>NC_139387.1:48775000-53775000 GCF_054392235.1 Sus scrofa | reverse complement strand
CTAAACATCACAGTTGATTTGTTGAACTGTTATCAGATGATATCTGGAGTGTAGTTTTAAAACCACTGCCTAAAACAAAATATTTAATTATGTATACAACTAAAATAAATTCTTTTTTCCAAATATGTTTGTCAATAAACACAAAATACAGTCAAGAAAATACTGAGATATGTAACTAACTCAACATTTTCTTTTTATTTACATTGCTGCCACAGGGGAAACAATTTCCTGTTTTTATAATTATAGCAAATCTGGAAAAGTAAGCCATTGATATTAAAATGTGTAAAGTGATTCAACCATTGCTAATAAATAGATTTAGGTGGCCTCTTTATAACCTGAACACTTTTTTTAAAACCCTAGGAATAAATTTAACCAAGGAGGTAAAAAACTTGTACTGAAAACTGTAAGACATTAATGAAAGAAACTGAAGACACAAATAAATGGAATGATATTCTGTAATATTGGAAAAAATAATATTGTTAAGCTGTTCATATTACCCAAAGCAATATACTGCTTCAATACAATCCTTATCAAAATTCCAATAGTATTTTTCACAGAAGTAAGAACAATCCTAAAATCTGTATAGAACCACCAAAATTCTGAATAGCCAAGGCAATCTTGAGAAAGAACAAAGCTGAAGGCATCATACTCCCTGATTTCAAACTCTATTACACAGCCACAGTAATTAAAACAGTATGGTATTGGGGGGGGGGGGCATAGACACATAGATCAATGGAACAGTATAGAAAGCCTAGAAATAAATCCACATATACATGGTAAATTAATTTACAACAAAGGAGTGACGAACACACAATGGGAAAAGGACAGTCTCTGCAATTAATGGTATTGGGAAAATTGGACAGCCACATGCAAAAGAATGAAACTGCATCCATATCTTACATCATACACACAAATTAAGCCAAAATGGACTAAAAACTTGAACGGGAGTTCCTGTCGTGGAACAGAGAAAGCAAATCTGACTAGAAACCATGAGGTTGCAAGTTCGATCCCTGGCCTCACTCAGTGTGTTAAGGATCCCATGTTGCCGTGAGCTTTAGTGTAGGTTGCAGATGCAACTCAGATCCTGCGCTGCTGTGGCTGTGGTGTAGGCTGGCAGCTGTAGCTCTGATTGCACTCCTAGACATTAATGAAAGAAACTGAAGACACAAATAAATGGAATGATATCCTGTAATATTGGGAAAAAAATAGTATTGAGAACCTCCATGTGCCCCAGGTGCGGCCCTAAAAAGACAAAAAAAAAAAACCTTGAATGTGAAACCTGAAACCATAAAACTCCTACAAGGAAGCATAAGCAGCAAGCTCGTATTTGAAATCACTTTTGGCAATGATGTTTTGAATCTGATATTTTACTAAAAGTAAAAGCAACAAAAACAAAAATAAACAAGACATCAGACTAAAAAACTTCTGCACAGCAAAGGAAACTATCAACAAATGAAAGGGAACCTACTGAAGGAGAAGATATTTGCAAATCATATATATCTAGGAGTTAGTATCCAGAATATACAAAGAACTCAGACAATTCAATAGCAAAAAAAAAAAAAAAAAAAAATCCAATTTTTAAATGGGCAATAGATCTGAATAGACATTTTTTCCAAATAAGACATACAGGTACATAAAAGATGCTCAATATCACTAATTATCTGTGTAATACACAACAAGATATGACCTCTCATCTGTTAGAATAGCTATTATCAAAAAGACAAGAAATAACAAGTGTTGGTAAGGATGTAGAGAAAAAAGAACCTTTGTACACTGCTGGTAGGAATGTAAATTGGTGCAACCACTATGGGAAACATTATAGAGATTACTCAAAAAATTAAAAATATAACTATCATATATGATCCAGCAATTCTACTTCTGGTTGTATATCTGAGGAAAATGAAAATATTAATTCAAAATGATATATACACTGCCATTTCATTGCAGCATTACTTATAATAGCCAAGACATGGAGACAATTTAAGTGTCTGTCGATGGATGGATAGAGAAAATGTGGTATATACCACACACAATATGATATTATTGGAAGGAAGTATTAATGAATGGAATATTTTCAGCCATTAAAAGGGAAGGAAATCTTGCGATTTGTGACAATATGAATGGACCTTGAGGGCCTTATGCTAAGTGAAGTAAGTCAGAGAGAAAAAGACAAATGGCATATGATGTCTCTTATATACGGATTCTTTAAAAAAAAAAAAAAAGCCATAGATAGAACAAATTGGTGGTTGCAAAAGGTTGGCGGGGGGGTGGGAGAAATGTGTAAACTTTTTTTTAGTTTAAATAAACTGAATTTTAAACAATTTTTAAACCCTAATACTAATTTTTCAAATATCCAGCATGTACCAGTAGTACAGCTCTCCAGATACTCACACAAGTCTAACTCTCATTTCATACTTCCAAAGGACCACTGAGGAACAGAAGACAAGTATTAATAGCACCCCCAAATTAAAATTGGGAAGCTGAATTCAGAGATTAAATGATTTGTCAATTTCTCAACCTCTTCAGGGTAGACCAGAATTCAAGCCTCAGCCCTCAAACAGCTTTTTCTAAAATCCATGTTGCCTTTCAAAACTAATTATCAAACATTTTTTATTTAATAGTTTGACGTCTTCAACCATGAAATTATATATGATTACTAGATAGTCACTGCATAACCAACCAGTTTGTTCAATAGCTCAAAATGAACCCAAGTTTTAAATATTTAAGATAGCACCAAAATTAAAAAGTTGAAGACACTCTTAAGAGTTAGAAAAACATACTGTGTGTTTCCTAAAGTTACATAAAGATCACATTTCAAATCTTCATATTAATTAGGAATTATAATTCATATCTAGCCCTGGCATAAAATAATTTTTTAATAATTCAATGAATTTTATTATATTTATAGCTGTACAACCATCATCACAACCTAATTTTAGAACATTTCCATCTCAAATCCCCCCATCCAAGCCTACGGAGGGAATTTTTAATTAAAAGCATTTTAGCAACGAAATTTCCTAATGTTTGAGGTCTAAATTAACGATTTTTAAAATTTTTAAATTCGTATCTTAAATCCTGCTTATCTTACATCCTGCTTTGTACACATCTCCAACATCATAATTAATTTGTGTACACTGTGTAACATACAGTGTAATTATTCCATAAAGTGGATAAGCTACTTGTGTCTAAACAAAGAGCTAACTAGACTGAAAGCAAATATATTCACAATCAAATTTACTATGAGAAAGAGGTTTAAATGCATATACCTTCATAGATAAGATTCATTTATCAAAGCACATTTCTTCATGTACTTATGAAGAGTGTACTCACTGTAAAAAAGTTTGTTTCCTAAACATCTGTCCTTTTTTTATTTGGCATCAATATTACAATAAAGTGCTGCCTTCCCTTTTTGATCTCCCTTCATGATTCCCACCTTTAATATCCTCAGATTCCTTTCCTTCAGTCGAATGACAAAGGAAAGATTAGACCAAACCAGACTAATACAGCATGTAAACTACTCAGATAATTCTACTTTTCATTAGGAAGTAGACTCTACCTGAAACAGTGTTAGTATAAAGCCCAAAGTAGTAAACTAGAGAATAGTGTTACGTAAGTACCCAAAATACTTAAGAGCTTGGGAGCTCCTGTCGTGGCTCAGTGGAAACGAGTCTACTAGTATCCATGAGGATGCAGGTTCAATCCCTGGCCTTGTTCAGTGGGTTACGGATCCAGCATTGCTGTGAGTTGTGGTATAGGCCATGGATGCAGCTCAGATCTGATATTGCTGTGGCTGTGGCCTAGGCCAGCAGCTATAGCTCTGATTTGACCCCTAGCCTGGGAACTTCCATATGCTGCAAGTGCAGCCCTAAAAAGACCAAAAAAAAAACTGAATTAGATGAAACCTATGGTCATCCCAATAGATATTGAAATGCATTGGGAACAAAACAAAACACTCTTTATATTTAAATGAAAAAAAAAAAAACCAGAACAAAACAAACTTGACTAATTTCCATGCCACAGGATATTCAACAATAGCCACCAAGGTTACAACATGCTACAATACCATCAAACAGCTCCATGGTTATTATACAAAACACTCCACCAACGTCTTTGCCGTTCTAATATCCACCACCTTCCTTCTGGCAACAGAGCCCTGAAAGAAGGATGGAGAAGGGCTCTTTTTCTTCCACTCAGAGCATGATGACATTATTCCTGTCATCAGAGCATCTCACCCACGCCCCACTACCGGCCACAGCATACCGCTGATGATAGGACTGTTTTTCCAGTCACTGCAACTGTACCTCTTCCAGAGTTTGAGGGAATGTAGCACTCTCTTTTCAGCTCTGGATGTTAAGAGGATGGGACATGGTAAGGCTGAAGCTGCTGGCAGCCACACCGCCACAGGAGGCATTCGGTCTGCCAAAGCATGGGACTGTTACTGATGACAAAACAGAATCAGGGATAAAGAGACAGAGTCTATACAGCAGAAACTGGCACAACACTGTAAATCAATTTTTTTTTAATGTGCAAAAAGTTTTTTTAAAAAGAGAACATCTAAAATAGCGTTATTGAGTAGACTTTTCAGCTACCTTGATCACAAACTTTTCTTCTTTGCTGACAATTGTTCCACTTGGGTTTTCTGTTTCTTGCAACCAACAAAACATCCTGGTTAATAAAAGGTCTTCAGAATTCACGTTCACTGTCATGACAAGTGGCACCTTTCAGGCTCTTATCCATTACTCCAGTATGACCAGAAATGAACTCGCATAAACCACGTGATAAGGAACTTATATTAACTAAAAAAAAAAAAATCTTCTCATAGAGAAATTTCCTCTTTTTTATTTTTATTTATTTTTTATTTTTTATTTTTTTGGCCTCTCCCATAGCATGCAGAAGTTCGCGGGCCAGGGATCAAACCAGCAAGCATCAGAGTAGTGATCCAAGCCACAGCAGTACAGCAGTGACAATGCTAGACCTGCTAGGTCACCAGGGAACACCTAAAGTGTTTTCGAATGTTTTAACTTTCAAGAGTTCTCCAATAATTTGTGTGCCTATATATATACCAAGATCCCAGTAAATAGTAAAATTTACTTTTATGGCATCATTTAAAGAAGTCTAGAGCCGAGTAACTTTTGTACAGTAGGTATATCTAAGACATAGGGGTAAGATACATTCTCTGTACCCTTCCAATCTCTATGATTTTGTCTAAAAGTCATTAGCATTCCAAAAAGAAATAACCATTATAATTTGATTAGTCACTGTTAACAATATGACAAGATTTTCCTAGACAAATTTGCTTATTTGTAAACTGATTTATTATCCAAATTAGATAAATGTTTCTGCTAATCCCTCTAACAGTCACAGAAGTTAAGTGGGAATTCTTGGCCAATAGAAGACTTCAGAGAAGGGACAGGGGCACCAGCTGCCCAGTGGAAACTTGGGCAAAACCTCTATTCTAATGGCTCCAAAGCAAACATTTATTTTGTCTCAATAAATAAAACAAAATTGTTTCCTTTTACCACTATGTTCTAATAGGGAAGAAATGTTAGCAACTGAAACAACAAGTTGGCTTTAAAATTTAACAAGCCTTGAAAATTCTAGTCAAGGATGATATGGATATATCATATCTTAGCACATACAATATGCTAAGCAATACTAAGGTTATTACTAATGTTGACAGACCTCAGCTGTTTGCATTACATCAAAAAGACAGCACACATCAAACCACCAATAAAATAAACATAAGTGCCTGCAGTTTAGTAGTATCCATTATCAAAGTAAGGAAGGAGGGAAAAAGGGCCAAAACCAAAATAAATAATAGATAAGGCAGAGTGCCTTTGAACAGCCTACTAAACAAATACCAGCTGAAAAACTGGTTTACTGCACATTTTTATAAACACAATACAGCAGAAGTTTTAATCAATGCAATATGAACTTGGCTAAGCTTCCAAAGAGTCTCCTGCTGACTTTTTAGATATTATAATAATAATAATAATAGTTATAATAATAATAATGACTTCCACCTATTTAACATTTGCCTAATTCTAATGGAGTGATGCTTACTAAGTGTTTATATATGTTAATTGTCATAAGGCATCATGGTAATACTATAAACTAGGCAATAATCCCACTCTAGAGATAAGGAAATTTAGGTTCTCAATATTAAGTAACTTCCAAAGATCAGACCATGCAGAGTGGAACCATAATTTGAGACGAGGTTTGTCTGAATTAAAAACTCATCCTCCTGGAGTTCCCGTCGTGGCTCAGTGGTTAACTAATCCGACTAGGAACCATGAGGTTGCGGGTTTGATCCCTGGCCTTGCTCAGTGAGTTAAGGATCCAGCGTTGCCGTGAGCTGTGGGGTAGGTTGAAGACGAGGCTCGGATCTGGCATTGCTGTGGCTCTGGCATAGGCTGGTGGCAATAGCTCCGATTCGACCCCTAGCCTGGGAACCTCCACATGACACGAGGGCGGCCCTAGAAAAGGCAAAAAAGACAAAAACAAAAAACAAACCAAAAAACTCATCCTCCTAACCATTATGTAAAAATATTATTCATTCATTCAACATATTTCTTGAATATCTGTCATGTGACAGACACTGCAAGACACTGGGGACATAGTTGTGAACACAGTTGCTGCCCTTACAGAGCTTAAAATCTAGTGGGAGAAACAACCATAATCCAATAATCTTACAAACAGAA
This sequence comes from Sus scrofa, assembly GCF_054392235.1. Classification (NCBI taxonomy): domain Eukaryota; kingdom Metazoa; phylum Chordata; class Mammalia; order Artiodactyla; family Suidae; genus Sus; species Sus scrofa. Next base: position 53,768,299 of record NC_139387.1, on the reverse strand, counting down.
GTACAATTAAAACTACGACTGGGATAACTTTTCTGAAGTTAAAGAATATGGTGCTGTATGAGCATATATGTAGTAAAGGGAGCTCACGCAGACTGGAAAATAGGAAAAGTGCACTGCAGAGGGATCACAGAGCTGAAAACTGAATGATCAATAGGCATTAATTAGGTGAAAGGCATGGGAGTTAAGAGGGAAAACCAACCAGACAGGGGAAACAAACATGTGAAAAGGCCCTGTGGTAAGAAGGCACTCAGAATGTTTGCACAACTAAAAAGAAAAAGGCCTTACGGAGTTTCCTGGTGGTTCAGCAAGTTAAGGATCCAGTGTCATTACTGCTGTGGCTTGGGTCACTGCATGAGCTAGACCCCTGCCCCAGGAACTTCCGTACGCCATGAGTGCAGCCAAAAAAAATTTTTTTGAGAAAGGCCTTACACATGAAACAGAGCCAAAAGATGGGAACCTAGTACAAGATGAGGCTTGTCCCTCTTTCCAGAACCATGGAAAGCCTGAAGCTATGCTGGGCTAAATGACATCTACCCAACAGTAAGTAAATGAAAGGAAAACCTCTCTCAAGTCTATGTGTTCCCTTTTTTAAGGTAATAAATCCTCAAAAAAGCAACAGCGAATATTTTAATTCATAAATTTTTTTTAGGTCTGAAGTCAAACACTAAACAAAGATTTTGTCATTTTGATGACTCTAATGACAAGCTACTCTTCATCCCCACCCAGCTGCTGAATTAAGGCTGCCTTCAGGTGTCACCTGATTCCTCCCATGCCTGCCATTTGCAGCCTTTTTCTATTTTTCTATCACCGTCTGATCTTCCTAATCATGAAAATGATTATTTCATTCTCCCTCTTAACAATCCATCAATGGCTTCACATTGGCTCATGGGGAATATGTGATCTGGCCTTTGTCTGCCCATCTAGCTTCATCTTCTTCTTCTTCTTCTTTTTTTTTTTTTTTTTTTTTTTTGGTCTTTTTAGGGCTGCACCCACGGCATATGGAGGTTCCCAGGGTAGGCGTCCAATCGGAGCCGTAGCCGACGGCCTACACCACAGCCACAGCAATGCAGGATCCAAGCCTCGTCTTCGGCCTACACCACAGCTCAAGGCAACGCCAGATCCTTAACCCACTGAGCAAGGCCAAGGATCAAACCCGCATCCTCATGGATACTAGTCAGGTTCGTTAACAGCTGAGCCACGAAGGGATCGCCTAGTTTCATCTTCTGATCGAATACTCTAGAGTCCAGGATTTGAGACCGTCCAGAGAACAGGTTCATTTCTTGATATTCTGTGATTCCTAAAGTAGTGGCCTCATCCATGTGACTCAACATGGCTTCTTCTCTGTCATATTACAAACAGCTGAATGGGACGGGCTAGGTGTGGAAAGGAGGAGGGCAGGAAACATCTTTAAAGGCCTGTCCACAAATTACAGTCTGAGGCCACACCTGACTACAAAGGAGGCTAGGAAACGTGGTCTTTATTCTCAGCATCCACAGACTCAGGTACTTCTATTAGTATGGAAGAGGGAAAATTAACTGGGGCCGGGGGGGGGGGGGGGGCGGGGGAGGTGAGGAATAACTATCATTCTCTCTGATACGGAAATTGAAATTAACATCCATTTTCCTAAATTAAATGTGGTACAAACTAAATGATGCAGTTGATATTGAGAGTTTATTATAGCTTCTGTTCTGAAAAAAATATGCAGTATGAATGTTGATCTACTCTTTAGAAAATGTTAGGAGTTCCCGTCGTGGCGCAGTGGTTAACGAATCCGACTAGGAACTATGAGGTTGCGGGTTCGATCCCTGGCCTTGCTCAGTGGATTAAGGAACCGGCCTTGCCGTGAGCTGTGGTGTAGGTCACAGAAGCAGCTCGGATCTGGCATTACTGTGGCTCTGGCGTAGGCTAGCAGCTACAGCTCCGATTAGACCCCTAGCCTAGGAACCTCCATATGCCGCGGGAGCGGCCCAAGAAATGGCAAAAAGACAAAAAAAAGAAAGAAAAGAAAATGTTTATATAGTAATAAGTTTATGACTATCGTGTTACCAAAGTAATTACTGCCTCTCGAAACTTGTACATATTAATTTACCTAAAAAATTCTTTATTCAGATTCTCCAATAATTAACAAAGTGTTTTTCTACTTGCGATTTAATAATGTGTTAAAAGACAGTTCTGAGAGATTCTTTAGTACCTAAGACTTTGGAAATAAGCACTTGGTTTAACCTTTACAGGTAACAATGACTTCATTTGTACTGACCAGGAAAAGAGGCTTCAATTTTGACATGGGTTTAGAATTGGAACTCAATTATTAAGTCATGTCCTGCCAGGTAAATAGGGAAGAAAGGTAAATAAAGGCCATTTTCTCATTTGTTATTAATCCTAAAGATGGACTAATTTAGCAAAACTTTAAATAACTAACGTTGTCATTGGCAATGAGTCTTGACTTGACTTAAAATGCCACAGTATTTATCATTCCTAGCCACACGTAGTTTCCTCAATACAACAAAATTCATTTACCTTCTCTGCCTATTTTAACAAACCATGACTGAAATTACCCTCTTCGAAAACATGGCTGAAACCAAAAATGTACTTGAAATGCAAATGTTTAAGTAGTTATGTCCCTGATACTAGCAACGACCTTGAACATTTTAGCCAAACACAAGTAACTAGTCCTTAAATCATTAACTTACTTTGATTCCTAATGGAACTGTGCTTGGTGATTTAGGGAAGAGATTTTTTTTTTTAAGTCACTGTCTCTAGTTGGTATGATACTCTTCAGCCAGCCTAATTTGGATGTTAAAAAATGAAGCAAAATTGATCACATTTTGTATCTTTCATCTCAAAATTACTTTTCTAAAGATACTGTATTTTAAACATCTCTCATAGTGGATGATAGCAGGTTGGGACTAGAGGGGATAGAATGACACTGTTTTACTTTACAAATTATTTTGTAATTTGTACACATCTACATTTTTCACTTTTCTTCTCTTTCCTATATACAAATAGCCTCTGAAAGGAGTTCTCATTTGTACATTGCAACCACTGAGGATTCCAAGAATAAGAGTGAATAACAAATGATGCTGGAGAATTTCAAGATCTTAAAGAAAAGGGCCAAACATGTCTCTTGGAATAAGACAGCAAAGCCCATTATAACAGACTCAGTCAATAGAAAGAATACATAAAAAGCAGTGAAGAACAAAAATACTGTTCATTTGTTCTCCTCAATCTACATTTAAATGCCTATAGCTTTCCAGACACTTATTTCTAAATGTCAAAAATAAAAATTACAAGTTGTTACATGCCCTCTTCTATTTTTCTACAGTCCTATAAATTCTCCAACTCCTTTCTGGTTTTCCATTAGCAAATTACTGCCATCTAAACCTCCTGTTGAAGTACAAAATATTCCCCTGGATGTATTATATATTATCCACTAAGAGAAAGGGCTGATCAAAATTAAGAAATGGTCTCACAAAATGCTTATAGATTCGCTCCTTGCACACATAAAAACAATACCGAACTTTCAGAAATTTCAACTTTAATGTGCATATAACATGCAAACCATTAAATAAGACTATATTCATGACTTTCCAGACTATAAGTTTTATACATATTGGGCTAGATAGGTGCAAAGATATGACCCAAGAGATTATTAAAGTACCTATCACAGCAAGATTTAATGGCACCATAAATCCAGTGACAACCTTCATCCATTTTAAAGGAACTGCCCATACGGATTCTCAAAACATTAAAGAAGAAGAATCACATTGCCTTTACAATTACTTTCTTCCAGAGAGGGACTGCTGTTAACAGCTGCATAGAGATTTGGGAGTATGCATATCTTAATTCAACAAATATTCATTTATTAAATATTTACAGAGTTAAGCACTCAGATATTCAGTTACAAAACTAAAAAATATCTGCCTTCGAAGACGTGACATTCTCCCAAGGGTAGATGGATGATAAACAATGAGCACAATAAACAGTAAATTATATTGTATGTAATGAGATGGTATGAGAAAAAAAAGGTAATGCAGGGTAAGGAAAATAGGAAAGGCTGAAGCAAAAATGTTCACTATGTTACTATAAGAACCAGCAAGTCCCCTGCTTAGGTATATACCCAAAGGAATTAAAAACGTATATCCACATAGAACCTTATACATAAATATTCATCACAGCATTATTCATAATAGTCAAAAAGTAGAAATGACCCAAATATCAACTGATAAATGAATAAGCACAATGTGCTGTATCCTTACAATGGTATATTACTCAGCAATAAAAAGGAATGGAGTACTGATCCATGCTATAATGTGGATGATCCTTGAAAACATTTGGCTTAGTAAAAGAAGACACAAAAGGACAAGTACGGTATGATTCTACTTACATAAGGCACCTGGAATAGGTAAATTCACAGAAACAGAAAGTAGACCAGGGATTGAAGGGGGTGGGGAGAGAGGAGGGGGAGTTATTGTCAAAAGGGTAGAGAGTTTCTGTTTGGGATAATGAAAAAGTTCTGGAAAAGGATAATAGTGATGGGCGCTCAATGCTGTGAATGTGTTTAGTGTCACTGAATTTTACACTTAAAAATGGATAAGATGGTAAATTTTCTGTTACATATGTTTTATTTTAATATAACTTGTTTTAAAATAAATATAATTTAAAATTAATTTAATACAATTTAATATATAATTTCTATGTAATATACAATTTAATATAAATTTACATTTCAAATAAATCTAATATAATTTATCCTCAAAGGCGCTAATAAGTTACTGTTAAATTACCTACTGGAGTTCCCCTTGTGGCTCAGCCTTAATGAACCCAACTAGTATCCATGAGGATGCAGGTTCAATCCCTGGCCTTGCTCTGTGTGCCCAGCATTGCTGTGATTGTGCCATAGGCTGCCAGCTGCAGCTCTGATTCAGCCCCTAGCCTGGAACTTCCATATGCCATGGGTGCGGCCCTAAATATACCAAAAAAAAAATTTTATCATTTAAAAAATCTAGTACCTAGTGCAAGTTTTCAATTATTCTATTAAAAAGAAATTACCTACTAAGTGGTGACATCTCACCTCATGCCCAGGATGTCTGTACTCCCTTTCTGCCACACCACACTGCCCCGGAAGCTGGCAGAAACTGGACCCTACTTGTGGTGATTTTCCTGATTATCAGATCTGGCCTTGGGACTTGCCTTCATGGAGGTAAGTTAATAACACCAGTGGGGCCAAATTCTATCATTCTGTATTTTGAATATTAAGAAGAGAGATAGAGAGTCTAGAAATTGCTGGCTCCCAGTCATGTAAACAGCAGGACCTAGAGAGAAGGCTCAGTCCTTGTGATGCCCACAGCAGGCCTGGGTTTCTGCCCTTCTTACTGCTCAATAGTTGAGCTCATCATTCAGTTTCTTGGAGCTCTTCCAGTATCCTCATACTAAAAAATTTCCTTCTTTGCTTATGCTATCCAAAGATAGTCTCTGTTCCTTACAAACAATAGAATCTTCCTTCTAATATAATGCCGTCTTTCAATACTTAAGCTTTATCCAAGTGGGCAAAGGACTATGTAGGTATCCTTTGCTTTCCAAAGCTTTTGTGCTTGGGGATCACATAGTAAGAATCAGGATAGCAAGGGGTACCTATAAATTTTTTTTCATGAGTCTCAAGACTATTCAATACAAGCCTTGCAAACAATATCACTAAATGTGAGTTGGAGAGCACTTTACTCTCTGAAATTTTTACCAATACTTTGGTTTACCACTACAAAAAGTTAATCAACATTTTTTAAATCTAGTTTTGTTTTGGTTTTTCGTTGGGTTTTATTTTTCTGAGCTTTTATATTTAGGTCTGCTGATCCATAAATTCCTTACACAATTTGAAGAATCCTCTTTTCAAGAGGAGATAATATGTGGAGAGTGGCAGTGTCTGTTCTTAGTGGTGGTTTCATCATTAGTCGTTCACCATGAAGTCTTGGAGAGCTAAATATCTAGGAATTCCTTAAATGAAAACCTAAATATTTTTTCTAGGCCCCCACTGAGGAAGTATCTGGATTACTAATATAGAATAAAAGTCCAGCATTTTGTAATTTCCACAGAGAGATTTTTCATGATGATATTTTAATAATGACTCAAACACTTTAATAGAACCTCAGTACAACATGCATGAATTCTGAGAACTTAGATATGAATATAGATTATGCTTTGTTCACTTCCGAAGTCTCTCCCCACATTCATGGGAATCTATCTATAGCCCTTATCGCTTGTTAAACATGAAAAGGAAAGGAGGGCATGGTTGACTTGCACACATACCAGAAGGAGTATTCTATACCAATGAATGTGGGTGGGTGTGTCTGTGCCTGTGTGTGTTTTGAACAGTCATAGGCACCATGCAACAAAAAAATTTTTAGAATTATTCCAGAGGGTGAACTGTCCTTATCACCAAAGCTTCTAGGGACCTAGAAAATTCTATTTAAGTTCATGAAGAGAAACTACAAAACATAGGGGATGAGGAGAAATAAGGGGAAAAGGAGTGAAAATAGAATAGCCAAAGGAGGTGAAAACACTGTATAAATTCCCCCAAATAATTGTCAAGTTTCTGGGCTTTATATTCCGCCCTCATGATCTCAGGTCTTAGGAAACTGAGTGTACATGACAAGAATTGAAAGCAGTCACTCAGAGAGTCTGAATCAAACTCAAAGATCTCACATTTGATAGGTAAGCATAAAATACGTTCTTAGACTATTTCTCCTATCTAAGCTACTAAAATGAACAGGAAAAGGTCACCAATTTTTCTAAATCTTTTTAGGGCCGCATATGCAGCATATGGAAGTTCCCAGGCTAGGGTTCGAATCGGAGCTACAGCTGCTGCCACAGCCACAGCAACAGCAACACCTGATCCGAGCTGCATATATGACCAATAAGATAGCTCACGGCAATGCGGGATCCTTAACCCTCTGAGGGCAGGGATCAAACCCACAACCTCATGGATACTCGTCAGGTTTGTTACCGCTAAGCCACAATGGGAAATTTTTTAACAAAAGAAAAAAGTACCAAGAATATATGATCAAGTTATAGATACATATTTGAGGCGAAGGTCCATCCTAATGATCCTCCAAAGTTCTGCTAAATACCACCTCCTCCTTGAAGCCCTCCACAGGTCATATTGGCCAGAGAAAGAATTCTCTTCTGCTTCCCTCTGATACTGTTTTTAATCACCTTTATTTGAAACGAACTGCTTTCTATTGTGGTTATTCAATACCAATCTTATCTCCATTACTAAATAATTACTACCTTTATTTCACAAGTATTTATTAAACACCTACTATGTACCAGAAATTGGGTTAGGAGCTGAGCCTACAAAGATTATAAAGTCAGATTCAGTTTTGGATCCTGTGACATTTACAACGAGGGCAAAGTTACCAAACACCTTTTTGCCTCCGGTAGATCCTAGCCAAGTGTCAGGCATATATTCTCAAAGGAAGTTGAAGTTTTTGAGCTGATACCAATGAAAAATAGCACAAAATCTGGCATTTCTTCACACTGTATCCCTAGCATATAGTCAGGACTAGTTAAATGTGTCACATGAACCAGTAATTCAGTCTGCAGCATCCTCCCGTATAAACCACATCACCAGGAAAAGTCCATGGACTTGATTTATGATTGGGACACGTTTTCAACATTATGATTAAATTTTTTTTGAAAAAAATGATAATTTAATGTATTCTAACTAAGAGTTGGAGATCTGTAGGTCTGTGTTGGAATGAACTGTAAAATAACTATTATTAACCAATCATTGATTTGGATTTTGAGAGAGCTAATCCATCCATTTCAAAGATAGTCAATAAAAATACTTAATCGAATGATTTCAGTCTCTCTCTCACACACACACACACACAAAACAAATCTCGGACAAAGTAATGCCTATAGAAACTGACTCAGACAATAAAAGTTCTTTATTGAGCAGTAAGATGACTAAAATGAACAAGTCAGCCATGCTGAAGGGTGTACTCCTTACAAGTGTAAACAGACTTCTAAAATAAAAGACTATATGTTTATTGCACATGTTAAATCAAGCATTCATAAATGCTCAGCATTACTGGCCAAACTTTTTCCATAATACACTTTAAAATACCAACGATAACCAGGAATAAAAAATTATTATGGTAAACCTATGACCATCTATTCAGCAACATGCAGTTTTCCAGTGTGTGGTTTTCTTCCACTGACCATGACCAGGAAAATGCTTTATTTATGCTTTTGAAAGTAAACATCGTTAATGAACAGTAATAAGAAATTGAAGAATCCTTAAAAAAGTATTTTCATTTCAATTAACTTTCCTGACTATAACAGTAATAGATGTTTAATTAAAGAACATATAGAATCTGGGAAAAACAGGAGACATGAAAATGAAAACAAAAATCACCCACCTATTCACCACACAGTGTCACCACTGTTAAAAAATAAGTTGCTGTATTATCTCTATTTTCCATGTATCTTATTTCATATATTTTTAATTAGAATTATGGTTTTCTAGAGTCATATATTAAAAAATTTCCCATCTGAATCTGGAAATAGAAAGATAACCACCCAAAATAAGGCAGCAGTACATTTAAAAGGTACACGTTTGATCCTGCTGTATAGTACTGGGAATTATACCTAGTCACTTACGACGGAGCATGATGGAGGATAATGTGAGAAAAAGAATGTGGAGTTCCCGTCGTGGTGCAGTGGTTAACGAATCCGACTAGGAACCATGAGGTTGCGGGTTCGATCCCTGCCCTTGCTCAGTGGGTTAACAATCCAGCGTTGCTGTGAGCTGTGGTGTAGGTTGCAGACGCGGCTCGGATCCCGCGTTGCTGTGGCTCTGGCGTAGGCCGGTGGCTACAGCTCGGATTCAACCCCTGGCCTGGGAACCTCCATATGCCGCGGGAGCGGCCCAAGAAATAGCAACAGCAACAACAACAACAACAACAAAAGACAAAAAGACAAAAAAAAAAAAAAAAGAATGTATACATGTATGTGTGACTGGGTCACCTTGCTGTGCAGTAGAAAATTGACAGAACACTGTAAACCAACTATAATGGAAAAAATAAAGATCATTTTTTTAAAAGGCACGATTTTATTCATTAAATGAATGAATGACCATTGAAGTCTCACTGCTCTGTTTATAATCTGATGATCTACTACCAAGTTCAGATGTCAAAACAAAGGAGGAAAATTCAATCTGTTGTTATGCTATAAATTTGTAAGAGAAGTCCAATGTTCCTTCTTTTATATTTATAGATGAAGATATACCCTATGCCTGGAATTTAAGTTTTCAAGTTTGAGTCTACAGTATTCTGTCTATATTCTGCAAGCTATATACACCCTATCTGTACAAGAACAGTTCCAAAGAGAAAATGTGATTGTGAAAAGTGCTACTTATGCAAAAAAAAATGTATATATATATATATATATATATATTTAAAGCAAAAAAGTTCTGTTAAACCTAGAATGAGGCCAAGCAATTACCTCTGAATTCTCTTCTATCAAAACCAGGCCCTAGGGGCACGTGAGGAGGAATGGTTGTTTACCTGACTTGTGCCCTCCAGTAGCGAGGGTCTAAAAGCTGCAATATTATTTACGGAAGGACTTCAAAGTTTGAGAAAGAGTTGACCTTTCAGCTTAAAATAGACTTTATGTTCACCACTTCAGAAACAGTCTTTGTACTCCAGCTGATTTCAAGTTCCATAACATGACACTACCAACCCTTAGACTTTCCAAAACAACTCAGTATTCAAAATGACTATCTTCTTCCTCCCCACTAAACACACATGCAAATATCCAATGGATTTTTAGACACTTTTATCATAGTAACATATGCCCTAGCCAAAACAAAGCTAAGATTATACACCTAGTTATAGCAGAAAATAACTGCTGTTATTTGGAAGAAGCTAAAGAAAACTTTACCAATTATGCAAAAATAAAAGTTGGCTATAATCACTCCTTGCTTCATCTATGACTCTCTACTAATCAAAAAGTCCTATTACTATTACAGGAAAGATTTTTAAAACTATGATAAGAATAGAAAATTTAAGTAAATGAAGAAAAAATAATAAATCAAATCTACAAACATATAAATATTTGAAACTTTAAGCAGAAAAAAAAAAAAAAACATAAGGAAGGGAAACTCAAGGAGCCATAACTAGAAAAAATAAAACAAGCATTTACACAGCCTTGTTCATCTATCTAAGGAATTACAGACTGTGTGACCGCCGTCCCTTACCTCACTGAACATGGAAACAAAAGCTCACTGAATTAGACAAAAATCAAGCAGGAAGTAAAAATAAGGGCCCTCATATTTTGCCACTCTGGCTAAGAAACTATTATGATACATGGCAGTCATTGCATCAGTGGGTGGTCACCTGCCAGTTTTCTCAGATCTTAACTTAGTGGGTGTTGATTCTTGGTAGATCCCCACAAGAAGCCTCAAGCGAAAGGCAACAAGCATTTAAACATTTGTGTATAGATGTGCACATACACACACACACGTGTGCACACTTGTCATTCACTAACCTCTCAACCACATGGAGAATAGAGAATGAGACAATTAATATACTTTCCCTGATTTTACTGTCCCACCCATCCACCCATCTTGGAAATTCTGCCATACTCACTCCTACCTGACCATTGGTCAAACTGATGTGCCTGAAACACAAAGCGTCAGAAGTGTCAAAGATCAGGGAAGTAAGTTGCAGTATAAAGAAAATGGAGAGAATTGTTCACTGCAGCACCATTTACAATAGTCAAGACATGGAAGCAACTCAAATGTCCATCATCAGAGAACTGGATAAAGAAGATGTGGTACAGGAGTTGCCACTGTGGCATAATGGGATCAATGGTGCCTTGGGAGAACTGGGTATGTGTAAGTTGGATCTCCAGCCAGGCCCAGCGGGGTAAGGATCTGGCATTACCACAGCTGCAGCTTAGGTCACAACTGCAGCTCAGATTGGATCCCTGGCCAGATAATTCCATATGTCACAGGGTTGTCAAAAAAAGAAAGAAAGAAAAAAAAAAAAAAAAAGATGTGGTATATATATACTGTGGAATATTATTCAGCCATAAAAAAAGAAAGAAATCATGACTTCTGCAGCAACATCATTTGCAGAAACATGGATGGACCTAGAAATTGTCATACTAAGTGAAGTACGTCAGACAGAAAAAGACAAATATTATATGAGATCGGTAATATGTGGAATCTAATAAAAATGATACCAAAGAACATATAAAACAGAAACAGACTCAAAGATTTTGAAACCAAACTTATGGTTACTCCTTAAAGGAGAAACATGGTGTGGGGGAGGATGAATCAGGGGATTTGGGATTGACATATACACACTACCACATATAAAAAATAAATGTGGGAGTTCCCGTCGTGGCACAGTGGTTAACGAATCTGACTAGGAACCATGAGGTTGCAGGTTTGATCCCTGGCCTCGCTCAGTGGGTTAAGGATCTGGCGTTGCCGTGAGCCGTGATGTAGGTCACAGACGCGGCTCGGATCCCACGTTGCTGTGGCTGTGGTGTAGGCCAGCGGCTACAGCTCCAATTCAACCCCTAGCCTGGGAACCTCCACATGCCGCGGAGCAGCCCAAGAAAATGGCAAAAAGACAATAAATAAATAAACAAATAAACAAATAAATAAATAAACGGGTAACAGGGACCTACTATATAGCATAGGGAAATTTATTCAATACTGTGTAACAACGTATAAAGAAAAAGAATCTGAAAAGGAATGGATATATGTATCTGTATAACTGATTTACTTTACTGTACACCTGAAACTTACACAAACTTGTAAGTCAACTATACTCTAATTAAATTTAAAGAACAAAAATTTTAAATTTTAAAAAAAAGAAAATGGAGAAAGGGGAAAGGACAATTAACACTGAATTTGAAACTATACAGCATATCCCCAAACTCCCTCTTTCTCTTTTAAAAGAAAAATAAAAACCCTAAAATGTACAGTAGCAAAAAATTTATTTATTTAAATTCACCATCTTCATCCAACAGGATTTAAAGCAGTTTTCCTTAAGTCAATATAAGTGTTTTCCTAAATAGATCTTTAGATAAAAAATTAAGTTAGACAACATAAAATAGGCCCCTTTTGCACCAATACAAGCTGGGAGAACAATATTCTATCTCATTTAGCACTAACTCAGGATTCAGAAACATTAGGTATATCCTGGTTAAAGGATAACTAGAAAAAAGGGGGGAAATGCAAATCTTTGCAACTGGGGCAATCTAATTTCTCAGACTGAGAAATCCAACTTAAAAGCTGAGTCACAGAGCCTATAAAAATCCTCTCACATTTCCAGTTGGAAGGGCCTCTGAAGAGAGCAACCCAAATGTCCATGTGAAGCTTTGATATTTTTTTTTCAGCTGAAAAATTCACTATCTTATTGCAAAAATTCCCAAAAGACAAATAATAACATGGGAGTTCCCATCGTGGCTCAGCAGGTCAAGAAAGCAACACAGTGTTCTTGAGAATTCAGGTTCAATCCCTGGCCTCACTCAGAGGGTTAAGGATCCAGCGTTGCTACAAACTGCAGCAAAGGTCTCAGATGCAGCTTGGATCCAGTGTTACTGTGGCTATCGTATAGGCCTGCAGCTGCAGCTCTGATTCAAATCCTAGCCCAGGAACTTGCATGTGCCACAGGTGCAGCCATAAAAAGAAAAAAAAAAGCCAAATAATAACAATCTATATCCTTCCAAATAAATTTACACACTAAATATTAAAACCAGACAAAACTTATCTGCAGTCAAATAATTGTCCATGAATTGCCCTGAAATGCTGTAAATTCTGTTCTCATTAACTACTTCCTAGGCGGAATTTGAAAAACCATCATGTGACCAAAGGCGTCAAATAGGGTGAAAATAGAAATCAGAAAATTTCAGCCTCATTTTTAGCTCCTCCACTGAGTTTTTAACATTATAGTAGAACAAACTCTTTCAGCTAAAAAGATACAAAGCCACCGTTTCCATTCAAGCTCTCTGGTTCTGTTAACAATTCACACACCTTTGAAGAAACTTAAGGGCCACAAAGATATAAGCATAATGTGGATTTTCCTAGCAATTCTCTAAAAAAAATGGATTCTTTCCTGTTTCTTTCATTCACTTTTCTAATACCCCAGGGGTGTGGACTGCATATACACTTTCTCTCACTTTCCACAAACTCTGATATGAAAAGAGAAAAAATGATACAATCGAGGTCACAAAGCTAATTAGTCAAAGACCTAGGGCAACTGACCTCCATATATAGAAGAGTCGGGAAATTCAACTTGAAGTATGCACGCTGTCTTCAGTAGAAAACAGTATATTCAGTATATTGGAAGTTCCCATCGTGGCTCAACAGTAACAAATCCAAGTAATATCCATGAGGATGCGGGTTCAATCCCTGACTTCACTCAGTGGGTTAAGGATCCACCATTGCTGCAAGCTGTGGAGTAGGCCAGCAGCTGCAGCTCTGATTTGACCCCTAGCCTGGGAACTTCCATATGCCGCAGTTGAAGCCCTAAAAAAAAAAGCAAAGGTGTATAAACAACAGCCCTTCAACAATGCAATGCTGTATAATAATATATAATGCTACATGATATATAATGCTGCTTTGATTTAGTGGCCCTAAAACTAACTTGTAAAGTAAAATAGCTACCAATTGTATTTTAAGCTAACAAAGCAGATGATGCTATTTTGCTTAGATACAATTTCATGCGGCGTGGACATGGCTCCAAACACCTTTGTAACTCCCAAAGCTCTGAGAATGATGCAGTTCCACAAGTTAAAGAAAAAGAATACCCACTCAAAGCACTAAGCCTCACCACCAACAGCAGTTCCAAAGATCCATCCTCACCTCCACATCGGGCTGCACAGAGGTCTTGTCCTATTAACCTCAACAAGAACCAGTTTGTCAACAGAAAAACAACACGGCACAAAACACCTTCGAAGGCAACTTAACTTCCAAAACATCAGCAAGAAAAGTTAAATGCAAATAAATATTTACACAAATCTGTACGCGACATTAAAGAGCAAGCTTCTTTTTCTGAAGGCTTAAAGATTAAAATAGGTAACCAAAGAAACCTACACTTGGCTGAGAATCTGGGGACAGGGTTACAGTTCTAGCTTTGGGCGTTAATCTCCAATGTTTCATGGCTAAGTCACTTCATTTCTCTTCTCACTTGATTTCTCCATCTCTAAAAGGACCAGGACAGATTCCGTAACTGCTAAAGTATATACAGTTACCCAAACACACACTTTTGCTGAATATGACACTATAAAAACTTGGCCTTTCATTTGTCTAGGTTTTATACTCTACTCCTAATCCCTTTTATCTTTTTGCCCACGAGTGTAACTATTGCACTTGTGACTCACAGTTATGAAGGTAGTGATCATGACTATAGCTAACACTTTATACAAGTGCTTATGAGCCAGGTACTGTGTGTCCTACATATATTAACTCACTTCTTCCTCAGCACAACCCTATGAGGTAGTAACCAGGATCTTCTCTTTTCAGACCTGAGGACACTGAGATGCAATTATGTAACTTGCCTGGGGTCAGAAAGTTCACAAGTGGAGAAGCCAGGATTTGACCCCAAGCATTCTCCCCCTGGAGCTTCTCCCCCTGGAGCCCTTCCCCCTTAACCTCCCCATTACACACACCTGGAGAGTCTACAGAGAAGGGTGGGGTGTAGCAGACCTCATCTGCAAAATGTTGGGGTCGCAAACACTGGACTCGTACTATGAAATCTCTCAGAAACAAATGGTAGCTTAAGATTTATAAACCCAGCACAAGCACTTGTCATGGCTTTTTTCTTCCAAGCTTTATTTTCACAATTAATTAGCATCGGTCTTACCAGGATTCAATTAAATCTACCTGCCTTCTTTCACCCATTAGGAGAGATGAACAAAGAACAGAAACTGTTCTCAGCATGGCTCAGCATGGCTCAAAGTCACCATCCGGGGACACTGCATGTTAAGTCATGTGCCCTAAATCCCAGGAGCAGAAAACAGTGAACAGCCAGAAGTGGCAACACCAGTTCCTTAGCCTGAAATCTCCAAGACTAGGGAGTCTAGCTACTGATATCAGGTGGCCACCAAAAAACAACAACAACAAAAAAGTATGCATAAAATACAAAGCAGTGCGCATTTAAACTACTTACTGGTACTCACCATCAGGACAGAGAGAAAATACTAGTAATCAAGGAAGTCCTCTTTAACCATCTAACACACGATTATGTTTATATATATATTTCCCTCATTCATAAATCAACTCAAACCTTAA
The DNA here is from genome assembly GCF_054392235.1 of Sus scrofa. Taxonomy (NCBI): domain Eukaryota; kingdom Metazoa; phylum Chordata; class Mammalia; order Artiodactyla; family Suidae; genus Sus; species Sus scrofa. The sequence continues at coordinate 53,752,992 of NC_139387.1, read as the reverse complement.
GAGCCCTGCACTTGGCTGAGTCTCAGGAGGGGTTCAGCCTTTCAGTGGGCCAAGGCCCAGGAAGGGGAGAAAGCAGGTGTGAGTTCCATAACGCCGGAGGCCTTCGGTGCTTTCTGAGGGTCGCCGCGCGGCGGACGTCCCCGAGCTGCCTGCGAGGCGCGGCAAGTCCCCGTTCCGCAAAGCTGAAAGGAAATTATTTCAGGGAAGCGGGGACGGTGAGCTTCTCCCGCAGGGCAAAGCCACTCTCGGCTCACTACATCGCCCAAGTTTCATGTCCAAGGCCACGGACTTTTCATCGATTGCTCTTACAAACCCGGCCTTGAGGGACAGGGGCTTGAGAGTGGGGGCGAGCAAAGAAGCGGAGAGGGGGCGTTTTGTTTCACCTCCAAGGGAAAAACAAAACAAAACAGAAATGTTTTAATCAAAACAACCCACGGAGAAGCCAACGAAGACTTCTTCTCCCGGCCTGTCTCCGGGCTTCTGAATCACTTCCTCCTTTTCAGAAGAGTCTCTGAGCTTGAGATTACGAAGTTGCTGAGAAAGTCTAGCCTCTTGGGGCAGCTTCCTGCGAGCTAGCGAGCCGAAGGCACGGCGCTGTCCGCCGGCGCAGAGCCTGCCCGCCCGCCCGCCCCGCCACCCAAGGCGGGAGCTGGCGCCCGAGGACCCGGCGGCGCCAGGAGGGACCGGGATGGGGACCGAGCGCCAGCGCTCCCCAGCCCGCGCCCCGACTTACCCCAGCGTGTTGATGAAGCCGTTGACCGAGCCCTCCGCGTACAGGGACACGATGTCCCCTATATAGAGGAAGCTGGACATTTTATCGGACATGCTGCTTCATGCTCGGAAGAAGACGTCCCTCCTCTTCCCTGTGCCCTCTCCGCCCTCTCCAGCGAGCCACCGCGGCAGAGGCGGAATGGAGCGCCCTCCTGCAGCGCCCAGAGCGGCGGCGGCGACGGTGGACACCGCCGAGGGATCGAGTGTCGGGCTCAGCCCTGCCCCGCACCCGGGAACCTCCAGGAGCAAGCCGCAGCTTAGGGCACCCAGAGACGTGCGCGGCCCGGACGCCCTGAGAGCCGTAGCTGCTGCCTCCCCGGCAGGTTTCCTGTTCCTTTCAGAAGTTTTCTCTCCAACACCTTTGCTCCTCCTCCTCCCTCCTCCGCTCCCCCTCCCCGTCCCCTTCAGGCTCCGCGCCCCACCGTTGCTGTCCCGCTGCGGAGCAGAAGCTAGTGCTTGCAGAGCCCCTAGGTCCTCTCCGGGGAATTTTTGGACCAGGTGCCTGTGCCCATTGGGCGAAGGGGAGGAGAGGCGCCCTTAGAGCAGGGGGTGCAGGCCAATCAGGCGGCGGCGGCCGGGGGTGGAGCCGGGCCGGGGCGGGGCGAATATGGGGGGCCAGGCCACCCTGGCAGCTGCGGCGCGCGCTAACCCAACGCGGGGAGGCGCTGGAGGGGCTGCGGGGGCCCGGAGCCGGGAAGTGGGCCCCGGAGGGCCCCCCGCCCCGGGAGAGGCTAGCTAGACTTGAGGTGCGACAGTTCCCTCCCAGAAAAGTGAAGGATGACGGGGCCGAGACCCTTTCCCGGGTCTTAAAGGAGGCGGGGAGGATGAGAATTGGCGATGGAGAGGGAGCGCAGGACCAGAGCAAGAGTGAGCCCGCGATGCCCCTCGGAGATGAAAAGGTGGAACCGGAGTAAGATGGGTAATTTGCTGACAAAGAGGAGAGGAAGGTGTTGAGGTAAAGGGAAAAAACAGACATTTAAAAAAAATACACAAGAAAGAAAATAAAGAGAAGGAGAGGGAAGGAAGGGAGATGGAGGGTCTGCTCTATATGAAGTGTGTAGTTTGGGGTTTTGTTTCTAGTATAGGGCGTTAGTGAAACCTGACCCGTCAGCAGCTGTCCAGGTGGACGCGAGGTAAACGTCACTTGGCCGAGCCAGCAGTTTTTTAAGCCAACCTATGGCAGTGAACTTTCTCTTAAGCCTCCCAAGGCCGCGCCTCCTTCTCTTAAACCCAAGCCCAGGTTTAACCTCCCACCTCCGGGAGCCCGCTGTCACCTTTTTACTGACTGTCCCGCTTTGTTTACATTTAAAGTTTCTGACTCTTAAAGCTCCAGCGATCATAAATGAAACTGGAGGCCGGGCACATTTCCACACCTTCTCTGTTGCTTTTGTAACCCTCATCATGTTAGATTTTTCTCCTACCTTTCTGGAAGACCTGAAAAAGGCAAACTCTGGGTGGCAGTTTTGACTAGCCACCCAATCAAAGAATTTGTGACCAAAGTAATTCCCCCTGGAGCAAGGTTTGCTGAAAGATGGAGGAACCCAGGGCTTGTAAAGAATGTGTGCCCAATTGTGCAACTCACCAAAATTTAAATTTACAGTTTGAGGCTCTCTTACACTTTGAAGATGGTTTGGGTTGAGACTTATAATCACATTATGAAATATGAAAGAATAAGCTTAATATTCAGAAATTTGTGTTTAGAAAGCCTGCAGGATAAAGAATAAAGTGTTAGACCCAGAATCCAGGAAATGCTAGCACAAAGCCTGTATGTGTTGCGATAAACTGGACCCAGTCATTGTCCTACCATGCAGCTGACAGATCTCTTTTTACTTCTGGGTTCTCCTTTAGAAGTGATTCCTTAGCAACTTAGAAATGGCTGTTATATGATAGATATATGATATTCTGTTTTCCGAGATGGGAGTTTCCGTTGTGGCTCAGTGATGACAAACCCGACTAACATCCACGTGGATGCAGGTACGATCCCTGGCCCCACTCAGTGGGTTAAAGATCCAGTGCTGCCGTGAGCTGTACTGTAGGTCACGTCCCAGATGAGGCTTGGATCTGGCATTGCTGTGGCTGTGGCATAGGCCATCAACCGCAGCTCCAATTCAACCCCCGGCCTGAGAACTTCCATATGCCGCAGGTGTGGCCCTAAAAAGCTAAACAAACAAACAAATAATAAATAAAAGCTTGAAATAGAGCAAGATGATGACCCTGGAAATGGAGGTTTCTGTTTACCCAAGGGATCCATGGGTTACATACTACAGTTTCCCATGTTGCACAGTCCTGTGCCATATATCCAAATTGGTGTTCAGAAGTTAAGGAACCTGACTAGTACCCATGAGGACTTGGGTTTGATCCCCGGCCTTGCTCAGTGGGTTAAGGATCCAGCGTTGCCGTGGGCTGTGGTGTAGGTCACAGACTCGGCTCGGATCCCGAGTTGCTGTAGTGTGTCGTAGGCCTGCATCTTCAGCTCTGATTTGACCCCTAACCTGGGAACCTTCAAATGCTGAGGTTATTGCCCTAAAAAAAAAAAAAAAAAAAGTGGGTGCTCCACAATTAGAGTCATGAAGGTTTCTCCTTGTTTCCTCCAGGTAGGGACTATCAGTGAACCATACTTTACAAAACAAGTGGGTGATTGTTTATGCTAATGAACAGGTATAAACTTCAAGGTGCATACCCGACACAAGTCTTTCTTCCTCCTCACCCCACTCCCACCACCCAATAAAGTGTCTCATAATGTCTGAGGCCTGGACCTAGTCACACTTCTGCCTGAGCTTGGCAAAGATGGTCAGCCAGTCACCAAAGATTTCAGCTCTCCTTCAAAAGCAGCCAAGCCTCCTTAACAGGGTTTTCCTAGCCTTAGCTTTTTTTTTTTTTTTTTTTTTTTTTCCGGCTCTGCCCATGGCATGCAAAAGTTCCCAGGCAAGAGATTGAACTGTACCACAGCAGTGACAATGCCAGATCCTTAACCCCCTCAGCCACCAAGGAACTTCAACCTTAGCTATTTTGGCAACTCTATCTTTCATTTACTCAGCTCAGAAAACTTGGAATCATTCTTTGACACACATCCCACATTCAGTCCATCCTATCAGCTCTGCCTTCAAACTATAAATAAAATCCTCCTACTCTGGCCCATGCCTCTATCAGCTCTCTTCTAGGTTGCAGCACTGATCTCCCCACTTCTATCTTTGCACCTTTCTGATCCATTCTCAACCAAGAAGCCAGACTGTTCCTGTGGGGGTTTTTTTATTTTTATTTTTTTTCTTACTCAAAAGGATTTATCACATCTGTAGTTGTATAATGATCATAACAATCTGATTTCACAGGATTTCCATCCCATAACCCAAGCACATCCCCCACCCCCCAAACTGTCTCCTCCGGAGACCATAAGTTTTTCAATGTCTGTGAGTCAGCATCTGTTCTGCAAAGAAGTTCAGTCATTAAAAGGAATGAAATACCAGCATTTTTAGCAACATGGATGGACCCAGAAATTATCATGCTAAGTGAAGTCAGCCATACAATGAGACACCAACATCAAATCCTTTCAATGACATATGGAATCTGAAAAAAGGACAGACAGACTGTTCCTGTTAAAAGAGAAGTTATATCAAGTTTCTGTTCAAAAAGCTGCAATGGCTTCTCATCTCAGAGGAAATTCTAAAGCCACTTCCCTAGCCTATAAGGCTTTATCTTGATCTGCCCCCTGGGCCTATGTAGTACAGCTGTGCAGGTGCATGAGTGGCACCTCACATGAGAGCATGCAAGCAGTACACGCCTGCAGGACCATTCTGAAAGCCCACTTCCTCTTCTTGGACCTCATCTCCCACCACTGACTTGAGCTCCATCTTGACCACCTCGGCCTCCTTGCTCACCGTCACACATGCAAATCCCATCCCCTATTGAGGACACTGAACTTGCATGTTCTTCCCATATGTAGCTGCAAGCCTCAGTCCCTCTCCTGTTTTAGATCTCTGCTCTGATGTCGCCCTATCCTAAGAGGGCTTCTGGGACCACTCTATATAAAATACTGTCCTCAGCCCATTTCCTCTCTATCTCCCCTGCTCTGTTTCTTTTTCTTAGTTTTTTTTTTTTTTAACACAGCATGTTATGCATTTATTTTCTTGTTTGTTGTCCTGCATCCTCCCACTACAATGTAGGTTCCAAGATGGTAGAGAATTTGTCTCTTTTTGTTACTGCTTTATTCCACTGCTGTAAGAGTTCTTGAAGTTCCTGCTATGGCGCAGTGGGTTAAGAATATGACTGCAGTGGCTCAGGTCGCTGTAGAGGCGTGAGTTCAATCCCTGGCCCAGCACAAGTGTTAAAGGGTCTGGCATTGCCACAGGTGTGGCATAGGTCACATGATAGACAAACCATAAATGTATGTTGAGTGAGTGGGGGAAAAAAATCACCAGTGTAGCTGTCTTTGTGGAGTCTCAGGACTTCTGTGAAGCTTGCTACCTCCAAGAGTAACCATACTTCACTGGGGATATGTGTTCACCCTAATCTCACATTCCTGAACTTTATTCAGGGTCTGTCATTGTCTTCTCTCCAAAGCTAATCGTGGGACAGAGACCCCTACTAAGACCTAATTGAAATTCTAACCCATCTATAATACATGTCAATAAGTACCATTAACCCACTGTGACTTAGCTAAGTCATCCATAAGGGGAGAAATGAAGGAAAGGGGTGAGTCCTGAATTTACTGAGATTAAAACTGCAATGACTGAGAAAACCTGAAGTTACTGCATTTATGCAGAATTGACTAGATCCAAATTTGCCATCAGTAGAGATGGACACTTAAAACAGATTAAATTATCAAAAAGTACTTTGGCCTCACACTATATACAACAATTAATCGCAAATGGATCAAAGTCAGAGTTCCTTGTGTGGCACAATGGGATAGGTGGTATCTCTGCAGCACCAGGACACAGGTTCCATTCCTGTGTAAGTGAAGTAAGTCAGACAGAGAAAGACATATGATATCACTTACATGTGGAGTCTAATAAAAAATGACACAAAAAGGAGTTCCTGTTGTGGCTCAGCCGGTTAAGAGCCTGACATATTGTCCAAGAGGTTGTGGGTTCAATCCCTGGCCTAGCTCAGTACACAAGCTGCAGTGTAGATCGCAGATGTGGCTGCAGATCCATTGTTGCTGTGGCTGTGGCTGTGGCATAGGCCAGGAGCTACAGCTCCTAGCCTGGGAATTTCCTCATGCCACAGGTGTGGCCACAAAAAGAAATTAAATTAAATTTTAAACAATTCCGAAAATGATGCAAAAGAACTTATTAAAACACAGAAACAAACTCACAGATTTCAAAACCAATCTTATGGTTACCATAGGTGAAACCACTGCAGGTGAGGGAAGAATTGGGACGGTGGAAATAACATATACACACTACCGTGTAAAATAGATGATTAATGAGAACCTACCGTAGAGCACAGGGAAATCTACTCAACAGTTTGTAATAACCTATATGGGAAAAAAGAATAGATCTACTTATATGTATGACTGATTCACTTTGCTGTATACCTGGAACTAATACATACTCCAATAAATTTATATATATATATATATATCCATAGTACAGCCTTCAAGCTCAGAAAACTATCCGTATTCCAAGCTGTGATGTGTATTCCAAGCTTCAAGTAGTATCTATTATAGCATTTTTCCTTTAGGGCAGAATCCCATCCAGGATCACATATGGCATTTTGTTGTCATATCTCTTCATTCTCTCTTTTTTTTTTTCATTTAAAAAAATTTTTATTGGAGCATAGTTAATTTACAGTGTTGTGTTAGTTTCAGATATACAGCAAAGTGACTCAGATCCATTCTTTTTCAGATTCCTTTCCCATATAGGTTATTACAGAATATTGAGTACTGTTCCTTGTGTTACACAGTAGGTCCTTGTTGGTTATCTATTTTATATATAGTGGTATGTATATGTTAATGCCAAACTCCTAGTTTATCCCTCCCCGCTATATTTCCCCTTTGGTAACCATAAGTTTGTTTGTGAAATCTTTGAGTCTGTTTCTGTTTTGTAAATAAGTTCATTTGTGTCATTTTTATTAGATCCCACGTGTATTACATGATATTCCTCTTTTCCTGTCTGACTTACTTCACTTAGTATAATAATCTCCAAGTCCATTCTTCATTCTCTTTTGATCTGTTCCAATTCCTCAGCCATCCTTTGTCTTTAATACATTGACATTTTTAAAGAATCAGGCCATTTATTTATAGGATATTCCTTAGTTTGGGTTTGCCTTGCATTTCTTCGTAATTAGATTAGGTTAAGCATTTCCAGCTAGAATAGTACGCAAGCTATGACATGTACTTCCCCAGGTACCTTGACCTCAGGCACACGGTGTCTGTCTGCCCTCTTGTTGATAACACTAGTTTTGCTCACTATCAAAGTGTTGTCTAATGGACAAGAGTTTAGCGATACCAAACCAGCTCTCTTTTCAAAGCTTAGTCCATAAGAAACATTCTCTTAGCCTGGGAAAACTTCAGGAATGCAGGCCAATCTCAAAGGAACAGCGAGTCTAATTTTCCTGTCTAAAATGGTGTGCAACCCGTCTCTTGACCCTTAACCTCTGTTTCCAAAGCTGGAGTTTGACATGAGTCTACTGTGTTTCCCTACCTGCAGGGGACAAATACCAAGCTCCCCCAGTGGTGCCTTTGAAGTTCTTCCCACTAAACTAGATGTGAGAGTCAGTCATCCCTCCACACCCTCCCCCCAACACACACACACACACACACACACACACACACACACACACACACACACACACACACTCGCCTTGCTGAGGCACCAGGGGTGGGGCGGGACTCAGAACACAGCAGCAGCTCACTCCAAAATACTCCAAAAGCATCTCTCAGCTCCCACAGCCCAACTCAAATGTTTATCTTCACCGTTTGCATCTTGGTTGTAACTATTATATTTCAATGCCCCACTGGAATTCCCAGTTTAACATCCTATTAAAATATTCTTCCAGCCTATTTGATAGAGTCACAGCTCTTAGAGCTATGTGGACTACCTGGTGTTAAATTGTTCAAATATTTCAATTCTTGCTTACTTCAATTTGCAACGATTCTTCCCTCAATGTAATTTCATGTTCTCAGATAGATATCAGGATGGCATTCACCAAGCACAACTGTATCCCAGAATATTTAAGAATACAAGCATCACATAGACCTGGTTTAAGTTACTAACTCACTAACTGACCTTCTGACAATCTTTATGCAATTTTTCAGCCTCTGATGCCTCGTCTTTATCTGTAAAATGAGGGCAACCATAGTACCTACCTCCCAAGGTCCTTGTGAGATTTAAGTTAGAAAATACACCTAAAGGGTATGGCATGGTGCTGGCACAAAGTAAGTGCTCCATCATGTTAGCTATTTTTGTGATTCTCATTATCTGAGAGAAAAACACCGTTAAAGGTCAGAAGAAACCCAAGCATCCAGGGCTGCTCAGACCTGTGCAGGAAGTCACATTAGTGCCTGAGCCAGCACCAGACCTGTCCCCAGAGAATCTGAGTCAGTCACTCCTTCTTTCACACATCAGTCTTTTCAGTAAACAGTTGTAAATGCTTGATGAGCCCTTTCAAGGATATTGGAATTTTTTCAATCTTTGTAAAAGAGAGAAACCTCATTTTTAACAGGGACATCTCAGCCCTAAGAGAGAAAATATATTTTGAGACAAAAGAAGCAAAAGTGTCTAAATCCCCAGCCTGGTGCTACAAAACCACCTCAAACACATCCCATGGGAACTCTGCCTTCCTCTAGCTGACAGTTATTATCTCTTCACAGAAGGGGGCAGATAAAACCCACAGAGAAAACAGCCATGTGACACCAGAGAGAGCTGTCAAGCTTGAGGTCCCCAGCAGGATAATGGGGAAGATATAAGGCAGAACTTTGACTAGCTCTCACCTCTTATGGACTTCCGGTCCGGTAAGAAGCACAGCTGGGGCAGTTGAGGTCCTAAAATGCAAACTAAGAGCAATTTCTCAAGGTGTGATCCAGTTTCCCAGATCCCCCAGGATTTCTGGGCTGCTTTTAAAGGTTTATTTCAGGAATTTTAGCCTTGTCTTAATGAACGGACTTGTCAATTGGTAAATGCCAAAGGGAATTGGGGATTGGGGAGCAAGTTCTGGTAGAGGGGAAAGTGGTGGAGGAAAGCAATATGGATTAATAATTTAAATACTGAGCTCTGTGCTGAGCACTCTGCATATATTATCTGAGAATTTCCAGGAGATAATCGCTGTGCTCAGCCCCCTTTTACAGCTGAAGAAATTGAGTCTTAGAGAAGTTAGGGAATCTAATCAAGGTCACCCAACTAGTAAGCTACACTGGGGAGAAAAGAGGAAATAGCCCCATGGCTCAGAAAAGGGCGGAAAAAAAGGGGGGGGGTTAGACCCAATGAGAACTTCCTGAAGTCTTTTTTCTGACCTTTGACATTTCCTCCAAATTTGCCTTTGTTGCCTCTCATTTGTGTACATGGTGTGAGTTATTGTACAGTTCTCTCTCAATATCTACAGGGGATTGGTTCCAGGTGCCTGCTAGGATACTAAAAATCCCCAGAGCACATAAAACAGTACAGTTGGCCCTCCCTATCCATGGATTTTGCATCGGCAGATTCAATAAACACCCAGGCACACATACATCCATGCAAAGTTGTACCATGCTGGCATACCATGGTTGGTTGAAATTTCTAGTTTAGCACTATTAGGCTATCACATATCTTTTCTTTCTTTCTTTTTTGGCCACCCTTGGCCAAATTTGGAGTTCCTGGGCCAGAGATCAGATCTGAGCCACAGTTGTGACTTACTCCACAGTTGCAGCAACATGGGATCCTTAACCCACTGTGCCAGACTGGGGATCAAACCTGGGTCTCAGTACTGCAGAGATGCCACAGATCCCAATGTGTCACAGCAGGAACCCATGTGATATCTTAAGATGAAAATAAATTCAGCAGGATGTATTGTTATTCAACTATAAAAACCTCAAAAGTGGAATTTAATATTTAAAAATCTATGAATAAGGGATTTCTTAGCTTAGAAATTCATATGCATCAATATCAAAACATAAAGCGAAGTAGCAAATAGATTTAATTTCTACAACCATAAATTTTTATGTCAAAATTCTAATAAGCAGAATTTATATGGGTAAAGTATATGCAATACATCTTATGGGCAAAAGATTGATTTTAGGCAAGAAATAAAAGTAATATTTAGTAAGATATCATTTCTCATTATCAGATCAGCAAAAAAAAATTTGTAATTCTAATAACCAATGCTAATAGTGAAACAGCAAATCTCACATATGTACAGCAATTTTTACATTTTTTTTTTTCCTTTTTTAGAGCCGCACCCACAGCATATGGAAGTTCCCAGGCTGGGGGTCGAACTGGAGTGGCCTACACCACAGCCACTGTAACACCAGATCCAAGCTGCATCTGCAACCTACACCACAGCTCCCAGCAGCGCTGGATCCTTAACCCACTGAGCAAGGCCAGGAATCGAACCCATGTCCTTATGGATACTAGTCAGATTCATTTCTGCTGCACCACAATGGGAATTCATGTACAGCCATTTTAAATGACAATATAGAACTATAGAAGGTACTCTAAGGAAATAATCATGTGTATGAAAAAGACTTTACTTAAAATTGTATTTATCCCAGTGGTAACAATAATAATAAACATTGGAAATAAAGTAAATATTGAACAACAGCAAGTTAATGATGTAGAAAGTTGGAGTTCTCGTTGTGGCTCAGCAGTACAAACCTGACAAGCATCCATGAGGATGCATGTTCCATCCCTGGCCCCACTAAGTGGGTTAAGGATCCAGTGCTGCCGTGAGCTGCGGTGTAGATTGCAGACGCAGCTCTGATCTGGTGTTGCTGTGGCTGTGGTGTAGGCCAGCAGCTGCAGCTCCAAATCGACCCCCAGCTATGAATTTCCATTTGCTGCAGGTGTGGCCCTTAAAAAAGACAGAGAGAGAAAGTAATAACATAACATAGTATGTACCAATGATTCTTATTAAAAATATGTAATAATATATAAAAGTTCAGCGTTGAATTTGGTCACAAAATGTCGGGGGGGAAATGACATACTAAGAAAAAAAAAGGGACTTCCCGTCGTATAATAGTGGAAAAAATCCAGCTGGGAACCATGAGATTTCAGGTTCGATCCCCAGCCTTGCTCAGTGCTTTAAGGATCCAGTGTTGCCCTGAGCTGTGGTGTAGGTCACAGACACAGCTCAGATCTGGCGTTGCTGTGGCTGTGGTGTAGGCTGGCAGCTGTATCTCTGATTAGACCCCTAGCCTGGGAACCTCCATAGGCCATGAGTGTGCCCCCCCACACCAAAAAAAGCCCCCCCCCAAAAGCCAAAAAAGACTTGTATCATAAAACTGTAGAGAATTTTCTTTTCTTTTCTTTTCTTTTTTTTTGCTTTTTAGGGCCACACCCTCGGCATATGAAGGTTCTGAGGCTAGGGGTCAAACTGGAGCTACCACTGCAGGCCTACACCACAGCCACAGCAACACCAGACCCAAGCTGCATCTGAGACCTACACCACAGCTCAAGGCAACACTGGATCTTTAACCCACTGAGCCAGGCCAGGGGTTGCACCTACATCCTCATGGATCCTAGTTAGGTTCGTCAATCCCTGAGCGGTGAAGGAATCCCCAAACTATGGATAATTTTCTACTTTCCTAATGTTTTAGAGAGTTTATACTATTTTTTAAATGAAGAATAAAAAACACAGCAATAAATGACATTGGGTTTTAAGTGGAAAAATTTCCAAAGAAGAAACTATGAGGAAGATTTTTTCCTTTTTTTAAATTAATTAATTAATTAATTTTATTACTCAATGAATTTATTACATTTATGGTTGTACAATGATCATCACAATCCAATTTTTTAGGATTTCCATCCCAAAACCCTGGCACATCCTCCCACCCCCTAAAACTGTCTCCTTTGGAAAGCACAAGTTTTTCAAAGTCTATGAGTCAGTTTCTGTTCTGCAAAGAAGTCCATTGTGTCCTTTTTTCAGATTCCACATGTCAGTGAAAGCATTTGATGCTGGTGTCTCATTGTATGGCTGACTTCACTTAGCATGATAATTTCCAGGTCCATCCATGTTGCTAAAAATGCCAGTATTTCATTCCTTTTAATGGCTGAGTAATATTCCATCGTGTATATGTACCACATCTTATTGATCCACTCCTCTGTCAATGGACATTTAGGTTGTTTCCATGTCTTGGCTATTGTAAATAGTGCTGCAATGAACATTGGAGTACATGTGTCTTTGCGAGTCGTGGTTTTCTCTGGATAGATGCCCAGGAGTGGGGTTGCTGGATCAAATGGTAGTTCTATTTTGAGTTTTCTGAGGAATCTCCATACTGCTTTCCACAGTGGTTGCACCAATTTACAATCCCACCAACAGTGTACTAGGGTTCCTTTTTCTCCACACCCTCTCCAGCACTTATTGTTTGTAGGTTTTTGACGATGGCCATTCTGGCTGGTGTAAGGTGGTACCTCATAGTGGTTTTGATTTGCATTTCTCTAATAATGAGTGATGTTGAACATCTTTTCATGTGTTTTTCTGAATGTCTTCTCTGGAGAACTGTTTAGATCTTCTTCCCATTTTTTGATGGGGTTGTTTGTTTTTTTGGCATTGAGCTGCAGAAGGTGTTTGTAAATTTTGGAGATTAATCCCTTGTCAGTCAATTCACTTGCAAAGGTTTTCTCCCATTCTGTGGGTTGTCTTTTCATTTTGTTTAGGGTTTCCTTTGCTGTGTAGAAACTTTTAAGTTTGAGTAGGTCCCATTTGTTTATTTTTGTTTTTTTCTGTCCTTACTCTAAGAGGTGGATCTGAGAAGATGTTGCTGTGGTTTATGTCAGAGTGTTTGGCTTCTGTTCGAGTTGACACCACAGGGTGAAGGCAAAGAAGGAGAAAATGTAGTCATCAGATTCAACTGTGTGGAAGACAGGCTAGGAAACTGTCTTTTGATTCGGGTGTTTTAATCAATGTTTTTTATCTATGCTTTTTTTTTTTTTTTTCCTGCCATTTCTTGGGCTGCTCCCGAGGCATATGGAGGTTCCCAGGCTAGGGGTCTAATCAGAGCTGTAGCCTCCAGCCTACGCCAGAGACACAGCAATGCGGGATCCAAGCTACGTCTGCGATCTACACCACAGCTCACGGCAACGCCGGATCGTTAACCCACTGAGCAAGGGCAGGGATCGACCCGCAACATCATGGTTCCTAGTCGGATTCGTTAATCACTGTGCCACGATGAGAACTCCAATCAATGCATATTCTTAAGAAAGCGTTTGTCACTTTCTTTGTAGTAAAATTATAAGCAGAGCACATGCAGCTTCGTGGCATTTCAGTAATCCAGTTAGGGCTGAGCCAGTGTCTCCTGTCATCTTTCAAAACATCTCAATAGACCAAGATGCTAACTGGAAATTCAAGAAGACTGTAGCTTTCAAATCCACCCTTCTTGGCAAAAACAAAAACAAACAAAAACAGATTCAAGATTGGAATGCAGTTCTCCACAACAACCTTATCGGTGTTTGGGGGGCCACTTATTTGGAGGTGCCATGTTCCAGAAAAGTGGCGCACTTCAACCTGTTACCATGTTTGCTTTAGCTCTGGGCCTCAGGCTAAGCAGAGATTTGGCCACGCTCACCATTGTGATCTCTGCTTATCAAACTGGAGCAGGCTCGATAGCGAATAAACATTGCCATAAATGACAAGCTATATTGATAGAGAGATAGAATACTAAGCTCTTTACACTAGGAGATTTGACAGATATTCAAATATATAGGCCTGAACTCAGCTCCCCAAAACTCTCCCAAATCAGACTGCATCTACTTTTAAGAATACCTAAAGGCTATTGTAGAAATCAAACCCAATATTTTTCCTATTGAAGTAGGGTTTGCACCAGGAAAAATAATAATAATAATTCAGTTTTCCTTCAAAGATTGCAACCATCACAGCAGCTTCATGCAGACTTTCGTTTCCCTCAAAGGATGGACACCTGCTTCGTTCGTCATTTCCTACTCATGTTTGTGTGCAGTCTAAGATAACACGACACCAGGTTTTGAATACGTGCTCACTTCCTTGTAGTCTGTCTTTGCATTTTGGAAATTTCTGAGACAAGGTGTAAGCGGCCGTGGGTGGAACTAGAGGGTGGACAGGGAACGTGGTAGAAAGTTTCAGAACACTTACTAGCAGCATCTGTTCTGCTTGCTCCTGGGGAACACGCAGTTTTCCTCGCAGGTCACAAATCCTTCATTCCCACATTATTTGAAAGAGTCTCCCCGGAATCATTCCATAATTGTCTGTATCTCTGATATTAAGATTTCTGACTACTGGGAGTTCCTGCTGTGGCTCAGGGGAAACAAATCTGACTGGTACCCGTGAGGATGCGGGTTTGATCCCTGGCCTTGCTCAGTGGGTCGGGGATCCCGCATTACCGTGAGTGGCGATGTAGGTCACAGACGTGGCTCAGATCCCATGTTGCTGTGGCTGTGGTATAGGCTGGCAGCTGTAGCTCTGATTCCACCCCTAGCGTGGGAATTTCCATATGCGGCGAGTACAGCCCTAAAAAGCAAAAAAAAAAAAAAAAAAAAAAAAAGAGGAAGAAGAAGAAGAAGGTTTCTGACTGTATGTCCTCTCCCCCAACACGGGTATACACAATGTCATGTCAAGTTGTACCTTACTGGTGTTTTGTCAGCTACATTACAAACGTTATTAACTTTACATTCTTAGAGATGGAAAATCATCTGTTTTTAGTCATTAGTGTTTTCTTCCAATTTAATATTTTATCTTACTTTTTTTCACAGATTTTCTTATTGTCACCTTATTCTTGGACCAAAAACAGGGATATGGAGAGAGAGGAGAGCTCTCTTTCTCTCTGCTCTCACCACTGCTGCAACACAGCCCACCAATCCAAGGAGCATCATCTACCAGGCCCCATTCATGGTTGTTTCTGAGACAGCCTTGGTCCTTGCCCAAGGGCCCTATTAAAGTTTACGTCGGGTTAGATGCGTTCAGTTTGCTCCACTTCTGCAGATCCATCCACTACTTCCACTCATTTAATGGAAGTCTCAGCCTTCTTTTTTTTTTTCTTAAACTGAGTCTCCCTGTGTTCTTTTCCTCCAAGACCGGGTCGATTTGTACACAGGCTTTGGAAACATAAAACTAATTATGTTGTCATTCACCTGACAATGGTTTTATAAAGCACATAGACCTGAACATTTTTTGCTTGTTTTGTGGGGTTTTGTTTGTTTGTTTGGGGGGGGGGTCTATTTTTGTTTGTTGTTTTGCTTTGGCTGAGCCTGAACCTTGTGGAAATTCCCCGGGGGCTGGAATCAAACCCGAGCCACAGCAGGGCTCCAAACCACTGCAGTGACAATACTGGATCCTTAATCTGATGCATCACAAGGGAACTCCAAGATGAAGTGTTTTTTTTCTTTTTTTCTTGTTAGGGCCACAGGTGTGGCATACGGAGATTCCCTGGCTAGGGGTCAAATGGGAAGTGCAGCTGCCAGCCTATGCCACAGCAACAGCAACGGCAGGTCTGAG
The DNA here is from genome assembly GCF_054392235.1 of Sus scrofa. Classification (NCBI taxonomy): domain Eukaryota; kingdom Metazoa; phylum Chordata; class Mammalia; order Artiodactyla; family Suidae; genus Sus; species Sus scrofa. The sequence continues at coordinate 53,737,626 of NC_139387.1, read as the reverse complement.
CACCATCTGCAAACTACCCCAAATCTTGTGGCAACACCAGATCCTTAACCCACTGAGCGAGGCCAGGGATTGAACCCCCATCCTCATGGTGCCTATGTGGGGTTCTTAACCTGCTGAGCCATAATGGGAACTCCTGCTGAGCCACAGTGGGACATGAATATTTTAAGTGTTTAAATATAACAATTTATTCAGTGTTCCTGGGACATACCTTTAGTCATTTTTCTCATTTAGCCAATATTCATGGATCACCTACTATGTGCCCAAAGCTATGCCAAGTGGTTACTATACAAAAGTGACAAGAGGAGTTCCCAGCAGGGCTCATCGGTTAGCAAACCTGACTAGCATCCATGAGGATTCAATCCTGGCCTCGCTCAATGGGTTAAGGATCTAGTGTTACCATGGGCTGTGGTGTAGGTTGCAGACACTGCTCAGATCCTGAGTTGCTGTGACTGTGGTGTAGGCCTGTAGCTGCAGCTCTGATTGGACCCCTAGCCTGGGAACCTCCATATGCTGCGGGTGTGGCGAAAGAAAACAAAAGTGACAAGAAATTGTTTCTACACTCTAGGAGTTAGACCTAAACATCCTTTAGAGAAAAAAAAAAAAGACTTTTGTAAGTCATGTAAAATTGGATAGGCATTAAAGAAAAAGAAAAATTGATATTATTTTATGAATTACACAGTCCAATTCCATCTTGCCTGAAGAATGAGTTCTAAAATAGAATTAAGGTGAAAATTGAGCAAAGTGAAAAAAAATTACCCTGTAAGCATTTGAATCACTTGAAGAACTGTCATGTGCTCATACTCCCAAAGGTCTGATGCTACTGAAATGGAGAACAATTCCCCCCTCTCGTGCTCTCTCTAAGAGCTGCACCCAGTAGGAGGCAGCAAAATCTCTTCCACTACTAAAATTGTTTTTTTCCTCTTTTTTTCTGAACAAAATATTAAAATCTGAGTTAAATTTGGCTAGAGTGCAACTTCACAATAAAAATTAAGCTCCTGGAATTCCCGTCGTGGCATAGCAAAAACAAATCTGACTAGCATCCATGAGGATGCAGGTTTGATTCCTGGCTTCACTTAGTGGGTTAAGGATCCAGCATTGCCATGAGCTGCAGTGTAGGTCTCAGATGTGACTCAGTTCCTCCATTGCTGTGGCTGTGGCATAGGCCGGCAGCTGCAACTCCAATTCGACCCCTAGCCTGGGAACCTCCATTTGCCAGATGCAGCCTTAAAAAGAAAAAAAATTCTATAATATATTTTGGATTCATGTCACATTTGCAAAAATTGCAGGCGAGGGCACATAGCTGACTGATTTTAGCCCTTTTTTTAAGTTAGTATGTATTAGTGTGGATAATTATTAAGACATGTTTGCAAAGCCAAAGCAAAGCAGGAAATTGTAGTAATTATCAAATCAACAAATGTCACATACCATCAGCTACCTATTGTTCACCAGCAATTTTCCATGCATCTGGACCAGCACCTTTCTGAAGGCCAGGAAGGAAAATCCTCCATATTGCAACGCCCTCTCAATAACACAGTCAGCTTATAAAATAGAGATTTAACTGTCTCAACATTAGTATTTAATATGAATTCTTATAACAAAATTCTCTGGGCCTAACCATTTGTACATGGACTGCTTAAAACAACTTTATCATTTAGCATATATTTTAACAATTTTTAAAATGTTCAGAATTGCTTTTACATCTAGTGAAGCTACACTCAAATAGACACGGTGAAAAACGGTGAAAATGTAAAAAATTATATCAGAATATAGGTAGGGTATTTGTAAATGTGAAAAAAACTGTGATGTATGTTACTAGATTACCAGAACTTGTTTCTTCATTAACATTTTTGTTTTGTGAAAAGAAGTTACATTTTCTCATTTTTTAAAATCAATCCCTCATTTTGTAATGAAAAGTAACTGAGTGGCTTCCAGCTTGTTCCCCCTTTAGATTTTTTCATCTTTATTCTGAGTTAGAGAAATTCTCAAATTGGACTTACTGGCAGAAAATGCATCTATTCTCTATTTGGTACAATTCCAAAAATTATGTTACTAAATTTTATGTAATCTGAAGAAAACTGCCAAATAAATTTGTGACAGTTGTGTAACAATTGAATCTAATATTCCTGGCACATGTTTAACAAGTCATTAGTCTTAAAATGAAAGCTCTTTTATTTCGCTGTAACACGTGCATATTCCAGAAAAACAGGAAATTCCTTATTCATCGGTTTTTTTTAACACAACTCATACATCAAAATATATTATAGGAGCAAAGCGTGCGCCTGAGAGAAGTAAAAAGGAATTAATGATCCTGATCTTTGTATCACTGAATTGAATTATGAGAAGTGACTGAATCTTCAGTACTAAATACTCTTACTATCCCTAAGATAGCAATCATAAGGTGACTATTTCCATATATACTCTTCAGTTAATATTTTACAGTTTAAGGTTTTATAGCGAAGTTAAAACATTTAACTTTGTGGGTGTTTCTGATAATTTTTACTAACAATGCAAAATGAGGCAGAGGCCTGAAGCAATTCTCTAGATAACTCATGCTATAACAAAACAGCCGAAACTTGAGTTTAAGCTTAGGTGTCTGTTTGTGCCATCTTGTTATTTTGTTTTGAACTTTATTTCCCTATTGATTTTGCAAACAGAACATTCCCAGGCTTGGTAACATCTCCACACTTAGATGAATATCATCTTTTTCTCATTTTACAAAGGACAAAATAAATCAGGTCACTTGCCCATAAACCAAGAATTAGGAGTTTTCATTGTGGCGAAGTGGAAACCAATCCGACTAGTAACCATGAGATTGCAGGATCCATCCCTGGCTTCAGTGTGTTAAGGATCCAGCGTTGTCCTGAGCTGTGGTGTAGTTCGCAGATGAGTCTAGGATCCTGCATTGCTGTGGCTATGGTGTAGGCGGTCAGATGTAGCTACAATTCAACCCCTACCCTGGGAACCTCCATATGCAGTCCCTGCGGCCCTAAAACGTAAAAAAAAAAAAGAATTAAATCATAACCTTCTCATTCTCATCTCAGATTGTGTTATACACAAATCTTTCTCCTTATTAATCCTAATAACAGAAATCCTAATTATGCCTAGTTTTTAATTAATATACAAATAGATCATGCTCATAGTAGTAAAATAGAAATTAAGGTTAACAATAGAAAAAAGATAATTCTAATTAAACCATTTGAAAACCAGCTTTTCCCACTAATCAGTAGATCATTATAATACCTCCATTATGAGTACATTTCATGTGCCTTGTGTCTCTGGATTTTTTTATCTTTTTATGGCTGCACCCACAGCATATGGAGGTTTCCAGGCTAGGGGTCTAATCAGAGCTGTAGCTGCCAGCCTACACCACAGCCACAGCAACACCAGATCTGAGCCACATCTGCAACCTACACCACAGTTCATGGCAACGCCGGATCCTTAACCCACTGAGCAAGGCCAGGGATCGAATCTGCAACCTCATGGTTCCTAGTCAGATTTGTTTCCATTGCACCACGATTGGAACTCTTGCCTTGTTTCTTAAATGCTTATTTCAATTATAAAAAATTGAATTTAAAGATGGTTCAATCTAACCATGAGGTTGTGGGTTTGATCCCTGGCCTCGCTCAGCAGGTCAAGTATCCGGCGTTGCAGTGAGTTATGGTGTAGGTCGCAGATGCAGCTTTGATCTGGTGTTGCTGTGGCTGTGGCGTAGGCCAGTGGCTACAGCTCCAGTTAGGCCCCTGGCCGGGAACCTCCATATGCTGGAGGCTTGGCCCTAAAAAGACAAAAAAAATTTTTTTTAATTAAAAAAAAATAAACAAGGTTCAATCTATACTAGTATTTGCCAATTTTAGAAAATTAGTTTTTATTAGCAATTAAAATCTATTGAAAAACTACTGTATGCATGAAATTGTTACTATCACTATTAGCAAATACCTTTATAAAAATATTCTTTGCTTTGATATTTTACATGTGTAACAAGTATCACATTCTTTTTGCACCTAATAAAAAAAATGGATTTTACTTTCCCCCTCTAAAATCAGGTTTCAATGCAGCCTTCATCTCAGAGATCAAGCCCTGGAATCTTATCGTATTAGAGCTAGAATGGCCTGTTTCGTGTTTCTTGATCAAGACCATAAGCTAGAAATCAGGCTGGAGAAGAAGGAATTTACCAAATTCTTTGTTTCAACAAAGAAATTCTGCTACAGAGTAGGGTGGTGTCTTAGGTGCCTTTAGTGGATTTAGCTGTGAGGACAAGGTAGCAGGTAGGAGAATGTGTGATAGAGGAGAAACGGAGAGTTGCAGGGCTTTCTAGACTCGAAGACAACATTGATTGCAAGGTGCCCCACTATCCCATCAAGAAAGAAAAAAATCTGCTAATTAAACTAAGACATGATAGGAATTCTATGACCCAGTTTCAAAGATGTTAAAATAGCAAGGGAGCTGGAGAGCTCTTCTCAGAATGCATGAACTACAGCAAAAGAATAGACAAGAAAGGAGGCAGAGCAAGATGCTCCGACCCCCTGGCTCTGGGGCTTCAGAGACAGGAGAAGGGAGGAAGGCTTCTAGGCTAGTTCAAGGGTAATGCAGGGCAGAGAAGGGGTCTTCCAGGTAGAGTTCCAAAAGAGGCTGCCTCTCAGGGGATTTCACACTAACTGGCAGGGAGGATGCCACGTCAAAGACAAAAGGGTGAGTCAGTGTAACTGGGCAAAGAGGCGAGTTTGAGACCAGAACCCGGGTTTGCGTTTGTTCCTCTCCGGTAGAGGTGGGACCCAAAGTGCTGATCCCAAAGGCTAGAATGTAAGGCACATGAACTGAGACCCAGTGGGGTTGCCACAGGGCCACTGAAGCCCATCCCTCTCCACGTGGGCGAAGGGTGAGACCATCCATAAGCCACTAGGCCAGTGGCCAGATAGGGGACAGGGTGGAAACTCAGAGGGCACGTGGCAAGGTAATGCCAAGGCAGTCAGGGAGAACCACTGGGTTCAGATCAAACTCAGTGACCTGACCATGGGTTATACCAGTGTAGACCTCAGCCAAGAGTTGACTGAGCAAGCAGCAACCTGGCAGACGGGAGACACTGCCACAGAGACAAGAGAAGGCAGAGCACAGAGCGGGAACGCCGGCTCCCAGGGCCACAAGGTCACAAAACCACATCCTGCCAGGTGAAATCCAAAAGACCAAACATTTCACCCCAAGGAGGTTAGATATTTACCTAAAGAGATTGTTGAAATTTACATAACTAGAGCAAAGTTTCAACAGAATGGCCAGAAGTCAGCTTTTTTCTGCTCATCCAGTAGGTGGGGCCTTGAAGAGAATCAGATGCATTTTAGACAATGCAGTTTTACTTTTCCTTCCAGCTTTATTGAGCTATAACTGACATAGAACCTTGCGTACATTGAAGTTGTACAGAGTGTTGATTTGATGCAGTAAAGTTTCAGAGAAATGAAGGAACTACATTTCCTATGCTCCTCTAACTTGTGGAGTAAGCAAATATGGGACCCCAAAAGTAGGACTTCTCATTATTCAATATGTGATATTTGAGGATGTCAAACTCTGTCGTTTCTAAGCGTATGCAGAGAAAGAATATTCTGTAACATTGTAAATCAACTATAATAAAAAAAATTTAGGTACATAAATAAATGTATAACTAGGTCACTTTGCTGTACAGTAGAAATTGACAGAACATTATGAATTGGCTATAATAAAAATTTAAAAAAAAAAGAATATTCTCCACGAATCTTCCTAGACCCCTCTAGCCAGAAAGAAACCCCTCCCTATTCTAAATTTTCATAGCACATTCGTTCTTTTCTTTTTTTTTTTTTGTCTTTTTGTCTTTTTAGGGCCGTACCAGCAGCATATGGAGGTTCCCAGGCTAGGGGTCCAATCAGAGCTGTAGCCGCCGGCCTGTGCTACAGCAACTCAAGATCCAAGCCCCGTCTGCGACCTACACCACAGCTCACAGGAACACCAGATCCTTAACCCACTAAGCGAGACCAGGGATCAAACCCGCGTCCTCATGGATGCTAGTCAGGTTCATTAACTGGTGAGCCACGACAGGAACTCCCAGCACATTTGTTCTTAAAATGTGGCCCCTAGACCATCAGCATCAGTGCCACCTGGCAACTCGTTAGAAATGCAAATTATCAGGCCCTATCCCAGACCTGCTGCATGAGAAATGTTCAGGGATAGGGACCAGCAATCTGTCTTTTAACAAATCACTTGACAAGTGTGGTGATGCTTGCTAAACTTTGAGAATCATTGTCATAACACTTTGTGCTTCTTTTATGAAATCTATTACATCCCAGCAGTACAGTTTTAGTTTGCTGTTCTTTGGTGCCCAGGTTTGAATAGTCTGTGTCATCAGACTATAAATATACATTAATCATCCTTGTCTCAGTCATCTCTAGACCCCTGAGTCATCCTTCTCCTTGCAGATTTACCTCCGGGCTCACGCTTACTCTTGTAAACACTTCGGTCATAACGCTTTCAGTATGACAAGCACCAAGAGCTGGCAATGATCCGGTCTCTAACTTAACCTCAGTATTGCCTCTTTGCTTCAGCTGCTCACTCTCGGAGCATGTCATTGACCTTATCCTTTCCAATAACTACAAACCATAACATCTGTCTCAAGCAGCTGACTCCCTCACTGCCATCCACATCCTGTCTTTCTAACTACCCTACAGCTTTAGTTTCTCAAACTACGTCCAAGAGATTTTAGCCTACACAATCCCCCGACCCACCACTATTACATGGTAACCCGCCTCTCACACATCCTATTTTCCTGCCTTACTCGGTTAGATGAGATCTGATCATCAGAATCACACGTGACCATCACAGTTCTCTTTGTCCTCCCTCTTCTTTGAATCAGCCACCTAGTAAACTCCAACTCTGGCTAAATTCCATGTCCAGCTTGCTGTACACCTGCACTGCTAACTAATATTACTAGAGAAAAATGTAAAACGCCACAAACAGGTCCCATTCTCAAGTCACAACCACTGGACCTCAGGAGTGCTGTGGTCATAACCCCCGCCTCTTAATTCATCCCTTCCCCAACTCCTCTAGGTGACTGCTCAGAGCTTCTCCTCCCTCCTCAAATGCCACCGCTGCCCCCCCAGTTCTGACTCTCATCCTGCCCACTGCCTTGCTTCCTAGGAAATCGAAGCAACTGAAACAGAACTTCCAGAAGCACCAGCCAGGGCACCCATGCCATTTCCTGTGCCCTCTGCCTTGTTGTTATGAACTCATCCCTACTCCAGCTAACCCCCTTATAGAAAGTCTCCTGAACAGAGCTGTGCATATTTGCTGTCTCCAATCTGTCTCCTGCCATTATCTCTTGAGCCCTTTGGCTTTGCCTCCGTGAATCCATTGAAACTATTCTTGTCAACATCACCTTTGACTTCCACGATGTTAAATCATAGTCTTTTTTTTTTTTTTTTTTTTTTGGTCATGGCATGTGGAAGTTCCTGGGCTGGGGATCAAACCTGTACCACATCAGTGACCCAAGCCACTGCAGTGACAATGCCAGATCATTTAACTGCTAGGCCACCAAAGGGCCTCTGTCTTTATCTTTCTTGTCCTGTCACCAGCATTTTACACAGTTGATGACTCTCTCCTCTTTGATACATGTTCTTCCGTTGCCTTTGAGGACACCACACTCCTGGTTTTCCTTGTACTCCACTGCCTACTTCTCACTCATCTTGGCTTGTGCCCTTATATCCCCAACATCTAAAAATAGAATACCCCGTGCTTAGACACTGGACCTTTTATCAGTCTACCTTCACTCACAAGATTTCCACTCCAACTTTAATTCCAAAGTCTATAACTGTCTGGACATTTATATATGTGTGGCTAATAGCCAACTTTCAGTCCTACAGGTCAGCAGCATTTGAAACAAGATTGCTCTGGCTGCTGTGTGAACAAAAGATTCAAAGAGAACAAGAAATGATGTAGGGACTCTAGTGAGAAGACTAATGTAGGAGCCCAGGTAAAAAAAATAATACCGATGTGAACACTAGCAGAGGTGGGAGAGATGAAGAGAAGCTGACTCATCTTAAACTATCTGGGAGTTCCCTTGTGGCTTAGTGGTTAAGGACTCAGTGCTATCACTTCTGTGTCTTGGGTTCAATCTATGACCTAAGAACTTGTACATGTCGTGGGCATGGCCAAAAAATAAATAAATACATTTTAAAAATAAATTAGGAGTTCCCGTCGTGGCGCAGTGGTTAACGAATCCAACAAGGAACCATGAGGTTGCGGGTTCGATCCCTGCCCTTGCTCAGTGGGTTGACAATCCAGCGTTGCCGTGAACTGTGGTGTAGGTTGCAGACGCGGCTCGGATCTTGCGTTGCTGTAGCTCTGGCGTAGGCTGGCGGCTACAGCTCCAATTGGACCCCTAGCCTGGGAACCTCCATATGCCGCTGGAGCGGCCCAAGAAATGGCAAAAAGACAAAAAATTAAAATAAAAAAAAATTAATCTAAAAGTTTGAATCAAAAGATGTGATGATGGATTGGACAGGTGTAGGATGAACAGAGAAATGTGTGTACAAGACACTATAATCCTCAGGCTTAGAGTCATCACAAACTCTCAGAAAAATGAAACAAATTATCCTATTGGAAGTTGTATCATAAGGGTAATAGAATGGTATTAACTTTCTAGGACCAACTATGTCTTAAGAATCTCTTTTTTGTTGTTGTTCTTGGTTTTTTCTTATTGAGATTGACATACAGCTCTGTATAAGTTTAAGGAGTATAGCATAATCATTTGGCTTACACATATCATGAAATGATACCACAGTAAGTTTTGTGAACATCCATTATCTCATAGAGATACAAAGTAAGGAAAGAGAAAAAAAAATGTCCTTGTGAAGAGAACTCAGGATTTACTCTCTTAACCCTTCATTTATAACATACAGCAGAGTTAATTATCTTTGTCATATTGCACCTTACATCACTAGTACTGATTTATCCTCTAACTGGAAGTTTTTACCTTGTGACTGCCTTCATGCAGTTCTATCTCCCCCTCAACACCTGCCTCTGATAACCACAGATCTAATCTCTTTTTCTATGAACTCGTGTGTTTGTCTGTTTTTGAAGTGTAATTGACCAACAACATCATGTTAGTTCCTGATACAGGACATAGGGATTTGATATGTCTATACATTTCAAAATGATCATCACGAGAAGACTAGTTGCATTAGGTGACCATACAAAGATACTACATAGTTACTGACAGTATTCCCACTCTGTATATTTCATACAACTGGAAGTTTGTACCTCTTAATCTCACTTACCTATTCCCTTCCTTCCCCAACTGCTTCCCCCTCTGGTAACCACCTGTTTGTTTTCTCTACCTATAACTCCGTTTATGTTTTGTTGTTCATTCGTTTGTTTTGTCTATAGATTCTGTGTAAGAATGAAATCATATAGTATTTGTCTTTAACTTATTTCACGTAGCATTAATACCCTCGAGATCCATCCATCTTGTCACAAATAGCAAGATTTATCCTTTTTATTGCTTAGTAATATTCCACTGTCCATATATACTACTTCTTCATCCATTAATCTCCATGGCTACTTAGCTTGCTTCCATATCTTGGCTATTGAAAATAACGCTTCAATGAACACAGGAGTCCATATATCTATTCTAATTAGTGTTTTTGTTTTCTTCTGATATATACCCAGAATTGGAATTGCTGGACCATATGGTAGTTCTGTTTTAGTGTTTTTGGGAATCTCCATACTGTTTTCTGTAGCGGCTGTACCAATTTACATTCCCACCAACAATGCATGAAGGCTTCCTTTTCTCTATATCCCCACTAACACCTGTTATTTGTCTTCTTTTTGAGGATAGCCATTCTGACAGGTGTGAGGTGGTATCTCACTGTGGTTGTGATTTGCATTTCCCTGATAATTAATGATGTTGAGCATCTTTTCATGTGCCTGTTGGCCGTCTGTATGTCTTCTTTGGAAAAATGTTTATTCAGGTCCTCTGCCCATTTTTTAATACATCAGCCTCTGAACACAAAACAGTTTACTGTGTATAGAGAGGAAATGGGTAATAAATGCCTGTGGATTGATTTTATCAATGTCACAAGATAAATGCAACCACATTTTAGATGGCTCAGTGGGAATTCTGTAATCATTTTACTTTTCCCTTTTTATGGAAACAAAAATAAGACTTGCTCCCATTTATCCCTCATAAGGGATCTGATCTTCTCTACCATGACATCTCTTCATTCTTCACAAACAGAACGTAGCCCTCCTTTTACCTGCATCAAAAATTGTTTTTAATTTTACAAAAAGATTTTAAGTTTATAACTGTGAAACAAATAGCTACTTATTTGCCTGGATGAAATAATAGGGAAAAAAATTAATCAGCAGGAATTCTGTTAATTGTGACTTAAGCAAAACCATTTCCTTTCTTTGAAATCCAGCTGGAAATGTGCACAGGACAAGAAGTTTGTTGTAAACCCAAAGGTACAAACACTCATTACAGGACAAACAGAGGAAATTATTCCACCATAAATCTGCCAGTCATCAAAACAGCCCATTCAGATCACGACAAAGGCCTTATTTGCTCACTGGCTCTTGTACTGGCTATATTTCTCTTTCCCTTTCTCAAGAAGGGACAGACATTTAGTCATTAGACTTATGACACCTGAAATATGGGAGGGGCATGGAAATTTATCAGGCTCAGCAGTACTCTCCATATGTTTGCATTGCTTTTATGTAAATCACAAGGAGTTCATGCATGAGCTTGCCCATGAGAAAACTCAATAGCTCTCAAGCGAACCTGTTCCACGTTGAACCGCTCTTCCTTCCACTGAACTGGAATGATTTTCCTGATGTGTCCAGCTCTTTCCTGAGTTTGTCCCATTAAAATTTTTCACAACAACTTTAATCCTTATTCCACATGCTACCCCTCAAAGAGGGAAGAGAGCTATCATATGCCTTGTCAACTGTCTTTCTCCAGGACACATCTCCAGTTCCTTATTCTAGTTCCTCCTTCTTATATCCTTTCACAATATTTCTTTGATTGCACCCTCATTGGATTTTTTTTAAAAATATGGCATCCAAGAGTACTCATTATGGTTAAATACCTGAACCAGTGTCTATGAGGATGTGGGTTCGATCCCTGGCCTCGCTCAATGGCATAAGGATCCAGCATTGCCATAAGCTCTAGTGCAAGTTGCAGATGAAGATCCAGCATTGCTGTGGCTGTGGCGCAGGCAGCTGTAGCTCCAATTTGACCCCAAGTCTGGGAACTTCCATATGCCACAGGTTTAACCATAAATAAATAAATAAATAAATAAATAAATAAATAAATAACTCACTAAATAAATAAATGGTATCCAGGAATTCCCATCGTGGCTCAGTGGAAATGAACCCGACTAGTACTCATGAGGACACAGGTTCGATCCCTGACCTCGATCAGTGGGTTAAGGATCCAGTGTTGCCGTGAGCTGTGGTGTAGGTCACACACAAGGCTTGGATCTCGTGTTGCTGTGGCTGTGGTGTAGGCCAGAGGCTACAGCTCTGATTGACCTCTAGCCTGGGAACCTCCATATGCCATGGGGGCAGCCCTAAAAATAAATAAATTAATTAATTAAATAAATAAATTAATTAAAATACTAATGTCTAAAAATGGTATCCAGAGCTGAACACAATTTTTTTAGGTATTCTCCAGCAAAGAATAAAGAAAAGGCGTATCTTTTTTCATTGGCAGTATTACATCGTTTTCAATATTTGCTGTATTATTAATATAGTCGGTCTTATCAAAATATATAATTCAAATATATACTTAAGTCAAAATATTAGTGCATCCAATGATCTTATAACTTTTGGCAAGACCTGTAAGAAGGCTGAATCATGATCCTCTAGGGGTTCACATCCTAATCCCCAGAGCCTGTGAATATGTGACCTTCCATGGCAACAAGGACTTTGCAGATACAAGTAAAGTAAGGATCTTGAAAAGAGAAGGTTATCCTGGGTGACATGGGTGGGCTCCGTGTAATCACAGTAATGAGGAAGGAAGACCAGAATCAGAGAAGATGCGACAGCAGAAGCAGTGATAGGAGTGAGGCAGGGCCATAGGACAAGCAAAGGGGGTAGCCTCTAGAAGCTGGGAAAGGCATGAAATAAATTCTTCCTCAGGGCCACTGGAGGAGTGCAGCATTGCTGAACCATTCTAGACTTCCGAACTCTACAACTGCAAGAGAATAAATTTGTGTTCCCTGAAGCTACTAAATTTGTGGTAATTTTTATATAGCAGCAACAAGGAAACTAATATTCTCCTATTCAGCTTAGGTTAATATAGGTTTTGTTTATATATCATATTTACATGGTTGATTTTCTGGATGTAAGAACAAAACCGTGACAATTATCTACATCGATTTTATTCTATTGCTTCCTCTCATCCCTTCAGCTATCAAGAAATTGCTAAAACTTGATTCTTATCCAGTACTCATGGAATCTACTGATAGTGTTATAAGCATTTCTCTGTGTATCAAATTATGATCAAAATGCATAAGGGGGGGTTCCCATCATGGCTCAGTGGTTAACAAATCTGACTAGCATCCATGAGGATGCAGGTTCGATCCCTGGCCTTGCTCAATGAGTTAAGGATCCTGCATTGCTGTGACTGTGGCATTGGCTGGCAGCTACAGCTCTGATTCTACCCCTAGCCTGGGAACCTCCATATGCCATGGTGTGGCCCTAAAAAGAAAAAAAATAATGTGTAAGAGGGGAGGACAAAGGGAAAAAAAAACCAAGAAAGATGTACCTCCCTCCAGATTTTTTTTTTTTTTTTTGTCTTTTTGCCATTTCTTGGACAAAAAGAAATGGCAAAAAGACAAAAAAAAAAAAAAAAAAAAAAAATGGAGGTTCCCAGTCTAGGAGTCCAATCAGAGCTGTAGCTGCCAGCCTACGCCACACCACAGTCACAGCAACATGGGATCCGAGCCAAGTCTGCAACCCACACCACAGCTCATGGCAACGCCAGATTCTCAACCCACTGAGCAAGGCCAGGGATTGAACCTGCAACCTCAAGGTTCCTAGTCAGATTCGTTAACCACTGCACCATGACAAGAACTCCTCCCTCCAGATTTTTAAAACTGTTGCTTACCAGTGATTTTATATTTCATTCAACCTATATTTTTCAATTGTATTCGAAAGAATATCATGAAACTTTCACAACGGTCTAGAACTGGCCCGCACTTCTCTGACAGTAATTTTATCAGAAGGAAATGAAGTAAATCCAATGATCTTGCTCCTGATTTCCGGTGACAACAGCTTTCTTTCCTAGGTGTTCATGAATTACTGCTTTACTAATATGACCTAGAATTCTGCCCAGGACCAATGTATTCACAGGCCTCAGTCTAATGAGTATAAATGCTTAATAAATTACAATATTCAATATGCTTAATAATTCGATGCTCAATAATTTACAATGTTCAAGAAATATGAGATTATCTGCACATGGCTTATGTTTAAAAATTATATTGACAAATTTAACTCTCTTTCTTGCAGGTTTTCCAGAATATTAGGATACTAACAATGACAATTATCAATGCAGTGTCCAGTTACTTTCTTTTTTTGCTTTTTTGTTGTTGTTGTTGGCTTTTTAGGGCCACACCCTCGGCACATGGAGTTTCCTAGGCTAGGAGTCTCATTGGAGATGCAACTGCTGACCTACTTCACAGCCACAGCAAAGCAGAATCCAAGCAACATCTGCAAACTACACCACAGCTGGCAGCGACGGAGTGTGGCCAGGGATCGAACCTGAAACCTCATAGTTACTAGTCAGATTCATTTTCACTGCACCACAACAGGAACTCCCAGGTACTTTCTTAATGACTTTTTATCCCTTTGAAAATGAAAGGAAAGCAAGCAAAGAATTTCTACAAGAGTAGAAAAGTATCTTAATGTTTTATGTCTTATTTGATTTGTTCTATAATAAATGATTTAGAGACATAGACTTTTATTAAATCAGTCCAAAGTTCAGTATTCAGAAGATCCAGTTTTTGTCAGTAGTTTTTGATAGCAAAGTAATAACAGTTATAACAATTATTTTTGTTTACTAAATGTAGGCATGACTGACTTAGTCCTTATAAAATTCTAAGAAATAGATCTTATTATTGTCTCCTTTTACAAATTAAGAAATTGAGGTCTCAGATAGTTTAGAAACTTGTTTCAGGGCACATAACCAGTCAGTCGTAGAGCTAGGACTTGAAACTAGAAATCTGATATTAGAGGCTGAATCTTTTTTTTTTTTTTTTTGGTCTTTTTAGGGCCACACCCACAGCATATGGAGGTTCCCAGGCTAGGGATCGAATCGGAGCTGTAGCTGCCAGCCTACACCACAGCCACAGCAATGCAGGATCCGAGCCGCATCTGCAACCTACACCACAGCTCACGGCAACGCCAGATCCTTAACCCACTGAACAAGGCTGGGGATTGAACCCACAACCTCATGGTTACTAGTTAGATTCATTAACCACTGAGCCACAGTGGGAACTCCTAGAGGCTGAATCTTTAATCAATGTGCCTTACTTAATTGTAAACTGTTTTGAATGAATTAGTCTGTTCCTTTAACTTTTTATTTTGAAAAATTTAAAAATACTGAGGAGACATTCCCTAGATCTAACAGTTGTTACAATTTTGTCACTTTTCAGTGATCCCTTTAAATTTTTATTTTTAAAGGAACATGCAGTCAAACTAATACATGTATCAATTCCTAAGATCACCAACACAATCAGAACTTGGAACTCTTGGAGGTCCTGCTGTGGCTCAGCGGAAATGAACCTGACTAGCATCCATGAGGATGCAGGTTGGATCCCTGGCCTCAATCAGTAGGTTAAGGATCCGGTGTTGCCGTTTGCTGTGCTGTAGGTCACAGACGCTGCTCAAATCTGCTGTTGTTGTGGCTGAGGCATAAGCCAGTGGCTACAGCTCCTACTGGACCCCTAGCCTGGGAAACTCCATATGCCATGGGTGCAGCTCTTAAAAAGACAAAAAAAAAAAAAAAAAAGAACACAGAAATCTTATGACTTCCCCACAATTCCCTCAGGGTAACATGAGGATTCAGTCACACTCTCCCCTCTGTCTGTAACTCCTGGCAACCACCAATTTGTTGTCTATCACTATAAATTTGTCTTTTCATGAAAGTCATATAAATGCAATTACATAATATTAGCCTTTTAAGACTAGTATCTTGTAACATAGCATAATTTTTTTTTTTTTTTTTTGTCTTTTTGCCTTTTCTAGGGCTGCTCCCATGGCATATGGAGGTTCCCAGGCTAGGGGTCTAATCGGAGCTGTAGCCGCCGGCCTACGCCAGAGCCACAGCAACGTGGGATCCGAGCCGCGTCTGCAACCTACACCACAGCTCACGGCAACACCGGATCCTTAACCCACTGAGCAAGGCCAGGGACCGAACCCGCAACCTCATGGCTTCTAGTCGGATTCGTTAACCACTGCGCCACGACGGGAACTCCACATAGCATGCATAATTTCTTTTAGACACTTCCACCTCGTGCATGACCAGCATGGGTGCACTACAGTTTATTTATCCATATACCTATTGAAGGACATTGTTTCCAGTTTGGGGCAATTGTGAAATTATGTTCTATTGTGATATAATTAATTAATATTATATTAAAATTTATTAATTAATTTAATTATTATGACACAAACTTTCATCTACAGGTTTCATGTGAATATTAGTTTTCATTTCTCTAGGGTATATACCCATTAATGGTATTGCTGTGTCATATGGTAACTATGTAATTAACTCAATAGGAAACAGCCTTAAAAAACTAAATATAGAATTACTGGGAGCTCCCATTGTGGCTCAGTGGAAACTAATCCAACCAGTATCCATGAGGATGTGGGTTCGATCCCTGGCCTCACTCAGTAGTTTAAGGATCTGGCCTGGCCGTGATCTGCGGTGTAAGTTGCAGACGCAGTTTGGATATGGCATTGCTGTGACTCTTGAGTAGGCCGGCAGCTACAGCTCCGATTAGACCCCTAGCCTGGGAACCTCCATATGCCACCGGTGTGGCCCTAAAAAGACAAAAAGACAAAACCCAAAAAAAACTAAAAATAGAGTTGCAGTATGATCCAACAATCACACTTCTGCTCATATACCCAGACAAAACTATAATTTGAAAAGATACAAGCACCCCAATGTTCATAGCACCGCTATTTACAATAGCCAAGACATGGAATCAGCCCAAATATCCATCAACAGATGAATGGATGAAGAAGATGTGGTACATATACACAAGGGGATACCACCCAGCCATAAAAAAGAAGAAATAAGGCCATTTGCAGCAACATATATGGACCTAGAGATTATCATTCTAAGTGAGGTAAGTCAGAAAAAAAAGACAAACACCATATGATATCACTTATATGTGGAATCTAAAATACAACACAAATGAACATATCTACAAAACAGAAACAGACTCACAGGTATAGAGAATAGACTTGTGGTTACCAAGGGCAGGGGAGAGAAAGATTGGGAGTTTGGGATTAGCAGACACAGCTATTATATATGGGATGGATAAACAACAAGTTTCTACTGTATAACACTAAGAACTGTATTTAATATTCTATGATAAACCATAATGGAAAAGAATATATATGTGTATAACTGAATCACTTTGCTGGATAGCAGAAATTAACACCACATTGTAAATCACCCACATTTCAATACAATTTTTTTTTTTTTTTTGGTCTTTTTGCCTTTTCTAGGGCCGCTCCCGAGGCATATGGAGGTTCCCAGGCTAGGGGTCTAATCGGAGCAGTAGCCACCAGCCTATGCCACAGCCACAGCAACACCAGAGCTGAGCTTCGTCTGCAACCTACACCACAGCTCACGGCAACCCACTGAGCGGGGCCAGGGATCGAACCTGCAACCTCATGGTTTCTAGTCAGATTCATTAACCACTGAGCCATGATGGGAACTCCTCAATACAATTTTTAAAAAATAAAAATAAAATTGCCTCCAATATGTCTCTTACAATCGGGAACATTCACCCCCTACCCTGGGTGTCATTTTCTCCTAGAGACACCAGATATCTGGGGTAGGTAAGGCCCAGCCAGTTAGAGCAAGGGGTGCAGGAAGCCATGGGGACTGCGGGGCTGGAAAGGCAACTACCTGTTGAGGATGGGTTGGGCCCTGGGGACATGTAGCTCCCAATGATCAGTCCCAGATTCCAGCGAAGGGTGCCTGGGTGAAAGGAAAGTGTGGATGTGCCTTACTCCGGAAGCCCTACTTTCTAGCAGGCACACAAGTCCTACAGGGGAGTGCTGTTGTAAAATTATAGCCTATGGGATAGCAGTAATATTCCCATTAAGGATACCTTGGCCTTTTCACCCTAACTCAAGGCCTGTGAATAGGTAGATGGTGATGATGTATTGTTGTAGCTCAAGAGATGTTCCTTTTCCTATCTCCTAAAATACGAGAGCACAGTATACTTTCTCTTTTTTATTTTATTTATTTTTTTGTCTTTTTAGGGCTGCACCCACTGCATATGGAAGTTCCCAGGCTAGGGGTCGAATCAGAGCTGTAGCTGCCAGGCTACACCACAGCCACAGCAACGCAGGATCTGAGCCACGTCTGTGACCTACACCACAGCTCTCGGCCAGGCCAGATCCTTAACTCTCTGAGCAAGATCAGGGATCAAATCTGTGTCCTCGTGTGTGTATTCTAGTTGGGTTCGTCACTGCTGAGCCACAATGGGAACTCCGATAGTATACTTTTAATATATATCTTCTCGAGCTCATTAGACAAAAATCACAGATAAGTCTAGTTGGAAAACAATGTTGACCACATTGGTTATAGATCAAGATCATGGCCGCTTCCTCTACGTATCAATTTATAAACGAATGTCCTTAGGTTTAAGTAGTATTTTATTTTTTTCTCTTAAAAAGATTTTATTAGGTATAATTATGTTATGTTTAATTTCACGTGCTCAATATAACAATTTGATACTTCTCTATATTGGGAAATGATCACCACAATAAGTCACGTTAACATCTTTCACCATATATATTGCTGCGAAAAATTTTGTGTGTGTGTTGAGGACTTTTAAGATTTACTCTCTTGGCAACTTTCAAATATGCAATACAGTGTTATTAGTAATAGGTGCCATGCTGTACATTACACATAAGCAGTATTTTTAATACGCACCATTTTTAGGATCCTTAAGGGACACTACTCTATCTTCTATTTTATAAATTGGACGATGGTACATATATATATATATATATATTTTTTTTTTTTTTTTGGTTTTTTAGAGCCAAACCCTCGGTATACGGAGGTTCCCAGGTTAGGGGTCACATCAGAGCTACAGCTGCCGGCCTACACCACAGCCACAGCAATGCAGGATCCCTAACCCACTGAGTGAGGTCAGGGATTGGACCCACATCCTCATGGATATTAGTCAGATACGTTTCCACTCTGTCACAATGGGAACTCCTAAGTCTCATTCTTAATTTTTATTTTTAAATGTGAGTATAAGCTCCCAGCCCCTTGAAGTGTTGAATGAGTACATATTACACTGTTTTTGACTCTCCTTTCCTGAAATCATTGCCAGAACGGAGTATCCTCTGACAATGTTCCATAGCCTATGCCATAGAATCTGGATTCCAGAGGAAAGAAAGATGGGAAGTGCATTTTTCATGTAGATTTGACTGTTCATATACTACAGTATACATCTGGTACTGATGGCTTGAAGCAAAGCATCTATATAACAAATATCAATGATCAACTCAGTAATAGCTAAATTCTGGAAAGAACAACAATTAAGGCAATTACATTCCATCTTTATAATTAATAAAAATGGTTTACCTAAAGCCCAACTTCCATATTTCAAAAGGCTTAATAGAATTTTACAAGAACAATTTTTGAACAAATGGTGAGAGAGAAAAATATCTAGTAGAAAAGAGTGTTCTCTGGTTCTATAACATTTGGTTTGGTTATAAGCTGAGTAAATTTGATTTACGTTTCATAGAGCTCTATCATAGGACTTTTGGGTCTATACGACTGATTTTCTTTTTCAAATTACAGAGATAATGCCAAGCCATAATACCCTATTACACGCTGCACAATTTTGTTGCTGAATTACATAAGAAAAATCAGGTCTTTTTCTTATTCTCTTGTGCCTCGTAATGCATCATCCTGGGCCTCTTTCCTCTTACCCAGCTTCACCCTTTCTCTTCATAGAAGCCATTGTCTGGCTTACATTAAAAGTGTGCTTTAGTCGGCATTCTTCCTAGGTCTACCAGAGAAAACAAAAACCTCATTAGGAATAAAGTAATTAAACACTAAAAGGCTATCATTAGAGCCTTACTTCTTTCATGTACAAAGGACTTATTCTAGTCATTTCATTTTTCTTGAATTTTCTTTTACCCAAAAGAGTGCTTTTCTGTACCTGCTTTCACAGGAAATGTCTCCACACAATGCGATGTATTTTCTGCCAGTTGTTCTGTACCCAGGTGGGTACCTTTTTTTTTGCAGAAGTTGTTCAAATTGAGTACATGTTGACGTCTCTCACACAGAAACCACAAGTCTCAGTTTCTCCTCAGTCAAGGCAAAATAATTCTCCCCATCTTCGCCATTTTTTGGCAAACTTGCTCTTTTACGACCTGTTTCATAAACTTGATGGTGTTCGTTACCATTAACCCTCTGAATTGGCCCAGGCTCGGGGTCTATTTTGTACCAGAATCTTTAAAACAGATGAATGGAGCCCGAAGGCATTTTTGGAACCTGTAAGGCCATTTCTAAGCGTGGGAGGACGCCTCCAACCGCCAGATGGGACAGCCTCAGATCAGATCCTAGTGCTGCCACTTCCTAGGTCTGTGACCCCAGGCACACCGCTCAAACTCTCTAGGCTTTAGATCCCTCTGGGACTGGTGTTGCCCTGTCCTGACATCCTGTACTGAGCCCCACAGTGACCAGTACCTCAAGCCTGTACCACCCAGACGCTTCAGCCAATAGGGAGCCTTAAGGAGGAAGAGTATTTATTTTCCCCAGTACATCACCGACAGCCCCCCTACCAGCCGGCTCACTTCCTGCTCCCCCACAGCCCACAGCACCTGGGTTCTGGCCACATCCCTCCATGACCATGGAAGGCTCTTTAGCACAGTTATTCCTTCCTCATCTGGCTCTAACGATACTGTTTTCGAGACTGTCCTTTCAGCTGAAGACTAGGAACAGTCTGGGTGTCTCAATATTCCTGATTGATTCCCTTAAATCCGCCTACACTACACACCTGCAAGTAGACCCTTCTTTGAATTCCCTTCAGAATTTCTAACTGTGTGTGCCTCTTATTTCTTGCCATAGCCCTGACTAACAGACCTCATAGGACTGTTGTCCAGATTAAATAAATGAACACGTATAAAGTACTTAGAACAGTACAGGGCACAAATTACATGCTCTATGATTTCCTGTTGTTTTCATTAAGGCTACTCTCTCTTCCTTTCCTATCAGTCTTGGGAGACACACCATTCCAGCTGCCAAAATAGATAGGGGTCCTACCTCTAGAAAGCTTTGGGTGTCTGGAGAGGGGCTCTGCCAACCTTCATCCATGGGACATTTGCACAGGCTAGGATGGGAAGCTAGCATGAAATGGACTCAGAAACAGATGGGAAATCAACAAGCTGGGGCAGGTGGAAGCAGGCGGAGTCAAGGAGTCTCCACAAATAAACAGGCAGAAGCTGAAGCATTCAGTCCTTCTGGCAAGATCTGGGCTCCAGGAATTGAAAATGAGAGGAGTCATTGGTTGACAGGACACTTAGAGGGCATGGCAGAATGCAGACGAGTATTAAATGCCCAAGACAAACTTCCTGTACTTCACAACTCGGCCAAGGGCCAGCCTGGCTGTTTTCCAAGTTTCTGAAGACCAGGTGGACTGAAGTGTTTGAGACTAACAGGATCTTATCTAAAAGAATGCCAGCTGGCAGAGTTCACGTTCACATATTTATACTGGTGAAATCTAGTTGGGGCAGGAACCAAGACCATTCTTTCCTCACAAGACTGAGAACATACATAGAGGAGGCTGAAATGCAGGCTCTCAAGTCAACCTGACAAGATTCAAAATCAACTCTGTCACTTTTTAACTGGGTGGCACTGAGCGAGTCACTTGGGCTCTTGAAAGCCTCAAAAATTTAGTCTGTAAAAATAGCAGCAGATTCTACCCTGAAAGTGATGATGAGAACTAAATAAGGAAATTCAGAGGCATGGCTTCACATAGTGCTTGACATAGCCTAAGTACTCAGAAATATTTGCTTACGTAATTGCCATCATTTTTATGAGCTCCGCCGTGTTTGTTTTGTTTTTGTTTTTGTTTTTTGTCTTTTTAGGGCTGCTCCTGCGGCATGTGGAAGTTCACAGGCTAGGGGTCGAATTGGAGCTGCAGCTGCTGACCTACGCCTCAGCCACAGCAACACAGGATCCTAACTGAATCTATGACCTACACAACAGCTCATGGTGACACCGGATCCTTAACCCACTGAGTGAGGCCAGGGATGGAAGCAGCATCTTCATGGATACTATTTGAGTTCGTTACCACTGAGCCACGGCATGAATTCCCATCCACCATGGTTCTTAACTATCAACTGGTAAAATTCTTACAGGCGTAAGTTAATGAAAGGGTAACAAGGTTTGTGAGGATATTATAAAGGAAACGGAATTTACACTGAATGACAGTATTAAATCAGCCAAAATATTCTTTCTCCTTTTGTCAGAATAACAGATGTACAAAATCCAGACCCCGGAAAATTTCAATAATTAGCTAATTAAATTGGTGTACCTGCTTTTTTTTTTTTTTTTTGTCTTTTCTAGGACTGCACCCACAGCATATGGAAGTTCCCAGGCTAGGGGTCTAATCAGAGCTGTAGCCATGGGCCTATACAACTTGGGATTCGAGCCGCATCTGTAGCACAGCTCATGGCAACACTGGATCTTTAACCCACTGAATGAGGCCAGGAATCAATCCTGCAACCTCATGGTTCCTAGTCAAATTCATTGAACACTGAGCCACAATGGGAAGTCCAGTGTGTACCTGCTCTTTAGCATAGAGATTTAAGAGTTAAGTTCTAGAACCAGACCCATCTGAGTTCAAAGGCCAGCTCTGCCACTTAAGAGCTTAATGGCCTTTGGGCAACACACTTTATCTTATTAAGTTTCAGTATTCTCATCTGTAGAATGAAAAGGACAATAGTTCCTACCTCATAGAATAGTTGTGAATATTGAGATAATGCAGCAAACATTAGCTCTCAGTTTATTTCCAACAGATAAAAGTTGTGAGAATTCAAATGTTAAGTGAAATAGAAGACATCCTTAACTTTTGGGGGCTTTCACAATAAAAATAATTCTACCTGCCATGTTGGCGGGAGAATTGACTAGAAAGGGGTATGAGGGTAATTGGGGAGGGTGATTAAAATGTTAAACACTTGGGAGTTCCTATTGTGGCTCAGTGGTAATGAACCCACCTAGTATCCATGAGGAGGCAGGTTCCATCCCTGGCCATGCTCAGTGGACTAAGTATCCAGCGTTGCCATGAGCTATGGTGCAGGTCGCAGATGCTGTGAGGATCCTGAGTTGCTGTGGTTGTGGTGTAGGCCGGCAGTTGCAGCTCTGATTCGACCCCTAGCTTGGAAACTTCCATATGCCACAGGTGCAGCCCTAAAATGCAAAAACAACAACAACAACAAGTTGAATTCTTGTTTGGGGTGGTAGTTAAATGTGTGTATCAAATTCTCAAAAACTCATTGAACACTTAAGATCCATTCATTTTATTGTATAAAATTCAACGTCAATTAAAAAGAGAAAGAATAGTTATGAGTTCTGCTCTGGAGCTAAGATTTTATCCCATCCAACTTTCCGCGTGAAGCCTGGACATTATCACTAATAACATTTAGTTAGGTAAGAGGTGAAAGGCATGCTGTTTTCTATGTTCCACACAATTAAACGCTCCCTGTCATTACATTACTCTTTCTGCTCTAAATCACTCCTTCCCTAGAAGACAGCAAGGGCAATGGGGAGGCCCTAGTTATGAGTGTTTTTCATCAGATGCTTGGAAATAGTGAATAAAGGGCTCATCTCCACTGATCTTACTTAGGGCTTATATCTACAGCTGACGGAATGAATAGAGCACTCACACTCACCCAACAACCTATCTGTACATATTGCAAAAGGTTCACTAACAGTAGCTGTAGTCTTGCTATACTGGAATAAGGCAGGCACACCCAAAAAAGAAAGGGTGAACACATGACTGTATAGGTGGATGAATGACTGAAGTAAGAATCTACAGAATGGTTATCATGCCTCACTTTGTTTATTTAACATTATTTAGTTCTCACCAGAAGAAATTTGTGCAGTAGAGGTTATTATCTCCATTATACAAATGGAAAAATCTTTGTTTAGAAGGGAAAGCAATTAGCCTAGCATTCCACAGTCAAATCACAGCCGAGATGGACCCCATATAAATCTAATTATATCCTAAGTAATTTCCACCTGTTGCAAGTAATATTTTTCAGCGCTCCTATGTATTGTACTAGAGCATGTATGCATCACTTATGCATCAAATCTTTTGATGCATAGGACATCATTCCAGGCTGTGTTTCAGACCTCTGTTAGGAAAATAATTAATAAAAAGTTATGAGATATGATACTCTTTTGAAGTACTCATCAATGTTTTCCTTTAATATTTCCTCTACTTCTTCATTCTTACCATCTTCCAAACAGCAGATATGTTATTTGAATCCTATCACCCTCAGGCAGAAGAAATAAGCTTCTTTTGGCTTTTGAGTCTTCGAAATCCAGATCCCAAGGGGAATGGCAAGTGTGCAGGGCATAAATAAGATGTAAAGGTCTATGTGGTAATTTAGAAGAGCTTCCACTCAAGATTACACAAGTTTTCCCAGTGTAGGGAGGAGTCAGAACATAAATGCTAATGTGACCCTAAGACAACCCCGCCCGCCTCCTTCTTCCTCATTTGTTCAAATGTCAGGTGGGAAGGAGGCGTTACCAAAGCTCCAGATAGGTTTATGGATTCCCAGATCAAAGGGAAGACTAGATCAAGGAAAACATAGAAGGAAAGTGACTGTAAGGTGTGTCCAGTAAGTAGATATGGAAGGTGTGGTCTAGGTTGGGGAGGTGGAGTAGTGGGAGGTAGTGGGAGGTTTTATGTTCCCTGTGTTGGCCATCACAGTGATGCCAGCATGGACAAATGATGACCGGAAGTCAGACTCAAACCTTATGGTCCCACAGCCAACCACCGTCACTTGGAACATCCTCCAGAAATTAGATGCAACTCTGAGAAATGTGGCTGGAAATCCCTGAATGGACAGAGATGAATGTCTGCTTCATTGGAAGAATAGGCGCTCAAATCAGAAATTAGCTGGTAGGGGAGTTCCCGTCGTGGCGCAGTGGTTAACGAATCCGACTAGGAACCATGAGGTTGCGGGTTCGGTCCCTGCCCTTGCACAGTGGGTTAATGATCCGGCGTTGCCGTGAGCTGTGGTGTAGGTCGCAGACGCGGCTCGGATCCCGAGTTGCTGTGGCTCTGGCGTAGGCCGGTGGCTACAGCTCCGGTTCAACCCCTAGCCTGGGAATCTCCATATGCCGCGGGAGCGGCCCAAGAAATAGCAACAACAACAACAACAGCAACAACAACAACAAAAGACAGAAATTAGCTGGTAGGAAAAGAGACTTCTTACACAGTTCAGTTTGCTGATTGGCATTCATTTTGCTACATTTGTATCTGTCTAAGACATAGCCATACTTCAGATAAAGGCAGAAGGGAAAGTACTTGAAGCTAACAAACAAATCTAGGGGGGAAAATGAAATTCACTACAGACAAAATGTTCCTTTCTTTTTTTTTTTTTTTTTTTTTTTGGCTTTTGTCTTCTTAGGGCTGCACCCACAGCACATGGAGGTTCCCAGGCTAGGGGTCCAACTGGAGCTGCAGCCGCCAGCCTATGCCAGAGTCACAGCAACATCAGATCTGAGCTGCATCTGTGAACCACAGCACAGCTCACGGCAACGACAGATCCTTAACCCACTGAGCAAGGCCAGGGATTGAACCCTCAACCTCATGGTTCCTAGTCGGATTCGTTTTCGCTGCACCCATGACGGGAACTCCAAAATGTCCTTTTCAACTTGGCTCTTGTGTTTAATGTTATCATACTCACAGAGGTCATCCTATTTTGTTTACACAGACCCAAGTTTATCTTTGCTTGAAAATTCCTGGACCTTATTCCTTATGAGTTATGTGACCTTCTGCTTATGCCCTTCAGAGTCTCTATATTAAACTTTTGTCCTGGACCTTGTTTATTTGGCAGCAGAAGTTTCTGAAGAGGAGCGTTATTTATTGGGGCAAAAAAAAATCCCTCTGTCCAACATGAATTAGCATCTTCTTTTCATGGCTCTTCTGTGTGTGCTCACACTCCACAGAAGCTCCTTACTCTTCCTTACGTAGTAATTTCTAGTCTCCCACACATCACCTGTCAGAGATGACACAGGGATAACCATCCAGATAAGGTAAAAGCAAACTGTGGGATGGGGCATGGCCGCCAAGCCAGTTTCCACGAAAATATTTTGTCATTTGCAACTTTGGAGACTCAGTGCCCAACCCAAGAGTTTGAGGGGTCTGAGGGTTAACAGGAGGTCCTTGAAGTAAAGAAAACAATTACAAGTCTATTTCAGTGGTCTAGGAAATAGATCACAGTGTTTTGGACTGAGATGTTAAGTTGAAACATGCTGATTTAGGAATAGACTGTATTTTGAAAGTAGAACCAATAGGATTTGGATGTATGGTATGAGGTAAAGAGAAAGGTCAACTCTGATCTCTGTTCAGATCACACTTACCTGGAATTTCACATGAGTAGATGAACTGTGCCTGAAAGTGAGTTTAAAAACTGAAACTGACTCACTAGAAGCCAAATAAGAAAAAGGAAACTTGAATGAACTTTTTTTTAACCTAGGGAAAATTGAATCCATTATGGAATCAGCAACAACAAAGACCTGAGTTCTTTTTCTCAGGAAGGCCAGGAATTGAACCCACAACCTCATGGTTCCTCGTCAGATTTGTTTCCACTGCGCCACGACAGGAACTCCAAAGACCTCAGTTCTAATCAACTAATCAAGCTATTTAACCTACTATTAAAAATCCACATAAAGCATGAAGTTGCATCTGATTTTAAAAGTTCAGGCAAAACCAAGATCCCCAAGTTAATACTGAAAGCCGATTGGTTTTCCTGCTCTATGAGACTTCAAAATGCAATCACCTGACTATAGTCTGCTAGGCCCCTCTGCTGGTAAGTAGAAAAAGTGGCCTCTAGGTAAATATGTGCTAAGTGGTTTTGTGCTAATTTTGCCTTAAGCAAATGTGAGGTAGGCTGAGTTATCTTCTTTTATCCTGGATCCCTCTTTTCTCTGGATGCCTAACTCACTTCCACCAAGACTATCACCTCACCTAGGATGCCCACACAGCCCCCCAACTCCAGCCTATTATCCTAAGAAATAACTTTTCATTTTCTTCTCAATAACATAATGGTTTTAAACTAAATACAGATGTTTTTCTCATTAAGAGGAAATAAGTGTAAAATGTTCAGATAGCAATAAGAAAGGCATACTGAGCAGAAGAATATTGTGGAAGATATTAAAAACAAAGATTTTTCATTATGCCAGGCTCTCCTGGTAAGCATGTTGCAATATTCCCTGCTGAAAACTTGGCTTTTCCATTCCCACATCCCCTTCACCTGCTTCCCCTCAGGGAAAAGGGTGGTTGCCCTGATCTCCTGATCCAGAGAAAACAATGCATGGGGAGCCAGATGGCAGAGGCCCAGGAGAAAAATACAGCAGTCTGGGCTTCTCCAGGCAAGATGCAGACAAAAGCTCACAGACCTAGAGTTAGGCTTCCACTACAAACAATAAGGGAAGGATCAATTACTTTGTGCCACAGTCACCAAGGAGACAGCCCCTAAAATGCTTAACTATCAAACTTCACTTTTGTGCCCAGAGCTCAAGCAGAGAGAACACAGAGAAGCCAGGCACTGACAGCAGCAACAACCAAATTATAACCACACACGGAACGGGGCGCTGACGAGTATGCCAGCATTCAGGTGTGGTATCAGAAAAAGGAGAGCAAATGGTCTTAGGCACCAATGGGAGTATTAAGCTTTATCTAACTATTATTCTTGAGAAAATGCCAACACATACTAGCGCTAGAGCCATTCCTGTTCATTTCAGAGCCTGTATGTTGATGGGCTTTTCTTCTACTTTTCTTCTTCTTCTTCTTCTCCTTCTCCTTCTTCTTCTTCTTTTTTTTTTTTTTTTGTCTTCTTTTTAGGGCCACACCCATGGCATATGGAAGTTCCCAGGCTAGGGGTCCCGTTGGAGCTGTAGCTGCCAGCCTACCCCAGAGCCACAGCAATGGGGAATCCGAGGCTTGTCTGCGACCTTCACCACAGCTCAGGGCAACGCGCAGGATCCTTAACCCACTGAGTGAGGCCAGGGATCAAACTGGCGTCCTCATGGATTCGTTAATCACTGAGCCAGGATGCGAACTTATGGGCTTTTCATTCTCGTAATATATGATTCACTTATGCGGCTGCATTATAAGGGGGTGTGCTCAGAGCTTGCAACCAAGATGCCAAATATTTGTTTTCAAAAAGACTTTAGTATAGAGCAGCCTTAGGTTCACAGAAAACTTGAGTGGAAGCTACAGAAATTTCCCATTTGCTGCCTGTCCCCACAGATGCCTGGCCTCCCCCATTATCAACATCTCCCACCAGACTATACATGTGTTATGCTGCTGAACCAACACGACACATCATAATCGCCCAAAGTCCATGGTTTACCTTAGGGTTCACTCTCAGTATTGTGTATTCCATGGGCTTGGGGAACCCATAATCATGTGTATCCATCATTCTGCTATCACACACAGTATTTTCACTGTCCTAAAAAAATCTTTACCTAAGGATTTAACTAGGAAAATTAAACTATTTTATTTACAAATAAAATATTAAAATTTTATGGCAAAATGCTAAAATTTGATTTTTTAGTTCTAAACTTAAAATTTCCTTCACTTCCTTTTCTCCATCGTGTCCAAGAGTTACATGTGCCAGGCAAAGGTACCAGTGTTTTGTTTATTACAATGCCTTTCTTGACATAAAATAGTTGAAACTTCCCTGAAAGGTCAAAAAGGGTCAAATCATTGTAATATTTTCATCATCATTTCTTGCTCCC
Organism: Sus scrofa; assembly: GCF_054392235.1. NCBI lineage: Eukaryota > Metazoa > Chordata > Mammalia > Artiodactyla > Suidae > Sus > Sus scrofa. The sequence goes on along the minus strand of NC_139387.1, from coordinate 53,709,362 downwards.
TTTTCCACCCCACCCTCCATATCTCTTTTATCTTACAGAGACAGTTTCTAGTGTACTGTATGATATGCTGTGTTGTGACATGTGGGACAATTTTGACTAAAAAGCTCCATAAGGAACCAGTAGAATGGACACAGGTGGTTAGGTAGGAGCGTCCACCATGCCTCTCCAGGCCCTCATTAGCCTCCATTAGTGGAGTTCCCTGGTCGCTCCAAGCATTAAGAATCCAGGATTGTCACAGCTGTGGCTCGAATCTATCCCTAGCCCCGGGAATTTACACATGCCGCAAGCATGGCCAGGTAATAATAATCATAATAAACATAAAATAGGAGTTCCTGTAGTGGTTCAGCAGGTTAAGGACCCAACATAGTGACCATGAGGATGTAGGCTGGATCCCTGGACTCACTCAGTGGGTTAAGGATCCGATGTTGCCCCAAGCTGTGGCACAGGTTGCAGATGCAGCTCAGATCCAGCATCACGCTGATTCAACCCCTGGCTCAGGAGCACCCATTTGCAGCCCTAAAAAGTAAATTAATTAATTAATGAAAAACTCTAGTAATGGAATCATCTCTTTTCTCCTGTCCTCCACTCGAGGACTGTGAGCTGTAGGAATGGGGTTGTTTTGCTCACGATTGGATCCCCAGCACTTAGAAAAATGACTGGCCAGAGTGAATACACACTTTTTGGTGGTGGGGGTGGGGGTGATACGAAAGTGAATATTTATTTAGACTTAGAAAAGAAATCAGGACCAAATGTAAATTTTGAAAGCTGACAAACTAAAAACATTTTTTAAAAATCCAGAAAAAAGAGTTTAAGATTGTTATTAACTGTCTAACACACCTACATAATACTTTTAAATAAGTTATATTTACTTGGAAGCATTGGTAATGCCACCAAAAACAGTCACAACTTTTTTGCAATTACAGAATGATGTTTAGTTAACAAAACCACATTCGTGTCTTTAAAGCTGCATCAGATATGACTGACAATGAAGAAATCACTAACCTCCCCATAACGATTTTTTTCTGTGCACAAACATGAACCTGCTTTAAATTTCCATGCCACTTTACAGCTCCCATATTGGATCAGGCAAAGGCACACAACTGGTGATACCGTCTCCTAGATGTTTGGCAGAAGAAAGTAAAATCCAGACCTCAAAAATTCCCAGAGATAAAAATGCAAGGAAAGGAGCAACTCACAGCTGAATATCACAAAAAAGGAAGCAAAGCACCATGAATAAGAAAGAGGAGAACAACAGGGGAAAGATCCCCAAAGGCTTCTGATGTTGGAATTATTAGACACAAAATATAAAGTAACTATGTTCAATATATTTTTTTCTTTTTAGCCACGCCCAGGGCATGTAGAAGTTCCCAGGGCCAAGGATCAAAATCTGCGCTGCATCAGCAACTTGAGCTACTGTTGTGGCAATGCTGGATCTGGAGTTCCCATCTTGGCTCAGCAGAAATGAATTTGACTAGCATCCATGAGAATGCAGGTTTGATCCCTGGCCTTGGGTCAAGGATCCAGCATTGCTGTGAGACACGGCTCAGATCTGGTGTTGCTGTGGGTGTGGCATATGCCGGCAGCTACAGCTCTGTTTCGACCACTAGCCTGGGAACCTCCATATGACATGGGTTCGGCCCTAAAAAGACAAAAAAAAAAAAAAAAAAAAAAATCCACACACACAAAAAAGACAATTCTGGATCCTTAACCTGCTGTGCCACAAGGGAACTCCCAACTATATTCAATATATTTAAGTAAATAAAAGTAAAAACTCAAAAGGTGAGTACAGAACAACAGACTCAAAAGATGAAAAAACAGATTTTAAAGAGAAATCAAACAGAATTTCTAGAAGTCAACCATTGACTTAAAATATCACCAGCCAGGAGTAAATGGTTGGTTACACTGGAAAAGGAAATCTGAGAATTAGAAGAAAGATACAAAGTAATTCAGGAAATATCCCAGATACATGAAAAATATGAACTAGAAGTTGAAAGACATGGAGTCTAGTGTGAGATGTAATTCTCCCTCCAGAATGAGGTAACAGAATAGTTAAGAAATAATATTTGTCAGGATAATGGCTGGGAATTTCCCAGAATGGTTTAAGGACACAGACCCAGGAAAACCAAACCATACCAAATAAAAACAAAACACAGAATGGAAAAAAAAAATTCTTTACCTAATCATAACTGCAAAACACCAAAAGACAAAAGGCCTTCAACAGCACACAAGAGAAGACACCCTACCCACAACAGGATAGCAATTAGGCTGACAACTGACTTCTCAATAGCAACAAGAGAAGCCAGAGGTGATGGAATATCTTCAACAGGCTGAGATGCAACTAACTGGCAATCTTTTAGTTGACATCCTTTAAGAACTAGGGGGAAATAAAATAATTTTCAGATGAATTATTGAGAGACTTTACCAACAAAGGGATCACAAAAGTAATTTTAAAGGACTCTGTTGCAAAAGAAATTATGAAAACAGACATTGGTGATATACGGACAAAGTAAAGAAACATTGATTGTAATAGTTGATTATCTTGATTTTAAGGTAATAAAAAAATCAATAGGAATAATTGGCCTAAAACGCTGTTATAATAGCTTACAAATAGTGGGAGGTGATCAGAATTAAAACATCCCCAGGTCTTTGCATTTTTTGGAAGGTAAAAATACTGAACAACTATAAACTCTGACAAGTGTTTATACTGAAATTATCGGAATAACCACCAAAATAAAAGACACAGAATTTATTACTTCAAAATTTGTACATATGAAAGGATCAAATAAGAGGAGGAAAGGAAATTTCAAAGAATTTGAAAGAGAGCAATGTGAAAAGGGGAGCCAGAAAAAGTAGCCCAAAGAGAGGTTACCATCATGGCTCAGTAGAAACGAATCTGATTAGGATCCAGGAGGATGCAGGTTTGATCCCTGGCCTTGCTCAGTGGGTTAAGGATCTGGCGTTGCCATGAGCTGTGGTACAGGTCGCAGACACAACTCAGATTTGGCATTGCTGTAACTGTGGTGTAGGCCAACAGCTACAGCTCCGATTTGACCCCTAACCTGAGAATCTCCCTGTGCGGCAGATGCAGCCCTAAAAAGAAAAAAAAAAAAAAAAAAAGGCAGCAGTAGCACAAAGAGAAAGGACATAGTAAAATTTATTTCTGCAATCTTAATATTTCAATAACCACAATAAGTGAAAATGTATTAAATTTTCCCACTAAAAAGAAAGCAAATAAATTGGATTTTTTTAAAGTCCAGTGTTTAAAGCTGGTACTCCTACAACATAAGAAAACAGGAAGTTTGAAAATCAAACTGATAATCAGTCATTTAGTGTTTGTGTTTTCCCTGAATTTTCTAGTTTTAGAATCAGGCTAGAGGGAAGTGGTCACTGTAAATAAGCAGTTACTAGGCAACCGTCACACACAGTGTATCTAACTGTGCTGCTGGATTTCTTAGGGAAGAAAAAGAAGCAACTTGGAATCTTGCAGCTCAAAACTTTATGAGTTTTCTAGCCATGGATTTTTTTTTCCATTGGAATGGTTTTTAGATCTGGCATATGAAATGTAACTTTCTTATGTAACTTTTCTGGAAAAGTACCTTAAAATCAAGATTTTTAAGAATGAGATAACTATTGTTTACATCTTTGATCAATCTGGCAAAAGGAACACAGAATCCAAAACTCTGGCAAAGTTATCCTATTATTTATATTTGAATTGTTCTCACAAAGAGAACAGAAGAATGGAAAAAATAAAACATAAGTTCCTACATATTTAAATGAAGAGTTACTTTCTAAAGGATTCAATCATGTATTCTCAAGTTACCCCGTCAACCTGTTTTAGGATTTCTTTAACGGTGTGTATTATGAAATGGAATTTGAGTGTTTAGTCACCTCAACCCTCCTGGAGTCACCAAAGTGCTTCCAAGTAAGACAGCCAAATAAGCAAGGGTAGTTACTGCTGTTAATTCTCTTATAGTTGTCACAGGGTGAAGGATTCACTTTAGTAAGTTCTTGACACCTATCTCTACAAAATCATAAAATGCAAGAACTAAAAGAGACCAGAGGGCACTTCTGGTCCCACCCTCTCTGATTCAACATCTGCAAAATCTGAGACCCAGAGAAAGAGTGCAGTTTTCCCAAGTCATAACCAGCTAGTTAATTGCAAAAGGGACAAGAACCCCGGTCTCTTAACTCCCTCCAATTCAGAAAGCTTCCCATTCATCCCCCCACTTTCCATTTGTCATTGTGGTTAAAGCTTTAAATGCCTAGTAAGAGGAGTACACACTGCTAAAGAATAGAAGACTAGGGGGAAAAACCCCATATGTTGATTACATATTTAAATGAAGAGTTGCTTTCGAAAGGACTCAGTCATGTATTCTTAACCTACCCAGGAGCTTGAGAGGCGGGAGCTTTCTGTTTTCAGGACTCATCGGAATGATGAATTCTAACTTTCTTGGGTCGTTAACTCCCAGATGCTACAGTGAAACAAATGGCAGTTTGTCCAGATCCGCATTCCCTGTCAGAAACACTCATGCCTTCCCTCTGGGACCATCACCTGTTCACAGGGAGTTCACCGCCAGACCCCAGCAGATGTGGGAAACCTGCAGGGGTGGTGGTCATTCTCATACTACCCTCGAATTTCCCAAAGGCAGCTTTAAATGTTGCTAGGGCTTTGTCACATTTTCCCCGTAATCATTTCAGGGAACGGGTCTTTTTATATTTGGACGAGATGAAACCCTTCCTTAAGGTCTATGTTCACTCTCCTCATGTGAAAGAATGTTGGAGAAATTACACAGGGTCTAAGATAGCAAGGGAGAAGCCTAAAGGACAGGAAGTGGTTTCTCTGCAGGAGTCTAATAATGAGGTGGGAATGTTTACCTAAAGAAGAGACAGCTAAGTGGTGATGGAAGTGCAGAAAATAATACATTAAGAGATATTGTAAGGTGGGACTATCTCATTAAAAAGCAAAGTGTGGGAGTTCCCATCATGCTCAGCGCTAATGAACTCCACTAGTTTCTATGAGGATGCAGGTTCGATCCCTGGCCGCACTCCGTGGGTTAAGGATCTGGCATTGCCGTGAGCAGCAGTACAGTCACAGACATGACTCAGATCCTGCATTGCTGTGGCTGTGGTGCAGTCTGGCAGCTGTAGCTCCAATTCGACCCCTAGACTGGGAACTTCCATATGCTGCACATGCAACCCTAAAAAGCAAAAAAAAAAATAAAGAAAGAAAGAAAGAAAAAAGAAAAAAAGAAAAGTGTGGAGTTTTCTGGTGGTGCAGCTGTTTTAGGATCAGCTGTTGTTACTGTGTGGTTCAATCCTTGGCCCAGGAATTTCCACATACCTCTGGCACTGCCCCCCTGAAAATGCTGATCTTTAAGGTAACTTCAAATTGGAGGTTCTGATATGTTATGCTGAACTAGAAGTAATAATAAACTGTATAGTTGATAAATTCTAGAATTATGGGATTAGCACTGTAAGAAACTGTCAATGTGTTTTTCGAAGTGGCTGTGCCATTTTGTAACTCCATTAGCAATGTATGAAGGTTCCAGTGTTTCCATATCATTGCCAGCACTTGATATTGTCAACTTTTTAAAAACCATTTTAGACATTATGTGCTTTTTATATCCTATCTAAGAACCCCATGTCTAATCCAAGGTCATAAAGTTTTTCCCCAGGTTTTCATCTAGAAATGTTATAGCTTTAACTCATATTTGTAGATAGAACCTTGATTTTTCAATCTAAAATTAAGTTTGAGGCACAAGCCAAGGGATGGGCTTAGAAATTCTTTGGCAAAAAACAAATAAATAACTTTTTTTTGAAAAAAGTATGGGTAAAAGTTATTAAGGTGAGTAGTATTTTGTTTTTTCAATTTACCAGTAAAACCAATAATCATTTCAGTACTTCTGGATGTTCTGTTTGCAATAAACACAAGCAGGAAATATGGGCAGAAAAGGCTCCCAAAATTCCCTCTGTGGCTCAGTGGTTAACAAACCCGATTAGCATCCATGAGGACAAGAGCTCGATCTCTGGTCTTGCTCAGAGGGTTAAGGATCCAGTGTTGCTGTGGCTGTGGTGTCAGCCAGTAACTATAGCTCAGATTAGGCCCCTAGCCTGGGAACCTCCATATGCCTCGGGTGCGGCCCTAAAAAGCAAAAAAAAAAAAAAAAAAAAAGGAAAGACTCCCCAGAATGGTAGGTAGAACCACTGACTTTTTCCTAATGTGTTCATTTATTGAAAAGGATGAGAAGTGAGATTTTGTTGTTGTTGTTGCTTTTTTAGGGCTGCCCCATAGCATATGCAAGTTCCCAGTCTGGGGTCAAACTGGAGCTACAGCTGCCAGCCTACACCACAGCCACAGCAAACCGGGATCCAAGCCGTGTCTGCAACCTACACAACAGCAGAGATGTGAGAATTTAAATAATAGAAAATGTTTTATAAGCAGTACTCACTTCACTGAGAAAGATAAAGTATAGGCCAGTGACTCTCAACAAGAAAGTCACCATAATCTTCTATGAAGACATATCAGAACTACTGGGGAGACTCTTTCAAATTATACCTGCCCCCCCGCCGCACACCTGAGTGCTGAGATTCTGGCAAAAACCCTTCCTTTTCCCATTGAGGGTAATAGATATTAAAAGGGCATATTTTATTGCTCAGATAAGCAGCTGTGGAAAAAGTTGTGCATCGCTGCTCTAAGCCCTTTGGGCGCTGCCTACTGAAGGTTCATGGATGGTTTCAAACTGGGTCTTAAAGCATAGGGTTTGGAGAGACAGAGAGGAGGATGAAGATCATTTCAGAGTTGCTCATTGGTTCCGAGGCAGGAAAATGACCAGGAAATGTTTACTTTCCCCTAGACCAGGGAGAGGAGTCTGGAAGGATAGATTAGAGCCAAACTGTGAATAGTAAACTCCATAAACATAGGAGCTTTGTGTATCTTGTTCACTTCTGTATGCCTGCCACCCACCACAGGGCTTTGCACATTACAGGCCCTCATGAATGTTGAATGAATGAAGTCTTGACTGTCAAATTAAAAATGCAGGACATTCTCTTCCAGCATCTAGACAATGGTGAAAAAACGATGATAGTCATGGTAAGCTTAGCGTTCCAGCAAGAGATCAAGACAAAGCTGTGGACATGAGAAGCCGAGGTATGGAGAGAAGGCAAAAGTCAAGAACCAACCTCCTGGAAACATTCAAAAAGAGGGCGAGGCTAAAGAAAATAAGAGAGAGGAGCTGCTGGATAATAAAAACAACAAACCTAAAATATCACTTTAGGGGTTCCTGCTGAGGTTCAGCAGGTTAAGAACCCAACTAGTATCAATGAAGATGTGGGTTCGATCTCTGGCCTCCCTCAGTGGGTTAAGGATCCAGCATTGCCGCAGAGTGCAGTGGAGTTCACAGATGCAGCTGCTGGATCTGGCATTGCTGTGGCTGAGGTGCAGGCTCAGATTCAACCCCTGGCCCAGGAACTTCCACATGCCACAGGTTTGGCCATAAAAAGAAAAAAAGAAAAATATATCACTTCATAATTAACAGACTTTTCCATATGCACAATAACAGGTAAGACAGTGATTGTTTCTCCCATTATACATAGACCTCAAAGGGGAACAGTAATAATAAAACACTAACAACATAGAGCTAAGAAGTGAACCAAGCTAATCACAGAAACTAAGACTAATGTCAAGAATAAGGTAGCTTAGTGGGTTAAGGATCTGGTGTCGTCGCTGCTGTGGCTTGAGTCACTGCTTTTGCTCATGTTCCATCCCTGGTGAGAACTTCCACATGCCCCAGGCATGGCCAAAAAAAAAAAAAAAAAGGGGGTGAATAAATCTGGACAATCAGGAAACAAAGTACTTTGAGCAGGGAAGGTTTTATGTAAAGAATTATTAGCTAGGACAGAAGAGTAACTTTTAAAAAAGGACTCTAAATTGTACCTACAACTGCTTAAGAGTGCCTAAGAGAGAGAAAACTCGGAAGAGGGTTTAGACCTCCTTAGGGAAAAGGACCATTGCCACCCACAGGATGGCAAGGAATTTTTCTGGGTTGCTTAAGCCAGAGCTGGTCCAGGAGGAAACAACCTTCCAGGATATAGATGTGCCTTGGCTGGTGGGTGGATACACAGAGAGGCTCTGGAACACACCAGTGTCCAGGCAGTAGGATCACGGTTAGTGGTCAGCTGGGCCTGGGCCGGGCTGCAAGGTCACCAAGGGACAGTGTGTGGCTGTTGCAGAGGACACCTGATGTCTGCTTCCACACACAACCTTGCTGAGCCTTCCTTCCAGCAGCAGGCAGCCAGACCAAAAACCTCGCAGGGAAACCAGCTTTTCCGTCTCCCTGCAGCGTCTCTCTGGTGCCCTCTACTGGCCAAGCCTAACCTCGTGCTCACGGTGCAGAAGAAAGGCTCGAGCCCTCAGTCCGTTGAGAGCTGAAAAGGAATTCATTGTAACTAGTACCCTGAGTGGCTGTACCTGTCTGGGCTGTTCTGTAACAAGTTCTAGAAACCAGAAAAGGCTAGTCTTGGGGTTCTGCAAGAAGATTGGGGTGGAGTGGAGATCTGAAGGAGTAGAGATAGGGAGTGGCAGGTTAACACAGCAGCTCTAGAGGAAAGGGAGTTTATGTCCCAGCATGTCCATGTAAAAACCCGGAAGACAGTAAAAGGATCTGGTAAGCTGAGCCCGGGTCTCTTCCCCAAACCTGGATTTTCCCCACTGCAGGAGGAACTGAGGATTATGACTGACCAGGCCAGAGTCATTTGCTCACGTCTTTGGCCCAGAAGATGGGTGACTGGTTGGGAGCTACATCAGTTTGTAACAGAGCAGGGCCCCATGGGGTTCCTGGGCACAAAAACCTTTCTATGCCCCCCATTTCTTTCTTTCTTTCTTTTCTTTTCTTTTTTTTTTTTTTTTTTTTTTTTTTGGTCTTTTTAGAGCCATACCCACGGCATATGGAGGTTCCCAGGCTAGGGGTCAAATCGGAGCTGTAGCTGCCGGCCTACACCACAGCCACAGCAACCTGGAATCTGAGCCGTGTCTTCCACCTACACCACAGCTCACGGCAACGCCGGATCCTTAACCCACTGAGCAAGGCCAGGGATCAAACCCACAACCTCATGGTTCCTGGTCGGATTCGTTTCCACTGCACCACGACGGGAACTCCCCCCAACCCCATTTCTTACTTTTAGGAAATAGACCTCATTCAGCCTCCATGGCCTTCCCTAAGTTCCAAGGGGCAGATTCAGACAATTGCTGATCAGGGAAGGAAGGGGATGCAGAGACAACGGTCAAAAAACCATAGTACAGTCTTTGGGCAGGATCCTGGTTCCCTCTCAAGGGGCACACAGAATGATGTCGGCATCTTATACACCTAAGAGAGAAGTGATATTCCTTATGCTTATATTAAAAGTAAATACTTTAACACTGAACAGCTTAGAGTCCTTCCTTGTCCTTCTCCTGGTCTTAATTGCACCCTAAACACGATCACCTGTAAGCTAAAGATTAGGCACCATGAGCACAATTGCCTGTGGGTTTACATGATGTTTTTCAGGAACTTTCCTACTTTGTTCTAATCTCTGATCAATACACCCTTTTCACAAGTCCTGTTATTCTAGTCAGTGACCCAGAAGACCACCACCAAGAACATGTGGAGATCTGATGCCAGCTTTGATGACCAAGATTTACCCAAAGAAAGAAGAATGCATGTTTGCCCCAATCCTAATTCTTATCTGAAAGCCTGTTTTTCTCCTTTTTACTATAAAACTTCCCACAAATCTTTCCAGTGGAGCAGTGGAGGGCAGAGTCTTCTTCTTCTTTTTTTTTTTTTTTTGTCTTTTTTGCCATTTATTGGGCCGCTCTCGCGGCACATGGAGTTCCCAGACTAGGGGTCTAATCGGAGCTGTTGCCACCGGCCTACGCCAGAGCCACAGCAATGCAGGATCCAAGCCGCGTCTGCGACCTACCGCACAGCTCACGGCAACGCCGGATCGTTAACCCACTGAGTAAGGCCAGGGATCGAACCCGCAACCTCATGGTTCCTAGTCGGATTTGTTAACCACTGTGCCATGACGGGAACTCCGACACAGTCTTTAAGGCGTTAGCCTGCTGTGGCCGCCTTTGCCTGGCAAAGAGATAAAAGCTATCATGTTCTCCTTCACCCCAAACTCTGTCTCTGCCTTTCTATTTGGCACTGGTGGACAGAGGCCAAATTTCAGCAACAAGTTGAGGTAGGCGAGGGAAATTTTCCCAAAAATCAAGGTCATTATGACTCAAAGAGGGACAGGGTTGCTGAGAAACCTCTGATGTCTCTTACAGGGGCATCAATGAAAATGGAAATAAGGCTGTTTCTTTTTCTTTCTTTTTTTGTTCTCGTTTTTGTTTTTTGTTTTTGCCTTTTTCTAGGGCCGCACCTGCGGCATATGGAGGTTCCCAGGCTAGGGGTCCCATCAGAGCTTTAGCCACCAGCCTACACCAGAACCACAGCAATTTGGGATCCAAGTCTGCGACCTATACCACAGCTCATGGTAACACTGGATCCTGAACCCACTGAGCGAGGCCAGGGATTGAACCCGCAACCTCATGGTTCCTAGTGGGATTCGTGAACCACTGAGCCATGGGAACTCCAAGGCTGTTTCTGCAGAAGGCTTTTTGTGGTGGTTTTATATTTGTATTTACTGTGTTATTACATAACTCATTGTATTATGAGCCTCATATTACCCTCTAGGTAAAACTGGATGTAGATCACTAAAGGAAGCCGTGCAAGGCAGACTCTATGTCAAACTGCATCAGTGGGCTCCCTCTCCTGCTCACTTAGTGAAGTCACCACAGAGCAGTGATGTTTTGAGACAGAGGGAATTTTTTTTTTTTTTTTTTTTTTGTCTTTTTGTCTGTTGTTGCTGTTGTTGCTGTTGTTGCTATTTCTTGGGCCGCTCCCGCGGCATATGGAGGTTCCCAGGCTAGGGGTTGAATTGGAGCTGTAGCCACCGGCCTACGCCAGAGCCACAGCAACGCGGGATCCGAGCCGCGTCTGCAACCTACACCACATCTCATGGCAACGCTGGATCGTTAACCCACTGAGCAAGGGCAGGGATCGAACCCGCAACCTCATGGTTCCTAGTCGGATTCGTTAACCACTGCGCCACGACGGGAACTCCGGAATTTTTAATTCATTAGTTGAGGGGAATGATATGTGGAAATAAAAGGATTCTAAACCTTAAATATTGCTCTGCACAGAGATACCAATCAGTTGAGCTCAGATGTTGTAGCTTTTGTTGTTCAGCACTTGAGGTTCAGTAAGGTGCTATCCAGTTACCCGAGTGGAGCTAACTGTACAGAAGCCATGGGTACCAGTGAGAAATGCCGGGGAGCGGACACTGCCAGCATCCACCTGTCCCTGAACTGGATCAGAAGAGTCCCAGCGATACCACATCTTGTGCTGGTGCTGTCGTCTGTCTCTACACATAGGCTGGCCGTGACAACTCACTCTTCATGTGAGGTGATCCGAGTTCTTCATGGCATTCCAGACACAGTTGCTATCCTTGGAAAATTATTCTATTATCCAATCTCTCCATATGCCTTCCAAGGAAAAATAAATCAGGTTCAGGTAAGCATCTAGATATCTCTAACCCATCTGTTCAGCATTGTGTTCTTGTAGATATTAAAAATAAACAGGACTCACTCGGGTTACAGGATGCTTGGATGCTCAGAGCCTGATGCTATTGCCACCAGCACTGTGGGGAAAGGGGGAGGGACTCTGCTCCGGCCTTTCAATAAAGCCATTGGTCTAATTTTTAAAAACCTAAAAAACTGCAAAAAAATATAAAAGGGCTCAACTTTCCAAGTTGTCCCTATAATAATTTGTATATGTGTGTCTCAGAGAACCACCGAGGAAATGAAAGTATTTTTAAAGAGTCACAAATAATAACCTACCATATAAGGAGCCTAGTCTGACAAGAAAAATAACTCAATTTTCGAATTTAATAGAATATCGCGTTTTTAGACACAAGACTTCATTGCCAAGAATATTAAATAGTTACTAGGTTTGGGTAAAATTTTTCTAGTGAAATACTTGGCCACGTATTTTAAGGAGTTTATTGATTTCTTCTCAAAGTTGGTTTTTCATAAGAGCTTTATGAGGCTGAGACCTAAAATGGATATTCTTAGGGCTTAAAGAAACTGGTTTGCAATTCCACTTGATGTTTGTACCACAACAGAGATCTCTAACTCTTGTTATCAGCACTCTGCCACAGGGACGGAGCAAACAAATGTAAAACCTCTTCTTTCAGGCAAGTTCAGACTTTTATTTCACATGTGATTGAACAGGTTACACTGGTTCATAACGTCAAATTGCCAGGATGGTTGGAATATAGTCCTTCTAGCAAGACCTTGCAAGGACTGCCCTTAGAAGGTGAAGGAAGAGATTACCAACTCTTGGTGCTGGTGTCTGGGGATTTCTGTTTCCAGCGAACACAAACAGCCTCCATCACCTTTACCCTTAGGGTGCTGGACAGGAGTGAAGAGAGGGAAGCGAGCTTGATTCCTTCCTCAAGGGGGTAAGTGTCCTCATGAAAAGGTACCCCGGCAGCTATGTGTGGTACTCAGCCTATGAATGTGGTCCAAAAAGCAAAGGCCGGATAGGAAGAAGCAAAACTTCGTTCTAGAGAAGGAGTAAGGACAGAGGAGCATCGCAAAGGGGAGAAGTAGACACGTTTCACACTGTTGCTCATCAACAGGAGCTTAGAGCAAAGCTTTTTACGGTAATTCCTTGAACTGGAAAACAACCTCCCCAAACAAATGAACTCTTGGGAACTAAGTTTTTATTTCTCATACTACTTTATTTTACACGCCTGGATCATGTGGTGATTGAAAACAGTGCTTTTTCTTTTTCTTTGCTTTTGTTTTAGGGCCACACTCTCAGCATATGGAGGTTCCCAGGCTAGGGGTCTAATCGGAGCTGTAGCTGCTGGCCTACACCACAGCCACAGCAACGCCAGATCCGAGCCATGTCTGCAACCTACACCACAGCTCACGGCAATAACAGATCCTTAACCCACGGATCGAGGCCAGGGATTGAACCTGGGTCCTCATGGATGCTAGTCAGATCTGTTTCCACTGAGCCACAACAGGAACTCCCCACCTCTTTTTCTCTTTCAAAAGGCAGCATCCTTGTAAGTGTGAAGTACATCAGAATGTCATAACAACAGTCCCAGAGTCTCACTGTTGCCATAGGAACAGTAGGGAAACTGAGAGATTGGGAAACTAGAATGAGGGGCTAAAAAAGGAACAATGTACATTTTGTGATTTTCATCTGTAGGCCTTGTGAATTTTATATTGTGTTCATGTATTATCTATTTTAAAATAGATTAGAAGGCACTTCTATATAGTTTAAAAATTCACGGTTTTTTTCTTTTTTCTTTTTCTTTCTTTCTTTTTGCTATTTCTTGGGCCGCTCTTGCGGCATATAGAGATTCCCAGGCTAGTGGTCTCATCGGAGCTGTAGCCACCGGCCTCAGCCAGAGCCACAACAACGCAGGATCCGAGCCGCGTCTGCAACCTACACCACAGCTCATGGCAACGCCGGATCATTAACCCACTGAGCAAGGCCAGGGATTGAACCCACAACCTCATGGTTTCTAGTCAGATTCGTTAACCACTGCGCCACGACAGGAACTCCCTAAAAATTCACATTTTGAGTATTTTTTTTTCCTTAAGTCATTTTCCAATGTGGATATAACCATGTTGTTTAATATCTCCCTGAATTGAATATTTTGAAGTTTTTGTCTAGAAAGTTGCCTTTAACTTCTAAAATAATTTTTATGCAAAACTGTAAAAATTATAGTTCAAGCCAATAATAACCAACTCCTACATGGGAATTCACAATTTATAAAGTGTTTTCACATATATCACTGCACTTTTTTTCATTTTTTGTGTCCGTTTAAGTACTCATTCATTTAATAAGAATTTAGTGAGTGCCAACTATTTGCCAGATTCTTGTGCTGGGAGTAGGAGATAATATGAATAAATTGCTGTTGAGGAACTCGGTCTAATAATCCAGTAGGGTGTGTAGACATGTAATAAAAATTATAATAGGTGTAATGAATGCAATAACAGAACAGTATGTAAGACATAGAAGCTAAACCAGTAACTTAACTCTATGGGGGAGAGGGGGAGGATGTTGGCAAAACTTTTTGGATGAGATAATGTCTGTGATGGACTTTTTTTTTTTTTTTATCTTTTCTAGGGCCACACCGCAGCCTATGGAGGTTCCCAGGCTAGGAGTCTAGTTGGAGCTATAGCTGCCGGCCTACACTAGAGCCACAGCAATGCCAGATCTGAGCCTCATCTTCGACCTACACCACAGTTCATGGCAATACCAGATCCTTAACCCACTGAGTGAGGCCAGGGATTGAACCCGCAACCTCATGGTTCCTAGTTGGATTCGTTAACCACTGAGCCATGATGGGAACTCCCCGGTGATGGATTTTTAAAGTTGGAATCACCTAGCCAGAAAAGGAGGAAAGGCACCACACGATCAAAGAAGGACCTATTCAGTGGTTACAAAAACATTAAACAGAATGATACCTTTGGGAAGGCACACAAAAATTTGGGCAGTGCTGGACCACAGGGTGAACTGGGTGGTACCAGGAAGTGAGGCTGGAAAAGTTAGCAGAGCCTGGATCTCGAGAAGCCTTGCAGGCTGGCACATTTGAAAGTCTTGGACATGAAGGGGAGAAATGGAAACCTTAAGAATTCATTAAAAGCTGGGAGTTCCTGTCATGACTCAGTAGTTAATGAATCTGACTAGGAACCATGAGGTTGTGGGTTCAATCCCTGGCCTTGCTCAATTGGTTAAGGATCTGGCATTGCCGTGAACTGTGGTGTAGGTCTCAGATGTGGCTCGGATCCAGTGTTGCTGTGGCTGTGGTGTAGGATGGCAGCTATAGCTCCAATTAGACCCCGAGCCTGGGAACCTCCATATGCTGCAGGAGCAGCCCCAGAAAAGGCAAAAAAGACCAAAATAAATAAATAAATAAATAAATAAAAAGAATGCATTAAAAACTGAATCTGGTCATTGCACCCTAGTTATAAATCCTGTTTTCCTTTTCTTGAAAGACCTAAAATATTTTTTATACTTTTTGGTTTAGCATGCCTGCTCCTTTCAACAGTAAACTCAGGCTGTCCTGTGTTGAGATCCTTTCTGGATTTGTGAGAGTTATTCCTTGAGTTTCCATTCAGCAGAGCCACCATCTCTGGATGGACTGAAGGGGAATCAGAGGCTACCACTTAAAAGAATACCTGTAGTAACTGCAGAAACTACTAACCAGTACTTCCATTTAAGAGACCCACTGCTGGTGTAGATGCAAAAATTGTGAAATGAAGCAAAGTACAGAGTTCCTGCTGTGGCTTAGTGGGTTATGAACCAGAGTATTATCCATGAGGATGCGGATTTGATCCCTGGCCTTGCTCAGTGGGTTAAAGATCCAGCATTGCTGTGAGTTGCAATACAGGTGGCAGATGTGGCTCAAATTCTGCATTGCTGTGGCTGAAGCATAGGCCTGCAGCTGTAGGTCTGATTTGACCCCTAGCCTGGGAACTTCCACATGCCATGGGTGTGGCCCTAAAAAGCAAAAAAAAAAAAAAAAAAAAAAAAAAAAAAAGACAAAAGAAAAGCAAGAGGAAGGATGCAAGGAAGAAAGGGGTACAGAAGGATAAAAGGAAAGGAAGGACACCAGGAAGGGAAGGACACGAGGTCAGATGGAAGGACACAGGGATGGGAGGGATAGGCAGGGTCACAGGGAAAAGAAGAGAAGGGACAGAAAGGAACAGGACAGACGCAGTAGAGTGAAAGACTTCCTGTGTGCCAGGTAAATCTCAAAGTGCCTTATAACAATTCACGTTTGAAATATCTCTGCAAAGTAGATGTTATTATCCCCATTTTCTATTCTGAGAAACTGAAGCTCGGATCAATTAAATAATTCAAAACTTTGTGACTCCAGAACAACTTTTCCACTGAAACTTACCTTCTGATTTGATGTCAGAACATCTGGGTTTGGCTCAGGCCCTTACTCTAGCACTTTGAATCTCAGTTTCTTCAACTATAAATCAGAGATTATAATAACTGGCCTCGCTACCCTCCTACTTATTGGAGGCAGCAATAAGATGAGGTATGTGAGAATATGACTCTGAAGGACTACGTAAAAAGAAAAGAGATTGCTAATAAAGCATTAATCCATGCTGTATTGTTCTTTTATTTAGTTTGCGATTTTTAAAATTTATTTATTTTTGCTTTTTAGGGCCACACCTGCAGCATATGGAAAGTCCCAGGCTAGGGGTAGAATTGGAGCTACAGCTGCCGGCCTACACCACAGTCACAGCAACGCCAGATCCAAACCACCTCTGCTAAGTACACCACAACTCACAGCAACACTGGATCCTTAACTCACTGAGTGAGGCCAGGGATCGAACCTGCATCCTCATGGATACTAGTCGGGTTTGTAACCTGCCGAGCCATGATGGGAACTCCACACTATATTGTTCTTTTATAGCTTCAGTGTTCGTGCCTGAGGGGGCTCCCAGGAGTTTTCCACCATTATAGCTGAAATTACTCTTAAAGCAGCTGCTGAAACTCTTGTTCAGGAGCGTCTCTTTTTGGTGTACACACTGGTGGACTATTTCCACTTGGATCCTTCTTTAGTGACTATGAGCTCATTCAGAAGCAAGATAAACAAGCACCTCTGGAACCTTCCTGTGCTGGCTGAAGAGCCCAGGCATGTCATTCCTTTACAAGGTCACTCTGTCCAATTCCACTGGCCCATGGACTCTGAAGTTTCCACAATGCTGCCAGAGCTAATGCAAGTTTTCCAACAGCATGCTTCCTCTAAGGATCTGGCCCACATTTTAGGCTGTAAGATTGATGGTTGGAGATTACTTCAAAAATCTCAAAGACGACAACCCAGGCAGTTAAGGGCTTTCCCAAGCACAGCAATGGGGGCAAACGAAATGACCACAGAACTAAGCAAGCCTTTCTCTGTTTCATCACACACCTTGGTGACTCCTTGGATTGCTGAAGATGACACATCGTCAGTTCTCAGCTTATTTGCTGCCTTAGGACAGATCACTACTGTCCTCCATCCTGACTTCATTCCAAGTTCTCCAAGGTGCCCAAGATTACAAGGCCACCGCATGCGGTAGGATCACAGAATTCATTAATGGAAACATCTCTGACAACAAACCTTGACTCTTCTTTCACTTTTCCTGAGGTCATTCCCTCTATGGTATTAACAGGTATTTCGCTCACAGATTCTGACTTCTTTCAGCGTAGAACTTCGACAGTATCAGTGTTATTAGAAAACCTGAATTTGATAGAGTGGGAAATAAAGGGTCACACCCTAATCCACAGAACAGAAACACACAAGCATCCTGCCCTTGTGTCTGAATCAGTTAGTCAAGCTTGGTATTCACATGCCCTCCTTGACTCATCCAGGTGCCCTCGTTGTCTTGGGTCCTCAATCTCAGAGGAAGGCATACAGGACATGGCCACACCTTCTGAGGGACTCTCTTCCATGACATCATTCCTCAGCCCACGGAGTGGCTCTGACCCAGTCTACCTGGAGAGGTTTGTACAGTCACCTAACAGTCTCCTGACACCGTCAGCATCAGCAAGGGAGACATTGCCAGCCTCCCATCTCCCCCTTGAGTTTAGCCAATTTCCGCTGTCAAGCTAGCTGGGTCAGAAGCATCTTCATGAACATGTGTCTGAGACTCTTACTAAAGTTTCTCAGCAGATTCATTCATTCCTCCCTCCTACAGAAACAGTTTCACCTCTTGGCATGAGCATAAATACAAAATGTGCATGGGAGAGTACCTTCGACTCCACTCTATTGCCGTGGGAAACTGCTCGATTCACCAGCAACCAATTAGAGGAAGACATCATGTG
Source organism: Sus scrofa (assembly GCF_054392235.1). Lineage (NCBI taxonomy): Eukaryota > Metazoa > Chordata > Mammalia > Artiodactyla > Suidae > Sus > Sus scrofa. The sequence continues at coordinate 53,691,435 of NC_139387.1, read as the reverse complement.
GTGTGATTGTGAAAACTCAATCTTATTCTAAGGAGACTTCATCATTTACTCATTTACCTGATTTAGCAGATTCGTCCCCTTCTGAGTGCCCAGATTTGTAAGTGCTTTGGAGAGTCTGGACTCAGAGACTGTCATGCATTTTTTTAGTGACTGGTATTCAGGGATAGAACATTTAGCTTTCAGCAAATTCTCAAGAACTAGCAAAACTTCACCAGGTAACACTATGTCTAACCTGGATGCTACTGAAGTGACAAGTCACCCATCTACCTCCAAAAATGTATTGACAAGATATGGGGGTATTTCTGATGTTAACAACATACAAGGTAAGATTATGGCAGTTGCTGAGTTTTCTGTTTGCAAGATTTTTCAGTAGATCATTATACTAACAAGTAGCAACCGACCATTGTTGGTTAAGATATTCAGATTAAAACAGTATTAAGATTAAAATATGATGCCTAATATTAACTGTGATTACATTATGAGGGCTTGATTTGCTTCTCTTTATATTTTCTGTTTTTTCCAATTTTCCAATGTTTTCCAACATTTTCCAATATTTCTACAAGGAACATGGTGATTTTTCAAGAGGAAAAAATTTTAAGAAATTATTATGTAAGAAAAGTCAACAACAAATTATAATACCCATTTTATATCCTATACACATTAAATACAATTTATATTTATCAAAGATCCACAAACTTGAAAGGAATTCAAGCCATCATTTAGACCATGCTCTGTCTAGTTATTATTATTCCTAAATTATCTCAGAAAGACTTAAATCATCTATTGCAATCTCATGTTTCACCGTAATTAGGAAAGGCTTGCTAACAAATTCAGTCTCTGTTGGTAAAGTTCAAACCATCTTCTGTGTCACCATATACTGCAAACACAATCAGTATTATGATTAAAAACTTGGTATCTATAGTCAGACAAGTGTTCAAAATCTAGTTCTATAGTACACTATATACAAATAGTATACAAATGTACTATTTGTGTGACCTTGGGTAGCTACTTAATTTTATTACTCCATTTTCATCATTTATAAGTTGAGGATAATCTTTATCCCAGTATATTTTTGGCGCAGGTAACATGAAATGTGCACTTAGCACAGGGCCTGGAATCTGGTGAATGTTCTTCAAATGCAACCTGTTATCATCTCAGCCCATCTTCTCTTCTCTTCTCTGAACCAGATCACTCATATCAGAGTGAAACTTAAAACTTGTTTCATACTGAAGTATATTTGTATGGTAATGTCCATGGAAAAATTCACGGATGATTTTTAATTCTGGGGGATTTCCTGTGTTTGCATGAAACATCTAATATAAATTGATGCTCACCATTTCATTTTGGATTCACTACAGACCTTCCAGAGACATCATTTAGACAAGGTACAGCCCGTTTGTGTCTCCCCAGATATGAACTGCTTCACACAACAAAGCTGCTGAAAACACGTGCTCTCCATCCTGAATCTCAAAAACCTGATGAAACATCCCCCCTGGGTAAGCAGTTCTGTCACCAGGGCAGGAGAGCTGATGGAACAGGAGCCTGTTTGAAACTTATCTCCTCAGTAGTCAGAGCAAATACTGCTAACCAACCCCATGAAATATGCAACAGTGCTCAGATCTCACTTCAAAATAGTATTTCTGTTCATCTAGCAGTTTTCGTATTCTGTCTTCTAGATTCATTGTTCTTTTCCCAGGAACGTGACACTCCTCTTTCCAGCTTCTTGTGACTCACAATATCTAAAGCCACCTGTGTCGCAAGACATGTTTCTTTGAAAACTCCATCTTGTCCTTCTTTATTTTATCCCATCTTCTTGTCTTACTTTATCCCATCTTCCTGCTTGGAAAAACAGTCACAGTGCTGGCAAATGACTTAAGCTTAAGAACAAAGACCTAAAGGCATAAGTGACTTAAGCTTAAGAACTGTTATATGCCTAGAGGTCAGAATAAGAGCTTAACCTTTTACCACCTAAGTGGCTTTTTAAATAGTAAAAGAACTTATATAATAGTAAACAAACCCTGTATCATCCACCCACAGCCACTCCTCACTTGATCTCATCTAAAGAGCACAATAAAAGCAGTGTGGTTTCTTGAGGCAGGGCTCTTGGTCCCTGAGACCTTGAGTCCCCTGGTTCCCAACTTTACTTAAGATAAATGTCTCTGTGTCTTGTTTTATGTTAACTTTTTTTCCTTAAGTTTCACAGCACCCATTCTTCAGCCCCATCCTGCTGAGCTGGTCTCGGCACACCTGCCTTTGTTACACAGCAGCATGTCCCCATTTTTGCGATGATCAGTCACCTCGCCTTCTCTCTCAGACAACACCAAACCTTTTCTACGCAGAGCTTGAGTTGTTTTCCAGCTTCTTTGAGATTTAAATGTGTTCACTGAAATTAGAGCGCTAGTTCATGACTATGTTTCTGTTCAGTTACACAACTTTAATGTCCTGAACTTTAAAAAATGTCCCTGTTGAGCTTTTACGTGCACACGCGCGCGCGCACACACACACACGCACGCACACGCGTGCACGCACGTACACACACACACACACACACACACACACAATCAGCTTAAAAATTTGGGCCCACTGCCAAATCATTGTTTTCCTGAAGCCTTCTAATCCAGACTTAGTGACTTGATGCTACTAATGAGCTAATCTTGAGATCTTCCTTCACACTATAATTTAAAACTGAAAGGATCCAGGAATTTGGAAACTAACAAACTTAATGAACATGTGGAAGAGGCATCAAGGCTATAATATGAAATCTACCAGTTGATGATAAGAGATGAAGTTGGGTAGAGGAGTGGGCGAGGGAAATAGGAGAAAGAAAATGGAAAAGAAGGGCAGTCAGAACTTAAGATGAATGAAACTGACCCTTGAGTAGATGACAGAAGTGTCCCCAAATCAAAGGCTAAAAACAGAGACAAAAGAAGTCAGTCCCTTTCACTCCTTCCTGGAGCTGCTTATGTGGTACTCAAATATAGGATGTATGTGCTTTCCCACATTCCTAGCCAGACAGGTCAAAAAGTGAACATGGAGGGAGCTAAGTCAACCATCAAGACAACCTAAAACATCTAAATAAAAATGGTATTTGGTGAAATACGTTTCTTGTTTGTGTCTTCTAGGTCAAGCCAACACATTTCCAACAGTTGTTAATCCAATTCAGTTGATAAGGGCAACTGTTGGGCACAGACTGCATTTTCCAGTCCCTCCTGACACGTTTTATGATCAGGAAGACGGCAACTCCCCTTACTTGACACTTGCAATAAAATCAGTAAATGAATATCCTGCAGACCAGAAAGCTGGCTGCAATTGAATTTGATTCATCAAATACTATACGGATACCCCCTGGAACTGGATTTTCAATATTCCCCTCAGGAATTTATTCTTTGCGCCACCGATTCAGGGGGGCTGGCTGCTCAGATGCTTTTCACCATTGAACTGATGCTGCCTGGAAGTACGCCCTGCCACACGTACACTCTGCACACAAAAAACAGTTTCTACTCATTTATAAAGAAGAGAGAGAGGGTCGGTTTGTTTTTTGCTAAGCTCATTGACTACCTCAACTCCAGTAGCCCTGAACAAATTGTATTAACCACCCTGAGACCAGGGTCTACTATTATATCCTGGTATAACAGAACCTTATGCGTAGTCAATGGCAGTTCTCTGAAAAGGTGTCCTCACAGAAAAATTCAGGAAGTGATGTTTAAACTAAGGAAGCCTGATGGAAATGTCCATCCAAACTTTGCATATGCTATGTCACCGGAATACAAAATTGGTGCGGTAGAGAACATCACATATAGTGGAATCTGCCTTATTCTGGAACCAGACAATGGATCATTAAATGGCAACAGCATTTTTGCCTCATCTAACGTAAAAAATAGTCCCTGGATTAGAAATCTTCTTCCGGCTTTGTTGGTAAGTATATGTATACTGATTGTGACAGCAGCAGCAAGTGTAGCTTACCATTGCTGTAGGACCTCTAAGACTTTGCTTATTCCTCAGTCCCTGGTGTTTCAAGGGACAACTTTAAGAAGTAATTCTGACCACGAAATGGATGTGCTAAGGCCAAGAAAGCCTCCTATCCTGGCGTGTGACGTGCCACTCTCACTTTGATTACGTTGTCTCAACATTGACCTTACAGAGAAAAACGTGGCCTCAGCCAGAGACGCAAGAGTCGTCAATCTTCCAGCCTCCAACACATCAACTCCCATTGCATAATGAAACAGATCTCATTAGCCAGAGGAGAAGTGAGTAATATGATCAGAAATCCAAATGCATCAACAACTGGTTGATAAACAGAAATAATCCATCTAAAGAACAGGTAAAATAAACAACTGCTGAATCAAATTGTAAAAAGATAAGCAACAAAAAATTCATCCTGTGTGTTAATTGTATTCACTACTACCGATTAACTCTAATCATTCATTTCTCCTCAGAAGCCTGATGGTCGATTATAAGTTTACGTCCCCAGGCCACCGCTACCGTAAACAAATCATGTCATGACTCATCTGTTATGGAAAGCAATTGCATCACTGGCCACAGCATTTCCAAATGTAAAAGACGTGGTAAACTGCCAGCCCACAGTCCTCATTACAACTTCCAGCATGAAGGCATCAATAATTGAACTGTAAATAATAAGTTCTGCAGTAAGCTAAGGTTCGATGATCTGTAAGAAAGAATGATTAAATTTATACCTCACCACTGTATTTCTTAGATTTTTTCCCAGTTTTATTGAGTGCTAAGTTGACATACAGCACTGTAGAAATAATTACTTCACTTACATACATCATTAAATGATTACCACAATAGACTTAGAGAACATCCATCATCTTATTTATACATGAAAGAAACAGAGAAAAAATATTTTTCCCCGTTATGGGAACTCTTCGGATTTACTTTCCTAACAACGTTCATTTATAACGTGTGGTGGTGTTAATTATCTTTATCATGTTGGACATTACATCCCTAGTACTGATTTATTTTACACCTGGAAGTTGGGAAGTTGGTACCTTTTGACTGCCTTCATCTATCCCCCTCTGATGGCCAGAAATCTAATCTCTTTTTTTTTTTTATGAGTTTGGTTATTAGTTTTTTTTTTATTGAAGTAGAGTTGGTTTACAATGTTAATTTCTGCTGTACAGCAAAGTAACTCAGATATATATGAATACATACATTCATATGTATATTATAATATACGCTCGTCTTTAAATATTCTTTTCCGTTATGGTTCATCATAGGACATTGACTAGAGTTCTCTGTGCTATACAGTAGGACCTTGTTGTTTAACCCCTCCATGTAGAAGAGCTGCCATCTGCTGACCCGAACTTCCCATTATTGGTTTGTGAAGTATAATTGACCTGCAGCGCTATGTCAGTTCCTGATGCACAGCACAGTGATTCGGTATTCCTCCACATTTCAAAATGATCACCATGATGTCATCTGTCTCCATACAAAGATATTACATTGCCTGTATTTCTCACACTGTACATTTCATACCCTTCACTCATTTATTTTGTAACTGAAAGGTTGTACCTCTTAATCTCCCTCACCTATTTCTCTCCTCCCCCCACTCACCTCCCATCTGGCAACCACCTGTTTGTTCTCTGAATCGATAACTCTCTTTCTTTTGGGGGGAGGGGGTTGGGGTTTTTTGGTTTTTGGTTTTTTTTTGGGGGGGGGCTTTTTTTTGGCCAGGCCTGTGGCATGTAGAATTCCCTGGGCCAGAGATTGACCCCACAGCACAGTAGCAACCTGGGCCACTGCAGTCAAAATGCTGGATCCTCAACCCACCGAGCCATCATGAGGGAACTCCTGTTTCTGTTTATTATGTTTGTTCATTCATTTTTTTTCAAAGTCCATGTATAGGTGAGATCACGCAGTATTTGTCTTACGCTGTCTGACTTATTCCACTTAGCATAATAGCCTAGAGGTCCATCCGTGTTGTCACAAACAGCAAGATTTCATTCTTTCTTATGACTTAGTAGTATTCCATTGTACCATATACCCTAATTCTTCTTTATCCATTCATCTACTATGGGCACTTTAAGTGGCTTCTGTATCTTGGCTATTGTAAACAATGCTGCAATGAACACAGGGGTGCATATAGCTTTTCAAATTAGTCTTTTGGGTTTTTTTTTTTGGGGGGGATAAATATCCAGAAGTGGAATTGCTAAGTGGTATGGTAGTTCTATTTCTGGTTTTTTGAGGAATCTTCATATTGTTTTCCATAGCATCCTGCACCAATTTACAATCTCACCACAGAGCACAAGGGTATCCTTTTCTCCACATCCTCGCTAACACTTGTTATTTGTAGACTTTTTAAATAATACCCATTCTAAAAGGTGTGAGGTGATATCTTATTGTGGTTCTAATTTGCTTCTCCCTGATGATTAGTGGCATTGAGCATCTTTCCATGTGCCTGCTGGCCCATCCATGTGTCTTCTTTGGAGAAATGTGTATTCAGGTCTTCTACCCATTTTTTGATTGGGTTGTTTGTTTCTTGGGTTGGTTGTTGTGTTGTATGAGTTCTTTGTATATCTCGGATACTAATCCATTGTTGGATGAGTCATTCGCAAATATCTTCTCCCATTCAATATGTGGCTGTTTTATTTTGTTATTTCTTTCACTGTGCATAAGTTTGCTGTAGTCCCATTGGTTTATTTTTGCCCTGCCTGAGGAGACATTCAAAAAATATTGCTAAGATTGATATCAAAGAGCATACTGCCTATAATTTCTTCTAGAAGTTTTATGGTTTCAGATCTTACATTTCAGTTTTTAAGCCATTTTAAGCTGATTTTTGTATGTGGTGTGAGAAAGGAGACAAGTTTGATTCTTTCGCATGTAGTTGTCCAGTTTTCCCAATACCATTTATTGAAGTGGCTGTATTTTCCCCATTGTATATTCTTGCCTCCCTTGTCAAAGATTAATTTCCCATGTAAGTGAGTTCATTTCTAGACTCTGTTTTGTTCCATTGATCTACGTGTCTGTTTTTGTGCCAGTACCATACTGTTTTGATGACTTTGTAGTATAGTTTGAAATCATGGAAGTGATACACCTTTTCATTCTTCTTACTTCAGGTTGTTCTGGCTATTCAAGATCTGTTGTGTTTCCACACAAATTTTAGAATTACTTGTTCCAGTTCTGTGAATAATGCCATTAGTATTTTTTTTCTTTTTAGGGGCCACACTCGCAGTATATGGAAGTTCCTGGGCCAGTGGTTGAACTGCTGTGACCTATGCTGCAGTTGCAGCAATACCAGATCCTTTAACCCACTGCAATGGGCTGGGGATCAAACCTGCACCTCTACAGCAACCCAAATCACTGCAGTTGGATTCTTAGCTCACTGTGCCACAGCAGGAACACTTGCCATTGGTATTTTGATAGGGATTGCTCTAAATCTATAGACTGTCTTGGGTAGTATGGTTATTTTAACAATATTAATTCTTTCCCCAAGACTAAGTCAGAAAGAAATATAAAATATGAATGAAACAATTGAATCTGTAATCAAAAACTCTCAGAATTCCTGTTGTGGTGCAGTGGAAACAAATCCAACTAGTATCCACGAGGATGTGAGTTTGATCCCTGGCCTCACTGGGTGGATTGGGGATCCAGCATTGCCATAAACTGTGAAGAAACATTGCAAATCAACTATGTTTTAATAATAATTTTTTTTAAAAAAGGATAAATCCCCCCCAAAAAAGACTACCAAAAAATAACCATAAACCTTCCCTCAATTCTGTTCTCTTATTGAACTACCATACAGGCAAGAGCACTTTCGTCACCACACTTATGAAGCAGCTGACTCATGCTCTCTACTTTTTTTTTTTTTAGGCTGCACCAGCAGCACATGGAAGTTTCCAGGCTAGGAGCTGAATCTGAACTGCAGCAGCTGGCCTGCGCCCCAGCCACAGCAACACTGGATCCTTGACTCACCGAGCAAGGCCAGGGGTTGAACTGGCATCCTCATGGATCCTAGTCAGGTTCATTACCACTGAGGCAGGATGAGAACTCCTATACAGTGATTTTGAACAATATTCAAATAAACTGGAGCTTTTTGGAGTAAAATATCACAGTATTTATGACTATAATAATTTGTCAAACCATGCTGTTATAAGATTATGAACATTTTGCCTTCTACTGTGATTACAAAAATAAGAGTTTTTAGTCAGTAGAACCTTTTCTCCCAGCTTTATTAAGATATAATTGAGGTAAAACATTGTGTAAGTTTAGGTGTACACTTGATATGCTATACTTATATATTGCAAAATGACTACCACCATAGCATTATCTGTCACCTCCATCACGTCATACAATTACCATTTCTTTTTTGTGGTAAGAACATCCAAGAGTTACTCTTAGCAACTTTCAAATATACGATGGAGTAATATTAGGAGTTCCCATTGTGGCACAGAGGAAACCAATCCGACTAGGAAACATGAGGTGGCGGGTTTGACCCCTGGCCTCGCTCAGTGGGTTAAGGATCCAGCATTGTTGAGAGCTGTGGTGTAGGTCACAGATGTGGCTTGGATCCCTCGTTGCTGTGGCTGTGCTGGTGGCCAGCAGCTGTAGCTCCAGTTGGACCCCTAGCCTGGGAAACTCCATATGCCGCCAATGTAGCCCTAAAAAATAAATAAATAAATAAATAAATAAATAAATAAATAAATAAATAAATAAAAATAATATTAACTAGAATCACAATGCTGTTCATTAGATCCCCAGAACTGATTTGTCTTATAACTGGACATCTGTACCCTTTGACCAACATCTCCCTGTTTTCCCCCACCCTTCCAAACTCCTGGTAACCACCATAGAAGTCCAAGTTTGGCTTTTTTAGATTCCATACATAAGTGATATCATACAGGAAATGTCTTCCTCTGTCTGACTGATTTCACTTAGCATAATGCCCTCAGTGTCAATCCATGTCATTGCAAATGGCAAGATTTGCTTCTTTCTTACAGCTGAATAATAGTCTGTTGTCTATATAGGACACAATCCATTCATCTGCTAAAGGAAACTTAGATTGTTCCTTATCTTGGCTATTATGAATAATACTGCAATGAACTTTGGAGGTCATATATCTCTTCAAAATCCTGTTTTCATTTCCTTTGGATATATACCCAGAATAGGATTGCTGAATCAAACAGCTGTTCTACTTTAATGTTTTGAGGAACCTTAGTAATGTTTTCCATGGTAGCTGTACCAATTTACAATCCCACTAGCAGAGTTCAAGTGTTCCCTTTTCTCCACATCCTCATCAGCATTTGTTATCTTTTTCTTTTTTTTTTTTTTTTTTTTTTTGTCTTGTTAGGGCCACACCCGTGGCATACGGAATTTACCAGGCTAAGGGTTGAATTGGAGCTGTAGCCTCTAGCCTATGCCACAGCCACAGCAACACCAGATCCCAGCCACATCTGCGACCTACACCACAGCTCATTGCTGTATCCTTAACTCATTAAGCAAGGCCAGGGATTGAAACTGAATCCTCATGGATGCTAGTCAGATTCTTTTCCACTGAGCCACGATGGGAACTCCATTACCTTTTTGATGATAGCCATCCTAACAGTTATGCATTCATGTCTCGAGTTTTTGGGTTTTTATCCTCTGTGGCTGCTCTCACGGCATATGGAATTTTCCAGGCCAGGGATTGAATCTGAGCTGCAGCTGCAACCCATGCCATAGCTGTCCAATGGTGAATCCTTTAACCTGCTGCGCCACAGCAGGAACTCCTCACTATGGTTTTGATTTGTATTTCTCTGATGGTTAGTGATGTTGAGCACGTTTTCATATATCTGTTAGCTGTTTGTGTATCTTTAGAAAAATGTCTGTTCAATCCCCCTTCTGCTATTGAGCTGTATGAGTTCTTTATATAATTTGGATAGTCATTCTTTATCAGACATGTAATTTGCAAAATTTTCTCATTCCAAAAGTTGCTTTTCATTTTGTTGTTTCTTTGGTATAATAGCTTGATATAGTCTCACTAATTTTTGCTTTTGTTCCTTGTAGTTTTGGTGTCATATCCAAAAAAATCATTGTCAGAAACTTTCCCCTCTATGTTTTCTTCTATAAGTTTTATGGTTTCAGGTCTTGTGTTTAAGTTTTAAATCCATTTCAAGTTAAATTTTATGTGATAGGGATCCAATTTCACTCTTCTGCATGTGGCTATACAGTTTTCCCAACACCATTTTTTGAAAAGATCACCTTTCCCCATTGAGTATTTGTGGCTCCCTTTTCAAATATTAGTTTGATCATATATGCTAGGGTTTATTTCTGGGCTCTCAAGCTGTTCCATTAGTCTATGTGTCTGTATGCCAGTACTATACCGTTTTCATTGCTATAGCTTTGTAGTATAGTTTAACATCAGAGCATGTGATGCCTCCACCTTTGTTCTTTCTCAGGACTGCTTTTGGGGTCTTTTTGTGGTTTGATACAAATATAAGGACTTTTATTTCTGTGAAAATGTTATTGGAATTTTGATAGGGATTGCATTGAATCTATAGAGGACTTTTGATATTATGGATAGCTTAACAATATTAATTCTTCTCATCCTTGATCGTAGGATATCTTTCCATTTGTATCTTCGATTTCTTTCATCAATGTCTTCTAGCTTTCTGTGTATAAATCTTTCACCTCCTTGTTCAAATTTATTCTTAGATAGTTTATCTTTTCAGATGCTATTATAAATGGAATTTTATTTCTTTTTCAGATATTTCATTGTTAGTGTATAGAAATGCAACCGAATCCTGTATTTTGATGCTGTATCCTGCCACTTTACTGAATTTTTGTTTAATTCTATATTTTTTTGGTGGAATGTTTAGGTTTTTCTATATGTAAGATTATATCATCTGCAAACAAATTAAATTTCACCTCTCCTTTTCCAATTTGCATGCCTTTTATTTCTTTTTCTTTCGTGATTACTGACCAGGATTTCCAACATTATACTGAATTAAGAGTGGTAAGAGTGGGCACCCTTGTCTCATTCCTGATCTCAGAGGAAAAGCTTTAAACCTCTCATAAATAAGTATGTTGTGAATTGTGAGCTTATTATACATGGCCTTTATTATGTCGAGATATGTTACTTCTATGCCTAATTTGTTGAGTGTTTTTATTACAAAAATGTATCTTATCAAATTGTTTTTGTATCTATTGAGGTGATTATATATTTTTTATCTTTCATTTTATTAATGTATCACATTTACTGACTCTCATATGTTGAGCCACCCTCGCATCCCAAGGGATACATCTCCTGTAATCATGGTGTATGTATTCTTTTATATTTGCTGTTGAGGAGTTCCTGTTGTGACTCAGGGGAAACGAACCCAAATAGCACCCACGAGGAAACAGGTTCAACCCCTGCCCTTCCTCAGTGGGTTAAGTATCTGGTACTGCTACAAGCTGCAAAGTAGGTTGCAGATGCAGCTACTGTGGCTGTGGCCTAGGCAGCATTTGAAGCTCCAAATCCATCCCTATCCTGGGAACTTCCATATGCCATAGGAGTGCCCCTCCCCCAAAAAAATGCTATTTGCTGTTGAATTCAGCTAACATTTTCTTGAGAATTTTTGCATCTAAATCCATAAGATCTCATTTTCTTTTCGTGTAGTGTTCTTATCTGAGTTTGGTGTCAGGGTAATATTAGCTTCATAGAATGAATTTGAGAGTGTTTCCTCTTTTTCAGTTTTTTGGAAGCATTTGAGTAGTAGGGCTGGCATTACTTCTTTAAATGTTTGGTAGAATTCACCAGTGAAATTATCTGTTCCTGGGTTTTTCCTTTAGGAGAATTTTTTTTTTTTTAATTACTGATTCACTCTTCTTACTCATGAAAAGTCTGGTCAGATTTTCTGTCAGTCTCGGTAGGTTGTATGTTTCTACGAATTTATTCATTTTTCCCATGTTATACAATTTGTTGGCATAAAATTGTTCACAGTAATCTCATCTTTTGTATTTCTGTATTATTGGTTATAATACCCCTTCTTTCATTTTACAATTTTGACTCTTTTTCCCTTATCTAGCTAAACATTTGTTAATTTTGTTTTTTTCAATAAATCCAGCTCTTAGTTTTATTCATCTCTTCTATTGTTTTTCCAGCCTCTATTTCATTTATTTATGCTCTGAACTTTGTAGTTCCTTCCTTCTGTTAATTTTGGGCTTAGTTTGTTTCTTCTTTTTCATTTTATGTGGTGTAAAGTTAGGTCATGTACTTCAGATCTTTATTTCTTTCCCTAATGTAGTTGTTTACCACTACAAACTCCCCTCTTTAGTAGCATACCATATTTCTTATATGCTGTATTTCCACTTTTGTTTTAAGATATTTTAAATTTTCTCTTTTGATTTCTTCGACCCATTGATTGTTCAGGAGAGTGTTTTATTTAACTTCCACATTTTTGTGCATTTTCAGTGTTCCTCCTATTATTGACTTCTAGTTTCATACCATTGTAGGCACAAAAATCAATGTTGTCTAATATAAGTGTAACTCTCCTGCTCTCTTTTGGTTTTCACTTGCATAAAATATCTTTCTCCTCTCTTCATTTTGAGACTACGTGTGTCCCTAAAGCTGACGTCTCTTGCAAGAGGCATATAGCTGTGTATTGTTTTTTTATCCATCCAGCCACTATATGTTTTTAACTGGAGAATCCAATCTCTATACATTTACAATACTTATTGATAAAGACTTAGTAAAGTCATTTTTTTTTTTTTTCCTGGTTGTTTCGTATTTCCTTTGTTCCTTGCTTCTTCTCTTGCTATCTTCCTTTGTGAATTGATTATTTTCTGGAGTGGTATGCTTTGATTCCTTGCTCTTTATCTTTCTGTGAATCTACTGTAGGTTTTTGCTTTGTGGTTACCATGAATGAGACTTACATAAAAAATCTTATAGATGTTATCAGTCTATTTTACACTGATAATAACTCCAATCACATACACAAACTATACTTTGATTCCCCTCTCCATGCTTTTGATGTCACAATTTATTTTTATATTGTATATTTATTAACAAATTATTGTAGTTAGTTTAATATTCTTGTCCTTTAATCTTTACACTAGAGTTAAGTGGTTAACACTTCACTGTATTATTATTAGAGCATTCTGAATTTGACTATACACTTACCTTTACCATTATACTTTCATGTTTCTATGTTACTATTTAAATAATGCCTTTCCATTTCAACTTGAAGAGTTCTTTTCCTCATTTCTTATAAGGTGGGTCTAGCAGTGATAATTCCCTCAGCTTTTGTTTGGGAAATTTCTCTCCTTCATTTCTGAAGAATAGCTTTGTCATGTAAAATACTCTTTGGCAGTTTTTCCTTTCAGCAATTTGAATATCTCATTCCACTCTCTCTTGGCCTATAAGGTCTCTTTTGAGAAATCCACTGATTGACTGAAACTGATTGAAAGTTCTTTTTTAAGTTATAAGCTTCCCCCACCCCATGATACTTCTAAGATTCTTTTTGGTTTTTGACAATTTTATTATGGTATTATTTTGTAGTGGAGATTTTAAAGTTAATTTTGTTTGATGACGTATGAACTGCATGAACTTGGATATCCATATCTTCCCCCAGATTTGGGAAGTTCTCAGTCATTTTTTGTTTCCTGCCCCCTTCCTGCTCTCTTCTGGAACTCCAATAATTCAAAAATTGGTTCTTTAGGTGGTATCCCATAGAACACATTGGCTTGTTTCACATTTTTTTCATTCTTTCTTTTTCGTATGCCTCTAGAGGACTGGATAATTCTGAAGTTCTGTATTCTGTCTCACAGATTCTTCTGACTGATCCATTCTAGTTTGTTTTGTCTTTTTGGCTGCACCTGTGGTATGCGGAAGTTCCCAGGCCAGGGATCAAACTCTTGCCACAGAGGCAACCAGAACCATAGCAGTGACAATGCTGGGTACTTAACCCACTGAGCCACCAGGGAGCTCTGGGGCTTCTTGATAGAGATTACAATGCAATTAAGATCCACTTTCCTTTAATGCCCTCTGGGTGTCCTATCTGCCACTCTTTCAGCATCTTTTCACCCCACCCCACCCCCGCCACCAATTCTCCTGTCATGTAGCTCACAATTCAGTACTCTGGGTGGGGCAAGAAAAAAATTAGCCCCTATGGTAACATTCCATACAGCTAGGGAAGATAGGTACTGACTCACACACTTTCCCTTTCCCTCACAGGAGATATCATCAATCGAGACCTCTTTCAGCCCTAAGCTGGGTCACCTTTGAGGAAGGGTGATGCGGGTAAAGTCAAGCTGATACTCTTATACACTCTAATGCCTCCAAATGCATTTTTTTTTTCTTTTTCTCTCCAATGGTGTGCTGAAATTTCTCACCTAGAAACCTGGAGTTCTGCAAAGGCTCTCATGTCCATGGGTGATTGCCTAAGATAGTGTTTTCCAGGAGTTCCCAGACTATGGATGAGAGGATGTGCCATTGCAGGGTCCACAGCTGGGACCAAGATTTGTCTATTTACCCAACACACAGGTGGGTGAGACTTCTCAGGTCCCGTGACATGGGGCTGGATGCCACAGTTCCCTCAAAGGCACTTTTGTCCATGAATAGATGCCAAATTTTTGTTGTTGGGGGGGGCAGGAGGACAAAAATGAGGGACATCTTTTGCTACCATGATACTGATGTCAGAAGCTTTATAATATAATTGAAGGTACACATGTTCTCTCTAAGGTAACGTTGATACTGCAATCATTAGGTCTGGACTTAAGCTTAGAGTCCAGTACTAATTCCAGTACTAGATTCCAATACTAGGTGATAATTATTTTTTAATTTAAATATTGTCCATTTCTCTTGACTAGCAAATTCTCAGTATGGATCCTGTTTTAGAAGAATCTAGTCATTCTTCTATTTTTGTCCTAAAACAGTCACTTACACCAAAAGGCTGTAATATGTATCTCAAGATAAAATACCAAGAATACATAGCCTGATGCTCTGTGGGAGGTAGAGGAGGGGCTCAATTTTAGGTGCTAAAAAGGCATCTAGTTAAGCAGGCAGAAGGAGCCTGCTAGACAATCTTAACCACCACCAATACATGGAGTAATACAGAAAGCTACTGGTACATAAGTAGTTCAAAATGCAACCACAGAAACATTTTCCCAGGTGGTAGAACACTGCAATATATATGCATAAATAATACCTAAAAATGGAGACTGAAATGTAGATAAGACTATCAACAAGTAGCATGGTTAGCACATGGGAAAGGAGGAAGAACAAATTGAGAGTAAAAAAGGATCTCTTTGAAATGGGTTATGAAAAAAAGACTTTTAGATAAGAAATAGGGGGTTCCTGTTGTGGCTCAGCAGGTTATGAATCCAACTAGTATCCATGAGGACTCGGGTTCCATCCCTGGCCCTGCTCAATGGGTTAATGATCCGGCATTGCTGTGAGCTGCGGTGCAGGTCGCAGGTGGGGCCCGAATCTGCTGTTGCTGTGGCTATCGTGTAGGTCAGCAGCTGCAGCTCCGATTCGACTCCTAGCCTCGTAACTTCCATATGCTGCAGGTGCAACCCTAAAAAGCAAAAATAAAGAAAGAAAGAAAGAAAGAAAAGAAAAGAAAAGAAAGAAGGAAACCAGGGACCCCAACTTGGTACAAGCTGAATGTGTATCAAAAATAAGACACAAAAGGTCAGAACTCAACCACAAGTAAATATGATCCAGTAATTCAGTACTGGGTTACAGCTGCTCAAATCCTACAAGTCTAGGTGCTAACTAGGCCTGCTTTTGCTTTTGAGTGGTGTATACCTAAACACAGTGGTAAGGAATAAAAGCAGCTCTAGCGTAGGGGAAGAGGGGAGATGCAAGGCTGAGACTGAGAAAGGAGTTGATAAAAGAGAACAATGTAAATTTCACTGGACTGACAAGGGAGCCTGTTGAACACTTGTTCAGCCACCAGTTATTTTTTCTAAATAGAAAATATTTAAAGAGCTTTTCCCCTTCTCTAATAAATCCTCCAGGAAAACTGACATGCCTGGAATTAACATTCAACATTGAAATAACATGTTTTGTGCAACATGTTATGAGATTCTAGAAGCACAGGAGGAAGACTCACCAAATATACACCATAAACCATGACATTTCTGAGATGAAGTGACCAAGATTCTATTCAGGGATTAAAATAATAACACAGTAACTCTTCTCTCTCCTACATCTGCTAAGCAATCTCCTTCATGTTTCTCTTTCAATATGAAAAGTTAATGGAGAGTAAGTTTTTGAGAAAAAATATATTAAATCATCCAATATAGGTAAATATAAATTTACCCAAATGACCTGAAAACTCTGCTTTTAAATGGGCAACACACACACAAAATAATTTAAAATACAAAATAAAAAACAACATTGTTTTTGGAAAAGCACTGCATATGTTGCAGATTAATAGGGAATATTTTATATTCTTATCCAGAATCTGTTAAAATTGCTTAAAAATTTCCCAGTTGTCAGTCATTATATCAATAATATCTTTTTCCTAAAGGAATACACAATATCTTGCATTTCAGATATTTTAATAGTTTTATTTGGCAAAGAGAAGCCTATGAATTTTTTAAAAAACATTTCCAGAGGGAATACCCTTTACCATAAAATAAATTTGTTTAATTTGGAAGGACAAATGTATATTTTTGACATATGTGCCAATTTTACAATTAATACAAAAAAGATAAAGTTAGTTGAAATATTTTAAAAATGTAAAAACCAGTCCAGGCAACATAACTGTACAATCTTGCTGTAAAAGTACTTATATCAAATTCCATCCAAAATATTTATGCGATATACTAAATTTAATTGTTAAGTCACTCTTCACTGCCGGCTGGCTTTTCCATTTTCTGTTGTCTCCATTCTGCAAAACAGGAGGAAAAAAATGAGTTTGTAAATCAAAACATTCATTAACTATCCATATTTTTCTCCTTATCCACCTTTCAAATGAAATTAAACATCTAATATATTCAGAAAATAGAAAAATGTATGCACTTTAGCAAACTAAAGTTAGCATTCTCTTGGTTGGTTTCATTTCCTCATTCTGCAAATGAGTGAAAATTGAGGAAGGCCTAGAGAGATTACATGACTTTTCTAAGCTTTCATTTCAAAGGCCACTGATTTTTTTTTTTCACTGTATCCCTCCAAGCAAAACTAAGGAAAAAAATCTCTACCATTTAGTCAAGGATGTATTTCCTTTATCATTAAAGAATTCCTTTATCAATACATTTTTAAGAGACTTTCTTCTAACAAGAGATTAAAATTACATGTAAATTATTTTAGATTTGTTTTAGTAAATCTTTATTTTTAGATTTTTGGTTTATTCAATTAAAATCAACATTCCTAATACTGTATTACTTACTAGGAAAATATTTTTTTCCTGTTATTTTATACAAGATATAGTATTATACACTAAGATTTCTCTATGGTTTTTCCATCTATGATGTTTACTGAACATTCACAGTTATAATCAATAATTTCAGGCCTTTTACAAGCAGCAAGAATCCAAAAAGGTAATTTTTTTCTCTTTATAGGTAATGTTCATAATATCAGTAAAAAAGAAATTATTGAACATAACAAACAAGCAGTATTTATTTTTGTAGACTTACAATAATAAGGCAATTGGGGAGGGATAAATTAGGGGGTTGGGATTGGTATATAAACACTACTATATTTATATGGTAGTAAACAAGGACCTAATGTATAACCCAGAGAAACTTACTCAATACTATGGAATAACCTATATGAGAAAAGAATTTGAAAAGGAATTGATATGTATAGCTGATTTACTTTGCTATACGCCTGAAATTAACACAGCTTTGTAGGTCAACTATATTCCAATAATTTTTTTTTAAATAAAGCAATTAACACAACTAAAGTCCACAATAAATAGTACAAACCCATTTTCCTCTTTAAGATGTTGATATAACTCAGCTCTGTTATTAACAGAGTTCAGACGTCCAGCAAACTCCTGATGTTTTCTGGAATTGGCAGTATTGATTCTATTACTCCATAAGGATAATAAGGACACTGGCCCTGGTGTCATATTTGAAAGAAGAGGGAAAAAAAAGTAGAATAATTCATTACTTCAAAATTTACAAATTTAACCTTAATTCTATTGTTTTATACAATTTAAGCAATATCATCTTCCCTTTACTCTAAAATTTATATGTATTCAGGGATCCCCAGATCACCTACGAGCTCAGTGATTTACTGGAAGGACTCAAATGACTAAGCATAAAGTCACAGACAGAGCTAAGGATCAGTACAGTAGCGCAGTAAGGACACATAGCCAGACCAGTGTGGGGGATGCGAGGTGGGGTGGAAACGGGGGAGACACATTAGGCAAAGACCAGAGGAATCCATCTGCAGGCTTTCCATGCTCTCTCCCTCTGGTGAGGGTTCACACAGACAGCATATTCGCTCCAGCCATAAAATGCAGCCATGTGTGTACAATATTTCTGCCAGAAAAGAACCTTTAAGACTCAAAAGAGTTCAAGGTTTTTATGAGGGCTGGTCACGTAGACATTCTCTGCTTAACTACAACTTCCAAAATTCCAGACTCCCAGAAGGAGAGCAGGTGTGCAGTTCAGATATACGGCAAAATAACTTCATTATTTGAGCACTGTATCAAAAGCCATAGTCCCAGATGTCAAGGGCCAAACTTGCAAACAGGCTTTTCGAATGATAACAGCCTCAGGACTGCTATGGTTAACTCTTTTCTGTACCATATGAAAAGGCAAAAAATGTTCTCTAACACCATATACAAAAATAAACTCAAAATGGATTAAAAATGAAAATATAGTAAGACTGCTAACCATAAAATTACCAGAGGAAAACATGGGCAGAACCTTCTTTGATACAAACATTTTTAATGAACTATCTCCTAAAGCAAAATAAATAAAAGCAAAAATAAAGAAATGGGACCTAATTAAACTTCAATTTTTCACAGTAAATGAAACTATCAACAATACAAAAAGAGAGAGAGTTCCCTGGTTGTCCAATGGTTAGGACTCAGTGCTTTCAGTGCTGCAGCCCAGATGCAAAGCCTGGCCTGGGAACTGAAATCCCACATCAAGCCACTGCATGCTGTGGCAAAAAAAGAAAACAATAAACAAACAAAAACAATACAAAAAGTTAGTATTATCCCTACTGAATGGGATAAAATATTTGCAAATGATATAACCAATAAGGGGTTAATATCCAAAATACATGAACAACTCATACAACTCAACATCAAAAAAACGAACAACTCAACTAAAAAATGGGCAGAAGACCTGAACAGACATTTTTCCAAAAAGGGAATGCAGATAGCCAACAGGTACATGAAAAGACATTCAACATTATTAATCATCAAAATACAAATCCAAACTGCAATGAGGTATCACTTCACACCTGTCAGAATGACTATCATCAAAAAGAACACAGATCCATGTTGGTGAGGATGTAGAGAAAAGGGAATCCTCATGCACTAATGGCAAGAAAGCAAATTGGTACAGCCACTATGGAAAATACTCAAACATCTAAAAACAGAACTACCATATGACCTAGCAATTCTACTTCTGGGCATGTATCCGAAAGAAAAAAACAAAACAAAAAAAACCACGAACTCAAAAAGATGCACGCAACCAATAGCAGCATTATTTACAGTTGACAAGATACGAAAGCAACCTAAGTGTCCCCAGCAGATGGAATGGATGAAGATGTGGTACATACATACAATGGAATACCACTCAGCCATAAAAAGAATGAACACAATCTGCAACAGCATGGATGGATTTGGAGGCTATTATGTTAAGTGAAGAAGTCAGATAGAAAAAGACAAATGCTGTGTAATATTACTTATATGTGGAATGTAAAAAATACAACAAATGAGTGAATATAACCAAAAAGAAGCAGACTCTGTAACTTACACAATACTGTACATCAATAATACTTCAATATAAATTTAAAAAAATAAAATTATAGCACTCCTAAAAGAAAACATAGGAATAAATCTTTATGACTTTGGGTTACACAAAGATTTCTTACATATAACACCAAAAGCATAATCATAAAAGAAAAATTTAGGTGTTAAACTTCATCAAAATCAGAAACTTCTGGTCTGCAAAGGTCACTACAAAGAGGAGAACAATCCACAGACCTGGAGAAAACATCTGCAAATCACATATCCAACATAAGATTTGTATCCTGAATAAACTAAAAATTCTGAAAATTCAAAAATAAAAAAACCCCAAACAACCCATTTAAAAATGAGCAAAAAAATTTATTTATTTATTTATTTATTTATTTTGCTTTTTAGAGCCACACTCATGGCATATGTAAGTTCCCAAGCTAGGGGTTGAATGGGAGCTGTAGCTGTTGGCCTACATCACAGCCACAGCAATGCCAGATCCGAGCCACATCTGCATTCTACACCACAGCTCGCTCATGGCAACGCCAGATCCTTAACCTACTGAGCGAGGCCAGGGATCAAACCTGCATCCTCATGGATACTAGTTGGATTCATTTCTGCTGCACCACAACGGGAACTCCCCAAAATGAGAGAAATATTTGAATGGACCCTTTATCAGAGAAGACATACAGATGGCCAATAAGCAAATGAAGACAGGCTTGCCATCATTAGTCATGAGAGAAAATGTAAATTAAAACCCCAGGGAAATACTACCACATACATATTAGAAGAGGAAAAAAAAAAATCCTGACAATACCAAGTGCTGTTGAGGATGCAGAACAACCAGAATGCTTATTAATTGCTGGTGGAAATGCTCACAGTACAGCCACTTGGGAAAATGAGTTTCTAATAAATTCAGTCATGTACAGTATTATGAGAAAAAAAAAAAACTACTGATAAACATACAACACAGATGAGTAACAAATGCATTACGCTATGGGACTTAAGGCAACACATTTTATGATTATGGCATTCTGGAAAAGGCACAATTATGGGGGAAAAAACACATTAGTGGTTATGAGAGATTAGGGGCAGGGGAGTGTAGGATGAGTACAAAAGGGTAGTACAAGAGAATCTTTTGGGGTGAAGAAACTATGCTACATCTGATTGTGGTGTTGGTTGTCACACAATTGTAAACAAGGCCTAAATCCATAGAACTGTATACCAAAAAGTTAAGATTACTGCTTATAAACGTTCCCAAAAAATTTAAATAAAGAATCTTTTTCTTGCCTTTTGCTTTTTAGGGCTGCACCTGTGGCATATGGAAGTTCCCAGGCTAGGGGTTGAATCAGAGCTGCAGCTGGCAGCCTACACCACAGCCACAGCAGTGTGGGATCTGAGCTACGTCTATGACCTACACCACAGTTCATGGCAACGCCAGATCCTTGACCCAGTGAGGGAGGCCAGAGATTGAATTCGCATCCTCATGGATATTAGTCGGGGTCTTAACTCACTCAGCCACAAAAAGAACTCCCTAAAAAATCTTTTTCTAATTATAAAACTAATACGTGTTCATTAGATAAAACTTAGAAAATAGCATAACATAGAAAGAGGGAATAAAATCACCTGCGATATTACTGCACCAACAACTATATATATTTTGTTTTTTTCAGTGCCAATCTATATTAATAAAATTACACTTTGGTTTTTCTATTACGGCATCACACAAAGACAGGTGAACAGATTTTCACCAAATCTATAGGGCACATATGGAAGAGTCCAACCTTCCATGCAGACTACACGGCAGGCACAAAATTCACTTTGGAAGATCCTAGGAAGTTATTTTCCAAAGCAGATGAAATCAAGGTACAATAAAAGACTTGTATAAAACTGCTGATCAGAAGAGTCATACGGGAGTACCCACTGTGGTTCAGTGGGTTAAGAACCCGACTAGTATCCATGAGGATGCGGGTTCAACCCCTGGCCTTGTTCAGTGGGTTAAGGATCTGTTGCTGCTGTGAGCTGAGGTGTGGGTCACAAATGTGGCTCGGATCTGGTGTTGCTGTGGCTGTGCAGTAGGCCGGCAGCTGCAGCTCTGACTCAACCCCTAGCCTGGGAACTTTCATATACTGAGGGTGCAGCCCTAAAGAGACCAAAAAAAAAAAAAAAAAAAAAAAAGAGAGAGAGAAGAGATATGCGACTCAGGGTGTAAAATAGAATGAAAGAAAAAACAAACAAGTTCTAAGTACCAATCTTGAATGGAAAGTTACATGAGTGATTTGTAGTCAAGTTGCTGCTTTTATGGGCCACTCCATACAGTGTTTCCAGGGTGAAAAACTTCAGGGATCTACTTCATTGAATCGTAGTTGATATTTCATCTAAGTGACATGCTAGGGCATATGTGTACAAAAAACTTCTTTTAAAACAAATTGGACAGAGTTCCCCTTGTGGCTTGATGGGTTAAGGACCCGACATTGTCTCTGTGAGGATGCAGGTTCGATCCCAGGCCTCACTCAGTGGGTTAAGGATCCAGTGTTGCCACAAGCTACAGCATAGGTCACAGATGCGACTCGGCTCTGGTGTTGCTGTGGCATAGCTCAAGACTGAGTTGCGGGTTCAATCCTTTGGCTGGACATTTCCATATGCCATGGGTGTGGCTGAAAAAAAAATGTCTCAAAAGAATAGCAGAGGCAAGCTGTCAATAAGCAATGTCAATGCAGAACTCTAAGTGCTACCACACTACCAATCCTGGGATATAATGGAAACACAAAGAAGAAGCATCAAACTTAATTATGAAAGGAGGTCAGGGAAGTCTTTCCTGGAAAAGGAGTGACTTAAGTAAAAACCAGAACAATATACTTTAGCAATAGGGAAGAGTAGGCATTTGTGACAATAGTTATTCTGGGGCTTTATACATTCCACCCTGTGGAAACATCATCATCTGAGTCACTCCCTTACTAATAATGTGTTTCAGTTCTTATAACTTTTTGCTACTATAAATAATACTTTTTGGAGTTCTAGTTTCCAAACAATGTTGAAGCACTGCTTAGACTAAACCTGTATTAACTGCATCCCAATCAATAGCGGCACGCGAGTAAAAGGATAATTTATCGAGACATTTATTTAATCCTATAATTTTCCAAGTAACCTGGCAAATGCCTGAAACACAAATATGTTGAGATTACCCTTATTTCTGATTTTAAAGAAATCAGTGAACTGGAGAATATTACCATGTATCAAAATGTATACTACATCAGCAGTATATATATAAAAAACAAACAAGCCTACTTTTTCCCTAGGATGAGCTGTCAATAACTATAACCTGGCCAGCCCTGAGGTCATACTGTACTAATAAAGGCACAGTGATAAGAATTCAGTTCTGGAGTTCCCACTGTGGCACAGTAGAAACGGATCTGACCAGGAACCATGAAGTTTTGGATTCGATCCCTGGCCTCACTCAGTGGGTTAAGGATCCGGCATTGCTGTAAGCTATGGTGTAGGTCGCAGACTCGGCTTGGGATCCTGCATTGCTGTGGCTGTGGCTGTGGCAGGCAGCTGTAGCTCCGATTCAACCCCTAGCGTGGGAACCTACATATGCCATGGGTGTGGCCCTAAAAAGCAAAAAAAAAAAAAAAAAAAAAGAATTCAGTTCCTTATTATCCTATTTCCCATTTATCCTAAAAAAACTGAATTTAGTTTATCATCAAGATAACTAAGGCCTACAATTATTTCAAGAGCCCAAACCCAAATCATATCTTTGATGCCTAGAATTCCTCAAGAGGAAATTAAGCTTTTAATCCCACAAATAAAACATAAAAGTCTGTACAATAAAAATATAGGAATTCCCTGTTGGCTTGGCAGTTTCAGGACTCAGGGTTATCACTGCTATGGCTCAGGTCACTGCTGTGGGGCAGGTTCGAGCCCTGGCATGGGAACTTCGGCATGCTGGCAGGCGTGATCAAAAAAAATTTATATATGTTGTTTACGATACTTTTACTGAAACTCATTCACATGATATTTTAATTTATCAATAAATGGGTGATATAAGATCTTTCCCTAAGTCCCCTAAGTTTAAAGTTTCCTTTAAGCTAACGAATATATTCACTGCCTATATTTTCTAAGGCTGTGAACAAAAGGCCTCCTATACAACATCAGGACCAGTGAGTAGCTCTTCCTCACTCACATGAAACGACAACGTGCAACAGAACTAAACTGGAAAACTTTTTCCAAATACAATTACCTCAGTTCTAGCTTACCTTTTGACTTTTCTATTGGTGGAGTTTCATCCATCTCAACAAGAGGCTTTTTATTTGGAGGTTCTGGGGAATCAGGTGAATCTTTGATAATCTCAGCTTCAGCCAACTCTTCTTTTCCACGTTCTAAGATTCCTTTTAATCTTTGAGGGATAAATGATAAAAACTTAAAGTTGAAATTCTTAGCAATCTAAATGGTTCAACTATACTAGACTCTGCATCTCAGTTTTAGTAAAAGACACCTGTTCTCACAACATAAACCCAGAAACTAATCAGAAGCTAAACCTTGGGCTAAAATCAGCTAAGAGAACTTAATGAATTTAAATACAAGTTTTCCTTTTCCTTCCTTATAGTGTAGTAATTCAGTGAGGTAGTCAGCTGAAAAATGGAGCTAAAACTGCAAAAAAAAAAAAAAAAAGGACAATTTAAGAAGGTAAAATAAAAAAAGTAATGCAATCTTTGGAAGATATTTCACAATTTTAATTTCTAAAGATCTGTACAAAATACTATTTCATGTAACAAATAAGAGTAAGCAATCTACTAGTATTTGTTCCCTAGTTTACATACTGTAGAAATGTACTTAAGTTAGGAACTCAACTCCAAGCTTATTTTGAGTATCATAACTTGAAGATCAGTGGGATGTGAATGAGAATACTCTTTGCTGCTCTTCTTAAAGCAAGACAATTCTGTGTCAGAATCTTAGCAGCCCAAAGGAAGAAGTGAACTTCTAAGGCCAAAAAGAATAAAAGTGTTCTGTTCATTTATGAATGAAATAATACAATTTATAGAATTGGCTTCAGGAGTTCCTGTTGTGGCTCAGTGGAAACAAATCTGACTAGTATCTATGAGGACACAGGTTCAATCCCTGCCCTTGCTCAGTAGGTTAAGGATCTGGCATTGCTGTGAGCTGTGGTGTAGGTCACGGATGCAATTCAAATCCCACGATGCTGTGGCGTAGGCCGGCAGCTGCAGCTCTGATTCGACCCCTAGACTAGGAACTGCTGTATGCCAAGGGTGCAGCCCTAAAAAAAAAAAAAAAAAAGAATTGGCTTCAAAATATTCCCATGGGGGAGATGGAGCATGGTGGTGTGATGGGAATGGACGTGGATATATATGAAATGAGATCTGCCATGAACTGATAACTGTTGAAGGTGGGTAATAGGTAACTATTTGTTCTACTGTCATGTACATTTGAAATTTTCCATAGTAAGTTCTGACAGACTGACTACCTTGCCATTATAATAGTGGACCTGGTTCTTTGCCTATCTGGTCAGGAGGCAGAAGACAAAACCAACTAGTATGTTAAGATATTTTGTTTATAGACCTTTATTACCTATGTTTTGTTTTTGTTTTTTTAATTTAACCTTGACATCTCTATACAAGTCATGAATTGAGGAAAAAGAGTGTACTATAGAGGAAGGTTTTCAGACTAGGATTATGACCTTCCATGCTTTCAAGGGATCCTGTGCCTATTTTCATAACAGCATCTTCCAAACCTTATTGTAAATCACTAAATTTACTTGCACATCTCTACACAACACTGTACATTCCTCCAGGGCAGGGATCTTATGCCAAACGCCTGGCACATCACAGGCATTTAATACATATTCACTGAACAACAACAAAAAGCTGTGTTATTCATAACATTTAAGGCACTTAGTGATACCAAAAGTCATGTATTATGATTTTCAGAAATTAGGAAAAAATTAAGCACTATCTTTGTCCCCAACAGTAAAAAAAAAAAAAAACCAAAAAAACCATACCTCTTTAAGCATAAGAAAGACCTTCCAGTTTTAAAAAATGATAAAATAACAGTTATAAAATGCAATAAACACACATTAGATGAGTTACTAACAGATAAGGTTTGAGATTTCAAATGTGCTACATGCAGAATGTAATGTCCCAAAAGGCACCATGGTGCTGTATAAATGTCAACAAATCACCTCTCTGAATCTTGCCAAGATTTCTCCTGTTCATAATCTTTCACTGCTTTCTCTGACTTGTCCTCTTTGTCCTCCCTCTTTCTTCCTCGTTTCTTTCGCTCTTCTTCTTCCGGGGGTTTGCTCCTACACGCCATCAGACACTCCAAGACTCTTTGATGTTTCTCCGAATTGTTGATGTGAGCTCTGACAAGGGTTTCTAATTCATTCCACATGATGCGGTATTGTTCATCTCTAAAGCAAAGATTTAAAATAATGTTTTTACAAAACACTCTTTAAAATAATATCCAAAGGTCACTTGTTACTGGTAAGGAAAAAGAAATAATCAAACATAGGCTTCCTTTCTCCTTCTCCATAGTTAATGGTACAATTCCATGTTATAATGTATCTAATTCTGCTATTTTACATACTATATCATCTCACCTTAATCATACGTATGTATATATACACCCCTTCAAACATACAATTTATATGCGGAATAAGTCAGCTCAAAAAAAAAAAATAAATAAGTTATCAAGTAAATGTGATATATAAGAAAGAAAGAAAAAAAACCTACCTTTTAGGTCCTTTTCCTCTTGTACCAACTGTGGAAATAGGTAGAGGATCATTTTTTCTTTCCATATCAACTAAGTTGTATATTGTTTTTTGACAGTTTAACACATCTTCTTCTGTCAAAGATTCTTTCACAATAACACTGGCTAATGGAACTACCTATTAGATTTTAAAAAAGAAAAAAAGAAAATCTGTCTTGAAAAATAAATATCAAAGCGTCTAGGCAGAACCTGAATTGATTTTAAATGTCACCATGGAGAGAGAATCTATAACTACTGCTTCAATTTTCTATTAAGACTTCTGGAGTTTTCAAAATGGCTCAGCGGTTAATGAACCCGACTAGGATCCAGGAGGATTCGGGGTTCGATTGCTGGCCTTGCTCAGTGGGTTAAGGATCCGGCGTTGCCGTGAGCTGTGGTGTAGGTCACAGACACAGCTCGGAGCCCATGTTGCTGTGGCTGTGCTATAGATCAGCAGCTACAGTTCTGATTAGACCCCTAGCCTGGGAACCTCCATACGCCATGGGTACAGCCCTAAAAAGACAAAAAAAAAAAAAAAAAAAAAAAAAAAAAAAAAAAAGACTTCAACTATAGCAAACTCATATAGTTCATTCTTTGCTTGATAAACGATATCTAAAAAGAATATGTAACTAATCCACAAGAAAACAAACTGTAACACTTACCGCTTGCATGTTAAAAATGGTGGTTTGCGAAATAATCATAGGCCAATAGCGGGTGTGTTTTTCTAACTGATCTTTTGCTCGTTCCAAAGGGATCTCAAGACTTCCATCGATTTTATATCTGGGGTCTAGAAAAGGAGTTAATCTGTTTTCCCTCATAAATTCACCAAAATCCTAATGATAACCAAATAAGATAAAATTAGAAATGATTTTCTAAAGTTGCAGTATGGATTACATGTAACAGTCTGTTTCCCTGATGTCTTCTGTCCTGTGATAGGCAACAAAGTATTTTCTCTAACAGCCCGTTTCCCACACACTAACTTTTTCCCCTTCTTTTGGAACATAAAACCTATCAGCCTTTATTCAATGGAGATGAAGAAAGCATCAAACATAAATACATTCATGGTTCTTTCCACTTTTTAAAAACACTCATTTTTCTTCACTTCCATAATTTAACTCTTTTTTATGATATGCAGATCAAAGAATGAGTTCATCA
This sequence comes from Sus scrofa, assembly GCF_054392235.1. Classification (NCBI taxonomy): domain Eukaryota; kingdom Metazoa; phylum Chordata; class Mammalia; order Artiodactyla; family Suidae; genus Sus; species Sus scrofa. The sequence continues at coordinate 53,663,665 of NC_139387.1, read as the reverse complement.
CATTAGAATGCCATTTTGCTTACTTAAAAATTACCTTGACACAGCATTGAAATGTTACCAGGGGTTATCTCTGAATGGTGGAATTGGATAATTTAGTCTTTGTTTTTGCTTTTTTTAAAAAGAATCTATATTTTCTAAATTTTCTACAACGAATACTTACTAGCTTTCTCCTTATTTAAAAAAACTAGGTAAAAATAAAAGTGAAAAGCCTAATCAAAAACAATTACTTACAGTATATACTACTTTGTGGTTTAGAAAGAATACTCATATACATCATTCACATTTAATTCTTACAACCACCTCAAAAAGTAGACAGCTATGAAAAATCAAATATAAAAGAGGAGTAGGGGTCATGAAAAACTCAAATGAGAACAAGACAATTTCTACCCAAACAGACACAACTTCCTTAAATGTACCTCTCAATAATACAAAAATTTATAGTGTTATTTAAAAGTAGCAGAATTCAAATATTCAGATGGTTATAAAGTTCCACCTAAAACATTAGTTCAAAACAATTTTCATTCTTTCCTATAATTCCAATGTGTCAATTTGATCCAGATACTTCTCCTCATACACTGAATACAGAAGGAAGATGACCAAGCAGTAACAGCTTTTGGTCAAATACTGAAATTCACTAACTAAAATAAAAATAAAAAATCAACTTTTCAAAACTTCTTTAGGTCACAGATCTTAGCATATAATAGGCACTCAATAACTACTTGCTGAATGACAGACTCAAACTTTACAGATATTACTGTCTTACTGTAATCCGGTAGTCAGTAACTCTTCCTCCACAACCTTCACTAATCGAAGGCGGATCTTCTAAAATGGATCGAGAACTGCTAAGGACGTGCAAAAAAATCTCTCCTCCATGGCTACTGAGCATATGGCTAATGACTTTGGAACCTGACTTTCGTGGTTGTTCCAATAAAACAGAACGGCCTGTCAAAGACAAGATTACTCTATCAGTGATGAAATTCAAATGACTCAATTTTTCCATTAAGATTTATGTTTAGATTTTTCATTTTATTTATTGTTCTTCATATTTTAACCATCATTGCTAAGTGAGTATACTGCGTTTCAAGTCTTAAAAATCTGAATTCTAGCCGTGGCTTTTTCTTGTTACCCCAAGCTTACATAATATAGACATTATGTAGATAAGACAGTTTTCCAAAATGAGCATAGGGGTCTCTGGTATAATGTTTGGTTATACTGTTCATACAAGTTCATACAAAATATTCATCCTGGATATTAAGAAGAAAAGTGGGACAATGTTGATACAACCCTCAGGTTATCAAAGCTACAAACCATAAGGGGAGAAAGCAAGTCTCGATTCACTTCTACGATACCTCCTTATCAGCACTGTTACCATAACTACTTTCTCCTTTACATGACCGAATGTCACTTAATCTGGACTTTACACAGTCTGATTATCAAATGTGCTTAATATAACCATGAAGTTAACTTTTTGATAAAGGCAGAGTAACTCTTTACAACAGTGGTTCCAAAACCTAGTTACTGTAAGAATCACAAGAGAAGCCATTAGAATTTAGATTTAGTAAATGGAATTCAGTAATTTGGCTTAAAAATTTTTTTTACATAAGGAAACCACAGAGTTAAAATCTTATCTGTATGAATCATATGGTATAGTATTGAAAATATAAAGTTTATTTATCATGAAGGTATAATGTTTAAAGAGAAATAAGTCCACATATATTTTGTAATTTAAAATTCAATAGGCCAAGGAGTTCCCTTTGTGGCTCAGTGGTAACGAACCCACCTAGCATCCATGAAGATGTGGGTTCGATCCCTAGCCTCACTCAGTGAGTTAAGGATACAGCATTGCTGTGAGCCATGGTATAGGTCATAGACGTGGCTCTGATCCCTCGTTGCTGTGGATGTACTGTAGGCCAGCAGCTGTAGCTCTGATTCGACCCCTAGCCTGGAAACTTCCATATGCCTCAGATGTGGCCCTAAAAAGACAAAACAAACAAACAACTTACAGACTCTAAATGTCAAATTTTTAAAATAAAAATACTTAAAATTATATTAAATATTAACTTATTTAGATACAATAGACTGAAAGACATAAAGTCATCTTATTTTTAATTTTTTTTATTTTTTGTCTTTTTGCCTTTTTCTAGGGCCGCTCTAGAAGCATATGGAGGTTCCCAGGCATATGGAGCCAGAGCCATAGCAATGCAGGATCTGAGCCACGTCTGCGACCTTCACCACAGCTCACGGCAACGCTGGATCCTTAACCCACTGAGCAAGGGCAGGGATCAAACCCGCAACCTCATGGTTCCTAGTTGGATTCGTTAACCACTGCGCCACGACGGGAACTCTGATCGTATTTTTAAATATCAGTAAAACTGTGAATGGATATTTACAATTATGCAACATTAAAAGTTTGGAGAAGCAAAGTGGTTAGACTATATTGAAGAAAACAGCTTTCCCAGGGTTCACATTTTCACATATTCTCACAAATCATTTCACTTGTAATAATCTCAGCCAAAACATTTAAATGATGAAAGTTACCATTTAGAAGAAAATTAGTAAGGCAGGAGGAAGGTCTACTGTTTACATCTACAGGTGAAATTCGATAAGCGCCAGTGCAATAGTGTAATTCTGAAATAGAAGAAAATACTGATTTGAAAGAATATAAAGAAATATTTCCACAATTAAAAGAGACAAACAAAAACAAAAACTTGTTCCTTAAGCCCCTAAGACACTGAAAAACAAAAATTCAAAAAGAAACAAATGATCCCTACATAATCCCTAAAGAACCTTTTGATTTATTATTCTTTTCTCTTTCAATCATCTTTAAATACCTACCAATGTTATTTGTCCTCGGTGTGCACCACTTCAATGTGATTGTTTCTTTAAATGAGCCTTCTCTACTGCTGCTACCCAAGTGGTTATCACCTTTAAAAATAAGTTAGAGAAACAGTAACATTACTAAATAGATCACAAATTTCAAATGTTTACCAAGACTTCCCAAAGCATTTAAGATCTATAAGAGAAAATAGAGAACTTTTTTTATAAAATCTCCTAGAAAAATACCAAATAGAGTTTGGCTATTAGCTATGATTACAATAAATACTTTTAATTTTCCTCCAAATTTCTCATTAATTAATCACTTCAGTCACTACACTAAAAGTCAACAGCAAAGATTTTATAAAGAATCTATATCTGCTTCCCTCTGACACCAGCAAATGATAAAATAACATGGTTAATGTTTTCAGAGAAAGCTTCAGGAGTCTAAAATGCACAGCTGGATTATACTGAATCCCAATACATTTATTTGAAGAAACATAAAATGAGGGATCTATAATGAAAATATATTAAGGAGATACAACAGTGAGGATTTTTTTGCCTTAATAAAGTCTACAGTAAACAGATGTTAAAATAATAATGAACACCAAAGTCTTAAATCCCTCAAAGTCCACCATGAGGGTTGGAATCAACTTCTTCCAAACACCTGTTAATGCTGACATTTTGATCTCTTCTCATAAATAAGAAATATTTCTTAATAGCACCTAGAAAGATGAATCCTTTCCAGAAGTGTTTTTAACTTTCTTTGCCCAGACCCATCAGAAGAATCACTATGGCAGGCATAGCTTTACAAAGCATATTTCTTACATAGTAAGTCTTGAAAGTGAATACTACTCCTTGATCCATGGGCTGCAGAATGGATGCTGTGTTAGCAGGCATGAAAACAATCTTAATCTCACTGTACATCTCCATCAGAGCTCTTGGGTGACCAGATGCATTATCAATGATCAGTAATATCCTGAAAGGAACCTTTTTTCTGACAGCAGGTCTGAACAGTAGACTTAAAATATTCAGTAAACCATGTTGACAACAGCGATGCCGTTATTCAGGCTTTGCTGCTGCATTGGTAGAGCACAGGCAGAATAGATTTAGCATAATTCTGAAGGGCCCTAGGATTTTCAGAACAGTAAATGAGCACTGGCTTCAACTGAAGGTCACCAGCTGCACTGACCCCTAATAAAATTGTTCGCCTGTCATTTGAAGCTTTGAGGTCAACTAACTTCACTATAAAAGTCCTAGATAACACCTTCTTCCAATAGAAGGCTGTTTCATCTACACTAAAAATTTGTTGTTGTATAGCCACCTTCATGAATTTATCTGAGCAGATCTTCTGGGTAACTTGCTGCAGATAACATCAGCATGTGCTGCTTCACCTTGTACCTGAATGTTAAGTTTCTTTTCTTAATCCACGTGAACCAACGTCTGCTAGCTTCAATTTCTCCCTCTCTATCTTCCTTACCTCTTCCAGCCTTCACAGAATTAAAGAGACTTAGGGCCATGCAGTGGAGTAGGCTTTGGTTTATGGGAAGGTTATGGCCACTTTGATCTTCTATCCAGGTTACTACGATTTCCTCCATATCAGCAATAAGGCTATTTCACTTTCTCATCATTTGTTGGGCTCAATAAAGCACTTTTAATTTCCTTCAAGAACTTTCCCTCTGCACTCACAACTTGGTTAACTGGTATAAGGGCCTAGCTTTCAGTGTACCTCAGCATTTGACTTCCTTACTAGGCTTAATCATTTCCGGCTTTTTTTTTTTTCTTTTTTTGTTTTTTGTCACCTGGGGCACATGGAGGTTCCCAGGCAAGGGATCTAATTGGAGCTAGAGCCACTGGCCACAGCCAGAGCAACACCAGATCCAAGCCGCATCTGTGACCTTCACCACAGCTCATGGCAACACCGGATCCCCAACCCACTGAGCGAGGTCAGGGATCAAACCTGCAACCTCATGGTTCCTAGTCAGATTCGTTTCCACTGTGCCACGATGGGAACTCCCCCATTTCCAGCTTTTTTTTTTTGTCTTTTTGCCATTTCTCGGGCCGCTCCAGCAGCATATAGAGGTTCCCAGGCTAGAGGGCCAACCAGAGCTGTAGCTGCCGGCCTACGCCAGAGCCACAGAAACATGGGATCCGAGCCGTGTCTGCAACCTACACCACAGCTCACGGCAATGCTGGATCCTTCATCCACTGAGCAAGGCCAGGGATCAAACCTGCAACCTCATGGTTCCTAGTTGGATTCGCTAACCACTGAGCCACAATGGGAGCTCCTCTGGCTTTTGATTTAAAGTGAGAGACAGGAGTTCCCATCATAGTTCAGTGGTTAATGGACTTGACTAGTATCTATGAGGATGCAGGTTCGCTCCCTGGCCTCGCTCAGTGGGTTAAGGATCCGCCGTTGCCATGAGCTGTGGTGTAGATCACAGATGCGGCTCAGATCCCATGTTGCTGTGGCTGTGGTGCAGGTCAGCAACTGTAGCTCCGACTGGACCCCTAGCCTGGAAACCTCCATGTGCTGCCGTGTGGCCCTAAAAAGACAAAATAAACAAATAAATAAAAAAAGTGAGAGACAGGCAACTCTTCCTTTCATCTGAACACTTGGAGGCCACTGTAGGTTATCAACTGTCCTAATTTCATTGCTGTATCTCAGGGGATAGGGAGGGCCAAGGAGAGGGAAAGAGATAGGAAAGAGCCAGTAAGTGGAGCAGTCAGAACATACATAACATTTATGGAATAAGTTATCTGCCTAACTTATTAGTTTGGTTAACTATGGGTATGGTTTGTGGTGCCCCAAAACAATTACAATCGCAAAAAACATCACTGATCATAGAGCATCATAACAAATATAATAATGATGACAGAGCGTAAAATACTGGGAGAATTACCAGAACGTGACACAGAGATGTGAACTGAGCAAATGCTATTGAAAAAATGGCACCAACAGACTTCCTCAACCCAGGTTTCCACAAACCTTGACTTCATAAAAAAAAAACAAAAAAAAAAAAACTCCACAGCATCTGTGACATGCAATAAACAAAGCATGATAAAATGAGGTATGCCTGTATTTGTTCCATCAGACTAGTTTTTCCAAACTAAATTCAACAGAACACTAGATGAATGGCCATTAATAGGTGATATTGTCAGATAAGTTTGGAAGGGATGGACTAAAGTCAATCAGGTTTATTTACTCAAGAACTTTTCAAAGCTATTATTAGTAGACATTTCGTATATTAGCGCTTAGAAAATACTTCCCAATGTCTCTTACTTACCGCTTTTCAGGAAATCTACATGTGCATCTTTGTGATGAAGCAGCTCCACATCATAATTGGCAGATGTGTTAGCATGTTGCTCTTCCTTAAAGGAAATTTTATAATACTTAGTTTTGTTTCATTAAAATAATGAAGTTATTATTCATTTTGTCTATGTGAGAGCAAATACACTCAACAATAAATGCCTATAACAATGGGATAGTTTCCTCAGTAATTCATCTATTTAAAGATGCACTAATTTTCCACAGCAATATAATCTGTATTTAAAAAAGCTAGTTGCTATACATCAGTAGTAAAGTATTTAATGATTTTACCTATGTTTTGTTAGAATTAATATAGATGACTCATCTAGAAATTTTAGAAGTTTTTTTACTCTCAATGCACTATCCTGCCAGTACTGTTTATACACAAATATGATGTAACTGAAGTAGTTCACTCAATGTGAAATAGTTGCTTAAAGGAGGAAATAGCATCTTTAAATACCTATGGTAAATGAGCAAACACAAATTATGTAAAATAGCAAATACAGATGCTGAACAAGTTTAGTAACTTGTTTTTGCTAAATAGTAAACAGAAACTTCAATACTATTTATCTACAAGAAAATGCAATGACTGAAGAGTTACACCAATAGCACACCAATATGGTCAAATTTAAAAAGCAAGGTATCTGTCATCCTCAGCATATTTTTCTTATAACTCGTGAAACTGTATATATTAAAGTGTACCTATTATGCTATTTTACTTGTTAAATGCTTCCCCAATTAACATGTCAATCAAACTGTTCTATTGGTTAAGGCTATAATTTCTATTAAAGAGCCAACCAATGGTATAAGGAGGAAATTAATAACAAAAAGATTACATTTGTCCTGCAATTTAGTTTTCATCATTTGGCAGGAAAAAATGAAATTAGACTTAAAGAAAGCCAATTTAAATTTTTAGATATAGTGGCTACTTTATATTTATAAACATAATCAATAAAATTAAAATCCACTCATTAAAAATTCTTATAAAGCTTTCCCTGGGCCAAGCATTATGCTAGTCCTAGACAACTAAATGATAATATAATGAAAACTACAAGGTAGAAATAGATTCCTAAGAAAATCCATTAGCAAAATCATAAAACTCATAAGGATGGTTTTTCAGCTAGAGTAATAAACCTGTTTGAAACTATGAACTATTTTTCCCTAGTTAGACTTATTAATTACAAACACCTTTATAGTGGGTAAGCAAGTACAAAAATATAGGAAATAAAACATCTACTAGAACACACAAAGTAAGTAAAATCTAGTAACAGCTGTCAGGAAAAGAATCACAGAAAAAGTAATCATTTCAGATAAAAATTATATTTTGATGAAAATCATGAGAACAAAATTAAAATCAAACAAGCTGATAAAAAGCCAATTAAAAAAAGTTGATAAAAAGTGTTCTTATTAGAAAGAAAAATACAGCATTTTGTTCTATGATCCTTTCTTGCTGCTTTCATCATTTACTAACCTGGTCAAAGACACTGAATGTGGGCTAGCAAAACAGAAAATATAATATGGGGAGAAAAAATTAAGGTTCATTAAAAGAAATAATACATGTCAAACAAAATATTTAAAAAGCAAAGCAGCGCTTTCAGAATAGCAGGAAAAAGAACTGCCTACCTTCATTGGAATATTTGTAATAGTAGTTGAAGCCAAGTCAAAATGCTGCTGTACTAAAATATTTAATTTGGTAGCAAGATGCCGTCCTGCACGAACACTATGTACTTCACTGGTTAAAACAGGAGACAACTACAGAAAAGTATGAAAAAAAAGTAAGTTAACACTAAATATTTTACTTCAACCCATAAAAATTGAGTACTTTTACTTTTGAGAATTTAGAAAAAAAAGTCCAAGAGTTCCCATTGTGGCTCAGCAGTAAGGAACCCAACGAGTATCCATGAGGATGTAGGTTTCCATCCCTGGCCTCGTTCAGTGCGTTAAGGGATCGGATGTTGCAGTGAGCTGTGGTGTAGGCTGCAGAGGCAGCTTGGACCTGGTGTTGCTGTGGCTGTGGTGTTGGCTGGCAGCTGCAGCTCCAATTAGACCCCTAGCCTGGGAACTTCCATATGCCACAGGTGCAGCCCTAGAAAGACAAAAAAAAAACCAAAAAACCGAAAAAGTCCAATAAATTAACCATGATCATTATTTCAGCAATTTATTTTTATACATTCATTCTTTCAAAAGACAGGCAATAAGGAGAAATTACTGTATTAACTGCCAGAAATTGTATGAGCTATTGGAGGATACAGCAGTGAAGAGGCAAAATCCCTGTCCTCTTGAAATTTAAGAGTGGAATAGTCTTTGACCTAAACACATATTTTAATTTTAAATTTTCCCTTCTTTTTATCTATATGCAAAACTGATTTGAAAACGCCCATAGAAATATTATTGTAGAAAAAATAATTAATTTTGTGAAAAGACAAACCTAATATGAAACTACTTACTACAAAGAATGGAAATCACTAAAAACATCATATTTTGTCACCCATAAATGCAAAAGTTTATTATAACAAAGTAACACAATATTTCACTCATTCCAGGGTAATAATATTTATTGCAAATAAGTTTTTTACTCATCACAAAGTAAAGCCAATATATTACCATGTTACCAAGGGTTAGAAAAAAGCTAAAAAAAAAAAAGACTTAGGGAGTTCCTGCTGTGGCGCAGTGGCTTGTCTCTGTGAAGGTGCCAGTTCAATCCCCAGCCTGGCACAGTGGGTTAAGGATCCAGCACTGCTGTAGCTGTGGTGTAGGTCGTAGCTCCAGTTTGGATTTGATCCTTGGCCTGGGAACTTCCAGAGGCCTCGGGTGTGGCCAAAAAAGAAAGAAAGAAAAAAATGGACCTTTACTCAAAATTACCTAAAACACAACGAAAAAGATAATGACCTAAAAAAAATCAACTATAAAAAATTGATAGACAAAGTTAATATTTCAATGTTTATATTAAATAATGCTAAATAAAAAAACAGATACAGGTACACATTTAATATAATTATAAAAACACATGTATCTGTCTTTCTAAACAAAGACCATTGATGGAAAATATTACAAGTGAATCCATTTAACAATCATTAGATTCATCTTTTCCTTTAAAATTGTTCAAATTTATTTAAAAAGTAAACCAAGGCTGGAAATTAAGTTTCAAAAGCAAAAAAAAAAAAAAAAAAAAAAATTAAGTTTCTTTCCCCTCTGGATAGGCAAAATTAACTTCTTTGTTATAGGAGTGTGTTTTGATTAAGGAGTGTATTATTTTCTTAATGAGGGGAAAAAAAAAGATTTTTACAGAATAAAAAGTCATTAAAGCCAATGAAATCTATTACAGTAATTAAAATTTGAGGAACAATACAAATTTTGTATGGTTTGACAACACATTTATTTAAAATAAATATCAACAGGTAAGCAAAACAGAAAACACTTCAAAAATCTACCACTATAACATAAAGAACCAATCTAGGTGTTTTGCCATACAGGTTGCTTTCAAAACTCTAAATTTATATTCAGCAGAAAATGTTGACAATGTGATCATTTTCATGCTAAACCTTCCCAGGTTAGTTTTTATTAATAATTAACAATGATCTTTTCTTCCATTACTTCTGCATTTACCTCTTTTTTAGGACGATCAGATACAAGGCTGTCTTCACCAACGGGGTAGGTATGGATCAAGACCAGCTCACACTTCTGAATCTGCATGAGACTTAAAGAGAAACTTCTCACTTAGACTATAATACATACTATGTAAAGAACTCAGGTAGGTAAACTATAAAAAGTTGAATATATCAAAACAGTGTTATCTCTACAATCAGAAACTACAGTTAACATAAATGATTTAGCGATTCTGGGTCTTTTGTTGTTCCATATAAATGTTTGGATTGTTTGTTCTAGTTCTGTGAAAAATGTCATGGGTAATTTGATAGGGATTGCATTGAATCTGTAGATTGCTTTGGGTAGGATGGCCATTTTCACAATATTGATTTTTCCAATCCAGGAACATGGAATATCTTTCCATTTCTTTACATCTTCTTTGATTTCTTTGATTAAGGTTTTATAGTTCTCGGCATATAGGTCTTTTACCTCTTTGGTCAGGTGTATTCCGAGGTATTTGATTTTGTGTGGTACAATTTTAAAAGGTATCGTATTTTTGTATTCCTTTTCTAATGTTTCATTGCTGGTATACAGAAATGCGACTGACTTCTGAATGTTAATCTTATATCCTGCCACTTTGCTGAATTTATTAATCAGTTCAAGGAGTTTTGGGGTTGAGTCCTTAGAGTTTTCTAGGTATAGTATCATGTCATCTGCATACAGTGACAGTTTGATCTCTTCTCTTCCTATATGGATGCCTTTTATTTCTGAGAAACAAAAACCAAGCAGGAGGCATAACTCTCCCAGACTTCAAGAAATACTACAAAGCCACAGTCATCAAAACAGTGTGGTACTGGTATCAAAACAGACAGACAGACCAATGGAACAGAATAGAGAATCCGGAAATTAACCCTGACACCTATGGTCAATTAATCTTTGACAAGGGAGGCAAGAACATAAAATGGGAAAAAGAAAGTCTATTCAGCAAGCATTGCTGGGAAACCTGGACAGCTGCATGCAAAGCAATGAAACTAGAACACACCCTCACACCATGCACAAAAATAAACTCCAAATGGCTCAAAGACTTAAATATATGACAGGACACCATCAAACCCCTAGAAGAAAACATAGGCAAAACACTCTCTGACATCAACATCATGAATATTTTCTCAGGTCAGTCTCCCAAAGCAATAGAAACGAGAGCAAAAATAAACCCATGGGACCTCATCAAACTGAAAAGCTTTTGCACAGCAAAGGAAACCCAAAAGAAAACAAAAAGACAACTTACAGAATGGGAGAAAATAGTTTCAAATGATGCAACGGACAAGAGCTTAATCTCTAGAATATATAAGCAACTTTACAACTCAACAGCAAAAAAACCAATCAATCAATGGAAAAATGGGCAAAAGACCTGAATAGACATTTCTCCAAAGAAGATACACAGATGGCCAGCAAACACATGAAAAAATGCTCAACATCGTTGATGATAAGAGAAATGCAAATCAAAACTACCATGAGATACCACCTCACACCAGTCAGAATGGCCATCATTAATAAATCCACAAATAACAAGTGCTGGAGGGGCTGTGGAGAAAAGGGAACCCTCCTGCACTGCTGGTGGGAATGTAAACTGGTACAGCCACTATGGAGAACAGTTTGGAGATACCTTAGAAATCTGTACATAGAACTTCCATATGACCCTGCAATCCCACTCTTGGGCATCTATCCGGACAAAACTCTACTTAAAAGAGACACATGCACCCGCATGTTCATTGCAGCACTATTCACAATAGCCAGGACATGGAAACAATCCAAATGTCCATCGACAGATGATTGGATTCGGAAGAGGTGGTATATATACACAATGGAATACTACTCAGCCATAAAAAAGGATGACATAATGCCATTTGCAGCAACATGGATGGAACTAGAGAATCTCATACTGAGTGAAATGAGCCAGAAAGACAAAGACAAATACCATATGATATCACTTATAACTGGAATCTAATATCCAGCACAAATGAACATCTCCTCAGAAGAGAAAATCATGGACTTGGAGAAGAGACTTGTGGTTGCCTGATGGGAGGGGGAGGGAGTGGGAGGCATCGGGAGCTTGGGCTTATCAGACACAACCTAGAATAGATTTACAAGGAGATCCCGCTGAATAGCATTGAGAACTATGTCTAGATACTCATGTTGCAACAGAAGAAATAGTGGGGGAAAAACTGTAATTGTAATGTATACATGTAAGGATAACCTGACCCCCTTGCTGTACAGTGGGAAAATAAAATAAAAACAAAAAAAAAAAACAAAAAAAAAACCATAAATGATTTAGAAACACTGTATAGTTGCCGTACTCATACGAACATTTAATGAATAATTTAGGTGAATTTAGTTCAAATGCAAAAATGATAACCTTTTATGTGTTCAAAGGATAAAATAAAGGGAAAATTCTTGTAATCTGGTATAATTTTCAACAGGTAACTGCCACAGAGAAAATGAATATAATGTGTATTAATTTAGCTGTTACTAATGCTTAAGGACAAAATCAGGCAATATTACCTATAATTGGTTATTTCCAAGAATACAGGATTTGTTATTACTCCCAACTTATATAATATTTATTTTTTGCCCCCTCCAATTTTTTTTTTTTTTTTTTTTTTTGGCCGCACCCATAGCATGTGGAAGTTCCCAGGCAAGGGATCAAACCCATGCCAGAGCAGCAACCTGAGCTGCCTGCAGCAACAATGCTGGATCTTTAACCTGCTCTACCACGACGGAACTCCTATTTTAGAGTTGATGGTTGACAAAAAACATTTCAGGTATAAATACAGTGATTCACAATTTTTAAAGGTTATACTCTATTTATAGTTACTATAAAATATTAGCTATATTCCCTGTGTTGTACAATATACCCTTGTAGCTTATTTTATACCATGTTATACATAATAGTTTATACCTCTTAATCCCTTCCCCTATCTTGCCTCTCCCCATTCCTCTCCCCACTGGTAAACAATAATCTGTCCTCTATATCTGTGAGCTAACTTTTTTACTTTAAAACTTCCAAACCTACAGAAAAATTGAAAGAAAAGGTCTATTCATTGAATGCCCATATATCCTTAACTTAGACTCACTGTTAGCTATACTTGTTTTCTCTATAAATTTCTAATAGATGCACTCTTTTATTTTTTACTAAGGCATTTGACAGTAAGTTGCAGAGGAAATGATACTTCATTCCTAAATACCTCAGCATGCTCCCTTCTTCGAGTGAGAATAATCCTACTCATTAACAATAACACCAGTACTCCATCTGGAAAATTAAACAGTAGCTCGATCTAACAAAGACGCCATACTGCAACTCTCCCAAACATGTCTTTAGTAGCTTTTTTCTTTAAAAAAAATTCATACAGTCCAACTAGTTGTTATGTTTTGATCTGGCACATACTGAATAATGCACCAACAATTTGCTCATTTTACAGATTTGTAATACAAAGTATGAGAGCAAGCCATCACAAAAATACGCATTATTATAAATTATTTAATCCTTCTGCTCACCTTTTCTGCTTTTCAAAAAGTAAAATTTTAAAGGGAAAGAGAAAATGGGACAAGAAGTTTCCGATCAAACAGATTTTTGACTAATTTATAGAGCCAGTAGAGAATTCAAGAGAATGCTACCAATTACTGTTAAAATTGCTGGAATAGTTACAATGAAATATATATGACTATAAAATGGATTATACTCACTGATCTGAATTTGCAGCTAGTTTGTTATGCTCGTGAATTGTTTCCTGGACACAGTCCTCAAGCATTCGCACATGACTATCACTATGGCATAAGAAAGATAAAACCAACTTAAAGAAACAAACAGTAGGAGAAAAAAATTAAACACACTTTTCAGCTGTAGTATCTTGTTATAGGTACTTAAAATTGCTTCAATAAGGACTGCCTTCAGTGTGTTCATTCACAATACCAAAAAACCAGCTGAATGAAAAACTAGTGAGAGAAGAAAGTCAAATTGATTTCCATGATAAACAGTTTTCACTGAGATGCATCTTTATTTTAGAACTAGATAAACATAGCTTCAATATTAGAAAGGCCAATGCTTAAATGCTAACACGTTGTCCCTGCTTTTTAAAATTAAAACTGCAACAGAACATTAAAATTTCCCCAGTGAAAGAATTACTGTGATTAACATCTTACCTTTTTGCGTTAGTAATGCAAATTATCCGTCCTCTATTTCCAACACGTTCAGCATTTTCCATTAGTAGGGTACGAGCCTCGTGTTGGTATTCTGTAATTTTACAGAGGGTTTCCACTGCTGCAACGAGACCATGCAGAATACTGCAGCATTCTGGATCTGCACGTGGATTAGGAGGCCCAACAGCAGCTAATGCTGCCATCAGCTAAGTAACAGGGAAAACAATTATGTTGACAAGAATAAGCACAAGTCAAAGACGTTACAAGCAAAGGAAACTACAGACCAATGTATTTTAGAAATATGGACACAAATATTTTAAACAAAATACTAGCAAAATGAATCCAGCAACTTATAAAAAGAAATATGCACCATGACTAAGTAGGACTTATCCCAGGAATGCAAAGTTGATTTAATGTTCAAAAATTAGTTAATGCAAATGATATCAACAGAATTTTCAAAAATCCCATGATCATCTCCATAAAACACAGAAAAAGCATTTAACAAAATCTAAAACCCTTTCATGATAAAAACACTCAACAAACTAGAAATAGAAGGGAACTTGCTCAAGCAGATAAAAGGCATCTATAAAAAAACCTACACATAACATCAAGCTAAATAGTACATGTGTGGTCCCTCTAAGATCAGAGGGATGTCCATTCTCACCATTTCTATTCAATACTGTACTAAAGGTTCCAGCATGGGCAATTAGGAAAGAAAAAGAAGTAAAAGGAATTCAGACTGAAAAGGAAGAAGTAAAATTATCTTTCTGCTGCAAATGAATCATTTTCCTTAGAAAATCCTAAGGAATCCACTAGACATTTTTTAGAAATAATTAGCAAAGTTCAGCAAGGTTGCAGGATACATGATCAACACACAAAAACCAACTGTACTGCTATACACTTGCAAAGAACAACTCCAAAATGAGATTAAGAAAACAATTCCATTTACTAAAGCACTAAAAAGAATAAAATGCTTAGGAATAAATTTAACAAAGCAAAGACAAATTTTATATTCTGAGAACTATAAAATATTGTTGAAAGAAATTAAAGACCTAAATGAACAAAAAACATTCCATGTTCATGGATTAGAAGACTTAACATTGTTAGATGACACTATTACACAAACTGAACTACTGATTAAATATTATCCCTGTCAAAATCCCACTTAACTTCTTGGTAGAAATCTTCAAGCTGATTCTAAAATTCATACGGGATTGCAAAGGATCCAGGATAGCCAAAATAATCTTTAAAAAGGACAAAGTGTGAGGGTTTGCTTTATACGTGCATAAAGCAACACACACACACACACGTACATATACATACATATATAGGGAGGACCCATTCAAAACTAATAGTGGTAGGGATATACAGTGAAGTGCTGGTAAATCAGCTCTCCAAAGGAAAAAGAAACCCTAATTTGTGGTGTTTGCCAATATCTATGGTTAAATACTCCTATAATTGCTAATTTCAAGCTTTCACTAAATGTAAAGTTGACAGGAGATATACACACTCAGTTCTCCCAAGTTGGTATAAGCAGGCTCCTGCACGCCACTAAGTGGGACTGGGAAAGGGGCCACAACATTTTTCAAGGAGAAGCTTTTACTTTTACGCTCACACATACACACATATATACATACCTACGTATACATACAAATACATATGTAAATTTTATTTTTAAACTACATAGGGGAGTTTCCACTGTGGTTCAGAAGTAACAAATCCAACTAGTATCTATGAGGAAGTGGGTTCAATCCCTGGCCTCGCTTGGTGGGTTACAGATTCGGCACTGCCAGGAGCTGTGGTCTGGTGTAGATAGCAGACACAGCTTGGATCTGGCACTGCTGTGGCTGTGGTGTAGGCCAGCAGCTGCAGCTCTGACTGGACCCCCTAGCCAGGGAATCTCCATATGCTGCAGGTATGGCCCTAAAAAGACAAAACAACAACAACAAAAACCCCCAAAAACTACATAGGTATTATCTATTCACGAAAAGTAATCAAAAAAGAAAGAAAAAAATACTGTGTATACATGACTATATAAAGTTCCTAGCACTTAAGAGAAACATAATAATAATTTAGGGGAGGGGTGTTGTGGTCCTGGGAAAGCAACAGAAAGAAAGCTTAACCTTTAGAGTCAGATAAATATAAAATGAAATTCTGGCTCTGCCTTTTAAGATTGTGTGACACTGGTCAATTTCTCCTAGCCCTTTTCTTAATCTGAAAGTGAAATTAATAACAGAAGCTGTTATTAGTATGGGGATGATACTTTCAATTTTTTTTCTTTTCGCCAATAAAAACAAAACCAAACCTCCTGAAATCTGACAAAGTTTTTTGTAATAAAATATATGACATACAGGATAGAGTTATGAACTGTAACAGAATGAGCCCTTGATCCAGGTACACAAGTCAAACTACCTCTGGAACTTGTGGGCCTCTCAGTTCCATTACCTGCACAAAGGAGTCAAAGGAAAAGATGTCTACAATCTTTCTAGCCTACATATTCTTCAATCAATCCACTTCAATTATTTCTCATGATTACTCACAATAACCAGAGTAAAATGCAACATGGATAACCATAGCTAAACATTAAATGTGTTAACACAGGCAAGATTATACATAATTTATACAAAGTGTCGATTATTTTATATCATCTTAAACATCAGTGATTTGTTATATAGTTGCCTTCACAACTGGAGTTTCCCCTTCTGGTCTCAATCTAAAAGTAATGAGTATGATATAATATCCCTTCACCTTCAGAAAGCAGAAGGAAGTACTAATTCTTCTATCATCAGTATTGCTACCTTTATCAAATACGTACCTTTCACTGCATTGCAGAGATGCAGTAAGAAGATTTATATAAATTTGTACTTATTTTTACTCACATATAAATAGAGAAGCTTCAGGCTTCTTTCGCAGTACTTCCTGACAGAACAAAGCTCTATACATGCTATTTCAAAAAGACAGGAGGAATGTATGGAATACTCTTTTTTTTTTAAGCAATGAGAGAATAAAGAACATTCTGGAGTGATACAAATTCAAAGCCAAGCCAATAAGACCACTCCTTCAGCAAGTTACCTCAAAATGTTTATATATTATATTAATCACAATTATTTTAGGAGTTCCCGTCATGGCTCAGTGGTTAATGAATCCGAATAGGAACCATGAGGTTGCAGGTTCAGTCCCTGGCCTCGCTCAGTGGATTAAAGATCTGGCCTTGATGTGAGCTGTGGTGTAGGATGCAGATGCGGCTCGGATCTGGCATTGCTGTGGCTCTGGCGTAGGCCAGTGGCTACAGCTTGGATTAGACCCCTAGCCTGGGAACCTCCATATGCTGCGGGAGCGTCCCTAGAAAAGACAAAAAGACAAAAAACAAACAAACAAAGAAAAACATTACTTTAAGACCAAACACTGTGATAAACACATTTTCTTTATAAGTGTTCCATTTAAAATACATTTGGATGGGATTATTTCCATTAAAGGGCATCCATTAACGAATTTTTTTTTTTTCTTTTTAGGGCTGAACCTTCAGTTCCTGGGCTAGCGTTCAAATTGGAGCAGCAGCTGCTGACCTATGCCACAGCCACAGCAACGTGGGATCCGAGCTACACCACAGCTCATAGCAACGCCAGATCCTTAACCCACTGATCAAGGTCAGGGATTGAACCCGCGTCCTCATGGATATTCATTGGGTTCGTTACCTCTGAGCCACAACGGGTCTCCCCATTAACAGAAAAATTTTAACATGAAAGAGTTCAAATCATGTATTCAAATATTTCACTTTTGCCTGTCTCGTGTTCATATTCATCAGTGAAGAACCTAGCAGACAAGTCTTCTATCCAACTAAACAACAGCAAAGACTATAATATACCACAACTCAATATCCTTAGACACATGTTTCAAAAACATAAATTTGATGTATTGAGCATGGGCTTATTTATTTCTGCTTCTTCCTAAAACTCTACTAAAACTAAAAGGAATTTAGTTTTAAAAAACAAACACCAAAAGGGAAAAAAAAAATCCATAAATCTAAAAAGATGAAAAAAATGGAGGCGGAGACAAGAAAACAAACAAGAAATGTCAGCAAGGGTGTTTGAAAATGGATGGAGGAAAGGTTATGAATTTAGTAAGACTGACTAATCTGAAATCTAAGTGCCTACGGGAAAAAACCAAGATGATATGCCTTTCTAAATCCAGGAGAGGAGTTCCTGCTGTGGTGCAACGGGATCGGCGGTGTCTCTACAGCACCAGGACATGGGTTCCATCCCCAACCTGGCCAGTTAAAGCATCTGGCATTGTCTCAGGCACAGGTCATAGTGGTGGCTCGGATCTGATCCCTGGCCCAGGGACCTCCATAAGCCACAAGGTGGCCGAAAAAGAAGAAGAAATCCAGGAGAAGTTCAGGAACTGGAGGCATCAAGCACCACACAAAGCAGAGGTGAGACAAGATACTGAAAACAGTGAATGACTTGAAGTCAGAATAAAGAGCAACCTGACTCCCAGTTTTACTCACAACCCACCCATATAAGCGACTATCTCTCCCTGATTCTCCCAGATACAGAATCACATTCCTCAGAAGAAATGAACCAGAAAGGTACCCGGCATGGAAACCACAAAGCACAGCCGAGTATAAGGGTGAGATATTGACCAGTGCTGCATGTAAGACCTTTCTATGATGATGGAAACATTTTCTATCCATGATGTACAACAGCCTTTCCACATGTGACCTAGGGAGCATGTGAAACATGGCCAGTGCTACAGAAAAACTGAATTTTTTACATGTATTTAATTTTGATTGATTTAAATTTAAAGAGCAGCTTTTTAATAGCTAATAGAAGCTACATATGGCTAGTAGCTACTCTACTGGACAGCACAGTATTAGACCAAAAACAGAAAGACTGGGTTAAAGTTCACCTGTTGGATGGTAGAACCTACCCTCTTCCCTGGCTTCCAGAGCTGACAGGTAGAAGACTGGAAGACCTTCTCTGGAGATCCTGCATAGTCCCAGAGAGATGACACCTGGAGGTCTCCCAGGGAAACCAATGAGATGAAGCCACAGTGAAGGCCATTTAGCAATACGTCCTTCACTCCACAACATGCAGATCTTCTAATCTGCTGTTTGATGCCCTACTTTCAAGTAAGGCTGCATAGCTAAATATCAGTAGGCATTTAAGAGAAGCCCCTCAATGTGAAGAGAATGCTGAAATGACAAAGAGATCAAAACTTCAAATAAACTATTAATACCTTCAGATTACACCCATAAAACAAGAAAAGGATATGAACAAGACGGGCATAATTAGAGCATGAATAACAGTTCTTGGAAATTAAAGACATGATCAAACAAAAAGTTCCATATAAGGAAATAGGTAAGAGGCTCAGAAAGAACAACAATGAGAGGACCAATTACAAAAAGAATAAGGAATTTAATCCAGGAGGTCCAACATCCCACTCAGAGGGATTCCAGAAAGAGTTAGAACACAGAGTCAAGAACATTATTCAAGAAACAATACAGATGGGGGAAAAAATGTAATCGTAATGTATACATGTAAGGATAACCTGACCCCCTTGCTGTACAGTGGGAAAATAAAAAAAATCATAAAAAAAAAAAGAAACAATACAGGGAAATTTTCCTGAAGAAGATAAAGCCTAGGAGTGCCCTGGCAATTTTGCTGCTGTGGCGCAGGTTTGATCCCTGGCCCAGGAACTTCCACATGCCCTAGCATAATGAATGAGAAAAAACCAACACCAGGGCAAATTATCATTTCAGGACAAAAGGGGGAAGAAGAGATTCTAAAAGGTTTCAGAGAGAAATTATGAAGAAAAATGGTACTTAACTTCTCAACAACACTGGAAGCTATAGAACAGTGGAGTAAGGGCCTCAAAATTTTGAGAAAAAATTCATTTCCAACCTGAAATTTTTTGCCCTAAGTATCAGTAAACTATAACATAAGTTACATGAATTCTGGAGGTTATATTCTACCCAAACAAGAGATTACACACCAAAACAGAGGGAAAAAATTGGGACCTGAAAAATGGGGAGCAAAGAGGATGACAGCAGTCCACCAGGCCTAGAAACCAACCAACTTAAACTTCAGCCAAAGACTTCAAGACGTTTTTCAAGGAAAAAAAAAAAAATCAAACTGCTAAAATTCAGAGTTGCTGTTGTGGTGTAGTGGTTAACGAATCCGATTAGGAACCATGAGGTTGCGGGTTTGATCCCTGGCCTTGCTCAGTGGGTTAAGGATCCGGCGTTGCTGTGAGCTGTGGTGTAGGTCACAGATGTGGCTTGGATCCCGTGTTGCTGTGGCTCTGGCATAGGCCGGTTGCTACAGCTCCGATTGGACCCCTAGCCTGAGAACCTCCAAGTGCTGTGGGTGTGGCCCTAAAAGACAAAAAACAAAAACAAAAACAAAAGAGAACTAAGCAAAGTAAAGTGGGAAAAGAGGAAATGATAAATTCCAAGAATACACAGAAAGTCAAATAGAAAACAACACAAATCATTATGCTTAAACTTATACAGTGCAGGAAGTCAACTATGTCACAATAAAACCTTAAAAAAAAAGAAATGAAATAATCACATATACTGCTTGGCTTAGCAGTGCATAACACTTTATGTAGACATTAGAAACATGTAAACATGGAATTCTGAATTAACCAATACCTTTGCTGTAACAACATTGAGAAAATCCAGAAAGGGAAGGGGGCAGTTATAGCGGCATGGCTGAGAGGAAGTATAAAAGGTAAACCATCATCAACAGTGATGATAAATAAGGTTTAAATTGAGAACTCTATAATTAGCAGTAAAACATGTTATTTAGAAACATGGAAGTAAAAAGTAGATGGGCTACAGAGATGAAAGGTTGCTTCTAGGAAGTGGAGAAATACTGGAAGGTAAATACCTGTTTCTCTTTTGATTTTGTCTTTTTAGGGCTGCACCCACGACATATGGAAGTTCCCAGGCTAGAGGTCCAATTGGAGAAGCAACTGTGGGCCTACACCACAGCCACAGCAACACCTGATCCAAGCCACGTCTGTGACCTACACCACAGCTCACAGCAATGCCAGATCTTTAACTCACTGATTGAGGCCAGGAATCGAACCTGTATCCTCTTGGATACAGGTAACCCTAGTTGGGTTCATTATTGCTGAGCCACAATGGGAACTCCAGATAGCTAGTATTAGTTGGTATTTCAAAACTGTGTGCCAACACTGTATCGATTTAAAAAACTATTTTACAAAATATTTAAGAAAGTATTACCACATTCAGATAATTTTTAAAAATAGCCACAGCTCAAAACCTAAGCATACCTCCTGCAAATTCTGGTCTTCTTGAGTCCACGAGTTTAAAACATGTGCTCCAGAGTCACTCACAATGAAATTCACCTAAAAGGGTCAAGTAAATAATTAGTATTCAGCTCCAATTTCACTCAGTCAAATCATCTTTAAAATATTTTTATTATAAATATCTTTTAATATTATGTAACATAAACATAAATAGAGAGTGCAGTCTCCAGCTGTTTCGCTGATTGATTGATTCATTCACTTTTATAGCCACAGAATGTCTAGTACAGGCCAGGCGCTATTCTCAGCCCTGGGGATATGGGAATACAGTGATGAAGAGAACAGCTGTGCTGTTCACAATGTGAGAAAGTATAGGGATGCTGGGGTGTGGTGAGATAGAGGGCAGTGCAGGGAGAATATAAACAAAAACAAACGAACGAGATAATTGCAGAGAGTGAGAAATGCTATGAAAAAGAAGTTGTTCAGCTACTTTAGGTTGGGTGATCAGAACAAGGCTCTCTACATAAGTGGCAATTGAGGGGAGTCCAAAATAACCAAAGGAAACCAGTCATGGAGGCGCTCCCTTGTGGCCCAGCGTGTTAGGAATCAGCCATTGTCACTGCTGTGACTCCAGTCACTGCTGTGGTGCAGGTTCATTCCCTGGCCTGGGAATTTCTGTATGCCGAGGACACAGCAAAAGGAAGGAAGGAAGAAAAGGGAAGAAGGAGAGAGAGAAACAAACAAACAAACAAGCCAGTCATGGAAAGAGCCGGAAGTAGAAAATTCCAGGTACAGCAAACAGCAAATGCAAAGGCTTCCAAGTGTGTACCTCAACAGGGTGAAGGTCAGAGTGGGCAGAGAGGTAGGGAGGAAGGTCAGAAAAATAAGCAGTATCTGTATCACATAGGGCACTGAAGGCCAAAAGAACAACTCTGGACTTTACGCTAAATTTTAAAGTAAAATGCAAAAAAAAAAAAAAAAAATACTATCAAGTAAGATGATGACAGTACAGATATATTAGAAAACATATCAAATGATGGCTTATGTTTCCTTTGGGGAGGATGGTGAGATTATTTGTTTCCCCGGACTATATGATCTAATACATCATCTTTTTTCCTAACATCTGTGAAACACTAGTTTTGCTTCCCCAATAATTTTGATAAGTAGCCTTCTCTTCTAAGACTTATCTGAAAGGGACATATTTTACCAGCTACTTGACTCTCATTATCTCACTGAAATCTTGCAACAATCAGAGGAAGTAGGTGTTATGATCACATGGAAAGAAACTGAGGCTTGGAGAGATTAAGTAAAAAGATCAAGGTTACACTGCTGGTAGCTTAATGATGTCAGGACTTGAACCAAAACCTATGCCCTACATCACAATCTTAATGCTGCCTCTCATATATATTGTTTTACCCTACATGATGCACAAGTTACAGGGGGGCTAAAAACAATTTTTATTTTAATTTGGAATATATCTAAATGTATAAATTATATTAGACTCTCTAGGTTCAGCCTTACAGTTACTATCCTGCCTGGGCCAGTCTACAAAGTGGCTAGATCCCAGCCTACTATGCTGCTCCAAATGACACAGAAAGCAAATCATCCACTTGCGGCTAACCAAATGACATTCCCAAAATAAAACAGTTGAGATTCTGAAACCTGAAGATAATTTTCATATTTGGAATTTCTATCAGTCTTCCACTTCTCTTCTTAGTGATAAAAATAATTTCCACTTGGCATTCTTAAAAGCATTTCTTTCTAATATGGCCAAGTCCTGTGGCAGTTTAGGACATTTTCATTAAAACTCTAAGTAGCCAGGCTCAAACTCTGGTTCTGCCTCTAACTAGTGATATGACTCAGGGCTAGCTGCTTCTCTTTATCTCAGGTTCTGCCATCTCTAACATGGCAGTAATAATCATAGCTGATATTCAGATGGTACACACAAACACAATTTGACAAAGTGCTTACAACCAAAATCCCTTCTGCTTAGGCTGGCAACAATTCTCCATGGTCAGTGTTTGTTCCATTCTGGTTATTTTATACTTTGAATACTGTCCCAGCAATTATAGTAGCTACCTCAAAGGATTGATGAGAAATAGACCACATTTTTAAAGTCGTAAATAAACAGTTGTAAGTCAAATCTATAGCAAACTCATATACAAAGAAGGTACTAGGCAGTTAAGTACATCCCCCAGATCATGATTTTACTTGTATTCACACTCACCAGCTTTTTGAAAGGAAATATATCATACATTATTCTACAATATTCCATGGAAGATTCTACTGAGCAAGTCCATAATGATTTAGATATGGGGGCCAAAGGGATGATTCCTTGGGTCCTATTCTTCACCAGCATATCAAACTCCACATGCTGTCTGCATGATTCTGCCATGTAAGGGCAGTGATCCACAACAAATACTGTTTTATGGGATTCAGAAAAAATCTTCATTTTGTTTTAACCTGTAAGGGATAAAATACATTAGCCAAACATACATAACATTTACTATCTTAAATTATTTCTAATGAATGTGTCTTTTCCTCAAGAAGATTTGGTAGGGGACATGAACAATCAGTATTCAAAGGAATTTATCCAACAAAGGACAAATTTAATGAGGTCATGACCATAGAGTAACTATCAATTCAAGGGATGAACTACACCATATTAACCTGTCACAGGCAAGATTACAACCCATGTATATATATATTTTTGCTTTTGGAATGAACTTAAATTTGTCAGAAGAAAACATTTCTACAAATAATCGTACTTGTTTCCCTTACATAACACATAATAGCGACAAATACTCTTCAAATACACTTTTGATGATCCTTGTGAGTTGACATCAATCACATAAAAACCTGCAAACCAACCCAGGTCAGCATTTTTGGGCTTCCCTCCAAAAAAAATCTCAAGACTTCTGAAAAAAGGTTTGGAAACTGGAAAGAGGAGTGACAACAAAAGGGAAGACCCAAACATAAACATTTCCTAGGATAACTGCATTATTAGATTTTCGCATTAGGATAAGGACCTCAAATTCACACTCTCCCCATTAGCTTTAGAAACACCACAGTAATTTATCATGTAGAACAGAAAAACTTATGTGCTATTATCACACTGATGGGAGAAAGAACTTTTAAAACTTTCTTACAAAAACTCCCTTGCTTCGCTAATACAATCTTATACCGAATAGACAATTCACATTCGAAAAGCACATGGTAAACAGAGCAAAAGTGTTCATCAAAACGAACCGATTTTTTACAGCCCGGCCGCTTTCAAACGCATTTCCCCTTCATGCAAAACTCTTCTTTGAGAAACCTAGACACACTCTGCCAGAGGGTGGGGGGTGGAAAGTACAAGGTGAGTGGATAGGGAAGATCTCAGGATCGAGGTTCGCTTACTTTCGTGCCTGGTCTTGCAGTGAAAACGAACAGAGGCTAAGAACCACAGCCTCTCTGGAAAAGGCTGCTGGCTGGGTGGGGAGGGTCAGCGCACAGTCAGGAATGTCTGGTACCAAAGACCGGGGACTAGGTTTTCCCCGCTCATCTCCTAGCACACCGGTCCTTCCCAGGCTTCCTAAATGCAGGAGCGCGCGCGCGCCTGCGCGTGAACACAAACACTCACACACTCGGACTGGCGCGTGCGCAAAGCGCCCTTGACAGCCCCGCCAAGCTGCCCTTCCCCCTCGGTGGGCCAGACACTAAGGTCTCTAACAGGAAGAGGGCGGAGCCAAGGGGAAAAGAATGCCTCCAACCATCAGGATTTTCTATCCGCTAATTTTCCCAGTCACCCATTGGGAAGATTGATCCGGGCGACCTGAGAACCTCCCCACAGCGAAGTACCAACCACAGCACCAGCTAAAGCAGCCACGGTCCCCTAAGCGTAAGGCCCTCCCACCAGGTCTCCCTTCTCAGTCTCTCCAACCCAGGCCGATTTCCCCAAGCAAAATTCGCGAGACTTAGCGAGAGGCCGAGCAAAAGCCAGAATGTGGATCAGTGGGGAGGGACGTATAAGTGCCCCGCCCCTACCTCTTGCGCATGTCAGCTAGAGGCCTCAAGTAAATCGCCGGGTTCTGCCCCCACGGTAACGCGAGGGAGGAAGTCTCGCGAGGTTGAGGCGCTCTGAGAGCGCAGGTCGGAGGCGGTGAGCGGAGGTTTTTACCCTGACCAGTAATGGGACTGATCACCTATGACCCTCCCATCTGCCCCAACACTACCTCTGCTGGGGTCTGCGTCTGCTATTGAAGAAGCTGAACAAGCGAGAGGAGTCTCTTCCCTTGGGTGCATAGGTCCCCGTTGGCAGAGGCTTTGAGTCCTAGTCGCCACAGCTGACGGCTGCGAGGGATTGAGATCAGAGTAAGTGGAATCAGTCCAGGGACCAGAGCGGGTTTAAGAGAGTCGGAAGCTTCCTTCCCCTGACGGTGCTCTTTGCCCCACCTCTTGAACCACCGGCTGCCCGTGCCTGGGCGCGGTAGTTCCTCTCTGTTCTCAGCTCTGAGACCGTCTTTCCGGAGCTGAGGTACGGAAAGTTTGATGGAAACCCTTGGCCCAAATCTTGTGGACACACCTTTCGTCTCTGTTTTCTTCCTGCCTAACCCACCTGGGAGCTCAGCATTTGCGAGGCGGGGTGGGGGTGGTCGGCAGGGATGGAAGAGGCGTCCTTTTCAGTTTTCAGTTTACCCCTTTGCAGAAGATGACTTGGTTAATCATTACTTCTTTCTTGAAACCGCCCTCCAAGAAGTATTGCTCTTTTCCTAGTTCTCTTCCTGGATAATCATACTGCCTTGAAGCTGCCCTCCAAAGAATCCTATCTTTTCCTGGTTTTCTTCCTGCCTTTCTTCTGTATCTCATCTCAAATGATGGTATACCTGTATCCATCCTGCTGTCCAGATTAGGAACCTAAGGCTCATCCTTGGCTTATTTCCACTTTCACTGCACTATGGTATTTCTTCTTTGACCAGAATCATTGCCCACCCCCAACTGATTTCCCTACCGTCATCCTTCCCTGCCATTCTGAAATACAAAATCTGTTTATATCAACCCTTTCTTTACACCTTTTTAGTATCGATATTGCTGACCAAATTGTTAAGTATATCACTTAGGACCTTTTACTGTGTGTCCTAATCCACTTTACCTTTTCCGTCTTTTTTTGCCTCGCCTCCAAATACCTCAGTATCCTGTCATGCCAGACTACTGGCTGTTTCTCCAACGCTTTCACAAGCCTTTGTATATGCTGCATCATCTGCCTTTAATGCTTACTCTTCCTTTTTTTAAAAAGCACCTATCAAGATCCAATTCATAGACTTCTCAGATTCCTCCAGGTGACACTGATAGTACCACCGTGCTCCCAAAGCACTTAAAATAGTCCTTTTGCAGTGTTTTTTAGATTGTGTGAGACATTATTTGTTCAAGTATCTGTCTCTTGTGCCCGTTTGCGCTTGAGCTGGAATCATGTCTTATCTTTCTCTAACAGAAGTTCGTCCAATGCTTGGCACATAGCAGATATTATTTATATATATATGTGTGTGTATGCGTATTTATAATGTAATAGAACCCTGACCTGTTTTGAATATGAGGAACCTTGTTACCCCAACACACAAGGAGTTGTACTTTTAATATCTATTTGTTGAGGTTGTGCATAGTAGCAAAAAACTTCTATGCTTTTAAATGATTTTGTATTTTATTATTACCAGTCTCTGCCTATAAAAAAATAGTGGGATATATATGTATGAGAAATATTTAGACTATAGACCATGCTTGGTGTAAGTATATCCATGTAACTCTTCCAATGAATCCTTGCCCATAGGTTAGAAATAATCAAGATTAGGTTAGTCCTTTGCTGAATTGTCTTTCCTGTTTGAACATATGTATGTGCAACTTATATTTAGCTACAATTCCAAGTAGCATGTAGTTAAAAAAAAAAATTCTTCTGTGTCCTTACTTTCAAATTCTGTTCTTCCTTTAAAAATTCATTTTCTTCATAAAGCTCCAAATGTGTTCATTCCACCATTTTCAAGGACAGTGAAAATTTCTTGTACTTTCTCATACAATGATATGTCTGTATGAGATGCTTTTCTAAAATACATAATTTACATGTTTTCTTTCTTGATCTTTTTAGACTTGGGCTTCTAAGAAAGCTTTAACTATGGCTTTTTATTTTTCTATTTCCATATGTGTCAGTTAATATTACCTACTAATTAACTTTAGAGGCACCTTCCTAAGTAATCTGATAAAATTTTGTAACTGAACTGGACTGTTGGTGTTCATAGACACATTTATGGTATGTCAGTGGTCACAGTATTTCTCTGTAGTTCTAGCTATAATGGATTTGTGGATAAAAAAGAAAGAAGAGTGAATTTTTCCTAACCAAAATCCAAAACTAAACAGCTGGCAGTTGCAATCTTGGGTGGGTGGTAGTTTTTCTTTTATCATCAGCAGAATGTTCTGAACCCTCTGCCAGGAGTCTGGTTATGAATGTCTTTGGGTGGTAAAGTGGGCGAGAATGTGGCTAATGTGGAGCAGGGGAGCAGGGAACTGTGTTTAAAAAATTTCACCTATAATTTGAACCTGCCTGTTGAAGATATTGTTAAGCAAGTACACTGGGACTAGTTAGGACATTCACTGTAAGAATGGACAAATAAATTGAGAATATCTTTTTTAAAAACTAGAGTCTTTTTTAAAATTTAAAACATGTTCGAGAATATGGAAAACAGTCTTCCCATTCCAGTTAGCAGCCAAAAAAGGGAGGAAAAGCACAATGGTTTTCAAAGAAAAGGTGGCAAAGTAAATGCATATTCTAAAATATTTTAAACTTTTCTGTGGTTTCACATACAGGAAATGAACATGCGGATTCTTAGAAACTTCGTGTCACTGTTTTTCTGAAATGCTAATAAAAGTATACTTTGAATTACCTGCTGTTTATAATTCTTTTCTCTGAATAGGAATGTTTTTATAGTTACAAACAAATTTTAAATGTAGTTCATTTTGATAATAGTATTTTTTGTTTTGTTTATTTATTTATTTATTTATTTTGCTTTTTACGGCTGCACCCGCAGCATTTGGAGGTTCCCAGGCTAGGGACTGAATCAGAGCTGTAGCTGCCGGCCTACGCCACAGCCACAGCAACGCAGGATCCAAGCCATGTCTACCACCTACACCACAA
The DNA here is from genome assembly GCF_054392235.1 of Sus scrofa. Lineage (NCBI taxonomy): Eukaryota > Metazoa > Chordata > Mammalia > Artiodactyla > Suidae > Sus > Sus scrofa. The sequence continues at coordinate 53,635,325 of NC_139387.1, read as the reverse complement.
CTCACAGCAACACCGGATCTTCAACCCACCGAGCAAAGCCAGGGATCGAACCTCTGTCCTCATGGATGCTAGTCAGGTTCATTAATCACTGAGCCATGATGGGAACTCCAATAGTGGTATTTCATTCTACAATCCCAAGAATGTTTTTTAAAGTAGATGTTAATCATAACTTTTAAAAGCCAAATTGGTCCTGTTAAAAAACAACATTCAACTGAATAAACTTTAAAGATCTTACTGGCTTTATTCAAAGATTCATGAATCAGGCAGCCCATCTAGCAGATAGGAAGGAGTTACAAAGAACTGAACAAAATTAAAGACTTTTTTATAGGAGAAGGGAGTGGGACAAGGAAGTTATACTAGAAAAAAGCAGATTGGTTGTGACAAGATTACTTTCCTTTAGGGCATGGCAAAGGTCTGTCAGGCCTTACTTGTGAGATGACCTCACTCATGCTGACTGGGTGATTCTAGATTGACTGATTTAAGTTTCCATTTCTGGACAAGGCTGAGATTCCAAGCAAAGTCTTGGTTTGGTCATGTGGGGCTGAGCATAAGTGACTCCATTTGGGGCCTTTTGTCTTCTTTTTAACAGTCTTATAGTTAACTGTGGTGGCTGGTTAGAATAGGTGCTAGGTCATAAGGAAAAATATTAGAAATTTGTTATTTTTTTTGTCACACTCCCATTTCTTTTCTATTGTTGGTTTTAAATTCAATTTTTATAATATTTTGGAAGTCTTATTGGTAGAGTCAAAGAATTTGCTTTGTTTTCCCACCCAGGAGGCCAAAATAGGTTTTGTGTGGGTAAAAGCAAACAGAGCCCTTGAGATCCACCTTGGCTCATGAGTTTGCACTACAGTGGGTCAGAAGTTCTATTTCTGGTACCATCCTGGCTCCTTCCTTGCTACATGGTGCTGTCAGTCAGCTCCTTACCTTTGAAATCCCAAATCTATTTCCTCATTGATAAAATGGGGATAGCCTTATCCCATTGACCAAAAAACAATGTAAGGTGATATTCCTCAGGTTCATAAAGCCACTAGCAGTTTTGTCCTCCACCTCACTATTCGTTCTTCTGCCTCCTGTATTCTGCTGTTAGCTGCTTCCAGTGAATTTTTTATTTGTTATTGTATTTTGCATCTCTTCTTGCTTAAGCTTTATATCTTATATCTCTTTGCTCAGTGTTTCCTTTAAGTTACCCATTTTGCCTCCATTTTATTTCCAATCTCTTGCATCATTTTCAGCATCAACAGTCTAAAGTTTTTTCCCTGGAGGCTGAGAATCTCCTGATCAATTAACTGATTTTCTGGGGTTTTTTCTTTCTCCCTCATCTGAGTTACAGTTCTCTGTCTTTTTATTTTTATAGGTTTTTGGTGTGGTGACCTTTTTGTAGATAACAGAGTTGTAACCACTCTTACTTCTGATGTCTGCCCCCTTTGTGGCTGAAGTTGGTATGGGGGGCTTGCTATAGGCTTCCTGATGGGAGGGACTGATGCCTGCCCACTGGTAGGTGGAGCTGATTCCTATCACTCTGGTGGATGGGGCTTTGTCTCTGCCTGGGGGGCTTTAGGCAGCCTGTTTACTGATGGGAGGACCTAGTTCCCACCTGGAATGTTGTTTGGCCTGAGGCTTCTCAGCACTGATGGGTGGGGCCATATTTTCCCAAAATGGCCACCTCCAGAGAAAGGCACACTGCTGAATACTCACTCCCAAGAGCTTTGCTTCCATTGTCCTTCCTGCACAATAAGCCACAATCACCCCTGTTTTCCCATGATGTCCTCCAAGAACTGTAGTCAGGTTTGACCCAAGATTCCTATGGAGACTTCGCTTTGCCCTGGGACCCAGTGCACGTGAAAGACTGTGTGCACCTTTTAAGAATGGGGTCTCCGTTTCCCCCAGTTCCTTGGAGCTCCTGCACACAAGCCCCACTGGCCTTCAATGCCAGATGCTCCGGGGGCTCTTTCTCCCAGTGCCAGATCCCCACATGTGAAAGTTTGATGTGGGGCTCAGGACTCCGACTGCTGTAGGTGAGTCTCTGTGAACCAGTTCCTTTTCAGTCTGTGGGGCTTCCCACCCGGGAGATATGGGGTTGCTTATATGGTGTAATCACCCCTTCTACCTCTTGATGTGGCCTCCTCTTTGGCTTCTGGAGTAGGATATCTTTTTGAAGCTTTCTGGTCCATTTGGTTGAAGATTGCTAAGCATGTAGTTGTAAACTTTGTTGTTTTTAGGAGAGAAGTTGAGCTCCAGTCCTTCTATTCCGCCATCTTAATAAAAAATTCCCACTAGCAGTTTTGAATTAATTAAAAGTATTACCTAGCAGGTAGTGGTCCATTTGGATTGAATTAAGTTGGGGAAAAGTCATAAGCCAGAAGAGATGACTTGCCATATCAGATAGCAAGAATCATTTTACAACTCTAACAGCTGAGGCAGTGTATTGATGTAAAGATAGATAAATAGACCCAGAGGTAGACTAGAGAGCTCAGAAGCATACCTAACATTTATTGAAAAAACATACAACAGATGTGGCTGAATTAAAATTCATTGGGGGAAGAATGTATTATCCAATAATTGGGGACTGGGCCAACTAGCTGCCCCCATAAGGAAAAGAAAATATAGTTAGATATCTTCCTTATACCACATGCACATAAGCAGCAGATGAACTAAAGACAAAGACAGAACCTTGGGGACAGGTAATTTTTTTTTTTTTTTTTTTTTTAGTTTTGAAATTGCCCCTTTTTTGGAGAATAGTTCTGTTCATTTTAACATGTATACAGATTCCACCACAATCAGGGTACAGAACTATTATTTCAGAATACTCTCTGTGCCACATCCTCCCCCCTCCCACTCCCAGTTCCTGACAACCTCTGATCTCTCATCCATCACTATAGTTTTGTCCTTTTGGCAGTGCCAGGTAAATTATAGAAACAGTATGAGATGGTCTTCATTCACACACTCAGCATAGTATCCTTGAGATTCATCTCTATTCTTGGCCTTATCGATGCTTCATTCCATATTATTGCTGATTAGTATTCCATCGAATGGATTGTATATACTGCAGTTTGTTTATCCACTCATCTCTGTACAGTAAATACCCAGAAGTGATGTTGCTGGGTCTTATTATAGAATATATTTAATTTTGTAAGAAACTGCCAAACTGTTTTCCAAAATAACCGTATTATTTTGCATTCTTGTAATTCTCATAATGGCTCATAATGTTGAACATCTTTTCATGTGCTTATTTGCCATCCATATATCTTTTTGCTTAAATGTTCAAATCTTTTGCACATTTTTTAAAAGTTAGATCATTTTCTTATTGTTAGCTTTCAGAGTTCAACTGTTTTAAATACAAGTCCTTCGTGATATGTGTGATTTATAAATATTCCATTTTTGTAGCTTGTTTTTTCAGACTATTTTAACAGTCTTTCCCAAAGCAAAAATTTCTAATTTTGATGATGTCTAGTTTATTGAATTCTTATTTTATGAATCAAACTTCTGGTGTTATGTCTAAAAATTCTTTGCCTAACCCCAAGTCACAAAAATTTTGTTCTGTTTTTTTCTTCTAGAAGTGTTAATTGTTTTTCATTTTGCTTTGTGGTCCTTTTTGAGTTAATTTTTGTAAAAAAGTGTAAGAATTATGTTGGGGTTAATGTTTTTGGCATGCAGATGTTCAATCTTACATAGCACCATTTGTTGAAAATCTTATTCTTTCTCCTTTGACTTGCCTTTACACCTTCTTCAAAAATCAACTGGCCATGATTCTGTGGGCATATTTCTGGACTCTGTTCTATTTCATCTAACTGGCTGTGCCAATACCATACCATCTTTATTGCTGTAGCTTTACAGTAATTCTTAAAATTTAGTACTGTGACTTCTCCAACTTTGTTTTCAAAATTGTTTTGGCTATTCTAGTTTCTTTGCATTTTCATTGCAACTCCATAGAGTTAGTTTGCCAATTTCTACAAAAAATCCTGCTGTGATTTTGATTGGAAATTGAATTAAATCTGTAGCTCATTGGTGGAAAACTGACATCCCTGCTATGTTGAGTCTTCCAATCCATTAACACTGTATGTCTCTCCATTTATTTGGACCCTCTTTGGTTTTTTATATCAGCATTTTGTAGTGATTGGTGTACATATCCTGCATGTTTTGTTAGATTTATGCACCAGTATTTCATTATTTGAACCATTGTAAATATATATTATTAAATTTTGGTTTCCAATGGTTCATTGGTAGTAAATAGAAAAACTTTTTTTTTCTTTCTTTTTCCTTTTTTTACAGCCGCACCTGTGGTATATGGAAGTTCCCAGGCTAGGGGGTCACATTGGAGCTGCAGCAACAGCCACAGCAACATCAGACCTCAGCCGCACATGCAACCTATGCCACAACTTGTGGTAATGCCAGATCCTTAACCCACTGAGAAAGGCCAGGAATTGAACCCTCATCCTCACAGAGACAACATCAGGGCTTTAACCTGCTGAGCCATAGTGGGAGCTCCTTAGAAAAACTGTTAATTTTTATGTGTTGATCCTCTGTCTTAAAACATTGTTAAAATTACTTAATAGGTTTAGGAATTCTTTTTTGTATTCTTTGGGATTTTTTTTATGTGGACAACTTGTTGACAGAATTGAAGGGCTGTTTATTCCGATCTACTATGCCTTTTATTTTTCTTGCCTTATTGTGTATAATGTTGAATAGGAGTGATGACTGAGGACCTCCTGGCCTTGTTCCTGATTTTAGAGGGAAAACATTCAATCTTTGATCATTAGGTATAATGCTTACCATAGGTTTTTTGGAACTGCCCTATCTCATTTCTATTTCTAGTTTGCAGAGAAGTTTATTAGGAAAAGATGTTGAGTTTTTTTTCAAATGCATCAATCGTTATGAACAAATGATTGTTTTTATTACATTGATTAATCTTTGAATATTGAAACAGCCTTGAATTATGGGATAAACCCCATTTGGTTATGGTGTATTATTCTTTTTTACATGTTGTTAAATTTGAGTTGCTAATATTTTCATGAGGATTTTTACATTTACATTCAAGGAGGATGTTGGTTTGTGGTTTTCTCTCTCTTTGTCTTGGACTGTGTTGGTTGTGGTGTCAGAGTAATGCTGGTGTCATTTCATGAGTTTGGAAATGTTTTCTTTTATTTTCACAAAGAGGGTGAATAGGAGTGGTGTTATTGCTTCTTTATGTGTTTGGTAGAATTTGTCTTTGAAACCATCCTGATCTGGAGATTTTGGGCAGAAGATTTTTAACTACAAATTCAATTTCTTTCTTTTTTTTTTTTTTTTGTCTTTTTAGGGCAACATCCGCAGCATGGAGGCTCCCAGGCTGGGGTCCAATCAGAGCTGTATCTGCCGGCCTACACCACAGCAACAGCAATACCAGATCCAAGCCACAGCTGCAACCTACACTACAGCTCACAGCAACGCTAGATCCTTAACCTGCTGAGCGAGGCCAGGGATCGAACCCACAACCTCATGGTTCCTAGTTGGATTCATTTTCTCTGTGCCACGACGGGAACTCCACAAATTCAATTTCTTTAATGGTTATAGGACTATTACTTAGAGTAATTATAGGAATTTATTAGTTATAGCTGTAATAACTGCAAGCGTTATAGGACTATTTAATAGTTACCTATTCATCTTGTGATTTTATATAGTTTGTTGTTTTTAAAGAATTAGTCCATTTCATCTAAATTATCCAGTTCATGTGTATGAAATTTATTATTGTATTCACTTACCCTCTCAATCAATTAAGAGTCTGCAGTCGGAGTTCCCTTCGTGGCTCAGTGGTTAACGAATCCGACTAGGAACTATGAGGTTGCGGGTTCGTCTCTGCCTTTGCTCAGTGGGTTAATGATCCGGCGTTGCTGTGAGCTGTGGTGTAGGTTGCAGACTCAGCTCGGATCCCGTGTTGCTGTGGCTCTGGTGTAGGCCGGCGTCTACAGCTCCGATTCGACCCCTAGCCTGGGAACCTCCATATGCCACAGGAGCGGCCCAAAGAAATAGCAAAAAGACAAAAAACAAACAAACAAAAAAAAACTCTGCAGTGATATCCCTTCTTTCATTCCTGACATTAGTAATTTATGCCTTCTCTCTTTTTTTCTTGGTCAGTTTTGCTGGCGGTTTAGCAACTTTATTTGCTTTTTCAAATAACTAGTTTTTTGTTTCATTGGTTTTTTTTTTTCTGTTGCTTTCCTGTTTTCAGTTTCATTGATTTCTGTTCTTTTGTTATTTCCTTCTTTCCGTTTACTTTGGGTTTATTTTGGTCTTCTTTTCCTGATTTCATAAGATTAAGGCTTAGATAATTGATTTGAGAGATTTCTAATTTTCTTTCTGTCTTTTTTTTTTTTTTTGGCTACCCCCACAAAATACCGAAGTTCCCAAGCCAGAGATCAAACCTGTGCCACAGCAGTGACAACACTGAATCCTGAACCTCTAAGCAACCAGGGAAGGCCTCTAATTTTCTAATATAAGCATTTAATACTATAAATTTAAAGACTTTCTTATTGACTCATGGTTTATTTATGTGTGTTGTTTAATTTACAAATGTTTAGAGATTTTCTTGTTATCTCTTTGTTATTTATTTTTGTTTATTTCCATTATGGTCAGAGAACAATTTGTGTGATTACAGTTCTTTTAAATTTGTTAATTTTTTTTTGATCCAGGACATAATCTATTCTAGTGAATATCTCATGTGCATTTAAAAATAATGTGTATTCTGCTGCTGTTGCTTATAGTGTTTTATACATATCAATTCCATCCACTTGGTTTCTTCTATATTGTTGCTGATTTTCTTTGTACAAGTTCTGTTAATTACTGAGAAAGAAGTGTTGAAGTTTTCAGCAGTAAGTGTGGATATATAGCTGTTTATTTTTTCAGGTTTTTGTTAGTTTGGATCCTGTTTTTTAGTTCGGATTAAAGAATCAGATTATCAAACTGTATGTTCTAATGTGTGTAGAATGTTTATATTTAGTGTAATTATTAAAATGTTTGTATTTAGGTCCACTGTTTTATCATTTGTTTTCTGTTTCTACCCTCAGTATTTTATTTTATTTCCCCCTTTCTCCTCCTTTTGGGTTATTGAAACTCTTTTATTCATTTTAATTCATCTATTATGTTTTTTGTTTGCTTTTTTAGGGCCACACCTGCCTCATATGGAAGTTCCCAGGCTAAGAGTTGAATCAGAGCTGTAGCCTCCAGCCTATGCCACAGTCACAGCAATGCTGGATCCAAGCCGCATCTGTGACCCACATCGCAGCTCATGGCAGTGCCAGGTCTTTTAACCCACTGAGTGAGGCCAGGGATCAAACCCACGTCCTCATGGATACTAGTTGGGTTCATTACTGCTGAGCCACAACAGGAACTCCTTATCTATTATGATTTTTACTGTTGTCTCTGTACAGCTTTTTTTTAGGGGTTTCTCTAGGATTGCAATATATATGCATATGATTATATATAAAAATAGAATAATAATCATATATATGATTATTTTATAGTTTACAAATGACATTTTACAGTTGGCATTTTATCATTTCAAATGAAATGTTGAAACCTTATTATAATATAGGTCCGTTTACCCTCCCCCTTTATATTATGGCTATATGTTAACATATACATAAATTGAAATTTCCATCACAAAAGTTACAGTTTTTGTTTTCAAGAATTAGCTATTTTAAAACACTCAAAAAGAGAATAATCTTTTATGTTTACCTAGATATTTATGATTCTATTGCTCTTCCTTTACTCCTGATGCACTGAGTTTCCTTCTGATAATCACTTTGCTTTTCTCTGAAATATTTCCTTTAGAACAAATTACTAGACGTGAGTTCTCCTTTTCTTTATCTGAGAATGATTTTTATTTCACCTTCATATATGACGGGTGTTTTCACTGGATATAGAATTCTGGGTTGAGAGTTTCTTTCAGCACTTTCTACTGGCCTTTATGATTTCTGATAAGAAATCTACAGTCATTTAAATTGTTGATTCTGCATAAATAATGTGTTGTTTTCTTCTGGCAGCTTTCAAGGTTTTCTTCTTTGTCTTTTATTTTTAGAAATTTGATTATGATGTGTTTGAGCTCAGACCTTCTTGGTTTTATTCTGAGTTTGCTGAAGATTGGGAGTGTTACAAACAAATACTTCTGAAAAATAGGCAAAGTGTTACATAATTTAAATTAATGAATAACTGATCAAGTTAAATATATTTCCCTATTACCTTATTGACAAGTTAGAATGTTCTTGGAAGGAAACACAAAATAGGATGGTATTTTATTCATTGTTGAGTATTATGTTATTTACAAAAAGGTTTTCACATCTTCTGCCATTCATGAAATTTTCCCAGGAATTCCTTGATGACTTAGTGGGTTAAGGATGCCACATTGCCACTGATGTCACACAGGTTCATTCCCTGGCTCAGGAACTTCCACATGCTATGGGCATGTCCAAAAATAAGAAAGAAAGAAAGAAAGAAAGAAAGGAAGAAAGGAAGGAAGGAAGGAAGGAACTTTCCCATAAGTGTTTAATATTATGGTTGGTCTCTTCCAACTGGAATTAGATGTTTCATGGAGATTTTAGTGTTCATTTTGAGGTTTTTGTCAGGGGCTATTAGGTAGTCATTCTGATTTTATCAGCCCTTATACTTATGGATTTTATAACTGATCATCCCAAGTTTCTTTTTGGAGTTTGGCAGGCCAGATTTTGTGTGTCTGTGATGGAATCTTTGACATGCTCCATGGATTTGTTATGATTGCATTGTTTTATGTGAAACCCTTGCATAAGGACTTTTAGTAAAAAGTAATGTATTTATAGTGACATACTTTAAAGTAGTTCCGTAGTATCTGTGGTATAGGATACTAGCTTGTAGTATTTTTTTTTATGGTGGGCCTCTACCTTATTATTTTAGGTAGTATCAAGCCATCAAGTAGTTAATATTTGTTGTCCTTTAAAGGATGTCAGAGGAGGAACTTCATCGCAGCCTTTAAAGAAGTGAATTATTCTAAAAACAATTCAGCTACTATTCAGCATATATTTACTCTTTCATTTTAGCAAATTGCTCTGTCTTAGAGGGCCACAGCTAAGTCATTTGATCAGTTTAGCTTCTGGTAAGAAATTGAATTTTATCAGTGTGACCTAAGCACCTGTTGATACACATGTCAGATCTGGTGTATATCACTTTTCATGTTTAATGTAAAACCCATTAACAAACACTAAAGTCAGGATTTGGTGTACTAGAGAGTCACAAGTTTTGTTTTGGGCTAGGACACTTCTTGAATTATGGAAACACAGTTATGAGATTTTCTTTCAGTATGTATGGTGGTTAGAGTAAGGAGAAAATAACGATATTTCATAGTTATTTAAAGAGTAGAAAATTTAGGGTGGTTTCATTTAGCTATTGGAATTTTTTTTTTTTTTTTTTTTTTTTTCTTCCCTGGCGGCATATGGAAATTCCTGGGCCAGGGATCAAACCTGCACCACAGCAGGACCCAAGATGTCACAGTGACACCACCAGATCCTTAACCTGCTGTGCCACAAAAGAATTCCTGGGATATACTACATATGGGAATATTAGTTATAAAGACCTAGTGTGAGCTCTGAAGATGCTTTGACTAATTTAGTCAAGGCCCATGTGGTTTCTCTGAGGCAAGGAAGGTGAGCCTTAACTATTTAGTAAAAGCATAGGAATGGGCAGCAGGTCTTCGGTGCCCTGCTGTCAAGTTGATAGCCCTAGAATGTAACATAACTTTTTCAGTGTAAGTATTCATGTCTAGATCACCTATCATCTGATCATATATAGCAATTTTAGTGCATTTTATTTGGAAACACATCCTGTCTATTAAGTTTGTATATGTTGTGTTACAAAGCATAAAGTGGTATTCTTCTGATAGTAGTCCTAACAGTACTGTTGAGAGGGTAGGACCTGGGACTTGAGTTCTGTTAAGTCAAGGTAAACGTGTGTGTGTGTGTGTGTATCTTTCTAGGCCCACACCTGTGGCATATGGAAGATCACAGGCTAGAGAGTCTAATCAGAGCTGTAGTCACTGGCCCACGCTATAGCCACATCAATGCCAGATCTGAGCCATGTCTGCGATCTACACTAGAGCTCACAGCAACGCCGGATCCTTAACCCACTGAGCAAGGCCAGGGATCGAACCCATGTCTTCATGGTTACTAGTCGGGTTCATTACCACTGAACCACAATGGGAACTCCTAATCAAAGTAAACTTTACTTCTCTGATGTCTTTTCCAACTTCCTCTAGACTTTCAGTTTGTTTTTTAATTTTCTTTCACCATCTGTTAGAACCAGTTATTTTTACTGAAAGACAAATATTTTTTTCCATTTTCAATTTTTTTTAGCTATTACAAGTCAATTTCTTCCCCTTATCCCCTTCACAACATTTTTTTTTTTAAAAACATAACTTTAAAATTTTACTCTAAAGAATCTGGTGTGCTATAGTAGTGAGATTAATAGGCGATATGTGGAGATATAATGACTGCAGTATAAACAAAAAAGCCGTGGGAATTCCCTTGTAGCACAGTGGGTTAAGTATCTGGCATTGTCACTGTAGTGACCCAGGTTGCTGCAATGGCTCAGATCCTGGCCTGGAACCTCTACATGCCATGGGTGCAGCCAAAAAGAAAAAAAGAAAAAAAATTTAAGCAGTGTTATTATCTATCTATAATTTTATTTTATTGTATTGGTTGTGGCATATAGCAGCTTGAATGTAGGATCTCAGTTCCCAGATCAGGGATTGAACCCAGGCTGCAGTGGCGAAAGTGCCTAGTCTTAACCTTAGGCCACTAGGGAGCTCCCTGTCTATAATTTTAGATAATTTCCCCCCTCTGAAAGTTTAGAGGAAGGGCACAGCATTGTCGGAGGCTAATGTCTCTCTTGGAGCAGCATCTTAAACAAATTGTGGATGGTCGACCTTTTGTGTTTTAGCCACTATGAGACAATGGTTCTTTTCATGGCCCTTTTGCTTGTATTTTGAAGTACCCTTATCTAAACCTTTTAAATCTTAGAAGACAGATGTTTTGGTTGTTTTATCTAGAGAGCCAGAAATTATTAATTTCCAGTTTTTAAAGCTCTCTGGAAATGTCTAGTCATAAATTAAATATTTTCTTAATTGGTGGTTTTATATGTTAACTTATTTTGATTAAATCTTTTTATTCAACTTTGACCCTATTTATAGTAACAGGACAATATATACTCTTTGCTTTAGCTGTTGGGTACAACCAAGAATACAGTTTTAATGTTTTTTCATCTTTATTTAGTTTGCAGTTTTGAATCTTTCTTATATATTACCTTAAATGAAAGTCTACTAAAATGGCCTGATGGGTTTTCTTTCTTTTCAGGTGTTAGCAGTTGAGTTAGTTAAATCTCTTTTGTACTTCGCTGAATGTTTCTGTATCTGAGGACCTAATAATTAATTGAACTAGTCAGTACAGATCTGGAGTCGAGTGCAGTGGTATCTAACAAAGTTCTGCATTCTGTAGCAAATTTCCATCTTCCTAAACTTGATGAAAATCCTTAATTATAGCCCTTAATTTGGATCTATCCTTGTGTTTTAATTTAACTGCTATAGACTTGGCTTTTGGCCCAGTAATTTTACAGTATAATTTCATTTTTTTGAGAAAATGTTGAAGAAAGAGTGACACATACAGAAAGTAAGATGAAACCTAGTAGAAAGAAAATTTCAATAATGGTAAGTTTCAGAAAAATTAAAGGTTTTGAGATAAATCATTTTTAAATTAAAATTTTGTTTTGAGGTCTCATCATACCAGCTGAAAAAGCTATTGGCTGTTTCATGTTTTATCTTTTTTTTTTTTTTTTTTTTTTTTTTTGCTGCACCTGTTGTCATGTGGACGTTCCCCTTGCCAGGAATTGAATCTGAGCCCCAATGGTGACCTATACCACAGCTGTGGCAATGCAGGATCCTTAACCCACTGCACCAGGCCAGGGATTAAACCCACACTGAGCCACTATAGTCAGATTCTTAACCCACTGTGCCACAGTTGGAACTCCTGTTTCCTAATTTTTTGAGCTCGTTTTAGACATATTAATTATTGATTTTAGCATATCAGAAGTTTCCCCTAATGGCCAGTGTTGTCCTAAGTTAAAACTTTCTTTGCCATTTACTAAGGAAAGTGCAAGAGTTAGGATTATATACAATTTTATATAAGAAGCCAAAGTTCCTTCAGAAGGAGGTTTGACACTTTGACACAGGGTGACACATAGAGGCCACTTTGGCTGGCCAGTAGTGTGTGTGTGTGTGAATGACACTTTAGGTCATGTGACAAGCAGAGGCTCAGAAGTGTCATGTGATCAGAGAACTGGCAATCATTGACTGCAGAATGCAGATTAATTAAGTAACCTTTTTCACAAACAGCAAGATAAGGACTGCCCTCATGAGAAGCACAATTTCTGTATAACATAAAATATATTTATTGGCTATGTACTTTTTTCTCTCACCATAAATTCAGGGTGTTTTAAATACATTCTGATTATGTCTGGAAATCATTTATAGATGTTGTCATTTTTTGAATGTTATAAATTCACTTTCAAGTTTGTACCATCAAAACAGAAGCAAAACCACAGGTGTTCTGAGATGATTCTGCCGAACAAAGAACAATCCAGTAACAGTTGTAGCTTAAGCATGTCAGTGTTAACGTGAAACTAAAATAAGATCATATGCCAGCCTTGTTTTAAATCTTGATTTTAACTTTTGATTATAGGCATTCCTTTGGAAATGAGTTGCACAATTGAGAAGGCATTGGCTGATGCTAAAGCCCTTGTTGAAAGATTGAGAGACCATGACGATGCAGCGGAATCTTTGATTGAGCAAACCACAGCTCTCAGCAAGCGAGTAGAAGCTATGAAGCAGGTTGGATCTTTTTTTCTTTCTTGTTGATTCCATTTTTAAAAAGCGGTCATTGACATTTATGTGTCGCTTACATCGTAAACTTCTGCTCAATTAGTATTTCACTATTTTTGTTAATGTTCTCTAAAATTTTAAAGTAGCTTGACTTGTATGTTTCAGTTTAGACTTGTCAAGTTTGGGTGACATGTATTTGTATATAGATGTTCTAAAACTTATAGACTTGATCACTTATTTTTCTGACAGGAATGCACATTTGAGTTTAGAAAATATATGCATTTTTCAGGTCTAGATATATTTGACAAAGACCAGATAATCTTTTTACCAATATGGACATATATTTTGCTCTGTCTCCTATTTTTATAATGTAGAAATGTTATATTTTTCTTTATAAAAGTATTTAGATAAAAACAAGTATTTAGGTGATGCTACTTAACAGTAAAGTAGTTTCTGAAAGTGATGCAAAGCAATATCTGGTTTACACCTGTTGCCATTACTGCATCCCTGTTTGCTGCCTTATTTTTCATTTAATGCTGCCAATTAAAGAAGAAATAAAAAGGACTTCATTTCTTGTTATCCTTACTGCTGTATTGAAGAACTTTACAGTGTGCCATGGAGTTGAGCTGACATTTTAGGCCCGCTTTTGATAAAGATTTTCAACTCTAAGTAAGAGAATTATACGATCTCTGATATTATGATGAAAATCACTGGAGGAAAGTATGTATTCACATCTTACCCTCTTGAAATGCATGTTCTGTAAAAGGAAGCAACCCAGCTAGCCCCTGGCAACCACAAATCTTTCTATTGCTAAGGATTTGCCTATTTTGGACATTTCATATGAATGGAATCATACAGTATGTGGATTTTTTTGACTGTTTTTTAAATGTAATATCAAGTTTCATCCAGGTAGTAGCATATGTCAGCACTTCATTTGTTTTTATTGCTAAATAATATTCCTTGTGGAGTTCCTGTCGTGGCTCAGTGGTTAATGAATTCAGTTAGGAACCGTGAGGTTGTGGGTTGAATCCCTGACCTTGCTCAGTGGGTTAAGGATTCAGCATTGCTGTGAGCTGTGGTGTAGGTCACAGACGTGGCTCAGATCCTGCGATGCTGTGGCTCTGGCATAGGCCAGTGGCTACAGTTCCGATTCGACCCCTAGCCTGGGAACCTCCATATGCCACAGGAGCGGCTCTAGAAAAGGCAAAAAGACAATAATAATAATAATATTCCCTGTAAGGATACAGCACATTATGTGTATTTATCAGCTGATGACCATTTGGATTGTTACTACGTTTTGGCTATTATGTATACTACTGCTGTGAATACTTATAAGTTTCTTTGTGGACATGTGTTTTCAGTATTCTTGGGTTATATACCTACCTAGTTGTAGAGTGGATAGGTCATATAACTCCGTGTTTAACTTTTTGAGGATCATCCTATTTTCCAAAGCAGCTATAACATCTTACATTCCTATCAACAGTCTACCAGAGTTAATTATTTCTCCACATCCTCTCCAGTGCTTATTAGTATTTGCTTTTTGACTGAGGACATCCTAGTGGTTGTTAAGTGGTATCTCATTGTTGTATCAAATTGTATTTCCCTAATGACTTACGATGTTAAGCATCTTTCATGTATTTATCGGCCCATTTGTGTATCTTTTTTAGAGAAATGTCCCTTCAAATCCATTGCTGATTTTTTTTCAGCTTTATTGAGATATACTTGACATACAACATTGTATAAGCTTAAGAAGTACAATGTGTATCAATATATGTATATATTGTGAAACAGTTACCTACCACACTAAAGTTAGTTAATATCTCCATCACCTTACATGATAAAGATGTGTGTATGGTGAGAACATTTAAGAAGTACTATCTTGACAACTTCCAAATATTTGATATAGTATTGTTAACGCTAGACACCGTGGTGTACATTTCATCCTCTGAACTTACTTGTTTGCCCATTTTTAAATTAGGTTTTTTTGTGTGTGAGTGGAGTTGTAAGAGTTCTCTATCAAATATATATGTGTGTGTGTATATATGTATATAGATCAGATATATATTTTCAAATATTCTCTTTTTTTTTTAATCTTTTCATTAGTATCAAGAGGAAATTCAAGAACTAAATGAAGTTGCAAGACATCGGCCACGGTCCACATTAGTTATGGGAATACAGCAAGAAAACAGACAAATCAGAGAATTGCAACAAGAGAACAAAGGCAAGATATATTATCACTGTGTATAGCAAATCAAAAGAGAACGTTAATCTGCACTTGTACTGTCAACTTGGGGGCCAATTAATATTTTTAAAAGTGGAGAAATAGCCAGTTAAAGTTACTTTTTCACATTAATCCCATTTCTGATTCATTATGCCTAAATCATATCTAGTGCTCTTTTACACTATCCTACATAATGAATGTCTACCTTACTTGGAAGTAGACAAGACAAGGTATTGAGACTCCCAACCCTCAATATCCAGTTTGTACTATTGTCATTACCTTTGAAATAGTTCAGTTTCATCCTCTGCAATCCCATTGCCTTGGCTCCCAGTTTAGTTGTTTATAATCTCTTTCCTGAACTCTCCTAATTCATCTTCCTGATTTCAGTCTCTCTTTTTTTTTTTTGTCTTTTTGCCTTTTCTAGGGCCACTCCCGTGGCATATGGAGGTTCCCAGGCTAGGGGTCGAATCGGAACTGTAGCCACTGGCCTATGCCAGAGCCACAGCAACACAGGATCCGAGCCGCATCTGCAACCCACAGCACAGCTCACGGCAACGCCGGGTCCTTAACTCACTGAGCAAGGGCAGGGATCGAACCCACAACCTCATGGTTCCTAGTCGGATTCGTTAACCACTGTGCCATGACGGGAACTCCTTAGTCTCTTTTATCCCTCTAATCCATCAGATTGATTTTTCAAAACTATTTCTGATCATGTTATTCTTTTGCTTAACAACCTTCATTGTGTGCTATATCCTTATCCAGAGGCCTTCAGAGTCAACTCCAAGCCTTCTTTTTCATATCCTTTCCATAGCTCCCTTCTCCATGAAACCTTTGCTTTCGCCATCCTGAATGGGTTCCTGATCATACCATTTACTTCCACGCCTCCCTGCCTCGAATGCCCTGCTCTTTATTTTTCAACTCAAGGAATGCAGGTTCATCTCCATACTATTCTTCCATGAATCTTTCACCAGTTTTTCCTCACAGACTTTTTACGTATATTTGGGTAGAGCTCCAGTAGGCATTTGCCTCATTGTATTATAATTATTTATGTTTTGTTTTCTCCACTAGACTCTGAGCTTTATGGCCTTTTGGTGTTCCTAGTATAGAGCACAATCTGATCCTGAACTGTTGTTCAGTAAATATTTGGTAAAACGATTCTCAAAAAAATGATTTTAAAATGCTCCTTTAAAAAACCACCAAAGGAGTCTACTTGGTGTTCTGTATTTCTGTGTGGCTAGATTCTTGCATGTCATGTTTTCTTTTTAAAAATACCCCCTTTATAAGCTACTTTTTTGATAAATGTAATGTGGAAGAAAATACTTTGTATGTCTTGAATTCAAATTTGAATAAAATATACTGTTATTCTTGATAGAATTACGTACATCCCTGGAAGAACATCAGTCTGCCCTGGAACTTATAATGAGCAAGTATCGAGAGCAAATGTTTAGATTGCTAATGGCTAGCAAAAAAGATGATCCAGGTATAATAATGAAGTTAAAAGAGCAACACTCCAAGGTAATCCACTCTGTAAATATAATTCGAAATGGCAAAGAAGGACAGTTGGTTAACTTGAGTTCAGGTTTTTAAAAAAATCACAGGTATTTTATTTATAGTATATGCCGAAATCTTCTCTTTTGACTTTTTCTGCTTTTCCTTATTTTTTTATGTTACATGTCATCTTCTGTTTGATTTACTCTTCTAACACCCATTCTTCCCTAATAGCTTTAATATGTAGTCAAAAATAAACTTCATTTAGGAAATAAAGGTAAGTCTATTCAATTCAACATTATTTTTATAAGATTATCTGCTTATAAGAAATATTTCTTCTAATAAATTTGTGTGTTCTTGTAATAATTTTGTGTATTTATATCTGTCACAAAAACAAAAATGGAAATGCTTTAAAATTTTTTAAACAGTCTGAAAGCAGCTAAAAGTAGATTTGGTTTTCTTAGGACTATTTTCAGAATGAGGCTAATTCATCCAGACTCTAGATACATCTCATTGTTAATGGAAGCACCATGGGGTGGGAGAGAGGAAAAAGAACCAACATATTAAAATATATTGTGCCCCCCAATCACATACCTATTAACATCATTTTTAGAAACAGTTGAACTAGTTAGAAATTAGTGTTTTTCCTGCTGTTCATCTTTCTTGTGGTCCCTCTGTCTGTTCCCTCTGTGTATGTCTTGTGTTTGCTAGCAGCTGCTATGAAAATGGGTAGAATAATCCTTTTCCATTTATATTTTATTTTAAACTGATTTTTCACTGCTGTTATGAAATTAAAATAATAGAATAGAGTGTGACTACTAGGCCATTTTCTCTAATGGATAGTGGTGAGTTATAACTAATATTATTTAAGAAATATTGATTGTTTAAGACATATTTTATCTTTCTCAATTATTGAAACACTAAATTTTAGATCCCTTAAATATTTCTTCCATCTTGGAGCTTGTAGGTATTTTTTAGTTATTAATTCTATTAAAATTAAATATCTAGTAAATTGCTTTAATATGTAAAGTCAATTTTACATATTAAAGAAGTTAGTAATAGATACTTCTTATGTCAAATAGTAAATTAATTAATTAATATAGATTTAATATTTAATAATATTATGTAATTATTCTAGTCATCTCCTAACCAAAAGGAAACCTTGGATAGTTAAGTGGCAATATTTTGAATATGAAATGTATCTATCGTTAATGAGATCATTATAAAAACATTTAAATTTAAAGTATAATTTAAGAGGATTTTGTGTGTGTGTGTGTGTGTGTCTTTTTTTTGAGGGCCACACCCGCAGCATATGGAGGTTCCCAGGCTAGGGGTCTAATTGGAGCTGTTGCTGCCAGCCTGTGCCAGAGCCACAGCAAGGCCAGATCCGAGCTGCGTCTGCGACCTACACCATGGCAACGCCGGATGGTTAACCCACTGAACAAGGCCAGGAATGGAACCTGCAACCTCATGGTTCCCAGTCGGATTCGTTCCTGCTGCGCTAGGACAGGAACTCCCTGAATTTTTTAAGGTACAAACATGAATGGACTTTACTTGAAAAATTCTAAAAGGCCCTTATGTTTAACAATTTAAGAAATAAATTTTGTTTTGTTTTGTTTTTGTTTTTTATTTATTTATTTTTATTTTATTTTAAGGCCGTACCCGTGGCATATGGAGGTTCCCACGCTAGGGGTTGAATTAGAGCTGTAGCCACTGGCCTATGCCACAGCCACAACAACGCCAGATCCAATCGGGGCGTCTGCAACCTACACCAAAACTCACGGCAACGCTGGATCTTTAACCCACTCAGTGAGGTCAGGGATTGAAACTGCATCCTCATAGATACTAGTCAGATTCATTTCCACTGAGCCAGGTTGGGAACTCCGAAATATATTTTTTAAGATCTGGAGAAAGGACTATTTTGGCAAGCAAGTGCTTAGAATAAGATACTGAAGTTAGCTAGTTCCTTGCGGTAGCAGTTATGTCAGAAGCGAATGTTTTCTAAAATATATTACATTTTACCATTCGTCACAGCTGTTTTATTAATTAGCAAAGTCAAACATTTCTTAAGATAGCTGTAAACCATCCTTTTTCATCATGTAGATTGAAGTGTTCATCTAAGCGCTGACCCTCCCTTTCCATAAAATGACTGTCTGGTTACTTGTTATTAATTCTAACTAATACATATTAATGTTTGTGATTTTGATTTTTCCCAAAAAGGAGATACTTTTATTCAAACAGGTATTTATTAACACTTGGGCTGGCTTAGTTATTAATAATAAGATGAATGAAGAAGTTTCATTATTCCACCATAGAAGTTTCCAGTGTAATGGAAGATGCAGACACAAACATAATATAAGATGGGATGTGATGAATCCTAAAGGAGAGATATCAATTATTACAGGAATACTAGAGGAAGCAAGATTAGTTCCCATGAGGAGAATCTGGGGAGATACTAAAGACAAGTAGAAAATCTGTCTAAATCTAGCCTTGAATTAATTATTGGAGGGGGAGGGTCAGCAAACAGAAGTGAGTGAGCAGAAAACTTGTCTGCCAAAGACACAGAAATATGAGCTTTCAGGATTTATTTAGATACCAGTGCTCTCATATGTCTAAACAAAAATTATTTTCTAATGCATTTAGGAGTAATAAAAAGAATTACACATAATAACAGCATTTTGGAGTAAGAGGCCTTTTTGAGACAAGGGTAGAATTTTGCCCTCACCTATAAACTTTTGAGCATACATTTGAAAAATCAATCAAAAGTTTGAGGATAACTCATTTTCATTCAAATACTCACGTTTACATGATTTTTGAACTGCTACCTTTTTGGAAATCTTAAAAAAACAAACATTTCAAACAGTCGGCTAATACGCATGAACTAACACTGGTTCAGTTTTTAAATTACGGATAATATCCGTATTAACATTATAACGACTCTGTACTACAGATTGACATGGTGCATCGTAACAACTCCGAAGGATTCTTCCTTGATGCATCTCGACACATCCTTGAAGCACCTCAACATGGACTGGAGAGGAGGCACTTGGAAGCAAATCAGAATGTACACTAAATCAAACAGTCAACTTCTGGGGTGTGGGTGGAAGGAAGGGGTCCATTAAAAAGTTCTTTTACATTGAATTCTCCTCCCAAATTAAATCAGCAAATAAATGATACTGCTTTTTAAAATGCTGTGCTTTTGATAGCCTTGCAGAAATATTCAGTGCAGAAACTTTAAATCTGTCATTAGTTCTCTGTGTATGGTATCCTACTCAGCCTGTTAAATAATTGCAGGCTTTAAAAGGTTCTTTAGGCCAGCCTTTCATTTTGTTGCTCTTTTAGCTCTTGCTGCAGTATTTTAGTAAGTTTCAAACAGTCGTCCTCTTTTTGGACATCAAAATATTTTCTTGGAAGTAATTTTAATCTGATTTTATAAAAATTTTGTTCAAGCAAACTGTTAAAAGAAGTATTTTAATTCAGATTTTTTAATAGTCCTTTAGTTTGAATTCACAAAAAAATAAAAATTGCCTTTGGTTAGGTGTTATGATGAAGTATATAGTATAGTTGTACACTCTCCATTGTGTCTTTTGTGTTTTCACTGGGTTTTTTTTTTTGTTTGTTTGTTTGTTTTTAATCATGGCAGGTCTTTATTGAGCAAAATTGAAATAAACCTAAACAAAATTTACAAATGAAAGGCATTTCAAGACAGTCAGTCCAGAGATTATGTTGCTCACATTTCTTAACTTTGAGGCAGTTTTGAAAGCACAGGTCTTGCCCTCTTGTGCTCATTAAGAGATCTATGATACTTCCCTAAAGATTTCATTGTAATAAATGAGCCTATAAAATTACAATTCTATTTGAAGTATTGAAAGGTTTTTTTAATGATGATTTTATTAGAATAGACTGTCCTGAAAAAATTAGTTATGTCTTACTTTCTTCTGTTTTAAAGGCAAATAATTACTTGCTTTCTGTGCAGTCACTTAACCCAGGTCAGTGCCGTAAGTCACCAGATCATAAACTGGGAAAGCTCTTGGGCATTCAAAATTTGCTGCAATTATCTATACTTAAGTTGCTTTTAAATATTATGCTGCCTTTACAGTGGGAGGAATTTAAATCATTTTTAAAAACTATTACAGAGTATGGGAGTTCCCGTCACGGCTCAGTGATTAAAGAATCTGACTAGGACCCATGAGGTTGCGGGTTCGATCCCTGGCCTTGCTCAGTGGGTTAAGGATCCGTTGTTGCCGTGAGCTGTGGTGTAGGTTGCAGACGCAGCTCGGATCCTGATTGCTGTGGCTCTGGTGTAGGCTGGCAGCTACAGCTCCGATTCAACCCCTAGCCTGGGAACCTCCATATGCCGAGGGAGCGGCCCAAGAAATGGCCAAAAAAAAAAAAAACTTACAAAATATGACAGATGTTTGTCTTGGTATCATTCTTGCTACCATAATCTAATCCAGAGCTCTAATCCAGAGCTGTCCAACAGAACTTTCTGCAGTGATGGAAATATTCTTTATTTATGCTATTCAGTATGGAATCTACTAGCCACATGTGGCTCTTGAGCACTTGAAGTGTCACTTGATGCAGCTGAGGGACTACATTGTTAATTTCTTAAAAGGTATTTGACTTTTTTGTTTTTAGGGCCACACCTGCAGCTTATGGAAGTTCCCAGGCTAGAGGTCGAATCCGAACTACAGCTGCCAGCCTATACCACAGGCACAGCAATGCCAAATCCAAGGTGCATCTGTGACCTACACCATAGCTCACAGAAATGCCAGACCCTTAACCCACTGAGCAGCGCAAAGGATCAAACCTGCATCCTAATGGATACTAGTTGGATTCATTTCTGCTGAGCCACAGTGGGAACTCCCTGACTTTTAAGTAATTTTACACCATACTGAACAGCATAGTTCTTTTATTTTGCTTTCTTCTGTGTACTAGCGTTGTAGAGGTTGTGTGAAAATTAATATAACAATCTATATTTTGTTGCTTAAGAAGATATTAAATGTATGGTTTATTAAAGATACTCTTGATTGTTCTCTAAGATATTGCTTCCATAGTTTACTAGTTTTGTAGTTTTGAGGGGTCTTGTTCAAGTCCTTTTTACAAATAGAGTATATACGACTTAGTGTTTATCTGGGGAGCTATTAACGTTTATATTTTGGTTTTGGCCTTACTATAACAAAATAACCCTCAATGCCAGTGAGCAGTGGGCTATATATAAGTTCATTTTTTAAAAAATCATGTTTCTGTTTATTTTAAGTCTTTTATCTGTCTCTTTCATTGACTCTCAGCGCCTTGAAATCAGGGAACATTCCTTAACAGGCTTTGTATTCTTTTTGCCTAACACTTGCCTGGCACATTATAGGTATGCATAGAAAGAGTAAAATAATGACATGGGAAGAAACTTATGCTGCTTGCTCTGCCAAACAAATGCGGATGTCTGTACTAAAATTATATTTTGAACAGTTTGCAAGAAGGTCATTTATTATTTTAATACTTAAAAACAGAACTCTCTTCATTTCACTTGATGTTTATTATCTATTATGTACCTAACATTAAATAATAAGCAAATATAAACAGTACACAGTTCCTGTTCTCGAGGAGGATTATAATTTAGAAAGATTCTAGATAGAGTTGAGATCAATTTCTAGGTATGGATAATACAGAAAGTATTTGTAAAAGAGGGATTAAATGTTTATCTTTCACATTACTTTGACATTGGGGTATGTAAGTTCCCCCCAGAAAAGTTTGCTGATCATTTGCAGTGAGAGAACTATGAAATATGAATATTCTTCTTGTTAATGGATTTAGTTATATTGTGCTGCTTATCCTTAATCCTAGTCCCAACAGAAATCTGATTTCAAAAACACATATATGGTCAGTCAACTTTCTTATAAATATCTGTTTGATATATTACATTTATGTTAAATGACAAGGTAAAGATAGTATGTTTATATTAAGTAGCAATGCAGGTTTTATAAAAAGGAGAGGATCTAGGGTGTCCCCTTGGATCAGCGGAAATAAATCTGACTAGTATCCATGAGGACGCAGGTTCGCTCCCTGGCCTCGCTCAGTGGGTTAAGAATCTGGCATTGCCGTGGGTGAGCTGTGGTGTAGGTCGAAGACTCGGCTGCAATCTGGTGTTGCTGTGTCTGTGGCGTAGGCCGGCAGCTGTAGCTCTGATTTGATCCCTAGTCTGGGAACCTCCATATGCTGCAGGTGTGGCCCTGAAAAGAAAAAAAAGAGGAGATCCAAAAATAAAAATAATCAAGTATTTCACTGATTGACAACTTCCATCTCTCTCTCTCTCTTTTTTTTTTTTTTAGGAATTACAAGCACATGTTGACCAGATAACTGAAATGGCAGCAGTAATGAGGAAAGCCATTGAAATCGATGAGCAGCAGGGTTGCAAGGAACAGGAACGAATATTACAACTCGAAGTAAGTTTTAAATTGCAAATGTAGGTGAAAACTGTCTGTACAAAGATTTATGCCAGAAAATATATCCCATTTTTATCTTATTTTATTTATCCCAGTTTTAAATACATACTTTCTGGGATACTGGTAATGTTCTTTTTCTTAATTTGGATATTACTTATATGGTTATATAATGCAATACCATTTATATAGTAATGCAAGTCTGGGATCAGTAGTAAACAAACTAGTAATTGAGAAAATTGATTTTTTTAATCCTGTGTTGCTTCTGTTCTTAAGTGAATATACTTCTTCATTTTAGTAATTAAAAAAAAAAAATGTTAGAATTCTCATCATGGCTTGCCAGTAACGAAGGATGAGGATGAGGATGCAGGTTCAATCCCTGGCCTCGCTCAGTGGGTTAAGGGTCTGGCATTGCTGTGATCTGTGGTTTAGGTCACAGACACGGCTCAGATCCCTCGTTGCTGTGGCTGTGGTATAGGCCAGCAGCTGTAGCTCTGATTCAACCCCTAGCCTGGGAACTTCCATATGCTGCAGGTGCAGCCCTAAAAAGACAATAATAATAAAAATAAAAGCTTCATTTTGAAATCATAGTGGAGAAATTGGTTACAGAAGGCCAAATGTGACTTTTCTAAGCATATAATGTTCTCTTATTCTTCATAACAAAAGTAAGGAAACTTTTTCAGTAAAAAGCCAGATAGTAAATCTTTTTTTTAAAATTTATCTTATGAAAGTAGAGTTGATTTACAATGTTATGTTAATTTCTACTGTATAGCAAATTGATTCAATTATACATATATATACATTCTTCTTCGTACTATTTTCCTTTATGGTTTATCACAGGCTATTAAATACAGTTGCCTGTGCTGTACAGTAGCAAACAGTTAAGTCTCTTAAGCTTTGCGAACCAGGCAGTCTCTGTTGCAGCTCCTCAACTCTGCCATGGTAACACAAAAGCAGCCAGACCCACAAGAATAGGATTGGACTCAACTGTGTTCCGTTAAAGTTTAGTTTACAATAACAGGCCTCAAGCCAGGCCATAGTATGCCAATCCCTGTTTTATACCTTTGACGCCTCGAAAGTAAGACCAAAGACAAAGCACTAGAGAATATATTATAAAAGTTATTTTAAATGTCTAAAAATGTCTTACAGTAACTAATCTAGGGGAAAAAAAAAAAGGCAAAGATATTTACCAGTGCTAGATTCGGCCACTTACTCTTCTTCTTGAAAAAACACTCCTATCTATTCAGCCTGCTGCTGTTAAATCCCAGTGAGGGAAGCAAACCAGATGGCTTGCCCTGCATTCCGTGCTATCATGAAAATAATAATAATAATCAAGTGCAGAGTGCTTAGAGGTTCTAGTCCCAGGATATTATTCACAAACTTTCTGAGAATTTGTATTCACAAATATAAATCTTGATGTTATTTTCTATACTGTGCTTACAACATAAGGCAATTTCTGAGGTTCTGTGTACACTGAATAGCTGCATGAATGAAAAGGCTTTGCAGTGGTGGAAGACACTGAACACATGAGTCCCACCTCAAAAAGTGTTCTCTGCATTCAAGTTGTCAAGTTCAGCTGTACAGATCATTTAGTACATTTCTGCCAATTACAGTTTACTAGTTTTTTATCTATCATACCTTCTTATGTTTGGCTTAAGATATGTTTGTACTCTTAGAGAGCCGCTGTGGTGACTACTTCTTTCTTTTTGTTTGCTTTCTTATAGCAGGAAAATAAAGGCTTGAGAGAGATCCTTCAAATAACTCGAGAATCGTTTTTGAACCTTAGGAAAGATGATGTGTCGGAAAGTACATCTTTGTCAGCATTAGTGACCAATAGTGACCTGAGTCTGAGGAAGAGCTGAAGAGCTTTTAAGTCTGTGAACTTCTTACAAGGCTCCACGTAGTCACTGGGACTGGCCTATCAAGTGAATGAATTAACAGAAAAGTCCATCTCAAGCTACACTTTGTTTTATTTTTTTCTATGATATGTACAGTGCACTGGCAATGACATTTTTAAAAGATAGCAACAAAAAAATGCATAGTTAATGGTCATAGACTTTATTCCAAAATATAATTGAGAAATAGAAACTAAGCTTTTGTTAACTTGTAAACAAGTTAAAGATTTTCACGGTGACCGCTAACGTATTAAGAGCGTTCAGAAGTGCTGTTGGCTTTCTGGATGATACTTGAATAAACAAGAATATTCCCAACAAATGTCTGGGAATTCATCAAATTATCCCAATTTTAAAGTGCAGATTTTGCCACAATACTATGAATGGAAGACCATCATACTAAATTATATCCTCCCTATTTGGTGGAAGTTAACAAATAGCTTGTGTTCCATGAGACTTCAGCTTTAGTGATTGCCTGTCTACCTTCTCCTTAATTCAAATTTTTGTCAAAGAAAGTTCAATTTGAAAGGCTGTTAGGAATGTTTTACATGCACCATCAACAAAGGAGGTAATTTAATTTTACCTAATTTATCATAATTAATACTGAGCTAGCAGTTATCCATGACTTGCTTTAGTATATGAACTACCATTTCAGGAATGAAAGAAAAGGAAATACTACTTTCTAAGAAAGAAGATCTTATAAGAGACATATTCAGTAGGTTAAACTACTCTTTTGAAAGAATACATTTTGGTTCTAAATCAATAAAGAAGATGAGATTTTTGTCTTCTCTGGTTGATCTTTAAGGATATTACGTAGTTCATTTAGCTGACAGTTGACATGTTTGATATAGCAAGCTAGGTGTCGTAATTTCAAAGTAAATTGGAAATTCCTCTGCCTCAGAACCTTTTTTTAAAGTAATTACTCTTAAGAGATACAGAAACAGTAAATTAAAATTTTAAAAGATTTTTTTTTTTTCTAGATCTATTCTTAAGCTCCATCTAGTCCTCAGTCTCTGTTTCTTGTAACCTTTCAGTCATTGGTCTGGAGGGTGACAGAAGGGGGAAATCTGGATTTAAAAGTATTTGTTTTATTTTTTACAAAATATATATCCAGTGTATAAACTTTTAAAAGCCTCTAGAAATAGAAATGTGCTTTAACATCAATTGAAATCTAAATTTTTCATATTTTGTCGTGATTGTAGAAGAAAAGGATATGTGTGTCAAATATGGTTATTAAATATACTCTACTCATTTATTCTAAATATATTAAATTAGCATGATAGAAAATTCTACTTCAGAGTATAAAATTTGTTAAAGTAATGTCCACATTATTCACATGGTAACTTTTATGTATAATTTCATGTATTGGGAAAATTCAAAACTACTTTTCACTTTGGAATTTTTTTATCTTATGTTTGGGTTATGTGGGGTTGATGGGACTGATTGAATAGAAAAGAGCTAATGATCCAAACAGTAAATAGATTTCTTTTCTCATTCAGAGGCCTTAATTTATATTTTATAAACAAGTGACAGTTTTTATTTTTAAACTTTTCTATTGATTTGGGGGTAAGTGCCCTTTAATTTGGTGGCACATTCATTCATAGAGTTTTTATCCTGAGTCAGAACTAAAATAAGCTACACAATTGAGATTTAAGTCTGAGGCAGTTCATTAGGGCAGCTCTACTATAAAACATTATTTGTGAAATAATTATTTTTGTAAACAAATAAGTTGAGTTAATTTATTCTTGGTCTTCTTACTTGGATGTTACTTTAAGAACTTGGTGTTTTGAAGACATTTACTTTGTTATATAGAAACAGTGTTTTAGCCCATACTTTTTAAGCAGAAACTTAAATTTATGTCTGAGAACATGTACTGCTAGGAACCTATTTTATCAGTAATAAAGATGAGTAATTAAAATTGATATGGTCTCTACATTAATGTGAAAACTGCATACATTTATTCTTACATATAGTTTATTTTAAGGGCTTCGTATTTATCTTTTTGAACCACGGAAAGTACTTAGTAATAACTTCTTAGTACTTAGCAACAACTTCTATTTGTATTTCTTAGGAATTGGCCAACAACTTATTGCTGATTCTGCAGACCTTTTGATCACCTAAAGTGGGTTAATGGTGTCCCCCCAGAGGTATGTCCAGGTCCTAACCTCCTGTACCTGTGTTTGTGAGCATATTTGCAAATAGAGTCTATGCAGATTTAAGGATCTCAGGATAAGATCTTCCTGGATTTAGTAGGGGCCCCACATCTGATGGCTGATGTCTGCATAGGAAAGGAGGAGATTTGAAACAACAAGGAGAAAGTCATGTGCAGAGAGAGGCAGCGAGTTTTGCAGCTCAGGGAAATCTAAGGTTTATGAGGTGCCACCAGAATCGAGAGATGCTTGGGATGACATTATATCCCTCAGCGTCCAGAGGGAGCCAGCCTTGCTTGACTTCAGACTTCTGGCCTTTGAATTTTCAGAGCTCTGGGAGAATAAATTTCTGTTAAGCCACCCAGCCTGTAGCAGTTTGTTACAGCAGCCCCAGGAAGTGAACACATCATCTATTATTTATCACGTGTCCACTATATTATTAGCGGACAGTCACTGTAAAGGGAATACAATTCTGAAAGACCAAATATGGGCATTCCCTGGTGGCTCAGTGGGTTAAGGATCCAGCGTTGTCCCTGCTGGTGGCTCTGGTCACTGTGGTATGGGTTCAGTCCCTGGCTCAGGAATTTCCTTATGCTGTGGGCACAACCAAAACATAAAATAAAAGACCAACTGTGTACAATCTCGAGATAAAATGTTTTCCACTCAGATATATATTCTTTAATTTCAAGATGACTTCCAAAATTTTGTATCTCTAAACTGATTCAATAATAAATGGAAGATCATAGATCCTTGACCTAATTTGTGGTGGCTGGTTTTTTTGTTTGTTTGTTTGTTATTGTTGTTGTTTTTTCTTTTTTCTTTTCTTTCTTTTTTTTGGTCTTTTAGGGCCACACCAGCGGCATATGGAGGTTCCCAGGCTAGGGGTCGAATCAGAGCTGTAGCCACTGGCCTACGCCAAAGCCACAGCAACACGGGATCTGAGCTGCATCTGTGGCCTACACCACAGCTCAGGGCAATGCCAGATCCATAACCCATTGATCAAGGCCAGGGATTGAACCTGCTTCCTTATGGATGCTAGTTGGGTTCATTAACCAATGAGCCACAACGGGAACTACCTTTTTTGACTATCAGAATGAAGCAGGAGTATGTTTTTTTAAATGAAATACTGATGAAGAATCATTTTCTAATTGGAATTTGAAAGGGCGTTCTCTTTTTACCTCATTGGCTGCCCCTCAGTCTCCTTTGTTTCTTTCTTCTCTCTCTTTTTTTTCTTTTTTAGAGCCACGCCCATGGTATATGGAAGTTTCCAGGCTAGGGATTGAATCGGAGCTGCAGCTGCCAGCCTACACCACAGCTCAGGGCAACATCAGATCCTTAACTCACTGAGTGAGGCCAGGGATTGAACCAGCATCCTCATGGATACTAGTTGGGTTTGTTACCGCTGAGCCACAATAGGAACTCCTCTCTGATTTCTTAACGTTAGAGAATCACAGGGCTCAGTTCTTATTCCTGTTCTCTATTTACACTCACTTCTTTAATGATCTCACCCAATCTCATGACTTTAATTACCACCTGTACACAAGATGACTCCCAAATTTACAGGTCTCATTAGACCTCGAATTAACTCCAGACTCATCTATCTGAGAGTATCAAAGAAAGCTGAATTCCCAACTTACTCTCAGACCGCTCCCTGTTTTACCCCATCTCAGTTGATGACAACTCCATGTATCCAGCTAGTAGGGCCCAAAACCTTGGTGACATCTTTGACTCCACTTCTTATATCTTGCACCCAATCCATCAGCAAATTATTGACACCCCGTTCTAATACGATTAACCCTTGAGCAATACCACGTGGGAGGGCTTGACCCCCTTATTGGATATTCAGATTGTTTGCAGGTTTTGTCAACACAAAACAATGCTGCATTAAACATCCATATACATAGTTTATGCACTGTACTCCAATTTCTGGTGAATAAATCCCCAGAAGCTTATTAGGTTATGTTCACTTTTGTTATAATTCACTTTTTACAATAAGGAAAAACAAGTGTACATAGTTGAAAACCTAGCATACAGAAAACATACAAGTCAAGTAAGTCAACCTCATCCTACAGCCCATTGACTTTCCAGATTTCTTTTTTGCTTTTTTTAAGACCGCATCTGCAGTGGTCAAATGGGAGCTGCCTACGCCACAGCCATAGCATTGCTAGATCCTTAACCCACTGAGCAAGGCTGGGGATTGAACCCACATCCTCATGGATACTAGTTGGGTTCGTAACCTGCTCAGCCACAGTGGGGATCTCCCTTTTCAGATTTTTTTATGAATCAGAAAAACCAGAAGAATCTAATATGTGTTTTTATATACATATACACACATACACACGCAATCAGAATCTTACCTTGCTTCCTCACCTTGATTTTTCTTTTCAGCTAATGGTATCTCATGCAAATCTTTTTTCCATATGAACAAAAGGAAAAGAGTAAGCCCACTGTCTTGGAATAACCAAAAGCCTTCAGAAAATTCACCATATTGAAATTAATAGGATATAACAAACGTGGGAATTTATACACCAGAAATCAAAGTACTGTCCATAAACTATATATATAGATGTTTAATCCAGCATTGTTTTGTGTTAAAAACTGCAAATAATCTGATTATTCATCAATAAAGGAATCAGCCCTCCCCACCCTGGCAGCATTCGAGGGTCAACTGGAATTTGTTGGGAGTGTCAATAGGATTTGCCAATGGAAGATTTAAGAGGTGGTCAGGGAGTTCCCATCATGGCTCAGAGGAAACGAATCTGACTAGTATCCATGAGGACCCAGGTTCAATCCTGGCCTTGATCAGTGGGTTAAGGATCTGGTGTTGCCCTGAGCTGTGGTGTAGTTCGCAGACGTGGCTCAGATCTGCCCTGGCCATGGCTGTGGCATAGGCCAGCAGTTACAGCTCTGATTTGACCCCTAGCCTGGGAACCTCCACATGCCACAGGTGTGGCCCTAAAAAGACAAAAAACAAAAATGAAGAATAAAGTGGAGTCAAAGATGCCACCAAGGTTTTGGGTCCGACTAGCTGGAAATATGGAGTCATAACACACAGGGTGTATTTCTTAAGTATCAGAAGGCTACGTTTGGGCTTTTTATAAAATGAAAAAGAAACCTGGTTAGAATCAATACTCCCTAAGAGCTTGTCCCCATCATGTTTGTACATAACCCTGAGTCTCAGCACGTTGCTTTGGTTTGTATAAACAGATGATGGATGAATAGGGCTAGTAGCCCTTGGCTGTTTTAACATGCCAGATTTGTCAGCGCTGTCTCAGATTTCAGCACCACTCAGGGGTCAAGTGCTCAGTCCTACCAAACCAAAGGCTGATGTGAGAGCAAGTGAATGAATTTCTCAAATATTAACTTCCCCTATAATGGGTTCTTCTTCTCCTTCTTCCTCTTCCTCTTCTTCCTCTTCTTCCTCCTCTTCTTCCTCTTCTTCTTCCTCTTCTTCCCTCACCTGTGGCACATGGAAGTTCCTGGGCTAGGGGTTGTATTGGAGCTGCAGCTGCCCACCTACACCACAGCCACAGCAACACCAGATCCAAGCTGCATCTGTGACCTACACTGCACATTGCAGCAATGTTGGATCCTTAACCCACTGAGCGGGGTCAGGGATTGAACCCACATCCTCATGGACTTTATGTTGGGTTCTTAACCCACTGAGCCACAATGGGAATTCCTAAAATAGGTTCATTTTAAGACCTGTCTCAATGATTATAAGGTTTTTCTTCCTAGGTCAGGCAAACTCTAGACATACATAGAATACAAGGGTGAAAACCACCTTTATTCAGTAGAAAGTAAATCACTGGTGTATATTGTTGAAGGAATTCGAAGGGGTAGCTGGTTTGGAAGAAAGTTTGAGTATCTCTACTTATAGATGGAGAACTCTCCTGTGTTGAAATACCTTCAGGCATTAATAAGCAAGATGAAAGTGAGTTTTTTTAGAGAGAAGCCTTTAATCCTGTCCCTGAAATTTTAGACCCTTAGAACCCTAGGCCCAGCTCTAACAATACTTATATTTTAGTCATTTTAAGGAATTTTGATATATGGATGATCTCCTTCAAATGAGAAAGCTAGTTTACTTTTAAAAGGAATTGGGGGGGAGGAGTTCCCTAGTGGCTCAGTGGGTTAAGAATCCAGCATTTTCACTGCAGCAGCTGTGGGTCACTGCTGTGCCATGGATTATATCCCTGGCCCTAGAACTTCAGCATGGGGCAGACAGGGACCGGAAAAAAAAAAAAGGAGTTGAGGTCTAGTTCAATTCCTGAAAACACAGCCGCTGGAGAACTGGGGGGCAAAGGCATGAATAGTAATTGCCCTCTTGCTTCTTCCAGCTGCATTCATCTTTCGATCCTCTACCCCTTTTCTCAAAGCTCCCAGATACAGGCATCCATGCTCTCCTCAGCATGCGGTACCACATTCAGGCGGGCCAAGTACACTCAGGCTAGCCTGGGTGAGAGAGAATCCACTAGCAGAACGGGCCATGAGAACCTCATGTGAGGCAGAGTAAGCCTTTTAGCTGTTAAGGACTTCAAAGGAGAAAGACTTCAGAAAGAAAAAAAAAATTGCAGCCGGTCTTTAACCTTCTTCCAAGGGAAAGAATTCACTCTAGGGCCAGTAGGGTCAGGTGTATGATTATACTTTGTACATACAGGACCCTGAAAGAGAAAGAATGACTTCAAGGGCCACATCTTATGGGTCACTCATGTTCTGACCTGTCCACCAGGGTATGATTATTAAATTCTGGAGTCTTGGGAGGAATGGAAAAAGAAAAGTAAATTAAAATTCCAGGTGTGGAGTTGCCGTCGTGGCGCAGTGGTTAACGAGTCCGACTAGGAACCATGAGGTTGTGGGTTCGGTCCCTGCCGTTGCTCAGTGGGTTGATGATCCAGCATTGCCGTGAGCTGTGGTGTAGGTTGCAGACGCGGCTCGGATCCTGCGTTGCTGTGGCTCTGGTGTTGGCCAGTGGCTACAGCTCCAATTTGACCCCTGGCCTGGGACCTCCATATGCCGTGGGAGCGGCCCAAAGAAATAGCAAAAAAAAAAAAAAGCCAGGTGTGCTCTGTGCAGCTTGGTAGTTCAGTTAAAATGTAATGAGGAAGAGAAGACTAACCAAAAAAAAGTAGAAGAACTACCATAGGATCTTGCACTCCCACTTCTGGATATATATCCCAAAAAAATGAAAACAAGATATTGAAAAAATATCTGTACTCCCATGTTTATTGCAGCATTATTCCCAATAGCCAAGACAGGGAAACCACCTAAGTGTCCTTTGGTGGACAGATGGACCAAAATGTTGCCTTTGTACACAACTGAATATTATTCAGCCATGAAAAGAAGGAAACTCTGCCGTTTATAACAACATGGATGGACCTTGAGAGCATTATGCTTGGTGAGATGTCAGCAGAGAAAGGCAAACACTGTATGCTCTCGCTTATCTGTGGGATCTGATAAAGCCAAACTTGTAGTAACAGAGAATAGGATAGAGGTAACCAGGGGCTGGGGGTGGGGGTGAGGGGAGTCGGGGAGATGTTTAAGTGTCCAAACTAATAACTAGTAGAAGAACACATTCTGGAGATCTCATTCATAGCACAGTAGTTATAGTCAACAATACTGTATTATAAACTCCAAAGTTGTTGAGAAACTAAATCTTAACTGTTCTCACCACAAAAAAATAATTATGGAGGAGTTCCCTGTTGGCCTAGCCATCAAGGGATCTATCCTTGTCACTGCTGTGGCTTAGATCACTGCTGGGGCATGGGTTCAATCCCTGGCCCAGGGGCTTCTTCCATGCCACGGGGTGGCCAAAAAAAAAAAAAAAAAAAGAATTATGTGACATGACAGAGGTGTTAGTTAGTGATGGTAACCATATTGTAATATATAAAGGTATTAACTCAACATTGTATGCCTTTAACCTATACAATGTCGTATGTTGAGTATATCTCAATAAAAACAAAACCTGACAGCATCATGTCTGGATCAGGTGCTCAAAATACCAAAAGCTGAGAATGGGAGAGCTGATCCCACCAAGCACCAAAATGAAGGGCTGTAATGACTGGTGGGTGTGCAGATGAGACTCCACTGGGGCACCTCCAAAATGAGAAGGGAAAGCCTCCAGGCTCTTTTCTTTAATTTTTATTTTTTACTGAAGTACAGCTGATTTGCGATGTGTTCGTTTCAGGTGTACAGCAAAGTGATTCAATTATACATATACATATTTTCATTCCTTTTCAGATTCTTTTCCCATATAGGTTATTGCAGAATATTGAGTAGAGTTCCCTGTGCTATACCTGTGCTAGAGGTCCTTGTTGATTACATATTTTATATATTTTACATATTTTTATATATGTATATAGTAGCGTGTGTATGTTAATCTCACACTCCTAATTTATCCTTCCCTCCCTCTTCCCCCATAGGAAACCATAAGTTTGCTTTCAACCAAGCTTTTGTTTGTGTATCCCTCAGCTACCTGGAAAGCACTGAGCTTCCTTGTTGTCCTACACATCCAGTCTTTGCTTAAATGTCACTTCTGCAAAGAATTCTTCCCTGGCATCCCAGATGCTACACCCCCCACTCCATTATAAATTTTCATTGCATACTGTACTTCTTTTGGGTAACTATTTTAGTATCTGTCTCACTTACCACACTCCAAGCCCTGAAACAGGGACCAGGCCTATATTGTTGGCTGTCTTCTTAGTGCCCAAGGCAGTGCCTGACACTTAAGAAACTCAAGAAAACCTTGATTGAATGAGTGAAGATGAGA
Organism: Sus scrofa; assembly: GCF_054392235.1. Taxonomy (NCBI): domain Eukaryota; kingdom Metazoa; phylum Chordata; class Mammalia; order Artiodactyla; family Suidae; genus Sus; species Sus scrofa. The sequence goes on along the minus strand of NC_139387.1, from coordinate 53,601,497 downwards.
GTCAAGTCAGACCATTATTGCTGTATCACAATTTTTTTTTGTCTTTTTGCCTTTTCTTGAGCCGCTCCTGTGGCATATGGAGGTTCCCAGGCTAGGGGTCTAATTGGAGCTGTAGCCACCAGACTATGGCAGAGCCACAGCAACACGGGATCCAAGCCACATCTGTGACCTACACCACAGCTCACGGCAATGCCAGATCCTTAACCCACTGAGCAAGGGCAGGGATTGAACCCGCAACCTCATGGTTCCTAATCGGATTCACTAACCACTGCGCCACGATGGGAACTCCTGTACTACAATTTTTAAACAGTTGCCCCTTGTGCTGATGTGGCTTGATCCAGAAGGGCCAGCCTCCTCAGTGTGATGATTTACAAAGCAGTCCCTGGTAAGCCCAAATCTCCACTCTCTACCTCAGTTTCATAAACGGTGGTCCTTGAAACAGTCCGAACTGCCCAGAGGTCTTTCAATCAACAGTCAGGATAAGGGAGTTCCCGTCGTGGCGCAGTGGTTAACGAATCCGACTAGGAACCATGAGGTTACGGGTTCGGTCCCTGCCCTTGCTCAGTGGGTTAATGATCCAGTGTTGCCGTGAGCTGTGGTGTAGGTTGCAGATGCGGCTCGGATCCCGAGTTGCTGTGGCTCTGGCGTAGGCCGGTGGCTACAGCTCCGATTCAACCCCTAGCCTGGGAACCTCCATATGCCGCGGGAGCGGCCCAAGAAATAGCAACAACAACAACAAAAAGACAAAAGACAAAAAAAAAAAAAAAAAAAAAAAATCAGGATAGGAGTTCCTGTTGTGACTCAGTGGGTTAAGAACCCGCTGTTGTCTCTGTGAGAATGCGGGCCTCGCTCAGTGGGTTAAGGATCTGGCACTGCCGCAAGCTGTGGCATAGGTTATAGATGCAGCTCTGGTTCAACCTCTAGCCCAGGAACCTCCATATGCTGCAGGTGCAGCTGTAAAAAGAAAAAACAAAAAGGATAAAAGGACTTCCAAGGTATGTTAGTCTGCGAGGGCTGCCATAATAAAATACCACAGACTGGGTGGGTTAAATAACATGTTTATTTTCTCGCATTCTGGAGGCTGGAAATTCAAGATCAAGGCTGATTTCCTCTGAGGCCTCTCCTCGGCTGGCAGACAACCACCTTTTCACTGTGTCCTCACATGTACTTTGCCCCGGTGTCTCTGTTATGTTCTAATCTTTTTGAAAAGACTTTAGTCAGATTTGGAGTTCCCGTTGTGGCACAGTGGTTAACGAATCCGACTAGGAACCATGAGGTTGCGGATTCGATCCCTGGCCTTGCTCAGTGGGTTAAGGATCCGGCGTTGCTGTGAGCTGTGGTGTAGGTCGCAGACACAGCTTGGATCCCTCATTGCTGTGGCTCTGGCGTAGGCCGGTGGCTACAGCTCCGATTGGACCCCTAGCCTGGGAACCTCCATATGCTGAGGGAACGGCCCTAGAAAAGGCAAAACAACAACAACAACAACAAAAAATCTTTAGTGAGATTGGGTAAGGGTCCACCCTAATGGCCTCCTTTTAATTGAATTACCTCTTCCATAAAGCCCTCTCTCCAAATATAGTCTGATGTACTGGGAGGTTAGGACTTCAACGTAAGGATTTTGTAGCGGGGGTGGGGAGACTCAATTCAGCCCATAGCAAAAAGGAAAACACAGGTAGCCTCTCTCTCCCAAAAAAGGTTATGGCACAATGGGAAAGCCTCCACACAGGTCTCTGGAAATCAGAGCCCAGAATTCTACAGTTTTAATGAAAATTAATAACAGGTTATCAATGACATCATCAAGGAGTGACCTTCACTCCCATACATTCTATACAGATGCTGCTGCGGAGAAATTCTTAGAGACATTGGAAATTTTAGTTATCTGTCATGTACTTTGTAATGAATAGGACATGGTCCATAACTGCAGAGAATTAACTTGGAAAAACATGTTTTCACTGTGTAAAATCCCCAAAACTAAACTAAAACTCTCCAGAAGAAGAGATCATACTGTTAACATTAGGGGCTTGCTATGAATTCACCAGCAGAAGAAAATTGAAAATAGTCAATGGTTTATATTTTCATTAGAGTGTAAAGCACATGTGGACAGGCAGTTCTCAAATTTTGGTCTGGGTACTATTATTTGATAACTGTGACTTCATATAATTGACTCTGGTTAAGAATTTCCTCAGCTTGGGAGTTCCTGTTGTGGCCCAGTGGAAACAAATCTGACTAGTATTCATGGGAATGCGGGTTCAATCCCTGGCCTCACTCAGTGGGTCAAGGGTCTGGCATTGCAGTGAGCTGTAGTGTAGGTTACAGATGGGGCTCAGATCCCGAGTTGCTGTGGCTGTGGTGTAGGCCAGCAGCTGTAGCTCTGATTCGACCCCTAGCCTGGGAACTTCCATATGCCGTGAGTGCAGCTCTAAAAAAAAGAAAAAAGAAAAAAGAATTTCCTCAGGTTTAAAAAACCATGATAACATGTTAGATCAGATAACGTAATCACTAAAATTCATTCCTGGTCTAAAATTCTAGCAATTTCTTTGTTAGTTTTCCAGCCCACTTCATACAGGACTCAACTTATCTACAGCACAGGTCTGGCAACCTAGTAGCTAATCTAAAATAGGTTAATCAGAACCAAAACATTTAAATAGTAGAATCAAGTTTCTGGTAACACTGCCATTTGTCTGGTCTGACACAACCACAATGCCCATGACACCAACACAAACTGATGCATTAAAGACATGTTTTCCTTCTAACAAAGGATATAACTTTTAATACATTACCCCAGATTTTCTTCATTTCCTATCATTTCGTTTATGCTTATGCGGATTTTTTAACATAAAGAAGTGTTTGTCCTGATTAAATAATTGTTTTTATAGCTATGACACTGTCCTCTCATGTCTTGGTACTTTGGTACAAACACAGTTGGTAAAAATTTTATGAATTTTATTGTAGTAAGACTTCATGCGTTTTTTTTTCAAAATAGGTATTTATTATTTAAAAAATTATACAAAATGGCTTATTACTCACAAATTATCATGAAAAATTTTAAACAATTCGTCTCCCCCCTCCAAGAAAAGTTATGTCTGTCTTTACAGTCTTCACTGACAGTGCATTTTCATGGTATAGGAAAAAATTCAAACATTCCATGTACCTTTGTTAGAATTTACGATACAGCAGAATCCAGAATCCCTACAGTGAATTATTAATACAAAACCACACATTTTTCTTCAACTTTAAGCGTTACTGAAGTCATAGAAACAAGGAAGATTACAAAATAAATAGTAAACAAACACCTGTGTATACTTTTTTCAAAGCAAAAATGATTTTTTAATATATTTTTATTATATTTTTAATGTATTTTTTCATTTTGTTTCAGCCTCTCCAAAACATTTTTTTTCTGTTTTTGGCGTTTTAGGGCTGCATCCGTGGCATATGGAGGGTCCCAGGCTAGAGGTCCAATCAGAGCTACAGCCGCTGGCCTACACCACAGCCCCAGCAACATCAGATCCCAGCCGCGTCTGCGACCTACCCCACAACTCGTGGCAACAGCGGATCCTTAACCCACTGATAGAGGCCAGGGATTGAACCCACAACCTCATGGTTCCTAGTTGGATTCGTTTCCACTGTGCCACAACGGGAACTCCCCAAAACACTTTTTTTAAAAGCAAAAGTTGAAAACTTCAGTTATCTGAAACTTCAAATACCTATTATAATTTGGAAAACTCTTTAAAGTGGGGGGTGGCTCATTGGGTTAAGGATCCAGCATCATCACTGCTGTGGTTCAGGTTGCTGCTGTGGTGTGGGTTTGATCCCTGCCCCTGGAACATGCTGAGGGTGTGAACAAAAAAAGAAAAACTCTTAAAAGCAGCATCATTTAAATAGTGGTTAACTCACAAATGGGAATGCAGCAACCATAATAGACCTCAAGGCCACTTGGGCATGTCACAGTCATCAAATTCAAGGCAGAACCTCGGCGAGGCTCTGACGGTTAAGAGAAAAGACCATGAGGGGTAGGGATGCAGCCCAGGGCACCCCGGTGCTTTCTTGTGGTGGAACAAAGTCAAAACCAAAGGGACTCTCCTTACAGAATCCAAGGCCCACCTTAAAAGCAGCTCTTTAAACACCTTAATCCTTTCTGACTCCCTCCTCATCACTTTAAAACAGAAAGTACAAAGACTTCATACAGAAATTTTCTGAAACTATATTTTATATCAATGTTCTAACAAGTTTAGCAGAAAGAACACAAAATGCAAAAGGTTTTCTTATTAATGGGACTATAGATGATGCTAGGAGCCAATCTGTTTCCTAAAAATAAAACAATTCATGTCATCTAATGCAGATTAAATTAGAGATCAGTGGTCGACACTATTTAAGGCCTTGAAAGGAAAACAAAAGGCCATGTTTTATCTGGAATATAAATAAAGCATCTATATAAAAGTTCTGTTATCTATATAAGTTGGCATTGTCAAATAATTGAAATAATTCAGCTAGTTAAATTACTATTTTAAGCAATAAAAGGCAAAGATAAGGGCCACCTACTGAACTATACACTTACAAATGATTGATACGGTAAATATGTATTTTACCACAATTAAAAAGAAACAAAAGGGTACCTCTGGATAAAATATGGTAGTAAGAAAGGTGCAAGGTATTCAGACAGGTTTTAGGAAGAAAATAAGTTAGTTCTCCTTCTTTTGTACTCTGAAGTTCAAAGGTGCAGTATCAAATCCCTAAACCTCCATAAACAGTAGCAAATAAAAACTCAGTCTAACCCTTAACTAAAAACCACTCTCCATGCCCCAGCCCTGAATTTAGACAGACTCAGAAGAGAGAATTGTTCAAGGAGTTATATAAAAAGAAAACACCAGGGCTTTACAGGAGAACAATTGTTTTTTAAATTTCTTTGTGTGTGTGTGTGTGTGTGCATCTATTTAATGGAATTAATTGACATATATTTACAGATCGAAAGATAATTTCTTAAGTATTCAGTCATAAGGAAAAACCTCCTTACCACTAACTTTCTGGCCATCGTCCTCCCTCTCCATTGGGGTTATTGTCACCTCCCTGGCATACCCTTAGGCTCTCTCAATAAGAACAGCACAAAACTGTACAAAGCAGGTACAGAGGCCGGGTTCTTAGCAGACTTGCCCCAGAGACTGCTGAAGCACCAGGGCAGAAACACCCAATGTGCAGTGGTGCCTGGGTTGTCCTTCAAGATCACAAAGACCAAGCTCTCTGGCATCTATAGAAGCAGGGGCGTTCTCTCTCCCGCTGGCTGTTCCTTCTGGAAGAGTGCTTTGATCTGGGCTAACTGGCCGTACAGCCTCTCTCTCAGGGGCGGGATGTGGTAGCTGGGGTCCAGAATGTTCGTCACTCTGCGTTCACGCTCGCGCTTCCATAACATGTACGGGTGGGGAGGGAAAAACGGCTGCCCTCTTTCTCTTCGAATCTGTAACGTAATTCCACTTACAGCCAGCATCCCCCATGCTGCCAGGACAATAAAGTCTGAAAAACAGGAGAAAAGCACCGTTGGAACTCTATTTGAAAACCTAACAGAGATCTAACACAACCTTTCATTGCCTCAACCTGGATCATCTTTTCTCAGTTACTATGACGCTTCCTGGTGAGTTTGTCCAAGCATCCATGTACGTCCTCACTCACCAGCCAGGGAATGAGCGAGGAAATTCAGAATTTCCCACAACAGGCATTTGAAAGTCCAGATAGGTTGTAAAGGAATTAGTTGTTTGGATCATGTAGCAGTCCCATATTTTTGTTTTATTTTGTTTTGTTTTTTGTTTTTTTGTTTTGTGTTGTTTGTCTTTTTGCCTCTTCTAGGGCCACTTCCTGTGACATATGGAGGTTCCCAGGTTAGGGGTCGGAGCTGTAGCTGCCAGCCTACGCCAGAGCCACAGCAACACGGGATCCGAGCTGCGTCTGTGACCTACACCACAGCTCAGGGCAATGCCAGATCCTTAACCCACTGAGCAAGGCCAGGGATCGAACCCGCAACCTCATGGTTCCTAGTCAGTTTCATTAACCACTGAGCCACAACAGGAACTCCAAATTCCATATTTTATGACTGGTGCCCACAGATAGAGCTGTTTGTCATGTTTTGCCAGAGGAGGGGGGAAAGGCAATGATCCCTCACAAAGTTACATCAAGGAACATCAGACATCACCTTGCACTTTTTTCCCATTTCACCCTAAATGGGGTCCCATCCCACTCATCAATAGGATGCAGAATATTGTATGGTCTCTGTGGATACAGAAATGCAGGAAGAGATGCAACAAATTGTACTAAGCATCCAGGAAAAGGCTTGGCAAAACACTGTCAAACTTCCAAGATACGTGGATTTTCAAAGGCTCTCCCATCATGTCCAAAACAATGAGGGCAGGCTCGGGATAGCAGAAGGAAAGATTTGCCCTTAAATATTCAAAACCAGCACGATTGTGCTTCTCTATCTTCAGTTCTAAGATCTGTTTTGCCATCCTCCCTATTTTAACATTCTGAAACCAACACATCTTATAGGCTTTGTGAACATGTAATTTAACAGTCATTTTGTTTTTCAAAAAGTTAATGGAAAATCTTTAATGGGTAGACTCTTAAAACTGAGGAAACAATATAACTACTGATCGAAAATCACTTTCATTTTTGACTAGTAAATCACGTGCTTCTTTATAAGAGGGAAACAAGAAAACAGCTTTAAACACTAGGTTGCTGCTCTCACCCCCCTCCTCACCCCACCCCTTCTAAGGTGCCAAACAGCCTTATTCTCAGTGTTTCCCTCACAACTGGGATTGCCCAGGTAAACCTGAGTAATCCTGATTTAGAAACATCTTCACAAAGTTCATTTATCTTAGCTCCTGTGATCAGAAGTTCTTGTTAACACAGGGCTCTTATGGTTTGGTGAGAGTTTATTCTTGCTATCCAGTTAACCTTTCAACCTGGCTACTAAGGGCTCTTGTTTGCACACGTGGGCCAATATTCCTATTTGATGATCACCCTGGTTCTTTTTTTTTTTTTTTTTTTTTTTTGTCTTTTTAGGGCCACAGCAGCAGCAGCATATGGAGTTTCGCAGGCTAGGTGTCGAACTGGAGCTGGAGCTGCTGGCTGATGCCACAGCCACAGCAAAACCACATTGGAGCCGTGGATGGATCTAGTTCAAGCTCTTCCGTTCACCACCCACATCACAGCTCACAGCAACACGGAACCTGATCACCCTGGTTCTTGGTCTTACCATTCGTCTGAAAAGGCACATTTACGAAAGCTCTGCGGAAATCCACGTGGAGCGCTCTCTTGAGGACATTCAAAGTGATGTAAGAAAGGCTTGTATACAAGTAACTGTCAATGGCCAAGACCACCGAGTAGGAACCAATGAATCCACAAGTCAGTATGTTCAGCTGCAGAAGAGAAGAAGTGTTTAGGTGTCAGTTCTGGGAGCACAATAACAGTTTCTAACTTTCATCATTCCTGAGCCTCAATCCCAAGGAATCACTTCCGTATTTGAAGAGGGACCAAGTCATAGAGCTGAATAAAGGTCATCTGAAAAGATAAACTGAAAACAAACAAAAAAAACAAAAACCAAAAAACAACAAAAAAAGATAAACTGAAAACAACCTTCAACACCTACAGTTTGGAGTTCTCACTGTGGCACAGTGGATTACGGATCCAACATTGTCACAGCTGTGGTAGGTTGCAGCTGCAGCTGGGATTCAATCCCTGGCCTGGGAACTTCCACATAGGTGCAGCCAAGAAAGAAAAAACAAAAACAAAAATACCAACAGTTTGTAAAACACAGTTTTCCTCATCTTGAAAAATATCTTCCCTGTGAAAAAACTTTGACAATAAATACTAATTCTTTTTTTTTTTTTTTTTTTTTTTGTCTTTTTGCTATTTCTTGGGCCGCTCCCGCGGCATATGGAGGTTCCCAGGCTAGGGGTCAAATTGGAGCTGTAGCCACCGGCCTATGCCAGAGCCACAGCAACGCAGGATCCGAGCCGCGTCTGCAACCTACACCACGGCTCACAGCAACGCTGGATCGTTAACCCACTGAGCAAGGGCAGGGACCGAACCCGCAACCTCATGGTTCCTAGTCGGATTCGTTAACCACTGCGCCACGGGAACTCCAAATACTAATTCTAATTAGACAAAGAACTGTTCTCCTGGAGAGACCCTGAAAACAAATGATCCATCAGGTTGCTGCATTACCATAAGCCCTACCTTCTCTGCTCCCACTGTTAAGTGTGAAGATCTGCTCTACTTGACGGAAAATCAGCATGATAATCACAACTAGAACTTCTCTTGCTTTCACAGTAATGAGGCTATTTAAAGTCAGTCATCTGATATGGATTATCAGAGGGCTCGCTTTAGTGAATAAAAATGCAAAATGATGCAATAAGTGAAATGATGCAATTTATTCATCCTGTGGACACCAGGATGAATAAATTGACCAGATGAAACACGTACTATTCTCAGGCAGCCCATGAAAACCACTGGAATGAGAACAGCTATGCAGGAGAAGGTCACCCAGAACACAGCATCGTCACGAAAAATCTTTAGATTTCCTGGAAGAGCAAAAAGAAATCAAGAGTAAACAACAGGTTCACCAAGTTAAATTTCATTTTCTTAACAGGTGAGCAGAGACATACATCGAAGGTTTAAGGTAACAACCAGGGAATAGGTTGGCAATTTGAATTGAACTGATTTTTTTCACTTAATTGTCAACACAATCTCTTGAGGGGTGTGTCCTAAGAAGGTGGAGGAGTGGGAGGAAAATCAAGCAGGTAAATGCTCTGCATTTATTACCAGGATAATGTAGAAGAGGCTTGACTAGTCCAAGCTCTTCCATTCTCCAGCTGTAACACAAGACCTGTAACACAAGGCCGGTGGCTACAGCTCCAATTTGACCCCAGTTTTCTGACCCATAAAATGAGAAGGATGAATCACTTCATCTCCAAATCATCCTTCCTGGCTATACACTTCTACGATTCCATGGTTTTGTTTTTCAGTTTTTTTTTTTTTTTTTTCATCTTTTTGTCTTTTTAGGGCCAAGCCCTTGGCGTATGGAGGTTCCCAAGCTAGGGATCTAATTGGAGCTGTAGCCACCGGCCTACACCACAGCCACAGCAATGTCAGATCCAAGCCTTATCTGCGACCTACACCACAGCTCATGGCAACACTGGATCCTTAACCCACTGAGTGAGGCCAGGGCTCAAACCCGCAACCTCATGGCTCCTAGTCGGATTCGTTTCCACTGTGCCATGATGGGAACTCCTAATTACATGATTTTTGTACTGCAAAATAAAAAAATACCAGGAAGGGGCGTTCAGAGTTAACCATATGAAATCCCAATATAAGCAGCAAAATCTGTTTAATAGATTTTTACCATCAGTGCATGTCCTGCCGGCTACTGCACACTGGAAAATGTGATTTCCTCAGGCATCAGGAAGGAGGAGAGCTGACCAGTTACCTGCCCTACTAATCCCTTCTCCAAAAGGTGCACACCTTGGGGCGACCCAGGACAGATACATTAGAATTCCCATTGTAAACTACATTTAAGTAACAAGACTATAAACCTGACAATTATTTAATACTGACTCTGGCACCATCCCTCAGTCCAATTGGAGGTGACCTCTTTCTTGAGACCCATGTATCCTGGAAGAGCAGGAGTTCTGCAGTGAGGGGATCTAGCCTGGAGACCCCACAGTCTCAGAAAGCAAACTGAAACATGCCATAGTGAAGCCAGTGGATAGATCATATTCTCTAGTTCAACTATATGAACCTTTGCACATGTGGCTCTAAAGAAAAAGGAACCCAGGGCTTAAAAATAACTGTTATGGCGTTCCCGTCATGGCGCAGTGGTTAACGAATCCGACTAGGAACCATGAGGTTGCGGGTTCGGTCCCTGCCCTTGCTCAGTGGGTTAACGATCCAGCGTTGCTGTGAGCTGTGGTGTAGGTTGCAGACGCGGCTCAGATCGCGCGTTGCTGTGGCTCTGGCGTAGGCCGGCGGCTACAGCTCCGATTTGACCCCTAGCCTGGGAACCTCCATGTGCCGCAGAAGCGGCCCAAAGAAATAGCAAAAAAATAAAAATAAAAAAAAAATAACAGTTATGATGCCAGGCAGGTAAACAATGACTCTTTCAAAGTATAAGCTCTTGAGAGTTCCCATCATGGCTCAGTGGTCACAAACCTGACTGGTATGCATGAGGACCCTGGTTCAATCCCTGGCCTCGCTCAGTGGGTTAACAATCCAGCGTTGCTGTGAGCTGTGGTGCAGGTTGCAGATATGCCTCAGATCTGGTGTTGCTGTGGCTATGACACAGGCTGGGGGCTACAGCTCTGATTTGACCCTTGGCCTGGGAACTTACATATGCCATGGGTGTGGCCCTAAAAAAAAAACAGAAAAAAACCCAAAGCAAGAGCTCTCTCTTTTTTTTTTTTTTTTTTTTTTTTTTGGCTGCACCCTTGGCATTTGGAAGCTCTTGGTCCAGGGATCAGTTCCGAGCTGCAGCTTCAATCTACATCACAGCTGCAGCAACACCAGATTTTTAACCCACCGCACCAGGCCAGGGATCTATATCATGCCTCAGCAGAGACCAGAGCTGCTGCAGAGACAACACCAGATCCTTAACCTGCTGCACCTCAGTAGGAACTCCTCAGAGTACAAGCTCTTTGCTAACCACAGAATCAGGTAGTTTTAAAAGTAATTTAATTACATCTGAGAGGTCAGCCAAATATTTTCAAATGCTTAAAAATATGATTTTGCATCCACTCTCATTGAGGAGACACTCACTCTAAATGTCCTTGAGCAGTGAGATAGCTCATATACATTAACTACTAAAAATAAGACAGTTGGGAGTTCCTGTTGTGGTGCAGTGGAAATGAATCTGACTAGTATCCATGAGGACCTGGGTTCAATTCCTGGCCTTGCTCAGTGGGTTAAGGATCCAGCATTGCCATAAGCTGTGGTGTAAATTGCAGGTGTGGCTCAGATCTGGCGCTGCTGTGGCTGTGGCATAGGCCGGCAGCTGTAGCTCCAATTTGACCCCTAGCCTGGGACCTTCCCTTATGCTGCACATTCACGCCCCCCCCCCAAAGCAATAAATAAATAAACAAATAAATAAAAAGGAGATAGTTCGGGGAGTTCTCTTCTGGTGCAGTGGGTTAAGGATATGGCTCTATCACTGGAGCGGTCCAGGTCACTGCTCTGGCTCGGGTTTGACCCCTGGCCAGGGAACTTCCACATGCTGCATGTGCGCTCCTCCTCCAAAACAAAGATAGTTTAACACATTAACTACGAAAAAATTCTATCCTCCCTCCATCCTCTAACAAAAAGGGGGAAACTCACTAAGTGGTATTTGATTTAGCACTTCTAGAGTAGAACTCTGAATCTGCATTTTCAACAAACAATCCTGTGAATCTGTCATTTAGCCAAATCTAAATAATGCTCCTTTGCAGACAGATAAAAAGCTACTGATAGGAGATCCTATCGGAATGAACTTGGTTATAAGTTTGCTTGCCATGGTCAGTAAACACACAGGTCACTAGCTCTCTCTGGTCTTTTAAAAAAAAATCTTTACAGAACAAACTGCACTCTACATCCTGCGTTTTCAAGAGTTGACTGCCTCAAGAGACAGCTATTCCTTTTTTTTTTTTTTTTTTTTTTGTCTTTTTAGGGCCATACCTGAGGCATATGGAAGTTCCCAGGTGGGATCAAATCGGAGCTACAGCTTCTGGCCTATGCCACAGCCATAGCAATGCCAGATCCGAGCTGCGTCTTTGACCTATACTACAGCTCATGGCAATGCTGGATCCTTAACCCACTGAGCGAGGCCAGGGACTGAACCCGAGTCCTCATGCATCCTAGTTGGGTTCCTTACTGCTGAGCCACAACGGGAACTCCAGAGATAGCTAATCTTGTATCTAACATTTCCATCACCTTGTATCTGATATTGTAATATAAGAACTAAGCACTGTCATGAGAAGGAAATAGCATAATAGAGTACTTCTGAATGTAGATACTCCTTTTGAAAAAAAAAATTGGCATATAGTTGATTTACAATGTTGAATTAGTTTCAGGTGTATAGCAAAGTGATTCAGTTATATAAATCTATTCTTTTTCAGATACTTTTCCATTATATATTATTACAAGATAGTGAATAGAGTTCCCTGTGGCACATAGTAGGTCCTTCTTGTTCATCTATTCTATATACAGTAGTGTGTAGATACTTTTTTTTTTTTTTTGCATTTTTGACAACAATCAGTAAATGTCAGTTGTATAATCAGGAATTATACAACTGCAAAATGAAGGGGAACAGAATAGGGCACCCCAAAACGTGCCTTTTGGGTCATGTGCATTATTTTGAGCTAAAGGCAATCAAGACCCAGCAGGTTCAGGAAAAACTTTTCTCTCCCTTAGATGCCTAAAATAGTTTAGATCAGGGCACGGGAAGAAAGCATTTAGCAGAGATAACTTTTGATCTCCAAAGACTTAACTGAACTTCAAGCATCTTATTACCAAACATATGATCTTCTTTTGATCCTGTGAATTGCCCTCCTCCCATTTAAAGGCCCAAACTCCATTCATTTCTTAGCTTAGGATAGCAGATAAGCCTCAACTGCTTAACTACCTTTGAGGCTTATACTTTTATGGGACTCCACTAATAGGAAATTAAATTTGTTTTTCTCCTATCAACCTGTCTTATGTCAATTTAATTATTAGAGCAGGCAAAGACCCTAAAAGGGTAAAAAGAAAATTTTTTTCCTCCCCGATACAAGGAAGTTAACTTAGAAGTCAACTAGACTTTTAAAATTAATAGAAATTGAATTACTTTAAAAAAAAATCCCCAGGGAGTTCCCCTTGTGATGCAGTGGAAACAAATCTGACTGGTAACCATGAGGTTATGGGTTCGATCCCTGGCCTTGCTCAGTGGGTTAAGGATCTGACGTTGCCATGAGCTGTGGTGTAGGTCGCAGACAAGGCTCGGATCTGGCGTTGCTGTGGCTGTGGTGTGGGCCTTCAGCTGTAGCTCTGATTTGACCCCTAGCCTGGGAACCTCCATAAACCGAGAGGGTATGGCCCTAAAAAGACAAAAAGTAAATAAATAAATAAATAAATCCCCAGGACCATCCCTGTGCTACCGCCCTAGGATGACTACAAGTGGGTACCTTAGGAATACTCAGGGTTTGGCAAAGGGTGGGAGCAGAGGTTAGGGTCACAAGAGAAGACTGGGAAAAAAGCACCAGGTTCCCAACTGAGCTGCCATCAGAGCAGCACCAAATTTAACTGTGGGATACACTGGGCTTATGCTTAAGATTCACTTGAAGAAAGAGTTCTAGGATTTAAAGTAAGAAAAGGGAAAACCCACCATTCTGTCGCATGTAAAGAACCTCCTTTATCTCCATTAATTCCAACTAAGAGAAACACCCCCCCCCATCACAACAGGTTCAAAGCTACCTCCAAAGACCTTTGTAATTCATTATACAGGGTGCCTTTGAGGAAAGAGGGATTCTTATTAGTACTGATCCTTCTTAAAGTACCACATGATCAGGGTCAATTTCCAGAACCCTCCAGGAGAGGGCCCCAGGTCCCGGCCAAGGTGGTATGTGTCTTGGAGAGCTGAAATGACGTCTTTGAAACAATGGAGTGAACACACAAACCATCAGTTACACATCTCCTACCCAGTGGAGTGAAGAAAGTCACTGACGAGACGAGGAACCCCAGCACCAGTCCGACACACAGCATGCAGAGCACGAGGATCCCAAATCGCCACCAGGCAGCTACCAAGCAAATGCCACCAATGCTCCCGGCGAGGGCTGTCAGAATCAGGCGGACTGCACAAGGGGAGAGGGTGAACGGTTTGATTAGAGGCAGCTCTTCTTGCTGCATGCTTGTATATCCAAGACCATTACCAGAGCTAGCCTTATTCTTTCTGATGGCTGGGCACCCAGGGTGCATCAGCATGGCGTGGCCCTCTCCAGGGAGGAGCCTGGTCTGAGACTAGAAACCAGCTGGGAGCTAAACCTCCCAGGACTAGTGACAGGCATGGCTTGGTACAACCTATCATTGGGGCTGAGGGAGAAGTATCCTGTTACATGTGACATGGAAGGAAGGGTTGTGTTTGTGTTCAGGTAAAGAAAATCTTAACATTCTTGGAGTTCCTATCGCAGCGCAGCAGAAACAATCCGACTTAGGAACCATGAGGTTCTGGGCTTGAGCCCTGGCCTCGCTCAGTGGGTTAAGGTTCTGGTATTGCCGTGAGCTGTGGTGTAAGTCACAGATGTGGCTTGGATCCTGCGTTGCTGTGGCTGTGGTGTAGGCCAACAGCTGCAGCTCCAATTAGACCCCTAGCCTGGGAACCTCCATATGCCGAGAGTGCAGCCCTAAAAAGCAAAAAAGAAAAGAAAAGAAAATCTTAACATTCTGATTATTGTAAATGTCATGTCATCAATACACCACATAGCTAGAACATAGGTTTATAATCAGTATGGCCCTTCATTTCTCTTAAGTACCAAGAACTTAACTGTGCAGATTAAAAACCCAGGAGAGAAGCTTCCACCATGGTACAATGGGATTGGTGGTGTCCCTGCAGCAATGGGATGCAGGTTCAATCCTCGGCCTGACACAGTGAGTTGAGGATCCAGCGTTGCCACAGATGGGGCACAGTTAGCAACTGAAGCTTCGATTTGATCCTTGGCCTAGGAACTCCATAGGCTGCGGGGTGGCCAAAAAAGAAAAAGAAAAACGACAAAAACAAAACCCAGGAGAGAAGGTCTGAATAAGTAGTTTAGAAAAGAGGTGTAGCCTATAGGTGACTAGTTATTTTACACACATAAGGATATGATAAACAATACTCTGTAGATGGAAAGGTGGTTATAAACACAGCACTTTCTTTTTTGAACAATCAAACTATATAATATTCACTTACCATCATACTTAATAGGTGTCAGTCTTGTAATCAGTATATAAAAGAAGAATCCCATGAGGATAAAGCCTATGAAGAATAGTTCTAGTAGCAAACCACCAGGAAAGGAAAAAAAAAAAAAAAAAACCACAAACTATGGTTAGTAAATGAAATTTAAAAGTCTAATCTACAAATCATGTTTATGTTCCCAGAATTTACTCATGAGGGCATTCAGAGAAGAGAAAGAGTTACCGAAAAGGCAAAAAAACTTAGAGGTCATTGGTAGTAAATATTATTATCACAGGGATATAATATTACAGTATTAACTGTTGGATACATTTTCTTGTCCATAGGTCAACTTCAATTAAGTTGTTAAGTGTTCATTTAACAGCTTGTCTTAATATATTTATACTTCCTATTTAAAACGAAAATAGTACCTTTGTCATTGTACTGATCTGAAATTACACACTAAAGTTCAATTTGTTACATCAGCAAAAATATAATTTGAAAGGTAAAAAAACAAAACAAAACATTTCAAAGCAAAATGTGATTTTTATGTCTTCTTTTAAATCATCCTTTCCTGTGGAGGGTGAACATCAACCATTGTCTTCACCCATCAAAAAAACCTAATAGTATTTTTGGGAACTTACATACAGCCTAACCCTGAAATTCTGTTTTCTAGAATCATTCTACATCTTAAGGAGTTAAATAGTCTTCACAATATTCTCTTTTCAATCAATAATTTTCTGAAAAAAGAAATACAGTAAGGGAGGGAAAGGAGCTGCTATTTCAAATGATTTACTAAAGCAACTTTAAAGAGTTTCATAAGGTCAGAGTTATATCCACTCTCCCCTTGATGCTCCATTATACTCCTTGCAGATGAATTAAATAAGGATTTTTTTTAAAGTAATGGCAATATTAGTTACATAAAAGATAGCCCAAAGAATTCATATCCGTTCAACGAATATTATGTATATTCTGCTCCCCCCACTAGATTTTAGTGAGCAGATAGTGAAGTTCATTTACTGTCTGAACCTCCCAGGACTGTGCAAACATTCCAACCTCACTGTACCCTGCAGACATGCAGCCTGATATACAAGAAACCGTGTCAACCACAATTACCAAAATCCATATACATTTTTTTTCTTTTTTTTTTGTTTATATATATATATATATTTTTTTTTTATTTTCCTACTGTACAGCAAGGGGGTCAGGTTATCCTTACATGTATACATTACAATTACAGTTTTTCCCCCACCCTTTCTTCTGTTGCAACATGAGTATCTAGACATAGTTCTCAATGCTATTCAGCAGGATCTCCCATATACATTTTTAAAGAGATGTCCTGATTTCTAATTGGTAATCTTGGGTCAGCTAGTCAAACTAGTAATTGAAGAAGTTTAATGCACAAATCAAATTTTATTTTCTTCTTAATAAGAGGAGGTTCTACTCCATTGTTGAGAGGAGAGAAAATATAAAAATGCGGAGTAACTCGGTGGAATCATTATGAAAGACCTCAAATCTACAAAGAGAGTGGAGATAACCAGTTGCTTTCTGTCCTTGTACACCATAAATTCCCCAGCAGCATTTAAGAAAAAGGACCACGAGGCCTTAGAGGAAATACCTGTTTTCCAGAATCTGTGTCCAAAGAAGCAAATGAAGAGACCAAGGAGGGCAAAAAGAGTGAAGAACACTTTGGTAGATACTCTTCCTAAAAATAATGAAAATTATTTTACATCTGATATGATACATTGTATTTAATTAATAAAGAACAAAGCTTCATGAAAAAAGCAAAGTGAACTGACAATAATTTATTCCATACATAAATAATTTATTTTAAAAACACCCTCCCCACCCTTAATGAATTACTCTGTGTGAGCAATGATTACCAATGGCTGCTGGTATAATAAAAAGAGTAACCAGACAACACTGCTTCCTAAGAGAAGTTCACAACACAGACCCGGAGACATTCTTGGGGGCAAGGGATGGAGAGGAAGAGGGAAAAGAGGGGAGTGTGCCTAAAAGAAATAATTCTGTTTCTTCACAAATAAACTACAAGAAAAAAACGGAGCGAGAAGGAGGGGGAACAATGACTTAAAAGAGGTTTAAGGAGTTCCTGTCGTGGCACAGTGGTTATCAAATCCGACTAGGAACCATTTGGTTGCGGGTTCGATCCCTGCCCTTGCTCAGTGAGTTAAGGATCCAGGGATGCCGTGAGCTGTGGTGTCGGTTGCAGATGTCTCTTGGATCTGGCATTGCTCTGGCTCTGGCGTAGGCCAGTGGCTACAGTTCCGATTGGACCCCTAGCCTGGGAACCTCCATATGCCGTGGGTATGGCCCTAAAAAGACCAAAAAAGAAAAAAACCAAAACATTTCATTTCATGTGAAATGTGTTACAAACCAGCCACAAATCAAAACACATCAAGTACTTGAGTGCTCAGATGGAAACAATGAAGACTTACATTTATTTATTTATTTTCTTTTTAGGGCTGTACCCACGGCATATGGAAGTTACCAGGCTAGGGGTCAAATCAGAGCTGCAGCCACAGCATCGTGGGATCTGAGCCTCCTCTGTGACCTACACCACAGCTTATGGCCATGCCAGATCCTTAACCCACTGAGCAGGGCCAAGGATGGAACCTGCATCTCATGGATACTTGCCAGATTCATTTCTGCTGAGCCACAGCAGGAACTCCCCATGAAGACCTACATTGTGATCAGGAACACAAGATAGAAGACCGGAATTTATAGGGCATAAAATCTATCTACACATCAGTTTATCTGTGAATGAAAAGCTCAAAAGAAAGAAGAAATGAGGATTACTGCCACATTCTGCTCATCTCAGACGTGCAGTTTGACTGCTATTCTATGATTCAATCTTTATACCAAAAACGTGCAGTTCAGGGGAGAATTTTTTTCAAGGGAAAATCTAGTGGAAGTTTCCAGCAAGTATAATCACCAAAGACGGCAACACAAGAAAAAAATGACACACACAGATATGTTCCTCCAGGAACATACAAAAACATATATGAACATATAAAAATATATATATGTACCACACATAGTACCAGGAAGAAAAGGGAGAAAAAGTGTAACATATTAGCAAAACCAGAGAAGAGAGAGGGTTTCCTAAGTAGGATCCAGAGACAACACAAGGGATGAATTCTGGGAACAATGACAACAAAGGGGTGAGTGGGATGGGAGAATGGAGGAGAGCCAACGTTTAGATCGTTTTTTTGCTTTGTTTTTTTTGTTTTTTGTTTTTTTGTTTTGTCTTTTCTAGGGCCACTCCCTTGGCATATGGAGGTTCCCAGGCTAGGGGTCCAATCGGAGCTGTAGCCGCCGGCCTACGCCAGAGCCACAGCAACACGGGATCCGAGCCACGTCTGCGACCCACACCACAGCTCACGGCAACGCCGGATCCTTAACCCACTGAGCAAGGGCAGGGATCAAACCCGCAACCTCATGGTTTCTAGTCGGATTCATTAACCACTGCACCATGACGGGAACTCCATAGATCGTTTTTAATCATCACAGCATCACTGTAGATTATGACACAGGCCAGAGTTTTGATTAAAAGGCAATGTGGGAGTTTCAACTGTGGTGCAACGAGATGAGTGGCATCTCTGCAGCGCCAGGATGCAGGTTCAATCAATCCCTGCCTGGCAACGTGGGTTAAAGCATCCAGCATTGCCACTGGTGCAGCATAGGTCACAAGTAGAGCTCGGATCTGGTCTCTGGCCAGGGAATTCTATATGACACAGGGCAGCCAAAAAAGAAACATTAAAAACAAAAAAAGCAATGTGGATCCATTCTCCCTACTCCAAGCTCAGGAAAGGCATCCCAGCATGCACGGAGCTTGAAAATGAAAGCAAAAGGACCCACATCACCGGAAGGGTTCAATCTGAGCTGGAGGAACAACAGAACTGGAGCTCTCCTTCTCCTTGGCCTAATGTGGAAAGACAGCACCCAGCGCGATCTCTGATGAGGAGCGGCCCTGGACCAAAGGGTTTGAGGAAAAGGGAGCGAGGGAACCCAGACAAGATCCAGCCCATGGGTCAAAAGTACAGAACTTCCATCTGCCTGGTCTCCTGCAATTGTGTGTCTCAGGGATCTTGCCCATGGCAGTGGATGACCTGGTGGGATACAGCTCTGGCAGAGGGGAGCAGACATGAATCCCTGGCTTGAATACAACTGACACAATTTACTCTTTGAACTCCTTTTCCAATTTCTTTCCTTCTATTTGTCTTTGAACTGAGTCCAGTCAGGCTTCCCTAAAATGCTCTCACTGGCACCACTGGCCTCCGTGTTGCTAAACCCAGTGGTCGTTTTCGAGTCTCTTTTCTCAGCTACTCTCTAAGCAGCATCGGACACAGCATAGCATTCTCTTCCTTGAAACACTTTCTTCTCTTAGCTTCAAAAGCCACTTCCTTTTCCGATCTGGTTCCTCCTTGGTGGGCTCTTTTTCAATTCCCTGATTTTTTTTTTCTTTTTTTTCTTCTTAGGGCTGCACACACAGCATATAGAAGTTCCTGGGCAAGGGGTCGAATTGGAGCTGCAGTTGTAGGCCTACGCCACAGCCACAGCAACGCTGGATCTGAGCTGCATCTGTGACCTACACCACAGCTTCTGGCATATGCCAGGTCCTTAGGCCAGGAATTGAACCCACATCCTCATGGACACTGTGTCTAGTTCTTAACCCGCTGAGCCACAACTCCCAATCTCCTAACTTCTAATCATTGGGGCACCCTGGGCTCAGTCCTTAGACCCCCTACCTTTCCTACTGCCATTCTGTAACATATACAGAATGATAAATGTAGAAAAATGCCAGCTGGTAGTAAATGTTTTGAGCAAAGATCACTGAATGCTAAAGCCAGCAAGTGAGTTTGAGAAGCACATATTTACCTGCACTCAAAGTTATCTCCCCAAAAGATACAAAGGGAAAAATAGTTACTTTACAGTGGAGAAAACTGGCAGATGCCCCAACCAAGTAATCTAAGTACCCCAACCAAGTAATCCAAGTACTAGTTTTACTACCGAAAATACACACCACCACTTCTTTTGGTTTTATGCCCCAAATGCAAAATCTGAACTTAATCATGAGGAAACATCAGCTAAACCTAAATGGAGGACATTCTACAAAAGTAGCCTGTGCTCCTCCAGAAGATAAAGTTCTGAAAGACAAAAACACACTGAGAAATGGTTCCAGACCACAGCAGATAAAAGACAGCAGAAACAGCGTGATGCAACGTGTGATCCTGAAGTGAACGCCAGACAAAAGTTTTCTTTTGGCAATAAAGGGCATTAGTGGAATAACCAGTGCAATTGGATAACATCCATAGGCTAAATGATAGTAGTATACCAATGTTCACTCTGTGATTTGATCATTTTACTACAGTTATATAATGAAATCAATAGGGCAAAAGGGTCTTTATGCTTGTAACTTACTCTCACTTTGGGAAAATTGTGTATGTGTATAATATAGATAAAGAGAGAATAAAAAGCAAGCAGCATGACATATTAACTAACATTTGTGAAATACTGGTGAAGATTATGCAGAACTCTGTGAACAATTTTTCCATCTTTTCTATGAAACTATTTCAAAATAAAATGCTAAGTGCATACACACCGAATGACCTTGCAACACCCACCCCACCACTGTAACTTTGCTTCTGGGTACTACAATGGTGTGCAAATAAATCTCCCTGTTTCTGCTCATGCCCCTGATTTTTCTCAAAAAAGCAGCCAGAGTAGTCTGATTAAAATACAAGTCAAGCCATGGCACTATTTGCTTAAACTCCCCAATGTCTTTTCATTTCACTCCAAATAAAAGCTAAAGCCCAGGAGTTCCTTTCGTGGCTCAGCAGTTAACAAACCTGACTAGGATCCACGAAGATGCAGGTTCGATCCCTGTCCTCGTTCAGTGGGTTGAGGATCCACCATTGCCATGAGCTGTGGTGTAGGTTGCAGACTCCGCTTGGATCCCAAGCTGCTGTGGCTATGGTGTAGGCCGGCAGCTGTAGCTCTGGCTCTACCCCTGGCCTGGGAACCTCCATATGCTGAGGGTGCAGCCCTAAAAAGCAAAAAAAAAAAAAAAAAAAAAAAAAAAAAAAAGCTAAAGCCCAAACAAGGACCTACAGAGCTGCCCTCAAGTGGCACCTCTCTCAGCCTCAGGCTCCTGCAGACACCAGGCAGGCTCCTAGGTGAGGGCCCTGAACCACTGTCCCCTCCGCCTAGCACATCCCCCAGGGATGCATGCATGACTCCCTAACTCACACTGGGTCTTTACCCTCAAGCTACCTGTTGAGCAAGGGCTTCCCTAACTATGCTTTCTTAAATTCTCTCACCCTTACTGGTCATCTCTCTTTCCTACTTAATTTTTGCTTCTTAGCCCTCCTCACTTAGCTCAGGTCTGTATATTTCATATGTGTATCTCATCTGTCTCATCTCCTCCATTAAAATGCAGGCTCCAGGAGGGCAGGTGTTTGGTCTGTTTTGTTCACTGCTGTATCCCAGTGCCTAGAACAGAGAGTGGAGTAACCTAGGCGTCCAGAATGCATGTGCTGAGTGAATGAATGAATGAGACAGAGGCATTTTAAAATATCCTTAAGTTCTGTACCAGGTCTGCAAAGCCCAAGAAGGATTTTCACTTTAAACCCACATACTCACCAAGGGAAAAACAATTACCCTCCTCAGCCTCAAAGCTGCAAGCATACGTGTGAACAGGAACGTATGCTGCAGATGTATTTAGAAATGGATCCCGAACGATGACATTGTAAATGACACCTTGTCCCCAAAGGGAGGAGAAAGAAACAATTGTCTTATCATCAGCTGTTAAGGTAACCACCTGTGGCCAAAAAAAAAGACATGATTAGTGTTTAGATCAAAAAAACAAACCCCACAAACTTTTCTGTCAGAACCTCTATTACATGATATTAAATTCTAATATAAAATTATAAATCTTGTTTAAAATATACACCAACCCACTGGCTTTTTTTAATTTTTTTTTTTTTTGGTCTTTTAGTTCTGCACTTGTGGGATATGGAAATTCCCAAGCTAGGGGTACAATCAGAGCTGCAGCTGCTGATGCCACATCCGCAGAAACTCAATATCCTTAACTCAATGAGAGAGGCCAGGGATCGAACCCACATCCTCATGGATACTAGTTGGGTTCTTAACCTGCTGAGCCACAATGGGAATTCCCTGGCTTTTTTTCTTTTTCAGATTGAAGCATAGTTGGTTTACAATGTTGTGTTAAATTCTGCTATAAAGTGAAAGCAAAGTGATCGAATTATATCTATACGAATTTTTTTTTTCTTTTTTTTTTTGTCTTTTCTAGGGCTGCACCCGTGTCATAGGGAGGTTCCCAGACTAGGGGTCTAATCAGAGCTACAGCTGCTGGCCTACACCAGAGCCACAGCAACACCAGATCCGAGCCACGTCTGCAACCTATACCACAGCACTCCCTTTTTTCATACGTTTTTCCATTGTATTTATCACAGGATATTGAATGCAGTGCCCTATGCTCTATAGTAGGGCCTTGTTTATTCATCCTGCATGTACTACTTTGCCAACCCACCTGGCTTTGTCAAAAGATTGTCCTACACCATCTGTACGTGCTAATATGAACAAGCTCTTACAGGAAATGCATTTTAAGATTTTGTATATGTTAATAATTTAATTAAAATGTGAAACAAATAACATGTAAATGCTAGTTAGAACAAAGCAAAAAATTTTTTTCTCATTTGCTAGGTTGTAAGCAACAGAAGGGCAGGAACCTTATTGATCTTGCTCAGTGGTCTCTGTGCATTATCTGGTATCATCTGGGAGTTGTTAGAGTTGCAGGCTCTCAGGCTCCACCCTAGATCTATGGGAGCAGAACCTGTATTTTAAGAGATACTCAGGTGGTTCCTCTGCACATGAAAATTTGAGACTCATGCTCCAGATCATTTTTGTGGAAGGCTGGACTTATCTTTATGTTTTGAAAGGTACCGACATTAGTCTTTTCTACAAAATCATCCTTCAGCCTAATTGTGGATGGGTAGAGTTTTCCTATACTGCTCTGATCTTCCCAGAAGGGTGTAGGTTGCCAGGTTACGCAGAAAGAAATGACTGAAATGGGACATATGTGAGTAGCCTAGAGGCTCAGTTTGTTGCAGAGTAAGAACTCACTTTGTTGCTGTGTCCCCTGGACACACGCAGCTGTGTTCTGCTGCAGTCCTTCACTTTAACAATTTCCTTTTAAAGGCTGTTTTCATTTGTTTGTTTTAGATAGATAGGGGATACATATACTAGGAGAAACAAAGCCCCATGTAGCCCTAATAACCAGGAATGTTCCTAATAGCAGAAGTGAGAAAAGGAAACAGTTTCAGGAGTAAATTACTTCTGTTTAAAAATAGCCTTCAGGTTTCCAATCACGGGCAGGATCAAGGTGAAAAGGAGAACCCCATGTGGGAACTTTGCATCTGTAAGCTCTGCCTCAACACCTGCGTGGGGAAGAGTGGAGACGGACTGACCCGGGCAGCCAAGGTGCTGGAGTTGCTCACAGGCCAGACTCCTGTGTTCTCCAAAGCTAGACAGATAAATAGTCAGATCCTTTGGCATCAGGAGAAGCAAAAAGATTGCCATCCACTGCACAGTCCGTGGGGCCGAGGCAAAAGAAATACTTGAGAAAGGTCTAAAGGTGCGAGAGCACGAGTTAAGAAAAAATAACTTCTCGATACTGGAAACTTTGGTTTTGGGATCCAAGAACACATGGATCCGGGGATCAGATACGATCCACACATTGGTATCTATGGCCTGGGCTTCTATGTGGGTGCTGGGTAGGCCAGGTTTCAGCATCGCAGACAAGAAGTGCAGGATAGACAGTCATCAAAACAGTGTGGTACTGGTATCAAAACAGATAGACAGACCAATGGAACAGAATAGAGAACCCGGAAATAAACCCTGACACCTATGGTCAATTAATCTTTGACAAAGGAGGCAAGAACATAAAATGGGAAAAAGAAAGTCTATTCAGCAAGCATTGCTGGGAAACCTGGACAGCTGCATGCAAAGCAATGAAACTAGAACACACCCTCACACCATGCACAAAAATAAACTCAAAATGGCTGAAAGACTTCACTATACGACAGGACACCATCAAACTCCTAGAAGAAAACATAGGCAAAACACTCTCTGACATCAACATCATGAATATTTTCTCAGGTCAGTCTCCCAAAGCAATAGAAATTAGAGCAAAAATAAACCCATGGGACCTCATCAAACTGAAAAGCTTTTGCACAGCAAAGGAAACCCAAAAGAAAACAAAAAGACAACTTACAGAATGGGAGAAAACAGTTTCAAATGATGCAACCGACAAGGGCTTAATCTCTAGAATATATAAACAACTTATACAACCCAACAGCAAAAAAACCAATCAATCAATGGAAAAATGGGCAAAAGACCTGAATAGACATTTCTCCAAAGAAGATATACAGATGGCCAACAAACACATGAAAAAATGCTCAACATCACTGATTATAAGAGAAATGCAAATCAAAACTACCATGAGATATCACCTCACACCAGTCAGAATGGCCATCATTAATAAATCCACAAATAACAAGTGCTGGAGGGGCTGTGGAGAAAAGGGAACCCTCCTGCACTGTTGGTGGCAATGTAAACTGGTACAGCCACTATGGAGAACAGTTTGGAGATACCTTAGAAATCTATACATAGAACTTCCATATGACCCCGCAATCCCACTCTTGGGCATCTATCCGGACAAAACTCTACTTAAAAGAGACGCGTGCACCCGCATGTTCATGGCAGCACTATTCACAATAGCCAGGACATGGAAACAACCCAAATGTCCATCGACAGATGATTGGATTCGGAAGAGGTGGTATATATACACAATGGAATACTACTCAGCCATAAAAAAGAATGACATAATGCCATTTGCAGCAACATGGATGGAACTAGAGAATCTCATCCTGAGTGAAATGAGCCAGAAAGACAAACACAAATACCATATGATATCACTTATAACTGGAATCTAATATCCAGCACAAATGAACATCTCCTCAGAAAAGAAAATCATAGACTTGGAGAAGAGACTTGTGGTTGCCTGATGGGAGGGGGAGAGAGTGGGAGGGATCGGGAGCTTGGCCTTATCAGACACAATTTAGAATAGATTTACAAGGAGATCCTGCTGAATAGCATTGAGAACTTTGTCTAGATACTCATGTTGCAACAGAAGAAAGGATGGGGGAAAAATGTAATTGTAATGTATACATGTAAGGATAACCTGACCCCCTTGCTATACAGTGGGAAAATAAAAAAAAAAATTATAAAAAAAGAAAAAAGTGCAGGATAGGTTGCACTGGGGCCAAACACAGAATCAGCAAAGAGGAGGCCATGCGCTGGTTCTAGCAGAAGTACGATGGGATCATCCTCCCTGGCAAATAAATTCCCATTTCTATCCAAAAAGCTAATAAAAAATTTTCATTGAAATGTAAAAAAAAAATTAAAAATAAAAATAGCTTTCAAGGAGTTTCTGTCGTGGCACAGTGGAAACGAATCTGAATAGGAACCATGAGGTTGTGGGATCGATCCCTGGCCTCACCCAGTGGGTTAAGGATCTGGCATTGCCGTGAGCTGTGGTATAGGTCACTAACGTGGCTCAGATCCTGCATTGCTGTGGCTGTGGTGTAGGCCGGCAGCTGTAGCTCCAATTCAACCCCTAGCTATATGCCACAGACATGGCCCTAAAAAGAAAAGAAAGCAAAAAATAAAATAAAAATAAAAATAGCCTTCAAAAGTATGTTTTCTGGGCAAAGGATTGGTCAAGTCCAACAAAATGTTAACATTTCTTATTATATTTTACCATATTTGCTTTTCTGCCTCTGTCTTTGTCTCCGTCTCTCTCTCTCTATAGATATATATGCATTGGGGTTTTTTTTTTGACGGAACCATTTTATTATTTATTTATTTGTCTTTTGGGGGTGGCACCTGCAGCATATGGAAGTTCCCAGGCTAGAGGTCGAATTGGAGTTGTAGCCGCCGGCCTACACCACAGCCACAGCAATGCCAGAGCTTTAACCCACTAAGAGAGGCCAGGGATTGAACCTGCATTCTCATGGATACTAATCAGATTAGCTTCCGCTGAGCTAGGACGGGGGGAACCCCTGAACCATTTTAAAGTAAGTTACATGTGTTCGTTTCTATGATGTTCATTTCCAAATATTTCCATGTGCATGTCCTAACAGTGTGTTTCTAATGGCCTATGAATGAATCACTGGGGAGCTTGTTAAATTTTAGGTTCCGATTCTTCTGGTCAGAAGAGGTACCTGACTTCTGCTTTTCTAAGAATCTCTCAGGGGATGCAATGCTATGCATTCACCCACTGCACTCTGAGTAGCAAGGTACTAAGCACTAGGATGTTCTCCTAGGTGCCCACAATACCTTAGCTCACTGAAGAAAATACTCATTTCTTATTAGCTAATACACAGTCCATACTCAAATTTTCTCAAATGGATTTTATAGCTCTTCTCCCCCTTAACCAAGATCAAACCAAGTTTAATGCATGGTGTTTATCTCCAATCTCTCTAATCTAGAACAATCCTTCCCTCCACCCTTCTCCCACCCGCCCAGTGACCTTCATTTTTTTTTAATTTTTTCTTTTTATGGCTGCAACTGCAGCCTATGGAAGTTCCTGGGCTAGGGGGTGAATCAAAGCTGAAGCTGCCAGCCTACACCATGGCCACGACAATGCCAGATCTGAGCCATGTCTGTGAGCTACATACACCACAGCTTGTGGCAACTCAAAATCCTGAACCCACTGAGCGAGGCCAAGAATCAAACCCACATCTTCATGGACACTGTGTCAGGTTTTGAACCCACTGAGCCACAATGGGAACTCCCCAGCGACTTTTGAGAGACTAAGAAAATCATTTTATAGACCACTCCGTAATCTGAATTGGTCAGACTCTGGTCCCGGTGTCTAAGCTGTACTTTTATCCCATGCATTTCTTGCCAACAGGAACTCCTATAAACAGGAATTCAGGTGAAATGTGTCTTGCTAGAATATTCCATGGTGATGGTGCTATTGTCTGCTTGCATTCACATGAACATATAATGCAGGTGACCCACCATCAGTGAACCTAACTTTGACCACATGGCTGAGGCAGAGACCGTCAGATCGCTCCTCTCTGAAGTCGTTTTCCCTTTGCAATTAGCATTCATCTGAGGATGCCACTTAGGCATCCTGGGAATATCCTGTCCCCCAGCACTCTCTCACCAGATTATCCTAGCCTGAATTCTTTCATTCAGGGTCACAAAGTGGTGATTTTCTAATCTATTATTCCAGCACTCTCTCACCAGATTATCCTAGCCTGAATTCTTTCATTCAGGGTCACAAAGTGGTGATTTTCTAATCTATTATTCCTTCTACATTTATTAGCTGGCATTTTTCTGTAAAGAAGAGCTTTCTCTCATCAATTGGGGATGAATTCACAGTTCCTCCTTTAAGAAAGGCAGGGTAAATTCCTTCCTTTTATCAAATTTCAGAATAATGTTATATAAGACTCTTCTCCAATAGTAGCAACTGAGGATTTTTCCTTTTTCTTTAAGTATGGGTATGGACATGTTTTTATGTATTCAAGACTTATAATTAATCACGGTTTTTTTGAGGACTGAACTATTTCAGAGTTGGCCAGTGTGAGCCTCTTCAGACAGGCTCCCAAGTCATTATCACATGCCCTCATTACTCGCTGAGGGTTTCCTTAAATGCTGGCACACGACATCCTAACACTTAATCAAAAGTTAAAAGGTAACCTAAAAAGGCCCTGTTGCATGAAATCTTTACATTTTTCATGGGAATAAAAATGGTCTTCACAATTTCCTATGCACAAAGACAAACTTGCCCAGTAGAGTCCAAACTTCCTAATTTGTGACTAAGCACACCAAGTTTTCTTGTACAATGCTCCCTCTTAGCATGGGGCAATGACAAGCCAGGGGACACAGCAACGAAGTGAGATCTTGCTCTGAGCCCCTAGACTACTCACATATGCCCCATTTCAATCACTTCTTTCTACGTAATCTGACAACCTACAACTTTCTGGGAAGATCAGAGCAGACAGAAAAACTCTACCCATCCACAATTAGACTGAAGGATGACTATATATTAGACTGGTATCAGGCACCTTTCAAGACATAAGGATAAGTCCTGCCTTCTACAAAAATGACCTAGAGCATGAGTCGCAAATCTTCATGTGTAAAGGTATCACCTGGGCATCTCATAAAATACAGATTCTGATTCTGTAGGTCTGGGGTGAAGCCTAAGAGTCTACAACTGTCACCAACTCCCAGATGATGACAATGAATGCTGCCAGCCTGTACCCTACACTTAGAGTAGCAAGAGAGTTAGGGGTTCAAAAGCTCGGAGAAAATTTTTGTTCCAAGTTAGAGACTTTGCATTTGGGTTTAAATCTTAATGAGAACATGCATATCCTAAACTGTTGCACATGATTTTTTATCAAAACACTTAACCTGGAGTTTCCGCTGTGGTGCAAGTCTGCTACGCTGGGAGGTAGGTTTGATCCCCAGCCCGCCACAGTGGGTTAAGGATCATAGGTTGAGACTGCAGGAATCTGGTCCCTGACCTGGGAACCCCATATGCTTTGGGGAAGCCAAAAGAGAAAAAACAAAAAAATCAAAAGACCCCCACTACAACTTTTATACTTGCCAAATTTTTTAATCTAATGGTTATGGGAATACATAGAAAATTACTACCCACTTCCATCCATACCTCAAGATTACCAGGTAATAGATGTGACTGCAACTAAAACGTAACATGATTCACATGCATCTCCTCAAGAGCAAACACTGGAATTCCTGTAGTGGCTCAGTAGCTTAGCGGAAAGGAATTTGACTAGCATCCATGAAGATACAGGTTTGATTCCTGGCCTTGCTCAGTGGGTTAAGAATCCAGCATTGCCATGAGCTGTGGTGTCAGTCTCAGATGAGGCTTGGATCTGGCGTTGCTGTGGTTGTGGCATAGGCTGGTGGCTACAGCTCCGATTAGACCGCTAGTCTGGGACCCTCCATATGTGGTGGGTGCAGCTCTAAAAAGACCAAAAAAAGCAAACATTACTCTGGAATATCACTAGCAATGACTCCTAAGATGACAGCAAAATAAAAAAGTGAGAATCCCAGGAAGACCAGGAAAACAATGAAGAAAAAAATAAGTTCCTGGTAGCTTCTCCTCTTCATGACTCTTACAGAAAGAAGTGTCACAATCTGGCCACACAAATTGTGGGAATCAGATTTACCTTGACAGCATTGGCCTTCACCTGAGGGACCTCAGCCATTCTCTGTAGATGCCTTAGCAATGCCTCTTCGGTGAGGTCGTTCTCGGGCATAAAATACTGATAAACGTCATACTGCAACCTCCACCTGGAGTCCTGGCCCGTCTCGATGTCACACGGTGGAGGAGCTGTGCCTCTAAAATCAACCAACAAGACTGAACATCAATCTCTTGGGTCTCATCCATAAAAAGGAACCAAAAGCTTAAACTTTGAAATTCTCCAACAACAACAATTCCAAGTTTGGCATCAAAAGACAAGAGAGGTAGGAGAATTCCCTCATGGTACAGTGGGTTAAGGATCTTGCATTGTCACTGCTGTGGCTTGGGTTGCTGCTGTGGTATGGGTTCAATCTCTGGCCCAGGAACTCTCCATGCCTCTGGCACAGCCAAAAAACAACCAAAAAAAAAAAAAAAAGAAGAAGAAGAAGAAAAGAGAGGCAATCTGTAGTTAAATAACCAGATATGAGTGTCAGTCATGCTGAGTCAATTGCCAGCTTTGCTACTTGTTGGCTGTGTTTATATGGGCAAGTCACTTTCAACAACTCTTAGGGAACCTTTCTGTAAAATAAGAACAGCAGCCCTTCTTCATAAAATTGTTGGTATTAAATGACAAAGAACCTACAGCATTCAGCAGCACTGTGGATTAGGCACAGGGAGCATTCAAATGTTACTCAAGTGTTAGCTATCATTACTATTAAAGCAGCAACTAGGGCAGAGTTTTAATTAAAATAATAAAATCCTTATAAAAACATGAGTGCTACACAGCTCCAGACTGCTTTCTGTATTTAAAATTCTTTACAAAACTAACATGTGCCTCTAGGCTCATAATAAAGACTCAACATCTAGTCCTTTCTAAGAATGGAGAGAAAAAAATATTAACTGTAGATAACAAGTTGGGTATTAGTAACAAGGCTTAAATTATTTCCATTCCAAAAAAATAAATAAGTAAACAATTCGATTTTACTAAAGAGAACTATGGATCTTGAGAGAATTTACTGAATCTATGCAATAGCTAGCCGTGCATGTCCTAAAAGGAGTTTTAGGAGTTGGGAGGCAGAATTACCTTGCATAGCCGAGGTTTGCTGGGGCAAATTTGATAGTTGTTTCAAAGAAATTATACTGTAAGTAAATGTTGGGATCGATATCTAAATCAAACTCCAAATTACAGCCTCCGGGAACAGGATCTGGATGGAAAATAAGGAGGTTCCTAAACACAGAATTCTTATATATTATTCAGGTCATACTCAGAAAGACAGAACCTCACTCTTACAAGTACTTCTAATACAGAGCTAGTTTTGTACAACCTCATGCACTGACGGTAAAGTTAACTAAAGGTTACAGGCTGGGGAACAGGATTTAGCAGACCTTTTCTGTACAGGGTCAGAGAGGAAATATCTCGGACTTCAGGCTTTTTAGACTTTTAGGGACTTGGTCTCTGTAGCAACTATGTAACTCTGCCCTTGGGGCAAGAAAGCAGCCATAGGTAACATATTAGCAAATGGACATGGCTGTGTTCCAATAAGACTTGGAGTACAAAACAGGCAGTGAGGGAGCTCCCATTGTGGCTCAGTGGTAACAAACCTAAGCATCCATGAGGACAGGGGTTCAATCCCTGGCCTCGCTCAGTGGATCAAGGATCTGGCATTGCCATATGAGCTGCAGTGTGGGCTGCAGACGCGGCTTGGATCTGGCATTGCTGTGGCTGCTGCTATAGCTCTGATCGGACCCCTAGCCTGGGAACTTCCATATGCGCAGTTTGCAGCCCTAAAAAGAACGGAAAAAAAAAGAATGGCTCCAGCCACACCCACTGTTCACCATTCTCCAAATACCCTATTCTTCCTCCAAGCCTTCCTCTGCCTAGAATAACCTGTTAAAAGTGTTCGACTAATGTGCTAAGGACCATGTCTTGTCTTTCTGTTTCAGCCTCTCCAAGGGCTCCTTAAATGTTTTCCAAGTGAATAAATGTGTTCTTTTCGGCCAATCATCAAGCTAAGTCTCTGGCTCCCCTGCTGTTAAAACTTTTTTGATCCAATGTATTGTACTTGTAATGAACACTTGGATATGATGACAGTTTTCTCTGAATTTTCATGAACAAGTCCTGCATTCTAGAGAGTAACAAGGAGTCGACAATAGAAAGGTTACCTCTTTCTGAGTAGGAGAGGGGAATGGCCACATTTTGAACAGGCTTAGAGTCTAAGGTCTCCAAGTGCCAAGTACACATACTCTGCTCTGGTCTAAGAATGAAAACCAGTCCTTTGTCAGTTCCTGTTCCCGAGGCATTGGGAAGCAGCATCTGTGATAAGGAAAGAACAGTCACCATGAATCAGGAGTTGAACAGCATATTTAAATTCCAGAGCTGACCAAGTGTGCATGCCCTATTCCAAATCTTCTCAAAACAGAAAGGAATAAAAGCAGACCTTCCTGGGGGTTCCCGTTGTGGTACAACGGAAATGAACCCAACGAGTATCCATGAAGATGTGTGTTCGATCCCTGGCCTTGCTCAGTGGGTCAGGGATGTGGCATTGCTGTGAGCTGTGGGGTAGATCTCAGATGCAGCTCCAATCTGACCTCTAGCCTGAGAATTTCCATTTGCTGCAGGTGTGCCCCCCCCCCGCAAAAAAGCAGACTTTCCTTAGATAATTAAAGAATTCTTTTCACCTCTATTGCATGTGCCCTCACATACTTATGGAGAAACCATTTAAAATATATGTTCTTTGAAATTTTCTATGACATACACTGGCTTATTTTTTTAAATTTAAATCAGGGTCTCCCTTGGCATTCGTGGCAGTAAGGGGCATTTTTAGTCCCTCGCTCCTGGCTTTGAGGGTTGGGACTTGTTGGTCCAGGAACTCTGGGAGCTTAGAAAAAATCTACTGAGTGTGTTTTGCTTTTTGCCTATTCCTTGGTTTTGTCAATTGCCATGCCTGGTAGTGTCTGCAGGTGCCCTGTGGGGCCATACCTGCCTGTGTCCAACCCAGCATCAAGAACCAGGAGGCCTGGCCAGCTGGTCTCCTGCACACTTGGCTTCAGGGCATCCCCCACTGACCAGTTTGAATAAAGAGTGTTTAGATTAGAAAAAAAATATTTAATCAAAAAATAAAAAATATGGGAGTTCCCATTGTGGCTCAGTGGTTAACGAATCCGACTAGGAACCATGAGGTTGCGGGTTTGATCCCTGGCCTTGCTCAGCGGGTTGGGGATCCAGCACTGCCGTGAGCTGTGGTGTAGGTCAAAGATGTGGCTCAGATCTGGCATTGCTGTGGTTGTGGTGTAGGCCGGCAGCTACAGCTCCGATTTGACCCCTAGCGTGGGAACTTCCATATGCCGTGGGAGCGGCCCTGGAAAAGGCAAAAAAGACAATAAATAAATAAATAAATAAATAATATACCCTTTGATCAGGAATAGCAGATACAAAGTAAAATTCCCAAACTTCTCAATCCCTCAATTAGGATTTACTATGTTAAATACTAAGGCTACTGAGTTAAACTGTGTGAATGACAAAACTAAAACCAGGAGTTCCCATTGTGGCTCAGCAGGTTAAGAACCTGACAGCGTTCATGAAGACGCGGGTTTGATCCCTGGCCTCGCTCAATGGGTTAAGGATCTACCATTGCCGCAAGCTGCTGTGTAGGTTGTGAAGTGGCTTAGGTATAGGCTGGCAGCTGCAGCTCTGATTCAACCCCTAGCCTGGGAACTTCCACATGCCACAGGTATGGCCATGAAAGCAAAAGACAAAACTAAACTAAAACCATTTGGTAACAAGTCTGATGTCCTTTATTCAAGGGAAAACAACTCGTGATTTGAGGGAAGACAGTACCTCACTAATTGCAGAGTCCTATTTCCAAGGGATTTGGGGCATGAACTAGTTTTGCAGAGCATTCGAAGGGCATATGATTGGTTAGGTCAGGGACTTCCTTAGAAGGCAAGTGGGTCCTGTTTTCTAGGATAAGGTGACTAGTTAAGGGGGACTGGAGGATTGTCACTGGTGTAGGTGGGGTTTCCTTGACAGAAGTTCCCTGTAAATACAGGTTGACTTAGGTTTAGATCTGTGACCTGGGCCAAGCCACTGGGGGGCCCTCCATGTGTGGTCTCAATATACAAATGAACTTGACCACTACCAAGACAAAAACATGAGCTCTGCCCACCAAAATTCAGTTTGGGGAAAGCTGTTGTTTTTTTAATTGAATTGTGATTGACATAAACTACACATGAAGTACACTAATAAGGGTTGATATAGGTAGACCTCTGTGACACTATCACCACGACCAAGGTAGTAAACATACAGGTCACCTTCTTTGTGCCCCATTCTAACCCATCCTTATACCCCTCCACTCTCCCATCCCCAGCCCCCATCTGGTGGTAGAGCTTTTTGTTTTCCTTTCTTTCCTTTTTTTTTTTTAATTTTTTTTTAATTAGGGCCACACCTGCAGCATATGGAAGTCCCTAAGCTAGAGGTCGAATAGGAGCTACAGCTGCCAGCCTACACTACAGCCGCAGCCAACACCAGATCCTTAACCACTGAGTGGAGCCAGGGATTGAACCCAAATCTTCATGGATACCAGTTGGGTCTGTTACTGCTGAGCCACAACAGGAACTCCTGGGAAAGCTCTTTGAATAACAAAGTGCTAAGTTAAGAGGTTGCAGATTCAGAAATGTTTTTCCTTTTTTTCTTTTTAGGGCCGCACCTACGGCATATGGAGGTTCCCAGACTAGAGGTCGAATCAGAGCTGTGGCTGCCAGCCTACACCACAGCCACAGAAACACCAGATCTGAGCCTCGTGCTACCTACACCAGAGCCCACGGCAACACCAGATCCTTAACCCACTGTTGGAGGCCAGGGTTAAATCTGCTTCCTCATGGATACTAGTCAGATTCGTTTCCACTGAGCCACAACGGGAACTCCTAGAAATGTTTTGTTAAAGCTAAGGAAAGAGGAAGAAAAAAGTGCCAAATACTAATTCGACAGTTGGAAATGGTTTTTACGGAAGTACTGCTTTGTACTTACCTCGGAAAAAGAAATTGTTGTATTCTGATACTGTGAGTGTAACTGGAAAATAAGAAAAGTCACATTGCTGGAAATATGACGCAAAATAGCTTCCTCTGGAAAGGGCCTGTTGAGCTTGAAGTATCTAAATTTCCCCACTGAAAATTCAAGAAGACCTACAATGGGAGAAATGTTTCATTGTAATATTTGTACCTCTAATATCAATTTGTAGCAATTACAAACTTAGACAACAATTTTCCAACACCTTTCCACGTGTCTTCCTTGCCTCCATGGTCTGGTTGGGTTTCACTCCCTTAGTCTGTGTGTCTTTCTCCCAGCTGCTCACCAGTTCTTTCCTTTTCGAAGCTAATTTTCAAGAAATCCACTAACTAGGCTGCTTTTACTTCTATGTGTTTCTGGGTTCCCATCTCCCCCCCTGCCCTACAGTCAGTGTGTCTTTGCATAAACAGCAGAGGAGCTCACAAGCATTACATAAGCAGTCTTGGGGGTTCAAGCCTAAAAATAGAAAAAAAAATTTCAACTTAATATAGATGAAGAAAAAGAGTTGATGAGGTAAAGATTATACACACCAGAGTCCCACAGTGGCACGATCTGTTTTATTTTAGAAGGAAATTAGAGCCAGTGGGAGCAAAAAGAAAACAGTCCTAATTCCTTCAGTCCAGACAGTCCTAATTCCTTCTTATGTACATTTCCTAAGAAGGGTAATTTTTTCAACACTTGTTGTTAACACAAGTATCCCATCTGGACAATTTAAAAAGAAAAAAAAAAAAAAAAAAGACTATCAAGAAAGCCAAACAGAACATACAAACATTGCAAGAACTCTCTAGATTTTCCCCAAA
Organism: Sus scrofa; assembly: GCF_054392235.1. NCBI lineage: Eukaryota > Metazoa > Chordata > Mammalia > Artiodactyla > Suidae > Sus > Sus scrofa. The sequence goes on along the minus strand of NC_139387.1, from coordinate 53,566,398 downwards.
CTCCATGATGTTATTACATTTTCTTCATAATTTAATATTTTAATTCCTGATAGGAAAAGAGGTTATTTGTGGTTATAATTTAATCTCTAAAAATTCAGAGAAAGAATTTTTTATTAAAGTATAGTTGATTTACAATGTTGTGCCAATTTCTGCTGTTTGGCATAGTGACCCAGTCATACATACATATATGTTCTTTTTCTCATAATATCTTCCATCATGTTCTATCCCAAGAGATTGGATATAGTTCCCTGTGCTATACAGTAGGACTTCATTGCTTATCCATTCTAAACGTAACAGATAAAATTTTAATAGTTGTAGCAATAACAACTAAAGTCAATGCATTCCTTATTTATAGAACTGGGATGACATTTCACCTTTTATGTGGAACCAAACTCCAGCCTGAATAGAGATAAAAATACTAGGGAGTAGCAAGTATCTACAGATATCTGGACAATGCGAGGAGTTTCCTGGTTTGTTTTTTAAAGGGGAAAAAAGAAAAACACTTTAATATTTCCCAGGCCTTCCCATCATAATTACTTTATTAGAAAATCAAATTATACATAAAATTAAGTGGACCTCAGTAAATGGCACTAAAAACATTTCAGATATTGCACTTATGCATTATTTTGGCCATGCCCTCAGCATGTAGAAGTTCTGGGGCCAGAGATTCGACCACACCATCTCTCTCACAATATCAGTGACAACACCAGATCCATAACCTGCTGAGCCACCAGGGAACACCTATTGCACTTTAATTTTGGTGCCTCCATCTTCCATCATCCAAGTCTTAAAAACTATTCATAAATCCTAGTCTGTCAAACTAAGAGCAGTATCTTTTTCCTAGGAATGAATTGGCTTTCCATCTCCTAACCATCCAAAACACTCAGTTCATTTACTAGCGTGCCTTTCCCAGTTACATTTTCAGTTTTCCTTTTTTTTCAGTTCCTTCCCATCCCATTTTTTCTATTTGGCAAATATTTACTTTAGTACTTATGGAGTAGTCAGTCACTCTGCCTATCAGGTACTATAACCAAAGGCTGATATGAGTAAATTCACAAAGGTTAGTATCAATTAACACTTAAATTTGCCCTTAAGCTTATTTTAGAAACTATTTTGATAATCTTTATGTCTATCTCCCATTACACGGGCCTTGAATCAAAATATTACCTAGAACGTTTATAGGCCCTGGAAGAGACTGAAGCTGTCAACTTGGTGAAGTCTTGGTTTTCTTAACCTTTCCTTAATCTGTTATACAAGGGTGAGGATAAATCACAACTCAGAAACACTTGGAGAAGCAAAACATTCTGTGACAGTAAGATAGTACTAGTAAGGAGGAATTCCCCTTGGGTTCACAGAATGACTACTCAATGTTGTCTCTGCAATGGCTCTGGTTCAATCCCTGGCCCGGGAACTTCCATATGGCGTGGGTGTGGCCACGTGTTTAAAAAAAAAAAGAAGAAGAAGACCATAAAACCATAGGACCATAAAAATGAAAATAGATTACTAAATAACAGGTAACTTAACAAAATAAGTAGGAGCAATACAAGTAGGTATTCCTGGGAGTGTATGGTGAGCGATTTTTCTTTTCTTTACACATATCATTGTTTTTTTCAAACTTCTATAATGATTATCAGGTGGTCTTACCAGGGAAAAAAATGCACAATTTGAAAAAAACCTCCTTTCATGGCACTAAAAAGATAGGTTCTACCTTTAATCTGAAATTTATAGGAGTTCCCATCGTGGTGCAGTGGAGGAGAATCTGACTAGGAACCATGGGGTTACGGGTTTGATCTCTGGCCTTACTCAGTAGGTTGAGGATCTGGCGTTGCTGTGGCTGTGGTGTAGGTCAGCAGCTGCAGCTCAGATTTGACCCCTAGCTTGGGAACCTCCATATGCTGCAGGTGTGGCCCTAAAAAGCAGAAAAATAAAAAATAAAAAATAAAATGAAATTTATAAAAGAAGACACACCTAATCTAGACAAAATGACATTCTCAACATTCTGTCACCTGTTTTGTTTTTCCTTAAAATGGAAATTTTTTCCAGATCATATATAAGCCATATTTTGAAAAGGCATGAAATGCAGAGAAAGTTAATTCCTCCTGCAAGTACCCTGTGGAGAAATAATCACTATTAACTGTTTGGTATACATTTTTCAGGATTGAGACAGATATCAGCATGAAGAAAGACACAAATATGTTTGGTATAGCCCATTTAATAGATCCACATCAACAAAGATAATTCTAGCCTTGCCATTTTAAAAGCTATGTAATATTTTGTTCTATGTAACTATGATTATTCAACCAATCCCCTATTGAACAGATAGGCTGTTACCATTCTAGTATGAATAAGAAATAAAAGAGTTCTATTTTGTGAGAGAGTACTCTCAAAAAAATACACACACACACACACACACACACACACACGTGTGTGTGTATACACCAGGCAATAAACTGATTTGAGAAGGTTTTTGCTGTGACAGGAGAGCAGATCACGTTTGCTTTTAAAGGGTTAAAATAACTAAAAAGTTCTTTTTCTCACTAAGGAAATCAGAAATGAAAACAAACAGCTTATATGAGAATATGTAATGATCAAGACCAAAACAGTAAGTTACTGTCCCTGCTTCTGACTTCAAGAATACCTGGCGTTTCAGAAACAGAACGTTCATCTATTACTTCCCAGATTTCTCAAAGCTACCAAAAGGAAGACGATGCCTCACTAACTCTCTCTCCCCAGTCAAATGCCTGTGGCAAGAACCAGGCAAAAGGGGAAAGATACTATACGTTATTTAATAACATAATAAAGATAATGAAGGGGAAAGACATTACATGTTATTTAAAAAACTGGACACCTGGCAAAATAAGTAGGAGTATTAAAAGCAAGAACCTCTGGAATGTAATTTTATTTTTTATTTAAGTGTAGCTGATTTACAATGTTGTGTTCATTTCTGCTGTACAGCAAAATAACTCAGTTACATGCATATTATATTCTTTTTCATTTCTTTTCCATTATGGTTTATCCCAAGATATTGAATATAGTTCCCTATACTAAAGGGCTTTCTAGCTTATCCAGCCTATATGTAAGTGTTTGCATCTGCTAATCCCGAACTCCCAATCCATCCCTCCTTCATGCTCCCTCCCCCTGGGCAACCATAAGTCTGTTCTCTAGGTCTGTGAGTCTGTTTTGTAGATAGGTTCATTTGTGCCATATTATAAATTCCACATATAAGTGATCTCATATGGCATTTGTCTTTCTCTGTCTGACTTACTTCACTTAGTACGATAATCTCTAGGTCCATTCATGTAGCTATAAATGGCATTAACTCTTTTTTATGGCTGAGTGATGTTCTAGTATATATACTCATACACTTATATACATACACCACATCTTCTTTATCCATTCATCTGTCTATTGATTGACATTTACACTGCTTTCATGTTTTGGCTATAGGGAATAGTACTGCCATGAATATTGGGGTGCATGCATCTTTTTGAATTAGTTTTGTCCAGATATATGCCCAGCAGTGGGACTGCTGGATCATATGGCAACTCTTTTTTTAGTTTTTTGAGGAATCACCATACTGTTTTCCATAGCGGCAGCACCAATTTACATTTCTGGAGGGTTTTTGTTGTTGTTGTTGCACCTGAGCCACGTGGAAGTTCCCAGTCCAGGGATCCAACCAGCACCACAGGTGTGGCCGGTGCCATAGCTTTGGCAACGCCAGATCCTTAACCTGCTATGCCACCAGGGAACTGTCCTCTGGGGTGTATTTGTTAACATTTGCTTTATTTTTTTAATTTTAATTTTTTAATAATCACATCTGCAGCACATGGAATTTCCTGGGCCAGGGATTGAATCCGAGTCACTGCTGTAATCTATCAGCTCCTTTAACTGACTACGCCAGGCCAAGGAAGAATCTGTACCTCTTCAGCAACCAGAGCTGCTGCAGTCAGATTCTTATCCCACTGTGTCACAGCAGGAACTCCTGGGGTGTATTTTAAATAACTTTTTCTTTTCTTTACACATTTCTTTATTTTTCACATTTTCTCTACAGCTCCTGAGGTGTCCTTATTAGAAATTCAATACAGTGGTCATCCACCTTGGCTGTGCATAACAATTATCTGAAGGTGCTTTTTAAAAAATATTGTTGGAGTTCCCACTGTGGCTCAGTGGAAACGAATCTGACTAGCATCCATGAGGATGCAGGTTCCATCCCTGGGCTTGCTCCAGTGGGTTAAGGATCCGACATTGCTGTGAGCTGTGGTGTAGGTGGCAGACACTGCTCAGATCCTGCGCTGCTGTGACTGTAGTGTAGGCTGGCAGATATAGCTCCGATTCAACCCCTAGCCCGGGAACACTCATATGCCGTGGGTGCAGCGCTGGAAAAAAAAAAAGACTAAATAAAAAAATAAATAAATACTATTGTTGCCTGGACCCATCACCAGATCAGCTACATCAAAATCCCTGGGGTGAGAGCCCAAGTATCAATTTTAAAACAAATATTTACTAAAATAACATGAATATGGAGAAGTACACAAAGTTGACACTACCAGGTCAAGAAACAGCATTCCAGCATCTCTGAGGTCCCCTGGGGGCCCCTTCCAATCACTACCTCTTCCTTTCTCCCCAGAGGTAACCACGATCCTAACTTCCTTTTAGGGCCACACCCGTGGCATGTGGAAGTTCCCAGGCTAGGGGTCAGATCGAAGCTAAAGCTGCTGGCCTATGCCACAGCAACCTGGGACCCGAGCCGTGTCTGCAACCTACACCACAGCTCACAGCCACTCCGGATCCTTAACCCACTGAGCGAGGCCAGGGATCAGACCCGCATCCTTATGATTCCTAGTTGGGTTCATTAACCATTGAGCCACGAAGAGGACGTCCTCTAACTTGATCTTTTTTTGGCCACCTGTGGCATATGGTGTTTCTGGGCCAGGGACCAGACCCAAGCTGCAGGTATAGCCACAACGGGTTCTTTAACCTGCTGTGCCAGGCTGGGGATTGACTCTGTGTCCAGGCGCTGCAGAGAGGCCACCAGTCCCACTGCACCACAGCAGGAATTCCCCATGATCCTAACTTCTGACACTATAAACAGGCTGCTGCTGCTGCTTTTTTTTTTTTTGAAAATTAATTCAATGAAATCATACAGCACGAATTCTTTCCTGTCTAGCTTTTTAAAAATCAACATTATTTTTGTCAGATTCATCCTGCTGCTATAGCAACCATTATTCATTTACTTTCATTACTGTATACTTCATGAAATAAATATACCACAATTTATCTATTTTATGGCTAAGGAACATTTGGGTTATTTCCAGCTTGGAGTTATTATGAATAACTCCATACAGACATTTTTTGGTACATGTCTGTTGGTGCATGTGTACACATTCCTATTGGGTAGAATAAGTAAAATTATCAGGTAACCAGGTTTACTTATGTTCAATTTTAGTAAATCCTCCTAAACAGTTATCCAATATGGTTTTGCTAATTTCCACCCCTAGCAACTTGTGAGAAAGTATTTCAGTTACCCAACAGTCTCACCATCACCTGGTAAGAACATTTGGTTTTACTTATTGGCTATTTAAATATCCTCTTTGTAAAAGAATTTGTTCAAGTCTTCTGCCCATTTTAAAAACTGGATTATCTGTCCTTACTGAATTTTAGGAATTCTTTAGGCATCACTGATATGAGTATTCAGTCATATATGTGTTACAAATATCTTCTCCCACTCTTACAACTTGTCTTTTTACTCTCCTGTTACCTTTAGATTAACAGAAATTTTAATTTTAATTTAGTCCCAATTTCTCAAATTTTTCCTTTATGATTTTAAAGAATTCTTCCCCAACATGGTATAAGATCATGAAGATACATCCACCATGTTAACTTCTAGAACGCTGTTCTACCTTTCACATTACAGTCCAAAATCCACCTGAGGGAGTTCCCGCTATGGCACAGTGGGTTAAGGATCCAGTGTTGCCATAGCTGTGGGGTAGGTTGCAGCTGTGGCTTGGAGTCAATCTTTGGTCCATATGCCTGGGTGTGGCCACAAAAAAAAAAAAAAGAAAGGAATCAACCAGAAACTGACCTTTATGTATGGTGAGAGGCAGGAGGGTCAAGGTTCATGTTCCCATATGAATGTCCCACTGACATGGCAACTTTTATTGAAAATAATTCCCCTACTGCTCAGCAATTCCACCTGTCACATAAGTAACCATAGGTGAGCGTTTGTGTCCTGACTCTTGACTGTGTTGTCTATCTGTGCGTCCTAACATCAATATTATACTTTCTTAATTTCTGCCCCCGTTTGTCCTTCCTCTTCAAGACTGCCTTGACCATTTTTGGCCCATTTTCATTTCCATGTCAATCTGAGAAGGCAGCTTGTCAATTTCTACCCCCAAAAAAAGAAAGAAAAAGAAAAAGAAATCTGCTCGGATTTGATTGGGATAGCACTGAATGTATTAATTTAGGGAGAAATGATACCTTTATCATATAGAATTTTTCTAATCTATGAATTTGAGCTATCCCTCTATGTATTTAGTTTCTCAATTTATCTCAAGAATATTGTATAGTTTTCTCTGTAGAGATAGTTACGTAACCCATTATAAATATCCCTTAATATTTCTTGATGGTCTTATAAATGTTTCTTTTTTTTTTTTTTTTTTTTTGTCTTTTGTCCTTTTATGGCTGCACCAGTGGCATATGGAGGTTCTCAGGCTAGGGTCTAATCGGAGCTGTTGCTGCCGGCCTACACCAGAGCCACTGCAATGCCAGATCCGAGCCACATCTGCGACCTACACCACAGCTCACGGCAATGCCTGATCCTTAACCCACTGAGCAAGGCCAGGGATCGAACCCACAACCTCACGGCTCCTAGTCGGATTCGTTTCTGCTGTGCCACAATGGGAACTCCTACTTTTTCTTTTCAATTTAGATTTCTAGTTGTCTCATCACCAACATGACTTTTTTTCAAAGTTCTCCAGGTGATTCTAATGTTCAGGCCAGGTTTGAGAACTAACATGATGTTTGATGAGTTAAGGAAGGATAAATATATTTTTTCCTATTTTTAGTAATCTTTATCTAACTTCTATGCGAAAATCCTTTGGCAGCGTTACCTTGGCAATCCTAGAGCCATTTCACAATTTTTATAAAAGACTGCATACTAACAAACCAGTTATGGTTGTAGTCCTGGCTTGCAGGGCTTTGTCACAATTGATGTTCCGGACTGTCATACAGTACAGGCACCTGGCTGGCGCACAGTAAGTGTTCGATAAATTATGGTTGAAGTGTGTGACCTCGGGCAAGTAATTATTTCCTCTGGGCCTTAGTTTCCTTATGGTAAAATGCAGGTAACTGTTCTGCATACGTCACTTGGCTGCTGAAAGTACTGAATGGGAAAAAAAAAAAACCAAAAAACTGTGAACTGTCTAATACTACACAATATAATATCATTATTCACATCCATTAGCTTTCCAATGTTTTGGAGGCTCATCTTATCAAAAAAACACCCCCAAAAAACCAAAAACCAAAAATAAACCTGCAAGCATTTAGTATGGTCCTTCCACAAATAAACTAGTGGGAAGAAGCAGTCTAACAAGTATAAATGCCGAGCATATCCATCATAAACATCAAGTTGAGAAAGTGGCTTCCACAGAGTGATAAGGAAAAATACTCAAAGTCAAGACAATTGGAACAGTCCTGCCTGGCAGAAACTGCACTAATGTCTACTCATAAAGACAGATGTGGCAAAAGAAGACATATATAAAAACTACAAGAGGCTAACAGGAACTTTACTGCTCCTCTAAGTCATCTGGAAAAGGATTCATCAGAAACATTTTACGAGGGATAATTAGATCTTATGACTTAGGGAGTGGGAGGGAAAGACGACACATCAAATGATATTACACAGCAATTGCAGAGCACGAGACAGATCACTTACGCTGTAGCCCTCCTCTAAAAGGCAGTGTGGCTCAGCAGTAACAAACCTAACTAGTATCCATGAGGATGTGGGCTGGATCCTTGGCCTCGCTCAGTGGGTTATGGATCCAGTACTGCTGTGGCTGTGGGGTGGGCCAGCAGCTGCAGCTCTGATTCAACCCTAGCCTGGGAACTTCCATATGCCACAGGTGCAGCCCTGAAAAGACAAAAAATAAAATAAAAAATAAAAAGCAGTGCCTCTGCTTATTCTGCCAAAAATACTTGTTGCTATCTGACCCATAGCCGGGGACCCCTTTCTGTTTTTCCTTCCTCCATTCCAACCCGGAGATAACTTTTTCTTTCCAATAATTCCATTTTAAAAAGAGCTGCCCAATCTTAATATTTTCCTTTTGTTTCTCGACCAGATCCTAAACTTGCAACTTAAACTTTTTCTGACTCTTCCTTTTCACTATTTTACTAAAATGTGCCTCCACTGTGCTTTAAAGCAACAGCCAACTTCTAGGAGAGATCTGTCAAAGCTTAGTTTTCACTGTTCTCTTCAGATGTAATATTAAAAACCAAAACAATTCAGCTACTTGAGCTGGCCAGCATTCAATTGCTCCTCCTAATTTCTCACTGATGTCTTCTTATGAATTTTCATTAGCCCTAAGAGATGAAAGGAAACACAAAGATGTACACACTTTCGAGAAAAAGAGACCACTTGCAAATGAGACATCTGCCACCTTCCTTAAAGCACAATGGATGGCAGAAACTTCAGAAGGTTCAAGTGACACTGCTCAACTCCAATCCCTAGGTAAGTGTCTGCGAGTTACTGGATATGAAAAAATAACGAAAGGTATTAAGGACAGTAGGGAACCAGGGTTCCAAGAGAAGGGAAAACTGTTTAGGTGTATAATTTACCTCCTGTGCCCTGCTGGTCACAGAAAGCACAGTCCTCAGATATTCTAGGAACTCGATCTGCCACCTTCAAAGATTCACTTAGCTTCCAAGCCATTACTCAAGGTATCAAGTTGGCCTGTCCTGCTAAAGATGGATAAATCCTCCTAACTTACAGTAGTTGCTCAATTTCAAGTTTGTATAGTTTTCAGAATCCTCAAATAGAAACCCAGCCATTTTCCAGGAGGATCATGCAAGTCTTAAACTAAGCCTTTCTTCATTCCCACACTGATCTTTATCTAACAGACATGGAGAAGATCAGTTTTCATTAACCCTCAGAAGATAAGTTCCCCCATATTGTCTGTCCCTCTCTTCAACATAACAATAATACTGATTTAAGGCCAAAATAATGATGTGGCTGAGGAAATACCAGTGCTGTCATCACAGAAAAGAGGTGAGAAACAGTGCCTGAAAAATACTGATTTCTCAAATTGCTTCTCTAGTTTGATCATCTGTAAACTTGATCTCTCAAATTCTTCTCCTTGGAAGAATGAAGATAGTTTTATGAGGGAGGGAGAAGAGACCCTATTTTAAGGAACGAGAATTCAGAGAATTAAGTGTAAAGCACCATACTGGAGTTCCCATCATGGCTCAGCAATAACAAACCCAACTAGTATCCTTGAGGATGAGGGTTTGATCCCTGGCCTCACTCAGTGGGTTAAGGATCCGTTGCTGAGAGCTTCAATGTAGGTTGAAGAGGCAGCTCGGATCTGGTGATGTGCTGTGGCTGTGGCTGTGGCCAGCAGCTGCAGCTCTGATTCCACCCCTAGCTTGGGAGCTTCCATATGCTGTGAGTACAGCCCTAAAAAGACAAAGACAAAACAAAACAAAACACACCATACTAAGTATTCTCATTGGAAGGCAGCTTTGTAGAGGTGGAGAACCCTGGACTTCACAGCAGGACCCACCTGGATTCATATGCTGCCTGTGCCCCTACTAGCTGTTTACTTGTGTTACAAGCATCGTCTTGAACCTCAGCTTCATCCTCTGCCAGTAAGGACAATATTATTTCATAGGGTTGTGAGGATTAACTAACGCCATGAAAAGCACCTGGTACCTTATGGCAGGCAGTGAATGTTAGTGCCTTATTATAAACAAGGCTATTTTTTTCTGCAAAAATATCACTGCCCTTTTCAGATCTGGCCTTAAGTCCTAGGCAAAAATTCTAAGATTCAGTTTGCAGAAGAGCTTTTCAACGATAAGCATTCAGAAACACAATCACATTATTCAGAAAATATGATATTTCAGAATGACAACTAGCCTCAAGCTCAAAACAAAACCAAGAATGTGCCTAACCTCCTGGAAAAGCACATGATTATCAGCTTGGTACAATTAGCGCTTTTTACAGTTTATATTAACAAACTACCAACTATTGCTAAAGCCCATTCACCAAGCACATGACCTACTATCTCAAGTCTCATTCTGGGTTCACTTTTCCTCTGAAACTCCGTAGAGCATAACAATTTGAAAAGCATCTAGATTTTTGGAGTACAAAAACCAGCTGCGTCTTAGCAAGCCATCAACCACAAAGCTGCTTAGTTCTGCACCAAACCTTGCTGTCCAGAGGATCAGATCAGCCACTCGGGAGTAAAGAGGTGTTTTAGTGTGTTAAACTAAACCTACAAACATGGCTGCGCCCTAAAGGAGAGATTAATGTGTCTGAACAAGAGACTTACCCATCTCGTCCCATTTCCCCAACCTAAGAAAGGAGGTTGAAGGTAAGGCCTCCTTAGCAATGGGACTTGCCTTCTGCAGGAAAGGATTCTGATCCATTCTTGTCACTTCTGAACTCACCACCTCTCCTGCTAAGCGGACAGACTGCGGAGCGGACACTGACCTTGCAAGAAATGCAAAACCAACTTTGGGTCGCAAAAGTGACGCGCCCCCGACCTTACCCTCGCTGGAGTTCCCGACGGTCTCGGCTCCACTGGCAGCCCCGGGTTCCAACGCCAGCACCGCTAGGACCAGCAGCGGAAGGAGCCCCATAGCTGCCAGAGCCGGGCCCCACAGCCTTGCCGGCGCTACCCAGGGGCGCCCGCGCCCGGCGCCATCACTCGCCAGGTGCAAACGCCACACACCTGCCAGTCCCACCGACCCGGAGCGCACCCCTGCCGCGAGAGGGTTCCTGTTCCGGCAATCAGCCCCGCAGCGCAGTCCCGCACCCCCTCCCGCCACTCACGTCACCCAAGCCCGGTCTGGGGGGCGGGGCCCCGGGCGGGGGCGGAGCGGGGGGCGTGTCCTGGAGGCCCGCATCTCTTTCCAGCCAGCCCAGCTCTTGAGGCTCCCGCGCCGGCACTGGCGATCCCTGAAAGTTCTGCGATGTAACCTGTACTTCTCACTTTTGTATCCCTCGCACTTACGCAAACCAATGTTGGAGTAAAAACTAACCCTTTCGGTTGCGGCCTAACGTCTCCAGGCTCTCGTTCCGTGTTTAACCGTCCTTTGTAAAAAGGAAAAAAAAAAAAAAAAAGAGGAATCTGGTGTTCAATACGTTAGAATTGATCGTTTCTCCCTGTCGCAATTATCTTTGCTGCTCGGGGCGATGCTGGTATGGAAATGTGGAGGCAATGCCATTTCGGTAGTGGTTACTGAGGTAGTGAAGAGCGCCACATTTAAAAAATAAAGTTTCATTTTCTCTAAGCGGAATATCTTCGAAGGCTCAAGACCTTCATGTGAACTTCCTCTCTGAAATTTTATACCTTAGGTCTGTTTAAAGGGCAGTAGTCCACGTGACAGCTGGCTTCCTGAGAAGATTGTGGAATTAGATCTAGAAACTCAAAGATCTTTGGGGAAAATTGCCCTTTCTTTTTTCTGCTCTTTAACTTTTTCATTTATACGAACGGGATAACTATGTTGAAAATTACATATTCGGTTAGTCCACTACTAAACTAAAAATCTATAGCAATCACCATGACATTAACAGGCACAACTCTTTACTGTCCTTCCTCTGCCTGTTCACACATGCTGGTAGCACTATTTATTCCTATGGCATTTATTCACTGTCCCACGTGTCCTCTTTTCTTTATCCTTCAGTACATGAAATCCCAGGACGATGACAGCAGCGATTATAAGGGTAGCGTTTGGATCAGTGAATGGAATATTCAATAAATTGTGTCTGATAATTGATTAACTGTACTTGCATGGGTAAGGAAGATTAGATTCTGTCTCATGCTGTCAGAACAAAATTCCAAAGTAATAAATAAAACTCTAAGAGAGGAGAAATACTCATTGTTTTATTTTTATATTATTTATTTTTGTCTTTTTGCCATTTCTTGGGCCGCTCCCGAGGCACATGGAGGTTCCCAGGCTAGGGGTTGAATCAGAGCCACAGCCGCTGGCCTATGCCACAGCCACAGCCACACCAGATCCTTAATCCACTGAGCAAGGCCAGGGATTGAACCCATGTCCTCATGGATCCTAGTGGGTTTTTTAACCACTGACCCACGACAGGAACTCCAAGAATCATATTTTAGAAGGCAACTTATTTATCAGGAAGTGTTTATGAAAAGGCAAATTTAAAAGCAATAAATATATATATAGTGTAAGCTTTGTTTTCTTTTTAATATGCAGTCATGTTTATATGCATGGGAAGTTTGAAAGAACATTATCAAAATCTTTAAAATAGTTTATTTCCAGGTGATTGAATTAAGAGTGATTTTCTTTACACATCTCTGCAGTTTACAAATATTCTACATTGTGTATGCCTTTTGAATAAAAAAATTAAAGTTTAAAAACACTACATGTCATTCTAAGGCTTTTCTTATAAAAGCATTCAGGATAACAGTCCATCTTCCCGGGTATGACATATGCTTATCATGATGTAGCACCTGTCCAGCTCTCCAGATTCTTGCTGCAACTTAACTCACCTCCTCTATGCTGGCTGAGTCAATTTCATGTCCCTGAACTAACCCCATTCTCTTTCCTCCACACTTTTGCATTGCAGTGCCCTGTGCCTGCAGAGGACAGTTGATGACGGAAGTGTCGATAATCAGAACAGGGCCTCATTTGCCTCTAAAACACTGTGACAGCCTTGGGAAGCATATTGGCTGGGGTTCCTTGATCATGTCAAATTTCCACAAGCAACCTTGTGAAGCAAATGGGCTCAGCAGTTTTGTAGATGAGTGTTTATCCCTATGAATTGATAGGAAACACAAAAACTGACAAGATTCACAAATCTGAGATGTAGATAGCGAGAGCCTTAAGGTCTGCTTAAAATTTAGAAAAGGAAGGTAGGCAAGCAGCCTATCCTAGATTTTTGACAAAACCCAAGACACCTTGGATGGAGGTGGGAATAGGGCTCCAGGGGAAAGACAGGAAAGGTCCTCTGTGAAGTCTGGTCATTTGTCACATCTCATTCTAACCTCACCCTTGCTCTGTATTTTTTAACACTTTTGTTCTTCCTGTGGGTTACATTCTTTGGACCTTATTTATTTTTGTCTTTTTAGGGCCACACCCACAGCATATGGAGGTTCCCAGGCTAGGAGGCGAATTGGAGCTATAGCCACTGGCTTACACCACAGCCACAGCAGTAGCAGATCTGAGCCAAGTCTGCAACCTACACCATAGCTCAGGACAACTCTTTAACCCACTGAGTGAGGCCAGGGATTGAACCTGCCTCCTCATGGATACTAGTCAGATGCATTTCTGCTGAGCCATGGCAGGAACTCTCTGGGACTGTGTTTATTAAATTAAATTCAATAAATATTTATTTAGTTGCTTATAAGGAAATCATTATGCTAGGAAATTAATTCATTTAGTCCATAAATATGTACTCAGTGGCTTCTATGTGTCAGGCTGAATCCTAGATGCTAAGCAGTGGAACTATGGAAACAATTGAAATGTTTCCTGCCCACAAGCAGTTTGTGGTGGTGAGTGAATTTGAGCCATGTATGGATAACGAAGCCTCAATATGCTTAGTGCAATAACAGAAGTACAAGGAATAACTGTGGTAAAGATTGGGAGCAATTAATTTTAGGGTTTCAGGAAAGGTTTTATTAAAAAAAATTTTTTTAATGAGTTTTGAAAGCTGAGTGGATGATCAACAAGGAAACAGAACCAGTATAGGGATGGAAGTGTGGGCTTTTCATACAAGAAAGAGAGATTTATCATGTTTTATATGGTGTGCATAGCAGTGTGAAACAGAACACCTGTAGGGGATTGCAAGAAATCTAATGTAACAAATGCTTATTTATAGAATTTCAGCCTAATGCCTGGAACGTTTAGATGTTTAATACATTGTGACTGAATAGGTAGTAAAGGTAGTTAAGGGTCTAGAATGTCAAATTAAAGAACTGTTAAGGATTTTTTTTTCCGGAAAAAATAATCACTACAGGTTTTAAAAATCAAAGTACCACAAGATTGGCTATGCGTTGATAATTGAAGCTGGGAGATGGGTGCATGAGTGTTCACAATAGTACTCTCTACTTTTGGACATGTCTGAAACTTAATAATATAGTTTAAAAGAACATACTTACCAAAAGTGGGTGTTTAAAAGATGAGATTCATAATACTGGGTCCTGTTCTTAAAACCACATGCTCCAGTTGGGGATTCAAGAAAAGCACATGAGGAGTTCCCGTCGTGGCCCAGTGGTTAACGAATCCGACTAGGAACCATGAGGTTGCGGGTTCGATCCCTGCCACTTGCTCAGTGGGTTAACGATCCGGCGTTGCCATGAATTGTGGTGTAGGTTGCAGACGCGGCTCGGATCCCGCGTTGCTGTGGCTGTGGTGTAGGCCGGTGGCTACAGCTCCGATTGGACCCCTAGCCTGGGAACCCCCATATGCCGCAGGAGCGGCCCAAGAAATGGCAAAAAGACAAAACAAACAAACAAAAAAAAAGAAAAGCCCATGAAAAGGCATATGTGAAAGTGTCGAAATCATAAAAGGAGAGAGGAGTAATCCATGTGGACTCTAGTAATTCATAAAATTTACATGAAAATAGTAAAACTTAGAAAAAAACCCCCTTTTTTTTTTGGCCGCACAGGCATGTGGAAGTTCCCTGGGCCAGGGATTAAAGCTGTTGAACCAGTGGGATTTGGAAGACCCTAACCACTGTAGTCGGATTCTTAATCCACTGTACCAGTGGGAACTCCCAAGTATTCTTTAGTTGTTCATTGTGTAGGCCATGTGGTCTACCTAGAAAGCCAAAGCAATGTAAAATAGGTATTCAAGGTGATGTTTAAAAATGGATACAAACCTTGTGGCTCAGCAGGTTACAAACCAGGGCTAGTATCCATGAGGCTGCGGGTTGGATCCCTGGCCTAACTCAGGGGGTTAAGGATCTTGAGCTGCAGTGAGCTGTGGTGTAGATCACAGATGCAGCTCGGATCCCTCCTTGCTGTGGCTGTGTCTGTGTCTGTTTTGCTGTAGGCTGGCAGCTACCCTCTAGCCTGGGAACTTCCAGGAGCGGCCCTTCAAAAAAGAAGAAAAAAAAAAAAAAAAAGATACAAAGAGGATAGGGAAACTTACTTAGAAAAACCGCGAATCCAGTCTCCACAAAGTGTTTACTTAAAAGCCATGAGAAAGTACATTGGCTCACCCCAGAAGCCCCCAAATTACTAAACGTGGGCCCAGCGGAGCTTCCCCCAGGTGCAGCTGGTCTGAACAAAAATAAGCCTCAGGAAAGCCCAGCCGCTTAGCGCGGGGAGTGGAGTTCGGCTTGACTCCACCCCCTCCACGAACTCAGCCCTGTGATTGGTCGTGACGCTTACCAAAGCTGCCCAATTGCATCCGAGCAGCTGCTTTAGCGTCTCTTTGTTTGCGGGGAGAAACATGGCGGATCGCCTGACACAGCTGCAGGACGCCGTGAACTCGGTGAGCAATTGTACTCGATTAGTCTCCGTCTTCTTTCCTGAGGGAAAGCAAGTTAGAAAAAGGGACTTGGGGGGCAAGCTTGGAAGTGGGGAGCGTCTTTCCGCAACGCACGCTCGGGTCGGCGGGAGGCGGCGCCGCGGTCTGTGAGGCCGAGGCGGCCGGTGGAATGGTGCGGAGCTGCGGGAGCCCGCGGCCTCAGCCTGCGAGGTGGAGGGTCTCCCTGCCTAGTCTCAAGCCTCACGGCCTTGTCATGTTTTCTAGGAACGGCTTTATTTTCTTGTCAGCGGTGCTTATGGGGTCGCCCCTCTTGCGGGGAAGAGAGAGGAAGCGGAAACTCCCTCCCGCACCCATACATTTTAACCCTTGGAGGGAAACCCGTGTTCTTAACCATTGGATTGGACCTTAGCGAAGAGTAATCCTTCGCCCAAATTTTCAGGTTGGGGCGGGAGTGACGGTAAAGTGAGTAATTTTGTTTCATCTCGGTTGGTTCCTGTAGACTAAGGGTCGTTGCATCTCTTGGCCACTCCCCCAGCGTAAGTCAAGTTTGGGGAAAACTGACATCTTTATGATAGTGAATCTTCTGATCCTTGTCTCTTTAAGTTTTTAAAAATGTCTGCCAAAAGTTCTACTCCCTATTAAAGTCAGATCTTGTAATTGGCCCTCTTACTTTGAACCTTCTGATTATTTTTCCTGTTATGTGAAGTGAAAGTGATGCAAACCAAGGGATTCATATGCTTATTACCGTTAAGAGCTAAATTGTTTTCTATCGGTAGTTACATTTCTCTCATTCTGTTTGTAATTTGATGTCCCAGAGAAGATGCCTATAGATGTTGACAGGAAAATCCAGGTACCTCTTGCTAGTTTTTTTTCTCACTAGAAGGAAATAGGCTGGCATTCTTGTTATTGCTCAGTCTTTGTACGTGAGCAATAAGTGTGAATGTACACATATTGAGTGTGAATCTGCATGTTAAAAACTGATCTACTTTGCCTATGAGGGCCAGCCCCTAAATGTCGATGAATTCACCAAGGTAAATTCTACCTTTGGTGACTTTTCTGGACTACTGAACAACCTACCTTGGGGAGACAGTCCTTTGAGGTTTTACAAAATCAAATTGTAATGATGCTACTTGATAGAAATGTTATTTTAGGGGAAATATCGCATAGTCATCCATGTCTCCTGGCCAGAAGGATAGTAAGAACAAAGTGAATATGGCCTTTACTCCAAAAGTAGGCATACTGATTTTGCAAAGAAGCCTCTAGGTTAACTAGTATGTGTAGAAGCACTATAATGTTTATGGAGAGATGCTCCTTAAGGAGTTTGCAGTCTGATTAGAAAGACGTCATATACTCAAGAGACATTTAAATAAATGACACAAAAGCAGTATATGGTTAGGGAGTTGAATCGAGTGTTTTCAGCTGTAAGTGCTGAAGTAAAGTGGGCTAGTGAGTGCTGTTAGGAGGGAGTCTTAGTGTTTTTCTGACTCATAATTGTAAAATTTTTAAAATATAATTTTATCCTCTGAGAACTTCATGAGAGCAGAAACTGTCTTGTTCACGCTCTAACTTAGAATGTTTATATAGTTATATACAGTTGATATATCATAGTGTTGATTTTTGATAAATATTTGGTGACTAACTGGATCTTGAGAGCTTCATAAGGACATAGTCACAGTGTTGAATATTCTTGTATTTTCTCTGTTCCTCATAACAATGCTGTAATGTGAGAATATTCCCAATTTAAAATTTCTTTTAAAACTCTATTTGCCAGAATTAGAATCCACATTTGTACAGCTTCAGAGCACTTATGGCCACTCCCTTACATTTGCAAAATGTGAGCAAATGCAGTGTTATCAGGAATGAATTTATCACTAGTCAGGAATATGAAAGAGTAGTAGGTAATGAACAAGTTGAGTTGACCTAGATTATTGAAAGCTTGGAAAGAGCCTTAAAGAGTTGGAGATTATCTTGAAGGCAATGCTAGGGTGAGCTCAAGATTTTTGAGCAGGGTTAAGTAAATGACATAGTGAGCTAGAAAATCATGAGGCTATTGTAAATAACTCTTATGTGAGGTAATTGGTTGAACTAAAACAGCAGCGCGATGGAGGAGGAAAAGGTAAAGATTTGTAGTAGTATTAACAGGATTTGAAGATGAAAGTTGAGAGTCTGAAGGTAGATTGGTTGACTAGAAGATTCTCAATACAAATTAAGTATTAAAGGAAACAGTTAACTTTGAGTTCTGTCATTCTAATGATGGCAGTCAAACTTAGTGGAAATACTTATTCACTGATTGCAGATAAGGAATTGAGGTTTAAGAGGTCAGGACTGTTGAGAGAAGTTGGTGGGGAGGGTAAGAGTCTTAGGTTTGGAAATAGTAATGTTACCAAGCCAGATGTGTTTGCTGAGGGTGCAGTAATCCAAACACTGAGATGCCTGAAGTTTGCAGCAGAGGAGGGCTTTATTTATTCAGGAGACAGCCAAGTGAGGAGAAAGGAGAACAAATTTCAGATTGCTTCCCAGAAGGCAAGAAGCTTGAGGTATTTATGGAATAAAGAAGCAGGGTGGTCTCAGGAGTGGGGAAAGGTGAGGTATTGGCATATATTTCTGTTATTTTATGATCAGTGGTCCCAACTATTCTTAACTGGTCTGAACTGGGTGGAAGCCCACTTCAGATTTTCCAAATTTCTGGAAAACAACTTAATAAGCTCCTCTTACCTTGGTGACCCATACATCAGGAGCATTATCTTTAGGGGTGGTAAGAAGAGCTGCATGAAGCTTGAAGGGTATACAATTAGGGAAAAAAAGAAAAACAAAAACTAAAGCAGACTTAGTCATTAAAGGCAGGTTACAAGCAGAGTGTTTTCTAACAAGTTGTTCCCTTGAGTTGTAAGACACACTCAAGTATTTTTGTTAAGACGCCAGCTTTTGTTAACCCTATGAAATACGGTTTCAGTAAGGGTTTGTTATTCTTGACCTTTAGAACTTTTAGAGCACTAGAAGTTTATAGCTTGAGTCCTGGAGAAAAAAATTTTGTTTTGTTGTTTTGGTCTTTTTTATTTAGGGCTGTACCAGCAGCATACAGAAGTTCCCGGGCTAGGGGTCAAATTGGAGCTGTAGCTGCCGGCTTATACCATAGCACAGCCACAGCCACTCTAGGTCTGAGTTGCATCTGCCGCCTGCACCACAGCTCGTGGCAACACTGGATCCTTAATCCACTGAGTGAGGTCAGGGGTTGAACCTGCATACTCATGGATACTAGTCAGGTTCATTACTGCTGAGCCACAATAAGAACTCCCAAGAAAAACATTTTGGAATACTTAAGGTGTGGTCTTTCTCCCACCATTTCTTTATAGTTGTAATTACTCTGGTTTCAGAAAAGGAATCATATGCCTTGGAGTCAAATTTTAAAATTTACCCTGGGGTAAATTTTAGATATTTGCCTGTCAGATTTGCTTTTTTCTACCACTGTTGCGCTAAAAGTCTTAACTTGTGCTTGCAATCAGTATTGGCATATATTTCTGTTATCATTCTGTTATCTCGGGAAGAAAAATAATTATTTTGTGTTTCTCTTTAACTGTTGCAACTAAATAAATGCCAAAGGAAGTTTCTTTGCATGATTAAAATATTTCGTTGTTAGTAACTGGCTTAATCCAGGATTTATCATATTTTATTCTCTTGCTCAGTGATCATTATAGAAACATCATCAATGCCAATAAAATCCTGAAAGCTGATAAATCCTTTCTAATTTTGCCACATTTCTTTTGGCCTGTAGCTTGCAGATCAGTTTTGTAATGCCATTGGAGTGTTGCAGCAGTGTGGTCCTCCTGCCTCTTTCAGTAATATTCAGACAACCATTAACAAAGATCAGCCAGCTAATCCTACAGAAGGTAAATAGATTTTTTTTTTTTTTTGGCTTCTTTTAATTTGACTCTCCCTCATTGCCTTTAATCCCATAAAATTAGATTTATTGAAAAATTCATCTTATTCACGGCTTTCTAAAAATGTTATTGTTAGAGAATGTTACTACAAGTTTGTCATAAAAGAAATAAATTTTTGTTAGTCAGTTTATATAACACCTCGTAGTTCTTTTTATGTTAAATAATGGATTTTTTACTCCTTTAGAGGAGAATTATATGAATTTAGCTGAATTTTACTTCAGGGACCTTAATAAGAAAGGCATCTCATAAATTCCTTTATTCAAATGATCATCAAATTGTCCTGATACATAATGTACATTATGCTTGATTCCTAACTTGAGTTAATGTTAAAGCTGATTCTCAAACATGTAATAGGATTAATGTGTTAAAATTACACCTTAATCATTAGAAGCCTAGGACAGAAAAAGTTAAGAAGTTTTTTTGTTTCATTAACTTAAAATTTGATTGCTGTTTCTATAAACTTGAGGTTCTCAAATACCCTAAATGAGTACAATCTTTCTCTAGAATATGCCCAGCTATTTGCAGCGCTGATTGCACGAACGGCAAAAGACATTGATGTTTTGATAGATTCCTTACCCAGTGAAGAATCTACAGCTGCTTTACAGGTAAAAATCTCTTTTTCTGGAGTTCCCCGTTGTGGCTCAGAAGTAGTGAACCTAACTAGTATCCATGAGGATTCGGGTTCAGTCCTTAGCCTAACTCAGTGGGTTAAGGATCTGGCATTGTGGTGAGCTGTGTGTTGGTCGCAGATTCGGCTTGGATCCTGTGTTGCTGTGGCTGTGGTGTAGGCTGGAAGCTGCAGCTCTGATTTGACTACTAGCCTGGGAGCTTCCATATGGTTCAGATGCATTTGAATTAAAGGAGATAGCTTTAGTACCCTTTTTCCTTTTTTAAAGAAAAATTTTTTTTTTTTTAATTTTTGGCTGTGCCTATGCCATGTAAAAGTTCCCAGGCCAGGGATTAAACCTGTTCCACAGCAGTGACCTGGCCTGCTACAGTGAGATCTGTATCCCACTGTGCCACAAGAGAACCCCTTTAATTCCTTTTATTATAATATTAAAAGGTACTCTCAATTTTAAAATGGGAATTTTATTGGAAACTACTGTAGTCTATTAAAGACTGCACTGAATATGTATAGTTGTCCAATTTTGAGTTATGAGGAAACTTCCCATTTTCCTCAGTTTGATTCTTTTCCTTGGAAAGAGTGAGAGGAAGGTAGCATTCCGGACGTGGAATAGAGCATAGTGTCTAAAAGCAGTGTGGAAAGGAGTCTCCTATAGCAATCTAGAGAGCTCTCATTGAAAAGTCATCTTTTAAATAGTTCATACAGGGAAAATTCTCAAGTTATATCTGATCTGAGGATTTATGCCACTGAAAAATCTATCACAGTGGTTGCACAGTCATCCAGATTTAGAAGTAGGTACTTCCACTGCAGTTTATTTCCTTAGAAGGAAATAATCTCCAAGTTTTTCATTTGTCAAAAGATTCTTAAATTTATGTCTTATAAAGGCTGCCAGCTTGTATAAGCTAGAAGAAGAAAATCATGAAGCTGCTACATGTCTGGAGGATGTTGTTTATCGAGGGGATATGCTTCTGGAAAAGATACAGAGTGCCCTTGCTGATATTGCGCAGTCACAGCTGAAGACAAGAAGTGGTACCCACAGCCAGTCTCTTCCAGACTCATAGCACCAGTGTACATATCATGTGGCCAAGAAGAGAACTATTTCAGTGCCGTTAAGAATTCTACATCAGATTTAGATGTAAGCCTTATCGATAGTTAGAGAAACATTAAGCACTATGACACGTTATCTTTTTAGCTATTTTTAATAGTCTTCTATTTTCATTTTTAATAAATAAGCTTGTAAAATTGTGATTGAACCAGCTTTAAACTGTCATTATGCTATTATTTTGTATTTTGAGTGAAATTATTGAGGCAGATATTGCACTTACAGTCAGAATATAATTAAACAGATGTACTATAGAATTCTATTGTGACATAATTTGTCTTTATTTTTGTCCTGTTTCTACAGCCTGTACAAGTGAAAACATCCCCCAAGCTAGAGAAGAAGATGGTAAATGCAGAAATGGTGGATATTTGAATTTAGGTTGATATCCTTCTGCCTCTTTAAAAGTGACATTGTAGAGTTCTGGTGCAGTGGATCGGGGATCTAGTGTTGTCACTGCAGTGGCTTGTGTCACTGCTGTGGCAAGGGTTCAGTCCCTGGCCCTGGAACTTCTGCATGCCACGGGCACAGCCAAAAAGAAAAAAATAAAATAAAGGTGACATTGTATAAATTTGGAGCTGGAGCAAGGAATGGTTCTGAAAACCACATTGCTTTTTAAGAAGCAGAGAGTGTGGCCAGATGAAAGATTAAGTCACTTTTGTGGAAGCTTTTTCTTCTTTTTCTTTCTTTCTTTTTTTTTTTTTTTTTTTGGTCTTTTTGCCATTTCTTGGGCTGCTCCTGCGGCATATGGAGGTTCCCAGGCTAGGGGTCTAATCGGAGATGTAGCTGCCAGCCTATGCTGGAGCCACAGCAACTCAGGATCCGAGCCGCGTCTGCAGCCTACATCACAGTTCAGGGCAATGCCGGATCGTTAACCCGCTGAGCGAGGGTAGGGATCGAACCCAAAACCTCATGGTTCCTAGTCGGATTCGTTAACCATTGTGCCATGATGGGAACTCCCTTTTTCTCTTTTTCTAGAGCCTCATACCCATTCTAGATCATCTCCATATTTGTTTCTAATGAGAAATCCTCTTCTCTGGAATTCCCATCCTTCTGTGAGAGAAATTTTCTTCATTCTCAACTATCTTTTTCCCATATCTCTTCACCTGCTTTTTGTCTTTTTAGTACTGCACCAGCAGCATATGGAGGTTCCCAGGCTAGGGGTCAAATCGGAACTGTAGGCGCTGGCCTAAGCCACAGCCATGTCAATGCCAGGTCTGAGCCATGTCTGTGACCTACACCACAGCTCACAGCAACTCCAGATCCTTAACCCACTGAGCAAGCCCAGGGATCCAACCCACGTCTTCGTAAATGCTAGTCAGATTTGTTTCCGCTGAACCATGATGGAAACTCCCACCTGCTTTTTTTCATTTTTCTCCTTAATTTGTACAGTGAGGTAGGTATGTTTTCTGAGTCATTGATTCCTTCTCATTCTTTTTATTTATCCAAAGGTTCTGGCTTCTGATATTGTAAACCTCTCAACCTTTATTGCTGCATTCTCACTGACCAAAACATACTTCAATATCATTTTCTCCATTCTACCTTACTTTGTTATTGCTGATAATCGTGTCAGTGTTATCAGGTGTGATTATGCATTTAGGTCTTGGATCTCTTTGAATCCAATGATTATCTCCACTAGAAAGTTGGAATTGACATGTGTTCCACATTGTAACCGGTTTTATCTCCTAAGGTCACATTTTTCAGGATATCTTGAGCTATATTTCCTGCAATCTGTTACTATCCAGAGTTTAAGAAAACTTAAGAAAGGTGGAAATTCTCCCTATTTCCATTAAAATCAAGCTCTTCTACAATTCTTGAAAAATACTGCCTAGAGGTACACTTTAACTCCAGTAAGACAATTTATAGAATCATTAACTTTTAAAATTGTCAAATGTTGGAGTTCCCGTTGTGGCTCAGTGGATTAAGGATTTAGTCATTGTTGTCTCTATGAGGATGCAGGTTTGATCCTTGGTCTTGCTCAGTGGGTTTAGGATCTGGTGTATCTGCAAGCTGTGGTGTGGGTTGCAGATTCGGCTTGGATCCGGCTGGGGTCAAATTGGAGCTGTAGCTGCCGGCCTACACCACAGGCACGGCAATGCCAGATCCGAGCCACGTCTGTGACCTATACCACAGCTCACGGCACCACCAGATCCTTAATCCATTGAGTGAGGCCAGGGATGGAACCCAAACCTCATGGTTCCTAGTCGGATTCGTTTCAGCTGTGCCATGACGGGAAATCCAGGAAAGTTAAGCCTTAATCCGGTAGACTGACTACTGTTAAAATATTACTCTTACCTGAAAGAAACTTCTTAAATTTCGAATTGCCTTCCCCCCCCCCAGTTTAAGGCATTCTAGAAAAAGGACACACACATTCTGAAGTATTCATAAAGGTTGTATAACATAATTCATAGATTGCAGCAGCTTCTCTTTGCCATCATTTTGTGGACATGGCTATTGGAGCAAGAGGCCCTTGGAGCTGCAATAGATATATAGGCAGTGATGATCTTGCTGCCTAGCTTACAACTCTGGCAGGACTGAAAACCATGGATTTCCATGTCTTTGATCCCCGGGTCCCTCCCTTCCCTTTTATCCAGATTTAAGTTGTTTTAAGGAGAAGAATCCCAGATGAGTCTCTTCCCAAAGAAATACAGGTCCTATTTCCCGTTGGAATTTTCTGGAGATCTCAGGGAAGAAAGGCTTTGTTGCATGTAGACACCCAAATTTCTGTCATACTTGGTCCAGTGGTCAAAAGGGGCATCTGAATTCAACTTGGGGGCAGGGTAACCAGTGAGGGAGGGAGATAAATGTAATTTTGTGGCTAAAACCTTTGAGACCAATCTGATAGACAGGGGTCATGACTTCCGCTGTGAGTATATTGAAATCGACATGTGGGGATTCTCCCAACGTAGATGCCAGAAGGGATACTCCCTTTCAGGACACGCTAAATGTGGAGAAGTAGCATTGTGCGGCACGTAAAACAAGCCCAACCCATCTTCCTGTTCCTTGCCTGTGGGGCACCTGGCGACTGACAATTTACTTGAACCCCATGCTCAATAATGCTCCTGGAAAACAGCAACAGTTAAGAAATCCCTCTACTCTGTTGTATTCCACAAAACGACTTACTGCAGAGAACTGCCTTTCCCAACATGACTAAGGTAAAGGGTATGGATGACTCCTTTGACTACCTAGGACAAAACCGGACCTAGAGCCTCCAGATTCCCATTCTTTATCTCACAAATAGTTGAACTGTTTGTCCCCAAAGACCAATCTGGATAAAAGGTCCTCTAACTCTACTTGATAAAACTTTAGGCTGCTCCCCCACAGGCCCTTAAATTTGACTCCACTCTCAGCCTGAGCCAGCACTGGACTGGAAAAGTCTCTCCTCAAGGACACCTGAAGATTGACCACAAAAGATGTTCCCTGATCAACTGTGCCATTCTGTCTTCTCCTCTCCCACCCAGGTCCTTCTAGCCTTGTTTACTCTTTCCCTTTTTGGGGAGGGGGGCGGGTTGGGGTGGAGAGGAGAACCTAACCCACAGCATGTGGAAGTTCCTGGGCCAGGGATTGAACTTACACTACAGCAGTGACAATGCTGGATCCTTAACCATTAGGACACCAGGGAACTCCATTTTTTTATTTTTTGTTTTTTTGGCTGTGCCTGAATCACGTGGGAGTTCTGGGGTCCGGGATGGAACCTATGCCAAAGCAGTGATGAGAGCCACAGCAGCGGCAATGCCATATCCTTAACTCACCAGGGAATTCCACCTGATCTATATTTGAGCTGCTTGCAGATCTTATGGTCAGAGCATTCTCACTATTACTAAAGCTTCCTGCCCCTGTTGAAATAGTTCCTCTCTCCCTATTGGCAATAGTTTTTCAAATAAAATCTTTTCTTACCTACGTCTGGTTTTTACTTAAAACCATTAACTTGTGTAGGAAAAAAATCCCATGGCTCTCATTGCCTAGACCAGGGGCTTAAGTCTGGGGCAAAAGGGATGGAGACACACTTTGAATTAGTAAGAAATATATCTCTGATTCAGAGCATCTTGTGTGTACATTGAGGATAAAATTAATAAAGATGAGTGTTAAAAACCTAACACTGAGACAGCTTGGGGATAAAAGGGGAAATGATCATGGAGATGAGAACATAGTTCAGAATTTAAGGAAAACTACACATAGAAACTTGGGGAGTTCCTGTTCTAGTGCAGCGGAAATGAATCCGACTAGGAATCATAAGGGTGCGGGTTGGATCCCTGACCTTGCTCAGTGGGTTAAGGATCCGGCGTTGCCGTGAGCTGTGGTTTAGGTCAAAGATGTGGCTCGGATCCCAAGTTGCTGAGGCTGTGGTGTAGGCCAGCAGCTGTAGCTGCAACTCAACCCCTAGCTTAGGAACCTCCATACATGCCATGTATATATGCAGCACTAAAAAGCAAAACAAAAAAAAAAAAAAAGAGAGAAACTTGGGGCATTCTGCTAAGACAGCATTTAGGAGATGCAATATTATGTTCTTTGCTTATATACTAATATAATCATTATATTAATGAACAAAGCTTGAAGCTGAAAGACAGAAATAGAAGACATTAAGAAGGAAACCATGAGAATAAAACCAAAATTGGGATTCAAAAAGAGTAATAAAATGGACAATTTAAGCAAATTTGATCAAGGAAAAAAGGTGAACAGAATTTTAAAAAGTCACATATATTGATTTTAAAATATTGAGAAAATTTGAGTAACTTGAAGCTGATAAATTTGAAAATTTTGATGAAAAGTGTATATAGTCTGGGGTGGGAGGAGACAGTTTAGCAAATAGGCTCAATAGGTTAGAAATCATAGTCTTTTAACCTTTATAAAGAAATTCAATCAGTTGTCAAAACTCTAAACCACAAATAAATCACCAAGCCTGGAGAGTTTTATTAGTTTTCCTAAACAGAGAAAGAAAATTCTGGTATTACACAAAATGAGAAATCTCATTCCCCAAATCTAACAGGGACAGCACAAAAATAAAAATTACCGCCAGAATCACTCATGAACATGCAAAAATAATAGCAAAGCCAGAGGGTAATAAAAAATTGAATACAGCACAATAAATCTGTGTTTAATCCCAAGAATGCATAGCAGTTTTATCTTTATAAATTACATAGTATTTTATCAATTCTAAAATGTCTGTACTTTTTTCTTAACTATATCTTAAATTGGAATGGTCAGTGGGCAGCTGTTTTTTCTTTCCTTATTGGAGCATAAAGTTTTAGAATTATAAGATTTAAAAAAATATTTATTGGAATATTGTTGATTTACAATGTTGTGTTTCAGGTGTATAGCAAAGTGATTCACCTATGTGTGTATGTGTGTGTGTTTTTTATATATATATGTATATGTATACTTTTTTTACATTCTCTTCCATTATACGTTATTACAAGATATTGAGTATCAATCCCTATGCTATAGAGTAGGTCCGTTTTGGTTATCTATTTTATATGCAGTAGTATATTTTAATCCCAAACTCCTAGTTTATCCCTCTCCCACCCCATCCCCTTTGGTAACCATAAGTTTGTTTTCTATGTCTATGACTCTATTTCTGTTTTGAAAATAAGTTTATCTTTTCTTAGATTTCACATATGAGCCATATCATATGATATTTAGTTTTCTCTGGCTTACTTAGTATGATCATCTCTAGTTCCATCTATGTTGCTGCAAGTGGTATTATTTCATTCTTTTTTATGACTGAGTAGTATTCCAGTGTATATATGTATAATATCTTCTTTATCCATTCATCTGTCAATGGACATTTAGGTTATTTCCATGTCTTGGCTGTTGTAAATTGTGCTGGTATGAGCATTAGGGTGCACGTATCTTTTCAAATTATGTTTTTCTCTGGATATATGCCCAATAGTGGGATTGCAGGATCATATAAGAGTTCTATTTTTAGTTTTTTAGGGAATTTCCATACAGTTTTCCATTAGTGGCTGTGCCATTTTACATTCTCACCAATAATGCAGAAAAGTTCTTCTTTACCCATCCTCTCTCCAGAATTTATTATTTGTAGATTTTTGACATTGGCCATTCTGACTGGTGTCTTGATTTGCATTTCTCTAATAATTATTGATGTTGAGCATCTTCTCATGTGCATTTTGGCCATCTATATGTCTTCTTTGGAGAACTATCTTTTTAGATCTTCTGCCCATTTTTTTTTTCTTTTTTACTGTCGTATTCTGGGGCGTATGGAAGTTCCCAGGCTAGGGGTTGACTCAGAGCTGCAGCTGAGGCCCACACCACAGCCATGGCAACACCAAATCTGAGCTGCCTCTGTGACCTATGCCTCAGCTTACGGCAATGCCGGATCCTTAACCCACTGAATGAGGCCAGGGACGAGACCCGCATCCTCATAGGGACAGTGTTGGGTCCTTAACCTGCTGAGCCACAATGGGAATTCCTTCTGCCCATTTTTCGATTGAGATTTTTTTTTAATAGGTAAATGATAGTTATGATTTATTATCTTAATGATTTAAACTTTACTTACTCATCCATATGTTTTCCAATTACATTCAGCATTAAACTTTGTTAAAAGTTTTATTGAAGTGCAGTTGATTTACAATGTTGTGATAATTTCTGCTGTACAACAGTGATTCAGTTATACATAGGCACACCTCCATTCTTTTTCAGATTCTTTTCCTATGTAGATTATCTCAGAATATTGAGTAGACTTCCCTGTGCTATACAGCAGGTTCCCATTGGCCAATTATTCCACATACCACAGTGTACATATGTCAATCCCAAACCCTCAATCCACCCCTACCTCCCCTTGTCCCCTTTGGTAACCATAAATTTGTATTCAAAGTCTGGATCTGTTTCTATTCTCAAATATTAAGTTCATTTGTATTCTTTTTTTACATTCTACATACAATTAGTATCATATGATATTTTTCTTTTTTTGTCTTTTTGCCTTTTCTTGGTCCGCTCCCATGGTATATGGAGGTTCGCAGGCTAGGGGTCCAATTGGAGCTACAGCTGGCTGCCTATGCCAGAGCGACAGCAACGCGGGATCTGAGCCACATCTGCAACCTACACCACAGCTCATGGCAACACCAGATCCTTAACCCACTGAGCAAGGCCAGGGATTGAACCCACAACCTCATGGTTCCTAGTCAGATATGTTAACCACTGAGCCGCAACAGGAACTCCTATGATATTTTTCTTTCTCTGATTTATTTCACTTACTGTGCTAATCTCTAGGTTTATCCATGTTGCTGCAAATGGCAGTATTTCATTCCTTTTTATGGCTGAATAATATTCCGTCATGTATATGTATTGTATCTTCTTTATCCATTTTTCTGTCATTGGCCGTTTAGGTTATTTCCATTTCTTGGCTATTGAAAATAGTGCTGCAATGAACATTGCCGTGCATGCATCTTTTCAAGTTATGTTTTTCTCTGGATAAATACCCAGGAGTGGGATTGCTGGATCATATGGTAGTTCTATTTTTAATTTTTTGAGGAACCCCCATACTGTTTTTCATAGTGGTTGCACCAATTTACATTCCCACCAACAGTGTAGGAGGGCTCCCATTTCTCTGCACCCTCTCTGGCACTTTTATTTGTAGACTTGATAGATGATAGCCATTCTGACTGGTGTAAGGTGATACCTTATTGTAGTTTTGATTTGCTTTTCTCTAGTAATTATCGGTGTTGAGCATCTTTTCATGTATTTTTTTGGCCATCTGTATGTCTTCTTTGGAGAAATATCTATTTAGATTTTCTGCCCCATTTTTTGATTGGGTTGTTTGTTTTTTTGATACTGAGCTGCATGAGTTGTTTGTATATTTGGGGGATTAATCCCTTGTCAGTCACTTCATTTGCAAAGATTTTTTTCCGCAACCTATGAGTTGTCTTTTCATTTTGTTTGTTTTCTTTTGCTCTGCAAAATATTTTAAGTTTAATTAGTTCTTGTTTGTTTATTTGTGTTTTTATTTTCATTCCTCTAGGAGGTGACTATGACAGGATGTTGCTACAGTTTATGTTAGAGATATTTTGCCTAAGTTTTCCTCTAAGAGTTTTACAGTGTCAGGTCTTATATTTAGGTCTTTAATCCATTTGGAGTATATTTTCGTGTATGATGTTAGAAAGTATTCTAATTTATTCTTTTACATGTAGTTGTACAGTTTCCTCTATACCACTTATTTAAGAGACTGTCTTTCTCCAATGTATATTCTTGCCTCCTTTTTCATAGATTACTTGACTATAGGCATATGGGCTTGTTTCTGGGCTTTCTACCCTGTTCCATTGATCCATATTTCTGGGATTTTTTTGCCAGTATACCATACTGTTTTGATGACTGTAGCTTTGTAGTTTAGTCTGAAGTCAGGGATCCTGATTCCTCCAGCTCCATTTTTCTTAGGATTGCTTTTGCTACTTGGGGTCTTTGTGTTTACATACACATTAAAAATTTTTTTTGTTCTAGTTATGTGAAAAATGTG
Source organism: Sus scrofa (assembly GCF_054392235.1). Classification (NCBI taxonomy): domain Eukaryota; kingdom Metazoa; phylum Chordata; class Mammalia; order Artiodactyla; family Suidae; genus Sus; species Sus scrofa. Next base: position 53,536,588 of record NC_139387.1, on the reverse strand, counting down.
ATTGGTAATTTGATAGAGATTGTGTTGAATCTGTAGATTGACTTGGCTTGATTCTTCCAGTCTAAGAACATGGTATATCTTTCCATCTGTGTGTGTCATCTTTGATTTCTTTCATCAGCATCTTATAATTTTCAGAGTACAGGTCTTTTGTCTCTTTAGGTTTATTCCTAGATATTTTATTCTTTTTGATGCCATGGTAAATGGGATTGTACACTTAATTTCTCTTTCTGATCTTATACTGTTAGTGTATAGAAATGTAAGAGATTTCTGTGTATTAATTTTGTATTAATTTTGTATCCTGCAACTTAACCAAGTTCATTGATGAACTCTAGCAGTTTTCTAGTAACATCTTTAGGATTTTCTCTATATAGTATTATGTCATCTGCAAACAGTGATAGTTTTACTTCTTCTTTCCAATTTGGATTCCTTTTCTTTTCTTCTCTGACTGCTGTGGCTAGGACTTCCATAACTATGTTGAATAAAAATAGCAAGACTGGAATCCTTGTCTTATTCCTGATCTTAGAGGAAATGTTTTTGGCTTTTCACCACTGAGAATGTTAGCTGTGGGTTTATTATATACTGAGGTAGTTTCTCTCTATGCCCACTTTCTGAAGAGTTTTTTTTTTTAATCATAAATGGATATTAAATTTTGTCCAAAGCTTTTCTGCATCAATTGAGGAGATCATATGGTTTTTATTCTTCAATTTGTTAATGTGGTGTATCACACTGATTGAATTTGTGGATATTGAAAAATCTTTGCGTCCCTGGGATGAGTCCCACTTAATCATGGTATATAATCCTTTCAATGTATTTTTGGGTTTAATTTGCTAGTATTTTGTTGAGTATTTTTGCGTCTATGTTCATCAATGATATTGGCCTGTAATTTTCTTTTTTTTTTTTTTAGATGTTTAAAAGAAAGCACCTCTTTATTTAATGAGTAGTAAAGTGATAAAACTCACCTATCCCAAAGACAGCACAGGTTAAAAATACAATAGGTGCCATTTTCAAAGATGAATAAAACACTGTCTTTGTCCTTAAGGAGTCTGTGATTTGAGTTACAGAAGGTAGTGGAGACTGGAAGACCAGGAGTGGGAGGGAGTGGTGGAAGTGGGGAGTAGAAAGAAAACAGCACAAAGAGAACACAAAATCAAACGTGGTATCTCCCATAGTACACAAAACAATGCCTTGTACACATGTTACCAAACCAAACTTGAGTCTGCTCACCCATGTGCAGAAAAGCCAATCTACTGACACTGGGTCGTGGTGAAGGAAGTGCAGCATTTACTGTAAGGCACCAGATAAGGAGTCCAGGGCAGCTAATGCTCAGAAGACCCAAACTCCCTGATGGATTTCAGGGAAGCGTTTTTAAAGGTGTGTGTGGTATTTTTGTCTGGTTTTGCTATCAGGGTGATGCTGGCCTCATAGAATGAATTTGGGGGTGTTCCTCCCTCTGCAATTTTTTGGACTGATTTTAGAAGGATAGGTGTTGACTTGTTACTAAATGTTCGATAGAATTTGCCTGTAAAGCCATCTGGTTCTGGACTTTTTTTTTTTTTTTTTTTTTTTGCATTTTTAGGGCCACACCTATGGCATATGGAGGTTCCCAGGCTAGGGGTCGAATCAGAGCTGTAGCTGCCAGCCTACACCACAGCCACAACAACTCGGGACCCAAGCTGTATCTGCAACGTACACCACAGCTCATGGCAAGGCAATGCCGGATCCTTAACTCACTGAGGGAGGCCAGGGATCAAACCCACATCCTCATGGATGCTAGTTGTGTTCGTTAACTGCTGAGCCATGATGGGAACTCCTGGACTTTTGTGTTTTGGGAGTTTTAAAATCACACTTTTCACTTTGAGTACTTGTGATTGGTCTGTTTATCTTTTCTATTTCTTCCTGATTCAGTCTTGGAAGATTGTGCCTTTGTAAGAATTTGCCCATTTTTTTCTAGGTTGTCCGTTTTATTGGCATAGAGTTGCTTGTAGTAGTCTCTTATGGTCCTTTGTATTTCTGTGGTTTTGGCTATAACTTCTACTTTTCCATTTCTAATTTTATTGATTTTGGTCCACTACCTTTTTTTCTTGAGTCTGACTAAAGTTGTGTCAATTTAGTTGATCTTTCCAATAACCAGCATTTAGTTTCATGTATCTTTTCTATTGTTCTTTTTAGTCTCTGTTTCATTTATTTCTGCTCTGATCTTTATGATTTCTTTCCTTCTAACTTTGAGTTTCATTTGTTCTTCTTTCTCTAGTTGCTTTAGGTGTAAGGTTATGTTGTTCATTTGAGAGTTTTTGTTTGTTTCCTGAGGTAAGCTTGTATTGCTATAAACTTCCCTGGCAGAACTGCTTTTGCTGCATCCTATAGGTCTGGATCATCATGTTTTCATTTTCATTTTTCTCTAAGTATTTTTAAATTTCCTCTTTGACTTCTTCAGTGATCCATTGGGTGTTTAGTAGCATATTATTTGATTTCCACAAGTTGTATTTTTGCAGTTTTCCCCCCTCTATTTGAATTCTAATCCCATAGTGTTCAGAAAGGATCTTCGATGCAATTTCAGTTTTCTTAAATTTACCTAGTCTTGCTTTGTGGTCTAGGATGCAATCTCTCGTGGAGAATGTTCCATGTATACTTTAGAAGAATGTGTATTCTTCTTCTGGATGGAATGTTCTATAAACATTATATGGTCTAATATGTCACTTAAGGCCCATGTTTCCTTCTTGATTTTCTGTCTGCATGTTCTGCCCATTGATGTAAGTTGGGTTTTATAGTCCCTCACCATTATTGCGTTATTGTCAATTTCCCTTTTTATGGCTCTTAGCATTTGCCTTATATATTGAGATGCTTCTATGTTGGGTGCATATATATTTCCAATTGTTATATCTTGTTCTTGGATTGATCCCTTGATCAATTGTAGTGTCCTTTTTTCTGTCTTGTAACTGTCTTTATTTTTAAGTCTATTTTGTCTGATATGAGTATTGCTACTCCAGCTTTCTTTTGATTTGTATCTTTTTCCTTATGGTGCATATTCCTCTACCATTGCATTTTGTCTAAACTTCTGTTTGTATTTTTTGTATGTGGAAGGCTAGTTATGTTTCTTGATCTTGGAGAAATGACCCTCTGTAGAGGAAGTCCTATGTGTCCCAGCAGTACGCTCCCTCCTCATCACCCAGTGCCAGGGACCAGCTGATCCCAGGGTAGGTTCTGACCTCTGTTTAGAGACTCAGTTCCACAGGCTATAGGACAGTATATTTCTTGCTTCTGGTGTCTTCCTCTTCCCCCTCCCCTAGTGTGTGAGGCTGTTCTAGGGGCTGTGCAGTCATTCTAGCAGGCATGTCTGGTGCTTGCTCACTGGTGGATGGAGTTGAGTCTTGGCCCTCTGGTGTGCAGGCTCCTGTCAAGAGGATGTCTAGAGGTGGCTGTGGGCTCTAGGAAGTCTTTAGAAAGCCTGTCTGTTGATGAGTGGGGCTGTGTTCCTGCCCTGTTGGCTGTTTATCCTGAGGCATCCTAGCTCTGGAGCCTACTGGCTGTTGTGTGGGGCCAAGCCTTGGTGCTGATGTCCTAAACAAGATGTTAGCCTTCAGATGCGTACTCCTGGGTATGTTCACCACCAGCTTTTATGTCCCAAGAGTGAGCCACAACCACTCCCCCAGGAGACCCTCCAGGACCCTCCGGGTAGTCTGGCCTAGTCTCCTATGGAGTCACCACTTTGCCCTGGGTCCCAGGATGTGCAAAGCCTTTTGTGTATCCTCCAAGAATAGAATGTCTGTTTCCCTGAGTCCTGTGGAGCTCCTGCAATGAAGACCTGCTGACCTTCAAAGCCAGATGCTCTGGGGGCTCCTCGTCCCAATGCCAGATCCCCAGGCTGGGGAGCTTGGTATGGGGTTCAGAACTTTCACTCTCATAGGAGAACTTCTGTGATATAATTATTTTCCAGTTTGTGGGTTGCCTACCTAGGAGTTATGGGATTTGATTATATCATGAGTGCACCCTTCCTACTATCTCATTGTGACTTTGTTTTTGCAAGTAGAATATCTTTTTTGGTATGTTCCAGTCTTTTTTAGTGGTGGTTGTCCAGCCGTTAGTTGTGATTTTGTTGTTTTGTGGGAGGGAGTGAACTCATGCCTTTTTACTCTGTCATTTTCCTCTCCCTAAACTTCTAATTGATAGAATCTTTGATTACAAATAGTAATGTAGTTTGTCACATTAACAGATTAGAATCAAAATCATGATCCTTTAAGTTTTTGCAGGAAAAGCATTTGATAAAATTCTACATCATTTATGAAAACACTCTTGGCAAAGGAGAAACAAAAAAATTTTAACGTGAAGATTAACTTACAGAATATAGCAAACATATTGAAAGAGCCAATGCAGTCTCTTTATGTTTGGGAACAAGAGACAAGGATGCCTACTATAACCACATCTATTCATTTTGTGCTGATGGTTGTAACCAATGCAATTAAGCATCAAAAAAGAAAGAAAAATTATAAAATTGAAACAAAATTAAAATTCTTATTATTTAAAGATGAAATAATTACCTGGAGAGAAAATCAAGAAGATTCTATAGATAGATTTTGGAAGGATCATTGAACAGAAAAACAATGTGCACCATACCAGCAGCAAATGGTAGAAAAAATACTTTTGAAAAGAACATTTTCAATAGAAAAAAAAAATCTTTTGAGCGTATAATAAAGATGCAAGACATTTAGAGAAAAATAGAACAAAAATTGGAAAAATTATATAACAAAAAATATTTTAAGAAATGAAATAAATGGAGAGTAATATCTTTAAGAAACAGAAGCGTCATTTTAAATATGTCACTTTTTCTCAACATTTAACACAATTGTAACTAATTTTCCAGCTGGATTTCTGTGGATATTGACAAGTTATTTCTAAAATTTATACAGAAGGATGAAGTGTGACTAGAAATCAAGATTTCTATGAGAAAAGATGGAATGACAGCTTGCTTAATAGTAATTAATATAGCCAGTATTAGTGCAGGCATAGATAAATAGGCCAATGGAAGTGAATAGATCTAACAGAAATCCACGCAGATATGATAACTTGATTTGTGACAGAGGTGATGTCCCAAATCCCTGGGGAGAGAATAGAAATGGTGCTGCAATACTGGCTATATATATGCTATATATTAAAGTTGGCACCTATGGAGTTTCTTTTTTGGGTGATGAAACTATTTTGGAATTAGTAGTGATTGTTGCACAGCTCTAAATTTACTGCAAAACACTGAATTATATACTTTAAAAAGCATGACTTTTGTGGTATGCTAATTATTTCTCAAATTTGTTTTTTTTTTTTTTTGTCTTTTTGTCTTTTGTTGTTGTTGCTATTTCTTGGGCCGCTCCCGCGGCATATGGAGGTTCCCAGGCTAGGGGTTGAATTGGAGCTGTAGCCACCGGCTTACGCCAGAGCCACAGCAACGCAGGATCCGAGCCGCGTCTGCAACCTACACCACAGCTCACGGCAACGCCGGATCATTAACCCACTGAGCAAGGCCTGGGACCGAACCCGCAACCTCATGGTTCCTAGTCGGATTCGTTAACCACTGCGCCACGACGGGAACTCCTCAAATTTGTTATTAAAAGAAAGGAAAAAAACTTCATGCCATGTGAAGGGCAAATATCTAAAACATTAGGTATTTAGAAGATTTGCTTAGGAAAGTATCTGTATAACTTCAGGATAGGAAAGGATTTTTAAAAAATTCAATATAAAAAGTTCAACTCATAAAGGAATAGGATATAAAAATTACAATAAACAATATGTATCAGACCCTGCTTCAAAGTTTTACATATATTAACTAATTTAGAAAAGGTTAATAAGTTTGAGTGCATTAAAATTTAGACCTTCTCTTCATGAAAGTACTACCAAAAGAATGAAAATGCAAATTCAACCTGGCAGTAGCTATTTGCAACACTTGTAACTGGACAAAGGGTTAGTATTGAGAATATGTAAAATCCTTCTATGAATCAAAAATAAAAAAAAAGACAAACAACCCGTTAGAAAAATCATAAAATATTTAACCATTTCACAGCAGAAGAATGGCCAGTAAAGGTGCAAAAATGTTCAATCTCATTGGTAATGTGAGAAATTTGAATCTGGCTTTCTAGCTTTTCAGGCAGGTTCACTTTTCCAGGCAGGAGAATAAAACTTAAGTTTTTAATGAATAGTTGCTAGCTTGATTTATGAATTTTATACATTTGGGTATATGGGTCATAGGCTTCCATGTATTCTTGGCCAAGCCTGCATACGTTCAGGGCAGGCCTATAAATGTATGTTTGTGTAACTTAAAGAAAAGCAAGGAGATTCAGGGCACTGATTACTTCTCTGGGGGAGAGAAGGTGATGTCGACAGGGAAGCTCACAGAGAACATTTTACGGTAGTGTGAAAATATTCTTTTTCTAGAACCAGAAGGCACATATTTGAAAAACTCATATTTCATGTAAACTATATTTAAGGGTCATGTTTTCAATGATCAGGTTTAAGGCAGCACATTTTTAAGCAGCATAATATATTGTTTCATAAATACATAATATGATATATTGTATTTGGGATGGGCAGAACCAGCTTGCTATTAGCCATTATAGATTTTGTTGGGAAGAGTCCGTTTAATGTTCCTCCACAGGACTGACCCACAGTCCCCTGCACTCCTCGAAAGTTCAACAGTAAGTAGAATTCAGAAAAATGAATTGCCGCCATGTTCCTGCTCTTCATCTTTGCCCCCACCTATTTAGGGTTTTTTAGCTATTATTATTTTCTTCTGGTTGTCTGAGAAAGGCCTCAGGGGGAGGGAAAGCTCCATTAAATCACTGATGCTGCAGGTTGGTGCTTCTGAGACCAAACAGGTAGCAATATTTCACCACAAGAGGGCAGTTTAATTCTGAACTTTGGTTCTATTCAGGAAGTGGTTGTTCTGTGACCTAGACTGGTACCTGGGAGGGAGCTAGCTTGGTAGCCCGTGTCATAAGCTATGATTCTCCTAGAATCCTTTAAAAGCAAGTGCTATGATTCTGATTTGAGCTAGTGTCGTCCTGGAGCCAGTGACTTGAATCTGACGACCAAATGTCCACTCTCCTGAAATCAAAAAGACAGGGACACAATTGAATATCTCTTCATGGAGAGGTCATTAAGCACTAGTGCCAACCACACAGGACATTACGTGAGCACTTTCTCTGGATGGTAAATTATCTTTTGTGTCCATATTCGTGTGTGTGTGTGTGTGTGTGTGTGTGTGTGTGTGTGTTGGGCAGGCCATGCATCACAAACCTTCTATTTCCTGGCTGGAGGGCAGCCCCATATAGAGAGGCAATATAAAAAGTGATTGATTATATAGCTTATGTGCTGCACTACTTCCACTGCTTCTTAATAGTTGTGTGACCTTGGGCAGGTGACCTTTATCTCAGTGCAACTGAAAAATAGAGGTAATATTACTAGTTACCTCACAGAGTTGTTACAGAGGGTAAATGAGCATACATGCGCTGTAGTCCTCTAGGACATGTGTTTTTGTAGGGTCTGTCTAGACAAGTGAATTAAATAGGGTTGTGATGGTAATCTCAGTTCCTAAATCTTTCGGGTCTTTAAGGGTAGTTTTTAATCTCTGCCAAACTCCCAGGCAAGATTGTTTTTTATTTACAATATTTATTATACATATTTACAAATTTTTAAAAAAACCTCACAGCATTTACAAATATTTACAATATTTGTTTTTTATTTACAATATTATCAATGCAATGTTGTTTTCTACTTTTTTTTTTTCTACTTATTATTTTGACCAAGGCAGAGTGCGAGAGACGGTTTCAGAGCTTCTACTTGGCTTTTTCCACTTCCATAGCTCTTACGCCACAGATTAAGAAACTAATGTGGAGTGGTGCTAACCGGAAGGATTAGTGGCTGGGAAAATGGTCACTGGATAAGTCATGGAACCAGTGGACCTATTCTGGATGGGAGCTTGGCCAGGTCACCATTAATTATTTGCTATTACCTTCTCCAACAAGGAAGCTATGATAATGCTTTGGATCCTCAGGTATTAATGTCATATCTAACCCTACAGCCAACAGTCCTCAAAAGGCCTTGGTATTTCTCTTTCCCTTGTACAGAGTTACCTGAGAAAATGCCCAGGAGGGCAGGTCTGCGAGAATTATCATTATAAACACTTGGATGGTATTGTAGAGTTTCTGATGGGAGATTCTCATGAGAATAGTATTCTGAATCTGACAAGGGTCTCAGGATTGGAAACAGGGAAGAGATCATGACTTTTTTTTTTTTTTTTGTCTCTTTAGGGCCGTAGGGAAGTTTCCAGGCTAGGTGTCGATTCAGAGCTACAGCTGCTGACCTACACCACAGCCACAGCAACGCAGAAACTGAGCCATGTCTGTGACCTATACCACACCTCATGGCACACTGGATCCTTAACCCACTGAGAAAGGCCAGGGATCGAACCCATGTCCTCATGGATGCTGGTGGGTTTCGTTACCACTGAGCCATGATGGGAACTCCCGAGATCATGACTTTTTATTGGGGCAGCTGCTCTTTGGAGTTTAATCATCCACCCTTGGTTTCATTGGAAAGAAACCAAGTACTGCCCATCTCTCCTGCCCTTGGGGGCTTGTATTCTCTTAGCAATTTCTGTAGCTCTCTGAGAATCAGGGTCCCCACTGCTAGCTACTCTGACTTTGCTGTTCATGACCATAATTGAGCCCACCTTGCTTTTGATAAGCATTGCCACCTGGCCCCTGTTTGGGGAAATCCTGTCATTTCTATTGCTATCAGGTAGCCCAGTTTAGTGCCAGCATCTTCCACGATCAGCCTTGGCCATTGGTGCACCAGGGATGGCTGGTTTTTTTCAGCTCTTTCAAGTGCCAGTTGTGACATTTTTAGTCATTTTATGAGCCAGTTTTAAACACAAGATGTTAAATGTTTTGTGACAAAAGAATGATCCCATATTGATAAACTCTCCCTTGACCAACTTTATTTTTTATCTCTTCGGCTCTGTACCCTCGTGTCATGTCCTGGTCCTTCGTGTTTTCTCAATTCCTCTTGTTCACATTAGCCATGTCCTGCAGCACCTTGACCTTCTTAGTAGGCCCTGCACCTCCTCTGCTGTGTTAGATTGTGATTGGCCCTAGTTTATTATCTAGTAGGCAGGCTATGAGGTGGGGTATATCCTGGGCAGAGATGTGTGGAGATGGCATTTGTCTTGCAAAGCAGAGGACTCAAGTGAGCTAGCCTTTAATGGGAGGAGTGGGCCACTTGTTCAGGCCCAGAGGAACCTGAGGATTCAAGCTTTTTGAGTGCTTTAGCCATTCGAAGCCTGAGGGTCATACTCCCTCCCAATCAATATCCTGACTTTGGTGAAGCTGACTTGCCTGGACTGAGAATCAAATATTTTTGGAGCTTCACTTTTCTTATAAAGGCTGAATATGATCCTTAGCTTTTTCTGACTTCAGTCTACCACAGCTGAGTGTCTGCTGTCAGGGATGCCTTCTGGCTTTCACACTTTGCCTTAAATTGGTGATTAATTCCTTTAGCCTCTGCTTCTTCCCCAACCCCCACATTGATTGAGCACCCAGCAACAATGATAGTATCCCAGTCCTTTGTTTTATAAATTTCTTCAGGTACAATTGGTGACAATAAACTCCATATGTGTATGTGTGTGTGGGGGGGTGTGGTGTACAATTTGATATGTTGGACATATACACACACTCATGAAACCATTATCATAGCCAAGATAACAAACATTTCCAAGAACCCCTGAAGTTTCCTCCTGCCCCTTCTTAATTTATTCCTCCTTCCATCCTCATTTCTAGGGAAATTGTGATCTGCTCCTTGTCACTATAGATTAGTTTGAATTTTCTAGAATTTTATATAAATGAAATCATACAGTGTATACTCTTTTTTTTTTTTTTTTTTGGTCTGGCTTCTTTCATTAAGTATAATGATTTTGAGATTTACACAGGTTATTGATTTTATTCATTCCTTTTTATTGTTTAGTGGTATTCCATTTCCATTTAATGGTTGTATCAAGTATGTTTATCCTTTCCCCTGTTGATGGATAGTTGGATTGTTTCCAGGTTTAAGTTATTATGAATATGAATATGACTGCTGAATGCAAATCTTTGTGTGAACTTGTTTTATTTTTTCCTGAATAAATATCTAGGGCTGGAATGTCTAGGGTACTTATTAGGTATATATTTAACTTTTTTAGAAATTGCCAAACTCTTTTCAAAAGTTTATCACTTTAATGTCTTTTTTTTGGGGGGGGGGATCATTTTAGGGCTGCACCTGTGGCATATGGAGGTTCCCAAGCTAGGGGTCAAATCAAAGCTGTAGCTGCTGGCCTGCACCACAGCCACAGCAACTCGGAATCTAAGCCATACCTACGACCTGCACCGCAGATCATGGCAACGCTGGATTCTTAATCCACTGAGCGAGGCCAGGGATCAAACCTGTGTCCTCATGGATGCTAGTCAGATTCGTTTTTACTGAGCCACGATGGGAATTCCTCATTTTCCTTTTTCATTGGCAGTGGATGAGACTTCTAGTTGTTCCATACCTTCAGCAACACTTAGAACTGTCTGTTAACTTTCGTCACCCCAGAAGATGTGTAGGGGTAACTCCCCAAAGTTTTCCTCATGTCCTTTTGAAATTCCTTCATACATTCCCTCCCTGCTCCTTTTTTTCTGACTTTAGGCAACCACTAATCTGCTTTCAGTCACTGTAGATTAGTTTGTATTTTCTAGAATTTTACACTGTCTTTTTTTGTTTTTTTTGTCATTTTAGGGCTGCACCCATGGCATATGGAAGTTCCCAGGCTATTGGTCGAATCGGAGCTACAGCTGCCAGCCTGTGTCACAGCCACAGCAATGTTGGATCCAAGCTGTGTCTGCAACCTACACCATAGCTCACAGTAACCCCAGATCCTTAACCCACTGAGCAAAGCCAGGGATCGAATCCACATCCTCATGAATCCTAGTTGGGTTCGTTATCTGCTGAGTCACGAAGGGAACTCCTAGAATTTTATATTAATAGAATCATACAGTATGTACTTTGTATGGTTTCTTTCACTTGGCCTAATTATTATGAGGTTCATCCATGTTGCAGAATGTACAAGTCTTATTCCATTGTATGGACGTGCCAGCGCTGTCAGTTCACCAGTTGATGGATGTTTATGTCCAACACAAATAAAGTTGCACATAAGTATTTAGGTATAAGTGTATGTATGGACATATGCTTTCATTTCTCTTGGGTAACTATCTGGGGGTAGAATTGCTGGATCATATATGGTGTATATTTAACATTTTTAAAGAATCAGCAAAACTGTTTTCAAAGTGGTGGTGTGAAATAAGAATGAGAAACAAAACAAACATACAAAAATATATTTAATCTGTCATTTCAAGGAAAAGACATTTAGCATTGTATTAGAATATGTATCTGCAGTTTGGAAGAAATTCCTCTAAGATAAGAAACATTTTTGATACAGATGTTTGGGATTTTTTTGGCCAAAAAGGATATTCGTCATCTATAAAACCCTTCTATCTAAACAGTTAAAATGTTTATAAAACAAAACTAATCTAATCTACTTAAAAATGTTTCCAAAATGTTAGATTTGACCCAACTTGTTTAAAATGTGGAAAGCGCAAAAAATTTTACTATTTGCAAGAACAATTGATTGACATCTGGGAAGATGGAAATTTACTATTCAAATGTTAAAGAAACTTTGTAATGGATGGATAAACTGATTTAGTAAATGCAGCTAACTCTTCAGTTTGAATCCATAGTTCTTTGCAGGATTTTTTTTTTAGCTGTGGGAGCCATTAATACCAAATATTGGCATAAACTACACTTATAACCAGAACTTCATGTCACTTTATCCATATTATCAAAATAAATTTTATGGAAACAGGACTATTCAATTACATTTCTTTCACTAAAATTTTTTTGGTGAAGGCAAAGAACTGTTTTATAAAACATAAAATATTTAAGAATAGCTTTTTTAAATTTTAGATTATTATACTGAGTGAAATAAGTCAGAGAAAGACAAATATCGTGATATCATTTATATATGGAATCTAATAAAAATGATACAAAGGAAGTTATTTAAAAAACAGAAACATGGAGTGTCCATTGTGGTTCAGCAGTAATGAACCCAACTAGTATGCATAAGGACGTGGGTTCAATCCTTGGCCTCACTCAGTGGGTTAAGGATCTGGGGTTGCTGTGAGTTGTGGTGTAGGTTGCAGACATGGCTTAGGTCCCACATTGCTGTTTCTGTGGCCTGTGCTGGCAACTGCAGCTCTGATTTGGCACCTAGCCTGGGAACTTCCATATGCCGTGGGTGTGGCCATAAAAAAAAAAAAAAAAGAATGCCCCTGATGAAACAGTAAAAATTAATTTTCTTAAATCTTGACCCTTGAGTATACATCTTTTTATTTTTCTGTGTGACAAATTTTGATTGATATATATATAGCACTTCTGCATATCCATGTATGACAGTTGTGTGAAGGTGAAAGAACTTAGACAATTTTTTGACTAGTGAGATACATGAGCTGCTTTTTTTTTTTTTCAGGGAACATCATTTTCTAATGACTTAGAGACGAACTATGGTGATTCAGACTTAGGTAACTCAACATTTGAGTTTTCAAGCAAAATTTAGAATTTTGGTATATGTGTATCCTCTGCATGAGCTCAACAGCTTCCTAATACTTAAAGATTTTTTGATATCTTTCTGGTGAGATCAGTGATGATGTTAATACCTGTGATTTTTAAAGTATTGTTCAGTGAAATGTGGAAGATCTAAATACCTCAACCACTTTCCCTCAAACGGCCATTGCTTTCTGTTACAAAATAATTCGCTGGCAAGATAATCCATTTAAATGCAATGGATGTTAATGTAATGCAGTAAGAAATTTCATTGGTAATGCTTTTGGATTGCACATGGCAACCGACTTTTAGTAAACTTGGACTTGCTGATTCTCGGAGCAGTATCAAAAAGAGTATTCACAATTATCTGAAAAGACTATTAAAAATGCCCTTCCCCATTCAAATTGCTTATCCAGACTTTTTTTCCCATACTTAAATCAAAACAACATGTCATGGAGTTTCAGTCGTGGTGCAGTTGAAACGAATCCGCCTAGGAACCGTGAGGTTTTGGGTTCAATCCCTGGCCTCACTCAGTGGGTAAAGGATCTGGAGTTGCCATGAGCTGTGGTGTAGGTCGCAGACAAGGCACAGATCCAGTGTTGCTGTGCCTCTGGTATAGGCTGCTGGCTACATCTCTAATTCGACCCTTAGCCTGGGAACCTCCATATGCCATGGGTGGGGCCCTAAAAAGACAAAAAAAAAAAAAAAAAGTCATAATAGATTGAATGCAGAAGCAGGTATAACAATCTATTATTTGCAAAATCCTTCTGTTTTTGCTAGTTGATTTTATTTTTGAAAAGGTATAGTTAATTTATATAAAATCTATAGTTTATATTTACATATATTGAGCTCATTATTTATTTTAGAATAAATTAATGCAAGCATACCTTGTCTTATTGCACTTGCTTTATTGCAGTTTCAACACTGCTTTTGTTTTGTTTGTACAAATTGAAACAAAACAAAAACCTGCATCTGGCAAGTCTATCAGCACCATTTTCCCAACAGCATTTGTTCACTTCCTTTCTGTGTCACATCTTGGTAACTCTTACAATATTTCAAAAAAAAATTTCCTTAGTAATATATTTGTTAAGGTGATCTACAATCAGTGAACTTTGGTGTTACTACTGTTGATTGTTTTGGAGCTTCATGAACCATACACATTAGACAGCAAAGTTAATCCATAAATGTTGTGTGGGTTCTGACTGTTCCACTGAGCAGCCATTCCCTGTCTCTCCCCCTCTCCTTGGGCCTCCCTATTCCCTGAGTCATAATAATAGTATTGAAGTTAGGCCAGTTAATAACCCTACAATGGCCTTTAACCATTCATGTGAAAAGACTTGCACACCTCTCACTTTAAATCAAAAGCTAAAAATGATTAAACTTAGTGAGGAAGGGATGTTGAAAGCCAAGATGGGACAAAAGCCGGGCCTCTTGTGCCAAACAGTTAGGCAGGTTGTAAATGCAAAGAGAAAGTCCTTGAAGGAAATTAAAAGTACTACTCCAGTGAACACACGAATGGTAAGAAAGCAAAAAAGCCTTAATGCTGATATAGAGAAAGTTGTAGTGGTCTGGATAGATCAAACCAGCCACAACATTCCATAAGCCAAAGCCTAATTCATAGAAGGACCCTAACTCTCTTTAATTCTATGAAAGCTGAGAAAAGTGAGGAAGCTGCAGAAGAAAAGTTTGAAGTTAACAGAGGGTCATGAAGTTTAAGAAAAGAAGCCTTGTCAATAACATATACGTGCAAAGTGAAGCAGCAAGTCCTGATACAGAAGTTGTAGCAAGTTATCCAGAAAACCTAAGATAATTACTGAAGGTGGCTATGCTGAACAACAGATTTTCATTGTAGACTAAACAGCCTTATATTGGAAGAAGGTGCCATCTTGGTTTTCATAGCTGGAAAGGAGAAGTCAATGCCTGGCTTCAAAGCTTCAAGGAATAGGCTGACTCTCTCCTTAGGGGCTAATGCAACTGGTGATTTTAAGTTAAAGCCAATGTTCATTTACTATTCTGAAAATCCTAGGGGCCTTCAAAATTATGCTAAATCTACTCTGCCTGTGTTCTAGAAATGGAACAACAAAGCATGGATGACAGCACATCGTTGGATCACATAGTTTACTGAATATTTTAAGCCCACTGTGGAGACTTTTGCCTCAGGAAAAAAGCTTCCTTTCAAAATAATTCTGCTCGTTGACAATGTACCTGGTCACTCAAGAGCTCTGATGATGTACAAAGAGATTGATGTTATTTTCATGCCTGCTAACACAGCATCTATTCTGCAGTCCATGGGTAAAGGAGTCATTTTGACCTGCAAGTCTTATTTTTTAAGAAATACATTTCATACAGCAAGAGCTGCCATAGATAGTGATTCCTCTGATGGATCTGGGCAAAATAAATTGAAGTCTTCTGGAAAGGATTCACCATTCTAGATGTCATTAAGAACATTTGTGATTCATGGGAAGAGATCAAAATATCAACCTTCACAAGGGTTTGGAAAAAGCTGATTTCAACCTCATGGATAACTTTGAGAAGTTCAAGACTTCATTGGAGGAAGTTATCACAGATGTAGCAGAAAGAGCAAGAGAACTGGAATTAGAAGTGGAGCTTGAAGATGTGACTGAATTTCTGCAATCTCATGATAAAACTTGAATGAATGAGGAGTTGCTTCACATGGATGAATAAAGAAAGCAGTTTCTTGAGACGGCATATACTCCTGGTGAAGGTGCTGTGAAGGTTGTTCAGATAACAACAAAAGATTTAGTATGTTACAGAAGCAGCAGCAGAAATTGAGAAGATTGACTCCAATTTTGAAAGAAGTTCTACTGTGAGTAAAATACTATCAAACAGCACTGCATGCTACAGTGAAATGTTTGTGAAAGGAAATTTCATTGCTGTCTTATTTTAAGAGATCCCCGCGGCCACCCCAGACTTCAGCAACCACTGCCCTGATTGGTTAGGAGCCGTCAATGCTGAGGCAAGATCCTCTACCAGCAAAATGATGACGACTCACTAAAGGCTCAGATGATGAAGGCTTTAGATGATAAAGGCATTTTTTAGCAATAATGGTTTTTGTTTGTTTGTTTGTTTGTTTGTTTTAGGACTGCATCTGTGGCATATGGAAGTTCATAGGCTAGGGGTTGAATTGGAGCTGCAGCTGCTGGCCTTCACCACAGCCACAAAATGCCAGATCTGAGTTGCATCTGCAACCTACACCCAGATCTTTAATCCACTGATTGAGGCCAGGGAGTGAACCTGCATCCTCATGGATACTAGGCGGGTTCTTAACCTGCTGAGCCACAATGGGAACTCCAATAACACATTTTAAAATTAAGATGTGTATACTTTTTTAGACAAAAGGCTTCTACAGTATACTGTAAATATAACTTTTATGTGGAGTGAGAAACCAAAAAATTCATGTGACTTGCTTTATCACAAGATTGGCTTTATTGTGTCAGTACTGAACCTGCAGTGTCTCTGAGATATGCCTCAACTTTAACGCTCTTTCATTTTCTTAGGTGGTAACGCAACCCTAAATTCTTTGGAGTCCTTGATAATTTGTAAGTGCATAGAGGGGTCTTGAGACTGAAAAATTGGAGAGCTGTCACCTCAAAATAAAGAGAAGACAACAAGATACCTTTACTTTGCTAAGATCACTTATGGGTCTAGTTAGAAGAAGGTGCTCACTTTAAAAAGTGATGCAGCAGGTATAACAATTAATAGTTACATTTTTTCCTTTTTACTCTTTGGTTGAGGTCTGCTAAAGCTTGGTGTTTTTATCTTAATTGATTATGGCAAGAATTCTGACATTATGACAAAAAAGAAATCACATAACCTTACTGAGTGCGATAATGAAGCATTTCCTTGTTGGTTATCCAGACGATTTATATTGATCTTATTTATTTTTCAGACGCAGGATTGGCTAAAATTGGAAGATTCTTCCTCTTTTTCTTCTTCTCTTTCTTCTCCTTCTTCTTCTTTGTCTTTTAAGGGCTGCACCAGTGGCATATGAAGTTCCCAGGCTAGGAGCAGAATCGGAGCTATAGCTGCCTGCCTACGCCACAGCCACAGCAATGCAGGATCCAGGCTAAGCCTGTGGCCTACACACACCTACAGCTCATGGCAATGCCGGATCCTTAACCCACTGAGCGAGGCTAGGGATAGAACCTGCATCATTCTGGATACTAGTTGGGTTCGTCACTGCTGAGCCACTACAGGAACTCTGGAATATTCTTCTTAAATTATAATTTCCTTCTGCCAGGGCTAAAAATTTATGAAAATTCCCTAGACACCAGAGTTATATCAATGACCTTGAAATTATTGTTCTCAACACACAGTGAAGAAATTACTTATTAAAAACAGTGCTTTTTGAAGAAAAAAATCCAATAAGGGATTGAATATGCACTTTAATATTAGAAGAGTTAAGTGCCTTCCGTATGTAGTCCACTCTCTCATCAGACAGTGGCTGATTATTCTAAATGTTTCAACAAATAATGCAAAACAGAACAGTAAATCCCTATGCTTCCTAAGGGCACTGTTAGAAGAGATTTCTCCCTAACCCTCGCTGAGGCTCTTTTTATCTATTAGGGGGATTAAACTTAATTCCCTTGATTTGTACTTATTCTTTCCAACAATGATTGATACATAGGAATTCAGAGAGGCTTTTTCAGATTTGAGATGCAAGTTCAATGTCAGCCTTTTTTTTTTTTTTTTTTTTTTTGGTTTGGTTTGGCTACATCACAACAAAGGAATAGTTGTCAATAAAGCATGCTATGCAGAATCCCGGACGTATATGGTGACTCAGCATGATTTTTCTGGAAATTAGAAGCAGCCACTGAAAATAGCAGAAGCATTGGTTTCAGGTTCAACTGTTAGTTGAGCTTAGGCAAGATAGGATCTTTCTATGCAGTCTCCTGATTATTGCTGTAAGAATTTCTTGGTTGAAAGATTATTGATACATCACATTTGAACAACTCTTTACTATTTAGAAGACATAAGACATAATTATTTAGAACGTAGACTCTGGGTTTGAACCCTGGCCATAACACTTACAAGTCATGTGCCCTTGGTTAAGTCACATTACCACTCTGTCTCAGATCCTATATAAGAATTCTAATGACCTACAAGAAATGTCAAATATTTAGTCTGATACAAAGTGACCAATAAATCTTACATATAATTGGTTTTCTTTTATATCTTTTTTTTTTTTTTTTGTCTTTTGTTGTTGTTGCTATTTCTGGTTTTCTTTTATATCTTGAACCTCACACATCCCTGTGATTATTGTGGGGGGAGATATCATTATTCCTAAGAGTAAATTGAGGATCAGCAGTTAATTGTCCATTGACCCAGAGCCAACATGTTGCACACCCTCTGGTTCCAAACTCAGGTCACTTCCCAATATTCCATCCTAAATAATTGTAAGTAAGTATAGGAATCAGGTCATAAAAGCTTATCTCTCTCTCTCTCTCTCTCTCTCTTTTTTTTTTTTTTGTCTTTTTGCCTTCTCTAGGGCCGCACCTGCAGCATATGAAGGTTCCCAGGCTAGGGGTCTAATCAGAGCTGTAGCCACCAGCCTACGCCAGAGCCACAGCAACATGGGATCCGAGCCGCATCTGCAACCCACACCACAGCTCACGGCAACGCCGGATCTTTAACCCACTGAGCAAGGCCAGGGATCGAACCTGCAACCTCATGGTTCCTAGTCGGATTCATTTACCACTGAGCCACGACGGGAACTCCAAAAGTTTTATCTCTTACACTTAGATCCCATTGAATAAATTTGGAAGACTTGTAAATTTCAGAGAAGTATGTAAACTTGAATTTGAACCTTTGTGAACAAAGCATACAGTAATTATTGGACTTAATTTTCTGTTGACTATATGTTGTTTTATTAATTTCACATGATACTAAAAATCTTTCTTCAGTAGATATTTACGGACCCAAACTCTATACCTCAGATCATTGGCTCACAGGTATGTGGCTTAAGATTTTAGAGAGCAGGGACCATCTTAACATTGCAGAGTCCAGCACGGTGGGGAGATCATTTACATACTCACTCACGATGCAAAGGTTTATTGTGCCTCCACTGTGTGCAGGCACTGCCCTGGAATATGGCAATAAATAAGCCAGATCAGGTCTTTACTCTTAAAGAGATCACATTATGGAGGGAGGAGAGGAGTAATCAAGAAGTAAATACATCAAAATGGTAATTTCAGATAGTGTTAATTAGGAGCTGAGAAGAATATAAAACAGGGTGATGGGATTCAGACTAAACGTGGGGGGCGGTGGGGAAGTCTTAGGTATAGTTGTCTGAGAAAACCTATCTGTGGAGGTGGCAGCTTGAGCTGAGACTTTGATCATTAAAGAGAACCAACTGAGCAAAGAGCCAGGGCTGAAGTGGTGGGAACAAGCTTGGCATGTTATAAGGATAAAAAGAAGGGCTCATTACAAATAATGAAATTCAAAATACTTATGAGTCTTTTTTTGTCCATGTAAGAAAAATACAGGCTTTGGATCACCAACTGCTTTGGTCACCTTTATTTATCTTCTAGAAAAAAAAAATAGGAGTGGCTGAGGTACCACTTTCCTTCGAGGTACTTTGAAAGGCAAAACCGGTTTCAGCTTGTTGCCTCTTGTTACAGTGCTGAAATGTGTAGTGTTTTTCTTCAGCAGATATTTGAGAACCAAAACTTTTCTTTTTTTTTGGCCATGCTCACAGCATAAGGAAATTCCCCGGTCAGAGATAGAATCCTCACCATGGTGGTGACCTGAGCCACAGCAGTGAGAACCACCAGGCCACCAGAGAACACTAAGAACCAAAACTTTTACACTTGGGTCATTTGTGAAACGTCATTCTCTTAATAAACTTCCCCGAGGACATGGAATTCTGTATCCCTACTTATAAATCTGATCTTTAAGCCCAGGTGGTTGTCCCTGCTCTGAAAAGTATAAAATCTTACTCTATCCCCACTTTTAATTTCTTGCCATTTTTTCCTCATTCAATGTGTTATTCACAACTTCCTCCCTTTTCTTCTTAGTTTCCTTCACACACACACACACACACACACACACACACACACTTTCAGATAATACCACACACATTTATATGAAGTGTCCACAATACATGAACCCACATAGATGGGAAGTATATTAACACTTGCCTATGAGTGGGGGATATGGGGGTGGGAGGGCAATGGATAAGGGGTGCAGGGTTTCTTTTTGAGGTATGAAAATGTTGTAAAATTGTGGTAGATATACACACATCTTTTCGAATATACTAACAGCCATTGAGTTGTATAGTTTAAATGGGTGAATTGCATAGTATGTGAATTATATCTCAATGAAGCTGTTTAAAGAGCTAATGGAGGAGAAAATTGAATAATAATAGTGTGATACAGAACAAGGTAAGAAAGGAGAAATAAAGGAAAACAGAAAAACAGATGAACAAATAAAAAACAAGTAGAGACTGCTTAAACCCAAGCATTTTGACAATTACATTAAATTGGACTAATGACTCTATTTGAAAAAATATATATGAAACTATAAAGGGCCAAGAATAAAAAAGGCAATTGTGGAGGGGGAACTCCAAGATAAAGATATCTTAAGCAAGGCAGAAAATACACTGTTTGTAATAGAGAAGAATGATGAATTCTACTTCATTAGAATTATGAACTCTATTTATCCAAAGACAGAATCAACTGAGTAGAAATAAAAGCAATAGACTTGGAGAAGAGATTTTCAATATACATATATGACAAAAGACATATTAGAATATATAAAAGCACCTACAGATTACTGATGAAAAACAAACACATATATTTAAATGAACCCATATTTATACCTAATGAAAAGAAGATATCCACATAGTCCGTTAAGAGCAAAGGGTTTTCATCATATCAAGAAAGCAAATATAGGGAATTCCCATCGTGGCTCAGTGGTAACAAACCTGACTAGTATCCATGAGGACATGGGTTCAATCCCTGGCCTTGCTCAGTGGGTTAAGGATCTGGCATTGCTATGGCTGTGGTGTAGGCCAGAAGCTACAGCTCTGATTCAACCCTTAGCCTGGGAACTTCTGTATGCCTCGGGGACAACCCTAAAAAGACAAAAAGAAAAAAAAAAAGAAAGCAAATATAAACCATAATGAAATGGTTACATTTGACCTCCACCAGAATATCAACACCAAGGTTTGGTAAGGATGTGGAACTAACAGAAGCCTTATACATTGCTCAGGAAAATGCAAATTTGTACAACCATTTTGAAAAGTTCTTCAGTATCTACTAAAGCCAGACATATGTACACTCTATGATCAGCAATTCCACTTTTGAGTATGTATCCAACGGACATAGGTTCTTATAGCCATCAAGAGACATGTGTAAGAATGTTCACAGCAGCATTATTTATAAGGACTCCAACCTGGTAAAAACTCAAATGTCCATCAGAAGTTGAATAAATAAGCTGTGAATGATTAATAGAATGATATAATAATAGTAATAATAATACAATAAAAATGAAAAAACTACCACTACATTCAACAACATGGATGAATCTGACATACAAAATATTGAGAGAAGCCAGACATAAAAGAATGTATATGCATGACTCCATTTATATGAAGTTCAAGACAAGCACTAATCTCTGGTAGAGTTCAGAATACTCATTGTCTTTAATGAGGTATTGACAGAGTGGCATGAGGAAGCTTATGGGGTTCTGAAAATACTCTATTATCTTTAACTGATGTTTATACAATGGGAATATATAAAATATAAATATATGTTTGTACCTCATATAAATTAATTACACACTTCAGATCTGTGCATTTTACTGCATATATCTCAGAAAAAAATATCTTTCCATATCAGTATACAGACACTTATCTTTCCATATCAGTATACAGAATGATGATAAACAAAATAAACTTGATATTTGATCTTGTTGGTGTTAATATAAATTCTTAGCTGAAACGCGTGAATGGAATATGGAATTTAAGTAATACTTTGGTCACAGTATGTAATAAAATATAAGAAATAGTATTATAAATAACCAAAGTATTTATAGAAAAAACAACTAGAAAACAGAAGAAAGGTAGAGAGGATTTGGGCTGTTTGTCTTTCCTAAACTTTGTCATGAAGAATACTACAGTCATAAAAGATGTTATATTTTCTGGGCAGAAAATACTGTATCTTTCAGTATCCATTCACCTAGATATCAGTAATTTGAGAAGGTTCCCAACCTGTCAGGTGGGAGGAGCAAAAGGGAAAGGGGTGCTGCCCAGATACCCTGAGAGCTGCGCTGCTGAGGCTACAAGAGTACCACTGCTGCTCTACTGCTCTGGGAACTACAGCACCTGCAACGTCATGGGAAGCCAGGAGTTGCAGTGATGGTTAGGGTCCTGGAAGCCACAGTGCCCTTTGCGCTGACAGACTTGCTGATGCTGCTGGAGCTGCTAATTGTCCTCTGCCACTGTTGCTATGACTGTGCCACTATTACAGCAACCTGTGCTGCCTGTGATGGCCTGCCACAGCTGCTGCCCCAGCCAGAGCAGAAGGAAAATAAGGGCTCCTCTGCTCCTCCTACTTTCTAGCCTCCTGCCAGGACCTCTGTGCCAGAACCTAATCTGACCCAGTTGATGAGAGAGTCTAGGAGATGTAGTTCTCAGGTTTCTAGCCCCTGAGATGCAGAAAGAAGGACAATATGGAGTAGAAGATCAATTGGCAAATAACTAGAACAATACACTGGTAAGAATGGCCAAGCATAATTAAATCCATTTCCTTACTTCGAGATTTCCCAAAACCTTTAATGCCTTACTGTGCTTTGAAATTTTTCAAAAGGGAGTTATAGCTTGTAGTGCTTAATTTTTTATGGCAGTTTTCCCCTACAGAACACAGTTTTAAAGTATCATAGGGCATCAGAATAGGATAAAAATGGGGACAAATAGAAATACTATATAGTCAATGGGTTATAATGAAGCCATGGGATGGTAGAATATATAAAAGATGCTTTCCTCATATAAATGATAAAAACTGCAGAGGGACAAGTTTAGAGTGGTCATGTAAGAATTCCAATACACCAGTATCCTGGGAGTTCACAACACAGTGCAGCAGAAACGAATCTGACTGGGAACCATTAGGTTTTGGGATCCATCCCTGCCCTTGATCAGTGGGTTAAGGATCTGGCATTGTCATGAGTTGTGGTGTAGGTTGTAGACACAGTTCAGATCTGGCGTTGCTATGGCTGTGATGTAGGCCGGCAGCTGTAGCTCCGATTTGACCCCTAGCTTGGGAACCTCCATATGCCATGGGTGTGGCTCTAAAAAGCAAAAAAGCAAAAAACAAACAAACAAAAAAAAACCACACCAATATCCTGAAAACTAATTATGTGAAAGAAATGACACTGACAAATCCTTATATTTCTTGGATATTTTAATGTTGTTTTAGTAGGCCACTCTATGAACTTCTTCTGTGTTTGGGAGAATCACAAGGGGAGAAATAAGAAATGAAGGGCTCTGATTGACATCATGGAACCTGAAAGGGAATGAGTCTTTCTGGTTAATGAATAGTTAATTCTGGTAACGTCATTACAGTCACTGTATTTACAGAGACACCGTGAGTTCAGAGGCATGAGACTAAGTGTCCAGAAGGAGCAGATGCCAGCAGCACAGCTGTGACTCTCCAGCAGGGTCAGTGCCAACAGGGCTTACTACACAGATGGCTCTTTTGGTAGGATCTTGGCTGTCCTTTGTCCATCTATGGTCTTGCCTGAGTCTGTTTATCCAGCCTCTTTCCTATTGTGCATCTTTCAACACATCCAAAAACTATTATTATTATTATTATTATTATTTGCTTTTTAGGGCCACACCCAAGGCATATGGAGGTTCCCAGGCTAGGGGTTGAATCAGAGCAACAGCTGCAGTCCTACACCACAGCCATAGCAACGCCACATCCAAGCCATGTCTGCAGACTACACCTGCAATGCCGGATCCTTAACCCACTGATCAAGGCCAGAGATCGAACCCTATATCTCATGGTTCCTAGTTGGATTCGTTTCCACAACACCACAAATGGGAACTCACAAAAATTACTTTTCTCCTTAACTGAACTAGATTTATTTTATTTTTTTGTTTGTTTGTAACCAAGAACTCTGACTGAAACATTCTTAGAAAGTAGGGAAAGTCAAAGGGAGATCCAATATTCTCATTTTTTCCTAACCAATAAAAAGAAAAGACTGATTTATGGGAAAGAATTACTATAAAATAATTGCATCCTAACAGAATGATTAGGTTTAGAAAAGCAGGTTTGGAGTTCCAGATGTGGCTCAGCGGGTTAAGGATCTGATGTTTTCTCTATAAGGATGCAGGTTCAATCCCTGGTCTCACTCAGTGGGTTAATCATCAGGTCTTGCTATGGCATCGGCTCCAGCTGCAGCTAAAATTCTACCCTTGGCTCTGTGTATGGCTGAAAAAAGAAAAAAAAAAAAAAGGAAAAGCAGGTTTACAAAAATTCATCGAAATTCCATATGTAATAGAAAAGGAAAGAATTCTAAATTATCTGCATAAATGTAAGAAATTCATGGAAAAAAAGGAAAAAAGTAGGAGAGAGGCACTAGAAGGGTTGCAAAGATTAAAGTCCAGAGTAAGTACAAGTTTGTGAATATTCTTAATAAAAATGGAAAGACTTTAAAGTCACAATCTCAATAAGACCAAGAGAAGGCTGAGCCAGCATCCTGGGAAGGATGCCGCAAAGTTAGATGAAGGCAGAACTCGTGGACTAGATGAGTCACCATGGTCACGACGACATGCAGAACTTTACAGTGATGGGTTTACTCAATTTCTCCCTTTGTCCCAGCTTCTCTGGTAAGAAGGATTGCCTTTAATTTGTAAATGGCAGGACAATCAGCCAAAATAAGGACATTCAGTCCTATTAAGACAGGTAAGATAACAAGAGAACCCAATCACACCTTTCAATGAAACCATTAATTTTAAAAAACTTACATATGCACATTGTAAGAATGTGAGCCAGGAGTTCCCATTATGGCTCAACGATAATGAACCCGACTACTATCCATGAGGATGCAGGTTCCATCCCTGGCCCTGCTCAGTGGGTTAAGGATCCGGTGTTGCCGTGAGCTTTGGTGTAGGCCAGCAGCTGAACCTCCAATTTGACCCCTACCCTGTGAACTTCCATATGCTGGGGGATGTGGCCCTAAACCCCCCCCCCCCTCCAGAAAAACCAATCCTTCCAGAACTAGGGTGGCCAAGAGGCTGAAAAAATTGGAGATTGGGCTGAGAGAGTCCTGGAGAATCAGGTGCATTAGATTACAACTCCATCCCCTCCCTTTTCAACCACATGAACAAATACTTCCACTTTTTGTCCTTAATTGAGTTCAAGTTTTTTTTCTTCTTTTTAGTAAAAAGGCCAGAATGATAAATTCATGGGTTAGGATTATGACGCTCCACCACTCAGGTTAAAATCAGGAAGCAATAGCTCTAGGCTTCTGAGATCTCGGCGATCACAAAACTATTTCTCCTTCCATTTTGCCTCTTTTGATCAGTGGTTCTTAATCAATTTGTTTGCTGAAAGGTACCAGCATCCTGTAGGAGAATCTCCCATGCAGAGTTAATTACCGCTCCTTATTATCTGATTGTCTCCCATTAAAAAGTGCCTAAACCCTTGTAGTGCTTCTCTATGGGAAAATATACATTTCTGCCTACACCATGGGATATTCATAGGTTCAACTCAGCGTTCACAGCACAAAACTACCACCGACAGCTTTGGCAGAAGAATATAGGACAAGAACTACAATTGTCAGCAGGGAACATCATGTGTTCCTCTTCTATGGGACATCAAATCACACAGCCGCCCAGGAACCACTCACATTTGAGAAGAGGAGATCCACGCGGGGCAGGTGCCAGAAGCATTCATTCCCCACAGGAGCCAATACCTCCTTTAACAACTTCAGAGTCATCACTTCTAGCACTCCCACAAGGGCACCCCCAGTGAAAACAGTCACCACACTCAGGGAAGCTACAAGCTATACACCTTCCATCAGGGGTGTATTGTGCCTTGATCATTCTTCCCAGTACAGTTGCAATTTCCAGAGATCATTTTTATTATAAGCCGTAGTGCTGAAGAATACTGTTAACATACTGTTAACATACTCCAGGGGAACAGAGTTAACAAAAGGTCAATTTCTTACACAGCAGCGAAAAGGTTTTGTTAACCCTTTATCCAAACTGCCTGCTTGATGGTGGGTTTGACCATGTGACTTGCTTTGACTAATGGACACAAGTGGAGGTGATTTATGTCTCCTCCCAGCAGCCATTGCTGGTTCCACGCTTACCCACTTCCCTCTGCCAGCAGACAAGGAGAGGGGCGTCTCCTCTGGCCCAAGCCCCCAAATAAAGAAGCTGTTTGGAGCACAACCACGAAAAAGAGTTGCAGCAGATCCTCATCTTCCAAGAAACTTCCAAAGCAGGTAATGATTTATTATTCTAAGCCATTGTTCATTGGAGAGTTGTTTGTTATTGTAGCATAACCTGTTTATAATTAACAACCTCCTTGGAAAGACTTAGGCTGAACCTAGCACTCTCCAACTAGCATTCCCTAAGAAGAGCCTGCCAATTAAACCAGCTAGTTTTTTTCTTTTTTTCTTTTTTTGGTGTGTCAGCTTTGATTCTGGCAATAAACCCAAGCTCAAGGGGTTGATGGAAAGTTTCCCCCTTTTTTTTGAGTAGTCTGGCAGGTCAAGTACCATGTATGTCAATTGTATCTTTTATTGTCCTACCTCATCTTCCTCTTTGGTACCAGTCAGGGTCTAGACAGAAACTACACAGTTACTTGACAAAGAGAATTTAATATAATGAACTGCCAATTAGGTATAAAATTGTCATCTTGGTAACCATAAATGTGTAAAGAGAAATCGAATATATTGCCCAGGGAGCAACGGCAGGGAACTGTTTAATTACCTCCAGGGTTGAGGGAACAAAGTCAAGAGGTTGGAATTATGATTTAAACGTGGAAACTGGAGTTCCCATCGTGGCGCAGCGGAAACGAATCCAACTAGGAATCATGAGGTTGTGGGTTCGATCCCTGGCCTTGCTCAGTGGGTTAAGGATCCAGTGTTGCCATGAGCTATGGTGTAGGTCGCAGATGCAGCTTGGATCTGGCGTTGCTGTGGCTGTGGTATGGGCTGTGGGCTACAGCTCCAATTTGACCCCTAGCCTGGGAACCTCCACATGCCGAAGGTGCAGCCCTAAAAAGACAAAAGGACAAAAACAAAAAACAAACAAAATAAAAAACGTGGAAACTTAAAGGAAGGGGTCATGGAACCAAAACTCAAGACATCCGAAGAAGTGGTGCTGCTGGTGTGAGTTTGAAGGAAGTGCCTTTTTGAGCTGGGATCCACCTCTGAGGAAGGGTCTGGTGCCTAGTGTAAGGGGATGCGATGCAAGTTCTGCAAGTGTGGGGACACTGCAAACTGGATCTAACAGCTCCTATGGGGAAGGAGTGTTACTGGGGTGCCACTGGCAAGAAACCCTAGGAAACAGAGTCACAGGAGGCAGCAAGGCTTTTCTCCTCCAGCTTCGCAGACTCCCTCTAGTGCCCCGTCTGGTCAGAGCCTAACAAGGAGCTCACTGGCAAAGCTGTGATGTGGTTTGTAGAGATGCTGCAAACCCCTCCCTGACCAGTGCACAGGGGCACCTGGCGCATGGGGTGAGTGAGGGCAGAGATGCAACCTGTGCTAGCCAAGTGCTAAGCCCTTGTGTGGCACTATGTCAGTCTGGGGAAGAGTCAGTCATCTTTTTCTCATTTACACACAGGTGCCACGTAGACCTGTAGGTAAGCACATTGCTAATTGAGGAGTTACCTGGTGGCCTAGGGGGTTAAGGATTGGCATTGTCACTACTGTGGCCAAGCCAACTTCCACATGCTGCGGGTGTGGCCAAAAAGACCCACATTGCTGATTCAAATGTTAGCAACCAAATTTTCCTTACATCTCTCACCTTTTCTTTTTTTCTTTTTGCCTACGCTAGCAGAATATGGAAGTTCCCAGGCCAGGGATCAAATCCCACCTGCAGCTGTGACCTACATCACAGCTGCTGCAATGCAATACCAGATTCTTAACCCCACTGCACCACACCATTGCTCTGTTTTTTTGTTTGTTTGTTTGTTTTGGCCATTCCCAGGCCAGGATCATATCCATGCCATAGCAGTGACCAATGCCTTCCATCTTCTAATTGGCTCTGAAAAACATATATTTTTTGTTGTAATATTCCAGGCAGACTTACATGGCACCAACATGCAACTTTTTACAGTCATAGAGATTTATAGTTCTCCTTTGTATACTATCAAAGATGTGTGTAGATGTATTTGATTTTCGTTCCCCACTCCAACATCTTTTCTTACCGTGGGTACTGCTTTTGATACTCAGCATATGCTCAGTTCCCTCCCTTCTTTTAAGCTGGACTTCCAGCTGTGCAGCCAGAGCAAGTCTTTACGGCATCCATAGGGCTCTTTCTTACTTTTTCCTCCTGTTGCCTTTTCACTGGAGGTGTGTAGGGAGCCACTTTATTCTTGTCCTTTCTTTTTTAGCCAGCTTTACCATATCCAACAAATGGTTTAAATGAAGGCTTAGAAGAAATTACTTTCAAATGTGTTGATGACACAAAACTAGGAGGTAGTTAAAATGACAGATTAGAAAATTAGGATTCCTAGTGATTTCTGTCTACTGAAATGCTGTGCTGATAGCAAAAATACAAAATCTATGAGATAAAGGAAAAGTCCAGTTGAATTTAAAATAGGATAGAGTAAGATAGCAAAAATGAAGACAACTCTTTTATTTTTTTTTTAAATGATGGCATATGATTTCTGTGGCAGCTTTGGAAAGGAATCATGATTTTTTTGGGATAATCATTTTTATGATAAGCACACAGCAGCTACTCAATAAATGTTTACATAATTTAATATTTAATAAAAGATCATGGAAATAGATTATTAATTATAGTTGAGGGGAACATTATTTTGCTTATACCAACTACCTCATAATTCTGAGGACATACAATGAATTATATATAATTATATGTAGACATACAAAAAATATTAATAGTGATTATCTCTGACAAAGGACTGGTAGATTTTCATTTATGTTACTACTGAAAGTCTTATTTTCTCTATTATACATGTATTTATTTTGCAATAAGAATAAATTTTTTAAAAAACCCAACATATAAAAACAACTAAATGAAAAATGACCCAATATATTTGGAGTTTTAGGAAAATTTTTATATAAGAAATATTTTCTTTACAGTGATTCAAAAGGAATAGTAAAGCAACAACTGGAAGTAAAAATTATCTAATGTGCTCCATTCAATGAACCACAGGTGAGGAATAATTTAATGTAGAGTTACACAAAGGGGACAAAAAATGACTATGATTTGATTTGTTTTTTAAGTAAATTTTATTGGAGTATAGTTGACTTAGAAAGTTGTGTTGGAGTTCCCATTGTGGTTCAGTGGGTTAAGAACCCAATGAATATTCATGAAGATGCTGATTTGATCCCTGGCCTGGCTCACTGGGGATAAGGATCTAGCATAGGTTACAGACGTGGCTCAGATCTGGTGTGGCTGTGGCTGTGGTTTGGCTCTCCAATTCAACTCCTAGGCTGGGAACTTTCATATGCTACAGGAACTGCCCTAAAAAGAAAAAAAAGCTGTATTAGTTTCAGGTGTATAGCAAAGTAAATCAGTTATACAGATACATATATCTATTCCTTTTCAGATTGCCCATTAGGTCTTTCTTTCCTGTTTTATGTTAGTAGTGTGTGTATGTCAACCCCAACTCTCTAATTTATCCCTCCTGCCCCATGTTTCCCCTTTTGAAACCAAATTCATGGTTACCAAATCCTTGTGTTTGTTTCTGTTTTGTAAGTAAAAATAATACATTTTGAATCTATTTAAAATTTTTTTTCTTTTATTTTTTTATTATTTATGATTTTTATTTTTTCCATTATAGTTGATTTATAGTGTTCTGTCAATTTCTACTATACATCAAAGTGAGCCAGTCATATATATATATATATACATATATATATATATATGTATATGAGCCAGTATGATCCAGTCATATATATATATATTCTTTTTTATAATGTTTTTTATTTTTTCTATTATAGTTGGTTTACAGTGTTCTGTCAATTTTCTACTGTACAGCAAATTGACCCAGTCACACATACATATATTCATTCTTTTTCTCACTTTATCCTCCATCATGCTCCATCACAAGTGGCTAGATATAATTCCCTCTGCTATATAGCAAAATCTCATTGCTTATCCACTCCAAATGCAATAGTTTGCATCTATTAACCCCAGACTCCCAGTCCATCCCACCCCCTTACCCTCCCTCTTGACAACAAGTCTGTTCTCCAAGTCCTTGAGTTTCTTTTCTGTGGAAAGTTTCATTTGTGCCGTTTACTAGATTCCAGATGTAAGAGATACCATATGGTGTTTGTCTTTCTCTTTCTGACTTACTTAATTCACTTAGTATGAGAGTCTCTAGTTCCATCCACGTTGCTGAAAATCACACCATTTTATTCTTTTTGATGACCGAGTAGTATTCCATTGTGTACATATACCACTTCTCGATTCATTCATCTGTCGATGGACATTTAGGTTTTTTCCATGTTTTGGCTAGTGTGAATAGTGCTGCAATGAACATATGGGTGCATGTACCTTTTTCTTTTTCAAGGAAAGTTTTGTCTGGATATATGCCCAGGAGTGGGATTGCTGGATCATTTGGTAGCTCTATATTTAGTTTTCTGAGCTACCTCCATACTGTTTTCCATAGTGGTTGTACCAATTTACTTTCTCACCGACAGTGCAAAATGGTTCCCTTTTCTCCACACCTTCTGCAGCATTTGTTATTTGTGGATTTATTAGTGATGGCCTTTTAGACTGGTGTGAGGTGGTACATCATAGTAGTTTTGGTTTGCATTTCTCTAATATAATTAGTGATATTGTGCATCTTTTCATGTGCCTGTTGGCCATCTATATACCTTCTTTGGAGAAATGTCTTTTCAGGTCTTTTGATCACCTTTCAATTGGGTTGTTGGCTTTTTTGCTGTTGAGTTGTATAAGTTGTTTGCATATTTTAGAGATTAAGCCCTTGTCAGTTGCATCATTTGAAACTGTTTTCTTACATTCCATAGATTGTCTTTTTGGTTTTTTTAATGGTTCCTTTGCTGTGAAAAAGCTTGTCAGTTTGATTAGGTACCATTGGTTTATTTTTGCTGTTATTGCTGTTGCCTTGGGAGACCGACCTAAGAAAACATTTGTAAGGTTTTTTTTGTTGTGGTTCCTGGAAGAAGAAACTATGAATTTATTTATTTTTATTTTTTTATCTTTATGAATCTTTATTTTTAAAGCATTTTTTATTACTCAATTACATTTCTAGTTGTACAACAATCATCACAACCAAATTTTATAGCATTTCCATCCCAAACACCCAGCCCATCTCACCCCCCAAACTGTCTTATTTGGAAAACATAAGGTTTTCAAAGTATGTGAGCCAGCATCTATTCTGCAAAGTTCATTGTGTCTTTTTTTCAGATTCCACATGTGAGTGATAGCATCTTATGTTGATGTCTCACTGTCTGACTGACTTCACTCAGCATGATAAACTCTAGGTGCAGCCATGTTGCTAAAAATGTCATTATTACTTTCCTTTTAATGGCTGAGTAATATTCCATCAAGATATGCCCCATCTTCTTTTTCCACTCCTCTATTGATGGACGTTTAGGTTGTTTCCCTGTCTTTGCTATTGTATACAGTGCTGCAATGAATGTTGGAGTACACGTGTCTTTTCAAGTCATGGTTTTCTCTGGATGGGTGTCCAGGAGTGGGATTGCTGGATCAAATGGTACTTCTATGTTTAGTTTTCTGAGGAATCTCCATACTGCTTTCACAGCGGTTGCACCAATTTACATTCCCACCAACAGTGTAATACGGTTCCCTTTTCTCTACACCCTTTCCAGCATTTATTTTTTGATAATGGCCATTCTGGCTGGTGTAAAGTGATACCTCATAGTGGTTTCAATTTGCATTTCTCTAATAATGAGCGATGTTGAACACATTTCCATGTGTTTTTTGTCCATATGTATGTCTTCAGAGAATTGTCTGTTTAGATCTTCTGCCCATTTTTTGATGGGGTTGTTTGTTTTTTTAGTATTGAGCTAGAGAAGGTGTTTATAAATTTTGGAAATTTAGCCCTTGTCAGTCACTTCATTGGCAAATAGTTTCTCCCATTCTGTGGGTTGTCTTTCTATGTTGTTTAGGGTTTCCTTTGCTGTGCAGAAACTTTAAGTTTAATTAAGTCCCATATATTTTTGTTTTTATTGTCATTACTCTAGGAGGTGAATCTGAGGAAATGTTGCTGTGGTTTACGTCAGAGAGTGACCTATGTTTTCCTCTAAGAGTTTTATAGTATCTGGCTTATGTTTAGGTCTTTAATCCATTTTGAGTTTATTTTTGTGTATGGTGTTAGGAAGTATTCTAATTTCATTCTTTTACATGTGGCTGTCCAGTTTTCCCAGCACCTCTTATTGAAGGGACTGTCTTTTCTCCACTGTATATTCTTACCTCCTTTGACATAGATTACTTAATGATAGGTGCATGGGTTTAATTCTGAGTTTTCTATCCTGTTCCACTGATCTATATTTCTGTCTTTGTGTGGTTGTGATGACTATAGCTTTGTAGTATAGTCTGAAGTCAGGGAGCCTGATTCCTCCAGCTCCAATTTTCTTTCTCAGAATTGCTTTGATTATTCTGGGTCTTTTGTGCTTCCAAACAAACTTTATAAATATTTTGTTCTAGTTCTGTGTGAAATGTCCTTGGTTATTTGATAGGGATTGCATTGAATTTGTATGTTGCCTTGGGTAGTATAGTCATTTTGATGATATTGATTATTCCAATCCAAGAGCATGGTATGTCTTTCCATGTTTGCATCATCTGTGATTTCTTTCATCAGCATCTTACAGTTTTCAGAGTACAAATCTTTTGACTCTTTAAGTAGATTTATTCCTAAGTATTCTTTTAGATGCAATGGTAAATGGGATTGCTTCCCTAATTTCTCTTTCTGATCCTTCATTGTTAGTATGTAGAAATGCAGTTGATTTCTGTGTGCTAATTTTGTATCCTGAGACTTTGCCAAATTCATGGATGAGCTCTAACAGTTTTCTGATAGAGCCTTGGGATTCTCTAGGTATAGTATCATGTCATCTACAAATAGTGATAGTTTTACTTTTTCCTTTCCAATTTGGATTCCTTTTATTTCTTTTACTCCTCTGATTGCCTAGGCTAGGACTTCCAAAACTATGTTGAAGAGTAGTGGTGAGAGTGGACATCCTTGTCTTGTTCCTGATCTCAGCGGGAATTCTTTCAGCTTTTCACCATTGAGAATGATGTTCGCTCTGGGTTTGTCACATATGGCCTTTATGATGTTGAGGTAGGTTCCATCTATGCCCACTTTCTGAAGAGTTTTTATCAGAAATGGGTGTTGGACTTTGTCAAAGGCTTTTTCTGCATCTATTGAGAGGATCATATGGTTTTATTCTTCAGTTTGTTAATGTGGTGTATCACACTGATCAATTTGCGCATATTGAAGAATCCTTGAATGCCTGGGATAAATCCCACTTGATCATGATGTACAATCCTTTTAATGTATTGTTGGATGCGGTTTGCTAGTATTTTGTTGAGGATTTTTGCATCTATGTTCATCAGTGAAATTGGCTTGTAATTTTCTTTTTTTGTGGTATCTTGGTCTGGTTTTGGTACCAGGGTGATGGTGGCCTCATACAATGAGTTTGGGAGTGTCCCTTCCTCTGCAATATTTTGGAATAGTTTCAGAAGGATAGGTGTTAGCTCTTCTCTAAACCTTTGATAGAATTTGCCTGTGAAGCCATCTGGTTCTGGTCTTTTGTTTTTTGGAAGATTTTTTTTTGTTTGTTTGTTTTTGCCATTTCTTGGGCCGCTCCCGCGGCATATGGAGGTTCCCAGGCTAGGGGTTAAATCAGAGCTGTAGCTGCCAGCCTATGCCAGAGCCACAGCAATGCAGGATCCAAGCCGTGTCTGCAACCTACATCACAGCTCACGGCAATGCTGGATCATTAACCCACTGAGCAGGGGCAGGGATCGAACCCGCAACCTCATGGTTCCTAGTCGGATTTGTTAACCACTGTGCCACGATGGGAATTCCATGTTTTTTGGAAGTTTTTTAATCACAGTTTTAATTTCAGTACTTGTGATTGGTCCATTCAATTTTTCTATTTCATCTTGGTTTAGTCTTGGAAGATTGTACTTTTCAAAGAATTTCTCCATTTCTTCTAGGTTTTCCATTTGTATTGACATATAGTTGCCTGTAGTAGTCTCTTATAATAATTTTTCTGTTATGTCCATTGTAACTTCTCCTTTTTCATTTCTAATTTTATTGATTTGAGTCCTCTTTTTTTCTTGCTAAGTCTGGCTAAGGGTTTATCAATGTTGTTAATAAATCAGCTTTTCATTACGTTGATCTTTTCTATGGTTTTCTTCGTTTCTATTTCATTGATTTTGGCTCTGATCTTTATGATTTCATTCCTCCTGCTAACTTTAGGTCTTGTCTGTTCTCTCTCTAGCTGCTTTAGATGTAAAGTTGTTTGAGCTTTTTCTTGTTTCCTGAAGTGGGCTTGTATTGCTATAAATTTTCCTCTTAGAATGGCTTTTGTTGCATCTCATAGGTTGGGAGTGTCATATCTTTGTTGTCATTTGCTTCTAGGTATTTTTTAATTTCCTGATTTCTTCAGTGATCCATTGGTTGTTTAGCAGCATGTTGTTTAGTCTCCACATGTTTGTGTTTTTTTTTTTGCAGTTGTTTTCCAGTTGTATAGCATTGTGGTCAGAAAAGATGCTTGATATGATTTCAATTTTCTTAAAGTTATCAAGGCTTGATTTGTGGCCCAGGATGTGATCAGTCTTAGAGAATGTTCCATGTGCACTTGAGAAGAATGTGTATTCTGCTGCTTTTTGATGGAATGTCCTATAAATATCTATTAAGTCCATCTGGTCTAATGCTTCATTCAGGGGCTGTGTTTCCTTGTTGATTTTCTGTCTGGATGATCTGTCCATTGCTGTAAGTGGGATATTAAAGTCCCCCACTATCACTGTGTTATTGTCAAGTTCTCCTTTTAAGGTTGTTAGCAGTTGCCTTATATATTGAGGAGATCCTATGTTGGGTGCATATATATTTACAATTTTTATATCTTCGTCTTGGATTGATCCTTTGATCATTAGGTAATATCCTTCTTTGTCTCTTATAATGTTCTTTATTGTAAGGTCCGATATGAGTATTTTGTCTGATATGCGTATTGCTACTCCATCTGTCTTTTGATTCCTGTTTGCATGGAATATTTTCTTCCATCCTCTCACTTTCAATTTGTATGTGTCCCTAGAAGTGAAGTGGGTCTCTTGAAGACAGCATATATATGGGTCTTGTTTTTGTATGCATTCAGCCAGTCTATGTCTTTTGGTTGGGGCATTTAGTCCATTTACATTCAAGGTAATTATTGATATGTACATTCTTATTGACATTTTACTACCTGTTTTGGATTGTTTTTGTTGATCTTTTTTCTTCCCTTTTCTTGTTCTCTCTTGTTTGATGCTTATATTTAGTGTTGTATTTGAGTTGATTTTTCTTATTTGTTTGTGTGTCAATTGTAGATTTTGGGTTCAATTATTCTGAGTTTTGATATAGGAGCCTGTATATATTCGAGATTGCTTTAAGTTTTTGGTCTCTTAATTGCAAGTGTATATCCAGTGTCCTGCATTTGTACCCTCCTCTTCTCATGATTTCTGATTTTGGTAGCATATTTGTGTGTGGATGGTTTCTTACCTTTACTGTATATATGCCTTTACTGGCAAGCCTTGTCATTTGCGGTATTTTTGTTTTTAGTTGTGGTCTTTTCTGCTTAGAGAAGTTCCTTTAGTATTGTTGTAAAGCTGGTCTAGTGTTTGTGAATTCTCTTAGCTCTTGCTTATCTCTGAAGCTTTTGATTTCTCCTTCACACCTGAATGAGAACATTGCAGGGTAAAGTAATCTTGGTTGGAGTTTTTTCCTTTCATCACTTTAATTATATTGTGCTACTCCCTTCTGGTCTGCAGAGTTTCTGCTGAAAAATCTGCCAATAACCTTATCAGGGTTCCCCTGTATGCTATTTGTTTCTTTTCCCTATATACTTTCAATATTTTCTCTTTGTCTTTAATTTTGGTCAGTTTGATTAATATGTGTCTTGGGGTATTCCTCCTTGAGGTTATTTTATATGGTACTTGTGCTTCCTGGATTTGAGTGAGTGGCTCCCATCCCATGTTAGGGAATTTTTTGGCTATTATCTCTTTGAATATTTTTTCTATCCCTTTTTCTCTTTTCTCCTTCTGGCACCCCCATAATACAGATGGTGGTGCACTTAATATTGTCCCAGAGTTCTCTTAGACTGCCTTCATTCTTTCAATCTTTTTTCTCTTTTCTGTTCCACATCAGTGATTTCCACTAGTCTGTCCTCCACCTTGCTTATTCATTTTTCTGCCTCCTATATTCTGCTGTTGGTTGCCTCTAATGAGTTTTTTATTTCAGTTATTGTATTTTGCCTCTCTGCTTGCTTAGGTTTTAAATCTTGTATTTCTTTGCTCAATGTTTGATGTAAATTATCAGTCTTTACATCCATTTTACTTCCATTGTTTTGCATCATCTTCAGCATCATCAGTCTAAAGTCTTTTTCCTGGTGATGATCTCCAAATCACTTAGCTGTTTTTCTGTTTTGTTTTTTTTTTTTCCTAGAGCCCTTGTCTGAGCTAGAGTTCTCTGCCTTTTCATTTTTATAGAGTCTCCTTTCTGCAGACAATAGAGTTGTAGCCTCTGTTACTTCTGATGTTGGCCCCACTTGTGGCTGAAGTTGGCGCAGGGGTTTGCTGTAGGCTTCCTGATGGGAGGGACTGCCCATTGATAGATGGGGCTGATTCCTATCCCTCTGATGGGTGGGGCTTTGTCTCTGGGTGAGATTAGAGGTGGCTGTGTGCCATGGGGTTCTTTAGGCAGCCTGTTTACTGATGGGTGGGGCTGTGATCCCACCTGGATTGTTGTTTGGTCTGGGGCTTCTCAGCACTGATGGGTGGCACTATATTTTCTTAAAATGGCCACCTCTAGTGGAACATAGGCTGATGAACATTCCCCACAGCTTTGCTTCCGATGTCCTTCCCCCATGACAAGCCACAGTCAGCCCCTGTTTTCCTAGAAGATCCTTTAAGAACTGCAGTCAGGTCTGACCCAGATTCCCATGGAGCCTCTGCTTTACCCCTGGATCTAGCACACAGAAAAGTCTGCATGTTCCTTTCAAGAATGGGGTCTCCATTTCCCCTAGTCCTGTGTACCTCCTGAGCACAAGCCCCATTGGCCTTCAATGCCAATGCCAGATGCTCCAGGGGCTCTTTCTCCCAATGCCAGATCCCCAGGTGTAGGGACTTTACGTGGGCATCAGAACTTTCACTCCTGTGGGTGAATCTCTGTGATACACTTACTTTCCAGTCTGTGAGCTTCCCACCTGGCAAGTATGGGGTTGCTTATATAATGTGATTGTCCCTCCTCCCTCTTGATGTGGCCTCCTCTTTGTGTTCTGGATTAGGATATCTTTTTGAAGTTTCAAGTCCATGGTTGAAGGTTTTTCAGCATTTGGTTGTAATTTTGTTATTTTTATGAGAAAAGGTGAGCTCCAGTCCTTCTATTCCACCATCTTAATCCTGTCTCTCTCCACATTTGTAAGGTTGATGTTAGAGAATGTTTTGCCTATGTTCTCTTCTAGGAGTTTGATGGTGTCTTACCTTAAATTTCAGTGTTTAAGCCATTTTGTGTTTATTTTCATGCATGGTGTTAGGGTACATTCCGGTTTCATTGATTTACATGTGGCTGTCCAGTTTTCCTAGCACTACTTACTTAAAAGACTGTCTTTTTTCCCATTTTATATTCTTGTCTACTTTGTCAAAGATTAATTTACCATAGATGTCTGGATTTATTTCTAGGTTCTCTGTTCTATTGGTCTGTATGTCTGTTTGGTACCAGTACCACACTGTCTTGATTACTATATCTTTGTAATTTTGCCTGAAGTCTGGGAGCGTTATGCCTCCTGCTCGGTTTTTGTTCCTCAGGATTGCTTTGGCAATTCTGGGTCTTTTGTGGTTCCATGTGAATTTTTGGATTGTTTGTTTTAGTTCTGTCAAAAATGTTAAGGGTAATTTGATAGGGATTGCATAGACTCTGTAGATTGCTTGGGTAGTGTGGCCAATTTCATGATATTAATTCTTCCAACATGGGGGCCTGGAATATCTTTCCATTTCTTTGAATCCTATTTAATTTCCTTGATTAATGTTTTATAGTTCTCAGCATATAAGTCTTTCACTTTCTTGGTCATGTTTATTCCTAGGTATTTAATTTTGGTGGCCTGATTTTACAAGGTATTGTATTTTTGTATTCCTTTTCTAATATTTCATTGTTATTATACAGAAATGCAACTGATTTCTGAATGTTAATCTTGTATCCTGATACTTTGCTGAATTTATTCATCAGTTTGAATAGGTTTTGTGAGGAGTCCTTAAGGTTTTCTCTATATAGTATCATGTCATCTGCTTACTGTGACAATTTTATGTCTCCTCTTTCAATTTGGATACCAGTTTATTTCTTTTGTTTGTCTGATTGCTGTGGTTACGACTTCCAATACTGTTGAATAAAAGTGATAAGAGTGGGCCTCCTTGCCTTTTCCAGATTTTAGTAGGAAGGCTTTCAGATTTTCTCGATTGACTATTATATTGGCTATGGATTTGTCATAAATGGCTTTTATTATGTTAAGGTATGTTCCTTCTGTACCCACTGTGGTAAAAGTTTTGATCATGAATGGATGTTGGACTTTGTCAAATCCTTTTTTGCCTCTATTGAGATGATCATATGGTTTTTGACTTCTCTTTTGTTAATGTGGTGTATGACATCAATTGATTTGCTTAGGTCAAACCATCCTTGTGAACCTGGGATGAATCCCACTTGGTTGTGGTGTATGATGTTTTTTATATGTTGTTGGATTTGGTTGACTAAAATTGTGTGGAGAATTTTTGTATATACATTTTTCAAAGATATTGGCCTATAATTTTCTTTTTTGGTAGTATCTTTGGTTTTTGTATTAGGGCAATGGTGGCTTCATAGAATGTCTTTGGGAGTATTCCTTCTTCAGTCTTTTGTAAAAGTTTAGGAAAGATGAGTATAAGCTTTTCTTTGTATGTTTGGTAGAATTTGCCTGTGAATCTATCTGCTCCTGGACTTTTGTTTGTAGGGAAAGTTTTAATTACACATTCAATTTCATTTCTAGTGCTCAGTCTGTTAAATTGATCTATTTCTTCTTGATTCAGTTTTGGCTGGCTGTAAGCCTCTAGAAAATTGTCCATTTCTTCTAGGTTGTCAAATTTGTTGGCATATTATTGTTCATAGTATTCTCTTACAGTTTTTTGTGTTTCTTCAGTATCTGTTGAGATTTCTTCTTTTTTGTTTATTTGGGTTTGTTTTGTTTATTTGGGTTTTTTCTCTCCTCTTCTTGGTGAGTCTGTCCAGAGGTTTGTCAGTTTTGTTTACCCTTTCAAAGAACCAGCTTTTGGTTTTATTGATTTTTTTCTATTGTTTTTTGAATCTCTATTTTATTGATTTCCTCTCTGATCATTATGATTTCCTTCCTTCTGCTGACTTTAGGTGTTGTTTGTTCTTCTTTTTGTATAATTATTTTACGTGGTTGGTTGAAGTTGTTGATTTGAGATTTTTTTCTTTTTTTAGAAAAGCCTGTATTGCTCTGAATTTCTAAGTACTGCTTTTGCAGCATCCCATAGATTTCGGATGGTTTTGTTTTCATTATCACTTGTCTCAAGGTATTTTTTAATTTCCTTTTTGATTCCTTCATTGACCCATTGGTTTTTTAGTAGCATTTTGTTTAGTCACCATCTTAATTTTTTTCTCATTTCTTTTTTGTTGTTGTTGTTGTTGTTGTTGTTGTTGTTGCTATTTCTTGGGCCGCTCAAGCGGCATATGGAGGTTCCCAGGCTAGCGGTTGAATTGGAGCTGTAGCCACCGGCCTACGCCAGAGCCACAGCAACGCGGGATCCGAGCCGCATCTGCAACCTACACCACAGCTCACGGCAATGCCGGATCGTTAACCCACTGTTCTGTTTTTTTTTTTTTTTTTTTCTCATTTCTTTTCCTGTGGTTGATTTCTAGTTTCATGCCATTGTGGTCAGAAAAGATACTTGAAATAATTTCTGTACTCTTAAATTTGTTGAAGTTAGTTTTGTGCCTCAGTATGTTGCCAGTCCTTGAGAATGTTCCAGGTGCACTTGAAAAGAATGTATATTCTGATTTTTTTTGTATGTAATGTCCCGAAAATGTCAGTTAAGTCTAACTTTTCTACCACGTCATTTAGGATCTCTGTTGCCTTATTGATTTTCTCTCTAGAGGATCTGTCCATTGATGTGAGCAGGGTGTTACAGTCTCCTACTATTACTGTATACCCATGAATTTATCCTTTTATGTCTGTTAGTATTTGTTGTATATATGTGGATGCTCCTATTTTAGGGGCATATATATTGAATGATTGTAATATCCTCTTCTTGATTAGGTCCTTTTACCATTTAATAGTGTTCTTCTTTGTCTTTCTTTATGGCCTTCATTTTAAAGTCTGTTTTGTCCAATAAGAGTATTGCGGAGTTCCCGTTGTGGTGCAATGGAAACAAATCTGACTAGGAACTATGAGGTTGTGGGTTCAATCCCTGGCCTCACTCAGAGGGTTAAGCATCCAGCATTACTATGAGCTGTTGTGTAGGTCACAGACGCCACTTGGATCTGGCTGTGGCTGTGGCATAGGTTGGCAGTTGTAGCTCTGATTATATCCCTAGCCTGGGAACCTCCATATGCCACAGGTGTGGCCCTAAAAACCAAAAAAAAAAAAAAAAAAAAAAAAAAAAAGAAAAAAGGTATTCCAACTCCTGCTTTCCTGTCTTTTCCATTGGCATGAAATATCTTTTCCCATCCCCCACCTTTAATTTATTTGTGTCCTTTGCCCTAAGGTGAAGTTTCTTATAGACAGCATATTGTAGACTCTTGCTTATTTATCCAATCTGCCACTCTTTGTCTTTTGATTGGAGCATTCAGTTAATTGACGTTTAAGGTAATTATTTGTAAGTATGTATTTATTGCCATTTTAAATCTTGTTTTCCAGTTGATTCTCTGTTTCTCCTTTGTTCCTTTCTTTTTATAGTTGGATGATTTCCTTTTATTTTATGCTTGTGTCCTCTTCTTTTTAGTTATTGTGAATGTAACATTTGGTTTTTGTTTTTGGTTGCCATGTTTTTCAAGTATGTTAACCCCTTCCTATATCTGCTTGCTTTAGCCTGATAGTCATATAGGCTCAAACATATTCTAAAAAAAAAAAAAAAGGATCTAGATTTTCTTACTTCCCTCCCCAAATTTTATGATTTTGAAGCCCTTTTTTAACATCTGCACCTTTGTCCTTTTGCTGTTCCTTGTGTTTGTCGTCGCTTTTACAATAGTTTTTTTTTTCTTCTTTTAGATGTGTATACTGGTTTATTTGAGTGATTGCTTTCCAATTGTGATTTCCTCCATCTTATTTCTCCTTACTTCTTTTTTATTTAGAGAAGCACTTTCAGTATTTCTTTTAGAATGGGTATAGTATTGTTGTATTCTTTTAGTTTTTGTTTGTTGGAGAAATTCCTTATTTCTCCTAATTTGAATGATATCCTTGCTAGGTAGAGTATTCTAGGCTGCAAATTTTTCCCTTCTAGAGGTTTGAGTATATCTTGTTACTCTCTTCTGGCCTGTAGTGTTTCTGTAGACAAGTCAGCTGATGGTCATATGGGGG
The DNA here is from genome assembly GCF_054392235.1 of Sus scrofa. Classification (NCBI taxonomy): domain Eukaryota; kingdom Metazoa; phylum Chordata; class Mammalia; order Artiodactyla; family Suidae; genus Sus; species Sus scrofa. Next base: position 53,494,960 of record NC_139387.1, on the reverse strand, counting down.
TTCCCTTATAATTAACATTTTGTGTTTCTCTTGCTGCCTTTAGAATCCTCTCTTTATCTTTAACTTTTCCATTTTTATTATAATATGTCTTGGTGTGGATCTGTTTGGGGTCAACTTATTTTGGACTCTCTGTGCTTCCTGTGTATTGATATCTGTTTCCTTTAGATTTGGAAAGTTTTCAGACATAATTTCTTCCAATATATTTTCAACCATCCCTTTTTTTCTTCTCCTTCTGGAATCCCTATTATGCATAGATTGGCCTGCTTTGTATTATCCCATAGATCTCTTATATTGCTTTCATGTTTTTTCATTTGGTTTTCTGTTTGCTCACCTAATTGTGCAATTTCCATTATTCTGTCTTCCAAGTCACTAATTCATTCCTCTGCATTATTCATTCCACTCTGTCTGTAGTGCCTTTAACTCAGTTTGTGTCTCTGCAAATGAATTTTCTATTTTTTCTTGATTCCTCTCTAAAGTAATCTACATTAATATTTATATCTAGTCTTAATTCCTTAATAGTCACCCTTAATTCCTTCAGTATTTTCACTATCTCCTTTTTGAACTTAGTGTCTATTAGACTGCAGGTCTGTTTCATTTTTTGCTGCCTCAGGCGAATTTCCCTGTTCTTTTAACTGGGAATGCTTCTTGAATTTCTTCATTTTGGTTACATTTTTCTTCTTCTGTGAGGGAAAGCAACTTCTTGAGTCTTGGAGGGCTATTTCTTTCTTTCTTTCTTTTGTCTTTTTGGGGCTGCACCAATGGCATATGGAGTTTCCTAGGCTAGGGGTCCAATCGGAGCTGAAACTGCCACTCTGTGCCACAGCAACTAGGGATCTGAGCCACATCTGTGACCTACACCATGGCTCCTGGCAATGCCAGATCCTTAACCCACTGAGCAAGGTCAGGGATTTAACCCACATCCTCATGGATACCAGTTGGGTTCATTAACTGCTGAGCCACGATGGGAACTCTTGGTGGGCTATTTCTATGCAAGAGTGCCCCTTTGTATTTTGTGGGGGGTTACTATTTATTTTTGGTGTGGGAGTTTGGATATTTCCTGTCTCTTTCTTCAGTGTGACAGGCTGTTATCCCCTTGATAAGGTTCTGGGTGTGTTTCCAGGGAGAAGGAGGCAATGGGTAGGGCTAGTACACAGTGCCTGATTGCTGGACTCTTGATGCAGCAAGGACCCGCAGGAAGGTGGCATAGGCTACTTCTAGTTGCATGGCCCTGGGAAGTGGTAATGAGCCTCAGGCAGCTTTAGGTGTTGCCTGGAGCATTTGACAGTGGCAGCGGCAGGGTTTGTGAGTTCCCAGGGGAGTGAGAGTAACAATGGTTGGTGTTTTGTCACAATGCCCTCCTCTGTGCTGCCCTCTGAGGTAATTGGGACCACAAGTGGTGCCTGTTCACACATCCTTAGTGGTGGTCAGCCACACCCACCTCTGGAGTTAGAGATAACTGCAGTGGTTTGCCTCCACCACCTGTAGCCCACGCAAGAAGTACCCTGTCCTGATTAGCCCACAGCAGGATGTGTTGTACAGGCTTCTTCTAGCTGCAGGGTCCTGGGAAGTGACAGTGATAAGGCATGTGTGGGTGCTGCCCAGAGCATTTGACAGTGGCAACAGCAGGGTGGGTGTTTTTCCAGGGTAGTGAGAACAACAATGGGTGGTGCTCAGTTGCAATGCCCTCTTTTTTGCCAACTTCTGAGGTGACCGGGGTCACAGGTGGAGCCTGTTCACAGACCCATAGTGGTGGCAGGTCATGCCCCACTCTGGTTTCTGAGATGACTGCTGTGGTTTGTCCCCGCTGCCTATGGATCACACAAGAGGTGCCACACAGTGCTTAGCCCCTGCTGCCCTTCCCACACAAGAAATGCCTAGTCTCCTGTAGCCCAAGCAAGTGCCCTCCCACCACCTGAAGCCTGCACCAGAGGCGCTCTGCTTTCTGAGAGCCTGCACATGCACAGGGAAAGAGATTCCTCTGGCAGTCCACCCACCCTCCTCTTGCCTTCTCCAACACTGGTGCCTTGCTTCTCCTGCAAGCCCAGACCTCCTCCCATCTTCCCTTGGCTGTGGTGTGCCACTCCCCAACCTGTGGCACCCTGCTCCCTAGCCCCTCATGCTGTCTCCACACAGCCAATCCTAGTCCTCTCCCCAGAACTGACCTCTGGAGCCTGAGTCTCAGTGCCCAGCATCTGTCCAAGCATCTCATGCTAAGTTGTCCATGGGCTGGTGCAGAGGATCTGTGCAGCTTTCACTCTGCTTTGCCCTCCTCAGCCCAGCTGCTGTGCTTCTCTTGGTGACTGTGAGGTCCCCCTGTCTCAGCTGATCTCCCTGTCGATAAGGTGGCTTCCCAGGGTGTGGGTTCCTTTCCTCTTTAACAGCTCCCTCTTAGGAGTGCTGGTCCTGTCATGATTCCTTTTCTCTCTCTCTTTTCTTCTTTTGTTCTACCCAGATATGTGGAGGGTTTCTAGCCCTTTTTGGGGATTTAAGTTTTTCAGCCAGTGTTCAGTAGATGCTCTGTGTCAATCATTCTAAATATAGATGTGTTTTTTGATGTGTTTGTGGGAGAAGGTGATCATGACATCTTCTCCCACATTTTAAATCTATAACAGCAATATATATGGAATGGGTTTGCAAGTAAGAATCCAGGAAGCAATTTTTTTTTAATACAGAAAATATTTCAAAAGGGTAATTCATTTGACAGAGAAGCAAAATGATGAAAAATTGCTGGGGATTTTTTCCCGTCTTTTTTCTCACTTAGATAATTTATGGAAATAGCCTGTTGTGGGGACAACCCTATAAAATATGTAACTGCTTAGATGAGTGATGGTAAATATTTCCCCTCATATGAGAAGGAACACCTTTGGTGGGCACAGTGTCAAGATTAAATTCTGTTCCACTCACCTTTAGAGTTAACAAATAGGCTTGTTGTTTGTCTTACCACCATGTCATTATGAAAATTAATTAAATCTTAGCTTAAAGATCCAGCCAGATTTGGTCCTTGATGTTTTGTTGGTTTATTTTCTCTGGGAAGCCTGGCTGTCCCACTAGTCTAGTGAGATTGCTGCTGTTTGGGCTCTAAGACTGTATTCTTTTTCTCAGAATGTAAATCTCAGCTCATACTGCCATTAGTGTGATTACTTGATTAATATCTGAATGCCACATTAGATGTTCAGCTGCATAAGGGCAGGGGCTGTGTTTATCCGCTCTCACCATGGAGTTCCCAGAGCATAACCCAGGGCCTGAGACATTGTAAGCACTCAGTTAGTACTTGTTGAATAAATAAATAAGTGGATGAATGAAAAAACATTGTATGTAGGTAATTACAATGAATTCTTGGGAGTGACGGAGAGGAGGGGGCAGTAGAAAAATTTAGAGTTAACTTTGTTGGCACTGCAAAAAATACCTTTAAAGTACTTGTTATAGAATTAACAGCAGGAGATAAAAAGCCAATAAATTTAAGGGAAACAATGTATTAGAAAGAATATGACTTGGCTATTGTATACAGTGCTGCAATGAATGTTGGGGTACATGTATCTTTTTGAGTCATGGTCTTTTCCAGATAGATGCCCAGGAATGGGATTGCTGGACCATAGGTTAATTCCATTATTAGTTTTTTGAGGAATCTCCATACTATTTTCCATAGTGATTCACCAATTTACATTCCCACCAGCAGTGGAAGAGTGTTCCCTTTTCTTTTCTTTTCTTTTTTCTTTTTTTGTCTTTTTGCCTTTTCTAGGGCCGCTCCCATGGCACATGGAGGTTCCTAGGCTAGGGGTCGAATCGGAACTGTAGCCGCCGGCCTACACCAGAGCCACAGCAATGCGGGATCCGAGCCATGTCTGTGACCTACACCACAGCTCTTGGCAACGCCGGATCCTTAACCCACTGAGCAAGGCCAGGGATCGTACCCTCAACCTCATGGTTCCTAGTTGGATTCGTTAACCACTGAGCCACAACGGGAACTCCGAGGGTTCCCTTTTCTCCATACTCTCTCTAGCATTTATTGTTTGTAGGCTTTTTGATGATGGTCATTCTGGCTGGTGTAAGGTAGTACCTCACAGTAGTTTTGATTTGCATTTCTCTAATAATTAGTGATGTTGAGCATCTTTTTTTTTTTTTTTCTGTCTGTATGTCTTTTTTGGAGACGTCTATTTAGTGCTTCTGTCCGTTTTTTGATGGGGGTATTAATAAAATTTTTTTAAAAAAAGATTATGAAAAACTCTGTTTTTTAGAAAATCTGATAAATTCCTTATATAGATTGAAGGAGTTTAATACTTTCTGCTCTGAGCTATATTTGAGTGTTTTTCTAAAGTAGCATTCTGTTTTTATGTGGCATTAAAAGGCTATCTGTTTTCTTTAGTAAAATATTTTTTATAACCTAGTATCACTAATATCGCTGGTTAATGAAACTGTCTTTATACTATAAGACCTGGAATAAAAAGACTAGTTGAATCTTTCAATAAAAAGAAATTAGATTACAAGAGAAAGGCTTTACCCTAATTAAAAAACAAAACAAAAATAGTTTTTCTGGGCTTTTTCTAGTCATTCTCGGTTGGTAGATTTTCTAAGTAAGATTTTTGGCATATTTTATTCCTTTTATCTAATACTTCTAGATAAGAAAAAAAAAAAAAAAAAAAAAGGCCTCCTTTCCCACCATCCTATAGCTTTGGGGAAAAAAAAAACTATAGGATTTCCACTGTGGGTGAAGAAAATTTTTATTCACTCTGAAAAACTGGGTCATCTTTTCAGAATCTTTTCCCCCTAAATCTGAGAACATATTCAAAGGAAAAAAAGGAGGAAAATTTTCAGCAATCCATTGGGGGTATTCCTCTTAAGGATGAAAGAAATAAGATAGCGAGAGAAGATGGTCGCACAGAGATGGCAAGTCAAAATATATTTCTAGTGGATAAAAAAAAGTATGTGAATTAGTAGATTAACAGTTGAATTCATGAGAGACATAAACTGGTTTCTCAGTTTTGTGGAAGAACAAAAATCAACTGATTTTCCTCACATTGAAATGTATTCCCGACATACTGATTCATTGTGGCTTTTACGGTTCTTAGTATGAGAAAGATAATCCCCATTTTAGTTGTTGTTGCTGTTAGGAGAAAAAAGAGCAGCAGTTAGCATTTCTGCAAGGATTTTACTGAGGAATCTGTTGCACACTTTAAAAGGTGGTAAAGGAAGAACCACACAGGTCACAGATGAGTTTTTAGAAAAAAGCCACAACTGGAGTTCCCTTCATGGCTCAGCAGAAATGAATCTAACTGGCATCTATGAGGACGCAGGTTTGATCCCTGGCCTTGCTCAGTGGTTTGGGGATCTGGCATTGCCATGAGCTGTGATGTAGGTCACAGATGCAGCCTGGATCCCCCATTGCTGTGGCTGTGGTGTAGGCTGGAAGCTATAGCTCCGATTCGACCCCTAGCCTGGGAACTTCCATATGCTGCAGGTGTGGCCCTAAAACAAAGTCACACTTGAAGAAGGGCAAAATCAAAAATCGATGTAGTATGGAGTTACTGTTGGTGGCTCAGTGGTAATGATCCTGACTGGTATCCATGAGGATGTGGGTTCGATCCCTGGCCTCACTCAGTGGTTTAAGGATCTGGCATTGTGGTGAGCTGTGATGGAGGTCTCAGATGCTGCTTGGATCCCACATTGCTGTGGCTATGGCCTAGGCTGGCAGCTGCAGCTCTGATTTGACCCCTAGCCTGGGAACTTCCATAACTTCTACAGCTTCCAGGTGTCTCCCCCCCAAAAACAAAAACAAAAACAAAAAAGTGATGTAATAAAATTTCCCTAATTCTAAGATGGTATGTTTAATTTTTCTCTATGGTTCTTCGAAAATATGTCCAACTAAGTAGTCATCTATCTTGCCTCATAATGCCTAAAAACTTTTCATTTCTTTTATTTGCTAAATTGAAGACACAATTAAAATTATCTTATTCATAGAATATCAACTTTAGTTCTCAAATTTAGTGTAAAAAATTGTTTTGAAAGTTTGATTATATAAAATAAATGAACACTAAACATTAATTATCCATAACTAATGTAAGACAAGTGAGAACAAATGATTAAAATATCCAAGCTAATAAATGCACGATTGTTTAAAGTACCTTTTAATGTCTTAGTTAAAGGCATTAGGATACAAAAATCTTATTAAATTTGAGGTTTATGGAAGTTGTGATTGTGTTTAATTGGAGGAATTCAATATATTTCTCCATTTTCCTTAGGGATTCCCATGGAGAGAAAATAAACTTCCATGATTTTAAACTATGTTTTTATTATTAATTTTTAGTTTTCTTTTATTCATAAGTAATTAATATTCTTGGAGATAATTTAGAAGATCCAGATTTTTAAAAAGAAGAAAATAAAAACCGTCATTTCAACACCCCCAGATGACAACTATGAACATTTTGGTGTCTATCTGTTGAGACATTTTTTGGCCTTCCTATAAGGTACATATTATTTCCATTAAAAAGTAGAATCATAATACATATTATTTTTACATAACATACCTTTTTTTACTTAAACATATTAAAATAATTAAGTGAAATAATAAATTATCTCATATTTTAGCAATTTGTTTATCATTGGACATCTAGTTTGTTTATAATCATGATGAAGATATTTATTAGATAGGTTTTTATATATAAGGCATTAAAATTTCCTAAGAATTTCTTCCATTGAATTTATGGAATAAAAATACTTCTGATTTTGGAGGGAAAAAAGTAAGAAAAGTTAGACTTTGTTAACTTCATTTAACAGCACTCATGTAGTTCTTACTACCTACTATTCTAAGTACTTTTGTAAGATAAAGTCATTTAATCCTCCTAATAACTACTTTTTTTTCTTTTTTTTTTGTCTTTTTGCCTTTTCTAGGGCCGCTTCCCATGGCATATGGAGGTTCCTAGGCTAGGGGTCGAATCAGAGCTGTAGCCGCCCCCCTACGCCAGAGCCACAGCAACACGGGATCCGAGCCACATCTGCAACCTATACCGCAACTCAGGGCAACGCTGGATCCTTAACCCACTGAGCGAGGCCAGGGATTGAACCCGCAACCTCATGGTTCCTAGTCGGATTCGTTAACCACTGCGCCACGACGGAAACTCCTAATAACTACTTTTTGAGGTATATACTGCTGCCATCCCCGTTTTATAGGTGGGATATCAGGCACAGAGATTAGCCAACTTCCCGAATGTTACACAGTGGTAGAGCAATCTAGCAGTAGGGTTCACACTCAGAACCATTCCCTTACAAGACTTTGCTGTTGTTATTTCACTGGGTTATCTGAGAAATGGGATTTGAGGTATTAATTGAACAGCATGGTGAGCACTGAGAAGGTTCTGGAAATGGAATGAATCTTCCTCAATCATTTTAAAATTAAAGAAACCTAGAACTTTTTAGATCAGGAACAGGATACTAGGCATCAATTTTCTGTTGAGACCAAAAATGGAAAACCTTATCTGAAGAAATCTGTATTATCCTCTCTTCAAATCTTTTGTGCTTTTATTCATTTATAATAATTTTTAAAATTTAATTATTTAAATATTTATTTACTTATCTATTTTTTTGTTTTTTAGGGCCATACCTGCGGCATATGGAAATTCCCAGGCCAGGGTAGGGTCTGAGCTTCAGCTGCTAGCCTACCTCACAGCCACAGCAATGCCAGATCCAAGCTGTATCTGTTACCTATACCACAGCTCATGGCAATGCCAGATCCTTAAACCCTCTGAAGGAGGCCAGGGATCGAACCTTCGTCCTCATGGATACTAATCAGATTCATTTCCGCTGAGCCATGATGGGAACTCCCACTATGTCAGGTTCTTAATCCACTGAACCACAACAGAAACTCCATAAAATTTTTTGTAATTTTATGATGCGGCTTTCCAAGATACAGTTATTATACAGAATGCAATTTTTTTCCTCCTTCCTTTCACTGTTTTGCTGTGAAGTATATTGAGTTAATATAATTCACTGAATGAGAAAAAAATTTTTTTTTCTTTTTAGAGCCATACACTTGACACATGGAAGTTCCCAGGCTAGGGGCTGAATCAGAGCTACGCTGTGACCTACACCACAGCTCATGGCAATGCCAGGGATTGAACCCACAACCTCATGGTTCCTAGGTGGATTCATTTCCACTGTGCCACAACAGAATTCCGAGAAAAGATTTTTAAATGCCTTTTATAGATATGGGCTCTCTTAAATGCCCCAAAATTTTCTGTCTCACTCGCTCTCTATTTATTTATTTTTGCCAGTCCAGCCATTTTATTTTGCAGATGGGCAAAAATGTGCCTGAGAAGAGTAAGTTGACTTGCCTGGGGTTTCATAACTATTTCTAATGTATTTATTTTTTAAATCTCAGCTTTGATATGATTAATTCTAGGAATTCCTATTCTCCTAGAGAAGTGACAACATAATACTGCTTGTTTGCTACCAAAATGAGTGAATATAAAGATTAATTTAAAATCAGATTATCCTAAAAGCAACCTCTAAACAGGCAGTTAAAACCAGCAGAAGACCTGGCTTACTGGGGCATTGAAATATCTCAGGAGCGGCTAAAGAAACGTTCTAAGAGCACAACTCTTCAGAAGTCTCTGGAATTGCATGGAAGGCAAATTTAGCAAGAGAGAGTAGTTGTTCTCAGGAAGAACAAGGGCCCTTCTGATCCTGAGCGGGAGGTTTGTGCAGATCCTTTTTGCTGTTACACTTACAGGGTCCTGGAGTCCTCAAGGACTTTAAAACTGTCAATGCAATATATACAATTTAATTCTGACAGTAAGCCCAGTTAGTGGTGAGGTAGGAGGATGAAAGGAATTCAACTTGGTGATAAAACAGGGGAGGGAGCACATCAGTGACCAACCAGAGTAAGTCTTATTGAATGTTATCACATTGCATCTTACCACATTCTATAGTATTATTTTATTTCATTTTTCTGTTTTTTCTTTTTTTCTTTTTCTTTTTTTGGCTGCCCGGCAGCATATGGAGTTACTGAGCCAGGGATCAGATCTGAGCAGCGGTTGCAACCTAAACCGAAGCTGCTGCAACACCCAATCCTTAACCCACAGTGCAAGACCAGGTATTGAACCTGGGTCCCAGCGCTCCCAAGATGCCCGGATCCCATTGTGCCACAGTGGGAACTCCTCCTATTGCCTTTTAGATCTAGGTCAGACTACTTACAATAAACCAGAGGTAACTTCAGGAAAATTAAATTCGCTGAACTGAAAACCTTAGTTTGCTGGATTTCAGTGAAAATTTTATGCCACGGAAAAGACTTGATTGTCATACTATCTCATAGCAATCCTTATTGCCACCAGAAGATTGTTCTGGAACTTCCCCATGCTGCTGACAGTGCCCCAGTGATGTTTGATTCTCCACTGCACAGCCGAGCAGGGGAAGAGTCTGGATAGGACCAGAAGAGGGTTTCACTGTAGAAACTTATCTCTGCAGGCAATTTCCCCCTCTTTCATTAGTTGCCCTTACCAACCACAGCGCTCAGTAAGCTTAATGTAAAGTAGACTCTTTCCATGTAGTCTAAAGGTGACAACAAAGATCAGCTGAATAAGTCTAAATAAATCAGCCTTAAATTTGATCAATATAACATAAATGGGCCAAAAACATCGTTTGACTTTCACAGAGAATCTGTGGGATGGTCGCTGCTTGGTTGCACTATTTGAGGCTGTTCTCTCTAAATTTGAGATAGTTGAAGCAACCTATTCTGAACATTGACCTAGATTTATTCTGTAAGTGGCCTCAAAACTACAGGAAACTCTGAGAACTGGCAAACTGAAACCAAGGTATGGGAGGATACTCAAGAAGGGCTCCAAGGAAATGTTTTCAAAGATGCTGTTACTTTGTTTTTAAAAAAGTAAAAATATCCTTCCATCCATTCACTCATTCAGCCAAGCACTCAGCAAATGTTTATTAATCGGTGTTAGGTACCAGGAGCATCCAGAGGTGAGTGAGAAAAGTCCCAGACTTGTGGTCTTTAAAGTCTATTGGGGGAAGCTGATTATGTCAGAGACAAGACCTTCCTGTGTGACCATTTTTATTTTTATTATTCAGGGCTTATATTCTGGCCTATTTTTAGCTTAGGCCTTCAGTAATTGATGGACTTGGAGATAACAGAGTACAATACAAGCAACCATTTATTACTACTTACCAGGTGCTTTATCTATGCCATCTCATTTAAATAAGTCTTTCACCTCCTTGGCCAGGTTTATTCCTGGTTATTTAAATTTTGGGGGTGTGATTTTTCAAAGGTATTTCATTTTTATATTCCTTTTCCTTTATTTCATTGTAAGTATACAGAAATGCAACTGATTTCTGAATGTTAATCTTGTCTCCTGCTACATTGCTGAATTTATTGATCAGTTTGAGGAGGTTTTATGTGGAGTCCTGAGGGTTTTCTGCTTATAGTATCATGCTATCTGCATACAGTGACAATTTTGCCTCCTCTCTTCCAGTTTGGATACTTTTTATTTCCTTTGGCTAATTGCTGTGGCTGGGACTTTTATGTTGAATAAAAGTGGTGAGAATGGGCATCCTTGGCTCGTTCCAGATTTTAGTGGGAAGGCTTTCACCTTTTCTTCATTGGCCGTGGGTTTGTCATAAATGGCTTTTATTATGTTAAGGTATGTTCCTTCTGTACCACTTTGGTAAAATTTTTATCATGAATGGATGTTGGACTTTGTCAAATGCTTTTTCTACATCAATTGAGATTATATGTGGTTTTTGACTTCTCTTTTGTTAATGTGATGTATGACATCAATTGATTTGCATATGTTGAAACATCCTTGTGAACCTGGGATGAATCCCCCTTGGTTGTGGTGTATGATCTTTTTTATATGTTGTTGGATTCAGTTGGCTACAGTTTTGTGGAGAATTTTTTTTTTTTTTTTTTTTTTTGTCTTTTTGCCATGTCTTGGGCCGTTCCCGCGGCATATGGAGGTTCCCAGGCTAGGGGTCTAATTGGAGCCGTAGCCACCAGCCTACGCCAGAGCCACAGCAACGCGGGATCCGAGCCGTGTCTGCGACCTTCACAACAGCTCACGGCAACGCCGGATTGTTAACCCACTGAGCAAGGGCAGGGACCGAACCCGCAACCTCATGGTTCCTAGTCGGATTCGTTAACCATTGCACCACCACGGGAACTCCCTTGTGGAGAATTTTTGCATCTATATTCATCAAAGTTATTGGCCTATGATTTTCTTTTTTGGTGATATCTTTGGTGGCTTCATAGAATGTCTTTGGGAGTGTTCCTTCTTCTCAACCTTTTGAAAAATTTTCAGAAGGATGAGTGTAAGTTCTTCATTGTAGGTTTGGTAGAATTTGCCTGTGAAGCCATCTGGTTCTGGACTTTTTTTTTTTTTTTTGTAGGGAGTGTTTTTATTACATATTCCATTTCTTTTCTAGTGATCGGTCTGTTCAGTTGAGCTATTTCTTCTTGATTCAGTTTTGGCAGGCTGTAAGTCTCTAGAAAGTTATCTTTTCTTCTAGGTTGTCAAATTTGTTGGTGTATAATTGTTCATAGCATTCTCTTATTTGTGTGTGTGTGTGTGTGTGTGTGTGTTTCTGCAGTATCTGTTGAGATTTCTCCTTTTTCCTTTCTTGCTTTGTTTATTTGAGTTTTTTCTCTCCTCTTCTTGGTGAGTCTGTCCAGAGGTTTGTCAATTTTGTTTACCTTTTCAAAGAACCAGCTCTTGGTTTTATTGACTTTTTTTTCTATTGTTTTTTGAATCTCTATTTTATTGATTTCCTCTCTGATCGTTATGATTTCCTTCCTTCTGCTGACTGTAGGTGTTATTTGTTCTTTTTTGTAATTCTTTTATGTAGTGGGTTAAGTTTTTGATTGGAGATTAATTAAGGAAATTAAAGAGGATTCAAAGAAATGGAAAGATATTCCATGATCCTAGGTTGAAAGAATTAATATCATGAAATTGACCATACTACCCAAAGCAATCTACAGATTCAATGCAATTCCTATCAAATTACCCATAACATTTTTGAAAGAACTAAAACAAACAATCCAAAAATTTATATGGAACCACGAAAGATCCAGAATGGCCAAAGCAATTCTGAGGAACAAAAACCAAGCAGGAGGCATAACTTTCCCAGACTTCAGGCAATATTACAAGTCATCAAGACATTGTGGTACTGGTACCAAAACAGACATACAGGCCAATGGAACAGAACAGAGAACCCAGAAATAAACCCAGATACCTATGGTCAATTAATCTTCGACAAAGGAGGCAAGAATATAAAATGGGAAAAAGACAGTCTTTTCAGTAAGCAGTGCTGGGAAAACTGGACAGCCACATGTAAATCAATGAAACCAGAACACACCCTCACACCATGCACAAAAGTAAACTCAAAATGGCTTAAAGACTTAACTGTAAGACAAGACACCATCAAACTCCCAGAAGAGAACATAGGCAAAACATTCTCTGACATCAACCTTACAAATGTTTTCTCAGGTCAGTCTCCTAAGGCAACAAAAATAAAAGCAAAAACAAACAAATGGGACCTAGTCAAACTTACAAGTTTTGCACAGCAAAGGAAGCCATTAAAGAAACTAAAAGACAATCTATGGAATGGGAGAAAATAGTTTTAAATGATGCGAATGACAAGGGCTTAATTTCTAAAATATACAAACAGCTTATACAACTCAACAGCCAAACAAAAACAAAAACAAAAAACCAACAATCCAATTGAAAAATGGGCAAAAGTCCTGAATAGACATTTCTCCAAAGAAGATATGCAGATGGCCAACAAGCACATGAAAAGATGCTCAATATCACTGATTATTAGAGAAATGCAAATCAAAACTGCTATGAGGTACCACCTCACACCAATCAGAACAGCTATCATTAATAAGTCCACAAATAATAAGTGCTGGAGGTGGTGTGGAGAAAACGGAACCCTTCTGCACTGTTGGTGAGAATGTAAATTGGTACAATCACTATGGAAAACAGTATGGAGATACCTTAGAGAACTATACATAGAACTACCATATGACCTAACAATTCCACTCTTGGGCCTATATCCAGATAAACTTTCCTTGAAAAAGACACATGCACCTGCATGTTCATTGCAGCACTATTCACAATAGCCAAGACATGTAAATAACCTAAATGTCCATTGACAGATGAATGGATTAAGATATGGTATATATACACAATGGAATACTACTCAGCCATCAAAAAGAACAAAATAATGCCATTTGCAGTAACATGGATGGAGCTAGAGACTCTCATACTAAGTGAAGTAAGTCAGAAAGAGAAAGACAAATACCATGTGATGTCACTTATATCTGGAATCTAATATATGGCACAAATGAAACTTTCCATGGAAAAGAAATGCATGGACTTGGAGAATAGACTTGTGTTTGCCAAAGAGGAGGAGGAGGGTGAGGGATGGACTGGGAGTTGGGGGTTAATAGGTGCAAACTATTGCATTTGGAGTGGATAAGCAATGAAATCAAGGAACTAGTACAGGGAACTATATCTAGTCACTTGTGATGGAGCATGATGGAGGATAAAGTGAGAAGAAGAATCTATGTATATATATGTGTGACTGGGTCACTTTGCTGTACAGTAGAGAATTGATAGAACATTGTAAAGTATAATGGAAAAAATAAAAATCATTAAAAATTAAAAAAAATTCTGACAACACCTGGGCCTTAGGGAGCTTTGTGCAGAATATAAATAGGTACCTCTGCATGGTAGATGCTATCCAAGGATCTGAGCCCAAGTGGGATGTCAGCCTCCTCTCACCTCCTCTACTAGGTAACTTTATGCAGTTCACAGTCTGCACAACTGTACTTGGCAGGATTTTCAAGGACCAAGTTAAAATATCATCAGCCTTGTTTCACAGAGAAGGAAACTGAGGTTTGGAGAAATTAAATAGTTTTCCCAATGCTATGCACTTAGTAAGTGGCAGAGCCTTGACTAAGAGCCACATTTGCCCGATTTTAAAACCCCGTTGATGCCACTGTTTCCATTTACCTTCTTGTTCTTTTGCTACAGCTTACCAAGTCTCCTACAGCGGAGGCAACAATAGCGGAATTCTCAAAAGCCTATTACTTCCTATGCATGTTCTCCATATGGTTTTGGAAGTCTTCCCATTTGATTTGCTCTTACTAACAATGTTAACGATAGTAGTGAAATAATTTTATTATTGATGACATTATTTAAATCCAGGGCATTTAATCAAGCACTTAGCATAAATATTATTTTTAAGCACTCTATAAATTTGGTGGGTAGAGGTAATACATATTTAAAAGTTAACATGAGAATATATACAAAGACAGCTTAATGATTTTTTTAAAAAGTGGCCTACCCATTGAGAGGATTTGCCTGCACCTCTGTCTTTCAAGGTCACCCCTGAATGGGAATTATCGGTCTGTTGTCATCTCATACTAACTTCACCCAGCAGATCTTTTTGTGAACCAAGCTTGGGTTTTTCTTCCTCTGTTAGTTGGTCACTGGGAAACCACCATGAGGCTGTAGGCCTGAAATGAGGAAGAGATGTCATTCAGGACAAAAACAGGGGGATTCCAGGGCCCTGGATCATCTTCCACAAAGTTCATTTGAGCTTCTGCACCTGTTCAAACATAGTCTCCACAGTATCATCTCTCTTAAAATAACATTACTGGGAGTTCCCCTTATGGCTCAGTGGGTGAGGAACCCATTGGTATCCATGAGGATGGGGGTTCCATCCCTGGCCTTGCTCAGTTGGTTAAGGAGCCAGTGTTGCTGAAAGCTGCAGTGTAGGTCACAGATGTAGCTCAGATCTGGCATTGCAGTGGCTGTGATGTAGGCCAGCAGCTGTATCTCTGCTTTTACCCCTAACCTGGGAAATTCCATATGCCAAAGGTACAGCCCTAAAAAGGAATGGAAAGAAAGGAAGCACAGAAGCACAGAAGCATGACAGTACAAAAAGAAAAGGAGCACATTGCAGCTGGGCCCACCTAACTTACAACTTGGGGATTTGGAAGTGTCAAGCTCACAATGGGCAATTCTGGACACAGGCTCCCTTGATGTCCCATGGTGAGGTACTCATACTATATCAGGATCCAGTAGCAAGCTGGGAGCTGCATTCTTCATTTTCAATGCAGTGGTCCTCGGCACCAAATGGCACAGCATATCTCTGAGAACCCTAGAGGTATGTGTTGCAGTTCTCCTCCTGGGATTTGCCAAAGAACTCATGTGGCATCCTTTCTTTCAATGGTACACCTGCTACCACCGACTCTGCTGGGGTGTATAACCTAAGCAGCCAGGCTACTTCTACTGAAAACTGGACCTGCTACAGAGCACTCTCTTGCTCTGGGCTCCACTCCAAAGCTAGAAACTTTCCAAGGCACCTTATAAATGGATTGAAGGAGTGTACCTTGGTGCAGAATAGTCTGCAAGCAAGTGCTAAAGCGGCCTGATGTGATGTGCTTCTTCCTTATAGACGGGAAGTGAAAGAGGCAGTAACCTACCTTTCACTTGGAAAGGCACAGCCCTGCAAATCCTGTGCTAACCTGGTGGGCCTCTGGATCTTTGTAGGGTGAGCTTAACTCTGGACTCCATATGTCTTATCAAGGCATTTAGAGTACATGATACATCTAGTTCATTAATACATATCTTCAAAATCATGGACCAATGTAATTTTTGTCCAGATGGTGCAAAAGTGGGAGAATTGACCTAGTCCCAGGGCAATCCTGTGAATGTATATTGCTATCATTCCACTGTAATTAAAATTGCTATTGGTCCTTCTTTTGGATTGATATGGAAAATAATATGCCCACCAGAAAAACCACACACTATGTACTTGTGGCTCTGTTCATCTGCTTTTGTAAAGGTATGATGTCCGGCCTGACAGCTGCAATTGGAGCTATTCCTTCATTGCATTTAGGTAGTGGACGATCCTCCACCATCTGGTTATTACAGAAGATAATTAAATGAGAGCCACCACCCCTGTGCCCTTTAAATCTTTGAGGATGCCTCTAGTCTCTGCCATGCTCCTCTGAGATGTGACTTGGTTATTTGTTTATTTTAATTAATTTGGTTTTTCCTTTTTAGGTCCATACCTGTGGCATATGGAAGTTCCCAGGCTAGGGGTTGAAGTGGAGCTGCAACTGCTGGCCTATGCCACAGCCACAGCAACACTGGATCTGAGTCATGTCTTTGACCTACACTGGAACTCACTGCAGTGCCGGTTCCTTAACCCACTGAGCAAGCCCAGGGATTGAACCTACATCCTCACAGATATTACTTGGGTTCTTAACCTGCTGAGCCATAGCAGGAACACTGTGATTTGTTTTTTTATTTACTATATTGGCTGGATGGGGACGTGCATAGTTTCAGGGGATTCCACTTCGCCCTTTCTTCTACAATGAAGCTCTTCCTCTGAAAGAAAAACAAAATAAGACAGGGGTCTCATCACATTCTAATCAAGAAGAGGGTCATGGATTTCAATCTCTGGACCTTACACAAATCCTCTCCATTCACCTCATTTATCCCAGTTCTAGTCTGGCCACTCAGTTCAGCTGCTCTTCATAGCTCTGGCTTTCTCTGCCTGGAAGCTTCCCTGCTTTACAGTGGGATACCCTTAGCAAGTATCTGAACTTTTCTGACAAGTATGCAAATCCAGAAACAGGAAGGACTTACTAGCATCCTTGACCAGTGGGGAAGGGAGTCATGGAGAAGTCCTCCCATCTTTTTTTTTTTTTTTCAGGTCCACACCTGTAGCATAAGGAAGTTCCCAGGCTGGGGTTTGAATTGGAGCTGCAACTGCCAGCCTATGTACAGCCACAGCAATGCCAGATCCAAGCCCCATCTGTGACCTATACCACACCTCTCGGCGATGCTGGATCCTTAACCCACTGAGTGGAGCCAGGGATGAAATCTGCACCCTCATGGATACTGGTTGGGTTCATTACCACTGAGTCATGATGAGAACTTTAGTCCTCCCATCTTAGTCCTTTAGACAGACATTGGGGAGGTCCACTCTACCTGGTTTGCTCGAGAGAGAGTTCTAGTGGAACACTTCAGTTTCCCACAGTGGTGATCAGCTTTATAACATATCACACCCTTTGATTTCACTTTCCTCCCTTCTAGTTTCACTCTTCTAATTCCTGCTCCCATTCCCTGGGGTTGCTTCCCAAAATAACATAGCTGTGTGCAAGCTCTTGTTTCAAGATCTATTATGCAAGCTCAGTGTGGCAATATTAAATATAGGATGTATATGTGTTTTTGCAGAACATCAAAAAATACATGTAGACACTTAGAAGAAAAACTCACGCAAAATTTGCTACCCAAAAGAAGCTTTCTAGACCATTGTGTTTATGCATATGTTTTTTGAGAAAATGGGACAAGATTTTTAAAAATTTTTTTCTCATTCTATATATTGCAGTCATTTCTCGTGTGCCTCTTTATGACTTATAGGAAAGGACTGCATGTGCATGGGATTCTATCACTCAGTATGACTGCAATTGATTCTCATATTTGGACATTTGTTTCTTAGCTCTGTGATTCTAAAGCAGTGCTACGATTTCCATCCTTAAATCTATTTGAGAAATTTTAGGAGGTATGGTATCACTTATATGCGGAATCTTTATTTTTAAAAAAGCCAAATTAATAGAAACAGAAAATAGGATATTGGTTGCCAGGGGTTGAAGGGAGGGGGAAATGGGGAGGTGTGGGTCAAAGGGCACAAACTTGCAGGTATAGAAGAACAAGTTCTAAGTAGCTTATGGTGACTGCAGCTAATAACATGGTATTATTTACTTGCTGAGGGTAAATCTGAAGCATCCTCCCCTCACACATACACAGAGTTAACTATGTGAAGTGATGGATGTGTTAATTAACTTGATCTTGGTAATTTTTCAGTATATATGTATATGTAAAATGCACATAATCATGTCATACATTTTAAGTATTTATGACTGTATCTCTCAATTATTCCTCAGTAAAGTTGAGAAAAACAGGATCACTAAAAAAAAGACCATATATTTGGGAATTAAGAAGTCTATATGTCAAAGAAGAAATAGAGAAAGAAAAAAAGTAGCAGTATATCACAGTGGTTGAAATTTCACAAAAGCTCAGGAGTCAAGCTTATTAATTGAAATCCTGGCTTATTTACCTATAAGCCATATGATTTTTAACAGGTTGCTCAACTTCTCTAAACCTCAGTCTCCTTGTGTAAGAGAGTAATAATAATATAATAGTAATCATAAGATTGCTATAAGCATTCTAAATTACTTTGTGCTTAGAATGGTGCCTGGTGCGTGAAAATTGTTTATTTTTAACTTATTGAAGTATAGTTGATTTACCATGTTGTGTTAATTTTTGCTGTATAGCGAAGTGATTCATTTATACATATATATAAATATATATTACTTTTTGTATTCTTTTTCCATTATGGTTTATTATAGGATGTTGAATATAGTTCCCTGTGCTATATACAGGATAGTCATCATTATTGATTATTTCATTAGGATTAATTACCAGAGGTAGGATTGTTTGGTCAAAAGGTATGCATTTTTGAGGTTTTCATATAAATTGCAAATTTAGAATTAATATTCATAAATTAATATTCATACTGTAATCATAATCAGTGATATTTCTATGGGTGCAAATACATGTACTGCTTTTAATACAAGAGGCTAAATGTAAATATTCTTAAAAATCAGGAGTTCCTGTCATGGCGCAGCAGAAACGAATCTGGCTAGGAACCATGAGGTTGTGGATTTGATCCCTGGCCTCACTCAGTAGGTTAAGGATCTGGTGTTGCCATGAGCTATGGTGTAGGTTGCAGACATGGCTCGGATCTGATGTTGCTATGGCTGTTGTATAGGCTGGCACTGTAGCTCCGATTGGACTCCTAGCCTGGGAACCTCCATATGCTGCTGGTGTGGCCCTAAAAAAAAAAACAACAACAAACAAAAGAATCACATATTTTTTTATTTGAAAACTATACCGGGAGTCATCTGCTTCCATTTTATATCAGGATTAAAAAGCTAGTATGTGCTGTGGTAGCAAAAAAATTTCATAATTTCAATAATTTAAAATAACAAAGTTTGGTTGTTTCTCACTCATGCTACAAGTCTGGTGTTAGTGTAGTGGAGTAGGAGGGAGGGGGTCTGCTTATGGCCTCTGGCTCACAGAGATTTCATGATGTTTCCATGATCTGTGAGGAGGGAAAAAGAAAGTGGAAGTATATGCACTGGCTCTTAAAGGTTCTGCCTGAGTGTGATGCACATCAGTTCTGTTACCATTTTATTCTTCAAATAAAACAGGTAGCCGGAGTTCCCGTCGTGGCGCAGTGGTTAACGAATCCGACTAGGAACCATGAGGTTGCGGGTTCGGTCCCTGCCCTTGCTCAGTGGGTTAACGATCCGGCGTTGCTGTGAGCTGTGGTGTAGGTTGCAGACGCGGCTCGGATCCCGCGTTGCTGTGGCTCTGGTGTAGGCCGGTGGCTACATCTCCGATTCGACCCCTAGCCTGGGAACCTCCATATGCCGCGGGAGCGGCCCAAGAAATAGCAACAACAACAACAAAAAAGACAAAAAGACAAAAAGACAAAAGACAAAAAAAAAAAAACAACAGGTAGCCACACCTAACTTCAACTGCCATAGGGAAATACAGCCCTATTCTGCATCCATGAGGAAACTATCAGGCTGTTTGTGAGTTGCCGTTATGACTGCTACAAATTTCCTTGCTTTTTATTTTATTTTTTTTTTAATTTTTGTTTCATTTTGTTTTTTGAAATAGGTAATGAACATGGGTCAAAATTCAAAAGCTACAAAATATCATAGAATGAAATGTCTATATCTTTCAATCTTTGTCTTTTCCCTGGAGCCAACCAATGTTGATAATTTTCTTGTGTTTCTTCCAGAAGTATTCTTTACGTATACTTTGTGTGTTTGTGTATGTGTGCTGTGTATGTGTCTATTCTCTGCTCTCAGACTGATTATCTACCATTTGTGGATCTGCTCTGTGCTCTAGAGAGCTGATGTGTATGCAGACATCACCCAGGTTGCCTCAGCTCTGACTTAGAGCTGAGTTTGGTCCAGGTGAAGCGTCAGTAGACTGAGGGGCAGGAGAGGAGAAAGGTTGGGCTATTTCCCTGCCACCACCTCCAACTTTCTCTGCTTCAGAACTACTGTTGGGGCAGTGGCTGGATCCCTCTATAACTGCAGCTCTTGCTGGGAGCGCCTCCTCTGGGTCTTTATCTCACACAGACTCTGATAGCACTGTTTTCCTCTCTTGTCCCAGAAGACTTAGGGATGGTGATGGCTTCCTGCCACGTTTGTCCCTGGGCGCCTCAGCATCTCTCCCTCGCCCTCTTTTTAAAAATAGCTTTGTTGAGATAGAATTCACATACCATACAGTTCACTCACTTAAAGTGTACAGTACAGTAGTTTTAGGTATATTCATAGATTTGTCAGCCTCTCTTTGTGTTTCCTTAACCTCGATCATACCTTTCAATACATTTTTGTTTTGTTTTTTAGCAAGTGTGTTTTCTGTTTCCCAGTGGGACACTACCTAATTGTGTACATGGTGATAGACTGGTGCCAACTCATGAGAGCCGATTGTTAACATTTTCAGGAATTTCGTGTGCTGATTATTTAACATAGCCACTATTTGAAAATAAGTTTAATTAAATACATGATAACAGATGATGAATTACTAAAAATTCATCACTTCCTAATTATTTTACTACATTTTACTATTATATGTGTATAGTGAGATTATTTGCATGCACTGATTCTGAATGGTATAAATGCTATATAATGATGTTTGTGTATGTATGTGAATCTCCTTCCGACTCTGTGT
Source organism: Sus scrofa (assembly GCF_054392235.1). Lineage (NCBI taxonomy): Eukaryota > Metazoa > Chordata > Mammalia > Artiodactyla > Suidae > Sus > Sus scrofa. Next base: position 53,474,129 of record NC_139387.1, on the reverse strand, counting down.
TCAGTGATATCGTATTGGTATCTTGAAATTAACCATTGGGGGAGGACTTCCACCACAGAAATGAGTGAATCATACAAGTCAGGATTTAATTTTTTGTTTCATTGATTGTCTAGACTTAAAAAAAGGATGAAATATGTTAATAATACAAATTAAACCTAAATGTTTGTCATTTTGAATATAATAAAAAATTGATGAAATATTCTTCTAGTATTTGAAATTATCATCCAATCCAGCAAAGAAGTCACTCATTGATGAACCATTAGCTCCAGAATACGACTTCATTTTTTCACTTTCATCTTCCTTGTCAACCAACACTCATGGAACTGCACTTGAGGAGCTGGTTGTTGAACATTTACCAGCAACCACGGTGCAAACACACACATTCACCCACACATGTGTAATTTATCACTATCATTCTATATGACAAACAGAGCTTACTCAATCTTTTTAGGCTTGCATTGTATATACCTTATTGATAATTAGGCTATAATATTTTGATTTAATAAAAATAAGCTACAGTGAGTCACCTATGACTCATCTTATATATCTGCTTGTAATTTGAACAGTTATTTCCAAACTGCTATCTATGAAAAGTTTCAATTGCCACTCCTACCGGTGATATATGAGAATGTTTTTCCACATCTTCAGCAATATAGTGTATTGTCAAATGCTTTGTATTTTGCTCTACCATTAGTATGAATGGTAATAATTCATATAAGATTTTTTTTAAATGCAAATTTGGCTAATGCAATGTGTTAATGACTGCATTTAATAATAATTGCAATTCTGTTTTTAATGATAGCCTTGAGGTGATTTGTTTGAGAGATGGTATCACTTATTCTTAGAGATCCAATTTAATATTTTGGCTCTTCCACTTCAAAAGCAAATATATTTTTCCAGTAGACGCTAGAAAAAGTGAAAAAGAAATGTCAGTTTACAAAAGAAATGTCCATATAAATGAAGCGATTGCACAGCAGTGCTGGACATTCTGTACTAGAGTCCCTTGGGCCTCATGCTACAAAGATCACCTGGGGCAGCGGAGGAGAGATCCAGGCAAAGACAGAATTGTTCTGCTCAGGTGCAGTCAGACCCACTGTCAAGGTCCTAAGGGATTCTGAGCAGAGCCTCCACTTATCCATACATGGTTTTACGCTGAGGTTTGAGCAGGAAAATTGCATTCATATACTTCCTTGGCATCTCTCTTTTTCCTACTCCTTTTCCCACTTCAAAAAGAAATAGTGTTCCATACCTGTAATTGATCAAGATTGGGCTGGAAGAGGAGTTCCAGTCATGGCTCAGCAGAAACAAATCTAACTAGGATTGATGAGGATGCAGGTTCAATCCCTGGCCTTGCTCAGTGGGTTAGGAACCACCATTGCCTTGCTGTGAGCTGTGTGTAGGTTGCAGATGTGGCTCGGTTCTGGCATTGTTGTGGCTGTGGTATAGGCCAGTGGCTACAGCTTTGATTCAACCCCTAGCCTGGGACCCTCCATATACCATGGGTTTGGCCCTTAAAAAAAAAAAAAAGATTGCCCTGGAAGAGAGTATATAAAGACTGAGACCTAACTGACCAGGTTTCCTTATCCATATTTCTTGTGGGGGATCATCATACCCTTTATAAACAGGCACTGGTAATTGACCAAAAATCTCTATCCCCTAAATTCACCAGTGTTAGATTCAGTCTTTGATCCCCAGCTGACTGCTCAATAGCTCTGTCATGTTTGCACTTAACTTGACCTTTTGATCTTCAGTTTCCTCATCTGTAAGATGGAGATAGTAACAGTTTCCCTCATGGGGTTATTGTGAGGAAATTAGATAATCCATGTAAGACATACAGCCAGAGCTTGACACATACATACTATTGCTTAATATGTGTTAATAATTATTTTATAAAAACATATATTATACATTGTAGCTGCCCTTATTAAGCAGTGGAAATTCAGTCATTGACAGTAGATTTTTTTTTCTGTTCCTTTTATGAAATCCTGAGCTAAAGAGATCATTGGTGAAGCAAATCTTGATTGATAACGGAGTAGGTGTATGTAGAAAAATGGTGCTCTTCACAACTGCTGTTATGATCTTCCTTTCTGCCTGGGTTGGCTATGAGATACATTTGAGTTGATCCAAGCTTAATTTCAAGGAACCATTTATTTTGCTGAATAAAATTAGAGCTTGTGTGCATCTATTACAACGTATATCCAGGCCCTGTTTAATCTCCTAGGAGAAGAGATTTACAAAATGATACCCTGGTGTCCTAGAAAAGCTTACTCAACTTAATGGAAGAGGCCCTTTATTTGCATAAAGTAGATTAGACATGCTGGTTCTTTCTGATGATTCTGCATTGGAATTTAGCTGACCTGGGAGTTGGTTGTGCATAAAAAAGCATGGAACATACCTTCCTTTTGCCCACAGTTTAAGTATATGGCAAGTGAGGAAGAGTTTTGCCAGGAAAGCCCAACATGGCCTAACACACACTGAGTGCCTGGCAGAGACTGTGTTTTTTCTGTCTCTCTTCTTTTTCAAGGAGCAAAGCAACTGAACCTGATTATGAGACTGATCTTTGAAAAATGGAGAAGCATTTATTGAGAATGTAATGATCTGAAAGGCACTGGGCTAGGTGGTGTGAACAGTAATAAGACAAAGAGGGTAATGTCTTTGTTCTTAAGAAATCACTGTCTCCAGGAACAGACATATAAGTGTAGTAACAAAACGTGGTAAGAGCTACACTAGTGGGATGCAAAAAATGTTATGTGGTAAGGAAGCCACTAATTCCACCAGGGTGGCAGGGAGGAAGCTGCTAAGGAAGACTTTGTGGAAGTGCCATTTGAATGGGATCTTAGAGGATCTACGATATTTGGGGGAAGGGGGGCAGAAGAAGCAGCACAAGCAGAGGCAGAGGAGCTCTGTGGTAGGGGATGAAGGTCAGAAGATTTGCTCAGACCAGGTTATGAAGGAGTCATCAGTCTTCCCAAAGTGTATAGGCTTTATCCTGAAGTCAACAGTGAAAATGGAAGGTTCTTAGCTGGGGCAGTGACCCGTCCAGGTTTGGTTTGGAGAAGATTGACACAGAAGCAGCGACTGGGCTCAGGGCATCTACAGGACAAGCTTGCCAAGGGAGTCTGTGGCCAGAGAGGAGGCTAGAATGACTGCTCTAGAACATCTAAGGGCAGAAGAGAGACAAGAGAAGGAGGCTCATGGGAAGCAAACTTCAGAATCAAGAGAATCATGAAACCAGGATAAAGAAGCACAGAAAGAGAGGGGCAAGGAAGAAGATTCAATACTTGGTGTCAACCACAGATCTCAGTTCCAGTGGGAAGGAAGCAAAAGAATCCACTGGATTGGGCAACTGGACTATTTTTAGCGACATTTTTGAGACCAGTTTCAATAGAACGAGGAGGGTGGAAACCAGATACTGTGCCAGACGTGGAAAAATATTTATAACGTACAGGAAATTTAAAGATAGTCAGGAGCTGATGGTGCCTCCCTCAAGTCGGGCGGGTGGCGGGGCGAGGGGGGGGTAGTGTCTAAGAGCCACTGATGGAAATCTTGAGAAACAGGAGCCCCCAAAGTCTAAAGTCAAAAACCAGACAGACGAGAAACATTTGCAGAATGATGTCATCCTGCCTCCTTGGGTGATATCACTTTGTTCCTCAGATGTTTCACCCAGACTGCATGAGTCAACCTCTATATTTGGGCATAAGGAGAACTACCTTTTGTGCTATGTGCCAATTCAGGAGTCTGTTTGTGCTAGTCTGGTTTAGCTCTGCTAAATTATTTTAAGCAATGACCTCACCAACAGCCATGGTAGTTAATCTGTTTAATATCTCACAGCTTGAATTCCAGGACACTTCATTTTATGCAATGTAATCTTCATTGGGTTCCCCCTCCCCTTGCATTTGGAAGACACCGGTTTTATTTTTACATGTATATTCATAACCAATATAAAAAAGGCAAAAGTAGAAATGTCAGAAGCAACCATAAATAGATCTAAGAGATTATGTAGATTACTGGGCATGACTAGAATAATGGTAATAGCTTCCATGAATGAAGTGCCTATCATTTGCCAGACAGTTATAATAGATTATCTCTGGTCCTCACTTTAGCCCCAAATGTAGCTATGAATTCCAGTTGAAAAAATTAAGGAGTATTATGTTCACTCAGGCAGCAAATTGAAAAGTAGGGACTCAAAGCCAGACCTGATCCCAAAGCCCTAGTCTTTCATCATGTCTTCTCCAAAATATCATGGTGTCCATAATTGTAAAAGAAAAATGAGCCACATCAGATCAGGTGTGTTCACTAGTGATGGCTTAGACATGAATTTCTGAAACTCTTGTAAGGTAGATGTAAATTGCCCATCTAACATTTATTTATTTATTTTTAGTTGTTTTTATTATAGCTGATTTACAATGTTCTGTTAATTTCTGCTATACAGCAAAGTGACCCAGTTGTATATTTATATAAATTCTTTTTTTCACATTTATTTAGACAAAAGTATGACAGATTGCATATGGTTGACCAAGCTTAATAGTGAGTGACTCTCTTTCTGATGGGGGATCAGAAGAGAAGGCAGGAAGGGAGAGAAGACAAGAGGATTACAGAGCAGGAAATACGCCTGGAGGGAAATGCAACATTAAAGAAAAGCTGGAGATGGGTTCTTGTAAGATCTTGAAAAGCCATAACTTTTCTGAAATTTTGTACTTCAGTGATTCCTTTTTTGGTTAAATTATAGTGAGATCACTCATAAGAATTTTATTTTTTTTTCTTTTTTAAAACCGAAGTATAGTTGATTTACAATGTTGTGTTAGTTTCAGTTATATACGTATACAGATTCAGTTACATGTATTCTTTTTCAGATTATTTTCCCATATAGGTTATTACAGAATATTGAGTAGAGTTCCCTGTGCTATAGAGTAGGTCCTTTTATCTATTTTATATATAATAGTGTGTATATGTTAATCCCAAACTCCTAATTTATCCCCCCTCCTTTCCTCTTTGGTAACCATAAGTTTGTTTTCTACATCTGTGAGTCTATTTCTGTTTCATATAATAAGTTCATTGGTATCATTTTTTAAAGATTCTACATGTAAGCGATATCATGATATTTGTCTTTGGCTTACTTCATTTAGTTGATAGAATTTTATTTCTTTTATACTAAACTCATTGCTATGACCAGCAAACAAACCTGTGATATTTATTCAGGAAAGAAAAGGAAACTAACCTTTGGTCGGTGCCCACTCCAGTACCAGGTGTAGAGTAGCCGTGAATGTGGAGGAATGTCCACTTTGTCCTGAACACTGTGCTGTGTGTCTTTGTGTCATGGCATGGTGTTTAAACATAAATTCAGGAGAGGGACCCTGAGGCATTGATTTGGGTTTTTTCAGACTGGAATGCTGAATGATCAAATGGTTGGTATTTGATACTCTAATGGGGCTATTTCCAGACGAAGCACACCAATCAAAGGAATTATTTGGGGGAGGTATTAGGGCCATCAATGTCTTACATATTTTTGGTGTCCAAAGCATCTATGGAATAGTGGAGGAGAAGCTAAAGGAGAGGGAGCAGGGAGGAGGCTGCTTCTGAAGGCTGGTACCGAGCACGATGCCTGGCACGTGGAAGGCAGTCAACCAGCATTGACTGTGCACTCCAGGTGTTTATAAGCAGTGTAAGTCAGGTCCTCAACTCAACCTCCCGGGGCCACCTTTTCCTTTCTACCCAAACAACACCACCCTTCAAATTCTCACCCTCCTTGTCGACAATGAAATTCTCAAGAGCAGGCACTGGCCTCTTTTTGCTCAGCATTTTATCCCCAACATCAACAGGGTACTTGGCCTGCAGTGGATATTTGAAGAATGTTGTTGGGTGGGTAAAAGGAGCCTGCATCGTTAAAGATTTTGTCTCCAAGCATTTCTGAGAACAGCCAGGTAGTCTTTGGTTTTCGTTGTTCTCTCAGATGGAGGTTGCTGATCAACCTAGCTGTGTGGTAGTTGCCTCTCTGGCCTGCTGTGCTCTCCTCCCACACTTTGCTTAATCATGGATCCAACTACTCTGAGCCATTTCCTGAAGCACCTCTCAAGAGGCTTTGGCTGTTTAACAAATCTAACGCTGTTTAACAAATTTAACTCTGTTCTTGAGGACAACAGAAGGGATTGATGACATTGTAAGCCAAGTTAAAATTGGATAGCAAATAACATTGCGCCATGCCTCTCCAGAGGTTCCCACACTTTCCCTTCCTCTTTAGTCTCAGGATGACATCAGATTCCTGGGGTGTACTTCCTCCCACTGATGAGGGTTCCAGCTGACTGTCTCTTGTGGGTTAAATACTGTCCCCTCCAAATTCATGTTTACTCAGAACCTATGCACGTGACATTCTTTGGAATAGGGTTGTGCAGATGTCATCAAGTTAAAATGAGGTCATGTTGGGTTAGGGTAGGTCCTCCTAAATCCAATGACCAATGTCTACAAAAAGAGGGAAATTTTTATAAACATATTTAAAAATGTAAAAAGAGACACAGAGGAGATACAGAGAAGAAGTCATGTGAAAACGGAGGCAGAGATTAAAGTTATGCTGCCACCAGCCAAAGAACACCAAGGATTGCTGGCCACCACCAGAAGCCATGAAGAAGAAGCAAAGAAGAATCCTTCCCTAGAGCCTTCAGCAGGAACATGGCCCTGCCAGCAATTTGATTTGGGACTTCCAGCATCTAGAACTTTGAGAAAGCAAATTTCTAGTGTTCTAATTTGTGGAAATTTTGGCTGGCAGCCTCAAGAAACAAGTACATTGTGCCTGCTTCCTGAAGTCAGGTACTCTGACAATGTCTCTCCTGGCTCCAACCAGAAGAATTGGGAAAAGAAATAAAAAAAATCAGTTCATATCAAAAGAATCTCCTAAGATTAATTCCCATCCCTGCCATCACTGAAGAAGGCTTTTCACATATAACGTTGGGAACTTTTGCTTGTTTTCCTCCCTCCCTCCTTGTCAGGCCAGGCTGGGAGGGAGAGGAGTGACTTCTCTTGGCATCCAGATCTGAAGTAGTCCCCACCCCTCACCCCTTGCCCACTTACTCTCTTGCACATTTCTGGGCTAGATATTCTTTCTTTCTTTTTTCTTTTTTTGCTGTGCCCATGGCGTGCAGAAGTTCCCAGGCCACAGATGGAACCCACGCCACAGCAGTGACAATGACAGATCCTTAACCACTGGCCACCAGGGAACTCCTGGGTTAAATATTCTTCATAGCAATACTTGAAATTATCTTGTTCACTCAATTTTTAATTGACTGATTCACTCCTCCCCCCACCTAAAATTTAAGGTTCATGAGAACAGACCCTGTCTCTGTGTTTCAGGGCTAAATCTGAAGTTTTCAGAACAGTGCTTAAAATATTGTGTTTGGAATTCCCTCGTGGTTCAGTGGAAACAGATCCAACTAGTATCCATGAAGATGAGGTTTCGATTCCTGGCCCCACTCAGTGAGTTAATGATCCAGTGGTTTTGTGAGCTGTGGTGTAGGTCACAGGTGTGGCTTGAATCCTGCATTGCTGTGGCTGTGGTGTAGGCCAGAAGCTACAGCTCTGATTCGACCCCTAGCCTGGGAAACTCCATATGCCATGGGTGCAGCCCTAAAACAAACAAACAAACAAACAAAAAACAACAAAAAAAAGAAACAAAGAATTTTTTTGACTGACTGAATGAATAACAGTGCCAAATGCACAATAATATCAATTCCCAACATAGAGTGGAGATGTTCACTCAAGAGAGAAACTCTCCATATTTCCTAGAAGGGAAAGAGTAAGAAGAGATGAGGTTCATTTATGTTAACAGGCTATGAAAGGAAGACTAGGAAGGATGGTTTACTACAAACACATGAATAGAGCTGACTCTAAAGAATCTCCTTCCTCCTCAAAGTGAAGAGTGGATCTACAGACACCCAAATATATCTTGGCTCTAAGGCAAAAAGATGCTTAGTTCTGTAGCAGGCACATGAAAGTTGTCAAATGATGTGCTAAATATATGCCAACAATTAAAATGAATTATTAACACATTCAGACCTTATGTGATGTTGAGTGTACAATTGTCCAGGATTTCTTCTCTTTTTTTGCAGGTCAAATTTTTTTTTTTTATTCTTTCTTTTTAGGGCCGCACCTGTGGACTATGGAAGTTCCCAGGCTAAGGGTCTAATCAGAGCTATAGCTGCTGGCCTATGCCACAGCCATGGCAATGTGTGATCTGAGCTGTGTCTGTGACCTACACTACAGCTCAGGCAACACCAGATCTTTAACCCACTGAATAGGGCCAGGGATCGAACCCACATCGTCATGGGTACTAGTTGGGTTCATTACTGGTGAGCCACAATTGGAACACCAGCAGGTCAGATTTTAAAAACAGTTCTGAATAAAGTTTTTATCCTACTAGAGTCTTACAGCATGGAATATCTTATCAGCCCTTAGAGCTATGTATGCTGGAGTGCTTCAAAAATACAGAAATATGATGCTTAGCACTTTCAGTTGACATGGCTGGATGCATTAGGGAGATGACCTTTCATGATGAAATCCATTCATTGAGTTAGAAAACACTGTCAATCTCCACCCAACCTGGATAAGATATGTTGATCAGAGGCACACAAGGGCTAGCAAACCTTTGCATTTCACTTTAATAAATCCCTGCTTATTGCACCAAGATGCAACCTATTTTTGGATTTGTATTTGAAAAGGTATATGTTCCCAATAAAAAGTGATTATTATACCACAGAAAACTGGGAAATCACATACATCAAATATGTATTTTTTTTCACACAGCATTTTAAAATGCTGAGAAATCATCCTAGCTAATCACCTAGGTATTTTATCAAAAATTGAACAAGGGAAAATCAAAGTAAAGAGTTAAGTAAAAGAAAGCAATATGGTTAACAAAGGAGGAAAATCACCCTCAAAGACTGATTTCAGTCAATAGAACTACACCATTTGTTTTCTGTAAGGCTATATAATGGATGATCCCAAATTTTTGGCTTAAAGCAATTACACTCTCCTCTTGGCTTATGATTTTGTCATTTGGTCAGGACTTGGTTGGCACAACTTATCTCTGTCCCTTTTAACATCATCTGGGTGGCTCAGCTACTCCTGGAGGATGGAGGACCCACTTTGAAAAGAGTTTGTTTACATGGCTGGCCTGTTGGTACTGAATGTAGCTAGCTACACCTACCTGCCAAGGATGACAGTTGTCTTCCACACGGTCCTTCCATGGCTGTGTGGACTTCCTTGCAGCTTGGGAGCTGAGCTGCAGGAGGGAAAAATTAAAAGTTTCCAGTCCTCTTAAAGGTTAGGACCAGAATTAGCAGAGTCATTTCTACCTTATCTATTAGTTAAATCAGTTACCAGCCTGTCCAGTTTCAAGGAGATAGAGAAATAAATCCATCTTTGGGGCTTGGGGAGTGGCAAAGAGTTTGAACCCATATATGCATTTGTTTATTAAGTAGTCCTTTTCAAGGACCTATTCTATCCCAGACATTGCACTAACATGGCCATTTGAAGTTGAGTAAGATATGGTTTCTACTTTCAAGTAGTTGACAACCTAGGGGGTGTGGGGGTAAATGCATAAAAAGACAATATGCAATGTCAGAGGGACATTTGGAATTCAGAGGGAACACAGAGGAAGAACATGTTATCTGACCTTGGCTGTGGAAGGTTGGGGGTCAGTAAATATTTGCTAGGGGATGTGCAGTCTTGCCTGAATCTCCAGTGATGAGATAAAGTTAGCCAGAAGAAAGAGAATATGGGAGGCAGCTGCATGCATTCCATATGGGGCTAGCTCTTTGGCAAAAAGCACAGACCAGAAACAGAGTGATGGGGGAGGGGACTTAAAGCTATTCAGTGTAAAGGGAGAGGAGAGAGTACTCAAAGGCGAAGATGGAGGAGTTTCATTTTTGCTCCATGGCTCAGAAAAGGCAAATATGCAGAATAAGGGCCCCCACTCTTTATTCCCTTACCAACAACAGATACTGTTCATTTATTAACATCTGGCATGGCTTCATAATCCTTCTCAATACCAGAAAGAAAATTGTTGAAGTTGGCCTGTGAGGGGGAAAAACCTTTGCTACAATAACTCTAGAAAATGGAAGACTGGAGTTCCCATTTTGGTGCAGCGGAAACGAATCCAACTGGGAACCATGAGGTTGTGGGTTTGATCTCTGGCCTCGCTCAGTGGGCTGAGGATCCGGCATTGCTGTGAGCTGTGGTGTAGGTCACAGACATGGCTCAGATCTGGCATTGCTGTGGGTCTGGCGTAGGCTGGCGGCAACAGCTCTGATTGGACCCCTAGCTTGGGAACCTCCATGTGCAAAGCGTGTGGCCTTAAAAAGAAAAGACAAAAAAAAAAAAAAAAGAAAAGAAAAGAAAATGGAAAACCATTGAGGTAACTTGGAGGGTCCCAAAGTTAGACTGTGGTATGAGTGAGAGCCCTGGGAAGCTATTAGAGGATGGATTTGAAGAGAGCTGTCCTGGAGGCAGGGAGAAAACTAGGGGCTGGCAGAGTAGTCCAAACAAGAGATAGTAAGGGACTGGATCTGGATGAAGGGAAATTGTCTGAAGAGGAAAGAATAGATTTAAGAGATATTTAGAACATGGTATTGTTAGCCTATGTAGGGTGTTAGATTATGTGAAAGGAATAAAAGGACAGAAGGAAAGATGTTAAATTACAAATTATATTCAAAATCTTCCCCTGATAACCTTACTTCCTGGGTCAGACCCAAGACTTTTGTGTATATAGAATCTAGGTAAGAGGCAAAGCAGAGACAAGATCAAGACAACCAGAACAAGGAGGTTAATCTGTATAGTTCCAAAAGGTCAGAAAAAGAGAAGGGTGGGACCTAATGAAACTTACAAGCTTTTTGCATAGCAAAAGAAACCATAAACAAAATTAAAAGACAACTTAAGGACTGGGAGAAAATAGTTGCCAAAGATGTGACCAAAAAGGGCTTAATTTCCAAAATATAAAAACAGCTCATACAGCTCAAAAACTGAAAAAACAACCCAATCAGAAAATGGGCAGAAGACCTAAACAGATACTTCTCCAAAGATGGCCAATAGGCACATGAAAAGATGCGCAATGTTGCTAATTATTAGAGAAATGCAAATCTAAACTACAGTGAGGCACCATCTCACACCATTTGGAATGGCTATCATCAAAAAGTCTACAAACAATAAATGCTGGAGATGCTGTGCAAAAAAGGGAACCCTCTGACATTGTTGGTAGAAATGTAAGTTGGTGTGGTCACTATGGAAAACAGTATGGAGCGTCCTCAAAAAACTGAAAATAGAGTTACTATATGACATAGCAATCCCACTCCTGTGTGTATATCTGGACAAAACTGTAATTCAAAAAGGTACATGCACCCTTATGTTCATAGCGGCACTATTCATAATAGGCAAGACATGGAAACAACATAAATGTCCAGTGACAGAAGAATAGATAAAGGTAATGTGGGACATATATGCAATAGAATACTACTCAACTATAAAAAGAATGGAATAATGGCATTTTGAAGGAACATGAATGAAAGTAGAGATTATCCTACCATATGAAGTAAGTCAGAAATAGACAAATATATGCTATCACTTATATGTAGAATCTAAAATATGATACAAACGAACCTATTTATGAAAGAGAAATAGACTCAGACACAGAGAAGACTTCTTGTTCGCCAAGGGGTTGGAGGTGGGGGAAGGATCAGTTGGGAGTTTGGGGTTAGAAGATATAAACTATTACATATAGAATGGATAAACAACAAGGTCCTACTCTACAGCATAGGAAATTATATTCAGTATCCTATAATAATCCATAATGGAAAATAATATTAAAAAGAATGTATATAAATATATGTACAATTGAATCAATTTGCTGTACAGCAGAAATTAACACAACATTATAAATCAACTGTACTTCAATTTAAAAAAGAAAGAGAAGGTGAAGATGAATCTCTAAGCAGAAATGGTACAGAAATTTGAAGGATTTCAAGAGAGGTAGAGTGAACACCAGTCATTAGGCATCAGGCACATAAGTCTGTTTACAGAACAGAAAAGAACAGTTCAAGAAGCTAGACCAGTGGAAATCACAGATGCAGAACAGAAAAGAGAAAAAATATTCAAAACAAATGAAGAGAGTCTCAGAGAACTCTGGGACAACATTAAATGCAACAAATCCGTATTATAGGGGAGCCAGAAGGAGACAAGAGAGAGAAGGGGACAGAAAAAATATTTGAGGAGTTAATAGCCAAAAACGTCCCTAACTTGGGAAAGGAGCCACTCACTCAAATCCAGGAAGCACAACAAGTGCCATATAAAATAAACCCAAGGAGGAACACCCTGAGACACATATTAATCAAACTGACCAAAATTAAAGACAAAGAGAAAATATTGAAAGCAGATAGGGAAAAGAAGCAAACAGCATACAAGGGAACCCCGATAAGGTTATTGGCAGATTTTTCATTAGAAACGCTGCAGGCCAGAAGGGAGTGGCACAATATACTTAACAAGATGAAGGGAAAAAAACCTCCAACCAAAATTACTTTACCCAGCAAGGATCTCATTCAGATGTGAAGAAGAAATCAAAATCTTCACAGATAAGCAAAGGCTAAGAGAATTCAGCAACACTAAACCAGCTTTAGGACAAATACTAAAGGAACTTCTCTATGCAGAAAAGAAAAGGCTGTAACCAGAAACAAAAATACCACAAATGACAAGGCTTGCCAGTAAAAGTATATATACAGTAAAGATACAAAAATAACCATACACAATTATGCCACCAAAATCAGAAATCATGAGAAGGGAAGGGTACAAACGCAGGACACTGGAGATGCACTTGCAATTAAAAGACCAACAACTTAAGACAAACTCATATATATGTAGAATCTTATATCAAAACTTCAGAAAAACTGCAAACCAGAAATCTACAACTGATACACAAACAAATAAGAAAAGTCAACTCAAATACAACACTAAAGATAGTCATCAAACCACAAGAGGAGAGAACAAGAGAAGAAGGGAAGAAAAAAGAGCAACAAAAACAATCCAAAACAGGTAATAAAATGACAATAAGAATGTACATATCAATAATTACCTTGAATGTAAATGGACTAAATGCCCCAACCAAAAGACATAGACTGGCTGAATGCATACAAAAACAAGACCCATATATATGCTGTCTTCAAGAGACCCACTTCACTTCTAGGGACACATACAAATTGAAAGTGAGAGGATGGGAGAAAATACTCCATGCAAACGGGAATCAAAAGACGGCTGGAGTAGCAATACTCATATCAGACAAAATAGACTTTTAATGAAGAATATTTTAAAGGACAAGGAAGGTCACTACCTAATGATCAAAGGATCAATCCAAGAAGAAGATATAACAATTTTAAATGTATATGCACCCAACATAGGATCTCCTCAATATATAAGGCAACTGCTAACAACCTTAAAAGAAGAAATCAATAATACAATAATAGTGGGGGACTTTAACATCCCACTTACAGCAATGGACAGATCATCCAGACAGAAAATCAACAAGGAAACACAGGCCCTGAATGAAATATTAGATCAGGTAGACTTAATAGATATTTATAGGACATTCCATCCAAAAGCAACAGAATACACATTCTTCTCAGGTGCACATGGAACATTCTGTAAGATTGATCACATCCTGGGCTACAAATCAAGCCTCGGTAACTTTAAGAAAGTTGAAATCATATCAAGCATCTTTTCTGACCACAATGCTATATGACTGGAAATCAACAACAAGAAAAAACTGCAAAAAACGCAAACACGTGGAGACTAAACAACATGCTACTAAGCAACCACTGGATCACTGAAGAAATCAAAGAGGAAATTAAAAAATACCTAGAAGCAAATGACAACAAAGATACAATGCTCCAAAACCTATGGGATGCAGCAAAAGCCATTCTAAGAGGAAAATTTATAGCAATACAAGCTCACCTCAGGAAACAAGAAAAGCTCAAATACACAAGTTAACTTTACATCTAAAGCAGCTAGAGAGTGAAGAACAGACAAGACCTAAAGTTAGCAGAAGGAAAGAAATCATAAAGATCAGAACAGAAATCAATGAAATAGAAACAAAACCATAAAAAAAAAAAAAACCAATGAAAGGAAAAGCTGGTTCTTTGAAAAAGATCAACAAAATTGATAAACCCTTATGCAGACTTAGCAAGAAAAAAGGAGAGAGGACTCAAATCAATAAAATTAGAAATGAAAAAGGAGAAGTAACAGCAGACATCACAGAAATACAAAGGGTCATAAGAGACTACTATGTGCAACTATACACCAATAAAACAGAAAAACTAGAAGAAATGGACACATTATTTGAAAAGTAAAATCTTCTAAGACTAAACCAAGATGAAATAGAAAAGATGAACAGACCAATCAAAAGTACTGAATTTGAAACTGGTTAAAAAATTCCCAATGAACAAAAGTCCAGGACCAGACAGCTTCACAGGCAAATTCTATCAAACGTTTAGAAAAGAGATAACATCTCTCCTTCTGAAACTATTCCAAAATATTGCAAAGGAAGGGACACTCCCAAACTCATTGTATGAGGCCACCATCACCCTGGTACCAAAACCAGACCAAGATACCACAAAAAAAAAAAAGAAAGAAAATTACAAGCCAATTTCACTGATGAACATAGATGCAAAAATCCTCAACAAAATACTAGCAAACTGCATCCAACAATACATTAAAAGGATTGTACATCATGATCAAGTGGGATTTATCCCAAGCATGCAAGGATTCTTCGATATGCACAAATTGATCAGTGTGATGACACCACATTAACAAACTGAAGAATAAAACCATATGATCCTCTCAATAGATGCAGAAAAAGCCTTTGACAAAGTCCAACACCCATTTCTGACAAAAACTCTTCAGAAAGTGGGCATAGATGGAACCTACCTCAACATCATAAAGGCCATATGTGACAAACCCAGAGCGAACATCATTCTCAATGGTGAAAAGCTGAAAGAATTCCCGCTGAGATCAGGAACAAGACGATGTCTGCTCTCACCACTACTCTTCAACATAGTTTTGGAAGTCCTAGCCTAGGCAATCAGAGGAGTAAAAGAAATAAAGGGAATCCAAATTGGAAAGGAAAAAGTAAAACTATCACTATTTGTAGATGACATGATACTATACCTAGAGAATCCTAAGGCTCTATCAGAAAACTGTTAGAGCTCATCCATGAATTTGGCAAAGTCGCAGGATACAAAATTAATGCACAGAAACTGACAGCATTTCTATACACTAACAATGAAGGATCAGAAAGAGAAATTAGGGAAGCAATCCCGTTTATCATTGCATCCAAAAGAATAAAATACCTAGGAGTAAACCTACCTACAGAGACAAAAGACCTGTACTCTGAAAACCATAAGACACTGATGGAAGAAATCAAAGATGACAGAAATAGATGGAAAGACATACCATACTCTTGGATTGGAAGAGTTAATATTATCAAAATGACTATGCTACCTAAGGCAACCTACAAATTCAGTGAAATCCCTATCAAATTACCAAGGACATCTTTCACAGAACTCGAACAAAATATTTT
Source organism: Sus scrofa (assembly GCF_054392235.1). Taxonomy (NCBI): domain Eukaryota; kingdom Metazoa; phylum Chordata; class Mammalia; order Artiodactyla; family Suidae; genus Sus; species Sus scrofa. The sequence goes on along the minus strand of NC_139387.1, from coordinate 53,458,525 downwards.
AAAATTTGTTTAAAAACACAAAAGACCCAGAATAGCCAAAGACAGCCTGAAAAATAAAAATGGAGCTGGAGGAATCAGGCTCCCTGACCTCAGACTATACTACAAAGCAACAGTCATCAAAACCATATGGTACTGGCACAAAGACAGAAATATAGATCAGTGGAACAGGATAGAAAGCCCAGAATTAAACCTACGCACCTAAAGCCAACTCATCTATGACAAAGGAGGCAAGAATATACAATGGAGAAAAGACAGCCCCTTCAATAAATGGTGCTGGAAAAACTGGACAGCCACATGGAAAGAATGAAATTAGAACACTCCTTAACACCACACGCACAAATAAACTCCAAATGGATTAAAGACCTAGGTATAAGACCGGACACTATAAAAATCTTAGAGGAAAACATAGGCCAAACACTCTCTGACATAAACGACAGCAACATCTTCTCAGATCCACCTCTTAGAGGAATGACAGTAAAAAGAAAAATAAACAAATGGTACCTAATTAAACATAAATATTTCTGCACAGCAAAGGAAACCCTAAACATAAAGGAAAGACAACCGAAAGAATGGGAGAAAATCTTTGCAAGTGAGTTGACTGACAAGGGATTAATTTCTAAAATTTCTAAACGTTTCCTACAGCTCAATACCAAAAAAACCAAACAACCCCATCAAAAAATGGGCAGAAGATGTAAATGATTCTCCAAAGAAGATATACAGACGGCCAAAAAACACATGAAAACATGTTCAACATCACTTGTTATTAGACAAATACAAATCAAAACCACTATGAGGTACCACTTTACACCTGCCAGAATGGCCATCATCAAAAAGTCTACAAACAGTAAGTTCTGGAGAGGGTATGGAGAAAAAGGAACACTGTTGGTGGGAATGTAAATTTGTGCAACCACTGTGGAAAGCAGTATGGAAGTTTCCTCAGAAAACTAAACATAGAACTACCATTTTATCCAGCAATCCCACTTCTGGGCATCTATCCAGAGAAAACCATGACTCAAAAAGACACGTGTACTCCAATGTTCATTGCAGCACTCTTTTCAATAGCCAAGACATGGAAACAACCTAAATGTCCATCTACAGAGTAGTGGATCAAGAAGATGTGGCACATATACAAAATGGAATATTACTCAGCCACTAAAAGGAACGAAATACCAACATTTTTAGCAACATGGATGGACCTAGAAATTATCATGCTAAGTGAAGTCAGCCATACAATGAGACACCAACATCAAATGCTTTCACTGACACATGGAATCTGAAAAAAGGACAGACTGAACTTCTTTGCAGAACAGATGCTGATTCACAAACATTGAAAAACTTATGGTCTCCGGAGGAGACAGTTTGAGGGGTGGGGGGATGTGCTTGGGCTGTGGGATGGAAATCCTGTGAAATTGGATTGTTATGATCATTATACAACTACAGATGTGATAAATTCATATGAGTAATAAAAAAAAAGAAAAAGAAAAAATAAATAAAATTTTCAAGCCAGGCTAGTAAAAAAAAAAAGAAAGAAAAAAAAGAAATGAAATTATCATGCTAAGTGAAGTCAGTCAGACAATGAGACACCAACATCAAATTGTATCACTGATATGTGGAATCTGAAAAAAGGATAGACTGAACTTCTTTGCAGAACATATACTGACTCACAGACTTTGAAAAACAAGTTTTCCAAAGGAGACAGGTTGGGGGGTCAGGGGATGCACTGGGGTGTGGGATGGAAGTCCTATAAAATTGGATTGTGATGATCATTGTACAACTATAAATGTAATAAATTCATTGAGCAATAAAAATAAGTAAATAAAATTTATTTAAAAAAGAAGCTTGACCATGTATGAATTCTCTTCAACTGATGTTCTTCAAGAAAACTCTGAGTTGCTTTACCATTATGTGGTGTTGTCAGATTCATGTTTCTTGGAATATGATTGTGTGTTTGGATTGAACCATGGATGGCTTGACATGTTGTAGCTTATTATCCAGTGAGGATCCTGAGATGCTTCTCAAGTTTCTAGTTTGGATCCTTAAGCATGTCACCAACAGAGAATGGTGGAGAAGCATGCAAAGAGCAAGAGAATCTGGGATGTATTACCTTGTAGTGTCTGTGGTGGTAGATTCCAATAGGTATGTTGAACAGACAGATTCGTGTGTCTGAGGGCTTAGGTGGAGGTGCGGGTTTGGGAGACTTGGCATTTGGGTAGCTGTCACAACCATGAGAGTGTGTGAGCTCTGCCAGAGAGGATACACAGAACAAAAAGAGAAGAGAGCTGTGGAAAAATGGAAGAATATCAAGACTTACAGAGTGGGCTGTGGAAGAGGAGCTTAGGAAGGTGGCCAAGAAGAAAAGGTTAGAAAGGCTTGAGGAGCGTTCAGGAAAGTGTGGTATCACCAAAGCCGAGGGTTGAGAATTTCAAGAGGGAAGAAGCAGTTCCCCAGCATTACATTCAACATACAGATCCACTGAAATAAGGACCAAAAAGCAACTGAAGGATTTCTCAATTGAAGGTCACTGATCGCCCTTGCAAAACATTTTTAGTGGAATGGTTGGGACAGAGCTGTGATGCAACTGTGAACCAAAGGGGAGGTTGAAGAAGTGAACGTTTCCAGCAACTGTAGATGACTTTCAAAAATGGGTAGAGAAGAGGAGAGATGGTAGAAGAGATGTGGGCAGGTGTAGAGTCAAAGGAATGTTCTGGGATTTTTTTTAAAACACATTTTTAAAAGGAAAAGATCATTTACCCTTCCATTTTGAGCAAAGAAACTCAAGCAGCCCTATCTAAGACAGGACTGTGCTGGCTGCATTGGTTTTTTTTTTTTCTGTTAAAAATCTTCTTGGGGCGTTTCCATTGTGGCACAGTGGAAACGAGTCCTACTAGGATCCATGAGGTTGTGGGTTCAGTCCCTGGCCTCACTCAGTGAGTTAAGGATCTGGCATTGCCGTGAGCTGTGGTGTAGGTCGGCAGCAACGGCTCTGATTCAACCCCTAGCCTGGGAACTTCCATATGCTCTGGGTGTGGCCCTAAAAAGACAAAAAGTATAAAAGGAAAAAAAGTTACAGGTGCTCACTGGAAACACACACACACCAGAAACACTGCTTTTTAAAAACTACCTGTAAATGTGAAACTTTCCTAGAAACTCCATAGGAGAAATTTCACTTGTCTGGTCAGAAAAGGTAAATTTACCTAAGATCGGACCTGTGCGTATTTATGACTATTGTGTTGAAGTTCCTCTGTTTGTTCTCAACTCAAGTTTTTAATTTAAACAAGATAATACTCAGGATAAGTATAAGTTCGGTGGAGAGGTACACTGTTATTACGTTTCTGTACCAGAATCTTTAAAATTACTGTCCTCTAACCCAGTAATTCTAAGAACTTAGCTAGTGAAATGATTAAAAGTTTTCACATTTAAGTATAAGACTTGTTACTGAATCTTGTAAAAACAATCTAAAATCCAATAATGTAAAATCACTAAGTATTATGGTAAATCCATATGACACAACTTAGGTTATTTTCAAGAATATTTAATGATTTGGGAGAATGTTTGTGACTCAATGAAAAAATTCAGGTTGTAGTTTTTCATATATTCTGAATTTTTTAAAAAGAAAACACCCACAGATGAGTATATAAACATTTAAAAATTGTATGAAAATAAATGCATTTAAAAACATAGTAAGATGCTATCATCTATGTTCAGTTAAAAAGTATAGCAAGGCACAGTGGAAATGAATCCGACTAGGAACCATGAGATTGTGGGTTAAGGATCCGGCATTGCCATGAGCTGTGGTGTAGGTCGCAGCTGTGGTGTAGGTTGCAGATGTGGCTCGGATCTGGCATTACTGTGGCTCTGGCGAAGGCAACAGCTCCAATTAGACCCCTAGCCTGGGAACCTCCATATGCCGCAGGTGTGGCCCTAAAAAAGACAAAAGACAAAGAAAAAAAAAAAGTATAGTAAGATGTTAATAGTTCTATATCCATGCAGTTCTATTATGGCGTATTTGTATTTTCCTATTGCACATTTTCCTGTATTCCTAAATTTTATACAATGGCATTGTTAGGTTGTTTTTGTTTTTGTTTTTGGACACCCTCGCTGCCTATGGATTTCCCAGGCCAGGGATCAGATTTGAGCTGTGACCTATGCTGCAGCTGTGGCAACACTGGATCCCTTAACCCACACTGTGCTGGGCAGGGGAGCGAACATGCATCCTAGCACAACAGAGTTGTTGCTGATTCCACTGCACCAGAGTGGGAACTCTGACATGCGCAGTATTTAATTCTCAGGGAAAAATTGGGGTCCCCATTGTGGCTTAGTGGGCACCCAACATTGTCTCTGTGAGGATGCAGATCCAATAGCTGGCCTCACTCAGTGGGTTAAGGATCTGGCATTGCCGCAAACTGGTGTAGACCACAGCTGCAGTTCTGGTTTGACCCCTGGCCCAGGAACATCTGTATGGTGCAGGTACAGCTATTTAAAAAATAATAATCAGGAAAAAATTAATAATACAAATGATATGTCTGGTGTTGAATTTGTGGATTCTAATGATTGTGTGCCAAAACCTAATAAGTTCTAACTCAATGTCACTCAAACCAAGGGTATTTGAAGCTCTCTAAAAAGTTCTGGAGTGATGTAATGTCATTCTTTGAATGATGCTTTCCTTGGGGAGAAAAATCAGCAATACTCCCACTTTTTTGGCAAGGAGCCTTTACAGGGGACAACTTTAGGAAATTTAGATAGTCCTGTTAAAATTGTAGTGTATTAGTATTTCAATTAGTTACACAGTGGTTGATTAAAATGACATTATTATGGCATATCTTTGCAGTTACCCAGAGCCAGCAATAAATCAGGTACAGTGTTAACTTGTTTTTGCTGATGCCAATATTTTTTATTTCTATGGGTGAAATGTTCATAAGTTTGGATATGTATGAAAAATGGCATGAATTTCCTTAGGATCAGAACCACTGCCTCTGCACGATTCCTTTCCTTAATTCTTTAAGTTTGGGTAGAAAAAATTTTCCAGGTGTTTATTCAGAAGTCTATAATGAGAAAGCAGTTAGCTCCAATTCTGAGATATATATATATGCACACACATACACATACACACACATATGGGTGAATATACCTGTGTGTTTCTTGTTTCTGAGTCACACTGTCTAGGAGAAAACAAGGGACAAATTTTACTGGTGCCCCAGTAACACAGGACAAGTAGCACAGGACAAAGCACTGTGCAGGGTGCTGAGCCAAGGTCCCATTCCTTACCTTCAAGGCCGGGAACCCAATCTCACCTGGTGCAGGTGCGTCAGTCCTTAACCCTGAAGGAAGCCTGGTTAGCCCAGACCAAGTTGCTTTGATTCAACACACCTTTTCATAGTGGGAAACCAGTTTTTGACCTTTTTGGAAGCACAGTCTTCCATGAGCTACTTAGAAATTATATCCATCCCAAGCCTGAGGCTACTTCTTAGCCTTTTCTCACAGACTGTCCTACCTTTGAAAATGTCCAGGGACTTTGACTACCTCACCAATTCTCCATCACCCTCGGATCCTCGCCAGCAGGGGCCATGCCAACACCACCCTGTCGTATCAATTTCCTATTGCTGCTGTGACAAATTCACACACTTGACAGCTTAAAAATGACATAGATTTATAGTTCTAGAGGCCAGAAGTCCAAAACTGTTTCATGGGGCTCAGCCAAGGTGTCAGCAGGGTTGTTTGCTTCTGGGGGGTCTTGGGGGAAATCTGTTTCCCTGCCTTTTCCAGCTCCTAGAACTGTTATTTCTTGCATTTCTTGGCTTATGGATGTTTCCTCCATCTTCAAAGCCAGCAGCATAGCATCTTTAAATCTTAGTCTTCCTCTACCCTCATCTTCATATCACCTCCTCTCTTAGAATAACCCTTGTGGGAGTTCCCATTGTGGTACAGTGGAAACAAATTTGACTAGTAGTATCTATGAGGATGCAGGTTTGATCCCTGGTCCTGATCAATGGGTTGGGGATCCAGCACTGCCATAAACTGTGGTGTAGGTTGCAGATGTGACTCGGATCCTGCATTGCTGTGGCTGTGGTGTAGGCCAGTAGCTACAGCTCCAATTTGACCCCTAGCCTGGGAAATTTCATATTCCATGGCTATGGCCCTAAAAAGGCAAAAAAAAAAAAAAAAAAAAAAGAAGAACCCTTGTGATTATGCTGGGTCCACTTGGATCATCCAGGGCCATCTCTTTATCTCAAGATTCCCAATCTAATCACATCTGCAGAATCCCTTTGCCATATAATATAGAGGTCATAGGTTCCAGATGTTAGGACATGGACATCCTGATGTCCATGGGGGGTGGGCAGTGGGAACAGAGGGGCACTGTTTAGCCCACTACACCATTTGATGTTGGCCAGCTCCTACAGTCATCAGCAACAACCTGAACATGGCCATGCTTCTTAGTGCTTTGTCATATATAACATGTCTGTGAGGTGGCATTTTAATCCTGTGCTAACAGGGCATGAGAACTGGAGCAGTTTAGCAGATTCTAGAGTCATACCATCAGGATTTCAATCCTGGTCTCTTCTCTTTTAACCACATGCAAGCTATGTGACCCTGGGCAAGTTCCTTGACCTCTCCAAATCTCAGTTTCCTTGTCTGTAAAATGACATCTGTCTTCTGGATTATTGCGACCTTTACATGAGACAATGCTTGCAAAATAATTAGTACAGGGCCCAACATATAGAAAAATATTCAATAGTTATTAGTTTTCATTAGCATTATTTGACTGTTTTCCTTACTTTACAGATAAAAACAAGAGGCTTAGGAGTTCCTGTAGTGGCTCAGTGGGTGGAGAACCCAACATTGTATCCATGAGGATGCAGGTTTGATTCCAGGCCTCCATCAGTGGGTTGAGGATCTGGTGTTGCTGCAAACAGCAGAGTAGGTCACAGATGAAGCTTAGATCTGTCACTGCTGCAGCTGTGCTACAGGCCAGCAGCTGCAGCTTTGATTTGACCCCTAGCCTAGGAATTTCTGTATGCTGCAGGTGTAGCCCTAAAAGGAAAAACAAACAAACAAACAAACAAAAAAACAAAAAATGAAAAAACAAGAGGCTCAGAAATATTAAGTGATTTATCTTGATCTCACACTCTTGGTCTCAGAATCCATAGACAGGGAGAAAACAAGTGTGACTCTGGAGCTATTTGGACTCAGTTGAGAAACCCTCTTCCCCTACTGCCCAAACACCTCCGCCATTGCCTGGCTAAGGCTGTCCCCCACACCACTCCACTAGGGCCTCTGAGCTGCTAGCCACCATGTCCCCTCTGTCCTCCTCCCTGCAAGGTGGCTCCTAATTCTTCTATCCTGCAGCTCTCCACACATGGGCCTCAAACCTGTCTCAGAAACACTCGCTGCAGTCACGATTTTATGTTCTATAAAATCTCATTGCGGGGAGTTTCTGTCATGGCTCAGCAGGTTAAGAACCTGACTAGTATCCATGAGGAAGAGGGTTTGATACCTGGCTTCACTTAGTGGCTTAAGGATCCAGCATTGCCAAAGGCTGCGGTGCAGTTCGCAGAATTGGCTTGGATCCTGCATTGCTGTGGCTGTGGTGTAGGCCGGCAGCTGCAGCTATGATTTGACCCCTAGCCTGGGAACTTCCATATGCTTCAGAGGCAGCCTTAACAAGAAAAAAGAAAAAAAGGAAAAAAAAAAATCTCATTATTACTGCCTACTGGATTTGGGTGTATAATTTGTATTTCAAAATTAACAAAGACAAATTTTTTTAAACTGAAATATAGTCAATTTACAATACAATATTGCATTAGTTTCAGGTGTACAGCAAAAGTAATTCAGTTATATGTATATTATATGGTTATATACATAATCATATTTATATATATTTCAGATTCTTTTCCATTATACATTATTATGAGATATTGAATATAGTTCCACGTGCTATACAAAAGGTCCTTGTTGCTTATCTATTTATAAATCTGTAGTTTGTATATGTTAATTCCATACTACTAATCTACCCTGCACCCCCTGCCTTTCCTCTTTGAAAACTGTAAGTTTGTTTTCTATGTCTGTGAGTCTGTTTCTGTTTTGTAGATAATTTCATTTGTATTATTTTTTCTTAAAAACATTTTTTAATGGCCACACCCACAGAATATGAAGTTCCCAGGCCAGGGATTTAATTTGAGCCACAGCTGCAACCTGTGCTGCAGCCGTGGCAACACCAGGTTCTTTAACTCATTGTGCTGGGTCAGGGATGGAACACATGCCTCCACAGAGACCAAAGCCAGTGAAGTCAGACTCTTAACCCTCTATGCCATAGTGGGAACTCCTGCATTATTTTTTTATATTCAACATATGAGTGATCACATATGATAGTTGTCTTCCTCTGTCTGTCCATCCATGTTGCTTTAAATGGCATTCTCTCATTCTTTTTTTTTTTTTTTTTTTTGTCTTTTGTCTCTTTTTTGTTGTTGTTGTTGTTGTTGCTATTTCTTGGGCCACTCCCGCGGCATATGGAGGTTCCCAGGCTAGGGGTTGAGTCAGAGCTGTAGCCACCGGCCTACGCCAGAGCCACAGCAACGCAGGATCCGAGCCACGTCTGCAACCTGCACCACAGCTCACGGCAACGCCGGATCCTTAACCCACTGAGCAAGGGCAGGGACCGAACCCGCAACCTCATGGTTCCTAGTCGGATTCGTTAACCACTGCGCCACGACGGGAACTCCCTCTCATTCTTTTTTATGGCTGAGTAATATGACTTGTATGTGTGAGTCTGTGTGAACATATGCATGTATATATACATATTGATATATATGTATATCACATCTTCTTTTAAACCAATCCACATCAAACTTTTCAACACCTGCCCTCCCCCAGCGTCTCCTTCCTGAATGTTGTCTGTGAATGGCGACACTATTCTCTCAAATTGCTTCAGCGCAAATACTTGCCTGCTTCCTCTTTCTCTCACACCTTGTGTCCAATTTGACAACAGGCCCGATCACTCATAACTTCTCCCTTCAAATACAGCTTCTCACTACCTGTACAGACCCCCCCAGTCTGAGGCACCGTCATCTCACACCTGGAGTACTGCCTCCTAACAACTCCTCGCTTTCATTCTCACCCTCACAATCCTTCTCCAGATAAGTCAGATTACATCACTTCACTGTTCAACCCTTTCCAGTGGCTTCGGACTAATCTTAAACAAAATACAAAGTCCTAATCACGCTGACAAGAATCTGTGTGATCTGGCCCATGCCTGTGTCTCTGATCTTTCTTCCTACCCTTTTTCCCTACTCATACCTCTTGAGCCACACTGGCCTCCCCACTCTCTTGGGAACTTCCCAAGCATGTGCCTGCCTCAGGACCTTGGCATATGCCACTTCCTTTGTCCAGAATACTTTCCCCTAAATTCCCTCACAATTTTTGCCCTTGCTCTATTCAGATCTTTGTGTAATACCATCTCCTCATGGAAGCCTTTCCTTACTACCCTATGTGAAAAAGCATTCTCATCACTTTCTTTAGAGTGCTTATTATTACATGACCCTGTATTATATACAGTGTTATTTATTGGTTTATTTTCTGTCACTCCAATGGAATGGAAGCTCCATGTTCACCACTGTATTTTTAGCATCTAAAACAGCCTTTGATTGGTGGTTGGCCCTTGATACATGCCTATGTACTAGGTAGTGTTCTACATGCATTACAAGTATTAATTATTTTAATCTTCCTAGTAGCTTTATGAGATAGGTACTATTATTATTTCTCCTTTAGAGATAAAGCACAGCTCACCTTCCTGAGAGTTTCATCAGAAAGTTTTCAGAGCATTGTATGGCAGGGCTCTGGTGAATAGCTCTGTCTAGTCTCAACCTAAACATGCTTTCCTGGCATAAAAAAACTTTGGGGATTGTGTGAACTTTGCTGTTTCTGTGCTTGTCGTGTTCCCCCAGGAAACTGTATAGCTTTATGTGGTTCCTACCCTCTTTGCACAATAGTTAGGTATTTCTGTATTGAATTATGCTTGTCATGCCTTCTCCCCAAATGATAGTTACTCTGGTCATTTGGGGGGAAAGCATGACGCCAAATCAAGAAAGCATGCCATGAGGGCAATGACAGTATTTAGGTAGTTCTTAACACTGACTTCAATCCATCGGTACTCTTGCCCTTCCCATATAGTTAGTCTCTCTCTCTCTCTCTCTCTGGAAATTACTTCTGCTAGTTCCAAGCCACTTGGTTTATTTGTTTTTCCCCTTACCCTCTTAGAATCAAGCTTGAAATCCTTTTTTTTTTAACTTGCTATGAAAATATGGGACAAAGATTCCCACATTCCAGATAGGCTCCCATCATCTCTCTGCTTCAGTTTATTTTTTTTCAGATACCAAGTCTTTTTAGAGGCCATGATGTCATCCCTCAGTTTTTCTGCAAACAGTGTATATTCTTTGCTATTTCTTAGAATTGTTTACAATTTCCTGTTGGATGGGATTTTCTCCTGTTGGAATTCCATTTGCGATGATTTTCCCATTAGTTTAACATCACACACATATAGAGACACACATAGAGTCTTTCTTTTCCTCCACTCACCCATTTTTCAGCTATTTATTAGCTTTGGTTTCAGAGGCATTCTAGAGTGTATGACCTTCTAACTCTGTCCCTGATTGAGAGGCTCATGCTACAAAGAAAAAAAGCCCAGAAAGGTCAACAGCCACAGGAATGTGGAACCTTAGTGCATATAGCAAAAGTCTGGTGCTCAGAACAAAGATGGCAGCAGTGTTGGGATGTGGTGGGCAGGGCTCCCTCTCTCTCTGCAGTGACTCTCCGGAGGCTATAGTTTGTTGCCTCAGCCATTTTGTAGGAAATTGGAAGTCAGAAGTAGGCAGGATAGGGGCAATAACTGTGAGGGGAGCAACCTGCAACCCTGATCCACTTGTGGTCCAAGAAGTAATGGGATATCTTTTTTTTTTTATGGCTACACCCATAATATATGAAAGTTCCTCAGTTAGGGATTGAATCCAAGCTACAGCCATGACCTATGCCACAGCAGTGGCAATGCCACATCCTTAATCCACTGTGCCGGGCCAGGGGTTGAACCTGTGCCTCCACAGTAACCTGAGCCACTGCAGTTGGATTCTTAATCTACTCTGCCACAGCAGGAACTCCAGTAATGGGAAATTTTAATTTCTTAATTTCCTTTCTCTCTTTCCTCTCTGGATTCCTCATCTTTCATCTCCTTGCGCCTCACACTGTCTTACTAGCTCTCTTCTTTCATGCGGAAGAAAATGCTGGTATGAAAATACATTCTTCAAAGAGCCAAGTATATAATTGCAGCAGAAAATCTGGTACTGCTCAGGAAACAAATGGCAATGTGGCCAGGCTGCCTTGTTGAGATTTACTCTGCAAATCTCAGAGTAAAAGCCAGTCTGATCATCACAAGGGCATAAGAGATGGAGGAATCCTACTGAGATGTAATCCTGTTCAGTTGCAGAGTCCACCCCTGCTTTCTCAAGCCTCTCCCATGGGAAGCCCTGCTTCTTTCTTTCATTCATATTATGTGCCTACCTACTATGTGCCAAGTACAGGTGCTGTGCATATGCAATAGTACAAATAAAATAGCCCCTTGGGAGTTCCTGCTGTGATGCTGTGGGTTAAGAATCCGACTGCAGTGGCTTGGGTTGCTGTGGAGGTGTGAGTTTGATTCCTGGCCCACCACAGTGAGTTAAAGGATTGGATGTTAACACAGCTGCAACATAGGTCGCAGCTGCAGCTGGGATTCAGTTCCTGGCCTGGGAACTTCCATGCACCATGAGTGCAACCATAAAAATATATGTAAATATAGGTCTATATAGATATACATAAATAGATATATAGATAGCCCCTTGCACCAGTAAGAAACACAAGTCATTGAAGTCCCTGCAAGTGTGATGAGTATTACTGAGAAACATATTAAGAATACCATGGACACACACAGTGAGGGGCTGATCTGATTCCCTTTACTTGTAGGCTCAGCCCTGCCTACTATATGAGCTCTTGCCCATCAGCTGGTGAACCTTTAGAAGACTTGGCAAAAATGAGATGGAAAGCTGGATGCTTTGGGCATCCATGTGGACCCACCAGATATCAGCCTTCCCCAGTCATCTGCCAGGTGAGCCCAGTAAGTCTGGCTTTGATCTCCTTTCCACTGTCCTGCACTCCAGTTCTTCACCCTCTTAGCTATTTCTGGTTCCCTCTCCTACCCGACAAATCCTTTCTCTGATATCTTCAACTACTGACTGGGTTCTGCTAGGCCTGGACTATTCTCCCTCCACCTGACTTTGATTCCAGCCTGTCACTGGACCCACTCTGTCATGCCCTACCTTCTAGATTGGACTGACTTGCCCAATCCCAAACCAAGCTGGCCCTGAACCAAGGATGGTTTCCAGAGATGTTTGGTTGTCCTCCCCTCTATCCTTATTCTTCTGCTTCCTTGTTTCTCTCTCAAGTCTCTTTCATTTTGCTGTGACCCAACAGACTTTGTAGCTAAGTCTGAGTTGTGACATGGTTACCCAGAGTGCCCTGGCTTTGTTGATAATTGAACAGCTATTGATTTGTTCTTTCTCCCCTGCATGCAGTATAAGTATTGACCATTCATTCAACAAAAATGAGAGCCCACCATCCACCGAGCGCTATTCTGAACATTGGGGAGATGCCGTGAATAAAACGACATCCCTGTCCTTCTAACCATATGCATCCCGTGTGTGCTCTCTATGAACATAGATCTTTAAAACCAAACACGCTCTGACATGAGATCAATAGGTCTTCCACTTCGTGTACAGGATACACTGTACTTCCAAATGCCCTAATTTTCCCAAATGAAGGGGCCCAGGTACTACCTTAATTTCATGTCTCTCACTTTTTTCATTGAAAATGAATTCCCAGATGGACCATTTCCAAACCACCCTGCTGGAAGCATGACATTAGCTCACAAATTGCTGCAACCAAGTTTATAAACTACCACTGATAAATGAGTCTAAATCTTGGAAATCAAATAATTGCCCTTTGGGACTTGCAGACTAGACAACACAAATTGCTCATTGCTGACACAAAGATTCCAAGCTAATGTTTCTCATTTCAGAGACTTTAACCAGAGACTTTGCTATTTAAGGCAACACAAATTGACTTTTGCTCTGGTTAAAACCTATTCTGATAACATAGATCATGTTGGATAAGTATTTCCTTATTTTTCCTTCTATTGGGAACAGTAATTTGGTGATAGGCACACACACACACACACACACACACACACACACACACACTCTCACACACACACACACACACGTGGTCCATATGGGGCATTTATAGCCATGAACTTATGCATAATTGTCAATGTAGTTTCTTTGGCTGTTTTCTTCTATGTGTTCCATCTCTTCCCAGTTTTAGGGTTCCCCTATTGACTATCATAATTACTGAGCAACCAAAATATTACTTATCTACCAAGAGCAATTACTATTAAGCAAAATTTTGAAATCATGCCCTTGGACTCAACACTTTCATGGAGCCTTGAGAAGAATGTTACCACATATGCTAGCCAAGGAGAAGACAAGCCAACGTCAGGATAGCCCTCCTGGTTCTTCCAGCAAGCACAGGATGTGTTGGCAATGTGAGGCAGAGCAGGGACATCGGATAGAAGGAGTGGGTAACTGGCCATGTGGTGTGATGTGAGAGAGTCCCAAAAAAGGTACTGGATTGAAAAAGTCCTTCTTCCTTTCTATAGACAGAGCTGTGATTATTGAAATTAATGTGAGATGTCTCACTACTCTGACTCTTCCTGCATCTGCCAACATCTTATTCAAACAGGAGATAAGTCTGAGGAAGAGGCCTCTGTCCTCAGGTCCCTGGCCGTGGGCTTGGAGCTTAGCATTGTCATAGTCTGTCCTGGATCCCAGGTAGCTGTTGCTGGCCTCCATAGATGGAATCCCCTTTCCATATTTCCACTCTTGCTCTCACAAACATTTAGCAGTGATTTCTAAGAGCAAGGCACAGTTTTGAAAACACAAAACCAAATAACATAAAGGTCCGTTCTCTCAAGGACCTGATGAGAATTTTAAAAAGAAAGAAACATGTGAAAAGAGATGCAAACGAGGGAAGTCTTTGTGGTGATGGGATAGTTCTGTATCTTGATTGCACTGGTGGTTCCACCAGCCTACACAGATAATAAAGTGGTGTAGAAGCATACGCATTGTTCCAATGTCAATTTCCTGATTTTAACATTTGACTACAGTTATGTAAAATGTAACCATTGGGAGAAACTGGATGAAGGACACAAGGGACCTCTCTATACAGTCTTGGCAACTTTCTGTGAAGGAATAATGATTTCAAAATTTAAAAAAAATTTTTAAGGATACAAGAAGTAGGTATCTCATGTTCATTACATACCCAAGAAAGTGGGTTAAGGGAAGTTTATTAAATTGGCCAAAGTGACAGATTTGAGTGAGTGCAATAAGCAAATGACTGTTTAGGTCTGGAGTTCAGCAGAGAAATCTGGGCTGTTTATGCAGGAGTCATGCACCTTAGCATCATAATTAGAGGTGTGGAAGTGGATGAGAGAGCACTGGTGGAGAGTGAGGGACACTGAGGACAGCAGCATTTAAGGGATGAAAAAAGATCCTGAAGGGGTGTGACCGGAGAGCAAGGAGCAAAACCCAAAGAATTAGATATCTTGAAAATCCAGGGAGAAGTTAATCTGCAGAGTCAAATGCTGCTGAGAGGCAAGAGAGACAAGGACCGGCATCCTCTGACTTTTGCCACAAGGAGGTCATTTGTGACCTCTCCCTGATGAGAGCAGTTACTATGGAGCGGGAAGAAGTGAATGGGAGGCGAGGGATTGGAGGCCATGTGTATAAGATGCTCTTTCAATAAATCTGGTGTGAAGAGAAGAGAGACAGGGCCATGGATGGAATGGGAGGTGAATTCTAGGGAGAGTTGTTTAAGATGGGAGAGAGGAGGCAAGGGAGACTCATGAGAGAGTGGATCTTCGTTCTGTTTTGCAAGCCCACAGAAAAAGTATGAAGTACATGTTTCTCCCAACCTTGTCACTTTGTGGGTTTGAGCAACTAGAAGTCTTTGTCAGTCTGACAGATGAAAATGATCTCATTATTGTATCAATTTGCCTCTTTGAATATTAGTGAAGTTGAACATTTTTTCATTTGTGTCTTGACTATTTGCCTTGTTACTACCTGTTTGTGACTTTTGCCCATTTTTTTTCTATTGAAGTTTCAATTCTTCTTGATTTGTATGAGCTCTTTTAATATACCCTTTGCCTCACATTATCCTTTTTATTATCCTTTTTTTTCTTTTTCTTCTTTTTTTTTTTTTTTTTTTTGTCTTTTTGCTATTTCTTTGGGCCGCTCCCACAGCATATGGAGGTTCCCAGGCTGGGGGTCGAATTGGAGCTGTAGCCCCTGGCCTACACCAGAGCCACAGCAACGCGGGATCCGAGCCGCGTCTGCAACCTACACCATGGCTCATGGCAACACCGGATCCCCAGCCCACTGTGCGAGGCCAGCAATCGAAACTGTATCCTCATGGATACTAGTCAGATTCTTTTCCATTGTACCACAATGGGAACTCCATATTTTTTCCTATTTTTAGATTACTTTTTTACTTAAAATATTTATGTAAAATCTTTGGCCTGTCTGTATTTATAGATGCAGTGAACTAAGGAGCTAATATTTTCCCCTCTAAGTCCTAGTCCTAGTCCTAGCTGGCACTGACACTGCGGCAATGTTTTAAAATGATCTAGTCTTTTCTTCAGTGGTTTGAAGGTTACTTTTGGCTACATATTCGCATAACTAAGTACCCAGTTCACTTCCCGACCCCCATGGCTCTGGGTGCTGGCGTCAGAGAATGAGACCCAGCCCAGCCCCTAATTCACTCACAGCCTTGGTGAGCAGTGACCTCTCAGATGGAGGCCAGGCAGTGGGGGAGGGGAAGGAAGGAGGGGAGGGTGGAATGGAGGCATTCTGCAAAGGCTCTTGGGGAACAAGTCTCTGACTCATGCAAGGACTGGAACATTCATGGGCGGCTCCTTCGAAGGACAAAAATAAACAGAGATCTAACAGCACAGTGGCAGCCTGCCTGGGCACTTATTCCCTGGACCGCAGTGCTGGGATGATGGCTCCACTCTTCTGGCCATTGCTTCAGGCACTGGCATGATGCGCATTTGCAGCAGAGCTGTACCCTGGTCACCCAGGTTCCTGGTGATCAGACCTCCAGGGGAATGCTGATCTCCAACTGGTTTCAGAAAGTACCCCCAGATCCTGGTGTCCCCCACCCGCAGACCCTGACCTTAATCATTTTCCTCTCCATTTCTGCTTCAGGCTTGCCAGTGCCTTTCTTTTGGGTACCCACCTTAAATAGACTGATTCCTCCCTTTTGGGGGACAACGGGGATATGGCTTCCCTTAGAGTGGCTACCCAACAACTTTGAATATAACCTTATAAAAAATGAGACCTGGAGGTTCTCTTGTGGTGCCACGGGTTAAGGATCTGGCATGGATGCTGCAGCAGCTCCTTGCTGCTGTTGTGAGGTTTCAGTCCCTGGCCCGGGAACTTCCACATGCAGAGAGCAAGGCCAAAAGAAAAAAAGAAAGGAAGAAAGAAAAGAAAAGAAAAAATGGCCTGCTAAATCCACACTATACTTTCCAAGTATATCTTCCTTAAATCCTTCAAAGGGGAGTTATTTTTAATGTTTCAAAGGTAAAGATAAAGGAGACAAAAAAGGTTTATAAAAATTGACTTTATTGAAGTACAGTTGATTTATTATGCGTTAATTTCTTCTGTACAGCAAAGGGATTCAGATATACACACACACACACACACACACACACACGTATATACATATATACTTTGCTATACAGGCAATGTGTGTGTATATATATGTATATACAGCGTGTATACATATACATACACACATACATATGTACATATGTGTACATATACATATATATACTTTGCTGTATGCATACACACATATATACATATATACTTTGCTGTATAGCAAAGGGAGTCAGATATATGTGTGTATGTGTGTGCATATACTTTTTCACATTATTTTCCACTATGGTTTATCAGAGGATATTGAATATAGTTCCTTGTGCTTATGGTAGGACCTTGTTTTTTATCCATTCTACACATAATAGTTTGTATCTGCTAAACCCAAACTCCCGATCCATCCCTCCCCAACCCCTCCTTCCCCTTGGTAACCCCAAGTCTGTTCTCTATGTCTGTGAGTCTGTTTCTGTTTCATAGATAAGCTCATTTGTGTCATATTTTAGGTTCCACATATAAGTGATAACATATGGTATTTGAAAGACAAAAAAGTTTCATCTCTATCAAGGCATTCTGCTACATAAATTCTTTTTTTAATTAAAAAATTTTACTGGAGTATAGTTGACTTACAGTGTTGTATTAGTTTCAGGTGTATAGCAAAGTGAATCATTTATACATATACATATATTCATTTTTTTCTCATATAGGTTATTACAGAATATTGAGTAGATTTTCCTGTGCTATAGTGTAAGTCCTTGTTAGTTATCTATTTTTTATATAGTACTGTGTATATGTTAATTCCATCCTCCTAATTTATCCCCTCCCCATGGTTTCCCTATGGTAATCTTAAGTTTGCTTTATAAATCTGTGTTTGTTTCTGTTTTGTTTTGTTTTTAATTAGAGTATAGTTGATTTATAATGTTGTGTCAATTTCTGCTATGCTGCATAGTGACCCAGTCTCATATATATAGATATATGTACACACATTCCTTTTCTCATATTATCTTCCATCATGGTCTATCCCAAGAGACTGGATATTTCCCTGTGCTTTACAGTAGAACTTCTTTGCTCATCCATTCTACATGTAATAGTTTGCATCTACCAACCCCAAACTCCCCATCCTTCACACTCCCTCCTCACCCTTGGCAACCACAAATCTGTTTTCTATGTCTGTGAATCTGTTTCTGTTTTGTAGATAGGTTCATTTGCACTGCATTTTAGATTCCACATACAAGTGATATCATATGGTATTTGTCTTTCTCTTTCTGACCTATTTCACTTAATATGAGAATATCTAGTTCCATCCATGTTGCTGCAAATGACATTATTTTGTTCTTTTTTATGGCTGAGTAGTATTACATTGTATATATATACCACATCTTCTTAATCCATTCATTTTTCGATGGGCATTTAGGTTGTTTCCATGTCTTAGCTTTGTGAGTATTGCTTCAGTGAACATTGGGGTGCATGTATCTTTTTGCATGAAAGTTTTGTGTGCATATATACCCAAGAGTGAGATTGCTGGGTCATATGGTAGCCCTATATTTAGTTTTCTGAGGGACCTTCATACTGTTTTCCATAGTGGTTGTACCACTTTACATTCCCACTAGCAATAAAGGAGGGTTAAAAGCAACTCTGGAGGATTAAGATGGCAGAATAGAATGACTGGAGCTCACCTTCTCTCATAAAAACAATAAAATTACAAGCAAATGCTGAACAACCTTCAGCCAAATGGACTGGAAACTTTCAAAAAGATATCATACTCCAGAAGTCAAAGAGGAGGCCACATCAAGAGGTAGGAGGGGAGTTCCTGTCGTGGCTCAGTGGTTAAGGAATCCGGCTAGGAACCATGAGGTCACCGGTTCAATCCCTGGCCTCAGTCAGTGGGTTTAGGATCTGGTGTCGCAGTGAGCTGTGGTGTAGGTCACAGACACAGCTCAGATCCTGTGTTGCTGTGGCTCTGGCGTAGACTGGTGGCTACAGCTCCGACTCGACCTATAGCCTGGGAACCTCCATATGCCGTGAGAGCGGCCCAAGAAATAGCAAAAAAGACAAAAAAAAAAAAAAAAAAAGAGGTAGGAAGGATGATTATGTGATATAAGCAACCCCATACCTGCTGGGTGGGAAGCCCACAGACTGGAAAGTAACTGTATCACAGAGACTCACCTACAGGAGTTAGAATTCTGAGCCCCACATCAGGTTCCCATGCTGGGGATCTGGCATTGGGAGAAAGAGCCCCCATAGCATCTGGCATTGAAGTCCAGTGGGGCTTGTGTGCAGGAACTCCATGGAACTGGGGGGAACATAGATCCCATTATTGAAAGGAACATGTAGACTTTTCTGTGTGCTGGGTTCCAGGGCACAGCAAAGCCTCCATAGGAATCTGGGTCAGACCTGACTGCAGTTCTTAGAGGATCACCTGGGAAAACGGGGGGTGACTGTGGCTTAGTGTGGGGGAAGGACATTGGAGGCAAAGGTCTCAGTAATATTTATCAGCGTGTGTTCCTCTAGAGGTGGCCATTTTGGGAAAATCTGGCCCGATCCATCAGCACTGAGAAGCCCCAGGCCAAACAACAATTGAGGTGGGATCACAGCCCCATCCATCAGTAAACAGGCTGCCTAAAGTATCCCCCCACCACACACAGCCACCTCTAATCTCACCCAGAGACAAAGCCCCACCTACCAGAGGGATAGGAATCAGTTCCACCTACCAGTGATCAGGCACCAGTCCCTCCCATCAGAAAGCTTACAGCAAGCCCCTGTACCAACTTCAGCCACAAGTGCAGCAGACACCAGAAGAGAGGCTACAACTCTATTGTCAGCAAAAAGGAGATCACAGCAAAAACCTATAAAAATGAAAAAGCAGAGAACTATAACTCAGATAAGGGAGGAAGAAAAAGCCCAGAAAAACAGTTAAGTGATCTGGAGATTCTCAGCCTCCAGGAAAAAGACTTTAGACTGTTGATGCTGAAGATGATGCAAGACATTGGAAACAAACTGGAGGCAAAGATTGATAATTTACAGCAAACATTGAGCAAAGAAATGCAAGATTTCAAACTTAAGCAGAGAGGCAAAATACAATAACTGAATTAAAAAATTCATTAGAAGCAACCAACAGCAGAATATAGGAGGCAGAAAAATGAATAAGCAAGGTGGAGGACAAACTAGTGGAAATCACTGATGTGGAACAGAAAAGAAAAAAGATTGAAAACAAGACAGTCTAAGAGAACTCTGGGACAACATTAAATACACCAACATCCATATTCTAGGGGTGCCAGAAGAAGAAGAGAGAGATAAAGGGACAGAAAAATATTTGAGGAGTTAATAGCCAAAAATTTCCCTAACATGGGAAAGGAGCCACTCGCTCAAATCCAGGAAGCACAACAAGTGCCATATAAAATAAGCCCAAGGAGGAACACCCCGAGACACATATTAATCAAACTGACCAAAATTAAAGACAAAGAGAAATATCGAAAGCATCTGGGAAAAGAAACAAACAGCATACAAAGGAATCCTGATATGGTTATCGGCAGATTTTTCAGCAGAAACTCTGCAGGCCAGAAGGGAGTGGCACAATATACTTAACAAGATGAAAGGAAAAAAACCCCAACCAAGATTACTTTACCCATCAAGGATCTCATTCAGATGTGAAGAAGAAATCAAAAGCTTCACAGATAAGCAAGAGCTAAGAGAATTCAGCAACACTAAACCAGCTTTACAACAATACTAAAGGAACTTCTCTAGGCAGAAAAGAAAAGACAGCAACAGGAAACAAAAATACCACAAATGACAAGGCTCACCAGTAAAGGCATGTATACAGTAAAGGTAGGAAATCATCCACACACAAATATGCAACCAAAATCAGAAATCATGAGAAGAGGAGGGTACAAATGCAGGACACTGGAGATGCACTTGCAATTAAGAGACCGACAACTTAAGACAAACTCATATATATACTGACTCCTATATCAAAATTTCAGGGTAATTGCAAACTAAAAATCTACAATTCATACACATACAAATAAAAATCAACTCAAATACAACACTGAAGATAGTCATCAAACTATAAAAGGAGAGAAGAAGAGAAGAAGGAAAGAAAAAAAGAGCAACAAAAACAAATCCACAACAGGTAATAAAATGGCAATAAGAATGTACATATCAGTAATTACTTTGAATGTAAATGGACTAAATGCCCCAACCAAAAGACATAGACTGGCTGAATGCATACAAAAACAAGACCCATATATATGCTGTCTTCAAGAGACCCACTTCACTTCTAGGGACGCATACAAATTGAAAGTGAGAGGGTGGGAGAAAATATTCCATGCAAACAGGAATCAAAAGACGGCTGGAGTAGCAATACTCATATCAGACCTTACAATAAAGAACATTATAAGAGATAAAGAAGGACATTACCTAATGATCAAAGGATCAATCCAATAAGAAGATATAACAATTTTAAATGTATATGCACCCAACATAGGATCTCCTCAATATATAAGGCAACTGCTAACAGCCTTAAAAGGAGAACTTGATAATAACACAGTGATAGTGGGGGACTTTAACATCCCACTTACAGCAATGGACAGATCATCCAGACAGAAAATCAATAGGGAAACACAGGCCCTGAATGAAGCATTAGACCAGATGGACTTAATAGATATTTATAGGACATTCCATCCAAAAGCAACAGAACACACATTCTTCTCAGGTGCACATGGAACATTCTCTAGGATTGATCACATTCTGAACCACAAATCAAGCCTTGATAACTTTAAGAAAATTGTAATCATATCAAGCATCTTTTCTGATCACAACGCTGTATGACTGGAAATCAGCAACAAGAAAAAACTGCAAAAAAACAAACTCAAACAAGCATGCATGGACCCTCATCATTGCTGCTCGTGGAATCACTCTGGGAGCCTCAGAAGCTGATGCTGCTTCTGCTGTCACTCAACCAGTGTAGTTTGCTGCTGGTCTCTCCACTCCCAGAGATGTCCCTAAGGCTCTGGTATCCAGAGATGGGCTGTCCATCCCTAGAGTCCTTTGAATTCAGTCATTGTTGCCATTCCTCCTACTAATGCCCAAGATACCTCTGTCTTACTCTTACTGATGTTGGAGAAGAGATAGCCTGCCTTCCTCACCTCCTTCTGGGTGAGCCAGGGCTGCCAGAGTTGTTTGTGTAGGTGGGACCCTGCCCAAGGGTGCCTGGCTGAAGGGTAGGTGGAGGCTGAACACAGCACCTCAACACAGGGGTCCTGGCAGGGTGCTAGGGAGGTGGGCTGGTACTGAGTCTGCCTCAAGGAAGGCTTGCCTTTCTAATTTGCACAAAGGCATTGCATGGGCTGGTGTCAGTCCTGGGTGGGGCTTAGAGAAACCACAAAGCAATCTGGAGTTTAAAGCATTTTCCTTTAAGGAAACAGACTGATCCTTCCCAGTAGGCTCCATGTCAGGTGCTACACATGTTAGGTACTTCTTGTCAGTTTCTCTGAATGCCCTTTGATGTGAAGTCTACTGTCACTGATTACGCTTCAAATAAACATTTCACCTCTCCCTGCCTTTTGCTGAGGGCTACTTGTGCTACTATGCTGAAAGTCTGTTCTCTGGGGTCAAACATCCAATGTGTGGCTCTTCACTAGCCCTTTTCTGTCTTTCCAGAAGCTTAGGAATTTATTTGTAAATAGGACAGCCCATGCCTTCAAAAAGAGCAAAAAATATCTATGGAATTGCTGACCCAAATAAACTTCCAGCTCCCTTCTCTTAGAAACTGTCTCTTCTCCACCTTCTCTCCCTCATGTCTAGGTCAAGAGTGTTATTTTTGGAGTTCCAATTGTGGCTCAGCAGGTTAAGAACCTAACATAGTGTCTGCGAGGATGCAGGTTCAATACCTGACCTCACTCATTGGGTTAAGATCCAATGTTGCCTCAAGCTGCAGAGTAGTTCACAGATGTAGCTTGGCTCTGGCATTGCTGTGGCTGTGGTGTAGGTTGCACCTGCAGCTCTGATTTGACCCCTAGCCCTGGAACTTCCATATGCTGCAGGTGCAGCCTTAATAAGAAAAAAAAAATTAAGAAAAGAAAAAGAGTGCCATTTATATGACATCTCCTGTTAGGTTTGATCCAATCTGGACCCAAAGGTTTTCCTTGGGATTTTTCTCATTAAAATTGAGGGACACTGTCCCTCTCTAGGAATAAAGCTGTAAGATTTGAGAAAGAGAAGAAAAAAAAAAAAAGGAGCTATGTCAGGCTAGGTTTCCTCCTGGTAGAGAAGATTGATCTACACTGAGATTGAGGGTAGCATATAGAGAAGCAGAGATTCCAAATGGAGGAGGAGAGAGTTCCGGCAGCTTTCCAGTCCCTGGTTCCCATTGTTCCCGAGGCTCTGCTGCATCCCAATTTTCCCTATCGTTTGGTTATTCACTTCCTTCTTGGATTTTGTAAACCAGCACCCCCTGCCTCCCACCCCCTTCTCTTTGGCAAATTCAAGCTGTGTTTGTATCATCTTGGCAAATAGTGTAGCCAAGGGTTGCTTTGTTCTTCCAGGTAGACTCTACTGGGCCTGGTCTAGAAATATTTCTTCACATGGATGAAAACCAGAGGCCTGTTGCATCACACATCACTTGGATTGCTAAATGGGATTGATTATCTGCTGAAGTTTAACAGTAAAGAAGTAAAGAGTTAAGGAAATGAAGTCCACAAGGATATTCCAGTTCACAATAATGTTAATTTCCTGAGAAAATGGCCTAACCCCAGATAAAGAGATTTACTTCTTCAAGAGAATTGTTTTGTCTCCTTTTTCTTTTCTTTCTTTTTTTTTTTTTGTTTTTAACAACAGAGCTCTATTGTAGAGTGGGCCTTCTTGAAAGACTTGAAATGACTTCTTTTCCATACACATATAGGAGCAAAATAAACAGAGATATAAGCAGAATAGACAAGATTCAAAATGTGTGTGCATGGAGCATAGTCTGCAGAATCCCTGCTGAGGGTTTGCCCATGGGTTCATAAGATCAATGTATTATAAACCTATTTCTCACATATGCATTAATGACCTTCATTCCATCACCATTTACCAATACCTGCTTTGGGAAAACTCTATGGAGGCTACAGGATTGGACAAAAGAGTTCCTTGCCAAGGATGTTTATCACCCTGGTCTGGAAGTATACTCATGAAAAAAAGTGAATGCAAGGCCATTGAAACAGATGCTGTAACAGAGAGGCTGAAGTGTTCTGGAGGCTTTGGGGGAGGAGAGATTAAGTCCAGCTAGGGTGGAAGGCAAATGGCAGGTTCATATTATCCACATTCAGAGGAAATTATCTACAAATGTAAAATGTAAGGCGTTATTTTTCAATGATAACTAGACCCTAACCCTAACCCTAACTTTTTGGTTATCCATGAATTTACTACAGGGCCTTTAACTGGCACCTGATACTTCCCGAACTGAGATTCCATTTTAAGATGAATATGCCTCAAAATACTTCACAATTCTAATGCTTGCAGATTTTATAAGGTGAGAGGGAAAGCAGTGAGTGGTTTAATGGATTGAGTCTCAGGGGCACATCTCTTTTCTTACTAAAAATGAACAAGATTGGCAAGCCTTTTTCAGTAAAGGATCAGATAATAAATATGTTTGCCTTTGCAGGCTGTAAGATTTCTGTCACAATTACTTAACACTGCCATTTTAGAGCAAAAGCAGCTGCAGGCAATACATCTATGATGAACATAGCTGTATCCCAATAAAATTTGATTTACAAAAACAGGTAGAGAGTTGAATTTAGCTCACAGACTGCAGTTTGCTGAACTACAAAATTATGGAAATATGGGCATTTAATAAAAAGAATCTACTAGCCCCGTGTTCTACATTTTTGAGAGATTCATACATACAAAATGCACAGTCCTAAGTCCAGGACAGTGGAGCAAATATGTAAGCAGATAACCGGAATATGATGCAAAGTGGGGTGTCTTAAGTGAGGACCAAATATTTCTGGCTTTGGAAAGCTAGAAGGTATAGAGATCAGCTCTGGAAAGAGAGAAAAGGGCTGTGGGCAGGAAGAGCCACATAAGAAAATGAACAAGGACCATAGAGCACTAGAAGGGAACAGGGGACACTGAGGGGTAAACTCTGATATGTAGTGATGAGCCTCACCTTGTTTTCTGTCTTTGCCTTTCCCAAAGCCACATGGCTGGATCCCCACTCTAGGTTTAGTCACCCTCAGGACTAGTTTAGCAGCTGTAGCCACCAAGGTGGCTTGGAATAAAGTCAAGCTCCTGGAGGCCAGACTCTGGTGGTACCAGCACTCGTCTCCCATGGTCCCTGAGATTCCCTCACTATAGCGTTTTCCACCCCTTGTGTTTGCTTTTTTTTTTTTTTTTTTTTTTTTTTTTTTTATCTTTTTAGAGCCATATCTGTGGCATATGGAGATTCTCAGGCTAGGGGTCAAATCATAGCTACAGCTGCTGGCCTACGCCACAGCCACAGCCACAGCAATGCAGGATCTGTGCTGTGCCTGCAACCTACACCACAGCTCACAGTAATGCTGGATCCTTAACCCACTGAGTGAGACCAGGGATTGAACCCGCAACCTTGTGGTTCCTAGTCGGATTCATTTCTGCTGCGCCACAATGGGAACTCCTGCTTTTTCTTTAACAGACTTTAGCTTTGGGTAGTTTCTCCTCCTGAGTTTCCCTGACTAGTACCCACATGCCTATTTAGGACTAGGACCTTGGTACCCAGATTAGCCCCTCCCAGGCTTTCCTTCCAGGACCTGGATCTCACTCCTGAAACTCTGTGTTCACAGGTGTTAAGTCTGCTATATTAGGACAGGTAGCCAGATAATTGACCAGTGTCCCGACTGGCTTCCCTATTATCATGGCCCAGTCTCTGGGACTTCTAGCAATCTCTCCATTCCTTTTTCGTATTTCCATGTCTTTCCAGAGTAGCAGCTTCAAGGTAGTTGGACTTCTTACCTGACCTCTCAGGGCTCCAAAGAGACATGTCTAGAGAGAACGAGAATCGGGCAGAAGCCATATAGCCTTTTAGGACCTAGCCTGGAAAGTTACCTCTGCCACATTCTATTGGCTAAAGTTAGTTACAATGGTCTGTCCAGGTTCAAGGTGGGGAGGAATATGGACATCCCCCCTTCTTTCCTCCCCCAGTTTTAATGCATATAATTGACATATAACACTGCATAAGTGCAAGGTGTATGGTTTAATGATTTTATATATACATACCTTGCAAAATGATTACCATAGTAAGACTCACCTCACCCATCACCTCACA
Organism: Sus scrofa; assembly: GCF_054392235.1. Taxonomy (NCBI): domain Eukaryota; kingdom Metazoa; phylum Chordata; class Mammalia; order Artiodactyla; family Suidae; genus Sus; species Sus scrofa. Next base: position 53,432,458 of record NC_139387.1, on the reverse strand, counting down.
TAGTTACAACTATGTGTGTATGGCAAGAACTTTTAAAGTCTTCACTACTTTCAAATATTCAGTGCAGTGTTATTAACTATAGTTACCATGCTGTACATTTCATCTCAAGAACTTATTCATCTTACAACTGGAAGTCTGTGCCTTTTGACCATTTTCACCCATTTTTCCCACCCCCACCCCAGCCCCTGGCGAATCCCTCCAATGGGTTCTCTGCTTCTATGAACTCCAGAATCCACCTCTTGATGGAAAATTGTCAGCATCTCATTAAAAGAAGCGTGTGTGGGATGCACTGTATATTTGTGCAAACTCCTTTGGGAAATACAACCTGCCACCTGTATGTTATGCATACTTTTAGTTTTTACAGTGAATGTGTATTATTTTGGAATGAGCAAAACCAATGTAAAACTACTTCAGTTTTTAAATCTATAAAACCAAAAAGAAATAAAATACTTGCTTTTTTTCCTACCAACATTGAGATTTAAAAATCTCATTACATCCTGCCTACAGTCTAGCAGAGTGTTTAAGTTGGGGCAATTCTATGGAAAGTAGAGGTGGTACCACACCTTATAATTATTCACAAATTTATCTGTTTCAAAGCAGCTCCTATTAAAACTACAGTTGTCTTGGAGTTCTTCTTGTGGCTCAGTGGGTTAAGAACATGGCTTAGTGTCTGTGCAGATGTGGCTTTGATCTGTGGCCTCAGCCTTGCAACAAGCTGTCCCATAGGTTGTAGATGTAGCTCAGATCTACTAGCCCAGGAACTTCCATACACCACAGGTATGGGCATAAAAAAAAAAGAGAGAGAGAGAAACAACCCCCCCCTCCAAATACAGTTATCTTACAGTGGCCTGATTTAAAATGGGCTCTGTATTAGAGGCTTATCTAACTCTGCCCAAGATCATCATAGTTTTTTTTTTTTTAGTTAAGTCAGAGAAATTATCTTCATTCCTTATAATAATTATATCACTCAAATTTCTAGAGCAAATGAATGATTGCTAGTGTGACAGCCTTACCAATAAATAAACTTCATCTAACATTTCCTTGGCCTGATGTCAGGAGTTCTAGGGAAATTTGCTGCTCCAGAAAGTTTTTCTCAAAAAACTGAGATCCAGAGTTCTACCTGGTTTTGTTCCTTCATATTAAAGGCTTCCTATCTTTTCTTTTTCTTTTTTTTTTTTTTTTTTTTTTTTGCTTTTTAAGGCATATGGAAGTTCTCAGGCTAGGGGTCAAATCAGAGCTGCAGCTGCCAGCTTACACCACAGCCACAGCAACACAGGATCCAAGCCATGTCTGTGACCTCCACCACAGCTCATGGCGATGCCAGATCCTTAACCCACTGAACAAGGCCAGGGATTGAACCCAGGTCCTATAATAGTTGGATTCGTTTCCGCTGTGCCACAGTGGAAACACCCTTCCTGTCTTTCCAATCACAATATCCATGAAGAAAGTAACACTTTAAGCTTCTTTGGTAATTTACAATATAGTTGATGGATTTCTGATCCTCGCATCTGAAGTTTCTGAAGAATGAAAATATTAGCTCTCAGGTGAACAGAGAGGAATATAGTCTATGTAAAAGAAAAATGTGGCAGTTCATGGGAACTAAGCACAGTTTGCCTGGTTCACTCATTACTAGGGCCCACTCTGGTCATCACTATCACTGGTTATTTATAACAGCTCTCTTGCTACACCATCCTATCTATTCCAAGAAGATAAAATCCCATGCATAGTTAGTGTTTTCCTCTTTACGTTTTAATTTTCAGTGAAATAATCCAATCACAAGCTTTTAAAAAAGTCTAATTATACACAATAACTTACATTGAAAGGCAATACTCCCTGCCCCACCCCACCAAAACCTCAAAGGAATTTTTAAAAATTATATATATACATATATATATTTAACTATTTTAAATTTGCCAATGTTGAACATGGTATGTTACAATGGATGATGAAACAGCTCATTTCCTCACTCCTTCCTCAATTTCCTCTCTGCTCTCCTTTAAATATAATTATGTCACTATTTTTTTGTTTCTATATTTGTTACCTTAAAATAAATTATTAAAACCCAGAGTTAAGTTCTATAAAAGCAGTGAGATACAAGACATTTTACACTGAAGAAGGACCCAAAGATTTAAGTTATAAAATTAATGAGACAAATTATATTAGAATTCAGTTATCTTGAACATCCAGTTTGAGCTAAATGCCCCTTTCCCTGGTCACTTCTCAAGGAAAACTCTAAATATGCGATGGATTTTATTGTGCTTCTAAAAATAAAAGCATTTTAATATTCAAATTATAGCAGTTGAGGAATCCTAGGAAAATTAAGCTGGTTAATTACTCTAGGGACAGAGAGAGGAAGCGTGGGTTAAAAACTGGAAGATTAAGCAATAGAAAAAACACAGAAGACTCAACATGGTGGGGACTACTAATAGATGGCTCAGCTCCTGAGTAGATGCCCCATGTTGCTGGGTATGACAATGTATCCTGTTAAATATATTACATTTGCCAGCTTAACAAATTAAAAGCATAGGACTCTCAGTTAATTTTGTATTTCAGGTAAACAATGAATAATTTCATTTTTTAAATTTTTAAAAAATTAAAGTATAGTTGATTTACCATGTTCTGTCATTTTTTTTTTTCTTTTTCTTTTCAGGGCTGCACCTGTGGCATACGGAAATTTCCAGGCTAGGGGTCGAATAGGAGCTGCAGCTGCTGACCTGTGCCACAGCCATAGCAATGCCAGATCTGAGCCACATCTGTGACCTACACCACAACTCATGGCAATGCCAGATCCTTAAGCCCCTGAGTGGGGTTGGGGATTGAACCTGCATCCTTGCAGCCTCATGAACACTAGTCAGGTTTGTAACCCCTTGAGCCACAACAGGAACTCCCTGTTCTATCAGTTTCTTCCTCCTAAAGGGAGATGATCATGAAGTCAGATCAACTTGACTCAAGTCTACTTGAGTGACATGCCCACTTCTATTGTTCTTACCTGAGACCAGGCTTGGCTTCTGGAGGGAAAAAAAAGAGATTAACTGGTCTCAGCTGAACAAAATGGCAGTCAGTGTTTCTACTGGCTAGTGAGGGCCTATTTTATACCAGTCAGTGTTTTAAATGTCTTATGCGTCTTAGCTTATGTAGCTGTCATAACTGTGTTATGAAGAAAGCCCTGCAATTATAATTATTAATTTATAACTGAAAGCCCAATATAATTATTAATTTATAGCTGAAAGCCCAGAGAACCAGACACCGGATACTCTGCTGTCTTATGCCCCAAATCCCATCCCCAGGGCTCCCTTTGATTTGCCTTTCTCTGGAAGACTCTATAGTGGTTCTTGATTTCACTTATTCCACTTTAAACTAACCCACTCTCAGTGCAGCTTGGTCAGTCAGCTACCCAGGCAAGAATCTGTAAGTAGTACAAACATGCCCCTCCACCCCTTACCTGCCCCATCCAACTGGAAATTTGCTGCTGGTAAACACAGACATATTTTTTTTTTACATGCATCTCCTTATATAAGTGAAGAAATTGAAGTTAGTCCAAGTCTCATTTTAATGCCTATATTAATCCGTTAGCTTGAATTCGAACATATGAGGAAAATTTTTTATTGTTAATAATCCTTCATTGACTTCTAAGGAAAATGGATCCCCATTACTGAAGAGGGTCAATTGAAGAGTCTTTGACATCCTGGAAGGTAGAAATAAGTAGTGACAAATGGCTGTTGTGCACATTTGGGGCAGAGCTTAAGTGTTTGGTGGAAGAGAGAATTTGAGAGTGCAAAGAGGAGGGACTCAAGAAGGCAGGGATAGCTCCAGCTTAATGCTAGAGTGAGAAAGAGTGGTTTCAGGCCAGATTTAGAGATTTAAACAAGAAATAGAACTAACAGACTCCCTCCCTCCTTTTTTTTTTTTTTTTTTTTTCCATTTTGTGAAAAGCTGTGCACTATCTTTCAGTGGAATTTTCAGAAAAAATTTACTTGGGTCACCAACATTATTGCTAAATGTAGTTTCACTTGGCGAACACTTACATCAGAGGATGAGTAGACAGCTGGCTAAGGGTTAGACACATGAAGAAAAAGCATGCGATTTCAATTTGCAGAAAGTCAGTTTGTTTCTAATCACACACAAAAAAGTTAAGGAAAGGAGTTCCTACTGTGGCACAGTGGGTTAAGGATCTCTGCAGTGTTGTCTCTGCAGTGGTGCAGGTTGCTGCTGAGGTGTGGGTTCAATCTCTGGCCTGACATAGTGAGTTAAGGATCCAGTATTGCTGAATCTGTGGTGTAGGTCACAGAGGCAGCTTGGATTTGTCCCTGGCCTGGGAACTTCCATATGCTGTGGATGCAGCCAAAAAATAACAATAAGATGAAGAAAATATTTTTAAGATATTGGTTTGAAGAGGCACCAAATGAGTAGCTTATCTTGAGCCCACAGACACCTTAATACAAGCTGAACTGTACTTTTTTACATTACTCTGCAACAGTTTACCTTTCAGACAATAAATACATCTGAGGAATGAAAGATTTTCAGTAGTAATTTGATAGGGATTGCATTGAATCTGTAGGTTGCCTTGGGTAGTATAGTCATTTTGACAATATTGATTCTTCCAATCCAAGAGTATGGTATCTCTTTCCATCTGTTTGTGTGATTTTTGATTTCTTTCATCAGCATTTTATAGTTTTCAGAGTATAGGACTTTTGTCTCTTTAGGTAGGTTTATTCCTAGGTATTTTATTATTTTTGATGTGATGGTAAATGGGATTTTTTCCCTAATTTCTTTCTGATTTTTTATTGTTATAATATAGAAATCCAAGATACTTCCCTGTATTAATTTTGAATCCTGCAGCTTTACAAAATTCACTGAAGAGCTCTAGCAATTTTCTGGTAGTATCTTTAAGATTTTCTAGGTATAGTATCATATCATCTGCAAACAGTGATAGTTTTACTTCTCCCTTTCCAATTTGAATTCCTTTTATTTCTTTTTCTTCCTTGATTGCTAGGACTTCCAATACTCCAATACAGTTTCACAACTGTTATGCTGAATAACAGTAGTGAAAGTGGACATTTAGAATGGATAAGAAATGAGGTCCTACTGTATAGCACAGGGACATAGATCCAATCTCTTGGGATAGAACATGATGGAAGATAGTATGAGAAAAAGAATGTATATGCATCTATGACTGGGTCACTATGCTGTACAGTAGAAATTGGGACAATGCTTAAACAACTATACTTTAATAAAAATAAAATTAAATTAAAAAATATTTTCAGTGGTACCTAGTTTGATGGCACTGTTATTAAAGGGTAGTGTATGTAATTTTTAGAATAGTTTAATGGCAACTTGTTCTTAACATTTGATAAAAATGAGAGGAAAGCAGAAAAATTAGTGCTGATACTTAGAAAAATTATAAAGCCATCAACCCAATACAACCAAGAAATGAGATCTAGGAAATAGAGATCTGACATAAGAAAATGACAAAATTAAGTCCATGGATGTCATCCTGGGCCCCAAAACCAGTGAGGATTGGAGCTGGGATTGGGGGATCCAGAGTGGAGGGCTCTAGGGAGAAATGGATTTGATCAAATAAACTGATGTGTCTAGTGTTTGGAAAATAACTATTGCTACACATACAACAAATTGATAAAAAAAAATTAAGGATTATAAACATTGGAAATCAAGCAAATGAACAAATGAGGCTGTGGTTAACTGTAGGAAAAATAAAAAGGAGAAAACCAGAAAAAATACATTACTTATTTCAATAGTAAATAATTACATAGTTGTAATAATACTACTGACTTGCCCTCAAGGTGTGACCTAACTCTATAGAGTGAATGAGAGTAGGGAAAGCAGAGTTATAGTTTTATCCTCCATCACTTTTTTCACTATTTGACAGTTTAGCTGCATGTGGGTTATTTTGATAGGATTTAGTTAAGTCATTTAACAAAGTATTTAGGGGACTGCCTATACCATCTCTTCTACATCTTTCATTTATGTTTTAAGAAATTTCAACTCTCATATACTAGTTTGTTCACCTTTGATGTATAAAATACATGATGTTGACATACCTTGATCAGATATCTGAGGATGTTTTAACTGTGGGAAGTCAGATAGTGAATATTTCAAGACCTCCCCACTGGGGGAGCTCTGCAGGTGTGCAGCCCCCTGTTGACAGCTAATTTTAATTTCTGCTACTGCTTGAGGACGTTTGCCCTTGTGTTCTGACTCTGGCCCTTCACTTCGGATACTTATGTTCACTTTAAAGTCCAGTATTACTTCAGTTTTGAGTATTTTGGCTTGGCTCTGTGAAAGTCTCTGTCCTTCCTTGTTCAGTCTAAGCTAAGTTTACCTTCTCATCTTTCTGGAAACCTGTTCTATCCAAAAAATTTTTTCAAATTCTATTTTCTTAAAAACATAACTTAATAATTTATCCAGGAAGCATTTTTAAAGCCACTGCTGTGGGTCAAATCCTATGCCATGACCTGCAGACATAGAAGAGTATCTGGTTCCATCCAGCAGAATAGAGAAGGTTTCTTAAGTTACAGTCTGGATTTCTTTCTTTCTTCCTTTTTATTGAAGTAGAGTTGATTTACAGTGTTGTATTAGTTTCTGGTATATAGCAAAGTGATTCAGTTATACGTATGTGTGTGTGTATGTATATATATGCACTGAATATATTTATAAAACTGAATATATAGAGGAAATATATATAAAAAGAAATCCAAACCAAAAATTATATATTTATAAAACTGAATGTACATACATATAGAAAGAAATATATATAAATAGAGAAATTTCTTTTTTATATAAGGGATTTCTTTCAGGGGAATAGGGTGCCCCTAACCCTTTTCTCTTCTAGGATACATGTGAAAAGATCACAGGCAAATGAAAAGGATGCATACTACTCTCTTAATCCAGGCAGTAGCCACACATTTCCCAAAATGCCAGGCTGTGTTAAACTGCCTTGTTAGAGACTAAATTTTGAATCTGGCTGAGGCTGGCCCAGAGTCTTGTCCTTTGCACACTGATCAGACTTGGTACCTGTGTATTCAGACATGCAGCTGAGAAACACAGGCAAGGCCTTCCGAACAGCCCCAGGTCTGCTTACCCAAATGGTAGACAAACAGCAAAGACCACAAGTTCCTTATTAAAACATTGGCTCCCAGCCCTGCTCATGTGTGCTGGCCACTCTGACAGGAAGTCAAGTCAAGTCTGTTGGACCTGGGCCCAGAAGCGAAAGAAAAGGCCAAGATGGTCATGAGCACTGATCTTTGGCCTTAAAATGGGTCTCCCCACCAGTGAAACTGGTCCGGTGCATGTCCTCGACTCTGACCAATCACCTCAGCCACTCCTGTGGGGAGAAACAAAAAGAAGGGTGATGTGAGAGAGGACAGAAGTGTCATCATTTCCCTCTCCCCTGGGACAAGGCACACATAGGAGGACAAAGTGAAAGGAGGTCCCTCCCTCTTCTAGAATTTTCCTTCCTTCTGTGTCTTCTTAAAAATGATTAGAAGCACTGCCAAGATAGACAAGTGTCTCGGTGTTCCATTTGATCATAATCAAACACATTTCCTGAAATGTGAAAATATCAGTGAAGCATGTTCACTTCATAATAAAAACATAATGTGGCCACCCATAAAGGGGGTGAATGGCCCTCAGGATATTCTGGGTCCCCATTTTCTGGGCCCCATAGTCAACATCACATAACATCCTTGGGTTGATGCAAGGATTGAATGAGTTAAAATGTATAAAGTATGTAGGACGGTGCCTGGCACTCAGCTTTAGTTATTGTCATTATTGTTATTATTATTAATTTATATCTGTATATCATATTACATTAATTATCTCATTTGATTTTCACAACGCCCTGTGAAAGAGTTAAGACAAGCCATATTACCATAAATTTTTCAGCTCTAGTTGTTCAGTACACTAGGCCTTCAATTCAGATTTTCCAGTCTCTAATTCAAAATGCTTTCTGCTACCCATGCATGGGTATCTGTCTGGTTTTCCTTGTTTGAAGTTTCAAGGTAGACTGTCTTGCCTTGTCACTGGGAACTCCCAGATGAGGACAGGGTAGAAATCTGGAATTCTCCTACTCTACTAGGAAAAGATTTGCTTGGCCAAAATTATATGAGGCATTTGGCTTTGCAGTTTCCTGGGTAAATCAATACGAGTATTACACCATTGGTAAACATTCGCTTTCTGTCTTGTACATAAAATATTTCATATGCTGATTGTTTTATTCTTCATGAGCTAAGGCATTACAGGAGAAGGGGAGGATAAACTGATGTCACTCCCAGTTCCCTCACTGAAGAAGGCCAATAGGTTCATTTGACTGGATAGGCAGGTATCACCATGTCCTTCCTCTTCTTAAGCATATATTGTAGCTTTATATGGATAAAATGTATATAATATGTATAAAAATGTGTCTATGAAAGATATCTGCATGTATGCATGTACATACACACACATAGATAATTAGGACCATGCTCTGCCCATGTTCTGTAAACTACTGATTTTCCTTAACATGCTTAATACCAAGACCATTTTCCTATGTCCTATGCATTTCACTGTAAAGCCTGACATATCAAATCTTAAACAGTTAAGGGGATCCCTTGTTACTCAAAATAAGAAACCTAGAGGTACATAGTCTGAGGCTGGTAAGATCCCTTCACAATATCTTCCAGGACCCAGGCTCTTTTCAGGTTTCTGTTCTGCCATATTTAGTATGTGGATATAGACCTTGTGCTTATTACTTCATTATCACAAGATGGCTGCTCCACCCTTTAAAATGCATCTGTATCCTGGCATTAAAAAAAAAAAAGGAAAGGGGGGAAGCAAAGACCAAAAGGTGTGTGTCACTTTTGATTGCCTCTGTTTACAGTACTTCTCTAGACTCCCATCTAGCAACTTCCACTTACATCTCACTGTCCAGAACAGTGTCATGTGGCTGCCCAAAGCCACAGAGGAAGCTGGGTGTTGCCAGTCATGTTCTTCAGGAAGTAGATGCTGAAATTGTGAGGAGTAAAAAAGGTTTAATGGGGAGTACAACCTGTCAAAGAAGCAGGAAGCTGATTTGGGCAGGGGGAGCCACATTCCCTGATGCGGACATGACAAAGTCTCTACTAGCTCAGTGTGTAGCTTGAAAGCAAGGATTTCTTGTTATGGGAACCCTGTGTTGGGTGGAAATGTCCAGGCCTTTGTTCTAGTCATTGGCTGGGGGCTGCCCTGAGGAGAACACAATCTCAGCTTAAAGTTGCCAGGAGCTTCTGCTCATTTTTTGATTGAGGTGAAGATGTACAGATGGCTAATGGACACTTGAAAAGATGCTCAACATGTCTAATTATTAGAAAAATGCAAATCCAAACTACAACCAGTTATCATGTCATTACCAAAAAGTCTTCAAACAATAAATGCTGGAGAGGGTTCCTGGAGAAAAAGAAACCCTCCAACACTGTTCATAGGAATGTAAACTGGTATAACCACTATGGACAGTTTGGAGATTCCTCAGAAAACTAAAAATAGAACTACCATGTGATCCAGCAATAGCACTCCTGGACATCTATCTGGAGAAAAACATAATTTGAAAAGATACATGCACCCCAATGTTCCTTGCAGCACTGTGTACAATAGCCAAGACATGAGGAAGTAACCCAAATGTCCATCAGTAGAGGAATAGGTAAATAGATGTGGTACATATACACAATGGAATATTACTCAGCCATGAAAAATAATGAAATAATTCCATTTGCAGCAACATAGATGGAATTAGAGATTCTCATACTAAGTGAAATAAGTCAGAAAGAGAAAGACAAACATCATATGATATCACTTATATGTAGAATCTAAAAAAAAGATTTCAGGAGTTCCCATCATGGCTCAGTGGAAATGAATCCAACTAGGAACCATGAGGCTGCAGATTCGATCCCTGGCCTCACTCAGTGGGTTAAGGATCCAGTGTTGCTGTGGGCTGTGGTGTAGTTTGCAGACACTGCTCAGATCCTGCATTGCTATGGCTGTGGCTTAGTCTGGCAGCTGTAGCTCCGATTGGACCCCTAGCCTGGGAACCTCCATATGCCACAGGAGCAGCCCTTAAAAAAAAAAAAAAAAAAAAAAACAGACTCAGACTTTGAAAACAAAATTAATGGTTGCAAAGAGAACAGGTGAGAGGGAGGGATGGACTGGGGGTTTGGGTTTGGCATATGCACTCTACTGTATATGGAATTATTGGCCGATGGGGACCTGCTATATAGCACAGGGGTCTCTACCCAATATTCTGTGATAACCTATATAGGAAAAGAATCTGAAAAAGAATGGATATGTGTATATGTATAACTGAATCACATTGTTGTACAGCAGAAATGATCACAGCATCGTAAATCAACTATATTTCAATAAAACTTTTAAGAAAAGTGAAAAAAAAGTTGCCAGGAGCTAATAAATGGAGATTGTCAGTTAACCACACTCTTTGATGTGGGTAGGTAGCAAATCCTTTCCTGAAGCAAGGGGATTTGAGTGGTACATCCCCCATCTTCCACATGTGCCACTCTGGGAAATGGAGTTTTCAGGCTGGGCATCTTGCCATGCAAAGACATTTGGGGTTCTGTTAATATGGAAGAAGAGAGGGTATTGCATCAGATATTTGTATTTATATCAGATTGTTGTATCAGATATAATTTGTTGTTTCCTATTTAAGAGGCAAGAACAATTTTGCCTGACAAAGAGGACCCTATGTTGAACAAATTTCTCTGAGTAGCTGTGTCCATGATGGAAGGATGTCACAACACATGACACAGAAAGATTCTTTCTCTAAAAAAAAAAAAAAAAAAAAGGAGTTCCCACCATGGCGCAGTGGTTAGTGAATCTGACTAGGAACCATGAGGTTGCAGGTTCGATCCCTGGCCTTGCTCAGTGGGTTAAGGATCCAGCGTTGCTGTGAGCTGTGTAGGTCGCAGACGCGGCTCGGATCCGGAGTTGCTGTGGCTCTGGTGTAGGCTGGTGGCTACAGCTCCAATTAGACCCCTAGCCTGGGAACCTCCATATGCCGTAGGAGCGGCTCTAGAAAAGGCAAAAAGACAAAAAAAGAAAAAAGATTCTTTTTCTTAGTGAGCACCCTGTAGGCCATCTTCCTATGGCATCAAGCTGCCTCGTGTTGGTAATTCAAGAAGAAATGGGCTGGCTTCCAGGTGAAATGATGGATAATGGTGGAAATAAGTCAGCACGAGTATTGCTTTGTCCTTCCTCCTAATTGTGTGCTTCTCTAATAAAAGTCACTGTCATAATTAAGGCTTTCCCTTTGAGCTTATAAAGATTTGGCTTATTGATATTTCATTGGTAAACTGGGTAGACATCAATTATTCGATACTCTCTCCTTGGGTCAGATAAGGCAGTGGCTCTTTGGATGATGTAAAGTCTTATTTAAAAAGGGAATTCTCCAGGGAAAATCGAAACACGTGGAATAAGCTGTTTATGTGCTAAGGTTTGTGCCTTTAGAGTGTACACTGCTCTTTGTTTTGCTGAAGTAGTTTGCTCTACTCTGAATATTTCTAATACGATTGAGAGGAAGCCCTGGTCTCCAGCAGTAAGGAATACATTTTGCTTTCTCTAGGTACATTTGAGTAATTGTGAAGTTTAGGAAAGAAACCCCAAATCTCTCCCTATAGAGATATCCGGGCCTGTCCTTTGAGCCTAGATCTGGCTGGTTGATGAATTCTGATTTAGTGGTGTGCATACAAATAAAGCTTCAAAATATGGAAATGTGACACAATGGAGAATACATTTGAGTTGTAGCTAATCTTAGAAAACTGGTGAATAATTTATTCTCCTAATTAGTTTCCTTTCCATCGAGTTTGCTATTTACCAGTAATTAGGATCTCCACATTTCAGCTCCTTCTCTCACAGAGAGAAATCACAGGATCAGTTTTAAATTAGTAGTGAGAAATTAAGAGTTTTTTAATAATGTTTTTAATTTTTTTAAAAAAATACACATCTACTATAGAAAAGAAAAAGTACCAATGTGATTTAAATTACTCCTAATTTCACTGAGAATAATCAACATTATCTATTCTTCCAGTCTTTCAAAACATTTGCACCTATGTTTTTATAGATAAAATGTGTACATGTGTAAAAATATGTATAAATTGGGACATTGCACACTGCTGCTATACTTAACACTTTTTCATGTCATTCATTAAGTTTTCTTCAACACATTTTTCATAGGCTGCATAGTGTTCCATTGGACGCGTGTACCATAATTTATTCAACTAATCCCTTTATTGTTGAATATTTCAGTTCTTTCTGCTTTACATTTTTAGATATAATTCTGTAAGTCTCTCACACTCTTGATTATTTCCTAGGGGTAAACACATAGAAGAAAATTAACATTGTATACTAGACATCCCTGACTTCTGCCTGCCCAGAATTCCTTCCCTATTTCAGATGACAGAACTGACTTCATAGTCCATTTATGCACTGCCTTTCAGGAACTGCTTCTCCCCCACCTGGTGGAACTTTCTGTCACATGGCTGGGATTAATCAGAGTGTCTTGTTTCCTACCACTCCAGACACAATGACTGGTCCAGGAGAGGGATATGATAGAAGCAGGGTCAATAAGGGGGAATTTTTCTGATACTAATACTTGGATAAAAACATCTCTTTTCTTCTGAAATTATAGACACTAAAGACCATTTAAGATTGGAATTGACAAAAGCCATCTTTGCCACAATGATGGCAACACAAGAAAGCAGAGCTGAGAGGAGTTCCCATTTTGGAGCAGTGAAAATGAATCCGACTGGTATTCATGAGGATACGGGCTCAATCCCTGGCCTCGCTCAGTGGGTTGGGGATCTGGCATTGCCTTGAACTGTGGTATAGGTCACAGACATGGCTCTAATCCCGCATTGCTGTGGCAAAGGCTGGCAGCTGTAGCTCTGATTCAACCCCTTAAAGAAAAAAAAAAGCAGACTGAGAGATGGAGAAGGGAGATTCCCAATGATGTTGTTCCAGTTTCTGATTCCAGCTATGGCAGAAGAAAGATGCCTTCCTGGACTTTTCCAATTACTTGACTTAAGTTCCCCTTTTTGCTTAAAATAATTTGAGCTGCCTTTCTGTCTTTAGGCAACCAAGACTCTTGACTAATATAGATATTCTAAGATTTTGATGCATATTTCCAAATTACCTCCCAGAAAAATATTGCCAAATATACTTGTAGAATGTGGAATGTTGAACTGAATTAAAGTTGCTATCGAAGTAATGGGTCAGTGTAGAAATATCGCATCAAACAAACTTCTCTCTCGCCACTGTTATTCAATATAGTATTGGAAGTCCTAGCCACAGCAATCAGACAAACAAAAGAAATAAAAGGCATCCAAATAGCAAGAGAAGAGGTAAAACTGTCACTGTATGCAGATGACATGATACTATATATAGAAAACCCTAAGGACTCAACACAAAAACTACTTGAACTGATCAACAAATTCAGCAAAATAGCAGGATATAAGATTAACATTCAGAAATCAGTTGCATTTCTGTATACTAACAATGAAATATTAGAAAAGGAATACAAAAATATAATACCTTTTAAAATCACACCCCCCAAAAATAAAATACCTGGGAATACACCTGACCAAGGAGGTAAAGAACTTATATGCTGAGAACTGTAAAGCTTTAATCAAGGAAATCAAAGAAGATGTAAAGAAATAGAAAGATAGTCCATGCTCCTGGGTTGGAAAAATTAATATTATAAAAATGGCCATACTACCCAAAGCAATCTACAGATTCAGTGCAATCCCTATCAAATTACCCAGGACATTTTTCACAGAACTAGAACAAACCATCCGAAAATTTATATGGAACCCCAAAAGACCCAGAATTGCCAAAGCCATTCTGAGGAACAAAAACCAAGCAGGAGGCATAACTTTCCCAAACTTCAGGCAATATTACCAAGCTACAGTCATCAAGACAGTGTGGTACTGCTACCAAAACAGACATACAGATCAATGGAACAGAACAGAGAATCCAGAAACTTCTCTTTTCTTTTCACACTCCCATCCCCTCCTGACTTAAATAGGGCATCCCAGTCAAATCATTGCACTCATGAGTAAATGTGGGGATTCTGATGATGAAGATCCAGCTAGGGTTACACACACATCAGACTGAGTAAAAGTCCTTGCTGTCAGGTCCATGTACTTCTTAGCCAATTACATAGTGAGTATCTAACTCCTTTACTTTCTTTACATCCTTAGAAGTAAAAGTTAAGAGAAGTCCTAAGAGGAGGCAGTTCCAAAAGAGAAGTTAAATCATTCAGGAGTAAATTGTTAACTTCAAGTCAATAAGTCAAGGAAGAGCATTTTAAATGATTTTTCCCCATTATATCTGGTCTACAGTGTTCTGTCAATTTTCTACTGTACAGCAAAGTGACCCAGTCACACACACACACACACACACACACACACACATATATACATTCTTTTTCTCACATTATCCTTCCTCAAGCTCCATCATAAGTGACTAGATACAGTTCCCAGTGCTAAACATCAGGATCTCATTCCAAAGGCAAATGTTTGCAACTATTAACTCCAGATCCCCAGTCCATCCATGCCCTCGCCCTTTCCCTTAAAGAAGAGCATTTTAGAAAGACTTATGTCACTGGACTAGGTCACAAAGTTTCAGAGCCAGATAAAATAGGCAAGCCAGTGGGTAGCTGTGGAAGGAGATAGAGAGGGGTGATTTTTTAAAGGCTGTTAAAATAACATTGGCAAAAATAAATTAGCACCAACACATCACTGGAATGAACTGGAAAGAGATGTCCTTTATCTCTGGTTTTTCTATCAATTCCTTATAGTGATAAGGAAATGAAAATTGGTTCTATCTCACTGAGGTAGACACTGCCCTCAAAAGGAAATGAAAACAATACTCTCTATTAGCAGCAACCTATCTTATGAGGGTTTGAGATGCACATGTACACTAGTGGTCACTAGTTGAAATTTCTGAATTGATGAATGCATGGCCTAGGGCTGTTTCTTGAAAATGAGTGGTTTGTCTTCCTTACCCTTTCATATGCTCTCAAAATACTTTCTGGTTCCTAAAATTACAAACAAACAAAACTCAAGAGCAGAGAGAACTTCAGAAAAATGGAAACTGACTTTAAAAAAAAAAAATTTAAAACATTTCCTGTTCTTCACCTTGTAGAAGGAATGAATAGTATGTTTCTGAATACATTTTTATTGATTAAAAAACTTTTATCCATATCTAGATGAAATCAATGTTGAACCAACATTTGTAGAATATTTGCTTGTAGGAGCCACTTGACTAGGCCTAAGACTTCCAGGAAATTGGGAGCAGGAGGCTGGATAAAGCAGGAGGTTAGGTAAAGTAGCAAAGTTATTTTTTTTTCTCAAAGGTTCTAAGGTTGCTCCATGGAGGAGATGTCTCTCTGGAGTCCAGCTGGGTAAGCCAAGATTGCAAAAGAGCAAACTTGAGGACCAGCCAGTTCCACATTGGAAATCTAGAAACATTGTAACAGATCCTGAGTACATGATGGCACCTCCAGGCATCCATGTTTATTTGGGTGAAGAAAGCACTTTGCAGGAAACAATAGTCAAAAGTCAGACAGAAGATTTGAAAAATTAGTGAAGTAATTACTTTGTGCACCCACCCTCCCATTCCTTCACTACCCTTCCAAGTGCCTTGACCTAAACACAAACTTGATCTGAATTGTAGCTCTGCTCAGTTCAGTTTAGGGAATCAGAGGGAAAACTGTCTCTACCCCAAAACTCCTTCCTTCAACTCTGATTCTCCACTGGAAGTAACTGAAAAAAACCACAGGTATAACAAAACCTAAAAAATTAAGTTTTTTATGTACAAAATCTGAAAGAGTAAACAAAATACTCTCTGGAACTAATAGGCTCTTACAGCAAGTTTGCTGGATAGAAGGTTCATGCATAAAAGTCAGTCACTTTTCTATACCAGCATAGAACAAGTAAAATTTGAAATAAAATACATAACACCATTTACATTACTACTCCCCTAAAGAATTACTTGGGTATAAACCCAAAAAAAAAAATATGCAAGAACCATATGAGGAAAAGTAAAAAGCTCTCTAATGAAATATATCAAAGAAGAAACAAATAAATGGAGAGATATTCCATGTTCATGGATAAGAAGACTAAATCTGGTTAAGATGTTGGTTCTTCCCAACTTGATCTATAGATTCAAGGAAATCTCAATAAAAATCTCAGCAAGTTACTTCGACAAAGAAGCAAAGGCAATACAATGGAGGAGAGATAGCTTTTTCAACGGGCAGTGCTGGAACAACTGGACATTGACATGTAAAAAGTGAATCTAGCACAGACCTTATACTCTTCATAAAAATTAACCCCAAGTGGTTCATAGAAAATTATAAAACACCAAACTATAAAACTCCTAGAAGATAACGTAGGAGGAAATCTAGATGACCTTGGGTGTGGAAGTGACTTTTTAAATATAATACCAAAGACATTATCCATAAAAGAAATAATTGATAAGCTAGATTTCATTAAAATTTAAAAACCTCTGCTAAAAAAAAAAAAAACCCAAAAAACCTCTGCTCTGTGAAAGATTATGTCAGGAGAATGAAAAGACACAAGATGGGAGAAAATATTTGCAGAAGACATATCTGATAAAGATTTATACAAAATATACAAAGAACTCAACAATAAGAAAAACTCAACAATAGAATATAAACAACCAATTTTTAAAAAGTGAAATACTTGAACAGACACTTCGCTAAAGATGTGTGGAGGTTTCCATTGTGGCTCAGCATTAACAAACCCAACTAGAATCCATGAGGATGTGGGTTTGATCCCTGGCCCTGCTCAGTGGGTTAAGGATCTGCTGGCATTGCCATGAGCTGTGGAGTAGGTTGTCAATGAGCCTCAGATCTGGTGTTGCTGTGAATGTGGCGTAGGCCAGCAGCCACAGGTCAAAGAAGCACATGAAACAATGTTCAACATCATATGTCATTAGGAAAGGAAGCAACCAAGATATACATCAGTAGAATAAATAAATTTTGGTACATCCAGACAATGGAATACTTTTAAGGCTAGGAAGAAAGGATCTATAAGGCCAAAAAGAGACATGGGGAAACCTCAAAAGCACATTACTAAGAAGCCAATCTAAGAGGCTACATGTTGTATAATTTCTACTATATAACATTCTGGACACATAAAAAAATCAGTGGTTGCCAGGGGATACAGCGTAGGGATAGATGAATAGGCAGAGCATAGAGGCATTTTAGGACAGTGAAACTATTTAGTCTGATATTGTAATGGCAGATTACAATCATTTATTTTTTTAAAACCCAAAGAATGTACAACACCCAGAGTGAACCCTAATGTAAACTATAGACTTGAGGTGGTAATGATGTGTCAATCTAAGTTCATTGATTGTAACAAATGTACCACTCTAATGCTGGATGTTGAAAGCCGTGGGAGTTGTGCTTGTGAGGGGATAGAGAGTATAGGGGAACTCTTTGCACTTCTACTCACTTTTGCCGTGTATCTAAAACTGCTCCAAGAAACATAAAGTTCACTTTTAAAAGAGTATAAGTGATAAGTCAGTGAGAGAGAGAGATGCAGGTGTTGAGCAGCAGAGGCTAGTTTTCTGACACTGTCCTAAGAAAAGCTTGTTTTCTCTCTGACATCCTGCATCCTCCACTCCTTCCCTACCTCCATCCTTTCATGTATTCACTCACTTTGTTCTTCTCCATGTGCTCATTTTATCAGTCTGATGCCACGTTAGTATTTCCATATTTCAGAGTGGATATACTTTACAGCCTAGACCACAGATGGACCATGTTAAGTCTCAGAGTGATGGGCTCAACCTCAGGTAAGCACAGTCCTACGTGTCTGATTCCTACCTGTTTGCCCCAAACTTTCCTGTTCCCTCCCATCCTTGCATTCTGTCTCTAGCTCCCTGGTGCTCTGGATCCAGAACCCTTGAGCCCAGCAAACAGTAGACCTGCTGGGCTAAACTTAGCCTGGCCTGGCCATTGCCAGCCCCCAGGTTCCAAGTTTATTTTGCCCTCACAAATACACAGACATTTAAGCTTAGCCATCAGGGTAGGAGTAGGGCTGCAAGGGAGACATCTAATACTTGGGTTCTTTTTCCCCCCTTCATTAATAACTTGCACTTCAGAGGGCTTTATTTACTGACTCCTGAATTGAGCTGATTTGTAGAGTTCTCAGTGGACATGCCATAGGGTACAGGTATCTGTGAGAAATAGATGGCTTTAGATTTTTATAATCTTTAAAACTTTTAAAACCATTTAAGAACTATTAAAAATTTTATAGTATTTGAGGAGTTCCTTGGTGCTCAGTGGGTTAAGGATCTGGTGTTGTTACTGCTGTGGCTCGGATCACGGCTGTGTTGTGGGTTTGATCCCTGGCCTGGGAACCTCTGCATGCCACAGGTGTGCCACCTCCCCTCCCCCAATTTTTTAATAGCATTTGAAATTATTTTCACATTTTTGCAGATAGCCGTGTCCTACAAAGAAAACGTAGTGTGTTCACCAAGCCTCATACAGTGTATTTCCAATCTCCTCCAGGTTATGGATGGGGTCTGAGGAGTTGAACTCTTAAACCTGGATAGTCAGCACACCTGAGTTTAATCTCAGTCACTCTCAGTTTCTTCATATCGTAACCTCCTCACATATAAAAAGAAGAGAGGGGGACTAGAGGTCAAGTTTCTTCCAGCTTTAAAATTTTATGATTCCTATACTTTAAATGCACATACAGATGGTGATAGTTAAAACCAGCAGTTTCCTCCTTTATCATATTTCTCTCCAAGAAAAACCTAAAAGCCTAAAAATGTTTCCTGTAAATGGCCACATTTCAGACTTCATCAATTGCCCAGGCAGATTGTCTATGGATCAGACATTCTCATCGTGAAAAGGGGCAAGTCCAAACTTGTATCCATGTTCTTTCCATTCAAATGCAGACACTGTTTTTGTGGAAAGAGCAAAGGAGTTTGGCCCGTCAGAGGCCCCAGTCTGAGGGGATTGAAAGGTCTCCCAAGGCAACCACTCCCAAAGGCGCGTCAAGTTTCTGGGAACAATTTCCTGCCTGAACAAACAGTCCCTCCCAAGCCCTTGAGGCTGAACTGGTTCAAGGACCACCCTTTGGGATCAAGTTTACTTCAGGGACCAGTGAACCGGGGACAAAAATAAATGTGAAGAAAGTGGTCCCTGGGTTTGACTCCATGGCAGCTCTGGAAATAACATGCTTTTTTTCTGTCTGTTAATAAATAACCTGAG
The DNA here is from genome assembly GCF_054392235.1 of Sus scrofa. Lineage (NCBI taxonomy): Eukaryota > Metazoa > Chordata > Mammalia > Artiodactyla > Suidae > Sus > Sus scrofa. The sequence goes on along the minus strand of NC_139387.1, from coordinate 53,413,176 downwards.
CTTGTGCCAAACCTGGAACTCATGCTATCTTGGTGCAAACATGTCAGCATGACATAGGACTGGCCATGGGAAACAGGAGCCAGGACTCTGTTGGTTGAAGTCTGGCTCTGGGCCACATTGGGAGGTTGTTTGTCTTGGAGTTCTTCTGGTTAGTTGCCTTTTGAACTATCCTCTCACTGCCCTTTCTGATTTACTTTCCTGGCAAATGGACCCCTCTCCACTTCTTCAGTTGCCCACCAAGCTGCCTTTGTGCTCAATCAGGGATCAAAGTTGGAAAGGATTCCATTAGTTCAAACAAGTCAGCAGCAAAGGAGAATTTATGATGCCATTTCTTTCAAGAGAAATTTTAGTTCACAGGGGACTCCAAAAGATTATAAAGCTCTGACAAAGTTTCCGATTACGGAATTTCAGACCTGTACAAGGGAGAAATTCAGATCAAGCACTTTTCTATTGCTCTCTAATCATGCTATGTTTATAATTTAGGGAAACACTAATTTAATGCCAATCCTGTGCAGATACTGTGCTATGTATGTTACGAATATCAACTCGTTTACTCCTTATAGCCACATGAAGTAGGTTATTTGATTGTTCCCATTTTGCAGATAAGGAAACTGAAGAGTGGAGGTTAAATAATTTTCTCAAGGTCATATAGTTAATGAACGGTAAACCTGCTATTCAAATTCAGGCAAGCTGCTCCTAGAAGCCATTCTTATAACTGTCATGCTATTTTGCTTCCTCTATTTAATGCTTCCTTCCAATCCCATCCTAAAAATTGAAAGTCAATAAAAATTATTTATATTTTTGTGTTGAGTTAAATATCTTTCAGTGGAGACTGCTCTGATTACATTCATTTTCTCATACCATCTTTCCACCCTGTAGCTTCAAATTACCTTCCCTTCTTTTGGCATATGGAGGTTCCCAGGCTAGGGTTGAATCAGAGCTGTAGCCTCTGGCCTATGCCATAGCCACAGCAATACCAGATCTGAGCCACGTCTGTGACCTACACCACAGCTCATGACAATGCCTGATCCTTAACTCACTGAGTGAGGTCAGGGATCAAACCTGGGTCCTCATGGATGCTAGACAAATTCATTTCCGCTGAGCCATGGCAGGAACTCCTACCTTCTTTTTCTTTCTTTCTTTCTTTTCCCCCCTTTTATTCTTTGGCTTGATCCTTAATATTTTATTTTTTATTAAAAAAATATTGTTTTCTTTTTCTGTCACACCAAGGCATATGGAGTTCCTGGACTAGGGATCAGATCTGAGCCACAGTGGGGATGTAAGCTGCAGCTGTGGCAAGGCTGGATCCTTAACCCACTGTGCTGAGCCGGATATCGAACCTTTGTCCCAGCACTCCCATGACAGTGCAGATCCCGTGGATCACAGCGAGAACTCCAAAATGTTTTTATTTTATTGACATATAGTTGATTTATCATGTTGTATTAATTTCTGGTGTACAGAAAATGATTCAAATATATATATATATATATTTTATTTCCCATGTTCTGTTTCATTATAGTTTATCACAGGAGGTTGAATATAATTCTCTGTGCTATATGACAATAGGACTTTGCTGTTCATCCATTCTATGCGTAATAGTTTGCCTCTGCTAAACCCAAATTCCTAGTCCATTCCACTCCTTCCCCCTCCCCCTTAGCAACCACAAGTCTGTTCTCTATGTTTGTTAGCCTGTTTCTCTTTCATAGATAAGTTTGTGTCCTATTTTATTTTTTTTTTAATTTAAAAAAAATTTTTTTTTTCATCTTTTTGCCTTTTCTAGGGCCGCTCCCGAGACGTATGGAGGTTCCCAGGCTAGGGGTCTAATTGGAGCTGTAGACGCCAGCCTACACCAGAGCCACAGCAACATGGGATCCAAGCCACGTCCATGAGCCACCACAGCTCACGGCAACGCCGGATCCTTAACCCACTGAGCAAAGCCAGGGATCAAACCCACAACCTCATGGTTCCTAGTCGGATTCATGAACCACTGAGCCACGACGGGAACTCCTGTGTCCTATTTTAGATTCCACACATAAGTTTTATCATATGGTATTTGTCTTTCTCATTCTGACTTACTTCACTTAGTATGATAATCTCTAGGTCCAACCATGTTGCTGCACACAGTACTCTTTCTTTCTTATGGCTGACTTAATATCTTCCATTATGTCCATCACACTATCAAGCCCATGAAATCCCCCTTTCCCTCTATTTGTCCATTGTCCTGCTCACTTCATTCTCAAAACCCTTCAATGACTTCTCGACACAATTGAGGCAGAGAAGGCCCTCGTGATCTGGCCCCTGCTTATCTCTCTCACACCATCTCCTCCCACTCTTTGTGTCACTCCCACCATTCTGGCTACAGTTGTCATCTTCCCACTCTTCAGACACACACAAAGCTCATTTCTACCTCTGGGCCCTTGCACTTGCTATTTCTTCTTCATAAAATACATTTGCCCCAGCTTTCCTATCACCCATTTCCTCATTTTATTCGAGCCTCCCCTCAAGTGCCACCCCTCAGAGAGGCCTTCCTTGTCCACCCTGCCTGAAGGAGCACACCCATCCTTTCCCTGCTTTACTTTTTTTTTTTTTTTTTTTTTTTTGTCTTTTTGCTATTTCTTTGGGCCGCTCCCATGGCATATGGAGGTTCCCAGGCTAGGGGTCGAATCGGAGCTATAGCCCCTGGCCTACACCAGAGCCACAGCAACGCGGGATCTGAGCCTCGTCTGCAACCTATACCACAGCTCACGGTAACGGTAACGCTGGATCCTTAACCCACTAAGCAAGGGCAGGGACCAAATCCGCAACCTCATGGTTCCTAGTCGCATTCGTTAACCACTGCGCTGTGACGGGAACGCCTCCCTGCTTTACTTTTAATAGCATTGATTACTTCCCACAGTCAGCTGTAGACATATTTGTTTACTTCTTTTCAGTCTCCCTTGTTGCAAGGTATGCATTATGATGACTTTTCTTGATCACTGATGAATTCCTAGCACCTAGAAGTGTGTTGAATATATCACAGGTGCACAGTTTGCTGGATAAATGAAGCTTCTCTCTTAAACCTGTTAAAGAGATACCATGCTGGTACATCCCTTTATTGCTCTCCTTGATTGGGCCTATGGATCTCTATTTCCATTTTGCTGGAGACAGTATTTCTTCCTAAGAAAGGATGCATTGGGAGTAAAATTTCCAAATTCTTACCTACTTGAAAATATGCTTTTGGTCTTCAGCTGGACATGGAATTCTGGATGGCAACTCACTTTCTCTCAGAATTTTGACAGCACTACCTCTGATGAGACGTCTGAGGTGTGCCAGCCTTTCATAACTTCAATGACAGGTGTGTGTGTTTGTGTGTGTGAAGTTTCCTTCCAGAAGCTTTTAAGATTTTATCTTTATACATTCCCAGTGATGTATCTGGGTTTTTACTGTTTTTTTCCCCCACGTATGTTCTGCAATCAATGGGCTTTTACATTGTGAAGACACTTTGTTCCTTTATTTAACTTTTCTGTTACGCTGTTCTTTCTTTTGATGTATTTTTTCCAAGACATATTGAGTTCAGGCCAGGGATCATATCTGAGCCGCAGTTGCAACCTACACCACAGCTGTGGCAACACTGGATCCTTTAACCCACAGTGCTGGGCTAAGGATCAGACCTTTGGCCTTGGTGCTGCAGAGACAACACTGATCACATTGTTTCGCAGCAGGAACTCCTGTTCTTTCTTTCTGAAATGCATTTTAGTCAGCTGGGACTTTCTGGCATCATCTCTTATTTCTTAACTTTCTCTCCTATTTTTTACCTTCGTATCTTTTTTATGCTATATTTGCCAGATCTCCTTGTTGTAATCTTCCAGATTTTTAAATATTTTTAGAAGCTGTATTTTCAAATCCGAAGAATGAAGTTTGTTCTCTGACTTTGCCTTTTCCGTAGTATCTCCTTCGTGTTTTAGGAATACATCACTTCAGTTTCTCCAAGGGTGATATTTGCTTTTTTTTAAAGTTCTATCCTACTCCCTGTACTTGCTGTTTTCTCCAAGGCCACCTCTTCTATTTGCTTATCTTGATTTCTCTTTAATGTTGTAGCTTTTCATCAAATGCTTGGTTATCTCTTCATATTTAAGAAGGAGACAATAGAAAGCTGGACTCCACATCTGTGTGGGGTTTGCCGGCGGGCTGACTTCACCTCAGGAGCCAGCTACTACAATGGCCCCTCCAAATTCTCCATTGCAAAGGGAAATACTGAGGAAGCCTAACACCCACACTGGCTGCACCTGGTCTTCTCTGAAGAAAGAATCCTCCACATTGTGGCTGATGGTAAGGTTGCCAGATTTAGCCAAAACAAAACATAGGTTGCACTGGATGGCTCATCTGGGTAGTTTGTTTCGTCTTTTGTCTTTTTAAGGCCACACATATGGCATATGGAGATTCCCAGGCCAGGGGCGAAATTGGAGCTGCAGCTACTGGCCTACATCACAGCCACAGCAACTTGGTATCCAAGTTGCATCTGTGACCTACACCACAGCTCGTGGCAACACCAGATCCTTAACACACTGAGCAAAGCCAGGGATTGAACCCGCATCCTCATGGGTTGGATACCAGTTGGGTTTGCTACCACTGAGCCCCTACCAGAACTCCTCAGCTGGACAGTTGTATGAATCTCACTGGGAGCCTCTCAGGCAGTTGCCATCAGATTTTGGCTGCAGCTGCAGCTGGGGCTGGATGTCTGGTGCCTTGATTTTCCAGGTGTCATCTTTTCCCCGTGGCTTGCTTTCTTCCGCAGGGTGTCCTAGACTTCTTACCTGATGTCCCAGAGCTCCAGGAGGCAAGCAGAAGCTGCCAGGCCTCCCGAATGTCTGAGCTCACGAGTCCCAGAATGTCACATCCTCTGCATTCTGTTGGTTAAAGCAGTCTAGGCCCAAAGACATTTAAGGGGTCAGCTCGTAAGCTCTACCTCTTGATAGGAAAAGCAGCTGAAGTGTGGGGAGTTGTGCAACTGTTTAAAAGCATCTTCAAGACTAGCTACCACAGCAGCATTCCAAAACTGAATTCATCCTCCACTCTGTTTTTTTTTCTTTAAATATAGCTCGAACTGTTGTTCACAAATTCATCAAGACCCAAGAACCTAATTCTTTACTACTTTCCCTGCCCTTGTTCATACCCAATCTATGTAAAGATAATTTCCTAGAGTTCCCACCATGGTGCAGTGGGTTGAGAATTTGAGTGCAGCAACTCAGGTCACTGTGGAGGTGCAGGTTTGTTCCCCAGCCAGCACAGTGATTAAGGGATCCAGCATTACTGCAGCTTTGACATAGGTCAAAGTTGTGGCTCTGATTTAGTCCCTGGCCTAGGAACTTCCATCTGCTGTGGGTGCAGTCATTAAAAAAAAAAAAAAAAAAAAAAAGCATTTCTTCAAAATGTCTTCCGAATAGATCTGATTTATGATAAGATCACAAACAAATAAAATCTCTCTCATGTCTGTCCTTGCTTTTCTGCACTACGTCCACATTCTAGCCTTTTTGACTTAAATCACTGCCCTGGCCTTTTAACTGATTTTTGTGTCTCTTTGTGTCTTCCTTTCCCTCATCCAACTAATCTGTCCCATTCCTTGACACTAGATTAAACTCCCTGAAGATTTGCTTTGATGTTATCATCTCCCAATTAAACCCTTTATTGCCTTCCTTTTTGCCTAGAACATCAAGCTAAAAATCCTTACTCTGGTGTTCAAACTCAACCTACTTTTCTAGCTGTATAGGCTAAATTCTCCTTCCTGGAACTTCTAGTCCAGTCACTGTTCTGTAAACACAGTGTTCCTGCTTCTGCACCTTTGCCCACATTACTCTCTGTGTCCCTAAATGTTGAATCCTTTAATTTCTCCAAACTCTTTAAGATTCAGCCCAAAGATTTTTTTTTTTTAATTCATTCAAGTACTCAGTCCGACTTTCAAAAAGCATTTCTTTTTGGCCTTTTAGTTGCTGGGCATAATGGTAGCTACTGGAGATGTGTTGGTGAATGAAATAGACTTTGTGCCTTCAAGGACATTTTTGCCTAGTGGCAGAAACAGAGAAGAAAAGGCAATTTCAATACCTCCATATGAGGAATATGGTGCCATGAGGGGAGCATCTAACCCAATCTTAGGTCATCAGGCAAAGGTTCCTGGAGAAGGTGAATTTAAGCCAAGACCTTGACTGCTCTAATCTAGGTCACAGGGATCTCATATTCTCCTCTGATTTTACCATCCTTGTCATTAGTTTGACTTTTACTTATATGGAGCTTTGTACTATTGCACAGAACACTAGGCATTTTTAAACTTTTAATCATAGCTCTCAGCATAATTTTAATCTTCCTAGTGGCAGAAGGCATAATCCTGTATTTCTTGGTCCTCGTGCTCCTTCCCCCAATTTATTTATTTATTTATTTTGTCTTTTTAGGGCCGTACCCGAGGCATATGGAGGTTCCTAGGGGTCTAATCAGAGCTACATCTGCCGGCCTACAACACAGCTCATGGTGGTGCTGGATCCTTAACCCACTCAGTGAGGCCAGCGATCAAACCTGAGTCCTAGTCAGATTTGTTTCCTCTGAGCCATGACAGGAACTCCCCTTCCCCTCAAATTAGAACAATGTTTTACCCATTGTCTAGTTAGCACCTGTGTTGTTGTTTTTTGGTTTTTGTCTTTTTAGGGCCCGGCCTGCGGCATATGGAAGTCCCCAGATTAGGCGTAGAATTGGAACTGCAGCTGCCAGCCTACGCCACAGTCACAGCAATGCAGGATCCGAGCTGGTTCTGTGACCCACGCTGCAGCTTGCAGCAATGCTGGATCCTTAACCCACCAAGCAGGGCCAGGGATCAAACCTGCATCCTCATGGATATGAGTTGTGTTCTTTACCACTGAGCCACAATGGGAACTCCCACTTGCATCTTTAGAAGAGCTAATTTTTAATAGACTATTTTACCCTTGCCTGAATGCTTTTCTCCCAGTCTTTTCTTCAAAAAAATATTTATTAAATGTTTATTATACATATCAATAATCATTCTAGGTGCTTGGAATGATGCCAATGCTATGATAAAATATGTGCAGGATACGAATAGTGTGTACAGGAGGGAGTGATTTCCTCTTAGTATGCTTCCTTTTCATTCCATTTAAGTTTTCATTCTTAAGGGATAGTTATAATATATGAATTAATTAAAGGTAATTTAATTACTATCCACGGTAGCCGTACACATGGCTATCCGCAATAGCTGTTTCTTCATTTTAGTCACCTTTCAACCTCATCTTTCTTTATATCTAAAACATGAATAATTTGAAAATCTGTAAGTGCTAATTTACAGTGGGATGATAATGATGACGATGATGATGATGATAGGGTCACGATCCAATGTTATTGTAGAAAGCCAGTCAACAATCTTCTTCTATTTTTTAAAAAATTTGATTGAAGTATAGTTGACTTACAATGTGGTTTTAGTTTCAAGTGTACAGCAAAGCGAGCTAGTTATATATACATACATATCCATTCTTAGATTCTTTTCTCATATATGTTATAACAGAATATCAAGTCGATTTACCTGTGGCATAGAGTAGGTCCTTGTTGATTATCTATTTTATATCTAGTAGTGTGTATATGTTAATCCCAACTTCTAATTTATACCTCCCCCCACTCCACAGTTTCCCCTTTGATAAACCTAAGTTTGATTTTGAAATCTGTGCATTTGTTTCTATTTTATAAATAAGTTATTTTTTTTATCATTTTTATTAGATTCCACATAAAAGGGATCTCATGGGGTATTTGTCTTTGACTAACTTCACTTAGTATGATAACATCTAGGTTCATCTTGTTGCTTCTGTTTTGCGAAAGTCTGTTATTCCTCACATCTCTGAGAGTTCTATTGATTTTTTAGAAAAGTTTTTATTGACGTATAGTTGATTTACAATGTTGTCTTAATTTTTGCTGAACAGCAAAGTGATTCACATATATATACATATATATACACACACATATATATATACACACTCTTTTTCATATTCTTTTCCGATATAGTTTATCGTAGGACATTGAATATGGTTCCCTGTGTTATACAGTAGGACCTTATTGTTTGTCCATTCTCTATATCATATTTGGCCTCCCAATCCTTCCCTCTCCCACCTCCACCCCCTTCTTAGCAACCGCAGGTCTATTCTCTATGTCTGTTAGTATGTTTCTGTTTCACAGATAGGTTCATTTGTGTCACATTTTTGATTTCTATTGATGTGTTTTCTGACTTTATGTTTTTACTAGTCAACCTTCCTATTATGAAGCTCCAAGCCCCTTAGCATTTTAATAACTTCTTTTTCTCAGTGCTATGAACTTTAAGATTGTGCTCACAAGAGGCTAGGAGAAATTTACAATTCCGTTTTGTACCATTGTTTGTATAATCACTTCCTCCCAAAAATGTCAAGTTAAAATATTTCGTGGAGAATGCAAAAGCCCACGTAAGCTGATTCAGGTCTCACTTCCTTGATAGAACAAGAGGAGAATTTAAATACGTAGGACTATGAGGCCATAATTTATTAACTACTGGAGTCTCTGAGTCTCTGAATTCTATAGTCAATTTTCATTCACTTACCTTGAAACCAAAGCAAAAGATCTACTTAGAGTGACCAATTGTCCTGTTTTCCCTGCTCTAGTAGAAGTTCCTAGGATACAGGATTTTCAATGCTAGAACCAAGAAAGTTCCTGGCAAACTGGGACGAGTTGGTTATCTACCTCTATAGACATACATTAGAGGTATAAAAATAAGTCAATAAAGGCATTAGGTCTATGTGGTAAACATTGTTTTCCATTAATTTTATATACCATATAAGCACTTGAGCATATGCTATATATATATGTATATATGTCTATCTATCTACATATCTCCTTTTAATTTTTCTTTAGTTGTATCATTTTTGAAGTAAGGAGAATCATGCACAGTGTGCTCACAGGAGTGTTCACTTGCTTAATTAATACCTGTAAATTGCTTTGGGACCCTTTGATGAAAGCACTAAGAAAGTATAAAGGTTTATATCAAGACTATTCTTTTATTCAGAGGGACTCAGCAGGATTCAAAGCAACTTACTGGTTGAACTTAGATGGATTACTTTACTGTAATTTGGATACTATAATTCCCATGGAGGTTCATTAACAATATTTATAAAATATGGAACTAGTTCACTACATTGTTCTTTAAAAAATATGATGGGGTTAATAGATGCAAACTATTGCCTTTGGAATGGATAAGCAATGAGATCCTGATGTGTAGCACTGGGAACTATATCTAGTCACTTATGATTGAGCATGATGGAGGGTAATGTGAGAAAAAGAATGCATATATATATGTGTGACTGGGTCAATTTGCTGTGTAGCAGAAAATTGACAGAACACTGTAAACCAGTTATAATGGAAAAAATAAAAATCATTTAAACTTAAAAAAAAAAAAAACCAGGGTATTTTTGCTGCTTAAAAAAAAAAAATCAAAGAGGGAAGGTAAATAATATAGGGCCTTTGGACCTAAGGAACAAAACGCATAGACAGGAAAGGGGTAGTTGCCTAAGTCTGAAATAAAGCCATCTGGCTTTTGTAAAAAACTATAAGAAAGGGCCCTTTTAGAAAATAGGATCTATTTTTCTTCCCTGCCTTATCTAGGTAAACATATTTCTGTGAGATGTAATTAGTCCTAGTTACTGAAAATGTCATGTTCTCTGTTGACAGATATAGTAGTTTTTCCCAGGACAAAACCGGGAATATTTAAGATAAAAATAAATGGTACTGTTCAAGTAAAACATTTTACCATTTTTTGCTGAAATATTCCTATGCGTATTTCTTAGGAATAAGGATATTCACTTATACAATCAGAGAATGGTAGTCAAAATCAGAAAATTTACGATTTTAATTTACAGATCTAAATCATATTTTTGTCAACTGTCCCAATAATGTCCTTATAGCAAATGATGATACAATTTTGGTCAAGAATCTAATTGGGGATTAAATGTTGCATTTAGCTATTTTATCTCTTCAGGTTTTAAAAATCTGGAACAATTTCTCAATCTGCCTTTTTTCCATGACATTTATATTTTGTAGCATATAGGCTAGTTATTTTGTATACTATCTCCTACGTTTTGTTTGTCTGATGTTCTTCATGATTAAATTGAGAGTGAGCAGGGTAATACAGTAGTGATGTGACCTCAATATATCATATCGATAGGAAAATGGACCATTTTTAAAGAGCAGTGTTTTATTGGTACATGCAGTATAAGAAGCCTACGACTGAGGGTGAAGCCTGGGACCATTTCAGTGGCTGGTAGTGGACCCACATCCACAGCTTCTGGGAATCTTGGTTTCTGATAACCCACAGACACATACCTTTTCTATCACCCCCTCAGTCAAGTGACCTGCCTCTTCGACATTCAACAGCTGCTTGAGGTTGGGGGACAAAGGCCCAGGCCCTTGTCTCAACCAGGACAACTTGGAAAGGTCACCCCAAGTCCAGAGCACCCTTTGGGAGAGGCTGAGCCATCTGTTGCACTCTGATTCTGTTCAACTTCCTCTGCCTAATCCTGATGATTTTTCACGCTCACCAGAGTTGTTCCAGAAATCACTCCCCAAAAAACCTGCATGTTAATCTGAGAGTTTTATACTGACCTTAGACTGGGCCATTTTACAAATGTAAGTGAGTTTTTTTTTTTTTTCTTTTTTTCTTTTTAGGGGCATACCTATGGCATGTGGTGGTTCCCAGGCTAGGGGTTGAATTAGAGCCACAGCTGCTGACCTACACCACAGCCACAGCAACACAGGATCTGAGCTGCATCTGGGACCTATACCACAGCTCACTGAAACGCCGGATCCTTAACCCACTGAGCAAGGCCAGGGATCATACCTGCATCCTCATGGATACTAGTTGGATTTGTTTCTACTGAGCCACAATGGGAACTCCCTGTGAGTGAGTCTTTTAATAATCTTTTCAAGTATTAAAACAGGCCCATTTGGGAGTTCCCATTGTGGCTCAGCAGGTTAAGAACCCAACATACTGACCATGAGGATGTGGGTTCAATCCCTGGCCTCATTCAGTGGGTTAAGGATCTTGCATTGCAACAAACTGCAGGGTAGGTTGTGGATGTGGCATCCAGCATTGCTGTGGCAGTGGTGTAGGCTAGCAGGGCAGATTCAACCCCTAGCCTGGACACTTCCCTATGCCGTAGGCCCTAAAAAAAAAAAAAAAAAAAAAAAACCAAAAAGCCAGGCCTGTTTTAAACATAATAAAATAGTCTGCATATTAATCCTCTTCTGAAAAGTTTATGCCACACCTTGAGGCAACGCCAGATCCTTAACCCACTGAGTGAGGCCAGGGATCAAACCCCCATCCTCATGAATTCTAATCAGGCTCTTAACCCACTGAGCCACAACAAGGGACTCCCCAGGAGCTGTTAAGTGAAGATGAATCTCAACCTGTCCACAAGACCCTGTGTGGCCTAATCCAAAAAAAGAAAAAAAATTTTTTTTTGAAAGCCCTATTTGGATTACTTCCTCCAGGAAAGCAAATCAGCATAAAATGCATGAGGTTATTCCTCTGAAAACAACCTCTCAGTAAGGTTGGAGAGTGTAGCAGAATGAGAGGCAGACAATCCCTATCTCTAGATCTATAAAACTATCTTGTAAAGAGAAATTATCAACACAGCAATGACCAACACGACCCCAGATCCTATTTGAATCTCCTATGTTCAAACAGACCACAGGTTCTGTGACTCCCTTCCTTAAAAAGTCTTGTTCCCATCCTGAGCTCCAGAGCTGAAAGGAAGAAGAGGCACTTAGAATGAATGCCTATGACGTGGCTGTCATTTTATGTACTTTATCAAATTTAATTTTCGTAACTCTGATGGATAGAAGGAGGTGGTCTTCCTTATCCAGGTATTTCATTCCCTAGGTCTCCACTGTCATGATTGATTGATGAGAGCATCATCAAAATGTGAAAATTTTGACTAGCCAATTGACTTATTACAAAATGAGTCTCTACATAAACTTCCCTTCTGCTCAACACTTGGGTGTATCACTAATATCATGCCAAGGTCTTAGTTTCTCTTTCTTTTTTTTTTTAAACTATTTTTAAAATGGAAGTACAGTTAATTTATAGTGTTGTGTTAGTTTCAGATGTGCAGCAAAATGATCCATTTCCACATATATATATTCTTTTCCAGATTTTTTCCATTGTAGGTTATTAGAAGATAATTGAATATAATTCCTTATGCTATACAGTAGGTCCTTATTGTTTATTTTGTTGTTGTTGTTGTTGTTGTGCCTACAGCATTTGGAAATTCCCAGCCATGGATCAAACCCATACTACATCAGTGACAACCCTGGACTCTTAACCTGATGCACCACAAGAGAACTCCTCTTTATCTACTTTTTTAAATTGAAGTATAGTTGATTTACAATGCTGTGTTAGTTTCAAGTGTACAGCAAAGTGATTCAGTTATACACATATATACATTTAACATTCTCTTCCATTTTAGTTTATTATAAGATATTGAATATAGTTCCCTGTGCTATACAGTAGGTCTTTGTTGTTCATGTATTTTATATATAGTAATGTGTATATGTTCCTAATTTGTCCCTCCCCTACACCTTTCCCTTTTGATAACCATAAGGTTGGTTTTTTAAAAAAAATTTTATTATAGTTGATTTACAAAGTTCCTTCAATTTCTGCTGTACAGCAAAGAGATCCACACACACACACACACACACACACACACACACACACACAAACTCTTTTTTTTAAAAAATACTCTTTCATCATGTTCTAACCCAAGAGACTAAATTCAGTTCCCTGTGCTGTACAGCAGGACCCCGTTGCTTATGCATTCTAAATGTAATAGTTTGCATCTACTAACCCCAAACTCCTGATCTATTCCACTCTATCCCTCCTCCCACTGGCAAACACAAGTCTTCTCTCCATGTCCATAATCTGTTTCTGTTTTGTAGATAGGATCATTTGTGCCATATTTTAGATTCCACGTATGTGCTATCATATGGTATTTGTCTTTCTCTTTCTGACTTCACTTAGTATGAGAATCTCTAGTTCCATCCATGTTGCTGCAAATGGGATTGCTTTGTTCCTTTTTATGGCTGAGTAGTAGTCCATTGTATATATGTACCACATCTTCTCAATGTATTAATCTGCTGATGGACATTTAGGTTGTTTCCATGTCTTGGCTATTATGAATAGTGCTGCAATGAACACTGGAGTGCATGTACCTTTTTCCATGAAAGTTTTGTTCTGGATATATGTCCGGGGTAGTTCTATACTTAGTTTTCTGAGATACCTCCATACTGTTTTCCATAGTGGTTGTACCAATTTACATTCCAACCAATAGTGAAGAAGGATTCCCTTTTCTCCACACCCTCTCTAGCATTTGTTATTTGTTGACTTGTTAATGATGGCCATTCTGACTTGTGTGAAGTGCTACCTCATTGCAATTTTGATTTTCATTTCTCTAATAATTAGTAATGTTGAGAGTTTTTTCGTATGCCCTGGGGCCATCTGTATGTTTTCTTTGGAGAAATGTCTACGTAGTTCTTCTGCCCATTTTTTGATTGAGTTTTTTGTTGTCCTTGCTGAGGTTGCACTATTTTCTGTTTTGTTATTGTTGTTTTTGTTGTTGTTTGTATATTTGGAGATTAAGTCTTTGCTGGTCATATTGTTTACAAAGATTTTCTCTCATTCTATGGGTTGTCTTTTCATTTTTTAATGGTTTCCATAAGGTTGTTTTCTATGTCTGTGAGTCTGTCTTTCTTTGGCAAGATTAAAAATCTAGACAAAGAATAGTGTAAACAAGCATGTGGAAAAATGGGAATTTTCTTGTACTGCATACTAGTAACAGTGGAAATTAGTGCAACCTGGGTGGTAGTTTGGCAATTGGTGTGGGAAATATAAAATGTGCATTCTCTTTGACCCACTTCTAGGAATTTGCCCTAAAGTCAACAGTCTCCAGGGGGAAGAGATAACTGAGAAGAAAGTTCAGTTGTTTTAACAGTTTTCACAAAGTAGAAACTTGCAAACAATGGTTTAAAATAGAAAAATGTGAGGAGTTCCCTTTGTGGCTCAGAGGTTAAGGAACATGACTGGTATCCATGAGGATGCAGATTTGATCCCTGTCCTCGCTCAGTGGATTAAGGATCTGGCATTACCATGAGCTGTGGTGTAGGTCACAGATGAGGCTCGGATCTGGTGTTGCTGTGGCTGTGGCATAGGCCAGTGGCTACAGCTCCGATTTGACCCCTAGCCTGGGAACCTCCATGTGCCATGGGTGAAGATTGAAAATATAAAAAAAAATCAATCGAACAAACAAAACATAAAATAGAAAAATGTGAACATCAAAAGATCTCATGAAACATGTTTTTTAAGAGCAACCCTCTATGGGGCTGTGATTTAATGTCAAATGCAAACTGAGGGATACCAGTCTATAATCTCATACAATGATACAATGTCAAAAAAATTGTTTCAAAAAAAATCCAGGAGATTCAGGTTTTGTTCAGTCTAATAACTACGTGGATGCCATTGTAACCTCAATTTTTTCCCAATTATATTTATTGTGGTAAAATACATATAACATACTACTCTTTTTTGTTTGTTTGTTTTTAGGGCCACAACTACAGCACATGGAAGTTCCCAGGCTAGAGTTCAAATAGGAGCTGCAACTGCCAGCCTACACCGCAGCCCCAGCAATGTAGGATTCAAGTTGTGTCTGTGACTCTACACCACAGCTCACGGCAAAACCAGATCCTTAACCCACTGAGTGAGGCCAGGGATCAAACATCAAACTCACGTTCTTATGGATACCAGTTGGGTTTGTTACCACTGAGCCACTGTGGGAACTCCTATAACATACATTTTCTATCTTTACTATAAAATACTGGTCCTTCATCTGATAGTTGCTTTTTTTTTTCTTCCAGGGAAGGATTAACCTCTGATAATAATAACTTCCTAAAATTTCCCTATTATGAATGAGTCAACTGAGGTTAAGAGAGTTTAAGAAAAGGGCACAAGACCACAAGACTAAGGATTCAGCCCTTATTCTAAATGTGGACCCCAGATGTGGTCCTCAGATGTGATCCTGTGTTCATCACACAGTGTGACACAGTCAGGACCCCTCTGCCCTGTTTGACTTGTTCCATCTGTCCTGTCCTCCACCTCTGAGCATGGGCCATTTACCTCAAATCATGGAAAATCTGATAGTTGCCCCTAAGTCCGAAGGTCTCTCCAGGCTCAGACCACAATACTGTAGGAACATCAACTAGTACCCAGGCAACTACTGGGGTCTGAGTTAGAGACATTCTCTGTCTGGCCTGTTCCTCCCGTCCCAGGAATTTCAACATTTAAAAAAATGAACGTAAAAAACACAGAAAGTAGGTGGAAGCTAGAACATAGTAGCTGAGGAGGAGGACCTGCACTTAGCATCACAAATAGGGTGGCTGTATCAAAAGGAAAGACATACCCATCCCAAAAGATGGAATATGTAAAAAAGAAAGTCCCACTTACCCTCTTAGTTAATAGATTTTCTGAGACTTGACATTGTCTCTAAAGAGTTCATTGTAACAAGTCAAACAGATTTTTGGGAAGTAAAGTCATAAGCACTTAAGAAGAAATCAACTTAAAAAAACAAAAACAAAAACATGTTCTAGGGGAGTTCCCGTCGTGGCGCAGTGGTTAACGAATCCGACTAGGAACCATGAGGTTTCGGGTTCGGTCCCTGGCCTTGCTCAGTGGGTTAAGGGTCCGGCGTTGCCATGAGCTGTGGTGTAGGTCGCAGACGTGGCTCGGATCCCGAGTTGCTGTGGCTCTGGTGTAGGCCGGTGGCTACAGCTCCGATTCGACCCCTAGCCTGGGAACCTCCATATGCCGCGGGAGCGGCCCAAGAAATAGCAAAAAGACAAAAAACAAACAAACAAACAAAAAAAACATGTTCTAGGAGTTCCCAATGTGGCTCAGTGGTAACAAACCCGACCAGTATCCATGAGGATGTGGGTTCGATCCCTGGTCTTGCTTAGCGGGTTATAGGGATCTGGCCTTGCTGTGGCTGTGGTGTAGGCCAGTGGCTACAGCTTCTATTCGACCCCTAGACTGGGAAACTCCTTATGCTGTGGGTGTGGCCCTAAAAAAAAAAAAAAAAAAAAGACAAATGGACAAAAAAAAGCCCCATATTCTACATTAAATGCAATAATAAATTATAGAGGAAGAACCAAATAAAGTATGTGAACTCTGGTACAGATCTAGAAACCAAACTTACACATGACTTACAGTTAAAAATAGGAGTGGTGCCATGAAACTTCCTTTTTTTTCTTTTTTCTTTTCTTTTTTTCTTTTTTGGCCACCCTGCAGCATATAGGGTTCCCAGGCCAGGAATCAGATCCAAGCTGCAAGCTATGACCTATGCTGCAGCTGTAGCAACACCAGTTAAACTACTGTGCTTGGCCTGGGATCAAACTAGTCCTGGTACTGCAGAGATTCCACCGATTCTGTTGTACCACAGCAGGAAATTTCTTTTTAAACCTGGAAAATGATTGCTTTTTAAAGGTGTAACAATTTTAAGTACTAGATTCACAGAATATGAATAGATACTATACAAAAAATTGACTTGAATAATTTTCTAGAATATATTCAAATTATTTTAGCTTTTCTTGGGCTGCCTATATTAAACATGAATATGTGTTTTTTATAATTTGAATTCCACTATTGTGATGAAAAAGAGTCTTTGGAGAGGTATTCTTTCTCTTTCTTGAGAAAATAAAAATTTTGGACTCAATTCTAATATTAGGAACAGGAAAGGCAGTGTGATTTAAGAAAAAAAAAATCCCACCTTTTAGTTTTAAACTAAAGTCTTTTTAAAATTTAATATTATATGATAATAGTGAATTTTTAATGTTAATGAACATCACTTTTAGCAGACTTAAGACACCAAAGAGAAATTTATTTTTGTTTTACTTTGAATATTTTAAAAATTTAAACCTCAATAAATATAGCATGTATTATCACAAAATATTATGCAGTGTCTTGCGTTTTTCTTTTGTAAAGAGCTTAACAGTCTTTAAGAGGTGGAGAAAGGGAATCGTGTAACATCTAGCATTCGGACAGTGTTTTTCACCTATATAATATGTGAATATATTTTGGTATTGCCAAAATATTCCTGTTTTTCTCTCCTTCCTGGGATATCAAAAGATTGTACTTTCTGGCTTTCTTTTATTTGCATAGGGCCATCCAACTTCTTCTGGCCAATCAATGGCTTGTGAGCAGAAGGCTCTGCTTGAGACTCTCCAGTCTTGTCTTTGCCTTCTGGTACAAAGATTAGCAATGTTCAAGATGGCGGTTCCATTGGTCTGGAAGCCTGAGTGGCCCTGATGAGTAAGGCCTTATTGCTGACCTGCAAAGGCCATAAAACCCTAGCAATAAACAAATCCTCACCATTTTAAGCCACTAAAATTCTGTGCTTATCTGTTACCACAGCATCACTTAGCCTCATCTTACTTATGCAGTATATTTCCTGTTTCACAGATGGAAAATCTACTGCATTTCTGTTAGTATCAGGAATTTGTAAAAATTAATAGAAAGTAGACCAGACAAGCAAGAAAGGTCTGACAAGGACTTTCTTTCTTCATAGATGAAAATATCACCAAAAACCTTCCATAGATGTAAGGAACCCATTCGATTTGCAGTTGACAAAAGTAAAAGAGGGTCGTTCTGAAACATACGTTTTTGTCATATCACTAATTACTAGCATGAGTGATGATGATGATGATAGTAATAACTACCTTGAATTGAGTGTGAATATACTGTGTCCTACACTAGGTGTTTAATTTATATCATCTCATTTAATTTCAATTAATCCTGAGGTAGCTATTATTCAAACTGAGATCTTTCTATCTTCAGTATTCTTTCAATTATGGCAATGGCATTTTATGATCCACAAAGTACTTTTATCATACATAATCATATTTCATCTTTGCAGCAACTATTGTGTGATATTCTCCCATCTTACAGATGAGGAAATAGGACTTCACAGAACTTTATTCATCTGTGAAAGATCATACAGTGGTAACAGAACCAGATTTTGCAATACAAATCCCACGTTGTTCTTTGTGACATGCTGCAGAGCAATAAATATAATGCAAAGAGATAGTTTGACATGGTATATTTTCACCTCTCAATGCTTTCTTTAGGTTTCTGATTTACTTGAGTGCTTTTAGCTTTGGTGGAGAAATAGCCTAAACCATGGAATGCTTTAAACTCTGGGTGATAAATAGTTTGCAGTTTAGTTAAGCTAGTTAAAAATTAAAGCATGGATCAATTAAAAGTCATTGTTTCCAGGTTTATAAAGTGTTTTTCAGAAGGCAGAATGGTGAGAATTCTGAAGGGATTGTCATGTCTTTGTTTTAACTAGTTCAGTGAAAGTCCTCTGAAGCTTATTAGAAAAGAGCCTTTATTTTCAAACAAACAAACTCAATTGCATTTAGACTGTCTGGGCAAGAACGCCTTTGAAAGTCTTGGCTATGAAAAAAGGAGCCAGGGGCCAAGCACTCTTCATGTCAAACTGGAAAGGTCCATTCCATTTTTTTTAATCCCATCAGATTTCCATTTGTTTTTACAGTAAAAAAAAATTAATGGATTTCTATCAGGACACACTTCTAGGAGAACCAAAAAGCATCTATTCTTTCTCTCACTCCTTAAAAAAATTTTTTTTTTATTGTCATAACATCATAATCCATTTTTTATAATCACAACATTGAAAGACTTTATTTTACTGTTTTTCTTTAAACATATATGTGAAATGTGTATTTATAAATATGTACATATAATATTTTTCAAATAACTTTAATATAAAAGCTATTACATTATTGGTAATGTGCTTTGGAAGAACTCCAAACCTAGCAATATATTCTGAACATCTTCCCATGTCATTATCCATTTATCTACATATAATTTTTAATGGATATATATTATTACACTATACAGATCCACCACAATTTTTTTTTTTTTTTTTTTTTTTGCTTCTTAGGTCCCCACCCTTGGCATGTGGAAGTTCCCAGGCTAGGGGTTGAATTGGAGCTACAGCTGGGGGCCTACACCACAGCCACAGCAATGCAGGATCTGAGCTGCATCTGTGACCTACATCACAGTTTACAATGCTGGATCCTTGCCTCACTAAGCGAGGCCAGTGATTGAACCTGCATCATTACGGATACTAATTGGCTTCATTTCTGCCGTGCAACAAAGGGAACTCTGGATCCACCATAATTTATTTCACCAATTCCTATCTTTAGATATTTAGATTGTTTTAAACTTTTCACAGTTTAGAATAAATAATGCTAAGATAAACATCTCTGAATGTGAATTTCTGCCCATCTCTCTGCATATTTGCCATGGTAGTCTTCTTAATCCCATTTAAAGGATAGGGGTCTCATAAAAATAGTACTAGTAGCTACCATTCACTGAGCATTTTGTAAGTAGGTAAGCACTTTTTCAAACTAGTTTCTCTGTCTCCAGATTTCATGTTTTTACTTTTGCTCAGTGGTGCTTCTCGTATCTACTATTTGGAATCTGGATTACTGGTTTTGCCACTCGCTATTGGGTGACCTTAGGTAAGTCACTACAACTATTTTTTTTGCTTTTTAGGGCCACACCCTCCTGTGGCATATGGCGATTCCCAGGAGCTACAGCTGCAGGCCTACACCACATCCACAGCAACACCAGATCTGAGCCTTGTCTGTGACCTACACCACAGCTCACAGCAACGTCAGATCCTTAATCCACTGAGTGAGGCCAGGGATGGAACCCACATCCTCATGGATCCTAGTCAGGTTAATTAACTGCTGAGCCACAATGGGAACACCCACTACAAATTTTTGAGGCTGTTTCATCATCTATAAACTGGTGATAATAATACCTAAATCATTGGCTTATTGTAAAGATTAAATGAGACAGTACAAGCAAAGAACATAATGCTTGGCACACAGGAAGAGCTCAACAAATATTAGCTCTTCTTAGTCAATCCATGGAGTTAATCAGGAATTAACACTGCCCATACTCACACAAAGGGGCATGTTCAAACAATTTACCTTGATAGCATGTCTCTCTCTCTTTACTCATAATTTTTTTTTCTTTTTAGGGCCATACCTGTGGCGTATGGAGATTCCCAGGCTAAGGGTCTAATCAAAGCTGTAGTGCTAGCCTACACTACAGCCACAGCAATGCCAGATCTGATCCACATCTGTGACCTACACCACAGCTCACTGCAACTCCAGATCCTTAACCCACTGAGTGAGGCCAGGGATCAAACCTGCATCCTCATGGTTAGTAGTTAGATTTGTTTCCGCTGAGCCGCGAAAGGAGCTACTTAATAATAATTTTTTAATGCTTAAAAAAATTCTCCAGGGAGTTCCCATGGTGATGCAGTGGGTTAAGGATCCAGCATTGCTACAGCTGTGGTGTAGGTTGTAGCTGTGACTTGGATTCCATCCCTGGCCCAGGAATTTCCATGGGTCTCAGGTGCAGCCAAAAAAGAAAAGAGAAAATAACTTTCCATATCTGCAGTTACATCTCTATTATCATTTTTCCTACTTGTGTCTTCTTCCCCACCCCCGCCTTTAGTCTTGCCAAAGTTTTTCTATTTGCTCAACTTTTCATAGCATCAAACTTATTGGCCAATTTCAGAATTCTTTAACTTTGTGTTACATTTCTGCCTTTATATTTCAGAATTGTATTTGAATGTGTTAATTATAACAGAATTTACATCAATTTAAAGAATAGTGTTATAACTCTGTGGGAGTGGTTATGTATTTTACCTATACTTGGTACACATAAGGACCATGACATCTGGAAGGGATTCTACTCTGATCTTTACCTCCTTCTGCGTTTTTTTTCCTGATTTATTGTTTTCTTTTACACATTTCCTGAGTTGAGAGCTTGGTTCATTTATTTTTACATTTTTGTGTTTTCTGTTAAGTGCATTTAAAGCAATAAATTGTCCTTTAAATACTGCTTTGACCATAGCCCACAATTGCAAAGCTATTTATATATAGAAAAACAACTCTGTTTTCCATGTGAAATGATTTTACTAATGGTTTCCTACTGTTATCACTTACTACCATCATTTGGCATTCTGTGGTTATTTACTATGTGGTAGGCGTAGAACAGTAACAGTAATACTAAATTTCACCCACTGAAAACAAAAATCAGATGAATTCTGGGTGCTGAAAACATTTTCACCATTCTTCTTCTTTCTGGCCTACAATTTTAGCTTGTCTATCTACATGTAGCGTAGATTGGGAGAAGAGGGAATAAGTGGAAAGGGAGTGAGTGGGGCTAGGGGTTGAACCCACAACCTCATGGTTCCTGGTCAGATTTGTTAACCACTGAGCCACAACGGGAAATCCATGAACTTTAGTTTCAATTGGTAGTAAGAAACTTGATAATAAGAGTTTTGGAAAGCCCTACCAAAAAAATCTATTATTTAAGCCAAGCATTCTTAATCTGGGTCTGTGAATTTTGATGAAAAAATAAATATACCCATTAAATATATATCTATATATAGATATAGCTATAAAGCATTTGCATAAATAATAATACATGTGCATACATGTTTTTTTTACTAAGCCCTAATTGAAAATTAGCATTTCTTCCATCATGAATATAGTCAGTAAACCACAGTAACATTAGCAAACTGTGACTTTGTCCCCAATAGAAGTCACACATATTTTCTACCACATTAAAGTTGATGCAGATATCTCAAAATACTGTTTATGTGCATCACTACTGCAAAATTACTGTAGGTACTGATCTTGTTACTTAAAGCATTAGTAAAGGAGCAAATACATAACTATTAGTTATCTATGGCAGTGTAATAAATCCCCTCCCACCACATTAGTGGCCTAAAAAGATGAATAAGTATTGTTTCACCGTGTCTGTGGACAAGCAATCAGGTAAGATTAGCCATGTCTGTTAGCTCAGTGTTCTTTACCAGGCTGCAACCAAGATGTCGCCTCGGGCTACAGTCATCTCACGGTTCCACTGGAAAAGAATCTGCTTCCAGGCTTACTTATGAGGTTGTGAGTATGATTCAGTTTCTCTTGGGTTGTTGGACTGAGTGCCTCAATTCCTTGAAGACCTTGCTTTGTTCTTTGCCACATGGACCTCTCCATGAGACAGGGGACAGCATGACAGCTGGTTTCCATCAGAGTATGTAAGAAATAGAGCAAGAGAGGATGAACAAGATGGAAGCAAGAGTCTTTTGTAACCTAACATGGAAGTGACATCCCTTCATTTTTGCTGTATTCTCTTTTTCAAAACCAAATCACTAGGTTTACCCCACACTCAGGAGCGGTTTGTGCAAGATGGAAATATTGGAAGGTAAGGATTACTGGGAGTCATCTTAAGAGCTGCCTACAACAGAGCTATAACAAAAACTCATTTTTTGGTATTTTAATAATTGTATATTAATATAAGCAATTTCCTTTATAGCCCTAGGTAGTTTCTTTTATGCATTTAAAAACACTATTCTGCAAAAGGGCCTATAGATTTCACCAAACTTCCAAAAGGGCACTTGGCTCTAATTTGATTCAGGTCAGGCACCTTCAACAACCTGGGGGAATTTGTTTGGAATGGCCTCAATTTAGAAATTGGAAGTTGAAGATGTACCCTGCCCCACATTACCCTAGTCTAATACCCTACACATTCCTCTAGTGCTATGAAAATATTATGGCATATTTGAAAATATAAACTTGCTATAGGATACTCCATAAACTGTTTCCAATCCTACCACACTTGAATTAGTATGTATGCACTAGAGGGAGAATGGGGTGCAGGCATCTGTCAAGCATGTTTGATTATAATTAAACCTCTTATTTTCACGTATGTCAACTGTCATTTGTGTCTTAAAATGACCATATGATGTAGGAAGAACTGATTTCTTCAAGAACACACTAATTACCAGACAACATAGTGCTTTTTCCACTATCAAGGTATATATGAGAAAGCAGAGTGTAAAAAAAAGAAATGATATTATGATTCTTCTCTAAGTCTTTCACGTGCGTTGCCTACCCTCATCAAAACTAAAGATAATGGTTGGCATCTCTGAATTATATTTTCTGCAAGCACAATGCCAGCTTTGCATATTGTCTTAACAGTCTAAAAGTTAATGGTATTTTATAAAATCTCTAATATTCAGATAGAAGATAAATTTTTCAATGATAATTAGGAATGAGTCTCTTCATTGGCTTGTCCAGTAAGTTTTCTCCCTAAGCTCAAATGCATCATCCTCCCAAACATCTTTTCTGAGGCACACTACAGGATGGTGATTTTTCTCATAGTTTTCTTATCCTAAATAAGCAACCCAGTATTGTCAGTTATTTTAAGATTTTCCCCAAGCAAGATAACTCGAGCAAGTTTTTCATGTATGTCACAGAGTTTTTTGGCAGCTTTTCCAAATGCGAATCTCTCTCAAGTTGTTAGAGTCATGGTGAAATGGAAAAGGGTCAAGAAACCTGAGTGGCTTCTAGATCTCACAGCTACTAACTAGGCAGCTTGATCAGTCAGTCCAGTTTTGTTGACCACATTGTCCTACTCTGCAAAATGTTCCCCCAAATCACTAAAATTATCTCTAAGCCACTTTCCATCTCTATCATTCGCATTGCATAGTGAAGCATCAAGAAAAACTGTTGACATTTAGAATACGTGACTAATGTAGCAACACACAGGGCCACTCCCAAGAGTGGCCTGAACTAGCTCTGGGCAGAGTAGAGGGAAGTGAGATGAGGCTGATGAGAGGAATCGGTGACCATTCAAACAACTCCACCGCCAGGCGCAGGTGGATGGGGTGGGGCGGGGGGCGGTGTTGACGACAGAAGACTACTTCCGGCTGTGGTGCGTATGACGTCAGGACCGATTCGGACCGGCCCAGCCACCAAGAAGCCGAGCAGGGAGGGCTCGCGAGAGTTCAAGGAGGCCACCCCGAGATTCCGGCGCGGCAGCGGCGGCGGGTCCCACCTCCTGGGGGCGGGGCGAGGGCGGAGCGGGCAGCAGGGAGCGGACGGCGCCGGGCCGGTTGCGGTCCGTGCGGAGGCTGAGCCGGCCGCGGGCGCGACCGGAGGCAGGTGAGTGTGGGGATGCGGCGCTTTGAGGCGGCAGGCGCTGGGGGGCTCGTCTCGCTGTGCCAGCCCCAACTCTGTGAGCGGAGCAGGAGATTTTATGTGTCTTTGGGTGTCCAGGGAAAGACGGGCTCATTTCGCGGCTGGAAATGCCTCCGGTGAAGCTCCAGCGACGGCCTTGGCCCTCTTGTTCCCTGGAGTGCTACTGGCCCCAGGTGTCCGGAGAGGTGGCCTTGATCCCAGGGAGGAATCTTTGTCCTTCCCTGCTCCTTTCCCCTTCCACGCCTCTGCCCCCGAGCACCCTGCTCCCCGTCCCTGCCTGGGCTTCGTAAACAATAACAAATGTCGCGGATCCTCTCCTGTATCCCCAGCTTTCCCGTCCCGTGCCTTCCAGCTGGTGCCACTGAGGGGAAGGATTCTGGGCATAGCTCTTAGATTGTGGGGGCTGTTTGTGTACCATTCCTAAAAACTGATGCGTCAGATTGCTAAACATTTCTCAGACACTGTAAAGCCGCCCAGCTCCCAGAAGCCACAGTGTTCAAAACCGGTCTCGGAATCTGCCACTGGAACCCTAGACCCTTCTTTTCAATATCGTTTTCTCCCAACCCTTTTTTTCACCTTTGCTATCGGGGACAAACGAGTGCTTGTTTGGTATGAGAAGAGGAAAGACTCTACCCGATTGAGTAGGAGACATTTCACCTTTAAAAAGTTGCCAGGTTGATAGCAAAAGAACAAAAGTTTATTTTCAAAAGCGGTGGCCTCCCGTTTACTGTTGCTACTTTTGTGGGGCCGCTTTTCTGGTCCTTAGTTTGGAAGAAAAGTATAAAAAGAAATAGGAGGGGGGCGGGAGAGCTGGTGGTGCTAGAAGTAGTGGATGTCCAAAGGGTGATGCTGCCGTTCCTCACTTGATAAAATGCAGAACCAAAGCTCTTGTCTATTTCATGAAACTTGTGATAAGTTTTGATAGAAGCCAGTTGCTCGGGAAAGGTGGCCGGAGTAATAGCTTTATTACTAACTACTAAAATCTGAGGAAACAACTTTTAAGCGTTTTACTTTATGTCTCCTAGCTGTAAGATGGGAGAGAGACCTTGTCTTTTGGGGGCTGTGAGTGGGGTGGGGGCTTAAGCTTGTTAGGTCTCCCTACTTTGAGGCAGGGTCTATTGTTGTTTAAGCTCAGTTTCCTTACGGAGGGAAGGTTTTTCAAAGTTCTTTGTCTCAATCGTAAATGCATATAGATACTGGCAACCTCTTTGTGTTTGGCCTTTCTTTGTATTGCCTCAGGATATATAAAACAATTAAGTTTATTATAGTCTCTACCCAGTAGCTGGGAGGTATTGTATGTGAATTAGCCACTCTTGTGACTATTTGATGGAAGAGAAGTTAGTCCAAAATAGAACGTTAAAGTATGATGATATTTGCTCATTGCAAAGGTTCATTAAAGTAATTTTGTGTAAAAATATCCTGATCTCAAAGGAAGTACAATGCATAATTTTTTTTTTTTTAATTTGATCTGGCTTAGCTTTGTGGTGTTCTCCTCGTTAAGATGGCTGATAATATTTCCCATTTGGTTGGGATATATTTAGAATGAGAAGTAAATTGGGTGTAGTTTTTGTAATCCTTTAAAACGCCCTGCCATGGGGAATGAAAAAAAATTAGACTTAGAAAAACCACATTAAATGAGTGCCGTTCTTCTTTTAGTCTTTTGATTTTGAGTTTGTTTCAGAGTAAATCAAAGGATAGAGACCAATGAGCAAATAAAAAGGAGTCCTCAGCCATTTTTATGCCGAAAAAATTAATTTCAAAAGGTAGGACACTATAAAAACAAAGGAAGAATTGTGCTTTGTAGAAAATGGTGACAAAGCCATGGACTCAACTCAGCCATTTGTTTTCAGAAAAGTTCCGTCCCCTCAAAGTAAGGGCAAGATCATTATGTTAGCGAAATTGGATAACTCTTTGGAAGGTGTTTTCCAGTGATCTTGTAAAAGTCGGAAGCTTTTTTGCATGTGTGTGGCACTCTTTTGAGAGAGAAAAGAGGGCGCAAATCAAAGCCAGAGAGATCTGCATCTCAATGTAATGTTAAAATCATTTTATTTTACATAAACAGTGGAGAGTGAATCAATCTAGCATATTGTCCTCCAGCACCCCCAAGATTACATTAAAATCAGCAGATGGGCAAGTTATGATTAGGTAAACTTGACATATGCAGAGATTATGCTGCTGTATTTTTATATTAAAAGCACCATAGACTTTTTGAATGAAATAATGAGTCAGCTTATAAAAGCATATGCTTTAAAGCATAAGAAAAATTTAAAAATTAATGTAAGATAACCTTGGTCAATAGTTAAAAGATATTAAGTGAATCCTTTTTCCTCCCTCCCCACCCCCCAATTTTTGTTTAAGTCTTGAGACTATTTAGCAATGTATGCCCTGTACTTAAGTGTGCTGATTATATAAAATTTCTGTCTCCAGGGAGTTCCTGTTGTGGCACAGCGGAAATGAATCTGACTAGTAACCATGAGGTTGTGGGTTTGATCCCTGCCTTTGCTCAGTGGGTTAAGGATTTGGTGGTGCTGTGAGCTATGGTGTAGGTCACAGACAAGGCTCAGGTACTGCATTACTGTAGCTCTGATTAGACTCATTTCCTGAGAACCTCCATATGCTGTGAGTGTGGCTCCAAAAGGCAAAAAAAAAAAAAAAAAAAAAAAAAAATTCTGTCTCCAGGTAAAGGTTTGCTAATTGACATGGTGTTATGGTTCAGAACTTTTAGAGAGAGGGAACTGAAGGGTAGCAGTGAATGGGATTTACTGCCCTGTATACTCAGATTAGCTGTGCTCTCTTATCTTCAAGGAAGTATAACCTAATGGGAAGGAAATACACCCAATTAACTATAATCACAGTGCATTTTGTGCAGGAGCCGAGGAGTGATGGGTTACTTTCTACTAGACCAATTGAGACAGGCTTTCAATAGGAAAAGGCTTTTGTGTAGAAGATTTGGATGATCTAGTCATATGATAATCATCATAAGCAAACACTTTTTATAATACTGTTTATAAACCCTTAGAGTAATAATCTACCTGAATTTAATCTTTACAACAACTGTATGGAGTAGGGTGTTTTTATTCCCAATTTGCAGACTGGATAACTGAGTTACCTAGAAAACAGTAAAACAAAGATTCCCACATAGGCATTCTGACTTATACCTATATTCCTGCCCTTAACCACTCTCCTTATTTTCTCTCCCACCTTTTTTTTTTTTTTTTTTTTTGTCTTTTTGTCTTTTTAGGGCCACATCGGAGGCCTATGGAGGTTCCCAGGCTAGGGGTCCAATCAGAGCTGTAGCCACTGGCCTACACCAGAGCCACAGCAATGCCAGATTTGAGCCGTGGCTGTAACCTATACCACAGCTCACGTCAGTTCTGGATCCTTAACCCACTAAGCGAAGCCAGGGATCAAACTGTATATGCTAGTCGGGTTCGCTAGCTGCTGAGCCACGATGGGAACTCCATTCTCTCCCACTTTTGATGGTCTTTCTCAGGTCTGTAGTCTCAAAGACTTGATTCAGGAAAATGCATTCCTTTGGCACCTAAATATAGGGATCTGTTTCTAGAAAGAGCTCCAAAATAATGAAAACCCAGGTTAAATAGGTTATTTTTGGTATGCTAGATATTTAATCCATTTTCGGAAGTTGGTCTTTGTGCAAATTAAATGTAACCATTGAATGGGACTTTTGATGAATTTGACTTATTAACTAATAGCAATACCCATAAGAATTTAGAAGTGAGAAATTCTATCTGTATTAATCAACTCCTTTGCCTAATGGAATGTTTGAATCATTGTATATTTTGGCTTGTAATTTCCTTCAAACCACAGGGCACTGGGCATTTTTTGGATTGAATTTTGTGAAGTCAGAATTTAGTTAATGATTGAATGTCAGTCTCAGGCCCTTTAGCTTTTATTTCCACAAACAGCTAGATTTATAATGTCTGGAATCAGTGTTTCAAATAGAGTGTTGTACATGTATTAAATGGGAGTTCAATCACAGATACTTTTTGTTAGGGCAACTCCGAGAGTTGGGGTTGTGAAGTAACAGGTGCTGTGGAAATACCCTGGGCCCAATATAGGCCTACTCTATCAATGCTTCTTTGTTGAACAAATGGCCCAACTGATTTTATTTACAAAGTTTCAGGAATGGTTCACATTTATTATTGTTTATCTAAGCATGGAAATCTCAGTACATTTAATTGGGTTTGAAGGTTGGAGGGGGGAGTATGTCTAGGCAGTGATGGGGTACTACCTGTCCTTTACCTGTTTAGCAAGATGTAGCCCTTTGTCAGTGCCCTGGTAGACTAATCATAGTTTTAAGTAGAGCTCTAGAGGCACAGTCTCTGTGAATGAATATGATAAGTGTTCTCTCCTTATGTGAGTAGGGTAGGTTGTAGAAGACCTTGATGAGCTTAAAACCTATTGGGAAAAGTAGGAGTTCCCGTCGTGGCTCAGTGGTTAATGAATCCAACTAGGAACCATGAGATTGAGGGTTCGATCCCTGGCCTTGATCAGTAGGTTAAGGATCCTGCATTGCCGTGAGCTGTGGTGTAGGTTGTAGACACAGCTTGGATCCCGCGTTGCTGTGGCTGTGGTGTAGGCCGGTGGCTACAGCTCCGCTTAGACCCCTAACCTGGGAACCTCCATATGCTGTGGGAGTGGCCCTAGAAAAGGCAAAAAGACAAAAACAACAAAAAAACCCAAAACTTATTGGGAAAAGTAGCAGAATGAAAGCCAGGATTTAAAGCCATGTATTTATATTATTACTATAAGACAAAAATGGCAGAACAAATTAAAAACATTTTTTCCCACACAGCTTAGATTAGTAGTGATGGCATATCATTTCCATTTACCACTCTTTGATTGACAAAATCTTGAAGAATCTTCAACCCATAATTTCATGGAGATGCTTTTTTTTTTTTTTTTTTTTTTGTGGTGGGTCTCAGAGTACACTAGTGATCCTTGTTTGTTTGTTTGTTTGTTTGTCTTTTTGCTATTTCTTGGACCGCTCCCGCGGCATATGGAGGTTCCCAGGCTAGGGGTCGAATCGGAGCTGTAGCCGCCAGCCTACACCAGAGCCACAGCAACTCGGGATCCGAGCCGAGTCTGCAACCTACACTACAGCTCACGGCAACGCCGAATCGTTAACCCACTGAGCAAGGGCAGGGATTGAACCCGCAACCTCATGGTTCCTAATCGGATTCGTTAAACACTGCGCCACGATGGGAACTCCTGGAGATGCTTTTAAGTCCACTATGCCATGCTTCATTATAAAAAAGTTACACATTCCTGTAAGTTTAGGTCTTGTTTTGAAAGGTTGTTCTCAGTAAAAATGAGTGTGTGTTGGGCAAACTCAAAGGAAAACCAGACATACTCTTACCTCCTTGCTGAGAGAAATTTGGGGGCATCATTTTCCATCATAGTCTTATTTTGCCTCCATTGACAATCCATTGAGGCATGTAGCCTCCCTAAGACCTTAGCAGTTATAGGTCAGAGAGTGAGCTGACACTCACATTGATGTTGTGTAAATTCAAAAAGCCTTGAACTTTGGCAATTTGTGGCTTACAATAGTACCACTTATATTATGTTCAGCTTTTAAATTCTTAAACAAGCTCCTTGTCTTTCCCTAAATTAACAGTAGACCAGTTGACAACCCAAATCGGTGTTGAGTCTCAGTCCAAACATAGAGAAGGTTTCCTATTTTCCTTGTCTTTTGCTAATTCTTATTGATCCCACCAGTACAGACTTTTCACCTATTAGTGTATAAGTCTCTGAACCCACATGCATGGGCAGCATCCATTGTTTTTCATCTTTTACAATTATTTGCTATCTCTCCATCTGATTCAGGAGGGAATTCTATTCCTCTTCTTCCTAATTTTGGAAAACTCTTTTACTGCTTTTGCTTATTACTGAATATGTTGGAGTTAATAATGGTTAACACCTCAGACTCAACCACAGATACAACCACTTCCCCTGAATAAAGAACAAGATGGCAGAAACTTAAATAACTATGCATGATTGTTAATACCATCTATTTTGGGCAAGGAGAGTTGCTGTGTCTCTGTTATGGAGCTTCGCTTTCATTCTGTCTCCGAATATTTAGAAACTGGAAAGATTTTTTTTTTAAGGAATTTGAAAGTTTGGAATCAGAGAAACTCTGTACACATCAATAAATGCTTTTATTTATTTTTTTTGGTCCCATTTTCCATATAGTCATTGCTCTTCTGCTTTTATGACTTGGAGATTGTGGCTACACTTCTCTAGATTCTTCAGCGGTCCTGGAGACACAGTAAGTAACTTGTGTGTTTAATATGGGAAATGCTTTGTATAATCTGTACTTCTTAAACTTTGTCTCCTAACAGTGTCACAAAAATGCAGCCTTCTGTATATCATCCTCCCAACTGACATGTTCTTGGCTCCATTTTCTTCCTGAATGTCACCAGTCAGGGAGCAGGTCTAATAATAATTTTATCAACAGCCATCCGTCATCATTTACTTAACCCTTACTGTGTACCAGATATAGTGCCAAGTACCTTATATAAATATTGTCTCATTTAATCCCCACAGCAACCCCAGAGTTACTATCGATACTTAGAAATGAGGGAACTGGTGCCTAGGAAGGTGAAGAGCAGGGCTACTGGAGTAGATACTGAAGGGGCGGAGTTAGAAACTGATCCCTAAGATCCAGGTTTGCTTCTCTGGCATTGCTTTATTACAAAGACTTCTCTTTTGCTATTTAATTTACCCCCTTCTTCTATCCCCACCTGAATTTTCTTTCTTCCTTCTTCTCCCTCCTTTTTTAGGAGTTATTTACAGTTTTGATGTAGCATATAAATTCTCGTGGAAAAAGTATACAGAAACACTTCAGCTCTCTTCAGATTTCCTATAGAGGGCGACTTGCTCTTGGAGAGGGCTTACTGTAGAATACTAGATGCACCTTGTATTTGGGGTGTGTTTTAGAGTTTTATAAAGAGTTTTTTACACATTTTCTCACTTCCTTCTCAAAGCAAACTTAAATTCAGGTCTTTAAAAGCTGCTCCCTGAAGTTTGTTAAGGATTATGCAAACGTAGTTGATGAAACAGTTCTTGCCCTCAGCAGTTTTGAGCCTGAGGAAATGATGAAATCAAATATTTTGACTTCATTCAAGCCAATTAAGAGCAGATAAATATCACTGCAGCATAGCCTTTTCTTAAAAGGTGTTAAAGCTTTGAGCTACCTTTTAGGTCAAAATCAAAACGCTGGAATTTTAGTTCTGCATTTTATTTTATTTTATTTATTTTATTTTTTTAATTTTTTTGTCTTTTTGCCTTTTCTAGGGCGATTCCTGTGGCATATGGAGGTTCCCAGGCTAGGGGTCTAATCGGAGCTGTAGCTGCTGGCCTACACCGCAGCCACAGCAACCTGGGATCTGAGCCGTGTCTTCTACCTACACCGCAGCTCACAGCAATGCTGGATCCTTTAACCCACTGAGCAAGGCCAGGGATCAAACCCGAAACCTCATGGTTCCCAGTCGGATTCGTTAACCACTGTACCATGACGGGAACTCCTAGTTCTGCATTTTAAACCATAAACTGTCTCAAACCCTCAATTCCTGTAATTGAGGTGCATGGTTGTCAAGTTGCTATCTACTTGATCTGCACACAACTATTGCGTTTAACTAAAATAATTACCCTGAAGGAATGGGATGGAGGGAGGACAGATCTATTTCAGAAGTGAAATTGAAGAATCGAGGATTCCAGCAAGGGCTTGTTAAGGTATCTTACAGTAACATTGTCGAAGGAAATTGGATGTATACTTTAAAGGATGGATAAGCTGCTGCAAGTATTCACCTCTAGAAAGTTGTATTATTTAAGAGACCAGCGAGCTAATCTTATGATCCACTTTTGAAATATCATCTTGTGCCTGTATCTTGTTTTATTAAATTTAGTTACTACAGAGCTGTGAACATTCTTTGTTGTTAAGCATTTGCCCGTTGACTTGCTGTTCCCCCCCACCACCAACCCGTGGAAACCATGTTTGCCCTTCATAATTTTTCTATATTTGTCAGCAGAGGCTGGTTGTCTGGTTTTCAACACTGGGGAGTTGCCTTTTGTTGTGTTTTTACAATAGTGAGCCGTTTCATTTGGGCACATCTTTCAAATCTGGTTGAGGATATTCTCCATATGTTCACTATTATCTTCGCCAAATAAAATAGACTTTCTATTTTTGTGGCTAGAATGGAAAAATTTCAGTCCCAAATTGTATATATTTGACCCACTGATATTCTTAATACTGGCAAATCCTAAGGGAATCGCAGACTCATACTATTTCAGTGAGGTTAATCATCACAGTGCAGCATTTGTCAACTATTTTCTGGGCAGTATCCTAGGTATTATATTAGGTACTATATTGGCAAGATAGAGACAAATAAAATGTCCTGCCTTTCCATTTAGAAAGGTTCCGTTTAGTAAGAGTTGTAACGCATGGGTACAAATAACAGTAATTCAAGCAGAGAAGTAGTGATAAGCAAGTAACAAGGCACTGTGGGAGCAGAGGAAGGAGAGATTGCTTATGGCTGGCGAGATTAGGAAAGCTTCCTATATTAAGTAAAATATGAATTGACCATTTATGAGTGAAGGACATGCCAGGCAGAGGGATTAGTATGAGTTGGAAATATCTCTGTAACACCTGATAAATTACATGTTAATTACTTACTTCATTCTGTGCCCTATTGGATTGGAGCCCATTGGGTTTGGAGAATAGGTGTTTTTCAGCTTTTCATCCTCTGCTTCATCAACTGCTCAACCTGGTACATTTAAATAAAGTTGTGCTTTATTAAGATTACAGTGGCAGTATGAAATGGATTCAAGGGAAGAGGGGCCAGAAATGGGAAGACCAATGAAAAGGCTGATGTAAATGCTCTAGGAGATAGGTAATGAGGTTCTTAAACCAAGTGGGCCTGGAAAGGAGAGACTTGGGTGAATGAGTGTTGCCCCTTCCTGTTGAGACCTAGGGAGTTCTTTGACTCTGGGAGTTACCTATGTATACACGGCATGTACCTGGAGAGGCAGTGATGGGAAGACCTGGTGTACCCTCACAAAGCAGGCAGGTAACCACAGAGCTACTTAGAGCCTTAGAAATCATTCCACATAGCTCCTCTAATGAAGGAGCACTCAGGGAAGCACCTAAGGAAAAGGAACACCTGTTTGGGAGACTCAGAGATGCTTTCCAGGGAGGTGGTAAGTGTTTGAGCTGAGACTTGAAGGGTGAGTAAGAGTTTTTCAGGCCAGTAAGCAGCAGGAAGACCTCAGAGCAGAGAACCTCAGAGACTATTTAGGAAGCCACAAGGATCTGTATTTTAGTGTTGGGACAGGAGGCTGGCTAAGATAAATGAACTTGTGCTAAGAAGATAACTTTTTATTTGCCATGTTTTTTCATATTTATTTTATTCAGCTTTAGCATCCTGAACTTTGGTAAAGAAGTATTTTCGTTGCCTCTTACAGCCTTGTGGAAGCACCTGGGCTGTGTTTCCCAGTCAGCCTGCAAGTATGCTGCCAGTGATAATAAATTGTCCCTTGCTTCCATTTTGTGAATCTAAACAAAAAAGTTGGTGATATCATTAGCCAGAGAGAAAGAGAGAAATCCACTGAAAACCTTGTCTTTGATCACTGCCCAGAGCAGGTAGGGTTGTGGAATAATGCAAATGCAGCATCAGAACATAGCTCCATGGGCACTTGCCTTGAGGGATGTGGCAGGAACATAATTATTTACCTTTCTCATAAAGTTTTATGGCACCCCTAAAAATTTCCCAGAATTGTAATATCTAGTGCTGAAGTCCATTTATTCTGGATCTGACCTTGATTTTTTTTTTTTTTCATCTTCACTACTCTAATGCTCATTTTAATAACATGGCATGACTCTAAACTTCAAATGGTGTCATACATTGCCTCACATTTGCCCCAATTCCATCTTTTTTGGTCATTTAGAAACCTGCATCTGCACCTCATGATTCTGAACCTCTCCAGTGGACTGCTAAGGCTAAAAGGTACTCAGGATTTCTTTGCACAAAGGTTTCCTTTCTGCAGCCATTTGCTGTTTTCTGTCCCATGGATTGGGCCACTGACACATAATATAGTTAAGCTGTTTTCTGAGGACAACCAAATAGTTCACTGTAGACTCCAATTAGGTTATATCCATTGTATTTCTAGGTGGGGGCTGCGGGGAGGGCCTGTATCAGCAGTGGTAATAAAAGTTTATGGGCACTACCAGGAAGAAAGTGAACGACAAGAGCAGGAGAAGAAAAGAAAGCTTGCAGAGGGGCTAAGGCTGGAGAAAGGAGAAAGGCACATATGGTTAAAGGAGGTCAAATACCTTTAAGCCCTGTTCTGGGTGCCACCTGGTGGGACCAATGCCATATTTGAAGATTAAGTTGAGCTGCCAGTAGTTCTGTCTAAAAATACCCTGGGAGTATTGTTATGCCCAAAATGACCATTTTTTTAGTCAAATATTTATGGGTTTAGTTGAAAAAACATGTTTATATACCCGTATCTTTCTGTTTTCAGAACTGAACGGAAAGGGAAACAGAAACCAACACACTTTAATTATTAGCGAAAATTGTAGTTACATTTCTGAAATGTCGTAAAGCATTTTGAGACTTAAAACATAGATTATGCATTGTCCCAGTTAGGCAGAAGGTGACAGAAAGGGCAGGGAAGAATAAGTAGGCACATGTGTTTGGGTAAAACTGCATTCCAGTACTAACCATATAACTGGACCCACAGAGGGGAAGATAGGACAAGAAATGAGATCCTGAGCATGTGTTGTCCTGCCTAGGTAAACTCTTTCCCTTTCTGAAAATGTTCCGACCAGAAACATTACTTCTTCAAAATGTTTTTCATCATTGGACAAACAAAGCCAAAGAATTAAAAATAGGTATAAGTTTAGTTTTTCTATAATGGTAATAAAAACTTTTCTCAGACTGTAGGAAATACTGGATCGAATTAAAGTCTTTGACTCATTCTCAGAGTTGAAAGGTCCTGTAGAGGTCAAGTAATCTAGTTCTCTGCTGTGAATTCTCTCTAATCCCTAATAAGTGGGTGTTTAGTCTTTGCCTGAATATTTTAGTTCCTTTCTTTAAAGACAAGGAACTTCACAGATTACAAGATAGCTGACTCATTCTCTTGAGTGGTTGGTGTTCTCTGGCCTTGTCTTCAATCCTCATCATTTTGTAAAAAATTATGAATAATGTGACTTTATTGAAATGCTCCATAGTTATGCATTTACTTAGTTGCATGTGTTTTTGTCCTGCTTTCATTGGGTATGGGTTTTTGTTGTGTACATACATGGCTTATTTGGGTTGTTCTGGGACATGCAACAGTTGTACCAACATCACTGTGCATTTCTATATTAAGTGGACAATTGCTGAATTACCTTGCAAATAGATGAAAAGGATAATATCCCACCTACTGTGTTTCTAGTGCTAAAGTAATTAAACAAGGAGGCCATTAGGCTGAGATGAGCTTTAATGCTCCAGTAGCCTATTTAACCAAACGAAACTTGATCCGGAGTCAAAGCACTATAATCTGAGAAAATAAGTTACGGATCTAGTTTCCAGTCCTCTTCTAACTCCACGCACTCTGGTCTGGATGATCTCCCATGCTCTGTTTTCTCCAGAAACTACCCCGTGATTTTGTCTTCCAAGTCAGACCTCTCCCCTGAGCTTGAGACTCTGTTGTCCATCTCTTTCCTAGATATCACGCCCTGGACATGTTCCAGAGGTAACTCAGATTCAACTTGCCCAGAGCTGACCATATCTTCTTTCCCAGAATCTTTCTCATGTTCCTTACCTCCTCCAATGCATGGCATTACTGTTTGGCTGCCCAAGCCACAAACCTGGTAATCACCCTTGACTCCTCCTCTTGTTTGTTACTCACATTCAGTTAATTGTTAAGTCTTCCTTAGTGTCTCTTGAGTTCTTTCCATTTTTGCTCTTTCTACGGTGACAGTATCTTCATACAGACTGAAATAGCCAAATTGCTTAAATAGCCATCTCTCTGCTACCAGTCTTGCCCTCTTGCAATCCATTTTCCACGTGGCTGCCAGAGGGTTCTCCTAGAACGTAAATCTCATTGTATACCTCCGATAGTTACAATTTCCAGTGGTTCTCCATCTCCTCCTCCATGTGCGTCTGGGCCCCTTGAAGAAGTGGTGCCCTTTACTTTTCAAACCCTGTCTTTCATTATTACTCACCTCTGCAACTGCCCTTCACCTCTAGCTTTCTCTGACCTTGGGTCTTATACACTCCTTTCTGGAACACTCCCATTCTTTTCTGGGTAACTCCTGTGGTTTCTTCCTCTGCTCAGGCACCTCCACTTTCAGGGATGCCTCCCTTGACCTTTCACCTCTTGTCAGGGTTAAGTACCCCTCCTTTGCTTTCCCACAACAGCTAGTGCACATATCTTTGATGACATTTTTAATGTTTGTTTTGTAGAGCCGCACCTGTGGCATATGGACGCTCACAGGCTAGGGGTCAAATCGGAGCTACAGCTGCCAGCCTACACCACAGTCACAGCAACACGGGATCCGAGCCACATCTATGACTACACCCCAGCTCACAGCAACGGCACATCCTTAACTCACTGAGCGGGGCCAGGGATCGAACCCTAAATCTCGTGAATACCATGGGTATCTTGTGGATAACCGCTGAGCCAGAATGGGAGCTCCCCATTTTTTATATCTTAAAATAGAATGATAGTTAGCATTGTGAACATTTACTATGTGGCAGGCATGGAACGGTGTTAACTGGAAAATTCTTCCTTATGCAGCTTTTAGCTGGTTCTTATCACAGAATTAGAGATAGTTTTGTATCACTGTAATAATAATATTCAGTATCATTATCTTTTATCTTCTCTGTTTCAGGCTAAGCATATTTATTTAATTTGTTCCAATGTCATGGATTCCAGGGTTTTTACCCACTTGTCTACTCTCCTCCATATGTGTTCTTTTTTGTTAATTTTCTCTCTTAGAATGTGTGGTTCAATTTTAAATAAAATACAGTTGTCATAAAGAGAGGCAGGACTTCACAGGTATGTAGCATCTGGATGTAGATTGTCACATTTAAGATACAGGCCTCATTTTGCCATGTCCATAAATGTGAATTTGTGTGTGTGTGTGTCCAGAAGTAATTAGGATTATAGAATTTACTTACATTTAGTAAGTGACCAAGAGACCAACAGAGAAACAAGAATGCCAGTTGGTAATATAACTGTGAGGAGAAGGGAAACTTGCATCACTTGGCCAGCGCACTGTTACTCCAGTAGCTCACTGTATGTGGGAAGCAGTTCTTGCCGTCAGAATGGGTCATCTTAATGGGGAGTGTCACTAAGCCAGAATAACTATAAAAAAAATAGCCTCTTTTTTTATAAGGATGCACCTGCCCAGCACTGCTCTGGCTGTGAGCAGCCGTCTCCACCTTGGACAGTATTGGGGAACACAGGCAAAATCTTGCTTGTTGTCCCCTGCCTCTAGACTAGTGACACACTCTTTTGTTAACTCAGTCTTCTCTCTAAGAAAACACAATTGGCAAGGTTTCATCTTTCTTAATTCACATTCTAATCCTGCCCCTTCTGCCCCCCACTGAATGTATCCCTGCTCACTTGTGATTGGATTTGGGTGTTGCAAATAATTTGCAATTACTAATTTTCTTGGAATGACTTATGTTGAAGGCTAGTTTCTAATCCATTTGGTTCATGCTGTTATTACTCCCAGAGGGTGACTTAATTTTCAAAATACGAGGAAGTTTTGCTTTGTCCCTTTGTACTGATTGTAGTGCATTGCTGACTATTGAAAACTTCACCAGGTGTTGAAAACTTCACCAGGTATGAGCTGACCAATACGGCATGGAGAACAGCATTCACCTTGCTTATTCCTAATATATATCTGTTAACTTGGCCCTAAATTAAGATCATGTACATCTGGGAGGCAGTCATTCCATAGTTTTAATTTGTGTCAAGCTTTATCAATAAAAAATCATCAGTTGTTCTTTATATATATATATATATACACATATATATAAAACAGTTTATCGCAATTTATATTTAGCATTTGATTGTTTTTGAATCCAAATATAAATTTTACCTTTTCCTCTATTAAATTTCATTTGTTAAGGTTAATATTCTCTAAAAATTGGTTTGGATTCTGACCCATTATTCTACTTTGATTATTCTGTAGGTTTCATTCACCCTCATGTTTTGTTTTTTATTTGTTTTATTATTGTTATTACTGTTTTTATTATTCAAATGAATTTATCATGTTTTGATAAGGGTTTTGTCAAAAGCTTTATCCGGTTCATAACTGCCTAAGCCCAGTGAGTCTTACAGAACTTAATTATGAGCATTCTAGGTTTTGTTGCTTAATCAGTTATAAACATGTCTATTACTCAGCCCATTTTTCTTCGTCTTTCTCCTTTACCTCCTAAAAAGAATTGGACAGTCGATCTTGTTAAATATCTTTCAAAGATTGTTTGCCTCATAGATTGCCAAATAAAGAAATAAAGTTACTGGGTAATAGTTGTTCCTCCTGAATCCATGCTGACTTCTGATGATCACCCATCTTTGTCTATTCCAGGACCACCTGTTTTATGATCTGTTCTAGAATTTTCCTCAGACTGGATTATAAGCACAACAGTTAGTATTTCATAATGTCCGTGTTCTTTGGTAACGCTCATGCTGCTTCCTCATTTTTGAAAGATTGGGCAGCTGGTCTCTTGCCTTTCAGCAGAGCTCTCTGGTCTTCATAATCCATCAAGAGGACTTGTACTCAGCACAGTTCACATACGGCTCCTGGTATGTGAACTGGTCAACTAGCCAAGTCAGAAGATCTGCAGTGTGTGGGCGGCTCTCTTGTGGCCTCTGTGTCTTGGGCTTAGGTCCTCTCATCCCAGGGCTAGGCTTCTGGCCATCATTCTGAGGTTGAGACTGAGGAAGGAGGCCAAGCTTGAATGGGAGATGCACCCTGGATGGAGAGCTCTCTTTAATGTAGGGGATGTTGTCAAATAGAGATATATGAGCTGTCAAGTGGGAAGATTTTAAAAAAGCAAAACAGAAATAGAGGTGGTTCTTTTTTTTCCTGTCATGCATTAACTGAACCATTCACCTTAGCCTGCCTACCCAGGCCTTTTGCAGACTTTTGCTTCCAGACAAATTCAGAAGTCCCTTTGGTAGCCCTTGATGGTTATCTTAAGTTCAGCGTGCTGTGGGCATTTCGCTTCCCGACATCATCCAGAGTTTTTTTTCCTAGGTGTCCGTGTATGTGTGCCTCCTGTCTTTTATCTGTGTCTTTCAAAATCTCAGCTCATGGAGTTCCTGTCAGGGCTCGGCAGTAATGAACCCAACTAGTGTCCATGAGAATATGGGTTTGATCCCTGGCCTCGCTCAGTGGGTTAAGGATCCGGTATTGCTGTGAGCTGTGGTGGAGGTTGAAGATGAGACTCAGATCCTGTGTTGCTGTGGCTGTGGCGTTCTCGTAGGCCAGCAGCTGCAGTTCCAATTCAGTCCCTAGCCTGGGAACTTCCATGTGCCATGGGTGTGGCCCTAAAAAGACCAAAACAAAAACAAAAACAAAAAAAAAAACCACCTCAGTTCATTGGAGAGCTCTTTGTGCAGCCAGTCTTTTCAGAATCTTCCCCTTTTTCTAACATTTATATCCTTTGCAGTTTACCAGAATTCCATATTTCTATACCAAATCATTTCAAGTTGTACTTCTTTCTTTGTGACTAGAGCGAATAGTCTTTGGATACACTTTTGGGGTATGCTTTTTGTCCCATGTTTTTCTGACACATTTCTTTCTTTAATTCTCTCTCTTTCTCTGAACATTCTTTCCTAGATACTTCTAGCGATGTAACTTTAGGAACAAAAGTTTAAACCTGCTATTTTAGCAAGTCCTGTACAGATGTAAAACACTTCCCTTGTTATTCTTTTAAATTCATTTTCAGTTTATAATTTTCTTTCAACCAAGTTTAAAATGTTCACCGTCTACAGGGCAGTAATCATGTTTTCTACTTGCTTTGTGTTTTCCTCATAACACCTAGTAAAACATAGGTATTTCAACACAGGCATGTAGTATAACAAAGCCTAAGGCCTGTGAATTCTTCCTTTTTTTTTTTTTTCTTTTTCTTTTTCTTAGGGCCACACCTGCAGCATATGGAAGTTCTCAGGCTAGGGGTTGAATAAGAGCTGCAGCTTCCGGCTGACACCACAGCCACAGCAATGCAAGATCTGAGTTGCCTCTGTAACCTACGCCTCAGCTCGAGGCAGTGCCCAGATCCCCAACCCACTGAGCAAGGCCAGGGATTGAACCCACATCCTCATGGATACTAGTTGAATTTGTTTCTGTTGCACCACAGCGGGAACTCCAGGCATGTGCATTCTTGTGGATACAATTCAGGGGTAACCCCAAATCCTTACAGTCTCTGTAAGTCTTCACACTCTGGCATCTCTTAACTCCACACTTTTTTCTTACCACTCCTCCTCACTCCCTCAGTTCTTGTCATATTGTTTCTTCTGCCCCAGGGCCTTGCCTGCATGCTTCCCTCTTAGTTCAGATTTTGAAATCACTCTTTTCACCTCATTCAATTTTTCTTCTCAATGGGACCTTTCCTGAAGACCTTATTTAAATTTTAATGCTCCTCGCAGCCCCTGCACTTTTTATTCTTTTCCCAACTAGAATGTTAGCTCCATGAAGGCAGGTATTTTTGTGTCACCTGTATCCTTGGTGAAAGAATAGTATGGTCCATGGGGGATGCTCAGTAAACATTTCTTAGATTGATTAATTAAGGCTAGTTTAACTAGAATTCTCTCTTTTCATACCAATAGATTCCCTAGATTATTTTATTTTGGTTTAAGAAAAAATTACTTACCATGACATAAAAAGCATGAATTACAAAGGAAAAGATTGATATATTTGATTACATTAAAATTAAGAATTTTGCTCATCTGGAAGATATCATTAAGAGAGTTACAAAAATAGTACTGAGTTCCCATGTACCCTTCATCTAGTTTCTCCAGATGGTCATATCCTACATAACCATAACCATAACCTACATAACCATAACCACAGTATTAGAATCAGGAAGTTGATATTGTTAAAATGTACTTGTATAACTGTGCCATTTTTATCATATAGAGATTCATGTAAGCACCACTACAATTGTGATACAGACATATTCCACCACTACAGATATCTCCTTTGTGCTACTGTCTAGTAGCACACCCAGTCCTCTCCCCCATCCCCAGCAACCCTAACCCATGGCAACCATTTATCTAGTTTTCACTTCCATAATTTAGCTGAGCAACGCAGTAGAATCACTACTAGAAATCATCTTTTTTTTTTCCCCCACTCAGTATAAGTCCCTTGAGATCCAAGATATTGTAGGTATCAATATTGACAAGAATTCTGTTCTTGAGAACTTCCCAAAACATGACGCAGCTTCCCTTGTAGAGTCTCAGGAAGGATTTATTTGTCTCTGAACTTTTTGTAATTTATGTTCCCTAATTATGGCCCACATTCCCATTCCCAGCCATTGTAACCAACTACAGAATTGTTCTCAGGTTTCCTAATTAATCATTTCCATTTAATCAGCTAATTTCTTCCCAGTGGTTACATTCGTAATCCAGAATGTTCCTCTCCCTACTTGAGAGACAGAAGGCTAAGCTAGGCATTTATCAGCTGCCTTGATTTTAGCTGTGGGAGAATTCTAGCAGATATGTCAAAAGTTGAAGTCCCCATTTCAGCTCAGTTATTTCTGTCAGCTTCAATCTCTAAATTATTCCAGCATTCCAGCAGTTCCTGTTGTGGCTCAGAAGGTTACAAACCCAACTAGTACCCATGAGATGCAGGTTCTATCCCTGGCCTCCTTCAGTGGGTTAAGGATCCAGTGTTGCCATGAGCTGTGCAGCTGCAGCTCTGATTCAATCCCTAGCCTGGGAACTTCCATATGCCAAAGATGTGGCCCTAAAAAAAAAAAAAAAAAGCAAAAGCATTTTTAAGAAATAAAAAAAGTTAAAAAAAATAAATTATTCCAAGCCAGCAGTTCTTTGTGCTTCTACTTCTTCACCATTGCTCTATCCCAGTTCAGAGTCCCATCCCATCTAATCTCAGTGATGCTTAATGGTGTCATATTAACTTATTTTTAAAATGTCGGTTTTCTTTCTTTATTTACTACCCACATTCTAGTTATACATTTGCAGGCACCTAAGACTGCATTGTTGCTCACACCCTTCCCATTTGTTTTCTCCTGCAACAAATAATCTTCTATACCATTCTCACTATTGTCCTTCTCAGAGCATGGCCAGTTTCTTTCATAGTTACAGTAATATCTGGACTTCTTCTACATCTTCTTCCATTTTAAGCATAAAGTGCACCTGATCAGTGAGTCAGAATTACATAGTAACTTCTGGGAATATATTCAAAGGAAACAAAACCACCAACTGGAAAAGATACCTGCACCGCCACATTCATAGCAGCATTATTTACACTTACCAAGACATAGAAGCAACCTAAGTGTCCATTGACAGATGAATGAATGAAAAACTTGTATACACACACACACACACACGCGCGCGCGCGGGCACGCGACAAGTTCAGAAAACCAAAATATAAATGAGGTTGGAAAGAATCAAAAAAACTTTGTAGAGGAGGACAATTTCATTAGGTTTTTTAAATACAAGTAGAGGGGAAGGGAAGGGCCATTTTTATGTTTAGATATTCCAGAACTTGGTGGTAAGGTGGATTATGGCATGTCTTTTGGTTGATGAGGGACGAGACTGGTGAATAATGGAAAATAAAGTTAAGTAGTCAGGGTGGAGCCAAATTATGGGGTTTAATAAAAGCCAGGCAAAGAAGTTTAGATTGGAGTGGAAGACAGAAGAGGGCTGTAAAAGTTTTTGAGCCTAGGAATGACTTCATCCAGGTTCTAAAGAGCACAGTGATTTAGAGAGGGAGTGAGTGGCATCAGGAAAACTCAGTTGGAGGCTGGTTCAGTAATGTCACTGATGTTGCAGCCCAGGCCTGGATAACATGGTGATGGAGATGAGAATGACAAGTGAGATGGATGGAAGAGAGATTTGGATAGATTTTATGAGTGAACTTGGGAAAGGGAGAGATGAATTAAGGCTGCTTTCCAAGCTTTCT
Source organism: Sus scrofa (assembly GCF_054392235.1). Taxonomy (NCBI): domain Eukaryota; kingdom Metazoa; phylum Chordata; class Mammalia; order Artiodactyla; family Suidae; genus Sus; species Sus scrofa. Next base: position 53,369,831 of record NC_139387.1, on the reverse strand, counting down.
GATTTGGAGAAAGGCTAGTGCCTTAGATAGAAATGGGTTTATTAGAACACTGGTGGTGGGGATGCTTTCAAACATTTACTTTCAAACAATTAAATGTGAGTTATCTGTAAGGTGTTTAAGTTGAAATAGCAACGAGAAATAGGCTGCCAGTAGGATGAAAAGCTAAGAGGATGTGTTACTCAGGCTACTCATCCTTATAGAGTATTGCTTAAAGACATGGGGAAGGATGACTTCTTTTCTTGGGAGTTCAAGGTCAGAGTCAAGGACTGGCATTCATGGATACCTTCTTATAGAGGAATCTGAAGAGATCCTAGTATTTGTGTTGATTGAAATTACTATAAAAGTTTTTTCCATTGGTGATAAAAGGCACGTAATACTGTTTCAGAAAATTAGAAAATTCAGAAGGGTATCAAGATAACTATTAATGGTACTTTGGTGATTTTATTTCTAGTCTTTTTCTTTCTTTCTTTTTTTTTTTTAATGGTGACATTGGGACTCAGTCCCAGGTTGATTTGATGTTAGAACTCATGCTTTTTTTTTTTTTTTTTTCCCCCCTCTTTTCATCTTTTCTAGGGCTGCACCCGAGGCATATGGAGGTTCCTAGGCTAGGGGTCTAATTGGAGCTCTAGCCACTGGCCTACACCACAGCCACAGCAACTGGGGATCTGAGCCGCATCTGCGACCTACACCATAGCTCACGGCAACGCCGGATCCTTAACCCAGTGAGCAAGGCCAGGGATCGAACCCACAACCTCATGGTTCCTGGTTGGATTCATTAACCACTGCACCATGACAGGAACTCCTCCTGGTCTTTTTCTTATGCATTTAGAAGGCAAGGAATGTATACATATATGTATGTATGATATATATTCATATATATGATCATATACAACTTTATATACTTTCATAGCTTTTTTCATTTAAAAATTATCATAATTTTTCCATGTCATGAATTACTGCTTAAAAGTTCTATTCTTAAAAAAAATTTATATTTTCATCATTTGGATTTATCACTCTTTAATTACAACTTTATCTTTGATCATTTAGATTGCTTCCAAAATTTTTTCCCTCTTATCAATAATATTATAGTAAACTTTTGTGAAATACATACTCTTCAACTGTTACTTAAATATGTAGTTCTCTGAAAGCAGAGATCTCTGTATCCCTAGGACCTAGGAGAACACCTGAACATAATAGTTGCCTAATTAAAAAAAATTACTGACAGGATGAAAGAAGACCATTAAATTCTCAGTTCCTCTTACTTCCTAAATTCTGATTCCACGCACAGTCAGGAACCTTCAGATTGTGATTTGGCTGTAGTAGGAATCTGGCTGTAATGAAATAATTAGCCATGTATGGCCACAAACAGGCATTCTTCCTTCTGTCACAGTCATATTTGTCATTCTGTATTAATAGGTTTTTATTCTGATTTCTGTTGACACTTGATTAATTTGCTCCTAAAAGATGGAAGATACCTTGTTGATGCTGATAAAAGAATATTTCTGAATCTGTGAGGCTATAGATTGGCTCTGAGTTGTGGTAAATTGCCAGGTAATGATGCTATCTGTCAGAAGCCCTCTGAAGAAGCCAATCTGCCATCTTTACCTGATGCAAACCTGTGGCAGGACCAGGTTTTCCAGTTTGAATCCCCATGCTGCTCTGAAAAGACAGATGTTTGACTCTTCAAATAGTATTTTAAATATTTGAGGTACAAAGATATTGTATCTGATAACTTTTTCCATAAAAATAGGGTATTTCACTGTCACCCAGAAGTTAGTTTCTATGGGAAATAAGTGTGTGCAAAAGTTTATGATAGTGGGTCCAGTCAAAGAAGTTTTAAAAATAAGTGTGCAGTGTTAATATTTTCTTTGGAGGAGCATTATCATCTTATTTTCCTATACTGATGAAAGCACATTATGAAGAATTTGCAGATCCAGTTCACAGACTTGTTGTACCTAGGGAAAACTTTAGTAAGAAATTAGAGAATTTCTAATCGAGTAGGAAACTAGAGAATATAATTAGAAAAGCCTTTTTAACTGAGAGATCTGATTTGAAACAGATTTTTGTGCTAGAGGCTTCTATTGAACTCAACCTAAACCGAATAGTCTACTGTGTCCCTAAAAGCTATAGAAAAATATTTCTTTGTATTCCATCCAGATCTTTTCTGTTGTACCTTATACCTATATCATGTTTCACACTCAAGGGAATCATGTAAAGCTGTCTCCATGTTTGTGCAACCTGTCAAATGACTGTTCCCTTAGTTAATAAAGGTTATGTTTGGTTATGGGTTTTGATCCCAATCCACAGTATATGGCTTGGACGGATCAGCTGCTGAAGACTTAGCCTTCTGAGTACCTTCTAGTGGAGTATCTCCTGCTATCACCTGTCTTGGGGGTGATATCCTTTCTAGTATGGCCTCTGTCAAAAAATGTTTCCCAGTGTATGTTATAGGTAACACACACATCCTAGAGGAATTCACCATGTTAAAAGAGTCCAAGATCAGGGAGTTTGGCCTCAAATTCTGGTTTTTTTCCTTAGGACATTTACTTGTTTAACCTATTAGTCTTCAAATATATTTCACTCCTAGTACCTGTTTTCCCTCAGACATTTATGAAAAAAAAAGTTTTGTAAAACACAAACAGATGATGCTTTAGGTCATTACTGTGTTGTTTTTCTGCTTATGTATTAGTTTGGTTCAATTTTAAAGTTTTAGGTTTTGTTTCTGTTGCAGATTTTAAGGTTTTATTTCATTTTATTTTTTTTGTCTTTTTAGGGCCGCACCCATGGCATGTGGAAGTTCCCAGGCTAGAGGTCGAATCAGGGCTGTAGCTGCCAGCCTACATCACAGCCCCAGCAACACAGGATCTGAGCTGCATCTGTGACCTGAACTACAGCTCACGGCAATGCCAGATCCTTAATCCACTGAGCAAGGCCAGGGATTGAACCTGCATCCTCGTGAATACTAGTCCTGTTCTTTAATGCTGAGCCATGCAGGAACTCCTAAGGTTTTATTTTAAAACAGTTACTTTTCTAGTCTGCAATGTGTACATTTTTTCATTGATGGATTCGTTATATAGACTTGCCCACAACTCATCTAAACAGAATACATGTTAAATTGTTTTTTAAAAATTTGAAATGTGTCACATATTAGAATATAAAATGTATCTATACAGAGCAACAGAGTACCTTCCAGGGAGATTAAGAACTAGAACTTTACCAATATCCCATAAACTGTCTTTAATTTTATAGTAAGCACTTTCTTGCTTTTACTTATAGTTTCATCACCTAGGAATACATCCCAGTGAGTCAGTATTATTTTTAGGCGCTTGTTTTTGAACTTTATATATAAATGGAAACATACAGTGCATATTTTTCTATGACTTGCATCTTTTTTTTTCTATTTTATGTTTCTGAGATTCATCCATATAGTGGTACTTTGTTCATTTGCACTGCTGTATGGTTTTCAGTTAGGTGAATATACCAGAATATTTTTTTTATTCCACTTCTATTGATGGTCATTTGTTTTGTGCTTTTTTGTTTTTGTTTTTGTTGTTGTTGGTTTTTTTTGTCTGTGGAAACAGTGTCCAGTGGACCATTGTTAGGCGCTGCCCCCTGTCCCTCATACACAGGAGTGTCTTTATGGTGTATACCTACGAGTGGGATTGCTTGCTCATTGGCAGTTCATTTTTATTGAGTAATATCCAGCTTTGCTCCAGAGCAGTTACATCAGGTTAGACCTTCACTAGCAGTGGATAAGAGTGCTTGTGGTTCTGCTTCCTCAGACTAGATGCTGACTGCCTTTTCACTGTCTGCATATCTAGGGTATGTACTCATACTCGTCAGGGCTTTAATGTTCATTTACCTGATTAGAATTGCAGTTGAGCATCTGCCATTATGTGTATGGACCATTTGTGTCTTCTGTGAAATTCCTATTTGGGATTTTTGCCCATTTAACCATTTTGTTGTCTGTGTTTTTCTTATTGATTCTTAGGAATTCTTCATACATTTAAGATACATGGATCTTATTTAGAACAGTGCTTGATACATAGTAAGAACTACGAGTAGCTATTCATACTATATTACCATTGTATTTTGTTCTTTGATTTTGTGTTTTGCAAAAATCTTAAGCAAGTTTATGGCTTATTTTTCATTGTCTGTTGCTATTGGGCTTTTTCTACCATAGTATTTTAATATTTATAAGTTAAGTTTTATATAATCTTGAATTACATACTCATAAGCATGGGAAATTCATGGTGCAACTGTTATGTTTCATAACCTATAACTTTTTGATCTTCAGTACCATTTTTTGTTGCTGTTACTTTTTTTTTTTTCCAACCTCAGGAGAAAGTAGCCTATTTAATTTCTGATTCAAATTACTGTAATTTTGCTTTCTATTTTGTAGCCTAGTTATAAATACATCTGCCTCTCCAAATTTACTGTAATCATTTTGAAGGCAAAACATTTTTGGCTTCATGATCTTGAAAGTTTCATACTCATAACTTAGGGGCCTGCCTGAAATCTGTAGCAGTTGCCCTTAAGTGATTCAAATGAATCCTAAACTGTTATTATAGTTGAGTTGTTAAGTCTTTATGATGTTAAAGACTTTAGTTCTTTGGAATATGTTACTTACCGACCAAACTGTTAATGTAGTATTTTCTTTAGTTTAACAGTAGTTCACAGATCTAATTATCTCTTAATAGATTCTTCCACATACTGGAAGAATTTCAAAAGGGACATGTTAACAGGTTATCAGGTTAACAACAGTGATGATGGACAGCAGTGATAATGATAAGATTAGTTTCACATTGATCACTTATGTGTCAGGTACTGTTCTAAATGCATTGCCTGCAGTAACTAACAAAAATCTCTTTGATCAGTGAGAAAACCAAGGCTCAGATGAATTAACCCCTCTGAGATCACAAAGCTAGCAAGAATGGAATCAGGGATTCAAACTCAGGGAGTTGGAGTTCCCGCAATGGTGCAGCAGTTTAAGGGTCTGACGTTGTCTCTGGGGTGGTGTGGGTTCGATCCCTGGCCTTACACAGTGGATTAAGGACCTATGGCATAGGGCACAGCTGAGGCTCAGATTCAGTCCCTGGCCCAGGAACTTCTGTATACTGTGAGTGCAGCTGAAAAAAGGGGTGGGGGAACCAAATCTCACGGATTCTAGTTACAGTCTTAGAAGTAGATTCTTAAGATAGTTAGGTCTCTGGAGAATTATAACTTCATTTAGTTTTAAAAGAAGAATTTACCCAAAATTCCATAATGTTTTTTAATGTGAAAGAATGGAAAACACATTTGCAGTGTGGTAGATGGGTGCAAGTACTTTTTTTTTTTTGGCCAATCTCTGGCCTGTGGAAGTTCTCAGGCCAGGGGTCGAACCCGCAGCATAGCAGCGAGCTGAGCCACTGCAGTGACAACATCTGATCCTTAACCCACTGTGCTACAAGAAAACTCCATTGTATCAAGTGCTTTTAAGGCAGGAACAAACCTCAGAGCTGGGACAGCTTTGGATCTTTGTGAGTGGATGATGGCCTGTGAAAGAATTCAAGAAATTCATGGCCTTTAATTCAGTCTCCCATATGCCATATTCAAATATTTGAAGAGTAAATCAGTGGAAAATGGCTTTAGAAATACCACAGAGGTCTCCAGCTGATTTTAGAGCTTGGCTAGAGCCCTCCTCAATGGTTTAGTAGGGGAATCTCTTACCACTATTTAAGAAATAGGTGAGCATATTTGGAGGGTGTCTGCTCGTTAACTTTAGGTTAAGAGAATTTCCTCCGTTATCATCTTTATTCTGGATTTAAAGCATTCTCATTGGTTTATGAAGGAATTTTCTTTATGTTGCTATTACTGCCTTGGCTATTGGCTAATTTCAGATATAATTTTCACTCAGCTATGGTTCCCTTCTTCATTTAGCTATAGATTAAGTACTTAAGCCAAGTGAGGCCAGTGGATTTACTCTAAAAATGACAGGGCTAAATGACTAAGTGAAAACAATGGAACAAGTTAGAGCTTTTCACCCATTCCATTTTAAGTAAATTAGCAGGGTTGGAACAACCATGTCTAGGAAAGGTAGTTTAGTGCTGAGGTGAGCCACTGTAGGGTATTAGGCTGATGACTCAGCTAGGGTGTGTATCTTCATGGAAAAGTTTCAGAACTTGCCACGAGATTTAAATATTTTGCTTTTTCCTCTATTGCTTCCCCCTCAAGAAAGGACTAGGAAGGTAGCTTTTTTCCCTCCCTTGTATGGTCATAATGAAAGATTGTAAATTCATTAGCTGCATTCAGGGTACACACAGCCTGAATTCCATATTTGTCTTTGAGGGAAGTGCAGACTTCTATTTGAGGTGATTGAATCTGTACTTTGTGAGACTGGGTGCAACTTCCTTGTATTCAAGGATCATCTTGTCAACAGCCAAATGCCTTAAGAGATGTAAGTCACTTAGAAGAAATGAGTCCCTTAAGTGTGATTGGTTTTTAATGTTTCTCTCTGCCCTCTTTCACCCCCCTGCACCCAGTATTTCTCTGGTGGGAAATGGGAGAAATATGGCACCTGCTTGGCCCTTGGTCTTAGGTTCTAGGAGGATTTATTGTGTACATTGTTTTTTCTGTGAATTAGGGACAGAAAATTGCTCTTTAATCTTTCCTAAGTCTCTAATCAGTACTGAAAACTTTGACAATTGAATATGGAATGTAGAAGAAACACATGATTAAATATTGGGAAAGCAAAAATAAATGCATAATTAGAAATATGAAAAGTGTCATTTTCTAAATTTTCTCCTTTTATGATTTGAGTTGATGGTGGCCTTGATGTGTTGAAAAGAAACCTACTGGCTTTTTTTTTTTTTTGAAGAATCTCATGACCTTTATGCTGTGTTGACAAGGCCATTTGTGTTTGTTTTTTTAAAAACAGGGTGATGATTTTATCCTTTACTGATTCCCCTGGGATGGTTATGGTTTGTTTGTTTCACAGAACAGATCCAGTGTTAGAGGTAGAGTGGTAGAGGCCCCAAACCAGGAGCCTATGCTGGCTCCAGTTCTAAACATGTGACCTTAGATATGTCTTATCAACTTTTGGGGCCTCAGGTTTTTTTTTTTTTTTTTTTTTTTTTTTTAATCCTACCTTACATGGTTTGGGAGAGACAGTCCTGCAGAGTGGTGATGAGTTCTGGGCTACTGAGTTGGACAGGCTTGTTTTGGTTGTATAATATTGGACAAGATACACATCTTCTCTGAGCCTTATTTTTCCTGCTGAAAAATGACAGTAACTTTAGGTACCACTTCTTAGGGTTAATGGACTGGTGATGGATTTAAAACTAAGCAGGGGAGTTCCCATCGTGGCTCAGTGGTAACAAACCGAACTAGTATCCATGAAGACACAGGTTTGAACCCTGGCCTCACTTAGTGGGTTAGGGATCTCGTGTTGCTGTGGCTGTGATGTAGGCTGGCAGCTATAGCTCTGATTTGACCCCTAGCCTGGGAACTTCCATATGCTACAGGTGTGGCCTAAAAAGGAAGAACAACAACAACAGCAACAAAAGCAAAACAAAACTTAACTCTCTATTCCAGTGCTTTAAGAAATAACAATGAGGATCATTACTGATAAGGTCTAAAAATCTGGAGAGGGTATGGGAAGGGCTTCAGAGGGACATAAAAATTGCCTAAAAGAGAATTTTCATCCTTCCTTGCTTGGGCTTTTTATTAAGTCATTGCTGATAAGACCAATGAGCAGGGAGTTAATCGCCTTTACCAGGTTGGCACTGTCTATGTCATTACTTTATAAAACTCATCACATTCAACACACAACCCACATTTATTAAGCACCTACTATGTATAGACACTCTAGTCCACAGATGATGAGTGGAGACTGCTGTTTCATGCTATAGTTTTTGTATTAGCTTGAAAGATGGTGCAGAAAAAATATCAGTACCTAAAATCTCCATTTCTAAGATCTAGGCTTCATTTATACTTTGGAGAAGGAACTGATTACCTTTCCTATACATTAGCAACTGCTTAGTTGTATGACTTAGTACATTTTCTATTCCCTACTCCAAACCCCAAGGTGCCACTACTATAGCAGTACCTCAGGAATCTCTACTAATATTACCTCAATTCAAGCCCTCATCATATCCTGCTGGACCATTTTAGCTATGTCTTAAATACTAGTTTTAGCTTCCCTCCTTTTTACCCTCCTGTGTTCCTCAAACACCACCAGCCACTACCAAATCCTGTTCCAGCAGTTTATCTAAAATGTAAATTGGACCACATCATTTCTGGCTTAGAATCCTTAAATTCTAAGAATCAGTTGGGTTCCCACTTTCTTATCTGATCTCATCTCCTGCCACTTGCTTTCTCCTTCCGTCTGCACTTGAAAAAATTTACAATTCCCTGCTCTCTCACACCATGATGGCCTTCTAGTATTTTCACCTCCATCACCACTGTCACTGTACTTGCACTGTATTGCTATCATTTGTATATACATCTGTCTTCTACCATTAGACCAGATCTTGAAGGCAGAGATTCTGCATCATTTACCTTTGTACTCTGCCCACCTGTAATACTGCCAGGCGCATGGTACATGTTCTCTAAATGTTCATCAAATCAAATAAACGAGGGACTAAAGATGCTCCTATGTGACCACAGTGTATTTAATAACACCTGCCATTCTCAAGTGTATTATACAATAACTAAGTTGTAATCATGTTGAGTAATTCAGACCAGAGCACACCACTGAGGAGTGATGGCGTCAAGATTAACCCTGGCCTGACTGCTCAGGCTAATCAGTCTAACAGGATGAAGTAGGGCAAGGCTTGTAATGCAATATTAGCACAACAATTGATTTTAGTTTGGGGATATTTTTTGAGAACTTTATTCTGGAAGCATTTAAATATACACAAAAGTAAATAGGAGAGTATAATATATTTTCATGTACTGTCACCAGCTTAAACTGTTACCAAATCATAACCTGTCTTATTTCATCTCTACCCACACCCAACTCTCCCCATTATTATTTTGTAGCAAATTCTATTTATTTATTTATTTATTTATTTTAGGGCTGCACCCACAGCATCTGGAAATTTCCAGGTTAGGAGTAGAATTGGAGCTGCAGCTGCTGGCCTATGCCACAGCCACAGCAATGCCGGATCTGAGCCACATCTGTGACCTACACCGCAGCTCACAACAGTGCCGGATCCTTAACCTTCTGAGTAGGGCCAGGGATCAAACCTGCGTCTTCATGGATACCAGTCGGGTTTGTTACTGCTGAGCCCCAGTGGGAACTCCAGCGAATTCTTGATGTTACATGCTTTCGTCTGGGAATATTTTAATATATATGGATATATATTTACTCTTTTAAATACTGGTCTCTCTGGTATTCTGGAAAGTCATGATACTTCAAATAAAATAATGAAGCCTCACTAAAGATTTGGCTCAGAAACATGGTGGCCTCTCCCACTGGGTAGTGGTCTTTGTCCCAGAGCTTGCCCACCTGCTCCCCAGCTGTTCCCAGGACCGTCGTGTCCACTGAGCCCCTCTCTCTGTGCTGCCTTTGTCCATGTGCCCTGGAGAGAGTTGAGCCTTTTTATTTAAACTCTGTTAGATGGAGGTGTAAAGAAGAAGAGAGATGGTAATGATATTAATAAGGAAAATAGGTAGTTGGAAGTAGAAGGCAAGATTCTCTATTTATGTATAAAGTTGAATGGCTAAAAAAGAACTCTCCACAGGGAACCTTTAAAAGTCTTTGGAATCTTTGTCGTTTTTATTTTCTCAAGATTATGTTAGAAGCTTAGGTTGACATTTTTATTGTGAATTGTTATAAACATAAAACTATAGAGAAAAATAAGAGGAACATTCATGTACCTGCTGTACAAATCTTAACTTTTTGCTCTGTTTGCCTCGGATTTTATTTAAGTAACAAAACAGGACAGATGATTTGAGATGCCTTTGTAGTCCTTCCCTTGCTTCTCTCCCCAGAAGTCGCCATTATGCTGGATTTAGAACTGTTATTGTCCGCTGCATGTATAAGTGTATGTTGGGTAGTGTTTTGCCCTTTAGAGAGCAGTTTTACCTCTCCTACCTGGGCCTCACAACTCCTGAAATATGGAGGGAATAAGAGTATATAGAGTGCTTATTTCACTTCTGAAAATGTACACCCCACCAAAGTATCTCATTTTCACTTAATAAAAGCTATAACATGTGAGGTGCTGTTTTATGATTTACAGTGTGTCTCATTAGAAATTCACTTCCAAGGCTCATATGTGAATGCTCTTCACACCCTGCAAGATTCTCTGCTTAATTTAAAGTGTGAATAATTACCTTTAAAAAGTATAATAAATAGTGTAATGGGACTGGGAAGGATCCTCAGATGGTTATATAGTTTTAACTTTCTGATTTTAGTGAAACTATCTTGAAACCAACTCACAGGCAAGTTTCCTACTCATTTTTAAAGAAAATACTCTCCCTCAGTAATACTTACTGACATGGCAAGTTGGGAAAAAAGTCATTGTCATGTCTTGTTTGGCATTGTCTACTAATGTTTTAAAATCAATAACTGTAGAGTTTCCATAAGATTTAAAAAATTTAAAAAGCTCCACCCCAATTCCTCCCAGCCAATTTTCCCAGCTATGTTTAGCATTATTATTATTATTATTTTATTAATTTTTTTGCTCCTTGGAAGGAGATACAGTGCTCATCCTGTTTATTTAACTTAAAAAAAAAATTCTTTTTTTTTCCTTTTTTTTTTTGAACAAATCTAGTGCTGGTAATAATTTCTGACTCAGTACTTTTGGAAAGAACTACCTCTTTCCACAAATAGATGAGCCCACATACTAGGTCTTCTGAGTGAACTGGTAAATTTCCATGATGTCAGGAAACTGGGGTTTTGGGGGATGCGAGTCCTCTGGAAGAGGGACTTTTCAGGTTGAGCAGAGGGGTGTAGGATCAGGTTCTGGTATTGAATAGCCCTCAGGCCACAGAGTATTTGAGGATTTCCCATTTGAGTTAATCCAGTGCTAGCCATGGGTTCTGCATATCTGCTAGCGAAGCTGCTGCAAGAACAATGAGGAATGCTTGCTTAGAGGATCTCTGCCCTCTTTTCAGGGTGCTGGAAGTTGGGCTCAGTCATGACTTATAAACCAAGTTGAAGTCATCACTGTTTTTCTTCAGTGCCCTGATGATCACACTCAATTAAGCTAGAGCAGAGCCTACCCCATCTATTAGTTATTATTGAGCACTGGAGCCCATACTGATCTTTCCCGGTTCTGAAGCCCTGCTTATGTCAGAAAGGCCCACCTAGGCTTATTTGTCACATGCACTAATTGTTTCTGTGGGCTAGACTTGCTTTTTTCATCAGATTACAGGATTTTAAGTGCTCATGTCATCTCCCTTACTGTTTGGGTCTCTTCCTAGTAGCAAAGTGTCTGGTGCATAATGGGTGCTTATGACACCAGTCATTTGATCAGCCTTACCCCAAACCAGTGGCACTCTTAGCTTAGCTGGTTTCTTCTTTTTCTCTTTTTGGTCATCCTGAAGCCCTAACTGTCTTGCAGACATCACACAATAAATAGGTTTATTGACTATCTTATTTTGTTTTCTGTAATCAGTAACAGACACTGTAAGTTTGGGTGCAGCTTTTTAGAAGGAGTTTTTAAAAACCTTAACCTTCAGTTTGGAGGTTTGTTTCCCTGATGGGAAAAATACCTTGGCAAAGGGAATCAAAATCAAATTGGTAACTTTAATCCTGGAACTGAGGCTGGATTTGTTTAAATCATGTTTTTTTCTCCTGTTTTCAAAAAATTGATATCCAGTCAAAATCCCAACAGTATTTCAAGTTGAACTTTACAAAAAGAATCTAAAATTTAGATGAGGAGTTCCCATTGTGGTTCAGCGGTGATGAACCAGACTGGGATCTCTGAGGATGCAAATTTCATCCCTGGCCTAGCTCATTGGGTTAAGGATCTGGCATTGCCGTGAGCTGTGGTGTAGGTTGAAAGCACAGCTTGGATCTGGCATTGCTGTGGCATAAGCTGGTAGCCGCAGCTCTGGTTTGACCCCTTGTCTAGAAACCTGTGTATGCTGTGGGTGCAGCCCTAAAAAAACAAAAATAAAATAAAATTCAAATGAATGAGTGTGTAAAAATTTGGGGGGGGGGCAAAGGAAAAAGGGGAAAGACTTGTACAACAGAATGTCAAAATATATTTTACAGCTCTGAAAATAGTTTGCTTGAGATACAAAAATAAATAAGTAAATTGATGGAACAGAAAAGTGTTTCAGAATGGACTATTACCAGATGATTATCCAATGTAAAAGTTCCATAGTTACTCAAATTCAGGCTCCTAAGTCTTGGCGCACATATTTTTTTCTTAGTTTTTAAAGATGTTTGCTGCATGCTTAAGTATGTTATGCTGCATTCTTAAAATCTTAGCTTTTTAAAATTGAAAAATAGCTGATTTACTGTGTTTCTGGAATTCAGCAAAGTGATTCAGTTATATATATGTACACACACACACACATAAATACTTTTTGAGATTCTTTTCCTGTTTTGGTTATAACAGACTCTTTAGTTTTGTGAAAACTTTTTTTTTTTTTTTTTTTTTTTTTGCTTTTTAGGGGTGCACCTATGGCATATGGAAGCTCCCAGGTTAGGGGTCAAATTGGAGCTACAACTACCAGCCTATACCACAGCCACAGCCACACCAGATCCAGGCCAAGTCTGTAGACTACACCATAGCTCACCACAATGCCAGATCCTTAATCCACTGAGCGGAGCCAGGGATCGAACCTGCATCCTCATGGATACTAGTTGGATTCCATTTCCGCTGAGCCACAATGGGAAGTCCTTTGGGTTTGTTATATTTGCATAAATTTTATTTTGGAAAGAGATGAGGAAAATAAAATGTATTATAGAGAACTTGGTGCTTTCAGGAACAGAATGCTCTGTAAATGGAATCTTACCCATTTAAAAATAAAGGTCAGGAGTTCTTGTCGTGGCTTAGTGGTTAGCGAATCAGACTAGGAACTATGAGGTTGCAGGTTCGATCCCTGGCCTTGCTCAGTGGGTTAAGGATCCAGCGTTGCCTTGAGCTGTGGTGTAGGTCGAAGACTCAGCTTGGATCCCGCATTGCTGTGGCTGTGGTGTAGGCCAGCGGCTACAGCTCTGATTAGACCCCTAGCCTGGGAACCTCCATATGCCGTGGGTGCAGCCCTAGAAAAAGACAAAAAGACAAAAAATAAATACAATGAAGTTCAGATGAGAGATGTACAGAATGGGTTATCAGCTTAGGCTCTGGATATGAGGCAGACCTGGTTCCAAATACTAGTTGTATGTTCTTGGGATGGTGACATAACCAAGCCTCCATTTCCTCATTTATGAACATGGGAAACATCTACTTCATGGAATCGTTGTGAAGATGAAAGAATGTCATGTGTGTTAAAGGTTTAGCACCGTAGCTAACACAGAAGTGTTGGATAAAACTTACCTTTGGTTTTATTTTTATTAGTAAAGACCTTTAAAAAACACTGTGAAGGGTTTTTGTTTCTTAAATTCCCCGATAGGTACTGGTCACGAAGATTAGTAAATAAAGCAACTTTATTTTCAAACCAGTTTCACAGTTTTCTTAAGAGATTCAAGCAGTTCTTCTGTTAGCAAAAAAAGACTGAAAACTGAAGATTTTTTGACTACACAGTGAAGAAAATCAGTACTGATTGCAGTGGCCTTTTCCCTTTTGCTGTGAGAATTTGAGCAAGTTAATAGCTGCAGGGAAGTTCTTCATTTTTACGGAGAATATGAGAAAAAAGTAATGGGTTTGAATTTCACTGGGAGAGATTTAGGTTAGATGCAAGAACTCTCGGTAAGGCTGCCAAGCAGATAAGAAGGACTCCTTTGTCAACCACTAAGAGACCTTTCTGTCCCCCTGAGGTTATTTCAGGGCTCCTGCGTACTCTTTGGATGCAGCTTAAACCTGCACCAGCCCTAGTGATGGATGGTGTCTTTGCCAGGATTCTGTCTGCCCCTCAATGTTGCTTAATCCTCTCGCTCATACAGCAAAGCATTTGGATACTTCTCCCCTATTTAGACAAGTAAATGAGGACAGCAGAGGTTCCCAACAAGATTATAAAACTCTTTAAACAGCTTATGGAGCTGTTTGGGCCAGAGGTCGGGTTGAGTGGGAGGAAGGTTAACACAGCCTTGTTTCTGGCAGAAGGATGGGCAAGTTGATCCTTTTATGTTTCTTTAGAACTATGAATTAGGAGTTCCCATCGTGGCTCAGTGGTTAACGAATCTGACTAGGAACCATGAGGTTGCAGGTTTGATCTCTGGCCTTGCTCAGTGGGTTAAGGATCCAGTGTTGTCACAGCCGTGGTGTAGGTTGCAGACACGGCTCGGATCCTGCGTTGCTGTGGCTTTGGTGTAGGACAGCGGCTACAGCTCTGATTAGACCCCTAGCCTGGGAACCTCCATATGCCGTGGGTACAGCCCTAGAAAAGACAAATAAAAAATAAAAATAAATAAATAAAACTAGGAATTATATAGCAGTTTTATATTTATCAAGAATAAGTGAGGTGATCATGCAAGAAAGACCAGGAATTCTCTTGGGCTGCCTTTCAGAAGTTGCAGATTAACTTTGGCTTTAGTTTTGTTTACCTGATTAAGTCTGGTCATAAAGGGGTTGGCATGATTTTGGAACAACAGAACAGTGGTTCTGGAGTCAGACAGAGTTGAAATCCCAGCTCTGCTACTTTTCTAGCTAAGAGCCTCAGTTTTTCATTTGTAAAATGCAGAAATAATACCTGCCTCGCAAGGGTAGTTGTGACAACGATTAAGTGAGATGAGGCACACAGTCCAGTCTGGCACATCATGGTGGCTGTGATGATGACAGTGGTGATGGTGATGACGACAGGGACCTTGATTATTGCTTTCCAGAGAATCATTATCTAAGCTGGGAAATTTTCTGCTAAAGACTGGATTGGCGTTACTTTTAAAAAGTTCTTTTTTTTTGCTGTTTCTTGGGCCGCTCCCGAGGCACATGGAGGTTTCCAGGCTAGGGGTCTAATCGGAGCTGTAGCTGCCAGCCTATGCCAGAGCCGCAGCAACGCGGGATCCGAGCTGCTTCTGCGACTTACACCATAGCTCAAGGCAACGCCGGATCGTTAACCCACTGAGCAAGGCCAGGGATCGAACCTGCAACCTCATGGTTCCTAGTCGGATTCGTTAACCACTGAGCCATGATGGGAACTCCTAAAAAGTTCTGTATGCTAGTCCACATAAATAAGGTCCAAACAGTAGGGTCCTAAATGTCACATGTAAATAACAGAAATTTTTACTTAGTTTGGAAAACTATACTTCTATGTACATTCTCAACATTTGAGTTTTGTTGTACTTGTTTTGATTTGATCCTATTGCTTCATAGGAAAGTGCCCTGTTTTCTAATGTAATAACTAGAGTTCCTGTATGGACTAAAGCATACTCTGATTTTTTTTTTCCTTAACTTGTATAAATTGAAATTATTTAAATATTGGCACCATGATATAAGTTAAGCTTAGCAGAGAACTTAAATCAAGCAACTTAGAAAAGAAGAAATAATTATTTAAAATATATGAAAATATGTTTTAACTCATTACAATCAAATAAATGCCTAAGCAAAACAGGTGTTCTTTTTATCCTATTGGACTGGCAAAGATTAAAAAGATGGACAGTGACCAGTATTGGCTCTCTCAGATAACTGTGGATGATCAATTAATTCTGTATCTCTGGACAGCAATCTTGCAGGTGTATCAGAATTTTAAAATGTGAATTTTTTTGACTCACATTTGGATGTCTGGTAGAATATAATAAGGAGGTAGGAGAAAGAGTGCACACTCTGTGATCTGATATGTTTACTGCAGCATTACTAAAATACCCTCCCCCTAAATGGAAAACATTTAAACATCTGTTAGTGGACATCGGTTGGAAAACAGAGTGTGCCATGCAACTAAGGGAACCTTAGTTCAAATCTTGGTTCCACTGTGTTTAACTGTACAATCTTGGGCAAGTTACTTACTCCAGCTAAGTCTCACCTCCCTCCTCTCTGATAGCAATAATAACAGCACACACATTTTAGGGATCTTATGAGGATTAAGTGAGGTGATACACAAAGCACAGTGTCTAACACAAAATGATCCATTGCATATTAGAAAATATTATTACTATGTGTTGCTTAAGAATGATTAAGTTGGATCTGTTTATATTAACATCAAAGGATGTCTGCAAGGTACTAAGGGAAAAATAAGATACAGAAGAGTTTATGTAAACCCGTTTATGTTAAAACTGTGTGTATGTGTTTTTATATGGGCATTAACATTTTGGAAGGACATAACAGTTAACATCTAATGAGCACTCAGCTAAATCACAGGCACTGTTCTAAGTGCTTTAACACATAATTAATCAACTATTTTATTAAAATGGGTTCATAGGTTTTGAGTGTGTTTGGAACAATACCTATACTTTGTGTACTTAATTAACCCTAGTTAATAATTCTCACTGCTGTCATTGTCTCTGTTTTGTAGATAAGGACCTTGATATCCTGGGAGGTCTTATAGTTTGTAAATGGCAGAGCCAGAATTTAATCCAGGCAGTCTAACTCCAGTCTGTCACCAACAGTTAAAACCAGATATTATGGGAAGTAGGATGGTGAGGTCAGTGTCACTTTGCAATTTTATATGCTTCTAGATATTCACATTTTTACGTGGAATATATTTTACTTTCATAAAAAGAAAAAAGACATTTCCAGTTTGGGGAAAAATAGTGCATTTTTATATTTTAGAAACCTTATTTCATCTGCTGTAGAACACCTATGGCAAATTCCAGGGACCTGAATATTTGTACACTTAGGTCTGCCCTCATACTCAGATGTCTTGGTCAAGGAAGTGCAGAATATATGGCTTTGAGAACCTCACTTTGGGGCATAATTTCATAAGGAAATAATTAGAGGTATGGTCCCGAGCTAAATCTGCATTACTCATTGGTGACTAACTTCTGGAATCACAGTCCTGATAGCCTTCAAGAAGCCTTTGATCACAGTACTGTGGTTTCCAGAAAGTTTGGGGTACAAGTGTCATTCTTCAGTCATCTGAAGAGCTGGCAGAAACGAGTTATTTGATCCACAGATCCGTAAACCAAATAGAGGAAGCAGTGATTTAGTGTTGGATACAGACGTCAGTGACAGAGCAGGTAGGCACCAGTGTAGTCCAGGACTGACCTGCTGTCAGTGTTCTGATGGGCAGCATCTCTGCGGGGGCCGTTCAGCCTGGCAGAGCTGCCGCTGCACTGTGGACTCTCCAGCTGGCTTGGGAGCGCCACCTGAAGGGTGAGTGACCGGTTCTAGACCAGGAGTTTCCATCAAGTAGCCAAGTGACTGTGGGCTTCACATCTGTAAATTGAGGGTGATAGACTAGATAACAGAGTTTCTGTTTTCAAATTTGGGGGTTCTAACAGTCTTGCCTGGTGGTGAACTAAGTTTGTGACCAGAGACCTTTAGTGAGTGGAGTCTTGAAAAATGCTGGGTTCAGTTCAAACAGAATGGAACTCATAAGCTGATTCATGGAAGGGTTTGCCAGTATACTTACTTGAATTACAGGATATCCTTGATGACAAAAAGCCCATACTATTTACTTTTTATTCCATTTGAGGCATTTTCCCCCCTCCTATATTTGTTTTCCGAGTAAACCATAACTGTGTTCTAAAGATCACAGGTCAACAAAGTAGTATGGCCCTATTTGATACTTATATTCTAAGCTGTTCAGGTATTAATTATAAAGGTCACTAGCACTAAAAAAAGTTTTCTCCTGCCTTAAAGTTTTTTGTTCTCTGGTGTCTTAATGAGGTTGATACATTCTGGATTTTCTCACAGTTGCAGAAGTCAAGTAATCTCTGCCTTAAACACAGTATCTGAGTCTGATGAGTCACATGGTGTGTCTGCTTTTAGCTGGGAGCAGTTTTCCCTGGTCGCTGGTAATGGTCAAAAAAATCTCTTGGGAGAGTTTAAATCACTCAGAATAACTAACATCACTCATAGCTACCTACATCTTGAAATTGTAAGCTTGGCGATACCATGTTTTAATCTGAGTCTAATCCGATCTTTGCTCTCAAAAAGGCTTGCCACTTCTGGCTTTTAGGTTGTTAAATTGGTCTGCTCTCTTTCAGTGAGCAGTTTTCATTTAAAAAGAAACAACAAAAATCAACACAATAATTATAAAATTAAAATTAAGAGCTATAGAAGAAATTGATAGAATGGAGAAATCTACATTAGGTCTCTCCTGAAGCTATTCAGTGATGTAGAAGCTTTCAGTATTTTGAATGAATGGGAAATTTGAAACGAGTTTATATTTTTAAAGTCATTTTGGGAAACTGGTATTTTACATCCTCACTTAATCTCAAGTCTGTTTTCAAGTTTCATTTTGTGTGTGAGTATTGGCTCCCCCCTCTCTTCCTCTCTCTCTCCTCTTAGAAGCTTACTTTTAGGAAAGTGAAAGGCAAGAGTGTAGGGATGACCACACTTTTTGTAATTGGGCTGCTGAGGGATTTATGTGTTCAGGCTGCTTCCCAAAGCTTGCTCCTCCCCTTTCCTTCACCAGCTTGTCACACCACCTCTCGCCACTCATCGTTTTCCTGCCTTGCCCTTTCATTGGTTATTTCCTGTCACACCAAACCTTCACCTTTTACCACTAAATAGGCAGTTTGGGTTGTATTGGTGTTTTGCATCAGGCAGTATTATCTCCCTTAAAACAGGCAAAGAAAGAGTAAAGGCAAGTGGGGGTCTTCTTAAAGCCAGAGCATTCATTTCCTCTCTTCTGGTGATTTTGGAGGGGTAGCTCCCTTATCTTTTATGAGACCGGAAGTCAGTTTAGGTGAGATTTGTGCTGCCTTGCTTTTTGATTTCGATGTGGGCCTTTTGAGTCCCCAGTAGAAAAGCTGTTTGAGGAAAGAGTGACAGTTTGAGCCCTTGTAAACATGCACAGTATGAGCCACTAAAAAAAAAAAAAAAAAAAGTTTCCCTAAAAAGAAGTGTGAGATATGACTGAATAACTTGGAACAGAATTCCCATTAGTCTTCTGGTTTGCCTTCAGTTTTATTCCGTGACTTCAGACTCTTTTTGCTTGTCTTCATAATCCCACTCTAAACTAAAACTGAGAATTTGGTTCATAGGGAGAAAATTCAAGTACAGCGTTTCTTAGGAGACCACCTCTGTGGGCTGATGAGTACAAGTTGGTTCCCTTTTACTATTCCTACCTGCACCCTCAAACACTCTTAACTACCTTTTTTCTTATTATAAAAATGATTGTTTTCCCATTATTGAAAACTTAGGAGATTCAAAAAACTGATAAAGGGTAAAATTTAAATCATCAATGCTTTCACACTGTATTTCACCATAATTTATCTCCCCTTTTCCTCTGTATAGTTGAGTTCTTTTTTTTTTTGTTTTTTGTTTTTGTTTTTGTTTTTTTTTTTTTTAGGGCTGCACCCACAGCTTGTAGAAGTTACCAGGCTAGGGGTTGAATCAGAGCTGCAGCTGCTGACCATAGCCACAGCCACAGCAATGCCAGATCTGAGCCATGTCTCTGACCTACACCCACAGCTCACGGCAACACCGGATCCTCAACCCACTGAGCAAGACCAGGGATCGAACCCATATCCTCATGGATACTAGTCGGGTTTGTAACTGCCGAGCCACATGGAATATCTATATATTACCTGAAAATAGAACTTTGTATCCTGTTTACTTATTATTTCTTATTTTCTTAAATTTTGGAGGATAAATTTTCTTCAGTATTATTTCTATGCTATTTCATGCTATCATATTCCATCAGCCACTTCACCTAGTTTTAAACATTTATTTATTATTTTAAGTAATGGGCTTTGAGTAAGAAAAAAACTCTAAAGATCTTTGCAGTGATTTTGATTATTTTCTTAGCATAGATTCCCGAAGGTGGAATTTTTTATGTCAAAAGATTAAAAAAAACCTTTAAAATTCTTCATACAAAGTGCTATGTTCCCTACCAGAAAGGATAATATCCTTACAAGTTAACATAAGCCCAGTGAATGGTATCATCAAGATAGTGACACAGGTTATTCATAACTTCCTTCCTCCTCACAAGAGTACCAACTAGTGATTACCTATAGACCAAACCCCAATGTGAAAATCCAAGAACCCACGGGTGATGCTGACACACCCCCCTGGGACTACAGAGATGAAGAAAGACCACATTAGAGGGGAAGAAGGAGCAGCTCCCTTCTGAAGACATTGCTGCTCCCCCAGCCAGCCAAGGGCCAACACCAAGAAGGATGCCCTGAGTCTGTGGGTTTCCCAGTGGGCAAAGAGCCCAAGTTGGATATCCAGCCCCACTCGGTGTTGTGGGATGCTTCCTGGGAAGCCCGTTTGCATCTTACCTCACAGGGATCACTGGGGAAATTTGCAGGACTCAAACCACTGGTGGACACTAGAGACAGAGAAGGGGGGCTGAGGTTCACAGCAACCAGCCCTCAGACCTTGGCAGACCACATTCCTAGTTACAGTGGTACCTGCGCAGAGATCCCAGCCAGTGGCTCTGCCTGATTTGGGTCTCCAGCCAATGAGCATACTGGCCATGGAGCCCATTCTGTGGTCCTACCCAGACAGGGGATCACATTCACAGTCCTACCTAACCACTGAATATAGCTTCCAGTCCTTTCTGACCAGAAGACTGGTCAGAGAACCTGTACAGCCATGGAGCTCATCCTACAGCCAAGCCAGCAGCCTTGTTACGTAGCCTGTACAGTAACCCTGGGCAGCCTTGGAGCCCAGTCTTTGGCACTGGCCAGCTGTGGAGCCACCCTCCTTCTCTGTTCTGCAGCAGAGCCCAGCCCAGAGCCCTGCTCACTTGTGGAACATAGCCTGTGGCCTTGCCCAGGCAGAAAGCCCAGCCAGTGACCCTGTCCCATCACAGACCATATCCTACAGCCCCCAGCTGTTGAGGAAGCCTGGATACTGGCCCTGGCCTTCTGAAAAGCACAGTCTCTGGCCAATCCAGCTATGAGATACAGCCCCTACCAACCAATGAACCCAGTCAGTGACCTTGTCCAACAGTAAAGCTTAGCCAATGGCCCGCCTAATTGCAAATCCCGGTGTGGGGACCCCACCTCAATATGGAGTCCATCCAGAAGCACCATCTGGTCAGCAGGCATAACCTGAGACCCCACCCATCCAGGAGCAATTGCAGAGCCCAGACTATAGCCCTTCCTATTTATGGAGTCCAGCCACAGCACCATGCTGCCAGGGAACACAGCCTGCTACCTCATTGCACCAGAGGTGATTGCAGAACATAGCTAGTGGCCTCACCAGATCATGGGTACAGCCAGCAGCCCCACCTAGTTGAGGGGCCCTCCCGGCACCCCTGCTTGAATGTGGAGCAGTCAGAAGTCTCACCCAACCACAGAGCCCAGCCAGCTTCATTCCCACATATGTCAGAATATGGACGTGACCTCACCTAACTAGAGACCCATGTAGGAAGGCCTGTCTGGTCACAGAGACTATAGCTGACCTGTCCAGTATTTCAAGCTGAGCCAACTGATGAATGTCTTTCCCAGCTGAAGTGTAACTTTAAAGACTTGAGGAGGAGACCATTTACCTTAATTTACAGACACCAATACAAGGAATCAAGGAACACAAAGGATCAGATGAACATAACAACCACCCAAAGAAACAAAGAAACCTCCAATAACTGACCCTAAAGCAGTGGAGATCTATGAATTGTCTGACAAAGAATTTATAATAGCCCCTTAAAGACATTCATTAAACTCTTAAGAACACACAGACAACTAGGTGAAATTAGGAAAACAATTCATGAACAAAATGAAAAATCCATCAAAGAAAGAAAACCTCTGAGCAAACAAACATACAAACCAGACAAATCTTAGGGCTGAAGAATACAATGAGTGAAAATTATTGTCAGAGATGGGGTCTCAGGTTGTACAAAGAGAAAGTGAAGTAAATCTGCAGACTAGGGACCACCATTAAAAGAGATACAGATATTCAGAATGCCAGAAGGAGAAGAGAAAGAGAAAGGATCAGAGAGTTTATCTAAAGCAATAATGGCTAAAAACTCCTCGAACTTGCCGGAGCAAATAGACATTTGGATTCAGGAGGTCCAGTGGACCTTGAATTGTTTGAACCCAATGGACCTGGAATTGTTTGAACCTGTAAAGGGCTCTGCTGGAACACATTATAATTACATTATGAAAAGCAAAAGAAAAACAGAGAACTTTGAAAGCAGCAAGAGAAAAGTGACTTGTTATAAAGGGACTGTTAAGTGG
This sequence comes from Sus scrofa, assembly GCF_054392235.1. Classification (NCBI taxonomy): domain Eukaryota; kingdom Metazoa; phylum Chordata; class Mammalia; order Artiodactyla; family Suidae; genus Sus; species Sus scrofa. The sequence goes on along the minus strand of NC_139387.1, from coordinate 53,347,504 downwards.
ATTTCTTAATAAAAACTTTGCACTTTAGGAGAGAGTGGGATGATGATATTCAAAATGTTGAGTTCCCTAGTGCAGCGGGTAAGGATCTGGCCTTGTCACTGCCGTGGCTCAGGCTGCTGCTGTGACACAGGTTTCATACATGGTCTGGGAACAGCCATATGCCATGGGTGTGGCCAAAAAAAAAAGTTGAAAGAAACAAAAGCTGTCAGCTAAGAACACTATACCTGGTAAAGCTGTTTTTCATAAATGGAGAGAAAAAGATTTCCTGAACAACAAAAGCGGAGGGATTTCATCATGCCTAAATATAACTTAAAAGAAATGCTAAGGGGAGTTCCCATCATGGCTCAGTGATTAATGAATCCGACTAGGAACCATGAGGTTGTGGGTTCGATCCCTGGCCTTGCTCAGTGGGTTAGGGACCCGGCGTTGCTGTGAGCTGTGGTGTAGGTTGCAGACATGGCTCCGATTGGACCCCTAGCCTGGGAACCTCCATATGCCATGGGAGCAGCCCAAGAAATGGCAAAAAGACCAAAAAAAAAAAAAAAAAAAAAAAAAGAAAAAGAAAAAGAAAGAAATGCTAAGGGGTGTTTTTCAGGTAGAATTTAAAGGATGCTAATTGACATCATAAAAGCATATGAACGTGTAAAATCTACTGGTAATGGTAAATATAGTCAAAGTCAGATTCTTTAAAATTGTAGTTGTGACATGTAATTAACAAGTCTAGTTTAAAAGTTAAAAAACAAATGTATTAAAAATAACCATAACTGGAGTTCCTGTCATGACACAGCGGAAACGAATCTGACTAGGAACCATGAGATTGTAGGTTCAATCCCTGGCCTTGCTCAGTGGGTTAAGGATCCAGCTTTTGCTGTGAGTTGTGTAGCTAGCAGACGTGGCTCAAATCTGATGTTGCTGTGGCTGTGGTGTAGGCTGGCAGCTGTAGCTCCTATTAGACCCCTAGCCTGGGCACTTAATGTACCACAGGTGTGGCCCTAAAAAGAAAAAAAATCTTTTCTGACCACGATAGTATGAAACTAGAAATCAGTAACAGGAGGAAAGCTGGAAAATTTATAAATATATGAAATTAAATAATACAGCCCTAAACAACCAACGGTCAAAGAAAAAAATCAAAAGAGAAATTTTGAAATGCAGAACAATTGAAAATGAAAACATAGTATACCAAAACTTATGGGATGCAGCAAAAACTTCTAAGAGGGAAGATTATAGTGATAATTGTAAAGCATTCATTGAGAAAAAAAGCTCTTGAATAGATGACCTAACTTTACACCTTAAGGAACTAGAAAAACAACAAACTAGGCCCAAAGTTAGCAGAAGAAGGAAATAATAAAGATCAGAGCAGAAATGAATAAAATAGAGAATAGAAAAACAGTAGAAAAGATTAATAAAACTAAGAGTTGGTTCCTTTTTTCTTTTTCTTTTTTGTTTTTCAGGGCTGCGCCTATGGCATATGGAGGTTCCCAGGCTAGGAGTCGAATTGGAGTTGCAGCTGCCAGCCTATGCCACAGCCATAGCAATGCTGGATCTGAGCCTCGTCTGCAACCTACACCACAGTCATAGCAATGCTGGATCCTTAACCCACTGAGCAAGACCAGAGATCGAACCTGTGTCCTCATGGATACTAGTCAGATTTGTTTCCCCTGAGCCATGACGGGAACTCCTTTTCTTTAGTTTTTATATTCACCTTTTGAACCATTTGAAATTTATTTGCTCTTTGGACTGAAATGAACATCTGACTTGCTTTTTTTCTGAATAGATAACCAGTTGTTCCAGCACATTAATCGAATAATTCTGTTCCTTCCACAGTCTGTGATGAGATTTCTTCTTAAAAAGACCAACACTTTTTTTTGGATCAAGGTTATTTTTAGCTGTTTTTTGAATGTTGTTCTTTATTTCCTCCTCCTTGCTACTTTTGTGAACAGAATTATTTTTCAAGTTCTAAATATATATCTTTAAAATTAACCTTTTAATGGGAATTCTGTTGTGGCTCAGTGGGTTAAGAACCTGACTAGTATCCATGAAGAAGTGGGTTTGATCCCTGGTCTTGCTCAGTGGGTTAAGGATCTGGTGCTGCTGCAAGCTACGGCATAGGTCACAAATGGGGCTCAGATCCTGCATTCCTGTGGCTGTGGCACAGGCCAGCAGCTATAGCTCTGATTCAACCCTAGCCTGGGAACTTTTCATGTGCCCCGGGTGCAACCCTAAAAAGACAAAAACCAAACAAATAGATAAATAAAATTAACCCTTTAAGGCATGCTTTTTAAACTTTAAATTGAAATTTAATAATTTAAACTTTATTTAGAAAATAATTTATTTTATTTTCACTGACCATATTTTTTTTTTAACAGAAGCAAAACATATAGAAAGCTCATGTTGTTGGGTATTGCAAATAGATGGGAACATGGCTGTCTGACAAGGCAAAGGGCTGATGATACTTCCTTTGGGCACATTAGATGCTTCTTTGTTCATCTTACTCCTCCTCTTTCTAGTTCAGAGCCACAGCTTAGATCTGGTAGCCCAGAATTCTCCAGACCACTGTAATTTCTCACACTCTCCTGCTCTCCAAGAACTTCTCTAGGCTGTTGAACTCATGTCTATAAATTCTATAATTTCTAGATATATAAATAAAATATTAATAAATATATATCTCTATATTTATAATCTATTAATTCTTGTTTTTTCTCCCATGTCATTTTTGTTTTGTTTTACCTCGAATAATTCTCCGTTACAAATAGGTTTGAAGTCCTCACTGTGGTCCTCCCTCCCCCTGCACCACACTTCCTGCCTTGCAAATTGTGATTTTTTTTTTTCTCTCTTTTAGTCTAATGAAGGTATGTTCTTGTGTGTACTAATTAATAGAACTTGATTTAAAATTATTTTAGGGATGCTTCTGCTATCTAAAAGCCTGGTTTTTTTCCCATTCCAGTGCTTAATGCTTAATTTATCGGTATCTGAAGTTGTTCAATATTTCAGCTAAGATAGTTTTTTCTAGTTAACTTTAACTTGGTAGATTCAGCTGAGCATCATTTGTAGGCAAACTCTAATACATTACTAGACAGAGCATTGTGTTTTTTATAATAGAAAAATGTAATTATGTAAATATATTTAAGAATAGATGGCTTCTTTCTGAATATTTTAAGATCTATAAACTTTAAGATCTATAAACAGGCCAGTTTTTAGATAAAATTACTACTGCTTTGGCAAATTTAATTTAGTTTAGCTGTTTAATTTAGTTTAATTGTTTACATTTGCTTCATAAGCACTTTCCCATCTCATTTCAAGCTAAAAACACAATGCAGAGGGATTTTTAGTAACTATTTGGATCAACATACTTAGGTAGTAGTTGGCTATTAATGGTATTACTCTGCCCAAATAAGCTTCGGAAAGCTCAACCTTTGAATTGTATTTTGGTCAGCAGGAAAAGTGCCTCGTAGAAGAATTTTGAAGATAAGAATGATAATGTTGACTTGAGCACCACTATGGCATCACCACCAGGCTTATGACACACATAAAGCAAGGAAAACTGCCTGGACGAATTCAAGTGAACAGAGCGCAACACTAAATAGAGTCACATTATCTAAACACAAAAGCAAAAGCTCTTAACTGTAAACACAGTATTTCATGAGAGTGAGAGGACTGACTAGTTTTTCTCTGGAATACTTTCTCCTATCCTAGTTATATCCCCAAATCACTTCCAACTTCTAATAAGACTTCTCCCACAAGTTTTTTTGTTTGTTTTTTTGTTTTTGTTTTGTTTTTAAGACTTCAGGTTTTTCTATTTAGAAAACTGATAAGTACTTTTTGATGCATTTCTATTCTGTCTCCATTAAAAGCATTCTAAAATTTTAAACCAAGAAGGTTTTTAAGACTAGAAGAGATAGAGAATATCCTCTAGAGGCTAAATTTGCAAACTAACTTAATCAGAATAGCAGTTTAACAGGAGGAATGAGGAGGAGGATTGGGTAAGGAAGGGAAGAAAATCATTTCTGTGCATTTAATTTGAAGGAGGAGATGTGTTTAAAATATTTTCTCAGTTACGGAGTTCCCATCGTGGCGCAGCAGAAACAAATCCGACTAGGAACCATGAGGTTGCGGGTTCGGTCCCTGACCTTGCTCAGTGGGTTAAGGATCCAGCGTTGCTGTGAGCTGTGGTGTAGGTCACAGACGTGGCTCAGATCCCGAGGTGCAGTGGCTGTGGTGTAGGCCGGCAGCTACAGCTCTGATTAGACCCCTAGCCTGGGAAGGGTACGGCCCTGAAAAAGAAAAAAAATTTTTTTTCTCAGTTATGTATTGATTTATCAAACCACTTACATGACATTTCTCTGTACCAGGCACTATTCTAAGTCCTTTACAAATATTAACTTTCATAATTCTTAAAAATCTTGCATTAATATAATAAGCATGCACACAAATTGGCCATCACTATCTTCATTTTAGTCAACAGGAGACTGAACCATAGAAAGTTCAAGTAATTTGCCCGAAGTCACATCTCTGGAGAGAGTCTGGGCCACAATTCGGACCTGGCAATTTGGGCCTTTAACATGGGGCTCTGCCATGCCTAGAGCATCCCATCAGCTCTGTAAGGCTGGCATGGTTATATCCATTTTACTAATGTGATCCTGGGTCTGCTCCAGCAAGGTCACCTTGAACTTAAATTCTTTCCCCACTGGAGTTAGCTCTTTTTTACTTCCTATTCTTGTTAATGATATCAACATTTACCTGGTCATCCAAATCTGAAACCCAGAGGTAACGATGGATTTCATTCTTTTAGCTGAGTGTCTGAGCCTTACTTTTAAGTTCTTCTGCTACTATCTTAAACTGGGCCCTCATTTTTCTTTATTAAACTGAGGACTGTAATCTCAGATGCTTGCCGGAAGCAGGCTGGTAATAAAATGAGTTAAGGAGACTGACCCTGAGGGAAGAAAGTTGGCGGACCCAGGCAGGATGGAGAGTTGCAAGGGAGCGGCTGCTTCTCTATCCTTGCTGTCCACTTGCAACAGGAATATGGGCTCATATTTTACAGATTGGATTTTTTGAGAGGAAGCAGAAGTCTGGATTTTTACATGAAATCTTCCAATTTCTGAATCACAGTGCAAGTTGCACAAAATATGACCACTAGTTTGTAACCCTGACTTTATTATTGAGTCCCCCTAACCTGATTTACATCTTCCAGCTTAATCTACTCTCTGCCTTTTTGCCATCCACCCTCTTCTGGTGTAATATATCTGAAGTGCCAATCAAATAGGATTTTAGGGGTGGTTAGGAGGATTAAATGCATTAAAACATGTAACATTTTTAGAAGAGTTCTTGCTACTTGGGTAAGCGCTCAGTAAATGTTCCTTATTGGCTGTTCGTTCTTCACTTTATTGAACGCCTTGAGTGACTCTCTTTTTTTTATACGCAGGATAGTTTTTTAACGTGACAGAAAAGGAATTTTATCATGATTCCTAGCTGACTTTCCACCTTCATCTTTGGCTATCAGCAAATATACTCAAACCATCCTCTACACTTAAGTGTGTCGGTTGATTTCATGCCCTTAACACCTCTTCCTCCTCTGCCCTGTGCTTCTGACTTGTGAACTGCCCGCCCCCCCACACACACACCTCCAGCAAGATTCAGTTCAGGTGCTTCCTCCCCTCTTAAACTTCTGACTACACTTGTCCTTGGAGAGCTGATTCTTCCTTTCTTTGTGTCCCATTAGGATTGTAAACTCCCAAAGGGCAGGAGCTGTATTTTTTCAATCTGTGTGTTCTCAGTGCTTTGTGCAGTGCTGGCCAGTTGTGTATATCTGTACTAAATGTTGGTTGGAAATAATGCAACTAGTAAAAGTTAGTGCTGGGACTTGAACTCTCACTTGACTGAATTTCTTGCTTTTTGGGTCATACCCCAGAGAGGAAAGAAGCTGTGGTTGCTCTGTTGTCATTAGGGACCCAGCAGATACAAGTCTAAACTGAGGACCTGTTGTTGTCCCAGACACTGTGCTCGCAACTAATGATGAATTTAGGAAAAGTTTTATACTGAAGGCATCAAGGATATTTTGTCCTCTGAAATGTAGTATGTGAAAACTGAGGTGAAATCACTGGTCAAATGGTGTTATTTTACCAGTCAGGTGAGCAGCTCTGTTTTCCTATTTTAGAAATTTGATGGTAAATGTTTGGAGACACCACATCTATTTATAGATGGCCTGAGTGCCAGTTTTGTTATCTCCTTTCCTCAGGCTCAATAAAGGAAAGAATGTTGGACTTAACGATTGGTAGTGTCTCCATTAATGAATAGGGGAGTCTAGAGAAAACACGTGAACAGGAAATTCAAGGGCACCTAGTGTTGTTTTTATCAGTCCAGGAATTCTAGACTTGCAAATTATATCCTGTTCTTTTTCTGGCTAAAGAAAGGGCTTTAATAAAAGACAAAGAACAGTGTGAAATCCATTAAAGGAATAAATTTGCAATATAATAAGTGCCAGTCATCCAGATCTTGCTTTGTAATAATTTAGTCACTTCTGTTTTGTTTAATTTGAATTTTATAAAGCTTATTTGTGTCTGGTACGAGAGTAATACTTTTTTTCTTGGTCTTTTAGCTAAACTCTAGAAGATATTATTTAATCAAGACTAAAGGTAGGCTTTTTGGCTTTTCCTGCAGTTGTATCTCTCAGGTAAAATTTGTCTCTCTGAAGGTTAACATAACACTAAATGATTCTGTTGTTTTTTAATGAAAAGGAAATTCTTAGATGTGAAACATATAATTTAAAATCCATTCAATTTGATTTCAGTTACTTACTATCATTTACAGAATGTCTGCTGTGTGCTCATAATTTTGCCAGGTGCTGTGGTACTTTTGTTGCAGGAAGGGGGACCCCTTCCAGGGCTCATGTCTAACACTTGGAAAGGAATTGTCCGAGGAAACGCATGTGCTGACAAAGCAAAAGACTTTATTGGGAAAGGGAGCCTGGGCAGAGAGCAGCAGGGTAAGGGAACCCAGGAGAACTGCTCTGTCACCTGGTTTCCAGCCTTAGGATTTATGGGAATGGGGTTAGTTCCCGGGTTGTCTGTGGCCACTTGTCTTGCTCAGCCCATGCTTGGTCTGGCCCATGGTCCTTTTCGGTGGCATGTTCTGATAGAGATCAGGTGCATTTAGGGTGGCATGGCTGTAGACCCGGTGGCACATTCCGATGAGATCAAGTTCATTTAGGGTGGTATGGCTGTAGACACCTTGGCATGTTCTGCTCTCATTCAAGATGGATTCCAGTGCCAAGGATCCTGAAAGGTCGGTGGTCTCCTCCCTCTTACTGGCCCCTCCCAAATCCTCCAGGTTAGTCTTTAGGGGGACCCCATTCCTTATCAGGGTGTCCTGTTGTGAGACAACTCATGGAAGCAGCTTTTAGCAGGCCTGGCCAAGGTGGGTGGTTTCAGTCAATGATCCCCTAATACTTTCATTGCAAGGGTGAATAGGTATAGGTTTTGCTCTGATTTGGTTTTTAAACAAGGCATCCATGCTTGCGTGTATGTCTCATAACTAGGATGGAAAGAACATAGTGATTATGGTAAAATTATATGGCCTTTGGAAATTGTTTTTCATTACTTTATATCCATTTCTGGATTTTGGAGTTATAATCTGATTATGTCTTTATGTGGGGTAAAGACCTAAGTCATGAATTTTTATCTAAAACAGTTTCATATTTATTTCTGTAATTGTTAATGCAAACAATTTCTGTTGTTTGGAATTGTTTTCAATTCCCTAACATTTTTTTTTCTTATTTCACAAAAATTTCCCCCTAAGAAATTTCAAAAAAAATTCTTGCACAGTAATATTTCTGCCCACTCATAGCCCCTCAATTTTATATCATCAGCAGGACTTAATACTGGCCATCTCCTCTAACTACTTTGAAGTGGGCAGAGGTGTCCTGGGCAAGATAGTGATCAATCTTCTTCTTTTTTTTTTTTTTTTTAAGATTTCACCTTATCCTTATGCCAATAAACAGTTACATTGAATAACAGTTCTCTTTGTTTTGGTGCCCTGCTCACCAAGCAGTCTTAAATTTTTACACGCAGCTTGCCTATAAGGACAGTGTGCTTTTTCCAAAGATGCAAGTATCTGTTTCATGTTCCTCACTTTCTTATCATCTAAATCAGTAAATTGCCCATATGTCTTACGCATCAGTCTCTTGTGAACTTTGTGAGGATAAAGTAGTTTCCAGAATTCAATTGCTGTGGAACACTGGCAGCTCAAGGCCAGACCTTGCTCCTTGGCAGACAGAGCAGGGCAGCCTGTTCTGCGGCGAGGCCCCTTGGCAGCCTGTCAGCTGCCATCCAAGGCCACACCCTGAGTTCATCATTCATTTTTCTTTCTGATTTCTACAGGCATTGCAGATGTGTTACTTCTTTGTCCTTTTTTCAAGGGACATTATAAAAAGTTTTGTTAGGTTTTTCACCACTCACTTTGTGAAAGGAAAATATAGACCTTGGACCAGTATGGTTGGGTCTTGACCTTTTTCCCTCCTGCAGATTGGCAAACCAATGTGAAAATTCCATATCAGCTACAGATATTCTGTACAAATCAGAAAGTATTCTAAAATCCCTAAATATTTATTCTTTGTTGGGATTTCTAAGTCCTGCCCCCCCCCCCCACTTCAAATACTGAAAAAATGTGACACTTTTTTTTTTCAAACTGGTATTTGAAGGTATCTATCTATGGATTTAAATTTTAGATCCCTAAAGCAGGGTCCCTAGAATACTACTACATATTGTATACCTATCCCCCTTGTGAGGATTTAGGATACATATTAACATATTAATGTTGCTGGCAAGTCTTGCAATGAGAAACTTTGTATAATCTGGATTTCCTAAATTTATTTGATTTCCTCAACTTCCAGTCTACCTTCTTCAGCTCCCTGCTCCCTGCCAAATAAACCCTCAAATCCCAATTAGCAAACATGATTTGGGATGTTTGCTCTATACCATCCCTTTTCCTCCTTTCCTTCCTTTGACTCCTCCTCTACATCTGATCCTGGGACTTAGAACATGAACTGAGTGATTCTGAGATTTCCAAAGATGGTGTGGCAACTTTGCTTTTGGTAGCATTCCAGAAGACTAGCTTAGAGCTTGAAAATCACTTGACCAGGATAACTTTTGAACTTATGTTTATTAATGTTTAAAAAGTAGCTCTCATTATTATTAAAGCATTTAACATGTAAAAAATTAAACTAGGTGCCTAAAATAATGTCTTTCATTTGTATAAACTATTGTGGCTTTGCTCTATGTTATCTTAGATGGCCTTAGACCCAGCCTGTGAACTAGGCAGAGTGAACTCTGTCGGTCCTTTCTAGGGGAAAAGTGACTTGAGTTCATAGTGTTCTGGTGATTTGAATAAGTCCATGTGATCAGTTAGCAGCAGGACCTGCTTTAAATCTCTGCATATCTGACTCCTAGTTTCAGTAAATTTCTTTTTCCACAGTTGCCAACCTGTAGAGGCAGTTTTTTGCTAATTCTTTCAACTCTCCTTCCACCCCCACCCCTTTTGATCGATGGACTCATTCATTCACTAATACCTACTACGTGTCCAATGCAGTGCTATTTTGATGCATACTCAAAGATGGAGCAGGAAAAGTTCTTGCCTGATGAGATCAGCAGATGAAATGATCAGCACCGGTACCTGGGATACGTTGTTAGAAATGGTAGAGAACACACCTGAAAGAATGCCATTTGATCTCTTCAGATAGACATCTCTGTTGGCAGGGAGCATTAGAGAAGTCACCGCTGTAAGACTTCAGCTAAACTGGGCAGTTAAGGATCAGCAGGATTCCTGCAGACAGAGGGAGGGTAGGATGAAACTGGCTCTGGAATAGGTCACATGAGGGCTTGGAGGCACAAAAGGGCCAAGTATGTTGGGAGAAGAGTGAGTGGTGAGGAAGGGCAGCAGATAAGGCCAGAAAGGCAGGTTGCAGATAGTGCGGGGGTGGGGCTGGACTCTGCGGCTCACCAGCTGTGTGACTTCTCCAAGTTTTACTTCCTTTCTTTACTGGGCTCCAGTGAGGATGAACTGCAGTCATGCCTGGGAGTGTCACTGTCTTAAATCCTCAAGAGGAAAAAGGGGGAAATCAATGAATAAACAATGTTTAAAGGTCCTGATGGATACCAGCCCTCCATGGATGTGAGTTGTCCTTGTTTATCTTGCTAAGCTAATTTGACTTGTTGTACACGCTATGAACAATTTTAAACAAGTAGTATGGGAGTTCCTGTTGTAGCTTAGCAGTAATGAACCTGACTAGTATCCATTGGGTTCGATCCCTGGCCTTGCTCAGTGGGTCAGTGGGTTGAGGATGTGGTGTTGCCATGAGCTGTGGTGTAGACCGCAGACTCAGCTCGGATCCCTTGTTGCTGTGGCTGTGGCTGTGGTGTAGGACGCTGGCTGCACCTCCGATTCGACCCCTAGCCTGGGAACTTTCACAGCCCTTAGAGGACCAAAAAAAAAAAAAAAGTTATGTGATCAGCTTTCTTATTATAGAAAGATTTAGAATAGTCAGCAGAGGAATAAGTTTATGATATTAAAGTAATTGGTGCAGTTTTAGACATAACGAGGCTCAAGCAGTAAATTGAGGTATAAACCCAATAAGGCAATGGTAGAGCTGGGAATTTGCTATAGTTAAAGTGTTTGCTTTTCCACCTGTTTTTGACTTGTTTGGTAATGACATGGTTCATTCCATTATCCCGGAGTCTAGTCCAGTTCACGTCCATATCCAGGGGGTTTGTGTCTTAATGTAATTAAGAAGTGGGTACTGGGGAGTAGGTGGCAGATCTGGAGGAATAGTTTTCAGCTAAGACTGAAGCATTGGATGGCCACCCTGGCAACCTGGATCTTCTCTAGGATACTCTGTCTCCACGTGCATAAGCAAAAAACCTCTTTATTATGTGGAGCCACTCTAGTTTTTTTCTAGTCCAGACATGAACTATGTAGGCAAGTCTTTTGGGTCAGTGCCTACCAGTAGGAGCCCCCAAAGATCAGTCTGTTTCTCCATATGAAGCAGTCATTTTCTACATTTCTCATCTTGTCTAATTGTCCACATTATCTTCTTTAAACCATTACTTTGTTGGACTGGCCCAGTGGTTTTTAAAAATTGGCACTTAAATGGCTTTAAGTAGACACACAGTGTCCAGTTAAGGCTACAAAACTTCCCTGCTGTCACCTGGCTTGCTTCATACATTTGTGTTTCCTACCTGGTTCCTCCAGGCATTTGAGTTTCATCTGAAAATGCAATGGGCCTTCCAGTCTGGAGTAGTATACTAGACCTCGTCATAGCACTATTACAGGATTCAAAATGAAATAGGGCATCCATGGACTCCATCCAAAGGGGCTTGTTTCTAAAAGTGGTTTTTCCCTAAAACATATCCCCATAAAAACTGCTGTTGACTGATGTTTATGTACATATTTGAGGTAACACGTCTTGACTCATAGAATTTACATGGCAGAGGCTTCTTTCTAAACTTATGTTTATTGGGAACATAAGTATTAGCAAAATCTTGTGGATTTTATTTAGTAATCAGTAAAATAATACAAAATAAATTGACCCTTTATTTTGAATACTTATTGAATATGACCCTTGATAAATAAGTGTCAGTATTACGTGTCTATTGCCACTGCTGCTTCTTTACCCTTGGTTTTGCCAGCACAGAATTCACTTTTGTTGTTTTGGGGGAAGTGCCTCTTTCTTTGCTAGCATATAATCCATAATACAAAAGACTCAAACGTCTTAACTGTTAGAGGACAAGTTTGCATAGTAGAAATTAACCATTTCTAGAGTTTGTTTAAAGGGACAGAAAGTTTTTTTCTACTGAACAATTTGTGTCTCTCTGTTCTAGTTTCTGTTACTATGGCAATGACGGCAGGGACTACTGCTACCACCTTTCCTATGAGCAACCATACCCGGGAAAGAGTGACTGTGGCCAAGCTCACACTGGAGAATTTCTACAGCAACCTAATTTTACAGCATGAAGAGAGAGAAACCAGGTACAGAAAAGGCTGGTCAAAATTTTCTGTGTAGTTAATAATTTTCTTGTTATGCTGCAGGTGGGGAGTAAACACCCTGTCCATTAATAATACAAATATTGTGGAAACCTGTATGCTGTCTTTAGGTTTCCTGTGCTGAGAGTGTACCTTGTTACTTGTTTTACTTTCATAGAGTAGTATCTTGTCCTGTGCACCCATATACTTGTATCACAGGTCAGTTGGTGTTTTAAAGAAAACTTTTCTACCTATGAAATTCTGACATACCTTTATACTTTCTTTTAGAAGGGAGCTTAATGAATAACTGCCTTTAACCCAAAAGGATTCACAGTGTTGTGTGTATATCAGTGGGAACGGGAGAATTTTAAAAATGAGTCAAATGTTATTTTGCCTTCAGGAAACTTACAGCAAGAGAGACAATGCACATAAATATTACATGAAAGGGTGAAAAGTATGCCCTTTGGGAAGGGCAAGGATGGGAGAGATTGTTTTTGACAGAGGCAGCTGGGAAGGCTTCATAAATGGTGGTGACATTTAAACGGGGCTCCAAAGGGAGAGTACTGTTTATGTATGCAGAAAGGGGAGAAGAAAGAGGTGAAAGAGCAGGAGGAAGGATATTAGAGGCGGAAGAAACCACCTTCAGTGCCCTTCAGGCACTGTCTAATTTCGCTCCAGCTGGGTTTTACCATTTCCTGAGAGCTTTGGATGCTTTGTTAGTGGAGCTTTTCTCATGCCAGTAAAGAGCCTTGAAAACTTTCAAAAAGAAGATTTAAATGGTCACAGGTGTTTCTCTGGGAGACTACTTTAGTTGTGATGGACAGAATTGATTGTGGGAAGAGGAATTAGGAACAGGAAAGGCTAGTGCTGTAGCCCAGGCCAGTGGAAAGGAGGCTTGCTTTCGGATTATGACAGCAATAATAGAGAGGAACTGAGTGAGAAAGACAGAAAAAACATAGCAACTACCCAAATATGGAGTGCAAGAAAAATAAGTTAATGCTGGCTCCGAAATCTCACACTTGGGCATACCGAGAGTGGCACAATTAGCGAACTAGGACTGTAGAGGAAGAATCTGGTTTTGAACATAATTTTGGGCAGGTCTAACTGATTAGATGTGGCTGGAGAGAGAATTAGAACTAGAAAATGAAACCAAAGTAACTACTCAGAAGTCAACTAGGAAATAAGAAAGAGAGCTAAGCAACATGGAGGACAGTGAGGAGAGCAAACATATCTTTGATCAGAGTTCCAAAGGAAGAGAAGAAGGAGAAGGGAACAGAGAGAGGCAAGTTAAATGAAGCATATGCCATCTGCAGAAATTCCAGAAGATTTAACTTAACTTAGGTGGAGGGAACATAGTCACAAACAGAAAATCTAACTGTAAACATGTGAATGATTCTCAACAAAAACTGTATAAAAAATCAGCAATTGAGATCTTGCCATGGCGCAGTGGAAACGAATCCAACTAGGAACCATGAGGTTGCAGGTTCGATCCCTGGCCTCATTCAGTGGGTTAAGGATCTGGCGTTGCCATGAGCTGTGGTGTAGGTTGTAGACTTGACTCGGATCCTGTGTTGCTGGACTGTAGCGTAGGCTGGCAGCTGTAGTTCCAATTTGACACCTAACCTTGGACCCTCCATATGCCATGGATATGGCCCTAAAAAGCTAAATAAATAAATAAATAATAAAAATTAAAAATTGCAATTCTCACTCAAAAAAAACCCAGCAGTATTGATAATGTCTTATGTATGTATGTACGTATGTATGTATGTATTTGCTTTTTAGGGCCACAAGTGTGGCATATGGGGCCAGCCTCTGCCACAGCCACAGCAATGCCAGATTTGAGCAGCTTCTGTGACCTGCACCACAGCTCACAGCAACACACTGGATTCTTAACCCACTGAGTGAGGCCAGGGATCGAACCATGTTCTCTTGGATACTGGTCAGGTTCATTATAGCTAAGCCACAATGGGAACTCCTTTTTTTTTTTAATGTCTTATGTATTTTTTCAAAAAGTATTAAAGTGTTTTTGTGTAGTAGACTCTTAGTTAGGAGGGAAGTAAGTGGAATTAAATTATTCTTAAGAGGATCATTGACTCTGTGGATAGTGGATACAACATAGCTAGGGAAAATTGATTAATTTCAGGCTTTGACAAATTAAATGTACACGTAATTTTTAGGGTAGCCTCTAAAGGAATAAAAATAGAGTTTGTAACTTTGAAACTAATAGAAGGAAAAAAATGGATGGGGAAAAATAAATTCAGAAGGCGGCAAGTGAAAAAGAAAAACTGAAATACCAACGAGCAAGCACAAGTAGAAATTGCACCATAAGTGAGAAATAAATCCAGACACATAAAAAACTATGTCAACTGTAAATGTAATGAATGTCTCTGAAAGTGGTCAGATCATCAAAGGAGATGGAATAAAGTAAAAGAAAGGAAGGAAAGCCCTAGATTTTTTCAATAGTCACTTAAATTATTCATCAGAATTTTAAAGGGTCATTGTCTTTTTATTGCTGAAACCTTAAAGTAATTCTGTTTTGCCCTCTGTTCCCAAACAAAGGAAAGTAGGAATAAAAGAATCTACTGTTGTTTAAAAAGAAAAAAGCAATCTCATCTTTATGGTGCCATGGAAGTTAAATAATCAGCTTATATTTTCTAAAAGCTTTTTTTTTTTTTTTTTTTGTCTTTTTTTGCTATTTCTTGGGCTGCTCCCGCGGCATATGGAGGTTCCCAGGCTAGGGGTCGAATCGCAGCTGTAGCCGCCAGCCTATGCCAGAGCCACAGCAATGCGGAATCCGAGCCTTGTCTGCAACCTACACCACAGCTCACGGCAATGCCGGATCGCTAACCCACTGAGCAAGGGCAGGGACCGAACCCACAACCTCATGGTTCCTAGTTGGATTCATTAACCGCTGCGCCACGATGGGAACTCCTAAAAGCTTATACTTTAGGAAAACACATGACATTTTAAGGCTTACCTAATTGAGTAAATGCCAATAAAGTACCAGTAAGAATAGAGCATAAGCTTATTTAGAGGTAAAGTCTCTTTTAAAGTGGTATAGGAAAAGTCCGTGAGTCTTCCTATTTAGGCCTGGAAATGGATGAAAGTCCTTGCATCTCTCCTCATAAGGATGGGAGATTTACTGAAGTTTTAGCTTTCACACAGATTGAGGAAAGGGGGCAGTAGGGATTTGACAGAAGAATAAATCTGCTTGTGTACTGATAGTGCCTCCTAGGTTAATGGTCCTCTCACTCTGTGGATTCTTCCTGCAGAGGAGAAAACCCAGATCATTGAACAAGCAGCTCTGTGCATAAAGGCAGACACAGGATCCAGTATTGGCCTAGCCCATTCAAAGGGTTGGGCTTGGGCAAATAATATAGCAACAAAAGATAACTGTGTAAACAAAAATCAGTGTGATTAGTGCCAAGGTGGGTGCTTATTACTAGACTCAAGGAAGTGACTGAACTATATATATACACACACACACACGCATATGTATTTATTCATTTATTTATTTTGTCTTTTGTCTTTTTAGGGCCACACGGGCGCGGCATATGGAGGTTCCCAGGATAGGGGTCTAATTGGAGCGATGGCTGCCGGCCTACACCACAGCCCCAGCAACGCTGGATCCGAGCTGCATCTGCAACCTACACTACAGCTCACAGCAACGCCGGATCCTTAACCCACTGAGCGAGGCCAGGGATCAAACCCACAACCCCATCATTCCTAGTTGGATTCGTTTCCACTGTGCCACGACAGGAACTCCAAGATATATTTTTTTTTTTTTTTTTTTTTTGTCTTTTGTTGTTGTTGTTGCTATTTCTTGGGCCACTCCCGCGGCATATGGAGGTTCCCAGGCTAGGGGTTGAATCGGAGCTGTAGCCACCGGCCTACGCCAGAGGCACAGCAACGCAGGATCCGAGCCGCGTCTGCAACCCACACCACAGCTCACGGCAACGCCGGATCGTTAACCCACTGAGCAAGGGCAGGGACCGAACCCGCAACCTCATGGTTCCTAGTCGGATTCGTTAACCACTGCGCCACGACGAGAACTCCCAAGATATTTTTTAAAGGAACTTTCCATTAAAAATAGGAGATCTTAACAGCAGTTTAGGGAAAGATTACTTTTGGACAGACTGTCATAAACAACAAATACCAAAACATTTGTATGATGGTTTCAGTCCTCAACCCTTGTACTCATTTGGCTAAGTCTTTGAAAGTTAGTCTAATTCTGGTACACTCCAGAACTAATTAGGAAGAGCTCTCCTGGTACCAGTACCAATACAGTGGAAATAAAATAGCAATATTCGCTTAGAAATGAGTTGCAAAATGTGTACCACAGCTATCTCTCTAGTTACTAGCTACTTCATCCATACTGCCTAACCCCCGGCCCCACTTAGCTTAAGTAAAGTCAAGGGTGCATTTTAAAGTACTGAATGACTGAACTTGGCTATTCCTGTAAAACCAAATGTTCTGGTAATTAATGTGGTTTTTTTTTTATGTGCATATATGACTTTTCAGTTTTCCAAGAAATAGAATAGAGTAAAATATTCTTAATTGCATTGAACCTCTGTCCTTGATTAGTGGGGGAAATCAACTTTAGAGTTTAGGTGAAGGACTTAGACATCAGCTAATAAGTGTTAAAACCAAGAGTCAAGCACAGGGATATGCACCTTAGAAATGTTTACGTTTAGTCACTATTGTTACCTTTTTAAACACATCTAGTATAAACACTGATAAATGTGAGTGATTTTGGACGTTTGAACATGGGTAACAGAGTTTTCTGTATTAGAACATGAGTCACCTTGGCTAACAATTCATTAAGCAGCTTTAGAAGTAAATTTTTCATTTGGCTAGTATGAGACAGCTAAATCTGGACTGGGTTTATTTTTTAAGAAAGGAATATTTGTGTGTACATATTATGTTTATATATATTAATCACTATTCTTAGTGATTGTTTTGATTCGACTGGAAAAGCTTCTTTAGCATAGCAAACTGAAGTGTAAACTTAAAAAAAATAAATGCACATTTCTTAAATGGGAATACTTAGGAACACATTTAAAATGTAAATTATTTTTTTCTTTGAAAAGGCAGAAGAAATTAGAAGTGGCCATGGAAGAAGAAGGATTAGCAGATGAAGAGGTAACTGAGCTGTAATTACTGTGACTCTGGTTAACAATACTCTGTTATATACTTGGAAGTTGTTTTTTCTGGTTTTTTTTGTTGTTGTTGTTTTGCTTTTTAGGGCTGCACCTGTGACATATGGAGGTTCCCAGGCTAGGGGTCTAAGCAGAGCTGTTGCTGCCAGCCTATGCCACAGCCACAGCAGGATCCGAGCCACATCTGTAACCTACACCACAGCTTACAAGCAACGCTGGATCCAAAACCCACTGAGCAAGGCCAGGGATCAAACCCGCAACCTCATGGTTCCTAGTTGGATTCATTTCTGCTGCGCCACGACGGAAACTCCTATACTTGAAAGTTCTTAAGAGAGTAAATCTAAATGTTCTACCAAAAAAAAAAAAATGGTTATATGAGGTAATAGATGTTTAACTTACCTTATTGTCATACTCGTTTCAGGATATATACTTGTATCAAATCATCACATAGTATGCACACTTTAAACTTACACAATATTATATGCCAATTATATCTCAATAAAAGGGGAAAAAACCATAATGACTGTATAAAAGCAGCCCCAGTGACTTTTTCATTCATTGCTGTCAGGTGATTTTACAACTTGAAAAATGTGGATTTCATATTTGAATGTGGGCTTTTGACTTTGTCGCTGTGATGGACATCTTTGAAAGCAGGAAGCTTTTTTTTTTAAATTCCAAGAACATATATTCAGTAAACAGGATCTACACTACTCCAATAGGCATGAGGAGACGACTCCAAGAAGGATCAATCAATTGTCCAGTCTCCTTAAAATTTTTTCCAAAATATATCTCTGAACTACCCAGTTCTCTCTTCCAGTGCCATGAACCTAGTGGTGTAAACCACCTGTATTTCACCTGCAGAGTCACTGCCCCCAGTGTTCTCTCCTCCCCCATCCTGAGCCACATTCCCACACCCAGTTTTTCTGTACACTTCAGCCAGGGTGATTTGTCAAAAACCAGATCTGACCACGTCACTCTTTTGCTTAGTGCCTTTGCCTGGCTCCCAGGTTTTCTCAGGAGAAGACCAGCTCTTTAACATGAGTGTCGAGGGCCCTGTATGATTCGGCCTCTTCCCTCTCTTGTCACCCCACCTCCAGGCTGACCAATATTAAGTTACTTTCATTCCCATTTCTCTTGCCTATGGACCTTTTCCTGTGCTCTTTCTGCTGCTTGGACCTTTTCCTTCCTCCTGCCCAACTCCCGTTATCCTTCCACATGCTTTCAGTCTCACTTTAGGCATCACTTTCCCTGGGGAATCTTCCCTGGTCTCATGAGGTGCTCCTTCTGTCTGCTACCTTCATCTGCACTGCTCCTGCCCCCATGGCAGCCTTCGAATATCATCTCCCAGAGTGAAAACTCCATAAAGCCTTATTCAGCATGGCATCTCCAGGGCTGGCAGAGGGCTAGGAGAAATATTTGAGTAAATGAACAAATGGACAGTGGATCTATCCCCAAGGAGCTTACAGATGGGAAGGAGGGAATTACATGTGTGTGCACATGAAAATGTGAATACATGACAGAATGTGGCAAACTTTGAAAATACAGAGGGTTTTTTTTTTCCCACCTAATTTAGGGGATCAGAAAAGGTTTCATGGAAGAATTAACAGTTGATTTGAATCTTAAAGAAATAGGTGGCATTTATGTTATCATTATAAATGTCGTTATATTTAAAATATTGAATATATGCAGAATATTGAACTTGAATAATGAATTGAATGAAAACAGATGCCCAGGGGCCAAGCAGGTAACATAAATGAGAAAAGCTGGCCAAGGTGGTCTCACAATGACATCTTAGGTTATATTCTTTTATCTAATGTACTTTGCATATTCAACTCATAATTTTTTTTTCATTTCCACAGGGAAATAGATTATTATTATTATTATTTGGCCCTGTTCTAAAATATTTGCTCCTTGGAGTTCCCCTGGTGGCTCAGTGGTTAACGGATCCGACTAGGAACCATGAGGTAGTGGGTTCAATCCCTGGCCTCGCTCAGTGGGTTAAGGATCCAACGTTGCTGTGAGCTGTGGGGTAGGTTGCAGACTCGGCTCAGATCTGGCGTTGCTGTGGCTCTGGCGAAGGCTGGCAGCTATAGCTCCGATCAGACCCCTAGCCTGGGAACTTCCATATGCCATGAGTGTAGCCCTAAAAAGACAAAAAGACAAAAAAATAAATAATAATAATAATAAAATAAAATATTTGCTCCTCACAGTTTATCTTTTGATAAAGACATACCGCTTTTCACTTTACTGGAAGAAAACAAGAGCACTGACCCGATTATTCCTGGTGACTGGCACCATGGTGGGGATGGACCAGTCCCGAGCTACTTGCTGCCCATCTGAGGCTGCTCTGTGGGCCTAGTGATGCGAAGCTCTGTTTTTCAAGAGAAGCTGAGAATCTGGGCTTTTATGAAATTGCCTGCTTTTAAAAATACTGGCAGATCAATAGAGTGTTTTAAAACAACTTGGGGGCCAAAGCAAATGCATCTGTGAGTGGAAGTACACCTTATAGCTTCCAGCTTGCGACCTCTGGTGTCCGTGCCAGGAAGTACAAAGTACCTAGAGCAATTTTCTTTAATTCTCCTAAATAGCTTGTAGGAAATGTGAGGTGATTTTACCCCTAAAAATGCCCAGTGGCTCATAATGACCATTTATCAAGCATTTAAAATTTTTAGTAAAAATATTTGAATTTTGCAAATTCTTATTGTTAGGCCTACGCTACGTCCTTGACTTTCACATTCTATAAAATAGACTAGACATAACTCTCTCAACCTCATGTACAATATGTTGGAACCATCTTTATGTGGGGTGGGTCTTTTCAAAGCAAAATTGTTTTATAAATTATCTTTAATTCATTCTGTAATAGAAAATAATTTGTGAAAGTTACGTGTGAAAACTAAACTATATATATAAAGTGGCTATGAAAAGCATCTATACTGAGAGGAAGTTGATAGCTGACCCTTTCATATCTTAAACCTTCTGTGTACTCTGTCTTCTACCAAAACTGAGCAGCCTATAGATTGAGAGTTTGAGGAACGCCCATTTGAAAAGGAATGGGGGAAAAAAGGAAAATGATGTATTTCTAATTCATCCCACTTAAAATCCCATCCAACATGGAATATTATTTACTCTAATGGAGACCCAAACTGGGCAAGTTGAAGCTGCAAAAGAGCCATGAAATGTTAAGCCTGTCTGTGATTTTTGTTGTCATCTTTAGAGAGGAAAGATGGTGATTACCAGAAAAGTGTTATTTGTTTTCAACATGACTTAATCTACACAAGTCACGAGCAGATAGAGCAACATGCTTTTTTTTTATTGATTTTTTGTTTTGTTTTGTTTTTAAATGTGAACTTGCTTCAGCTCCCTCTGGACTACAACATGGACACATGGATTTTGATACTATGGAATAGATTTTTTTAAAGTAATGTAACAGTGTCATAGATGATTTCCCCCTTTTTTGTTAGGATTATGTAGTCCATAAACTTTTTTTTTGCCATTAAATAGTTGTCCCCCAAACTACATAAACATTATTTACTTGCTACACCACCCAACCTATCTGATAGGAATGAGCATTGTTTTCTTTTGTCTATCTATTTTGAGCATAATTTATGAACCTGTGTGATAAGGTCATCTTTTACGTTGAGATTAGACCAGTTTCTGATTCTACATCCAACTGTATTGTTTTGTAATCCATAAAGTCCGAAATCCAAAATGCCTTTCGAATTCTTATGTTTATTCACTTATATAATTTTTAAAAGGGCTTTACTACTTTGAAAGACGATGCCATAGTGCCACCATGTGGCCTTTTTTTTATTAGAGTCAAAGTTTACAACAGGCTACTTTTTTGGAGATACCCATTTGTTTTACTAGTAATTCATTTTCCAACATTATTATTCAGAAGGCATTTTTAAACAAAAAACATCTTCGCTGTTTCCATCACTTATGTGCCTGAGTGTGTGACATCATTTAAAGCTATTAGACTGAAGACATAATTTAATAATTTTATCCTATTAGATTAACTTTGTTAGCAGTATCAGAATTCCATTGTATTGATGATAGATATTTGCATATTTCTAATTAATAGCTCACCTTACCCTTTTGAAAACACACACACAAGAGTAGAAAGGGACTATTCTGTTGTTATATGTTAAACTGCATTTAGGAGTAATGCTTCTGAACCATTTCAGTCATTTTGATTCATTTCCTCCTCACACCTGAACCACCAAAGGCTTCATGCGGTTCAGTTGAAGATGAACTGAAGTTTAATTTTTTTCACTTATTTTGTTTGTTACCCATCCTATGTGTTACCCATCCTCTTCTCTACTAGGTAGAGGTAATTTGACATGATCCTATGCGAAAAACAGAATTTTGTTTGGTGAGGAGAGAAATGAGGTTTAAAACAATTAAATAAATGCCCATTCCAAGTATAACCTTCAGGCATTTCATAATATTTCTTACTAATGGTAGTTATTTTTTGTGATCTTTGGAGAATTTATGAAATTCTTGATTTGCGTATATTAGAATTTTTTGTTTAATTATTTTTTAAGTGCAGTCTCATATTTTCAAGCAGTGTGCCAAGTCTCAAGCAGTTTATTAAAAATTTGTCCAGAATAAATTCTACTTTAAATAAGGCTATATGGAAATACTGCTGTTGTGTTATTTTGGTGTTGTAATGTCTCAGTAGTTGTGATAGAACGACCTTAGAAATTAGGGAATTGAAGCAAAGTAGACTTCTCGACAGAGTGAAAATCAGTATCAGATTTTATTCTATTAGCATTCCCGAAAGTTTAATTTTTATTTTTGAACTAAGTTGGCATATAGATGAAGGAATATGTAAACTAGTAAAGATGAACTATCCAATGGAGTCTGCCTCAAGAATAAAGGTTTATTAATTATTTGGGGGTTTTTGTTTTTTTGTTTTTGTTTTTGTTTTTGGTCTTTTGTCTTTTTTAGGGCCACACCTGCAGCATATGGAGGTTCCCAGGCTAGGGATCTAATCAGAGCTGTTGGTACCAGCCTATGCCAGAGCCACAGCAATGCCAGATCCGAGCCGCGTCCGAGACCTACACCACAGCTCACGGCAACGCCGGATCCTTAAACCACTAGGCGAGGCCAGGAATCGAACCTACAACCTCATGGTCCCTAGTCAGATTTGTTTCTGCTGCGCCACAACAGGAACTCCAAGGTTTATTGTTCAACATTTAAAAACATTTTCTTTAGACTTTTTTTTCATACTTTATAAATATTCAACTTCAGTAAATAAGTTATAGCACTAGCATATCATATTTAAGATACATTACCCCCAGTATAGCCTGTTTCATCTTTAGTACTCTAGGCTTCCTTTGAGACAGTCTGATTTTAGATTTTTTTTAAAATTTTTACTTATTTATTTTTTATTTAATTTTATTTTTTATTGAAGTATAGTTGATTTACAATGTTGTAACAATTCTGCTGTGCAGCAAGTTGACCCAGTCATACATATATATGTATGTCTTCCATCATGGTCTGTCCCAAGAGACTGAATATAGTTCCCAGTGCTATGTAGTAGGACCTCATTGCTTATCCATTCTAAATGTAAAAGTTTGCATCTATCAACCCCAAACTCCCAGTCCCTCCCCCTCCCCCTTGGCAACCACAAGTCTATGTCTGTGAGTCTGTGAATGATCTGATTTTAAAGTCATCTTTTTAAATTGTTCCTTTTTTAATAGAAAAAGTTACGCCGATCACAACATGCTCGCAAGGAAACAGAGTTCTTACGGCTAAAGAGGACCAGACTTGGCTTGGATGATTTTGAGTCTCTGAAAGTTATAGGAAGAGGAGCGTTTGGAGAGGTGTGCTTCTTTTTTAAAGTTACTGCTGTTGAAAATATATATCTTGATATAGTTTAAAATATGTATTAGAATAGTTTAATATATGTTAAAGTAGTATAATGTATTAAAAGGTGAATTAACATAGCTTATTTTTAATAGAATTCCTAAAATACCAGCAATGGCAAATTGCAACGCCGCTTTCTTTAAAGGAGCCTGCCTTTGACTCCTAAATAAGTAGCAGTGATTAATTAGCATTTATGTTATGAATTTTTACATTCTAGGTGCGGTTGGTCCAAAAGAAAGATACAGGCCATATCTATGCAATGAAGATATTGAGGAAAGCTGATATGCTTGAAAAAGAGCAGGTATGAGTTCTTGAACACATGTTAACCAAAGGACGGTCCACCGACTAGGTGTTGGAATAAGTGTTAAATACTGGGATTTTTAAAAAGAAACTTCCACATCTTCCTATTGGTAGCCTGTTTCATTGTTTCTCAATTTTTATAGTTAAAATTTCTTCCAAATTTATAATCCACTTTACATGTCTGTTCAGGCTGTCATAACAAAACACCACAGACTGAGTGGCTCAAACAACAGAATTTTCTTTTCTGGGGTCTTTTCTTACCAGGATGCTCGCTAACCCTCCCTCTTATGACCTCACTGAACCTTGATTACCCCCTTAGAGGGCCCATCTCCAAATCCAGTCACACGGGGGCAGGGTTAGTGCTTCACCTTAGGAATTTTAGGGGAGATAGAGAGGGGCACAAACATTCAGTCCAGAATAAAACACTTCTTCTCTAACTTCAGTGAAAATAGGACCATTCTCAGTACACTAGTCCCTATCACACAGCAAATAAGCAAACCAGTCTCCTGAGACTCTCACCCCTCCAATTTCATGCTCCTGGGTTTCCCATGACTTGATGCTGTTTATGGGGTGGCCATAATTCTGGAAGCATCAGTGGTATTATTTTATGTGTTCACCTGTGTTTCCAGTCTGGGCAGATGTTCTTAGACCCCTAAGTGGGTACATATGCTGGTGAAGGATTGGGCAGTAGGGGTGTAGAGGGAGATGGCATCACTCTGTACCTAGTGCTTGATTTCAGGTTTTCAATCCCACCTAGCATTTCCTTTGTTATAATAGCAGCATGATGTTGGTTTTTATTTAAATATGGCCCACTTGAGTTTTCACAACATTATTTCACTTTATTTCTATTCCATTCATTCAGCAAGTATTTATTAGCTGCCTACGATGTATCAGATATTAATCTAGGTTTTGGGAATACAGTGATTAATAGGACAAACATCTGATTCTTGATCACTTAACAGTCATAGGGAAAATGGGTGGACCACTATTTCAAATAGTCATGGCTGACAAGTGCTATGAAGAAAAATTTTACAAAAGGAATAAAGTGATGCAGATGAAGAAGGCTTTAGGAGGAAGAATTAGGTGAGGGAAGGTTCTCTGAGGATGTTGGATGAGAGACTGAGTAATGAGACAGGGTGACACCTAACACTCTGGCAGAACAAAGGTCCAGGGAGCAAAGGCAGAGGCCCTGAGGCAGGAATAAGCTTGTCCTGCTCAGAGCAGAGAAAGAAGCCACCGTGTCTAGACCCCAGTGATGGGATGCGGGCAAGGACCAGATTACACTGATCTTTGAAGTCCAAGAAATGGCATATGGGTCTTACTCTGAATGCATCTCGACACTGTCTTGTTTGAACAGAGAAGTGGCATGTCTGATAGGTGTTTCACAAAGAGAACTCAAACCCTTTGCCAGCTGGTAGGATAAACAAGAGTTGAAACAGGGAGAACACTTGAGTGACTGGGTAATGATTCCAGCCAGGATGTGACTGTGGCATATACAGTAGTGTGGGGTTTTGGCAGTAAAGTAGAAGAAAAGTCAAACAGATTAAGTACATGTTTTCATGGGAGAGCCAGCAGTATTTTCTGTGACTCACTCTATGTTGGGGTGTCAGAGGAAGGTAGTAGGAAATGAAGGAAGAATCAAGGATAGTAGGAGTTTTACCTAGGAATGGGATGCATGATGGTATCATTTTCTCATGTAGAGAAGACTGAGGAAGGAACAGGTTTGGTGACAGTGGGAATCAAGGGCTCTTTTTGTGGCCTATTAAGTAAGAGCCCCCTCTTAGATATCCACGTAGAGATAATTATGTCCGTGTCGGATAGAATATGGGGAGAAGTTTGACTGGATACATAATTTGGAAGTAATTAATATATTGACAATATTTAACGTAATGAGACAGATGAAATTGCCCAGGGAACAGATGTAGATAGAGAAGAAAAGAGGGCCTGGATTCAAGCCCTTAGGGAACACTAGGCAGAGGAGAAACCAGGAAAGGAGCCCCTGAAGGAACCTCTGATCAGTTAGGGGGAAATGAGGAGAACATGGTGTCCTGGAAGCCAGAAGGACGTGTTCAAAGGAGGAGGTGGATGGTCAAGTAGGTCGAATGCTGCTGAGGGAGGGGACAAGAGCAAGACAGGCCACTGGGTGTCACAGTTGGAGATGGAGTTATAATAATAACTGTGCTCGAAGTTCCCGTCATGGCTCAGTGGTTAATGAATCCAACTAGAACCATGAGGTTGAGGGTTCGATCCCTGGCCTCACTCAGTGGGTTAAGGTTCCAGCATTGTCCTGAGCCATGGTGTAGGTCGCAGACGCGGCTCGGATCTGGCGTTGCTGTGGCTGTGGTGTAGGCCGGTGGCTACAGCTTCGATTAGACCCCTAGTCTGGGAACCTCCATATGCTGCAGGTGCGGCCCTAGAAAAGACAATAAATAAATAAATAAATAAATGTTGTTGCCAAATTATTCAGTTGGAGATTCCATGGATTGGAGGAGGAATAGTGGGAATGAAAATGAGAAGGAAGAGGTAGAGAACGTGAATATAGGTAAACCTTCTTTGGAATAGTGGGAATGAAAATGAGAAGGAAGAAGTAGAGAACGTGAATATAGGTAAACCTTTCGTGTAAATCAGGAGAAAGATCATTTGGTAAAGTGCGATTTAGGATCAAAAGAATGTTGGTGGGTTTTGGGTTTTTTAATTTCCTTTGTTTCATTGCTGATTGAAAGGATCTAATAGAAAAACTGAAGATGCAGGAAAGAGGGGCAGATAATTAGAGTGCACTGGATAGCAAAGAAGTTGATCTATGCTAGGACTAGGGACCTGTTCATTAGAACAGGAAGGAAAAGCAGAGAAAGTGGGAACAAACAGGGTGGTTGATCTGGCAGTGAAGTGCCAGGTTCCTGCCTCACAGCAAATCAGGGAGGTCATCAGCAGGAGAAAAGGCAGAGCAGGTAGCTTTTTGGAGGGGTAAGGAGACAGAAGTTGTGAAATAGTCACAACTCTTGACTTGAAGTGCGGGAAAGCAAATGCAGTTGAATGTCCATTGAGATTTGTAACCACACATGTAAAGTGAAACCAGTTTGTGTAGTTGGGGGATTTTTCTCTAGTAATATTTGGTTACTCTGGGCAGGTGAGAATAGACAGAAGTATGGGCTTAACTAGGGTTGGTGTTTTGCCAGGCAAATCTAGCAAAGGAAAAAAAGGACAGGGGAGTTGAAGGCATTTGTGAATGATAAAGGCTGGGTAGAGAAAGAAATGAAGTTCTGGGGGGGAGGAAGTAGAGAAAAAGTGGTTGGGTCCATGGAATGGAGATTAAAGTACGAGAATAAGTAAGAGACTTGGAAGGATAAAAGGCGAAATAAGAAACAAAGTTGCTTAAAATTGAGACTTTTATTTTATTTTAAAAAGGTTTTATTGCCATACCTTGCAGCTTATGGAAATTCTTGGGCCAGGTGTTGAATCGGAGTAGTAGCTGGGGATTGTGCCACAGCCACAGCAGCACTGGATCTGAGCTGCATCTGTGATCTACACTGCAGCTTAAGGCAATGCCAGATGCTTAACCTACTGAGAGAGGCCAGGGATCGAACCCATGTCCTCACAGAGATAATGTCAGGTTCCTCACCCACTGAGCCACAACGGGAACTCCCAAAATTGAGACTTTAGAGGGGGGACAGTTATTGGTGATGGGAAGGACAAGAAGATTACCCTGGGTGGCTGAGGTGTAGTGGAGAAGATCATCGGAGGTGAGGACGAAGTCCAGGAGCTGTGTAGATATTTGTTTGATGGTTCATCCTAATGGATGGTGGTTTGTCCTCATGGATGTTGAAATCTGTCCATGAGTGGAAAGTATTGAAAGGAAGCAGCTGCGTCATGAATGGGTGAGCGGGTTGACCAGGAGTTCTGTCAGTGATCGCTGTGAGGAAGGATGAGGACTGATGGCGTCTTGCAGCATGCACTGCAGAGGAGCTGGGGAGAAGGAAAGTGTCACCATGCTGCAGAAGCAGCCGGGAGAACGAGCAGTAGACACACCCCATCACCAGCAACACATGAGGGAAAGCAGGCCGTTCTGACAACTCCCTCTGCAGAAGCACAGAACCTTCAGTGGACAGTCCGCTTTCATTTAGGATGAGAAGGTGACAGGAACTCCACAGAGATGAGGTGACAGGGGTTTTGTTGAACACAGGCTGATGCCAGGGGAAGAGGCTTAGAAGACAAGGAAGGTCGGGTTGTGTTAGGGAATTAAAGATAATGATGGGAATAAATGTCTGGGTCAAGATGTAGAGCCTCAGAGATGGGGAGATGAACAGAAATCTTCTAACTAAGCCTCATGGGATTAGTCCTGGATAGGGTTTTAGAGGAAGGACAAAAGGCAGCAGTTATTTCTAGCCGTGGTCCTTAGTAACTAGCCACATGTGGCTACTGGGCACTTCATTGTAGACAGTCTGAATTGAGATATGCTATGAACGGAAAATACCAAATTTTGAGGACTTGCTGCAGAAGAAAAAAAGAGAGTAAAACATCTCAATAATTTTTGTATTAATTACATACTGAAATGATAACATTTTAGATATAGAGGTTATAGAAACCATGTGGTTAAAAATAATTTGACCTGTTTCTTTTTACTATTTATGCAGCTACTAGAAAACCGAAAATGACATATGTGCCTTGCATTATATTTCTGTTGGACAGCGCTGGCCTAGAATATTTTGTAGGAGAATCTCCCTGGAGCTCAGTATCAGGTCTACTTTGCACAAGTAGGATTACCGCATTATATAATCGTATCTAGTTTTCCCCCTATATAAATTAGTCTACTTTTGTTACCATTGAATTTCATTTTAGAAAACCTTTTTCCCACTCAGTTCTAATATGTCATTATTTTAAGCGGATGTTAACCGCTATACAAAATTAAGTAGCAACTTTTCTCTCTGCTCTTGTGGTCTTAGATTACTGTGCCTGATACTTCTTATACTTTAGAAACATAGGCCCATTTTGAAAACATACCCTGTAATCTGGTTTTCAGATACTTAAAAATAATCAAGCCAAGTTTACAATGTAGTTATTTTTCCTGACAATACTAGAGGCAACACCAAGAGTTTAAGGTTTTCCCTTTAAGACCTTAAAAATGCTTTGTAAAAGGCAATAGGTAGGAATTTTGATAACATTTTTCACTTTACAAGACAGTTCTAGAGAAATTTTCAGTTTTTTGATGCCAGAAGCAAGTTTTTAGTTGTTAATGTTTATTTTGGTGCTTTGATTTTCATCTCAGGATTTATATAATATAGTGGTCCCAAATATGGTATTTTAAGGAGATCACATTTTGTTACCATGAAAAGGTTTACAAGATCTGTGTTCTCGTGTGCTTTAAGCCAGAGTTCATAATGACACACAATGAAAATAGCAAAAGTATAAAATCAGATCTTACTGTTAATCTTTGAAGAACGAATGTATGCATATATCAGTGCAAAAGCATCTGAAAATCGATTATACAAATCCCACAAATTACTGAGTTTATAAGTTTTCACACTACAAAATATTCATGTAATAGTAGCTCTAGTGACTAGACACTAGACAAAAGTCACATGAGCTCTAGTGACTGACAAAAGTCAGTAGCAAAACCCCCAAAGGCTATACAATAATTTGCTATAGATCATGTTCATAGATATTATAAAGGTTTATATTATAATTAAGTAACATCAAATTATTATAAATGTTTCTACATCTTATTTTTTCCCCCTACTTCTTAAAAAACCAACCCAGTGGTTAAAGACCAGTCAGGCCCTTTGTTGGACTAGTAACAGGTAAAAATAGTTTACTAAGGACATTGACTTTGTCATGCCTCTCTATAGGCCATCGCTTAGTACTTTTAACTTTTAAAAATTAGTCCCAGACCCTAAATTTGTATGACAAAGCCAAGATCCTTGGCTAGGTGGAGACTTTGGTTAGAAAATTTCTAGACTAATTGCTTTTCTACCTGAGAGGCCTCAGCTTCCCCTAATATACCTGTGATCCCACCTTTTCAGGCCTAAAGATATCACCTAAAATAAAGTTTTTCCTGAGCTTCTCCATATTTAATGAGAACATAACATGCGCACATATGTTTCAAATCTTTTCTAAAACTCCAGCTTTCCTTTTGACTGTTAAGGAACTGGGTTGATAATCGTTAAGAAATAAGCTTGGAAAATGTATAATGTGTTATAATTATTTTTCAAAATACATTCATCCAGGTGGCCCATATCCGAGCAGAAAGAGATATTTTGGTAGAAGCAGATGGTGCCTGGGTGGTGAAGATGTTTTACAGTTTTCAAGATAAGAGGAACCTTTATCTAATCATGGAATTTCTCCCTGGAGGTAAAAGCAAACATAGTAGCAATGACATTCTCACATAAGCACATCTTCATATCTAATTATAATTTTATTGACTAGATTTACTTTTATGTCCCTAGCACTGAGGTTTTACAGTCATGATTTTCTACTTTCTCCCATAATAATACTAATTTTGACCACAAATTGGATTATTTTGAAGAAATGATAAAGTTGGCACATTTTAAATATTACCATTCTGAATTTACAGTATACAGTTGTTTAGATTGTTATAAGTCTAGAGTTAAGAACAAGTCACTAAAGAAGAAGACAAAAATTCAGTGGGCAAATGATAGGCATTGTATAGAAGAGAAACTCGGGCTAGTCTACAAAGGTATAGGAAAATGTTCCCCTTCACCCATATTCAGGGAAATGCAAACTAAAACAAGAATGAGATTCTACTCACTCATCTGATTAGCAAAAGCATTAAAAGTCTGATGAGGCTGTAAGGGAAGCTGGCATCTCATCTATGCAAAGGAATCTCCTAACTCTTACAGACAGTTCATGGATACCAGTTAAGTTGAAAATGCTTGTGTCCTACAGTCTGGCAATCCTACAACCAGCCATATTCCCTAGGGATTCTCCCCCACATGTGCACAAGCGGCTTGTGAAAGGATGCTCATTGCACCAGTGTTGTAATAGCGAGAACTTGATGCAAGATACATGTCCATCAGTAGAAGAATAGATAAATGTGGCATAATTATGTGTTGAAATGTTTTACAGTAGTTAAAAGTCAGGAGCTGTATCTGTTCCAACAGTAAGATCTCAGAAACAAAGTAGAGTAATAAAGCAAGCTGTGGAATTATGCGTACACTTGGTATCACGTAATTTTAAAAATTTTTGAAACTTGAGTTTGAGAGTCTGTTCCATTTCCAGGTGTGCTTACACTGATTCATTTTCACAGTTCGACATAGTTCCCTTGGCAGCTTCTTCTGGATGTTGAATGGTAGATAATGTTTCCTTATCATCTCTGCTCTGATTTGATTTCACATACTTTCTACCTTTAAACATCACAAAACTTTTGTTTATGCAATGATTCTTTGAAAATTTGGCCCTAGAGGTGGTTGGAGGTACACTGGGTAGATCATAAAATGCAAAACTCCAGCGTATGTTATATATTACAAAGAAATCTGTAATAAGCTATTCCCCTTTTTGAGGCATTTCTAATCCATGGTACTTATTTTCCTTTATTTAGGTGACATGATGACTTTGCTAATGAAGAAAGACACTTTGACAGAAGAGGAAACACAGTTCTACATTTCAGAGACTGTTCTGGCAATAGATGCCATCCACCAGTTGGGTTTCATCCACCGGGATATTAAACCAGACAATCTTTTATTGGATGCCAAGGCATGTGAATAAACTGGTGAATTGTTAAGTTGCTGATTGTTTTATGTAGTTATAGAGCTGATTTTGTGATTGGAAATGGGCAACTGCAATTTATGTTATTGCTCACCCACATTATTTTGTAGAATGAGACAGTAGGAGAGAACACAGAAGTGAAATGACATCAAAGGAAAATCGGCTGTCTTTATCATCTTCCATTTTCTGCTTCTTAAAATAATCATAATCAAATATTTATAATATTGAATTTCACCTTATGAATGTTAAGCTAAGAATAAGTAATTGCATTTAGAAGAAGAGTTTATAATAAGGCTTTGTCTCAAAGTGAACCTAATCTATTGATTTTATTAGGGGTTTTTTTGTTTGTTTGTTTGTCTTTTAGGGTCATGTAAAATTATCTGATTTTGGTTTATGCACGGGCTTAAAGAAAGCTCATAGGACTGAATTCTACAGAAATCTTACACACAACCCACCGAGTGACTTCTGTAAGTCTGATTTTTTTTTTGTCGGTTTTGGTTTTTTTTTTTTTTTTTCTGTGTTGATTTAAGTCAGGACTGCTGAGGACTGAAGCTTCTCCCCCTTTCCTCACTCCTTAAACCAATGTATCTTAAATGCGTATGTGTGAATTTGTCTTTTGATGAGAGTTTTTCCCTTGTGATTACAATTCTGTTTTGTTGAAATTAGCATTCCAGAACATGAACTCAAAGAGGAAAGCAGAAACATGGAAGAAGAACAGGAGACAACTGGTGAGTAGCCAAGTTTTGAAGAAAGAATTTTGTGCCCTGGTCCTAAATTCTCATTTGGTGTTTGCTTAGTAATTTGGATCTTTACAGCGATGAGTTCTTACTTTGTAGCAATAACTGAGCTTGTTCTAGGATCATCCGGTTTTCTTAGTTTCTCTGTAACATTTCCTTGCCTGTAAAGAAAAATACTGATTTTTACTTTATGATTTCACTTCAGAGTATTTTATTGAGCATATCTACAATTATGTAATCTCTGTGTTTACTAGTAATTAGCACTTTCTACAAAACTCATCAAGATGAATGGGACTGTAGTAAATGCCTTGTAATTTCCAGGGTTCTCTTTTCCCTACCTGTCCTGGTACAGCAAATAGCAATCAGCATAAGTAAGTCGTTGTGTGTTTCTAAGAACTTCATAGACAAACTAAATTGAAAATTTGGCATGTTAACAGTGTTACAATAAAATAGACAAAATCACCTTGGAAAGCAGGCTTTACCACAGATAAAATCAATGACTCCTTTAATGTGGAACAACACTGTTCTTTTGTTGTTGTTGCTCTTTAGGGCCACAGGTGCAGCATATAGAAGTTCCCACACTGTATTTTTAACCCCACACTATTTCTCCTCCATTACTTAGCAAATCTTAGAATTGTTTGCCCCTTTTCCTTTTTCTCTTTATCCTGTTAACTAGGTCCATGAACACTGTCAAAGTTAGGAATGTGCCTTTTGACTTCAATTTCCTGACTTTTTGTACAATGCCTGGTTATATTAACACTCTATAAGTATTTGTTAAATTCAACCAAGTGATGAAGGGAAACTCATTTAGCAGTCCTTCAAGAAGGAAAACAGACTGAAAGGCAAGAGTCTGATACCCTCAAAAAGCAAGTACAATGACCTTTGCGGTTTTTTTTTATTTTATTTTTTTATTGAAGTATAGTTGATTTACAGTGTTCTGCTAAATTCTGCCATAATTTTGGATTTTTGAGCTCATTCTCTTAATAGGCGAAATAAGTGCAAATTTCTTGTGCATTCTGATGTTTTTTAAAGTTTTTAAAAGCTTTCTTTTTTTTTTTTTAGGGCCGCATCTGTGGCATATGGAAGTTCCCAGGCTATGGATCGAATTGGAGCTGCAGCTGCCGGCCTGTGCCACAGCCACAGCAATGTGAGATCTGAGCCACATCTGTGACCTACATCACAGCTCACAGCAACACTAGATCCTTAACCCATTGAGTGGGGCCCGGGATCGAACCCACATCCTCATGGATCCTAGTTGGGTTCGTTAACTGCTGAGCCATGAAGGGAATGCCTAAAAATGTTTTTTAAATGTTTTGAACTATGCATTAATGACCAAATCTTCCTTCTCCTTTTATATGTGTCACTTTTAGATCAGCTTTTACAATTAAGAAAAGAATTGCAGTTATTTCCTACTTTTAAAAGAAAAGTGAATACTTCTTAAAGTTATGGTGAGAATTCTGTGCTCTCTGATTACAGAATATTCACAGCTGATTATTCATGTACAACATTTATTATTCTAGTGACCATCACCATGACTTACCTCATGTTTCCTATGGGAGAAATAGTGGGGGCTCTAATGGTATTTGGGGGCAGGAAATTCCTTTAGAGCCTGTATCTCCTGCCCCCTAAATGCCAATCATGTCCTCTCCCAGGTCACTGAAATGTCAAAAATGGTCCCTCGAGTACTACCTTTAGTTGAAAACTATTGCCTTAAAGTTTTTGTAAGATTTTATATGAATTAAGGATGAAAAACTGCATTGTTTTCTAATGGATAAGCAATGCCCTGGACTTAAGTTTATAATGAAAATACCTGATATTCAGATAGTAGGTTGTAGTTTACAAACACATTCCTTTGCTTGTTTCATCCTCATGTCAGCTCTGTTAGGGCAGATACTCTAATTTTATGAAGCAGGAGCTGAAGCTTAGAAAGGTTGGATAACTTTCCTGAGAATACATCAGTAACCAGTGGGGAAGCCAGGTCTGTGGGCACAACCTTTTAATTCTTTTTGAATGGATTTAGGGCTAAGTACATAAATAACTTAGTTGACCTCTTTGGGGGACAGAAATTATGTCTTAAGTAGCATACTAGCTGATTCAATGCCTTCCAAGCCTTATTCCTGAGAAACATAAAAGCAAGTATTAAATGAAAAATTAACTTCTGTATATATTGGGTTTTTTTTTTCCCCAGGAGTGAGCCATACTCAGCTCTTAAAAAAAAAAGAGAGAGAATAGAGAGAACACTGATTTGACAAGCTGTTCCTTTGCAGGCATATTCCACAGTTGGGACACCAGATTATATTGCTCCAGAAGTATTCATGCAGACTGGTTACAACAAATTGTGTGACTGGTGGTCTTTGGGAGTGATTATGTATGAAATGCTAATAGGTATGTTTTGTCATTCATTTTTGTACGTAGCTATATAAATTTCCATGAGTGCTACTGATCAAACCCATTTATTATGGGTTAAAACATGTGTATTCTTTAAATACACAGTGATAAATATCAGTGAGCTCTCTAAGGGATCCTGTTTCAGGAAGAGGGTATTTACCAGAACCCCAGTGTATCAAAATGGTATCTGCATGGCCTTTTGGGTAAATGGGGGGCAATGCTTTACGTCCTTTATTTTTTTGACTTTATTAGCAATTTGATTATAAATTGATGAATGGTGGTATTTTTTTATTAAGTAGAGCACTTGGGGCTGTTTTGATTCTTGTGACACACATAGCTTTTGATCATAAAAGCTAATGACACTTATGTTTTTCTCTGAAATGCAGGATATCCACCTTTCTGCTCTGAAACACCTCAAGAAACATATAGGAAAGTGATGAACTGGAAAGAAACTCTGGTATTTCCTCCAGAGGTGCCTATATCTGAGAAAGCTAAAGACTTAATTCTTAGGTTAGTAGTTCAGTCCCTAGAGAAGTCTGCGGTATCTTAAAAACCTCACAGGTACCTAAAAGACTAATTTGCCCATTCCAGCCTCTGTGGGAGGAAAAGGAGATCAATATAGTCAAACAGATCAACAAAAAAAGGTGGTTTGTTTTTTGTTTTGTTTTGTTTTCTTTGTTTTTAAATGCAGACTCTTAAAAGGAAGTATTCAGGAAAAAAAGTAAGAGCTAAGAAAAGGGAAGAGGTCTTATATTGTTTCAAAGGTCACTCCTCTTAGAATGCAATGATCTTATCCCCTAAAGAGAAAATAAGTTGTGAGTAACAGTTCATGTCACAAAAGTCTATATACGAAAACTTTTCTAAGCAAAAGATTCCATTCTGTTTCTCAACTAAGATGATGTTTGTCAGTTCTTGTGTGAAAGGGCTGGAAGGAATATAAATTGGTACAACCTATGGGAATAGCCCATTGGCAGCATATTATAAAAAAAAAAAAAATCTTCAAACTGTCTATGACCTTTGACCTAGCGCTTGTACTTCTAGGAATTTCGTGGATAATCAGATGTGTGTAAAGATTTAGGTATAATATGTTATCTTGATACTATTTTTAGTAATGAAACATTGAAAACCATCTATGTTGAACAATAGTGGACTGGTGAAATAAATTGAAGTGCTTCTATGTATAAATTTTAGAAAATGAAGTTATAGGAAAATATTGAATGACTTTGGGAAATGTTCTCAGTATATAGTGGAAAAAATTAGTCCTAAAGTGGTAACTTATCAACACAATATTTTTGAAATTATAATAAAAGACTGGAAGGAAATGGCTTCAGACTGGTTTATGGTAGTTATGTCTGGGACAGTTATAGATGATTTCTGTTTTCTCCCACATTTTCCACAATAAACAGAATTAACTTCAGTGAAGAGAAAAAAAATTGAAATGTTTGAAATAATGCAAATAGAGTATTTTAGGTGTAATTTGCACCTGCTAATTTCTGTTTCCATTTTCTAGGTTTTGTATTGATTCTGAAAACAGAATTGGGAATGGTGGAGTAGAAGAAATAAAAGGTCATTCTTTTTTTGAAGGTGTAGATTGGGGGCACATCAGGTATGTTTATAGGCTTTGAGTGGAAGAGGTCTGCAGAAAAATTTTTGTACTTAGATTTAGCGATTTATTTGTCTCAGATTCTGCTAGATTAAATACAAAAAGTAACACTTGATAACGTTTTTTTTTTTTTTAACTTTTGACCTTTTATAATTTTAATTTTTTTAATCGTTATTTCCTCAATACAATATTTTTTTTTCTACTGTACAGCATGGTGACCCAGTTACACGTACATGTGTACATTCTATTTTCTCACATTATCATGCTCCATCATAAGTGACTAAACACAGTTCCCAGTACTGCATAGCAGGATCTCATTGCTAATCCATTCCAAAGGCAATAGTTTGTATTTATTAACCCCAAGCTCCCCAACCACCCCACTCCCTCCCCCTCTCCCTTGGCAACCATGAGTCTATTCTTCAAGTCCATGATTTTCTTTTCTGTGGAAAGATTCATTTGTGCCTTATATTAGATTCCAGATATAAGTGATATCATATGGTATTTGTCTTTCTCTTTCTGGTTTACTTCACTCAGTATGAGAGTCTCTAGTTCCATCCATGTTGCTGTAAATGGCAGTATTTTGATCTTTTTTGATGGCTGAGTAGTATTCCATTGTGTGTGTGTGTGTGTGTGTATATATATATATATATATGTATATATATGTATATATATATATATCACATCTTCCTAATCCAGTCATCTGTTGATGGACATTTGAGTTGTTTCCATGTCTTGGCTATTGTGAATAGTGCTGCAATGAATAGTGCTGCATTATACGGGTGCATGTGTCTTTTTTTTTTTTGGTCTTTTTGCCTTTTCTAGGGCCACTTCCCTCGGCATATGGAGGTTCCCAGGCTAGGGGTCTAGTTGGAGCTGTAGCTGCCGGTTTACCCCAAAGCCACAGCAACGACAGATCAAAGCCGCGTCTGCAACCTACACCACAGCTCACAGCAATGCCGGATCCTTAACCCACTGAGCAAGGCCAGGGATCGAACCCGCAACCTCATGGTTCCTAGTCAGATTCGTTAACCACTGAGCCACAACGGGAACTCCCAGGTGCATGTGTCTTTTTCAAGGAAAGTTTTGTCTGGATATATGCCCAACAGTGGGATTGCCAGGTCATAGGGTCGTTCAATAATGGTATTAAGTCAGTGTTTTCTGGATTATGTAAATGAGTGGGACTATAGTGGCTATAGCTAAATGACTCCTTTTATCGAAGGTCCACTTTAAGGAAAAAGCACATATAGATTTCGACAGAGTTACATGATGAAGGTTGTTAGCACAACAAAGATGTATTTACATTTGACACTGTAACCCCTCATTTTTGTCCTTTCTCTTAGTATTACCATACTGTGTCTCCTTGATTAACTTGTAAAAATGCACAGTCCCTCTTTTAAGCATTGTGGGAAAAGTTGTATCATACAAATAACTTTTAAGAATTCCTTTGTGTTTGTTGTGAACACTGGCCTTTATTCACTTTGCAGCCAGACTACCTTCACTTCAAAGTGGTTCTGGTCTCTTCTCCACACAGCAACAGTTTAGAAACAAATCTGATCATGCTGTTTTCTTCCTTCTCTTTGTACTTAAAATAAAACTAAGGATCCTTAACTGCTTTTCAGGCTGTGGAGTGTGGCTTTTGCCTCATCTCTACAAGCTGCATCTTGCAGGGTCCTGCCCTTTTCTCCCTCCTCAGGGCTCTGTCATATGCAGTTCATTCTGACGGAAACTCACACCTCCTGGCCCTTGCTCCTGCCCCAGCCCCTGCCCCTCCTCCCCCTTCCCTTTACACTTTGAAGACAGCTTATATGTCACTTCACTGGAGATCTTCACTGGCGCTCCTAAGATGTGCTGGGCACTCTACCTGAGTATAGCCAATTTAGGGGATCATTTACTATCTGCCCAGCACTGATCTAAGTATTTCTCATCTTAGCCTCATAATAAACCTTATAAGTTCTATTATTATCCCTACTTTACAGAGGAAACTAAGGCACAAAGAAGTAATGTGCCAGCAGCGCCTCAGCTAGTAAATGAACTAGCCAGAACCGCTAACTAGAATTAGACCCAGGCAATTTGACTCTGGAGTCCTGACTCTTAACTGCTGCACCATATCATACTGTCCGTACATCATCTCATTGGGCAGAACTATGATTCCCGCCTTGTTCCAGTTGAAAGGATGTTTAGAGACTACCAGTCCAGTCTCTTGGTTTTATATGAGGGAACAGTCACAGTACCTGAGGTCATACTGCTTGTCAATAAGAGATTACATCTCAGGGCACCCTGATCTATGCTTCTTTACGCTAAACTAAAGTAAATGTATTAAGTTAGTGCATTAAGTATAAAAAGGTTAGAACAATTTTGGGAAAAATGTATACATGCTTTTACATAATTATGTAAACTTATCACCTAATAGATCCAGTAAGTACTTGCTGAAAAAGTAGAAGCAATAAAAATTGATATTTTCTTTTAGCTGTTTTTAGCATCATACAAAGGCATTTTCATGACTTATTTTTTAAACCTAATATGGCTGACCCCTTGATATTTAAATGGTTAAGAAGTTTCTGGATTCAGATTTCATCACAAATGTGTCATCCCTTCATACTTTGAGCCCCTTATTTTCCCAAATGACTTTTGATTTTTTGATCCTTTGCTAAGAGAATTCCATTCCTGAATTAATTAGGTAGGATCCAGTCTCCACACTATCTAGGATACTTTATATAGTGATACAATTTTTTCAATAAAAATCTCTTTTGGTCTACCTTCCCTGTCATTAACTTTTGTTTTTCCACTTGAAAAAATAGCATGAGAAGTCTTAGTACAAAGAAATAAAAATTCAAAGTAAATAATATTTTAATAAAAAATTATACTCAATTATAAAATCCACTTAACTAACAGGTATTTCCAAATCCATAATAAATTTTCCTGGCTCTTCCAATGTCTACATAACAGTGTGCAGAATTTGCAAGTAGAACTATGTTTTGGGAAACTGAGTTCAAAAAAATTTACCATGGTTATTTTATATCTTTTTATAGGGAAAGACCAGCAGCAATCCCTATAGAAATCAAAAGCATTGATGATACATCAAATTTTGATGACTTCCCTGAATCTGATATTTTACAACCAGGTAAGACAATCTATAACACAATTAACACTATTAAAAGTCTATGAGGGCATCTTTCACTAGTGAAATTCATTTACTTTTGGTTAATTTTTCCATCTTTCTAGTGCCAAACAGCACGGAACCGGACTATAAATCCAAAGACTGGGTTTTTCTCAATTATACCTATAAAAGGTTTGAAGGGTTGACTCAGCGTGGCTCTATCCCCACCTACATGAAAGCTGGGAAGTTATGAATGAAGATCACATTCGCTCACAACCAGGAGAACTCAGGTAGCTGCATCACCAGGCTTGCTTGGCGTAGATAAACAATACACTGAAATACTCCCGAAGACGGTGGTGCTTCTGA
Organism: Sus scrofa; assembly: GCF_054392235.1. Lineage (NCBI taxonomy): Eukaryota > Metazoa > Chordata > Mammalia > Artiodactyla > Suidae > Sus > Sus scrofa. The sequence continues at coordinate 53,308,252 of NC_139387.1, read as the reverse complement.
CTACAGGAGGAAATTCTACAGGATTAGGATTTCTAAGACTACTACAGGAATTGGTTGGCAGTGCCAGCTGGCTTTTTTTTTTTTTTTTTTTAATATTTTATTATTTTTTGTTAACTTTATTATATGAAGGTACTGGAATAAAAAGAAACATACATCCCTTTCTAACTGCACTGCCTACATGCGTATTAAGGTCCATTCTGCCTGTGTGTGCTGTAGCTTTGTACTGTAACACCTCTAATCAATTCAGGAGAAACACATATCATTTCAAGCAACATAGGCTAATCTGTAGGTAACACTGCAGTATTGCTGTTTTACTCCAAGTCTTATGGGTCTAGAGAATCAATAAAAGCCATCTTCCATAGTTGGTATTAGAACACTTGCCCTATTGGTTTGAACATCTACAGAATATATTTAAAGACAATTTCTGTAATGGTTTTAAGAAATTTTAAAAAGGAAATACACTGGTTATTTAAATATAGAGTTTATCATCGTGTTATTACACCAACTCCACAGTAGGGAGTGACAAGTTTCTACCAAGGAGGAAGTTTGACACCTTCACTCAAGCACTCCACTAATATGCTTTACTTTGCATTCAGAAATACTGATGACCTTTATATACGTAGTCTGTATACTCATAGGGAGATGTACTGTATGATATAAAATGTAAATTGCTTTTCTTGTGACAAGAGGACTTCTTTTTTTAACCAGAGGACTTGGCATTATTTTCATTTGATTATGGTGAGTTGAATTTAAGAAATGACCATGAAGGCTGCTTGTAGACCTAGTGTATTTTTATTAAACTATTTTTTTAAATGTCAAACTTCTGATCATGTAAATGGACTTGTAGAAAACAAAGAGCTATGTACTTTGGTTTTCTAGAAAGCTGTAACATATCATGGCTGGTTACCTTTTATTTCTTTTGACGAAACTGTTTCCTTTGATAGTTCTTGTATTATTGTGCCATTATTTTCTTATACTCCAAATGTACCAAAGATCCTGAACAGAGTGGATGTCCACAGCTGAGGAGAAGTTTACTGTCCTGCGGAAATGCTGCCTTCAGATCTTCCAGAGAGGTCAGCTCATTCAAGGGCAGCACTGTTCATGTTTAGCTGCATCACTGTGGTTAATGCAAATGGAATTAAGGAAGTAAAAGCAGGCCAGGGAGGCTGTGATTCGAGGGTGGGGGAGATGATGTCCGCATCAAATCCTTTGAGTAGTTTCCTAAGAGTTAAATAGTCTTTGCTAGCTTGACATCTTAATTTTAAAACAACTCTCTGAGGTTTTGGTTTCATCAGTACTAGTGAAGGAGTATCTAAAGAATGTCTTAAGTTTGTCTTAACTGCTCATTGGTTGACTCGAAGGTACAACAGCATAACCATTACAAATGATCTGCCATGAGAATCTAAAGTAATTTATTTGTAGGATGTCCTTAATGGAGAATTGCATAGGATCATTATGCAAATCTGCAAAAGGTTTTATAGATGTTGCTGCTTTTGCTAGAGAGCTCCACAGTGTTTCAATAAGGTCGTCCTGGGTTTTCTTCCGGCCCTGTTCTCCCCTTCGTTCCCTTTCCTTCCTTTTCCTCTGCCTCCCTCCCTCCCTCCCTTGTATTTGTTTGATACTTATTATGTGTTCATTTAAGACTTCATCTCCTTTTTTTTGGTTTGGATCATGTGACTGAGTAAGGAGAGAGAACTATTAAAATTCCAGGGTTTCTCAATTTGGCTAATTCTGGTTTTTCTGATTATAACTGCCTCTAATTTTAAAACAATCTTTTTAACTTCTGCTCTGTTTTATGAGATTTTCTCATCCTCCCCACCCCACCCCCTTTTTTAAAGACTGTTTTGTTAGTGTGATAGTGAATGGGTAAGAGGAAATTATAATATTCTCTGGTTCTAATTTGGTAACTATTCTAGTGTAAACACTTTTTCATTAATTCAAGTTAGAGAGATTGATGTAAAGGAGCTGAATCACCTAAGTTTACCTTTTAATTGAATAAGAGTGGAGCATTTCAGTTTCCATCTTCTTCCTTATTACTACGGAGAACTTGGGAATAGTTATGATTTCTTGGCAATGGAAGGGCAGTTATGGAAAGTTTACTTTGTTTAGAGACTCATTTTTCCCTAGAGTTAATAGAGTGATTCATAATCTTTGGGGTTTCCTCCTCATCAAAAGCATTTCTTAAGTGCCTATCTAAAAGCAATTAAAGACTGTGTCTGCCCTTTGGAAGCTAAGAATTTGATTCATGATGCAAATTAGCTAGATAATTTGCAAAGTACCCTTGAGATTGAATTTTCTCTATTATATACTTCCCATATTTCAGGTGAACCATTTAATTTAAATGACAAAACCCTATCTAATCAACCGAGCGTAATGACGTTTTCTTTAAATTAGACTCTATTTTGAATTAAAGAGTTTTGTTATAAACTGTGTGTGTTTTTGGTTTTTCTAAGTATATAGAAATCTTGTGTAATTCAGATTTATTGATTTCCTGATTTAATGTAGACTTTGATTTTTTTATTAAACAAAACCCTTTGTATTAAAGCAAGTTATGTTATTTTTCTTTTATGCTTTTCTCATTAACATGGCTTTAAATCTTTATAGTTATTGAAGTGTAGTGCTATCTGAAATAGGGAATTTCTTATAAATCAACCTTTTCTGAACGGAATATATACCTGATTTAATAAGCTATTCGTTGAATGGAAAATAACAAGTGTGAAATATTTAAAACTTTCTTTGGTTGCTAAGGCTTAAGATAAGGTTCCATTTATTTCTATAATAGCATACTTTTTCTGTTTTTTAAACATGTGTATATCTTTGTATAAATTTGTAAATCTTAAAATATTTTAAAGTACATTTATTTTTTGTGTTTTATTGTAGAAAACCTTTAGACAATTACTCCATCAGTATCTTGGTAGGAGAAACAGCTATCCATTCATCAGTGATCTCCAAATAAATGAATTGAGATTTTAATCAGTAGAGGGGTCCCTGGCTGTAAACACATTCTCTCCTGGAATTGCTAAGATTCAGAACATTCAGCATAACCATTTTGCTACAACCATGATTATTTCCTCTTGTCTTTATTTAAATTTTATTTTCTATGTAGAAGTGCACTTATTTCTGGAAAACTTTAATGAAACAAACACTTGGAACAAATATAAATATAAGACACTGGGGATTACTAGAAATATTTTAGATTTTTATGAAAAAATGTGAGGAAGATATTACTGCTTTAAAAAGGAATGAATAGTAATAATCTTAAGTTATTTTTTAAAAAGCAATATAAATTATTCAGCAGTTGTCTGGAACAATAATCATCAGGCTGTTGAGTTCTATGTTCAGTTACTGAGTTTCAAAGAAATGTTTTGGTGGCATGAGGCCTTTTGCATTGAAGGAAAGAAAAGAATAAAAACTATGTTTATAATATTTCTCTTGGTGAGGTTTTTTGGTTTTATTTTCCAGTTTTGAGGTAGGTGTTATCCAAAATTCCAGAAAGACCTTTTTGTGAATATATCCAACTTTTACACTTAAAGATCACATGAAGATCAAAATAAATATTTCAGCTTTCTATTGTGTTAGGTTTGAACCATCAAGATAGTTGTAAAAGTTTATATGCAATTACCCCACCAGAACAAAGCCAGGTAGCAGGCAGAACTAATATGAAAATGCCTCAAAATTAAATTGAAGGAGTTCCCATTATGGTTCGACCCCTGGCCTTGCTCAGTGGGTTAAGGATCCAGTGTTGCTGTCAGCTGTGGTGGAGGTTGCAGACGTGGCTTGGATTCCATGTTGCTGTGGCTGTCGTAGGCCAGCTGCTGTGGTTCTGATTTGACCCTTAGCCTGGAAACTTCCATATGCCACAAGTGCAGCCATTTAAAAAAACGGAAAGAAAGAAAAGAAAATTAAATTGAAAATACCTCAAAATAGCGTGGAAACTAGTGATATAAGTGCCCTGGTTACTACTACATCTGTCCCATGGAAGACACCGATTGATCATTAATCCTGATGCTCTTTCTTCTGAGCTCAGAGAGAGCCAGTCAGAACCCTGCCCATCCTAGCCATGCTCCCAGTTCTTCCCTGACTGACATCCTTTCTGTATGCCCTTTGTTAAGACAAAATGGTGAGAACATTGAACATCCAAATTTGGACTTTAGAGCAAACTTGGACACTCTACATTCACCTTCTTTCAAAAGCAACTTGTGATTAAAAGAATTTACACTGGTATACAAAGGGCTTTTCCTTATATTATTCATTTTGGTTTTTACTACTCTGTGACATAAACATAATTACTATCATTTTGCAGATACTGAACATGAGGCTGAGCATGACTTAAGCCAAACACAGGTAATAAATTGCTCTCGAACCCAAGAATGGTGTCCTTCCCTTTCCCCCAATCATGGAGCATACTTCACTGACAAATTACCTCCTATGCTTCTAGACCTCAGAAAAACACATGGGAAGCTCATGACAATAGTTTTCACTTTGGATGCTTTTGACTGTATCAGAAGATGCAAGTAAAAATGGCTTCAACAGTGAGGAAAATGAGTATCTCATGTTAACACTAAGACCCAAGATAGGGACCTTCCAGAACAGTCAATGTAGCATCTCAACAACAGCAAGAATATAGGTTCTTCTCATCTTTTTCCTTTTATCATCCTCAGAGTGTTGCCTTTGTCCTTAGTCTTATTTTCTCAGAGGAGCTAGATGGCTTTAGGGACTCCCAGCATCAAATCTTCATGCAGCAAGCCTTTAAAAAGAGAAACTATTGATCATCATTTTTTTCCTTTAAGAACAAGGAAGATCTTTTCCAGAAGCATTCTAAGCATAGTACCTCCCCACATTTGTTGGCCATGATTATGTCGTCTATCCATTACTACCGCAGTACCTGGCCTGGTGATGGATTTAAAACTAAGGAGGGGAGTTCCCATTGTGGCTCAGTGGTAACGAACTGGATTAGTATCCATGAAGATGCAGGTTTAATCCCTGGCCTTGCTCCTCAGTGGGTATCTAGTGTTGCTGTGGCTGTGGTGTAGGCCAGCAGCTACAGCTCCGATTCCACCCCTAGCCTGGAAACTTCCATACGCTGTGGATGTGGTCCTAAAAAGACAAAAAAAAAAAAAAAAAAATTAAGCAGGATTCATATCCCTGGTACCAAAGCGAGGCTAACCTAAAGCTTATAGCCACCTGATAGCAGAACCAAATGGGCGTTAACCTCCAAGATAATCAAAAGGGTGCCACACAAGTTTATAGCAATGGTTCTTTTATTTTGTTTTGTTTTTTTGCCATTTCTTGGGCCGCTCCTGTGGCATATGGAGTTTCCCAGGCTAGAGGTCGAATCGGAGCTGTAGCCGCCAGCCTACACCAGAGCCACAGCAACTCGGGATGTGAGCTGCGTCTGCGAACTACACCACAGCTCTCGGCAACACCGGATCCTTAACCCACTGAGCAAGGCCAGGGATCGAACCCGAAACCTCATGGTTCCTAGTTGGATTTGTTAACCACTGAGCCATGACAGGAACTCCAGCAATGGTTCTTATCCGAAGCCCTGCCCCTGGATTTTGTTGCTGGTTCTGCCATTGCCTATATATAAACTGAAGGCTGCTCCATTAATGTCTTTCCTGACCCATCAATAGGAGGACTGGGTACACTAGACCATGCTAGACCATGGCTCAACTTCTGGGATCCCAGCTTTCTTGTCCTTCAGAGAACCAAGAATAGGGGTGGGTTTCCCAACATCATACAAACAGTGGGCATCTCACCCAGTGACCAGGGTGTGGTCATTTTAGTGCTACTGTTATATTACTACAGGGACCCTCATCAACTTCCCCTAAAGATCCAGCCAGGTGTGGACCTCATCACAGTGACTGGCCTAATCGTTATTAACTCAACTGCTTTGTTTAACTTGGGACGATGGGCTGTGATGAATAGAAACAAAAATTGCTCAGGAGGTTGTGCTAACCACGACAAAGTTATCTCTGAACTTACTGTTCATACTAAAACATTCCTTGTGAAACCCTTAAATGTAGGATGACTTGTGGTCTCTGCCAGTGGGAGAAACCCATTAACAGGAAAGGGAAATTGTCCTTTGCCTTTCTAGTCCTCTTGGATTAGATAATCATGAGCAGAACTTGAAGAACTCTCCTGTACAATTCTATACAAAGGGGCAGGGCGGGGCATTAAGGAGGGCCCACTTGCAGACAGAGTATCCAAAACTTGCAAAAGTAAAAATTGGTTCATCTTTTGATACCTACATACATGGACAAATGCATAATCTCTAAGGCAAAAATAAGCAACTGCACAAACTCCTCCCTCATCTTTTTTTTTCTTTTAAAGATTTTTTTATTAGAGTTGATTTACAGTGTCCTGTCAGTTTCTGCTGTATAGCAAAGTGACCCAGTTACACATATATATATATATATTCTTTTTCTCACATTATCCTCCATCATGTTCCATCCCAAGTGACTAGATATGGTTCCCTGTGCTATACAACAGAATTTCATTACTTGTTCACTCCTAATGCAATAGTTTGCATCTACCAAACCCCAACTCCCAGTCCATCCCACTCTCTCCCCTTCCCCCTTGGCAACCACAAGTCTGTTCTCCATGTCCATGAGTTTGTTTCTTTTCTGTAGATAGGTTCATTTGTGCCATATACTAGATTCCAGATATACGTGATATCATACGGTATTTGTCTTTCTCTTTCTGACTTATTTCGCTTAGTATGAGAAACTCTAGTTTCATCCATGTTGCGGCAAGTGGCATTATTTTGTTCTTTTTATGGCTGAGTAGTATTTCATTGTGTATATGTACCATATCTTCATTCAACTGTCAGTGGACATTTAGGTTTTTTCCATGTTTTGGCTATTGTGAATAGTGCTGCAATGAACATAGGGGTCCATGTATCTTTTTGAACAAAAGTTTTGTCCTGATATAGGCCCAGGAGAGGGAATGCTGGATCATATGTTAGTTCTATATTTAGTTTTCTGAGGTACCTCCATGCTGTTTTCCATAGTGGTTGTACCAATTTACATTCCCACCACAGTGAAGGAGGGTTCCCTTTTCTCCACACCCTCTCCAGCATTTGTTATTTGTAGACTTACTTGTTAGCCATTCTGACCCATATGAGGTGGCACCTTGTTATAGTATTCCCTCTTAAGTTCTGTTCTCCCTGTATTTTTCTCAGAATTTTAGTTTATTGCTACTTCCATCCTCATGGCTTACAGAAATACACACACACACACACACACACACACACACACACACACACACACACCTTACCCCCTGCAGCAACCTAGCTTTAAGAAAATTCATTTTTGACAAGTCGAACCAATATTTCCTGGAGTACTCAGAGCAACTGTTTAAAAAATCAGTGAGGGTGCTCATTTGAAGTAAGGATTAAGGTGTCTCACCAGAGACCTACTGAATCAGAATTTCTGAGGTGGGTCAGAACTTCTGCACAGTCTCAATCCAACTTGGAGAACTACTGAGCTAAAGGAAAATGGACACTTGTTGGTCTTTTCTAAAATGAAATAACATCTGCCTCATTGAAGGTTGTGAGAACATCTCTATAAAGTAATGGGTGCCCAGTGGGTGACGTACTGCAGTCAGAATTTAGAGCACTGCCTGGCACAGTGGAGATGCTCTGCACACATTTGTGAATAGACGTATGAAATAACCATTTCGTGGGTGATCCTACATTTCCTCTAAGGCCAATCTCCAAATGTTTTCACTTTTAATAATAACATAAATCAACTCCGAGTGCATTGAAAAGGAATGCAGCTTTTGTGAACGTTGTTATTTTCCGGGGAAATAAAGTAAGAGGGTTTGCCTTACACAATGAAACTTCCTAAATAATCTTTTAAAAGATCTTTCTCAAATGTCTACTCCCTGGGGTACCTGCCACCACCTCTTTTCCTCTCTTTTATAGTATACCATCCTGCAATTAACTTTTCTGTTCCTCCACTGCATAAGCCAAGCTCCAGCAGATCTTTCCTGTTCCAGAAACCCACTAGAGGCTCATCTATCCCTCTAAAAACATTTGCCCCCGTGTATCTCCAAATTGCACTCCCACTCATCAACTTGCTCAGCAAATCCAAGAATCTTCCCCAGCATTCACCCTTCAGAGAATGTTGAGTGGGGGGTGGGAGTAATGGGGAAGGAAGTATACTTTTCAATATTAGTAATTTAATTATTTTCCTCGGTCGCTTAGCTCATTAATGGGTAGCTGCTATTTTTTTTAATGCATCACTGGAAATGGTATCTTCAATTTAACACTCTGAAGCAGGTGGATTTTTGTGGTCCTGGACCAATTGAAATATCTAAGCAACCTTAAAAGAACCCCCAAACTTAACTACATTGTTCTTGTTTTTCTTTTTTCTTTCTTCTTTGCCATTTCTTGGGCCGCTACCTCGGCATATGGAGGTTCTAGGGGTCTAATCAAAGCTCTTGCTGCCGGCCTACATCAGAGCCACAGCAACTTGGGATCCAAGCCGCATCTTCGACCTACACCACAGCTCACAGCAACGCTGGATCCTTAACCCACTGAGCAAGGTCAGGGATCGAACCCGAAACCTCATGGTTCCTAGTTGGATTCATTAACCACTGAGCCACGACGGGAACTCCTTGTTTTCCTTTCTGTTTAGGGCCACACCTGCGGCATATCAAAGTTCCCAGGCTAGGGGTTGAATTGGAGCTGCAGCTGCAGCCTATCTACCCCACAGCCACAGCCATTCAGGATCCAAGCTGATTCTGTGACCCATGTGCAGCTTGTGACAATGCTGGATCCTTAACTCACTGAGAGAGGCCAGGGATTGAACCTGAATCCTCATGGATACAAGTCGAGTTCTTAACCCACTGAGCCACAGTGGGGACTCCTAAGTTATATTGTTACGATCCCAGCAGGAGGCTAAGAATAGGGATTTACAGTGTGAGAGGCAGGTGGTTCCTGATGCCAGTCTGTTCCTGCCTGAGAATTTAACAGTGAAGCAAATTACTGAACAAACTAAGACCCCACCCCACCCCCACCCCCACCCCAGGATTAGTGATGATTCCTGAAGAGCAAAGCTGTTCCTGAGCTTTTGGAAAGGAAACTGCATTGACCAGAAAGAACTATACCATGCACTCCGCAAGTTACGTTCCAAGTCACTTTGCTAACATTTTACCCAAGGAGAAACTATGAGAAGACCTCTGGTTGGAAATGAGAGATTACTTTCCTATTCACTTGTCAAGATACTGTGTGACTCTATCTCTGCCTTGTTCAATGAGGTATAATATAACTACCATTTAAAAAAAAAAAAAAGCATGTCTTAGAAAGTAAAGTTCCAGAGCATAAAGAAAAAAGTACAAAGTAGATTTTAAACCTGAACAACTGGGGGAACACACAGTAAACTATGAGAATGATTTGCCCCAAGAAATCCATGGGTCTCCTCCCCTTGTGCATTAGACTTCCTGCTATTATATTTAGGTTCTGCATTCCTTTCTCTGGCTTTCAGGCTTTTGGTGGAAGTGAATCATCATTTCTAAGAAATGAGGACTGCAGTGATTCACCCGAAAGCTTATAATACCACGTATCAATTCCTAAGAAGGCGACCTGACATTTACCATCCGGCTTTTATCATCTGAGTGATCCTGGCCAAAACACTCATCCCTGAACTTTTGTTTGCCTACAGAGAAGACAAGGATTATATGTGTTTAACAACCTCACAAAGGCTGCTGTGAGGCTCACCTGAGATGATAAAGGAGGGAAATGCTTTGTAAGCAGGACAGTGTCTACATAGTCTTCAGGATACATTTCAACCAGCAATTCCACTCTGTCTTTAAGGTGGCATTTAACACACATCCAGGTCTAAGAGTATCCCCCCGCCTCCATTTTGGTAAACCTCAAAACAGATTTTAAGACTATCTGCCAGGCTCTCTGGAATTTTTCTTTTCTAGATGCCCACATAAGTTGGTGTTGGTGGATATCGGGCTGCGTTCCAAGAGGATGGTGTGTGTGTGTGTGTGTGTGTGTGTTTTACTTTGTTTTTATTATGGCCGCATCCCTGCAGATGGAAGTTCCTGGACCAGGGATTGAATGCTAGCCACACAGCTGAGACCTACCCTACAGCTGGGTCAGGTCAGCGCCGGATCCTTTAACCCACTGCTCTGGCCAGCAGCAAACCTAGCAGCTGCAGTGGGGTTCTTAACCCATTGCCCCACAGTGGGAACCCCTCAAGATTGGTTTTGAGGCCCGTCGTGGCCCAGCGGAAAGAATCCGACTAGGAACCATGAGGTTGCAGGTTCCATCCCTGGCCTCGCTCATTGGGTTAAGGATCCGCGTTGCCTTGAGCTGTGGTGTAGGTTGCAGACGCGGCTCGGATCCCACGTTACTGTGGCTCTGGCATAGGCCAGCGGCTACAGCTCTGATTAGACCCCTAGCCTGGGAACTTCTATATGCCGCGGGCGCGGCCCTCAAAAAGACAAAAAAAAAAAAAAAAAAAAAAAAAAAAAGACAAAAGGATGGTTTTGATTAGTGATTTGTCTCTTTGTGTGTGTTACTGAGGGCAGCATCTCCCTCCACCTCCAGCAGGATCAAGTCCCAGTTCCCAATTAAGACTGTTCCCCCCCACACCCACCCCGCCCCCGCCACACACACCGCAGAGCCCTGCGGGTGCCCTGCTCCGGTCCTGGCTACTTCCATCCGAAGCATCCAACGTCCCCGCCCAGGTTCGGCCCTAAGTAGCCCTGAGGACACAACAAGCAACTAGTTACGAAGCTGTAATGAAGAGTACTGGTAGGAAAATTAATAGTTTTAGGCTGGTTGATGCAAAGCTTTGGTGCTTTCTCTGCTGTTCCTTTCCTCCACTACTTCTACTAGAAAACCGTAGCCAAGGAAGCCTTGGGACCCGAGGGACGGGAGTGATCTTGCTTTCGGATTTACCCTACCATTGCAGGATCCCAAACGGCTTCCTCGGTGACCCCTCTGTCATCGTACCCTCATCTCTGCAGCTAAGCCCTTCCTTGATAGAAAAGAGAAAGGATCAGAGACGTCCTGCTTCCAGCTCTCGCTGCCGTCCTCCTCCCCCGCTCTGTAACTCCCACCTTGCAATGATCTCCATCCATTCTTTACCTTTTCCCCCCAAGTGAAACAATTCCAACCCCTGGAACAGGCAGCTAACGAATCTTAAAGTGGTTGGGAAAACCTGTTTTAAGTAGCCGGATTCCCAGAAAGGGTCAAGGTGCTACGTTGTCAACCTCTCGGCACTTGGCCTCTAGCCGCAGGGGTCGGCGGGGCGGGGCCGCCGTGGCTCCGCCCCACGCGCGGTCCCTCTCTCTGGCCCCAGGCCCCGCGGCGCCTAGATCCCCGCGCTGGCGAGTTTTGGCTGCACTGCCTGCAGAGCCCGCTGGCCGCGCGCCCTGGGGTTGCAGTGGCGGCCGCCGCGGCACTAGACAGATCCCCGCGGGTGCCCGCGCTCCCGCCCCGGAGCCGCCGCCTGGGCCCGCGCAGGGCGGGTCCGGGGCTCTCCATGCTGCCGGCCCCAGGGCTGCGGAGCCGGCCGGGTGGCTACAGCGATGGCGGCGGAAAAGGAGGCGGCGGCGGCGGCGAGAGGTGAGGCTGTGGCAGGCGACTCCAGGTGTGGGAGCTGGGCCCGTCGTGCTTGGGGCGCTCGGGCTGGGCTGAGGGGCGGGAGGCGGGCCAGGAGACGCCGGGTGGGCGCAATTTGCTGGGGGCTCTCCTCGCACTTGGCATCACCTCGGATGGACTCTGGAGCCCAGGCCGTTCGTTGCGGCACAGGTGAGGCGCGGCGCCCCGCGAGTCCTTCCCTGGAGTCGGAGGTGGGGAGTGACGCCCGCGATCGCTGCCGGCTTTCGGGCTGCACGCAGCCCAATTTTTTTGGCCCCGGGCTGGGCGCTTTGGTGAAAGTGAGCTGGCGAGAGACCATCCACCTTGTGATGGCGAGCAGCCTACCCTCGCCGACCACTGGGCGCCCACTTAGACGTCTGCAGGGACTGCTGCACAGACTTCTTGGATTTCATTTTCCTCTTGTATAACCCAGTTGTCATCAGCCATTGAACGAGATCGGGCTCTGCGAGCCCATCCCCTCTGAACTGCAAAGACTCACTTCTGTTCCCTTCTTCGGAAACTGACCCGATGCCGTCTGACCCGCAGGCGAGGCCCGCTTTTCTCAATCTGCAAAGTCATATTTTGCCACACTACAGCCCTCTGTTAGCGACAGGCGGCTCTTGTGCCCTTTCAACTTTAGGAACGCCACTAGTGGAATTTGTTTTGTTTTATATGGGGGGGGGGGCTAGTTTTTGTGATTTGAGCTGGAAGCATTGCTCTCTTTTCCTCTCGTATTCCCTGGCGACATTCTGTGGTTTCTTCCATGGGACTACTCATAATTATGCGCTTATCATAAAATATTTGTTCCTTAAGACAAATGGGAGGCCAGAAAAAAAAAAAAACATGGAAAAATTAAAGGAAGACTGCAGAGAGAAGTTCGGAGAAGTATTTTACTACTCCACTTTCCTTTTGGAATGAGTTTAGGTTCTTCTCTGAAATACAGCAATAAGAGGAGATGCTTTTGAAAATCTAATACAGTTTGGGGATTTGGATCATGGGGAGAGTTCTAAAATTCTATCATTTGAATATTTGAAGCCTTTCTGCATGATATAAAGATGTGAGTAAGCACTGGTTTTAAAAGAGAAGGCAGTACGCATCGTGTTAGGCTGAGACATCCTTTCATTTCTGGCTGTGACTGAACTCTGCCTTTTACTAGGTCACTAGGGTTATTTAGCTTTAGTTTCTTCATCAGTAAAATGGGGATCATTACAGTATCTTACAGGATTGTTTGGGTTAAATGAGATATAAATGCCTTTAAATATATATAACATGCTTCACCCACTACTTGGGAAGTAATAAGTACTCCATAAACATTAGCCTAATATTTTAATTTACAGCTTCCATTTTCTTGGTGTCAGTAATAAATCTTTTTCTTTTTTAGGGCCACACCAAAGTATATGGAATTTCCCAGGCTAGGGGTCAAATCAGAACTGTAGCTGCTAGCCTACACCACAGCCACAGCAATGCCAGATCTGAGCCACGTCTGTGACCTACACAACAGGTCATGGCAACACCAGATCCTTAACCCACTGAGCAAGGCCAGGGATCAAACCCAAGTCTCATGGATGCTAGTTGGGATGTTACTGCTGAGTCGTGATGGGAACTCCAAAAAAAAATTTTTTTTTTCTTTTTTGGCCACTCCGAGGCATATGAAGTCCTAGGCCAGGGATCAGATTCAAGCCACAGTCTTGACCTAAGCCACAGCTGTGGCAACACTGGATCCTTAACCCAATGTGCCAGATGGGGGATGGAACCTGCATCCCAGTGCTCCTAAGACGTCGCCAATCCTGTTGCGCCACAGCAGGAACTCCAAAAGCAATAAATCTTTCTAGCCTATTAAGAAAGTTTTGTTGCATGCATGTTAAAACTGGCCACATTGAAAGAATTTGGGCTTTTCTGAAAAAAGAGATGTGAAAATACACCCACTAATTCAAAACAGGGCTTTCACCAGGTAAGTGTTACAACAAGTTTTTGGACAAAGAATTTATTGTTGTTTAGCAGAATATCAGATATTAGGTTAGGAATGATCCAAATTAATCTTTCTTAGGTAAGAGGAGCAAAGTTAGCATGGGAGCTGGGAGGACCAGCATTTATTGAGGTCCTATCATGGACCAGGCATTTTGAAAGGGATACCATCTTTCATCTCCTAACAGCCCTGTCATGTAAGTGGGATTATCTCCCTGTCAAAGATGAGATGAGAAAACTGAGGCTGTAGCCAGAAAGTGGCAAAACTGAAAAAAATCTGTGGACACTGCCCATGCTGCTTTTCTTTCTTTTCATCTCACTGCATGGTTTAATCCGCAGTATGCTCACTTCCAGACACCCTCTTTATCTTAAGAGGTAGAGAAAAAAAAAATACTATTACAGATCCTCGTTTCAGGGGGCAGGGAGGGGGGAGCAAAACAAAACAGAATCCATGGCCTTGTTGTTTTCCTTTGCACAAAATCCCTGCAGATTCCTTTTTTCCTAAGCACTTTGACATTAGGGCCCTCATGGGAGAATAAAAATCTAAAACTGGTGGTGCAGAGAAAACTGCCCCCCATGGTTTGGTTACACTGCTGAAAAAAATCTTGGGGGCTAGACTTGAAGATTCCCCCCCCCAAACATAATTGCCTGCTCATTTACTTTTTTGCAACAGGCTTATGGTAAACACCATGATCAAGCAAGCTGCCAAGTGACTGGGCGTCCTCCCAGTAAATGATTCCAGGATCCTTTAGTTAGAGGGTGATCTTGGGGGAGCAGCACATTCCCCAGACTAACAGCCAGGCTTGGCTTTGGGTCTAGGCATCCGAAGGGCAACTTTCTCAACACCCTCCTATTTTTTTTTTTTTTTTTAAACCATCTCATGCTTTTACCTATGATGTTACCAGACCTCTTTCTGCAATTATAGTGGCCTAAATTCATTTTTTTTTTTTTTTGTGACTCAGACATCAAAAGTTGTATCCTAATTTTGCATAAACTGCTCTTCCTGCCCTAGATCCTTAGGCAGAGTTTCAGCCTGACATGCGTTACTCAGTATAAACCAGGGTGGGAGTTCCCATGGTGGCTCAGTGGTAATGAACCCAACTAGTATCCATGAGGATGTGGGTTCGATCCCTGGCCTCGCTTAGTGGGTTAAAGATCTGGCATTGCTGTGAGCTGTGATCCCTAGCTGTTGTGGCTGTGATGTAGGCCAGCAGCTGCAGCTCCAATTCGACCCCTAGCCTGGGAACTTCCATATGTCTCATGTGCAGCTCTGACAAAAAAAAAAGTATAAACCAGGATGGACTAAAATTACCTTTTACATGTTTCAGGAGGAAGAAAGAGAGAGGAAAAGAGAGTAAGGGAGGAGGTGAGAGCGAGAGAAGGAGCCAGGGAGGGGGAGGATGGAGAGAGGAAGAGATGAGGGCAAGGGAGGTGGGGGAGGGGAAGGTGACGAAAAGAAAAGCAACACTGGGAAGGAGTGGGGAGGGCAGTAAGGGATGGAGGTGAGGAGAGAAGGAAGGGAAGGTAGGGATTGCCACACATCAAAGTTTGACTCCAGTGGGGGGTGGGATGGAGAAATTTGATGATTAACACGAAGGCCAAAATATTAGTAAATACAGTGATTTCAGTGTATTTTGTCCTCGCGGAAAGACTTCCCGGTTCTAAAAAGCATGATCACTTTTGGTGCAGTGAACATTGATTAAAGCATCCTTTTGAAACCTCTCCCTTCACATAATGTTCAGGACATCATAAACAAGGTCATATCATTCATTCAGTAGCCCTAATTTCAGTTGTTCCATTGAATTGAAGACATCCAGTTTTCCACCTCAACAGCTGAATTACGCAGGTGCCCGGGATCTGGGTCATTAGTCAGCATCAGCGTCACCAGGGGTACAGGGAGCCAGGTGCCCTGCAGGGGATAGGTGCACCTGAGCCATCTGCCTGCCCTGTGAGAACAGTGATTTCCTGCTCTGGTTTTTGCAAGTCTGCTCTCTGGAGTGGCTCCCCCCACATCCCAGCCCTTCTGTACCCCGGGCTTTGCCTAGTGCCTCTCTCCCTCCTGGTGGCAGGTGGCTGTGAGAACTTAGAAGAACCTACAATTTAAGCTCTTAGTGGAGCTGGGACCACAGCTGAAAGATGTTCTTTGCAGAAGCTGCAGTGTTTCTGGGTATTTAACTGCTCATTTATGAAGCACTTAGCTATGCATGTTCTGACCCTTTTCCTTCTCTTACTCGGGTGAAGTCACATTTACTGGTCTCTGACATGTACAATTTATTGTCATTTTAGGTTTTGTCATTTACCTAGGCCCCAATTTTTCAACTTAAAATATTTTGAAACTAATTAAAATACTTAAATCAGTCCAGTTACATACTATTAAAACTCTTATTTGAACATACTTAAATGTTGCTTGGCATGATAGGAAACTTTTCTTTTATCTAAGTAAATAATGAGTATTTCGTTTCTCTGGTCTTTAATGGCTTAAATCCCTAGACAGTATCTTTACAGAGAGAGAAGAATAAAGAATGAAGGTAAAGGAAATATAGAAGAAACCATCCTTCCACTCAGTATGGTTTGCATTTTAGGAGATGTCCAACCGAGAGTCAAGATGATTGGGAGTTTCTATTGTAGCTCAGTGTGTTACAAACCCAACTGGTATCCATGAGGATGTGGGTTCAATCCCTGGCCTCGCTCAGTGAGTTAAGGCTCCTGCATTGCTGTGACTGTGGTGTAGGCTGGCAGCAGCAGCTCTGATTGGACCCCTAGCCTGGGAACTTCCATATGCTGAAGGTGCAGCCCTGGAAAAAAAAAAAAGACGATTGCTATTACACAGTAATTTCCAATACCTTCGAAAAATGGAAATTGGAAATTACTGTTAAAAGTAATCTTATTAAATTTTTTACGTAGGTAAGGAATATGGTTTACTGTATGTTCCAAGCATCATCCACTGGTTTTCTCTTCAAAACATCTGCACTGTGTCTTCCGTATATATCCTAGACTCAGTTATGCCGGGGGGTCTGCATTTCCCCATAGGATTTAAACTTTCCCACGCCCAGACCTTTGCTCAGGTGGTTGGCTACTCCTGAACTGCCCTTACCCCCCTCAGGACGGGCCTATAGGAGTCTTGTGGCATCTGGAAGGCGAAGCTGAGGTGTCACAGTGTTTCTTCTGCCTGTGTGGGAGAGGAGGGGGTGGAGGAAAATCAGCACTAGCATCGGAGCCAGGCCCTTGGGAGTGTGAGTGCCAGTTTAAGACTAGCTCTGTGACCTTGGCCAAATGATTTGACTTCTCTGAGCCCAGTTTCCCATCTATAAAATGGGGGTAAAAAGGTAACTACCTTGGAGAGTTATGTGTGAATTAAATGAGGTGATTCCAAACTATTTAGTGACATCTGACCTTTGACAAGTGATTTTTCCTCTTCTCCTCACAAACCCCTCCCAGATCTCACCCCGACCCCATGGAAATGGTTCCCCTGTTTTCACGCTGTAGCTGGTATGCTTAGAGAATGCTTGCACCTGCTTGCTATGGGTTATTTAGGTATGTATCTTAATGCCATCCTTGGGTTGCACTTTCCTAGGAGAGCTGGGTCGGTTGTTGCTCATCTTTACAAACTTCAACTCCTTGCACCTGTTAGGTACCTCATTGGGTCTTACTGATTTTAAGTGAATCTTGGTTTGAGGGGCTGGTTCATCCATAAAGTATCCACTAAATACACACTACTGTTCTAGGTGAACAATGATGAAGAAATGGATAAAGCAAGCAGAAGGGTTAAAGAGCTTATAAAATGTCTTAGATGAGGTGAAAGGTGGCTGAAGTATGTGTCATACAAGATAGAACCTAGCAAAATCTGTAGTTGAACTGCCAGGAGTGAGCCTCCCACCCAGAATTGGGTGAAATTATATCTAGGTCATAGGGGAGGGACACCAAAGGCTTCAGAGAAGGGGTCAAGTTTAGTGCTGAGGGGCAGATAACTCTGGGAAGGCAGCAAAGAAGAGGGTCCTCCAGAACAGAGACTGCGTGTGAATATGGAAAATCATCAGTGACGTGCTTGGAAGAATTGATGCTAGGATCCTTGGGCTCTGGTGCCAGGAAGAGTGGGAAAGGAGGAAGTGAAAGAAGTGGCCTGTCGTTGCATTATCAGTGTCCTGGGGGGCTTCCCCTTCCGCACCTGTGACACAGCAGGACAGCTAACTCAGAAAGCCTGAGGTACAGGCTGGTGTTTTGCCTTCTCTCCAGAAGGGAAGACCCAGGCATCTTCTTTTTGGTCCCTGGTCAGCAGGAGAGCTTTTGTATCACCCTGAAAGGCCACCTGTGGCATACTTCTGATCAGGGAAAAAAATTTAAAAAGGTAGAAGTCCTGGTTCCTACCCCGTGATTGGATATATATTGTCTTAGCCTTCAAGTCCATCTGGGCCACTTTCTCTCATCCTCTTTGCCCTGAAAAAAAAGTAGCTGTTTAATATTTTTAAGTCTATCCCACATTCTTTCTTCTGAAAAGCATCCCAAGTGCTGTTTCATTTCTTCCCGTTGCAGCCTGTTGGGGGGCAGGTTTTTGGACTTGCATTGTCTGTCCAACATAATGCCCTATGTTGTTCTGCTGTCCCTGCACTGATGTGCCCCAGGCCTGCTCTAAGACGCAGCTCTAGGGGATTGGGCTGAACAATACTCTCAGCCTTGACTTATGAAACAAACAGTGACAATTTATAAGCCAAAAGGAATCTATTGCCTTGCACATCTGAGCATGTTCCCAACATAAAAAGCCCGCCTGGAAACACCTATTGTGATAACATCAGAAGATGTTCTTATTTTGATTCAGCTGCTGTGCAGAGGGGCTCTGGCTTAGAAGTTACTTAGACGCAGAAGCTCTTACATACATCAAAATACCTCTTCAATGTCTTTTTTTCTTAGAAGACTGTCAGGAGAAGAGATTGTCGTTGAGCCTAGATAGCACCAAAGCCATGTGTATTATAAAACAGAGATCAGTGTACCATGGGCAGAACTGAAATTGAACACTCTACAGAGCAGAGGTCAATATATGTTTAAACAAAGAGAAGACTGTGGAGATTAGTCATTGTTTTGTCAAAATCTAGAGAATAGTTTTGACTGAAATATTGAATAAGATCCTCTAGCTTTACATTTATTTCTCTTCCCAGCCCCCTGGGTGGTGAATTGGATTTCCTCTCTGCCTGCATGGTACCCAAAGGTAGGCTGTGCCTACACTATCATGGAGACAATCAGTATTGCCTTCTAGGGAGGTCATCTCTTCTGTAATGAGTCATCCAGGCAACAACACTGACCTAGAAAAGATGCTTTTCCATGCATCCTGGGGTTAGTGGCTTCTTCAGGACAATTCTTCTTTCTTTAGTCTTCAACTTGAGTTCAATGAGCACTTTCGGCCTTTAAACAATAACCATTGCCACCCCTGAGACATGTGGTTGTAAGCCAAGAAGCCTGACTTTAGAAGGATGTTCAAATTTACATCTCAAATTTTAGAAGATACCTAGGACATATTATTTATCAGGAGGTTTTGTTTTGTTTCCAGCACCTGCAGCATGTAGAAATTCCCAGGCCACCCACTGAGTGAGGTCAGGGACTGAACCCACATCCTCATGGATACCAGTCAGGGTCATTACCCCTGAGCCATAATTGGAACTCCCCCAACCACCTCCATAAAAGGGGTCTTCTTTCTAGAATAATCACCTTTGGGTAAAAAGATACACAGATATCTTTATGAAAACTGATTTTTTTTTTTTTCCCCTCAGAGTTAACTGAAGGTATCTTATTTTAGATGTCGGGAACCATTTTATAGGTTCCGTCTTGAATTTGGTCTAGCCCATCGTGTCCTGACTAATGTTAATCATGGTAATAGTCTACATTGTGTTTTCTATGAACTCATAACCTGCACAAATTGTCTTTTCCTGTGTAACGATGATGTGGGTGTAGCCCATTAAAGTCTAAATACATTGTTGTATGGGCTGATGTTGAAAATGCTGAACCCTGCATTCTTCTAATGCCTGAGGATCAATCAGGCCTGGACCAAGTTAGGGGACTTTTTTGTTTCAATGTGGAACAAATGCTTATGACCTGCTTTTTCTTGCTTTTGCCCATCCCTGGATTAGGTTAGAATGCCTGTGAAAGGTTGGTCTTTTCTGGAATAGTCATCATCCAGGAAGCATTCTTAGGCACTTACCTCACTCTGGTTTATATTCTGCATCACAACTGCGTGTTTCCCATGACTCTGATTTCCTTGTAGTCATCATGGGTGTTTCTACTGCTTTGCCCCATTTCAAAAGCTTAGCATGGATTGTGCTCACTCTTTGGTTCTGCTAAATAGTTAATCATTCTTAACCTTTAGTGAGTATCTACTCTGTGCCAGTTATCTGCGTGCTTTATGTGATATGATCCACCAAATCTTCAGCAAATCTATAAATTTGGTACTGTTATTGTTCCAATGTTTCTGATGAAGCAATTGAGACACAGAGATTTTTAATTACATTGCCCAAGGTAATGATTGCATAGTAAGTAGGAGAGCCCAGATTTGAATCCAGGCATACTGGCATCCAAAGTTTTTATCCTTTTCTTTCATACCTGCGAGACCTCTGGATGAGGTGCCATTTCCCTGATATGCTATTGTCTGAAATTGAATTTCTGTTGGGAGGGAGTGTGAAATACTGGCCTACTTTTGGCTTAGAGAGAATCTGAGCTCTTTCACCTAATTATTGTGGTCTTTGGTATGTGTGTCAGTCAGGGTTCAACTGGAAGAGCAGAACCAGTAGAGATAGGTATATTATGAGATATATGACAAGGATTTGGCTAATGCAGTGTGGGGGCAAGACTGGAACCTGTAGCACAGGCCATCAGGAAAGGCAGGCTGGAGTGTTCAGGCACAGGCTGAGGCAGCTGTCCATAAGCACTTTCTTCAGGGAAGCTTCAGCTCTGTTTTTAAGGCCTTTCAACTGATTAAATCAGGCCCACCCAGGAAGTTCCCATTGTGGCTCAGCAGAAATGAATCCAGCTAGTATCCACGAGGATGTGGATTCGATCCCTGGCCTCACTCAGTGGGTTGGGGATCCAGCATTCCCATGAGCTACAGCTCTGATTTGACCCCTGTCCTGGGAACTTCCATAAGCCATAGATGTGGCCCTAAAAAGCGGGGGGGCAGGTTGGGGGGGTGGAGAACAGGCCACCCAGA
Source organism: Sus scrofa (assembly GCF_054392235.1). Taxonomy (NCBI): domain Eukaryota; kingdom Metazoa; phylum Chordata; class Mammalia; order Artiodactyla; family Suidae; genus Sus; species Sus scrofa. The sequence continues at coordinate 53,287,496 of NC_139387.1, read as the reverse complement.
TTATCTAGAATAACCCTAGGCCTAACTCTAATCCTAATCTAGGATAATCTCCCCTATTAAGGTCAACTGATTATGGAGTTTAATTTCATCTACAAAATACCTTCAAAAGCAACTCTTAGTGTTTGACTAAGTCACTTAGGACTGTAGCCAACCAGGTTGACACAGCAAAAGACCATCACAGCAAGTTATTCATTTTTCTAATCCTGTTTCCTCATATGCTGAACCATCACCATAGGGTTGTTTCGAGGATTGTGTAAAGCAAGGTATGTAAAGCAAGTTCCCAAGTGGCCTAATGGTTAAAGATCTGGAGTTGTCACTGTGGTGGTTTGGGTTCAGTCCCTGGCCTGGGAACTTTCACATGCCATGGAAGTGGCTAAAAAAATAAAATAAAATAGGGAGTTTCTGTCTTGGCGCAGCACAAACGAATCCGACTAGGAGCCGTGATGTTGGGAGTTTGATCCCTGGCTGCGCTCAGTGGGTTAAGGATCTGGCGTTGATGAGAGCTGTGGTGTAGGTTGAAGATGCGGCTCAGATCTGGCATTGCTGTGGCTGTGGTGTAGGCCAGCAGCAACAGCTCCGATTAGACCACTAGCCTGGGAACCTCCATATGCCGCGGGTGTGGCCCTAAAAAGACAAAAAGGTAAGTAAGTAAGTAAATAAATAAAATAAGTAAGGGTTATGATGCCTAGCGTGTAAGGTTCAGAGCAAGAGTATTTAATCTATGGTGATGGTGGAAGTCAGAGTGGTAACAGCAGCAGCAACTGTGGCCTCATCTACAGTAGTGACTTAATTCCCCTTATTGTCACTCTCCTGATCAGTCTGGAGCAACAGTTCGCATGCATGTCCCACTCCCAATCACTGCAGAAACTCAATGCAAAACAGAACATTTGGAATTCCTGTTGTGGTGCAACAGAAATGAATCTGACTAGCATGCATAAGGAGGCATGTTCCATCCCTGGCCTTGCTCAGTGAGTTGAGGATCCGGCATTGCCGGGAGCTGTGGTATAGGTCACAGACATGGCTCAGATCCTGAGTTGCTGTGGCCGTGGTGTAGGCCAGCAGCTGCAGCTCTGATTCGACCCCTAGCCTGGGAACTGCCATATGCTGCAGGTGTGGCCCTGAAAAGCAAGCAAGCAAACAAACAAAAAGAACATTTGATGCCACAGCAGAAGGCATTCCTTCCTCCTTTGAACTTTTAGCAATGGGGGTGGGGGCACTTTTGGGGAGGGAGTTACAGCATGGCACTGATAGACCAAGGAATCTAGTGGGTTTGGATTTCAGTAAGACATTTTTTCAAAGATGGATACTAGTGAGCTACTGTAAGCCTCCAACATAGCCTTGGGGAGAAAACGAAGATGGATGAGAAGAGAATTTAGGCAGGAGTATCAGGCAGCCAAGCCTTGCAGTGAACTAGACTGATCAGGAGGCCACTGTATTTAAGTTCTGTTTCTGTTTCCTATATTGAAACTGGAGTATAACACAACTGGGCATCTTATTTCGCACTCTGAGCCGTAGTTTCCTCCTCTGAAAGGTGAATGAATTGAACATGGTTCCTTTTCCCTCCTCTTAACCTTTTATTGCAAATTAAGGGAAGCCTTAGCTCTGTTTTCAAGGTCTTTCAACTGATTAAATCAGGCCCACTCAGATTGTCTAGGATTTATTTATGTTTAAGGATGTTTAAGTCCTAAAATATGTTTAGGATTTTCTCCAAATATTTTATAGTAATTTTTTCTTTAAGAGCAAAACTAGTTTGTTTCTTTTTTTCTTTTTGTATGTGTCTTTTTAGGGCCACACACACGACACATGGAAGTTCCCAGGCTAGGTGTCAGATCAGAGCTGCAGCTACTGGCCTTAGCCACAGCCACAACCACGTGGCATCCTAGCCACATCTGTGACCTACACCATAGCTCACAGCACCACCAGATCCTTAACCCACTGAGCTAGGCCAGAGATCAAACCCACATCCTCATGGGTATTAGTCGGGTTCATTACTGTTAAGCCACAATGGGTACTCTAGTTTGTTTATTTCCAGACTTAAACAGATACTTAAAAGGCAGTACTTAAGTATAGTTGAATCAGGCCTAGGTAGGTGGCTGCGGGCGGTAGGGAGGTAGGTGGGCCGTGGAGCACCGCGAGCCTCGGGTCCCCAGCGGTGCGTGTCTCCTGTGCCCCCGTGGACACACGATGCCGCAGTACTAGAATTCGGAGGAGGTCAAGTGGAGAAACTACCTTGCTGACACTGTGAAGGCACCTGTGATTCTCAAATACAGGCATTCTGATGGGAGTTTGTGTATTAAAGTAACAGATGACTTTGGTGTATAGAACAGACCAAGCTCAAGATGTAAAGAAGAAATTCCACAGTCAACTAATGTGACTTACGGTTGCCAAGGAATCCTGCAGTGTTGCCATAGAAATGGATTGAATGCTTTGAAGTGAAGACTGTCATGTCCTTGGGAAGTAAATATCTTTTGAGTTTCAGAAAGTGTTGAGACAGAAAATACTTTATGTAACTAAGTGGGCTATTCAGAAGCCAAGAGATCATTGTTTGTACTTTTTTTTTTTGGCTTTTAGGGGCCCCACCCGTGGCATATGGAGGTTCCCAGGCTAGGGGTCTAATTGGAGCTACAGCTGCTGGCCTACACCAGAGCAATGGGCAACGCAGGATCCGAGCTGCCTCTGCGAGCTACACCACAGCTCAAGGCAATGAGGATCTTTAACCCGCTGAGTGAGGCCAGGAATCGAACCCAAAACCTCATGGCTCCTATTCAGATTCATTTCCACTGCACCAGGACGCAGGACGTGAACTCCTGTACTTTGTTTTTTAATGTTTAATTTAGAGAGCTGGGAATGTAAGTGCTTTCAGTTAGAAAGCCTTTATTTATTTTTGAAAATTGAACAAGAAATGCATCTGTCTTGGAAACTTGCAGATGATTTGATGGTGGACAAAATAAATAATTCTCTGGTAAGTTTGTGTCAGTAATTTGAAAATAAGATATCAAAAAAAGCCAATTCTTCCTTGAATTTAGGTAATCTGTCTTTAAAAGAAAATTAAGTATAAATATATAATCATTTTGCTGGACTGATACATTTCGTTTGGAACATAAATTTTGTGCTGTTGATGACCAGCAGATATAAAATATGGTAACTGGAATTAATGGCACATAGCAGTATACCTGATTATATATAGTAGTATACTCTCAATTATATTTAAAAATAATTATGAAGACAAGTATGCTTTACCTTAAACTTTACAAATTTAAACTATTTTATTTATTTTTTATCTTTTGTCCTTTTAGGGCTGCACCCGTGGCATATGGAGGTTCCCAGGCTAGGGGTCGAATCGGAGATGTTGCTGCCGGCCTACACCACAGCCACAGCCATGCAGAATCTGAGCCATGTCTGCAACCTACACCACAGTTCTCAGCAACCCCCGATCCTTAACCCACTGAGCAAGGCCAGGTATCGAACCCCCAACCTCATGGTTCCCAGTTGGATTCGTTTCTGCTGCGCCACAATGGGAATTCCCTAAACTGCATTTTTAAATGTAAAGGATTCATGGTATCATTAACTTGTTGAGCAAAGACTTGGTTTGAATCTAGTTTTCAGTGCCCTGAAAGATCTGCAGTTACTTTATTTTTTATTTGACTTTTTGTCTTTTTTAGGGCCACACCCGTGGCACATGGAGGTTCCCAGGCTAGGGGTGGAATCAGAACTGTTGCTACCGGCCTACACCACAGCCACAGCAATGCCAGATTCGAGCCGAATCTGTGACCTACACCACAGCTCACAGCAATGCCGTATCCTTAACCCAACCCTTAACCCTGAGCGAGGCCAGGAATCGAACCGGCAACCTCATGGTTCCTAGTCTGATTTGTTTCCACTGCGCCACAACAGGAACTCCCTTTTATTTATTTATTTATTTTTGTCTGCAGTTACTTTAAAAGCTTGAGCAGAATGAAACCACCATATTACAGAAATATGTGCCGCATATTTACCACCCCTATTTTCTCGGAAGGGATAGGGATTATTTGAACTGTTAAATCTTTGCATACCTCTGTAACACCCCTGTCCACTTCTCTTTTTATAACTTAACCATGGCGTTAAGCATGACTGTCACAACTCATGTTTTCCATTAAGCCAAAAGTATGATATTGTTTGATATTGATCTTATATGTGTAACCTGAATTTTACCACCTAAATGTAATGTTCACATGTTGATTCCTACATTGAAATGTTTTTTGCTAGGAATAAAAGTATAGTGAATCAAATAGTGAATACAAAATTAGACAAGAGGCGTTCTCGTTGTAGCTCTGTGGGTTAGGCACCTGACATAGTTTCTATGAGGATGTGACTTTGATCCCTGGCCCCTCGATCAGTGGGTTAAGGATTAGGTGTTGCTGTGGCTATGATGTAGGCCTGTGGAATTCAACCCCTAGCCTGGGAACTTTCATATGCCGCAGGTGCAGTTGTGAAAAGTAAAAGAAAAATAAGAATTATCCAAGACAGTCTTCCCCTTCCTCACTCCATCAATTGAGAAACAACACGTGAACAAATGTGCAACCTTAGGAACTGTTCAAGTCTGTGGGCATAACACCTTTGACAATGAATGCCGCACAAGCGAGTGAGTGGGCTTCAAACCCTAATGCTTTAACATCATGTTCCAGAGTTTATTCACTGAGATGAGTAAATGATACCATTTCCCAATAATGTGTCCTTCTCCTCCATTTCACCGCACCACCAGCAGCATTCAAGCCTTTGGTTAGTACCTGATGGAACTCCAGGATACACATGAGAAACTATTAGAGTTTCAGTCCCATGAAGGAGCGGCCTCTGGTCATCATGGTATTCCCAGCCCCAATAGCACAATGATGGCTTCATAGTAGCTTGATGAATAGGTACTGGTGGCATGATATACATGACATCCTAGGACCACAGCTGATAAGTTCTACCCATCAGGTGACTAGCCCAGTGGGGTACTAGGCTAGTCCTTTTCCTCCCAGACCCTTTCTTCCTGTTGTACTGTACCTGTTGTGCTGCAAACTGGGAAAATGGTTTTTGAGTTCATTCTAAGGTTTAGATGCTGTAAATTTCAGATCCCTCTGTATCCAGCTTCTCCTATTCACTCCCATGCAACTGGCTTCTGTTCTGCCCTGAACACTGCCCTCACAATCAGGCATAGAGAGCCAGAGTATACACCATGCAGGAGATCCAGGGTGCCCCTTATTTTATTTTTTATTGTCTATTGTCTTTTTAGGGCTGCACCCACAGCAATATGGAGGTTCCCAAACTAGGGGTCGAATCGGAGCTACAGCCACCAGCCTCCGCCATAGCCACAGCAACGCCAGATCCGAGCCGAGTGTGCAACCTACACCACAGCTCACAGCAACGCCGGATCCTTAACCCACTGAGCGAGACCAGGGATTGAACCCGCAATCTCATGGTTCCTAGTCGGATTCATTTCCGCTGCACGATGACGGGAACTCCCCCACTTATTTTAAGGCTATTTTCAGTTCCCAGTCTTATAAGAGCAATATAAGCAGATCCACATCCTACCTCACACATGCTCTGGAATATACATGCCTTGGCACAGAGCAAGCCTGGGAAATCCCTGGCCCCTCCTTGCTGGCAGGAGGAATGTGTCATAGAGGAAACCAGGTTCCCCTCGGGCTCATTTAAAGCCAGGAGGCTCAGTGTAGTCTGTGTAGTTTACACAACTTAATCCCCGAGCCTCTCTGATACCCTTGCATTGTTCACGTCTTACTTCCAGACTGCTTTCCCCAACCCAAAGTGGTTCTGTTTTCCTATCTGCTGAGTCCACCCAGCCACTCATCTCTCTTCCCTGGTGTCAGCCTCTAGCTTACCTCTGTGACTCTCACTTGGGCTCTCACTTTGCCTGCACTGTATTTGGTCACAGTGAGTACTTCCCTGCTGTTCCCTCGTTGACTTTTTGTGCTCAACACACCAGCTAGATATTTGGTTTGAAAGTGTAAATGTCATGCTGGTCGCTTTTCCAGATGGCATGTTTTGAGGAGGCTTAGTCTGGTAGATAGAATCTGAATCCAAAAAGATGTTGATAGGATGATCCCCAAGAAAGACTAAACCTAACAACAGAAGAAGGATGAGCGCCTCCAGATAAAACAAAAGGCAGATGTATGAAATGGTGAAGGTGTGACATAACAATAGTCCATAGAGGAGTTCCCATCGTGGTGCAGCAGAAATGAATCCAACTAGGAACCATGAGATTTCGGGTTCAGTCCCTGGCCTTGCTCAGTGGGTTAAGGATCCTGTGTTGCCGTGAGCTGTGGTGTAGGTCACAGACGCACCTCAGATCTGGTGTTGCTATGGCTCTGGTGTAGGCCTGCAGCTGTAGCTCCGATCTGACCCTTAGCCTGGGAACCTCCATATGTTGCGGGTATGGTCCTAAAAAGAAAAAAAAAGAAAGAAAGAAGAAAGAAACAATAGTCCATACAGAGACAAGTTTGGGTTTATGCTAGGAAAGCCCTGATTGGGAGTTGAGACAGTACGTGCTAGTCTTTCCTCCATCCCTCTCTGGCTCTGTGGTAAAGGGCAAGGAACTTAAACAACTGTAGAACTCTGTTTATTTTTTCTTTTTACAGCTACACCTGCAGCATATGGAAGTTCCCAGGCTAGGGGTCGAATTGGAGCTGCAGCTGCTGGCCTACACCGTAGTCACAGCAACACTGGATCCGAGCTGCATCTGCAACCTACAGCCACAAGCTTGTGGCAATGCCAGATTCTTAACCCACCGAGTGAGGCCAGGGATTGAACCCACATCCTCACAGGACACTATGTTGAGTTCTTAACCTGCTGAGCCACAATAGGAACTCCACAGCACTGTTTCCTGGGAAAAGAGGGAGCTATACCATCTATAATGTCAGTTATGGTTATGTAAAATTATGTAAATAAATGAATCTACAGCATAAAGTGAAGGCCCAAAATATAAAATAAAAGCTAATGCAGCCTTCTACATAATGAAAGTATAATGAGAACATTATCAATCAACAGTCTACTCTCCTCTGTGGACTGGACAGCTCTCAGGTGTTGAATTCCAGTCACACCACCCATCAAAGGATTTTTTAGCCAAAGTATGTGGAGAAGGGAGCAGCCAGGCTAGTGACAAGGCAACCTATGGGTAATGTTTGAAAGAATCGCATGGTTCAGTTTAGGAAAGAGAAAAATTTAAGATGAATATGTAGGATATTTTGGTTGTCCACCGAAGTTTGAGAAGTTCTATGCAACTATCTGAGATGCTACCCTCTTCCTAAAGCCTTTATGGAAAGGGCTGGGACCAGACTTCCCCAAAGACATATTCCATTCCACCTTCTAGTTGGGTTTTTTCTGTACTTACCTAACCGAACTCCTTGAGGGCAAATGCCGTGTGGTACTTATCTTTGCTCCCTCTCTAGCTTCTAACGTGATAGTAAGTAGGCAGATACTTGCAACCTAATTGAAATACTTACTAATCAGACATAGGAACAATATGGAGTCTGGTTTCTCTCCCTCAGTAAGTAGGCACATACTTGCAACTGGATTGAAACTTACTAGACTAATTAGATGTATGAATGATGGATAGAAATTACAGAGAGACTTTTTAGCCTTCCAAGAAGTAAACTTTTCAAGTAATTGAAATGTCTTAAAATGACATGTGTTGCTATGTAATCCATCACACAACCCATTCATTAGGATGGATAAATTAAAAAGGTAGATAATGCCAGTTGTTGGTTAGGATGAAGCAGCTGGAACTGTCAGTGCTATAGAAATGTGAAATTGCAGAACCACTTGGGGACACAGTTGGGCATTTTTCAAAACATTAAACCTGTACGTACCTTGTAATCTAGTCATTCTATGTCTAAGTATATACCCAAGATAAATGAAGACATTTGTCTACACGAAAACTGGTATACAAATATTTGTAGTGGCCTTATTTACAATAGCCAAAAATTGGGAACAAGCTAAATGGCCATCAGCAAATGAATTTAATGGCTAAACAAAGTGATGTCCACCCAATGGAATACAACTCAACAATAGAACTGTGCAACAAAGTGAGTAAATCTCAAAATCATTGTGAGGGAAAGAAGCTAGACTCAGAAGGGTATGTCTTATGATTTTATTTGTATAAAATCTAGAAAATGCAAATAAATGATTAAAAAGCAAAAAACAAGTCACTCTTTGCTTGAGTTTAGGGGTGAAGGGGAGGATATACTGCAAAGGGCATAGGGAAATTTCCCTAGTTTTTTTATGTCTTGATTTTATGGTGTTTTTAGATATATAGAAATTTTAACTTTTTAATGTAGTCCTTTCTTTATGGTTTTTACTTTTGGCATCATACCTCAAAAGCCCTCACTTTATGTAAATAGTCACTTTTTATTTTATTTTTTGTCTTTTTTTTAGGGCTGCACCCACGGCATATGGAAGTTCCCAGGCTAGGAGTTGCATCGTAGCTGCAGTTGCCGGCCTAGGCCACAGCCACAGCAATGCCGGATCCGAGCCGCATCTGTGACCTACACCACAGCTCATGGCAATGCGGAATCCTTAACCCACTGAGTGAGGCCAGGGATTGAACCTGCATCCTCACGGATACTAGTCAGTTTCATTTTTTCTGAGCCATGATGGGAACTCCCAATAGCCACGTTTTAAAATACTTTTATGATTTTACTTTTCTACATGTAACATCCAGAACAATTTTATTTTGGCAAACATAGGGAAACAGAGATCTAATATTTTCCGAATGGTTAAGGAGTTGCCCTAATACTGATTAGTGAATAATCCATCATCTCAATTACTGAGCATGGGTGGTGTGTCATGGATTGTGTTAAGTAGAATACAGACATGGTCCCTGCCCTCGAGGAGCTGTGTCTGGTGTCTAGTAAAGAGATAATTTCAGTGCAGAGGGGCGGCTCCATGATGGTCTCCATCACAGGGTGCTACTGGATTATATAGAAGGGGCCCCAGGGCAGGTTTGGGGGGCAGTTTTCAGAGAAGATATTTGTAGGAGAGAACATCTGACATATGTCTTGACAGATGAGCTTATGTTAACCTGATTTGGGAACAAGGCCTTCCAGGCATGGGCATGCCTAGAAAAGCAGAGCCATGGAGGAACGTGACATGACTGGGGACTGTCGTGTGCCCTGTGGCTCTGGCCTGGGTCCTGAATAAGAGAGCAGCATGGGGTGAGGCTCAGAGGGAGGCTGTGCTGTGGCAAGACTTTATATTTTATGTCATCTTCAACTCAGTGGGGAGCCACAGTTGAATTCTGAGCAATGGAATGCAGGACTCAAAGCTTTTGTGCAGTGGTCTCACCACTAATGGTCTGTATATTGAGTAGTTTTATAGCATGCTGCTTTTTTCTAGCGGTGATCACAGTTTTGAATTATGTGTTTCATTATTGATTAATGTCTCACATTACCATCCTCAGAAGGGGTGGGAGAAATTTACTGGTTTACCAGTTATATCAGGATTTTCATGTGGAAATCTGAATGATTTGACCCTACACTTCTGATTTAATCTAGCTCCACAGCTGCGCATTAACTCAGACCACAGTTATTTATTTATCTTTAAACACTTTTTTAAATTAAAATAATTTTTTTGAAATACAGTTGATTTCCAATGGCATGTTACTTTTAGGTATAAAGCAGAGTGAGTCAGATATCTAGGTTATTACAAAATATATCTTTTAAATTGTTATTTCCCCAATACAGTTTTTTTTCTACTGTACAGCATGGTGACCCAGTTACACATACATGTACACATTCTATTTTCTCACATTATCATGCTCCATCATAAGTGACTAGACGTAGTTCCCAGTACTACACAGCAGGGTCTCGTTGCTAGTCCATTCCAAAGGCAATAGTTTGCACCTATTAACTAAAAGCTCCCAATCCATCCCACTCCCTCCCCCTTCCCCTTGGCAACCACAGGTCTATTCTCCAAGTCCATGATTTTCTTTTCTGTGGAAAAGTTTGTTTGTGCCATATATTAGATTCCAGATATAGGTGATATCATATGGTATTTGTCTTTCTCTTTCTGACTTACTTCACCCAGTATGAGAGTCTCTAGTTCCATCCATGTTGCTGCAAATGGCATTATTTTTTTCTTTTTTATGGCTAGGTAGTATTCCATTGTGTATATATACTACTTCTTCCTAATCCATCATCTGTTGATGGACATTTGGGTTGTTTCCATGTCTTGGCTATTGTGAATAGTGCTGCAATGAACATGTGGGTGAATGTGTCTTTTTTAAGGAAAGATATGTCTGGATATAGGCGCAAGAGTGGGATTGCTGGGTCATATGGTAGTTCTATGTATAGATTTCTAAGGTACCTCCATACTGTTCTCCATAGTGGTTCTCCAACAGTGCAGGAGGTTTCCCTTTTCTCCACACCCCCTCCAGCATTTGTTATTTGTGGACTTATTAATGATGGCCGTTCTGACTGGTATGTATCTCGTGGTAGTTTTGATTTGCATTTTTCTAATAATCATGGATGTTGAGCATTTTTTCATGTGCTTGTTGGCCAACTGAAAAATGTCTATTCAGGTCTTTTGCCCATTTTTCAATTGGGTTGTTGCCTTTTTTGCTGTTAAGTTGTATAAGTTGCTTGTACATTCTAGAGATTAAGCCCTTGTCAGTTGCATCATTTGAAACTATTTTCTCCCATTCTATAAGTTATCTTTTTGTTTTCTTTTTGGTTTCCTTTGCTATGCAATAGCTTGTCAGTTTGATTAGGTCCCATTGGTTTATTTTTGCTTTTATTTCTGTTGCTTTGGGAGACTGGCCTGAGAAAACATTCGTAAGGTTGATGTCAGAGAATGTTTTGCCTATGTTCTCTTCCAGGAGTTTGATGGTGTCTTGTCTTATATTTAAGTCTTTCAGCCATTTTGAGTTTATTTTCATACATGGTGTGAAGGTGTGTTCTAGTTTCATTGATTTGCATGCAGCTGTCTGGGTTTCCCAGCAGTACTTGCTGAAAAGATTTTCTTTTTCCCATTTTATGTTCTTGCCTCCTTTGTCAAAGATTAATTGACCATAGTGTCTGGGTTTATTTCTGGATTCTCTATTCTGTTCCATTGGGCTGTGTGTCTGTTTTGGTACCAGTACCACACTGTCTTGATTGCTGTGGCTAATATTGCTTGAAGTCTGGGAGAGTTATGCCTCCTGCTTGGTTTTTGTTCCTCAGAATGGCTTTGACAATTCTGGGTCTTTTGGGGTTCCATATAAATTTTTGGATGGTTTGTTCTAGTCCTGTGAAAAATGTCCTGGTTAATTTGATAGGGATTGCATTGAATCTGTAGATTGCTTTGGGTAGTATGGCCATTTTTATACTATTAATTTTTCCAACTCAGGAGCATGGAATATCTTTCCATTTCTTTACATCTTCTTTGATTTCCTTGATTAATGTTTTATAGTTCTCAGCATATAAGTCCTTTATCTCCTTGGTCAGGTGTATTCCCAGGTATTTGATTTTTTGGGGTGTGATTTTAAAAGGTATTGTATTTTTGTATTCCTTTTCTAATATTTCATTGTTAGTATACAGAAGTGCAACTGATTTCTGAATGTTAATCTTATGTCCTGCTACTTTGCTGAATTTGTTGATCAGTTCAAGTAGTTTTTGTGTTGAGTCCTTAGGGTTTTCTATGTATAGTATCATGTCATCTGCATACAGTGACAGTTTTACCTTTTCTCTTGCTATTTGGATGCCTTTTATTTCTTTTGTTTGTCTGATTGCTGTGGCTAGGACTTCCAGTACTATGTTTAATAACAGTGGTGAGAGTGGGCATCCTTGTCTTGTTCCAGATTTTAATGGGAAGGCTTTCAGCTTTTCTCCATTGAGTATTACATTTGCTGCGGGTTTGTCATAAATGGCTTTAATTATGTCAAGGTAGGTTATTACAAAATATTGATTAGCGTTCCCTGTGTTTCCCTTAGATCCTTGTTGCTCATCTGTTTATATATGGTAGTGTGTGTGTATTAATCCCAAACTCTTAATTTATCCCTCCCCCCACTTTCCCCCTTGGTAACCATAAGTTTGTTCTCTATGTCTGTGAGTCTATTTCTGTTTTATAAAATAAGCTCCTGTGTATCTTTTTAAAAAATTAAATTCCACATATAAGCAATATCGTATGACAGTTCTCTTTCCCTGTCTGCTGTCTGTAACAGTTACACCATCATTCAGTCCGACCCTTTGTGTGAGGGTATAGAGCTGTACCTCATTGTCCGTTTGGATTTTATACATGGCCATAGGCCCATGGTACTCAGTTCAGATCAGTAATTAATGTACTACCCACCATCTGTCCAGCAAAAACTCATAGATTCCAAGAGGCTCCAACATCAATCTCATTTTTTTCTTATCAAAGTTCTGTGAGGTGACTCATCTATATCATAACCTTGATTTTGCGGGTGAGGAATGCACAGAGAGGGTAAACCACTCACCTAGGGCCACACAGTGAACTGGGAGGGATCGATCCAAAGTGTTCTTGCTGTGCCAGGTGTCACCTTGTGGCTGCTGCATCTCAGGGTCGGCGGAGGTGGTGGGCTGTCCACTTGTGGTGAACAGTGTTCCTGGTGTGGGGGCTGAACTTGAGACAGGATCTGTGAAGTTCGTACAGTCAGGAGGCTCTTCCCTTAGAAGCGTCCTCAGAAATCATCACAGGTTGTCAGGTTGCTTAGACCCTCCCCATGAGGAAGCACCCCTTTATGGACTCTTGGATGTCATAGCTCTTCCCATGGAGTTCCCGCTGTGGCTCAGTGGTAACAAATCCAACCAGTATCCATGAGGATGTGGGTTTGATCCCTGGCCTTACTCCATAGGTTAAGGATCTGGCATTGCCATGAGCTGTGGTGTAGTTTGCAAACACTTGCAACTGCAGCTCCAATTTCACCCCTAGCCTGGGAATTTGCACATGCAGCGGGTTGAATCACAGGCTCAATTCTTCCAGAATATGAAGGCACAAATTGGGGCCTGAAATTGAGTACCTCTCACAAAGAGTAGGGGTGTTTGAAGTGTGAAAGTTCTGTTGACAAGTCCTGACTAAGAGAACAAATGGAAATTTGGAAAGATACATAATTAGGCTCCTGTATCTCAACACCCCTTAAGAACCCCCATTTGGAGGGAGATATTTTGCTGGCTTCCGTTAAGAGCAATCTGGCTAAATATATGCTCTTCTTCAGGGTTCATTTAGCTGTTTGGATTGAAACTCGGGAAAGATAATCATGCGAGGTGTTACTTGCTCCTGCCTTTTCTAAGTATAGTAAGGATTTATGGATAAATAAATCTTGAAGGACTTTCATGAAATATCAGTACATCTAAACCTCATTCTTATTTTGAATTTTCTAGGTAATCTGCATTTCTGGATGATGCACGATGATCTAGGCATCTGGTTTCTGGTCAGATGGGTGTTCTGTCAGTTTAGTGTGCATTTTGTTTCATGTGTGAGAAGGTAAAATTTGTTTTGAAAAAGTCCAGTTTTTCTGGTCAGAATAATATCAGCAAATAAATTTTCTAACACCTGACTTTGATATGTTTTCCGGATTTAATACCTAAATGTCTTTTTTTTTTTTTTTTTTTTTTTTTTTTTTTGCTTTTAGGGTTACACGGTGGCATATGGAGGTTCCCAGGCTAGGGGTTGAATCAGAGCTACAGCTGCCAGCCAGAACCACAGCAATGCCAGATCCGAGCCATGTCTGTGAAGCACACCACAGCTCACGGCAATGCCAGATCCTTAACCCACTGAGTGAGGCCAGGGATTTAACCTGCACCCTCATGGTTCCTAGTCGGATTCGTTTCCACTGCGCCACAACAGGAACTCCCTAAATGTCATTTTTAATGACAGCGTAGAATTTTACTCAATGGATTTGTTTTGCCTCCTGTTTATGGTGTTTTCTTAGCCTGATACCCCAAAATTCTTTAAAATATCACTCCCTCCCCTAAAACAGAATTAAGTGCCTTTCTCACTGTGTTCTTGCAGCATGAACTCATAAACCTCTACCTCCATCTAGTTGTGACTGCATCTGTATTTGGTTTCTGTATCTGTGCACCTGCATATGCAAAAATATATTCAGAATTATAAGCTTCTTAAAGGGAAGGTAGTAAATCTTAACCCTTTTAGATATATCCCCCACCTGGATTAAACTCAATACATATTGTGAAGTAATACAATATTTTGTAAAATTTATTTTTTATTGAGGTATAGTTGACTTACAGTGTTACATTAATTTCTGCTGTAGAGGGAAGTGACTCAGTTGTGCACATATATACATTCTTTTTTATATTATTTTCCATTAAGGTTTATCCCAGGATACTGAATATAGTTCCCTGTGCCATACAATAGGACCTTGTTTTTTATCCATTCTACTAAACTCAAACTCCTAATCCATCCCTCCTCCACCCCTCTTCCCCTTGGCAACCACAAATCTGTTCTCTATGTCTGTGAGTCTGTTTCTATTTTGTAGATACGTTAATTTGTACCATATTTTAGTTTCTACATATAAGTGATATCATATGGTATTTTTATCTTTCTGATTTTCCTCAGTTAGTATGATAATCTGTAATTGCATCTATGTTGTTGCAAATGGCATTATTCCATTCTTTTTTATGGCTGAGTAATATTCGACTATATACATATATATATATGTGTGTATGTGTGTGTATGTTTATTTATTTATACACACACACACACACACACACGTCTTCTTTATCTATTCATCTGTTGATGTACATTTAGGTTGCTTCCATATCTTGGCTATTGGAAATAGTGCTGCTATGAACATAGGGTTGCATGTATCTTTTTGAATTTTAATTTTGTTCAGATATATGCCCAGAAGTGGGATTGCTGGATCATATGGTAATCCTCTTTTTCTGAGGAAACTCCATATTGTTTTTCATAGTGGTTGCACCAATTTACATTCCTACCAACAGTGTCAGAGGGTTCCCTTTTCTTCACAGCATCTCCAACATTTGTTATTTGTATACTTTTTAATGATGGCCATTCTGACCAGCATGAGGTGGTACCTTATTATAGTTTTAATTTGCATTTATCTAATAATTAGTGATGTTGAGCATCTTTTCATGTACCTACTGATCACCCACATGTCTTCTTTGGAGAAGTGTCTATCTAGGTTTTCTGTCCATTTTTCAATTGGGTTTTTGCTGTTGTTGTTCAGTTGTGTGAGTTGTTTGTATATTTTGGAAATTAAGCCCTTGTCGGTTGCGTTGTTGGCAAATATTTTCTCCCATTTTGTAGGCTGTGTTTTCAGTTTTTTTTTTAATGATATCCTTTGCTCTGCAAAAGCTTGTAATTTTGATTAGATCCCATTTGTTTGTTTTTGTTTTTATTTCTGTTGCCTTGGACGAATGACCTAAGAAAACATTGGTATGATTTATGTCAGAGAATGTTTTACCTATGATCTCTTCTAGGAGTTTTATGGTGTCTCATCTTATGTTTAAGTCTTAAAGACATTTCGAGCTTATTTTTGTGCATGATATGAGGGTATGTTCTAACTTCATTGATTTACATGCAGCTATCCAATCACCACTTACTGAAGAGACTGTCTTTTCTCTATCATATAATCCAGACTAATTGACTATGGTGTCTGAATTTATTTCTGGGCCCTCTATTCTGTTTCATTGATCTGTATATCTGTTCTTGTGCCAATACCACACTGTTTTGATTACTATAGCTTTGTAGTATTGCCTGGATTCTGGGAAGGTTATGCTTCTAGTTTTGTTCTTTTTCCTCAGGATTGAAATATGGAACCATAAAAGACCCAGGCAGTTCTGGGTCTTTTGTGGTTCATATAAAATTTCAGGTTATTTGCTCTAGTTCTATGAAGAACATCATGGGTAATTTGATACTGATTGCATTAAATCTGTAGATTGCTTTGGGTGGTATGGCCATTTTAACAATATTAATTCTTCCAATCCGAGAGCCTGGGTTATCTTTCCATTTCTTTGAATCCTATTCAATTTCTTTGATTAGTGTTTTATAGTTCTTAGCATTTAAGTATTTAACCTCCTTGGTCAGGTTTATTCCTAAGTGTTTTATTTTTTGGAGTGTATGTGATTAATACCATATTTTTAACTCTCCTGAAAAAAATTTTTTTCATAATTTTTATATATATACAATTATATATATATATATATATATATATATATATATATATAGAAAGAGAGAGTGAGAGAGCAGGAGATGGTATTTTTCTTGAATAGTGTAAATTAGCACTTTATTTCTATTATGTGACTAAGTATCTTATAGTCATTTGTTAGTGGTAAGAAACAGTATTTTGTTTCCACTATAAGGCATTAGCACAACCTGTGAAATAGCAACTGCTTATTATTATATAAAGCTAAATCCCAAACCACATAGTGCCTTTTTTCCAGTAGACAATTGGGTGTATTTTTCCTTCTGTGGGAGAAAGTGGTAAGAGTGAAGTAATAGTAGGGAGTAGGCCTCCCTGTTTGTGAAGTAGGTGCATTGGGGAATTGCATATTCCTTGTGGGAATTTCATTCCCAGCAGCCCAAATAGGTGAATCTGGGGGTTCTGATTTCACATCTCTTTCATATTCTCTTTTGAATGTCTGGGGGTAGTGAAATGAAATGTAATTCATTTCTTCAACAAACTTTAAACACCTTGTGTCAGGCACTGCGTTAAGATTTAAGATTTGGAGCTAAAAAGATGACATGGTCAAAGCTTTCCAGTGTTGGAGCTTTCAGCCTTAAAGAGAATCCCATAAATCTTTCCTTGCCTATCCTTCTGTTGATTCCATGAGGTGAATACCATTTGGAATCTTGAAGAATAAGATCTTAATGAAGCAACAAATGGCACCAAAAGCAATAAATTTAAAGTGAAAGCATATATCACTGGGAAGGACACAGAATCACTTCTGTGGTATTCTTTACAAAAATACATACTCTGAATTTAGTCATGGGGGAATAACAGACGAGACCTTCTATATAATACCTGCCCATACCCTTCAGAAATCTCAGGAAAGACAAAAGGTAACAGGATATTTAAAGAAAATTAAGACTACGAAATAGACACTTAAATGTATCAAATGATCCTGGGTTGTATGCTGGACCAGCAAAATGTCATAAGGGGGAAAATTGGCAAAATTTGAATAAGGTGTATAAATTAAATAATAATACTATATCAGTGTTAATTTCCTGGTCTTGATAATTACTCTGAAGTTAAGTAAAACACTGCCATTTGGGAAAGCTGATTGAAGCATATATGGAAATTGTATTTTTTTTTTACAAGTCAGAAATTATTTCAAAATTAAAAGTTTAATTAATTTATTTATTGCTTTTTGAGAGCCACACCCATGGCATATGAAAGTTCCCAGGCTTGGGTCAAATTGGAGCTGCAGCTGCCACCCTATGTTATGGCCACAGCAACACAGGATCCTAGCTGCATCTGCAAACTACACCATAGCTCACAGCAATGCCAGACCCTTAACACACTAAGCGAGGCCAGGGATTGAACCTGCGTCCTTGTGGATCCTAGTCAGGTTCGTTAACAACTGAGCCATGACAGGAACTCCCAAAAGTTTAACTTTTTTAATTAAAGAAGATTCAAAGGCATTTCACCCAGTGCCTTTTCTTGACTGACACCTTAGGCATACACAGTGGTTCATCAACAATAGACTCTCTCTGAATGAAATAAAATGAGCACAGTTTTTAAGAGACCTCTGGAACAACGTCAAGCACACTAATATTCACATTTTAGGAGAAGAGAGAGAAAGCAGATGGGAACATATTTGAAGACATAATAGCTGAAAACTTCCTTAACCTGGGAAAGGAAACAGTCATCCAAATCCATGAAGTAGAGTCCCATACAGGACTAACAGAAGAGGAACACACCAAGATGTGTTGTAATTAAAATGAGGAAAATTAAAGATAAAGAGAGAATATTAAAATCAAGGGAAGGGAAAAGCAACAAATAATATAAAAGGGAATTGCCATAAAGCTATCAGATGACTTTTCAGCACAAACCCTGAAGGCTGGAAAGGAGTGGCATGATATATTTAAAGTGATGAAAGGGGAAAAACATAAAACCAAGAATATTCTACCCAGCAAGGCTCTTGTTCAGATTTGGTTGAGAGATCAAAAGCTTTATAGGCAAGCAAAAGCTAAAAGAGTTTAAACCAGCTTTATAAGAAATGTTAAGGGAAATTCTCTATGTAAGAAGAAAAGGCCACAGCTAGAAACATAAAAATTATGAAGTGAAAAAATCTTACCAGTAAAGTCAAACACAGAGTAAAGGTAGGAAATCGTCCATGCACAAAGCTAGTAGAAAGATTAAAAGACGAAAGTAGTAAAATCATCTATAAGCAATCAAGGGATTCACAAAATAATTTGATGTAAAATATTATATCAAAAACATTAATTATGAGGGTAGGAGAGTACAAATGTAGAGTTTTTAAAATGCATTTGAATTAATAGATCAGCAACTTAAAGCAATCATAGCTAGCTAGGCAGGTAGTTATATAATAACCTCATGATACGCACAGACAGAAAACCTATACTAGATATACACACACAAAAAGAAAAAGAAATCCAAACATGACATTTTAGTCATCAAATCACAGGAGATAAGGACAAAAGAAAAATAAAAAAAAATATAAAAACAACACCCAAACAATTAGCTAAATATCAATAAGAACATATCAATAATTACCTTAAATGTAAATGGACCTCATGCTTCAATCAAAAGACATGAAGTGACTAAATGGATTTTTTAAAAGTTAGATCTAAAATCCAGATCTAAAGACACATACCAACTGAAAATGAGAGGCTGGAAAGAGGTATTTTGTTCAAATGGAAAAGGAAAGAAATATGGAGTAGCAATACTTATATTAGACAAAATAGACTGTAAAATAAAGACTTTCAAGAGACAAAGAAGGACACTATATAATGATCAAGGGATCAATTCAAGAAGAAGATAGAACAATTGTAAATATATATGTAACTAACATAGGAGTACCTAAATACATAAGACAAATATGAATGGGCATAAAAAGAGAAATTGACAGGAACACAATAATAATAGTGGACTTTAACACCCCACTACGTCAATGAACAGATTATCCAGACAGAAAATCAATAATGAAACATTGGCTGTAAATGACACTTTAGATCAGATGGACTTTATTGATATTTATAGAGCATTCCATCCAAAAGCAGCAGAATGCACATTCTTTTCAAGTGCACTTGGAATATTCTCCAGGATACATCACAGGCAAGGCCTCAAAACAAGCCTCAGTAAATTTAAGAGAATTGAAATCACATCAAGCATCTTTTCTGACCATGATGCTCTAAGACTGGAAATCAACTACAAGGAAAAAAAAAACAAAAAACACAAACACAAGGATGCTAAATAATATGCTACTAAACAACCAAGGGATCATTGAAGAAGTAA
This sequence comes from Sus scrofa, assembly GCF_054392235.1. NCBI lineage: Eukaryota > Metazoa > Chordata > Mammalia > Artiodactyla > Suidae > Sus > Sus scrofa. Next base: position 53,268,064 of record NC_139387.1, on the reverse strand, counting down.
AAGAGGAAATTAAAAAAAAAATACCTGGAGACAAATGAAAACAAAAACATGGCAATCCAAAACCTGTAAGATGCAGCAAAAGCAGTTGTAAGAGGGAAGTTTATGGTAATACAAGCCTACCTCAGCAAAGGAGAAAAATCTCAAATAAACAACCCAACCTTACACCCAAAAGAACAAGAGAAAAATTACAAACAAAATCCAAAGTTGGTAGAAGGAATGAAATTATAAAAATCAGAGCAGAAATAAATGAAATAGAGACTAAGAAAACAATAGAAGAGATCAATGAAATTAAAAGGTTGTTCTCTGAAAAGATTTAAAAAAAGATAAATCATTAGCCACATTCATCTGGGGAAAAAGGGAGGGGGCCCAAAGCAATAAAATCAGAAAAAGGGGAAATTACAAATGATACCACAGAAATACAAAAGATCATAAGCGATTTCTAAGAACAATATATGCCAATAAAATGGACAACATAGAAGAATTGGACAAATTCTTAGAAAGTTGCAATCTTCCAAGACTAAACCCAAAAGAAATACACAATATGAACTGGCCAATTACCAACACTGAAATTGAATCAGTAATTAAAAAATTCCCAACAGCAAAAAAGCCAATCAATCAATGGAAAAATGGGCAAATGATCTGAATAGACATTTCTCCAAGGAAGATATACAGATGGCCAACAAACACATGAAAAAATGCTCAACATCGCTGATTATAAGAGAAATGCAAATCAAAACTACCATGAGATACCACCTCACACCAGTCAGAATGGCCATCATTAATAAATCCACAAATAACAAGTGCTGGAGGGGCTGTGGAGAAAAGGGAACCCTCCTGCACTGTCGGTGGGAATGGAAACTGGTACAGCCACTATGGAGAACAGTTTGGAGATACCTTAGAAATCTATACATAGAACTTCCATATGACCCCGCAATCCCACTCTTGGGCATCTATCTGGACAAAACTCTACTTAAAAGAGACATGTGCACCCGCATGTTCATTGCAGCACTATTCACAATAGCCAGGACATGGAAACAACCCAAATGTCCATCAACAGATGATTGGATTCGGAAGAGGTGGTATATATACACAATGGAATACTACTCAGCCATAAAAAAGAATGACATAATGCCATTTGCAGCAACATGGATGGAACTAGAGACTCTCATCCTGAGTGAAATGAGCCAGAAAGACAAAGACAAATACTGTATGATATCACTTATAACTGGAATCTAATATCCAGCACAAATGAACATCTCCTCAGAAAAGAAAATCATGGACTTGGAGAAGAGACTTGTGGTTGCGTGATGGGAGTGGGAGGGGGAGGGAGTGGGAGGGATCAGGAGCTTGGGCTTATCAGACACAACTTAGACTAGATTTACAAGGAGATCCTGCTGAATAGCATTGAGAACTTTGTCTAGATACTCATGTTGCAACAGAACAAAGGGTGGGGAAAAAAATCTAATTGTAATGTACACAGAAGATTTGAATAGACATTTTTCCAAAGAGAACATGCAGATGGCCAACAGGCACATATAAAGATACTCAACATCATTTATCATCAGGGAAATGAAAATCAAAATCACAATCAGATACCATCTCATACCTGTCAGAATGGCTGTCATCAAAAAGAACAAAGATAACAAATGTTGGCAAGAATGTGGAGAAAAGGAAACCCTTCTACACTGTTGGTGGGAATGCACATCAGTGTAGTTACTATGGAAAACAGTATGGAGTTTTCTCAAAAAGCTAAAAATAGAATTACCCTATGACCTGGCAATTCCACTCCTGAGTATATATCTGAAAAAACAAAGACACTGATTCAAAAAGATACATGGACCCCAGTTATCAAGAAGCAATCTAAATGTCTATCAAGAGATGAATGAATATAGAAGATATGGTAAGATCTATACAATGAAATACTACTCAGCCGTAAAAAAGAATGGAATTTGCCCTTTGGAGCAACCTGGACAGATTTGGAGGGTCTTATGGTAAATGAAATAAGTCAGACAGAGAACATCAAGTGCTCTATGATATCACTTATGTGTGGAACCAAAAAAATATAACAAGGAGTTCCCTAGTGGCTCAGCAGGTTAAGGATCTTGCATTGTCACTGCTGTGGCTCAGGTTACTTCTGTGTCATGGGTTCGATGCCTGGCCTGGGAATTTCTGCATGTCACGGGCACAGCCAGAAAAAAAAGAAAAAACAAACCAAACTAATGACTGTAACAAAAAAGAAGCAGAGAGGCATTATAAGGTAGGGTGTTAAGAGGTACAAACTATTATGCATTAAATAAGCTGCAGTGATATATTGTACAACACAGGGAATATAGCCAATATTTGATAATAACTATAAATGAAATATAACCTTTAAAATTGTGAATCACTGTATCATAATACTGTACATCACCTATACTTCATTATAAAAATTTCCTTTGGAAAACAAAACACAAAGCAAAACAAAAACAATGAACTCTCTTGCTGGACTAGTTACTCATCAGTAACTTTTGTTTTTCAGATAGATTTCAGATATATTACTTTATTTGATTCCAAAGAGAAACCATGAGATTTGTAGGAATTATTTCCCTCTTAAAGAAACAAGCTCAGATATGTTAATGATTCGCCCAAAGGGGAGAGGTGGGAAACAAACAGTTTATATGAGGGAGGTGGACCAGACTAAAAAGATGTTCTAGGCATGGACTCTCAGAAGTTAAGAAGCAAAGGCCACTTCTATTTTTTAAGGAAGTAATTTAAATGTTTATATTGAACATTTTTTTTTTTTTTGTCTTTTGTCTTTTTAGGGCCGCACCCGCGGCATATAGAAGTTCCCAAGCTAGAGGTCCAATCTGAGCTGTAGCTGCCAGCCTACGCCAGAGCCACAGCAACGCCATATCCAAGCTGCATCTTGACCTACACCATAGCTCACAGCAATGCCGGATCCTTAACCCACTGAGCAAGGCCAAGGATCGAACCCACAACCTCATGGTTCCTAGTTGGATTTGTTTCCACTGAGCCACGACAGGAACTCCTGAACAATTTGTTTTTAATTGTTCATGGAATAATTTAAGTTTTATATACATTTTAACCTAGAGCACACTGGCAATGAAATTAGGTAATGGGACAAAAAATTTTTTAAATATTTTTTCCATCCTGCCATTGCACTCATGTGAATGTTTGTGCATGTGTGTATGGATGTGTGTATATATATATATATTCTCTTACAAGCATAATATAAAAATTTAAATTTGAACTGCTTCGTAAATAAGGCCTAAACCAAGTGGCTCTTGGTCTCCCCTGCTATGGTTCCCTAGCAGCTGTTCATTTTCCACAATTTATTTCCATGCTTAGGGAGATGATCCTAAATACTTTTTTTTTTTTTTTTTTTAGGGCTGCACCTGTGGCATATGGAGGTTCCCAGGCTAGGGGTGTAGTCAGCACTGCAGCTGCTGACATCGCAGCTCATGACAATGCCAGACACTTAACCTACTGAGCAAGGCCAGGAATCAAACCTGAATCCTCATGGATACTAGTCAGATTCATTACTGCTGAGCCACAATGGGGAACTCCTCTGTCAAACATTGTTAGGTTGATTACCATCCCCAGGGAGATGCATGTAGAGTGGAGTGATATTCATTGTGGATCTCATTTAAAATAAAACCACATTAAGGATCTGGTGTGGCTGTGAGCTGTGGGAGAGTTTGCAGATGGAGCTCAGATCTGGTGTGCCTGTGGCTGTGGCTGTGGCCTAGGCTGGCAGCTGCAGCTCTGATTTAACCCCTAGCCTGGAAACTTCCATATGCCATAGGTGCAGCCCTAAAAAAAAAAAAGAAAAGAAAGGAAAAAGAATAAAACAAAACCAAAGACTTCTTTTCCAAGAGATAATCCCAATATCTTTTTTCCTGTCTAAATTCTGTTATGTCACTGAATCTTAAATAACATGGATTACATTCGCCATTGAGAAGTGACCCAATTTGGGGAGGAAAGACACCACCAAAATATTCAATCATAAACCTCCAAAATGAGTTATCTAAAAGCGGAGTTAAACTTCAGTTCTTAACACATGGTCTCATCTTCTATGAGTATATGCGGAGGCTGAAAAGTCAAGTAAACTGGAAAGTTAAAAATGAAAGCTTTATTCTTTAAGTTGTGAGTCATCTCCCAAATAAAAATCCATTACTTGAATTTTTTCCAAAGAACAGATCCTTTCATCCAGAACTACTTATTCCCACTAACCTATCTTTTCCTTTTGTTTTTTAGAAAGCCCTGTTTTGAATATACTTCTACTGACATAACCAAATGATAGAACATAGCTAATTATGGGGCAATACTCCCCTACACTTTCAGGAACATAAAGACCCTTAAAATTTTCAGATTTCAATTTTGTGAAGAGAAGGATATTATTCTGCCTGATTTAAGATCGTCCATTTTTTATTTTCAAGGTTAACAAAGAAGTAGGATTGAAATATGTGGAGATCATGCCTCCTAGGATGAGAGGGAAAAAGAAATCTTCATTTTAGTTCTGTTTTGAACTTATATGAGGGCAAGAGTTTACTTGCCTGAGTGTGTGCTGGGGGGTGGGAGGAAGATGGGAAGGGTCTTGTATTACCTAGACCAGAGAATTTTTCTTATAGATCTGCTATTTAATATAAGTAATTTCTCCACATTTTTCTCTGGAGACAGATGTATCTGTTAAGAGCAAAGTCTAGGAGCTAAAACCATAATTAATCTCATGCTATCTCTGGTGATCCCAAATTGGTCCCATGAAGAGTGTCTTGGGACACAGTCAATTAGAATCTTTGTTCCCAATGATCATTGGTAAAATTATTCTCCACACTTCTTTATTGTGAGATCTATTACACTTACAGAGGATTGTAAAAAGCATGTATATAGTTTAAAGGATGAAAATAAAATTTCCTGTGAGTTCAGGAAGTAGAACCAGGATAAGAAGTAGAACCTCAATTCCTTAGAAGTACCTATGGGTTCCTTACTGATCTCAACCCCTTTCTCCTCCCAAAGAGAATTCTAACTTTGTGTTAAATATTCCCTTTCCTTTCTGTATGGTGAGGTAAGCTATGTAGTTGTCACTAAAAACATATTAATTTTACCTATTTCTGAACTGTATATAGTTTTTTGACTGTATCTTTTATTTTTTATTAAAATATAGTTAATTTAAATGTTGTGCCAATTTCTACTGTACAGCATAGTGACCCAGTCATACATATATATACATTCTTTTTCTCATACTATCTTCCATCATCTTCTATCCCAGGAGATTGGATGTAGTTCCCTGTGCTGTACAGTAGGACCTCATTACTTATCCATCAACAGATGACTAGATTAAGGAGATGTGATACATATGTACAGTGGAATACTACTCAGCCATAAAAAACAACAAAATAATGCCATTTGCAGCAACATGGATGCAACTAGAGATTCTCATACCAAGTGAAGGAGGTCAGAAAGAGGAAGACAAATACTATATGATATCACTTATATATAGAATCTAAAATATGGTATGAATGAACCTATTCACAAAACAGAAACAGACTCACAGATATAGAGTTTACCAAGGGGGAGTGGGGATTGAGTGAGATGGATGGGGAGTTTGGGGTGGGTAGATGTACACTGTTACATTTAGAACTTTATACAATTCCTTAAAAACATGTACTGTTGGCTGTGACTTCTTTTGCCTAGCATTATTGTTTTGAGATGCATCCATTGCTGCGTACATCAGCACTTCATCATTTCTACTACTCTTAGTATTCCTTCAGTGACTAAACAATTTATTCATCTGTTGATAGAAATTAAAGTTTCCAGTTTTCTCATTAATTTCTATTCAATTACAAGCAATGCTGTGAATGCATTTCTTATAAATGTCTCCTAAGATATATTAAAAGTATCTTCATATACCTAGGAATAAAATGCTATTTGCATGTGTTTGACTTTATTAGGTAATGTAAAAATGGTTTCCAAAGGGGTTGTAGCAATTTTCTTTCCAGATTATTTTCTTTCCATTCCCGTTGTTCTGAAACCTCACTTGCACTTAGTATCGTCAAACTTTTCACTTGTAGCCATTAGATGGTATGTAGTATATCGCTACAAGTTTACTTTAGCTTCTCCTAATTACTAATGAGATTATCTTTTCATTTTTGTAATTTTGTAATTGGAATTTCTTTCTTCCTTTCTCCCTCTCTCTCTCTTTTTCTTCCTCCCCTCCCCCCCCCTTTTTTTTTGTCTTGTCTTTTTAGGGCCACACCCATGTGGAAGTTCCTGGGCTTGGGGTCAAATCACAGCCACAGCAACATGGGATCTGAGCTGCATTTGTGACTTACACCACAGCTCATGGCAACATTGAATCCTTAATCCACTGAGTGAGGCCAGGGATTGAACCCGCATCCTCATGGATAATAGGTTTGTTACCTCTGAGCCATGATGGGAACTCCAATTGGAATTTCTTTTATGAGATGTCCATTAAAGTCTTTTATCCAGTTTTATACTCAGTTGGTTGTGTTGGTCTTTTTCTTATTGACGCAAAGACATTCTTTATATGGTCTAGATAGTAACCCTTTATTGTTTATATGTGTAACAAACATCTTCCCCCAGTCTGTGGCTTGTGGTTTCATTTTCTTTATGGTGTTTTTAATCAACTTTAACTTCATTTTAAGAAGATCAAATTGATCCATCTTTTCCTTCATTGTTTTTTATAGTTGGGGAAATTCTTTCTACACCAGTAACATAAGGATATTCTCTCTCCTTCAGAGTAATCTCTGTTAATTTTGGCCTTTTATGTTTAGATCTTTAATCCATTTGAATTGAATTTTTATATTTGGCTTGGTTTTTATATTTGGCATAAGGTAGGAAGGGGGTCTGGTTTTATTCTTTTCCATAGAGAAAATCAATTGGCCCAGGAATACTTATCAAAAAGCTGGTCTCCTCACAGTGATCTGAAATTCCACCTCTGACATTTAGCTAATGTCCATATTTACATGTTTGGGCTCTCTGTGCTTTTCCTTTGGTTTGTCTGTCTCTACACAAATACCACACTGTCTTTTTTTTTTTTTTTTTTGTCTTTTTGCTATTTCTTTGGGCCGCTCCCGCAGCATATGGAGGTTCCCAGGCTAGGGGTCCAATCTGAGCTGTAGCCACCGGCCTACGCCAAAGCCACAGCAACGCAGGATCCGAGCCTGCAGCTGCAACCCACACCACAGCTCACAGCAACGCCAGATCCTTAACCCACTGAGGAAGGGCAGGGACCGAACCCGCAACCTCATGGTTCCTAGTCGAATTCGTTAACCACTGCGCCACGACGGGAACTCCACCACACTGTCTTAATACTATAGCTTTATAATGTCCTGATATATGAGAGGTCAAGTTCTACCACATTTCCCTTGGCTGTTCATAACTCATAACTTCCATATACATTTTATATTCTGCTTGGAAAGTTCCACCCTAAAAAAGAATGTTTTTATAGGAATTACACATCTTTTTTTTTTTTGTCTTTTTGCTATTTCTTGGGCCGTTCCCACAGCTTATGGAGGTTCCCAGGCTAGGGGTCGAATTGGAGCTGTAGCCACCTGGCCTACGCCAGAGCCACAGCAACGCAGGATCCGAGCCCGAGGCTGCAACCCACACCACAGCTCACGGCGATGCCAGATCGTTAACCCACTGAGCAAGGGCAGGGATCGAACCCGCAACCTCATAGTTCCTAGTCGGATTCGTTAACCACTGCGCCACAATGGGAACTCCTGGAATTACACATCTTTATGATAGTAAGGCTTTGTAGCCATTAGATGATATATCATGCTGATAGTATCCGTCAGCATGATATACTTTCCATTTATTTGAATCTTTTTAATGTAAATAAATTTTTATAATTTTCTCCCCCAAGACCTTATACATTTTTATTAGTTTATACATTTATTCATATATGTAGTTTAGGTACTCTTATTTATTTTTCCATTTTTTAAAGTTTTATTGAAGTATAGTTGTTTTACAGTGTTGTGATCATTTCTGCTGTACAGCAAATGATTCAGTTATATAGATACACCTATCTATTCTTTTTCAGATTCTTTTCCCATATAGATTATCACAGGATATTGGGTGGAGTTCCCTGTGCTATACAGTCAGTCCCAGTTGGCAAGTCATTCCATATACCTCAGTGTGCATATGCCAATCCCAAACCCCCAGGCTATCCCTTCCTGCAAACCACCTGTCCACTTTGGTAACCATAAGTTTGTTTTCAAAGTTTGTGAGTCTGTTTCTGTTCTGCAAATAAGTTCATTTGTATCATTTTTTTAGGTTCTATATATAAGTGATATCATATGATGTTTGTCTTTCACTGTCTAACTTCACTTAGTATAATCTATGTTGTTGCAAATGGCATTATTTCATTCTTTTTTATGGCTGAGTAGTATTCCATTGCATATATTGTACCACATCTTCTTTATCCATTACTCTGTCAGTGGACATTTAGGTTGTTTCTGAGTCTTGGCAATTGTAAATAGTGCTTCAATGAACATTGGGATACATGTATCTTTTCAAAGTACAGTTTTCTCTGTATATATGCCCAGGAGTGGGATTGCTGTATCTATGGTAGTTCTATTTTTAGTTTTTTTGAGGAAGCTCCACACTGTTTTCCTTAGTGGTTGTACCAGTTTATATCCCCACCAACAATGTAAGAGGGTCCCCTTTTCTCCACACCCTCTCCAGCATTTATTGTTTATAGACATTTTGATGATGGCCATTTTGGCTGGTGTAAGGTGGTACCTCATAGTAGTTTTGATTTGCGTTTCTCTAATAATGGTGATGTTGAGCATATTTTCATGTGTTTTTTGGCCTCTGTATGTCATCTTTGGAGAAATGTCTATTTAGATCTTCTGCCCATTTTTTGATTGGGTTGTTTGGTTTTTTTGATTTGAGCTGCATTAATTATTTGTATATTTTGGAAATTAATCCCTTGTCAGATGTTTCATTTGCAAATGTTTTCCCCCATTTTGTGGGTTGTCTTCATTTTGTTCATGGTTTCCTTTGCTGTGCAAAAACTTTTTTAAGTTTAATTAAGTCCCATTTATTTTTGTTTTTATTTTCTTTACTCTAGGAGATGGTTCTGAGAAGATATTACTGCAGTTTATGTCAGAGAGTGTTCAGCCTGTGTTTTCCTCTAAGAGTTTTATAGTATACAGTCTTATATTTAGGTCATTTCAGGGCCACACTCATGGCATATGGAGGTTCCCAGGCTAGGGGTCTAATCAGAGCTACAGTTGCTGGCCTACACCACAGCCACAGCAACTCAGGATCTGAGCTGTGACTGCAGCCTACACCACTGCTCATGACAACACCAGATCCTTAACCCACTGAGTGAGGCCAGGGATTGAACCCGCAACTTCATGGTTCTTAGTCAGATTAGTTTCTGCTGTGCCAATGGCTGGAACTTCCCCAGCACTACTTACTGAAGATACTGTCTTTTCTTCATTGTATATTCTTGCCTCCTTTGTCATAGATTAGTTGACCGTAGGTGCATGGGTAGGTAATCTTATATTTTCAAGTTATATTATAAGTTACTTTTTAAAAATATCATTTTCTGGAGTTCCTGTCGTGGCGCAGTGGTTAACGAATCCGACTAGGAACCATGAGGTCGCGGGTTCGGTCCCTGCCCTTGCTCAGTGGGTTAACGATCCGGCGTTGCCGTGAGCTGTGGTGTAGGTTGCAGACGCGGCTCGGATCCTGTGTTGCTGTGGCTCTGGCATAGGCTGGTGGCTGCAGCTCCGATTCGACCCCTAGCCTGGGAACCTCCATATGCCGCGGGAGCGGCCCAAGAAATAGCAACAACAACAACAACAAACAACAACAACAAACAAAAAAAAAAAAAAAAAAAAAAAAAAAAAAAAAAAAATAAAAATATCATTTTCTTATAGTTTGTTACTGGTGAATAGAAAGGCAGTTGATTTTTGTGTATTGATTTTACATACAGCCAACCTTGATACACTCTCTAATTTTAATAATTAATATGTTGATAATTTGGGGTTCTCTATATCCTCAATCATATTATTTCCTAATAATGATATTTTTTTTCTTCCTTTCCAATTCTTATACTTCACATATTGTTTTCTGGCCTTATTCCGCTGGCAGGTGTTCTAATACAATGTTGAGAAGAGGTAGTGATAAAAGACGTTCTTGTTTCTCATTATTAAAAATAATTCTTTCAGGAGTTCTCATCATGGCACAGTGATTAATGAATCCAACTAGCAACCATGAGGTTGTGGGTTCGATCCCTGGCCTTGCCCAGTGAGTTAAGGATCCAGCGTTGCCATGAGCTGTGGTGTAGGTTGCAGACACGGCTCAGATCCTGCGTTGCTGTGGCTCTGGTGTAGGCCAGTGGCTACAGCTCTGATTAGACCCCTAGCCTGTGAACCTCCATATGCTGCAGGAGTGGCCCTAGAAAAGGCAAAAAGAAAAAAACAAAGAATGCTTTCAGTGTTTCTTCATTAATATTTCTGAATCTATTAAGATTATCATATCTTTCCACTATGATTATATTATGATAAATTATATTAATTAATTTACCAATATTAAACAAGCCTTGCATTCCTGGGATAAAATTGTCTTGGTCATGATGGGTTATTCTTTTTATATAATTCTGAATTTTGTTTGCTAATATTCTGTTAGGATTTTTGTATCTTTGTTCCTATATGAGATAGACTTATAGTTACCCTTTCTTGTACTGCCATTGTCAAATTTTAATATCAAATTTGTTTAAGCCTCATGGTCTATCCCAGAAGAATGAATATAGTTCCCTGTACTATACAGAAGGACCTTATTGTTTATCCATTCTAAGTGTAATAGTTTGCATCTACTAACCCCCCAGTCCATCCCACTCCCTCCTGCCTCTTCCTTGGCAGCCACAAATCTGTTCTCCATGTCTGTGAGTCTGTTTCTGTTTTGTAGAAAGGTTCATTTGTGCCATATTTAGTCCACATGTTAGTGTATATTATTATTTTCAAATGCTCACTCTATCAGTTACTGCCAGAGATGTGTTAAAAAGCTACCACTCTTACTGGATGATTTATTGCATTCTCCTTGTAAATATTGTTTATATATTTCAACCTATGTTACTAGGTATAAATAAGTTTAAACTTGCTAGGTCAGTTTTAATATAAGAATATAGTTATTCAGGGAAGCCTACATTTGAACTATAAGTTATTTTTAGTTAAATGACTCTGATTTTTATATTTTATAAAACATTTAATAAACTACACTTTAGACCAAAAGGATTTTACTGTAATATTTAGAAATTCAGGGTTAAAAAATTTCATGTCCCTTAACCTTGTCAACTCATTTCTGGGATGCTATCCAAAAGAAATAACTAGAAGTTAAAAAGAAATGACCAGTAGATAAAGTGTTATACACATAGATAAAAGCATTTACGATGGTGAAAAAAGAAAAACAAATATAGATTCCAATAACAGAAGAATGGTTAAGTAGTTATGACACAGCTGCATGATGGCATATAATGCAGCCATTAGAATAATTTATAAAGAATCATAATAATGCTGTAGAGTTATTATCACAATGATATGTAACTCAGAATATACACTATGATTTCAGTTACTACAATAACAACTATAGAAAAAAATTCTAAAAAAAGTATTTTTAGGAGTTCCCGTCATGGCTCAGTGGTTAACAAATCCGACTAGGAACCATGAGGTTGCGGGTTCGATCCCTGGCCTTGCTCAGTGGGTTAAGGATCCAGCGTTGCCGTGAGCTATGGTGTAGGTCGCAGACGTGGCTCGGATCCTGCGTTGCTGTGGCTCTGGCGTAGGCCAGTGGCTACAGCTCTGATTCGACCCCTAGCCTGGGAACCTCCATATGCCATGGGAGCGGCCCAAGAAAATAGCAAAAAAGACAAAAAAAAAATAAATAAATAAAAAAAAAATAAAAAAATAAAAAAAGTATTTCTAAATAGTAGTATTGGTTGGTGAAATTTGGTTTTCCCCCTTTCTTTCTTTTTTTCCCCCATATTTTCTATAAATACCCATACTTTTAATAATTAGATGGGGAAAATAAACTTAAAAATATAGGTGAACAAATATATTTCTAAGATTTGAGTATACGTAATTAATCTTTCATTCTTTGTTGCTATTTAGCTGACATTTTTATTGATTGTCTTTTTAGGGCTACACCTGTGGCATATGGAGGTTTCCAGACTAGGGGTTGAATTGGAGCTGTTGCCGCCGGCCTACACCAGAGCCACAGCAACGTCAGATCTGAGCCATGTCTGTGACCTACACCACCTCAAGGCAATGCTGATCCTTAACCCACTGAGCGAGGTCACAGATCGAACCTGCATCCTTATGGATACTAGTCAGATTCGTTTCCACTGAGCCATAATGGGAACTCCTTGCTGACATTTTTAAAATGTCAAAGTAGAAAGCCATTTAAAAATGTGTAATATGAATAAAAAGTAAAATTAACATTTCAAATAGATGCCTTATTGCATTTTATGTCTTAGGTAAACTGTTGATTGAAGAGAACCAGTGCATTTCTTCCATGGTTTCGAGTCATCTGAACCCATGGACTAAGCCAACAGCTATTGGATCCTTCAGGCCACATGTGACAGAGTTTCCAAGAAAACGAAAAGGGAGTGATTCAGACCCATCTCAGTAAGTGAGTTTGTTCCTCTAACACCATGAAATCTTCAACTCTAGGGAAAAAAGAAAAAGATGATTTTTTTTCCACCTGTAAAAACAAAACCTTTAGTTTCTTTTTATTACTTGTTTTTTTAATTGAAGTATAGTTGATTTATAATGTTGTGTTTATGGTGTATAGCAAAGTGATTCATATATAAACTAAAAACTTAAAAATATAGGTGAACAAATTCTTTTTCATATTCTTTTTCATATTCTTTTCTATGATGGCTTATCCCAGGATATTGAAATAGTTCCCTTTGCTATACAGTAGGACCTTGCTGTTTATCCATCCTGTATATAATAGTTAGCATCTGCTAATCCCAAACTCTCAGTCCTTCCCTTCCCCCTTCTCCTCCCACTTGGCAACCACAAGTCTATTCTCTCTGCCTGTGAGTCTGTTTCTGTTTTGTAGATAAGTTTATTTGTGTCATAAGTTATATAATATCATATTTTGATAAAAATTTGTTATATAATATCATATTTTATGATATTATGATATATGTTATACTTATATGATCTATAAGTTATATAATATGATATACTTATGTTATATATGTTATACTTATGTTATATGATATACTTATCATACAATATGATGTTATACTTATATGATATATGTTATATAATATGATATTTTGCTTTTTCTGTCTGACTTATTTCACTTAGTATGATAATTCCTAGGTCCATCCATGTAGCTGCAAATGGCATTATTTCATTCATTTTTATGGCTGTGTAATATTCCATTCTATATTTATACCACATCTTCTTTAGAAAAGGATTACTTTTTAAATCATTAGTTTTAATTACAAGGTAATGCATGCAGAAGTTCTCAGGCCAGGGATTGAACCCATGCCACAGCAGTAACCCAAGCCACAGCAGTGACAATTCTGGATCCTTACCTATTGAGCCATCAGGAAACTCCCTGGACATTTTTAAACAACGAAGAATGTATGAGAAGATTCACCCTTTCTGCAGCACTGTTAGCACTGTTGGTTTTGAATGGAGAACTCATTCTTTAAAAGGATCACTGATGAAAATTCTCTGGAATGTAGTCATTAAACATTTATTGAGTACCTTCTATGTGACACCCAGTAGACCAGGAGGGAGACATACAGGTAAGACACAAGAAACTTGTACAAATAGGAAAAATACAAATAGCTATTATACATCATGATGACTGCTGTAAAGGGGACCCTAGGTATTTATGGCAACAGGGAAAGTTGGGGATTTAAAGAATACTGGTATCAGAAGTGAAGGAAAGCCTTCCTTCCTGGAGATGTTGACTTAAGCTAAGTTTTAAATGAAGAATGGAAATGAGCCATTCAGAACAGAAGAAGGTATTTTAGGCAGAAGACACAGCTGTGCAGAAGCACAGAGTACAAAGCAAGCTCATCGCTGATCAGGGAACCACCAGCAGTTGTTACGGTAGAGCAGAGGCTGCACCAGGGGGTGGGTGAGCTGTGAGACTTGAGGGATAAACATGGACTATGCCATGAAAGTCTACTGAACTAATTAATCCAAAAATTATCTTGAACAAAATGAGGAACGTGAAAGCATGTTAAGCCGTGAAAAAAACTTGGTCAGATAACATTTTGTCCCTTTCTCTCTCTTCTCCTTCTGGCACCCCTATGATATGGAAGTTGGTGTGTTTAACTTCTGTTGTCTTCTTCTGTTGTCCCAGAATTCTCTGAGACTCTCTTCATTTGTTTTCAATCTTTTTTCTATTCCACATCCATGATTTCCACTGGTCTGTCCTCCACCTCGCTTATTTGTTCTTCTGCCTCCTGTATTCTGCTGTTGGTTGCTTCTAATGAGTTTTTTATTTCAGTTATTGTATTTTGCATCTCTTCTTGCTCAAGTTTTATATCTTGTATTTCTTTGCTCAGTGTTTCCTGTAAATTATCAATCTTTGCCTCCAGTTTTTTCCCAATGTCTTGCATCATCTTCAGCATCAACAGTCTCAAGTCTTTCTTGGAAGCTGATAATCTCCTGATCACTTAGCTGTTTTTCTAGGTTTTTTTCTTTCTTGCTTATCTGAATTATAGTTCTCTGTCTTTTCATTTGTATAGGTTTTTGGTGTGGTGACCTTTTTAGAGATAATAGACTTGTAGCCTCTCTTACTTCTGATGTCTGCTCCCCTTGTGGCTGAAGTTGGTATGGGGGCTTACTGTAGGCTTCCTGATGGGCCGGACTGGTGCCTGTCCACTTGTAGATGGGGCTGATTCCTATCCCTCTGGTGGGTGGGGCTTTGTCTCTGGGTGAGATTAGAGGTAGCTGTCTGCCTGGGGGGTCTTTAGGCAGCCTGTTTACTAATGGGTGGGGCTGTTATCCCAACTGGATTGTTGTTTGGCCTGGGGCTTCTCAGGGCTGATGGGTGGGGCCACATTTTCCCAAAATGGCCACCTCTGGAGAAAGGCATGCTGATTAATATTCCCAAGAACTTTGCCTCCAATGCTCTTCCCCCACAACAAGTCACAGTTGCCCCCTGTTTTCCGAGGAGATCCTCCAAGAACTACAGTCAGATCCAACTCAGATTCCTATGGAGACTTTGCTTTGCCCTGGGACCCAGTGCACGTGAAAGTCTGTGGGCACCTTTCAAGAATGGGGTATCCATTTCTCCCAATCCCGTGGAGCTCCTGCTCACAAGCCCCACTGGCCTTCAATGCCAGATGCTCTGGAGGCTCCTTCTCCCAATGCCAGATTCCCAGGCATGGGCGTTTGATGTGGGGCTCTGAACTCTCACACCTGTGGGTGAGTCTCTGTGACAGTTACTTTCCAGTCTGTGGAAAGAGGGAGGTATGGGGTTGCTTATATCACATAATCACCCCTCCTACCTCTTGATGTGGCCTCCTCTTTGTCTTCTGGAGTAGGATATCTTTTTGAAAGTTTCTAGTCCATTCGGTTGAAGGTTGCTCAGCATTTGGTTGTAATTTTGTTTTTATGAGAGAAGCTGAGCTCCTGTCCTTCTATTCCGCCGTCTTAATCCTGTCTCTGATCAGATAATGTTTTGAAAACTTTCACTTGCCTTTGCACTTAAAAAACTTTGTGTTGTAGTAAAATATATATAACATAAAATTTGCCATTTTAACCACTTTTTTTTTTTTTTTTTTTTTTTGTCTTTTTAGGGCCGCACTCACCGGAACATGCAAGTTCCCAGACTAGGGGTCATATCAGAGCTGCAGCTGCCAGCCTAAGCCACAGCCACAGAAACAGGGGATCTGAGATACATCTGTGACCTACTTCACAGCTCATGGCAATGCCAGATCCTTAATCCACTGAACAAGGCCAGGGATCAAACCCACATCCTTATGGTTACTAGTTGGGTTCATTACCACTGAGCCATGACAGGAACTCCCTTTTAAGTGCTTTTAAGTGTACAATTCACAATGTTGTATAACCATCACCATTGTCTATCTCTAAAACTTTTTCATCACCCCAGTCAGAAAGGCAGTACCCATTCAATAGTAGTTCTCCATACCTCCCTTTCTCTTAGGCCCTGGTAACCTCTAGCCTACTTTCTAGTTCTCAGAATCTGTCTGTTCTAGATATTTCAAGTAAGTGGGATCATAATATTTGTCCTTTTGTCTCTGACTTATTTCACTTAGTGTAATGTTTTCAAATTTCATTTATGTTATAGCATATATTAGAATCTCCTTTTTTATGGCTGAATAGTATTCTTGTATGTATATACCATATTTTGTTTATGCATTTATTTGTTGATGGACATCTGGGTTTTTCCCACCTTTTGGCTATTGTAATAATGCTGCTATGAACATTGGTGGTCAAGTATCTGAGCCCTGTTTTCATTTCTTTGGTATATGTACCTGTGAGTAGAATTGCTGGCTCCTTTGGTAATTCTGTTTTAGTTTTTGAGGAGCCACCAAACTATTTTCCACAGTAGCTGTACCATTTTACATTCCCACCAGAAATTTTTCCATATCCTTGCTGACACTTATTCTTTTCCATTAAAAAAGAAGAAGAAGGTGGGGTTCTCTTGTGGTGCAGTAGGTTAAAGATCCAGCATTGTCACTGCAGCAGCTTAGGTCACTTCTGTGGTTCAGGTTAAACCCCTGGCTCAGGAACTTCCACATGCCACAGGTGTGGCCAAAAAAAAAAAAAAAAAAAAATAATAATAATAAATAAATAAATAAGTAGATAAATAAATAAATAAATAAATACAGCTATCCTAGTAAGTGTGAAGTGGTACAGATTTATATTTTCAAAGGATTACTCTGGAAACAGCATAGAGGATGGGCTGAAGGAGGAAAATCAGCAGACAGAGAAAATAGCTGAGAGATGATTGTGAGAGACTAGGATTTCTAAGTGTTGGCCCAGGATAGTGGCCAGGGAAGGAAGGACATGGAAAGGGAGGGACATATTATGATACATTTAGAAGTCAGAGGAGTTCCTGTTGTGGCTTAGTGGATCAAGAACCTGATGTCTCTAGGAGGATGCAGGTTCCATCTCGGGTCTCCCTCAGTGGGTTAAGGATCCAGCAAGCTGTGTAGGGTGGCAGCTGCGTCTCTGATCTGACCACTGACCTGAGAACTTCCATATGCCCCAGGTGCAGCCATAAAAAGAAAAAAAAATTGGCTAAGATTTCATGCTCATTCATGGAGGAGAGCAGAAATTTAAGATGCATCAGATTTTCTGATATGGACACCTAGATGGGGGATGGTAGTATCTTTCACTGAGACGGAGGCGAGGATGATAAGCTCGGTGAGAATGTGATATTTATGGGATCTTCAAGTAGGTGGTTGGATAGGAGGATCTGGACCTTAAGGCCTGGTCCGGAGATGGAGATTCAGGCACCATTAATGTATGGAGAGCAAGTGCAGTGACCGGCTTGGGTGCAGTTACGGGGGAAGTGTATGCAGAGGGAAGACTAGGAGGCCAAGAGGGGAGGGGAATCCTACCCAGGATGTGAGACCACAGGGCCCTGAGGTGGGAGTGGCATCTCAAAAACCAAAGGAAGAAAGTTTCACAAAGGGAAAGGCATGGAAATAGGCAAATCAGGAGAAAGTTTTGATCATTTTATCTTCCAATTTCACTTGTCTTTGGCTGCTTTAGGAAGAGGGCCGACATCTCATTCAAAACGCAGTGAAAGTAGTGTTGAAGGAGAGCCTGCCCTGTGTTTTGAAAAAAACGTGACTGTAATTTTAAGATGCTACACTAAGAAAATACATCTAAGTACTGTGAATGGAAAGCTTATTAAAATCCATAAGCAAAAATATTATGACTCTGGATCAAATGCCGGGGGGGGGGGGGAAACATACAAAGAGCAAATTTATTAATTTCATGCTGCAAACAAAGAGATGAATTGTCTGATTAACAAGATCATCCTATATCCTCTTCTGTGAAGGACCATTAAATCAAAGTATATTTGGATTGCTTAAGTACAGTAGGTTGGGATTTTGCCAAGGAGGCAACGTTAGTGTGTTAATTGGTTAGAACACATATAATCAAAGCAAAAGTATGACTTAAAAGTCAAATTTTACCTTGTGAAATTGAAGTGATGTATATATAATACCAGACCATTAAGAATAAAATTATTCATTTGTATAATTATTTTCTGTTTTAGTCCTTCAGTATGAAGTCAGGCTGAAAAGGGGAGAAAAAAAAAGTCACTTAATCTGACCCTCTCTTTTGCTTCAAAGAAGCTGTTTAATTTCATACCACAGATCGGGCCGACAATGATCAAGGCATAGAGGAAGACACACCAGCCTACAGAGTGTAAGCCTCACTGGTCTCCTATTAGGTCTATGAACTTCAGTAGTCATTAAACTTAATGGGCCTCAATTCCTTCATCTGTAAAATGGGGATAGTAATATTCTCAAAAGCTGAGAAAGTATTTTTGATAAAGCATCATTAAAGTTATTTATTTAGACAGTGAGAAGGAAAACCTCCTTTGATTAAAGCTTTGATCTTAGTGGTCCTTTTTTACATGGAATATTTGTAAGTATCTTCATATATTTTATTAAATTTTCTATAAACAGCATGTATTATCTTTTTTAAGCAGATGAATATTATTAAAAACCTCATTATTTGAATAAAATAGTTCAATAAGAGGCCCACCTTTTTCAAAGTCTGGAAAATGATCATTGTTGAGTCCTCTAAGAAGAAAATTTGGCAAGATGAGTCGGGAGCCTTAAAATAGTTGTCCATAAATTATATGTCTTAGGGTTTATCCTAGGAGAATAATAAAAAATACATGTAGCACAATAGTATTAGCCATACTATTTATAATATTGAAGAATTAGAAAACTGAGATATCTATTAATAGAAAGTTATTAAATAAATTAGAGTATAGTTAATCAATGGGCCACTGTTTAATCACTTCAAATCATGTTCTCCAAGAATATTTGAAGCTAGGGGAAAATATTTATGTTACAGCGTTAAGAGAATAAGATAAAACTTGAAAAATTTTATACATGATCTGGATTTTGTTTACTTTATATATGTATAGAACACACAGAAAGATCTACATAAATGCTCTTCCCCTTAACTACCCCCCCCCAACATGGCTAAGTTAAATAGTCAAAGCTATTTTTTGTATGTATCTAGATAATCTAGATATAGTTTTAAGAAAGAGATTGGAGGGAGACCACTTAAAATATTAACTGTGTTTATTTGCAGATGACATTTTGGGTGCTTTACCTTGAATTTTATTTTATTGTATTTTTTTGCTTTTTTTTCAGGGCCTCAGTTGCAGCATATGGAGGTTCCCAGGCTAGGGGTCTAATCAGAGCCACAGCTGCTGGTCTACGCCACAGCCACAGCAACACAGGATCTGAGCTGCATCTGCGACCTACACCACAGCTCATGGCAAGGCCTTAACCCACTGAGCAAAGATACTAGTCTGATTTGTTTCTGCTGAGTCACAATGGGAACTCCTACCTTGAATTTTTAAAATGCCTTTTGACAAAATGATATGTTTAAAAGTATATTTTTAAAAATATGTATTTCTAAAAACTATTCAGCCTGCGTAGTTTTTTAATGTGAACAGTGTTCTATTGCCATCAATGTATTTCATTTTGGTAGTGATTTTTTTTTTTACTACCTTTTTTAGGGCCGAACTAGTGGCACATGGAGTTCCCAGGCTAGGGTGTAATCGGAGCTACAGCCGCCGGCCTACACCACAGCCACAGCAACGCAGGATCTGAGCTACGTCTGCGACCTACACCATAGCTCATGGCAATGTGGATCCTTAACCCACTGAGTGAGGCCAGGGATCAAACCTGCAACCTCATGGTTCCAAGTCAGGTTGGTTTCCACTGTGCCACGATGGGAACTCCTGGTAGTGATTTCTAAATGAATAAACACACATGTGTATGTACATGAATGTGTATATATAAATATTTATACACATATATACATTTAGTATATTCTGGGGAATATGCTAATGTGAAAATTAGTATTACTGACAAATCATCAGTTTTGAATTTTCAGATATATTTCTTACCATCTAGATGAATTTTCAGGCAAAATAAATTCATTTTGATTAAAGGTCTGAGATTCTTTTTTAAAATTATTATTATTAAAGTATAGTTGATTTACAATGTTTCATCAAGTTCTGTTGTACAACAAAGTAACCCAGTCACACACATTTCCCTGTGCTCTACAGTAGGATCCCATTGCCCATCCATTCCAAACATAACAGTTTGCATGCCCCAAACCCCCACAAATGCCCATTCATCCCACTCCCTCCCCTTTCCCCCTTGGGAACCCCAAGTCTGTTCTTCTTGTCCATGATCTGTTTCTGTTTTTGGTTGGTTGGTTTGTTATTTTTAGATAGGATCATCTGTTCCATATTTTAGATTCTGTAAATTATCATCTGGTATTTGTCTTTTTCTTTCTGGCTTACATAGTATGAGAGTCTCTAGATCCATCCATATTGCTGCAAATGGCATTAATTTGTCTTTTTTATAGCCAAGTAATATTCCATTGTATATATGTACCACATCTTCTTAATCCATTCATCTGTTGATGGACATTTAGGTTGTTTTCATGTCTTGGCTATTGTGAACAGTGCTGCTATGAACATAGGAGTGCATGTATCTTTTTCAATGAAAGTTTTGTCCAGATATATGCCTAGTAGTTGAATTGCTAGATCATATGGTTGCTCTGTATTTAATTTCCTGAGGTACCTCCATACTGTTTTCCATAGTGGTTATACCAACTTGCATTCTCACCAGTAGTGGAGGATAGTATCTTTTTCTCCACACCCTCTCTAGCATTCGTTGTTTGTTGACTTTTTAATGATGGCCATTCCAACTGGTGTGGGGTGGTACCTCACTTTAATTTTGATTTGCATTTCTCTAAAAATTAGTGACATTGAGCATTTTTTCATATGCTTGTGGCCATCCATATGTCTTCTTTGTAGAAATGTCTATTTAAGTATTCTTGCCATTTTTCAAATGGTTTGTTTGGTTTTTTATTACTGAGTTGCATGAGTTTGTATATTTTGGAGCTTAGGCCCTTGTCTGTTGCATCATTGGCAAAGATTTTCTCTCATTGTCTGGGTTGTATTTTCATTTTTTTAATGGCTTCCTTTGCTGAGCAAAAGCTTTTGCATTTGATCAGGTCTCACTGGTTTATTTGAGTCTTTATTGTCTTTATTCTAGGAGGTGGATCAAACAAGATGTTGCTGTGATTTATGTCAAAGAGCATTCTGCCTATGTTTTCCTCTAGGACTTTTATCATGTCTGGCCTTATATTTAGGTCTTTAATCCATTTAGAGTTTATTTTTTTATATGGTGTTAGATAGTATTCTATTTTCATTCTTTCACATGTAGCTTTCCAGTTTTCCCAGCACCATTTATTGAAGAGGCTATCTTTCTTCCACAGTATGTTCTGTCCTTCTTTGTTATAGATTAGTTGACTGTAGGTATTTGGGTTTATATCTGGGTTTTCTATCCTGTTCTATTTGTCTATATTTCTGTTTTTGTGCCAGTACCATATGGTTTTGATGAGTGTAGCTTTGTAGTACTGTCTAAAGTCAGGAAGCTTGATTCCCCCATTTTTGTTTTTCAGTGTTGCTTTGGCTATTTGGGTCTCTTGTATTTCCATACAAATTTTAAAATATTGTGGTCTAGTTCTGTGAAGAATGTTTTTGGTAATTTGATAGGTATTGCATTGAATCTGTAGATTGCCTTGGGTTGAAGTTCTTTTAAAAAAATTTTTATTATAGTTTATTTACAATGTTCTGTCAATTTCTGCTGTACAGAAAAGTGACCCAGTTATATGCATATATATGCATTCTTTTGCTCATATTATCTTCCATTATTTTCTTTTTTTTTTTTTTTTAATCATCATTATTTTCTATCACAAGTGACTGGCTCTAGTTCCCTGGCTATACAGTAGGACCTCATTGCTTATTCACTCCAAATGCAGTAGATTGCATCTACTAACCCCAAATTCCCAGTCCATCCCATTCCTCACCTCCACCCCCACCCCCACCCCCAGCGACCAAGTCTCTTCTCTATATCCATGATTTTATTTCTGTTCAGTAGATAGGTTCATTTGTGCCACATTTTAGATTCCAGATATAGGTGCTTTCTTTCTCTTTCTAACTTATTTCACTTAGCATGAGAGTCTCCAGTTTCATCCATGTTGTTGCAAATGGCAGTATTTTGTTCTTTTTATGGCTGACTAGTGTTCCATTGTTTGTATGTACCACATCTTCTTAATCCTTTTATCTTTCAATGGACATTTAAGTTGTTTCCATGTCTTGGCTGTTGTGAATAGTGCTGCAATGAATACAGGGGGCACATTTCTGTTTGTTTGTTTGTTTTTGCTTTTTAGGGCTTGGTCTGTGGCATATGGAAGTTCCCAGGCTGGGGGTCAAATTGGAGCTACAGCTCCAATACAGCACATGCCACAGCTACAACAACACAGGATCCAAGCCACATCTGCAACCTACACCACAGTTCATGGCAACATGGGATCCTTAACCCACTAAGCAAGGCCAGGGATAGAACCCATATCCTCATGGATACTAGTTGGGTTTTTTACATGAGCCACAGTGGGAACTCCAAGGTGCATGTCTTTTTGAATGAAAGTTTTGTCTGGATATATGCCCAGGAGCAGGATTGCAGGATCATATGATAGTTCTATATTTAGTTTTCTGAGATACCTCCATACTGTTTTCCATAGTGGTTGTACCAATTTATATTCCCACCAGAAGTTTAGGATGGTTCCCTTTTCTTACATCCTCTCCATCTGTTATTTATAGACTTACCTTGTAGTTTTGATTTGCATTTCTATAGTAATTAGTGATGTTGAGCATTTTTTCATGTGCCTGTTGGCTATCCTTATGTCTTCTTTGGGAGTAATGTCTATTTAGGTCTTCTGCCCATTTTTCAATTGGGTTGTTTGTTTTTTTTTGCTGTTGAGTTGTAAGACTTGTTTGTATATTTTGGCGATTAAGCCCTTGTCAGTTGCTTTGTTTACAACTATTTCCTCCCATTCTGTAGGTTGTCTTTTTTTTATGATTTCCTTTGCTGTGCAAAAGCTTGTGAGTTTGATTAGGTCCCATTTGTTTATTTTTGTTTTTGTTTCTATTGCCTGAGAAAAAAATTTATATGGTTGATGTCAGAGAATCTTTTGCCTTTGTTCTCTTCTAGCAGTTTTATGGTGTCTTGTCTTATGTTTAAGTCTTTAAGCCATTTGGAGTTTATTTTTGTGCATGGTGTGAGAGTGTGTTCTAGTTTCATTGATTTACATGCAGCTGTTCAGTTTACCCAGCACAACCTGCTGAAGAGAATTTTTCACACTTTATATTCTTGCCTCTTTGTTGAAGATTAATTGACTATAGGTGTCTGGGTTTATTTTTGGGTTCTCTTTTCTCTTTCATTGGTCTCTATGTCTGTTTTTGTAGCAGTACTACATTGTCTTCATTACTGTAGCTTTGTAATATTGTCTGAAGTCTGGGAGAGTTCTGCTTGTGCCCCCCCTCCCCCTAGCCACCACACACACACCCACCGCCTAGGATTGCTTTGGCAATTCTGGGTCTTTTATGGTTCCAGATAAAATTTTGGATTGTTTGTTCTAGTTCTGTGAAAAATGTCATGAGTAATTTGTTGGGGATTGCATTGTGTCTGTGGGTTGCTTTGGGTAGTATGGCCATTTTAACAATATTAAT
Organism: Sus scrofa; assembly: GCF_054392235.1. Classification (NCBI taxonomy): domain Eukaryota; kingdom Metazoa; phylum Chordata; class Mammalia; order Artiodactyla; family Suidae; genus Sus; species Sus scrofa. Next base: position 53,244,235 of record NC_139387.1, on the reverse strand, counting down.
TCTTCCAATCTAGTAGCATGGAATAGTTTTCCATTTCTTTGAATCCTCTTTAATTTCCTTGATTAATGTCTTATAGTTCTCAGCATATAAGTCTTTCATCTCCTTGGTCAGGTTTATTTCTAGGTATTTAATTTTTAGGGGTGTGATTTTAAAAGGTATTTTTATATTCTTTTTCTAATATTTCACTGTTAGTATACAGAAATGCAACTGATTTGTGAATGTTAATCTTTTATCCTGCTACTTTGCTGATTTTGTTGATCAGTTTGAGTAGTTTCAGTGTGGTGTCCTTAGGGTTTTCTATATATAGTATCATGTCATCTGCATAGAGTGAAAATTTTACCTCTTCTCTTCCAATTTGGATAATTTTTATTTGTTTGTCTAATTGGTATGGCTAAGGCTTCCAATACTGTGTTGAATAAAAGAGCGAGAGTGGGCATCCTTGTCTCATTCCAGATTTTAGTGGGAAGCCTTTCAGTTTCTCTCCATTGAGTATTATATATTATATATACATTTAACATTTATGACAAATGTTAAATGTTTTATTATGTTAAAGTATGTTCCCTCTATACCCACTTTGGTAAAAGTTTTTATCATGAAAAATGTTGGATTTCGTCAAGTGCTTTTTCTGCATCTATTGAGAAGATCATGTGGTTTTTGATTTTCTTTTGTTAATGTGGTGCATGATGTTGATTGATTTGCATATGTTGAACCCATCCTTGTGAACTTGGGATGAATTCCACTTGGGTCATGGTGTATGATCTTTTTTATGTGTTCTTAAATTCAGTTGGCTAAAATTTTGTGGAGAATATTTGTGTCTATATTCATCAAAGATACTGGCCTATAATTTTCTTTTTCGGTAGTATCTTTGTTTGGATTTGGTATTAAGGTGATGGTAGCTTCCTACACTGTCTTTGGGATTATTCCTTCTTCAACCATTTGGAAAATTTTAATAAGGATAGGTATAGGTTCTTCTTTATATGTTTGGTAGAATTCACCTGTGAAGCCATATGATCCTGGACTTGTGTTTGTAGGGAATGTTTTTATTACACATTTAATTTCATTTCTAGTGTCTGTTTTCAAATGGTATATTTCTTCTTGATTCAGTTTTGGCAAGCTATGTCTCTAGAAAGTCATCCAGTTCTTCAAGGTTTTCAAATTTGTTGGCATCATATAGTTGTTCACAGTATTCTCTTACAGTTTTTTTTTTTTTTTTTGTATTTTCTGCAGTATTCATTGCGATTTCTCCTTTTTCATTTCTTATTTCATTTATTTGGGTTCTTTCTTCTTTTTCTTGGTGAGTCTGGCCAGAGGTTTGTTACTTTTGTTTAACCTTTCAAAGAACCAACTCTTGGTTTGTCAATTTTGTTTACCCTTTCGAAGAACCAGCTCTTGGTTTTATTGATTTTTTTCTATTGTTTTTTGAATCTCTATTTTATTGATTTCCTCTCTGATCTTTATGATTTTCTTCCTTCTGCTGACTTTAGGTGTTGTTTGTTATTTTTTTTCTAATTCTTTTTGTTGGTAGGTTAAGTTGCAGATTTGAGATTTTTCTTCTTTTGAGGAAGACCTATATTGCTATGAACTGCCCTCCAAGAGCTGCTTGTGCAGCATCCTATAAATTTTGAGTAGTTTTGTTTCCATTATCATTTGTCTCAAGGTATTTTTTTTTTGTCTTTTTGAGGGCCACACCTGTGGCATAGGGAGGTTCCCAGGCTAGGGGTCTAGTCAGAGCTGTTACTGCGGTCCTACACCAGAGCCACAGCAATGCCAGATCCGAGCCGCAACTGTGACCTACACCACAGCTCACAGCAATGCCAGATGCTTAACCCACCAATTGAGGCCAGGGATGGAACCTGCAACCTCATGGTTCCTAGTTGGATTCATTTCCACTGAGCCATGGTGGGAACTTCTTGAGGTATTTTTAATTTATGTCTTGATTTCCTCGTTGACCCATTGGTTTTTCAGTAGATTGTTGTTTAGTCTCCATGTAGTCAGTTTTTTCTTTTCCTGTGGTTTATTTCTAGTTTCATGCCATTGTAGTCAGAGAGGATGCTTAAAATAATTTCTATACTCTTAAATTTGTTGAGGTTAGTTTTGTGCCCCAGTATGTGATCAGTCCTTGAGAATGTTCCACGAGCTCTTGAAAAGAATGTATCTTCTGGTTTTTTGGATATAATATCCTAAAAATATCTAACTGTTCTATTGTATCATTTAGTATCTCTGTTGCTTTATTGATTTTCAGTCTAGAGGATGTGTCCATTGTTGTGAGTGGGACTACTATTGTTGTATCCCCATCAATTTCTCCTTTTATTCTGTTACTAGTTGTTGCATATATTCAGGTGCTCCTATATTAGGGGCATATATATTGACAAGTGTAATATCCTTTTCTTGAATCGATCCTTTTATCATTAAATAGTGTCCTCCTTTGTCTTTCTTTATGCCCTTTGTTTTAAAGTCTATTTTGTTTGGTATGAGGATTGCAACTCTTGCTTTCCTGTCATTTCCTTTCACATGAAATATCTTTTTCCATCTTCTTACTTTCAAGTTATATTTGTCTTTTGCCCTGAGGTGCGTCTCTTGTAGGCAGCATGCTGTAAGTTTCTTGTTTTTTTATCCAGTTTGTCACTCTATGTCTTTAGAGTATTCAGTCTATTGACCTTTAAAGTAATTAGTGATAATTATGTTTTTATTGCCATTTTAACCCTTGTTTTCCAGTTGATTCTATGTTTCTCCTTTGTTCTTTTCTTTTCTTGGCTAGATAATTGCCTTTTCTTTTATGCCTGTGTCCTCTTCTTTTTAATTTTTGTGAATGTATTGTTTGGTCTTGATTTGTAGTTGCCCTGTTTTTCAAGTATGTTACCCCCTTCCTATATTTGCTTGCTTTAACCTGATGGTCATATAGGCTCAAATACATTCTAGAAAAAGAGAGTCTAGATTTTCTTTTTTTTTTTTTTTTTTTTGTCTTTTTGGTCTTTTTGCTATTTCCTGGGCTACTCCCGCGGCATATGGAGGTTCCCAGGCTAGGGGTCGAATCGGAGCTGTAGTCCCCCACCTACGCCAGAGCCAACGGGGGATCCCAGCTGCGTCTGCAACCTACACCACAGCTCATGGCAATGCCGGATCGTTAACCCACTGAGCAAGGGCAGGGACTGAACCCGCAACCTCATGGTTCCTAGTCGGATTCGTTAACCACTGTGCCACAACGGGAACTCCTAGATTTTCTTACTTTCCTTCTGCACATTTTATGATTTTGATGTCTATTATTTTATTTATTTATTTATTTATTTATTTATCTTTTTTGGTCTGTACCCATGGCTTATGGAAGTTCTGAGGCTAGGGGTTGAATATGAGCTGTAGCCCCCAGGCTGCACGATAGCCACAGTGACACAGGGTCCAAACCATGTCTGCAACTTATACCACAGCTCACAGCAACACCAGATCCTTAACCCACTGAGGAAGACCAGGGATCGAACCCACATCCTCATGCATGCTAGTCAGGTTTGTTACTGCTGAGCCATGACAGGAACTCCTAATGTCCTTTTTTAACATTGTCATCTTTATCCTTTTGCTGTTCTTTATGTTTAACATTATTTTTATGTTAGGTTTTTTCCTTTCTTTTTATATCTCTAACACTGGCTTATTTAGGTGATTACTTTCCAGTTGTGATTTCTTTCTTTTTTTTTATTGGAGGAGAATTTTCAGTATTTCTTTTAGAATGGGTTTAGTATTACTGTATTCTTTTTGTTTTTGTTTGTTGGATAAATTCTTTACTTCTCATTCTATTTTAAATGATATTCTTGCTGGGTAGAGTATTGTAGGCTGCAAATGTTTCCCTTTTAAAATTTTGAATATGTCTTGCCACTCTCTTCTGGCCTGTAGTGTTTCTATAGAGAAATAATCTGATAGCCTTAAGGGGGTTCCCTTATAATTAACTCATTGTTTTTCTCTTACTACCTATAGACTCCTCTCCTTATCTTTAACTTTTGCCATTTCTGTTATGATACGTCTTGGTGTGTGTCTGTTTGGGTTCAGTTTGTTTGGGGCCTTCTGTGCTTTCTGTATCTCAATATCTGTTTCCTAGATTTCAAAAATTTTCAGCCATAATTTCTTCAAATATATTTTTAATCCCCTTTTCCTTTTCTTCTCCTTCTGGAAACCCTATTATGCATAGATTGGCCCACTTTATATTATTCCATAGATTGCTTATATTTCTTTCATGTTTTTTCATTTGATTTTCTGTCTGCTGTCCTGATTAGGTGATTGCCATTTATTCTATCTGCCAACTCACTAACTCATTCCTCTGCATTATTCATTCTGCTCCTTAGTGCCTTTAACTGAGCTTGTGTATCTGCCAATGAATTTTCTAATTTTTCTTGGCTCCTCCTTATATTTTCTAGTTGCTTTCCAAAGTAATCTGCATTACTGTTCATATCTGTTCTTACTTCCTTCATATTTGCTCTCAATTCCTTCAGTATTTTCACTATGTCCTTTTGAACTTTGGGTCTGTTAGACTGCAGAGGTCTGTTTCATTGTTTGCTCCTTCAGGGGAATTCTGTTCTTTTAATTGGGAATGGTTCCTGAGCTTCTTCATTTTGCTTATATTTTTCTTATTCTGTGAGTTTAGGGAAAACAACTACTATAGTCTTTGAGGGCTATTTCTATAAAAGAGTACCCATGGGTATTTTATGAGGGTTTACTTTTTTTTTTTTTTTTTTTTAGCTTGAGGGCTGCTTTCCATTTGGATGCCTGCTGTCTCTTTCCTTAGTGTGTTCAGGCTGTTATCCCCTTGATAGGGGGTGTGCTAGTGTATGGCCTATGTGTGCTTCCAGGGCGATGGAGGTAGTGGACAACGCCTGTAGTCAGTGCCTGGTTTCTCAATCCTTGACAATGTTGGGGACCTGTGGGGAGGTGGCACAGCCTGCTTCTGGTTACAGGGCCTGGGAAGTGGCAGTGGCCCTCAGGCAGGTGTAGGTGGCACCCAGAGACTTTGGCAGTGGCAACAGTAGAGTGTGTGCATTCCCTGGGAAGTGAGAGCAGCAACAGGTGGCACTTGGTTGCAGTGCCCTCCTCTGCAGCTACCCCTGAGGTGAATGAAGTCACAGGTGGTGCCTGTTTATGGACCTCTAGTCTGAGATGGCTGCAGTGGTTTGCCCCCACTGCCCATAGCCTACATAAGAGGCACTCCACTGCCCCACCATCCAAGAGTCCATGCATGAACAGAGAGATTCTTGTGGCAGTCCACCCCTCCTTTTCTCACCCTCTACACAACAATGGTTCCTTGCTTCTCCTGCGGGCCTAGACCTCCTCCTGTGCTTCCTCGACTGTGGTGCTCCACTCTCCCACCTGTGGTGCACCACTCCCTAGCCCCTCAGGCTGTCTCCACACAGTCAACCCTAGTCCTCTGTGCAAAACTGACTTCCGAAGCCTGAGTATCAGTGCCCAGCTCCCTCCCAAATGTCTCAGGCTGTGGTGTCTGTGGGCAGTGATACTGATGGTCCATGCAGCTTTCTCTCAGCTTTGCTCTCCTCAGTCTGGCTGCTTTACTTTTCTCCAAGGCTTTGAGGTTCCCTCTCTGTCTTGGCTGATCTCTCTGCCAGTTAGGTGGCTTCCCAGGGTGCAGATTCTTTTCCTCTGTCACAGCTCTGTCTCAGGAGTGGTGGTCCCATCCTGATTCCTTTTTTTTTACTCAGCTCTCTCTCTCTTTTTTTTTTTTCCTTTTGTTCTACCAAGTTATGTGGAAGGTTTCTTGCCCTTTTTGGAGGTTTTAAGTCTTCTGCCAGGGTTTAGTAGTTATTAGGTGCAAATCATTCTACATGTAGATTTTTTTTTTTTTTGGCTTTTTTTGCTATTTCTTTGGGCCGCTCCCGCGGCACATGGAGGTTCCCAGGCTAGGGGTCAAATCGGAGCTGCAGCCACTGGCCGACGCCAGAGCCACAGCAACTCGGGATCCGAGCCGCATCTGCAACCTACACCACAGCTCACGGCAACGCCGGATCGTTAACCCACTGAGCAAGGGCAGGGACCGAACCCGCAACCTCATGGTTCCTAGTCGGATTCGTTAACCACTGTGCCACAACGGGAACTCCCTAGATTTTTTTTTTTTTTTTTTTGATGTGTTTGTAGGAGAAGGTGAGAGCCATGTCTTACCCCTCCACCATCTTGATCCCCTCCCCCCAGGTCTGAGATTCTTAATGTATTTTCAAGCTATTTAATAGTGCTATTATAAATTTTTGACTAAGCCATCAATTGTTTTTAAAGTATTTGATTTAATATTATTTTATGAATATTATATTCCTTTTGAACTTTGGCATGGGGTAATTTCTAAACAGAACAGTGGTGATTATTCATTGTGAGTTAACAATTTTTTGTTACCTGATGGGGGTGAGGTGCCTATCAGCTTTACAAACAGTAGTAATGGTTTTAAGGAGGGGCTCGGGGGTGCATTTACTACTAAAGGCTTGGCTATTGACCCAAATGTCCATCAACAGATGATTGGATTAGGAAGGTGTGGTATATATACACAATGGAATACTACTCCTGCAATGAAAAAGAACAAAATAATGCCATTTGCAGCAACATGGATGGAATTAGAGACTCTCATCCTGAGTGAAGTAAGTCAGAAAGACAAATGCCATATGATATCACCTATATCTGGAATCTAATATATGGTACAAATGAACCTTTCCACAGAAAAGAAATCATGGACTTGGAGAATAGATTGTGGTTGCCAAGGGGGAGGGAGTGGGATGGATTGGGATCTTGGGGTTAATATATGCAGACTATTGCCTTTGGAATGGATTAGCCATGAGATCCTGCTGTATAGCACTGGGAACTACGTCTAGTCACTTATGATGGAGTGTGATAAAGTGAGAAAATAGAATGTATGCATGTTATGTATAAGTGGGTCACCATGCTATACAGTAGAAAAAAAATAATTTATTGGGGAAATTAAAAAAAAGTGGAAACAAACAAACAAAAAGACCTAAAGGCTTACTAGGAATTAGGATGATTGGACTTAATCTCACATTTCTTTCTTTCTCAAGAATTAAAATCTGTTTCATGTAGTTTGATATGTTATCCTGCTTTTTTGTAAGATGGTGAACAAAAAGTACAGGTGAAGTCCCTCAGGTATATTGTACCATTGAGAAGGTACATGGTGGGTAGAAGAGGTCACACAGGCAGACCAGCAGCCAAAGCAAATGGGTGATGTCAAGATAGAATGGATTCATGAGTATTGGGTTTTTCTATTGCTCTGAGAAGTAGAGATCCTCTGATACTTTGTACCATTTTTCTCTATTTACTTGAATAACATTTGGCCTATGTATCTAAATTTTTCTTAGAATAGCTCTTTATTAAAAACAACTAGTATTGGAGTTCCCTTGTGGCCTAGCAGTTAAGGATTCTGCCTTGTCACTGCTGTGGCTTGGTTTTGATCCCTGCCTAGGGAATTTCTGTATACTGTGGGCATGGCCAAAAACAAAAAAACAACAACTATTATTGTCTTTAAACACTAGAGAAAACCTAATTTACCCTGTAAGCAAATCAGAATTACTTACAAGGAACATCTGATTATTAGTAATACATCATCATAAATTCTGTCAATTGTTTCAACATATTCTTTCAATATCTACAGATTTATTTCCTGCATCTGGCAACATGGCCAGATCTCAATTTTGCTTTTTCTCCATTTATTCTATTTTCTCAGAATATATATATATATATGACTCTGCAAAACACTGACATGGTTTAAAGTGACAGTAATAGTTCACAGAGATAAGGGCCAGAGCCCTGATGAATTATTAAGCAGAGAACTAGCCTCTGGATGGATATGCCTTTCTTTATTAAATTCCTCCAAGAGGTATTTTCAGGTGCACCTCCTTCAAGTAAAGTATTCAAAAATTGGCTATTTCACCTTCCTCTGTGTTTGCATCATCATTAATCATTCTTAAGTGGTTTTGTTTCCACCTGTTTTCATCTCTCTCCAAACCCTAGCTCTAAGAGAAGGCATCTGCTCTTCTGCTGTACATTCCTGGAATCAGGCATTTCTGTCCACTGCTTCTGTCTATGCTAGTGGGTAATACTGTTAGAAAGAAGAGGTGAATATTCTAGCAAGAGGATAACTATAACATTTTTAAAATTGTAAGTCTTTAATCTAAAAATTGCCCATGAATAGACCAAAGTATGAGTAAGATATTATGTAAATACATGTGTAACTTGAATTTCAGCCAGCACACCCCAAAGTATGTATTTTCTTCCAGGAGGGGCATGGCCCAGGGGTGAATGGTTGTGGGGTGGGTTAGCTCCATCAGTGTCCCCCCCCAACTCTTTCATCTAGTTTAAAGTCTCTAAAAACAGGACAAGTCTCCATTTTTCCTCTTTCCCATTAGATACCCTTCCCCAAACTCTTCTTATATAGAAATTCTGGAGTTGCTATGACGTGAGTGTTGTAGGAGAAACAGACATATGTTCACAATAAAGTGTAAAATAAAATAATTCTTGAAATCCAAGTGACACATTGCTCTCCCTCCACATTTTATCATCTGTGAAACAGATCTTATCATCAAGGTCATCTTCCTATTAATTGGCAGCATTTTTCCTTCTTTGTGATGCATTAAGTAATGCTGCATCTTACAAATGATAGTATCTTAGACTTGATGAAATATGGTAGGAGTATATTTGATGAAATAAGGTACTGAGATGACTGAGAAAGGGAAATGATGAATCATCAAAGAAACATTCCCAGAATAACTGATCTGGGTTTTGAAGAAGGAATAGGATTTTCCCAAGAATATAGGAAGGTAGGACATTCTAAACTGAGTAAAGAGCAAGGGTTAGAGGAGATGAGAGAGGACTTGATGTGTTGGAGGACTAGCAAGTCATCTGGCATTGCTGCTTTGTGAAATCTGGAGCTGGAGGGAGAAGACAAGGGAAGGTGAAACTGGAAATGAAGGCATGAGCCGGGTCATGAGAACATTGGGATGTCAGTAGAGAGTCTTGCCTTCACTTTTAGGCAGTGGAAATACATGTTGGCCATGGGATTCCATGATTTGATTTGAAAGCAATTGTTCTGGGAATAGTGGATGGATAGAGTGAATGAGAAAGACACTAGAAGAAGCAGGAAAATCAGTTTCAAAGGCTTTTTGGAGTCATGCAATGAGCTACCATAAGGGCCTGAATCAAGGTGGTAACAGAGTGGCTGGAGAAGAGGAAAAGACAGATTTAAAGATATTTTAAAAACTAGAATCTACAGAAGTTTATAATTATTTGACTCTTTAGGGTGAAGAAGAAGGGTCAAGAATGAGTCTAGTGGTGTCACCAATCAAGATAAACCCTACAGAAGGAAGAGTAATTAGGGCTGGTAGAGGAAGGGGAATTATAATAGGGTCAGCTGTAGAAGATGCATTCAGTTTGGGATTTCTTGAGTTTTAGAGTGCTCGTGAATCACTGAGGTGCATAATATTGGGTTCTGAAGGTTGAGAATTGGATGGAGAGTGAATGAGATAAGGATTTAATGGAAAGAAGCTTATGACAGAATACAGTTTCTTAGGGTGAAGCTATAGGTGAGGAAAGAGTGATGCCAGGTAAGGGATCTCAGAGGACCAGTGTTGAAGGACAGAGAAGGAGCTGAGCCAGGAGGATGGAGGAGCAGGAGAGGGCACAGAAGCCAGGGAAGAATGTGAGAAGTGGCAACAGTCTCAAATTCAAGGCAGGAATCAGCTGGGGTTGCGTAAGTCTAGGATGACCTTTACTAGAGTAGTTTTAGTGGAGTGGGGGGTTGTGGAAGGGGGTTGATTTTAAGAGATGGAGAGGTGCCTGGGAGATGAAAGTTTGAGTGGAGTCCACACTCTGAGGAAGCTGGCTGAGGAGGGAAGCAAGGAAAAAGTTTCCCTAGAATTAGGGAAAGTGATTTTTTTTTTCAAAGAGAAGGGACTTGAACCCATTTATTGACCCACAGAAAGAGCTGTGAAAGAGAATAAGGTTAAGATGCTGATAACTATTCAAGCAAATGCCAGAGAGGCATTAGCTTTGAATAGAGGGCAAGCTACCTCTTCCTCTGAGCCTGAAGGGAAGCTAAAAAAGCATTCACCATGGCTCTCAGAGGTCTTAGTTCTTTTTTTCCTTTTAATCTTAAAAAAAAAAATTGTATTAGAATATAGTTGACCCCAAGGAGGAGGGGATAGGAGTGGAATGACTGGGAATTTGGGGTTAATAGATGCAAACTATTGCCTTTGGAATGGTTAAGCAATGAGATCCTGTTGTACAGCACTGGGAACTATATCTAGTCACTTATGATAGAGCATGATGGAGAATAATGTGGGAAAAAGAATGTATACATGTATGTGTGACTGGGTCACCTTGCTGTACAGTAGAAAATTGACAGAACACTGTAAACCAGCTATGATGGAAAAAATAAAAATCATTCAAAAAAAAGAATATACTTACAATGTTGTGTTGGTTTCAGGTGTACAGCAAAGTGAATTAGTTATATGTATACATATATCCATTCCTTTTCAGATTCTTTTCTCATATAGGTCACTGCAGAGTGTTGAGTAGGTTTCTCTGTGCTATACAGTAGGTCTTTATTACTCATTCATTCCATATATAGTAGTGTGTATATGTCAGTCCCAACCTCCAATTTATCGCCTCCCCTGCACCAGTGTTCCCCCTTTGGTAACCTTAAGTTTGGTTTCTAACTCTTTGTGGGTCTGTTTCCATTGTGTGAATAAGTTCTTTTGTATCATTTTGTATTAGATTCCACATATTAGTGATCTCATATATTTGTCTTTATCTTGCCTCAATATGTTAATTTCAGGCCCATTCATGCTGCTGCAAATGGTAATATTTCATTCTTTTTATGGATGTGTAATATTCCACTGTATATCTATACTACATCTTCTTAATCCGTTCTTCTGTCAATGGACATTCAGGTTGTTTCCATGTCTTAGCTATTGTGAATTGTGCTGGAGTGACCAATGGGGTGCATGTATCTCTGAGGTCTTAGTTCTTCAAGGTTTCAGGGAATGAGGTCAGGAGGGAAGGAACAAGGGTAGTGGGGTGAGGGTGGTGAAAGCAGATGAGTGAGTGCCATTCCTGCTCCCAGTGCTTCTGCCTCTTCCCTGATTGCCACCTGCAGGGCCAGAGTTGGGAGGAAGAGCAGCAGGGGCTTGCTGGCCTCACCCATGCTCCCTGGTACCTCTGGGGTAAGTGGGGGTCTGCTGAATATTAAATATAAAGGCAGCTCTTTTTCCTTCTTAGAGAAGCGCATAGCCAAACCGAAAAGCGGAGGAGAGATAAAATGAACAACCTGATTGAAACACTGTCTGCGATGATCCCTCAGTGCCATCCTGTGGCACGGAAGCTGGACAAACTGACAGTTTTAAGAATGGCTGTTCAGCATTTGAGATCTTTAAAAGGTGAGTTTGAAAATGGCCCCCACACTTGGATTTGTGATGTCTTCCCTGTGATTGACAAGGTCCTGGATGGGTGTGTTTCGTTGTTCCTGGCTGTTGAGATTTTATGCAGCTATGTCTTTCAGCTTTCTAGGCATTAACTTGGATGCTTGTCCATATTCTTATGCGGAGAGAGTACTAATTTGGATGCCAGAAAACTTGGTTTCACTACAAGCTTCATCTTAAGTTTACTACGGGAACTTGGAAAGTCTTTATATTTCTACTTGTTTCTTCATATATAATATGAAGATAACACCTGCTGTACATACCTCTCAATATTTTAGAAGTTCTGAAATGTCATGTTAATTATTATAATTTTAAATTATTGTCAGACTTCTACTATTAGAAACGCAAAACCCCTTAAACACAACTTCTCTTAAAATGTCGTTCAGACTGGTAAGTAGGTCAGAAAATGCATCACATCTTGCTATTGTAAGGCATTCTCATATATATGGGACATTGGGCGAAGGAGGTCCTTAGGCATTGCTACTTGTGGTGTGTGTGATCATTTCTGACTTTACCAATTTCCCTGTGTGAGCTTGAATTTTAAATCAAAGTGGAATCACCTCTGGTTTGGGAACAACCCCAGTCTGGTTGGGGTGTGGGGTGTGGAATGATGGAAATAGAATTGAGTTTTAGATATTTGAATGTTAATGACATATATTTATATTGAGAGGATCAGAAGACCTGGCAGAAGGGGCATTGCAGACCATAGAGGAGACTTGCATATTCAGATCTGTAAAGACCTAAAATATTATAGTGAAATCTGGCTCCAAAAGTATAAAAAAGGAATAAGCAAAGGAAGACCAAGGGTCTCATTTAGATCTCTGTCCTATACTGCACGTTAGCAGAAGAAAAAGCTGTTAAAGGGAAAAGGAAGTCCTGTGGTCAGAACACAGGAGATTTACCAGGTTGAGTTAAAGTGGCTTGGAGGAGAGCAGTGTTACCTGGACTCCAGGTGCAAACTGGAGCCCAAAGAGGATCTTAGTTCATAATGAACAACAAAAACAACAAATCCTGACAAATCTGTTCAGATTAGAGGAGGCCTGGGAGGTGCGTATACAAATTAGGGAAGAAAACTAGAGACAGTTATTAAAGTGTTATTTAATAGTAACTTGTGCAAAGTGTACTTTTTTTGGCTGCAGCATGCAGCAGCTTGATGTGGGATCTCAGTTCCCAGACTAGGGATTAAACCTGGGCCACAGCCGTAAAAGCACTGAGTCCTAACTGCTAGACCACCAGGGAACTCCCTGCGAGCTGTACTGTAAATCACCTTTCCTAGATCTTTGCAGAAGATAGAAAAATGGCTTATATATTGTGACCAGTTAAGCACATGCAGATCTGGAGAGCAGGCAGTGGGGAAGGCAAGTACAGCCCTCGACCCCTTCCGTACCATGCAGAGCAGCACAGGCATTGGCAACTTTTACAGCATGACTGGAGGCCTTTTTTTCCTACCAGTCTCTTGTGAAATAAGATTCTCTTTTACCCACAAGTTGTGTGCAGTATTACCCTTAAATCTTTCAGCAGTGAACATTAGTGGGCTCAACTGAGGTCACTGGATAGCAACCCGAAAATTACCCAACAGTTCTCACATTTATAACATCCCGAGAGAGGAGGACCCAAGGGAAAAGCCATGAATCACTAAACTAATTCAGCCAACGGGAACTGAGCTTCTGCTGGGGTTATGAAAATGAAGGAGGCAAGCTCTCTGTGCTGGAGGGTTCATGGTGGACTTGGGAGACAGACCCACGAAGAGATCATGAACAGCTAGTGATAAATGTATGCCTGTGACAAGGGACACTCAGTAGGGAGGAGACACTGCCTAGATCCAGAGAGGATTCTTTGGAACAGAGCATAGATTTCACCATTGGCCAAGGCGATCATTTACTCATCACAATTGACCAGATCCTTAGTCACGTCTACCTGAGGAAATGATGACTTAAAGCAGCTGGGGCCACCCCCCAGTGCCCTAGCCAGAGTGGACCCCAACTCGACCTACAAACGCCTGGATGCCTGATCATCAGAGGGCTGCATGTGGACAGTGTTACTTTAGTCTACACGTAATTACTTGGAAGACAGAGAATGATGAAATGATCTTTTTTTTAACTACACTTTCCAGCAGTGCTTCTCAAACTCTGTGGGGGAAGGGCAAGTATTCTTCACCTCCATCCATTATAAAGTACAGTACACGAGTTCCCACTGTGGCAAAAGAGACCAGAGGTGTATCCACAGTGCCAGGATGCAGGTTCGATCCCCACCCAGCCCAGTGGGTTAAAGGATTCAGCGTTGCCGCAGCTGCAGCATAGGTCACAACTGCATCTTGGATCTGCTCCCCAGCCCGGGAACTTAATATGTCATGGGGTGGCCAAAAAAGAAAAATACATAAAATAAAATACATACAATTAATTAATGGAAAAAAATGCTCATGGGCTGGAAGGCAACAGCATTACCATAAAGCATTACCATGCTTTTTGTTAATTTCTGTGCTCATCTCACTACAGTTAGATGATGACAAACTGGTGAGATGGTTTGCAGACCACATTTGGAGTAAGCCCTGCTCTGGAGCAGATGCTTTCCAAGGGCCTCCATGGGTCTGAGTACCTGGGAACCAGTGGTGCATGCCTGGGTCCTGGAGGTAAACCTGGTTTCAAATCCTGGCTCCCTGCCTAAATTGCCGTGTGACAATTTAATCCTCAACCTCCACATCTATAAAACAGGGGTAATGCTTTGCCTCATAGTGTTGTTGCTGAGTAAAGGGTAATATGTATAAAGGGTGAGCATATTTTTTTTTTTTTGTCTTTTTAGGGCCACACCTGCGGCATATGGAGGTTCCTAGGCTAGGGATATAATTGGAGCTGTAGCCACCGGCCTACACCAGAACCACAGCAACACCAGATCCAAGCCGCATCTTTGACCTACACCACAGCTCACAGCAATGCCGGATGCTTAACCCACTGAGTGAGGCCAGGGATCGAACCCACAACCTCATGGTTCCTAGTCGGATTCTTTTCTGCTGCTCCACGATGGGAATTCCAGTATTTATTTTTTTATTCTTTTTAAAAATTGCAGTATAGTTGATTTACAATGTTTTGTTAGTTTCAGATTCTTTTCCATTATAGGTTGTTACAAGATACTGAATATCATTCCCAGTAGGTCCTTGGTGTTTATTTTTATTTTATTTTTTGTCTTTTTGTCTTTTGAGGGCCACATCCATGGCATGTGGAGGTTCCCAGGCTAGGGGTCGAATCAGAGCTGTAGCCGCTGGCCTACACCACAGTCACAGCAGCTTGGGATCTGAGCCATGTCTGCAACCTACACCACAGCTCATGGCAATGCCGGATCCTTAACCCACTGACCAAGGCCAGGAATAGAACCCATGTCCTCATGGATACTAGTCGGGTGTGTTAACCACTGAGTCATGATGGGAACTCCTATCTCTTTTATATATAGTAGTATATTCTATTAATCCCAAACTCCTAACTTATCCCTCCCCCTTTTTCCCCTTTGGTAACCATAAGTTTGTTTTCTCTATCTATGGGTCTATATCTGTTTTGTAAATAAGTTAATTTGTATCATTTTTTCCTTTTTTTAGTTATCGAGGTATGACATAATCATTTAATATTTTCGTACATTAAGAAATGATCAGTGTAAGTCTAATTACCACCTGCCACCATGCAAAGTTATTTTACTCTCTTGACCATCTTCCCTATGCTGTACATTTACATCCCCAGGACTTATTTATTTTGCAACTGGAAATCTGTACCACTTCATCACCACCTATTTCACTCATCCCCCGACCCTGTATCATTTTCCTCTATTGCACATATAAGTGAGCTCATATGATATTTGTCATAAGGCAAATATCCGAGAAAGAGCACAGAGTTTCTCAGTGATGGAGATGGTGGTCAGATATTGTCATTTTGATCATTATGATCATTATTATTGTCATATTGTCCTTTTTTTAATGATAGTATGAACGTCATAATAAAAGTAGGTGATCGTGTTTTCTTATTTGTTTTTGCTATCAGAATCTGAGAATCAGAGTTGTCACCACTCTTTGGCAGGTGTACACAATGGCACAGCATGCATTTTGTTAACCGACCACACTCTAGCTTCCTCTCCACACTGACTGCCTTTGTTTGCTCACTGGCATGTCCTCACTCACCTATTTAGTCTGGGCTTGTCCCTTCTGGCTGATTGACACTGACGGGGTTTCCTTGGCACACTTCTGCCAACCTTGCCTGAGGCCAGCCTGGAAGTGTCACTGCTTCACTCACATTGATTTATCACTGTACATGGCCTGGCACACAGAGTCTCCACCCTTCAGCCTTTTCTTAACTCCCTTCTATCAGACTACTGTGTAGTAGTAGTAGTAATAGTAGTGGTAATAATAATAATAATGTCATTTGGGGGGATTCTTTGAGGGAGATTCCAAAAGAGTCTTTTTTTGCTTATGCCAGGTTTTTTTAGGGGTGTTTCCGGTCTAAGAAGACTTTCCTGAATCATATCATGAAGGTATTCAATTTTCTGGTTTTGTTTATTCCCTACCACTTAGGTAATTGGTGAGTTTGGCCTCTATAAATCCATTGAAAGGCCAATTAGAGGCCAATTAGAGGTTAACACGTCTCAGAGTGTTACCTCATCTTTCTTTTTCTTTTTCTTTTTTTTTCTTTTTTAAAAATTTCAAGTGTTTTTATTTTTTTATTTCCCCAATACATTATTTTTTTTCTACTATACAGCGTGATGACTCAGTTACACATACACGTATACATTCTATTTTCTCACATTATCATGCTCCATCATAAGTAACTAGACGTAGTTCCCAGTGCTACATAGCAGGATCTCATGGCTAATCCATTCCAAAGGCAATAGTTTGCATCTATTAACCCCAAGCTCCCCATCCATCCCACTCCGCCCCCCCCCTCCCTTGGCAACCACAAGTGTATTCTCCAAGTCTATGATTTTCTTTTCTGTGGAAAGGTTCATTTGTACCATATATTAGATTCCAGATATATGATATCATATGGTATTTGTCTTTCTCTTTCTGACTTACTTCAGTCACTATGAGAGCCTCTAGTTCCACCCATGTTGCTGCAAATGGCATTATTTTGTTCTTTTTTATGGCTAAGTAGTATTCCATTGTTGTACATATACCACATTTTCCTAATCCAATCATCTATTGATGGACATTTGGGTTGTTTCCATGTCTTGGCTATTGTGAATAGTGCTGCAATGAACATGTGGGTGCATGCGTCTTTTTTAAGAAAAGTTTTTTTCTGGATATATGCCCAGGAGTGGTATTACTGGGCCGTATGATAGTTCTATGTATAGTTTTCTAAGGTACATCCATACTGTTCTCCATAGTGGTTGTACCAACTTACATTCCCACCAACAGTGCAGGAGGGTTCCCTTTTTATACACCCTTCCAGCATCTGTTGTTTGCAGACTTATTAATGATGGCCATTCTGACTGACATGAGGTGGTATCTCATGGTAGTTTTGATTTGCATTTCCAATAATCAGTGATGTTGAGCATTTTTTCATGTGCTTGTTGGCTATCTGTATATCTTCCTCAGAGAAGTGTCTATTCATGTCTTTTGCCCATTTTTCAATTGGGTTGTTGACTATTTTGCTGTTGAGTTGTATAAGTTGTTTGTATATTTTAGAGATTAAGTCGTATCATTTGAAAGTATTTTCTCCCATTCTGTAAGCTGTCTTTTTGTTTTCCTTTGCTGTGTAAAAGCTTGTCAGTTTGATTAGGTCCCATTGGTTTATTTTTGCTTTTATTTCTGTTGCTTTGGGAGACTGACCTGAGAAAACATTTGTAAGGTTGATGTCAGAGAATGTTTTGCCTATGTTCTCTTCCAGGAGTTTGATGGTGTCTTGTCTTATATTTAAGTCTTTCAGCCATTTTGAGTTTATTTTCATGCATGGTGTGAAGGTGTGTTCTAGTTTCACTGATTTGCATGCAGCTGTCCAGGTTTCCCAGCAATACTTCTTTTTCAAAAGCATCTTTACTTGTAGTCCCCAGAAGGATGGGATGGGGTTAGAGGGGGTTGGGAAGTATAAGGGAGGGAAATCTGATTTACTTTTGAATCACCCTTGCCTGGAGGTTATCTAGGGACCTCACACCTTGCCTTGGCAAACTGTCCCCTGCACCCACCTATGGCCATGAAAGGCATCCCTGTCAAGGTTGGATGCCCTCAAGATAAATGTTTTAGTTCTTTCCTTACTTCTCTCAGGTCAAACTTTTACCTAGCTTTGACCTGATAATTCCTTATCATTCTCCCAGCTCTTCTGGTTGTTTCATAGATTTTCCTTTTAATACAATAAGCTCTGTGCTAAGGGCTTAAAATAAATTATTTCATTTATACTTTTATATATTTTTGTATATTATCATAAGTCTCCATAAGATCTTTAAAAGGTCATATGGAAAATCTGAAGAATCCATAAAATTTGCTTAGAATTCCAGAATCTCCCTATTTGGGGTAATTCATATTATCAGTTTTAAGAACTAAGAAATTATAAAAATAACTGGAGTCTTCACAGATAGAACAGCCTAGTGGTTGCCAAGGGGGTGGGAGTGGTTGGGAAGGATGGATTGGGAGTTTGGGATTAGCAGATGCAAACTATTATATACAGAATGGACAAACAGCAAGGTCCCTATTGTATAGCACGGGGAACTATATTCAATATCTTGTAATAAACCATAATGGAAAGGAATATAAAAAAGAATACATAAACCTGAATGACTTTGCTGTATAGCAGAAATTAACACAACCTTGTGAATCAACTATACTTTAATACATTTTAAAATAACCAGTCTTGAATATTTTTGCATGTTATTATAAAGTAATAGATAATATATTGCATTTTACTACTTTTCAATATACTTATTTTGCACACATTTGAATGTAATGGAATAAGCAGTTACAATAATTTTATAATCTGAAAGCAGGAAATTTAAATCTAGTAATAACAAAGAAAGAGGATGATTGCAGAAGAGGTGTTAGAGTGCTAAAAGAGAAAATACTGTCATTGTCACCAGTAGCAGCAGCAGCATTGAGCATTTACCTCATTTCCATCTCTATTTTAAATAACTTTTGACTTCTTTACCTCAGGTATGGCAAATTCTTATATGGGAAATAATTGTAGACCTTCATTCATTCAGGATAATGAGCTCAGACACCTGATTCTTAAGGTAAGGAAAGAGATATGCTTGTCTAAGTCATATTTGTCCTTTCGTTTTTGTTTGAATGGGGGGAAGATTCTCTTCAGTTTGCTTGCTGTTATACACATACAGGACTCTGTATTACACTGAATTTCATTTAATACAAATTTAAGTTGTATAATAACCATGTCTTATTAGTTTGGGATAATGCATGTAGAAGTGGAGAACAGGCACTTGCCAAAGTAGACAGTAGAGCTTGACTTTTTTTTTTTTTTTTTTTTTTTTTTTAATCTTTTTAGGGCCATACCTGCGGCGTATGGAATTTACCAGTTCCCAGGCTAGGGGTCGAAAATCAGAGCTGTAGCTGCCAGCCTACACCACTGCTATAGCAACACCAGATCGGAGGTGTGTCTGCAACCTACACCACAGCTCACGGCAACACCAGATCCTTAATCTATTGAGTGAGGCCAGGGATCAAACCCATGTCCTCATGGATACTAGTTGTATTTGTTACCGTTGAGCCACAACAGGAACTCCTAGTATACCTGCCCTTAAGGCTAAGCTCCTTACACTGACTGATGGACTCCCTCCCACACGAGAGGCTCTGTCCCCCACCATTACCTCCTCCTCCTTCAAAACCATCTACCTTGTACTGTATTACTTCAGGATCCTATTCTCTGCAAAGAGCCAGCCACTGCCTACTTAATGGGCTGTAAGTTGATGCTTCGACATTTCTGTCCTCATCATTTTGTATGCGTGGGTTTCAGAGTCACTGGTCTAGAGGTTTATTTGACTTGGAAAATGTGACTGTATCATTGGCTTATGCTGCCCCGGGAGGTAACATGTATCTTGATCTTGTGCTGTAACTACTAGGCTTTACACCATATGTGATTAAATAGAAAGATTTTTGATATACATTTGTCTACTTTTCTTTTACTTTTTAAAAAAGCCCACTTTTTATTTGAACAGCTGCTTTCAAATATAATATTCCTGATACTCTCTTCATCCAAATCTGCACAGACCTTCCATTTCATCACATCCATTGACAACTACTATTGATGTGTTTTGACATTTAACAGAGTTTCTGTACAAGTATAGGTAATTTTTACATTATGAAATATCTCAACAATTCCATGCCTGAACTTCCCATGTGAGAAACATTAATTTAGACTGGGGAGTTGATTTGATGTTACCAATCTTTTTACCTATTGAGAACATAATTTTACTAGCTCTTATGACCACTCTATTAGTGTTATTGCTACAATAATTTCCTCCAAATCTGAATGTGTGCATAATAAGAGACAGAGGATCTTTTTAAATATTCACTTTGTATTTTTAAATCCTAGACTGCAGAAGGCTTCCTATTTGTTGTTGGATGTGAAAGAGGAAAAATCATCTTCATTTCTAAATCAGTCTCCAAAATACTTAACTATGATCAGGTATCCAAAACTGAGGATTTTTTCCTACTATGTTTTTTTATAAAAATACATATCTGCAAGCTCTTTTTCTGAATTCTTTCCTCCAATTAGACTGTGGGATTAGGTTCTGCTAAGTTAGAACTCCAAGAGACATGGGAAGATGTGTGAAGAGTTACTGACAGGAGTGTTTACTTCCTGCAGCAGGTTATTTCATTTTCGTGAACCTCAGCTTCTGCCTGTGTAAAATGGAAATTATGATTATACCTGTCTCCCAGGATGTAAGCACTAAATAAGCCATCATATTTGAATATCTGAAAAATATTAGTCACCATTCTGTGTTTCCTCCAAGAGACAGTGTTATTATTTATTAAGTTATATGGACTATAAAACAGCTTTTGATCTAGGCTCTGGCAACAGACTCTGGAATACATCTTCTATTTAACCAGCAGTGTGATTGATTTGCCTCCTCATTACGGAACACCATTTAACTTAAACTAGTTACTCAGAAACTATAGCCCTAAAACCAACAGAATGAATAAGCTAGCACCTCTGGTCTCCTTTAAAATAGAAATAAAATAATTAAAGTATGATAAATATATAAATTATATAATAATTACTATAAAACCAAGATAGCTCACAGCTTTAATCTTAAATAATTCCTGTTAATCTCAGCCTATATTCCCCCCAAAACTTGAAAATTTGGAGGGACAGAAGACATTCATAGATAATGAGTTAAATAACAGAAAAAGATGTTATGAGCCTACCTACAGAAGGAATGAAAACCAAATGAATCATGCAGCTGGTTATAGCTGGGGACATGAAAGCAGGGCAAGACTTGATTATTCTATCTTCTAATCTGAGATAGAGAACATTACCCACATACACACATACACACCAAGAAACTTGACAGTTCAAGGTAACTATTAAGTTCCAAATTAGTGACATGGAGTCCAGACCCACTGGACACTGACTTTGCATTTCAGAGACTATTCAAGAGACTCAGTGACTGCTCAGGAGGACTTTGAGACCTCCTCATAGTACAGTCTTGTCCTCAGGTTTTCAGATTCAGAAAAGTGATTTGCTCTAAAGCAGAATTCTGGGCATAGACTTTTATTAGCCAGTCACACAATAGACTGATGTATAAATCAGACTGCTAGGGTTTTTTTGTTTCTTTTTTAGTCTGAGATATCTAACAGCCAAGCACTTGATGCTACTTGGACCAGCTTGTCCATTTGTTCTACCTACTATAAGAATGTATATTTGAGTAAGAATGGAGTTTAGAAGAGAGGTGATCACTGTGGGTTAGGAAGGTTTCACATGTTAAGTAGAATGCCTGCTAGGCTTTATGATGAGCAGAGAAGGGGAGGAAGACATATTGGGAGATGGAATCTTGGAATTTAGGGAGTAAAAGACCAGTGGCTGGATTGGCTAAGGAATCGAGTTTATAGAGAAGGGGTAATGAAATCCAGGTGATGAGACCATGCAAGCTAAGCAAAGTCATGGGCAAAGGAAGGCTCTGCATTTGGGAAGGAGTGGAATGCCAAGTGGGAGGTGGCCCAGGTTTGATTTTTTTTTTTTTCCCACTGTACAGCAAGGGGGTCAGGTTATCCTTACATGTACACATTACAATTACATTTTCCCCCCACCGTTTCTTCTGTTGCAACATGAGTATCTAGACAAAGTTCTCAATGCTATTCAGCAGGATCTCCTTGTAAATCTAGTCTAAGTTGTGTCTGATAAGCCCAAGCTCCCGATCCCTCCCACTCCCTCCCCCTCCCCCTCCCATCAGGCAGCCACAAGTCTTTTCTCCAAGTCCATGATTTTCTTTTCTGAGGAGATGTTCATTTGTGCTGGATATTAGATTCCAGTTATAAGTGATATCATATGTATTTGTCTATGTCTTTCTGGCTCATTTCACTCAGTATGAGAGTCTCTAGTTCCATCCATGTTGCTGCAAATGGCATTATGTCATTCTTTTTTATGGCTGAGTAGTATTCCATTGTGTATATATACTACCTCTTCCGAATCCAATCCTCTGTCGATGGACATTTGGGTTGTTTCCATGTCCTGGCTATTGTGAATAGTGCTGCAATGAACATGCAGGTGCATGTGTCTCTTTTAAGTAGAGTTTTGTCCAGATAGATGCCCAAGAGTGGGATTGCGGGGTCATATGGAAGTTCTATGTATAGATTTCTAAGGTATCTCCAAACTGTTCTCCATAGTGGCTGTACCAGTTTCCATTCCCACCGACAGTGCAGGAGGGTTCCCTTTTCTCCACAGCCCCTCCAGCACTTGTTATTTGTGGATTTATTAATGATGGCCATTCTGACTGGTGTGAGGTGATATCTCATGGCCAGGTTTGATTTTGAATGAATAGTGTGGTGAACTTCTATTCTACATGGTATTGGAAGTCCTAGCCACAGCAATCAGATAAGAAAAGGAAATATAAGGTATCCAAATTGGAAGGGAAGAGGCAAAATTGTCCTTATATGCAGATGACATGATACTATATATAGAAAACACCAAAGACTCTATATAAAAACTATTTAAACTAATAAATGAATTCAGCAATGTAGCAGGATAAAAGATTAATGTACAGAATCTATTTCATTTCTTTACACTAATAATGAAGTATCAGAAGATAAAGTAAAACAAACAAAAAATGTTTTAAAATCACATTTAGGAGTTCCTGTCATGGTGCAGAGGAAATGAGTCCGACTAGGAACCATGAGGTTGTGGGTTCAATCCCTGGCCTCGCTCAGTGGGTTAAGGATCCAGCATTGCCATGAGCTGTGGTGTAGGTTGCAGATGTGGCTCGGATCCCTAGTTGCTGTGGCTGTGGCATAGGCCCGCAGCAACAGCTCTGATTGGACCCCTAGCCTGGGAACCTCCACATGCTGCATGTGCGGCCCAAAAAAAAAAAAGACAAAAAAAAATCACATTTAAAAAATAAAATATTTAGGAATGAACCTGACCAAAGAGATGAAAAACATATCCTAAGAACTATAAGACATTGATAAGGAAAGCTGAAGATGATTCAAAGAGATGGAAGGATATCCCAGGCTCTTGGATTGGAAGAATTTCTGTTGTTAAAATGGCCATACTGGAGTTCCCACTGTGGCTTAGTCTGGATAGTGACTAGTGTCTATGAGGTTGTGGGTTTGATCCCTGGTCTAGCTCAGTGTGTTAAGAATCTGGGATTTCAGCAAGCTGTGGTGTAGGTCACAGAGGTGGCTTGGACCTGGTGTTGCTGTGGCTGTGGCATAGGCTAGCAGCTGTAGCTCCAATTCAAGCCCCTACCCTGGGAAACTCCATATGCCAAAGGTGTGTTCCTAAAAAGAAAAAAAAAAATAGCCATGGTACCCAAAGAAATCAACAGATATAATGCAATCCCCATCAAATTAGCCATGACATTTTTCACAGAACTAGAACCAAAAAATCCTAAAATTTATAAGGAACCATAAAAGACCCAGAATTGCCAAAGCAATCCTGAGGAAAAAGAACAAAGCTGGAGGCATAAGCCTTCCAGACTGCAGACAATACTACAAACCTACATTTATCAAAACATTATGGTATTGGCACAGAAACAGAAATATGGATCAATGGAACAAAATAGAGAGCCCAGGAATAAACCCACACACCTATGGTAATTAATCTTTAACAAAGGAGGCAGATTATACAGTGGAGAAAACACAATCTCTTTAGCAAATGGTGTTAGGAAAGCTGGACAGCTGCATGTAAATCAGTGAAGTTAGAACTTTGCGCTATACACAAAAATGAGCAAAATGGCCTAAAGACTTAAATTTAAGACATGACACCATAAAACTCCGAGTAGAGAACATAGAGAAAACATTCTTCAACATAAAGTGTACCAATGTTTTCCTAGGTCAGTCTCCCAAGGCAATAGAAATAAAAGCAAAAATAAATGAATAGGACGTAATCAAACTTATCAGCTTTGCATAGCAAAGGAAATCATAAACAAACAAAAAGACAACCTATTGGACTTGGAGAATATGTTTGCAAATGTTATGCAAGGGCTTAATATCTAAAATATTCAAATAGTTCATACAACTCAACAACAAAACAACAAACAACCCAATTGAAAAATGGGCAGAAGACCTGAATAGACATTTCTCCAAAGAAGACATACAGATGACCAACAGGCACATGAAAAGATGCTCAACATAACTAATTATCAGAGAAATGCAAATCAAAACTACTATAAGGGGAGTTCCCACTGTGGTGCAATGGAATCAGCAATGCAGGTTCAATCCCTAGCAGCTGGCATTGCTGCAGCTGTGGCATAGGTTGCACCTGTGGCTCAGATCTGATTTCCTGGCCCAGGAACTCCACATGCTGCAGGGCAGCCAAATAAGAAAGATAAGGAAAAGAAAAACTACAGGAGTTCTCATCATGGCACAGCAGAAACAAATCTGACTAGGAACCATGAGGTTGCAGGTTTGATCCCTGGCCTTGCTCAGTGGGTTAAGGATTTGGTGTTGCCATGAGCTGTGGTGTAGGTTGCAGATGTGGCTCGGACCCTGTGTTGCTGTGGCTGTGGCATAGGCCAGCAGCTGTAGCTTCAATCAGACCCCTAGCCTGGAAACCTCCATATGCCATGGGTGCAGCCCTAAAAAGCAAAAAAAGAAAAAGCAAAACTACAATAAATTTCCACCTCACACTGGTCAGAATGGTTATCATTAAAAAGTCTACCAATAACAAATGCTGGAGAGGGTGTGGCGAAAAAGGAACCCTCCATACACTGTTGGTGGGAATGCAAATTGGTGTAGTCAGTGTGGAGAACAGTATGGAGGTTCCTTAAAAAAACTAAAACTGCAACTGCCATATCATCCAGCAATCCCACTTCTGGACATATATCCAGAGAAAACTCTAATGCAAAAAGAAACATGCCCCTCAGTTTCATAGCAGGACTATTTACAAAAGCCAAGACGTGAAAGCAACCTAAATTTATCAACAGATAAATGGATAAAGAAGATGTGGTATTTATACAGGAGTTTTCTTGTGGGGCAGCAGGTTAAGGATCCATATTGTCACTGCAGTGGCTTGGGTCATTGCTGTGGCTCAGGTTTGATCCCTGTCCCAGGAACATCTGCATTCTGTGGACGTGGCCAAAAAGAAAAAAAGAAGAAAAAGAAGATGTGTATACATACACAATGGACTATTACTCAGCCATAAAAAGAACTAATGCCATTTACCAGCAACATCGATGAAACTAGAGATTATCATACTAACTGAAGTCAGAAAAAGACAAATACCACATGATATCACTTATATGTGAAATTTGAAATATGACACAAATGAACTTATTTACAAAACAGAAATAGACTCACAGACATAGAAAACAAACTTATAGTTACCAAAGGGGAAAGGGGTCGCGGAAGGATAAATTAGGAGTTTGGGATTAGCACGTGCAAACTACCACATATAAAATAGATAAACAAGGTCCAACTCTATAGCACAAGGAACCATATTCAATATTCTATAATAAACAATAATGTAAAAGAATATAAAAAAGAATATACACAGCTGAATCACTTTGCTGTACACCAGCAACTAATATAACATTGTATATCAACTATACTTCAATCAAAAAATAAATAAATCCTGACCAAAAAACAAATGCTAATACCGTGTGATTTTTTTTGTAAACAGTATGGTAAATGGTAAATTGCTGAGTCATACCATAAAATCACAGGTATTCTGTGACTTCTATATTATGCTATACTATAATCTCTTCATTTTTACAATTGGTAAAGTTTAAAGTAAATCATAATATGACTTAGAAGTAACATGTGAACTGAAGGATGTTAATAGAATTAGGTACGTGTATGTGGTTTGTATGAATCTGATTATGGGTCTGTGTGAATCACTCTGCTTTTAACACTGACTAAGCTAACATCACCCAGTGTAGCAGATATATCTGAGCTTAAGAAAAAGCAACTTTAACAAAAGGAAAAGTATATGTCTGCATGAGGAGATGTACAAATATCATGATACTGATTTTAAATGAACGTCTACCTTATAAACAGGCTAGTTTGACCGGACAAAGCTTATTTGACTTCTTACATCCAAAAGATGTTGCCAAAGTAAAAGAACAACTTTCCTCCTCTGATATTTCACCAAGAGAGAAGTTAATGGATGCTAAAAGTAAGTACTCATTTCAGCATTCTTACCATTTCATGTAAATATAGTTTTTACTTAAAAGTGTAGCTATATGGTGTTTTAAAAAGTTAGCTAATTATGGTTTTGATAAGAGGAGAATAATTTAGTAAATTTGATAATAAACAACCTCAGTTTAAAAAAAACAATATATGGGGAAATCATGTTATTTGTACACACATAAGAGAACCAATATTCATATGAAGATGCTTTGGGGAAAATAGAAGAAGTAGTCTATTTTTCATATGCTAATAAAATCTTTATAGGACAGTATAATTTGAGATTAAAAATTGCTGGTTTTTTGTTATTTAGCTGTATGCTGAGGGATAAGTATTCTTTCTCTCTCTCTCTCTTTTTTTTTTTTTTTTTTTTTTTTTTTTTTTTTTGCCTGTTTAAGGCCAAACCCACAGCATGTGGAAGTTCCCAGGCTAGGAACTGAATCAAAGTTGCAGCTGCAGCCACAGCCACAGCCACGCCAGATACGAGCCACATCTGAGACCTACACTGCAGCTTGAAGCAATGCTGGATGCTTAATACCCTGAGCAAGGCCAGGGATCAAACCCACATCCTCATGGATTCTAGTTGGGTTCTTAACCTTCCAAGCCACAACAGGAACTCCTATTCTCTTTCTTAAATGTGTGAAGTCTACTCCATATGAATAACTTAATCTTTATTATTGTGCTTGGGATGTATTCATATTCTTTATCTTCTCCAAAAGTACTTATCTTCTCTGAAAATGCTTATTACCAAATAATTATTTATAATATAAATAATAATAATGCATTATGCCATTGTTTACAATTTTAGTTCAGATTTTTTCATTTAATTTTTATTTCATTTATATTATTTTTATAATCAGCACTCTGGGGAAAAATAGAAAGATAAATTGCAAGTGATTATAAGTTATCAGAATGTGATTGCTTGACAAATACTTTTTTTTGGTATGTTTTACTTTGGGGCTTACTATAGAATTATGTCAATAACTATTTCTTGTGCAATAGATGACCAGAAAATGTTAGGATATAATTTCAAAATCTTTTGAAAATCTTATTTTCATCTTACTCTCTTGCCTCCTTGCACTCTGAAAGCTGGTTTGCAAGTACACAGTAATTTCCACACTGAAAGGAGTCGTGTGTATTCTGGCTCAAGACGGTCCTTTTTCTGTCGAATGAAGAGTTGTAAAATTTCCGTCAAAGAAGAGCATGAATGCTTATCCAACTCAAAGAAGAAAGGTATAGTCCTTTTGAAATTTCAAGTGATTCGAGGCATGGTTATAAAATGGATGTCCTAAATATTTTCTATACAAAAAAATAGGCTGTATGGTTAAGGCAAATAATTGAGGCCAAAAGCATTTAAATAATTCTCTTTCTGGTGAATAAATGCTGTGTTGAGTAGATCCAACTGTAAGTGAGTCACCTAATCTACACAGAGTCCATATGAGAGAAAAACATGGCAGCCAACACAACTACCTTAACGTGGCCAGAGACCTCTGTGATTTTTGATGCAAGTTATAAATTGAGTAGAGCCTAACAAGATCAAGCTTTGTAAGTGTTTTAAAGATTATTAGATTGGAGTTCCTCTCATGGTGCAGCAGAAACAAATATGACTAGGAAGCATGAGACTGCAGTTTCAATCCCTGGCCTCACTCAGTGGGTTAAGGATCCATCGTTGCCGTGAGCTGTGGTGTAGGCTGCAGATGCGCCTTGGATCCTGTGTTGCTGTGGCTGTGTTGTAGGCCAGCAGCTGCCGCTCTGATGGACCCCTAGCCTGGGAACCTCCATATGCTGCAGGTGCAGCCCTAAAAAAAAAAAAAAAAAAAAAAAAAAAGATTATTGGATTAATTTATCTTTCCTTCTGGGAAGAGAAGCGTTTCCAATGGACTTATTTAATACATATATTTTAGTCATCTCTTTGTCTTGGTGCATGGTTAGTGTCCAGTAGAACCATTTTACTTCTGTAAGATTTGATCTCACCCTCTGCCCCCTGGTCTAGCATCTTACACCTTGCTTCTAAACCTTGCAGACTAAAGGTTTGATTCTCAATCTTTCGATTCTTTTGGTGAATCACTGTTTTAAACTCTTCTCTCAAGTATGGGATTCCCTGGGAGCACATGAGGAGGAGCAAGGAAGAGTAGAGGAAGAAAAGATGCACTGGGCAGCAGTGTCCAGGACTGGTGCTGAAGTTCTGTGGGTGGAGAGTCCTGCCCCTCTTGCATTTTCCCACAGCTTCTATCACAACCTTGTTTCTAACAAGATTTACTATATATTGGCTATGCTTATTTAAAAGTGATAGAAATAAGCTGAGATTGTTGCCTGATAGTCTCTAATTAAATAGATTTTGGTCAGTTGACGATTATTCACTGAGTGCCTACTGTGTGCCAGGCACTGTACCAAATGCAAAGGATACACTGAAAACAGACAAGTCATGGCTCTAGTGAACTTCCTATTATGGGCTCAGGAGGAAGCCAATTAACCTGTAAATTAATGTGATGCAATGCAGTGAGGCCAATAAAATGGGATAATGAGGACAGGAACTAGGATGAAGGAGTTACTTTACTCAGAGAAAGTCTCTCTTAGGGGAAATTTGATCTGAGACTGGAATGATGAGAAGGAGCCAGCTATGCAGAAATCTATGGGAAGAAATTCCCAACAGATAAATATTGAGAATTAGAGGTAGGAAAAACTTGGTATTTGGGGCTATCTCAACAAAGATCAGTATGACTGGATCTTAGATGCAGAAGATAGTGTTAGGAAGGGCGGCAGCTGGGGCCAGATCTATGGGCCCACAGGGGTGAGGGGCAATGGTTTGCTGGAACATTTTTAATAGGCAGCTCTCCAAGTAGAGTTTTGATGTGGATGTTGTTGATATTTTCCTTTACATTAATAAGTAAAAGTTTAGTTTACAGAACTAAAAATAGAATTACCATATGACCCAGCAATACCACTCTTGGGCATATATCTGGAGAAAATTATTATTCAAAAAGATACATACACCCCCTATGTTCATAGCAGCACTATTTATAATAGCTAGGTCATGGAAGCAAAGTAAATATTCATCAGCAGAGGACTGAGTAAAGAAGGTGTGTGTGTGTGTGTGTGTGTGTATGGAATATTATTCAGCCATAAAAAGGAATGAAATAATGCCATTTGCAGTAAGATGGATGGAATTAGAGATTATCATATTAAGTGAAGTAAACCAGACAAAGACAAATATTATGTGATATCATTTGTATGTGGACTATGAATAAAATAATACAAATAAACCTATGTACTAACAGAAATAGACCCACAGGCATAGAACACAAACTTATGGTTACCAAAGGAGAAGTGTGTGGGGGGAGGGGTAAATTTGGAGTTTGGGATTAACCTATACACACTACTGTATATAAAATAGTAACCAGGAACAGAAGGACTGGAGTTCAACTTCTCTTCTAAAAACAACAAAATCACAACCAAATACTGAGCAATCTTAACCAAATGGACTGGAAACTTTCAAAAAGATATCCTACTCCAGAAGACAAAGAGGAGGCCACATCAAGAGGTAGGAGGAGCAATTATGTGATATAAGTAAGCTCATACCTCCTGGGTGGGAAGCCCCATGGACTGGAAAGTAATTGTATCACAGAGACTCACCTACAGGATGGAAAGTTCTGAGCTCCATATCAAGTCTCTGTGCCTGGGGATCTGGCACTGGGAGAAAGAGTCCCTGGAGCATCTAGCATTGAAGACCAGTGGGGATTGTAGTGCAGGAGCTCCACAGGACTGGGGGGAATGGAGATCCCATCCTTGAAAGGCACATGCAGACTTTCACATGCACTGGGTCCCAGGGCAAAGCAAAGTTTCCATTGGAATCTGGGTCAGAACTGACTGCAGTTCTTGGGGGATCTCTTGGTAAAACAGGGGGTGACTGTGGCTTGTTGTGGGGGAAAGGCATTGAAAGCAAAGTTCTTGGGAATATTTACCAGTGTACATTTCTCTGGAGGTGGCCATTTTGGGAAAATGTGGCCCCACCCATCAGCCCTGAGAAGCCCCAGGCCAAACAATCCAGGTGGGATCACAGCCCCACCCATCAGTAATCAGCTGCCTGAAGCACACCCCCACCACACATAGCCACCTCTAATCTCAACCAGAGACAAAGACCCACCCACCAGAGGGAAAAGAATCAGCTCCACCTACTAGCGGGCAGGCACCAGTCCCTCCCATCAAGAAGCCTACAGCAAACCCCTGCACCAACTTCAGCCACAAGGGGGGCAGACACCAGAAGTAGGGGAGGCTACAACTCTATTATCTGTAAAAAGGTCACCATGCCAAAAACCTATACAAATGAAAAGATAGGGAACTATAACTCAGATGAGGGAGAAAGAAAAAAAAACCAGAAAAACAGCTAAGTGATCAGGAGATTCTCAGCCTTGAGGAAAAAGACTTGAGACTGTTGATGCTGAAAATGATGCAAGACATTGGAAATAAACTGGAGGCAAAGATGGATAATTTACAGGAAACACTGAGCAAAGAGATACAAGATATGAAACTTAAGCAAAGAGATGCAAAATACAGTAACTGAAATAAAAAATTCATTAGAAGCAACCAACAGAAGAATACAGGAAGCAGAATGAATAAGCGAGGTGGAGAACTAGTGGAAATCACTGATGCAGAACAGAAAAGAGAAAAATGATTGAAAAGAAATGAAGAGAGTCTCAGAATTCTGGGACAATGTTAAATGTACCAACATCCATATTATAGGGGTGCCAAAAGGAGAAGAGAGAGAGAAAGGGACAGAAAAGAATATTTCAAGAGATAATAGCTGAAAACTTCCCTAACATGGGAAAGGAACCACTCACTCAAATCCAGGAAGCACAACAAGTACCATGTAAAATAGACCCAAGGAGGAATATCCCAAGACACATATTAAACAAACTGACCAAAATTAAAGACAAAGAGAAATATTGAAAGCAGCTGGGAAAAGAAACAAATGACATGCAAGGGAACCCCAATAAAGTTATTGGCAGATTTTTCAGCAGAAACTCTGCAGATTGGAAGAGAGTGGCACAATATACTTAACGTGATGAAAGGAAAAAACCTCCAACCAAGATTACTTTACCCAGCAAGGCTCTCATTCAGATTTGAAGGAGAAATCAAAAGCTTCACAGATAAGCAAAAGCTAAGAGAATTCAGAAACAATAAACCAGCTTTACAACAAATACTAAAGGAACTTCTCTAGGCAGAAAAGGAAAAGACACAACCAGAAACAAAATGCCACAAATGGCAGTGCTCACCAGTAAAGTTATATATACAGTAACGATACAAAATCATCCACACACAATTATGCCACCCAAATCAGAAATTGTGAGAAGAGGAGGGTACAAATGCAGGACAATGAAGACGAATGTCCAATTAAGAAACCAACAAATTAAAACAATCTCCTATATATATACAGAGAGAGAGAGAGAGAGAGAGAGAGAGAGAGAGAGAGAGAGAGAGAGTCTCATATCGAAATTACAGAGTAACTGCAAAACAAAAATCTGCAATTGATACACAAACAAATAAGAAAAATCAACTCAAATACAATACTAAAGATAGTCATCAAACCACAAGAGGAAAGAACAAGAGAAGGGAAGAAAAAAGAGTAACAAAAACAAATCCAAAGCAACTAATAACATGGCAAAAAGAACGTACATATTAATAAGTATCTTAAATGTTAATGGACTAAATGCTCCAATCAAAAGACATAGACTGGCTGAATGCATACAAAAACAAGACCCATATATAGGCTGTCTTCAAGAGACCCACTTCACTTCTAGGGACACATACAAATTGAAAGTGAGAGGATGGAAGAAAATACTCCATGCAAACGGGAATCAAAAGAAAGCTGGAGTAGCAATACTCATATCAGACAAAATAGACTTTTAATGAAGAATATTTTAAAGGACAAGGAAGGTCACTACCTAATGATCAAAGGATCAATCCAAGAAGAAGATATAACAATTGTAAATATCTATGCACCCAACATAGGTTCACCACACTATATAAGGCAACTGCTAACAACCTTAAAAGGACAAATCTACAATAACACGATCATAGTGGGGGACTTTAACACCCCACTTACAGCAAGGGGCAGATCATCCAGATAGAAAATCAATAAGGAAACACAGGCCCTGAATGATGCATTAAACCAGATGGACTTAACAGATATTTATAGGACATTCCATCCAAAAGCAACAGAATACATATTCTTCTCAAGTGCACATGGAACATTCTCTAAGATTGATTACATCCTAGGCTACAAATCAAGCCTCGGTAACTTTAAGAAAATCGAAATCATATCAAGCATCTTTTCTGACCACAGTGCTATACGACTGGAAATCAACAACAAGAAAAAATCTGCAAAAAACACAAACACGTGGAGACTAAACATCGTGCTAGTAAACACTGAAGAAATCAAAGAGGAAATAAAAAAAATACCAAGAAACAAATGACAGCAAAGAAATGACACTCCAAAATCTATGGGATGCAGAAAAAGCAGTTCTAAGAGGAAAGTTTATAGCAATACAAGCCCACCTCAAGAAACAAGAAAAAGCTTAAACAACCTAACTTTACGTCTAAAGCAGCTCAAGAGAGAACAGACAAAACTTAAAGTTAGCAGAAGGAAAGAAATCATAAAGATCAGAGCAGAAAGCAGTGAAATAGAAACAAAGAAACCCATAGAAAAGATCAATGAAACGAAAAGCTGGTTCTTTGAAAAGATCAACGATATTGATAAACCCTTAGCCAGACTTAGCAAGAAAAAAAGAGAGAGGACTCAAATCAATAAAATTAGAAATGAAAAAGGAGAAGTTATGACAAACATTGCAGAAATGCAAAGGATCATGAGACAATTATATGCAATTATATGCCAATAAAACGGAAAACCGAGAAGAAATGGACAAATTCTTAGAGAAGTACAATCTTCCAAGACTAAACCAAGATGAGATAGAAAAGATAAACAGACCAATCACAAATACTGAAATTGAAACTGTGATTAAAAAACTTCCAACAAACAAAAGTCCAGGACCAGATGGCTTCACAGGCAAGCTCTATCAAACATTTAGAGAAGAGCTAACACCTCTCCTTCTGAAACTATCTCAAAAAATTGCTGAGGAAGGGACACTTCCAAACTCATTCTATGAGGCCACCATCACCCTGATACCAAAACCAGACCAAGATATCACAAAAAAAGAGAAAATTACAGGCCAATTTCACTGATGAACATTGGTGCAAAAATCCTCAACAAAATACTAGCAAACCGCATCCAACAATACATTAAAAGGATTGTACATCATGATCAAGTGGGATTTATCCCAGAGATGCAAGGATACTTCAATATCTGCCAATCCATCAGCGTGATGCACCACATTAACAAACTGAAGCATAAAACCCATATGATCCTCTCAATAGATGTAGAAAAAGCCTTTGACAAAGTCCAACACCCATTTCTGATAAAAACCCTTCAGAAAGTGGGCACAGAGGAAACCTACCTCAACATCATCAAGGCCACATATAACAAACCCAGAGCTAACATCACTCTCAGTGGTGAAAAGCTGAAAGAATTCCCGCTGAGATAAGGAACAAGACAAGGATGTCCACTCTCACCACTACTCTTCAACATAGTTCTGGAAGTGCTAGCCATGGCAATCAGAGAAGTAAAAGAAATAAAAGGAATCCAAATTGGAAAGGAAGAAGTAAAACTATCACTATTTGCAGATGACATAATACTATACCTAGAGAATCCTAAGTCTCTACCAGAAGACCGTTAGAGCTCATCCATGAATTTGGCAAAGTCTCAGGATACAAAATTAGCACACAGCAATCGACGGCATTTCTATACACTAACAATGAAAGAGCAGAAAGAGAAATTAGGGAAGCAATCCTGTTTACCATTGCATCCAAAAGAATAAAATACCTAGGAGTAAACCTACCTAAAAAGACAAAAGACCTGTACTCTGAAAACTATAAGACACTGATGAAAGCAGTCAAAGATGACACCAATAGACGGAAAGACATACCATGCTCGTGGATTGGAAGAGTTAGTATTATCAAAATGACTGTACTACCCAAGGCAATCTACAGATTCAGTATGATGCATATCAAATTACCAAGGACATTTTTCACAGAACTTGAACAAAATATTTTAAAGTTTGTTTGGAAGCACAAAAGACCCAGAATAGCCAGACATCCTGAAAAAGAAAAATGGAACTACATAGCAGCAGTCATCAAAACTGTATATAGTACTGGCACAAAGACAGACATATAGATCAGTGGAACAGGACAGAAAGCCCAGAATTAAACCCACACACCTGCAGTCAACTAATGTATGACAAAGGAGGTAAGAACATACAATGGAGAAACGACAGCCTGTTCAATAAATGGTGCTGGGAAAACTGGACAGCTACATGTAAAAGAATGTAATTAGAACACTCCCTAACACCATACACAAAAATAAACTCAAAATGGATCAAAGACGTAGATATAAGACCAGATACTGTCAAACTTTTAGAGGGAAACATAGGCCAAGCACTCTCCGACATAAACCACAGCAACATCCTCTCAG
This sequence comes from Sus scrofa, assembly GCF_054392235.1. Lineage (NCBI taxonomy): Eukaryota > Metazoa > Chordata > Mammalia > Artiodactyla > Suidae > Sus > Sus scrofa. The sequence continues at coordinate 53,209,434 of NC_139387.1, read as the reverse complement.
ATCCACCTCTTAAAGTAAGGACAGTAAAAACAAAAATAAATGGGACTTAATGAAACTTAAAAATTTCTGCACAGCAAAGGAAACCCTAAACAAAACAAAAAGACAACCCACAGAATGCTAGAAAATCTTTGCAAATGTATCGACTGACAAGGGATTCATCTCCAAAATTCATAAACACCTTCTGCAGCTCCATACCAAAAAAACAAATAACCCCATCAAAAAATGGGCATAAGATCTAAACAGACAATTCTCCAAAGAAGATATATGGATGGCCAAAAAACACATGAAAAGATGTTCAACATCACTCATTATTAAGGAAATGCAAATCAAAACCACTATGAGATACCACCTTACACCTGCCAGAATGGCCATCATCAAAATGTCTACAAACAATAAGTGCTGGAGAGGGTGTGGAGAAAAATGAACCCTATTACACCGGTGGTGGGATTGTAAATTGGTGCAGCCACTGTGGAAAACAGTATGGAGATTCCTCAGAAAACTACACATAGAACTACCATTTGGTCCAGAAATCCCACTCCTGGGTATCTATCCAGAGAAAACCATGACTCAAAAAGACACATATACTCCATTGTTCATTGCAGCACTACTTTCAATAGTCAAGACATAGAAACAACCTAAATGTCCATCAGCAGAGGAGAGGATCAAGAAGATGTGGCACATATACACAATGGAATATTACTCAGCCATTAAAAGGAACGAAATACCGGCATTTTTAGCAACATGGATGGACCTAGAAATTATCATGCTAAGTGAAGTCAGACAATGAGACACTAACACCAAATGCTATCACTTGCACGTGGAATCTGAAAAAAGGACAGACTGAACTTCTTTGCAGAACAGATGCTGACTCATAGACTTTGAAAAACTTATGGTTTCTAAAGGAGAGAGGTCGGGGTGTGGGGGGATGCTGGAGGTTTTGGATGGAAATGTTATAAAGTTGGGTTGTGATGATCATTGTACAACTATAAATGTAATAAATTCATTGAATAATGTTAACAACAAAAAGAGGTTAAAGCCAAAAAAAATAAAATAAAATAAAATAGTAACCAACAAGGATCTATTGAATATCCCAGGGAACTATACTCAATATTTTATAATAACCTGTAAGGGAAAAGCATCTGAAAAAGAATGGATGCATATATCCATATGTCACTTTGCTATACACTGATAAAAGTGAAACCGTCAAGACAGGTCATAACTTTACTCATTTTTTAGTGATATGAGTGACTTTGCTGAAATAGTAATTTTTAATACTGGAAGATTTTGGGGTTTTTTTTTTGGCTTTTTTTTTTTAGGGCCACATGTGGAGGTTCCCAGGCTAGGGGTCTAATCAGAGCTATAGCTGCTGGCCTACACCACAGCAACAGCAACACCAGATCTGAGCCATGTCTGCGACCTACACCACAGCTTGCGGCAATGCCAGATCCTTAACCCACTGAGCGAGGCCCAGGATCAAACCCGAAACCTCATGGTTCCTAGTTGGATTTGATTCCACTGGGCCATGCCAGGAACTCCGATACTGGAAGATTATTTACCCAATTATTTGGTGGTATTCACTGTTTAACAACTGCCTTTAAGTTAAATCTTCATTTAACATTTTGTTCATTGCTTTATAGGTCAGGAAAACAAACAATAGATCAAGCCCCAACTTAGCTTTGCTAATTTCTTTGATGTAAATAGTCACCCTGTGGCTAATTTCAAGCTACCAACATGAAGTCATTGAATGTGGAGTAAGGAAGGGATATACAATAACACACAATTATATGGTATCATGTTCGAAAATTTTTTTCAGTAAACGTTTAGTAAGTGCACACTGTGGGCCAAACACTATTTTTTTTTTTCGGTCTTTTTTCTTTTTGCCTTTTCTAGGGCCACTCCCATGGGATATGGAGGTTCCCAGGCTAGGGGTCGAATCAGAGCTGTAGCTGCCAGCCTACACCACAACCACAGCAACTCAGGATCCGAGCCACGTCTGCAACCTACACCACAGCTCACGGCAATGCCGGATCCTTAACCCACTGAGCAAGGGCAGGGATCGAACCTGCAACCTCATGGTTCCTAGTTGGATTCATTAACCATTGAGCCATGATGGGAACTCCCCAAACACTATTCTATATGCTGGAGCCAGAACAGTGAACAAAACAACCTTGCTGAGTGATTAGTGCTATGAAGAAAAAGAAAACAGAATAAGACATTAAATTTAGAGCCAGATCTTAAAACACTTCTTCACAGTGTGTTAAAACATGGTTTTATACAATCACAAAGCATAATTAATTATACTGATTAAGTGCTATGTATTATAATTTTTACAGAATAAAAAAATTCCCACTAATAAAATTTGTTCTAAAAACATTATTTTTCATCTTTTCTCTTATTTAAAATTTTAGTTTTGTGTTTATAAAACACATATTAGTACCAAAGTAGGTGTATATAATTTATATACATGACGGGTGCTTGCAGGTTTTTTTATGGCATGCAAAGCAAATAATGTTTGAAGGTCATTACTTAAGAGATTAGAGAAAGAACAGATGAGTCTCAAGAAGCCCATAGGTACATCTCTGCACCTTTAATAAAGACTCCTAACCTAATAGTGAGGAAGAATGTTTGTATGTTGTATTAGGTTCTGAGGGAGCTACGTGACCATTGTCATCACTGCAGTTAACTCATGAAGTACTAAATCAGACACCTTGGGTCTGCCCTCCTAAGACCACAGGAAGGCCAAGTCATATAGACCAACTGAAAAAAGCTCAGGAAACCTGTCGAAGGATCTGTTTCCCCATAAGGCAGACCCTACAGGATGATCAGTGGAGATATGAAAGATTTAAGAGGGCATCTTGGTGATATGCTTCTCCACCATAATGCCAGTTTATTCCTGAATTGAGACATGCCCCAGATGGAAGAGAAGATTGGAGCCTGTCAAGCCTGTAGCTCAGGCACCTGCCCAGCCTCCCTGGAGGCTTCCCAGACTCAGATCTCCAACACAGAATACCAGCAGCAGCAGCACCAGACTACCCTGCTGGAAGGAAGGGAGCATGCAAGCCTATCAGCAGATCCTAGAGGCAACACCTCTTTCCAGGAAACCTTCCCTGACACCCTCCCCTTTCTGGTTGGCTTGAGTTTCAAGTACCCACTTTTGGTAATCCATTTATAATCCTGAGCATCTTCCATATTTACTGCCCTTTCCTCACTGTATTGAAATTTTATTATTATTTTAATATTTGCTTGCCTTACTAGACCGAGACCTTCATTTCTCCTTCCATGGTGCCCAGCACATAGCAGATCCTCAGACATTTATTGAAGCAACACATGACCATCCTCTTGCCCTTTGTTCCTGATTCACTCAACGTACGATTGCACTTCAGTCTATAAGAACAGTGAACAATCCAGTGAAATGAGCTACCTCATCATGCTTTTGTTCACCTAAGAAGCAATTTAAACTATTGCTTAAATTGCATGCAGAAGTTCCAGGGCCAGGGATGGAACTCAAGCCACAGCAGTAACAATGCTGGGTCTCTAACCCATTGCTCCACCAAGGGAACTCAAACTATTTTAAAAGATTTTACTCCTGGATTTCCCTACATGGTTCAGTGGTTAAAGAACCCGACTAGGATCCATGAGGTTGCGGGTTCAATACCTGGCCTCACTCAGTGGATTAAGGATCTGGCATTGCCGTCAGCTGTGGTATAGGACAGATGTGGCTGTGGTATAGGCCGAAAGCTGTAGCTCCAATTTGACCCCTAGTTTGAAAACTTCCATATGCCATGAGTGTGGCCCTAAGAAGCCAAAAAAAAAAAAAAAAAAAAAAAAGATTTTACCCCAGGAAATTTCTAGCAAATACTGTGGGCTAAATTGTGTCCTCTAAAATTCATAAGTTGAGGGCCAGTGTGGTAGTATTTGGAGATGGGAGCTTTGGGAGATAATTAGCTTTGGGTGAAGTCATGAGGGTGGGGCCCTCCAGATGTGATTGGTGCCCTTATAAACCAGAGGGTCTGCTGTGAGCACGCAGGCAGATGGTAGCTATCTGCAAGCCAGGACAAGAACCCCCACCAGAAACTCAACTATGCTGCCATCCTTGTCTCAGAATTCCAGCCTCCAGAATTAAAAGGAGGTAGACATCTGTTGTTTAAGCCCCTCAGCCTGCAGTGGTTTGTTATGGGAGTCCCAACTAAGACAGCAAACAGCTTGGGTCATCTTCCCTAACATAATTCTCTGCAGTGGGAGCTAAAGAAACCTGGGCCTTGCTGAAAATAACTCTATGTTGATTAAATTGGCCTTTGATAATCTGACTTGAAATATGGAACTACAAGTCACAAATCAATGATAGGTACCTTGTCTGCGCTCTTTCTTCTATCACCTTAGATTTTTCCTTTCCTTTCAAATTCTAGGACAGCACATGACTGAATATGTATGTATAGTCACTCACTGATAATGATCTTAAAAGAATAATACTTTCTGTGTCTGGTCTTTCAAAAGATATCAAAAGGAAAATGAGATGTCCCTGTGAAACCACATGGTACTGTGATAGCATTCTGAAGCAGTCTTGTAAATATTAAATTTTAACCAAAAGCACATGTGTATAGTCATAGGTTTAAAAAAAAATCTAAGCAGCATTCTTGAAGAATATAATAATCAAACCTTATTCCTTCCATGTAGTTTCTAAAAGGATTTTTTTTTTCCTGGCAGCACCAGCAGCATGTGGAAGTTCCCGAGCTAGGGACTGAACCCATACCATAGCAGCGACCTGAGCCGCTGCTGTGACAATGTTAGATCCCTCACCCACTGCACCACAAGGGAACTCCATATATGTTTTTATTTAATATCATAAATTTTAGAGATTTCTAGAAGAGGCAGGGAAAACTTTTTTCCTTTGAAATAAACATCAATAATCCTCCTGCAAAAATACAGATATTTGAAGAATATCTGGTAAATGGTCAATGATAGCCAATTTCTAGCTGAATTCTGAGATGAGCTAAAGGAATTAACATATCTTTAAGTCCCTCCAGTGCTTCAGGTACTTATACTAGTTTCTGCCTTACAACAGCCATGCTGGTGGATAGGTTCTAGGATGGAGTAGAAAGGGCCTGGGCTCTGAATTCAGTAGGGTTTTAATGTCAGGTCTGCTCCTTAATAACTCTGGGACCTTAGGCAAATTCCTTTCCATATATGGAAAATGGTATTATGGACTGAATTGTGCCTCCCCAAAAATTCACATGCAGAAGCCCTATGTGTAAATGGGGCCTTTAGAGAGGTCAGTAAGGTTAAGTGAGGTCCTAAGAGCGGGGCCCTAACACCATATGACTGGCATCATCATAAGAGGAGGAGGAGACAGCAGGGCTGCAGAGGCACAGAGAGAGGCCACATAAGGACACAGTGAGACATCGGCTGTACACAAGCCAGAGAGAGGCCTCGGGAGAAACCAGACCTTCCAACACCTTGATCTTGGACTTCTAGCCTCCAGAACTGTGAGAAAATAAATTCCCGTTGTTCAAGCCACCCAGTTTGTGGTATCTTGTATTGCATATGGCAGCCGGAGCAGACCAATACAGTGGGTGAAATAATAGCACTCTGTGTGACTTGGTTAGGATTACATGGGGCCAAGGCAGTGCTTGGCTCCTAGGAAGCACTCAATACGTAGAGGCCCTGATTTGTGGCTCAGAAAGAAGAGAAGGAAAATAAAAGAGCGAGAGGAGAATCAGTAATTATTTAAAATCCGTATGCCCAGCACTTTGCCTAAGTACCTACTTTAATCTGGGTAACACTCCTGTGCAAACCATCCCAGTCTCTTGCATGAGAGAACCCAAGCCTGAGAAGTTTCTGTTACTTGTCTGAAGTCACATTGGAAGTGGCAATATCAGGAGTCTGGCTTTAAAAATCTGTATTCTTTCCACTCTGCCTGGCCACCTACTGGGGTAGTTTCCTAGATGCCAAAGGTGATTAATGAAAGAAATGCATTCTAGATGATTTCTGCAGCAGACACACAGCCAGGGGGTGGCTCGTGCTGCAGAAACCCACACATGGATATTCGTGCCCACACCACGCTGAGCCACACAGATGCCTACAGTCAGAGTCCAATAATCTTTTCAAAAAGGACTTTTTTAATCTGCTCAGTTATGGGACCAAGCATTCACTTAACACACGCCATACTCTGTGCCAAAGGCACGAGGCCAACTTGGCCTAAGGAATGGTGAGGGCACGTGTTAGTCATCAGCATGGCCCTTCCTCGCAGTGAAAGAGTTGGAAGTTGGGGAGAACTGTGTGTGTAGACAGATGCCTGGAGCAGGATAAGGTAACCACCCATAGAATGTAAACCTGATTGGCCACGTGGACGACTTCCCACTCGTGAGACACTTTTGTATTCCACGTTAACCAAAGGGAGTGTCGGTCAAGTGAAATGATTGTACTTTGCATATAGTTGCTACTAAATTGTTCTTTCCGATAATTAGCCAGTGGCACTCACCTTCTGTTAAGACGGCTCCCTATTAAGGAAGAAAGACTGTAGTTAATAAAGATGTTTTTCTTCCCTTTTTACCATAGCATGAGAGTTACATTTCAATTTTTAAATTATTGGTTAAGACTATTTTTTAGAGCAGCTTTAGGTTTACAACAAAATTGAGAACTACAGAGACTTCCCATTTACCACCTGCCCACACATGTATAGCTTTCCCCATCATCAGCATCTTCCATGCGGAATGCCACATATATATTTTTTAAACCAAGGATAAAAGCTGCCTTGACACATCATAATCATCCAAAGTCCATTAGTTTACCTTAGGGTACACTCTTGGTGTTGTACATTCTGTGGATTTGGACAAATGTATGGTGACATATATCTATTGTTCTAATACCATACATAGCATTTTCACTGCCCTAAGAACCCTCTGTGTTCTGAATATTCATCTCTCCTGAAAACTGCCCCAGCAATCACTTATTTTTTGTCTCTAGTTTCTTTCTTCTTCTTCTTCTTTGTTTTTGTTTTGTTTTGTCTTTTTTGGGGCTGCACCTGCAGCATACAGAGGTTCCCAGGCTTGGGGTCAAATCAGAGCTGTAGCTGCCGGCCTACACCACAGCCACAGGAATGCCAGATCCTTAACCCACTGAATGAGGCCAGGGATTGAACCCACAACCTCACGGTTCCTAGTTGGATTCGTTAACCACTGAGCCACACAGGAACTCCCTCACCTTCATTATATTTAAATTTAAAAGAAGAAAGGAGTTCCTGTCGTGGCTCAGTGGAAATGAATCTGAATAGTATCCATGAAGATATGGTTTCCATTCCTGGCCCTGCTCAGTGGGTTAAGGATGCTGCATTGCCATGAGCTGTGGTGTAGGTCGCAGAAGTGCCTTGGATCCCAAGTTGCTGTGGCTGCAGCATAGGCTAGCAGCTGCAGCTCCAATTTGACCCCTAGCCTTGGAACTACGTGTGCCGCGCGTGCAGCCCTAAAAAAGACAAATAAAGAAGAGAAACTAGGAAACACCCCTTCTTATGCTAATTGAAAATGAATTTAGGATTTATAGAAAGGCTATTTCTCAAAATTGGCCATGAGTCACTCAAATGGGGCTTTGTTATATTTGGGTATGTTTGAGATTTTCCATAATAAAAAAGTTTTTTTAAAAACATTATTTCTGGGAGTTCCCATTGTGGCTCAGTGGGTTAAGAACCCAACATAGTCTCTGAGGATGGGAGTTCAATCCCTGACCTTGCTTAGTGGGTTCAGGATCCAACATTGCCGAAGGCTGTGGTATAGGCCAGCAGCAGCAGCTTCAATTTGACCCCTAGCCCAGGAACTTCCATATGCTGCAGGTGTAGCTGTAAAAAGAAAACCAAACCGATCAAAAAAAAAAAATTATTTCTACCCTGATTCTAACATGAATGTCATGGATTCAAACTTTCAAAAAGCTTTTACGACAAGGATAAGATTGCTCATGTATCTCCATTGTGAAATCAAAGGCTGATGCATGATGGATGACTGTTACCAAATAACTTAGGTATTTCTTCCATGTATTGTGGGAAGATAATGAGTAATTCCATTGGCTTCTTGTGCAAGGGTAGCAGATGCTGTCAGAACCTCATGACATCTCCTCAGGCCACTTGGCTTCCAGGGTCCAACAATTGTGACTCTCTGCTTGACCTCTTTCTCTGGTCCTTAGAGACGGTTCTGCCTGCACCCACTGACTCAGGGAAGCTGACAGATAAATATCCTCGCTCTCTTTTGCTGAGGCCCTTCAGGCCACATAACTCTGAGGTTCTCGTCCTCCATATTTTCCCAGAATGCCCCTAGGCAATTTAGCTTCAGTTTCCTAAGGTCGTGACTTGGAAAATGTATCTATCATGAGCTTCTTTGGCTTCCCCATCTCACTTCCCTACTAGAGTTCCCTGGAAGCACCTCTCAAATATACTTCCTGTACTTGAATTCTTGTCTCAGGATCAGCTACTGTGAGAATTCAAACTAACCAACAAGATACCAGGTTGAGAGACCTAGCCTGCAACTGGTGGAATAAAATTTTCATAAAGAGATGTCCTATAAATTAAGGCAGTGTTTGGGTTAATATAGATTTTTTTTCTCTTAAAATCATGGAGTAGATTGCACATGAATCTACCCTGTGGAGCTGATATAAATAGCTAGTTTGGTGAGGATTGGGGCCTATGACCCCAATATTTAGGTACAAGTCTGAAGAATTCTTGGAATAAGAGGATATTTAATGGAAATATTTTTAACTTGAGCTAATCAATCCAGTGGGTAAGAGTCCATCAGTGGATGGAGTTATGCAATCCTGACTAGAAATCTGCCAACTGAATAGTCAAGGTGAGAATCGAAGGACTGATTAAGTTGGAAATTGTTGGTCACCCCATTGTTAGAGAAGAATTGAAGTAAAAGGCTTAAGTTCTATGCGAGATTCCATATATAAATGAAAAACATTTTTCAGCCTATATTTTCAGTTGAGCAGAGTATTTTTAGTATCACTTGTAAATTTGCAAGCATCATCAGAAATACCTAAGTATATAAGCCTTACAAAGTTATTTTTTTATGGAAGTAACTTCAGTTTACAGCACTATTAAGTGTCATGTGAACTACATTATATTTCTAGTTCTGTATACACTACAGTGTGCTTCCCACCAAAAATTTAGTTTCCATCTGTCACCATAAGTTGATCCCCTTACTCACTTTGCCTTCCCCTCTTCCCCTGCCCCATCTCCTTCTCCACTTCACAGGACCATTTATTGAGGTCCTGTCACCTGCCAAGCTGTGTGCTGAGCCTCACACCCACTATCTCACTTGGTCCTCTCAGTAACCCTGTGAAGTAGGACGTGTTAGAACCCCCACTTTGCAGAAAAGTAAACTGAGGCTTGGGAGGTTACCCCCCTGCCCAAGGTCACACAGCTAATACTTGCCCGAGCAGTGTGGGACCTTGGGCCTCCTTGGTGCTGGTAATCCCCACTCTGGTAATCCCCACTCTGTTCTCTGTATGTATGCGTTTGTTTTTGTTTGGTTTGGTTGGTTCATTTGTTTTTTGCTTTTATATTCCACATAAGTGAAATCATATGGTATTTGTCTTTCTCCATCTGACTTATTTCACTCAGCATCGTACCACTCATGTTGTTGTCAGTGTAAGCCTTGTAATTTTCAGAGCCATCTAGTTTTGTTAGTATGAATGAAAACCTTATATTTATGCTTATCTCAATTTTTAATTCCTTTAAAGTATCTTGGATGTTGGGTAAGGTAAAGGGAGGAGCCCAGATTTCTTATTGAACTACCTAAGTTGATGGTCGTGCCACTCAACAGGAGAGGGAATAACTGAAAAAGACTTGGTTTGGAGTTGGAGGAGATAGGGACTTGTAATTTAAGGCATCTGTGGCCTGCGGAGGGGCTGACAAGGACTAAACTCTCTGTTCCCCGCATTATCCTCCAGCCACTTCCCCATCAGAGACTATGCTTCAGTCCCCTCTGTCTGCTTGCTCTTGACTCTGTTTGTACTGGCTGTTCCCTCTGACTGAAACACTTCACCCAGGGAGCTCCTGTTTGAACAGCTTCCATGACAGAGGTGACTTCCATGACTACCATCAAATACCACCAAATTAGTGGTTCAGAAAGGGCGCTCTGGAGCCAGCCTGTCTCCATCCTTCTCTGCTGTGACCTTGGCAGTAACTCTCAGTTCCCGAAGATAATAGGGTAGTATTAGACTCTCTCATAGGACTATTAAGATTAAATGAATTACACAATTAGAGCACGTAAAACAGAGCATGGCACATAAAATGTTCTCTACATCATTGTTATTACTACTAGTTGCCATCTTATAAGATATCATCTTCCATTAACATTAAAAAAAATGATTTGTAATAGCAGTCTTACCAAGTAGTGCCAATTTAAAACAAGGACTGTTCTGTTTTTTTCTAAATCTTATCACAAGCAACTGTTTTAAGTAATTTTTACCAGCTTTCTTCCCCCTTTTTAAGTTTTTTTTTTTTTTGGTAGACTGCCATAATCTCTATATTGCCTATCTTTTATACGATTATGTTTTCTTAAGCATTTCCCGATATTCAAGCATATGGATTATTTCCAGTTTTTTATTTTTCTGGTTGGATGTATTTGACAAGCTTTTTTCTTGTGAGTTAATTGAGATTTTTCTAAAAAGTGAAATCTGAGTCAAATTTTATTTTTGCACATTGTATTATAAATGTCTCTAAATGCTTTTATAGACTATTATAATCTTATGTATCTATCAACCATTATAAATGCTAACATAAGAAATTTAAGAATATGCACATAATTGTTCTTTAAATTTGTGAGAATAAGTTAAACATACCAAAATTTAAATAAGCTAAGAGCAAGGAAGCATGAAGTTTATTTTTTTCTAACGTACAGATTATAACTTAAAAAATTCTCTTGGCAATAATGAAATAGCTGTAGACCTATTTAAACTGAAATTAAAACAATCATTTTGATGTGGTACATAATAGTTTAGTTCTTAAGAAATATAAACCATTAAGTATAAAGTTGTTGGGAGTTCCTGTTTTGGCGCAGTGGAAATGAACCCGTCTAGTATCTATGAGGATGCTGGTTCAATCCCTGGCCTTGCTCAGTGGATCAAGGATCCAGCATTGCCATAAGCTGTGGTGTAGGTCACAGACTTGGTTCAGATCCCATGTTGCTGTGGCTGTGGTGTGTGCCATCAGCTGCGACTATGATTTGACCCCTAGCCTGGGAACTTCCATATGCCGAAGGCGCGGCCCTAAAAAGCAAAATAAATAGATAAAGTTGTTAAGTAAATATGATTGATGATTTTTTTCAACACAGTCCTATTCTCTTTTCATATTTAGCATATGTAAAGAATATTTCATAGCACAATTATAACTACTGTAAATGTCAATGTAACAATTTTAAGAATTTATTCATAATGATTCCAAAGCTTTTAAACTGTTTTTTCAGTTTTAAGGAGATATAACTGACAGTTGCTCTTTTTTTAAACCTTTGAATTAGATTACAGAAAATTCTGTACTGTTCACTGCACTGGTTACTTAAGGAGCTGGCCTCCGAATATTGTTGGAATGGAAGAAGAAAGGGATGCTAAGAAAGACAGTCGTAATTTTACCTGCCTTGTTGCCATTGGAAGATTACATCCATATATTGTCCCACAGAACAGTGGAGAGATTCAAGTGAAGCCAACTGAATTTATAACCCGTTTTGCAATGAATGGAAAATTTGTCTATGTTGATCAAAGGTAAACATTTATGCCGCATAGTGATTAGAGTTCAATGGGATATCTAAGGCTGTTAAAGATGTGGCTTAGTAGCTCTGCTGGATTTTTTTTTAAGGCTTTAGAACAGCAAATAAAGTTTAAATGAAAAAAGGATATGCATATATTAGTAAATTTGTTCAAGCCAACTTGTAAACTTGAAATATTTATTAGCCAATGGTGCAGAAATGGGGTGCCATCTGTGGACACAATTTTATCAGTGAATGGTAGGAATAACATGGCCTGGACTGAGTGGGAGGCCCCTGGAGTAGCCTGGTGCCTGGGTGTCTATGCTACTTTGCAGCTCTCCTCTAGGTCTAGGGCATCCAAAGGGAGCCCAGTGATGCAAATGGGTTATTCATCCTCTGGTCCACTTCTCTACTCCCCTGACCAGGTATGGACCTATAGTATAGGATTCTGGAAGGGAATTCATTCACCAATTCTGAACTTTATTTTCAATTTAAAAACCAGGGCAACAGCAATTTTAGGATATCTGCCTCAGGAACTTTTAGGAACTTCTTGTTATGAATATTTTCATCAAGATGACCATAGTAATTTGACCAACAAGCACAAAGCAGGTATGCATTGAGTGGGGTCTGGTTTTGGTACTTTCTAATTACAGCTTCAACTCTTAATTTTCATTCCTGTGAAATCTGAAGCTTGAATTAATCCCTAACGGATTGATTTATATAGTGGTAGACTGTTGTGCTGATTGTCTTTTCTTGTTAAGTTCTACAGAGTAAAGAGAAAATATTTACAGATTCATACAAATTTCGAGCAAAAGATGGCTCTTTCGTAACTTTAAAAAGCCAGTGGTTTAGTTTCACAAATCCTTGGACCAAAGAACTGGAATATATTGTGTCTGTCAACACTTTAGTTTTGTAAGTAATTTTTTATGTTGTTAAGACCTTTATATTAATTTCAAATTGAGTATCTTTGTTTCCCTCTTTTCCTCTTGCTAAACCATTAAAACTGTATGATCCTCTGGCTTTATAACTTGAGTATAATGCCATTTGCAGCAACATGGATGGACCTAGAGATGATCACACTAAGTGAAGTAAGTCAGAGAAAGACAGAGACCACATGATATCACTTATATGTGGACTCTAAAAAAAGATACAATGAATGTATTTACAAAAAAAGAAATAGACTCAAAGACATAGAAAACAAACCTATGATTGCCAAAGAAGAAAGAGGGAGAGAGAGAAATTGGGAATTGGGGATTAACAGATACACACTCTTTATAAAATAAACAAAGGCCTACTGTACAGCATAGGGAACTATATTCAATATCTTGTAATAACCTATAATGGAGAAGAAACTGAAAAAGAACACACAAACACACATAGATAAAACTAAATCACTTTGCTCTATACCTGAATTACTATAAATCAATTCTACTTCAAAAAAATCTGTATGATCCTCCAGCTTTATAACTGAGTATATGTTTTGAGTGATTCATTCACTGTTCTTTGCTGTTAGTTCTCAGAATTAAGCTAAACATTTGCCCTTCTGTAATAAATTCCTTTTGGCTTAGTATAAAATATGACAGTAAATGCATTTATTCAGGCAATGTTTCCCCCTACCTTTCATGGCTTTCTCTTGTCCTTCCAGAAAACACTCTGGATATGGCTTAATACTATTTATAATTGTAAGAAATTATTTTGCCCTCAACATCATTTTTGCATGTCCCCTCATTTAAGCCTTGGGACTTCATGTGCTTGTGCAAAAGAGCTTGGCTGAGTGATGAGCACAAATCCAGCCCATTCACTGCTTCCCAAGCCCTGGTCTATGGCCATATGGCCTGAAGGAAGAACCAGCTTTCCCTGATTTGCTCAATATGCTAGCATGGCCCTGTTCCAAGTATCATTTTTTCTTTCTCTTTGAAACGGCTAAGGTTTCATCAAACCAATTATATTTCCTTATCTACAAAACTAAGTTTAAAAAGACTCCCCCAAATCTTAGTAGCTTTACAGAAGTATCCTCTATAATTTTTTACTTCTTATCATTAGTATTCAAACTGAGAGATTGTCATTGTGAGAACATGTATTATGGTAATACGGCATCTAGCAAGAGCACTGATACTTAGCACATCAATTCCTCAATCTCTGGTAGTGACATTAACAGTATGGGCACATAAAACATAAATGGGTCAAGAACTGATCATTCAAATACATGGAGCTAAATGTAGTTGCTTTAACAATTTTCTTCACCTTAAAAAATCCCCTATGGTGTTTCTTAATTCTAGGGGACATGGTGAGACTGGAAAAGCACCATTGCTTTCTTGTAGCTGTCAATCATCAGAAGGTAAGTTTAGCTTTGGTGATGGAGAGTTATTATAAGACTGTTATTACCAAGTTACCATCTTTTTCTGTCTTGGAGAGAGAAAATTCTCAAGGTCAAGTTGAAAAGACTTCAGTCAGTTGAGTTATCCTCCTCAGAATTCCTTTAGTTACTTTGGCCACATTTCTTTTTTTGTCTTTTTGCTATTTCTTTGGGCCGCTCCTGCGGCATATGGAGGTTCCCAAGCTAGGGGTCCAATCGGAGCTGTAGCCACCGGCCTACGCCAGAGCCACAGCAACGCGGGATCCGAGCCGCATCTGCAACCTACACCACAGCTCACGGCAATGCCGGATCGTTAACCCACTGAGCAAGGGCAGGGACCGAACCCGCAATCTCATGGTTCCTAGTCGGATTCGTTAAGCACTGCACCACAACGGGAACTCCTGGCCACATTTCTATTATGATCTACATAGTGTTGCAATTAGTTGTTCACTTCCTGCCTCACCGCTTGACTGAATCCTTCAAGATTAAGAATGGTGTTTTTCCCATTGTCAATCTCCAGCAGTGAGCGTAGTTCCTTGTACATTAAGGCACTCAAATATCTGGTGGACAAATTAATGAAAAGCATTAAGGGGGATTTCTCTTAGTTCTTCACCACAGGGATAGGTTAATGTATTTTTTTGTATAAAGAAAAACTAAAATATTAGGAAATATAAAAATATTATTCAGCCATTAAAAAAATGAAATATCACCATTTGCAGCAACATGGATGGACCTAGAGATTATCATATAAAGTGAAGGATTAGGGGAAGATAGCTATCATTTATATGTGGAATCTGAAAAAAAACAACAACAACAACAAAAATAAATAAACAGTACAGGAGTTCCTGTCATGGTGCAGCAGAAATGAATCCAACTAGCAGCCATGAGGATGTGGGTTTGATCCCTGGTCTCGCTCAGTGGGTGGTGGGGGATCCAGCATTGCAGGTTGCAGACACAGCTCGGATCCCCCATTGCTGTGGCTGTGGTGTAAGCTGGCAGCTGCAGCTCCGATTTGACCCCTAGCCTGGGAACTTCCATATACCTTGGGTACAGACCTAAAAAGCAAACAAAACAAAATAAAACAAAACTGTACAAATGAACTTATTTACAAAAGAGAAACAGACTCCCAGACATAGAAAACACACCTATAGTTACTACAGGAAAGACGGGGGGAGGGATAAGTTAGGAGTTTAGGATTAACAGATACACACTATTATATACAAAATAAACAACAAGGATTTATTATATAGCACAGAGAACTATATTCAGTACCTTGTAATAACCTGTAATGGAAGGTATAGGTTATCTTATAGTAGAAGAGAATCAGAAAAAGAATGTATATTTGTACATGTATGTGTAACTGAATCACTTTGCTGTACACCTGAAACGAACACAGTATTATAAATCACCTATACTTAAATAAAAGAAAAACATAAAGTCATAATACTCTGGCTTTAGTGTGGAGGTTAAAGTGGAAAGGAACTGTCTGTACTCAAGGGTTACAGGTCATGATCGAACCCTCAATGGCTTTCCACATATTTGATTCACATCATTCTTCATAAGCATCTTAAAACAACATGAATTATGTTTGAAATGAATATTTCTAACATTTTAGGATGCAGCTAGTCTATTTCTTTTAAAGAGGGAAATAAGAAATATATTTGAATCAAAAGATATTGACCCAAGTTACACACTTTTTAAAGTCCTTGGTTGACTTTTTCTCTTTGTTATTTTTTAGGATCCTCTAGACAGTCCTGTATTAATGTGCCTGGAATGTCTATGGGGACAGTACTTGGTGCTGGTAGTATTGGAACAGATATTGCAAGTGAACTTCTGGACTTACAAAGGTAATGTTATTGCTGCAAATACTTTCACAAGTAAAATTGTCATCATATTGACAAAACTGTATTAAAAAAACCAATAGGTTTCTTAAATGCAAACGATGACCAGTTCAATAATATAATGGAAGAGAAGATCACCTTTACAGTAGCAACTAAATTTGGAAAGTCCTTTGTAAAACATCACACAAAATCCAGATTTCATTAAGAAAAAAAATGGATAAATTTAATTGTATAAAAACTCAATTTAAACATAACCGAGACCATTAGAATTAACAAGGTTAAAAGACAAATTATAAATTAGAATGTATGTGTATTTCATATAATGAAATGCACTAATTATCTTAACATAGGAAGAGCTTTGTAAGGTAAAATTAATGAATTTTATGTTATATTAAACTTTCTATATCATAAATTTTATGTTAACTTTATATGAACTTTATGTGTAGTATAAAGAATAAAGTTATTAAATAAATTTTTCAAATACCTCAATTATAAAAAAGGTTGAAGAGAGGATATGAATAGAAGAAAATAGAGGAAAAACTTTAAAACTTGCTCATCCCCACTCTTAGTTAAAATTATATGTATACAAAATTAAACAATCATGAGAACCTTTTTTTCATTTAGGAGTTGTCAAAGATTTGAAGGTTCGATAGTATTGGTGAGAATATGAGGAAACAGTGTATCTTACACTGTCCATGGGGTATAAACTAGTGCAACCGCTTCAGAGAGCAATTTGATATCTCCCATCAAAGATATAGGTATATATAATCATAGAGTCAGCAACTCTACTCCAGGAGAAAATATTTTTACACAACCACACAAAGATCCATGAACAAGACTGTTCCTTGCTGCACTGTTTACAGTAGTGATTTAAATATTGAAATATTTGGAGTTCCCATCATGGCTCAGTAGTTAAAGAATCCAACTAGGAACCATGAAGTTGTAGGCTCGATCCCTGGCCTCGCTCAGTGGGTTAAGGATCTGGCATTGCCGTGAGCTGTGGTGTAGGTTGCAGACGCGGCTCAGATCTGGCATTGCTGTGGTTCTGGCGTAGGCTGGCGGCAACAGCTCCAACTAGACCCCTAGCCTGGGAACCTCCATATGCTGCAGGTGCAGCCCTAGAAAAGGCAAAAAAAAAGGAAAAAAAATTTTAAATATTTATCACAACCATAACTTATTATGGCATATATCCATACAATGGAGTACTCTGTAACAGTTAAATATTAGGTAGCTCTATTTATGCCAATATGGAAAGAGTTTTGTATGGTTACTAGAAAAAAGCACAGTAGTAGAACAAAAGAATGACATGTATAATAACCCACTTCTATAAGACAAAAGAAAGGTATGTGAGGAATGTGTGAATATGTGTATATATGGGCCCATAACTGCTCATCTAAAACCCTTTAGGCCAGATAGGTTTCAAACTCAGAATTCCTCTGGATTTTAGAAAGACAATGTTTTTGAATTCAATTTTTAAGAGGTATGCGTGATAACCCCCAGAAAACAGTTAAATCATGGGTAACACCGCATAATCAATTAAATTAGTATTTCTGGAATGAGAAGTGTCTACAATTTAAATGGTGAACGGTCTGGGAGGAGAGGGGATGTATGAGTTTGGGTTAAATATATTTAATAAGATTAGAAAAGAACAATTACGGAAGTTGTTTGGTGAGTGTATGATATTTCGTTACATTTTCTACTTTTATATCTGTTTGAAGTTTTCCATAATAAAAGCTTAAAAATGTATTTCTGGATTGAATTGTAAATGTTTGTACTAAATAGGGCAAAGTTTGACCAAAAGATTATCCCAAGTAGGATTAGAGTCCAAATTCCTTCATATGCATGTAGATATTTCTCACATCGTTTGCTGAAAAAACTGTCCCTTCCCCATTGAATGGTCAATGAAGTTAATTTGACCATATATGCTGGAAGGGCATCATAAAGAAAGTGGAAATGAGCCAGTCATTGCTAGATGGGTATCATTAGAATGTCCAGGATGCAGAATTCCTGTCGTGGCTCAGCAGTAATGAACCCAACTAGGATCCATGAGGATGCAGGTTCGATCCCTGGCCTTGCTCAGAGGGTTAAAGATCTGGTGTTGCCATAAGCTGTGGTATAGGTTGCAGACACAGCTCAGATCCTGCATTGCTGTGGCTGTGGTTCAGGCCAGCAGCTGCAGCTCTGATTCAGCTCCTTGTCTGGGGACCTCCATATGCTGTGAGTGCAGCCCTTTAAATAAAAAAAAGAATGTCCGGGATGTAGTGGGGAGAGCTTTTATGTATGGAGGCACCTCAGCCAGTGCAGTGGAGGAGTGTGGAAGAGAGTGTGTTGGTTTTACCAAACATGGAGATTCATTGAGAAAGGAGTCAGATTGCTGAGCAACTGAGTTTTAACTCAAAGGGACTTTCAACTAAGTTGAAGTCAACTAGTGGATGGACTTAAATAGCAAATTTCTGCCCAGTGGACTAATACAAAGAAAGTCCTATTTCAGAAGATTAATCAGTGCATGGTAGGAGGTATAGTTTTCATCTTTAAGACTAATTGAGCTGGAGGGGATTTTAAACCATGAACCGCAGAATGGGAAGCCAGCCAAGCTATTTATGTTGACTGCCCTATGAAAAATCCTCAAGTGATGTCACCAATCTTTTTATCTATGTTTCCTAACTAATTCATTTCATTCCTCAGATTTAATTTCTCCCTCTATAACTTCTTATCAGCTGCCTTCTTGGGAATACATAAGGACATAAAGTTATGTTTATGCCAGAATCACATAATTGAGCATTTAATAATATATGACACTGTCAGTTTTACACAGTCTTGAAGAGACTTATGACCAAAGCATATGATTATGTTTATGTCTTTATGTATTCCATTGATATTTGTATCTGGGGATGACTTATTATAGTAAAAATATGACACATTTGGAGTTTCTGTCGTGGTGCAGTGGTTAACGAATCCGACTAGGAACCATGAGGTTGCGGGTTTGGTCCCTGCCCTTGCTCAGTGGGTTGACAATCCGGCATTGCCGTGAGCTGTGTAGGTTGCAGACGCAGCTCAGATCACGCGTTGCTGTAGCTCTGGTGTAGGCTGGTGGCTATGGCTCCGATTAGACCCCTAGCCTGGGAATCTCCATATGCCTCCAATGTGGCCCTAAAAAGACAAAAAGACAAAAAAAAACAAAAAACAAAAAAACCCCCACATTTTCCACTTCAAAAAAAGGGTTTCAGGATGTTAGGAAATTTTATTTTACTCTTAGTTCTGCTTTTCATGTATCTTGATAAGGAATAGATTCTTGATGTGAATGCTTATTTTGAACTGTGTCATCATTCCATTATTTTGCCACATGCTGTATTAAGACAGGTAATGTGATTTACTTAAGAGCTTTCACCTCAGAGTTTTATGTTGCTATTTACTATAGAATGTTTTCAGCACTGCGTAGTCAAAAGTAAGTTTGGCACAGAATGAAAAATAAGTTTGGCACTGAACGAGTCAGTCTGATTATGAAAATTGTCATGATATTTCATCTCATGTTCCTCCCTGTATTTTTACCAGTAGATTATGTATTCAGAGGAGAAAGTTTTTCTGAAATATATATAGACACATAAAATGTTTTATGTGTCACTTTTTGAAGGTTACAGTCTTCATCATCCCCTGATGATTCAAGTCCAACAGATTTATTGAAAGATACTCACACCATAAACTGCAGGAATGTAAGTACCATCGTAACTGATAGTATTCATGAAATAAATGGACAAAAAATTTTTTTCCACCATGATTGTTTCTTTTGAGAAAAAAAGCCATCCTGTAAAAAAATGAAGTCTTTCTAGCTAGGCTCATAATTTTTAGGAGGCAATGTACAATAGTAGTTAAGAGTGAAGTCTCTGGCAGAGGAATGGATAAAAGAAGATATGGTACATATATACAATGGAATATTACTCAGTCATAAAAAATGAAATAATACCATTTGCAGCAACATAGATGGACTAGAGAGTATCATACTAAGTGAAATAAGTCAGACAGAGAAAGACAAACATCACACAATATCACTCATATGTGGAATATAATTTAAAAATGATACAAGTTAGAGTGCTGCTGTGGTGTGGGTTACAAATCCAACTGCAGCAGCTCGGGTCACTGTGGAGGCACAGGTTCGAATCCTGGCCTGGAGCAATGGGTTAAAGGATTTAGTGTTGCCACAGCTGTGGCATAAATCGCAGCTGTGGCTCACATTCAGTTCCTGGCCCAGGAACTTCCATATGCTGCAGGTGTGGCCATACAAGTTTTTTTTAATGATACAAATGAATTTATTTACAAAACAGAAACAGACTCACAGATCTTGAATTCAAACTTACAGTTACCAAAGAGGAAACATCAGGGGAAGTGATAAATTAGAGGAGTTTGGGATTAAGATATTTACACTACTATATACAAAATAGATAATCAACAGGGACCTACTGTATAGCACAGGGAATTGTACTCAATATTCTCTAATAACCTATTTGGAAAAGAATCTGAAAAAGAATCAGTATATGTATATGTATAAATGAATCACTTTGCTGTGCACCTGAAATGAACACAACATTGATAAATCAACTATACTCCAATGTAAAATAATTTTTTTTTTTAAAAAAAGTCAAGTCCCTGAAACCATTCTTTCTGTGTCCAAGTTGTGATTTAGACACTTACTGCTTGGGTAACCTCCTGTTTGTTATTTGAACTTTGCCCCTCAATTTCCTCGCCTGTAAAACAGGGATTAATAATAGCACCAGTCTCTTGGGGTGGTATGTAAATGAAGTGATTTAATACACAAACAAAAACTTCGCAGTGCCTGGGACACAATATGTGCTCAATAAACCATAGCTATTATTATTGTTATTTTCATAGATTGCAATTTGGTGGATTAAATGTACTCTTTATGGTCTGGAAAAAAGTTCAAAGGGTATAAGTTACAAATTAGATAGTACATACTATTTAATTCAGTTGAACAAATACTGTTTAAAGTGCACTGTTGCATATACAAAAATGACTAAACATAGTACTGAATATCTGACTCACATATCATTACTTAACTCCCATACAGTATAATTCTGATATATCTCACACAACAGAAAGCTCTAAAGTAGGTATATAAACTAAGTGGTATAACAATATAGGAGAAAAGAGAAAATAAATCTGACCAGGATCAAGAGGGAACTTGAAAATATCTTTTTTATACTAATATAGACTTTGGACCTAGTATTTTCAAGATTTATTTATATATTTAGCAAACGTTTATTTGGTACCCATTTTATCCGAGACAATAAACTAGAAACAGGGATTTAAGTCCTTGTAACACAAAAATCTCCAAGTAGTGTACATTAAATAGGCATTCTGTGGTAAAGTTCATCAATTTAATATGATAATATAGGTAAATGAGGGTTTTCTTGTTTTTTGTCTTTTTAGTGCCGCACCGGCGGCATATGAAAGTTCCCAGGCTAGGGGTCTAACTGGAGCTACAGCTGCCGGCCTATGCCACAGCCACAGCAACTTGGGATCCAAGCCACGTCTGCAACTTACACCACAGCTCATGGCAACACTGGATCCTTAATCCACTGAGGGAGGCCAGGGATCGAACCCACACCCTCATGCTTCTTAGTCAGATTTGTTTCCACTGTGCCACGATGGGAACTCCTTTTGTTTTTGTTGTTGGTAAATGAGTTCTTGATGAGATGCATTGAGGATTAGATTGTTTGCCCTGTAACTAATTAACAGTATGACAACTTGGTAAAAGTCTCCAGTTTAATCCATTCCCTACTCCAAAGCAGTATTTCCCATTGTAGTTTCATATGAAGGGTAGTTTTACCATCATTTTCTTTTTCTTTTGACAGCTGCACCTGTGCCATACAGAGGTTCCCAGGCTAGGGGTCTAATTAGAGCTGCAGCTGCAGGTCTATGCCACAGCCATGGCAATGCCATATCTGAGCCACATGTGTGATCCATGCTGCAGCTTGTGACAATGCCAATCCTTAGCCTACTGAGTGAGGCCAGGGATCAAACCCACGTCTTCATGGACACTATGTCAGGTTCTTAACCCACTGAGCTACAATGGGAACTCCCCGTTTTTTAAAATTGTAATAGCTTTTCCTTCTTAATCCAAAACTTTTCCTTATATATATAATTCAATTATGGTTGTGAATAATATGGGGGCTTTGGAATCAAGTAGACTTGGGTTAGAATCATGGCTTCAACATTTTGGGCATCATACTAGCCTCTTTAGACCTTAGATTCTTGACCTCCCAACATTTGTAGCATGAAACAAGGTGATGCTTGTGGAATGCTTAGCTCAGAATACTCAGAGTAAATGCAAGCTGCCATATTATTAATGTCAGTGGGGACAGGCCCACATCTGAAAACTGCTAAGATGTCTTTATTTCATTCAAGCAGGAAACTTACTATTTCTTATTCTACCCTTTCAGATGTCAAGTAAGGAGTTGACTACACTAAGTCATTCTGAAATAGGAGAGCAAGAGGCTACAAAGCAAAACCAGAGTGCTGTTGTTCCCCATAGTCACGAACCACTCCTTGGTAAGTTTTCTTTGGCAACTTCTCACCCTTTTGGTTTTTGAAAAACTCTTAATCACTGTATTTTCAGGCTTAGGGAATTTTTAGCAATGCAAATAGCTTTAAAACTAAGATTTTCCCCAAAACTACAACGAGGTATCACCTCCCACCAGTCAGAATGGCCATCATCAAAAAGTCTACAAATAAATACTGGAGAGGCTATGGGAAAAAGGGAATACTCCTACACTGTTGCTGACAATGTAAATTGGTGCAGCCACTCTAGACAACAGTAGGTTTCTTAAAAAGCTAAAAATAGAGCTATGTATAATCCAACAATCCCACTTCTGGACATAAACCCAGAGAAAACCATAAATCAAAGAGATACATGTACCCCAGTGTTCATTGCAGCACTATTTACAAGAGCCAAGACATAGAAGCAACCTAAATGCCCATTAACAGATGAATGGAAAAAAATGTGGTACATATATACAATGGAATATTACTCAGCCATAAAAAGAATGAAATAATGCCATTTGCAGCAACTTGGATGGACCCAGAGATTATCATTCCAATGAAGTAAGTCAGAGAAAGACAAATATATGATATCACTTATATGTGGAATCTTAAAAAAAGATACAAATCAACTCATTTACAAAATATACAGACATAGAAGACAAACTTATGGTTGCCAAAGGCAAAAGCAGTGAGGAGAGATAAATTAAGAGTATGTGATTAGCAGATACAAACTACTATATGATAAATACAAGGTCCTACCATATAGCACAGGGACTATATCCAATATCTTGTAATAAACTATAATGGGAAGGGGTGGAAGAGAAGAGGGCGGAGTAGTAGGATGTGAGGCTCACCTACTCCCACAAATACTTTGAAAATCCATCTACATGGGGAACTATTTGCATAGAACATTTGCTGAATACTCACAAATGACCTCAGGATTCTGATAGAGCAAGAAAAACTTCAAGAGACCTAGTAGGACAAAAGAAAGAAGAAAAAGAAAAAAATGAGAAAGGAAGCAGGATGGGAACTGCACCCCAGGAGGGAGCTGGAAAAAGGAAAATCCTCTAGACCCTGGGAAGTCCCCCCACCAGCAAGGGAGATCAGCCAGGACAGAGGAGGAACTTTAGAGTATTGGAGAAGAACACAGCAATTGATGTGAAGCAGTTAAAATGGGAATGGTCCTCCACAAACAGTAAGGGCTACTGCCCTGCACTTCCAAACCACATGCTGGTATGGGGACTCCGGCTTTAGAGATCAGACTCAGAGAGAGGGCTGGGGCTGGCTACATGGGAAAACAAAAGTTGGCCATGAGGAGACAACCTGGAGGGACTGGAGTCTAGGGTAATCATATTTGAGGGTGTAAGCTGAGGAAATGTGGTCGGGCTTGGAGGCCAGGCACCATTGTTTCGGGGTGCAGGAGGGAAGTGGCAGGATCCACTTTAGCCTTGTTCCCTGTGCGTGCTCTCAGGCTTCAGGACACTAACTGCTCTAGCTCCAGGAGCCACCTGGGAGCAGCTGCTGCCTAGCAACAAACAGCTGGGGAGAAGCCCCCACCCTTAGGGCTACAGAGAACTTGGATGGGAAGAATGACCTCAGGAATAGCACTAGTGCCAGCAGCCCGGCAGGGGGGGCACAGTAGTGGTACACATTCCACAGCTAGGAAATAGTACAAGCAGTACAGCTGGCCGTAGGAGTTACAAATGGCCCAGCAGCCAGGCAGAGTGAAGTGGAAACAGCGCAAATGGCCCTGGGAGTTGCAAACGGCCTGGCAGCTGGTCAGAGGGACAGCAGAAATAGCACAAGCTCCACAGCTCCTGCTAGTGGCCTGGCATAGGCCCACAGGAGTAGTGCATGTTCTGTGGCTAGCAGCAGGAATGGTGCAAGTAGCATATGTTCTGCAGCTAGCCATAAGAGCCGTGAGCAACTTGCCAAGTGGGCAGAATGACCATGGGAAAAGCACAAGCTCTGAGGCAGCTATAGACAGCACTCCTACCAGTGGCCCGGCAGGTGGAGAGACCATGGGAATGGCACAGATCCTACAGCTACATGAGAGCCTTTGAGATACAGTTAGGGAGCATCCCCTGCCCTTGGGGCTACAGAGAATGCTCCCTAGAGTGGCAAAACAGAGGGAGTGACTGCAAATGGCACCTACCCCTGAAAAGCAATCCCAAGAGCCTCCCAGGCAAAGAGGGGGAGGCCAGGAACAGCTGCTGACATTGCCAGCTACAGAGAGCTGCCTGGTAGTGGAAGGGGTCGCAGGAGCCACTTCATACTTTACCCACCCCACCACAAGAGCAATCCCATCAACTGTGAATCACCGCCACCCCCCTCAAAGACCCCATCCCTAGAAGCCACCTGGCCCCAGGAGAGGCAGTGTGATACCGCTGCCCCACGTGGTCTGGGTACATGTGAGCTTCTTCCACCCCTGAGAACTCCAGGATTAGGCACCAGCTGCTGCATCTGTATACCTGCTGTCAAGGGGACGATAAACATAGAAAGGTAGACACTATGAGATGACAAAGAAATAGCTTTCAGAATAAAGAAACAAAACCACATAAAAACAAAAAATTGAAGAGGAGATGGGCAGTCTGCCTGAAAAATAATTCAGAGTGATGATAGTAAAGATGACCCAAGATATCCAAAAAAGAATGGAGACACAGATCAAGAAGTTATAAGAAATGTTTAATAAAGAGCTAGAGGATTTAAAGAGCAAGCAAACTAAGATTCATAGCACAATATCTGAAATGAAAAATACACTAGAAGGAATCAATAGCAGAATAACAGAGGCAGAAGAACAAATAAGTGAAGTAGAAGGCAGAGTGATGGAAGTCACTACCACAGAAAAGAATAAAGAAAAAAGAATGAAAAGAACTAAAGAGAATCTAAGATTCCTCTGGGACAGCATTAAATCTACCAACATCCACATCATAGAGGTTCCAGAAGGAGAAGGGGGGTAGGCAGAGAAAATATTTAAAGGGATTATAACTGAAAACTTCCCTCATATGGGAAAGGAAGCACTCACTCAAGTTGGGGAAGCACAGAGAATCCCATACAGGATAAGCCTAAGAAGAAACACAGTAAGATACATACTATTGAAACTGACAAAAATCAAATACAAAGAAAAAACATTAAAATCCACAAGGGAAAAGCAACAAATAACATACGAGGGAACCCACCCACCCCACCCCACATAAGGATAAGAGCTGATTGTTCGTCAGAAACTCTGCAAGCTAGAAGGTAGTGGCAAGATATATTTAAGGTGATAGAAGGGGAGGAACCTAAAACCAAGAATACTCTACCCAGCAAAGTTCTCATTCAGATATGATGGAAAGATCACAAACTTTTCAGACAAGCAAAAGCCAAGAAAATTCAGAACCTCCAAACCAGCTCTGCAGCAATTACTAAAGGAAATTCTCCAGGCAGGAAAAAAACAAACAAACAAACAAACAAAAAAAAACACAATTAGAAACAAGGAAATTACAAATGAGAAAGCTCACTGGTAAAGGCAAACATAAAAGTAGGAAATCACCCATTGATGAATATGATATCAAAACTAGCAAGCATAAGAGGACAGGACAAATGCAGAACGTTGAAAATGCATTTGAAATTAAGAGGCCAGCAACCAAAACCAATTCTTTACATACATAGATGGTTATATCAACATCTAATGGGAACCACAAACCAAAAAACTATAACGGACACACACATAAAGAAAAAGCAGTCCAAACACAATACTAAAGATAGTCAGTAAATCACAAGAGAAAACAGCAAAAGAGGAAGGGAAGAAAAAAGAACTAAAATAGCAACCCAGTAAAATTTAGAAAATGGCAATAAGTACATACTTATCATTATCCATAATTACATTGATTGTAATGGAATAAATGCTCCAACCAAAAGACACAGACTGGCTAAATGGATACAAAAACAAGACCCATATATATGCTGTTTACAAGACACCCACTTCAGACCTTAGGACACATACATACCAAAAGTGAGGAGATGGTAGAGGTATTACATGCAAATGGAAATCAAAAGAAATCAGAAGTAGCAATACTCATATCAGACAAAATAGACTTTAACATAAAGAAAATCACAAGAGACAAAGAAGGGTACTACATAATGATCAAAGGATCCATCTAAGAAGAAGATATCATAATTGTAATTGTGCACCCAACATAGGAGCACCACAGTATATAAGGCAACTGCTAACAGCAATAAAAGGAGAATTGGCAGCAATGCAATCATAGTTGGAGACTTTAACATCCCACTTACATCAACGAACAGATCATCCTTACAGAACATCAACAAGAAAACACAGGCCTTAAATGACACCCTAGATCATATAGAGTTAACTGCCATTTATACAACATTCCCTCCCAGAGCAGCAAAATATACATTCTTCTTAAGTGCTCATGGAACATTCTCCAAGATAGATTACATCTTAGCCCACAGATTAAGCCTTGGTAAATTTTTAAAAATTAAAATTATTTCAAGGATTTTCACCAACTGCAATACTCTGAGGCTAGAAACCAACTGCAAGAAAAAAATAGCAAAAAACACGAACTCCTGGAAGCTAAACAATATGCTACTAAACAACCAATGGATCATTGAAGAAATCAAAGAGGAAATTAAAAGATACTTAGAGACAAATGGCAATGAAGATACAATAACCCAAAACCTATGGGACACAGCAAAAGCAGTTGTGAGAGGGAAGTTTATAGCAATAAAGTCTTATCTCAGGAAAGAAGAAAGATCTCCAATAAACAACCTAACCTTACACCTAAAACACCTAGAGAAAGAAGAACAGACAAAGCCAAAAATTAGTAGAAGGGAAGAAATCATAAAAATTAGAGCAGAAATTAATGACACAGAGACAAAGAAAACAATAGAGAAGATCACAAGTTGGTTCTTTGAAAAGATCAACAAAATTCATAAACCTTTAGCCAGACTCATCAAGAAAAAAGGGAGATGGTTCAAATCAATAATGTTAGAAGTGAAAAAGGAGAAATTATAACTGACAATACAGAACTACAAAGGATCATAAGAAACTAATATAAGAACCATATACCAATAAAATGGACAACCTAGAAGAAATGGGCAGATTCTTACAAAGGTACAACCTACCAAGACTGAACCAGGAAGAAACAGAAAATACGAATAGACCAATCAAAAGTACTGAAATTGAAAATGTGATTTATAAACTTCCAAAAATCAAAGGTCTAGGACCTGATGGCTTCAGAGTCTAATTCCATCAATCAGGCACTTCACTCCCTGACTTCAGACTATACTGCATAGCTACAGTCATCAAAACAGCATGGTACTGACACCAAAACAGAAGACCTAAATGTAAGGCCAGATACTATAAAACTCCTAGATAAGAATTCCAGTGTTGTGCACAGGGCTTCAGCACAAGGTCAGAGGGGAGGTATGGCCACAGTCATTTTGTGCAGGGGACTCTGCTCTGAAGTGCCCTGGGCAAGGTTCATGCATGCAGTATTCTGTGAGCAAATGACGCTAGAGGAAGAACAGAAGAAAAAAGTTGATATAGAGGAGATGGGATTAAGATGGCAGAATAGAAGGACTGGAGCTCAACTTCTCTCATAAAAACAACAAAATTCACAACTAAAGGCTGAACAATCTCCACCCAAATGGACCAGAAACCTTAAAAAAGATACTCTACTCCAGAAGACAAAGAGGAGGCCACATCAAGAGGTAGGAGGGGGGATTACATGATATAAACAACCCCATACCTCCTGGGTGGGAAGCCCCACAGACTTGAAACTAACTGGTTCACAGAGACTCACCTACAGGAGTGAGCATTCTGAGCCCTACATCAAACTCTCACGTGTGGGGATCTGGCACTGGGAAAAAGAGACCCTGGAGCATCTGGCATTGAAGGCCAGTGGGACTTGTGAGCAGGAGCTCCATGGGGCTGGGGAAAACAGAGATGCCATTCTTTTTTTTTTTAATAATTTTTTTTAATTTTCCCACTGTACAGCAAGGGGGTCAGGTTATCCTTACATGTATACATTACAATTACATTTTTCCCCCACCCTTTCTTCTGTTGCAACATGAGTATCTAGACAAAGTTCTCAATGCTATTCAGCAGGATCTCCTTGTAAATCTATTCTAAGTTGTGTCTGATAAGCCCAAGCTCCCGATCCCTCCCACTCCCTCCCCCTCCCCCTCCCATCAGGCAGCCACAAGTCTCTTCTCCAAGTCCATGATTTTCTTTTCTGAGGAGATGTTCATTTGTGCTGGATATTAGATTCCAGTTGTGAGTGATATCGTATGGTATTTGTCTTTGTCTTTCTGGCTCATTTCACTCAGGATGAGAGTCTCTAGTTCCATCCATGTTGCTGCAAATGGCATTATGTCATCCTTTTTTATGGCTGAGTAGTATTCCATTGTGTATATATACCACCTCTTCCGAATCCAATCATCTGTCGATGGACATTTGGGTTGTTTCCATGTCTTGGCTATTGCGAATAGTGCTGCAATGATCATGCGGGTGCACGCGTCTCTTTTAAGTAGAGTTTTGTCCAGATAGATGCCCAAGAGTGGGATTGTGGGGTCATATGGAAGTTCTATGTATAGATTTCTAAGGTATCTCCAAACTGTTCTCCATAGTGGCTGTACCAGTTTACATTCCCACCAACAGTGCAGGAGGGTTCCCTTTTCTCCACAGCCCCTCCAGCACTTGTTATTTGTGGATTTATTAATGATGGCCATTCTGACTGGTGTGAGGTGGTATCTCATGGTAGTTTTGATTTGCATTTCTCTTATAATCAGCGATGTTGAGCATTTTTTCATGTGTTTGTTGGCCATCTGTATATCTTCCTTGGAGAAATGTCTATTCAGATCATTTGCCCATTTTTCCATTGATTGGCTTTTTTGCTGTTGAGTTGTATAAGTTGTTTATATATTCTAGAGATTAAGCCCTTGTCAGTTGCATCATTTGAAACTATTTTGTCCGGTTCTGTAAGTTGTCTTTTTGTTTTCTTTTGGATTTCCTTTGCTGTGCAAAAGCTTTTCAGTTTGATGAGGTCCCATGGGTTTATTTTTGCTCTAATTTCTATTGCTTTTGGGGGACTGACCTGAGAAAATATTCATGATGTTGATGTCAGAGAGTGTTTTGCCTGTGTTTTCTTCTAGGAGTTTGATGGTGTCCTGTCGTATAGTGAAGTCTTTCAGCCATTTTGAGTTTATTTTTGTGCATGGTGTGAGGGTGTGTTCTAGTTTCATTGCTTTGCATGCAGCTGTCCAGGTTTCCCAGCAATGCTTGCTGAATAGACTTTCTTTTTCCCATTTTATGTTCTTGCCTCCCTTGTCAAAGATTAATTGACCATAGGTGTCAGGGTTTATTTCTGGATTCTCTCTTCTGTTCCATTGGTCTGTCTGTCTGTTTTGGTACCAGTACCACACTGTTTTGATGACTGTGGCTTTGTAGTATTTCTTGAAGTCTGGGAGAGTTATGCCTCCTGCTTGGATTTTGTTTCTCAGGATTGCTTTGGCGATTCTGGGTCTTTCGTTGTTCCATATAAATGTTTGCATTGTTTGTTCTAGCTCTGTGAAAAATGTCATGGGTAATTTGATAGGGATTGCATTGAATCTGTAGATTGCTTTGGGTAGTATGGCCATTGTTACAATATTGATTTTCCCAATCCAGGAACATGGAATATCTTTCCATTTCTTTCCATCTTCTTTGATTTCTTTGATTAAAGTTTTATAGTTCTCGGCATATAGGCCCTTTACCTCCTTGGTCAGGTGTATTCCGAGGTATTTGATTTTGTGAGGTGCAATTTTAAAAGCTATCGTATTTTTGTATTCCTTTTCTAATATTTCATTGCTGGTATACAGAAATGCAACTGACTTCTGAGTGTTAATCTTATATCCTGCTACTTTGCTGAATTTATGAATCAGTTCAAGTAGTTTTGGGGTTGAGTCCTTCGGGTTTTCTATGTATAGTATCATGTCATCTGCATACAGTGACAGTTTTATCTCTTCTCTTCCTATATGGATGCCTTTTATTTCTTTTGTTTGTCTAATTGCTGTGGCTAAGACTTCCAAAACTATGTTGAAGAGCAGTGGTGAGCGTGGGCATCCCTGTCTTGTTCCAGATTTGAGTGAGAAGGCTTTCAGTTTTTCCCCATTGAGTATTATATTTGCTGTGGGTTTATCATAAATGGCTTTGATTATATTCAGGAATGTTCCCTCTATACCCACTTTGGCGAGGGAGAGACGCCATTCTTAAAAGTCACACACAGACTTTCATGTGCACTGGGTCCCAGGGCAAAGCAGTCTCCATAGGAATCTGGGTCAAACCTGACTGCAATTCTTGGAGGACCTCCTAGGAAAACAGGGGTGAATGTGGCTTCTTGCGAGGGAAGGACTTTGAAAGCAAAGCTCTCAGGAATATTCATCAGCTTGCCTTTCTCTGGAGGTGGCCATTTTGGGAAAATCTGGACCCACCCATCAGCACTGAGAAGCCCCAGGCCAAACAATAATCCAGGTGGGATCACAGCCCTGCCCCTCAGTAAACAGGCTCCCTAAAGACCCCTCAGGCACACAGGTGCCTGTAATCCCATCCAGAGACTAAGCCCCACCCACCAGAGGGATAGGAATAAGCTCCATCTACCAGTGGGCAAGCATCAGCCCTTCTCATGAGGAAGCCTACAGCAAGCCCCCATAATGACTTCAGCCACAACGGGGGCAGACACCAGAAGTAAGAGCAGCTACAACTCTACTGTCTGCAAAAAGGTCACCACACCAAAAACCTATACAAATGAAAAGACAGAGAACTGTAACTCAGATGAGGGAGAAGGGAAAAACCCCAGAAAATTAGCTAAGCAATGAGGAGATTCTCAGCCTCCAGGAAAAAGACTTTAGATTGTCAATATTGAAGATGATGCAAGGCATTGGAAACAAACTGGAGGCAAAGATGGATGACTTACAGGAAACACTGAGCAAAGAGATACAAGATATAAAACTTAAGCAACAAGAGATGCAACTACAATAACCGAAATAAAAAATTCACTAGAAGCAACTAACAGCAGAATACAGGAGTCAGAAGAATGAATAAGCGAGGCGGAGGACAGATTAGTAGAAATTACAGATGCAGAACAGAAAAGAGAAAAAAGATTGAAAACAAATGAAGAGAGTCTCAGAGATCTCTGTGACAATGTTAAATGCACCAACATCCGTATTATAGAGGTGCCAGAAGGAGAAGAGAGAGAGAAGGGGACAGAAAAAATATTCCAAGAGATAATAGCCGAAAACTTCCCTAACATGGGAAAGGAACCACTCACTCAAATCCAGGAAGCACAAAAAGTACCATATAAAATAAACCCAAGGAGGAATACACTGCAACACATATTAATCAAACTGACCAAAATTAAAGGCAAAGAGAAATATTAAAAGCACTTGGGAAAAGAAACAAATGACATGCAAGGGAACCCCAATAAGGTTATCGGCAGCTTTTTCAGCAGAAACTCTGCAGGCCAGAAGGGAGTGGAATGATATACTTAACATGATGAAAGGAAAAAACCTTCAACCAAGATTACTTTCCCCAGCAAGGCTCTCATTCAGATTTGAAGGAGAAATCAAAACCTTCACAGACAAGCAAAAGCTGAGAGAATTCAGCAACACTAAACCAGTGTTACAACAAATACTAAAGGGACTTCTCTAGGCGGAAAAGAAAAGACAACAACAGGAAACAAAAATACCACAAATGACAAGGCTCACCAGTAAAGGTGTGTATATACAGTAAAGATACAAAATCATCCACACATAATTATGCTACCAAAATCAGAAATTGTGAGGAAGGTACAAATTCAGGACACCAGAGATGAAATTGCAATTAAGAGAACAACAACTTAAAACAATCTCATATACATATAGACTCTTATATCAAAACTTCAGAATAACTGCAAACCAGAAATCTACAACTGATACACAAACAAACAAGAAAAGTCAACTCAATTCAACAGTAAAGATAGTCATCAAACCACAAGAGGAGAGAACAAGAGAAGAAGGGAAGAAAAAAGAGCAACAACAGCAAATCCACAACAGGTAATAAAATGGCAATAAGAATGTACATATCAATAATTACCTTAAATGTAAATGGACTAAATGCTCCAACCAAAAGACATAGACTGGCTGAATGCATACAAAAACAAGACCCATATATATGCTGTCTTCAAGAGACCCACTTCACTTCTAGGGACACATACAAATTGAAAGTGAGAGGATGGAAGAAAATATTCTGTGCAAACGGGAATCAAAAGAAAGCTGGAGTATCAATACTCATATCAGACAAAATAGACTTTAAAATGAAGGATATTTTAAGGGACCAGGAAGGTCACTACCTAATGATCAAAGGATCAATCCAAGAAGAAGATATAACAATTGTAAATATCTACGCACCCAACATAGGTTCACCACAATATATAAGGCAACTGCTAACAACCTTAAAAGGACAAATCTACAATAACACGATCATAGTGGGGGACTTTAACACCCCACTTACAGCAATGGACAGATCATCCAGACAGAAAATCCACAAGGAAACATAGCCCCTGAATGAAGCATTAAGCAGGTGGACTTGATAGATATTTATAGGACATTCCATCCAAAAGGAACAGAATACACATTCTTCTCAGGTGCACATGGAACATTCTGTAAGATTGATCACATTCTAGGCCACAAATCAAGCCTTGGCAATGTTAAGAAAATTGAAATCACATGAAGCATCTTTTCCAACCACAATGCTATATGACTTGAAATCAACAACAAGAAAAAAACTGCAAAAAGCACAAACACGTGGAGACTAAACAACATGCTACTAAACAACCAATGGATCACTGAAGAAATCAAAGAGGAAACTTAAAAATACCTAGAAGCAAATGACAACAAAGATATGACACTCCACAAACTATGGGATGCACCAAAAGCTGTTCTAAGAGGAAAGTTTATAGCCATACAAGCCTATCTCAGGAAACAAGAATAGCTCAAATAAACAACCTAACTTGACATCTAAAGCAGTTTAAGAGAGAAGAACAGACAAGACCTAAAGTTAGTAGAAGGAAAGAAATCATAAAGATCAAGCAGAAAGCAATGAAATAGAAACAAAGAAAACCATAGAAAACATCAATGAAACGAAAAGCTGGTTCTTTGAAAAGATCAATGACATTGATAAACCCTTAGCCAGACTTAGCAAGAAAAAAAGAGAGAGGACTCAAATCAATAAAATTAGAAATGAAAAAGGAGAAGTAACAACAGACATCACAGAAATACAAAGGGTCATAAGAGACTACTATACACAACTATACACCAATAAAACGGAACCCTAGAAGAAATGGAAAAATTCTTAGAGAAGTACAATCTTCCAAGACTAAACCAAGATGAAATAGAAAAGATGAATGGACCCATCACAATAACTGAAATTGAAACTGTGACTAAAAAACTTCCAACAAAGTCCAGGACCAGATGGCTTCACAGGCGAATTCTATCAAACATTTAGAGAAGAGCTAACACCTCTCCTTCTGAAACTATTTCAAAAAATTGCTGAGGAAGGGACACTTCCAAACTCATTCTATGAGGCCACCATCACTCTGGTACCAAAACCAGACCAAGATACCACAAAAAAAAGAAAATTACAAGCCAATTTCACTGAGAACATTGTGCAATAATTCTCAACAAAATACTAGCAAACTGCATCCAACAATACATTAAAATGATTGTGCATCATGATCAAGTGGGATTTATGCCAGGGATTCAAGGATTCTTCAATATCCTCAAATCAATCAGTGTGATACACCACATTAACAAACTGAAGAATAAAACCCATATGATCCTCTCATTAGATGCAGGAAAAGCCTTTGACAAAATCCAACACCCATTTCTGATAAAAACCCTTCAGAAAGTGGGCATAGAGGGAACATACCTCAACATCATCAAGGCCACATATAACAAACCCAGAGCTAACATCATTCTCAATGGTGAAAAGCTGGAAGAATTCTCGCTGAGATCAGGAACAAGACAAGGATGTCCACTCTCGCCACTACTCTTCAACATAGTTCTGGAAGTGCTAGCCATGGCAATCAGAGAAGTAAAAGAAATAAAAGGAATCCAAATTGGAAAGGAAGAAGTAAAACTATCACTATTTGCAGATGACATAATACTATACCTAGAGAATCCTAAAGACTCTACCAAAAAAACTGTTAGAGCTCATCCATGAATTTGGCAAAGTCGCAGGATACAAAATTAATACACAGAAATTGACAGCATTTCTATACACTAACAATGAAAGAGCAGAAAGAGAAATTAGGGAAGCAATCCTGTTTACCATTGCATCCAAAAGAATAAAATACCTAGGAGTAAACCTACCTAAAAAGACAAAAGACCTGTACTCTGAAAACTATAAGACACTGATGAAAGCAGTCAAAGATGACACCAATAGACGGAAAGACATACCATGCTCGTGGATTGGAAGAGTTAGTATTATCAAAATGACTGTACTACCCAAGGCAATCTACAGATTCAGTATGATGCATATCAAATTACCAAGGACATTTTTCACAGAACTTGAACAAAATATTTTAAAGTTTGTTTGAAAGCACAAAAGACCCAGAATAGCCAAAGACATCCTGAAAAAGAAAAATGGAGCTGGAGGAATCAGGCTCCCAGACCTCAGACTATACTGCAAAACAACAATCATGAAAACCATATGTTACTGGCACAAAGACAGAAATATAGATCAGTGGAACAGGATAGGAAGCCCAGAATTAAACCCACGCACCTACAGCCAACTCATCTATGACAAAGGAGGCAAGAATATACAATGGAGAAAGGACAGCTGCTTTTTTTTTTTTTTTGGTCTTTTTTGTCTTTTTGCCATTTCTTGGGCTCTCCCACGGCATATGGAAGTTCCCAGGCTAGGGGTCGAATCGGAGCTGTAGCCACTAGCCTACACCAGAGCCACAGCAACGCGGGATCCAAGCCGCATCTGCAACCTACACCACAGCTCACAGCAACGCCAGATCGTTAACCCACTGAGCAAGGGCAGGGACCGAACCTGCAACCTCATGGTTCCTAGTCGGATTCGTTAACGACTGAGCCATTATGGGAACTCCAAGGACAGCTTGTTCAATAAGTGTCGCTGGGAAAACTGGAGAGCCACATGGAAAAGAGCGAAATTAGAAATCTTCCTAACACCATACACAAAAATAAACTCCAAATGGATTAAAGACCTAGATATAAGACCAGACACTATAAAACTCTTAGAGGAAAACATAGGCCAAACACTCTCTAACATAACCAACAGCAATATCTTCTCAGATCCACCTCTTAGAGTATTGACAATAAAAACAAAAATAAACAAATGGGACCTAATTAAACATAAATATTTCTGCACAGCGAAGGAAACCCTAAACAAAACAAACAAACAAACAAAAAAAAACAACCCACAGAATGGGAGAAAATCTTTGCAAATGAATCAACTGACAAGGGATTAACCTCCAGAATTTATAAACACTTTCTGCAGCTCCATACAAAAAACCCCACAAATAACCCCATCAGAAAATGGGCAGAAGATCTAAACAGACAATTCTCCAAAGACATACAGATGGCCAAAAAACACATGAAAAGATGTTCAACATCACTCATTATTAGAGAAATGCAAATCAAAACCACTATGAGGTACCACTTTACACCTGCCAGAATGGCCATCATCAAAATGTCTACAAACAGTAAGTGCTGGAGAGGGTGTGGAGAAAAATGAACCCTAGTACACTGTTGGTGGGAATGTAAATTGGTGCAACCACTGTGGCAAACAGTATGGCGATTCCTTAGAAAACTAAAAATAGAACTACCGTTTGATCCAGCAATCCCACTCCTGGGCATCTATCCAGAGAAAAACATGACTTGCAAAGACATATGCACTCCGATGTTCATTGCAGCACTATTTGCAATAGCCTAGACATGGAAACAACCTAAATGTCCATCAACAGAGGAGTGGATCAAGAAGATGTGGCACATATACACAATGGAATATTACTCAGCCATTAAAAGGAACGAAATACTGGCATTTTTAGCAACATGGATGGACCTAGAAATTATCATGCTAAGTGAAGTCAGCCATACAATGAGACACCAACATCCAATGCTTTCACTGGTATGTGGAATCTGAAAAAAGGACAGACTGAACTTCTTTGCAGAGTAGATGCTGACTCACAGACATTGAAAATCTTGTGGTCTCCAGAGGAGACAGTTTGAGGGGTGGGGGGATGTGCTTGGGTTGTGGGATGGAAATCCGATAAAATTGGATTGTGATGATCATTATACAACTACAGATGTGATAAATTGATTTGAGTAATAAAATATATATAGTTGAAAAAAAACCCTAGAGAAAAACATAGACAGAATGCTCTTTGACATAAATCATAGCAACATTTTGTTTGATCCACCTCCTAGAGTAATGATTATAGAAGCAAAAATAAATCAATGGGTCCTAATTAAACTCAAAAGCTTTTTGTACAGCAAAGGATACCATTAAAGAAACAAAAAGACAACCCACAGAATGGGAGAAAATCTTTGCAAACAATGCAGCTGACAAGGGTCTAATCTCCAAAATATACAAACAACTCATGCATCTCAATAACAACAAAAACCAAAAAACCCAATGGAAAAATGAGCAGCAGATCTAAATAGATTTCTTCAAAGAAGACATATAGTCAGTAGGCACATGAAAAAATGCTCATCATCATTAATTATTAGAGAAATGCAAATCAAAACTACAATGAGGTACCACCTTACACCAATCAAAATGGCCATTATTAACAAGTTAACAAAAACAAATGCTAGAGAGGGTATGGAGAAAAGGGAACCCTCCTTCACTGTTGGTGGGAATGTAAATTGTTACAAGCACTGTGGAAAACCGTTCGGAAGTTCCTCAGAAAACTAAATATAGAACTACCGTATGATCCAGCAGTCCCACTCCTGGGCATATATCTGGACAAAACTTTCATTCAAAAAGATACTTGCACCTGTATATTCATTGCAGCACTATTCACAATAGCCAGGACACAGAAACAACCTAAAAATCCATAGACAGAAGAACGGATTAATAAGATGTGGTATATATATATATATATACAATGGAATACTAAGCCATGAGAAAGAACAAAATAATGCCATTTGCAGCAACATGGATGCAACTAGGGATTTTCATACCAAGTGAATAAGTCAGAAAGACAAATACCATATGGTATCATTTATATGTGGAATCTAAAATATAATACAAATGATGCTATCTACAAAACAGAAACAGACTCATGGACATGGAGAACAGACTCGTAGTTGCCGAGGGGGAGGAGAGAGGGAATGAGATGGACTGGGAGTTTGGGGTTGGTAGATGCAAAATATTACACTTAGATAAGCAATGAGATCCTACTGTACAGTTCAGGGAACTATATCCAATCTCTTGGGGTAGAACATGATGGAAGGATCATATGAGAAAAAGAATGTATACATATGTATGAATGAGTCACTATGAGTGGGTACAGCAGAAATTGGCACAACACTGTAAATCAACTATAGTATAATAAAAATTTAGGAGATAAACTATAATGGGAAAGGATCTAAAAAAGATATATGTATAACTTTTCTATACACCAGAAACAACACATTACAAATCGCTATCCTTCAATTTAAAAAAGATTTTTTTCATTCAAAATCCTAAATATAATAATTATACTGCTATTTTTAAGTTAATGCTACTTAGTGGACCTGTCATTAAAAATTTGATTATCAGCAGAATCCGTTATGGGCATTATTAAAACACACAATTTAAATAAAAGTTAAAAGAGCTTTTAGATCTAGAGAAAAATGTTCATTCTCAAGGAAAAGAAAAGAATTTTTAAAGACACAACTCATAAAACATTTGCAATGTAATTATTCATTTTAACTAAGTTTATGCAAAGTCTAAATCAAGTAAATTGAAGTGACACAGTTTTATACCCCTCATAAATGACTGATCTACTGAAAATGTATGTTAAAGAGAATCACAGGAGTTCTCATTGTGGCTCAGAGGGCGAATGATCTGGCTTGTTTTTGCTGACCTGCCAGTTCGATTCCTGGCCTGGGGCAATGGGTTAAGGATCTGGCATTGCTCAGATTAAGATCCCTGGCCCAGGGGTTTCTATATGCTGAAGGTGCAGCTGAAAAGGGGGGGAAATTAGGCACGTGGGGGTGGGGGGGGAAGAGAATCATAAAAAAAGAGAGAGAGAATCATAGGATTTGCAGCTGCTTAATGGCTTCAAACAGACCCACAGAGTAATCACCTCAAATTCTGTTGTACTTTGAAAGATATCTAGAAAACTTTGGTTAATCTGTAGTTGTGTTTTAACCCTAAAATTCTAGGACCTCTTCCTGATCTCTGATTTAAATACCATTTCCATAGCTCCTCTTTATTTCCTTTTTCAAAAAAAAATATGGCAACTTCTGGAGTTCCCGTCGTGGCACAGTGGTTAACGAATCCGACTAGGAACCATGAGGTTGCGGGTTCGGTCCCTGCCCTTGCTCATTGGGTTAACGATCCGGCATTGCCGTGAGCTGTGGTGTAGGTTGCAGACGCGGCTCGGATCCCGCGTTGCTGTGGCTCTGGCGTAGGCCGGTGGCTACAGCTCCAATTCGACCCCTAGCCTGGGAACCTCCATATGCCACGGGAGCGGCCCAAAGAAATAGCAAAAAGACAAAAAATAAATAAATAAATATATATATATATATATATATGGACTTCCCCCCCCTTTTTTTTTTTTTTTTTTGTCTTTTTGTCTTTTGTTGTTGTTGTTGCTATCTCTTGGGCCGCTTCCGCGGCATATGGAGGTTCCCAGGCTAGGGGTTGAATCGGAGCTGTAGCCACCGGCCTACGCCAGAGCCACAGCAACGCGGGATCCGAGCCGCGTCTGCAACCTACACCACAGCTCACGGCAACGCCGGATCGTTAACCCACTGAGCAAGGGCAGGGACCGAACCCGCAACCTCATGGTTCCTAGTCGGATTCGTTAACCACTGCGCCACGACGGGAACTCCTGGACTGCCCCTTTTATAAGAGTCTTTTAAATTTTTGGAAGATAGTCTTTTGTCTCAGCCTTTTCGTTTTGGGGTTAAAGAAGCACTATTTTCACAAGGCCGATTTAAAGTTAAAATTTTCCTTCCAGGCTCTATATACATACCAGAGTAAACCCTAGCCCCTCACTTCCAACTCTCTGGGAGTCTGTACATGTTAGTGCTATTATTTTCTATTAGAAAACTCATAGACCAGCTCACTTATGTGCATCAGATCATCTAAGTGCAATCTATCTGACAGCAGACTGTTATAAAAATAGGTGACCCATTTAAAAGTATATTGGACTTCTGCAATTTAAAACAAATACTTTGCCTTCAATAATATGCTGTGTGGTATCCTAGCCTGGCTTTGCCATTTTTGATGATATTCATTTTTTAACCTCTACGTGTACTTACACAGGCCTGTATTTTAATTCAATAGGAGAAGGTGCCCAGCTGGATTTTGATGCCCTCTGTGATAACGATGACACAGCCATGGCTGCCTTCATGAATTACTTAGAAGCAGAGGGGGGCCTGGGAGACCCTGGAGACTTCAGCGACATCCACTGGACCCTCTAGCATTTGATTTTTAACTCTAGCAATGAGAAACATTTTAAAGCATTTCATTTACAAAAGACCTTATTCTACTGTACTGTATTGTTACTATTTTTATCTTCTATTCCTAATCATGTTCTACCAGTTTTTATATATTTGAAACTGACTTTCACAGGGATAGGGGGAAATATGATTTTTCTCCTCCAATTCTCAGAATTTTCTATAGACTACTTTACTCATTGAAATGGCTTAAAACCCACTAATTGCTATATTTTTGCTAAATCTTTCTAACCAAGAATATCACGTATATCTTGCTTTGGTTTTGCTTTAGTTTTTTGATGCAGTTGTTTTGAGTTTGAAGAATCTAATGTACTGATATTTTCCTTGTGTCTCAAATTCATTTATAATTGATTTATAACAGATTTGTGTAATGTGGAACATTTCCATTCCTTGTATATTTCCTTAATTGAGGGTAGGGCTTAGCCACTTTAAGAAAATAAGTAAGTACTTGGACATTTAAAGGGACAGTGCAAATTTGTAGAGGTAACTACAATGAATACGGTATTCAGTCTTTGTAAGCTTAAGCAAGCACAAGCCAGGGTAGTTATGCTCAGTCGAGCACTTTGAGATGGATTTTAAGTAAGATGATTTCTTATTTAAAACTTAAAAAAAAAAAAAAAAAGCCAAGAGTTCAACTTTGCTTACTGAAAAGGGAAGATCTCAGTGATTAACTTTTGCATGTAAATTTTTCTCTCTTTTTTTAAAGAATATAACCACTCAAGAGTTTTATTACAGATAGAACATGTTTTTGATGCTGAAAAGGTATTTAGCAATGGGTTAGTCTTAGAGGAAGAAACAGGCCCAGGAAGATTCAATGCCTTGTGTAACATCACTATTAAGTTCTTGGGTCTTTTAATGTTTAATGTGTATAAACCAGTTTCATTATACACATTTGAGAAAGCAATAGTCTTGCTGCTTAAATGATTAGTTAACTGACTTAGAAACTAGACATTGGCTTTCTAAATCATTAGGCAGTCACAGTTACCATTGCCTGTAACCAAAGGTAATGATATAAACACATGTTTAAAATCATGAGGCAATGAGAAAATTTCAAAACCAATCTTCTAGCTGTAATTAAAAATCGAGAGCATTTTTAAACCAATAATTAATCTAGAGGTGGCTCAAACAGTGTAAGAATTGAGGATATTTAAAATACTGTATGTACATTTATCTTTTTGAAGCTCAAACTTCCATCAAACCTATGGTTTTAATAGTGCTTTCTAGTTTATCGAGTGTGTTCCCATATATTCTCTTTTGTGCCCCACAAATGAAAGTAAGATAGGCTAGGAGACTAATGGGGAAAACCTGAGGGTCAGATGTGGGGATCAAATTCAGTTTTCCTTTTCTACGTGGTGTTGTAACTCTCCAACAGATTTCCCTTTGAGCCCCTCTCCACAACAAAGCATTCTTTTGAC
Organism: Sus scrofa; assembly: GCF_054392235.1. NCBI lineage: Eukaryota > Metazoa > Chordata > Mammalia > Artiodactyla > Suidae > Sus > Sus scrofa. The sequence continues at coordinate 53,167,820 of NC_139387.1, read as the reverse complement.
CTTGCCTGTTTCCTCAGGCTGTAAGTAATAAATTTGAACTTGGAGATTGCCTCAATGGCAATCACAGCAACAGGCAACAACCAAAATCAAAAGTCCCTCCACTTTGACATTGGCACTGCAAGGGCAAGGATGTATTGGCCCCTTGTCTTGAGCTGATACAATATATCAGCCATGTCAAAGGGACAGTATCACTCCTGGTTCTGACATTTGAGGACTTGAGAGACATCCATGTTTAGAAGAAGCCAAAGAAACCCCAGAAGATGGGAGAAGATTGGTTTGCAGCAGCCTAAGCATGATAGTTAAGTCTGAAGAGGCAAGAACGATCACATCTGTTCTCCAAGTCGGGTAGAGAGATCTGCCTCCAAAGGTTAGCACTTTAGGGGTCTGAACCACTGCAGGATGGGCTAGATCTCCAGAGTCAGCCTAAGCTAGTGACAGCAAGATAGGTCACTGGGGCTACATGACCTCCAAAGCAGGTGGGGCAAACCCTAATGAAGTAAGGATCTGAGATGCAGAGTTTCTTGAAGTTGGCTATTGCTGCTTGCATAGTAGCAATTCTCTCTCTTTGCAAGGGAAGGGGTCATTCCATAGACCTGTGGGCGGAAAGCCACTTGAATGCTTGGATCCCTTAGTAGCCCTCTCTGATATTTATCTTCTCACCCTGGACCCAGAATCCAATCCATGCGTTGTAAGATATTGTAGCTCTAAGTTCAATGCTTTCTTCAAAATGCATTTGATTGCTACTGGGAGTGCCGTATTTTTATGGTTTACACTATATTACTTTTTTTCTCTTACCAATTAATTGCTTGCATTTTACTGAAAAATATCTACAAGTTTAATGAAAATATCATAAAAAGAATACTCTATTTTTAATTCTAAGAATTGCCTACAATAATATATTGGAGTAGGAGGAGTGCCTGGAATCAGAAGAGCCCACTCAACCTAAATGTATCTGTGTGAGCTCAAGCAAGCCATTTAACCTCTCTGTACCTGAGTTTCTTTATATGTAAAAAGAGGTTTGATCTTTCAGTTTACTTCCAGTTCTGATTCTGTGATTCTAATCCACGGGACTTGAACATTAGACACTAGAAATATGTTGTCCTACAGTATGATAGCCACTGGCTACGTCATCTATTGAGCGCTTGAAACGTGGCCAATACATATTGAGCTGGACTGTGAACATAAAATGCGTGCCAGATTTAAGAGACTTAGTATGAAAAAAAATACAAAACATCACATTAGCAATTTTACATTGATTACATGTTCAAATAATATTTTGGACATAATGAAACATTACAATTAATTTTAAAAATTTTCTAATATGGCTACTGGAAAGCTTTAAATTACACAGGTGGCACACATTATATTTCCACTCTAGAACATTTTTTTAAACAATGTTATGGTTGCACTAGTGGCATGTGGAAGTTCCTGGGCCAAGGATTGAATCTGAGCTGCAGCTGCAACCTGCGGCAATGCTGGATCCTTTTAACACACTGCACTAGGCCAGGGGTTTAACCTGTGCCTCCACTGCAAACCAAACCACTGCAGTCAGGTTCTTAAACTACTGTACCATAGCGGGAATTCCCTCCTCTAGAACATTTTAAGTGGGTATTATTTAAGCAGACCAAAGGTTATACAATAAGTATGCTATTTACCTCTAAATGCTATCTATGGTTTAAAGAACATGAATTCATCCTTAATTCAGTACAAATACCTGTGAACCTCTATCAACATATCACATATAAAAGTTTTTTGAAATTAGTAAACTTGAAAATGTTAGATATTTTATTAGCCCGAAATCAAATGAAAGTTGAGGTATGTGTTGACACTGTATGGTAGTCACTAAATTTGGAAATCCACTGAGAAACAGAAAGACAAATAGGAAGATACAGAATAAACTTTCAGTAAGTAAATGGAATTAAAGGAAGTATCTAATTATAGTGTCACTATGGGAAAAGGTGGTATTCATTGGTTGGTAAAAACTTTGAGGAATTTCTGTGGAGTCCAGGGCACAGATGTTTAAAATAGCCACTCTCTATGTATCATATCATGTTCAGTGAGTCCAGTTTCAGATTCTGCTCTAAAGAGGAATCTACCACTCAGTTAGGTCATTGCTGGGCTCTGGAATTAGAGACTCAGGTTTACCAAGCACAGTATTGTGGGTACAGCGGGATGCTCTAGAATTATCAGAAGCTTAAAGAAAACCTCCTGGGTGGCCACTAGGTGTCACTTTCCCATCCCTATAGTGCTTTGTTGTCATTAGATGATTTTTTTTCCCCAAGTTCCAAGGAGAGGAAGAAAGGCATTTATGACTTTTGTGTCCAGAATAAGTCTGCCTCTGTTTTTTAAGAAATGCTTTTTAAGAAAAGTCTGGGGAGATCCTTTCCACATAAAATAAGAATTTTGGTTTAGAGAACTTTCCAGATGTAGCTCCAATAAAAGCTGACTTTAGAAAGAAAATCCATCCATCCTAGAATGATGCTTTCTCAACTCATTTGGGAGTGTTTGGTGTATGTCATTGCTCATTCAATCCTGAGTTTAGGTTTGCCTTTTTTTTTTTTTAAACGGTTGCATGTGTGGCATATGGAAGTTCCCAGGCTAGGGGTCAAATCAGAGTTACCCACGTCTGCAGCCTACACCACAGCCCACAGCAACACTGGATACTTAACCCACTGAACAAGACCAGGGATTGAACCCACATCCTCATGGATACTAGTCAGGTTTGTTACCACTGAGCCACAATGGGCACTCCCTTAGGTTTGCCTTTTGTACAATTTTTAGCTCTTTCTCATTTCACTTGCTTTTGTCTGTATGTTGGTATTTTTTAAATTTTTGTGGTAAATAATGAGTGAAATTAAACTATATTTTATAATAACTACTGGTTTGGAGTTTTTATTTAACATATTAAACCTCCTCCAAAAAAGTGTGTCCTTAACTACATTCTAAAGTGGAAACATAGACTGGGTAGATGATCCAGAGTTCTAAAACCACTGGGGACGGAGGGACATGTTACTATATACATTTTGGTGGGACCTGTTCATCAGGGTGTGCTAACTGCTGTAAAAACCCTAAAATATCAATGGCTTATGGAGTTCTCATTGCAGCTCAGGGGGTTAAGAACCTGACATAGTGTCCAAGAACCTCACTCAGGGGTTAAGGATCCGGTGTCACCACAGGTGCAGTGGAGGTCGCAGATGCGGCTCGGATCCAGTATTGCTGTAAATGTAGGCCGGCCCCTGTAGCTCCGATTCGACCCCTAGCCTGGGAACTTCCATAATGCAGGTATGGCTGTAAAAAGAAAAAATAATAAAAATAAAAATTAAAAAATATATCAGTGGTTTAACTCAGTAAAGTTTTCCTCCTCTTTATCACATCCAGTGTCATTAGTAATATGTCTCTGACTCTACTCCCTTCTCCTCCCTGCCTCTTCCTCTTTCCTTCTTTCAGCTTTGCTTTCCTCTAAGTGGATTTTATCTCCTAGTGGACCTTCTCCTTGATACTGATGCACAGAAGCAATTATACCTGGAAAGAGAGCTTCTCTGTTTCCTAGTAATTCACAAAAATGCCCATCGATGAGGCATCTGTTTTAACTTGTTTCACACGGACTTTCCTGTAGTCAACAGGCTGGAAGACAGCAAGGCTTTGGTCCCATGACAAAACCTGGGTTTAAAGTCATCCTTGAAAGGGAAAATCATGGTGAATATAGCCAACTGCCTGACAGCCTAGGGCCAGAGGAAGGAATAAGGATGTACTCAGAAGGGACAATGGAGAACTCATAATTCTTGACAGTTGATGATTTCCTAGAATTGTGAGCTTATTTGAGCCTCAAGTATCATTAGTTATTTTATTCTATTTTTGAAGGGTGGGGGATGGCAAGGTTATATCACATTTTTTTTTCTTTTTATACACCTGCAGCATACGGAAGTTCCCAGGCCAGAGGCAGAATTGGAGCTGCAGCTGAGGCCTACACCACAGCCATGGCAACCCACGATCTGAGCCACATCTGTGACCTACTCTTCAGTTTGCGGCAATGGTAGAACCTTAACACACGGAGCCACAACAGGGATTCCTATATCACATTTTTTCAGCCTTGCCTATTTTTTTTATTTAATACCTAGTCAGTAGTCACTTTGGAAGACTCTGTCCATTGCTTAAGGCAAGTATGTGTTGAGAAAGACAATTAAGAGTTGTCTTAAATCCTTGTCCACCTGTATGTTTCTGGCATTGAATTTATACTTAAGCAGTCTTAGCACTTGGCTAACTGTTAGGCAGTATTTCCCACAGTTATTCCTTTCCAGGAAGAAATCTGTTGCATATTGCCTTGGGGGGTAAATACATCAAAATAATTTTTGTATCACAGTAATTTTTGTGACAAAATACCTTTTTTAAAACATTAAAAGTAGGAGTTCCCACTGTGGCACAGCAGGTTAAGAATCCAGCATTGTCTCTGCAGTGGCTAGGGTTGCTGCTGAGGTGTGGATTCAGTCCCCCACCCAGCGCAGTGAGTTAAGGAGCTGGTGTTGTCGCAGCTGTGGCATAGGTCACAGCTGCAGCTCCCTGGCCTGGGAATTTGCATTTGCTGCAGGTTCTAGGGAAAAAAAATACTAAAATTAGAAACCTAGGTTATGCCAACTCATCACTTAAGTGAATGCTTGGAAATCCCATTTAATACTTGGTTGAATGAGCAGTAACTCTAAAGGGCTACCAATCTATTAGGTTGACATCTAGACCAACAGCATACAATTACCTGATGGCTTATTTATGGGAATCCACAGTGTTCTATTTGATTTAACAAAGATCGAGAAAGACATAGTGTAGGAAATAGTTTCTTACCGGGGCAGGGGGAGGGGGCTGATGGATACATATCAGATTATACATAAGATAATCAAATCAGTAATATTTACAGTAGAAAGGATACAATTCTATTTCTTTTTTTAGTAAGTGTTTTTCTTTCCTTTTTGACCTCCCCTCAGCATATGGGGTTCTCATACCAGGGATCAGATCTGAGCCACAGTTGTGACCTACGCTGCAGCTGCCACAATGCTGGATCCTTTAATCCACCGTGTGGGGCTGGGGATGGAACTCACAACCCAAGCTGCTGTAGTCAGATTCTTAACCCACTGTACCACAGCAGGAACGCCTACAATTCTATTTCTTTGTAATAACATTAGTAGCATATTTTGTTTCCAATTAGTTTTCTGATTATAAAGGAACTTTATATTCACTATTAAAAATTCAGAAATACAGAAATGCTAAAAACTTTTTTTTTTTGTCTTTTGTTGTTGTTGTTATTGTTGTTGCTATTTCTTGGGCCGCTCCCTCGGCATTATTGTTGTTGTTGTTGTTGCTATTTCTTGGGCCGCTCCCGCGGCATATGGAGGTTCCCAGGCTAGGGGTTGAATCGGAGCTGTAGCCGCCGGCCTACACCAGAGCCACAGCAACGCGGGATCCGAGCCGCGTCTGCAACCTACACCACAGCTCACGGCAACGCCGGATCGTTAACCCCCTGAGCAAGGGCAGGGACCGAACCCGCAACCTCATGGTTCCTAGTCGGATTCGTTAACCACTGCGCCACGACGGGAACTCCTAAAAACATTTTTTAAATTGCCTATAATTTCACCAACCAGTGAAAAATCACAATTAACATGAGTATTTCTTTTTTCTAGGCCTTTATATTCTGATGATTTTATAAAGTTAGAATCCTGTTACTTATACAATTTTATTATTCTTACATTTTTTTGTAGGAAAGTAACAGATGTATATCAATTACAATTCAGTATTGAAAGGCATAAAATTATGCCCCTCAAAGTCTTGATTTATCACAAATTCTCATTCTCCAGAGCAACCACTTAATTTCTTTGTTTTGCTGATTATGGTATTTATACTTATGTTCCTAAACATGCTTCTATTGCCACTTCTTGACTTGTTCAAGATGGATATAGAACAGCAAGGTAATTTATTTCAGTATTTCCCTATTAAGGAATATTTAGGATGTTTGGATAGTTTTACTCTTATAGGTAACATGTCAGTCGCCATCCTTCTACACAAATATTTACTATTTTGTTTAGAATGCATTTCTGGAAATACAGTTACAGATCAAAATCGACCAATTCCTATATACACAAAGTTTGTATACAGTGTTCTTTCCTGAGTTAATTTTTACCTGGTTAAATAGGTCAGTCCTTTCTTTTTTTAATTTTCTTTGCTTTTATGCTCAGAAACACTTGTCCACCCCAAGATCAAATAAACACACACTTGTATTTCCTCCTACTCATCATGAGGTTTCATACTTTTACAATAAAGCCTTCAGTTGAGCTGAAATTTATTTTAGTTGATAACAACACAGATGTCTACTTATTCTTTCCAAAACATTAGCCACTTGCCCCACAATCATTAAGTGACTCATCCTTCCTTTTTCCCACCATTTTGAACTGTCACTTTTACCGTCCGTTAAATTCTTATATCCTATTCTAGGACCTACTGGGAAAAGAGGTGGTGAAGGTGGAGGCGATGCTAAGTGGGGAGGGGAGGTACTTCCATACTCCTGAGTTAATCTGACTGCCTTTCTTTCAGCGGTGCCAAAGTGCTTAAATTAATTAGATGTAATAGAGCTTGATACTAACAGTGTCTCACCTTTTCTTTTGAAGCGTTCAGAATGTAACTTTCCAAAACAGGCTGCTTTGGCCGATTCTTTTAAGCGGAATACACTTGAGAAACAGCAGATACAGGAAGGTCTCCCCCTTTCTACCTCCAAGCAGGACCTGAAATTTCCCAAAAAAGGTGCCCTCTCTGTACCAGGAAGACAATATTCTTAGCATCAGAGACTGGAAATTGATGCTGAAATGGGCCTGTATGAAGAGATCTTCTCAAGTAACAACCAATCTTCCATTCGTTTCCCCCATTTAGTTCCTAGGCACTGCTCCATAATTTACTGCCTGTAGCTCAAGATCCTTTGTCTTTTTTTCTCTTTTTAAAATTTAATTTTATTGGAGTATATTTGACTTACAATGCTGTATTAGTTTCAGGTGTACAGCAAAATGAATCATATATATATATTTCCCATTCTTTTTTCCCATAAACGTAATTATGAACTATTGAGTAGATTTTCCTGTGATGTATGGTAGGTTCTCATTAATTATCTACTTTATACAGTAGTGTGTATATGTTACTCCTGCCCTCCCTTCCATGGCTCCACCTATGGTAAACCTATGGTATGATTGGTTTTGAAATCTGTGAGTTTGTTTCTTTTTTAAAAATAAGTTCTTCTGTATCCTTTTTAAATTAGATTCCACATATAAGTGATATCATATATTTGTCTTGTCACACCCCCACAATTTATCCTTCGTCGTGTAAAAAGGGATATAAATTTTTGTACCTAGTGGCTTCTTCTTCATTTTCTTTCTGGAAACTCCTATGCACACACATAAAATTAAATAAATTTGAAAAATGCTTTTCCATCTGTTAATCTGTCTTTTGTCTGTTTAATTTTCGGCCCAGAAATAGAACCTAAGAGAATAGATGGAAGTTTACTCTTCCCCCCACACGCTTCATTCCTTTTTTCTGAAAAGTTTTAAACATATATATTTCTATATATTTATACATTTATAAAATAGTGTGTGGAGTTCCCATCGTGGCCCAGTGGTTAACGATTCTGACGAGGAACCATGAGGTTGCTGGTTCGATCCCTGGCCTCGTTCAGTGAGTTAAGGATCCCGCATTGCCATCAGCTGTGGTGTAGGTCACAGATGTGGCTTGGATCTGGTGTTGCTGTGGCTCTGGCGTAGGCTGGCAGCTGTAGCTCCAATTCAGCCCCTAGCCTGGGAACCTCCATATGCTGTAGGTGTGGCCCTCAAAAGACAAAAAATAATAATAATAAATAAATAAATAAAATAAAATAAAATAGTGTGAAGAGTGACCTTTTCTGATCTCAACATTTCTTTTTTTAAATAAACTTCTGAATTTGTCAGACTACAAATAGATCACTTAATTAATTACACTTATGTTACAACTAAATCTTTCAAGAATGGTGGTGATGTGTTTTGCCTTCTACACTTTTGTTATATATGGAAGATGTTTATTCTTGGAACAACCATCTGTCCAATGCTACAGTCTGTGTTCCCTTAAGTAGTTGACATTCTGAGAGAATAAGAATAATCCAACATTTATTAAATTCTTATGATGGCAGGCATAGTTCCTAAGCCTTTAACGTATGTTCATCTAAGTGCCCTAACAACCCTGGAGATAAATGCTCGTACACATGACGAAACTGAGGCTCAGGGTTAAATACCTGGACAATGTTGCCCAGCTCATAAGCTGTGGAGCTGGATCCAGACCTGAGCTGCCCAGATTGGCACTCTTAACCCTACCTTTCGGTAAACCTTTCGATTTGCTGTGGGCTGGCTCTCAGGGTCTTTCTACCTTCCCCCAAGACCCTCCTTAACTCAATGCACCACTATTTATTTTTCTTCTTTAAAAAAAATTTTTTTTTGTCTTTCCGTTCTTTTTAGGGCTGCACCCACTATGCCACGATGGGAACCTCATCTTTTAAAAATATTTTTAGGGGAGTTCCTATTTTGGCGCAGTACAAACGAATCTGACTAGGAACCATAAGGTTTCGGGTTTGATCCCTGGTCTCGCTTAGTGGGATAAGGATCTGGCATTGCTGTGGCTGCGGAGTAAGCTGGCAGCTGTAGCTCCGATAGACCTCTCGCCTGGGAACCTCCATATGCCGTGGGTGTGGCCCCAGAAAGACAAAAGACAAAATATATATTTTTTATTGTAAAATAATACAAAGTTTGCTATCTTAACCATTTTTAACCACTTAACCATTCAGTAGGATTAACTATATTCACACTGCTGTCCAATAGATCTCTAGAACTTTTTCACCTTGTGAGACTGAAGCTCTATACCCATTGAACAACTTCCTATTTCCCCTCCTCCCAGCCCCTGACAATCACGATTCTACTCTCTGTTTCTGTATGTTTGACTACTTTAGATATGTAAATGGAGTCATACAGTGTTGACTGGCTTACTTCACTCAGCATATGTCTTCAGGGTTCACCTATGTTGTGACATATGCCAATATTTTCTTACTTTTAAGGCTGAATGATATTCCATTCATATGTATTTACCATATCTTTACTTGTTCATCCATCCGTAGACCTCTGCTTGCTTCTATCTCTTGGCTACTATGAATAGGGCTGATATATACATGAGTGCACAGATAACTCTTCAAGATCATGCTTTTAATTCTTTTGGATACACACCTAAAAGTAGGATTGCTGGATCATATGGTAGTTCTATTTTTAATTTTTTGAAGAACTGCCACACTGTTTTCCATAGTGATGGCACCATTTTACATTCCTACTGATTAATACACAAGAATTCTAATTTCTCTGCATCCAAATAACACATTATTTTTGTTGTTGTTGTTGTTTTATAGTGCTCATCCTAATGAGTGTAAGGTGATAGCTCATTGTGGTTTCGATTTGCATTTCTTTAATTATTTGTGATGTTGTGCATCTTTTCATAGGCTTGTTTCATAGGTTTTTCATGGCCATTTGTATGACCTTGAAGAAATGCCCATTTTTCTATCAGGATATTTTTCTATTAAGTTGTAGGAACTCTTTATATTTTGGATATTAACCCCTTATCAGATACAGGATTTGCAAATATTTTCTCTCATTCCGTAGGTTGCCATTTCACTGTTAATTGTTCTTTTGCTGCACAGAGATTTTAAATTTGATATAGTCCCTTTTGTCTATTTTGGCTTTTGTTGCCTATGATTTCAGTGTCTATTTCCATCTCAGTAGCTGAAGCATATATGGTATCTATTTGGGAAAAAAATACATTACAAACTTAGAAAAACCATAGTGAAATGAATTTTGAAAACCTTAGGAGATGTCTTGAAATATACAGTAAGAGGAGTTCCTGTCATGGCACAGCGGAAATGAATCCAACTACGAACCATGAGGTTGTGGGTTTGATCCCTGGCCTCGCTCACCCTTAAGGATTCAGGGTTGCCATGAGCTGTAGTGTAGGTCGCAGATGCGGCTCAGATCTGGCATTGCTGTGGCTCTGGCGTAGGTTGGCAGCAACAGCTCTGATTAGACCCCTATTCTGGGAACCTCCATATGCCCATATGCCAAGAGTGTGGCCCTCAAAAGACAGAAAAAAAAAAAAAAAGAGAGAGAGAGAAAGAAATATATAGTAAGAAAATTGTACTTAAAAATCATTGCTTAGTTCAGCATAGTAAATATGAGAAGCTATTCTGTACAATTATATAGGAAGAAATGGGACAGAGAAGAACTATTCCTCTTAGATTTTCTAGAGGAGATATAGCAGATCATAGTATTTGTGCCACCATCTACTCCACACACCTGGAAGACACAGCCAAAGAAACAAACACACTTTTTCTTGTTGAAACCAACTAGGCTTCAGAATCCTTCTCAACACAGAACTCCAGGCAACCATTCATATTCAACTGAGTCAACATATACATCAAATCTATTTACCTTCCTGTCTTTAAGCACTTCCAAAACAATACTAGGTGAAGGAGAATGCCTCAAACATGCCACATTGAAAAATGTCTCACGACTGCAGATTCATAATGATTTTTTTTTTTTTTTGGTCTTTTTAGGGCCATATGTGCAGCATACGAAGTTCCCAGGCTAGGGGTTGAATTGGAGCTGCAGTTGCCACCTACAGCAACCTGGATCCAAACCATGTTTATGACCTACACCACAGCTCATGGCAATGCCAGATCTTTAACCCACTGAGCAAGGCCAGGAATAAAACCCATGTCCTCAGGTTCTTAACCCAATGAGCCAAATTATGGGAACTCGCCATAATGATTATTAAACATATGAAAATCACTGAGAAGTTCTCCCAGAAAGAAATTATTTAACTGATTAATCTATCATTTCCTAATTAGGTATTACCATAAAATCCTTTACGTCATGTCACATAGTTTCTTTTTATTATTATTATTTTTTTTGCACATGGTTTCTTTTTAAAATACTAGAAATTAGATTTTTATGAAATAGGTAATATTTGAAATATTGAAATAGTTCTCTGATATTTCCCATAGAAAGATCATTTTATAATACTTGTCAGCACTCTGAAAAATGTTAGTCAACTTTATTTTACATCTTATCTTGTAGAATGCGATCTTCATAAATAGTTTAATTTTTCTTAATTGAAATACAGTTGATTTAGAATATTATATTACTTTCAGGTGTGCAACACAGATACAAATATTTTATAGATTGCACTCTATTTAAAGTTACTAAAAAGTATCTTTGTTCCCTATGTTGTACAATATAGCCTTGTAGCTTATTTTATACCTGGTAGTTTGTACCACTTAACCCTCTGCCCCTATATTGCCCCTCTCCCCATTTCCTTCTCCCCACTGAGACTAGTTTGTTCTTTTGTCTCTGTGAGTCTGTTTCAGTTTTGTTATTCATTCATTTGTTTTATTTTTTGATTCTATATTCAAGTAATAACATATAGTATTTGTCTTTGTCTTATTTCACTAGCCTAATAGTCTCCAGGTCCATCCATGTTGCAAATGGCAAAATCTCATCCTTTTTAACAGCTGAGTAGTATTCTATTGTGTGTGTTACATATATGTGTGTGTGTGTGTGTGTGTGTGTGTGTGTGTGTGTGTGTGTGTGTGTGTGTGTATGTATATATAAACATCTTCTTTATCCATTCATCTGTTGCTGGACACTTAGGTCACTTCCATACCCTGCCTATTATAAATAAATACCTTCCATACCCTGCTTTGATGCTTTGAACATTGGGGTGCATATATCCTTTTGAATTAGTGTTTTTATTTTCTTTGAATATATATACCCAGGAGTGGAACTGCTGGGTCATATTGTAGTTTTATTTTTAGTTTTTTGAGGAGCCTCCATGCTATTTCCTGTAGTGGCTGCACAAATTTACACTCCTACCAAAAGGGTTTCCTTTTCTCCCCTACCTTGCCAACATTTGCTATTTGTGGTCTTTTTTTGGTAATGGTCATTCTGGTAGGTGTTCGGTGATGTCTCAGTGTGTGTTTTGATTTACATTTTCCTGGCGATTAGCAAAGTTCAACATCTTTTCATGTTCCTGTTGGCTATGTACATGCCTTCTTTGGAAATATGTCCATTTGGGCCTCCTGCCCATTTTTTGAATATATGAGTTGTATGAACTGTATGAATATTTTGGATATTAACCCCTTATTGGTCATATCATTAGCAAATATTTTCTCTCATTAAGTAGGTTGTCTTTTAATTTTGTTGAGAGTTTCCATTTCTGGGCAAAGGCTTTTATTTTATTTTATTTTATTTTATTTTTTGCTTTCAGGACCAGACGCACAGCATATGGAAGTTCCCAGGCTAGAGGTCTAATTGGAGCTACAGCTGCTGGCCTACACCCACAGCAACGCAGGATCTGAGCAGAGTCTGTGACCTACACCACAGCTCATGGCAACACTGGATCCTTAACCTACTGAGGGAGGCCAGGGATCAAACTCTCATCCTCATGGATCCCAGTCGGGTTCGTTAACCACTGAGCCACTAAGGGAACTCCAAAAGGCTTTTAAATTTAGGTCCCATTTGTTTATTTTTGCCTTTGTTTCCTTTGCATTAAGGAGACAGAGCCAAAAAAATATTGCTATGATTTACATCAAAAACTGTCCTTCCTATGTTCTCTTCTAAAAGTTTTATGGTATCAGGTCTTAGATTAGATCTTTAATCTATTTTGAATTTATTTTTATATGGTGTGAGAAAATGTTATAATTTCATTCTTTTGCATGTAGCTGTCCAGTTTCCCCAGCATCACTTATTGAAGAGATTGACTCTTCTCCATTGTGTATTCTTGCTTCCTTTGCATAGATTATTTGACCATAGGTACACAGGATTATTTCCGAGCTCTCTATTCTGTTCCATCAATCTATGTGTCTATTTTGTGCCAGTTCCATGCTGTTTTGATTACTGTATATTTGTAGTATAATAGGTAGTCTTGGAGATGATACCTCCAGCTTTTTTTCCTCCTCAAGATTGCTTTGGCTATTCAGGGTCTTTTGTAGTTGCATATAAATTTTAAGATGATCTGTTCTAGTTCTGTGAAAAATATCATGTTTATTTTGATGAGAATTGTAATAAATCTGTATTGCTTTGGGTATACAGACATTTTAAAAATATTAATTCTTCCAATCCATTAATGTAGGATGTTTTTCTATTTCTTTGAATCTTCTTCAATTCTCTTCAACAGTCTTTTACAGTTTTTAAAGTATAGATCGTTCACCTCTTCAGTTATGTTTATTTTGATGCTATTTTATTTATTTATTTATTTATCGTTTTGAGGGCTGCACCTACTGCATTTGGAAGTTCCCAGGCGAGGGGTCACATCAGAGCTTTAGCCACCAGCCTATGCCACAGCCACAGCAATGCCAGATGCAAGCCGCGTCTATGACCTACACCACAGCTCTTGGCAACACTGGATCCTTAACCCACTGAGCAAGGCCAGGGATCAAACCCGTGTCCTCATGTTTACTAGTCAGATTTGTTTCCCCTGAACTGTGACAGGAACTGCTGATGCAATTTTAAATGGGGTCATTTTCTTGCTTTCTCTTTCTGATGGTTCATTATTATTGTATTGAAAGGCAACAGATTTCTGTATATTAATCTTGTATCCTACAAATTTATTGAATTCATTTATTAGTTCTAATAGTGTTTTGATGGAGACTTTAGGGTTTTCTTTATAGAATATCATGTCATCTGCAAATATTGACAGTTTTACTACTTCTCTTTCAATTTGGATGCCTTTTTTTTCTTGTCTGATTACTGTGACTAAGATTTCGAGACTATGAAAGTGGTGAGGGTGGGCATGCTTCTCTTATTCCTGAGTTTAGAGGAAAAGACTTTCGCCATTGAGTTAAGATGTTAGCTGCGAAATTGTCATAAATGGCCTTTACTCTTTTGAGATGTGTTTCTTCTATATTAAGTTTGATGAGAGTTGAATTTTGTGAAATTTACTTTTTCTGGGTCTATTGAGATGATGATGTGATTTTCATTCTTCCTTTTTTAACATGTTATATCATATTGATTGATTTTTGCATACTGAACCATCTTTGCATCCCTGGAATAAACCCACTTGATCATGGTGTATGATCTTTTTACATATTGTTGAATTCAGTTTGTTAACATTTTTTGAGGGTTTTTACATCTATATTCAGAGATATAGGCCTATAATTTAATTTTTTTTGTCCTTTTTTGACTGGTTTTATTATCAGGGTCATGGTGGCCTCAGAATGAATTATGGGAATGTTTCCCTCTCTTCAATTTTTTGGAAGAGTTTGAGGAGGATTAGCATTAGCTCTTCTTTATCTGTTTGGTAGAATTCCCTTGTGAGGATCTCTGGTTCTGGACTTTGGTTCACTGGGATTTTTTTGAGTACAAAATCACTGCTAATGACCAGCCTGTTCCTCCTCTGGGTTCAGTCTTGGAAGATGTGTATATTTCTAGAAACTTATACTTTTCTTTTTGATTGTCATGTTTGTTGGCTATAATTGTCATATTCTCTTGTACTTTTTTTTTTTGGAATCCATGTGATAGCAGTTGTAATTTATCCTCTTTCATTTTTTACCTTTATTTGGGTTTATTCACATCACCTCTCCTTTTTTTTTCCTTGATGGTCTGACTAAAAATTTCAACTTTATTTAAAAAAACAACAGCTCTTGGATTCATTGATCTTTCCTATATTTTTGTCTATATTTTATTTATGTCTTCTCTGATCTTTATTCTCTTTGGGGGGGGGGGGGCTTTGTTCCTCTTTTTATAATGCCTTGAGGATGGTAAGTTAGGTTGTTTTGAGATTTTTCTTGTTTCTTGAGGTAGGCCTGTATCGCTATAGACTTTCTACTCAGAATTGTCTTTGCTGCATCCTAAAGATTTGGGAAATTTATGTTTTTATTTTCATTTGTCTCAAGGTATTTTCTGATTTCCTCACCAATGCATTGGATTTTTAGTAGCATGTTGTTTAGTCTCCATGTGTTTGTAGTTTTGTAGCTGTAACTTATTTTTACTTTCATAACATTACGTTTGGAAAAAAATGCTTTTTTTTTTTTTTTTTTTAATTTTATTTTCCCATTGTACAGCAAGGGGGTCAGGTTATCCTTACATGTATACATTACAATTACAGTTTTTCCCCCACCATTTCTTCTGTTGCAACATGAGTATCTAGACATAGTTCTCAATGCTATTCAGCGGGATCTCCTTGTAAATCTATTCTACGTTGTGACTGATAAGCCCAAGCTCCCGATCCCTCCCACTCCCTCCCCCTCCCATCAGGCAACCACAAGTCTCTTCTCCAAGTCCATGATTGATTTTCTTTTCTGAGGAGATGTTCATTTGTGCTGGATATTAGATTCCAGTTATAAGTGATGTCATATGGTATTTGTCTTTGTCTTTCTGGCTCATTTCACTCAGGATGAGATTCTCTAGTTCCATCCATGTTGCTGCAAATGGCATGATGTCATCCTTTTTTATGGCTGAGTAGTATTCCATTGTGTATATATACCACATCTTCCGAATCCAATCCTCTGTCGATGGACATTTGGATTGTTTCCATGTCCTGGCTATTGTGAATAGTGCTGCAATGAACATGCGGGTGCATGTGTCTCTTTTAAGTAGAGCTTTGTCCGGATAGATGCCCAAGAGTGGGATTGCGGGGTCATATGGAAGTTCTATGTATAGATTTCTAAGGTATCTCCAAACTGTTCTCCATAGTGGCTGTACCAGTTTACATTCCCACCAACAGTGCAGGAGGGTTCCCTTTTCTCCACAGCCCCTCCAGCACTTGTTATTTGTGGATTTATTAATGATGGCCATTCTGACTGGTGTGAGGTGGTATCTCATGGTAGTTTTGATTTGCATTTCTCTTATAATCAGCGATGTTGAGCATTTTTTCATGTGTTTGTTGGCCATCTGTATATCTTCCTTGGAGAAATGTCTATTCAGGTCTTTTGCCCATTTTTCCATTGATTGATTGGTTTTTTTGCTGTTGAGTTGTATAAGTTGCTTGTATATTCTAGAGATTAAGCCCTTGTCAGTTGCATCATTTGAAACTATTTTCTCCCATTCTGTAAGTTGTCTTTTTGTTTTCTTTTGGGTTTCCTTTGCTGTGCAAAAGCTTTTCAGTTTGATGAGGTCCCATGGGTTTATTTTTGCTCTAGTTTCTATTGCTTGGAAAAAAATGCTTAATATAATTTCTATCCTCTTAAATTTGTTGAAACTTGTTTTGTGTGATCTATACTAGAGGACATTCCATATGCACTTGGCAATAATGTGTAACCTACTGTTTTTGGATAAAATATCTTAGATATCTACTCAGTCTAAATGGTCTATTGTGTCATTTAAGACTGGTATTTCCTTATTGATTTCTTGTCCAGATGATCTGTTCATTGATGTATGTGGGGTGTTAAAGTACTCACTCTACTATTATTGCATCATTATCAATTTTATCCTTTATGTCTGTTCATATTTGCTTTATATATTTAGGTGCTCCTGTGTTAGGTACATATGTGTTAACAAATGTAATATCCTCTTCTTGTATGGATCCTTTTATCATTATACAATGTCCTTTTTTGTCTTTTGTTATAGATTTTGCTTTAATGTCTACTTTGTCTGTTACTAGTATTGCTAACCCTGCTTTCTTGTCATTTCTATTTACAGAAAGTATTTTTTCCATCCCCTCACTTTCTTAGCTCTGAGGTGGCTCTCTTGTAAGTAGCATATATGTGTGTCTCATTTTATCTAATCAGCTACTTTACATCTTTTGATTACAGCATTTAGTCCATTGACATTTAAAGTAATAATTGATAGGTATGTACTTATTGTTACTTGTTTTCTGGTTGGTTTTGGAGTTCTCCATTCTTTTTTCTTTTTGTTTCTTCCCTTGTGGTTTAATGATTTTCTCTAGTGGTATGCTTGTGTTCCTTTCTGGGTTTTGTGGTTACAAAGGGGTTCATAGACGTTGATATATAACTATAGTAAATTTATAACTATATCTACTTGTTTTAAACTGGTAATCACTTAAGTTCAAACACAGTCTAAAAGATCTACCTTTTCTTTCACTCCCCTCTTCCATGTTTTATTTTTTTGATGTCATATTTTACATCTTCATGTTTATCTTTCATTGTTTATTGTAGTTGATTTTATAATTTTTGTCTTTTGATCTTTTTATTAGATTTTTAAGTGGTTTGATCCCCAGTCTTTACTATATATATTCTTTTATTAGTGGGATTTTTCCTTTTCCTGTAGAGTCTTTTTTGTTGTAACCTTTTTGTTTCCACTTAAAGAGCCCTTAACATTTCTTTTAGGGTAGTTTTAGTATTGATGAATTTTTAATTTTTTGTCTGAGAAGATACTTTTATCTCTTCTTCAATTCTGAATGACAATCTTGATGGGTAGAATATCCTAGGTTGTAGGTTTCTCCCTTTTCCGCATTTTTAAACATATCATGCCACTCCCTTCTGGCCTGCAAAGTTTTCACAGAACAATCATCTGATAGACTTATGGGGGTCCTTTCACATGTGACTCTTTTGGTTGTTCTCTTGCTGCCTTTGGAATGCTCTAAGTTTTGCCATTTTGGTTATGATAAATTTTGATGTGGATCTGTTTGGGTTCATTTTGTTTAGGACTCTGTGCTTCCTGTACCTGTATGTATTTTCTGCCTCAAGTTCAGGAAATTCACAGCCATAATGTCAGCAAATGCATTTTGACAAATTTCTCTCTTTTCCTTCTAGGACCCCTATAATGTGAGTGTTGGTACAATTGATGTTGTCACAGAGGTCCCTTAAACTGTTCATTTTTTTAAATTTGTTTTTCTTTCTGCCCTTTTGATTAGATGATTTCCATTATTCTATCTTCCAAATCACTTACATGTTCTTCTGTATCTAGTCTGCTTTTAATTCCTTTTAGTATATTTTTCATTTCAGTTATTTTATTTTTCTGGTTCTTTTTTATATTTTCTAGTTTTTTAAATTCTTACTGTGTTCATCTCTATTCTCTAGTTCAGTTAGCATTCTTATTACTAATGCTTTGAACTCTTTGATACATAATTTCTCTTTGTTCACTTAATTGGTTTTTTCAGGTTTTTTTTCTTGTTCTTTCATTTTAAATCAATTCCTCTGTCTTCTCACTTTGCTTAACTTTCTCTGATTCTATGTAATTAGGTGAAACAGTTACCTATTCCAATCTTGAAGTGGTATCTTTTTGTGAAGTGTCCCTATACAGTCTGCATGTGCCATTGACTTTGGTGGAAGAGCTGGGTCTCAAGTGAGCATGAGTCACATCTTCCCCCAGGGCATGCTGGTAGCTATTACCTTGATAGGATGTGAGGCTGGAGATGAAGAGACTAGAGCTAGAGCCAGGTGTGAGCCAGGGCTTCTCCTTTGCTTAGTGACCAACACCACCCTACTGAGGACAGAAGTCCTGAAGGCCAAGCCCAAACTGGTTCTGTTCCCTCTAAGTGTGTGCTCTTCCCTCATCCTAGCATTGGCATCTTTAACCCAGAGGGGAGAAGTTAGAGGGGCTGGAGAGGGCACCCACTGTGGGCTGGGGTGCACACTGGAGTGGTTCTGGCACACCAGAGTTCCAGATTGCTCCCAATCTACTGCCTCCACAAGTACCAGTAATGGTTGCCCTTGCTCCATTCAGAAATCTCACTAAGTCTAGGCCAGCATCACCCTCCACAACTGTACACTCTACACAGCCTCAGCAGCTTTCACCTTAATATTGAGCTATGTCACAGAGTGAGAGGGGGCCAGAATGGGTGCACAGCTTGAGGTTGGGGTGGTCACAGGGAAATAGCGAGAGTCCCAGGCACTTCCAATCTGTTTCCTCAGCCTTGTTTTAAGCAAGTATGTGTGCTCTTCACCAATAGAGTCCAGGTGTTTTACAGCCCCTCTGTCAGTTCCACTGGTTTTCAAACAAGCTAAGGGGGCTCATCCTGCCAGTGTTGGATGGTTTTAACTGCCTCACTCCCCAGGGAGGCTATCCAAGCCTGTGTAAACCTCCCCTTCCTCTGTTTACCCCTCCTAGGGACACAGGTCCAAATGTGATCTCTTCCCTTCCTATCAAACTCCATGTCTTGTGTGCCCTGGTTGTAGAAGAATCTACCAGTATCCAGTTTATTTTCAGGGAGAATCACTCCACATACAGATATATTTTTGATGTGTTTGTGGAGGGAAGTAAGCTCCGCATCCTCTTACTCTGGCACCTTGATCTCCTTCTGTTTAATTCTAATGACTAAGAACAAGAAAATTTTTTTAAAATATCATATCTTCAAATTCAGAATGAAAATTTCAAAAGTGGGAGGAGGATGTTCTAAAATACTGTTCTACTTTTAGTGATTATTTATAAACCAAAATAATTAAAAAGACTGATAACTAAAAGGGATGATGTCATTATTAATATGTTCTCTATCTGTTGTTTTATACAAATGAGGAACATGGCTACTCAGGCCTATTACCTAAAGTCTGGCTCTTATTTTAAGTTTTTATGTGTTTACATAGAATTTTGGTGAGCATTTATTAAATTGGTTTTTTTCAAGAGATGATTTTTCAGTCCTTAAAAATCATAGCAACTGTTGCTGTGAATACACAAGGTTGCAAAATGTCTTAAGGCTTAAGGTTTTTCACTCTCAGATATGTGTATTCACAGGAATACCTGCTAAAAAAACTAAATCTAGCCTTTCTAACAGAGTAAAATACTATATTGTGCAAAATATTATAAAGACTTTATTTCCCAAACATAATTTAACATTGAAATAGAACTAATCAAGATAAATGTGGAAAATCACATTGGTTAACAATATGTGATCCTGAAATAAGTAACATCAGTGCCATCTGGGAGCTCATCAGAACGTAAATTCTCACCCCACCCCCATCCCAAGCCTACTGATTTAGAAATTCTGGGAATGAGGCCCAGCAATCTCTGTTTTACCAAGTGTTCCAGGTGATTCTGATACTTGTTAGAGAATTGTTACTCTAGTTCACATCTGCTATTAGTTTGGTCTGTCTCAACTGGACTCTGAGGCTTCTCATTTTGTGTGATCTTAATAATAATGGAACTCCCCCACATTTGAGAAGCAGAATACAGAGGCTGTTTTCCAAATATAACATCTAATGAGCAATCAGAAATGACCCTTCTTCTGTAGCAAAATAGAGTACAGAAGTTGTCCCTATATTTTTAGAACACAAAAAGATTTGCTAGCTTTTTCAGGAAAACAAACCAGCTATAAAAGATCCATTCTCTAGCCACTAGATCTAGATGATTGGTCTATAAATAACAAAAGGGGAAAAATTACAGGATAAGAATATAGTATAGCCATGAGATGGACTAATATTTGTGACAGCTTAAGAAGAAAATAGTGTAGCTATTTCTCACTTATGAAAACAATCCAAACTAATATAAATAGAAAGAGGGCATTTTAAATAGTAGAGGCTGCCTCCAACCAAATAAGAGGGCATCTTTGCTCTAGGGATTGAAAGGCCATCCCACCCCGTGGGACAGAGCCAGTGGCTCAGCCTCTGTAGGAGGCTTTCTGCTATATAAAGGTGGCATCTGGTACTGGGCCATGGTGGGTGGCTTGAAGGCTATAGTCACACTCACCACCTTTCAGGGGTTCCTGAAATCTACCCGCCTCCTTGTAGGCCTTCACTTTCACCTTCCTAGCAGTATGAATTGTGCTGAAAACGAGGGTTCCCTAACCTGGCATTTAAAAAATCTTGGGTAGTGTTTCCATTTGGGGAGACACATCATGGTTTTCAGATTAAAATGGCACTCTCTTAGGACAGAGTTTCTGTACCATGTCACTATTGACATTTTAAGCCGGGTCATTCTTTGCTGTGGGAAGCTATACTGTATGCTGTAGGAGGCTCAGTGGCACCTCTGGCCTGTACCTACTAGATGCCAGTAGAAACTCCCATGACAATGACCAAAAATGTCTCCAGATGTTGCCGAATGTCTTCTGCAAAGTCCCTCTCCTTTCCCCCAGTTTGAGAACCACTGCTTTAGATAGTTTCCCTTTTCATTAAAATGACTAGAGGGGAAAAAAAGCACACTTGATGTTCTTTATCTTCATTAAAACCACCACACCTGGAGTTCCCATTATGGCGCAGCAGAAAGAAATCTGACTAGTAACCCATGAGGTCGCATGTTTGATCCCTGGCCTTGCTCAGTGGGTTAAGGATCCAGTGTAGCCATGAGCAGCAGTGTAGGTCACAGACACGGCTTGGATCCCACATTGCTGTGGCTATGGTGTAGGCTGGGGGCTGTAGCTCTAACTTGAACCCTAGCCTGGCGGCTGTAGCTCCAACTTGACTCCTAGCCTGGGAACTTCCATATGCCGTGGACCCTAAAAAACAGAACAAAACAAAAAAGCACACAAAAAAACCCTACCACTCCTTTGATCCCTCTTGTTTTTCCTTATTTATCTCCTCCCTCATGCATCTTCCCTTCTTCCTTTCATACCTGGACTGGTCCTAAAGACTACCACTTCATCTACTTTTTATTAATGCTCAAAGCCCTCATCCATTGTCCAGAATGGGTGGACATGAACTGCAGAAAATCCCAGCTCTGGATCAGTTCAGTTCCCTGACAACCCCATGCCTATACTAGGACTATCAAATACCAAGAAAACTGTAGGTCAGCATAAACTCATGGTCCCCTACTCATAACTCTCAGTGAGGCAGCCTGAGATTCTTATTTCTCTTCACTCACCTCCATCTATTTCATCCCCAGCTTGAGTGGGGTGTTCATAACACAATGAAATCATATTCAATATTAGTCTGTCCAAAGGTATTCAATAAAGGTTAAAATGTTGTTTGGGTTTGGTTTGGTTTTGTCTTAATACTGCAATTTGAAGAATGGAAAATGTCATGGGAGAGGGGTGGGATAGAGTGAATCCTATAGCTGTAAGAAGTAACCCACTGAATGGATCCACACTTATCCACCACGAGAACCCTTTTCCAACCCTGACCATGAGGGGGCACATTCAGGGTGTAACTAACAGGAGAGGAGTAAGGTAGGGAAGAAGTGAGGTGAGGGCAAAAATGAATGTCAGAGGAAGAATGAGCTTCTGGATGCCTACCTCAGGCTGACTCTGTGATCACAGAGGCCAAACATAGAAAAGTTTTACTTTATCCATTGACCCCCTTGCCCCAGATATGGTCCTGATAAGTTAGTCAAATATAGGTTATAAGACTGGTAATGGACTGTATCAACATGGCTTTTCAAGCTCTACAGAGCATGACAGTAAAGTTACAAAGATTTCTAAAGCCAGTTATCTTGCCCATTTCTATTAAGAACTATTTCTGACTTCCACTTTCTTCAAACTGTCTGTTACCACTTGGGATTTACAAAAGGTAACCTTGCACATCCCTTCACCATATTCACAATGACAACAAAGCAGAAGTTCAATTTTTTCTTAATGGCAGCACTTGCAGCATATGGAAGTTCCCAGCCAGGGGTCGAATCAGAACTGCAGCTGGGGCCTACATATCAGCCATGGCAACACTGTATCTCAGCTCTATCTGTGACCTATGCTGCAGCTTGCAAGAACACTAGATCCTTAACCCACTGAGTGAGGCCAGGGATTGAACGTGCATCCTCACAGAGACAAACAACCTCAGGTCCTTAATATGTCAAGCCACAGTGGGAATTCCAGAAGCTCTTTGATGTGGTAAGAACTTCCATGTTATTTGATTAACTTAAAATAGAGACTCATGCAGAATGAAATCAGCAAGATGTAGAGTAGGAGACACTAGCCTTCATGTTCCCATGGGGGGAAAAATGCCAATTAGCTACCCATCCATGAATGATATCGCCCAGGGAGGGCTTAAGACTCCAATTAAGAATCTGCAGCAACACAGGGGAGCAAAAACCAGAAAAACCACACAGAAAGTCTCACTGGGGAGATTGGCATAGCTGAGATACCTGGAGATGTCTTTGTAGGAACAAAGACAAAAGGTGGGGATTAACAGTATCAACCTCATGATATCTGCCACCAGAACCGAGCAGCCTGTTCTACAGAGGACCCCAGCAGCCTTTGCCACTGAGGACCTCAACTCCCTGTCATGGTGAAGGACTCCATAATGTTCATCAGCATTGGATCCCAGCAGCCTGCTACATGGAAGATCCTGGCAGTTTCAAGGTAACAAATAGCCATTGCCACCACAGATCCCATAAAGGGCGACACTGCTACTAGTCACCCTGGAAGAAGGATCTGCTATTACCCAGTCCTGGGAGCAGGACCACCCACCCCCAATACACTGCATACCTCATGCTCTAGAGCCCTGGCCACTCTGCTCAGACCATGTTCCAAACCCCAACTCCATAGCCTCTCCACAAACACCTGCACCTCACATGACATTACCAGTGTTGCAGCCAGGTGTTCCTATGACTTGGGCTCTGGCACACCACTACCCTAAACCCAGGACTTATAGTCCCCCTGCATGTACCATACACCCTAAGACTATCAGCAGATATTTCAGCAGAAATGTTACAGGCCAGGAGGGAATGAGATGATGAACTCAAAGTACTGAGAGAAAAACTTGCCAACCAAGCAAAGTTCTCCTTCAGATTTTAAGGGAATATGAAGAGGTTTCCAGACAAAGAAAAGCTGAAGGAGTTCATCATCACTAGACTGGCCTTACATATATTTGTTTATGGGAGTTGATGATGAAACAAAAGGACACTAATAACAGGAAAACATATGAAAGTATAAAACTCCCTGATAAAAGTAAATATATTTTTGAGGAGTTCCCATCATAGAGCAGCAGAAATGAATCTGATGAGGAACCATGAGGTTGTGGGTTCAGTCCCTGGCCTCAATCAGTGGGTTAAGGATCTGGTGTTGCCATGAGCTGTGGTGTAGGTTGAAGACACAGCTCAGATCTGGCATTGCTGTGGCTCTGGCATAGGCTGGTAGCTACAGCTCCGATTAGACCCCTAGCCTGGGAACCTCCATATGGCATGGGTGCAGCCCTAAAAAGGGCAAAAGACAAAAAAAAAAAAAAAGTAAATATATAATTGAATTCAAAATACCCTCGTATTGTAATGTGGGTCAATCATACTCTAGTTTAAGACTAAAGTATTAAAAGCAACTAAAATTACAATTTGTTAGTGAACACACAAGGCAAAAATATATACATTATGATATCAAAACCAAAATATGTCATGGGCAGTGTAAAGAAGTAGAGCTTTTGTATGTGTTCAAAGTTAATTTTTTTATGCTTAAAACATCTTCTAAGTCTGTTTTATGTAAGCCTCATTGGAACCACAAAGCAAAAGCATGTAATAGATGTACAAGAGAAAGAAATCAAAGCATACCACTACAGAAAATCAAATTACAAAGGCAGAGAGCAAGAGAGGAAGAAAGGAATAATTGATTAAGAACATGCAAAAACCAAGTAACAAAATTGCAATAGTAAGTTTTTACCTATCAATAAATACAAATTGTCTAAATTCTCCAAATGACAGAGTGGATGAATGGATTTTAAAAAGACTCAACTATATGTTGCCTACAAAAGACTAAAAAAAAAGAGTAAAAGTAAAAAGGTAGAAAAACATATTCCATGCAAATAGAAACAAAAAGAGGGATAAAGATGGCAGAGGAGCAAGACATCACGCTCATCTTCCCCCACAAACACATAAAAAAAAAAAAAAATCTACATGTAAAATGATTCACACAGAACACCTACTGAATGCTGGCAGAAGAAATTAAACCTCCAAAAAGGGCAAGAAACTGTTGACATAACAGGGTAGAACAAAAGAAAAAAAGAGAGAAAGAGAGAGAGAAAAGGAATCAGGATGGAACTAGCATTCATGAGAAGGAGCTGTGAAAGAGAAAAGGAACCCATACCCTGGGAAGCCATCCAACCAGTGGGGAGATCAGGCAAGATGGAGGGGGGACCTCACAGTTGATGAGAAAAGTGCAGCAGCTGGACTGAGGAGGGAAAACTAGAGTGAGAGCTAAACAGATTATCTGCACCACCACCCTGGAAACCACAACCTGAGATGCTCAGATGGGGGCCAGGTGCAGAGATGCAGGCTCTGGAGGTCACTTCTGGGGAGAAGACTAGGGTTGGCTCTGTGGAGACAGCCTGAGGGGCTAAGAAACAGTGTTCCAGGCAGAGAAGTGAAATGCCACAGCAGCGGGACCCTGGGCAGAGGTCTGGGATCACAGGAGAAGCAAGGTGCCATTGTTGGGGAGGGTGAGAGGAGGAGGGGCAGACCACCATAGGAATCTCCCTACATATGCACAGGCTCTCAGAGGGCAGGGAGCCTCTGGTGCAGCCTTCTGGTGTTGAGAAGCCACTTGCAAGGGCTACAGGTAGCTGGGCACATCTTGTGTGGGCTAAGGCCAGTGTGATGTGATGGCTAAGTGTGATGTGGTGCCTCTTGTGTGCTCTATAGGTGGCAGGGACAAATCACAGAAGTCTTCTCAGAAACCAGAAGGAGGCATGGCCTGCCACTACTAGGGGCCTGTGAACAGGCTCCACCTGTGGCCCAAGTCACCTCAAAGGTCAGCAAAAAAAAGGGGATGCTGCAACCAAGCACCATCTGTTGTTGCTCTCACTCCCCTGGGAACACATCTGCCCTGCTGCTGCCACCTCCAAATGCTCTGGGCAGCACCCAGACACTTGATCACTGTCCCTTCCCAAGACCCTGCAAATAGAAGCAGCTGGTGCAGC
Organism: Sus scrofa; assembly: GCF_054392235.1. Taxonomy (NCBI): domain Eukaryota; kingdom Metazoa; phylum Chordata; class Mammalia; order Artiodactyla; family Suidae; genus Sus; species Sus scrofa. The sequence continues at coordinate 53,142,073 of NC_139387.1, read as the reverse complement.
GCCTCTTGGACTAAGCAGGACAGGGTGTTTACTGCATGGTTTACAGGTAGTGGGGGTAAACCACCACAGTTATCTCTGACTCCAGATGTAGGCATGGCCAGCTACCACTAAGGGTCCCTGAACAGGTACCACTTGCAGCCCCAATCACCTCAGAGGCACCACAGAGGAGGGAATTGTGACCAAACACTACCTGTCATTGCTCTCACTCCCCTGGGAACTCACACACCCTGCTGCTGCCACTGCCAAATACCATGGGCACCTTATAAATCTGCCTAAGGCTCATTACCACTTCCCAGGGCCTGCAACTAGGAGTAGCCTGTACCACCTTCCTGCAGGTCCTTGCTGCTGTTAAGAGCCCAGCAACCAGGCACTGATTACTAGCCCTACCCATTGTCTCCTTATCCTTGGAAACACACTCAGCATCCTGGGGATAATAACCTGCTCATACCAAAGAAAGAGACAGCAAATATCCAAACTCCCATGCCAAAAATAAATAGTAAACCCCACAAAGTACAAAGGGGTGATCTTGCATAGAAGCAGCCCTCCAAGACTACAGTCTGGCTTCCCTAAACTCACAGAAAAAGAAAAACATAAGCAAGATGAAGAAGTTCAGGAACCATTCCCAGTTAAAGAACAGGGGAATTCACCTGAAGCAGCAATGAAACAGACTTCTGCAGTCTGATAGGCACTAAGTTCAAAAGGGAGATAGTGAAAATACTGAAGGAATTAAGGCTGAATATCAAGGAATTAAGAAGTGTGGATATAAACAGTAATGCAGATTACTTTAGAAAGGAACTAGAAAATATAAGGAGGAACCAAGAAAAATTATAAAATTAATTTACAGAGACACAAACTGAGCTAAAGTCACTAAACAGCAGAATGAGTAATGCAGAGGAATGAATTAGTGACTTGGAAGATAGAATAATGGAAATCTCCCAATTAGGACAGCAGACAGAAAACCAAATGAAACAACATGAAAGCAATGCAAGAGATCTATGGGATAATATAAAGCAGGTCAATTTATGCATAATAAGAATTCCAGGAGTTCCCATTGTGGTGCAGTGGAAACAAATCTGACTAGAAACCATGAGGTTGCACATTCAATCCCTGGCCTCACTCAGTGGGTTAAGGATCTGGTGTTGCCATGAGCTGTGGTGTAGGCCACAGACATGGCTCGGATGTGACATTTCCGTGGCTCTGGCATAGGCCAGCAGCTACATCTCCAATTAGATCCCCAGCCTGGGAACCTCCATATGCCATGGGTGTGGCCCTAAAAAGAAAAAAAAAAAAGAATTCCAGAAGGAGAAGAAAAAGAAAAGGGTATTGAAAATATATTTGAAGAAATTATGCCTGAAAACTTTTTCAAATCTAAGAGAAACTTATATCAAGATACAGGAAGCACAAAAGGGCCCAAACAAGTTGAACCCAAATAGGACCACACCAAGACATATTATAATAAAAATGGCAAAAGTTAAAGCTAAAGAGAGGACTCTAAAGGCAGCAAGAGAAAAAAAAGCGTTAATTATAAGGGAACCCCCATAAGGCTATCAGCTGATTTCTCTACAGAAACACTACAGGCCAGAAGAGAGTCTGAGACACAGAGTGAGCCATGATGGGAACTCCTATATTTTTTTTAATAATGTGTTTGAGCCTATATGACTATCAGACTAAAGCAAGCAGATATAGGAAGGGGTTAACATACTTAAAAAACAGGGCAACCACAAATCAAAACCAAACATTACATTCAAAAAAAAAACTAAAAAGAAAAGTACACAAGCATAAAATAAGTGGAAATCATCCAACCAAAAAAAGAAAGGAACAAAGGAGAAATATAGAATAAACTGGAAAACAAGGTTCAAAATGGCAAGATATACTCAAAGTTCTAAAAGGAAAAAATTTGCAGCCTAGAATACTTTAATCAGCAATAATATCATTTAAAATAGAAGGGAAAATAAAGAATTTCTCTAACAATCAAATGCTAAAAGAGTAGAGCAATACTAAACCCATTCTAAAAGAAATATTGAAAGAGCTTCTCTAAAAAGCTTCTCTAAAAAAAGAGAAAAAAGAAGAAAAAGAAGTAATAAGAAATTGATGGGGAAAAATCACAATTAGAAAGCAATCACTTAAATAAGCCAGCATACAGATCTAAAAGGGAGGAAAAATATAAACTACGTAAAAGTGATGATAAACACAAGGAACAGCAAAAGGACAAACACGAAGATGTTAAAAAAGGACTTCAAAATCATAGCATATGGGGAAGGAAAGTAAGAAAATCTAGACTTTTTTTTTTTCTTTTTAGGGCCACACTCAGGGCATATGGAGATTCCCAGGCTAGGGTTTGAATGGGGGCTGTAACTGCTGGCCTATGGCACAGCCACAGCAATGCAGGATGAGCTACATCACAGCTCACAGTAACACCAGATCCTTAACCCACTAAGCAAGGCCAGGGATAGAACCTACATCCCATGGATGCTAGTCAGATTTGTTTCTGCTGAGCCATGATGGGAACTGTGTTTGAGCCTATATGACTATCAGACTAAAGCAAGCAGATATAGGAAGGGGTTAACATACTTAAAAAACAGGGCAACCACAAATCAAAACCAAACATTACATTCAAAAAAAAAAACTAAAAAGAAAAGTACACAAGCATAAAATAAGTGGAAATCATCCAACCAAAAAAAGAAAGGAACAAAGGAGAAATATAGAATAAACTGGAAAACAAGGTTCAAAATGGCAATAAATACATACTTACCAATAATTACCTTAAATGTCAATGGACCGAATGCTCCAATCAAAAGACGCAGAGTGGAAGATTGGACAAAAAAGCAAAAGCCTTCAATCTGCTATCTACAAGAGACTCACCTTAGGGCAAGGGACACATACAGATTGAAAGTGAGGGGATGAGAAAAGATATTTCATGCCAATGGACAAGACAAGAAAACAGGAATTGCAAAACTCAAATCAGACAAAATAGACTGTAAAATGAAGGCAGTGAAGAAAGACAAAGAAGGATACTATTTAATGGTAAAAGGATCCATTCAAGATGAGGATATTACAATGTCAATATATATGCCCCTAATATAGGACCACCCAGATACATACAACAAATACTAACAGATATAAAAGGAGAAAATGATGGGAATACAATAATAGTAGGAGACTTAACACCCCACTCACATCAATGGACAGATCCTCTAGACAGAAAATCAATAAGGCAACAGAGTTCCTAAATGACACAATAGAAAAGTTAGACTTAATTGACATTTTCAGGGCTTTATATCCAAAAATATTGGAATATATATTCTTTTCAAGTGCACATGGAACATTCTCAAGGATCAATCACATATTGGGGCACAAAACTAACCTTGATAAATTTAGGGGTATGGAAATTATTTCAAGTATCTTCTCTGACCACAATGGCATGAAACTAGAAGTAAACTACAGGAAAAATGACGAAAAACTGACTACATGGAGACTAAACAACGTGCTACTAAAAAAACCAAGGGGTCAATGAGAAAATCAAGAAGGAAATTAAAAAATACCTTGAGACAAGTGATAATGAAGACATCACCATTCAAAATCTATGGGATGCCATAAAAGCAGTGCTTAGAGGGAAATTCATAGCAATACAGGCTTTCCTCAGAAAAGAAGAAAAATCTCAAATCAACAACTTAGCCCACCACCTAGATGAATTAGAAAAAGGAGAACCGGAGAGGACAAGATGGCAGAGGAGTAGGAAGACACGCTCGCCCTCTCGCACAAACACAACAAAAAAAGCACATCTGCAGAATAAATGACTTGCACAAAACAGCAACCAATCGCTGGCAGAGGAACCTAAACTCCAATAACGGCAAGAAATTCGTGACATTATTGGGCAGAACAGGAGAAAAGAGGAGAGTGAGAGAAGGTGAATCCGAGTGGGACGGGGGCTCCTGAAAGGGAACTGTGGAGGAGAAAGGGATCCCGCACCCTGGAAAGTCACCTACTGGGCGAAAGATCAAACGAACCGGAGGAATCTCCAGATGCAGAGAGGAGTGTGGCAGTGATTTGGAGTGCTGAGGGGCCGATCAAGAACCCAACGGACCATCTGAACTACGGGCACAGTCACCAAAAGTTGAGACGCCTGGATGCGGGCTGGGCACGAGTCCTTGCCTCCGAAGGTTAGTCCCCGGGAAAGGGCCGGGGGACGCCTGGGTGGGGGCTGGGCTCCGAGACCTCGCCGCCGAAGGTTGGTCCCCGAGAGGGGGCCAGGGGACGCCTGGGTGGGGGCTGGGCGCTGAGACCTCGCCTCCGAAGGTTAATTCCTGAGAAAGGGCCGGGGGACGCCTGGGAGGGGGGCTGGGCACCGAGACCTCAGCTCCAGAGATTAGTCCCCGGGCTAGGGGGGCGGGGCGGAGCAGAAACTGCTTGGGAGGTCTAGAAACCAGTTGACGGGGCAGAGACTGCCTGGGAGACTAGAAAACAAAGCTGTCGCAGAGGAAGGGAGCAATACTCCAGGGGTGGGGAAGGGGAAAGCCACATCAGAGGGAACCTGAGAGAAGAGCCTGGTCTGCGCCCGTGCTGGGGAGGGGAGAGAAGAAGGGGTGGGTCCCCATAGAATACCCCCCACGCCACAGCAAGCTTACAGGCCCACTAGCTAGCTGAAAACTGTGCTTCCCAGTGCATCCCCTCCCCCCACCCCCGCCACGCCCTACGCTCTCAGGGACCTGGGGCTGCCTGCCATCCAGGAGGGCTGGCCTCAACAATTGCCTGAAGCCTACCACCGCAGGGGCTGTCCCTGCACAGGCCTGCTTGCCCTTTGGAGGGGCTACACTTCCGCAGAGCAGCACCAAACAGCACCAGCCCCCGAGAAAAGGCCTGCAGCCTAGAAAAGCTAGAACAAGCTTAGCCAGGCTGTGAATAGATCGGCCTAATTCTCGGACGGTTTTTCTGAGTCGGGTTGCCCCGGGGAGGAGCCTCTTCGGTTTCCAACGGCCCTGCTACCCGCCCAAGCCCCCAGGGGATGCTCTAGTGGACCAGCTGCATAGGACTGCCAGCTCCAGGCAGGACCCCCTGCAGCCCAGAAAAGCTGCAACAAGCTCAGCCAGACTGTGAAAAGATCCGCCTACATTCTCAGGCTGTCCTTCTGAGTTGGGCTGCCCTAGGGAAGAGCCTCTCAGGTTCTCAGTGACCCAGATAGCTGCTCCAGCCGCCAAGGGGTGATGCACCCCTAAAGAGCAGCTGCCCAACACCGCCAACCCCCTGCAAGAACCCCACAGCCTAAAAACACCAGAGCAAGCTCTGCATGACCAAGTGAAGTCTGCTACCATCGCGGTGTGGACCTCTCAGTCCTGTCTGCCCTCAGGAAGTCCTCCTTTGCTTCAAAGAAACACTGTTAGCCCCATCAACACTCCAGAAAAGCCACACTGCCTCAAAAAAGATTGACCAACAATGCCAGCCCTCAGGAAATATTCCACGGCAGTGACAAGGCAAACACTGCCCGATCACGGAGAGCACAACTCCCTCAGGAGAAAGAAAACAACAAGCAAGATGAAGAAGCTGAGAAACCACCCCCAGTCAAACCAACAGGAGAACTCACCTAAAACAGTCAACAATGAAACAGATCTCGGCAGTCTGACAGACCTGGAGTTCAAAAGAGAAATAGTGAAAATACTGAAGGAATTAAGAGAAGATATGAACAGTAATGCAGATACCCTCAGAAAGGAACTAGAAAATATAAGGAGGAGCCAAGAAAAACTAGAACATTCATTTGCAGAGATGCAAACTGAACTAGGGGCAGTAAAAACCAGAATGAATAATGCAGAAGAACGAATCAGTGATATGGAAGATAGAATAATGGAAATCACTCAATCTGGTCAACAGACAGAAAACCGAATCAAAAAAATGGAAAGCAATATAAGAGACCTATGGGATAATATAAAGCAGGCCAATCTACGCATAATAGGAATTCCAGAAGGAGTAGAAAAAGATGAGGGAATGGAAAATATATTTGAAGAAATTATTGCTGGAAACTTCCCAAATCTAAAGGATACTGGATTCAAGATACAAGAAGCACAGAGGGCCCCAAACAAACTGAACCCAAACAGACCCACACCAAGACACATCATAATAAAAATGGCAAAAGTTAGTGATAAAGAGAGGATCCTCAAGGCAGCAAGAGAAAAACAGAATGTTACCTACAAGGGAACCCCCATAAGAATATCAGCTGATTTCTCTACAGAAACACTACAGGCCAGGAGGGAATGGCAAGAGATATTTAAAGTGCTCAAAGGAAAAAATATGCAACCTAGAATACTCCATCCAGCAAGAATATCATTTAAAATAGAAGAGGAAATAAAAATTTTTCCAAACAAACAAAAACTTAAAGAATACAGCAACACAAAACCCAGGTTAAAGGAAATATTGAAAGGGCTTCTCTAAACCAAAAAGAAAGGAAGGAAAGGGAAGAAAAAAGAAAAGAAAAAAAAAAAAAGAAGAAGAAGAAGAGGAAGAACTAGGACTGAGGAAACTGCAATCAGAGAGAAGTCACTCAAATAAGCCAGCATACAGATTTAATCATGAACATGCTTCAAACAAAATAAAATTAAAAAGAAAAAAATAAAAAAGAGTCATCAAAACCATAAAATGTGGGCAAGGGATGTCAGGAGGTAAATAACCCTTTTTGTTTATATGTATGTCTCTCTTACACATTTATGGGAAGGGGTTAGCATACTTAAAAAACAGGGCAACCACAAGCCAAAACAAAATATTGCATTTGCAACAAATGAAAAAAAAAAAACACTCAAGCAGATAATAACAGGAGACCATCCAACCAAAAAAAAAAAAAAAATGGAGAACCATAGAATCAACTGGAACACGAGGTTCAAATGGCAATAAATAATCATCTATCAATTATCACCTTAAATGTCAATGGACTGAATGCCCCAATCAAAAGACACAGGGTGGCTGAGTGGATAAAAAGGCAAAAACCTTCAATATGCTGCCTACAAGAAACTCACCTTAGGACAAAAGATACATATAGATTGAAAGTGAAAGGGTGGAGAAAAATATTTCACGCCAATAGACATGACAGAAAAGCAGGAGTCGCAACACTCATATCAGACAAAATAGACTTTAAAACAAAAGGCATAAAGAAAGACAAAGAAGGACACTATTTAATGATTAAGGGATCCATCCAAGGAGAGGATGTTACTATTGTCAACATATATGCCCCAAATACAGGAGCACCCAGATACATACAACAAATATTAACAGACATAAAGGGAGATATTGATGAGAATACAATCATAGTAGGAGACCTAAATACCCCCCTCACATCAATGGACAGATCCTCTAGACAGAAAACCAATAAAGCAACAGAGATCCTAAAGGAAACAATAGAAAAGTTAGACTTAATTGATATCTTCAGGACACTACATCCAAAAAAAGCAGAATACACATTCTTCTCAAATGCTCATGGAACATTCTCAAGAATCGACCACATATTGGGACACAAAGCGAATCTCAATAAATTTAGGAGCGTAGAAATTATCTCAAGTATCTTCTCTGACCACAATGCCATGAAATTAGAAATCAACCATGGGAAAAGCAAAGAGAAAAAACCTACTCCATGGATACTAAACAACATGCTACTAAAAAACCAATGGGTCAATGAGGAAATCAAGAAGGAAATTAAAAACTACCTTGAAACAAATGATAATGAAGACACAACCTCTCAAAATCTATGGGATGCCGCGAAAGCAGTGCTCAGAGGGAAATTTATAGCAATCCAGGCCTTTCTCAAAAAAGAAGAAAGATCCCAAATTGACAACTTAACCCTCCACCTAAACGAATTAGAAAAAGAAGAACAAAAAAGTCCTAAAGTCAGCAGAAGGAAGGAAATTATAAAGATCAAAGAAGAAATCAATAAAATAGAGACTCAAAAAACAATAGAGAAAATTAATAAAACCAAGAGCTGGTTCTTTGAAAAGGTGAACAAAATTGACAAACCCCTGGCCAGACTCACTAAAAAGAGGAAAGAACCCAAATCACCAAAATTATAAATGAAAAAGGAGAAATCACAACGGATACAGCAGAAATACAAAAAACCATAAGAGAATACTATGAACAACTATACGGCAACAAGTTTGACAATCTGGAAGAAATGGACAATTTTCTAGAATCTTACAGCTTGCCAAAACTGAATCAAGCAGAAACAGACCAACTGAACAGACCGATCACTAGAAATGAAATTGAAGAGGTCATAAAATCACTCCCTACAAATAAACGTCCAGGACCAGATGGCTTCACAGGTGAATTTTACCAAACATATAAAGAGGAATTGGTGCCCATCCTCCTTAAACTCTTTCAAAAGGTTGAAGAAGAAGGAATACTCCCAAAGACATTCTATGAGGCCACCATCACCCTCATTCCAAAACCAGACAGAGATACCACCAAAAAAGAAAACTATCACCCAATATCATTGATGAATATAGATGCAAAAATTCTCAACAAAATCTTAGCCAACCGAATCCAACAACATATCAAAAAAATTATACACCATGACCAGGTTGGCTTCATCCCAGGTTCACAAGGATGGTTCAACATACGCAAATCAATCAGCATCATACACCACATTAACAAAAAAAAGGTCAAAAATCATATGATCATCTCAATAGACGCAGAAAAAGCATTTGACAAAGTCCAACATCCATTCATGATCAAGACCCTCGCCAAAGTGGGTATAGAGGGAACATTCCTGAATATAATCAAAGCCATTTATGATAAACCCACAGCAAATATAATCCTCAATGGAGAAAAACTGAAAGCCTTCTCACTCAAATCTGGAACAAGACAGGGATGCCCACTCTCACCACTGCTCTTCAACATCGTTTTGGAAGTCTTAGCCACAGCAATTAGACAAACAAAAGAAATAAAAGGCATTCATATAGGAAGAGAAGAGATCAAACTGTCACTGTATGCAGATGATATGATACTATACCTAGAAAACCCGAAGGACTCAACCCCAAAACTACTTGAACTGATTCATAAATTCAGCAAAGTAGCAGGATAGAAGATTAACATTCAGAAGTCAGTTGCATTTCTGTATACCAGCAATGAAACACTAGAAAAGGAATACAAAAAATGATACCTTTTAAAATTGCACCTCACAAAATCAAATACCTCGGAATACACCTGACCAAAGAGGTAAAGGACCTATATGCCGAGAACTATAAAACTTTAATCAAAGAAATCAAAGAAGATGTAAAGAAATGGAAAGATATTCCATGTTCCTGGATTGGAAAAATCAATATTGTGAAAATGGCCATCCTACCCAAAGCAATCTACAGATTCAATGCAATCCCTATCAAATTACCCATGACATTTTTCACAGAACTAGAACAAACAATCCAAACATTTATATGGAACAACAAAAGACCCAGAATCGCCAAAGCAATCCTGAGAAACAAAAACCAAGCAGGAGGCATAACTCTCCCAGACTTCAAGAAATACTACAAAGCCACAGTCATCAAAACAGTGTGGTACTGGTATCAAAACAGACAGACAGACCAATGGAACAGAATAGAGAATCCGGAAATAAACCCTGACACCTATGGTCAATTAATCTTTGACAAGGGAGGCAAGAACATAAAATGGGAAAAGGAAAGTCTATTCAGCAAGCATTGCTGGGAAACCTGGACAGCAGCATGCAAAGCAATGAAACTAGAACACACCCTCACACCATGCACCAAAATAAACTCCAGATGGCTGAAAGACTTAAATATAAGACAGGACACCATCAAACTCCTAGAAGAAAACATAGGCAAAACACTCTCTGACATCAACATCATGAATATTTTCTCAGGTCAGTCTCCCAAAGCAATAGAAATTAGAGCAAAAATAAACCCATGGGACCTCATCAAACTGAAAAGCTTTTGCACAGCAAAGGAAACCCAAAAGAAAACAAAAAGACAACTTACAGAATGGGAGAAAATAGTTTCAAATGATGCAACTGACAAGGGCTTAATCTCTAGAATATACAAGCAACTTATACAACTCAACAGCAAAAAAACCAATCAACCAATGGAAAAATGGGCAAAAGACCTGAATAGACATTTCTCCAAGGAAGATATACAGATGGCCAACAAACACATGAAAAAATGCTCAACATCGCTGATTATAAGAGAAATGCAAATCAAAACTACCATGAGATACCACCTCACACCAGTCAGAATGGCCATCATTAATAAATCCACAAATAACAAGTGCTGGAGGGGCTGTGGAGAAAAGGGAACCCTCCTGCACTGCTGGTGGGAATGTAAACTGGTACAGCCACTATGGAGAACAGTCTGGAGATACCTTAGAAATCTATACATAGAACTTCCATATGACCCTGCAATCCCACTCTTGGGCATCTATCTGGACAAAGCTCTACTTAAAAGAGACACATGCACCCGCATGTTCATTGCAGCCCTATTCACAATAGCCAGGACATGGAAACAATCCAAATGTCCATCGACAGAGGATTGGATTCGGAAGATTTGGTATATATACACAATGGAATACTACTCAGCCATAAAAAAGGATGATATAATGCCATTTGCAGCAACATGGATGGAACTAGAGAATCTCATCCTGAGTGAAATGAGCCAGAAAGACAAAGACAAATACCATATGATATCACTTATAACTGGAATCTAATATCCAGCACAAATGAACATCTCCTCAGAAAAGAAAATCATGGACTTGGAGAAGAGACTTGTGGTTGCCTGATGGGAGGGGGAGGGAGTGGGAGGGATCGGGAGCTTGGGCATATCAGACACAACCTAGAATAGATTTATAAGGAGATCCTGCTGAATAGCATTGAGAACTATGTCTAGATACTCATGTCGCAACAGAAGAAAGGGTGGGGGAAAAAACTGTAACTGCAATGTATACATCTAAGGATGACCTGACCCCCCTTGCTGTACAGTGGGAAAATAAAAAAAAAAAAAAAAGAAAAAGGAGAACCAAAAAAAAAACCTAAAGTCAGCAGAAGGAAGGAAATCATAAAGATTAGAGAGGAAATAAATAAAATAAAGATTAAAAAAACAATAGAAAAAAAATCAATAAAACCAAGAGCCGGTTCTTTGAAAAGATAAGCAAAATTGATGAAGCTCTGGCCAGACTCACCAAGAAGAGGAGAGAAAAAACCCAAATAAACAAAATAAGAAATGAAAAATGAGAAATCACAAAGGATACTGCAGAAATACAAAAAACCATGAGAGAATACTATGAACAATTATATTCCAACAAATTTGACAACCTAGAAGAAAGGGACAAATTTCTAGAGACTTACAGCCTGCCAAAACTGAATCAAGAAGAAACTGAACAGACTGATCACTAGATATGAAATTGAATATGTCATAAAAACACTCCCTACAAATAAAAGTCCAGGACCAGATAGCTTCACAGGCAAATTCTACCAAACATACAAAGAGGAACTTATAACCACCCTCCTTAAACTTTTCCAAAAGGTTGAAGAAGAAGGAACATTCCCAAAGACATTCTATGATACCACCCTCACCCTAATACCAAAACCAAAGATACTACCAAAAAAGAAAATTATAGGCCAATATATTTGATGAATATAGATGCAAAAATTCTCAATAAAATTTTAGCCACCCGAATCCAACAACATATAAAAAAGATCATATACTATGACCAGGTGGGATTCATCCCAGGTGCACAAGGATGGTACAACATACACAAATCAATCAACATCACACACCACATTAACAAAAGAAAAGTCAAAAACCACATGATCATCTCAATAGATTCAGAAAAAGCATTTCACAAAGTCCAACATCCATTCATTATAAAAACCCTTACTAAAGCGGGTATAGAGGGAACATACCTTAACATAATCAAAGCCACATGGAGAATATATAATACCCAATGGAGAAAAGCTGAAAGCCTTTCCACTAAAACCTGGAACAAGACTCTCACCCCTTTTATTCAATAGTATTGGAAGTACTAGCCAGAGCAATCAGACAAACCGTAGAAATAAAAGGTATCCAAATTGGAAGAAAAGAAGTAAAATTGTCACTGTATGCAGGTGACATGATACTATATAAAGAAAACCCTAAGGATTCAACCCAAAAACTACTTGAACTAAACAAAGAATTCAGCAAAGTAGCAGAGTACAAGATTAACATTCAGAAACCAGTCGCATTTCTGTATACTATCAATGAAATATTAGAAAACAAATACAAAAATACAATACCTTTTAAAATTTCACCCCCAAAAATTTAAATTCCTGGGAATAAACCTGACCAAGGAGGTAAAAGACTTTATATGCTGAGAACTGTAAGACATTAATCAAGGAAATTAAAGAGGATTCAAAGAAATGGAAAGATACTCCATGCTCCTGGGTCAGAAAAATTAATATTGTAAAAATGGCCATACTACCCAAAGCAATCTACAGATTCAGTGCAATCCCTATTGAATTACCCAGGACATTTCTCACAGAACTAGAACAAACAATCTGAAAATTTATTTGGAACCACAAAAGACCCAGAATTGCCAAAGTAATCCTGAGGAAGAAAAAACAAACAGGAGGCATAACTCTCCCAGACTCCAAGCAATATTACAAAGCCACAGTCATCAAGACAGTGTGGTACTGGTACCAAAACAGATATACAGACCAATGGAACAGAATAGAGAACCCAGAAATAAATCCAGATGCCTACGGTCAATCAATCTTCAACAAAGGAGAAAAGAATATAAAATGGAGAAAAGGAGGTCTTTTCAGCACGTGGTGCTGGGAAAACTAGATAACACCCTCACACCATGCACAAAAATAAATCAAAATGGCTGAAAGACTTAAACATAAGACAAGACACCATCAAACTCCTTGAAGAGAACATAGGTAAAACATTCTCTGACATCGATCTTACAAATGTTTTCTCAGGTAAGTCTCCCAAGGCAACAGAAATAAAAGCAAAAATAAACCAATGGGACTTAATCAAACTGACAAGCTTTTGCACAGCAAAGGAAACCATAAAAAAAAAGACAACTTACAGAATGGGAGAAAATAGATAACAGCTTCAAACAATGTAGCTGACAAGGGCTTAGTCCCAAAAAATACAAACAGCTTATACAACTCAACAGCAAAAAAGCCAATAAACCAATGGAAAAATGGGAAAAAGATCTGAATAGACATTTCTCCAAAGAAGATAATACAAATGGCCAACAAGCACATGAACAAATGCTCAACATCACTGATGATTAGAGAAATGCAAATCAGAACTACTATGAGGTACCACCTTACACCAGTCAGAATGGCCATCATTAATAAGTCCACAAACAATAAATACTGGAAAGGGTTTGGAGTAAAGGGAAACTTCCTACACTGTTGGTGGGAACGTAAATTGTTACAACCACTATGGAAAACAGTATGGAGGTAGCTTAAGACAACTAAATACAGAACTACCATATGATCCAGGAATCTCACTCTTGGGCATCTATCCAGACAAAACTTTCCTTGAAAAAGACACATATGCCCATATGTTCATTGTAGCTCTATTCACAATAGCCAAGACATGGAAACAACCTAAATGTCCATCAACAGATAAATGGATTAGGAAGAAGTGGTGGAGTTCCCGTCGTGGCGCAGTGGTTAACGAATCCGACTAGGAACCATGAGGTTGCGGGTTCGATCCCTGCCCTTGCTCAGTGGGTTAATGATCCGGCGTTGCCGTGAGCTGTGGTGTAGGTTGCAGACGCGGCTCGGATCCCGCGTTGCTGTGGCACTGGCGTAGGCCGGTGGCTACAGCTCCGATTCAACCCCTAGCCTGGGAACCTCCATATGCCGCGGGAGCAGCCCAAGAAATAGCAACAATAACAACAACAACAACAACAACAACAACAACAACAAAGACAAAAGACAAAAAAAAAAAAAAAAGGAAGTGGTATATATACACAATGGAATACTACTTAGCCATCAAAAGAACAAAATAATGCCATTTGCAGCAACATGGATGGAACTAGAGACTCTCATAGTGACTGAAGTAAGTCAGAAAGAGAAAAAAATACCATATGGTATCACTTATAACTGGAATCTAATATATGGTACAAATGAATCTTTCCACAGAAAAGAAACTCATGGACTTGGAGAACAGACTTGTGGTTGCTAAGGGGGAGGTGGAGGGAGTGGGATGGACTGGGAATCTGGGGTTAATAGATGCAAACCATTGTCTTTGGAATGGAAAAGTAATGAGATCCTGGTGTATAGCACTGGGAACTCTATCTAGTCACTTAAGATGGAACATGATAATGTGAGAAAAAGAATGTATATAAGTATGTGTGACTGGGTCACCTTGCTGTACGGTAGAAAATTGACAGAACACTGTAAACCAGCTATGATGGAAAAAATAAAAATCATTTAAAAAAGAACAACACAAAGAAAGCAAGGGCAGCTAAACTTACATTAGGCTAAATACTTTAAACCAAAGTCTGTAACAAGAGACAAAGATGGTCATATAATGATAAAGGGTCAATTCATCAAGAGGATATATTAGTAAATATTTCTACACCCAATATAGGAGTACCTAGATATATAAATAACGGATCTGAAGGGGGAAATAGGCAACAATAGAATATTAGGGGACTTCAGTAAAGCATTTGCAACAATTCAGACAGGTCATCTTGATAGAAAATGAATTAGGAAATATTGAACTTCTACTACATGTTTGATCAGATGAACCTAAGAGATATTTATAGATCATTCTATCCAACAGCAGCTAATCACACTTTTCTTATGTGCACATGGAATATTCTTCAGGATATAGCATATGTTAGTCTACAAAAGAAGTCTTACATTTAAAAATATTGAAATCATATTAAACCTCTTTTCTGACTACAAGGATATAAAACTAGAAAATCAAAAAAGAAAATTGGAAAATTAACAAACATGGAGATTAAACAACATGTTCTTGAACAACCAATGGATCAAAGATATAAAAAGAGAAATAAAAACAAAAACCTTGAGACAAATGAAAATAGAAACACAACATACCAAAACTTATGGGACATAGCAAAAGAGGGAACTTTGCAATGATAAATGCCCATGAAAAAAAAAAACCCATCTCAAACACAAACCACCTAACTTCATACCTCAAGGAAATAGAAATCACCAAACTAAGCCCAAAGTTAGCAGAGGAAAGGAAGTAAAGATCAGAGCAAAAATAAATAAGAGACTAAAAAGAAATTAGAAAATATCAGTGAAATAAGATTTTTTTAAAAAAGATTAACAGACAAACTTTTAGCAAGACTTACCAAGAAAGAGGACTCAATTATAAATGAAAAAGGAAACATTACAACCGATACCATACAAACATATGGTATGAACAATTATATGCCAATAAAATGGACAACCTAGAAGAAATGTATAAATTCCTAAGAACATGTAACTTACCAAGACTGAATCATAAAGAAATAGAAAATCTGGACAGAACAATTACAAATAAAGGAGATTGCATCAGTAATTAAAACCTCCTAAAGGCCACGAGCAGATGAATTCTATCAAACATTTGAAGAATACATACTAATCCTTTTCAAACACTTCTCAAAATAATTGAAGAAGAGGGAAAACTTCCAAAGTCATTAAGAGGCAAACATTACCCTGATGCCAATGCCAAATGAGGACAGAAGAAAAGAAAATTTTAGGCTAATATCTCTGATGAACATAGATGCAAAAATCCTCATCAAGTATTATCAAACTGAATTCAATGGCACATTAAAAGGATTGTACACCATGATTAAGTGGGATTTAATCCAGGAATCCAAGGATGATTCAACACATGTCCCCCTCCAAAAAATCAGTATGATACACTATATTAATATGAACAAAATAAGAGATAAAAGTCATATGATCATCTAAATAGATACAGAAAAGGCATTTGACAAAATTTAATATCCTCAAGTAATAAAAAGCTCTCAAAAAAGTTGGTATAGAGGGACTGTAACCTCAACATAATAAAGGCCATGTATGACCAGCACACAGCTAACATCATATTCAGTAATGAGCAGAAAGAATTTCCTCTAAGACCAGGAGGAGGACAAGGATGCCTACCTGTGCCACTTTTATTCGACATAAAAGTCCAAGCCAGAGCAATTATACAAGAAAAGGAAATAAAAGACATCCAAATGTGAAGGGCAGAGGTAAAACTGTTTGTTCGCAGATGACATGATCTTATTTACAGAAAGAGCTAATGAATCTACCAAAAAACTATTAAAATAAATGAATTCAGCAATTTTCAGGTTACAAAACAAACATACAAAAAACCAGTGGCATTTTTACACTCTAACAAACTATCAAAAAAAGGAAAAAGTTCTCATTTTGTAATAGAATCAAAAACAGTATTTAGGAATAAATTTAACTAATCAAGGACATGAAAAACCTGTACGCTGAAAACTACAAAGCATCAATGAAAGAAATTGAAGACACATATATGGAAAGATATCCTGTGTTCATGGATTAGAAGAATTAATATTGTCAATATGTTCATACTGTGCATACTACCCCAAATCATTCTTGGATTCACTGCAATCTACCAAAAGACCATTGGCATTTTTTATAAACATAGAGAAGTTGATTTTAAAATCTGTAGGGAGGAGTTCCCGTTGTGGCTCAGTGGTTAACGAATCTTACTAGGAACAATGAGATTGCAGGTTCAATGCCTGGCTTCACTCAATGGGTTAAGGATCTGGCGTTGCTGTGGCTGTGGCGTAGGTCAGCGGCTACGGCTCCGATTAGACCCCTAGCCTGGGACCCTCCATATGCCATGGGTGCAGCCCTGGAAAAAAGACAAAAAAAAAAATCTGTAGGGAGCCACAAAAGAACCTGAGCAGTTAAAGTAATCTTAAGGGGGGGGGGAAGCTGTAGGCATATTTCCTGATTCGAATTATGTTGCAAATCCACAGTAATCAAAATAGCATGGGACAGGCATAAAAACAGACACATAGATCAATTCAACAGAATAGAGAGCCTAGATATAAACCCATGCATATATAGTTGATTAATTTTCAACAAAGAATATGCAAGAGGAAAGTGCAACTTCTTCAGCAAATTGTGCTGGCAAAACTGAAGAGCCACATGAAAAACAATGGAACTTACACCATATACAATAATCAACTCAAAATGGATTAAAGACTTCAATATAATATCTGAAACCAGAAAACTCTTAGAAGAAAACAAAGGGTAAGCTCCTTGACATCATTCTTTGCACTAATTTTTTTGGGATTTGGAACCAAAATTAAAGGCAACTAAAGCAAAATAATCGAGTGGGACTACATAGAATAAAACCAGCTTCTATACAGCAAAGGAAACCATCAACACAATGAAAAGTCAACTTACAGATTGTGTGGAAATGTTTGCAAGCAAATGATATTTGATAAGGGGTTAATATCTCAAATGTACACAGGGTTAAGATACAAAATATATGAGGAACTCTTAAATCTCAATAGCAAATCAAAATACAATTTTAAAAACGGGCAAAGGAACTGAAATAGACATTTTTCCAAAGACATACAAATGGCCAACAAATACATGAAAAACTGCTCAACATCACTAATTATCAGGGAAATGCAGGTCAAAACCACAACAGCATATCAGTTCATAACTACCAGAGTGGCTATTTTCAAAAAGACAAGAGACAACAGGTGTTGGTGAGGATGCGGATAATAGGGAATCCTTGTACCCTGCTGGTGGGAACTTGAATTGGTACAGCCATTATGAAAAACAGTATAGAAGTTCCTTAAAGAATTAAAAATAGAACTTCCATGTGACCCAGAAATCCCACTTCCAAGTATATATCCCACTTCCAAGTACATATCCAAAGGAAATGAAATTAATATCTCAAAGTGTTATCTGCAGTCCCATATTCACTGCAACATTTCTCACAGTAGCCAAAATATGGAAACAATTGAAGTGTCCATTGACAAAATGAACAAATAGAGAAAATGTGGAATATGTAATATTCAGCCATAAAAATGAAAAAATTTTACCATTTGTGATAGCAGATGAACTTGGAGGACATTATGCTCAGTGAAATAAGCCAGACACAAAAGCCAAATGCTGCCTGAGGTCACTTATATGTAGAATCTATGAAGTGGAACTCAAGGAGTAACAGAGTAGAATGGTCATTACCAGAGGCAGAGTCATGGGAGAGGAGATGTTGATCAAAGGGTACAAATTTTTACTATAAAATGAATTCTAGAGACCTAGTATATGGCATGGTGACTATAGTTAATAACATACTGTATAATTGAAATCGGCTAAGAGAATAGATTTCAAATGTTTCCATTAAAAAAAATGGTGTCTATGTAGTGATGGATGTTAATTAGCTTGTTTATGGTAATCATTTCACAACATATACATAAACCAAAACATCACATTGTATACCTTAAATACAATTTTTGCCAATCAAAAAAAATCAATAAAACTGGAAAGAATTATTGTAAACACAATAAAAAAAAGGGGGGGAGGGGGAATCACCTAAAAAATGCTTCAGTTATAGCAAATATTTTGTTTTAACCTAAAAACTATGCTTCCATTTGTAATGTTGCAAGTTAGGACTAAGACATTTTTGAGAGTGTCCATTAACGGGAGTTCTGCAGAAACCATGCCATCAATTTATCATTTGTGTTGTTCAATTTGAATTTCTTAAGGTAAAGCAATTCAAGTGCAAAACCCTATTAGATTTTGCTGTTTTTTTAAATACAAACATTTACTGTTGCCTTATTCACACCTATCTTAACGAAAACCAAAATAAAACAAAAACAAAAAGAGCAACTCACCATTTTGTTTTTTTCTTCTCTTCTTTTTAGGCCCACACCCGTGGCATATGGAAGTTCTCAGGATAGGGGTCGAATTGGAGCTGCAGCTGCTGGCCTACCCTACAGACGCAGCAACTAGATCTGAGCTGAATATATGACCTAAACTGCAATTTTCAGCAACACCAGATCCTTAACCCTCTGAGCCAGGCCAGGGATCTAACCCACATCTTCACGAAGACTATGTTGGGTTCTTAATCTGCTGAGTCATAATGGGAACTCTGCAACTTACCATTTTAAGAGTTTTTCCAAAGCTTAGCTTTCATAAAAACTACCATTTGATTTTCAACTTGCATTCCATCACTTTACATTATCCAATGCAATGGAAACAACTAGCATGAAGAAGTCACAAGCGGATGAGTTCCTTGGGCAGAAAGTCTGGGCCTAGGGCCCCTGCCACACTCAGCATGCACCCGAGTCCACCAGTTCATCCTCATGCACAGCCATCCTTCCACCTTCCTTCCTGAACAGAAAAGGTTTCCTCCTCTTATTCAAAGAACCCTCCTCCTGGCCTTTGCATCTGGTCTCCCAACACCTCAGGTACCTCAGTCTGTCTCCACTTTCTTTTCTACCTCCTCCCCTTTGACATTCAGACCTACTCTATTGATTCATCTTCTTCTTCTTCTTTATTTCTTTTCTATTGACTCTCCTTAACAAAACAATTATTCTTAGGTCTGTGTCTCCCACTGCCTACATCTTCACAGCTTGCCACTAGTCCACACTGCCTGCTTTTACTTTCTCACCTCCAAGTTACTTCTTGTCTCACACATCTCATGGAATTTCTCAGCAAGATGACCAGAGACCTTGCTGTCTCTAGCATTTCTTTCTTAGTAACATTCCTCACCACAGACCCCTTCCTCCCCTCTCTGAGTCTTCCGTCCTCAGCTTCTGTGCTATCTTTGCTCCTGGTTCCCCAGGCTCTCATTCCAGGGAGATTCCCTCCCACCAACTGATTATCATTCCCAAACCACTGATCCTATTCTGAGCTTTCTCCTAAGCACCAGAATTATATTTCCAATAGCTAGTGGTTACACCTACCTCCTATGTTCCAGAAAGACTTCATGATCTCAACATGTCCAACATGTAATTCACCACTTTTCCCCCTTCCTCCTTAATCAGCTTTTTCTCTACTGCCCCTTATTTTCCTGTAGGTGCAATGATTTACCCAGTTTCCAAGCCAGACAGCTGCAAGTCATCATCAATTCATCACTCTCCTCACTGAATACATCTGATCAACCACATTTCATAAATATTCATATATTTATATTAATTCTTTATAGGTTAGAGTTTCCAGGTTAGCAAACAAAAATACAGGCCACTTTTTCAGTCTAACCCGCACAGTGTCTGGGACATAATTACAGTAAAAAATTATTTGCTATTTGACGTTCATATTAACTGAGCATCCTATATTTTATCCAGCAACACTATTATAGGTTTGCAATTCCAGTTACTCATACTACTACCTTAGTTTATAGAATTTTAAAAAATGAAACAGAAGCTACAATTGCAAAACCAATAATTTGCTATACAAGCAATCTACACTTAGTTTGTTACAGCTAAAATTTGTTCAGACTCACGTGTCCCAAGGTAAGAGCACAAAATGTTTTAACAGTAATTCCACAAAGCTTCTCAGTATTCCAGAAATGTCTATACCATAGACTAGGTGGCTTAGACAAAAAAAAATGTATTTACTTTACCATTCTGGAGGCTGGGAAGGCTAAGAGAGAGATGCCAGGCTGGCCAGTTTCTGGTGAGCTCTCTTCTGGCTGGTAGAGGCTGCTTTCTCACTTATATCCTCACACGTGGTGGGAGGAGGGAAAGCATGTGAGCTCTCTGACGTCTTTTCTTAGAAGGGTGCTAATCCCATCATGAGGGCCCCACCCTCATGACCTCATCTGAACCTAATTATCTCCCAAGGGGCCCATCTCCAAATACCATCACACTGGGGGTTGGGGCTTCCACATATGGATTTGGGGGGAACACAATTCAGTCCCCAACACAGGAGCTTATCTAGTTTGTAAATTGGACCAATCTCTGCCCAAATGTCACTTATAAGCTTCCATGCAGAAACTACCCCATGACTAACATGCATCCTAAACTCTCTGCTTTTAGACACTGCCCACACTCTGTCAAGATGATGTTCTCCATTGCTCAACAAGGTTAAAAAGCCTTGATGTGGGGCTCAACAACTCCATCATATCTCTGCTTCCTAACTGGTAAACTCTCTCCCCTACTTTTTCCCTATAATCCACTGGTTCTCAAAGAGCTGATTCGGAGTCACCTGGGGGGTGCTTGTTAAAACCCAGGCTACTGGCCTACTCCCAGAGTTCCTGATTCAGAAAATCTGGGATGGTGCCTGGGAACTTGCATTTCTGACAGTGTCCCAGGTACTGCTGCTGCTGGTCCAAGGACCACACTTTGAGAAACTCTGCCTAGAGATGCTCTTTAATGCCTGGCAGTGGGGACTGAGCACTGGTATTTTTCAAAGCTCCCAGGTGATTCTAACACAGTTGAAAACTGGTTTAGAACACTGTTTGGATGCATTTTCCACACTACAGACAGTACGCTTTTTGGAAAGCCCAAATCCAAGAAAGGAACCCATCAGTTAAAAATATTTAATGGCAACTCACTGCCCACAGATTAGACATTGCTCCTTACCAAGTCTTTCAGGGTCATGAGATATGCTTCCAGCTGTCACCTCCAACCCCATGGCATGCTACTTTACCACTTCATGCTCTATAATCCAGGCTTACTGGTCAATGGCAATTCCCAGAAGTCGATCTTATTCTTTTGCTCCCTGAGTCTGCACACTCTGAATCTTTATCAAGAAAGTTCTCATCAGCACCCCTCTTCACCTGGCTAAATTTTACTTTCCCCTTAGAGCCTTATAGCTAAGAAGTGTGGTCTATGGATGAGTGGCCCCAGCCTCTCCTGGGTGCTTCTTAGAAATGCACACTCTCGGGCCTCATCCCAGTCCTACTTATTCAGAATCTATACTTTAACAAGATCCCAGAGTGATTCAATTTACATTGAAATTTGAAAAGCACTTGTAAAAACTCCTGCAGACATGTTTTCTCTGGATCGATGCTTCTGAGCCCCTAAGATAGCCAGATGCTTCTTCACCTGCACCTAAAACAGTGGATCTGTGTACATCATCTCATACTTGCCTGGGAGCTCTGTCAGAGCAGGACTATATATTACTCATCCTAGCACAGTACTTGGCATATGCAACAGGCTCAATAAATAGTTGTTAACAACAAACTGCTACTGTATAGTACAGGGAATTACATTCAATATCCTTTAATAGGATTTCCCATTGTGGCTCAGTGGGTTATGAACCTGACTAATATCCATGAGGATGCAGATTTGATCCCTGGCCTCGCTCAGTGGGTTGGGGATCTGGCTCTGGCACTGCCATGAGCTGTGGTGTGGGTCACAGACACAGCTTGGATTTTGTGTTGCTTTGGCTGTGGCTATGGTATAGGCCAGCAGCTGCAAATCCAATTCAACCCTAGTCTGGGATCTTACACATGCTGCAGGTGTGGCCCCAAAAAAGCAAAAAAAAAAAAATAAATAAATAAACCCTGACACCTATGGTCAATTAATCTTTGACAAGGGAGGCAAGAACATAAAATGGGAAAAAGAAAGTCTATTCAGCAAGCATTGCTGGGAAACCTGGACAGCTGCATGCAAAGCAATGAAACTAGAACACACCCTCACACCATGCACAAAAATAAACTCAAAATGGCTGAAAGACTTAAATATAAGACAGGACACCATCAAACTCCTAGAAGAAAACATAGGCAAAACACTCTCTGACATCAACCTTATGAATATTTTCTCAGGTCAGTCTCCCAAAGCAATAGAAATTAGAGCAAAAATAAACCAGTGGGACCTCATCAAACTGAAAAGCTTTTGCACAGCAAAGGAAACCCAAAAGAAAACAAAAAGACAACTTACAGAATGGGAGAAAATAGTTTCAAATGATGCAACTGACAAGGGCTTAATCTCTAGAATATACAAGCAACTTATACAACCCAACAGCAAAAAAGCCAATCAATCAATGGAAAAATGGGCAAAAGACCTGAACAGACATTTCTCCAAAGAAGATATACAGGTGGCCAACAAACACATGAAAAAATGCTCAACATCACTGATTATAAGAGAAATGCAAATCAAAACTACCATGAGATACCACCTCACACCAGTCAGAATGGCCATCATTAATAAATCCACAAATAACAAGTGCTGGAGGGGCTGTGGAGAAAAGGGAACTCTCCTGCACTGTCGGTGGGAATGTAAACTGGTACAGCCACTATGGAGAACAGTTTTGAGATACCTTAGAAATCTATACATAGAACTTCCATATGACCCCGCAATCCCACTCTTGGGCATCTATCCGGACAAAACTCTACTTAAAAGAGACACATGCACCCGCATGTTCATTGCAGCACTATTCACAATAGCCAGGACATGGAAACAACCCAAATGTCCATCGACAGATGATTGGATTCGGAAGAGGTGGTATATATACACAATGGAATACTACTCAGCCATAAAAAAGGATGATATAATGCCATTTGCAGCAACATGGATGGAACTAGAGAATCTCATACTGAGTGAAATGAGCCAGAAAGACAAAGACAAATACCATATGATATCACTTATAACTGGAATCTAATATCCAGCACAAATGAACATCTCCTCAGAAAAGAAAATCATGGACTTGGAGAAGAGACTTGTGGCTGCCTGATGGGCGAGGGAGGGAGTGGGAGGGATCAGGAGCTTGGGCTTATCAGACACAACTTAGAATAGATTTACAAGGAGATCCTGCTGAATAGCATTGAGAACTTTGTCTAGATACTCATGTTGCAACAGAAGAAAGGGTGGGGGAAAAAATGTAATTGTAATGTATACATGTAAGGATAACCTGACCCCCTTGCTGTACAGTGGGAAAATAAAAAAAAAATTTAAAAAAAGAAAAAAGAAAAAAATCCTATAATAAACCATAATGGAAAATAATATGAAAAAGAATATATATGTATATATAAAATTTATAATTGAATCACTTTGCTGTACAGAAGAAATTAATACAACATGGTAAATTAACTATACAACAATTATTTAGAAGAGTTGATTAAATACACATTATTGCAAACAGGTAGAGAAAGCATCATCTTTCCAGCTTAAGGAGATTTAAACTTCTGCCTTGCCAATCATTAGGTGCAGGACCTTGGACAAGTCACTCATCTCACAGAACACGTTACATACACACCAGTAAAATGAGAATAACATCAACTATCCTGCAAAGCGATTGTCAGGATTAAGGACATAATAGATACAAACCCAGAACACAATGATCACTGGGTCAGAGTTGCACCATGAATAGGGTGGTCCTCTTCCTTTGTTCCCCCAAGGAGCCTGACCGAGTTTAGTGGACTACTACTCCTTGGTATAGAAAGACCGGCCATTCTGGGACTTAATGCTGTTTTTCATCCTGTTTCTCCCCAGTGCATAAAAAAAAATCAGTAATAGTAAGAATTGACGTAGAATCAACATTTTTCACTGCTTTGTGTCAGAAAGACAAAACTGAAAGATGGGCCACCAGACATGTTAGTCTTTAAGGGCCTATGCAAGGGGTTTCGGCCAGGCTCTGGGACTCCCGTGATTAAATTGTTTTAATCCTCTCTCCCCATTTCTATCCCCCAATATATATATATATATATACATTATTTATATATACATATATATATATATATACATTATTTTTCTCACATTATCTTCCATCGTGTTCCAGCACAAGTGATTGAATACAGTTCCCTGTGCTTTATGACAGGATCTCATTGCTAGCCTTTTTAAAAATTTTTTTTAATTTTTATTTTTTTCAACACAAGTCTTTTTTTAATTCACCCTGAGTTCATGCTAATATCATCTACCCTCCTTCTCCCAACCACAGGATTCTCTCTCTCTCTTTTTTTTTTTTTTTTTTTTTTTGGTCTTTTTTTTCAGGGCTACAGCCATGGCATATGGAGGTTTGCAGGCTGGAGATCTAAACGGGCTATAGCCACCAGCCTACACCACAGCCACAACACCAGATCCGAGCTACATCTGTGACATAGCTCACGGCAACACTGGATCCTTAATCCACTGAGCGAGGCCAGGGATCAAACACACATCCTCATGAATGCTAGTCAAATTTGTTTCCACTGAGCCAAGATGGGAACTCCACAGAATTTTAATCCCCATCAATCTCTTGCTCCCAAGCCTCATCTAACAGCTGACCCTAATAGCGAGAGAAAAGTGAAGTAGCAACAACAGAATCAAAGGGTTAAAAGGACCGGGGAGATTTGAAAGAGTAGAAAGAGAAGACAAGGAGAGGGATTATCTGTCTACTGCAGACTCGACTGTATGTGGGCTGTAGGGCCACCCAGATCCTGAACACTCTATGGGTTTTGTAAGAGTCAGAAAATTGTATTACTTGACCTGAAACCACATTTTCCTGAAATGTTGGGTGAGCCTGGCTAACCTGAAGACCATTTTCTTATCGATCACACTACCCTCCCCACCCTTGCTTTGATGATCAACCTTGCTTTGATGATCAAGAACAGAGAATAATGCTCTAGATACTAGAAAAACCATGGAAGTCTTAAAGATGTTACTTTGCACTACTCTATACAAAACAAATACTTTGCTCTTTGCACAAACGACATTTGGATACACAATTTATGTTTCCTTATCTTTATCTGTGTAAGGGCCCAAATTGCCCATCACCCAGTGTGGATTGTGAAAAATAATGAATAGAATTAAGTTGATAAGTTTTCTCAATTACAGAGAACTTTTCTACAAAAAAAAGTTATAGAAATTAATTGTGAATAGGAGTTCCCATCATGGCTCAACAGTTAACATATTTGACTAGTATCCACGAGGATGCAGGTTTGATCCCTGGCCTTGCTCAGTGGGTTAAGGATCTGGCGTTGCTGTGAGCTGTGGTGTAGGTTGCAGACAGATCTCAGATCCTGCATTGTTGTGGCTCTGGTATAGGCCAGCACCTATAGCTCTTGATTTGACCCCTAGCCTGGGAAACTCCATATGCCTCAGGTGTGGCCCCAAACAAAAAAAGAAAGTAAGTAAGAAGTTGTGAATAGTACAAGTGTAATGGTTAATTTTGTGTGTCATCTTGACTGGCCATGGGATTAAACTGGTCCAGTTTAATCTGACTGCCCCAGATTAAACATATCTTTTTTTATTTTTTCATTTTATGGCTGCACCTATGGCATATGAAATTTCCCAGGCTAAGGGCTGCATTGGAGCTGCAGCTGAAGCCTAAGCCACAGTCACAGAAACACTGGATCTGAGCCACATCTGTGACCTACATATCTTTAATCCACTGAGTGAGGCCAGGGATCGAACCTGCATCCTCATGGAGACTATGGGTCCTGAACACATTGAGCCACAACAGGAACCCCCAGATTAGACATTTTTGAAGGCATTACTAGAAGTGATTAGTATTTGTGTTTGTGGAGTCAATAAAGTAGACTGTCCTCCCCAGGGCTAGTGGGCATCATCCAATCCATTGAGGACCTGAATAGAACAAAAGGCAGAGGAAGGAGGAATTCATCCCCTTTTCCTACCTCACTGTTTGAACTGAACATCTCATCTTCTCTTATTCTTAGGGTTCACCTAGTTCTCAAATCTTTGGATTCAGACCGAATTATACCACTGGCTTTCCTGGAGCTCCACCTTGCAGCCCAAGATTCATTTTGAGGAACTGGATCCTGTAATTATGAAGGATGAGAAGCCCCAAGAGCTGCCACCTGCAAGCTGGAACCCCAGGAAGGCCAGTGGTGTAATTTAGTATATAGAGAGTATATATATATATTCTGTGTGTGTGTGTGTGTGTGTGTGTGTGTGTGTGTGTACTTCTGCTTCTCTGAAAAACAGTAAGTCAACAGGAAACTACTTACTGAGTTTGGACTGAAAGACTGACAAAAGGGAATAATGAGGCTCTTTTCCTTGCTTTGACTTCCTGGAAACTTTTTTCTTCATAGAGGACATTTGGTTTAAAAATATATTGTGGGAGTGTGTGCACGGAGGGGAGGCCAGCTGGCTGAGAGGAGGTGGGCAGGCTGATGGGCCAGGTGGGTGGTGAGCTGCAGGCAGCCGGGAGCGGATGGTGAACTTGGCCGTGGCGAGTAGTTAGTTAGTTGTTGTTAGTGTGAGTTGCTCGGTGGTGACAGCTGCAGTCACCAGGAAGGGTACAGGATGGCCGAGTGATGGTGGTCACTGCGGTGGCTTGTGTGCCCCTCAGGTATCTGCCTAAACTGGAACCTTTGCTGTAGATATTTCTTTGTGGATTTATCTGAAAAACTAAGGAAAAAAATATTCAAGGTCCATTCCTAAGGAAAGAAAAGGAAGCAATGACATAATACCTAGAGTTGGAACCAGTTAAACCGAACATTGCTATCTTCAGAAAATAAGTTAAGGAATGAGAGGCAAGGAAGAAAGGACATTCATCTTGGAAGGACCTAAAGCACTTTGAAATTTAAAGGAATATAATGATAGCTACTAAAACCGCCTTTGTCACCGAAATGGATGAAGTACTTCAAATTAAAATGATGGCAGAATAGAACGACTGGAGCTCAACTTCTCTCATAAAAACAACAAAATTCACAACTAAAGACTGAGCAATCTTCAACCAACTGGACTGGAAACCTCAAAAAAGATATCCTACTCCAGAAGACAAAGAGGAGGCCACATCAAGAGGTAGGAGGGGGGATTACATGATATAAAAAACATCATACCTCCTGGGTGGGAAGCCCCACAGACTTGAAACTAACTGGTTCACAGAGACTCACCTACAGGAGTGAGCGTTCTGAGCCCCACATCAAACTCTTACATGTGGGGATCTGGCATTGGGAGAAAGAGACCCTGGAGCATCTGGCATTGAAGGCCAGTGGGGCTTGTGCGCAGGAGCGACATGGGATTGGGGGAAATGGAGACCACATTCTTAAAAGGTGCACACAGAATTTCACGTGCATTGGGTCCCAGGGTAAAGCAAAGTCTCCATAGGAATCTGGGTCAAACCTGACTGCAATTCTTGGAGGACCTCCTAGGAAAACAGGGGGGAATGTGGCTTGTTGTGAGAGAAGAACATTGGAAGAAAAGCTCTCGGGAATATTCATCAGTGTGCCTTTCTCTGGAGGTGGCCACTTTGGGAAAATCTGGACCCACCTGTCAGCACTGAGAAGCACCAGGTCAAACAATAATCCAGCTTGGATCTCAGCCCCGCCCCTCAGTAAACAGGCTCCCTAAAGACCCCTCAGGCACACAGCTGCTTCGAATCCCATCCAGAGACTAAGCCCCACCTACCAGAGGGATAGGAATCAGCTCCAACTACCAGTGGGCAGGCATCAGCCCTTCCCATGAGGAAGCCTACATCAAGCCCTCATACCGACTTCAGTCACAAGGGGGGCAGACACTAGAAGTAAGAGTGGCTACAACTCTATTTTCTGTAAAAAGGTCACCACACCAAAAACCTATACAAATGAAAAGACAGAGAACTGTAACTCAGATGAGGGAGAATGGAAAAACCCCAGAAAATCAGCTAAGCAATGAGGAGATTCTCAGCCTCCAGGAAAAAGACTTTAGATTGTCGATGTTGAAGATGATGCAAGACATTGGAAACAAACTGGAGGCAAAGATGGATGACTTACAGGAAACACTGAGCAAAGAGATACAAGATATAAAACTTAAGCAACAAGAGATGCAACTACAATAACCGAAATAAAAAATTCACTAGAAGCAACTAACAGCAGAATACAGGAGTCAGAAGAATGAATAAGCGAGGCGGAGGACAGATTAGTAGAAATTACAGATGCAGAACAGAAAAGAGAAAAAAGATTGAAAACAAATGAAGAGAGTCTCAGAGATCTCTGTGACAATGTTAAACGCACCAACATCCGTATTATAGAGGTGCCAGAAGGAGAAGAGAGAGAGAAAGGGACAGAAAAAATATTCTAAGAGCTAATAGCTGAAAACTTCCCTAACATGGGAAAGGAACCACTCACTCAAATCCAGGAAGCACAATGAGTACCATATAAAATAAACCCAAGGAGGAATACACTGAGACGCATATTAATCAAACTGACCAAAATTAAAGACAAAGAGAAAATCTTGAAAGCAGCTAGGGAAAAGATACAAATAACATACAAGGGAACCCCAATAAGATTATCGGCAGCTTTTTCAGCAGAAACTCTGCAGGCCAGAAGGGAGCGGCATGATATACTTAACATGATGAAAGGAAAAAACCTTCAACCAAGATTACTTTCCCCAGCAAGGCTCTCATTCAGATTTGAAAGAGAAATCAAAAGCTTCACAGACAAGCAAAAGCTGAGAGAATTCAGCAATGCTAATGACAACAAATACTAAAGGAAATTCTCTAGGCAGAAAAGAAAAGACAGCAAAAGGAAAAAAAAAATACCACAAATGACAAGGCTCACCAGTAGAGGTATATATACAGCAAAGATACGAAATGATCCCTGCACAATTATACCACCAAAATAAGAAATCATGAAAAGAGGTGGGAACAAATTCAGGACACCAGAGATGAAATTGCAATTAAGAGAACAACAACTTAAAACAATCTCATATACATATAGACTCTTATATCAAAACTTCAGAATAACTGCAAACCAGAAATCTACAACTGATACACAAACAAACAAGAAAAGTCAACTCAAATACAACACTAAAGATAGTCATCAAACCACAAGAGGAGAGAACAAGAGAAGAAGGGAAGAAAAAAGAGCAACAACAGCAAATCCACAACAGGTAATAAAATGGCAATAAGAATGTACATATCAATAATTACCTTAAATGTAAATGGACTAAATGCTCCAACCAAAAGACATAGACTGGCTGAATGCATACAAAAACAAGACCCATATATATGCTGTCTTCAAGAGACCCACTTCACTTCTAGGGACACATACAAATTGAAAGTGAGAGGATGGAAGAAAATATTCTGTGCAAACGGGAATCAAAAGAAAGCTGGAGTATCAATACTCATATCAGACAAAATAGACTTTATAATGAAGGATATTTTAAGGGACCAGGAAGGTCACTACCTAATGATCAAAGGATCAATCCAAGAAGAAGATATAACAATTGTAAATATCTACGCACCCAACATAGGTTCACCACAATATATAAGGCAACTGCTAACAACCTTAAAAGGACAAATCCACAATAACACGATCATAGTGGGGGACTTTAACACCCCACTTACAGCAATGGACAGATCATCCAGACAGAAAATCAACAAGGAAACACAGCCCCTGAATGAAGCATTAGACCAGGTGGACTTAATAGATATTTATAGGACATTCCATCCAAAAGCAGCAGAATACACATTCTTCTCAGGTGCACATGGAACATTCTGTAAGATTGATCACATCCTGGGCTACAAATCAAGCCTTGGTAACTTTAAGAAAATTGAAATCCTATCAAGCATCTTTTCCAACCACAATGCTATATGACTTGAAATCAACAACAAGAAAAAAACTGCAAAAAGCACAAACACGTGGAGACTAAACAACATGCTACTTAACAACCAATGGATCACTGAAGAAATCAAAGAGGAAACTTAAAAATACCTAGAAGCAAATGACAACAAAGATATGACACTCCAAAACCTATGGTATTTAGTAAAATCAGTTCTACTAGGGAAGTTTATAGCAATACAAGCTTACCTCAGGTTACAAGAACTCAAATAACCTAACTTTACATCTAAAGCAGCTTGAGAGAGAACAGACAAGACTTAAAGTTAGCAGAAGGAAAGAAATCATAAAGATCAGAGCAGAAAGCAGTGAAATAGAAACAAAGAAACCCATAGAAATGATCAATGAAACGAAAAGCTGGTTCTTTGAAAAGATCAACGACATTGATAAACCCTTAGCCAGACTTAGCAAGAAAAAAAGAGAGAGGACTCAAATCAATAAAATTAGAAATGAAAAAGGAGAAGTTATGACAAACATTGCAGAAATGCAAAGGATCATAATAGACTACTACAGGCAACTATATGTCAATACAAATGGAAAACCTAGAAGAAATGGACAAATTCTTAGAGAAGTACAATCTTCCAAGACTAAACCAAGATGAAACAGAAAAGATGAATGGACCCATCACAATAACTGAAATTGAAACTGTGATTAAAAAACTTTCAACAAACAAAAGTCCAGGACCAGATGGCTTCACAGGCAAACTCTATCAAACATTTAGAGAAGAGCTAACACCTCTCCTTCTGAAACTATCTCAAAAAATTGCTGAGGAAGGGACACTTCCAAACTCATTCTATGAGGCCACCATCACCCTGGTACCAAAACCAGACCAAGATATCACAAAAAAAGAGAAAATTACAGGCCAATTTCACTGATGAACATCGGTGCAAAAATCCTCAACAAAATACTAGCAAACCGCATCCAACAATACATTAAAAGGATTGTACATCATCATCAAGTGGGATTTATCCCAGAGATGCAAGGATACTTCAATATTTGCCAATCCATCAGCGTGATACACCACATTAACAAACTGAAGCATAAAACCCATATGATCCTCTCAATAGATGTAGAAAAAGCCTTTGACAAAGTCCAACACCCATTTCTGATAAAAACCCTTCAGAAAGTGGGCACAGAGGAAACCTACCTCAACATGATAAAGGCCATTTACGACAAACCCACAGCTAACATCATTCTCAGTGGTGAAAAGCTGAAAGAATTCCCGCTGAGATCAGGAACAAGACAAGGATGTCTGCTCTTGCCACTACTCTTCAACATAGTTCTGGAAGTGCTAGCCATGGCAATCAGAGAAGTAAAAGAAATAAAAGGAATCCAAATTGGAAAGGAAGAAGTAAAACTATCACTATTTGCAGATGACATGATACTATACCTAGAGAACCCTAAGACTCTACCAGAAAACCATTTGAGCTCATTCATGAATTTGGCAAAGTCTCAGGATACAAAATTAATACACAGAAATTGATGGCATTTCTATATATTAACAATGAAAAATCTGAAAGAGAAGTTAGGGGAATGATCCCATTTACCATCACATCAAAAAGAATGAAATACTTAGGAATAAACCTACCAAAAGAAAAAAAAAGACCTGTTCTCTAAAAACTATAAGATGCTGATGAAAGAAATCAAGGATGACACCAACAGATGGAAAGACATACCATGTTCTTGGATCGGTCAATATCATCAAAATGACTATACTACCCAAGGCCAGCTAGAGATTCAGTGCAATCCCTATCAAATTACCAGGGACATTTTTCACAGAACTCGAACAAAATATTTTAAAGTTTGTTTGAAAGCACAAAAGACCCATAATAGACAAAACCATCCTGAGAAAGAAAAATGGAGCTAGAAGAATCAGGGTCCCTGACTTCAGACTATACTACAAAGCTAATAGTCATCAAATCTGTATGGTACTGGCACAAACCCAGAAATACAGATCAGTGGAACAGGATAGAAAGCACGGAATTAAACCCACGCACCTACAGTCAACTTATCTATGACAAAGGAGGCAAGAATATACAATGGAGAAAGGACAGCTTGTTCAATAAGTGGTGCAGGGAAAACTGGACAGCCACATGTAATAGAATGAAATTAGAACACTTCCTAACATCATACACAAGAATAAACTCAGAATGGATTAAAGACCTAGATATAAGGCCAGATACTATAAAGCTCTTAGAGGCAATCATAGGACGAACACTGACATAAACCACAGCAATATCTTCTCAGATCCACCTCTTAGAGTAATGACAATAAAAACAAAAATAAACAAATGGGACTTAAAAGTTTCTGCACAGCAAGGGAAACCCTAAACAAAACAAAAAGAAACATAGAGAATGGGAGAAAATCTTTGCAAATGAATCAACTGGCAAGGGACTAATCTTCAAAATTTATAAACACTTCCTACAGCTCAATAGCAAAAAAACAAACAACCCCATCAAAAAATGGGAAGAAGATCTAAACAAATAATTCTTCAAGGAAGACATTCAGATGGCCAAGAAACACATGAAAAAATGTTCAACTCACTCATTATTAGACAAATGCAAATCAAAACCACTATGAGGTACCACCTTACACCGGCCAGAATGGCCATCATCACAAAGTCTACAAACAATAAATGCTGGAGAGAGTATGGAGAAAAGGGAATTCTATTACACTGTTGATGGGAATGTAAATTGGTGCAACCACTGTGGAAAACACTATGGAGATTCCTTAGAAAACTAAAAATGGAATTACCTTTTGATCTAGCAATCCCACTCTTGGACATGTATCCAGAAAAAATCATGACTCAAAAAGATACATGTACTCCCATATTCATTGCAGCACCATATACAATAGCCAAGACATGGAAATAACCTAAATGTCCCTTGATGGAGATGTGGTACATATACACAATGGAATATTACTCAGCCATTAAAAGGAAAGAAATAATGGCATTTGCAGCAACATGGATGGACCTGGAAATAATCAGGCTAAGTGAAGTCAGTCAGACAGTGAGTCACCATCAAATGCTATCACTTACATGTGAAATCTGAAAAAAGGACACAATGAACTTTGCTGAACATATACTGACTCACAGACTGAAAAACATATGGTTTCCAAATGAGACAGGTTAGGGGGTAGGGGGATGCGCTGGGGGGTTGGGATGGAAATGCTATAAAATTTGGTTGCGATGATTGTTATACAACCAGAAAGGTAATAAAATTCATTGAGAAAAAAATTAAAATAAAATAAATAAAAATCTATTGTGCATTTGATTGAGTTAAATATAACACAGAAGATTTACATGGAGTTAGTTCTCCTCTGGTCTCCTGAAGAGGGGGAAACATTAAAATCCTCAATATAAACCCAGGAAGTAATCTACTGGAATATGTCTCACTCACCTCTTTGCACACTGTAATTCCATTTCTTTGGCTAGGTATTTCTAGTCATCCTATAGTAGAACCACAGGCTCTTAAAAAGCCAATCTTTTTCCTCCAAAGAAGGGAATGACCAAGTTGGCTTGAATGCCTGGCTACCTGGGTCTTAGAGCTCTAGCTACGCCCACAGATGTGTCCAGACAAGCGAGCTGGCTCTCACTTTGCTGCCCCTTCTCTCTCTCTCTCTCTCTCTCTCTCTCTCTCTCTCTCTCTCTCTCTCTCACCTCTGTCTTTCTGTGTATCTGCCGGTTTCAGCTCCTTGCTCCTACTGCATCCAGCACAGCCTCTTCAGCCAATCCCACTGGCTGCATCAGGAATGAATTCTGTGGACCTCATGCAGGGATGGAGTGCTCCTCTGGGACTCAGCTCCATTCCTTCCAGGAGAGAACCGTGAAATTCATTCCCCACCCATACCCCACCTCCGCCCACCGGCAGCCTCAGCCCATCCTGTCACCCGGTTACCAAAGCGTCTTCCCCTCAAGGCCATTGATCCTCTCTCCACTCCAGATTCAGGTCTCGTCCCTCCCTTGTGTGTGAGACAATGCCTCATTCCTTCAGTGTCAGGCAACCCCTCCACCTCACCCCTCCCCACCCCTCCCCAGCCCCACCCCCGCAGCCCCACCCCCGCAGTTCCCACTGCCATGTCTGACAAGCACCACTTGACCTGCCCTGTTTCTTCCAATGCCCAGTTTTCACTGAACCACTTGTGAACTTATTATAAGTGAGTCAATTAGCTGAAGCTTCCTCTTCCCTAGATAAGTTTGTCAGAGTCTAACATTGCCAAGTCTAGGTCAGTATAAAGTGTGTGATGGATACATGTGTCAATTCAGATTAATCCTCGCCTCCCCCATTCCGGGGATTTTGGGAATCCACACTTCAGGAATGCTAGGTTAGCATCCAGGGTCACTCCAAATCTGGGGCCAATAATTCCTTTTTTTTTTTTTTTTTTTTTGGTCTTTTTGCCATTTCTAGGGCCACTCCCACGGCATATGGAGGTTCCAGGCAAGGGGTCGAATGGGAGCTATAGCTGCTGGCCTACACCACAGCCACCGCAACGCGGGATCCGAGCCGCATCTGCGACCTACACCACAGCTCACAGCAATGCCAGATCCTTAACCCACCGAGCAAGGCCAGGGATCAAACCAGCAACCTCATGGTTCCTAGTCAGATTCGTTAACCACTGAGCCACGATGGGAACTCCAAGAATTCTTTAATTACGGAGGAGATGATGTTCATTGGTGAAGAACTGTTCCTGTAGGTATTTAGAAATGGCATTTCAATTTGCCTGTCACATAAAATAAAATTATGAAAATTATAGGCAAATATTAGGGTAAAGTGGGCTAAATCTTTTCAGGTAGAGATTCCTCGGCCTCTATGCACTGCTGGCTCATGCAGTGAGTACCTGCAAGGGCATATCATAACCGAGGTTATCCTCTCAGGAGAATTGCTGCCCAAGTGAATCCTCGAGGTAAGTGAAAGAGGAATTTTAGGATCTTTCTGAGACATTGATATAGTTCCAGGAATCCTCGACTTTGATAAACATTCCAAACTGCCAAGCTGAGGCTCTTATGCCTCTTTACTCCTGAGAATACCAGGAAGATACAAATACACGTCATTTATTTTATTACTACAGCTAGTTATTTACCACTTGCCGTTTCCTCCCTTCCAGGATTTAAGATCCCAGTCATCTTCCTTACTTGTGGTAGTGATGATCTAGAAAGTCTCCGTAATCGCCCTGAATTAGCAAATGCTGACCGGCTGCTCCAAGAGGAAATGCAGGGCCATCCTCCCGAGCACAATTTTGTTATCAACCGATCAATACATAACCTTGTTTTATGTGTTTCTGTTTAAAGACACCATATTTAATATATGTTATGATTTATTAGCATTGAACTACCAGCCAAGAACACTGTAACTCATCACTGAATGAAGCTTATCTAATGCACAATTTTTTTTTTTTCTGTAGAGCACATCACCGCCTTCTTGGGCGAAGGAACACAGGACAGCACTGTAGCACTCTGCCTGGGGGCCATTTTATTTGTTCAATGGCATATGGACATTCCCAGGCCAGAGATGGGGCTGCAGCTGCAACCTATGCTGCAGCTATGGCAATGCCAATCCATTAACCCACTGTGCCAGGCCATGGATCAAACCTGCGCCTCTGCAGCGACCTGAGCTGCTGTACTCAGATTCTTAACCCACTGTGCCACAGCAGGAACTATCTGGGGGCCATTTGAAACAGTGAAATCTACAGAAAAAAAACCAAAATGCGAAAACATAGCACTCTATGGTTCCCAAAAGGATGCTTGTTTATAATCAGAGCTGAATCACCATGTCCAGCTTCAAGTGGGAACCTGTGGTCAGGCAACTAGAAATTTTCACTGCTCTGTGCAAGTCCACAGATGACTGCAAAAGTGCCAAGATTATTGTTTTTTTGTTTGTTTGTTTTTGTTTTATGGCTACACCCCTGGCATATGGAAGTTTCCGGGCCAGGGGTTAAATCCAAGCTGCAGCTGTGACCTCCTGTGGCAATGCCAGACCTTTAACCCACTGCGCCACAGCAGGAACTCCTGAGATTGTTGGTTTTGAAGTTTATAAATTTTAGCGAATGGGTCAGTTTACAAATATGGAATCTGTAAATAATGAGGACTGGCCCTATATATTCTTAGTTCCCCAGTCACCTTTCCCTCATGCTTGGCCCTTTCTTCTAGAACCTTCCTGGGCCTGCTTTCCTGAGGCAAAGTCTTTCACAGAACCTCTGCTCTCCCCACAGTTAAAGTCAGCTATTATCTTTCACGCTCTGCAAGGAACGTATGTGATGAGTGGGAATTGGATACAATAAGTCCAGGCACATTTAAGAGGTCATCACTGATATGACACCTGTTCCAGAGATATTTGTAATCTTGTAAAATCTGTCCCTTAAATATACAGAATGAAACTTTAATAAAAGGACTGCAGAATGGTAGAGTGGATACTAAAGGAAATAAGGATAAAAAGGCATATTTCTGATATCATATTATATGAGGGACCACCTACTCTGAGATCTGAAACTTTCTTCCTAGGCCCAGGATTGCAAAATATGTGCTGTGAAGTCTGTGGTCCTGGAGTTCTGTTTGACGCCAGCATCTCAGAGTGTGAGTGCCCAAAGCCCATTCTTCCTGGGGTCTCCATGAGTATTTCAAACATTCATCTCAATGTCCAAGGAGAGATGTGCCTGCCGACTGACCCCAAGTTTCCAACCAGATGGGATCCTTCAGTTGAGCATCCATCATACCATAGGAGATGGCTGGCCTTGGAGTTTCTCCTCCAGAGGCTGGACTGGCTGGGAAAGCATGTTCCATGTCAGCCTTTCCACTGTGATTCAAGTTCTTTAGGCTGCTCTCAGTCTGCCTCTATCATTTAAGGGTTTATCATTATGAAAAGACGATTCTAACCAGAGCCTGCTGAGATGAAAGCGGCTGCCCCCTCCTATGCTGGGGAATCGGCATGTTATTTCAGTGGCTGTGTACACAGCTCTGTAAACCTATACCTTGGCTTAAGGCCCAGCTAGAGAATGGAACATTCGTTTGAATGTATTCCCTGAAAAAATAGTCACATATGCTCAGACATGAAAGAACTGGCAAGGCTGCCTCTGGCAGCTCCCCACACTGCAGAATTTCAAAAATGCCTGTGGCCTCACCAAAAGGAACCCTCTGAACAATGGAAGGTAGAAAGAGTGAAAGGAGCCAAGATGTTCGTTGATTTCGGGGCCTCTCTGCCCTTCCCTCTTTTCCCCCCACTCCCCAGCTTCTCTCCCTACAGATGTTTTTGCTGAACTCCTATCAGCCTTCTTGGCTTCCTCTTTGGTTCACTCCCCAGGGAGCTGTACTCAAACAAGTACAGCAAATGTAGGGATCAAGAAGAAAGATTGCCTTTTCTGAGCTAAGTGACTTAAGCTTTAGTTTACTTTTAAAATCACAATGACATATTTTGTGAACACTGTCAGACTCATTGCAAAAAATGTTGAAAAATGCAGATACGTAACACAGCAAATGACAAAAACCAAGTATAATCCCATTACCCGGATATAATCATTGTTGACATTTTTGTAGTTTTCTTTCAGCCTTTCTCTGTGAATCATTATGAATAAATGTGTCTCCAATGGGATTATATTGGGTATACTGTTTTGTATTTCCTCCACCCTGGTAGTAAGTATATTGTAAATATTTTGCAGTGATATAATGCATCTTCAGACTCTTTTTTTTGGCCACACCCATGGCATGCAGAAGTTCCTGGGCTAGGCAAGGATCAAACTTGTGCCACAGCAGTGACAATGCTGAATCCTTAATTGCTAGGCCACCAGGGAACTGCCAGACTACCACTTTTTAAAATGGCTCTTTAGTTAGTCAGTTAATTAGTTAATTATTTTCTTTTTTGGCCGCCCAGTGGCATTTGTCGTTCCCGGGCCAGGGATCAGATCCTAGCCCTAGTTGCAGGTGTGGCAGCGCCAGATCCTGGGCTAGGCCAGGATCGAACCTGCGTCCCAGTGCTCCAGAGATGCTACTGACCCTGTCACACCACAGTGAGTACTCCTAGACTTTCTTTTTTAGAGCCATTTTTAGATTTAGAGAAAACTTGAGTGAAAGGTGCAGAGATTTCCCAAATACCCCCTGTTCCCTCCACATGCACAGCTTCCTCTGTTTTCAGCATCCCCAAACCACCATTGTTAATAGCTGTGTAGTCTTCCAGTGTCATAATTCTCTTAACCAATTCCTATTGTTGAACTTTCACATTATTTCCAGGGATTATATTCAAAATACATAGAAAGCATTTGACAGCTGGCAGGCATGGACCAACCAATCAGAAAGACCAGCCGGTCAGACCAGAGCTGGGTTCTGAAGGCCCCAGACAGCCAGGTATGACCCTTAGTTTAGTGTTTGAATGGCGGAGATCTTGGGAAAGACCTAGAAGGCAGGCAGTGAAGAGGGACTTGAGGGGAGGGCTGTGAGCAGCATCCATTTAGCAATCACGACAAACGATTTTCAATATTTTAACAACCCATATGGTTATATTGGTACAAATTTTTTCAATATCAGAATATTTATCAATATTACAAATAGAACAGCTATGAACATCTTTACAGAGATGTCTTTGCACAGATCTCTGATTATTCTGGGATGCACATTTGCTTTTACTATATAGTTCCACACTCTCTTTCCAAAGTTAACACAATTTGTACCTTTACTAAGCTTACTATCTTTTTACCAACTTTACCATTAATATCTGTATTCCATGGAGTAGGCTTTTTGGTATCTCAGTTCCTCTCAACTCAGCAAATCCACTTATGGGCTGTATATACAAGAAAAATACTCTTATATGTATCAAAAGGGGCACGTATATAGACATTCATTGTATACTGTTGTTTATTATAAAAACAACAATACCAAAAGTTGAAAATAAATTAAATATTCAGGAATAGGGAGAATGGATGGTTTAAACACTTTATGGTAATCCATAGTATGAAACATTATACGACAATAATTTAGAAGAATGAGGAAGATGTGTAAGACTGACATCAAAAGTTCTAAGATATTGAAAGAATAAAAGTAGGTTATAGGGTAGAATATCCAGTATCAGCACAGTAATGTTATACAAAAAGTATTTAAATATGTAATGTATATATGAAAGGCAAAGACACATGTACTCCAAAGTTCATTGTAGCACTATTTGCAATAGCCAAGACATGGAAACAACCTAAATGTCCATCAACAGAGGAGTGGATCAAGAAGATGTGGTACATATACACAATGGAATATTACTCAGCCATTAAAAGGAAAGAAATACTGGCATTTTTAGCAACATGGATGGACCTAGAAATTATCATGCTAAGTGAAGTCAGCCATACAATGAGACACCAACATCCAATGCTCTCACTGACATGTGGAATCTGAAAAAAGGACAGACTGAACTTCTTTGCAGAACAGATGCTGACTCACAGACATTGAAAATCTTGCGGTCTCCAGAGGAGACAGTTTGGGGGGTAGGGGGATGTGCTTGGGCTATGAGATGGAAATCCTGTGAAATTGGATTGTTATGATCATTATACAACTACAGATGTGATAAATTCATTTGAGTAATAAAATAAATAAATAAAATTAAAATATAAAAAAAGGAAGAAAGAAAGGATAAATATCTGGGAAGAATACAGATCCAAATATTGATACATAGCTCTGAGGACAAAAATGGGATTATAAGGCAAGTGAAAGTTTTTCTCATATTTTAGTCTGTATGTTTTTACAGTGTTTTAATCCTTATAATGTGCAACTGTTCTTACTTTGTGATTCTTAACACTATTTTCTGAAGTATAAAATAAAGGACTGAAGTCAGTTGTTTTCCTGCTTTTGTTGTTCATATTGTTTTTTTCTACCAGAAAAAGTCTTTCCCCTCCTAACTTTTAAGTGAAATGCCAGCGCATGTGAAACTTAAAATCAGTACAAAGCAGCTTCAAAGGCCTGCGGTCTGTGTAGTCACAGAAGCTCTATGTTTGATTTAGTGCTCTCTGTTGCTCCCTTGAAATTCTTAACAATTTTTAATAAGAGGCCCCATGTTTTCACTTTCACTGGGCCCCACAAATTATGTACTTGGGCATGATGGTAGATTAGACACTGTCCAAGTTCCAAGAGCCTTTTGTGTACTTTCAAAGTATCAGAACCACTCACTAGCCTAGCAGGGGTGGGAGTTGTGGGGTTGGGGGTTGGGGGTTGGGGGGGAGGGGGTAAAGCCTTGGAAGTCAGTCTCCTCAGCCAGAGTTCTGAAGAGCCCTCAGCACCCAGGTTCTGAAATCATAGCTTTAAATGACTAAGGACATCTGTGGCAATTTCACTGCCTAGCATTTCTTTCCAAATGTCTTCCTGATTTCTTTTTCTTTTTTTTTTTTTTTTTTGTCTTTTTAGGGCTGCACCCGCGGCATATGGAGGTTCCCAGGCTAGGGGTCAAATCGGAGCTGTAGCCGCCAGCCTATGCCACAGGAACATGGGATCTGAGTCGCATCTGTGACCTACACCACAGCTCACCGAAACGCCAGATCCTTAACCCACTGACTGAGGCCAGGAATCGAACCCGCAACTTACTAGTCGGGTTCGTTAACCACTGAGCTAGGGTGGGAACTTCCTGTCTTCCTGATTTCTGCAGAAATTCCCCAAGAGGACAAGTTAAATCAAAATCTTTGTATGACATCAGAAATGAAAACTCTTCTGAGTTCCGGTTGTGGCTCAGCAGTAATGAATCTGACTAATATCCATGAAGACGTGGTTCAATCCCTGGCCTCTCTGTTGTGTAGGTCATGGCTCAGACCCCATGTTGCTGTGGCTGTGGTGTAGGCTGGCAGCTGCAGCTCTGATTCGACCCCTAGCCTGGGGAACTTCCATATGCCGCTCTGGAGGCCCAAAGGAAAAAAAAAAAAAAAAGTGAAATGAAAACTCTTCAGCCAGAACTTTTGGTTAAAAGGAAAATGTAAAATCTTCTTGTTTTCTCGATTTGGAGGAGGCTGATGTTTCTGGTAGAGGAAGAATATGGGAAAAACCTGTATTCCACCTCTTTTTTGGGGGGGAAGGGGGGACATTAGCAGAAAAATTAAATTTTCTTCTCATGGCTTACTTATGTGGTTTTCTACAGTGATACCCATTTTTTTCTCATTTTATGTCAATAGAATTATTAAATGTTTAAGAGAAGATTCTGTGTGCAGAAGAGGCTAACTGCATCTCTGTCCTGCAAAAGGAAATAAAATGAATCTCACGGGGCTTGTCTTGGAAAACCCACCCAGAGCCCAGAAACCATGGCTTCCTTTTCTAACAGCTTGCTTAGAGCTCATGCATTCCTTTCTAAAATGCCTGATATGGTTGTGTTCCTGCTGCACGACTCTTTCATGTCAGGCCCTTTCATGAGAATCCTCACTACCTCCCCACCGCCAGCAGCCTTCCTGCCTTTCTTCCTTTCTTTTCTCTTTTCTGAAATCTGTACTGTACAGAAGAAAATCATAAAAATGGCCATCACTCCAAGATGACCTCTTTTAGCCTTTGGGTGAACATCCTGCAAATTATCTATGTAAAGAAAAAATACAGATATGGCTCTAAGTATGCATTGACATAAATGCCTTTCGCCATTGCCTTTGCTTCTGTTCAGCTGGTTAAAAAACTAATTATATGATAATTGAATAAAATACAGTGAAATTTTTGAGAATTATCTCCAGTCAAATTCAATTTAAATTGGAACTCTTTATGTTGGCATGTAAGCGAGACCCTATTCCCTGGAAGACTTTCTTCCCTATTCTTCATTTATCTGAATAATATTTGATTCAAGTCATACTTACTGTGTGAGGGTCTTTAAAAGTTATCAG
The DNA here is from genome assembly GCF_054392235.1 of Sus scrofa. Taxonomy (NCBI): domain Eukaryota; kingdom Metazoa; phylum Chordata; class Mammalia; order Artiodactyla; family Suidae; genus Sus; species Sus scrofa. Next base: position 53,099,849 of record NC_139387.1, on the reverse strand, counting down.
AACAGGAGTTCCCTCTGTGGCTCAGTGGGTTAAGGACCCGACACTGTCTTTGTGAGGATGCAGGTTTGATCCCTAGCCTTGCTCAGTGGGTTAAGAATCTGGTGTTGCTGCATGCTGCAGCATAGATCACAGAGGAGGCTTGGATCCAGTGTTCTGATGGCTGTGGCATAGGCCACAGCTGCAGCTCCAATTTGACCCCTGGCCTGGGAACTTTTCATATGACCCAGATAGGACCGTACAAAGAAAAACAAAAGGTGTTAGAACAGCTGCCCTACCCTCATGTGGCCATCCATCCAATTATCCCTCTGCTCTGCAATCCTATAGCAATCCTCTATTTGCCACTCAACATAGAGTGTTGTTGATATTTATCTTTTTCTAAACTGAAATTAAAGACTGTCTTACATCTTTGATCCCCTGCCTTATTTAGCTCAGTGCCCTAGATTCAATAAGCAGCTGATGAATATTTGATAATAGGGATAAGGATGCTGTTACCACCATGGAAGGGGACTTCACACAGACATCGATTCTTAAATATCTGTGAAGCAGTAGGTACTACTTGCCCTAATCTGTCTATGGGCTCTTATCAATTTCTATAGTTCCAGCTCTGACATCACTCTTGTTTAAGGTCTAATGGGACAGCTTTGGCTTCTGTCTAATGGGACAGCTTTGGCTTCCAAGATCTGTCCTTAATATCATTGGGCAAAAGATTGTTTTCCTCCTTCTCCTTTCTATGCCCTTTCTTTCTCTCACTCAGTCTCCTTAAAAACAGTGACTTTATCATTTTATTAAAGAACAGGAAGGAGGGGCTTTCCCAGATGCAGAATGAATAATGGTCTCCTTAGCCCAGTGGTCAGGATCTTCACATGAAGTTTTACATATTCTATTCCTCCAGGCTGTCACTTCTCTATTTTAGTGCCTGCCATGTTCCATGGACTGCACCCCGTACCTTACATATAATGCTTGACTTCCTATTCACAATAAGCCTGTAAGGCTGGTGTTCCTCTATTTTGTTGATGAAAAAAGGGAAGCTCAGAGACATGAAGTAACTTGTAGATATCGCTCTGTCCTGGCAAAGGTTAAACGGGGGCACATTCACATCACTAAAAAGTCTACAAATAACAAATGCTGGAGAGGGTGTGGAGAAAAGGGAACCCTCCCACACGACTGGTGGGAATCTAAGTCGGTGCAGCCACTATGGAAAACAGTATGGAGATTCCTCAAAAACTACACATAGAGCTACCAGCAATCCCACTCCTGCGCATCTATCCCGACAAAAGTAAAATTCAAAAAGATACATGCACCCCTGTGTTCACTGCAGCACTATTTACAATAGCCAAGACATGGAAACAACCTAAATGTCCCCTGACAGATGAATGGATAAAAGAGATGGAGATATATATATATACATATGATTGAATACTACTCAGCCATACAAAAGAATGAAATAATGCTGTTTGTAGCAACATGGATGAAGAGATTATCACACTATTTGAAATAAATCAGAAAGAGAAAGACAAATGCCATATAGATATCAGTTATATGTGGAATCTAAAATATGACACAAATAAACCTATGTATGAAACAGAAATAGAGTCACAGACATAGATAGCAGACTTAGGGTTGCCAAGGGGAAGGGGACTAGGGGTGGGAAGGATTGGGTGGGATTAGTAGATACAAACAAATATATAGAATGGATAAACAAGGTCCTCCTGTACAGCACAGGGAACTATAGTCAATATCCTGTAATAAACCATAATGGAAAATAATATGAAAAAGAATATATGTGTGTATGTATAATAGAATTATACTTCAGAGAACTATGTCTAGATACTCATGTTGCAACAGAAGAAAGGGTGGGGGAAAAAACTGTAACTGCAATGTATACATCTAAGGATGACCTGACCCCCTTGCTGTACAGTGGGAAAATAAAAAAAAAAAAATTATACTTCAATAAAATAGGTTTTTTAAAAGGAGAGGCACATTCAAAGCAGATTAATTGAACTAACCACTGGCTTCACAACAATGTCAGTAAAAGAAAATATATAGCCCTCTAAGCGTTAAAATTCCCATTCCTTTGAGAATGTACATATACACATATTTATGCCTTTCTAGGTTTAATTCCTGAAATCTCTGGGCCCTCAGTGAGGCTTTTTGCCAACATACTCAAGGCTCAGAGTTTTCACAGGGATCCAGCTTCCTTCTTGACACTAAGGACATCTCTCAAAACAAACTGGGCTGGCAGTGGCCTGGTGACAGGGAGGACAAGCTAGTGGCACAACCAGAACACTCACTGGGATGGGGCAGATGCTGGGATTAGACCTAGCTGCAGGCCTTAGAGGAATCCTGTTTCTGAGCACCTAGAGATTATGACACTGGATGAGAAGTCATTTAGGAAAACTGCCAAGGTCATGAATTCCAAGATGCAACAAAGTAGATGCCTTTGGCTGTGGATGATACTATATCCAGGAGCTTCCTGTTGGGCCTGGAACTTCACTTACAGTATCTATTGATTAAAAAAGTGTTCCCAAAAGTGTGATCCATGAAACATGGAGGTTTGAGCACGAAAGTAGTTCTGGAGCCATTAAGGGAGAGAAACACAATGTAGTATTTCCACCCTGCCAAAGAAATTGGTTTATTAAAGGCTCTAAAAATAGAAAAATAAGCAAAAACAAACAAGAACCTTGGAATCAAGAGTCCATTATGAAAGCATTTAAGATCATATGTAATGAGCAATATATAGTCTCTGAAATTTTGAGAAATTTTTGTTAAAAGGAAGGAGTGATAAAAGAGGGTGGCTCAAACACGCACAGGATTTTTTCTACAAGATAGGATTTTTTTCCTACAAGATGGGAAATAGGGCCAGGTTTGCCCATAGAGGCAAAGTGATAAAGAGGCAGAGCTTGAAGAGGTAAGAAATATACTGTTATGTCTGTTTCCTCAGAGAAATTATGAGCTCCATCGTGGAATGCCAGAAGAGGTGTTCAAAAAGATTTTTGAAATTGCAAGAGAGTTGATGACTGATAGAATAGGGTTGCCCAATATAGGTATCTCTGAATCACTCAGTTGTACAACTGCAATGATCACAACCTTGTAAATCAACTATACTTCAATAAAACTTAAAATATTAAAAAATAAATAAGGAGTTCCTGTTGTGGCGCAGTGGTTAACGAATCCGACTAGGAACCATGAGGTTGCAGGTTCGATCCCTGCCCTTGCTCAGTGGGTTAACGATCTGGCGTTGCCGTGAGCTGTGGTGTAGGTCGCAGACACAGCTCGGATCCCGCGTTGCTGTGGCTCTGGTGTAGGCTGGCAGCTACAACTCCAATTCGACCCCTAGCCTGGGGACCTCCATGTGCCGTGGGATCAGCCCAAGAAATGGCAAAAGACCAAAAATAAAAATAAAAAAATAATAAATAATAAATAAAATGTAGACCAAAAAAAAAAAAAAAAAAGAATATAGAGTTCCCCCAAGAATGAACAAGGGTCAGATTTAAGGAAGCCTGAGAAAGAGTGGAAAAGAACTTTCTCTGAGCTGGAAGGGCAGTAGGAGAGGAAGAGGGAAACACAGGAATACATGTTCTGAATGAAGAAGCATGACGAGAGGAGCTGTTTGGGGCTGGAGAGAAGCGTTACATGAGGTGGCCTCTGTCAGCGCAGTAATGTGGGAGTTGGACGGAGATGGCAGCATTCAGAAAGAGCAGGCAGAGTGGGAAAGGAACCTGGAAAGACAGAAACAACTGCCAGGCCCCTACATGTTTGGGGCCGGGGCTGGCCAGGAGAGAGATGCATAAAGTCTTGCTGAGTAATAGTGAGAACCCAGTGTGAAGAATAGTCATATAACAGTGGTGCTAAGAACATGGTCCTGGAGCCAGACTAAGCAGATTTGTGGTATTTGTTTTTGTTTTGTTTTGTTTATTTATTTTAGGACTACACCTGTGGCATGTAGAATTTCCCAGGCGAGGGGTCAAATTGGAGCTGCAGCTTCCGGTCTACGCCACAGCCACAGCATTGCCAGATCTGCACCACATCTACGACCTACACCACAGCTTGCAGCAATACCATATCCTTAACCAACGGAGTGGGGCCAGGGATTGAACAAATGTCCTTGTTTGCGCTGAGCCGTGATGGAAACTCCAGGTCTTAGTTTAAATCCCAGATCACTCCCTGTTTGAAAGTGGTAAGAATTAAATGAGGTCATGTATGTAAAACACCTAGAAGAATGCCTGGTGCATTAGTAAACATTCAATAAGTATTAGACATCATTGTTATTGCTATTGCTGTTGTTTTTAAATTGTGGTGGAACCATTCATAAGAAACTCATGGTTTTTCTTAAAGGAACGTGAGGTTACCTGGGACAACCAAACCTGGGAGCCTAGTCGGGATATGGGGCAGGAACCCAAGGCTGAAGAATGGCCCAGCAGGCACTGTGGGAGGTCACAACGTGAGGGAATGTTGGTTCCTAGCTAGGAAGAGAGTGTAGGAAAGCCCAGGAAGAGGCTTCAACTTCTATCTGAGACATCTCAGCTTCAACTTCTATCTGAGACATCTCAGCTTCAACTTCTATCTGAGGAAATGTTCGGTGTGATGACAAGACCTGAATGTTGCCACTATAATTAGGGCCACTATATATGCCTTCATCCCATTCCTTTGACAAAATTTTGCTGAGCAACTATTATGTGCCAGTCATTCTTCTAGTGCTGGGGATATAGCAGGCAACACAAACCCAAACATCCCTGATTTCATGGAGCCCACATTCTATGGGGAATGCTAGCAATCGTCAATCCTAAAGTCTTTCCTTCAAACATTATTGCCATAACCTTCTTGACAAGCCAATTAAGCAGGTATTTTCAAGTCCATTTTTCAGAAAAAGAAATTAAATTTTGCTGCAAATCAAATTGCTAATAAATGGCAAAACCAAATTTCCAACACTAATCTAATTCTAATGCTTATGCTTATTTAAAAAGTTCTGTATGTCATGTCCAGGCTGCTGAACAATTTTGGTGGGTGAAGGAAAAAGTCGTAAGAGTTGGGGGGCTGAATCATTAAAAGGTCTACAAGTAACAAATACTGGAGAAGACATGGAGAAAAGGCAACTTTCCTACACTGTTGGTGGGAATGTAAGTTGGTACAGTCACTATGGAAAACAGTATGAAAGTTCCTCAAAAAACTAAAAATAGAGTTGCCATATGATCTAGCAATTCCGCTCCTGGGCATATATCCAGACTATGAACTCTAATTCAAAAATATACATGCACCCCTGTGTTCATAGCAGCACTATTCACAATAACCAAGGCATGGAAACAACCTAAATATCCATGGACAGATGAATGGATAAAGAAAATGTCATCCATTTATACAGTGGAATACTACTCACCCATAAAAAAGAATGAAATAATGCCATTTGCAGAAACATGATGCAAGTAGAGATTATCACACTAAGAGAAGTCAGAAAGAGAAAAACAAATACCATATGATATCACTTATATGTAGAGTCTAAGATATGACACAAACGAACATATCTACAAGACAGAAACAGACTTACAGACATAAAGAACAGACTGGTGTTTGCCAAGGGGGAGGAGGTTCAGGGAGGGATGGAGTGAGAGGTCAGGGGTAGCATAGGTAAGCTTTTATATATAGAATGGATAAACAAGGCCCTGCTATATAGCACAGAGAACTATATTCAATGTCCTATGATAAACCATGATGGAAAAGAATATTTAAAAACAGTGCATATATATTTTTATATATAACAGAATCACTTTGCTATACAGGAGAAATTAACACAACATTGTAAATAAACTATACCTCAATTAAAAAAAAAGAAAGAAAGAAAGATGGAGTTCCTGTTGTGGCTCAGGTGTAATGAACCCGACTAGCATCCATGAGGATGAGGATCCACATTCAATCCCTGGCCTCACTAAAGATCCGGCATTGCCATGAGTTATAGTGTAGGCTGCAGATGCCGCTCAGATCCTGCCTGGCTGTGGCTGTGTCATAGGCCAGCAGCTGTAGCTCCAATTCAACCCCTAGCCTGCGAGCCTCTATATGCCTCAGGTGCAGCCCTAAAAAAGCAAAAAAAAAAAAAAAAAAAAAAAAAGCTGAGGACCTGTAAAGTCAGAATGTTAGGCCCCTCCCATCAGTGCTGAAATCCCAGAGAGTGATGGCAAAGGATGAGGTATAGAGAGAAATGTGAACATGGCACTGAGGAAGCGAAAGTGGGATGTGGAGCGTGGTAAGAGGGGGTGTGGTCCTCGAAGGCAAATAGGTAACCGAACTGTAAAGTAGGAGCGGCCCCGGTTTCCAAGATCAACTGCTTCCCCATTCCTGCTGAGGGGGAAGGAGTTAGGCAAAGTCCTATCCTCCATCATAGATCTCGGCTGTTTGTTCAGGCAAGGAGCTGAAAGGGCAGGCACAGGAGAAGCTGAGGTCAGAGGATCATCCCAGAGCCTCCTGCAGAAGCCAGTAGATGGATGGACAGAGGGCTGGGATGGGAGAAGGATTTCATTTCCAAAGAGTTGGCAAGAGAAGCAAGGAAGCTGGTGCCAGGCTGGAGATGCAAGTAAAAGGAAAGCAGGAGAGCACTGCTTACCTGGAACCTCGTGAGAGGGGGTTGAAGGGTCATGTGGGCCGCGTTCCATGTAGAATGTCAAGAGAGGGCAAGTCCAACTGCAAATTCACCTGCCTGGGTGTGCACCCTCATCCATGGCCGCCTCTCTGCCTTCGGCGCTGGGGAAGGGAAGATCTGGCATCACAGGTCTTGCCAATTCTGTTGACTGTTGCTAGTCACGTGGAGGTATTTGTAGTCATCAAATTGGGAAGAGCAAGGATATCACGAGGTAAATACAATTTCATAGCCATACCAGCTCAATGTAAACTTGCCAGGGACAGGGGGGACACTAACTACCTGGTGATTGGAACCATACTTCTAAATTTCTGAGTTCCCAAATTGTCTAGCTAGCAGGTACTGAAGGTGGTGATCTGGGTAGTCTGGAGAAAATGCCCACAAAATATAAGTTCAGAATTTCATTGGCTGTTTTATTTTTTTTAATATCATTGATCTGTTCCTTTTGACTAATGCCTATCCAAGTTTGTAGTTTTAAAGGTTTCAGGTTTTAGAGGTGGGGAGGGGAGGGGGGATCCATTTCAGTTGTAGCAAACAGTCCTGGAGGCCAATGGTATAAACACATAGGAATAAAAAGATAGGGTGTAGGAAGAAGAGGGATCTAGTTTACAAAATCTAGAGTTCAAGCACTTCCTGGTTTTAACATGATTAGGAATCATCTGCGGTCCTGTGAAAATGCAAGTGCTGATTCAGTGAGTCTAGGTGGGACCTGAGATTCTGTGTATTTAGCAAGCTCCCAGCAGATGCTGCTGACCCACAGACCATCATTTGAGTGGCGAGGATCCACCTACACAATCAGTTAAAAGTTAGCTTCAGGGAGTTCCCACTGTGGTTCAGCAGGTTAAGAACTTGACTAGTATCCATGAGGATGTGGGTTTGATCCCTGGCCTCCCTCAGTGGGTAAGGATCCAGTGTGGCCGTGAGCTGCAGTGTAGGTTGCAGATGCAACTCGGATCTGACATTGCTGTGGTTATGGCTGTGGCTGGCAGCTGCAGCTCCAATGTGACCCCTAGCCAGGGAACTTCCTGCACGTGCAGCCCTAAAAACAAAAAAAAGTTGGCTTCAAAATGTGGCTTATTTTGAGGTAAGAAGGTTACTAACCAATCTATTAAATCCATTGGGAATTTTGAGTTCCCACTATGGCGCAGTGGAAACTAATCCGACTAGTATCCATGAGGATTCAGGTTCCATCACTGGCCTCGCTCAGTGGGTCAGTGATCCAGTATTGCTGTGAGTTGTGGTGTAGTTTGCAGACTCGGCTCAGATCCTGCATTACCTTGGCTGTGGTATAGGCCGGCAGCTGTAGCTCTGATTGGAGCCCTAGCCTGGGAACTTCCATATGCTGCTGGTACAGCCCTAAAAAAAAAGAAAAAAAAAAATTGAGCATCAAATTTATGTTTAGTAGAATGACTGCAAAATTTGTAGCCAGAATTTGCAAGTTTGAATCCTGTTTCTACCATTTCGTAGTAATGAAACTGTGGGAAGAGCATGATCATTTCTGAGTGTCAGTTCCTGCATATACAAAAAATAGAGGTGGAGTTCCCGGTGGCTCAGTGGGCTAAGGATCCGGCATAGTCACTGCTGTGGTGCAGGTTCATTCCCTGGCCCAGAACTTCCAGATGCCATGGGTGTGGCCAAAAAAAATAGAGGTAATAAGATCTGCCTCAGTTGACTGACCATACAAGGTGAATGTGAGGATCAAAGAAACAATGTAGTAAAAATGCTTTATAAATGAAGGTACTGGATGCATATAAACATTATTACTGTAACATTTGAAGCCAAGGAATCCTTCCAATAGCTCCCATTTCTATTTTTATTATGAATGGATACTATTGCCAAGTGCTTGCACTGTGTTAAGCCCCATTCTACAGACGAGGGAAGACCTAGAATCTAAAGACAATGCCCAGCTGCTAAGTGTTGATGCTGTCATATGAACTCAACCCAACTCCCTGAAATCCAAGCACTTATTCACAGTATTCAGCTGATTCAATATAGAAAACCCCACCTCATAGAAGGTGATAGTTTAGAACAGGGGTTGGCAACTTTTTTTCTTTAAAGGGCAAGACAGTAAATATTTTTGGCTCTGCATGCCAAATTTAGGTCTCTTTTACAACAATTCCACTCCGTCATTGCAGCACTTTTGCATTTACAGACCATATGAGAAGGAATGGGCGTGGCTGTGTTCCAATAAAATGTTATTTATAGAAGCAGGTGACAGGATGCACTTGTCCTTCAGACTATAGTTTGTGGATCACTGATCTAGGAAATTGAGTTGTCCAATATGGTAATCACTCAACATGTGTGGCTATTTAAATTTATATATATTTAAATTAAATTAAAAATTCAGGGAAGTTCTCGTTGTGGCTCAATGGAAATGAATCTGACTACTATATCCGTGAAGACACAGGTTCAATCCCTGGCCTTGCTCAGTGGGATCCAGCATTGCTGTGAGCTGTGGTATAGATCACAGATGAAGCTCAGATCTGGCATTGCTGTGGCTGTGGCATAGGCCAATGGCTACAGCTCCAATTCAACCCCTAGTCTGTGAACCTCCATATGCCTCGGGTGTGGCCCTAAAAAAAAAGACCAAAAAAAAATTAAAAATTCGATTCCTCCATTGCATTAGTCCCATCTCAAGTGCTCAATAGACATATGTGGCAGATGCTACTGAACTGAACAGTGTAGAGAATATTTCCATCATCACAGAAAGTTTTATTGGAGAACCTTCGTTTAGGTCATCTTTGGTGGGAGTTGGGGTGGGGAGAAATCTCTTATGAGTGGCTGTGAAGACATGGAAGTTCTGGGTCCTGGTTTTGCTATATGACTCTAAGAGCATCACACCATCTCCCAGAGCCTCAGTCAATGCACACAGAAAATGTGAAATCATACCTTCCCCACTGTTGTGGGAACTGAATAAGAAAATAGAGGAGTTCCTTTTGTGGTTTAGCAGGAACAAATTTGACTAGTAGCCAAGAGGATGTGGGTTCAATCCCTGGCTTCACTCAGTGGGTTAAGGATCCAACGTTGCCATGAGCTGTGGTGTAGGTCGAAAATGTGGCTTGGATCCTGCATTGCTGTGACTGTGGTGTAGGCCGGCCCCTGCAGCTCCGATTTGACCTCTAGCCTGGAACTTTCATATGCCACAGGTGCAGCCCTAAAAAGCAAAAAAAAAAAAAAAAAAAAAAAAAAAAAAAAGAATGAACAAACGAATGAAGGGAAGGAAGGAAAAGAAAGAAATATGTGAGAAGCACTGTGTGATCTATTTGAACTTGCACAAACATAAGCCATCACTAGGACGCTAATTGTTATTTGAAATGTGAGAAAAGGGAGAATTGGTGTAGGTACAAATTGAGAGAAACAGATTTTCCTTTACCTCATCTTTGGGATGTCAAAGAGTTACTGCAATAAGGAAATCGTATTATTTGTACAGTATTCTAATTTTTGAACAGGAAAAACACAAAACTAGGCAGATCTCAGTGGCTATTCATCTTTCAGAGCTTGCCTTGGTCATGTTTACCACCTTCAGGAAACACAAATCTGTCCTGATGGAAGCTGTGAAGAGATAGAGCAGGTCACTGTGTCCTTCCTGAGAAAAGAGCAAAGATTTATTCTTCATTGCTGCACTCAAGATTCTAGCCTTCTCCTGTTTCTTCGCCTTTACAAGGGTCCCCTTTTCACCACATCCACTGTGGATCCCACACAAGTCAAGAACAAAGCTCGATTCTGCCACAGAGTGATAGGCCAGGCCCTAGTTGCCCAGATGGTTCCTCTGGTTCCCAGGGCCTCTCTCCCGCTTCCCTCTGTTTCTAATCGCAGCCATAAATCACTCTTCCAGGAAAATCCCTGCTGTCACTTCCCTTCCCATCAGTCTACAGTCCCCTATTGTCCCTCAGGGATTCTGGCCCTCAGGGTCCTGGGGGCCCAGCCACCCTCCAGTGACAATTAACTACAGACACTCTTTTTAAATACACAGAGGAGATGGTTCCTTCCTGTTTGGGGCTGAGTACAACACTTCTGATCTCTGCTAATTACTAGGACTTAAGTAACTTCCCATAGACCCTTTTTTTTTTCCATTGAAGTCTTGTTGATTTACAATGCGTTAATTTCTGCTGTATAGTAAAGTTTTATATATATATAAACACACACACACACATATATATATACACACATATGTATACACACACACACATATATATATACACACACACACATATATATATATACACACACACACATTCTTTTTAAAAATACTCTTTTCCATTATGGTTCATCATAGGATGTTGAGTGTAGTTCTCTGTGCTATACAGTAAGATCTTGCTGATTATCCCCTCCATGTATTATAGTTTACATCTGCTAATCCCAGCCTCCCACTCCATCCCTTCGTCAATGCCCTTCCCCTTGGCAACCACAAGTCTGTTCTCTAGGTCTGTGAGTCTGTTTCTGTTTCATAGATAGGTTCATTTGGGCCATATTTTAGATTCCACCTATAAGTGATATCATATATTTGCCTTTGTCTTTCTGACTTAACTTCACTCAGTATGAGAATCTCTAGTTGCATTCATGCTGTTGCAAATGGCATTGTTTTGTTCATTTTAGAGCTGAGTAGTATTCCATTGTATATATGTACCACATCTTCTTTAGCATGGATCCTTTCCTGCAGCTTTTCATATGAACTTCCTAGAATCTGGTTCACCCTTTTCTACTTTCTTTCTTATTTCCTTCACTATTATTTTTCTCACTACTTAAATATTCTTAACAATTCAGTTCTCTGCTCTCCAACTAACACTTGCCTATTAGGCTGGAGTGAAGGTTCCTGTTCTCATACACAGCTGCCAGTGGTTGGTTGAATCTTTCAGAAAGTCATTTGGGAATATTTTTCTAAATCCTTAAAAATCTGTATATCATATTCCCAGGAGTTCCACTTCTAGGGATGTATTCTAAGTAAGTAGTAGAGATACACTGAAAATTCCTAAACAGGGATATCCATTACTGTATTGTTTATAATAATGAAAATTTAGAAATAAATTAAATGTCAACAACATGAAAAGAATAAAACAAAAATCAAATTTTCAAAGAGAAAGAAATATACCATTGCCCCTGCAGTGTTGAAGAATGGCTCTCACCAAGCTAACTGACAAGATGCCTGTGCAGATGAAGACAATTGGGAAGGAACAAGAGTTGATGGAGAAAAACAATAGCTTTCTCCAAAATACTGATGCAGCTGAAGGCACAATGCAGAAGTAAGTCAGGGCTGAGCACCATGGGATCTTGTCTGGAGACTTCCTCAGACCATAGGACACAAATGATGAGATTTCCAAGTTCAAGGTTGAGGTTGACAGTCTTCTCTACAATTCTTCCAATTTTGACCATAAATATTTACTGTGGTATGTCCTGTGAAACACTTATATCTGGTCATAAACTAGGCAGATATCAATTGAATAGGAATGGTCAAGATTCTAGTCTCAATTTGTGAAAAAAACGTTGATTGTTTTGTGCCTTCATTTTCTTCATCTGCTAAAGATGTAACTATTTAAAATGGTTTCTAGAGTAGAGGAAATACAAATATTCATATAAATATATACATGCATTTGTTTATACATGATAAAAGTGTATACTGATACGGGAGTTCCCGTCGTGGCGCAGTGGTTAATGAATCCGACTAGGAACCATGAGGTTGCGGGTTCAATCCCTTGCCTTGCTCAGCGGGTTAAGGATCGGGCGTTGCCGTGAGCTGTGGTGTAGGTCACAGACGCAGCTCGGATCCCGCATTGCTGTGGCTCTGGTGTAGGCCAGTGGCTACAGCTCCGATTTGACCCCTAGCCTGGGAACTTCCATATGCCGAGGGAGCGGCCCAAGAAATGGCCAAAAAAAGATCGAAAAAAAAAAGTGTATACTGATATGAACCAATGGTTGACAACCTTTTTAAATAGGAGGAACTTTTTTAAACTAAAAGATTTTCCAGAAGACCGCATATGTCAAAAAAGCTACTATGATGTCAAAAGCTACTATGACGTTAAATCACTTATAATGTATCAGTAGCATATACAGTAGGAAACTATCAGCCTATAGAAATGTATATAGGAATTCCCATTGTGGCTCAGTGGGTTAGGAACCTGACATAGTGTCTATGAGGATGCAGGTTCAATCCTTGGCCTCGCTCAGTGGATTAATGACCCAGTGTTGCCGCAAACTGCAATGCAGGTCATAGATGCAGCTTGGATCCCGCATTGCTGTGGCCGTGGCGTAGACCTGCACCTGCAGCTCCAATGCAATCCCTAATTGCAGGTGCAACCATAAAAAGAAAAAAATGTGTATAGATTCCAGGACCACTCTCTATGCAGGGTAGGCCTCCGTCACAAATATATCATGATTCACTTAAAAGTATATGTAACAGCATCTCTCTCAATTGTGTGACCTACAGTTTGCTAAGGGAATTTACCAAAATGGACCGCATCTTGGACAGATCAGATGATGAGGACATTTTCTCTGAAAACCCTCCAACTGACTTCCTTCATGATTTGGAAACTGAAAAATGGGTAAGGGACAGACTTAAATGCCACAGTAGGTAAAGAGAGGAACTTCATATCTCAAAGTGGTAAGGATATATTACCACTCCTCATAATCAGTGCTAGATGTTCAGAGCGTGAAATCAGGGAGGAAACATCCTCTCCTCCAAAGGCTGCTGTTGTTGCATGAGAGACTTGTCTTCTAATGCGAAGACTTTTGCATTATGTTATTTTTGTCCTTGGGGTTTGTGAAACAACTGGGATATTTTCCACCTCAGAGCAAATTACTATATGTAGAACTGCCCCCAGATTGCAGATTGTCTTCTAAGAGAATATATCAGAGAGAGCCATTTACTCTTTTTTTATGGAAGTGTAGCTGAGTTACAATATTATATTAGTTTCAGGTGTACTGCGTAGTGATTCAGCATTTTACAGATTTTACACCGTTAAAAATTATTATAATGGCTATAATTTCCTGTGCTATACAATATAGCCTTGTTCCTTATCATTTTATTCATGGTAGTTAGTGTCGCTTAATCCCATACCCCTAATTTGTGCTTCCCCTCCTCTCTCTCCCCTTTGGTTTAACCACTAGTTTGTTTTCTGTATCTGTGAGCCTACTTCAGTTGAGTTATATTTAATTTTTCTTTTTTAGATTACACATATGTGATACCACACAGTATTTGTCTGTCTTTGTCTTATTTTTCTCACTAAGCATAATATTCACTAGGTCCATCCACGTTGCTGCAAATGACAGAATTTCATTTTTTTTATGGTTGAGTAATATTCCATTGTATATATACAACGAATTCTTTATCCATTCATTTGTTGATGGACATTTTAAGTGGATTCCATATCTTGGCTTTGAAAGTAGAACTGGGGTACATTCGTCTTTTCAAATTACTGTTTTTGGTTTTTCCAGATATAAATCCATGATTATATGGTAACTCTATTTTTAGCTTTTTGAGGAACTACCATACTATTTTCCATAGTTGCTGCACCAATTTACATTCCCACCAACAGTGTAAAAGTGTTCCCTTTCCTCCACATCCTCACCAACATTTGCTATTTGCAGATTTTTCAATGTTAGCCATTTTAACAGGTGTAAGACAATACTTCGTTGTAGTTTTGACTTGCATTTCTCTAACAATTAGTGATAGTGAGCATCCTTTCATGTGCCTGTTAGCCATCTGTAATGTCTTCTTTGGGAAAATATCTATTCATGTCTTCTGCCTATGTTTTGATTGAGTCACTTGTTTTTTTTTTTTTTTTTTTTGAGTTGTATGGGCTGCTTTATATATTTTGGATATTAACCCCTTGTTGGTCATATCATTTGTTAATATTTTCTCCCACTCAGTAGGTTGTCTTTTCATTTTGTTGATAGTTTCCTTTGTTATACAAAAGCTTTTAAGTTTAATTATGTCCCACTTGTTTATTTTGCTTTTATTTCCTTTGCTTTATGAGACAAATTCGAAAAATACTGCTATGATTTATTTCAAAGAAAGTCGTACCTGTGTTATCTTCTAAGAATATTATGGTGTCTGGTCTTACATTTAGGTCTTTTGTCCATTTGAGTTTATTTTTGTATATGGTGTTAGAGAATGTTATACTTTAATTCTTTTTCTTGTAGCTGTCCAGTTTTCCCAGTACCCGTTGTTGAGAAGACTGGCTTTTCTCCATTGTATATCTTACCTCCTTTGTCATAGATTAATTGACCATAGGTTTGTGGATTTATTTCTCCCTCTCTATTCTGTTCCATTGATCTATGTGTTTGTTTTGTGCCAGTACCATGCCATTCTTTTTTTCTTTTTTTTTTAATTGAAGCATAGTTGATGTACACATCATATTAATTTCTGGTGTGCCACACAGTCATTGTTATTTAAATAATATGAAATATATGTTTTCTTTTTCATATTGTTTTCCATTATGGTTTGTTATAGAATATTGAATGTAATTCCCTGTAATATACAATTATGTCCTTATTGTTTATCTCTTTTATATATAGTAGTTTGTATCTGCTAATCCCAGACTTCTAATTTATCCCTCCCCCACCACGTTTCTCCTTTGGTAATCATAACTTTGTTTTCCACATCTATGGGTCTGTATCTGTTTTGTCATTAAGTTCGTTTGAATCATTTTATTTTATTTTATTTTTGCCTTTTTTTTTGTCTTTTCTAGGGCCACACCTACGACATATGGAGTTTCCCAGGCTAGGGGTCTAATCAGAGTTGTAGCTGCCAGCCTACGCTACAGCCATAGCAACGCCAGATCCAAGCCGGGTCTGCAACCTACACCACAGCTCATGGCAACGCCGGATCCTTAACCCACTGAGCAAGGTCAGGGATTGAACTTGCGTCCTCCTGGTTCCTAGTTGGATTCGTTAACCACTAAACCACGACAGGAAATCCTGAATCATATTTTAGATTCTACACATAAGTGATATCATATGACATTTGTCTTCCTTTGTCTGGCTTACTTTACTTAGTGTGATTATCTTTAGTCCATCCATGTTGCTGTAAATGGCATTATTTCATTATTTTTTTATGGCTGAGTAAATATGGCATTATTTCATTATTTTTTTATGGCTGTGAAATATATATATATATGTATATATATATATATATATATATATATATATATATATATATACCACATCTGCTTTATCCATTCATCTGCCAATGGACATTTTGGTTGCTTCTATATCTTGGCTATTGTAAATAATGCTGCTATGAACATTGGGGTTCACGTACCTTTTCAAAATATGTTCTTCTCTGGATATATACCCAGGAGTATGTTTGCTAGATTATATGTTAACTTTATTTTGATTTATATTTCTTCTGCCCATTTTTTGATTGCTATGATTTATGTCAGAGAATGTTTTGCCTATGTTCTCTTCTAGGAGTTTTATGGTGTTATGGCATATATTTAAGTCTTTAGGGCATTTTGAGTTTATTTTTGTGTATGATGTGAGGGACCAGTATCATGCTGTTTTGATTACTGTAGCTTGTGGGATAATCTAAAGTCTGGGAGGGTGATACTTCCAGCTTTGTTCTTTTCTCTTTCTTCTTTTTAGGGCCACACCCACAGCATATGGAATTTCCCAGGCAGGGGTCAAATCAGAGAGGTAGCTGCCAGCCTACACCATAGCCACAGCAATGTGGAATCTGAGCTGCATCTGCGACAGACACCACAGCCCATGGCAATGCCAGATCCTTAACCCACTGAGCGAGGTCAGGGGATTGAACCTGCGTCCTCATGGATACTAGTCAGGTTTGTTACCACTGAGCTATAATTGGAACTCCCAGCTTTGTTCATTTTTCTCAAGATTGTTTTGTCTATTCATTGTTCTTTTGTGGCTCTATAAATTTTAGGATCATTTGTTCTAGTTTGGTGAAAAATGTCATGGGTATTTTGATAGAGATTGCATTAAATCTGTGGATTGCTCTAGAGAATATGGCCATTTTATCAATATTAATTCTTCTAATCTAAGAACATGGGATATCTTTCCATTTCCTTTGAATCTTCTTTAATTTTTTTTCAATGTTTTATAGATTTCAGAGTATAGATATTTCACCTCCTTGGTTAAGTTTATTCCTAGATATTTTGCTCTTTTTGGTACAATTTTAAATGGGATTTTTTAAATTAAAGTAATTCTTCAAGAATTTGCAGTCATCCTTGCATGGGGCCATACTAATCTCTGTATTGTTCCAATTTTAGTATATGTGCTGCTGAAGAAAGCAGTCATTTACTGTTAATTCAGTCTGAACCTCTCTCAGTCTTGCAATTCAGTCACCCAACTGAAATGGAATGGAGAAATTTGAACAAAATACCTGAGAGTGTCCTATGAAGAGTTTATGCTTTCATTTAGTTCAAAGCAAATGAATGGCCAAGACCCCTTTTGTTATTGATGAGCAAATCTCTCCATAGAGTCCCCAGGCCATTGGCTACAGAGGAAGGCATGGGGGAGGAAAGGGTTTTTTTGTTCTGGCATGTGAAAGTTCCTGGACCAGGGATTGAACCCAACCCAAGAAGTGGTAAGGCTGGATCCTTAAGGCACTGAGCCACCAGGAACTCCAAGGAAAGTGGTTTTAACCAGTCTGAAAAGCATAGAGGAAGGGTAGTGAGTATTTCCTACTTCTAGCCTTATCCAGCCTTCAAAGGAAGCTCAGGTTTCATTTTTTTTTTTTGTCTCCTTCTCTTTTGCATATATTTTGGGTTTAGGGATGGCTAAGTCCACAAACCCATAGAAAGAAAGGTCCCCACAGGCTGGACTTTACCTTCAAGAACTCTGTAGTAAGTAAAAAAGAAACCAAAGAAATAGAAGGGACAGAAGGCATGAAGGAATGGAGTTACAGGTGTAGAGAATAGTTAATAGAGATAGCATGACAGATAAATACCTGTTATGAGAAAAAGGAACAACAGAGACTGAATTAGAAGAGGAGTCGTAAGATGGGGAAAAAAAATAGGGACATTGAGGTGTGGAATCTGTGATCCTAGGGCACACATACTACATATGGTGTCATCTAATTTTTTGTGGGAGCTTCGTTCCTGAACTCCAGGGAAGGGATGCTACCATTAGTCCCACTTTGCCACAATACCTTCCCTGCACTCAGGGTTCAATGTGCCCTGCTGAATCCTTTAGTCAGTGATCATGATAGCATTACTTGATGGCCCAGGACAGAATAAGTCAAATTAGCTGATACTATTCACTCTCTAAGAGTTTATCAAATAGTCCACACTCTCAGGATATAAGGCCTTATTATAGACTATTTCTTATCAACTTCAAGTCAGGGCATTAAAGTTTTACAAACTATTTTTTAAAAATTTATGATTGGGAGTTCCCATCGTGGCGCAGCAGAAATGAATCTGACTAGGAACCATGAGGTTGCGGGTTTGATCCCTGGCCTTGCTCAGTGGGTTAAGGATCCGGTATTGCTGTGAGCTGTGGTGTAGGTCGAAGATGAGGCTCAGATCCTGCGTTGCTGTGGCTGTGGTGTAGGCCGGCAGCTACAGCTCCAATTAGACCCCTAGCCTGGGAATCTCCACATGCCATGGGTGAAGCACTAAAAAAAAAAAAAAAAAAAAAAAAAAGTTATGATTGTATTTCTTTATGTTTACTTCTATGGAAATTCCTATAATTACATAAAATAAATCTCATGCAGTCACATAGTTAACAAATAATCATTAATAAATTTGGCTCTGCTGACGAAAGGACACATGATTTCTTGAGAAGGACATCTTTTTCTCTTATTCTCTGAAAGCAAAACAAGAAGTCTAGTTTACATAAACTTATACTCATCTTGTATAAAAGAAGATCATAAGATTGAATGGACAGGTTCAGAAAATGGACAAAGAGTTAACAGAAGTTAAAAAACATCAACTGTCTAGAGTTCCCTTTGTGGTGCAGTGCTTAACGTATCCAACTAGGAGCTATGAGGTTGCAGGTTCGATCCCTGGCCTTGCTCAATTGGTTAAGGATCCAGTGTTGCCGTGAGCTGTGGTGTAGGTTGAAGACACGGCTCAGATCCCATGTTGCTGTGGCTCTGGCGGAGGCCGGTGGCTACGGCTCCGAATAGACCCATAGCCTGGGAACCTCCATATGCCAAGGGAGCAGTCCCAGAATAGGCAAAAAGACAAAAAGACCAAAAAATAAAAAAAAAAAATCAACTGTCAATTTCATTTACAAAATAGACTCTTTAGCCAGACTCTCAAAGCTGCGATGATCTAACCATCAAAACCCCCTAAAGTATTTAGAAATGAATATTTTGCTCCGGTTTCACATTTCTGATCCCTGGCATTGCTATCTATCTATCTATCTATCTATCTATCTATATATATATATATATATAGTGTTGATTTTGGATGCCAGGTCAGTGAACAGACTTTCCTTTTTCCTGCTTTTGTTTGCATCTCTCGGAAGCAGCATGTATTTGCCCATTTCTGAAGACTGTTCTAAAACCACTTATGGAGCGCCCAGTGTGTGCTAGGATACCCGTATATGAAATTCTTTCCCGTCAGCAAGCTCACACTAGGAGAAACTCAGACAGGAACATTTCTGTATCTGATAAAACCTGTCCTAGAAGTAGCAGATGTGTTATGAGGTACACGGGAGCGCTGTACCGGGAGAAAACTGGGAGTACGACAAGTAAGTTTTGAAGGATGAACTGGATGGAAGAAAAGCATTTCAGAAAGAAGGAACAGCACATGCAAAGACAAAGGTGCCAAAAAGAAGCTGTTGTGAGAGAGGAAGTGTGCCGGCAAAGGCACGGCAGGTAAGCAGGCAGGCAGGACACTGAGGCAGGAATAGCACAGGAGGCAGATAGGAAGCCAGGACACCAATAGGAGCTGAGAGCTGACAAGGACCGGAAGTTGGGCTCTGAGTAGGATGCATGAGCAGGCATGCCAGGTGGGTGGGGAAAGAGACACTGATTTAAAAGATAAATACTCAAAAGTTCCCTTCGTGTCTCAGCGGTTAACGAACCTGACTAGGATCCATGAGGATTCAGGTTGGATCCCTGGCCTTGCTCAGTGGGTTAAGGATCTGGCATTGCTATGGACTGTGATATAGGTTGCAGACACTGCTTGGATCCTATGTTGCCATGGCTGTGGCATGGGCTGGCAGCTACAGCATTCCAACCCCTAGCCTGGAACTTCCCTATGCCACAGGTACAGCCCTAAAAAAAAAAAAAAAAAAAAAAAGTACAAAAATAAATAAAAAGATAAGTATTCAAATGATCCATCAATGCCACTCCCGGGCATCTATCTGGAGAAAACCATAATTCGAAAAATACATGCACCCCAGTGTTTATTGCCGTACTAGTTATAAAAGCCAAGACGTGGAAGCAACTTAAATGTCCATTGGCAGAGGACTGGATAAAGATGTGGCAGGCACATATATACAATGGAATATTAGCCATAAAAAGAATGAAATAATGCCATTTGCAGCAACATGGATGGACCTAGACATTATCATACTAAGTGAAGTTAGTCAGTGAAAAATTAACATCCTATGATATTGCTTACATGTGGAATCTAAAAAAGGGTACAAATGCAGAACAGAAACAGACACACAGACTTTGAAAACAAACTTATGGTTACTAAAGGGGACAGGTGGGGGGTTGGGAGGGATGGACTGGGGGTTGAGACTGGCACATGAACACTGAGGTGTACGGAATGACTGGCTAACAGGGACCTGCTGTATAGCACAGGGAACTCTACCCAATATTCTGGGATAATCTATATAGTGAAAGAATCTGAAAGAGAATGGATGTGCATACAGTATGTAACTGAATCACTTTGTTGTAGAGCAGAAATGATCACAACATTGTAAATCAGCTATACGTAAATAAAACTTGAAAAATGAAAAAAAAAGATAGGTATTAGTAGAGACAACGTGAGTAATGAAGAGAGAAAAGAATGTCTCCCACAAAAATTTAAGGATTTCTTCCAGTTTTCTAGCAGAGGCATTTTGATGGATAGGGAGACTGCATGCAAACATAGGGAACTTGGACAAGGCAGAGGGGAAATATGATGAGTTCCATTTTTTCCTTTCTGAGTTTGAGCTGCCCAGGAAACATTCAGGGGAGACATATGAGCTTTTCCTAGGGTTGCACATAAATGAAAAGTAATACCCTTAGACTGTGCATTGCATGCAAGTACACTTTTAGCCTGTTCTCTTCAAAACACACACATTTCTCTTGTGATAACCTTTTCATTGTGCTTTGCTTCCTGCATAATCTTTATCAGGATATGTTGGAGCTGGAGGCTGAGAGTGACCACAACCCACAGAGTGAACCGGATGAGCAAGAAAAAGATCACATTCCCCATGAAGATCCCCAAGCGTCCACTTCTTTGCAGTTTTCAGAGAAGAACATCCCTCAACTGTAAGCCTTGGCACTCGCCAGAGGGAATATTTAATAATGTTCTGTAGAAGGGGAAAAAGAAACATAGCAGAGAACTTAGGGAAAGCCTAGAAGATTGAAAATCCACATATGTCTTGAGCCGTAAAGCACTGATGTACATGAGTAACCACCTACCTCTTCCCGAAGGAAGGCAGAAGGTGGCCAATTCTAGGGAAAGAGGCAGAGGTCTCTCTGCAAACTTTTCTTTGGAGCCTGGAATTAATACATATTTCATCACACTGAGATAATTTTCTAGAGATGAAAATTATTATAATTATTATTAAAAATGTATTTTTAAATCCTTATGGACCCTTTCCCTATTTTATGCTTCTTTTCCCCCACCAAGATTCAACCACCATCCTGAATTCAACACTTAACATTCATTCCAAGCAGGGAAATTAAAAATATGTCTGGAAGTTCCTGTTGCGACTCAGCAGGTTAAGAACCCAACAGTATCCCTGAGGATGTGGGTCCAATTCCTGGCCCCATTCAGTGGGTTAAGGATCCAGTATTGCCGTGAGCTGTGGTGTCGTTTGTAGACACAGCTTGGATCTGGTGTTGCTGTGGCTGTGGCGTAGGCCAGCAGCTGTAGCTCCGATTTGACCCCTAGCCTGGGAACTGCCATATGCTGTACCTGTAGCCCTAAATATAGATAGATAGATAGATAGATAGATAGATAGATAGATAGATAGATAGATAGACACACACACATACACCGATATATACAGATATTTATGCGTGTGTGTATTTTTTAACTGAACATAAAGTAGACTTTATTTTCTCCAGCCTTATAAAGATGCCCTTATGTTGAAATGGATATTATATACATGTCCAAACTTCTTTCTTGAGGCCTAAGTGCCTACCTGGCACATTTTGGTGGCAGGAAATGAATAAACAGACCAATATGCCATCCAAAGAAAGAGGGTTCAGGCTTCGTGAGATGTTTCCCATTTTCTACCTTAAAACTGATCATGATAATGTTTCTGCAGGAGTCAGGAGAATGTATTCTTCCAGCTAAACCACTGGAATACACAGATGGGTCTACAAGTGAAAGAACTTGGAGCTGATCACATAGGCTGGATGGAGAAAATTAAAAATATTATACAAAAAGTAAATCTAACAGAAAACACAGTGAAGAGGTAATTGTAGGGTGTTGGGGTTTGTCAGAAAATAGTAAAGTTTCATAACTTTAGAAACCTAAAAAATTCAGGCTTAAGGTGGTAAAGTCTTTAGGGTAAGAAATATAAGGCCTTAGGATTGAAAGTCAATGTTATAAAATCTCAAAGCCTAGATCAAAGTCATCTTCATCTTTCCTCTCTCTTCTCTCAAGAGAAGGACTTCTCTCAGAGGCTCTCTCCTTGAAGCCACATTAATAGTTATTAATAGGTGGAGTTCTCCTTGTGGATCAGTGGATTAGGAACCCAATATAGTGTCTGTGAGGATGAGGGTTCTATCCCTGGCCTTGCCCAGTGGGTTAAGGATCAGGCACTGCCTCAAGCTTTGGCACTGGTTACAGATGTGGCTTGGATATGGCTTTGTTGTGGCTGTGGCATAGGCAGGCATCTTAGGCTCCAAATAGACCCCTAGCCCAGGTACTTCCATATGCCACAGGTGCATCCATAGAAAGAAAACAAAGTTATCAAAAGGAGGTCTTCAGGTTCCCAATATTCAGGTTTCCAATGATCCTTGAGTTTTAGCCAGTATTATCCAAAGGGATCCAACCAATATGACATGAAAAAACAGTTAAAGTTTATTTGTTAATGCACATATGAATTCTTTAACTATT
This sequence comes from Sus scrofa, assembly GCF_054392235.1. Classification (NCBI taxonomy): domain Eukaryota; kingdom Metazoa; phylum Chordata; class Mammalia; order Artiodactyla; family Suidae; genus Sus; species Sus scrofa. Next base: position 53,077,031 of record NC_139387.1, on the reverse strand, counting down.
AAGGTATATTTGTAATGCATATATGTTTCAAGATGAAACAGAAATTATGATAAAGTTATATATCCAGCCACTGGTATAAAGAGAATGGACTTTGGAGTCAGAGGGACCCAAGTTTGAATCCTGACATTGACGTTTCTTGGAAAGAGGTTAAGCTGTGACCTCTTTTTTAGCTGTGACTTTCCTCGTCTAGAAAAAGGGACTAATGACAGCCACCTCATTGGTTTATTGTGGATATTAAATAAAATACCAAAATACATACGATGTCTGGTATGTAATTAACAAGGAATAAATGCAAGCTATTATTAGAAGTAAATTCCTCTGGCCTTCTAGACATTCCTACCACATTCCAAGCTCTTTGCCACTCTGGGGCTACTCTTCTGAACATTTCTTTACCTTTCAGAAAACATCTTCTTTACATTCAGTTAAACATCACCATAACTTTCAGCTAAACATCTCTTTACATAGTCCTTCTCCTGACTGTCCTCTTCAAAATGGCCTTTTTTTTTTTTTTTCATCCAGAGCATTAATAATATTTGGATTTTAAAGAATTCTGTGTTTCAAAGTCCCCTGGTATCCTAGTGGGTTAAGGATCCAGCATTGACACCACTGTGGCTCTGGTCACTGCTGTGGCTCAGGTTCGATCCCTGTCCAGAAACTTCCTCATGGGGTGGGTGTGGCCAAAAAAAAAAAAAGATCTGTGTTTTTATCAATTCAACTTCTATACATTAAACTTTCCATTTTCAAAAAAAAGGTATAATTTACATACAGTAAAATTATGCTTTTTTATTGTACAGTTCTGCTAGTTTTAAAGAATGTGTATTGTTGCGTAGCCACTCCCGTGAAAATAAAGAACACTTTCATCACGCCTCAAATCCCTCGTGTCCTTTGGTAGTTAGCACCTTTCCCCAGGCCCGGCTGCTAGTGACCACTCATCTGTTCTCTCTCTACACTTCTGCCTTTTCTAGAATGACACCTAGGTAGACTCACGCAGCATGCAGTCTTTTGTATCTACTTTCCCTTAGTACAATGCACTTGAGATACATCCATGTTGCATGCATCAGTAGTGTGTCCCTTTTTGTTACTGGATAGTATTTCATCATATAAGTATACCACAGTTTATCCATTCACTAATTGAGGCACATTTATTGTTTTTGTTTTTGTTTTTTTTAGGGCCAGACCTGTAGCATATGGAGGTTCCCAGGCTAGGGTTTGAATCAGAGCTACAGCTGCCAGTCTACGCCACAGCCACCACAACTCAGGATCTGAGCTGCATCTGCGAGCTACACCACAGTTCATGGCAAGGCCAGATCCTTAACCTACAGAGGGAGGCCAGGGATCGATCCCACGTCCTCATGGATGCTAGTCAGGTTCGTTAACCTCTGAGCCATGACCAGAACTCCTCATTTAGAATTTTTAGCAATCATAAAGCGACTGCAAACATTCACATACAGGTTTTTGTATAAACACACATTATATTTTCCTTGGAGAAATAATCAGAGGTTGGAACACTGGGTCATATATTAAGTATATGCTTACATTTATTTTAAAAACATCCAAACTGTTTGAAAATAACTATGATATTTTATATGATGACTACTTTCTTGCTGTTTCCTCATGTGATGGAGAGACTTTTAGTCTCTCTTCTTATAAAATACTAATCCCTTTATGGGGACTCCTCTCTCATGACTTGACTAAACCTAAGTACCTACCTAAAATCCTACCTCTCAATACAGTATCATTGGGAGTTAGGGTTTCAATATATGAATTTTGAGGAGACAAAAACATGCAACCCATGATAGGGAGGCCTCAAAGTTCCTTTTCTTTTTTTCTTTTTTCTTTTTTTTGCATATGTATATCCCAAGATTTCTTTCTTTCTCTCTCTCTTTTCACATATATATATATATCCAGTTGTTTCAGTGGCATTTATTGAAATGAGTTTTACTTTCTCTGTGGAATTACCTTGCATCACTGTTGAAAATCAATAGACCATACATGTGTGAATCTACCTCTGGATTCCTTATTCTCCTCCAATAATCTGTATGTTTATATTCTCAGTAATACCACACTGCATTGTTTACTATAGCTTTATGTTAAGGCTTGAAATCAGGAAGTGAGCATTATTCAGTCTTGTTCTATTTTTTAAAAATTGTTTTGGCTATTTGGATTTTTTTCTTTTCCAACAGATTTTTTGCATCAGCCTGTCAATCTTTCTGTGATTTTGACTGGCATTACCATTAATCTCTAGATTTGGGAGGAATTAATATTTTTAACAATATCAACTCTTCCAGTTCATGAGTACAGTATTTCTATTTTGGTCTTACATCAGTGTTGTAGTGTTCAGTGAACAGATATTTCACACTTTGTTTGACTTATGCCTAAGTATCTCATGGTTTTGTTGCTATTATAAATGTTAATTAAAATTTTTCGATTCCTTGTTAATTACTAGCATGTAGAAATACAGTTGATTTTTGTGTATTGACCTTGTGTTGTGACCTTGCTAAACTTATTTATCTATTTATTTATTTATTTGGTCTTTTTAGGGCTTCACTTGTGGCATATGGAGGTTCCCAGGCTAAGGGTTGAATTGGAGCTCTTGCTGCTGGACTATGCCACAGCAACTCCAGATCCAAGTCATGTCTGCAACCTACAACACAGCTAATGGCAATGCTGGATCCTTAACCCACTGAGGGAGGCCTGGGATCAAACCTGCATCCTCATGTATACTAGTCAGATTCATTTCCACTGAGCCATTATGGGAACTCCTAAACTCATTTATTAGTTCCAGTACTTTTCATAAGTTATTTTGGATTTACCACATAGATAATTATGTCATCTGCAAATAGAAACAGCTCTCCATCTTCCTTTCCAATCTCTATTCCTTTTACTTCTTTTTGATGACTTGTTATATTGGCTAGAACTTCTTGTATGATGTTAAGTAGGAGAAGAGACAGGAGAGAGCAGACAAACTGTGTTCTCAATCTTACAGGAAAAGCAATAAGTGTTATGTTAGGTTTTTTCGTTTGAGTGTTTTTAAAGACACTCTTTCTCAGATTGAGAAAGTTTCTTCTATTCTTAGTTTATGGAGCTATTTTTAAAGTCAGGAATGATACTGAATTAATTGTTTCAATAGTTTTTGCTGCATCTATGAATAATCATGTTTTTTGTTGTTTATAATTCTCTTGATAAGGTAAAATATATAATTCTCTTGATAAGGTGAAATATAATGACTGATTTTTGAATGCCGAACAAGCCTTGAATTCCTAGAACAGATCTCACTTGGTTATAATATATCATCTTTTTTTTTTTTATGTTGTTGAATTCAGCTTACTGAAATGGGATTTTTAAATGTTTGGGTTTTTGGGTTTTTTTTTTTTTTCTCTTTTCATGGCTGTGCCTGTGGCATATGGAAGTTCCCAGGCTAGGAGTCGAATCAGAGCTGCAGCTGCAGGTCTACACCACAGCCACAGCCACACTGGATCCGAGCTGCATCTGTGACCTATGCCACAGCTTGTGGCAACACTGGATCCTTAACCCACTGAGTGAGTCCAGGGATCAGACCCACGTCTTCGTGGACATTATGTTGGGTTCTTAACCTTCTGAGCCACAATGCGAACTCTGGATTTTTACATGTATGTTAATGACAGATATTGACCTGTGTTTTTCTTTCTTGTAATGTCTAGATTTAGTATCAGAATAATGCTTGCCTCATAGAAAAAAAAAAAACTGGGATTTTTCCCATCTTTTTTATTTTCTGGATGAGTTTGCGTAAAACTGGCATAATTTCTTTCTTAAATGTTTGGTGCACTTCACCAATGAAGCCATATTGCATGGAGATGTCATTGTGGTTAAGATTTTTAGGAGTTCCCATCGTGGCACAGCAGAAACAAATCCAACTAGGAAACATGAGGTTGCGGGTTCAATCCCTGGCCTCGCTCAGTGGGTTAAGGATCCAATGTTGCTGTGAGCTGTAGTGTAGGTTGCAGACATGACTTGGATCTGGCATTGCTATGGCTGTGGCCAGAAGCTGTAGCTGGAAGCTGTAGCTCTGATTAAACCTGTAACCTGGGAACCTCCACACTCTCTGAATTAGTATGATAATTTTGCTAAGGTTCCATTTTTGAAAGATCAAAAAAGATTGTTCATTGGGTATGTTTCCACAGGACTCAGTCCATCTCTTGGTCTGTTTGCAGCTTATTAAGTGAGGTGATGTCCCTGGAAGGCCAAATTGAAAACCTGGGATCACATCAGGACCTTGACCCTGAGGAGGGGGTAAACATGGAGGTAAGCTGAAGGCTTGGAAAAGGCAATCTGAGTTGTGGGGACTCTGCCACCTCTTCCATCTCTTCTACTGTTTAATAGATCATAACAAGAATTAAAACCCATCTTCCATCACGAGGAACAGAGCTCTCTGGTGGTCAGTTCTGAGCACAGTTTGCCTGAGTACCACCACTTCTATTCTCTAACACACAAAAAGGCTAGACTTGTCTACCTAGAAACTCAGTCATATTTGGTGGGTTTACATCTCGATACCGTTTTAAGATTAATGACTAGTACCATGAGGGAAAACTTCTCTCAATATTTATATCCCAGCATCTAACAATACAGAGAAGACATGCAGGAAATAGGTGTTTGTGAAGAAGTGCATCCTTGGAATATAAGAGATATGTTTGTGTTTGTCTTTGATGGCTTCATGAAGAGTTCTTGTGTTGATTTTGACCATCTCCAAAGTCTTCCTCTTGTCTTGTCTCCTTGCATTTCTTAAAGACTCTTTTCTGCAAAAAGTTTAATTTTCCCTTTTTAATAGAGGTTTAAAGGACTTCCTTTGTGGCTCAGCAATAACAAACCTGACTAGTATCCATGAGGATGTGGGTTTGATCCCTGGCCTTGCTCAGTGGGTTAAGGATCTGGTATTGCCGTGAGCTGCAGTGTAGGTCACAGATGTGGCTCAGATCTGGCATTGCTATGGCTGTGGTGTAGGTTAGCGGCTATAGCTCCGATTCAACCCCTAGCGTGGGAACTTCCCCATGCCACAGGTGTGGCTTTAAAAAGACAATCAATCAATTAAAAAGATTTAATATTCCCTTTTTAAATGTTAAGAAAGTAGTGTCCAACTTTGGACAAGAATTAAGACTTCAGAGTCCTGGCTGATAGTTTTTCTTCTCTACTAAACTTCAGACATTTGAAGAAAAGTCTCTAAAAATGGAAAGAATCTGTACCTAACTACCTTTTTGTTGAAATTGTCAGCCTCTACTTTAGATTAGTAGATTTTGAAAGAAGTAAAAAAGAAAAATGCCTCTTTTATTATAGGAAGGTAATATTTTTTAAACCCTCCCCATATTAAAAACCATCTTCTGATCAGTACAAATTTATCACCAAGGAAAAAATTACCTTTAACTATGGTTTAGTCCAACATTTTGGAGGAGCAGCCTCATTTTGTGCTCGTTGAAAAGTCAAGAGTTTTTCCACTGTCTTGGGCTTTGGAAATTGCACACTGTGAAGAAAGGCAAGAGGACAAAAGCTAAGAAATATTCTGTCTTAAAAATTTTCTTCCAAAAGTCAGCTATATTAAAGGAATGTGAATTTCAACAGGAGGTAGGATAGGGAGGAATGAATATCAAAAGAGTGAAAAGAGAAAAATAGAAGAGCACAAAGACAAATGGAAGTGAAATTTTAAAAACAAACCAACAAGGGCTTGGAATAATATGAAATATGAAGGCATCACAAATATGTATAAGGAGTTCCCATTGTGGCACAGCAGAAATGAATCCGACTAGGAAGCATGAGGTTGCACATTTGATCCCTGGCCTTGCTCAGTGTGTTAAGGGTCTGGCGTTGCTGTGAGCTATGGTGTAGGTCGCAGATGTGGCTTGGATCTGGAGCTGCTGTGGCTGTGGCTGTAGCCGGTAGCTGTAGCTCTGAATAGACCCCTAGCCTGGAAATCTATGCCATGAATGTGGCCCTAAAAAGCAAAAGCAAAAGCAAAAAAAAAAAAAAAAATGTGCAAAGATTATCTATCCTTGAAATACACAACTTTGTATACACTCCCCTGAAAAAAGGGACAGACCTGAAAACTAGACATAGCCCAAATATTCACCAGCTTGTAAGTGAATAAACTGTGGTATGTGCTACCTGATGAAATACTACTCAATGATAAAAAGAAATTGACTTCTTTTTTTTTGTTTTTTAACAGCCGCACCCATGGCATATGGAAGTTCCCAGGAGAGGGTTTGAATGAGAGCTGCAGCTGCTGGCCGACACCACAGCCACAGCAACTCCAGATCTGAGCCATGTCTTCAACCTACACCTCAGCTCAGGGCAACACCAGATCCTTAACCCACTGAGTGAGGCCAGGGATCAAACCCATATCCTCCTGGAGACTGTCAGGTTCTTAACCCACTGAGCCACAACAGGAACTCCAAGAATGGACTTCTTAATAATCCAACAATATAAATGAATCTCAAATGCATTATACTAAGTGAAAGAAGCCAGACTCAGAATATCACATCTGACGAAGGCAAAAACCATAGGAACAAAACAACAGTTTAGTGGTTGCTGGAGTCCAGTGGTAAAAGGGAAGCAGGGATTGACAAAGGGATACAAAGAAATTGTGAATGTGATGGAAATATTCCATATCTTACGGTGGCGATTACACAACAGTGACAGTATGCTCTTTGTCAAAATTCATAGCACCGTACACTTTTAAAAGGTGAGTTTTAATCTAAGTAAACCATATCTCAATGAATGTGACTTAAAAATTGACACAAGTTCTGTCCTCCACGAGACTAAAAGGAGATGGGAAGGACTGCATAAAAACAAACACGATCATATAATAAACAAGAAACTTTAAATTTGATTGTTGCAGAAGCAAAGTCAGTAGGAATGGCTGCAGGTTTACTCTGGTGGAGGGAAAAGTGAAGACTGTTAGAAATAAATATAGTGTGGGAAAGAGTGGGAAAATTAAAGGGGAAGTAAGTTAATAAAGTTAAAGTAATATTACATGTACTGGCTCATTTATTTCTCATGAGGAAATGGAATGACTCAGAAAGGCATGAAAGGGAGAGGAGGGGAAAAGTGGTGAAAATATTTAATCACACACACACACACACACACACACACACACTCGCCAGAAATAAATTTAAGAGAACTTTCAGTTGAGAAAAGGACTTTGAAGTGGCTTTTGGGTGTTGCTTGCTACTGAGCTCCCAAGCTTTCTGAAATCTCCATTCAAGCATAACTTTCATTCTAAGACTGATTCCTATCTCAATTATCTTTGGTACAATCCTCTCTGATAAGTACTGTGCAAAGATATTTAATATATAAACTAGGGCAGCATTTAAAATGTGATTATTATATCACAGCTCCTTTCCATATAATTAAATCACACAATTCAGGGGTTGGTGATGTATGAACTTGGTAAACAAAGGGTGTAGACTGTACATCCCCTATAAGCAGTTTGAGGGTGAACACTCTTGTTTCTTGTATCTACCCAGCACAATGCTTAGCTCCACGGTCACTTCCATAGGATGTAACCAGTGAAATCTTGTTGATTTGGTTTAAAGTTGATTTTCGGAGTTCATGTCCTAGAGCAGCAGAAAGGAATCCGATTAGGAATCATGAGGTTTTGGGTTCGATCCCTGGCCTCACTCAGTGGGTTAAGGGGCCGGTGTTGCCGTGAGCTGTGGTGTAGGTCAAAGACGCGGCTTGGATGGCTTGGATCTGGCATTGCTGTGGCTCAGATATAGGCCGGCAGCTGTAGCTCGGATTAGACCCCTAGCCTGGGAACCTCCATATGCCGTGGGTGCAGCCCTAAAAAGCAAAAAATAAAAAATTTTTAAAAAGTGAAAAACAAAGTTGATTTTGGAGATCAGCACCACAAACAATATGCCAAAAAAATCAGTTTCTATTAAATCTCAAACTATTTGATCATTTGCTTTGTTTCTTTTTCTTTTTTCTTTTCTTTTTTTTTTTTTGGGGGGGGGTATTTTTGTCTTTTTTTTTAGGGCCGCACCCATGACACATGGAGGTTCCCAGGCTAGGGGTAGAGTTTGAGCTATAGCCACGGGCCCACACCACAGCACAGCAGTGTGGGATCCGAGCCGCGTCTGCAGCCTACACCACAGCTCACGGCAACGCGTGATCCTCAACCCACTGAGCAAGGTTAGGGATCGAACCTGCGTCCTCATGGATGCTAGTCGAGTTAGCTAACCTCTGAGCCACGACAGGAACTCCCATTTGCTTTGTTTCAATTTCACACATCATTCATTACAACTTTTGTCCTGTGTCCTTTTGTTTAAAGGAGAAGATCATGGAAATTAAAAGGCAGTTAGGAGAAATGGATAACAAATTTGTCCAGGTAATGATAAAATGACTTTATAATTAAGTTCTTCAAAGAAATCTCTGATATAGAGAATTTTAGGGAATGGAATCCAAAATCCAATGAGACTCAGAATTTTAGACCTGGAAGGGAACTTAGTGTTATTTAGTCTCTGCTCTCATTTTCAGAAAAGTGTAACTCAGAAACATGAAGTGACTTGTCCATTTTTTCACATGAAAAGACCTTGTTCTCCCATTAAATTCTTTTTTTTCCTTCTGGAAATGCATTGTGGCTCATCAGGTTAAGAATCCGACTGGTATCCATGACGATGCGGGTTCAATCTCTGCCCGGCCTCACTCTGTGGGTTAAGGATCCCATGTTGCCACAAGCTATGACATACATCACACCTGTAGCTGTGGTATAAGCTGACTGCTCTGATTCAGTCCCTGGCCTGGCAACTTCCATATACTATGGGTGTTGTAAAAAGAAAAAAAATTATCTCTTTCTATACTTAAAAAAATTTTTTTCTAATAAAAGTAATGCAGGCTTATTTTGATAATTAAAACATTATAGAACTATTTCATATAAAAAAAGAAAAATAATCCCACTCTTTCAAAAACACAGTAAACATTTTAGATATTTATATTCTAAAATTTCAGCTGTGCCTGCGTCATATGTGCCTGGGCCAGGGATTGAATCAGAGGTGCAGCTGCAACATATGCCACAGATGCAGCAATGCCAGATTCTTAACCCACTGTGCCACAGCAGGAATTCCCATGTTGTTATTTTAATGGGATTATATTATATATACTGTTTTAGAACTTGCCTTTTTCACTTAGCATTTTTTCTTCAACAACTTTCTATGCCACTAGATGCCATTTTATTTTTTCACTGTTTACATAGTGCAGGATTTGATTTTAGAATATATTAAATTTGCTTTGTTGGATATTTAGGGCTTTATACCAATGTTTACCATTACAAACTGTGCCTCAGAAATCCATATGTTTTCTTGCTTTTGCAAGCACTTCTTTAAGAATCAGTTTCTATAAATGACATCTATAGAAACCATCTTTCTTAAATCCCTGAACACTGTTTTTTCTGCTATAGCTCTGTTTTTCAAGGTGTCCTGCAAGTCCATTATGGACGGATTAATTTAAAACCATTAAAAGTATTATTTACTCCTGATATATGTACAACTGGCACTCACATCTTAGAAGGGGATGGTTTGCTTTCATCCCATGTCTTGATCTTACTGATAGAAACCAACCGAAACCATCTATAATCTCTACCTGACATCCTAAAGGAGGCAGGGAAGGAAAAGAGGAACCAGACAGTTTTTGTGGACAGCTCTTTTGCTAAACCATAAGGCCTGGATAGTCAAACTAACATAATGAATACTTATATTTTTTTATTGAAGCAGAGTTGATTTACAATGTCGTGTTATTATCAGATATACAGCAAAGTCATTCAATTTTATATATACATAAGTTATATATAAAAGATCCATATAAATCTTTTTTCTTTTCAGATTTTTTTCCTTATAGGTTATTACAAAATATTGAGAATAGTTCCCTATGCTATATACTAGGTCTTTTGTTGGCTATTTATTTTATTTATAGTAGTATGTATATGTTAATCTCAATTCCTAATTTACCTCTCTCCCTTTGCCACTTCAGTAACCACAAATTTGTTTTCATTGTCTGTGGGTCTATTTCTGTTTTCCACGTAAGTTCATTTATATCTTTTTTTTTTTTTTTTAGTTTCTACATATAGGTGATATCATGTGATCTTTGTCTTTTTCTATCTGACTTACTTCACTTAGTATGATAATCTCTAGGTTCAACCAAGTTGCTGCAAATGGCATTATTTCATTCTTTATGGCTGAGTAATATTCCATTGTATATGTGTACCACATCCTCTTTATCCAATCATCTGTCAATGGACAAAGAAGACTTACATTTATAGATTAAAAATTTTTAAATATTTAGAAGACATACAGGCTTTTTTCCTCAGAAATATATTGTTTCTACAACTAATGTCCTGGCGGAAATTTCGGGAGAAAGGAGAGAGTAATGAATATAGAAAAAGATGACTTATAATCAGCTGCTATTGTGTAAATTTATATTTCTAAAATATTAAAAGTAATTTATTAATCTTTTGGTTATATCTCCTGAGATATCTCATGATTGCACTGTGAATTTGTTCTAAGAGGAAAGATTTGACTGAATAAAAGTAAGTTCCAACGTAGCCTTTTTATGACTAAGTGGTATCTGAATGAGTATGGTTTATTGTATAAACCAGAAAATATAACTCCTATTTTACCCAAAATTGTGGGTGTCTTTTCAGGCTGATGCTTGCAATGAAGCTCATGAATTAAAGGAGAAACTCATTGCAAGAATAGAGGTAAGAGTTCAGAGTTACACAATTTCAAATGATGATAAAATAGCATGATTTAAATCTAAATACAAAGGTAATTCTTTCCCTAGAAGTTGAGCTCATACCACTTACTGGTCTCTTTCTAGCCTTTTCACCGCTTCTCCCCCTCCTGACCTCCTGCTTTGGGCTGACAGAACAGCTCACAGGTGTGGTGTACTTCCAAGCTCTCATACCTCTTAGCTGCTTCTACAGCTCCTCCAGTCAGAGTTTGTACTCCATGTCTACATATTATCCACTCTTCAAGGCTCAGCTCAAATATCACCCTGTCTTCCAGACCTCCCCTAATCTCCCCTAGCCAGAAAAATGACTCCATTTCTGAACTCCTCCAACAAGATTTTATACATTGAGGTAACTGTGAATGGGTGAATGAAACAATGAATAAGTGAATGAACCTATCACCTGTTCAGAGATACCTAATCATCCCACCTACCTAGAGTAGATGTCCCACCACCAAACCTCAGCTACTATGTCTCATCACCTTATTTACTCTTGCTTTAGTGTGTATTTTAATTTATAGTACCTAATGTATATATGTGTTTAGTTGTTTATTGCTTGTCACCCAATCCCTATAAATGCACATGTAATTCCTTGTCTGTTTTGTTAAAAAATAAAAACACATGTGCCTTCAATAAAATTTGAAAAAGAAAATAGGAGTTCCCCTTGTGGCTCAGTGGGTTAAGAGCCCAACCCATGTCCATGAGGATGAGCGTTTGATCCCTGGCCTCACACAGTGGGTTCCAGTGTTGCTGCAGGCTGTGGTATGGTTCACAGACGTGGCTTGGATCTGGCGTTGCTGTGGCTGTGGCATAGGCCAGCAGCTGCAGCTCTGATTCGACCCCTAGCCTGGGAACTTCCATATGCAGGTGTGGCCCTAAAAGGAAAAAAATAAGTATATAAAAACACATGTGCGATAGAATGCCCATTCCTTGTCTAGTTTGTTAACTGCTATATCCTAGAAGAGTGCCTGGGAGGAATCACTCAATAATGTTTTGCATGGATGAGCAAATTGAATAGGTGAATTCAATAAAAAGATAACTAATCTTTCTACTTGAATAATCCAATAGTTAAAGATTAGCACGTGGGTCTTGTTTAATTTTCTACCATAGTGTGACCTCACTCTGTAAATGTGTAAGTCTCTTTCCTTAGGTGAGTATGCACCTGCCGTGACCTCCTCACGTGCCTTACATGTGATTTGCAAGGTGAGCCCCTGAAATGTTCCAGGAGAAAGGCATTCTGCATCATCTCCAATGATAAGGACAAACATGTAGAATCATTTTGTTTTTAAATGATTGCTCTTTCCCCCCCCCCCCAGAACTTTTGCAAGGGCATGACTCTTCTAAATACAAAGCTAGGGATATACCAGATGCAAGGAGAGAAGACAGACTCTCAGAGTCCTGAAGAAATGGGCAGTGAAGAAAGGGAGCCCCTGCTTCCTCAGGCTCCAATACCCGCCTTAGTGCAGAACTCTCCTCCCGGCATTACAATGTGGTAAGTGAGGGATGGGGCCTTGGGGGCTGGAAAAAGGCCAAAAAATGGATAAGCTATCATAAGATTGAATTTCGTCAATGGCTAACTAAAAAGTTCTTTTCTCTTTTTATGTATGTATTAATTTATTTTCTTTGTTTTTAGGGCCCCACCCATGGCATATGCAAGTTCCCTGGCTAGGGGTCAAATCAGAGCTACAACTGCTGGCCTACACCACAGCCACAGCAACATGGGATCCAAGCTGTGTCTATGAACTAAACCACAGCTCACAGCAACTCCTGATCCCTAACCCACTGAGTGAGGCCAGGGATGGAACCTGCATCCTCATGGATACTAGTTGGGTTCTTAACCTTCTGAACCACAATGAGAACTCCATTTTATCTTTTTCAATTAAATATTTATTGTTGTTTTTTAAATATTTATTGTCATAATATTTTTCTCATTATTTTAAATAGGTCTGTTGCATTGGATACGTAGATACTGTATCTACGATACTATATATACATAAATCTTAGATAACTTGTTCTAGATAACTGTCTATACATAAATCTTAAAGCTCTGATGCAGCCACGTCCATGAAAGAACATACCTGCTGAGCAGATCTGGAAACTTTTATTTTCTGGACAGGATCCCTCTCCCTTGTTTGGTATTGAAGTCATACATACTGGCAAATTCTAACTCTTTGGATTGCTTTCTGGAGATGCCACACCATCATATATACCCTGAGTAGTACTCTGCACTAAGAAAGCTTTTTTGGTTCTTTAACCCCAATCACCAACCCAAGTAGAATCTCCAGTTCCTTCTTTTGTGTGTACACAGTGTACCTGGCACATAATCCTGACATGGCACCCACAGTATATTCTTGCAATTAAATAGTTTCCAATCTGTCTTCTCTTAATACTCCATAGGCTACTTGAAGATTTGGGGACATGAAATGTAAAATATATTCATCATGGTCAACAAATATTAAATTAATAAATGAGAAGTGATGGCAAGGAAAATGCTGGAGTAAAGACCCCAGAAAATTTCCTCCTTCATAAAATCAGTGATCAAGCTGGAAAATGTTATCAGAATCCACTTTTTCAGAACTCTTAAAATTAAGGATTTAGAATCTAGAATACAAACTCTTAAAACTCAAAAATAAAAAGACCACCCATTTTTTTAATGAGCAAAAAAAATGAATAGAGGAAATGATCACTGCATTATAAATCAGCTATATTTCAATAAATCTTTAAAAAGTGAAAATCAATAAAAAAAATTGAATAGACATTTCTTCAAAGAAGATGTACAAATGCACCCCCCCCCAAAAAAAACATGAAAAAACACTCAGTCTAAAAGCAAAATTAACATATCATTGATCATTGGGGAAATGCAAGTAAAAATAGCAAGATACCATTTAGTTTGGCAGTTCCTGAAAATGTTAAGGTTCCATATGATCCACTCCTAAGTATATACACAAAGAACTGAAAATATGTGTTCACACGAAAGCCTATACACAAATGTTTACAGCAGCTAAAAAGTGGAAACAAAACAAATATTCATCAACTCATAAATAGGTGAACAAAATGTGGTATATGCATACAATGGAGTATTATGCAGCCACAAAAAAGAATAAAGTACCTATACATGCTACATCGTGAATGACCCTTGAAGACATTATGCTAAGCAAAAGAAGTAAGACCCAAAAGGCCACATGCTATATGATTCCATTCACACAAAATGTTCAAAATAGGAAAATCCATGTAGATAGAAAGTAGATTAGTGGTTGCCAGGCTTGGGGATAGTGGGAAATAGTTTGGGGGAAGAATTTTGCTGAAAATTCCCTGGAATTAGATCGTGGTGATAGTTGTACAACCTTATGTGCAAACTAAAAGCCACGGAATTTTACACTTAAAAGGTAAAGTCTATGACCCGTGGATTATATCTAAAAAATAAAGAGACAGATAAGTAAATAAGTGAATGTCTTTCAGTGATCACTTAACTGTGTTATATGGGCAGATAATCCAGTTCAGCTGGCCAGCTTTCGTCACATCATTACATCCTAATTAAGATGGCCTAAGACTTTGACCAGTCTCTTGTCAGAGAGCTGGAAACACACTGGTTCCATTTAAGTATATTCATACAGGAGTTCCTGTTGTGGTTCAGTGGTTAACGAATCCGACTAGGAACCATGAGGTTGTGCATTCGATCCCTGGTTTTGCTCAGTGGGTTAAGGATCCGGCCTTACCGTGAGCTGTGGTATAGGTTGCAGACGCGGCTTGGATCCCGCGTTGCTGTGGCTCTGGCGTAGGCCAGTGGCTACAGCTCCAATTCAACCCCTAGCCTGGGAACCTCCATATGCCGCGGGAGCGGCCCAAGAAATTGTAAAAAGACAAAAATAAAAATTAAAAAAAAAAATTAAAATTAAAAAAGATCCTAGGACATCTGCCTTCTTTAAAAAAAAAAAAAAAGTATATTCATACATTATTGGGGTTTTTTTTGAGGGGGTTTATATTGCAGACTAAGTCAATCTTTCTGTATCAGTTTTGCTCTTTTTAGCTTCAAAGGGTGGGTGGCCTTTTCCTGGTATTATCCTCAATCCCTTAGTTCCTTTACAGTCTTCCCCTATGGACTGACCACAAATAACGTAAACATTCTTGAAAAGATTAAAGGTATTATGTATGGCAGGTTTTTGAAAATAAATAAGTAGTATTCAAAAGTCAAAAGAATTTTTTTTTTTAATTGTTTCTGGAGTTGCAGACATGGCGCAGCCGAAATGAATCTGACTAAGAACCAAGAGGTTGTGGGTTCGATCTCTGGCCACTGAGCAAGGCCAGGGGTTGAACCTGTATCCTCATTGATGCTAGTCAGATTCATTTTTGCTGAGCCACAAAGGGAAGTCCCAGGATGCAGGTTCAATCCCTGGCCTCACTCAGTGGGTTAAGGATCCAGCATTGCCATGAGCTGTGGTGTAGTTTGCAGACATGGCTCCAATCTGATGTTGCTGTGTCTGTGGCGTAGGCCAGCAGCTGTAGCTCCCATTGGACCCCTATCCTGGGAACCTCCATATGCTGTGGGTGCAGGCCTAAATAAAAGCAAATAAATAAATAAATAATAAATAAAACTGCTTTCTTTCTTTCTTTCTTTCTTTCTTTCTTTCTGGCCATGCCCAGGGCATGCAGAAGTTCCAAGGCCAGGGATCAAACCACACAACAGTAGTGACACCAGATCCTTAACCCACTAGGCCAACAGGGAACTCCTTCAAAAGCATGTTTTTATTCTTTACGGAAGATAAATTCAAAATAAGTAAAATTATTAATGACACTAATTTTTTATTCCATCAGGTGATATGAAAAAACATGTTTTGATTTAGAAACTATGATTTTTCCAAAGAAAAGATGTCTGAAACTTTAAAAATAAATATTATACATGTTGTTTTTTTGCTTAATAAAAGAAATATTTTTAAATTTACATTATGTCACATTGTCTTGTAAATAAAAATCATATGATTGAGTAATGTCATGAAATAAATCTGAATCCATCCATATCTGGAGTGTTCACTAAAAGTAAAAGGAAAAACTGGAAGGACACATTCTAAACCAAAGGAAAACAAACCAAAAACAAACAAACCAAATAAAACAAAAAGTTATTAAAAAACAGAGGTGTTCCTATTGTGGCTCAGTGGGTTAAGGACCCAAGCTTATTTCTGTGAGGATTCAGTTTCTTTGGGGGGGGGGGTTGCGGGCAGCACACCTGTGGCCATATGGAGATTCCCAGGCTAAGGGGTGAATCAGAGCTGTAGCCGCTGGCCTACACCACAGCCACAGCAATGCTGGACCTGAACCATGTCTACAACCTACACCACAACTCACAGCAACGCCAGATCCCTAACCCACTGAGCGAGGCCAGGGATTGAACCTGCATCTTCATGGATGCTAGTCAGATTCATTTTTGCTGAGCCGCAAAGAGAAGTCCCAGGATGCAGGTTCAATCCCTGGCCTCACTCAGTGGGTTAAGGATCCTGCATTGCCACAAGCTGCAGCATAGGTCACAGATGTGGCTTGGATCTCATGTTGCCATGGCTTTGGTGTAGACCACAGCTGCAGCTCAGATTCGACCCCTAGCCTGGAAACTTCTATATGCCACAGGTGTGGCTGTAAAAAGGGGGGAAAAAATGGAAGGAAAGAAAGAATAAATGAAAGGAAGAGATGTAAGAAAGGAAAATAAACAGCTGGTTATATTAAGGTGATGTAATTGTACTTCTTCATTTCTCTGTTTTCCAAGTTATCTGCAATTTTTTTCTTTTCTTTACTCTTTTTTTAGGGCCACACCTGCAGCATATGTAAGTTCCCAGGCTAGGGGTCAGATTGGGGCTGGGCTACGCCACAGCCAAAGCAATGCCAGATTCTAGCTGTGTTTGCAACCTACACCACAGCTCAGGGCAACGCTGGATCCTTAACCCACTGATTGAAGCCAGGGATCAAACTTGCATTCTCATGGATACTAGTTGGGTTAGTTACTGCTGAGCCACAAAGGAACTCCCCAAGTTATCTGTAATTTAGCAAAAATGATTTTTTTCTTTAAAAAAATTAATGTTAAAATGTTTCTTTGAAAATGGTCCAGTTTAATATTTCCATAGATGATAAATTTTGGAGTTTAGGAAGATAGTGTTTACTTACTAGATATGCTTTGAAAATGTGTCATTTTTCTTTTCATAAGAAAGAACACATTTAGATTCAGTGCTTCTTGAGGACAGGACATTTCTGTTTCACCTTAGCAGCCCGCAAGGCCTCTTCCTAACAGTATTTTAAGAACGTTGGTCCTTTAATAAATGTGTGAAGTAGAAGCAATTATTTGTGTAACTGCCAAGAGATAGCCAGTGGCAATAATGCCAGGAAAACTGGCTGAGATTCATGGAATCCACTGAGTTGGATCACAAAATAGCTAACTGTAACTGTGCTCTAGATTTTCTTTTCTGAAATGTATTATAGATGTTAATTATCTCCAGGTAACTGGATTATCTGTGACATTTTTTTTTCTTCTTTATGTTCTTCCGGATTTTCCAGATCTTCTACCTTAATCATGGTGTATTGCATCTGTAATTAGAAAATAATAATTCAAGGACTTAAAAGCACATAAATGAAATTTTTAAAAAGGCATGTCTGGTGCTAAGATAAAACTGGTGATAGAGGAGTTCCTCGGTGGCTCAGAGGGCTAATGATCTGGCGTTGTCCCTGCTGTGACATGGGTTCTATCCCTGGCCCATGAACTTCTTCATGCCTTGGGTGTGGCCAAAAAAACCCCAAAACTGGTGATAGAGCTGAAGTCCGCTTGCAACTGTATTTTGTGTCCTGAAGAAAATCTAACTGCTGTGCCTTTATTTCCCCTGAAATAGGCAACATATGCCTACAGGCGAGGGAAAGACAGCTGTAACCTCTAGAGTGGTTATTGGGAAAGAGCATTTCCAAGGAAAGAGCCCCACAATATCTAGGGTTTTCACTGTTTCATGGCTATAGAGTCTTAGGATAGACTTTGGTGTTCGTCCACTCCAAGTTCCTTCTTTTGCAGATGTCAGCAGAGGTCAAGAGAAGTTCAGTTACTTGAAGTTGTAGAGCTGCTTGGGTGGAGGAACCAAGAGTCACATCAGGGTGGTTTTCTTCAGAATGTTCTTTTATTTATTTATTTGTTTGTGTGTCTATGTATTGATTGATTGATTTATAATTGATGTACAGTATTAAATTAGTTTCAGGTGTACAACATAGAGATTCAACATTTCTATAGATTCTAGTGCGTTTAAATTTATCGCAGGAGTTCCTGGTGTGGCTCAGTGGTTAACGAATCCGACTAGGAACCATGAGGTTGCAGGTTTGATCCCTGGCCTTGCTCAGTGGGTTAAGGATCCGGCATTGCCGTGAGCTGTGGTGTAGGTTGCAGATGCGGCTCGCATCCCGAGTTGCTGTGGCTGTGGTGTAGGCCGGCAGCTACAGCTCTGATTAGACCCCTAGCCTGGGAAACCTCCAAATGCCACAGGTGTGGCCCTATAAAGCAAAAAAAAAAAAAAGCAAAAAAAAAAAAAATTCTGAATAAATAAATAATTTATCGCAAAATAATGGCTATATTTCTCCGTACTGTACAATATACCCTTGTCACATATGCATTTTATACAAAGTAGTTTCTGTCTCTTAATCCCCATCCCTATCTTGCTCCCTCGGCCACCGTACTGCCCCCTTCTCCCCACCAGTAACCACTAGTTTGTTCTCTATATCCTTCAAAATGTCCTTAACAGAGGTTTTCTTTCCTTGTAGGAAACGTGCCTTGAAGATTTTCATCTTGCTTTATGTGGTCATCTTCACTGGACTTTCTTGCTACATACTACTTTTTGACGCTACATTTATCTTTGAAAGGATACTCCCTACAATTCTTGGGCGCCGCAGAATGTGGGAACTACGGGAGATTATCGCACCGTTCTTGAATTTGGAAGTGGAAGACTTGTTACCCTCCTAGAGATACAGAAGTTACTGTTACCCTACTGACTTTCCTCCCAATAAAATTCTGGCTGTTCCTGTATTATGGTGGTTAACATATTTTTATTTTTATTTTATATTTTTAAAAGATACTTAAAAAAAAAAACTTCAGGAGGAGTTCCCATTGTGGCTCAGCAGGTTAAGAACCTGACTAGTCTCCATGAGGATGAGGGTTTGATCCCTGGCCTCACTCAGTGGGTTAAGGATCTGGCATTTCTGTGAGCTGTGGTGTAGGTCACAGAGGCAGCTTGGATCTGGCATTGCTGTGAGCTGTGGCCTAGGTCTCAGATGCTGCTCAGATCTGGCACCATAGCTGGTATAGGAGAGCAGCTACAGTTCCAATTTAACCCCTAACCTGGGAACTTCCATATGCTGAAGATGCGGCCCTAAAAGGGGGGAAAAGCACTACAGGGTGTTTTGCAAAGGACATTCAAGTTATGCAGAAATTGTTTGATAATAGAGAAAAATGAAAACAATTTGTCTTTACCCCTATGACTTGCAAGAGCATCTTGAATCATTCCACGCCTTTTTAAAATGTTTACTTCAAACCACTAGCCTCTCTTCTCCCTCAACCCGAGGACACTGAGACTATCCAGCATTAGCTTTCTTGGGTGTTTATTTCCCTCATTTTGACCTCTGATGTCTCAAAAAAGAAAGCACAGAATTCCTCTCAATTTTTTTTTTTTTTTAAATCTAATTGGTGCCACGTTTTGAGTGCAATGGACAGTTCTTGATTTTGCTCTGTCATTCATTTCTCCTTTTGGTAAGAGCCACCATAATTTTGCTTTGAAAGAATATTTTTCCTCAGTGAGTATAACGGCAGTTGCCTTTTTGGTTAACATTCCCTATCTTTTTATTAATAAGAGTTTGGAATATGTTAAATCAGACATCCTCCAAGAATTTTGAGAAGAATCATAAAAGAAAGGAAATGATGGGTAATTCAATTCTGTATACTAGCCCATACATTTTTCTGCTTAAGCAGCCAGAGTTGGTTCTATTGCTTATATTAAAAAAGGAAGTGTAATTGATACAGTTTTTGTTTTTGTTTTAATGGCTGCACCCAGGGCATATGGAAGTTCCCAGGCAAGGGAATGAATCGCGTACCAGCTGTGATCTATGCCACAGCTGCCGCAAGGCTGGATCCTTTCACCCACTGTGCCAGGCTGGGAATCAAACCCTTGCCTCTGCAGCACCCTGAGCCATTGCAATTAGATCCTTAATCCACTGTGCCACAGTGCAAACTCCTAATTGATATGGTTTTAAAAGTCAGACCAGAGCATTTTTATTCCTGTGTAGGTAATGAGGAAATAGTAAACATTATTCGCAATATAAAAAATAGCTATAATTGAACTGTGCACGTTTAATAGATCCTTGAAGAATAAACTGGTGTAGGTGGGCAAATGGGATGTGAGAGATCAGGTAAAAGGCCTGATCAGTGGTTCAGGTGAACTAAAGAGGTGGGAATGGGAATGAAAAGGAGGAAATGGGTGAGGTCGTTATTGCAAGGGTGGCTTTTATGATAATTGCTTGGATAATGGATGTGGGGTTGGGGAGTGGTGACAGGTAGGAGTGGCATTCAGCCTAGTTCTCACATTTGAATGGGTCTTAAGGGATGGATACATTTTCATAGTAGAGACGAGGAAAAGGCATTTCAGAGACAAGAACATACTGAGTAAAATTTAAAAGCCATGGATATAAAGGGAGAGTCAGGAAGACCAGTTTGTATGTTCCTTTATTTTTTTAATTTTTATACAAATTCTTATGCAATTTTTAAAGGTTACTTTCAATTTGCATTTATTAAACATCGGCTGTATTCCCCTCATTGTACAATACATCCTTGAACCTATTATACCCAATATTTTATACCTCCCACTCCTCTACCCCTATATTGCCCCTTTTACACTGGTAACCACTAGCTTTTTCTCTATATCTGTGAGTCTGCTTCTTTTTTGTTATACTCACCATTTTTTTGTATTTTTTAGATCCTGTATATAAGTGATATCATACTTATATGTCTTATATGTCTTTGCCTCACTTATTTCACTTAGCATGATGCCAACTTTTATTTTTTGTGGCCAAGTAATATTCCATTGTGCATATGTACCACATCTTCTTTATCCCTTCATGTGTTGAGGGACACTTAGGTTGCTTCCCTATCTTAACAATTGTAAATAATGCTGCTACGAACACTGGGGTGCCTGTATCTTCTCAAATGAGTGTGTGTGGGTTTTTTTTCCTTCAGATATATAACCAGGAGTAGAATTTCTAGGTCATATGGTAATTTTTGTTTTTAGTTTTTTGAAAAACCTCCATACCATTTTCCACAGTAGCTGCACCAATTTATATTCCTACCAACAGCACACTTCGTATGTTCCTTTAAAATATTCTGCCTGGTTCATTTTGTGGTCATTTTGGAACAGTGATTCCTAAACACTAGTTCATGGACTGGATGCATCAGAATCACTTAGGAAGTTTTATTGGGTAGAGATTTCCAACCCCACCCCGGAGACACTGAAATTCAGCAAAGCTAACATAGGGCTCCAGAAGTTTATTTTTTAAAATCTCCCCAGCTAAATCTAATACAAATCCAAATTTGTGAACCATGCCTTGTTACACTAGAACAATGCTATGCATATAGCAGGTACTCAATAAAGATCTGTTGAAGTACATTAAGTTTGGTGTTCTTTGTGGCCTCGCTGTCACATCATGCAGTACTACATTCAATATTGTTCAATAATTTCCATCATAGCCATTTTCCCAGTGTCCCCATCTTTTCACACCCTTGAAGTATCTTTGACTCCTTTACTGGCTTTTTGTTTTAACATTCCAGGAATCACTAGGTCCTTCCAATTCTACAGAAAATTTTCTCAGATCAGCCCCCATTCTTTGCATTTATAATGTTTCCATTCTGATAGGCTTTATCATACAAATGGATTACTGCTGGGAAAAGCCAGCTTATTGTTTCCACTTCCATAAACTGCTATCATTCGCACAAACTTAGAAAAGCAGAGACTCCAAATGCCACTTACATCCTGACTGTCTACAGCCAGCAACCTACATCAATAGCTCAATTGTGAAATGTGCTTGTGAGTGGGTCTCAAGAGGTAAAGTTTAGCAGGATTCCACAAAGAGACTTTTAATGATACATTTACCTCAGCATCACCTCCAGAAATTCTGAATCTTTAGATCTAGAATGAAACTCTAATATCTTCTATTTTATTTTATTTTTCTTCTTTCAGGGGTGCCCCCCATGGCATATGGAAGTTCCTGGGCTAGGGGGTCAAATTGGAGCTGCAGCTGCAGGCCTCTGTCACAGGCAACACAACGCTGGATCCTTAACCCACTGAGTGACGCCAGGGATTGATCCCACACATTCATGGGTAGCAGTTGGTTTTTAACCTGCTGAGCCACGATGGGAACTCCAATATCTTCTATTTTAATCATTTCCCCTAACAACTCTCGGGGCCCAAAGCTTAAGCACTACCACGCTGTGCTATGGGCAAAAGTTACCTGGGGTTACAATTTGGCTGAGATCCAATACAAGCTTAAACAAGAGGTAGGTAAATTTGAGGGGGCAGGGAGAGGGAATGGAGGGTGAGTGAGGGAATTTCCAGGACACAGGGAAAAAGCCAAAAGCTCAGGGAACAATGAGTAACATACTCAAAAGGTCTTGTGATAGTGAGAGAATATGCTGACAGCTTGAAAAAAGCCAGTTAGACATGTTTATAGATAAAAAGACTATTCAGACGACAAATTTGTGGAAAGAATTCTGTGCCTGTATTTTACTACCTTCAGGTACATTCCCACTGCTGAATACAGATATCAGCTGATTTATTTGTAATACCAAAATAGAAGCTTTAAGTAGCTCAAATAAAGCTAAAAGTCTTGCAATAATTATATAACACTAGTAATGTATGTAGGGAACTAGATTCTTTTAAAGAATTAATATTTTACTAACTTCCAAGATACATTTTATTAGGATTTAAAGGGAGATAGAATAATCTTCTCTGGGGCATGAATATCCCTAAAGTGGAAACAGTGGTATTTCACATCAATTTATTTTCAGTTTGTCATCATCTCAGATAGATGTCACAGTGTTCTACTCTACTGAGAGAGGGAAACATTTCGTAAAGTACTGTAATATTAAGATGATATAAATGTCTGCATGTGGTAATTCAGTTCACTGCCTTGGTTGTTTTATTTCAGATCTTTAAAATGCCATCTTCAATTGAGTCAGCTCCTGTACTCAAGATCACTTACAAAAAAATGGATCAGGGAGTTGCCGTCGTGGCTCAGTGGTTAATGAGCCTGACTAGGATCCACGAGGATGCAAGTTCGATCCCTGGCCTCCATCTGTAGATTAAGGATCTGGTGTTGCCATGAGCTGTGGTGTAGGTTGCAGATGCGGCTCGGATCCTGCGTTGCTGTGGTGTAGGCCGGTGGCCACCACTCAGTTTCAACCTCTAGCCTGGGAACCTCTATATTGCCAGGGCGTGGCTCTAAAATAGCCAAAAAAAAAAAAAAAAAAAAAAAAAAGGATCAGAATGTAATTGGCCTAAGGCAATCCCAGTGGCTCTGATCCCCTTGCTAGTGACTGGTTTAGATGCAAATACATGATTTGATTCTGACCAATGAGATTTGAAAGTGTACCTACTAGGGGAGGACATGTTTTTGAGCAAAAGTTTAAAAAGACACAGTAGCACAGTAGGAAGAAAAGATCTCTCTCTGTTCTTCTTTTTCTTTTTCTTTTTCTTTTTTTATCTTTTTAGAGCCGTGCCTGTGGCATATGGAAGTTCCCAGTTTAGGGCTTGAATCAGAGCTACAGCTCACAGCCTGTGCCACAGCCATAGCAACTTGGTATCAGAGCCAGGTCTGTGACCTATGTCACAGCTCACTGCAATGCTGGATCCTTCCTTAACCCACTGAGGGAGGCGCAGCTGGGATTTGTCGTTCCTGGGGCTATGGCTTAGACAGCTACATCTCCAATTCGACCTCTAGCCTGAAAACTTCCATATGCCACGGTGTGGCCCTAAAAAGACCCAAATCAATAAATGAATAAAAGAAAAAATATAAAAAATAAGTTGAGTGACTTTTGCTTTCTTTAGGAAGTGGATCCAGAGAAATCTTAAGTTTAATTTGTGAATAGCTACCATCTTGAAATTAAATGGCAGCAAATGAAAGCTCTGCGTGCTGAATTAAGAAAGTTCCTTTAATGATTGAACTCCTGCTTTACCAAATGACCAGGTTATATGCAGTTGTTTTGCTTTCTAGAATAAGAACAAGCAGTAGCGTCGATGCGGACATTTGAGTTTCCTGAATGAAGAGCAATTGATTACATGGCCAGATGTCCTGCTGATTGTCCTTGATGAGATCCAGGCCTTTCCAAACAATAACTGATGTGATATTCTAACTGCACTGCACAGTTAATGTTCCTGTGTATGGATACAGAAATAATTTGTTTCTCATTTCCATATTTTCTGCCATGATATACGATCTCTGATGCAATAGGGAGAAAGAGAAAAATCTTTCTGACTTTTTGCTGTTTGTGGTGATGGTTTGTTTGTTTCCTTTTTTGGCTGCACCCACGGCATATAGAAGTTCCCAGGCCAGGGATAGAATCTGAGCCACAGCTGCAACCTACCACAGCTGCAGCAACACCAGATACTTAACCCACTGTGCCACGGCAAGAACTCCTGTTTGTTTTTTACTTGTTCTTGGCTGTACCTGTGGTATGCAGAAGTTCCTGGGATAGGAATAGAACCTGTGACACAGCAGGAACCAGAGCCACAGCAGTGACAAGGCTGACTCCCCAAGCCCCTGAGCTACCAGGGAACTCTCATGTGGCTTTTTAAAATGATACAGATCCCTTCCAAAAGTGAGTGTTGTTTTCTTCTCATTTGAAATGTGCATTTCTGGAGTTCCTGTTGTGGCTCAGAGGGTAACAAACCCAACTAATATCCATGAGGATGCAGGTTTGAACCCTGGCCTCGCTCAGTGGGTTAAGGATCCAGGGTTGCCACAAGCTACAGTGTAGGCCGCAGATGCGGCTCAGATCTGGTGTTGGCTCTGGTTGTGTTGTAGGCCTGCAGCTGCAGCTCCAATTCATCCCCTAGCCTGGGAACTTTTGTATGTGGCAGATGCTGCTGCAGAAAAAAGGAAAACAAAACAAAACAAAACCATTCATTCCTACCTCTCAGATTGAGGAAATCTCTCCAGGAAATGGGAGGGGAGAATTTTCATGTGGTTCCTGAGATCGTCACAGAATCTGACAAGCAAGGTTTCATGTGCTTATGTGAAAGGTGTTGAGGAAAAGAGAGTAATGGACACTCTGACTCTAGCATTGTAAGCACACCAACCCAAAGCAACCTCCTTTGATGGCTTTGCAGAAAAGGCTACACTCAGTTTTAGAGGAGATAAACT
This sequence comes from Sus scrofa, assembly GCF_054392235.1. Classification (NCBI taxonomy): domain Eukaryota; kingdom Metazoa; phylum Chordata; class Mammalia; order Artiodactyla; family Suidae; genus Sus; species Sus scrofa. The sequence continues at coordinate 53,051,873 of NC_139387.1, read as the reverse complement.
TCAGCAAAATGCCATCCTCTATAGTAAAGAACACAAATGCACATAGTAATAATATTAATAACAACAGTAACAATTATTATTAACTAATACTATAACAACTCATATAGTAATATAAAAACAAGAAAACAACAGCCATATTGTTTGTGGTTTCTATGTTCCATGCACTATGTTCAGCACTTTGTATGCATTTGATTACTCAATCCTCACAATTACCTTATTTTTCTTGTCATGGCTGCACCTACTGCATGTAGAAGTTCCTGGGCTAGTGGCTGAATTGGAGCCACAGCTATAGGCCTATACCACAGCCACAGCACCACTGGATCGGAGCCACATGTGTGACCTGTGACGTACCGCCTGCCACATTGCTCCTCTCTGGCATCGTCTCTACCACTGATCACTACTCCTAGGAGCCATATTGATGCAAAGGTCATTGGCATAGTCTTGGATTGGCCAATGGCCCACTCCTGACCTAGTCTTCTGTGAACCACAGATACTGGGCTGCTCCAAGAACTACAAACATTTCTGCTTCCTCCACTGTCTTCGCCCCACATTGAACCCCCATCGGGAAGCCAAAACAAGGCTAAAGTCTGATACCTTTCTAGTAGTCAGGGGGACCTTTCTCACTTTCTGGGCATGAAGCCCACACTGCCTGTCTCAATCTGGAAATTTGTGTTCCTTTTAGCTTCTGACTGGTGAGTGAACTTGCCAGCAGGCTCAAAATTCAGATTTGGTCCCATGACTTTTTATTCCTTTGGAAGAGATTTTGCTACACGTGATTGGTAAATAAGCAAAGCAAATGGTTGTGTTACTTTACTACCCCATTCTAATCCTGTCAATTGTCTTTTTACTGGCCTTTACAGAAATTCTCTTCTATGCAGGAACTACTCTAGGCTCATGTATTGCTAGTCTTATCTGTCTTTTTAATCTCCTTTCATTCAATGGTTTTTTCAACTTTGTTTTTCATGCCACTGACATTTTTGAAGAGTAAGCGGATTATTTCACATTAGGGCCTCAGTTTGAGTTTGATGTTTGCTCATGATTAGATTCAGATTTATGCATTTTAAGCCAGAATATTACCTAAGTGATGTTGTATTCTTCTCAGAACATCACAACTGGAGGCATTAAAAGTTCATCTGGTCCTCATTGGTGATGTTTATTTTAATCAGCTAGTTAAGATGCTGTCTGGTTTCCCCAGCAACATATGAATTTTTTAATAAGGAAAATGTCTTTTAAAAAATAACTAATTGTGGAAGTTTCCTGGTAGTGTAGTGGTTAGGACTAGGTGCTTTCACTGCTGTGGCCCAGGTTCAATCCCTGGTCTGGGAACTGAGATCCCACATCAAGCCACTGCATGCCCTCGGCCAAAAAATAAATAAATAAATATAATAACAAATTGTAAAAGATGATATTTTAATACCTGGAAACTGAATTTAATAAAAAATTGTATGTCAATTCTCATTTGTACAAAGGACACTTTATTACTCCATTAATAACTGAATGTGAGAGATAGGATGGGACTTTTTTCTTGGAATTTATCAAGTTTAATTTTTCAAATGTAACCACTGTTATCTTCGAAAACAAATCTTAAATGATAAAATTTATTTCTAAGCACACCATTTAACTATGCAGAAGGGATTATTTTTTAAATGATACAAACATGGGTAAAAATGTTGCTTTCACCAACTTATAATTACTGTGAATTTAACTCTATAAAAATAATATTACTATGCCATCTAAAAGACTACATTGATAAACTGCATATACTTTCAAATTAATAAAGCAATTTATACAGAAAATAATATATATATGTAATTCACTTATAATATTACTGTGTAATAGTTACCAAAAATGTTTTGAGAAATGTGGCTTAAGGAAGCTTCAAACTAAATAAAAGATTAGTCTCTTCAGTACAACATTTCTTTCACCACTGAGAGAGAACCCAAGTATTCTGTGAATATATTCTGTGATCATTATACAACTACAGATGTGATAAATTCATTTGAGTAATAAAAAAAATGTATTACAACGTAAGAACACACCAGGATGGAACTTTTTTATTGTCTTTTTTTTTTTTTTTTTAGGGCCACCCTTGTGGCATATGGAAGTTCCCAGGCTAGGGGTGGAATCAGAGCTGCAGCTTCTGGCCTACACCACAGTCACAGCAACACAGGATCTGAGCAACATCCTCAACTTACACCACAGCTTGGGGGCAATGCCAGATACTTAACCCACCGAGTGAGTTTAGGAATTGAACCGAAACCTCCTGGATACTAATCGTGTTCTAAACCCACTGAGCCACAACGGGAATTCCCAGGACCTTTTTTTTTTTTTTTTTTTTTTTAAGATATTATCTTTTTATTTATTTACTTATTTCTTATTTTTTTGGCCACCCCACAGCATGTGGAGTTCCGGGACCAGCGATCAGATCCGAGCCATGACTGTGGCAACCCTGGATCCTTTAACCTGCTGTGCTGCAGAGATGCCGCAGATGCCAGTGCACCACAGCGGGAACTCATGTTGCAGAGAAGAAACTAAGGTCTGGAGAGGTGGAGTAACTTGCCCAGTGTTGGTATCAGAGCCACCAAGAAGACCAGAGTACACTCTGTCTCTGATCGGCCACCCTTCCCACTCTACCACACCTGCCCAGCGAAACACAACCAAGCCTTTCCCTGCCTGCCCAGCTGTTACAAGTTATCTAAGTGCCGTTGTATTCTTCTTCTTGAAACATCACATCTAGAGGCATGCCTTTCCTTTGAAAGAAGAAATCAGGTGCCTCTCCTCCTGGCTGCTCTGTATTATAATTCTCGTGGGTCTTCAGTTCAGACTCTAGCTCTGTTCACGTTAGAATACTATCCACATCCAAACTGGAAATGGTTTCCTGTATTATCATTTAAATGAGTTACCTTATTCCCCGCTTATCTCTCACCGCTCACTGCTTACTGCCTGGAGCCAGCAAAAGAATGAGATAAAGAAGACTACACTCTGGTGTGTTGGATGCCCTCCACAGAGATGCCTTTGTATAACTTGTGAGCAAAAGAGTAATTTTTTTTTTTTTCTGGCTAAAATCAGAGTCAACAGTTCTATTTTGAAATCTACAGTCTCTAATTGTAGAGAAGGACTGTCTTTTCTGGCAGCCGTGTCTGCATGTGCAGGTTGTAAAAGGCAGTACGGGTCCAGCAGTGGATTCAGTGCCAGGAGAGCTGAGGTTTGGACCCAGTGCTATCATGATACTAATGTATTTCCTGCATTGCTATTTTACCTTGTGATTGCAAGTGCTGACCTTTCTGTGCCTCCACTTTTCCTGCTGGCGGTAAGAAGCACCACTCTTACATATGTATACAAGTACAAATATGTATACAATTACAAATATGTATACAGGTATTTGTGAAGACAACTAGAGCAGAGTGAAGGGAATGAATCTTAGTGGCTCTTCTCCTTACTGGTTGTTAATGGGACTCTCATGAAGCCCTAACCATACCTCAGAATGTAAGAGAATTGGGAGACAGGACCTTTAAAGAGGTGGTTAAGTTAAAATGACCATTAAAGACCAGGTGAACACACAGAAGGCATCATCTGCAAGCCAAGGAGAGAGGCTTCAGAAGAAACCAATCCTGGAATTTCCCACTGTGGCTCAGCAGGTTAAGAACCTCACTAGTATCCATGAGGATTCAGGCTCCATCCCTGGCCTCACTCAGTGGGTTAAGGATCCAGTGTTGCCATGAGCTTTGGTGTAGGTTGCAGATGCAGCTTGGATTCCAGTTGCTGTGGCTATGGTGTAGGCTGGCAGCTGCAGCTCCGTTTCGACCCCAAGCCTGGGAACTTCCATATGCCATGGGCGTAGGCCTAAAAAGCAAAAAGAAAGAAATGAAATGAAATGAAATCAATCCTGCCCATACCTGGGATATCTAGATTCCAGAACTGGTAAGATGATAAATTTCTGTTGCCCAAGGCACCTAGAAACTCTATTATGGCAGCCCTAGCAAACTAATGCTGGGACTTTGGGAAAGTTACTTTACCTTTCTAGGCAGGAGAAACTATTTGTGGAGCCCAAGGCACAATGAAAATGTAAGGCTCCTTGTTAAATATTATTAAGAATTTCAAGATGGTAACCACAGACATTAAACCAAGCGTGGGGCCCTTTAAGCGCAGGCCCTGGCCATCAAACCTATCTCCCACCCATTAGGTCAGTTCTGATTCTCAACTTCAGCTTCCCCACCTGGAAAGTTGTGATCATAACTGTGCTTCCTTTGAGGTTTGCTGAGAAGATGAAATCCGATTCTAGGACTAAGGTCTCAGAGAGCGTGGAAGGGGGACCAAGAAAGATGTTCAAAATTTAACATGAAATATCTTGCCTGGGTTGAGTCCCAGGATCACCAGAATAGTTTGTTTGCTATCTCTATGTATGGCCAATGAGCCAGTAGTCAGGGGGAGGGGAGAGGGGACGAGCATATCTTAGAGAGGAGGGACTCGGTTGGGGTCAACAGTGCATGTTATTGGATAATTTGCTTATTTATAGTCTTCAGGTCTCTGCTGCAGGGCATGATGTTTCTTTCTCTTCTTCCCTCTCTGCTCCCTGCTCAGGAGGAAACATGCTCCCCTAAAAGTGGCATTCGGACCCCACCCCCGCCTGAGCTTCCATGTTGCTGCCTGCCTTTCTGACAAAAGTGTTATTATTTCCACACATATGACTCTTTTATTCTATAAATAAATAAAGCTTTAGAAGGCAACTGAACACAACTCTGATGTCTAAAATAGGACAAGACAGGAGCTCCCGCTGTGTTGCAGTGGGTTAAGAATCCCGAGTTGTCTCTGCAACGGCTCAGGCCACTGCTGAAGTATGGGTTGGCCCCCTGGCCCAGCGCAGTGGGTTAAGGATCTGGCATTGCTGCAGCTGTAGCATAGGCTGCAGCTGTGCCCCAGATTTTACCCCTGGCCTGGGAGCTTCCATATTCTGTGAGTATGGCCAAAAAAGGAAAAATAGGACAGGACAAATAAAGCTGATCCTTATAAGTTTAATCCTCATTAGTAGGAAAAGAAAGGGGATTTTGAGTGGCATTTTGGAAGGGGGCAAATATTTTCTTTGACATGTTTATTACTTTCTGAAAGCCATTGGTTTGAATGGATTAGAATGAAATTCTCAACACTAATAATTTTTCAAACAATAATATCGTATGGAAATAATCTGGGACATAAGACAAAGTTTTTAATCTTCTGAAGTATTTCAGCAGCATTCAATTTTTTGGTAATATAACTCTTCCTAAGGTTGGGTTGAATCTAGGCTCCAGTTTTCTTCCTTCTTAACATGATACTGGCATCACTGATTCATAATCAGTGATGAACAATATCCGTTGATTGCCCTTTGGATAGCAAAGCTTAGAACCTTGCAAATGAATCCTACAAGAGAGCAGCACCCGGGAGCTCCTGTCATGGCTCAGTGGAAACAAATCGGACTGGTATCGATGAGGATGCAGATTTGATCCCTGGCCTTGCTCAGCGAGTTAAGGATCCAGTGTTGCCATGAGCTGTGGTATGGGTCACAGATGTGGCTCAGATCTGGCGTTGCTGTGGCTGTGGTGTAAGCCAGCAGCTGCAGCTCCAGTTTGACCCCTAGCCTGGGAACCTCCATATGCCGCGGGTACAGCCCTAAAAAAAAGAAAGCAGCATGTGTTCTTGGACCAGTGGTCACGCTCACAAATGTCCTCAATAAAAGTAAACTGGGGCTGATTGAGAGAAATTTTTATTTCAGTGAAACAAGATGGTAGTAAGAGATATCCTGACTTTGTTCTCATTATAATTAGAATAAATATAAACTCCTTCAAAGACCCTAAGTGATCTGGCTGCTGTTGTAAGAGGTGGCAGAAAGATAAAACAATATTCAAGCTCCTTTTCCTTTGGCCTTCGTTCATTGCCCCTCTAATCATAGGCTGCTCATTCTAGCTGCCTGGAGAAGGAATGAGGTAGAACAGGGTCATGTAATTAATATAATTATATTTAATTAATATGTAATGATAATTACACAGTGAAAACAAATACATTCTGAAATTCCCACGGTGTGTGGCAAAATATACCACCAAGACAGATAGAGGCTGGTCCAGAGTGATGTTGCAGAGAAACATGATTTAGAGACAAATTCCATCTTGATCACCAGATCACATCTTCAGAATTTTACCTCATTTCAGAATCAAAACACTTCACTTTGTCCCTATTTATTGCAGGGAAGGTAAAATGCTCTCCCATTATAATAAATTCTCATTTGAAGTCACATATTAATTAGGTTCTTTCAAGTGGTAAGACATGGGAGAGTGTTCAGGCTACCTCTGGTGATGCGGATTTAGTGTGAGTACAGGAGGAATGAAGGAAGTGAAGGAAACCCCTGGACCATCAAGCTCGCACGTGGTGAAGGTTTCAACAGGAACTCTGCATGTCTATCATTCTTGTCCCTTAGCTTTTCTCTTAGCACAGACTCTAATGCCAAACTAGGTTGAGTCATGCTACTTCCTCACAGAAGAACTTGGGCAAACTAGGTGAACTCTCTGTGGCTTAGTTTCCACATCTATGAAATGGAAATAGACCTCACAGGGTTGATGTTAATATATTTAAAGCCCTTAAAATAGTACCGAGCACACAGAAATTGGTGTTTCCTATTATCATTATCATTTTTACTATTGTTGTTGTATTTCTGATGACTTCTTCAGCTACTGTCCACTACCCTCACAGTGTCTCCTGCATCGTTGTTCTGATTACTACCTTTTCTTTTTCTTTGGCCACACCCATGGCATATGGAAGTTCCCGGGCCAAGGATCAAATCTGAGGTGTAGCTGCAACCTAGACCACAGCTTCGGCAATGCCAGACACTTAACCCACTGCACCAGGCCAGGGATGGAACTTGCACCTCAGTAGCGACCAGAACTGCTGGAGAGACAATGCCAGATCCTTAACCTGTTGTGCTACAGTGGGAATTCCTCACACTACCTTTTCTATGTGTGACTCTTGGCATCCATCCCTTTCTGCTTTTTGCTTTACTTGACTTACTGACTTTTCTTCTGATCTCCTTTTCTATACTTCATGCTTCTACTTACTTCTGCTTCTGTTTATTTGCCTTCATTCCATAGGCCCCTCCACTTTTTTTCTGCTCTCCTCTATTGTCTAGTTTTCTGCATGTCTCACATTTTTTTTTTTTTTTAAAGACTTTTTTTTTTTTTTTTTTTGTCTTTTGTCTTTTTGGTTGTTGTTGTTGTTATTGTTGCTATTTCTTGGGCCGCTCCCGCGGCATATGGAGGTTCCCAGGCTAGGGGTTGAATCGGAGCTGTAGCCACCGGCCTACGCCAGAGCCACAGCAACGCGGGATCCGAGCCGCGTCTGCAACCTACACCACAGCTCACGGCAACGCCGGATCGTTAACCCACTGAGCAAGGGCAGGGACCGAACCCGCAACCTCATGGTTCCTAGTCGGATTCGTTAACCACTGCGCCACGACGGGAACTCCTGCATGTCTCACATTTAGTGTTCTGAGAAAGGATGTGATAGGGCCACTTAGTGACTATTCAGGATGGAGCTCTGCTGAGGAGTTCCTGTGTCTGCTTGTCTAGGCTGCTGCCAAGTTTACACTTTTCTGTTGTGACTGAGGTGGGAGTCCATGGTCCAGTCCATACTGTTCAAGGTGGAAGGGTCTCTGGATGCCAACCGAGAGTGCCGTGTATACGGAACCATTTTAGACTCTGCCGGAAGGAGGGTAGCAGGATCCGGTCTGTCCTGGCTCCACCCAAGGCCCTCTCTCTTTAGCACTATTGCCATCCCACCTATAGATGAAGAAACTGAAACTCAAAAACGTCGTGATCCTAGGTCTTATAACTCCGAGTACATGAACTGCTTTATTTAATTGTACCGAAGGAGAGGTGCTATTTCTTACGCTTCCTTTTATTCAGGAATGGGTGATGATCTTTTGCGGAAATGGCATCTTGTCATGTCAGAGGTAGTTCTACAGCTGTTGCATTTTATCTAATTCAGAATTCAAGCCATGTAGGGTCAAATGGAAATTATCTAAGGTGAAGTAAGAGGAAAGAGGTTTGAAGCACTTAAAAGACAAATGTACAAAAATAATAGTTGTACTTTCTCTTTTGTTCCTTAATACCTTGGCTAGTTTAACAAACCACAGTACTAATTATCTGGCAATTCCGATGTTACACAGTCAGCATCCGTTAGTAGAAAGGCTCTTCTGGAGATAGAATCTGAAAGAACAAGAGAAAGTAGGAGAAAAACTTTTTTTTTCTTTTTTTTTTTTTGTAGGATTTGGGAAATAAGATGCTGTAGCCAAAAGATTAGTTTGTCAGCAACTTGTTTCAACTTGCAAGAAAGTTCCTTTAATGAAAACATTTATTTAAAATGGTTGGCCCTTGGAGTTCCCGCTGTGGCGCAGTGGAAACGAATCCAACTAAGAACCATGAGGTTGCAGATTTGATCCCTGACCTTGCTCAGTGGATTAAGGATCCTGTGTTGCCATGATTTGTGGTGTAGGTCGCAGACGCGGCTTGGATCTGACATTGCTGTGGCTGTGGTGTATGCTGGCGGCAACAGCTCCAATTAGACCCCTAGCCTGGGAAGCTCCATATCCCACGGGTGCGGCCCTATAAAGACAAAAGATAAATAATAGAATTAAAATAAAATAAAATAAAATAGTTGGCCCATCCTCATCTTACAATTATTTTACCTAGAACTCATTCCTTAGTCCTTGAGGACAGAGGTTTCTGGATTGAAGGCTGACATGCCATTTTAAAATGTAAATTCCAGTTAAGTAGAAGAATTCTAGTTAAGGATTAGAAGAGACAATAAAGCGACAGTAAAGTAATGATTGCCCAGGTGAAAAGTTGAGTGAGTAGGAATTAATGGATCACTTGGAGGCTTGGACTCATGTGGAGGGGTTCAGAGATGGGGGTGCATCACAATGTCAAGCTGGATGCATTTTAATTAGTCATTTGCAAAATGAGCCTGACTTAATATTGTGGCAGGTGAAAATCAAGATGGTAGTTACTGGTTATGAGTAATGTGCTGTTGTTGGTTGAGCATGTTCCCAGGACCTCTAAAGGGGTCTGTGCAAAGTACATGTTGGTGGGAAGAAATGGTAGTGACCTGTCACTCTAGGAAAGGCCTGACAGCCTGCGGAAAGGCTTGGCCTGCTTAGGAAGAATGCTATGCACATCATTTGCCTGGAATGGAAAATAAGAATCACTGCTGTGTATTGAAAAGGCTGTCTCTCCATTCTGTTGACCTCTTTCAGAGTACACACAACCAAAAAAAAAAGATCATTCTGATGGAGTTCCGCCTGAACTTCTAAAGACATAGCCCACAGCAGGTGAGCAGTCTTAAGCAAAAGGCTGCATTCATTCATTTTGGTGAATTTTTATTGAATGTCTATAGGACAACATATGGTTCTAAATTCCATAAAGGACTTGAGATGAAGCAAATTGGCATTCTGCCCTCCAGGTGAAAGGCACTTAGGGTCTGTGAGAGCCATAAGTCATACATAAAATAAGAGTGTAATTGTTCTATGTCATAAGAAAAAGGAAAATACGCTTACTGATGACACATTGTCAGGCAACACGCGTGCTCTGGTGTCTTACATATGACATCAGGTCATCACAACAACCCTGGGAGGTGGGTTTTAGTAGATATGGGCACAAATCTTCCTTAAGTAAGAAACATTGTTAGAGAATATGAGAGCAAAGTCATTCACTTATGGAGTGTGCAAGTGTGAAGCAGAGTGAATGATAAATTCAAAGGTAGGTTGGGGGCCAGGATGTAAGGATCTTTGGATGCCAGACAGGAGTTTGGGCTTTGCTCCTCAGCAAAGGGGAGATGTTCCTGCTTTGAAAGTAGCCAAGGAGGAGTTCCCATCATGGCTCAGAGGAAATGAATCTGACTAGTATCCATGAAGACTCGGGTTCCATCCCTGGCCTCAATCAGTGGGTTAAGGATCCTGCATTGCCGGGAACTGTGGTGTAGTTCACAGAGGCAGCTTGGATCTGGCGTTGCTGTGGCTGTGGTGTAGGCCAGCAGCTGGAGCTGATTCCACCCCTAGCCTGGGAATCTCCATATGCCGTGGGTGCATAAAAAGACAAAAAAAAAAAAAAAAAAAAGGAAAAGAAAAGAAAGTAGTCAAGGAGTTCCCCTCGTGGCTAGTTCCTCCCCCAGACTAGCATCCTTGAGGACACAGGTTCAATCCCTGGCCTTGATCAGGGGGTTAAGGATACAGTGTTGCCAGGAGCTGTGGTGTAGGTCGCAGATGTGGCTTGGCTCTGGCATTGCTGTGGCTGTGGCGTAGGCCAGCACCTACAGCTCTGATTTGACCCCTAGCATCCATATACCACGGGTGCAGCCCTAAAAAAACACGAAAGTAGTCAAGAGTGATCAGGACTGTGCTTTGGAAAGTCACAGGTGGAAGCCAGTAAAGACCAGACAGCAAAGGACGTGACCTTGATGAACTGGGTGAGCCTCTCTGTATATGCATTTAAACAAAGTAAAGGATGTGTCCTCCTGCCTGCAAAGGCTTGGGAGTGGGAGGAACAACAACAGCAACAAGCTCAGCCTGCTCTCTGTTACTCCAGAGCACAGAGCTGAAAGAGAGCAGATTGTAGACAATCCGTGCTTTGGATAGATAAAGAAAAAATGGCTTGCAATCAGAGGCCTTGGTTGCCCTCCCAGTTCTGGGGGTAGTGGAGCAATTTGCTTATATAAACAGGCTGAGCCTTTGATTCCTTATATTAAAATGGGGCTAATGATGCTCACCTTACAGGATAGGTGTGAGGATTAAATGAGATATGAGAGAGGTCTTTGAGGGACCAGTCAGAAAAGCAGGATCTGGGGAACCAGGAGAAGGAACTTCAGAGGTTGGCTGTTCTCATGGCTCCTGTGCCCCTTGTTGCCAGATAAATTTAGGCTAGGGCTAGAAGTCTACTTGTCAGAACTACTATAGAAAGGGCTTTGGCATCCCGTAGATGGTGGCCTCAGATGATCTTTAGGGTCCATCTCAAGTTCTGCTGTTATTCTCTGCAGATGTCCGCCCCCTCCACCCCGCCGCCCCCTCCCATTTCCCAGTGTCCTCATCTCCACCCCATAAGGATATTATCTGGCAAAACTCAGAGGTACCAAAGGTCAGGCTAATCATAGGAATAACTAGGCAGAAAAATAAGTATTTAGACCTTCAGAGTTAATTAGTGTTGAAACCACAGGAGTTGCAAATGGACTTTTCCATGAAGTCAGCTAAGATCCAGGGTAGTGGGTAAACTCTGGGTGCCTGCTCATCAGCCATTTTATTTTGTTTTCTCAATATCCTAATTCTTTGGGGGGTTCCCCACGATATCTGGAGGCCAGTGGTTTCAATATATGTGTTGAAGTGTTAGATCCTCTGTAAAATGAAGAATGAAACCTATGTGTAGAGCAGATGAGGCTGTAACTCTGCTTAAGGGGAGAGGGGAAGGAGGGGTGGGGAGAAGAAGGCTGAAATCTCACATCATTTGGGTTCCTTCCTCACTCACTCTGGAACCTCTGATTGGAACACTATTGCTCCAGCCCTGGCCTGTTTTCAGTTTTCCTCTTGTCTTTTGTTTCCAGGACTCAGATGGCAGCTGTTATCACTCCAGCTGCAAAGGGGATGGGAGGCGACTTCCTGTTATTCTATCCTGCCATCCCTGTGGGGGTAGGACATTCCCTCCCCCACCTCCTGCCCGAGGGTTGGAGAATGTGAGCCCTGGCAGGCTTCCTAAGACTGGGGCTGAAAGAATCACTGGTAGCCACCCAGTCACCATTGGAGGGCCTTTGGGAGAGCAAGGCAGAACATAGACAAGTGTGTCCCTGACTTAGGGAGAGGGAAAGATGCATGGCCAAGAAGCAAGTTAAATGGTGGGCACAGAAAATACCTGAGGGGTTAAGAGTTGTTGCATGAATGGTGTGAGAGTAGGAAGAGGGGAGGACTGTGGCCTGAGCATTGAGATTGATGAGGAGGGGGGTTAGTTGGGGGAGGGGGGGAAGAGGGGGGATTGGGGAGGGAGGTGGAGGAGGAGAGAGAGAGAGAGGGAAGGAGAGAGAGAGAGAAGCAGGGAGAGAGAGGCTATGAGAATGTTTGGGGTTTGTGGGCATTTAAAGAGTGAAAGGGGGTTAGAGGTGATCTGCTATTCCATTTTCTGTCCTATATTTTGTTTTTTATTGTTTGTTTGTTTGTTTTTGGCTACATGCACAGCATGCAGAAGTTTCTAGGCCAGGGATCGAAACTGTAGCACAGCAGTGGCCCAAACCACAGCAGTAAAAACATCAGATCCTTAACTACTTGGCCACTAGGAAACCCCGTTTTTTTTTTTGTTTTTTTTTTCTTTTTTGCCACACCCACAGCATATGGAAATTCCCAAGCTAGGAATTGAATCTAAGCTGCAGCTGCAGCAACACTGGATCCTTTCACCCAATGCACCAGACTGTGGATTGAACCCACACCTCTGCAGTGATCTGAGCCACAACAGTCAGATTCTTAACCCAGTGCAACACCGTGGGAGCTCCCTACCCCCTGTTTTTTTATTGAGTGTTTTCCTTGAATTGAATATATGGAATATAAGGAGGTATTAGGCATGGAGCATCCTCTTCAGAGTTTGGCAAGACAGGAAAGTTATATAACTAAATATATATAACCATATGTTTACACATCTGTACAATCCCACCAATAACCTTTGATGTATTATCAGTCCCATTTTATAAAAGGGGTAATTAGGTTTCTGATGGATATTTTAATGACTTGGTCCAAGTTGCACATCAAGTAAATAGCAGAACTGGACAATGGACCCCTTTTTCTGTCCACTGTAGGGCACAGCAAGGTCAGGGACTTTAATTAACTAGTCTTTGGGAAAAGGGTGGGACTCAATACACAGAAGCAGGGAGTCAAAAAGTACAAACTTCTAGGAGTTCCCTGGTGGCCTAGCAGTTAAGGACCAGGTGCTGTTACCGCTCTGGCTCAGGTTCAATACTTGGCCCAGGAACTTCCACATGCTGCTGGGGCAGCCAAAATAGTAGGTATAAACTTTCAGTTATAAAATAAATCAGTCCCTGGGATGTAATGCACAACATAATGACTACAGTTAATGATACCGTATTACATCTTGGAAAGTTGCTAAGAGGGTAGATCTTAAAGGTTCTCAAAAACAAAACAAAAAAACTGCCACAGAACTCACACAGACGAGTGGGGATTCCAGGCCAAGAGGTGAGATGCAAGCAAGAATCTGAGAGTAGACCAGTTTGACTGCAGTAGTTTCTCCCAGGAGTGAAGTGGGAGATAAGGTGGGAAAGGTACACAGAGGCCAAGATCAGGGAGTTTTAAATGTCCCACTAGGAATGGCAGAGAAGGGGAGGGGGCCCTGATTTAGAGGGGAAGATGTTGATAGTAAAACCAAACACTGTTTTAGAAAATGCCTTTCAAAGTGGTGCATAGAAAGACTTAGAGTTGGAGGGAAATGGATTCAGAAATACAAGTCAGGAGCTTGGAATTTGTGTAGGTTTGACAAACAGCATCATGGTAAAAGAGCAGGTCTGTGAGCATTATCTGGGTCTTCAGATTTTTTTTTTTTTTTTTTTTTTTTTTAGCATGATAGTGTTGGAGTGAGTGTAGACTGTGGGCAATCACTACTTTAAAGAGAATAAATAGCTTCAGAGTCAAATGAACCTGGGTTTCAACCCCAGTCCTGGGTGTTCTGGAGCAATTTACTTACCTAAGCTTGCTGAGCCTTGGATTCCTTTAGGTTAAAATGAGGCTAATGACACTCACTTTACAGGATGGATGTGAAGATTGAAGTGAGACACAATGGTGGACTCTCTGCCTCCCTTCTACAATTTTTGGCAGGATGGTGAAATGTATGACGTGTCATCCATCAAAAAAACAAACAATAAAATCCAACAGGAAACCAATAATTCATTCATTGTAATTCCAGAAGATGATGGATAATATATCTATATATCATGTAAAGAGGGCCACTTTTCACCATTTAGTCCTGCCTTGCAAGCAGTTATTAGGCAAACTGAAAGACCCATTTCCTGGGAATCTTTCTGTTTTGTTGGCCGGGAGTATTATACTGCCTGATAGCTGTCAGCGTAAACGTTAGTTAATTCTTAATTGATTCCTCAGCCACTGCAATTGGTTCCATTCAACAGTAATTATTCTCCTGTGGCTTGCTGAACTCAATTGTGAGGTTCCCCCACCCCCATCCCCCTTCAATTGTGCATGGAAACAGCAGCCTTAAGATCTTTAAAAAGGTAAATAGTAATTGTTCTTCAGAGGTTCAATTTTATTTGCCTGGAAGCTCGTGTGCTGGGTTTCCATCGCTAAAAGCAAAAGCCGCCGCATGGTGGATAACACCCCCGGTTAACAACCCAGAGCTGGGTCGCGGTTTCTAGGATTCTCCTTCACATCTTCCCGAAGTGCTTTTGAAGTTCTAAATTTCCCGTCTAAGGGAACGCCCAGCCGTCCCAAGATAAAAGGGTTAGCAGAGGGAGCTGGCGTTTTCCTTTATTTGCCTGACTTCAAGCTAGCCATTTTCTGCTCCACGCGCCGCCGGACTCGGACTTGCCCGTGACACAGAGGCGACTGTTTTTCCTTCAAAAGGGGGCTTGGGTGGGTTAGTTTCGTTTCCGACCTGGGAGAGGGTAAATGCGCCAAGAAAAGTTTAAAACGCCACCCGCAAGGATCTTCCTCGTACCATTATTCTCCCTCCCTTAGAGATAGCAGGAAAGGCAGCATTTTTTTTCCATCAACACCCACTTCCAGCCCTTGCCGGGCTCAGCGAGGAATGTGTAAAATTAGTGGGCTCCTCTGACTGACAGCCCGCGGGCCCAATCAGCGCGAGCGGGGGCGCGCCAACGCCCCCCCGGCGTCCTCTCTTTGGCTAATTTCTGCGGGGAGGGAGGCGGGCGGGCGGGCGCGAGGGAGGGGAGGTACCTGGAACTGGGAGTGATGTCAGCTCCCAGCTCGGTGCCTGCCCGGATTCCTGACATGGTGTAGGGCCGAGAGGGTGGGGAAGGCGGGAGCCGGCCGGGAGAGGACTCGGAGTGGCCAGACTGCCGTGGGGGCAGAGGGCCGGCGCTTTGAACTCCGAGCGAAGGTGAACCAGAACTTTTGCAACTCGTGCGGGCGGCTCTCCTCCCCCAGGTAAGGGCGTTTGTCCTCTCTTGGGGACCGGCAAGCAGTGGCACCGTTGTGTGGTTGTAGCTGCTCCTCCTTTTCCCCACTCGATTTCCTTTTCCAGCTCACTCCTCTCTCCCAGCTCACTCCTCTCTCCCAGTGGGAACCCACACTTTTTGCGGGGTGCGGTAGGGCTTAACAACTGGGGCTCTCAACTAGTTTGTATGGGAAAAATACCTCCGGAATTCGACATGTAAAATCTTGACTGTGTCCTTAAACCCCCCACACCCTAGTCTTCTAATAATACTTGAGAACCCCGATCAGAGGAGTGGTGTGTGTGTGTGTGTGTGTGTGTGTGTGTGTGTGTGTGTGTGTGTAGGGGTGTTCTTTTAAAATGTCACTAAAAGTTTATGAAATATGGACTCAAACATTATGCTCTTTGAGAGAGGAGAAAAGTTTTGTATTTTTTTGGTTCTCCTGTGGCCTATTATGCGTTGCTTTAAATGAAAGACTGTCATTGTTATGTTTATATATTCTTACATAATAACATAAAAAATCCTTTTCCATAGTCAAGATTTGAGGAATTCATTTGGGGTGTGGGAAATTCATTGAGCCTGTGGGAAAACCGGTCTCTTGGGGGCACACTTCAACGCCAACTCGTTTTCATTCTTACATTTTAGCGGAGAATCCCATGGCTTGCCAACTTTGTGATCTGGAGGGGTTAGGAAGGCTGCCGAGAACCTTTGGATCTGTCTTCTGTGGATTGCTTGAGAGAAAGATGAGGGCTGGTAGTTGTTTTCATGGATCCTTTTTAGAGAAGGGAGTTTTTACAGGGAAATGTGGCAGAAGGCGTGGCATACAAACTCTTAATTATAGGAACATGAATTTTCCAACATGTGGGACCAAAACAAATCCTTCCTTTCAATAAGAAGTGCAGAGAGCAATAGATGAAGAACCTGATTGAGTGTCTAAGTTTGGTATTTAGGGAAAGCAATGGCCTGTCGAGAGCTAAAGGGTATTTTGACAAGTGGAAGTGTAGAATTCTGATTTTTGCTTATTTGTGGTTTCAAACCCTTTCTATTTCTTGCTTGGAGATTTTGTGTGCCCAGGTCCTACAGTTGTTTTCTGGTGAAAAAAATTAACTCCATAAACTGATTCAGGATCCTCACTCATCATCGCTGAAGGCTCTTTCTTTTGGAGAAGGAAAGAGAGTGTCTGCGCTGAGACTCCTGAGTCAGGTTTCCCTTTGCTTTTACCAGAGTTCCTCAGCAGTGAGGAGCCTTCTGTTGCCAGGTTGGGAGGAAACTGTGGACTTCACTGTGAATCAAAAGCTGCACCTCAGGTGCCTGAACCAAAGGGCATTTCCCCGACAGGAGGAAAGAAAGAAGCCACCAAATTGCACCTGATAACCCAAGTTGGCAAGTGTGGAGATGCAAGACTTCATACATGAGGTTCTCTGTCTTTCTAACCAGGTGACAGTTAAGTTTCAGGGCAAGAAAGAAGTGTGTTTTTTTTTTTTGTTTTGTTTTGTTTTTGCTGTTGTTTATAAAACACCTGGATCTGTATTGTTGTTCTCGAAAATTTAATTAGCACAAGGTGGATAGAGATCAGGCTTTTTGCAAAGGGAAGGTGTGCTTGACTGGAAAGGCCAGAACATTTTCATTTCGATGTGTGTTTTGGACTAAGAAACAGAAATTGTCTCATGTCTCTGAAATAACGGTGACCAAATCGTTTCTATTTATATTCTGTAGGAAGGACATAAATCATGCTGTGTTTTCCAATGTACTTTTTCAGCAGGAAAGAGCAAGAGGTGAGGTAGAATTTTTGTGGGCTGGTGAGAGTTCACTGGAGCCTAAAACCAGTCAGGTAGTATCTCAAGGATGTTATCCTGATGAGCCAAGTTCAAATTTATTTATACTCCTTTTCAAGAAACGAGTCCTGGCTTAGGGACTTGAATATATCAAAGTTTTACATTTCATTCACACTTTTGAATAGTAACAGTAATTTTATATACTTGGTTTAACCAGTATTTTTCTTGCTCCCTCTGTGTGTAGAAGGAAGATGTGATATATAGTAAAACACAGTTCTTTCAAAGGAGAAAGTTTGAGGGAGTTCGCTGGTGGTCTGGTGGTTAGCACTTGATGTTTTCACTGCTGTGGCGTGGGATCAATCCCTGGTCTGGGAACTGAGATGCCATATCAAGCCACTGCGTGCCATAGCCAAAAGAAGGGACAAAACTAGAACAATGTTTGAGTTATTGAGAAAGGTAGGATCAGGTTTTGGTTAAATTCTTTGACCAGCAGCTATCATAGTTGCGATAGTTATTTAAAATAGGAGAATCTGGCCTTTATGGACAGATGTTGACTTGACATTCAGTGCACAGTGTAGTTACAGATTAATAGTGCCTAATTTCAAGGGCATTGTAGGCATTTTTTGGAAACAAGTTCAGTAAAGGAGAGTTCATTAACTGTTTATATAGTCTTTTTGTCACTCACAGTAGCAGCCTGAGATAAATCAGAATAAGATCATTTTTTTCTCCTCAGTTACTGACTAGCTGACTTCTTTTTAAAACCTGTCTTTCATGTTCATGACATATTTGTATTTTGTAATTAATTTAGATTATGTTAGGAATTTTTACTTTAAAAGTAACTTTGAAGTCTTCATCTCCCATTTTAAAAAATTCCTGCATTCAAAATAGCACATCTTTCAAACTGTTACCTGAACGAAGACCTTGTTCATCATTCTGTCTTTGCAGAGATATTATTACATAGTTTTGACCTGACCTGACATGAATTACTTTTTCCAAACAATGAATGAATGATTGAATGAATATATGAATATCCATTCATATTTTGGGCCTGTGTCTTGATTCTTTACTAAAGAAATGTTCCTTCACAGTTGAAACCTGGGCAAGAGATATAGCATAATGGTGGCTTTTTGTTAATTCCCAGAGATCTCCCTAGAAAGTCACATTAGCTTTGAAAGTTAAAAAAAAAAAAAAAAAAAAAAAAATCCTAATTGAGCAGCCTATTGTGAAATCTTTTAAGGAGGCATGATTTTATTATTATTATTTTTTAATCTTGGTGAAACAGATGGGTGTAAGGATAAGATTCAAAGCTGTTAAGGTTAGTGACACGAGGTGTTGTTTGGGGACAAAGGGAACAAAGTGTCTGTCCTCTGGCCAGCATTTCCCTTCCGCTAAAGGTTGATAATTTCACAATTAAACCAGTCATCAAACTGCCCCCAAATCGACACTATCCAAAAACTGCTCTGGGCTTATACACTTCCTTGCCTCTCTGGTGTATTATGTCAAATTCATCACAGTGCATGTCAGAACCATTTTTCTAGCCAATAGTCTACAGCTTTTGTCACTTATATCACCACCACAAAGACTGATGCTTTATTAAGTGGAGTTCATGGATTGAAAAAACAAAACGAAATCGAGCCAACCCACCCTGGAAAATACAAAGACTCATCTTTCACACTCTCTTTTAAATATAGTAATTATTGATGCCAGTTTGGCATTAGTTGATAATGTTTCAAAAAGCCAAGTGAGTGTTTCTTTTACTTCAATAGTTTTTCCCACTTTGAAGGATCTAAAACACGAAACAACTGGATTTTAGATGAAAAAGTGGGCCCTTCCAGCAGTTTTAAGTCTGTACACTTATTAGGCAGTTATCAGAGGAGAAGAGGGTTGGAGTGAAACCTGGACCAGTCTGTTCCCCTTGAAGAGCTTCTGTTTCTGAAATGTGGGTTTGGACTCTGAGTGATCCAGGTGGGTGTGTTGTCACATTTGTGACTGAACTTTGGTTGCATGTCTGCCTAGAACTTGGTATGACTCACATTTTGACTGGCCCACATTCACATCCTTGTTTGTGTTGGCAAATGTAATGCGTTCAGAATAGAAAGATCTCGTGGCTGTTTCTGTCCCATAGTGCACCCAAAAATGCCCATGACTGAAGGAATTGTACAGACTCAGACTCCATTAACTCGCAGTCATTCTGGTAAAGGCTCATGTCTCAAATATGGACTGTGGAGGAGGAAGGTCAAGAACCATGACCTTGGGGGCTGGCTGGTGATTTTACGGACACCCTTTGAACTCCAGAGTGAGGCAAGGTATTTTCACCTCTCCTTTAACTTAGAGAAACTAAGCATTTGATAAAAAAACAGATGCACGTTCAAGAGAGAAGATGCGCTGATTCCTAGTCTTGTGTGGTGGTTAACAAGGAAAAGTTAGTGTTACCTGGCGAGAGAGGGACTAAAGGTACTGTTTTTAGGGGGCAAGTCCATTCATAAGTGGCCAGATTCTTTCGGCAAGGGAGGTAGTTCTTGGGAAGGAGTAGGTAGGCCCATGGGGAACTGTGTTAACTCGTCCATGCTCCGAATGTAAGTTTGAACCATATCACTGAATATGCCTGTGTCATCTTATATTTCTGCACCTGGGACATAGCTCACAGAAGTCCTTGGGCTGGCTTTTTAATCACCCTTCTCTCTCTCTCCATATATAATATTTTGCATACATGTAATCTCATCATCACAGGATGGTATGAGGTTTTTATAGGGATAGTTTATTGAATTTACATTATTTGAAAGACAGTAATAAGGCTAAAATTCCATGGCCTACTTTCTTAACATAATAACTCGACAGCGTGGCTGCAGTTGCGTAAATAATGTCACTGCAACCATTATCTTGTTCTAAAGATGCCACTTCTCATAACAACGCGTGGTGGAGGATTTTGTTTGAATTGGAATTTGAACACGCTCTACTTTTTCTTATGAATGATGGAAGAGTCAAATGAACCTATAGGTTCTCATTTCAATTAACTCTGGGAAATGAGTGAGTGGGAGGAAGGGAAACGGTGAGGACACAGAGGAGAAACACTGATTGAACCTGTGAGTCTGCCAGGATGATTTGTGTGAAGTCACCTGGGTCTCGGTGTTTTTCCTCTGGATCAGCTGCTTGGATGCTTTTATAAAACTTTCACATTCTTCCGGCTTCCACCCCCAGCAGTGGGTGACTGCACAACCAAGAGGGCTTCGGAACACAGATTTAAGTTTCTTTGCGTTTTTCTCCTCAGGGTACCTTGAGTCTGTAGGATGTCTTGCACTCTACAGCCCCCTGGGGGGCAGACATAGCTAGATGCTCACTCATAGCCATCCTGCCCTCCTTTTTCCACAGCTGAACCATTTTAATTTGTCATGATGGCCAGTTTAAGAAGGGGGTGGGGCTTGATTTCCCAGAATCCCTTGCAGCTGGGCTGTGTCTGAGTGACATAGTCCAAGCCAATGAGATGCACAGTAGCTGGAGGGGCTCGACCACGTGTTCTTTTAAGCGGTGGCTTCTGACAGCACCCCTGTGAGGCCTGTCGCTGTTGGTACTTTTTCTCTCTGGACCATGGGTGCTGTTTTCTACATGGAGAAGCCATCTTGTCACCAAACTCAAGAACCTTGAGGGGAAAGGAGGTTGGGAAGCTGATGGCATTCTGGAACAACTTTTCCAAATATGGTCTGCCCACCTCTTGACTTCTTGTGAGAAAAATCTGTGTACGGTTCCACCGCAGAAGTTGAGTCTTGAACCAAATGACTCTTTTCTCTCAGAATTAGGAGGCAGCACTCTATTTGACAAAAAAGAGGTCAGGCTTTGGAGCCCTATAGAACTTTAACTTGAATCTTGGCTTTGCTATTTATTGGAGTCTAATCTTGACAAGTAATTTAACTTCTTCAAATCTCAGTTTTCCTTTCTGTAAAATGCTGGTACTGATGTTTGTCGCATAGAATTTTTGTCCGTATTAGAAATAATTAGAGGAGTTCCTGGTGGCCCAGCAGGTTAGGGATCCTGGATTGTCACTGCTGTGGCTCAGGTCACTGCTGTGACACGGTTCAATCCTTGGCCTGGGAACTTCCTGCATGCCATGGGTGTGGCCAAAGAAACAGAAATTTTTAATAGAAATAATAATGTCACATTTGGTACATAAGTTTTCAAAAATGTTGGCCGCTATTACTGAAGTAGTGAGGAGCCTGAAGAAGGGGAGGCAAGTAATTCAACTTCTAGTAGGTTCTCAGTAAATGCACAATGGCTGAATGGTAGATTAGCTTTATGGCTGCAACCATTTGCCTCCATCTACTTAAAATTCATTCCAAAGCCCACCTCTTATCCTCAGTCCCACCTGCCTACACCAGAATACTTGGAGCTCCTCTGTTCTCCAACTTTGGTTGAAAAAGCTAAGAATGTTCTTATGCCAGTTTTGTTACCTATAAGTGCAGAGATGAAGGGGGTGGGCTCCAGAGTCAGACAAATGTAGATTGGAATCTCTTGTCCTTATGAGCTGTGTGATTTGGTCTTCTGTGAAATGGGAATAATTGGGTGGAGTGTAAGTATTACGTATAATATATATGAAGTATTAGCAGCTGTTTTCATGGCATACAATGAACACTGGATTAATGTTGCATATCGTTACTGTTTCATTGAGCATTTGTTAAGCAATTCTTGGCCTTGGGACAGGTCCTCTTGGAAATATAGGACAAATAAAACATCATCTTTACCCTTAAGAATTGTCATATACAGGAAATGGGGCCCAAAGGACATGGCCCTCCTTATACATAGCCATAATGAAAAACAGATTTAGAATACTATTTAGCTGTCAAAAAGTTGGGGAGGGGGAAATGCACTGGTTTAAACAGATGTCAGTGATAGACACTTTAAGAAAAAAAGCAAGCAAGCCCATATGTATAGTTGATATTTGTTAATGCATGAAAAATTGCTAAATGGGGTGCTTTGTAGGGGATGGGATGAGGTTGGCTGGGAAGATGTACAAGGACAGGTCTGAGAAATGGCCCCTGGTCCCACCGCCAGGCCGTTGGTGAACAGGGAGAGCAGTTTCAGCACAGCAGAGATGGAGTCTGGAGTGCAGAAAACTGAGGAATACAGGGGAGGTTTGAACCGCTAGCCTAGCCTTTCAGGGCACTGAAGAGGAGAGATGTGCTCTGTTCACGTGGGTTAGAGGAAGGTTCTGGCAGAGAGGGTGATATGAAAGCAGCAAAAGAGAGGGGGGAAGGGGTGCAGAGTCTGGGGAGAAGCTCAGGGATAGATTGAAATCAGGTGGGGAGTGCAAGTTAGCTTTGAAATTCATAAGAATGCTTCTTCAGATGGAATGGAGGAAAGGATGGGGAAATTGGGAAAAAATGCGATTGGAAGAGATAAGAGTTGAGTAAGTTCACTGCAGGCAGTCTGCATTTTTTTTTTTTTTTTTTTTTTTTAGGCAGTGAGAGGAAATTCATAGACAAAAAACTCAGGCTCCTGAGAGCCTGGCTCTTGGGATTATTGGGACAGAGGAAAAATTTGAAAGAATGACAGAAGTCTCTCATCTAAACAATGCAAACTGACACATTTGCCAGGATGTGTCTCCAGGCAGGAAATTAATTTATCGAGGTGGAAAGTAGTGGCGCAAACAAGAAGCGGGGAATGAAATGAGACAAAGGAAACCTTGACTGTATTTGAAGGAGGAATTTTGAGACACCAGACTGGAGGGTTCACAGAACAACTTCCCAGGGGAAACCTGAGTGCTCGAAGTGACGAGAAACAGCCTGGTTCTGGATCCACAGCCTGGGTTTGGTTAACACCAAACCACCAGAAGGCCAGGAAATACTCTGTAGGAGGGAGTCCAGCAGAGAGGCCTCTGTGTTACATGCTGCTTCTGGTAAGGTCTTCTTTAATGTTCATTTTAATTGTTTCTAGGAAGAGTTTTGACTGGAAGACATTGGGTTGTAGTGTTGCAGCAGATTTGTTGTTGTAGTGACATGAGTGGGATGGCAAAAGGGCCGAAGCAATCTAATGATGAAAAGTATGGTACTAAAAATCAGCACCTCTCCCATCAACCTGTAGGTGGGTCTTTTGGGGACTGCTTTGAACGACGTCAGTAAAAACATGCCCAAGTGTGAGCAGTATATTTAGATGGGTGTAACATTTTTGAGTTCCAGTGGTTCTCAGTGGGGCCCGCTTCATATTTGCAGAGCCCAGTGTAAGATGAAAATGTGTGGCCCCTTGTTCAAGAATCAGGAAAAAGTGCTATTAATGGGACCAGCATAAAAAGCTTTTCTTTTTCTTCTGTAGTCTCTCTCTTCACTGTTTATTTCCTTTTTAATGTTATTTTAAGTGAAGGAACACTAAAAAGGAAAACCATCAGCATGAATTTTATTGTTCATTATGTTACACAGTGCCAATGTTAAATGCAAATATAAGAGCATTTAAAAGGTGTGCAGAGTTCTTCAAATCTCACACTTTATAGTGTTTTGTAGTTTGTAAATCCATTTGTATATTCTTCTTACTACAACTGAGGAAACATTGCACAGAACTAACTCACTGCCCTTATTTCATGTCTCGATTTGCCCAGTCTCTCAATCTTTGGCTTACAGAAGGGAGGACTGAAAGGAGAAAGAACTATGGATTGCTCTGTCTTTCCTTCTCCTTCTGTGCCGTCATCTTCAGCATAAGCTGTTGGTTAACACAGGAGAGGAACAGGAGTAAGAGAGGATATGAACAGATTCCTTGGTTGTTTGTATTTCTTAGAAAGACACGGCCTTGTTTCTGCATGTACAGCAAATTCTGGTTTGAATGGAAAGCATGGCTTCTTGCAGCTGTTAGTACTCCCTCACCTGCTTACTCAGTTGTATTTGTAACATACTTACCTTGAACTTGATTAGAGTCTTGCCGAATTCCATGCATTGTGAGTCCTGCCAAAATTCTGTACTTATGGAGCATTGCAAGCACTCTGTATGAACAGGGCAGCAAGGAATGGTGGCCACACATATTAAACAGATCTCCTCTGCTCACAGGCATGCTCCATTGTGCCTGTCAGACCTTATTTACAAAATACAAGTTCAAAGTTAACATTATTAGGAATCTTGAGGGTAACAACAGAGCATTAAACCAGGTGTGGGCCTTTTCAAAGCATGGGATTCTGTGAGTGACTTAGAGGTTACAAGTCCATAAAGATGGCCCTGGTTCTTGGAAGTCAAAGAGGTCACTCTTAAGCCTGAGCTAGCCTCTGACCTTGAAGTCTCCACTTCATTATCAGTGTTTACAGTGGGTCAGCAGAAATGATTACAGAATTGTAAATCAACTATACTTCGATATGACTTTAAAAAATGGAAAAAAAAAAAAAGCAAAAAAAAACCACCTAAATTCATTTTGGAGTTCCCTTTGTGGCTCAGCGGTTGACGAACCAGACTAGGACCCATGAGGATGCAGGTTCGATCCCTGGCCCGGCTCAGTGGGTTAAGGATCTGGCAGCGCTATGAGCTGTGGTGTAGGCCGGCAGCTGTAGCTCCAATTTGACCCCTAGCCTGGGAACTTACACACGTGCGGCCCTTAAAAAAACAAAAAAATGAAAAATAAAAGCTATAAATATAAATACTTGCAAAACTATAATACTAAAAAGTAGGGAATAATACAGATGTCTAACAATAAGATAATATTAAGTTTATTATGTTGTATCTCCAAATAATAATGGAAAGTAGATAGAGGAAAAGCATTTATGATAAATGAAGTAAGAAAGCAAAGGGCAAAAAAAAAGTTTACAAGGGGTCAAGTTTGTGTCTGGTATCCTAGAGACTCCCACTCCTGGCCCTCAGCCCTGTCATTTTTGCCTTTCAAGTATTTTTTGAATCACTCTTCATTCCCTCTACCAGTGTTTTGGTTTCCATCCCATTCATCTCTGATACAGACCATGCAGTTAGTCTCTTCCCTGTATTTTGCATCTCATCATCAGACAAATCTTCCCAATAAACCGTTGGTACAAGATCACCCTGCCTGGTCCTTTCTTTGGCCTCCTGTGGGCTCTGGCTCATAGCAGCATTCTCATCGTGGTGGGTTTGAGATGGAGACAGCCTGTAGATGGGTTTGGTTTGAGTCTACACAGTATTTTAGGCAATTTACACCAGTCCTTACATTTTGGGAGACGTCAGGTATTGAAATTCCAATTTAACGAAGAGAACATCTGGCTGCTTTGTGCTCGTTTCCTTGGGCTATGTTGGTAGGACCTGTAGACATGGGGGAGGGAGACTGACTCTGTTCTGGCAAACCCTGCACTTTCCTAGATCTAGAGCAAGTAATTGCCTATTGTTCTCAGGGAATGCTCTGAAGCTATTGGAATACTGATCTTTTAGACTGAGAAATTCTCCAACTTCATAATGTAAGGTGGGTGTGTGCCTTGTAGCAGCCCTTGTGTTTGTTTTTAACCTACAGTTGATTTATTGAAATTTATTTTTTTGTCTTTTTGTCTTTTTAGGGCTGCACCCGTAGCATCTAGGCTAGAGGTCTAATTGGAGCTGTAGCTGCCGGTCTGCACCACAGCCACAGCATTGCCAGATCCTTGACCCAATGAGTGAGGCCAGGGATTGAACCCGCAACCTCATGGTTCCTAGTCGGATTCGTTTCCACTGCACCATGACGGGAACTCCAATTTATTAAAATTTAATAAATTAAATTTTATTGACTTAATTAATTTAAAAAATTACATTTGATTTATAATGTTGTGCCAATTTCTGCTGTCCAGCAAAGTGACCCAGTCATACATATCTATCATTCCCTTTCTTCTATTATTTTCGATCATGGTTTGTCCCAAGAGACTGGATATATCCCTTTGCTGTACAATAGGACTTCATCACTTATCCATTCCAGATGAATTTTGTTTTAATTTAATTCTTTTAAAGCCCTTAGTTGCTTTTTTAGGAGAAATGGTTCCTAGGTCTCACCTGGTCAGTGTCACCACTCTGTCACTGTGATGTCAATGTGTCCCTTGTGACCTCATCTGTTTTCCAAGCTCATCTGCTCCCCTGTGCTCAGACCTGGGCTCTGCACCCCTAGGGTCCTTTAAGTCGGCTCAACCTTTCTGCTTTGCCTACTGCTTGTCTCTGCTAAAATCCCCTTCTTTCCTCCAGAATCCCTTAAAGCAGTTCAGCAGGAGACCCTTGTGGAGATCCTCAGTCTGAGCTTAGCCAGCAGACTCTGCTGGAAGTAGGTAATTAAATTTTTAGAGTTTTAAATACTAAAGTACCAAGTGGTTGGCAAGTTCACGGTTGTTTTTGAAGGTTCCTTCCAGCCTCATGATTTTGAGATGCCGTGATTCTTCCAATGTCTGTGCCTGTAAGTTATGATGAATTTGGGATCTAGTTCTTTGAACTTGTACTTTGTGGTAGGAACTTGACTTACGCTATCTCAGCTAGTTATGAGGGCGGCACTGGCATTATCTCCATTTTCTAGATAAGGAAACAGAGTTTTCCTCCAAACAGATGCTCCGAATGGCTTATCTCTGGTTATATCTTATTTCTTCAAGTAACTCATATACTTGTTAAAGGCCATGACTGTGCCTTTATTGCCAAACCCTACTACCTAGTAGGACTCAGTAAATGTTTTTTGTGGTTTTGGTTTTTTTTTTTTTTTTTTTTTTTGGTCTTTTTGTCTTTTTGGGGCCGCATCCATGGCATATGAAGGTTCCCAAGGAACTGTAGCCGCTGGCCTATGCCAGAACCACTGCAATGCAGGATCCCAGCCGCATCTGCAACCTACACCACAGCTCAGAGCAACGCCAGATCCTTAACCTACTAAGCGAGGCCAGGAATTGAACCCGTGTCCTCTTGGATGCTAGTTGGGTTCACTAACCTCTGAGCCAGGACAGGAACTCCGGGATCCAGTAAATGTTTATGTGAAGAGAATAATGGTTAATTTGGCCAATGTGCCAAATGGATGAGGCTCCATGGGGATGCAAAGGAGACTCAAGCAGTATCAGTTATACTACAAGATAGACCTCCTGCCTGGGCATGAAGACAGGCTAGAGTTTTGGATCTTGGGATATGGATTTAGATGGACCTATAGCTGTGTCTCAGTTTCCTCATTTGTTAAATGGGAGCGATAATAGTACAGACCTTGTAGCAGTGGTTTTAAACTAAGGTGATTTTGCCCTGTAGGAGTCATTTGGCAATGTCAGAAAACACGTCTTGTGTCACAACTGGGGGTGGAGGGAAGACAGACGTGGTAAGTAGAGTCCAGGGATGATGATAAACATCCTACAATGCACAGGACAACCCACTCCCCACCTTGCCCCCAACAAAGAAATACCTGGCTCCAAATGCCAGTAGTGCCGAGACGGAGGAACCTTGCTTTGTAGACTTGTGAAGATGAAACAAGAAAATGAATGCGAAGAGTTTGGCATAGCTAATTTTACTCTAAGAAATCACCCTTTGAGAGGAGAACCTATTAATTTCGCCAACCCATCCATGATTCTCAACGAGAAAAATCTTATGCTAAGGCTTTCACGCTCTCCTGTTTAGAAGTGACAGACTCACTGGAGATTGTATGTGTTACACTGTGTACTAACATGAGCTGGCGTGGCTTTATCAAAGCTGTAAAAACAATTATTAATTTTTAGGGTGTTCCTAGTAAACTTCCTGCTTGCTTAACTGGTTTGTTCTGTGGAGATAATTTTGGTGTATGGGTTTAAATCCTCTGAGGGAAAATGTTTTGTGAATTACCAAAATAAGTTTTCATAAGTGGGACATGAGAAGTTTTTGTTTTCACATCAAGAAGCCTATTGTTTTTATAGCCCAAGATTTAAAACAAAGCTTCCTTCCCCCTGTTCACTGCCTTACCTGCTCTTGCACAGTGTTTTGGTATTTGTGCGAGTGACCTGGAGAGCAGTTGGATGTCCATCTATTGGGCTTTTTTGTGGATTTGAAGTTGAGAGTATTAAAATTTTTTGTAATTATAAAAGTAATATATACACCTTCTAGAAGATTTGACTGCTAGAGAAAAAACATAAGATACAATTTTAAAAAAAGGTCCTCTGGAGTTCCCTGGTGGCTTAGTGGCTTAAGGATCTGGCATTGTCACTGCGACGGCTTGGGTCACTGCTGTGGCACAGGTTTGAATGCTGCCCCAGGAACTTCTGCAAGCCACGGGTGCAGCCAAAAAAAAAAGTCCCCAGTATTCTTACCACATGAAGAAGGAACAAGTATTGTTGGGATGTTTCCTTTTTAAAAAAACTTTTTATTTTTTAATTTTATGGCCACACTTGCGTCATATGAAGGTTCCTGGGCCAGGGATTGAATCTGAACCACAGCTGCGGCAACACTGAATCCTTTATCCCACTGAGCTGGGCTGGGGATCAAACCTGTCCCTCTGCAGCAACATGAGCCACTGCAGATTCTTAACTCACTGCACCACAGTGGGAACTCATCCTACCTTTTTTTTCCTGTTCATATATTTTTTCCTTATTTGAAGTATTCTGAGTAATTTTTATCCTTTATTTTTCCTTCACATTGTTTTATTCACATTTCCTAACACTACTACAATATCTTAAATATTATTTCTGAGGACTGTAAGATATTCCACTTATGGGTGTTTCATAATGTATTTAATCCCATTACAGAGCACACAGCCTGTTTTCAACGTTTGATGACAGCTTTACGTAGTCAGCATTTTCTGTATTTTCATAATTCTTGTCTTCACAAGATGACCAGAAGTCAAACTGAAGGTGTGGGTCACAGTGCATCGTTTTCTTGACCCATATTGATATTAGCTGCCAAAAAAGTGTCTGCTCATTCTACTACTCTGCCCTTAGCAGAGTGATAGTCTCATTTTAGTGACATTCGATAACTTTCTAGGAGAAAAGCTATTTCATTTTTCTTTTTTAAAAAACTTACTTGATATTCATGAGGTCAAACATGTACATGTCTGTTGGCTGTATTTCCTGTTTAACAAACTGTTCTCGTACTTTCCCCATTTGATCTATTGGGAATTAGTACCTTTCTCATTTTGTCGTAAACTCTATGTCTTTGACATCTTAACACATGTTAACCCTTTCTCATAGTTGCTGCAAATATTTTCACCTCTTTTTTTTCGTGATATATAAGTTTAACAATTTGTATGTCGTCAGATATATGGATTTTTTTTTCCACCTTGGATCTTCAGCCTTCCTTTTCTATGCTCAAATGAACCATTTCTGCTCTGGAAGTCACTATACTGACTGTTTAAAATTCTATCCCAAAGTAGACTACTATTAAGTTTCCTAATGAGGATAAAAGTGCTTAGCCTAATAGAGGCATCCACTGGGTACCATGGAAGAACCTTCACATCTGCTTCCTGTGTGTGTGTGTGTGTGTGTGTGTGTGTGTGTGTGTGTGTGTGTATGAGAGAGAGAATAGGGAAAGATGATGAGAAAGTTTAAGGCTCTTGTTGGGCCCCCAGTAGTTTGGTTTTGTTTTAAATTTCTTTTCCTTCAGGGCGGGAGTGAGTTTGCTGCAAGCAAGGGGGCTTCCAGAGTTTCCCAAGTGGCTGAGTGCTTGGGACCAGCAGCTGGCTATGCCTGTCACAGAGTTGGCCCACAACCGTTTATGTGTTTAGTACAGGAGAAGGTAGACTGAGCGGAGAGCCCCCCCCCCATTCCCCACCTATTAAGTTCCTTTCTCTTGGGCTCCAGTCTTTGTGTCGCTAAGCCTCATGGAGGTGGCTCCCTGCCTTGCAGGTGGACTGCCAGGAGCCCACAGCCCGGCTCACCTGCAGGTCACCAGCTGCAGCCAGAGAAGGGAGGTAACAATAACAGTGCTCACCTGTTTTGTAAAGCTCTTTCACTTGGGCTCTTTTTATGTGCTTCTCACTTCAACTTTATGAGGTTAAACACTATTTTCATCTCCATTAATTTGCAGGAAACCACCACTCCATAGAGGCATAATTAAAATCTGGAGCTTCTGACTCCAGAGCTGATCCCCTCAGCTTAGGAAACAATCCCATCATTGTGATCTCTGCTTGACATTTCTTGGCCATGCTATTGCGCAGAGCAACTGTTTTAGGTTTTGGAGTCAGACCTACCTTGGATGGAATCCCAACTTAGTCATGTCTTAGCACTGTAACTTGGTTTCCTCGTCTCTAAAATGAGAACAGCCATGTCAACCTTGTAGGAATATTAAATTACACCGAAGTGGTACATGTGAGATGCCTAGCACAGGACCTGGCCCCATTCATTGTGGCCTCAGTGATGCGTGGCCATCATGAGCTCATTGTGTTTCTTAGTCTCAAAGCTGAAAATGCTGCCATTCTTTTTTGTTTAGAAATTTCAGAATACAAGGCTCAGACTTGTGAAATTTTAGTAAATGTTATTTATATGTAAGTGCAAGAAACATTTATCTGCTCCACTTATTTTCCCGTTTGGTAGATGTATTTTTCTGGTATGGATAAATCACCTATTTCTCCAGAATCCTTTTGCTTGGAGAATTTCATGATGACCCCCACCCCCTCCAGTTTAGGACTATACTCAGAGCCAAATGAAAACGTGTTTTATCTAGGGATTTACGTAAAAAGCACAGACAGCTCTCTAGAAGGACAACAACCCAGGCATTCCTTTACACACATAGTTGAGAATTTTGGCATTATTCATAAAGTTGTTACTTGTCCATGTATCATAAACATTCAGATAACAGATCAGCCTTACGGAAAAGTTGTGGAAAATCATGAGAAAAGACCAGGTTTCTAAATAACTCAGGAAAAAGAGATGTTGCAGAAATCTTCATTTTTTTCATACTGTATAAAAGCTGGGTTGGATCTGACTGGTCCTTATGCTAGATCTTGTTTATCACTTAAAAAAAAAAAACTTTCACTAACATTATTTCTGCCTAAAGAATTTGGAGGAGTTCCTGTCGTGGCGCGGTGGTTAACGAATCCGACTAGGAACCATGAGGTCGCGGGTTCGGTCCCTGCCCTTGCTCAGTGCTCAGTGCCGTGAGCTGTGGTGTAGGTTGCAGACGCGACTCGGATCCCTCGTTGCTGTGGCTCTGGCGTAGGCTGGTGGCTACAGCTCCGATTGGACCCCTAGCCTGGGAACCTCCATATGCCACAGGAGCAGCCCAAGAAATAGCTAAAAAGACAAAAAAAAAAAAAAAAAAAAAAAAAGGAATTTGGAGATAAGGGTTGTCTTGCCGTTTAACTTCTACTGTATGTTTATTCAGATTTTTCTATTTTAATAAATTGGGTCAAGTAATTGTAAATGTTGTTATGGTTGAAGTATAATCCAGCGCGGTCTTGTTTCTATGGAGTTAACGATAACACCCTTTTGGAATCTTCTTTAAAATATGCCTTGGACCATCTCTTTTTGTCCCTGAAACCATGGTTACATTTTTAACAATACATCTACTTAGGATTGATATAGAAGAGGATGGGTCTTTATTGAGTTAATAACTGATGCTCTTGTTCTAGTTTAGACCTGCTGCTCTGTGGTTTTTCCATTCCCTGCCCCCTCTTTAATGGGGAGACAAAGATGGGAAAGCCTTTTAAAAATATAATTTATATAAATTCATAAATTAGAGTCGTGCTTTTGTATAATTCATGCCATATGTATATGCTTCTCGTAAAACGCGGATGTAGTTAAGTGTCAGTGATTAAGTGAAATAGACATGATTTCTGAGTTTCAGGGAGTCCAAGGATCAAAGTGAGGGAACTGCTGGCCAAATCTTGTGACTATTGCAGAGGGTAATACATTGTAAAATGCCACACCCACTTCTAATGGTCAGTAAGCAACTGTTTTCCTAAAATTCCAGGCCCATTGTTTGATTTCTTAATTTGCAGCCAAAGTGGGCATTTGGAGGTAGTGTTGATAATGATGAAGAGGGTAAATTAAGTCTGGAAGGATGACATTGGTGCTGACCTGACTCTTGATATATAGCATACAAAAGACTTGGAATACTAGGCTTTATGATCCTGAGATAACAATCCAGTTGGGCAGCCCTGTGCCATTCACTTCAGCCAAATCATTTTGGCAGCAGCCCTTCGAACAAAGCCTGAAAACCCAGCATGTTTTACCAGGCTTTTCTTGTTGCTGCTGGTTGGCTTTTGGAGTAGATAGAGTAATTAGCTCTCATTAGCCCGCCCACAAGCTCTAATGCATCCACCTGAGGCACAGAGATGCTTGCTGCTGGTCCTGAAACCATCATATCCCCAGCCGCTTTCTTTAGCCCCAGCATTTCTGTACTGCGAAAACAGAAGGCTATGGGGTTCTCTCGTGGCACAGTGGGTTAAGGATCCACCCTTGTCACTGCAGTGGCTCTGGTTGCAGCTGTGGCTCAGGTTCAGTCCCTGGCCCAGGAACTTCCACTTGCCCTGGACACAACCAAATAAATAAGTAAATAAATAAAATAAAAACTTTAAAAAAGAAGAAACAGAATACCAGTTTGACAAGAGTACAGTCCAGAAAGGGCCTCACAGAACAGTAGCAAAACCTATTGACCAGGGTTGGAAAGCTTTCCTAGGAACAGTGATTGTGTCTAGGAAACTGGTGAGCTCTTTAAAGCTTTTTCTTCTCTTCCTCCCTCTCGTGGAGGCCACTGACACAAACCAGGTTCATCAAAGACACTGAATACTAGAAGTTGGATAACTTGATCCCCCATAGCCTCTGGTCAGCCAAACTCCAGAAACTCTGGGTTGTACCCACAAAGAGTCTGGAGTGTTTGGAGTCAGAGAGAGAGAGGGAGAGAGAGGCCTTTCATGGTGATTTGTGGCCCTGTTCAAGACCCCGTGCCATCAGTAGTCCTTGTTCCCATGTAATGGAGGTCTTTAGAATGAAGGTAGGAGCCCGAAAGGCAGAAGGAGGGAAACAAGGCTTTGGGGCTTTGGACATGAGCCTGGAGAAATAATGTAGACAAATTGCAAATTGGCATAATTTTATCGAAAAGAACTCTGAGCCAAGAAGCTGACAATCTGATCCCAACATTCATCAGTTGTGTGATCCTGGGCAAGTCATTTAACCAGGCATAACGCTGAGATGGTAATACCAGCCCAGCCCTCTCTGGGAGAGATGTGTCAGATGAGACCAGGTGTAAAAAACTGTAAAACATTAAGCAGTAGTACGATTTTAAGTTGACTTTTTCATAGGGAGTATGTTATCTACTTTTTTTCCTTTTTTTTGTCTTTTTGGTTTTTTGGGACCACACCCGAGGCATATGGAAGGTTCCAGGCTAGGGATCAAATCAGAGCTGCAGCTGCCAGTCTACACCACAGCCACACACAGCAGTCCAGGATCTGAGCCATGTCTGTGACCTACACCACAGCTCACGGCAACACTGGATCCTTAACCCACTGAGCCAGGTCAGGGAATGAACTGGCATCCTCATGGATTCTAGTCGGAGTTTGTCACTGCTAAGCCATGACCAGAACTCCTCTATGTTTTTAACATTCTGAAGCCAAACCCCTGGTAATAAGATAGAGATGCTGGGCAGGCACCTGCTTTCCTTCCAGCTTCTACTCCTGTGACATCCTTAACTCCATTCCAGGGCCCTAGCCTGGACCAGAGCCTGGGGATGATGTTTCTTGAGGTTTTTCTGGGAGACGGTGCTGCCTCCCTAGCAACGCAGAGGTGGAGGCTCTTGATCCCCACTCAGGCCTGTCTGCCATCTGCTTTCTTGGGGATGTGGTCAAGAGTACAAAGTCATCAGTAATCAATCAGTTCCAGGAACTGTTCCCTGTTATTAAAAGTTTGGAGTGTTGGGAATAAAGCATTCAGGACTCATTGTCATGTGTAGAACTGTTCTCATCAAGTAGCTTTAGAGTCAAGGCTTCCTAGGATGTGAGGTTATAAAGCAGGGGCACGCTCTAAGGTCAAGGGTGAAATCCACAGACCAGCACCCCATGCTCTGATGTCAGTTTCCAGTGGCACATGGTGCTGCGACATACAGATGACTCGCCTGGCGAGGTTTCACCTCCCTTACTTGTGAAGGTGTGATACTCCTGCACATGATGTAACTCCTGTCCCTCTTGACTGCATTGGGCTAGTGTTCAGAACACAGTCTGAGCCGATGCTCGCAAATGGGTAATTTTGAAATGGAATCAGAATTCCATTTCAAAGACTGTTTTCAGCCTTCACAAGACCTATGATTGAATGGGTGCCCATAACTTCCTCAGTACAATTTTAAAAAATAACTTGCTGCACTTAGAAAACTGCTTGTCTTTGGTTGGATTTGCTGGAAGCACACCAAGGAACTGGATGCTGAAGGAGTTTAGGGGAGAGGAAAGGAAGGGCAGGGTTGGGCAGAGGACAAGCTGACTGACAGTGTGGGTTTAACTGGAGCAGGCCCTGGCTGCCCTTCTGGGAAGCTCTGGAGCTGGGTGGCCCTTCCCAGTTGTCTCTGATCGAGGCACAGGGCTGGACCTCTGTATCCTTGAATCAGCCACTCGTTGGCAGCCAGCCACCCCTTCTGGGGACGTTACTCGTTGAAGCAGTGTCCCACAGCTGGCAGAGAATCTTCACTGTGAGCCAGCAGCAGCTGGGGGTGGGTGCAGTGGTCCTAAAACAGGGTCTGGTTGGAGCACAACAATGACTTCTACCCTATCCCAAGGAATATAACCCTTTAAAAGAGAAACAAACAAGAATCCCAGCAGCACGCAAAGTCCCTTTATCTGCAAAGTTAGAAAGATTGCATCCCTTAGCAAAACCGAAGGACGAGGTCATACCCCTTTGTTAATGATAAATCACTCAGACCTGTAACCTCTCAGAAGTTTATGAGATACCTGGATAATATTTACACCTGGTGTGGTGTAGCAGGGGCCAGCTTGTGTGTGTGTGAAATGGCTCACCTGTAATTGAGAAGTTTTTCCCAAGCATGAATTACTGCATGTTTGGAATGTTAATTGTATCCACTTGTTTGGGGACATTTAATTTATGTTGAATTTATGGAACTGGTGGGTCACCACCATGAAAGGCAAGTAAAACACACAGACCATGAAACTCGGAACATTCCAGGGGGACCCTAGGGATGGGGGGCAGACACGGAGGAGCATAGCTTCTGTCGAAGTTGCCTGATACAGTGGTTTAATCCTAGTTGAGGATAATGACTTAAGCGTCACCTTGCCAAAGGATCACTTTAATATGAAAAAATAATCTGTTTTCTGGCATTTCCAAAGGCCAGTCCTGCCTAGCAAGTGGCTGAAACTGTCTGCTGTGGTTTTTGGTGTGAGTGGGACGACTAAACAAGGCCACAATCATACCTAATATCTTTCCAGCTGCAGATCAAGTCACTTCTGCAAAAATGCACACGGTTTTCCGCCATTTTCTCTCTTCTAGTAAGTGAACGAGGCAGGAGGCAGTGGTTCTGCTGACCCATCATCTCAGTAGTTGGGGTGTGCTGCTCAGGATTCAGGGCTGGCCACAGAAAAGGTGATAGGGTTGGTGTGTTTTGCCCAATGGATCCCACTTCCGGTGCTTCCGCCTCAGCTCCTAAGCAGCTCTCGTCTTTGTCTTTGCCTCAATCGGCATCATCACGTGGGACCTCTGTAAGGCCAAGTCCTGGCAGATGTGACCACCTTATTTCCCTTATGGGTGTAGTGGAGAGATTAAATAGGTCACTGTCCCTTATTCAGAAGCTGACAACTTCAACTGCCATGGCCTTCAGTTCTGTATTAAAAACACACGTCCCTGAACCTCGTGGAGGGATGTGACGACTTGGTGATTGCATGATTTATCAGCTGGTTTACCGTATTGCCTAGAAATGGGAGATGGTATGAGGTAAAGAGCTCTCTGAGTTTCCTCAGCCGAGAAGGAATGTATGCAGAATAGTGACTTATGTGGAGGGAAGGCTGATGCACGGTGTATCTTCTCGAACCCTCTGCTTGGCTGATCTTTCTCTGTGATCCCTGGGAGATCTGATAGAGCAAGGAGCAGACATCCTAATTGGGGGCCAGGAAACTTAAAACGCTGTGCACCTCTTCCTCTGGCTTCTCCATTTTTCCTCACATGCCTGCACATGTGTGTTTACCATGGACGTTCTGGAAAGTTCAGATGAGAGATCTCCAACTGTGACTTTTCATTGTGACTCACATCTGCAGAGGATGAATAAAGAGTTTCTTGGCCAGGAAGTACAGTCCTCTGTAGAAAGAAATAACTTATGAGGAGAGAGACTTTTGAAGAACTGGAAGTTTTAAAAAAGAAAAAAAAAAGAAAGATGGAGGAAGCCCACCAAGAAAAGGGAGGACACAGAGGTGATCTGCAGGGTGCTGCCCGGAGCTCTGGGAAATAAATCAGGCCCGAATGCAGTGGGCAAAGGGCAAATGAAAAACATCGTCTGCCAGGGCTGGCCAGAGTCAGAGGCAGCACCAGCTGGGATGGGAAACCCACTGTAGCTCCCTACAGAGCTCTGCCACCCATCTACCCCTTCTGCCTCCATCCACCTGGAGCAGGAGAGTCTGCCACACTGCTGGAAAGGATGATGCTTGGCTGTGTTGAAAGCGAGACCTCAAAGTTTGGGAGAGACTCACTGCCTTCTCCAGCTGATGTTCATAAGAGCAAATGTGGTGGTTAAGGACGTAGGCATTGGAACCAGGCAGACTTCTGCCCTTTATTAAGGTGTGACTTTAACACCTGGCCCTCAGAAGACAGGAATACTGATAAATTCGGTTATATTTCATAGGGGTATTGTGAAGAATTTAACGGGGATTAGTGAAGTAAGTGCTCAAAACTAGGTAGCTGTTATTACAGGTCAAGAATTGTAACTGAGGAGTTCCCCTTGTGGCTCAACAGGTTAAGAATCCGACATAGTGTCCATGAGGGTGTGGGATCCATCCCTGGCCTTGCTCAGGGGGGTAAGGATCCGGCCTTGCTGCAAGCTGTGGCATAGGTTTCAGATGTGGCTTGAATCTAGTGTTGTTGTGGCTGTGGTGCAGGCTGAAGCTGCAGCTCCCATTCGACCCCTATTCTGGAAACTTCTATATGCTGCAGGTGCAACTAAAAAGAAAAAAAAAGAAAAAAGAATGGTAACTGAGTGTTCCCCGATGGCTCAGTGGGTTAAGGATCTGGTGTTCACTGCTGTGGTGCAGTTTTGATCCCTGGTTGGGGAACTTTTGCATGCCTCAGGCATGACCAAAAAAAAAAAAAAAAAAACCAAAAACCTGTAAATAGGTTTGTAAAAATCACCTTTCTATACTCTCTGACCCTAGCATACGAACTTTGAACCTAACCTTGGTCTCAGCACAGATTTAGATGCTATCAGTGGCCCTGAGTGGGGGCTGGACCATTATCTGTGTCTGGCTGGCATGTTGAAAGCAGCTGGAGCTCCTCTCACAGGGCTCTGGGTCTCTTCATTATCTTTCTGAGAGTTCACAGGAACTTAAAGCCCTTGACCTTCTCTATAGGCCACTCTGGCAGGAACATCCACACACATGAGAAAAGAATGGGTATGGGTCCTGTTTTTAAATTTCCATGGATAATGAGTCCTTCCTATATATGAGCCACTGGATTCATAAGGTGCACAATGAAATGGTTTATCAGGGCTGCCTGTTGTGTGTTAGGGGGATGCACGACTATGCAGTTTGTGCCTTACTACAACTTTAGGAAAGGAAGGTAATGTCACCTGTTTTACAGAGTTTAAAAAACTTGCCCCAGATCAGAGATAATGCCCACTTTCACTGAATGTGAGACACATTTCAGTTTCAGCAATGTTAAAGTGTAAAAAATGTATCTTTTAAATTAAAGAAAGGTAGTAAATGGCAGAGTCTGGATGCTACTCCATTTCTGTCTGATTTCAGATCTTGTGGGTTTAAAAAACCCCCATCACATGCTAGCACTTATCTATCTAGTTGGTGAACATTAAAAAAATCATAGAGGAGAAGACAACTAATGTGTTAGGACTTGTAATAATAAGCTGGTATTTATTGATCGCTTCTGAGGTTGCAGTGCTTTCATGTGCTATCATTCATAAGAGCATATTCATCTTTACAACCGCTCTGAGGTGGCTACTGTTATATATATATATATATATTGTTTTAATAAACAAAGAAACTGACATAGATACTCTTAGGTCCATCTTCAAGTGAGAAAACGGACACAGAAAACTTCCCAAGGTCTCATAGTTCCTATTAAAAGTAAATTCTATAACCTGGTACTTGGGTTCAAGTTGGTTTACAATCATGACAGACCCAGTTAAGGTTCCAGGAGCATGTGATTGGTTGGAGGGGTGCGCATTGTCCTCTGGGAGCATCTAAACCAGGCCTGGGTGAAGAATTCCCAAAGGGGTGATCTTCCACTAAGATGGGAATGTCCATCTCTCCATCTCTGGCCACTATGATGCTAACAATAATTGTGCAACCCTGGGTTGCAGACCTCTGCTAGTCCCATCTTTCTAAACCCGGCATTAGCTAGAATGGATTCGTTTCCGCTGCACCACGATGGGAACTCCAGAACTGGCTTTTTATTTATGATTTACATCCTCCCCATAGCCAAAGGGCAATTGATGTCATTGACAAGGAACATTTTAAATTAGGAAGTTGTTTGAGAACTAGAAGGGTGGTTGCATGGCAGGTCTTGGAAATCTCCAAAATGGGAAAATGAAACCAAAACACTTGATGATGTTGTGTAATTTAAGTTACCTGCAGATGATTGGCCAGGTCATCTTTTGACAGCTTTGATGCTGTGTCCTGCTTTCTCAGGCCCTGGGAGGACCTGGTGTCTGTGCTCACACGCTGGCTGGTCAAACTCTCTGTGGCAACTCAACAAGTACTTGGCTTTTCATTTTTCTCCTTTTGTGGAATTAATGACTTTTATCTCAAGTTGGTGTGTTGCTAAAGGATGTGAAGATTGTGTGTCAAGCTGCCATCTAGAGATAAAGCAGCATGTATTTAACTGGATAGATTTTCTGTCATTTAAAAATAAATTTTGACAGACTCTGGCACATAAATAGAGATGTTTGAAGATGGAAAGAGCCTGAAGAACATGGAGTCCTGGTTTCTGATTAGCAAACCTCATTCCAGGTTTTTGACCCTTAGGATCCCCAACACCCCATTTCTCTTATCTTTAAAATGGGGGGGTGCTTTAGATATTCTCAAACTTCTCAGGCTCTATAAGGTCTTTTGATTCAAACATTTCTTTTTCTTTTTTTTGCCTTTTAGGGTCACACCCGTGGTATGTGGACGTTCCCAGGCGAGGGGTCGAATTGGAGCTACAGCTGCCAGTCTACACCACAGCCACAGCAACTTGGGGTCCAAGCCGCATCTTCAGCCTACACCATAGCTCACAGCAACGCCAGATCCCCAACCCACTGAGCGAGGCCAGGGATCCAACCCGCGTCCTCATGGACACTAGTTGGATTTGTTTCCACTGCACCACAACAGGAACTCCCTGATTCGAACATTTGTAATCAATTCTAACACAGCTTTTGTTCTGATTCACCAGGGTGCTTGCCTAAAGCCATATGCTGAATTTGTTTGTCTCTGAGGAGTGTTGTCAATGAATTGAAATGGATGCTATGTTTTAAATTCTCATCACCTGCAAGCCACGTTTCAAAGGGAACGTATTGTGAACATGTTTCTTCCACATCTTTTGAATAGAGAGACTCTTTGTTAATGAAGAGAATTGAGCTGCAGTCAGTTTGGAGGGATCAAGATACCCTTTTCCTGCAGTAATCCCTGACAGTCAACCTCAGAGCCAATGTCTTGCTGTGCTGCCCTGAACTGCAGTCAGGAACACTGACGCTGTGGGTAGCAGGTCTCAAGGAGGGATGGTGGGAGCCGAGAATAACTGTTTGAGTAGCATTGAGAGAGGCCCAGCTGGGCAGTGGATCCTGGAGGAAGGGATGAAGGAACAGACGGGGCTGAGGACGGGAGAGCAAAACACATTCATATCCAGCCCACTGGACCAGAATGTGACCCTAAGTCCATGTCTCATGGTGGAAAGGTTCTTCTCTTTTCCTCTGGTTCAAGGCTCTTGGGTGACAATGAACTTGATACACTCCAGCATGACCCTGGCTGCTGCCCTGGGTCAGGGGTGTGGGGGGTTGGGGGCAATTGAAAATAAAGATGAACTCAGGCAGTGCTTCTTCAGATTGGTGACTGATAAGTCTGGTCTCTCCCATGGACCCTCAACAGTGCTGCCTCTATCATCCCGCAGTCCAGCTGGGTTAGGGATTGTGTGCACCAGGGCGCTTGGTGAATGCTGTTTTGTACCCTGCGGTCTTGTGTTTTTCTGCAGCCTTTTCTGGCCTACAGATAGGTTGCCCTCACTGCTCTCTTAACTGTCTAGAGGCCAAAGGTTCTGGCTCCCCAGCTGGATAACCAGCTTATCTACCATGTGTGAACTGACTTCATGAATTGCCCAGCAGCAGCCAAGGGTACCTGGCATATTATGGGGCTGATATGCTGCATGAACGTGTGATGGAAAAAATCCCAGGTGCACAATGAGTTCTCAATAAGCAGCAGTATGTGGATAATTGTCTAGGGGGGAATCACTGATTTCTTATGAATTGGTGACCTGTGAATTGAATAGAAAACAGTTCTTGTCTATAAAGTTTATCTGCCATGAGATGATAAGGAAAGGGGTCCTAAGAATGCTCTTTGTTCACTTTGGGTCTTATGTTCAGAGACCCAGCAGGCACAGGAGTGCCATTCACATCATTTATATCATTGGCTCTCCTCTTATCCCCCTAGTAATTCTCTGTACCTTTGAGAAGATTTTTGGGTGTCCTCTGTTAGAACAGGGAAGTGGAGCCACCTGTGGCCAATGATCAAATGGTTCCCACTGTGAGGGAAAATACTGCTTTCCGGATCTGTAAACAAAGACTATTGCTGCCATCAAGTCATCACATTACAGCTGCCCCAGTGGACAGATGTTGAGCCCTGAGGGGACTCAGGGTAGAAACTATGCCTGCTGCAGCCACCACCCCCCTCTTGTCCCCATCATGGTGCACCCTGAGGAGACTCAGGATGAGAAAACACTGAATACTGGCCCCATATAGCTAAGGTGCATATCAAAGGAATGATTTTTGTGAGTTCAGACTCTTGCATCTTCCCCTATGTGGAAAAGCACCAAATTCTTTAACTTAGAGATGTCTCATTATTAACAATCATCTTTTGATGTCTCAACTACCTGGTCTTTTGTTGCAAAAACTCCTGTATGTCCTGGCTCCCCCTCCTTGCCTCTTTGGAACAGGTTCTCGGCGTTATCTGAGATGCTGTGTCCTGAGCCTGAAGTCCACCAAATAAAACATAACTCTTAGCTTTGAGGTTGTGCCTTGTTTTTTTTTTTTTTTTTTTTTTTTTAGCTGACACTACTATTTTTCCCTTCTCCAGATCTCCTAAACTGAAAAACTGTTGAAAAATTGGGATGCCTTCTGAATCACATGCATTATTTAAATCACTGTAGAGGCAGTTTATAAGTGCCTTGGATAAACCTGTCTCACAAACTGAGCAGGGCACAGAAAGGCAACTTTGGGGAATGCCATGGTGTCAGCAAAATTTAATTTGATATCAGGGCTGCTTAACAATCCCCACCTTGTTAACAGTCCTTAGATGTGTATTATGGTAAACGACTTAAAACTAGCAACTTGTAGACCTGAGTTGGCAGTCCAGTCAAAACTCTCGTTAAGTTCTAGAGATGCTGTATAGCCAAGTATAAGCAAGATAATGATGGTGGAGGCACCAGTGCTGGTGGAGATAACTACCACGCTTGGGCCAACAAAACTGGTTTTTTTTTTGGGGGGGCGGTTTATGGCCACACTTGCAGCATATGGAGGATCCCAGGCTGGGGGTCAAATTGGAGCTGCAGCTGTAGGATCCAAGCTGTGAGCTGCAGCTGTAGGATCCAAGCTGTGTCTGCAGCTCTCACAAGGCTGGATCCTTAACTCACTGGATGAGGCCAAGGATCGAATCTGCATCCTCACAGAGACAACCTCAGGTCCTTAACTGGTAAACCATAATAGGAACTCTCAAAAAACTGGTTTTAATCTGCTGTTCTTTACATGTTGACATTCACCAGATTTCTCAGTCTAGTGAAGTTGATTATTCTGTTGAAAATGATTGTTATGAAAATTTGTGTTTTCTCTGGTTAAAAAAAAAAAAAAAAAAGATGAGTGTTAGGAGGAAATGGTTTGGAATTTAGCTTACCGCAGGGCTCTTATTCAGCATTTTTCTCAGTGACTGGGCGTTGCGGTTGAAACATAGCTGGGAGAGACAGCTGATGACAGTCAAAATTCAGAAAATAATATGTACGTGACAGGGCAAAGTAAAGCAGGTAATATTTTAATATAACAGGGTTATATGTCATGTTGTGAATTTACATCTTAAAAATTTAACTGTGGCCATGTCTTGGTTTGACAAAAGCTTCCCAGGGGGTTATTGTTGAGCATGAACATTGATGCTCTGCAAACAGAAAGTTAAGGAAAAGTAACCTAACCACATCCAGCAGATTTAATGTGAGTTCGTGTCTAGTTTCTTGGAGATAATGGTCCTTTTGTGCTCCATGTCAGAGATTCTGATGCTGGACCCCATACACTCCATTTTAAGAGGAATGTTGCCAAACTGGAGGGTTTCCAGGACTGGGGTGTAGAGACAGTGTGACCAGGGGTCTGGAAATTATGTCCTATTAGGAGTGGTTTGAAGAACTGGGGCTTGATGTCTGAGGAAGTTATGAGAGACAGGACTGCTCTTACAAAACTGCTTGCCAAGCGCGAGAGGGAATAGGCTTGTATTGTTTGATCCCTGAGGAGTCCTGAACGGGTGATGAGGTCGGGGTGGGGCGGGTGGTCTGACTCAGGGAAGGCAGGCCCTTCCAGGAACCCAGTGAGTCTAGCCATTTAGAGGAGGTGGCAAGATTCTTCCAGATGCATCAGAAAACATTCAGGCTTTGAGTGGGCGCTTGAATGTAGATGTTGGCTCAGGTCCCCTTCCACAATATGTGAGCTTGTAAAATAGCCAGCTCCTCCTGGTTCTTTTCAAAAATTATTTTATCCAGAGCACTAGCATGGTGGAAGAAAGTCTTCTCTTCCCTGTGGCACAGGTCACAGAAAGTACAATAACTATTTGTTTCTGAAGAGAGCCGAAAAAGCTCTGGAAATTTCTCTAAATGTGGCTGTTCTTGTTCCTTATTTTCGGTAGATCCTGTTAAGACTATAGATTCCTTATTCCTTTCTTTGGTTTTGTGTTTCACTTGAGTGGGCTAAATAA
Organism: Sus scrofa; assembly: GCF_054392235.1. Lineage (NCBI taxonomy): Eukaryota > Metazoa > Chordata > Mammalia > Artiodactyla > Suidae > Sus > Sus scrofa. The sequence continues at coordinate 53,008,764 of NC_139387.1, read as the reverse complement.
TAGTGATTATTATATGCAAAAAAGGTTGCTACCAGTTTGTTTGGTTTTTTCCCTTCCTGATGTGAAAGCTAAGCCTTGTTTTCCTATTCTTGGCAGAAACTGTGCTTTTCTTTAGAGGAAATCATAAATCAGCATTGAAGGGAAAAATATTTTAACCCAACTTTCTCCCTTTCTCTAAGGAGTAATAGTTACTTGGCTTCGATACAGCAGTGCAAAACAGAGTTAAAACATTCAAGCCTTCTACCTATTAGCAAGTTAGCTTGTATTTTCATTGGCTCAAATCCTTTTAAAAAATATTATTTGGGGGGGGAAAAACCCTTGCTTTATGTTAATGGTCTTGAATCCTATTATCAAGTGTACTTAGTCTTTGAAACATGCTGGGCACCATTTTACCTTAGGTTAAATCATGGTTTATGGTCGAAAGAAGCTGTGCATTGGAGGGAAACTCCAGTTACTTCTTTGTCAGTGTTAATCTTTCATTCAATATTGAAAACCTAAGTTGTGAAACTTAAATTGAATTATAAGTAATGAAAACAGAATATCTTGAAATTAGCGATTAGCCCACTAAATAAAACTACTTCCCAAATACGTCTTTTGCTTTGAGAGTAAAGTATATTTTTGGCCTAATACCATGCTAGTTTTGACTCGTATTTTGTGGTTGATAGACTAGTTCCAAGATCTGCTAGAGAAATCAAAGTCTTGATGTAGATTTTTGATTTTCTACAAGCCTAACTGTAAGGTTTCTGACATATCTATGGCTAATAAGGCCATTCCCTTGGCCACCTGAGAGTACCAAAGAGTATTATCATTTGTTTCTGTATTTTAATAAAACTTGTAAATATTGAAAGACATATTGCACAAGACTTGAGTCTTTATCACTGTTTCCATTCTTTGCCAATGATAACATTTATTATCACAGAGTGAAAAATCAGTTTGAGGATATCTTCAAACAGAAGCTATCATGGTAATATCCCAACCTGATAAAAGACTAGCTATTGTGGGGTTAGTTTGCATTACTAGTTGGATAGATTTTGTGGACGATTTGATAGGAGCTTAGGTTTACAGGAGTTAGGAATTCAAAACAGAGTCTCATGTTTATTGTTTCTTTCTCCCAAGAATCAGGAATGTCGTCTACATTAGGATTGTTGTCATTTACTGAAGGAACAGGAAACGTCTGTTGTGCTTTGGTCTTGGCAGTCTGGATTCATCCTGTTTTAGAAGAGTCTTCTTCTGGTAGGCTACTTTTAGGCAATCATAGCCCTGACATCCAGCCATGACCAGGAGAGAGCAAGTTGGAAGAAAGACTCAGAATTGCTAATAAGGGGTTCCTGTTGTCGTTCAGCGGGTTAAGGATCTGGTGTTGCTGCAAGCTGTGGTGTTGGTCCTGGGTGTGGCTCAGATTCTGGGATGCTCCGGCTGTGGCATTGGCCTCAACTGCAGCTCCAATTCAACCCAGGAACTTCCATATGCCCCAGGTTTGGCCATAAAAAGAGAAAAAAAAAAAAAAAAAAAAGAATTGCTAATAAGTCATCTGACCTCTCTGACTCACATTTTAGGACGGTTACTTCTTGGAGTTGGATTGTTGGAGGCTAGTAAATTAGTTTACATAGGTCTGCAGTTCTAAGAAGACTATTTATTTTACCTTTGCTTCAGCATTAGAGGGATTAAGACATCTTAACTTTTCAAAGACCCTCCTTTACATCCCCCCCCCAAAGAAAACCCCACTTGATACAGGGCTTACTGCCTTGTCCAGGTGGCTTTTGTTTGTTTAATTTCAAAATCTGAAATTGCATTGAGTACTCTTATTTGATAATCCTCTGTTTCTGGCTTCATATGTATTTTGGGAAAAAGAAGAGGGAGTCTGCTTTAGAGATCTCTTAGAGCTTGAGTTATTTTTGAATTAATGAAGGAAAAAATTTTCTCCTCCTGCTGAGCTTTTTGGTATCAAATGAAAGTTTTGAAGAATAACGGCCTGGTAACCATACTTTTCCCCAAGGAAAGGGAGTAACCTGAAAAAACTAAACTGTGAAGATGTTTATCAAATACCTAAAAAGTCTGTTGAATGATAGTCTATGTAGCTGTTTACATGGCGTCATTTTCTGCCTACAAAAGCTCTGTCTTTTGGATATCATCTTCTATACTCATGTTATTTGTATTGCTACATCAGTTCATAAAATGTTTCCTACGCTGTAGCCATATTACATTTTGACTAAGTGCTAAATACCACCCCCTGCCCCCATAGTAGGTTTTGTATGAGAAACGAGTGATGTAGATTTACTGGGGACAAACCTGGAGCTGCTGGAATATGAACTGCCTTCTCATGTTTCCAAGACTCAGAAAAAATTCTTTCTTCCTTACAGATTTCTCAATCTATTCTCTAATTTTATTTGTTTCCTGATAATCTTGGCTCCTGAGAATCATTCAGTTGTTTAAAAGATCCCATCTTATTTGATTTCTTTATTTCCTCAAGTCACTTCTTTTCTTTTTAGGGCTGCACACGCGACATATGGAGGTTCGCAGGCTAGGGGTCTAATCGGAGCTGCAGCTACTGGCCTACGCCACAGCAACGAGGGATCCAGCCATGTCTGCCACCTACACCAGAGCTCATGGCAATGCCAGATACCTGGCCCACTGAGCGAGACCAGGGATGGAACCCGTATCCTCGTAGATACTAGTCAGGTTTGCGAACTGCTGAGCCATGACAGGAACTCCTGGAGTTACTTCTTTGCTTCAGTATAGCCCCTACCACGCTCCGTATGACTTTGAGTATTTGTGTACACTTTATGCACTTTGGATTTTAGTAATCAGAGGGTATGTTTGAGTGGAAGTTGGCTCTTGAAATATTTTGGGATACCTTTATTAGGCATTTTACATTTTTCAAATGCTTTATTAGCATGCTTACATTCTCTGTTTCTCATACCTTTACCTTTCCCCTAAAGACCTTCCCCATCTTTCCAAGATGATTTGGTATTTAGAGCCTGTAACTCTGATTTTAAAGGAATAGGGCTACTTACAGTAATTAGATCATATAACCAAGAATTGAGAGTGCTTATTTTCATTTTATCTTTCTCTTTCCCAGAATGGAAGCAGTATCGAAAAGTGGGAATATGTGTAATTATATAGGATGTTATATATTATATATCGCACACTATCCTGTATAGGTCAAGAAATATCTGACTCATGCTTTGAAGGCAGTTGGGGAAAGCAGTTTCAGTCTATACTCCTCCCCCGGCCTCCCACCTCCACGCACAAAACACAAACATGCTCCTTAGACTTGAGTAAAACCTATAAGTTGAGTAAAACCTGTAAGAAGATAAATAATCATAAAGGAGCTTGTGTAGGGTGCACTGTACAATCTCAATTAGGACGTCATGTTAATGCAAAGTCTTATTAGCATCACTAGAGGTAACAAGGTTAAATGTACTTACCTAAACTTGCCATTAGCCTCTTTTGCTGGATGTAACTCATAGCCGCCATCATAATTTTTAAAGCATCAACAAGTACATATAAAAGTCTCATCAGTGCTAAGTACTACTAACAGTTTGCATTAGCTTTAACTATAAGATTTACACATGCTTCCTGAGGTTTGAGGAATGTGATGGTTCAAGGGGGAAAAAAGCCAACCCAATAACACAGCACCAGAACTCTCTGTTATTTTACAATTGGATCATAGGATACCTATGGTATTTGAAGACCTAATTATAGTTATACCTCATGGCATAATTATAAGCTCCTTTCCTTCCAGACATGAAAATTGAATGTTGAAATTTCTATGCACATTCCAGCACCCATGTGGAATAAACCCTGCTATTTCCCTACATGAAAAATAAATGTAATCGGGCCAAGTTGACGTTATAGAGAGGACACAGACGAAGAGATGGTAAAGTTATTTACTCCTCCTCCTCAGAAAACAAAACGGTATAATTGACTTTTAAACTAAAATGTCAAATGCAAGCAGCGGAGACCCTTCTTTCCTTAATGATAAAATAAAGTCTGTGTAATAACGTTCTTCATCCGTGGAGAGAGTTTGTGTTGACAGGTAAACACTGCACACGGAAAACTCAACACATCTGTAAAACCAGACAACAAAAGTTTGTAAGTAATCATCTCATCATGAAGAGGTGATTATTGCGAGAGTTGGTGTTTTGAACTTCGGTTCTTTATTTATTGATAAATTCTATCATTTTCCTTGTATGCAGAACCCTCTGATGGCTTCTCATTCTCCCAAGAAGGAGATCCCATCTGAAGTCTTTGAAACACTCCCTCATCATCTCCCACCCCCAACTTCTCTGACTCCTCTGACTTCTCCCTCTGCTCCCACCCACTGTTTATTTTGCTGCCGCTACAGCTGCCTCCTTTCTATTCCTCTTGTTCCCTAAGTGCACTCCTGCCCCAGGGCATTTGCACTTGTCTTCCCGCCCACCCACATGCTCACTCATTTCCTTCGGGGCTGTGTTCTGATGTCTCCATATCAGTCACCTTCTCTGACCAGCTCATAGGAAATACCAGTCTTCCTCTCTGAGCTCCCTGTTCCTTACCCTGCTTTATTCTCTCCATGGTATTATCACTGTCTCTTATACTTTTACTTGTTTATTTATTTCTTTGCTGTTTCTAGGCAGGGACTTTGTTTTGTTTCTCGCTACGTCCCCAGCAACTAGACAAGTATCCAGGACAAAAGAAATGCTCCATAAATATTTATTGAATAAAATAAACGAAAGTGTGTAAATGTGTACATATGCGTGTGCATACACATACATGTACAATCTTACACATGGTATTTTGTGGCCTGCTTAGTATTAGGACTAATGTTACATTATAAGGCTACTTAGTAATTTTCAAAATTATTAGGACTTTTGATAATGTAACTTGTTTTCCATATTCTCTTAGAAATTACTCAGGTTTCTTTGGACCAACATGATTTGTTAACCTCATTTTGTCCTGTAAATGTTAGTTGGCTTTGATTTTATTTTTCTCTTCGCCTTTAATTTACAGAACCAATTTAGTTGCTAACTCCTATTAGTTTTCCACCCTCTTACTTTAAAAATCAGTATTCCTTATTCCCATTACCATCAACTAAGCCATTCTTTTTTAAAAGTCATAATTTTGCCATCTTTTCAGAAATGTTAGAAGAAATGGGTTTTTTAGACTGCTAAAATCCGATTTAATTCTGATTCTCCCACTTCTAGCTCTTGAGTCTTCAGGCAGGTTACTTAATTTCTGAGTCATAGTTCTCTTGGTTATAAAGATGGTTATGATAATATTTATTTAACAGGTTTTTTTTTGTCTTTTTTTGTCTTTTTAAAAAAGGGCCACACCCTTGGTATATGGAGGTTCCCAGGCTAGGGGTCTAATTGGAGCTACAGCTGCTGGCCTACACCAGAGCCACCGCAACATCAGATCCAAGCTGCGTCTGCGACCTACACCACGGCTCACAGCAGCGCCGGATCCTTAACCCACTGAGCGAGGCCAGGAATCGAACCCGCAACCCATGGTACCTAGTTGAATTTGTGTCCACTGCACCACGACAGGAACTCCATATTTAACAGAGTTATTTGTTGCTTTAATCGAAATAATTAATGTAAGAGCAGTGCCAGTTCCTTATCATACACCGAAAAATCCAGGTAGATTGGAATACTTGTGTCATCCTTTTTTTTTTTTAAACCTCAGAATATAGAAGAATGTGGTAGGCTTAGTTCTAAAGATGTCTTCCCAGGATTCTTGTCATCTGGGTACTAATCTGGGTACTGCTGTGAAAGAACTCTGCTGGTTGAATTAAGGTGAGGACTCAGAGGACTTTAAGATAGGGAGGGTAGGAGTTCCCGTCGTGGCGCAGTGGTTAATGAATCCGACTAGGAACCATGAGGTTGCGGGTTCGGTCCCTGCCCATGCTCAGTGGGTTAACAATCCGGTGTTGCCGTGAGCTGTGGTGTAGGTTGCAGACGCGGCTTGGATCCTGCGTTGCTGTGGCTCTGGCATAGGCTGGTGGCTACAGCTCCGATTCGACCCCTAGCCTGGAACCTCCATATGCTGCGGGAGCGGCCCAAGAAATGCCAAAAAGACCAAAAAAAAAAAAAAAAAAAAAAAAAAGATAGGGAGGGTAGCCTCAGTGATCCAGGTGGGCAAGCTTGTATTTTTTTTTTTTAACTTAAATATTCTTTTTAAAAAATTGAAGCATTGTGTTAGTTTCAGGTGTACAGCAAAGTGATTGTTATTTTTTTTCAGATTATTTTCCATTATAGTTTATTGTAAGATACTGAGTATAATTCCCTGTGCTATACAGTGAATCCTTGTTGTTTATCTGCTTTTTTGATGGTTAACTTTCTAAGTATTTTTTTATTGAAGTATGATTGATTTACAATGTTTCAGGTATACAGTAAAGTGATTCAGTTATACATCTATCTATCTACCTACCTCTATTCTTTTTTTGATTCTTTTCCATTATAGGTTGGATGCTGAATATAGTTCCCTGTGCTACACAGTAGTCTGTGTTATCGTTTTATGTATAGAAGTGTGTATCTATTAATCCCAAACTCCTAATTTACCATCCTCCCCACTTTCTCTTTGGGTAATTAACCATAAGTTTGTTTTGTGTCTCTGAGTCTATTTCTGTTTTGTAATTAAGTTGATTTGTATCATTATTTTAGATTCTGCATATGTGATATGATATTTGTATACTGTCTGACTTAACTTCATTTAGTATAATAATCTCTGTGCCCATCCATGTTGCTTCAAATGGCATTATTTTATTCTTTTTTATGATTAGTATTCCATTGTAAGTACCACATCTTCTTTAATAAAAAATTTATTATAGTTGATTTATAATGTTGTGTCAATTTCTGCTGTACAGCAGTGATCCAGTCATACATATATATATATACATTCTTTTTTTTCATGTTATCTTCCATCATGTTCTGTCACAAGAGATCATCATATCTTCTTTATCCATTTATCTGTTAATGGACATGTAGGTTGCTTCCATGTCTTGGCTATTGTAAATAAAGCTGCAGTGAACACTGGGATGCATGTGTCTTTTGTAATTAGTGCGCTCATCTTTTCTGGATATATACCCAGAAGTGAGATTGCTGGATCATATGGTGAGGATTTTTAGTTTTTTAGGGGACCCCATACTGTTCTCCATAGTGGCTGTACCAATTTACATTCCAGGTAGGCCAACTTTAAATAATTACGTAAGCCTTTTAAAAACCAAAGATTCAGTCAGAGAGATGGGGCAGACAGGAGGAGAGGGGCAAATACAGGAGGGGAGGCAGGAGGGCAAGTGAGGCGAGTTGACCTGCCCTTGCTGACTCTGAAGAAGGCTTCAAGCCAAGTGGTCTCTAAAAGCTGAACAATCCCTGGCCCACAACCAGGAAGGAAATGGGGACCTCATCCTACAGCCACACAGAGTGAATTCTGCCCACAGTCTGAATGAGCTCATCCACAGAGACTCCAGAAAGGAACACAGCCCTGCCACCGCATTGATTTCTGCCTGGGAAGCCTGGAGTAGGCACCCAGCTGAACCACGTGGTGCCCAGATTTCAGACCCACAGATAATAAGATGTGAGATAATAAGTTGGTGTTGTTTCAGACAGCTCAATTTGTAGTCGTTTGTTGTAGTAGCTACAGAAAACTAATACCATGAATTTGAGAAATAAGGCCAATATTGCAAGGTTGTTTGGACATAGCTGCTGTAACCTTTAGCTGTAGCATTTCCAAATGCTACATAGAGTTTTTTCCTTTCCAGAGGTTTATCTGCTGCAAAGTCTGGGAAATTTCCATGGAATCGTGAGTGTGTCCTTCCCCTTGATCAGCACTGGAGATAACCTGACTGTCTAATAGCCTGACTGTCCCTTTTTCTCAACTTGCTCATTGCAGTACTTCCTCATGACAGTCGTACTGCATGTTCTTGGATTAAAGTTTATCTTATACAGGAGTTCCTGTCATGGCTCAGCGGAAACAAATCCGACTAGGAACGATGAGGTTGCAGGTTCGATCCCTGGCCTTGCTCAGTGGGTTAAGGATCTGGCGTTGCCATGAGCTCTGGTGTAGGTTGCAGATGCTGCTCAGATCCTGTGTTTCTGTGGCTGTGGTGTAGACCGGCAGCTGTAACTCCTATTGGACCTCTAGCCTGGGAAACCTCCACATGCCACAGGTGTGGCCCTAAAAAGCAAAATCAATCAATCAATTAAAAAAAAAAGTTTATCTTCTACAGTTAATGCCCACCTTTTCAGGAAGGAAGTTTTGGCTTCTGGCTGAAATTTAGAAAGTGGACCTTAGAACTATTCTCGGAGATCTTCTGAGATTCCCAGATTTCGTAATACCTTTAGTTTGTCAGATCTTCTTCTTTCTACATCCATTGCCTTTCTTTATGCCCCTCCAATATTTTCAGTCACTTTATGATAGTTATTGAGTTTGGGTCTACAAGAAGAGAAAGAAACTTGCATTTCGTGGATGGCTGGGCCCTCCTGCCTTTCCTCCCCAGCTTTAGGACTTGGTGTCTAGCAGCCGTCAGCGCCCTTGACTCTTATTCATCGTTCAGTATAGTCATGTGTTAGGATAAATATCATATGATGTCACTTATATGTGGAATCCAATGAAAAATGATGCAGGGAAGCTTGTTTAAAGAACAGAAACTGACTCACAGAATTCAAAAGCAATCTTATGGTTATCATATGGGAAAGCACAGTGGGGGAAGGAGGAATTGAGAGGATGGGAGTAACATATACATGCTACTGTATGGAATAGATTAATAGAAACCTACTGTATAGCTCAGTAGGTTTATAGTAACCTATGTGGGAAAAAAGTATGAAGATATATGTGTGTGTGTGTATACATACATATATATATATATATATATATATATATATACACATATATTTATATATGATTCACTTTGCTGTATACCTGAATCTAATACACTGTGAGTTAACTATAGTCCAATAAAAATGTTTAAATTGTAAAATGTAAATATGTAATATGTGTTAGTACATGTCTGGGCCTTTGGGGCAGGCCTTGGATGTCAAATCTGTACCTATCACATTTTAATCTTTTTAATAACATGCTTGCAAAATGTTTTTATAGATGCTTGTTTGCATCCAGGTAATACTGATTTCTGTTAGCTTTATTTTTTACCTTAATTCTTAAAACTCTTAAGTTACAAAAGCAATATGTGCTTATTGTAACATTCAAATAATAATCATAGTATTAAAAAATGGAAACCTTCCCCTCTTCTTTTCTCCACTCCTTTCCTATTTCTAATCCACTGTAATTAAAACAATTAAAAATTATTAATAGTTAATAATTATTTATTATCTCAAAACTTGAGATAATGTATACAGTCCTCTGCCTATAGGGACAAAGAATGAGTGTACTTTTTATCTCCAAAATCATATTTAAGACATACGTAATGTTCATACAGATAGGTATGCATAACCAGAATATTTTGTTGGCTTACAAAAACTCTATTATTTGTTGTTTTGTGTAGAATTTTCCTTTTTTTTCTTCCTCAGTGTGTCATGAAAAACCTTTTCAATATTATACAGTTGACCCTTGAACAACATGGGTTTGAACTGCACAGGTCCACCTTTTTTCACTAAATACACGCTGCATCATTACACCATCTACTGTTAATTGAATCCTTTGATGTGAACCACAGATGCTGATGGCTGAATGTGAAGCTATATGTAGATTTTCAAATACGCAGGATTGGTGCCCCTAACTTCCCCCACCTATGTGTTGCTCAAAAGTTAACTGTATAGATCTCTCTCATGTTTTATAAAGACTATGCAGTGTTTTATTAGGCAGGTATACTATATTTTTAATATATAAGTGGTTTCCAATTATCCATTCTTTCTAAAATGTTGCAGTGAGCGTCTAGGTACATAGATCATTTTTTACAGTCGTGGGTAGAGTTGCAAGGTAACCAAGTATCTGAAGTGTTGATAGATGCTGCTAAGCTTTCCTTCAGTAAAGTACTGGTTTACATTTCCACCCATGATTGAGTAGACTCTTTGAAGGACATTCAAGAAACTTAACAGTAGTAAATTCTAAGCAGAGGAACTGGTGTCTGAGGCATAGGACAGGAATGGAGATTTAATTTTTACAACAGGTCCTTTTTGTACCTTTTAAATTTTGTGCTGTGGCCATGCATCATCTATTCAGGGAAGAACAACAGCTATCACATGGTTGGATTTCCGGTTTTCCCACACCTCACAAGTATTGTGCCTCACCAGTCTTTTTAGTACTATTTGAAATAAAGGGTCTCATTTTAATGTATATTCCTTTGATCATTAGAAAGGTTGCTGTAGCTTCATTTTATTGAATTTTAGTTTGAAATTTTTGTTTAAATTATGAATACATTCTCATTGTAAAAACAAATCAACAGTGACGATAAAGCTTTCATCTCTGCTCCTGAGAGGTGCTGCCATCCTTGCTGTGGTCCCCAGAGCTGCCAGGCTGCCAGTTGGGGTATAACCTTGTAGAACCGCTCTCTGCATTTTGTTCTGTGTGTTTCTTATAAACATAAAGGGACTTGGGGAATATGTAGACCCCAAAGGTTCAGGTACTGAGCAAGCGGGTGTGAACACTGGATCATTTGCTTTTTTTGTGCATGTGCTGAACTTATTGAACTTTGAACTTTTGATCTCCTTTCTGCTTCAAAACTTGAGATAATGTACACAGTCTGCCACATATAAGAACAAAAAATGAGTGTACTTTTTAGCTCCAAAATCATATTTAAGGATATTTGAAAGGAAGTTAAAGTGTAGTTGAGAACTAGTCATCTTTAACATTCACATGGCTCATTTCCCAAAAGTGTAATTCTCTGAACTTAATTTATCATAATTTGGCACACCTGGTTCTATTTTCTTTCTTTTTTTTTTTTAAGAAAAGCTATTCTGGTTCATTTCTAGGAGTTGAATAGCAGGAAGTTCAAAATACACTAAAGGTAAATTTTTGCAGGACTAACTTTTTCCCTTTTGTACTCATCATACTTGCTTTTACTTTCCTCCCAACGTCTCCCAGTTCCTCCACTTAGCCTTTGATGTGTGTCTATCCTCTAACATGTTTGTACAGATGATACTTTCCAGTTTCTGCCAGAAAAATTCCAGGAAAACATTTTTTATCTTGCCTTCCAGATTTTTCTCACCCCCTCCCTCCCCCGCCTCCCCGCTTCCTGATCGGCTCTTTGTTCCCACAATGTCTCTTCTTCGTTCTCCCAGGACACCGACCCTTTCGGATTCCTCCTCAATGGTCAGTACTGGCCAGTCTGCTCACTGAGGTCTGTCATCCTAGAACGCTTTGTCTTGCTGTCTTATGCCATGACTGCCCCGGGACCTCTGCTTCCAGGCTGTAGGGCACTGCCAGACAGAATGATGAATCCCTCCTATCTTCATCGGACTGATAGACAACGATCCTTTGACTGTTCACGTCCTGTTGACTTCCTAACCCAATTCCTTCAATGACTATTACAATAGTTTTTCACAGTTTTCAAGTCTCAGTCTATAGTCCTCAGTCTCTCTCTAAGGATGACATCATCTCCTTTTCTTCTTGAAGAGATCTAGGTCAGGGGTCACAAGCTCAAAAGAGGGGCCATGGAAGTGACTGAACTGAACAAGGCAATGGGCGAGGATGGTGGTAGGCTGCAGGTGCCAGCCGTGTCACAGGTGGGCTGGCAGCAGTCGTCCTGTGGACGCGTGGCTGGGCACTGCCTATCTTCTGTTTTCTCTAGACAAAGCAAATGTCTGGTTTTCTTGGTGAAACCTCAACATGTTTAAATCATATTTTTTTGGGGGGGGCGGACTCTATGGAGGCTGACAAAACAGATCTGACAGCTGGTCCTCTTGACTTTAAAGCTTATTTTCTTCATCTTAATATATTTCTGTCTCTTTATCTGCCTCCATTTCTTTGTCTCCAGGGTTACCCGTTTTCTTTCCTGTCTCGGGTGTTCAGATTACTTTTTCCCCTCCCCCATCATCTTTGCTCTGCATAAAGACCTTCAGAAGGTCTTTCCTGAATAACAAATAACTTCAGTGCGCTCTCTGTATTCCATCCTTTCTTCTTTCATGTTGAGTTTGGAAAACACAGGGGCTGCATTTATTGCCTTTAGTTCTGCACTCTTTTTACATCTGTCTTTTCTCCTTTGTCTTCACGACTCCTCTGAAGGTCTTTCATTCCTTGGATCCTATGATTTGTACTACCCCGAATATTCTTCTCTGAACTCTACTTCTCCCTCTGTTTTCACTAGCCCACCTTGCTACATCCTAACCTTTTATTTCTCTGAGATTTTCTCACTGGTCTTCTGTCTACACTTTTCCCGTTGGTTCTGGTGGCCCCTGTGTGTGATCTGCTGGTACATCATATTCAACATATTCCAGTGGGATTTTTTTACATCACCTCTCTCCCACCCCCAGCTCTTTGAGCTGACTTATATCGGTGTTCATGTCACCACTGTTTTTCCCAGGCATTTAGGTTCAAAACTTTGGAGCTGTCTTTGGGTTCTCTTTCATCTACCTTTCCCCTCATTTCAGTCACCACGTTTTTTTTTTGTTTGTTTTTTTTTTTTTTTTCCTCCATCCAAAATCTGGCTGATATCTGTGCCTTTCTTTGACTTGACTCTGAGTAGGATACAGGTGGTCTCCTCCCACCTCCATGTGTCCCTGTTTATTCATATGAAACACAACTTTTTACTCACTGGCTGAGAAAAACTCAAAACCTGTCAGTTACTTACCAAATCTGGTCCAATCTCCTGACCACCACTTGTCAGATGCTTTTAGGCTCAACACCTCTCTCATATCCTGCACTCCATTCAACTAGAACTCCTGCTGTTCTCTGAACACCATCCCCCTTCAGCTCCATGCTCCTGTTTCCTCAATCGGCAACTCTCTTTTTCCTTGTTTCTCCCAACCGTTCCTATGGTCTATTGAACTTCCGTGCATTGTTTGAAATTTCATCTTACTCATCATCTCTCTTTTTAAATAGCCTTTCCTAACGACCCTTAACTCTAAGTTATTTTTCCCACCTGATTTTTCTCTACCATTTCATTTGTCCCTCTCATGTTATATGATGTTACATTATGTTACTGATCATTAATGTACCTCTCCTCCCTCCTAATGGATCACGAACTTCTTTTTTTAGAGTTGCTACCTTATTGTTAAATTTTCATTCCCTGCGGCACATAGCCCAGGGATAGGCACTGAATACATACTTTAAATGAGAACATTAGGGTTATTAATAATTAAAACATTGACCATTGGGTTTTTTTGCCCTGAAACCCAGCAGATGAGAATTCATGAAGCATCTATCCTAAAAGTCATGCTTGGCACATGGTGGGCTCTTGGTCAAAGGAAACAAAAATTGCTGTCCTTCACTTGAATGCTTCCTAAACAGGCAAGATTAGTTCTGTGGCTATTCTAGGACAGCTGATTCTGCCTGCTGTTTGCAAAATATGAAAGATACATGATCACACAGCAGGGGTAGTTTTTGTTCCAAGTACCATTATAGACAGAAATTGGCAAGAACGCAGCAATTTTGAGTAGTCACTTAGTGGGGAAAGAAAAGGAGTGGCCCCTCAAGGTTGAGCTTTAGTTTTGAGGATGAGACTTTTATTTTTAATGAGGAATAATAATGATTTAATAATGACACCTTTTTTTTTTGAGAGCTTACTGTGTGCCCAGCTCTTTTTCTGAATGATCTCAACGAATTCTTCCGTAGTAGCCGTGAAGTATTATCTGCATTTTATGGGTAAAGACCCTGAAGCACAGAGAAGTTCAGTAAGCTGGTTAAAAGCCACACAGCAGGAGAGTGGTGGGGCTGGGATTCAGCCCAACTGCTTGCCCTAGAGCTCCCCTCCCCCAACCCAACTCCTAAGAGAGGGAATTTGGGAGGGGAAGGAAAGCATCAGCCTCTGTTTCCTACCCTTGTGATCTAAATACTACTTTATAAGCCCGGCCTCACTCAACCTCTGTTCCTGCCGCAAAGATAAGTTTATAGCATCCTTGAACCCCGGCCCTCAGTTTGTTTTCCATATTACTTAACGTCAGCAGCTGGGAAAAGCACGCTGGCTCTGTTCAGTCTACCATGTGGCAGTTCTATTTCCCCCTCTATTTATCAACAAAGGGCAGGAAAAAATTAACTAACCTGGGTATTAGAAGCAAGCCAGAACCTGTGAAATTGTACCTGGGAATGCAGGCAGACTCTGGGATGCTCTGCAGGACAAATGACCCAATTTCTTCCATAAATAACTTGCAAGGAGAAAGAAAAGAGATGACGGGGAAACCTGTAGATTAAAAGTTCTTAGGAAAACGTCACAGGAAACCTCTCTACTTTCTCTCAGTTTTGTTAGAAACCTGAAACTTCCCTTAAAGAAGAGTCTTTTTAAAAGGAGCCAAAAAAAAAAAATTCTTGACAAACCTCTCAACCGACCACCGTGGTGGACCCTTAGGAGTTCCTAATACAAAAAAAGAAATTTTTTTTTAGGACTTTTCTGAGACAATAGGGTCTGAGACAGTTGGACATGGGATTGACTGGAACTGTGGTGGTATTGAAGTAGAAATTCTTCCTAACAATAAGAATTATATTGCTGATTTGAGAGGTATGACAATAGTTTTATAGTTACAGGATCTTTTAGGGATATATTCTGTAATATTCATGGAAGAAATGTTAGAATTTCTGAATCTTCCTTCAAGGTAATATGGGCGTAGGGGTGGGAGAGTTGGAGGTGGAACAGGATTGGCCATGGGTAGTGATTGCTGAGTCAATCACAGCAATCTACTTATGTTTATGTATCCACCACAAATGTTCTTTGGGGGAAAAGTAAGCTCGTAAATTCAACTTATGGGACTGTTTCTAAGAGGGTTGTTATGAACTTCATGGGGTTTTATCATCATGAATGGTATTCAGACCAAGTAGAATCAGATACTGATTCAAATCCAAGATGAAGTTTATCTCTCTTTATCATTATGGAGAAATTCCAGATTGAAAAAAAAAAAAAAATTTCCAGGCCCACGGCATATGGCAATTACTGGGGCCAGGGATCCAACCTGAGTGATAGCAGTGATAATGCTGGATCCTTAACCTGAGCCACCAAGGAACTCTTGTGTTCACATTTTTATTTTTATTTTTTTTGGTCTTTTGTTGTTTGTTGTTTGTTGTTGTTGTTGTTGCTATTTCTTGGGCCGCTCCCGCGGCATATGGAGGTTCCCAGGCCAGGAGTTGAATCGGAGCTGTAGCACCGGCCTACGCCAGAGCCACAGCAACGCGGGATCCGAGCCGCGTCTGCAACCTACACCACAGCTCACGGCAACGCCGGATCCTTAACCCACTGAGCAAGGGCAGGGACGGAACCCGCAACCTCATGGTTCCTAGTCGGATTCGTTAAGCACTGCGCCACGACGGGAACTCCTGTGTTCACATTTTTAGAGAGTACAGATAGGACAGGTTTTATGAATGTGACATTTAGGTAAAAAAAAAAGTAAAATTCTCAAACTTCTATTTTGAAAATGCACATTTCTTTTAGAAACTTTTCTCACTGTGACAGTGTCATCTTTCTTTTAGAGGCACTAGGGAGCCTTATGGATTGTGTGATTTGAACAAGGAGAAGTGTCTGATTTGCGATTTTCTCATGTCACTTGTGCTTGTGTTATTGGTGTTATCATCAGTCCATGGTTATTGTCCGTTTTGTGGGAGTCAGTTTGGTTAAATTATGATAACATCATCCATCCATCCACTTTCCTGGGTGCATGTAAACTGTAATACCTTGCAGTCCTCAGAAGGACCCAAGGAATGAGGATGTGAAACTCCCAGTCTTCCTTCAGATACCCCTTGTGTCTGTGTGACCAGCTGGCATCTGAATTGAGAGTGCCAATAGCAATCCATTCATGAAATGTTAGTAAAATTTGGTCTCTCTGCCTCCCTTCCTGGGAGTCTTGTATTGATGTCCTCTTAACAGAAGCAGTTGGTGTAGTCAGCCATGCCTTTTGGTTCATGCTGGTGCATGCCTCTGCTTTTGTGCTCACTGCTTTCCCCCTGGCCCACCTGCTCCTCCTCACTTCAGTTATTCCAGTTTATTTCACACATTTTATATAGTGATAGAGGGTAGATTTTTTTGGATCCTGTTGTCTTCAGTTAGAAGTATTATTAAACTAGGAGTTCCCATCATGGCTCAGCGGAAACGAATCTGACTAGCATCCATGAGGATGCAGGTTCGATCCGTGGCCTCGCTCGGTGGGTTAAGGATCTGGTGTTGCTGTGGCTGTGGTGTAGGTCAACAGCTACAGCTCCGGTTTGACCCCTAGCCTGTGAACTTCCATACGCCATGGTGTGGCCCTAAAAATACAGGGAAAAAAAAGTATATCAAACTAAACACAGATTTTGAAAACAAATTTACGGTTACCAAAGGGGACATGTTGGGGGGGGGGGGTAAATTAGGAGTTTGGGATTAACATATACACACCACTATATATAAATAGATAACCAACAAGGACCTACTGTATGGCACAGGGAACTCAGTATCCTGTAATAACCTATATGGGAAAAGAACCTGAAAAAGAATGGATATATGTCTATTTATAACTGATTTATTTTGCTGTACACCTGAAACTAAATTCATAGCATTGTTAATTATACAACATTGTAAATCAACTATATGCCAATCAAATTTAAAAAAAAAATTTAAAGTATATCAGACTATTTTCTTTCTTCATGGTTTGCATTATGACAACCCGGATAGTTTTCAGATTTTATTGTCTTGACATGCCAATATTAACTAAACCATTCATTATTACCTCTACAAATAGATATTCAGGTATTTCCAGTTATTTCTTGTTATTTAGAATTCTGTAATGAGTACCTTTGTGCATATTAAATTTTGTTTTAGGGAAGTTATTTCCTTAAACCAATGCATTGGAGTCGAATTACTCTTACTGCAGTAGAGCGTTAATGCTTTCCTAAAGTATGAAAGAATTAAGTCCATTACCGCTAACGATGAATGACCAGCAATTTCACTACAACACCTTGTAACAAATACAACAAACTTGTATTTGTTAGGATTTTTCTTTGTTTTGGTATACGTAGAATGGTAACTCAGGGCTGCTTAATACCAGTTTTTGGTGACCATTATGAATGAAATTTTCCCCATGTTTTTATTTATATTTTTTCTCCTATGAGACTGGGGGGGGCTTAATTTTTTGTTTTGTTTTTTTTTCTTCAGAGCATGAACACTTAAAGTTGTGTGTGTTTATTTATTTATTTATTCATTCATTCTTTCTATAGCTGCACCCATGGCGTATGGAAGTTCCTGGGCCAGGGACTGAATCTGAGCCACTGTGACCTGCACAACAGCTGCGGCAATGCCAGATCCTTTAACCCTATAATATCCTGCCCAATTGTTGGATGAGTAAATGTGAGGCCTAGGTTAAGCAAATTGACCAAAATCATGTAGCTGAAGTTATGGATCTGGAAAGTTAAAATCCAGGCTGGTCAATTCTAAATTCTATACTTTTAGTCATCATGTTCTGCTCCCTTTGACAGAAATCTTTATCATAAAAAGTATAAAATACAGGAGTTCCCTGGTGGCTTAGCAGATTGAGAATCTGTGGTTGTTACTGCTGTGACACAGGTTCTGTCCCTGGCCTGGGAACTTCCACTTGCCATGGGTGCAGCCAAAGAAAAAAATAATAAAGAATAAAATTATAAAGTACACATAAGCACAAAGGAAAAAAATTCCATTTATCTGAAATTCCATCACAGTCAGCATATTGGGCTATGACAGCATATCTCAGAGGAAGGCAAAAGACCTATCACAGACTCTAGGAATGGGAGAGGTTTTGAAGAAACATGTACACTCTTCCCTGTATTCTCTGCCCCCACATCCCATCCCATCCCATCCGTTTGTAATGAAAGATGTGACTGGTTGTAGACTTTTGCAGGGTCAGTGATGAAGAGGAAGAAGAAAGTATTGAAAAGCGTAGGTGGTTATCCTTCCTGACTTTCTACCTTATATACATGTATGTTTAAAAAAATCAGTGAAGATATGAATGTCCTTCTGTGTCATTAATTAGTCACCACCCCTGTAACC
Source organism: Sus scrofa (assembly GCF_054392235.1). Classification (NCBI taxonomy): domain Eukaryota; kingdom Metazoa; phylum Chordata; class Mammalia; order Artiodactyla; family Suidae; genus Sus; species Sus scrofa. Next base: position 52,990,694 of record NC_139387.1, on the reverse strand, counting down.
TTGGCCTGCTTAATATTCTATCCAATGGATGTACCTCAGTGTAGCTATTGCTAGACACAGTCAGACTGTACCCATTTTTTATTATAAATAACATTCTGGTGAAAATTTTATATAAAAAACTTGGCTCATTTGTCCAGGTATTTACTTTAGCTTGATAAATATGAAATGCTGATTCAAAGGCTTTTGAGAATGACTGCTAGTTACTAAGATACCCTTGAAAAAAACCATTTACCAATTTGGCCCTCGTTAAAATGAGAAAGGGGGAAGGAGAGGGGAAAAAAGAGAGCAAACAATTTTTGATGGCGTGAAAAGGCTAAGAAGAGCTAGAGTGTTAGCCTTTGATGGGGTGATTTGAAAGCATTGGGGTTGCCTTTTCAAGGGATAGAAACTTTCATGAGAGAGGTGAGCTGCATTTTGTTTCTTGCATTTTTTTTTTTTCTTATTTATGGTCAGGAGTACAGGAATAGTAGAGCGTTAAATGTTTCATCCTGTGTCTCTATCTTTTTTAGAATTGCAGTTAATTCTCTTTTGAGATTTAGAAAGTCATAGGTCATTGTCTCTTCCTGAATATGGAAGCTGAAAATCAAATAGTCAAGTATTTTAACTGCTGTTTCGCTAAAGGAATACATCCTACTCTAGTTTAAGTCTATAAAGCTCCGAGGTCTAATGTTGGTTGGTAGGGTTTTTAACAGGAGGTAGCTGGGTAGGATTTATCTTAGGAAGCACTTAGCTTTGGGTATGACTCTTGTGCACTTCTTTAAGATGGTCATCTATTTTGAATGTCCCACTATAAACCTATAGATGTAGTAAATTCCTTATATTTCAGAAGTGTGATTCTTAGGAAATAAGTTAGGGAATCCACCAATCCATTTCTTTCTAAACACACATGATGCAGAGATCATGGACCTATTTGGATAATGAAAATACATCTATTCTCTGTGGGGAAGGTTAATGGGAAGAGTCCTTCCTGCTGGGTCAGCAATGATAGAGTTCATAGTGGGCCAGCCCACTTTCCAGAGCAATGTTGACCTCACTGGGGTATGTTGGTTCATGGAGTTCTATTGGCATGATAAAGTGTTATATTCCAGTGAGCTGAAGTCATTGTTTTTATTCAAATTTAACACAAGTTCAGAATGCTCTTTCAGAATGCTGTGGGATCCACGTGGCTTGATGTCATATTTTCATATTTTTTGAGTGATATCTGCAATAACACATTAATTAATGATATAGGAGTTCCCATCATGGCTCAGTGGAAATCAATCTGACTAGTATCCATGGTGAGGCAGATATGATCCCTGGTCTCACTCAGTGGCTTAAGGATCCAGAGTTGCCGTGAGCTGTGGTGTATGTCACAGATGTGGCTTGGATCCCTTGTTGCTGTGGCGTAGGCTGGCAGCAACAGCTCCGATTTGATCCCTAGCCTGGGAACCTCCATGTGCCTCGGGTGTGGCCCTAAAAAGACAAAAAAAATTTAATGATATAGATAGAAGGACTTGATTATACAGAGTTTCTTGGGTATGGAGGCCAGAGTTTTTAGGAATAGTGCAGCTGTCTCTCACATTTTCATAAGAAGTAGGACATATTTCAGAAAGTTTATAAAACATTTTTCTGTCTGAAGACACAACTGACTACAGTCAGAAATTGCTGATTTCCACCAGACTACCCCTATGTTTTAAGAAGTGTACAAATAATGGGAATGTCTACTCTAAAATTCTAGCCCCGGTGTTCCTGCTGTAGCATCTTGGGAGCACTGGGACTCAGGTTCGATCCCCAGCCCCATACAATGGGTTTAAGTATCTGGCGTTGCTGCAACTGCAGCTCAGGTCTGATGCTTGGCCCAGGGGATGCCACAGGGTTGCCAAAAAAAAAAAAAAAAAAAGAGAGAGAGTTGAAGGCCACTGTTTAAATATAATAGGTAAATTTTGCGTTAAGGTCTCTAATATTTGTCATATAAAGTTTTAATATGTAAGATGAAGTTTTCGCTATGGTCCATGATATTTGTCATGAAAAGTAAAGTTTAAAGTAGTTGAAAATCTGTGCTTGAAAGCTGAACTGTGTTCATTTACCTACCCCCATGCCCAGAGTATTGCCTCCTACAACACATGCAGTTGTACATATGTTTATTTTTTTTTTAATTTTTTTTGTCTTTTTAGGGCAGCATCTACAAAATATGGAGGTTCCCAGGCTAGGGGTCAAGTTGGAGCTGAAGCCGCCAGCCTATGCCACAGCAACATGGGATCCAAGCCACATCTGCCACCTACACCACAGTTCACAGCAACGCCAGATCTATAACCCACTGAGCAAGGCCAGGGATCGAACCCACTTCCTCATGGATGCTAGGTGGGTTTGTTAACCGCTGAGCCACGATGGGAACTCCTGCGTATGTTTATTTTTATATAAAATTTTATGGAAGACTAATCATTTCAATCAGTTTGATTAAAAACCTGCCCCCCAAAAACCTTTTGAATTCCAAAATTGCTGAGAATCTTTGAATTAGAATCTTTCTGTGGGAAATAAAAAATAATTGGCCAATATTGGCAAAGCTGGGCATAAAACTTTAGAATTAAAAAAAAGGCAAACCATGATTAAACACTACAAATATGATTGTGAAGCAACATGTTAATTTGAAAACATGTGGTCATTATTTGATGTACTATGTCAGTAGGCATTGTGAATACTAAACTTTTGGAACCTCAAGGGAAACTTGACTATACTGAATTTGACTTTTGGCATGGAAAATGGTTTCACCGAGGACTTTGGGACATCAGAGATTATTAGATTATTCATTCAGCCAGTATTTACATCATAGTGCTTAATACTGTGAGAATACACAAAAAGATGTACGCTCAACCTTTTTAACACTTCAGGGATTAGTCTGAAGCCCTTTGTCCAGCTTCAGATTTGCAAATATGCTATAATTTCTTCAATTCTTTAATGTCTTTTTTTTTTTTTAGCTGAGTCATCACTTTCTGGTACTGTTTAACTTGATCTTGACTTCCATCACTAAGCACAACTCTTAGCTTTTTGTCTGGTCATCCCACAAAGAAATAAATGTTAAGTCTGTTCATATGAGTTACTGGATAGGCAGGAAACAAAGGTGTATTGTAATACAGCTGTTTATGGTTGCCCAGACCCCATGTAACTAGCCAAACAGCCCAGGTTTGTAATTTACATTTGCTTTTCAGCTAAATTAGCCTTACTTGTCAGGGACCTTGAACCTAAAATTTGAAAATGCCAAGGGCTTATTTGAAAGAATCTATTCTTTGATAACAGAGTCTTCCTGAGGAGGCAAAACATACTTCTGGAATATTTAAACAGTGAAAATCAATGTGTGATTCGATGCCCAAATGAATGAATGGGTCAAAATATGAAATGCTGTTGGCAGGGAGAGGTGGGAAAACCACATGGGGTCATAGTATGAAAGGCTTTATTATTCGAGCAAAGGCTACAATATGGTTTTGAGCATGGTTAGGCATCAACTTGATTCATTTGATGGTAACTCCTACACATCCTATTTCCAGTCAAAGGGAGCCAGGATTTTGGACCCAGGGCTATGTGGCTTTAAAGTTTATGATATAGACCTTTATCCTATGTGGTTACCCCACAACTTTATAAACTCTGAGGTTCCCTCTTTCTTCAAGGTCCAACATAGTGATGGCCCCTTTCTAAAGCCTTTTTAGATCCCCTAATCTGGATCCTGTAGCACTTCGAACCTTTATTATATAGCTTTAATTTAGTCTTTTGTGTACTTCTTTCCCCTGCTGGATTGTGAGGATCCAACCTTCACAGGACATACAAATTATATCCCACAATATTTAGCACAGAGATTTGGCCTGTACTTTGGACGTGATGTTGGCAGTAGAAGAGAAAAAAGGAGAGTATGGGGTGTGTGGCCTTAGAAACAGGAATAGATATGTGCTGGAGAAGAAGAATCAGGCCATCCAGATTACATGAAAGACCAAAACTGAAGAAGGAGGAAGGAAAAGTAGGTAAGGGATAAAATGAGGAGGGTCTTAAATATCAAACTCAAAAGCTTGGACCTTGCAGATTTGGGAAACCAGTCAAGACTAGCCTGATTACAAAAATGGTTAAGACCATCTCTCTTTAAGTGTGAAACTGGTGGGGTAACTTGATATATTTTCTTCTTCTTTTACTTGGATCATATAAACTTGTCTTTCAGTACAAAAGAGCACTGGGTCACATTCAGGTGACACATTTCCTCCAGATATCCTGGAGAACTTCAGGAAGTAGCAGGGGTGGGGTGGGGGGGATGACTCAGCAAGGGGACATCTCCCTGAACCATGGTGGTTGATATGTGGATAGAGCTCTCTTGCCAGGCTGTGAAAAGCACTCATTCCCTAATTTCTGCTGATGCTCCTTCAGCCTTTTCCCAGATGGAAACCAGGTGGAGGACAAGATGCCATGGGAACAAACCTGGAAGACGTAGGGTCCCTCCGGAAAGGGTCCCTCTGGAACACTCTTATCTGAAGGCTTTCCAAAGTGCTTTGCCTGCCTGGGGAGGCCTTATTTACCAAGGGAAAGATAGACATTGGTCATTTCATCTGATTCTTTGATCATCATGGTAAAAAAAATAGTGTTGTGTGCTTTTGTATTCCCAGGACCCCAAGGTTAGCTCAGATCTTAGAATCAGAAGGGTCTTAGAAGTCTAGGAAATCCATTTACATCATTATTTTAGCCGTCTCATCCTAAACCATGCAGGGGTGTACTTTACTGTCTTTAACATTTCTTTTTTTTCTTTTCTTTTTTTTTTTTGCCTTTTTATGGCTGCACCTGTGGCATATGGACGTTCCCACGTTAGGGATCGAATTGGAGCTGTAGCCACCAGCCTATGCCATAGCCACAGCAACGCCAGACCTGAGCTGCATCTGCAACCTGCAGCACAGCTCATGGCAATGCTGTGTCCTTAACTCACTGAGCGAGGCCAGGGATCAAACCCGAGTCTTGTTAGATTCGTTTCCACTGCACCACAATGGGAACTCTCTTTCTAACAAACCTTTTGAGATTTCCTTTTATTATCTGTAACTTTTATGAAACTAAAATTATTATCACCACAGCACAAAGATTAATAATACCAGCTCAGGGCCCAGGTTGTCTGAGTTCTGATCCTGGTTTTTCCACTTAGCAGCAATGTGACTTCAGGCAAGTTATTTATCCTGTCTGCCTCAGTTTCCTCATCTCTAAGATGGGGGTAATCATTTACTTCCCTCAGTGTTTTTGCCAGAACTAAATGAAGGAATTCGTTGTTCAGTTAACTAAAAGTAAAGCCATTAGAATAGTGCCTGGTACATAAGTTCCCAATAAATATGACCCGTTGTTGTGCTGTACATGATGAAATTAAAGCTGCTAAAGGTGACGTGGCTTAGTTACCCAGAGAGATGACTACCCCAGGATTAGTGTTGCTCATTTCAGGATTTAGTCCACTGAAATAGCTGTTTCCTAGACCAGAGGTCAGCAAACATTTTCTTAAAGGGCCAGATCAGACAATAACTATTTTACATTCTGCATACCTTGCTGTCTGTCTCTGTTGCAACTACTCTGTCATTGTGTCTTGCAGAAGCAGCCATAGACAACATGTAAACAAATGCGCATGACTGTGTTCTAATCAAACTTTGTAAAAACAGGTGGCAGACTTCATTTGCCCTATGTACAGACTCCTGCTTTCAACACTTAAGTCTAATGTTAATAGACTTTGGATTCCATTTAGTTTTAAAGTATGACATGTGGCATTATTATAATAAACAGTAGCTTCACTTTCTAGTGATTATTAGTTTAACACTAGAAAGTTAAACCATTGTTAGTTACGATGGTCACACTTTATAAGATCAAAGGGATTTAGAAAATAAGCAGTAGTTATAAATGTGTTTTGCACCTCAAAGGGATATCAGAAGTCACTTATTTAGTGGTTTGGAGAATTGTCTTCGAATTTGAAATCAGATTTGGGCAGAATATTAAGGGTCTGTTTTATTAAATGGATGCAAATACAGACTGGTTTTTGTTTTTTTGTTTTTTGTTTTTTGTAATCGCTGTATAGGCAAGGTTTGTGAGTCATATGAAAAGTTGTTTGTAATTAGCCTTGTCATTACACTAAGGGTTTTTCTACTAAGAATGTTGTTTGCATGGGTTTGGATTTTTTATGGCTTACTTTTCAATTCGATAATGTGTTCTTGTTTTTAAATTAAACTTGTTCCTGAGCCTGTTTGTGAGTGGCTGGCTGTGTTGGTTCATTGGTATTTATAGCTTACTTCTGTTTCTGAGGAAATGACTAAAGTCTCTTGAATTCGATCAAAACTGCATCACAAAGGATATCTTTGACTTGCTTAAACAAGGCTCCTGATGGAAACTCAGAAAATTTAATGGTTCATGTTTATAAATGTTTTTATGTACCCAGCCCTGGTTGGGGCAAAATAATCAGAGTTCTGTGCTGAGGGAGGGATTGAATATACTCAGTTTATTAACATGAATTCCTCTGGAGCAAGTTTAAGCAGCACTTTCTCATACTACTCTTTAAAAAAAAAAATGTTTTCTAATTTTACATGTTGCTTTGAAGTGGATCTTACAGAACATAGGTGTATTTTTTTTCTTCTCCTTAAACTTTTTTCACTGATTTTTCTCCTTCCTCCTTCCTATCCAGGTGGCCCCGACGCAAGTGAAGTATCTACACTTGGCATACGTCATTTCTAGCAAGGAGGTTGATGAGGGTGGGGCAGGGTCTGGGGCAAGGTCTGGGGCAGTGACTGACTCATGGAAACCACTGTGTCTAGTGTCCTAATGGAACCGCCTATGTCCCCACCTATGGGATATCCATAGGCCCTCCCCCACCTCACTCTTATGCCCTCACTGTCCTTGTGACAGTGTAAGGGTCCCTCCTTCTGCTCTTTGTTCCAGGGCACTGGGCGGGGAGGAAGAGAAAGCCCAGCACCTGCTCAGACCCAGGCCTGCTGGCTCTGGTATCCAGGCTGGAACTTGCCTTTTTCTATAAAGGCTCTGTTGGAGGTGGTTGGACTTTGAGGTCAGCTAGGTTGTGAGCTCATTGGGATGTCTGCCTGAGCTTTTAATATAATCATTGTTTATGGAGTTCCCATTGTGGCTCAGCAGGTTAAGAACCCAACATAGTGTCCTTGAGGATGCAGGTTCAATCCCTGACCTTGCTCAGTGGGTTAAGGATCTGGTGTTGCCACAGCTGCAGTGTAGGTCCCAGATGCAGCTCAGATCCGGCGTTGGCATGGCTGTGGTGTAGGCCTGCAGCTGCAGCTCCTATTTGACCTCTAGCCTGGGAACTTCCATATGCTGCAGGTGTGGCTCTAAAAAGAAAAAAAAAAACACTGTTTAGTTTGAACCCTTTTATAAACAGCTCAGGGAACCAGTTCTCTAAATCTTGGATCAAAGTATTAAACAGATAAAGATGCAGTTGCTCTGCCCACTACCACACATCTACCCAGCCCTGCCACTGTTCTCAGAAGAACCTATGGGGGTAGAGTTCCTAGCACTCACTTTGAAAACTGCTGATTAATATAACTTTTGGAGCACATACTAGTCTTAACGTCAGGCTTGCTGTGTATGCATCATTAATTGCTTATCATTTACCTGAATTGATGTGTATGTATGGGTCATATATGATGTTGCCTTTAGGGGAGGCTGAGTGGACAGAAGCTTATGTGGGCTGAGAAGGTCCTTCAGGACAATCTGTATCTACCATTCCTGCCTAAATTCCGTTGTTGGTAACACATTTTATTTCAATGTTAAGCACCTGTCTCTTCTGAAGCTCTTTTTTGAAAAAAAATGAAAATGTTCTCAAGAAGCGTGTCCTTTAAGTTGTTAGAATCTTGGGGCTGGTCCCCTTGCTTCCCTACCCGAACATCTGAGGTCACTGGCTCCTCAGAAGGGCAGAGACAAGGAAGCAGTTATACTCCTACTTCATCATTTTGTCTGGGATTGGCTCTGATCATACACACATTTGAAAAGTACGTGTGAGATAATAACCCTAGTATTTGACTTGGAGACGCTCGCTTTCTCATTTGGATGGAGGTGGTTATGACGTATTGAAACTTTTACTATTCCTAAGTGTTCCTTCACTGTTAAAATATATTGTACTACTGTAATGATGAGGATATTCATGCGTCTGTGTGTGTGTATCTGTGTGTCTACATATTGTGTGCATATGTATATATTATATATGTATAAAACTGGGACTTTTTAAAGCATATACCATTTCAAAGAGTTATGGGAATAAGAATCACAAGTCTAAAAAACAGTGGGTATGTTTCTACATAGTGTCTGTGTACTGTTCTTGTTGGACAAGAAAATAATAAATTTCCTCATTTAAAAAAATCTGTTGGAGTATAGTTGACTTGCAGTATTGTATTAGTTCCAGGTGTACAGCAAAGTGAATGAGTTGTATATATACATATACCCATTCTTTTTTCCCATATAGGGTATTGCAGAATATTGATTAGATTCCCTCTGCTATACAATAGGTTCTTGTCATCTATTTTATATACAGTAGTGTGTATATCTTATTCCCATCCTCCCAATTTACCCCTCCCCCCACCACAGTTTCTCCTATGGTAAACATGTTTGATTTTGAAATTTGTGTGTGTGTTTTTTATAAATAAGTTCTTTTGTATCATTTTTATTGGATTCCACATATAAGTGATATCACATGGTATTTGTCTTTCCCTGACTGACTTCACTTAGTGTGATAATCTCTAGGTCCAATTTCCTCGTTTTTTGAAAAATCTTAACAACTAAATATTGGCAAACCATGGTTCATTCATTTACTCAGCAAACACAGAGTACCCAACATGTGCCAGGCACTAGATGCTGTAAAAATTAATTATGGTGGTTTTCTGCTGAAAGGTTTCGAGGAATATTTGTGGTTGTCCAGTAACTGAGGAAATAAGAAAAAAGAATGCTGAATGGGGTGAAAGAAGAAAAACGAAGGGAGGAGAAGGAACAATTGAAGGATAGATGGAAGGAAGTTAGTTAAATCTATTGGTCCTTAATGCATTTTATTGTTTTTAATTACATACGTGTTATCTAGTTTGATGTTCTTTGCTTATACAATAATTTACCATCTGTAGGTTTTCTATGGCATGTTATCATATGAAGTTAGTTTTAATTTAACTTTTTATATTTGTTTCGTTTCAGTATAAATGATTTTTATGGATCAGATTACTAATAAGTATATGGAAGATTTGAAGAGCTGAAGGAAGAAATCAGTATTGAATTTTCTTTTAAATGTAAGTAAACTCACTTCTCATCATTGTTCATTTGTGATCTCTTAAAGGCTGCAATTACCTTTCTGTATATTCAGTGTGTAAATTTTTTCCCAGTAGGAAAGTTATTGGACTATGTAGTCTACTCATTAAGTCTATGAGAAAAATTTAAAAATTTAAAAATTTTGAAATATGAGAATTTGTGACCCACTCCCCTATTTCAAAATTTTTAAATTGTAGAAGTAGTATGACTAACATAGGTGGTTGTAGAACTTAGATGTGACAGTCAGTGAGCAAATCTTTATTTGGCATCGAGAAGGAAAACTCAGACCTGGTAGCACATAAAAAGCACTGCCCTTTTCTCAAGTCCTTTACTGCTCATTATCCCACAGATCACAGATCATTTTAGTGCCCCATGTGAGTCAGTGAGAATTGTTGGTCGGCCATTAATGACCTCACAGGCTTAGAGAAATGAGGGGTTTCCATTATAAGCTTATTTACTTATTCATTTCCTCCCTATTTCTCTTGTTCAGCAATAATAATAATACTTGACTATTTATGGAACTTCATTTAAGTGACCAGCACTTGACTAATTCAATTCAATCAATATTCATTCAGGAGTTCCCGTTGTGGCTCAGTGGTTAACGAATCCGACTAGGAACCATGAAGTTGCCGGTTTGATCCTTGCCCTTGCTCAGTGGGTTAAGGATCCGGCGTTGCCGTGAGCTGTGGTGTAGGTCACAGATACGGCTTGGATCCTGTGTTGCTGTGGCTCTGGCATAGGCTGATGGCTACAGCTCTGATTAGACCCCTAGCCTGGGAACCTCCGTATGCCACGAGAGTGGCCCAAGAAATAGGGAAAAAAAAAAAATCAATATTCATTCAATGCCTGCCTTTTCTGAGGGTTACCACATGCCAGGTGCTGCTCTGGCACTGTTACCTTCTGTTATGCTCACAGCAACCTTGCAAGGTAGACGTTAAGGTTTCAGTGATCCAGAGGGGGATGCTGAGGTTCAGAGAGAGGTCAGGAGAATGCAGACAGACGATCACAAAGGTAGGAAGGGGAAGAACCATACTCTTTGACTTTTCTTATTTGCCACCTTCTAAATAGTGCACAAATGCTCATCCTGGTACAGTTGTTGTTAGGAGACCGGAACCTTCTGGCTTGTGTCCTTAATAGAAATGTGATCCTAATCCTTCTGAACCATGGCTGTTGTCACAACAAGGAAGGAAGTTTGAGAGGCAGCTTTGGTACCTGGATGGAGAGTTAAGACATCTAATGCCGAGACTCAGCCTTGCTGTGGATTTCCTGTGTGTCTTTGAGATATTTGATACCCATGGCAAGTAGTTACTCTTATGCCAACTAGGGAGACCAGACCAGAAGTTCTCCAAAGCCTCCTTCAGTCAGGTTGTTAGTGAAGCATGTTAAACACAAAGTGCACAAGTCCTCAGTGGATGGCTTGATGAAATGATTGTCACAAAGTGGACACATCTGTGTAACCAGCTAGAGATTAACAGAAAATTACTAGCACCCCAGAACTCACCTCCCCTAATTCTCCCAGAAGTGATCAATTGCCTGATTTCTAATGCCATGGATAGAGTTCTGCCTATTCTTAAAGTCTATATGATAGAATCATACAGTATATATTCTTTTGTGTCTGGCTCATTTTGCATATTATGTTTGGGAAGTCTCTCTGTGATATTGCGTATAGTTTTTTCCTTTGTTCTCTCTTATGGCATTTAATTTTATATTTATTTGATAGCCACTTGATTATTTTAGTAATTTCCAATTTGGATGTATTACAAATAGTGCTCCAATGAATTTTTATGCCTATCTTTTGGTGATGACTGTGTTTTTGGTCAGGGATTACTCAATAATTTGGATTCAGCAGCTCTGTGGAATGATGTTGAAGTAAACATCTTGGAAAGCAGACAAGTAGATTTCAGGTGGGGGGTGATGTGTCTGCTTCAGCGTGATGCTCTAAGCATGCTGGTCAGGGACAGATGGAGCTGTTTTCATAGATTACTCTTGGGGGTGTGGCAGGTGAAAGCCCTCTCTGATATGTGTGTGATGTGGTGAGGTTTGCTCCCCTGGCAGAGGAGGGCTTAGTTTGGGTTCGGTAAGGGATTACAGAGAAGAGAAAATAGACCCAGAAGACAGATGTGTCTGGGCTCCTCTAGAAATGGTTAGTTTATGTTATCATTCAGATAAAGAGCCTGGAGAAATGACAACCCAGAGTAAGAATCAGCTTAAGAGACCTGAGGAGTCTAGGAGATGAACAGAGAAATAAAAATGATCGGAGCAGGCAGGCTGGAGCTCTCAAAACATTTTTTGAACGCATTTATTAAGTCTAACTTTTAAGAAAGCTTTGAAAAACCAGTCCCCAAAGTTTGAATATTGAGTCAAGAATGAAGTTAATAAAATTACCAAACTAAGGAGTCCTATTGTGGCACAGCAGGTTAAGGATTCAGCACTGTCCTTGCAGTGACTCAGGTTGCTGCTATGGCACGGGTTTGATCCCTGGCCCAGGAACTTCCATATGCCATGGATGTGGCCAAAAAAATTTTACCAAACTGAGAATAAATGTGTTTTCAAACAAATACGGGATATGGACATGTAGGCTTTGCTGAGACTGTTCCATGATCACATGATCACAGACTTAGCACTTTCTTTCTCTATGATTTCTTGGCATCAACTTCCTCATCTGTAAAATGGGGATGTTGATTTACTTACCATGTAGGTTTCCTGTGACACTTTACTCTGATAGTATCAGGACTGTGCTGCTGGTTGCATTGCATGGGCACTAAAAATAATAGCCATTATTTTTTTTTCCTGGTATTTATTATTACTGATATTACCTGCTTGACTCTGTATCTGATACTTTGTAGTTTTCAGATCATTTTTAAACAATAAAAGGTTAATTTAGCTCTTTTATTTTTTAAGTAGGATGAATACTAACAAAAATATTTTCCTACTTGCCCCACCTTAAACTGAAGCTTAGAGGAAAGATGAAGAGAAACATTTGTCTCTGTGTCCTTGGCAGGTCCCTCCCCAGGGTGAGTCAGTGAAGACATTCTTGGTTGTTGGAACTGCTTTACTCAGTTAGTTCAAGAAGAAATCAGAGGAGCTGAGATGCATGGGAGAACTGGGTCATTTTGCACAAAGGAACATCATAATTTTATATGTTACACTCTCAACTTTTGCCAGGCATTTCACATACAAGCATCCTTGGGATTCCCGCTGTGGTACAATGGGTTAAGGATCTGGAGTTGTCTCTGCAGCCACTTGGGTCACTGGCCCAGCACAGTGGGGTTAATGATCCGGAGTTGCCCCAGCTATGGTATAGGTCACAGCTGTGGCTTGGATTTGATCCCTGGGCTGGGAACTTCCGTATGCCACAGGTACAGCCAAAAAAAAAAAAAAAAAAAAAAAGTATCTTTATTTACCAGCGAAGCTGGGTGAGAGGCTCTGTGGGTGAGTCACTACAGATGACAGCTGGTCTAGGGTGTCCATTCCAGCTGGCTCTGGTTATGGACATCTTTCCACCTGTTGGTGAGTTCTGGCCTGGCCATTGGGGCCTATAGTGTAGATTAAGCTTGATTTTGCCCTCAGTGGGATTATGATCTAATAAATGAAAAATCTAGTGTTCTAAAAAGGCAACTTTTACGATTAGTTGAGTCAAAGACAATATTTGACACAAGACTCTGAAATTCTAGTTCTGACTTCTCTACTAATTAGCTGTAAAACTTTAAGCATGTCATTAATCTTGGGTCTCAGTTTTCTCATCTGTAAAATCAGAAAGTTAGATGGAAATTTGAGACAGAGCAAGATTCTGTGAATTCTCTAAATGTAACAATACCTAGTTTGGGATGTAGTTGTATTTTTCTAAATGGTATATTCTTCCATGGGTTTGTCCCAAGTCAAAAGTTCTTGTGACAGCAGATTTTGGCATTTATGACAGTTGGGGAGTCATTTTAAAAGATAACCTCAGTTCACAAAATAGTTAATGCCCACAGCAGATAAAAAACAATCAGACTGTCATGACTGATTTAAGGTTACATGAGTATATGTGAATTCATTTCACTCTTACATTTACTTTAACCAGCTCTTGTACACTTGCTTTATCCATTGAAGCATATTTATTTATGTTAAACTGTATAAATATGCAAGATATTACATTTAGATATATGGCATAGCTGGATTGTGAAAGCTGCATTTGACCTTATCTTGCATCTCTAAATTCTCAGTTCTCACGTTGCAGTCACACAGTTGGGAGTGTCACAAATTAAATTTGGATTTGTTTCCTTGTTCCAGATGTTGAAGAAATTCTTTATTAAAAAGCAATATTTAAAATTAGCATTGAAATGAAATACTGGAGTCAACTGAAGCAAAAATAGATACCAAATAGTGTTATCACTTAATAATTACTTTTAAGTTCTGGCATCTGTTCTCTTTTTAAAAAAATTTTTTTGGCGTATAGTTGATTTACAATGTTGTATTAACTTCAGGTGTATAGCAAAGTGAATCAGTTATGCAAATACATATATCCATTCATTTTTCTCCTATAGGTTATTGCAGAACATTGAGTAGACCTCACTATGCTGGTCAGTAGGTCCTTGTTAGTTCTCTATTTTATACATAGTAGTTTTATGTGTTAATCCCATCCTCCCAATTGATCCCTCCCTGCTATGTTTTCCCCTTTGATAACCCTAAGTTTGATTTCCAAAATCTGTGAGTTTATTTCTGTTTTATAAATAAGTTCTTTTGAATCATTTTTATTAGATTCCACGTATAAGTGATATGATATGGTATTTGTCTAACTTACTTCACTTGGTGTGATAATCTCTAGATCCACCCATGTTGCTGTCATTGGCATTGTTTTGTTCTTTCTTATGGCTGAAATAATATTCCATTGTATGTATGTATCACATCTTCTTTATCCATTCCTCTGTCGATGGACATTTAGGTTGTTTTCATGTCTTGGCTATTGTAAATAGTGCTGCAGTGAACACTGGGTTGCATCTATCTTTTTGAGTTACATATATCTGGTTTTCTCCGGATATATGTCCAGGAGTGGGATTGCTGGATCATATGGTATTTCTGTATTTAGTTTTTTAAGGTACCTCCATACTGTTTCCCATAGTGGTTGTACCAATTTACATTCCTACCGACATTGTAGGAAGGGTTCCCTTTTCTCCACACCCTCTCCAACATTTGACTTTTTGATGATGGCCATTCTGACTGGATGTGAGGACCTCATTGTACTTTTGATTTACATTTTTCAAATAATGAGTGATATTGAGCATCTTTTCATGTGCCCTCTCTCCTCCTATACCCAGGGGTATCTGCATGAAGCTGATGCACGAGGACATATTGTAAAACTTGGAGATATTTGTACCTGGAGCCAATTAGATGTTCTGGAACCTGGTAAATGAAGAAATACCATTTGCTTCAGTTTGCAGGCAATGAGCTAATCTCTCCAACGCAGTAGTGGTTTTTGAGCTCACAGGTGACGGTGGTGAAGGCTGTCTGGTTATACTACTTTGGGGGCTGAATGGACCCAGGCACAGGAATGAAGCGGGGCCCTTCATCTGGCCTTGTGGCTGCCTCCTCTCCATGAGGCCGAGGAAAGCCATGGGAACATGCAGATGGTTACTCAGGCCTGCCCACACCATCGCTCCACCTGGTCGTGTAGGGATTTCTAAGTGGGCAATTTGTAGCCTCTGAGATGGTGTCATCCCCAAAGAAAGGCCTCCACCCCAGCTTTGTCCCTTCGTGTCCTTTGTCCACACCCTTCTTGCAGGTTTATCGCTGTATTACATGCAGTGTGAAGTTTTCTATCTCCCGATTGCATATTTTGGACCAAACATTCCTTCTTCTAGGCAATTCATACTAAACATTCTGAAAATTCTGCTGAGCTGGTGGCTGTCTTGTTTGAAATCATGTGTCCTATATGTGGTTTTTCATGTGCTCATCATAACGTGAGACAACATGTTAATGAATTTGTCTTCATGAAACTTACAAAAAAACTTTTCTCTTTTATTTTCCTTCCCTCTGGTAATCTCTCCCTCTCTTACCAAATATCTAAGATCACCTTTACAGTCCAGTGGGGATTTAGTTGGGCTTTTGGAGCTCTTCCTTCAAGCAGGTGCTTCCGTGTGTGAGTGTGTGGAGGGTGGAGGAACTTGGAGGGCTGCTTGAAGCTCTGTGCTCAACTTGCCAAAGCCAGAACTGCCCCTTTATTTTCAATTACTTGTTTTCTCCTCACCTCTTGGGAAACTGGCCGTCAGTGCCTTTGACGTTTTTCCTCCTTAATACAGATATGCAGGAGTTTAACTTGCAGACCGAGGGAAACGAAATATTTACACACTTGCCAAATAAATAATCAAACTATGCAGGGTGTGTGCTGCAGGAGCAGCTCGTGGGCTGGCTCTGTAACTACCTGGACCGGTGGTGTGTGTTTCTGTCATGTCGCTGTGCATTTCCACAGTTAGTGAGGAAGCCTTGGCATCTCTGATGGCAATTAGAGCTATTGTCTTAGCAGTTTTAAGGAGGAAGAAGAGAGTAGGAATTTTGACTCCTGCTTAGTGAATCCGTGGTTTCATATTGTGGTATTTGGGGAGAACCTGGGTTTTGGCACCAGAAATTCAACTAGCCAAGGTTCTCCATCGCTTTGAGAGTGAAGACATGGGTTCAGTCATTCTTAAACCCATTATTTAGCAGTAGCTCAAGGCTTCATGCATCATAATCACAGAAATGAGTGGATCTCCAGGGTGTCTTCAGTGTTGCTTATGTACCTCGATGCTGGTCTCTCCTCGTCAGATCACAGCCCAGAGCTGCTCCAACCAAGAGGGGCCAAATTAGGGGTGTGGCATTCACAGCCATTGTAGCAAGATTCATTTAGTCCTCAGATAAAAAATAATATATGCTATCTCCCCAGAAATTATTTCAGACCCTGAAATAGCTTCCTGTGCCCATTACCTTGAACCCAGGTATAATCCCTTGCCCATGACTGACTCCTAAGTATGATACAATAATTGTATTTGTCGTCTGTGTTTTAGTTTGTATTTCAAAATATAAGCTGTTATCGTACCATCATCTTTTCCTGGTTGTATGTTTGTTTTGACTTTATTCCTTTACCTTCATGGTAGTAATTATATGCTTGGCTTTATATACTTGTGCCATTTGATACTGTGATGCTTGAGAGATTTTAGAAGAAAAGGTCATCAGCTGTCTTTCCAGGCTATTCTGGGCATTTTGTACTATATTTACTTTGGACCCGGCTTTTCTTGCCCTTGGTTTCTGATTAGCTCTTCCTCCTCCTTACCTTGGCTTCTCATCTTGCTTGGAAGCATTTCAGCAGTTCTGCGTTGGGATGACTATTTTGTTTAACAAATAAACTCTATCTCAACCTTGGGAGAGAGTCAAGAAGACAGGCTGGAACTCTCCATGAAAGCCTCTGGTTCTGCAGTATGGAGTTCCTGGAGTAGGGAAGCTGGCTGTTAGTACACTGATGGCCAGAAGTTGTTTCCTGCTTGCAAATTTGCTTTGACAAAAGGAAACATAGATGCTGGGGCAGTCTCAATAGTTTTGGATATTTTGGTGGGACTTAAATGGTCTTATTGTTTATACATTTTTAGAAATTAAATAATGGATTATTTGGGGAGTTCCCATTGCGGCTCAGTGGTTAATGAACCCGACTAGTATCCACGAGGACACAGGTTTGATCTCTGGCCTTGCTCAGTGGGTTAGGGATCCAGTGTTACCATGAGCTGTGGTGTAGGTCGCAGACGAGGCTCTGTCCTGTGTTGTTGCAGCTGTGGTGTAGGCCAGTGGTTACAGCTCTGATTCAACCCTTAGCCTGGGAACCTCCATATATGCCTTGGTGTGGCCCTTAAAAGACAAAAAAAAAAAAAAAAAAAAAAAAAAAGAATGGATTTTCTGGTTAGAAAAGTGGGCGTTTTTCAGAGGCCTTTGACCATATTATTGGGGTTGTCAAAAAAAACCCCAAGTATCGAGCAGGAAATAAGTGGCCTTCAAGGACTGTCAAGCCTTTAAGCATAAGACTTGTCCCAAGAGAAAACAGCGATACCCCCAAACTCCCATTTACCTGCTGCACCCCCCACCTTTTGACCCTTGCTTCTCCACCTCTTGTTAGCCAGCAGATCAGCAAGCACTTCTTTGTAAGAGTCTGTCTAAGTGACTCTAGAGGGACAAAAAAATGCCAGCTAATCCTACTGAAGTGTTACGGGACCCAGAACATGATTTCTTTTTTACATTTTTTTGGCCTTATTTTTAAAAATTGAAATATAATTGACATACAGTATTTTGTTAGTTTCAGGTATAGTACAAAATGGTTCGATTATTTGCATATGTTATGAAATGATCACCGCGATAGGTCTGTGAACCATTTGTTCACATACAAAATTGCTACAGTATGATTGACCATATTCCTTATGCTGTGTTACCTCCCCATGACTTCCTTGTTATCTAACTGGAGGTTTTTGTACCTCTTAGTCCCTCTCACCTGTTTACCCACTGCCACATCCCTCTCCCTTCTCCACTTCAGTCCCACTCCCATGCCTCTGTTATTAGAAACTTTGATGCTGTAAAGATGTTACCGGAATCCGGGTTCTTGTTCACACAGTCGAAGAATGAGCTCTGTGAACATATAGGCAGCAAGCAAGCAAAGTCTTTATTAAAGGAAAACAAATAGCTCCCAGGGCTGCTGGGAGTGGGGAGAAGAGTCCCCTTTCTCTGTTGTCCTATAGGGGTTTTTATCCCTTAAAGATGGGGGGTACCAACATGGGGTCCAGAAAGATGTGATTTTCTCCCATTGGCCTTGATCAATTACCTATATCAGTCCTTATCCAATAGGGGTTTTAGGGGTGGAAAGTCCTGTAGGTTTCATGGTTTCTTTGCCCTTTTCTTCCCGAAAACTGAGTCACAGGGAATTAGGGATTAATATTAATGTCCATCTGGGTGTAGGTACACTCCCTTTGGTAAACAAGGCCTGTGGGGATGTTACTCCCTGGAGCCCTTAAGCCGCAAATGTTGATCAATGGCCATACCAAAGAATATGTCAAAGCCCATGCTCCTACACTGACTCCTAAGTTAGTGTTCTGCCTCAACTTCTCTTTAGAACATGGATTTGATCATCTCATACTCTTGCTTCAGAAATTCCATTCTCTACAGCAGAAATCGACAGAACATTGTAAATCAACTATATTTTAATTAACAATTTTTAAAAAATTCCATTCTCCCCATAAGAGACAATTCAAAGCTCCTTGGTGGTCAGGCTCTATCCCTCCATCTCAGACTTGTGCCTCTTACCATTGCACTGAAACACACCTGGCCCTTGGGCTAAATTGGACCCTTTGCTGTATCACAAACACGCCTTTGAGGACTTCTGGCTGTTGCACAGGCTGTCCCCTCTGCAAGTGTTGTCTGCTCCTTCTCCCCAATTTTCCTTTCAGCTCTAGCTCCAACTACAGCCTCTCTGCTACATCTGGCAACATGCTCATCTCCCCTACAAGTGTGAGTTCTGCAGAGGAAGAGTCTATTAAACTCATCTCTGTGCACAGCCTCTAGCATGTTAATGTACGTTCACTCATTGAATGAGTGAATACTTCTAAACGTTATCTAGAGGAAATATGAAGGCTTCAAGGATCTTTTTAGGGAGTTCACTGGTGGTATAGAGGTCAGGACTTTTACTGCTGCAGCTCAGGTTCAATCTCTGGTCTGGAAACCAAGATCCCAAATCAAGCAGTTGCACACTGTGGCTAAAAATCTTTTTAAATAAAAAAGAGAGTCTCGAATATTGGTTTCTACTAAGACAAGTAGAAAGCTGTGGCTGTCCTTTTGTTACCTCGCTTTGTCTGTTGTACAAAACTGAGCTTTTCCACTCAGGAAACACCTCTACTCTGCCACACTCCCTGGCCCCCAATATAAACATCCAGGGACTAGACTTAATTAAAGTGGAAGCTAGTGAAATTTTATGTGAAAGGAAATGACATTCAATTTCAGATATCATCTGTTTCAATTATTTCCTGCAGATTAACCATTCATTTCACCCAATATTTATCGCAGAGCTACTATGTACAAGAAACTGGGCCAGGGCTTTGGAGCATGAAGAGATAAGCAGAACATAGGGGCTTTTGTCTAGTGGGAGAGAAAGATGTGGAAACACATTTCTGTAAAACAGGATGAAAGGTATACTTATTCCAGGTAGTGCTATGAATGCACAAAGGGAGGTGGACCATTCCTTGCCTTTCAGAGAAGAGCTTAGATTTAACTTGAGCTTTGATGAGTGCATTTGGGGGTAGGTAGGTGGCAGGGCAGACTGAAGGAGTAGCATGGTTAGGGCAGCTCCAAAGAGAGGGAAGGTATAAGCAAAGGCACTGAGGTGCCAAAGTGCAGGGAGCAACAGCAGGGCACAAGTCCTGCAAGGAAGGACCACAGGGGCAAGGGTGTGGCATTGTAAAATAAGTCTGGGAAGGAGTTCCCGTTGTGGTATAGCAGAAACGAATCTGACTAGGAACCATGAGGTTGTGGGTTCGATCCCTGGCCTTGCTCAGTGGGTTAAGGATTTGATGTTGCCATGAGCTATGGTGTAGATTGCAGACATGGCTCGGATCCCATGTGGCTATGGCTGTGGCATAGGCTGGCAACTATATCTCCGATTCGACCTCTGGCCTGGGAACCTCCATATGCTGAGGGTGCAACCCTAAAGAAAAAAAAAATAAGACTGGGAAGTTATATAATCATCTGATAGAGAAATTTAGTGGCAGTTTGCTTAGACTTAATTCTGTGGTCATTAGGAGCTGTGCAGATTTTTAAAACAAAGGAAGTATATGACAGCAAGAGCAGTGGCTGAAATTTGCAAGCATGTACTATGTGCAGGGTTCTTTTACTAAATCCTGATTGCAACACTTTGAGGTTAGTACCATTAGTATCACATTTTCTAGATCACATGGAAAGCCTAGAGAGCTTAAGTAACTTCTCTTAGTATCTACCACAAATATGTGGTGGATCTGGGATTGGAAGCCTGGAGGTTTTGTTTAAGAACTTATGTTTTGAATCTGGGATTGAAGTGTAGGATTCAGGGAGTCTCTGAATTTTTGAATTGTTTGCAAAGTGTTTAGTATATATAAATATGTGCATTTAAGAGAAAACCTAGAGCTTCAATCATATAAAATACATGCTCCATAAAAGGTTAATAAAGATATAGGAGTACCCTCTTTTGCTCTTAAAAGTCCCCCAGTATGTTCAATGCAGTAGATGGTGAATTTAGACTCATGCTGCTTTTTAGGTTGGAAAAAGCAGAACAATCTAGCACCACTCAAAATAAAAGGAAATGCCAAAACAGTTTGTAGGAATTGTTAGTATTATAAGTGGCAAGCTGTTCTTGATTGTGAGAAGCATGAAAAATGTCCAGGACAGTCTTATGAAAGTAAACATGAGATGCCCAGGCCTTGGAACTTGTGGATAATTTGAAGGCAGAGAGTCTGGCTCCCCATTGGGCAAATAAGTATTCTTACAAAAGCTAAATACATTCCTGAGATTTAAAACGGTTTTGGAAAATGCCTAGCTGTGAATCTTCTTTCAACTGGACCGCTTTGTCCTTTTACAGTTAGAGGGACTTAGGGGGTGAATAGTTATTAACCCATAAGACTGAAAATTCCTTATAGCCTGTGGTGAATCCAAAGGCAGGTCTCAGGGTGAATGAATCCAGATTAAAGAATTGCTTAGTTTATATCACTTGAGAAACCAGATTAGCACCTAAATTTTATTTAGGATAAAAATTATAATGCTTTATTATTATTTAAAAAATTTTATTTTGGAGCTCCCATTGTGGCTCAGGGGTAATGAACCTTGCTAGTATCCATGAGGATGTGGGTTCGATCCCTGACCTCACTTAGTGGGTGAAAGATCTGGAATTGCCGTAAGCTGTGATGTAGGTCGCAGATGCAGTGGCTCAGATCTAGCATTGCTGTGGCTGTGGCATAGGCTAACACCTGCAGCTCTGATTCATCCCCTGACCTGGAAACTTCCATATGCCACAGGTGCGGCCCTAAAAAGACAAAAAAAAAAAAAAAATTATTTTTATTTTTTTCTTTTTTGGCCACCCTGCGGCATGTGAAGTTCCCAGGCCAGGGATCAAATCCAAGCTGCAGTTGCAGCATCAACAGTGCACGATCCTTTAAGCCACTGTGCTAGGTCAGGAATCGAGCCTGGGTCCTGGTGCTGCAGAGACACAGCGCATCCCATTGTGCCACAGCAAGAACTCCATAATGCTTTAAATAAGTCCGTCTTTCAGATCTTACTAAATATGGAAATATAATACTTTAGTAACAGAGATCTGGATTCTCTACCTTCTAGAGTTTTTCTTAACATATTTCCCATCTTTGTTTTCTCATTTTCTATTTTATATTTTTCCTGAACTTTTTGAAAGTGTTGATGTATAGTCCCCATTTGGATTTCTCTATTAACAAATGTCTTTTATCATAGTGTTGTAGATTTAAAGGATTCAATCGAGGATGGTAAATAGCAATTAGTTGTCACATCTCGTTAGTCTCTTTTTTGAACTATCTTGTCTCCCCGCCTTTGTTTGTTTTTCCTTATTTTGTATTTCATGACATTAACATGTCTGAAAAGTCTGAGAAACTTATCTAGAAATACGTCTTTTTGTCTGAATTCACCTGACTGTTGGTTTTCTAATGTTTAGATTCAGATTAAACATTGCTAACAGGGAGGCACTACACTGCTTCTCTTCAGAAGGTCGTGGTGATGGTTAGGCTAAATTTAATCACTTATTAAGATGGAGTTCACTGGACTTCTCCGTAGTAAAGATCCCTAATCCCCTTAATTATAAGTCGTCTGTAGGGTAATTCTTGGGGACCATGTGCATATCTTGTTACCCAACAGTCATTCACTCACCCAGTGGTTTTAGCAATTTTTTTTTTTTTTTTTTTTTTGGTTTTTAGGTCTGAACCTGTGGCATATGGAAGTTCCCATGCTAGGGGTCAGATTGGAGTTGCAGCTGTGGGCCTATGCCACAGCCACAGCAACACTGGATCTGAGCCACATCTGTCACCTACGTGCTACAGGTTGTAGCAACGCCAGTCCTTAACCCACTGACCCAGGCCAGGGATTGAACTCACATCCTCATGAATGCTAGTTGGGTTTGTAACCCGCTGAGCAAACTCTGCTAACTGAATGAGTGAAGTTACTTTACTGGAGAAAATTTTTCCTTTTCCTCCCCATTCCTATTTGGGGGAAAATCTAGGCCACCAAAGACAGATGGCAGAAGAGTTGATGAAAGTGAAACTTGTAAACAACTATCACAACTATCCAAACATATGTTAATATTTTAAATGTCTGAAGTGTTTTCTTTTGTGAGTGGGTGTATAGGAGAGAGAGAGAAAGAGAGAGCAGGCATCCTGAGAGAGTTACCCTTTAGTTTTGGAGATTTGTCCTTAAAATGGTAAACCTTTACTGATGCAGATGAAGAAAAACAAAGTAAATTGCCATTCTGATTTCCTTCTAGACTGAGAGAATTCAATAATAATGAAGTGGATTTTCATTCATCAGCCACAATCTGAAAAGGGATTTCTGCCCTACCTTTTGAAAATACTCAGTAGTTCTTTAGAAAGCATATTAGATTGAAATCAAATGGACGTCAAAACCATGGAATTCCTATGAAAGGTGGAATAGTAAACAGAAGTTGTTAAGTAGGGGATTTCTTGATCCAGGCTTATAATTCTTTTGAGATTTATCCTAAGGCTTTTTATCCCTGCCCAGCTCCTGCTTGGCTCACTCAGTGATTCCTTATTATCTGATGAGGATCTTATTTCACTTTTGAAAGCAGTTTTCTCTTTGCTGGGGTAGTAAGGAGTAGCAGGAAAAGATTGACTCTGGGCAGTGCTATGGAAAACCCACCCATCCAAGTTGAGATTAGAGCACCCTGCATGCAGTGTCAGTTCTCCTACTGGCAGTTCAAAATGAAAAGACCTATTTTCGAAGCGTGTGACTGTCCCTCCTGCCTAGACAAAACTATTCTTTATTTTTTCTTTTTACAGCTGCACCCACAGCATATGGAAGTTTCCAGGCTAGGGATTGACTCAGAGCTGCAGCTGCCAGCCTACACCACAGTCACAGCAGTGCCAATCTGAGCCACATCTTCGACCTGCACCACAGCTTATGGCAACGCCAGATCCTTAACCCACTCAGCGCCAGATCCTTAACCCACTCAGCGAGGCCAGGGATCCAGCCCGTGTCCTCATGGAGACTATGCTGGGTTCTCAACCCTCTGAGCCACAACGGGAACTCCCAAACTATTCTTAAATAGTGGGCTAATTACCAGCGCTCTCTATGCATTTATTTATAACTTGCTTTATTTGTTTCGTAAGAGAATTTTTGACACTCTTTTTGTGACGAGGTAGACGTTAGACTCATGAATTTTTATATTATGTTCTTTAAGTCTGGAAACATGATTTGCCCCTGATTTGCTGGTATGAGCACGCACTTCTTTCTCTCATTGGGATCTTGCTGAGTAAGAAATTGGCATGGCAGGGAGTGGTCTATAAAATTCACATTAGCCTATCTCAATTCCGTGTTTGGAGACAGCTGAATACTCCTTCCATTTGTTTGATAATTTCTCCCGGTTCATAGTGGCTTACATTATGGAGTTGTTATAGAGTCCAGACTATGAATATTTGAGGCAAAATCTCACTCATTCAAGCATCTGGGCTTTATGAGTTTCGAGGTTGAGCAATGCACTTGAAAGAAATAGATTAGCACGTGCCTGGCAAGCGCAATCATTCTACTAGAGTCTATGAGTTTACAGCGAATCTAGATCTCTCCATGATCACTCCCAGTTTGCTCTCCATCCTTTTGAGTGGCCTCCTCCAGCCCAGCCCCAGCCCCAGCCCCATGTATGTGGCAGAGATCAGAGAACCCGGTCCTAGTTTGGCACACAGCTAAGAGTTTCATGGCGTATTTGACACTCTAATAAATGAGAAGGCGCTAAAATATTTCCTATTTTTAAACACTTTGACTCACTTTCTAAGATGTAGCACAACAACCTCAAAGAATATTTAGAATTCCAATTCTTTAGAAAGAATATTTATTTATAAAAGCTCTAGAGTCTACTCTAGAGTCGTAGAGGTGGGTTCATACTTATCAAACAGGGTTATACAACACTGAAAAATAGACACAAATATGTCAGAAATCTTATTGATGAACAGGGCTTCTTATTCAGTGCGGGCAGTCCTGAAGTCATTCATTTGGGGTGAGTTTTTCTTAGACAGTGCCTTAATTACTAGAGAAAGAATTGCCTAGTTACAAGCTGTCGTCTGTATTCGTATCATAGTGTCTAGTTTAGAGCAGTAAGAAGGCTCCGTGTGTATTTGTTGAATTAAAATTTCAAATGAGTTGCTAAATTCCTCTGGTCTTATATTTCTCAGACTGTAGGTCACCATCTCACTTACCTGTCACAGATTGCCATTTTCTCTTCCTCCTGTTCCCCTACCCCCAAACTCTCCTTTCCTGCTCTTAATCCTGCTGGCCAGTAACTTTTGACTTAAGGAATAGCAAATCTATTTTGTGTGTTTCCTTTTTTTTTGAATTACATAGGAAAAAAAATCATTTAAAAGATTATAGAGAGACCACTCTGTACCACATACTGTTTAAGATCTTGCACTAAAAAGGAACCAAGATTTGGTGCTTGCCCTCAGGAGGTCAGATCCTATAGGTAAAATCGTCCTATAGAGCTGAAAAGTTCAAGTCACGGTGTGAGGGCGAGGACTAGGGGACAGCTTAAGTAAAGTTGACCATGTCAACTGGAAGAATCAGTCTTGGCCTTATAGCAGCCGTGGAAGTGAGGTCTTTGATGATGAATTCCCCAGGCAATGGGAGACTTGAGAAGGCACTGGGGGCAACTCTACAGGGCATGGAGAAAGTAATTCCTATGTTTGTGGGTTGGCTCTCATGAGAAGCAAGAGTGTTCTCTTGGGGAATTTGGTGGGTGTAGATTAAAAGATCTGGGAGAGAGTTCCCGTCGTGGCGCAGTGGTTAACGAATCCGACTAGGAACCATGAGGTTGCGGGTTCGGTCCCTGGCCTTGCTCAGTGGGTTAAGGATCTGGCGTTGCCGTGAGCTGTGGTGTAGGTTGCAGACGCGGCTCGGATCCCGCGTTGCTGTGGCTCTGGCATAGGCTGGCAGCTACAGCTCTGATTTGACCCCTAGCCTGGGAACCTCCATATGCCTTGAGAGCGGCCCAAGAAATGGCAAAGAAGAAAAAAAAAAAAAAGATCTGGGAGATGAAAAGGGCAAGACATTGTGAATGTTAGTAGATGGGATGGATATGCCATGGTTTGGGAAGGTGGTGCAAAGGTTGCCTCTGGAAGGAAGTGAATGCAAGTCTTGGAGCAGATGGGGTAGTGGGACTTAAAGTCTTGGCGAAGTCAAGGAGCAGCTGAAAGTAGAGCAGGGCTTTCAAGTGAGTAGTGGGATGGGAGAGTGTTCTCAGAGAGGTGAATAAAGCAAGGAGTCTGGTTGTGCAGACTCACGGTGTGACCACGAGCATATACTGCTAAGAAGACTTCGTTCTTTGATTTCTTCCTTCTCATGGTCTGTCTTTCCTTGGACAATATCAGCCCCAGTGTCTCTCACATATTGTAACCAGCGAAGATTGCATGGCTTCATGCCACACCAGTTTATCCCCCAGTTAAAGTCCTCTGCCTTAAACTAACCACATTTGTGACTCAAACAACCTCATAATGAAACTTTTTAAAGTCAATTTCCCCATGTTGAATTGATTCTTCTTTCGTACTCAGTGTCTACTGCGTACAAACTGTTACCACCCATAACTCTTCAGAGTCATATGTTTATGTGGCTTTATCTCTTAAATAGTAAGCCACCTGAGCTCAAAGATTGGATTTGGTTTTTTCTTTTTTTTTTTTTTAATAAGCTCAAAAATTATCTTGCACTCCTATGTGCTAAATATTGGTGGAAGAAAGGAGAAAAGAGAAGGAAGCGATAAAAGAATTACAATTGAGGAAAAGAAGGAATTTGAGAGTAAAGAATCACATGAACTCTGAGGGTCATAGGATTGTAGCAAAAGTTGAAGATGGAAGGCTCTTGAGTCAACCTGGGGGCAAATAAGGAGGCTCGTGGTGGTGCTGGGGAGGGGAGGTGATCACAGTAACAGGGGCAAAATGTGTGAGTAGAGCCTTCCTCGAAGAAGTTGGCATTTATTGGAAAGTTTAATGGTAATTGTAAATTTTCAGAGGGCGCAGTGGGGAATGGGCTGGGAGAGGACTTGGTTGAATCAAGATCTACTGAAACCTATAACGTTTCATAAATATTGCTTCTGTGTGGGTATGGCTTCTGTGTGGGAATTGTCTCAATGAGAATTGACTCTGAACTGCTCACTCTAGGATGTTCCTTGGATCAGGGCTTCTGGAAATATCTTCAAGAGAATAATAACAACAACAATAATATTTATCAAGTGCTTGCATTATCTCATTCATTCTCACAACAATGTTATGAGGTGTGTCTTATTATCTTCTCTGTCTTATGAATAAGGAAAGTTAGGCATCCCCAGTCACCTCCTAAGTGGGCTGTTTATTCTAGCCAAGGCAAGGGGTGCTGGAACCAGGAAGTCCTCTACAAGCATCAGACCCAACTCCTGGACTCCTGAAACTGCCCATGGAACTTAGCTTCTTGAGGGACTCCGTATCCTCTGCCACTTGCTGGAACCCTGCAAATTCAGCCAAAACCATACCATACCACTGTGTTGGGAATCAGATGGGTCGTACTGCCGCCTTCTGAAAGCGGGCGTTTGGACTAATGATAGAATAGGTTAAAATATACAAAGTCAGAGTTCCCTTTGTGGCTCAGCGGGTTAAGAAAGCCAGTATCCATGAAGATGTAGGTTTGATCCCTGGCCTTGCTCATTGGCTTAAGGAACCGGCATTGCTGTGGCTGTGACATAGGCCAGCAGCTGCAGCTCTGTTTTGACCCTTAGCCTGGGAATTTCCATATGCTGCAAGTGTGGCCCTAAAAAGAAGTACACAGACACACACACACAGAGAAATAGGGTGAAATAGATTGAGAAGGGTGAGAGGAGAGAAAAAGAGTGCCTTCAAGTTAGGAAGGATAGTAATCCTGAAAATTCTCAGAGAAATTTATTTCTGTCTTCTAGATAACATATAATTCCAGCCAGGGTCAAGGTAGTAAGCTGGGAGAGGAAGACACGGATATCACGAATATGTTGGGGTTTTTTTTAATTGGGAAAAAAAAATAGCTCATGGGGATTGTAGAAGAGGGGCTATCAAAACGTTTAAAAATCTGGCAATATGGGGTGTCCTGATTCGAGGGATTCTTGAGGTTGGATCCTCTTGCTTCTGTGAGAAAGTCCTTTCTTCTTTGCCAGCAGACAGGAGCTCTTAGCAGCCTTCTTGGGCTGCTCTCTCCCCCAAAGTGAGGAGAGGACCTGGTGCCTTAGCCAATGGAAGACCTGCCTGAAGTTCAGACAGGAGAGGGCTTGTGTGCTGGAGGGGGCGCCCTCCTCTGGCGGACCTGATGAGATTGAGGAGGTTTCTGCAGTATTTGTCCTTTGGCTGCCAATGGCCTGGCTTTTTATCTGCCAAGAAAAAGAATGTTAGATAAGTGTAACCTGGACAGCAGTGGGGTCAAGAGTTATCTACTTATGGACCTCAAACTCTTAAACCAAAAATAACCCCCAACTGCACATGCACAGTTTCAAGATTCATTAATACTGGAACACACACACACACACACACACGTATTTTGGGTGTAATTGTCGGCCTTTTCTTTACTTGCCTGCTCTTTTCTGTCCCCCAGTGCTCCTTGGTGTTTTCCTTTCAACTCCACTTGACCCCTTCCTTGCTGTTAGCCTTCTCCACCCCTAGCCATGTGTCGGACCAGCCTTGTTTCATGGCAGGTAGTAATGCTCCATGCATTTCCCCCACCCCCTCCACCAGGCCTGTGCCCTGCTTGCCTGTGAGGCATCTGTGCTCACCTCAGCAAGCTCATGTTTTTGAAGCCATGGAGGAATCTGTGCAAACTGGATGGCATCATCACTTTCTGGTGGGTTGAACTTGGCCAAGTCTTGACAACTGTCCCGTTCTTGATGACTCATTTGAGCCACACCTGGAGGGGAGCTGCTGGGCATCTGGGAATCTTCCTCCAGAGCAGATTCAGGGAACACAGAGTTATCATCTTCATCATCTTTCTGATTCTCTAGAAGGTTCTCAAGCTTTTGCACAAGACCATCGAGTTTGCTGAGAGTCAGCCGTGTCTTCTCTTTGGGGTACTTGTCTATCTGCTGGTTATCTCTGCTTAGGTCCCAATTAGCTGTCAGGTCTGAACTGTCAGAGGCCATGTCCACGTTCCAGGCCAGGGTGATGCTTAGTTTGCAAAACTGCTCCCAGTCATCTTGTCTTCGGTCTCATCTCCCCAGGAGTTTTCCTATATTTTCAGTCTGCCATGTCCCCTGGATAGGAGGGACAAAGTGGATTGAAGGACCACTGGAAGACATGTCTCCACAGGAGATGGGTGTTCTCACAGGAGAAGGGCTCCTCATAGGGAAAGTGGCCCACAGAGACACTCAGGTTTGAATCGGAGCTGCTGGAGAGTGAGTGTGCCTTGGGGTTCAAAGGCTCGAATCTCAGTTCTCTCTCATCCCAGGGATCTTCAAAAGAAAGAAAAGATAGGTGGTATGGGGGAGAAGGGGGTGATATGGTACTTACACAATTACATTATACATTCCTTTTTCTGTTGGGGCTCTCACACTCCCATAGAAGCTCATCCTGTTCTGTTTCGTTTTTCACTGAAAACATTTCTGATTTGGAACTACATTTATTTCTTTAAAAAAAATTTTTTTTATTAAAGTATAGTTGATTTACAGTGTTCCTTTAATTTCTGCTATACAGCAAAGTGACCCAGCCATAAATACATACATACATATATATACATATATAATATGTGTATATACATATATATATATATGCACCCATTCTTTTTTTTCATACTATCTTCCATCATGTTCTAACCCAAGGGATTGGACACAGTTCCCTGTGCTGTACAGTAGGTCCCCCTTGTTTATCCATTCGATTGTAGTAGTTTGCCTTCTACCAATCCCATACTCCCCATCCATCCCACTCCCACCCTCTACCCGGCAACCAAAGTTCATTCTGTTTTGCAGTCTCCAATGAAGGGCAAAAAAAGATAGCCCCTCTACCTTTAAAAACCCATTTCCATGCAACCCTCTCTCCTAAGCATCTTCACCGGATGCCTCACATCTTTTGCTACTACAGTTGAAAGCACTTGTATTATAAATGAAAAAATGATCACTGTATACATTTGAAAAATATAAAGATGAAAATAAATATGCCTATGATCCCACTGTCCAGAGATAATGGTAATCATCATGAAAACATTCTGGTGGATTTCCTCATATTCTTTTCTTTCCCTTTATATAGATGTATATACATTCACATATACATATGAGTATGAAAGTCACTTCAGTTGAAACTGAGATTACTGTATTTTATGGCACAACCTACAAAATATATATATATGACTATTCAGTCATTTTTAAGAGCTTTCTTATTAATGACCATTAGGTGGTAGTTGTTTTTAATAGATAAATCTGCAGTAACCCCCCCCCCCGTTAATAAATCTTTGTGTCTCTCTTTATATTCTTTTTTTTTTTTTTTTTCTTTTTACAGCCATACCTGCGGCATATGACGTTCCCAGGCTAGGGGTCAAATTGGAGCTGAAACTGCACTACAACTGTAGCAACACTGCATTCGAGCCACATCTGCGACACCTACGCCTCAGCTTGTGGCAACGCTGGATCCTTAACCCAGTAAGCAAGGCCAGGGATCAAACCAGCAACTTCACAGACACAACATCAATTTTTTTTTTTTGTCTTTTTTTGCTATTTCTTGGGCCGCTCCCGCGGCATATGGAGGTTCCCAGGCTAGGGGTCGAATTG
Organism: Sus scrofa; assembly: GCF_054392235.1. NCBI lineage: Eukaryota > Metazoa > Chordata > Mammalia > Artiodactyla > Suidae > Sus > Sus scrofa. The sequence continues at coordinate 52,960,429 of NC_139387.1, read as the reverse complement.
GAGCTGTAGCCACCAGCCTACGCCAGAGCCACAGCAATGCAGGATCCGAGCCGCGTCTGCAACCTACACCACAGCTCACGGCAACGCCGGATCCTTAACCCACTGAGCAAGGGCAGGGACCGAACCCACAAGCTCATGGTTCCTAGTCGGATTCGTTAACCACTGCGCCACGACGGGAACTCCCACAACATCAGATTCTTAACCCGCTGAGCCCCAACAGGAATTCTTACATGTGGGTTTAGTGAATCAAAGATCACACATGTTTTAAAGGCTCTTCATAATTGATACGAAATTGCTTCCCAGGCAAGTTTTAGCCATTTAGATGACCATCCGCCCACCATCTGATGGCACTTTTTAATGCAGCTTTTTCTGTGATGCCCTGATTAGTAGCCGGGGGAAGGTAAAAATACATACGCATGCACACGCACACACAAACATGCACACACACGTTGTCCTCTCTGTAATGCTCTGCTCTGGGCACCACCCACGTGAAAGAGGTGCTGCCAACTCCTGAGTCATAAACCTTGGAGGTGAAAGATCCTTCAGATCCTGAGTCTCAGTGGTTAGATGTCCAACTGCCAGAAGTCTGTGTTCCTGGACTGTTGGTTACCGTGGCAACATAAGGGCCCAAGTTATAGTCGTGTGGAACAAGAGAAAAAAGGGATAGAAAGCTACAGGAGCCAGCCCTTGCTCCCACAATACCCTATACCTATACCATCCCAGCTGACGAGGAGCCCTCTCTCTCGAGGGCAGAAGGACAGATGCCATGGCAGTTACTTCCTTCTGGTCATGTGGGTGTCTAGGATGGTTCCTGGCTTGAGAGAATTTAAAGACTACTTGATGAAATGGACATAAACAGCCCATTAATAGACAGAACGGTAAGTCCAGCGGCAGCACTTAAAAATAATAGATGCAAGCTATTCTAATTAGAATGGATATGCAGTGAGGTCCTGCTGCATAACACGGAACTATAGCCAATCTCTTGGGATAGACTATGATGTAGGGTAGTATGGGAAACAGAAGGAGTGTATATATCTATGTATATACAGGTAGATATATCCTGTTCTAAGCACTTTCATATATATATATGACTGGGTCACTTTGCTATACAGCAGACATTAGCACAACACTGTAAATAAGCAGAACTTTAGTAAAATTAAAAAAATAATAATTAGAGTTCCCGTCGTGGCGCAGTGGTTAACGAATCCAACTAGGAACCATGAGGTTTTGGGTTCAATCCCTGCCCTTGCTCAGTGGGTTAACGATCCGGCGTTGCCGTGAGCTGTGGTGTAGGTTGCAGACGCGGCTCGGATCCTGTGTTGCTGTGGCTCTGGTGTGGGCCGGCTGCTGCAGCTCCGATTGGACCCCTAGCCTGGGAACCTCCATATGCCGCGGGAGCGGCCCAAGAAATGGCAAAAAGACAAAAAAAAAAAAAAAAAAAAAAAAAAGAAAATAATAATAATGGCATGGGAGAATGGAAAGAGGCACCAAGGGCAGCCAGGGGAGAGACTGAGGAAAAGCCTCCTGGATCAGAGGTAATCTTACCTCTGATCTCAGTATTTATGAGGCTGTGGAAGTTAGCAAAGTGAAAAGGGATTGGAACTGGGGGAGAAGGCCTTTGAAGCAGAGGGAGCACCTGAGCAAGGACCCCCAGGTGAGAATCAGCCAGGTGTGAGGAGATTAAGCACTAGGAAGTAAATTGGGTCCATAAGATCATGGAAGGCCCTTCCACCCCCATTAAAGAGCCTGAATTTTAGCTGATAAGCCTGTATTCGTAGTGTGGTTTCATTTCTCAGGCATTCTTCCAGATATTGCAAAGTATACTGAAATACTTGACATGATTAAAACAAGCAAACAAGGGAGTTCCCACTGTGGCCAGTGGGTTAATGATCTGGCTTCTCTCTGTGGCGGCACCAGTTTGATCCCCAGCCCAGTGCAGCACTCTAAGGACCTGTGGCATAGGTGGAAGCTGCAGCTCGGATTCGATCTGAGCGGGCCAGGAACTTCCACATGCCATGGGTGTGGCCAACAACAAACAAGCAAACAAAACAAAACTGCCTGTAGACTTGGCAGCAGGAATGTTATTGGCTGGCTTTCATGAGAACCCAATCAATAGGTTTGCACTGGGTTGAGGAAGGGATGGGAGGAGATGAGGTGGGAGAAGTGTCTGAAAGGAGGAGGCAGGGTCAAGGTTAGTTTCTGCTCCCACCTGGCAAGTGCTTAAAAGGAGCACAGCCTGTGCAGGGTGATTGCTCAACATGTAGAAGTTGTTTTCTTTTGGAGCAAGTAAAGCTGGGATCCATGGCATGGGCAGAGGGCTTGGTTGTAACATAAGGAGTGTGTTATTTCCTGGTATAAGAAGGAAAAAGCGATAAGATGGATGTGGACAGGTTTGGAGGAATGCATTGCTAAGGACCTCCGTTTTCTTCAAGGTTCCCCAGCGAGGATTCTGCCTTATTCCTGAATCTGCATTGTTTCACCCTAGTTCAGTTCCCTGGATCTCTGTCCTTGTTCTGGTTTCTTTGTTCCCAACATTATCTCCCTTGACAGCCTTGTCAATAACATGAGGTACCTTGGTTTTTCTAGAATTGGCACCTCGCTTGTCCTTGTCATCTTCCTTTGGGCATCCCTGCTACTCCCCATGCCCTCCCAGCTCCCCAGTCATCCTTCCCTTCCCTTTCCTTCCCAGGGACTTCACAAATCATATGGAAATTGGTTTGGTCTCAGGGGGTACTTTGCAGGTGGAGGTTGTAAATCTTTCATCATCTGTTTCCATCTGTGAAATTCCGAGGACAAATGTGGGTTGTGTAGGACTGAAGGCTCTCGGTTGCATAGGCGACACACACAAAAAATAACCTTTTCTAAGAACAAAATCATCTTGGCAAATGCAGCTACAGCAGCCACCAGCCTGGTGCAAACTGTGGAGCTATGAGTTGTTTCTAGGTTAGTTCAGTGAGTCTCAGAAAGGGAGTAGGGCTTCCACTCAGAGTTTCCAAGGAACAGAGGGCATGTGTACTTTGAAAAAGCATGTTCTTAAATTAACATTGCTTAGAGTCACTTTTTAACATTTTTCAACTTTCAAATAGCATTAAAAGAAACCATACGGTCTTTATATTTATCCAAAAAGAGTCATGGATTCAAATATACACACACAGGGAAAAAAAGCCAAGAAACACTGGTCTGACTTAAAAGAACCTCAACTCATTGGAATCCATCCATTGCTTAAAGATCTTTCCCAGTATTTTCCCATCTTTATTTCTATTGAACAAGGTTATGTTTAAAGTTTGCCACGACTCCCAGATTTTTTGCTGTTGTACTGGTTAAATTCCTAGGTTCTGTTAAGTGAGATTGTTTTAGGTGAGTCTGGGTTAGGAGTTAAGATGACATGATGTGAGAAATAGGCAGCGCTGGTGGTGGGGAGAAACCGCTTCTACCCAAGAGGCCACCTGGCTAGTGGCCACAGATTGCCTACAATTCCTGTGAGTGATTGGGAACCTCAATTAATCCCAGGGCGGTGGGGCTGGGGTTGGGGGGTTGCAAGTCAGGAGCAGCAGACTCCCGAGCATTTATGGAGCGCTTACTACATGCTAGGTCCTGTTCTAAGCACTTTCTATGTGATTGTTGTTTAATCTTCACAGCAGCCCAATCAGTAAAGTATCGTTAGTTGCTCTGTCTTACAGCTGAAGGAAGGAACCAAGGTGTGAGCAGTTATGTACCCTTGCCTGCATTCCCAAACCAGAAACTGTAGAACCTGGATTCTGACGTAGCTAGCTTGGCTTACCCTCCCGTTTTTTTGGGTTTTTTTTCCCCTCATTTCTGTATTTTATTTTTCTTTAATCAGTATGCCTTTCTATAAGGAATCTTCCTGAATATCTTTGAGAAAAACTTATTTTTATTTTTTTGTATTTTTAACTTAAAAAAATTTTTTTTTTAATTGTTATTTCCCCAATACATTTTTTTTTTCTACTGTACAGCATGGTGACCCAGTTACACATACATGTATACATTCTTTTTTCTTGGGAGGCTGGCCACCCACCTCCTTGGAAGATTTCTGGGAGAGATGACGTAGGCCAAAAATAAACCTGTGTTCTGGTTCCTTAAAAGGAACTCTTTGCACAAAATAATATGTATTCTAAGTACGTGACACATAGGACTGGCCCCAAACAATGGCCTTCACACTTGGGGCAGCCTAAAGTGAGATTTAAAATAAATATTCTGCTTCCTCTTTGGCATAATGCGACCTGGATCCTTCTGCTCTGGCTTTTCCTAAGAACTCTGTGACTGCCTCCCAGGACACTGGGAGCCTAGAAAAGCATTCACGACTGGCTTGCTTTCCATACAGCTGGAGTGAAGGGGAGAGAGAAATGGAACACTTTGAACTAAATGTAAACATTTAATTAGGAAAAAATTATTTCTCAGCCTAAACTACTGAAGTTTAGAGTGTTCCCAAAGATAAAAGAACTTCACACAAGAGGAAGCCTCAGAGAAAAGTTGAAATTTTTATTTGTACCATACCATCATTTATCTGTATATTCTCTCTCTCTTCCTCCTTTTCTCTGTATATATGTGTGCGTGTGTATACATACATTTTCATTTTATTTTACTTTATTGTTTTTTATTTTCAGCCACACCTGTGGCATATGGAAGTTCCTGGGCCAGGGATCAAATCTAAGCCACAGCTGTGACCTACACCACAGCCGTAGCAATGCTGGATCCTTAACCCCTTGCACTGGGCCGGAGATGGAACCTATGGTGCCACGGAGACAACATTGGATCATTAACCCACTGTACCACAGCGGGAACTCGTATTTCATTTTAAATAAAGCTCAGATAGTAAAAGTCCTTGAAACTCACCTTCTGCCTCCCCCAGAAGAAAAGGATACTCACTGTTAATTCTTTGATATCTATTACATAATTTGCACAGATGTTTTTCTTCTAAAGCATCATTGAAGTAGCAACAACACATGCCATCTTTATGATCCCATGCTGTGAAGGGTAGTCAATTCTAAAACGTAACTTAGCTTTTACCTCTGATAACAGATCAGGCGATTGGGTGTCCTTGTTAACCATACCACTTGTGTTGATTTCTTTGCTAGGGTTTTATTTTGACTTGCTGGATCACAAGTGTATTGCCTGAATAGTATAGCTAGTTCATCATTATCTTCTTGGATCACAGGTGTATTGCCTGAATAGTATAGCTAGTTCATCATTATCTTTTCTCTTGAAGCAAGACCATCTATAATAAAGCTCTTGCTAGAGGTTTTAAAAATCATAGTATGTTGTGAATTTACAGTGTTTTAGCACTGAAGCCAGTAATGATGGCAACTTTAAAAGCTTTAAACACTTTCTCAAATCTATTGATTTGATGGGATTTAGAACCTAAATATGTAGAGTGGGAAGTTCTAACTTTGAAATGAAGCTACTGTTATGGTTAATTTTAACTTGACTAGGCCACAGGGTTCCCAGATGCTTGGTTCAACATTATTCTGAGTATATCTGTGGGGGTGCTTCTAGATGAGATTAACAATTGAATCAGCGACTAAGTGAGGCAGGTTGCCCTCCCCAGTGGGGGTAGATCTCCTCCAATCCTTTGAAACCTGTATAGAACAGAAAAATAAGTAAGGGAGAATTTGCTCTCTCAGCTCTACTGTCTTTGAGCTGGGACACTGGTTGACCTCCTGCCTTTGGACTCAGACTGGAACATACACCATCAGTTCTGGTTCTCAGGCCACTGGACCTGAAACTACACCGTTAACCTTTTCTGGGTCTCCACCTGACAAACAGAAGATCGTGAGACTTTTCAGCCTCCATAATTGCATGAGCCCATTCCTTATATCTTATAATAATCCTCTTTTCTCATTTGTGTGTGTGTGTTGTCAACTTTAAAAATATGCATAATATAAAAGTTGAGAGTTAAGTTTTATTTGGGGCAAAATGAGGATTAGAGCCCATGAGGCAGCATTTCAGATAGCTCTGAAATACCCCACAGAGGCAGGGCGGAAGGTCAGTATATATGTGATTTTGGTGAAAGTGGGAGGTACATGCAAGTAAGCACACATTTTTACAGAAGGTTGCTGCTAGCCTTGCGAAGGTTACTGCTAATCAAGAAGAGCAGATGTCACCATGAAGGATTTTAGTGCTTTTCTAGATATGAGGAGATGCAAGAATTGGGCTGATAAAGTCTTCTTCTGAAAATATCTAACTGGAGGCCTGTTCTGCCAGTTTTCCCAGAGCATAGATCACCTCATTCCTGATCTCCACCTGGAGCTCTTTTCAGGGGTGTTGAGGCTCAGCAGCTGCAGCAGCTCATGATTCAATCCATGTAGAGGTATGTGGCAAGAGCCAAGCTCCAGTTCATGGTGCGTGTATGTATACACACATTCATATGTATGCTATTGTTTCTGCTTCTCTGGAGAACCCGGACTAATATAGTTGCTTATTTTTCATTTTTTGAAACTATGAAGTATTTTAACACTATCAAAACAATATCATGAACCCTGTGATACAATCCACTGAGGACACAATGTCATGTTTTGTGGTAGTCTTGCCCAATAACACATAATCACAGCCTAATAGACAACATCAGACAAACTCCAATTTTGAGACACTCAACAAAATAACAAGTGTCAAGGCCATGAAAGGCAAGGAAAGGCTGAGAAACTCACATACTGCAGAAGACTAAAGAGAAATAACAACTAAATGCACTGTAGGGTTGGATAGGATTATGAAAATAGGAAAAGGACAGAGGTGGAAACCCTGGGGAGATTTCAGTATGTTCTTTATTTTAGTTAATGATGTTATACCAAAGTTAATTTTCTGGCCAGATTATCGTGTGGTTGCATCGATGTTACCATTAGGGGGAGTGGGGTGAAGATATATGAATTCTGTGTTTGCAACTTCTCTGTAAGTCTAAAATTAGGTCAAAATAAAAAAAAATTTTAATGACTACATAAAGGTATAGTAAATTATGTAACACATACCTAAATACTTAAAACTAAGTTTGGTCAAGTCTTACCATTTTGCCATATTTGAGTCATTATTTTTTTAAAGAAATAAAACATTTTAGGTTAAACATAAGCCCTCTTATATCCCTTTCCTGATCCCCATTTTTCCCTGCCTTTCCCATGATCACCATCCAGAATTTGATATCTGTCTTGCACTGCTTTAATGTGGTTTTACAGATTAATATATTGTTTCACTGTTGGAGACAAAAAACAGTATAAATATGAATTTACTTAATACCTTAAACTGCACACTTAAAATGGTGAATATGGTTAATTTTATATCATGTGAATTTTACTATAATGAAAGAAACTTGGGAAAAAAATTATAAATAGACTACAAAGTGACGTTCTTTAGGAAAGAGGAAGTCCCCATGGTTCTTTTTGCTTTATAAGAATTATTGTGACAAGGACATCCTTTTTCTAAACCAAATTCTTAGCTGAAATATCAACAGTGTTTATTTTGGGGATTATGAAGATGATGGGTATAATTTCTTGTGCTCTATTTTTATGTCCATTCCCAAACAGACAAAGCCTTATCAAAGCTCATGCACTTAATTAAAGGAGGATGGTGGTGAAAATAGTGTTTTGTGGTGAGCAAAGTTAAATGGTGCTTTCGCATGTCATTTAATTTTCATGACATTAAATGAGTTGTGTATTTTCACCCCAGTCTGAACTTTGGCAGTTTACCCAGATCTGCCTCCAGAGTCCAGAGGCCCTCAGGAGCTAGGCTGCCGCTGCTGGGAACCAGCCTCAGCTGATTTGTTTATACATCATGGGTGCATATGGTTAGTCAGCAGTAGCAGTAGATGAGAACTGTTGGTCTCTGGTGCTACAACTTCACAACCCAGTGCGGCCATGAGAGCAACTCACAGATTGAATTCTGCCACATATATAAGTGTTTAATGGCAAACAGGCACAAAAACACCACACAGTCTCGTTGTATAAGCTCCAGAATTGTGCCGTCCAACAGGGTAGCCACTAACTGCATGTGACAATATTAAATATTAGGATTTCCCACTATGGCACAGTGGGTTAAGAATCTAACTACAGATGCTCGGGTCCCTGCAGAGGTACAGGTTCGATCCCCAGCCCAGTGCAGCGGGTTAAAGCATCTGGCCTTGCCACAGTTGTGGCATAGGTTGCTGCTGCAGCTTGGATTCAATCCCTGGCCTGGGAATTTCCATATGCTGTGGGTTCTGCCATATTAAAAAAAAAAAAAAAAAAAAAGTTTCTTTAGTCACTCTGACCACATTTCAGGTGCTCAGTGACTACCTGTAATTAGTGGCTACTTTATTGCTTATGGCAGATAAGATGTTTCCCTCATTGTAGAAAGTTCAGTGGGACAGAGCTTCTCTGGAAGGTCCCAGTGGTCTGTCCTTTTGTGGTCTGCTCTATTTGGATAGCACTCTGAAAGAAATTCACTGTAGCAGATGGAACAATACTGTAGCTTCAGGATTTAGCCAACTTTTTTTTGGTTAGGATCAGATAACAAAATTTCCTCCAGGAGTCCACGCTGTGGCTCAATGGATTAAAGCAACCCAACATAGGGTCAGTGAGAATGTGGGTTCCATCCCTGACCTCACTCAGTGGGTTAAGTAAGGATCCGGCATTGCCGCAAGTTGCTATGTAAGTCATAGATGCAGCTCACATCCTGCACGGCTATGGTGTAGGCCTGCAGCTGTAGCTCCAATTTGACCCCTAGCCCAGGAACTTCCATATGCTGCAGGTGCAGCCATAAAAAGAAAAAAAAAATTCTTCCAAAGCATCTAATAACAGGACCAGTGGGAATCTTCAGCTGAGAGCACCATTTCAAAAGGGTCAGACAACTGGGCTGGAAAGAGTCTTATGTTCAGTTTATGCAAGAGTGAGACTATCTCTACAATACTTAATAGCCCATCATAAACATCATTTGATTGATGAAAACTCATGTGTGGTAGCCTTTATGCTAAATAACAACCCATTGATTTTCATTGGAGAGAAACATAGTTGACTTGATTTTCTGCTTATATAATCTTTTGATTAGTCATTCAAATGCTCACTGCCCCAGAGTACAGGTTAAAGATAATGAACGCCTTTGATCATTTTTCATGTGGAGGTATTTCAAAAAACCACAGACATTATGACAGCCTGTGTATAGAGTATCTTGTTCAGTATTTACAACATCCCTTTCCAGTAGGCATGGCGGTATTAACCTCATTTGGGGCTTAATTGAATTCCCCAAGGTCCTGTGGCCAGGCTTGTACATCATGGAGTCAGTTTCTTCTTTATTTCTTAAGTAAGAACTAAATGCAGATCATTTATACTGTTGCCAAATATAAGCATATAACCTTTCTTCTTTTATTTCTTAACATCAAGGCTCACACCCACTTCAGGCCAAGACTGTGCCTCTTACAAATACGGAGAATCTATAGTCCTTCCTACCTCTCTGTCTTAAAATACTTCCTATATTTTTCAATTTTTAAAAATAAACAGTTGTATGCTTTTTAGTAAAGTGCCTATCAAGTTCCAGGCACTTCTAACAACAGCAAATCCATCTTTTTTTTCTTTTTCTTTTTCGGCTGCCCCACGTCATATGGAGTTTCCCGGCCAGGGATCAGATCTGAGCTGCAGTTGTGATGTACACAGCAGCTGCGACACCACAGGATCCTTTAACCCACTGTACTGGGCTGGGGGTCAAACCTGTGTCCTGGTGCAGCTGAGATGCTGCCAATCCTGTTGTGCCACAGCGGGAACGCCAGCAAATTTGTCTTTAACCTGGCTTTGGTTCATTCATAAAATAGAGATAATGTCTTCCTTGAGGAGTTTTGGTAATGATTAGGGATTATACACGTGTGATGCATAGGTGGTTTATTTTCATTCTGTAATTGAGGAATCTGAAACATCTTCCTCTTGCACTGGCATTGCCCCACTGGGGAAAATGTTTTTATTTTATTTAAAAATTTCAAAAATAGACTCATTGCCACCTCTGATCATGTATTAAAATCATGTGTGCATTCAATAACCATATTTGTATTTGTGGAGGTATCTGACTGTCTCCCCCCTCTGGACTGGAGCCTCCCTGAGAGTAAGGCAGGTCCCTTACTCTGTAGGTAGTGTCGAGGTAGTGTGTGCATCCACCAGCAGGGTGCCATATCCGTGGATCCCTCTGGGATTCTGGTGGCCTTAGAGAATCAGCCTTTCCCAGTGCATCACTTACATGGGAGCCACACTGGAGACTTTTCCTTTTCTAGTACATTCTCTAGTTGGGATGGAAATATCCAGAAGGGATCTTTCTGAGGCTAAGCATTGGTGAAATGAGTGTCGTCCCCTTTGGATGTACAGACAACACAGATGCAAATTGTTTGAAGCCAACTGTTGTTCTCTAAGCCTTGAGCATCCTTCTAAATCGGGTAGATGGTCCCTTTGTGGAAAACGTTTTTCATAAGAAATCTGTGGGTGCAGGATAGGGAGGATGTAGACTCTGTAGATGCTTTTGTTTGTCTCAGAGGAAACTAGAAACCCCAGACCAAAGAGCCTAGTTAGCACTTGACTACCTTTCCTTAAAGAACTAGTAGTAAAATGCCCCAAATCCAAAGACCTTTCTTCACATTCTCTAGGGGACTGCAAAAGAAGAGAGTGGAATTGGGAGCTGGGGTGGAAACCTAAGGAGATGTGCTCAAGGTTGATTATCTAGAAGGACCCCAAGAGTTCAGAGGCAGCTAGATAGACTGGCATGCAGCTCCCTGACTCAATGGGAGAAAATCTGGATAGGAACTGGCCTGCGGTGTTTTTCTCGTATTGTAGAAAATCGGATGAATGAATGAATGTAAATAGGAGCGGGCAGTGTGAATGCCTATTATAAATAGTAATAAATTTCAGTTTAATTAGAAGGGAATCCAAAGAGAAGCAGAATGGGAACAAGTGAGCCTGAGGGGGGAGTTGGGGTGGGCTGTGCACTGGATGTCTCTCTGCCCCTCTCCAGCCATTGTCATCAGCCACCAGAGTTCCCACCAGTAGATACTGCCTTCTACCAAGGCCTTCCTGTCCCTGTTCCCACTCCCACCTTTAAATGATTTACCACCAATTCAATGCCTTACATTTTTTGTCCAACCTTTTCTTAGCACAGATAAAGCTTTCTGTCCACTTCCCTGAGGCTGAATAAAATTAAGCTACAGGAGTTTCCCCACCTCTGGCTCAGATCTCCCACAGCATCTGTGAATGGATGCTGTTGTGTGTCTGCACAATGGTCTCCATTCAGCTATGAACCACTTGTGCATGTCTCCTTCCGGAAGACAAGTTGTTTCCCAGAATGCATTTGTGGTAGCCTTGTAACTGGTTAATGAAAATGACATTGGTTAATGGAAATTATAGGAAATGTTCAGGCAAGACTTTTTCAAACCTTTTAATGCTAAAAATAGCATTTAAAAACCCTGTAAAAACCACACGAGATGTTTATGGAAAATTAGAAGATACAAGACAAAAAGAGAAAAAATATATATATAGTTTTGGCGGCTGCCACACCATGTGGAAGTTCCAGGGCCCAGCAGTGAACCCATGCCACACCAGTGACCTGAGCCACAGTAGTGGCAACAATGGATCCTTAACCTGCTGGGCCACCAGGGAACTCCAAGAAAATATTTTTAAAAGCAAAACTTTAGGGATAGAAATCAAATCAGTGGTTTCCAGGAGCTGAGGTAGAGAAATGATATCACTTGTAAAGGGACCAGAGTGAGCTGTTTGGGGGATTGAAATAATCTGTATCAGCACTGTCCAAGAAAAATGTAATTTGAGCCACAGATGCAAGCTAGTAACTTTTAACTTTTAATTTGCTAATAGGTACATTAAAAAAGGAAAAATAAACAGGTAGAATTCATTAAATGTGTTATATTTAACCCAGTATATGGAAAACATTATAATTTTACCATGAATTAATAAGAATTTTTGCATTTTTAAAAAGCAAGTCCTTTTGTTTGGTGTGTATTTTATACCTCGGCACATCTGATCTTTGACCAGCCGCATTTCAAGGGTTTAGTAGCACATGTAGCAACACTAATGGAAGCACAGTTTGACCCTGTTTTGGTGGTAGTTACACAACTCTGTATGTTTATCAAATCTCATTGAATCGTGAAAGATATGTGCACCCCAGTGTTCATAGCAGCACTTTTCACAGTAGCCAAGACATGGAAATAACCTAAATGTCCAGTGACAGATGAATGGATAAAGAAGATTTGGTGTGTGTATATAGAAGGGAATATTCCTCAACCATAAAAAAGAATTAAATCATGCCATTTACAGCACTGTGGACGGACCTAGAGATTAGCATACCAAGTGAAGTAAGTCAGACAGAGAAAGACAAATATCATATGTTACCACTTATATGTGGACTCTAAAGAAATGAAACAAAGGAATTTATTTACAGACCAGAAATAGACTCACATAGAGAACAAACTTATGGTTACCAAAGGGGGAAGAGAGTGGAGGAGAAGTAAATTAAGGGTTTGGGATTAACATATAACACACTACTATATATAAAATAGATAAACAACAAGGACCTACTGTATAGCACAGAGAACTATATTCAGTATCTTGTAATAACTTTTAATGGAGAAGAATCTGAAAAAGAGTACATATATGTGTATAACCGAATCACTTTGCTGTTCATCTGAAACACTGTGAATCAACTATACTTACAAAAACTTAAGTGAGTGATATTGAAGTTTTTAAAAGCTCATTGAATTGTACACCTAAAAAGAATGATTTTTACTTTATTTAAATTATACATCAATTAAAAAAAAAAGCATTTTCCTGCTAGTCAGAATGAGCCAATATAGTGCCTTCCATGAACATCTATTAAAATTATTCTCTTAAAATGAATCTCAGAAATGGAACTTGGCAATCTTTAAAAAATAAAAGCTAAGAGCATACGTTAGAACCACCCAAGGCTAGTAATTTTCATAGGCTTCAGATGTGTGTGTGTGTGTTTTTCCATTACACAGCTCAGTTTAGAAAGTTTAGCTGGTGAAAACTGAATTAGAGTGTGAATTTTTTTAAAAAAAGATTTGCATGTGTTTGACAAAATAAAGATGCACACAAATTGTTTTGAGAAAGACAGTGCTAATTCTAGGAAAGAGCTTGTCATTTTCTCTTCTGGCTCAGAGCTACTTCTTTTGCAGTGGTATTAAAAATCACTTGTCTTTTCCTTCTGTTTCTGTTATTTAATGTGCTTTGTAGTAACTGTTTTCTTCGAAGTGGATCTGTCTGTCTGCAGGCATTTGGATCTGTCTGTCTGTTTGCAGGGGTGTGAGGTGGGAGGTGGGGGTCAAGGGAGGAGCTCTTGTACCTACTTGATGGGAGGAGGCAATTGGTTATGGGGGAGTAAGTTTAACTTTTATAACTAAAGCCAGGAAATATTTCTGGCTGTGGCATAATGTGTCACTAATTATAAATAAAGCCATTTGCCATTTGGCAACTATTTTTCTATTTTCTTTTTACACCTAACAGTCCATGTTTACATTCTGTTGAAGCTAATGCAAACACTAGCCATTTACAAATGAATACCTCCAAGAGAAATAGATGAAAAGGGTATCTTCTAAATGGTCTGCAAACCTAGGGATCTGGATGACAATAAAAAGATCAAAATTCATTAGGGCTGCAAGGTTATTTCCACAAGTGTAGGCTGGGAAGACACCCTGATGAGAAATTATCCCACTGTATTTGTAGAGGACAAAGTGTTATATCATTGTTTTAAAATTCGACAGTCTGCAGAGTACATTTCAGATGTGGACCACAGGTTAAGAATAAGACCAGGGGAGTTCCTGTTGTGGCACAGTGGAAACAAATCCGACCAGTATCCATGAGGACAAGGATTCAATCCCTGGCCTTGCTCAGTGGGTTGGGGATCTGGTGTTGCCACAAGCTGTAGTGTGGGTCGCAGACGCTGCTCGGATCCCGAGTGGCTGTGGCTGTGGCGTAGGCCAGCAGCTGTAGTTGCCCCTAGCCTGGGAACTTTCATATGCCACAGGTACAGGCCTAAAAAGCAAAAAAAAAAAAAAAAAAGGATAAGATCAGTTCTTCTCATTTTATTTAATTGCTTGAGTTTAGGGCTTAGTTACTCAAGAAGCAGTTCCTCTAAGTCTGCAGTTCACAAGAAGAATCTCAGCCATAGTGAGATTCAAATTTCAGTGTACATTAAAGGTGCAAATCCCTGTCCACAGAAGTCTCTAGTTTAATAGACAAGGAATGGGGCTTAGGATCTGCCCTCTCAACATGTGTTTGCCAGTGGACTTCACCTTAAGAAACACTGATCCAGAACAACCCTTTACACTTTAGATCTCTCTCTCTATTAGACACTATGATGGATTCAAATAAAAGGCAGGATCCCCTTGGGAAGGTTATAATATAAAGCAGCATTCTGAGTGGTCCAGCAGCAGTGAAGTGAGGGGAGTTCAGAAGGGGGCAGTGCGCCAACAGGTGACTCATGATGTGTGAAGGATTCAGATTAGTGGAGACAAACTGGATGTCTGGGACCCCTGGTGATAGTGTGCTACCCAAAAGGGAGGAGGCGCCCCAGGGGAAGGAGCCTTACTGAGGTGTTGACTATAATTTTGGAGCACCAAGGACATGTTAACAGGAAAAAAGAATTAGGACCATTAGGTACCAAACATGTGAAGGAAGTCTGATGCATTCTCATCGGTGATTCCTAAACTTGAATGCACAGTTAGAATCACCTGAGGACTTATTAAAGTATAGCTTGCCAGGTCTACCCTCCATGTTTCCGATTCCATGGGTCTAGGCTGGGGCTGGAGAATTTTCACTGAAGCCCCCAAGTTCTGCTGGTGCTACTTGAGCTGGGAGCCACACCCGAAAACTCACTGCTCTTAATGAATTCGATGTCTTGACTTATCCATAATCCACAGATGAGGATTGGAACAAACCGTGGGTGCAAGATTAAGAAGGGGATGGCCATTGACATGTTATGTGACCTAGAATGCCTGCTGCATGGACTGTCCTTTTCTCTTTTTTTTTTTTTTAAGTTTTATTGAAGTATAGTTGATTTACAAGGTTGTAATCATTTCTTGCTTCAGTTATACATAGACACACACCCATTCTCTCTCAGATTCTTTTCCCACATAGATGATCACAGAATATGGGTAGAGTTCTCTGTGCTATACGCCAGGTCCCCGTTAGCCAGTTATTCCATGTACCTCAGTGTGCACGTGCCTATCCCAAACCCCCAGTGACCCCTCCTCCCCAACCTATCCCCTTTGTTAACCATAAGTTTTTTAACCATAAGTCTTCCTCTTTTTCTTCTGAGACATCTTTATTCTCAGAGCAACTGGTCGGTCAAATCAAAAATACCCTGGGGGGTAGGATCAGAAACATGGTCATGGAGAATAATTTTGAAAACGATAACCTTATACTTAGCATATGCCCAGAGTACTCTAAAACTGTGATTCAAATTGTATTTCTCAGATTTTATTTTTTTTAAATGTAATATGGAATATCATACTTGAGGACTAGCATTGACTAGAATATTCACCCCCTGCTTTATGTAAATCTCCACTCTAAACCTGAATTTAGGACCTTAACCCCTCAAAACTTGCTCCCCCTGCAGTGTTCTTTATAAATGGCATCATCATCTCCCCAGTTTTCTGTGTCATAAGCTGGACATCTGGGACATTCCTCCTCTCTCTCACACTTTCAGCCTGCATCTCATTATTCACCAAGTCCCATCAATTCCATCTCCTAATGCAGCCTGTCCCCTTCCCTGTCATCATATTATTCATCCACCAGCTCTCAGGTGGACCTTCCCACATCTTCTCTGGCTCCCTCTGATTCATTATCTACATAGAAGCCTGAGAGATTTTTTAGAAACACAGGTCATATCAGATCACCCCTATGCTTAAGACCCTTCAATGTGTTCCCTCCAGTTGTAGGATAATCTTTAAATTCTCAAAATGGCCCACAAGGACCCTACATGACATAGCTACAGCCAACATCTCATTTTGAACCACTCCCCTATATTCTTTAAAGTCCTGGCCCACTGACGCTGTCAATTCCTGAACTAAACATGTTTAAAACCAGTGTTCTTTGCTGAAGTGATTATAGACTTATATCCCAAGGGTATGCAAGGAGAAGGTGACTGTGGCATGAGTCCTTAGCTTTTGTGTGATTAGAAAACAGCAGCCTCCCCAGGCAGATGCAGCACCAGGGCTGGAGCAGGCTGGCTTTCAGCCTCCACCCTCCTGGGCAGGGCACCCTGTGCAGCCTGGATGGTGACCCCGACTCGGAAGATGTCAGTTGGTTTACCACCAGATTCATGTAACTCTGTTTGTCCTATTTAGAAGTGGAATATTGGACAACTTCTGGAAATCCCCAAAAGCCTGTGATTTTTGTGATAATTGTAAATGTGAAGAGGTTTTTACCAGGAAGTTAGAGAAATTGTTCTTTGCATAACCAGGATGACATGTGTGTGTCTTTCCAAGCCAGCCCGGTTACATCTGTGCTGCCTGATCAGAAACCTTGTCTCACAGTTGATGATCAGGAATGATTTACAATCTAGAACGCTCCTGTCTGCTAACATTGAAGTTTAAAATTGAATGCATAAAGCCCTCAGACTCCTGTGGTTTTCCTACAAGAAGGAGGGCCTCCGACTCATCGGAGAGGCACAGCATTCCTTCCTGTAACATGTTTGCTCTTGTGAAAATGACTTGAAGTATTCGAGACCTGGCAGCAGAAGAGATGGGAGGAGACCTGGTTCTTACTGGGTATGAGTCATCTTATTAAACATTTAAATTGAACATTTTATTAGGCAGTTTCATTGTTGGTACAAAACTGTTCATCAATCCGAGATTGCTTTGATGTACATGTTATCTATCCTTGTGTCCTCTGCCAGGATCCCAGCATTGATCTCTCCCCACGCAAACACTGCATACATATTATTATGATCATTTTGCCTATGATTTGGGGGCAGTTTTGTTTCTTGTTTTTAAACTCAGTGTTGAATAGCCAGGAGTTTTTTGATGTCTTTTTTTTTTTTCCCCTTCAGATTTATGGGTGTGAGTAAATCTTATTTAGCGAGGAGTATAAGAAAGTTATGAAAAATAACCATACATACTTAATACCTTTGTAATTTCAAAGGAGTCAAGGACATTCCCTGTAGGTCTTCACTAGGTCTCTCAGTAGGAACAGACTTTGAATCCGGGAGCAAGCAGTTGCTCTGTAAATGTTTGTTATGATATTGCAATGGCTGAATATGCTGGATCTAATTGAATTAGTGTATCATGTTCATTGCTGGGTCATCAAGGCAGTGGTTGAATGTTGTCACTGAGAAGAGATAGCAGATCGTTGCCTTGGAAAACTCACTCCTCCCTGTAGAGCTGTAGCTGGGTCTCTCAGCTCTGCCTTATTGGATGCCTGTGCCGTGGTAATCATGGGTCCTTTTACCCCTCGCACTTAGGCAATCTGCTGCTGCCACGGCCAGCATTGCATGCTGGGCCTCCCCACTGGTGCTGGTTTGCAAGGGCTGCCGTAAAAAACTGGGTGAAGGAGTTCCCGTTGTGGCTCAGCGGTAACAAACCCTACTAGTATCCATGAGGATGCAGGTTCGATCCCTCGCCTTACTCAGTGGGTTAAGGATCTGGCCTTGCCATGAGTTGTGGTGTAGGTCACAGATGCAGCTCAGATCTAGAGTTGCTGTGGCTGTGGCTTAGGCTGGCAGCTACAGCCCTTATTCGACCTCTGGCCTGGGAAGTTCAATGTGCTGTGGGTGCAGCCCTAAAAGAAAAGAAAAAAAAAACTGGGTGGTTTAAACAACAGAAGTTTATTCTCACAGTGCTGGAGGCTGAAAGTCCAAAGTCAAAGTATTGGTAGAGTTGGAACCCTTCTGAGCACTGTGAGGAAAGGATCCATTCCAGGCTTTTCGCCTTGGCTTGGGGATGACTGTCTTCTTGTGTTTTCACATCCTCTTCCTAATGTGTGTGTCTCTCTCTCTTTTTTTTTTTATGAGGACACCAGTCATAATGGGACAGGGCCCACTGAATGATCCCATTTTAACGTCACAACCTGTAAAGACGTTCTCTCCAATTGAGGGCACTTCTTAAAGGACTGGGGGTTAGGATTTCAATGTATGAATTTGTAGGGACCTATCACACCACTTATAGTTGAGCTTTGATACAAATTAGCCTGAGGAATACTTATTCCTTAGCTATACTCATTCTGAAATCTTCTTCAAATGGCCAAAAGAAATCTGTAAATTTGCGGAATTTTCACCCTTTCTTGCTACCTGACAGAGCACCTGAGGGTTGACAGTGTTGCTTCTGCAGTTCCATTCTCTCCCTCCCTCCCTCCTTCTCTCTCTCTCTCTCATTCATTTCATGAGTCATTAGGCCAAAAAGTATCAGATAAATGAAAACAAATATGAGAAATGCACCTTTAATAAGGGAGCTTTCGCCACGCCCTTTCCATGCACATCCATGACTTTTAAAATATCTAAGCCATTCCATGTTCAGAGGATTTACAATCCCATAACATGTTGATCTGTAGTGTGTTTTTACTTGACACTTGTTTGGGTTACACCACTCACGCATGGCCTTTATTTTCCACCTGAGCCTTATTTAGCTGCGTGGTTTGGACACTCACAGCTCTCCAGTGCTTTGGACTGACTGCTTATTGTGGGAACTTGCAGCTGGACATTCTGGCAGGTCATTGTCATACTGTCCAATGATTCCTTCAGAGATATTGGTTCTTAAGCTGAAGGATGTCTTCCTTTTCTTCTCTGCGCCTTTCCCAGTTTCTGGAAGATGGAGGCCTCTGCCAAGCCTTTCTCTCTAAAGCCCCTGGCTCCGGTCACACTTGTATGCCCCCATATGTATTTTTAAACTAGCTCCACCCCCTGTTCCCAAGCCTGCTATGTGTTAATGTGACTGGTATGTATCTTCTTAGGCTTCTGGGCATTGAGACACAACCCATTTTTCATTTCTCCTAGCCCGAGAGACTGGGACGAATGGGAGCGTTTCTCTGCTTTCTGCTACATGAGTCAGGTTTTGCCTCTTCTCAGGCATATTCTATAATATCAGCAATCTCTTAGTAAAACTACCCATCCCTGTGGGAAGCAGAAATTAGGGCTACTTGGATCCTGCAAGGCATCACCATCACCATACATCTGAGCCTGTAGCAACATGGAAGGACACCAAGGTCAAGGATCCTCCCTGGCTCTGTGTGAAAGACCCTAGTCATCTTTACTATTAAGCTAAAGCGGGATATTATAAAATTTTTATCAAATAAGAAATGTATATATTGGAGTTCCCGTTGTGGCACAGCAGAAACAAATCTGACTAGTATCCATGAGGATACAGGTTAGATCCCTGGCCTCGCTCACTGGGTTAAGGATCCAGCGTTGCCGTGAGCTGTGGTGTAGGTTGCAGGCATGGCCCAGATCTGGCGTGGCTGTGGCTGCAGCTCCGGTTCGACCCCTAGCCTGGGAGCTTCCATATGCCACAGGTTCGGCCCTACAAAGAAAAAAAAAGTAAACTGGATCACCATGCTGTACAGTAGAAAAAAAGATAATGTATTAGGGAAATTAAAAAAAAAAAGTATATATTTACCTGAGACAAAGTCAGCTCTCTGTTTCTTCGTGACACAGCCGACTCTCCCTTCCTCCTTCCTGCCCTCCCCCCATTGACCGAATACCCTTTAAACAAGGAGTTCCTCCCAGGTAAAAGTCTTTAGTTAGCTTAGGGATCCCCACCACTACCACCCTCACCTCTGCTTTTGCCAAGTCTTTTTTAAGAAAGGCATCTCTTGGGGAATTCTCTCATGGAATGGGAACAAGCATGCAGTCCACCCGAACACTTGGTGTTTAAAAAAAAAAAAGGATTTAATGAGTGAGAGCCATTTTTTTCTGCCACCCTCCTAAGGGATGGATTGCTTGGTTAAAATAGGCTCTTCTACCACTTGCTAGCCAACCCAAAGCTGTTGGCCATATTTTTAATAAAACTAATAAACAATAAGGCTATCAACCATCTCAGACATCTTTTAAAACCTAGACTCCTACCATAGAAGTTCTGTCTCTGGCTGGTTTCTTTTTATTTATGGAAACTTGAGCTGAGGACCATACCTAAGCAGAAGGAGGCCTAGGGCCCCATCTCTTCAGGAGTAACTGGTAGCTTCTGAGAGGCTCTCCTAGTTCTGGATCATTCCAATGCCAAGGACCAAAAGCTCTCCATGAGTGGCAGTTACTGTTCCTGGTTGCCATATCTGACTTCTGGTTGGAGCGAATCCCAGAGGCCCACAGAAACTTCCAGGAAGCTCCAGAGAGGAGCCCAGATTTTCTAACATCCACCTGGTAGCCCCATGGTTCTGGCACCTGACCTCTTTGAAGAAGAGGAGCCTGGGGGATCCATATAAATGTTGACGAAAACTCTCTCCAGGGGAAATCTCCCTTCAGAGCTTAGACATGAGGATGTTTTAAAAAAAAACTTCAAGACCTGAAGTATCAGGCTTAACAATAGACTTTTGTGAGTTCCCATCATGGCATAGCAGAAACGAATCCAACTAGGAACCATGAGGTTGTGGGTTCCATCCCTGGCTGGCTTCGCTTAGTGGGTTAAGGATCCGGTGTTGCCGTGAGCTGTGGTGTAGGTTGCAGATGTGGCTTGGATCTGGCATTGCTGTGGCTGTGGCTGTGGAGTAGGCCAGCAGCTACAGCTCCAGTTGGACCTCTAGCCTGGGAACCTCCAGATGCCGTGGGTGAAGCCCTACAAAGACAAAAGGACAAAAAACAAACAAACAATAGGCCTTTGACCATTGACCTCACCACAGCTCCCGGCAGTGTGAGATTCTTAACCCACTGAACAAGGCCAGGGATTGAACCTGCATCCTCATGGATGCTAGTCAGATTCCCCTAAGCCACGTCAGGAACTCCTTGGACTGTTGTTAAGTGCTGTTCTACCTCCCTTGACTTCCGCTTTTCTTGGGGCACAGGGCAATCAAACTAACTCCCAGTTCCTTCCTCTGGGTAAATAACCACCTGGTCTTCCCTGTCCACTCTGTTTTTGTTGTTGTTGTTGTTGTTGTTGTTTGGTTTTTTGTTTGTTTGTTTTTGTCTTTTTGCCATTTCCTGGGCCGCTCCCGTGGCATATGGAGGTTCTCAGGCTAGGGGTCCAATCGGAGCTGAAGCTGCTGGCCTACACCAGGGCCACAGCAACGCTGGATCTGAGCCACATCTGCAACCTACACCACAGCTCACGGAAATGCCGGATCGTTAACCCACTGAGCAAGGGCAGGGATAGAACCTGCAACCTCATGGTTCCTGGTCGGATACATCAACCACTGCGCTACGACGGGAACTCCTTCCCTGTCCACTCTGATGCACTTGTGTGGTTTTGACCTCACTCTGCAGGTCTCAAACATTCCAGGAAGCTACTCAAAATTTACTCTCTCTTCCTATCCCCTGGTTAGATGGTTTTAGCAGAGATTTGTCTCTGGTAGCTGTTTCCCCCTTGACAAGCAAGATTCCTAGCCCCTTTGACTTTTCTTTCTTTCTTTCCTTCCTTCCTTCCTTCCTTCTTTCTTTCTTTCTTTTTTTTTTTTTTTTTTTTTTTTTTTTTGGCTGCTCTTCAGCATATAGAGTTCCCAGGCCAGGGATCAGATCCGAGCCACAGCTGCAGCCTGTGCACAGCAGGAACTGCCCTTTGGCTTTTTACTTACACATTGGGGCCTCCAGCAAGTTAAGAAAAGCTCAGTAAGCTGCTGACTATGACATTCCTGTATACAAGAGAGTCCTTGGGGCATATTAATTAATTATTATTAAATGGTTATGCTTAGCTTTTAGAAAGCTTCTCCTGTTCTCTCTTTTTATTTTTTGGCCACACCCATGGCCTGCCCAAGTTCTGGGGCCAGAGATCGAATCTGCACCACAGCAGTGACCTGAGCTACCAGGGAACTCCTTCTCTCTTTTTTTATTGTCAGAGTCCTAGGCCACTGATGCTCCAGTTGCCAGAGTTGGTTAATAAATGCTATTTTCTTTTTTTCCATTTTTTATTCCCTTTTCTTCCCTGTTTTCCTTCCTCCTCATTTTTTCTTCCTTTTTATATCCTTATCTCCATTGTTTTTAAGACAATTCATTGTTAAGGAGAGAATTTTTAAAATCTAGTTAGTTCGTTAGTTAGTTCTTTTGGCTACACCACGTCATGTGGAAGTTCCTGGGCCAGGGATCAAACCTGTGTCACAGTTGCATCCTTCACTGTAGCTGCAACAACATGGGATCCTTAATCTGCTGCACTACAAGGGAACTTCCTAATCTATTTATTTTTGTGCCCTCTTTCCAAAATTTTCTGAATTCAGTTCCACAGGTTCATATTGAGAACTCCATTGATGAACATTTACAATGTTTCTAGGAATTTTTTGGTTTTTGCTTGAATCTCTTCTCTTGCCACTTGGCAGCCATGTCTCCTCTTCAAGGTGCTGATTCCATTTTTGGTGATATTTCCATGGTAGCCAAACTGGAGTGGGCACAGGATGAGGCAGTGTTGGGGACCTCTCATTTCAAGGGGATAAATTGTGAAGAGTCCGGGCTAGATCTGTAACTTGTGAAGGGTGAGGGGAAGAATTCGAGAGTTGTTTGTTTTTTGGCTGGGGTTTTTAGGTCTAGAAGTTTTTTTTCTTGTTTGTTTGTTTTTAACATGTTTATTGGTTGAGCAGAAGGAAACAAATGAATGGAAAAGATTGAAGATTTGTGAGAATGACGGAGTGGATGTTTAAAAAGGTTGGAATGATATTAAGAACAGAGTGGAGAGTTTTCCCATGACAGGAGGCTAAGAGATGGGAACAGCAGGTTACACAGAACTTTTATAGAGGCAGGTGAGTATACATAGAAATTTTAGATAGAGGAGAGTTCCTTGGGATTCTCAGTAAGGTAGGTTATGAAGTAATCTACCAAGATTAAGGGTGGACAGGAATAAGAATAGATTAGAGGAGAGTTTTGTAGGAATTTTTAGAGATAGCCATTAGGAGGAATGTGGTAGGGAGTGAAATAATGATGAATAAAAGGATTGTTGAGTCACATTAAGGGCCCAGTCAAGATTAGATAGGAGGCGTTTGAAGTGAAGCCAACACGGCTTCTGCTAACAGTGCTCGGTACAGTGAAATCAAGACATAGCAAGGGGTTTCATGAGCAAAAATACACTTTTAATACTACATCACTATTTGACAGAAGGCAGGACTTGGAGGCATCCTGAGATTAAGATAATTCGAAGACTTTCAGTACACATGGTTTAAACAGCAAAAATGTAAAAAATACATTTTTATACAGTAAAAAAGTATCATTTCATACTTTGACAAATATACAGATACTATATATTTGTATATGTCTATTATGTAAAAATTAGTATATTTTGAGGCATACATATTAAGAAAGTGTATTTTCTATATTAATACAAGTATATTCCCTTGCCTTGTTTTGAGCTCAATCACCTAAAGTGTCCAAGTTTGGGATTGCCACTTGAAAATAAGACCGATGCTACAGTTGGCTAGGGAAAATGTATGTCTTTGGCAGGTGGGCTCACATAACCAGGTCCACGAGATGGACTTTATTGGAAAGCAGAGGTAGAAATTGAAGATGGTCACTTGAATGCAAGTTCCTCAGTGCCTAGAACAGTTCCTGGCACATGGTGGGTGGATAAAATGTCCTTTGAATAAACATGTATGTGTATGAATCAATGTATATAGATTAGCCATGTCATTTTGAAACACTAGTCCTATCAGATAAAGTAAAATGTGGAAAATCCTGATTATATTAGTTATTTGGTAGCCCTACCATAGGCATTCAACATATAACTGTAGGGAAAGCAAGCTTTCAAATTCCTGTTAAGACAATTCAATATAGCTTGGCCGTCATGAAAAAGTCTACAAACGATAAATACTGGAGAGGGTGTGGAGACAAGGGAATCCTCTTATACTATTGGTGGGACTGTAAATTGGTGCAACCACTATGGAAAACAGTATGGAGGTTCTTCAGAAAACTAAGGATAAAAGTACCATATGATCCAGCAGTCCCACTCCTGGGCATTTTTCCAGAGAAAACCATGACTCAAAAAGATATGTGTGGAGTTCCCATCGTGGCACAGTGGTTAACGAATCCAGCTAGGAACCATGAGGTTGCGGGTTTGATCCTTGACCTTGCTCAGTGGGTTAAAGATCCGGCGTTGCGGAGTTTCCGTCGTGGCGCAGTGGTTAACGAATCCGACTAGGAACCATGAGGTTGCAGGTTCGGTCCCTGCCCTTGCTCAGTGGGTTAAGGATCCGGCGTTGCCGTGAGCTGTGCTGTAGGTTGCAGACGCGGCTCGGATCCCGAGTTGCTGTGGCTCTGGCGTAGGCCGGTGGCTGCAGCTCCGATTCGACCCCTAGCCTGGGAACCTCCATATGCCGCAGGAGCGGCCCAAGAAATAGCAACAACAACAACAAAAGACAAAAGACACACACACACACAAAAAAAGATCTGGCGTTGCCGTGAGCTGTGGTGTAGGTTGCACATGCGGCTCGGATCTGGCTTTGCTGTGGCTCTGGTGTAGGCTGGCGGCTACAGCTCCGATTGTATCCCTAGCCTGGGAACTTCCATATGCCATGGGTGCGGCCCTAGAAAAAGACAAAAGGACAAAAAAAAAAAAATACATGTACCCCAATATACATTGCAGCACTGTATGCAATAGCCATGACATGGAAGCAACCTAAATGTCCATTGGCAGAGGAGTGGATAAAGAAGATGTGGTACTTAGATACAATGGACTATTACTCACCCATAAAAAGGAATGAAATATTGGCATTTGCAGCAACTATGATAGATCTAGAAATTATCATGCTAAGTGAAGTTAGACAGTGAAACACAAACATCATATGCTATCAACTTATATGTGGACTCTTAAAAAAGTATACGATGAACCTACTTGCATAGCAGAAACTTACAGTCTTTGAAAAACTTAGGGTTACTAAAGGAGACAGGTTGAGGAGGGAGAGGTGGGCTGAGGGTTTGGAATAGAGACGTTGTAAAATTATGTTGTGATGATGGCTGTACAACTATAAATATAACAAAATTCATAGAATTAAAAAAAGAAGGTAGAATGCCTACTTTTCAATATCTGAGAAGTATGGTGACTCTAGTGAAAAGGTTAGTGGCAGGGACGTTATTGAATCATTATGTAATCTTTGTTGAAGCTAACTGGATTGTAGAAACAAAAGCAAATGCTGGTACTTGGGGGAGAAAAACACTTATGAATATTTCTGTAAAATGTATACCACCAGAAATTCTGATTCAGATATTCTGGTATGGGTTGTAGGTATGGGTAATTTTAAAAATTCTCTACAGTTAATGTGAGAAATAACGACTGAGAACCACACACACACACACACACACACACACACACACAAACAAACCCCATATTTTACTTGCTCTGCTTTTCTTCTCAGTCTCCCTCATTCCCTCTCTCCCCAAAGCTATGGGTTGCCAAAGCTTTATTAAAATAAAATCAAAATCTAGGTTGATGATCTAGGATGTAAAAAAGCCAAACAAGTCCATTTAATGTACTATTCTTTAATATGCAATACTTTATAGCTTATTTGGTGGTGATCAATGAATGACTTTGTGTTGATGGATACAAATAAATGGTTAGTCATATTCATCAAACTTTTATTGAGTACTATATCCTGAGCTAAGCTTGGTATAGAAGTTATTAAGACTGCGACCATAGGGAGTTCCTGTTGTGGCTCTGTGGGTTAAGAACTGGCTTGATATCCATGAGGATGTGTGTTTGATCCCTGGCCTCGCTTAGTGGGTTAAGGATCCATTGTTGTCACAAGCCGCGGCTGCATGCGTGGCTCAGATCCTGCCTTGCTGTGGCTATGATCTAGGCTCTGATTCAGCCCCTAGCCTGGGAACTTCCATATGCTGCAGGTGCAACCCTTAAAAAAAAAAAAAAAAAAGTGGGACCTCAATTCTTAAAAAGCTCAGTCTGATTAAGACAACATTCATTGGACCTAGTCAGTTAAGCCCACCTGCTAGAGACATACCTTTTCTTTAGCAAAGCACGGCATCTAGTAGAGATAACCAGTGGTTCCATGTGGTATCTGGTAGTAGAGGTTTAAAAAAAAAAAAAAAGTGGTCTGTGGGTGCTCGATGCTGTGGTCGTGGGTTTTCCTTGGGCATTCTGCCATGACATATGGCTTTCAGGTACAAGACCCAGATACTTCAGTAGGCTTTAGTGTAAAGGATGGTGTGGATGACTCTCCATGGATGATGATTTTGTAGTTCTTCTTGCCTCCTTCCTTTGGTGGACGGAAGGAGTATTTGTCATGCTTGGGTTGGGAGTGGACCAGAAGTTGCCTCAGCAAATTGGCCACTCCATCTTTCTATGGGCTAAGCCATGGACTTGATTCCTTTCTTTTCCCTAAAACACTGTATCAAAATCTATTATCTTTTCCATCAAAATATACACAAGATGATAGGAATGTTGATATCTTGTTAGGGGGTATATTATGTAGGTATTATGTGCATTCATCAGAACTCATCCAACTGTATAGTTAAGCCCTGTGCATTTCACCAAATGTAAATTCTCCTTCTTCATCCCCTTCTCCCCACATGGATCTCAAATACCAAATACTTGATACTGTTTCCTCAGGGCCTTTCCACTAGCCATTGTTTCTACCTGGAATCTCTTCTTATATATTCACATGACTTTTTCTCTCACCTCTTTCAGGGCTTTGTTCAATGTCATTTTATCCATGGGGCCCTCCCTGATTGTCATATTAAAATTGTAACTCCCTGCCATGCTCTTTCTACACAAAGAACCAGCAGGATGTACAGTTAAGATCATGGGCCCTGGCTTCAAATTCACTCTCACTTTATGACTTGGGTGCCCTCTGTGCCTCAGTTTCATTACCTGTCAAATAGGAATAAATACCTTGTTGGTAGGGTCACTATGAGGATTTAATGAATTAATACATGAAAAGCACCTTATACAGAGTAAGATAATGGTGTCTTTATCCCCCTTCCTTGCTTTTTTTCTCCATATTTTTAATCACCATCTGACCTGCTCTATATTTAAACTATTTATTTGTCTGTGGTTTCTTGCCATTAGACTGTATGTATCATCAGAGCAACAACTTTTTACTTTTTTCTTTTCCATTTTCTGTCTTTTTCTTTACTTCTATACCCTCATCACTAGAATAGTGCCTGATGTATGTTTTCAGTAAATACTGTTAAGTCAATGGGCAAATGAGCAGATAGGAAAGGGTTCTGTATAATTTCAGGAGGCTATGGGTTGGGGCAGAGGCTGGCAAAGTTTTTCTGCAGAGGGCCAGATAGTAAATATTTATAGGCTTTGTGGTTATAGCAATTCAAATTTATTGCTACAGCATGAAAGCTGTCTAGATGATTACATAAATGAATAAGTGTGACTGTTCCAATGAAACTTTATTTACAAAAACAAACAGAAGGCTGTATTTGGCTTATGGGCTATAGTTTACCAACCCTTGGGCTGGGAAATAAATTTTGGCCCTACTTTTCAGATTCTCATTACCTTTCCCCTTAAGCACATCTCCCACTGTAGCAATTAGTGCTAGTCACACAGTCCTGAAATATTAATAACTTGAAAAGCATTATATTACCTATTTATTACTTGTTTCAGTACTCATTAATTGTACAAAATTGGCATATCTTTTAGTATTTTAATAGTGAATAACAATGTTAAAAATATATTTTGTTCTTTCAACTGTATAATTTCAGAGCTGTGATTTTCTTTCTTTCTTCCTTTTTTTTTTTTTGACAACAGCTGAAGACATATCTGAACTGCTGATTATGGCCAGAGGCATGTGTGTTCTAAAAGAAAAAAAAATGTTGCATTCTACTCACTATACAGCCAGGAGTACAACTGACATTGACTGAAGTAGAAACCAATAGAAATTACCTTCTAGACAGTTCATTTTTAAAATTATAATCCTCTTTCTGTATAAAACTGTTCCCTAGGAGTTCCCGTCATGGCGCAGTGGAAATGAATCTGACAACCATGAGGCTGCAGGTTCGATCCCTGGCCTCACTCAGTGGGTTAAGGATCTGGCATTGCCGTGAGCTGTGGTGTAGATCGCAGACTCAACTTGGGTCTGGCGTTGCGCTGGCTGTGGTGTAGGCTAGCAGCTGTAGCTCTGATTAGACCCCTAGCCTGGGAACCTCCATATGCTGTGGTTACGGCCCTGAGAAGCAAAAACAAAAACAAAAACAAGAAACTGTTCCCTAGACTACAATTGTTACCACTCTTCCCAGTCAATTTGGTATGCTGGCAAGATTCTTCCATTTTAAAATGTAGTGTCTATTTTGGGTCATGTTGTATGAATGACAAACTATGAGATTTTAGTGCAAAATATAATAGCTTTTATTGTTCTGTTAAAACAGAGTAGATCAGAAATTATATGTCTTTTGCGGCTTCGATGCATTGTCATTAGGTTCCAGTTACAGGCATACACTAAAGATCTTGTGAGTTTGGTTCCATACCACTGCAGTAAAGCTAGTATTGCAATAAAGTGAGTTATAGGAAATTTTTGGTTTCCCAGTGCACTGGGAAACATAACATATAAGTTATGTTTACACCATGCTATAGTGTGCAATAGCATTATGTCTAAAAAACAAGGTACATACTTTCATTAAAAAACATTTTATTGCTAAAAAATGCTAACCATCATCTGAGCCTTCAGCAAGTCGTAGTACTTGTACTGGTGGAGGGTCTTGCCTCAGTGAGATGTTGATAGCTGATCAAGGAGGTGGTTGCTGAAGGTTGGAGTGACTGGAGCAGTTTCTTAAAATAAGACAGCAATTAAGTTTTTCCCATCAATTGACTCTTCCTTTCATGAAGGATTTCTCTGTCACATGCAATGTTGTTTGATAGCATTTTACACACAGTGGAACTTTTTTCAGAATTCGAATCGATTTTCTCACACCTTGCCATTGCTTTATCAACTTAGTTTATGTGATATTCTGAATTCTTTGTTTTTCATTTCAACAATCTTTACAGCATCTTCACCAGGAATAGGTTCCATCTCAAGAAGCCACTTTCTTTGCTCATCTATAAGAAGCAGCTCCTTATCTGTTGAAGTTTTATTGTGAGATTGCATCAATTCAGTCACATCATCTAATTCTAGATCTCTTGCTGTTTCTGCCATACCTACAGTGACTTCCTCCACTGAAGTCCTGAACCCCTCTAAGTCATCCAGAAGGGTTGGAATCAACTTCTTCCAAACTCTTCCGAATGTTGTTTTGACCGCTTTCTGTGAATCACAGGTGTTCTTAATGGCATCTAGCTAGAATGGTGAATTTTTTCCAGAAGGTTTTTGATTTAATTTGCCCAGATCCATCAGAGACTTACTGTCTATGGCAGTTACAGCCTTACGAAATGTATTTCTTTTTGTCTTTTTAGGGCCGCACTCACGGCATGTGGAGCTTCCCAGGCTAGGGGTTTAATCAGTGCTGTAGCCGCTGGCCTATGCCACAGCCTCAGCAACACCAGATCCAAGCAGCACCTGTGACCTACACCACAGCTCACCACAGTGCCAGATCCTTAACCCACTGAGTGAGGCCAGGGATCGAACCCACAACCTCATTGTTCCTAGTTGGATTCATTTCTGCTGGGAACTCCTGAAATGTATTTCTTAAAGAATAAGATTTGAAAGTCAGAATGACTCCTTGGTCCATGGGCTGCAGAATGGATGCTGTGTTAGCGGGCATCAAAACAACATTCATCTCCATTGTCCATCTCCATCAGAGCTCTGGGGTGACCAGGTGCATTATCAGTGAGCAGTAATATTTTGAAAAGAACTTTTTTTTCTGAGCAGTAGTTCTCAAAAGTGGGCTTAAGAATATTCAGTAAACCATGCCGTCAGTAGATATACTGTCATCCGGCCTTTGTTATTCCATTGACAGAACGAGGCAGAGTAGAGGATTTTTCAGAATGGTAAAGGAGCCCTGGCTTCAACTTAAAGTCACCAGCTGCTTTTGCCTCTAACAAGAGAGTCAGCCTGTCCTTTGAAGCTTTGAAGCCAGGCATTGACCTCTTCTTTCTAGCTATGAAAGACTTAAATGGCATCTTTTTGCAAGAGAAAGCTGTTGCATCTACATTGAAAATCTGTTGTTCAGTGTAGCCACCTTCATTAATCATCTGAGTGAGATCTGGGTAACTCGCTGCAGCACTCGCTACTTCACCTTGCTCTTTTATGTTGTACGGAGGACTTCCTTCCTTCAACCTCTTCAGCTTCAAACTGAAACCCTGCAGCTTCCTCATCTCTCTCAGCCTTCAGAGGGTTGAAGAGAGTTAGGGCCCTGCTCTGGATCAGACTTTGGCTTAAGGGTATGTTGTGGCTCTTTTGATCTTCTGTCCAGACCACTACAACATTCTCCATATCAGCAACAGGCTGTTTCACTTTCTTATCATTCATGTATTCGTTGGAGTGGCACTTTTAATTTCCTTCAGGAAGTTTTCTTTTACTACTTGGCTGACTGGTGCAAGAGGTCTAGCTTTCAGCCTATCTCGGCTTTCAACATGCCTTCCTCACTAAGCTTAATCATTTCTAGCTTTTGATTTAATGTGAGAGACGTATGACTCTTCTTTTCATTTGAACACACAGAGGCCACTTTAAGGTTATTTTAACTGGCCTGATTCCAATACTGTTGTGTCTTGGGAAATAGGAAGGCCTATGGAGGAGAGAGAGATGGGGGAGAGGCAGGTTGGTGGAGCAGTCACCACACATACATTTATCAACTAAGGGCTCCATCTTGTACAGGTGCAGCTCATAGTGCCCCAAAGCAATTACAATAGTAAGATCAGGGATCACTGACTACAGACCACCATGACAAATATAATAATAATGAGAAGGCTTGAAATATTGCTAGAATTACCAAAATGTGACACAGAGACATGGAGTGACTAAATGCCATTGGAAAAAATGATGCTGATAGACTTGCTCGATGCTGGGGTGCCACAAACCTTCAATTTGGATAAACAAACCAAAAAACCCCACAAAGCTGTTGCTATCTATAAAGCACAACAAAGTGAAGCAAATTAAAACGAGGTATGCCTGTATATGACTGCCACTGGTGTTAATTTAATTTAAATGTTTCTTTTGTTTCACTTCCGAATTTAGCCATTAAGTCATCATTGTCAGTGCTAACACTTTGTTCTCTTTCTTTGCATTATTTCCATTTCTCATTATTGTCATTGTTTGACATGTATGGAGAGAGAATGCACCTGAACTCTACTCGCCACTTGTGGAAGTTCTCTTGCTCATGTGTCTCCCCTTCTCTCTGTGCTCTGTGGCTGCAGCTCCCAATTACAGTACCGTGTACACACCCAGTCCCAAGACACCTACCCAGTGTGTCCTCCGGAGCCGTGCTTCTCCCACCATCTCTGATGAAGGACTAAGTGGTTTTTTTTTTTTTTTTTTTTTCTTTTTTCTTATTTCTAATCCATCATGGATTGACTCTTTTTTGTAAAATCCCATTTTAAAATAATTGGATTTGGCAGCAAAATTATTATGTAATTAGATATCACAGCAAGGTTAAGTGGCTATAAAATTTTCTCAGTACTTATTCTCAATTTCTATACTTATCTCATAGTAGACCAGGAACAGTTGGTCAACTAGCACCAGTCCATAGACTATGTTCTCAACAGAATCACTTTAGAGAAGTAATTGTCAAATGTTTTGACCCAGTGTAAGCTATACTTTCTCATATCATAATGCGGTACATAGGCACGCATGTACACACACACACATGCATGTGTGCATACACATATACACACACACATGCACACATGCATGTGCTAAAACCACTGGCATGTCAGCTCCCTAAAGGCAGAGTGATTTTTCTTTTGCTTGTCTCTTCCACTGTTCTGACACATGGTAGGCCTTCAGTAAATATTTGTTGCATCCAGAATTCCCGTCATGGTGCAGTGGAAACAAATCCGACTAGGAACCATAAGGTTACAGGTTCGATCCCTGGCCTCACTCAGTGGGTTAAGGTTCCAGCGTTGCTGTGTGCTGTGGTGTAGGTCACAGACATGGCTCAGATCTGGTGTTTCTGTAGCTCTGGTGTAAGTCAGCAGTAACAGCTCCGATTAGATTTCTAGCCTGGGAACCTCCATATGCCTTGGGTGCAGCCCTAAAAAGACAAAAGACCAAAAAAAAAAAAAATTGTTGCATGCAAGTAAATATATAAAACCAAACCAGGAGTTCCTTGGTGGCTCAGTGGGTTAAGGATGTGACTTTGTCACTGCTGTGTGGGGGTTCAATCCCTGGCCCCAAACTTCTGCATGCCATGGGTGCAGCCAAAAAAAACCCAAAAGTTTCACAAAACGATGCTTTTATTTCTTGAGACATTCTGACATCTATTTTATTGAAACAAATGTTGATTATAGTCTACTCAATTTTTTCACTACCTTTTAGTCTGGGGGGGGGGGTTATAACACACTTCTTTACAGGATGCTTATATATGGTATATGTCCTTTTCCTCCCTTTCAGAGCTTTGAGTAGCTGTTACCCAGCCCTGCCCTCCTTCGAGTGCAAGTCTGGATCACACATATCCCAGAACAGCTTTCCTCTTAGCCAGCTAAGGGTAGGTTGGTAGACCTGGGTGGGAAAATAGGGAGAAATGAGTCTCCAGGTTTTTAAGACCTGGAGAGAAGAGATTAGAGTGGGTGGAAAAATTAGAAGTTGAAACCTTCTCAGGCCCCCTGATACTTCCCCATCATTTTAGGAACTAGAACATTTTGCAAACTGATAGAAATAACGTCATTCCAAAGTAGCACACTGAATTTGGTTTACCTACCTCTTGAAGAGCATGAATATTCATTTTACGATATCTTAGCTAGCAAGGGTGATGACGATGACCAGATTTACCAAGTTTATCTTAAAAGTAAAGGTGGGAAGATAGGTTTCTGGCCTGTGCAGCTAAAAGGACGCTTACAGGGAGTAAAGGAGCTTAGAAGAGTTATAGCATAAAAGTATTCATGCTTGAGGAGCCTTTAGGGTAAAAGCATTTGATGGCCAGCATGTGAGACACTAGGGATGCCCAGATCAGAAATACAGTCACCATTATCAAGGAGCTCACAGCATGTCAAGAAGCTCATGTGAAGTCCTACCCCGGATGCTCATGGAGGGATCAACAAGACCTTGGAGGAAAGGATGCCTGAGCTGACTCTTGAAAGTATGTGTCCCAGGGCTTAGAAGGAGCGATACAAGGACATGGGAGTTCCCATTGTGGCTTAGCAGGTTACAAACCCGACTAGTATCCATGAGGATATGGGTTTGATCCCTGGCCTTGCCCAGTGGGTTAATAAGGATCCCGCATTGCTGTGGCTGTGGCGTAGGCCGGCAGCTATAGCAGCTGTAGATCCAATTCATCCCCTAGCCTGGGAACCTCCACATGCCACAGGTGTGGCCCTAAGAAGCAAAAGAAAAAAAAAAGAGAAAAAGGAAGTGGTAGAATAGAGATAAACGAGCATGGTACGCTCAGAGAAGGGTATGTTGTACTGCATGAGAGGCAGGCAGGGTGGGTGTTCTGGAGATGGTATGTATTTGAACTAGAAGCTTATGGGATAGGTCAAACTTGGGGATCCTTGTCAAGTTGGTGATTCTAGTCAGGGCGTACTAATTGTTCGATAAATAAGTACTTGTTAAATCAGCGAGAGGCATACTTGGGTTTTAGACTCAAATCTTTCTTCTTCAGTGACATGGGGCAAATCCCATGGAGTCAGAATTCTACCTAATAATAGTAGATAAGAGAGAAATGGGCCATTCTTTCAGTTTATCACAAGCTCTTCACATTTACTGACATTTAATATGCATCAGGTTTTCAAATAGCAGCAACATTCTTATATTCAAGAAGTGTAAAATCTTGGCTTACTGTAATGAACTTCTTAAAAATCAACTCCCTTCTCATCATTCGTAAGCATTAATAGCATAGAGCCAAAAGATCTACTTCTGGAGTTCCCTGGTGGCTCATTGGGTTAAGGACCTGGTGTTGGCACCGCTGTGGTGCGAGTTTGATCCCTGGCCCAGGGAACTTCTGCATGCTGTGGATGCAAGGAACCCCCACCCAAAAAAGATTAATTTTCCTTTATTTTGTCCTGTTTTCCATGCTGCTTCATTTATTTGACTACTTACTATCTTTTATGGCTCTTCATTTTCATGAGCAAGAGAAGTAACTTTTACTAATACGCAGTCATTAATATGCCCACTTTTATGCTCTGCCTTATATCTCCCTGTGAAGGGCTGTCCCATCTTCTGTGTGTTTGTGTTTATGCAGGTGGTTAAAATAACAAGTATCTTATTTGGCTTGTAAATATTTGGTGAGCCCTTGGTATGCTTGAGGTTATAATAGAAAAACAAAATGTTTAAGCCAGTTGTATCATGGTCCAGAGGGTTTGAAAATCCTGTTGTCCGAAGATACAGATGAAGAAGTTTATTATGGAAATATATAAAAATGTAGATAAAATAGTTCAATGTTACCCCATGTACTTATCACCCATGTTTAACTATTATCAAATCATGATGAATCTTGTTTCATCTCTATCTTTACTCTGATTCCCTTTTACTTCATTATTTTAAAGCAAATTCTAGATTTCTTACTTCATCCATGAATATTTTTCTCATCTCTACTATAACATAAACATTAAAATAGTTCTGTAATATCATCAAATACAGTATTCGAATTTCCAGTTATATCTGCAGTATTATGCTTATTTTTACAGCTTGACAAACCTTTTACATGTGTGTTGTAACATTAGATATCGCCCCTGGTGCCAGCATCCCCACTGTTTTCAATACTTTCCCTGCTGCCCCTTGACCCCCCCCCCACTTAGCATATTGCCCTTTTCAAGTGATTCTAAATTAATTTTCTAGGGATGTTAGGAGCAGACTGGAGATGAAAGGATTTGGAGTAATACCGTGTGGAGGAGGAAATATGTGATGGCAGATACATAGAGAACCAGAAAACAGGGATTTCATAAGAATCTTAAAAAGACAACGACTTACGAGTTGAGGTTGAAAGGGAGAGATTTTTTCAGGTTAAAAGCTGAATTGCAGAGTTTCCACTGTGGCTTGGCAGGTTACGAACCTGACTAGTCTCTGAGAGGATGCGGATTTGATCCCTGACCTCGCTCAGTGGGTTAAGGATCTGGCGTTGCCTTGAGCTGTTGTGTAGGTCGAAGATGTGGCTGTGGAGTAGGCCAGCAGCTGCAGCTCCTATTTGACCCTCAGCATGGGGAACTTCCATATGCCACAGGTGTAGCTGCAAAAAAAAAAAACAAAACAAAAACCAAAACCTGAATTGCTTCTTCTGCGCTGGTATTTTGGGATTAAAAAAAAAAAAAAGTTAAGGAGTAGGAGTTGGGAAGAAGAGCTCTGCCCTTATTTACCTTGCTAGCTGGTTTCCAGCTCATTCTGGGTGGGGCTTGTGGTCCAAAGAGGAAAGAGGGCCTCTTGGCTTCCAGCACAGTGACTGAGTCGCACCAGAATCACCTGGCAGCTCATGCAAACCCAGAGTGCTGGGCCCTGCCTGTGGAGTGTTTGATTCAGTAGATCTGGGCGCAAGGATTTACATCAGAACCAGCTCACATATACTGGGCCCAAGCATCCTTACGCTCAGCATCATCTGATGCTATTGCTGCTGCTGCTGCTGCTGCTGGTCAAGCCCTATGCCTTGAGAACCATTCAACAGTCCTACTCCAATTTTCAAGGCAGTTCTTTGCTAAGATTGTGTTGCTGCATACATGGGAAGTCATTTCATTTTTTTAAATTGTTATTTCCCCAATACAATTTTTTTTTCTACTGTACGGCATGGTGACCCAGTTACACATACATGTATACATTTTTTTTCTCACATTATCATGCTCCATCGTAAGTGACTAGACATAGTTCCCAGGGCTACACAGCAATGGATCTCATTGCTAATCCATTCCAAGGACAATAGTTTGCATCTATTAACAGCAAGCTCCCAATCCACTCTACTCCCTCCCCCTTAGCAACCACAAGTCTATTCTCCAAGTCCATGATTTTCTTTTCTGTGGAAAGTTTCATTTGTGCCATGTATTATTTCAGATATGTGATATCATATGGTATTTGTCGTTCTCTTTCTGACTTACTTCACTCAGTATTGATTGACATCCCTAGAGAGCATCTTAGGGGAAAAAATTGGTGAGAGATCTGTGGATAATTTATATGAATTCTATTGTTTTTATAATGACTGTGCAATAACATGGTGCTCTGCCAGCCATAGAACATGAATATATGTAATCATTCTCTCTCTCTCTCTTTTTTTTTTATTAAGAGCCATACCTGCGGCATATGGAAGTTCCCAGGTAAGAGGTCAAATGGGAGCTGCAGCTGCAGGCCTACACTACAACCACAGCAACGCTGGATCTGAGCCTCATCTACAACCTACACCACAGCTTGCAGCAATGCCAGATCTTTTAACTGAGCAAGGCAAGGGATTGAACCTGCATTCTCATGCATACTAGTCCAGTTCTTAACCCACTGAGCCACAACAGAAACTCCTAAATATTTTCTCTTTCACTGAAGGGATGTCTTCTTTTAAGTGTCTTAGGATCCATTCCTAGGTCCAGAATTAGAAGTTCTCTTTCAAACTTAAACATTTTACCTAAGGAAAGCTGACACAGGGCAAATGTTATGCTCACTAAAGTTTAGAAACAGACTTTCTAATTGTCTTACAGTCTTTCTTTCTTTCTTTCTTTTTTTTTCTTTTTTTTGTCTTTTTGCCATTTCTTGAGCCACTCCCGTGGCATATGGAGGTTCCCAGGCTAGGGGTCAAATTGGAGCTGTAGCTGCTGGCCTACACCACAGCCACAGCAACACGGGATCCGAGCTGCGTCTGCAACCTACACCACAGCTCACGGCAACGCCTGATCCTTAACCCACTGAGCAAGGCCAGGGATCAAACCCGCAACCTCATGGTTCCTAGTCAGATTCGTTAACCACTGAGCCACAACAGGAACTCCAGTCTTTCTTTCTTCCTTCACAGAGAGACTGGGCAGCTGGCCTGACCTAAAACATCAGTTAGTCAGCAACCCTGCAAAAATGTGGTTTCCCGTGAGCCCTTTAACCACCACACCCATTGCTGAAACTTTCCCTAATTTACCTTATTCAAATCTGCTCTAAATGGGTCTTGACCAAGCTTGAAATATATCCCAAATACGCTTTTCCGGGTTTTTTTGGACCTTTTCTATAAAATATGAATGTTAGTACCAGGAATTGCTTTTCTAAGACTTTTCTGAACTTCTTTTTATTAAACTGTTGGAATAGGAATCCACTAGAACTGAGGACTCTGTACGAGATCAGCAGAACTGATCTCTGTTTTTATTACCCAGCAAATAAGGGATTCCTTCAGTTTGAATTACGACCTTGAACCCATCCCCATTCCTTTGTTGTTGGTGTTAGTTGTGTTTTCAGGTGCCTTTTCCTTCAGCCAGTCATTCAAAGAAGTATATATTTGCTATTTAGAATCCATAAATAAATTTGATATTGTTTGAGAATTATTGGATGTTAAAGTTTTAATTTTCTAAATGGTTTTGTCCACTCAAAAAATGAAATTGTAATCAGCAGGTGTCTGGATAAGCGAAGAATTAGAACAAAGGAAGCTGGATGTTCTGAGTTTTATTTTGGACCAAAGGTACATATATAATAGGTACATATAATAGGTACATATAATTGGATTATCCATTCTTTTTTTTTTTTTTTTTTTTTTTGTCTTTTTGGGCTACATCTGCGGCATATGGAAGTTCCCAGGCAAGGAGTCAAATTGGAGCCATAGCTGCCCACCGAGGCTACAGCCACAGCAGTGCGGGATCCATGCTGCTTCTATGACCTACACCACAGTTCATGGCAATGCCAGATCCTTAACCCACTGAGTGAGGCCAGGCAGGGATTGAACCCACGTCCTCATAGATGCTAGTCGGGTTAATAACTTTCTGAGCCCCAGTGGGAACTCCTGATTTTTCATTATTCTTTATTCATACATATCATTATCATAAGGCCATGCATATCGTATTTCCATTCATCCATTTATTTGCTTGTTCCATTTTAAAATATTGTTTCATTTCTAATTTCTAACAACCATTTTCTATTCTAATTTTCAAGCTTTGAGGTGAAACTTAAGTACAGTGAAATGAACACATCTGAAATGTACAGTTTGATGAGTTCTGACAAATGTATAAACCTGTATAACCGAGACCTCCATGAAGATATTGAACAGGAAGTCCCCAGTATCTCTTTCTATCATTCACCACTTCCTACAAGTAATTGTTCTACTTTCTGTCACCATTTTTACCTATGCTTGAATTTCCTTTTATAAAAGGAATCACGCAGGAATAGAGTCATTTATGTCTGGCTTCTTTTGCCTACTATAGCGCTATATGTATGTATGAATCTTTTTCATTGTGGAGTACTGTTCCATTGTATTGGAGTGCTATTCCATTGTGATAAGTATGTAGGATGCCCAGAGGAATCTTACTCTCAGAAATGATTCTGAGAAGATAGGAAAATCTTTATAGAACATGGGATTTTCTGAAGCCTTTCTATTTAGTGTTTCTATTTTTAAAAATGCTTTGACTCAGCCATGAAAATTAACATAGTCTTATCAATACAGATATTCATGAAATTAGAATGCCTCTAATACAGCTCAAGCCATGGGCAAGTCAGCCTTTTAATAAATATTGAAATTCTCTTCCTAGTGTTAGTGCTTTACCACTTCAGATTGCTGTTCTTATTCTTCTATATAGTCCTTTAATGTCCATTTGGGATTTTTTGAGGGTCATTTTGTGGCCTTGAATACATGTATGGCCTATCCTAATGAATGTAACATGTGGACTGAAAAGAATGTAAATTCTACATTTAGTTGTTCTAAAAATCGAATTAGGTCAAGATGGTTGATAGTGTTGCTATATTATTACCTAATTTTTTTTCTTGCCTTGTCTGCCATTTCAAAAGAAGATTGAAAAGGAGGAACAAATGACAGATGAGACAAACAGAAAAAAAAAAAAATGGCAGAGAATAGACTGAAATCCAACCATATCAACCATTACATTAAATGTAATGGACTGAATTTGTGTAATTCTCCCTTAATTGTGTCAGGTTTTGCCTCATGTAATTTCTAAGTCTGTCATTAGTTGCAGAAATATTTGTGATTGTTAGGACTTCCTGATTAATTGACTCTTACCATTATAAAATATACCTCTTTCTTTCTAGTGTTACTTCTTGATTGGAAGTCATTTTTCTTACATTAATATAGTCACTCCTCCTTTCCCAGGCCTACTATGTGTATAATATCTCATTTTTCATCATTTTATATGTCTTTAACCAGTCTGACAATCTCTGGCTTTTATTGATGTTTATTCCATGTATATTTAATGTAATGATAAATTATGTGATTGAGTTTAAGTCTACTGTTTGTCATTTGACTAATACTCTGTTTCATCAGCTCAGTGGACTTTTTACTTATGTCTTTATTTATAGTTTTAATGGATTATATTATGTTCTTAACTTATCACAGCCTGCTGTGAGTTAGTGCTAAACATCTTTGTGGAATGTAGAACTTTACTCCGCTTCTATCCATCGAGCCAGTAACATTGTGATATTCTTCATGAGTCCTAGCCACTCTGCATCACATGGACAGGGGAGTGCCCACAAATGAAAACATGTATAAATGTGAATCTCACTCATTATGGTTCCCTTTTCTCAAGATCTGAATTCCTCATTGTTTCTACCTGCTTTTGGTCATTCTCCAGTTTCTTCAAAATTGCTTTATATGTTACCCAGTGTTTTGTATTGCTGTTTGTGAAACAGTAAATCCAACAAAATATATTCCACCATTATCAGAACTGCAATTCCCATTCCCCCCCCCCTTTTTTTTCTTTTGATGGCTGTATCTATGGTATATGAAAGTTCCTGGGATAGGGATCAAATTGGAGCTGCAGCTGCTGGCCTCTACCACAGCCACATCTGCAACCTACGCCACAGCTTGGGGCAACACTGGATCCTTAACCCACTGAGTGGGGCCAGGGATCAAAGCTGCATCCTCATAGACAATATATTGGGTTCTTAACCCACTTAGCCACAGCAGAAAGCTCCATTTTGTCATTTTTGATAGTGTAGTAATAACTTTTGAATCCATTCCATAATTCAAAAAACTTGAGAGTAACCTTCATTTAACTGTATAACCCTTTGTCCCATTCTGTCCCTCTACAGCTGTGGCTTGAGGCAGCCAACATCCTGAATTTCATGTTATCATTCCCTTTTTCCTTTTTGTAGAGTCATATTGAATCATATGTATTTCTAATGAATA
This sequence comes from Sus scrofa, assembly GCF_054392235.1. Lineage (NCBI taxonomy): Eukaryota > Metazoa > Chordata > Mammalia > Artiodactyla > Suidae > Sus > Sus scrofa. Next base: position 52,920,058 of record NC_139387.1, on the reverse strand, counting down.
TGTGTGTATTTACATATTTGTATTTGATTGTTTTTAACTTTATTAAAAGTCTTGTCAAATTTACCAGAGGTTTACTTCTTCATTTGCTATTACATTGCATAGATTTGCCCATATTACACATGTAGTGCTTTAGTTTGTTTTGAAAACTGTTGCAGTTACATTATGTAAATATACCAATTCATTCATCTCCTCTCACGTTGATGGATGTTTGGGTTCTTTCCACTTTTTTTGTCCTTGTGACGAGTCCTATTATGAACATTTGTATATTGCTTATGGCTGTATACCTTAGAGTAAATATTGCTAGATTGAAATGAATATAAATGTTTAATCTTAGCCCATTTTACAGTCCTATTACCATTCTGTAAGAGGTTCTGTGAATTCACATCCTTTTACAATACTTAGTAATATGAACTTTTTGCCAAGGGACTAGGTATAAAATGGTATCACATTGTTGTGTTAAATTCCTTGATTATTAATAACAGTAAGCATCTCTTTATATTTATATGGGTCAAAAGTTTTTCCTCTTCTATTACATGTCTGTTCATGTCCTCACTCTTCCCTTTTTAAAAAAAATCAATTTGTAGGAATTCTACATTTGGAATACCACTAAACTATACTATATTTAACTAATTTTAATGTATTAAAGAGGTCTTTGACCTTTGAATCTGTCAACTTTCCCTGACCACTCTATTTGCAAACCCCTTTAAATTCCTGACCCCCTCATCCTTCTCAAACTTTTTCTCTCTCACCTAAAACCTTTGCCATATTATATACACACTTATTGTGTTTTCTGTCTGTGTTCTCCTTACTGTTACATACAGGCTGCGATGTGATATGTGTAGAGATCAAGAGTAAGCATTTATAAACTTATATAACAATTTAACATTGTCATCATATTTTTACTATATTAAACACTTGGTCTCTAACAACCTGAATTTTTTTAAAAATTAAGATTAAATTTTTTTTAAAAAAGTGGTTCTTCACCACCATTTTGAAATGCATGGCCAAGATTTTCATCCTCCATGTCATAGCATTAGAAAGCTTTGTTGAACAGCACAAATAAATAATAAATATGTGTCTTCTTGAAAAAGTGTACATGCTCTACTCAAATTATAGTTTCTAAAAAGGAAGAATATTTGTTTTTCTAATGTAGTGAGGTGATGAGAGATTTTCTAATATAAGCATTATTTTAAAATCAGCATTCCATACAAAAATACAATACCTTTTAAAATTGAACCTCAAAAAATCAAATACCTCGGAATACACCTGACCAAAGAGGTAAAGGACCTATATGCCGAGAACTACAAAACTTTAATCAAAGAAGTTAAAGAAGATGTAAAGAAATGGAAAGATATTCCATGTTCCTGGATTGGGAAAATCAATATTGTAACAATGGCCATACTACCCAAAGCAATCTACAGATTCAATGCCATCCCTATCAAATTACCCATGACATTTTTCACAGAACTAGAACAAACAATCCAAACATTTATATGGAACAACGAAAGACCCAGAATTGCCAAAGCAATCCTGAGAAACAAAAACCAAGCAGGAGGCATAACTTTCCCAGACTTCAAGAAATATTACAAAGCCACAGTCATCAAAACAGTGCAGTACTGGTATCAAAACAGACAGACAGACCAATGGAACAGAATAGAGAACCCGGAAATAAACCCTGACACCTATAGTCACTTAATCTTTGACAAGGGAGGCAAGAACCTAAAATGGGAAAAAGAAAGTCTATTCAGCAAGCATTGCTGGGAAACCTGGACAGCTGCATGCAAAGCAATGAAACTAGAACACACCCTCACACCATGCACAAAAATAAACTCCAAATGGCTGAAAGACTTAAATATAAGACAAGACACTATCAAACTCCTAGAAGAGAACATAGGCAAAACACTCTCTGACATCAACCTTATGAATATTTTCTCAGGTCAGTCTCCCAAAGCAATAGAAATGAGAGCAAAAATAAACCCATGGGACCTCATCAAACTGAAAAGCTTTTGCACAGCAAAGGAAACCCAAAAGAAAACAAAAAGACAACTTACAGAATGGGAGAAAATAGTTTCAAATGATGCAACTGACAGGGGCTTAATCTCTAGAATATATAAGCAACTTATACAACTCAACAGCAAAAAAGCCAATCAACCAATGGAAAAGTGGGCAAAAGACATGAATAGACTGTTCTCCAAGGAAGATATACAGATGGCCAGCAAACACATGAAAAAATGCTCAACATCGCTGATTATAAGAGAAATGCAAATCAAAACTACCATGAGATACCACCTCACACCAGTCAGAATGGCCATCATTAATAAATCCACAAATAACAAGTGCTGGAGGGGCTGTGGAGAAAAGGGAACCCTCCTGCACTGTTGGTGGGAATGTAAACTGGTACAGCCACTATGGAGAACAGTTTGGAGATACCTTAGAAATCTATATATATAGAACTTCCATATGACCCAGCAATCCCACTCTTGGGCATATATCTGGACAAAACTCTACTTAAAAGAGACACATGCACCCACATGTTCATTGCAGCTCTATTCACAATAGCCAGGACATGGAAACAACCCAAATGTCCATCGACAGATGATTGGATTCAGAAGATGTGGTATATATACACAATGGAATACTACTCAGCCATAAAAAAGAATGACATAATGCCATTTGCAGCAACATGGATGGAACTAGAGAATCTCATACTGAGTGAAATGAGCCAGAAAGACAAAGACAAATACCATATGATATCACTTATAACTGGAATCTCATATCCAGCACAAATGAACCTTTCCACAGAAAAGAAAATCATGGACTTGGAGAAAAGACTTGTGGCTGCCTGATGGGAGAGGGAGGGAGTGAGAGGGATCGGGAGCTTGGGGTTCTCAGATACAATTTAGAATAGATTTACAAGGAGATCCTGCTGAATAGCATTGAGAACTATGTCTAGATACTCATATAGCAACAGAACAAAGGATGGGGGAAAAAATGTATACATGTAAGAGTAACTTGGTCCCCATGATGTACAGTGGGAAAAAAAAAAAATAATAATAAAATAAAATAAGCATTCCAGAGTTCCCGTCATGGCTCAGTGGTTAACGAATCCAACTAGGAACCATGAGGTTGCGGGTTCGATCCCTGGCCTCACTCAGTGGGTTAAGGATCCGTCATTGCTGTGAGCTGTGGTGTAGGTCACAGACAAGGCTCGGATCTGACGTTGCTGTGGCTCTGGTATAGGCCGGCAGGAACAGCTCTGATTAGACCCCTAGCCTGAGAACCTCCATACGCTGCTAGTGAGGCCCTAGAAAATACAAAAAAAGACAAAAAAATAAATAAAATAAAATCAGCGTTCCCATGTTTGTAGCTTAGCTTATATATGTTAATATAAGTATCTATCTAGAGCTGTTTGAAGTGTAACTTTTAAAATGAAAGGGATAAAAATTAAAAAGAAATAAAAATGAAAGGGAATGTAAGCCACTTAATTATATAAAATGTAAGGACTGTACATTCTTTTTTTTTTTTTTTTTTTTTGTCTTTTTGTCTTTTGTCTTTTGCTGTTGTTGCTGTTGTTGCTATTTCTTGGGCCGCTCCTGCGGCATATGGAGGTTCCCAGGCTAGGGGTTGAAACGGAGCTGTAGCCACCGGCCTACGCCAGAGCCACAGCAACGCGGGATCCGAGCCGCGTCTGCAACCTACACCACAGCTCACGGCAACGCCGGATCGTTAACCCACTGAGCAAGGGCAGGGACCGAACCCGCAACCTCATGGTTCCTAGTCGGATTCGTCAACCACTGCGCCACGACGGGAACTCCAGGACTGTACATTCTTTGAGTTAATCTTTTATGTTCTCAATTTGCGTGTTTTGAGTCTTCCATCTTGAAGTGTGATTATTAAATTTGTGCCCCACCTCTCTGCACTGTGCACTAACTAAATATGCATGTAAATTTTTGAGAACTCCTAGGTTCATAACCTAGCTTGTTAACCCCCTCATTTCTGGGTGACTGTAAATGCATGTCTTGGGTATTGTTGGGCTACAGTATTTTTATATAAAATGATAGTAATATTTTATATGTTCTGTAAGGAGTAATGTTCTGGGAAATTCTGAGATGAAATCTATGAAAACTGTAAAATCAAAAGTGATGTCACAGTGATTAAATGGCATTTTATTAGAATGAATGCACGGTAGAGAACTGATCTAAGCAGCAGTTCATCAGAACTATAAATACGTTTGTAAAAATAAAGTGGTGAGATCTGATTGCTTGGAAACAGAGGGCAAAGGTTTCTGTTAAATAACATGCCCTTTATTTCCCAGGTATTTGCTGCACCATAGTATCTGCAAAGTAGCAAGAACCTTATTTAAGCCTGTTAGGAGAGCTTACATGTGTACTTAGCTGGTACCTGAAATGCATTAATTAATATTGAAAAGCACATAATTTGACTTTTTCCTGTTAATAGCCACATTTTTTGTAAGAATAATTTCAATTTATTTTTAAACCTGTAATAGAGTGCGTAGATTGTGACACAATTTCAGCACAAACCTATCTTTCAGATACGATTGGAGAAACAGAAATTCAATATTATAGTGGAAATCAGACCTAGTTTAAAAACTGGTCTTTGTAAACTGGTTTTTGTTATATTTACTTGCTCTCTTTATAGGCCAAAAAAATCATCAAACATCTTTGATCTTTTTTTAACGTGGAGATGAAATTATACATTTCCTAGGGTTGCTCTCATGATTAAGGAATGTGGATAATTTATGTAAACATGTAGGAACCACTGTAGGCATAAATACTTGACAGTTATTATTACATGGCAAAATACCAGTAGATGGGTATGTGCTTGAAAAAATTTCTCAAAAACTTACATGCATATTTAGCTAGTGCACAGTGCAGAGAGGTGGGGCACAAATTTAATAATCACACTTCAAGATGGAAGACTCAATATATATATATATATATATGTTCCTGAACCATTTTCGTAGACAAATCTCACGGGTAATTCCTTATTGAAAAAAAAGCAAAACAAAGGCAAAATTAAGGGAACAGAAGTGGGTGGGGTGGCGCAGGTGAAAGGGGAACAGTCTTATCTACCCAGCATCCTGCATGGCCCTCAGCAAGGTACCACTGCCACCTCTGGTGCCCTCACAGAGACCTAGGGCTCTACAGAGTACATCATGGAAACCATCCTACCAGGGTTTAAAACACCGTGGGTGCGAGAACTGAATCGTAATTATTTTATTGACTGATCAGGTATAGCCTGTGGTCTTGCAGTTCAGTAAACAGATGACGACTGGCCACAGCTTGTTAAATGGTTAATACTTAATTCCGTTCAAATACTTTGGAAATTCTTTGTATTTGATTGCTAGGTGTTGTTATAATTTGACATTGAGTTATCAAACCTGCCGGGAAGCATGTGTCATTTGAAGGATGTAATGTTAACATCATTATTTTTTCAGATCTAGGTTGGAATTTGCCCTTGACAAATAACAAAATGATGAGTGATGCAAGTGACATGTTGGCTGCAGCGTTGGAGCAGATGGATGGTATTATAGCAGGTAATCTGCATCCTCTGAAAGACGCAATCATGACATTTACTTTGCTCTCTTGGCTTTATCATGACAGCTCTTTTATTACCTCTCCACTTTCACATTCACTTACTGGCTCTCTCTAGTGTCATCAGGCTCCCCATGGTTTCATCTTTGTCTCTCTTCTCCAGTTTTTGCTGAATTTTTCTTAAATTTGATTTTTAAATGTCAAAAATTCCAGTACCATCCTGAGCTTCTTATCAAGGATAAAGAATCTGTCAGGTAACTCTGGTGCAGGTAGTATGTGGGCCACATTTTGAGGGATGCTGCTTTAACCCAATACCCAATATTTTTTTCTCAGTAATCTCTTCCCTTGAAGAGACTCCAGTGACTCTCAAATCTATTTGTTTTCCAATTCTTTGCTAAGATTCAAGTCCCTATCTATACCTGCCAGTCAGATGTCTCCGCTTGAAATGCCCCATAGACACATCAGTGTCATTATGCAAAACGCTGAGCTGGTTATCTGTGTCTTCAGAAGCCCCTCTAGTTGTCTTTATCTGGCTAATTTCATAGTCCTCCATCCATACAGTTTCCTAAAGCAGAAATTTATGTCATTCTAGACCCATCCCACATGTTCCCTCACTTTACCAAATTCTATCATTTCCACCTCCTACAAAATCTACCATTCCTTTTTGTCCTCGCTAAAATCTGTATTGCCTTGCTTTTCTAAATAACCCTCTCACTTGATGTCCCTGAAACTTTTTTTGCCACACCTGCAGCTCGTGGAAATTCCTGAGCTGGGATGGAACCCTCACCACCCCAGCAGTGACAATGCCAGATCCTTAACCCACTGTGCCACAAGGGAACTCCTCCCTGACACTCTTGCTTTCCCATTCTTACCCATCCTTTTTCAGACCACCAGAATCTTTTTTTAAAACACCAATCTGATCATCTTCCTTTTTAAGAATCTGCAGTAATTCTCTCTAGAAGCTGAGCAAAGGCAGTAGACTCTCATCTCCTTTTTTTCTCATCATTGCTGAGGGGACATTTACTCCTCACATTCTTCCAGGAGGGGTGGCTACCTAAGGTCTCATGTGAAATTTTATGTTTTGTCTCAAGAGCTGGACTTTTCATGGCATTCAGAAACCAATTACAATGAGGAGGTGTCTGAGTGGGCTTTGGGTGGAGTTGCCATGCATGCACCTTATGGTCAGGGTCAGGGTACAGCTGGCCTCTACCAACCACCAGGGGCAGAATATAGCTGTCCTGAACTCAGCAACTTCTCTTTTCTGGTCATAAACTTGATCCTACTCTGCTTTGATGGTTTGTAGAAATCAAAGGTGTTTTCCTTCTCAGAAGGTTCTTCTCTTGAGGGATTGGCATGCATGGTCAAGCCTTCTTTGTTATACTTCTCTGTCCTGGTGACCCAACTTGAATTTGACCTCTTTGATAGATTAGACCACACCTCGGGTACTGTGTTTGGTTCTTGGAATATTATTTTCAAAGCATCATTGGCAAACTAAAACTTAATCTAGAAGAAATGTAAGCATGAGGGTAAAGAGTTTAACAACCACATCTGGTTAGGAACAGTATGTGTTTAACCTGGAAAAGCATATTCTTACTCAGAGCATGATATATGCTTTTATTTTTAATTGTTTTTAATGTTTTAACTGCCTTCTTTAAAACTTGAAGTATACTTGATTTACAGTGTTGTATTTCATGTGTATAGTGAAGTGATTCCATTACACATATACATACATGTATGTGTGTATATATATTTTTTCAGATTCTTTTCATTATAGGTTATTATAAGATATTGAATATAGTTCCCTGTGCTATACAGTAGGTCCCTGTTGGTTATCTATTTCATATGATACATGTTTTTAAATAGTTGAAGGTCTGTCACGTGGAAAAGAGATTGGATATATTCTTTCACAATTTCAGAAAATATAGCAACTAGAACCAATTATTACCAAAGGTTATATATAACCTTACATTCGTAGTGAACCTCTAGTCGAGGAAGATGATCTATCTAGAACAGTAGCTGAGGGGTTTGCATTTTATGTTTTATATTAGACTGGTGTATTTGTTCCTTAGCCCTGGCGGGGCTTCAGGACCAACATTAGAGCTACTAAGAAAATCAAGATTCCTAAGGTTCCACCCTCAAACTAAGAGCTTTGTGGGTACAACCTGGATCTGTATTTTTCAATGACCATCAGTATTTCTCCAGCTAAGACAAGAGGGAGAGGAGGAAAACTGACTGCAGACATTTGGGGAATTTTTCTAAATGCATATTCCTCCCCTCTCACCTCATTCTGTGATGGAGGCTGAACAGAATAGGTTACCACCAGCTTAGGTATTTTTTAATGGTATCATCAGATGATTTTTTTTTTTTTTGTCTTTTTGCCTTTTCTAGGGCCACTCCCGCGGCATATGGAGGTTCCCAGGCTAGGGGTCTAATCAGAGCTGTAGTCGCCGGCCTACACCACAGCCACTGCAACTCGGGATCCGAGCCGCGTCTGCAACCCACACCACAGCCCACGGCAACGCCGGATTGTAAACCCACTGAGCAAGGACAGGGATCGAACCTGCAACCTCATGGTTCCTAGTCAGATTTGTTAACCACTGCGCCATGATGGGAACTCCCCAGATGATCTTAATACTTAAAACTGCTGGAAGAGGACATTATCATCTGTCTGGGTTGTAATGCTCTCCTGTTCTTCTTTCTCCTGACATCCTCTCCTGCATTTATTTTTTTCCGAGTTCTCACAGCTTTAAGTGGTTTCCTGAGGAGGTGGATTCAGACAATTATGTGACTCCATGAGCATGCGTCACTGTGCCTAGCATATCAGCAGTTACTGTCACAGTTTGATAGATGTTTGGTTCAAATATTTTGACCCAGAATTAGGAATATCAGTGGTATGAGCTGAAAGAGAATTCTTTTACCCATTGTTAGAATCCATCAAGCCCCATGGCCAACTGGAGAGAGAACTCCCACATCTGTTCACAGGTCTCCTCCAGTTGTAAGATCTTCAGATTTGTGATGTAATAGCCTAAATATCCATAACCATCGAGATTTATGTATAAAGTTACTGTGTATATTTGATTGTATGTATGTTTGATAGACCAGAAAATAAAAATCAAAGAGATGAAGAAGCATATGTGAGTGCTTTCAGAGTGGGCTGTGGGTCAGTTGCGTGGCTTTAAGTAGTAGAATGTTTTCTCTGAGAAAACAAAAATGGATGTAAAACTATTTTTTGAAGCTAACATTATCGAGAGCATTTGATGCTAGGCTGCAAACAAAATCGTGGGGGAAATTGTTTACACAGACATGCTCACAGATACATACACAAACGTACACATGTAAATTATTGAACTTTAAAGATTAAATTCTGGTCAGTTAATTGGAAGCTGGCCCTCTTAATTTTGAAACTATTACCATGCAATTTCTACCTCATTGGGCAGCTCTTTCACAGGAAATTTAAAGACTCTGTGGTTTCTAAAATTCGTATTTTGGGGACTACATGGCTCCACCCAAACTGGCCTTTTACTGCTGAGCCCTGGTTTCCTTGAGGTCGACATATCTCACACTAAGGCCCACATACTCCTACTAGTCCACACTGCTGGCCTCCCTGTTAGGGATTTGACCATTGACATTAATCATCAATTACATGGTTTTTATTTTTGCACAAATACTATGCCTTAGAGAGATTTTTATGATTGAATTCTCTTTTCCCTGTCCCCTGTTTGGTCACTTCCCACTGTGACTACACTTGCTTGCCACCTTCAGCTTGAGTATAATATCTAACATATATCCTGTTGCTCTCTCTGATTTTTTTTAAACTAGGTTCTAAGGCCCTGGAATATTCCAATGGGATTTTTGATTGCCAGTCCCCCACCTCCCCATTCATGGGAAGCTTGCGAGCTCTGCACCTTGTGGAAGACCTGCGTGGGTTGCTGGAGATGATGGAAGCAGATGAGAAGGAAGGCTTGCGATGCCAGATCCCAGACTCCACAGCAGAAACGCTCGTCGAGTGGCTCCAGAGTCAAATGGTAGATATCTGCATATTACACGTTCCATGCTAAGAATCTTCTGTTGTTTCTTCCAAAATTTAGAACAGAATTTCTGGCCAGCATAGGGGAAAGCAGTTATAGGGCAACAGGTTTGCCCTGATCTCATCCCTTAAGAGATCATTCCCTTTTGACTCGAAGGATAGTTTTTTCAAAAGCGCTGTTAGTGTACATTTCATAAGTGCCAGCTGGTCACCTGATTTTGCCCATAAAAGTGGACCAGCTTTACACTTGTGCTTAAGTGACCTGCCGTGGCTTAAAACACATAGTCCTGTAAGGGAAAGTACCTTCCACTTAATAGATACTTTCCCAGGAATACTGGGAAGTTGACTGTAAAAGGACCAATAGCTATTCAAAGTAGGGAGAACAGTGAATAGATACTTCTGATAGCAACAATACTTCCAATAGGTTGGTAGCAGTATTTGGTATCAAGTGCCACCTAGTGGTTATGGCAGTCATTTCAGTTCTAGTATGTGAGTTAAGCTGTGGATTGGCCTTTAAATGGTGGTGTTATTCACTGAACAATGAGCCTCTTTCTAGGCATCCTTTTCGAAAACTGATGGCATGGCAGATCCGCCCTTTCCCTGAACACAGTGGTGAATACTATGGTTTTAGTATGTATTAAACACGTAGAATCTAAAGAATGTCCCAAAGCTATTCAAAAGAGAATACAAAATACTTACTTATTTTGTAAGTAAAGGATACTCAGTTTTTAGGAAGATGCATGAATAAGCTTATAGATTAATTGTATTTATATAAAAGCTAATGAAAATTATATGAAACTCAAGGTCTGTGTTGGAACTGTAAGCTCTTTGCTTTAGGAACCTTAGCAAAAGTTATATCCTACAGCTAAAGCATTTTCATGTGATGAGACAAATACCAGTGTTCCCAACTGGCCCCAGTAAGTATACTTCCTCATTTCTAAGTACAAACAGTACGATCCAGCTTTTAGTGGTGACACAGCTACACAGCCTTGACAATTAGAGATATCTTACTTCTTATAATACATAGTGGCTCACTATTGTACTTTGTAATTGCTCTGCAAGTTTCTCCTCCAGAGATTTAAGTATCTGGGTTTGCTGATTTCTTTGGGGAATTGCTTCATGTTCTGAAATCAGACATTTCCCAGCATATTCCTTAGGCTATTGAAATTTCCTCACTCACCCTTCTTTACTCCATGTTTTTCTGACCATTCAGCACGGAGTGGGAGAGGAACTTCCCATTGTTGGGAGAACCCCATCCTAGCCCACTTCCAGAGGCAGCCAATGGCAGCCAGAGCTTGAGGGTACTGTGGTTGAATTTTTCACTGTGTCCAAAATGTTTCTATTAACATATTTCTGAAAAAGATTAAAAGTGGCGATGATGGATGGTACCTAAGCATATATGGTGTCATTCATACCTTTTTCAGAAACTTCTAATGATAGTCGCATGTCAGAGCTAGAAGAGCACATGCTTGCTGGATTGCAAGGCCTTTAGGACTTGCTCCTGATTGCTTTCTGACCCTGTGTCTCACTGCATTTCCCCTCTTTTCACTCTGCTTCAGGCACATGGGCTTCCTCACTTCCAAACTTGCTGGGGAAACTGGCCCCAGAGCCTTTGCACTTTCTGTTCACCCTGCCTGGAAAGCTTTTTCCTCGGATATCTGTATGGCTAGCTTTCTTGCATTCTCCTTGTGTCTGCTTAAAATTGTGCTTTTGGTGAGGCCTTTCCTGGCCACCGTATCTGAAATTTCACATATTTATTCTCCATAGTACATCTCTGTTTTTTATTTTTTTCTTTGAACTCAGCACTTTCTTATTTTACCCTATTTATATGTATTTTTTAAATCTCTCTAACTGGAATGGAAGCATCATGAATCAGAGATTTTTCCTATATTTAAAACAAACCAAAACAAAACCACTGTATCGATGATGCCTAGACGAATGCTTGGCTTGTGGGAGATGGTCATTAATTCTATCTAAGATGAATGATGCTCCATGAATGATAAAATGGTATGAACATTTGAATGAACTGAAGTTATTTTTTGTGTTAAATTTATTCTTTGTTAAATTTATTCTTGTTAATCTGTACTTTTGGTTGCACTCAGTCTTAGTATTTGATATTTTAAAGTTCAGTATCTACAAAATGACAATACTTTACACACCTTCCAAAGCTTCAGTTTTCATCCCCAAAAAAATGACAGTAAAGTAATTTAACTAGATATAAGTCCAGACAGGTGAGTTTCTTGGAGTTAAACTTATTTATATCTATTCATTTGGAGGAGGGGTGGGGTGGGGGTTGTTTTTTGTCTTTTTAGGACTGTACCGAGGCATATGGAGGTTCCCAGGCTAGCGGTCTAATCAGAGCTACAGCTGCCGGCCTCCGCCACAGCCACACAATGCAGGATCCGAGCTGCATCTGTGACCTACACCACAGCTCACGGCAACACCAGATCCTTAACCCACTGAGCAAGGCCAGGGATCAAACCCACAACCTCATGATTCCTAGTCAGATTCATTTCTACTGCGCCATGACGGGAACTCCTATTCATTTGTTTTTTATCTGTCCCCTCATCTTGACCCCAATCCTTCCAAATTATGTGTATTTTCTCACACATGTAGAAAATGAAAGAATAAAAGGAAAAAGATGGAAGAGGGCAAAGCCCAAAACAAGAAGAGGAGAGCAGAAATGAGTGTTTGGAATAGTAAAGGCATAGGTGTAACATGACTAATCAGAGCTAGGCCTGTGGCGGATTTAAATTTTAGAACCCAAGGCAGCATCAAGAATCATGGACATGGAGAAGAGACTTGTGGTTGCCTGGTGGGAGGGGGAGGGAGTGGGAGGGATCGGGAGCTTGGGCTTATCAGACACAATTTAGAATAGATTTACAAGGAGATCCTGCTGAGTAGCATTGAGAACTTTGTCTAGATACTCATGTTGCAACAGAACAAAGGGTGGGGGAAGAAATGTAATTGTAATGTATACATGTAAGGATAACCTGACCCCCTTGCTGTACAGTGGGAAAATAAAAAAAAATACCAAAAGAAAAAAAAAAAAAAGAATCTTAACAGGTGGAAGGTCTTAACACATACAATTTAATGATTTGCTGATAACATAGCTTTCTCCCATTTTAATGTTTCAGAAATTGTGAAGTGCTTTATGGTCTTAAAAGTGGTCTAGAGAGTTTCTAGTGGCTTAGTGATTAAGGATCCTGTGTTGTCACTGCGGTGGGGCAAGTTCGATCCCTGGCTCAGGAGCTTTTTCATGCCTTGGCCACAGCAAAAAAAAAAAAAAAAAAGTGGTCTATATACACACTTTACCTGGAATTATTGTTTCTTTTTTCTTTTTTAAAATAATTAGGTACCTAAAGTCGTCAAATAAATTCATTGAGACAGAAAACAGAAGGGTGGCTGTCATGGGTTGGGAGGAAGAGGGAGTGAGGAGTTTATATTTAGTGGGTACGAGGTTTAGTTTTGCAACATGAAAGGAGTTCTGTAGATGGATGATGGTTGCACAACAGTGTGAATGTGCTTAATACCACTGAACTGTATACTTAAAAATGGTTTAAAAAGACAATTTTTGTATGTATTTTATCCCAATCAAGAAACTTAAAATTAATGATTTGATAAAATTTGATGGCATCTTAGAATTGAAGGAACACAGGCTCCTACAAATTGTATTGCACATGAGGAAATCATCAAACTATCAAATAAAGGAGATCCTGTTGTAAAAAAGCAGTGAACGACAAAGAGGCCAGGGTTGGAAACTGGCACTCACACATGTGGGCTCTGGAGCCAGAAGAGCTGAACTTTAATGTTGGCTCTGACTCTTAGCAGCTTGTAGGATCTGGGGAAGTTTTCCTAAGCTGTTCGTCTCAGTTTCCTCACCTGTAAAAGGGGAATGATGGTTTCTGCCACCCAGGTTTGTGAGGATCCCATGAGCTAATAATATACATGGAATGCTTCCCGGTGAGCCTGGTGGGGTTTAGTCAAAAAGGCGATACTGAAGAATGGATTGTAGAAGGGAGAGGGGAGCATCTGACAGGAGCCTTTGCAATGAGGGAAAGAAAGGTTCAGTCCAGTTTCAAGGGGGGTTAGGTTACAAATTATTCATACAGTTCACTTCTTTGATAGAAGAGTACAGACATGTCTCAGATGATGAAGCTTTCACAATATTTTAGAAAAGCGTATTACTGGTTCGAGTTAACATAATTGAGATTTCATTCATGTTTAATGATGACTCCATGTGCTTAAGACTGACTGATGTTAATCTTCTCATTAGTGCAACTGGGCATTTGCAGTTCTAATTATTATTTTGCCCAGGCCAGGAAGATTCCCCCGGTTTCCTGCAGAGTGCCAGTTAATCCTTCCCTACTAATTTCTGCTGCCTGTTTAATTGTTTCTTATGATCAGAAGCTGGATAAGAAAAAAAGAAAATAGTAACACTGGTAGCCTGTTACAGTGAAGGGATATTAAATCTGTAAGAATGAATTTTTTTAATTGAGTAGCTGTAACTGTAGCCTTCTAGGAAGGAACTTTTTTTTTTTTTTTGTCTTTTTGCCTTTTCTAGGGCCGCACCCTCGGCATATGGAGGTTCCCAGGCTAGGGGTCTAATCAGAGCTGCAGCTGTTAGCCTACACCACAGCCACCGCAATGCCAGATCCTTAACCCACTGAGCAAGGTCAGGGATCGAACCCTTGACCTCATGGTTCCTAGTCAGATTCGTTAACCACTAAGCCATGACGGGAACTCCAGGAACACATTTTTTTAAGACTCAAAAATTTGTCTTCTGTGGTTAAAAAAAAAAAAAAGGCAATTGAATATGGCATATTTGTTCACTTACTAGGGTATAATTCTGTGTTTTGATTGTAAAATATTATGTGTTAAAATAGATATTAATAATAGAGAATTATATGCTTTATCAAGCGCAGAGTTTAAGAGGGCAAATAGAAAAATATGTCTCACTGTTGGAGCCAAGCAAGTAGTTTTTTTTTCTTTAGGTCTAACTTAATGAGTTGCTCTAGAACATTCTGACAGTGCTTTTTCCAGTAGTTGAAGCTGAGGATCATGACCTTGATTAGGTCAAGAAATCCCAGAATGTTTGATTATTTGGCAGGTTGTCTTTTTGTTTTGTTTTGTTTTTCTTTTTTGTCCTCTTAGGGCTGCACTTGCAGCATATGGAGGTTCCCAGGCTAGGAGTCCAATTGGAGCTGAGCTGCCAGCGTACACCACAGCCACAGCAATGCAAGATCCATGTCTGCAACCTACACCACAGCTCACGGCAACACCAGATCCTTAACCCACTGAGCAAGGCTAGGGATCAAACCTGTGTCCTCATGGATACTAGTCAGGTTCGTTAACTGCTGAGCCAGGGTGGGAATGCCTATTTGGCAGTTTTAATTATAAAGCAATATCTAAATCAGCCAAAATTACAAAAAGACAATTTTCAACAAAGTGAATGAAAATACTGATGGTAGTAATCAGTCTCATAACCAGTGAGATAAGCAGATTATAAATGAGGGAAATGAAGTGTTCTTGACTGGCTTCTGACCTGTCAAGTCATCCTAGTACATTTCTGTCTTTTTTTCTACATTTAAAAAAGGTACTATTAATATAAATGTTCCTTTTTTAAATGTTTCTTTAAAAATAACTATCCTCAGAATTTATTTAAAGAGTTCAGACAGGAGGCATGTTCTTTCCAGGGCCACTGGCTGTTCTCCCCGAGTCCCTGACCCTCAGTCCCATAGTCCACTCCACAGTCCACAGATCCACCATCCCCTGCCCCCTGCTGCTCCCTGGCCATCTTCTATTTTCCTGTGTTCCTCCAGGGAATGAAGTCTCAGCAAACAAGGTACATCTTAAGATCGTATCCCATCTGTAGTCACAGTTATCTGAGTTAAGCTGTGTCTCACTGAAACATCCTGGCTGGAGTTAAACCTATTTTCCCCTTAGGCGGTCTGGAAAACTCCCAGGGAAAGGACCAAGCAAAGTAAATGGACCAAGTCAGCAGAATTCTCCATCAAGAGAGGCCAGTGCAGTGTTACCAATGAGAGAGGCACATTCAGGGGAATCCCAGGCTACTGGTAGTTGTTGGTTTTGAATCAAAAGTGCTCTGTGCTTTTAAAGCGAGTTAAGAAAGGATAAGTGGCAAGAAAGATAGGGACAGCATTTTTTTATGACATGATACTATGTATAGAAAACCCTAAGGACTCCACACAAAAACTACTCCAGTTGATCAACAAATTCAGCAAAGTAGCAGGATATAAGATTAACATTCAGAAATCAGTTGCATTTCTGTATACTAACAATGAAATATTAGAAAAGGAATATAAGGAGTTCTGGTCATGGCTGAGTGGTTAACGAACCTGACTATTAACCATGAGGTTTCAGGTTCGATCCCTGACCTTGCTCAGGGGGTTAAGGATCTGACATTGCCGTGAGCTGTGGTGTAGGTCGCAGATGCAGCTCGGATCCCGAGTTGCTGTGGCTGTGGCATAGGACAGCAGCTACAGCTCCAATTGGACCCCTAGCCTGGGAACCTCCATATACCGTGGGTGCAGCCCTAAAAAGACAAAAGAAAAGAAAAGGAATATAAAAATAAAACACCTTTTAAAGTTACACCCAAAAAATTTTCGTGATCTCAAGTTACCCTTTCCAAAGTGGAAGAAATTCTTTTTTCTAGCTCTGCATCCTGTCACATAGTCAGTATTTTAAATACTGACAAATCAATGAGTAGTAGGTAAGTGACTAAAGATGGTACACTCCTAGACTAGGAGTGGGTCTTAGCATCTAGGGACTCTCAGTCTCCATCCTTCAGTAATTCAGGGGACTTTGGAGTATACCTGTGACCAGGATAATGTTGCAATCTCAATGTGTACCCCTCTCCCCACTATAGAAGCTTCTAGAAGCATGGTGATATGCATAAAAATAGAGGCCATCTTCCCTACTCAAGAAAGTGTCTAAAAGAACACCTTAGAGGTGCTAAGAGAGAATATATTCATTTATCCTTAGCATATGTCATACTCACATGACATATAACATGCTGCTTATTATAATATATATCTCATATGAGGCAAAAATAAAAAATAAAAAAGATAAAGAACTCTTTAGGAGACACTAAGAGTCTGTCTGTCTCACCCTTTGTTGGCGGTGGATGTACAAAGGAGGATCTGCTGGGCATACATTAGCTGAATAAAAGGCTAGCTACTGTATCTTGGCAATTAATATTTTAATTTGGCACAAATACCCCAAGGGGAGCTCTCTCACGATATTTCTAATAAGACTGGGAGATGAAAGCACTTGGCCTCTGCTGCCCTCACCAGTGTTTCAGATGTGGTCACATTTTCGGAGTAGAGAATCTTAGAAGCTGGCCCACTGCCATGGTTTTTTCTCGCTCCAGAGCACTTGCTTTTGCTCCAGTTGGCTGTTTAGTTATGGAGATGCTTTCTGTCTCTGGAAAACAAGCACCGTGAAAATTAAAACCCAGAAAAACAAGAGCCCAAAGCCACAGTCTGATGTTGACCACATCTGTGATCTTGACTCAGAAAGTACAGACTATATTCAGGCTCCTTATGAACCTTATGAATTTCAGTCTTTTTTTTTTTTTTTTTTTTGTCTTTTGTCTTTTTAGGGCCACACCCACGGCATATGGAGGTTCCCAGGCTAGGGGAGGTATCAAGCTGCAGCTGCCAGCCTAAATCACAGACACAGCCACGTGGGATCTGAGCCACATCTGCAACCTACATCACAGCTCACAGCAACGCTGGATCCTTAACCCACTGAGCAAGGGCAGGGATCGAACCCACAACCTCATGGTTCCTAGTCGTATTCGTTAACCACTGAGCCACTACAGGAACACCGAATTTCTGTCTTTGATGCACCTTCTGACGACATTGAATAAACTGAGGTCTTTCTGGATGAGGGTCATGGTTGGGCTTTGAGGAGTGTGATGAAATGTGTGTGAGGTTTATTTCCTCTCTTTGTTTTTCTTTCTGATGATGGGATTTGGGGGTAAATGAAGGGTTTGCTGAAGAGGTTGTTCTTGGTGCCTGGATTTCCTCTCTGGAACTGCAGTGGAAATGCAGGGGTGGGGGGGCAGAATAAATGGGCTGTTTGCAAGGCTGACCCAGATTCAGAGGTGCTGTGGTATCCAGGGGCACCGGCCAGTTGGAGGGGGTGCTCTGGTGGCCCTGAAGTGCAGTGATGTTGCCCTGAGATGATTGTTTACAACACAAGGGTGGGCCACACCACCCTAATTAGAGCACAGCAAGTGAGAGGACAGCGAGCAGAGCACTGCCTCTTCCCAGTGGCTTGATTTCCAATCATTGGTGTCGTGTTCTTGGACTCTTTGACAGTAGCATGTGAGATGACTTGTGCTGTTGGACCCTAATGAAATATGACTGTGATATTTGGGCTGAAAGTCTTATCTCAATCTCTCCTCCTAGTATATAGTGTCTAGTGAAGAGCAGGCAGTAAATACTTGCACTCAGTGGTGGAGATGTAACAGTGTGATTAGGACATGAAAGACCATGCATTAGATATGCCTTTTGATAGCTAAAGATAACAATTAAAGGAGCTTTAGTGGACTGCATCTTCCCTGTCATTTCTTGATACTGAATTTTATTTTATTTTTATTTTTATGTTTACTGCTGCTCCTACGGCATATGGAAGTTCCCAGGCTACAGGTCAAATTGGAGCTGCAGCTGCCAGCCTACACCACAGCCATAGCAACACTAGATCCAAGCTGCATCTGCAACCTGCGCTGTAGCTTGTGGCAGTGCAAGATCCTTAGCCCACTGAGCGAGGCCAGGAATCAGACCCTCAGGAATACTATGTCGGGTTCTTAACCTGATGAGCCACAATGGGAACTCTTGATACTGAATTTTAAGAAATAGAATTGTGAAATCAAAACTGTATGGCAGTTTTTAAAACTAGTATATTAACTAGGGTGGGGGGAAGAGAGAGAGAGAGAGAGAGAGTGTGTGTGTGTGTGTGTGTGTGTGTGATAGTACTAGTCCAACTATTTTTTAACATTTGTTGTCTTTATAAAATTGGACTGATTTTCTTTTTCCCACTTTAGCCACTCACTATTCTGATTCAGGAATGTTTTATTCAAAAGAAGTTCTATTTTATAAAATAAATATGTTTAATTGTGGCAAATCACTACTTGTATGTTGATTTTGGATTGCGACAGGACATCAGAGCTCAGGAAAGAGCAACAGATCAACACTGAAGGTTAGGAAGAAAAGGGAGCCAAGTGTAAGCTCATGTAAACCAAGAGAACTAAGAAAATCAGGAAAACACAGCATGACACTTTCAGCAAAAATAGCAAACAAAAGACACCCCCCACCACCACCTACCATGAATTAATTATTGAAACTGGTGATGAGTACAAAAGGTTTCATTATTGTAGTCTTTACTTTTATATATATTTGAAATGTTCTGTAATAAAACTTTTTTTAAAAGAGACCCACATAAGGCAAGATGTTAACATTTATCATATCGTTATACTTGATCATGTATTTATATTTGATGATTAAAGGGAAATTAATATGGAAAGAAGCCCTTCTGCTTAGATGGTGAACAGTGAAATAGATGGTGCCTGAGGTTACATGGATTGGAGACTGTATTGTTGAAATCCTCAATCTGATTCCAATTTTGACTTAAACTTTCATCTGGGTTGAGTGTGATCAGTAAAGGGTTGCAGTGTGAGGGTTGCCGCCTAAGTTGAAAGAGTTATTTTGAAGGCAACTCTTGGGATTTTGAGTAGAGTAATTTGGGCTGGTTTTCAAATGCTTTCGATGTTAAATTGACTCAAGAAGAGTTTATACTCAATATGTTTTTAATTATGCACTTAGGATTTTATAAGCATCATGGGAGAATCAAAAAGAAATGCAGGAGAGTTTTGCCCTGAGAGACTATTAGGAAGAGTAAATGACCAACTCAAAAAAAAAAAAAAATTTGCTTGTAAGCTCTCCTTGGTGGACCATACTGAAAAGCTAATTGTGAAGTTCAAGCCAAGACACAGAAGAGAAGTCAGTGGAAGAGAAGAGAATGGCACAGTATAGGGAGAAGAAGCTGGGAGCTGTCTGTGAAAGATGGATTTCTGTAGGCAGAGAGGAGGGGAGGGAGGCCAGGGGTGGGCACAGAGCCTTGGGAGTAGATTTTGAAAAAAGAACGGGTGAAAGTTCATTGAGAGGAAGAAATGGATGATAAGGATAGAGGCGATAATTATCCCAGGGAAATAGGAAATCAAAGTTTCAAAGTAGAGGAGGAATGGCAAGCTGTTAGGAAGGAGTTAAGACTCAGTTCCCCTGAGTCTGGCAGGAAGAAAGACTGGGAAGATGTAGGAGGTGATATGTAATATTGTGTGTTGATTAAAGGAAGTGTAAGAGGGGGTTTATACAGAGGACCTCAGTGATTGTCCCTTAAAAAGGCTCTGAGATCACTTCATAAGTGTGGTAGGAAGAGGGAGTGCAGGCTTGAGGGGAAGGGAGCTAGTGTAGAGGTTGACCATGGAGTGTGTACCATGGGGTAGAGGGAAATATGAATAAAAATCTCACTGAGAAAGAAGAAGGCCAGGATAAAAGCCAACATTCATTCCTCTTTTATCCCTCTGATACTTCTTTATCTTTTTTTTTTTTTTTTTTGTCTTTTTAGGGCTGCACCTTCGGCATGTGAAGTTTCCCAGGCTAGGGGTGGAATCGGAGCCGTAGCCACCAGCCTATGCCAGAGCCACAGCAACATGGGATCCAAGCCTCATCTGTGACCTACACCCCAGCTCACGGCAACACCGAATCCTTAACCCACTGAGCGAGGCCAGGGATCAAACCCCCCGCCCTCATGGATACTAGTTGGGTTTGTTAACCACTAAGCCATGACGGGAATGCCCCTCTGATGTTTCTTGAACACCCATCTTGTTCCTTCATTCAGCAACCATTTAGCACCCACTGTGTGTCTGATGGAAAGAGGAATGAATCTACGAAAAATGCAAAGTCACAAAGAATGCAGCCTCTATTGGAAGAGAAGGACATGTCTGTAGCCAAGTCTAGGCTGGTCCATTCAGTGTGATGCCTGCTGCAGTGAAGGGTCCTCTGGATGCTGTGACTGGCATGTGAGTGAATAGGCCGCTCAAGGAAGACCTTCCAGGTCAAGCTCCAATTGAGATGGACTTTAAGGAATGAGGTACAAGGAGGAAAGGGCAGGAATACAGTCCATCCAGAAGGAACAGAATTAGCATGTGAGAGAAGACACTGGTTTGGGGGAGGTTTGGGGCAGTCTGTAAGATACAGCACAGGAGATGAAGGAAGGATAGAGGCAGTAGGGTATTTGCCTAATGGAATTAACCTCTGATATTTTCAAGGCAAAAGTAACAAAATGAGCAGAAACAAATAAACATGTGAATAGATCTTTACCTACTTGAATGAGTCAACACAATGCTTTGAAAGTATGTAGCAAGAATGGTGGCTCTTTTGCTTTATGCTCCTATAGTGATTTTAGTGTTTAAAAATAAACCATTCTGGGGAGTTCCTGCTATGGTACAGTAGGTTAAGAATCTGAGTGCAATAGCTCGGGTCACTGCGGAAGGCGTGAGTTTGATCCCTGACCCAGTGAAGGGGGTTAAAGGATCCAGCATTGCCACAGTTGTGGCTTGGATTCAGTCTTTGGCCCCAGAACTTCCATACGCCACAGGTAGAGCCATAAAAATTAAATAAATAAACAGGAGTTCCCATCGTGGCTCAGTGGAAACGAATCTTACTAGCATCCATGAGGACACAGGTTCGATCCCTGGCCTCACTCAGTGGGTTAAGGATCCAGCGTTGCCATGAACTGTGGTGTAGCTTGCAGACACGGCTCAGATCCTGAGTTGCTGTGGCTGTGGTGTAGGCTGGCCGCTAAAGCTCTGATTCAACCCCTAGCCTGGGAACCTTCATATGCTGAGAGTGCAGCCCCAAAAGACACACACACACACACACACACACACACACACAAATTAAATAAATAAAAATAAACTATTCGAGTGTTGTGAGTGCTTGTAAATATCAATATAGTGTTGAGAAACTTCAGTATGTTCATTATGCTCAATTTTTAGTATTTTTTTAAAGGATAATTTCGTTGAACTGGTTTTGGAACTAACCTGTCTCCATATCATATGCACTGGCTTCATGAAACACTTCTAGAACTTTGCTTTTGTTCTGTCATTTCCTTCAGTCAGAAGAAAGGATTTTTTGCTTTTTGTCCTCACTGAGCAGAAAGCTCAGTGTCCATTTATAAAGCCCTGCTTGCATAGTTTTAAAAGTAGATGCCTGCTAATGTTCATAAAATGAGGAACTTTAATTTGTATAGGGACAGTCTCTGCACTTTCTTAGACTGAGAACGCAAATCACACATCCTGGCTCTTTTCTGAAAAAACAGTCCTCAAGAAGTTAACATAAATTTCATTTTCCTGGTAGTCTCCAGGGATGGAAGTCATCCTGGTCACTGCATCAGACTCCCCTAATACTTGTAATTTAATTCTGGACACTTCAGTTTACAACACGAATAGGTCTGCTGTGGTAATTGTGCAAGTATGTGATGAAGCAACTGATGTTAAAAAAAATGTATCCACTTTAAATACACAGTGCATGCTTACTAAATTAGTTTCAGATTCTCTTGTGGCCTCATGGGAAGTAGATCCAGTGCACCTATGCTTTTAGAAGAAGCATCCTGCAGTTTTCTTTTTTGTTAAACCTCTTTATGTTTGTTTCCTTCCCAAATAACTTTTGTTATTCCTAGAATTTATACTAGACACTGCATTAATTGGAAAGGTAGACTAATAAGAGCAGTTAATTCTAGACGTTCTCTTTATGCAGAAGTAGATTAAGGATCTGGTGTTGTCACTGTAGTGGCTTGGGTTGTTCCTGTGGCACAGGTTTGATCCCTGGCCCAAGAACTTCCACGTGCTGTGGGTGTGCCCTCCCCCCTCAAAAGGCAGTTAATTCTGGAAAAATAATTAGCTGTCGCATCAGCTGTGTTCTGGGCAGTAAGGATGTACAGTATGTATTTCCTCTGGTTCTAAGTCTGAGGTTGTTACTGCTTTTTCAGTTTTTGGACTCCACTGGCTTTTATAATTCTGTTGTATTTGAATGAGGAATTGGCAAATTCTATTGGGATTACACATTGTATGATTATAAAATATTTAAATGAGATACCAAGAGACACATCACAGGGAGTTCCTATTGTGGCTCAGCAGTAATGAACCCACCTAGTATCCATGAGGACATGGGTTTGATCCCTGGCCTCTCTCAGTGGGTTAAGGATCTGGCATTGCCTGGGCTGTGGTGTAGATTGCAAATGCCTCTCAGATCCCACGATGCTGTGGCTGTGGTGTAGGGTGGCAGCTGCAGCTCCAAGCCACCCTCTAGCCTGGGAATTTCTGTATGCCATGGATGGTGCCCTAAAAAAGACACACACACACACACACACACACAAACACATATCACATATACCACTCTATTTCAAAATGACATTTTAATGTTGTCTGGGCTCTGTGAGCCTTTCCAATGTGTCACCTTAATCCCTTGCATCTATAAGAGGGCTAAGAACAATATCTGCACTTCCCTTGGCATTTGTACCATCCATAAATATATCCAAATCTGATAAAAAGAGGGCAGAGGGAGGAGGAGAAAGTGAGCACTAGTGAGGGTAGAGCATTGGGCCAGATGCTGGGAGGTTCCAAGATGATACCCGTTGAGAGGCTCTGACTGGAAGCTGAGCCTAATAGAAGGTGAACAGACAAACTCACAAGAAATTAATGAATTCAGAATGGATGGAAAGTGATCAATTGCTGATGAGCGTGGCTAGTCAGTGCTGCCAGAGGAAGGCATTGTGACCTGGGTCTATAAGCTTTGGTTGGTGGGGAAGAAAAGCTGTCCCTGTTGTCTCCCACTAAAAGACAGGCATTTTTCAGCCCTGGGTTTGGGATTTTGGGAGGAGAAAGCAGGAATGGAAGGGCCTCCCACATCATTCCCTCTGTTCCCACCCAGAATTAGTGGCATTCAGGGGAAAATACTAGTTTTTTGCCCAACCACAGGCCCACAAAACTTTGCCTGCGCCAGTGTGCATCCACTGTCAGTGACTATCAGTAGCCAGTGACCCTTTTGGGTCATTATTTTCTGCTTGATAAAGAAGTTGTTTATTTTGGTAAAAACGCACTAAATGCCAAGCGTGCCGTACCTGTTTTGAGGTAAATGTACCATGTTGCATCCTCATATTTTCTCTTAATGGCAGTAACAGCTGTGCTGTATTCAATTCAGGGTCCTTGCATTAAAAACACATGCAATTTTTATTTACCCACAGTAGTTGAGTTTTAAAGAGGGTCAGCCTTACCCATATGACTTCTTTTTTCAGACAAATGGACACCTACCTGGGAACGGAGATGTGTACCAAGAAAGGCTAGCACGTTTAGAAAATGATAAAGAATCCCTCGTTCTTCAGGCAAGTGGTTTTTAAATGCTGTTTTTCCCTCATGACACACTTCCAAAGACCACTTTAAATTGGAGTGGTCGACAAATGAATGGGTAAAGCTATGGTATATTTATGTGATGAACTTTTCCTCAGCCATAAAAAAAGAATGAAATAATACCATTTTGCAGCAACATGGATGGACCTAGAGATTATCATACTAAGTAAGCCAGACAGAGAAAAGCAAATATCATATGATATCACTTGTATGTGGAATCTAAAAAAAAAAAAAAAAAAGAAACACATGAACTTATATACAAAACAGAAATAGACTTAGAGACATAGAAAACAAACTTACGGTTACCAAAGGGGAAAGGGGATGGGGGAGAGATAAATTAGGAGTTTGGGATTAACACATAACCCACTACCATATTTAAAATAGATAACCAATAAGGACCTACTGTGTAGCACAGAGACCTGTACTCAGTATTTTGGAATAACCTATAAGGGAAAAGAATCAAAAAAATAGATGTATATGTATGTATAACCGAATCACTTTGCTGTACACCTGAAACTAACACACAACATTGTAAACAAACTATACTTCAGTTAAAAAAAAGAATGTATACCTATACATATATGTAGATATGTATAACTGGGTCACTTTGCTGTACATTAGAAATTGACAGAATATTGTAAATCAACTATAATTTTTTAAATTAAAAAATTAAAATTAAATTTAAGAAATTAATTGAGATGGCAAATTCAGATGCTTGCAGGAGTCAAATTGCTAATAGAAATGAGTGCAGTAGGCCATCTGTACACATGAGGGAGTGGTGAGGACTGCAGCAGAACAAGGGTATGCATACCCAGTCTAGAGCGAGCAACCTTTATGCAGCCTCAGCTGTCTCCAAGGGACAGTCTGACAAATGAACACCTGCCTGGAAACTGAGATGATACCAGGACAGGCACAATGTCATCTGATTATCTGCTATGATCAGGTTTGTTTGTTTGTCTTTTTTAATATGTAGCAGAAGTCCTGGTTTTTATGCTATATACATGTATGTATATACTACATTCACATATATTTTCCATAAATATGAACAAGTGTTTCTGAATCTGAATATAAGTTTAATTTTTCAATTTTAAAAATGATACCATTGGACCAAAAACAAAACACAGTGAATAGTGGAGCCCCGTTTGTGCTAAATTTGAACTTTCTTCTTCTTCATAATATTTTAAATCCTTGACTGGTAGTTTTACTTTGGTCTTTTGAGCTAAAAGAACTGAAGCAAATTTACTGGTCTGGTGATCACTGGAAAGAAAACCCAGAGGTTTGCAATAAGCACCGAGAATGAAGGGCTAACTCAAGGGCTCCTCTTGGACCTTTGAGCTGCAGCCTAGCTTTTGAACACATTTGTGACAGTGTGATCATGAAAGATCTCATGGAATTTGGATTTCCTGGATACTCTTCTGTATTCTTTGTCAAGTATCAAATTTGAATAATCCTCAAGAACCCCTCTTTCAAACATTAACTCCACTTCCTTTCTTAATCTCCTACCCCGCTCCCCCGCCAGAAGATAATTTGTATACATGCTCTTTCTCATAAACAGTTTAAATGATTCTTACACAGCCCCAGTCATCCCTAACTATCTCAAAAATTGAATAGGAGTCCTCAGGCCAACAAGCATCACATAAAAAAAAGAATGTGATGGGCTGGTGTCATATTAATTCTCAGATTTCTTTCTTTACAACCAAATGAGTGATGACATCATCCCAGACTTTGTTCTATGTAGAGCAATAAAGTTTGCAGTGGGACCCAAATTCTTCCTGATCCATGACAGTTATTTTGATCTAAATACAGGTAAGTGTGTTGACAGACCAGGTAGAGGCTCAGGGAGAGAAGATTCGCGATTTGGAGTTTTGCCTTGAGGAGCACAGAGAGAAGTTGAACGCCACAGAAGAAATGCTGCAGCAGGTATGTAAGAAGCTGGCACCAAGGTTGGGTTTTGCTGCTGAACTATTTTTTTTTTTTCTTTTTGCCTTTTCTAGGGTCGCACCTGCAGCATATGGAGGTTCCAAGGCTAGGGTTCTAATCGGAGCTGTAGCCACTGACCTATGCCAGAGCCACAGCAACGCAGGATCCAAGCCTCATCTGCAACCTACACCACAGCTCATGGCAACACCGGATCCTTAACCCACTGAGCAAGGCCAGGGATCAAACCCGCAACCTCCTGGTTCCCAGTCAGATTCATTAACCACTGAGCCACGACGGGAACTCCGCTGCTGAACTATTTTAAGATGCTACGTTTATATGTTTTATTTGCTCTGATGCAGTGGTAAATTTTGCGATTCACTTAGACTGGCATATTTTATTTTTTTGGCCATGCCCACAGCATGCAAAAATTCCCCAGCTGGGGATCAAACCTGTGCCACAGCAGTGACCCAAGCCACAGCGGTGACAATACCAAATCTTTAACCACTAGGCCACCTGGGAACTCTTACACTGGCATATTTTAAAAGCCTAGAGTAACAGATCTCAGAACACGAATATACCATAGAAAGTATTCATTGCAATTAGAATCTGGAATAAAATATTAATAGGATTATAGGAGTTCCTATTGTGGCGCACTAGAAACGAATCTAGCTAGGAACTGAGGTTGCAGGTTTGATCCCTGGCCTTGCTCAGTAGGCTGTGAGCTGTGGTGTAGGTTGCAGATGAGGCTTGAATCCTGTGTTGCTGTGGCTGTGGTGTAGGCTGGCAGCTACAGCTCTGATTTGACCCCTAGCCTGGGAACCTCCATATGCCACGGGTGTGGCCCTAAAAAGCTAAAAAATAAAAAAGATTGTAGATAATTTTCTTCTTTATGCTGTCGCATCGTTTCCTAATTTCCAACCATGAGTATATATTTTATAATTAAGAAAAAAGATAGTGAAGATGTGGTATATATACTCAATGGAATACTACTCAGCCATAAAAAAGAACAAAATAATGCCTTTTGCAGCAAAATGGATGGAACTAGAGACTCTCATACTAAGTGAAGTAAGTCAGAAAGAGAAAGACAAATACCATATTATATAATATATCTAGAATCTAATATGTGGCACAAATAAACCTTTCCACAGAAAAGAAACTCATGGACTTGGAGAACAGACTTGTTGCCGAGGGGGAGGGAGTGGGATGGACTGGGAATCTGGGATTAATAAATGCAAACTATTGCCTTTGGAATGGATAAGCAATGAGATCCTGCTGTATAGCACTGGGAACTGTATCTAGTCATTCGTGATAGAGCATGATGGAGGATAATGTGAAAAAAAGAATATATATGTATGTGTGACTGGGTCACTTTGATGTACAGTAGAAAATTGACAGAACACCAAAAACAACTATAATGGGAAAAAATAACTAAAAAAAAGATAAATATCTTATATGACTATTATTGCAAAAATTTGTAATGTATGAGGGCGCGCGTGCGTGCACACACACACACACACACACACACACACACACATGGTACTCATCTATGATAGGACCTCTAATACAGTGGAGAGAGTACACATTGGAGGGAGACTGTTTAGGTTGAGTCCCTGCTTCACCATTTCCATGCTGTATGACTTTTGGCAGGTTCTTAACCATTCTGTTCTTCAGGTTCCTCATCTGTCAAATAAGGATAATTCATGTTATCCTTATGAGATAGAAACTCATCTAACTTATGAGTTTCTATCTCATAAAAATGTTTTGAGGATTGAACCACGTAGTACATGTAATAGTGCCTGGCACATAGGAAACATAATAGCATCATCAGTGCTATCATCAGGCTTAAGAATGTATAAGGTTTATATATGTGTATATTAGTATAAGTTGCTCCAATTAGCAGACATGTGCTGCTTGTTAAGCATTGGTTAAGCCCAGTTTTCCAAATGTACCTGTTCAGTAATTAATCTTCACATCCTCTACTTACTAGTTACTGCAGAAATAGGTGAGACACATGCATAGGTGACTGTTTACAATAAAACAACTTTTGAATATATCTCGTAAATTCCAATAGGAGCTTCTGAGTAGGACATCCTTAGAAACGCAGAAGTTGGATCTGATGGCTGAAATATCTAACTTGAAGTTAAAATTGACGGCTGTAGAGAAGGACAGATTGGATTATGAAGACAGATTCAGAGACACAGAGGTAAGTGATACCCCTGCTCTCTCTTTATGTACATATATATGTATATATATGTATGCATACATTTATATCTCACATATACATATTCTTAGAGCAAGTTGAAATTCCTTGGAGGTGTGATGGAGAGGCAGTTTATGCCCTCATTATTCATGCTTTTTTTAATAATAAACTTTAATTACATTGACTTTTTATCACTAAATTGGAGTGGCAATTTTTATTTTAAGACTTTTGATATGAAATGTTAATCCTTTCATTAGTCTTCAGAAATTCTTTTGACTTTAGGACATTTAGAGCTTCTATCTAGCTAGCACTCCATGCATCCATTTGTCCATCTGTTGACCCATAGTGGTTTTCTTCATTGTGGAAATAGTGGGTTTAAGTGTGTGATTTTACTAATAGTTTTTATTCAGGCACACTGATTATTTACAATATAATAAGTAGATTTTTAAATATGTATAGAGAATATACTTTCATGACAGAATTTTAAAAGTCACAGGTTTTAGTGGTCATTTAATTCGTCCTTCTACTTTTGGTCTATTCCAATTAAATAGAGCACACCCTACTTTTGTGAAATTCAGGGTAGATTAAACAACTTGAAATACCCACTTTCGTGGCTAAACCAGCTTTCTTGTTTGTTTGACTTAATTTATTATTAATCCAGATCTTCCAGTTTAACTGCTGTTAGTTGGGAGGGGGGTTGTTAAGGGTATGTCCATGTGAGGTCTATTCATTTGAAAAGAAATATGAAGATCTGCATACATTTTTTTCTTTCCTAGAGCCATCTCTCTTTTTTTTATTATTTTGTGTCCCCAGTTAGAGTATTGGAGAGGTGTCATACTAGATTAGAAAATGATTACCAAGGAGGAGAGAGGAGAAATCATTTACTTAATTTTTCCCTCTATCTTCATTTCAATTATTCATTTTATGCCATTCATTTTATGCATGCCATCATGATATGAGATAAATTACATATATTATCTACTGTCTGACAGTCTTTAACAATTCTGAAATTTTTAAAAATATTTAAATGGATATTCAGCTCTTAGAAGGGGAGGAAAAGTTACCTCGTTTTCTTACACCCTCTTATTAACTCTTGCACATTTTTTTATGGTCACATCTGTGGCATGTGGAAGTTCCTAGGCTGCTATTGAGTCCAAGCCATTCTATGGCAATGCCAGATCCTTTAACCCACTGCAGCAGGCTTGGGATCAAACTTGAGCCTCCACAGTGACATGAGCCACTGCAGTACAATTCTTAACTCACTGCACCATGTCAGGAACTCCCACAAATCTGCATTTAATAAGGTTTACTTCATTGCTATTTTTTAAATTAATTAATTAATTTATTTATTTATTTATTCATTGTCTTTTCACAGCCACACCCATGGCATATGGAGGTTCCCAGGCTAGGGGTCGAATCAGAGCTGTAGCTGCCAGCCTACACCACAGCCACAGCAATGCCAGATCTGAGCCACGTCTGCGACCTACACCACAGCTCATGGCAGTGCCGGATCCTTAACCCACCGAGTGAGGCCAGGGATCGAACCTGCAACCTCATGGTTCCTAGTTGGATTCTTTTCTGCTGTGCCATTACTGGAAACTCCTCCATGACGGGAATTCCTCTTCATTGCTATTTTTTAAATTAAATTTTCTGTCGAAGAGGTAAGTCTTGGTGTATGTGTGTGTGTATGTATATATATGCACACACATAATATATATATATATAAATGTATATATATGTATATCATATACATAATATATTGTGTGTGTGTGTATGTAATTACTTCCTCAGTAGCAAAGGAAATCCCCAATTTGGTTCATGGTTTAATCTTAAAGCTCTTTGTCAATCACCTACATGTTTCTCATTTAATTGAGACCCAGGCTTTTCAAACTTAGAAAATTACCTACTTTCTTTAAAATTCTTGATTTTGTGCTTTCTTTAAAAATCTCTTTGGATATTTCCTCTTTCCCTTTCTATCTTTCCCTGGTTCCACAGGTGCTACATAACACAGTGGTTGGTAGAATTTAGTCAACAGATGGATAATATGGCAATGGAGCTAACTTTGGTGTCTGGAAAGAGGTTTTAGTTTTGGGGGATCAAGAGGCGGTCTTTTACATTATATATACACAGAGTTTAGGGAAAGTCTTAACCTGTGTAACTGTACAACTGTGGTTAATTTGGATAGGAGGTGTTAACCAAACATTGGGACTAAATCAAAAGTATCTGTTTTATGATTATTTTTGTAAGACCCAGAATAACATTTAGAACTCTTGAGTTTGTCTGCATGTTTTATATAACCTTTTTTTTTTTTTTTGGTGCTTCCTCACTTTACTCCTGCATTCTCTCATATGCAAGGTGATCTTGTCATCAAACTTCTAGTAAACTCAATCCCTGATAATTTTTAAACAACTATTCAACAATATTGGTAAAATATACTATGCACATACTCAGATTATAGGATATTTGATAAATTTTGTTACATATGAAAATAATTAAAATAGTCTTCAAAATTAAAACTGAATTGACTATGCTCATTTTCCTCTTATTTTCCCTTGGCTGAAATGTTTTCCCAGCTGTTTCATGAATCCAGAATTCTTTGCCTGAGAATTTTAGATTATTTGGAGATGAATTTCTAAGAAAACATTGAAGTGGGAAAGAAGTATTGGCCCTTCCATATGATTAGGGGTAAAAGTTTTGAAACCTTGGAACATGGAGGGCTTGCCTGTCCTAGGAATTGCTGATATAGATGGTTAGCATTGTTCAACAGTGCCCCCTTCTGGTAAGAATACAGATGTCAAAAATGAATTTCTGTGGAGAGTTCTTTGAAAGGAAAAAGGGAAAGGTAACGGGTTTTCTTTTTTAGAAGTATTGAACTTCTGATA
The DNA here is from genome assembly GCF_054392235.1 of Sus scrofa. Taxonomy (NCBI): domain Eukaryota; kingdom Metazoa; phylum Chordata; class Mammalia; order Artiodactyla; family Suidae; genus Sus; species Sus scrofa. The sequence continues at coordinate 52,888,980 of NC_139387.1, read as the reverse complement.
AGAAATAAATTAGAAGTAATTTTTATTCTCTTTTTTAAAGTTTTATATTAAGGAGCTATGTCTAGATTTTCCAGCTTCAGTTATCACAGGAAGATAGGGCTTCTCTTTTCCTTTTTCCCCTTCAGCCGCACCTGTGGCATATTGAAGTTCCTGGGCCAGGGGTGGAATGTGACCTGCAGCTGCAACCTACGCTACAGTTGTGGCAATGCTGGATCCTTAACCTGCTGCACTGGGCTGGGGCTTGAACCCACACCACCTCAGAGACAACCCCAGATCATTAACCCACTGCACCACAGAGGGAACTCCAAGATAGGACTTCTTTCTGATTAGAAATTTACTTCATATTTGTAGTGTTTCCACAATGGATAATTGAGATCCAAGCTGCATCTGTAACCTACACCACAGCTCATAGCAACGCCGGATCCTTAACCCACTGAGCGAGGCCAGGGATCAAACCTACAACCTCATGGTTCCTAGTCAGATTTGTTTCCACTGTGCCACAACAGGAACTCCTGTGAAAATATTTTTTAGGAATATCCACCTATCACTGAAAAGGCCCTAAAAGAAAATGGCTTTCCTGAAGAAAATTTCTCTGGATTATTTTAGAAAGAGTTTATATAGTGACTTGTAGTCTAGGAGTAGTTGCTCAGTGATAGTAAGTAATTAGCTACCTTTCTTAAAAATATAATCACCTTTCCTTTTCATAGTCCCATCACTTTAGGACAGAGGCATTGGGAACTTAAAGCAGGTTTCAAATGGAAAAAAGCTTTGGTTCTCAAGGAGATAACATTCCTTTTGTCTGATCTAATTCATCCAGCTTTAACCCAGAAACTATTGACTAACAATTTCCAAGCTGCTCTTTGGTATGATAATTGTGTACAGCTTTCCTAATGTATTTCCTTGTTTCTTTTTGGACAGGGACTAATGCAGGAAATCAATGATTTGAGGTTAAGAGTCAGTGAAATGGACACTGAAAAACTTCAGTATGAAAAAAAGCTGAAATCTACTAAAGTAAGTTTCCTCAATGGCAAACATTTTTGAAATCTACATTTTATTTTATTTTATTTTATTTTGCTTTTTTTTTTTAGGGCTGCACCCTCAGCATATGGAGGTTCCCAGGTTAGGGGTCCAATCAGAGCTACAACTGCCAAGCTACACCAGAGCCACAGCAATGCAGGATCCAAGCCGCATCTGCCACTGACACCACAGCTCACGGCAATGCTGGATCCTTAACCCATTGAGCGAGGCCAGGGATCGAAACCTCAACCTCATGGTTCGTAGTCAGATTCATTTCCGCTGCACCGCAACAGGAACTCCATCAGTGGCAAACATTTTTAAACAAATGACTCCACTCTTCATTTATGATCAATAATAGAAACAAATATGTTTTCTACTTAGTATATGATAAAGAAGGCATTTTACAAGTGAATGAAGTTTTTGTCCAAGCTGGAGACCATCTTGAGTTTAAATACTGCCACTCTGAATAAAAAGCAGGGTTTAACTTACCTAATAGAACACAACCTGTCATTTCTCTTAATTACCTAACCTCCTTTATGAACTGATACTGCTTTCTTGGTGACTTAGCTTGTCTTTTTCTATCTATAGTTTTCTTTCACTCCTCTGTCTCTCTCCCAGTCTTTAATGGCAAAACTTTCTAGCATGAAAATCAAGGTGGGTCAGATGCAGTATGAAAAGCAGCGGATGGAACAAAAGTGGGAGTCACTAAAGGTGTAGTAGACCTTGGGTAATGGGGTCCATGATCTGTTGCTTTTCTGGCTTGTGTCGTTTTGCTGTGATGGTGTTTTTAGTGGTGTGTGCATTCATTGTGTGTGTGTGTCCTCTGTGTTTTAAAAATATGTTTAAGGCTGATTAAAGGGACAAGGTGATCCCTAACCATATGAGATAGTGAAAAGCCATAAAGAGGTAAAAGTATTCGCTTATACATTAAATCTCACTCCTTTAGACTGTGTAAGATCCAAGCATGGTAAAAATTATTGCAGAAGTTTACCTATGAAAGAACTCCATTTTGTATCAGTAGTAGACCCTGCTTTTTCCCGTGAGGACTTTCTCAAAGGTAAATGCGTTCAGCAGTTCTGTCGTGACAGTGAGCAGAAGGTACTGCTTAGAAGAAGCACAGTGCAACTGAAAATGTCTTGTATTTGGTGTCCATTCCTACCATAAGTAAAAACTATAGGACCAATTTCTTAGCTCCATTAGAGAACATCTTCTAATTCTAGATCTAACAAATATCTTTAGAGACTGAATATAAAATGTGTGATTGAAAATAAAAGTGCACTTATTAGCACTGCATAGCTTTATTTCCTGTGTGTCAGCAAAACTTAAATTTCCTAAAGCTAATTCTTTTTTGTCTTTTTTTGCTATTTCTTGGGCCGCTCCCGCGGCATATGGAGGTTCCCAGGCTAGGGGTCGAATCGGAGCTGTAGCTGCCAGCCTACGCCAGAGCCACAGCAACGCGGGATCCAAGCTGCATCTGCAACCTACACCACAGCTCACAGCAACGCTGGATTGTTAACCCACTGAGCAAGGGCAGGGACCGAACCCGCAACCTCATGGTTCCTAGTCGGATTCATTAACCACTGCGCCACGACAGGAACTCCCTAAAGCTAATTCTTTACCAAAATGAACCTGAAATGAACATTAGTAAATACAGCACTGGACCTGGTATCTTAAATAGTTGCGTAGTTTAAAAATAAAGTTTTAAAATCTGTTTCTCTCCATTGTGGGAGGAGATTTTCATCTTTTCTCTTTGTGATGAGGACAAATTATTTAGTCCCATAATTTGGCTAAAGTCGTTCATCACCTACTACCTTACCTTCTAATTAAGCTCTATCTCATGCAGGGAATGAGTGCCATCTTGAAATGCCAAATAAATGTCAAGCAAGTCTTAATATACTATTTTCCAATTTGCATTTCGTTTCGCTTTTATGACACTAAGCATCTAATTTGATTATCTTCCTTGATTAACTTAGACTTTTTATTTAACATAAGATTTAAATCTTAGGGCTACCCTAGTCCTAATTACACTTTAAAAGATTTACTTTTAACTTGGTCATAAAGAAGCTTGAAATAATTATACCATAATTATTATAAATTAGACGTTTAGTAATTGTCTTGCTTCCTGTTTATCATTGCCACTGTCTGATTTCTGAAGTTTGCGTCTTAATTCTTGTAGTTTTTGTTTGTTTCGTTCATAAAAACTCCTAATTAATTTAAGAGCTAACAGACTCTCTGAGTCTTCCCTTCTGGTCATAATGAATTTCCTTTTTTAATGAATATATCATTCATAGGAGGAACTAGCATCGCTAAAAGAACAGCTGGAAGAAAAGGAATCTGAAGTTAAAAGGCTACAGGAAAAATTAGTTTGCAAGATGAAAGGAGAAGGAATTGAAATTCTTGATCGAGGTAAGAATAGGTATTTAACATTTGTTATCTTATTTTGTTAAAATTGTCCAAGATCTATAAAAGAAACTGAAGTTAGATGATGTATAATATTAGCATCAAAGAGAGAGAAGAGTAGCATAGACGCCTCTTGGTCCAGGACCCCAAGCCCTCCTCTGAGACTCTTTACTCTGCTTGGACATCTGTTAACTTCCTCTTGAGCAGCTGGAAGAGGGCACCTCTCTACTTTAGTGGGTATTTTATTTTATTTTATTTTTTGGCCATGTATGTGGCACAAGGAAGTTCCCAGACCAGGGATGGAACCCACGCCACAGCAATGACCCAAGCCACAACAATGACAATACCAGGTCCTTAACCACTAGGCCACCAGGGAACTCCAGTGGGTATTTTATTTTAAATTACTATCTGGTAAATTCGCATCATGAGAGAATTCTTGTCCAAATTGCGATACAAGGGAATGTCAAAAAGGATTAAAAGGAACAAAAACAATGTCCCAAGATCATTTCCCTCTGAACTTAATAAACTAAAACATTTAGGAACCTTGCCGGCTGTTTTTGAGAGGAGCTGGGGAAAGGCTCTGTACCTTGGAAAGTTAATCAGCATTTCTTTTTGTACCCTCAACCTTCTAGAAAACAAAATAGGTTATTTCTATTTTAGGAAAAGTATGTTAACTTATTAAAACAAACTGTTTTCATAAGTTGAGGAAGTTTTTCCTGGATGTTATATGGACTTTAATTTTTCATAAATTTAGGTTATAACTGGCAGAAAATAACTTGAAATGTGGAGTTTTTTAAATTCAGAAATAGGAATATGTTGTAACATCTGACAACATCAGGTCAAGTTTAACCTTTCTTTGTTCTTGCAAATGATGTGGCAAAAGCACCTTCCAACTCACTCAAAACAGAACAAATTGCAGTTAGTGTAGCCTTGGGACATTTTTATCTATTATGTGAACATGGTAACACTATTGTCTGTACAGTGAGGGGCTTGGATGGGATCACCTCTGGAGTCTTCTTGGCTCTAGAATACCCTGGCTTTCTGTACCTGTAGGTTATCACAATTCCCTCAGAAATCTCAATTCATCAAATATTGAAGGCAATGGACGTTTCCCCTTTATTTTGGCATATGTCGAATGCATGTTCTTAAGGGACATTCAGAGGCAGGTCATGCTTTCAGAACTTTAAGGAAAAAAAATGGAATCATAGGACTTGTGAGTTAGAGAGTATGTGAGAGTAGTGCCACCCAAGCTCAGATCTGAGGACTAGCACTGGTCTGTGAACCGCTTGTTAGCAGTTCACAGCCAGGTAAATGCAGACATTGAGAGCTTGTATTTAGAAACTTCATGGAATCTGATGTTGACACAACATCTCACTGCATAATCCGTGGACTTACCTCCTTGGACAGGAGAGAGACCATTTCAGTGTTGCTAAACTTGAGTGATGAGATGACTCTGCCAGAAGCATGTTCAGCAGGGTCACGTATGGGTCTGTAACAGAAATGTGAAAAACAGCCAATGCAACATTAGCTGGTTTTTCATCGCAGTTAGTGTAAGAAGCACTTGTACTCCAAAGGCCCAATTTTAATATGAGAAAATCAAGGTTCAGAAAGGGTAGTAATTCAAATTTAGATTTTCTGGTCAGTAACACCAGGCTTTCTTTCTAACCTCACAGAGAGCATACTGTATTGTGGTACCAGTCCTAAAGTCATAAAATAATGCTTCCTATTCAGTCTTTATAAGGTTAGAGTCTCTTTATTTTAGGTAAGAAGAGTCTAAATGATAGCGCTTTTAAGCTATTACCTATTGTCGTAATGTATGCTAACTTCCAATTCGATGGGTTTTCCCGCACAGATGAAAATTTTAAAAAGAAGCTCAAAGACAAAAGTAAGGTTTTTGGTGTATTTCCATCAGCCTTGACATTCACCAAAAGTACCACTTGGACTGTTCTTTGCATGTTTTTTAAAAAGCATTTCTCTCACCAAAGACATAAAGTTGCTTCATCAATAAGCTCCCCATTTCTTCAGAGTTTATAAAACAGAGGGCAAACGAACAAATGGTAAAAACAAGGAGTGAAAGACTATTTTGCAGACTGTACCTGACTCAGCCATTTTGCGATGCAAGATACAGCAGGGCGCCCAGTGATGGAAGTGAGAAAGTGTTTTCTCTGTGACCAGGGGATACAGGGTTGGAGGAGAAAATAATATTTATACTCCTAAGGAAACCTGCTATTTTAAGGTGGACCACGGTTGAAGATTATTTTGAACTTGCTTTTGCTTTCCAATGTTTTGTAGCCCACTTTTCACCCAAATCTACATTAGGGGCTTTTGTAAACATACCCTCTTGTATTACCGAGGCTGCCTGACAGATTATCTAATGTAGCATAAAGTAAAGCCTTAGTAGGCTCTTTCCTCCAGATGTTAAATTCTGAAGGGAACTTGCCTTTAAAAAAAAAAGGAAGAAAGAAAAGAAAAAAGAAAAGCAGTTTCTACAGAGTATATCTTAATCGAAGATGTTTTATTGGTGCTAAATGATGTACCACTGTTTTAAAATTTACTTTCAGTAGTTTGTTTTTTTTTCTTAAAAGGAGACAACTTTAGCTTGAACTTTTTTCTCTGTTTCAATTTTTTAAATGTGTGATTTCATTTTAGGTTGGCTTTCTATGTTTAAAAATTTTTCTTTTAACCACAGCATATGGAGTTCCCAAATGAGAGGTCACATCTGAGAGCCACAGTGGCAGCCTACGGGCCACAGCTGCAGCAACGTCAGATCCTTAACCCATAGTATCAGGCTGGGGATCGAACCTGCATCCCAGTGCTCCAGAGATGCTGCTGATCCCTTTGTAACACAGAAGGAACTCCTAAAATATTTATTTTTATTCTTAAAGTAACATGCTTTTGTATATTTGCATATCACATTTTGAGGAGAATCCCATTCACCTTACTTTGGCCTTTGTATTTTAAAATAGTTTTGGAAATGAAGTTTATAGATGAAGCAAAGTCCTTGTTATCCTCTGTATGGAACCTACAGCCAGCTTCATAGCATGATCACCCATGTAAGCATCACGTTCCACCAGGCCCTTGCCATTCATGTTACGTCTTGATTATAACTGAACATCATTTTCTCTGCTCTTGTCTCATATACACTGGACATTGCTTTCACCTGCTTTATAGGTATCTTCTTTGAAAACTCCATGTTTTTACTGTCACATCACTGAAATTTCATCTTCAGTGTTCTCATGAGGGTTTTGTTCTTGCTTTTGAGAGAGGGTTGTTGTTTCCTCTCTGGAATGATGACTCTTGAGGTGAGATGGAAAGCGTTCATTTTTCAGATTTTCCCCAAGAGAATATAAGTGATAAACATGCCTTTGAAAACAATCAGAACAAATTATTAACATCTTTCCCTTAAACCATTTCGATCTGAAGAGTCAGTAGCTTCTTGTTGTCGCATGTATACACTTAACTGGCTTCTGATTTGATGTTCTGATATTTCAGATATTGAAGTACAAAAAATGAAAAAGGCCGTGGAGTCTCTGATGGCAGCAAATGAAGAAAAGGTATCTAGATGAAATTTAAGTATTTATTTGCACGCGCTATAACATCATTTTGATCACTCCATGCATTTTCGTCAGATGTCCCCGTTGGAAAGAACATCCCCTAAACACAACTGACATTAAGGGGCAAGCGTTTCTCCCTTCCTGCCCAAGTGGGCCTGCTTGGGGGACGGGGTTGCAGACATGCTTGTGCTGTGGGCACAGGAATGGGGATGAACAGCACTGACTCCACTGAGAATCCACCCCTCCTGCCCACGGCCTTGAATTTTGAAAATGATCAGCTCTTTATGTTCAGGTGACAAATGAAAGGATACAGTCCACAGTACATCTTTTCTGTGGTCCCAGGAAATTCTGGGCTGCCATATGAATGCTGAAGGAGGTCTCCATGGCAGCTGTAGCCCCATGATCACATTGATTTTCTTTTCTGTGAACGTGTTATTGCCTTCACATTCCTGGCCTCTTTCACATCTGGGATTGTCTCTGCTTTCTGACTGGTGAGATACCAGGAAAAAAGGAACAGGCACCAGGAAACCGAGGATGGCCCTAGACACTTTGTTTTAGCTAAGCTAGCCTAATGCCAAGCCTCCAGGAGTGCTTCTCCTCCAGCTGTTGCTTCTTCTCACTTCATCCTGCTAAGAGCAGGAATGCAGAGAGCCTACTAAGGAATCATGTTTCTTCATGGCCTCCTTGACCAGCCAGGGCCACACAAATGGGTTCAGCGTCCCTGACCAGCAGGCCACACAAAACAGGTTCAACTCCTGCCATTGGAACTGTTCCCCCCTCGTGTCCCTTAGCGACTGGAACAAGGAGATGCTTGCCCAAGAAAAGTCATTTCAAGGAAGTGAAAAACTAGGAAAATGCTAAAAAACTCCATCTTGATCTTTTTCCCTCTTCATAAATTTCTTTCTCTTAATCCCGCCTACTCTGTTTGTTTATTTTTGCCTTTGGTTCTCTTTGTTCTTTATTCCGCAGAAATAAACTCATTCTCCTACCCCCCCACCCCCCCACAGTGGTTTCTTTTTGCTAGTCTTTCCCACATCAAATTAAAAGAAAAGTCATTAACAAGCTGCTCACATAAATATAATTTGAAAACAAAACCACTGAAATTCATTTTGTTTTCATTGCTCTCTCTCAAAAAGCAGCAATAACAAACAAAACTACTCGTGTTGAATGAGGGCTTACTGGGTGCTCAAATTTCTATAGGATCACCAAGAATGACGTAACTTCTTGGTGTAACAAGAAGGCTTGAAAGAGGACATATTTGGGCAAATTCCAAGGAGGAGCAAGAGTCATTAATCAGGAAAATGAATGATTCTGGGCAAAGGATCCATGAGTGAAAACATGTCTCAAAACCAAGGCTTGAAACAACCGAGTGCATGCTGGGAACATTCTGGAGTGTGAGACATAGGTGGAGGGCGTGGGTATATGAGGACGTGCTATGGTGAGGATCCAGCATCACCATAAGCTGTGGTGTAGGTTACAGATGCAGCTAGGACCTAGAGTTGCTGTGGCTGTGGTGTAGGCCTGCAGCTGCAGCTCCAACTTGACCCTTAGCCTGGGACCTTCCATATGCCACAGGTGCAGCCTTTTAAAACAAAGAAAGAAAAAGGATGGAAAGTATCTAGTGTGTTCAGTAAAGAGAAGGTCACTGATGACTAGTTGAATCAACTTTGGTGGAGTGTTTTCAGGAGGGAAAAGCTGGATGGTGATTAATGACGGCTGGTCAAGATAGCAAGCTTAGATCTTTCAAGCTCTGGCTTAGAGAGGAGAGTAATTAAAGTTAATGTTGGGGTTTATTGTTGGTTTTGTATCTTATTACCTTGTTTTTTAAAGATGGTAGCTGAAGGATAGCATCTTTAAATTTGGAGATGCTTTATCTCTGATGTAAGTAGGAAAAATACTCTAGACATTACCCTTTGTACTAAAGTTTAGAAGTATTCTTTGAATAATGTAAATAATTCACATCTACTTATTCTTTGTGTCATAATTACCTTTACGGTTTTAAAACCAAAATATTGAAGATGATAATCTATTTCATTAATAGGATCGGAAAATAGAAGATCTTCGACAGTGCCTGAACAGGTACAAGAAGATGCAAGACACAGTGGTGCAGGCCCAAGGTCAGAAAGGTAGTAGCTCTAAAGGCTTTTCTGCTTCACTTGTTTTTAAGTGGCTCTGAACTTTTTATGTATGGCCTCAATTTCTTTCATGAAGTGTATCCATTATATCAAATTAAATAGCTCATTCATTCATTCAGCGGTATTAGTAGGCATCTGTTCCCTGCCAGGATGTGTAGGCTGATACATTGTTGGTTGGTTGCTCAAGGAGAGCCTCTCCAAGGAGGTGATTAGATCTCATTCCAGAGAGAGAAGGGGCTGGGGGGTGGGGGTGAGGGGGGCAGCACATGCAAGAGCTTCAGGGGAAAAAGACTTTTGGTGTGTTTATAGCACAGGGAACTCTATTCAATATTCTATAATAACCTGTATGGGAAAAGAATCTAAAAAAGAATGGATTCGTGTATATGTATCACTGGATTGCTTTGCTGTACACCTGAAACTAACATTAACATTGTAAATCAACTATACTCCAATATCAGATAAAAATTTAAAAAGAAAGAAGAATCAAGGAAGAGCAGATTAATTTCTGTCATTAGACTACATTGAGAAACGGGGTGAAATTCAGAGAATTGCACTAGCATGATCACTTCTGGCATTTTTCACATAATTCTTTCTGAACTTTTTTCTATACATATAAACATATAGTTAAAAGAGATACTTTTTAACCATATATAGCAGGATAGAATTTTATAAACCTTAGAAAATTAGGTCCTATCCCATTGCAGAGTTATGCAAACAGTGATTTTTCACTGGGATTTATATTTATTTAGGTAATCCTCAGGCAATTTGAAGAATATCTAAATTCTAATAAAAATTAGAGTAAAAATCTAATAAAACCTAAATTAAGAAGTTATGTCTAATTAGCACTTTAAACAAGTGTCTGATTTGCCATTTAGTATTACTCCGAGAACAGTTGGAAGGACCATTCTGTTTTTAAACAAAGACTATCTGGCACTGTTGTTCAGCACTTAATCCTTTTTATTTTTTATTTTTTTGTCTTTCTGCCTTTTCTAGGGCCGCTCCCTCTGCATATGGAGGTTCGCAGGCTAGGGGTCTAATCAGAGCTGTAGCCACTGGCCTATACCACAGCCACAGCAACATGGGATCCGAGCCAGTCTGTGACCCACACCACAACTCACAGCAACGCTGGATCCTTAATCCACTGAGCAAGGCCAGGGGTCGAACCCTCAGCCTCATGGTTCCTAGTCAGATTCGTTAACCACTGTACCACGACGGGGACTCCAGCTCTTAATTCTTTTCATTTCTAGAGTTTTGAAAAACTCTCAGAGTTGCTGCTTTGCTGATTGTGCAGTTGGTTTTCTCCACTTATTTTTTTCTGCTTTAAAATGAAATGAGTGGCATAAAAAGATCCTCTCAAGGGATCAAAAGGTCGTCTATCCCTTTTACTTTTCCACATTTTTTTCCGAGAGTGCGGTAGTAACGGAGGGTTTTTTTTATTATTATAGTTGATTTACAATGTTCTGCCAATTTCTGCTGTACAGCATAGTGACCCAATTTTACACACACACACACACACACACACACATCTTTTTCTCACATTATCCTCAAATGGAGTTGTTTAAATGGTGATTTTGTTGCTGTTCAGAATCATTTTCATTGTGCGACTGATATTCCTCTGCTGGGTTATTTCCAAACTGAAATTTATAAAGCCCCAAATGTTGACACAAAATTACGACAGGGTTGTTGGACTAAGGTTAACTTTTTTTGTTTTATTTTGTTTTTTAGGGCTGCACCTGCGGCATATGGAAGTTTCCAGGCTAGGGGTTGAATCAGAGCTGTACCTGCCTGTCTACACCACAGCAACAGCATTGTGGGATCTGAGCCACATTTGCGATCTACACCGTGGCTCACAGCAATGCCAGATTCCTGATACACGGAGTGAGCCCAGTGATCAAACCCTCATCCTCATGGATACTAGTCAGATTTGTTTCTGCTGCACCGCAATGGAAACTCCCAACTTTTAATGTCAATGCTGTGAGTCCATGATTGTGTCTGTTAAACCTCTTTTAATTAATACCGCTCCTGGATACCCATGTGGCCTTCAGGTGCTCCCCCTTGAAGATGTTTCCTTGGCCCCATGTTGTTCTTCAGGTGAGGCCAAAAGTTGACTCTCTGATTTTTGAGGATCAGAAGAATTTTATATTCAGGATAATTGGGATTCTTAATCTTCCTCCAAAAGTGAAAAATGAAAAGCTGCTATTATCTGCTTTCTGCTTTGTTGTTCCCTAGGCCAAGATGATGACTTTGAAGATCTGCTCCCTTCCAGTTCCTTCTCCACTTTGCTGGATGTGCAGGGTTTTAGTGAGCTGGAGAAAAACCTGTCACCTACGCCAGTAATGGGATCTCCTAGTCCTGACCCATTTAACACAAGTGCTCCAGAAGAGGTATTCACAGGCTCTTACTCCTTTTTTCATGTTAAGGAGACTCTGTCGTGAGAAGTTAAAGTGCTATTGGTAACATCAAACATGTGGGTATTTTCTCACTTGGATTACTCAGTTGCTTTGTCCTGGCAATTTTTCTGACCTCCAGGTCTTTATCTGACATACATATTTTTTCCATCCCTTTAATAAATAAAACCTTGGGCAATATCACAATTGCTTACCTAATTCAGGAAAAACTTATGAATCCCTTGGGGATGGATGTCATCTTCAATATGAGATTATAATCTATTTACGGTAGAATAAGGGAGTAAGTAAAGTGGGGGTAAAGTGAGATTATATAAATTGTTTTCGGTCACTTTTAATGGTAAGTCTGAAAGATGCAAAATTTCAGTTAACATGCTGGGCATTGTGGAGCCATGTATTGCTTGGGGTACCCAAACCTGAAGTCAGCAAAATGGATTTGGTCTATACGCGTAGTTATGGCAAAACAATAAGAAGCAATTGCCCTGAAAGATACATTGATTGCTTGATCTCTTAATAAATATGGCATCTTCTTCATGGAAGATCTGATTCATGAGATCTGTAGTATTGGAAAGTTGCTTCAAAGAAGGAAATACCTTCATGTGGCCCTTCAAATTATCTTCATAAAGTTGAAATGATGGAAGAGACTACCCATTTTATAGAAGGTGGAGATGTTGGCAATAGGGAAGACCAGATCAACAGGTCTATTAGAAGGATGAACTAAGGTGTCTACCGTGATTTTTGCTTTTTAGGGCCAAACCCGCAGTATAGGAAGTTCCCAGGCTAGGGGTCAAATCGGAGCTGCAGCTACTGGCCTACACTACAGCCATAGCAACACTGGATCTGAGCCACATCTTCAACCTATACTGCAGCTCACAGCAATGCCAGATCTTTAACCCACGAGCCAGGGAGTTAAGCAAGGCCAGGGATCAAATCCACATCCTCATGGATACTAGTTGGTTTCATTACCACTGAGCCACAACAGGAACTCTAAATAACTTTTTTTTTTTTTTATGGCCAAATCTGCAGCATATGGAAGTTCCCAGGAATCAAATCTGAGCCGCAACTTCAACCCATGCCACAACTGTAGCCGTGCTAGATTACTAACCCACTGTGCTACAGCAAGACCTCCAACCATGAATATTTCTGTAATCTGGTTAGTTAATAAACAGTGACTGCTTTCAAATAGAAAAAAAAAAGGGATGGCATAAGATTTCCCCGACTTTGTTAACCTTGAAAAAAGCAACCGGAGGGGAATGAACAGTCTTAAACCCACTTACATTACTTTCACCTCAAACTGGCACCAAAATCTATTTTTGTTACCTACTGCTCACAACCCCCCAAAACTTTGTAGTTTGAATGACAACAATTCATTTTGCCAATGACTCTGTGGTTTGAGCAGGGCTCAGCGGGAACATCTTGTCTCTGCTCCTCTTGGCATTGGCTTAGGTCATCATGTGGCTGGTGGCTGGGACCTCAGCTGAGGCTCTGACTAGAATAACTGCACTTAGCTTCCTCACCGTATGGTGGCTGGGTCCCAAGAAAAGGACTAGGCAGATTTTATCACTTTTGTGACATATCTTGGAAGTCATGTAGAATCTCTTCTCCTATAGTCTCAGGCCCAGCTAGATTCAAGGAGAGGGAACATAGACCCTTTCTATTGGTGACAAGTGACAGTTTCACATTAGAAGAAGAACACGTGGAATGGAAAATACAATCTGCTCCTCCACTCACTGGCTTTAGCAATTTACATCCCTCTCTGAAGATCCCTCAGTCTCATTCCACTTAGGCATCAGCATCCAGGATCTTGTCTTCCAGATCAGGTCAAGCTGTTAATGAAACTCCTCAGGTGCATTTCTTTGGACACAGCTTCTTGAATATCATTCCATTTGATTTAAAGAACGTGGAACTCAAAGGACAGACTATTTACCCCATACACACCTGGCCTAGGGTGGTGGGACAGACATAATATAACTGCTGTAGGCACTCCCATTAAAAAAGGAACACAAGGCACACAGGTGTCACTAGTCCATAGCAATGCCAAAACCCAGCCTTGTTGCCAGTTCCTTTACTGGGGCCTAGTCTTCTGGGCTCTTGGCTTCCTTTTGGGCCATCTTTCCTTTTCTGTAAGAAGGAGCCTGTATTTGCAGGTGAGAGTTTTCTGTAAAAACATTCATATAGCTCACAAAGTCTTTATTTCTTCTCATTTTCTGCTTGCTGTGTTTCTTTCAGTCTAGTTTGGTAAAATATTTTAAACATTTGGACTCTCTTCTGAATCAATATATAATCCACTCCCTTAGATAAAAGCATATCTACAAATATCTTCATAAAAAAACCTTCTCTACCTTACGTTCCCTGTAAGGCCACTGTGGGATATCCCTTTATTGTTAGTGGGATATCTCTTTATTGTTATAGGGGTTTTTTTTTTGTTTGTTTGTTTTGTTTTGTCCTTTTGTCTTTTGAGGGCCGCATACTCAGCATAAGGAGATTTCCAGGCTAGGGGTATAATCAGAGCTGTAGCCACTGGCCTTCACCACAGCTACAGCAACGACAGATCCGAGCCACATCTGCGACCAACACCACGGCTCCCAGCAACGCCGGATCTTTAACCCACTGAGCGAGGCCAGGGATGGAACCCGCAACTTCATGGTTCCTAGTCGGATTCGTTTCAGCTGCTCCATAGCGGGAACTCCTATTTTTAGAGTTTTTGATCTTTTCAAAGAGTTCAATGAGACAGCACCACCTTGAATTTTCCTGAGTCTTGACAAAGCCATACCTGTGGCTTCATTTTAAGACCATTTTCCTGATAGTACCTGTGCTCGATCTTTGCCCTGAAATCATTTCTTAATTTTCATATCTCATGTTCTGTGAAGGGAAACTAGGAATGAAAAAGTTTGATTTTTGAACTTAAAAATATTGGCTTCTTTAAATATAGCAGTTCCTTCTTTGGTCATCTCTCTTCTAACACTTTATTATAGGTAGTAAGAATGACTTCTTTTTATATCTGTTGCTCATAGTTATGCAACAAGAATGGACAATTTGAATTGAATTCAAGAAGAACAACACTTCTCTTTTAAACGTAAGAGAGGGCTAAAATATGTCATTAACAAGAAATTCTTGGGAAAGGGAATTAGAAGGTAGTCAAAGGATACGAACTTCCCAATACAAGTAAGTGCTGGGGGAGTTCCCACTGTGATGCAGTGGATTAATGATCCGGCTTGTCTCTGGAGGTGTAGGTTTGATCTTCAGCCCAGCACAGTGGGTTAAAGGATCCTACATTGCTGCTTCTTGGATTCAGTCCCTGGTCCAGGAACATTTATGTACCACAGGTGTGACCATTTAAATAAATACATAAGTACTGTGGAAAAGTACTACAGTTAACACTGCTGTATTGTATACTTGAAAGTTGCTAAGAGTAGATCCTGAAAGTTATCACAAGCAAAAAAACATTTTTTCCCTTCTTTTTTTTTTGGCATCTGTATAAGGTGATAGATGTCAACTAAACTTAACTAAGTCAAGTTATTATCCTGGACACCTAAAACTTACATGGTGGCTATACGGCAATTGTATCACTGAAAGGGAAAACAAACAAACAAACAAACAAACAAACAAAGGGATTAGTGAAGGAATAGGAAATATTTTAGAGGGAAAAATCCCTTATTAAAAATATAATAGATGAAAAAATAATAGATGATAGCCAGTGCATGTGCTGTATTTGTAGAGAGGCTGTTGTCCTAAAGGCTACACCCAGATAACCTCACATCCTTACCAAAAATGTCTTCACTGTGTGAATTGTCATTTAATGACAGATTTTTAGTTTGGAATAAGAATGATTTGAGGAGGATTGAGGGTGTTGAGTCATATCATAAAAGGCAGGAGGGTTATTTGAGGTTGGAGTTAAAGTCCTAAAGTTTGAGAGGTCAGCCTGCTAGTGTAGCTATTTTTCTTTATTTTATTGAAATATATAAATCATTGTATGATTTAAAATGTTGTGATAATTTCTGCTCGGCAATAAATTGATTCAGTTATACATATATACACATCCATTCTTTCCCCATGTAGATTATCCCAGAATATTGGTAGAGTTCCCTGTGCTAGATAGCAGTTCCCCATTGGCCAGACATTCCATGTGCCACCGTGTGCATATGCCATCCCAAACCCCGAGTCTATCCCACCCTGCCACCCCACCTCTCCTTTTTGGTAATCATGAGTTTGTTTTCAAATTCTATGAGTCTGTTTCTGATCTGCAAATAAAGTCACTTGTATCCTTTTTTTAGATTCCACATATGTGATATGATGTTTGTCTTCGACTTATTTCACTTAGTATGATAATCTCTAGGCCAATCCATGTTTCTGCAAATGGCATTAATTCATTCTTTTTTATGGCTAATATTCCATTGTGTATATGTACTACATCTTCTTTATCCATTCCTCTGTTGATGGACATTTAAGTTGCTTCCATGACTTGACTATTGTGAGTAGTGATGCAATGAACATTGGAGTGCATGTATATTTTCAAATTATGGTTTTCTCTGGATAGATGCCCAGGAGTGGGATTGCTGGATCATATGGTAGTTCTATTTTTAGTTTTTGAGGAACCACCATACTGTTTTCCATAGTGGTTGCACCAGTTTACATTCCCACCAGCATTGTAAGAAGGTTAGTTCCCTTTCCTCCAAGTCCTTTTCAGCATTTATTGTTTGTAGTCCTTTTAATGATGGCCATTCTATCTCAAAGAAGTTTTGATCCACATTTTTCTAACAATTAGTGATGTTGAGTATCTTTTCATGCACCACGGGATATTGAATGTAGTTCCCTGTGCTATACAGTAGGACCTTGTTGTTTAGTGTAGCTATTTTTCCCTGTGATTAGGAACCCACGGAGGTGCATGTACTTCAAGAAATGGGATGGTAGATAAATAAAGTGCCCGGGATGGATCATAAAAGATTCAAAGTGAAAAAAAATGATAGTGAAATAATCTCCTCTTCTATAGCTATATGACTTGTTAAGGAACAAAATTCAACTAAGTAAATTTTAAAGGTATTATTGACTTTAGCGATTCATGAATAAAGAAGCATTCTATCAACTTTTATAGGCAGAAGGGAGCAGGAACAGGAAGTCTTACTAGGCATTTGCTAATTGGCTAAAGCAGGGTTATTTCTTTAAGTGAAGCAAAAGATCTTTCCTTAACATGGATCAAAGTTAGGTAAATTATGCTGAGCAGAAAGTGTTGATTGATTGACCTAGGCCTACCTCCTCTGAGAGAGCTGAGCATAGAAACTTAGTTACATTCAGGCTAGCTAATGTGGAGCTTAGCACAAGTAACTCCATCTTGAACAGACTCCACATTTTGTACTCTTTGACAGTATCAAAGGATGAGACAACCTCGGTAACTGAAACAAAACAAACAAATAAAAACCACAATTGCTTATTTAAGTAAGGGAATTTTGTTGGTTAAGGGCATTCTCTTTGAGTGGATCTTATATAGGGCTTTTAGGATGCTTGAACCTCAGGAATTGGGCTTTCAGTGGCAGGAGTGTGTTGATATCAGCTGTGTATTGTTATGAAGGTGAGGCTGTGGTTGGTTGATTTGTTGGCATTCAGAAATGTCTTCCTGGTGTGAGTTCCTACCCTGACTAGCTGACTCCCAAGCCAAGAGCTATCTCAGATTGGTTGACTCAAAGAAGTGAGTTCACTGAGGCAAGTTTTGTTCATTTTTTTACTGGAATACTTTTAAAATGTTTCATTTATTCATGATGTGGCTCCCAATCTAACTGCTCTATGATTGTCAAAGATTACTGAAAACCAGTGTTTAGAAATTCTTTCACAAAGTCTGTCCTTAGGCATTTTAGGGGTTGGGGGGTTGTATTATGCTTTTTTTGTTGGTTTTGCTGTATTATTGTTATTATTAACCAATGTGTATTAAGTAGTACAGCCACAAAGTCCATTATCATTTGTTTTAATTACCGTTTTCATCACTTCTGTTAATTGAAGTCAGTTAGCTTATTCACATAGAGAATAATAATTAACTGGCTTGACCGATGTTCTATATTTGACTAGTGGTAGAAATTAAAGTGAAAATAATGTTTTGTTTACAAAGACTTTAACCAAATCTCATCTGAAATCATTGCAACCCTATGAAGTAGACATTGTCATTTTATAGAGGAGGAAACTGATGCCCAGTGAAGTCACTTGGGCAAGGGTGTCAGAGCCAAGATTTCAACCAGGGTTTAATGTAGTTAGGATTACTATTCACTTATGTAATGGTCCTTATTATGTCCTATTCTCAATAGCCAGTGTCTTCTTCAGAAGCAAGTCCAAAAATTACTTTCTATATTTTCTCTGATTAACACTTCTAGATGTTTATATCCTGAGACCATTTTTTCAATGTGAGAGTAGAGTTCTAAACACAGGTTATGAAATGTTATCAATTGACCACTTAATTGTTTTATTTATATATTTTTTGCTCTGTGGATTGTGTTTTGTTTGTTCAATGATTTTTGGCTACTTATTATTGTATTGCAGTTCCACACCAGCATCTTGCAAGTTTCAATCCCATCATTATTGCCAGCATCTAAAGGCTTGGAAACTTCTGAAAAAGCGAAATTGCTTCCTAAGCCAGAGACTCCATTTGAGGAGAAGTATGTCCTTTATGACCTCACACTGCAATGTAAATGCTCAGAAAAGCAGAGCCACCAAAAGCAGGGGTTCACTGTGTATATTTACAGACATAATCTTTTACCTGGAAAAGCAAGAAATGGGACTTGTGCCAGGGAACTCAACAGCAGTTCTGATTTAGGAGAGAGAGCAGTGCCTCATGGCCTGAAGTGAGATCTTAATTCTCTGCTCAGGAATTGAACCGGGGCACCCTGGATGAAAACCAGGAATCCTAGCCACGAGACCAGCTAGAGGCTAAAAGTGGAATTGCCCTGATTCTTGCCCTCATTGAAACCAAGAATGTTTCAAGGAGCTAAAGACTGTAAAAACAGGTGTAAAGTTTATTGTTAGAAACACAGTACACCATGTGGGAAATACAGAGTATTAGTCTATTTATCTAAGGCAGAAGGAAAGCAGTAGTACACACCCAAAGGAGAAGTGAGGGTGCGGGAGTCACCCCTGAATGAGCAGCATGCGGAGAGGTGATTTAAATTACTTACATGGGACAGTTCTTCTGGGTCTTTGTCTTACTTTGGCCAATTATCATGTTTTATTTTCCACACCTGACCAGATCTAGGGCCCTCTCCTGGTCTGCATGTGCATCTTTTGGCCAAGATGTATTTCAAAGCAAGGCATGGTGGGAAGGTTATCTAGATTTATTATGACCTGGCACCCCTTCCCTTTATGACCCAGAGGGGTCTCTCTGCACATGTGTAATTGGGGTCACCCTGATCCTGAGGATGGGGCATACGTGACCTCTTTGTTCTTCTGTCCAAGCAGGGCTCAGCCCCTCTTTTGATCTTGTCATTACCATTTTTAACTTGTCTTCACAGAAGACAAGCACCAGTTATTTGCCTCGTGCCTGTTATTTCTATCTTGAAGTATAGGTAGGTGGCTGGTTGTAAATGTTTGTCCTGGAGCCCACCTATCTCCTGCCTCAGGAAGTGTAAACAAGAGGCTAGTTGAAGTTGTCTATCCTGGAGCCCATCCTGTCTCCTGCCTCAGTTCCACATTATTAAAAGGAGAGAAGTAGGATGTACCTGGAGATGAGGCTGGGGAGATGTGCTGGTCAGGTTAGACAGGGATTTTAGGGAACTTGGATTTTATGGCCTAGGTCACAGGTGGCCATCAAAGGCTTATAAGGGACAGTCACATGCACGGGGCTGTTTGGAAAGTGGCTGTGAAGGAGACAGGACAGAGAGAGGAGAGTTTCTCCATAGGCAAATAGAATTGGGAGGAACTTATTCCCAAATTAATTGTCTAATCTTATGATTAGGCCAAATAAAGTTAAACAGACTATCGAAGAAAAAAAGAAAGAAACAGCTTTCCTTGCAGTTTTTTGTTTTTGACTGTTATATAACTTGGAATATATATGGTCTTTTTTTTTTCCCCATGAAGCTCATAAATACCTTTCTTTGTTTTATATTTTAGTGATGGAAAAATAATCCTTGGTCCTGCTGCTGAAACTCAACTGTGCGATAGTATTTCGTAAGTTCTACCTTTTCAGATCTGAAAAATGTGATAGATACTTGGGAGAGAGGAGGCTTCTGTTCCACCAATGACCAGCATTAAAAGCAAATGATGCTGAGGCCTGAATGAACGAATGCAGCCATAATGATGGGGTGGGGGTGGGGGCAGAGGTTGTAAATTAACAAACAAATACTTGCTTTTTTACCATTATCTCAGGCCAAGTTTGTGCTGATCTTCAGCCTTCCTTCATCAGTTTTCTTTCGATGTTTTATTTTTTTTGGCCATGCCTGTGGCATTCATTAAGTTCCTGCTCCAGGGATCGAACCCATGCCACTGCAGCAACCCAAGCTGCCATGGTGAAACACCAGATCCCTAACCCACTGCACCACAAGAGAGCTCCTAAGTCGTCTTGTACTGACTTATGTTTTGAATAGAAGTCTACCAGAAAAGCATCACAGAGAGTGATGCGATGGCTGGCAGGGCTACCATGTTTTTTTGTTTTCGTTTTTGTTTTTGTTTTTTTGCACTTTCAAGTTAATAAGCTGACCTAATATCTAAGTTTATCAAAGTTAAAGTCTGGATTAAATTAAGAAAATCTATTTTCAGAGCAGTACTCCCAAGATGAGATCTTTCTTTTTTCTCCATTATCTTTTACTTTATTTGGTATTGACATTTCTAGCAACTTATTTCCACACAAATACATGAGAAATGCCTTTTAAAAATCTGTTTAGTGTATGATGTTATTCTGTATCTTAGGGCAGAGGTGTTGCTTTTTCCTCTTTGTTTTTAAACTGGTCACATATTCCTGCTTCAGTTTTTGCAGAACACCAGCTCCATGTAATGGAATGCTACTTGTATGAAAGATAAAGGCTCTCTAAGAAACAAATCTGACTAGCATTCATGAGAACGCAGGTTCAATCCCTGACCTTGCTTAGTGGGTTAAGGATCCAGTGTTGCCGTGAGCTGTGGTGTAAGTTGCAGATGTGGCTCAGTGGATCCTTCATTCCTGTGGCTGTGGCATAGGCCAGCAGCTGCAGCTCTGATTCGACCCCTAGCCTGTGAATCTCCATATGCCTCGGGTGCGGCCCTAAAAAGACAAAAAAAAAATAAATACTTTTTTTTTTTTTTTTTAAGAGAAAGCCTCTCTAGATGTTTACAGGGTTGTTGGGCCTTCATTCAGATACCAAATGAATTATTACAGGCAGTAGGCGGGATTCCTATATTATGCTTAATTAGAACTTGAAAATGAACTGCTTTGCCAGACTCAGAGAAGTGATTCCCTTGTGAATTGGAAAGTAAAACTTTCACCCTCTGTTTTAATTAGAAAGATTATATATAAATAGTACGTATGTGAGTGTTTTAAAAGTTCCTGGTGAAATGTATATACATGAAGCATGGACCATTAGCCCATGGAAAACACTGGTTTATTTTCAAATATTGACATCACAGGAGAGTCCTAAGTGTTTTTCCAGCCGTTGTAACGTGTGCGGGACATTCAGAGTTATTGGCAGGACAGTTAACCACCCCTGCTTTTAAAAGAACTAAACGTTATAATTTAGTTAAGCACATAAGTGACTGCCTGAATCCAGATTTTCTTTTATTAGCAGGATTCCACTCACATACAATTTTCATTTCTTTCCGAGGTATTCTACTTAGAAACAGTGGCACCAGAGCCACTCATTATTAATCATAATTATTATTATTGTTATTTTTAGAACTTCAAGTCTGCAGAAGTCTAGCAGTCTGGACAATCTGAAGAAAGAGCCATCAGATGGGGTTGGTTCTGCATTTTTTTTTTCTGTCTGTTACCCTGAGAAGAAAAATATTTAGGGATCTTTTCCCATATGTGGTTTCAATCATGGAAAATTATTAGATACTGCAGTTAATGATAAATATTAAGAAATATGAATATAAAGGATTGGAAAGTAGTACCTAAAACCAAAAAATAGAGACTTTAATAAAACATTGTAGGAAATTAATGAAATGAAATTTTGTAGCCTACAAATAGATGTAAATGTATTTTAATTGTTGTTGTAACAAATTCTGGATAGAGGATTACTGTAATAATCTGAAACACTGTTGTTGTTTTGAACAGGGAAAGGAGTCTGCTCCAAAGCCTTCAGAGGTAATTTTTATGTCCAGATCACAGTGTAAAAATGTTTGAGACTTCTAATACATGTACTAGACATGGTATACCTACCACTGCTCAAATGTTTCCAACAAACTGAAACTCTCAGAACCTGCTGCAAGATGTGCCAAATGAACAAAGCCAGACATGAAAGACTGCATAGTAGATGATTCCATTTAGGTGAAATATCCAAGATAAATCCATAGAGACAGAACACAGATTAGCAGTTGCTAGGGAGGAATGGGGAGAAACTGCTAATTGGTAAGGAATTTTATTTTAGAACAATGGAAATGTTTTGAAACCAGGTACAGGCATTGGTTGCACAACACTGTGAATGTACTAATGCCACTGAATTGCTCACTTTAAAGCAGTTAACTTTTAGGGAGTTCCCTGGCAGCCCAGTGATTAAGGCTCTAGCCTTGTCAGTGCTGGGGCCAGGTCACTGCTGTGGCTTGGGTTCGAACCCTGACCTGAGGACTTCCACTTGCTGTGGGTGTGGCCAAAAAACTACTTTTCAGTTATATGACTTTCACCTCAACAAGTTATTGAAAAAACAAAAACAAAGCCCCAAACTCACAGTCATGCTATTTGATGACCATCATCACCATAACGGGGCTTCCTTAGACGTCACAAAAGGCCCTGCTTGGATAGATTCCCCAGCTGCTTATGTTCAATATAACCACTGTCCATCTACAGCAAACATTTTGGTATTTTTAAAGGGCGTCATTGACATGGGCTCTGTTTCTTCTTCCTTCTGATTTTTGGTCATGAACTTTGCAAAGGTCACAGCCTGGTAGTCAGACTACCTCCAGATACAATCTCTTGGCTCTTAGTGCTTTGAGTCACAGTGTAGGTATAACTGACAAAGCACCGACAGAGAACACCACTGCAATTCAAGACATTGTCCTTGTTTTTGACTTGCTAATTCAGTAGGTGGTATGAAATGATTTTTACATCGGCATTGAGGCATGGATGACAGCACCCCTATATTGTGGCATCTGTACATTTTTAGTTACTATGAGTGGTAGATATATAGACTACAATAACCGGTTTTTAAACCTGTATCTCCTTGCCCTGCTCTCTACTTCTACAAAAAAGAAACAGAGGGTGGGAGTTTCCTAGTGGTCTTGTGGTTAGGATTCAGTGCTTTCACCGCTGTGGCCTGGGTTCAGTTCCTGTTCTGGGAACTGAGATCCCACATCAAGCCACTGTGTACCACAGCCCACATCCAAAAAGATAAACAAAGGAAAAGAAGACAGAACAAGAGATGTTCAAGAAATGAGAAAATGCAAACAAAAGAATCCTTGGATAATACTAAAGCAATATAAGAGACCATGTAGTGTAATTGCCAATTCAAATAACCAGAAAGCTCAAAAATAAGCTATAGGCATAACTCAGAGATATTGCAGGTTCAGGTCCAAGCCACCACATTAAAGCAAATATTGTGATAAAGTAAATAGTGCTATAAAGTGAGTCATACAATTTTTTGGTTTTCCGGTGCATATAAAAGTTATGTTTATATTATACTATAATCTATTATATGTATAGCATATCTTAAAAAATGTACAGACCTTTATTAAAAAGTAGTTTAGTGCTGAAAAATGCTACCATCTGAGACCTCAGCAGATTGTAATCTTTTTGTAATAGTAACATCAAAGATCAGTGATCACAAGTCACTATAATTAAATGTGATAATAATGAAAGAATTTGAAATATTGTGAGAATTGCCAAAATGTGACACAGAGACACAAAGTGAGCAAATGCTGTTAGAAAAGCAGTGCCAATGCAGGATTACCACAAACTTTCAATTTGTAAAAAAAAAAAAAAAAAACCCACAATGTCTGAGAGGCACAGTAAAGTGAAATGCAATGAAATGAGGTATGCCTGTATTTAAAAATCACAATTGAGGTCCTTGATAAGGATTTTGAAACAGTGTAAAGATCTGAAGTGGTTTCTGAATCAACCAAGAAAAATTTAATTTTAGTGAGTTTAGCTTTAATGTTAAGTGTGTCTGAATGTATCACTGTCTTCAAAAACTGTTTATCCATGTTTGGTAACTCGCAGACAAAACACAATTATAACCCAGAATCCCATTTCAAAGAAAATACTTTAAACAGTTGCTGATTTGCCTTCATTTTATTATTAATTCTTAGATAGGAATATTTAAAATAACTGGAGTAGACACTCCTTACATTGCTGATATAGAAGCTTGGAACTAATGCCTACACTGAAGAATAATTTCAGCCTATTGGGCTTCTGCTGATATAGTTATAAAGACTGTGAATTATGTTATAGCCAAGTCTATGTCATAATTGTTAGGAAAATAGGAAATCTGTTATTCTAGTTATTTAATATTTTTATCTCCAAGTCTTTGGGGGAATGAGGCAAATACTGGTTTTTGTTTGTTTGTTTGTTTGTTTGTTGTCTTTTCTAGGGCTGCACCTGCGGCATATGGAGGTACGCAGGCTAGGGGTCTAATTGGAGCTGTAGCCGCCAGCCTACACCAGAGCCACAGCAACGCAGGATCCGAGCCACGTCTGCAACCTACACCACAGCTTGTGGCAACGCCAGATACTTAACCCACTGAGCAAGGCCAGGGATCAAACAGCAACCTCATAGTTGCTAGTTGGATTCATTAACCACTGAGCCACGATGGGAACTCCAAGGCAAATACTGTTAAAATAAAATTTGAGAATTTCTCTCTCCTAAAATTTTAAAGCCCCAAAGACATGGATTAAAATTGATGATCAGAGTTCCCTGGTAGCTCAGTGGGTTAAGGATCCAGTCTTATAACTGTTGTGGCTCTGGTTACTGCTGTGGCATGGGTTCAGACCCTGGCCTGGCAACTTCCACATGCCATGAGCATGGCCAAAAAAATTTTCAAATGGGGGGGGAGGAGTTCCCACTGTGGCTCAGCAGTAGCAAACCCGACTAGTATCCATGAGGACATGGGTTCAATCCCTGGCCTCACTCAGTGGGCTAAGGATCTGATGTTGCTGTGAGCTGTGGTGTAGGTTGCAGACATGGCTCGGATCCCACATTGCTATGGATATGGTGAAGGCCAGCAGCTGTAGCTCTGATTTGACCCCTAGCCTGGGAAATTCCATATGCCATGGGCATGGCCCTAAAAAAAGACAAAGTAAAGAAAAAAGATTGATGATGAACATGGTTTTTTTTTTGTTGTTGTTCCTTAAGTACCTTCCAGAATTGACTTTTTAAACTTCTAATATGGCATTTGACCCTCATAATAAGTTTGTTCAGTTATTCTTTGAAGTAAAATCACATGTGTAACATATTTAGTACCCCACCTGGCAGGTATTGATAATTATGCATGTTAGTCTGTTACACTTATTATTACCTCTCTCTCAGGATAAAGCTCCGGTAGAAAGCAGCCCGTTTGGGAGCCTTCCTCCCAAAGCTCCAGGACACGATGCCTCCGTGGATGAAAATCCCTTTGGCACTCGAAAAGCCAGATCCTCCTTTGGTCGTGGCTTTTTCAAAATAAAAAGTAGCAAGAGGACAGCAAGTGCACCAAACTTGGGTACGTGTGGCCAAGAGGCCTTTGCCTTAGTTCTACCAGGAAGAGGAAAGAATTAATCCCTTCCCCTACCTTGTTCATCTATTTGTACATTTCTCCTTCTCAGAAATGAAGGAGAATGACTTGGGGGGAGTTAGCAAAAAAAAAAAAGCTTCCATGGGCTTCATTCAGAGGGAAAATAGCTTGGTGTGTACGCTCACCTGCTCTCTGTTCTGGGTGCCAACCTAGAGGAAAGACCAGTTTCCCAGGACTCTCTCTGCCTTCATGATAAACAGCTTCCCTTCTGTTTCCAAAGTGGAGAAATTAACCCCAGATTGACAGTGCAACTGGAGTCTGTGTGTAGGGTCAGAAGCACCATGCAATGCCTCTCAGCCCTCCTGCTGTGTGTATTTTGTGAGTAGGTGTTCGATCTGTGTTTCACTTTGTCATTCCCCTGTGTTCTCTCCATTGGGCTGCGTGTGATTGTGTGCATTGTTGGGATTTCTGAAGATCGTAAACGAAGTGCCAGTGCGCCCACCTTAGGTACCGTACCCTGCATGCCCATCCTGGCCAGTGCCACGCTCCCAGCCGAGCTAATCCCTGCGCTTGGTGTCTGTGATCTCTAGAAAGCGAGCTGGCAGCATCAGAAAACGGAGTCCTCCACTCCAGGGTGCTTTCTACCCTCCGCTAAAAATTAGGACTCTCTGGAGAGCCTTCGCTTCCAAGCCTAAATGCTGCTGTAACCCATGCTAATGGCACCTTGCAAGGACCTCGACATGCCCAGTGGCCAGCTGAGTGCAGGGCAGGAGCATCCCACTGTCGGAGAGTCCAGCTCCTTTACCCTGAAGCACTGCCCTATCACGCTAACTGCCAGGGTCTTGCACCTCCTTCTCCATGATTACATTTCCCCAGAAAGAAATGTTTTTAGCCAAATAGAGGTCTGTGGAAAACATTGCCAGCAATCATTTTAAACTTATTTCTCTTATGGGAACATTCTTCTGACACATTTTTGCTTTGAAGATGAAGTAGCATATAGTGACCACAGAGGTTAACTTTATGGGCTATCTGAGGAGTCATCCCCCCCGCCCCCAAAAGCGATTGTAGGAGAAAGGATGCTCAGTTTTCCTCTTTAAAGGGCAGAGTACAGTGGGGAAAGAAATCCTCAAAATAAAAAGTAAAAACTGGATGCTTCTAAAATGAGGGTGAGCTGGAGTTCCCTGGTGACCCAGTGGTTAAGGATCCGGCATTGCCACTGCTGTGGCGTGGGTTATTGCTGTAGCATGGGTTCAATCCCTGCCCCAGGAGCACCACATGTTATGGATGCAGCAAAAAAAAAAAAAAAAAAAAAAAAAAAAAAGAGAGTGGGCTGGGCAACATTTTTAGGGACAACAGAACACATTACACCTGTAGGGTTTGAATGGAAAGGTTCCTTTGGGTTTTCCCAGTAGCTTCTATTACTTGTATAGGTGTCCACACATATATTCATGTAGATCAGCACAAGTGACTTTCTTAAATGTCTAGAAGGAACACAGGGTGAATAAAAACGACCTATTCAAGGAGTTCTGTTGTGGCTTGGCGGGTTAAGAATGTGACTAGTATCCTTGAGGATGCAGGTTCACTCCCTGGCCTTGCTCAGTGATTAAGGATCCAGCATTGCTCTAAGCTGCAATGTAGGTCGAAGATGTGGCTCAGATCTGGTGTTGCTGTGGCTGTGGCATAGGCCAGCAGCTGCAGCTCCAATTCATTTTCTGGCCTGGGAACTTCCATATGCTGCAAGTGTGGCCCTAAAAAGAAAAAGAAAAAAAAAATCTAAGCAACTATTTTCAAGTATTTTTGTATTTTTCTTAGAAGAAGCATATGGTCAGTGCTAGGAGGCAAATGCTGCTTACTATAACCTGTAACCACAGCGCTGCTTCATAGAAAAGTCAACCTCTGCAACTTGTAGATCTTGCTGAAACACTGTCCCTGTGGTTTTGATACACGTTTTACTTTGTTCTTTAAAAGTGCACATTTTCGATGTAGGAAACAGCATCCCTGTGTTTGCTAATGTGGGATTATCTGTTAAAAGGACGAGGAAAGTTGACACGGGGGGGTCTGAGAGTAGCAGATTTGGATGTTATTCTTTTGAGGCCAAATCAACAGGCACTAATTTTATATCAAAAGAAAAACGTAGGAATATCCGGTTCATTCTTCTCTTGGTGCCTAGAATCTAACAGGTTACAAATAGGAAGACATTTCTTAAAGAATCACCGGGACTCTTGGTAACTGATTTGATGTAAATGCCAAAGGAGAGAAAGAATGAAAATGACAAAAAGAGTTTGGACTGGAGTAACAGAATATTAACTAGCACTACTGAAATAGAAAATAAGAAACTGTAAGAGAAGACTTTCAGGAAAACGGAATGGATTTGTGGAGTCCAAGCTATCCTTGGCATAGCAAATTGGGAATATCCACAGACATTCAGACCCTGAGGCCAGGGAAAGAGATGAAGCTCAGAGATTCTGATATCAACTGCTTGTCAATGAGTAAAGCCATCATTTAGTGCTGAGCATAGTGGGTGTGAGCTTGTCTAAAGATCCCACAGAGGAAACCCAGATCAGAATCCTGGAGTGAAAGAGGAAGAGAAAAATGGGTGCTACAGCCAAGAAACTCACAAATGACAGAGCAAGAAGTGAGCATGTTGTGTCAGGAAGCTAGTACCAAGGAGTACCAAGTACTGCAGCAAGAGGTAGTTAGCAGTACCAAGTACTGCAGCAAGACTGAGAGTAACTTCATTAGCACCACGCTCTAACCAACTAAGCTAACCGGCCAGGTGAGCGTAACTTCATTACGAATTCAGTCAAATAAAGAATCTGGTGATCCTTGTAATTTGTAAGTTAATGAACTTGATACACAAGAGAGGAAATGATAGAATAGAATGTAGGTTTGTGTTCCATCTTTAATATTTACAGGATACTCTTTGTAAATCCCTGACTTATAGACCAGCAGCAGCAGAAGTCTTGAAGTTGCTTAAACCAAGGAAATTTTTTAATTTCCATATTTTAAAATTCATCAAGTTTGTTTTCTGTTCCTGAGATAGCTGAAACAGAGAAGGAGACACCCGAGCATTTAGATCTGGCAGGTGTATCTTCTCGGCCAAAAGATTCGCAGGGGAGCAGTCCCTTCCAGATGGCTCCACCATCACCAGATTCCAAAAAGAAATCCAGGGGTATCATGAAGCTCTTTGGAAGGTAAGTAACAGAGCAAACACATAATGTGGGGCTTTGTCTTCTATGTGCCTCGAATTTAGGAATAAATGCAAAACTGGCTAAAAAATGATTATGAAGTTGTAAGGCATTTGTAATCCTTTTATGGATGGAAGATTGTGATTGGGGATTCATTAACTCACTGGGTCTCAGTTAATGTTTAAATCCATGTGTCTATTCTAACCATACATAAGCATCAATTTTAAATGTTCTGATTAACTTTAAAGTGGAAGGCTTTCTCAGGTGAAATGTGCCGTATCTTCCTTTCAGACTTAGGAGAAGTCAATCAACTACATTCAATCCAGATGACATGTCTGAGCCTGAATTCAAAAGAGGAGGGACAAGGGCAACTGCAGGGCCCCGATTGGGTTGGTCTCGAGATTTGGGACAATCTCACAGGTAAGAACAGCCGAACAAATGAACTTTTGCATCTCCACCCAAGCATCAAGGTCTTGTGAGCACCTGCAGTGTTAGTATTGACCCTGGGTTAAATAGTCAAATCTGTCACTTACTGCTGTGCCCAGTGGAAGAGTCTATCACCTGTAGAGCAGTCCACTTTCTCAATGGTTAATAAATAACTATACAGAAGATAAGGCCTATGCCAGCTAGGTGAGGAACCAGAGCTCAAGTATCAGTAACATCTGTACCAGAATGGCTCTTGAACTTAAATTGTACATAGAAAATAATTATAAGTACTCTAAAGCATAACTCTGGAAAGATGGGATAGCATGGTGGTTAAGAATTCGTTCTAGGAGTTCCCATTGTGGCTCAGTGGTTAACGAATCCAACTAGTATCCAGGAGGACGTGGGCTCAATCCCTGGCCTCATTCAGTGGGTTAAGGATCCGGCATTGCCAAGAGCTGTGGCGTGGGTCATAGACACGGCTCAGATCTGGCATTGCTGTGGCTGTGGCATAGGCCATTGGCTACAGCTCCTCTTAGACCCCTAGCCTGGGAACTTCCATGTAACGCAAGTGTGGCCCTAAAAAGCCAAAAAACAAAAAAAAGAACACGTTCTATAGTGATGGAAGATAATATGAGAAAAAAAATGTATATATATATGTATATGTAAGACTGGGTCACCTTGCTGTACAGCAGAAATTGGCACAACATTGTAAATCAACCATAATTAAAAAAAAAATCTTTTTAGAGACTATGTTCTATGGACTTGTAGTTGCCAAGAGGGAGGGGGAGTAGGGAAGGGATGGATTGGAAGTTTGGGATTAGCAGATGCCAACTATTATATATATGATAGATAAACCACAAGGTCTTATTATGTAGCACAGGGAACACATTAAATATTGTGTAATAAACCATAATGGAAAAGAATATGAAAAAGAATATATACTTATCGAAATCACTTTGTTCTACATCTGAAACTAACAAGCATTGTAAACTATAATAATAATAATAATAATGATGATGATGATGATGATGAAAGAATAGATTCTAGAGGCAAACTACTTGGACCTGATTTCTGGTCTTGCCTCTTCCTGCGACCTGAGTGAGCAATTACTTCTATGCTCTCTGCCTCTGCTCCCCATGGTAGTAGTTAGTACTTACCCCAAAAGATGATTGTAACAATTAAATGAGTTAATATGCAGTATCTGGCAAACAATAACTGTTCAGTAAACATTAGGAATTAATGAAGTCTGTGAAAGCATTTAAAGGCATATATCCAATCCAAATACTTAAACTTATCAGGACCATATGAGGTTTTATCTATTAAGACTCTGAGAGCTTTTCCTACACCCTTATCTCCTTTTGGGGCTGGTTCATAACTGCTGCACTGGCTTGGTCACATAAAAAGGGTGGAGTTTGCAAACACAAGCATCAATCATTGATACGAAATCTCTTAATATAATAAAGGGCTAGAAACCTTTTGTTCACAGTTCCTCCCACCCAGGCAGAAGGCTGGGCACAAGTTTCATCCAGGAGGAAACTCTCTTTGGCCTTGTTCAAATACCAAACAGTCTCATTTGCCATATGTTCTCTTTGTACACAGTAGAGGACCTCCTTGTACTATTAAAAAAAAAAAAGGTTTTAAAGTTCCCTGGTGGTTCAGGGGTTTAAGGATCCAGCATTGTCACTGCTGTGACTTTGGTCTCTGCTGTGATTCAGGTTCAAACCTTGGCCCAGGAACTTCCACATACCACAGGTGCAGCCAAAAAAGAAAAAAAAAAGACTTGTTCATGTCCATATTTTTTTTCTTCCCCAACAGGAACAGTAGTTGTGTATCAAAGTAAAAGAAAACAGAAATTTGCTCCAACTATACTTTCTCCTACTCAGTGAGGCCATATCACCCTCTCCTCATTGAACACCATCTGGAGAGAGACCATAATTCTACTAAAGTTAATTCAAGTTAGAATTCAGTTTCTTTCATTCTGACCTAGTGTTTTCTGTTTGAAATTCCAGTCTTCAAACAACACTGAAACTAGTACGATAACTTGACTTGCTGGTTTAACGCAGTCTCCTACAGAACACGTTCTTGTTAAATCATGTTGAATCTTTTGTGGTTTTGTTTGAAATGAGGACTGTGATTTACAGTATCACTTCCTCCACCAAATATGTCCAAAAAATTAGGCTTTTCATGGTCGAATGTGTATCACCAGGAAATCTCCTTATCTATTGAAAATGCAGTTGATCAGCCCTGATGATAAGTTACAGGATTGGCTTTGAATTGTTTTTCATGCCATTGTTCATTTTCCTGTAGTGACTTGGATATGCCATTTGCCAAGTGGACCAAGGAACAGGTTTGCAATTGGCTTATGGAACAAGGCCTGGGGTCCTACCTGAATTCTGGCAAGCACTGGATTGCATCTGGCCAAACACTGTTGCAGGCTTCTCAACAAGATCTAGAGAAGGTGACTGCTTCTCTGTTTGCTCACACAATGGAGACAGGGTGGGGAAGACAGGTGGAAGAATATGAATGTAGAGCTGTTTTTTACTCCAGAAAGGGGAGTGGAGAGAGCTAGTAAGTATTCTGGAAAAAGTGTGGGTTTCCTGCTTCATGCTTGTTTTATCTCGTAGACTTAAAAGGAAGGACCTGGTCTTAATGATTCCTTATGAACACTGAAGCCACTGGACATTTTAATGAAAAAATAATTGTAGAGCCATACTAATAAATTTCATATTTTTCTCTCTCTCTCTTTTTTTTTTTTTGTCTTTTTAAGGTCGCACCTGCGGCATTATGGAGGTCCCCAGGCTAGGGGTCGAATCAGAGCTGCAGCTGCTGACCTACACCACAGCCACAGCAACACCAGATCCTTAACCCACTGAGTATGGCCAGGGATCGAACCCACAACCTCATGGTTCCTAGTCGGATTCATTTCCGCTGCACCACAACGTGAACTCCTTTTTTTTTCTTTCTTTTTTTTTTTTTTTTTCAGTTCATATTTCTCAAAATCATTCTGTGGCTCTATCACTGGTCCATCCTCTCAATGTAATATATGTAATTCAATTTCACTTTGCGAAAGGGGAAAAAAGAGCACTGCATTTTACATCCGGTTTTTTAATATTTCTTCCCAATTCCTTGACTCGTAGTGCAAAAATAAGAGGAAAATTCCTGTTATGCGTGCTATAGTTCCAGTCTTGCATAGGAAGGAGCCTCGTGGGGAATATCTTACATACCACTAAACCAATGGTGGCGCTCTTGACTTTCCAGGCGCCTTTTGTTCAGTGACCGTTTATAGCCTGGGTTAGTATTCTGATTAAATGTAATTGTTGGGTCTTGCATGCTAGCTTCATTTTGGAGGAATTTGTATCCTTTGCCAGTGGCATGCAGCCCATGTTGACAAAGTCGTAAAGCCAGTGTTTCTGTTTATTATTTCAGGAACTTGGAATCAAGCATTCACTTCATCGAAAGAAGCTCCAGCTGGCACTGCAAGCCCTGGGATCTGAAGAAGAAACTAATCACGGGAAGCTGGATTTCAACTGGGTCACTAGTAAGTGGTTTGAAATTCCTGAATGAAGGAATGAAGGAATTTTGTACAGGCACACACACATATATACAGCTACTCAGCTACCCTTTTTTTTTTTTTTTTTTTTTTTGGTCTGGGCCCTCGTCATGCAGAAGTTCCCAGGCTAGGAATCACATCCTCATCACAGCAGTAACCAGAGCCACAGCAGTGATAACACTGGATCCTTAGCCTTCTGATCCACCCAGAAGACTCCCTATACAGCTGCTGTTTCATCACAAGAACAGGTGTTCGGTGGCCCATTAACAACACTCATTTCTTCCCTTAGGATGGTTGGATGATATTGGTCTCCCCCAGTACAAGACCCAGTTCGATGAAGGACGGGTAGATGGTCGAATGCTCCATTACATGACTGTTGTAAGTGATTCACTCATGGGCATTGGGGAGTGAAGTGGGGTGGGGGTGCTAGAATAGTTTTTCTCTGAAAAACACAGAAGTAGAGTAAGCAAAATAAAATGTTTTCACAATGATTCCACCAGAGTTTGATAGAGTGGGGGTTTTTCCTTTTTCTGTTTGTTTTTTTGTCTTTTTAGGGCCACACCGTGGCATATGGAAGTTCCCAGGCTAGGGGTCAAATTAGAGCTATAGCCGCTAGCCTACGCTGCAGCCACAGCAACGCGGGAGTCTGTTTCTGTTCAAATAAGTTGAACATTTCAGACAGCTAACTGAACTTATTTGGGAATTTTTCAATATCAAAGACATCGGGGGTTCAGCCCCTCTTCTCTATCACGGAATCAGTCTGAACCATGGTGGGCACATCATGTAAATTGCAGGTAGAATAACACCAGTGCGTGGCATGTTGCACACTTACTTACTGTGTACCAGGCATACTTTCAAACACTTTACTCCTAATTAATACTTAGGTCTCAGCTGTCCTTGAGTTGGCACTCTTTTCATCCCCAGTTTTTAGATGAGGAAACAAAAGAATTGAGAAACTGAGTAATTTAACCAAGTTTCCACTGTTGGAAAATAGTAGAATATCAAACAGCATTTGTACCTATTTGTCTGCCTATCTAGAGATGACTATGTTCCTGTGGGAATGTGAGCAAATTCAGACTGAAAATCACAAAAGACAAACGTATGACTTCCATGGCTATAAAAGAATAAATTACCAGAAATCCAAAATCAAAGAAAGTCTGTTTGAATCTGGTATCCTGGATTTGGATCCTGGATCAGAAAAAGGACCTAGTGGGAATATAAATTGGTGCATCTACTATGAAAAGCAATATAGAGGTTCCTCAAAAAACTAAATATGGAGCTGCCATATAATCCAGCAAGCCCATTCCTGGGCATATATCCAGATAAAACTTAAATTTGAAAAGACACATGCACCCGTATATTCATGGCAGCACTATTCAAAATAGCCAAGAATGGAAACAACCTAAATGCTACACACACACACACACACACACACACACACACACACAATTGTATATTACTCAGCCATAAAAAAAGAATGAAATAATGCCATTTGTAGCAACGTGGATGGACCTGGAGATTATCTTACTAGATGAAATAAGTCAGAAAGAGAACGACAAATACCGTATGTTGGCACTTCTATGTAGAATCTAAAATACAACACAAATTAACTTATTTATGAAACAGAGACAGACTCACAGACATAGAGAACAGACTTGTGGTTGTGAAGGGGGAAATGGGATAAGGGAGAGATGGATTAAGAGTTTAGGATTATCGGAGGCAAACTGTTGTATGTAGGATGGATAAACAACGAGATCCTAGATGGCTCAGGGAACTATATTCAATATCCTGTGATAAACCGTAATGGAAAAAAATATGAAAAAGTATATGTATATATAACCGAATCACTTTTCTGTATAGCAGAAATTGACGCAACACTTTAAATCAACTATACTTTAATAAAAATGTTTAAAAATGGAGAAATTTTAAGTATTCTTTTTTTTTAAAGTAAAAAAAAAAAAAAGGACCTAGTGGAAAAACTGGTAAAATCTGAATAAAGTCTAAGGTTTAGTTGAATTTGATTTTGTCTGTATTAATGTCTTCGTTTGTTGAATATCCTGGTTATAGAAGATGTTGGCATTAGAGGAAGCTGGGTGAAGGGCCTGTGAGTCTCTGTACTCTCTTTGGCAGCTCCTGTATAAATCTAAAATTACTTAAAAGATTTTTAAAAACCTCCCCTGGAGTTCCCGTCGTGGCTCAGTGGTTAATGAATCTTACTAGGAACCATGAGGTTGAGGGTTCGATCCCTGGCCTTGCTCAGTGGGTTAAGGATCTGGCGTTGCCATGAGCTGTGGTATAGGTTGCAGACACGGCTCGGATCCCACGTTGCTGTGGCTCTGGCGTAGACCAGTGGCTACAGCTCCGATTAGACCCCTAGCCTGGGAACCTCCATATGCTGCAGAAGTGGCCCTAGAAGAGGCAAACAAACAAACAAAACCCTCCCCTAAAGTGTTTTGATTTAAAAGAAAATGACCCCTGCTTTTAAAACCCCTTAAACTAATTAATATCTTATTTACATTGTAAATACTTAAGCATTTCAAATTTTTTTTAATCTGAAAGACTTTTAATTAGTTGGTAATAGTGCACATGGAAATGTTTTGAATGTGCATCTCAATCTTAGATTAAAAATGTTAAATGTGGAGTTCCCATCATGGCACAGCGGAAACAAATCTGACTAGGAACCATGAGGTTGCAGGTTCGATCCCTGGCCTCGCTCGGTGGGTTAAGGATCCAGCATTGCCGTGAGCTGTGGTATAGGTCACAGACATGGCTCGGACCTGGTGTGGCTGTGGCATAGGCCAGGGGCTACAGCTCTGATTGGACCCCTAGCCTGGGAACCTCTATATGCCGCAGGTACAGCCCTAGAAAGACAAAAAGACAAAAAAAAAAAAAAAAAAAAAAAAAGTTAAATGCCTTTTCTAACTTATTATTACATTAAGAAATTAATCTAGAAAAGAATTTGGGAAATCATTTTTTAAGGCTCAGTTAGTAGCCTTAAGGATTTAAACTGTCCTATAATTTTATTTTAAAAATATTCCTATAGTAGATTAATTTTTCCCTTGCAGGAAATGTTATCGGTAAGGCGTGTCTGAAATGGATATTTTCCTTGTTTATTTTCTGGGTGTGTTTGCAAGCAGACTAGTGCTTTTCTTGACACTACCGCCCCCAAATCACTTTCTAAGATAATTTGTTTTGGTGTGTTTGGTATGTTTTTAAAAGTTCCCAATAGCCACAGACTTGGTGAAAGTTACTTCTTAAAGGAATCGCCTGGTGATCTGTGCTGCTACTTAACAACTTCTTTATTTCTCTTCTGTCCTTACCTCTCACCGAAAGCTTTGCATCGATTAATATAATTATTCCAAACCTCTTATCAATAAAACACTATAATCTAGAAGCAGAGATTTCTTGAGTCTGGGGGGTTAATATCACAGAAGCAATCTTCCACTTTTCCCCCAAACTGTGATGTGCCTGAGCTCAGAAAACCAACTCATCAGTGATCATCCCAGCTCTCAGTTATCTGCTTCATCAAATCAAATCAAAGCAGGTTACTTTCTGTGGTGACCCAGGGAGTGCTTTTTTTTCTTTTTTAATTTTTATTAGAATATAGTTGATTGTGTTGTGTCGATTTCTGCTGTGTAGCAAAGTGACACAATCATACATATATATATATACATTTTTCTTCTAATACTATCCTTCCAAAATGTTCTACCTCAAGAGAGTGAATATAATAGAACCTCATTGCTTATCCATTCTAAATGTAATAGTTTGAACTACCACCCACAAACTCCCCGTCCATCCCACTTTCTCCTCCCTCCCCCTTGACAACCAAGGAGTGCTTTTCTTTCTTTCTTTCTTTCTTTCTTTCTTTCTTTCTTTCTTTCTTTCTTTCTTTCTTTCTTTCTTTCTTTCTTCCTTCCTTCCTTCCTTCCTTCCTTCCTTCCTTCCTTTCTTTCTTTGGCTGCACCCACAGCATGGGGAATTTCCCAGGCCAGGGATTGAACCTGTGCCACACCAGCAATCCGAGCCACAGCAGTGACAGCGCTCAGTCCTTAACTCCCTGAGTCACCAGGGAACTCCTGGGAGTGCTTTCCAAACTGTGCTTTTCAAAGCTGTTCAGTCCCATGATCCTATCTCAGTAGACGAGAGAAACAGGTAGAAATTAGCTTCAGTTGGAACAACATGAATTTTGGTTTTCATTTATGTTGGGGTCCTGGAGAAAATTTTGTTCAGAACAGGAAAAAGGGTTCTGTTCCTAAAGAAAAGCTTTGAAAATGCTGACAAGCCCTTGGGGGCCTATCAGTGGAGGGGCTCTTCTACTTTACCTTGAGTTTTCTGAGATGTCCCTAAGAAGGTTCTCCTGCTCAGAGAACTCCTCATTTTGTTTTGTTTTGTAGGATGACTTACTGTCTCTGAAAGTTGTAAGTGTGCTCCATCATCTCAGCATCAAAAGGGCCATCCAGGTCCTGAGGATCAATAACTTTGAACCAAACTGTCTACGGAGGCGGCCGTCTGATGAGGTAGCATCTGAGGTCAAGGTTTACACAGCATGCACTTACCATGCACATGCCTGTCCATGTATGGAGGCAAAGACCTGTTTCCTCTTGGAACCTGGGGAAGTAAAGCATCTGGTTCTCTCAGAGCCTCAAATCCTGCCTCGTTGACTTCTTTGGCTTTGTTTTCCTCTGTGCCTTCCTTTTCCCCACATGATGGTTCTACCCGTGTAACTGATGCCAGAGATTGTGTTTTAATTGCTCTTCCTCCTTTCTTGGGTATAGTTTATTTTCCTGCCTCCTTTAGCCACAGAGTTAAACATCCCTTTAAAGATTTCCTTTCCTAAAACACTGCTTTATAAAAAAGCATGAAACTCAGTGATGTAGATTCCTTAAAAGAGCATTCAAATTATAGCAAACCACCTTTTGACCTTTTCTCTAAACATTTAATGGGTTGGTGAGTAACTCTGCTCCGTGGGGTAGACTCTTTAGAAATGAGCACAAAGGTTGAATATAAGGAACCCCTTAGCCAATGACTAAAGTTCTGGGTGGTTGTTTGTTCCCCTAGAATAGCATCACCCCATCAGAGGTTCAGCAGTGGACCAATCATCGAGTGATGGAGTGGCTGCGCTCTGTGGACCTGGCCGAATATGCCCCCAACCTCAGAGGCAGTGGTGTCCATGGCGGGCTCATGGTAAAACTCTATTTAACTGACTTCTTACCATTTTGTTTCCATTAGTCTAATGAGTAGGGTATGATCCCTTTGCTTGTCATAGTCTTAAAGTCATCTAATTGAACCCTCCTGCACCACCTCAAATGAATTCTTTCCCATATATCTTTATATCATATAACTCTATGTAACTCTATATAGTTTACTATATAGTTTATATCATATAACTCTCTAGCATATATAATATATAATGTATATAATATATATCACTTAACTCTGTGTATAATTTCCCATATCTTTATATCTTATAACTAGATTGGATTTAAACCCCTTTCTCTTTTATTCTCCTCTTTAATGTTGGATAACATCTGGCCACTGGCTCTCACATGACCATTAAATTGAAAATCAAAGTCCATAGTCTGTCTCTCTCATTGGGCAGTCGAGAGGGCCAGTGAGATAACTAAATGAAAAAGGCTTGCAATTTTTAAAGCACAATACAGACAATACCTGGTGCCTTAAACAGTCTTAATTTTTCTTATAGGTTCTAGAACCTCGTTTTAATGTAGAAACAATGGCTCAGTTATTGAACATCCCACCAAGTAAGACCCTGTTGCGAAGACACTTGGCCACTCATTTCAACCTTCTGATTGGTGCTGAAGCCCAACACCAGAAGCGTGATGCCATGGAGTTACCGGATTATGTACTTCTAACTGCCACTGCCAAAGTGAAGGTGAATTCATGTTCCTAATAGTTTCCTATAGCGAAGGCTCAGTTTTTTTGGTTGTTGCTTTGGGGTTTTTTAGGCCTACACCCACAGCATATGGAGGTTCCCAGCCTAGGGGTTAAATTGGAGCTGCAGCCACTGGCCTACACCACAGATATAGCAACGCCAGTTCCGAAGCGCATCTGTGAACTACACCACAGCTCATGACAGTGCCAGATCCCCAACCCACCAAGCAGGGCCAGGGATCGAACCCGGGTCCTCATGGAAACTAGTCAGATTCGTTTCCACCGAGCCACGATGGGAACTCCCGAAGGCTTAGTTTTGACCATTACTAGGCTATCCCCATTTTCTGAGGTTTACTAAGTTTTATGGATGGGCTAAAGGTAAATACCTCTTAAAAAGGAAGTAGGAAAATGCATTTTCGAATGTTTCCTTCTGGGGGAATCTTTGTTCACATCATTTATTTTGTTAGAGTTAACAGTAGTAAGGAACATGGTGTTGGCTTCTATAATTGATATATGGCCAATAAAGAAAACCCATGACTTGGACCCAATATTGATTGAAGTTATCCTATGGATAAATCAAGGACAAGAGAAGGATATCTTCTCATACTTATAATTAAGTTAGGAAAAGTACTTAAGAAATGATTTAAGGTAGACAGCAGAGAATGGGTATTTCCAGATTTACCTGAATTCATGGATCATTCCAAATTCAGATCACTTTTATTCTTTAAGTCACTCCCCTGTGAACTCTTCTCAGTCTGTTATCTCAACCAGCTTAATGTGAAGACAGGGTTTATTGGCTCCTCCACAAATATGTAAGAAATTTTTTCTTTTTTTTTTTTTTAAACTCCCTCTACCTGCCTGATTGTTTCTGTTTAGCTCCCTTGCTCCCTTAAAAGATGTGTCAGATTTGAAACCTCTGAGAGATTCTGTTCCCTTTCCATTCTCAGTATCAGCCTGATCACCATCCCCTTAACATATAGTCTCAAAGGCTATCCAGTGACAGGTGCCAAGATGGGGTTTCTCTCTTGCCACTGGAAGTTCTCTCTCCAGAAGAGTGGGATTCTTTTAGCACTCAC
The DNA here is from genome assembly GCF_054392235.1 of Sus scrofa. NCBI lineage: Eukaryota > Metazoa > Chordata > Mammalia > Artiodactyla > Suidae > Sus > Sus scrofa. The sequence continues at coordinate 52,849,535 of NC_139387.1, read as the reverse complement.
CAATGCAGTTATGGAAGCATTCCAGGCACACAGGAGAATCATAGCTTCACCTAAAAAGGAAATATAGTAAGGACCATTTTGTTTTGCTGATCTTAGATTGAAAAACTTTGCAAAGTTGGATTCAGCCCTGCAAGATTTCACTGTTCAGAGGTCTGTCAAGAATAAGGCTCTTGACATATTTTGCTTTTCACAGTGACCACCCAACTAATTGATGTGAACAAGCTTAATCTTCTGAGATTCATAATAAGGATCCTTTGTCATGTTTGGATGTGTCAATCATAGGATGCATGCCTAGGCTGCCTTTGTTTTTGTTATACCCATTTCATCATCCAAGTGCTTTCCTCTATAGATGGAGTGAAAAATTACACATTATTGGTCATTTGTCATATGAATTTTATCAAGTCTCTGGGTGTTTTTGCTTGCTTTTCTTTTAAAGCCAAAGAAACTTAGCTTCAGCAATTTTGGGAATCTGAGAAAGAAGAAACAGGAAGATGGGGAAGAATATGTTTGTCCAATGGAATTGGGACAGGCATCAGGAGGTACATCTAAGAAAGGGTTTAAGCCTGGATTGGACATGCGCCTGTATGATGAGGATGATCTGGACCGGTTGGAGCAGGTAAACGTGACACTCTTTGCCCTTTTTAAAGTTCTTCCCAGTATGGAAAGACTAAGTGAAAGCTTTATGCACTGTTTGCTAACCAAAGATGTTTTGCAAAAATAACTGCAAATAAAGATGGCAGTAATAAGACAATAGCTAGCACTAACAGATTACTTACTCCCTTCCAGGCATTACCCCAAGCACTAACCCATGTTAGCGTTCAGGGAATCATTAACACATAGGAATCTTAAACATAGGGAATATTGTCATCCTCATTTAAGAGATAAGGAAACAGAGGCACAGAATGGTTAAGCAACTTAGCCAAGATAGAAGAGCTGGTAGAATTGCTGGGATAGGGGAGTTCCCTCATGGTCTAGCTTTCACTGCTGTGGCCTGGGTTCAGTCCCTGGTCTGGGAACTGAGATCCCACCTCAAGCCACTGCTCACCATGGCCAAAAATGAAAAAAGAAATGCTGGGATTCCCACCTACCAGGCTGGCTTCAAAACCTGTGCTATTTACCTGTATGATACCATCTCTGTATTAAGAAAAATCGGTGTGTTAAAACAAGTCAGGAATGGACAGCTTGTACCCCTTAGACTATTCAGTGTGAGATCATGGATCTGAATACTGCCCTCAAATGAACAGTCCTCTGGTGCCATGTCAACATCAGAGCATTGGGCCAGATGTGCCATTTTTACTGTCCAGTTGCAGTAGGGAGAGGAGAGAGCATGAAAAGTGTTCTGTTGCTCCTACCCTGTTCAGTACCACTCGCACCACTGTTTCCTAGACCTGTGTTGATTTTGCTGCACTTTCCTTGAAACTATGCACGCAAGTATGTCATGGCATGGTATGTTCATTGCAGATGGAAGATTCAGAAGGGACAGTGAGACAGATAGGTGTATTCTCTGAAGGCATCAACAATCTAACGGTAAGTTGTAAAATAACTTCAAAATGTTATTCTCAAAATCAGTTTGAGGAATTCCCACTGTGGCACAGTGTAGTAAGGATCTAGCCCTGTCTCTGCAGCAACTCCTGTTGATGCCGAGGCACAGGTTTGATCCCCGATCTGGGGATTTCCATATGCCAAAAATAAGGTTTGACCAGAGGGCGGAAACATGGGAGGGAAGGAGGGATAAATTAGGAGGTTGGGAATTAGCGTATACACACTACTGTATATAAAATAGATAGCCAACAAGGACTCCTGTATAGCACAGGAAACTACTCAATATTCTGTAATAACCTGTATAGGAAAATAATCTGAGAAAGAACAGAGATGTGTATATGTTCACTTTGCACACCTGAAACTAACACAACATTCATTGTAAATCAACAATATGCCAAATAAGATTTTTAAAAAATAAAATAGGAGTTCCCCTCATGGATCATTGGTTAATGAATCCAACTAGGAACCATGAGGTTGCGGGTGTGATCCCTGGCCTTGCTCAGTGGGTTAAGGATCCGGCGTTGCCATGAGCTGTGGCGTAGGTCGAAGACGTGGCTCGGATCCCGCGTTGCTGTGGCAGTGGTGTAGGCCAGCGGCTACAACTCCGAGTAGACCCCTAGCCTGGGATCCTCCATATGCTGTGGGTGCGGCCCTCCCAAAAAATTAAAAAATAAAATAAAACAAGTATTACAGTAACTTTGCAGGACTGCGTGTGTAGTGGAGAACATGAGCTCGGTGTGTGTGACTCCCACTCCTTGTCTTCCAGCACATGTTGAAAGAAGATGACATGTTTAAAGATTTTGCGGCCCGTTCCCCCAGCGCCAGCATGACCGATGAGGACTCAAACGTCTGACTGGGGCGCGGGGACACGCAAGGCGAGCCCTGCGTCTTTGCTCCACATTCTTTCTCAGATACTCACAGTATCTACCACAAGCCACAGCTTGTAGATTGTGTGTTGTTCCAGCTTCTCACTTAGAGGTGGAAGTGGAGAGCGGGCGATCTGTGCCTCGTCTAAAGTTGTCGTGACACAGGAGACACTGGTGATGAGAGTATAATTGTTTTTCCTCTATTTAATGTAAAAACCTGTGATATATTATATTTAAAGCGTTGCATTGAACATGGGTATTTTGCCGTGGTGCTTCCATTCACTCTCACAGCTTGGAGGCTTGGGGAAGCAGTGACCAGTATGTGAATGGCTTGGTTGCGTCAGTGTCACACCACTGCCGCGGAAGCAGGACATTATATTGCTTTCAGAATCAACTCATGGAGTTCCTTTCAGCATTCAGTGTGCCCACTAAATGCCAGCCACCCCTCCGCTTCCCTCTTGTTGTCCTATTTTTATATATTTTTCTAAAGATATGTATATACTTAGTACATAGAAAATAGAATTTTTATGTTGTGACATAAGGAAGATGGTAAAAAGACCACATTAAAAAAAAATGCAGTGATCAAAATTTTCATCCACCATGGTTCTTAAAGAGGTCAGGATTTTAATGATCTTGTGGATTATCCAGACTGAATTAGTATATATGAAATACCCCTTCTTTGATGCCATGTCACAAAATTGTTGAATAGCCTTTTTAAGAATTTCAACCTAAATCTTGGATCTTGTTACCTCCTAAGGGAACTTGAGGGACATTTAAATACTGTTAACTTGAATGCATAGAGAAGCGCCCCCAAAATTTATAGAAACAATTTCTGAAGAAACCAAAACAAAAACCTTTACAGTATTAAGCTTCTTAGTTTCCTCTTTGCTGAATATATCACTACATCAAAATACTAACAGTCTGCCTAATGTTATTAACTGCACATTTCTCAGGCATTCAATGAATGGGATTTTTTTTTTTAAGTTGAATACCCGTCTGAACATTTTGTCTCCATCAGAATTCAGTAACGCAGAGGCTGCAAAATTAGTTTCATAATGGCTATTGTGATGATAAAATGCAGTTCATGTTTTTCTATGCTACAGGGCCCAAATATTCTTTATAAAGAAAATAGAAAGGGGCAACCAAAACAGTTACTGTGTTTATTATTTTCTAGTGGTATTAGAAAAAATATTCTATTTTTTATTCAGTACTACGTCATTACTCGTGATAGCAAATGGTGGTAACGACAGGTTTTCCCAAATTGGCATGGGGTGGACAGTTCAGTATATGCCAGTGGACTTGCTTAATAAACTATTTTTGAATGTCAGTGGTATTACTCTTTCAAGTTAGCAAGTTACCAAGCTTTTCATCAAGGAACCTGTGATACTAAATTACTATTTATTCATAACTAAAATGATTGGATGCTAATAATAATCTTTTGCTCCCTACAATTCATTATTTGGTAACTGTATTGGACTCTTACTGTATTTGTGTTTTATTCTCATGTGAATATGTCACCATTTGGAAAACAATTTGTCGTTCAACCTGGTTAAAAATACCAGGAGACGATTATAGATGCCAAATATTCTTTATTCAGGACAATGTAACATCACTGATGATATGTGATAAGGTTAAATTTTTTTGGATGATATATATTTTATTTACAAAATATTATACACTGTTGGTATTACCATATGAAAAGAAATAAAGTCAATTGATAATTGCCTCATATTTTTATTGTCTGTTTCTTGATTTTCCTTTGCTCTGAATAACCATTTGGCTTTATTTCTGACATAAAGAGTAACGCAAACTCTTTACAATTCACAAAATCCCATTAACTTGTGTGAGTGGAGTTTATAGCGTGTATCAACAGACAGAAATTTGAGGGCTTCGCTTAAGAAACTTTTATGTGAAAGGAAACACAGGCAGCTGAACTAGTGGGTGAGGAATCACAGCAGAGGGATATTGGAAAAGCAAAAGGAAATGACTTGCCAACAAATTGGAAAAAGTTAGTTGTAGAAAGAACTGAGTTATGTATGTATGGTTCTGTAAAGAACTGAATGTTATTTTTTTCATTTATTGTTATTTACGTCAATGCCAAAATCATTCCACTCAAACTGACTCCTGTGTGCTTCACCTGTCCCCAACATTCATTGAGCATTGTGTTAATTTCAAGTACAATATGGCATTCAAATCTTAGCTCTTACTTTCCCTGCCTAGTCCTAAGAACAATTTGTTCTCTAAAAAGCCCTGGTTCTTTGTAATGGAGACATCATTTGGATGTCTTGGCACTCACTGTACTCATTCTTACAAGATTGTCATTGCCCTGTAAGTGTGTCAGGCTTGGCAATATATGTATATGAATCCATATACAACTACAACCATTTATATATATAGTTGTATGTGTATGTTACAAAATCCTCAGGTCATATTGACGAAATGCTATTTTTCATGAAACTAAGATTTGAAAAAAAAAATGTTGGAAGAGATTACCCAATAGGAAAAGCAGAGTGACTATAACTAGAAAACAGATGTTTTTCTGTGTGAAAGTTAATATCTCTAACTTAATATGAATCTGTATGCATACAACACACCCAGTTGGCAAATAGGAAGACCTCACATGTTTATTTAGCTGTGTGTATATATGCTTACCTATAGAATTAGAACACTGGGACCATGGTAACAGATGTGACTTCCCCACAGAACTCTTACTCCGAGAAAGAACAGTTGACATGTTTGATATTCTGAAGTCACGTTGAGTGGGTGCAGGAAAAATGGGGCAAAAACCATCGCAGCAGTTGGCTCTACAGGACAGTGAAGAGGTTATCAGCATCAGCGAGGTGGTCAGTGGGGCTATGGTCCACGCCGCTCAGAAACTGAAGGAATATCTTGGATTTGAAGACACTCTGAGCCATCTCTGCCCAGCTCCCAACACTCTCAATGAGATCTTCTTAATCCACTTCGTCACTTTCTGCCAAGAAAAAGGAGTTGACAAGTGGCTCACCACCACCAAGATGACCAAACACCAAGCCTTACTGTTTGGAGCAGACTGGATTTGGACCTTTTGGGGACCCGATAAACAGATAAGGCTTCAGCTGGCAGTACAGACTCTGCAAATGTCATCTCTTCCTCTGGAATCTAAGCCTTGTGACCTCTCCACTCCAGAGGCCAGGGCAGAAGAGCCTTCCAGCAAGACAAGTAGGTTTGATAAGCTGGAAGAATTCTGCAGCTTGATAGGAGAGGATTGTCTGGGCCTGTTTATCATCTTTGGGGTGCCAGGGAACCCTAAGGACATCAGAGGTGTTGTCCTAGACAGTGTCAAACATGAGATAGCAAGCGGCCATCTGCCAGGAGGGACAGCCGTGGCCCGATTCATCCTGGAAACGGAAGAGTGTGTCTCCATCAGGGAGCTGCTTGGAAACTGTCTGAGTAAGAAAGATGGGCTGAGAGAGGTGGGCAAGGCTTATATTAGCATCCTCTGAACCGGCTCTGTGTGATGAGACTGGCCTATAAGATAAAATGGGAAAAATAGGTTATTCTAATAAGCAAGTTCATCCTCTTGCATCATCTCCTCATGGGATTTTTTTTCTCTCCCTCCCCATCCCGCCCTACATGGAATGAAACCATCACCTGAATCAAAAATATGAGTGCCATGATTATGGACAGGAAAAAAGAAAAAAAAAAACCTGCCTGTTTTAGGAAAAATGTAACAATTTAGCTTAATCTTTTATTATTCAACAGTAGAAATGGAAGGAGAGGATCAGAAAGTCACAAAGTCACGCCTATAACATTCAATTTGAACAATAAATCATGTGTTTGAGAGAATAAGCCTAGCCTTCAAAAGTGTAAGGTGTGTTTTTACTGCTGTGGGTGGGAGGTGGGTAGGGTGAGGTGGTGCTGAAGACTTCAGAACAGGTTTAATTAGATTTTCAGAACCACCTTCAGCTCAGGACTCCTAAGCAAAACCTAGCGCTGCTCTCTGACTTGCGCCTCATCCCAAGCTGCTTCCTCTGCGCAGAGAGGACCTTGGTGGGATCCCTTTGGGATTCCCTTGAGTGTTAGCTTTACCTATCATTTAAGCATGGTAGCCCACATGCCAGGTCCCTCGTAATAATGATCAACATTTGTTGAGCACTTGCAGTAAGGAAAGTATTTTCACCTGTAGAAACCATATTAAAAGCCTGGGTGGGATTGTAACAATTATTATAAAATAATTTTCCCTCTATGTTTCTAGAAGGTAGAAGCAAAAATTGCTGAAAAATGTAAATAGGAGGAATTCCCGACGTGGCTCAGCAGTTAGCGAACCCGACTAGGATCCATGAAGATTCAGGTTCAATCCCTGGCCTTGCTCAGTGGGCTGTTAAGGATCCAGTGTTGCTGTGAGCTGTGATGTGGGTCGCAGACAGGGCTCCGATCTGGCATTGCTATGGCTGTGGCATAGGCCAGCAGCTATAGCTCCGATTAGATCCCTAGCCTGGGAACCTCCATATGCCACAGGTGCAGCTCTAAAAAGACAAAAAAAGAAAAGAGTAGCCTGGACCAAAGAGGTAGAGGAGGAGGGGTAAAAAGTTCAGATTGGAAATAGTTGAAGGGAAAGCATTTGCTGATGATTGGATGAGAGATAGGAAATATATCATAATTAGAATACTTATTTCTAAACTTTTTTCTCTCTCTTTAAAAATTATTTTTATTTTCATTATTTTTTAATGGCTGCACCCTCAGCATATGGAATTTCCCAGGCCAGGGATTGAATCCGAGCTGCTGCTTCAACCTACACTGCAGCCACAACCTAAGCTCCTTTAACCCAATGCACAGGGCCAGGGATTGAACCTGCCCCTCCACAGCGACACAAACTGCTACAGATGGGTTCTTAACCTGCTGTACCACAGGGGAAACTCCTCTCTTAATTTTTTTTTTTTTCCAAACTTCTTAAGTATGTCATTCCTTCATTCTGGGAAACCACAAGGTCAAGGAAAGCATTGCAGCCCCTCTGCCTCCAATAAGTAGGCATAAAAAGGCCCAAGAGGCATTTCTTGGAAGTTGTTAAGCTATAATTATTTCTGCTTTGAATGTGCCTGGAAGGTTATTTAGTCAATTTATGTTTCCTTGTGTATAGTGACCCCTGTCTGCAGCAATGCTGTGTAGAGTAAGCTATTGAGCAGGTAGTGTAATAGAGTATAAGGAGTATTCGACTTGGAATCAGATGTGGGTTGGGGTCTCCGTTCTAAGAGCAGGATCTAGTGGCTCAAGTCTTTGTTTTCTTATCTCTAAAATGGGGATGACGTCAACTAATTCAAAGGAGACAAATGCTTATGACATTTTTCTATACTAAAGTATAAACTCAAAAATTTTAAAGAGTTTACAAATTGTAAACATTCATATTATAAATAGCTGGAAGATATAAATTAAAGACTCACCATGGATTTTTTTTAATGAAAATAAATATATGAAGTTTTTGCTGATTCTAAAAATACTGGAGTCTGATTTTTTGTAATCTTCCTTTTGGTGTAAAAAGTTAAGTACAGAAGCACAGAAAGTCTTCAGGAGTCTCACCCTGAACTCCATACCAGTTACAGTTTGCCCTTCCAAAAACGTGTACTGCATATTAAAAATATTTTACACAGATGAAATCATAATTAGAATACTATAAATGCCTTATAATCAGCATTTAAAAAACTGAACCATATATTGTGGACAATTTTCCATGGTAATACATTTATATCCACTTCATTCTTTTCAAGACTGACATCAGTGATCCTCAATCCAGCCTGCATATTAGATTTACTTGGGGAACTTAAAACAAAAACAAAAATACACCAAGGCTGAAAACACACCTAACACACCTAGACCAATTAATCAGCATCTCAGCAGGAGGGAGGCCTAGACAATTTTTTTTCAACCTCCTAAAGTGAGTCTAATGTTCAACTAGGATTAAGATGTATGTGTCTAAGTACTATTCTATATTATGTGGATACACCATAATATATTTAATCCCTATGTCTTGATGAATATTTGGGTTGCAAGGTCCATCCTCATACCTGGATATTTGCATATTGTCTATCACGTATTTGAATAGACAAACACTCACTTTTTTTAAAGTGCCTATTTAGAGTTAATTTTTCCGTTGTATTGAGATACAATTGGCATGCAGCACTGTGTAAGTTTAAGTGTACATCGTAATGATTTAACTTACATGTATTATGAAATGATTACCACAGTAAATTTAGTTAAGACCCATCATCTCATTATAGATACAAAAAAAGAAAAAAAATTTTCCTGGTGATGAGAACTCTTAGTAATTTTCAAATGTACGATACAGCAGTGTTAACTACAGTCATTCTGTTGTGCATTACATCATTAGTATTTATTTACCTTTTGACTGGAAGTTTGGTTCATTCTCGTTTTTTTTTCCTTTTTGTCTTTTTAGGGCCACACCTGAAGCATATGGAAGTTCCCAGGCTAGGGGTCAAATTGGAGCTGCCACTGCCGGCCTACACCACAGCCCACAGCAACACGTGATCTGAGCCACATCTGCAACCTACATCACAGCTCACAGCAATGTTGGATCCTTAACCCACTGAGGGAGGCTAGGGATCGGACCCACATCCTCATGGATTTTAGTCCGGTTCGTTACCACTGAGCCATGATAGGAACTCCCCACTCACTTTTATAAAGTTAGTTTTGCTTAAAAGTAACTCTCTGGCAAAAGCATTGGATTAATGCAAGTTTCAAATATAGCAAAAAACCAATTATAAAAAACCTTAATATTAAAATTAATCTACACAGAACTGGTTACATAATCTGCAGGACCGAATGCAAACTGAAAATATTTTTGTTTAAAAATTATTAAAAACTTCAGAGTTGCCATTGTGGCTCAGTGGTAATGAACCTACTAGGATCCATGAAGATGTGAATTTGATCCCTGGCCTTGCTTAGAGGATTAAGAATCTGGTGTTGCCATGAGCTGTGGTGCAGGTCACGGACATGGCTCTCATCCCACATTGTTGTGGCTGTGGTGGCGGTCACTGGCTACAGCTCCGATTAGACCCCTAGCCTGGGAACTTCCATATGCTGCAGGTGTAGCCTTAAAAACTTCAAGACAGGGACAGCAGAACATTAAGCCAAGCACAGGGCTCCTCTAAGTTTAAGTCACAAGCCTGTGAAATCAGCCTGGCTTCTATAGTATGTTGGGTTATTTGGTCATAAAGGCTGAGGAAAAGATTTCTATCATGAGTGAGTGATTGTACCTCTAAATCTTTCTTTTCTTTTTTTTTTTTTTTTCTGTGTCCCTAGCATATAGAAGTTTCTGCACCACAGCAGTGAAAATGCTGGATCCCCAACACGAGACCACCAGGGAACTCCTCTAAGATCTTTGCAAATTGAAAAATTATACAATGCTTAGTAACTCATATACATAATAGTACATGCTTTACTTTTTTACACTGCATGAAACAGCATTATGGCCTGTGGATAGCATAAAAAATAAACATTTAACTTTCAATATAGGATGAACTTCATAGTACTTGATGCCAGGGAAAACAAGTATTTTTTCTGGCTCCTCTAACTCCAGTCACTTCGATCTACTTTAGTCTTAGGGACAGTTAAAAAAAAAAAAACAGAAATAGGAACTAAGTCCCTTAACATCTTGCTCAGAAACTGATAAGTTTCTGGATGTGACCTAATTCTATAAGAATTCTTACTCATTTGTCCCTAAATTTCTATGGGATAGGCCTTGTATTTTATCCTACTACAATATGCAAAATTGAGAGAGAAAAAAAAATGGCTGCTGCATTGACACCGAGCTTAATTCCAATGGCCACCTTTTATACTCTGTCTCCTGAAACATTACTCACCTAATCACAATGGTCTCAAGAAGATAATATTGTTCCCACTTTTCATGAAACTGAAGCTCAGACAGGTTAGGTGGGCCTGCCTAAGATCACAACATAATAGAGTCTGGATTCAAAACCCACATCCATCTGACTTAAAGCATGATTTTAATCTTGAAAAATAGAGGACAGCAAAGAATACCACGAGAAGACAGAGGTAGAGATTGGAATGATTATTTCCGAAATCTCGGCTGCCTCTGTACATCAGTGCCAGATAGAAACTCAGAGACAGAGTTGGGGGAAACAGAAAAAGTAGTTTTAATTGCCAGGCAAAGAGGGGAACACAGCAGGCTAGTGCCTCAAGGACCATGCCCCCCTTGGAGCCAGTAATGGTTCAAGGAGGAGGGTGAGATCAGCTAATGGACATTTTCCTGATTGGTGGGTGGTGAGATAATTAGGAGTCAGCGTCATCAACCTTCCGGTTCCAACTGGTCTGGGTCTACATGCTTGTGGGCAGCATACAGGTGACTTCTTCCACCCACTGGGGGCTTTAGCACCTGCAAAACAGCTCCAAGGACATGGTTCAGAATATTATCTACAGTTCTTGAAGAAAAACTAAATAAAGGTCCTCGACCTTGTCGAATGGCTAAACTATTACTATTGTCTTGCTTGTTTTCCTTTTTCTCTGTATTTTTCCACTTCTTTGATTAAACCGATTCTTTGGCTAAAGTTTTTCTGTAGACAAAAAGGCAGGTAGAGGACATGAGTCGGGATCCACTCTGGGAAGGCTTCACAGGGTTCTGCTTGGTTATATGATCTGTCTATAAGTCAAAGAATGTCCCAAATTCTTTGAATGCCCCAAAGTATTGATGTGTCTATAAGTCAAAGAATGCCCCAAAGATGCCTGCAAACCATCCAAGACTAGAAGAGAGGCACAGGGCTTCCTTCAGAACGTCCAGAAGGAACCATCCCTTGCAAACATCTGGATTTCGGATTTCTGGCTTCTAGAACTGTGAGAGAATAAACTGTTGTTGTTTTTAAGTCACCCAGCTTCTGGTATTTTGTTACAGCAGCTCAAGGAAACAAATACACCTAACAGACCATATTTCTTATTTGGAGCAATAATAGGCTGGTAAGAGGCCAGAAAAGATGAGGATGGCAATTACTTCAAATACTTGTCCTTATCATGCCACACACTGATGCCCATGGCACACAATATTCACAGGTAGAACACTCTGGGACACCTGCACACCTATGCTCTACTTGGTATGCTTACCAAGAGTGAATTTTGTTTGCTCCCAGTTCTTGTTATTACAATTTTGTACTTTGAATATTACACATATCTATCAAAAAAATAGAAGATAATCTTTATTAAGTGGTGTATGTTAATATATCCTAGGGTAGAAAAGAAAAGAGCTCCTTAAAGTATATCCATTATTTTCTAGGTCCTGATGAGTTCTGCCTTTTTGCAATTCTAACCTGATCTACAAACAAACTAACCAAATCATTGACAACAGTTATAACCTGTGCTCACTATATGCCAGTATTGTACCCAGACCTTTGACTGATTAGGACGACACATTCGAAAGATGGTGAAGTCAAGTTTTCAACTCAAGTGCTAGTCTGGCTCAAGAGGTCATCCTTTTAATTATTATCGGATACTGCCTTTCTTCTCAAGGCATAATCACTTGCACTAGCTGAAGACTTCCTTCCACTCAAGAAAGTGCAGAAAAGCAGCAACTGCAAAGTAGCAGGGCCTTAGAACTGATTTCTAGGCCATCTGAGGTTCGCCCTCATCTGGCCTGTATAAGCCACATTTCAGCCATCCCTTATGCTCCTTATTTACAATTGTCTTTGGACTGATAGCTTCCCTGTTTTTTTCGCTTTTTATTTTTTCTTTTTTGGCCGCCTCCTGGCATATGGAGTTCCCTAGTAGGGATCAGATCCAAGCCGCAAGGCGGCTTAAGCTGCAGCTGAGGCAACGCAGAATCCTTAACTCACTGTCCCCGCAGGAGATCGAATTTGCGTCCCAGCGCTCCCAAGATGCCGCTGATCCTTTTGCGCCACAGCGAGAACCTCTACTTCTATTTTTCACCTTTTCGTTTTCTTACTACTGCTTTTTTCTATTTAAGGGCAGTTTCTTGTGTAACTGACTCCTGCTCCCACGGCTGTGATATCGCGGACCCACATGATTACTGTTTCTTGCTCCCGGGGGGGCCGAGCAAGACACGTGAGCCTGCGCAGTAGGGCCTCAGGCCCGCCCGTTGATTCGTTGCGCGCTTGTCCCCTGCCGCTTGCCGTCTGCGCAGACATGGCGGCCACCTCGCTCCCTGCATGGCTGATCCTGAAGTCACGGGCCGGTACCTTTCGTGCCTTTTCTACGGCTATGTCTCCGGCAACACGCTCTCCGAGACCAGCCCTGCGTGAGTGTCTGCCCCGTGGCCTCCGGGCTTTGGCGGCGGTGGGAGGGCGGAATACGGGCCTATGGTGGCTGCCGCGATGGCTGAGCACCCGCCGTCCCCGGGGAAGCCGGTGCGTCCTCTGCCAGCCTGAGTCCCCCTGGTAGTAAAGTCTCTGAAGTGGGTCCGCCCTGTACACGGAGTGTCTCCTGGTTCCTAGCAGCCGGTGTCTGTGGCAGGGTCCTCCCGAGCGCCGCGAGCTTGCTCCCTCCCTCCTGCGCTTTCTAGTGCTCCTGCCCAGGGCCACCCGGTACCGGTCTCTGGTTCTCGGTAATGTTGGTAGGCAGTTTTGAATCACGGATTTTTCTGAAATTTAAGAGAAGCGTACAGGTGTCCTAGAAAAAGTTCTGCTCTGAATTCCATGTAGCCATGCCACCAGATTGGGTGACCTTCATTCAGTAGGCGTTATTGAGGCGACCTGCATTTAAAATAAACTTTAGGGATTCCCTGATACCGTTCTTGCCTTGGAGGAATCTAATGGAAAGCTCTAGTTGTATGTCGATTATAAGTACTATGCAGTGTGATGTACTGTCATAGAAGTGAATATACTGATGGAGTGGGGGGGAGGGCACCAAGGAGGAGCCTCACAAGAATCGGTAAAAGCTCAGTCCAGGGCGAGCCTCCAGACATTCACCAGGTCCTATCCGTGCTACTTTCTATAATATTTCTGATCTTCATACTACTCACTGTCCAGTTTAGCCACCTTCTAACTTCTACAGTAGTTTCTTTGCTGGTCTCTATTTCTGCTCTAACTCTCCTGCATTGAATTCTCAGAACAGCCAGAGTGAAATGTGCAAAAAGCAAACTTGTCACCTCCGTGTTCAGAATCTACAAATGGTTTTATATGCTTGAAGATAAGTGATAAATTCCTTAATTCATCATGGTGGCTCTTCATGGTCTTAACACTTTTTAATTTTTCATTCTTTTATTCATTCTGCAAATAATTAATCTCCTACTGTGTTCTGGATACTGGGATACAGTACGGCACTTCATCTCAGGAAGTTTACATTCTTTGGGGACAAGTCAGATTATAAACAGGTAAACAATGTCAGTACAGTGTGAGGTAGTAATTAGTGCTATGAAGAAAAACAGAGTATTGAGAATGATGGATTGGGCAAGTAGTGGCATAGGGTGAGATAAAATAGTCAAGAAGTAACTCCCTGGGGGATTGACATTTGAGCAGATCGCTGGAATAGCATTATTAGCATAGGGAACTTCAAGTACAAAAGCCCAAAAGTGAGAACAAGCTTAGGGGTGTGACCGAGGAACAGAAAGAAGGCCAGCTGGTCAGAGCTAAGTGAGTGGAAAAATAAGACATCAGATTAAGTAATGACCTTATCTGGTAAAGACTTAAAGGCATTTGGCTTGGATTTTATTTTAAGTTTGGGATCACATTGGGAGGCTTTGAACAGGAAGTGATATCATGTTAATTTGTTTACTTATTTAGCTTTGGGGGGGGCACACTCACCTGCAGCATAGGGAAGTCCCCAGGTTAGGGGTCAGATTGGAGCTACAGCTGCTAGCTTACAACACAGCCACAGCAACTGGGGATCCAAGCTGCATCTGCAGCCTACAGCAACGCCGGATCCCCAACCCACTGATAGAAGCCACGGATCAAACCTGCATCCTCATGGATACTAGTTGGATTTGTTTCTAGTGCGCCACAATGGGAACTCCCAATTTATATTTTTAAAAGATCACCGGCTGCTATGTGGAGAACTAGGGCTGATGTTGGAAGCGGTTGTAGTACTCCAAATGAGATGACAGTGATCTGGATTGAAGTAATAGTGGAGAAGCCGGTGTGGTTGGATTTGAGATACATCATGAAAGTAGCACTAACAGGACTTACTGATGGATTTGATATAGAGCTTGAGGAAGAGGCCCAAGGAAGTGTGGTGGATTTTTGTCCTGAGTAATTGGATGAGTGGTGATGCCTGGAAAGACCAGAAGAAGGAAATCAAGAGCCCTGCCTGTGATGTGTTATAGTTGAGATGTCTGTTAAATATCCCTGACCTCTTTTCTTAGTGCTCTCTATGCCCTACTCTTACGTTTCATCTTATCGAACTTGTTTACTTTGACTTTCCATCTTCTCTGTCTCGCTCTAGAACACTTTATCTCACTTGCCTGTTCCCATGGCTACCTCCTGCTCATCTTTAAGGTTTTAGCTGAAAGTCCACTTCTTCAGGAATATTTTCCCCAACTAAGTGACTTGGTTGGGTCCCCTGTTATATGCTTCCATTAATATTTATTACTTTTTATTGAAATCATTTGCTCAATGGTTGGTTTATTTGACATACTCCATTCAGTGAGAGCAGGCACTATGTTGCTGTTGTTCATTGCTGCCTTCCGAGCTGCTGGTACACAATATCACTCAAACAACTTTTGAATGAATCAGTGAATTACTACTGAGGGATGAATAAGAATTTGTCACATGAAGAAATGAGATGGAGAGGGAGTAGGGGACAGAGGCCAGACAGATGAAAGGGAGTCACATCCCAGGCAGAGAGAACGTTAAATTCAGAGAAAGACTCAGGGGTCTGCTGCTAGAAATTCAGTGTGGTTACGGGGCCTTGTGAAGGGAAAGCTAGAGATAGTGAATCAGAGTGTGAAGTATTTTATCACCCTAATTCCGTGGTCTTTAGTCTTCTTGGCTAAATGGCCTCTAAATAAGGATAAGAATGGTACTTATTGTGAAGAATAAGATTAAGTGAAAAAATAATGAAAGGCATTTATCCCAGTGTCTGGGCATGTGAAAATTCTGAATAAATTTAGGTTATTATTATTTTAATATAACAAAACATTAATTTAGAGAGGCATAATTTAATATTTTCAACAGTAGATACTGTAAGTATCTACAGTTCTGTGGATATCTTGTACAGTTATGTGGTTTATTAGGAATAGCTATGATTTTTTGTTATTATTGGTGTTGTATCATTGGCAGTTCTCATATACAATAGAGAAGGAAAACTGAAAGTTGTTTTGTATGTGTGTGTGTAAAGAATAGAGTAATTCCTAATATGAACAAGTATATATTAGAACATTTCAAGCCAGTTTTCACTGAAGATGCAAAATACTTAATTTCTAACTATATATTTTAACTTGGGAAAGTGAGTTTACTTGACAATAAACCTTAAAAGTTATTGAAAACATTTCTTTAGATGATAAGTTCACTCTATCATCAATCCCAATATATTTTATATTCAAGTAACCCTTGATTTTTCTTAACTATTTCTGACTTTTCATTTTCATTAAAATGATTTAGTTTGTGAACCTACAGAAAATGGATTACTGTTTTATTTTTATATTACTAAATACTTGAAACCATGTGAGAATTGTGTTAAACAACTCTGTATTATAAAATCCTCTGTAACTATTGTATTGTCTTTTAGGTACAACAGAAAGAACGTCCAAACCTGAAAGGGCACTGAGAAGAAAGGTAAGTGATTAAAGTCCTCTAGTGTATACCATCTTACTGGTTTCTGGAATTCTAAAGTGAGGCAGGTCTTCATCATGGGGCTGAAGGGTGCTGTCCCAGAAGGCTTCACAGGGGATATTGATCAACTTGATGACCCCTACACCTCTGACTGGTTTTTGTCACTTCCCTGAGAATGGATCATCTTTGAGAGGAGGACTCACTCACATACTCTCAGGAAATAGGCATATAAACCAGGATATAGAATTATTTTTGATGATGCCTTGAACAGTCCTGCAGCCTGGGTTATGGGCACTAATCTAACAGATTTGGTCTCAGCCTGTGGGCTTCTTTCTGAAGGAAGCCAAATTCTGAGGTCTCTTGGTGAGCATGGAGTCAGAACAAAGGCACGTTAGTTGGAAGTTAAATGGCACCAATTGTAATTGTCTAGAGTAGTCATTTTCACAAGATTATTAGCTGCTTCCAAGATAAATACTGTACTGTATATTGCCTAAATGGGCGTTGCAGAATTTTACCTCTTCAGACCCTCCTTCTGGATGTAAAGGGAATGCTGGCCATCCCCATCTGTCCAGTACAGTTTTAAAAATAAATATGTGAATGTGATTGACTAAGTTCTCATGCAGCTAATCTCTGAACCTAGGAGGCATGTTTGATCCCTGGCTTCGTGTGGTGGGTTTTAAAGCATTGCTGCAGCTGTGGCGTAGGTCTCAGCTGCAGCTTGGATTCAGTCCCTGGCCCAGTAACTTTCACATGCCGTGAGTATGGCCATAAAAAAATTAAATAACATGTTTATATTTAAAGTATTAAACTATTTTATATTCCTCAGGCACTACCTCCTAGGACAGAGAAAATGGCTGTTGACCAAGACTGGCCTAGTGTTTACCCAGTTGCAGCACCGTTTAAACCTTCAGCGGTACCTCTTCCTGTCCGAATGGGTTATCCAGTAAAAAGAGGGGTGCCCATGGCTAAGGAGGGAAATCTTGAGCTTTTAAAGGTAAGTTATATTGCTGGTTCATCGACTAAAACTTATATCTAAATAAATGCTGAACTCCTGACACCTACCTTCTCCATCACACTTCAGGGTTCAGTATGTAGCAGCTTACTGTGTTTTAATTCACATTTTCCCCCCAGGTAATAATGAATGTTATATTTTGCTTATCTATAGTAAAGAACAGTCAAAGAATCCTAGGCATTTAAGAATAATTTAGTGGTCCTATTGCTTCTTTTTTTTTTGACTGTATCCTTTCTATATTGTATCTTTTAAGTAGAACTAAAAAACTGAAATAACCTAATTTGAGATTGAGAAATGGGGGGGGGTCCTACTTTTTTTTCTTATTTCTTTATTTATGTATATATGTTTTGGTGAAAGTTCTGCTTTTAAGAGAGAGATTTAAAACCTTTTCAGAAGATTATTAATATAATATTATAGTCCTTAAATCTCTTTATTTCTTGAGGCAAAATAGTTCATGTTAAATGCTTTAGTTGGTAGCATCTATAATGACTTACGAACAGTAGACCTAAAGAAAATACAAATAAACGCAAGGCAGTTGGACAAGATGACTTCTGAGGACCCTTCAGGCCCTTACTTTGGGTAGGTAGACCATGGTGAGAACAGAGGCACAGAGGAAACCAAGGAGAGTTTTGTTCATTCATTGGTAGGACATACATTAAACACCTACTGAGTGCTTCATAAATGGAACTGGATATTAGCATGAACAGCTGAAGCTCTGACCCCCAGGAGCTCAGTCCAGGCTGGTCAAAGGGATGATACTGACCTTCCCCTGCAAGAGGCTCATACCTACTAATTCTGTTTGGCTTTGATAAGAGTGTGCTAAGGAAATAAACATTTCCTTTAAAATTTAAACAGAAAAAAAAAGAAAATACAAATATGCATACTCTATGAATGCATGTCTTAGATGTGGAATTATCATCAAGAAATTGTATTTTCTACTAAACGAGAGTCTTCGTGAAAAACAAAAGTTTGCTAAAAGTTGGTGATAAAAAATGAGATGGAAACATGGCGAGGGGGTGATGAAATTTGGAAATGGGAACATTTCAAGAGACAAGAAAAACAAACACCTACAAAACTAATCTTTTCTTCAAATGAAAGCGGTGTTTGAACAATTTCACTCAGCGAGCAAGAGTAGCGGTATATTTGCAAAGATGGTTGCAGAATTTTTAATAAACATAAAAATCTGAACATTTAATGCATGCTCTGCCTTTTAAGAACCACCTGTATGCTTAGTCCAGTAATATGGTCTGTTCCTGCTAAGTGCCATTGAATAAGCTTATAAACTGAGGTAATACAGAATTCATGGAACAGTACCAATATAAATGCTATGTAAGCATTAGCTATTATTATGTTTTTATGATTTTGAGTTGTGTTTCAAAAATAAAAGTATATAGAAAATGAAATCACCCACTCCATAATGCCAATATTCGGTGCCTGTTTTCTCTTGATTAAAATAGCCAATTTCTTATCAGCACTTAAGATCCCAGACATAAAGTTTAGAGTAACTTTCTGTTTGTTCATATTTTCTTTCCATATCACCATACCTAAATTTCCATTTGCCCTGTACATGGATTAGTCTCTCGATGTATCATAAAGATATTCCCAACTTATTAGACTGTTCAGTTAACAATTTGCTAGCTTCATTAATTCATCCATTCATTTCATAAAATATCTGTTAAGTGCAAAGTAGAAAACATATCACAGTGGTATGGATTCCAGAGGAATGAAAATTGTTAAACAATGATCTGTGTCCTTCAGTGCTTTCAGTTTTATAAGGGAATATATACACCTGTAGATTTGTGGTAGAAATAATACTATAAAAATATTGTTTATTTCCCCCACCATCATTGTGTCATAAAATACTTGGTACTGAATGTATTTCAGGGAATTCATTCCTTGGATTTACAATACCTGTGACATGGAATCAATAATGTAAAAAAAAACTATCAGATTTTGTTTATTACAAGGTTGTGAGGTTTATGATTTTTATGAGAAAATTGGGATTTTTTCATGTTTTTAAGACTAAGCTAACTTATCCTTTAACATTCTCTATTTTAGATCCCCAATTTTCTGCATTTGACCCCTGTAGCAATTAAAAGGCACTGTGAAGCTCTTAAAGGTATGTGGTTGTTTTGTAATGTGAACTTAATTAATTTCACAGGAATCTCATTTCTAATGATAAAGGGGTCCGTTTATCAAGAGGATATAATGTTCATAAATATTTGTATACTCAAAACAGGAGCACTTAAATATTACAGCATGTACTTACAGAACTGAAGGAAGAAATAGAGAGCAGTACTTTAGTAGTAGGGGACTTCACTACTCCACTTTCAACAATGGGTAGATCATCCAGACAGAAAATCAGTAAGTAAGCATTGGACTTAAACTACATGTTAGACCACATGAGTTTAACTGTTGCACAGCATTCCATCTAGCAGCTGTAGAAGGCACTTTCTTCTCAAGCACACATGGAACTTTTTCAGGATAGATACCATAGGCCACAAAGTAAGTCTTAATAAATTTAAGAAGACTGAAATCATATCAAACATTTTTCCCAACCACAGTGATATGAAACTGGAAATATATTACAAGAAGAAAGTTGGAAAATCCACAAATATTTGGAGGTAAATAACATGCCCATAAACAAATATTGGTTCAAATAAGCAATCAAAAGAAATCAAAAACTATCTTGAGATTTGTGGTGTCCCCAGAGCAGTTCCAAGAGGGCAGTTTATAGCAATAAATGCCTACATTAAGAGTAAAGAAAAATGTCAAACAAACCACCTAATTTTAGACCCCAAGGAACTGGGAAGAGAACAAACTTAGCTTAAAGTTAGTAAAAGACAGGAAATAATAACGGTCAGAGTGGAAATAGGTTGACACTAAAAGGACAATAGAAAAGATCAATGAGAAGTTCCATGTGGCTCATCGGGTTATGGATCTGACGTTGTTAGCAGTGGCTCAGGTTGTTGTTGTGGCAAGGGCCTAATCCCTGGCCGGGGAACTTCTGTATGCTGCTGGCACAGCTGAAAAATAAAAGATTAATGAAACTAAGAGCTCATTTTTTGAAAAATAAGCAACATAGACAAACCTTTATAGCTAGACTTACTGAGAAAAAGAGAAGCCTCAAAATTGTAATACCACAGAAATGCAAAGAATCTAAGAGACTGCTGTGAACAGATTTTTTTTTTTTTTTTTGCTTTTTAGGGCTGCACCTGTAGCATATGGAAATTCCCAGCTGCCAGCCTACACCACAGCTACAGCAACACCAGGTCCAAGCCACATCTTCGACCTATACCACAGCTCATGGTAATACTGCATCCTTAATCCACTGAGCAGGGCCATGGATGGATCCTGTATCCTCATGGATACTAGTTGGGTTCGCTGCACCACCATGGGAACTCCCTGCTGTGAACAGTTTTTTTGTTTTTTTTTTTGTTTTTTTTTTTTTTGGTCTTTTGTCTTTTGTCTTTTTGTTGTTGTTGTTGTTGTTGCTATTTCTTGGGCCGCTCCCGCGGCATATGGAGGTTCCCAGGCTAGGGGTTGAATCGGAGCTGTAGCCACTGGCCTATGCCAGAGCCACAGCAACGCGGGATCCGAGCCGCGTCTGCAACCTACACCACAGCTCACGGCAACCCCGGATCGTTAACCCACTGAGCAAGGGCAGGGATCGAACCCGCAATCTCATGGTTCCTAGTCGGATTCGTTAACCACTGCGCCACGACGGGAACTCCTGAACAGTTTTATACGCTCGAATTGGACAACTTAGAAGAAATGGATACATTCCTAGAAACATAGAATGTGTTAAGACTGCATCATAAAGAAATAGAAAATCTGAATGGGCTAGTTTCTAGTAAGGAGATTGAATCATTGATCAAAAACCTTACACTAAGAAAAGCCTAGGACCAGGTGGCTCTCTACTAGTGCATTCTACTAAACATTTAAAAGTTAATACCAATTTTTGTCAAACTTTTCTAAGAAATATAAGTGGAGGGAATACCCAAACTCATTTTACAAACCTAGCATTACCTTGATACCAAAACTAGACAAGGACAAATTACAGGCCAATATCCCTGATGAGCATAGGTGCAGAAATCCTCAACAAAATATTAGCAAACAAATTCAACAGTACATTAAAAGGATCATACATCATGATCAAGAAGGGATGCAGGGTGGTGTAACACCTGCAAATAAATCAACATGATACACCACATTAACAAAGTGAAGGGTAAAAATCATATGATCATCCCAGTAGATGCAGAAAAAGCATTTGATAAAATTCAGCATCTTTTCATAAGAAAATTCTCAACACAGTGAATATAGAGGGAACAAACTTCACTGTGATAAAAGCCACATGTGAAAAGGCCAGAACTAATATATTCAACAATGAAAAGCTAAAAGCTTTTTGTCTAAGATCAAGACAAGATAGAGATGCCCACTCTCACCACTTTTATTCAGCATAGTACTAGAAGTCCTAGCCAGAGCATTTAGGCAAGAAAAGGAAAAGGCATTCACATTTTAAAAGTAAAAATGTCTTTACCTGCTGATGACATTATCTTATATATAGAGAATCCTAAGGATTCCACCAAAAACACTGAAATTCCTGCACAAATTCAGTAAAGTTGCAGGATACAATGACAGTATACAAAAATCAGTTTCAGGAGTTTCCATTGTCGCACAGTGGAAACAAATCCAACTAGTAACCGTGAGGTTATGGGTTCAATCCCTGGCCTCACTCAGTGGGTTAAGGATCCGACGTTGCCATGGTCTGTGGTATAGATCAGCTCCTGCATTGCTGTGGCTGTGGTGTAGGCTGGCAGCTGTATCTCCAATTTGACCCTTAGCATGGGACCCTCCATATGCTGCAGGTACTGCCCTAAAAACCAAAAAAAAAAAAAAAAAATCAGTTTCATATATGAAAGAGAGTATATCCTATGAGTTCTCATCACAAGGAGAGTTTCTCTATTTCTTTAACTTTGTTATCTATGCGAGATGGTAGATATTCAGTAAATTTATTGTGATAATTATTTCATGATTTGTGTAAGTCAAATCATTATGCTGTACACCCTAAACTTAAACAGTGCTGCATGTCACTTTTCTCAATAAAACTGGAAGAATATAAATAAAAATATAATATGTAAACTTGATAAAATAAGAGTAAAGTACTTAGGAATACATTTAACCAAGGGTATGAAAGATCTGTACACTGATAACTGTACAATAGTGATGAAAGAAATTGAAAAAGATTCAAAGAAATTGCAAGACATTCCACACTCTTGGATTGGAAGAATTAATATTGTTAAAATATCTATAAAACCCAAAGCAATCTACAGGTTCAGTTCAATCCCTGTCAAAATTCTAGTGGTGTTTTTCACAGGAATAGAACAAATTCCTAAAACTTGTATGGAGCCACAAAAGACCTCAAATAGCCAAAGCAGTCTTGAGAAAGAAGAACAAAGCTGGAAGCATCACACATGCTGATTTCAAACTATGTTATAAAGCTGTTGTAGTAATCAAAACAGTATTGCCATAAAAACAGAGAGCTCTGAAATAAACCCATACATATTTGTTCAATTAATTTTTGACAAAAGAGCCAAAAATATTTAATCGGGAAAGGATAGTTCTTTCAATAAATAGTATTGGTAAAACTGAATAGCCATATGTAAAAGAGTGAAACTGGACCACATGTTTATACTATACACAAAAATCAACATAACATGAATTAAAAACTTGAACATAAGATCTGAAACCATAAAATTCCTAGAAGAAAACATTGGGTGTGAGCTCCTTGACATTGGTTTTGGCAATGATTTGCTGGAATTTGACTCTAAAAGCAAAGGCAAAGCAAAAGTAAACAAGTGGGACTACGTCAAACAAAAGCTTCTGCACAGCAAAGGAAAACCATCAGCAAAATGAAAAAAAATCTGTGGAATGGCAGAAAATATTTGCCAATAACTCATCTATCTGTTAAGGGGTTAATATCCAAAGTATATAAAGAACTCATACACTCAATAGCAAAAAGAACCCTTATTTTAAAATGGGGAGAACTGGAGTTCCCATTGTGGCATGGTGGAAACGAATCCGACTAGGAACCATGAGGTTGAGGGTTTGATCCCTGGCCTCACTCCTTGGGTCAAGGTTCCGGCATTGCCGTGAGCTGTGGTGTAGGTCACAGATGTGGCTCGAATCCAGCATTGCTGTGGCTGTGGTGTAGGCCAGCAGCAACAGCTCCGATTAGACCCCTTGCCTGGGAACCGCCATATTCCACAAGTGTGGCCCTCAAAAAGACCAAAAAAAAAAAAAAAAAAAAAAAATGGGCAGACCTGATAGACACTTTTGCAGAGAAGACGTACAAGTGGCCAATAAATACACAAAAAGATGTTCAACATCATTAATCATCAGGGAAATAATCAAAACCACAGTGAAATAGTATCTTGTACCTGTTAGGATGACTGTCATCAGGAAGATAAAAGATAAAACTGTTGAAGAGGATGTGGAGAAAAGGGAACCCTTGTATACTTTTGGTGGGAATGAAATTGGTTTAGCCACTGTGGAAAACAGTGTGGAGGTTCCTCAAAAAATTAAAACTAGAGCTACCATCTGATCCAGCAATCCCACTTCTTAGTATGTATCCAGAGGAAATGAGGGTAGAATATTGAAGAGCTGTCTGAACCCCCATGTTTCACCGTAGGATTATTTACAGTAGGCAAGTATGGAAACAACCTAAGTGTTGGTCAGTGGATGAATGGATAGAATGATGTGGCATGTGTGTGTACACACATACACATACACAATGGAGTAGTATGCAGTCATGAGAAAGAAGGACTTGGCATTTGTGACAATATGGATGGACCTTGAGGGCATTATGCTCAATGGAGTATGTTAGCATGACAAATACTAAATGATATCACTTGTATTTGAAATCTAAAATATCTGAGGTCATAGAAACAGAGTAGAGTGGTAGTTACCAGGGACTGAGGGGTAGAAGGAAAAGAGATGTTCAAAGAATAGAAATTTGCAGTTATCTGCTAAATAAGTTCTGGGATTCAATGTATAGCATGGTGATTATAGTTAAAGTTGCTGAGAGTCGATCTTAAGTGTTAACCACCTCAAAAAAGAGATGGTAAATACGTGATGTGACATAGATATTAGCTGATAATAATGATTATCTTGCAGTGATTACATGTATCAAGTCAACACATTGTATACCTTAAACTTACACAACATTCTGTATCTGTTATATCAGTAAAGTTCGGGGGGGGGGGCAAGATAATCTCGTTTCCTAATATACTATATATAGCCTTATATTCTGAGTGATTGTTGGTTTCTACTTTTTTAAGAGGATTTTTAAATTGTGTTCAGTGAATTGTTAGTTGTCACATCTTCAGTTTTTTTTTTTTTTTTTTTTTTTTTGCAGACCACTCTACAAAGGGCTATGAGTAATAAATAGAATCAGAAAGTATAATCCTTGCTCATGTAGGTTCAGGATTTATTGTTGAATTATAGAAGGCATGTACATAAAAAGCCTAAAGAAAATACTGCAGAGTTGACAACAAATGCAAATCATTTGATCCAAACTGAAGATAGTGTACAAGGATGCTGAGTAGCTGAATAGGCAGTAGAGCCAGTAGTGGGATACTTTGCAGAGAAGGGTCTTGAAGAAATTTTCAAAATTTTAAAGAAATAGAAGTGAGATATACACATGGTAAAACTAAATAGTACAAAGACTTGTGATGAAAACCAGTAGTCTCTTGCTTCTCCTTTCCCTCCCTGGCCCTTATTCCAGAAGTGTTCTCAATCAAATTTATGTTTGTGTGTGTGTATTTTATATATTCTCTATACATAGTATATAGACTGTAAGTTAACTAGTTTGATATATATATATGTATATAATGGAAGTAATCTCTGGATATGATTATACCTATAGTTCTATACTTATTAAATTTCAACAATATCTATTGATTCCTAGATGTAAATATAGAATTCACTCATGTGTACTACCATCTTCTTCCCACATACCCGGTGGTAAAGGCAAAGAACATTTTTTATTCACAGTTCTATGTGTTTTCATAATAAATACAATATTCCAATTCAGTTTCGGTTCTAATTTGTATTGGACTATAAATAGATAAGCAAATTTGAGTTGTTTTAGGTTTGTAGCTATTACTTATCAATTGTGTAGTTTAATGCAAGGGTAGTACCTTTGAATGAAATCTTAAGTTTATGCTGATTTAAAGGTGATGTGGAGTTCCCATTGTGGCTCATCAGGTTAAGAATCTGACACACTGTCCATGAGGATAGGGGTTCGGTCCCTGACCTCACTCTGTGGCTTGAGGATCTGGCATTGCCTCAAGCCTAGGTCACAGATGAGGCTTGGATTGGGCATTGCTATGGCTGTGGTGTGGGTCGGCAGCTGCAGCTCTGATTCAACCCCTAGCCTGGAAACTTCCTTTTGCCACAGTTGTGGCTGTAAGGAAAAATAATAATAATAATAAAGGTGATTTGTACGTGCTGAGGATACTTGTTAAGGCTTTTCAGGAAAGAAAATGAAACCTGGAGACTTCACGAGTAGCTTGATTGTGCTGAAAGGAGAAATAAGTTAGTGAACATGATGTGATAAAATTTGAAATTCTTGGAGGGCCTTCCATTGAAAAATAAAAGGAAGAAAATAAAGAAGTCTTAAAAAGAAAGCTACGAAGTGGGAATAATCACCTTACTCTTGAAAAGAGATAAGGAAAACTTTTCTCTTTTCATTCACTTATGTGTTCTGTTTGAGGACATTAGGATGCAATTCTGTCCCTGTGGATTGTATGTTTTTATATATTGGTGCCTGATACTGGACTGACATGGATCACTGTTGCAAATCTGTGCCCCATTTAACACAAATCATATTTCATTTTTTGATCCTGTGTAAAGCCAGTTAACAAATGCATTACCCTGTTAAGTTCCATTTTTTCCTTTTTAAACATTATTTTTAATGTGGATTATAACTTAGAAACTGGTCATTGTAATGAGATAGCTATAAAATACTTCATAATTTTTAAATGAAAGGTTTTCATACAGCACATTCAGAAGAGTGGCATTGTATTTTATAGTTTTTAGGTGAATGTTTTTTTTTAATCTTTCCTTAATTTTGCCACTTTTAGATTTGGATTGTATCTTCCAAATAACTCAAAGGCTTTTCAGATATTTCCTCTCAGTTTTCTTTCAAAGTAGGTCAGTTCAGATTTTATATCTAACTTGCAAATGGAAAATCTGAAGCACAGAAAAGTTAGGTAATTTACCAGAACTTTAATAATCAGTGGCAGAGTTAAGTAAAAACCAAGGTCTTCCGAAGTCTAGTCTCTTGCTCTGCCTATCAGATGAATAAGGCTAATAGGGGTCTATTATGTACTTTCCAGTTGGCTGGTTTTTTTTTTTTTTTAAAAACAAAAACATATAATCGAGTAATTTAATTTAAAAGCTGTAATTATCATCTAGTGATTGAAATGACTTATCCACAGTTAAAAAAAGTCAGTATAAACCCTGTAACTTCATAAAATTCCCCAAACTAGTCTGCCCTATAAAGTGCCTGGCAGTGTTGCATCTTACAGTGCAGGATACTGGAATTAGTCCATAATGGGAATGAAATTTAACCTCAGTAATTTTGCTCTGTTCATTTTACTTAAATGTCAGAATGTTCTTAATGGTAGAGATGTTTCTTTCCCTTCACAGAATCTGAGTATTGATCTCTTAAATACAGTGTTTAAGGAATGGTGTGAGCTATACTTAATTTGCTAACATATATTTAGTCCCCAATCGTGGAAAGTCTCTGTAAGCCAGAGTGACATTTTGCTGACTGATAATAAAGCCTAAATGGGAGCTAAATATAGTACCTACTATAAGAAAGTTGTTAGTTCAGGGAAAATATTATTGGATAAAACACGGATCCATGAGGTCTAACGTCTTTGACCTAAGAAACCAGTTACTTTTAGCTCTTCTTAGAATGAGGCTGTTTAGGAAGTGTGGGGAACCTGATAATGCCAGAAGTTGTCACCCTGAGAGCTGAGAGCCCTCTCCCGAAGTGACTTGAGAGGAATAGGGCAAAATAAAATCAGCTGCCCACCTGTAGAGTCCCTCAGTGCTGATGGCTGCATGAGGCTGGGAGCTGTTGTTTTGCCTTTCAGGATTTTTTCTTCTAGTTGAGACCTGAGTTTACGCCTCTGTGCTTTGAGCACCTCCTCTCTAAGCTGTCTTGCCTCAATGTGAAGACTGGTTTTTTCCCCTTTCACTCCAGCCCCAGTGGCTTAGAAGTCATGTCAAAGACACATGAGTTAGTACTGTAAGGATCCATTTAACGGTGACCGAGACTTTTGTACCTATTTCAGTTAGACGCCCTGTTCAACTCCATTTCTGAAAGAATGTTGACCACAACTCAGTTCTCTCTTAGAGCTTTTTCAGAGTCTATTTCACTTCTCTTCAGCTGGTTTTTAGTAACCTTCATTACAGTGCGAATTTATATTATCTTTTGCCTTTCTGAAAACAGTTCTGTCTGGGCACCACAAACTGTTCGCTTTTAGTTGGGGAGGAATTAAACATCTCATAGCAGGTATGTACAGAGCTATGACAAGCTTCCATCAAGTCATGGCTCCCTTTTAACTGAACATACTGCTCCCCACCAAACTTGAGTTATCCAGATCATTACTTTAATTAAGTTCCTGAATTAGGATTCTCCCAGGGAGAAAAGGGATGCATGTGGGAGGATGGTACATATATAAAATGCAGAAGAGAATCTGTTCTTTGATTTCACGGATCCTGAGAGGTGATCCCCCTCAGTAATTTGATTTTCTCTGGTAGCATACATTTCAATGAGGATTTACTTACAAAACTATAATTGAGATAATTTTTTCTAATTCTCAGATTTTTGTACTGAGTGGCCAGCTGCCTTAGACAGTGATGAGAAATGCGAGAAGCACTTTCCAATTGAAATTGATACAGCTGATTATGTTTCAGCAGGACCATCTATTCGAAACCCCAAAGCACGAGTAGTAACCTTAAGGGTAAGAGTTAATTTTTTTAAAATAAGAATTATTATAACACATTATTTTAAAATAGTATTTTGTATATGTGCTGATAAAACTGATACATATTTGCCATAGAAATTTGGAGAATATAAAAGTTTTTTAAAGTATACAATTTTAAAGTATAAAATTTAAGGTAAAAAAAATGCCTGTTGGGAGTTCCCGTCGTGGCGCAGTGGTTAACGAATCCGACTAGGAACCATGAGGTTGCGGGTTCGGTCCCTGCCCTTGCTCAGTGGGTTAACGATCCGGCGTTGCCGTGAGCTGTGGTGTAGGTTGCAGAACTTTTTTATAATTAAACTTAATTTTAGAATAGTATTAAATTTATATGCAAGTTTCAAGGTTAGTACAGAGTTTGCCTATATTTCACACCAAATTTCTCCTGCTATTAACATGTTATGATACTGTGGTACATTTGTTACATGTAATAAATGAATCAATGTTGATATATTATTAATTAAAGTTTATACACTCTTCACATTTCCTTAGATTTTGCCTAATGTTCTTTTTTTGTTTCAGAATCCCATTGAGGGTACCGTATTCCATGTAGTCATTGAGTCTCCTTAGGTTCTTGGCTGTGATGGTTTGCAGAATTTCCTTGTTTTTGATGACTTCAGCAGTTTTGAGAAGTATCAGTTATATATGTTGCAGAATATCCTTCAGTTTAGATTTGTTTGATGTTTTTGTCATGGTTAGACTGATAATGTGTTTTGAGGAGAAAACTTCAAAAGTGCAGTGCCATTCTCATCACGTCATAGCAAGGTTATAGGCTTCTCACATGGCTTCTCACTGATGATGCAGGCCTGGCTGAGGTAGTGTTGGTCATTTTCTCCACTATAAAATTACTTTTTTTTTCCTGCCTTTCCATGGTATACTCTTTAGAAGAAAGTTAGTGCACACAGGCCACACTTAAAGAGTCAGAAGTGACGCTCCGCCACCTCGAAGGAGAGAGAGCACATAGATGATTTGGGATTCGGTTCTTCTGTGTGGGAGATTTGTCTATTCTCCGTTTATTTATTCTGTCATTTGTTTATATCAGTATGGGCTCATGGATATTTATTTTATTCTCTGGATTATGATCCAATTTTGTACTCAGATTCTTTTGACTTTGACAGTTGGGCACTCTTTCAGTTGACTCCTCTGTTCCTTTGCCATGCCCCATCTTTTGTTTTTTAAACACTTTAATTTTTGGCACCACAAAATGCTCCTAGCTCATTTTATGTATTCCTTGCCCTGTTCCTAGAATCAGCTATTTCTTAAGAGACACCTGACTAATGTACTTTGGTTCACCTATCCTGAAGGATGGCTGCCCACCTTTTGAAGGGGCCTTCCATTAGTTTTTGTACTCCATGTAATCTGCATTTTATTTTATTTTTTAATTTTGTGGTCACACCCACCACATGTGAAAGTTCCTGGGCCAGGGATTGAATTCGAGCCACAGCTATGTCCTGCACTGTAGCTGCAGAAATGCTGGATCCTTCAACCCACTATGCTAGGCCAGGGATCGAGCCCTCACCTCCACAGCAGCTTTGCAGTCAGATTCTTAACTTGCTGTGCCACAGTGGGAACTCCTAATCTGTATTTTAAATTGGAACATTCCAAATGTACTACAGAAATATGTTGAAAATCTCTGCAACCATCTTTGCATTATATAGCTAACAAATAGACTTTAGTTTTTAGAAATTTTTTTCAGTGATACAACCATAACTGGTTTGTAATTTTCTTTCTTTTCTGTGTTTTGGTAATCAGAGTTGTGCCATCTTTTGAAATGAATTTATGAAGCTTTCCAGCATTTTTTTTTTAATTCCATAGAAGAGTTTAAATGTCCTAGCAATATGTTTATATAATTAGAGAGACTGAAAATATTTTAAAATCACAAAAGCCAATATGTATTTACAGTATACATTTGATCAACAAAAGAAAAACAGAAAAAGAACTTAAAATTCTACTCTGCTGACGTCATTCCACAGGTTAGTATAGAGTGTCTCTATTATAGAGTAAAAATACCTGATACATCTTTAAGAACTTAATAAATGTTACATACACACCCCTTTCTTTTTGGCCATGGGGTGCCATGGCTTGATATAAGATCTCAGTTCCCAGACCAGGGATTGAACCCGTGCTGCAGCAGTGAAAGCACCTGACCACCAGTGAACTCCCTGTTAACTCTTTTTATAAGCGCAACAAATAGCACTTGAGCTATGGATTATATGATTTTAAAAAAAACCTCTGAACTGGAGTTCCCATCGTGGTGCAGCAGTAACAAATCCAACTAGGAACCATGAGGTTGCGGGTTCGATCCCTGGCCTCACTCAGTGGGTTAAGGATCCGGCGTTGCCCTGAGCTGAGGTGTAGGTCACAGACGTGGCTCGGATCCTAAGTTGCTATGGCTCTGGCATAGGCCAGCAGCTACAGCTCCAATTAGACCCCTAGCCTGGGAACCTCCATATGCCGTGGGTGCAGCCCTGAGAGGACAAAAAGACAAGCAAAAATCTCTCAACTTAAGAGTCAGGAAACTTAGATACTAATTCATGTTCTTTGTCTTATTTTTTGTGGGCCTTAGTCTTTAGTACTAGTATAGACATAAAGTCCCACTTGATTCTAAATTTGCTTCTTTTGTTTCACATAAAAATAACCTCATGCTTTATTTGAAGTGTGCCACCAGACATCTCTTATACCATGCTACCATCCCCTCTCATCTCCTTTTTGTCTCGTGCCACCATGCCAGACTTTCCTCATTCACTTCTGTCCCCTCTGACCAGCTTCTGCCTGCCCTTCTGGACTCTTTTCACTCTACCTGCTGACATTGGAGGCTCAGGGGTGGTGTCCTGAACTGGTGTCATGTGGTTCAAGGGTTAAAGTAGGTAAAACAGTAAGACTAAATATGATTTGTATAGAATTTTACTTTAAAGTGCTTTCTTCTATTTAATTTCCTTTATTCCTGACAAAAGTTCTGTGAATCCTTTCTGTTTTATGAGTTAGGAAACAAACAGGAAGATCACATGATTTAAGGTCACTTAGCCGATAAGCGGCAAATCTAGACGGCAAGCCCATTTTCTGTCTTACATGTAATACTGCAGTTCTTTAACTGCATTGTGCTTGTAAATAGAGAAAATATTACACACATTTAGATGTTTTTCAATTTATGTAACTTTTTTGGTTCTTTTTAGGGCCACACCCGCAGCATATGGAAGATCCCAGGCTAGGGGTCAAATCAGAACTGCAGCTGCTGGCCCACACCATGGTCACAGCAATGCTGAATCTGAGCCTCATTTGTGTCCTACACCACAGCTCATGGCAATGCCCTATCCCTAACCCACTGAGTAAGGCCAGGGATTGAACCTGCATCCTCACAAATACTAGTTGGGTTCTTAACCTGCTGACCCAAGACTGGAACTCCTTATATAGCTCTTTTTAATGAGACATTTGAAGATTCACATGTATAATTACAACCTCCTATGATTTGAAATGTCAGCATTGTTTAGAGGATAATGTTACTGGTACAGTGTTGATTGTTTGAAATATAATATTGATAGAAGAGAAGTCTAAGGATTCTTTGGAATTTTGGAAATAGAATGACAAATGAATGTCACTCAGCTTCAAAGATTATTTGTCCAAGTTAAAGAACACCAATTTTGATTCCAGATATAAGTGATATCATATGGTATTTGTCTTTCTCTTTTCAACTTACTTCACTCAGTATGAGAGTCTCTAGTTCCATCCAGCACAAATGAACCTTCCCACAGAAAAGAAAATCATGGACTTGGAGAATAGACTTGTGGTTGCTAAGGGGGAGGGGGAGGGAGTGGGGTGGACTGGGAGCTTGGGGTTAATAGATGCAGACTAGTGCCTTTGTAACGGATTAGCAATGAGATCCTGCTGTGTAGCACTGGGAACTCTGTCTAGTCACTTATGGAACATGATAATGTGAGAAAAAAGAATGTATATATATGTATGTGTAACTGGGTCACCATGCTGTACAGTAGAAAAAAAATAATAAAAGGTTAAAAAAAATTTCTTTTCGTTATCAAAAAAAACCCCACCAATTTTGCAATGCCTTTGAGTGCTAGCAGGTGGCGTGAGTGCTCCACACGGCAGTTTCCGACCTATTTATAAAATGTTAGTGTGAACATGAGTTTTAAAGCAGTTGTTACAGTAATGATCAGCATTGCTGCCACTTTTTTTGGACTACGTCCTACATAGAAAAGTAGAACAGTTAAATTTTTTAAATGATAAATTTTAAAATTTATTGTTAAACGTTGTGATTTCATTGAAGGAGTTTTAAAAGGAAAAATGACTACGTTTTACTATCCTAATGTAAAAACCATTTTTTCTATCTGTATGCATGCATATATGCATGTATTTTCATAATTATAATGTAGGTATATTTTATGATTTCTTATAGGTAGTTTTCCATGTTATTAACAATCAGAATCATAAAATAGCTTATTTTATCCATCAAGCTGATTACCTTGTTGACATATATTTTTTCAGGGGACTGTGGTAATTTCACATTGCCTACAACATATGACCATTCTATAGGATTGGTATTTAATAATTGTGCCCTTACTGCTTATATTCTTCGGGTGCTTATTTATCTGTTTTTAAATTTCCTGTTTTCTCTAGACCAAATTTAAAAATTCACTGAGCTTCAGATTTCCCCTCGTGGCTCAGTGGTTAATGAATCCGACTAGGAACCATGAGGTTGCGTGTTCGATCCCTGGCCTCACTCAGTAGGTTAAGAATCCGGCATTACCATGAGCTGCGGTGTAGGTCGCAGATGTGGCTTGGATCTGGCGTTGCTGTGGCTCTGGTGTAGGCCAGCAGCTACAACTCCAATTAGACCCATAGCCTGAGAACCTCCCTGTGCTGCGGATGCAGCCCTAGAAAAGACAAAATAAAAAATAAAAATAAAAAAGTAAAAATTCACTGTGCTTGAAACATAAAAAACAATACATCCTCCCTTTTAAAATTTTTGTATTCATTCAGCTAGTGTATGTTGCATGCTTTTTAGGTGCTAGGTCATTGCCAGAAACAAGACAAATGTTCTTACTCTCAAGGGTTTGCAGTCTAGTAGGAAAAATGGGAAAATAAATAAACTCTTACACTAGGTTGTCTTGAGGGAAATGCAGGGTCATTGAAACTAGAGGGAAGAAATAGATGGGATTGCAAAATCTTATTTAGCTTTTTTCTTCGTGCACTTTTAATTCTTGCTTATTCTTAATGCTTTCCGTGGAAAAATAATCTATAGTTTACCTTATTTAACTGTAGTCTAGGGACTTACCTATTTGCCAAGATCAAGCCTACTCATCTCTAGATAATACATTCAGCCCAGGCCATAATTCTCTGCACATTAAGAGGTGTGTTTATTTAGTCCCACACTTAATAGAACATGTTTTAGGGAAGACTAACTCCATGAGCTGTCCCTTGAAAAGTAGAATCTGAGGTTGAATAAATTCGGGGATTATTATGTAACCCTGCATTTTGAAATTTCAGAATGTTCTTTAACGTGTTGCCTTCTCTAAGAAATCCTGCCCGGAAGAACCCGATTTAACTTGGTGTTTCCCAAGTGCATTAAATAGAAACAGGCTTTTTTAAAGAAATGATTCTTTTTAGCAGCCTATGGGACTTGTATTCACATTTTGAGAAATATTGAACTGAATTATTTTTAATGTTTTGATCCTTCATGAATGCTGTATTCTAGCCTCCATGAGATGTCTGTAGCTTTAAAAATAAATGCTTCTAAACTGTTGCAGTAATATGGGTCTCATAATGGCATGGTAAAAATTCTTAAAGTCCTTATGTTTTATCTGTTTAATTTTTTTAATTGAAATATGGTTATCTACAATGTTTTAATTCCTGCTGTACAGCAAAGAGACTCAGTTATACGTGTGTGTGTATGTATATATATTCTTTTCCATTATGGTTTATCACAGGATATTGAATATTGTTCTCTGTGCTGTATAGTAGGACCTTGTTGTTTATCCATTTAATTTTATATTCTAGCTTTACTAATATTAATTGAGTTAAAATTCTGTTAATACTACTCATAAGCACCATAATTTCATTTATTTAAGAGAAATGTTATTGGTTCTTTTAGGAAAGGTATTAATGCTCAGAACTTTCAAAGAACTCCAGTTTGCTCCTCCTGATGTTTTTTTTTTTTTTCCTGTGAATGAGATCAGGCTTCATGACACATGTGAATTGCTAACTCTATATAAAAAGGAGGGTTTTTTGGTCAGTTTAATGTTACTACAAATAATATTGCCACTTTTTTTTTCATTAAAGTATGTAAAGAAATTTTTTTTCAATTTTTTTTCTTGTATTTTTAAGGTTAAACTTTCCAGTTTGAATTTAGATGATCATGCAAAGAAGAAACTTATTAAACTTGTAGGAGATCGATACTGCAAGAGCACAGATGTGCTTACCATCAAAACAGACAGGTAAAGAAAGGAACATTCAGCATGTGTTACTTTATTGTCCTTCAGTTCTTCGTAGTCCTTGGATTAACCTGTTAGGTCAGAGATGTTCTCCTATTTATATTTTTAATATTTTCACACTAGCCTGCTGTGCTATGATCTTTATGTATGCGAAAAGCCTTGCTTAGCTGAGTTAAATTACTGTCGTGATTTTTAATCTTGATTTTAATATATTTGTGTATAT
Source organism: Sus scrofa (assembly GCF_054392235.1). Classification (NCBI taxonomy): domain Eukaryota; kingdom Metazoa; phylum Chordata; class Mammalia; order Artiodactyla; family Suidae; genus Sus; species Sus scrofa. The sequence continues at coordinate 52,814,671 of NC_139387.1, read as the reverse complement.
AAAACTCAGGGAAGATGTTAGAAAAAAATGAAAGTATGACTTACCAATGATAATGCTTAAAGGAGGTTTCTGCAAAGTCTAGAATAGAAATCTTATAGCTCACAACCAAAATTATAAATTAAATACGGAAATTTAATTTACCAGGGGACTTTTGTAAATAAGCAGAATTTCACTGCTAGTGTAGAAGTTTGTAAAAGCAATATTAAATTTATTGTTTATGAATTTATAAATTAGGTCATTTGAGGTAAGGAAAGGTTATTGGTATGTTTTTGTTAAATGTTTATGTCTAGAATTATTCTTTGGTTGTTTCTAAATTATATCAAAATATCAAAAGATCTTTGGAGAAGAGCAAGTAGGAACATAATCCTCTCTTCCTCCCTATCCTACTTGCAAAGCAGTTGGAAGTGTCAGTATCACTTAGTGGTATAAAGAAGTTTTTATATCTTGCTTCTTGATGGTATAAAGAAGTAGCATGGGGAGTTCTTGTTGTGGCTCAGCAGTAACAAAGACGACTAGTATCCATGAGGACGCAGGTTGATCCCTGGCCCTGCTCAGTGGGTTAAGGATCCAACATGACAGTGAGCTGTGGTGTAGGTCACAGATGCAGCTGGGATCTGGCATTGCTGTGGTTGTGGTATAGGCCAGCAGCTGCAATTCCAATTCACCCCATAACTTCCATATGCCTCGAGCATGTCCCTAAACAAGCCAAAAAAAAAAAAAAAAGACATAGCATGATGTACATACAGAAGCGACAGCAGTGTAGAGGTGGGAAAAGCTTGGGAAAACTATTTTAGATTATTACCTTATGAGAGAAAAATTTCAAATATGTTAATATCTTTTTTGCTAGCTTTAGAGAATGTAAAACACTACTATGATTTTAGTTGGTACAGTTTTTCAAAATACCTTTGAAATGTCAGTGTTAGAAATTCTATAGATTTCTGACAATGTTGCTTTTTTTCCTTAAGTTTACAAGTTTCGGTGTGTATATGTATATATTATGGTAACAACTATGTAGAATAGAAGACTATGAAATCTAAATATAGAATGAACAGAGTATACAGTCAAAGTCAGTTGTCATGTGATAGTTGTATATTTCAAGAAATTAGAAGTAATTGTCTCCTTTTCTATAATATTTTATTAACCTAAGGTTAAACATACCATCTTATATTTATGTAGAAGTTTTATCTAATATTAGGTTATTAGTTCCGTTTTAAATACAACAGCAAAAAATGCAGCATTGTGTAGTGTAGCTCATTTTAAAAAGGAATCAGCTCTAGGGAGATCAGGATGAACATTTAGATTGGCATCCATCTCTGATCTCTCTGGGTTTTTTTTTTTTTTTTGACCACACATGCCGCATATAGAAGTTCCCAGGTTAGGGGTCAAATCAGAGATGCAGTTTCAGACCTATGCCACAGCCACAGCAGTGCCAGATCTGAGCCACGTCTTCGACCTATACCACAGCTCACGACAGTGCTGGATCTTTAACCTACTGAGTAGGGCCAGGGTTCAAACCCAAGTCCTCATGGATACTAGTCTGGTTCGTTACCCCTGAACCACAACGGGAACTCCTCTCTATTGTGTTTTTTTAAATGAATTCAGCAGATAGGTTCACGCCATCGCAGACTCTTAGCCCTGAGATCATGAAGAGCACTTGGTTTAGGTACAGTCATACTAAAAATGGTGTGAAACTATTATCAGATATGAATAACTTTGTTAGTGGTAAAAGCGGAGATCCTCTAAATGATGGTAAAAATAGTATCAGTTTTCAGTGTCCTCAAGTCATAAACTTCATATCATTCTTATTCCAAGAACAGAATTTTCCTAAGACAGATGCAGAATTCCAGGATATATTATCCTTTTTATTTGGTATTTGTATATTTTGCAAATTAATCTATGTACTGAATTTTTAGAATTTTGACTTCCTCCCTCTCTTTTAAAGGTGCCCTTTAAAGAGACAGAATTATGATTATGCAGTATATCTACTAACAGTTTTATACCATGAGTCCTGGGTAAGTGTGTGAATGTGTAATAATTTTGTCATTGTAATTTGGATAGTGTTAGCCTTTCAAAACAGTCTGTGTAGCCAGCACTCAGTTCAGTGTTAAATGAACCGCTGTTTAAGCTAAGGACATGTGAAATATTATAGATAATTTGTGTTGGCATTGGAAATGAGGGTTTTGTTGTTGTTGCTTTTCAGGACCGCATTCGAAGCATGTGGAGGTTCCCAGGCTAGGGGTCAAATCGGCCTACACCACAGTCACAGTAACTCCAGATCCCAGCTGTGTCTGCAACCTACACCACAGTTTACAACAACGCCAGATCCTTAACCCACTGGGCGAGGCCAGGGATCGAACCTGAAACCTAATGGTTCCTAGTCAGTTTTGTTTCCAGTGAGCCACACGGGAACTCCGAAAATGAGGATCTTGAAATAGATTGTGCAGTCCTTTTCAGGACCTTCAGAAATCAGATGATTAAAATTCCTTTAAAGTTCAGAGTTTCTGACTTAGACTGCAAAATTCAGAATTTTTTACTTGGTTTTTGTTGTTGTTTGGGTTAAAGTTGTCAAAGTTACAGAAGGGAAATCATCAGCTGTGTAACTTGAGACTGTAATTCATCCTGTTATCCAAAAAAGCTATAGAACAAAGCTCCAAAGCTTTATAGAAAGGTACTTTAAATATCTATTAAAATTTTAGTTAACAAATTGACTTTCATGTGAGCATTTCACTGTTATGCATTGGAGACAATTAAGGGCAGTTATTTATTTAAATAGTATAAAAACAGTCTTGTGTCTGACTGAATTTATTTGGTTTTAATATAAATATACACATTTAGAAGGAAGATTTTCTGTGCATGAGCATCAACTCATGAAAGTCATTCATATGTTTAGCTAACTAAAAATTTTAAATAATGTTTTTAAAAATTAAAATAATTTTAGGTATGTACATTAAAGCTTGCACAACATAGACAGTGGGACTCAATAGCATTTCATGCGAGGGACATTTGAAGGAAAGGAGGTAGCGGAGAAAGAGTCACTCTCCTTAGATGTTCAAAGGACTTCATCTGAAAGAAGAGTTAGGTTTGTTTTTCATAACTTAAGGATAGAACAAAGTAAAAGCAATAGTGAAACAAAGACTTATTCACTGAGTAAAACCTTTCTATGGGATTCATCTAAAGATGAGGTGGGCTATTTAATAGGTAGAAAATATTCCATCTATTGGCTACTTAGTGGGGATATGATCAAAGGAACATGTTCTTTGTGCATGTGCAGTTAGGTACATTAAATGGTCTTTGGGCTCTCCTTTCATCTCTAAGTAATTCTGTGAACACATACAGCTCTTTTCATTGCAGATTTCATTGGTGTTAATAGTAAAACAGCTTATTTTTTAGCACAAGAGAATGAGTGGAAAATAAAAGAAAACTGTGTTGCAAGGTTGATAAAGAACAAAAAGTAGCTGATAGCTCTTCTTTGCTTTTGAGTTATTCTAATTATCATAATTCATCCCAATTTTCTAGTTCCTGGCTTCAGGAGTAATCATAATAGCAGTTCATCTCTCTTTCCTGTCATTTGATTTTATAAATGCCTTTGGCTTGAAATAATTATGTACCCTTTTGAACCAGCAACATGTTAAATAGTTAATACCAAACAATAAAAGCCAACCAGTTTAAGTCTCTTATTTTGCCAGCAGCCTGTAAAATGAATTTGCCCCAAAGGAAATGGCAGGCATAAATAAATTCAGTGAAAGTTGATTTACTGAATTCTTTCAGTGGTTCCATGACATAAAATCCAAACAAGCTTGTTTTCTGTATTCACGCAAGAAGCCTTTGATCTTTGATGCTGATTACTTTGATGCCAGAATAAGTAGCCACATACAACTGTCCTAAACAGATATAATTAAATAATTCCTTTATTAAATTTGGCTCTTGATCCTTTCTAAACAAGTACCATCAGTGAAGAAGCTTTAAGAGAATGTAGATGGGCCGTGAAATTTTGCAGAGCTGGTGGAACAGAATTTTTATTGAATTGAAACTTTTTTCCTTCAACAGCATGGAATTCATACTTGAAATTGATGTTACCACCTGGTATTTAATCAAATATTTAGAGAGCCCCCTTTTAATTCATTCCTTTATTTTTGAGGCTAGTTTCAGAGCACTTAATACCTAAAAGCTAAGCTCTGGAGGTTATCTCGACGTAGAATTGAATGAAAGTTGTGAGTAGTTTTATATAACATATTACTAAAACTTCTCTCAAAAGGTATTTGGCTAGACTTCAGCATAAGGGAGTTACTGTTGTGTGCTATTCAAAACAGGTTAACTATATAGCAGTATCAAGGTAGAACTTGTTGACCTAAAACAATAAAATAGGTTTTTCGGGAACAGCAAATAATTGCATTTTGGTACGTGCAGTCTATGGCAAAGCATAGGCAAGTCCAGAGAACAAAGGAAGGAAGCCTGCTTTTTTATAGGGAAAAGGGAGTTGGGTCAGGCTGTTCTAAATGAAAGTTCATGGGAGGAAAGTAGGAGTTTTAGAGTGACGATGGTTTTTCATTTACTGAGCTGTTTCTCGTTGCCTGGGCTATTGCTGAGCAAGGAGAAATTCTTCCTTTGGGATTGTTAAAGTAGTTGCACTTTCTGTTTGGGAGTACAAGGTGTGCTACTTCCAAGTGGGGTATGTTAACGAAGGTCAGTGCATGCAAATAATAGTGAGAATGCGTGAGAGCTCCCTCTACAGACCATTCCTGACCAAGTTTAGTTGAGGTTTTCTTTATTAATTTTCATATTCAAAAAGCATAGACTTCACAAAGCAAAGACTTCAGTCATAGAGGCTTAGCAATGCTTCAAATAATGATTATTGCAGTGCTAAGAAGGTGATAAGCAAGAGATAAACATTAAAGCATTTATCCTTTGGCAGTGCAAAGAAGCAAAGAGACTTGTGGAAATTTGACTTAATATTTCAGTATTACACATTGTTAGCATAGAATTAATTCAAGTTTTAACCTTTGGAACCATTTAGATTTGGATTTGAATCACATTACTTGTTAGCATTGTAGCCTTGGCCAGGTGTTTAATGTCTGAGACTCTGATTTCTAAGGGCTTTTGATCGGATCAGAGAGAATTTATGTGGAATGTTTGGCAAATAGTGGATGCTCGTTAAATAGTGGCTATTAATATTGTTGTTGACTACTAAAATCAAGAAAGATTTATCTTAGAATTTCAAATTCATTTATTCCTAATTTCTGTATAATTTACATTTAACTTGACAAACGCTAAGTAAAGTCAGATCTGTGCCCTGTAGTATTTGCATTTTTAGAACATAGATCTGAGTCACATTCTGACTCAACTGATAACAAAACTTCCTAAATGTTAACTTTGTTACATGTTTTTTAAACTTTCTGCAAGTGATTTGATTAAGTAAGGATTGAAGGAAACATTTTACAGAATGGCTTAAACACAAAAGCTAGACTAAAACAGAGGGGCAAAGAAAATAAACACTTCATTTAGAAAATGTGGAGATCTGAAATCAGATTCAGAGGGTTCGTATATGATTTTGCTATTTAATTACTGATGATTGCTTTTTAAGCTTTGAATTTTTGACTGTTTTAAGACTCCATGATAGTTTTATTACCAGCCTGAACTGTACCTAGGTTTGTAACAAAATGGATAAAGAGGGTAATTTTATACTCACTAAAAGAGTTTATTTTTAAAGGGGACCTTATTGCAAGTATTTCTGATGAAAATTACAAATCCTGCAGAGCCATAATCACCATTTAATCTGATGGTTTATTTTCTGATTTTTTTGTCTTTCTGTCTTTTCTAGAGCCACACCCACAGCATACGGAGGTTCCCAGGCTAGGGGTCTAATCGGTGCTGTAGCCAACGGCCTATGCCAAAACCACAACAACTTGGGATCCAAGCCACGTCTGCGACCTACACCACAGTGTATGGCAACGCTGGATCCTTAACCCACTGAGTGAGGCCAGGGATGGAACCTGCAACCTCATGGTTCCTAGTTGGACTTGTTAACCATGAACCATGACGGGAACTCCTAATCTGTTGGTTTATGAGTTCATTGTGGTCTTTTGTGTGCTCAACATGCACATACATTGCTGTGTTATATTAGAGAATGCTTGAATGATGTTTGCTGTTTTCTTTTTTTCTGGTTTACAAGGTACAGTGATAGGTATCGGTGGGATTATCAATAATAAATGAACCTCTGCTTTTAGTTACCTTTATTTCCAGAGGGACTTAGTGCTTATAATATAGTCCGTTTCTCTAGGTAATGGAGGTTGGAAACAGTGCTAGGAGAGATGCAGACTAGGATTATTTCTCCCTGGAAGCGCCACAGAGGTGGTGACTGGTATGGGAAGATGAGTACGAGTGTGCAGTAGAGAAGTGGGTGAAGGACTCTGTAGGCCTGGTGGTTTAGAGAGCAGGAAGAAGTTTGGTGTAGCCAAGGCCTATGACCAAAAGGGCAGAGGTAGGAGATGAGATTGAAAAAATAATTCAGAGCCAGGCTGTGAGCAGGTTGTATAGCTTATTTACGGAGTGTAGATTTGCATCAGGAGGGCAATATTGAACTAGTAGCATTTTACTAGATGTTTGAAAAGGCACATTTCACAAGGAAACCATTCTCATACAATCAAGTGTGCTTTCATTAAAATGAACTGTTTATTGATTGATGGGCATATGTTTACTGGTTGTCTCTTATTTGCTTGGTGTTGTTGGATACGGAGGTTAATACCAAAGGGGGAAAATGCGATCTCTTCCACTGAGGAACAGTAGTTGAAGCAAGTTGGTTTAGTAATAAATATTATGAAAGTGTTATAATATTATAAATATTATGAAATATTATGAAGTTGTATAGTTTATTATTTATTTTTTAAATTTTTCTCTACTTATTTCTTTCTTATCCTTAAAGGCTTTAATTGATATCCATTTTGAGCCTTTTTTAAAAAATTGAGATAAAATTCACAGGTAACATCTTATTTTCGGGTGTACCACATAGTTTATATATATACTACAAAATGATCACCACAGTATTTCAAAATTAATATCCATCACTGCACATGGTTAATAAAAATTTTTTTCTTATAAAAACTTTTAAGGTCTGTCTTAGCAACTGTATTATACAGTATTACTAATTATAGTCACCATGCTATACATTGCATCCCTATGACTTACTTATTTTATAACTGGAAGTTTATACCTTTTGATCACCTTCACCCATCTTGCCACCCACCAACCCCAGCCTCCAAACAACACCAGTTGTTCTCTAGTTCTGTGAGTTCTCAGGTTTTTTTGTTCTTTATATTCCACATGTAAGTGAGATCATAAAGTATTTGTCTTTCTCTGTCTGACTAATTTCACTTAGCATCTAACTCCCTCAAGGTCCATCCATGTTGTTGTAAATGGCAGGATTTCCTTTTCTTTTTTAATGGCGTTGTATATATACATATGTGTATGTAACTTATCCATTCATTTGTCCTTGGACACTTAGGTCGTTTCCGTGTCTTAGCTATTATAAATAATGCCTCAGTGAACATGGGCGTGCAGATATCTTTTCAAGTCAGAGTTTTAATTTCCTTCAGATAAATACTCAGAAGTGAAACTGCTTTATGAAATGGTAGTCCTGTTTTTAATTTTTTGAGGAACCTCCATACTGTCAATTTACATTCCCATCAACAGTGTACAAAGGTTCTGTTTTCTCCACATCCTCACCAACACTTGTAATTTCTTGTCTTTTGGGTAACAGCCATTCTAACAGGTATGAGGTGGTATCTCATTGTGGTTTTGATTTGCATTTGCCTGATGATTAGTGATGTTGAGCACATTCTCAGGTGCTTGTCAGCCATCTGTATGTCTTCCTTGGAACACTATTCAAATCCTCTGCCAAAATGTTGTTATTTTTGCTGTTCGGTTGTATGAGTTCTTTACATATTTTGGATACTAATCCCTTCCCAGATATATCTCAGCCTCTTATTCTTCGTCTGACTCTTACTTTGCATAGATAGCGAGTTATACTTTTTTTTTGACTTCAGAAGTTGCCTTAGTCCATGTTCCATGGATTGTTTCTGTGTATGTTTTGTTCTTCTAACTAATCTTATAAGACTCTAATTAGCATGTGTCTGATCTTAATGTATTTTGTTCTTCAAAATATCTGGGTCAGTGCTAGATAAGAACACTAAGTGTTTAATAACAGCTATTGAAACTTTGTCTATTCTTTATTTATTTTTGCTTTTTAGGGCCGCATCCTCAGCACACAGAAGTCAGCACATGGAAGTTCCCAGACTAGAGGTCAAATTGGAGCTACAGCTACAGGCCTACACCACAGCCACAGCAACGACACATACCACAGCATCTGCGATTCATACCACAGCTCACAGCAACACCAGATCCTCGACCCACTGAGCAAGGCCGGGGATCAAACCCACATCCTCATGGATAGTAGTTGGATTCGTTTCTGCTGTGCCACAAATAGGATACACATAAATAGACTTTTGAAGTAGAAGGTTTTCAGTTATATAAAATGTAGTGTACTTGTTAGACATTAGCAATAATTAGCTTACTTGTGTAGCTTATTAATGAGCTATTAATGAAATTCTTAACAATTAATAATCAATAATTATGCCCAATTTTTAAGAAATATCTTTGCAGCCGTTTGAGATACTTAATTTTCCTGGATGTATGATTTGGGTTTATATGTAGATTAGGTTAGTTTTTCATTTGGTTGTGTTTTTTTCAAATATTTAAATGGAAAGAGTTCAGAATCTCTGGAGGTGAGATCCAAGCATATTGTATTCTAAAGGCTCTGTTGCTGAGCTCTGGATTGTGAATAATTTCCTGTCTTTGGGTATTTTAATAAAGAAACCAATTAGAAGGTCTAGCTCTTCTAAGACAGTTTATGTACATCCCTAGTGTCAGCACTGAGGCTATGGTATGGGAATTAGAATGAAAGGGACAAGAAAAAGGAAGGATTTGTACATCATTCATACATAGATTTTGGGGAGTTTGATGTGGTAGCCAATAGGCAGCTGTCCTTGAATGTGTTAGTGATACAATAAAGTGACATGTCTCATATCTCTTTGGCTTCACGCAAGGCTTCATTTTGTATCTGATGCTTTGGAGCCTATGCTACATTTAAAGGCCATTAGGAAAAATTCCCACCCAGTGGCTGAAGTCATGAATCTTAAGAGTTACACTGTTTTCTCCCCTTGCCCTCTCCCCTGATATCTAATAAGTCACCAGATCTTTTCAAGTTTTAGCTTTTAAATATCTCTTAAAAGTGTTTTCTCAGAGTTCCCATCGTGGCTCAGCGGAAACCAATCTGACTAGTATCCGTGAGGACGTAGGTTAGATCCCCAGCCTCGCTCACTGGGATAAGGATCCGGCGTTGCCTGAGCTGTGGTGTAGGTCACAGACACAGCTTGGATCTGGTGTTGCTGTGGCTGTGGCTGTGGCAGGTGGCTACAGCTCTGATTTGACCTCTTGCCTGGGAACTTCCATGTGCCCTAAAAAGACAAATAAATAAATAAAAAAACTGTTTTCTCTTTATCCCTACTGCTTCCCTCCTAGAATGGGTCTTCATCATTTTTTGCCTGAATATCTATAACAGCTTTATTGATTTTCCTGTCTCATCCCTCTTCCCTACTGCTGTTAAAGTCATGTTTGTTGTATCATATTCCTTTATAAAATCCTTCAGTGGTTCGCTGTTACCTAGGATAAAATCTAAATTCCTTAGTATTTCTGTTCACAGCAGTTTGCCACCTCATTACCAGCTACTCAGGGAATGTTGGTTATATATTCTATACCATAATGAACATAAGGTGTTCTTTCATAACTTTGCATATGCTGTTCTCTTTGCTTATAATCCTTATTTCAAATTGATCAGTTTTACAAATTCATGTGAATCCTTTAATACACCTCAGATGTAATCTCTTAAATGTTTGCTCCCATCCTTTGTCCCTCCTCCCTCCACCAGCTAGCCTTCCTTTCCTTGCTTTTATGGCATATAGTCAATGTCTGACATCTCACCATTCAGTAATTTTTTTAAAAAACTGATCTGCTCTTCCCTATTTTTTGTGACTTTCAAATAACTTGGATTTTTTTAAATGGTCAAACTGTTTTCCCTCATCTAGCACAATGGCTTACTTGTAATCATGCGAAGTGGAATATTACTGTGATTCATGTCCTAGGCTAAGTGAGTTGTAAATAAGATGGGAGAAGGTGACACATTTGTGTGCTTAGTGGAACAGATACTTCTTTGCCTTCTGTTACATCAGAATTCACTGATCATTGCGTGAGTAGCTATTGTGTTTTCCTTTTATTGAATTTATGCTTACAAAGAAAAAAATGATAGGTTCAAATTGTTCTTTTGTTCTTTTTGCCATGTCTCTATGTTCCTTGGAACATGTTCTACCACTCAGAAGCAGTATGATTTGGGGCAGATTATTTCATTGCTCTGGGCTTCAATTTCCTGATCTGTAAAACATATAGTAATAGTACTACCTCAGAAGGTTGTTGTCAAAGTTGAATGAGTTACTGTAAGGTGCTCACTCATCACATGGCTCTCTCCTCACTTTGGCCTTTATTCAGCCCTGAATGTACAAAGCTTGATCCTGCCGCCAGCCTTTGTGGATGCTACTTCCTCTCCTGAGATCTCAGTCTTGATCTGACTGGATCCTGTTCAACTCCAGGTTTCCTACTAGACTGGCAGTCCCAGGACAGCCCAGCACCTGGGACTGTGTGGAAAAGAGAACAGGATCGTGTGGAATGGAAGGTTGCTTCCTCTGGGGTTGTAGACAGAAAAGATTCTCTCATCATAGGCAGGGAAGAAAAGAGAAACCATTTATATGGATATGTATTATAAACACATAAATTAAATGGTGAAATTGGAAATGTCTGATAGTTGAGGTATTAAAATAGAAGTCCACAAACTAATCAAACTGCCTAAATGACCATCAAATTGAGCTTACATTAGTATTTTTAATTGCTCTCCCCCTTCCAATTTGAGTACACTACTGTTTATGCTTTAAAATTAATACATGCCAATTAAACTTCAAAAAAAGAAACTCAAAACAGTTGATCGCCATAATCCTGAGTGTGATTTCAAAAGCTAAAAATTTGGCAGTAAATTATTAGTCAAGGAACAAAATTATAAATAAGATGTACTCATAGCTATGCTTTACAAAAGTGAATTCAGAAGGACATGCACCAAGTATTACCAGTACTGATGGAGATTATCTTTGGGCAGTAAAATTATAGATGATTATTTTGTCTTTTACTTTTCAGTAATTTCTGTCTTTTCTGTGAAGATGTGTATAGAACTACAGCCTGGTGATACTATACCAGAATTCAGTGCATTTTATTTTTTAATTTTTTTTTATTTTCAAATTTTCTTATTATTATAGTTGATTTTTAATGTGCCTATTTTTAAAAGTCTTAAATGTAAAAAAAAATGAGCTATTTGTAGAAAAACAATGAAGTTAAAGAATAGTATTTTTTTGAAAAAGGAAACTGTTCCCAAAAAGGCCAATTTAAGTTACATAAGTGTAAAAATCTTATTTCAAAATTGTCATTTTAAGTATAACATCTTGGGAGTTCCCGATGTGGCTCAGTGGTTAACGAATCCAACTAGGAACCATGAGGTTGCAGATTTGATCCCTGGTCTTGCTCTATGGGTTAACGATCCGGCGTTGCTGTGAGCTGTGGTGTAGGTTGCAGACACGGCTCGGATCTGGCTTTGCTGTGGCTCTGGTGTAGGCCGGCAGCTACAGCTCTGATTGGACCCCCTAGCCTGGGAACCTCTGTATGCCATGGGAGCGGCCCTAGAAAAGGCAAAAAGACCAAAAAAAAAAAAAAAGTATAACATCTTAAAGATTCTGCGTATTTACAAATAATGCTGAGCCATTTAACTATAAAATTTCTAACTAGAATGTGTCATGTTTCTAGAAGTGTCTACTCTGTGTTTTAGTCCAAATTAATTAAATTTAATTATTTCCCAAGTTTTGTACTTGCCCTCTTTTTTCCTCATTCTGCACACTCTCCCAGGTGGTGCAAATTACTATATATATTCAACAACTCTAAGCTCTCTATCCTTGAGCCTCTCTTCTAAGCACCTGTATTAGTTGAGACCCCCCTTGTTGTGAGTCACAGAAATTCATGAGCTTAGACAGAAAAGATACTAGGATGAGGATGCTTAAAGGTCTCAGGAATGGATAGGAACAGGAAGTAGGACAGTGTGGGGGCTTTTAGTCTCTGGGCTCTATTGCTCTGTTGGTAACTGACTTACTCTTTTCTCTCTGGAGACTAATTTCCACTCCTTCAGTCTGTATATTAGAAAGCATAACTTTCACTATTTCAGAATTTATAGGACTGGCCATGCCAAGGGAAAGGAGAACAAAACTATAAACCAAACTAGGGAGTTCCATTGTGCCTCGGTAGAAACAAACCCGGCTAGTATCCATGAGGACTCAGTTTGTTCCCTGGCCTCACTCAGTGGGTTAAGGATCTAGTGCTGCTGTGAGCTGTGGTGTGGGTTGCAGACATGGCTCGAATCCCATGTTGCTGTGGCTGTGGTGTAGACTGGCAGCAACAGCTCTGATTCGACCCCTAGCCTGGGAACTTGCACATGCCATGGTTGTGGCCCTGAAAAAAAAAATTAATAACTGGATCTAGAGCCTTAATCACATTCTAATTTGACTTTTTTAAAAACTGTTGCATAGTTGGTATTGTATTCTTCCAGTAAGTATACGATATCTGATTGTTTATCTTTTTTAATTTAGCACCGTAGCTTTTTAAAGTTGGAAGTTATGGAAAAATTTTAGGTTTTTGCTAGTGAAAATTACATGTTTTTAGAGTACTAAATAATATCATCTTCACTGATCATGAAGAATTAGTGATCTAGACTTAATTTCCCCAAAATCTATTTTCTCAAGCTTTAAAAAAAAGGTTTAATTTTTATTTGTATAGGACATTGTCTTAGTCTGTTTAGGCTCTAACAGAACACCGCAGGCTAGGTCATTTATAAAAAACAAATGTCTTTCTCACAATTTTGGAAGCTGGGATGTCCCAGGATCAAAGCACCAGCAAATTTGGTGTCTAGTGAAGGTCTGCTTCCTGTTTTCATAAATCTTGCTATGTCCTTACAAGGTGAAAGGTCAAGAATGTTCTCCTGGGTCTCTTTTATAATGGCAGTGATCCCATTCAAGAGGGCTCATGACCTAATCACCTGCCAGCAACCCCCACCTTCAGTTACTATCACTTTGGTGATTTCATTTCAACATGAATTTTGGGGAGATGTAAACATTCAGTGTATAGCAGACATACAAGAGTTGTCTTCCCAGTTTTGGATTTGGTGGACTTTGTTAAATAGATCACCAGGAATCTTAGAGGGAGTTAATTAGTATAATATAAAAAAGAGGTTTCAGAATCTCTTAGTTTTGATTCCATAGTATTTATATGAGATAGATATATATGCTGCTCTGTCTTCGCAGTTACGAAATTTTATTGTAGCCAGACTTTTTAAAAAACTACCCAATGATTTATTAATTTCAGATATTGTGTTTATTGTTCATTCTTTATAGAAACCAATTCTTCATTGAAATTCTTTTCTCAAACTGTATTTCTATTCTTTTTCTTTACTTAATACTTCCTTTAAATCATAAAGTTCTTATTTGCTAACTTCATTTATCTGGATCATCTGAAGGTCTGCTTCTAATTGTTTGCTTTCCTTTGTTATTAGTTACAATTTTCTCTTCCTCAAATGTTTCAAGTGTCTAGTAGTTCTTTATTGCAAGCCAGAGGTTGTGAATAAAAGACATTGTGTATAAAAGACATTGTGTGTAGAAGCTCCAGTTGATGTCATTCATCAGAAAGAATTTCTTCTTTTTCCTCTTCTACAGAGAGGGTTAGGGGGCTCATCTTTTTCATCCAATCAGGATTGAGCTGGAGGAAGACTGGGTTGTAGTTTTTGTGAGATTTAATACATCTTTGACTTGTTTCTTTTCTCAGGCATAGCCTTCTAGGCTTTTGATTGGGAGCTTGATGAGTCTGTTTCCACATTTCTGAAAGTCCCTGAGTTGCTTGTGCCCTTCAGAAGTTTTGAATTTAGCTTGGAAATCACTAGCCCTTGCAGCAAAATCTAGCAGATGTCTTGAAGGGAGATGAGTTGTGTCTTTGAAATAGGACTTACCCCTCTTGGTAGGATTTTGGCTCTTAAACACTATGAGATTACAGCAGATTTCTCTCTTTTTTAGAAGCTTGATTCCGATTCTCCAGCTTCTTCCCATAAGTAATCCCAGAACGAAAACTAGTCAGTTTGGGGCTCTTCAATTCCAGTCTGTCTCAAAAGCCCTGGGTAAAAGCTTCAACCTTGCTTACTCTTTTCCCAAGTAGAGTCCTGCAAAGTCCAAGCACCAGCCTCATATAGAACTGGAAAATGGCTATGGGGAAGAGAATGGCTAGGGATTTTTAGAAGGACCCTCCTCATATCCTTGCAGCCTGGAATTTACATTCACCTAGTTCTTATTAATTCTGGCACTCTCTCATATCTTTAAGATTTATTTATTTTGATCAATTATCTGACTTTTTTTCCACTTGTAGCCAAAGCAAAGGTATACTGTGACCTATTACATCCTATTTGAAAATGGAAATCATAATGTAAAATTAAATGAAAAAATTTGGAGTTTCTTTCCGTCAAGGATTTTATATTTATACCTCTTAAATAAAAAATATTCTGAAGTGACAATCATTATATAAAATGTTAATACCTTTTTATCACTGATGAAGACTAGAAGATTATTTTGGAATTGCTTTTTTTTTTTTTTTGTCTTCATTTTGAAGATATCTTATTAAGAAGACATTTTACAAAGGTTCAGGAACAGAAACAAGTGAGGGTGCAGTTCACAGGTGAGAGCTGGGTGCCATTACATCCCCTGTCTGAAGGTGCAGGGGAAGGAGGTACTGCAGAACCCGAGAGAGAGCCACCTGACAGGAACTGTGGGAAACCGCTGACCTCACTCTCCATCATTCTCTAGGTCCCTTGCTGGTGCTGCCTGTTGGCCAAACCTAACCAGAAGCCAGAGTTCAAGGCAGAGTTCAGTCCCAGTGAGGGATCCATTGGGATTGCTTCTTAACCTATCATTTAAACCCGCAACTCTTCCAGTTAGTACTCTTCTTTCTTTACTGACAAGCCTCATTTGGATGGCAGCCATCTGTCAAAAGGCAAATATAGTGGTAACAATTAGTTTTTCTTTTTCCTGCTTGAAAAAGTGAGAAATTCTAAAGATATTTGAAAGATCTTTTTTCATGTAACAGATTTTTTTTTTTTTCTTGAGACAGGTCTTTATAAGAGGTGAATACTGTCTTGTGTATTTGTGTGTATTTGCATTTTCTACATTTGATTAGCCATAAAAAGTCTGCACCCAAAGGAGACTGCAGGAAACCTGGAAATAATTCAGGTTTTTTTTTTTTTTAATTTTATTTTCCCACTGTACAGCAAGGGGGTCAGGTTATCCTTACATGTATACATTACAATTACATTTTTCCCCCACCCTTTCTTCTGTTGCAACATGAGTATCTAGACATAGTTCTCAATGCTATTCAGCAGGATCTCCTTGTAAATCTATTCTCGGTTGTGTCTGATAAGCCCAAGCTCCCGATCCCTCCCACTCCCTCCCCCTCCCATCAGGCAACCACAAGTCTCTTCTCCAAGTCCATGATTTTCTTTTCTGAGGAGATGTTCATTTGTGCTGGATATTAGATTCCAGTTATAAGTGATATCATATGGTATTTGTCTTTATCTTTCTGGCTCATTTCACTCAGGATGAGATTCTCTAGTTCCATCCATGTTGCTGCAAATGGCATTATGTCATTCTTTTTTATGGCTGAATAGTATTCCATTGTGTACATATACCACATCTTCCTAATCCAATCATCTGTTGATGGACATTTGGGTTGTTTCCATGTCCTGGCTATTGTGAATAGTGCTGCAATGAACATGCGGGTGCATGTGTCTCTTTTAAGTAGAGCTTTGTCCGGATAGATGCCCAAGAGTGGGATTGCGGGGTCATATGGAAGTTCTATGTATAGATTTCTAAGGTATCGCCAAACTGTTCTCCGTAGTGGCTGTACCAGTTTACATTCCCACCAGCAGTGCAGGAGGGTTCCCTTTTCTCCACAGCCCCTCCAGCACTTGTTATTTGTGGATTTATTAATGATGGCCATTCTGACTGGTGTGAGGTGGTATCTCATGGTAGTTTTGAGTTGCATTTCTCTTATAATCAGCGATGTTGAGCATTTTTTCATGTGTTTGTTGGCCATCTGTATATCTTCTTTGGAGAAATGTCTATTCAGGTCTTTTGCCCATTTTTCCATTGACTGATTGGTTTTTTTGCTGTTGAGTTGTTTAAGTTGCTTATATATTCTAGAGATTAAGCCCCACTTTTCCATTGGTTGATTGGTATTTTTGCTGTTGGGTTGTATAAGTTGCTTATATATTCTAGAGATTAAGCCCTTGTCAGTTGCATCATTTGAAACTATTTTCTCCCATTCTGTAAGTTGTCTTTTTGTTTTCTTTTGGGTTTCCTTTGCTGTGCAAAAGCTTTTCAGTTTGATGAGGTCCCATGGGTTTATTTTTGCTCTCGTTTCTATTGCTTTGGGAGACTGACCTGAGAAAATATTCATGATGTTGATGTCAGAGAGTGTTTTGCCTATGTTTTCTTCTAGGAGTTTGATGGTGTCCTGTCGTATATTTAAGTCTTTCAGCCATTTTGAGTTTATTTTTGTGCATGGTGTGAGGGTGTGTTCTAGTTTCATTGCTTTGCATGCAGCTGTCCAGGTTTCCCAGCAATGCTTGCTGAATAGACTTTCTTTTTCCCATTTTATGTTCTTGCCTCCCTTGTCAAAGATTAATTGACCATAGGTGTCGGTTTATTTCCGGGTTCTCTATTCTGTTCCATTGGTCTGTCTGTCTGTTTTGATACCAGTACCACACTGTTTTGATGACTGTGGCTTTGTAGTATTTCTTGAAGTCTGGGAGAGTTATGCCTCCTGCTTGGTTTTTGTTTCTCAGGATTGCTTTGGCAATTCTGGGTCTTTTGTGGTTCCATATAAATGTTTGGATTGTTTGTTCTAGTTCTGTGAAAAATGTCATGGGTAATTTGATAGGGATTGCATTGAATCTGTAGATTGCTTTGGGTAGTATGGCCATTTTTACAATATTGATTTTCCCAATCCAGGAACATGGAATGTCTTTCCATTTCTTTCCATCTTCTTTGATTTCTTTGATTAAAGTTTTGTAGTTCTCGGCATATAGGTCCTTTACCTCCTTGGTCAGGTGTATTCCGAGGTATTTGATTTTGTGAGGTGCAATTTTAAAAGGTATCGTATTTTTGTATTCCTTTTCTAATATTTCATTGCTGGTATACAGAAATGCAACTGACTTCTGAATGTTAATCTTATATCCTGCCACTTTGCTGAATTTATTAATCAGTTCAAGTAGTTTTTGGGTTGAGTCCTTAGGGTTTTCTATGTATAGTATCATGTCATCTGCATACAGTGACAGTTTGATCTCTTCTCTTCCTATATGGATGCCTTTTATTTGTTTTGTTTGTCTAATTGCTGTGGCTAAGACTTCCAAAACTATGTTGAAGAGCAGTGGTGAGCGTGGGCATCCCTGTCTTGTTCCAGATTGGAGTGAGAAGGCTTTCAGTTTTTCCCCATTGAGGATTATATTTGCTGTGGGTTTATCATAAATGGCTTTGATTATATTCAGGAATGTTTCCTCTATACCCACTTTGGCGAGGGTCTTGATCATGAATGGATGTTGGACTTTGTCAAATGCTTTTTCTGCATCTATTGAGATGATCATATGATTTTTGACTTTTTTTTTTGTTAATGTGGTGTATGATGCTGATTGATTTGCATATGTTGAACCATCCTTGTGAACCTGGGATGGACCCAACCTGGTCATGGTGTATAATTTTTTTGATATGTTGTTGGATTCGGTTGGCTAAGATTTTGTTGAGAATTTTTGCATCTATATTCATCAATGATATTGGCCGATAGTTTTCTGTTTTGGTGGTATCTCTGTCTGGTTTTGGAATGAGGGTGATGGTGGCCTCATAGAATGTCTTTGGGAGTATTCCTTCTTCTTCAACCTTTTGAAAGAGTTGAAGGAGGATGGGCACCAATTCCTCTTTATACGTTTGATAAAATTCACCTGTGAAGCCATCTGGTCCTGGACTTTTATTTGTAGGGAGTGATTTTATGACCTCTTCAATTTCATTTCTAGTGATCGGTCTGTTCAGTTGGTCTGTTTCTGCTTGATTCAGTTTTGGCAAGCTGTAAGATTCTAGAAAATTGTCCATTTCTTCCAGATTGTCAAACTTGTTGCCGTATAGTTGTTCATAGTATTCTCTTATGGTTTTTTGTATTTCTGCTGTATCCGTTGTGATTTCTCCTTTTTCATTTCTGATTTTGGTTATTTGGGTTCTTTCTCTCCTCTTTTTAGTGAGTCTGGCCAGGGGTTTGTCAATTTTGTTTACCTTTTCAAAGAACCAGTTCTTGGTTTTATTAATTTTCTCTATTGTTTTTTGAGTCTCTATTTTGTTGATTTCTTCTTTGATCTTTATAATTTCCTTCCTTCCGCTGACTTTAGGACTTTTTTGTTCTTTTTCTAATTCATTTAGGTGGAGGGTTAAGTTGTCAATTTGGGATCTTTCTTCTTTTTTGAGAAAGGCCTGTATTGCTATAAATTTCCCTCTGAGCACTGCTTTCGCAGCATCCCATAGATTTTGAGAGGTTGTGTCTTCATTATCATTTGTTTCAAGGTAGTTTTTAATTTCCTTCTTGATTTCCTCATTGACCTATTGGTTTTTTAGTAGCATGTTGTTTAGTCTCCATGTAGTAGGTTTTTTCTCTTTGCTTTTCCCATGGTTGATTTCTAATTTCATGGCATTGTGGTCAGAGAAGATACTTGAGATAATTTCTATGCTCCTAAATTTATTGAGGTTAGCTTTGTGTCCCAATATGTGGTCGATTCTTGAGAATGTTCCATGAGCATTTGAGAAGAATGTGTATTCTGCTTTTTTTGGATGTGGTGTCCTGAAGATATCAATTAAGTCTAACTTTTCTATTGTTTCCTTTAGAATCTCTGTTGCTTTATTGGTTTTCTGTCTAGGGGATCTGTCCATTGATGTGAGGGGGGGTATTAAGGTCTCCTACTATGATTGTATTCTCATCAATATCTCCCTTTTTGTCTGTTAATATTTGTTGTATGTATCTTGGTGCTCCTGTATTTGGGGCATATATGTTGATGATAGTAACATCCTCTCCTTGGATGGATCCCTTAATCATTAAATAGTGTCCTTCTTTGTCTTTCTTTAATGTGTTTTGTTTTAAAGTCTATTTTGTCTGATATGAGTGTTGCAACTCCTGCTTTTCTGTCATGTCTATTGGCGTGAAATATTTTTCCCCACCCTTTCACTTTCAATCTATATGTATCCTTTGTCCTAAGGTGAATTTCTTGTAGGCAGCATATTGAAGGTTTTTGCCTTTTTATCCACTCAGCCACTCTGTGTCTTTTGATTGGGGCATTCAGTCCATTGACATTTAAGGTGATAATTGATAGATGATTATTTATTGCCATTTGAACCTCGTGTTCCAGTTGATTCTATGGTTCTCCATTCTTCCTTTCTTTTTTTTTGGTTGGATGGTCTCCTGTTATTATCTGCTTGAGTGTTTTGTTGTTGTTTTTTTTTTTCATTTTTTGCGAATGCAATATTTGGTTTTGTTTTTTAAGTATGCCAACCCTGTCCTATAATTGTGTGTTTTAGCCTGATCGGTCCTGTAAGTTCAAACACTTCATTACTATATTAAAATTAAGAAGAGAAACATACAAACAAACAAACAAAAAGGGTTATTTATTTCCTAACATCCCTTGCCCACATTTTATGATTTTGATGACTCTTTTTTCTTTTTTTCTTTTTAATTTTATTTTGTTTGAAGCATGTTCGTGATTAAATCTGTATGCTGGCTTATTTGAGTGACTGCTCTCTGATTGCGATTTCTTCAGTCCTAGTTCTTCCTCTTCTTCTTCTTTTTTTTTTTTTTTTTCTTTTCTTTTTTCTTCCCTTTCCTTCCTTTCTTTTTGGTTTAGAGAAGCCCTTTCAGTATTTCTTTTAACCTGGGTTTTGTGTTGCCGTATTCTTTTAGTTTTTGTGTGTTGGAAAAAATTTTTATTTCCCCTTCTATTTTATTTTTTTTTTTTTTTTTTTTTTTTTTTTAGTTTTAATGATTTCTGCTGACATTTTTTTTTTTTTTTTTTTTTTTTTTTTTTTTTTTGTCTTTTGTTTTTTTTGTTGTTGTTGCTATTTCATGGGCTGCTCCCTCGGCATATGGAGGTTCCCAGGCTAGGGGTTGAATCGGAGCTGTAGCCACCGGCCTACGCCAGAGCCACAGCAACGCGGGATCCGAGCCGCGTCTGCAACCTACACCGCAGCTCACGGCAACGCCAGATCGTTAACCCACTGAGCAAGGGCAGGGACCGAACCCGCAACCTCATGGTTCCTAGTCGGATTCGTTAACCACTGCGCCACGACGGGAACTCCTCCCCTTCTATTTTAAATGATATTCTTGCTGGATAGAGTATTCTAGGTTGCATATTTTTTCCTTTGAGCACTTTAAATATCTCTTGCCATTCCCTCCTGGCCTGTAGTGTTTCTGTAGAGAAATCAGCTGATAATCTTATGGGGGTTCCCTTGTAGGTAACATTCTGCTTTTCTCTTGCTGCCTTTAGGATCCTCTCTTTATCACTAACTTTTGCCATTTTTATTATGATGTGTCTTGGTGTGGGTCTATTTGGGTTCAATTTGTTTGGGGCCCTCTGTGCTTCCTGTATCTTGAACCCAGTATCCTTTAGATTGGGAAGTTTCCAGTGATAATTTCTTCAAATACATTTTAATTCAGTTATTTTTAAGCACTGAGAAGATTAATCAGTGATAACATTTATCAAGAAGACGAGAAGTAATAAGCATCATGAAAAATATCACAGTCCTATAATTTTGTGGATGGAATAATATGGCAGAACATTTGGACCCTTGTGTGTGTTTGTGTTTGCCTGTAAATTTTCACTTTACTGCTTGATAGCAGTGGTGCTGCCCTTGACTTAGAAACGTAGATTTTGGAGGTAGCCAAGTGAGGGTTTGAACCCCACTCTTCCTTACTCTTAATGAGTTGTGATATTAACAACAAACACCTACCTAGTATTTACTTTGAGCCAGGGACTCTAAGTATGTAGCCCTTCTTTATTCTTTTAATCCTTAGTAGAGTTCTGGGGAATCAGTTCTTATAGAAATACAAGCCTGTCACCGTAGTAAGTGATTAAGCTAGAATTTAAACACAGTTCTATAAAACATCGAAGTGCATGGTAAATCCTGCGCCTGTTCCTGTTTGACCTTGGGGGAATCACAGGTATATAGCCCTCTACCAGTAATTCTGAAAGGAAAAAAGCTTGGAAATCGCTAGTCTTTTCATAACTTACTTGGTGGCAAAATAAAATCTGAATGGCTAGGGAGCTATTTGTATCCTTTGTCTATCCTATTTAGTGTGATTATTCATTCATGGGGCTAGAAGAGTAGTAATATGTTTATTTGGGGGATGCTGCTGTGGTCCTCTGAAGATGTTACAAAATTTATAGTGTGTGTGCTGCATTGCTTTCTAAGTTAAAATACAAAAAATTCTGGTAACATTCCTAGGTGACTGTGGCCCTATATTTAACTTCTGTAATATTTAGTTTTTTTATCTGTAGAAATATAAGATCTAATCCAATAGGTCTTAATAGGAATTATATTAAATAATATATGCATATACGGACTTGAGGTACCTGGTATACAGTAAGTATTCAGTTTTATAATCTTGTGCATAATTTGGATCCCAAAGGTAGAGTATATGAGAAACGTGATTTTTGTTTCGCTTGCAGCTGAAGCCCAGAGCTGCGTTGAATCTGTATAGGGTTAGTCAGAA
Organism: Sus scrofa; assembly: GCF_054392235.1. Classification (NCBI taxonomy): domain Eukaryota; kingdom Metazoa; phylum Chordata; class Mammalia; order Artiodactyla; family Suidae; genus Sus; species Sus scrofa. The sequence goes on along the minus strand of NC_139387.1, from coordinate 52,792,648 downwards.
ACCATACTTATTATAGAATGTAGTGACTTTTCCTTACCAATGGACTATTTAGAACAGCAGTAAATGTACATGTACATTATCCTGTAGTTGAGGATTTCCCAACCTTTTTCATGTCATTGCACACAGAAAATTCTTTGTAAGTGAAGGAAGAGGTTGCGTGTGGCTAGTGCCTAGGAAATCAGCATCATGACACACCCATACACACACCTTGGCAGACCAACATAGAATTGTACATACCAAATATAAGGGGAAGGTTGGTTGGTTGGTTTGTTTGTTTAGGGCTACATCTGAGGCATATGGCAGTTCCCAGGCTAGGGGTCAAATCGGAGCTGTGGCTGCAGGCCTACACCAGAGTCACAGCAACACAGGATCAGAGCTACGTCTACGACCTACGCCACAGCAGACTGCAATGCCAGATCCTTAACCCACTGTTCGAGGCCAGGGACCAAACCTGCGTCCTCATGGATGCTAGTCAGATTCATTTCCACTGAGCCACAACGGGATCACCAAGGGAGAGATTTTTAAATGTTGAAAATTGTTAGTGGATTTGCTTTCATTATCTCCTCTGTTTACACATCTATTTCAGACCAGTTAAGAAAATCTAGATAAACCTAAGTAAAACATAATTTTTTAAACATTAAAGCTCTTAATTGCTTGTATTTGTTGACCTCTTTTTTTTTTTTTTTTTTTTTTTTTTATTTTCCCACTGTACAACAAGGGGGTCAGGTTATCCTTACATGTATACATTACAATTACATTTTTTCCCCCACCCTTTCTTCTGTTGCAACATGAGTATCTAGACATAGTTCTCAATGCTATTCAGCAGGATCTCCTTGTAAATCTATTCTAGGTTGTGTCTGATAAGCCCAAGCTCCCGATCCCTCCCACTCCCTCCCCCTCCCATCAGGCAACCACAAGTCTCTTCTCCAAGTCCATGATTTTCTTTTCTGAGGAGATGTTCATTTGTGCTGGATATTAGATTCCAGTTATAAGTGATATCATATGGTATTTGTCTTTGTCTTTCTGGCTCATTTCACTCAGGATGAGATTCTCTAGTTCCATCCATGTTGCTGCAAATGGCATTATGTCATCCTTTTTTATGGCTGAGTAGTATTCCATTGTGTACATATACCACATCTTCCTAATCCAATCATCTGTTGATGGACATTTGGGTTGTTTCCATGTCCTGGCTATTGTGAATAGTGCTGCAATGAACATGCGGGTGCATGTGTCTCTTTTAAGTAGAGCTTTGTCTGGATAGATGCCCAAGAGTGGGATTGCGGGGTCATATGGAAGTTCTATGTATAGATTTCTAAGGTATCGCCAAACTGTTCTCCATAGTGGCTGTACCAGTTTACATTCCCACCAGCAGTGCAGGAGGGTTCCCTTTTCTCCACAGCCCCTCCAGCACTTGTTATTTGTGGATTTATTAATGATGGCCATTCTGACTGGTGTGAGGTGGTATCTCATGGTAGTTTTGAGTTGCATTTCTCTTATAATCAGCGATGTTGAGCATTTTTTCATGTGTTTGTTGGCCATCTGTATATCTTCTTTGGAGAAATGTCTATTCAGGTCTTTTGCCCATTTTTCCATTGACTGATTGGTTTTTTTGCTGTTGAGTTGTTTAAGTTGCTTATATATTCTAGAGATTAAGCCCCACTTTTCCATTGGTTGATTGGTATTTTTGCTGTTGGGTTGTATAAGTTGCTTATATATTCTAGAGATTAAGCCCTTGTCAGTTGCATCATTTGAAACTATTTTCTCCCATTCTGTAAGTTGTCTTTTTGTTTTCTTTTGGGTTTCCTTTGCTGTGCAAAAGCTTTTCAGTTTGATGAGGTCCCATGGGTTTATTTTTGCTCTCGTTTCTATTGCTTTGGGAGACTGACCTGAGAAAATATTCATGATGTTGATGTCAGAGAGTGTTTTGCCTATGTTTTCTTCTAGGAGTTTGATGGTGTCCTGTCGTATATTTAAGTCTTTCAGCCATTTTGAGTTTATTTTTGTGCATGGTGTGAGGGTGTGTTCTAGTTTCATTGCTTTGCATGCAGCTGTCCAGGTTTCCCAGCAATGCTTGCTGAATAGACTTTCTTTTTCCTATTTTATGTTCTTGCCTCCCTTGTCAAAGATTAATTGACCATAGGTGTCGGTTTATTTCCGGGTTCTCTATTCTGTTCCATTGGTCTGTCTGTCTGTTTTGATACCAGTACCACACTGTTTTGATGACTGTGGCTTTGTAGTATTTCTTGAAGTCTGGGAGAGTTATGCCTCCTGCTTGGTTTTTGTTTCTCAGGATTGCTTTGGCAATTCTGGGTCTTTTGTGGTTCCATATAAATGTTTGGATTGTTTGTTCTAGTTCTGTGAAAAATGTCATGGGTAATTTGATAGGGATGGCATTGAATCTGTAGATTGCTTTGGGTAGTATGGCCATTTTCACAATATTGATTTTTCCAATCCAGGAACATGGAATATCTTTCCACTTCTTTACATCTTCTTTGTGTTGACCTCTTTAATTAAGTATACTTCCCTTGTAAGTTAGAATTATGAAGAAACTATGACGTTGTCTTGAACATTTCAAGCATTGGTAAGAGTAGATAAGTCTGATGATGTATTTAATTTAAGACATTTATTTTTTTAAGGACCGGGCATTTATTCCTTCATATATTACAGTAAAAAATAGAGTAATTTTGTCACTTACTTTTTAAAAATGTACAGATTCAAAGTTTGGCTGTTCAAAGTTATTTGCAACAAGGCTGTGGGGATTGGGGCACAAGAAGTTACGTCACATTATCCCTGCCCCTCTGTGAAGCCTAAAGCATCCCTTCGTACAGAGTTGATTCTCATAGAACATAAGTTGGACATTGTCCTCAAACATAAATTCAGTGTAGCGAGTGGGGGCAGACATAGGGGAGCTGTGAGTATTGAGACCCTACTTTATCTGAGGAATTTGGGATCTGAGGAAACACCCTGCATCCTCTTTGTATCTCCTGAAAGGGCATACAGTTTGAAGGATTAAAGGAGAGTTCCTTCTTGTGTGTCTCTGTGGTGGGGGGGCAGCTCCCTGGGCTTTAGGGATCTGGTGGGGTTTGCTGAGGCAGTGTCATCCCCAGTGGCTAGTTTCCCTTTGGTGGGGCTCCTCCTTATCCTTGGAGGGTCAGATGCCTGGTGCCTTTCTCTTCGTGGGCAATGGGGGTGGGAGTAGGAGGGCAGCGTGAGTGAAAACTTTGCCTCCTTCTTGGTGCTTCCTTGGCTCTGAGGAGCCTTGGCGCTCTGTCTGCTCCAGCTGAGGTCTGTTTCAAGAGGAGTTTCCAGAGTTAAAATATTTCTGACAGCCTTACAAATCCACTTCAGTTTTAATACTTTAAAAACTTTATAATTTGGGGGCTTTACCACCTTCAGAAGTTGTAAGGCTAATGGATCATTCCATAATAGCCCATGGCTAGAACATTGTTGCGTGTTAATTTGGAAAGAATGTGGCTGGTCCTCAGCACTTCTCTAAACCAGGGCATGTTACATATTAGCTGTGTTGCTTGATTTTTTTCACAGAATGTTTCATCTTCATTTAAATCATAAATCTGAATTACATTAATCTAAGACCTACCAGTGTTCCCCAAAATAACATGGTAATTTTTGTAAGAAAAAATAAGTAGTAACAAATATTCCATTATAGTAACAGAAAAATAACGAAACAAAATTCCAGAATATATGAAGTCATTGTGACTAAAAAAAAAAATCAAACGTACTTTATAGTTTAAATTTTATTATAGTAATGGTCTTCCCTGTCATCTCCACAGGCATGTTACAGAGCTAAATACAGTCTCTTTTCGGCTGTCATTATTTTTAACCTCAGAAACTTGAAATGTTCGATGTGTAGAGTTTAGAGACTAGAAAGCTGCATGGAGTGAGTTTTCTCTGTCTTTGGGGAAATGGTATTGCTTTATAAGTGCAATTTGCAGGGCAGATAAAGTGAAATTATGTGGGCAGAAGTAGTGAGAGGTGTAACTAACGTGTAATCACATAATAGAGCGCATAGCCCAAAGCTGTTGACAGCAGTGCTGGGTCCTGGAGGTGAGGCACTGTGTACATGCCAAGTTTTGGCCAGACTTTGTCTTTGAGTAATAATCCTCAGAATTCAGAACTCATTTTTTTTTTTTTTTTTTCCTTTCAGAAAACTGAAGAATGGGAAAAAAAGAAGACTGAAGCAGACATGGAAGAGTATATTTGGGAAAACAGCACCTCAGAGAAAAACATCCTGGAAACACTTCTCCAAATTAAAGCTGCTGAGAAAAATCTAGAATTAAGTAAAGAAGAGCTCCTTGGTACTAAAGAAGTTGAAGATTACAGAAAGTCTGTTGTTAGTCTTAAGAATGAGGGGGACAATGAAAATACCCTTTCTCAGTACAAAGAATCAGTGAAGAGACTATTAAATTTGGCGTGAACTGTGTAGGAAAATTGCCTTGATTTATTAATTTTATAATGTATATGTAATGATTATCTAATTTGCTATCAAGTTGAAAATGTTAAAAAACCATTGTCTTATTACGTCCGAGTTTAAAATTATTTCTTTCATCCTAATGCACTATAGCAGTGATTATTCAGAAGTTTTCTTACTTATACACTGGGGCAATCAGACTAATTAGATCTCTCTGCTTTCTTCTGGTTCTAAAGTATTTGGGTTTTATTTCTGCCATTAACAACCTTAGTATTCATACATATACAGTATCATTTTGTCACCTGCTACATTGTTCTCTCCACAAATTAGCACCCATTGGTTGCTTTTGTATGGTGATTTTGGTTGTACAGGAAGCGAGGCCCAGAACCCAGTGCCCTAAAGTTCAGTGTTTTGTTTATATAACTGCTATCTACCTAATGTGTTTTTTGCAGATGCTGATTTTGATTAGAAACAAGTCGTTGGCAGTATTTTCTAACCTAAAAGGTTTGTTCCATCCCTCTATTTGGCTCGGGGTGGGGGGGGGTCACTTTTTGTTGACTCACTTCTGTTTAGCATCCAATTTCCCATATTCTTTTGCTCACTTCTCCAAGCCCAAACTTGCAGAAAAGTGAAAATAGAGATTACCTGGTATTTGTCTTTTTGGATGCTCCAGCTAGAACTTCCACAGCCCGGAAAAGAGATGGCGTATAAGGGCCTTGAATTTAATTGGAGTAAATGGCACAATGTTAACTTCCCTAAGAAACATTTCATTCAATTTAGCTGTTAATTCAGTATTTTTAAGTATCTCTATAAGTCATTTCTTACCACTTTGAAAGTTACCAATAAATGATTAATTTAAAATCAAAATAAAGGAATTATTGAGGTTATTATTTGCCTAAAACTTATTTTCCTTGACAGAATTAGAGGATATGAAATGCTGAAAGGAATTTAAAAATATTGCCCCAAAAACATATAAATTGAAGGTATGATTTGGTATTAGCAAGTCCAAGAATCCTTGGGTTATAAAGGACAACGGCAGGGTCTTGAGTACAAAAAGGAACGAGAATTATGTTGTATTCCACTGGATGGAAATAGTGAATAAAACACAAAGTAGATAAAACCAAATGTTTAGGTCAGATTTAAAACATACATAAATGTATGGAAATGTTATATTTCTTAGAGACCTATAGAGTTAAGGAAAACTCAGACACAGAAACAGGATTGAAGGAAACACTGCAAACAGTAGAAGCTGAGGAGCCATGGTCATTTGGGAACATGTAAGAAGTCCTCAATCCTGTAGCAGTAATACTGTGCAGATGAGTAGTCAGGTGGAATAAAGATCTTGACCTTGCCCCAAGAGAGGCCCACCCTCAGCTTCTGGGAGGTAATCTTTCATATGTTATAGAGGTGTCTTTGTTTAGGGTAGGAGTCAGTCACAGTGGATTTTAGGGTGGGGTTGGCTACATCCCATAGCCTTAGGCATGTGGGGATGGGGGCGGGGGGGGGGGCACCAACCAGGTGTTTAGGGTGGGGGTGCCTTGAGTCACCTGATAAATCATTCAGGCCAGCTAGCAGCTGAGATCAACTGCCCAGGTGATTGATCAGTCCATCATACCTATATAATGGAGCCTTGATAAATACTTTGAGGCTCAGGTAAGCTTCCCTGCTTGGCAGTCCTCTGGGCATATTGTCACACACAGGTCCTGGGAGAGTAATGCCTCCTGCTTCCACGGGGAGAGGACACCAAAAGCTGTGAGTTTGGGACCCTCCTGAACTTCATCCTAGGTGCTTCTTCCCTTAGCTAATTTTGATCCATATCCTTTCCCTGTAATAAACCATAACTGTGAGGCGAACAGCTTTCATTCAGTTCTGTGAATTCCTCTAGGGAATTATCAAACCTGCAAGCGGTTTTGGGACACCCCCCCCAATCCCTTCAACTCACAGTTGGTGTCAAAAGTAAGGGTGGTCTTGTAGAAGCCTGTGCCCTTTTAACCTTTGCAGTTTGGCTGACTCCAAGCACCTGACCTGAAGACTGAGGCTGTGGCATTGACACCTAATGTCAACATCTTAGAACTGTAAGATTAATACAAAACTGCCTCAAAAGGGACTACTTGTCATTAGATTGTTATCCTTTATTAATTGATCTAATATATACAGTGAACCAAATATTCATACTTATAATGAGGATTCTGCAGGACACTTTTTGCTTATTGATACGTAGTCACTTCTGACTTCAAACTTAATGTCATACCTCGGAAGTTGCGTATCACATGGGTAACTAAGAAATTTATCAAACCTATTTTCTTAATTGTAGGGTGCTTCAGTTTCTCTTTGCATATTTTCTTTCCAAAATTCTTATATATCTCATAATAACAAACTATTACAGGTTTTTATTCCCAAAGCTCTGGCTAGTTTCAGTGTTGGAAAGCCTTTGATATCATGGTTATTTCCTATTATGGGTATAACAACCTTAGCTTTAGTTGTTGACTAGGCCCTGAGATCTTTGTTTCTTAAAGTTTTAAATTCTGTTCAGAAGTTCTCTTTGGTCCCTTTGGTTTCCAATAAGGACATCATTGCTTTTGCTTCTTGGCTGACTATTCAGGTCACCTCCACAGTCTTTACGTTTATTTAGCTTATCTGATGGTCAAAGGTAGAGGTTGAAGAAGAAGAGTTTGGGTTTGTTTTTCTTACAAATATGTTTTTCCCAAATTATGGTCATTTCTATAAAACAATATCAATTTTAGGGAATGAGTAAAATTCTGAGAAACCCTAAGAAAGAAGAAACACCCCCTTTGTTTTGGCAGCCCTAGTTTGTTGGGAAACTCTTAAACGAGTTGTGTATATTTAAAAGAAAAGTAAATAATCTTTTAAAAGAATGTATATACAAATTTTAAAGATTGCTTCCTGAATAATTTAAATATCATTTTAGGATAATTTAAGTCTTGATATCTCCCCTAGGTTGCATGTTTTTTCCTAATGAATTAAGAAAGAAATTGATAAAATTTATGATACTTACTAGGAATAGCAAATTAAGGTAAAGTGATTAAATTTTTTAAATTCAGACTTTCATTTGTGGTTAATACTCTGAGGGAACTACTATTTTATTAATCTTATAAATAGGATTTCCTCTTTATTATGTTTAATGGCTGTCTTTTAATATCTGTTCTCAGGTTAAAAAATATTTTCAGGGATAAGATTAAGGGCCTACAGTTTTAAGATCATTAGAGACTTGAATTTTAGTTTTCTACACTTAAGAGTCAGAGTATATGACTCAGGAAGAGGGGTTGAGTCTGGTGTAAGAAGTGGACAGAGCTGAAATACCTATAGCTAATATTTGCACCTGGGAAAATAGTTTATACAACTGAGGGGATGTAAACTAAAACTCCTAAGATTTATTCAACAGAAGTCAAGGGTAGGTGTTCCCGTCATGGTGCAGTGGTTAACGAATCCGACTAGGAACCATGAGGTTGTGGGTTCGGTCCCTGCCCTTGCTCAGTGGGTTAACGATCCGGCGTTGCCGTGAGCTGTGGTGTAGGTTGCAGACGTGGCTCAGATCCCACATTGCTGTGGCTCTGGTGTAGGCCAGTGGCTACAGCTCTGATTCGACCCCTAGCCTGGAACCTCCATATGCCGAGGGAGCGGCCCAAAGAAATAGCAAAAAGACAAAAAAAAAAAAAAAGTCAAGGGTAAACTCAAAGATCTCAGTGCCATAATCATTGAGAGCATGTCAGTTTTAGAAAATGAAGATGATGGATTAGGATTAAGAAAGATTAATCAAACAGAAAACTATATAAAAATCAGGAAGTTTTTGCTCACAGGTCAGTACCTGTATTCATTTACAGTGCTTTTTTGCTCAAACCACTAAAAGATGTCCTTAACACATGTGAGAGTAATTTGACCTTGATGGGAGGCAAATATGATGTTATGGTATCTTCCTCCCTGTATCTTTTCTCCATACTCATTGGCAAAATAGAGGCTTTTAGTCCAACAGTGATTTTGAGCATAGACTGGAGCCATTCATTTCCTGTTAAATCTGGCTTTGCTACATACTAGCTATGTGACTTTAGGCAAGATACTTAGCCTCTCTTCTCAGTTTGTTCATCTGTAAGATGTGAAAATAACAGCATACCGAACTCACAGGGTTGTGTAAGGACTCAACAATACGTGTTCGGCACTTAGAACTGTATCTTGTACATGGTGCTAAGTAACTGCAGAGGTCAGAATTTTGGAACTTTGACAGAAGATATACTATTCCCCAAAAAAAGGAAATAATCAGAAAAGCAGTTATGCCGATCAAACATTGGCGTTTTTTAGAAATTAGTATGAAAGGGCATCTGTTGCGTTTTGTTGTTTTTTTAACTAAACTGCCCTTGTCTTACAGAAAACTAAAAATGATACTCTTGAAAGCTTATAGTGCTCACATCTTTTACCATTAAGAGCGCTCCTTCAGAAGGGTGCATTTTTTCATTTGCCTGGAACCTGACTTTCTCTGTCCTGGTTTATACTGGCCCTGCTGCTTTCGATAGCATCCAGATGCCAGGATGACTCCACAACAGCAGAGAAAGATGACAGAGGTGCAAAGGGCCACAGGAACCAGCCAGGTCTTTGACGTCGCAGATGCCGGATCAGGTGCTATGTCTTCACTCTCAGATGTATGGTTTCTGCTGTTGTAACCTTTGGTTTTGTTCAGTAACTGTTTGCTACTGTTGAGTTGGGATGGAATAGGCATATGAGAAAGTTTTGTGTCTACAGGCACAAAGAAAGGAGAAAGAGTCTTGTTATCAGGGTTGTTGATGAAATCAGTACTGGGTGACACCATATTTACCTTTGTGCTAATGGAGTCATTCAGGAAAATGAATCTTGCCCAAGAGTCTGTGGTTAATTCCTTGGAATACCTAGTATTTGTGGTTGCAACAAAATCTTGATGTGCAGTTGATGATGGCGCCTCTATTGACCGTAGCATTTGATTTATCATGGTTGGTTGTTGTTTATCTAAATTCATAGCTTTTAGAATTCTTAGTCTCTCCCGTGTATTAGATGAAGAACGAGTATTTAGATATGTGGGCAGTGACTGTTCAAAAACAAGCAAATCTGGATCTATACCTGAAAGATAGATAAGGCATCATTTAAAAAAATTTTTTTTTCTTTTTTGGCCACCTCTTGGCCTATGGAGTTCCTGGGCCAGGGATCAGATCTGAGCCACAGTTGCAACCTCTGCTGCAGCTGTGGCAGTGCTGTATTCTTTAACCCACTGTGCAAGGCCTAAGATAGAACTTGAGTCCCAGTGCCCCAGATGCCACTGATCCCATTGCACAACAGTGAGAACTCCTAAGCTTTTAATTAAAGGAGAGGACTTTAGGGAGTTCCATTGTGGCTCAGCAGTAACAAACTCTAGGAGTTTCCATGAGGATGATCTCTAGCCTTGCTCAGTGGCTTAAAGATCTGGCATTGCAGTGAGCTGTGTTGTAGGTTGCAGACGTGGCTCAGATCTGGTATTGCTGTGGCTGTGGTGTAGGCCAGCAGCTACAGCTCCAGTTCAACCTCTAAGCCTGGGAACCTCCATATGCCTCAGGTGCAGCCCCCCTCTCCCTAAAAAAAGAGAATGAGAGAGAAGACTTTAAAGTACTTCTTGGAGAAGTCTTGGGTTTTGCCACTATGAATAATTGAACTAATAAACTAATTTCAGGTTCCACCCCTGCACACCTCTAAAAGGCTTAGAAACATACTGGCCACATTTGAATCTATCTTAACTTCCTAAGACACTTTCTGTTGTGAATGAATTTGGCTACATCACAGAGAAAACTTTGTGTCTGCCAGGGTTTTTGCACAACAATCAACAATCACAGCTTTGGGGCAGGAGCTGCAGAAAAAGTAACCATTTGCTACTCTAACATCTTAAAGTTAAAATGGGGCCTGAGAAGTGTAACCGTGTTCAAAATTGTTCCCAAAGCCTTAAATTGCACCCCTTTCCAGTGCCTGAGGGTCTTCATTGTAAACTAACTGAGGGTCTTCTTATAAATTAACTTCTTTCTCTCTGGCTTCAAAAACACTCAACAGCTTCCCAGTGGTCCCTGATGCCAATCACACTGTTTCCCTTTCAGTCTCTCTTACACACTCTCTCTTCCTCCCACCCGCCTCAACAAACCAACATCCACTTCCTTCATTTCCTTTCTGACTTCGTTTAGTGCCTTCTGCCATCTTGTTTCCATCCTCACTTTTCTGCCAAAATTCTGCTTCTCACTACTTTGGCTTCTCCTGTCCTCGATCCTGATGGCCATCCTCTCCTTGAATTCTTCACCACGTGACTCCCTGGACCCCAGATTCCTTTGACACATTACCTCCATCCCTCTGCCTTTTGTTTCTTCATTCTTTTGCTGGTTCTCTTCTTGGTCCTAACTGGTTGGGTTGTTTCTGCGATCTTTAATCCTTGTTTTCTGCTGTACTTCTCTTCATCCCATACCACCTCCCCCACAAAAGAGGTTATCTTCATCAGCTGTCATCCACTACATTGATGGCCCTGAAATCCACATCCTCGATATTTTTCCTCTTTCTTGAGCTCTGATCTCATTTCTCCTGTGCTTTACTGGAGGTTCCTATCTAAACATCTCACATCACCACTGACATTCTCAAAACCAACCTTTTGCCCTCCTCCTTGTCTTGTTCAGTGGCATCATCATACTTCTATCACCCATTGCTGGACTCTGCATGGCTAAGGGATTTTTGACTCCTCTCTCTGCTCCTCTGTTCTCTCTCTCTCTCTTTTTTTTTTTTTTTTTTTTTTTGGCCACACCGTGGCATATGGAAGTTCCTGGGTGAGGGTCTGAGTCTGAGCCACAACTGTGACCCACACCACAGCTGTGGCAACACAGGATCCCTGACCCACTACACTGGGCCAGGAAATGAACCTGCACCTCTGCAGCGACATAGGCTGCCCCAGAGACAATGCTGGATCTTTAACCTGCTGTGTCACAGAGGGAACTCCTTTTTCTTTATCCGAATAGTAACTAGGTGCTATCCAGCCCCTTCCCAGTATGCTGATATGCATCCTTCCTCTTCATTGCATCTACAATCACCATGTCTAGATGTCATGTTTCCCTGACTGCATTTTCTTTTCTTTTTTTTTTTTTTTTTGTCTTTTTGCTATTTCTTGGGCCGCCCCTGCGGCATATGGAGGTTCCCAGGCTAGGGGTCCAATCGGAGCTGTAGCCACCGGCCTACGCCAGAGCCACAGCAACGCGGGATCCGAGCCGTGTCTGCAACCTACACCACAGCTCATGGCAACGCCAGATCATTAACCCACTGAGCAAGGGCAGGGACCGAATCCGCAACCTCATGGTTCCTAGTCGGATTCGTTAACCACTGCACCACGATGGGATCTCCTGACTGCATTTTCTAATCTGCATCCTGCATATGATTTTCCTGGACTGAGATAACCACACATCACTTTAATGATTGCATTTACTCATTAAATATCTTTGCTGGTTCCATATTTCTTTTTTCTTTTTATATTTTCCTTTTTTTTTTTTTTTTTTTTTATTTTAATGGCCCACCTGTGGCATATGGAGGTTCCCAGGCCAGGGATGGAATCCAAACCACAGCTGTGATCTACACCGTGCTTCAGCAATGCCAGATCCTTTAACCCACTGCACCAGGCTGGGAATCAAACCCGATCCTCCACACCAACCTGAGCTACTGCAGTCAGGTTCTTAACCCATTGTGCTACAGCAGGAACTCCTGGTTCCATATTGCTGACAAAGCCAAACCAAAACTCTACCCTGTCCTTTTGTTACCGGTCCTACCCTTTCTCACCCATATTTCCACGGCAGCCCACGTGTGCTCCTATTGCAGCCACATCAGTGTTCTTTCTTCCAAGTTGAGATACAAAGCTTATCTTGCTTCTTCCCGGACTCTTCCACGAAGCCTCCTCCAAATAATGGAAATTTCTGTGGTCCACCCCAACTCTTCTTTCGAGCCTTTGTATTTGAGGTAGCATCACACATTTTTGTATTTAGTTACATGACTTACCCTAGTGGTAAGACTTGTCACATCAACTAGATTAGAAGGAACTTGAGGGCAGAGGTTGGGCTGGCATCTCCTGCAACACTGAGCACAGCCTAGAGCATTATGTGTTTAGTAAATCCAGATGGAGAAAGAAACTTACCTCCTCTGTGTTGTAGTGGCAAAAATCTCTTCTTTGATGTTTACAGATTTGTATCTTGAGCTTATATACATGGGCAAAGGACTCTTAAATATGTGTTTTCCAAGGTAACATATACTGATTATCTTGGGCACTAATGTATGGCCGTTAAGTGTATTTTCTGTCCTTGACATCCATTTTTGTAGAATCCTTGTATATGGTGTCAGCAGACTTCAAAACTGACATTTAGCATTTTCTTTACTGCCTAGTGGTATCCTTAACCACTATTCTAGAAATACCTATTTTGGCTCTTAGGTATTTGGCAAGAGCCAAATGGGTATTTGGCAGTACTTTGACTCTTGGGATAAATGAAATAAAATGTTTAAACTCTTGTTCAATCACACATGATTTGTTATCTGGGATGAGCTCATCATCACTAAACATGCCAAACTAAAGGGGATTTCCTTTTTGTTTTCTGCCCTGGAAGCCCCAAACTTTTCCAGATAAAGTTCACTGGAAAGTAATGATTTAGAGATTTATACATGCCAGCCAACTTCTAGGTTATATAAATATAAGTTATAAAATATTACTGACATTCTTCAAAATATGTGCAAAGTAGATAGATCATTACCGTCTGTTATGTTGTATAAAATGGCATTGGTTCCGGGTTCCAATATGCAGCTCTCCAGGGTTGGGCAGTGGACATGGAGGCAATTGACATTGTCATGAACAGGGTCATGGAAGAAGACAGCCAAGTTACAGGACACTGAAAAGGAAACAAAGTACATCTGCAGATGGTCTTGATTTCTGCAGCTGATGAGCTCTGAGCAGCTTGCATTTCTTTCAGGAACCCTGGATTAACAGTACACTGCAGGGCTTGTGTTCAGACATTTTATGGAACATTATGAGCCACAGTAACTGTTTCTGTTAATATGGGAAAATGCCTCTTCAACAGAAAATATCTACTGGTTTTCTCTCAGTAATTTTTGATACAGTCCATGCTACACAGGATTACCTGGAATCATTTAATAATCCTAATATTTTAAGTTTGGAGAAAATTCAATTGGCTGCAAAAACCTCTGGGGATTTATATATGTCAGATTTCTAGGTGCTATACCCTCTCAGAATGGTAGTGGAATTCACCAGAGAAAGAGAGAAATAAATGGATAAGTGCCATAACAGAAGGGGGAGTGATGGAAAGGGCAAAAACGGCAATAACCACATTGTTGGGAGAAGCCCAGATGCTGTAAAGGCAGCAGGTTGGGTGAACATCACCTTGACCCTGACTGCGGGTGTGTGCTAGCCCCACGCTGCAAAGCTTCGTCCAATGCAAAGCCAATTAGTGTCATTCAAAAAGGAAGGGGGTAGACGACAAGGGTGTTGGCATTTGGAATTCTAGAGGGAAGGGGTCCCATCACTGGCTCAAGCTGGCTCGCTTTTTCTAAGTAGATTTGCTCCTTACAACATGTTGTGTGTTATTTCTGGAAAAACCTTAAGTTGGATTTGTTGAATGCATATCTTCAGTCTGTCCTCCCTAAGGTTTTCCTCCTGCTGCAGCATAGTAGCAACCATGCGATGAGATATATTCATTGTCCCAAAGGTATCAGCTGCTTTAATAAATGAGATTCCAGAAGGAGAGTGTATGATTACCGGACCTCAGAGTGCGCCTGCAGCTGCTGTGGAATTGTTGTAGAACCTGCCCTGCTTCTATGTAAGGTTAACTGCAGGGGTTACATCTCTCCCACTACTGAGACACTCTATTTTTCCAGAAGGAGAAAGAATAGGACAAAAGTCAATTAATAATACCTTTTTAGAATATTATAGATGACAAATACTTTCTCTGAGAATTGTGCTGTAAAGTTTAAGGAAAAAGGAAGAAAAAATATCCAATTTAGATATCTCAAATTCTAAGAAAGTAGTTGATACCATAGGGAGCAATTTATATATAAAATTATAAATTTATAAATAATATTTAATAATAAATATTAAACAATGTGTATACTATACTATAATGTATAATAGTATATTATAATTAAGATATATTTAATATATTATTAAATAATATTTTTATATATACCATTTTTTTAAAGATGGATTTTATTTATTTATTTTTTTTTTGGCTACACCCAACTGCAACATACGTTAAGTTCCCAGGCCAGGTATCGAACCTACACCACAGCAGTGACAACACCAGGCCAACAGGGAACTCCTGTAGGGAGCAATTTTTAAAGATGTTTTAACATTCTTCATGTACAGTCCCAGCTCTCAGCAGGGTAGCTATTGCAGGATTGGAGCATTTTATTTATTTTATTTTATTTTATTTTATTTTTTCTTGGGATTGGGGCATTTTAAAGTTCTGGCTTCTAGGGGAAAACCAGAATGCATATCTGTGCCACCTCTTCTGGAGAAGGAAAGCTATGACTTGGAAGCCACAGAGGCCCCACAATCATAGAGTTCTACTGGATGCTTATAATAACCCTCAAGTCCAGAGGTCACAGCTCCCTTGCTATGGAAAGTCAGGTAAATTCATACCAGGGAAAATGCTGAAAATGTATCACCCCACCCCTACGCATCTCTCAGTGAAGGCTGGTGAGGTTAGAAGCAGCTAGATTTGCTGCTTTTTTCAAAAACTTCCCTTTAATAAATTAATTGCTCTCTTCTGTGCCCGATCAACTTTTGAGGGCTTAACCTGTGACAGCTTCTCACACTGCAGTCTCTTGTCAGTTTAGACTCTCCAAAGAACTCCAGTGCGCATCTCAGAAATCTTACATGGATAAGTGCACAGGAGGCATTGGCAGTGTTGGTATCAAGCCACAGGAAGAAAGTGCGGAACAACAAGAGAAGTATTTTACAGTGTTGTGTTGCTTTTGTTGTTTCTGTCCAAGGAGCTGTCAAATCATGGACAAATGAAAAATAAAGTCTTTAGACAAATGTAACTTGAAATTCTCTAACAATGAAATTGTTTTCCCAATTACAGGCCTTGATCATGTTATATGAACGCTATTTAAATCTGATTTCAGCCTCCCCCAAAAAAATCTGTTGGGATATTTTTTAAATCCTTCCCTCCCTTCCTCCCTCCCTCCTTTTTCTTTCTTCCTTTCTTCCTTCCTTCCTCCCTCCCTTCTCTCCCTTCCTTCCCCCCCGCCTTTTTTTTTCTTTTTCTCTTTTTAGGCCCATACCTGAGGCATATGGAGGTTCCCAGGGTAGGGGGCAGATGGGAGCTGCAGCCACAGCAACACAGGATCCGAGCTGTGTCTGCGACCTACACCACAGCTCATGGCAATGCTGGATCCTTAACCCACTGAGTGATGCGAGGGATCAGACCTGCATCCTTGTGGATGCTAGTCAGATTCGTTAGCTGCTGAGCCACAATGGGAACTCCTCCTTTCTTTTTCTGTTAGACATATACCTTCCTATTTATGAATCAACATCAAAATTCCTGTGCAATACATCTCACATTTGGTCAGCCCAAGCAAGCACATTTCAAAAGTGTGATAGGACATCAATATTACCAAAAGAACTTTGAAGAGGAAATTATTATAAATATTTTAAAATATATATGCTATATTCTGGGCTACAGAAATATTGTTCATCGGCCTTCAAGGAAATATCTTCCATAGTGAAGAAAAGAGGTTCTCTTACCTGTAGGTCCATAGCCTCCCGGGTCATGACAAGATTTGTAAAGCGAGCCTGCACTGGCTCCAACTGCAAAATCAGTCTCAATGTCTCTCCCTCTCTGCCCCCTCCCTCATCCCAGGGCATTCTCCCTAGTCCTTGTCACCCCTTCACTGGGCCCTCTGTTGAGGACTCCTTTCTCAGATCTTCACTTTGGAAGGTCCCCCTGATGGTTTGCTCAGGCGTGTCATGAACGCTTACCGTCCTTCCGAAGACAGCAGCTCTGACTGCACCTCCTACCAGTGCTTTCGGAATAATACTTCAAGAACTGGGCCCCCAGCTTCTGAGACTCCTCCAGGTCAATTAGAAGACCAGGGAAGCGACGGATCCAGCAGTCTCTGTAAAACATGGTGGGTGAGCAGAGAGAGTCCGTGGTCCACCCCATGCTGAGGAGCAAAAACACGTCTGTTGCCAGGACCGCCACACACATTTCCCTGGAATCAAGACTCGGAAAGAAGCGATGACAAACAGACGCTGGAGCTGACCATCAGGGTTTAGAACAGTTTCTGGAACCTCAGGGCTGTTGCCAAGGGAGACTTTCCTGGAACTTTCCTGGAGGGTCACTTTCTAGAAAAATGAAGCAGCTCTTGGACTGCACGTTGATTTTTCTTGTGTTTCTTACCACTTGTGCCCTGAGTGAACATCTGACTTGCTGGCGTTAATTCTGAACACTCTCCAGGACATTTCAATACTGTGTCCCTTAGCCTCTTGAAGACGTAGATTCTCTCCTCTGCTTTTCTTCTCTGAAAGTAAAGTCACAGACACCTTTTTCTGAGTAAATATAAAGACAAGTCGAAATCCTAGCCGAGAGCCTTTCTGAGGAAAACAATAATTTAGTCGCTTGATGTCAGATAAAGGAAAGATCCATTTCACCAGAAACAAAACATCATTTTGTCAGTGTGCTTCTGTAAGTTTTTAAAGAAACTTGTGACTGCAAATATTTTTTTTTCAATCTGCTTTTTTTTCCCCCTTTAAATCGAAGTTCTGGTATTCAGGTTCACAAGAAAACTAGTTTGAGCATGGGTTTAAATTTTTCGTTTTACCAAAAAAAAAAAAAAAAAAAAAAAAAAAAAAAAAAAAAAAAATTCTGGAAAGTAAACGAAAACTGAGAATGAAATAAAAACTAAAAGTTTAAATTTTGCAGTGATTTTGAAAACTTTGAACACAAATCCTGGTCACTTCTTGGGGTCAATCATTTTTTGCAAAGGCCAGCCGCAAGCTTTTTTAAAAAAGAAAAGATCCAGACAAAAGAATATCCTTATAATGTAGATACAACATCCCTTAAAGTATATTTTGTTCAATTAAGAATAAAAAGCGTAATTGAAAATTGTGAAGAAGTTCAACTTGGGGGCTGCTTAATCTGTTTTCTGAAATCTATGTTTTCAAGTTTCAAAGAAGGCTTCTTTGTGAAAAACACATAAAGGCAGAGCATCTCTGAAGCAGATGTAGTTGCAAGAAATGTGCACTAGGGAAATAGTTTTAAATTTCCAAATATTAATGAAGTTACTTCTACTGCAATGCCAAAACATTTGAAAATATATGAAAGGCAGTGAAAATGGCCTCTTTTGTGAAGATTGTGTGTTCCATATCCTATAATACCCAAGATGAAATTAGTTCAAAGCATAGAACTCTTGCTTTTGTGTATCCTTTTGTATACAAAGCATTAGTGGTGATTAGTTTGGGTCATAAAAGTTCTGTACAGCTCTTTAAAAAAAATGAAATTTTTCTCTCCTGTGATCTGTGTCTCTCAAACATTTTTACACATTCACTCACTTGACACAGAAATGTTAACATTGTTTGAACTTTTCATCTCTCCACCTGTCTCCTAATAATAGTTTGATTTTCTTATCTTTTGTTTTTAGAAACATAACGTATTAATAATTGATAATAAAGAGGGTGATATTCGAAAGACCGAATAACTTTAAAAACAAACATTTCACTTTCTTCTGAGCAAAAGTATACGGACTAACTCCCAACCTTGCATAGGCCACATAAAGTGCACTAAAAATGATAATATTTTATTCACATAAAAATTCTCTTAGAAAGTGAGTTTCGGTTGCTTACCTACACACAATGCGACCATTACAGCTGTACCAAGAAAAGAAGGAAGAGAGGTTTCCTCAAGGCAAAACAAGAGTCAGGTGAGGAACAAAAGAGTACTCCCTGTTTTTCCATGAGGTTTCATAGCTATTTTGATCAGTTCATGCCCTGGGGACATAAACTGGAAAGTCAACTTTCTAACCTTTTAACCTCCAAATCTTTCAGTCTCTTTAACTGTGGTGTCTTTTGTGTGATATATAATTCCTTGACGTTCTCGTGTTCCCTGCGGGGATAATGGAACAATCCTCAGTTGTTTAATGCCTTTGCTGTCAGATGACGGTCAAGAGGCCATCAAAGTTGCTGTAGAAAGAATCTACAAGATCCAGTGTAAATGCAGGATTTAAAAATTTAAAAAAAAGGAGTTCTTGTCATGGCTCAGCAGAAAACAAACCTGGCTAGTATCCATGAGGACGCAGGTTTGATCCCTAGCCTTGTTCAGTGGATTAAGGATCTGGTGTTTCTGTGGCTGTGGCATAGGCCAGAGGCTACAGCTCCAATTTGACCCCTAGCCTGGGAATCTTCACATGCTGTGGGTGCATCCCTAAAAAAAAAAAAAAAAAAAAAAAATTTAAAACAAATTTTGGGGTGACTAATAAACATTGAGCCTGGAAATAGGTAACTTCTAGGAGCCAAGTATTTTGAAAAGGAGATATTAAAAACTGGACTGCAGGGGCAGAGGGAAGAAACTACAAGGAACTGAGATATGTGGACCAGAAGTAGCTCCTCAAGAGCCTGATTCAGAGGTACTGGTGTGGGAACCGGAATTCTGATTTTTTTTTTTTTTTTTTTTTAAGGTCCACACCTGAAGCCTATGGAAGTTCCTGGGCTAGGAGTTGAATTGAAGCTTCAGCTGCTGGCCTACTCGACAGCCACAGCAGTGCTGGATCCTTAACCCACCGAACGAGGCCAGGGATCAAACCATCATCCTCGTGGGTGCTAGTTGGATTCCTAACCCTCTGAGCCATAACAGAACTCCCAGAATTCTGATTTTTTATAAAAAGTGTCTCAGGTGATCTCCTTAGATGTTTGGAAAACACTGAAATAGATGATTGAAATAAATGAAAGTTTTGCCTATGGGAAGATGTTCAAGCTGAATTAAATAGAATCATTTAAAAGACTGTGCTACTTTAAACTCATTTAGGAGTTTCCATCGTGGTGCCGCGGAAATGAATCCAACTAGGTAGGAACCATAAGGTTGAAGGTTCGATCCCTGGCCTCGCTCAGTGGGTTAAGGATCTGGTGTTGCTGTGGCTGTGGTGTAGGCTGGCAGCTGTAATTCCAATTCAACCTGCAGCCTGGGAACCTCCATATGCCACAGGTGCGGCCCTAAAAAGACAAAAACAAAAACAAAAAACAAAAAACAAAAAACGCAAAAACCATTTAAACTGCCCTGGATGATTTAATGAAAACAAGATATTTCAGCTTTGCTGATTAAAAAACGAAAAAAGAAACAGTTTTTAAAGAAACAGTGGAGGGATAAAAAAAATAGAGATAAACAATTTTTAAGTGGTAGTGAAGTAATAGCATGGATTTTGTAAATTCAAAAGACATTTGAAAAACAATCAATATTCTATCCTTATTTGATTGTAATTTATAAATTTTTTTTGGCTGCAAGCCCTTGGCATGCAGAAGTCCCCTGGCCAGGGATAGAACCTCAGCCACAGTAGTGACCGCACCAGATCCTTAACCCGCTGCTCTGGTCCATCCTTATTTTAACATGCTAATTGTATTATTTACTTAACATTTTCATTTCATCAGTTCATAAAATTGGTGGAAATTGTTTTTAAAATGGGGCCTAAGAAATTGGATATGCCATTAACTTTTCTTAAAATGTTTTGCTTTTGTTAAATTGATATACATTCACTTTAAAAACCCAAACCAGGAGTTCCTGTTGTGGTTCAGTGGTTAACGAATCCGACTAGGAACCATGAGGTTGTGGGTTCGATTCCTGACCTTGCTCAGTGGGTTAAGGATCTGGAGTTGCCTTGAGCGGTGGTGTAGGCCAGTAGCTAGAGCTCCGATTAGACCCCTAGCCTGGGAACCTCCATATACCACAGGAGCGCCCACAGAAAAGACAAAAAGAGAAAAAAATAAATAAATAAGTAAATAAAAATAAAAACCCAAACCATGCAGAAAAGTACAAAAAGAAATAGTAATCATTCAAGATCTTACAACCTTAACATTTTGGTAAACATCCTTCTAGACACGGTGATAAAAAAATTGATACACAGATACAACTTTACAAAAATGGATTCATACTGTTCTAGAAACTTTTAAAAAATTTCAGTATAAAATCATATTTAGTGTTTCTAAAGAAAGCTCTACATCCAAAGTTTAACAGTTCTATGGTATTTCATTCTACTTATGTACCAAAATTTACTCTGCAACCTCAACTTCCTTGGAGTATTAAATAGATTGTAATCCATATAAAGCACTTACTACAATGCATAACATATAAAAAGCATTCAATAAATGTTAGCTACTACTATTATACATTGTTTCAATTTTTTTATTATTCAAAGAAACATTGTGATAAACATCTTGTACTTTGATTTTTTTCCATTCTAGCTCAAAAGGTGTATTTTCCATAATTCCTT
The DNA here is from genome assembly GCF_054392235.1 of Sus scrofa. Classification (NCBI taxonomy): domain Eukaryota; kingdom Metazoa; phylum Chordata; class Mammalia; order Artiodactyla; family Suidae; genus Sus; species Sus scrofa. Next base: position 52,771,710 of record NC_139387.1, on the reverse strand, counting down.
TTTTTTTTTTTTTTTTGTCTTTTTTGTCCTTTTAGGGCCGCTCCCTCGGCATATGGAGGTTCCCAGGCTAGGGGTCTAATCGGAGCTGTAGCTGCCAGCTTATGCCAAGAGCCACAGCAACTTGGGATCCGAGCCGAGACTATGATCTACACCACAGCTCACGGCAACGCCGGATCCTTAACTCACTGAGCAAGGCCGGGGATCAAACCCGCAACCTCAGGGTTCCTAGTTGGATTCGTTAACCACTGAGGCACAACGGGAACTCCTCTTTTTTTCTGTTTAAAAGGCTGCACATGTGGCATATGGGAGTTCCTGGGCTAGGGGTCCAATTGGAGCTGCAGCTGCTGGCCTACGCAACAGCCACAGCAACGCCAGATCTAAGCCCCATCTGTGACCTATGCCACAGCTTGCTGCTGGATCGATCCTTAATCCACTGATAGAGGCCAGGGATCGAACCCCCATCTTCACAGACACTATGTCGGGTTCCTGCTGAGCCACAATAGGAACTCTTATTTTCCATAATTCTTAAAGAAATAGCCTAACTCTGTGTTTGACCATTACTTTTGTCTTTCATATAACAGATCATGATGTAAGTGTTTGAAGTGAATCACAGTACCATAAAGGCCAGTCTTTATTATTCACCAATCAGTCAATAACAGATCTATGAGTATACATTACAGACAAGCAACATTTTCATGAAGCTGAAAAATAATTTTAGGTCTTTTGTAAATAAGGAGTTATTTATGTCTATGTTGCTTTGACTTTGCATTTCTCCCTTAACAGAAAACTTACTTTATGAGTTATGAAAATGATTTGATCTTTAAGCAGCTTCCAGTTCTAAATGACTTTATTATCATGTCAGGGGGCCCAAAAGCGTACTGGACCATTGCCCAGTATTGTCAAGCTGACACCCCAGCTTACTTACCCAAGATCTGCTCTGATGTTACCGCGTGTGAATTGCCTTTATAATGTGTGTGATTCTGTGAGCGTGATTTTTTTGTCTCTTTTTAAAAGGCAAGAAAAAACCAGTCTGAGGCTTATCTATGACGGCTGGGAAACAAAAGCATCTATTGGCAAAGGATTCTAAGGGACCAGGGAAAGATTAAGAGCCTGTTCTTCACTGACCCACTGAATCTGGCATCACTGCTGATGAAAGGAGAGACAAAGAAATCCCAGGTCCAAGACTCTTTGACTCTGGGGGTGTTCTCCCAGCAAAACTTACCCAGCTAAATGCCTAATCCTGGGCATGGAACGTTACCTTCCCAAAGGGGATGGTAAATTCATGATCACTCCCTCCACACGAACTTTAGATGTCACACGCTCCCTGAGAACAGACGTGTGAGAGGTCCAGGAGATAATGGAGTTTTACCAGTGATGATTTAAAGGCCAGGTGAAACAAGTGAAAGCTAAAAGTTTTTCCCAGAATCCAAGAAATAACTTGAAAGAGGCAAGTCAGTCATCTTTGTTTTCTTCACTTTTCCTAGGGAGGCCAGAATCTACTAGAATTTTTTTTCCCTACATCTTTAAAATTTTAGTTCCTTGTTCATGGTGTATAATAAAGAAAACCATGCTCTCTATGAAGCAGCTAAATTATAAAGAAGCACAAAAGCAACCAAACAATGTGTTGAAAGGATTTTATGATTTACTATAAAACTTTTTTCTCTGGTTTTTAAACCCTTCCCAACATAAAATATTGATCAGCTGTTGTAGGAAGTATCTTTTGTTTAAAATACTGAGCCAATGTACTGATGAAGAAGTTACTATGTAAACGACTTGTCATTCATGAAGAGAGCTAAAGCCTGTAATAATAAAAGTAAATCTAAACACACATTCTTCCCAAGTTGAGAATTACTAGACTTGGTTCTCAGTCTTGGTCTGGGAAAGTTCCCAGGGGGTTTTGAGTAAGATAAGACTAAACACACATAGAGTTGCCTTGTGGCTCAGCGGATTGAGGGTCCCGCGTTGTCACTACTGCAGCTCCCGTCCCTATTGTGCAGGTTTGATCCCTCGCCTGGGGAACTTGCACATGCCACGGTGCCACAAAAACAAGAGGAAAAAAACCAAAAAAAACCCCTACTCTACCCTTCTAAGATTCATTCATACCTCCAAGCAACACAAGATCTTTTGGGGGGTGAGGTTTCTATTTGCAACGTTCGGTGGGAGAAGATGCGGAAGAAGTAGTCCTCAGTTGGAGCGGACAAGGGTAGGAGAGTGGGTAAGAGGGTGGCAAGAAAGGCCATCTCTGTAGGCAGATATGAGCAAAAGCAACCAGACCTTCTGCCCAGAGAGTAATAACATTCCGTGACGGCTAGCCCAACCAAACTGAAATTAGGAATGCCGTGGCTGGTAGAAAATAGCATAAAAGGAGGCACGTGATCTAACTTGATTTAGTTGAGTTGAACTTCTTTCTTTTACTGGCCTAAGGAGAACAGGCCCCAGCAGCAAATACGAGCTCCCCTGCTTCCCAACCCTTTCCATCGGGTGCATCGGATGCACGCAACGCACTGAGCCCTGCAGAACCTGCTGCCATCTAGCTGGACCTCCTTCCTGCAAGATGGCTCCTACACGGTGACCATTCCCAAGAATCAGCTCTAGGTGCCACCTCCACGTCCAGAGACTGCCCGTGGGCCTCAGTTCCCCGGACAGGATGTCGGACTCGGCCGCACGAGCGGTCCCAGATGTGTTGTCTCTTTGACCCCCTGGACCCCGACTCTTTTCATCTCCTCCCTCCAACCCTCGTTTCTTTTGCTTCTTTCCTTCTCGCTGGTCGAGCGGCGCGGAAGAAAAGGCAGCCGGCCTCACCCCGCCTCCGAAGCATCGACGCAGACCGGCCGGGCTGCAGGGTCGCGGCGACCGGCGTGCGGGGGCGGCTGTGCGCCTTCCCGGGTCCCGCAGCCTTCCAGCCCTCCCCGAAAGTCCAAGCCCGCGGCGGGGGTCCTGCGGGCGGAAGTGAGAGGCCAGGCGTGGGAGGAGGCTCCAGGCAGACGGCCCGGGACGACCCGAGCAGGGAGCGCGCATCGCCCGGGCCTTTTTTGGCGCGGAGGGAGGCCGGAGGGGCCGTCCACCGCGCCGAGCCGGGAGGGTGGCGAGGCCGAGCCGCCGCCTCCGGGACTGGGAGGAGGGGCCGTCTCGGGGGCGCCGCCGCGGCCGGGAGAGGCTGGGCGGGCGCGGGCGGCCCTGCGCCGCCGCCGCCGCCGCCTCCCAGCGCCAGCGTTCGGCAGCCTCCCCGGAACCCGGCGAGCGCGGAGAGCTGGCGGGAGCCCCCGCTGCCCCCGGGCCCCCAACCATGTCGGCCGAGGAGATGGTGCAGATCCGTCTGGAGGACCGCTGCTACCCGGTGAGCAAGAGGAAGCTCATCGAGCAGAGCGACTACTTCCGCGCCCTCTACCGCTCCGGCATGCGTGAGGCCCTGAGCCCGGAGGCCGGCGGCCCCGAGGTGCAGCAGCTACGCGGCCTCAGCGCCCCGGGCCTGCGCCTGGTGCTGGACTTCATCAACGCCGGCGGGGCCCGCGAAGGCTGGCTGTTGGGCCGACGGGGGGAGCCGGGCGGCGGTGGGGAGGAGGAGGAGGACATGGACGAGGTGAGCCTGCTGTCCGAGCTGGTGGAGGCGGCCTCCTTCTTGCAGGTCACGTCCCTGCTGCGGCTGCTGCTGTCCCAGGTGCGGCTCACCAACTGCCTAGAGCTGTACCGCCTGGCGCAGGTGTACGGGCTGCCCGACCTGCAAGAGGCCTGCCTGCGCTTCATGGCCGTCCACTTCCACGAGGTGCTCTGCAAGCCCCAGTTCCATCTCCTGGGGTCTTCTCCTCCGGCCCCCGGGGATGTCAGCCTGAAACAGAGGCTGAGAGAGGCCCGGATGACTGGGACTCCTGTGCTCGTGGCGCTGGGTGATTTCCTGGGGGGACCCCTAGCCCCTCACCCCTATCAAGGAGAGCCCCCGTCCATGCTCAGGTACGAGGAGATGACCGAGCGTTGGTTCCCGCTAGCCAACAACCTCCCTCCAGACCTGGTGAACGTCAGGGGCTATGGGTCCGCCATCCTGGACAACTACCTCTTTATAGTGGGCGGCTACAGGATCACCAGCCAAGAGATCTCCGCGGCCCACTCCTACAACCCCAGCACCAACGAGTGGCTCCAGGTGGCCTCCATGAACCAGAAGAGGTAAGCAAGCGCCCAGCCGTGCTGCTGCTTTCCCGCCTTCATCTGTTCACGAATTTGGTCCCCTAGTGTTTGCTGAGCAGTCACAGGAAGTTGTGCTGGGATGGGAATGACATCCTGGGGAGCGTTGGTGGCCTTTGGCAAAGTTACCCATGAACTTGGCAAGGAAGCCGAGGCCCCAGTGAAATCAACTATCTGAGTCATTTATTTGCAGATATTGCACCTTTAGACTGCCCCCCCCCCAACTTTGCGTCTATCTCAGTGGAAAAAAAAAGATGTGTGTGGTTTCCTAGAAGGATACCTTTAAAGAAAACTGTAATTTTGCTTTTATTTTTACCTTTTTATTTTTTAGGAACTAATGCTGATTATAATGACACATGGGGCAGTAACCTGTAACACTGATGTTGGCGAATCTTGTTAATGACCTTGAAGCTTTAAGCACTGGGGCACCAACCTGTGATCAGAAAATAACCGTTAGAATGTCAGCTGTATAGGAGATCATCTTTATTTTTTTATTCTCTCTTTTTGCAGCTCACTTTCTTTGCAGACAGTCTTCATCATGGACCCAAAACTTGAGCCTTACATTGGTCACCTGCAAAATTAGAACATTTCCATTTGTCCCAACCTTCTACCTTCCCATCCTGCACATCCCTCCCAACATGCACTGGGGTGACTTGAAGAAAGGAGAAGAAAAGGAGATGGGGGCAGGGGGAGACAGAGCCAGGAAAAGAATAGGAAAACAAGAGCAAAGAGCATTATAGGAAGAAGTGGTAGAAAGAAAGATGGTAGGGCCCAAGATGGCCTAGAGCCATTCCAAAGAGGGGAGAAGAATCAATGTAACCCAAGGGAGGACAGGAATACCCTTTCTTCTGGTCCACCTGTATCCATCTCAAGTACCACCAAGATGCCTGCCCTGAAGTGTGGAATGAGGATTTGGGAACTCACAGCCATGCAAAGAAAGTCTTAACAGGAATGGGAAAGTCATCACACATATTTACTTGACTTAAAGTCCTCCCCCAAGGCTGAGCAGTTGGGGGGGGGGGGAAGGGAATGAGTCCTGGCCTTTTTTCGACTGTAATATAAAATTCAATTTGGAAGGTTTTTTTTTTTCCCCTCATAATAAAAAATACAGAGTTATTCACAAAAAATAGAAAAACGTCAGAGAATGAAGAAGCAGAAAGACTGTCACTCCTACTTCCTCCTTCCTGGAGGTGATAACCATCTAGAGGTTGGCGAATTTTCTTCTAGGATCTCTTTGTTGCATTGCATTATTTGCACCAAGGGGGATGTTACTGTATTTAAATTTTGATATCAGAATTTTTTTTTTTTTTTTTTTTTTGACTATGCTTGCAGCATGTGGAACTTCCTGGGCCAGGGATTGAGCCTGAAACACAACAGCGACCCCAGTCACAGCAGTGATAATGCAGAATCCTTAACCCACTGAGCCACAAGGGTACTCCATCAGAGCGTTATTTTATTTCAGTTTTTGTCTTTTTTTTTTTTTAGGGCTGCACCTGTGGCATATGAAGGTTTCCAGGCTAGGGGGTCTAATCAGAGCTGCTGCTGCTGGCCTACACCACAGCCACAGCAACAATGCCAGATATGAGCCACGTCTGCTCCGTACACCACAGCTCATGGCAATGCTGGATCCTTAACCCACTGAGTGAGGCCAGGGATCGAACCTGCAGCATCATAGTCCCCAGTCGGATTCCTTTCCGCTGTGCCGTTACAGGAACTCCCAGAGCATTATATTTAAACAGATTTTAAGAGTGTTAGTTGAATCAACAAATGACCGTGTAGTGGTGATGGGCAATGCTCAGATTAGGGGTAGAAGGCCTGGCACGTTGTCTGTCGCCTCCTGCTGTATGGTGCTCAGCACACTAGCCCTAGCTCCACACCTCTGACATGAAACATTGTAGGATTCTCGTCTTTCTCCACAAATTCTTGGTAGTCCTTTTTTCCCCTCCTAGGAATGCTGTTTTTGTCCTCTTTGGGGGGAAAAAAATTCAAATAATGCATAAATACATGCTTAGAAAAATTGCAAATGGCATGAAAAGCCATGGAGTAAAAAAAAAAGGTGCATCTATAGACATTTATAAACATACATTATAAATGTATTTTTATAATTATAAACGTATATAAATATGATGATAGTGGCCGAGGTGGAAAAATGCATATATGTGTGCATGTACATGTGGGATGTATATACATCTTATACATATTTTTATTCTAAAATTGATTAGCTTTGCTGATTTTTATGGCCCTTGGTATTTCCACTCAGTTTTTGCTGTATCAGCTAATGTAGATCCACTTCAGGCTTGTCAATGGCTGTGTAGTATTCCAGCCTATGGACACACTGTGCTGTAATTAGCCCTTCCCTAATTCATGAGTATTTAGGTCACTTCCATTTACCATTTTTGAACAGCTTGGTATATGTGTGCCTATCTTAGTAAGCATATGTGTGTTAGTTCTATAGGGCAAATGCCTGGAATCTCTGGATAGGTGTGGTAAAGGGTATGTACATTTAATTTTTTTTTAATGATTTTTATTTTTTCCATTGTAGTTGGTTTACAGTGTTCTGTCAGTTTTCTACTGTACAGCAAAGTGACCCAGTCTCACACACACACACACACACACACACACACACACACACACACACACACACACATTCTTTTTCTCACATTATCCTCCATCATGTTCCATCACAAGTGACTAGATATAGCCCCCAGTGCTATAGAGCAGGATCTCATTGCTTATCCATTCCAAATGCAGTAGTTTGCATCTGTTAACCCCAGATTCCCAGTCCATCCCTCCCTCCGCAGCCCCCCAACCCCCGCCCTGGGAACCACAAGTCTATTCTCCAAGTCCATTATTTTCTTTTCTGTGGAAAGGTTCATTTGTGTCATATATTAAATTCCAGATATAAGGGATATATGGTATTTGTCTTTTTCTTTCTGACTTCAGAATGAGAATCTGTAGTTCTATCCATGTTGCTGCAAATGGATTATTTTGTTACTTTGATGGCTGAGTAGTATTCCATTGTGTATGTATACCACATCTTCTTAATCCATTCCTCTGTTGATGGACATTTAACTTGTTTCCATATCTTGGCTATTGTGAATAGTGCTGCAATGAACATACAGGTGCATGTGTCTTTTTCAGGGAAAGTTTTGTTGGGGTATACGCATAAGAGTGGGATGGTTGGATCATATGGTAGTTCTATATTTAGTTTTATGAGGTACCTCCATACTGTTTTTCCATAGTGGTTGTACCAATTCACATTCCCACCAACGGTGTAGGAGGGTTCCTTTTTTTCCATACCTTCTCCAGCATTTGTTATATGTGGACTTATTAATGACGACCATTCTGACTGGTGTGAGGTGGTATCTCATAGTTGTTTTGATTTGCATTTCTTGAATAATTAGTGATGTTGAGCATTTTTTCATGTGCCTGTTGGCCATCTGTGTATCTTCTTTGGACAAATGTCTATTCAGGTCTTTTGCCCACTCTTCAATTGGGTTGTTGGCTTTTTAGCTGTTGAGTTGGATAAATTGTTTGTATATTTTAGAGATTAAGCTCTTGGTATGTGCATTTTAAATTTTGGTAGCTCCTGCCAAATTGCCCATCAAAAAATTGTTCTAATTTCCTCTCCTATCAACAGTGTTTGAGATTGCCAGTTCCCTGTGCTCTTGCCAAGATGAGACATTATCATCATTTTTCATTTTTACCAGTCTAATGGGAATAAACACTGGTGTGAATGTCTCTGTTTGGAAGAGAGATTGTTTCATATATTTATTGGCTCTTTGTATATTCCCCCTGGCATGATTAATGGCCTTTGCCAGTTTTTAAAAAATTGGTTCATCTTTTTTATTTTTGTTTTAGAATTCTCTACATGTATGCACATATTAATCTTTTATCTCTTACATAATGTTGCACATGTTTTCCCTTTGCCTTTATTTTCTCTTAAGGCTCAAAAACGAAATACTAGAAGTGACTAGGCAGGTAGACCCGGTGAGTAGAGGGGTAGGGGAGAGCTATTGACCCACCGTGGCTACAGCTACTTATTGTGGCATTTTGCTGCATGGGCATGAGGAATGGTGTTGCCAGATATCCTGATTTTTAAATGTTGGCAACTTACTCCATTAAAGAAATGAGTCAACAACAATAAAAACCTTGCAGACCAAACAAGAAACAATGTGTAGACCAGAACTGGCCTTGTGAGCCTCTGGTTTTGGACATCAGACTTATACGGTATTCTTATAGAAAGAGGTTTTAAATGTTTTATAGTCAAATTTTTAAATTGAGTCCTGTGAGCCTAATTTTTTTTTTTTTTTTGTCTTTTTGCCTTTTCTAGGGCTGCTTCCTGTGGCATATGGAGGTTCCCAGGCTAGGGGTCTAATCAGAGCTGTAGCTGCTAGCCTATGCCAGAGCCACAGCAACTCGGGATCTAAGCCGTGTCTGCAACCTACACCACAGCTCATGGCAACGCCAGATCCTTAACCCACTGAGCAACGCCAGGGATCGAACCTGAAACCTCGTGGTTCCTAGTCGGGTTTGTTAACCACTGTGCCATGATAGGAACTCCTACTCCTTAGATTAATTTGGAGAAGGATTCATAGTGTTCTGATACTCTGCAGCTGGAAAAATGGTTTGTTTTTCCATGTATTTTTTTGTCTTTCAGGAAAGGTTTTTTTTATTACCTTTGTGTGGTTGGTACATTTTTTGTTAGGATTAGTCTTAGGTACTTTCTCTTCCTTTCTTCCTTCCTTCCTTCCTTCCTTCCTTCCTTCCTTCTTTCCTTTCTTTCCTTTCTTTCCTTCTTTCCTTCTTTCCTTCTTTCCTTCTTTCTTTCCTTTCCTTCCTTCCTTCCTTCCTTCCTTCCTTCCTTCCTTCCTTCCTTCCTTCCTTTCTTTCTTTCTTTCTTTCTTTCTTTCTTTCTTCCTTCCTTTCTTTCTATTTAGGGCTACACCCATGGCATATGGAGGTTCCCAGGCTAGGGGTCTTATCAGAGCTACAGCTACTGGCCTATGCCACAGCCACAGAAACACCAGATCCCAGCCGCATCTGCAGCCTTCACCACAGCTCACGGCAACCCTGGATCCTTAACCCACTGAGCAAGGCCAGTGATCGAACCTGCATCCTCAAGGATGCTAGTCAGTTTCATTTCCACTGAGCCACAATGGGAACTCCATGTCTTAGGTATTTTCTAGTCGTTATTTTTTTTTCTACACAGATGCTTTTTTCCATTATATTTTAAAAATTGGTGCCATATTGGAATTTGCTTCCTTTATCCCCTCCATATTTTAACTCAGGTCTGACATAATCTCAGCCAGGAGTCCCTTCCTAAGCCCTTGTTTGGGCTTTCAAACTCTATGCTTTTCTAGCATATTCCCCACATTGAATTGAAATTTTCTGTTTCTCTTTGTTTCTCTCCCTTCCATTCGGGTCCTGTTGCTTATTCAATGCTTGTGTATATTCATACGGCTAAAGTGGTATCCAATAAATAATAGATGCTTAAAATGTATGGCTTTTTTGAATTGTGGCGTGTATTTTACATTACTGTAACAAAAGTGAATGTGTTCATTTTTGTTCTTTTAAAATATAACATTACAGTGAATAGTTTTATCTTGTAACTGTTATTATAGTTATTTAGAATAGCTGAAAAATAGCAGTAAGTAACATTTGATGGTTCATTTACTCTGTACTAAGTACTGTTCCTATGACTTTGTGTGTATAGTCTCACTTATTCTTCACAAGGGTTATATTAGGCAGGTTCCCACTTTACAGAGGCAGAAACTGGGGCACGAGAAGTTAATTTAAGAGTTCCCATTGTGGCTCAGTGGATTAAGAACCTGACATAGTGTCTGTGAGGCTACGGGTTAGATCCCTGGCCTTGTTCAGTAGATTAGGGACCCTGCGTTGCTACAAGCTGCCATGTAGGTTGTAGATGCGGCTTGGATCTGGTGTTGCTGTGGCTGTGGTGTAGGCCTGCACCTGCAGCTCAGATTCGACTTCTAGCCTGGGAACTTCCATATGCCGCAAGTGCGTCCCTAAAAAGAAAGAAAAGGAAAGAAAAGAAATTGCTCAAAGTGTGTGAAAAAGTGTAAATATCCCATGACTAGATATAACCATTTAGAGTGTTCACCAGTTTTGGCTTATAGATTGACAGTGACTATCTTCACATAGATCTTTAACTTTTCCTTTTAAAAATGCTTTTCTTCCAAGAAGTAGAACACAGGTTATTTCATGGGACTGTGTTCCTTTGCAGAATTTCATCATGAGTACCTCAGTGTTACCACAGCCTCTGCGTCAGCATCCTTCTAATCACGACTGAGTTAAAATCAAAAGATATGGTTCCTGCCCTGAAGGAGCTTGTAGTTGAGTTTAGATGATGAGACAAGTGAAAATGAAACCTAGCATGGGAAGTTCCTGACGTGCTCAGTGGTTAATGAATCTGACTAGGTTGGCAGTTCCATCCCTGGCCTCGATCTGGGTTAAGGATCTGGCGTTGCCATGAGCTGTGGTGTAGGTCGCAGATGTGGCGTGGATCCAGCGTGGCTCTGGCTATGGCGTAAGCCAGCAGCTCTAGCTCCAATTAGACCCCTAGCCTGGGAAACTCCATATGCCATGGGTACAGCTCTAGAATAAAGACAAAAAGAACAACAACAACAAAAACCTAGCATGCGATTGTCCGATAAGGCATCCAGCACAGGTTCTGGAAACACCAGAGGAAACTTAGAATCTAGAGTAGAAAGGGTGTGTTTGGCTGCCAGTTACACAGCATTTCACATCTGCCTTGATCCATATATTGCTATGGTTTTACTTGGATAAAGGGGTCAAAGGCAGAGCAGCCCACTTTCCCCAGGAACTGAACAGAAGCAATGATCCTGGAATCTTAAATAACCAGACAAACAGGAACCCTGGGACTGGGAGATTTTATAAAGCCCTTTGCACCCTGGAGAAGATGGTGCTGCATAAGCAGCAGAGGAACCCCCACCCCCACCGCTGCAAAAAAATAAAGGGGAAAGAAAAGAAAAACGTTTAGTGCTGTGCCCACTGCTTGAAAACAGCAGCCTGAGTACACAGTGCTGTTGGAGAGCATGCTTCAAAGTCCCTCCACTGTCCAGTAGTCTGAATGTGGATTTGATCTCAGGAGTTGTCAGGACAGAACTCTTCAGGTGTGAAAGCTTGTGTGCTCACAAAATGGCTTGCTTTCCCTCCTCACTTTAATAAACGATAACTCGCAGGAACTGGCCACTGCTGCAGCACTCAGTTCCTTAATCTATTTCTAGAGTTGTCTAGTCTCTTCTGTTGCCCTGCACCCTTGCTTTGGAATCTGAGTAGGGTTCTGCCTCTTGTTCTGTGTGTGAATAATACAGCCAGGCTGGGAGAGAAACCTAACAAATAAGTCTCCTGGCAGAGAAGGAACTGCAGTTGTCAGCTTTGTCGGTCCCCTTTCCTCTGAGCCAAAGTTTAGGATTTTAGAGCATTTCTGGAGTCCTGGAACCTTCCAGAGATTTTTGTCCTCTGTGATTAAGTAGATAGTGTGAAGTAAAAAAAAGCAATATGTCTGTTCACCTCCCCACCTATTGGCCAACAGTTTAAATTGCTTTGCACATTGAGTTTTCTCAGAGACTGTAAGTAGCAACCACGACTACTTCTGTTTCCTAACCTTCCTTTCTCCCCTTCCTGGTCCCCAGGGAAGGCTAACAGATGGGGAAGTGGCAAAGGCGGAAGAGGAGACAAAAGGCCCTGATGGTCCCCAGACTACACAGTCCTCCTAGGAGGGCTTGAAACAGGCATAGAGAGGGGAGCTTGCCTTTCACTCTTAAGTTTTACTCTAATGATGACAGCTTTTCTCTGCAGCAATCCTAACAGTGGTTTACGTTTCTTGAGCTCTTCCTCGGGGCTGCATATTGGGGTCACTACTTTAAATGCCCTCCCTACGTCCTGCTCACAGCATCTCTGTGAGATGGGCGTTATTACTGGCCCCACTTCCTGAAAGGGAAAGTTACTGTCAGTAACTTGCTGTTTAGACCCAGCACATCCTGCCTCCAGGTATTGTGGTAACTCTTATTAGTCATTGATAACCTGTGCACAGGTGGGTGGTGTTGTCATGTTACTTAGCATTTAAGGATTTCAGGAGCTTTCTGTTTCTTCTAAGTGAAATAGAAATTAGATCGTCATTTAATTTTTCTCACTTTCAGTTCTGTTTACTGTCAAGTATGTCCCTACAACAAGTTGATGTTTTTATTTTTATTTTTTTACAATTAATGTTTTATTTTACTCTGAGGCATTCTTTTTGAATCATGAGGTTGCCAGTTTCAATCCCAGACTCTTAGAAACAGGATACATCAGCATTTAGATTAATAGCAGGATGTGTTTAAATATTTCCTTAATTACAATCAATTTCACTTTTTGCTATTTAAGGAATTTTTGTTATTGGTTTCCAGGGAAAATCCTTTACCTATGTTTCTTTCCTTTTTTTTAATTCAGGTTTTTTTTTTTTTTAACAAATTGTTACTTGATATGAAAATTCTTTTAGCCTCCTGAATAGAATATGTCAGGGATCAGTATTAAAAAAGTACTGCAGGAGTTCCCATTGTGGCACAGTGGAAATGAATCTGACTAGGAATCATGAGGTTGCCAGTTCAATCCCAGGCCTCGCTCAGTGGGTTAAGGATCCAGCATTGCCATGAACCGTGGTGTAGGTTGCAGACATGGCTTCGATTCTGCATTGTGGCTGTGGTGTAGGCCGGGAGCTATAGCTCCAATTTGACCCCTAGCCTGGGAACCTCCACATGCCACAGGTGCAGCTGCAAAAAGCAAAAACAAAACAAAACAAAAACTGCAGAGGTGACAATTAAAAAAAAATAATATATAGCTTGGATTCATACCTTTTCCCTTCAGGATGTAAGGAGCAGAAGAGATGTTTTCAGAATATGGGAAAAGGCAAGGTTTATGGATGGGAAAGTGCTTTGTGAAGAAGTCTAGCCCTTTGTCCGTTACAGCCAGTGACTGTTGCATTTGACAGAAGAGAAACTGATCCTTCTGAGGTTAAGAAGCGTAGGCAGTGACAAGCAGTAAAGCATTCCCTCTAGTGACCTTTTTTTTTTTTTTTTTTTTTTTTTTGGCTTTTTAGGACCACACCCATGACATGAGGTTCCAGTCTAGGGGTCGAATCGGAGCTACAGCTGCCAGCCTACGCCACAGCCACAGCAATGCCAGATCCATGCCACGTCTGCGAACTACACCAAAGCTCGTGGCAATGTCAGATCCTTAACCTGCTGAGAGAGGCCAGGGATTGAACCGGCAACCTCATGGTTCCTAGTCTGATTTGTTTCTGCTGCACCACAATAGGAACTCCCTCTTGTGACCTCTTTTTGAAAGTTACCCTTTTCTCCTCTTTACAACATGGATTTGTTTCCCCTACTTCTCAGCTGGGGAAACAGATCAGCCGAGGTTCAATGGCTTTTTCAAGGTCTTGGAGCTGTTGAATAGTGGAGCTGAGACTTCCCTGTACAGGCCTGGGTTCGGGATCCTTGGCAGCCTGCCTTGTCATCAAGCGGCCTGTCTTTGGGTGGCAGCTTCATCATAAAACAAATTCACTTGAAAAGTGTGTCTCTTCAAGTGAACTTGAGCATGCTGGAGTCTGGAGAGGTGGAGTTGTTTGCTTTTCACTGCCTATTCATTCAACCTCAAAAAGAAGCCCCTTACATGTTGCTGAGGACAAATGATTATGCTGGATAAATATCAAAAACTGTTTTGTTCTTAGAAAATTTATTATCTGTGTACCTTGGTGGGGGGGGGGAAGCAAAAACAAATTGTGGGCTGGTGAAATTTAGGGCTTATTGACCAGCTTTATTTCCTTTGGTTCCCCAAATTTGCACACATAGAGAGGGCATCGGGTCAGATTTTAAGGACCATTGGCAGCAGGAAAGGTAAGCAACATGAACCAAGGACCCCCCAGTCATTGCCACCCTGGGGAAGTCTGTTGGCATGAAAAACTGAATGGCTGGCTGGGTTTAAGGGACAATATGAGGTTTTTGGTGAACACTCTCTTCACTCTCAGATTTGAAAAGCAAAACTAAGCTAAACTCATTGACAAGTAAACATTCTGTGCACCTTCGAAAAAAATCTTAATTTTTTAGTAGGTGGCTGTTATTGACAAATGTTCTATATCATAATGTGTCACTGTTTTTATTTGTTTGTTTGTTTTGCTTTCTAGGCCCACACCTGAGGCATATGAAAGTTCGCAGGTCAGGGGTCTGATCAGAGCTGCAGCTGCTGACCTACACCACCGAGCCTCGTCTGCGACCTACACCACAGCTCATGGCAACACCCGATCCTTAACCCACTGAGCAAGGCCGGGGGTCGAACACAAGTCCTCATGGATACCAGTCTGATTCGTTTCCCCTGCGCCACAACAGGAACGTCCAATGCATTACTGTTTATTAAACATCTGTCAGGAGATCAGGCATGGCTACTCATTCATGGTTGCTTTTTAATCTACCCTCCAACATGCTATCTTAATGTGTAGCCTCTACTCTCATTCTTTCTTAGGATATTGTTACTTTTGAAGAAATCATTGCGTCACCATTAGATATGGCCTGTAAAGTCACCTGGTCTTGCTTCTTTATTTCAAACACCAGGATTATAGTGATAGTATCTTATCTCTGGGTAGTACTTAAAAAAAACATTTTTTTATATTATAGTTGATTTACAGAGTTCTGTCACTTTCTGCTGTGTGGCAAAAGTGACCCAGTCACACATATATATGCATTCTTTTTCTCATATTATCTTCTATCATGTTCCTCCACAAGAGATTGGACCTAGTTTCCTGTGCTATATAGCAGGACCACACTGCTTATCCATTCTTTTTGTTGTTGTTGTTGTTATTTAGGCCCACGCCCGAGGCATATAGAGGTTCCCAGGCTAGGGGTCGAATCAGAGCTCTACCTGCCGGCCTACACCACAGCCACAGCAACGCCAGATCTGAGCTGTGTCTGTGACCGACACTATAGCTCATGGCAATGCCGGATCCTTAACCCACTGAGAGAGGCCAGGGATCAAACCTGTTTCCTCGTAGATATTAGTTAGATTCCGCTGAGCCACGATGGGAACTCCCTGCTTATCCATTCGAAATGTAATACTTTGCGTTTACTAACCCTGAACACCCAGTTCATCCTACTCCTTCCCCCTCCACCTGGGCAACCACAAGTCTGTTCTCCATGTCTGTGAGTCTGTTTCTGTTCTGTAGATAGGTTCATCTGTGCCATATTTTGGATTCCACATATAAGTGATATCATATGGTATTTATCTTTCTCTCTGATTACTAGCTTTCTCTTACTGTCTTGACTATCCTATGATGGGTTTTGTCCCCACACTAGACATGATGGTCAGATAGCTGGTTGTCAGCACAGCAGGTCTAGAACCGGGTCTGCTGCTTTGTCCTGCTGCATGTAAACTTGAGGCAGTTGTGGGTTTCAGTCAGGTGACCCAGCACATCCAAATGTTTATTCTTTCTGGCCTTGAAGGAATCCATTAATCCATGTGTACTGCATCGAAACATAGTTTTTTTCTTTTCAAAAGCCACGAGATTTCTATTTAGTGTCTGAAGCCGATAAGCAGAGTTTCATTGTATTACTGCTTATGGGGCTAAAAACTAATGTTTTTCTCTTGTTAAAATTCTTTACTCTTGGAGTTCCCACTGTGGCACAGTGTGTAAAGAATCCAACTACAGAGGTTCAGGTCACTGTGGAGATGCAGGTTTGATCCTCTGCCCAGTGCAGTGGGTTAAAGGATCTGGAGTTGCTGCAGCTGTGACATAGGTTGCAGCTGCGGCTTGGATTCAGTCCCTGCCTTGGGAACTCCCGTATGCTGTGGGTACAGACGTAAAATTTTTAAAAAAATTCTTGACTGTGGAGTTCTCGTCGTGGTGCAGCAGAAATGAATCCGACTAGGAACCATGAGGTTGCCGGTTCGATCCCTGGCCTCACTCAGTGGGTTAAGGATCCGGCATTGCCGTGAGCTGTGGTATAGGTGGCAGATGTGGCCTGGATCCTGCATTGCTGTGGCTCTGGTGTAGGCTGGCAGCTGTAGCTCTGATTGGACCCCTAACCTGGGAATCTCCATATGCCATGGGTGGGGCCCTAAAAAGCAAAAAAAACAAAAACAAAAAAAAAAAAAACAAAAAACAAAAAACAAAAAAACTTTACTATTATGATAGGAGTATTTGTTAACACCTGTGAAGTATTTGTTCACATGTGTAAATACCCTAAGAATGCTGGGTCAAAATATTTTTAATTAGTTCCATGCTTACCTCCTCCTACCTTATACGTTGTGAAGGAATATAGAAGATGCCCTCATAAGAGGAGGGTGAGTGAGTGATCTGCTAGGGTGAACTCATGGTAAAGAGATGTCTGGACCTCCCAGTAGCAACTACCCTTTGCAAGTGCTTGTGTAGGCAGCGGTGGTGTGAATCCAGGATGAAGTCCACCTACGGGGAGTGGAGACGAGGGAGTGGGGTGGGGGCTTGCTCCCCCTCCTGAAAGAGCTATTGACTGAGTTTAACATCTACAGAGTGTCTTTGGTTCTTAGCTTAAGCTAAGCGAGATTAGTTCTTGGTATATTGAATTGCTCATCTTCGATAGCTGAAGTTTGGATACTGCACTGTTCTTGCGGATTCTTGGTGATAAGAGTGAAATGTGAGATGCAATGGGGTCATCCCTCTGTCCCCAGGCAGAAGAGCCCCCAGCTCGGAGAGCTTATTTTCTGCAAATACCCAGCAGATTCCACACACTGCTTTAGCAGGTCATGCCGTTGTCTTCCAATTAATGATCCAAAAGAACTGATTTCTTGGGCCTTTGTGTCTCTCTTTCAGGTCTAACTTCAAACTCGTGGCTGTAAATTCAAAACTCTATGCCATTGGCGGGCAGGCCGTTTCTAACGTTGAGTGTTATAACCCTGAGCAGGATGCGTGGAATTTCATGGCACCCTTACCAAACCCTCTGGCTGAGTTCTCTGCCTGTGAGTGTCAGGGGAAAATTTATGTCATCGGAGGATATACCACCAGAGGTAAGTGAAGGGGACTCGTAGGTGGTCTTCCTACAGGTGAGCTTTGGCAGCCTCGGGGAGGGCAGGAGGGGCTGCAGGAAATGCTCTGGTGTTCAGCAGTGTGATTTCATTGATTAAGTACACTGCATTTACATGTCTGGAAGGAAGAGCGTCCTGTATGGCAGGGGTGGTCTGGGCAGGAGGGGCCTTTGATGCCTTTGCATGAGCATGAAAACTGAATGGGGGATGGGGGAGCTGTGAAGAAAACGTGTACTCTCTTCCTGCTCTGGAAACCCCGCCGTCAGGCATCTCCTGACTCAGGCCATATAACTCCGTACTTCTCCCAGATGTAGCCTGAATCCGCCCTGTCCAGCACTATGGAACTTGGCGCCAGAGCATCCTTGGAGGTCTTTGTTTTCACTCTCTCCCTTGTATCTGAGCACAAACATATAGGATACAGATCCCAGAAATTCAGGCCTCAGCTTTCATTCGCACACAGTAGACGGAGCAAGAACGTGAACATAAGAGAATTTCTTCCTGACCAGCTCTCGGAGGTGGTTGTATTTCTGTTAAACCATATGTATATGTTTTTCGCTTTTGGGGGGGGGACATTTTATAGTTAGTCATTTGAAAATGAAGTTTCTCTAGCAGATTTTATACTGTGGGTCCTGGTAGGAAGCATATCACAACTTGGTTTTCTTTCTACTTTTTTTTTTTTCCTTTTTATGGCTCTGCCTATGGCATATGGAAGTTCTCAGGCTAGGGTGGATCAGAGCTACAGTTGCTAGTGTATACCACAGCCACAGCAATGCAGGATCCGAGCCGTGTCTTTGACTTACACCACAGCTTGTAGCAATGCTGGATCCTTAGCCTACTTAGTGAGGCCAGGGATTGAACTCACATCCTCATGGGTACTAGTCGGGTTCTTAACCCACTGAGCCACAGTGGGAACTCCACAGCTTGGTTTTCTATTATCAACAGTAATCAAGACCATGATGGGCCACCAAGAATAGATGTGCCTTTCCTCTTATCTCTTCCCCCACTTAAAGCAGTGGTGTCCAGGTTTTCTCGTGGTCAAGGCAGTTTATTTTCTGTCTGACTATATAATGCTCAGAAGTTATAGAAGAGGCATAACTGGACTGTTAGGACTTTTAGCTACATTGCAGTAGAAGAGTTACCATTATATTTGATGTAGTGAAATGACCTGTGGGCAAGACAGTCCTCCCCCCTCCTTGGCTGATAACAGGCGTGGAGAAATGATGTTGATGGCCCCATTAGGCTCCATTCAACCCTTTATAACTTTGGAAAGACCAGAAATCCACATCATAATAGTGTAGTGTAGGTGCAAAAATTCTTTTCACCGAAACCAAAATGTGTCTTGTTTGGGGGATGTATGTTAGAGGAAGAAGTTAAATGTAAGATATTTTACGAGCATCTGATGCACTTTTTTTTTTTCCCATGACAGCAAAAGATACTCATGAATACTTCTTAGCGTACCTCTAAACAGTTGCTTTGGTGGGGACAGTGGTAGATGGTGTCTTAGTTTCCTGTGGCAGACCTAAGAAATGACCATAAATGAGGTGGCCTAAAGCAAGAGAAAGGCACGCTCTTTTAGATCTTTTAGATTTTGTTGTTTAAGTTCAGGAGTCCAGAGGCCAGAATTACAGTGGGTGTTGGCAGGTCACGCTCCCCCTGCAGACTCTAGGGGAGAATCTTTCCTGTCTCTTCCCAGGTTTGGAGGCTCCCGGAGTTCTTTGGCTAGAGGCTGCCCAGCTCCTGCCTCCATCTCCTCATGCCTTCTCCATGTGTATCTGTGTCCTTTCCTCTTCTGTCTCTTATCGGGATGCATATCACTGGGTCTGGAGCCCACCTGGGGAATCCAGGGTGATCTCATCTTGAGATCCTTAAGTACATCTCCAAAGACCCTTCTTCCAAATAAGGTCACATCCGAAGTTTCTGGGGGTTAGAAAGTGGACCTATCTTTTGAGGGGCCACCATTCAACTCCCTACAGGTGGTATGTTGACTTTCGCATTTAGGGAGAGGCTATGACAAAGAGGGGTACCTGGGAAGCAGTGAGGTTTTTCTTTTCACTCCACGTTTTCATCATCTGTGGAGCTATTCCCAATGTCCGCAGTGACTCTCCACTGATGATAAGATAATGACTGGATTTTCCTTTATGAATAATTGTAGAAAGATGTCCTAGCCATCATTTCTTTTACCTTTAGCATTGGTGTTTGGGTTACAGTGGTCAATGTTATAGACTTAACCATAGACCCCAGAGAATTCCTGTGTGAACATGTACCTCTGTGTGTATCTGTGTGTCTTCTCTCCGAGGAAAGTAAATACAGTTATTTGCTTTTGAACATTTCTAAGAATTCTGATTCCTCCCTAGATTTTGTGACACAGCACACGCCGCTGTGGGCTGACCCAATACACACACACACCCCTTGGCTTCTCTTCCAACCAGGAGCCGGGAAGCACTGACAGCTGCCCTGCAGCCCAAAGACCAGTTTTGCTAGTAGATTTCCTAGTTTTTCCATGACCCCAGCTGAGCAAATGTTCTTTAGATTTGACCTGGAAAACCCTGGCATGTGTGTTTTCAAGTTTCACAAGCCACGACTCATGTACCATCTTCCCTTGGACCACCCACAGTGAGTCCCATCTTGGTTTCCCCAAGCCAAGTCCCCACAATGGGACGGTTAGGCAATGTGGATGGATGACTGTTTGTGTAAAGGCTGGAAACCAGTTTTCTATGATGCGGGGGCAGGAGGACAGTTACTTGTCTGAAGTTCCCTCCTCCTCTGCTGGGGCTCTTCCTAATAGTTCTTTGTCTTCAGGACAAGAAATCATCCTTGTCACAACAAAAGAAAAAAAAGAAAATTCAGGACTGGAAGTTGGGTTCAAAGCCTGCTGACTTCTTAAGTGAGACTTCTAAAAATTTCGTAAGGAAGAGTTCATGATTTTTATGATAGCTCTTTGATTATTTTAATTCTTTGGCAGGCACTGTAGAAATGAAAAGAAATTCAATAGACAGTAGTAGTCACCACTAAAGGGAAGAAGGGTGAATTGTTAAACGTCAGAATCAACTCAAAATGTAAAAGCAAAAAGATCATTCCACCAACTCAGACCACCATGGTCTGAGCCCTTGTTGGTTGAGGAGAGAAAACATTTACAGAAGACCTGGGAGGACATTCAGACCTGGACTGAGAAATAAATACATTGAAGCTTCCCTAGAACAAGTCCTCTATTCACCGGGTGGGGAGCCAGGAGCCTAAGAAGCACTTGACAGATGAGTAACCAAACTCCCCAGGGCCGTCTTCTAGGATGCGCTCCAGCACAATAGCTACAAAGAAAAGAAACAGAGGGAGGTCATAGTGTGGGCAGAAAACAGAAGCGGTAACAATTCCACATTTCTGCAGTCTTGGGGAAGTGTGTGCAGAGACACAAGATACCGTTTTCTTTCCCACTGTGCTCTCTTAGGTGGCTCTTGACTTGGTGGCAGAGCGCTCCAAGGAGCTCTTTAATTACTGCCCCCTGTGGTGGGTCCTTCTGTCTCAGGAGGAAGTACGGCTCCCAGCTTCTGCTGCAGGTGTGTGCTTTAGTTGGGCATCACTTCCCAGGCCAAACTCTTACACTGGTAGATTTTGTTGTTTAAGAAACAACAACAAACAGAAAGTTCATTCTTTCTGATAATTCAGAGCTTTTTTCTTTTGGCTGAAGCTAAAATATTCCATTTATCCTTTCTTTGAGGAGAAAAGAAACGGGAAAAAGAAAGAGCACATTAAAAAAAAAAAACCTGAAACTAGATATTTTAAATTTCACAAGCATTTTTCAAAGAGAGTAGGCACTATTTTTTCCTTAAAACAGCTGTTAACTCAAAATCGTGTCAGGGTAGGAGTTCCCATCGTGGCTCAATGCTTAACGAATCTGTCTAGGAACCATGAGGTTGCGGGTTTGGTCCCTGGCCTTGCTCAGTGGGTTAAGGATCCGTCGTTGCCCTGAGCTGTGGTGTAGGTTGCAGATGGGGCTCGGATCCCACGTTGCTGTGGCTGTGGCGTAGGCCGGTGGCTACAGCTCCGATTGGACCCCTAGCCTGGGAACCTCCATATGCCGCGGGAGTGGCCCAAGAAAAGGCAAAAAGACAAAAAAAAAAAAAAAAAAAAAAGACAAAATCAAGTCAGGGTAGTCTTTCCTCTAGTGTTTGGTTTTATACACACAGTAAGTAACCATCTCTTGTGAAATGGGCAGGGGGAAGGAGTAGGGTCTTTGTCAGTGTGTCTCTGGTGTTACAACTGAGCAACAGAATTGCCAAGTGATTCTGCCCCTTGAAGGCCAGAGGGAGATTTTCTTGCATCTTTCCTGACTTGCAGCTCTGCATCCTGTCCTTTAGGCGGCCCCAAAGATCCTGCTCCACTCACTTGCCCGGTTTCCTAGAATCTCAGGGCTTAGCCATTGTTAGTATTAAACAGACGGTCATTCTGCAGATACTGACGAGGGTTCTGGGGCTCGGGTGCTTTGCTTTGCATGCCAGCCTGGCCTGGTAGGTCTCAAAGGCGTAAGGGTCCGGGGCGGGGCTGCTGGGTCACCAAGTCTCATCTCTCTGACCTGGCCTGACCTAAATCTGAGAGCTTCCCACTGAGCACGGCCGTGCCTGCTGGTGGGATCTCCTCCCAGCCATTTTCCCAGCCTGGGCTTTTCGCCAAGAGTTGTGCCTCCCTTTGAGCCAGTTCTTTCACGGGGAGGTAGGTGTGTGTAGACAGCCCAGGCAGCTGGTAGTGTTCTCCCGGGGGCGGTGACAGAACGCGGGCCGCTTCTCTGCTTGCAGACCGGAACATGAACATCCTGCAGTACTGCCCCGCCGCCGACCTCTGGACGCTCTTTGAGACGTGCGACGTCCACATCCGCAAGCAGCAGATGGTGTCTGTGGAGGAGACCATCTACATTGTGGGGGGCTGCCTCCACGAGCTGGGGCCCACCCGGAGGGGCAGCCAGAGCGAGGACATGCTCACCGTGCAGTCCTACAACACTGCCACCCGCCAGTGGCTCTACCTCAAGGAGAACACATCCAAGTCGGGCCTGAACTTGACGTGCGCGCTTCACAACGACGGCATCTATATCATGAGCAGAGACGTGACCCTGTCCACCAGCCTGGAACATCGCGTCTTCCTCAAGTACAACATCTTTAACGACAGTTGGGAAGCCTTCCGGCGTTTCCCAGCCTTTGGACACAACTTGCTGGTCTCCTCCCTTTATCTGCCCAATAAGGCAGAAACATGACCAAATTAGTATTTGAAAGAAACCTGGATCAAGACCAAAAAAAAAAAAAAGTGTCCATTTTCAAGCGAAACTGCTTTTTAAAGGGGACATGTGGGTTTTAGGTCACACGTACAAAAGGTGTAAATAAGCTTACTTGAACCAGTTACTTGAAAACTTGTGGTGAAAAGAGACCAACTTTATTATTTTTTTAATTACTGATTTTTAAAATGATGGGAGCAAATCCATGATACTGTTTTCGTACAAATGTGATACCCTTAGGCGGAGGACCGAAACTGATCCTCAAAAAGAAGATTCATTGTGCCTGCTTTGTAAAGGGCCAAAGTCAGTAATTGGCATGAATAGTTAAGATGATTTTAAAATCTGTTTTCTTTAGGTCACTTGAAATAGTGTTGCTACCTTAAGTGAGAGGTTTTTTTTTTTTTTTTTGGTTATTACTTTACTTGACAAACATTAACACCGTCTTTCTCCCCTCTTCTCCCCCAGTCACACCCGTATATACTTGCAGTGTGTTTAAAATAGGGTTCTATGTTCATAATAGTGTATTTGCACATGACTTTTCAGGAAATTTACCCTGATGGAACCCAGCATCCATTCCTCCCCAAAACCTGCATTAAAAATATTGTCAGCTATTTTTCTAGTCTTTTTTTTTTTTTACAGTTTTGAATACTGAGTAAATAAGCAGATTATAACTTCTTATTTCATTTATGTAGCAGATTGCAGATTTATGTGGTCAGATACTTGTATTGCTAGGCATTCTGTACTGCTTAAAAGAGAGAATATATTGTTTAAAAGGATGGATCTCTATATTTTTTAAATCGAGTCTTACATTTAAATGGGAAGGGAAGAAAGCACCAAATAAGGGAAGAAATGCCTTTATGGTTTTACTTTTATTGACTGTATTTGACTTAGTTCTTTTTTAAAGATTGAAACAATAACTTTGTATTAAGGTCAGGTACCTTTCTAATTTAATCTTGGCTTTTCTACCCCAGCTTTGCTTTTGTGGGGTAAAGTGAGGGTAGCTTTGAAACATCTGTGCAGGAGAGAGGGGAAGAAGCCCTTCCAGCAGTGGAATGGCATCTGATGGTATTTCTGAAATTCGATAAGGTGCTCTTTGCCTTGGTTGTTAAATCATGTGGATCCCTGCTCAAGCCGTTGTTTGTTTACAGTGAGTCACTTAACAGCGAGTAGAATCTTCTGCCAATTATAGATCAGCATTTCTTTAAAAATATACAGGCATATCTTGACAATACTGTGGTTCAGTTCCAGACCCTGGCAGTAAAGCAAATAACGAAAGTCACATGAATTTTTTGGTTTCTCAGTGCATGTAACAGTTATGTTTACATGATCCTGTAGTCTACTAAGTATGCGATACTATTATGTTCTAAAAAAGTACATACCTTGGGAGTTCTCATTGTGGCTCAGTGGTTAATGAACCCAACTCGTATCCATGAGGACACAGGTTACATCCCTGGCCTTGCCCAGCAAGTTAAGGATCTGGCGTTGCCATGAGCTGTTGTGTGGGTCGTACACACAGCTCGGATCCCGAGTGGCTGTGGCTGTGGTGTAGGCCAGTGGCTACAGCTCTGACTTGACCCTTTAGCCTGGGAACTTTCATATGCTGTGGGTGCATCCCTAAAAAGACAAAAAAAAAAAAAAAAAAAAAAAAAAAAAAAACCAAACAAAACTACATACCTTAATTTAAAAATACTTTATTGCTAAAAAGGCTAACCATTACATCTGACAAGGCAGGGTTGCCTTGTCAATTTGTAAAAAATGCAGCATTGGGAAGTTCCCTGGCGGTCTAGTGATTAGGACTCAGTGCTTTCATTGCTGTGGCCCAGGTTCAATCCCTGGTCTGGAAACTGAAATCCTACATCAAACCACTGCACCCTGCAAGCCAAACAAAGAAACAAAACCACAAGTTCTGTGTCTGCAAAGTGCAATGAAGTGAAGCGCAATAAAACAAGGTCTGCCTGTGTACACACGTGTAAAGAATCTTAATCTTCACTGAAAATCACTTTCTGAAATTTGCTGGTTTTTTGCAATGAAATTAGTTTAAACTGTGAGCTGGATCCCATCTTTCTGTCCTAACATTCCAGTTATAGCATGCCTCACTTTAAGAGTGTCCCGTCAAAAAAATGAAACGTGTGTTACGGCAAATCCATGCATTCAGCACACTTACTGAATGCCTCTAGTATGCAGTCACCGTGCAGACAGAGCACAGAGAAGTTCGTGACCTCAGCAGGACTTCAGTTCATCCAAGGAGTCACTACAGGGTTTCTTTACAACCATGGCCTCCTTGTATATTTTAAATAAGGGTCTGGTTGTAAAAATTCTAGTTGCACAACTTTTCAGGAATACGTCTATTAGGTAAAAGGAGGTAAATCTCTATTGCAGACGTGGAGACAGATCTTCATATCTCGTCACCAAGTAATCTTATCAGTACTCAGCTTACAATACTAATAAAGGGTTTCTAAGCCATAACCATTTGTTCTCAGATACTTAGCCTTCTTTCTTTTAAAACACTCTGAACTGAAATCTTCCTGGGAATGGTACTTTCATAATAGATTTATATTAATTTATATTCATTATAAATCCAGTGACCTGTAATTCCATTACATGTATTTAAAAATCTAATTTATTTTAGATGGTGTTAATTTTTGTTGCTACCGAGCTTAATGCCCTTAAGGCTTAATCTTATGTGTTCAGAAGATTCTAGCCAGTTGAATGAGTTGTGGACAAACAATTGGAGAGTAGCTTGTAAATACCAACATTCTAGAAGATACAGTATTATTCCTGCCAACAGGTTCTCTTCCTGATTCCATTCTTTGGGTCTGTTTTCCTAGTGTGGCTAACTAGCTTCTTGGACCAAGTGGAGGCATACTCTGATCCACAAAGCTCTTTTTTATAAACCAGGTTTGATATGTGTGTGTGTGTATATATATATGTGTGTGTGTGTACATATCTTTGTGTGTGTGTGTACACACGTGAACGTCTGGGCATGTTATGCTTTCTCTAAGATACGCAGACTCCTAACAAGACTGTTACTTGGGGCTGCGGCGGGGCTTAGGCCAAGTGGAAAGTACAGTAGGACAGCTCTGTACTTTCTTCCTGCTGTCCAGCGATGTTGACATGTTGAGGGGAATTTTAGTTGAGCCCTGTTCTCACTGGTGCCAATGTTGCACTGATGCCTCTCTCTATGATGAGGGCAATGTTGCTTTGAAAGTCTCCTTTTATTTCCTCTCTTTCTCTTAGTGCTTTCTTCTTTTCTGAGATGCTTCTGAGGGGTGCTGACCTCCCCCTGTGGAGAGGGCAGTTTCTGGGGGGACCTCAGTGATGGCCACCCAGTCAGAAGCAGCCTGTTTAACTGAGAATGATCTGAGTGGCACAGTGAGTGCTGAGTGTGAATTGTTGAGGGAGGCTGTTGGGTTCTGCTGTCTCTTTCTGGCTGTCTTTTCTGCACCCTTCCTTTCAGAGGTCTCCCCCCTTCGCATTCTTTAGAAGTTTTTCTGATGACTGTGTGGGAGTTAATCACTTCGACAGCACTTGGTAAATCTTAACAATGAAGTACTGAGAAGGTTATGGTTACTAGTAAGAAACCAGTAGATTAGGATGAAGCATGAATACCAAAGACAATTTAACTCTGCCATTTTTGAGGGGGGACCAAAATCCTAAGTAATTCCACATGCCTTAGATATCAATGGAAGTTATACTTAGATGGGCAAAGCTCTTTCTCCACCGAGAGATGAATCAAGTACATGCCTGTTCTCGTTCAATAAGCCAGTACATCTTGCGCATTGTGGATGCCGTATTTTCAGGTTTTTCATCAAGCCATGACCCTACCTATTTGGCTGCACAGGTGAATTGGGTGGAAAGGCTTTGGCCTTCCTGGTTGATCGGCATGTAATCCACAGTGTCCTGATGTTGAGGACTGGAGAAACAGCCTAGCAGCAGAAAGGGAGTGTGGGTGAATCATTGGCTGCCTTTCACCTGGACCAGGGATGGGGAATGGATAACATCTCTGCCTGTGTCTGTCAAGATGGCCTTGAGAGTGAGTGGCACTCCTTTACCTCTGCCAGAAATTGCTCCCAGAATCTGTGTCATGAATCCTTCCAGGCCCTCCAGTCCATCAGAGTGAGGTGAGGTCTATTTCTCATCCCTGCCTTAGAGGAGTGAATGAATTAGGTGAGTAGACACTGCCCGGAATGGCTTTGAAAAGCAGGGAGTGGATTCATTTCAGTTCCCTGGTTCCCAAAAATTGAATGTCTGTCGTGTGCAAGAAAGTGTCAAGAGGTGGGGATATGAGAGTTCCCATTGTGGCGCAGTGGAAATGAATCTGACTAGGAACCATGAGGTTGCGGGTTTGATCCCTGGCCTTACTCAGTGGGTTAAAGACCTGGTGTTGCTGTGAGCTGTGGTGTAGTTTGCAGACGCGGCTCGGATCTGGCGTTGCTGTGGGCTCTGGCGTAGGCCTATGGCAACAGCTCCGTTTCGACCTCTAGCCTGGGAATCTCCATATGCCATGGGTGTGGCCCTCAAAAGACAAAAGACAAAAAATAAAATAAAATAAAGAAGTGGGGATATGGAAATAAGCCACCATGCCTCGCCTTGAGTTTATAGCCCACAAAGTGTTACCATCGTGACGATGGAAACTAGACTGGCCATCTTGAAGATGCCCACTTTTGTCAAGGTGCACTGGGCTCCCAAGCCTTCCTGCCTCTTCAGTCCTGGCCCCATCTGTCACCTACTTGATGATTTACTAACAATCCTGAACCAGCTTTTCTCTAAATTTGAACAGCACATCCTGCGGTCTTTGTTTTTGTCTTTCACAGGATGCTTTTTTCTCACTACTTTCCATTGTCTTCTCTGTACTTCATTTTCTGGAAAAAGATATGAGATCCGCTTTATTTAAAAATACTGACAAAACACCACAGCTTGGGTAGCTAAGGGCTCAGCAGGCTGATCCCAGGAAAAGGAGGAGCAAAGCCAGGGAAGTAGGTGTTAGGAGAGAAGCAAGCCGTCCACCTGTGCATTTATACCTATGCCTTTAAAACACTTCCATCAAAAGGAGAAATGAACATCGAGACACTAGTCCTGAGTGAAAGTCAGTTGATTTTGCCTCTGTGATAACTATCAAAGGGTATGTTTCATTCACATTAGAGTATTTTTCATTTCATGGTGTTAACTTCGGAACACGATATAAAGCACACACCAATTGACACAGCCTGATTTCTGCACTTGATATAACCACGTTTATTCATTCCCATAGGAGGGAGATTAAATGTAAAAGAGGGTCGATTTTGAGTTACAAAGGGTGACTTTGGAAGGGTTGGCTGGTGCTTTGTCAAATGGATGTCATAGTTGGTTGCTAGTAAAGAAAAGGGAAATGTAGTTTGCATTATTGTGTCATTTTTCTGAAAAAAACTTAATAGGGGCTCTTGAAGTGTCTCTACAGTGTTTTCCTATCTTGTGGTCACTTTAAGAAAAATGAGAATCTGTAGAATGAATAGTTATGTTTTGTTATGACTGAACTTTGTTAAAAAGGTTGTATTGAGCCTTCAATTTCAAGTGTGGCTTAAAATGTAAACATATCACATGATTCATTTAAATACAACGATGCCTATGAAGCACTCACTCAAACAGCATACGTTTTGTGTTTATAATTAGAACTACAGAAGAAAATCTCTTCAAATAAAATAGTTTTAAATCAGTGTTTGTTGTCCGTTAAGTACCAGCTGTGTACTCAGGGCTGCACCAGGGCTGGGTGGAGGCCTGAAAAGTGTGGGATGGGTCCCAGCCCATGGGAGCTCCTGATTGGCTGGGAAGACTGGACCAACACCTGAATGAGTTAGAGAGATGGCAGTTGTCCCAGAAGAAGTCCCAGAAGAAGAGCCATGTGGGCCATCTTTTTCTTTCTTTTCTTTTTTTTTTTAATTAAAGTGTAGTTGATTTGCAAGTGATAGTAAGAACAAAAACCACTGGGACCTAATTACACTCAAAAAGTTTTGCACCGAAGAGTCCCCATTGTGGCACAACAGAAACGAATCCGACTAGGAACCATGAGGTTGCAGGTTCAATCCCTGGCCTCGCTCAGGTGGGTTAAGGATATGGCATTGCTGTGAGCTGTGGTGTAGGTTGCAGACACAGGTTGGATCCTTCGTTGCTGTGGCTGTGGTGTAGGCCTGCAGCTATAGCTCCAATTAGACCCCTAGTCTGGGAACCTCCATATGCCATGGGTGTGGCCCTAAAAAGACAAAAAAAAAAAAAAAAAAAAAAGAAGGGGTTCCTACTGTGGCCCAGTGAGTTAAGAAACTGACTACTCTCCACGAGGAAGAGGGTTTAATCCCTGGCCTTGCTCAGTGGGTTAAGGATCCAGCATTGCTGAGAGCTGCAGTGTAAGTCACAGACACAGCTGGGATCTCTTGTGGCTGTGGCTGTGGCTGTGGTGTAGGCCAGCAGCTACAGCTCCGATTCGACCTCTAGCCAGGGAACTTCCATAAGCTGCTAGGGCGGCCCTAAAAAGAAAAGAAAAAAAAAGACAACCCATAGAATGGGAGAAAAGTCTTTGCAAATGAGGCAATAGACATGTAGGGCATCTCGTGAGAGAGATGTTAGCGTTTGGAGACATGGGTCTGGGAGGAGGATCTCCGAATCCTTATCATCGTGAATGAAAGCGTGAAGTCTAAGTCCCACAGTTTAGCAATTATGGCCTCCTCACAACCTGCTCCTCCCTATGTTTCTACTATTTCCCACTGTTTTCTTTGAGGTACCTCTCACTCTAAGAAAACTGAAACACACCACTCCATTTCTGTTGTGTTAGTTACGACTCTGACTGGCTGTGAGGCTGGAGGGGGTTGGGGGTCGGTGTCACAAAATGAGGTTCGGTTACTAGATGGTGGCCCACGGATGTCCCTGCCCTTCTATCCTTTGATTGCCCCATATGTGGGAACACGTGTGCACACCCACCCTTCTTATACCTACAATTTTAAGAACAATCCAACTTGACATACTACACCTATCCCACTGAAAGCCAAAGACACACTGATCTTTTCCCCAATGGAAACAATCAAAACTCAGATCCAGCTACTGTATCCAAAGGTGACATCACAGCTTAGTGGGTCCTAAGGTCAGGGGATGTCCATCTCTCTGAGCCCATAGGTGACAACCTAGAACTTAATGAAGAATTTATTTCATCCACACCCAACACTGATAGAGCACTTACTCTGTGCCAGGAACTCCAAGAATTTTTTTTTTTTTTTGTCTTTTGTCTTTTTAGGGTCACACCCTCAGCATATGGAGGTTCCTAGGCTAGGGGTCTAATCAGAACTGTAGCTGCCAGCCTATGCCAGAGCCACTGCAACACCAGGTCCGAATCATGTCTGCAACCTATACCACAGCTCACGACAATGCTAGATCCTTAACCCACTGAGAGCAAGGCCAGGGATCAAACCCACAACCTCTTGGTTCCTGGTTGGATTCATTTCCACTGCACCAGGACAGGAACTCCAAGAATTTTTTGTTTAACTTATTTAGTCCTCACAGCAATCCCATGTGGTAAATATGAATATAATCTCCCTTTATGGTTGAGGAAACCAAGGCACTGCAGGTCACAAATTGCCATTGGGGAAACGGGAGAAGGGAAGATTGCATGTAGCAGTGATTCATCCAAATGATAAACATTTTCCTGCAGGTAGTGGCTGGCGAGGGCTCCCCGCCCTGGTGGTGAGTGGGTTTCTGGACCGTCAATCAGGAGACCTTAGTTCTGTTCTGCATCAGGGTCTCCCACCGCCCTGCCTGAATGAGCATGCCCACATGGTGGCCCTCTTCCTCCTAGCAGGATTATGGGAGGTGGAGAGGAAGCCTGAGAATTTCTATAGAGGCTCTGCAATTGCAGGTCCCTGTCTGCAGGCCATAAACCTTTCTTTGACAAGTAGAACCTTTGAAAAACCCTGTTAGATGCTGGTAGATCTGATCTCTGGCAACTCTGTGGGCCACAGCCTAGATCTAGCAAAGCTTTGAACTTGAACTTGAAGCCCACCTTTGTGATTTCTCTTTCTTAGCTGCAGAGTTCCTGCCTCTACACTTTACTTCCAGCTTAATGGCTCCAACCTCTTCTTCAAATTTGAGACAACTTGAAACAGTAGGGGTCCGCCCCTGCCAGGCTCCACCCCAGGGAATGCTGCTGGAAATGCTTGCCTCTTGTGACAGGAGGGGTTTGGGGATGAAGTTCTCACCTTATTTCTTTGTGTCCTCCAAGAATCCAGTCCTACAATATTTTCCTGACTATTTGTGCATTCTTTCGACTCTGACTTTTTTTTCCCCCTCTTTTTAGGGCTGCACCTACAGCCTATGGAAGTTCCCAGGCTAGGGAACGAATCCGAGCTGTGTCTGCAAACTATACCACAGCTCACAGCAACACCAGATCCTTAACCCACTGAGCGAGGCCAGGGATTGAACCTGTATCGTCATGGTTACCAGTCAGATTCATTTCCACTCAAAGTTCCTAAGATAGGAACTCCAGACTCTGACTCTTGCAGTTCATCGAGACACCTATTATCTGACCCTCTGCAGCTGTCTGGTGCAGGCAGAGGAATTAAAAGCATGAGCTCCAGAGAAAGATGATGAGCTAAGTTTGCTTCCTAGTCCTGCCACTTTCTAGCTTTAGAACCTTAATCAGTTACTGCATCTCCCTGGACCTTGTTTTCTTTATCTGCGAAGTAAGGGTGAAAACAATATCCACATTATGGGATTATTGTGAAGATGGAATGAGGCAAATCCATTACTCAAAAACAACTCATACTAAAGAAATGGGAAAGAATTTTCACATCTACATTTTTTCTTTTTCTTTTTAGGGCCATCTGCAGCATATGGAGTTTCCCTGGGCCAGGGGTTGAATTGGAACTGCATCTGCCTATCTACCCACAGCCACAGCAAGACTAGATCCGAGCCGAATCTATGACCTATACCACAGCTCATGGCAATGCTAGATCCTTAACTGACCGAGCGAGGCCAGGGATTGAACCTGCCTCTTCCCAGACACTGTGTCAATTCTTAACCCACTGAGCTACATCGGGAACTCCCACATCTACATTTATTTGGAAGAGATTCTGGAATGAAGGGAGCCGAATAAATGAGACTGTCCTGTGTTTCCTGAGATGGTCGGTGCCCTTGCTGAATGAAGGTTCAGTTCGGGACATCAAGCTATCCTGTAACAGAGTAGCCAGTGCCCCTGGTACAAATTCCCATTGTGGAGAGGAGATGCTAGCCACCGCCTGCGGCTGGGTAGTAAACGGCCAGCCCCTGTGCTGGGGCAGGTTCATGCAGAGTCATTCTGTGCCACGAAAACCTAAAGAAGAGGCATGTCTCTGTGTTTTCCCAGCTCTGTTTTCCAAAGAAGTGAATAGGTGTTTTCTAGCAGTGCTGATGTTTACTTGTTCTGAAGTCTTTTCTGCTCTGTTGTGGGTCTTGAACTTCACCGATCTTCAAAGGCAGCTTTGTAAAGCAGGGTTTCAATGTCACATACTCCCGGATTTGTTGCATTGCTTCAAAATATTCCCCATCATGGTGCCTGCCCAGGGGTCTGTCAAGCATCGGTGATTGTTTCTCTGACACAATCACCCTCCTGTTTCCTTAGGAGCTTTGTAGTTATTCAAGCTCTACTGTGTAAGGAGTGGGGTATGTCTCACTGAGAGCAGGCTAGAATGAAACAGCAGCTGCTGTAAATGCTGCAGAAGGTAAACTCTGGTCCCATACACCCACTATCCTGCTTCGAGCTGGACACATCGATATAGAGAAAATTCCAAGGTAAGAAAATGTCATTGTTGAGAGAAAACCAGAGAAAAATTATCACAGGATTAAGTTTATTTGCATGGGACAGAAACCCTGAAGTAACAGTACCTTAAATAAAATTGAAGTTAACTTTTCTCTGATGAAACAGAAGCCTGAAGGCAAGCAGCCCAGAGCTGGTACAGCAGGTGGTATGCTGGTCTGGCTTGTTCCAGCTTGTGAGAACCAGCTGCTAGCATCTCTTCCCAGCTCTGTTCCCTGAGTCACACTGGAAACTTAAAATTGGCCATGGTGCAGTATTTGCAACACCGAAATGGCTAACGCTACGGGTCAGGGGTTTGCCCTCCAAAAAGCCGGTTGTTGAACATTTAATGACACATCTCTGGGAATAGCTTTCTACAGAATTGGGGACCCAGGCTCTTTCTATTCTACTGCTCCCCCATCCTTGTATGTGGCTCCATTTTTATGGTCATTCATGGCCACAGTTGCTGCAAATGTTCCGACTATTGAATCATATATTCCAGGTGGCAAGAAGAAACCAAAAAACAAGGGAAAAAATATTAGGCACCAGCAGTATTTTAAGGATGTTTTTGGGAAGCAGTGCTACAACTTTTTTTTTTTTTTTTTGTCAGAACATAGGTACATGGCTGTACCTTGCTGTAAGGATACCTGGGAGATGTAGTCTTTATTTGGAGATCCATTGGTCTAGCTAAAAGGTAAGGGTCTGTTGGAGTTTCTGTTGTGGCTCAGAGGGTTAAGAACCCAACTGATATCCATGAGAATGTGGGTTTGGTCCCTGGTCTTGCTCAGTGGGTTAAAGATCTAGCATTGCCGTGAGCTGTGGCATGAGTCACAGCTGCGGCTCAGATCTGGTGCTGTCATGGTGGTGGTGTAGGCCAGCAGCTGCAGTTCTAATTCGAACCCTAGCCCAGGAATTTCCATATTCTACAGGCGCGGCCCTAAAAAGAAGAAAAGAGAGGGAGAGAGAAAACGTAGGGGTCTGTGGTAGACAGGGCTGTATGATAACCCAGTGCTCTTTACCCTTGTATAATCTCCTTCCTTTGAGAGTGGGTGAAACTTCCAAATACGATGAGACATCATTCCCGTGATTATGCTGTGCCCCAAATTAATTGGACTTTAAGATAGGGAGATTTTCTGGGTAGGCCTGACCTAAACACAAAAGTCCTTTAAATTCAGGTCTAGAGGTCAGAGATGGAGAATGCTGGAAATTAGAAGAATGCTGGAAATTAGAATGAGACATGTTCAAAGTGTCATTGCTGGCTTGAAGATGGATGTGGCCCTGTGGCAAGGAATGGAAATGAACTCAAGGACCTGGAGAGTAGACTTGGGGTTGCCAAGGGGGAGAAGGAGGGAGTGGGATGGACAGGGAGTAGGGTGTTAATAGATACTAACTATTGCATTTGGAGTGGATGAGCCATGAGGTCCTGCTGTATAGCACAGGGAACTATATCCAGTCACTTGTGATGGCACATGATGGAGGGTAATGTGAAAAAAAGAATGTATGTAAATGTATGACTGGGTCACTTTGCCGTACAGCAGAAATTGACAGAACATTGTAAACAACTATAATAAAGAAATTAAAAATAAGTAAATAAACATAAAAAAACAAAAACAAACCAAAAAACAACAACAACAAACAAAAAGAAATTAAAAAAAAACTGGCCTAAACAATAAATGAATTAGAAGATAAATGGGAAGTCCAAGGATAGGACAGACTTTGCTCAAGATTTGATCCAGTAGCTTAACTGTATCACCAAGTATGAGGTTTCCTCAATGTCCTCATGTGGTTGCCTACTTTTTTTTCTTTTTTTTTTTTCTGCTGCACCCATGGCATGCGACAATTCCCAGGCCAGGGATCAGACTTGAGTCACAGTAGTAACCCAAGCCACAGCAGTGGCAATACTGGATCCTTAACTTGCTGAGCCACCAGGGAACTCCTGAGGTTGTTTAATTTTTTTCTTTGGCCGTGCCCACATCATGCAGAAGTTCCTGGGCCAGGGATCAAACCTGAGTCACAGCATTGATGACAATGAGTCCTTAACTGCTAGGCCACCAGGGAACTCCTACTTTTGTAGTTTCAAGGTGGTATCTCCAGTGGGAAAAGATCATCTTCTGTCATAGCATTTCCTGTATTAGTTCTGAGATTCACTCTGATTGGACTGTCTTAGGTAACACTGAAGTGACATTGTGTTTAGAGGAAATAATACATATGGAATGAGCTGATTGCTTGAGCAAAATTCATTGCTCTCCCCATGGGGCCAGAGCTAAAATTAGCCTTCCCAGATCTCCACATGAGGGAGAGAATATACATATGTATCTTGTGTGTGTGTGTGTGTGTGTGTGTGTGTGTGTGTGTGTGTGCAGCTGTGGGACTGGATCAGGAAGAAGCTGTTGGGAAGAGGAAAAGGAACTAGAAAGTGGATGATAACTACAAATGTTCACTTCCCTACACCAGTGAAAAGTTTAAAGTAGTTAAGGAAGGGAGATATTATTTGGAGATGGTAAAATTATTTTTAGTTTTCCAAAGGTAGTGGTATGTATAATTGATTGAGGTGTAGGGAAGTGAAGACAAGAAAAGCAATTAGTAGGCAATTGTGGTAAAATACACAAGAAGTTCTGAAGTCCTGAAACAGGCTGGATCTAGATGATCTCCTTTTTTGTTTTTTTTTTTTGCTTTTTAGGGCTGTGCCTGCAGCATATGGAAATTTCCAGGCTAGGGGTCAAATTGGAGCTGCAGCTGCCAGCCTATACCACAGCCACAGCAATGCCAGATCCAAGCCGTGTCTGTGACCTACAACACAGCTCATGGCAACGCCAAATTCTTAACCCACTGAGTGGGGCCAGGAATCAAACCAGCATCCTCATGGATACTAGTCAGGTTTGTAACACACTGAGCCACAAATGGGAGCTCCCCTTTCTCCTTTTAAGTTGTAAATGTGTGCATGATAACAGTAACAGTGCAGGGCCATGAGGGAGAGGCCACGATAATCATAGAGATGTAGCTCTTAGGGCTGGCAATACCTCTCTATAGCTGGACTTCTAGTCATACCAGAATATTTCATTTTCATTTGTTTAGGCCAATGTACCATGTTTTGTGTTACTTGCAGCCCAGAGCATTCCTAACTAATACAATTGGCCGTGATTTTTCTGCCCTCAGCCCTGAGTAATCATGTTTCTGAGTAAAGCATACAATTTTGAAGCTATATGCAAAGGCTGGGATCTCTGTTCTCTGCCTGAGCATTTTTGCATGGGATGTTGGCCTAGGTCATAGTTGATTGGACCTGGAGTGCACTCTTGACCAGGCCAATCAGCTTCTCATTAGCCTTTAAACTGAGAGACCCAAGAAAAAGATGTTGGGAGCCAAGTCACATTAATTCTAGAGCTTTGAAATAGAGGTTTGTGGACTTTTGCAGCTGAGATCCTCGAGCTAAGAAGTTCCAGGCCTTTCTGAGGGCTGGCTGTCCAGTTTTTACTGGATGCCATGAAAGACAGCAGTATCCCCAGACTCAATTCTTTAAAAAAAATTTTTTTTAATGATTTTTATTTTCTCCCTTGTAGATGGTTTATAGTATTCTGTCAATTTTACACTGCACAGCAAAGTGACCCAGTTGCATATACACATACATTCTTTTTCTTAATTATTTTTTGTTTGAGCAAGATAGACTCTGATACTTATAAGGAATATCAACTAGAACAGGGCATATGCAGCCCTTAGCAGTCTGACTTCTGTCATTTTCTTGAGCCACATTTCCCGTGCTCATCCTCAGTTCTACCATTATCTTCTCAGCAAAGTCTTCCTTGAACCCAACAGGGCAAGACAAGTGGTGTCCCATCACTACGTCTAACATCAAATACTCTTACCTGACTTGGAAGGTAGACTTGGAAGCTGTCTTCTTCATTTTGTATTTCCAGAGTCTAGCAAATTGGCACTCAATAAGTACTCTGTAAATACTTTTGAATAAAGACAGCGATGGGAGTTTCTGGCTAAAGCAACACCATAAACATAAGCACAAGAGAATGGAAAGACACTGGGTTCTATGCTGCTGGAGTGGCTGCAGGGACCATGACTTTTTCAGCCTGACACAGTGTTTGGCACATAGGAGATATTTAGTAAAAGTCTGATGACCTGAACTGCACTGGGCCTTGTTTTTCAGAGAATACTGAGTGTCCCTAGGGGCTGGGCATAAGAGCTGCTTGTATGTATGATAGTGAGTTGGGGGGCGGTGAGGTGGAAAGGAAACAAAAGAAGTACACTAGGGCCATACTGTGGAAAATTTTGCACCCAAGGCTAGGGTTCTTGACATATTGTATATGCAACAAAGAAATGTAAAAGTAGGAGTTCCCATCATGGCTCAGTGGAAATGAACCTGACTAGTATCCCTGAGGACACAGGTTTGATCCCTGGACTTGTTCAGTGGGTTAAGGATCCAGTGCTGCTGTGAGCTGTGGGGTAGGCTGCAGATGTGGCTTGGATCTGGTGTTGCCGTGGCTGTGGTATAGGCGGGCAGCTGCAGCTCTGATTTGGCCCCTAGCCTGGGAACCTCCATATGCCAGAGGTGCGGCCCTGAAAAAAGAAAAAAAAGAAATATAAAAATATTTTATGCACATATGTGATTGGAGTGAGGGGTAGGCAGACTAACTTGTAAGCTTCTCAATAGTTCAGAAAAGAAATAACACATGGCTGAACGAGGGTGGGATCAGTAGGAATAGAAAAGAGCACCAGCTCTCAAGAGCTAATTGTTAAATTTTCAGAAATTTTGTGAGCCAGATGTTAAACTTTTGGTAGTTTTATTTTATTTTATTTTTGTCTTTTTAGGGCCCCACCCATAGCATATGGAGTTCCCCAGGCTAGGAGTACAATCAGAGCTGTAGTTACCAGCTTATGCCATAGGTATATCAACGCTGGATCCAAGCTGCTTCTTTGACCTACACCACAGCTCACAGCAACGCCGGATCCTTAACCCGCTGAACAAGGCTAGGGTTCAAACCTGCAACCTCATGGTTCCTAGTCGGATTCTTTTCTGCTGCACCACAATGGGAACTCCAAACTTTCGGTAGTTTTAAACTATGATGTGGGAATATTTACACCACAGAAATTAGTAAACACTACGAATTAAAGCTTTAAAAAAAATCTCATTTGAGGGGATGTCATTTTACCAGCACACCACTGAGAAAGATTTCAGAGAGACATCTGGACAGGGCTTGATTGATTAGGGTGGGAGTAGGGTTCAAAAATTGTTAAAGATATTTCTGATGTTTCTTATCTGTGGTGGTAACTCTGGGTGACTGGGAGGGTAAGGATGTTGTTATTACAGTAGTGTAAACATCAGTGGGAGACTTAGTTTTGCGGAAAAGATGATGAATGTGATTTGCTACATGAGTTGGGAGTATAATACAACATGGATGTGTCTCATCCAGAATCAAAATGTATGTCTGTGTTAGATGCTCAGATTTATTAGAGCTGGTGTGTAGATTTGGAATCAGCAGAACAGAGACGATGATTGAAGCTTTATGAGTGGATGCATTTTCTAAAGATGAGGATTAGAATGGGAGGATAGGGCAACAGAGGGAATATTTGGAATACCTACATTCAAGAAGCCGGCAGGATGGATTTCCCGTCGTGGCTCAGTGGAAATGAATCTGACTTGTATCCATGAGGACCCAGGTTCAATCCCTGGCCTCACTCAGTGAGTTAAGGATCTGTTGTTGCCATGAGCTGTGGTGTAGACTGCAGACATGGCTCAGATCTGACATTGCTGTGGCTGTGGTGTAGGCTGACAGATACAGCTCCCTTTCGACCCCTAGCCCGGGAACCTCCAGGTGCTGCAGGTGTGGCCCTAAAAAAAGACAAACAAACAAAAAAAGAAGCAGGGAGGAGAGGAGGGCACTGAAGGAGCATCTGAGAAGTAAAGAGCCTTTGTCCATAGAATGGAAAGAGCAATAAACAGTTATTATTTTATAGTTTCTGTGGGTCAAGGATTTGGGAATGGTTAACCAAGATGTTACTGGCTTAAGCTTTCTTTAAAGAGTATATCAAGGTGTTGACTGGGGCTACAGGCATCTAAAGGCTTGATCTGTTTCCAGCTTGTGGACACATCTGGCAGGCTGGTGCTGGCTGTTGGGTGGAGGCCTCAGTTGTCTTCCATGTGAGCCTCTTAATGGACTGCTCGAGTGTCCTTGTAACATGGCTCTCCCCTGAGTGTGTGATCCAGGAGAGCATGGTAGAAGCTGCAATGCTCTTTACAACGTGATCTCAGAGGTTCCATACACTCAAATCCCTAATATCATATCTGTTACACATGTTAGTCCGTTGGTATGGAAAGAGCCTTCTCGAGAACATGAACTGCAGGAATCAAGGAATATTAAAGGGTCCATCTTGGAGACTGGTGACTACAAATATGAGATTATAATGAATGGAATTTCATATCAGGAAACGGGGAAAGTCACTCTAAGACATTCATTAGCCCCGGGCTATGGAAAATCAGTTGAAATTAATGGGCTGTCACCTGGTTTTAGATATCCTGAAATTTTATTGTAAAATGATGGGAGATGCCTCACCAGGGGAACTAAGTATTCTGCTTCTCTTTTGTAGTGAATCATACCCACTATTTGTTTTTGTCTTTCTATCAGTGCTGTGATCTCCCAGAAGAAGAAGGACAGACAGTAGCAGTCATTCTTCAGATGGAGGCAGAGAGCGTCAGAAAGACCCAGGGAGCAGGGTTATCTTGAAAAAGTACCACTTATAAAGTTGGGTCTTTTTTTTTTTTTTTTTTTTGTGTCTTTTTGCCTTTTTCTAGGGCCACACTCGAGGCATATGGAGGTTCCCAGGCTAGGGGTCCAATCGGAGCTACAGTTGTCGGCCTACGCCAGAGCCACAGCAACACAGGATCTGAGCCGCGTCTGCAAACTACACCACAGCCACAGCAACACCAGATCCTCAACCCAGGGATAAAGAGAGAGGCCAGGGATAAAACCTGCAACCCTATGGTTCCCAGTCGGATTCATTAACCACTGAGCCACTACGGGAACTCCATAAAGTTGGGTCTTATACACATCCTTATCTTCTTTTCTTTTTGTCTTTTTATGGCTGCATCTGTGGCATATGAATGTTCCCTGGCCAGGGGTCAAATTGGAGCTGCAGCTGTGACCTACACTGCAGCTGAGGCAATGCTGGATCCTTAACTCCCTGAGCAAGGGCAGGGATTGAACCCAGATCCTCACAGAGACCACATCAGGTCCTTAACCTGCTGATCCGCAATGGGAACTCTGATGCATCCTAATTTTCAAGCCCTCATTCTAGTGTTTCCATTTGCTTGGTCTTTTTCTCTTCTTTTGGATCTTAGGTTCCAAGGAAATGGTCTACACCAGTCGTCTCAACCACTCGCTGAGGGTAGACTCAACACTTGCTTTTTATTGTATTTTATAATGTTCTCTCTTCCAGTTTGACATGTAGTTTATACATAATACAGTCTCCCTGTACACACTTCATTACAAATCAGCATGATGCCCTGGTGGTAAGACAAAGAAGGAATAAAAGGAAAATAACTGATAAATGAATAATATGATTACCAATATGCATGTTTGGGCACATGTATTCTAAAAGAGACAATGAAGTAGACGGATATTTGCACCTACAAGGAATCACTCTATTCGGGATAGCTTCACATGCTGGCTGATAAAGGTGTGTTGTATCACTGACTCAAATACCTGCCGCAGCCTTACCGTTGGTGAAGAGGATTTGAGTGCAAGCAAAGGTTTTGAGTGCAAAAAAGACAAGCATCTCTTGACTCACACAGTATTGATACTTCTGGAAAATTCATCATATGTTTTATTTATTTATTTATTTATTTATTTATTTATTATTTATTTATTTCTTGTCTTTGTTTAAGGCCGTACCCATGACATATGGAGGTTCCCAGGCTAGGGGGCTCATCGGAGCTGTAGCAGCTGGCCTACGCCAGAGCCACAGCAACATGAGATCTGAGTCATGTCTGCGACCTACACTACAGGTCACAGCTACGCTGGATCTTTAACCCACTGAGCAAGGCCAGGGATCAGACCCACGACCTCATGGTTCCTAGTCGGATTCATTTCCATTGCGCCACGACAGGAACTCCTTTCTATTTTTTATTTTATTTTATTTTATTTTTATTTTTTAGGCAAATTCATCATATAGTCATATGCAAAAAATAGTTTTTTTATGTTCTGTCAATTTCTCCTCTACAGCAAAGTGATCCGGATATATACATATATACATATACATATATATACACACACACACATTCTTTTTCTCATATTATCTTCTATCATGTTCTATCACAAGTGATTGGATATAGCTCTTCGTGTTGTACAGCAGGACCTCATTGCAGATGCAAAAAATAGTTGATTCCTGTATATAAAATGGACTTATGTTCTAAGGAAGAAAATTAGAAACAGAAATTTTTACCTATGAATGTCTTTGGGCCACACAAAAGTTATATGGGATGCTGGATAATTCTCTGTAGAGGACTGACTGTTCTATTTATTGAAGAATATGTAATATTGGAAATACTGTGCACTGAGTTTAGGAAATAAAACAACCAAGTCACCAGGCCAGTTTCCAAATGCCCTACAAAGGGCAGTTCTAACTCCGGTGAGAGCTCCGGTTCTACTCAGTGCTCAGTGGTTTTGGGGTAAAAAGGCAGTGAAATGGAGATCAGCGGCACTAACCACGATGTATAAGCACCTCCCAGTTTCTGGGGAACTTGGTGCAGAAGGATCTGCATGTCAGCTCGCCAAGAAAGACAGAGGAAGGACTGTAGATTGGAAGGTTGTTTGAGCCTTCAAAAGTTGAGTTTTTGGTAGCGAACTTGAGGACTTGAGTTGAAAAATTTCTTTTAAAAAAGCAAAACACTAGTTTTAAATTTTATTACTACTACTAACAAATTCTATTATTATTATTCATTATAATGCAAGCTTATTGTTTAATATTCAACCACACACATTAACAAAGTCAAGAAGCCAGTGGTATTTATAACATACGTCTCTTCTCCATGTATGGAGCAGGGAGGGAGATGAGGAGATGCTGGTCAAAGAGTTCAGTTACAAAATAAATTTCTTCTTCTTCCTTGAACAAGATTAGAGATTATGAAAAACAGATATTTAATTCCTGTCATTAACTTTCTTATACATGATTAAAAATTTCAAGACAGAGCATCAAACAGAAATTCCAGAGAGATATTCCCTCGATAAGATATTTGAGCCCCCCGGGCTACTATTCTTAACCTGAGGAGGGGCTGGAAATAGCTGCACATGCCTTTGGATTTACCCCCTTCTCTTTCACCCTCTAATTCCCCATGATCCCTTTTTATCTCTTAAAGTTTAAAATCTGTCTGGCTAATTTAACTTAGCGTGATGTCCTCAGGATTCATCCATATTATTGAAATGACAGGATTTCCTTCTTTCCCATGACTGAATAATATTCCACTGAGTATCTATCTATCTATCTATTATTTATTATCTATTATCTATCTCAATATATATACCTATCTATGTAACTATCATATTATCTATGTATCTATGTATCTATTATCTATCATTGAAATCTATCCATCTATATAACTATCTGTCATCTATCTACATCTATCTATGTATGTGTCTATCAATCCATCTATATAACTGTCTATCATTTATCTCAATCTATATCTATTTATCTAGCCACACCACATACTCCTTTATCTATTCATTTTTTGACAGATACACAGGTTGTTTCCATATCTTGGCTCCTGTTTATGTGTGGAATTTTTTTTTTAATTTGAATTCATAGAAATGGACTGGAGTGGTTGTTACCAGGGCCACAGGGTTGAGGAGGAAGGTGGAGGGGGAAGGGAGATGAGGAGATGCTGGTCAAAGAGTTCAGTTATAAGATAAATAATCTCTGGGAGCTAATATACAGCATGGTGAGGGTAGTAAATATTACTTGGTTGTGTGCTTGAATTTTGCTGAGTAAACCTTAAACACTTTTAACACACACACACACACACACACACAGCTATGTGTAGCTATGGGTATATTAATTAGTTTGATTGTGGTAAGCATTTCCCAAAATATATAGATACGTCCAATCATCACGTTGTACACTTTAAACAGTTTTGTCTGTTATACTTCAATAAAACTGAAAAAGAAAACAAACTGAAAAAAAAACCCCAAACTTGTCAGCCTCAATTTTGCAGCAGCCGTGGAATGGGGGCAGCAGGACATGGGGTGGCAGCAGCTGTAATCTCTTGCAAATCGCCCCCTTCCCCAAGTCTTAATTTCACAAACACCTCGTTCCACAGCTGCTAGAAACACCCATTGCTTCTTGGCATCCAAAGAATGTATTTTCATGCTCCTCAGTCATAATGAACTCTCTCAAATATTAAAGCAGTTTAGTATTTCTGAGGTTGCTGATGAGACAGAGCAATGTCCACCCTCACGTTCCACATTTTTAGATTAAAGCAGGGGACACACGTGGGGGACCTTCATGGAGCAATGCCATTCATGATACATGATGAATTATGATTGGCTCCTGCTTCATGTAATTATGAATGATCTGAAAAAAGGAGCCAATTGAATAATTTTGAATAGACATCCTTGAAAAGAGATCAACTCCTAGCATGTAATGCTTGCTCCATAGGATCAAATATTTGAGGAAAATACTTACATTGTTTTCTGCTATTAATGTTAAGCTTTCAGCATCGGGACAAGGGAGGTTTGCTTAACTCTCAAGGCAGAAAAAAAAAAATGGCCTTACCTCCACTACTTACTACTCTGTAGACAGGTATGATTATTTTTTTGGTTCTGCAAATTGAGATTGCCTGAGGTTCTGCTTTTCCAACAAACTCCAAGTAAAATGCAGATGCTGCTGATCAGAGAACCATGTTCTTGGGTAGAAAAGTGTACTGGAAGAATGACAGATGGGGCCAAGAAGGATGATTACCTTTGCAGGATCCACAGACCACCTGGGAAAGTAAGCTACAGGAAGAGATGAGAAGAGGTGTGTAGTGTGTATGTGAATATATAAGATTTATCTGAACATAAAAACTCTGTTTATTTCTGCTTAAAAATGACCTGCTATATAGCACAGAGAACTATATCCAGTCTCTTTGGATAGACCATAATGGAAGGTTATATAAGAAAGGGAAAAAAAATACGTGTGTGTGTGTGTGTGTACTATACATATACATAAATATGACTGGATCACTTTGCTGTATAGCCGAAATTGGCACATTTGAAAAATTTATTTATTTATTTAGCTTTGTAGGGCCACACCTGAGGCATATGGAGATTCCCAGGCTAGGGGTCAAATTGGAGCTACAGCTGCTGGCCTACACCACAGCCATAGCAATGCCAGATCTGAGCCGTGTCTGCGACCTACACAACAGCTCATGGCACGCCGGATCCCTAACCCACTGAGCAAGGCCAGGAACTGAACTAGCAACCTTATGATTCCTAGTCAGATTCATTTCTGGTGGGCCACAGCGGGAACTCCAGAAATTGGCACATTTTAAATCAACTATATTTAATGAAAATTTTCAACTAAAAAAAATGGCATCATTCAATAGGCATTTGGCAAAATTTAAAAAAATTTTTATTTATTTATTTATTTTTTTGGCTGCCCCACGGCACATGGAGCTCCTGGGCCAGGGATCAGATCAGATCCAAGCCGCAATTGTGACCTACGTGGCTGCTGAGGCAATGCCAGATCCTTTAACCCACTGTACCACGCTGGGGATTGAACCTTCATCCTGGGGCTGCAGAAACACCACCAATACTGTTGTGCCACAGCGGGAATTTCTATTTTTAATTTTTTTTTTTTTGGCTGTACATGCAGCACGTGGAAGTTCCAGGGCCAGGGATCAAACCCCACAGTTGTGACCTACACCACAGCTGTGGCAACGCCGGATTCTTGACCCACTGTGCCACAAAGGAACTTCCCAAAAACATTTTAAAAGGAGACTTGGAGTTTTTTAGGAGTGTTTCATAGATAATCTTTAATATTTGATGTGTCATAGCTTAAAATGAGTTAAAATATATAAAATGCTTATGTAGTGACTGGCATATTTTATGCACAATATAAGCATTAATTGATATATTTATTATTATCATTATTATAGTTTTTTTTTTTTTTTTGGCTACACCTGCGGCATGTAAGTTCCCAGGCCAAGGACTGAACCTGCGCCTCTGTTGTGGCCTCTGCCATAGCTAGGCAGTACAGGATCCTTAACCCACTGCGCCACAAGGGAACTTCCTCAGTATTGTAGTTTTATGTTGATTCTAGAATTCAAATTTCTAGGAATTTGAATGGAAATGAGTTTCTTGGAGAAATAAATCATTCCTGATTATAAAGGGGAAAGTTACCAAGAAATGGAAAATATCAAAGAGCCACCTACATCTTCCTCAAAGTCTTCTGACACATGAAACTACGCAAGACTGAGGAGGGGCTGGGAAGTAAGACCTTACAAGGAGTTTTTATGATGTGGATTTCCCTGCACCCTGAGAGGGTGGCATAGCTTCTACCTTCTGTCACATCTGCAGTCTGAGACTCTCCTGACAACTGACTCCACATATGGA
Source organism: Sus scrofa (assembly GCF_054392235.1). NCBI lineage: Eukaryota > Metazoa > Chordata > Mammalia > Artiodactyla > Suidae > Sus > Sus scrofa. The sequence goes on along the minus strand of NC_139387.1, from coordinate 52,726,823 downwards.
AAAATAAAAGGTGAAGATTTCTTCTTAAAAATAGAGCAATCCCAAAATTAGATTCAGCAGTGATTGAATTTTAGTGACAAATGCACCAAATTATAGCAATTTGAAGAAGTTTTCTCTTTGTCCCAAATCAGAATAGTTACTTCTTAACACTTATTTCAGAAAGAGGTTGTTTTTTTTACAAAATAGCATATTTAAGTAGGATTTAGTATTATAAGTGAGTTTTTTTTTATATCACGTTTTTGTTGTTCTCTCACCCCTTTTATTTCTGAAGTATCCATTGAGAGTTCTCCTTTTTCATTTTTTATTTTTTTTTTATTTGGGTTCTCTCTCTCTTCTTGGTGAGTCTGGCCAGAGGTGTGTCAATTTTGTTTATCGCTCTTCCCTTTTAAGAGATAAAGTCTTATTTTTCAGTGGAGTTCATAGTCTTTCATTAAAGCTGGTATAAACTGACTTTATAAATTTAAATGTTCATCAGGTCCTGGGGAAATTTTACTAGTCAGTCAGCCAAACCATGACTAAGTATACAAAGTACTACCATCCACCTAGTGGTAAAATCTGAATTGCAAGCCTTGTGCTTAGGTTGAGAGGCTTCAAATTGCTTTTGAGGGGTTACCCAGACAAACCCCAGCTTTTGTAACTACAGGGGCCACGGGGTCTGCTGTGGCCTGGTTGTTCCTAGAAATGGTTCAGTGGACCCCCTAAAACGTGGGCGACTCCTGCACTGCCTTTGAGGCTGAAGCTAATACCTGCTGGAAAAGTTTGCTACTTATTTCCTTCTTAAGAATTTACTTGTATGTGTTAGACCGACCTCTTGGTACATAAAAGAAAAATAGATAATACTCTAACTATGATAACCATACTGAAAATTGGGTGGTACTTGCCCAAGTTTGTGAATAGAATGGAAGGAATGAAAAACATATGTAAAAGCTCTATTACTGCTGATAGAGCTTATCAAAATGGACGTGACAAAGATCATAGTCAAAATTAGGAGTAAGGAGCTTGCGGAATGTTTTACATCATTTTAATTGTTACTTGTTGCTTCTTATTGTGAGGCAGTGTAATATAATAGAAAGAGCACTGATAAGGCACAAACTTGGTGGGGGGGGGGTTGGCAAGCTCTCTGAGCCTCAGTTTCTCCATCTTTAAAATGGGATAATGATATGGACTATGCACTGTTATGAGATTAAATAATATCTTAGAGTCTGGTTTAGGGAGCGGTAGCAAAGGCTGTAAGTTTTTCCTTGGTTTTTGGATGTTTGCAAGGAGTTCAGCACCTCCAGGGACACAGTCCCCCGGACACCACCTGGGCTCATGAGCTCAGCATTGAGTCAGAGGAAAGGAGGTCGCTTTCTGATTCATGGTTCCACTTCCTGAGGTCCCTTAGTCATCTGAACTGGTCCAGACGAGGTTGCCCCTACTGAGAAATGTTCATCCCCTGTTTTGAGTCAAAGGACGTTATTTACTGATAGTCTTGGTGAGATGGAAATGGTGTTTGTGTATTGGTGCCTGATGTGGCCAAGGTAACACATATGTTCTTCCAAAGCTGGCTTTTATTTCTTCGGAGAAAGTTATGAATAGCCGCAGAGAACTGGAAACTGTCTTCCAGCTCAGAGGCACAGCGGAAGTAGGCGCTAGGTGGAGCAGAGGCTGACTAACTTACAGAGTAACCTCTGGGGAGGTGCTCCAGAACCTTCGGGCTGGCCACCTGTACAGCGGAAGCCATGATCCTGTGGTTGTTGCCCTATTGCTATTGTGGATTGACTTCCAGAGGTGTTTCCAAGCCCGTTGATTAAATATTAGCGTTTCCCTCAGAATGATTGCCACATCGATGACTGTCAGCGCTCTGTGCTTGTGGTGGTGAGTAATTTGAAGTATGTGAGTTTTGAGTTATTGATTGGAATGAAAAAAATGTACATCCATAAGGGTCAGAACTGAAAGTGTCTCTGTTTTTTTTTTTTTTTTTTTTTTTTTTTTTAAATGGTAGGAGTTCTCGTCGTGGCTCAGTGGAAACGAATCTGATTAGCATCCATGAGGACACAGGTTTGATCCTTGGCCTTGCTCAGTGGGTTAAGGATCCGGTGTTATCGTGAGCTGTGGTGTAAGTTGCAGACGTGGCTCGGATCTGACATTGCTGTGGCTGTGTGTAGGCCAGAGGCTACAGCTCCAATTCGACCCCTAGCCTGGGAACCTCCATGTGCCGAGGGGTGTGGCCCTAACAAGGGAAAAAAATATGGTACCCAACACTGTTCCTGTCCTTATTAAAGTGATCCATGCTCAAGACAGAATCTTTGAAATGTGGGAGTTCCTGTCGTGGTTCAGTGGTTAACGAATCTGACTAGGAACCATGAGGTTGCGGGTTTGATCCCTGGCCTCGCTCAGTGGGTTAAGGATCTGGTGTTGCTGTGAGCTGTGGTGTGGGTCACAGACACAGCTCGGATCCTGCGTTGCTGTGCCTCTGGTGTAGGCCAGCGGCTACAGCTCCGATTGGACCTCTAGCCTGGGAACCTCCATATGCCGCAGGTGTGGCCCTAGAAAAGGCAAAAAAAAAAAAAAAAAAAAAAAAAAAAAAAAGAATCTTTGAAATGTGTAGAGCAGAATGAAAACAGCTGCCCCCAATTTGACCATACACACTAGTGCTCCCAGGACAGCCCCAGTCCAATTAGCACCTCCTTTCACTCTCAAAAGTGTTGCTTTGGGACAATAGCTCATGTGGTCCCTCCACCCCACTGCTCCTCCCAGAGTCAGTACTGTGCACACACTGGTCAGTGTCTAAAGATTCCATTTCCTCTTTTTCTTTTTCGGCCATGCCCGTGGCATGTTCCCAGGACAGGGACCAAACCTGTACCGCAGCAGCTACCCGAGATACTGCAGTGACAATGTCAGATCCTTAACCCTTTGTCCACAAGAGAACTCCTATCGATTCCTTTTTCCAACAGTTGGGTCATAGCAGAGTGATGAAGAGCCTGTGCACTGGGGAGAAAGATAAATTACCCTGGAGTTCCCGGGTCACTTACAGCTCTGTGAGTTTAAGCAAATACTTTTTTCTTTTTTGGCTATGCCCACCCCATGTTGACGTTCCTGGGCCAGGGATCAAACCTGCACCACAGCAGCAACCCAAGCCACTGCGGTGACAAATGCTGGCTCCTTAACCTGCTGTGCCACAGGAGAACTCTGCAAATGCGCGTGTGTGTGTGTTTTTAATGAAATTATTTTCTTATCCCTTAAAATGCACTGAATAACAAAAATGGTAAATAATTTCTAGCAGTGTAAAAGAGCATAAGATTCCTTTTGCCGCACCTCCCCCCTGCTCCCCAGAGGTAGTCCTCTTCCGTCGGAGGGGTTGCTTTACCTCCTTGCACCGCAGTCTCGCATCTGTACAACGGGCATGAGAAGTTCATCTCATCTCACATACACTCATCTCTACGGACCTGATGGGCCCAGCCCAGGTCTTGATGCCAAGTAAATGCTAACAAAGGGTGATTCACATGATGATTCGTGGCATGCTCTTTTGTAGGCTGCTTTGTTCACTTAGCAAGTATACAGAATGGTTTCTTAACCTCCTTTGTAATAAACAAAAATCCCCCAGTAAATATGGAAATGTGAATTTTCTGAGGGGCCTCTATTCAAATGTTGTTCTAAAGCAAATATTACCAGGCTCACTAAGCATAGACATGGAACCATAAGCCCTCTGCTAGAAACTGATCCAGGTGGGGTTTGGGGCAGTCTGGGCGTGTGGGAGGCAGTGGGGTGAAACATTTACCCTGCTGTTTGTGGTGTACCTGTTCAGTCATAAACAGAGAGCTTTAGTTTCCATCTGGCTTCTCTCACTGGCACTCAACTCGCATGAAAAAAAGAAAGCGAGAAAGAGAGCAATGAAAGAGAAAGACAGCTAAATGGCTGCCTGGAGAGAATCAAAAGCAAATTTGGTCCCACGATCCCGATCCCAGGTTCTAATGTGGTCGGAAGGAGGCGGGAGGTGGAGGTTTCTGGAAGAAAAGAAGCCAAGGAGATGTGTTTTGACATGCAGAAGATTAGTTCTTGTCACTCTCAGTGAAGGGGCCTCCTCGCTCTGCAGTCAAAACATCCCGCTGAAACTGGGGGTTGCTGACAAGACTGTCCTCCTTTTCCTGTTGCTTTATTTAGTGACAGCCAGCTACAGCATGTTTTGTCACAGGCAGGCGCTAGGGAGATGCCTCAGTTATCCTCAATAGGATGGAAACTTTGGTTAACAGAATTGACTCTTTTTAGGCTCTTCCAGCCCCCTGTCTCTCCTCTCCCGGGCTCCACCCTGACTGTCTGTCACACTGGGTTTCAAAACCCTTTCCCAGGAGGGTGGGGATCCAGAGTCTGTGCTGCGGTAATGAAAAGGCCCAGCCCCTGCTTTCACCCACGCCTGTGTCTTCCTGAGCCCTTTTAAGTGGATTAAAATCCGGTCCCCCACTTCCCCCCAGGTGGGGAGTCTGGAGAATAATAAACACTAGCATTTTTTTTTTTCCCAATTATAGGACTGTTCTGGCACCAAATGTATATTAATAGGAGTTTATACACAAGACACGGGTAACGGCACACTGGTAAAAGCAAAAGCTGTCTACCAACCCAAAGACGCATGGGGTTGGTAACTCATGGGGTAGAAGTTGGTCCCCCCTTCTCCAGAGATGACATGTTAGCCTGAGAAGGCATCTCTGTACGTTCGTGTTCTTCACGTACACAGGGTGACGTGTAGCAAATGGGTCTTCATGATTATTATCCCACGTCTTTTGGAAAAAAAAGACGTCTTTAGGTAATAAATCCTTTTAACTGAACAGACATTTGTTCTTTTTCACCACAGTAGGGCAACATGTTTTTCTGTATGAGCTATCCATATTTACTATCTATCGCCACATGGCAAATTACTCCAAAACTCAGCAGCTGAAAATAACATTTTTTTTTTAAATTCACATACTGTCTGAGGTTCAGAAATCCAGGAGCAACGTAGCTGGGTAATTTTGGCTTAGAATTTCTTGTGAGGTTTCAATCATGATGTTGGCTGGGGCTGCAGTTGTCTGAAAACTTGACTGGGCTGGAAAATCTACTTCCAAGCTCATTCACATGGCTGTTGACTGGAGGCTTCAGTTTTTTCCCACGTGAGTCTCTCTGTAGAGCAACAACATGGCAGTTGGCTTTGCCTAGGATGAGAGATCGGAGAGAGAGAGACCAAGACTGAGACCACAACCTAATCTCAGAAGTGATATAACACCACTTTTACCATATTCTATTAGTCACTCAGACAAGTTCTGGTGTTTGTAGAAGGGACCATACATAGGTGTGAAAAATAGGGCACCATCTTGGAAGCTGGCTGGGTCCATTCTCTGGGTCCTAATGATTCATCTCCCTTCTACGTGCAAAATACACACACCCTTCCCCTCTCAAGGTTCCCCAGCTCTCATCCCTTTAGAGCATCAGCTCCAAGTCTAGGATGTTGTCATCTACCTCGGGTCTAGGCACAGTTTCCCTGAGTGTGGCTCCTCTTTTCTGTAAACCTCACAATCAGCACTGGTGAGATAGGCATGGGATAGCCACCACTGATAGTTCTGCTCAAAAATGGGGAGAGTGGGAGGCACACCAGAATCCTTAGCTGTTCTGAAATCCAGCTGCGCAAACATGGAAGTTCCCTGATTGGGATTCTGACATACTCCTATGAGGGGTTACCCTACATCACTCTTGGTTCTGCCTTCTGGACTCCGCCTGCTTTTGTCCACTGAGTCCTCCTCCTCCCCTCCGCATTCTTTTTATGGCTGCAGAGTTCCCAGGCTAGGGATCAGATCAGAGCTGTAGTTGCTGCCCTACGCCACAGCCACAACAACACGGGATTCCAGCCACATCTGTAATCTACACTGAAGCTTGGGGGCAATGCCGGATCCTTAACCCACTGAGCGAGGAGGCCAGGGATCAAACCTACATCCTCATGGATGCTAATCAGATTCCTCATCCACTGAGCCACAGTGGGAACTCCTGGAACCAACTTTCTTCTTTCGTGAAAATTAGCATGTGTTTGCCTCTGAGTATCTTTCTCAACCTGCCTCTTGTCAGCAGAGTTTTTGGGGCCCCATGCCCTCTTTCATTTTGTCCTCTTCTCTGTAACTTTCAGTTGAAGCTGAAATAATTCTTTAAAACATGTCTTGGGCCTTCTGTGAATCCTATTGGGGTTTACTCTATGAGATAAAACCCCATAAAACTCTTGAGAGAGGTCCTCCTACAGGGCCTAAGCGTCCATGGAGGGACAATGTCCACCAACATCTTAAAAGTCCCGTTGTTTGAATGTGAGTCAAACTCTTAAAATCTTTATGGGGGGAGTTCCCATCGTGGCGCAGTGGTTAACGAATCCGACTAGGAACCATGAGGTTGTGGGTTTGATCTCTGGCCTTGCTCAGTGGGTTAAGGATCTGGCGTTGCCGTGAGCTGTGGTGTAGGCCACAAATGTGGCTTGGATCCTGCGTTGCTGTGGCTCTGGCATAGGCCAGCGGCTACAGCTCCGATGAGACCCCTAGCCTGGGAACCTCCATATACCTCGGGAGCGGCCCAAGAAAAATGGCAAAAGACAAAAAAAAAAAAAAAAAAAAATCTTTGTGGGGACTTGATCCAAATGAATAGCACTCTGAGGGACAGTCTTTTCCTGGAAGTATTCTGTATTTGATCTTTGCTTGAAAGTCCTTCCTAAAATTTATTATTGTTTGTCATCTGGAAGCGTCGATAAGGTTCAAAATCTTTGTTTTTAGTGGTTTTAAAGGTTTTCTGGCATGTTCAATGTAATAGTTTTCATATAACAGTCTTACCTTCTATAAGCAGTGAGAAGAAAGTGTACCACTGGAACACTCTTGCTGGAAAAATCACAGGCTGGGTCACCCAGGTCACTGGGTATATTTGCTATTTTCCCCTACAGCTGCAGGTGACGGTGTTGCTAAACTTTCTGCCCCTTCATAACAAGGATCTCCTTTCTTCTGGTTTCCAGCAAGATTTTCCTCAGTTTCCTTTAAGTCCTTACTGGCAGTTTCCTCAAAGTCCCAAATTACATGAACAGTGTATTCAAGGCACTTTAATTTTTCACTAATACGGTCCTAAAAATCTTTATGGTTTTCCAGTTTCCCTCCACTGCTTGGTTCCAAAGCCATTTTTACATTTTAAGTTTTTGTTCTGGCATCCCACTTCCAAGTCACAAAATTTTTACAACCACTGTTCCAGATGAACATGTTTATTCCCGATTCCAGATGAGGATACGGAAGCTCAAGGGATCATGACTTGCTCAAGGCCACTCAGCCAGTAAGTGGATAAATCATGACTCAAAACTAAGAATAGGGGTTCCTGTCCTGATGCAGTGGAAATGAATCCTGCTAGTATCCATGAGGTTGCCAGTTCGATCCCTGTCCTGGCCCAGTGGGTTAAGGATCTGGCGTTGCCATGAGCGGTGGTGTAGGTCACAGATGTGGCTTGGATCTGGTGTCGCTGTGTCTGTGGCGTAGGCCAGCCGCTGTAGCTCTGATTCAATCCCCAGTCTGGGAGCTTCCATATGCAGCCCTGAAAAGCAAACAAACAAACAAACAAAGAATTAGCACCCCCTGTATCATGCTCTCTCTTGAGAAAAAGAATTTATAAACAATGTGGAACTGCTGAAGTTTTGACAGTAAAATTACACAGTTCTTGGTGGCCTCATTTCAATTGTGTTCTCTTGTTGTGTATCGTCCAGTGCAGACACCCTGAGTCTGTAGATGGTCCCATTTTATAAGTGAAGAACCTGAGAAGTATTAGAGTCAGGATTTAAACAGGAGTCAACTGCTTTCAAAATTCTTTATCTTCCAAGTGTCTAACCATGCATTCATGGCTGACCAATGTCAAAGGCACACTGTTTACTAAGGAGGGACAGAATGGGATTATCTGATGACCTTACATTCTCTGTACTTGGGGCTCCTTATGCATAGAAAAGGAAAATGGTAGGTTTACTAGAAGGATATTGCTTGATTGAATGAGGCAATGCATGTAAAGCTTAACTGTAAAGCTTAACTGTAAAGCTGGGCTGTCATCTGCTTTCCGTAAATGTCCTCCCACGATCAATACACAAGAGATTTGAGTTCTAGCCTTGGAGTGGCTGGTCACCTCAGCTATTCAAGACCCTGCCTCTGGTCTACCTCAGAACAGAGATGGAAAAGATCCATTCTGGATGCTACTAAGACTTGAGGAGGAAAAATGAAACGAATTCCATGACCAGTATTGTGTCCTGCAGCAGAAAGTTATTCCAGAAGTCTGGCCTTCTATATCACCATTTCAGAGGGTATGAAAGGACCTCATTCTGAGGCTGTAATGCCCCTTTGGCTCCAGCGTGGAGCCGGCGCTTCATTAAAAACTGTGAGCTGTGCCAATTTGTCTGGGGCTTTATGAGGCAGATGAAAGGGGGCCTCGGAAGAGACTATCGGTTCCACCGTGGGTCAGGCTGGGTGTTTGCCCCCAGACTCGTGTGGTGAGATGAAGGCACCAGCTCACCCACTTCGCTTCAGACTGGGCCGCCCTCAAGGGCCAGAGCATTGATCTTGCCCCCAAGGCTTGGAATGTGGCTCCAGCCTTATCCCCCTAGGCCTCTTGAGGCTCCGAAGCCGGCCCCACACTTCCCTAGGGTTTTTTCCTGGTGGCGACCGGGCTCACAAGGTAGGAAAGTATGAATTTTGGAGCTTTGCGGTCATTTTTATGTAACAATGTTTTAATACATGAGATGTCAGAGTCAAGCTTTCTATGCTTTCCAAACGGTGTCTGTATTTTGATTTTTTAATGGGCTCCTGAACAAGGCTGTCTGCCAGCACAGGCCAAATCTGGTTAAGAAGAGCTCCTGTACCTGGAAAGGGTCCCTTGAGCAAGTACTTCAAGTCATTTATCCAGGGCTGGCTGCTTTTGCTCTTGGCCTGGAGACTGTCAACTTTCCACCAGACCTGCCGCATAGTAGAGCACATCCTCTCGGAGAGGGCGCGCGAGCCAGGCGAGAGCAGGTTGCAGGAACGCCGGCTATAAAGCAGATGTTATTAGTGGGCATTGGGTGAGGTTTGGGAGGCTGAGTACAGTAGCTTTATTTCAGCCTCCAAGGTGGGCCGCAGGACTGCGGTCTAGAAGGAAAGCTGCTCCCATTTGGCTGGGCTGGGCATCCTGAGAATCCCCAGGCGGAGAAACACTTTCTGCCCAGTGTGTAAATTCAGAGCTCGGGTCTGGAAGGAGGGATGTTGACGAAACGCAACCTTTGGGGCAGAGCCTTGAGAGCTGTCAAAAAAAAAAAAAAAAAAAAAAAAAAGACATCCGAGGAGAACGAGGAGTTGAACTATTTCACGACCACCCAGTTTCCATTTTGTTTTGGTTATTCTGGGAAGGGATCAGCCTGATGAACAACAACGACCAAAAAGAAAGAAGGAAAGAGAGAGAGATCGAGAGAGAGGAAAGGAAGGGAAAAAGAAAAAGAAGGATGAGAAAAAATCAGATTTGGTGGAATCTGGTTTTCTGTCATCAAGTGGAGCTTCATGCGATCTGGTGAGGAGAAGCTGGGATATAATTTAGGTTAGGAATTATTCTTTGCATTTGATACCTGGGACTCTAGGTCTTCTTCCTGTCACTCCGATGTCTTTATTCTGAAAGATAACTGGGGGATTCAGTGTTCCCACGGCCTTTCAGGGTCTAGAGAGACGCTTGGCAGAAGGTAATAGACTTGAACTACCCGCTGCCTCATGGAACACTTGTCTAGTAGTTTGTGTTTGGACTTTTTTTTTTTTCCTCCCAGAGAATTAAAATAAGGATAATTCTTTGCCTCTGAATCTGACCAGCTTTAGCTAAGATGACGCCACGTCATCAGAGGTCCACAGTCCTTCTGAGTACTTTGCAACCAACACCCAGGGTTAAATGCTTTTCTGGAGACATCACCTTGCCGTGGTCTCCCTCCCAAGCCTCTTACTCACATCTTCTCTTAGGAAGATTCTAGAAAAATGCTCCGGTGATGGTCTCCAGAATGGGAAATAATGAAATGACAGGAAATAGGCAGAGACCAGACTTATCTCACAGAGTTGTGTTTGGGCATTTCAAATTCAAGTTATATGACCATGTGGGTATAATGAACAATTACCTGGGTGATTCCCAGAGAGATGAATGCACACCGCTAATGAAGATGTTTTCTTCACAGATTTGTCTGCTGTGCACAATTACCTTTTCAAAAATTAATTATATTTATGATTTTTTTTTTTTTGCCACGCTTCTGACCTTATGGAAAGCAGGACCAGCCCATGAGGCTCCCTTTGGTCCTTAAGGCCAGTCCACACATGTGAACTCTGTGCAGTGGTGTAACTTCTTAGGCTGGGTTGGGTGTTTAAACTGGAGAGGGTTAAAAGGAAAGACTTCCCACTTTCCATACCTCTTCAAGGAGAAGTCCCACTATTGTGTGCCAAAGCCTAAATATTTAAAACAGGAAGCAGCAAGACAGACTGGAAGCTTGGGTACATCCAGAAGTATTTTTAACCTCCCGAACTTCAAGCATGTAGCGTCAAACCATTAATGCATTGCTCTGAGCATTCATTCATCCTGCAGTCCTTTCTTTCCCTTCTCAGCCTTGTTGGTCTCTATATTCAAGGGGGTTTCTCTTGCCTGCTGTGATTTTTTTTGAAGCAACTTCCTTAACTTCAGAGTTGGGTTGGTCCAAAGTTAGGAGTGGGTAATTGACTTTGTCAAATATAGGCTGGAGAGCAACCTAGACTAAATTGAGAATTTATGCTTGAATAAATTGAGCATTAAGGCAGAGAGCCACTCCGAACTAAGAAAGTGAGAGATAAAGTTGGGCCCAGGGAAAAACCTGGGAGCAAGGAGAGGTGATCTTTTGTCCCTTGAGCCCTGCTTTCTGCACTGTTTTTCTCACCCTAAGTGCAGTTCTGTCCTGCCATCATCTGCAACACAAGTCCACACCAATAGGACAGTGATGGAAGGGCCTTTTTCTCCAGGGCCTTCAGAGGTAGAAAGAGTACTGTGTGCAGAGGGTTGCGCTCAACCCCAGAAGCGAATGTCAAATGGTGGACTTCCATTCTGGGGGCATTTGACTGACACAGGTTGTCTGAAAGCACCCCTCTACAGTGACTCCTAACATCCACTAGGGGACTGTCCATTCAGATCATTCTTCTACCGGCCTATTCAAAGAGATTCACACATTCGAATCTTTAGTGAGACATAAAGGTAGAGAATAGGTTGACAAGTTCCCGACCACTTAGCATATAGGAAATTGAGGAAAAGATAATTTAGAGACTAAGGAGTGAGACTAGAAACCATCACTAGTTTTTAAGCTACTTTCCTTTTGTTCCCTAACCTCAACAGATCCTTGGAGATCGCCAGTAAGTGGATCTCAGACGCTTGGATGAAGGCTTTTAGGGATAGGCTGGCAGATAAATATTGAGTGATGGCTGGCAAAACCACATCTTCCCTCTCTCACCGTGGTTACAAGAATTTTGAATTACTGAATTACTGCTTTCCGTAAGTAATTATGATCAGATAATAACCATATATTTCTTTCTTCAAAGTGTATATATATTCTGAGAATTTCTGATGATACTGGATATTTATGTCTGATATAAACTGATACTACTTAGTGGTTGAAAATTATATGGATGAAGGTGAAGAGTTCTGATAGGGATAGAGTAGGCACAGTGGTTGTAGAAGTCCCAATAGGGGGTCACAGATAAAGAGGGATACCTGGGAGATGCTGGAGACCACTATAAGTTCAAGAAAAGGCAGGCTTACTTAACCAGTGGAGGTGGTTTAATTGCCTCATGTCATTGGGTGGGGGATGGGATGAGGCCTGCATTCAGATTGAGACCAAGGGCAAGAATTTGAAAACCTCCCTTCAGCTGATTTGAATACACATCTTAACTGGTTACTAAGGAGAAGCTACTACTACCGCAAAGGAAGAGGCAGGCCTTTCCAACCCCCAGTCTCCTTGGATGATGAAACCGTGGCCCACCATATCCTTAGGTAGAGCTTCCTTACCTGCCTGCTTGCATCTCTTATAAGCGTCCTATCCTATTAAATCTGATATGAATTCCTTCTACCCAGAGGCATAAAGAACCTGAACCTAAGGAGTCTAGACACAGGGTAACTCAAACATAAAACCGTAGGTTCAAGTCCCAACCTGGCATTAGGCTGGGTTCGAGTCCTGGCACATGTGTTCAAGTCCCAATCTGGGTTTTGGCTGGGTTCAGGTCATTAGTGCTGTCAGCTTCAGGTTGACAGTTTTCTATAAACTGAAAATCAGTGTATGGAACACTTTGAATTCTCTTTCTATGAAGGATAGCATGATTAGTTTTCAGGACTCCAGTCGTCTGGCATACTGGACTATTTTTAACTACCAAATCATCACATTTTTTTACTTGGTATAGTAATGTTATTATTTAAAATATCTGAAACTTGAATCAGTGATGTCTCAAGATTAAGAGCTATGACTCAGTTTTTCAACTGAAATGAAAAGATAATCTGAGGCACAGGCCACAAGTCTAGACAGATCTGCTCACTGCAAGATGCAAAAAAGCAACTGGATTGTGCTATTACGAACTTCTATTGTAAGAATATTTCTTATTTTTGTTCAAAGTTTTTTTCAAACTAGCAGAATATGAACACAATAGTATTGAACTCTAAACATGATAAAGCAGATAAAACAAGCCATAAACATATTCTTTGAAACAAAAACTGCAGATTGCTATCAATAAATGACAGCTTTTGCATGGAAAAAAAAAAGCATTCAAAAAGATCTCCTTAAACTTATTAACAAAGAGATGATATTATTTGTAGATATAAGAACAAAAGGGAAATATTTATTGTTGACATAATTATCTCCTCACTAGTCTTCAGACTGTTAGAAAAAAAATTTTTTCAACAGGTAGAAAATTTTGCATGAAAATTTGTGCTATTGAAAAATGACACATGGCTTTTTTTTTTTTTTTTTTTTTTTTTTTTTGTCTTTTTGTCTTTTTAGGGCCCCACCCGTGTCATATGGAGGTTCCCAGGCTGGGGCCAAATCAGAACTGCGGCTGCTGGCCTATACCACAGCCGCAGCAACACCAGATCTGAGCCACAGCTCATGGCAACCTACACCGCAGCTCATGGCATCTCCGGATCCTTAATCTACTGATCGAGGCCAGGGATCAAACCCGCAACCTCTTGGTTCCTAGTCAGATTCGTTCCCGCTGCACCACGATGGGAACTCTGACATATGGCTTTTTTAAAGATAGCATTTAAAAACATTAAATTGGGAGTTCCTGTTGTGGATCAGTGTTAACGAACTTGCCTAGTGTCCATGAGGACTCAGGTTTGATCCCTGGCCCTGCTAAGTTGGTTAAGGATCTGGTGTTGCGATGAACTGTGGTGTAGGTCGCAGACTTGTCTTGGATCTGTATTGCTGTGGCTGTGGCGTAGGCCGGCAGCTGTAGCTCCAATTTGTCCCCTTGCCTGGAAATCTCCATATGCAGTGGGTGTGGCCCTAAAAAAGATAAATAAATAAATAAATAAATAATACCTCCTTGTTAATCTTTTACTATTCCTTACATATTTTCACTTTCATGTTAGTGACTTTGATTTTGAGCATTATTTTTATTAATGTTAATTGTGAGTACTTTATTTTAGAATGACAATGTGTACTTAATATATATATAAATACATTTTTCCTGGAGATGACTTTAGTTTGTAAATGTTGTGTTGGAATGTGTGCTATATTTAGTTTCGCTGATTTTTTTTTTTTATTTTTAAAATTTTTTTATTTTTTTAGGGCCACACCCTCAGCATGTGGAAGTTCCCCAGCTAGCGGTCGAATCAGAGCAGCAAGATAGATACTTCTTTGACAAAAATTTAACTTTTTTAATCTACTAGAATTAATCAGAAGAGTAATAGTGGGATAAACACTAATGATTTTTATGAACCTACAACTGCAAATTGTTAAATTTTAGCAATAACTACGCAAATGTAACCATCAGTGTCAGAGGCGGAGGCCCCATCTCTCATTTTCCATGTCTGTAATATGGTGATAGTAAAAATTCTCTGAAAATACTGTACTAACAGGGTTTTTTTTTTTTTTTTGACTTTGAATATAGATTGTTTGAGTAGTGGATTAGGCATGAAATACCCAGGTCCAAAGCCCTTTTAAAAAGTAAAATTACCATATTTCTGAGTAAAACTCTGGTGTTGATTGCAGTATAGCACCAAATGACATTATCATATTCTACTTGTTTCACTTAAAACTAGGCATTTTTTAATTCAAATTATTTCATATAAAACATCAGTGAGGGAGTTCCCATTGTGGCTCAGTGTGTAATGTACCTGACTGGTATCCATAAGGATGTGGGTTGGATCCTTGGCCTCGCTCAGTGGGTTAAGGATCTAGTGTTTCAATGAGCTGCGATGCAGATTTCACATGGGCTCTGAAGATGTGGTATTGCTGTGGTTGTGACGTAGGATGCAGCTGCAGCTCTGATTTGACCCCTGTCCTGGAAACTTCCATATGCTGCAGGTGTGGCCCTAAAAAGAAAAAAAAAATCTCTATATAGTATGGTTTGTTTCCTGCTTTCCTTGTTTCGAAAGGATTTTTGAGAGGGAATTAGCCCTAACTTTGCTTTTCTAACTTAACACTGCATGCCTTTTTTCGCTTTTTAGAAGGTTTTGTTTTTATTTTTTGGCCAGCAATCTGTGGTATAATGAATAGTCCAGTGGTCTTTCACCCATAGGGATTCATAGAATTCTGTTATAGTCAGGCAATGTTTTGCTCAGGGCTCTTTGGTAGCAAAGAGCAGAGATGATGTCTGGTTAACTTAAGCTCACAAAATCCAAGGGCGAGCTGAGTGGCCAGGTCTTAGACGGCAAAGAGCCTAAGGAAGCTCTAAGCATCTCAATAACAGGAGCGAATGGCCAGTCTCTCCCCTGGGCTGTTCTGAGAGGGTTGCACCTCACCATTCCTGTTCTTTCGTCACTTCGCTCCAGCGTCAGATTCCAAGCAGAGAAAAGATGATTGTCCAAACTGGGATCACAGGTCCATTTCTCAAGAATTCTTAGCCAAAAGAAAGGGGAAAGGATGTTGGCAGGCAAAACAAAGCAAATAAATAAATCGATGTCCTCCCAGGCGATAATTTTATAGGGTTGGAGAGGTTAATGGAAGCTGGCTTGGCTTTTTCGAGATCTTTCAGGCAAAATTCTCCTTGGGATGGGCCAGGACTACTGGCAAGTCACTCTTTATTACAATGTGCCTGGCTGGTACAGGCTGTCCGCTCCGGAGAGACAGACTGCCCAGGCCACTGAAAACTCATCTGAATTCTCTTCAGCAGGACACTCTGGAAACGCTTTCCATAGGATGTTTTGGGCTAGAATCCTTTGAAGCAGAATGAAGGGAATCTTTCTAGGAAGGATGTGATTTACTTATTTATTTTTCTACTGAAATTCAAAGGGTTTCTTTCTAGGGAGAGTCCCTGTCACAAGCAGGCAGTTTTCAGTGGGGGAGAAAGTTGGGTTCTTCTTCCTTTTTTTTTGTTTGGTTTTTAGGGCCACATTGGCAGCATAGAGACGTTCCCAGGCTAGAGGTTGCTATGCCATAGCAACGTGCAGTCTGAGCCACGTCTACGACCTACACCACACCTCACAGCAACGATGGAGCCTCAACCCCCTGAGCGAGTCCAGGGATTGAACCCATGTTCTCATGGATCTTAGTCGGGTTTGTTACTGCTAAGCCACGATGGGAACTCCGGAAAGTTGAGTTCTTTACTCTAGGTTTCCGTGAGGACTCAGGGTCATACCTATCAAATGTGCAGGGCAGTCAGCAGAGTGATTCATGACCCACAGCTTCACAAGTCAGGTTCCTTCCAACCTTTGAGAGAAGGAAGAAAAATCAAGTGTGTTTTCCTAAGTCCTTCTCTTTACAGATCAGATGGTGAGCTTTGCAGCCAAGCACCCATCTAAAATAATACCAATATTTCAGTCTCCAGGGGCAAACCCGTCTCCAAAGTTTGTGAATTGTCAGCATCATTAAACCAAAGACTCTGGCATAACCCAGAGACATTTCCCAGAAATTTTAGGCCCCAGCAAGAGTTATGTCAAACAGATAGAAATGTTTCAGATTTCTTGAGAAAAGGAAAATTACAGTAATATTTATAAGGGGGAATCTGTACAAATCCAATGTTTTCCTAAAGTCATCAGTTCTCAAGCCTTCAGCAGGAGAGTGCTTTTGAATAAATAATCTGGAGTTAGTGTGAATTTCTTGGTGTTTGGGAAATTTATTAGCGAAGTTAACCTCAGGAACATTGCCCTCTTCTGGAAGTACTCTGAAATATTTTTTCTGCAGGGAGGTATAAGAATACAATACAAACTTAATGAGGAACATGCAGATGTCAGGTCTTTTTTTTTTTTTTACACACTTTGCCTGATCAAATGAAAATGTTTCAGCCAAATGGAAGGTGCAATACACATGGAAATATCACATTTGAGATGCTGCCAAACTTAGGACCTGGGAGTTGGGATACACATTGACTAGTTAAGCTGTTTGCCGTTTTTTTTTGTGTGTGTGTGCCTTTTTTAGGGCCACATCCATGGCATATGGAGGTTCCCAGGCTAGGGTAGAATTGGAGCTGTAGCCGCTGCCTTAGGCCACAGCCACAGCAACATGAGATCTGAGCTGCGTCTGCGACCTACACTGCAGCTCACGGCAATGCCGGATCCTTAACCCACTGAGTGAGGCCAGGGATCAAACCTGTGTCCTCATGGATGCTAGTCAGATTTGTTTCTGCTGAGCCATGACAGAACTCCATTTTTCTTTCTTTTTCTTTTTTTTTTTTTTTTAATGCCAGATCCTTTAGCCTAAGGCACTGGGCTGGGGAATCAAACCCACATCTCTTCAGTGACCTGAGTGGCTGCAGTCAGATTTTTTTTTTTTCCCCTTCTTTTTATGGCCTCACCTGTGGCACATGGAAGTTCCCGGGCTAGGGGTGGAATCAGAGTTGCAGCTGCCAGCCTATGCCACAGCCATAGCAATGCCAGATCTGAACCACATCTGTGACCTATGCTGCAGCTTCAGGCAATGCTGCATCCTTAACCCACTGAGCGAGGCCAGGGATCGAACCTGAATCCTCTCAGGCACTATGTCAGGTTCTTAACCTGCTGAGCCACAATGGGAACTCTCTAGTTTAGCTATTTTTAAAAGACTTGGCTATTAACAAAATGCTGTAAAACATCACTTATCTTAGTGCAAGCAATCCGCAGTATCGCCCTCAATTTCTGGAAAAGGAAACTGAACAAGCAAGGGAAAGTGAGAGCCAAGTATTGAATCTAAGGAAAGGACAAGGCAGGAACTAAAATAACATCCGTTTGTTGTTCCCACTGGATGTGAAAGGGGGGCCTTAGATGACAGACACATTCTCGAAAGATAATACGGCCTGAAAGCAGCAGACCAAATTCAGCAGAGCACAAAAGTAGGCTGATGGTTGGCAAGATGACGTAGCAAATTCTAAGTCCCACACAATTCTAGCAAAGATAAGTAATTTTTTTTTCTTGCTGGACTGAAAAAGACAATGACATCGGAAGGGGGTTTGGTCAATTCGTCAGCTGAGTGGCCTCAAAGAGGGTAGGTAATGCCCATGGGTTACAATCTGCTGGAACGAGGTGCCTACCTTGCCCTGCTGAACGATAAGAAATGCTAAGTAAGGTATTTGTCCTATTCTGATGTTGCCTCAGAACATGTTATCCAATTCCATAGTGAATGGATAAAGTCTGACAACTTTTGGATAAAAACAAAGGGAAATTTCAGTTGGGAAATTTCACCCCAACTGTCTTGTGCTTGTCTATTGCACAGGTCCCAATTCAGTTCAGTGAATATTTTTTGAGTACCTCTATTTTTTTTTTTTTTAACTAATGCTAGTGTTAATATCAATGCTACTAGAAACTTTATAGGAATGAATTTCTTGTGAAACATAGCAAGCAGGTCATTAATCCTTTTAAAGTACAATTTAATGCAATGCTTCATGACAGGAAGTGAGCAGGATAATAAAAACCTTTACTGCTTCAAACCACACTTAATATTTTTATGGCCTAGTTGGCCTGACAAAATAGTCTCTGTGAGTCATCACTTCAAAGTGAGGTCCTGGGGACTTATTAAAGATAAAACAGCAGACCTCATATCCATTGTATAAGACCCCAAAACGTAAACTGCTGGGCAAGACATTTTAAGTAAGAGGGACACTGCAGTCTAGGACACCATGTACCCAGCTGCTCTTCTTTGAAATCTTTAAATCACATTATCAACAGCTCTGCCTTGTATAGTTTCATGTTTACTTATAACTGACCAATTTTTACTGATTAAAGAGATCATCAAGCCATACATGGCCCTAGCTTGCTAGTTGAGTGTTGAAATAGTTCTGTCAAGTTCATGAAGACAAAGATTTAACTTGGGGCCATTTGCAGAGTCTGGGCTGAGAGGAGGAGCAATTTGCAATTTACCAGTCATGGTCCCAATCTTTGGGTAATAGCTAGGAAGTCCCAGTACCACTTTTTTTTTTTTTTTTTTGCATATGGAAGTTCCCAGGGCTAGGGGTTGAATTGGAGCTGCAGTAAGATTCTAGACAGTCTTTTTACTCATAAAGCTCTAGAGGTTAGAAATCCTACAGCTTACATGTTTCAAAGTGTTCACAGTCAGAAATACTTTCTATCCACATTCTATCCACATTCTCTAAACCTTACCATTTGAAAGCCATTTTTGCTTCCCTTTTTTTAGATTTCAAAGGAAATGGATTCACTCATAATTCTGAACTTGTTTATTTTTTGAGCATGCTCCACGTACCAAACCCTACTCTTGGCTCAGGAAATTCAGGGGCCAGTGGTCCCTGCTCTCATCGAGCTTACCTTCTGGTGAATGCTGTTTGACGTGGTCTTCCTTCCTGCCCTTGAACATGACCAGCCGGCAGCCTCAGTTGTCCATCTGCAAACTTCCATGTTCCTCGGAGGAAGCCACTCATTGAAACTAAATGACAATCATCTGGCTTTCTTTTCTTTCCACAACTTTTCAATCTGAAAAAGGAAAAAAACTCACTCTCTGCTACCCAGTGTGTACATTGCCTCTTGTTTTGCATTCTTCAAATACCGAAAATAGAAAGCAAAACAAACACAAAAAAAGCCCATAGAAACAGATACCCGGAATGCTGTTATACATCCTATTTCTTTAGGAATAGAAGCAATTGGAAAACAGGAGCTAGGCCTATTTTATTTCCTTTTTCTTTTCTTTTTCTTTCTTTCTTTTTTTTTTAAGGGCCACACCTGTGGCATATGGAATTTCCCAGACTAGGGGTTGAATCAGAGTTTCAGCGGCCAGCCTATGCCACAGGCACAGCGACTCAGTCCCTGAGCTGCATCTGTGACCTACACCGCAGCTCATGGCAATACCAGATCCTTAACCCACTGATTGAGGCCAGGGATCGAACCCTTAACCTCTTCCTCATGGATACTAGTGGGGTTCTTAACCTGCTGAGCCATGAGGGGAACGCCTAAGCCTATTTTTAAGCAGACCTACCCTGTCTACTTTGTTTGTTCTCTCATTCATTCATTCATCTGGTAAGCATTTAAATATATTTGTTTGTAGAAATGTCTAAACTGTAGAAGAATACAATGAACAAATAGCACTCCCTCATATTCCTACCACTCCATTAACCACAGCCAACATCTTGGCACAATTGCTTCTGATCTTCTAAGCTTTAACGTGGAGTATAAGAACAACCCTGAACCCAATAATAAATGCTAATCTTGTTCCACAGCACTTGATTCAATAACAGTACCCATTAAATACTCGATTATATTCATTGCTAAGAAGCAGAAGAAGGGTTTTCGTGTAGGTTTCTAAACATGTTTCCTGAGACACAGTAGAATGACCCGCTGTAGCTCTGGTTGCAAAGTCCTCCCATCTCTCATTCCATTTCAAGGTCCTCACCACGCTGCCACAAAGCTCGTCTGTGCTCATATAAGCATCACTGGCAATGACTCTTCTGTTATCTACAGACTGGTTGGATGTGGGTTTGGTGGTTGGACTCCACTGAACTCAAAGGCTCTTGTGAACACAGACTTAACCGCAAATGATTAAACACACACACACACTCCTTTCTCTCTCTGTAAAACACACACACACACACACACACACTCACAAACATACACACGCCCCATCGGCTAAAATAATTACCAAATGTTTAAAAGAAATCATCTTTGACAGTGATTGCCCCTGGGGGAGGGGTAGCAAGTTACACTGGAACTGCCCCAGTTCCTTCTGCAGTCATGTATCCACTGGCTAGGAGGAATTTCCCAGCAAGCCTCTCCCACCCATTTGATTCCCTGGCAGCCTTTTTTTCCAGGGATTGAGTGTGTCTGAGTTCAGCCCTGATAAGTGACCCAGAGGGAAAGGATTTCAGTGCTGCTTATGTGCCTCATGGGCAGAGGGCTCTTTTTCTGTCTGGCTTGGGCTTGTGATGGGTGCTGTAAAAAGCAGATCGGTTTTAGGGGCAGCCTGTTTCACTCCCTGCCTTACTTCCTCAGCCCTGAACCAAGCATGGGACTAGACACACTGGTTGGCCCTTTCCCCTGTCCGGTGGAGCTGATGGGCTGATGGCAGTGGGAATCCTGATCTGAAGCCCTTGTGTGATTCCAGGCCAAGTGTTTCAAACAGCAGGCCTTTCATAGCTGGGAAAACCCCTGCTAGACCTGCTGGACATGCCACACAACCACAGACGGCTCAGTTCATGTCAACAGAACTGATAACCAAATGGGGCTTCTTGGCTTCCTGTCCCCCGGGCAGCCCTGCCAGCCCGCTACCCTCCAAGTCCCAATTAACACGCGGCGGCTCTAGAGCCGGGAGGCGGGGAATTGCGGGTTTGTTTACCACATAGTTAACAGGCAAACACAACTTAATCACAAGGAAAACAGCTTTTATGAGAATCATCTTGAAGTCCTTCTCCGGCCCTAGTAAACCATCCAGGGAGCCAAAACCTAGCATTCCCTCTGATTTCGTTACTGCAGGAGGGGAGGCCAGTAAGGTCTTGCTGTTTGACCATTTACAGCTCCCAGGCTAGGTGATGTCTCTCCTCACGTTGAAGGTTGTTCAGGGTCATTACCCTTCTGTGGTGGGCTGCACTTTGGAAAGAAACGACTTTGGAAAGAGATACAAAGTTGGGGAAAAAAAAAAAAATCTGGCTTTTAATCAGAGCTCACTGAGCCCCAGGCAATTTTCACACACTCTCTCTGTTCTCATTTCATCACTGTGTAGAGGACCCCTGCTTTACCTTCTTTTGTACAAAAAACCAAGCCTCTCGAGGTTAAGTCTCTGCTGAAGATTACAGTTTGTCCAAAACTGGGATTTGAACCCAGGTCAGGTGGACTCCAAACCCCATTTTTTTCTACTCTACCTCTTCTTTTCTCAGAGGAGGTAGATTCTAGCTTTGGACCTGGTAGTTGCCGCTCAGAGGATGCTAGGCAAGTCTCTTAACAGCATAACGTCAATTTCTTTATTAGCAATTTTTGTTTTGGTCGTTTTTGGGCCACACCCAAGGCATGTGGAGGTTCCCAGGCTAGGGGTCAAATTGAAGCTGCAGCTGCCGGCCTACACCACAGCCATGGCCACATGGGATCTGAGCTTCATCTGTGACCTACACCACAGCTCATGGCAATGCTGGATCCTTAACCCACTGAGGAAGGCCAGGGATCGAACTCTCGTCCTCATGGATACTAGTCCGGTTGGTTACCCTGAGCCACAATGGGAACTCCAAAACAGAATCGGTTTTGATAATGTAAACTTGTAAAGCATTACACCCATCCCAGGAGTATTAATAACATTAAAGAAAGGAGTTTGCCAGGGCTGGGCAGTGGCCTCTCAGAATCACAATTTATTACTTCAAGGCTTGTTGGTTAAAATGAAGAGTGGGAGTTCCCGTTGTAGCTCAGTAGGTTAAGAACATGACATAGTATCCATGAGGATTCGGGTTTGATCCCTGGCCTCCCTCAGTGGATTAAGGATCTGGTGTTGCCTAAGCTGTGGCATAAGCCTCAGCTGCAACTCCCATTTGACCCCTAGCCTGGGAATTTCCATATGCCACAAGTGCAGCTGTGAAAAGAAAAAGAATTAAAAAAAAAAAAAAAAAAGCAAAACCACGGGGAGGTAATGCCCAGCACAGGGAATATAATAATTGAGATAATATTAGGATAATTTTGTTGGTGACAGAAGGTAACTGGGCTTGGGGTGATCATTTTGTAACGTATAGAAATAGTGAATCATGGAGTTCCCATCATGGCACAGCAGAAACAAATCCGACTAGGGCCCATGAGGTTGTGGGTTTGATCCCTGGCTTCCCTCAGTGGGTTAAGAATCCGGTGTTGCTGTGAGCTGTGGTGAAGGTCACAGATACAGATACAGTTTGGGTACGGCCCTAAAAAGAAAAAATAATAAATAATAATAAAAAATAGCAAAAAAAAAAGAGAAATAGTGACTCATGTTGCAGAACTCAAACTAATATAGTACTATACTTGTTTATTATCATTCAATAAAAATTAGAGCAGATGTTTTATTTGAAATTCTGATTTTTAAAATGAGTAAGCATTTCATCCAAACATCAAGACTACTTAAGACCTAGACTGCTTATGAATGGAAATAATGTCTGTCTTTTGGGTGTGTAATCTAATCCATGGGAACTTAAATGTTCAAAAGAATCAATCATGTTGGTGGGGCAGGGGAGGTTTGCAGACATTCTTAGTTACTCACTCACCATCCATTCTCCTTTTTCTCTTTCCATATAGGACCTCAGTTTTGTTCATTGATTCTCTCACCTCTATACTGACCCCATCTTCAGGTCCAGATTTTACAAAGGCAGCATGAGGAGAGGTCTGCTAAGGCTTCTGGGAAAGTTCTGGGAAAGTTGTAATTTTAGCTCAGGTTGGAAGAATCTATCATCTCCTAAACTACGTGATCTATCCCTACTGATTTTTTTTTTTTTTGCACCTAGGTTTAAATCATCTTCCGTCTTGAATAATTTTTTTCTCTCCTCTTCATGTATTTGAAAAGAATTTGTATTCATAACGTCATTTTTTTCTTTTTCTTTTTTTTTTTTTTTTTTTTTTTTAGCATTGTCAAAGCATGAAAATAAAGGGAAGAAGAAGTCATGGTCTGGCAGTGAGATTTTCTCATCCTGCGGTGGTGGTAACATGCATAACCAAGCCCAAAGCTGCATAACTACTAGTGCTGAGGGTCTTTATATGATGCAGGGCAAAATAGGTGGTACTAGAGAGTATTACTTCGGGAGTTCTAAAATGAGAGAGGGTTGAAAGAGTTGGGGAAAGAGAAGGAAGGTCTTTTTTTTTTTTTTTTTTTTGTCTTTTTGCTATTTCTTGGGCCACCCCTGCGGCATATGGAGGTTCCCAGGCTAGGGGTCGAATCAGAGCCATAGCCACTGGCCTACGCCAGAGCCACAGCAACGCGGGATCCGAGCCGCGTCTGCAACCTTCACCACAGCTCACGGCAATGCCGGATCGTTAACCCACTGAGCAAGGGCAGGGACCGAACCCACAACCTCATGGTTCCTAGTCGGATTCGTTAACCACTGCGCCACGACGGGAACTCCCAGGAAGGTCTTAATTGGAAATTTTTTTTCTTTTTATGGCTGCACCTGTGCCATATGAAAGTTCCTTGGCCAGGGGTAGAATTGGAGCTGTAGCTGTGGCCTACACCAGAGACATGGCAACACCGGATCTATGCCTCAGCTCAAGGCAACACTGGATCCTTAAGCCACTGAGTGAGGCCAGGATCGAATCCACATTCTCATGGACATGATGTCGGGTTCTTAACCCACTGAGCCACAACAGGAACTACTTAATTGGAATCTTAAAGGATGATTTGATTTGTGTAGTTGAAGAGGAAAAGCTCTTTTCAGAAGGGGGAAATGAAACAGCTTGAGAAGAATCACAGAGATAGAAATAAGGACGGCATTTCTGGAGAAGAGAGTTGTCTTCATTTTGGAAGACAGATTATGTAGGGCCTTGAAGGCTGCATTAAAGGAATGTAGTTTTTTGTTTTTTGTTTTTTGCTTTTTAGGACCACACCCACAGCATATGGAAGTTCCCAGGCTAAGGGTTGAATTGGAGCTGCAGCTGCCAACCTACGCCAGAGCCACAGCAACAAGGTATCTGAGCTGCATCTGTGACCTACACCACAGCTCACAGCAACGCCTTAACCCTTAACTCTCTTTAACCCACTGAGCAAGGCCAGGGATCGAACCTGCATCCTCATATATTAGTTGGATTCATTTCCACTGTGCCACAGTGGGAACTCCCAGTAATGTAGATTTTAACTTCTGACACTGGGGAATCATTGGAAGTTTCTCAGGGGGGAGTTACATGATGAAGCTATGTTTTAAGGAAAGTAATCTGATGATATTGGGCATTAATATTCCCCCTAAGGAATTCCCTGATGGCCTAGCGGTTAAGGATTCAGCATTGTCACTTCTGTAGCTCGGATGTGATTCCCTGGCCTGGGAACTTCCGCATGCCTCAGGTGTGGCAAAAAAAAAAAAAAAAAAAAAAAAAAAGAAAATAGTCCCCATAAGTATATCAGTGCTATGGGCTGTTATTAATTATCTACATGATGATTTCTTTTAGGTTTGGGATAATTTTTTTCCAGGTCACTGTGCACTGGCTGAGTCTTGCACTCCTTTGCACAAGTTTCTTACTTTGCACAAGTTTCTTATTTTCTCTTACTTTGTGTGTCTTTGCCTCTGTCCATTGCTGAAGCACACTCACCTCATACCTGCACATGCATATCTGAATCCCTTTTCTCTCCTCACCCCCATTGAATGGACTCACTTCGCTGTGTTACCATTCACACTTTCCATCCTCGATTCTTCTTCTCCCTGTCAGTTCCTTCTTTAAAATGTCATATGAAAGCTCTAGGATAAATTCACCTTTTAAATATTTTATTTAACTGGCCTGTCCTCTTCAGAATGACAAAGACAGATGGCAGAATTTCCAGATTAAAGGAGGCCAAAGAGGAGTTCCCACCACGGCTCAGCAGTTAATGAATCTGACTAGCAACCATGAGGACGCAGGTTCGATCCCTGGCCTTGCTCAGTGGGTTAAGGAAGGTTAAGGGTTAAAGTGCTGCTGTGAGCTATAGTGTAGGTTGCAGATGCGGCTCAGATCCCATGTTGCTATGGCTGTGGTGTAGGCCGGCAGCTACAGCTCAAATTCGACCCCTAGCCTGGAAAAACCTCTGTATGCCATAGGTGTGGCTCTAAAAAAGTAAAAAAAAAAAAAAAAAAAAAAAAAAAGGAGGCCAAAGAAACTTGACAACTAAATGCAACATGTGATCTTGGATAGGATCTTGGGATGGAGGCAAAGAGGGGAGACAGCTGTAAAGGACATTTTTGAGATTGTTGACAAATTTTGACTATAAACTGTGTATTAAATGATATTATTGCAGCCAGGGGAAAATATTTTATTTATTGAGAGCCTACTGTGTCCCAGGGACTCTGGTAACCTCTGGGGACACCGAGTTAAGATGTGGGACCTGTCCTTTAGTGTCCGTCTAGCGGGGAAGGTGAACATCTATGTGATTAAAGCACAATTTGAGGAGAATCATTGAGCAGTACGAACAGAATGTAGGAATACTCACCACATTGATCGAAAGAGGACAGCTCCTTGCCTGTCCATTCCTCCGGGGAACCAGGACACAGGAATGTCCCCTAGGTTTGGCCAGTCAGGTGCCTCTCCTCTGGACTTGGGAGCCTGATTTCGTGCATCTGGGGGTCAGTGCTGGGGTGGCCGTTGTACCACTCTCTTCATTATCAGACTGGTCCTGTCAGGTCCTCTTGGCTGATTCTGGCTGCCTTGGCTTTCTTGGTTCATGCTCCGTTACTGAAATTGGTTCTCAAGACCCTCTGGCAATTCCAGAAGCAACTCTCTTATCTCTAAACACATTTTATTACGGGCTTAAATCAGAGTTGCTTTCTGTTGTTCCCAGTGAAGCACCCTGTCTAATGGTGCAAGGAGAGGCCACAGAGGGTCAGGGTAATAAGTGCAGGGAAATGTAGGTCTTGTTAGACTAAAAGCAGTGAAAAATCCAATAATATTTTAGGGACCAGAAACCTCCCCTCACGAAGTACAATGAAGAAATAACTAAATTGTGGTTTATGTAGTCTGTGCATTGAAGGCCATGGTCATAGATCTGGATGAAGCACATGAGAAGTTCAACAGTTGTAGGGTTAGAGGGCTATTTCCTTGAACAGCTTCAAGAAAGAGAATGTGAAGTTCAAGACCCTCAATAAGTGGCTGGAATTCAGGGAGTTTCAGGGAATTTCTATGATTGTATCGAAATAACCCAAACCTAAAATTCAGGGAATTTTTACGATTGTGCTAAAATAATTTCTCATTTCTAACAGTTCCAGAGCTGAAATTGCAACAGACTAAACAGAGTTTACTTGGGGCATCGCCAAATTACAACATTAGTTGAATTTGCAACTTTACCAGGTCTTTCATAATAAAGACGTACTTTGGGAAAGAATGGGATCCAGAGAATTGAAAGGAGAATTCAGGGCACATTGAATATTCAATGTTAAGTAAGTTGCATTTACCAATTGTGATAGGTAGAATAATTAAAAATTGTCCACATCCTCATCTTTGGAACATATGACTATGGTGCTTTAGAGAGCAAAAAAGATTTTGCAGATGTGATTAAGGTGAAAGGCCTTGACATGGGCTGGGGGGATTATTCAGGTAAGCCCAGTGGAATCACAGGAACCTTTAAAAGTAAAGAGCCTTCACCAGCTAGAGTCAGACCATGGAAGAAAGGTCAAAGCAAGATGCAACACTGCTGATTTTGAAGAGGAGGAAGGGGACCACAAACTGAGGAATGAGGCAGCTTCTAGAACCTGAAAAAAACAAGGAAACAAATTTGTCCCCAGGGCCACCAGAAGAGAAAGCAGCCTTGCTGACACCTTGGTTTTAGCTCAGGGAGACCCATGTTGGACTTCTATACTAGAACTATAAGATAATAAATTTGTGATGATTTAAGACACTAAATTTTTGGTGATTTGTTACAGGGACAATAGAAAATATACCACCCAAAGAAGGTCCTTCTCCATTTTCTGTTTTTTAAATTAAAAAACATTTTTTTTGCTCTAAAATTTTTAGTGCCGCACCTGTGGCATATGGAAATTCCCAGGCTTTGCGTGGAATTGGAGCTGCAGCTGCCAGCCTATGGCACAGCCACAGTAACGCTGGATCCTTAACCCACTAAGCGAGGTCAGGATCAAACCTGCATCCCCATGGATACTGGTTCAGTTTGTAACCTGCTGAGCCACAACAGGAACTCCCTATATTTCTTCAGCAGATCTTCTGCAGGCCTCACCACATTGTCATCTACATCTTGAGCTTCACAACCTGAAGACACAGAGGGCAGGACCCAAAGAGGTGGAACTGGGAGTGGTGCTTTTCACTCTTATTCCTAAGGACCAACTTGAGAAATTGATTCATCACGTCCTTGAAACTGTCTGTTTTGCTAGTTTAGTTTTGTCACACAAGGTTGAGCAGGTTGAACACAGCACACTCCATGGACCATATACTTTGTAAGTTTGATGTATCAATATTAGATGCAGGAGTTTCTGTTGTGGCTCAGTGGTTAACGAATCCGACTAGGAACCATGAGGTTGCGGGTTTAATCCCTGGTCTTGCTCAGTGGGTTAAGGATCTGGCGTTGCCATGAGCTGTGCTGTAGGTCACAGACTCGGCTCAGATCTGGTGTTGCTGTGGCTATGGTGTAGGCTGGCCTGAGAACCTCCAGGTGCGCCCTAGAAAAGGCAAAAAGACAACAACAAAAAAATTAGAGGCAGCACCAACATGGCTTTGGGTTGTCTCTCTTATCAGAGAGGCTGAATATATTTATGTCTGCATACAGAAGAATAATTGAATACTGATAAGTAGAAACATTATTTTTGTTTCTATTTTGTTGTTGTTGTTTAATGGAGGAGTGCAGGTTTTTTGATGCAGGTTTGATCCCTGGCCTCGATCAATGGGTTAAAGATCTGGTGTTGCCATGAGCTGTGGTGTAGGTTGCAGACATGGCTCTGATTCCGAGCTGCTGTGTAGGCTGGCAGCTGTAGCTCCAATTCGATCCCTAGCCTGGGAACCCCCATATGCTGCAGGTGAGGCCCTAAAAAGACAAAAAAAGAAAAAAAAATAAAAGGGAAAGAAAGATCATGAACAGTTGTCATTTTTTAAAGCAGCTTCCTGGTATATACATCTATTTTTTGTTTTCTCATGAAGCTTGATGGGGAGCTGAGTCTGCCTCCCTTAGATGGTGGGGAAAGCCACCTACTTCTTGCTCTGGCTCCTCTGGAAGGCAGGGTCCAGTCATGTGACTTCACACAGCAGCCAACCAGTCACACTCACGTACAGGGTGTTGAATTCGGGCCAAGTGATACAAGTGAAAAAGGGGGCAGAGAATTTTTCCTGGAGATAGTGGTGATGCAGAAGCATCTGGCTTACTGGGGGAGATTGTATAGAGGAAACAGCAGTAGGGCCTACTGCCCATGGTTGTCTTGGGTGCCGGTGTCTGGTATTTGCTGGGAGAGGCAGCTATTCTCCCGGGACTGGCTTAGTAGGATGGTTCTGGCTGCCTGGCCTCCCTTTGTTTCTGCCTGCCTTCTAAGCCAGGTTCTCCAGCCTTCCCAGAGGTTCAGTAAACTCCCCAGTATTCTCTGAGTAAATTATTTTGCTTCTTCAATCATCTAGAGCTGGTGTATGTCACATGCATTTAAGAACCTTGGCTTAGAGGAGTGAAGAGACAAAAGATGAAGCTGGAGATGAAGATTAGAATCAGACTGTCAGGAGCTTTGCATGATTATTAAGAAGTTTGGGCTGTGTCCTCAAGGCAAAGAAAACTCAGTGGAAGATTTTAAAGAGAGATAAAAGTAATCAGATGAGTGTTTTAAAATTATCTTTCTGATAGACTGGAGAGGGAGAAAATGAAGGCGGGGGAGCAGTTAGGAGGATGTTGTAATAATTCAGATGGCAAATGATGATGACACAGAAAAATCACAGTAGTAGAGCAGCTGAAGAGAGTAGGATTAAAAGATACTTGAGGAGTTCCCGCTGTGGCACAGTGGGTAAAGAATGCAACTCTTCTGCTTGGGTCACTGCAGAGGTGAGGGTTTGTTTCTGGCCCAGTGCTATGGGTTAGAGGATCTGGCATTGCTGCATCTGCCATGTAGGTCACAGCTGTGGCTCTTATTCAAT
The DNA here is from genome assembly GCF_054392235.1 of Sus scrofa. Taxonomy (NCBI): domain Eukaryota; kingdom Metazoa; phylum Chordata; class Mammalia; order Artiodactyla; family Suidae; genus Sus; species Sus scrofa. The sequence goes on along the minus strand of NC_139387.1, from coordinate 52,697,513 downwards.
CCCTCGTACAGCCCTTAAAAAAAAAAAAAAGATATTTGAAAGACTGTTCAGTGTTGATGACTGGATTTGTAGGAAATGAGAGTGGAAATTCAAGGTGACTTCAAAGTTTCTAATGACTGAATAGATGGATAGTGGTGCCTTGGATTGAGTTAGAAGGATGGGAAAAGATATGGGTTTTGGGGAGAAGAGAATTTAAGGCAAATTGAGTTTGAGATGGTCTTTTCCAGGTGGAGCTGACCGTTTAGCAGCTCATAACCTGGAACAAGGATTCTGCGTGGAAGTACAGGAGATGCAGAAGCAGAGTCAGTCGAAGCCAAGTAAGTAGAGGGATTCTCAGGGAGAGTGAAAAAATATGAACTTTTTAATGAATTTGTTGACTCTAAATTGATCAGTGCCACTTACTGGTTATGCCTTTGTATGTGACGCTGTAGGGGGCCACAGGGCCTTATCATGACTTTTGTGACATGATGCCTAGTTGCCTCTGGACACCCATCCCCCCATCCCTTCTCCCCAGCACTCACTATTCCAGAACACCCCCTCCCACCCCCTGGCTGGCACCCATGACTCTGCCTCCCAGTTTACAACAAGGCAGCCCAGAAGCGGCAGGGAGTTACTGTCTCTGAGAGCAGCCCTCAGCCATGAAGGATGAGCATTGGAAGATAAATATCCCAGATTCCTCACACCTCATATGGAATGACTGGGAGGCATATTCCAGCCCGTGTCCCAGAGTTACCCCGCAGGGCTGCCTCCCAGCTGCCCACAGTGGTAAACGACTTGATTATGTGCTACCTCTTGACTTTGGGCTCTTCCCTGGCCTCTTCCCATTTCCCACCAACGGGTGCTTCTTGGGATCACCTCCCAAATAAACCCCTTGCGCTCAAATCCCTGTCTCAGGATTGGCTTCTGGGAGCATCCAAACGCAGACAGCCTGTCTGTTCGTCCTGGTCTTCTGAGTGTGAACCACTATGTTTGAAATGTATGAGCTGCTTCTTTCCTTCTTCACCTGCTGCTGTTTTCTGTCTTATCCTTCACCGTCTTCCCTCAATGCTGCCTTCTCTACTCTCTCAAAGTAGACGTGGATTATAACTGAAGCTCCTTGACCCAGAAGACACAAAGGGATAAGAGACACCTGGGTAAAAAGTCCCTCATCTATTCTAGGAAACAGGTGCAATGATAATCATATTTTGTATTTACCAAAACGTCTCCTTCCAAGGAGTTCAAAGTGTTCCTCGTGTATCCCCTGTGGGTGGGAGTAGGACTGGATTCTAGCACAGCTATAAATTATGTGAAGAGTAAATTATGCAAAACCAGACTTGAGAAACCGTTCTACTCCCCCTTCAAGTGGTCTTTGCTCTGCTCCCTTCCATGCTGACACCTGGGCCCCTTCCTGCTGCCCCATTTCTGTTTTCATCTGTACCTCATTCCTTGCCACAGTGATTTGCTTTTTTTTAAGAAAAAAATTATTGAAGTATAGTTTATTTGCAGTGTTGTGTTAATTTCTGCTGTGCAGCAAAGTGACTCAGCTGTACATATAAATAAACATGTATATTCTTTTTTCATATTCTTTTCTGTTATGATTTAATCATAGGATACCGAATATAGTTTCCTGTGCTATCCAGTAGGATCTTGTTGTTTATCCATTTTATATATAATACTTTGCCTCTGCTAATCCCAAACTCCCAATCCACCCCTCCCCCACCCCTCCGCCTTGACAACCGAAAGTCTGTTCTCTGTGTCTGTGAGTCTATTTTTGCTTTGTAGCTATCTTGATTTGTGTCATATTTTACATTCCACATATAAGTGATATCATAAGGTATTTGCTTTTCTCTTTCTGAATTATTTTGACTAGTATGATAATCTCTAGGTTCATCCATGTTTCTGCAAATGGCATTATTTCATTCGCTTTTATGGCTAATATTCCACTGTGTATATATACCATGTCTTCTTTATCCATTCATCTGTTGAAAGACATTTAGGTTGTTTCCATGCATAGTGACTTGCCCTTAACTATCTTGCAACTAATCTCAGCTTAAAAGGTTTGCTTTTTTTTTTTTTTTTTTTTTTCAGAACCTGGGTCATGTGGAAATTCCTAGGCCAGGGACTGAAACTGCACCACACCTGCAACCCAAGCCATGGCAATGACAATGCCGGATCCTTACCAGTTGAGCCACCAGGGAATTCCTTAAGGGGTGACTATTAATATTATAAAAATGAAATTATTTCCCACAGGAAATTTGCATTTCAATAGGACACATTTACAAACTAAAAATCCAAAGAGGAGTTCCTGTTGTGGCTCAGCCACAGTAGCGAACTTGATTAGTATCCATGAGGACTTGGGTTTAATCCCTGGCCCTGCTCAGTGGGTTAAAGATCTGGTGTTGCCATGAACTGAAGTGTAGGTCAAAGACACGGCTCAGATCTGGCATTGCTGTGGCTGTGATGTAGGCTGGTAGCTGCAGCTCTGATTTAACCCCTAGTCTGGGAACTTACAAATGCTACAAGTTTGGCCTTAAAAAAAAAATAAATAAAAGTAAGAATAATAAATAAAATAAAAATCCAAATAAATGGAATTGAATAGGATCATAGGTAAATAAGAACATTTGGGTCGAGGATAATATTAATCCATTTTGGTAATGTATGTGATCTCAAACTGATTGATGGGCTAACTTTTAAGAGGAAAAATATGTGTTCATAATGCTCCAGTCATTTCTAATTCAGAGACAGTTTTTAAAAAGAACCCCAAACAATGACAAGACTCCATGTAAAAAGTTCTATACATTTGATTATACAGAGTGAGTTAAACGTGTTTCAAGTTAAGCTTTATATTTTCTGCGTGCAAGGCCCTCATGGAGGCAGAGGGAGGGGAATGTACAGGAGTGAACATGTTTCTTGTTTTATGGAGTTTACCTTTGATGCCTCTTCGCCTCAGAGTTGAAGGATGAATATTTCAGCTCCCAAAATGGGCTCCAATATTGGCCGAATCTGAAGCGGGGCCTTCAGATCTTATGGGAATTCAGTGTGTCTACCTGAGTTCAAGAAAATGTTTTCTCTCCAGTCAAGTTTTAAAGGCATCTCCTTTTACCTAAGTCCCACACCCAAGAATTAAGAATTAAGAGTGTGGTGTTTGCAGAGCATGAAAAACCATTTCCTTCCACAACTTTTTTTCAAAAAATAATGGTGAGAGCATAGCTCATTCTTCCTAAATATGCGTGCCTTAAAAAAACGTGCTCCACCAAATATATATATATATATATTTTTTCTTCTTTTTTCTTTTTTCTTTTTCTTTTTAGGGCTTTACCCTTGGCATATGGAGTTTCCCAAGCTAAGGGTCTAATCGGAGCTGCAGCTGCTGGCCTACACCACAGCCACAGCAATGCCAGATCTGAGCTGCATCTGGAACCTACACCATAGCTCACCAAAGGGCGGGATCCTTAACCTGCTGAGCAAGGCCAGAGATTGAATCACAACCTCATGGATCCTAGTTGGGTGCGTTACCGCTGAGCCAAGATGAGAACTCCCAAAGAAAGATATTGATTGAAAAATAGCACAAATGCATTGTTTTCCTCTCCCTGCTTTCATATAGAAACTTGGACTTCAGGAAAAGACAATCTAATGCCAGCAATTTAGCAACACAACCAACTTCACACCCAAGAGGAATTTCCCTCTTAAGGTAGGAGAGCCCCCTCTTGGCTGAGTAGAGGCAGGCCTTCCTGTTAGGGACAACGGTTCAAAGCTACCTATTAAGACCATGGCACAGATGCTTTGCTAGTCCAATACCTCAGAAGGTACTCAGCAGAAAGTTTGTTTTCAAAGTGGTGAAGGCTGGAGATGCAGCCATCCTATGTTGGGGCTTGATACACCCCCCAGGCCTTCCCTGACCCAATGGGTTCAAACTCTGTGAAAAAAATCTATATACGTAGTTTTTTTTTTTTCCCAGTGACCATAACAACTCTTTCCATGAAGAGGTCCAGATGTTTAATTTTTCCAAAAGAAATTTTAACAAAAACAAAATAACAGTAACGGAGGAAGGATCATTTTTCCATTGACTTCTTAACCCAAGTTTACGCCAGTCCAAACCACAGATTCACTTCCCCTGAGCCTTCATCCTTCGTCTTTCCTGCTTTGGGCCCGGGCACAGGTGCCTTCCCAGAATGCTTCTGGTCAGGCGCTTGCAGCCACTGTATTTAATTTCAAGAAGCTGTTTTTCAAAGGCCAGCTGTGGACAGCAGAAGTTGTCACACTTTCTCTCCAACACTCTGGGCCTAATAATAAGCAGAACATGGTTTCATCAGCTTGAGCTACATTTTCCTAAGTCAGTTAGGAAATCCCCCACATCCAGTGGCCTGCAAAAACAAATACAGCTTCAGAAAAGAATGGGCTTTTCGAACAGGCCTTGACCCGTTCCTATCTCCCTTAAGCAAGAAGGGTTCGTTTGGGGAGGTGAGAATTAACTGGGTTAAGTGATCAGAGTGGGAAGCTGTCCTTTGAAATATCATCAACCCAGCCATGATGTCATGCTTTGGAGTTTTTTCTTTCTCTCCCAAATAGTTTTGCCGTCTGGGCTTAGAAGCAGTTTCTCCTCCTGAAGATTCTAAAGCTTCTTCTGATTTTTGTTAAGATCCATTTCTATGGGAACAGTGAAGGTTGCAGGCCTTGCTGTGAGCCGTCGGGTCCCTGGACACCTACCTGGCCCTTCCTGCCATCCAGCACCATAAAAATAAGAGATGCCTGTGGGTGTCCCATAGCTTGTTTGGTTAATGCAATGGCTCATAACTAAAATGCCAGTTTAACCACCAGTTTGTTTTGCTGGTGTTTGGTTTATACATAAACATGAGTGGGAAGGGACCAACATTTTTTTTTAAAGTACGCATTTTATTTTTATTACTGCTGCTTTGTTTTTTATTTCAAAGGGATGGCACAGATTCAGGGTACAACAGCTGTACTCAGCCCAGCTGGAAGGCCCTGGGTTTTGAACGTCTATTTCTTCAAAAAGGGTTATGTGTTGAACATTCAAGCGCTGGTAACCATCTCTATTTTATTTGCCCTACAGCTCCTTGTAAAGCAGAATCCAAGACCATCTCCAGCTCAGATGGATGGAAGGGTTGGGGCTGAGGAACGCAAAGGCAATTTAGACCATGACATCTGATGGGGAGCTGGGCTGCTAGATTCCAGCCCTTCTCACATGCCCTTATTCTTCAAGAGCACATGGACGTTTTGTCTTTGTGTCCCTCCTGGCTTCCCTCTAGCTAGTAGATTACACCCCCAAGGAATACATCTTTTGTCCAGTCTAGCTTGTTGTCTTACTGCATAGCTTCCCTCAGATTGGGGCTATCTGGGACTATCAGTCACACAGAGTAGACACTCAACCAATACTGACTGACTTACATGTTGGATGGCTAAATGATTTGAATGATGAATGGGTCTTCCCTGGGCGGGGGAACAACTCAAATTTTATGCTATTTCCCAAGGCCATTCAATATTTCTTAAAAGATCAGACACACAGGCTGAATCCTGATCAGAATCTAATTTCCAAGGGAGATCTGAAACAAAATAGATTTGGGGCACATTGAATTCTCTTCCTTGCTTTGTGTTCACTTAAAATTCTTTTAATTGTAGGTACTCTTTTGTCAAATTAAAATCCTGAGTGTGGTGACAGTGGCAATTCAGTGACAAAACATGGTTGATGAGGATAAATTTGAACCCAGATGAAATAATTCTGTAACATTTTGGAAGATTAATTTTTCCAAGTAATTTCATCCTTCCTCTGAGACAAGAGAGAATCAAGGCTCCTGTGGTCCAGGATGGGTTCCTGTGGAGGATTCTGGCTGGGCCAGGAATATTTCTTGACTATAACTTGTATATGTGGAGTCAAGGGGGTTAATCCAAGATGTAGTATCTTAGGCGGAAGACAAAGCCAAGGCTGACTTTCCAAATGAGCTGTCCATTTAAATGGCTTGGGGAGTCAGGGAAAAAAATCTGTGCACACACGAAAAATGAGATGAAAACCAGGGCGATTAGGCTAGAACGAAAGTCCAAAACAGAGGATAAAAGGCAAAGTTGAGAAATAGCCTGAATGGTGAGAAGGTAAGGGCAGCAATTTTTTTTATTTTTTATTTTTTTTCTTGTGTGTACATGTGTATGTGTGTGTGCGTGTGTGCGTGGATGTTTGTGGTTTGTGATGTGACCTGGGAGAGAGCTATTAAATACCCTCCCTTAGTGTGAACACTTCTTAAATTTGTTTCTAGGAAAAAGAGATTGGAAAATCAATTAACTAAGAATTATGGGGAAATGAAAACAAGGGGCAGGATCAAAAGAGAAAGGAAAAGAAAAAAGACTACAGCTGGAAGGTGGCACATCTCCCTGGAATAAAGACGTCTCATCGTAGGCAAGTGATTTTGCAGGAGTACAATCAAAGCTTCCAGAATAAGTAATTTCTAATCGCCTGCTGGTCTGTACAGGTGTAAGGCATAATCCTGGGTTTTTTGGATGAAGTAGCAGTTTTAGCAGCCAGAAGGTAAACTAGTCAATCATGCCCTAGAGCAGAAAGACTTCAATTTTTATTTTTGTTTTATTTTTATAGAGCATTTCTCTAAATTACCAAGTAGGAAATCTACTCAAGATACTGGCCACACCGGGTGTAGACCTAAACACCACTTGATGTAACTTATAGTGACCAATGATGCCTTGAAGGCAGGGCCCAGAAATGTGTCACTTCATTGTTGCTATTATGAACGATGTTTTTATATTTATAGTGTTTTATTCATTCTGATATAAATAGCTTATTAATTTCAAATTATTCTTTTCAACAGTACTTTTAAAAAAGGTTTTTTGGAATATAGTTTACTTACAATGTTGCGTTAGTTTCAGGTGTACTGCAGAGTAAATCAGTTATACATATACATTTATCCATTCCTTTTCAGATTCTTTTCCTATGTAGATTATGCAGTACTGAGTAAATTTCCCTGTGCTATATGGTAGGTCCTTGTTACCTGTTTTATATATAGTAGTGTGTATATTTCAATCCCAATCCCCTAATATATCCCCCCCAAACACTTCCCCTTTGGTAAACATTAAGTTTGGTTTAGAAATATTTTGAGTCTGTTTCAGCTTTGTAAGTTCTTTTTTTTAAATTTATTTTTAATTTTTTTTAGCATTAAAGTGTATTTTTATTTTTTTATTTTTTTATAATTTTTTTATTTTCCCACTGTACAGCAAGGGGGTCAGGTTATCCTTACATGTATACATTACAATTACATTTTTTCCCCCACCCTTTGTTCTGTTGCAACATGAGTATCTAGTGGCTCACATCATTTCTATTAGATTCCACATATTAGTGATCTCATATATTTGTCTTTCTTTGTCTGACAAACTTCAGTAAGTAAAATAATTTCTAGGTCCATCCATGTTGCTGCAAATGGCATTATTTCATTCCTTTTTATCACTGAGTAATATATCTATACACACACACACACATCTATATGCCACATGTTCTTTATCCATTCCTCTGTTGATGGACATTTAGATTGCTTCCATATCTTGGTTATTGTAAATGGTGTGAAAATTGGAGTGCATGAATCTTTTCAAATTACGGTTTTCTCTGCACATATGCCCAGGAGTGGGATTGCTGGATCATATAGTAGTTCTATATTTATTATTTATTTATTTATTTTTATTTTTTAATTTTTTGTCTTTTTGTCTTTTTAGGGCCGCACCCATGGCATATGGAGGTTCCCAGGCTAGGGGTCAAATCGGAGCTAGAGCTGCAGGCCTACACCACAGCCACAGCAACGCGGGATCCGAGCTGCGTCTGTGACCTACACCACAGCTCATGGCAATGCCAGATCCTCAACCCACTGAGCAAGGCCAGGGATCAAACCTGCAACCTCATGGTTCCTAGTCAGATTCGTTAACCACTGAGCCACTATGGGAACTCCCTGGTAGTTCTATATTTAGGTTTTTGTTTTGGTCTTTTTGTCTTTTTAGGGCTGCACCCCTCAGCATATGGAGTTTCCCAGGCTAGGGGTCTAATCAGAGCTGTAGCTGCTGGCCAGAACCACAGCCACAGCAATGTCAGATCCAAGCCATGTCTGCAACTTACACCACAGCTCACGACAACACCGGATCCTTAACCCACTGAGTGAGGCCAGGGATGGAACCCGAAACCTCATGGTTCCTAATCAGATTTGTTTCTGCTGCACAATGACGGGAACTCCTATATTTAGTTTTTAAAGGAAACTCCATACTGTTCTCTATAGTGGTTGCACCAGCTTATCAGTACGTTTAATATGAATCTAAATCTCTGCCTATAATAGAAATAGAATTTTCTGTTTTACCTTGATCTGTTTTCATATAAATTAATTTGATCTGTTTTCATATAAATTAATTTAAATTTGAAGGAAGATCTATTTTTTTTTTTCTGTTTAGAAAAGAAATATACTGGGAGTTCCTGTCGTGGCTCAGTGGTTAACGAATCCGACTAGGAACGATGAGGTTGCGGGTTCCATCCCTGGCCCTGCTCAATGGGTTAAGGATCCGGCGTTGCCGTGAGCTGTGATGTAGGTCACAGACGTGGCTCAGAACCTGTGTTGCTGTGGCTCTGGTGTAGGCCGGTGGCTACAGCTCCGATTAGACCCCTAGCCTGGGAACCTCCATATGCTCTGGGAGCGGCCCCAGAAAAGGCAAAAAGACAAAAAAAAAAAAAAAAAAAAGAAAAGAAAAGAAAAGAAATATACAGGTTCATTAGAAAGATAATACAAAGGTGTATATATTTAAAAGTTTTCCCTAATCACCACCGCCCCACATAACCTCATTATAATTTAGATCAGTAAATATCTGTGGAGCACCTACTCCATATCTGGCTCTGGGCCTGGGTGGGATAAAAACAATGACCAGGACACAGATGCTGCCTCAAGAAGTCACCATTCAGAACTAGTTTTTACCTGGGGATTTATATTGGAGTCTGTAATAAATGTAGAGAGCTCTGTCCCTCTAGAACTATTGATAAGAATTCTGTGTTGTGGTTGTTGTTGTTTTTCTTTTTAGGGCTGTACCTGGGGCATATGGAAGTTCCCAGGCTTGGGGTCAAATCAGAGCTGCAGCTGCCGGCCTACACCACAGCCACAGCAATGAGGGATCTGAGCCACGTCAGCAACCTATACCACAGCTCACAGCAATGCCAGATCCTTAACCCACTGAACGAGGCCAGGGATCAAATCTTCGTCCTCATGGATACCAGTCGGATTCACTCCATGGCACCACAATGGGAACTCCCCTGATAAGAATTCTTGATGCACACACCAAGTTAAAAATTACTCAGCTCTGGATTACCAAGATCCATTAAGTAAGAGATCCCTTTTCCTTTCTTATCAAATTTTACTTACATGAGTGGTTTCTAGTACCCTAGAAAGTTTTCACTCTTATACCTGTGGCTGGTAAAAAGGCTTGCAGTGACATTATTTTGCCATCATTAGTGTGAATGGGAAGAAGTCAAAAATAGTGACATCACGATTCTAGTGAGGTTGCAATGTCCCCATGTCTTATTGTTGACATATGGGCGCAGTGGTCAGCAAAAGCGTTATGTACAGGAAAACTTCGTACAGATGATGCCTGTATACATATTGAAGTGCTTAGTAGTAATTTTAATGAACAATTATGAATAGTTTACCAATTTTTTGGGTTATATAAGGAACTCTAATATGTTCCGAAGACTGAGTCACTCATCTTTACAGGGGAGTATTTACTTTTTTGTTTGATGCCTGTTGAATAGTGAACTTTTACTGTCCTTATAAGTAACCAACTATGTATAGTATTATAGAACAATTTAGGACATTTTTGCTATGCTGCTTTAGATTCTCATTTATTCACTCATTCAGCAAACATTGTTTTGCATGCATCATATCCTGAGTAGTACCCTAGATGCTGAAGAAACAGTGGAATAAAAGACAGACATATTTCCTGCCTCCCAGAGCTTACAGCCTAGCAGCAAACAGAAAATTAAAAAAGGTCTAATGGCAAAGTATGATAAAAGGACAAGCTGCTATGAGAACATTTTGCAGGAGTCCCTGTCAGCTCTAGGATGGAAGGCAGAGAACATCCGTGAGGGCATGGCTTTTCCCCCCCTTTTTTGGCGGCACTCAAAGCATATGGAAATTCCTGGGCCAGAGATCAAATCTGAGCTGCATCTGCAACCTATGCCACAGCAGGAGCAATGCTGGATCCTTAACCTACTGTACTGATCCAGGGATCAACCAGCGATGCCACAGAGATGAGCCAGATCATTAACCCAGTGTGCCAAAGTAGGAACTCCAGGGCCTGGCTTTTAAGAGGTCATTAAAAGGACAAAGCTCCAGCGATCCCACTCCTGGGCATATATCCAGACAAAACTATAATTTGAAAAGGTACATGCACCCCAATGTTCATGGCAGCACTGTTTAAATAGCCAAGACATGGAAGCAATCTAAATGTCTACTGACAGATGAATGGATAAAGATGTGGTATATATACACAATGGAATATTACTCCGCCATAAAAAGAATGAAATCATGCAATTTGCAGCAACATAGATGGACCTCGAGATTATCATACTAAGTGAAGTAAGTCAGACAGAGAAAGACAAATATAATAAGATATCCTTTATATGTGGAATCTAAAAAAGAATACAAATGAACTTATTTATAAAACAGAAATAGACTCACAGACATAGAAAACAAACTATGGCTACCAAAGGAGAAAGGGATAAATTAGGAGTTTTGAATTAACATATACACACTACTATAAAGAATATATATAGTGAATATATATATATAAGCACTTCTCTGTACACCTGAAACTAATACAACATTACATTGTAAATCAACTATATTTCAATAGAATCTTTTTAAAAAGGACAAATGGTGTGGGAGGTAGGATACAGGAGACAGGTGTGCCACTCAGAGAGGAAACAGTTGGCATAAGGGCCCAGAGGCGGCAATAACTTGATATGTGTATGAGGAACAGAAACAAATCCAGAAGCTGGAGCACAGAGTGTGAAAAGGTAAAGAGGGGCTTTATCCTGGAGCACTAACAAGGCCATGTCAAAGATTTTCACTTTTATCTTTAAAGGAAGCTATCGGAGAGTTTTTAAATAGCAGAGTGACTCATATTTATGTTTTTGAAAGATCTTTGACTTCAGGGTGAAAAATGGGTTAGAGAAGAGCTAAACTGGACACAGGAGACCAGTTAAGAGTGTTGTTGCAGTAATTTAGATGGGAGATGCTACAGCCTGTGGGCCATGCCCAGACCACCATCGGGTCATCTGCTTTTGTGTACATCTATGGCTTGGTCTGCACTACAATAGTGGAGTTGAGTTGCTGTGGCAGAGACAGTTTGGCCCACAAAGCCTCAAATATTTACTATCCGGCCCTTTACAGAAATGGTTTGACCACCCCTGGATGGACCAAAGTTGGTGGCAGTACAGAGGGACTAGAGAAATGAGGACTAGTTAGTGGGTATGCGCAAGAAGGTGATGAGCGAGTGGGCGTGGCTTGCCCAGCTGGGTGGGTGGGTGTTGTGGGATTGGTGTGTTTGTGTGTTCGTCTGTGTGTGCGTGCGTGCGTGCGTGTGTGTCAGCTCCATCTTTGGGAAGCAGGCTATATTCACAATGCACTTTTGCTGCAAGATGGCATTGGGGAGCCCTGGTGTGTGACTGTTATGGACCCAAACCCATGGAGGTCATGTTCAATAGTTCTTTATAGGTTCAGCAAGCATAAGGCTTGTATTTTCCATATTCATGAAGTCAGGTGTATACAGGGAAGAGGGCTTGAATTCACTGTATGTGAACTCAGTCTGAATATCCGATCTGTCTAGCATACTTCCTATTTGATCCCAGAGGACTTGTTAGTGGAACAGGACCTGTAAGTGAAACCCAAGCTCTGTTCCTCTATCTCCTTCTCTGAAACCAACCGAGAGATGGTTTCCTGTCCTGGGAAGAACCTCACTCTCTAACTTGGTGATTTATTATCCTCTTAGTTGCATCTGTTTATTTTGCCTGAAGCCAATTCCTGTTGGTTTTAAAGAAATATAAGTGCAGCAAGAGGGGAAACATTGAAAAGACAGAGGAAGGAAGACTGGGTAAGGGTGAGAAGAATTTAGGAAAAACAGAGGCTCATCTGGATCTAAAAGTGGGGGCAGTGGGAGTATGGGGGATGGTTGCACAAACTACAAAGACCGGAAAGGTGAAGAAATAAGAGGAGATGGAAGTGGAGGGATGAGCTGTGCAAAATCCTGTGGAACCGGGCCTGAATCCAGTCCAGATTGACCCCTGGTCTCATCCAAGGACTGTCCGGCCCCTTTACAGTTTGTAAGATGTGAGGTAACCGCAGGCCAGAGTGGTGTGGCTGGAGGCCAGGGACCTGGGGAAGCATCTTGCCAGTGGGGTGATGTGGGAAGATGGAGTGCCAACCTGGCCAGACGCTGGTCTCTAACGCTATGGAATGAAGGTTAACTGACAGATGGAGATCCACTTAGTGGCTGATGCCATCTCTCCACACCCTGTTATCATCCTTCAGCCACTTTGTTAGAAGGCAAATTTTGCCAGAAAATATGTTTTAGGTTACTTGCCTTTTTTTTTTTTTTTTTTTGGTTAGCCATCATTAAACAACTTCCTTTTTCTTCTCCATTGAGGTCAAGGTAAAAGCTTGAGACGGTACCGTTCTGGAGCTGTCCATACAGTCATCCCCCAGGGAGTATAGATGGCCTTGGGGAGGGGGGATTTGACCCTGAAGACAAGGAGGCAATTTCCATGTAGGGAGCCCTCTGAAGCTCAGTTGCCTTCTGTGGATTATGTGTGTATGTGTGTCTTTGACCTTGCAGAGGGATTGGACCCCAATGGATTATCTGTATGATCACTTTTTAAAAAAAATGTTTAAATTGTTATTGCCCCAATATAATTTTTTTTCTACTGTACAGCATGGTGACCCAGTTACACATACATGTATACATTCTTTTTTCCCACATTATCATGTTCCATCATAAGTGACCAGAAATAGTTTCCAGGGCTTCACAGCAGCATCTCATTGCTAATCCATTCCAAAGGCAATAGTTTGCATCTATTAACCCCAAGTTCCCAATGTACCCCACTCCCTCCTCCTCCCCCTTGGTAACCACAAGTCTATTCTCCAAGTCCATGATTTTCTTTACTGTGGAAAGTTTCATTTGTGCCATATATTATATTCCAGATATAAGTGATATCATATGGTATTTGTCTTGCTCTTTCTGACTTAACTTCACTCAGGATGAGAGTCTCTAGTTCCATCCATGTTGCTGCAAATGGCATTATTTTGTTCTTTTATATGGCTGAGTAGTATTCCACTGTGTATATATACAACACATCTTCCTAATCCAATAGTCTATTGATGGAAATTTGGGTTGTTTCCATGTCTTGGCTACTGTGAATAGTGCTGCAGTTAACATGTGGGTGCATGTATCTTTTTCAAGGAAAGTTTTGTCCGGATATATGCCCAAGAGTGGGATTACTGGGTCATATGGTAGTTCTATGTATAGATTTCTAAGATATCTCCATACTGTTCTCCATAGTGGTTGTACCAGTTTACATTCCCACCAACAGCAAAGAAGGGTTCCCTTTTCTCCACACTCTCTCCAGCATTTGTTATTTATGGACTTATTAATGATGGCCATTCTGACTGGTGTGAGGTGGTATCTCATGGTAGTTTGATTTGCATTTCTCTAACAACCAGGGATGTTGAGCATTTTTTCATGTGCTTGTTGGCCATCTGTACATCTTCCTTGGAGAAATGTCTATTCAGGTCTTTTGCCCATTTTTCAATTGGGTTGTTGGCTTTTTTGCTGTTGAGTTGTATAAACTGCTTGTATATTATAGAGATTAAGCTCTTGTCAGCTGCATCATTTGAAAGTATTTTCTCTCATTCTGTAAGTTGTCTTTTTGTTTTCTTTTTGGTTTCCTTTGCTATGCAAAACTTGTCAGTCTGATTAGGTGCCATTGGTTTATTTTTGCTTTCATTTCTGTTGCTTTGGGAGACTGACCAGGAAATATTTGTATGTATGATCACTTGTTTCTGCTTGTGGGTAAGCTGGTGTTGCACTTGTTGCAATCAGTTTGGCTTTTGGGTGTTTGCCTGTGAGAGCTTAAAACAATCCATAGCCACTGGGGTTTGAGACTAGAAGTTTCCAAGAAATACAGGAAGCAGTTGGTAACAAAGAGGCTACAAGTTAGAGATATGTCCCTTCTGGTGAACTCTCACTCATTTAGAAATGAGAATCTCTCTTTCTGAAAAACAAAACACTTTGGGGTTATTTTGTCCTTATCCATGACCATAAACCACTTCATCTAACCCAGGTAAACATAATCAAAAATCAGAGTGGACTCTGGAACTTGAGAGTCAGGATAGGCTATAGAGTTGTCTGTAGGTAATTGCAAATAATTGTGAAGTGACTTGATACCATGCAGAAAGAAACAGAAGCAGACAATGGCTTGAGAGTGGGGGATCGGTTCCCCCAGGGCCTGCGGTGAAAACCACACTGAAAAAAAAAAAAACCCTCCATTTCAGTGAGGAGGGTATGGATCTTTCTGCCCATGAAGGAGATACTATTCTAATTAATAAAGAAGTTTCGTTTGCTGCCATGTAGAACTCCGCCCCCTGGCATCCTTTATTCTTTCTTTGCCCTTCCCTCTGCTCCACTGTCCTCTTCTTTTTATTCTTTCCACAAATGTTTACTGAGTTTCTCTCGTGAGTCCAATCTTAGTAGGTACAGGGACTGTAGCTATAAATCAGGCAGACACATCTTTACGGAACTATTGACACTTCTGGGAACTTTTTCTTATGTTTTTAATCCTTAAAAATGCCATATATATAGAGTTCTCTTGTGGTCCAGTGGGTTAAGGATCCGGTGTTTTCACTACAGGGGCCTGGGTCACTGCTATGGTGTGGGTTTGACCCCTGGCCTGGGGAACTTCCACATGCCAAGTGGGTGTTGCCCCCCCCCCCCGCCCAGTATAATGTCTCCTAATTAGATTACTGGTTCTTTGAGGACTCTTATTCTTTTTATTTATTTATTTTTCGGTCATGCCCTGGGCATTCGAAAGTTTCCTGGGGCAGGGATTGACCCTGTGCCACAGTCTCAGCTTGAGCCACAGCAGGGACAACGCCAGCTCCTTAACCCACTGAGCTTACCAGGGAACTCCAGAACTACTATTCTTTTTTGTGTGGAGTGTCTCCAGCATAAATGCTACCCAAAGCAATAACTGCCATAATCACATTGATACCTCTCCTAATCAGCAAATTTAACCTCTATGGAAAGTTCTCATTCTACATGTGAGTTGCTTTCATGTCAAGTCAAAAGAGAAAATTTTATTTAGTAGTATACCCTAAAATGCCTTCGTTTTTAGCCAACATGCTCTGAGTCATTCCCAGAATCCTTGGGGGGCTGTGCAAAGAGTTTTGTGGGTGAGTTTGTCTTTCAGGGGTTCCAACAGCAAATGTTGTTGCCCTCAGGAGGAGCTAGCTAAGAAGAGTCCTCCATCTTGGAGAAAGGAAAGCATAATTTTTGGGCGACACCCTGTCTATTTTAAATCATTGGAGAGGGGAAAAATATTTGTCTCCAAGACTATAATTTTCCAGATGACGCCATATTGTTGCACAGTTGCCATACCATGAGAAAGAGCATTCTTGTGGTTTCTGTACTGGAAATCCTGTAGGAATGCTATTTCTGGCATCTTTTCATGATGAAGCCTGGCGAGTACGGGGAACAGACAGGCCAACCAGATACAGCTTGTGGTCTTTTGGCATTTCAGAAAAGTCCCTTCGACATGGCAATTTTTTTTTTATAGGATTTTTCAGCATATGAGGTGTTGAGTGGGATGGATGAGGAGGAGTAGGGGGTGGAAATATTAGTCCGGATCAAGTCCCAAGGCAGTGATCTGGTCAGACATCTGGACTTTCATGTGATTATTTGCTCATAAAAATAATTTTGAGCCTCCAATTTTGTCTTTTAGTATGGGGTATAACTATCTCTTTCCGAAATTAAATTTTGATAGCTAGGGACCACAACGAAGTATGCATTTAAATAAAAATGAAAGTGACTAGATGGATAGATGGGTATCCCATGGTCAATTTTAGACGGAGTTTGGTTCCTATGAAACCCTTCTTTCTGAATCTGAGCTGAATGTCATGTTTAAGGTGAAAAAAATTATACAGAATTCTTTTTCAAAATATGAAAATCAGAATGATTTTTAAAACTCTGGCAACATTTTGCCAGGTAAACTTTTTCTTTTTCTTTCAGAAAGTTACCTTTTCATACCATTTTTGAGTAGCAGCTTCCAGAGATACCTCCAAATTGTCTGCAGTCTTTCTCCTTTGAGGGGAAGATACTAATAAAGAAAGACCAATACTCTTTTTTAAGAGTTTATTGAAGTATAGTTAATTTACAATGTTGTGATAATTTCTGCTGTACGACAAAGTGATTCAGTCATATATACACATACATCCATTCTCTCTCAGATTCATTTCCCACATAGATGATCACGGAATATTGGGTAGCGTTCTCTGTGCTATACAGCATGTCCCCATTGGCCAGTTATCCCACATACCTCAGTGAAATCACAATACTCTTAAAAGGCTGGCTAATATCTAAGCATATACACTATTTTGAGGACAATACTATTAGAATAAGAAGACATTTCCTGGGCACACCTGACATCAGAGTGAAGAAGTCACTTGATCTAACCCTATACCTGAATTCCGAAGAAGTTAAACCTCATTCATGGTCTGTATGTTTTTTTGCCAAGTGATCTTCAAATACAGCTTCTCTGTGTGTGTGTGTCTTTCTCTCTTTCCTTCCTCTTTCTCTCTTTTCTCCACTCCCTCCTCTACCCTCTCTTGACAGCGAGTCAATAGTAGGAACAGCCTGAGCTTGAGCCCCAAGCCTCCTCTTCCTTTCCTTCCCTTCTCATGCTGCTATGGGGAGGCTGGCGAGATAATAAGCGTGGCCCCAAGGGGAGAGTGTGGAGAGACCATCAGCTTTTTCTGGCAGTTATTGGGAGTGGTGTTGACAGGCTTGGGAGAAAACCAAGGTCTCCTGTGCCAGCAGGAGGTCGGCAGGGACTGACAGTTTAGCTCTGGACGGGGTGGGAGGGAGAGAGGGAGCCTTGAGAGGCCCAAGGATCTATAAGGGCTGGGTTTCATGCCTAGTTAAACTAGTTAAGAAAATAACCTTTAAATGGAAAAATCTCTCTCTGTCACTTGGGAGAGTGGTCTCTATCTTTTAGGCTATTTTTTTTTTTTTTGGCAAATAAGGAAACTGTTCATTGCTTTTATTAGCATAATGAATGGAACTAAGGCATTTAAAATGCTAGACTCGGAGGAGGTCCTTTGTTGAATCATTACGTTTATTAAGTTGTTGGAAGAGGGGATGTGTACAGCTAGGTACTGGTTGTCGTTTGAAAAACTCGGGCTGTTAAGAGAGAGAGGTGGAAAATATTTCTGAAAATTTCTATTCCTCTGAGAGAAAGAAGATGGTGAGTGAAGAATGTGTTAAGGAAGTTGCAGAGAGGGCGCTTTTACTTTTCACTAATAACTTACGAAAGCAACAGCTGTTTTTAAGAAATGGTTAGTGGCTGCGTGCATAAGAAGGGCGATCTTGGAGTTCCCGTTGTGGCTCAGCGACATTGTCTATGTGAGGATATGGGTTTGATCCCTGGCCTCACTCAGTGGGTTATGGATCCGATGATGCTGTGGCTCAGCGACATTGTCTATGTGAGGATATGGGTTTGATCCCTGGCCTCACTCAGTGGGTTATGGATCCGATGTTGCTGTGGCTGCAGTAGAGGCCACAGCTGCAGCTCTGATTCAACCCTTTGCCTGGGAACTTCCATACACCAGCAGGTGCAGCTGTAAAAAGAAAAAAAAAAAGAAGTGGGATCTTCCTATCAAGTTCCACCTTCTGGCCCCTGGCCAGGCTGCTGGTCTTTACATACCCTATCGGAAAAGGGTCTGTTGGTAGCAAGGTATGTAGGGTACCAGCAGCCTGGCCCTGGGGCCTCAGGGTGGAACTTGACGGGAAGATACCGCTTCTTGTTTTTCAGGAAGAAAGTGGCTCTTAGGGTGTCCTTCAGTAAGAAGACCGCCCTTTGGTGATGCCATTGTTATTGAATCAAACTGGGGTCCACTCACCTGCACATAGTAAAACCAACCTACTGACATCGGGTTGTGGTGAAGGAAAGGGCAGGGCGCCAAACAAGGTGTCCAGGGAAGTTGGTGTTTGAAACACCTGAACTCTGCTGTGGGTTTCAGAAGAGAATTTTATTTATTTATTTATTTATTGGGCTTTTTTTTTGGGGGGGGGCGGAGTTTGGCCACGTGCGAGGCATGCAGAAGTTCCTGGGCCAGCGATCAAATCTGAGCCACAGTTGTGACAACACCAAATCCCCAACTGCTAGGCCACCAGAGAGCTCCAGAAAAGTATTTTTAAAGGCCAGGTAAGGGAGGGGCGTCCCAGGGTCGGTGATCAGCTCGTGCACGATTCTCTGATTGGTTGATGGCGAGGCAACAGGGCGGTGTCTCAGGGGTTAATGTTATCAATCCTTAGGCTCCACTAAGTCTGGGGGCTACGTGCTTGTGATCCTCAAGTAGTTAATTTCTTCCATCTGGTGGTGGTTTTAGCATCTTTAAAACAACTCAGGAAATTTGTCTCAGATAACTGTTATCTAGGTGATTCAGAGAGGAGCTAAAGCAGAGGCTGTGGCAGTGGCGTCTGTCCCAGGAGGGCCCATAGAGTCCTGCTCTTTCCACCATGATGCTCTGGCTGGGCTCCTGGCACTTCTCAGAACCAGTGAGAGAAGAGGTGGAACTGAGGGGATTTGCATGGGAACATTTTGCTCTCCTCAAGGGCCAGTTGGGGTCACACACCATAGTGGCCCTATTCTATTTTCACTGTGTCGCTTATGCTGCCTGTTCTGCTTCTCTCTTGGGGTCCAATAAACCTGGAAGACAGATTCTCACAGAAACCTGAGAGAAACACGGAAAGGAAAGAGGCAGAGGTTAGTGTGTCTGGAATCCTGGTCAGATTCCTTCAAGCCTCTGCCTGATTTCCTTTTGGGTTGGCCTGTTTCCTTTAATATCCTGGACAATATAATTATTTGCATGGCTGGTCAGGAAGAAATGGCAGACTTCAATAAAAGTACCATTTCAGTTAAAAATCACAGAAAGAAATAAGAGACTATCACAATTAAGTCATCTTTCTGCCAGCTGGGGGAGTATATTGTGCTATATCGGCTGGTTGGCCATCCAAAGGTTTTTCAAGGATTAACAAGAAGAGTTAGTGAGAAGATCTGTGGTCACATAGGAATTTGCTACATATCTTGTGGGCTTTGCTGGAACTAGATTTGTTTTAGGGGAAAATGCGAGACTGGATTATCGCCACTTGCGGAATCTTGATACCTTGATCTCAGCTACATCTACAGGCCTGAATTTAAACCTATGTTGGATTGGAAGGCGCTTCTGATGACAGCTTGACCAAAATATTATGAAATAATGGAAGAAAAGGTACAGCTTAATCATAGAGAATTAGCCTCTGAATTTCTGTTTCACCCTCTCAAAATGGAAAAACTAAGTACAATAGCGAATGATCTTTTTGAAGCTTTGTGGGAGCAAATTGCGAATGCATTTTTTACTCATTGCAACCCTTGATGCAAAGATTCAAAGAGTTATAATCAGAAAACGCCTAAAACTGTATGGATTACAGACAGTCTTTGATTCCTAGAAGTATTGATGTGGTCTTGGAGTGTATAATATTTTCTTGAAACAGCTAAATAACCTTCCAGGAAAGAGTCATCTCTTTCTGGGAAGGCCTTGTGCTGCAAAATGTGGGTTTTGACAGGGGTAGATCAATCTGTGAAGGTTTAATAATTTCTGCTCATTTAATAAGTTGGAGCGAACAAAAAACGGCATATTCTGCAGAGTTTTCACTTTGACAAATTATGTGAATTAACAAGCAGTCCCTTTTTGTACTCTTGCACTAATTTTTCTCTTTGTGGGGCTGACATGCATGCTTTCAAACCAAACATTTGATTTATTTTCTTAATTAAATTGTTTAAAAAAGAAAAAAATCTCTCCAACACTTAAAAATTCAACTTCCTCATGTGACCTTTCAGAAGCTGAAAAATATGCAAGAACTTAATTATAATGGACTGGAGGAAATCAAGCCCTCTTTCTGTTATAATGCAATTAAGTACCTGTCAAACTTAGGCAACCCTTAATTTTCCTTGAGTGAAAGCAGTTGATGAACTTAAAATTAATCTTACCCTTAAGGCTTGCTTTATGAAAGCCCTGTAATTAGAAATAGAGGTTTGTCCAAACTTAAAATGTTTTTTTTTTTCCCATTTTCTGGAAACATTTTTATTTTGACAAAAGCTGTAAAATTTCGTTCTTGATTTTGGGCAGAGTATCACCACTTTTTTATTTTTATTTTTTGACAGTGCCCACAGCACGTGGAAGTTCCAAACTAGGGATCGAACCTGAGCCAAAGCATTGACCTAAGAAGCTGCCAAGAAAATGCCAGATCCTTAACCCGCTGTGCCACAAGGGAACTCCTCTTTGTCTGCTTTGATGAAAGAATTTACCAAAGAGAAGCAGAGTAGCGAAACAAGTAAAGTGTTTATTAGGAGGAAGAAAGTAGGTGTGGGTAGACACATAGATGGGTTCAAAAGAACGAGCTGCCCCACATCCCTGATTTTAACCAGCACCAAAGAGCCGACTTGTGGAGCTGTGATGGCAGAGATGGAAGGGCTGCAATGTATATCACTGTCAGTTGTAATCCGTGACCTTGCTGCTCAAAATGTTGTCCAGAGACGGCAACGGCAACCTCAGCCTCACGTGGAAACTTGCTAGGAAAGCAGAACAGGTCCTGCCCTAGACTCACTGAATCCGCAAATTGTTAAGAACCCCAGATGCCTTGAGTGCATGATCATGCCGTAGATACGCTGGTTTATAATGCTGACTGGTTTGTTGTGGAAAAGGTGAACTTTAAAGTCAGTTGACTGTTCTTAGGGGAAGAAAAATAAGTTAAAGAACAGTCAGTTTTATTTGTTGGATCAAAATCTAGGCAACCAGTGTTGCCAAAAGATTTTTCGAAGTTTGCTCTTACTTCTGAGAGGTCCCATAAGAAATGGCTTTGCCTTACATTCTGGGATATCTTTTATTGTTTCCAAAGCTGGACAAGGAGGGAACACTCTGGTTCACAGGGTGGATCTGGCTCTTGGTTATTTTTCTCACAGAAAATGTCATTTCCATGCAAGAGCATCTGACCGAAAGTAGTTGCTCAGTAAATACTTTTTAAAAAATGGGAGTTCCCGTCGTGGCACAGTGGTTAATGAATCCAGCTAGGAACCATGAGGTTGTGGGTTTGATCCCTTGCCTCACTCAGTGGGTTAAGGATCCAGTGTTGCTGTGAGCTGTGGTGTAAGTCGCAGATGCGGCTCGGCTGGCAGCTACTGCTCCGATTAGACCCCTAGCCTGGGAACCTCCATATGGTGCGGGTGGGGCCCTAGAAAAAGACAAAATAAATAAATAAATAAATAAGTCATTGACTATATTCAGGTCATAGCTAGTTTTGTCAAACAAACACACATGAGGCACTCTGTCCTTGGCCCCCTCTCATGTCCCTGGGCTACCAAAGTATTTGTGAAAACCTCCGTTATGGTGCCTATTGTTTTGCGATAATTTATCTCTCTCTCTTTCACTATACCATGAATTGTCTGAAAGTATCCGTATTTCCCAGACTCTTGCAAGGGGCTGGGAACATTTGGGTACACAAAAAGGTGTTTTTCAAAGAAGGGGTAAAATAGGTGTAACAAAATTTACCATTTTAACAGTCGAGTATACAGTGCTACTAAATGCATTCAAACTGTTCTGCAATTGTCACCACCATCCATTCCCAGACCTCTTTTCATCTTGCAAAACTCAAACTCTGTACTTACTAAATAACTCCTCATTCTCCCTGCCCCCAGCCCTGGCAACTCCTATTCTACCTTCTGTCCCTATGAATTTGACTATGCACCTCAGATAAATGGAATCATACAGTATTTCTCCTTTTGGGACTGGTTTATTTACATTAACATAATGTCCTCCAGGTTTATCCATGTTGCTGCATGTACCAGAATTTCTTTCCTTTTTTTTTTTTAACATATGTGATACCTTTTTTATTGAGGTGTAGTTAATTTACAATGTTGTATATACACACATATATTATTTTTCAGATTCTTTCCCATTATAGGTTACTACGAGATGTTGAATATAGTTCCCTGTGCTGTACAGTAGGTCCTTGTTTACTTTACACATGGTAGTGTGTATATGTTAATCCCAAACTCCTAATTTCTCTCCCAACCCCACACTCCACCTAACCCTGCTATCATCTTTGGCATAAAGTTGTTTTCTACGTCTGTGAGTCTATTTCTATTTTGTAAATAAGTTCATTTGCATCATTTTAAAATTTAATTTAATTTTTTTTTTTTTGTCTTTTATCTTTCCAGGGCTGCACTCTTAGCATATGGAGGTTCCCAGGCTAGGGGTCTAATTGGAGCTGTAGCCGCCTGCCTACGCCACAGCAATGCCCAATCTGAGTGGCATCTGTGACCTACACACAGCTCACAGCAATGTCGGATCTCTAACCCACTGAGCAGGGATGGAACCTGCAACCTCATGGTTCCTAGTCAGATTTGTTTCCGCAGCACCACGACGGAAACTCCATGCATAATTTTTTTTAGATTCCACAGATAAGGGATATTGTATGATATTTGTCTTTGTTTCACTTGACTTAAAGAATTTCTGGAGTTCCTGTCGTGGCGCAGCAGAAATAAATCCGACTAGGAACCATGAGGTTGAGGGTTCGATCCCTGGCCTTGCTCAGTAGGCTATGGACAGGGCATCGCGGTGAGCTGTGGTGGAGGTCGAAGATGTGGCTCGGATCTGGTGTTGCTGTGGTGTAGGCTGGCAGCTGTAGCTCCGATTAGACCCCTAGACTGGGAATCTCCATATGCCAGTGGGTGAGGCCCTGAAAAGACACAAGACAAAAGACAAAAGACAAAAAAAAAAAAAAAAAAAAAAAGAATTTCCATCCTTTTGAAGGCTGAATAGTATTTCATTGTGTTTAAATACTACATTTTATTTATCTATTCATCTGTCAGTGGGCACTTGGGTTGGTTCCACATTTTGGCCATTGTGCACCAGTGTGGCCAATGCCGCTATGAACATGAGTGTACAAGTATCTGTTTGAGTCCCTGCTTTCTGTTCTTTTGTGTATGTACCCAGAGCTGACTTGCTAGACTCTGTGGGAATTTTAGTTGAGGAATTTTTGCCTGTTCTCCATAGCAGCTTAACCATTTCACATTTCTACCAGCTGTTGACAGATGTTTCTGTTTTTCTACATCGTTCCAACGCTTGTCATTTTCTGTTTTGATATTTGATATAATATTTGATATTATCGGAGGTGAGGTGGTATCTCACTGTGGTTTTGATGTGCATTTCCCTAATGACTATTGACATTGAGCATCTTTTCATGTGCTTATTGGCCATTCCTATAGCTCCTTTGAAGTCACGTCTATTCAAGTCCTTTGCTTATTTAAAAAACAAGTTATTTGTTCTTTTTGTCATTGAGCTGCAGGAGTTTTAAAAATATATTCTGGATATTAACCCCTTATCAGATACATGATTTTCACATATTTTCTCTTATTCCATAGGTTGCCTTTTCACTCTGTTGATTGTGTCCTTTGATGTATAGAAGTTCTTATTTTGAGGTAGTCAAATTTATCTTTTTTTTTTTACCTGAGTGTTTGGTGTCACATCCAAGAAATAATTGTTAAATCCAATACCCTGAAGCTTTTCCCTTATGTTTTCTTCTAAGAGTTTTATGTCTTACATTTAGGTCTCTGATCCATTTTGATTTACTTTTTGGTGTATGTATTTTAGCTTAATTTTTGCTATATGATATAAGGTAAGGATCCAATTTCATTTTTTTTTTCTTTCTTTGTAGGGCCACACCTGAGGCATATGGAAGTTCCTGGGCTAGGGATTGAATCAGAACTGCAGCTGTAGGCCTATGCCACAAACACCAGATCCAAGCTGCATCTGTGATCTACACTGCAGCTTGTAGCAATGCCAGATCCTTAACCCACTGAGCAAGGCCAAGGATGGAACCCACATCCTATGGACACTATGTTGTGTTCTTAACCTTCTGAGCCACAATGGTAACTCCTCCAATTTCATTCTTTTGCATGTGGATGTCTGTTTTCCCTAGCACAATTTCTTGAATATACCAAGAAAATGAACAGTCTTTGCACTCTTGTCAAAAATCATTTGACCATATATATGAGAGTTTATTTTTCATATCTGTATTCTATTCAATTGGTTTACTATCTATTTGTATGCCAATACCATATTGTTTTGATTACTATACTTTGTGGTAACTTTTGAAATCAGAAAGTGTGAGACCTCTGACTTTGTTCTTCTTTTTCAAGTTTTTTTTTTTTTGCCTATTTGGGAATCTTATGGGATTCCATAAGAATTTTAGGATGAATTTTTCCATTTCTTCAAAAATCATTGAGATTTTGACAGGTCAAAAATATTTTTTGAATGCATATATAAATAAATGAATAAAAGAATGAATTTTAAATACTAACTTATGATTATAACTATGGGAAGCATGTTAGTTACAAAAAAATATATCTTTAGCAACAATGTTCTAAATATGGGTGATTTCTCCATGAAAGAGATATATTTTTTTCTACAAGTAAAATTTTATTTGGATTTACTCATTTATCAACCTATTTCCATTTTTCAAAAGGATCAGACACAAGTCACAATAAAAAGAATGATAAAGGAATAAAAGTCAGGCAGTTAAAAAGGGGGGGTAGGGGAAAAAATAAGAAATTATGAGGGAGAAGGGACGGTCTTTCTCTTTTGCGCATTAAGCGTGGTGTTAAGTTTCCTAGCAACTGAGCAAAGAGGGAAACAATAAAGCAATGGTTTCTCACTACCAAATAAGAGCAAATAATCTTTAATAGCAAGAGAGAAAATGTGAACTCCTGTCTTTTATTTATGCCTCCACTGTGCCTTGATGGCCAGGTCTGTTGAGGTCCTCGCCTGTAGGGTTGGTTTTTTTTTTTTTTTCTGCTACTGAGAAAGGGCCCCCTCTTCATAGAGCAAGTAGGGTTTCAGAATGGGAACCCCTGAATAATCTGAAACCACACTCTGATAACTGCCACTGTTAAAAGCCAATGTTTTTTTTCAGTGTTTACCACAGCCCAGATATTGAATTTTAATCCTAACAACATCTCTATCAGGTAGGTGTTAAATCATGCTTTTTGTGTTTTTAACCAAAGACGTGGAGCCTAGGGCTGAACAGGGGGCTTCTGAGCCCCCATCCACTTGTGGTGGCCTCACTCTGTCACCGAATTTGTATGTCTGAACCCCATTTCAGGATTATAGCTAGCCTTCTGCTTTGCCCTTTCTTTCCTATTTTGGTACCTTAGCTACAGGTTTTTTGTTTTTTGTTTTTTTTTTTTTAATTTTCCTTTTTTTTTGTACCTGTGGTATATGGAAGTTCCGGGCTAGAGGTTGAATCAGAGTTGTAGCTGCTGTCCTACAACACTGGATCCAAACCACATCTGTGACCTACACTGCAGCTTAGAGCAACGCCAGATTCTTAACACACTGAGTGAGGCCAGGGATGGAACCCACATCCTCAGGAGAGTACATCGGGTTCTTAACCTGCTGAGCCACAATGGGAATTCTACCTAACTACCCTTTCAAATTCAAATTTATCTATTCTAAGATCAGATCCTGCCTTGTTCATTTGCTCTTTCTTACTCTGACCCCACAACCCAGTTCCAGAATTCTAACTCTTAGTGGACCCTATTGGCTTTGGGCTGATATCTCCCCATAGATTTCTGGTCCATATTTTGTCATATGGCATATCACTTGTTAGATACCTTTTTTGTCTTGTCTTCAGTCCTGATGCTAGTCATTTCCCTGAACCATGTTGGTTATGAGGTCCCTTTACAGAAACAACTCCTGCAAGAGTGGATCCTCTGCCTTGCCCTTATCTGTCTTGTCTTGCCTAGAGAAAACCACCACTGTTCGTCAATGATTTATTGATTGATAAACATTCTTGACCCTTTCATGTACAGGGCATTGATGAAAACTAAAGGATGTTGCTGAATTGATTCCTGGTGACACAGCGTGAGTTCTTAAGGAAGCTGACTCTGAAGACAGTGGCTGCATTTATTGGGTGTGTTCTCAGGGTCAACATCTGTGAACAGGAGGGATGGATGCAGGATTGGGCAGAGAGAGAGGTCAAAGTGTGATGCAGACTCATCAGCACCAGTCACCCCCTGGGGAGCTCTAGATTTGAAATGTTTCACCAAGAATGCCCAGGACTTAATTTACCTGCTTCATTCAGTCACTGGTTGTGAGCTGCTCCTGAAAGAATGTGATGTTGGGCCAGTCTGGAGCTAAGGTACTCCCTCAAACAGTTGATGGCTGGAGGCTGTCTGCTGATAGTATTCCTAGCAGCTAGGTAACAAGACCTTCCTTGAAAGAATATCTGGTGGTGCTTCTTTGTGTCTACCTTGTTCTGGAAATAACTGGGACTATATGGTGTAAGATAAGGTCTAGTGATTGCAATTGGCTCGGGGATGGAGTTTGGAATGTCCTTTCTCAGAGAAGCTCTTGATTGGGGGTGGACAATGAAAGATTAGAGAGTGAACTTGTCATGGAGTGACAAAAAAGAAACATTCTTCATCGTGAATACAAAGGTTTTTCACAGTCTTATACATCAGGCATATTGGTTTAAAAATAAGAATTTTGATTTTATACAGACTTGTATTTTTTCCCCCCCAGGTTTGGAAAGATTCAACCTTTGCAAGGTGTACTTGTATTTGAGGCCAAGAATACTTTTGTTTTGTTTTTAAATAATGAAATATCTGTATATCTACATTTGGAAAAGTACTTCATTAAGCCCAGAGTACCAGATTGTTAACAATGAAAATTAAATGTTGGTGAGAAAAATAGTGAGTACAGGAGTTATCTGTTATTACTTCTCTCATAAATTAGCCTAAAATGGTTCATGTGGAGTTTTTGCATCTCAGTGGATGTCAAGATGATTTTGTGGCAAAATATACCCTTAAGTAAGTTAACCTATTCAATGGAATCTTTAGCATTATTTATCTTAAAGTGGAATCATATCTGAAAACAATGATGATTTTGAATGCAAAGGACATACAACTCTTCTTTGGTTGCAAAGTTAGATCCTGTAAAAAATCTAAAATTCTCTTTTCTCTATAGATTTAGCATCAGATGCACAAAAGATAAGCAATAGAAAAATAAAGTGGCACAGATGTTAAAAAAATGAAAAGGAAATCTCTTTTTTTACCCTTTCTATTCCTTCCTAGTTACAGATTTCAGTAGTACTTGTTCCTTCTTCTGTTCTTCCTTTTTTTTTTTTTTTTTTGACTTTTTCTTTTTAGGGCTGCACCCATGGCATATGGAGGTTCCCAGGCTAGGGGTCTAATTGGAGCTGTTGCTGCCGGCCTACACCACAGCCACAGCAATGCTGGATTCGAGCCGCATCTGTGACCTACACCACAGCTCACCTCAATGCCGGATCCTTAATCCACTGAGCGAGTCCAGGGATCAAACCCACAAACTTATGAGTTCTTAATATTTTATTTTATTTTATTTTTAGGGCCACAGGTGCGGCATATGAAAGCTCCCAGGCTAGGGGTCAAATCAGAGCTATAGCTGTCGACCTACATCACAGCCACAGCAACCAGGGATTCTAGCTGCATCTGCGACCTACACCTACACATCTGGTAAAGCCAGATCCTTAACCCATTGAGTGAGGCCAGGGATTGAACGTGCGTCATTATGGATACTAGTTGGGTTCGTTACCACTAAGCCGAGATGGGAACTCCCCATCTGGTACATTTTCTTCTGGTACATTCTTATTTCATTTATTTATTTTTATTTTCTTTTTAGGGCCACACCCATGGCATATGAATTTCCCAGGTTAGGAGTTGAATTGGAGCTGTAATTGCTGGCCTCCAACATAGCCACAGCAACACCGGATCCTTAACCCACTGAAGAGGCCAGGGATTGAACCTGCATCCTCATGGATCCTAGTCGGGTTCGTTACTGCTGAGCCACAATGAGAACTCCCCTTCTTATTCTTTTTAATACTTTTAAAGGAGAATATGTATGTGTGTGTATACATACATATATATATATTTATTTATTATGGACAATACTACATACATTTTTCTATAACTTGCCTTAGTCAGTATATGTACAACTTGGATATCTTTGCATGGTTGTATATAGAGATATACTTAAAATTTTAAGAGGCATAAAATATTTTATTGTATGGATATAGCATACTGTATTTAATCAGTAACACTCATGTCATTTGAGTTTTTTCCCTTACAGTTTCTCTATGAACATCTTTGCATATATATATATATATATATATACTTTTTTTTTTTCTTTTTGTGGAAGTTCCTGGATCAGGGGTTGAATCAGAGCTGCAATTGAGGCCTAAACCACAGCCAGGGTAAGACCAAATCAAAGCTGCATCTGTGATCTATGCCACAGCTTGGGGTAAGGATATATTCTTAACCCACTGAGTGAGGCCAGGGATCGAACCCACATCCTCACAGAGGCAATGTTGGCTTCTTAACCCTCTGAGCCACAGTGGGAATTCTCTGAAAATATATTTTTAAACCTTGTGTAATAGCTGCCTTAGGTAACTTCCTAGAAGTAGGATTGCTCATAGAGTATATGTATATAGTGTTATTATTTATACTGCCAAACCACAGTCCAAAACATTGTACCAATTTATACCTAACCAGTAGTGTAATGGGAATGTCAGTTTTCAAAACTGTTGCCAACTTTGGGTATCATCAAATGTTTAATCTCTGTCAATCTGCTGGATAAAAATAGTACTTCAATAATTTAATTTGTGTAATGAAATTGTGGTTACTTTTGCTGTGTATGTTGGTTCTTTTTTTCTTCTTCAGTGAACTATCTGACCATTTATTTGCCTATTTTGCTGTTTGTTTGCCTTTTATTTTTATTTTTTTTGATATGGAAGGACTGTCTATATATAAAGGATGTAATTATGAATCTGTTGTCATAAATGTTACAAATATTTTCCTGAGTTTGTTATTTATATTTTGGTTATATTTCTAGTATTTTGATGGGGAAATTTTTAATTTTTAGGTAGTAAAATTTATCGCTCTTTTTCTTTATGGCTTCTGGAATATGTGAAGTGCTCATTTTACTTAAGGGTTATGGACTAGTTCAGTCATATTTTTATATACTACTTTATGATTTTATTGTTTATACTTAAATCTTTGCCTATAAAATGGTGTTATACTAGAATCTAGGTTATAAGATTGCAGCAGGATTGATGGAATAGGGAAAAGAACATTTTTATCTGATACATTCTTATTTGTTTTAGTACTTTTAAAGGAGAATATATTAATTCTTTAAAAAAGTAGATATGATGAAACATTTATTAATAAAGTTATTAGTCACTCCATATTAATATTATAATTGGCACATTGTTCTTACTAAATTATTTCATAGTTTCTAATCAATTTGTGTTCCTCTTTTGGCTTTTCTAAATTTAGAGTCATGTCATCTGGAAATAATCATATTTTAAATGGAATGGTTAATGTCTAGTAAACAATGCCAAATAATAATTATGATAGATTTTTTTTTCACATGAGAGTAAAAGCATACTTAAGCATGATTTTGACTCTTGGTTTGAAGTACACACACATATAAAGAATTTTTCTTATAACATTTTTGGAAAAGTTAACACATGCCCCTGGTACAGAAAAAACCCCTCTTTCCCTCATCCATCTATTTCTCCTTTTGAAAGTAGACATTGTTAGAGAGACAGATTTTTTATATTTTCTCAGAGACATACTAGCCATCTATAAATATCCATATAAATATATATGTAAATATAGCAGAATTGGTTTTTTTTAATTTTTAAATTTTGGGGGGGCCAATGGTGTGGCATATAGAAGTTCCCAGGCTAGGGGTGGAATTACAGCTACATGTGTAGGCCTGTGCCACAGCCATAAAAATGCCAGAGCTGAGCTGCATCTGTGACTTACACCACAGCATATATGGGGATATATAGGATATATTTCTCCTGGCTTTTGAACTTGGGTAGATTTTTCTTTTTCTTTTTCTTTGTATGGCCACTCATGTAGCCTGTTGAAGTTTCTGGGCTGTGGATGAATCAGAGCTGCAGCTGCTAGTCTACACCACAGCAACACCAGAACTGAGCTGGGTCTGCCACCTATGCCATTGCTTGTGGTAATGCCAGATCCTTAACCCACTGAACGAGGCTAGGGATTGAACTCGCATCCTCATGGATACTAGTCAGGTTTGTTTCCACTGAGCTACAACAGGAACTCCAATATAGTAGAATTCTTATTCAAGTAAATCTGTTCTTTCTTCTACATTGTGGTCTATAGAAACCATAAGGCATTTACCAAGATGTAAGTTAAAAGAAAGATATGAGATTTTGGAGTTCCTGTTGTAAAATTTTTGAGTTCTTGCATCTGAAAATATTCTTTATTCCATGATTCCTCTTGGTTGGTAGTTCAGCTGGGTATAGAGGTATGAACCAAAGTTTTTAGAGGATTTACTCTAATGTCTTATGGTATCAGTGTTATTGTTAAGAATTCAAAGATATTTTGGCTTCTTATCCCTTGTAGTTTTTTTTTTTTTTTAATTTCTGGAATCTTTTAGAAACTTCTTTGTATCCTCAATATTCAGAAATTTTAGCATACTCTACCTTGATGTGGATCTATTTCAACCACTCTGCTAGGAATTTAATGAATTCATTTAATCTGCAGGTTCATGTCTGTCTCATCTGGGGAATTTTCTCTAATTATTTTATTGCTATTTTCTTCTCCCCTAATTTCTCTCTTTCACTTCTGAATTTTTTTTTTTTTTTTTTTTTTGCAGATTATCCTATGCATTCATTAGGGATGCAAAATCATTTCTCTCTCCAGGGATAATGATAGATTTTTTTTTGAAGATTAAAAAAATTTAGTCTTGGGAGTTCCCATGGTGGCTCAGTGGAAATGAACCCGATTAGTATCCAAGAGGATACGGGTTTGATCCCTGGCCCCACTCAGTGGATGAAGGATCTGGCATTGCCGTGAGCTGTGTTATAGGTTTCAGACATGGTTCAGATCTGGCATTGCTGTGGCTGTGGTGTAGGCCAGCAGCTGCAGCTCAGATTTAACCCCTAGCCTGGGAACTTCCATCTGTTGCAGGTACGCTTCCCCTCCACGCCTCCCCCCCACCCCCCAGTTAGTCTCTTCTTTCTAGGTTATTTTTTTCTTCTCTTCGTTTTCTCTTCAATCTTAGAAGTTAGCTATTTCATAAGAGTTACTTGCCTACTCATGATTAAGAGTGAGTTGGAACCTCTGAACACATGAGTGGGGTTATTGACTTTGAGTTTCACTATGAGGGTAGTCAGGCTGTTGTTGAGGAACTCAGGTGTTATCTCATGCTGGTCAGGTTTTCCAGGGAGGAATCTCTTAATCTCCTGCCTGGGAGGGAGAGGACTGGCTGCAAACTTCTGGAACCCTTGTTAGAACTGAGGTAGGGAACTGCCATGTCAGCTTTTGGTAGTCAATATGCTCAAGTAATTGAGTCCTCTATTTTTAGTATGGGATAGCCTACTGCTCAACTGTACTCCCCAGTTAAGAACCCTTTTTTTTTTTTTTACCCTCTTTGAGATTAAATCTCAAGACTTCTTCTAAGAAGGGGGTGGGACCCAGCAACTTGGAGTAGAAGAAGGGATTTAAGAACTTAGTTGCTTTTCAAAGAATTTTACCCTTGCCTTTTGACTCAGTTCTCCTTGCTACTCCTCCTTTCCTGTCATTAATTTTAACCCAGTTCCAGGAGGAACAGATAATGTCAGTTCTTGAGTTTTAAATAACTCTCAGTTGTAAATAGAATTGTTTCAGGGAGTTCCCAATGTGCTCAGTTCATGCCTTATTCTACCTTAGGTAACAAATCAGACTGGTATCCATGAGGACGTAAGTTTGATCCCTGGCATCCCTCAGTGGGTTAAGGATCCAGCGTTGCTGTGAGCTGTGATGTAGGTCACAGATGCGGCTCAGATCCGGTGTTGCTGTGGATGTGGCATAATCAGTAGCTACAGCTCCAATTCGACCCCTAGCCTGGGAACTTTCATATGCCACAGGTGTGGCCCTAAAAAGACAAAAGATAAAATAAAGTAAAATAAAATAAAATAAAATAAAAATAAAATAAATAGAATTGTTTCTCAGGAAAATTATTCCTCGACTACAGCAAGGATGGTGGTTGGGTGGCCAGGAAAACCACACTGTTTAAAGAGATGGGCATTGCCTGACTCTTTCTTCAGTGTCTCAGGGTATCAATTTGTCCCAGTGGTTTGTTTATTCAGGTTTCCACACTGCCCACTTAGGGTTTGGTTATCTTTAGTCTGCTAAGTGAGATGCCATTAAGCTATTTGGTTTCTGGATTCTAACTCATTTTTGGTCTTTCTTAATTCTTCCTATTGTACCAATTTATGCATCTCCCCAGATTTGTTCATCTCCACCCACCTCCTGGTTTTCATCCATTTGCTCAACAGGGAGCCATCATGGCTGCCACTACTGCCGTATCTCCTAGCACTGCTGCTGTAGGATGAAGATGGGGCTTTGGTGCAATCACCATTGTCCCTGCTGCCATGGAACCACAGATAGTTTTTTTCCACTTGATTCAGAGGAGATATAGTGCTGCAGATTGTAGGATCTCATGTCTTCAGCTGCTATTCCAGCCAGGCTGGGTAATGTAACCTAGAAAGGTGAGTGGATGGGAGATGGAATATTAATGGTGAACATGGCTGACCTGGACCCAGTGAGGGACATAAAAGGGGAGAGAGGAGCTGTTCTTAGGAACAGTGGTGCCATCAGGCCTCTCCAGATATGTCCTATGTGGTGAAGCAATTGGTTGTGTTTTCTTGAGAAGCTGTAACCAGTTTGGCTATGCACCATCTTGTATTTTTTTCCCTCTTCCCTGACTCACTTACTCTTGTAGCTTAAGGATTCTATCCTTCAATAATGGGCCCA
Organism: Sus scrofa; assembly: GCF_054392235.1. NCBI lineage: Eukaryota > Metazoa > Chordata > Mammalia > Artiodactyla > Suidae > Sus > Sus scrofa. Next base: position 52,664,320 of record NC_139387.1, on the reverse strand, counting down.
AAAGCTTTGCCTTGGGTTCTGTTTCCTTTCTTTCTTTCTTTCTTTCTTTCTTTCTTTCTTTCTTTCTTTCTTTCTTTCTTTCTTTCTTTCTTTCTTTCTTTCTTTCTTTCTTTCTTTCTTCTTTTCTTTTTTTTTTTTGGTCTTTTTGTCTTTTCTGGGGCCACACCTGCAGCATATGGAAGTTCCAGGCTAGGGGTTGAATCAGAGCTGTAGCCGCTGGCCTACTCCAGAGCCCCAGCAATGCAGGATCTGAGCTGCGAATGCAACCTACACCACAGCTCACGGCAACGCCGGATCCTTAACCCACTGAACGAGGCCAGGGATTGAACCTGCAACCTCATGGTTCCTAGTCAGATTCATTAACCACTGAGCCATGATGGGACCTCCTTGGGTTCTGTTTTCTAAAGTTCACTGACCCAGACGCCATACTGGTGGTTTATGTAAAAAATAAAGCAAAAACAAAAAGCCTTTGGGGAAGGGGCAAAATTAAATATGCTAATTTAATTCTGCAATCTTAAAATTAAACTTCTGAGACATAGATATGTATATAAATCAGGATTTTTGGGGGGAGTTATTTTGTAAATTTTTTTTATTTTTAATTTTTGTCTTTTGTCTTTTTTTTGAGGGCTGCACCTGTAGCATATGGAGGTTCCCAGGCTAGGGGTCTAATCAGAACTGTATCTGCTGGCCTACACCACAGCCATGGCAATGTCAGATCCAAGCCATGTCTGCAACCCACACCACAGCTCACAGCAGCGCTGAATCCTTAATCCACTGAGTGAGGCCAGGGATTGAACCTGCAACCTCACGGTTTCTAGTCAGATTCCTTTCTACTGTGCCACGACAGGAACTCCTGTAAATTTTAAAAAAAATCAGTAATGAATGCTGAATTTTATTAAATGCTTTTGTGGCATATTATAGGAGCAATTTTTTCTTCGCTTAATTATATAAGTATATCACTTAACACTCACCCATCTTCATATTCCTGTGATAAAACTTTCTTAATTGTATTATATAGTACTTTATTTAGGATTTGTAATAATACTTGCAAATGATACCATCCTAAAATTTTCTTTTCTGTGAATATTATTTTGTTATGATTTAATGTTATTTTATGTTGGTTTTATTACAGTTTTTAACTAGTCAAAATGTAGTAAACATCTATGAATATACTATCAACATGAGATAAAGAATATTAAGAACAACTTATATCTTCCTATGAAGTTGCAGTCTACCTGTTTCATGCCTTATTCTACCTCTGGTAACAACCGTCTGAATTTTATTTTTATCATTCTCCTGTGTGTGCATGTAGGTGTGTACACTGACACATATGCATATATTTTTTCACACATATAAACATATGTTTAGTTGTTTTTAACTCTATGAAATGATTTATTTTGGGATTTGACTTTCTTTAAGTATTATTTTGATGTGATTCATCCATATTCAGTCAATATTCAAAAAATATTTACTAAGGACCTAATATAAGCTAGGAATTTTCTTCTCTCTTTTAGCTTAGCAACAGCCATTTTATTATATCTCATAAATTGTGGCTCAGGAATTCAGGCAAGGCTCACTTGGGAAGTTCTGCTCCTGGAGCATCAACAGAGGTCATTTGGTTATATTAAGCCGGTAATAGGCTAAATAAAGTCCAGGATGGCTCTACTCACTTTGGTGAGAGGGCCAAAAGGCTGGGCTTAGCTGGGACTGTCAGCAGGAGCGCCTGCATGTGGCCCCTCTAGCATGATGTCCTTAAGGTGACTGGATTTCTCACACAGTGGTTCATGACTGCAAGAGTGAGAGTTCCAATGAAGAAGGTGGAAGCTGCATGGTGTTTCATGGCTTAGCCTCTGAAGTCATATGGCATCATTTCCATGGTACTATATTGGTTGAAGCAGTTGCAAGCCTGCCTAATTTCTTTTTTAAAATAAATTATTTGGAGTTCCCGTCGTGGCTCAGTGGTTAATGAATCTGACTGGAAACCATGAGGTTGCGGGTTCCATCCCTGGTCTTGCTTAGTGGGTTAAGGATCTGGCTTTGCCATGAGCTGTGGTGTAGGTTGCAGACATGGCTCGGATCCCACGTTGCTGTGGCTCTGGCATAGGCCGGTGGCTACAGCTCCAATTGAACCCTTAGCCTGGGAACCTCCATATGCCACAAGAGTGGCCCAAGAAATGCCAAAAAGACAAAAAAAAAAAATTATTGAAGTATAGTTGATTTACAATGTTGTTAATTTCTGCCATATAGCAAAGTGACTCATATACACACATTTTTTCATATTCTTTTCCATTCTGGTTTATCATAGGACATTGAATATAGTTCCCTGTGCTATACGTAGGACCTTGTTTATCCACCCTATATATAGTTTGACTCTCCTAATCCCAAACTCCTAATAGTTCCCTCTCCTACCTCCTCTCCCCCTTGACAACCGCAAGTCTGTTCTCTATATCTGTGGGTCTGTTTTTGTTTCATTGATATGTTGATTTGTGTTGTATTTTAGACTGCACATAGAGGTGATATCATATGGTATTTGCCTTTCTCTTTCTGACTTTGCTTAATATGATAATCTCTAGGTCCATCCATGTTGTTGCAAATGGCATTATTTTACTCTTTTTAATGACTGAGTAAAACTCCATTGTATATATACACCACATCTTCTTTGTCTGTTCATCTGTTGATGGACATTTAGATTATTTCCCATGTCTTGACTAGGAATTTTCTAAGTAGACAAAATGAAAATTTCTTGTCCTAAATTGTAGTTTGAGAGATAGATAATAAAGAAGATAAATAAACAAATTATAAGGAATATTATATAGTCATAAATGCTAAGGAGAAAGAAATAAAGTAAGGAAGATATGAACTTGTGAATGGGAGGATTAAATTTTTAGAGGGGGAGGTGGGAAAGGGCTCCCTGGGGAGGCAACTTTAAGAAAAGTCCTCGAAGCAGTAAGAAGCAGTAAGGAAGGTTGCCGTGCAATGTCTAGGGAAGAGGATTTTTAGCAGCTGGAACTGCAGATGTAAGTGCACTGAGTCATTAGCGTGTTTGGCCTGTTTGAGGAACAGCAAGAAGCCTGGAGTGGTTGGAGCAAGATGAAGCGACATTGTCAATAATTGTTTATAATTTGCTATAATTTTTTTTATAGTTTGTGTGTTTACATGAGGATGGAAATAAAGTTTTTACCTTGTAATTAGTTGATATGATCTTCAATCTTTTTAAATACATAAGTTTTCCTTCCATCTTTTTTTTTCTTTTTTCTTTGTCTTTTTAGGGCTGCACTCTTGGCATGTGGAGGTGCCCAGGTTAGGGGTCAAATTGGAGCTGTAGCTACCCGCCTACACCACAGTCACAGCAACGCAGGATCCAGCCACATCTGCGACCTACACCACAGCTCACGGCAATGCCAGATCCTTAACCCACCGAGCAAGGCCAGGGATCAAACCCGAGTTCTCATGGATACTAGTCGGTTTGTTAACTACTGAGCCATGACAAGAACTCCCTATCTTTTTTTTCCTTGACATTCATTTTCTAAAAATAAGAAAGTTTCATTGATCCAGTGTATTTTCTCACATTATGAATTTTGGTGAGGTATGGCTTAACATGTTCCTATGTTCTCTGTTATTTCCTGTGAATTGGCAGTTGGATAGAGGCGTTATCAGTCACAATCACTTTTACCGGCAACAATACTTGATAGGTAACTCCGTTTTGCTTCCACTGGGAGATACATAATGTCCGATCATAACTCTTTATGAAGTTGGCAGCTTTGACGCTGACTGTTTAGAACCATCAATTTACTAGGGGTTATAGAGTGGTGATATACAGTGCTTCCTTTTCTCTCCATTTATTAGCTACAAATACTTCATTAAAGAGAATCTTACTTTCATCAATCATGTCGTTATCCAGTGCTACAATTCCCATAGGAAAAAGCAAGATAAATGTTTAGTTACCTTGCCTTTATTTATCAATTTTGAAAATTATAGTGTGGGCTCCCTAGCATTTTCCAAAAGTAGCTTATAAGAATATAGTGAGTTCTGGGGATCCATCCCCCTAGCCTCACCCCCTCCAGTCCTTCCCTGAGCTAGTGCACCCAACCCTGGCTGCTGTAAGTTTCACTGATGGGACACTTCTTTTTACAGGGAACTGTCCTTAGGCAAATAGCAGTTGCCTGGCCTGGAAGGTTACACTTCTTCCATACCAGAGGCAGCCATCAGACAATGGCTATGGGTGCTAGAGACAGAATATGTGCCCCCTCCCCATTCATATGTTAAATCCTAAAGCCCAATGTGATAGTGTTTGAAAGTGATTGGACCACAAGGGCAGAACCCTTACAAATGGGATTAGTGCCTTCATAAGAGAGCCTGGAGAACTCCCTCATTCCCTCTGCCTTGTGAGGACACAGCAAAGAGACAGCAGAATTGGGCTATCAACGGAACCCCACAATGCTGCTGTCTTGGTCTTGGACTTCCCAGTCTGTGAGCAATAAATTGATGTTATCTAGAAGCCACCAACCTGTGGTATTCTGTTTATAGCAGCTTGAGTAGAATAAGATGGACTTTAATGAGGTTTCATAAAGCTTTGACCCCTGCCTCAAGGTTGCAGGGAGGAAGATGGCACTTGAAGGTAAAATTCATGTTCAAGGGCTTTCCAAAGGAAAGGCTGAAGCTAGTTTCTACCTGAGGGGCACCAGCATTGTTGGGAACGATGCTCAATGCTGGTCGTTGTGCTCTGAGGATCGTGCTGATGATAAGAGGTGTTGCTCCCTGGTAACAAAGGAGATGGTAGGTTCTCAAAATAACAGAGGGCAGGTGGCTTACTTAACTTCCAGAAGGAAAATAGGCAGCAAAGATGGAATGGCAGCCAAGAGGACCAATTCACAGGGATCTATGGAGATACTAAAACTTATAGTTCATAGGGACAGAAATATGTGCAGCCAAGAAGGATATTGCTTAATATGCATATAATCAAAACTTCAAGAAAGGATGAACAGAAAGCTGAGGTCTTCCTCTCCAATGGAAAGCCATGATTCTTTGTCCCATTTCTATACTTGGCCAATATGCAAACCAAAACCCATTGACAGAAGGAGAGGCTGGATTACTCTGAGGAAGATCCATGCAATTACTTCAGTGATACAAAACACTGACTCTTACAATGGGAAAGAGGAATACCCAGATTTTTCAAGGGCTGTAGATATAAAGTTTAAGTTGACATTGATATCTGGGTATGACCTCCATGAATTACCTCCATGAATTCCATTAAAGTAAAAGCCTTACTGCAGGTTTCCAAAGGCATGGCCCAGGGTAGAGCAGAGAGGCCAATGAATCAGCAGACCACAACTGGGCCCAAAGCTAAAACCACCTGGCAGTGTAATATTGGGGAGTGATCTCTTCTTGGCATCTGTGTCTTTATCTATAAAATCAAGTTGATTTTTGCCTTATGGCATATCTTACAGAATTTTTGAGACATCAAGTGACATATAAAGGTGAAGATATTTTGTACCTTCAAGTGCAACCCAGTTGTTATCATTACCTCCCATGATGTTACCTGTCCTGGAAATGCAACTGAAGACTATTTTTGTAGTTGTGGTTCTATCTATTTAATGTTACTTAATGTGACCTAAGTTTAGGAGTGGTCACAAAGTAGGTAAGTCAAAACTTTTGTATTACACTATCAAAACTTATACTTCATTTTCCATCTTAAGACTCCAACAATCTAATGTACTTTTAAAAAAGCACTTGTGGAGTTCTCGCTATGGCTCAGTGGGTTGAGGACACAACATTGTCTCTGCGAGGTTGAGGGTTCAATTCCTGGCCTTGCTCAGTGGGCTACAGATCCAGTGTTGCTGCAAGCTGTGGCATAGGTCACAGATGTGGCTCAGATCTGGTGTTGCTGTGGCTGTGGCATGGGCCTCAGCTGTAGCTCCAATTGGACCTCTGGTCCAGGAACTTCCATATGTTGCAGGTGCGGCCATGACAAAAAAAAGAAAAAAAAGTACTCCTACCTGGTTGTTGGTTGAATTCTTTTCCAATGTTTGTATAAGTTTTTTCTAACAAGCCCTTTTTGGAAATAGGTACCAAAAATTTAAAATATGTGTAACATTTAGCCTAGGAATTCATCTTCAAGGAAATTGTATGCCAAAAGTTGTTCACATAAAGATGTTAATTGTAGCATCGTCATTATTATTTTTTGGCTGCATCCATGGCATGTGGAAGTTCTTGAGTGAAGGACAGAATCTGAGATGCAAATGTGTCCGATGCCACAGCTGCCGCAACACTGGATCCTAAACCCACCACACTAGGCCAGGGATGGAAACCCACACATCAGCAGCAAACTGAGCCACTGCTGGACCCTTAACCCACACTTCACCACAGCAGGAACTCCTGCCGCATTATTTTAATAGCAAAAAAAAAAAAAAAAAAAAAAAAGGAAAAGAAACTAAAACCTCTGCCAAAAAAAATGAACTGGCTATATCAATTATGTTAAATAGCTAAATTAAGTACTATGCAATGTTAAAATGTTAAAGATCTATATTTATTGACCTTAAAATATATCCTGGACATGTTACATGGAAATCATAAGTTATAGTATAAAGAGTGTGACCTCATTTATGTATTTCAAGAGATTTATCTAGAAAGGTGATTACCAAAATGTTAACAGTGGTTAACTCTGAGTGTTGATATTTCAGATCTGTTGATTCTTTTTTGTATCTTTTGGTATGGTTTAATTTTTGTAAAATGAGAAGCATTTAAAAAAGTTTTCTTATTTGTTGTTTAGGTAGTTTACTTTCTACCCTTTTTCTACCCTTTTTCTTTGGACCACTTTGAAACTCCTTATCACTTAAAAAAAATATGGTATTCTATCAGTTACTTTTGTTATTTTATTAAAAAGTTTATTTGAGATTTTACAAAAAGGAAAAACTTCAGAATGTCTGTAGATTTCAATTTTTCATGCTGTCTCATCCCTTTATTATGAAAAATTGATTGTTGATTGGATTCTTATTCTTCTTGAATTTATTTTTAAAACCTTAGGACCTCAGGTATGGTGTTTCAAAGTCATAACTCTGAAGACGGACGTTTAATTCAACATAGAACTTATTACTTTGCAATTGTTTTGCAAAGTACTTCACACAAGTTAAATGCTAATTAATAATTATAACTAAATAAAACGTTAAGCATTTTTCAAAGTTATACCTTGCTTCTAGAGGAAAGTTCATTTTATTTTTTTTTTTGTATATCACATCATTATAACTTAATTTATTAACTACAGGGAGTTCCCGTTGTGGCTCAACAGAAATGAATCCAACTAGTATTCATGATCCCTGGCCTTGCTTAGTGGGTTAAAGAATCTCGCATTGCTGTGAGCTGTGGTGTAGGTCACAAATGCAGCTCAGATCTGTCATTGCTGTGGCTGTGGTGGAGGCTGGTACATGTAGCTCCGATTTGAACCCTAGCCTGGGATTTTCCATGTGCCATGGGTGTGGCCCAAAAAGAAAAAAAGAAAAAAATATATTTAACCATAGTTGATTTATAATATTGTGTTTCAGATGTACAGCTTCAGATTCTTTTCCATTATAGGTTATTTCAAGATATTGATTATGATTCCTTGTGCTGTATAGTAAATCTTTGTTTATTTTGTGTATAGTGGTGTGTATCTGTTCATCCCATTGTCCTAATTTATTCTTCCCTCTCTCCTTTCCCCTTTGTGTTTATTTTCTATGTCTAAGTATATTTCTGTTTTGTAAATAGGTTGATTTTTATTATTTTTTAACATTCCATATGTAAATGTATCCTATAATATTTTTCTTTTTTTCCTGACTTCATTTAGTGTGATAATCTCTAGGTCCATCCATGTTGCTGCAAATGGCAATATTTCATTCTTTTTTATAGCTGAGTAGTATTCCATTTTACACACACACACACACACACACACACACACACACACACGCACACACACACACACACACACACACACCCCACATCTTTATCCATTCATCTGTCAATAGACATTTATATTGCTTCCATGTCTTAACTATTGTGAATAGTGCTGCTATGAGTATTGCGGTGCATTTATCAAAAATAATTAGTCTAATTCTTCTTTTTTTTTTTTTTCATTTTATGGCTGTACTTGCAGCATATGGAATTCCTGGCCAGGGATTGAATCTGAGCCATAGCTGCAACCCGTGCCATAGCTGTAGCAATGCTGGATCCTTTAACCCACTGCTCCAGGCTGGGGATAGAACCCACACCTCCACAGCAACCTGAGCTACTGCATATGGATTCTTAACCCACTGCACCACAGCAGAACTCCTAGAGGAAACTTCTTTTTAAAAGTAACTTTTGGGGCTCTATTGAGCTAAAGTTATGAATTCTTCATTTTTCCTCTAAGAATTTTCTGTGGAGCCCTCATAGGTAAATAGCAAGATAAGCAGCAGTAAAGAGGGGTAGGTAGGCATTCCATGAGCCCTGAGAGATATTCAGTCCAATTTTTGCCATTGTTTGCATTGCAAATTAAATGGTGAATGGAAAAGGTAGAAAAAGGTTGTGAAAACCCAGAGCACACTGCCAGGCATTTGACATGACTCTATTCAGCTTTTATAACCATACTCTTTGGATGAAATCCAATACCCAATATCATACAATTAGTAAATAATATGACCTAGAATTTGTTTCCAAAATATGTAATCTTTCCTTTTTACTCAGTGTCCCCCCCCAATGCTAAGGCTGTAAATAAAATATTTAAAAAATGAACAAATAAGACTGTATGGTTATTACTGGACTCTTAAAAAGTGTTCTTGTGCATTGTTTATTGAATTTGCCTCCATAGTTTGGGCTAAATTAAGTAGTGTGCCCTGATTTGGCTGTGCTATGAAATTGGGAATATATTTGAGTACTTTCATGAGCAAAAGTTTCATATATATAGGTATGCTGTATATGTGTAGAGTTGACCCTTGAACAACAGGGGGTCAGAAGCACCAACCATCAGCCCCTGGATTCTACCAACCACAAAATATCCATATATAAGTGAACTTGTGCAATTCACACTTCTATTGTCCATGTTGTTAAAGGGTATATTATATATTATATGTATATTATATATATACACACACAAATACATATATAATTTTTATTTATTTTTTGAGGAGCAGGGTGCTTCAATAGCTCACTCAAAGAAAAAGTGTTTTTGTTTCCACAGCCAGTGAAGCCACTTAGAAAATTGCAAATGTGTAATTCCCCTTAAGGGCAAAGGAGAAGCCTTAGAAGAGCTGGGGATTTTCCCTTTCAACTATCATGAATTCCTTTTTTCTTAGACTGTGAAATTTTGTTCTTCCCATGAAAGCCCTATTTTCATAAATATGCTCATTTGATTTTTTTATGAAAACAGAATTCATCTTTTCTTCAAATTAGAGAACATGTTATTTCTGCTCTTTTTGCCCTTGAGTTTTCTAGTGTTAGAAAGATTAAATCTGGTGGTTTTTTAAAAAATCTTGTACGTGCTGACTATGGCTTATCTTTATAACACTTCTTCACTCCTAAATCTGTAAGACAATATTTTGTCCACAGTCAGGCATTAAAAAGTTGGCTTTTATATTGTAAGTAAAATTCTGGTGTGATAGTTCAGCCCTATTTCATCAATGCTGAACAATTTTAACTAATCCGCTTACTGGAATTTATAGTCTACTTTTCCATTTTAAAGAAAGAGATTATTTCTCTTTATGGGTTAGTTATGACATGGAATGCAACGTTATAAAAAATCTTCAGTAGAGGGTCCTACAAGAATGGGACAACATTCAAGTCAACACTGAATTAGGAGTGGAGTTCCCATTGTGGCTAAGCCAGTTAAGAACCCAACTCATGGAGTTCCCATTGTGGCTCAGTGGTTAACGAATCTGACTAGGAACCATGAGGTTGCAGGTTCGATCCCTGGCCTCACTCAGTGGGTTAAGGATCCAGCGTTGCCATGAGCTGTGGTGTGGGTTGCAGATGCGGCTTGGATCCTGAGTTGCTGTGGCTGTGGTGTAGGCTGGTGGCTACAGCTCCGATTAGACCCCTAACCTGGGAACATCCATATGCCATGGGTGTGGCCCTCAAAAAAAGACAAAAGACAAAAACAAAACAAAACAAAAAAACACCTCCAACTCATATCCTTTAGGATGTGGGTTCGATCCCTGGCCTCGCTCAGTGGATTAAGCATCCAGCATTGCTGCAAGCTGCAGCACAGGTCACAGAAGCAGCTCAGATTTGGTATTGGCTGTCTATGGTGTAGGCCATCAGCTGCAGCTTCGATCTGACCCCTAGCCCAGGAACTTCCATATACTGCAGGTGTAGCAGTGAAAAACAAAAAACAAAACAAAGCAAACAAACAAATGAAAAACCAAAAAAGGCCACTAAATGAGAGTCCCAGGTGTTCTGTGCTATCAGCTAATTTCCTGATATTGTAAATTTTATACGTTTCAACCACATTTTTGTAAGTGAATATATTTATCCTATTAGCCTCTGGGCAAATTTAGAAATTGAGAAATAGAAAAAAATTTAAAAGTTCGTGACAAAGCCGGAGTTACAATCCTCCAACTCTGGATTTTGAATCTTTGCCATGAAAACGTTAAAATGTTTTCAAGTGTTCCAGAATCATAGAATTTCAAGCCAGAAGGGGTTTACCAGATCAACCTTGCTCAATTTCTTCATTTTGTAAGAAATAGTGTTTAGGCTCAAAGAAAGTTTGAGTGGTTTTCTAAGGCAAGACAAAGCGAAGACCAAATCATATTTCTCCATGAATATGTTTCTCCAGATGAGTGTTCTGTCCTCTGACGTGAAGCTGATCAGAAATGGGAGGCTAAGTAGGCAAGCATTGAAAGTGTTCATTTTCCTCCTCTCCTCTCAAAGTGTGCAGTCCCACGAGGTCTGGACAATAGTGTTGGAAATGATTTAAAAATATTACAGCAAGAGAGAGCCTTTAAAACCCACATCACATAGGTTTTGTGCTGTAAACACAATGTTGATCTTTTTTTTTTTAAACTTTTTAAAGAATAGTTTATTACAATTATATTCTTTTTGAGTGCACAACATAGTGGTTCAATATTTTTGTAGCTTATATTCCATTTAAAGCTATTATAAAACATTGGCTATATTCCCTGTGCTGTACAATATATCTTTGTAGCTTGTTCATTTTGTACATAGTAGTTTGTAGCTCTTAATATGGACCATTTTAATTAATTCAAAATTGAGATAAAGTTGACACGTTACTTTCAGATAGTTAGCATATTGATTTAATATTTGTATATACTGCAAAATTATCATCACAATAAGCTTAGATAACATACACCACCTCACACAGTTACAAATTTGTTTTTTCTTATGATGAGAACTTTTAAGATTTTCTCTCTTAGCAACTTTCAAATATATGGTATAGTACTATTAACTAGAGTCACCATGCTGTACACTCCATCCCCAGGGCTTACTTACTTTATAACTGGAAGTTTGTGCCTTTTGACCCCCTTCATGCATTTTTCCCACTCTACCCAGCCCCCCACTCTCCCCTCTGGCCAATCTTTTCTCTGAATCTATGAATTTATTTGTTTGGTTGTGTTTTTTTTGTTGTTGTTGTTTTCTTTTCTTTTTTTTTTGGATTACACCTGTACATGAGATCATGCAATATTTGTTTTTCTCTGTCTGACTTATCTCACTTAGCATAATGCTAAGGTCCATCTATGTTGTCACAAATGACAAAATTTCTGTCATTTTTATGACTGAAAAATATGCCTCTGTGTGTGTGTGTGTGTGTGTGTGTGTATGTATGTATCTCACATTTTCTTTATCGGTTCAACCACTGATGGCCACTTAGGTTGCTTCCATGTTTTGGCTATTGTAAATAATGCTACAGGGAACATAGGGATGCATCTATCTTTTTGAGTTAGTGTTTTCATTTCTTCTGGGTAAATACCCAGAAGTGGGATTGCTGGATCATATGGTAGTTCTATTTTTAGTTTTTTTAATAACGATTTTTATTTTTTCTATTATATTTGGTTTATAGTGCTCTGTCAGTTTTATACTGTACAGCAAAGTGACTCAGTCACATATATATGACATTATTTTTCTCACAATATCTTCCATCATTCTCCATCACAAGTGACTAGATTTAGTTCTCAGTACTATACAGCAGGATCTCATTGCTTATATATTCCAAAGGCAAGAGTTTGCATCTATTAATTCCAGATTCCCAGTCCATCTCACTCCCTCCCCCTCCCCCTTGGCAACCACAAGTCTGTTCTCCAACTCCATTAGTTTCTTTTCTGTGGAAAGTTCATTTGTGCCATATATTAGATTCCAGATATAAGTGGTGTCATATGATATTTGTCTTTCTCTTTCCGACTTACTTCACTTAGTATGAGAGTCTCTAGTTCCATCCATGTTGCTGCAAATGGCATTATTTTGTTCTTTTTGATGGCTGAGTAGTATTCCATTGTGTTTATATACCATATTTTCTTAAAACATGGAACCTCCCTACTGTTTTCTATAGTGGCCACACCAATTTAAATTCCCACCAACAATGTATAACATTTGCTTTTTTTCCACATCCTTGCCAGCGTATGTTATTTGTAGACTTTTTGGTGAGAGCCATTCTAACATATGTGAGCTGATTATCTCATTGTGGTTTTGATATGCATTTGCCTTATGATTAATGATGCTCAGCACCTTTTCAGGTGCCTGTTTGCCATCTGTATGTCTTCCTTGGAAAAAATAACTATATCCCCTGGCAATTTTTTAATTGGTTTGTTTGTTTGTTTTGATGTTAAGTTGTATGAGTCCTTTATATATGTTGGATATTAACCTCTTATCAGAATATGTCTTGAAAATATTTTCTCTCATTTGCCTTTTCATTTTGTTTATTATATCCCTTACTGTGTAGAAGCTATTTAGTTTGATGCAGTGCTGTTTATCTTTGCTTTTGTTGCCTTGGCTTTTGATGTCAAATCCAAAAAATCATCAAGACTGGAGTTCCCACCATGGCTGAGCAGAAACAAATTGACTAGTAACCATGAGGATGCAGGTTTGATCCCTGAGCTTGCTCAGCGGATTAAGGAGCTGTGGTGTAAGTTGCAAATACAGCTTGGATCTGGCATTGATGTGGCTGTGGTGTAGGCCAGTAGCTACAGCTCCAATTTGACCCCCAGCCTGTGAACCTCCATATGTCATTGATGTGGCCCTAAAAAATGGACAAAAAAAAAATCACCAAGACCTTTGTCAAGGAGGATATTGCCTATGTTTCATTCTAGGAGTTTTATGGTTTCAGGTCTTACATTGAAGCTTTTCATCTATTATTTATTCATTCATTCATTTATTCATATTTTCCCTCTCCCTCTCTCTTTCTCTTTTTTTTCCCTTTCTTTCTTGCTTGCTTTTGCCTGAACTTGTGGCATATGGAAGTTCCTGGGATAGAGGTGGGCAAATTGGAGCTCTAGCTTCAGTATACACCACAGCCATAGCAACACCAGATCTGAGACGCATCCATGACCTAAGTTGCAGCTTGTGGCAACACCCCATCCTTAACCCAATGAGTGAGGCCAGGGATCAAACCCACATCCTCATGGACACTATGTCAGATTCTTAACCCACTGAGCTACAACAGGAACTCCTTATCCATTTTAAGTTAATTTTTGTGTATGGTGTGAGATAGTGGTCCAATTTCATTCTTTTGCATGCATTGTGTTATATTTTATCTTTAAAGCATAGAATTTGGGGATATCCAAAGATATGATTTCCCTTGAAATAGTTGTTTGGTTGCAAAGATTACATTGACGAAGATGATAGCAGTTGGTTTGTAAAAGATGAGATCTAAAATTGTATCTTCTTCAATTTTTCTCCCTCTAAAATTTAGAAAGAGTCCTTCCTACTGTTTGAGACTTTTAGATGACTCTGGTGATGTAAGCAGTAGTTAGAGGTATAGGAACATTCTCCCTCCCCAAGTGGCTGGGGTTTGGGCTACAAATATCCCCAGAAACCATGGTCCACTTATAAGATCAGTCGTGTGCTCTTCATATTTGTCTCCACCCCTCCTCCTTCCAAAAGTCTTACTCTATGTCACAACTTTAAAAGCATTTTAAATTTTGGATTGATGTAGGCAGAGAATTGAAATACATCTCAAAGTAAGCATAGGTTCTTTTGTGTGGGCTTTGCTTTCACCTGGTTCAGGTCCCTGGTTGTGGCCCCTTTTGTTTATTGTTTTGAGTGATGTTTTCACTCCGTCTGCCTCAGAGAGAGCTATACCCTTACGTGGGTGTTGTCTTTTCATGTAAAACTGTCTGTCAGCGTTGACTCTGAAGTCAGCAGCAACTTCCCCCTTCATGGTCTAGGGAAGGAAAATGTGAGCTGAGTGGGCTTGGATTTCCAGTCGCTTGCTCAGATGTCGTAACCGTGATGACTCTTCGTCCACGCATGTTATGGCTTAAGAGACTGAAAACACAACCCAGGCATTGTTCACATTGTCAGCCATGTGTGTGCGTGTGTGTGTGTGTGTGTGTGTGTGTGTGTGTGTGTGTGTGTGGAGGATTCATCTGTGCAGCCCTGGACCCATATACTTTGCTTCTTAATTCCCAGTACCCTACTTCCAGACTTACTGGACTTGCTGGAATGGACTTTATTTCCAGACTGCAGTTTAAGCTCAACTTTAAATTATAGGATAAATGATAACTGATTTACCTGTCATATGTATTCTGGAAAAGGTAGGGTATGTATATAAAGGAACAAGAATCAGGGTAACTTATTTGAAAATACCTGCTGGAACAGAAACAGACTTATAGACTTTGAAAAACTTAAGGTTACCAAAGGGGACAGGTGGGGACAGGGAGGGATGGACTGAGGGTTTGGGTATTGGCATATGCACACGGAGGTATACGGAATGATTGGCCCAACAGGGACTTGCTGCCTAGCGCAGAGAACTCTACCCAGTATTCTGTGATCCTCTATGTGGGAAAAGAATCTGAAAGAGAATGGATATGTTGTATGACTGAATTGCTTTGTTGTACATCAGAAATGATCACAACCTTGTAAATCAACTATACTTCAATAAAAAAATAAAACTGTACTAAAACTATACTTAAAAAACCCCTACTGTACAGCACAAGGAACTCTACCCAATACTCTATGATAATCGATATGGAAAAGAATCTGAAAAAGAAAGGATGTGTGTTCCACCTCTGATCCAGCATCAGGATCTGACCACAACAGAAATGATCACAGCATTGTAAATCAACTATATTTCAATAAAAATTTAAAAAATAAAGTGATCCAACTAAAACATACATATTTCTCGAGCATCCATCATGTGCTAGCTACTGTTTTAGGCACTCAGTAAATGAATGAGCTTGGTTATTTAGCATCGTTGCCTCACAGATACCAAATTTGTACCGATACCTTCTATTTGCCTCTCCATCCTCCTTTATCCAGGTCTGAGCCCTGGGAGGCCAAATCACGTAGACTCTATACAAGGATTTTCCATTCTCTAGCCTTCCACTGTGTTGGCCAATGAAACGGACTGGTGGGAGGCTGGGGTGCAGGATGAGAGTGAGGCTGGGTGTTTATTCCCCAGCTTCTTCCTTGGGGGGAATCAGAGCTCCTGCGAGACAGTCTCCTCACTCAACCTCTCTTCTGTGGGTTCCTTGAGGCTTAGGGTTTGGGCATAACCAGTGCAGCTGTTATGAACCCTGATGTACTGCACACTGTCCCCATGTTTTCTCTACCCCTTGCCTCGTTGCCTTTGTAGACAAGTCGTTTTATTGGAATCTTTTTCAATTGGTCCTCTGTTTCTTGCCAGAACCCTGGAAAAAGTCTGGTGATGTTGATCAGGATGATCCCTGACACAGTAATAATAACTAATACCGAGCACCTGCTGTGTCCCAGGTAACACGTGATTTCATATGTATTATTTGATTGTTTCCAAAACCCCAACAAGGTAAATGCTATTCCCTTAACTTGGTAGCTAAAGAAATTGACCTTTGGAGAGACTTGACAATTTCCTCACGTCCATACAGTGAGGAGGAGAGAGAATCAAACCCTGCGACTCCTATGTCCACATTATGAACGGTCCTAGCTCTTCTGTCCCAGGTCTGTGTGCTGTAGCTTTTCCATCCCTGTCTCGGACCCACAGCCAGAGCAGGGCTGCCCATCATGCTCTGTTCCACCTCTGATCCAGCATCAGGAACTCTACTACATTCCGTTTGGTCTTGAGATATAGAAGTAAGAACATACAATTACTTTTGTTCATTATCATAGTTCCTAGATTTAAAGCCCTGAGACATGAAGATAGAGACACCTTAGATCATTATGCTAAATCTAATTACATGGCAAAGCATTAGATAGAAGGGCTTTCTCCCTACCAAAACCAGTGAAATTAGAAATGACCACACTATAGCCCCACATCTAAATCCAGATATTAAATTGGCACATCCCTGCTTATGTTTCCTGGACTCAGATGACTTTGGCAAATGGCATGGGAATCTGCTACCACAGCATCTGACATTTGTCACCTTCCTCAACAGAGGATCCCCCAGGGTGTCAATTTTCATATTTAATCTTTTCCAATATTATTCTCTGTCTGGGGTCTCTATAGATATGTAGATGCTTGTAGAATAGAAAAAAAAATTGAACTCCTCGTGAACTCCTAGGACAGAAAGTAAAGGTCATTTGTCACATGTTGGTGAGGCTGTGGCTCTTAGGAGAATGTCCACAGAGTTTGAAAATCATTTGGTATTTAATATAGACTTGGAATCATGTAAACACATGTCCTTGTAATTTTTATCCTTATGAATGTGCATTCAGGTTTTTTTTTCCATTTATGTTCTTCTTTCTTGTTCTCCTTCTCTCCTTTTTTGTGCTTCAGCTCTAGACTTGAGTTTCCTGAGAAATGTCTTCATCACATTTTGGGAGTCTTGAGTTGTGAGCTCAGAGATTTGGCTTTCAACATCTTTCAAATAGTTCTCTTCATGTTTTGATGATTCACCCGTCATCTGCTAAGTCTCTACTGTAGGCTTAAGTGGACGTGGGAAACAAAAGGATAAAGAAGTCAGGACCTTGACGCTAAAAATGGATTTCACCCATGAAGGCCCATGGGTGATGTTTACTGAAAATGAATGTTCTCTGGGTAGCTGGGGGATCTGTTGACTTGCTGTATTTTCTTAACTTATTTGAAAACCGTTACCTTTTAGGAGATTGATCCTAATGGAAATTTCAAATATTGAGTTTGGTAAGAGAGGGAGGAGTGTTTGGGAAGGTGGGTTATTCACAGAAAAGGTGGGAACACCCTTTATTTCTTTCTTCTTCCTTCCTTCCTTCCCTCCTTCCTTTCTTTTCTTTTCTTTCTTTTTTTCCTCTCTTTTTAGAGCCATACACATGGCGCATGGAAGTTCCCATGCTAGGGGTTGAACTGGAGCTGCAGCTGCTGGCCTACACCACAGCCACAGCCACAGCAGTGCCAGATCCAAGCTGTGTCTTCAACATACATCATAGCTCATGGCAATGCTAGATCCTTAACCCACTGAGCAAGGCCAGGGATAGGACACGCAACCTCATGGATATTAGTTGGGTTTGTTACCACTGAGCCATCATGGGAACCCCACCCTCTCTTTCTTTATGGAGCTCACATTAATTTTTCTTCTTTGAAAGATAATGATAGGGAGTTCCGGTTGAGCTCAGTGGTTAATGAATCCGACTAGGAACCATGAGGTTTTGGGTTCAATCCCTGGTATTTGTCAGTGGGTTAAGGATCCGGCATCGCTCTGAGCTGTGGTGTAGGTTGCAGATGTGGCTCAGATCTGGTGTTGCTGTGGCTGTGGCTGTGGCTGGCAGCTGTAGCTCTGATCAGACCCCTAGCCTGGGAACCTCCATATGCTGCGGGTGCAGCCCTAGAAAGACAAAAAAAAAAAAAAAAAAAAAAAAAAAAAAAAAAAAAAAGGAAAGATAATGATAATCATCAAAGCAGCCTTAGAGTTCCTGCTGTGGCTCAGCAAGTTAATAGCCAACATACTGTCCATGCAGATGTGGGTTTGATCCCTGACCTCGATCGATGGGTTAAGGATCTGGTGTTGTCTCAAGCTGTGGTGTAGGTCACACATGTGGCTTGGATTCAGGGTGGCTGTGGCTGTGGTGTAAGCCTCAGCTGCAGCTCTGATTCAGTCCCTAGCCCAGGAACTTCCATATGGTGCAAGAGCAGCTGTCAAAATAAAAAAGAAACCTGCCCCCCCCCCAAAAAAAACCCAGCCTCTCTCTCTGGGTAAGAGCCCCATCTATAAGATCTCACCTTTTCCCTATACAATCTCTCTACTTCAATTCATTATGTTTCTCCGTGTGTCTGATAACTTAGCTTTCCCTTTCCATATCTTTTTTTTTTTTTTTTTTGGTTGCACCTGTGGCATGTGAAAGCCCCTGGGCCAGGGATCGAACCTGCATCACAGCAGTAACCCAAGCCACAGCAGTGACAACATTGGATCCTTAACCCACTGAGCTACCAGGGAACTCCTCCCTCTTCATATCTTAATAAAGCATGAATGAATGAAACATATTAGAAGGACTGACTATCCTTCACTTCTTTTTACTCCTTTTCGTTTCACTGTTTGCTATTTTTGAGTGCTTTCAGCCCTCAAGTTTATAAACCTAGGTCACAGTAGGAGGTAATTTTTTTTCGGGCTGCACCTGCAGCACATGGAGGTTACCTGGCCAGGGTTGAATGGAGCTGTAGCTACTGGCCTACTCCAGAGTCACAGCAACACTGGATCTGAGCCAAATTGGCAACCTGTACCACAGCTCACTGCCTCAACCCACTGAGTGAGGCCAGGGATTGAACCCAAGTTTTCATGGATACTAGTCAGGTTCATTCACCACTGAGCCACAACAGGAACTCCAGGAGGTAATTTCTAAATGAAATCAACATTAGACCTTTGACTTTTCAATGAGTTATTTTTCCATATTTGCTGGGGCTTTTCTCTTTTCCCGCCCTGTTTTCACGTACAGTGTAGATTTGATTTCATATCTGAAGCTAATCCTATGTTTTTTTCCCCCTTGAAATTTTAAAGGACAGGAAAGAATTTCTCACCTCTGGAGTTCTGCTGCAAGTAAAAAATTTAACAGCCATGGGGGTTGATAATAAGAGCCAGTAATAATTTGACTGGCCTACCCTGGGTACTAAATCGTTCAGTAAGTAGATCTCCCTTTCATGTTGTAAGAATGGTTATTATTTGTTTATTTATTTATTTATTTTGGTTTTTAGGGCCACACTCATGGCACATGGAGGTTTCCAGGCTAGGGGTCCCAATCTGAGCTACAGCTGCCAGCCTCCGCCACAGCCACAGCAATGCCAGATCCAAGCCGCATCTTTGACCTACACCACAGCTCACGGCAATGCCGGATCCTTAACCCACTGAGCAAGGCCAGGGGTCGAACCCACAACCTCATGGTTCCTAGTCAGATTTGTTTCCACTGTGCCACAGCAGGAACTCCAAGAATGGTTATTTAATTCTCTACATATGTGGTTTAAGAGGCCTATATGGCCTTGAAGTCATCAATAAGGTGATTCAGCCCAGGACATGTGAGTGAATATTGTTGCCCATATAGTGAGTTTCAAAACCTTGAAATAGTTTTAGAAATATTTGTCCTGTTAAATCTTGGGATGAAGGGGTTTTTCAGAATTTGGCAATCCATTTTGGGCTTAGTGTTACGGGAGGTGTCTTTGGGCTCAGAGAGGCAGGACAGCAGCCTTCAGGGTTCTGCTAACTGGGTTCTAGCAGCCCAAGCCAGATGCCTCAGGAACTTCCTCAGTTTCTCCCTTTCTCTTACTCCCAGGTTCAATGTCACCTCTGGAATATCTGTGCAACGTGGCCTCCTTTTCTGTCCCTACTTTAATACAGGTCTCACTGTGTCTCACTTGGGTTAGTTATTGCACAAGCGTCCTGACCAATCAGCTGACTGTTTTCTGTCCAAGGAGCAGAGATGTTTTCCAAGATACACATCTGGCCACATAGTCAACTCTGCTCCCAAATGCACACACGCTGGCGCGCACACATACCCACCTTCAGGTTCATCTGCTGCTTCCCCCAATCTAATGAAGCACAGAGCCCCCACCGCAGTATTTCATCACCTGTTGCTCTACATCGACACACCTGAGGGGTGTGGCCTGCTCACAGCCTGATGCCTGAGGGCAGAAGGGAGAGAGGAGGAGGCATGTGGTGAAACTGCTATGATGGGTGTGCAATTCTGATGGGTGTGCTGGGGGGCACACTCCCCCCCCACCCCAGCTCCCTTTGAAAACCAAGGCTCTAGGTGCCAGAAGGAGAGAGACCTCCACTCGGTTCACCCAAGCTCTGAATCACACCAGACAGATCTCATTCAAAGAAACTTTCCTAAGAATATGAAGAAGAATATATACATATACACACACACAAAACTGAATATATTTATATATATGAAACTGAATCATTTATTATATATATAAAACTGATTCATTTTGATGCACACCAGAAACTAACATAATAGTGTAAATCCACGATACTTAAATAAAAAAAAGAATGTGGTTGTGTACGTTAATGTATTTAGATAAACAGATGGTAACTCAAGTAAGACTAACAGAAGTTTTATTCACTTATGCGCATTATTTAATTATTAGGAATCATTTATTCATTTAATCATGGATAAGTAATTAAAGTTAGTAGAAATATTAATCATTTTATGGTCAAAACATAAATCTTTGGTAGAATACCACAGGTGAGGTAATAAGATCTGTTTTAAAATATGGGCATTCCCAATGTGGCAGTGTGTTAGGAATCTGACTGCATAGAAGTATGGTAACTTCTGCTTTCCTGTCTTTTCCATTGGCATGAAATATCTTTTCCCACCCCCTCACTTTCAATCTATATGTGTCCTTTGTCCTTAGGTGAGTTTCTTGTAGGCAGCAAATTGAAGGTTTTTGCTTTTTTATCCAATCAGCCACTCTGTATCTTTTGATTGGGGCATTCAGTCCATTGACATTTAAGGTGATAATCAATAGATGTTTATTTATTGCCATTTTAAACCTCATTTTCCAGTTGATTCTGTGATTCTCCATTCTTCCTTTCTTTTTTTGGTTCGATGGTCTCCAATTATTTTCTTCTTGAGTACTTTTCTTTTCATTTTTTGTGAATGTAATGTTTGGTTTTGATTTGTGCTTGCCCTGTTTTTTAAGTATGTTAACCCCTTCCTATAATTGTGTGTTTTAGCCTGATAGTCCTGTAGGTTCAAACACTTTATTACCATAATAAAATTTAAAAAAAGAAAAAAACCCTATTCATTTCCTTACTTTCCTTGACCATGTTTTATGATTTTGATGTCTTTTTTAAAAATTTTATTTTATTTTAAACATCTTCATGATTAGATCTGTTTGCTGGCTTATTTAAGTGACTGCTCTCTGATTGTGGTTTCCTCCATCCTAGTTCTTCCTCTTCTTCTTCTTCTTTTTTTTAATTTAGAGAAGCCCATTCAGTATTTCTTTTAGAATGAGTTTTGTATTGCTGTATTCTTTTAGCTTTTTTTTTTGGAGAAATTTTTTATTTCCCCTTCTATTTTAAATGATATTCTTGCTAGATAGAGCATTCTAGGTTGCATATTTTTTCCTTTCAGTCCTTCAAATATCTCTTGCCATTCCCTCCTGGCCTGGAGGGGTTGTGGAGAAAAGGGATCCCTCCTTCACTCTTGTTGGGAATGTAAGCTGGTACAGCCACTAGGGGGGACAGTATGGAGGTACCTTAGAAATCAATACATAGAACTACCGTATGATCGATCCAGCAATCCCACTCTTGGGCATATATCTGGACAAAACTTTCCTTAGAAAAGACACATGCACCGGCATGTTCACTGCAGCTCTATTCACAATAGCCAAGACTTTGACAGATGATTGGATTAGGAAGATATGGTATATATACACAATAGAATACTACTCAGCCATTAAAAAAAAAAGAACAAAATAATGCCATTTGCAGCAACATGGATGGAACTAGAGACTCTCATACTGAGTGAAATAAGTCAGAAGGAGAAAGACAAATACCATATGATATCACTCATATCTGGTATCTAATATACAGCACAAATGAACCTTTCCACAGAAAAGAAAATCATGGACTTGGAGAATAGACTTGTGGTTGCCTGGGGGGAGGGAGGGAGGGAGTGGGAGGGATTGGGAACTTGGGGTAAATGAATGCAAACTATTGCTCATGGGAATGGAATTACAATGAGATCCTGCTGTGTAGCACTGAGAACTACTATGTCTAGATACTTATAAAGCAGCACGACAATGGGAGATAAAATTATGTATACATGTGTGTGTAATTGGGTCCCCATGCTGTACAGTGGGAAAAAAAAGTGTGTTGTGGGAAATAACAATAAAAAATAAATTAAAAAAATAAAGGTGAGTATATCAATAAGGTATCTTAAAAAATAAATAAACTTTCAGCTAATAATAAAAAAAAATCTGACTGCATAGCTCTGGTTGCTGCAGAGGTTCAGTTTCTATCCCCAGCCCTGTGCAATGGGTTAAAGGATCTGGTGTTGCCACAGCTGTGGTGTAGGTCACAGCTGTGGTTCAGATTCAATCCCTGGTCCAGGCACTCCATATACTGTGGGTTTGGCCATACCATTTACAAAAGTATATATAATTATAGTTGGTTTAAAACCACTTTACAAAATTAAAAAAAAAAAAGATACCTTGCTAAGGCCTGGGGAGCAAATGAAAGCTCTTTAACCCTGACTAGGTCTTTTGTGAGCTGCCCGGCTTCCCTCTGTCTGGTAATGAAGATCTTACAGCTGTGTCTCTGGCTCGGTGCTCTCCTCTCCTCTCTCCAGTGCTCCTGGCTTTCACACCTTTCCCAGGTACCTGGAATGCTCTTCCCTCTTTCTGGCTCATTCTCACTCACGCTTCTAGTCTGGGGGAGTGCTCTACACCTTGGCACCTACCACACTATGGTGATGGCCCCCCAACCTGACTGTCCCAGCTTCTATACTCCCGGGAATATCTGTCCTGCTTATTGTGGCCTCGCATGGGTCAGCCCACAGCCTGGTCCATACTGGGTGCTCAATACCTGTTTATTATATGAAAGGATGGGGAGAAGAATGGGAAGTAAACCAGGATGATTATAGGCGGCATGACATGCTTCCAAAGTCCACCCCCAGCTGCTTTTCTCAAGGGTCCTGGGCTCTGACTCCATCTGCATCTCAACTTAGTTGTCACAATCCCACTTCTGAGGGCCGATCTGGTTCTGAAGGTAGTTTGGGTTTGCTTCCTGGTTCCTGCCATAGTGAGTGATGCTGCTGTGTCCTACGCAAAAAGTTACTGAGTTGAGGAATTTCTACTGTGATCTACCATGAACTGCACTAACAAAAATGGATGCCTTGCTCAACTCAGTTCTAGATTCAAATTTCATGCAACTTTGTCTGATGGAACCTAAATCGGAACCTAAATTGCATTTGAAATCTTTGCTGCAAGAGAATCTGGAAAATGCAATTGATAGCTTTCCAAGCCTCTGAATTACTAGAATGAGGTTGGACTGGATGATGAGTGAAGTTTCCACAGTTTTTATGTTCCTAAGGATGTATTTTATTTGGGGGTCAGTGGCAGATCATCACTCCCTAGATTACAGATGGTGTATTTTTCATCTATTGCTGCAATAATGCCAGGTAGAAGACAGCCCCCAAAGTCTCAGTGCCCTTAACAACAAACATTTCTCTTCTTGCTCTCAGGTCTGAAATCGGCCAGGTGGCCCTGATTCAGATGAAGTTGGGGTTTGGTTTATTTCATATTAAAAATTCGAGGCTGATCCACCATAGGCTCTCCATTAACTATGGAATAAAGACTAAGCTTTTTTCAAGGATAAAGTTCCTTTACAATTTGGCTCTAACCTACTTTTCCAAACTCTTTTTTTTTTCTTTTTCTTTCCAAACTCTTTCTTTTTTATGGCCACACCTGTGGCACATGGAAGTTCCCAGGCCAAGGATTAAATCTGAGCCACAGCTGTGTCAATGCCAGATCCTTTAACCCATTGCACCCAGCCAGGGCTTGAACCTGTACCTCCACAATGACCCAAGCTGCTACAGTCAGGTTCTTAACCCATTGTGCCACAATGGGAACTCTTTTTCCAAACTCTTTTTACTTGTTAACTGTCAAAAGCACCAGCCATTTGTGCTGCTTGACATTCCTAAAGCACAACATGCCTCTTCTGTGCCTTGGACGTGGTGTTCTCTCTATCCTCAATTACTTTTTAGCTCATTGGTTCATTTATTCAGCAAATGTTTATTGACCATAGACAATATGCCAGGCCCAATGCTAAGGCACTGGACCTACAAAGGTAAGTAAACAAGCCCCCTGTATGTAAGAGCTTACAGTTTAGTAGAAGAGATTATCATATAAGTTACTAACTGTGATGAATCCTGTTAAGGACTAGAATATGAGTTTAAAAAAATTTCAGGGATAGTGGAAGAAAAGAGAAACTTGTTCACCCGAAGATGGGTGAACATTTCCCAGTAAAGGTGATTTGGAGATGAGTGTTATGATGTGAGTATTGTGGAAAATTGACCCTGCATAGCATATTCTAGAAAATGATGATAAGCAACTCAGGCTTCTAGAGTGGAGACTGAAACAAAACGAGGTTGGATTCCAACTGCAAATCACTTCTAAAGCAATACCATAGATTCCATTAAATAATGGAGAGTCTGCGGAAAGTTTTCTATAAACAAGTCATGTGATTAGGTTACGTGGTCAGGCTAACTCTGGTGGTGGGCGTATGGAACGTGGACCAGAGTGGAGGAGACTGATGACCAGGATACAGTGTAGAAAGTGGTTGCAATACAGTGAGATTTGAATTAACTCAGTAGCGGTTGGGGGCAGAGAGAAAGGGGTCAGTTATCAGAAATGTGTTTCTGGGAGAGAACATAAAGCCCTGATGAACAGCTGGATCTGGGGAATGAGAGGAGAGACGTTAAGATGCCTGAAGCTTCTGGCTTTGCTTATTGGCTAGACGAGTGCAAGGGCTTGGCAGCACTCAATAGATGTTTGTTGACAAAGTGACTGCAATGGTTCCACTCACCAAGATGAACAATATAAAGGACGGATCGAGGAGGAGTGAGAGTGTGTGTGTGTGTGTGTGTGTGTGTGTGTGTGTGTGTGTGTGTTGGAGTTGGGGGAAGAAAAGGTGATGTTTTGAAATGTTTCCAGTAGATTGGAAGAGCTCTGGGGAGAGAACCAAAGTAGAGATGTGTATTGTATTTGGGTATCATCAGCATGGAGGAAGATAGGGGGTGGGTAAGATGGTGAGGATAGTGGGAGGAGGGGAAGGATAGTGGTCTGGGGATAAATGTTTGGGAATATCAACAGATAGAGGGAAGGCAGAGCAGGAGAGAGGGAGAGAATTCAAGCGAGAAATCCATTCTATTTTATTCTATTCTGTTCTGTTCTGTCCTGTCCTGTCCTGTCCTATCCTATCCTATCCTATTTATTTTTCTTTTTAAGGCCACACCTGCAGCTTATGGAAGTTCCCAGGCTAGGAGTTGAATGAGAGCTGCAGCTGCCAGCCTGCACCATAGCCACAGCAACATGGGATCCAAGCTGCGTCTGTGACCTATGCTACAGCTTGTGGCAATGCCATATTCTTAATCCACTGAACAAGGCTAGGGATCAAACCTGCATCCTCACAGACTATGACAGGTTCTTAACCCACAATGGGAACTCTTAAGGGAGAAACCCATTTTAAGAAGAAGGCATCTATGGAGCCATATGTAGCAGAGTAAGAACTGTCAAATGTCCAGTGGACTGAAAATTAGGAGAGCCTGTCCCTCTTGGCAAGAGCAACTACTACTACAGTTTTGGGGCTAGAGGATGGAATTGGATCTGAGAGTTGTAGACAGAAGTTATTAATATACTTACAGTTTGGAGTCTGTGTGAGAATAGGAGGAGAGATAGCGTAGTTCCCATAGGGAGGGTAAGGATAAAGGGGAGAATATTTTTCAAGGAGAGAATGAAAGAGAAGGAAATAACAAAACAAAATTTATGTATTTTGCATCGTTGTTGTCTTGCACAACAACCATGCAAGTTGGGGATATCTATTTCTTTTTTTTAGTAGGAGGAAAATGTTGTCTAGAGGTCATTCAATGTAGAAGTGGTGGACCCAAGAGCTGAACCCTGGGCTAACCCTCTCCCAGATCAGTGACTCCAAAGCCCATGTTCATTCCAATTTTTTTTTGTCTTTTTAGGGCCACACCTGGGGCATATGGAAGTTCCTAGGTCAGGGGTTGAATTGGAGCTGTAGCTACTGGCCTAAACCAGATTCATAGCAACCACAGATCTAAGCCACATCTCCAACCTACACCACAGCTCACGGCAACGCCAGATCCTTAACCCACTGAGTGAGGCCAAGGATCAAACCCGTGTCCTCTTGGATACTAGTTGGATTTGTTACCACTGAGCCACAATGGGAACTCCCCATGTTCTTTCTAAAATGCCATGGTATATCTTATTTAGAATGGGAGAAGTTGGCAGTAGAGAAAAGAAGGATAACTAACAGAACAGAAACAGAACAGAAGCCTGGAGGAAATGAGGCGGATAATAATAGTAGTCAACACTTGTTGAGAATTTATGGTAGGTCAAGTGATGGAATGTTCTTTAAATCATCACAAATAACTCTTGGCATTGTTTCCACTTTACATATGGAAAAACTAAGGTTTGGAGATGTTATGTAACCCAGCTAAGGGTCTATAGCTGATGAGGCAGAGTCAGGATTCACTCAGGCATTCTGACTCTTAAGCTCATGTTCTTAACTCTTGGTCACTGGCCTCCCAGTTGGAGGATTTTCTTTTCTGAACATGAAGGAGGGATCCATTGTTTTTGAGATGGAAGAGTGAGTCAAGGAAGATGTAGATGTCACTTAGGTGATGATGGTAAATGGAGTTCAGCCTGATAACTTCAATTTTCTTGGTGAATAAGGAGGCAGTTACCTGGATAGAGGAAGAAAGCTGCATGCAGGTAGTCTGGACATAGTAGGTAAGCATGGTGGCAAAGATCTGGTTTAGCCACTGGAAGAAATAGAAGTCAAGGCAGAACAAAGTTCAACAAGTGGTGTTGGGGAGGCTTTACAGAGATGGGAAACCATCTTTTGTACGTGTACATGGTCACGTGGTTCTGCCTATTTCTCCAGTGTGTGTGGCTGCCAAAGAGTCGAGAAAGCAGATTGTACCAGTGATCTAGGTGTGGGGGTTTGTGCAGCATACCTGGATGACAGCTTGTTCTAGACACTCCATCAGTAAGCCCTGTCAGTTTGACTTCCTAAATGCCTCTTAAATCTATTCACTTTTCTCCATCTTTACCATCATCAACTAAGTTACAATCACCTCTTCCTGGACCACTGTATTAGCCTCCTAACTAGTTTTACTCTCCCTCCATAAAACAGTAGCCAGAGTGAGTTTTTCAAATGCTAATCTGGTCCCACCACAACCTTTCTTAAGCTTTCTTAGGGGCTTCTCCCTACCCTAACCCAGCATGGAAAGTCCTACATAGCCTCTCGGTCACAGATCATCCCCTTGGTGTCTCCACATCAATCACACCGATCTTTTCCTTTAAAAAAGATCTTTTCAGGCTTTCCTCCCTTATAGGTTACTACAAAACATCGAGTATATTTCCCTGTGCTATATAGCAGGTCCTTGTTGATGATCTATTTTATATACAGTAATGTATTCATATCAATCTCAAACTCCTAATGTATCTCTTCCCCTGCTTTCCTTTCTGGTAGCCATACATTTGTCATGTCTGAGCCCCACTTGTTTTTAAAGGCACAAAGGGATGTTTTTAGAGTAAGATGTCTTGATAAGACATTTCTGAGAATTGAAGATATACATATTAATAACTCTATTAGTTGGTATAGAAGTATCTATTTTCTTCTGTGCTGGATTAAGGAAATATCTAGTACAGTGCTCATATATATGAGTCTTTAAAAGTCATTTGATTCAGATAGA
Source organism: Sus scrofa (assembly GCF_054392235.1). Taxonomy (NCBI): domain Eukaryota; kingdom Metazoa; phylum Chordata; class Mammalia; order Artiodactyla; family Suidae; genus Sus; species Sus scrofa. Next base: position 52,636,318 of record NC_139387.1, on the reverse strand, counting down.
GAAATACATACTTGGAAAAAATATCAGGTTCTCCCTTTAGAGGACAATATGGATGAAAACTATAACAGGTCCTCTTTGAACTCTTTGTAGTCCACTCTATCACTCTATTTATAAAGGGTTGGATCAAGCAATTTTACTTAAGTACATAGAGGCATGGTTAACATATGGAAATTTACTCTTGCTTCTTTTATTTCCTCACCTCTCCCACCACCTCATCCCAGAACTTTGCATGGTGCTCAAGATCCTGTCTATCTTGATTGATCGGTTTTTAGCTTTTCACAACAGTATTCTAGAGGCATTCAGTTGTAGCCTCCAGTTATGAAAACATTGGTCTTTTTTTCAAATAGCAATTTTTTTTTTTTGGTCTTTTTAGGGCCACACCCACAGAATATGGAAGTTCCCAGGTTAGGGGGAGAAACAAAGCTATAGCTGCTGGCCTACGCCACAACCACAGCAACACCAGATCTGATGAGCCATCTGAAAACTACACCACAGCTCATGGCAACGCCAGATCCTTAACCTACTGAGTAAGACCAGAGAAATAACCCATGTCCTCATGGATACTAGTCTGATTCATTACTGCTGAGCCATGATGGGAACTCCCTTAAAGTAATAAATTTTTTTCCTCATAGGTATTATAATCTCAAAGATGATTATAGCTTTAATGCCCAATTAAAAAAACCCCACAATACAGTATTTTTCATAGCCTCCTATTTTTACTCTAGCCCTTTTCCCCTTTTGGGCTGCCTTGCTGCATGTGGAGTTCCTATGCCAGGGATGAGATTCACCCTGAAGTTCCTATGCCTGGGTCCTTAAACCACTGTGTTGGGCCAGGATTAAACCTGAGTCCCAGTGTTCCAAAGATGCAGCCAATTCCATTGTACCACAGTAGGAACTCCTATTATAGTTTTAATGTTCTCGCCCTCTGACTTTGCTGGAGTGACTTTCCTAAAATATCCCTGTAAACTGTTCTGTGAGAAGAGCATGCCTTTCCTGAAGTTCCAGAGGATGCCCGAGGTGGGAGGGGGTGTTGAGGAGTGGGATACCTGATCCCCCTTCTGAGGGAACGAGTGGCCCCCAATCCCTGCTCCATGTGAATACTCAACCCCTGTCCATGGCTTTGCCTCTGTGCTGGCTTCTCTCTGTCCACACAGCTTTCCATCCAGCCCTGTCCCTCTTCTTCCCCAAAGCCCAGGATAGGAGCTTGCTGCTGAGAACTGGAGAGCACAGACAGGGATCTCAACAGAGCATTTGTGGATTGGCTTTTTCTAAGGTCTCATTGCCTCCACTGCAGTCAGGCACCCTTGTTTTACCAAGGTTACTTCCCGAAAACCTGATCTCCTTTGAGGTTCCAGGTCCTCATCTACTCTCTCAGAGATGCCATCTGAAAACTAAGTCCCTCTTATTATTCAACAGATACATGTTTAACTCTGGCCCTCTTGCTCTGTTCTGGGTCTGACTTTAATTAATTAATTAATTAATTAATTATTTAGGGCCACACCTGCAGCATATGGAAGTCCCCAGGCTAGGGTTGAATCGGAGCTGCAGCTGCTGGCCTATACCACAGCCACAGCAACATGGGATCTGAGCTATGTCTTCGACCTACACCATAGCTCATGGCAATGCTGATCCTTAACCCCCTGAACAAGGCCAGGGATTGAACCTGTGTCCTCACGGATACTAGTTGGGTTCTTAACCTCCTGAGCCACACCAGGAACTCCTGGCCTCAACTTTATATCTATCTTAAAAAGCCTGTTGGGAGTTCCTGTCATGGCACAGCGGAAGCAAATCTAACTAGGAACCATGAGGTTGTGGGTTTGATCCCTGGCCTCACTCAGTGGGTTAAGGATCCGGTGTTGTGGTGAGCTGTGGTGTAGGTTGCAGACGTGGCTCAGATCTGGTGTTGCTGTGGCTCTGGTGTAGTCTGGCAGCAACAGCTCCAATTAGATCCCTAGCCTGGGAACCTCCATATGCCACGGGTGCGGTCCTATAAAGACAAAAGACAAAAAAAAAAAAAAAAAAAAAAGAAGGCCTGTTAACAAGCTCCTTTAAAGAGGAACACGTAGAATTGTAACATTTGGAAGCATTTTTGGCAATATTCCTCTAAAGTAGGTCAAATCTGATCCACATGCAGGGTTACCAATATCCACTGCATACCCTCTCCTTGTTGCTCACAAGAATTCCTCCAGGGAAAAACCTGGGTTTATTATTTCTTTTACATTCAAGAGACCCCGGTGATATAATGGTCATGGTGTTATCAGTCACCTGAAAGACAGAAATTTGGGAAATACTGACTTCAAATGTTTAAAGTAAAAAGAGAATGGTTCTTCCATCATATTTTCTTTTCCATCCTGAATCTGAAAGCTCCTGCTAAAGGGTGCAGTATTCCTGATGGTTGCCAGCACACCTCTTCCAACCTTTTTGGTATTATGCCTCTGTTTTTTATTTATAAACAGAAAAATCTGAAATATGTGAAACTATAAACCATGAGCATGGAAATAGACATGAAAGGCACTGTTTCACAGGACACTCAGAATGGAGGAGGGGAGTTCTCATCATGGCGCAGTGGTTGACGAATCCGACCAGGAACCATGAGATTTCAGGTTCGATCCCTGCCCTTGCTCAGTGGGTTAACATCCGTCGTTGCCATGAGCTGTGGTGTAGGTCGCAGACGTGGCTCGGATCCCGCATTGCTATGGCTCTGGCCTAGGCCGGTGGCCACAGCTCTGATTAGACCCCTAGCCTGGGAAGCTCCATATGCCGCGGGAGCGGCCCAAGAAATGGCAAAAAGACAAAAAAAAAAAAAAAAAAAAAAAAAAAAAGAATGGAGGAGGAGAGAATATAAATGTTAAAGTGTATTCTTTAGCCCTAGAGGGGGGAACTCTAGGTCAGGGCTCTTAGAGAGAAAGAGTGCATTTGACTGACCATGGCTTTGGAGTGAGAAAGATGTGGGTTCCAATATCAGTTCTGTCTCTTAATTAGCTGGACGCGTAAGCTTGGACATCCCTCTTTGTACCTCACTTTCTTCCTTTACAAAACAGGAATTATAATACCTCCATCCGAGAGTTGCAGTGAGGATTAAATATCCTGGGAATGTGTCTGGTATGTGACAAGTGTTCCACCAAGGTCAGCATTCCCGGTTCTCTCTTCCTCTCTTCTTCCTTCTAAGGTGGAGACTGCCGCAGGACAAAACCACCAAATTCTATAAATTAGAAAGTCTTTTAATTAGGATGAGTAAAATTTTTTTACAGAAAGGGACATATATTTTTAAAATATGTACTTAGATTTTGAAACAGAGAGGTTAAATTAGTTAAAAAATTTTTATCCCTGAGAGAGGACAAGATGGCGGAGGAGTAGGAAGACACGCTCGCCCTCTCCCACAAACACAACAAAAAAAGCACATCTACAGAATAAATGACTCGCACAGAACAGCAACCAATCGCTGGCAGAGGAACCTAAACTCCAATAACGGCAAGAAATTCGTGACATTATTGGGCAGAACAGGAGAAAAGAGGAGAGTGAGAGAAGGCGAATCCGAGTGAGACGGGGGCTCCCGAAAGGGAACTGCGGAGGAGAAAGGGATCCCGCACCCTGGAAAGTCACCTACTGGGCGAAAGATCAAACGAACCGGAGGAATCTCCAGATGCAGAGAAGAGTGTAGCAGTAAGTTGGAGTAAGGAAAAGCCGATCAAGAACCCAACGGACCATCTGAACTACGGGCAGAGTCACCAAAAATTGAGACGCCTGGGTGGGGGCTGGGCACCGAGACCTCGCCTCTGAAGGTTAGTCCCCGAGAGGGGGCCGGGGGACGCCTGGGTGGGGGCTGAACACCGAGACCTCGCCTCTGAAGGTTAATCCCTGAGAAAGGGCCGGGGGACGCCTGGGAGGGGGGCTGGGCACCGAGACCTCGCTGCAGAAGGTTAGTCCCCGAGAAAGGGCCGGGGGGCGCCGCCTGGGTGGGGGCTGGGCACCGAGACCTCGGCTCCAGAGATTAGTCCCCGGGCTAGGGGGGCGGGGCAGAGCGGAAACTGCTTGGGAGGTCTAGAAACCAGTTGACGGGGCAGAGACTGCCTGGGAGACTAGAAAACAAAGCTGTCGCAGAGGAAGGGAGCAATACTCCAGGAGTGGGGAAGGGGAAAGCCACATCAGAGGGAACCTGGGAGGAGAGCCTGGTCTGCGCCCATGCTGGGGAGGGGAGAGAAGAAGGGGTGGGTCCCCATAGAATACCCCCCATGCCACAGCAAGCTTACAGGCCCGCTAGCTAGCTGAAAACTCTGCTTCCCAGTGCATCCCCTCCCCCCACCCCCGCCACGCCCTATGCTCTCACGGACCTGGGGCTGCCTGCCATCCAGGAGGGCTGGCCTCAACAATTGCCTGAAGCCTACCACCGCAGGGGCTGTCCCTGCACAGGCCTGCTTGCCCTTTGGAGGGGCTACACTTCCGCAGAGCAGCACCAAACAGCACCAGCCCCCGAGAAAAGGCCTGCAGCCTAGAAAAGCTAGAACAAGCTTAGCCAGGCTGTGAATAGATCGGCCTAATTCTCGGACGGTTTTTCTGAGTCGGGTTGCCCCGGGGAGGAGCCTCTTCGGTTTCCAACGGCCCTGCTACCCGCCCAAGCCCCCAGGGGATGCTCTAGTGGACCAGCTGCATAGGACTGCCAGCTCCAGGCAGGACCCCCTGCAGTCCAGAAAAGCTGCAACAAGCTCAGCCAGACTGTGAAAAGATCCGCCTACATTCTCAGGCTGTCCTTCTGAGTTGGGCTGCCCTAGGGAAGAGCCTCTCAGGTTCTCAGTGACCAAGATAGCTGCTCCAGCCCCCAGGGTGTGATGCACCCCTAAAAAGCAGCTGCCCAACACCGCCAACCCCCTGCAAGAACCCCACGGCCTAAAAACACCAGAGCAAGCTCTGCATGGCCAAGTGAAATCTGCTACCATCGCGGTGTGGACCTCTCAGTCCTGTCTGCCCTCAGGAAGTCCTCCTTTGCTTCAAAGAAACACTGTTAGCCCCATCAACACTCCAGAAAAGCCACACTGCCTCAAAAAAGATTGACCAACAACGCCAGCCCTCAGGAAATATTCCACGGCAGTGACAAGGTAAACACTGCCTGATCACGGAGAGCACAACTCCCTCAGGAGAAAGAAAACAACAAGCAAGATGAAGAAGCTGAGAAACCACTCCCAGTCAAACCAACAGGAGAACTCACCTAAAACAGTCAACAATGAAACAGATCTCGGCAGTCAGACAGACCTGGAGTTCAAAAGAGAAATAGTGAAAATACTGAAGGAATTAAGAGAAGATATGAACAGTAATGCAGATACCCTCAGAAAGGAGCTAGAAAATATAAGGAGGAGCCAAGAAAAACTAGACCATTCATTTGCAGAGATGCAAACTGAACTAGGGGCAGTAAAAACCAGAATGAATAATGCAGAAGAACGAATCAGTGATATGGAAGATAGAATAATGGAAATCACTCAATCTGGTCAACAGACAGAAAACCGAATCAAAAAACTGGAAAGCAATATAAGAGACCTATGGGATAATATAAAGCGGGCCAATCTACGCATAATAGGAATTTCAGAAGGAGTAGAAAAAGATAAGGGAATGGAAAATATATTTGAAGAAATTATTGCTGGAAACTTCCCAAATCTAAAGGATACTGGATTCAAGATACAAGAAGCACAGAGGGCCCCAAACAAACTGAACCCAAACAGACCCACAGCAAGACACATCATAATAAAAATGGCAAAAGTTAGTGATAAAGAGAGGATCCTAAAGGCAGCAAGAGAAAAACAGAATGTTACCTACAAGGGAACCCCCATAAGAATATCAGCTGATTTCTCTACAGAAACACTACAGGCCAGGAGGGAATGGCAAGAGATATTTAAAGTGCTAAAAGGAAAAAATATGCAACCTAGAATACTCTATCCAGCAAGAATAACATTGAAAATAGAAGGGGAAATAAAAATTTTCCCAACAAACAAAAACTTAAAGAATACAGCAACACAAAGCCCAGGTTAAAGGAAATATTGAAAGGGCTTCTCTAAACCAAAAAGAAAGGAAGGAAAGGGAAGAAAAAAGAAAAGAAAAAAAAAAAAAAGAAGAAGAAGAAGAAGAACTAGGACTGAGGAAACTGCAATCAGAGAGAAGTCACTCAAATAAGCCAGCATACAGATTTAATCATGAACATGCTTCAAACAAAATAAAATTAAAAAGAAAAAAATAAAAAAGAGTCATCAAAACCATAAAATGTGGGCAAGGGATGTCAGGAGGTAAATAACCCTTTTTGTTTATATGTATGTCTCTCTTCTTAATTTTAATATAGTAATGAAGTGTTTGAACTTACAGGACCATCAGGCTAAAACACACATTTATGGGAAGGGGTTAGCATACTTAAAAAACAGGGCAATCACAAGCCAAAACCAAATATTGCATTTGCAAAAAATGAAAAAAAAAAACCACTCAAGCAGATAATAACAGGAGACCATCCAACCAAAAAAAAAAGAAAGGAAGAATGGAGAACCATAGAATCAACTGGAACACGAGGTTCAAATGGCAATAAATAATCATCTATCAATTATCACCTTAAATGTCAATGGACTGAATGCCCCAATCAAAAGACACAGAGTGGCTGAGTGGATAAAAAGGCAAAAACCTTCAATATGCTGCCTACAAGAAACTCACCTTAGGACAAAAGATACATATAGATTGAAAGTGAAAGGGTGGGGAAAAATATTTCACGCCAATAGACATGACAGAAAAGCAGGAGTCGCAACGCTCATATCAGACAAAATAGACTTTAAAAGAAAAGGCATAAAGAAAGACAAAGAAGGACACTATTTAATGATTAAGGGATCCATCCAAGGAGAGGATGTTACTATTGTCAACATATATGCCCCAAATACAGGAGCACCCAGATACACACAACAAATATTAACAGACATAAAGGGAGATATTGATGAGAATACAATCATAGTAGGAGACCTAAATACCCCCCTCACATCAATGGACAGATCCTCTAGACAGAAAACCAATAAAGCAACAGAGATCCTAAAGGAAACAATAGAAACATTAGACTTCATTGATATCTTCAGGACACTACATCCAAAAAAAGCAGAATACACATTCTTCTCAAATGCTCATGGAACATTCTCAAGAATCGACCACATATTGGGACACAAAGCGAATCTCAATAAATTTAGGAGCGTAGAAATTATCTCAAGTATCTTCTCTGACCACAATGCCATGAAATTAGAAATCAACCATGGGAAAAGGAAAGAGAAAAAACCTACTCCATGGAGACTAAACAACATGCTACTAAAAAACCAATGGGTCAATGAGGAAATCAAGAAAGAAATTAAAAACTACCTTGAAACAAATGATAATGAAGACACAACCTCTCAAAATCTATGGGATGCTGCGAAAGCAGTGCTCAGAGGGAAATTTATAGCAATCCAGGCCTTTCTCAAAAAAGAAGAAAGATCCCAAATTGACAACTTAACCCTCCACCTAAACGAATTAGAAAAAGAAGAACAAAAAAGTCCTAAAGTCAGCAGAAGGAAGGAAATTATAAAGATCAAAGAAGAAATCAATAAAATAGAGATTCAAAAAACAATAGAGAAAATTAATAAAACCAAGAGCTGGTTCTTTGAAAAGGTGAACAAAATTGACAAACCCCTGGCCAGACTCACTAAAAAGAGGAGAGAAAGAACCCAAATAACCAAAATCAGAAATGAAAAAGGAGAAATCACAACGGATACAGCAGAAATACAAAAAACCATAAGAGAATACTATGAACAACTGTATGGCAACAAGTTTGACAATCTGGAAGAAATGGACAATTTTCTAGAATCTTACAGCTTGCCAAAACTGAATCAAGCAGAAACAGACCAACTGAACAGACCGATCACTAGAATTGAAATTGAAGAGGTCATAAAATCACTCCCTACAAATAAAAGTCCAGGACCAGATGGCTTCACAGGTGAATTTTATCAAACATATAAAGAGGAATTGGTGCCCATCCTCCTTAAACTCTTTCAAAAGGTTGAAGAAGAAGGAATACTCCCAAAGACATTCTATGAGGCCACCATCACCCTCATTCCAAAACCAGACAGAGATACCACCAAAACAGAAAACTATCGGCCAATATCATTGATGAATATAGATGCAAAAATTCTCAACAAAATCTTAGCCAACCGAATCCAACAACATATCAAAAAAAATTATACACCATGACCAGGTTGGGTTCATCCCAGGTTCACAAGGATGGTTCAACATACGCAAATCAATCAGCATCATACACCACATTAACAAAAAAAAGGTCAAAAATCATATGATCATCTCAATAGACGCAGAAAAAGCATTTGACAAAGTTCAACATCCATTCATGATCAAGACCCTCGCCAAAGTGGGTATAGAGGGAACATTCCTGAATACAATCAAAGCCATTTATGATAAACCCACAGCAAATATAATCCTCAATGGGGAAAAACTGAAAGCCTTCTCACTCCAATCTGGAAGAAGACAGGGATGCCCACTCTCACCACTGCTCTTCAACATAGTTTTGGAAGTCTTAGCCACAGCAATTAGACAAACAAAAGAAATCAAAGGCATCCATATAGGAAGAGAAGAGATCAAACTGTCACTGTATGCAGATGATATGATACTATACCTAGAAAACCCTAAGGACTCAACCCAAAAACTACTTGAACTGATTAATAAATTCAGCAAAGTGGCAGGATATAAGATTAACATTCAGAAGTCAGTTGCATTTCTGTATACCAGCAATGAAACATTAGAAAAGGAATACAAAAAAAATGATACCTTTTAAAATTGTACCTCACAAAATCAAATACCTCGGAATACACCTGACCAAGGAGGTAAAGGACCTATATGCCGAGAACTACAAAACTTTAATCAAAGAAATCAAAGAAGATGTAAAGAAATGGAAAGATATTCCATGTTCCTGGATTGGAAAAATCAATATTGTGAAAATGGCCATCCTACCCAAAGCAATCTACAGATTCAATGCAATCCCTATCAAATTACCCATGACATTGTTCACAGAACTAGAACAAACAATCCAAACATTTATATGGAACCACAAAAGACCCAGAATCGCCAAAGCAATCCTGAGAAACAAAAACCAAGCAGGAGGCATAACTCTCCCAGACTTCAAGAAATATTACAAAGCCACAGTCATCAAAACAGTGTGGTACTGGTATCAAAACAGACAGACAGACCAATGGAACAGAATAGAGAATCCAGAAATAAACCCTGACACCTATGGTCAATTAATCTTTGACAAGGGAGGCAGGAACATCAAATGGGAAAAAGAAAGTCTATTCAGCAAGCATTGCTGGGAAACCTGGACAGCTGCATGCAAAGCAATGAAACTAGAACACACCCTCACACCATGCACAAAAATAAACTCCAAATGGCTGAAAGACTTAAATATACGACAGGACACCATCAAACTCCTAGAAGAAAACATAGGCAAAACACTCTCTGATATCAACATCATGAATATTTTCTCAGGTCAGTCTCCCAAAGCAATAGAAATTAGAGCAAAAATAAACCCATGGGACCTCATCAAACTGAAAAGCTTTTGCACAGCAAAGGAAACCCCAAAGAAAACAAAAAGACAACTTACAGAATGGGAGAAAATAGTTTCAAATGATGCAACTGACAAGGGCTTAATCTCTAGAATATACAAGCAACTTATACAACTCAACAGCAAAAAAGCCAATCAATCAATGGAAAAATGGGCAAAAGACCTGAATAGACATTTCTCCAAGGAAGATATACAGATGGCCAACAAACACATGAAAAAATGCTCAACATCGCTGATTATCAGAGAAATGCAAATCAAAACTACCATGAGATACCACCTCACACCAGTCAGAATGGCCATCATTAATAAATCCACAAATAACAAGTGCTGGAGGGGCTGTGGAGAAAAGGGAACCCTCCTGCACTGCTGGTGGGAATGTAAACTGGTACAGCCACTATGGAGAACAGTTTGGAGATACCTTAGAAATCTATACATAGAACTTCCATATGACCCTGCAATCCCACTCTTGGGCATCTATCCGGACAAAGCTCTACTTAAAAGAGACACATGCACCCGCATGTTCATTGCAGCCCTATTCACAATAACCAGGACATGGAAACAATCCAAATGTCCATCGACAGATGATTGGATTCGGAAGAGGTGGTATATATACACAATGGAATACTACTCAGCCATAAAAAAGGATGACATAATGCCATTTGCAGCAACATGGATGGAACTAGAGAATCTCATCCTGAGTGAAATGAGCCAGAAAGACAAAGACAAATACCATATGATATCACTTATAACTGGAATCTAATATCCAGCACAAATGAACATCTCCTCAGAAGAGAAAATCATGGACTTGGAGAAGAGACTTGTGGTTGCCTGATGGGAGGGGGAGGGAGTGGGAGGGATCGGGAGCTTGGGCTTATCAGACACAACCTAGAATAGATTTATAAGGAGATCCTGCTGAATAGCATTGAGAACTATGTCTAGATACTCATGTTGCAACAGAAGAAAGGGTGGGGGAAAAAACTGTAACTGCAATGTATACATCTAAGGATGACCTGACCCCCTTGCTGTACAGTGGGAAAATAATAATAAAAAAAAAAAAAAAGAAAGAAATAAAGTCATCCATATTGAAATGAAAAAAAAAAAAAATTTTTTTTGTCCCTAAGGAATGGGATAAAATATAGTGGAGGAGAAAGGGATAGAAACCAGGCTCCTTTGTTGTGCTTGTTTGACTTTGAAACTGTGAACATTTCTCATTTTATTTATTTTTTTATTGTTTTATGATGATTTTTATTTTTTCCATTATAGATGGTTTTTACAGTGTTCTGTCAATTTTCTACTGTACAGTAAGGTGACCTAGTCACACGTACACATATACATTCTTTTTTCTCCCATTATCATGCTCCATCATAATTGACTAGATGTAGTTCCCAGTGCTATACAGCAGGGCCTCATTGCTTATGCATTCCAAAGTCAGTAGTTTGTATCTATTAACCCCAAATTCCCAGTTCACCCCACTCCCTCCCCCTCCCCCCTTGGCAACCAAAAGTCTGTTCTCCATGTCCATGATTTTCTTTTCTGTGGAAAGGGTTATTTGTGCCATATATTAGATTCCAGATATAAGTGATATAGTATAGTATTTGTCTTTCTCTTTGTGAAAAAATTTTTTTTCTTTTGTCCTTTTAGGGCCACACCTGTGGCATATGAAGGTTCCCAGGCTTGGGGTCTAATCAGAGCTATAGCCGCTGGCCTATGCCAGAGACACAGCAACATGGGATCCGAGCCACATCTGCAACTTATACCACAACTCACGGCAACGCCGGATCCCCAACCCACTGAGAAAGGCAACCTCATGGTGACCCCGCAACCTCATGGTTCCTAGTTGGATTCATTAACCACTGAGCCACAACGGGAACTCCAGTATTTTATATGTTTATAAAAGAAAATAAAGTTTAAAAACAACCCCCTAGATGATGAAGAGTAAATGAGACAAAATCAACCTTACTATGTGTCAGTTGTTAACAGAAAAGAACTATACTAAAGGACTTTTAAACCTGGTAATTGGACAATACATCTCTAGTGGTATATTTTCTAAGCACAGGGGAGAACAGAATCCCTTCTATACATAGTTTTTAAGAGTCATATTGTTTACCTGAGACTGTTGTAAGTGTATGGTGGGACAAAGCAAATGAATGATTATATGGCATTCTGAATCAAATACTAGGATTCTCAACTTGAGAAATACAAGAAGGTAAACGGAAATACTCCACTCCTGAATTCAAATTGGAAGTATCAGTTGAATTTATGAGAAATTTTATCTTAGAAGATTTCCCTGGTTTTGTCAACTAAAAGGCCTATTACAGTAGCTAACTTAACAATGAACCCTCTTAGTGGCCAGACTGTGGTTTCTAAATACCATTTTCCACTAAAAGGAACCTGAGCCCCTTCCTTGCAGAAATGTTTGAATCCAAATTTGGGGTAGGTAATGTACAAAAAATGAGGCTAGAACACCTTGTAAAATCAGAAAGAAAGGAAGGAAGCTGTGATATTAATATATACATATACACACAATATATATATGTATACACACACACACACTAGGTCTTTGTCCTCAGTTCCTGGCACAGATCTATTAAAACTTATGCAATTTCCTGAGTGAAAGGAGTGTGTTTTATTATTCATAATAAACGCCTTTCAACCATATCTGTGTTTATGCTAATGAAGTGACTCTTGGTGGCCCTTAGGTAAAATTAGGAGGAGGGTGGGGGCTGTTCACCAGAGGAACCAATCACATGCTTTGAGAATCTGAACTTTCTGAACTCCAGGGAGAGGAAGGTGGCTGGAGATCATATTCATTCTCCAATGGCTAAGGGGTTAATCAACTTAGCTAAAAACCGAGAAAGAAGGAGGCTAAAGGTGCTTCCAGGTTGGGAGCGTGGCAGGCCCAGAGAGGGCACGGAAGCGCTTATACCCACCCCCGCCCCATTCACCTCTTGATCTGATTGTTCATTTGTATCTTTTATGACATTATGAACCAAAGAGAAGTTTGAATGCCACTGTAGGTGTGATGCTTTGGAAAGTAGATTCTGAGACAAGATTAGCAGCAGGGAGTTTGTTGGGAGTGTTCTTGGGATCCACACTGGTGGGGGAAGGGAAGGCAGCAGGACTGGGCAGAGGGAGAAGCTGGGCTTAGATATAGTTACAGCAAGGCCTCACTGGAGCCCACAGGGAGCTTGGCGGCTAGGAGGGCTCCTCAAGCGGTACCAAACTGGGCCAAGATATGTGGATCTTTAAGCCACTGGATGTGAGCTGCCCCAGAGAAAATGTGCGTGACTTTGAGGGAAAAGGGAGAAAAGCTGAGGGCTCTCAGCTGGCAGCACACCCAGCCGCTGGAGGAATGAGGCTTTGGATCCTGAAGAGAGAGCTGGGCAGCTCCATACAGATGCTGGCAGGAAGTTTCATGGAATTAGACAATGACTTTTAGTCTTCTTTCAGGTGTGATGATTTTATTATGACTAAAAACTTCAGTTTTTAAAATGAGTTCTTACTTTCTAGGAATAAAGACTGAAATACTTACTAATGGAATGATATCACAGATGGGATTCAGTCCAAAATTATAGTTGGGTGATGGGTACATGGGCATCATTATACTATTCTCTCCATTTTTGGGTATTTTGACTTTTTCCATAAATCAAAAAAGTAAAAAAGATACAATTTAAAAAGCATTTATAAAACATACACTGTTCTCTCCATGTTTATGTATTTTTACTTTCCCCATAATAAAAAGTAGAAAAAAGATAATAGAGTTTAAAAAGCATTTATAAAACAAATATACACTATTTCTCCACTTTTGTAGATTTTGACTTTTCCCATAATTAAGAGTGTAGAAAAAAGATAATGAAGATTTTAAAGCATTTATATAGAGAGCTATATTATTTTAATTTCATAGAGAAGATAGTAAGAAAAAATAGAGAAGGATGAATTTAAGTTTGAATGAAGGACAAATGCCCTAAGACTTAAAAGGTTATTAAATATCAGACTATTGGGAAAAAGTATAAGGGGCATCTTCAGCATAGAACAGCCATGAATCCTTCTGAGAAGCCTCACATAAAAACTGACTGAAGGCAATGAGGGGAACTGCAGTTTTCAGACCATTTTTCATGTTTTAGAATGTAGCTGTTTATTTGTTCCCCTTTCAATACATGGTAATTATTTCTTCTCTTCAGAGGGAACAGTGGCTTTTATGTGTGCCATGAACAAAAGATAAATTTTGTTCTGGGTAATGAAATATTTCTACATCTAGTTTAAGAAGTCGTGATAAATAAAGCCAGGTTAAAGAAAACCAAGCAGATATTATTATTTTTTTTTTGCTGAAAATTCTCTTATAGCACATTTTCTACTGGTGCTATTTCTAATTTCTATTTTAGTTCCTGCATTCATTGTTAGAGAAGTGGGTTGTACTAGCTACAGATAATGTTACCTTGAGCTTTTTTCTAACATTGTGATTCAGCAGGAAGACTGTGCGTGTGTGTGTGTGTGTGTGTGTGTGTGTATGTGTGTGTGTGTGAGAGAAAGAGAGAGAGAGAGAGAGAGAGAAGGAGAAAGGGAGGCTGAAAAGCATTTGGGGAAAAAATAAACTTAAATTAAGCTTATAACCCACATAGCTATTTCAATGGCACAATAGGGTGGGTTTGCGGATACCATGTGGATCATTAATAATTGGAAAATATACCACATTGCCCATGCTTCATGCCATTCCATGTGGGGGACTTGTCTTCACACCAAAAGGATAAAAGAACATCTGTTCCTTGGCAGCTTCAGCCTCCCTGGGGCCTAATTTGGCCCTCTCTATTTGGACCAGATTCCCAGCAAAATGGGATGTGGGCCCTGCATCCTCTAATTAATCTTGCTGTATTTCTTGCTCTTTGCGAGGCTACTTTTCTTCTAACCTTCACTTTGGGTCTTTGTCTTAGATGTCATGCCAAGACAAGTTGAGAGAACCTATTGGGAGGCCAGGAGAAAAATCCGAAAGTCTTCTGGGTTTTCTGAAACATTAAGGTTTTAGACAGTGCTAAGTAGAGTAAAAGCAGAATATTAATGCTAATGCTCTAGAAATCTCCACTGAACCAAGCCTTGTTAATATTTCACTGCCATTATTACACATACCTAGGCCATTCATTCATAGGGAGGCTTATTCTCTCTATGGCCCAGATATGAGAGGCGCCAAACTACCAACAGAATCTCCTCATCCAGACACGGACCAGGAGGCTTGGAGTTAGCAGTTTTGTCTGGTTGTTGCTGGTGCTCATGCCGTCTCCAACTGTCTCTTTATACTTCAGTTCTTTGCTCTTCTTTCTGCCATTTCCCTCTTTCACGTTCCTTCCTTTACTCTCCTATCACGTGGTTCTTTTTCCCACCATGCTTCACTCACCGACATGGCTGCCCAAAGCCAAAGTGTGAACTCAAAGGATTCATCTTGGTTCCCTTTTCTTTCTCCTTTAGTCCATACTCCTCCTCACCCTCCCTCCAATCCCACCTTCCTGGCAGGGAAGGGGCTGCTGGGAGTCGTGGGGGCCCCGAGGTATAAATAACCATGAGGAGCCCCACCCCCACCTGGTGAGACTGGTATTTTCTTCCTTTCTTTCTTTCTTTCTTTATTTTATTTTATTTTATTATTTTATTTTTTGCTTTTTAGGGCCGCACCCACCACACGTGGAGGTTCCCAGGCTAGGGGTCCAATCGGAGCTATAGCTGCTGGCCTACAGCAGCATCAGATCTGAGCTGCATCTATGACCACCACAGGAACTCCGAGACTGGTATTTCAATAGTTGCCGCCCCCCCTTGCTCTCATTTTCACACTTGCCCTCCTCTTCGTTACCCATCCTTCCCGTCTTTACTTCTTTTTTTTAATCTTTTTAGGGCCGCACCTATGGCATATGGAGGTTACCAGGCTGGGGGTTGAATCGGAGCTGTAGCCGCTGGCCTACACCACAGCCACAGCAACACCAAATTGGAGCCCTGTCTTCCATCTACACCAGAGTTCATAGCAATGCAGGATTCTTAACCCACTGATCGAGGCCAGGGATCAAACCTGCATCATCACAGAGACAATGTCAGGTTCTTAACCCACTGAGCCATAGTGGGAACTCCCACTTAGGATTGCTTTTTGATACCATCTTACCTCAACTCTTCTTACCAAATTCCCACATTCACTCTTTCTTCTCATTTTTGCTCACAACACGCATCTAGTTCCTTGCTTGCTGCCCTGCCATTGGTAGAGTGCAGGGCATCCCCCACCCCTTCCACCTGCTTGCCTTGTGACATGACTTTCTTGGACTTTCCTGGTATCCTAATATCTGTTAGCTTTTACAAAAGTGTACCTGACTCAAAGGCACAGGAATATTTATTTCCTTGTAACTTGTTTCCTGGCTACTTAGAGCTCCAAAGTCAACCACGACCACCACAAAGTGGTGAACTTGCTGAGCATTATCCACGCTCAGGTACTTAAAGATCACAGCAATCTATGGAGGGGAACAGGCGATGCATCAGTTAGGGTCTTTGGTTATGAGAAAAGAGACATTCTGGCCAACATAGGGGGAAAAGAATTTAATGGAAGGATCTGGAGTAGGTCTAGGAAAAGCTCAACAAAGGAGCCAGGAAAGGGCTAAGGATAGGGGCCACTCTGGGGTCTGGGTGGCAGGAACTAAGGCCCAGGCTTCTTGAGGCACTGCAGCCCTTTGGCATGTGGGCAACCCTCCCACGCCCCCCCCCCCCCAAATCCTTGATGCCCTCTGCTGAAGATACAAATGCCAGAGAAAGAGATGGGCCAAGCTTGGGCCACAGGCCTACCCTTCCACTGGTGAGAGGTGGAGAGTGGCAGAAAAGGGGTGTTTCAACTTCTGATGGAAGCTGGAGCAGCAGGTATCCAGAAGCAAGATCATCATGCTGTGCTCAAAAGAGAGGATGCTGAGTGGGCAACGTGGCCACCAGAGTTTAGACAGAAATAAATTCAAGCAGGAACAAGTAGTTTCAGTCTTTTCAAAACTCATTTTCTGTCTGTTTAGAATAGCACCTTCCCACCCCCACCTTTTATTTTATTATTATTTTTTTTTACTTTTTTTTTCCCACTGTACAGCAAGGGGATCAAGTTATCCTTACATGTATACATTACAATTACATTTTTTTCCCCACCCTTTGTTCTGTTGCAACATGAGTATCTAGACAAAGTTCTGCATGCTACTCAGCAGGATCTCCTTGTAAATCTATTCTAAGTTGTGTCTGATAAGCCCAAGCTCCCGATCCCTCCCACTCCCTCCCCCTCCCATCAGGCAGCCACAAGTCTTTTCTCCAAGTCCGTGATTTTCTTTTCTGAGGAGATGTTCATTTGTGCTGGATATTAGATTCCAGTTATAAGTGATATCATATGGTATTTGTCTTTGTCTTTCTGGCTCATTTCACTCAGTATGAGATTCTCTAGTTTCATCCATGGCATTATGTCATTCTTTTTTTATGGCTGAGTAGTATTCCATTGTGTATATATACCACATCTCCTGAATCCAATCATCTGTTGATGGACATTTGGGTTGTTTCCATGTACTGGCTATTGTGAATAGTGCTGCAATGAACATGCGCCACCCCCACCTTTTAAAACACAGAAAACCAAGATACCAGGAACACAGTTAGGCTCTCAAGAGGATGCACTGATTGGAGTTCCCAGGTGGCTTAATGGGTTAAGGACCTAGTGTTGTCACTGCTGCAGTGCGAGTTGCATCCCTGGCCTCGGAACTTTCATATGCCAGGGGCACAGCCCCCCCCCAAAAGAAAGACAACTCATTAAGAATACAGTAAACATGATATAACCCTATGAGTCAGTACATGCTAAATACTTTCCATATATCAACTAATTTGATTCCTGTAATAACCCAAAGAGGTGGACATTCTTACCAATCCCATTTTATGAAGGAGGAAACTGAGGCCCAGAGGGGTCAAGTAATTTGCCCAAGACTATGTAGCTGGTGCCATATGAAGCAGGAGGATTCAAGCTTAAGCAGTGTTGGAGTTCCTGTCGTGGCACAGTGGTTAACGTATCTGACTAGGAACCACGAGGTTGCAGGTTCGATCCCTGGCCTTGTTCAGTGGGTCAAGGATCTGGCATTGCCCTGAGCTGTGGTATAGGTTGCAGACGCAGCTCGGATCCCGCGTTGCTGTGGCTCTGGCATAGGCCAGTGGCTACAGCTCCCATTGGACCCCTAGCCTGGGAACCTCTATATGCCGTGCAGTGGGGGCGGCCCTACAAAAGACAGACAAGGAAAAAAAAAGAAAAAGCTCAGGCATTGTGGGTCAGTCTGTGCTCTTATCCACCATGCAGTCTACCCCAGAATCCTAGTATGGTCAAATATCCCTCCTTAACCAAATACTGCAAGAAATGTGCAGCTCTGATCATCTTTCCTCTGTTGGACCGAAGGAGCAAGAGGAAGAGGGACGTTTTAAATGAAAGCTAATAATCCCTCCCACACGGGGTCCGACTTGGGGATTTAATCAATAAACACCTGTTCCCGTTCTAATATAACACGGGGACAGAAGTCACTGGCACAGGGAGACACAGGCTCACATCCTGGGAAGCCGGCTGCAGGGTTTCATTTCCTCACAGCAGTTATTCGAAAGTACGGGTCGTTTTATTTTTAGTTTCCTTCAGATTCTACCCTAGAGCACATCTCTGCACTGTCTCTCCCAGACAGTCCTCTGCTTTTCCAAAAGAGAAACACTGAACCTTCTCTCCTCCACACTAAAAGGCCTTTGTCCGAAACCACACATGTCGATTTTAAACAGAAAATCATATTAAAGCACAGTGCTTCCTTTATGTGCCTCACGCAGCTTTCTGAGTTCCTGTGTCCCTGGATTTATGATGTGCTCTACACTTTCCACATTCTCAGTGCTGTTTTCCCACATTTGAAGGAGAAATGATCAAGAGATTTGTGCTGGAGTAAATTTATTCTGTCTTGAGCTGGGGGAAGGTTCCAACTTCACCACAGCATGGAAAATATAAATGCTGTAAGCGTCGTGCTTCCTTCCCAGACACTGCCGGCAGGCAAACACCCGGGCCTGGGGCAGAAATGAACGTGGCATTCTTGTAATCACGCCTCTGCTTGGAGCTGTTTGGTTTTTCAGAATTGAGTGACAGGAACCCGACCAGATTTCAGGACCCTACTATGTGGTTTCCCCTGGGCCCTTTTAGTGAGATGAGGGAACCTGAGCTTTGACGGCTGAGTTCTGGGCTGGAGGCTGGCCCTGGGTCTCGGGATAGGACACTGGGGGAAGCGAGAGGAGACGCTGTTCAGGGCAAGTTCACTTTCACCTTGCAAGAAATTAAGCTGCTTCAGTTATTCATTCTTTTGTTTTTACCATTTGCAAATTTGAGAAACTTTCCTTCTATGCCTTCATTCGAGATATTGATAACTTTGAATAGAACCGTCCCCACACAGAGCATACTATGCAAAGTTGGTGAATCTAGCTTTATTTCTAATCAATCAGGGGGTCGCTTTATTTCTCTCAACTTCATTAATGCTCTGAAATAGACTCACAGACCTAGAAAACAAACTTAGAGTTACCAAAGGTAAAAGAAGAGGAAGGAATAAATGAGGAGTTGGAGATTAACAGATAACACACAACACACTACTGTATAAAAAATAGATAAACCACAAGGCCCTACTGAACTCTACTCAATATTCTGTAAAAACCTATGTGGGAAAAGACTCTGAAAAAAAAATGGGTATGTGTATATGTATAACAGATTCAGTTTGCTGTGTACCTGAAACGAATATCACACTGTAAATCAACCATACTTAAAATTCTTAAAAAATAATAACTGAAAGTATTTTAAACAAAAAGAAATCAAGTTGTTGACTCTCTGTTGGAATCCTAGAGGTGTAGGGCATTCCATTTAAGAATACGATGCTCAGGCAAGAAGAGCAGAAACTTGGAAATAGTGGGATTTTTCTCCCAGTGGGTCAGGATGTTTGGCCTTTTTTTTCTGTTTACTTCCACATGTAAAGTAACTGTCCACTGCTCCTGTCCCATCATGGCAAGAAGATTTCCTTCTGCCCTGGACATGGCCCCATAGTGAACAGAGGAGGTCAGTCACAGCCCAAGACATCAGCAGACAGAACAATCTGCAGAGCTGGCAAGGGAAGTAGTTACCTCCTTGCTGGTGTTTGAGACGGGCAGCTCCCCATCATAAAGCATCTTTAAATGGATAGATGTATATGTATGACTGATTCACTTGGCTGTACTAATACAACATGGTAGGTGCCAATAAAATTTTAAAACAAACCCCAAACCATCTTTGTGAGTTTGGGTTGGTCAGATGGTTCCAGTTTTTAAGCTCTTCATGCTTTGCTGCATTGCTCCTTGCTTCTTTATTATAAGAAATCACTTAGTCCATAGTTTCTTTCAGTGTCGTAATTGGTAAGATAGCCAGGCAGGGGCAGACATATTCTGCTTTTTGGTGACTAGCTGAGTAAGATGAAGAATATCTTGCATTTAAAAGCAGAAACAGGAGTCCCTGTTGTGACTCAGTGGGCTAAGATCTGGACTGGTATCCACGAGGAGATGTGGGTTTGATCCCTGAACTTGCTCAGTGGGTTAAGGATCTTGTGATGCCACAAGTTGCAGTGTAGGATGCAGATGCAGCTCCGATCTGGTGTTGCTTTGGCTGTGGTGCAGGCTGGCAGCTGCAGCTCTGATTCGACCTCTAGCCTGGGAACTTCCATATGACTCACTTTCAGCCCTAAAAAGACAAAAAACAAAAGCCAAAAGAAAATAAATAAATAAAAGTAGAGACAAATAACAGGCTAGCATTAAAAATCAATGGAGGGAGTCCCTGTTGTGGCGCAGTGGTTAACGAATCCGACTAGGAACCTTGAGGCTTCGGGTTCGATCCCTGTCCTTGCTGAGTGGGTTAACGATCTGTGAGCTGTGGCATAGGTTGCAGACATGGCTTGGATCCTGCGTTGCTGTGGCTCTGGTATAGGCCGGCGGCTACAGCTCCAATTCAACCCCTGGCCTGGGAACCTCCATATGCCAAGGAAGCGGCCCTAGAAAAGGCAAAAAGACAAAAGACAAAAAAAAAAAAAAAAAAAAAAAATCAATGGAGAAAGACTAATCACTAAGGGGAGCTGAAACTATTGCTTGTCCTTGCGGAAAAGAAACACCATGACACCTTTGCTTATGTTAACATCTCAACTCCAGGCTTAAGCTCTAAATGGGAAAATATCCAAACTTTAAAACTTTTACATAAAATATAACATTCTGTTCAGAAGACTTACTTTATTTTATTTTCTTTTCAGGGCAAGATCTGAGCCGTGTCTGCAACCTATGCCACAGCTCACGGCAAACCTGGTCAGATTCGTTTCCACTGCTCCACGACGGGAACTCCAAGAAGACTTTCTTTAAAAAGGACACAAAGTGGAGTTCCTGTTGTGGTTCAGCAGTGACAAACCTGACTAGTATCCATGAGGACTTGGGTTCTATCCCTGGCCTCACTCAGTGGGTTAAGGATCCGGCATTGCCATGAGCTATGGTACATGTAGGTCACAGACACAGTTCGGATCCCATGTTGCTGTGGCTGTGGTGTAGGCCGGCAGCTGCAGCTCTGATTTGACCCCTAGCCTGCGAACTTCCACATGCTGTGGGCACGGCCCTAAAAAGACTGCAAATAAATAAATAAATACATAATAGAAAGGATGCAAAAAACTGCACACGAACATCAAAAATTGATACATTTGACTATCTTAAAATTTCTATAAAACAAAGATGACATAAAAATGAATGGAGAAGATCAGCCACAGACGGGGGAAAATATTTGCAAAACACACACATGCATACAGCCATGTGCACGTGAGCATGCAGACACACATGCAAATTAAAAAAAAAAGAAAGAAAGAAAAGGCAGAGAACTTCCATTTCCTCCCTGGCCAGGATCCTACCTCTCCCTTCACTTTCTCATCTGCAGCCAGACTAGTCTCCTTGATGTTTCTAGAACCACCCCCCAATCCCCACCCCGACAGTCTCCCACCTCTGGGCCTTTGCTGTGGCTGTTCCCGCTGCCTGGAATGCCCTTGCCCCTCCTGGTAGCCACTTGGCTAATATACTCCCTCTTGTCAGGCCTTTGTCCCCTTTCTCACTGAGGCCAACCCTGAGCCTCCTATTTCACTCAGCAGCAGTTCTGTCCTCCCGTCTCCTGGTCCCTTCCCCCTGCTTCTTTTTTCCATAGCACTGACCTCTTCTTGCAGCGATAGCATCTATTTATTAATTGTGCTTAATACATGTTTATTATGTTTCCTTCCATTAGAATCAAAGCTCGTGGGGCCAGGGTCTTTCTCAATTTGGTCCCCTGATATATTCCAAGTTCCTAGAACAGCAACTGGCACAACCACTCAACATATTTACAGGAACTCAAACATGTTTGAATGAGCGAATGAATGACACTCACTGGAAGTCAGAGCCTACCAATCAACGTGACACAACCCTTTGATGTCCCATCATCAGGTTACAGATGTACCACGATATGAATGCTCTCATCTCTGAAGCAGCTGGCTAGGGCCCGAGGCAGCAGACGACTGAGGCTATTATGTCTTGCCGTAAGTAGCCTCCCTCTGTGTCCCTTAGAGTACTGACACTTTCTAGGTGTGCCAGGACATTAAAAGTTCAGGAAGCACTACGATGGCTAAGCTGTACCTTGTTGTGCAGAGACAGATATATTTGCACTTTCACCCTGTTAGGCGTCCCTCCTTGGAAGTATTCCTGAATCTTGACATCAGGATTCCTCAAACTCAATTGAATGTTGATTCAATAACAATTTCTGTTGTTGATCAATGCAATGTTCTTTTTAAAAAAATTATAGTTGATATGCAGTGTTGTGTCAGTTTCTGATGTACAGCAAAGTGACCCAGTCTTACATATATATATTCTTTTTCTCATCTTATCTTCCATCATAATCTATCCCAAGAGACTGATATGGTTCCCTGTGTTATACAGCAGGACTTCATTGCTTATTCATTTTAAATGTAATAGTTTGCATCTACCTAGCCCAAACTCCCAATCCATCCCACTCCCTCCCCCTCCCCCTTGGCAACCACGAGTCTGTTTTCTATGTCTGTGAGTCTGTTTCTGTTCTGAACATTGGTTCATTTGTGCCATATTTTAGATTCTCTATATAAGTGATATCATATGGTGTTTGTCTTTCTCTTTCTGATTTACCTCACTTAGTATGAGACTCTCTAGTTGCATCTATGTTGTTGCAAATGGCATTATTTTGTTCTTTTATATGGCTGAGTAGCATTCCATTGCATATATGTACCACATATTCTTTTTTTTTTTTTTTTTTTGTCTTTTGTCTTTTGTTGTTGTTGTTGTTGCTATTTCTTGGGCCGCTCCCGCGGCATATGGAGGTTCCCAGGCTAGGGGTTGAATCGGAGCTGTAGCCACCGGCCTACGCCAGAGCCACAGCAACGCGGGATCTGAGCCGCGTCTGTAACCTACACCACAGCTCACGGCAACGCCGGATCGTTAACCCACTGAGCAAGGGCAGGGACCGAACCCGAAACCTCATGGTTCCTAGTCGGATTCGTTAACCACTGCGCCACGACGGGAACTCCTGTACCACATATTCTTAATCCATTCTGTCGATGGACATTTAGGTTGTTTCCATGTCTTGACTATTGTGAATAGTGCTGCTATGAACATATGCGTGCATGTATCTTTCTGAATTGTAGTTTTGTCTGGATATATGCCCAGAACTAGGATTGCTGAATCATCTATTAGTTCTATATTTAGTTTTCTGAGGAACTTCCATACTGTTTTCCACAGTGATTGTACCACAATGTTCTTTTAAACACAATTTTAGGAGTTCCTTGGTGGCCTGGTGGTTGAGGATCCAGCATTGTCATGGCTGTGGTATGAGTTCGATCCCTGGCCTGGGAATTTCTGCATAGTGCAGGCATGGCCAAAAAACCAAACCACATGATTTTTATGCCATAAGTTGCATGTTTTAAAACATAAAAAATATGTCACGTGAATAAAAGAATTAGTGAATATGTAACAAGAAAATGGCAGCAGTATTTCAAATGTTAGAATTTTTGATGGTTGCTGCAGAGAGTGGTAGTGAGAAAATCAGGAGGTCTGAAAGATGGTGCTAATGACCTTAGTCCTAAATTTTTATGCCTGGTTGCTCTAAAATGAGTTTCTTTAAGAGGGAAGTTTGAAGGGGGTCTTCCCCACCAAGACCTCAAAGTCTAGGGATCTGCCTCCCCAAATATTCATCCTGGGCCCCTTGTTTATGGCAAAGAAAACTCTTAGCATTACCTCCAGTTTAATCCTCACCTGGGGATAAAAAGGAAGTTGATGGTGCTAGACCTTTCTCATGAGGTTTCTTAAAAAACATCATGGTGGGGCATCTATAAGGTCTCAGCTGCTGGGTGAGCAGGTATTTGAGCAGAGCAATGAAGGATTGAGAGGTGGTGAGCCAGAAATTGAGAATCAAGACCAGGAGAGCCAGGGGAAACCTGGAAGGAAAGCTCAGGGCCAGACAAGGCAGTTGGCTGGATTGGGGAGTGCCTGGAATCTGGCAGGCACAAGAGATCTTGGAGCCAGGAATTAGGCAGAAGCCAGGAAACTCCGGGTTCATGAGGTGAAGGCTGAATGGTGTGGGGAGAGAGAGTCAGGAACAAGACAGCAGGAACCAGCACCAGGGATGTTTTGGAACCAAGACAACCGCCTCTGCCAAGAAGCCTCGTATGTGCCTCTTGCCAAGGTGAAATGCAGCATCTGGAATGGTTTGCTTGGGCCAGCAGGTAGGAGCAGGGTGAAGAGGCTGACATGGTTGGATGGCCAAGATGGAGCTACAGCCAAGGGCAAGTTCTGGCATTCATCTTCTTTCTCTGGCATCACTCATATTATACCAGTCATCTGAACCCCAAGTTTGACCTAGAAACTCTGGGACAGACTGATCGGGAAGCCAAAAATGAGAAGATGCGTGTCTTTGATTGTTCCTTCAACCATCATGACTATAGAAGCCACAGCTGTCCACTTTGAGGATTCAGGGAAATGTTGGTAATGTCTGAATGAGGGGAGTTCCCAGGATCTGACCATCACACCAAAGACCTAGCCTCCATATTTGTGATGTTAAGAATTACTGCTCATCGATTGATATAATTGAACATGGTTTCTTTCCTCCATTTATTCAACTAATATTTATTGTGTACCTACTCTATCAGCATGAACCTGACTACCCTGGCTAACCCGGATGTGCGCATTCTGTTGTTAGCGCCCTTTTCTATTTTGCTGATACTTTGCTCTCTGAATGAAGTTTGCTATAACTCTTACCTGCTAAAGATTTTTGCTGGTATCTGAATTTATTTTTTCTCTTTTTGCTTTTTTAGGGCCGCGCCCATGGCACATGGAGGTTCCCAGGCTAGAAGTCGAATTGGAGCTGCCAGCCTGCACCATAGCCACAGCAACACGGGATCCGAGTGACATCTGCGACCTACACCAGAGCTCATGGCAACACCAGATCCTAAACCCACTGAGCAATACCAGGGATCAAACCTGTGTCCTCATGGATGCTAGTTAGATTCGTTAACCACTGGGTCACGACGGGAATCCTGGTATCTGAATTTCTAACCATTCTTCAAGCATTTAGAAGGTGACTGCTTGGCTTCTGCACGTTCTATTATGTATTCCAAAGCCTGAAAAGGCATTTACAAGGAAATGCAAAGCACTCAGTGACAGTGTAGCCTGCATCCTCTTCTCCAGCCCCAGATGCAGTTGGACTTGGTATTCTAGAGCCTGCAGACCATGAAGGCATATACTATTTAGGTGATATGGTTGGACCCTGGGGACAGATATCTTGGCTAAGGTAGGTCTGATCTAGCAAAGGATAGAGAGAAAGAATAGATGATAGTAAAACAGTGATAATTGCATAAATAATAATAATAGTAATACTAATTTGTGAGTCTCTGTAACATAGTTACAGAGGAGAAAACAGACTTTGAAGTCAAGAAGACTTGAGTTCAACACCAGCTTTAACACTTAATATCTGTATAATCTTGACCAAGTTAGTTAACTTTTGGGTCCTAGTTTATCTATGATATAAAAATAAGAATGCCTACCCTACAGTGAGATTCGTTTTGAAGATTAAATCAACCAAGTCCTATATTTAAAGTGCCTAGAGGACAAGCGCTTTGGTTGTGAT
Organism: Sus scrofa; assembly: GCF_054392235.1. Classification (NCBI taxonomy): domain Eukaryota; kingdom Metazoa; phylum Chordata; class Mammalia; order Artiodactyla; family Suidae; genus Sus; species Sus scrofa. Next base: position 52,610,504 of record NC_139387.1, on the reverse strand, counting down.
ACAAAACAGGTGCTTAATAAAGAGTAGGTAATATGAAGAGTAGCTGCATATATTGAGGGCTTCTAAAACTCTAGACTCGGTAGCTGGAACAGTAATGCTTTCTCATTTATCATCATCTAGGAGGTTAAGAATTACTCACATCTTAGAACTAAGGGAACTGAGATTTAGGTAAGTTCAAAAAATTTACTCAGGTTCACATAATTAATAAAAGAGGTGGGCCAGGGAAGTAAGCAAAGGGGAAGCAAGGGAATATTTATGGAATCTTAATGTGTACAAAGTACTATACCAATGCACCACAAGTATTGAATTATTTATTCACACTTATTATAGAATTAGTTATCACAAGCATTGAATTACTCATTGAATTACTGTATAAGAGGTGTTCCTTTCTCATTTTACATGAACAAATGACATTTTTCTCAAGGTTGTACAGATGCCAATAGATAGAGAGTCAGGATTCTAGTCCAGATCTAGCCATTCCCAAAGCTTATGATATTTTCATCTTCAAAGGAGGGAAGGAAGTTAGGGCTATGGTTTTGTCCACTATGAGACAAAGCCTATGTTTTTAGAATTCTTTTTTTAATGACAGATTTTAGGAATGGAGAACAGATTTTGACATTGGTTTTAAAAACTTAAAAAAAAAAAAAGTATAAGGAGTTGACACAGCAGGTTAAGGATCCAGCGTTGTTACTGCTGTGGCTCTTGTTACTGAGATGGCTTGGGTCTGACCTCTGGCCCAGGAACTTCTGCATGCAGCAGGTACATCCAAAAACAAAACAAACAAAAACTTTATGAACATTTTGGGACCCATACATCCTCTGATGATTCTCTTTGTTTGCTTCCATTCTCACTTACCCCAGGTGTGCTCCAGTAAAAACATAATCTCCCCAGGAGATTAAATTTTGTGGACCTTCCTGATGCCTGCCATTTGGAGAATTAGTGTCCCTGGCTTGTGGGGTCCAGGCCAATGTGTCAAATCATTCAGGACAGAATGGTCTACAGACCCAGACACAAGACTAAGATTTAAGAATGGCAAAGAAAACCCTTATCTTGAAAAACAAAGAATATTGCCTTTTAGAAAAAAGTTAAAATAAATAAAAAGTAAAGAAAGGGAAACTCAGGTCAGATGAGGCCACTTGGTCTGCCGAGATGTCAGATTATCTTAAACTATTTCCAGGATGATTCAATCCTGAAGGAGAATCTTCTTGGACAGGTCTATGGATATGATGGCTAAGGAAAGTAGCAAGAGTAAGGAGTGTGCTGTGACAAAATGCAAGGGGGTGAGGCATATGGAAGAAAAACAAGCACAGTCCTCTTGGAATGTCTCCATCAAATTAAATTCCCTACATCCTCACAATGGCAGGAGTTGGTTCATTGGGATGCTTTTGAAAGGCATTCTTATATCTCAGCACTGTGCTGGGGGCTTTATTTTCATTTATTGAACATCCGGTAGTTATTGAGTACCTTGTATGTGCTGGATAGGATATAGCAATCAAAGTCACTGCCCACTGGGGTCTTACATTCTAATGGGAGGGGGCATGTGGAGACAATGAACCAAACTAAGCAACGAACATAGAGTATTTTATATGATGATAACCTTTATGGAGAAAACTGAAATTAAAATATGAAGATTGAGAGTGCAGATACAGTCACTCTGAGAGAAAGGAATTCCTTTAAAAATTTTTTTTATTAAAGTATAGTTGATTTACAATGTTGTGCCAATTTGTGCTGTATAGCAAAGTGACCCAGTCATAAATATATATATGCTATTTTGCTCTTATCATCCCCTATCATGTTCTATCCCAAGAGATTGGACAGAGTTCCCTGTGCTGTCTAGTAGGGCCTCATTGCCCATCCATTCTAAATGTAATGCTTGCATCTACTAACTCCAAACTCCATGTCCATCCCACTTCCTCTTTCCTCCCCCTTGGCAACCACAAGTCAGTTCTCTATGTATGTGAATATGTTTCTGTTTTATAGACATGTTCATTTGCGCCATATTTTAGATTCCACATGTAAGTGATATCATATGGTATTTGTCTTTCTCTGTCTGGCTTACTTCACCTAGTATGAGAATCTCTAGTTGTGTCCATGTTGTTGCAAATGGCATTATTTTGTTCTTTTTATGGCTGAGTAGTATTCCACTGTGTATATGTACCACACTTTATTAATCCATTCATCTGTCGATGGACATTTAGGTTGTTTGCATGTCTTGGCTATTGTGAATAGTGCTGCGATGAACATACGGGTGCAAAAAGGTATTCTTCTTATTTTTTTTTTTAGAAAGGTATTCTTATTATTGTACTTTCTCAAGTGAGAAAACTGACCAAGACAAATTAATTTCTTGAGGTCACACACCTGAATGTACACCAGGTCTGTTTGAAGAAAGCTCATTCTCTCTCTTTTATAAGTGCCAACTTTTTATTCTAGAGTTAAATAAAGGACATTAAAAAAACTACCATCTGTTATCACCATTATCCTATAAAAATAATAATTAAAAATCTTTAACTTTGTATTGTTCATTCCTTTCTTTATTGCCTTAGCTGCATGTTGAAACAAAAGAAGCCAGGAAAATACAAGACAATCTTTGATTTAAGAGTCTTTTCTAGTTGCCTAGTAGGCAGTGACAGGATTCTTTAGCATGTAACGATGGAAAATTTAGGTAGACTCTATGGTTCAATTAAGAAATGCTTTTTCTCCTGCTAAGAACACAGATGTTTTTGAGGTCAGCATTTCAGCGTTAAGAGCTAAAGATGAGCTTGAATGAAAATTCAAAAAATTCTATTTAAGAAAATAATTTGTATTTCCATTGTGTGCAAACCCACAGGAAAACTTCTATTATGTTCTGAACTTTGCTGTTGACAAGCATTGTTACCCATCAGCAGCCCATTTCCAGCATTGTGGTAATCATTTGATCTTTTATTAAAGAATATTCTTCCAAAAATATTAATTTAAAAATTAATGTCAACACTTTCTGACATTCCATCCCTGAATCCTGAAGAAGAAAAAAGTTTTAGAGTTTTTTAATAATCTTGGTAAATATTATTTGAACTTTACTTCAAGCCAAAACAAGTTTCTTGGAGGAAAAAAAATCCTTTCTTCAGCCATGGGCAATAAATTTGGCCAGGAGGGTCTGGAAGCAAGAGACTCAACACGCTAAATTCTAAGTGGGCATTCATACCCGTGGACACCATGATTTTCAGAGACATTGATTTTATTCCCCTAAAATAAGAAATGTTTTCAAGAAAATCCTCAATTCTTGTCCATCGTCTTTTTATCTCCTGAGTGGGTGTGTGAATACACTTCATGGACCTCTTTCCCCTCCGCCCCCCAATATTTAGTGGTTAATAAAAAAGCCACTGCCTGGACACATTATCCAGTGTTCTTCATGTTTGGTGGAAAGAAGAAAGAAACGGGAGGCTAATGATTCACTCAAAATCCGAATGTCTCTCTCCAAGATGAAGGTTTTTTAAGGATTAAGGGGTGTGTGTGCACGCGCGTGCGGGCACATATGTGTGTTTGTAGTGACTGGTGTGTCAGCAAAGCTTTCCCTCTTTTCCTGTAATTGGAGCTTTTACTTTTCATTTCTTTTCTCTATGGCTTATTAGGACGGTATTTCAAGAGCCTGAAGTAGCAGAACGGATTCCAGGTGATTCTTTCCCGCCAAAAGAAAGGATTCCAGGTGTTTACTTTCTCTTACTTAGTAGTTGCTTGGGTCAGTGGAGGAGAAGGAGAGACAGATACATAAAAGCAAGGAAGGCTGGGATGTGGGAAGAGAGTGGAAGGGGGAAAGGAGAAGTAGGGAGGGGTCCTAGGGGCTGTGGATTGGCTCAACTTCCTTAGAGCCCCTAGGAGAAGAATGAAACTGCCTAAGGAACAGGCCAGTCATCTCTCAACCCCAGGCTCCAGATTAACCCGATCCAAGAAACTAAGGTATAGATGGTGAAAAGAACTAAGCCCAGAGACATTCGTTGGTAAAGAAGAAACAAGTAACTTTAGTTTTCTCCTGTAACAGAAGGTAGGTCTATTCACTGGGAGTGGAGAAGCCATTTAATTGGACTTCAGTATGACTCTGTTGCTTTCTAGCTGATTGACCTTGGCCAAGCCACTAGGAATTCTCCAACTACAACATACTGACAGTAATATTCCTTTTTATTCCTAACCCATAGGGTTTCTTGGAGGATCAAATGAAATAAATTATTACATTTGCATTTTTTCATTCAACAAGATTTGTTTGGTACCTACTAGGAAGAAGTGGACAAACTCTTGCCTCATGAAGCTTGCATTCTAGGTATAATCTAAATACATTTCAGTAAATATTTTAATTTATGAATAATACATACGCTTACATACATATACATACCATTCCTTATATAATATGCAGAAATATATCTACTTTATTTTGTAAAAATAGTTATGATGTTACTCTCACAGGTGGTAGAAGTTCATTAGAGCAAATTTTTTTTTTGGCTATACCTGTGGCATGTGGAAGTTCCTGGGCCAGGGATTGAACCCAAGCCACAGCAGTGACAATGCCTGATCCTTAACCCACAGAGCCACTGGGGAACTCCCTAGAGAAAATTCTTGTGGATCACATGCTGCGTATGTTTATATGTAGATATCTATGTGAATTAAAAATTTAATAGAGCACATTTGTGTATGATTGGCATGCCTCTTTGGTTGGCTGCCTCCAGCTTATCTCTATTCATCCAAGTTTTCCAACACATAGCTGGTGCTTCTAGAAAAAGAATACCTTAAAAAATAAAGAGCAGGAAATAGGCAAGTAAGCCAAGAAAAGATATTAACTGCTTCACATCCAGCTAGGTTCATTGTTCTTGGACTCATGGAGAGGGATGCTATTGCCTACTTTTCTATAGAACAATACTATATCTTCCCCAAAGGCCAGAAAACCATTGCTACAATTGTTGATATCTCAGTACATTGTACTCAGCTTTGCTCTTGCTTGAAATAGCAGGGTTTCTGGGAAAGGATCTAGATTCTTTTTCAGCTTTCTTGTCTTCCATCCTTTCCTATTCCAGCTTTGTTCAGAGAGTTTCCCACCAGGGGAAGGTAGCCAAGGTCAGGGTAACAGAGGATCGTCTACCTCCAGAAGAGTCACCCTGGATCCTAACTGTTCCCAGCTGTGGAGAGATGATAGTGTCAGGGATGGAGATTTTGCAGATGGAACACAGGTCTGTGAATTATTTTTACTTCCATTTTTATAAAAAGGAAAAAGAAAGTCCTGGTTCAAAATCTTAGAGAGGGGATTGCCAAGAGATATGTTCTTGTAATACTAATTATTCTTTTTCTGTGTTCTACCCCTGGAAGTTGGCGTGTGGCTCCATGGTACTTGTTGCATGACTTTGTAAGTTTGCTCTCTGAAAATACTTCTTATATCCATCCAGTTTCCACTACCACATTTTTCCCTGGATGCCAAAGGGAGAAGATCAACATGTAAAACTGTAGAATGGGAATGAATAGAAGGACATAAGCACTGATTTCATTTCTTCCTGTTTAATTCTAACTGCATCACTATTACTAATTTGTGACAATAATTTGTACCATGTAGTGATTGCTATGTACCAGACTTTGTTCATTGCTTTACCCCCATTATTTCAATAGTTCACCCAACAATCCCTTGAGCTAGATTTGAGTCTTATTCCCATTTTACAATTGAGGGAATTGAGTGGCTTGTCCAGGTCACCCAGCTGGAGCGTGTGAAAGCCAGGATTTGAAATCAGGATTTCAATCCATGTTTTCCATCACTCACCATTCTGCCTTGTCTTAGGTTTATTCTTTCATCTCTTTCCCTGGCTTGACATGACTCTTCTTTCTTTTTGTCCCTCCACCCAGCTCCCCAGGACCAGTCCTTTGCTCCCATCAAGTAATTAAAGAAACCAAATGGTGACATTTAAAAACAACAGCCAAAATAAAGACGGTAAACTCTAAAGAACAGACAGAACATCACTATTGTTTTTCATGCCCTATATTTGGAAGCATGTGTTGGTTTCATGATGGCTTGGGAGCAGATCTAGTCTTTTCCTTTAGGGAGTTTGCACCAAGCCTTGCGTGGATCTAAATGATAACATTTCTTAGGCGTCCTCAAAGCAGATTTCAGGCATGGCAGAGAACATCCATTTTATTAGAGGGCTGTTTTCTAAAGGGTTTCCTCTTGCCAAGAACAGAGCTTTAGACAATCACAGGTCATCGGTGCTCTGTGGCAAACAATGTGACAGGGCTCCTTGTTGCCTCCCAAGAAGGAAGACAGCACATATCTGAAGACCTACATGAAGAAAAAATAATTCACACTTGATTAAATGAAGTAGAAAACAAAGAAGTGAGTGATGCTTCTAGAAAGGTCTACAAAAGGAAAAAGAAGAAATAGAAATAACTCTGAAAGAAAGGAAGAAAACGCTCCAAAGAAAACCCCCCATACTTATATGAATAGTGTCTTGAGTGCTTTTTTAAAAGCAGTAGTTCCATTGGGTTTGAGTGCTTCAGCTTCTTCCTTTGGGATTGGGGTGGTCTAGGGGAAGGAAGGACCTCCACATTTCAAAGCTGGATGGGGGTGTAAAGGGCATGGCTCCAGTGGAGGAAACAAGCAAAAACAACATGGATTTACAATGCGCTAATCCTACCATATAGACCCTGCCCAGATGCCAGGCCTGAATTAAATTAGGATGGAAAATTTTGGTCGGCACTGTTCATTGCAACTCATCTGTGTGGGGGCATTTAAAGTCTATGCCTGGCAGATGTGTTCGGACTACTATTAAGTTATTTGGTGAATATATAAAATCTACTTATAAGATACTAATACTTAATATTTTCGCCAGTAATTCACATATCATCCACTAAACTGGAGTGGAGACATGGTATTATATCCATTACAAGCTCTTTCCCCTTATGGGCTCAGTTTGCGTTCTCTCACACATGTGCTATGGGCTCAGGGCCCTTCCGTACAAGCCTGTTCCTTCTCACCTGCATATAATGCTTTGCCACCTCTGCTTTAGATTCTTATCTTTTTCTCCAACTTGGCATTGATGCTTTGGATTTTCTCTTGCTTTCTGGAACAGTTTCACCTAGAGAAAACATTTCAGTGACCATTTTCTTTCTTTTAATTTTTTTTAAAGGATGATTTACAATGCTGTGCCTATTTCTGCTGTACAGCAAAGTGACCCAGCCATATATATATGTATAATGTATGTGTATGTATACATTATACACACACACACATTCTTTTTTTTCATTTTATCTTCCATCATGTTCTGTCACAAGAGATTGGATATGGTCCCTGTGCTATACAGTAGGACCTCATTGCTTATCCATTCTAAATGTAATAGTTTGCACCTACTAACCTCAAACTCCCAGTCCATCCTACTCTTTCCCCCTCCCCCTTAGCAACCACAAGTCTGTTCTCCATGTCAGTGACCATTTTCTTCCTGCCTTGCTGCTGAAGCTGAGTTCTGTCCACTCCCAAGATGAGCCAGAGTCCCATAACACCTGGATCAAAGCAGAAACCTGGTCTGTCTCCCACACAAATAGGGGAAGAAACCGAATCATTACACAATGCTTAAAATGGGTAGTTTGTATGAAAGTTCTGTGTACTGATACATGCCCAGTTTTCATCTGTTCCTTACCTACAAGTTTAGAGTGGGCCCAAGAACCCCCTTACTCCCCCAAATCACAGGTAGAGTTCTCTTTGTCTTCCACCATCTGCCCTTTTCACTCCCATGGCATCACAATTTCATTAGCTTGGATCACCTCTGAGGGGATGTCTGGTATTGTGTCTTGGTTTTTGTAAGCAGAAAAGGAAGTGTGAGGAACAGTTTCTCTCAAATGGAACCCTCTCAGTGGTTTACTTTCCACACCAGAGGCAGATTTGTTTCCATACATGAGCATGTAAACCAAAGTAACATCTTCCCATGACTGAGCGTTAAAGTACTGTTTTTTTGTTTGTTTGTTTGTTTGTTTTTGTCTTTTTTAGGGCCGCACCTACAGCATATAGAAGTTTCCAGGCTAGGGGTCAAATCGGAGCTGCAGCTGCTGGCCTACACCACAGCCACAGCAATGGAGGATGTGAGCAGAGTCTGTGACCTACAACACAGCTCACAGCAATGCCGGATCCTTAACTCACTGAGTGTAGCTAGGGATCAAACCTGCAACCTCATGGATACTAGCCGTGTTTGTTCCCTCTGAGCCACTGTAAGAACTCCCTAAAGTACTTTTCTGACTTACTGAGTCATCACTAGTAATAATAGTTCAGGTCATATGTTAACATTTTCACCTAAGGGCCTGGAGAATGCTAAAGATTGTTGCCAAGTAGCTTCTGAGTACTTCCCATTATACTCAAAAGTGGGCACACTTCAGAAAATGTTAGCTTCTTTCCTTATCTTTCATTTATCTTTTTCTTATTTTCTCAATCATTTCACCTCCTCTCCATTCATTTTTTGTCCTTTTACCAGTTTCCATCTTTTCTCCTTCCTTCCCATGCTTCCCCTTCTACTGGTGGCTCTCTGGTTTGGAGAGGACCTATGCTGTCCAGGATGATAACCATAGGCACTAGGTAGCTATAGACCACTGGGCAGATGGCTCTCTGCTTTGAAATAAGCTGTGCCTATGAGGGGTACATTAGAGTTCAAAGATATGGTATGAAAAAAGAATGGTAACTATCTCACTAACAATTTTTGTAATAGTTAAGTTTTAAGATGATAATAGTTGAGATATATTGTGTTAAAAAATATATATATTAAAATTAATTTTGTCTGTTTCTGCTTACTGTTTAAAGCTTTCTATGGGTGGCTTACATTTTAAAAAATATTTTATTTTATTTTATGACCCCGCCCACGACATATGGAAGTTTCTGGGCCAGAGACTGAATCTGAGCCACAGCTGTGACCTGAGCCACAGCTGTGACCTACACCACAGCTGTGGTAATGACGGAGCCTTTAACCCACTGTGCCAGCAATGGAGATCAAACCCATGCCCCAGCAGTAACCTGAACCATTGTAATCTTATTCTTAACCCACCACGCCATGGCGGGAACTCCAAGAACACATTTTATTTCTACTATTACAATGCTGATCTAGGGTGTGTAGGTAGACTTTTTGGCACTAGATGAAAGATCTGTGTATTTGAAAGACAGTGGGTGGTGTTTCCTAATCATTGGCAAATGGCATAAATTTACATGACACTTATTTTGGCTTATATAGAGTCTAGAGCTAGAAAAAGATCCAAGATTATTCTTTGAAATGGTGTCTTCACTTTTATTTTTTGAGAGAGGTAAACACAGGTCTTCTCTGATGTTTTTTCATTCTATCTTTGGTGTGTTCCCCCACCCTGAAGATTTTGTTGATCTTTGCTAACTGTAGTATGTATTAGGAGAACAATAAGAAACTTACTTACCATATATAGCACCTTGGGCAATGAATGATATTGTCCATTCTTTTTTTCTTTTCTTTTACGGCCACACCCATGGCATATGGAAGTTCCCAGGGCCAGGGATCTAATCCAAGCTGGAGCTGTGACCTATGCTACAGCTGGGGAATGATGGATCCTTAACCCACTGCGCCAGGCTGGGGACTGAACCAGTGGCTCCACAGAGACAAGTCAGATCATTAACCCACTGTGCCACAGTGGGAACTCCTGTACTGTCCAATCTTTGGGAATATTTCTTCTAAGTTAAAACAATAACAATAATTGGAAACAGTCAGCAGCTCAGGCTTTTTGTAAGTTGCCGCTGCTTTGACAGGTCAAAGAGTATCAAAGTTTAAATCTATGGGGTGATATACAACAATAAGCTAGTATGGAGAAAAAAGTACAATTAGATCAATTGATATAAGTTTTAATTTTTCTTAAAAATCCAGGTTTCCAGATCAAAAATATTAACATTTAAGTGGAAAGATTATCAGAAATAAACGTCATAGAAATGGAGGTATTCAAATGTCTTTGCCACTACCTAGTTAGGTGAACTATGTCAAGTCGAAGTATTTAACTCCTTTAAGATGTATTATCTATTTTAAAATTTTTACTTACTTGTTTAAGTGGAGGTAATATCTATTTTATTCAGGGAGAACAATGGTCTAGAAAAATAAATAAACCATTAACAACAATAATTCAAAGACGAAGGAAATTGTTCCTAGGTAGAAATGTAAGCTATGAAGCATAAACTTTGAATTTGTTCTCTGGAGAAGCAAGTTTGTAAACTATTGACCTAGAATAATAAGTGGATGAGAATCGAAAGGAATATTCTGAATGCATATGTTGGAGGGGGTGGTGTAGGTGATGGAAGTTGTTAATAGGGAAGACTAGTCCTTCCAAGTGTTAAACAAATTTCTAAAGCAAACATAATTGAGACATCGTGTACCTTCAAGAACATGGAAATCACTGAAACAAATAAATGGCTCAGAAATTAGCCAAACATTGTTTGGAGAAAAACAGTCTTTTTAGCCAATGGTTCTGGGACAACTGGATAGTAACACGCAGAAGAATGAAGTAGGACTGGTACCTCACACTGTATACAAAAATTAACTCAAAATGGAACTTAGACTTGAATGAAAGCACTAAAACTATAGAACTCTTAGAAGAAAACAGAGACATGGTCATTGTCACCTTGGATTAGCAATAGTTTCTTAGAAATGACACCAAAAACATTAGCCATTAGAGGAAAAAAAATAGGTAAAATGGTCTTCATTAAAATAAAAAAAAATCATTTGTGTTTCAAAGTACACCATCAAGAAGGTGAAAAGACAACCCTTGTAGACTGGGAGGAAATGTTGGCAAATCATTTACCTAATAAGGATTTACAGCCAGAATATGTAAGTAAACATTCTGATTCAAATACAGAAAGACAAATAACCTAATTAAAAAATAAGTAGAGGATTTGCATAGACATTCTCTAAAGAAGATATACAAGTGGCCAATAAGCACACGAAAAGGTGTTCACCATCACTAGTCATTACAGAAATACAAAGAAAACCACCATGAAATACCACTCCACACCCACTTGCATGGGTATAATAAAAAAGACAGAAAATAACAAGTGTTGTTGAGGATGTGGAGAAACTGGAACTCACCTGTTGCTGGTAGGAGTGCAAATGATGGGTTGCTCTGGTAGAGTTTGGCAGTTCCTTGAAGGGTGAAACATAGCTTTACCATGTGACCCAGATATTCCATTCCTAGGTATATATATCCAAGAGGGGAAGAAAAAAAAATATATATATATATACACTCATGTTTTCCACACAAAAATGTCCACATGAATTCACAGCTGCATTATTACTAATAGCCCCCAAATAGAAATAACCCTAATAAGTGGATAAACAAAATGGGGCATATCCATACATTAGAATATGATTTGACCATAAAATAGAATGCAATATTGGTACAGGTGACAGCATGAATGAACACTGAAAACAAGTGAAAGAAGTCAATCATAAAAGTCCACATTATTGTGTAATTCTATTTACATAAAATGTCCAGAATAGGAAAATACATCAAGACAGAAAGTAGGTTAGTGGCTTCCAAAGGCTGAGGGAAGGGAGGATGAATAGTCCTGCTGACAGGTGGGTGGCTTCTTTTTGGGGTGATGAAAATGTTCTGGAATTATGTGGTTGCACAACTCTGTGCATACATGAGTACAACTACTTAATTGTGTACTTTAGTGTGAATTATGTCTTAATAAATTTGTTATTAAAAATTAACTAGTTTAGGAGTTCCTGCTGTGACTCAGAGGGTTAAGAACCTGACATAATTCACACATTATGTCTGTGAGAATGTGGTTCGATCCCTGGCCTCACTCAGTGGGATCTGGCATTACCGCAAGTTGTGGTGTAGGTCACAGATGTGGCTTGGATCTGGCATTGCTATGGCTGTGGCTCCGATTTGACCCCTAGTCTGGGAACTTCCATATGCTGCAGGTGCAGCCATAAAAAGAAAAAAAATTAACTGGTTAATATAAATTACTTTAATATATAATTGAGTTATTACACAACTGTAGGGAAAGGAAAGATGATTCAATAAATAGCATTGAGACTATCTACAACTTTGAAAAAGTACTAAATTTACAGCTATACTGTGCTTCAAAGTAAATTTCAGAGGAATTAAAGTTTTAAATATTAGGAGTTCTATTAGCACACAAAAGACCACAATGAACTCATAAACCAACAGATTAGAAGTTCCCATAGTGTCTCAGTGGTTAATGAATCGACTAGGAACCATGAGGTTACAGGTTCGACCCCTGGCCTCACTCAGTGGGTTATGGATCCGGTGTTGCCATGACCTGTGGTGTAGGTCGCAGACATGGCTCAGATCCTGCGTTGCTGTGGCTCTGGCGAAGGCCTGCGGCTACAGCTCTGATTAGACCCCTAGCCTGGGAACCTCCATATGCCGCAGGTACAGCCCTAGAAAAGTAAACAAACAAACAAACAAAAAGACACACAAAAAAAGATTTAAATATTAAACTGAATCATAGAAAAAGCAAAGCAAGCAGGTAGAAATACTTATCAAACATTTATACATAAGATAAAATCGATTTCTACATCTAGAAACAGTAGAAGAAACTACAAATTAAATGCTCCACATAAAATGGCCATTTAAGAATAAATATGTAAGGAGTTCCCGTTGTGGTGCAGCAGAAATGAATCCGAATAGTATCCACAAGGATGCGGGTTCTATCCCTGACCTTGCTCAGTGGGTTGGGTATTCAGCATTGCCATGAGCTGTGGTATAAGGGGCAGACTCAGCTTGGATCCTGAGTTGCTGTGGCTGTGGCTGTGGCTGTGGCTGGCAGCTGTAGCTCTGATTCGACCCCTAGCCTGAGAACTTCCATTTGCCATTGCTGTGGCCCTTTTTAAAAAAAAAAAACAAAAAAACAATAAGTATGTAAAAATTAAGAACTATAAAATATAAATTTAAAAAACTAATACAAAGGGAAACATATTGGCAAATAACATATTTCAAAGATAAGACCAACAAAGGTTAGTAGTTTTATTCCAGAAAAGGTTAAATAGTTTGATAAGATATAAAAATAAAAATAGGGATGAGGCTACAAACAGATAACTCACAAAAGGAAAGTCACATAATTCAAGGCAGAATAAAAGTTGTTTAATAAGGTTTGTTGTAAAAAGGTCATGAGCTATGGTCTGCAGAGAAGGGAAATCAGTTTGGAGGAGAGAAATAGTAAGGGATAGTGTAATTAAAATGTGGAAAAATATGCATCCATACATGTAATTGAAGATTCTGTCACTTACAAGCTGCAAGTTCTTGGGTAATTAATACACTCTCTGAATCTATATTATTAAACATGAAATGATGATGATTCCCACCTTGTAGCATTGATATGAAGACTAGTGATGTGTGCAAAGAGCCTAGCTGAGTGCATAGTCCATAATAACAATAAGTATTGTAACATTACAGTTGGTCGAGTAAATTAATATGAAAGAAATTTAGCAACAAGTATCAAGAATCATAAAATACTCCTATTAATTTACCCATTAATTTTACTTCTGACAACATAAATTCTAGGGAAATAGTCACTAAGAAGAAAGAAGAAAAGCTATATGCACAAAAGTATTTTTATGGCCTTATCTAGAACAGGAAATAATATCCATAATAGAGGGATGGTTAAGTCTATTATGATGCTACCACTTACAGGGTGAAAGAATGGTGTGGCTGCCACAAAGAATGGTAATTGTGATGACTAGGTATCTTCTTTTTTTTTACCTTAGGCATATGGAAGTTCCCAGGTTAGGGGTCCAATTGGCCACTGCCACAGCAACGTGGGTCCCTGACCCACTGAGCGAGGCCAGGAATCGAACTTGCATCCTCATGGATACTAGTCAGATTTTTTTCTGCTGTTTCACAATGGGAACTCCCTAGGTATCTTCCTTTTCATAAAAAAACCTGATATTTTTATGTACCAAAGGACACAATAAACAGTGAAAAGGGAGAATGGGAGATAATATTTAAAATCATATATCTGATAAAGGATTAATATCCAGAACATATCAAGAAATCCTACAACAATGACAGAAGGAAAAATAACCTGATTAAAAAAATGGACAAGGGGCTAGAGTAGACATTTCTCCAAAGATGATATATAGATGGCCAACAAATACAGGAAAAGAGGCTCAACATTACTAATAATCAGAGAAATGCAACTCAAAACCACAATGACATATCAGTTCATATCTGTTAGAATGAATATCATCAAAAAGACTAGAGATAACACGTGTTGGCGAGGATGTAGAGAAACTGAAATCTGTATACTGTTGGTGGGATTGTAAAATGTTCCGCCTGCTATGGAAAACAGTATAAGCTTCTTTAGAAGAGCAAGAACAGAACTAGCATATGATCCAGCAATCCTGCTTCTGGGTATATATCCTAAAGAACAGGTGGCAGGATCTTGAAGAACTATTCATACCCCCATATTTGTTGCAGCATTATTTACACTGGCCAAGACATGGAAACAACATAAATGTCCATCAAAGGATGAATAAAGAAAATGTTATGTATAATATATATAACATTAGCTTGAAAAAAGAAGAAAATCCAGCTCCTCTTTCTAATCATAGTTGATTTACAGTGTTGTGCCAATTTCTGCTGTACAGCAAAGTGACACTGCCATACATATAAATATATCCCCTTTCTTATGTTCCATCACAGTCTATGAAAATCTTAAAGCAGGATTCTGTTTACATTTTGGAAATAGCCACCTGACCACAGTTCAGAAAATGGATTAGATGAATATAAAATTGTATGTTCCCTAACCTACCACTATGCAAAAACATGCATCTGAAGGGAAAAACTAATGGGAATAAGCTAATGTTTTTAGCTCTATTAAAAGAAAGTTCTCATTCTGTCTTTTGTGATACATAAAGGGGTAACCAGAAAACCCACACAATTATGAAATATATAACATAAGAAGCTTGTATAATTCCTTCTATACCTTTCTCTGGCTTGGCCTACCCTTCCTGTTATGCAAATTAAAGTTCGGTCCAAGGGCTGAATGTCTCCTGTGCTGCCACCTAGTGGTAACTCCCAGGCTATCAACAAAATTTAAGATTATTTCAATAACATTGTTTCATGTCAAATAATTACAGCACAATCTAGGAATATGGTTGAAATTATTCTAGTAAATAACCTTAAAATATGTCTCTATGATAATGGTCCTTATTCCACGTGGTTAGAGAATGAACCTCATGACGTCTTTAAATCTTTTCCAGCTCTCTCTTGTATGTGGTTTAAATTTGGGCCAGGGAGAGGAGGGTACTTTGGAAAATCTGGAAATTTTATATTAACAAGGCATAATTCACAATAATAAATTCTGTTGGTTTGGGTTTTTAAACTGTAAATACTTGGTAATGATAAAAAGACACTAGAGGTTTTATAAAAGAGTGATGATCTTTAGATATAGAGATTATGGCTAAATTTTTCTATTTGACAAATTTAATATTTTCTTTGCCAATATGTTATTTTTCAATAGGAAACTTCCTAAAATATATTATCAGATAATTCTCAGAGACCAAAAATAATATATTTTGAGATTCAAAAAAAAGATACATAAGAAAATCTGTGGTGCTTATTAATAAATTTTAAATAAATATGATATAAATAAGGATTTATTCAATAATTTAAAATATTTTATAATTAATGGGAAATGTTAATTTTTTCAGAAGAAAAACAGACATCAACTCAATGTAAGATATTTCAAAATCTTAACTTATGCATATGGGTTTTTCTCTCTCTATTTTTTTTCCTGTTTATTGATTATAAAGACTATGTCACAAATTTCTCTGCTTTTTGAATTCTCAAATGATGTTTCAACTTATGAATGAATCCATATTTTTATGAAAAATAGAGAGGGACTTTGGATTTAGAGTGCCTGCTTCCAATTCTGACTATGGCCTTTCTAGGTATATGTTTCTTGGACTAATGACTCTAACAGTCCTCATTTGAAAAATGGGATAAAAACCGTAATAACTCATAGACCTTTTGAAGGATTAAATGTAATAGTAAGAGGCTCAGCGGAAATGAATCCAGCTAGTAACCATGAAGTTTTGGGTTTGATCCCTGGCCTCACTCAGTGGATTAAGGATCTGGCGTTGCCATGAGCTGTGGTGTAGGTTGAAGACGCGATTCGGAACCCGCGTGGCTGTGGTGTAGGCCGGCAGCTGTAGCTCCCATTAGACCCCTAGTCTGGGAACCTCCATATGCTGCGGGTGCAGCCCTAAAAAGCAAAATAAATAAACAAGCAAACAAACAAACATATACAAGGCAGTAACAGTTCCTGGCTCATAAGAAATGCTCAAACAATTGTAGCTAACATTATTACAAGTAAAGATAATCTATGCTAATGAAATAGGCCTATAATTATCAAAACATTGTTACTCAAATATGATCCACCAGATCAGTGGTGTGGTTTTTAAAACACTGTGTTTGTGTGTGTGTGTGTGTGTGTGTGTGTGTGTGTGTGTGTGTGTGTAATGATTGATACCTGCCTCCAGTAACTTTTATTTAGGAGTTGTTATATTGAAGCAATGATGATCACATATGGATGTCAGAATCTGTTTTTACTTAAATATCAATCCCATAAAGAGTATTCAGAATGGAAACAAAATATGTACTTGACCAAGATAAGACATGTTATAAATTTTCAGTTTAGAAGATAAGAACAATTCAAATATTAGGTAAATTTATTCCCACCCCAAAATATTTAAAGCTACTTCTTCTTGTACTTCAGTGCTTGTTTGCTTTTTTTTTTTTAACTTTTTATTTTTATTTTTTTTTGTCTTTTTGGGTCGCTATGGGTTGAATCAGAGCTGTAGCTGCCGGCCTGAGCCACAGCCACAGCAAAGTGGGATCTGAGCCATGTCTGTGAGCTTCACCACAGCTCATGGCAATGCCGATCCCTAACCTACTGAGTGAGGCCGGGTATCGAGCCCACATCCTCATGGATATTAGTTGGGTTCATGATCACTGAGCCACGATGGGAACTCCCAGTGCTTGTTAAGTAAAGTTTTAAGGAAATTTGAATTAAGCATTTTGGGGTTAAAATTTTAAAAGTTATTTTAATAAATTAGTCTTCTAAGTGCCATTTAAGGTTTCTTAAAGCATTGATTATTGCCCACCTTGTTTAACTGGGAAAACAGAACAACTGAAGAATCTTTTATGATGTGATGCACCAGAAGTCAAAATACATATGGTACAAATTAAGTACAAAAATCAGAGGGATGCAGAGAAGAGCTCAGAGAAATAGAGTGAGGAAGTCATGTATGGAATGTTCTGGAAGGCAATATGTTGGTGAAGTTCCAGATTGTTGGAGAGACCGTCGGGGAGTGTGTCATGAACGGAGTGAGGCTGTGACCAAGGGTCAGGCTGGTCAGAGTAGGCTTGATGGACAGAAAAGAAGATGTCTCTGCTGGAAAAATAGGGAAGGGAGGTCAAAGTATTCAAGCAGGGGTGATGGAGGGGGTGCAGACTCTGAAATGTACATGATTGTGTGGTTTGGCTGAAGAAAGAGTACCTGGGAGGTACTCTCAGTTTCAGAACTGAGTCTCATCCAAGTATTGTGACCTAGCCTCAGTGCTCCCTAAACCAGGGATGTGCTGTTTATGGACAGAGATGCTACTTTCCACTCATTCAGTTGACACATGTTTATTTAGCTTATTATGTAGCAGAAACTGCTCCACACACTAAGGAACATGACATAAGGAGCTTGTTGGGTGACAGCTATGTGACCTGGCAATGAAAGCACAGTGTGATAAATGCTGCAAGCAGAATATTTAGAGCAACGGTCTTGGCATCCTCTGGACCAGGTCTTTTTTTTTTTTTTTTTTTTTTTTTTTTTTTCTTTTTAGGGCTGCACCCATGGCATATGGAGGTTCCCAGGTTAGGGATGGAATTGGAGCTGTAGCTGCCGGACTATGCCACAGACACAGCAATGTGGGATCCAAGCTGCATCTGTGACCTACACCACAGCTCATGGCAATTCCGGATCCTTAATCCACTGAGCTAGACCAGGGATGGAACCTGGGTCCTCATGGATGCTAGTCAGATACGTTTCTGCTGAGCCAGGAAGGGAACTCCTGGACCCAAGTCAGCTGTGTAACCTTGGGTAACTTGCTTGATCCTTCTAAGTCTCAGGTTCCTCCCCCATAAAATGGAGGCCCCAGCGAAACCCATTGCTTTGGGGTTGTTATGGGATTAACATGATAGGATAGCAGCCAAGTGCTTATCATGATCCTGGCCCATGGGGAGTATCCAATAAATGCTGGCTGTTGGGAGGAAAACCACAGAGGCTCTCTGGGAAACAGTCCAATTACGAGGAAGCCAAAGAAGTAATAGAAGAGGCAACCTAAGGCAAGACCCAAAGAAGTGAGTCTGATAAAAGTAGCGATGTAGGGAGTGGAAAAAAAAGGTGTAGTTCTAGAGAAGAAGAATTCTAGAGGTGGGAAGATAAAAGACATGTTGAGGGAACTAAAAATAGGGATGAAAGAACAAAAGATGGAATCTGGGGGAGATGGGCAGGGCTTTGATTGTGTGGGGTCATTCACATATGTTGTAGACGTCTTCAAACTTGCCAAGCATGTCAGCCTCATAGGCAACAGCTTGATGTTCCTTCTGCCTGGTGTTCTGTTCTTCCGGATACTCTCATACCTCACTCCCTTCCTGCCTTTGCTCAAATGTCTCCATGTTGGGGTGATCTTCCTTGACAACGACACATCACATAGGGTTTCTGCTTACATGGCACTGGGAAAATAGATTCAGGAGTCAGGCTGCTGTGACTGGCATCCCAGCTCTGCCTCTTCTCTGCAGCAACTTGCTTAACCTTTTTTTTTTTAAAAAAAAAAACCAAAAAATCAAAAAAGCAAAACAGGAATTCCTGTAGTGGCGCAGCGGAAACAATCCAACTAGGAACCATGAGGTTGCAGGTTCAATCCCTCGCTCAGTGGGTTAAGGATCCTGCTGAGTTGTGGTGTATGTAGGTCGCAGACGTGGCTCAGATCTGGCATTGCTGTGGCTGTAGCTCCCATTCGACCCCTAGCCTGGGAACTTCCATGTGCTGCAAGTACAGCCCTAAAAAGACAAAAGACAAAACAAACAACCCCCCAAAAAAAACCCACTTTTTTATTAGCATATAGTTGATTTAAAGTGTTGTGTCAATTTCTGCTATACAGTAGAGTGACCCAGTCATATAGTATACTATCTTCCATACTATCTTCCATCAATTCTATCACAAGTAATTAGATATAGTTCCCGGTGCTATACAGCAAGACGTCATTGTTTATCCATTTGAAACGTCATAGTTTGCATCTACCAACCCCAAACTCCACCTCTTTATGCTTCTGTTTCCTCCCGTGTAAAGATATGGATAATAACAATACAGATGCAGAGGTCTGATTAAATGATTGATAGGAACATAGCCTTGAAAAGAAAGACTGACACCCACTAAGTACTCTGTAAGGGTCTGCCACTGTTATTGTTACTGTTATAATTATTGTTTTTCCAAATAAGAATTGAAAAATCCTGGTGGCTTAGGGGTTATGGATCCGGCATTGTCCCTACTGTGGCTCGGGTTCAGTCTCTGGCCTGAGAACTTCTGTATGCCATAAGCATGGCCCCAAAAAACCCAAATAAACAAATAATAATCAAGATGTTAAAAAGAAAAGGGGAGTTCCCATTGTGGCTCAGCAGTAATGAACCCAACTACTATCTGTGAGGATGTGGGTTCGGTCCCTGGCCTCACTCATTGGATTAAGGATCCTGCATTGCTGTGGCTGTGGTGTAGGCCAGCAAGCTGCAGCTCTGATTTAACCCTTAGCCTGGGAATGTCCAAATGCCACAGGTGCGGCCCTTAAAAAATAAAAAGAAAAAAAAAAAAAAGAAAAAAAAGATGCGCATGAGGCTATTCTACACTTTAAATCAGTAACTTTTCATTCTACTCACTGCTTTGGGGAAGAAGCTGCTGTAGGCTAAATTTCCATGTGGGGGATGATTTTTTTTATTTGTGTGTTTGTAAGTAAGAAATACATTAAGTGCAGCAAAAATTATATGGAATTGTATCATGAATACCAGTACCCGCACCACCCAGCTGAAGGCCTAAAACACTACGAATACAGATGAAACATCTTTAGGCGTTTTTTTTACTGATTTCTTTGTTATTGTTATACCAGCTTTTCCCAGGGAAGCCACTTGCAAGCTATTTCTGTGAGGTGTGATGTGGGGACAAAGTTGGGAGATTGTTTCAAATTCATTTGGGAAGTACTGGATTTTTAAGAAATAAAAGTGTTATTTTTTGTAGGATCACTCAAAGCTTCCCAAACTAAACACAGATCACCCCGGCCTTTCTAATGCCACGTCTTAAAAGCACTGTTTCACACAAAACATTTTTGAAAACACTAAATTATACTACTGCATCAACTCCAAAAAGTACCAGTAACCTGATCATTTTCACATCATTCAGAGGATGGATTAATTTTAAAAATTAAGTTAAAAAATAGGGCTTAATGATTAATAATCAGAGTTGCCAAGATCAGAGCTAAATGGGCAGTTTAGTTTTAATAACCATGGAGGACTCTACGGCCTGGTTATTTATGTTCCAGTTTTCTCTGCAAGCTTAGTATTTTATTCTATCCACATTTTCTCCCATCTTGATCTTTATTTGTTTTTAATTGTCATTGTTTTCCCTGTGTTATTGTAATCTCAAATCCCTTGTGGAACATGGCAGGGAATAGATTCATTAAACTCAGATGAAATATACCTAATCGTCCTCCCCACAAAACACTAAATTTTACCATGTCGACTTAATGACTATTGAACATTTCTTTTGGTTCTTTCCACATTTAACATTGATTAATACTGAGAATAAGCCATTAGTATTGACGTAAGCCAGAAGCTGGACTACAGCCACACCATACTTATAAATTCAATCATTTCAAGGTTGTGCTGTGGTAGAAGTCAGGGTCAGTGATGATCTGATGGATTGGAAGATGAGTGGGGAAAAAACTCTTTGGAGCAGTTGGTCCTTGAGCTGTGATTTAAAGAGGAGAAACTTGTGGTTTGGTTGTTGTTCCATAGATATGGAAAAAATTGGACAAAGGCTCACAGCCAGGAGAGGAAGAACCAGTGGAAGGAACCACATGACAATAAATTTAGTTAGTCTGGAAGGTGAAGACGAGGTTAGAGCAGGAGATGAAAACAGTCAGAGGGTGGGTCAAACTGGGAGAAGCCTTTGAAAGAAATACTCAGAAATTTGAGTTTTGACCTAAAATGTAATAGGAAATCAATATAGGCTACAGTTCCTCAGAGGATATGGTCAAAACCATGAACAAAGGAAACAAAAAAAGAAAAGAAATGACTTTAGAAATTGCCACTCCATGAGCATAATTTGCTTACCAGGAAATATATTATATACTCTATTTGAAAGCTTGTAATCCATGTTTGTTGAATGGTGGGTAAAGAAATGATTATGGTGATGTGGGTGCGCAATGCAGTTTACAGAAGCTGAGTAATAAGGTAAGTGCCCATAATCAGGAGGGTGGTTTGTCAGAGGCTTGCTGGGGGAGAGTCAAGAGAAGGAGTAATAATAATATATAACAATAATATAGTACACATATATTTCTGTGTTTCAGGCACTGTTCTGACAAATCTACAACAAAAGAGGTGAAGTAGATAATATTTGCCTTTAGGGAGTTTAAAATCTAGAGGTAGCAGATTTATATTGGTTCAACAAACTCTTACTGAACTCCTAATATTGGCCAATCTATGCCATAGGCTAGTGATTGGATAAAAGATACAGTCATCATGGAATTTATAGTCAACTAGGAAATGGTGAAGTAGCCAGGCAATTAAAACAGAGTGTAAAAAGAATGTCGGGAAAACACAGAGAGCCAGAGCAGAACTGAAGGGGGGGACAGCTGCGCAGGGTGTAAAAACATCACCAAATGTGTATAGAATGGAGCAAGTCATGTTTCCAAAACTTGGGGGTCTATGACTGTGATTGAAGGATTATTTTGATAAGCATCTTGGAGTGGGGTCACTGATCCACCCAACGAGCCTGCTTAAACAACAGTAACAGGTCACTCATTGGCATTCTAAGGAGTCTGAGATGGTTATCTTCAGGGCTTTCCATTTGCTTCTTTGATAATTGCAAATCTGAGGCTTTATGGGAAGTGTTCACAGGTATCAGAAGAGAAGCTCATTGCTGGCTACCTCAAGAGTTTTCCCTTCTCTAGATTTCCCTAACATAGCATATGGTTTCTTCTCTATATAAACATTTATAGTTTTTATCAATTTGAAGAGGCACAGTGTTGGCTCATTTCTCTTGGTCTTGATTCCATTCTGTAGCATGCTCTAGGAGCAAGAGAGTGGGCCACTGTGGTTGTCAACTTTCTGCGTCAACTTGACTGGGCTATGGAGTGCCCATATATGGTTAAACCTTATTTCTGGGTGTATGGGTGAGGATGTTCTGGATGAGATTAACTTTTGAATCTGTACACTCGGTAAAGCAGATTACTCTCCCCATGTGGGTGATTCTGACCCATTGAAGGCCTGAATAGAATCAGAGGCTGATAAGAATTCCTTCTCTTGCGTGTCTTCAACCTGGGACAGAGGTCTTCTCCCTCCTTCAGACTCAGACTGGAATTCACTCCATTGGTGCTCCTGGTTCTTAGGCCTTGCATCTCAGACTGGAACTATACCATCAGTTCTCTTGGGTTCCTAGATCTTGGACTTAGCCTCCATAATTACATGAGCCCATTCCTTATTATAAATCAATCTCTCTGTCTCTGTCTCTGTCTCTGTCTCTGTCTCTGTCTCTCTCTCTCTCTCTCTGTGGGTCTCTGCTTCTCTCTCTCTTTTTTCCTCCCTCTCCTTCTCTCCTATTGGATCTATTTCTTTGGAGAACCCAGACTACTACAGTTACCCCATATTGTTGTGTTGGGGAGAAGTGTGGACAGTGCTTAATGTTGGTAGTCTGCCTGGGATGATAAAAGAGTAGTATTTTTACTGAATCAGATCTGGCTGCTCACTGCTCCAAAAATCAGAGAGAGAGAGAGAGAGAAAGAGAGAGAGAGAGGGAGAGAGAGGGAGAGAGAGAGAAAGAGAAATGTTGGTAGAAAAGAACTGCTTTTAATTTAGGAATACCAGCAATCTGGGGAGATGGTGGACTCAGTGTTTCCCCAAAACCACCTCTGAAGATTCTGCTTGGCCATGAAAGCTTTTAAAGGGAAAAGGGAAGCCATGTCAGTTAATCATTGAGAGACGGGGTCAGAGTTGTTGCCATCCCTACTGTGTGAAGTCTTGTTGATTTGTGATTTTCTTTAGCTGCTATCTTGTTCACACATTTTGTTCATGGAGATTACTGAAGGAGAAGCTGGGGAAGAGATCTGGTCATCTGTGAATTACTTATTCTTCATTGCTTCTTCCCTGATCTATGGAAAGAACCGAAAAGTTAGCTGAAGGTTTGCATGTTCCAAAGATTTGAAAGGTGTGCCAGGGCCAGAGATCAGTAGGGCACAGGGGAGCGTGGTTTAAGGTTAGTGACAAGACAAGAGGATCTCCTGTAGAGAGCTTTTTCCTGCAAAGAACTCTTTCCTGTCAAATGCTGCTCTGCTCTTTTACACTCTGAACTGAGGGATCCGGTACCAGAGGAAGTTATTGCAGACTTTTAAGGTATGTGGCAACAAGAGACCCCAGAAGAGACTACCTACTCATTTGAGCCTGCTTTAATATAACTGAGCAGCACGTTACTCCTTCTTTAGCCCAGTTGTCTCTGTGGTCTTAAAATCATCTGTTCTTGCAGCTTAGCTATTCAAAGACATTTTCTGAAGCATACTGCAGTTGGAAAAGAGGGAAAAATCAAGAGAAGGCAAAAGTCAGGCTTGTTTTTCAGAACCCTTTAGATCTAAGTGACAGAACCCAACCAAACTAGTTAAAGCAAAAGAAAATTGCTCCTCTTCCTCACCCCCTTGCCAGATAAGGAAAAAGCTTAGGAATAGGTGGGTCCAAGGAATAAACTATGGTGTCAACATTATCTTTTTTCATTTCTTGTCTCTGACTTTCTTTGTAGGTTGGCTTCTTTCTCTTCTGTACTGGATGGATTCTTCTTCTTTTTTTTTTTTTTTTTTTTTTTTTTTTGTCTTTTTTTGGTCTTTTTTTGCTATTTCTTAGGCCGCTCCTGCGGCATATGGAGATTCCCAGGCTGGGAGTCGAATCGGAGCTGTAGCCACCGGCCTACGCCAGAGCCACAGCAACGCGGGATCCGAGCCGCATCTGCAACCTGTACCACAGCTCACGGCAACGCCGGATCGTTAACCCACTGAGCAAGCACAGGGACCGAACCCGCAACCTCATGGTTCCTAGTCGGATTCGTTAACCACTGCACCACGACAGGAACTCCCTGGATGGATTCTTTTATCATTTTGGGGAAGATGATGAACCCAAGGAAAATGTCAACATTTTTCTTACAACCCAAGAATGCAAAAGAAGCAAGAACATAATTCCCATCATGCTCAGTACAGAGTCCGGGGAGAATCCTGATTGGCTAGTTTTGATTATGTGCCCATCCTTAAATGAATCAGGGATAATGGCTTTCTCCTTTTGACCAAGTTTGGGTCATTTGCCCACTGCATGGACTAGAAGTTTGTATTAAATCTCCTGACCCCCCAAAACACATGGAATGGAGGAAGGTGTCTCTCGCAGGTGGAAGATAGCAGCGTTACTAGATAATTAAAAAAAAAATCAGAAGTCTTGTATAGATGTAAACATGAACATGTGTTAAAGATTTATTCTACACACTAATCAATGAGCAAACAAGGCAGTTGTTATAACTCATTCCATAAAGATTGAAATGAATGTGCAAATGAAGGCAAAACTCTTTTGACAGTTGGGAAGAAGTTAATTAAACCTCTAGAGAACAAAATTATAAACAAGAATTATTTTGTCTTGCTACCAGTTACCTACAAGTCACAGAAATGATAAATTGACTCCCACAGAATCGGAATCTGATAACCCAGGGGAGTTTGCTCTAAAATCTGGTTGCATAGTTTTCAACTGGAAGCACAAATATTTTTCCTTCCCTGGCAAGGCAAATAGCACGTGTGCACCAAACAAGGGATGCAGTATTTGAGGCAGAAATATTTCCCCTCCTAATTGCAGGTGGTACCACAGAAAGCTTACCAAAATTCAATTGCAGTAGGTAATCTATTGGTTCCTTGAAATAGGGACTAGGCCTCAGTGTCTCTGTGCCCTCTGGGCCTAATTCATGCGAAATGTTTATTAAATGTGAGAAATGAATGTTGAAGAGGGCACCCACCCTATAGACTTCTTCTGGAACAATAGGAAAGAACTATTGTGGAGCTTGAAGTTCTCAGCTATCAGGAAAGCCCTGTAATTTTAGTACTGTAGAATACATGGCACGTACTTAAAACATTCAAATTTTGAATTTTTGTTATAGATGAACCCAGGTTGACTTGGCTCTATGTAGATGTTATTTCTGTGGTAGTTGACTATAGAGACACCAAGCAAACATAAGGGATTGTTATTATGATGGTCACCATTATAACTACAGTAAAAGATGATTGATAGTTGATGCAAACTATTCCATTTAGAATGGATAAGCAACGAGGTCCTGCCATATAGCACAGGGAACTACATCAAATCACTTGTGATAGGACATGATGGAAGATAATAAGAGAAAAAGAATGTATATCTATGTATGACAGGGTCACTTTGTTGTACAGCAGAAATTGAGAGAATGTTGTAAATCAACTATACTTTAAAAAAATAAAAAATAAAATAAACAATCATACACACACACAAAGATAATTGAAATGGTCTGGGATTTGTATTAAGCTGCAGTCTGTGGTGAATACAAGGAAATGCAACTTCCAACTCCAATGAAGAAGCTATTGTCAGGGTACCCAGTCACTCCCAACTAACAAGATATGTATTTGCTAGGCAATAGGCCACCAATCCTCACAGAAAAGCATAAACTCAATAGGAATTAATGGCTGAAAACATACTTGGTATAAGATAAAATAATCTGGACAAAACTTTCCTTGAAAAAGACACATGCACCCACATGTTCATTGCAGCATTATTCACAACAGCCAAGACATGGAAACAATACAAATGTCCATTGACAGATGGTTGGATTAGGAAAATGTGGTATATATACACAATGGAGTACTACTCAGCCATAAAAAGAACAAATTAATGCCATTTGCAGCAACATGGACGGAACTAGAGACTCTCATCCTGAATGAAGTAAGTCAGAAAGAGAAAGACAAATACCATATGATATCATTTATATCTGGAATCTAATACATGGCACAAATGAAACTTTCCACAGAAAAGAAAATCATGGACTTGGAGAACAGACTTGTGGTTGCCAAGGGAGAGGCGGAGGGAGTGGGATGGATTGGGAGCTTGGGGTTAAATAATGCAGACTATTGCCTTGGGAATGGAAAAGCAATGAGATCCTGCTGTGTAGCCCTGGGAACTATGTCTAGTCACTTATGATGGAGCATGATAATGTAAGAAAAAAGAATGTACACATGTATGTGTAACTGGGTCACCTTGCTGTACAGTAGAAAATTGACAGAACACTCTAAACCAGCTATAATGGAAAACAATAAAAATCATTATATAAAAAAAAAAGATAAAATAAGCAGTTGTAGATTTCTCAAGGCATCCAGAAAGACCAAGTAGTACATAAAAATCCCAACAATCAACTCTGATGTACATAGTCAGTTTTGACATTTACCTTTCAGGCTAACTGGCTCTTCTTTTTTTTTTTTTTTCTTTTTCATGGCCACACCTGTAGCATATAAGCATTCCTGGCTAGGGGTGAATTGGAGCTACAGCTTCCAGCCTATGCCACAGCCTTGGCAACACCAGATCCAAGCCTTATCTGTGACCTACACCACAGCTTGAGACAACACCAGATCCTTAACCCAGTGAGGGAGGCCAGGGATCAAATCCACATCGTCACGGACACCATGTAGGATTCTTAACTCACGGAGCCGCAAGAGAAACTCCCTGTCTCTTGATTGTGACACCATAGGAGCAGGTGATATCAGAACACCTCATAACAATTATCTTCAGGAAAGGATGAGATTGACTCTGCCTTTAGGTTTATAGCATAGCATCATTGTCATTGCTCAGACATGTGACTCTATGTGATTCTTGGAATATCTGAGACAAGGAAACCTGTAATGAGAGCTATAGCCAATTGGAGGGACATGATCTAATAAAATAAAATGTAAAAATATGATCCCACCCCCATTCAGTCAATGAGTTATTATGTACAGCCTTTACCCTAAGACTTGTGTGTGCATAAGACTTGTGTGTACAATAAAATACATATTTAGTGGCATCTCTTTAGAAGATTCACTTCATGTAAAATAGAAAGATAACTCTGGTCAGGGCAGAATTTTTCACAATTTGATCAAGAGCTATAAAAGTAGGAAAAAAGGGAATTTCAGACTCTTGGAAATGTGGGGAGAACTCAAGAGGCAGGGGCTTTTGCACCCAAGTTGAGCTGAGCCTCCAGGAGCTGGTGTGTGGTCTTTACCTTTCCTCCACCCGCCCCTCCCCCCAGTTGATTTCAAAAGCAGCTGAAACCCAAATCAGGCCTGACTCAGTCCCTCTACAGCGCCCTCCTGTGACCAATGGCATTCTTCTTCACTCAACCAAGGTGATCTCAATAGGGACCTTTTCTTTCCTCTTTTCCAGGTAATTTAAAAATAAATAAAGACGTAGCCAAAAGCCAAGCCAGAGCAGAAAACTCCTTGTAAAGAAAGGATGCAGGCTCACTCATTGTCTCCCCATGTGGACAGTGGCTGGATGGTCATGCAGGCTGTGCCCCGCACATCTGTTAGCCAGGGCCAGAATTAAAAGCTGTGGTCCTTTCTTACTGCTAAATGCAACTGCTCAGCACTGGGCCAAGTGTTCACATAGAAAATCCACAAATGCCAGAGAAGGGGGAGGGAGACTTGGAAAAACTGAATATTGGAGTTTTGGAGCAGGTTGAGAGGTAACAGGAGGGGGAAGATTTCATCTCTGAGGTGGTCCTATTTTAAATATGTTTTAGCCTTCTTACAGAAAGTGGCTCTCTGTATACGTTTACACACCCGCCTGCCAGCCAGCGCTCCCTGGCCTCCTCTGCCACCCTCCTTTTAAAGCAACAGCTGCTCATTCATCGGGCTGTGCAAACACCTGGGCTTCTTGGCTGTGTGTGTGTGTGTGTGTGTGTGTGTGTGTGTGTGAGAGAGAGAGAGAGAGAGAGAGAGAGAGAGAGAGACCGTGCACTTTATGAGCTCTGTGGATAGAAGGCTGTAGTTAGCCTTAGAAGATGCCAAGGAGGAGAGAAGCTGGTAAGTGGTACCCTCACAGAGAGTAGAGAGTGGAGTAAAATAGGATTGTCTCAGACCTATGATTTCACTGAACTCACTGAAAGCAAAACCAAAATAGTTCGGTCTCAAAGATGATTATTCTGAACCAAACTTTACTGCAACATAGTAGTGATGGCATCCAGAGTCCAGACTCTTGGAGTTTGGTGTCGCTGGCTTTGGTCCCTTCTCTGCCATGTGGACAGAAGCGCACTCTTGGGTGGGTTGCCTAACCCGTCTAAGGCAAAACTGCATCACCTGTGAAACAGGGGCAACTAACATCCATCTCATAAAATGCTTAGAAAGATTAGAGTATAAATTAGGTTAGTGCAACCCAGGCATAATAAGCTCATAGACAACAAATCTTAGCTCTATTATGTTAGGCAATATGTTAGGCTCACTTATTGTTTATGATATACTAGTAGTTACAATGTTGTTAAGTGTTGTTATGGAATGAAATTTCTACTTCTTGAGGAAGAGGGCAGTTAAGAACCTCTCCCTGTGTCATCGGAGAAGGAAAAAATTCTCTAAGAAAATATCCCTTTTTTTCTAATTTCTTTCACCTATAGATAGTCGTGATGCCATGTTTTACTACATGGACTCAAAGGTTCTCCTAAAACTCACCATTAGTGAAAGAAAGAGCAAGGTGAATATAGAATTACTAAATCCAACATGGCATGGTTTGTTACCGTTCTGCTTTTATTTTATAGGACATGGAGTGGCTTACAGAGCCACTTCCCAGACCTCCTTAAGTGACAGCCCAGTGGGCTGGAAGGGAAGATGGATGAATAATTCAATTTTTCAGGCCCCAGAGCAATATAGACTTGGAAAGAAGTAGGAGTCACCATTTTAATCCTTTTTTTCAGGGGTGTCCCATTTTGTAATTTGTAAATGTCTTCCAGTTTGAAGGAAAATGTAATGAAATTCTCTAAAAGACATATCAAAGTTAAATTAAAATGCAGTTTTAAAACATATCACTTGCAAATATGAACAGATCAGGAACTTGCACAGAGATGTGGATGTTCTCACCCTGATGTTGGGTTGCTCTGGTTGGGAACTGTGGTCATTAATCTTCCGACAAAATAGCAGCGAGCCCCTTGTGTACAACTGGGTCCTGAGGGTAACTTCCGTGCAGTGTATTCATAGGAAGAAAACCTGATATTTTAAATTCTCCTCCCTTCCTCTGGGGGGTTGCTGTATACAAAAACATAAACTACCTTCTGTACTTTCAAGGATGGAAAAGTTACTGTTGAACCAGAAACTGAAAAAGAAAGGACGCTGGTGAAGAGTTGATAACTTGAGCCCTTGGCGATTTTCTGAGCTTCTTGTTGTTGGAATGAGAGAAGAGCGTGACACAGGGGGTCAGAAATCCTCAAAACCCTGTTCCATTTTCTGCCTCCTGCACATTTTTTGCTCAACTCTGCTTTTCAGTCAATTCATCCGGAAACTGAAAGAACTTTTAAACTCTGTTCAAGGAATATTTATTTTGCATCTGCCATGCCGTTAATGCCATTACCTCGTGTTAGATGGTACATGCTGAATAAGATGACCTTCCTGCCCTTAAGAGGTTCACAAAATAATTAGGGAAGTAACATTGGCAACTTTGAAGGACTTGTACTTACTCTTAAGGAGCTAACACAGGACACATGATAATGTAATTCATCGAAGTAATACGTTTAGCCTTTGGGATCTTCATAGCTACCAGTGTTTAGTGCCTCCTCTGAGTTGCCCGACTGAGTCCTTAGGAGGAGCTTAGTATATGGTATAATAGAATCTTTGATAGGAGTATGACTTTTAACACCTTCAGGATTATTAAATAAAGGGAAGTGGTCAACGTTTGTGCTTGGAATGTCTTTTGCCCTTTGTTTAAGGAAGAAGTGATGGCTCTCCTGGGAACTTTTCCTGGGAACACTTAGAACTCTCAACACAAGTGCAGGCTGTTTACAGAAGATGAACCCTCTGAACTTCAACATAGTGTTTTTGTCCACAGCTGGTTCTGTTTTTCCATGGACTTTGTGGCCAAAGGGGAAAAAATAAGATACTCTAGAATTAAACTCTAGATTATCCTAAGTTAATGCCCCATGGTGGTTGAAGTATTTCAGAATTTCTTGCAAAAGTCTTTAACTTGTAACTTAAAAGCACCTTGGGCAAATGTTAAACCATATTTCAGGATGTACTTAATGAAATGACTATAGGATAAAATTGTAGTCATACTTGACTTTGTTCTTCTTGTTGGTTTCCTTATTTATCTTCTATTAAAGAACTTTTCGGATTTCCCGTTGTGGCTCAGCGGGTTAAGAACCCCATTACTATCCATGAGGACGCAGGGTTTGACCCCTGGCCCTGCTCAGTGGGTTAAGGATCCAGTGTTGCTCTGAGCTGCGATATAGATTGCAGTTGTGGTTTGGATTTGGTGTGGCTGTAGCATAGGCTGGCAGCAGCAGCTCTGATTTGACCCCTAGCCTGTGAATTTCCATATGCCGCAGGTGCAGCCCTAAAAAGGAAAAAAAAAAAAAAAAAGAACTTTTGGAAGTTTGAGAAGATTGACTCCCTTTGTCCTTGTATGGCAGTTACAGAAAGTTAAATAAATGCTTTGCTCAATAGGTACCAAGGTTAGGTAATGGAAAATTAAAGTGAAACTCTTAACGATCAAAGTGGTTATGCTTTTTTTCTAAGAAAAGCTTCAGTTTCTCCATATTTCTCAGATTGACACTGTCTGCATTCCCAACTAATATTTGTAACAAGGCAGAGAGATGTCAATATTGATTTTAGATATTTCAGGAGCAATAATGTCAACCCTGATTTGGGTCCATAACTTAATATAGCTCTGCATGTGTTTAACAATGATGCTTTACAAAGTACAGAGGAAAAGACTAGAGTCTTCACATGTAATAAGTACCACTCCTTGTCTTTTGCAGTTGGACTCCTCAGTGTCCATAAATATATACTAGGTGTCTAAATAAATACCAAATTTATGTCTGAATAAAATTTGAGGAAGGCAATGGCAAGTTAGCAGGTTATGTTTTATTTTATTAATTCCAGAATACTTAGTCCAGCTTGCCTTTATTTAAATTGTTACTGCTTTATAAACATTACTTACGTCAAGTGTGAGCCATATTCACTTAGGCCGTAATTTGCTAAGAGGTTATTGACATTCAGACACATTATCTTAAATTATATATTTCGGTTTTTCTTTCATAGAAAACAACATCATGAAAGTGACTTTTCTCCAAGGATTTTTGCTTCCTTCATCTTCCCGTTTCATCCCTTATCCTATGATTTGTGCTCCTTATCACTGCTTGAAGACTAAGGGTATGACTAAAGACAATAATTTCATTAATAATGTTTTGATAGGAAATAACAACAATAAACTCCTCCTTTTCTTTTTAGGAATGGGCTGTGTCTGCAGAAAAGCTAAAAGATATCTTGAATCTGATGCCTCCTTGCCCTAAAGTCCAAGTATTTACTAAGCTAGTGTTTAAAAAACACTTTTCATGTGAACAAACGTCTAAGGATTTGGTGCAAGCTTAGGATTTAGAGTTTCAGACGGAATTTTGCAAAGTGTGGTTATAGCTGGTTTTGAGGCTCTCCAAGCCAGTAGCATTTTACAGGCTTAGTGTGTTGGCCTTGACTTCTGAATATTCCTTAGATATAAAAACCATATCCAACAAACTCGTAAGTGAAACTAAGCATGAATTCTCGTATTTGCTTAATAACATAGGTTCAAAACTCTTAACCCAAATAGTAAGATGGGTCTTGTAGACTATAGCATTCAAGTGAAATTATGGAGAAGTACAGTGTTCCTCCTACTTACATCCAACTCAAATTAATCTCTCACGTCGTGCTTCCCTCCTGCCCCCTTTTAAAATGTTCATCAAATTTTGGATCATTTTGTAGTTACTTGAGTACAGCATTTTGTTGTTTCGTGTATATGTTATGTCTACTCTGCCCACTGGAGTGAGAGAGTCTTGAGAACATTTACAGTGCTTGCGTATGGACCAAACATCTCACAGATATCTAACATGACATGGAGCCTAAGCAAAGCACTTCTTAAATCGGTGCTTGCTTGATTCCTAGGCTTTTTGTTTTTGTTTCTTTGTTTGTTGTTTGGCTGTGCCTGCAGCAATGCCAGATCCAAGCCACATCTGCGACCTACACCACAACTCATGGCAACGCCAGGTCCTTAACCCACTGAGCCAGGCCAGGGATCGAACTCGAAAACTTATGGTTCCTAGTCAGATTCATTTCCCCTGTGTCACAATGGGAATTCCTGTGTTGGGTTTTTAATAATGAGTTTTAAGCTGCAAAGAAAAAGATTCTGCAGAAGGAAGATGTTCTTGTTTTCATTGGAACATAGAGGTAGGAACAGCTAGGATGGTACTCCAAATGGAAAGGGATGACATGTGGCATTACATTCACGCTTTTGAAACCATGGTCCTCGGAGTCGGGAGGTCCCAGGAAAGCTATCTTCAGTGGTGAGGGCCTTTAAAATTGCCACCTATCTCCCAAACCTGAGTCTCTCTCCTTCCTCCGGTAGAAAAGTAGGATTCTCAAGTAGCTCTTTTAGGCTTATTATGTTGCCAGTAAGGGCAAGCGCTCTCAAATCAAACTTTGCACTAGTTAAAATTACCTCTGATCTTAAAGTTCCTGATCTGCCTCTCTTCCTGTTTTTCAGCTCTGGTTTATTCTCTGGCCTAAGTTTCTTTAATTTTTTTCCTCCTGAATTTTCTCTGCTTTTTTTCTGCCCTCGTTACTTATTGGATATACTTCATGGAACGAGGTCTAGATAATTCAGCCATTCTACTGAATTGAACTTAAATATTGGGAAAAATACATTTTAAGTGATTTTAAACTAAAAGGTAATGTGAAAATGTTGGAATTTGTACCAATATAAACATATTAAATTTAAGACCACATTCAAATACAGTTAAAAGTTACATCATGTTCCTTCTACAAGAAATCTTAAAGGATATATAAATATATGTGTGTGTATATATATATATACACACACACATACATATATACACACACACATAAAATTCACCTTCTGAGTCACGACATAATTTAGATTATATTTTATTAGACATTCTTTACAAATTTAAAATACTGCTATTTTTACATGCACAGAGGAAAATCAGTTTGGATAATTATATTTAGGCATTCATTAGAATCAACCACAAAATAGAGACACTTTATTGTGTCATTTATCAACATACTTGATATGTATATCTAAAGTGCATTATGTTACAAAAAATATAGAAATTCAGCAGCACCAAGATACATTTACAAAATAAATACATCAGTTGACAAAATAAATTATGGTAAATGTGATAATAATAATTGGATTAGCCTGGGCCAAAAAAATATATATTCACAATGACCAATGTGCAGTTTCATAGAGCAATGGGGAGACAGTTTTATTCCAATGCATTTACAGTATTTACAGACAATAAATATTTCTAATACTTTTCACTATTACAGAATTCTGCAATACGTCCTCTGAAGGTCTCTGCTGAAAATTTCAATGTCTCCTGCAAAGAGAAAGTAGGAAAAGAAGAAGAGAAGAGAGGTTAAGTTTTCATATAAATGAAGAGACATAAAATAAAAGATATAAATTAAGGAACAGAGAACCACAATGGAAAGCAATAAATTAAGGAACAGAGAACCACAATGGAAAGCAATTCAGGGGACTTCTTGTCAACATCTCCTATAGGAAGTACCTGTGGGATCCTGTAACTCTCCAGAACCTCTATTACAGGCAGAGTCTTTAGTCAGATCAAAGGATCAATGAAGTGCAGCAAGAAAAAGGGTCTGCATTTCTAATTATATTCTGCCAGAAAAAAAAAAAGAGACCCTTTGAGAATTTTCCAAACCTGCTAATTGGCAAGTTTGGGAAGAGAAGGGACAAATTTGAGAATTTGGAAATAAGGCTAAGTTGTCCAATCCATCATTCTATACATCTTACTTAGAAGTTTATTCCCCAGTGATGTCTGATGTAGGTGATGCAAAGATTGTTTATTCTGTTCAAGTTCTCCTTTGAGCAAGCTCTCACTAAGTTAATGGGCTGTTGTGAGGGTAGAGTGCATGATTTGGGGTAAATGTTGGAAGGATGTGTAATTAAACAAAGTATGTTTGTTTGTGGATCTGGTGATACCTGTCCTTCTTTAATTGATCTTAAACACTGGTGAATGAAACTATTATTGGATTCCTGGATTTTAAGGGGTGGGGGTTGGCTATGCCTGTGGCATGTGGAAGTTCCTGGGCCAGGGACTGAGCGACTTGAGCTGCTGCAGTGACAACACCAGATCCCTAACCCTCTGTGCCACAGGAGAACTCTGGATTTTAGTTTTTGAAGCCAAAACTAAGATAGAATTGCTGCTAATTTTTTGACTAGATCTTGAAGTAAAAACTGGGAAAGCCTATTTCAAATTAAAGAATAAGAATCAATTAATTTAAAAGTATGCGGTATTTTATGCACTCTGTTTTATTACCAAGAATAAATTACCACTTGGGATTGACACATTTCCTAACCTTTCTAAATGCTGCAATGGCTGTATGTTAAGTTGGTCTAGTGATATTTTCTCTGCTTTTCTCTCTCCTTTTCTCTTCTCTCTGTGTGATCTATTTCAGTGAATACAAACTGGTGTCAAGGAAATAACTATGGAAAGGAATTCTATTGGCTGTGTCTTTTTGCATCGACAGCCAGAGTTGGGGCAAAGCTTTACACGGCAGACCTGCATGGGTGTGCACCCTACCTACAAACAAACTCTTGACAATTTAGGAATTTTATATGCAGCTTGAAGAATGAAAAGCAAGCTGAGCATTGTTGTCATGTCTTAAGGAATTGACCACTTCACCAGGAGTTTTGGTTGGAATGATAAAACAGCTCATAGATGCTGAGGAAAAAAAACAGTTCAAGACTAGAGTTTTACCTGGTGGGCAGATATGGATGGCTGTTATGAATAAAACCCAAAAGGTAATTGTCACACTCAATAATTTGTGTATTGTACCAATTATAAAATGTTTTTGCACTAAGTGGTATTTAGTCTTTTTTTGTGTGTCTTTTGAGGGCCGTATCTGCGGCATATGGAGGTTCCCAGGCTAGGGGTCTAATGGGACCTGTTGTTAGCCACAACCATAGCAATGTGGGATCTGAAATGTGTCTGTGGCCTACACCACAGCTCATGGCAACACCAGATCCTTAACCCACTGAGCGAGGACAGGGATCAAACCCAAAACCTCATGGTTCCTAGTCGGATTTGTTTCCACTGTGCCACGATGGGAACTCCCTCTAAATGGTATTCAGTGAATTAAGTTTAAGAATAACATAAGCAAAGGGGGACTGAATAGCCCTTTGGACAATTATTTCCTCAGAAGGAAAGAAAAAGGAAAGACATGAAAAGACCAAGGGAAAGATCTTTTCACCCTGCCCAGTTTGCTTGTTATCCTTCCTTCTGATTTTCCTTTAATAAAGGTGCATAGTGGAATGGCCAGGTAAAACATATACTATGACCTAAAAGTATATGTATATGTTCATTATACATGTGAGCATGACAACACTTTAGAGTCCTAGCTCTTTTGAGTACTGAAAAGCTTTTATTTTATTTCTACATCAATGTTTACCAAAGCTAATTATACGGTCTCAATTAGATGAGTCCTATTGTATTTGTACATTTCATTTGCAACATCAAACATTCCAAAATGTAACTTCTAAAATTTAAAGTTATGTATTTCCTACTGCTTGGTTCATGGGACAGTGAACAGTGTCAGCGTCTTTTAAGTGATACTGCTATTATATTTTATAACAAGATTCGTTTTTGCCATATGATCCGACCGCTCAGATCATCATATAATAATGCAAAGAGATTAAAGAAAGGACAGTAATAAAAGGTTGGTTTCTTATAAAATTTTAAAAGTTATTCTAAAAGATTCTTTTTGGAGTACAAAATTTGCATGGCCCATAAGTTTTCCTCAATACACTCCTGAAGTTCCCCACTCCTCCCTACACCTCTGTTGGGATGCACTGGGGGAAGGCCAACATCCGTCTGCCAAACAAACAGTGCTTGCCAGGCATGTCCCTCAGAACCAGGGAGCAGAAAGAACAAGCAGAAGTACCTACTTCTTTCAGTCCTAGGTCTGGATTTGATTAGGGCACTGCTTAATTTTTACTAAATCTACTTGAACTTAAGAGACAGCTTTGGGACAAGAATTGACGGAGTGGTGATTTTCAATTCTACAGACACTTAAGAACATTGCAAATTTTAAATGAATAGAATTCATTAAAAATATTTATACTTCTGTTTTAATAACATATATTTATGTATGTTATTTGTAACATATATATATATACACACACACATACATATATTTTTATCCTATATACACAGGATAAAAAAGGTTCTGGCGATAAAGCCCTTGTATTAGTTATAAATATGTATGATTAGGATCATATCTTACAATACACTGAATATGAGCATTAAGCTAAGATTTATAAGGTTTGTTACCCCTTATAAATCCATTAGATATTTGCAAGGTCATTTACCCTGCTAAAGATTTTCTAGTGCCACTGTCTATTGATTCCTGAAGCTATACTACTTAGCCAACATAAATTATCATTTTATATATTATTTAATGATGGGTTTTGTTAACTTAAAGAGGGATATGATGTTAAATAGGTTCAAAACCCCCTTGAAATATCACTCCATAATCCTCTCTCTACCAGTCAGAGGAGAGGATTGGAGAAGTAAGAGGAGACTCTTTAAATAACGAGATCACTAGCTGCATATGAGGCATTCTTGTGCTGTTTTCCTCTTTCTTTCAACCCCCACAGAAAAGCTGTACTGAGAAGTGAAAGACAAAAAAGATCCTATCAGTGGAAATGCAGGGGTAAAGAGCACCGCTAGCAGGGCTCTGGCCTAAGTGTTAAGAAATGCAGTAAATTGTAGGTCTGGGGACTGCTACCCCAGTGCTCAGGTCTGCTCAGTTCCTTTAACTGTGGAATGCCTTCATTTTCTATTTTATGAAGTGAGGTTAATATTTGGCCCCCTTTTTTTTGCCTCACAGAAACATATATACTTAGATAGATAGATGGGTGGATGGATGGTACAACCAGAATGAAATCTAAAAGCACCAAAACAATAGGTTGCAATTTACTGAGTGTTTACTTTATGACAAGCATCTAACCCACGTGGGCTCACTGAATCTTCACCCAACCCCATGAGGTTGGTACAAGTAATGTCTTCATTTCACACAGAGAAAGGTGAGTCTTCAAGAGACTGAGTAAATTGCCCAAAGTTGTGAACTTGGAGGAGTTTAGACTCAAGACTTGAACCTAAGGTTTCTGGTTCCAAAGCCTATGAATGTAAGCATCTGTGAGCTAAGGATAAGTAAGCCACAGAGATGCGGTTTTGTTATTCCTACTACAATACTTCTACTTGCCAGTGGAAAAACAGATACATGGGAAAAACTTACACCTTCCCAAGTCTATACTTAAAAAATTTTCAGAAATCATGATTTTGGTTTCATGAACTGGTAGAAACCTGAGTTAAATTTAACTAACTATGTTTAAAGTGTGTGTTTCCATTTTTTAA
This sequence comes from Sus scrofa, assembly GCF_054392235.1. Taxonomy (NCBI): domain Eukaryota; kingdom Metazoa; phylum Chordata; class Mammalia; order Artiodactyla; family Suidae; genus Sus; species Sus scrofa. The sequence goes on along the minus strand of NC_139387.1, from coordinate 52,572,523 downwards.
TTTATTTAATTGAAAATTAATTTTAATTTTCAATTAAATAAATTTAATAAAATAAAATATGTGAACAGCTCAGAATAATTTACGTAAGTTTTTTTTTCTGTAATGTTTGTAGATCATATCAAAGCCTTCGGTGTTCTTGAAGTAAAAAGGAAAGAAAAAAACGTCATAAAGTTTTGGTGTGACATGGTGTGAGGTGGGGTAATAAACATACTTCGCTAACAAATGGTGAAGGTGCACAAGCTTCTAAAGCTTGAGTGAAAAATGAAAGGAGTTAGTAGTGTCCTAGAGGGCTGGCCTTGGGGTTTGATGGTGGAGAGAGAAGTGGGGGTTTATTACACCCCGGTGTGTGTTGAGGAGGGTCCAGGTAGATATAGCTTTAAGGCAGGCAATATTCTCAGCCGTCTTGGTTTTCTAAGTGTTTCAATTGTGGGATTGACAGAGGAAGGAAGGAAGGGAATTCCAGGTTTGTGCAAACCAGACAGAATGGAGGTTCCACAGCCCACCTGGGGGGCACCTAGGAGGGGCTCTGGGCCTCGGAAACCTGTTACCTTGAATTGAGCTCCAGTGAGGTCTCCGAGTCATCAGACACGTGGTCCACTTCCAGCCCACTCCCGACCATGCTGCAGTTCAGCCAGGCCGATCGAGTTCGCCGTTTCTTCTTTTCCTGCTCCTTGCGTTTCCCAGGTTTGCCTTTCTTTTTCTTGCCCGGTGTCTTCAGTGGCTGCTCTTTGTACGTCTCCACCTTGTTGGTTTCCTGAGTCAGGTATCTGCCCTCATCGTCAGACCCAAATCGGACAGGGTGGTTCTTGGTGTTGGGAGCAGGCTTGGAGTTGGGGGAAACCTCCGAGGTAGCTCTGATTTCAGCTGTGTGGATTTCTGCGATCAGGTGGTGAAGGAAGAATCGTCGCCGTAAATCTTGGATGGACTTCCCCTTGTCATGGAGGAGCTGGTGTTCAGACACGGCTCTTTTGCTTTAAGGGGAAAAGAGCAGGAGGGGGAGGAAACAATGACATTTTAGCAGCTGGAAGAGCCCAGAAGGACAGGCTCCAGGAGAGCCCATTAGCTGTCTGGTTGTCAGATACAGGGCACAAGCAGGGAGAGGTGCTAGCTGGCTGAGCAGGGAAGGGGCAAGAGGGGGAAGGAATAGCAGGCCATTAGGAGGCTTTGGCCTGGAGCCCCAGTTGTGCACCTTGCTAGATCTGTGACTTTGGCGTAAACATGTACATTTTTGGGTCTGGGGGGTCCCATCTCTTTAAGAGGAAAGGATGAGATTCAGTAATTCCTATGCTCTCATCTCAATTTAAAATATTATGATTGAAAGAAATGGACAGAAACCACTGACTGAGCTTCCTTTCACGGTTTTCAGAGTTGTGGTGGGGAAATAAATCCAGGAGTCCTAGTCTGGGAAATAAAAAGGTGGCAGATTTCTCCTAAATACTCTTCCCAGGCACCGGTGTGTATGAGCACGAATGCACACACACACTCTCACACACACTGCTCTTCACTTAAAAAAATAATAATACCGAATCTCAAAGAACAGCAAGTTTTACAGAGTAAAAGCAAACAAAGACTGAAGGGTGAAGTGAGCTGTGGAGCCTGTCTAGGAAACCACCTAACAGACTGAATTTCAACATGATTGATATAAGACCATGGGCTACCAAGAACCTATATTTGGAGGCCAACTGTCATAGCATGCATATTTTTCAGTAAGATAGTGGGTGGTCTCTTTAAAATGGCTTTCTTTGTGTGTTAAGTGAGGTCATTCTATTTCATCTATTCGTCTTGAGGCATATGGAAGTTTCCAGGCTAGGGGTGCAATCAGAGCTGTAGTGGCCGGCCTTCGCCAGAGCCACAACACCAGATCCGAGCTGTGTCTGCCACCTACACCACAGCTCATGGCACCACTGGATCCCTAACCCACTGAGCGAGGCCAGGGATCCAACTCGCTTCCTCATGGATAAAAATAGGGTTCATTTCCACTGCGCCACAACTTAAAAAAAAAAAAGTGTCTTTTTTTTTAAAACTTAGAATTTCAAAGGGTATTATCCTTAGTACTTTGAGAAATTCACTTTTCTACTTGTTCTTTGTCTTAAAAGCATCTCTAGGAACAAACACGAAGCAAGTTTTCTATTTAAACAGCACTCTAATGAGAATATAGTGAAACAGAATAAACTAATTATCAATCATTTTATTTTTATTTTTATTTTGATATTTTCAGCTGCGGCCACCACATGCAGAAGTTCCCAGGCCAGGGACTGAAACCACACCAGAGCAGCAACCTGAGCCACAGCAGAAACAAAGGCAGATCCTTAACCTACTGCACCACCAGGGAACTCCTCTATCAATCCTTTTAGAGGACACCCAAACTCTTATTTAAATGTCCACTCAAGTATTATTATATTATTCTGTGTGTATTTATTAACCAAATTTAAGAATTAGTTACATTAATCAGTCATGTTATGCCTGCTGCAGCTATGTTTCACCTAACTCCAAATTTCTACCATAGAAATAACCCTCTCATGTGGCTCACTTTCAAAAGTATCTGAAGTTATTTCACAAGGCTGCATCCCATGGATTCTCGCTTCCCTGACACAATGATAGATTTATCTAGTCTCTTATGACTTTCATTAATACAATTTCTTTAACTCTTCAGAGAACTGCAATAATAATAAATAGCACTATCCTCATTTCACAGATAGGGAAAGTGAGGATCAGTGAGATTAAAGGCCTTGCACTTGCTTATATGAGGAAAATAGGCAGAACCAGGGCTCTGAAAATGAAGTTCTCTGAGTCTAAAACCAAGATTGTTGCTCAACTTCCTCAAAACTTACTGTTGCTGAAGCTGAAGTGTATGTTGACAAAACAAGGAGGGAAGGGCATAGGGTAAAAAGCTTGTGATGGGAACCATGACGATGGGCAAATGGGCAGCGATCTATCAGTTTCCTTGAAGACCAAGTTGTTGTCTCAATAAATACATTGTCCTCTCCAAAATAAAGAACCAGGATTCCTAGAGTTTGGATTATCCCTGAGAGAAGGAGAGGCAGTCTAGTTATAATTGTGAGCCCAAAAAAGGAAAGGCGTGAAAGCCCGGTCATTTTATCTTTGGATCTTCTAGCCAAAATACCAGCTTCCCTTCAGCATTTTAGCGTGTGTACTGACTTAAAGCCATGGAGCTGGTACAAAAAAGACATGACTTAATGGAAAAGAATTTAACAGGAACCTGGTTTCAATGAGGCATGAAGGAATCTCTCTTCCTTTCTGAAGGTGCCACATGTGACTAGATTAAAATTCACTTACTCTGTGGCAGGAGTCAGTATCTGGGAAACTTTTAATAATATACAAATTTGAGGCTTTGCTACAATGTATTTGTGTCATCTAATAACATCTTTTAAAGAAGAGGGCTGATAGACCTGCAGCTTAATAAATATATGTTAGCAAAATATCACATTTAAAAGACGTTCTTAAGTGTGATCATTTATACTGTTTGGAACTTTTATTACTTTCTCAATTCCTGGCAGATATCCACCCATCTGTTTTGCTGTCCAAATGTATAATACAGCCCATTCTAGCTTACCTCAATGCCAAAACTTTTAATAGCTGGTCTATTCTAATCAAGCCACCCTTGCTCATGTCCCCTCTGACTGGCATCTACGCCTGTCTGTCGTCCTGGCTGGCCTGTCAACTGTGAGTCACAGTGCCTTCCTAACTCAAGCGCTGCACTTTCCCAGGATGGTTCTCATGGGAAATGGGGTGGTCATTCTATCCTTCTATTTTATAAAAAGCCTACAGTACGGCCCAACTTTGTCTAGTTTAAAATAGTACATCACTTGTGAGGTATAAAGCTTCTTTCTGCCTCTTAGGGGAGGGTAATTTTGAATATATTAGAAAACACAGATTTTCTTAAATGTTAAATCTGAAATGCTGGTCCATAATTTTCTTACTGGTTCAAAGACTTTCTGCATTGAAAGTGTTGTGAAGAATGAATTTCTGTCTGGGCAGTTGCCTTAGAGGCTCAGGAATATAATAATATCTTTTTTTGTCAACAAGAAATAAGTCCACTGAGTGTTCTATTTAATTTTGAAATAAGACATTATTCGAGACAAGGGGAGATGACTCGCATGTTCAAGTTACGTGGTGGGCGACACATTCCAATTGGATCATACCGAAGTTCTTAAGTTGTAAATGTGGCCTCAACAAGAGTCTGTTACTTAGTATGTCTGTAAACATTACATAGCACAATGGTTCACATGGTATTTATTACATATCCAACATGGAAAAACAAGTATGCTATGTTTATGGTCTCCTTTGATTATTGCAAAAAAAAAAAAAAAAAAAAAGCAAAACCAGAGAGGAAATGCTTAACACAGATAACTCTAAATTCAGTCAAAATACAGCTCTTTTGCCTTAAAAAAAAAAAAAACCTCTCAAGGGAGTTTTCAGGAAAGAAGATTAAATTTCTAAGGAACTATCAAGGAACACAGGGAAGAGCTGGACTGATGGGAATTCCTTTTTCAGCACAGGAAGAGGCAGTAGGCTCGTGCCAATGCAAGGCTCCTAAAGGAAGGAGTCTAGGTTTGAAAAGAAAAGTTCTGTGGTACATGGAAGAGCAGGGTTAGGGTGTTAGAGTTAAGATGACTCACCAGAAGTCCTTTCCAACCCAAATGACTCAGTCAAAAGTTATGCTTTTCATTAAGTGGAATAGACCCAGTCTGGCTCCCAAGCAAATCAGTCAATGATGTTTAAGGTTTCTGGGTCTTCTGGGGTTCTCCCTCTAACTTAACACAAAGATTGCCACCTGCTGAAAGCCATGCTCATCTGGACAAAACATCTATAGGTCTCCAGCTTACGCTCTGGCCTCATTTATGAAAGTCCTTTTGGACTCACAGGTCCAGAAGATTCACGACTTACACTGCCATGGCCTGGGAAGGGTTATTGTTGTAGTAGTTTCCTCTCCCTTAAAACTTAGCCCTTATTTAGAAAAACATCTAAAGTAGTTTCCTTAATACTTGGTGTGAAAAGTAATTGAGGAGTAATGTGATTTGATTATCTGTTAAAATTTCTTTCAAGAAACTAGGTGGATTTATTGTAATAGTAGACTAACATTTTTTTTTCCAGCACACAAAATTTACTGTTACTTGGCAGTAATGTAAAAATAATGACTTGTTTTTTTTTTAAACTCCATTTGGCTGTAATAATTTGATGAAACATCTTTATCTGCTGATGATTTCAGCGTCCATGAAAAACTGTGGCTGTAATGTGATGATCCATTAGCCATTAACTATAAGAATGTTTTGTGGTAGTTTTATAACCATCTGCTGAGTGTGAGTGTTTAACTGCAATATTATATTTCACCCACAAACAAAACTATAACAGAGTCTCTGGCTGCTAAATGGTTTCTGATGTGTATTTTGCAAGGTGCAACAAAGAAAGAGTTAAAAATAGCCTCTAGGACTAACTTAGCACTACTTTTATGCCATAACTGTAGATTTAATCATGTCCATTTACTGTTTCTCAAAAGAGAAAACAGGTATTTCTTAAGCAACTTTAAAGAGAAAAAATTGGCTCTGTTCCAAGACAGTATTTCTTAGCCAAATCAGCACAGTATTTAAGTGTGCTTTAAAAAATGTAGTCTTCATCTATACTTATATATGGATTTTACATAACTGAATTAAATACAAGTCTCAAAAAGAGCAAAAAGTCTGAAGACAATTTCCAGAAATACATCAGCAAAATGTTGATTTGAAGAATACAATGCAGCTTTATCTTCTGTACAATGTTCTACACATTTTGCCTTAGGAGACTCATAATAGATTTTCATTTTGGTGCCAAGGTTCAGACATGTCTAAAGTAATTTCATTTAAGGATTTTTCTGCTTTAATAATAATAGACCAAGGGCACATATAAAAAGTTGCATTTTTTGTACACCTTCTGGGAATTTACAAGGAAGCACCATGAACCTGATTGTAAATATTGGATATTGCTATTTTTATTGTGAGTGTAAAAGTTCTCCTTAATTCCTTCTCCAGAGGCAAACTCCTCTCAGTTCTCAAACTTACGATTTTCCCATCTTGAACACTGCCCGTGCAGCTTAAAGATCACCCAAAGATGATCACACACATTAATGAACTGCTAGGTCCAACAGATTATTCAGATAGTGTTACTCTCCCACTCTTCCAACTTTCCAGCCACACAACATGGTGTTACTTCTCTGGTGGGCTTTAATGTTTGATTATATTTTAAAGTTAGAATTATCCTTAAAAGAGTCACCAAATGCAAATGCCAAGAGACAAGTTTTCAGTCTACAATGCAAACATTTGACTCCAGATTAAAGAGCTGTTAGCAGTAAGTCCAAGGGAAAAAAGTTTCCACACCTAATACTCGTTTTGGAATCGAGCACTCTAGCGTTCTTGAACTGTATCGGTCCCAATGTTGGAGTTGTGCCATTGCAAAGTTGTTACTACTTCATTATATAATATGCCTACATTATGTAATGTGGTCCATTTTATATGCTTAAAATTATGTCATTCATAATAAAATTAGATGTAAAGTTTTTGCCTTTCACACAAAACCTGCCACCCACATTCACTACGTACCAAACGCACACAAACATATGTCGCCTGCATCCCTCAGCTTCCTCCAAGTTATCTAAGTCTCTTGTAAGACTCACGGTTTCAAAATCTTCCCAGGTCCTGAGAGTAACCTTTTTCTTTTCCGAGAGGCAGAGGATCTCTGCCTAGAGGAGATTCTGTAAAAAACGCTCCCTCTCAAGGAAACACAAAATCTGTCTCTTGCCTGTCTTCCCCTGAGGTTCAACCAGTTCTCCCGCCGCATTTGAAAACCCGGGCTCAGCCCCAGGCAGGTAGCGGATCTCTCCGCTCTCCAACCCAGGCGAGGAGCATCAGTGACCGCGGCGAGCCCTCGGCAGCGCCCCAGCCTGGTGGCCTCTGCTCCTGGCCTCCCCAGCCCTCACCCGGTGTCCAGCGGAGGACCGGGCACTTACAGTCGGCGGCCGAGCTCCTCCACCGAGCGCCCGCAGGAGGGCACCGAATAGCTCAGCAGGAACACCGCGACGCTCCACTGCTGAACCAGCCTCCACAGCATCGTATCCTCTGGCTCTGGGGACCTGCGACGGAAAGGAAAGGGGCCCTAAAGGTCAATCCAGCATCTCCACTTCCCCTCATTACCCCGCTCCCCTCCACCCCTTCACTTGCTCTCAAATAGCCTCTTCAACTTCAAGGGCATCTACAAAGTTGCAAAGAAGAAGAAGAAAACTTTCTCTGGAGCCTCTCGGCACTTACTTATTTAGGAACCAGTTACTCCAACTGTGCTTTTTCCAAACCGCACAGGCAAAAAGGGACCAAAAAGGAGAAGAAAAAATAATCAGAGGCGCTTCCTCCGAAATAATCACCCAAATGAAATGGTTTTATATAGGCATCAATGATGAGCAACGTGTTTACACGTCTCCCATAGCAATGTCTAATTAATCTGGCCGGCAGTTATCCTGGGTTCAGGGAGCAGGGCTAAACCCCTCCTGAAAAAAAGAAAGTTTTCCCCTCCGAAGTCAGCTTCTTTGCAAACTAGGCCGTCTTGCTCCAGAGCCACTTGTAGCGAGACCCACATATATATACCTAGCTGTCTGTCTACCTCCTCTGGTGGGCTGGTTGCTTCCGGAAAGTTGATTCCACACACCCTGAGAACAAGTTTCAAGTGCGTGTGTCGTCGATCAGGAGGGCCAGGTGGCGGCGAGGGCGGGTTAAGAGCGGCGCGAAGGGGCGGCGGCAGCCCGAGCGGAGGGCAGCGGCGGCCCCGCTTCACGGCCGGGGAGGCATGTTGGCGGAGCGGCGCAGGTTGGAGACGAGTTGAAAGCCGAGCAGAGGAATGTTCACACGCTCGCAGGCAAACCTGCCGGAGAAGTGAGCGAGTCGCAAAGAGGTGGCGCCCTAGGAACGCGCGCGGGGCAAGCGCGGGCGCGCGGGGGGCGGGGGCGGCTACGGGCGGTCGGAGCGGGCCCCGAGCGGCCGGAGTGAAAGGAGGGGAGTCCCGAGCTGGGAACGTCCGGCCAGCGGCGGGGCGACCCCTCCCGCCCTGCCGCCCCCGGCACTGCCCGGAGCTCTGTTGAGCCCCACCCTGGAGCGCTGGCCCCGCTGCGCCATCCCCGGGCGGGGGGCGTGGGCGGATCCGTCCTTTCCAGCCCGGTCCCTCCGGCCTCGGACTGCGCGGCGGATCTGCTAGCCCAGGTCCCGAGGGCCTGCGGACCGCCCGGGGCGGCCGCGACCCCCCGGCGCGTCGCTGCAGCCGAGCCCCGCGGGACGCGCGGGCGCCCGGGCCGCCGAGGGCGGTCGGCAAGAAGGAGGCCGAGGAGCCGGGGCGGAGAGCCCGGGCGCCCGGCATCCTCGGCTGGGAGGTAGCGGTTGGCCAGTGCCCTTTGGGAGCCCTAAACCCCCCTGGGAGCACGGGGGGCATAATGGGAACCCTCCCCCTGACCCTTTCCTGGGACAAGCAGAGCGGGGAGCGTCGGTTAGGGAGGGGGTGGGATTTCTTCGCTTAGAAGAATTAAAAACGGTTTCAGACTTCAGGTCAAGATGGCATTTCTTGCTGTCTCAGAACAGCTGAGGACATCTGGAGCCTGTCCAAGAAAGCCCGCGCACAGGATCAGACCCCCTTTGGAACTGCAGAAGGGGACCGACCCTCCTGCAGAACGCATTCGGCCCTTTTGCCCACCGACAAGGGGTCTAACCCACTCTTTTCCTGTAACTCTATCGCCGCCCCTCCCCCCTCCAGCCCCTGTTACATATTCTAAGATGACTCTATCTGTGTTGCTTCAGCCTGCAGATGCTGCGGAACTATCGCTCTTAGCTGCTCTAAGAGGCGAAGGGAAATCGGGGGCTTCTTCCCAAAACTGTTGGGCGGCGAAGAAAGACTGCTCTGAATTACTGGGCTGTATCATCTAGGGAGGGCTTGCAGCGGACGTGAACACCGGTCCAACGGGCTCCTCTGTCTTTCGGAAATGAATGGAGTAGTTGGGAACCATTCGAGGGATGTTTGTCTTCTAGATAGACAATCCCACTGGGAGGTTTCACTACTCTGTAGAAGACTAGTGTGACTTTGAGGTGTGAGATGGTTAAGGGAGCCTAACCTTTATCAAGCCTGTTTTCTGGTTGGGTGAAATAGCGCCCTCTCACCGACCCTCGCTCGTCTAGGCTCCCTTTCCCCCAACCCTTAACTGCTAGCTAAGTAGCTTCAGCTAACGTTTGCTGCTAAGTTTGGGTGGGTGTCACCCCTTCCCAGAAGCTCCTATCTCCGTCATTTGATTAAACTTCACACTTAAAAAAAAAAAAAAGTGGCTTCCTCCTACTTCAAAAAAAAAAAAATCTGGGAATTTCCACAACTTCCCTTGAAAGTTTAGGAATTTCTAAATGTTAGACTTGTTTGCATGGAATGAAAAGACAAAGTATCAGCACTCAGAAATTTTAATCTTTGAACCTCTAACACTTTCTGATTTATAATAAATTCTTTCCAACAAGACGCAGGAGCCTTAATGTAATCGTTAGACCTGAAGGGGGAAATCTGTAAAAAAATAAATCACAAATGAGCCATTTAATACTTGCAAGTTGTTTAACATTAAAATGATAATATTTGCTTCCACAATAAAAAAAACCCAGAGGTACTTAGCCAAGTTTCAAACTACCCAGGCTTTAAAAAGCCAACCCTCCCCCAATAAAAGGTTAAAACAAAAATCAAATTGAGTATGTCAAATCACTTAGGCTGTAAATAAATTCATTATACTCTCAGAACATTATAAATTAAAGACTGGCCTCAATAGGCTGCTTTGATTTATGTTGCTTTTTCTACTAATTAAACAAAATTGACCCCCCTCTCCCTCCCTCCTTTCTTTTCCCCCCACACACTTTTCTGGTGTTAATGGCAAAACATCTATCAAATATTTTTAGAATTTCCTCTCCTCCACAAAAAGAGAAAATATAGACACAGGAAAAATAAATAGTCTTTATATACTTGAAATACCAAAGCTTTCCTCATAATTTATTACTTCACCTTTTCCTTGATTTACAGTCTTCTCAGCTCTTCTCGCCAAAGGAGGCAGATCTTCTCAGCAGTCTCTTCCAGAAATAATTTTATTTTTTATTTTTTTTGTTCTTCAAAAAAGTAAAATTAAGTCTTAAATGAATTAAAAATTTCCTGTAAGGGGACTTTCGGTTCCCGACCCAAGGCAGTTATTAGAAAGCAAGTGCTCTTCTAAGCCACCCTGCTTGTTACTCTCAGTAGAAATTCTCTTCAAATATACCTTCAATATATACTTTTCTGAAAAGGATATTTTCTGACATCATGATCTAGTTCCCAATATAATTGAGTAACCTCCTGATCATGCTGAGGACAGGAGACTGCAAATGAGATGACTCCACACTAGGAGGTGGTTTTGTTTTTGTTTTCGTTTTTGTTTTTGTTTTTTTTAAGACTTAGGAATAGAAAAAGTGCCAGCAAAGCCCGAGTGTTTGCTTAGGCCTTGCTATCATATAAGTGTACCTTAGCAAATAGGAGGATTTGAAGGCCTGCTGTTAATCTGATGTCTTGCCGTGTGAAGACAGCCTAGCATTGTGAGATCTACACCTACACGAATGCCTAGCCCATGAGCAAGCCCCAGACTTCCATCTTCTCATCTCCAATGACAGCATTATATCCCAAGTTAAAAAAGAAATGTTCTAAATTTTTAAGTGCACTTTTACCCTTACATTCATGTTCACATAACCAGTTGATGTCTCTCTCCAGGGATCTCGCCTCTTGCAAATTAGGGGGAAAAAAACCCCTAGCATTTATGTTTAGCTTCCTCATCTTTCTCCCCCCCCCAGCTCAAACAACAAGCAAACAAATAAACATACAAGTGAAAAAAGCACCTATAACTCTTTAAGCAGTGCACCTGGGCTCAGAAATTCCCTTATCACATTACCAATGTGCATCCGGATTTAATATTTGTCAATCTTTAGCTCCAAGCTATCTTTCGAAAATCCTGTGAAACCAAACAACAAAATATACCCCTTCTCTTCTCCGAAATTTTTCCTTGTTTGCATAGAGAAGTTTGCATAATTAGCTCAAATGAAGTTATCATTTGATTACATTAGAACACACTTCAAATTACTTTGAACCATTGCCTGGACTTGGACTTGAGAGCAACTTGAGATGGGGGGAGGGGAGGAAGTAATGTCTTTAAAGCTCACATGAGGGCAGGAAAGTGTGTTCCATTATTAAATCTCTTTATAGCTAGATCAGGATAGGATTCAAACTGGGGCTGTCTTCTTCAGGAACAGAACTGGCTGCTGACCTCTGGAGGGGCTGCCTCAGGGAGATGTGCCCAGATATGCATCAAGCTGATAGGATTCTCTTTTTGGAAAAGTGGATCTCACACCCTCGTGGCCCTTCCCAAATTTCTGGGCAATGTTCAGCTTTCCCCAATCAGGACCAGAAAACCCAGCAATGGGGCAGTTTCCCAGGAGGGTCCAAGGCAATGTGAGATGGGAAGGTCTTTAAGAAACAGGGGGTCTCTGGGACAAGAGCTCCAAGGTCAAGGACTGGTGCACCTCCCAAACACCTGGGACGACTACACACAACTGAGAAGAAGAAGCCTTCCGAGCAGGGATGGAGAGTGTGTGTGTGTGTGTGTGTGTGTGTGTGTGTGAGAGAGAGAGAGAGAGAGAGAGGGAGGGAGGGAGAGAGAGAAAGAGAGAGAAAGAAAGAGAGAGGAGAACGGTTGTGTAGGGCAGAGTCCTGATCACCTGGACTGATGCCTGCCGGTTGCCCTTGGCTGGGCCGAGTTCTTGGCTTCTTGGAGCAGGCAGCTCTGGACTTGCGCGAGACCACAGGGAGAGTTCCAAGTCCCACCTGGCTCAGACGACAAACCCTCCACCTGAAACTGATCTCGGGCGTGCCACACAGCCTTCCTGGCCGGGACCCAGCTCCCCTGTGAGCAGACTCGTCCTGTCTTAAAATTTGAGCCCTGTTGGCTGGAAGGCGCTGCCCCTGGGAGAATTGCTGGTTTACATCCCTAACACCATCCCCCACCCCAGCAAGGTGGGCCAGCTCTCAGTTTCTCCCCAAGGCGGCAACAGACTAGGATGCCCGTCCTCTCAGGCAGAAAGGCATCCATATACGCACACTCAGACGGGGTTCATGTGTATTTCGCTTAGAGTTTGCGATTACGGTGTCTTCCGGCCCTGCCTGTCCTTACTGGGATTCTCTTCAGAAGTAAGGCCGCGGAAGAGCAAACGTCAAAGCGCTCTTGCTCTCTGGGGTCTCCCAGCCTCGTAGTTGCACGCTGGGCACAGGAAGGGTAGACGTGTGTCCTTTTATGCAGGAGACCTGGGTCTTGGGAGAGGTGCGGGGACGACAGGATGATCTTTATCAGCTTTCCTCCTCCCCCCGCCCCCGCCCCTTCCCACTGTAGGCTTAGGTCGCCCTTGCGGATACGGAGGACGATAACCGAGGAGGACACGAGCCTGGCTCTTGGGACCTTAGACTTGATGGAGGGTTCAGAGGCCTGGGAGCCCCCCTGAGTGGATCTCGCCACGTTTCCTGGGTTCTCAGCCTTCTCTTCCTGAGCGTCTGGACTCCTATTGCCACACAAATTCCTTCTGTCCGCAGCTGTAGAACTGAGGCCTTCGCGCTCCGCCCCATCCCGCCGGGTTCACGGAATAGAGGCGTGGGCCCAGCTCGCCCCCTCCCCCCAGAAGGGCCCTACTTCAAGGGAAAGGAAGCTTCAGGAACAGTGTGACGGGAGGAGAGGGTACGAGGGCGCTAAAGAACTTCCTCCTAACGGGGCTCTCCCCTCCCTTCTCCCTCCTGGGCAATCTATGACTCAAACTTGACTTCAGCCCCTGGCAGACAGTGACGATAAGTTCCCTAGGTTGCCAGTGGGGGTGGGAGGGAAGAGGGTGAGACTGCCGCTGTACCCCACCCCCGGCCTATCTCGGTCCAGAGTCCAGTCAGTCCCCAAGATGGTGTGAAGTCTCGATCCCTCCTCCCGGAGCCCTTGGACTCGCTCTCCTCGGGCCCGACTCCCGCGTGTCCCTCCGACACCGCCGCAGCCCCGGAGCCCGTCTGTTTTATTTCATTTAACACGATCCGCAAAGCCAAGGAGGCGGCGCGGGCCCAGGGGAGGAAATGAAGGGACGTGGAACAAATTTCTCTGTGCCAAGTCTCTCGTTCGGATTCTTAGAATCAGGTGGCATTTAAAGGCCTGGTGTGAGGGCAAGGAGAAGGCCATTAGTCCTTGAAGCCCGCTCTGTCTATATATAGCTGCTCAGTGGTTGCAGTTGGCGATCGCTGGGGGTGTAGACCGTGGAGCACAGGGCACCTCTCCAGCGCGTAAAAATCAACCTCGCTGGTGGCTCCTAAGAATTTCGCCAGCAGCGCGGCGCTGGCTGGGGGAAGCCAGTGAGCTGTCCATGGTGGTTAAGACTCCTTGACGTGTGTTCTGGGCAGTCCGGCCGCGGCACAGACCCCCGTGCTGGGGGCCGCCACGCCTCGAGCCCAGCCTGCAGGCCACCCAGACGATGTGCGCTGGGCACGGGCTGGACATGTTCGTTTGCACAACTCCGGGACGCGCTCTCGCAAGGGCAGAATTCCAGAGATAGACGGAAAAAAACTTTTGAGTCCAAACTGTGTGTTTCCTTTTAGCGCTTTCCTGAAGATGTCCTTCCCCCTCAAGCGACATTTCATGCGCTTTAAGAAAACATCAGTCCAGCCTGCCTTCCCTACCCTATGGTTGTGTTCGCAGAAGAGCGAGAAGAAACTCGCTGATCCTGTTATGCTTTTCATATTTGTTTAAAGCTTCTACGAACTGACCATTGCATTTGTAGCATGTGCTGTCGCTATGGTGACGTCCACACGCCGCTTCTATTGAGCCGGGCAAGTGTTGGAGACTGTCTAGTCTCTGGGATTTCGGTCAGTTCCTTTCTGAGGGGTGTTGGGGTTTTTTTGTAGAATATCACTGTTCATAGGAACGACTTCATTATTCACCAGAGCCCTGAGCAATGTCCGTCACTCTTATCGGAGGAGGAAACAAAGGAATTGCCATATAATATTGCAATATTGTAGATCTATTCTCTGTGAAGTACCGTTCTTCCCGGTTCTTGTGATATGGTCTTAGGAAGAAATGTTTGTTTACAAAGTTAAACTCATATATTTAAGGCGGGGAATGTTTTGCCTTTTTAATTATCACCACATTTTACCTTTTTACCTTTTCATTTCTTTTGGCAATTTCTCCCTTACTTAGCTCTATTAATCCCATCTCCACTTGAGTAACAAACTTCCTTAATTACTATCCCCCCAGAAAAACCCTACAAAATATTGTAAATATTATAACTCTTATTTGAGTTTCGTGCCTTCATTTATAGGGATATTTAATTAACACCCAAAACATGAGAACATTTTATGTTTCTTAATAAGGCATTAGATTGGATAATCATTGCTTGTGGTTTTTCTCCTTTCTTATCATGATATGGTACTTAACAAAAAATATTATGTGCACTTATTAACAACTTTGAGAATGCCTGATGTAAAACAGAAAGTATTATGATTCAGTTATTTTTCGTAGATTTTCTCTCTCAGTTCCTATATTTATAAAGTAAAGATATTTAGCGGGGAAAAAATGGAATATTTCTGTATATTCTTCTAAATATTTTCCTAAGTCAATAAATTTGATATAAACAATTTATTTTCCTTTGCTTTATTTATAAAAAATTAATGAAATAAGGTTTGAACCCAGTTTCTTGAAGAGTATTCAATAAAATGGCATGATAATATTTTATTATTATTATTTTGCAATTTAGAAGTTTAGTTTTGTTCTATGAATTCTTTGGTAGCTCATCTTCCTTTATATATCTCTTTACTCTCCTTTCTATGAAAGGAGAAAAAATAAAATGATATAAATAGACTCCATTCTTTTACCCTTTATCAACTCGTATAATTAAGGAAGACCTCCCCCCACCACACACACAGTTGGTAGATTAGCATTTTTCTTTGTCCCATGTTGGTAACAACTGAGAGTTTCCTCTTTAAAGTTCATCCAAGTTCCTTTCATTTCCTATTTTTTTTTAAAATTAGCTTTCCTTAACAGCTTGTTAGATTTTAAAGATCTCATTCTTCTATCCATTTATCAGAGAGGGTATCGACCCTTCCCCAGCCACTCTGTTAAAACTGCCAGACATTTTTCCTGCTTTCAAGAAGAAAGCATTCACTTAGTATAACTATCAGCTAAAAAAGAAAAAAAAAAATCCATTTATCTCTCGTTTGTGTTCTTACCTTCCCAATGTGCCCAGCGCTGCTCTAAGCCCAGAAGAGGTCTTCTGAAGATATTTGTAGAATCAAATTGAATTGTGGTTCTTTCTACCTGCACTGTTGAGAAATGAAAGCATATTTTTAATTATTTTAGATCTGTTTCCCAAAACTCCTATATGAATTCATTTCTCTGTAGCTGGGAACTTAATGTGAAACATGGTGTTTTAAAGTCACAGTGGATTTGGGGAGGGGGAGCATCCTGTGTGTCCTTCAGTCTCAAAAATCTTTTTCTTAATGCTTGGTGCATGGCACTGCTTTCCTGAAGATCTTTCCCTCTTCATTTCATTTGTGCTTCACTTCTCAGAAACTGGCAAATGGGTGGGAAAACATGGACTCTTGATGTATCATTATATATTGAGATAAACTGTTACGTGGGAATTCTTATGTTAAGGAAATTAAAACTGAACTTAGCAGAATTTTGTTGCACTTTGCTCCTTTACTTATCTGGCTAAACTGTTAATTGTACATAGAACTGCCAAGGTATTTTTCATGGTTTTTTAGAAAAGGAAGCTGATATTTGTGGAAAGGATTCATTTTTTTTGGGGGGGGGGGTCCCATAAACACAGGTCACATTCTTTGTAAAGCTGTTCTTTAACAGGCAAAAATGTACATGTCTCTAGCCATTAAAATTGCTCTTTAAATTGCTCATCTAAGGACCTAGATGTCCTTAAATGGAGCAGCAATGAGTTGCTGTGGTTGATAGGACTCCCCAAACCCCTTGTTTCAAAAGGGCTTCATTGTCAAGGTGCACCAGGATATCCTTTTAAGTTTATAATATGCAGTCTGGGCATCACAACCACATATTTCCCTCATCTCATTCCAGCCCCGGTGTGGTGAAACCAAAGAGACTCCAGATCAAGGAGAGTCTGAGGATTTGCAGGGAAAGGGCTGTGTAAGTACAGTGAGTACAAATCTCTAAGATCTTCCCCAGACTTCCCAACAGTTGAGAAGGTAGCTTGTTTGCTAAGTAGGGCAAAGTGTCTCCAGGTCTATCGCTGGAGCTGCTGACATAATTAATGATTTCATTCAGAGCCTGAAAGAAGGTACTTGTATTCCCTCTGGCATGAGCAGGCCAAGTTCATGTCCAGACTCTAATATTTTGGGTTGATTTTAGCTAACAAGACTGTTGGTCCTCTTGTTGCACACCCAAAACTTGCAAGCCAAAAATTATATTAGGCTATGATACTTCCCAGCCTTGAGGAGGTTGACACATCCTAAATATACAAATAGCCATTATTATCTAAAGACGAATTACATACTGGTTAGAGGTTCATTACTCCCGGTCAAACTGAGAAAACTAAAAACCATAGAACAATCCACCACCACCACCACCACGACCACCATCACCACCACCAAACACACAGCAAACTACTTTTAAAAAATAAAAAAAAATTTCCACTAAAACTTATACGCAAAATTTTTCCTGTCTCATTTTATACTATGAGGTTAAAGGAAATACTTTAAAATTAATTATGGTACTGAAAAGACTTAAATAACGTTTCTGCTAAAAATAAACTAGAGGCAGTGTAGTGCCCTGGATTCATGATTGCTTACATCTGGTTTCTATTTCTGTGAGTTTCATTTGGTTCTCAGAGAGTTCATTCACAGTCATCACAGGTTTAGTTTCCTGTTCTCCAATGAGAGAACTTGTCTTGATGACCTATATATTTTTCATCTGAATGCTGCATTTTTTTACATTAGGAAATGTGGAAGGAGAGAATGAAAAATATATCAGGTCTAATTCAGGCAAACTGAAATCGGAACAGCAACTTCTGACATCTGATTTATCCTGAATCCAGTGGCAAATAACAATGAAGAAATCTCTCCATCTTAAACCCTTGTAGAATCCAGAAGGAAAGAAAACAGAAAATAGAAGGAAGGAAGAAGAAGGGAAGATGGAAGAAAGAAGAAATTAAAGGAAGGGATTCTTTATTGATAAGAACACTCATACCCACTCCATCACATTCCCATTGCCCATAGGACACGGTCATGTGTTTTTCTTTTCTTATTAAGACCTTTTTCAAGGAAAGCAATGAGCTGTGTTGGATGCTGGTTGAAAACAATCTCTTGAACTCCTTCATACACTGAGGCAGGATGTCATAGGAGTCTTTGTCCCTGCTCATCTGGACGTGGGAAGATCAGTTCAACTCTAGTTATAAATCATCCTATCTAATTTTTTTTTTAACCATCTAAAACTTCCCAGTCATTCTCCTCTGTGTATGTCACCCCCAACGCCCTTTTAAGATGAATATTTTCTCTAAAGATCCTATCTAGTTCACACTCCAAAGTGTCATGAAGCCTATTCTTTTCATCTTACCATGTGACTTTCCTAAATTTCCTTCCTGACGATATCCTAGAAGTCAAGTCTCCAAAATATCTTGTGTGACATCTATATTCAATAGCAGTAATTAAAAGTATTATTGAGCTCCTATACCTAAAAATCTGATGACTTCCAACAGCATTATTTCATTCACACCAGACTGTTGCATTACCTTTCCTGACTAGGGTAAATAATTACTAGAATTGAGATTTGAATTTGGTTTTGTCTGACACCATGTGCCTCTCTTGTATGACACAGGATCTGACTGCCACATTGCATATCCACTAATTTATTAGGGTTGATTTGGCTGATGTGACTGACTAGGCAACAGTTATCTTCTCTCACCCACCCATGTGGGTCCCTGAAAGCTATGTACTTAGTTGAAGAATCATCAAGGGTTATTGAGATGCTGAGCATTTTCACCAGAAAGCAAACCATAGGATGTTCTATCTCTATAGACCAAAATGAAAAGAAGAGCATCTTTTATTCCCCCTGCTGAGTGATCCGATTACACATTATTGAAATAGTTCAAGGATCAGTCTTGATGACATCCGATGGTCTTATGTCAACATTTATTTAGATTTTACTTTATGCTAAATTCTATTTTTGGAACTTTAAAGAAGGCCACATGCATTGGCTTATTGCTCTGTTGCCTATATAAGTGCCTTATCAGGAGAATTTCTTTCCCTTTTCTTTCAACATCACATTTGGACCTGCCCATCTCAGCTTTTGTTAAAAGGGGCATAGCCTATATTTTGTTAAAAGTCATGTGAGGAGTTCATGTCATGGCGCAGCAGAAGCAAATCCGACTAGGAACCATGAGGTTGCGGGTTCAATCCCTGGCCTTGCTCAGTGGGCTAAGGATCCAGCATTTGAGCTGTGGTATAGGTCACAGATGTGGCTCGGATCTGGCATTGCTGTGGCTGTAGTGTAGGCCGGCAGCTGTAGCTCTGATTAGACCCCTAGCCTGGGAATTTCCATATGCTATGGGTGCAGCCCTAGAAAGACAGAAAAAAAAAAAAAAAAAAAGGCCATGCGAAAAGTATATATGCATCTTTTGGGAAATTGCTATCAAGTGTAACTTTCATTTAAGCTATTTATCACCTACTATATCCAAGCCCTATTTTTTAAAAAAGCCATACACCATGACTACATTTCTTCCTTTACTGCCTTGGCTACATTCTTTCCCTTTTGTTATAAGTTACTTCAGATCTTTTTTGGAAGTAAGCAGGTAAAAAAGAAAATCTAGTATAAGGTTGGGACATAATGTCAGGGTGGTTTTCAGAGAATATGAAGTCTATTCATTTGTCATTCAGTCATTCAACAAATATTTCTTGAAAGCCTACTCTTTTAGGCACTCTGCTAGGTATGGGGCTACACTGATGACATGGAATTTTCAGCCTCCCCAGAACTGTGAATCTCTTACTTCTTATTTACTAAATATTTGATGAACATTTTTGTTATAAATCTTCAAATTTTGACATAGGAAATATTCTACTCACATTGTTTATTGTCTGTCTCCTTGCACTGGGGTAAATGCAAACTCTGCAAAGGCCAAGATCTTTGTCTGTTTTCTTGTACTTTCAGAACCTAGAGCAGTCTTTGCATACAGTAGGAAGTCAATAAATATTTCAAAGAATGAAAGAATAACTGAGGGTTAAAAAGCACAAATACTTTCCCTCTAAATATACATCCTGGTAATTATACATATATGCATCTTTGTTTGATAAGACAGATTTTTACCCTGAGTTGGCAATTTTCTTCAAGATTGCCTTTATTTATTTATTAAAAAATTTTTTTTTTGTCTTTTGTCTTTTTAGGGCTGCACCTGAGGCAAATGGAGGTTCCCAGGCTAGGGGTCCAATCAGACCTGTAACCACCGGCCTACACCACAGCAACGCGGGATCCAAACTGCGTCTGTGACCTACACCACAGCTCACGGCAATGCTGGATCCTTAACCCACTGATTGAGGCCAGGGATCGAACTCTCGTCCTCATGGATACTAGTCGGGTTTGCTAACAGCTGAGCCATGATGGGAACTCCAAGATTGCCTTTATTATTATATCAATAAACTAAAGGAAATGGAAATAATGCCAGTTTAAACACAATCATCTTTTAAAATATCCTATATAATAATTATTTAGACTTGCTTGGAAATGAATTTTTTTTTTTTTTTTTTACTACCAAAGCCAGGTCCTGTTTTCATTCCCATGTGCATTCATGCATTTTACCTCCCAAACTATAACATGATAGTCTCTGTTATCAGATCATGCAGCCAAACTGGAGAGCTGGGTTTTACCACACCCCAGTATGTATTCCTACTAATGGAAAAGACTGGCTATTGTCCTTTAGGTAGTTCCATCATAGTTGAATCATTAATCAGCCAAAGCCTTAAGGATGTTGAACTTACCATTTTTTCCTCCAGTAGGTGAAAATACATTTTATTGTCATGGCAGATGAGCTGGGCAGAATAGAATCATACCTGAGTCAGTTCCCCACTCCTTCCCCTGACTGCCACATCCAATGATCTAATAATGCCTATGAATGCATGTTTCAGTCATTTTTAAAAACCACATTTTCCCCTCAAATGACCTGTTGTTGCTGTGGTGCTACATTTTCCTTACAATAGTTCTGAGCAATAGCCTTCCACTTCACTGTTTCAAGCTTAATATATTTGCTATGCAAATTCAGTAGAATGATGAATTTTACTAAAAACCTAAAATAAATCTGTTCTACAAATTCTATCTTTTATAATCCTATGTATTACCTTTCACTGGAGTTTCATACATCTGTGAATGAATGTAACCTTATTGAGTTCTTTTTCAATCCCATCAGGAAAGGCTATTTCATAGCCCAATAGGTTAAAACCTAAAATGCAAGCAACATTTGCCTGTTAAAAACACACCATTGGATAGGACTTGAAAATCACAGTTGCTGTCTTGCTCAGTCATCATAGATCTTGGCCTAGAGTTCATGGCAGGAACAGTGTTTGAATGGGGCCTATCTTAAGCTCTAATAGAAGCTGTTGAAAGAATAAAAGTTGGCAACACTTTTGGCAGAGAACCAAGGATAGTGGAGACAACTTTCATGCTATAAACTGGAGATAATAGCAGGATGACCTTAAGAACTGCTTTGAAAACAGACTTCAGACACTTTTTTTTTTAAAGTGTCATATTCTTGCTTTAAGGATGAAGCTCAAATAATTAAAGCATCAATGAAGTGTAAATAGTGAAAATCTGGGGGAAAGTTGAGGGGCTACAGAAATTTAAAAGGAAGAAAATTCCCTAGTGTCACTCAGCCAGCCCTCAGCCGACTTTCCAAAAGTCTCCTTGTCAATATTGCTCATTTATTAGGTTCTCCCAAGTGCTCCTCAAGGAAACATCATTGTTACATTAAACCAAAGACAAACAGACAAGAAGGCAAAACCTCAGGCTCCATATAAAAAAAAAAGAACTCCCAAATTGCAATCTGTTGGCTTCCAATTTTTGCTACATTTGCTGAGGCAAGGAGGACTATATTCATCTCCATATTGTCATGAATGTATATTGGCAAAGTGGGCAATTGAAAAAGTGAGTCAAAGACTGACAATTTAGTCCTGGCTCTTCCTTTTACCAGCTGGTTTTGTAAACTTTAAAAAGGCAGAGAATCTCTCAGAGTTAATGCACCTGTGAAATGCAGATAGGACTAGAACACACTTCACAGGGCTATCATAATGATCAAATGAAATAATATAAAGTTAAATCCTTATTGAAATATTTAATTAAATGCATCTATTACATTAGACCATTATTCTATAGAGAAATACCTAGATCTTAATCCAAATGATTCCTTCCTCAGGCATTCAGATGAGTATTTGATAATACATTAGGAAAATCAGACAATGGAAATGACTTGGATGGAGAATTTTTGCTTGGCTTTCTACTCTCTCAATATTTTCCTTCCTTTACCTGATAAATATTAGCATTGTGTAAATCAATTCAGGAAATTCCACCTTCCCTGATTCCCAGCATGAATAATCATACCGAATATCTTTTAAATAAGGGGGAGCTAATTGATTTGTAACAGGAGTTGGTCTTTTTCAATAGCCGCTATTATCTAAGTATCTCTGTTTGGATAGCTATTTCAGCTGTGGCCTATTACAATCTCTGTGGCATCCCGTATGAATCAGAAACGTTCAGTTTTGGGGAGAGTCAGTTTGACTCTCTGGGGAACCATTGTATCTAAGGACTTCTCAGACATAACAACAAACCTGGAGGCTGGGGTCAAAATAGACAGATACAAATCGTAAGTCAAGGAATAAGAACCAAAGAGCAGAAATCAGTATATTCAGTAAATAAATATACTATGCTACAAGAAAAGGGGAAAAAACCCTTAAAACTTTAAACTGGGGAGATTAAATAAGGCAACAGGATGGTAAAAAGAAAAAGGGAAAAATCTCAGGTCACATAGAAAATTTCATTTAAACTTACTATTAACCTTACTGTTTGTGTGTTTATCTGTCTGAACATGTTGAAATTTGATATCCCCTCTTAGGGGATTTTCAACCCACTAATTCTTAGGAAGGAGGAACCCTTTCCAAAGCTGAAAGGAAATGAATTGGTAAGGTCTGATCAAAGTCTGAATTTCTCCAGATAGTGCTTGTCTGATTTAGAAACTGTAATATTTTTTCCCACCTAAGCCCGTACCATGGCCATAAAGAACACTAGAATTCCAGCATGAAAGTCCCTGTTTCTGGCTGATATTTGTGGTTGGAGTCATGGAGAGGAAAGTATCCCAAAGCCAAAAGGTCTTTGCTAATGCACACTGGTTGGATATGGACCACGCCTAGCTTGGAGACTTTAACTCCTAACTCCGGCTGTCATGAAAGTTTATGTCAGTCCTGGAAAGAATTAATAAGGCTAACAATTTAGTTTATTATTTTTTTATTGAATTGGTTCCTACTATATGAAATATACATATATATCCAGAGGAGACATAAATGCATATCCAAGGGAGATATAAATATGAAACATATGTAGAAATATGAAAAATAAATATAAAAATAAAAACATATGAAAGACACCATCTATTCCCTTGAGAGGTTTACAGACTTGTATGTGTGGAGATCAGGCCTACATAAAATCATTAAAACCTCCATTTTTACTCCTTCTCTATCAGAGGAATAACTTGAATAAAAATAATTCAATCGTATGCATTGTCATTTCTTCAATAAGAAAGAAATGACATACAAAATCCTCTGTCTCTTGTGGATGGCTTTCTGATAGAGCAGAAAAGAGACCAGGGTACCACAACATGATAATGCTTTTTCCTAAAAAGGAGGCCAGAGTCCTGTCACTGTGAGTGTTCTTTCATCAATAATGGTTACTCTGCACCATTTCTAAAAAAATTAATATTTCAGATTACTTACTTATAGATACTGTCGGTTACCTAATGTCTTTTTTTTACACTTTTTATGTAATGATGTTTTTTTCATTATAGCTAGTTTACTGTGTTCTGTCAATTTTCTACTGTACAGCATGGTGACCCAGCCATACATATAAGTATACATTCTTTTTTCTCAATTATCATGCTCCATCATAAGTGACTAGACATAAAGCTGCACAGCAGGACCTCATGGCTTATCCATTCCAAAGGCAGTAGTTTGCATCTGTTAACCCCAAGTTCCCAATCCATCCCACTCCCTCCCCCTGCCCCTTGGCAACCACAAGTCTATTTTCCAAGTCCATGATTTTCTTTTCTGTGGAAAGGTTCATTTGTGCCATGTATTAGATTCCAGATATGTGATATCATATGGTATTTGTCTTTCTCTTTCTGACTTACTTCACTCAGTATGAGAATCTCTAGTTCCATCCATGTTGCAAATGGCATTATTTTGTTCTTTTTATGGCTGAGTAGTATTCCATTGTGTACATATACCACATCTTCCTAATCCAATCATCTGTCAATGGACATTTGGGTTGTTTCCATCTCTTGGCTATTGTGAATAGTGCTGCAATGAACATATGGGTGTATGTATCTTTTAAAGGAAAGTTTGCCCAAGAGTGGGATTGCTGGGTCATATGGTAGTTCTATGTATAGATTTCTAAGGTACTTCCATACTGTTCTTCATAGTGGTTGTACCAGTTTACATTCCCACCAACAGTGGAGATGGGTTCCCTTTTCTCCACATCCCCTCCAGCATTTGTTATTTGTGGATTTATTAATGATGGCCATTCTGACTGGTGTGAGGTGATATCTCATGGTAGTTTTGATTTGCATTTCTCTGATAATCAGTGATGTTGAGCATTGTTTCATGTGCTTGTTGGCCATCTGTATCTCTTCCTTGGAGAAATCTCTATTCATGTCTTTTGCCCATTTTTCAATTGGGTTGTTGGTTTTTTTGCTGTTGAGTTGTGTAAGTTGCTTGTATATGCTAGAGATTAAGCCCTTGTCCGATGCATCATTTGAAAGTATTTCTCCCATTCTGTAAGTTGTCTTTTTGGTTTCCTTTGCTGTTCAAAAGCTTGTCAGTTTGATTAGGTCCCACTGGCTTATTTTTGCTTTTATTTCTATTGCTTTGGGAGACTGACCTGAGAAAACATTTGTAAGGTGGATGTCAGAGAATGTTTTGCCTATGTTCTCTTCCAGGAATTTGATGGTGCCTTGTCTTACATTTAGGTCTTTCAGCCATTTTGAGTTTATTTTTGTGCATGCTGTGCTAGTTCATTGATTTGCATGCAGCTGTCCAGGTTCCCCAGCAATACTTGCTGAAAGGACTGTCTTTTTCTCATTTTATGTTCTTGCCTCCTTTGTCAAAGATTAATTTCCCATAGGTGTCTGGGTTTATTTCTGGATTCTCTGTTCTGTTCCATTGGTATGTATGTTTGTTTTAGTACCAGTAGCACACTGTCTTGATGACTGTGGCTTTGTAATTTTGCCTGAAGTCTGTGAGAGTTATGCCTCTTGCCTGGTTTTTATTCCTCAGAATGACTTTGGCAATTCTGGGTCTTTTGTGGTTCCATATAAATTTTTGGATTGTTTGTTCTAGTTCTGTGAAAAATGTCATGGGTAATTGGATAGGTATTGTATTGACTCTGTAGATTGCTTTGGGTAGTATTGCCATTTTTACAATATTAGTTATTCCAACCCAGGAGCATGGACTGTCTTTCCATTTCTTTACATCTTCTTTAATTTCCTTGATTAATGTTTTATAGTTCTCAGCATGTAAGTCTTTTACCTCCTTGATCAGGTTTATTCCCAGATATTTGATTTTTTTGGGGTGCAATTTTAAAAAGTATTGTATTTTTGTATTCTTTTTCTAATATTTCATTGTTAGTATACAGAAATGCAACTGATTTCTGAATGTTAATCTTATATCCTGCTACTTTGCTGAATTTGTTGATCAGTTCAAGTAGTTTTTGGGTTGAGTCCTTAGGGTTTTCTATATATGGTATCCAAAAAAGAAAACTATAGGCCAATATCTTTGATAAATATAGATGCGAAAATTCTCAACAAAATTTTAGCCAACCAAATCCAACAACATATATAAAAGATCATACACCACAACCAGGTGGAATTCATCCCAGGTGCACAAAGATGGTTCAACACACAAATTGATCAATGTCATACACCACTTTAACAAAAGAAAAGTGAAAAAACACATGATCATCTCAATAGATGCAGAAAAAGCATTTGACAGAGTCCAACATCCATCCATGATAAAAACTCTTTCCAAAGTAGGTATAGAGGGAACATACCTTAACATAATAAAAGCCATTTATGACAAACCCACAGCAAATATAATACTCAATGGAGAAAAGCTGAAAGCCTTCCCACTAAAATCTGCAACAAGACAAGGATGCCCACTCTCAGCACTTTATTCAACATAGTATTGGAAGTCCTAGCCACAGCAATCAGACAAACAAAAGAAATAAAAGGCATCCATACAGGAAGGAAAAAGGTAAAACTATCACTCTATGCAGATGATACTATATATAAGAAACCCTAATGTCTTTTCTCTCCTCCTTCCTAATAGGGCTTTGATTTTGTCCAGGCATTTAAATGTGTGACCACATTCCTTGGGGTGGGCAGGTTCCTGCCCTGACCCTAGCCCTAGGGATTTGTCCTGGTGGGTCTAAACCAATTGGAGTTGTTCTATCCCTTTGCCAGTGATTGGTCAGGTATAAGCATGTGATCCAGTCCTGTTCAATAAAGTCTAGAGTCTGGGAAGTGTTTCTTTGCTACTAAGAGAAACAGAGTGTCATCTCCACCTTCTGTAGACACTGTTGCATCTGGATATGGTACCTGGATCTGTGCCAGCCACCTTGCTCTCAGTCTGAAGATGAAGCTAAGTGAGAGAGGAAGGTAGAGCCAGGAGAGTCTTAGAGGAACAGAGTCAATTTCATTTTTGTGACATGTAGAGAAATTTGTTCAGGAAAAATAATAAATGTTAAAATATCAAGCCCCTTTGAGTTGAGCTTTCTGGGTATTTTCAGCTGAGAAATTTCTAATAGATATCATTACTGTTTGGGTGAACCATACTTCTCAATGCTGTTTTGTAGTTTGGGAGAACCACGTCCACCCTTGCCCACACCCGAAGCCTATCTTTTACACCATGAGATTGAGCAGAGGTGAGTGTCACTGTTGATCTAATTGAAGCCCAGGATATATCTTGAAATGGAGAACTCAGAAAGCAACAAAATGTCAGATTTTATCTTGTGGAAGCACTGATAGGATACGTCCTGAAGAAGAAGTTGGAATTGGTTCGTTTAGGAGACTTGGAAGGCATGATGGACATAGAAATCTAAGTTTAAAGTCCCTAGTGTAGCACTATGGAAGAATGTCTACTTTCATACTCCAAATTAGCTAAAATTACATATTTTGTCCTTCCCTTCTGAGACCGCATATTTCAACCCCCCTGTAAATTACTTTGTTGTATGTCATATTCTTATGTGTTAGGCTGTTGGCCAGGGGTAGAGGTATTGGCTTTATTTTATGGTCTTTTTGGCACTCCTAGTTTTTCACTAGATCCACTATAGCATGTCATAGCAATGGAAAGTGACACATAACCTTGGAATTACCAGTGAAGATAGAATATACTTCATTTTTTTCTAAGACAAATGTTTCCCTAGCCTATTTACATCTCTGAAATTGGACTGCATGTCACAATTGCTCTTGGCCAAGTGGCAGTCATGATATAGCCTGTCATTGCCTGTTCACACGCATCAACACTCATAGAACTGGCTCTAGTGGCTCAGAAGAAATTCCTAGAGACCATAGGGGAGGTCTCTTTTAAGAAATGCTATATCACGAATAGTCCTCATGGCATAAGGGAAGATTTTATATGCCAAAACATGAACATGATTGCTTCTGAGTCTGAAAGTTATTCAGAAAGTCGTTCATAACATATATTGATTAAGTTATTAGAAAGACAATAACTTAACAAATATATTGTATGAAAAAACCCATGTCTATTTATGCCTTTGTGTTTAACGCATTTTTAAATAAATAGGAAATAAAAATTCTAAATTATAAGAACACATTATATTCTAGCTTTACTGGTGTTATTAAAAGTTATTTTAGAGACATGTGAAATAATGATGAGTCTTCAGTTAATAAAATGCCTTAGATTCAATGAAAGATGGTTATTGGACGGTCAGATCTTCCTGTCACTGAAGAATAATATGCATTTTCTATTACACTTGTCAGAAGGTTCCTTCCTTTGAGCACAGCTGCCTCTCTTGTTGCTCTTTTTTTTTTTTCCTTTTTTTTGATCACCTCATAGCATATGGAGTTCCCTGAGCCACAGTTGCAACCAACAGCACAGGTGCACCAACTTCAGGATTCTTTTAACTCACGGTGCTGGGCTAAGGATTGAACCCTCTGCTCAGCGCTGTAAAGGAGCCTCTGACCCCATTTGTGCCACAGCCAGAACTCCTACTTGCTGCTCCTTTTTTTTTCTTTCTGAAAAACCTTTGTACCTTTCGAATTTTTTCACTTTTTTTAAACTCAGTAAATTTTAGGATATTTATAGTTGTACAAAGTTCATCACAACCCAATTTTACCGATACTTCAAGTGGATACTCCTGATTGGCTAGACTCAGTCACATGATTTCTTCAAAACCGGAAAGGAATCTGGGTATGTGATTTCTAATTTCTGAGGTGTGGGATGAAACTCAGGATGTAAGACTATCTCAGACGGTAGAAAAGTAGTCAGGTTTCAATAAAGGAATGGCATTTGAGATGGACATCAAAAGTATGTGCTGTTTTTAATGAGCAGAGGAGGGTGGAAAAGATGTTCTTCACGCAACACCTAGGAGGGTGGCGGGAAAGCATTGCCCATATCTGAGGAAAAGGGAAGAGTATTGCACGTTTATGGGGAATATAGGAAAGGCACAGGGGAGCAAGATAGTGGAAGGTCTTAGGTTTCAGGCTTAGGAGTTTGTGTGTATTTCAGGGACCATATGGCATATTAGCGCGGGGAAGTGGAAGATGCTGTGGTTTCTTTAGTCTTAAATAATCCATGGACTCCAGCCTACTCCCAAAAGAACAAGATTGGTTCAAGAATATATCTAGGTATCTAGCAGTGATGTGCAAAGTGAATTCTTTTTTGCAAGTAGATCTTCTAAGGTATTAAAAAAGTACATACTTAATTAGATACCTCAGCTCCTGGGCAACTTTCTTTATGAAATGTTCAGATTATACGATTATTTTCTAAAACAGTCATTGTGGGATTTGGTACGGATATGGGTTCTATCCTCTATGCATGCCCTTATCCTTTCTTTCTCCTTTTAGCAAGAGAATTTGAAGTGGTTTGAGGTTTGGAAGGAGAATTGGAAGACACATGCTCCAGCATGCCAGTCTTCAATATTGAATGAGTGTTGACATAACATTTTCTTCCTTTTTTTCTTTTTTTTTTTTTTCTCTTCTTGGACTGCAAAGTGTAATTCTTATTTCATGCTGTGAAAACTGTAAGTGAAGTTCCATTGTAATGAGAAATGGATATAGGTAAAGCATTATATCCAAACTTGAAAGAGCTGAATCCAGTCATTTTAAGAAGAGCTGCCTCGTATATTCTCATTACCAGCTGAGCTCTCTATGAAGGATGCACTGGGAGAAGTAGTGAAGCACGAGGGTTTGATCATCAATAAATCAAGTGGTTGATGCCTCTGTAGCTATTTGTGATCTTTCTGTTAGTGCTTTCAAAAATAAGCCACTATACATAAATTTTATTATGTGCATTTTTATCTTTTTTTTTTTTTTTTTTTTTTTTTTTTTTTTTTTTGTCTTTTTGCTATTTCTTGGGCCGCTCCCGCGGCATATGGAGTTTCCCAGGCTAGGGGTCTAATCGGAGCTGTAGCTGCCAGCCTATGCCAGAGCCACAGCAACTCGGGATCCGAGCCGCGTCTGCAACCTACACCACAGCTCACGGCAACGCCGGATCGTTAACCCACTGAGCAAGGGCAGGGACCGAACCCGCAACCTCATGGTTCCTAGTCGGATTCGTTAACCACTGCGCCACGACGGGAACTCCTATCTTTTTAAAATATACCTCTAATGGCAAGTATCAACTCTGAGATTATGACATAGAAAGCTGTTCTAATTGGCAATCTCTAAGCTATGCAGGGTCTTTTCATTCTTTAGTTTTGCTGTTGCTTGCAGTGGCTGTTGCTATTTGCAAATGGCATTCTCACCTTCATAATCTGCCTGACTCTTTTGCTGCCAGGCTCATTCATTACAGTAGTTAGCTTTTGCTATAGACAGACCACCTAGCCCACTAGCTTAAAAAACAACCGTTTATTATTGCACATGAGCAACAAGTTATTTGGATGCTTCTGCTGATCTGAGGCAGACATGTGAGTAGCTGGGCTTGCTTATGTCTGTGGTCACCTGGCAACTTGGCTGGGGAGAGTGTGTGAGTGAACATGGCCTCACTCATGTGTCTGGTGGTTGTCTCACTATTAGTGAGGAAGATGAGGATGACTGGGCTACATACTGCTGACCATCCAACAGTCTGATAGCAGTTAGGCCTGCAGAGGCCCAGATGCAAAATCTTCACGTTGTAATTTCCTCCACACTCTATCAATCATGGAAAGTCACAAGGCCAACCCCAATTCAAGGGGTAAGGAAATCGATATCACTTTATGGAGGAGCTACAGAGAATTGTGGCCATTTTTGTAATTGATCCGAATCACTTTCTCTCTAGATAAAGTGACCGGCTGGTATGTCTTCCCTGACAGTCTTCCAGGTGTAAAAATCTATGCTGTGCAAAATTGTTTTCCCTCTATTCACCTTGGGCAATATTCACCTACTAATTATCTCTGATTGTACATTGGAAATTTTGCTCTCTTGCCTTCTCCTTAAAGATTCAAATATACCCTGACCCAGACAGTGTAGGTAGTAAAAGGAGCACTAAGCCTTTGATTTCATTTTGATGTCTCAAAAGGCAATGGGAGGATTCTTTTGTTCATTTTCTTTTTACAGATGCCCCTGTGACATATGGAAATCCCTGGGCCAGGCATCGAATTGGAGCTGCAGCTGCAGTTTACACTACAGCCACAGCAACACCAGATTCAAGCCACATCTGCAACCTATGCTGAAGCTTGTGGCAATGCCAGATCCTTAACCCAATGATCGAGGCCAAGCAATTGAACCTGTACCCTTACAGAGACAATGTCAGATTCTTAACTTGCTGAGCCACAACAGAAACTCTGGAGAGGTCTTGCAAGTAAAGCTTCTGTTGCAATTTTAGGAAAATATGCTCTGTTTAAGTCACCTAATTGAGGTGAAATCATAGCAGATAAGCATCCCAGCTGCTTCCCCCCAGAGGAATAGTCATCTTTCTTCAATTCATATGAAGATACATAGGCCAGTGGCATCCTGATTAAAAGCTCTCCAAGTCCTAATTTCATCAACTGTAAATTGAACAGGTGGAAACTCTCAATTCAATACCCATTTATTTATTTATTAAAAGGAACTCTCTTTATTTTATTATTATTATTATTATTATTTGCCTTTTCTAGGGCCACTCCCGTGGCATATGGAGGTTCCCAGGCTAGGGGTCTAATCGGAGCTGTAGCTGCCAGCCTTTGCCAGAACCACAGCAACGTGGGATCCAAGCCACGTCTGCGACTACACCACAGCTAAGGGCAATGCCGGATCCTTAAGCCACTCAGCGAGGCCAGAGATCGAACCTGCAACCTCATGGTTCCTAGTCAGATTTGTTAACTACTGCGCCACGATGGGAACTCCTCAATACCCTTTTATGATGAAAACTTTCAACCAGCTATATGTGGAAAGAATTTACCTCAATATAATAAAGGCCACATATGAAAAACCCAGAGTTAACCTTCTACTCAATGGTGAAAAGCTCAAAGCTTTTCCTCTAAGGTCAGGAACAAGGCAAAGATGCCCACACTTACCACTTCTTTTCAACACAGTACCAGAAGACTTAGCTAGAGCAATTAGGCAAGAAAAAGAAATAAAATTCATACAAATTGGAAAGGAAGAAGTGAAGTAACCTTTGCTTGAAGATGATATGGTCACATAGGTAGAAAACCCTAAAAACTTTGCAAACAAAATTGTTAGAACTAATAAGTGAATTCATTAAAGTTGCTGAATGTGAAATAGATATGCAAAAATAATTTCTATGTACTAACAACAAACTATCTGAAAAGGAAATTAAGAAAACCATCAAAAGAATCAAAAAGAGTAAAATGCTTAGATAAAAACAATTTAACCAAAGAAGTGAAAGACTTGTATACTGGAAAACTACAAAATATTGCTAAAATTTAAAAGACACAGATAAGTGGAAAGATATTATATATTCATTGATTAGAAGACTTCATATTGTTGAAATGTTAATTCTACCCAAAGTGATCTACAGATTCACTGCAGTCCTTTATCAAAATCCCATTGGGGAGTTGTGGTGCAGGGGGGTTAAAGAACTGGTGTTGTTACTGCAGTGGTTTGGGTCGCTGGTGTGGTGCAGGTTTGATCCCTGGCTGGGGAACTCCCACATGCTGTGGGCATATCCAAAAAAAATTTCCAATGATGGTTTTCACAAAAATAGAAAAACAGTTCTAAAATTCACATGGAATCACAAAAGATGCCAAATATCCAAAGTTATTTTGGTAAGAACAAAGCTGGTGGAATCACACGTCCCCATTTCAAAATGTATTACAAAGCTACAAAGTAATTAAAATGGTGTGATATTGTTGTAAGCATAGATATAGACCAATGGAGCAGAACAGAAATCCCAGAAATAAACCTATTGCAAATAAACCTATGCAAATCCCAGAAATAAACCTATTGCAAATACAACTGATATCTGACGAGGGTGCCAGGAATACACAATGGGGAAAAAAGATTCTGTTCAAGGAATGGCACTAGGAAAACTGGATGTCCACAGGCAAAAAAGGAAATCAGACCTTTATTTTACATCATACACAAAAGTCAACTCGAAATAATTAAAGATGGAAACATAAGGCCTGAAACTGGAGTTCCCATTGTGGCTCAGTGGTTAACGAACCCTCAGTATCCATGAGGACGAGGGTTCAATCCCTGACCTCGCTCAGTGGGTTAAGGATCCGGCATTGCTGTGAGCTGTGGTGTAGGTTGCAGACATGGCTCAGATCTGGTGTTACTGTGGGCTGTGGTGTAGGTTGGCAGCTATAGCTCTAATTTGACCCCTAGCCTGGGAACCTCCATAGGCGCAGCCCTAAAAAGACAAAAATACCCCCCCAAAAAAAAAGACCTGAAACTATAAAACTCTTAGGCAAAAACATAAGGGAAAAGTTTTATGACATAGATCTTGGTAGTAAATTTTTGGATATGACACCAAAAGTACAGGCAACAGAAGCGAAATAGACAAGTGAGATTACATCAGAATAAAAACTTCTGCACAGCGGAGTTCCCGTGGTGGCGCAGTGGTTAACGAATCCGACTAGGAACCATGAGGTTGCGGGTTTGATCCCTGCCCTTGCTCAGTGGGTTAACGATCCGGCGTTGCCATGAGCTGTGGTGTAGGTCACAGACGCGGCTCGGATCCTGTGTTGCTGTGGCTCTGGCGTAGGTCGGCGGCTATAGCTCTGATTAGACCCCTAGCCTGGGAACCTCCATATGCTGCGGGAGCGGCCCAAGAAATGGCAAAAAGACAAAAAAAAAAACAAAAAAAAAAAACAACAAAAAAACCCCAAAACTTCTGCACAGCAAGGAAACAATCAATGGAGAGAAAAGGGAATCTACAGAATGAAAGAAAATATTAGCTAACCCAATATCTGATAAGGGATTAATATCCAAAATACACAAGGGCATCCTAAACTCAGTACCTAAATAGATAAATAACCTGATTAAAAATGCGTAAAGGACTTGAGCAGACATTTCTCCAAAGAACACATACAAATGGCCAACAGATACATGACAAGATGTTAAACATCACTAATCATTGAGGAGATGCAAATCAAAACCACAATGAGATATCACTTCTCACCTGTTGAGATGGTTATTATCAAAGAAAACAAAAGATAACAAGTGTCGATGAGAATGTGAGAAGTTGAGACTTTTGTACAGTGTTGATGAGAATGTACAATGGAGTGCAGCCAGTATGGAAAACAGTATAGAGTTTCCTTTAAAAAATAAAAGTAGAAGAGTTCCCGCTGTGGTATGATGGGATCAGCAGCACCTCTGCAGCACCAGTAGGCAGGTTCCGTCCCTGGCCTGTCACAGTGGTTTAAAGGATCCAGTGTTGCCACAGCTGTGGTGTAGATCACAACTATTACTCAGATCTTATCTCTGGCCCAGGAACTCCCTTTGCCCTTGGGGTGACCAGAAAAAAAAAAAATGTAGAATCACCATATAATCCAGCAATCCCACTTCTGGGTATATATCCAAAATAATTGAAATCAGTATCTTGAAGAAATGTCTGCATTCCCATGTTCATTGCAGCATTATTCACACTAGTCAAGATATGGAAACAACCTAAATTTCCATCCACAGATGAATGGATAAATAAAATGTGGTATACACATGAAATGGAATATCATTCAGCCTTAAAAAGGAGGAAATCATGCCATATGCAACGATATGGATGAACCCAGAGGACATTACACTAAGTGAAATAAGCCAGTTATAGGACAAATACTGTATGATTCCCTTCATACAAGGTATAGTCAAACTCACAGAAACAGAAAGTAGAATGGCAATTGCCAGGGGTTGGGGGACCAGGGGTCAGGGGTAGTGGGGAGTTGCTGTTCAAAGGTATGCAGTCTCAATTATGCAAGAAGAAAAAGTTCCAGTGATCTGTTGTACAGCTTGGTGCCTATAGTTAACAATAATGTATTGTGCACTTAAAAATTTGTCAAGAGGGTTGATCTCATGTTAAATATTTTTTTCCACAATAATAGAAAAAGAAAAAAACTCCAACTATTGTCATAAGGTAATCATAGGGATTCAATGATACAATTCCCATAGAATCTATACAAACTATAAAACGCAATAAGACTACTTGGTTATTACTGATATTTTAGTACTATTTAATACTGATGGATGGCTTGTATTTTAGAATCTCCAGTAATAACTTGCCTTTGTCATTTTAAGAATCACTCATCATGATCAATGAAACCATCCAGGAAGACAGTATAAAGTGTTTATTGCCATTATTCAACTAAACAACTATTTGCTAAGTTTCTACTGTGTATTCAGAAATGTTCTAGGCATTTCCCATATTTCTGTGGGAAATAAGTATGAGATAGACATCATCCTTGTCTTTAAGCAATTGCATGATCTAGTTAGGAAAATGAAGCTCTTGCATACCAGATAATTAGCAAGGGATGAAATGGTAATGAATCAAATAATAAGCAGTCTTAGAGCCCAGTTGAAGTTCAGACAAAAGGAAGATCCTAGAAGTACAAATGCCCCATGACATTTTCATAGAAAAGGTAGGACCTCAGAGAATTTAGAAGAGCTGGCTAGCCAAAGAGGAGAGAGACAATTGCAATTGCTATGGCACTCTCTTAGTACCATCTTGCCTTCTGTGTCTCTAAAACTGTGAGGATCTTCTTGATTCAGTTGTCAATCATTAGACAGTGCATGGTTTCAAAGCAGACTTCTTTCTTTAGCGTAGAAGAAAATTTCTCACTACATGACAGATTTCCTTATGGATGACCTTCGCCTTTTTTTAATAGCATCTTCACAGCTAGCATCATTTCTGACAGGAGGATATCTCTGATCTTGATGATAATCATCAGAAATTCACATTGATTTATGATACTTTCAGAGGATGTACAGTTACTAGGTAGATTCACCCAGAGATACACCTCGATTAGCAAGGAAATTAATTTGCATCCTGATTTCAGAGTGTTTCTTTTTCCTTCAATAGTTCCTTAATGTGTTGTTTCTCAATGTATGGGCTGTGGGCTACCTACACCGGAATCCACTGGGTGTGGTAGTTAAAAAAGCAGATTTCTGAAACCCATCCCAGGCCTACTGAATTAGAATCTTTGGGGAGGACCCAAGAATCCCCATTTGTGTGAGCATCTTGGAGGATCTCTTGCACGTCAGTATTGCACAATCATGTCTTAATGCTCCTTGAACTTACAAACACCCCAAAGTCCCCTCCACCCCCCCACCTCTGTCTCTGATCACGTCAGTTTTCTCATCTTGGGACCTAGGCATCAGATTTTTTAAACACATAAGGCAATTCCAATGTGTAGCCACAGTTGATGACCACTGGCTTACAATATGGAGCAATATTTTTCAAGCTTCAATGTGCATACGAACCACCTGGGGATTTTATTGAAAGTATGATTCTGATTTAAGAAGTCCAGAAGGCATTACATTCTGCATTTCTAAGAAGTTCCCAGGTGATGCAGATGCTGCTGATCCATGGACCACAATTTGAGTAGCAAGAGCTTAGAGAAAAATACATTTAATCATTTAGCACCCCTATTCTTCATTGGCATAAGCTTCATCATGACTTAGAGATGATCAAGCCTCATTCCGTATTAACTAATTCATGGCATAGTAAAAACTTGGTTCAAAAGTATCCTTTTTCCAGCTTCCTGTAAAAATAGTACTTCTCCCAAACTTTTTACACTGGCCCACAAACCCTTCATCTCTACCTCAACCTCTTTTCTCCTCCCTCTGCACTTGGCGTCTTTATGTCTCTCACATATATCAGCTCATTCCTGCTCAACTTTGTCTTGTGGTTTCCTGGCAGGCTCTTCTCACAGTTCATTTCAAGACTGGCCATCTCTGCTCTTTTAGGATGAAGCTTCAGTGTCATCTCTTTAGTGGGAACTTCCCTGTTTTCCTCCATCCCACTCCCAACATATATTCTCTATTACATCATCATGTTTTGTTTTCTTTTAAATAGAACTTACTATCGAAATTCCTGTCGGTTTATTCCTTTTTTTTAAAGTTTGTCTATTTCCCTGCTTCGCTTCCACTACTCTGGAGGCCACCCAAGGTTGAAGGCCTGGTCTCCCTTGTCCACAGCTAGCCCAGTGCCTGGAACAATGCCTGATATATGGCGATCGATCCATAAATATTGTGGAAGGAGTGAATGGTAATCTGTAAAGTCATCTGCTCTGTGTTTACAATACCAGTTCCTGGGTTCCATCCTCAGAATATCTGTTTTAGCAGTTTGGGAAGGGGCTTCAAGCACCCTAGTTTGAAAAACCAAGTTCAAGAGTGTGGGTTCCTCTCTTGATTGAATTTTCTTGGATAATAATTATGGATTATTCTCGGTCATTAGAATTCCTGACTTCTTTTAGAAAAATAATATATCACAAAAAATAGGTATATTTCTCCCGGCTTATGAGCTTGGTTTTTTTTTTCTTTTCTTTTCTTTTTACAGATGCATCTGCAGCATGTGGAAGTTCCCAGGCCGGGTGTCGAATCAGAACTGTAGCTCCTGGCCTATGCCACATCCACAGCAATGCCAGGTCTAAGCCATATCTGTGACTTAAGCCACTGCTTGTGGCAATGCTGGATCCTTAACCCACTGAGGCCAGGGGTTGAACCTGCATCCTCATGGACACTATGTTGGTTCTTCTTCTTCTTCTTTTTTTTTTTTTTTTTTTTTGTCTTTAGGGCTGCACCCACAGCATATGGAAGTTCCTGGACTAGGAGGAACTTTGTTGTGGCCACAGCCACAACAAATTGGGATACAAGCCATGTCTGCAACCTACACCACAGCTCATTGCAACACTGGATCCTTAACTCAATGATCTCAGGTTCGATCCTCATGGATACCAGTCGGTTTTGTTACCGCTGAGCCACAATGGGAATTCCAGCTTGGGTAGATTTGATATGGCTCCCAAATCATGAGCACCACATCAGACCACACTTCTGATCTCCTGAAGCAATATTTTTCAATATTTTTGGGTATTATATGTAGTATTTTTTTTCTTTTTTCTTTCTTTCTTTCTTTTTTTTTTTTGCTTTCTTTTAGGGCCACACTTGTGGCATATGGAGATTCCCAGGCTAGGGATCCAATTGGAGCTACAGCTGCTAGCCTATGCCATAGCTATAGCAATACAGGATTCAAGCCAAGTCTGTGACATACTCCACAGCTCACAGCAACGCCGGATCCTTAACACACTGAGCAAGGTCAGAGATCGAACATGCAGCCTCATGGTTCCTAGTTGGATTTGTTTCTGCTGTGCCACGAGGGAAACTCCAGATCCAGTAATTTTTATTTCCTAAACAATCTCCAGGTGATTCTGAGTTTTGCACAGACCTGGAGGGTGAGGGATGTGTCATTAGAACTGATGGGACATGAAGCCAGCATTGATGTTAATTCCCCCCACACACATACGTAAAGCCTCTGAATAACATGCTGTATCTGATAGAAACACTTTTGGGGCAAGCAACGGCAAAAAATATCTGATTAATTGGAGATTAAACAATAGATGCCTTTTCCCTCTTTCATAACAAGAAATCTGAAGCTAGGTGTTTACTGGCATTGGTTCAGTAGCTCTGCAGTGCCATCAAGGAATCAGATTGTTTCTGCCTTTGTCTCCTCATATACTTGTTTTCTTCCTCATGCTTGTGACTTTGTTTGCATAAAGCCCACACAGCTTCAGGCATCACGTTCATGTTCAAGGCAAAGCAATGTGAAGGGCTCACTTTTTTTTTTTTTTTTAATCCAGAAAGAATCTCTTCCAGAAGCTCCCTCAGAAGACATCTTGTTTTTCCTTGGCTAGAACTTGGCATTCTGCAAGGAAGTTTGGGGATGTGAATAGAGAGCTTTCCAGACCACAGTGTGAGGGAGGTAGCCAGTGGGAAGGGGATGGGAATGGCCTTTAAGTCGCCAAGGAACAATATCCCATATACCAGTTGTGGGCTGTTCAGTGCAAGGTGAAGTCCAAAAGGAAGACTTCTACCCTCTCTTGCTCCATTCAATCTACGCTTTTCTAGGATTATTTTTTTCTTTGCCTAGAAGAGGATTGTCACCTGGTAAAACATTTTCACTTCCAAATTCTTTTCTTGAATTGAGATATATTCGACATATAAGATTGTGTTAGTTTCATGTGTACAACATAATTGTTTGTGCCTCGTAGCCTGTGTACATTGAGAAATGACCACCAAAATTAGTCCAGTTAACATCCCTATCTTGTCACATAGTTAAAACTTTTTCTTATGATGAGAATTTTTAAAAGCTTCTATCTATCTATCTATCTACTATCTATCTACTATCTATCTATCTATCTATCTATCTATCTATCTATCTATTTACCTATCTCTATATCTATGTAGATGTCTATGTAGATATGTCACATTTTCTCTATCGATTCATCTACCTTTATTCATTCACCTATTTATGGACACTTAGGTTACTTCCATGTCTTGGCTATTGTAAATAATGCTGCAATGAACATGGGGGTACATGTATCTTTTTAAGTTAGGGCTTTCATTTCCCTCAGGTAAATAGCCAGACATAGAATTGCTGGATCATAAGGTAATTCTATTTTGATTTTTTTGAGGAAACTCCATAATGTTTTCCATAGTGGCTGCATCAATTTACATTCCTACTAACAGGGCACAAGGGTACCCTTTTTTCCACATCCTTGTCAGCACTTGATATTTCTTGTCCTTTTGATAACAGCTATCCTAACAGGTATGAGGTGATAACTTTTTGTGGTTTTGATTTGCATTTCCCTGATGATTACCAAATACTTGATTTACCTCTGGTGGTAACAACAACTTATATGTTCCAGGCATTATCTACAAGTACTGCGTAGTATATATTAACTATTTAATCTTCATGAAAAACTTACATAGTCGATACAGTTATTATCCCCGGTTAACAAATGAGGAAACTGGGTTGCAGAGAAATTAAGTAATTTGCCCAAGGTCACTCAGCTGGTGACTAGTAGCCTGGGTTTCAAACTCAGGCAGTTTGGCTCTAGAGTCCATGTTCTTAACTATACCATACTCTACTCCCTTCTGCGAGATCTTAGGTTTAAGGTCCACTGATGAAAGGAATATAACTCAGTCAAACAAAGTTAGGCTTTCAACTGTTGCTGCAGGAAGGGAAATACACATCAGGGGAATAGTGAGGAACCTCAAAAGGGGAAACCAAGTAAAGATACTTAGAGGGTTTAGGGGACAAGAGTTAGTCACAGGAAGGTCTTAGCAGGGATAACTCAAGAATTTGTAAATCAGATGAGTTACCAGAAAACTCAGTGACCTCATCTTTGATACCCATGATTCCATGTGGAATTACTACTAGAACAACTGGGTCTGAAAGCTGAAGTTAAGAGAGTTTGAGTTTAGTTGATTTATCTTCATGTCATATCATTTGTTTTGTCAGTTGCACAGCTTTGCAAGTGGTGATTTATGTTTCAATCCTTAGTGCCCTCCTCACCAGCAAGCTGCCAGGAGGTTATTATTCATCTGTCAGTCCCCTTTCTGGTCATTCTTCAGTCTAAGAGAAAGAGAAGGCCATTGTCTTGCAGGGAAATGATGAATCCTGATTCATACCACTGTGCAATTGGTCGTGATAGTGTTTGCTATCTCAGGAGACAGGTCTTCTGATTCTTTTTGCTGGATAATTATTTGTGGACTCTTCTAGGGTGAAAGTGGCTGGAGTTATTCTCATTTAGTGACTGCAACATAGAACCCTGAGACAAGAAATTACTTGATCCACATGTCCCCTAAGCTACTTC
This sequence comes from Sus scrofa, assembly GCF_054392235.1. Taxonomy (NCBI): domain Eukaryota; kingdom Metazoa; phylum Chordata; class Mammalia; order Artiodactyla; family Suidae; genus Sus; species Sus scrofa. The sequence goes on along the minus strand of NC_139387.1, from coordinate 52,532,703 downwards.
TTTTGATGACCAAGTGGCTTTTTCTTTTGATTTAGTATAGGTAGTTCAATTTTGCCCATGTCTGGAGGATTAATACTCTTTCTAGGAATTATTGGGAACAGGATATTGGGAGTACCATGGTTAAAGGATCAGAGTATCTACCAATAATTGAGATTCTTGAGCCAGCAGAGAAGGAATAAACCAACCAAAAGAATAGAGAACAAAAAGTTGCAAACATGCAGTCATCAGTGGCTTCAGGCATCTGGGATCTAGGGCATAAGCCACCTATTTAACATTGTGTTCTGCTTTTGGACCAAAACAGCCCTGCAAATGTTGACTCAGTCATAGACGATGTCCAAAGCGATAAGGGAAATGGTATCTATGAATATATTCTCTCTAATATCAGTGGTAATTTACTGAGATTCTTTAGATGTCTTTTTCCAGAAAACTCATTTCCTCAATAGTTTAGTAGGTACTCTTAAAGGTACATTTGGCCTAGAGAGGGGAACTTCATTACAAGTTTAAAGAAACGGTTCTGAGTTCATGTTCTGTGTGCTTAAGGTCAGAACTACACCAGTGCAAACATATTTGAATATACAACATAAAAGGGCAATCCATCGTCAGTTTCCCCTAAAACACACTTGCACCTGCAGACTTCCTGGAGGTTCTTAAGGGGAGTGTCTTGAAGTACAGGGACTCAAACACCTGGAGGCCAACAACTGCAGATGTCTGCCTGAAGGCAAAGATTTGATTGGGTTGATGAAACCAGCATGGTATGTCCTAGCAAAACAATGATCTACAGATTACAAAGCTTGAAGTGGTTTTAATTCTGAAGATATGCAAATCCTATGCCGGCAAAAGGAGTGGGAGATTCTGCAACGAAAGTATGGAAGGATTTCCAAATGTGTACCATCAAGAACTAGAAATTTGGTTGACATGAAGGGTTTTTGTTTTACGCACATTAATTCCATCTTGTTTGAATATAGTAAAACAATTTGTGGCTGCCTCAAATATGGCTTAAGTGGAAAAGAAAGGAAGGTTCTTTGTTGCCTTGCACTCAGACTCTGTTTTTGTTAATGGGCTAGTGTGGGACTCTCTGAAATTTTCCCAAAATTTAAACTAAGTATTAGTTTTTTTAAAAAAAGACATCAATATCTACTTCAAAAAAAAAATCTCTAAAAATCTTTTGGGCTACCCAAAACACATCAAAGAATAATATTCAGAATAAATTAGAGTAATTAAGTAAATTTCCTTTGATTAATAAATTATCTTCCATTTAAAAGAAAAGAAAAAGAAAAAAGCTAAACTGCTTAGAGTTCAATCAGCCAAGATGCTTGTTTGAAAAGCTGTTGGGTTTGCCTGTCTCTGGTTGTTCTTTTTTTTTTTTATTATTTATTTTTATCTCTCTGGTTGTTCTGATTCACATTCAGACCTGCGCTGTTGCTAACAGATCTGCCTATTTTGTGAAATTACTGCAGTTATACAGCTCCAAGTGAGAGTCTTTATGGTATGGTGTAAAAATTAAGCATTTTGCAGGCTCAGTCACACTATGCAATTTCAAAAGTTCTTAAGTCTAGGTCAACTTGAGCAAGTTTGTTCTTGATATATGTGCTACTTCCAAAAATATGTCGAGGTATTTATTTGATATGAGAATGGTTTATATCTCCCTTCCCAGAGGAACAATGAGGTAAACAGAGGTTGTGATTAGTGGTTGCACACTCACCCGGAACTCTAGGACCTACTATTTGGATTTTGGTCATATCGATTTAAAAAATTTAAATCTTGTGGTCCCTGATTATTTACTGATATCATCTTGTCAACTTTATTCTAAATTATTTTCTTCCTTTTTGAGGCTAAGAGCCAGGAGACCAAAGGCTCCCACTCCTCTGACCAGTTAAAGGAAGGCAATTAGGTGGAAATGCCTCTTTAGACACAGGTTTGAGCACACCAAATGTAATTCTCAGACTTACCTGGATCCAAGAGTTAACCTCAAGAATCTCTTGACTCATACTTTTAATTTTTCAGAAATATTTACTGGAACAAAAAAATCCAAACTCACAATCTCTCACATCACTTAAATAGTACATTTGGAAGCCATCATGCTCTTCACAGTAGTAGGGTAATAAAATAGAGCACTATTAATGATGATTATTTATGCTATTTAGCTTCATGGATATTAAGAGGCATTATTTCACATCGGAAGAGTCAAAAAAATTTTTTTGGTTTATTTCTAAACATTATTTCAGACATTTATTCTACTGCTGTCAATGGTGCTTTTGGTTAACTCCAGAGAATGAATACATACCTACCCAACCAACCTATTCAAAAAAAACCCTATTTTTTTTTTCAAGAACTTGGTTATTCTCCCAGATTCATCTAGAAACTGATAAAAAGATCCACCAACAAAAGCAAAGATGTAAATTGAGATTATTATATGACAGTTCCAGGCTCTCTGTCAACCTCTAGCTGTATAGATCAGCTGTTGTTTCTCTATGGGGTAGAGTGAGACTGACATTTTCTCTTTTATAATCCCTTGAGTTGAGAATAAGCCAGTTTTCTTGGGCGGGGATGGGGAGGATGGACTGACTGGATCACTTCTAGACCAGTTACCAGAGAACACACACTCTGCTCATCTCCCTAGAGTGGATAGGGGAGTCAATTTCATACACAACTCACCCTTACCCATGGCTCTTTCACATCAACCCTGTAACTATTTATTTATTTATTTATTTATATTATTATTTTTTTTTTTTAAGGGCCATGCCTACGGCATATGGAAGTTCCCAGGCTAGAGATCTAATCGGAGATGCAGCTGCCGACCGTAGCCACAGCCACAGCAACGCTGGATCCTTAACCCACTGAGCGAGGCCAGGGATGGAATCCGAATCCACATGGATACTAGTTTGGTTAGTAACCTGCTGACCCACAATGGGAACTCCCTCAACCCTGTAACTAGAACTAAGAAAATCCAAGAATTAACTGCATGTAACCAACTGAAGCCATAAGTGGACTGAGTATTCTCTAGGAACAGACAAAACTTTTTTCCTGAACATTTGATTGTCAAACACCCCAGAAATAGAATAGTCTTAAATGGAGGACTAGAGAAGTTGTGTTAAACTAGGATTTGGGGAAAAGTGCCATTTAAACTTTATTTTCAATGATAAGCAATGTTAGACCAAACAGTTCTGCTATGGTACATTCCCTCTCCCAGTGTCATAGGAAATCTAGTGGTAAGAACCTAACCACCCTTCCCTTCAACCTCTCACTCTATCCTCCACTTTTCCGTCAGAATTCTTTCTAAACTTCCCATCTAACCATGCAATTTTTCTGCCTAAAAGTCTTTGATAGATCCCCACTCTCCCAGAAAATAAGGTCCAACTCCCTCATCTAGGCACTAGAGGTCTTTCATAATATGGTCCTAGTCAAAATTTCTAGATTCTTCTCTTTTGACCCAGCTCATCCTTAGCCACACTAAGCTTTTCACTGTTTCCTGACCATGCTGAGTCTCCTGTGCAGTTCTCTGTACCTGGAATGCCCTTTCCCCACCGGGGTATATGCAGCCCAGATTTGGGCTTATCTCTTCCCATTTTGCCCCCAAAGAAGCAAAACCCTTGCTCTGAGGTCACATGACATTTTTGGTAGTTACATATTCATGAATCTGTCCTACTAAGTTGTGAATTCCCTGATGGAAATGATAATGTATTATTCATCTTTATTCCCCCAGTTTCTTATGTAGATATGGTGCATAACACATATTCAATAATTGTTGAATTTCACAGTGTTTGTTGAACAGCAAATTTGGGCAGGATATGTTGCAGATACGTGATAATAGATTTAAAATATTGACTTATTTATTTTTGGTTCCCATTACTTTGTTAGACCTGTGCTGTCCAAGATAAATATAATGTAAGCCCCAGATGCAAGCCATATATATAATTTAAAACCTTCTAGTAGCTACATTAAAAAAAGTAAAAAGAAATAGGTAAAATTAACTTTCATGGTATTTTCATTTAACCAAATATGTCTAAAATATCATTTCAACATGGTATTAACATAAAAAGATGATTAACAGGGTAGTTTACACTTTTTAAAAGTCTTTGAACTCCAGGATTTATTTATTTATTTTAAATCTTCTTATGGCCACACCTGTGGCACATGAAAGTTCCCATGTTAGGGTTCGAATTAGAACTGCAGCTGTCGGCTTACACTACAGCAGCAGAAACACCATATCTGAGTAGCATCTGAGACCTATAATGCAGCTCACAGCAATTCCAGATCCTTAACCCACAGAGGGAGGCCAGGGGTTGAACCTACATCCTCAGGGATTCTATGTTGTGTCCTTAAACTGGTGAGCCACAACGAGAATTCCCAGGATGTATTTTTCACATCTCAATTTGGACAAGTCACAACCCAAGTTCTCAATAGCCTTATGTGGCTGGTAGGTACCATATTGGACAGCACAGCTCTAGAGATTTCTATGCTTCCATTCAGGAGTTTGCTGGGGGCTCTCTAATAACTGCCGCCAGGGAGGAGTAACAAACCAGAAAGCCAGGTCCAAGAAGTTTTTATCCTGGCTTTTGTGTTTCAAGTTAGGTCACTTCAGGGAAAGGATAGTTTCATGCAGAGGAAATGGAAGAGATCTGAGAGAAACCTTATGATGTGAAAAGGACTCTTCCTGCAAACTTCTCCCACAAGTATGGTGTGAGCAAATGTGGGGGGACTGGGAAGTGAGGGGAAATGTAAGGGGCAGTAGAAAGTGAATAGACAGTGTGGTTCTTGAGAAAGAAAGGCTCATACCCACCCCCACCTCAGGTTCAGAATAAGAGACAACTGAAATTTAAGTTGTTTTGGGGATTTAAGAGCATTTGGAGGCCTGGGTCCACTTTTCTAAGAAGGGATAGGGTAGGTGGGAAGTAGAAAGGCTCTTTATAGTGTGTCCAGGCTGATGGACCTGAGATGGACTCACAGAATTTCCATGTATCCCGGAGCTTTCTGATTAGCCCCACAACACAAGCTTAGCTCCGACACAATGACAGCCTATTTATAGTCCCATTGGGTCTCCTGTAGCTCATTCTTTTGTAAGAGAAGCAGAAGGAGCCCATGCCCCAGAAGCAGAGAAGCATGGCTGTTAATAGAGAGAGACATAAACAGACAAACAGATATAAACAGATAGATGGATTAGACACCCAGACATGGAGGAGCCTGTGGACAGGAAGGAAGAGCAATTGAGCAATGACCTATGTGGACACAGAGTCCAAGACCAAGAAGAAACAGGACAGCTGGACAGATGTCCCCATGCCTAGGTGATGATTCTGATAAAAGGACACCCCCTCAGACTTGGGTACCACATACGACTTCTTGGAAATCAGACACAACTCCAGGGACAGAATGACAGAACAAAACTGACTATGTTCAACTGGGCTTCAGTTTCTCCTACCTGAAGCATGAGGACTTATACCTACAATGAAGTTCAGTCATGAAAACTATAGGAAGTTATACCTCTTACAAAGCTGGTTTTGTGGACTAAATTCATGACCATCATTCAAAGGATATACTGGCCTCCTGGTAACCTGGCTGTATATTTCCATCAGTATTTATTTATTTATTTGTCTAGCATTTGTTTATTTATTTTCAGGTTGTAAAGTTTTATTGATGTACAGTTGATTTACAGCGTTGTGTTGATTTCCACTGCGCAGCAAAGTGATTCAGTTACACATATACACATAGCCATTACTTTTCAGATTCTTTTTTTCCATGTGGATGATCACAGAAAATTGAGTTCCCTGTGTGATACACCAAATCTCCATTGACCATCCATTCCATATACAAAAGTGTGCTTATGCCAGTGCCCAAATCCCAATCCATCCCTCCCCACAACCTTTCCCCTTTGGTAACCGTAAGTTTGTTTTCGAAGTGTCCTGACCATGTCTAGAATATAATCTTCTCTCATCCTTAAATATTTTTATTCAGGAAGGCCTTAAAGTCACAAAAAGAACGTTTAACTGTTTTCAATTGTACATTGTAATTAACTATAATTAACTAAGTATCTAGGAGATTCAGAGCATTTAAAAATGGGAAGACAGAGGTCTCTGCGTGTAGCCACTGAAGGAAAGAAATTAAAATATAGATGATGCTGAGAAATCCAGGCTTGATGAAATTAATACTTGTCACTAGTGCTCTAGAGAAGTGTTAGTCACGAAAGTCATCATCCGTCCCTAGGGCTGCAATGTACCCTGTTGCTTCGCTATCTTACTTTAGAAATTACTGGAGAGAAAAGTGAAGAAAATCTTAGATGTACGAAAATGAGAAGAATTTGTAGATTTCTCATAAGGAAGGAGCTAGAAGTCATTGGTCCTGAATTCAGAGGGTATATGTGAGTGCCCTTTGCCTATAAGTATATATTAAAAATTCTATATTTAACCATTGTAGATGGTTGGAGGTAATGTGGCTGGGGAAGGATGCAGGTAAACTAAGTCTATATGAAGCATAGACTATGTTTAAGAATCAAGATTTAATAAAGTGAGACATAAACTCTAAAGTCACTTAAATGTTAGCCCCTCAGAGACTTCTGTCATATACTTTTGACATCCTCTCCTCTTCCAAAACTAAGAGAGAGAAATGATGGATAGCTCACAAGTTGCAGAATAAAGACCCCTAACCCAGCACTTCCGAAAAAACCTTGAATCGAGTTGCCCTGGAAGTCCACCTGACCCAATGGGTCAAGAAGAAAGAGGGATTCAAAACTTGTCCTTAAGTTCAGAAAAGTACAAGAGGATGAACTGGGAAGTGACCAATTGAGGATAGTCTAAGAGAACTTACTAAAAATAACATGACTAGTCTGAGAGTTAGATATACTGGCAAAATTTAAAGAGCTAGAAAAAAGACGAAAATAGCAAGGAAAGAGTAGTTCCTAAATAACAGGGGTGCCCCTTGCCCCACAGGCTTGCTTTCTGATTGTCACCATCTCTCCAGGGAAGTCACATTCTCCCTGCACTCCCCTCCCCTGCCCAGGGCTTTGTTAAAGACTCTTTTTTTCCTTAGATGAGATAAAGGACAAGAGAATGCAACTGTTCACTTGCTGGATGGGCCTGAGGAATGCAGAAGAGTAGAAGACAGGCGCTCTCCTTACTTCCCTGCCAGAAATTTTTTTTTTTTTTTTGTCTTTTAGGATCACACCTGCAGCATATTGGAAGTTCCCAGGATAGGGGTTGAACCGGAGCTACAACTGCCAGCCTACACCACAGCCATAACAATGCTGGATCCCTGACCAACTGAGTGAGGCCAGGGATCAAACCCATGTCTTTACAGATACTAGTCAGTTTCATCACCACTGAGCCACAATGGGAACTCCCGCTGGAAATCTTTTAGGAGCTTGTTTACCGATGACTCCTTAAGGTGGGAATTACAAATGCTTTTTGCTATCTCTTGCTTCCTAAAAGTTGAAACAGTAATTTCCATTCTCAGAGGGTGTCTTCAAAGATAGCAGAGGAAAGTTTGGGAGCCAGAACCCAAGCAAGCAGAGAACATTCCTGAAGATGTTCATTTTGTGTCCATGTCAATATCTTTGAGATCCAATTGATTTTTACGTCAATTGCCATAGTGGTCATATGAACAGTGGTAGGAGCAGTAGAAGTGGAATTTTGAATATTTTTTGAGATTTATTATGTGTCAGGCATTGTAATAAACACTTAACCTAGAGTAACTAATTTAATTTTCATGATATCTACTGTTGTCATTATTATTATTTTAGGCCACACCCATGGCATATGGAAATTCCCAAGCTAGGGGCTGAACTGTAGCCACAGCTGCCGGCCTGCACCACAGCCACAGCCGTAGAATCTAAGCCACATCTGTGACCTACACCACAGCTCACTGCAACGCCAGATCCCTGACCCACTGAATGAGGCCAGGGATCGAACCTACATCCTCACGGATACTAGTTGAATTTGTTTCCACTGCGCCACAACAGGGAACTCCATGTTGTTATCATTATTATGTCCATTTTACTGATGAAGAGACTGAGACTTAGGGAGGCTAAATAACTTTGCCAAGGTCACATAAATAGCAAATGTGATATCACTCATATCTGGAATCTAATATATGGCGCAAATGAACCTTTCTATAGAAAAGAAACAAACTCATGGACAGTGAGAACAGACTGTGGTTGCCAAGGGGGAGGAGCAAGGGGGAGGGAAAGGGATGGACTGGGATTTGGGGGTTAATGGAAGCAAACCATTGCATTTGAACTGGATAAGCAATGAGATCCTGCTGTATAGCACAGGGAACTATATCTAGTCACTTGTTAGGGAATATGATGGAGGATAATGTGAGAAAAAGAATGTGTGTGTGTATATATGTATATATATGTATATATGACTGGGTCAATGCGCGGTACAGCAGAAACTGATAGAAATTGCGAATCAACTATAATAAAAAATATTTAAAGGAGTTCCCATCATGGTGCAGTGGTTAACGAATCCGATTAGGAACTATGAGGTTGTGGGTTCGATCCCTGGCCTTGCTTGGTGGGTTAAGGATCTGGCATTGCCATGAGATGTGGTGTAGGTTGCAGACGTGGCTCAAATCCCACGTTGCTGTGGCTGTAGTGTAGGCTGGCAGCTACAGCTCTGATTGGACCGCTAGTCTGGGAACCTCCATATGCCGCAGGAAGTGGCCCTAGGAAAAGGCAAAAAGACTAAATAAATAAATAAATAAATAAAAAATAGCAAATGGCAGAGCTAGGAGTCAGTCCTTTAACCTGTTTTTGTCTTTTATCTTAACATGTAACACTAAATGTCTGTTACCCCAAGAACAAAGTCCAATCATTTGCAGGGCCTGGTGCAAAGGGAAAATGTGGGGCCCCTAGCTAAAAAAAAGTAAGAAAGTCAACATGGTACCACAAAGCATTAAACCAAACTCAGGGCCCTGAGTGACAACACGGTCACAGGCCCAGGAAGCTTGTCCTGACTGTTTCTAACTTCTGGGGATACAAAGAGGAATAATATCCAGTTGATGTCCTTAAGAACTGACAGGCTAGTCAGGAGATCAGACCTGTAACCAGGAAATGGCTATTACTTCTCGGGTAAGATAAGGCCATGGAAGGCAGAGACAGAGCAACTACTGCCCAGCCTGGGGCTTCAGAAAACAACAGTAATTATTATTTGCAGGAAATGCAGCAAGGGGATGGCCTCTCTTAGTTGTCTTTTCTTTCTCCCTCTTTCATTTCCTTCCCTGGTTGAGAAATCTGACTAAGGAGACTGAGAAATGGAGACAAAAGATGGCCTGAATCCTGATAAGCTGGTGGGAGAAGTGGTTTCATGTGCGTGGCTGGATGGGCTCATTTGCTCTTGATGGAAGCCTCCACATCCTGGTTCAGGCATCATGGGAGAATGGGGCCCCTGTGGGCTGCCGGTGTAGCGGGGACCTGCTCCATTCAGCCTACAGCACGTGGAGAATGGAACTGATCCTCTGCACGTGGCCGGCCCAGCAGAAACACTCAAGGTTTCCTCCAGAGGAGCAGGAGGGTGAGTGAGCAGCTGAGGGCTGTCAGGGGTGGTGTCCACCCCTCTGTCTGGCATACAGAGGCCAAAATGAGCCTTTCTCATTTTGGATCTTATAACTTCTGTCTCACCTTTGAATCCAATTACCAAACCTTTACATTCTTGCATTTTGTAGGCCCATCAGGGTGCAAGCGGTCTTCTACTAAATGCCCTGCTCTGTCTGTCTGTCTTTCTTTCTTTCTTCCTACCTTCCTTCCTTCTCCTTCCTTCTTTCTTTCTTAATGATGTTCATTTTTTCCAGTATAGTTGCTTTACAGTGTTCTGTCAATTTTATACTGTACAGCAAAGTGACCCTGTCACACATACATATGTACATTCTTTTTCTCACATTATCCTCCATCATAAGTGACTAGATTTAGTTCCAATTGCTATACAGCAGGATCTCATTGCTTATCCCTGGTCTTTGTTATAATTCTATACCAATTTTTGAGGAATGCAAAAAGAGACTTTAATCGGAATATTATTCTTCTTTCTTTTTTTTTCTTGGTCCTCAGGGAGAAGGCAAAAGCTTTCTTCTCCCTACCTAGGGAGAAGCTTCTGGTTTATCTTTCTAAAGGCAAAGGATTTCATTTTTAATGTTCTGGGTGAGATTAGAGAATAACAACATGAATAGACCTTGATTTGAGTGAGGTAAGTGGATGAAGACACTAAAGACTTCTTTGTTTAGAGGTGTTTATTACTCCTGTAATTAGGAAATGAGAAAATAGGGAGATGTTTTAAGATATTCCACTCCATAGCGGGCTATCTTTTCTCCCTCTTTTAAGGTGAATATTGCAAAAGTGTGTTAATTTTATTTGTTTACTAATGGTGTGAAAAAAATACCAAGAACAGTTTTCCTGGTGTGTGCTGTGGTGTATGTGTGTGTGTGTGTGTGTGTATCACAACAGAGCCTCTCAAAGGGTGATGCTTGATTCTTAGACCAACTGCACCAGGATCGCCTGGAAAGCTGATTAAAAATGTGCATTCCTAGATTCCATCATACTAAATCTGTAGAAATCTACATTTATACAATGCTCTATTTTTTGTTTGTTTGTTTGTTTTAGGGCCACACCCAGGGCATATGGAAGTTTCCAGGCTAGGGGTCGAATCAGAGCTGCAGCTGCTGGCCTACACCACAGCCATAGCAACACAGGATCCGAGCTGCGTCTTCGACCTACACAGCTCGTGGCAACACCAGATCCTTAACCCACTGAGCGAGGCCACGAATTGAATCTGCATCCTCAGGGATGCTAGTCAGATTCATTTCCTCTGAGCCATGATGGGAACTCCTGTACCATGCTCTTTAAGTGAATGTTTTCAAAACTAGAGTTTCAGGGGCTCAGAAATCCATTTAAAATGGCCCATCTCTGACAATATTCAGTAATTGACGGTGGCTGTGAAGTAGGTCTAGAGGTGACCCTGAATGAGGGTTCGAAGGAAGAGGCATTCATTTTAGGCTGGGTGGTTGGGTGAGCCTTTGAGCAGAGGGAGGAAAATAGACTTGAGCAGAGGGAAGGGAGGGTATTTCAGTGGCAGAGACAGCCAAGGCCATGGGAAAGCTGCTGTGAGTCCTCTTTAGAAGATGGGCAAGATGTATCTCCTTTGTGGCTGGGGCGGGAGGTGGAGATGGACAGCATATGGATCACTGAGCCTTTCTGCCATTTTCTGTTCCTAACTCAGAGTGGAAAACAGTTACCCTCTCATGGGCCTGCATAAAAGTCACTCTCATGGTCCTAGGTATGTGGTAGATAGAGAAAGAAAAAAATGGATGTAGATGCTGTCTACAAAGGGAGGTATCACAATGAAGATGTCGACTGATTCCATGGGAGAGAGAGGCCAGGCTTCATAACATCCAGGACATGGTGACCCTAAAGTCTCCTGGGTTGCAAGCCCAAGGGAAATGAATGAATGTTTTTATCAGTTTTCTTTGAAGCCATTTATCAGCTTTCTTTGAAGCCAGGGGCTTTCAAAAGTCTCATTTGGGGATCTACTTTTACTATCAGTCTGCACCCCATGTCAACTCCCCTAACCAGTCTTTACTTACATCCCTGTCACCCCTCACTGGCAAGCACCTGAACTTGGGGCCCCTTCCCTTGGGGAAACCGAGCCACGTTTGAGGAGGGTTCTGCGGTTTGCTCAAAAGTGGTCTGTAAATATGCCAGTTGAAAGTTGGTAATATAAACCCACATACTAGGAACCTATTTTAGAAACACAGTTTAAAATATATGTACAGGATTGGAGTTCCTGCTGTGCCTCAGCGGGTTAAGGACCTGACATAGTCTCTGTGAGGATGTGGGTTCAACCCCTGGCCTTGCTCAGTAGGTTAAGGATCTGGCATTGCCACAAGCTGCAGCATAGGTTGCAGATGAGCCTCCTGATTCAACCCCTAGCTTGGGAACCTCCATATACTGCAGGTGCAGCAGTAAAAATAAAAAACAAAATAATATATATACATATATGCATTTATAGGATTCTCTGAGTACCCCCGTTTCATATTTTGCAGACCATTCTCCATTTAAGTTTATATCATTGAAAAGAGAAGGGTGTGCCCCAAACAGAGACTGTTTTTATTTTAATGTTATCTTTATATATACTGCATTATTACATTTCTACAGACTCAGGGGTTGTTTTGCTTATTTTCACACTACTTTACCAGCTCAGGACTGAGCTGTAGCCACAAGGACTTGTGTGCCATCTCAGAGAGCTGCCCATCCTGCCCAGGTGTAGAATACAAGGTGGCCGCTGACAGTCAGGTTAGGGCAGAGGAGATCTACTCAGCCATCTGACTTACTCCATATCCCCACCTGTCCCAAGCAACTTCCTTTCCCTTCTTGTTGCAATGAAATATAGTTCCTCTGTATACCCGGAGATACAGAAAGAGAGGAGGTCAAGGGCATCAGTTTATCCTGGGGTGGTTCAGGATATCCTAAAGGAAATCTGACATTTAGATTAAGATAAGACTTTCCTACCACAGACTTTGTCCCTGGGTTCTTTGAGGCCACCTAAATATTCACTTTTTTTTTTAAGTCGAACCCACAAAATATGGAAGTTTCCAGGTCAGGGATCAAGAGGTCGGCGAGACACAGGCTGCACATCCTTCAATAAAGGGAATTCTGTGGGAGTTCCCATTGTGGCTCAGTGGGTTAAGAGCTGACTAGTATCCACGAGGGTGAGGGTTTGATCCCTGGCCTCCCTCAGTGGGTTAAGGATCAGCATTGCCGTGAGCTGTGGTGTAGGTCAAAAACATGGCTCGGATCTGGCATTGCTGTGGCTGTGGTGTGGGCAGGCAGCTGCAGCTCTGATTCAACCCCTAGTGCCTGAGAACCTCCATATGGGGTGCAGCTCTAAGGAAAAAAATAAAAAAGGGAAACCTGTATGCTGAGCTGTGACCCTCCAAGGTGAATCATCCTGACTGCTGGCCTGGTCAGTGGCCAGTGGCAGTTCTGGCCTCAGGCAGAATCGTTGTATAAGAGACATTTGTGGGAGCACCTTCTCCATTGCTTTACACACCTCTGGGTCTCCAAAGTTCTCTGTATTCTGTGGTGTCTTTGTTCTTCTGACAGACATACCAAGAGCTCATATAGACCTACAATGACGTCTGTCACAGTCTCCAGCAGTTTTCCCAACTTGAATGTTTCTCCTTGATGGCAGGGAGCCTTTCTTATGTTCTCCTATAACTTGCAGGGCTTATACCACCCATCTAAGCACAGAGCTTAGCAAGTGCCCAGTAAATATTTATTCACTGAGAGCAAAGATTTTTTTTAAATCCAAAGAATAAAATCTCTCATGGTAAAGTTTCAATTTCTGTGACATTAAGATGCAAGATATTTTGGGGAAAGGAACTTTATACTTCCAGTTACATATAGGGGTGTTCTAATAGAAGCTTCTTAGATCCATAAGGATGTCTGTTGAGGTTGTGATGGCTCAAGCCTTCTCATTGCAATGCTATCAGCAAATACAAGGTCTAAAGATTGGGTGGAAATATGGGGGATTAGGGGTTTTAGGTCTTCTTAAGCTATCTGAATTTCTTCCTAAATCTGTTAAAAAAGAAGTCTCTTCCCACCATCGAAAAATCAACAACTTGCTTGTAATCAGAAAGTTTATGAATATTTCTGTCCTTAACCATCTGAGCCTCTGAAAAGGAGCAGAAACATGAGGCCTATTGAACAATAGTGTACACTCTACTGTTTAATTACTTATATTAATACTTCTTGGAAAAAATGTAACATTTATAATTATATGAGTCTCTAAAATATTTATTGAAGTGTCATAGTTTCTTAATCTTAATTAGTATAATTATTAGCCAATTTTTCCATTGTTGAAGGATTATTTTTATTGCCAGCTAAAATTACTGTTTTCATTTGCATCACAAAACTCTTAAGTGGTTTGGTAAAATGTGAAAACATCACAAAACTTCCCTTGAGATGCACTGAATACATATTGGAATAATTTTTATTCCTCTGAGTATAAGATGGAGAATTTGGCTGATCTATTAATTCTTACCTCAGCAGACTTTTTTTGGAAAAGGATAATTGCCATAACAGAAATGTGACTTTTCTCATTCTGTAAAGTGCAATTTCTAGTTTAGAGTTCACTCCAGTGTTATTACTTCTGCTTTAAAAAATGCGTAGGAAACAGAGCCAGAAATCTTTGGAAATTCTAATATGGTATAGTACCTAAGGAAAATAGTGATGATAATTTTCTCAACAATTTGTGCAGTCATATTTGTCATGGTAAGAGGAAGTGTGAATTAAAAATCTAGAATGGGTTATGGGTTAGTGTTTCCCTGGTGGCCTAGCAGTTAGCAATTTGTCTTTGTCACTGCTGAGGCTCAGGTTCGATCCCTGGCTGGAGAACTTTGGTAGGTATGGTCAAAACAAACAAACAAAAAACCCCCAACTAGAATGGGTTAACAAATTCGACATATAGTTTCCTTGCTGGTGTGCAATGTTAATTGAAATTGAAGGAGAACTTTAGTTTTTAGTTATTTTTCATGGTTTCTCGGCTAAATTTCAAATTATAAGAAGTTCCTCATTTTGATTTGTAGCCCTTCTTGGAACTGGAACATCTTTCAATTAGAAAGAAAAAAAGTAGGTCAAGTTAGTTAAATAAGAACCAACAATGCCTAATTCAAAAGCTTGAGGCCAATTTATCCCATTGTGCCTCTCAACCCTATCATCCTTGGCCAAGACCTAACTGCAGAACTTTTGATCATTTATCTCCTAAATGCACAGCCTGATACTGCACCATGCTTCCTCCCCTGGATCTATTCTCTTTCTTCCTCTGTGCCCTCTGGAAACCCTTTTCAGAATGTACCAAGACAATCACTCTTGTTTTATTGTGTTAGTGGCACTCCCATGATTGATTTTTGCTGGGTGAATTCACTGATGAGCCTACTCAGAGGCTGAGCCTCCCAGCCCTGTGGGTAGACAGATGCCCTGAGAGAGAAGGCTCAGAGCCCAGCTGCACTGGATGAGAAAGGAGGCAGGGGTGGTGGGGTGGTGGGGTAGTGGGGGTGGTGAATGTAAGGGCCATGCAAGATATCAGGGAATATGAGGGTCTAGGAAGAGACAATGAGAGTCAGCAGCTGGTGACCTGGTGAGTGACTTGGAAAGTCATATCTAATGAGGATCTTTGGAAAGAAATGCTGTGTGCTGAGTGATGTATCTACCCAAATTCAATCCTAAAGGTTTTCTTTCCTTCTTTCTTTCTTCCTTTCTTTGTCCCTCCTTCCCTCCCTCCCTCCCTCCCTCCCTTCCTTCCTTCCTTCCTTCCTTCCTCTTTCTCTCTCTCTCTCTCTCTCTCTCTCTCTCTCTCTCTCTCTTTTCTGGCAGCAACCTCGGCATATACAAGTTCCTGAGCTAAGGATCAAACCTGAGCCAACAGCCACAGCAGTGGCAAAGTTGGATTTTTAACCCATTGAGCCACCAGGGAACTTTCCTCAAAAAATTTTTTTTTCTTTTTACAGACACACCTGGCATATGGAAGTTCCCTGGCTAGGGGTCAAATCAGGGCTGCAACTGAGGTCTACACCACAGCCACGGCGACCAGATCCAAGGGACATCTTCGACCTGTGCTGCATCTGGCAGCAATGCCGCATCTTTAGCCCATTAAATGAGGCCAGAGATCGACCCCATATCCTCACAGATACTACATCAGGTTCTTAGCCTGCTGAGCCACAACAGGAACACCCCAACTTCTTAAGTTAATTTTGTATGTTGAGCTGGTATTGCATGTGGTAGTTTTTCTTTGCGGGAGAAGGTGAAGAAGTGCAGCATCTTACTTCAAGTCTCACAGGAAGTACCAAATAAAATTGCCCTTGATCTAAAGTGTCCCAGTATGTCTCTCCTTTTGACTCCAGAAATTTCTAGAAAGAATGGTCCATTGTCTTAGTGCCACTTTTTCACTTCTAGCCTACTTGCTGCACTCTCTCTGGAATCAAGGTAACCCCTGCTTGTGGCTTAAACTACTGTTCATAGCAGATTCTCAAAGTTGTTCTCTAATCTAATCTGCCCTCCAGACTTCTTTTTCTACCTGGATGTTATATATGCCTGAATTTCATCTTGAAACTTCCATGTTCTTCCTCAGAGTCAACATGTCAACTTTCAACTCCCCGTCTTCCTCCCCTTTTTCCTAAACCTACTCCTTCTCAGGCTTTCTGCAACCTAATGTTATCAATCAAATGTTCTAAGCTAGGCAGAATATTACATTGCCACTCCAGCCATTCTATTCAGTCATCAAACCCTGTTGAATTTACTTTCGATATCTTGGCTGAACCCTTTACATTTTCTCACTTAGAAAACTTAACATGAGACTCCATCTTTTAAAGGACGGCCTTTGTGTTTTTGTTTCATCACTAGTCTGTGAGTTCCTTGATGGCAAAGACTGTCTTACTCACCTCTTTCTCTGCATCTTTTTCTCTAGAGTCTAGCTCTTAATGCCATAGATCACTTATCTATTACTACCTAACAAACCACCCTGAAATGTGGAGGTTGCAAACAGCAGCTCTTGATGTACTCATGATTCCGTGGGTCGGCAACAAATGCAGGGCATCTGTGATGTCTGGCTCTGCTACGGGGTATTGGCTGAGCTCATTCACGCATTTCTAGTCAGTTGGCACATCAGCTTGGGACTGGCCAGTCTTATTTGGCTTCATGTACATGTCTGGCAGTTAGCCAGGGTATCTTGGTTCTCAGCCACATGACTTCTCATCTCAAAGATGGCTCACCCAGGCTTCTTTATGCAGCAGTCTCAGAGCAGCAAGAGAGGGAGAGGGCCTCTTGAGGTCTAGACTTTGAAATTATGGCACGTCACCTCTGCCACATTTTTATAAAGTCAAAGCAAGTAAGAGGTCAGGCCAGATTCATTGGGTAGAGAAATAAACTACCTCCTGATGGGAGAAACAGCAGAGCCAGACTGCAAAGGAGCAAGTCCGTGGGGAGAATGGTTCCCTCGGGCCAGACATTGTTTCCTGCAGGAGTTAAGTTCCACAAATGCCTGCAGAATACACTGAGTGGATGGCTGAGATAGAAGCATGGATGAAAGACTGGATGTCATGGCAGCCAGAAAGCTGAACTGGGAATCCTAGTCCTGCTGGTTATTTGACCCTGGGCAAGCCACTTGACCTCTCTTTTCCGCATTTCCTCACCCATAAAATAAAAGTAGGAGACTAGATGTAGTGTAAGGCGTGGTTGAACTAACATTCATGATTCTGTAGTCATTAATCATAATATTATGCCATAGGTAGCAATGATTGCTTGCCACTTGCTCTCTCAAAATGTCTTGATTCATCCATGGAGCTGCCCATTTGCTAAGGAAAAATCATGTTGGTGTTCATTTCATGGGAACATCCCAAATGGTTTTCTAGAAGCAAACCACTTCTAGCAAACGGCCAGCCAGAAGCAAAACATGCACATAATAGGCATTCTCTGTTTTATTTATTTGTTTTTGTATTAGTGGTTCCTTTGAAATGACTATCAAGGCTTTTTCTTGAACACTATTAAAAATGTAATCCTCATCCTAAAATGCAAGGTAGAATGTATGGGTTTCCTCTTTATTCATCCCCCTTGTGGAAACAGTTTGGAAAATATTGTTGGATACTTAGAAAAGATTAGGTTTGCTTAGAATTGTACTTACTTTGCAAAATATATTCTCTCAACTCTTTTCATCTTTGACTCTGTTTGGTATAAGTCAAATAAAACATGTCAACCTGTGAGTTTGCAAAGGCTTAATTGCCAGGTATCAAGCAAGTTATTTCCTTTGCACACTGAAAATAATATTTAATCTTTCAAACCCCTGGAGATCATCAAATTACACAGTAGGACAGAGTTGAATTACATAAATATTGTTTGAGTTTTACTTTTTCAACTTCTTTGATATGAAACAGTGTAACATGCTATTGAGTTTTTCAATTTTATGTTCAATATCAGTTCATACTGATGGTGGTAGGATGAATGGAGAAGGTGAAAACAGTTGATAAGAGTCCTAGGTTCAAAGTCATTGTATCTGCCACAGTCATTCCATTCGGATAACCAGTCTTTTGATATCTTACTTGGACTAGTCTCTTCTTATACAGGCTTTTTTTTTTTTTTTTTTTTTTTTAATTTAGATGGTGTTTCTTTTAAAGGAAACTGCATGGAAGGAGAGTTAATAAACCTTGAAAAAAAGTAAATGAGATGAATTCGCGTGTACTTTATATTAAAGTCTAAGGGCCGTGCTAAAATGAACAACTTGGTTCTGTGAGAGTAATTGCTTATAAAATGAACAACTGATTTTGGTGAGTGACAAAACAGCTAAAAATACAAAGCATTAAAATGGAGCAAGAAGGATTAAAGTACAGGTCATATCCTGAGAGAAAAAGGGTTGTGGGGGAGGAAGGGGGTGGTGGCATGAAAGGGAATGGGGGGTAATGTCCAGCCATGTAGTTCAGCTGCCCATTAATAGTTTACAGTACATCCTGTGCTGAGGTAGTTACTGTTGTTGACAAGTTTAAAATAAAAAGACCTCATGGATAAGTAATGCAGCAGAGTGTAGTGGAAGGGTGTTAGTTCTTTTGCGGGGAGGGAAGCAAGTGGAAGATTGAAAGAGTAGAGTCAGCTTTAATTCACATTCGGATGGTTTTTCTAGACAGCTAATGGCATCTGCCTGATTCCTTGAATAATGCCTTAGTATTATGTATAGCTCACTTATTCTATGGCGATCTTTATTGTTATTTATTTATAGGCCTTCTACTTCCCAAAAGGATTTGAAGCAACTTATAATAAAAGGCACAGATAGAATAAACCCTTCAAATCATTAATGGAAGAGTAAAGAGGAAAAGTAAGGACTAAATATTATTAGTAGTAGAGGTAGGGGAAATAATTTTATTAGAAAATAAAAAGGCTAAGGAAGTCACCAGAGCTCTGAACTTCTTAATAGTCACGATAGGAAGTTTTGAGAACTTGGACAAAAGTTTCTTGTCCTCCAAATAATTTTATGAGTAACTTAGGCCATTTTTTGAGTTGAATATAAGCAATTTAATAAGGACATTAAAGAAAATTGTGAGAAGGGATTAAAGAAAATCTAACCCTGACACTCTCATAGAACCATTAACCTTTATGTTCCTAAACATATAACTTCTAGTTTTTGTCATTAGGCACACATACTTTAATATGAGGGCAATCACACTGCATTTTGTATTCAGTTTTTTCCACAATGGCTAAATATTCTTCAGGCTCCACTGATGACTGCTGCATTGTATTGTTATTTTAGGCTGTGAAATAGTCAATCATGTTTTTATAATGCCCTTTGCTTGACCATTTCAGTTTTACTGACCTTGTTTCTCACATTTTACTATTGCAAAGAACACTTCCATGGATATAACTTTTTTCTCTTCAGATGTTATTTCTTCATTCAGCCAATAAATATTTATTGATAATTTTCTGTGTGTGTACCAGTCATTCTTTGTACCAAATACACAGAGATTACTATTTTCCAAATACAGAAGAAAAGTGTGCTACTCTGCCTGGGCAAGATGCCGCCAGGAGAGATTTCATTAGTGAGTGTGAATATTCAGACTGTCCCTAAGAATAGAAAAAGGGGCTTGCTAAATTTCTTTCCATATAAATTTTGTTAAATCATAATGTCAATATGGTAAAAAATTTTCTTCTTTCCTACATTTTCAAACATATACCAGTATTTGTGTTATCACTAAATTTTATTAAAAATTTTTATTTTTTAATTAAATTTATTTTTTAAAGATTTTTATTTTTTCTATTATAGTTGATTTGTGATGTTCTGTCAGTTTCTACTGTACAGAAAAGTGACAGTCATACATATATATATATGTATGTATATATATACACACACACATTCTTTTTCTCACATTATCCTCCATCATGTTCCCTAACAAGTGACTAGATATAATCCCCTGTGCTATACAGCAGGATCTCATTGCTTATCCACTGCAAATGCAATAAATCTATACCAGTATTTGTGTTATTATTAAATTTTATAAAAATTTTTAGATTGCTTAAAATTTATCTCAATTTGCTTTAGTTTACTTAGATTATATTTAAGATAATATAGCATCTATGTAGATTCTGTTCATGGCCTTCCAGCTTTCATTTATATGGCAGGCAAAGGCAGGAAAAAAAATAAGATTTTGGAGTCCCTTTTGTAAAATGGCTTTGCCACTTAGTGATGTAAACTGGAGTAAATTACTTAATCTTGCTAAATTACAGTTTTCCTAACAGCAAAATTAGAATAAAAACACTTAACCTTGAATGGTTGTTGAAAAGATTAAATCAGAGAATGAATAAAACATCTGGAATATTGTAGGCATTTTAGGGGTAACTATTATTGTTTATTGATCTACTGATGTTCTCTTTATAAGATTCAATACTCTATGTCCTATTTGGTAGAAATAACCCCCTCAAGGTGTTGCTTTTCTATTTTAAATTTAAAGTTTAAGAATTTTATATTTTAAAGTGAAAGGTAAATCATCATTTTCTTAAATACTAGGGTTTCTAATAGTTACTCTAATGCGGGATTATATGTAATTCTCTAAACCATCTGGGATCTCTTCGAGCTGATAGAAATTTAATCTTTGACTTTGAAAATATCAATTGGACTTTTATATAAATTTTTCTACAATAAAAGACATGAGAGTTTAACATCGCTAGTATTTTCTTTTCGGTACCTAACAAGGCAGATTCCCCAACCAGGATCCAACAGACCTGCAGCTTGTTGAGATGAAACCACATACTTGACGTGAGATCGATGAAATCATAAAGACTGAGATCATGTTTACAGAATTATTCATGTCTCCAAACACTTAGCTCTGTTCATTGTGTATTTACTGGTCATAGAGCATTACAGAAAAAAGTCAGTATTTCTTCAAACTGTCACTATTAGAGTCTGAGTCTAAATCCTGAAACAAAATTTCTGGGCAACTAAAAGGTTTAAGTTCCATAGTCTGTAAATTTTAAATTCTGTGTTTTGACATCATTTGGAAATGGCATCTTTTCATTTACATTTAAGAGATGAAAGATAAAGGACGTGTTTTAAAGGGAGAGAACACTTCTACAGTACTGGCTTTATCGATTTATCTAGCTTCAGCTCCACAGCTTTGAAATTTACACCAGAAGTTCTCAAATTTGAAGGATTTTCCTATCCTCTATGCCTTTGCATGTTAGTCTTTCCTTCTGCAATGTAATTGTAACTTTTCGAGATCTGATCAGGTTCTTATCCTTATAGACCCTACATACACACAAAAACTTCTCTTAAACCTTTAACATCATTGCTGACTCCCTGCCTTGATCTCCTCTGCAGTTTTTATATACTTTTCACTCTTATGTGGAAACCCATGGCCTGTGCCTGGGAGGCAGTATTCATTGGCTTTAAAGGAAGAACTTTTCAGTGATAACTATGTCTAATCACTTATGACAGAGCACGATAATGGGAGAAAAAAGAATGTATACATGTATGTGTAACTGGGTCATTATGCTATACAGTTGAAAAAAATTTAATTGGGAAAATAACAAAATAAATTAAAAAATAAATTAATTAAAACTAAAAAAAAAAAACAGTTCCCGTCGTGGCGCAGTGGTTAACGAATCTGACTAGGAACCATGAGGTTACATGTTCAATCCCTGGCCTAGTTCAGTGGGTTAAGGATCTGGCGTTGCCGTCAACTGTGGTGTGGGTCGCAGATATGGCTCAGATCCTGCATTGCTGTGGCTGCTGGCGTAGGCCAGCAGCTACAGCTCCAATTGGACTCCTAGCCTGGGAACCTCCATATGCCATGGGAAGCGGCCCTAGAAAAGGCAAAAAGACAAAAAAAAAAAAAAAAACCAAAACCTTAGAAAAAATTTACCAGTCAATAAAAGTAGTATTAGGACTCATCCAAAGCATGGCAATATATAAATAATTGGTATTAATTGTTAGTGAGGATGTGAAACAACCATGGATTTTGCCCATCAACATTAGAATGAACATCAGTCCCACATTTTGTAAATCTGTAAGCTCTCTCTAATATAGCTGGACATATAAATGTCCTATGACTCAAAAATGCCATTCTTTGAATTATATCCAAGATAAATGAATAAATATCACCACAAAAGACATACGAAAAATATAAACAAAAATAAAGCAAGGACTTTTAATTCAGACATGGGCTTGAGTCCTAGCAGTATAGCCGTAAGCAAGTCAGGTTACCTCCCTATGTCTCAGTTCTCTCTCTGTAAAATGGGGATTAAAATAGTATCTCACAGAGTTATTGTGAGAAACAAATGAGATAACGCACATTAAACATTTAGTCTAGTCTCTAACCCATAATAGAGATGATGCATATGCTAGTTACTTTTTGTTAATACAACAGTTTCTCTGCCCTTGTTATCTATTGCTTCATACCAATCCCCCAAACTTGGTGGCTTAAAACACCAAACATATATTATCTTAATTTCTATGGAGCAGGAATCTGAGTGCAGCTTAGTTGGGTGCCTGTACTCAGAGTTTCCCACAAGGCTGCACTTAAGATATCAGCTCGGACTACAGTCATCTGAAAGTTTGACCAGGGAGGTTACTCTTCTAAGCTCACTCATGTGACCAAATGCAGGTGTTAGATCCTTGCTGCTCTTGGCCAGAGTTAACTTCCCTCAGAGCCAGTGAGAGAATGAGAGGGGATGCCCAAGACTGAAACTATAGTTTCTTGGTAATCTAATTTTGTAAATGACAGCCCACCATTATTTATTCTATTGGTAGAAGTGAGTCATTAGGTCTGGTCCACACTCAAGATAAAAAAAATCACATGAAGACCTGAATACCAGGAGGAGGAAATCACAGAGCACCATCTCAGAGGCTGCTTGGCACAAAGAGAGCTGCAGCTAAATACTAATTTTTGTGTTTTCATGTTTTCAAGGATATCTGTCTCCATAAATCCTCACACCTATGGCTAAGAACTTTTTCTCCATTTTTGAAAGTATGAGAGGTTCTTAATTATCAGCAGCCCACACTTTGTTATTTTTGCTGTTCCTCCTTAGGAGAAGAGCTATTCCCAAAGCACGACACCCATGAAAGGTGGAAAAATATTGACAGCAGCCTGTTCCACACCTTTGTAATAGGAGGGTGGATGCCAGATAGCATGCATGAAGAAGGATTAAAAAATGTGTGAAATTTACATACATCTAAAATTATTTTTTTTCACCATAATAATCTAGTCCCTCTTTAGATTATGGGAAGAAGAGATGAGCTTTGTGTTCTTTCTAAAAATTATTACATGCTGCTGTGTTTAAAGGAAAGAGAAACCAAATTGTAATTAACCAAGTAAGACAAACATCTTTTATGATATAGCACCTGGTTGTATACATCTGATTGTAACCATGGTTTGTGTTGATCAACCTCCTACCAGCTGGCTAAATAAATTCCTAACATGCCAGACTCCTGTATGGACTTCCCTCGGAGGAGCCATGGGCTCATGGCTCTTAAGCAGACATCTGATTTCCTCTGATGTTACTGAGTGTGGTGGCATGTGGCTGTTAAGATGATGCTTATTGGCTGATTACTGATTTTCTTTATTTTAGTCTTCCTATAAGGTAACCCCAAAGTCCTTGTCCAGTCCACTTAGAAAATATCCCTCCAGTCTCACAAATTTTCACTTTCCCCTATGTTCTTTAGAATGTCTTTCATGTTGACGGCTAGACGTTGTTAAGGCAGTCCCTGATGGCTATATTTAAATTTTTAGCCATTGATAGGTAGAATTCTTTCACAGTCTTAGGCATAAGAATGGTACAAGATAGGTCTCCAATAAATGGAGATCTATTTATGTAGATCTACTGTATATAGTACTGTGATATTATCAATGTTTTTCTCAAAACAATCCTCCCAGGGGATTGTTTCACAGCAGCTAATGACCATGTCCTGTTATTTCTGCAATGTAGACAGAGAAGCCCAGAGTAATAATCAGGAGACATATGAAAATCCCTCCTTTGAAAGGCCACCCTATCTGGGGAGCAGACTTTTTTTACTGCCATAATCCCATTTTCTTTTATCTTTTTCTTTTTTTGTTGCGGCGGGTGGCGGGGTGGCGGGGGATAGTGCTGCAGGTGTAGCATATGGAAGTTCCCAGGCTAGGGTGGAATCAGAGGCTATAGCTGCCGACCTACACCACAGTCACAGAAATGCCAGATCTAAGCAGGTCTTCAACCTACACTGCAGCTCATGGCAACACCAGATACTTAACCCACTGACAGAGGCCAGGGATCAAACTTGCAGTCTCATGGGTAACAGTCGGGTCCATTTCTGCTGAGCCACAACAGGAACTCCCACGATCCTGTTTGCTTCTCTTCCTTTCCATACCTCCTCTCCCATCCTTCTGCTAGACTCATCAGCTGTGCCAGAGCTTCTTACCCCCATCTCACCCTACAGTTCCAAAGCCCTTCTCTTGGCTCCCCCTACACTGTAATTTTAGACGTGCGGCTGCAAAGCCTTTTCCTTTCTTTTTGGAGCCTTGGGGCACCTATTGCCATCCACACACCTATCCTATTTTTGGTATATTCATTCATTATTTTAAAGGAATAAAGATGGGCTCCTGGGCTCCAAGAACTTGTGATCCAGTAGGGGTGATAAGACCTGGCATAGTAGAGCAAGGTGGAAGAGGCAGCATGAGGGATGGGCCTGCACCCTTCCATTTGGGGAGGGAAGGTTGCTGCCACCAAGTGATCAGAAAAGACTTTGTGGGAGTCCCCTGGTGGCCCAGGGGGTTAAGGATCTAGTTTCATCACTGCAGCAGCTCCAGTTGCTACTGCAGCATGGGCATTTGATTCCTGGCCCAGGAATTCCCACATTCTGTGGATGCAGTCAAAGGGAAAAAGAAAATAAAAGAAAGAAAAGACTTCATGAAGAAGATGTGATGGGTAGGATTCTGACAGATCAGAATGGTGGTGGAGACATTCCATGGGGTAAGGAGAACACGAAAGAAAGTGTGGGGAACATGGGAAGAAGCCATGAGTGGAAGGCAGTGAACAGTCCAGTTTGCCGGGAGCAGAAAGTGGGAGAAAGAGCACTGGGTCTGAGGTATGGAGACTGAGTCCCAGGCCTTTAGGATGAGGAAGAAACCAATGTCAAAGTGGGAGACAGATGCTGAACATATGACTCGATCTTTCCAAATTTCAGTTTCCTCACCTGAGAAGTGAGGTTTTTTCCCTTACAGAAGTGTGAGAATCTGTAAGGAGACAAGTGGTGCACAGTAGCAAGATAATTAAAAAAAGCAACCTTAATTGGTGTCCACCCCCGCTTACCATCATAATTTCCCCTTCTCTGTCCCTCCCCCTGCTCCTCACCTCAGGGCAAGAATGTGGCAGACCACGAAGACGAGGGGAAAAAAAAAAGAGAGAGTCTTCCTATTTCAGCCTGAGGGGAATGGAAAAGACTGGAGCAGGATAGAAAATATGGGATTATCCAAATTGTTTTGTCTGATAAATGTTAGAATTCTTCATGTTGTCACCTGAATCCCCCCGGGAGAGATGGGGTGGGGATAGTGAGGCACTAGCTTGCCGATAGCAGGTCTCTTCATGACTCCCTTGACTGGTGAGCTGTCCAGCTCAAGAGCTGGGTAGAGCCATATAGCTTTAGAAGGGAATGGTTTTGCAGTGAGTCTTGGAAAACAAAGACACAACCCCACAGAAAACCCCATATTCTACCGTAGCAAGAAAACCACAGAATGACTGTGCTGCTCCAAAAGCTGGCACTCTAAGGCGCTGGGAGAGGGGACTAGGGCAGCCTCAGGGCTAAGCCAGGGGATGAGTGCTTGAAGGTCCACAGATGCCTCAGCAAAGACAGAGCACTTGGAGAACTAGGTCCCTCCCCAGACCCTACAAAGCTTCGTATTGTGTGAACCCTGCATCTCCTATAAAACCCTTGAGAAAAGGGAGTACCAACTGAATCAATAATTAAATTTCTGCAGCCCTCAAGAAATAGGAACACAAAATAGACATTAATTTGTTATAATTAATGCTGGAGAGGTTGTGGAGAAAAGTGAATCCCCTTACACTGTTGGTGGGGATGTAAATTGGTATATCCACTATTGAGAACAGTATGGAGATTCCTTAAAAAACTAGATATAGAATTACCATGTGATCCAGCAATCCCACTTCTGAGCATATATCCGAAGAAAACCATAATTCAAAAAGACACATGCACCCCAGTGTCAATTGCGGCATTATTTACAATGGCCAAGACATGGAAGCAATCTAAATGTCCGTCAACAGAGGACTGGATAGGAGTTCCCGTCATGGCTCAGCAGTTAATGAACCTGACTAGCATCCGTGAGGACACGAGTTCGATCCCTGGCCTTGTTCAGTAGGTTGAGGATCCGGCGTTGCTGTGAGCTGTGGTGTTGGTCACAGACACAGCTTGGATCCTGCATTGCTGTGGCTGTGGCATAGGCCTCTGATTTGTCCCCAAACCTGGGAAACTCCATATGCCTATGCCGCAGGTGCAGCCCTAGAAGACAAAAACAAACAAACAAACAAACAAAAAAACCCACCACCACAACAAAACCCAGAGGACTGGATAAAGAAGATGTGGTACATATATACAATGGAATATATAAAGAATCTCAGCCATAAAAAAGAATCAAATAATGCCTTTTGTAGTAACATGGATGGACCTAGAGATTAAGCCAAGTAAGTCAGACAGAGAAGGACTTGAAGATTCCATATGGAATCTAATAAAAAATGACACAAAATAACTTATTCACAAAATAGAAACAGATTCAAAGATTTCCCAACCAAACTTGTGGTTACCAAAGGGAAAAGAATGGAGAGAGATAAATTAGGAGGTTGGGATTAACATATACACACTACTATATATAAAATAGATATATAACAAGGATCCACTGTAAAGCACAGGGAAATCTACTCATATAGGTTACAAAATATAGGTTGTGTAACAACCTATACGGGAAAAGAATCTGAAAAGGAATGGGTATATGTATATGTGTAACTAATTCACTCTGCTGTACACCTGAAACTAACACAACATCAGAAGTCAACTCTATTCCAATACAACTTAATAAAAAAAGAAAATAAGTTGTTATAGGAAAAAAAAACTAAAGATGTTTTCCTTGTTCATCAAGGTTTTGGACTGAGAAGGATATCCATGATAGTAACTTTAAAAACATTGACATGCCACATTAAGAACTAAAACGAAAAGAGAGCTGGAAAGCTAGGTGCAGGCTGGAATATGCACAGCCCTGGAATAGCAGCCTGTGAGGGCTCTGAAGTGGAGCCTGGCTGTTAGGATTCTTTAATTGCCTATTCTCAGCCCCAGAACAGTAAAAACTATGGCACAGCTGTTCTGGTTGTAAAGGGCGGCTATGTAGGGCAGTATTCCCAGAAGCTTTCTTTGCTCCCAAATCAGCTCCATAAAAAAGTAAGTGTTCTAAATATCAAGCATGTTGATACAGCAAATTCAGGGCCAAACGTTTTTTCATCTTTGCAGCAGATGGTGGCCTGTTTGTGAAGTAGCACTTCACAGGGCAAGGATGCCCTTCAACGCTTGAAATAGCTGAACCCACTTATTATCCTTAAACTCAGAAGAAGACTCGAGCTCTGAAAAAAACCTCCAGGGCAACTCCACTCTCAGCATCAGCTGCCTGGTGGAAGCCCATTGTTCCATATCTGGCATCTTCTTTCATCCCATAGCTGTGCATTGCTCATTGATTCCACTTGTTAATATTTATTGAGCACCCTCTCAGCCAGACAGCACCATGGGGGCTGGTGGTACAACAGTAAAAAGAAAGGCAGGACATCCTTCCTCAAGGGACTTAAATAGCAATATGTGTTAGTAACAATCAATCTATAAGGTAAGTGGTAGTGGGTAGTACCTTCATTCTACAGATAAAAGAGCCAAGATTGAGAGAAGTTAAGGAACCCGCCCAGAGGCGCAGAGCTAGAAAAGAGAAGACCAGAATTCAGATAATTCTGGATCCAAAGTTCATGCTTCCAACTGCATATTCTAGTGTCCAGGGAAGAATGAAGATGAGCAGGTTGGGGATTACATATTAGGTGGTGTGATGGGAGCTCCGATTCGGTGCTCTGTGGGCCCTGACCTGTGGATTGTCAAACTGAGCACCTGAATCCAAGGATTTGCTCTGGGCCTCAGTCATGGACCTTAGAATCTCTTCCTCATGGTCTTCTCTATGACATTTGCATTCAAAGCACAAATTTTCTCATATATTCCCTCTGGGAAGCAAGGGTAGTTGCTTTTCATGGAAACTGGATTTTTTTTTTTTTAAATAAATACTCTATTTTTTTTCTTTTTTTTCTTTTTGCCTTTTCTAGGGCCGCTCCTGCGGCATATGGAGGTTCCCAGGCTAGGGGTCCAATCAGAACTATACCTGCCAGCCTTCACCAGAGCCACAACAACACCAGATCCGAGCCGTGTCTGCAAACTACACCACAGCTCATGGCAACACCGGATCCTTAACCCAATGAGCAAGGCCAGGGATCGAACCCGAAGCCTCATGGTTCCTGATTGGATTCGTTAACCACTGAGCCACGACAGGAGCTCCGTGAACCTGGATTCTTTATAATACCTTCTTCTTCTTCTTAAAATACTTTTAAAAATGGCCTTATTGAGGAGTTCCCATTGTGGCTCAGCGGTTAGCAAACCTGACTAGCATCCATGAGGACATGGGTTTGATTCGTGGCCTCACTCAGTGGGTTAAGGATCCGGTGTTGCAGTGAGCTGTGGTGTAGGTTGCAGAACCGGCTCAGATCCTGCATTCCTGTGGCTCTGGCATAGGCTGGCGGCTACAGCTCCAATTGGACCCCTAGCCTGGGAACCTCTATATGCCATGGGTGTGGCCCTAAAAAGACAACAAAAATATACAACAAAATAAAAATAAATAAAAACGGCCTTGAGATATAGTTTGCTTCCCATGCAACTCATCCATTAAAAGCATACAATTCAACAGTTTTCAGCATATTCCCAGATGTGCACAATCAGCATGGCAGGCAATTTTATTTTTATTTATTTATTTTGTAAACATGTGACCTCCGTAAGATGTAAGCCTTTATTACTAGGTGTAATTCCTAAGACCACTCTTGTCTCACAACATCTTCTACTCAGCACAAGAACAGCAGAGCAAAGCAGATGTCGCTTGACCAGTGAAATTGCCCTGTCGAAAATGACAGAAAATGACAGATTCTTCTATGACCTGACCTAGGCCCATGTTTCAGAATCATGCTACTTCCAGTGTTACTACAGGCCATTTTAAAACATCTTCATCATCCCGCAAAGTAACCCAAGTAGCAGTCACTCCCCATTTCTCCCGGGGTCACCACCCCCAGCCCCAGGCAATAGTCTTATGCTGCAAATCTAAAGATGAAAAGTTTGTGTTTAAGGGCTGTGGATACCACCTAAGGGGTGAGGCGGGGGTGGGCCCAGCACAGGCAGGGCGACCTAGTGCTGAGGCAGCGCCATGGCTGGCGGCCAGACCCGGGCCCGGGCTACAACCTCTGGCCCTGGAACAGGACTCTGCGTGGGAGGACCAACCGTTCTGGCTGATCAGCCTCCAGATGAGTCTGTGTGAGGCCACGCTGACCTGAGTAACTCAGGGCCAGCAAGTGACCTCACTGAGTGTCTGTGAGGACTTGAGACAGCGAAGGCGGAAATGTGCTAGAAGAAAGCAGGGTAAGGCAGGACATGGTCTTCCTTAGCTTTGCACCTCTGACAGCAAGGAACTCGGTTCTCAAGTAAAATTGGACAAAGACTTTCTAGTCTTAAGCCTTTGCAAGCGCCCAAGGGTTCCTTTCAGCTTTACAATTGCCCCTCCCCCCTTTTGTCTTCTCCTATGAGATCAGCTTTTCCTCAAGCATCAGAATTAACCATTACCTAAAAGCAGTTACTTAACTATGTCCCCAACATTGTTTCCTTACAAATGTCCCAACACACTGCAGAAATCATTATGTGTACTTATTTCAAAAGTAGATGGGAGTTCCCCTGTGGCCTAGTGGTAAAGGATCTGGCATTGTCACTGCTGTGGCTCTGTTCCAGCCCTGGCTCAGAAACTTCTGTATGCCACAGGCGAGACCAAAAAGAAAAAAATCTATTTATAGGTTTTAGGTTTCAACGCACAACTAACATTTTGAAGGCAATATTTTCTACAATATAATTTTCTCTTTTTGACTATAGCTGTATTTCAGCTACATGGGGATCAAATCCATTTGGGAAAGAAGATAGTCTGGGAATCTCACCCATATTGGTGATGTTTCTTTGGAAAATATTAGAAAGTAAAGGAACCACTTTATAATCAAATTTTACTAACACATTAAGTAGGGAGTGGCATGCCTATGCTAACGTGGCTGTGATTTTCCACTGGTCTGCTTTTGGGGGGCATATATGACAGGTAACCCTGGGACATGGCACCCAATTGTCAGTTGTTCTTTCTCTGTAGCGATTGATGAAAAGTTCTCTAGACGTGAGCTAAGCTGTTTAATACTCGGGGGAGGAATGGGGCCACCCTCTGGGATTTTGCGGCTTGCTTATGATGTTTTAAAAGCAGCCTGCCAGGAACAAAACAGGCAATATTTGTGTAATTGTAAACAGATCCTTAGGTCCTTTATAGCTGGGATAATCTGTACGAGGAAAGGGGCTGCCTTCATTTTTTTATAATAGAAACGGAACCTTGCTTTCTCCCTCTGCTCCCACCTATTGTGGCTTTGTAACATCCTACTGAGCGATGGTCATCACATGAGGAATCTCTAATCAGGACACTCTTCCTGAACTAGAGACATGAGATGAGTATCACAGTAATCTGTTAAGAGTGACTTGGGTCAGGCAGAGTCTCTACGGGAGGCCAAGGTGGGCCTGAGGTGAGCCTCAGGGAGGCAGGTTCCAGACCTTCTAAACTTTACAAATTGTGTGTCTTGGCCTAATCCCTTTTCCAGGAGCAGGTTTCCTGGGTCTATAAGGAAACCTGCTTTTTAAACTGAGATGACTGGTAGTATATTAGAGCAGGCTTTTTAAACTGAGATGACTGGTAGTATATTAGAGCAGGCTTTTTAAACTGAGATGACTGGTAGTATCAAGTTTGGTGTCATCTAAGCACACAGATTCTGGAACCACAAACCCAACTAGGATCCATGAGGATGCTGGTTCAGTCCCTGGCTTCACTCAGGGGGTTGGGGGATCAAGCATTGCCGTGAGCTGTGGTGTAGGTCGCAGAGGCAGCTTGGATCTGGTGTTGCTGTAGGCCAGTGGCTGTGGCTCTAATTTGACTCCTATCCTGGGAACTTCCACATGCCAAGGGTGTGGCCCAAAAAAAAAAAAAAAAAAAAGGGAGTTCCCTTCCTGCCGCCTGAGCTCAGGTCTGCCTGCCACCAATAGCCTTGTGACCTTTCACAAATCTCTTATCCTCTCTTATCCTATTACAGGCTAACTCTGCTGGCTGTTGTGAGGAGTAAATGAGTTAATATTGAGAGCCTGGTACACAGTGAGCTCTCTGTAAAGTATTCACTATCATGGTTACTGATGTGTTATCTGGAAACCAGTTATGCAAATACATAATTGGAATATCATGTTAAAGAATATATGTATGCTCTAAATAGACTATTTATATTTTTTCATTAAAGTATAGTTGCTTTACAATGTGCCAATTTCTGGTGTATGGCAAAGTGACCCCGTCATACATATAATACACATTCTTTTTCTCATATTATCTCCCATCATGGTTGTTGTTTTGCTGTTGTTGTTTTGTCTTTTTAGGGCCACACTGATGACAAACAGAGGTTCCTAGGCTAGGGGTCCAATTGGAGCTGTAGCCGCCCGTCTACACTACAGCCACAGCAACACAGGATCTGAGCTGCATCTGTGACCTACACCACAGCTCACAGCAACGCTGGATCCTTAACGCACTGAGTGAGGCCAGGGATCAACCCACATCCTCATGGATGCTAGTCAGGTTCATTAACCACTGAGTCACAATAGGAACTCCCTTTTTTTTCCCCCACCATGTTCTATCCCAAGAGATTGGATCTAGTTCCCTGTGCTATGCAGTAGGATCTCATTGTTTATCCATTCTAAATGTAATAGTTTTCATCTACTAACCCCAAACTTCCAGCCCCTCCCTCTTCCTTCACCCTCCCACCTTGGCCATTTCCATATGCAAGTCTGGTAAAGAATATTTCTGATTATTAAAAATAACACGCAAACAAAACTATGCCCGGTCAATGTGCAGCACTGATGACAATCTTTCAGTTCGTTCTGCCTGTTTAACTTTTTTCTGTGTAGACATTAGGACAAATTTTCTCCTGCTAAATCTTGCAAATGTATGAATATTGATGAAGAATGCTGTGTTTCTTAAAATCCAGGCCTGCTCATGGACCTTCAAGTAGTATTGTAAAGCATACTATGTACTATGATAAGAAACATGCCAGAATCTCACACAAATGACAAGAAAGCCAGCCAGGTCCAGGTGCTTCAATATCTGACACAGGTAGTTGAGTAACAGGAAGTGAACCTCTAACAGGTCACATCATAATACACATGGTACATTGGAAAGTTTATGCCCTTCATATGTTTTGGTTGCTTCTGATCTGATTTTTGTGTTTGTCATAAAAAATGTGTTAGCTGTTGTTAGTGACTGGACCTTAAAACAAACATATTCTGTATTTCTTCTTACAAGCTTCTGCATCTGTTAGAAAGAATCCTGAGCTTCTAAGCAAGTCAACTATAATACCAGTAACAACAAACTATCTTTTGCAACTATTTACTTATGTGAATCAGAATTTCCTTAGTGCCATGAAACCAAAACAAGGTCAGAAACAATCTAGATGCTGAGGCTCATGTAGGCATACAACTAGCACTCTCAACATTATTTTTTATTTTTGTGGTCATTGGAATGGCTCCCCCCCACCCCCGACTGATTGTCTTGATAAATGAACATTATTTGTATTAATAAAAAACATTTATGGGAGTTCCCATTGTAGCTAAGCAGGTTAAGAACTGGACACAGTGTCCATGAGGATGCAGGTTCGATCCCTGGCCTCACTCAGTGGGTTAAGGATCTGATGTTTCTTTAAGAGGCAGTGTAGATGGCAGATGCAGTTTGGATCTGGAGTTGCTGTGGCTGTGGCACAGGCCTGCAGTTGCAGCTCTGATTTGTCCTCTAGCCCAGAAACTTCCAAAAAAAAAAAAAAACCCAAACAAAAAACATTTATCCTGGCAAAACAGAGCTTTCGTTATTTGGCAGTAGAGAGACCACAGTCCTGGTTTGCCTGGGATGGTCCCAG
Source organism: Sus scrofa (assembly GCF_054392235.1). Classification (NCBI taxonomy): domain Eukaryota; kingdom Metazoa; phylum Chordata; class Mammalia; order Artiodactyla; family Suidae; genus Sus; species Sus scrofa. The sequence continues at coordinate 52,499,411 of NC_139387.1, read as the reverse complement.
TTTTAGCACTGAATGTCCTTCATCCTAAAATTCCTCAATCGTCCTGGTCAAACTGGGATGGCCGGTCACCCTGTCTATATATCAGAGCTCTGTGTAAGATACCGTTTTTTAAAAATGATTCTGCTGCTAAAATTGTTGGAAAATCACTGTGATAGATGATGCAGTATGGTGGGCGAATTGTTTGTTATCCAAACATGGACACCCTTAGGAGTGAAAAGGGCAGAGACCCAACAGGAAGCAAACCCTACCCTAAGGTACCTTCTGATTCTGGTAGGCTTGTGTTCTCTTTGATGGCAAATTAACCAAAAAAACCTTTCAGTTGAAATCATTCTGAGTATGTCACACCACTCTTTGCCTAAGGATCATTGATCTGAGCATAAATTCACACTTTTTATTTGATCATTAATATCAAAGATGAGCAAGATGAGCCAGAAGAGATTTTCACTAATACCTGGTTACACCTTGGGATTCATTGGCTAAAAAGATTAATCCCTCATGTCAAAGTACTTTCTTGTGATTCACCTCATTTCTCATCAAAGCAAATGAGAAGGAAAAAATGTTAATTAAAGGTTGTAGTAAGGCAGGCTCCAGTTGACTAAGGCTTTATTTTGTCTAAAACAATCTCTAGGGTGAATAAACATTAACCATTCCATGAGTGAACAAAATTCATGTGGTCTCTTACCCCTGGATAATCCCAAGAAAAAAATACTTTGTAAATCCAGCTACTTGCAAAGTTCCTCCTGAGAAGGAGTGATGGTGGGAAGGATGCTAGGGGACAGGACAGCCCTTCTCCTCAAGCCCATACCAGCTGCTCATAAGGCAGAAGGTAGGACCCAATCCTCCATCAGACGTGCTTTGTGCCGCTCTGTCCACACACATTTAGCTTTTCCTTGGCATTTCTTAAACTGCTTTATTTTAGTGATTACTACTAACTTTCTGAGCTCTGCGTCTGCAAACTCCCCTCTGCCCCTCCCCCTTCCTTTTTTTCTGGAAGGACCCTCAGAGGTCATCCAGCCCACTTCTGTTAAGGTAGAAATCATGCCTGATGGCAGCGGATCTGGTGCTGTTATTTCAAAGCAGATGGGATGCCCTTGATTCTGGGACGTGTTGTCTCTCCCACTTTCAAGCTTTCGCCCTAAATAGGATTAGGGCACTTCTCGTCAAGGGATGTCCTTGTCCAGGACTACTTAATTTATGCTCGACTATCTTCTGGAACAGGAGGAGGTATACCGGTATCTGCCCATTTTCTTTAAATATTTTTAGAAAGAAGGCATCCTTTCTGATGAATTACACATTTATGTGATAATTTGGGGAGATGGTTTATATTTTTAATCTTTTTTTTTTAGCTGTTGAACATGAGGAAATTATGTAAATGATGACACACAGCATGGCACTCAAGCCCTTTCCTTAGTGCTTCACTGCTGTCAGCATTTACATAGACCTGCATCATCACTCTGATTCACTGGTTGATGAATCTGTTCTTCTCTGGTCTCTTGCCCCCATCTTTCCAAAACCCCACTCAGGACTATTTGAAGTAATTCTAAGACCCATTGTGTCCCCTACGGAGAAAGCACTTTTATAAAATTCCTGAGGAGTATAGTCCTCTGAGCTGTGAACTTGAAGAATGCATGTGCAGTTTATATGTGGAACTAAATCTTCAGATTTAAATGACTGATCCACAGATTAATATACAGGTGGATAAATCTTTTTTTTTTTTTTTTTGGTATGGCTAATTCGAGTAATGGTAGGACTATGCTGTAAATAATGAGGGATTTGTTTTAAATGATTGCAAATAAGCACTTTCTTTCTTTCTATCTTTCTTTTTCTTTCTTTCTTTCTCTCTCGCCCTTCCTTCCTTCCTTCCTTCTTCCTTCCTTCTTTTCTCTCTCTCTTTCTTTCTTTCTTTTTTGGTCTTTTTAGGCCCACACCCCTGGCATATGGAAGTTCCCAGGATAGGGGTCGAATTGGAGCTGTAGCCACCAGCCTACACCACAGCCACAGCAACACCAGATCTGAGCCGAGTCTGCGACCTAAACCACAGCTCACAGCAACACTGGATCCTTAACCCACTGAGCAAGGCCAAGGATCGAACCTGCATCCTCATGGATACTAGTCGGATTCATTTCCACTGAGCCATGACGGGAACTCCAATAAGCACGTACATAGGTCTAATATGTTACTTAAGGTCACATAGATGGCTGAGCACCGCTTGACCACAGTTAATAAAAATCCTCCATATTTACTGAGTGACCATGTATAGGCACTGATCTATATTGTGCTTTATATTTCCCACCTACATAATCTTCATAGCATTATTGAGGTAGGTACTTTCTTGTCCCACAGAATTTGGGTAACTTATGCAAGTTTTCCCTGCTGGCACGTTGTCGAGATAAGGGGACCACATGTCCCTGGTTGCCCAGGATTACAGGGGCTCTCAAAACCTGGAAGTTTCAGTGCTAAAATCAGAAAAAGGACAAACCAGGACAGATGGGCCTCACTCTTGGTATGGCCAAGAACAGAACCCAGGAAGCTGGGCTTCAGAGGGTACACTGCTGACTCTCACGTTACACCACCTCTCTTGGGTGAGTTCAATAGTAAGTCATCATTTGCAATGGTCACGCCTTGACTTTTTCCCAAATATTCAAGAGCTTGAATAAGCCATGGATATTAGAATGGCCTTGGGAGCATCCTCTTTGACAAGGCTTCCCTGCTTCTCTCTGTAGTGGCATAAACCTGAGCATGTGAAACCTTCTTATGTAAGTCAACTCAAAATTACTATTTTCTCTTTCAGAGTGTAACTTTTTTTGAATCCTTTCTTTTGTTTTTCCTACCTAACAAACCCCAATTCCTAAAGCTTAGTATTTCCAAACACCACTTTATCCCCCCATAAGGAGGGAGCTTTTCTGATGTTGCCCCATGCTATGGAGCTCTGCTGGATCCAGCAGAGCATCTGGCTCTCTGTGACTTTAACCTACTGGTTTACATGATTAAGCATGAAGAAAATTCAAGGGCTTTTACCCCCCAAAATCCCTAAAAGAGGAGGGCCAAAGTGCTTGCTTTCTTCTTAAAGTTCTGTTCCTCTTTGGATTCTAAACTCTGAATTGGAGTTAATCTTTCCTTTCAAAAAGAAGATTCCCTTGTCCAGAATTCATGAAAGACACACCCTTTGCCTTAATATCTCCCATGGCGGGGTCTTTGGGAATTGCAGATGCATCCACAGGCCACCCTTTACTCTTAGAAAGAACTATTTGTGGCAAAGTCTTTCTTATATTTCATTGAGATCTGTTCATCTGCAATGTTACTCATCTATCGCCTACTGTCTGAAGCAACATAAACTACTTCTCCTTTATTTATTTAAAGGCAGTGTGAGTAAGTCCCTTTACTTTTTCTTCTCCAGACTAAAGATCAAAGTTTCTTGATGTATTCTTCCACTTCAGTGGTTTCCACATTTTTTTTTCCCAAATGAAACCTTACATTGAAATGAAGGGTGAAACCATTCATGCATTTAATCAGTGTAGAATTATTTTATATGTTTAGATTTATAATATTTCCTTATATTTATAATATTTTCTTATAAAGTCAGTTAAGGATAGTAATGGGACTATAAACAACAAAACATCCTCAATATTTTGTAATAACCTATAAGGGAAAAGAATCTGAAAAAATATACATATATAATGTATTTCTGAATCATTTTGCTGTGTGCCTGAAACTAATACAACATTGTAAATCAACTATACTTCAACTAAAAAACCCAAAATCTTTGATGATTCCAAAAACAAATAAAAACAAGCAAAAACCCCTCAAATTGAAATGGAAGCATATAGATTATTGCTACACATTTGCATCAGCATCCAGTTATCTTCTATGTTGGGGAGATCTTGAGTTGCAAATGGTATTAGTTTTTTAAAATTGTCCTCATTGCAATCTGAGGATTCTCTTTAGTTAAACTGATGCAAAAGTTTGAAGATGAGTAACATGCCAGTTTTGTTTCAAAATTTAACAACAAATAATATGTATCAGTGCTTGCTTTTCTTATGATGCATACATAAATCATATAGGAAGCTTATAACACATGCCAGAACTGTCTCCCACATGATATCACCACGACTCGACAGGTCATGGTAGTCACTTCTTTTTATACAATTCATTGCTATGTACGCCATGACAAGGGCATACACTGAACAGGGGTGCTGGAGCCCTTCCTGACGATTTGAATGTGGCATTCCTGTGTACTCCTCTCTCTGTACAAAAATGCTATGCTGCGTATAAATAGATACATGCAACACAGCACTTTGTGTGTTTGGGGTTGGGGTTCTGAGTGATTTTTACTTTTTTTATTATTTTCTGAATTTTTGGAATGTTTCATAATAAGCGTATTACATATCTGCTTTCAGAAATTATTTATTTTTTGTTTTTATGCCTGTTTCAATACTCTAATAATGTAAAAATAATTATAGAGGAAGAAACTATGGGGGGAGGGATAAATTAGGAGGATGGGATTAAAGTATACCCACTACTGTATATAAAATAGGTAATCAACAGGACCTACTTACAGCACAGGGAGCTCTACTCAATATTCTGTAATAACTTTTAAGGGAGAGGAATCTGAAAAAGGACATACATATGTGTATGTATATTTAACATTTATGTATGTACCTGGATTACCTAAAACTAACATGGTATGGTAAATCAACTATATTTCAACTAAAAAAAAAAAAACCTATAGAGAAATCACTAAGATAATTATGGTGTGAGAATGAATGTTTCTTTCTATTACTTTTCAAGTTCTAAGAATAATTTTTTTTGGGGGGGGGTGACCATTTACTAATGGGATAAAGTATTATCTAATTATCTAATGGGATAAAGTAAAGAGTTACTACCAAATTTAGACATTTGATTCAAAACCTCACTAAGAAAAAAAAGACTAAGGCAAAGCTGCAGCATTTCTGAAAATATCTGCGGGTAAATTAAGATACATGTACAGTGATGTGAAGAGAAGCTCTGTTCTGAGAACTACACAATTAACACAGGTTAATTGAACGAAAGTCTGCCATGGGGCAAGTTTTGCTCCCAAATATATTTGATTATTTTTATTATAGTTTAAAAATATATAATAGATATTATATACAGTATATATTTTATATCTGTATCTATAAAATATAAAATATTTTCTATATTTTAAAGCAATAATCAAAATACAGTTTAAAGTAAAATTCAAATGAAGCAACTGCAGAACCCCTAAATCATCACCACATAACCTAATTGGAAAACCCATGATCTGTCAACACTGTATAAAATGGCTATTCCGTCACATAACCTAAATTGTATTTTGCACCTTTTAGACATAACTTTAAGTAGTGTAGTGGCACTTGTTTGTTAGAGCTGCCATAACAAAGTATCACAATTTGGGAGGCTTAGACAACAGAAATTTGTTTTCTCACAGTTCTGGAGCTAGAAGTAAGGTTGAGGTGTCGGCAAGGCTGGTTTCTCCTGAGGCCTCTCTCCTTGGCTTGCAGATGCCCCTTCCCCCATTTAATTTGAATCTTCACACAGTCTCCCCTCTGTAAGTGTGTCCAAATTTCTTCTTTGTATAAGGACACCAGCCAAACTGGATTGGAGCCCACTCCAGTGGTATCACTTAATCACCTCTTCAAAGACTCTCTCTGTGATGGTCACATTGTGAAGTACCAGGGAGTAGGACTTCCTCAAAAGAATTTTGTGGGGGTCACGCTTTACTTCATAACATGGAGTTTCATGGTTTTTTTTATCTTCTTGTTACAGAAACGTCTTCCCTTCACAGAAAACAATATACAACAGCCCGACTTTTTATTTCGTCATGTGTTTGTGTCTAGACACATCTATAGAAATAAAATGTAAATGTATTTATGCATCCCTTACTCTGAACTCACACAAAATTGTTAAATGTCTTCAAAGAATCCTGGGACATGTTAAGGGAAAAAATTTTTAAAAAGAACTGTTTGAGGGGTTCTGGAATGACTTCACCTTTGGCTATTTGCAATTATCACACGGACTTGTGTAAACCAACCAGTATCAAGTTAAAAGAAAATCAGATCAATGGTTAGAAAAATCAAAACAGATGCTCATTAGATTCGTCTAAGTCAGAATTAACTCCACCTTTCAAATTTTGTGGGAATTGTGTTTAACATCTGCAGAACAAAGCAAATACATTTAATTCACCACAGCCTTGAGTTTATAGTTCAGATTTGGCCTCTCTGATCTATTATATTTTTGCTAAAATGCTAAGGAAGTCAGTTGTAAAAGCAGAGAAACTAGAAATATTAATTTTTCTAGTCAAAGACCAGCATCTTCCTTAAGTTTCATTTCGTGTAACTTGGGGAAGTTTTTGGTATTAAAGTGGAATACTGTCCATTCTCAACTTACAAACCAGACATGTTCCAAAAATTCATTTGAAAGTCAGTTATTCGGGACTTTCAAGAAATTTTCCCATAGAAATAATGTTATTTATGATAATTACACTCCAAGGCCAGCCCATAAAACCCTGCTGAACTCCCATCACACAAAGTATGGTATTGATAGTATAGTGCTATGAAAACTCCTAACCAACTAAAACACTGCCTTGATGGAAAAAGAAATAGTGTCATGAAGATAATATATATATATATTGTAAATTTAGCCTCGTGCTTTTCTTGTTTATATTCCTCTCTGATTTGCCAGGGGCATCCATTTGTATGGGGGTGGGGTGGGGTTGGGATTGTTACCACAGGAATGCAAGGAGTCTGTATTCGGCTTTTGACAAGTGGGATCAAATTTTTGAGACTAGTCTCAAAATCCAGAATTTATCCAGAGAAGAAGCGGTTTTTTAAATTTCTTAACCATGCCTGACATTGCCACAGATTTATAGAGTTAGACCTTGAAGATACTAGAAGCCGAGGCTGCAGGACGTACCATGGGAGACGCTCTCTTGCTGCAGGATGGGCGGAGGCAGAGCAAGAGAGACAGGAAGGAGGGAGGCAAGCTGTCAGGCTGATGTTAAAGACCAAGGAGGGATTTCTTGTTACTATTTTAAATTTTTTATTAAAGTATAGTTGATTTACAATGTGATGTTAATTTCTGCTGTACAGCAAAGTGATTCAGTTATACATGTCCACATATCCATTTCCATAGGGGTCATCATAGAACACTGAGCATAGTTCTCTGTGCTATACAGCGTGTCCCTGTTGACCAGCTATTCCATATACAATAATGTTCACATGCCAACCCCAAACCCCCAATCCATCCCTTTCCCTAACCTTTCCCCTTTGGTAAACTTTAGCTTGTTTTCAAAGTCTGGGAGCTTGTTTCTGTTCTGTACATAAGTTTATTTGTATCATTTTTTTAGACTCCACATATAAGTTGATATCAGGAAACAAGAAAAATCTCAAATAAACAACCTAACGTTACACCTAAAAAAAACTAGAGAAAGAGGAATGAACAAAACACACTTAATAAAAGGAAAGAAATCATAAAGCCCAGGGCAGCGATAAGTGAAATAGAGACAAAGATAGAAAAGATCAATGAAACCAAAGCTGGTTCTTTTAATAGGTAAGCAAAGTGGATAAATCTTTAGCCAGACTCATCAAGAAAAAAAAGGGGGGGGGGAAGAGGGCTCAAATCAATAAAATTAGAAATGAAAAGGGAGAAATTATAACTGACACCACAGAAATATGAAGGATCATAAGAGACTACTGTAAACTACTGTATGCCAATAAAATGGACAACCTAAAATAAATGGACAAATTCTTAGAAAGGCAAAACCTTCCAAAACTGAAACAGGAAGAAATAGGGAATATGAACAGACCAATCACAAGTACAAGGGAGGGATTTAGATGGATTGGAGGCACAGCCAGAGGAAGGGAGGCTGTTTCGTTCCACCTGACATTTTGAACTCTGGCAAGGAAACAGCCGTGCAGGGTAGCCAGCTGCAATGACAGCCAACATTGGTCCTCCATCCATCCCAACTGAGCAGAAAGAGTTCAAACCTTAGGCTCAGCTAACTCCATCCAGTATCACAATTCCAGGGACTCACCCAGGCATTCTGCAGTGGAGAGCCATGAAAGCCAGGGGCTGGACACCGATCCAAGACCCCTAGAAAGCACAGAGTTACTGTCTTTTGACAGATGTATCCTATTCATTTTTCTTCATTCCACCTCACCCAGAATATTGGGCAGAGTTCTCTGTGCTATCCAGCAGCTCCTGTCGAACCATTTTTTTTAATAATCTTTCCAAGGCACCTAAAGAATGAAGAAGGGGAAAGCAAGTTTGGTGTGAAATTTTGAGGTGTAGCCCAAGACTGCTAGTGATAGCTGCCCTGGATCCCTGTGATATGCACTTACTTTGCTGCTTATAGTTAGGTACTTTGATGGAAAACTTAGAGAATAGTCAGAGTGCTAACAAGCATTTCTGAGGTTTTCTTAGAGGCACTTCTGTTCAGGATAGTAGGCAATCCAGGCTGTCTCCAGAAAAGTAACTAGGGCAGGGATTTACCCCAAGTAACCAAAATGCAGAGAGAGGGTGACCTATATATATATATATATATAACTGTCATTTTAAAAGCTTAGTACTTACTAAGAGTCATTAGCTAAAACAGGAAGTGAGCAGGTGGCTCCACTTTGTTCTTAAAACTCAAGTGTGAACCATATTATGAATTGGACTGCTTATTTGAAGGAGTGTTGTTTGCCTATAGCTGCTCTGCTCAGGATCCTGAATTGCCAGGGAAAACTCTGTTCCCCTGATCCCTCTGGTCCTAGAGCCCATCCTTTCCCCTCTAGCCTCCCCCAACTCCGTTTGCTTGGAAAGGTTTTTGAAGAGAGGATTTTGTATACATAGAAGTAGCACGTCATTCAGCTGTCACAGACATGATCATTTCAGGATCAGAAGGGAAAGCCGTCCGGGGAAGAAAGCTCACCATCTTAGGGAAGGAGTATATAAAATGGAGGAGTTGGTGATAATACTTTAACAAGAAGGGTGGGTGGGAGGGTGACAATAACAGAGTGGCTTTGTGTGAGTTGACACACCCTTCCTCACTCTCTTCCCTACTTTTGGCAGCCATTCTGGCTTCACAGGATGGAAATGAAAAATGCCTCAGCCAGGAAACCACGTTGGGGTGATTAGATGCCGTGACACATACCAGGACTGCTTGTAACTAGACACACTCTTGGGTCTTCCTTCAGTGTGAATAGGGCCAGCATCCTATTGCAGAAGGACCATGTGCAAATGTGCCAACACTGAAATCAGGATTCTAGGAATGTCTTTTCCCTTTCTTCCTTCCTTTCCTCCTTCCCTTTCTTTCTTTGTTTCCTTCTTTCATGGCTTTATTTTTTCTTATTATTATAGCATATGCATTGTGGTTCAGAGAACAGCTCCACCCCCGTTGGATTCAGCCTTGCTGGCATAATCAAACAAAATGTTTTGATTCTCCCTGGCCAAAAAAAAAAAAAAAAACAAACAAAAAAAAACACCTTTAGTATCTGCTCTCCAGAGGCAAAGAGCTATCCTGGTTCCTGATGATTCAGCAATCTGGTTTTTCAACTTTTAATTCTCTGAGTTATTCAAAATCCTTCTAATAAATTTCTATCTTTGCTTTGTTAGCGAGATTTCCTCCATTGGTATGTTTAGATGTCCCCCTTTTCTAAGAATCTCTTCTGGTATCTTCAAGGCTATTTATACAGAAGATAGTGATGTAAATGTCCAAATATAGTTGGAAAAATTAGCAACTAGACATTATTCCAAATCTCCAAAGCAGTGACTTCTATTTTAAATATCAGGAGGCTGTCTGTTACCTTACGGTTAGGTGTGGTTTCTTTTGCCAAAAAAACACCCTCCATGGTTAAGTGTAGGGGCTGAGTTCACAGTTTCTGCAACTTAATATGTTTGTGACCTTCGGAAAGTGTTACTGAGAGAACACTACCTCTGTGAGATTGATTACAGTGTGTCCTACAAAGTCTGCTATAAAGAATATAGGAGAAGACATGCAAAGTGCTGAGAACAGGTCCTGGCACATAGTAAGTCTAAGCAGTCCATAAAAATGTCAGCTCTTGTTTTTAAATAAAAGTTGCTTTAACTTGGAATTTTATGAAAACTAAGTAGTTTAGATGCTCTCCTAAGGATTTATCAGAAAATCAATGTGCAAGATAATAAAAGCTAGTTTGACATCTTCATACTCATGTTCATGAGTATCTTATTCTTCCTGTTAGGCCATAAACTCTCTTAGAGCAAGTCCTCAGCATTGTAGAAGATATATCTGTGCCTAACTGTTTTGCATAAGTCATTCAATAATATGTCCTGAATGAATTAGTTCAACTCCATCACTTGGATACTCATTATGTGCTAGGTATTGTGCTAAGCATGGAGGACACAGAAGAGCAGAGCGTGTTCCCATGGACAAAGACCTTATGTTCTGGTGAGGAAGATGCACACATATTCAGTGGTAACACAAATTAAACTCTGGCAAGTGCCACCACGGAAATGTGTTTATTCATTCTTTCATCGCAATCACTCCACAAATGATTGCGTGGCGCTGACTTGGCACCAGGCCCTGTGCTAGAAAAGGAGATGTATCAGCAAACAAGAGGGATGTGGTCCTGGTTCTTTCTTTCTAGAAGTTACACGCAATAGGAGATGACATCTTTGAGAAACAGTTAACAGATCAATGTTGCTAACACTCAGGACACTTGGAAAGAGCTCCGGTAGGGTTCCTACAGTTCAAGAGATTGTATTTTTTCATCCTTTGGTGGCAGCATTTACTACTGTCCCCAACATAGATAGAGGTTCAATATAGTTTCTGAATAAGTGGTGAAACAGAGAAACAGAAGACTTGGGTGGAAAAAAAAATGAGGTGTAGATGGCAAGGTTCTGAGAGTGCCAGGCTCAGGCACTTGGATTTATCCTGAAGCCACTAGCAGGGTATCAGGGTTTCGAGTAGGAGAGTAGAACTCAGATGAATGAAAATAAAAAGAGGAAGACAACTATATGCTGAAAAACAGGAATGAACCATTATTCAAGCGCCTGGGTTGTACGTGTTGTACACTGAAGATATTAAAGTGGAGACTAGCCATCTGTTGGGGACGTGGTGTAGAAGAGTCTCTCACTCACACTGTTGAGTGGGAGTTTGGATCAGATGGCATTTCTACACCCTAAAGAGTTCAGTTGGCTTCTGAAGAACTAACACTTAGACTCACTGGAAACAATCTCATTGTTCTATATTATTTTACACCTTCCTTTTTCTTTTTTCTTTTTTTGTCTTTTTTTAGGGCCACACCCACAGCCTATGAAGGTTCCCAGACTAGGGGTCAAATTGGATCTGTAGCCGCTGGCGTACATCACAGCCATAGCAACACCAGATCCAAGCTGTGTCTGATACCTATACCACAGGTCATGACAATGCTGAATCCTTAACCCACTGAGCGAGGCTGGGGATCAAACCTGCATCCTCATGGATACTAGTCAGATTCGTTTCCACTGAGCCACGATGGAAACTCCACACCTTCCTATTTTTTGATGTTACCAAAAGGCACTTATCTTTTTAAAGAGTAGAATCCTTTAAAAATAACACAACTTGGGAGTTCCCGTTGTGGCTCAGTGGGTTAAGAATGGAACATAGTGTCCATGAGGATGTGGGTTTGATTCCTGGCCTCACTCAGTAGGTTAAGGATCTGGCATTGCTGCAAGCAGTGATGTAGGTTTCAGATGCAGCTTGGATCCGATGTTGCCATGGCTATGGCCTAGTCCTCAGCTGCAGCTCTTATTTGACCCCTAGCCCAGGAACTTCCATATACTGTGGGTGCAACCATAAAACAAAATAGGACAAAAGGGAAAAAAAAAACCCTACAACTTGCAAACTATTACATTTAGAATGGATAAGTAATTAGCACAGGGAACGATATCCAATCTCTTGAGATAGACCATGGAGGATAATCACTTAAGAAAAGGCATGTATATATACATACGATTGGATCACTTTGCTGTAGAGTAGAAATTGCCACAGTATCGTAAATCAACTATACTTTAATTTAAAAAATTAAAAAAAAATTTTTAAAAATATAGGAAGCTATAAAAAAAAACATGGCTAATGAATTCAGGGAAAGTTTTGGATAGTAGAACCTCGCCTTGTACTGTGTTAGGCATGTTAATAGAAAGGCCTATAACAATAAAATGCTATATTTGGGCAGTGAAATTGATTCATTTTTCAGGTTGCCAGGATATGTGATGATTTTGGCTGTAAGGATGACACTGTTGTGTCGGGAGCCTTGGGCAAGGGTTGGCCAGATAGAAGGATGGAGCAGTAAGCTTTACTGGGCCTTACTTTTAAGCTTTATAGAGGCTTGCCCATGCAAGGCCTCTCCCAGAAATTGTAAGCAAAAGCTGTCAGCAGTGACAATAAATCCTTCAAGTTTCCCCTTTTCTCTTTCTTGTCCCAACTTCCCTTTCTTCCCATTAAAAATAAAACATGGATCAAGAAAATCCTCAAGACTCTGTCATCTCCACATACCCCAGTATTAGACCACTACTAGAACCCCAAGACTAAGAATTCACAATTAGATGTCACTGTAGATATTTGCTTTTCATTTGAGACACAAAATGCCTATAATCTCTCATAAGGAGAGGATCTGAAAAAAAAGAGGAGTTTCCAGTCATGGTGCAGCAGAAACGAATCAGACTAGGAACCATGAGGTCACGGATTCGATCCCTGGCCTCACTCAGTGGGTTAAGGATCCAGCATTGCTGGGAGCTGTGGTGTAGGTCACAAACACGGCTCAGATCTGATGTTGCTGTGGCTGTGGTGTAGGCTGGCAGCTGTAGCTCCGATTAGACTCCTAGCCTGGGAACTTCCATGTGCCATGGATGCGGCCCTAAAAAGCAAAACAAACAAAAACAAACCTACAAAGTGCATTCAGAGCAGAAGAGGAATGCAGAGCTAAAGCAGGGCACCCTTGCCAGCAAAGAAAGGCATCTCTAATCCTGAGGGATTTGTCCACACAGAAATTGTGAGAGTGGACAACTCCCTATTTCAACTTTTCTCTATTTAGAAATTGTAAAAAAAAAAAAAAAAAAAAGAAGCACATTTACATCAATGGTGGGAAAGGAAAAGAGCAAGGAAAACAGATTAAATATAGGTAGGACAAAAATCTCCAAAAAAACCAGCAAAATTTCCTAATTTTACCATTTTCCTTAATTTTACTTCCCAATCTTGAACCAGAGGTAGACAAATTGACACTAGAAAAAATTATTTAGCTTTCCGGTTTAAAACTAAAAAAAACTTTCACTTTTTCTTCCCCCGAGTTATAGCCTTTAGTTTTACCAGTGTGCACAGAAGAAATGTATAGACTATAGAGAATGCAGCTTTAGAAATGACTGGATCCAGGTAAATTCAGAGGTGCTTTACTATGTGATTATGAACACATTTCTCCGGTTCTAAAACTCCATATTAAAGGAAGATTTAATCCACCCACAACTGTCTCTTTGGCTAAGATTTTTGCTTGTTTTTGTGTTTTGCTTTGGCTGCACCTGCAGCACACCAAAGTTTCTGGACTAGTGATGGAACTCAAAACAGAGCAGCAGCTGTAGACACAGTAGCGACAACATTGGATACTTAACCCACTGAGCCAGAAGGGAACATATAAGACTGTTATTTTTAAATGAAATATTTGGGTCTGTGTGGGCGATGCTTCCAATCAAGCTGATTAATGTCATGACGAAAACCATGACAGATGATGGTGCTTCAGGACTTATTGGAGGAGTTCCCATTGTGGCTCAGTGGTAACGACTAGTATCCATGAGGATGTAGGTTCAATCCCTGGCCTTGTTCAGTGGGTTAACGTTCCTGAGAAGCAGTGAGCTGTGGTGTAGGCCCAAAGATGCAGCTCTGATTCTACTCCTAGCCTGGGAACCTCCGCATGCCTCGACTGTGGCCCTAAAAAGACCAAAAAAAAAAAAAAAAAACCACCAAAAAACAAAAACAAAAACAAAAGATTTACAGGAGTTTTAGTTCAGAACAAAACTGCAGCCTCACCTGCTGCCTGCTTGTCCAGGGTTAAAGAAGGAGTCCACAGAGTCCCTTCCAGAGCCTGGAGTCTCTTTGCCCTTGTGTCGTCTCCGCTCTGTTGCTGTTCCCCACCCCCATTTTCCTTGAGTGGGAGGTCCTGTCCCAGGGAGCGCTGCCTTCCACCTTAGAAACAGCCTTGTTCTTATGGAGCCTGCAGGTTCTACTCCTCTTTCTTGAGGCTGAGGACCGTGAACTGTCACCAAGCAACCTGGTAAACTGATGTGATCACAAGTATTCACCGGATCATCTTCCCCGGGTAACAGTGTTGGCATTTTCACCTGTGCATCCTGGAAACGTGTTCACTCTGGGGAGGGACTAATAGAGGTGGGGGAGGGGTGTTCAACATCAGCCATCGTGAGAAGGTATTTCGTTCTTGTTTTTGTTCGTTCTTGTTTACTGAAGCGTAGTTGAATTACACTGTTGTGTTAATTTCTGCTGTCCAGAGAAGTGATTCAGCCATACATAGACCCATATCCATAATAATGGAATATTGTTAATATTAGTAGAGAACTTTCCCTGTGGTCCGGGGTCAAGTCATTTATAGCTTTACGATGATAAAAAGAAGCAACATGGGAAGGTATTTTGGATCAAAAACCTCCAAATAAAATATTTATGCCGCCCCCCCCCCCCCCCGTTTTTTGCCTGTTTGGGTGTCTGATGGCCCAAAACCAGACTGAAAAAAAACTTCTGTGGTGGAAAGATCTTTTGTATCTGTGGTCATTCTGCAGAGGAATTTTAGCCATCATCATTCTCAACTCTGTGGTGGTGGCTAGATCTTGCCCTGCTGCCCATCACAAAAAAAAGGATTTATCAAGCAACTTACTGGACAGGTGTCAACATGTAACCACTGGGGTAACTGCTTTTCATTAACACTCTGGATTTATATTAGGCTTTTAATGAGGTTCAAAATCTCCAGCCTCTGATTACCTATCTCCTGGTGCAAACTCTTCCATCTAAATGGATTTCAGTTTTCCTGGGGTTTTATTAAAATTGTTCAGCTTGTATGACAGCTAATAATTCTAGTTTGCGGGAAGGAATTAAGTGGCTTATGTTGTACCTTGGCAGTAGTACATTTGGAAATAAAAGCAGGCTCAAAGCGCTCTGATTAATCTAGAAAAACGAGCCTCCTTCCCCAGTGGGTATGCCTTCTGCCTTGGCGGACTCATTCCTGATGCTAAAGTCTGATCTTAGGGTTTTTGTTTTTGTTTTATCGTGTTTTTTTTTTTTTTTTTTTTGGTCTTTTTTTCTCTTTCTTTTGTTGTTGTTTTCTTGGAAGAATGAACCAAACACTATAGTAGTGGCAATTTTCCTATATTGAATTAGGGTTGTGCCTTCGTTCTTTCTGAGCTCCTTTGATCTAGATGTTTTGGCTGCCCTTGGGGTAAGGGCTGAGCAGCTGCAGCACACTGAGCAATTCTCCATGGGATGCTACCTGTTCCTGAACCACCCTGCTCACTCTTCCTGGGATGTGAATATACACTTCGCATGGGACCCACATGCTTCAGCTCACTAAGAGAAAAAAGACTTAGTCATCATTGAGCCTCACACTCCGAGCCCATTCTGAGCAGCATGGTAATTTGGACCCCAGCTGCTACAGTTATGGCTAAATCTTACCAGATGACATGAGAAAAACTCAGCTAAAATAAATAGACTTGAGCCCACGGATCCTTGCTGAGAATAATGGATTACATAAGGGGTGCTATTTACAGACTCGAAATGCTAAAATTTAGCTACAAACATGGTGGGACTTCCTTAGTGAGTTTCTGCTGTGAAGTCACAGTCCTTGTAAATCTTCATGTGAATTGCAATAAATAGAAAGGTCCATTCTTGAGAGGGCAACATTGCACGTCAAATCAGGAGACTTGAGGGATTAGCAGAGCTTCTGTTTGGGATATGACTTGGTAGGTTGGAAAAGACACCAAGGCTTTTGTGAATAAGTCATTGCTATAAATTCAGCATGGCCAGTGGTGGATAAATGTCACTACCCACATGGCTTGAGTCTTTTGGAAAGGTCTCTCACTTCTTGCCTTATGAGGCAACTGCATATTAATTATGCTTTGCTGTAGTACCAGGATTGTGAAGACTAGGAAGAGAGAAACTAACTTTGGCCTAGGGATCTAGGTGCCTTACCTTCATATCTTTGATATGACATGACAATCACATTAACATTATTATATCTTATCATCACCCTTTATAGGTGAAGAAAATATGCTCCAAAGAGATTAAGCAACATGCCCAAGTTTACGTAGCTACATGGCACAGACACAGTCAAACCTGAGGTCTCCAGATGCCTTTTTTGGTTCTTGTCCAAATCAAGTGGAGTAGAGCATTTCTTTCACAACTCTAAACTTTTCAACTTATGGGTTCATCCAAATCTGTGGAAACCCTACTGCTATTTTCAGGAACCTACGAATCCAATGGTGTACCAAATATGCCTGTGGTTTGAAAATATATTACTCATATACGCATTGTTAGTTTTCAAATGTATATAGGTGTTATTATGATTAATTAAAATAAAAATTCATTTAAATGTTTCTTCATACCTAATAGTAGTATCTGATTATATATTTTCCTGAATAACATACATCAAAGGTAGAGCCACGATTGTGTCGGGGGCAAGGGGTATGTATTCGTGACTGATTTTTAGAGTGAAAAATGGTCTTTCTGTGCCAAAACATTGAGAATCACTGCTCTAGTGTGACAGTGTTAGAATTAGGAATTCGATTTTTTTTTTTTTTTTTTTGGCTTCACCCCTCTGCATGTGAAGGTTCCTGGGCCAGGGATCGAACCTGTGCCACAGCAGCAACCCAAGTGGCTGTAGTGACAATTCTGGATCCTTAGCCTTCTCAGCCACAAGAGAACTCCAGGAATTAGGCTATTTTGTTGCTTTTTGTCTTTATCTTTGATGCTCAAATTAGTTGATTATTTCCCTGAAAGGAGGAGGCTGAGATCTTTTAACTTCTCTCCTTACAAATTCACCCCATTGAACAATGACAAATCAGTCATTCCTCAAGTGTGGGAGAGGAACTGGGACACAGACAATGAAGGAGAAAATTCTCCATGTCCCTAGTCAGCAACCAGAAACATCTGCTGGAGAAAGTATACACCAGAGAGAATTCACAGTGCCTTTCAACATTCTCAGTCACTGAGTGTCTTCATACCTGGGCATCAGGTCCCACTGCTGCAGCCTCTGATTACGAACAGGAAACAGAAGGTGGGCTCAAGAGAGACGCAAACGATCTCTGGAAAACAAAACAAAACAAATACATAGAAACTTAATGGGTCCGGAGACAATTTATGAATAGATGCCTGACTGAATTGGTGAGGTCGTCTTCCCAAATTAAAGTTTTGTGACTTGTCCATGTTGGGCAGTCGTGGAAAATTTTTAAAAAGGCATTAAGAGTTCCTTAACTTCGAAATGTTGGAAAGCAAAAAAGATCATTCTTCAAAAAAACAAAAACAAAAACAACCAACATTTTGAAGCCAGGAACTCTATGTGGTAATTTGGGTGTGTTGTGTTGGACAAGGATGGAAGAAACTGCTACATCCAGAAATCAGCTTAAAACATGCCTGACACCCACACATATAAAAGGCATCGAGAAAGTCTCCAGGAAAAGAAAGTGTTCTCCAAGAGGGCTGGAAGAAACAGTCACACTTTCTGATATTCCTCTTCAGCTGGAGATGGTATCTTCAAATTCAAGTCCATAAGTGCATGAAAGGGAAAAAGCCACCAACCAAGCTATGGCCTGGCATCCGGGAGTTTAAACTACCATCCAACCTGGAGCCTCTTTTTACCTAAATGTCACACTAATTTGAACTTGCTTCTTCATCTCAACACAACATTTCACTGGGCACAGCTTTTCAGGAAATGATGGTGGAGTGGTTTGTTCCTCTTCTCCTGGCATAAATCTAGTCAGTGCAAACTTGAAGCTCATGAGCATTATTATAAGGACATTAGTCTTTCAAGAACATTTCTCCTTTGTTTTCTTTTAAGGGCAGAATTTCGTCATCCTTGCTCACTGCTTAATCCCCCCTCCCCCTCCCCTGCAGAAGACTTGCCAGGCCCTGGCTTATAATAGGCACTCAATAAATATTTGTTGAGTGGATGAATGAATTCATCTCAGTCATACATCTCTTAGGATTACGAGATGAAAAATGTAGGGGGACCTGGCAACAACTGTTAGACTGGACTGGCTTCCCCTGGCATCCTCTCCAGCTGCAGAAAGGCTAATGAAAATTGCCAAAATGGCTTGATTCATATCAACCTTTCATCATGAATACTGGTATCTTGTCTCTTTTGCCAGGGATCAAATTAGGTGAGATTAACTAAATAGTTGTGAAGTGAATATTATATTTCTGATGTTGGGCTCTTATGAGTTCTCATGTTCAGTCTCTTGTCTTGCTGGACTTGAAGAGACAGCCCAGAAGCAGTTAAGTTTGGTTCTGTATGGAAAACATTTCTGTGGACCTAAAGTCTTATGATTTTCTTGTGTTTAGGTATATTTTCCAGATTAAAACCATAATCTCATCAATTATGGACAATTCGATTTATTCTTGCATGTTATCTTTTCTCAATTAGTTATATCATGGGTGCCTTTTTCTAATCAGAAGAAAAAAGTGAAAACATTACCTACTCCTAAGACTTCAAATAGGATGTGGCATTTAGAAAGTATGACTTCATTCTCTCTTTTCAGGGTAAGAAGAGCATATGTGGCTACATAGAAAGGAAATAAAACAATGTGCCCTATCAATGAATGCAAGAAATGTGATCACTTTAGCAACTGGCCAGAATTGGCATTTGTGACGGTTGTTCTGGCTTCCAAATCTGTCAGGGTCTATGGCTACACTAGCTATTTTGGTAAAGGAAACAAGTGCTATATTTTATAGAAATTCCAAGTTATAGAGAAACTCCTGAGACCAGATAAAGTACAATACCTGACTTTTCTAAGGCATTATGGTATTAGTGAAAAGAGTAGGGGCTCTGTGAGTATGTGTTTGAATCTCGACTTTATTACTGCTCTGTAATTTTGGGTAGCTTTTAGTTTTGTTTTATTTTATTTTATTATTATTATTTTTTTGAGGGCCACACCCACGGCATATAGAGTTTCCCAGGCTAGGGGTTAAATTGGAGCTTTAGCCACCAGCCTACACCAGAGCCACAGCAACACCAGATCCGTGTCTGCGACCTACACCACATCTCACGGCAATGCTGGATCCTTAACCCACTGAACAAGGCCAGGGATCGAACCCAAAACCTTATGGTTCCTAGTCGGATTCATTTCTGCTGTGCCATGACGGGAACTCCCTATCGTGTTTTCATGTTATGGCTGCACCTACAACATATAGAAGTTCCTGGGGACAGGGATTGAACCTATGTCTCTGCAGCAACCCTGGTCAGATTCTTAATCCACTGTGCCACAGCGGGAACTCCTTACTTAGTTATTTTAACTTAAGTGTACTTATCTGAAGAGAGGGCAGACTATTACTCTTGGCATCATTTTAAAGATGATATGCAATATATCATCAAATATATTATACATGAAGTACCTATGACAAAACTTGGAGCACTGTAAGCACTGGATATATGTTCATTCTTTCTGATTCCATAAACACGTACCAGATCCCAGGGAAGATGTGCTATGCCTATGATACCTCTCTAAGAAGGCAGGTAATTGGAGACTAGATATCCTAAAACCTTTGCCTTCATTTAGTAACTCAAAAACTAGCACCTGAAAAGTGACTAAGATATTTTGAAGCCTCATCTCTGTGTATGAAAAAGCGATATTCAGTAATGGTTTAAATGGAACACATTGGCTTTGCATTTCTCTTTGAAACTTACTCTGAACCTTTAATTATAGCAGAAGGACCAGCCAAGAGTTTCAGCTTCCACCTCTACTAGACAGAGGGGGAGGTGCGTTAGAAAACCTGATCAGAGTTCCCTGGTGGTCTAGTGGTTAGGATTTGGTGCTTTCACCACTGTAGCCCAGGTTCAGTCCCTGGTGTGGGACCTGAGATCCCACATCAAGTCATTGTACACCATGGCCAATATATGTAATTAACAACAATAGCAAACTGTGTGTGTGCTACAACTTAATAGTATAGGAGAACTATATTTAATAGGTAGGAATTTGCCATATTTGGGGGTAACATGCTGAAAAATGATGGGTTGTGGATTCAAAAAATATGAAGTTTGCTGCTCTAGATAACCAACATAACAAGAGTTACAATGGAATGTGACAAAATGCCCAGAGAAGGGTTTGTCCAGCCTTGGGTTTGCTTTGTTCATCTTTAAAGGATAAACAGAGAAGCCTGTCTGAAGTGTTAAAGAGGAAAGTTTCAATTTGTCCTTTCAAGATGCAAATTTCACAGGCAATGTTTAATGTGACCCCCTGTGTATATGAAACTGAGGCCCAGAGAAGTTAAGGGACTTGCTCAAAATAACACAGAAGGTTTGTGGCATATATATATTATATATATATAACATATATATTAATAATATATTATATTAATACATATATTAATATAATATATATTTATATAATATAATATATATAATATATATGATTGGATCAGGAAGATGTGGTACACAACGGAATACTACTCAGCCATAAAAAAGAATGACATAATGCCATTTGCAGCAACATGGATGGAACTAGAGAATCTCATACTAAGTGAAATGAGTCAGAAAAACAAAGACAAATACCATATAATATCACTTATAACTGGAATCTAATATTCAGCACAAGTGAACATCTCCACAGAAAAGAAAATCATGGGCTTGTAAAATAGACTTGTGGCTGCCTGATGGAGAGAGAGGGAGTGGGAGGGATCGGGAGCTTGGGGTTATCAGACACAACTTAGAATAAATTTACAAGGAGAAAAAAAAAAAAAAAAGAAAAGAAAGAAGCTCTGATGCTTCTGCACCCTCTGTCAGGGAAATGCAGAGGAAGAAGTCAATTAACTTAGTTTCTCATTAGATACATTTGTTCCTGCTCTTTAGTCCATTGACATGATGACAAATGGATGAAAATTCACAAGCTTTTTAGTAAGCTAAGACCAATACTCTTTCTATATTTGACCAAACACAGAAGGGAAGAAAGGACATTATAAAAATGGGGGATGGGGGAAGAATCAAGTGACTACATCTAGGGTGTCAAGAATCTGAGTTTGGGAGAAAGTTCAATCAAAGGGGCAACTGTTTAAAAATAAGATTTTTTTTTCAATTTGCAAATGAATTAGAAATACAGTTTCTCAATTTTAGTTCCCTCAATGTTTTAAAATGGGTTGGCATGTGTTTTCCTTCCTCAGAATCAGATCCCTTCTAGTTGGGGTGCAGATTACTAGCACTGAAGCATATGACCAAGGCTCCGCCACTTGGATCCTCCATGGGGGACCCTGAATTTTCAGGGAAGAGAGCAAAGACACAAACACAATTTAGAAATGATTCCCAGGGGCCACAGTTGCTATCGTCTCCTGCAGTGGTGTCCAGCAGTGGCCATGATGGAGGTGTCTGTAGAGATGTCTTAGATTCCTCATCTGGATTGTTCCATGGTTCTGTCTTCCTTTTTTCTGGACTTTTACCCCAACTTTTGTTCTCTAGTCTTCCTACTGAATATGTTATCTAAATGACATATACTTCTAATAATTTCCTTTCCTGCTCAACTACATCAGAATGTATTTCTATTGCTTGAAACCAAGACCTGACTAATACATATTGAGTTTTTAAAAATTACATTCATGTTCAACTTTTCAAGAATACATGTTTCTTGAGGAAAGGTCCAATCATGTTTAAGCATTGAGGGGATATAAAGGAGAATTGGACAGAATCAAAAGAAGTTCATCTCTAGAGACTTGCCAGAAGTATGTGACACTGAGGAATGAGAAATTCTATAGATAAAAGAAGAAAACTGGAGACTAGCTATCTGCTGGGAACGTGGTGTAGAAGATTCCCTCACTCTGTTGAAGGGCCATAGGGAAGTATGTTTTAAAAGGGTTTGGAAGGCACCAATAGGTATGGATTAGCCTGGAGAGGTTGGGGAGGCAGGGCAGGTGGTAGACACATCAATTAAATTCAGCCTGATTCCAGTTCATGAGGATATGAGCTTTCTTTTTTCTTTTCTTTTCTTTTTTTCTTTTTAGGGCTGCACCTGCAGCATATGGACGTTCCTGGGCTAGGGATAGAATCAGAGCTGCAGCTGCAGGCCTACACCACAGCCACAGCAACGCTGGATCAGAGCTGCATCTGCGACCTATGCCACGGCTTGTGGCAATGCTGGATCCTTAACCTACTGATGGAGGCCACAGATCGAACTGGCCTCCTCATGGATACTTGTTGGGTTCTTAACCTGCTGAGCCACAACAGGAACTCCAATATGAGCTTTCTTTACAAAGAGCAACTCTTTTTTTTTTTAACTTTTATTGTACTATATTTTTTGTATTTTTAATTAAAGTTTAGTTGATATACAATGTTCCATCAATTTCTTCTGTACTACACAGTGATTCAGTCATATATATATACATTCTTTACCTCGTACTATCTTCCATCAGGGTCTGTCCCAAGAGACTGGATATAATTAGTTCCCTATGCTATATACAGTAGGACCTCACTGCTTATCCATTCTAAATGTAATAGTTTGCATCATTCCCCAATTCATCCCTCTCCTTCCCTCCTCTCCCTTGGCAACCACCAGTTTGTTTTTTATGTCTGTGAGCCTGTTTCTGCTTTGTGGATAGGTTCATCTGTACCTCACAACTCTTTTTACAAGAGAAGAAGGGCTGCAGAGACCCCTCAGAAAGAGATCTCCAGTTTGACTGGTTGGGTGCCATTTCCTCTCCAGCTCTCTTTGCAGTCAACTCACCAACCATCATTCAATTTCAAATCTCCCATCCCCGGGAAACACAATAAAAGGCGGAAGTTGGCTAACTCAAAGAAACACCTGGAGACCAACAACGTCTTTTTTTCAATCATGCTTTGGACTTGGACGGTGAGTGAAAATTCCACCAAGGGCTCAACAGGTGATCTCCTCTGGGCTATGGACAAAGGCCACATGCTCGTGCTACTAGTTAAGCTACTGTTTTGTGTCCCAGCCAAACATAATATGTTACCTATTTGAGGAGAAGGTAGTGAGTCAGAAAGTCTCAGAAACCCACTTTCATGAGAGGATGTGTATCTGTGCCTGCGTGCGTGATCTGTCCATGACCACAAAATACTATTGCTCGCTTTCTGAAAGGTATTAAAATTCATGCCCCAAAGGGCTAGGGAGAATCCCTCAAAACTTCCAGGAGAAATCATAAAATATCAGGGCTTACAGTAAAGGAATGAGACATTCTATAGGTGGCTGAAAAATTGGACCCTCTGGGACTCTTCAGCAGTAGGGGTGCAGAGAACCATCTGCAGAGCACTGGGCTAACTTCCTCTTTGTATTTATTTTGTGGTCCTCAGGGGCTGTCAATACCTTGAGTTGAGCTGCTTAGGGCTGGGAATAAAGGATTTTTGTTTGAATCTTAAGATTTTTAAGATAGAGAAATGGCACCTTCAATGATGACAGGGCACGCAATTGCTGTTGAAAGTCCAAAGGAAACTTAAAGAGCATACATTAGAGTCTTTGCTTTCCTGTTTCTCTCTCTCTGTCTGCTGTTAACAGGCGGAAGAAAACGTTGATGTCAAGGTATTCAAGAGTGTTTAAACATACAAGAGGCTGTGTGTTTAAGAAACTGATTAGTTCCTCAACTCTGTGTTAAATTTCTCTAGCAATTTACTTCGTTAGAATTATAGACATGTTGTAAAAATAGTACAAGAAACTCGTATAGACCCTTTATCTAGATTTGCCGATTATTTATATTTTGTCGTTATTTGGTTTATCATTCTCTTCGTGTGTCTTTTTCCTACTACATGCATATATGTATTTATATAGCCATATGTGGCAAGAAAGAAATAAATACGTACGTGCACACACACACACACACACACACACAGAAAATTTTATTTAGTTATTTACACCTACCCCTCTTTATTTCCTAAACTATTTGAAAGCAAGTTGGAGGCATTATGCCTCTTTAAGCCTAAATATTTCAATGTGTAAGAAGAACACATTTTATGTAACCATAATACAGTTAGCAAGTTCAGGAAAATTAACATCAAACTTTTATCTAACCTACTATCAGTATTCCAATTTTTAATTGTCCCGATCGTATCTTTTATAGTATTTTTTTTTATGGCCGCACCCAAGGGTTATAGAAGTTCCCAGGCTGGGAATTTAATCCAAGCTGACCTACACTGCAACTGTGGCAACACTGTATCCTTTAACCCAATGCCCTGGGCCAAAGTTCAAACCTGTGCTTCTGCAGTAACTCAAGCCACTGCAGTCATATTCTTAACCCACTGTGCCACAACGGGAACTCTATCTTTTACAGTATTTTTTTGCCTACTGTACAGAATCCAGTCCAGGATCCTATAGCACTTAGCTGTCCTGTGTCTTTAGTCTCCTTTAATCTGTAGTCATTTTGCTGGTTTTCTTTATCCTTCTCGACCTTGATGTACTTGAAGAATCTCTACTTACTCATACAAGTAGGTGCCCCTATTTATGTCCTCTTACTGTTTCTAATTCTCATTGCTAAGTTCCTGCCGTAGATTTCAACCATTGACCATTGGCTCCCTTATCTCTATTTATCTTTCCGATTTCCTATTTCCTCCTTCTCTTCAACCTGTAATCAGATTTTCTACACTCCTAATAAAAAGAGGTAATTGTTCCTATCAGGGTATTGAAATACAGTAATGGGCTGCAAAAGTAGTCTTACCCTCTTCCTTTAATTGATCAAATGATTCAAGGTACCTCTTTCTTTAAAGTATGAAAGTTTATCTATCAAGGAAATCTAGCACAGTTAGTACAGTAGCCTGGCTTTCTCTTTAAGATTGGGTCCATTTGTAAAGATTTCAGCATTTAGACATGTTAGAGATGTATATTCTAAAAATTATTTAGAATCTGGATTCAACTGGGAAAAATTCCTAAATATCAGGTAAATGAAACCACACAGAACTTTACTTCTTGACACTGAATAAATAAGGCCAGGCTCCCAACTTCATTCCTGTGAGTTTTCTCCTTGAGCAGTTTCTCCTCTTGGAAACACTTGAGAGAAAGGGCAGTGTTATCTCACTGGGGACCAAATGATCAGTGTTTGGTATTTCTTGGCCCCACTCCATATTTTCTCGAGTACCATGATGTTGGCCATTGGTTCTTGGCAATATGCAAGATTCAATTCACCATTTCAAGGCTGGTAAATGGAAGAATTATACACAAGGATAAACTCATAATAATTACCCTTGTTCCCATAAATTCTGGGTGGGATCAAGATATTAGAGTCAAATTAAAAACTCTTCAGCATTCATGACATCTCAGTGAGAAGTGGGACTCAGTGTTTCCACTGAGTTTCTACTCAAGATTGAAACTCCCTGGGGAGCCTGGGCAAGTTACTTTTCCCCCTTAATTTCTTCTTCTGCTAAATGGGAATAATTCTCTCAGAGATAATCTAGGAAATGACTAGAGAAGTGGTAGCAAAGACCCAAGCTGAGCAATCACAAATATTCCATCAGGGTTGTCATCATTTATGAGCTTTATTGGTAAATCACTGACCCTGTTTCACCAGGAGAGGATTACTGTTTACCTCCATGGATTCAAAGCAACCTCTGAGAGAGATTGTGATGGACAATGCCTCTAGGTTTTTGCCTTCAAACTTCTGGGATTAAGCAGCCATATGCAGAGTACAGACTGGCATTGTGGTGAAACTGGCCTCTGTGATGTGGTTGAGAGACTTGTGAGCACCCAACACAGAATAGAGCCTTGTCTGGGCTTGGTATGTGCTGTCTCCTCCTCTCCCATCCCTCCAATGTGATGCTGGGTTGCAGTGCACATGGTGGGAGGACACACATGTGTGTGCATGTCACACACACACAGACACACACACACACAAGTGCACACACCATTTACCACGTACCAAACATGGCCTTTCATTTAGTGCCTCATTTTCTCTCCTCCACCCCCACCCAGCCTGCCTCTTTCTTCATCCCCCTGTCCCCACAAGCTGTCTAGTAGCAACTTCCTTTCTTACCAATTAAACATATCCAGCTCTGGCCTTATCTCTGCAGAGTCTTCTTCCAGAAGACTCTAAGGTAATCTGTTCTTATGAAAATGAACACTCTTGGCTTTATGTGTTTCCCCTTCTCTTGCCTTATTTCAACAAAATTTTCTTGCCATCCTTGCCTTTAAGTATCATAGCAGAACCTGTCAGGAATACTTTTGGCGGGTGGAACTTTCTTTTGCGTTTAAATAACATTTGTTTAGGTTGGTGGTTGCAAGGGGCTAGCTCTTGGTCACTGCACTTATTTGCTAACTAAGAATCCTGATTAAAGGTGATTCCTACAATAAGACATCAAATCCTACCATTCTTGGTAAAGGAGAATTTGCAATTCAGGGCCAAAATGGAGAGTGACCACGATGCACTTTGTTTCTGCGCTCTCAGGTCTAGAAGTTTCTAGAGGATGCTCTGCTCATCAAGGATAATGTTCATGTCTTACAAGATTAAAAGTACCTACTAAGCCAGACACTCTTAGTAGATCCTCTGCTACATCCAAATGAATTGCTCTTTTGATATCATGAAAAAATGACAAAGCAGAGTTGCTGATTTGAGCTGTCAAGGGTTTTTAGAATTTCCATATATAGGGACCAACATTAGTCTTTGATTTTCTGGCTTAGAAGGTAGAATCGTTTTCTTCATTTAATAATTTTTTCCCCTGGATCATGACCTTCTTGATAAATACTTCACATTCCCTGCTCATTGTTGCTTACATGTCTTTTCCTTGTATCACTCCTTCCTCCTCTTTATGCTCCTGGAATTCCTTTCTTCCCTTTCCACAATCATCCTTTTTCCTTTTTAAGAATGCTTGCCCACCTTTTTAACTGACTTCCCAGTTCTTTCACCTTGCAGATGCTGGCTCTTCTAATTTAAATGCATCTTTCAGGCCCACAGAGGGTGAGGCACACTCCTCTCTGCCTTGTTATAACTAGTTGTCACTGAGACAGGAAATGGAACAATCAGTTCTATATTGGCATGAGCTTCCCCTTCCCCGGACTCTCTGGGCCCATCACTGAATAGAACCTTCTAGAATAAAGTTGCCCTGATCAGCACTCTGGGCATGGAGGACAATCCTAATTCACACTATGGTTACCTCCCTGCCTTTATGCAACTATGTACAGACTCACTTATCCATACACACACACATTTACTTTTATAAATGGGATTTGATATAGCCTTTAATTTGCCGTTTGCCTTCAAGGAATTTTGTTGCAGTACTCTAGATAGACTCCTTCAACTGAATCAGTTTTACTAAAACATAAGCTAGTGGATGGGGGCTTAAATTTGCCAATCCAGATAAAGTGTACAGGATCATTGTAATGTGAGCTTAGTAAATAAGAATTTGCTGGAATAAATATGATGCCTTGGGGAAAAGTTGGCAATATCATCAACTAATTAAGGAGAAAGAACAGTGACACCACCTTTGGAAGGAATCTAAGATGCCATATAATTCCACTTTATTCTTGAGAAACCTTGATTACTATGACATAGGTGATCCAGATAAAACATTAATTTCAAGACCCTGAGGGAGGGAGAAATTGACTTGTTTTTCAGCTCCAGAGCATATCAGCAGAGGCATCAGGACTTGATCCCAGTTCTTGGCAGTTTGCAATACAGAAATTTGGAATTTCTTTTTTCCTGAGAATGTTACCTTAAAGTTACTATGAAATTCTGTTTTCTTTTCTTTTCTTTTTTTTAAGCCTTCATGCAGTCTCAGAGAAGCATCTTTATGGAGGGAGCTCTCTGGTCACCCAAACCCTAGTATTCATTGAGATGAATTTGTATGGAACCCATGGTAGGAAATAAAACATTTGGAACAATTTGCTCTGACATTGTTCGTGTATTGATGACATGGCCTTTTTTATTTCTGGCAACTCATTCTCACTGGGCTTGGTACATCTTCAACTTTTGTTGAAAGGAGAATAACAACTTTATTTTGAAGTTGGACAAAAGTTCATTGGCTTGGAAATTATTAAGTGGTTTGTCTCCTACTTACACAGTGAGTAATAGCGCATATAAAGGTAGTGCTAATAGGAAGTTTCCTACAGTAAGTGTACAGGATACTATAATTTAGATTCATTGGTTCATATTTGTGTGCTTTTAAAAGTTTAGGGCAAATTTGCGCAGATGATAGAAAGCCTTGTGTTGACTCATTAGGCTACTCTAATGAACAATTATAAATAAAAGAGTGAAAAGCAGAATTTAGAGTGAGAAGGGAACTCCCTTTTCCTATGGCTCGACCCCTCACAAGGATGCCGAGACCCAAGAACTTATGTAATCTTTTGAGTCTAAGCCTCACACTATTCTCTCTGTTGCCTGGTAAGAAGATGTTGCGGAATAAGTACATTTTTCCCAGCATCAGGAGGATACTCATAATTGCTTTTTAAGAGCTGAGCACTTCTTTCCCCTCTGTCTTTCTTTGAAAGAGGACTAACATTTGCTGGCAAATTGGTTGGGACAAGATATACAGGATATGGCCATAGAACAAGGAGTATTTCCTGTGCAGAATTTACTGGCTTAACCAGAAATTGCATCCTTGATTTCATACTAAGTTGAGAGTTAAGTCTCCCCACAACTTGGCTTGTGGAGCCAGATATCTATGAAACACTTGATATCCATGAAAATGGGCGAGAGATAGACATACTCTAGGAAAAGGAGAAACACAAATAGTGGAGTGTTTGGCTTTTAAATGCACTGAATATGAAAAATCCACAGGATTAGACTGATTTCCAAGTCCAAAGAAAATCTCTACACCGTTCTATTTATAAACATGGCTGGAACCATAGGAAACTGCCTTTTTGGTAGGTCAAAAATGGTCAAGTATCAGCCATGTCTGACAGTTCAACCTAATATTATGTAATGAAGATCTGTAGGTAACTAGAATACATCTATAGATTTCAAATGACTATATTTATTTGCATTCATATAGGTCTTCTTAAAAATTATTTGGATTGTTACAGGTTTTGCTTGGCGGCAGTGAATTGACAGTGATCCTGAAAAATGGGAGAAAACGTATAAGTCATGTCCTGGTCTGTCCTTCAAGTGTATCCAGTCCTGACCCTATCACTTCATATTTGTTCTTGCACTGAAATATTCAGTTTTGTTTTTTTTTTTTTTTCTTTTTATGTCTGCCTCCAGCATATGGAAGTTCCCAGGCTAGGACTTGAATTGAAGCTGCAGCTGAGGCCTATGCCACAGCCACAGCAATGCCCGATCTAAGCTACATCTGTAACCTATGCTGCAGCTTGCAGCAATGCCAGATCCTTAACACACTGAATGAGGCCAGGAATCGAACCCGCATCCTCATGAACACTATGGTGGGTTCCCCACCCAATGAGCCACAACGGGAACTCTAGCATTCACTTCATAAAATAATCTCATGGTATGGCAAGGAAGCCTGCTGCCTACTTCAAAAGGAATCATGCTACTGTTTCTAGTCTGTGTCTCCCCTCACGCCTTGCCTTTTAAGCTCCCTTTCCTTCTTTGCTCTCTCTCGGATGTGCCCCCAGAAAGGCTCCTTTGTCTCTTTGTTCCTACATGCTCTGACACTTCTGCTGAGCTAAATGACGGCTAATAGCAGTGGGATAGGCTGCCAGCTATTATGGGTGCTTTGTGTGGAGCCCATCTGACCTTTTTATTACATAAAAGTGTTAAGCTAGTTATTAAGGGAAGAGAAACCGAAAAGAAACCATATGAAGGAAAAAAGTTGCCAAGCAAACCTCCTTCTAAATCTGCCGACCTTCAATTATCTCGGAAGCAAGAACTTCCTCATTATGAATGACGGAAGAAAAGAAAGTTGAAGGCTTATCACCTAATGATAACCCTGTGCTGGCATCAATTACAAGGTTTCCGGGTTAAAGTATCAGGATGTTGATTTCAGGAGCTCAGACCAGACTTTAGTGGTCAAGAAAGCTGTTTACTCATAGAGGAATACAAAAAAACTGATTCAAATGTGGGCTTGGCTGAAAAGGGCAACACTATTTGGTAATTCAGGTCTTGAGCTTAAATCAAACAGGTGTTGTAATGCCAGACAGTACAAGAGCTAACGTGTACTTGAAAATGTTTAGATTCTATTTCTTAAGTGTTTTAAGTCCCCTCCACCACAAAAGTTAAACTCTAGGCTGTGCCTGTCTTTATCTCGTTCCCTTTTCTTTACTTATTCAATATACAGTAAAAGTTCTGTTTGGAAAATACCAACCTTGTTTCAGCAAAGGATATGAAAAACTTATTCTGACTTTTCAAAATCTATCTTGCCCCCACCCTCTGAGTGTTCACTCAAAACACTCACTAAACCAACATTTTTTGAGGTTTGAGAGTGTCTGGTTCACTTTTTTTTTCTATTATTATTTTTCCTTTGGGCACACCTCTGCATTTCAAGATATATTATTATAAATATTATCATTTCCAGGCCAAACACAGGCAAAAAGTCCTGGAAGAACACAATTTTGCAGACTAAAGATTTTCAGAAAAAAATTGGATAAGCTGTGCATAAGCATTGAAATTTGGGGGGGTGCTTAAAATAGAAGGTATCAAAATGTGTCCCTTGCCCAAATTCTCATCTAAACCAGATCTTTTCATGGTTATAGACCTTGAAGTTTGCCCTCTGTTCATCTGTCAAAGACCCCCATATTCTATTCAAGATTGATTTCTTGGTTTTATAAAATAAAAGGGTCAATTTCTCTAAGGAAGCTGCTGTTTATTTGGTAAGCCTTACTAATCCTTTTCCATTATACCCAAAAGACAATACAGTTTATCAAAGAAGTAAAAACAAGACTGTTGCCGGATATTTTCACATGCTAACTGGCACTAGAGTCTTGTAAGCTTTGTTTTCATGAGATATCTAGGTTACATGAATAATACGCTGGGAGGTTTGGGTGATTTCTCAAACATTATTTTTGGTAGTTACAGAAACCAAACCCAAGAAGAATGTATATGTTTGTGAACATTTAATTACATTTCTATGGGCGTAGAAAAGGAAACATCATTTAATCTGTGCCGAAAAGCACCTTGTTAGGATAAAGCTTACCCGTGGTCTGTACGTTTTGAATCAGGTTCTTGTTAAGCTTTTTAACCTTTTTGATACTGTCATTCAAACATATTTTGTATCCTTTTCTTTTTCTATTTATCTGATTTGACTCCAATCCATTTTGTGGTGTTGGCTGGGTTTTTGGTTTGAGTCAAATTTTCCATACAACCCAAAATGCCTTTGCTCTCACTCTGAGAATGTTCCTTAAATCAAGAATAAAGAGCTGAAGAAGAGCTTGTATTAACCTGTCTGGGATGCAGGTTTGTGTCTTTTTCTTTTTTGCTCCCCCCTCCCGCCCCCTTCTTTTAATAAAATAACCAGAGGTCTTCATTGAAGTAATGGAGATGTTAAAAGTGGATATGAACATTCATGGGAGCTACTAATCATGCTGAACTTTCTAATGGCTCCCTCATCTAATGCTTTTCTAATTGACGGGGCAGACATGTTGGGTGTTTGGAGATGAACTGATACATGCCTGGATTTATGGGGCCCCAAGGCTAAGTCTGTACTTGTTAGCTAGCGGAAGAGCAGAGGGGTCTCCTTCAGCTGCGGTTGGGGTTGAACGGCTGCTGTGAAGTTCATTCTGGGAGAAAAGTCAATTTCCAAAGGGCAGTTCATTCCGCAACAAAGCCACAACGTTTTGTCCTCTGGTACCCCAAATGCAGAACCAATGTAATTATCTGGGTAAATTGAACCACAGAGTGTTTCATACTCCAAGGTCACCATGAAAGGTTATTGGTAGGGAGCCCATGCACTTCCCTTTCTTGTCATAAGCTTTCTGTTATCCCAAACCTCATCGTGGTAAGCTCTCTCTTTTCCCTAAAAAAAAAAAAAAAAAGTTTTTTTCCCCTTAAAAAACCCACATCTCCTTGCAGTTCCTCTCCTACAGGCTCTTGGGGGCATGTGAATTGGGTGGATTAACTGCTTTGGCCCTCTTCCCCAGGGACTTGTAGTTTTCCTTAACACAACATTATGCTAACCGATCTCTATATTTTAATTTATTAATGTGTAAGAGGAGTCACTAGTAGAAGAGAATAAAAGGAGGGGAAATGACAAAGGGGAACTGATTATCTATTGAGTGACTGTCATGAGCCAGGTATTTTATGAACATCCTTTCATAAACTTATGTAATATAAAAAAGATGTTGTAGGTTTCAATCATCAGGATAATTATCTCCATTCGCTATCTCAATTTAGTAGGTAGCTACAGCTTTATGCTTTTGATCCTCCTGTGGATGGTGTTCCATAGCCTAGACTCCTCAAGGGAAACAAATATTAAATTGCAGCCATCATAAGCAAAGCCAGTTTTTAAACTTTCTTGTACACGGAAACTTAGCACACTTAATGCTTTATGGAGGCACTAGATCATGGAGTGCAGCAAGGAGGAAGGCCTGAACTCAATTTAGAGCTTTGATTCTAACTATGTGAGTTGTTTCCACCTCTCTACTCTTCTGTTTCTCATTAGTACAATGGAGATAAAAATAGCACCTACCTCATGAGGTGGTTGTGAAAAATAAATGGCACCCCATAAGTGGTAGGCATTTTTATCATTAATTATCCAACTCAATGGCATGGGCAGATACTGGTTCTTAGAATACAAAGCTGAAAGTGGATGTAAGCAAGGTTATAAAAGCAATCAAATGTGTGTTGGAAAAGACTATATACAGAAGGGACCAATATGTCTGAAAATTTCCTTTAGCAGTCTTTCAGATTTCTTTTTTTCCTTTCTACTCCCACAGTTAGCCAAAGGCCTACACCTTATATCTAAATCAGATGATGTCTAGCTATACCAGTGATTTCTTTTATTCACTTTTTCTTTCTTTTCTTTTTTTTTGGCTTATTTTATTTTATTTTTTATTTTTATGGAAGTATATTTGATTTATGATATCCAATATCATGTTTCAGTTATACAGCATGGTGATTTATATATTTTTTTCAGGTTATTTCCCCTTATATAGTGTCATAAAATACTGAGTTTAGTTCTCTGTGCTCCACAGTAGGTTCTTGTTGTTTATCTATTTTATATATAGTGGTGTTATCATTCTAAAATATGCTTTTTCTTGTGTCATTCTTCCTACTAAAAATCCACATACCACTTCCTTTCTGCCTTTCTGCTAAAGTTCACACTCAATATAGTGGTAAAAACTCCACTCTATTCTCCAGTTGTTCTGGTTCCCATGGTCTCTAGCACAAACTTCTTGTTTCATTTGGCTTGTAGCTTTAATATGCCGTCATCCTTCTTCAGCCCTATGGCTTAATCTGAAACCTTATATTAGTCCCTTGCTTTGAATTCTTTTCCCTTTCTTCTGTCTATCCGAATTCTATCCATCTTCCAAGGTCCATATCTTTTGTGTTATTCCCTAAATGCTGAATAACAGGGTAAGTGTAGGAAGGAAGTGTGAATGTAATGGGATAGTCACTTCCTTGATTAGATTAGATTAGATTAGATGCAAAAGTGATGGGATAGTTATTATTGTGTTATGTTAATCAAGACTCCTTAATAGATAGGCTTGAGAGATCTGAATCAGGAGAAAAGCCTACCTGCTGGCCTTGAAGAAGCACACTGCCACATTGTAGAGAGGGCAGTGCCTCAAGAAACTGAGGGTGGCATCTAGGATCTGAGAGCAGTGCCCAGCTGACAGCCAGCAAGAAAGAGGGGACCTCAATCCTACAACTTCAAGGAATTGAATTCTGCCAACAACCAGTATGCCCAAAAGAGAACCCACTTCTAAGCTTTTGATTCTGTCTGATTCATTTATCAGATGAAATCAGGATCCCAGCAGACACCTTGATTTCAGCCTCCTGAGGTTCTGAGGAAAAAATCCAGCTCAAATGTGCCAGACTCCCGCCCCACCGAGGCTGTGAGATAATAAATTGTGTTGATTTACACCACTAAGCCAGTGGCAATTTGGTTCACATCAATAGAAAACTAGTACAGTGGGTAGACCATGTTTGTGACCTTTGGTGTTTATTTCCTGGATGCACCAATAAATGACTAGCCCATTGACTCTTTTGCCTATTTTTCCACATGTGACAACACAGGGCACTGATTCAGTCTAGGAAACCATTTGGAGCATCAGAGTAACTATGAGTGTTATGAAATAAGGGATTTATCATAGGAATCAGTCTTCACACAATTGTGAGAGGAGCTGGGAAAACTAAGGTGTGGAAGGGGTACTTAGAGAATTAGAGAATTAAGTCACCAGTCTTGATGTACTAGGGAGGACAGTCTTCTTTCATCATGATAACAAGAGCCAAAGAGAGAGACTTGTGCACCTTGAACCTCTAAAAATTTAGCTGGGGTAGTAGGCTCAGATATTTTTCAAAGAAACTTTATTGAAGTACAATTGAATGCAATAAATTATATTCATTTTGGTGTACAGTTTGCTGAGTTTTGATGAATGTATATACTTGGGTAACGAGCATCACAATCAAGATATTGAACATTTCCATCACCCTAAAAAGTTTCCTTGTGTGCCTTTGCAGTTGGTAATTCCCCAATCCTGGGCCTCGGCAACTCAGTCTTCTTTGGGTCACTATAAATTAGTTTTCCTTCTTTTAGAATTTCACATATATGCAATCAAACACTATGCCCTCTTTTATAACTAGCTTCTCTCATTCATCATAAGGTTTTGAGGATTCTTCCATGTTACTGCTTGTGTCAAGTTTGTTCCTTTTTATTAAGTAGTATTCCATCAGGAGGATGTATCACAATTAGATTATTCATTTAGCATTTCATGAACATTTGGATTTCAAGTTTTTGGATATTATGAATAAAGCTTCTATGAACATTCATACACATGTTTTTGGTAAGTACACACTGAGTTGGAATGGCTGGGTACTGTGGAAAGTGTATGTTTAATTTAGAAGAAACTACCAAACATCTTTTCAAACTGATCATTACAATTTTATACTTCCGTCAGCAAAATATGAGAGTTTCAGTTTCATTTCACAACCAAAATTTGGTATTACCAGTCTTTTTAATATTAGCCCCAGTAAATATAAAATATTATTGCATGGTTTTCATATTTATTTCCATAGTAACTAATGATATTAAATATCTTTTTATGTGCTTACTGGCCATTCATGTAATTTCTTATGTAATGCTCTTTTTTCCCAATTTTTTTGCTATTTAAAATTGCAGATTGTTTGTTTTGGGTTGTGAGAATTTTTCATATAGATTGGACCTAAGTCCTTTGTACTGCAAATATTTTCTCCCAGTATGTGGCTTTGCTTTACAAGCTCTTTTTTTATTTATTTTTTGAACATAATTACTTAAAATTTTATTAAATTCTTTTCAAAATACAGATCCTAAAGACATATTTATTTATTTATTTGTTTGTTTATTTCTTTATTTACCTTTTTTTAAGACCGCACTGGTGGCATATGGATGTTCCCAGGCTAGGAGCTGAATGGGAGCTGTGGTTGCCGGCCTACACATGGCCACAGCAATGTGGGATTGAAGCCACTTCTGTGACCTACGCCACAGCTCATGGCAATGCTGAGTGCTTAACCCACTGAGTAAGCCAGGGATTGAACCCAAATTCTCATGGATAACCCACTGAGGCACAAGGGAACTCCTAAAGACACATGTGATAAATTTAATCTTTTCAAGTTCTTACTGGTGTCTTTCAAAGACAAGTTTTCAAATTCGATTAAGTATAATTTTTCAGTAATTTTTCTATGATTAATGCTTTGTAGGATGTCTCTGAGAAATCTTTGCCTATTCCAAGGCTGCAAAGTTTTTTTTTAATGATTTCTTTTAGATCTTACTTTTAGCCCCTATAATTGGTCTATGATCTATTTTTAGTTAATTCTGTATATGGTAGAAGCAAGAGAAGAAGAGACTATCCTTTCTCTGTTGAATTAATTTTGCCAAAGAGCTATTGAATATATATATATTTGGATCTTTTTCTAGGATTTTTATTCTGGCTTATTGATTTATCTATATATCTAACCACATGCTGATATCAACATCTTGATTATTTTAGTTTGATAATAGCTCTTTTTTTTTTTTTAATTTTTGTCTTTTTAGGGCTGCACCCATGACATATGGAGTTCCCAGTCTAGGGGGCGAATTGAAGCTGTAGCTGCCAGCCTAAGAGACAGCCACAGCAACACCAGATCCAAGCTGCGTCTGCCACCTATACCACAGCTCACGGCAATGCCAGATCCTTAACCCACTGAGCAAGGCCAGGGATTGAACCCGAAACCTCATGGTTCCTAGTTGGATTCGTTAACCACTGTGCCACAACGGGAACTCCCTGTTATTGAATTTATTTTATTGTGGCTGAAGGTCACATTATTCATCATTTTAATTATATTAAGACAATGATCCAGAATATAGTCTATCTAGTGATTGTTCCATGTCTGTTTGTTATGAATATGCATTTTTCCATTGTTGGATGCAGTATTATCTATATGTAAGTCAAATTGGTTGATATTATTAAAGTTTTCTCTGTCTTTACTGATTTTTTTTCTTTTTACATCTACACCTGAAGCATATGGAAGTTCTCAGACCAGGGATCCAATCAGAGCTGCACCTGAGGCCTATGCCAGAGCCATGGGAACACAGGATCTGAGCCACCTTTGTGACCTATGCCATATCTTGTGACAGCACTGGATCCTTAACCCATTGAGTGAGGCCAGGGATCGAATCAGCATCCTCACAGAGAAAGCGTCAGGTCTTTAACCCACTGAGCCACAAAGGGAACTCTGATCTTTGCCGATTTTCTGTCTGATCTATGAATTGCTGAGAGAGGGGTATTGAAATCTCCAGCTAAAATTGTTGATTTGCTTAATTCCATTGTCCAATTTTGCTTCATTATTTTAAAGTTCTGAAATCAGTTACACACATTTAAGGATTGTTTAGGTTTCTTTATGAATTGGCTCATTTATTATCATGAAATCACCTTTATTTCTGGTAATAATTTCTCATCTAATTTATCAGGTATAATCACTACTCCTTAGTGCGTTCATGGCATATCATTTGACATTTTCGTAACTCTGTCCACCTATGTCTGTATATTTCATGTGGGTTTCTTCTAGACAGCATATAGTTGGATCTTACTTTTTAGTTTAAAAACCACTGCCTTTAAGTTGGTACTTTCAGTACATTTACATTTAACATAATTAAAAATAGGGTTACATAAGTTTAAATCTATCATCTTACTATCTCCATTTTGTCAGCTTTTTTTTTTTTCATCTTTTCCTGCCTTCTTTTGGATTAATTGAATTTTCGGAATTCCTTTTTTATTTCTTTTATTGGTATATCAGCTGTTCCTCTTTGCTTTATTTTTTATTTATTTATTTATTTATTTATTTATTTATTTATTTATTTATTATTTTTGGTTTTTTGCCTTTACTTGAGCCACTCCCACGGCATATGGAGGTTCCCAGGCTAGGGGTCTAATCAGAGCTGTAGCCGCCGGCCTACGCCAGATCCACAGCAATGCAGGATCCGAGACGCATCTGCAACCCACACCACAGCTCATGGCAATGGCAGATCCTTAACCCACTGAGCAAGGCCAGGGATCGAACCTGCAACCTCATGGTTCCTAGTTGGATTCGTTAACTACTGCACCACGATGGGAACTCCTGCTTTATTTTTTAATGATTGATTGAGGATTTAAAATATGCACCTTTAACTTGTCACAATCTACCTTTAAACAATATTATATCACTTCATGTGTAATTTAGGAAACTTAAAATAGCATACTTCCATTGCTCCCATTTTTTAATGTTGTTGTTATATTTCTTACTTCTATGTATGTTATCATCCCCCAATACATTGCTAATATTTTTCACTTCAAAATTTCAATTAATTTCTAAGAAGTAAATAAGGAGAAAATATGTTTTATTTCACTTATATATTTACAATTTTGCTTCTCTTTTTTTTTTCCTTCTATGAAAACTAAGTCTCTATATAATTTTATTTTCATTTAGCCCAAAGAACTCTTTTTATTCTTATGATGCAGATCTGCTGGTGACAAATTCTCTCAACTTTGCTATAAAAAAAAAACACAAAACCTTTATTTTCCTTCATTTTCAATAGACAGTTTCACAGGATATAAAATTGACCTTTTTTTTTCTTTCTTGAGACTTTTTTAAAAGGATGTCATTCCTTTTTCTCCAGGCTTGCCTTTTTTAAAAAGGAGAAGTCAGCACAAATCTTTGTTCTTCTATATGTAATGTTTCTTCACACTTCCCCTCTGCCCCCCAGGGCTACTTTTAACATTTTTCTCTTTATCGCCAGTTTTCAAAAATTTGATTATGATATGTCTTGGTGTGGTTTTCTTTGCATTTATCTTGTTTGGGCTTGTTGAGATTCTTGAGTATATGGGTTTATAGTTCACAATAAGTTTGGGGGAAAAAATCTTCAAATATTTTTTCTGCTCCTTTCTCTCTTATCTTCCTGGGACTTCAACTACATATATATTTAATCACTTGATGCTGTCTCACACCGAGGTGTCATTAATTATTTTCAGTCTTTTTTCTCCATTGTGTTTAGGTATAGATAGTTTGCATTCTCCAGTTGATAACTGAGTACAGTTATAATTATACAGTTACAATGTGCTAATCTAGTTGGATTAGTTTCCTACAGCTGCCATAACAAAGTACCACAAACTGGGTGGCTTAAAACAATAGACATTTATTGTTTCACAGTTCTGGAGAACAGACATCAAGAAATCAAGATGTCAGCA
Source organism: Sus scrofa (assembly GCF_054392235.1). Lineage (NCBI taxonomy): Eukaryota > Metazoa > Chordata > Mammalia > Artiodactyla > Suidae > Sus > Sus scrofa. The sequence continues at coordinate 52,460,489 of NC_139387.1, read as the reverse complement.
GGGCTATGCTCCTACTGAAATCTTTTGGTAAGACTCTTTTGTCTTTTCTAGCTTCCAGTGTTTGCTCACAATCTTTGGCATTCCTCCTCTTATAGATGCCTCCCTTCAATTTCTGCCTCCCTTGTTACATGGCCATCTTCTCCCTGTGTGTCTCTTGCCCCTTCTTTAAAGAACATCTGCCATATTGGATTAAGGACACATCCTACTCCAGTATGATCTCGTCTTAAGTATTTACATATGCAATAACTCTATTTCCAAATTAAGTCACATCCTTAGGTACTGGAGCCTAAGACTTCTACCTATCTTTGGGGAAATACAATTCAACCAGTAAAGTGTTCACTTAGCTGTTATGTTTTTTCACCTCTGGAAATTCCTGTTCCTTTCTGTAAAAATCTTATTTTTTTCCATTTCTGTTCTCATGTTTACAATAGCTGTTTTTAAAGTCATTGTCTGCTAATTCCATCAACTCTAACATTTCTGGTTCTATTTCTGTTGACTAATTCCCCCCTGCCTCTCAGAGATAGGTCATGCTTTCCTGCTTCTTCTTGATTGGCTGATACTGTGAATGTTCTGTTGTCAGAGTGCTATTGGTTGTCTTTGTTTATTGGCCTTTTTTCTTGGAGGCAGGTAAATTACTTGTGGATTAGTTTAATCCCTTTTGGGTTCCTTTTTAAACTTTTTAATGGTTAGGCCAAGATAGCCATTAGTCTAGAGCTAGTTTAACCCTACTGCTAACATGTGACTCTTCTCAGTCTCTGTTGAATGCTTCAGGGATTCAGTGAGGTCTCCTCTCGTCAGAACATGAATAGCTCCCTCCTCTGTGTAAGCACTGGGGATTGTTCATCCTATCACTCTGATAGTTCCTCTTTGCCTGGTCTCATGGATTCACTTTATGCTTGTATAGCTTATTAATCGACAAAAGACTCAGGGGGACCTACAGTCAGATTTCTAGAGCTCTCTCTCTCTCTCTCTCTCTCTCTCTCTCTCCATGGTTCCCTTTGCTCACTCTGGTACTTAGCTTCACAAATTCCAGCTGCCTCATCCTCCACAAATTCAAATTTCTTCTGTTCTCAACTCAACAAGACCACTATGTTCTGTGGTGCAGGCTGGAAAGTGCTTCCAGGCAGAAACTTGTTTGTTCTCTTAGGAAACTCCCTGTTGTCTCAATGTATGAACACTGATGTTTTATGTATTATGTCCAGTTTTATAACTGGTTATGGTGGCAAGAGGGTAAATCTTATACAAATGACTTCGTCCTCGGCCCCTGAGTTTTGTCGGTTTTATATCCCATCTTCTAGGACATATATATCCTAACAAAAAGGCTTCCAGAAAAATTATTATTCCTTGCTCACCACATCCAATCGACATGATACTTTCAGTATATTTGGAACACACTTGTTTTGCGGAATGGAGAGGTGACCAACGCCCTGTGGACTAAGTTGTGATTGAGTATAGAGACTTAATAGAGTTCTGAGCAGTGAAAGAACATTGAATATATATTGGTGACCTTTCAAGTTGAAAGAAAACAGCTTCTGGTGATCTCATCTAACAAGTTAAAAACAAACAAACAACAATAGACATTCACCAGCTGTGCTGATTTGTTCCAGGAAAGAAACTACATTTGTAAGAGTGAGTACAATTTGAGTCACCACCTGATGTAGTTTATGGTCATATGCCATTCTCTGGAATTGGTCCTGCTTAGGTATAGTCTTAAAAGGTTATTGGAATATGGCTGTGTTAAGAGTCACACCTATGTACCATTCAAGTTCTTGACCATGGCACTAATTTCTACAGGACTTCAAGGAATGGGATATTGCTTTTGGTTTAATAATTTGAGAGGTAGAGGAAAAGTTCTGGAGGTTTCTACTTGGGCTTTCTTACCATAATATCTCTCACTCCATAGATCAGAGAACCAATATGGGGATTCTGCCAGTTCCAATTATGCTTTCTGCAGTTTTGAGAATAATCATGAGGTGGTTTTGGAGACCACTGGCCCATTGAGAGGCATATTGCACTAAAATTAGATTGATCACTTTGTAACCAAGCAGGACCCTGTGGGCCCTTCCTGGGACGGACCCCTCTCTCATATCCCCTGCTTTAGCTCCTCTCGGAAGTACTTAGGTAACAGCATCTGTTGTACATTTCCTGGGTTGGATTATAGATGCTAAAGCCCCCACCAAATGGAAAAATTAACTCCTTGATGACTCTGAACACAAACCCCCCAAACCCAGTGGTGCCTGAGGACTGACGATATTATCCCATGGGACACTGCCTAGTTACCTCACCATCAACCAATCAGAAAATCATGCATGAGCTGATCACATACTCTGGAATTCCCCTCCCTCAGTTGGCCTTTAAAAATGCTTCCCTAAAGCCCATCAGGGAGCTGTTTTTGTTTTTTTTTTTTTTTTTCCTGGCCATACTCATGGCCTGTAGAAGTTCTAGGGGCCATGGAGTGAACCTTCCACCCAAGCCACAGTGATAAAAACAGTGGATCCTTAACCCACTGTGCCATTAGGGAACTCCGAGTTTGGGTTTTTTTCTCCATGATCATGGCTCAGATTTTTCATTCTTCTGCTTTTTGGTGCTCAATTTCAACCTTCCATGACCACAAAGAACACACAAACTTTACCATTTATCCACAAAACCTTGTTAATATATTGATTTAATTTAAAATTTTAAATAAAATGTATATACATGCGTTTTTTAAGGAAAGCAGTACAGAAGAGTATAAAATACAAGTTTATTAACCCCCTCCTCATTCTCATGCCACCCTCCAAAACCACCCAATGAATTTCTGGCTCCATTTCTTACGGCAATTGCCTTCCTATGGATTGATTGATCAGTTGCATGTCATACTTTTGACTCTGCATTATTAAAGATGAGGAATTTATTTCACTTATAGCATCTTCCAACTCTGTCGGGCCTCAGATTTTATAATTTATGTTACTATTTGGGTAACAACAAATACTAGTTGAATGGATGAATGTAATCTGGTTTCCTCCTTCATTTCTTTACCCAAACAATGGTACCCCCATTTCTAAACCACTGGAAGCCAGCCTTCTGCCACACACCAAACAAGCTGACCACTTGGGTATTTGTCCTTAAATCCCATCTAACATGCTTGGTGGATTTCTGGATTAATTGTAAAGCATTACCCTTCTCAGAAGCAGCTGAGTTTTAACAGGTTCCAAAGCCATTAGCTAAAGGTGGAAGTCTTGAGCCTACAGCTTTCATGCATTCAGCCTTGCTCTTTAAATCCTCCAGGATGTCTTGTAGCTTCTTAGTGAGCTACAGATTTGAACTGGGCAAAGCTAAGACATTGGAACTTACGCTTAGGGGATGAGGGATCATCAACTGTTTTTATTATGTCTGTGTTCTGAGGCTTTCTCTTTGGCTGTTGTCAGATGTATCAAAACAAAACATCTCCAGGAAAAAAAAAAAAATCAAAGGACCTAAAATTAATGTGTTATTTCAGATTTCTTCTAAGCCAGCAAAAGAATGTCCTTCTCTCACTCACGTCTGATAATACAAGCCTCACAGGCCAGCCCCTTTAACGTGCTGATTTAGGGCTCTTGCCCGTTTTCCTCTCTCCTCTTTTCATCTTTGTCTCTCTGATGCAATCAGCATGCTGGCCTTAGGCTCACCTCGGTTTTGTTTTATTTTTTAAGGCAAAAAAACCCTTTTGGTTTTTCAATTGAATTTAAAATTAAACCCTTCTCCCCTTTTACAGCAGATTCCCTAAATCTTAGCATTTGAAATTTTTTATGTAAAGCTTTCCTTCCAGTGGATCACAGAAAGGCAAATTCTCAGTAATTATCTCCTTTGGTAGTGCTGTTTGATTTTCAGCTGTGGAGTCCTGGGAAAAGTATTCCATGTGGAATGAAAGAGCCTTGCTAGAATCTCTGATGGGCTGTTTACTTTCTGTGTGACTGTGGGTAGGTCACCAAAACTCTCTGAACCACAGGATTTAGCTCAAAGAGCTGTGGTGCCGGTGCATGCTAGGAGCTCAGTAGATGTAACTCATCTCAAGCTTATCATGTCTAAAATCAAATTTCTGATCTTCCTTCATTCTATGCCATCTTCAGGTTTTCCTCCCCAGATTGACGGCCACCCCAACCTTCTAGTTCCTCAGTCATGCTTGACATGCTTCTTTGTGACCTCAGATCCATTACATCAGCAAATCCTCTTGGCTCTGCCTTAAAATATATATTCTCAATCTGCTGCCTTGTGCTACTTGTCCCACAGCCACTGCTGTCCAAGCCACCATCGTCTCTCACCTGATTAATAGTCACCTATTTTTACCCTTGTCTCTCTAGGCTCCGGTCTCCACACTTCAGCCAGAGCAATCCTTTAAAAAGTGAGTCCAAGCATGGTGCTCCTCCACTCAGTTTCTCCTTAGGGCTGATCTCCTCCTGACTCACTTTGGAACTGGGGTACCAGTTGTTAAAAATACTGAAATATTTCTGTCCCTATGGTAGATGGCTGGTTCCCAAAATCCCCTTCTCTTGGAACTGACCAGGGGATCACTCCACAATGCACCAACTCAAGGGGTCACTCTTGGCACTTCAAGGAGCCTCTAGGACACTGCTGCTATGGCTGTGACCAGACATCCGTGCTGATGGGTTGATGTTTGTGCTCTATCTGGTATTAAATATTTTTAATAACACCTATATTTGTCATCTCATTCAAAATAAGAGCCGCATCCCCATGTCGATGGGATTCTTTTCTGCATTGTTGACTATATTGCCTACTGTTCCCACACTTATTCATTCCATACAAGCCATGACTGCCTCTTGGCAGTCCCTCTGTCAAACAGATGTGTCTGCCTCAGGGCCTTTGCACTTGCTCTTTTCTCTGTTAGCAATGCCTCTGCACCAGATACCCATGTGACCCACTCTTCCACCTCCAGCAGCTCTCTGCACAAAATTTACCTTCTCCAGAAGACATTTCCTGACTGCCCGAGGTAAATAGAAACCCTTTCCCCTTTTGACTGGTGTACCCTCATCACTGTTCTCGATCGTAGTTTTTTTCTTTGTGGCATTTATCTCCATCTGACATGCTATATATTTCACTTTCATATGCATTTATTGTCTAGAGTCTCCCTTCTCCTTACCAGCTAGAATGTAGGTTCCTTCAGGGCAGGAATTTGGTCTGCTTTGCTTATTCCTTTATCTCCAGTGCCTAGAACAATGTCTGAAATTGAGCAGGTCCTCAGTAAATATATGTTGAATGAACCAACTCCTCAGAATCTAGTCTTCTTATTTGAATAAGGAAAATAATACATCCTAGATAAATTGTGAAGATCAAATAATGACAAAGCACCTTGTAGGCTGTAAGGTCCTGAATAAAGTTCAGCAGTCATCAATGTCCCCTTGTTGATCAATAATTGTGGACCACAGGCACCATCCCCAAAACTATCACCTGCAAGAGTCTCCATGTTTGAAGGAGTCTCTAAATGTTCTGTCCTGGGTGCCACAGCCCTGAATAGCTCATGGTACTGTTTGTGCCCTGACCCCTTAAGTGAAAACAGAGGACAGGTGCATGGGTCAGGAGCATGACCTATGTGGAGCGGAGGGGGGGGCAGTGTCTAGTCATTTGTGCTCTGGTACTTGCATCAATAAGCTCCATAAAGGGAAGATAAGAGAAAGAAGAAGAAGTAGACACCTGCTTTATCCACCACATGTGAAGTGAAGTCCAGCAATAAGAATAGGTTGAGCATATGGCAGTGTCTATATAACCTAATAGGAATGATTTTAAAATTTAAAGATTTGCTTCAGGAGACTTCTTGGAGATAAGATTACGGATCATGAGGAAGGCAGGAAAAGTACGCAGGAAGCTCTGGGTAGAACAACACACAAACTTACAGAATCCCCCTATCATAGCTTCCACGAACTCTATCGTCCATGCTTATTTCTTAAAAAACAAACAAATGAACACAAACACACCAGACACAGTGAGGTGTCTCATGTGTTTGGAGTCTAAATTGCCAGGCTGGCTCTCAAGATAAACCTCCTCAAGACCTGTGAAGACATGTGGTCCATCATCCTGAAAGCACCACCCTCTCTAGAATTTCTCATCCTCTTCAACTCACTGGAGAGTTGGCATCTTTACTATCTGCTTAGAGTAAAAAGGGAAGTGATAAAACACTCTTACTAAGTTGTTAAGAGCAGCCTGCCTTGGTATAGAATCCTTTTTCCCTCTGTACCTGAGGAAATGAGAGAGTTTGGCATCTTCCCCGGATCAGTCATGAGAATGTGGCAAAACAACGTGATCTGGAGATTGGCAGGCGTTCTGCTTCCCTGAGCGTTTATTACCTGGACTAGACCCCGTTCCTCCCGTGCATTCATGCACGTTTGTGATAGGCATCCTTTCGCCAGTTATAAGATAAATGTTTGATTCTGAAAGGGTAGGAGTCATTAGGTTTGCACAATGATACATAGCTTTAAGTTAGTGGAAAATAATTTTGGAAAGCAGATCTTAGTTTCCATGTCATAAAAATATTTCTCTCCAGTATTTTGTCCTGACAGCTCAAACAAATATAATATGAGAATACTACCTGTGGCTTATTTTTTTTCTCTTTTGGTTTCTGATGCTGAATTTATAATCTTCTCTAACTCCATGTGACCACACATATTTAAAATTCTTATATCAATTTGATTCACCGCCACATTTCCTTGGGTATAGAAAAGGAAGTTACAGACCTCAAGTGGCTTTACATTGTCTATGTGATAGATGCCCTGTACATAGGGAATATCGGATGCTGTTTCAAAACTGCTTTTGACATTGCCACCACTAATGATTCTTCCATTTGGGAATATTTCCATTCTGCACCCCAAATCTATCCAAGGGGTGAGGGAAAGTGGTGAAAATGGGCACTACATGGATGCCAGCAAGTTTCCCAGTGGGTTATGATCACCACATCATTCCAAAAGGGATGGCTGGGGGTGGGAGCTGGTGGGGGGTGCATAGAAAAACAAATTTTGGCAGACCCAAGCTTAGAAGAAAAACAATACTTTCACCGAATTTAGCCTCTGCTCTCTGTCATAGAAAATTATAATAAGTACAAGAGAATTGCATTCAATTTTGGTCAAGTATTATTCTTGGAATATGCATTAGTCAGAATTGGCCTCATTAGAAGGGCACTTTTTGAACAGCTATGTAGTGGTTCTCAAAGCATGCAGACTCCTGAGAGGGTGTGATTTGAAGTTTAACAAGCTGATTTCCCGTTCGATATCATTTACATTTCAAACTAGGATTCAAATCAGGGCTTATATGGACTCTTTGAATGACAAGACATGGAGCGAAACAAATTTATGTATAAATAGGCAATAACATTATCAGAATGGCCACAGCTCATTAATTACAAACATAGACCTACCTATTGTCACTATGGCTCAGGCTCTGGGTTTCTTTTTTGTCTCTTTCTTATAAGTCAACATTTTCCATTGAATCTACAAATGCATGAAATTTACATACCAGTCTACCCTGAGGCACATGTTTTTATTTTGCTTCCCTATTTATAATCTTTATTTTGAAAACAACAATTGTGGTTTGGATTTACTGTGGAGCTGAACTTTACACATGTACAGGTTCATAATATATATATTTTTTCTTCTGAAGGCTCTTAAATCATTTTTAGCTATATTATCTGATTTGTCATCATCCGGTCAGTAGAAAGTAGGTACAGGGTACATTTCCAAACACATTGAATAGATGAGGAAAATGAGGTAGAAGATTAAGTAGCTTGTTTAAGCCAAAGTAAAATTTGGGGAGATATTTGATTGAGTTAAAACTGGGCCAACGGAGCAGATCCTGGGAGGCACAGAGGAAAATCTTGCCTACTTTTTACCCAGAGTAGAAAGGCTGAGCAAATTGAAACTTCAACATATCCTGTATCTTGATCCTAATGTTAATTCAGAAATTTGGTAAACTCAGAGCACAGATGCCAAAAGCTCAGAAAATATCAAATCTGTTTACCTGGCAGAGGTGCTCTGAGAGGGCTCAAGAGGCCTCGCATATGTGTAAAGACGTTTCCAGCTGGTTGGGGCTTCTCTCTAAAAGCCTCTTGTTGCCCCTTTCTTCCACCAGCTTTTGCTGGATGCCACCCAAACTATTTCTGTCTTCAAAACTGGTGCCAATTCCAACCCCAGCACCGAGGGTCTTTCTTCAATGACCAAGTACAGGAAAAGATTGACCTTGAAGTCACTTGAGCTGGTATGTCCAGATTTGGAGACTGTATGTAAGCCTCCTTAAGGCTTTTTGGGCCTGAGATAGCAGAGAGAATACCAGAGAAGCTTGGTTACTTTTCTGGTGCTGTCTTCCAAATCAGTCTTTCTCCCAGGATTCTATCATTTTTGCTGCTGGCCTAAGCCAGGAAGTGCCCAGGTGTCTGTAAATGCTACTAAAATGAAAATCAACGAGCTTTAAAAAAAAATCTTTCACATGTTCAGGTTTAATTTTATTTGGCAACAAGGTGTAGGGCAGGTTCTTATTTCTTTTGAACCAGGTCATCCAGTCCCTAGTTTTCATCAGAGAATCTTTCGCTGAACGTGGATTGTTAATCTTTGGACACACAACTCTGTGAACCACCCATCCTGCCTCAGTGACCTGCTCTTTTATTCCATATAAGGCCTTGAAAGGTACTCACCTTCTTCAGTGAGGGTCCCTCTGGGAAGAGGGGTTGCCAACCCGTTAGAAATGCGGTCCAGAATCCCTCTGCTCAAGGTTGGTCACATCCAGGTTAGAAGATCCCAGGTATAAAATGAGGAAAAGAAAAAATTATCTCTCCCAGCACTTATCAGACCATCTTCTTATAAGTCTTTTCCTTGTTTAGTTTTTTTAGTTCATTTCTTGGTTTTTCTGGAAAAAATGCTGCAGTTATGTTGCTCATGCAGCCAAAAATCTGCACTTAATTGGGCACATAAAAAAATAGCAGACAGGAAGTCTATTTCCTCACAGAGAGATATTGTGGTTTATGGACTCTGCTTTCATACTGCAAAGCCAGTGCATTATTTTATTTTTTAATACACTCCTGCCTGGTAAGATGTCCCTGGCAACCCAAAGAGCTGTTTCAGTGCCCACCAGAATCAGTATCAGCCCAGGTAGAGGTTTTTGATTACAAAATATTCATTTAATCTGGGTTTGATTTTTGAGTCAGTCTGGAGTGCTTGAAGTTTTCTGAATGCTAGAGAAACTGAGAATGTGATATTTGTGTACGCACTGACAAAGTTATACGTATTTGCGTGAGAGACAGCTGCATCCCACGGGTGGGGCTGCGTTGATGATCTTCGTGGGTTCTGGGAAAACATTTAAGTTGCCTGTGTAACTTCCCCTGAACACACCCTCAATCCACTCCCGTCGGGAGCCTGCCGGCGGACAGTTTCCTGAGGGCTATTAAGTTACAAACGGGAAGGAAGCCTTTATCAAATCGAAGATGCTTGCTTTTCCAGGAGTCCTTCCATCCCTTTACCTCTATTCTTTCTTTACATTCTTCCTCTTTTCCTTTATACCTCCCAGATTGGAATCATAATGATGAAATTCCAAAATATACAAACTCCAGAATCTTTGAGTCCAGATTCCCCTTTATAGATAAGGAAAGGGATACAAAAAGTAATTTTATGATTCCCCTCCCTCAAAGACATAAAAAACTCCAGTAGCATTGACAGGAGTAAAACCTGATTCTTTCTTGCCACCACGCTGCCTTTCTGTGTAAGTGGAAAAAAACAAAAATGAAACCACTGTTCTCTTGTCACTTGGTGTGAGCTGGAAGCCTGGGTACATTTGGTTCCAGGCCCTTTCTATCTGCTTGTCTTGGGCACAATGCCTCGTAATTTGGAAAAATTATATAAGCCCCAATTTTTTCCTAGGGCGTGTGAGAAACTGCCATTTGTTTTTAGCAACCTAGTGTCATCAAGTTAGTGTAGGCCTAATCCCACTTAAAAGACAAATGAAAGCTTTGTGTAATTGCTTTGCCTTTTAATTCAGACTGAGCCACAGGTAATCAAGTCTTTCTCTAATACCCTGGGCTTTATAGAAACTGAAAGCCATCCGGTTTGTACAGGTCTCTCTAGCCTCAACCTGGAATTCTCTAAGGCTCATGGTCAACTCCATCCTGGAGGGGATTCACATCATGTGCGTATTTTGCATGGTCCTTTGTCTGGGACTGGTTTTTGACTCTTTGCCTGCCAGAGAGCATAAAACGTAGTGTCATTCTTCAGTTGCTGCCCAATCCAGACCCTGTGTTGGAAACTTGATCAAGGGGATCAGAGAGCTTAGACTCAGTCTCAGTTTCTCAAACTTGACTCTGACTCTTTGGCTCAGTCTTCAAAGGCATAAACCAAACAGGAAACAAACTATTGCATATGGCCATGTCTGGCAGTATTTTGACTGGGGGAAGGGTTCCTATCCTTTGGTTGTTCTATGGGAGAATCATGCGTGAGCTGAATATCTCCATCAGCTAATTTAGAGGTGGTGTGGGGGCGGGGGGGGGGGAAGGAAATAGCTGCTCTCTTATTTCTATAGGAATGACTGTTGTGGATTTTCTTCATGTTGGCTTGGTACCAACTAGCTCAAACAGAAAGGGAAAAAATAATGGTAAATATAGTCCTGTATCCTCGGGTTCATACTATGCATTAGGGCTGGTTTCAGAGTCTTCATCTGTATTATCTTCCAAATAAATCACTGTATAACATAGGGTTTATTATCTTAATTTTAGAGGTGATGGGGAAAAAAAAATCAACTTCTTTCCATCACCCTCAGGATAAAGTCCAAACCACTTAACAGGAAGAGGCAGGAAAGTGTAGCGGTTAAGGGTCTGAAGTGTACAGCTAAGCTGTCTGGCTGGAATCCCAGACCTGCCACTTACTAGTTGTACAAACTCAAGCAAGTTCCTTAAGTTTTCTGTGCCTCAGTTTCTGTGTCTGTAAAATGCAGGCACAACTTTATATGATTGTGAGAGTGTTCAATATGTAGTAAATTTGAAGTACTTAAAGCAATGTCTGGAACATAGTTCTAAATATTAGCTAATATTGCTATTTTTATTATTAGCAATAGAATGTTGATGAGATTTTTTGTTATCTCAGATTTTAGCTAAAGCCTTTAAGTTGGGTACACTAGATGACAAATAGCCCCACGTTTTAAAAAAGAGCAGTATTGGGAGTTCCCTGGCAGCCTAGTGGTGAAGAATTTGGCATTGTCACTGCTGTGGCTCAGGTTTGATCCATGGCCTGGGAGCTTCCACATGCCAAGTTGCAGCCCATAAATATAAATAAATAAATAAATAAATAAATAAATAAATAAATAATTTAAAAATAAATAAGAGTGGTATTTACAATTCTGCAAAACTTGTTGAAATGTAGCTGAATGATCCTGATTCCATCACCCACTAACACTTATTCAGAGAAAAGACTAGAAATTCAAGAATCCTTTGACGTACAGAATTCATAGGATTAGTACATTTTCAGTCCAGTAGGTAGTGCTGTGGCATTCCCCCCAAGACAAATAACAGACCCTAAACATTGTGAAGTCCCTGAGAGGAGAAACTGGGACCTTGTCCTCACTGGGAGGCTCTCCGTGATGGAGTGACTGTAGGCTGCTCTGGCATTGCCCATGGAACAGAGTGTGGAGAAAGAATTCTGGGAAGTCAGCCTGATCAACAGAGAGGTCCAGGCTTGCTTATGCCAAATGAATTATTTGGGTGAGGAAAGAGGATTAGAAAGGCCCAGCTTGCACTCCCACTGGTTCATATGAGGAGGTTCTGTGAGCTTCCTGCAGGTCAGGTAGATGTTTTAAAAGCCAGGTGGTCTTGGACCATCTGATGATACCTTGCTCTAGAGGGAGGACTGTCAACAGTGGAAGACAACATCCATGGCCAAGGTCAAGGGACTGGGAAAGGGTGACTGGAGGCAGGTTGGAAAGCTCATTAATCATGTGAACTGTGGCTTGTGGAGTCTTCTGAGGAACCTATGTCTCTGTCCCATGAGACAGCTAGCATCTGGACCCCTAGTCTGCACTGGGATTTGCTCTGAAGAAGCTTCAACAGTGGGACCAGATAGGTTAAAAACAGACTTGCATTTGCATTCTCTATAGTCCTCTTCCTCTTCCTTGACCCTTGGAAGGGCATAGACAAAAGAGGGAAAAGAAAAGACCATGATAACTTATCCAATGCAGATCCCCAAGCCACAGCTCAGGCCAAGTCGAGATCGAGACTTTTAGATTTCGCAAGTCTTTTTCCTCTAAGAGTGAGTCCAAATTAATGAAATTAGACTTTTCTTTTAGATATAAGTAATCTAAATGCCAAAGATCCTGCTTGAAATATCATCAAAGAGCGGGGAAGGGGTATTCGACATAATCTGTTTGAATTCTTAAAGTGAACAATTAAATATTTTTAGTAACTTGCCCAAGACTACACAGCTTAATTGGCAGAGTTTGAATGTGAACCCATGTCTGATTACCCCATGCCATGGTATTTTTACTGTGTGGAATTTCCCCTAAAATGTTATGATGAAATTAACCAGAAAAATTCTTTTAAAATGTCCTATAACTCTTGTAGAAGTTTTGCTAAATTTGCATAACATATTCAAAATAAAGAAATAAATAGGACTGAATAGAGAGTATCTTGGCAGCCCCTTAATATTTGAGGCATGATGCCTTAGGAATATATGTACTCATAGAGGAAGAGTCGCAAGAATACTAGAACTAAGAAATATAGGGGGAGACCTTGGAGTTCCTGTTGTGGCTCAGTAGGTTAAGAACCCAACATAGTGTCTGTGAGGATGCAGGTTCAATCCCTGGCCTTGCTCAGTGGGTTAAGGATCTGGTGTTGCTGAAAGCTGCGGTGTAGATTGCAGATCTGGCTTGGATTCCACGTTGCTGTGGCTGCAGTTTAGGCCAGCAGTTGCAGCTCTGATTCTACTCCTAGCCAGGAATTTCCATATGCCACAGATATGGCTGTAAAAAAAATATATATATATATATATATATATATATATATATGTAAAGAGAAAGAGGGACCTAAATACAAGAAATGAGACTTAAAGAGGTGAAGCTCATTCTTAAACTTGCAAGAGAGTAAGTGGTAGTCTTTTCTTTATTCCAAGTGTATTAATTCCCTGCCCAGCCCAGTTACTTCCCTGCTTCCTACAGCTTAGCGTGCTGGGCAAAGCCAGAGGAGATGTGTTTCTGGGCAAGAAGTCACAAAAGAACCCCTTTCTCAAGTTCTGGGTGCCACCTCTGCACTCTCAGGTGGTTTTGTGGACAACCTCAAGAGAGGAAACAGACTTTGCTGAAGAGTTGGGCTAAAAGAGTGATCATTCTTGGCCAGCTCAGGCTGGGAGCTGACATGTGCTTGTGGGCCAACCCTTCCACATGCTTGGAAGACTTTGACTCCTGCTTGTCCAGAAGCTGAGGATGAGGCTAGGATTAGGTGAAGGACCCACAAGAACTCCTAGGATTTAACACTTTTATCAACATGGGGCAGGTAAGTGGGAGTTTCCACTAGAAAACAATCTTTCCTTTGGGCATCTAAGTGACACAGAAGTCCTTATAAAGGCCAGAACACTTAGTCTTATCATCTTTAGCAAGACCAGAGCCTTAGCTGTGATTACTCACACATGGAACTGAGAAAAAACAAATGGCCTGGCAGGCATTCTTATAATTCTAAAGGAATCATATCGTCAAAGAAGCCAAGAGCCAGCCTGCCAAAACCTGTGACAAATCAACCCAACTCCTAGATCTATAAATTGACATGGCAAGAAATGGAGAATGGAAGTTGTGGTGGCCCGGAGAAAGTGTCCTTGCCAGTGTCTGCTTCCAAGGTGGCCATGGGAGATGGTGGACAAAAGAAATCCTCCCAGAAAGCTAAAGCCACAGCTACTGGATGGGGTGACCTGAGGACTTACATGACCTGTGGGATCTGAGTTTCCACAGTTCCTTTTCAGCAGGACTTGATAGTTCTGTAAGATCAATGACAGCTGTGTGTTTCCCATTTTTCCTTTTTCCATTGGGAGTTTTAATTTCAGTCATTCTTTCCCTATGCCTTCATCTTATGTTAGGTGTCCATGGGAAGATAACTTGTTTGTTAGTTTATAGGGCACCAAATTATGAAGAGCCACTTTGGGACCTGATGTAAAGGGCTGATCTCACCCAGAAAACCCTCAACGTTGACCTTAGTGCAGGAACTGAATGAGGCTTTGGGACTGGATTCCTTGGGAAGAGAATCTGGATATTCTCTGTGGAAAAGGAATAATGCAAACATGGCCAAAGAAATGGGATGTAGCTAAGGCTATCTGTTAGCACTCCCTCCAGATCTGCCTTCTCCTTTTCCATGATTTTTTTTTGGGGGGGGGGGAGGGCACAAGGACACTCAGAATAAAACTCTTTCTCCATCTCCATTGCAGATGGGATGGTTATGTGAAGTTCCACCCAGTGGGTTGTGCATAGAAGTGAAGAACATTTCTTATTCACGTCTGTCTTAATGGAGGGGAAATGTTTTACCTCCTTCCTCCAGCCCGTTGGTTGGAATGTGGATGCGGTGAGAGCTACCCCAAGATCTCACAGACACACCAGCAATGGTGGAGCTAGAAAACAGAAGGACCCAGCTGCCCATCTTTGGATAGTTACATAAGAAGGAATTTTTTTCCTTTTATTTGTTTAGGGCCACACCTGTAGATAAAGAAGTTCCCAGGCGAGGGGTCGAATTGGAGCTACAACTGCTGGCCTGTGCCACAGCCACAGCAACACCAGATCTGGGCTGCATCTGTGACCTACACGGCAGCTTGTGGCAGTTCCAGCCATTGAGCAAGGCCAGGGATGGAACCCATACCCTTGTGGATACTGCTTGGGTTCTTAACCCTCTGAGCCACAACGGGAACTCCGTCTTTAGGCAACAACTCTTTGGAGGCCTTTGTTACATTTGGCCCATTCTTTATCCTTTTATTCATACTTTCTTTAATACAATCTTCAATACATACTGTTGGGGAGTTTACAATCCATACCCTTCTTTCAATCTCTAAACATAAGATCAGCTCCCTGTATATTTTGGGCTAAACAATATAGCACTAAAATGTAACAATCAAGACCTTCCCTGTCATGTTCCCCACTGTATTCCTGGTACTTAGTAGGTACTCAGTTTTGTTTTGTTTTTTTTCCCTTTGCTCCCTGCGAGTAACTGGTCATTCAATTAACCTTCTCAGAAATGTTGAAAAATTTCACATACTCAGTAGCCAGTATGTGAAAGATTCTGTGCTTAGAAAGAGTGATAATAAGTATTTATCAAACGCTTACTGAGCACCAGGCATCACTCTGTTTTACTTGCACAGTATGTGTGCATTTAATCCTTTCCATGAACTATGAAGCAGATTCTATTATCATTTTAATTGCACATATGAGGAAACTGAGGCACTGAGAAGTGAAGTAACTTTCCCAAGGTCACACAGATGATAAAAGGAGTACGTGGGCCTAGAACCCTGGCAGCCTGTCCTAGAGTCTCCTCTTCTAAGCAAGCCCCCTGCTGCCTTTCCAGAGGTTACTAGGTATCCATTTTCCCATTAAGCAGTTAACTGAACCTTGGAAAATCATAGTTTCTCCAGTGCATGTTCTGGAAAATGAAAATTCATATTTGAATATCACGAAGCCTATTTTAGACAAAATATATTATGCGTTTGGTTAAAATGGCAATTATTTTATCAGACAGTAATAGAACTCCCCAAAAGACCAATTTTAATGCAATGTAATTAACTTCCAGTACACAAACTTACTTTCTAATTTTATAAACCAGACAATGTAATTTCCCGGTCATTAATAAAAGGAAATTTTAGAGTCTTTATTAATCATATAACAGTACTTTTGACAAAAATAGAATAGTGTTTTTCTATTAATAACTACCCTTGATATCAACCAAGTAAAAGAATAATTAAATCTTATCCAAAAATGATTGTCCAAAATTATACAAAAAGTATGTACAAATTAACTGCTTTTCTTTAATAAGGTAAAAATGATTTATTTTAATAAGATAAATATAGTTATTCATAGTACAATTCTCATATTAAATCCCAGCTGCTAAATACAAAACAGCTTAGTAGTTCCTATGTGGCTCAGTGGGTTAAGAATCCAGCATTGTCACTGCTGCAGCTTAGGTCACTGCTGTGGTGTGGGTTCATTCAGTCTCTGGCCTGGGAACCTCCACATGCTGTGGGCAAGGCCAAAAAAATAAAAAAAAAAAACCACAAACCCCAAAAATCCATCTTATAAGTTAGATGGAGTAAAAAAGAAGACACAGTGCAGTGATGTATAGAGTCCACCCTCCAAAGCTTATCTGAGCAGCTCCAGCAGACCCCTGGCTCAGAGTCAATCAGGCACAATCTGGATGCAAACATGGATTTCTACCGTGCATCTGTAGTCATGCTCGATGTTTTAACAGGAACTACAAGTAGAATGTACCCAGGACTGTAAGAGTGAGAATATCTCATGTAAGTTCAGAGAAGCATTTCCTGAGCAAAAGGCTGTGGAAGAAAAGGAAAAGTAGTCTTGGCCATTTAGGAATTTAGGAGGACAAGATGAGCAACCACAAAACTTTACAAGTGTTAACTCGTAGAAAGTGTTCATTAGCTCTTCCAGTTGCACATTATAGGTGCTCAATCCTCTGCTCTGTAGTACAAGACACATAGGAAATGCAAGCTCCAGTCCTGTTTGCCTAAGGTTGCCAAACATCTGTGCATTAAAAACAGAAAGCATAATAAAAAAATAAAGCGTTTTCATTTTTAGATTTTGCAAGTGCCTGCTTTTAATTAGTTTATTTGTCCTTACAATGTTAGAACTTGTGCTACTATTTCTTTCATTCATTGTCTCTCACTCCAAAGGTGTTGATGCTGATAAGAATAAGCTTCTTTCTCCCTACCCCAGCTTTATATAATGATTAGAAGCTTCTTGATTCTGGTTTATAGAAACAAAATCTAGATCTCTACTGACTGGGCTTGGGACTAACCATCTGAGTCAGTCCTAGCCCTTTACAATGGTACGTGCTAACTTCAATATGAAAACTGAGGTGGAGAACACTGAGAGACTCAGAAGGTCAAAATATATTGCAAAATATTTTCAGATAGCATTTCAACATCAATTTACATAGAGAAGTTTAGCCATGTAATTATTTTATGTGTTGCAAACAGGAAAGGAGTGATGTGTCATAGCTGTCCTCATCCATTCGGATTCTGTAGTTTCCCCAAAACTCTTCTTTTCTTCAGTTCTCTAAGGTTTCCTGCTGGCTCTATAGGAAACAATGAAGAGAAGACAAAAACAACAGCAGCAGCAGCAACCCACCTCCTTTCTTAAAACAAACTCAGACCTTCTACTCCTAACTTTTCAGTTAGTCTGGTGTGAAAACAACTCATGGCCCCAATAACAATATCCTTTGAAATGATCCCCATGTCTTAACAAAAGGGAGTGTTCAGTTCTGTTGGGCAGTAATATATCTGAGTTTTGAAAATACAATACTCTAATAGGTCTACAAATGACAAATGCTGGAGAGGGTCTGGAGAAAAGGGAACCCTCCTACACTGTTGTTGTGAATTGTTACAACCACTATGGAAAACAGTATGGAAGTTCCTCAGAAAACTAAATATAGAACTATCATATGATCCAGCAATCCCACTTCTGGGCATATATCCAGATAAAACTATAATTCAAAAAGATATATTGACCTGTATGTTCATAGCAGCACTATTCACAATAGCCAAGACATGGAAACAACTTAAATATCCATGAATTAAGATGAATGGATTAAAATGTGGTACATATACACAATGAACACTACTCAGCCATAAGAAAGAATGAAACAATGCCTTTCACGGCAACATGGATGCAACTAGATATTATCATACTAAATGAAGTAAATCAGAAAGAGAAAGACAAATACCATACGATATCACTTATACGTGGAAGCCAAAATATGGCACAGATGAATCTATCTACAGAACAGAAACAGACTCACAGACATGGAGAACAGACTTGTTGCCAAGGGGAAGGGAGAGGGAGTGGGATGGACTGGGGGTTTGAGGTTTCTAGATGCAAACTATTATATTTAGAATGGATAAGCAATGAAGTTCTCCTGAATAGCACAGGGATGGGATATAACATGATGGGAGATTATATGAGAAAAAAGAATGTATAGATAGATAGATATATAATAATATGTATGACTGGGTCACTTTTCTGTATAGCAGAAATTGACAGAACATTATAAATCAAATATACTTTGATAATTAAAAAAAAAAAAGAAAAGAAAAGAAGTTGACTCATAGAGGAAGAGTGAAAGCCAGGGAGAAAGACTAGGAGCTGCTTGATCAGCTGCCTCTTTCCACTTGAGATTTTTTTCTTCAAAGTTAACCTTGGAGAATCACAAATAAAGTTTCACTCAAAGATAGCCAATACTGGAGTTCCCTGGTGGTCTAGCAGTTAAGAATCTGGCATTGTCACTGCCATGGCATGAGTTTACTCCCTGGCCCAGGGATCTTCCCCATGCTGCTTGAGTGGCCAAAAAAAAAAAAAAAAAAAAAAGACATTATCATCATAAAATTAGCCAAACTCTGGGTCTTCCATTCTTTTCCACTATCTTGATGAAGAGTGAAAAAATCCTTGTTGTCTCAATTTATTAGAAACAAGATCAAACTTTTTCAAAGAGTACTTGCATAGAAGCCTTCTGCCTATCCCAATAGAAAATCTAGAGAGTTCCTGACATGGTGACGTGGCACAGCAGGAATGAATCTGATTAATATCCATGAGGATGCTGGTTAGATCCCTGGCTTCACTAAGTGGGTTGGGGATCCAGCATTGCTGTGAGCTGTGGTGTAGGTTGCAGATGTGGCTCAGATCCCAGGTTGCTGTGGCTGTGGCATAGGCCAGCAGCTGTAGCTCTGATTTGACCCCTAGCCTGGGAACTTCCACATGTTGCAAGTGCAGCCCTAAAAAGCAAAAAAGAGAGAGAGAGAGAAAGAAAGAAAGAAAGAAAGAAAGAAAGAAAGAAAGAAAGAAAGAAAGAAAGAAAGAAAGAAAGAAAGAAAGAAAGAAAGAAAGAAGGAAAGAAAGAGAGAAAGAAAGAGAGAAAGAAAGAAAGAAAGAAAGAAAGAAAGAAAGAAAGAAAGAAAGAAAGAAAGAAAGAAAGAAAGAAAGAAAGAAAGAAAGAAGGATTATAAAATTTAAAATTCATCAAAACATGTTTACTGGCAAAATGTATTTAAGGTCAGTTTCACTTCACTTTGGCTGGAACATCTCTTGGGCACTCAGGCTTTAGCTCCTTACCTCAGCCTGAATTTGCCAGCAGTTTGGACAGTAGACAACCTTACACACCAGGTGCTGAGGGAGCTTCCAGTCATTCCCATAGTTACAGTTCTAGTGAGACCCTCCTTCCAGCCAAGAGGAGCTTCCACACTTCTCTTCTCTGCATTTGCCTCCAGGGTGGTTGCCTCTGTGCCCAGGATTCCCTGCATGTCTAACTCTTCAGAGGTCTGTGAGAGCTTCTGGCTCTCTGGTACAGAAGGAATTTCTGGATTTTTTTCCCCCAAAGATTTCTCTCCTGTGCTTTGTCTACTTTATTCCATACTGTGAATCTTTACTCTGCTGTCCCCTGCCAATCCCCTTCACCTCTTCTATCTCCCACAAAAAAATTCCTATTCTCCTCCTCCTGCTCCTCCCTGTTCCGTTCTTCCTCCTCTCCCCCTTCCTCTTCCCTCTTCCTTTTTCCTTTTTTTTCTTTTCTTTCCTCTTCTTCTTCCTCTTCCTTTTCTTCTTGTTCTTCTTCTTCTTCTCCTTCTTCTTCCTCTTAAAACATTTGTAATTTATTTGTAGAAATAAGACTTGTATCTTGGCTATGCCCACAACATAAAGACATTTTGGGACCAAGGCTCAGCAGCAACATGAACCACAGTAGTGATAAGGCTGGATCCCGTTAACCTGCTGCGCCACCAGGGGACTCCCAAAAGAAGACTTCCAATATAAAAAATTTAGAAGGTACTTGTGACAGAAATATACAATAGCAAGTGTAGTGAGTTGCATATTTAACTAAATAACCGGCCCAGTGACATTCTCTGTAACCTGAGGTCTGAAGGAATACATTCTGAAACTACAGTAGCTATACCGAGAAAGTTCTTATTCTTTTTAGTTTGCCTTCACGATAATTATCCTATTTCAGCCACTCAAGGATTGTATGAAAAAAGACAGATACTCTTCAGTTTTACAAATGAGAAAATTGAGGCATAAAGAGGTTGAGAGAGTTGCTCAAAATTAGATGAGCTTTTAATTCCAGATCATGTTTTTGCCTTTAAAGAATTCTTATGACTGATGGTCTTGCTATACTATTCAGGCTATCTGAGGCTTAGTCACAAAGTTATATCTGAACTGGTTCTATCCTTAAATCAAGCCAATCTAGCCTCTGGGACCAATCTCTCTACCATGCAAATTGTCTTAAAGGCCGACACCATTTTCTGGGATCCTCTCTGTTTCACATCCCCCATCCCTAGCTCCCAGGATCAACTGAAGACCATCAGCTCTGCACATATCAAAAATCTTCACCCAAGTGAAGCTTCTACTTAATTACCTGTGTCCAGTTTGTTTTTGATCTTTTTAGCTCATATTATCAGCTTCATTAGTTACCCCAAGCACTCTAATCATTGGATTATATGCCTTTTTGTCTTTTCCTTTCTTATAGCAGGAAGAAAATTAAAAATAGAGAAGAATCTTTCACATATTGTGTAGCAATAAATGTATAGTAGTTGTCAACTTTCACAGTGGATAAGTTAAATTTTAAATGAATTATTCTATAAAATTTTAATATAAATTATTTTAAATAATTTAATTTAATTTAAATTTGGGGGGGGTGTTTAGGGCAGCACCTGTGTCATGGAAGTTCCCAGGCTAGGGGTTGAATCAGAGCTGCAGCTGCTGGCCTATGCTACAGCCACAGCAACAGGATCCAGAGCTGCATCTGCAAACTACACTGCAGCTGATGGCAACGCCAGATCCTTAACCCACTGAGTGAGGCCAGGGATCAAACCCACATCCTCAAGGCTGCTAGTTGGGTTCATAACCCTCTGAACCACAACAGGAATTTCCTAAAATAATTTAATTTTTTAAATAATAGTTTAAAAATTTCAAAAGTTTGGTGGTGCCTTGCAAGCATCTGCAGACTTAATCTGATAACAGTAAATAGTTAGGTCTGAGAATGTAGATCTGGAAGCATTTATATACAGGAGGTAACTGACATTATATAAGCAATGACTTCACTAGTGCACATATAAATTAAAGAGAGCAATTAAATAAAAGCCCAGTGTTAAATTATATAATTATTTCTAGCTGAGACATCTTCCACTGCTTGTTTATATCCCATTCTGATATTTGTTGTAACATTTATAGAGTGATAAAACATATTATACTCATTTAGGACACATTTAATAGTGAAAAGATTTTCAAATCAAACAGATCTGGATTTAAAAATAAATCAGTTTTCTCTTTGGTTAGATATATGAACACAGAGAAGTCAGCCTTGCTGTAAAGTGGGGGTAATAATAATAATATTATTATGAGATTTAATAATAATAATAGTAACTTTACAAGAAGTCAGACTTCTGTAAAGACGGGTAATAATAATATCTATATTGACTGCTGTATAGCACAGAGAACTATATCTAGTCGCTTGTAATGGAACATGATCGGGGATAATGTGAGAAAAAGTGTATATGTATGTATATATGTATGACTGGGTCACTTTGCTGTACAGCAGAAATTGACAGAACATTGTAAATCAACTATAATAGAAAAAATATAGAATAGAAAAAATTCATTAAATTTTTAGAAATAAAAATCTTTTAAAAAAATTTTTTAAATAATATCTATATTGAAAAATTTAAAGTAAACTGGATGATACAACATATGTAAAATGCCTAAGAGCATGTCTAACACTTAGTGATACTTAATGAATGTGAATATTTTATTAAAAGATAACTGATGATGTAAATATTTGTAATCCAGATCTCTCTCTGTATTTTTCAAGACTTTTTGTTTCTATAATCCTGTTTTGTTTCATTGTTCACTACAGGTTATCTTTCTATTCAAATGAGTGGTTGGGGGAAGAGAAAGAAGTCAAACATATTATTATTATTTCCTAAGATTACAGTAGTCCGATGAACATGCTGAATTGTTCAATGATTTTCAGTTTACTCAATATTAAGACTCATTCTCATTGATATTTTTATGGTATATTGATTTTGGTATATTTTCTCTGATCATAGAGTAATTTATTCCCATATAGACATATATAAAGTTAGAGTTTAAAATTTTGATTAATACTAAAACATTGATAATTTTATTTAATATTTATTAGGGGTCATACAGGACCAGAGTTAATTGCTTCGTCTTCCTGAAGACTGGAGATTTGATAATATGAAGAGGCATTTTTTTCCTGGAAGCCAGGTCTATCCTACTGAAGTGTGACTCAATAATTATTTGCTAAGAGTAACAAATACAGACAAATAATTGAGTAATTCAGTTTCCAAGTGGAAGGGCAGGATGATAGGACACAAAGAAACCAGGCATAGTGGGCATTTTAAATTGTAAGTACTAATCAATTTTTTCCTTACCTAAACAATTCAAAATGACAGTTTACACTAGAAATATTCATTTAAAATGTGTCTGTAGTTATAGACTCAATAACTGAAAAATCAAAATATCATGCTCATCTTGGCAAGCAGGTACTCTGCCTTTAGCTAGGAACACATGATAGTTTATGCTGGGTTATAGAAATGCTAGTTTAATTTGCTAAATTTTCCTATCTTCCAGGAGATGAGAAGACTGGTAAAAATTTTAGATTTTAGTGGAATGTTACACTCCTTTTTTGGTGGCACCCAGCTCATGTGGAAATTCCCCAGCCAGGGATTGATCTTGCACCACAGCAGTGACCTGAGCCACAGCAGTGACAATGCTAGATCCTTAACAGCTAGGCCACCAGGGAACTCCCACAGTTTCTTATGGCCTAGTTTTCTCAATGATGTATTTGAGTATAATAGGGTTTTGCTATATCACTCTTTTCAGGCCTCATGCCACACACACATTTTAAAAAAGTATTATAGATGAAACCATGTTCTAGCAATTTTCTTTTGGCACTATCAATCTCTGAATCTCTTTGACTAGGATCCAAGAATCTAACCTTATATATTACACCAGGCTGGATTGTGTTATAACGAGACTCTGATATTCACGTAATATTTTCCTTCAATAATGGTTTATAAGAAGCTCTTGATCCCTGGTGAGTACATTCATTGTCAGAACACTCCCCCTTTGAAAGATTCAGAATTTATTCCTTACCCCCAGAAGATAATTTGTAGCCCCAAAGGTAAGTTTTTACATGATTATTTGAAAGTTAATGTTTTCCTCCCTGTCCCACCCTATGCCAATAGGAGAAATTGATTCTCAGGGAGTTTCCAGGTCTGAGGATTAGTCATTCATTAAACCTCTGGAAACATATAGTGGTGTGAAAACTATCATTTCCATTTAGAAAGAAGCAGGGAGCAGAGAGAGCTAATAAAGAAAAACAGGTGGCAAAGTATTAGCCTCCAAGTTATAGCTTGCCTTGGTTGCTCCAGTAGCTTTCATCAGACAAGAGATTTTTCAGTGTTTGAAGTTGCTAGGATACTTCATTTAAATCTCATTTATACCTAAAATAAGCCACAGGGTCATTATTTTTATTTTGCATTTTAATTTTTTTTCAAAAGGACAAATGATCCATTAATCTCTAGTGGCTTCTCAGTATACGGTACTTCTCCAAAACTGTCCACACTGGATCAGAATTCTAGCTGATTTTTTTCCTCTTCTTTGTCCTAAAACAGTGATGTGAACATGTCAAATGACTTAGTGGTTCATCTGGCACGAGTAACTGAAAATTTGAATGCTTATCTGAACTTTATCTGAACTATCTTGAGTTTTCTTGGGTCTGTAAAATTGGAACTGAAATCTCATGGAAACTGGCTTTCTCAAGAAATTTTTGGTGAGCCAGAAATACTGTGAGAGCAGCCTTTCCCGTGGTGTTTTGGCAATTTTTACTTTGGCCCCAGACACAACCAGGAAGTTCAGAGGTGAATGAGATTGAAAAATAATGAAATGGTAACTGATCTTTTTTTTTTTTTTTTTTTTTTTGGTACTTCAGAAAAGTTCAGTTCAAAATTCTTTTAAGAACATATTAAGTCAGTCTTAGAGTTTCCTGGTGGCACAGCAGGTTAAGGATCCAGTGTCATCACTGCTGTGGCTCAGGTGGAAGCTGTGGTGGGGGTTGAATCCCTTGCCCCAGAACTTCCACATGCCCTGGGTGTGGGCAAAAAGAACATATTAAGTCATTCCTAACAGCGATAGTCCTCATAATAGTCATCAGGAGAGATCTGGGAAGCTACTAATAATTCAGCCCACCTGGGGTAACCAGGGGGAAATTAGAAATTATCATTTCCTGGAGTTCCTGCTATGGTGCAACAGGATCGGCAGCATCTCTGCAGCTCCAGGATGCAGGTTCAATCCCCTGCTGGGCCTAGTGGGTTAAAGGATCTGGCCTTGCCACAGCTGCAGTGCAGATCAAAACTGTGGCTCAGATCTGATCCCTGGCCTGGGGAACTTTATATGCCATGGGGTGGCCAAAAGAAGAAAATAAATTATCATTTCCTCTTATTTTTCACACTGTTTTACTAAAGATTCTGTAGAATTATTGGTCTGTTTAATTAACATATTTCCCTTGACATTAGCCATATCATGGCAGCTATTTTAATAAATTGATGTCAACTTTCCTTACCATATCTTAATTGAAATTCTTACTATTGGGTAGAATGCATTTCCATGGACTTTCGAATTTGGTGATTTAGAACCTATCATCAGAGTTTATTAGGGCTTTTAGTGGCTGGATTATCACAGATTGCCCTGGAAATCCATTTTCTATTTGTAAGCCATGTACCTTAGAGGATACATGAATTTCATATCCTGAAGGAGAAGGGGATTGTTGGATATTAAGACAGTAGTTCTCAAACCCTCATTGACTTGTACCACTTTTAAAAAGGGATGCTCTGGCCCACCCCAAGTCAGCCCTCCCAGGTCACTGATGCCAGAGCCCATGGTGCTGTTTTTTATCAAGTTTCACTAGTCATTTTGATGTATGCCAAAGTCATTTGGTGCACCACTGGCAAGTGCTCACTTAGAGGTCATGAACTTTTCACCAGATTGTAAAAACAATTCACCATGACATATTATACTTATTTAAGCCTTGATTACTTCATTTTGTACATTATATTCTTCAATCCTCCCCAAGAATTGGTAAGGATGCTATTGTTTGTATTCACACTTTATGTTTGAAGGGACCTGAGGCTCAGAGTTTCAGTACTTTTCCCAGTTAGTACATGATGCCTTGAAGCTCTGGAATATTTCCAATTTAATACTGATGTACTATAGGCAGAGAAATGAGGAACATTGGTTTCTACTATTTAAAAAGATAGCAAAGGGATGTATCTTCTGAGAAAGACATACCATTATAAACAACCACACCCAGTATTTGATAGTCATTTATTTCTCAATGACAATTATCAAAAGAGATAGAAAGGTAGTTGAGACAAAATCTATAGATAAATTTTCTTCTCAGATACATGTTCCATTTGTGAGTGTTCAATAAATCCTTCATGATAGGCTATTGGCTTGAAGGGTGTTTTTTTTTTTTTTTTATTTCTTTGCTAACTAACCTTTGCTAACTAATTGACAAGCCTGAGGTTCTATTGTCAACCACTGGAAAGTATCCATTTTCCTTGTTAACTATGCTATTAATTCTATGTTCGGAAGAAGCCTGGACAATGAAGATCAGAAACCAGGCTGAGTTATTCCACTTTAAATTGATAATATTTAATTCCCGTAGTGTTCTACAAAGCCGCAGTTTATTTTAAAAAAAAAAGTGTCTGAAAATTTTCAAAAATTGTGTTGAAATCAATGCCCCCCCACCCCAAGATTCTTACTTCATTGTTTTTGCTGGCTGTGTTTTAAAAGCCATTCACCCTCAGTGAACTTAAAGGCTGGACTTTGAATAACGGATGCCCTGTGGATCAGTTGTGTCTGCTCTGTGATTTGTGCAGGATTGGCATCCAGCAGCTTGGCCTTCATCCCAGGCATTCACTGGGGACAGAGTCGCCAAGAATAGGGCTGGGGTAGGGGGATATGAGGGCAAAGAGGGCTGATTTCCAGGATAGGCAAGAGGAGAAGTCAATCCCAAAAGGAAAAGAGTAAGTGACATTTGCACGTAACTAAATGCGTGGAAGTTTTCTGAAAAACACCAAAATGTGTACAAGCACCACAAAGTACCCTTAGGCAAGGGAAGCGAGTGCAGTTGTCATTCATACAAAAGATAACCTAACCTGACACTAACCCTGCTAGTAGTTCAGGGATAATATTTTAGGATGAACTGCTCTTGAACTGTTTCTGTAATTTATTTGGTGCAAACAGGCTTTCCTTCAACATCAGACATGCATGTCTTATGGCCTCCTTTTGTTTATTGTAAAAACATATTTATTATAGCCAATGCAAGCAAAACCCTCCTTTTCACTGGTGTTTGAATTCCCCTGAAGCCTTCTCATACTGTGTACCACAGCTCTGATGATGAAGTACACGCATGCTTGTTCCAAACCATGTCCCATGTTTTCTTTGGACTTGCCTTCAAAATCTATTGCTAAAGAGCAACTCCTAGTGTTTTATGACCTTTTACCATGGTGGTGCTTACCCTTTGGACTTGAAATGGTTTTCTTTCTCTTGATGAAAATGTCAAGTGTGCCTGAGGATATAGTCAGAAAGCGGACATTGAGCTAAATGGAAAGAAAGGAGAACAGCTGACTGGAGAGAATAGAACAGACATGTTTTAGAAAACCACAGGAGTGTAGTAATGACTATTGGTAGAATCTAGTTAAAGTACTACAATGCTGTATCAGTTTCATCACCACCATTGTCACTAATATAGTTTATCCTACACCAAGTCATCAATACTTAACTACTAGGCTGATTCTGAAAAGACATCTTAGATGATTCTGGAGATGATGGCTTCTGTGGACATTTATTCATTCCAGAAATATTTTTTTAGGTGGTTACTCTGTGCCAGGCAGTAAACAATCCAGAAAAAAAATTTTTCTTTTGCCAAATCCAATTATTCTTTTTCTGTTTGGAACTACCCAATCCCCATCTTGAATTAGTAAAGCAAATTGTTTTGGGTTCATTCCCAAACTTTTGGATGTCGACCATCTTCTAGGATACCACAGAAGTCCAAGGGCGTAATGGGCATTTTAAACTTCATTTATGAGCATGATAAGAAAAGTAAATAAAGAATGATTCATCTATTCCTCTGGTGAAGAAACATTTTGATAGAGTTAAAATGATTCTACAAAAGAATGAACACTTCTTTAATGGTAAGTGTTAGGAGGATTCCTCTGTGCCAGTTAGAAAAAAGTGCCTCTTCCTCATGACGCTTTACTACAATAGGGAATATATTGACACAGTAAATGTACAAATCCATGACATCTATGTCGCCCTCTTAGGTGTGTTTGCTTGTGCAGTGCAAAACTTGCTCAGCTGTGTGGAGTGGTTTATATAGCAGTTATCTCGGACAGTTTGGAAAGACTGTAAACGTACTAGAACAACGCATCAGTATTAATGTGTATCATCCTAACCAGGATGAACTGCTGGTAATATTCTGTCAGCGAACATTTCCAATAACTCTCTCCTTGTGTACAGTTCTCTCTCAAACACATATTCACTTGGGAACCTGAGTATATCATCAGCATTTAACAAAAACCATTTTATTATTCTTTCTCACTAATTATCCTTTTTTTCTGTAAATTTCCCTAGATTTTTTTTCTCAGTTGAAAGCATTGCTCCTCCAGTTAATCTAATCTAATTTCACTACTCATAGAGTAGAATGCATCCATGTTTCTGGTTTGTTCCTTTTTAAGATACCTTTCTCAAAGTCAAATGAGTGTGATAGTTTATAAATTATCTGACCATGCAGTTCTAAATCACTGAGCATCTGAGCAGTTTGCCGTGGAAATTCTAGGATCCCATAATCCCAAGCTACAAAATGCAAATTTATTTTCCTGCATTTATCCTATGTGTACTTTCTATATTATGTACTTACATGGCAGAAAGAGGAAAGTGAATGCAAAATAAGTTAATGAGGATGTCATTTTTCTACATCTAGTAAACAGAAAACTCTATTGAAAATTTTAGGTTGCTTTTATACTCAGGGACCCATGTCTTTTGGTAAGACAAAACCGAACTGGGGCCCTAATTAAACTCAAAAGCTTTTGCGTAGCAAAGGAAACCCATCAACAAAGTAAAAAAACAACCTATTGTATGGGAGAAAATATTTGTGAATGATATGACCAATAATGCAAGGGTTAATATCCAAAATACATTAACATCTCATACAACTCAACATAAAAAAAAAACACAATTAAAAAATAGGCAGAAGACCTGAATAGATATTTTTCCAAAAGGACATGCAAATAGCCAATAAGCATATGTAAAAATACTCAACATCATTAACCATCAAAGAAATGCAAACTAAAACCTTACATCTGTCAGAACGGCTATCATCAAAAAGAACACAAGGAACAAATGTTGGTGAAGATGTGGCAAAAATGGAAACTTCATACACTGTTGGTAGGAATGTAATTTGGTGCACCCACAGTGGAAAACAATAAAGAGTTTCCTCAAAAAACTAAAATTAGAACTACCATATGACCCAGCAATTCCACTCCTGGGTAATCTGAAAAAAACAAAAACACTAATTCAAAAAGACACACGTACCCTGATGTTCTTAGCATTACTTGCAATTGCCAAGATATGAAAGCAACCTAAGTGCCCATCAATAGATGAGGGGATAAAGAATATATGTAATATATATTCCATTATTATATATAATGCAATAGTACTCAGTTATAGAAAAGAATGAAATTTTGCCATTTGCAACAACATGGATGGACTAAGTGAAATAAGTCAGACAGAAAAAGACAAATACTACATGATATCACTTTTATGTGGAAACCAAAAAATAAAACAAAATAGTGGATACAATGAAAAAAAAAAACAGACTCACTGATATAGAGAGAAAACTAGTGGTAACCAGTGGGAAGAGAAAAAAGAAGATGAGTGAGATAGTGGTAGGGATTTAAGAGGTACAAACTATTATGTATAAAATAAGCTACAAGGATATACTGTATACAGACAATATGGCCAATATTTAACAATGACTGTAAATGGAGTAAAACCTTTAAAAGATGAATCACTATATTGCATACCTATAACATATTATATATCAACTGTACTTAATATACTTAATAAAAAATTCCAAACAAGAACAACAAAATTGAACTAGTCTCTCAAAGGGTCAGCTTCTAAAAACTTGAGCTTATCTCATATTTATCTCAATCCAAGACCTCTCTGATATGCCCTAATTTACACAATGTCCCTTCTAAACACATGAATCTAGAGACATTTGACGGTACTACAGTGTCCCATAGTACCTACCCATTAGTTGACATTGTCACTTAGAGGAGACTTGAGGAACAATATGGCAATAATTCTCATAAAATCTTATCCATTGAAGTATGTATTTGGAAAGTTTAGTTTGTTTATCTTTCAACCATCAATTAGTTAGTTTTGCAACATCTTGAGAAAGAAACATACCAACCACCAACCTTCACTCCTTCTTTTCTATCTTTTCTCTCTCTCCCATTTATTTCCACTTTAAAATCATAGTCTTGGAGTTCTGGTCGTGGTGCAGTGGAAATGAATCCGACTAGGAACCATGAGGTTGCGGGTTCGAACCCTGGCCTTACTCAGTGGGTTAAGGATCTGGCATTGCCATGAGTTGTGGTGTAGGTCACAGATGCAGCTTGGATCCTGCATTGCTGTGGCTGTGTTGTAGGCTGGCAGCTGTAGCCCCGATTGGATACCTAGCCTGGGAACCTCCACATGCCACATGCCACGGATGTGGCCCTAAAATAAATAAATAAATAAAACAAAATCATAGTCTAGTCTGTGGCAGGGCCCACACCTATAGCGGGAAGCTGATACCTCCCAAAGTCTAATATACATTAGATATATCTATCTTTGATTATTTGGAAGGAATAAAGGTATGTATGTGTATCATAGGGATTAGGAGAGTTTCTTTGTTGCCCCCCAGAGCTTTGCTCCAAAAATGCCAGGAGTTTTCACAGAAGAAACTTAAGCATTGCAAGGAGTTAACATAAGAGAACCAGCCGGAGAGGTTAATGACATCTCATTCCCACTTCAATCAGAAGAGCTCTCCTTTTATGTGTCTAATAACTTCGGCTTACACACAAGGAAGGAAGGATTTAACAATGGCAACACATTAAAAACCCCTTCACTTTGGAAATGCATTAGCATATAATCCTTAAGTAATTATTGTATATCTTCTCCATTCTAACCTTTCCCCCGTTTAAATCCTCATCTCCTCAAGGACAGGCACTGTGTCAGAATCAGCTCTTGGACTGGTATAACACTTCTTAAATAAACAGGTACACCATAAGACCATTAAAATAATTTTCTTCATATACAATTAAAGTAGCCATCACATTTTTCATATTTATAGGGATATCAGTTAGATTTAGTCTGATCAAGACTGGTCAGAAAAGAAGAGGGCAATCATCACTATAAAGTGAATAATTTTCAAACAAAATCAATTGCTTTTAAAAACTTAATGAATGCCTGGCTTGTCTTCATGGCATTGTCTTAAAATGGAATTTCACATTCTGAAACACCAGATAAAAGCAGCAGTATTTCAAGGAGCATTCTTTACTACTTAATTACACTTCTGTTTCCTTTTATATCAGTGTCCATGTGTACTTATTAGTCATTTAAGAGAAGGAGAAAATAGCTTTGCTTTTCTTGTTTCATAGAATATGGTCTAAAAAAATGTTCTTACACATCAAATGCCCAGACTTGTTACAAAAGTAGAAAATGGTAGATTGTACTACTAATCTCCAATATCTATCCCCTTGAAGCCAGGCAGAGCCATGTGACTTGCTTTTACTACTGACATGGCATGAGAAGTCATGTGTGTCCCCTTCATGTGGAAAGTTTAGGGGACAATGTGTGCTTCTACCTTCTCCCTTCCTTTGGTGATAGTTATTTAGGTCCCTGAGTGAGGCTGATAATGAGGAGACTCAGCTGACCACCATGGGCGTGTGGTTTGAGCAGGAAACACAAACAACCACAACAACTTTAATGTTTTAAGCATAAGAGTGAGAGTGAGAAAATTAGTTTTGGATGTATATTTTTGTTTTTGCATGTGAAGTCTGAGTTCAAATGATCATCAGCCTCTTTTGTGGTCTTCCTGGGATCTGGGCAAAGTCACTACATCTGAAAACAAACCACACTGATTTCCAGTCCCCAACCCCCGCCACACCCCCCCTCCTCCAAATCAGAGAATGGTGCAGCTGTGGCAACCACCTTATTGTTAAACTACAGGGCATCTAATTTGTAAATGTCTAGAAGTTTGAATATGAAAAAAAAAGAATCTATGCACATCGGGGCAAGAAATTTTTCATTTGGTAGGAAACCATTCTTATATATATTTGTTGATTAGTTATTTTGTCTCCAAAAATCTCTGTATAAGTTTAAATCCCTCATTTTTACTAATTTAACTAGAATATTAACTTGGACCAAGGTAGCATAAAATCTGGACTTCTAGAGTCTCAATTTAATGCTACTTTGGACCAAGTTGCTTTAATCATCTGGGGACCCAGCATTCAACACTTTCCAGCCCACAGATTACATGTGGGCCTCTGATCGAGATTTTCTAAGTGTTCTTCCTGGTAAGCACTGCCTCCCACAGAAAACTTGCCAGGAGCCCAAGCCAATATTTAGACTATTGACATTAATTCTATCCCTCTTCTTCTCTAAGGTGGTATATAGTAACTTCTAAGATCAAATTGTTAGACAAGCAAAAACCTTTTCAGATTTCCGATAATTTTATCTTTCATTTTATGCCAAACATATAAATTTACATCCAACATTTGCTGCAATCACATGGCTCTCCACAGTTACTCAAGCAAGCAAGCAGCCAGCAGAAACAGGAAGTTTAATAAAATCCTATACTTCCATAAAATGTATAAATGTGTTGTGTTGTAGACCTGAGCCTCCCCCTATCAAACCAACAAACTAACATTTCTTTTGTAAAGGTTACACATTACTCTAGATATATTTGATTATTTAAGTGACTAAAGGAAAAGACACTTCCAATATTTTCAGTCTTTGATATGAAAATGTATGTAAACATTAATTGTCACATTATTTCAAAGATAATTCCATTTTATATCTATTTACCAACTTTAGTAAAGCATAACTGGTTATATAATGGTCTTTATGAACATGTGTATATTTTGGAATGAACTGAGACTTTTAATCTGTATATTACACATCATCATGCTTTTTTTATCAGAGAGAAAAAATTTCACTGTGATCTTTTCATTGAATATATAACTTTAGTTCTATATAAGAAGTGATAATTTAGAAAAGTAATATGATCCTGGAAATATATGCCAGTTTACAGTCAAGACTCTAAACTAAACTGCCCTTTGTGTTTTTTAAAGACTGTGCCCTTATTTCTGAAGTTTAACTGAACAAGATTGAAAATAAGTTGTAGAGCCATAAATAAAGGAATGAATCTGATAAAGAGTTTGGAAATGGAAGCAGTGAAAAAATTCAAAGGGAGTATTAAAAGTTATTAGAGAAAATCTTTAAAATTTAAGTACAGAATTTGCTGTTCGAAAATGGGTGAAGTAAAGAAGACATTTTCATTCCCACATTTAGAAATTACATAAATAAACAAGAAGAACAAGAAATAGAAACTGAACATTCATGTTCTATGACTAAGAGATACCTTTAGCTTTGTACCCTGACATAGGAAGAAGGCTGCCGAATTTTTCAAAATAAAATCAGGATGCAGGAAGATTCTAAGGGAGGGCTCCAGAGGCTGAAGATCTAATCAAGACTAGCAAAGCCCCATTCTTCTTTGTCTGGGACAGTATAATTAGGTAAATTGTCTAAAGGCAAGAATGGTTAAGTGAGGAAATACTAACTCGAAGGTAAGCTATATTGTCAGAAGCAGTTCGGTTGGTGAGACAGGTTAGAAGAGAAAGAATACCTTGTAAGAAGCCTTGAAATATCAATCTATTAGTTGGGGGGGAGTAACTCATTAACATCCCCAAACTTACATTAAAAGGAGAATTCTTGGAGGTCTAAAATAGAGTTCTAGCCTCCTCTAATATATCATTCTACAGATAGCTAATTCAGGAAGAAGTAATCTCATTCAAATAGGAGTATTTTCTATTTTAAAGAACTTCTGTAGAACTATTCAAATATATTATAAGAACAAAAAGAATGGCAGGTAATAAATCCTCACTAGATAAGTATTTTTATAGAGTTGTTAAAAAAACTGAGCAAGTATTTGCTATGAATTTTAAAGATGTTATTGTTAAAATATTATTGTTTCTATTAAATAGGAATTCCAACTATAGACATGAGAGTATAGGAAAAATAGAGTGAAGTAACATAATGCAATGAATTTGGATTGGCAAGCTCAAAGGAAGTGGAAGATAAAACAAAACCATCACAGAAATAAAGTCCACATTGGGAGCAGCACAAAGAAGTGTAGGCTGTACTCAAAACGGTGTAAGAAATATGGAATATCGTAAAGGTAGCAAAATAAAATGGACTTTTAAAGGGAGATTAGAAAGTTTAAGAGAAAATGATAGGTGTAGAAAATAAACATGAAAGATCCAATAAACAAAATATTAAAATGTCAAATAATGCTGTCTCCAAGAATATGACATAAACTGTGAAAGAAGAAATATATTTAAAGATGTAATTAAAGAGAATTTCATAGCAAGAGAAGTAGCCTCAGATATGTTGATTGAAGGGGCACATATAATATGGTCCAGGGAATATTGACTTAGAACAGTGAACATAGAAACACATCCCAGAAAAGCTTATAGATATTAAAAATAAAGAAAAAAATTACTTGGGGTTCTAGTCAAAAAGACAATAAAGGTGGACTAGGAGTTCCCCACTGTGGCCCAATGGGTTAAGACCCTGGTGTTGCTGAGGCTGTGGTATATATAGGTTGCAGCCATGGCTTGGATTCTATCCTTGGCCCAGGAACTTCCATATGCTGTGAGTGCAGCCAAAAAAGAAAAAATAAAAATAAACAAGGAGGACTACAAAAAAGTTTATAGACAGAGTGAATGCTAGAACACAAAAAGACATAATTTTAATAACCCAAAAAAGTATAAACTAAGAATTTCATATCTATTTAAACTTATTTAAGAATGGGGCAGATAATCCTGTAAAGGAAAACTTTCAGTCAACCTAGAACAAAATGGAGAGAATACAAAAAAAGAAAAAAGAAGTACTGGAGTTGTGTATTGAATCCATTTAACTTTGAAACAAACTCAAACTTAAAAATAAGAGAAAGTACATTTTTCAGGATATAGATATTTTAAAAACTGGTAATGTAGCAAACAAGCAATTACCAAGAAGCAAAAGAGAAATACACTTAAACACAGGAAAATATGCTCAGTCTCATTCATAAGAAATGAAAAAGAAAATGTGAGTGGAACCACAATAGACTTGAATAATCAAAGCAATCTTGGAAAAAAAAACCCTGAGGCATCACATTTCCTGATTTCAAACTACATTACAAAACTATAGCAATCAAAACTGTATGATATTGGCATAAAACCAGATGTATAGGCCAAGAGAATAGAATCAAAGTTTGGAAATAAATCCATGCATATTAAGTCAACAAGTATTTGAAAAAAGATTCAAGAATACTAAATGAGGAAAAGAGAATTTCTTCCATAAATGGCATTTGGGAAATCAGATATTCATATGCAAAGGAGAGAAAGAAAGAAAGAAAGAAACAAACAAACAAACAAACAAACTGGATCACAATATTACATATTCACAGAAACTAACTTGAAATGGATTAAAGACTTAAATGTAAGACCTGAAACCATTAAAACTCCTAGAAAAAAACAGAGGAAAAGGTTTTTGACATTAATTTAGGCAATGATTTTTTTTATATGACACCAAAAACAAAAGCAATAAAAGCAAATAATAATAAGTGGTACTATATAAAATTAAAAAGCTTCTTCATAGCAAATGAACAATCGAAAAAATGAAAAGGTGGAGTTTCTGTTGTGGCTCAGTGGGTTAAGAATCCAACATAGTGTCCATGAGGACACAGGTTTGATCCCTGGCCTCAATCAGTGGGTTAAGGATCCAGCGTTACCACAAGCTGTGGTGCAGGTCACAAATGTAGCTCAGATCTGGCAGTGTTGTGGCTGTGGCATAGGCCAGCATCTGCAGCTCCAATGCCACCTCTAGCCTGGGAATTTCCATATACCACAGGTGTAGCCCTATAAAGAAAAAACAAATGAAAAGGCATCCTACATAATAGGAGAAAATACTTACAAATCATGTATCCCATAATGAGTTAATATTCAAAATATAATTGACAACAAAGGAGGCAGGAATATACAATGGAGGAAAGATAGTCTTTTCAACAAGTGGTGTTAGGAAAATCAGCCAGCTACATGTAAAAGGATAAATCTAGAACATTATCTAACATCATGCACAAAAGTAAACTCAAAATGGATTAAAGACCTAAATGTAAGACTGGACAGTGTAAAACTCCTGGAAGAAAACATAGGCAGAACACTCTTTGATGTAAATCTCAGCAATATCTTTTTGGATTCACTTCCTAGGGTGATGAAAATTAAAAATAAACAAATGGGACCTAATTAAACTTAAAAGTTTTTGCACAGAAAAGGAAACCATAAACAAATGAAAAGACAGTCTACAAAGTGGGAGAAAATATTTCTGCAGGAAGCTACCAAGAAGGCATATACAAACAGCTCATGTAGCTCAGTATACAAAAAAAACCCCCCACACAATCAAAAAAAAGGGGGCAAAAGATCTAAATAGACATTCTCCGAAAAAGACAGATGGCCAAAAAATATATGAAAAAATGCTAAACATCGCTAATTATTAGAGAAATGCTAGTTAAAACTACAGTGAGGTATCATTGCACACTGGGCAGAATGGCCATCATCAAAAAGTCTATAAACGATAAATGCTGGAGAAGGTGTATAGTAAAATGTACCCTCCTACATTTTTGATGGGAATGTAAATTGGTAAAACAACTGTGGAAAACAGTCTGGAGGTTCCTCAGAAAACTAAAAATAGAACTACCATGTGATCCAGCAATCCCACTCCTGGGCATATATCCAGATAAAATTATAATTTGAAAAGATACATTCACTCCAGTGTTCATTGCAACACAATTTATAGTATCAAGACATGGAAGAAGCCTAAATCTCCATCAACAGAGGAATGGATAAAGAAGATGGGGTACATATAGCCAATGGAATTTTAGCCATAAAAATGAATGAAGAAATGCCATTTACAGCAATATGGATGGACTTAGTTACTACCATACTAAGTGAGGTAAGTCAGCCAGAGAAAGACAAATATCGTATAATATCACTTATATGTGGGATCTAAAAAATGATACAAATGAACCTATTTACAAATCAGAAACAGACTCACAGACTTCAAAAATAAACTTTTGGTTACCAAATGGGAAAGGTGAGGGGAGGGATAAATTAGAAGTTTGGGATTAACATATACCCAATAATGTATATAAAATAGGTAATCAACAAAGACCTACTGTAAAGCACAGGGACCTCTACTCAATATTCTGTAATAACCTATATGGGAAAAGAATCTGAAAAAGAATGGATATATGCATGTGTATAACTGAAACACTTTGTTGTACACTTGAAACTAAACAACATTGTAAATCAAGTACACTCCAATATAAAATAAAAATTAAGCTAAATTGAAAAAATACACAAAGAACTCATAAACTCAATAGCAAAAAACTCCAACTTTGTGATTTGATAAAATATGAGCAGAGGGAGTTCCTGTTGTGTCTCAACAGTTTAAAGACCCAATGTTGTCTCTGTGAGGATTCGGATTCAATCTCTGCCCTGGCTCAGTGTGCTAAGGATCTGGTGTTGCCATAAGCTGTGGCATAGGTTGCAGATGTGGCTCGGATCTGGTGTGGCCGTGGCTGTGGCATTGCTGCAGCTGCAGCTCTGATTCAACCCCTGGCTTGGGAACTTCCATATGCCACAGGTGCATCCATAAAAAGAAAAAAAATATGTGCAGAGGACCTGAAGAGTCATTTTTTCCAAAGAAGACATACAAATGGTCAATAGGTATACAAAAAATACTCAACATCACTGATCATCAAATGCAAAAAAAAAAAAAAAAAAAAACCCACAATGAGATATCACCTCACACTTGCTAGAATGCCTATCATAAAAAAGAAAAGAGATGACTAGTCGTGGTGAGTGTGTGGTGAAAAGGGAATCCTTACAGATTGTTAGTGCGAATGTAAGTTAGTGCAACCATTTTGGTGCACTGTGATGTTTCCTCAAAAAATTAAAATTAGAATTGCCATATGATCCATAAATCTCACCTCTGGGTATATATCCAAAGAAAAACAAAACGGAATCTCAAAGAAATATCTGCATTCCCATATTCATTGCAGCATTATTCATCGCAGCCAAGACATGGAAACAACCTAAATGTCAACTGATGGATAAATGAACAAATAAATTGATATTATTAGGCCATAAAAGAAACTCCTACCATTTGTGACGCGATGGATGAATCTTGAAAACAAAGTGAAATAAGTCAGACAGAGAAACACGAGTATTGTATGATTTCACTTAACATGTGGAGTATAAGAAATGCTGAACTCATAGAAACAAAGATAGGTTGGTGGGTTCCAGGGGCTGAGGGATGAGGGGAATGGATAGATTTTGGTCAAAGCATACAAAATTACAGTTATAAGATGAAGAAGTTCTGAGAATCTAATGTACAGCATGGTGGCTATAGTTAACAATACTGTGCATGTACTTGAAAGTTGCTAAGAGAGTAGATCTTAAATGTTCTCATTGCACGTACACACAAAAAGTAACTAAGTGAGGTGAGGTGATGGATGCATTAACTAACCTTATTGTGGCAATCATTTCACAACATATATGTATATCAAATTATCACATTGTACACCTTACACAATGTTATATGTCAATTATATCTCAATAAAATTGTAAAAACATAAATTTCACTGTAAAAATGTAAAAATAGGAAAAAGAAATGAAAATTAAAATAGTGATATATCTTTTTTACTTAGATTAAAAAGATCAAAGAGTTTGAAACTATATAATTGGTGAGAATGTATGGGAATTAGAAATTTTCATACACAGTTTTTGGGAGTATAGCTTATCAAAACTCTGGAAAACAATTGTACAATAGCTATCCATAAACTGGGAAGTCTCTAGAGTGTTTGGCCCAACAATTCCATAGTTAGGAATTTATTCCACAAATATACTTCAATTTTTCCAAACTGTTTATGTACAAGGGTATTTATTTCAGTATTATTGGTAATAGCAAAAAATATTGGAACTAGCCTAAGTGCCCATCTTTCTGGGACTAATTTTACACTGAAACATAATACAATGAAGTACTATGCAGCCATTAAACCCAGTGAGGGAGCTCTATACATAATGATATGATGCCATCTTCAAGAATATTGTTAAGCAAGTCAGGAGGTGCATGGCCAAAACGGAGAAAATAATGAGGCTTTTTTTCTCTGTGAAAAAAAAAAATTCAATACAGTGAGACGGCCTGCAGACCTGAGCCTCTTGGATTCCAAGATTGGAAATACATTCCAGGAGACAGCACAGTTGAGAATATGGGCTTTGGTGTAAGATTGCCTTGGGTCCTGCGTTGCTGTAGCTGTGATGTAGGCTGGCAGCTGTAGCTCCAATTGGATCCCTAGTCTGGGAACCTCCATATGCCATGGATATGGCCCTAAAAAGCAAAAAAAAAAAAAAAAAATCACATATGTTTGGATTTTTAATTATATTTTATGTGTTAGTTTCCTATAAACATTTAATTATAATTTATGTTTTAATTACATTTTGTTTTATTTCCTATAAATGTTTAAATATATATTACAATGAAATTAATACTGTATGTAACATGACATATATAGCAAAATGGGCACCTTGTCACAAAAACAGAAACTTTAACATGTTTATTTATTTATTTTATTTATTTATTGTATTTTTTTTTTTTTTTTTTTTTTGGCTTTTTAGGGCCATACCTGCAGCATATGGAGTTTTGCAGGCTAGAGATCAAATTGGAGCTACAGCTGCAGGCCTACACCACAGCCACAGCAATGCAGGACCCAAGCCACGTCTGCGAACTACACCATAGCTCACAGCAACGCTGGATCCTTAACCCACTGGGAGAGGCCAGGGATGGAACACACAACCTCATGGCTCCTAGTCAGATTCTTTTCTGCTGCTCCTTGACGTGAACTCCCTTTAACATGTTTAAAATTTAAAAATATTTAAAACAAATCAGTTTAGTGTTCGACTCAGGAAGCTAGGGAGAAAAAATAGAAAACAAAATATTATATCTAATTTAAGGACATAATAAAGATAACAGCACAGATTAGTAAGTAGAAAATAATGAAATAATGTAGGAGATTAATAAGCCTACAAGCTAAAGATACAAGCACAGATATCATAAATAATAGTGACATACTAAATCAGTTGAAAATTTAGATGAAATGATAATTTTCAGGAAAAATTAAAATTACCAAACTTGACTGGGAGGTAAAACAGAAAACATGAATCAACCAATAAATATTAAAGAAATTAAAAGTCTCTTTCCAAAGACACCAAGCCAACACATCTTTACAGGTATGTTTTAACAAACTTCCTAAAAGCAGGTATCTGCTATTTTATATAGATTGTTTATGATAAAAGTCAAAGAAGGAAAGCTGACTGGCTTAAACTGTGAGACTTACATGCTGTTGATACCCAAACTAAGCAAGGCCATTATATTTTTTTTTTTTTTTTTTTTGTCTTTTTTGTCTTTTTGTTGTTGTTGTTGTTGTTGTTGTTGTTGTTGCTATTTCTTGGGCCGCTCCCGCGGCATATGGAGGTTCCCAGGCTAGGGGTTGAATCGGAGCTGTAGCCACCGGCCTACGCCAGAGCCACAGCAACGCGGGATCCGAGCCGCGTCTGCAACCTACACCACAGCTCACGGCAACGCTGGATCGTTAACCCACTGAGCAAGGGCAGGGACCGAACCCGCGACCTCATGGTTCCTAGTCGGATTCGTTAACCACTGCGCCACGACGGGAACTCCCTGTTTTAACAAACTTCCTAAAAGCAGGTATCTGCTATTTTATATAGATTGTTTATGATAAAAGTCAAAGAAGGAAAGCTGACTGGCTTAAACTGTGAGACTTACATGCTGTTGATACCCAAACTAAGCAAGGCCATTATAAAAATAAAAAATAAAAAAAAGGAAACTATAGAACAATTCCTATATGGATATAAAAATTAAAATCCTAAATAAAATATTATAAATTGAATTCATCAGTGTTTTTAAAATACACATACATCTTTTTAAATTAATGTTTATTCCAGAATAGCAAAGGTGTTTAAACATAATCAAATCATAGATGCAGGAAAAGGTAATAATGTCGACTATTTATTTATTTATTTACTTATTTATTTAACAAATATTGATTTAGCATCTACTACATGTTAAGCATTGCACAGGTAATGGGGCTATAACATAAATACAGAGAAAAATTCTCTACCAGAAAGATTTTACATTGAAGTGAATGAATCAGATAAATCAACAGATAGCTAACTGTATAATGTCAGATATAATAATTACTATAAAGGAAAATGAAGCAGAATAATGAAAAAGAATGGTATGCAGAGTTCTATCTTGTGAAAATATCTGGATGAAGTGAAGGAGTGACAAACAAAATTTTTAATGAAAGAGCACACCAGGCAGAGAGAGCTGTGAGTGCAAGGTCTCCAAGGAAGGAATCTGCTTGGATCAAAGATCAAGGAGGAGCTTTAGAAGCATGCCTTGAATGCAGAAAGAGCAAGAAAGTGTATGGAGAAACTGACCAAAAGCTAAGAGAGATCGCTAGAACCCAGATTATGTATGGTTTCCTATGCCAAAATAAGGACTTTGGCTTTTATCATAACTGTGATATAAAAACCTTGGAGGGCGTTCAGAAGAAGAGTTACAAAATCTGATTTGTATTTTAAAATAACCTCTCTGGCTACTATGTGGTGTATAATCTATATTAGGGCAAGTATAACTGATATCAAAACCAGTCAAAAAGAAGTTGAGAGAAAATGGTATTATGAAATAACATGGTGGCTTGTCCTAGGGTGGTTTCAGTGGTGAGAGTGATTAAACTGATTCATGGATAAAATCTGGTAGCAAATGTACTGGTCAGG
This sequence comes from Sus scrofa, assembly GCF_054392235.1. NCBI lineage: Eukaryota > Metazoa > Chordata > Mammalia > Artiodactyla > Suidae > Sus > Sus scrofa. The sequence continues at coordinate 52,419,000 of NC_139387.1, read as the reverse complement.
GCTTCCCAGAGAAACAGAACTGATAGAAAGTATATATGTTTTTATTTTAAGGAATTGGCTTGTGCAATTATGTCGGTTGACAAGTTTTAAGATCTGTGGGCAGGAAGTTAGAGATCCAAGATAGCTAATTGTGTAGTTCCAGTCCAAATCCAAAGTCCTGAGAACCAGGAGAGCCTGGCTTGTAATTCCAGCCTAAAGGCTGATAAACTTGAGACCCAGAAAGAACCAATGTTTCCATTTGAATCTGAAGGCAGGACAAAAGCAACATCCTATCTGGAAGATAGATCGAGCAGGAGGAGTTTCCTTTCACTCACTGGAGGCTTAACCTTTTGTTCTCTTCTGGCCTTCAGCTATTGCATGGGGCCACCCACATTAAGCAATGTAATCTGCTTTGCTCACCCTATAGGTTCAAATGTAAATCTCATCCAGAAGCCCTATCACAGACATACGCAGAATAATGGTTGACCAAAATGTGGAAGCAGCCCATGGCCCATGACACATAAAACTAACCATCACAGAAAACTAGGATTATTCCCTAGTAAAGGAAAAGCTATAGATATCATATGTGAAGGTAACATTTTAAAAATGATTCTAGCAGCAAGACACACACACACACACACATACACACACACACACGATTTTAAACAAAGAAAAGCCAAGAGCTTGGAAGTGAAGCTGCTAGAGCTAACAAGAAAGTTCCATAAGTTTACTAGACTTCAATCAGTATACTGAAAGCATTGTCATTTCCACAAAATGGTAACCAGCTAGAAAATTAAATAGGGGAAAATCTCTATAAAAATCTTAGTAATGAACCTAGTGTATGATGGTTAAGACCTCTAACAAGAAACAAAAATATATTTGAAAAACAGAAAAGATTTATATACAGGCATATGCTTTTACATTGCAGAATTGTAAAGATGTCAGTTTCCCTCCAAAATACTCAAGAAACAATAAAATTATAACCAAATCTAAAAAAGACTTTATGAGACCCAACAGATGAATCTTAAAATTGATATGGAAGCACAAAGAATCAAGAATAGCCAAAATAAATCTTCTTCTTTGAAGAAGAATAAGATGGGGAAGGGGGAAATGTGCTTGACCAAATATATCAGGAATTTATAGGACTATAGAAATGGTGTTGGTGAAGGAATAGTCAAATGAGCCAAAGGGACATGAGAGAGAGCCCAGAAATAGATGCCTGCATAAGTGGAAACTTGAACTATGCATGACCAAGGTGGCACTACAAATCAATGATAAAGGCAGGATATTCAATAAATGGTGCTAGAACAATTGGTTAACCATATGGAAAAACCATAGTGAAAAAAAAAGTAATATTGGATCCCATTCTCACACCGTATACAAAAATGAGTCATATGGATTGGAGATCTAAACATTAAAAGCAGCTTTGTGTAGAAAATATAGGACATCTTCATAACATTTAGATGTAGAAAGTTTTCTTAGACAAGACACAAAAAGTAGAGCAGAATATTGGTATTTCAATGACACCAAGATAAATCCTAAAAATCTTTTATGTTTAGCAAAGACATAGAAACGAAGTGAAAAAATAAACCACAGCATGTAAAAATATATAACTGAGAAAGGAATGTATTATTTTTCATAACCAAAGAGGAGAATGAAAAAAGTTCATTAATTCAAAGAGGAAGAAAACTAAGTGAATAATAAACCTATGAAAAGATGCTCAACCTACTAATATTTAGGGGAAAAAAAGATAACAGTGAGATATCATCTCAAATGGGCAACGTTTAAATTACAACAGCACCAAGAGTTGTTCTGGTTGCAGAATAACAGTAACTCATATACTGCTAGTAAGCATGTGAATTGGTATCACCACTTTGGAGATCAATTTTGAAATATCTGGTAAAGTTAATATTCATACTTTTCAACTTCACAATTCCACTGCCAGGTTTATAACTTGGAGAAAATTTGTGTGCAAGTGAAAGGGTGCAAAAATATTTATTTCAGCATGGATTCTAATGAAAAAATTAAAAACTGACATAACATTCAATAGGAGAGTATATGGAGAAATTGTGATAGAGTCATATAGTGGAATTCTATATAGCATTTTAAAAGAAGGCACTGTGATTAACTGTGAAAGCATAGATGATTGAGGGAGAAGCAAGTTGCAGAATGACATGTACACCAGTATACTATTTGAGTAAACTTTAAAAACCAGTAAATATTAGCATATTACATAGTATTATCTATATTGATGGATACATAAATATTGATTGTGTATGTATGTCAAAATTATGGATGACACATAAAATACTAAATCTGTGCCTATGGAAGAAGGCAGGAGAATAACAAGATCAAGAAGGGATATTCAAATGACTTCTACTCTGTCTTCTAGGTTTCAAAAATTTGGAGCAAAAATTTTTGTTATGCTCGCATAAATCTATGTGGTGAATAGAATGCAGAGGTATTCATATTTTGTTATTTCCCATAGGACTGCTCTATTTTAGAGATAATCGATCACATCACAGTCAATCCGAAAGGGGTCCCACAGAGTGGTGGGGTCCACAACTTTTGTGGTAATATAAAGCAGTATGTAATCTATAATGTTTGAAATATTTCAAAAGAATTTTTATTTCATTTTATTTTTTTATCGAAGTATAGTTCATTTTACAATGTTGTGTTTAAAAGATTTTTAAACATTTAATGAGGTGACAAAGCTAAGTAACTAGTAGAATATACAATATCCTATTATTTGCTTTATATATTTATACATTGCCAGGCAAGACATAGCTCTGGAAGAATAACAACAAACTGCTAACAGTTGTGCTTGCTGTATTTGGGGAACAAGGAAATGAGAGAGATATACTTACTGCATATTCCTTTGTACCCATTGACTATATTATTTGTTTAAAAATTAAAATAAGTTAAGTACAAAACCCATTTTTACTAGGTATTTTCATTTTGAACTCTTCCATAAATCCTTACCTGGAAGTCACTCAACCTTAAAAAAAAGTTACCTTTTTTTTTTTTTTTCCCTCCAGAATCTATTATATGTGATCAGTTCAATAATTAGAAGTAACCTTTATTTTTTAGTCAGTTACCCAATGTGTGGCACTACTGTGACTTGAAATCAGGTTTTATTACTTCAAGCCTTTTAAAAAAGAGTAGTATGATATATTTATCTATTTATATGTGTGTATACTCATATGTATACACATAGACACACACCACATACTACCCTGGGATGTTTTCAAGAAATTAAGAACTGAATTGGGCAGTCTTTAAAACATACAATATAATAGTCCTACTTCTTATGCAAATACCATAAACAATCCCTATCTTCTAGGCCCTCACCTGCCATTTTGGAGGCCAGAACTGTTTCTATATTTGTCTTTTTATCCTCAGCATGAATAAATGTTTGATGAATAAATGAGTGTTTGTTTTAGTAACAAAACACTTCTCAAAGCATCTTTTATGTTTCGAATAAGATAGTCAACCACCTACCATATCTTTCTAGGATGAATATAAGAGTATTTCTGAGAAACCTGAACAATCCTCAAGGAAGGTGATTTGCTAGAGAATCAGGTAGTGCCATTTTCAAATAAGCTATATTTCAATTAAGATAGTTTAAATTGGAAGTACCAACATTGTTATAAAACAATTTCTTATCATGGCTGTTTCCCTCTCAGTTGGGAATAAACTTGGAATGTGAGGCTTATACTTAAATGAAGGACTAGGGAGAAGTTTCAGAATCTGAAAATAAATGAGCTAAACATATTTCCTGGTCCCTTAACTCCTTAAGACAAGCTACAGCTTTCATAAAGTATAAATACTGGAATTCACTGAGTTGAGGTTTTTTGCCCCTGTTTACTGTGTGGCATCAACTTCAGAAGCTTTATTAAAACAGTTGTGTCAGAAGCCTTGATGAGTTAATGCCCAGCTGGGTTTTAAAGTCTTAATTCTTCATTCAAATAGTAATTAAACTCCAAAGCTTAACTCAGTTAAAACTTTCTTCTCCTTCCATTGAGCAGGTAGCATGCTTGTCATGGCAGGGGGTTGCTAAACTCTCTAAGCCCTGATTAAAATATTTTTTACAAACATAATACATAGTCACCTGATATGATGTAGCTGCTTAAAAAGAAAATCCCATGGTAAAAATGTAAGCTAACAGCACTTTTTTTTTCTTTTTCACTCATTTATTTAATTCTACCAGTTATCTTTACTGAAGATTTATTTCATTGAAAAAATAATTCATACTAGAAAATTTAGAAATACAGAAAATTAGTGAAAAATAAATAAATAAATAAATAAAAGATCCATAATCCCCTCAAAGATAACTCATTTAAAGATTGATGTGTTTTCTTTATTTCCTTTAGTCTTTTCTGCATGCACAATTTTTTGGTTTGGGTTTTATAGCATTATAACATGCCACAGGAAGCATCAGTTTTTGGTTTTTGTTTTGTTTTGTTTTTAAGAAAGTGATACAAGCTAAATAAGACCTTTCAGGCCAATAGGGCCAAACTAATTTTTTTTAAAGCAAGATCAACTAAATTAAACTTTGGTTGTATTTGCTTTGGCATGATTCTTAGTTAGATTCTTTAGTTCAGTCTGATATAGGACTTAAAAACTGTGTGTTGAGGCAGAAAGAAAAGGGGTTTGGGAATCTCACTCATAGAGGTTTGAATGCTAGTTTCACCGCTTAGTAACTCTATGTCTTTGGTACCTTCAGTTTACCACATCTACAAGGGTCCATTTTTTGGTATGACAGACACTGTAAGTCAATATGAAGCAATGTATTTAATCTCTGGGAACCCCATTCCTTACTTTGGGACCTGAGGACACTGCACCCTTCCTTGTAGGACCAGCGAGAGTACTAGAGAGGATAGGTGAAGTGTGCACTCCCACGTGCAAATGCACAGAGTGCTGACTATCCGAGTCCCTTAGAAAAATCCCCATAGATTTTTCAACACACTGCGTTCAAATTATACAAACTCTTAATGACAGAAATGAAAGTATTTAATTCCAAAGGAGTTAATTCACCCTGAAGAAAGTGTTTTAAGTAAATCAACAAAAGAGCTTCTGATAGGTTTCACACTAGCTGCCCTTTTCTCAGACAATCTGTAGGAGATTTGGGAATTGAAATAAAAGAGGAAAGAGGAGGGGTGGGTAGGATGAGAAGAAGGAAGAAAGGAAGGGAGGAAGGAAGGAAAAGGAAAAGAAAAAGAAGGATTTGACTCTGACAGGAAGACTCAAGAAACATTTGCAGTATAGACTGATGAGAAAAAATACAAGCATCCGTAAGTAGCTGAAGGATATAAATCCTAAAAGAAGAGGAATTCTGCTATGAATATGAGTTGAGAAGGAACAATTAAAGAACAGTTGTGTGGCTAGTGGCAGTAAAGGATGAATTGATTTCACAGCTGGGTGGGATGGTCATTGTGATTATATTCCAAAATACAGACCTCTTGTGACAAAAGCAGAATACTAATTGCCCTCTTCTGACATGGAAATCTGGAAAAAGATTATGCGACTTCAAGTGCATTGGCTAATTACCATCTGGGAATAGTCTGATCCTAGTGACAGTGTTTCATCCATAAATCCTAAGGTTGGTCAAATTGTCACACATACTATCCTCCAATTTTGTCCCCAGAGCATCTTCGAAAGGAAAAGGAGTTAAGGACACATGAGAGAGGAAAGCAGCACCTTCCTCCCAACTGAGGTAACTACTTATTGCAATGAAATAATCTCATTGCTGTGTTTGTCTTTCTGATCTTTTAAATAAACGCCAACAGAAAAGGAACACATTTTATAACAAACTATGTTTAGCTGGCGATCCTAAATTGCATTAACTTGGAGTTTTGTATTCTTCATTGTCATTACAAGAGAGTATTTAACAGTGTTAAGTGTTAAAATGCATGTAGTGTGTGGATGCTAATGAGAAGATGAAAATGGGAACTTGGTTTTGGAGAGAGACAGAGCGTTGCAGCGATACATTAATGCGAATCAGTCGCCAGAGAGCCAGCTACACTTCAGCAGCTCTGCTCTGAGCCCTCCTCACTAAAGCAATGCTGCTTTTACTATAAAGAAGTGGAAATTCTCCAGAGGTTTTTTTTTAAACATAATTATTGAAACCTGTATGTGATGCTCTTTTCCCAATTCTCTGGCTTATAAACTGTTTTTAAGTTTTTATCTTTTTAAGCAGAATTGTTTGCTTAGTGTATTGTCCACCAAATCAAAAGTATGGGCATTTTGATGGCACATTCAGATATGCTTTATACTCCCCCCCCTACTTTGTCCCTCTCAGGTGGGTTTGACTTGGTCTCATGTAAAGAACAAACCAAAATTAGGATTTTTTCCTCCATTTCTAAACAGCTGTAATCAGTACCAGTTTCACCAATTTTAATCTGTCTTTTTTTTCTTTTTTTTTTTTCCTGAACTATGAAAAATCTCCCTCTTGAAGAATTTTAATCTAAGGTATCTCTCCCATCTATTGTAAGTTACTGCTTTTTATGAAATTTAGAAAGAGCTAAGCAAAGGCATTGACAATAAAAAAATTTAAAGATACAAAATGAATATACAAAATCTTTACCTCTAAGATAAAATTAGAGTAGTAAGAAACCTCAAAATAGAAAAGCAATTTCTATATGAAAGCAAAATGGTATTTTCAAAAATATTTAAAAGCAAAAAATTAAAGTATGAGTGGAAATTAAAAAATGAAATGTGTGTAAGAGTTTATTTTGCAAATAATAACTTTTGAAAGAAACATATAAGAAGAGACAGATATCACAATAGTCCTTTGTGTGATGCCCTATTTCTAAGAGTTTCCTTTAAGAATGAGGTTTTAATTATCAAAGGAATGTTTCAAATGAATCACTACATACATGTATTACTTAAAACAACCTATTGTGAATACCTAGTATCAATCATTTTATAGCTTTGAAGTCTATACTTTGACATCCTCAAAGCAATGAAGAAAAATCAAATTCAAGCCCCAGGATATAAACAGTAACAAGGAAAGGTCAGGTTGAATTTTTTTCCATGTTAATGGGGGTGAGAGTGGCTTTAATTCTTTATTGAACAAAGTGGACCTTTATTTTGATACAGTTTCTCTCCTTAGAAAATTGGATGAAAACGTCTGATTTACAGCAGACAAGAGAATTTCTTGCTGTAAGGAACAAATGTGATGCTTAATCAAATTTCTCATAGCTTGAGAAAGGCCCCAGAAATCCACACAGATACGATAGAACGCCAACTGGCTTGGGCACAAAGCTCTCGGTTTTGTTGAAAACATCCAAATGCAGTGAAAATATGACATTTCTTTATATATCTTCCTCACTCTTTTTTGGTGTACCCAAAATATTTTGATTATGGGTTTTCCCCCACGCACCCTCCCCTATTTACTAATAACATCACAAATATTATAGTTCTAAATTCCTTGGCTTGTTATAACTGGCATAACTTGTTTATTCTTCTTCCAAGACATGGCTAACCTTTCTTCATATTCCGATGCATACTGATAACAAAAGGGTCTCTAGTACTTTTTGTGTTTCAGATTAGAAAACAACAAAAAAAGTTATCACACATCATGTACTGTCCAAAGTAAACAAATCTGAAATGTTCTCAAGAATCTGGTTTGTTGTAGCTTTCAGGGTGCTGAGACCTAAAAGGAGATTCTTTTTAAAAAGTCTTTAACAATAGAGTGTACTAAATGAATAAAGATTAATATTGTGAGAAAGCATTTAACCGAAATTTGGGGGGCACCTTTCTTTACTCACCTATGCTCAGTAATTTTTTTCTCCATTCTTACTTAAAAATTTGTGAATTGAAAGTTATTTCAAATAATTACAGTCACCTTTCTCCTTGACTAATTAAAATCATCCTCTAGATAATGATGATGATAGAATTTAATTGATCTATGTTTAGCTTTCAATGAAAAATAGCAGTCTTAACTATTACGTAGCCCAGAGAATTAGCACAGGGATTTTTCCCCCATTTCCAAAATAGGTTGTTGTTTTAATTATGAAGCAGTTATAGAATTGTTTCTTCCTTCATGTAAGGAAAAATTTGCAACATACAATTTCAAGATTTAGAGATTTGTCACAGAAATAATTTTGCAACGAAAAAATAAAATAATGTAGATCTTATGGTATAGATGAAATTAAAGACATATGTGTGTGTCAAAAGATCCCTCAAATGTTTTGTTTTGACTTTTAAAACTAATCACTAAATAACATAGCACTGTTTTGGTAATAATTGATTCTTCAGATTTTAGTTGCTGATTACTCTGGTTTTTTAAGGTTTGAGGAGCTATAATATTGTGATAAGGCATTCATTCAATTAGGAAGAAGAAAATTAAAAAATTTTTACCTTCTAAACATTTTATATAAATTACCATTAACTAATCACAAAACAAATCTATACTTAATTTGAATACTATGAGAAATGTGTTCTTAGATTATAATTTTTTATTATTATAGGTAGAAAATATTTATCTTACTAACTTATAGACACCTTGTTAAATTTTATGGAGAAATTATCTTTGCATTCACAATAACACCTGAGTGCTGTCATATACATAATTGGTGCTTAGTAAATAATTGTTCTTTGGCAGAATATAAAGCCAATATCACTTCACATTGAATGATCTCATACAAACTTTCCTGTTCACTTCCCAGAAAAAAAAGATTTTATTGAATAACTCTGTCTCTGCCTGGCCATATTTCAACCATAAACACTTCTTTTGGCAGCCTTCAATGTAGATTCTTCTCCAACGTCAATGTTTGTTAGCTAATTAATTCACTTGCATTTAATGTTTCATTTTCTCAAGCTGCCATGTATTCATTCTCTATTCCCCCTAAGAGACCATTACGTATGTAAGGATGATTATCTGATTTATACCAATGATCTAAGGACCAATATCTTTTACTTTTTTCTGCTTTATGAGCTATGTAAAAAATTAAAACAAGTATTCTCCAAATGTGATAAAGGCAAAAATTACATATCTATACTTCTTTCTCCATAATACCTGATTTCTTTCAGAAATGATTAAGTGGTTTCAAGTGTAGAAAAGCATATAATGCTTTAAATCACATGTTTTTAAAAGATAACACTCTTCCCTCTAAAAAAAAAAAATGCTAGAATTCGACATTCTACAATGCCCGTATCTGGAATTGAAATTCCATGGTTATGGGTAAGAAGCCCTGAGTGGACCATCAATTTCATTCTGTGAGACTATGTCTGCATCAGTGAAACACTGAGCGATGACCGAGTCTAGCAGCTGGAACGATTTTCCTTCTGCTTTGACTGTGAGGAGAGTGAGGGTAGTATTCTCATTTTTAAAGAAGTAAGGAAGTATTTATAATATAAATAAGCTACAAGGATATATTGTTCAGTACAGAAAATATAGCCAATATTTTATAATAACTATAAATGGAGTATAACCTTTAAAAATTATGGTTCCCATGTTGTACACCTGAAATTTACATAATATTGTACATTGACTGTATCTCAATTTAAAAAATTTGTTCTTAATTTTAAAAAGTATGAGAGGGAGTTCCTGTTGTGGCGCAATGGTGGCTGTAGCTCTGATTCGACCCCTAGCCTGGGAACTTCCATATGTCTCAGGTGCGTCCCTAAAAGAAAAAAAGCAAAAAAATAAAGTATGAGAGGTGTTCCCATTGTGGCTCAGTGGGTTAAGAACCTGACATAGTCTCTGTGAGGATTCAGGTTTGATACCTGGCCTTGCTTAGTGGGTTAAGATTCCAGGGTTGCCACAAGCTGTGGCTTAGTTCACAGATGCAGCTCAGATCCAAAAGTACCGTAGCTGTGGAGTAGGTCGGCAGCTGCAGCTCCTATTCAATCCCTAGCCCAGGAACTTCCATATGCTACAGGTTCCACTTTTTTTTTTTTAATAAAAGAAAAAGTGTGAGAGAGTTTTTCCATCAGTTCCCATTTTATTTTTCACCTCGGAGTTGCCACGGAGATGTCAGGACACGTCCTATCTACCAGCATTAGGCTCAGAGCGTTGACATGCGCAAGCTCCACACTTACAAAAGATAGGGAGGTGCAAGGTCCTATAATTTTACTCCTAACCCTCCTTACCTTCTAAACAACTACCTTATGAAAAACAGACTTATAATAATTACACACCCCGTAGCAGGCTGATCTGGTGAAGGCCAACACAATGGAATGAAGAACTCAGAGTCGTTCCCATTTCCACTTCCCTTCCCACTCCCTGACTCACTGTTACCTTATGTCATTAGCTATTTGGGACATCAAAGGAAACTGCTAACCAAGGTATTTGCTGACCACCTACCTCAAAGAAGTATTGTGAGGCTCAGCTATTAAGCTATTGTAAAGCAATCTAAAAACAAAGTGCTATAGAAGCATTAATGGTACTGACTCACTGAGAAACAGCATAGGGTACATTGAATCAGCATCATCTTATCTTTCTTTCAGTCTTTCGTGGTCATTTCGTTGGGGGGGGGGAGTGCTGTTCCAGGATGACAAGGTCTGAGCCCACTCCTAGAAGGTAACTAAGGGGATTGATTTTAAAGACCATAAATCCATGAGCCATATTACTTTCTTAATTTGGAAGAACTGATATTTTTTTCATTAATACTTTTTTTCAGAGCAGTTCTGAGTTCATAGAAAAATGGAAATTAGAGATTTCCTGCACACATGTTACTGTGATACATTTGTTACAGTTAATGAATATATATATAATTTTTTGTTTGTTTGTTTTGCTTTTTAGGGCCACACCCAAAGCATATGGAGGTTCTCAGGCCAGGGGTTGAATCAGAGCTGCAGCCACCAGCCTATGCCACAGCCACAGCAGCGCTGGATCCTTAACCCACTGAGTGAGGCCAGAGATCAAACCCACATCCTCATGGATACTAGTTGGATTCATTTCCGCCGTGCCACAACAGGAACTCCTTAATGAACCACTATTAATACACTATTATTAATAAGTCTGTAGTTTACATTAGGATTCACACTTTGTGTTTTATGTTTCAAACCTGTAGAATGGATTTGCAATTAAAGTAGTTGCAATTAAATACAAGTAGTTGCAATTAAAAACAAATACAATATTTGAGGAAACAATTACAAAAGAGACCACAGTCAGTCCTTAAAATGATGGGTGCTTTGCATTGCTCGCCTACACTGAACATCACTGTATATGTTAGGGAAAAAGGGAAGAGGCTAGAAAGAATGCGTAGCAATCTGATTATATGAATAAGAAATAAAAAACACTGATAGAAATTTATAGTGAAAGAATATTTTGGTGTGGAGCCGGGAGTGAGTGATGCAAAATCTATTTCAAGCAAATGAGAGAAGAAAGCCTTAAAACTCTCACCTGTAAGAGGTGGATAAAAACCTAAAATTAAACTAGGGATAGGAATTGGAAAAATATCAGGATCACAGAAAAAGAAACTTAAAGCAAAGAATAGAGTGGGGGAATTTTGAATTAAATAGTATCTTTCAAAAACAAGATCTTAAAAATATTTGATCTGTGACTTCATGAAGCCAAAGGAAAACTTCAAGAGGAGAAAATAAACATTCAACCAGCATGCTGACTTCCTCATTTGGTTACCACTGTTCTTGTACAGAACCGCCTTAAATCTTTTCAGGGAGAACTCTTCACTTATTTCCCTCCATGCAGGATCAGCTTGTGCTTTATTATAACTACCAATGAAATATGGAGCATCATGATTGAAAAAGTGATTTTGTGGGAGTTTTCATTCTTTATTTAAGTCCAAGTAAGGAGATTGCTTGCTATTAAATAAAAAACACTCTCAAAGCCTATAATAATGAGAACACAAAAGAAAGAAAATATAGAATGACAAGATTCATTGACTCTTAAGAAGTCATTGACTGTAAGTTATGCTATTATCCTATGTCTCGCTAAAGCAGAGAAAACATTTTGATAAGGATCTTAATTGAGATGTTCAAATATTAAAAAAAAAAAGTGCCTTGGCATTGATGAAATACAGCTTATGGGGTAATCCAGGAGAGGAAGTAGTTGATTCTTTCAGACTCCACATAAAAACATATTAAATTGTAGGTAAACTATTAAAGAGATCCTTAAATTGTTTTACATGTAATCCTTCATTAGAGTTTCTTTTTTTTCTTATTGTTATGTTTTGTTCATTGAATATTAGTTAATTGCCAAAAACATTGAGTTTGCTTAATTTCAACCTTCTAATTTTGGGATAATCGTTGTGTCAGATAAAAATTTATTTTGAATCGGTATCAGTTTGATTTAATGTTCAAGTTGCTTGAACTTACTGAGCCTCCATTTTGTGAACTGCAATAAAAAAGTATCATAATAGTGTTTATTTTAAGGGAGCACTGGCATCTCATAAGCATTGAATAAATATCAGCTATTTAGCTATTATTATTATTTGACATATAGGAATCATACTGATCTGGGTTTACCTTCTTTCTCTGCCATTTTCTAGCTATATTAACTTGAGAAAATTGATTATTCTCTGAGCTTCAATTCTTCTTCATATGTGAGGGTAAGGACACTTGTCTCCCAAGGTCTTTATGAGGATTCAATGAACTCACTAAAAGTTTTATCACCCTCCCTTACACTATGCCAGCCGTATTCTGCTGATTAACTGAAACTATGATACTAGTACACACATACTCGTATGTGTTTGTTTTCAAACGCTGTTTACTCATTGACTCACTTAATCCTCACAGTAACCCTAGGAGTAAGCTACAATTATTATCCTCATTTTACAAACAAGGAAACAGGCACAGAGTAGCTAAGTCACGGTCACGCAGCTTTGACAGAACTGAGCATTGAGCCCAACGAGCACGCCCCACAGCTTGCACACCGTGTAAGCTATTTCACCACTTGCCTCACTTGTACCATTGGAAACAATACATGGCAGCCTTATAGAATGGACATGGCCTTCTATGAGGCCAAAACATTGGGGGAAATAACAATCATCCGAGATGTGCTTTTCAGTGGAAGGCAAAGTCAGGCCAAGGGACGTGCCATTAAAGAGGAGGATTGCTCACAGCTACAGTATTTGGCACACAACTAAGGCTGAGTCATTGGGAAATCTCTGCATAGCTCCATAAGCTGAGGAATAACATGGAAGGTATTTAACAATGTGTATGAACACGTAAACCCGATATAAGAATGAGCAATCCATCTCTCAAGTTAACAAAAAGAGAAATAGTTCTAAGCTCATCTGAACATTTATGAGGACAATCACATTTAGGATGAAAGGAATGTAATACTTGTACTTGGAAGTATTTAATAGACAAGTCAAATGAAGTTCAAAGGCAAGCAGGCAGATGGACTACAGGGTAGAAGAAAATGGAAAGACTTAGTGATGCAGGGCATGGATTGAGGCAGTAGGAAAACCACTTGAAAAAAAGCTTATGAACCCTGGTCTCCTATTGTAAGGAGTCAGGCAGAATATTAAGATTTAATTTTGCTTTGTCTCATGTGTGTTTATGTGGGTTCCCCGGCAAAACTGTGAACTCTGGTGATGGCAGTGCTGCAGTGAAAAACACCCTGAAATCTGGATCAGAAGGGAGCATAGGATGTGACCTGCTTCCCCAGCCAGGTGCCAGCAGACAAACCATTTCTTCTATGTCCAAGTTTCCTCATCGGTAAAATAAAGACAAGACTATCTACTTAAAAGAAGAATGTAGGTGGAAGAACTTTATAAAATATGTACTGCTAGATACATATCAGGTACTCAGTAGGAGGGGAAAACAATAACTGGAGATCAAAGGGAAAAAACTTGAGATTCCACCTGAGATCAAGACTTGGTTACTTACTAGTTTTAGGATTGACATGCAGTAATGCCATTTAACCTCGCTGAACTTTAATTTCCTTTTTCTTCAGAATGAGTTAGTGGTATTCAATCATTTCAGTGAATTTCTGTGTGGGGCACATCAACCCTGCAAGGTAGGTGGCATTACTCCCTATTTTATCAATAAGAAAACTGTGGAATAATGGAGTTTTTTGGGTCATTGTTATAAAGATTCTCGTAAGATCTGTAACGATTCTAGACATGAAATAAAAGCAAATACTTGTTGGTTGATGAATTCAAGTACATAGTTATCTTAATGGAAAGAGAACTCTATATCAAATAGAGGATCTCTTATCAGTGCATGAAGTACACGTTGTAAAATGCCTTCATGGGATGGCTCGTCCAGATGCTCTCTCAGTGTTCCCTTCAGTTACATGGTTCTTGGAAGTCAAGCAGAAACTGAACAAAGAACCTAACTGGCAGAAACGAAATTACTGTTTTTCTGGAGACAGTGCTATTTGTCTGAAAACTGTAAAATGTAGATGGGAAGGAGGAAATAATAGGTCTGTGATTCATGATACTAAAATCTAAGAAAAGGTGGGTTTTCTTTGTGGCTATAAAACAAACAAAGAAAGTACATAAACCCAGTGTTTAAATGTTAATTTGCTTCAGCCCATCATATGTTTATAGCAAGAATTTGATGGAAGCATCAGATTGAAGAAACCAAGTCTTTCTCAGTGCTTCATGCTTATAAAGAAGATACCCAACTATCTTCAGCGATGCATATTTACATTTCTGCAGAGAATATGCTGACCTTTTTTTTGCTGTAGTGACCATGAGACCATGTTTCCATGATGGGTAGTATGAAATATTTCTGAGCAAAGCAAATCTTGTGGTTTCTTAGATAAAGAAAAGGCTACTCTATCTTGTATTTCTTATACTCGCTTGCTATGTACTTGGTTTATCTATTAGCCAGTGTACCCTGGGTGCTTTGTTAACTGGCCTTCAGATTTGCTCAACTCTCCACTTATGAAAGCAGAAATTTGAAAATAAAAAATGGTTAACATGGTATCTGACATGTTTCATATTTTAGAGGAATTTTGGCAAACAATTAAATGAACAAGGAATTACTCATCTGAAATGGTATTCAGGCACAGGACATGTTCCCCCAGCTTTCTTTGTCCAAACACACTTTTACCCATTTTGAGTTCCCCTTATACTGTAGCCTAACTCAAGGGGGAAAAAAGAACTCACAAAATCCCATAGCATTCCATTTTACAAACTGTAATAACTGGGCTGTTCTGTAAAATGTCTGGTCAGGGAAAAGGTTGAAACTACTGACTAAAATGAGGTCTGAGTTTCTTCTGAGAATTTGAATTCCTGTGTTCTTCCAAGTCCTAGATGACATAGATAATGGAAAATTAATTTTAATGCTTAATGATATGCTTAAATTGGCAAAGATCAGTAGTCATTATGGACTGGTTTTTGTTCATGTCTTAATTTTGCCATTCTAAACCTTTGAGCAGGTTTTAAAACACTTAAGACAGCACTCCACAGACTCCAGTGTTTACCTTCCTTCCAAAATCCATCTTTCATTATTTTACTTTCCTTCCACATAGAGAAGTTAAGTGTGAGGACTTTGGAGCAAGACTGTGATCGGATTAAATTCCAAGATTTTTGCTAAGCTGTGTGATTGTGGGCAAGTTATTTGACCCTCTGTAAAATGAGGATAATATCCTATCAGACTGTTGTCTGAGATTGAGTGAGGATTAATGAGGTAGCATGAATAAAGTACCTGCACTGTGACTGGATTCATTTAAGTCTTCTAATAAATGTTAGTTATTATTTTTCCATCTAGTAAATCAAAGTATGTGAATATTTAAAATGTTCTCTACTCAACATCAAAAGTGCTTTTTTGGTTTATACTTTAAGCTGGCCAGGTACAACTATGTGAAATTGATAAACTCTACCCAAAGGAAATAGATTATATGTGCAAACTAAGTATGTTTAATGAAATGCAAATCTGAATAAACTTAGTAAACTTTTGAATTGTAAATTCTTTTGTATCTCTGCAAAGCATGCCTTCAAAACTTTCAGAGCTATGTGAGTTTGGAATTGAGATCTTGAGCTAGTTATTCAATCTCTTTGCCCTTCAGTTTTCTCATCTGCAAAATGAGGCTATTATAGTACCAACTTCATAGTGCTACTATAGAGTTAAAATTAGTTAATATATTTGAGAGCAGAACATGCCTGACATCCCCAGCTGAGTTCTTATTAAATGTTAACTAGTATTATTAATTTATTATTATTATTTTACAAATGAGGAAATCAAGGTCAAGAGAGGAAGTAGATTTCCCAATCTTAGTTAATGGGAAGGCATAAGGTCTAGTAGTTTTGATTTTCATTCTACTGCTCTTTCCACTCTGACACGAATTTATTCTTCACCTTGGCCTTGCCCCTAGGTATGCTTTGGCTCTTCCGCCCTGAAAAAGAACTTTGCCTTGTTCATCAACAGCTTAGCTAGCGAAGATGTAAGTTCTGGTCATTGATCTTTATTGCTGGTACAACAGAAAGATTGAGTTTGGACATCCAAAGCATTAAATTTTATACTACATGGAGCTTGAAGTTTCTACTCAGTTTCTATCTCTGGCCTTTTCCTCAATCATGAAATACCAAAAATAAGCAAACAAAACAACAACAAAAAACTACAGCAGAGCAAAAGACAGAGAAAGTTTTTCAAGAAGAAATGAAAACTGACTGTATCTACCCCTCAAAGAATCCAAGAGGTGGTTTAGAAGACTACTTCAGACCTCCCCCAAGCCTACAAAGCATGGACATACAACCAGAGCATTTTTAGTACGAGGTGAGCTGGAGAAGAGGCCTCTTTATGTTGTTTCCCTTGAGGAATCTTCCCCTGAATGAAGTAAGCAGCAAAGAGAAAGGGAGGCAAACTTGGGAAATAAGTCAAACCTCATTTTCTGTTTATCTCTTTGCACATCCCAACTTCACCACCCACTGTAGCCCCTACATGTTCAATCTCTTGTGTCACAATTCCAGGTGCACTCATCAGCATGCAAAAAACACATGTGAAGGTGGATGTATTTGCATATAGAGATGGATAAATCAAATCTGAAAATGGATAATGACATGAGCAAGCTATCAGTCTACACTTATAAACAACTTTTCAGTTAGACCTTGAAAACAAGGAACATGATAGTCTTTCCACAAATTAGTGTGACTTTATTTTATTTTATTTTTATTAGAGTATGGTTTATTTACAATGTGTGTCAATTTCTGCTGTACAAAACTGTGACCCAATCACACATATATACACATTCTTTTTCTCATACTATCTTCCATCATGTTCTTATTGGAAGTAAGTTTTTTTGGTTTTGTTTGGAGGAAGTATTCTGAATCTATTTTAAATGTTAGAAACTGGTTGTCTGCTAATAGGAAGATGCTAGAGCTTGGATGTTCATGCTGAGACTTCATTAGGCACAGCTTCCCCAATTTTTCCACCAAAATACACTTAATCACTGCCATGAGTGAAGACCCAGGATTAGGGACAAAACCTGAACATGACAGTCAGAAGCAAGAATTTTATTCAAGTTTCCCATATGTGTGGCCTAGAGGTTCATAAAGCCAAATTATTTGATCTTGAATCTCTATGCCACGATTTACTAGTTGGGTGACCTTGAATGAGCAGCCTATCCTTCCTCTGCTTTAATTACTTAACTCTGTTAAGTGGGGATAATAATACTACCCTCATAATGGGGCTGTTGTGAGTATGGAATGAGTTAATTCAAGAAGTGCTCACAGAGGGTCTGGCATACATGGAATGCTCAATAAATGTTAGCTCTGATTATTCTGAAGATAATCACTTGTATTCTATACTATGATATACCTGAGCTTATTTAAAATAAAAATAGTGGATCCTTATTAGCCAAAAAATTATCAAGTAATTTATCCATTTTTTCCCCAAAAGAATGTACTGAAGGCATATTGAGAACCTATGTTGTGACAGGCATTGTGAGAGACACAAAGAAAAATAAAACACACAGCTGGCTCTTGGGGAACTTAAGTCTTCTAGAGGAAACACATAAAATAGAGACTGGTCCAATAATTAAAAGAAATATTTATTGACCAAGTGCTGTGTACCAAGTTTTATGTCAGCTAGAGTCCAAATAATCCTGCAAAGTAGATATTATTTTCACTATTTTACAGATATGGAAACAGAGGCTCAGTGAGGTCAGGTGATATGCTCAAATCACATGCTTGGCACGTAATGGAACAAGGATTTGAATCCATGTCTGTATGAGTTCATAGCCCAGGACTTTTCGGCTACACTTCCATAATTCCAGTTTGTTGAATCTGTGGTCTTGGTCTGGAAACTGGAAAGCCCAGATAAGGACTGGTAACCAAAGATGGGCAGAAACATCAAAAATTGTTTAAGAATGTTTAGAAAATGAGAGATCTCAAAGAAAACTCAAATAATTGATTCCACATTGGAGAGCCTAAGCCTGGGCAAGGACATAGGAGAGAGGTAGGTTTCATCTTTTGTGCCGGCTCTGCTGAGTGGTGGCTGCTGGGAGCACCAGGTGGGGAAGAATTGTTGATCACCTTCCCTCAGTGTGGGGAGACTCTTGTCCAATCAGAAATGTCTTCTGTGGGCACAAGAGTGGGGAGTGGCAGCGTGGTATCTGTAAGCCCCAGCCCAGGGTAAACAGTGAGCCAGAAAAGCAATTAAAGCAGAAACAGATGAGGATAATTAGTAGGGCTCATTCCAAAGGGTAGACAGAGGCAGTGAAACTTAAAACAGAGGATTGAGCTATTTCTGTTTATCCCTTGATGTCTGGAAAAACAGTCTTTTCGGTTCAGACTATGGTACCACACCCTGAATAAGACTGAACTTTCTCTAAGCACCATTCCCCTAGTTTGGATTCCAGTGGCATCTCGTTATAATCTGCTACCAAATTGCCCTGAACAGGACAAAGATCTATTTGGATATCTCCATTTGGATATTCAGCAGATTCCTAACTATTTCATCAAAATTGAACTTGTTTTCCTTTCTCAGTATTCAACTTTACAGTTTAACACTACCAAATCCATCCACTCATCCAAATTAGAAACTAGTCCTATTTTTTTTTAACAATAAAATCCTTCCTTCATGCTTTCTATTTCTGTTTATTTACTACCCCCTTTGTTTCTCTATTCAAATTACCAAATGGGTCAATTCTCTCAATGATGATATGTCACTGCCATGGCAGAGGAGGGAATGGGGTGGAGGGAGCTATTGGTCTGTGGAGTCCCCAGGAAAGCCCTGTTCAAAGCCAAATTCATGGGGTCACCAGGGTGAGTGTCCTGTAACTTTATAACAATCAAGGAGGAAACACTTATGTTGAGAGAGAGGAGAGAGTCAGAAAAATTGGGCATATATGAAAACTTCCTAAAGGAGGAATGGAAAGGCACTAAGAAAATTAACATTTCCACTTTGTCATTCTGCTTGGAGAAGTTGGTCATAAGGAAAGGGGTTTAGAGATTTTCAGTACCGATTGGAAAAAGGTGAAAACTGAAAAAGCAAATTGGATAGTCTACTTTTTTCTTTCATCTCCTGTCTTTACTACTCCTTTGGCCTCTTATATGTGTATCTTCATCAGACATGACAAGAGAGGTGATAATTTCATATTTGACTTTTCACTAAAGCCCTTATAAATTTGAACTCTTATTGATGAAGCCCTAAAGCCTCAGTGCAATATTTATACTAATGAAAGCACTGACATCATTTCATATAATTTAGTGTTCTTGGCATACTCAACTCAGAAGAGACCAAAACCTTGGGTGCTGAAGGTCAGGTCTGAGGCTCATTGACAGGACTCTCTGTGGGAAGCTTCTTGGGTGTCCAATCAGGCGTAGATTAAAGAGGCTACAAGTATTGAAATAGCATCTGCCTTAAGTTTACTGAAGGTTTTGAAGGATAAATCACATTCACAGGTCAGAAGGACATCTGTGATGTCAGTCAATAAGTGACTTGCTCTTTTGAACTAGGTTGTTTACTGAATTGTTTTTAACTTATGATACTTTGGGCAATGTTAAGCTGCTCCAAGCTTTAGATTCCTCATCTGTACAGTAGGGGTAAAAATACCGCCTAATTCACTGGACCATTTGAGGATTAAATTAAGCAATCCTGGTACACGTGGCATGCTCAAATGATGTTGTTTGTCTAATAACAAAAATAATTCTACCAATGGGCTATTAATTTTTTTTTTTTGAGCCAAAAGAATGAACTGTTGGATACCTTCTCTATTTCTACTGTTACAGGCTGGGCTAGGGAAAAAAATAGCTGCAAAGCACCTCAATAGAAAAGGTTTAGATTTCATCTTATCTTTCTTAACTATGCCTTCTTCTATTCCTTTTAAATCAAAGTAGTGTAGGACTATAGTCTAAAAAGTTAAACAGTGCTACAGGAAGAATGATGGAAAATAGCAGTTACCTATACTAGCCCCTTTCCACCCAAATTCCAGCCTTTAGGGGTAATCCTTTAACTCTTTTAGCTATTTCTTCTGATATTTCTAAATGACAGGCTTATGGTGACATATTTTCCTCCTTTCCTTATAGTTCAATATTATGATGTATCCACTGACTTCCAAATATGGGAAATAAGAATGCTGCTCTTTTTTTTTTTAACACACACACTTCACCATTTTCCTCCTCCTAAGAGAGTTTCATTATATTCAGTGTATAGTTTTTCCATTTTGAGCCATTATGGGTATGATTACATTTCCTTTACTGCAGGACTTTTTGGTTTTCCTTAGAGGCAACACACCATGTTTGTTTGTTTGTTTTTTAGTCTCTTTGTTTTCTAGGTACATATTATTAATACATACTCATATTTTCTACCTGATCTACATAAAAAACTCCTGTGAATACAATCTCTAACATATTAGGCAATTTATCAATTCCTTCCCCCCCCCATCACCCTCTGTTCCTCTGCTCCAATCTGAATGGGTTGCTCTTTGGGTGCACTACATAGCTGCTCTCTTGAGACTTCCTCGACCATTATCTTGGGGTTTTCTCTCTTCTCTTGCTCCTTGTCCTGGATACAACTTTTCCATCTTTTTTGGTTTATTACTTTGTTTTAGTTGGCATGTAAATGCTTGTAGCTGCCTAAAAAAGATGCAGGTAAAGTCTATTGAGTCCTTGCATGGAGGAAGTTGCTGGTTGTTATCAATACTTATATTCCCCTTCTCTTGTAGTTGCAGAGTTTTTAGCTGAGCCCATGGCTACCTTCCCATGTTGAAGACTACATTTTCCAGCCTTGAGCAGCTATGTGGGGTTATTGTAACTAAATTCTGGAGTGAAAGCACCCAGTGATAATCTTCCAAGGAACTTCCATGAGCTAAGCTCTAGCGAATGCTTTTTTGTGCCTAGAATATAGATACCACCTTGGACTATGAGGACCTGGGTCAAATCTAAGGCTGATGGAGCAAGGAGTTATAAGGGGCAGGGTCCCTGAGGGCATCATGGAACAAAGCCTCTATGCCAATCTTGGACTGTACAACCCTGTGCTTTTACACAAGAGAGAAATTATGTCTATTCTAAGGAGTAACCTCATCCTTACTGTTATGCCTCTCATGTAGGAAAACTTCTTACCTTCAGAGTGAAAATTTGGTTCAGTTTAGAATTCTGAGTTGGAAACCATTTATCCCTCTGAATTTCAAAGTATCTTCTAAATTCTAGTATTATTGCTTTCCAGATTCTAGTATTATTAAGAAATTTGTTGCTATTTTGATTCCTAATGTTTTAGATATGACCTTCTTATTTTTGTCTCTCTCTCTGGAAGCTTTTGTGGTCAGTCTGATATTTCACGATGACCTGCTTTGATGTGGATCATTTTTCATTCTTTGTGGAGGCAATTGGAGGGGACTCTTCAAAATAGAAATTTATATATCTCAGTACTGGGAAACTTTCTTAATTTATTTCTTGAATAATTTCTCCTCCCTTCTGTATCTATTTCTGGAACTCCTATTACCTAGACCGTTTAGATTGATCTTTTAAATTTCTTCCATGTTCTTTGATATTTTCCATCTCTTTTTACTATCTTTTATAAGTCTATATTCTTGTATGCAACTTTTCTACATCCCCTCTTTTAGGTACGATGCCTCATCCTTGACATAGCTTGGCTTCCTCTCATCCTGAGTTTCTCTTCAGTTTCTCCAAAGAGTAAACTTCTAGTCTTTCATGTGTCTTGAAGAGAGCTTTTCACCTGATTACATGAAGTTGGAGAGCAGACTGGGAGTCTAGCTACTTTTACAGGAATTTCAACTGATCCTCATCATCTTATTTTTCAAATCTATTTTTGACTCTTGCCTTCTGGGGTCTCCAGTGTCTCCAATTTCTGAAACATCTCTTTTCTTTATTTTTATGGTCACATCTGTGGCATATGGGTGTTCCTAGGCCAGGGGTTGAGTTGGAGCTTCAGCTGAGGGCTACACCACAGCCACAGCAACACCAAATCTGAGCCATATCTGTAACCTATGCTATAGCTTGAGGCAATGCTGGATACTTAACCCAAAGAGCAAGGCCAGAGATTAAACCCACATCCCCACAGAGACAATGTCAGATTCTTAGCCCACTGAGCCACAATGGGAACTTCAAATTTCTGAGACTTTTCAAGGCTCTACAGTGTGACTTGGTTGGTTTCTGCTGCCATTCCACCTACAGATACTTAGGTGTCAGCTTTTCTTCTCTATTATGTCAGTTACCTCTCATCCACAAGTTTTCCATTTTTGAAAAAAACGTTTCTTGATGTTCTTTGATCCACTGATTGACAGGTAATTTGCATCATTTTGCCCTTGCCCTTCTAGAGCTTCTGTTCTGGGAGAGGAGACAGATAATAAAAACAAGAGATGTCTACTGGTAATAAATATTTTTTAAAAATTAACTAGGGTGAGAGAGAGGAGAGTGCTGAGAGTGCTATTTTACATGGGAGATGCAGAAAGAGCCTCTCCCAAAAGGTAGCATTTGAACAGAAGACTGAAGAAAGTTAGAGAAGAAGCTCTGCGGATATGCTGGGGAAAGTGCACGCGAAGGCTGGAGACATTCAAAGGCACATATCTGAAACAGAAGCACTAGCTTGTAAGGAACAGCAAGGAGGCTAGTGTGGGTAGCCAAGGAGGAAGTGATGGAAGAGATTAGGAGTGGTGACAGTGATTGTGTTGGGTCTTTATAGCCTTGGTGAGGACCATGGACTTTGAGATGGGAAGATATGGAAGAGTTTTGAGTAGGTAGTGAAATGATCATGCTTAACCTTATACCCAAGGTTGTCGCCTCTCCATTTTTAATGATCCTTGTGAGTTTTTGTTCCATTTATTATGTTTTGTGTGAGGCTTGGTTATGGTGTGCAAGAGTTCAATGCTAGGGTTTGACCAGAAGTCCTAGCTTCCTAAATTTAAGAAATGTTTTTAACAATTGGAGTTGTCTCAAAAAATGGAATGACCTGCCATGAAAGACTGAAGCCTGGATGGATAATCACAATCAGATTTAACCAGATAAAATTTTGCTTTCTCCCTGTGGATTTTCACAGCTAAAATGAGCTAGTGAGACAAAGTAAATTCTTGGAATCTCCCTCAATCCAATGATTCACACCTGGGGTGAAACCCACCCCCAGGGGGCATTTGGAAATGTCAGCCCAAAAGGGGCAGCAGAAAAATGTGGGGACTCTCATTTTCATGCTGAGGGTTCCTCTTTATCTCTGTTACTGTTGTACCTCAAAGAATTATACTACCCTCCAAACCCAACAGCACACCCACTGAGAAAGAGCTTTAGACTTCCCTTGATACCAACAGGGAATCCAGGAATCTCAAATGCCTCCATCATGAGGATGTGAGTGAGTTAGTGGTGCCTGAGTTTGGCTCTAAGCATACAGTTCCTCAGGTGTATTGATTTAGACATGAAGGTTGCTACAACCCTTGAGATACATGGAATTGTTAAATTACATATAATTTGAGTTTCAAGTCTTTACTCTCAAAGTCAGACTGTGAACTTCTCAAAAGAAAGCAGGTGGGTAGATGGGATTAAGATGGCAGAATAGAAGGACTGGAGCTCAACTTCTCTCCTAAAAACAACAAAATTACAACCAAATGCTGAGCAATCTTCAACCAAACAGACCAGAAACTTTCAAAAAGATATCCTACTCCAGAAGACAAAGAGGAGGCCACATCAAGAGGTAGGAGGGGCGATTATGTGATATAAGCAACCCCATACCTTCCAGGTGGGAAGCCCCACAGACTGGAAAGTAACTGTATCACAGAGACTCACCTACAGGAGTGAGAGTTCTGAGCCCCACGTCAAGGCCCCATGCCTGGGGATCTGGCATTGGGAGATAGAGCCCCCAGAGCATCTGGCATTGAAGGCCAGTGGGGCTTGTGCACAGGAGCTCCATTCTAAAAAGGCGCACACAGACTTTCACGTGCACTGGGTCCCAGAGCAAAGCAAATTCTCCATAGGAATCTGAGTCAGACCTGACTGCCTTTCTTAGAGGATATCCTGGGAAAACAGGAGGTGAATGTGCTTTGTTGGGAAAGACATTGGAAGAAAAGCTCTTGGGAATATTCATCAGCCCATGATTCTCTGGAGGTGGCCATTTTGGGAAAACCTGGTCCCACCCATCAGCACTGAGAAGCCCCAGGCCAAACAACAATCCAGGTGGGGTCACAGTCCCACCCATTAGTAAACTTGCTGCCTAAAGCTGCCCCAGGCACAGGGCCACCTCTAATCTCCCCCAGAGACAAAGCCCCACCCACCAGAGGGATAGGAATCAGCTTCACCTACCAGTGGGCAGGCATCAGTCCCTCCCATCAGGGAGCCTCAGCAAGCCCCCATACCAACTTCAGCCACAGGCGAATTCTATCAAATGCTTAGAGAAGATTTAACACCTATTCTTCTGAAACTATTCCAAAAAACTGCAGTGGAAAGGACATCCCAAACTCATTCTATGAGATCACCATCACCCTGATACCAAAACCAGACAAAGAGACAACAAAAATAGAAAATTACAGGCCAATTTCACTGATGAACATCAATGCAAAAATCCTCAACAAAATACTACCAAACCGAATCCAACAATACACTAAGAGGATTGTACATCATGATCAAGTGGGATTTATCCCAGGGATGCAAGGGTCCTTCAATATCCTCAAATCAATCAGTGTGATACACCACATTAACAAACTGAATAATAAAAACCATATGATCCTCTCAATAGACGCAGAAAAAGCCTTTGACAAAATCCAACACCCATTTCTGATAAAAACCCTTCAGAAAGCGGGCACAGAGGAAAATTACCTCTACATAATAAAGGCCATATATGACAAACCCACAGCTAATATCATTCTCAATGGTGAAAATCTGGAAGAACTCCCACTGAGATCAGGAACAAGGTAAGGATGTCTGATTTCGCCATTACTATTCAACATAATTTTGGAAGTCCTATCCATGGCAATCAGAGAAGTAAAAGAAATAAAAGGCATTTGAGTTGAAAAGGAAGAAGTAAAACTATCACTATTAGCAGATGACATGATACTATACCTAGAGAATCCTAAAGACTCTACAAGAAAACTGTTAGAGCTCATCAATGAATTTGGCCAAGTTGCAGGATACAAAATTAATACAAGGAAATCGACGGCATTTCTATATGCTAACAATGAAAGATCAGAAAGAGAAATTAGGGAAGCAATCCTGTTTACCATCACATCCAAAAGAATAAAATACCTAGGAGTAAACCTACCTAAAGAGTCAAAAGACCTGTTCTCTGAAAACTATAAGACACTGATGAAAGAAATCAAAGATGACACAAATAGATGGAAAGACATACCATGCTCTTGGATTGGAAGATCAATATTATCAAAATGACTATACTACACAAGGCAATCTACAGATATCATGCAATCCCTATCAAATTACAATGGACATTTTTCACAGAACTCGAACAAAATATTTTAAAGTTTGTTTGGAAGCACAAAAGATCCAGAATAGCCAAAGACATCCTGAAAAAGAAACATGGAGCTGGAGGAATCAGCCTCCCTGACTTCAGATTATACTACAAAGCAACAGTCATCAAAGCCATATGGTACTGGCCCAAAGACAGACATACAGATCAGTGGAACAGGATAGAAAGCCCAGAATTAAACCCATGCAGTTACAGCCAACTAATCTATGACAAAGGAGGCAAGAATATACAATGGTGAAAAGACAGCCTGTTGAATAAGTGGTGCTGGAAAAACTGGACAGCCACATGGAAAAGAATGAAATTAGAACACTCCCTAACACCAAATACAAAAATAAACTCAAAATGGATTAAAGACCTAAATATAAGACCAGATACTATAAAACTCTTGAGGAAAACATAGGCCAAACACTCTCTGACATAAACCACAGCAACATCTCAGATCCACCTCTTAGAGTAATGACAGTGAAAACAAAATAAACAAATGGACTTAATTAAACTGAAAAGTTTCTGCACAGCAAAGGAAACCCTAAAAAAAATGAAAAGACAACGCACAGAATGGGAGAAAATATCTGCAAATGAATTGACTGACAAGGGATTAATCTCCAAAATTTATAAACACCTCCTACCTCTCAATACCAAAAAAAACAACCCCATCGAAAAATGGGCAGAAGCTCTAAACAGACAATTCTCCACAGAAGACATACACATGGCCAAAAAAACACATGAAAAGATGTTAAACATCACTCATTATTAGAGAAATACAAATCAAAACCATATGAGGTACCACTTTACACCAGTCAGAATGGCCGTCACCGAAAAGTCTACAAACAATAAGTGCGGGAGAGGGTGTGGAGAAAAAGGAACCCTAGTACACTGTTGGTGGGATTGTAAATTGGTGCAACCACTGTGGAAAACAGTATGGAAATTCCTCATAAAACTAAAAATAGAATTACTATTTGATCTGCCAACCCCATTCCTGGGCATCTATCCATAGAACACCATGACTTGAAAAAACACATGTAATCCAATGTTCATTGCAGCACTGTTTGCACTAGCCAAGACATGGAAACAACCTAAATGTCCTTCGACAGAGGAGTGGATCAAGAAGATGTGGTACATACAATGAAATATTACTCAGCCATTAAATGGAATGAAATAATGGCATTTTTAGCAACATGGATGGACCTAGGAATTATCATGTTAAATGAAGTCAGTCAGACAATGAGACACCAACATCAAATGCTATTACTGACATGTGGAATCTGAAAAAAGGACACAATGAACATCTTTGCAGAACAGATACTGACTCACAGACTTTGAAAAATTTTGTTTTCCAAATAAGACAGGTTGGGGTGAAGGGGAATGCACTGGGTGTGTGAGACAGAAATGCTATAAAATTGGGTTTTGATGATCATTATGCAACTATAAATGTAATTAATTCATTGAGTAATAAAATAAAATAGATAAAGAACAAGGACCTACTGCATAGCACAGGGTAATCTACTCAAAACCGTGAAATAACCTATGTGGGAAAAGAATCTGAAAAGGGATTTTTTTCTAATTGCTCTTGTTTCTGCCCCCATGAAACACCTATCATTCTAAAGATAAATCACTGATCCTCTAAAAAGAAAAAGAAAAAGAAAGCAGGTGGGAGTTTCCATTGTGGTTCGGTGGGTTAAGAACCCGACATAGCGTCTGTAAGGATGCAGATTTGATCCCTGGCCTTGCTCAGTGGGTTAAGGATCCAGCATTGCCATGAGCTGCCCCATAAGTCAAAGAAGTGGCTTGGATCTGGTGTTTCTGTGGTGGTGGCGTAAGCTAGCAGCTGCAGCTCTGATTTGACCCTAGCCTGGGAACTTCCATATGCTGCAGGTGTGGACGTAAAAAGAAAAAAGAAAAGGGAAAGCAGATGGTATTGCATTCATCATAGTTGTAGACACATCATAGCTTCTTAATGAACACGTGTGTAAACCTGTGTTCTGATACGGATTTTGCCATTTGAGGCAGTTCTTGTGTAGCATATAGCTTTGTTAAGTCAGTCCTCTGTAAATTCACTTTTTTAATTAAAAAAATCAGTATGGACATATTCTTATAACTCGCATGAAATTTACTGTCTTCCTTGAAACTCTGTTAGGAATGATTGCCATATGACTGCAAAGCCCATGCCAGTGTGAAATATTATGTAAGAAGGAGGTGAGATAGGTCATTATTACATAATGCAGTTCTTCCTATCGTGGCTTAGGCTGGGATATGAGCCTTGGAAGCGAGCCGCAGAGGGCAGATCATGTCATCAACACACATCAACTCTTAAGAATGAACACTCACCGCTTATAATCATAGATACAACTGGAGCCCACAGGAAATACCTAACCTGTAATCAATCTCCTCCTCACTGTGGTCTGGCAGGACAGGTGATACCTGTCTTCATGAATTTTTGTGTGGGAAATTCATTTTTACTTCAGAATAGAAATCACTAACTTTTATTGGCCAATTGGAAACAGGCTGATGGTCTATCGTGCTTTTATTTGTTTTTGTAACAGCAACAGATCATCCATGGCCACTTCTATTTGTTTTTATGAGAGTGTTTTTCATGTAAAAAATTATTTTCTCTCAAAACACTTTCAGAATGGTATATTGTTACTCTTCCAATGATTTTGTCAAGAGGTGAATAAAAAGGAGCCCTATGACAAATGGATATCAGGAAGCCGAGGGTCTTAAATGAAGTGCTTACCAATATCATGGAAAAGTGAATAAATGAATGGTTTGGGTTAAGGAGCTGGCGTTGCCATGAGCTGTGGTTTACGTCGCAGAGGCAGCTCGGATCCTGAATTGCTGTGACTACGGTGTAGGCCAGCAGCTATAATTCTGATTGAACCACTAGCCTGGGAACGTCCATATATCACATGTGCGGCCCTAAAAAAAGGAAAAAACAAAAACGAAAATAGCAAAAAAAAAAAAAAAAAAAAGAAAGAAAAAGAAAAGAAAAGAAAGAAAGAAACCTATACAGATTAATGGCAAACTCCAAAAAAATCTCATACTGGCATAATGTATAGCAATTATTAATATACCTAAGATATGAGCAGCATTTACAAATTAATAATAAAAATGAATACACCTCAATAGAAAGGTGAGCAAAAACCCTAAACAAGTAACTCACCAAAGGAAAAAATGTATAGAATCAATAAATGTATGAATAGTTATTCTCATATTGCAATCAAAAAATGCAAATTTCAGAGTTCCCATTGTGGTTCAGTGGTATCAAACCCAACTAAGATCCATGAGGATGTGAATTCATTACCTGGCTTCAGTGAGTTAAGGATCCGGCGTTGCTACAAGCTGCAGTAGTTCACAGATGCGGCTCGGATCTGGCATTGCTGTGGCTGTGGCAGTCGTAGCTCCAATTTGAACCCTAGCCTGGGAACTTCCATATGCCATGGGTGCATCCCTAAAAAGACAAAAAAAAAAAAAAAAAAAAAGCAAATTCCAATGACACTTTTCACACACATATTGTATTTTCAAAAACGAAAAGAACTGAAGATACCCAGTGCTGATGAAGTTGTGAGAAAATGGACCTGCTCATTAGTGGGAACACATTTATCCTTTTTTTTTTTCAGACAGTTCTGACAACAGATTTCAAATACTCCGTATGCATTCCCTTTACCCATTCCATTATCAGGAATTAAGTTTAAGAACAAATAAGTGTACTAAGAAATACACACATCAATATTCAAATCAGTATTATTTACAATATTTGGAAGCGAGCAAAAGGAGACTATTTTAAAAATTATAGTTGATCCACACAGTATTGAATAGCCACTAAAATGATTTTTCTATATCTATATTTATCTTTTCCAAAACACAATCTCTTTTTCTGTTGCACAAAACTCTCTGCATTCTCACACAACACAAGAATTAATATGCCCCCAACACCCCATACCCAAAGTTCCAGAAATAAATCCTGTTAACAAATAGACATATTCCTCTTCGAAAGGTTTTATGTATTTATAAGTACATCATTATTATAAATGAAAACATATGAACCCTGTTTGCTAATTTCTTTTTTTAAACTTAAAATGTATTATAGACATCATTCTTCAGCATTGGTATAGAAAAATGTTTACAGCATAAGGTAAATGAGCAAAAGAAAAAGATTACAAAATGATATTAGAAGAGTACTCTTGAATGGAGAGGTGGGAATGGCCAGAGAAGCGGAGCTATCACTCATTGTTCTCTCCCCTCCCTCAATTTGATCTACCTTTGCAGGAGTCATGTTTGATTAAAGTGGGGAACCATGTGTACTTTGAGAATGATCCCCAGATGGTTCTGAATCACCAACCACACCACTCCTTTCCTTCCAGACTCTTCCCAAGTCCAGAATTATGGTTATATCTTTTTTTTTTCCATTTTAGGAAAATAATACATATGAGTATGAACACAGAAAAGTATCCAGAAGCATGTTGACTACAATGATCTTTGCAAGGGAGAGAGTCAGGTGATTCTTATTTTCTTTTGCATATTTTTGTATTAGTTGGATTTTTAATGCATAAAAAAACCCATTATTTTCATTTTGTAAATGAAACAAACAAGAAACTTGAAGTTCTTGAAAACCACTGCTGGAGAAATCAGGTGACAGCAGCCCAATATGCAACCACAATCCAAACAAGCTAAAAAAGTCCATAACAATGGATGTCTTTTGTACTAAGCCATCATTATGTATTTTAACCCAAGAAGCTAGATAAAGTCAAGTGCATGGCATAAACGATTTGGAGGGCAAAGAAAGTTTAAGAATTTACAGCTTCAACAGGGATGGTTGTGTCAAAAATAAAAACCCTACTAAGTTTATAAAATTGTGAAGTATACTGATAAGCCTATTAAAAAGGGCACCATCCCCATAAAATTTGTTAACAAGGAATTTAGAAGAAAAACATGTATTTTATACAATGGATAGAAAACTTGAATTTCGTTAACTCCCGAAGAGAATGGATGCTGCATATATAAATGGGTTGAAGAGAGAATTATTGTGTACTAAAATTAACATTACATTATGAAAAGAAAACAGAGAATTGGGAAATGTCTGAACACTTCTGTTTGACATTAGAAAATTCAACTCACATTTCCCCAGAAAACATCTTTGTAATCAGAGACAGGGACTAGAGCTGGGTGAATTGTCTGCCCAAAAGCCTTTTTTTTAAAAAAAAAAAAATTATAAATTCTAATTAATGAAATATGAATAGTGATCATTTACCATGTATTATTTGTATTCAAAATGTTTCCACTTAAGTGGAAACATTAATGGGGTAGATTTCTATAGCTGGCTGAGAAAATGCAAAATAATACAAAGGTGATGCTGCTGTGCTTTTTGTTTTTAGGCACTTAATTGTTTTTACCAGAATTGGGCTGCTAGCAGAATTGGACTATGCTTGTGCCTAGGACTTCTGGGTTCTGGAGATGGTAGTCACCCCTCCACCCAATTAAAGAGAGAACAATTATTAGGGAAGAAATGAAAAATTTGTACAGATAAAAATAGGAAAAATATGGGGTGAAAAGTAAGGTGTGGCAAGGGAGGAAGAGGAAACAGTATAAAAATTATTTAAGGGGGAATGATTCTAGCCAGGCCTGTGGCTCATGTCAGTTCCTTTATTTTTATTTCCTCTTCAGAGAAGTATTCTTCTGGCTTGCCACTGTTTTTTCATTCTAACATCACCTACCATCCAAAGAAAGAAATCTCTTAATTTCAATGGAAATGTCTTTTGCAAACTGATCTTAATCTGCACTTTTGATTGTTGTTCTTCACCCCATTCTCACCCAAGAGTTAGTAGAAATCTTCTTCCGGAAAAGTTCTGTTCGTCATGACAATTATCCGGGTATTGGATTAAGTTCATAATTCTTTGCTCCAATAGTTCCCAGAATTATGATAAGTCATTCTTTTGTTAACATGCTTCTTTCCTTGTTTCCTTTCCGCATGAACACACAAATGCCTTTTCTATTTAGAAGTTCACCCGATCTAGGCTCTGTTCCCTTACAGTCTCCACCCCTGTTGAAGTCATAAGTTTCTGAATATGACCTCCTCGTCTAGACACATTGTGGATGTGTTTATTGTCACGTACAGGATCTTATAAAATTAGAGACGTGCATGTAGACGCAGGCCTGCTAGAGGATTTTGCAAGGTAGATGGTGACGCACTTGTCCAGGTTTTGTTCACTGGTGGAATTGACCCCACAGGCTGTAAGATTGGTTACCATTTTTCAAATACTTCGAGGGGGAGAATTAACAAGGACAAAGCCAGACCCAGTTTCTCTTATTTGAGTTAGTAACAACAGGTAAATTTTCTCCTTTATATCAGTTCAGATCTTTGCTTTGAGTTAAGAAACCACTTCTTTTGTTATAAAAGAGCTGTGTTTCCAAAGTTTTGCTTCATTATGCATTTCTCTCCTTCTTTGAAACTTAGCTTTCAAGAGATTCAAGAATATTGTTGCATAATATTACATATATTCCAAATGGTACAGAAAAGGAATACCAAACACCTTCAACAAGCTACCCTCTCTCTCTAGTTGTTTTCTGTATGTATTCATTTGTCATGCATTTAATCAACATGCATTGAGCACATGCTACACACCAAGCATAGCTTAAAACAACTGAAATTAAGATGACTAAGGCATCTGTCAGGGCACTTGAGGATTGATGGAGCCCCCTTATAAACTACCACATGGGGAGGAAAAAAAAAATGTCAAGGGCAATTCCCACTGTAGCGCATCAGGATCAGCGGTGTCTGTGGAGCACTAGGATGCAGGTTTGATCCCCTGACCTGGCACAGTGGGTTATAGGATCTAGCATTGCCACAGCCGTGGCCTAGGTTGCAACTGTTGCTTGGATTTGATCCCTCGCCCTGAGAACTCTATATGCAAAGGGGCATTCAAAAATGGAAAAAAAAAGAAAGAAAGAAAGAAAGAAAGAAAGAAAGAAAGAAAGAAAGAAAGAAAGAAAGAAAGAAAGAAAATAAGTTAGTTAATGGAGGCAGGTACCTCTGCATTTGGTTGAGAACAGCTATAAGAATATGCACATAGAGGGTGATGTTTATACAATTTTCAAATACTAAGCAGGAATTTGTTAGGTGCACAAGAGGGAAAGATCTTTCCAGGCAAATCCATCAGCCTATCCAAAAACTGGGAGATGTGAAATAAATTGGCATGTTTGGGAAATTACAAGGAGACAATGAAGGCTGAACCATAAGGGGTAAGTAGGAGAAAGTGCGGAGATAATTAATGGGAGGGTGTCAGATCATGAAAGGCCTTTTATGTTCATCAAGGAAAAGAGCTGATTTTTAAAAAATAGGTGATGAAAAGTCATTGAAAGTTGTTAGGCAGAGAAGTGTCCTGACTAGTTTTGTGCTTTCAATACCAGAGGCAATAATGTAGGACACAGATTCAAGAGAAAGGAAGCAAGGGAAAGTCTGCAGGCAAGGAGATCTGGTCAGAGGCCACTGC
The DNA here is from genome assembly GCF_054392235.1 of Sus scrofa. Classification (NCBI taxonomy): domain Eukaryota; kingdom Metazoa; phylum Chordata; class Mammalia; order Artiodactyla; family Suidae; genus Sus; species Sus scrofa. The sequence continues at coordinate 52,385,752 of NC_139387.1, read as the reverse complement.
AAAAGAATAGGCAAGAAATGCCGAGGGTCTGAAGGTGGACAGAAACAGTGAGCATGGATGCATCCCATTGACTCAACCAGACATAATGACTGAGAAGTAACCAAAGAGGAAGTGATTCTGAAGTTCCTGACTTGAATACTAAAATCTCATGAAATGAAGTGGAGCCAGAACTAGAAAGAAGAGAAAAGAGGATTTAATTTTAGATCTGTTAAGTTTAAGGTACTTGTGGTATATCTAGGAGAGATGTCTATTAGGAGCTTAAAAATACAAATCTGAAATTCAAAAGAAGGGTCTGTAGTAAAGATAAAAGGTCCAGAGTCTTAAATGCCTGGCACCTGAGGGTACCAGAGGAGTTGAGATGGCCATGAAGAATGTCTGGAGAGCAGATGATGCAAGGACAAAATCCTGGAGGCCAACCAGTGTGTAGAAGGACAGACTGCAGGAAAAAGAAACCAAAGAAGAAGGACCTGGAACTAATTGAGGCGGAAGAAGCTCAAGTAATTGCCATGTAAAGTAAGAAAGGCAAGCATTTCAAATGGAGTTTTGTAAATGTTTTGAATGGTATTAATCCATTGTAATGATCAATGCCCATCAAATTTTGCGGTTATAGTGCCTTTGGAGTCAATCACAAAAATATTTTTCTGAGTGAAAAGGAGGGAAAAGCCAGATTGCAAGGGATCTTAAGAGAGAAAAGGAGAGGAGGGAGTGAAAATATCAGTGTTATTGGCTCTTTCCAGAAGTTTGGGTATGAATAGAGGTGTCTTGAAGAAAACTGGCTTTCTCTCTCCCTCTCCTCTTCTTTTTTTCTTTCTCTCTTTCTCTTCCTTTCCCTTCTTTGCTCTCTCCCTCCCCTTCTCTTTCTCCTCATTCCCTTTCTAAGAAATGAATGACTTTAGACTGAAAAATGGGAAAGAAATGCTATTCCAAGGAGATGCTGATTTGGGACATGATTGAAAACAATGGCTTAGAGAGACAAATCTTTCATATAAGGCTTTTCTCATCTGAAGTTGTGTTTCCGGGAGCAATCGGCTTCTCTGATCACAGCTCTTTGTCCTGCAACAACGTTCTACTGTACTTCACATAGGAGAGTATGTGGAGTGAAGTCACCAGCCAGAAATTCCAAAAATACTGAAATTGAAAATCACTCAGTAAAATTAAGTCCTTTTAGCCCAAGGTGTAAGTTTGTAATACCATGCACAGTGTTTTGAATTATTTTCACTTTATTAAGTCCATTGGATGGATCATGAAATTTTAAAAACTACTCAATAAGCATTTATTTTGCACAAAGTTGAAAGTGTTATGGGTCATTTTATGATAATCAACTACTAACATATTTGAGTCTCTCTCCTCAGGTTCCTCACACATGTAAAATGAAATGAAATGCCGAAAGTTCTTTGAATCTCTACGGTTCTGGAGCTCCTGCTGTGATGCAACAGGGATTTTCGACATCTCTCCAGTTCCAAGATGCAGGTTCGATACCTGGTTCTGTGGGTTAAACGATCCAGCATTGCTGCAGCTGTGGCGTAGGTCACAGCTGTGGCTTGGATCTGATCCTCAGCCCTGGAACTCCATAGGCCACAGGGCAGCCAAAAAAGAAAGAAAAAATGGAATTTGGGAAACTTAAAACCTTTTTCAGTTACTACCTTAGTAATCTTCACAGCTTTTTAGGTTATTCTTCCTATTATTATTTTGCTTTTTAGGGCTGCACCCATGGCATATGGAGGTTCCCAGGCTAGGGGTCCAATCGGAGCTACAACTGCCAGCCTACACCACAGCCACAGCAATGCCAGATCTGAGCCGTGTCTGCGACCTACACCACAGCTCATGGCAACTCTGGATCCTTCATCCATTGAGCAAGGCCAGGGGTGGAATCTGCAACCTCATGGTTCCTAGTCGGATTCATTTCCGCTGCACCACGACGGGAACTCCTTTAGGGTATTATTTTTTTCTAAACACCATGTCATCACCTTGGGTGGAAAGTAAGATATGTGTCATTATGACACATTCTCGTCTCCTATCCCAGGAAATCCAGACAGTTTTGGCTGACTGCATGGTTTTCAAGTCCCATTAAAATGAACTATCCTGTTAACTGTTGTTCCATTCACAGCCTCTATTTTACAGATGAGAAAACAGCATCTCAGGATTTAAGGGTAGAGAGGGAGCTTGATGATTAGGACTGATGGTTGTTAACAGAATAACTAATTCTGCAAACAGAATGACTGGAACCAGTAATGGGAAGGATGTCTCGAACCCAGGCAGATTCGATTTCTTAACTCTTTTCTCTGTTTCATCCTTCCGTGTTTCTCCAACCTTGCATTCTCTGTGTGTGTGCCAGTTACATAGAATATGACCCAGGTTTATATGCTACAACATTAAATATGCCCAGCAATCTGGGCATATTCTCTTTCTCTCCACCCCAGTTCCGTACTCCTGAGGAAGAGACATTTATTGATGCCACTCATAGTCCAATCAGCTGTGGTCCAGAAATGAGGATCATGTGGCTTGAAGGAATATATCCCTATAGTTTGAGGTTGGGGAGGACAATAGTTAAGGGCATCATTGTTGGTTAAGCAGATAGTCCCTCAAAAAGGCTACTCCCACCTTGCCCCCACCACCCCTACCCCAAACACACAATTTTGTATGTAAGGTAACATCCCTCCAAAAGTTTAATCAGTTGGCAAAGTTATAAAGTGAGAATTCCCCATCTAGTGCTATTTTCACGTATGATCAGACTTTTTTTTTTTTTTTTTTTCCTTTTTAGGGATGCCCCTCCGACATGGAAGTTTCCAGGTTAGGGTTTGAGTCAGAGCTGCAGCTGCTGGTTTACATCACAGCCATGGGAATGCCAGATTTGAGCTGCATCTGGGAACTGTGCTGCAGTTTATGGCAATGTTGAATTCTTAACCCACTGAGCAAGGTCAGGGATGGATCCTGCATCCTCATGGATAGGGTTCTTAACCTACTGAGCCACAGTGGGAACTCTGATTTGACTTTCTTGACAGTAGACTTACTAACATTAAATAAGCTATAGTGAAACATCAGTTTGCTTCTCTTTCTACCACTCTGAATCCCACAGTCCTCTTTCCCTACTTTTTCATTTGCTTCTTTCAAGGAAATTAGAGAGAATGCTAGGTAAGTGAAAAGAGAAAATTTTTCATATGATCTTACCCTGGTAGTATATTGACTTGTCAATTCTTCGTTACACTGCACAATCATGTTTTTTTATGTACATGATGGAGGGAAGTTACCACTAGAACATGAGGACAAAAGATTCAGAACCCAAGACCTCTGCTTTCCCAAAATAAGTTGCCTAAATAATTGAGAAAAAAAGTACCCATAAATGAACTAGATAGCAAAAGTAAATATATAGCAATGCAAGCCAAATTGCATAGAAATTACTGAAGGAATAGGAGATAAGGACTATAGGTGGAAATCTTCAAAGAGACTTTCTGGAAACAACTTTTTAACCTGTCTTTATGAACAAAAGTCCAGGATCAGGTGGCTTCACAGGCGAATTCTACCAAACGTACAAAGGAGAACGTATACCCATCCTTCTCAAACTTTTCCAAAATGTTGAAGAGGAACATTCCCAAAGACATTCTATGAAGCCACCATCACACTAATACCAGAACCAGACAAAGATACTACCAAAAATAAAATTATAGGCCAGTATCTCTGACGAATATAGACTCAAAAATTCTCAACAAAATTTTAGCCAACTGAATCCAACATTTTAAAAAAGATCATATACCACAACCAAGCGGGATTCATCCCAAGAAGGAAATGGTAATAATATCTCAGAGGTTGCAAAATTTGTGGCCCTCAGACCAAACCAGCTCTCGATATGTTTTGTTGGACCAGCATGATATTTTGAAAAGCAACTTAAATTTGAATGTTTTTACATGGTACCTGCTCTTTCCAATCAATGTATCCATACTCTCTACCATTCCTTGGTTTTTTGTTCTATCATTTACTCTATCATGAGGATGGCTGCCTGCCCTACCCCTTAACACATCTGAGTTTGCAGCCCTGGGATGTCAATTGTCACAATCAAAGAAGTATGCATTCATTTATTTTTGGGAGATCTGCTCGTACAAAGGCCAAGAGAGGTGAGCCATGAATGTGTGTGAACAAAATAGGGGTGGAATAGAAGCTGGCCGTGTGAAATTAAAGACTCTATTGGTGGAATTCTAATAGATGGAAAGGAATAGTTTCAGAAGGACCTTGTGACAGAGGCCCATAAGTAATAAGGTCAAAGGCTATAGATTTTCTCCATTAGGCTGTAGTCTGTCACTCTTAGTTCTTGTTTTGGAGTTATTTGAATTATTTGAGAAATGCTACTTGACTTCTGTATAATGAGTAATCTTTTTTTTTTTTTTTTTTTTTTTGGTCTTTTTGCCTTTTCTTGGGCCGTTCCCACGGCATATGGAGGTTCCCAGGCTAGGGGTCTAATCGGAGCTGTAGCTTCCAGCCTACGCCACAGCCACAGCAACACAGGATCCAAGCCATGTCTGCAACCTACACCACAGCTCACGGCAACGACGGATCGTCAACCCACTGAGCAAGGGCAGGGATCGAACCGGAAACCTCATGGTTCCTAGTCAGATTCGTTAACCACTGTGCCACGACGGGAACTCCTATAATGATTAATCTTGAATGAAGGGGAAAATATGAACTCAAAACCTCTTCAGTAATCTAGGTAGGAGATAACAGTTTGATAAAGGTAGTAGTTCTGATGAGGAAAAACATAGGAAAGAGAATTGGTGGTACAAGAAAATGGGATTAGACAAGAGTGATAAAGGAAAAAGAAGTTATGAGACTGCTATTTCCAAGAAGAGGAAGAGAACTGGAGAGAAGTGGCAGAATATGGCATTCTGTTACAAAGGTAATGAAATCAGTCAAAGCTGGTTTTACGTGAGCACACAGGAGCTCTTGTTGGTGTATTTCCTGTCCACAGAGTTATTCATGGCTCTAGCTACTTGACCATGCAGCTTGTCAAGAGAAGAACAGGCAGCCACATGGGGTCTTCTGTCTTTTATTCATTACAGCTTCTTTTATTTGTTGTTTTAATGTATTTAATTTACTAAATTATTACAGATGTTTTGTATTACAATGCTAATAAGAAAAATCTGAAAAGATGCCCAACTTCTTTTAAGTCTGGTAGAAGTGGAAACATTTTTCCTTCTGCCTGTTCAAGTTTCAGTTGATCCTTTTTGAAAATGCTGACTTAAAATGGATGGGCCATACTCCTTTTAAGAAGAGAGAAAGGGGAACAAATTTTAAGTGACATTTTGAAGAAATTATTATGTCTGCTGCTTTGAGAAGTTTGAGAGGTTGAGCATTTGAAAGTCCCTGCAAAGATCGTGGCAATGTGGACTGGTATTCTTTTCTAGTATCCTTATAATTATTTGAAAATAATAAGTGTACAGGAAATGCTTATAACCATGCCAGCATTATTTGGTGTTAGTATTTGCTGGGGGTGTGTGAAAATAGACCCAGCTTTTGTGGATGGCTTTTGTGGGAAGTATACTTCATGTTGAACAAAGGGAAGTCGTCTCCCCAAGAACTGTATTTATGTGTGATTCATATATGTGGATTAGACCACTTAGGAAAAAACTCAACAAAGAAAAGAAACTTTTCCTCCAGGCTCCAGGATTTATTCCAGTTAAAATTTGACCCTGTTAAGACAGATATAGAAGGCTCACTTGAGGTTGTACTCTTCAAACCCTGGGCTACATTAAAACTTAGGATAGAGTCACAGGTAAAACTCTGTTAGATTTTCTTTGAACTCGTCGTCTAATTGGAGCCCTGTCACTGAAGAAAGCAGTTGAAATTTAATTAAGGGGCAGGAAACTCCCAAGTCTAATTGCGTCCCTGAGCTGCTCTGTGGGTTGTCTCTCAGAACTTCAACAGCTGGTGAGTGAGGGTTTTGGCGCAGATGCTAAATAAAGCCTACCCTGGTGAGGCACTTCAACCACCCTACAGCACAATGGCTTCTTTTTAGGTAGCCTAACTCTCCATCTACTCCGACACATTTTGTTCAGCTGTCAGATTCCTGCTTGCTTTGATGCAGTATATAAGGGCACCTTCAAAAGAAGAGCCAAATTTAATCATGCTAAAAGGAAGACTTTCAACAAAGAACTCAATTTTTCTTTTTTTCTATTGGTAAATTTCCCAGTTGTTTTTGATACTTGATACTCCCCTGGTCATCAGCGCATCTGAACCTAGTGGGGAAAGCTGAAATGAAATTAAGCAAATCTATGTAAAAAAAAGATCTTCGCAAAGAGGAAAAGTTAAGATATTATCAAAACACTGTTTCAACTAAAACAAACTTCCCAGAGACACAGTTATACATTTCTGTCAGATGCATGCCAAGAAGATAGCAGAACTGCACTTCTCCATTAGCTTCTTGGAGTTGGCCCAATGTTCTATAATAGCTTCCCACCATAGTGGATTTCTTCAGCCACTTTCCCATGTATGACGAGGATCCTTAACCACCTGATTGACTTAGATTATATAGGGCATACTGGATTTTAAGCAATCCAGTATACTCTACAGAGCAATGGATGGTATAAATATCATACCTACTGTGCAATTCTTCTGGTAATAACAAAAATATCCTGTTCATCTTTTCGCAATGTGAAAAATGCAATTGCCAAGAATAATTTCAATTTGAGCATATGATCTAATGTATATATGACTACCTGCAAGTTGAACTGGACTATATTTTTGGAATGGCTAAAATCCTACTCGTTTAATTCAAGCCGATAAGGTCTTGCAGTGAGCAAAGCATGGGTCTCAGACTGAGCAATATCAGGATGACCCATGAGGGCTAAAGCAGAAATTCTGAGGACTGCTCTTGTTTGCTTGTTTTCATTAATATATAGGCTTATAGATATCAAATAAAGCAGAGGATAAATGTGGGATACTAGAAGTCAGACTACTGAGAGGCATGTTGGGTACCAGTACTGAACTCCTTAAACTGTTTCATTTCTGGGAATTATCAGGATGGAGGAATTAGCGTGGGAGTCATTTCGACCAAATTGCCTGTGGAGGCTCGAGCTTGCGGGTGTGCTGACGTGGGTGACCTATGCTACCTAGGCATGTTCAGCTTTTTTCACTGGAAATATTTGCATATGGAGAAGATATAAGTGTAAACATGACCCAAATATCCGTTCTGACCTTCCCAATACTACCAATACTTCTAAAAAACTGGAAGTTTTATGTCAAGTGCATAAACGTTGGGATAATTCTATGAATCTTTCACTCTTCTTCCAAATATGTTGCCTTGAGTAAATACAGCTTCAGAATCTCCTTGACATATTGTTACCACGTTACCACTTGCTGTAAATGCAATAGACGGGTTAAGACCAAGTCCTAACCGCAGCCATATATTTCCTTTGTTTTATATATTTAGGTCAGACGCTGAACATGGCTTTAACATATTTTCTTTGTGGTTTAATTTCCTTTGCGATTATTTCTTTTATTTAATGGGAGTGTAAAAATGTCCCAAGGACTGAAAACAAATTGCAGTTTATTTTTAACAGAGGGATTAAGAGGTACTCTGTTAGTTTTCCTCGAGGTCAAGATTAAACTTTCAGGATCATTTTGGGTAAAAAATGCGACAGTGAGACATTTACATTTTCTTAACGAAACATAGGAGACTATATTCACGTGGCATTCTTTCACACCCCCTTGGGCCCAAGTCTTATAACAAACAAGGAATGCGAAAATGTGGGCTCCACAGTGACTCTCAGTGTATCTCTGGTCTGTGCCTCCCTGGAGATGCCCTGAAGGCGCCTGCGTGCAGCACCACCCCACAGTGCATAATGACTCCCGGGAGATGGGGAAGGATTCCTGGACATATAAGAAGGAAAGGGCAAGCCAAGTCACCAGGGCAGCACCCCAGGACCACCGTGAACTTCATAGCAGTGCAAAGAGTGATGTGTATCCCTCTCCTAAGTGTCAAAGCTTGCAAAGGGGTTTTTCATTTCAAATTTACTATCCAGCCTATTACTGTGTGTTTGTTTCTGGCACGTCATTCAATTTAGACCCTGATAGTGAACAGGTCTGCTGTAATGGTATGTACAATTCTCATTTCTAAGTAAAGGCTTATTTGCTTCTTAAACAAGAGGTTTTTTTGTTTTTGTTTCTGTTTTTGTTTTTAAACATTCACTTACCTGTTTGTGGCCTTTATGGACATGATGTATTCATCAAATCCTGAAATGCATCCCTAATAGACTATCCTTTGATTTTTCCCAGGACTTAATATATTTAACACCTGGATAAATTTAGCAGTCTTTTGAACTAAATGAAATCACTGAGACTCTAACAGTTACCAGACTGCTGTTAATAGTTTTAACAACTTCTTGTAGTTGCCCAGAGGGAGGAAAATGTGGGACATTTCAGGTCTTTATATAAAATAGTGAATTACAATGAGAACAATAGTTTAACTTTAATAAAGGGAGACCTGTTTATTTTAATAGGACTCCCATTTCAGTTAGTTAAAAAATTAAAAATCATCACTGTCTCTGCATTAAAAATAAGAATCCCGGAAGAAAGAGACCTATCAAAAAATTAATAATGTTGGTTTTCTTCCTATTCATGTTCTCATTATGGGTGGAGAATATATTTTGAAATGACACAGAAAAGTGCTTTTCTAAAAATATGTATTATTTAAACATAGTGCAACTTTTCTAAAATGTACTGAAAGTTAATATGTTCAATTAATGGCAAAAATAAACAAATACAGACCATTTTAAACAGTCTTTTTCTTTGTCTAAGAAGATGTAGGAAATTTAAGAAAAGGAAGACAATTATTAAATGAATACTCTTCTAAAAATACAAGATAAAAATCAGGTACTTACAGAGCTGATTTTTTTATTTTAATATTAGTGAAACTTTCCTAAATTCTTTTTTTCTTCACTAAGAAAGGTATAATCCATTAAACCACTCACTTATTTTGTGAAGATATGTTTTATTATATAAACAAACAGTTGCATACAGACATGGCTATGTAGATTCAACTCAGAGTGTTTAAGACTATACTGATTTTAATAAAAATATTTCCCTAATAAATTCTTATTAGCTAACTTTTTCTTTTTTTTTCATGAAACATGTGTTTCCACTACTTCCAAAGATCTGGTAATCGTTCATGCAAATGAAAAAAAAAGTGTATGTTTTCCATACATGCATAAGTTGTTCCACAAACATCTGGTAACGAAACTTTGAAAGCTGCTAGATTTCGAGCCAGCCCAGGTGTTCTCTACATTTCGAGAAAGCCATTGCCTGCAGTAATTTGTTGCAACTCGTATTGGCATTTTTATGGTTATGATGAGGCGAAGGGTGATGACATCATGGACTAAGGTGCTGTGAATTCAGTGTGAAAATTCCATCAATGAGTGATTGTTACTGAAATTGACTACATTGGTGGTCATCACGTTTTGCCAACTGAAACATCTGGGCACAAGTCAGTAGTGGCACACCTTGTAAATAACTTAATTGAAATTAATTGCCAGAAGTTTGCAGCACCCTAGGTAGTTTACGAGTACTGTTTCGCAGTCAACCCAATGTTGTGGGCTTAAGAATCTTATATTCTCAGATTCTGTTGTAGCAGCTTGTGATGAAAGTGAAGAGTATAGAAAATATATGAGTATACAGCAGGACCACAAGGAAATAAAAACATTATCCCATAAGGAAGAGAACCTTGCTATCTCCTCTATCTACTTCTATGGATAAAATATTGTCCTCACAGAAAGTTTAAAAATTAAAATATTTCTAAAGCAATTTAACAAAAGAGGAGAGTTGAATAATTTGATGTGGGTCTCCATTTCTCTAGAAAGAAATATATAGTATTCTACCTATGTTGTAAATATCGAACGCTTATTATGTTGGTAGAAACATTTGAGATTATCATAGACTATAAAACCACATATTTGAAGGGACTGAGGGGCTGTTCTGTATAAAAACATGGGAGATGAGATAGGAAATACGGGTCCTATTTTTGCTATACAAATTCTAAAGCATCAAGAATAATTTTCTAAATTATTCATAGCTTCATGCATCATAAACAAGGAAAGGTAACCAAAAAAATTATAAGCAGGTTGTAGTCAACAAATATTAATTGTTCAATGAATTTTAATGTCAATCCCTTGCTTTTCCTCTCTTAACTATACTTATCTTTGAATTTTTGCCTTTTTTAAAAAAGTTTTGCAAAAGTAAAGATGTTTAAAGATTTTAAAAGTTGATAGTTTGAGATTGACATGAAAATCCAATTAATAAACTAAAGTTTATATTGGCCTTGAAAGTATCACAACTTGTTTTTACATATTATAACATAAACCTCCATGATGCCCTCAACATTTCAAAACTTTTATAAAGTCCCTATTTTTAAAAATAACTGTACTTTTATTCTGTATGTTCAACAAGAAGATTCATCCACATACTTAGCTTGTTTCAGAGTTTAAGGTGGGAAAGAAGTTTTTCTAATTAGTAGGATTCTTTTATTATATGGAGAAAACTGTCCAACTCATTCCTTTTTTTTTTTTTTTTTTTTAACCTGATTACCAAGAAGGTAAAAGCTAATTTTTTGGTTAAATCAGTAGTTATTCTGGGTCTAGGCTTTATGGTACAACCAAATTGCTTCTTCTGCCCTTTCCCCTTTTATATATCTTGGCTTTTGTGCATTTATACTCACTTCAATATTCAGTTATATCTGTGTCTTCTATGTAAATTAAATTAGATAGGATTTAAATAATAAATACTTCAGTTTAGAATATGTAGGAATATCTGCTGTTATTTTTGCATTTAAAATATTTGCAATTCAAAAAATCTCTTCTTCCCAGAGCTGTGGGGCATTTCATATCTGAATTTTTTTCTCCTTATAGCTCTCTGTAGCAGAAATAGCACTTTATAACAGCATTTTGCTTTGTTTCTGATACTGAAGCCCTTATGTTCACAACTTGAGCTTTTGATGTAACAAAATAATCTAGTTATTACAATAAAGAATTGAATTATTTTCCAGAAAAGAAAAAAGAAGAGAATATATCTCTGTACTCATTCAGAAAAGTAATGCACATGCTTTGTCATAATGGACATATAGTTCAGGCAAAGTGAGTTAAATGCACTATGCAAATGTAAAAAAGGATTTCACATAATCTTTGCTTTTGTTGGGAACAAGCGTGGAGAGTACAGGCAAAGAAGTAGTTTTAACTTATGGTTTTAATCTTAAATGTTTGAATTCCTGTAAGTTTCCTTGAGGTTAATATTTTAATGGTATCAGATCAAATTAAATAAAAAATATATGGAAAGAATGGCAGGCAATTAACAGAGCCATATGAAATCAATGATAGTTGTCTTTTAATCAGATTTCCACTCAGCTGTTTTTCACTACAAACAAATGTATTTTACAATAAAAATATATAAGTTGTTGGAGTTGTAAATAGAGCTATGTGATTTTAGGATATATCTTTATGATTTAAGGAATAAAACAAGTCCTAGTTCTTAAGGATTTTGTTATTAATAACAACAGCTACATTTAGTAAAGCTTTAAAAGAGCCTGAAGTAGAAAAATGAGTCAGGGATTTTGCTAATGGGTTGCAGAATTGAGAGGCTTTTGGAGAAAGTGTTAGGACCAAGCAGCACTAGAAATAATGAGTAAGACGTGATACAAATACTGAAGGAAGAAGCAAGCTAAAAATATCTGTCAACTAGAAAAAAATGAATAGGCTTTTTTTTTTTTAATAAAGCATTTTTCTTGCTGTATTCCTCTATTTTTTTAATACACTGCAGTAAAAGAGATTTCAATCCAAAGCGGTCGCAATACCCTCGAGAATGTAGGAGGGTTAGAAGCATGATTGATTCAATTGATTATGAAGGCCTATTCTTTCAATTAATTTATTTTTCTTTTTATGGCTGCACCTGGGGTATATGGACATTCCCAGGCTAGGGCTCAAATCAGAGCCACAGCTGGGGCGTACACCACAACCACAGCAACACTAGATCCTAGCCACCTCTTTGACCTACACCACAGCTTGTGGTAACGCTGGATCCTTAAACCACTGAGCAAGGCTGCATCCTCATGGACACTATGTTGAGTTCTTAACCTGCCATCACAATGGGAACTCCTCATTCATTTAATTTAGTCGTACATATGATGCTTCAGGGCCTCTGCCAGGCTCTAGGAATATGGATGTCAATGAGACAACTGCCTTATCTTGTAATAACTACCCTGAGTTATTGAAAAGTATTGTTAGACTAGTTACCTTTTATTTTAAAAAGACAATTTTAAAGTTTTTTAAAGGGAAAGTACAGAGACATTTAAAAGGAAAGTACAGGGACAACCTAGGTGATTTATGATGTTAGATGTCAAGTTGATATTAAGCTTGACAGAGACAGCGAGATGGGTAAAGAGAAGGGAACACCAACAAGGCCTTTGAGGCTCTGTTAGTTTGTTGGTTACGTGAATATATTTACTTTGTGACTGTTCATTGGGTTATACTCTTAATATTCCCGTACTTTCTTGAACTTACACACTAGTAAAATTTTAGACAAAATTGAAGAGGAAAAAAAAAGAGAAATGTTAATACATATGTATTTATTTATTTATTTATTTTTAGGCCCACATCTGCAGCATATGGAAGTTTCCGGGCGAGGGGTTGAATCAGAGTTGTAGCTGCCAGCCTACGCCACAGCCACAGCAACACGGAACCTGAGCCACGTCTGTGACCTACGCAGCAGCTTGAGGCAATGCTAGATCCTTAACCCAGTGATCAAGGTCAGAGCTCGAACCTGCATTCTCTTGGATACTAGTCAGGTTCTTAACCTGCTGAGCCACAATGAGAACTCCTAATACATAGGAGTATTTAAAGGATAGGTCTTCCTGTCTTCTAAAAGATATTTATTTAATAGGTAGGTCTTCCTTTCCTTTTTCAACCAAACTCCCTCACCTTTTGGTTATTATTCAATCGACATCTATTAGCTGCCAAAGAGTATTTCTAAGATCCATCTGCAGATGGCCAATGACAAAGTCACCATCTCTCAGGGCCAGTCTTCAACCTTTACCTCCTGTAATGCTCTGGTCCCTTGATTCTTTGACCATTCCTACTCTAAACATTTTTTCTAAATTAGGATAGCTCAAAAAAAATTTTCCCCTTATTTGGCTTTTGTGACAACACACTCTCCAGATTCTAATCCAGTTACTGAATTGTTCCTTCTCAGTCCCCTTCGATAGATTTCCTTGTAACCATTCCTTAGCATTCTTTCTGTTTTCTATCCTCAACCATTTCTCCTCAACCTTCTTCTTGGGGAATCTGATTCAGAGTTTTTTTTGTTTTGTTTTTAAACGACAGTCTATTGATAATATTCAATATCTCCATCTTTAAAAACCACTTGAGGAATTCTCTTGTGGTGCAGTACGTTAAGGATCTGGCATTGTCACTTCAGTGGCTTAGGTCACTGCTGTGGTGCAGGTTTGATCCCCAGCCCATGAACGTTTGTATGTCATAGGTGTAGGCAACAAACCAACAAACCAACAAACAAAAAACAACTTGAGATCCAGTTCCATGTTTTACATTGTTCTACTTTGCATTTCCACTTTTTTTTTTCTGTAAATATCCCCAAATCAGTAAACTCCAAACAAATTATTGCCTAAACTCCAGAAGTCTGATTTTCTTCCTTTATCTCCTGCCTCAGTTAGCAATCTAGCCTTAGCCGGTCATCCAAGGCAGTATTTCTGAATAATTTTCTATTCTGTCCTTTCTCTCAATTCCCAGATGAATAAATCATCATATTTGTTATTAGCGTCAGTTAAAGATTTCTCAAATTGACCCTGTCTTCTCAATTCCATTGAAATAGGCATAGTATGGACCCTCATCTTTTTTCCCCCAGAATACTTTTTATCCTCCTTAGCAGGTCCCCTCCCTGAAATGTAAGCATCCCTCTCACCTGCTTTTCACACTGCTTTGGGGGTTGTCTGCCTGCTATCACTGGTGTCTATAGCAGCATTCAAAGGGCACTCCCTGGGAGTTCCCATCATAACTCACCAGGTTAAAAACTGGACTGGTATCCATGAGGATGCCTGTTTGATCCCTGCCTTGCTCAGAGGATTAAGGATCCCGAATTGCTGTGGCTGTGGCGTACGCTGGCAGCTACAGCTCTGACTGGATTGCTAGCTTGGGAAAGGGTGTGACCCTAAAACAACAAAACAAAAAAACGCAAAACCCCCACAAAACGCAAAGGGCGCTCCCTGCTCCTATGACAACATGGGCACATCCTCTAACTCTATTAACATCTTCCTGTTGAGATTCAAAAATGGTTAATCCCAGGATCAGCGCTAGAACCTATGGAGGAATATCACTCACCAGTCAGAATAGTCAAAGGATTTCTACTGTTTAGTGTGTAAGTGGAGCCATATGGAAGACAATGACATTTCCTGTGTATTTTAAATAAAATTCAAGAGAACCTGATCTCTATAGAATAACAGAGGAAAGCTCAGAGAGCTAGTCTATTAATACAGACAAAGGGGGGTAATCTTTTTTTTAAAAAAAGGATAAAACTTGAAAGTGGTTGAATTAGAAATGAGAAAAGTTAATATATTTTAAATGCAACAAGTATTTTGTCTCCAGAAGAAAAGAAGCAACATTACAGAAAATAAGAAAATAAAATTAGCATATAGAGAAAAAGGATAGACTAATGCATGACAGAGATAATTGATATATTTTTTTCCTGTTATAAACAAGAGTGATGACCATTCTTGTATATAAATCTTTGCACATTGCCTGCTTAGTCCTTGGAATAAACCCTAACTGTAGAAATACTAAGTCATAACGTATGCACTTAGAAAACTTCTAGAATGTGTTATCAAATTCTCTGATAAATGATTAGATTTATTCTTTTACCAACAGTAACTGAAGCAACAGTTTGCCTCATCTCCAATTTCATGTGATTGTTATACACTTTTAAAAAAAGATTTGCCTTCTTATACTGTTTTAAATTCTATGAATGATAACCCTTAATCTTAGAAAATATTTTATATTCAACCTCTCTTAAGAATGTTTTTGTTTTTTGTTTTTTGTCTTTTTGCTATTTCTTTGGGCCGCTTCTGCGGCATATGGAGGTTCCCAAGCTAGGTGTCTAATCGGAGCTGTAGCCGCTGGCCTACGCCAGAGCCACAGCAACGCGGGATCCGAGCCGCTTCTGCAACCTACACCACAGCTCACGGCAACACCGGATCGTTAACCCACTGAGCAAGGGCAGGGACCGAACCCGCAACCTCATGGTTTCTAGTCGGATTCGTTAACCACTGCGCCACGACGGGAACTCCAAGAATGTTTTGACAGTTGCAATAGGTTTGTGTCAGTAATTTCAATAAATGGTAACTCATTATTGAATTGTCCTTGATGCTCGTCACATTCTTCTTTAGTATCATTTATCCTCACTTTAATTGTTTGTATTACTTCTTTTATATAATTTAGTTTGAAGCATTTCTGATTGGATAGAGACTTACCTTTGCAAAATTTTTAAGGATATTTGGGTGGTATACTTTTCTGAACCCCTGCATATACGAAAATGTCTTTCTGCTGACTTCATTTGTAAATAGCAATTTAACTGAGTTTACAACTTTAGAATAAAAAACTTTCTCTCAAAAGGAGACATTGTGGAGTTCCTGTTGTGATGCAGCGGAAATGAATCTGACTAGGAACCATGAGGTTGCAAGTGCAATCCCTGGCCTCACTCAGTGTGATCCAGACCCAGCATTGACGAGAGCTGTGGTGTAGGTTGCAGGCGCAGCTTGGACCTGGCAGGCGCAGCTCGGATCTGGCAGGCACGGCTCAGATCTGGTAAGGCTCAGATCTGTTGTAGGCTGGCGGCTACAGTTCTGATTGGACCCATAGCCTGAGAATCTCCATATGCCACAGGTGCAGCCTTAAAAAGACAAAAAGACAAAAAAAAAAAAAAAAAAAAAAAAAAAAAGGAGACGGTTTTTCTTCTTTTAATGTTATATTCAAGCCCAAGGCCAATCTGATTTTTACTGCTTTACAAGCAACCTATGTTAATTTGTTGCCATGTTATAGAATATTCTTTTGTCTTTGAAATTAAAAATTTTCAACCTTGTTAATTTAGCCCAATTCAACTACTGAACTATTTCTATTACAAATGTATATGTTTCTTCAGCTTTGAAAAGTTTTTTTCTATTATTATGTTGGTTAAATTGAGAAGAGCACAGAATAATATTAACTCTTAAAATTGGGAAAAAAATTTTTACTCATAAAAGTGGGGATAGAAAAAGTATTGGATCTAGAAGTGTTTGTGAGTTATTTCTAATTTTCAAGTAATAAGCATATCCTATGTGATAAATTTAAATTCTTTCAGAATACAGAAAAAAATATATGTAAACCTTTCCAATTCACTTTCTTGGCCATGCCTGCAGCATGTGAAAGCTCTCAGGCCAGAGACTAAACCTGTGCCACAGCAACAACTCAGGCAACTGAAGTGACAACATGGGATACTTAACCTGCTGCGCCACAAGGGAACTCCCCAATTCATTTTATAAATCAAATAATCTCAGTAGCAAAATAAGATAAATATATCACAATACAGCTGCAGAACTCTCTCATAAATATAGGACAAAAAAAAAAAAACGACTAAATGAAACAATTTTAAATTAAATTTGACAGTACATTTAAAAATCAACCAAGAAGAAACAGGTTTTTCTCTCAAGCCTGACTTAATATTACAAAAGCCATTAATATAATTCATCTCATTAAAAAAAAAAAAAACCTCTATATACTCTTCCCAGCAATGCTTGTCTTCATTAATTGGACTGGGTAGTTGTTCACTTGGCATCACTTCTCTAACCTGTTGTTCATTGCAGAGAAGAAGCCATGGGCTATCACTGCTGGTCAGAATTTGCCAAGTACAGTGACTTGAGATCTATAGGATACCAGAGAAGGCGAGGTTATTATTCTGTGCAGACAGTTGCAAACTGACAAATGAGCAAACATTGGATTCACAGTGGCTTTCACAAGAGTTCTTGAGAACCACCTGCTGCAGTGTTTCAGGCTGAGATTTTCTGTTTTGAACTCCTTAACCTTTGTTTCTCTAGTTCTAAAAGGTGTGTAAGCCTGTAATTCCCACATTAAACTCTTTGTACCTGGATTACATGAAATGCCAGTCTCTGACTGATACATTACAGAGTTATATTTGATAAACATCCAAATCCTATTCTTAAACATAAAAATAAAGCCATAAAAGTCTGAGAATACATACTTTTAAAACATGATAATTTCTTATTTTACTTCGTTCTGTCATGTTAGTGGTGAAACACAAGAGGCATTCTTGCAAAAGTCAGACGCTGTACATGATGCCTGCTAACAATACTATTATTTACTGACGTATTTCTGTAACTTTTAGTCCATGCACAACAAGGTGTAATTACAGGATAGGAGGAGAACAAAATATTCATTATCGTCAGATGTGATTTCTTTTTTTACTCTGTCAAACTCAAATGAATTAAAGTTAAAATCTGTAGAAATTTGTGGATTTTTTTTTCCATGCAACAAAATAACAATCAGTATCCAGTTAGGAAAGATGATGAAAAAATTTTACAATTGCTATATATATCAAACAATAATGATATGTTTAAAGAAATTAATAGAACTTTTCACAGACAAATTTTGAATAAATTAAGAGACATACCTCATTCTTGGATGTTAAAGATTCAATATTATGAAAACATCCAGTCCCTTTAAATTAACTTAAACTCTTAATATGATTTAAATAAAATTCTAATGATAGTATCTTTAAAACTTGGTAAAATTTTTGTAAACCTTATCAAAAAATTATAATCCAGATTAGTTAAATTATTTATGAGAACAATTTTCCCACAAAACATTAAATAAAATTATAAAATTACAATAATTAAAAAATGTGATATGGTGTCATATCACCTTATATATAGCTCAATAGAAATGGAATAAAAAATACATAGAAGTTCCTATTGTGGCTCAACTGGTTAAGGACCTGATATGACCCCTGGCCCAAGAACTTCCATTATAGCAGGTGCAACTATGGTAAATAAATAAATACCTAGTTATATGGGAATAATAACAAAGTTGTTTTTAAAATTTTTTCTGCTGTCTCCTCTACAGGTTGCATTTCATTTTTTTTATAGATGACTCCAATCCTTATTCTCTCATCAATTGCTTAGAATTTGACATCATGAGTGCTTAGAATGTTCACAGTGCCTTTCATCCAATAAATAGGCTTTTTAGAAACAGCTCTTGTTCTCAGACTTAAAAATATTTTAGAGGTTGGAAGACTTACCATCATTAAGATGTCAACACTATCAAAGTGATCTATTGATCCAATGCAATAAAAATCTATCAAAAATCCCAAAGTTTTTTTTGGTAGAATTAGAAAACCATCCTAAAATTCATAAGAAATCTCACAGGACCTTTAGTAGCCAAAACAATTTTGGAATGGAAGAACAAAGTTGGATGTCTCATACTTCTTGATTCCAAAGCTTACTGCAAAGCTGCAGTAATTAAAACTGTGGTACCAGCATAAAGACAGATATATAAACCAGTGGAACAGAATGAAGAGCCCAGAAATAAGCCCTCACATATATGGTTCGAATGATTTTCAACAAGGGTTCCAAGACCATTCAATGGGAAAAGAACAGTCTTTTCAACAAGTGATCTTGGGATAACAGGGAACATCACATACAGAAAGAATGAGTGGGATCCTTACTTTACATCATATACAAAAATGAACTCAAAATGGATCAAAACCCTAAGTATCATTAGGAGAAAGCATAAGAGAAAGATCTCATGACATTGGATGTGATAATGATTTCTTAGTTATGTATGACATTGAAAACACAATGAAAGAAAAAAAACAGATAAATTGGACTACATTAAAATTAAAAACTTCTCTGCACCAAAGGACATGATCAACAAGATAAAAAGGTAATTCACAGAATAGGAGAAAATATTTTCAAATCATACATAGCATAAGGGGTTGATATTTGGAATGTATAAAGTACTACAACTCAAAAAACAAAACAAAGGGCAAAGACTCGAATAGATATTTCTCCAAAGAAGTAATACAAACAGACAATAAGATGCTCAACATCACCAAAAAAAAAAAAAAAAAAAAAAAAAAAAACCAAAACAGTTCCCACTGTGGCTCAGCAGATTACCAACACCCTACTCAGTGGGTTAAGGATCTGGCATTTCCATGAGCTGTGGAGTAGTTCACAGACGCAGCTCAGATCCCTGGTTGCTGTGACTGTGGTGTGAGGCTGGCAGCTGTAGCTCTAATTCAGTCCTTAGCCTGGGAGCTTCCATATGCTGCAGGTGCGGCCCTAAAAGTTAAAAAAAAAAAAAAAAAAAAAAAAAAGATGCTCAACTTCACTAATCACTAGGGAAATGCAAGTCAAAAACATATGTGATATCACACCACACCACACATTTTAGGATGGCTACTATCAAAAACCAGAAAATAAGTAAGGATATGGAGAAACTGGAAAACTTGTGCATTGAAGAGTGTCAAATGGTGCAGTCACTATGAAAAGCAGTATGGTACTTCCTCAAATGATCTATCACTTTCACTTCTGGATATATACTGAAAAGAATGGAAAGCATTTCTTTTTTTTTTTTTTTTTTTTTGGCTTTTTTTTGGCTTTTTGCCTTTTCTAGGGTCACACCAGTGGCATACGGAGGTTCCCAGGCTAGGGGTCTAATCAGAGCTGCAGCTGCCGGCCTTCGCCAGAGCCACAGCAAAGAGGGATCCAAGCCGCAACGGCAACCTACACCACAGCTCACGGCAACACCGGATCCTTAACGCACTGAGCAAGGCCAGGGATCAAACCCGAAACCTCATGGTTCCTAGTCGGATTCATTAGCCACTGAGCCATGATGGGAACTCCCCTGGAAAGTGTTTCTTGAAGAGATATTTGTACACCCATATTTATAAAATTATTATTCACAATAGTGAAGTGGTGGAAACAAGCCAAGTGCCAAACGAAAGATCATATATATCTGTATACACACACGCACACACACATATACTAGAGTATTATTTGACCTTAAAATAAGAAGGAAGTTCTGACACAGACTAAAACATGGGTGACTTGAGGACATTATGCTATAAGCCCATCACAAAGAAACTAATACCTAACTCCACTTTTGACTTACCTCAAGTAATTGAATACACAGAGATAGGAAGTTATGGTGGTTTCTAGGTGTTGGGAGGAGAAGGGGATGGAGGTTTATTGTTCAAATTTCAGAGTTTCAACGTTGCAAGACAAAGTGTTCTGGAGGTGGACAGTGGTAATGAAGGCACAACAATGCGAACATATGCCATGTCACTGAATACATTTAAAATGTTTAAGGAGTTCACATTTGGCTCAGCGGTAATGAACCTGACCAGTATCCATGAGAACATGGGTTCGACCCCTGGCCTCGCTTATTGGATTAAGGATCCGGGGTTGCTGTGAGCTGTGGTAAAGATCACGGAAGCAGGTCGGATCTGGTGCGCTATAGCTGTGGCCAGCGACTACAACTCAGATTGGACCCCTACAGCTCAGATTGGAAGTTTGTCTGGGAACTTCCATTATGCCGCAGGTGCAGGCCTAAAAAGACAAAAATAAATAAATAGATAGATAAATAAATAAAATGGTTAAGATGGTCAATTTTATGTATATTTTACGACAATTAATTAATTAATTATGTACATACACAAATAAAGATATACTGGAGAAATTATCCATGAAAAGGAAGACCAGAGTTTTTTTATCTTTTCACGCTTTCTGATCCTTGGATAATAACTGTAATCTCATTTCCTGATATCTCTCTTTTTATCTTCTAATGCAATACCAGCCAAGAGCCCTTCCCCCTGCCGGAAATGTTGGCACTAGCTAACTTTCCCACTCCCTTCTTTCTTTCTGACAAGTCCATGAATTCAGAGTGCTTCTTAAATTAGACACCAACCTTCCTCTCAGCTGGCTTATGTTTCAGTAGGGGTACATAAACAAGAGAAGGAACAATCAAAACATAACGTGGGAGTGTTGATTTCTGAGATGTTCACCTTCAGTTCTGATGGTGTTGAATTTAGGAAAGCTTGCAATAGTTTCTTAGAACATCTAGGTGACTGAGCAGAGTGGTATTAATAGCAACAAAGCCCAGCAATTCTAATTTAGCGAAACACACACTAAGAAATATCATGTACAGTAGCCTATCAAGATGAAAATTTATTTTGTTCTAAATAATCATATGAGGGCAGGATGGAGAGGACATGATTAACATGTAGAAGACTTTTTGTGGCACAAAAAATTTTCAAGCTATGGGTCTACAGGTAAGGACAAAAGCTATCTGATAAGCAGGTGTTTTAAAGGTCAAGAGTGAAAGACAGGATTATAAAACTCAATTAAGTGAGGAAAATTTATTACTAGATTTTTTTTAGTAATAAAAAAGAGTCCATGCCACTTATGATGTAATTTATTTAATTTGAGTAGAAAAACTAACAAATGAACTCAAGGCAACTCCAAAACTTCCTACGTGATTGAAAAATTTGCCACAAAAGCAGATGCTTTAACTGGAAAAGCTTCTTTCATAGCTTGGTCTCTGGGTTTTGTAACTATCAACCAAGTTGGCGAAAAATATTACAATGTGTTGAGCAACTGGGACACAGCATTTTCAGTTAATGTAAGAGCCACAATAGGAACTTCTATGTATTTTTTATTCTATTTCTATTGAGCTATATCTAAGGTGATATGGCATCACTTGATAAAATGGTAGGTTACTCTCAACTTTTTAACAATAAAATTTTATAAATTGTGTTTTCCTCAATGGTGGAAGAACAACTTGCAGTTCCTCCCATTAATGTGAAGATATAATTCAAGTCTGTTAACCTGAGTGCACAATAAACTCCTCTTAGACTTTCACATTTAAAAATTTCAAGATATTTCAAAAAGCAAAAATTGTTTGAGTGAACTTTTGAGTGTATCAAGAATAATGAGTTCTCCATACTCATCTGAATTAATTTGGATAAAGGAGAGAAATATTTAGCTTCACAGAGATTTTTTTTACATTTTATTTTATTTTAGCTTCATAGAGGTTTTGACTTCTGTTGAAGATTTTTGGTGGACATATCAGTTTTTTTCTCCAAAGGTGCTTCTTCTGCGTCCTATATTTCAGTGAGTGAAGGTGTCATCCATTTCCTCTCAAAATCTCAAACTATGTTTTGACTTTTTTCTGTCTTTATTCCATCCATATCTACTTAATTTTTACTTTTACAGAACCTCTTGTTTGCCTTCTTTTCCACCTCAAAGCCCACAAGATTATTGAAATAAACTTTTAACTTGACTTCCTACCTTTGGATTCTTAATTTTCCACTCTGTCTCACACCATGCTGCACATTTTTCTTGATATACAATGCTAATGGTGACCCCATGTTCCTACAACTTCCACTGTCAACTTAGTTTTTGGAACACGCCTAGTATCTAGTACTCTCAAGGACCTATTCTCAATGTAGCTCTCTAGCATTATTTCCCACTGCTACCTTTTACATACTCTAAGATCCTAGGTCCTTTAACTTCCCATATGTATGATGTTACCTTTATTAAGGATGTGCTTTCATCACTGTCAGTGTGTCTAAATGAATTTTGACTCATCTGCAAGACGCAGGACAGGTTTTGAACGCTTCCCAAAGCCTATTCATCTTTCCATCCTCCAAATTCCCGTAGTATTTTGTATATACCATTCACTTTGCATAATTTTGATCATGTATTTAATTTTTCATTTACACTTTAATGCCTTGATATATTTCAAGCTCCTTCTTGGCAGGATTTATAGGTGCTTTATTTTGTTATATCCCACACTCCCTAAATATTCCCTGAATTAATATTCACTGAATTATTTAATCTATGAGTAAGATTGAAAATCCTTGAGAATTCAGATGTGACATACATAAAGGAAGGCAATTTACCCACTTTCTGATAATATGATGTATTAGTTTATCTCTAAAAGAGAAGAACTGAGTTCAGTAATCCCAAAGCTATCATAAATTTGAAACTGTGACACGATTGATGAAAAACTCATTACAGTACATCTCAGGCGGTATCGGTTAATTTATCAATGTTAAAAATTTCAAGTGCGGGGCCCAGGTACAACAAATATAACAAAACAACTTCCATACTCTGTTACCTTGCCTGTTGACAGGCTCTGATGATTTGACCTTATCTTTTTTTAGGAGACATCCAAAGCAGGAAGCAGTAGAGCTGATTACTGCACACTGCCCTCTGCTGAGCCACAAGGGTAATCTAGAGGGGAAAATTCGTGGTTGAGAGTATAACTTACTCTCCAAGCTCAGGATGCCAGCTGGTGCCAAAGAATGATGTCACATTTTATGATGTGATCACTTCTCTCAATTGTGCTCTCTTGAGTTTACCAATTCTTTCCATGCAGGTCATCAAACGGCCATCAGCTGGTAAAATTTTCCTCTTGCCTTAGCCAAAAATGGATCCAGAATAGATGTAATGAGTCTTACTAACCCAAGCTTTAAAATAAATATTACTATTACTCCCACCACGACATTTCCCTGCATCATCAAATATCCCCAAAGAATTGCATGAAAATAATGGTAAAAAAAATTCTCTTCAGTTTGCAAGGAAAATAGACTCTTAGGAATGGATAGGCTGAATTCTCCTACATCCGTGTAAACAAGTTCTACTTCATATAAAAAAATATAGAGCTTTTTCATTCTTAAAGAGAAGGCCAAAAACCAAATAACCAACTCAATAACATTAGAAGTACTGTTTGACTTGGAAGAACCACAAGTATATCTGGCTTTTGACCATATTTAAACAGCCACATTTCTGGGTGATATTATTCGTTTATTCATCACCACCTGACCAAATATCATCCATGACTAAATCAATAATTAAAAGTTTCAGAATAGACACGGGACTACTCAAAACTATTATTCTAGGAAAGATACATATAACCCCAAGTCCAAAGGGGTGTCTCCCTGGCTTTTATAATCAACCCTATTTATTGTTTGTATACAAGGACTTTTGTTATTGTCTTATCCTATTCCCAACTTTAGGAAACTACATTTTTAAAGAGTGATACTGGTAATAGATGATCTTCAAATAAGTGGAAATTTCCTTTCCCAAAGCGGGGGGGGAGAAAAAACTTGCAGAAACATCAAACAAGTGACTTTCTGTTGTTTAATGGAGTTCTAATCTTGTAAAAAAAAATTTGGTTTTATCAAAATTTTGACTTTCCTATATTGAAAGGGCTTCTCTAAACCAAAAAGAAAGGAAGGAAAGGGAAGAAAAAAGAAAAGAAAAAAAAAAAGAAGAAGAAGAAGAGGAAGAACTAGGACTGAGGAAACTGCAATCAGAGAGAAGTCACTCAAATAAGCCAGCATACAGATTTAATCATGAACATGCTTCAAACAAAATAAAATTAAAAAGAAAAAAATAAAAAAGAGTCATCAAAACCATAAAATGTGGGCAAGGGATGTCAGGAGGTAAATAACCCTTTTTGTTTATATGTATGTCTCTCTTCTTAATTTTAATATAGTAATGAAGTGTTTGAACTTACAGGACCATCAGGCTAAAACACACATTTATGGGAAGGGGTTAGCATACTTAAAAAACAGGGCAACCACAAGCCAAAACCAAATATTGCATTTGCAAAAAATGAAAAAAAAAATACACTCAAGCAGATAATAACAGGAGACCATCCAACCAAAAAAAAAAAAAAAAAAATGGAGAACCATAGAATCAACTGGAACACGAGGTTCAAATGGCAATAAATAATCATCTATCAATTATCACCTTAAATGTCAATGGACTGAATGCCCCAATCAAAAGACACAGAGTGGCTGAGTGGATAAAAAGGCAAAAACCTTCAATATGCTGCCTACAAGAAACTCACCTTAGGACAAAAGATACATATAGATTGAAAGTGAAAGGGTGGGGAAAAATATTTCACGCCAATAGACATGACAGAAAAGCAGGAGTCGCAACGCTCATATCAGACAAAATAGACTTTAAAACAAAAGGCATAAAGAAAGACAAAGAAGGACACTATTTAATGATTAAGGGATCCATCCAAGGAGAGGATGTTACTATTGTCAACATATATGCCCCAAATACAGGAGCACCCAGATACACACAACAAATATTAACAGACATAAAGGGAGATATTGATGAGAATACAATCATAGTAGGAGACCTAAATACCCCCATCACATCAATGGACAGATCCTCTAGACAGAAAACCAATAAAGCAACAGAGATCCTAAAGGAAACAATAGAAAAGTTAGACTTCATTGATATCTTCAGGACACTACATCCAAAAAAAGCAGAATACACATTCTTCTCAAATGCTCATGGAACATTCTCAAGAATCGACCACATATTGGGACACAAAGCGAATCTCAATAAATTTAGGAGCGTAGAAATTATCTCAAGTATCTTCTCTGACCACAATGCCATGAAATTAGAAATCAACCATGGGAAAAGCAAAGAGAAAAAACCTACTCCATGGAGACTCAACAACATGCTACTAAAAAACCAATGGGTCAATGAGGAAATCAAGAAGGAAATTAAAAACTACCTTGAAACAAATGATAATGAAGACACAACCTCTCAAAATCTATGGGATGCTGCGAAAGCAGTGCTCAGAGGGAAATTTATAGCAATCCAGGCCTTTCTCAAAAAAGAAGAAAGATCCCAAATGGACAACTTAACCCTCCACCTAAACGAATTAGAAAAAGAAGAACAAAAAAGTCCTAAAGTCAGCAGAAGGAAGGAAATTATAAAGATCAAAGAAGAAATCAATAAAATAGAGACTCAAAAAACAATAGAGAAAATTAATAAAACCAAGAGCTGGTTCTTTGAAAAGGTGAACAAAATTGACAAACCCCTGGCCAGACTCACTAAAAAGAGGAGAGAAAGAACCCAAATAACCAAAATTATAAATGAAAAAGGAGAAATCACAACGGATACAGCAGAAATACAAAAAACCATAAGAGAATACTATGAACAACTGTATGGCAACAAGTTTGACAATCTGGAAGAAATGGACAATTTTCTAGAATCTTACAGCTTGCCAAAACTGAATCAAGCAGAAACAGACCAACTGAACAGACCGATCACTAGAAATGAACTTGAAGAGGTCATAAAATCACTCCCTACAAATAAAAGTCCAGGACCAGATGGCTTCACAGGTGAATTTTATCAAACATATAAAGAGGAATTGGTGCCCATCCTCCTTAACCTCTTTCAAAAGGTTGAAGAAGAAGGAAAACTCCCAAAGACATTCTATGAGGCCACCATCATCCTCATTCCAAAACCAGACAGAGATACCACCAAAAAAGAAAACTATCGGCCAATATCATTGATGAATATAGATGCAAAAATTCTCAACAAAATCTTAGCCAACCGAATCCAACAACATACCAAAAAAATTATACACCATGACCAGGTTGGGTTCATCCCAGGTTCACAAGGATGGTTCAACATACGCAAATCAATCAGCATCATACACCACATTAACAAAAAAAAAGTCAAAAATCATATGACCATCTCAATAGACGCAGAAAAAGCATTTGACAAAGTTCAACATCCATTCATGATCAAGACCCTCGCCAAAGTGGGCATAGAGGGAACATTCCTGAATATAATCAAAGCCATTTATGATAAACCCACAGCAAATATAATCCTCAATGGGGAAAAACTGAAAGCCTTCTCACTCAAATCTGGAACAAGACAGGGATGCCCACTCTCACCACTGCCCTTCAACATAGTTTTGGAAGTCTTAGCCACAGCAATTAGACAAACAAAAGAAATAAAAGGCATCCATATAGGAAGAGAAGAGATCAAACTCTCACTGTATGCAGATGATATGATACTATACCTAGAAAACCCTAAGGACTCAACCCCAAAACTCCTTGAACTGATTAATCAATTCAGCAAAGTGGCAGGATATAAGATTAACATTCAGAAGTCAGTTGCATTTCTGTATACCAGCAATGAAACATTAGAAAAGGAATACAAAAAAATGATACCTTTTAAAATTGTACCTCACAAAATCAAATACCTCAGAATACACCTGACCAAAGAAGTAAAGGACCTATATGCCGAGAACTATAAAACCTTAATCAAAGAAATCAAAGAAGATGTAAAGAAATGGGAAGATATTCCATGTTCCTGGATTGGAAAAATCAATATTGTGAAAATGGCCATCCTACCCAAAGCAATCTACAGATTCAATGCAATCCCTATCAAATTACCCATGACATTTTTCACAGAACTAGAACAAACAATCCAAACATTTATATGGAACCACAAAAGACCCAGAATCGCCAAAGCAATCCTGAGACACAAAAACCAAGCAGGAGGCATAACTCTCCCAGACTTTAAGAAATACTACAAAGCCACAGTCATCAAAACAGTGTGGTACTGGTATCAAAACAGACAGACAGACCAATGGAACAGAATAGAGAATCCGGAAATAAACCCTGACACCTATGGTCAATTAATCTTTGACAAGGGAGGCAGGAACATCAAATGGGAAAAGGAAAGTCTATTCAGCAAGCATTGCTGGGAAACCTGGACAGCTGTATGCAAAGCAATGAAACTAGAACACACCCTCACACCATGCACAAAAATAAACTCCAAATGGCTGAAAGACTTAAATATACGACAGGACACCATCAAACTCCTAGAAGAAAACATAGGCAAAACCCCTCTCTGACATCAACATCATGAATATTTTCTCAGGGCAGTCTCCCAAAGCAATAGAAATTAGAGCAAAAATAAACCCATGGGACCTCATCAAACTGAAAAGCTTTTGCACAGCAAAGGAAACCAAAAAGAAAACAAAAAGACAACTTACAGAATGGGAGAAAATAGTTTCAAATGATGCAACTGACAAGGGCTTAATCTCTAGAATATACAAGCAACTTATACAACTCAACAGCAAAAAAGCCAATCAATCAATGGAAAAATGGGCAAAAGACCTGAATAGACATTTCTCCAAGGAAGATATACAGATGGCCAACAAACACATGAAAAAATGCTCAACATCGCTGATTACAAGAGAAATGAAAATCAAAACTACCATGAGATACCACCTCACACCAGTCAGAATGGCCATCATTAATAAATCCACAAATAACAAGTGCTGGAGGGGCTGTGGAGAAAAGGGAACCCTCCTGCACTGCTGGTGGGAATGTAAACTGGTACAGCCACTATGGAGAACAGTTTGGAGATACCTTAGAAATCTATACATAGAACTTCCATATGACCCTGCAATCCCACTCTTGGGCATCTATCCAGACAAAGCTCTACTTAAAAGAGACACATGCACCCGCATGTTCATTGCAGCCCTATTCACAATAGCCAGGACATGGAAACAAGCCAAATGTCCATCGACAGATGATTGGATTCGGAAGATTTGGTATATATACACAATGGAATACTACTCAGCCATAAAAAAGGATGACATAATGCCATTTGCAGCAACATGGATGGAACTAGAGAATCTCATCCTGAGTGAAATGAGCCAGAAAGAGAAAGACAAATACCATATGATATCACTTATAACTGGAATCTAATATCCAGCACAAATGAACATCTCCTCAGAAAAGAAAATCACGGACTTGGAGAAGAGACTTGTGGTTGCCTGATGGGAGGGGGAGGGAGTGGGAGGGATCGGGAGCTTGGGCTTATCAGACACAACCTAGAATAGATTTATAAGGAGATCCTGCTGAATAGCATTGAGAACTATGTCTAGATACTCATGTCGCAACAGAAGAAAGGGTGGGGGAAAAAACTGTAACTGCAATGTATACATCTAAGGATGACCTGACCCCCTTGCTGTACAGTGGGAAAATAATAAAAAAAAAATAATAAAATAAATAAAGAATAGTTGATTTATAATGCAAAAAAAAAAAAATTTGACTTTCCTCAAATTTTAAGCAACTGACATTGCTTTAGACAGTTCTAGCTTCTAAAACAGAAATGCAAATTTTCCTTGTGTCGTAGTTGAAAATCCTTTCTTGATTCTCTATCTTTTAATTGTCTGAGGATGTTTACAGGCAACCTCAGAAAACCAGTTTTTACTTATGGTTAATTCATTTTATTTTCAAATAAGAAAACTTGTGAGAGGTGTAATACAGGGTTCTCCTTATTGTTACTTAAACGTAAATAAATAGATTCCTATATTCAGAGAGAAGTTTAGGTGAAAGAGTGTCTAAAGTACTTTAAATTCCAAAATTCTATGTTGACATTGATATAATATATTGGTAAATAATTATTTTAAATCTTTAAATTTTAATCATATACTTAATATATACTAAAATCCAATCTTCGTATTACTGTGTATTATGTAACTGAAAAAGTATCACAAGGAGAAATGATATAACTGAAATTTGTTTTTTACCAAAGAAGTAATGTTTCTCTGGCTTGATTAAATGTCTATCAATTTTGTGTCTAGTCAGCATTTACTCAAACAGGGTATATCTATATTTTGTAGTAAACACTTTTAAACTAAACTGAATATTTATAAATTAAATATGCAAACTGATGGCCTTGTATGTGATATACTATTATAATGTATTATATAAAGTTCTTCTTTTGCTTTTTCTTATGTCTAATTTGTTTTTATGGATATCAGTCAAAAGATGAAAGACAATCATGAAAGTCATCAGATTTAAATGGCTTATTTATTTACTTATTTTTTAATTTTTAAAATTTTTATCGTGGTAAGAAACACTTAACTTGAAATTTATGTACCAGAAATCATGCAGTTTTTGTCTTTCTCCATCTAACTTATTTCACTTTGCATAATAATTTCAGGTCCATCCATCTTGTTGCTGATGGAAAGATTCCATTCTTTTTTATGGCTGGGTAATATTACGTGTGTGTGTGTGTGTGTGTGTGTGTGTGAGAGAGAGAGAGAGAGAGAGAGAGAGAGAGAGAGACATCTTTATCCATTCATCTATTGATAGGTACTTAGGTTGCTTCCTGCTACAATGAACACAGGGTTGCATACATCTTTTTGTTTTTTTTTTTGTTTTTCTTTGTTTTTAGTTTTTAGGGCCACACTCAGCATAGGAAAGTTCCCAGACTAGGGGTCCAATCAGAGCTGTAGCTGCTGGCCTACACCACAGCCATAGCAATGCCAGATCCAAGCCTTGTCTGTGACCTACACCACAGCTCAGGGCAATTCTGGATGCTTAACCCACTAAGTGAGCCCAGGGATCGAACCTGTGTCCTCATGGATGCTAATCCACTAATGCTGAACCACAATGGGGACTCCTTATCTTTTCTAATTAGTGGTTTCATTCTCCTTGGATAAAGACTCAGGAACAGAATTGCTGTATTATATTGTAACTCTAGTTTTGATATTTTCAGGAGTTTCCAAACTATTTTTGACAGTGACTGCACCAGTTTACATTCCCACCAACAGTACAAGAATGTTTATTTCTCTCCACATCCTTGCCAACCTTTTTGATAAAATCCTTTCTGACAATTGTAAAGTGATATCTCATTGTGGTGGGTTTTATTTTATTTTGTTTTGGTCTTTTTGTCTTTTTCGGGCCACACCTGCAGTATATGGAGATTTCCCAGGCTAGGGGTCGAATCAGAGCTGTAGCCACTGGCCTATGCCATAGCCACAGCAATGCGGGATCTAAGCCACATCTGTGACCTATGTCACAGCTCACGGCAACACTGGATCCTTAACCCACTGAGCAAGGATAGGGATCGAACCGGCAACCTCATGGTTACTAGTTGGATTCAATTCCACTGTGCCACAACAGGAACTCCTGTTTTTGTAAACTTAAAAAAGGCAGAGAACCTCTTCGAGTCAGAGTTGAGTTCACCTGTGAAATGCAAATAGGACTAGCACACACTTCAAAGGGCTGTCATAATGATCAAATGAAATAATACAGATAAAGTTAAATCCTTATTGAGATATCTAATTAAGTTCTTTGAGTATTTTGGATATTAATCCTTATTGGATATATCATTTGCAAATATCTTTTGCATCCAGTAGGTAGCCTTTTTGTTTTGTTGATAGTTTATTTTGTTGTGCAAAAAAAGTTTTTTACTTTAATGAAGTCCCATTTACTAATTTTTCATTTGATTCCCTTTCTTGAGGCAACATATCCAAAAAAAATTTACTAAGACCTATGTCAAAGAGGTAAGTTTTCTTCAAAAAATTTTACTGTTTCAAGTGTTGCATTTAAGTCTTCAACCTATTTTTAATTTATTTTTGTGCATGGTGTGAGAAAGTAGTCCAGTTTGATTGTTCTGCATGAAGCTGACCAGTTTTCCCAACATCAGTTACTGAAAATGCTGTCTTTTCCTCATTATATTTTCTTGCCTAATTTATCATAGATTAATTGCTCATGCAAGTGTGGGTTCAATTCTGGGCTTTCCATTTTGTTCCATCGATCTAAATGGCTGTTTCTATGCCATACTGTTATGATTACTGTAGCTTTGTAGTACAGTTTGAAATCAAGGAGTATGCTACTTCCAGCTTTGTTATTCTTCGGAAGATATTTTTTGGCTACTTATGATTTTCTGTGTTTCCATACAGATTTTTGAATTATTTGTCTGAGTTTTATGAAAACTGCTATTGGCATGTCGATAGGGATTGCATTGAATCCATAGATTGCCTTGGGGGCATTTGGTCATTTTAGCAGTATTAATTCTTGGGAGTTCCCATCATGGCACAGCAGAAAAGAATCCAATTAGGAGCCATTGAGGTTGTGGATTTGATCCCTGGCCTTGCTGAGTGGGTTAAGGATCCAGTGTTGCCATGAGCTGTGGTATAGGTTGCAGATGCGACTCAGGTCTGGCATTGCTGGGGCTGTGGTATAGACTGGCAGCCACAGCCCCGATTAGACCCCTCGTCTGGGACCCTGCATATGCCATGGGTGTAGCCCTAAAAAGACAAAAAAACAAAAAAAGCATTAATTCTTTCAATCTATGAACCTGGCATATCTTTTCATCTGTGTGTGTCATCTTCAATTTCTTTCAGTAATTGGTTCAATATCTATCAATGTGACACATCACACTAACAAATTGATACAGAGTACTTTAACTGCCCTAAAAATCCTCTGTGCTCTACCTATTCATCCCTTTCTCTCTCTTAATCACTGGCAACCACTAATTTTTTTTACTGTCTCCATAGTTTTGCCTTTCCTCCATATCTTTTCATGGTTTTATAGTTCATTTCTTTTTAGCACTGAATGATATGCTCTTGTCTGGCTGTTTATCTACTCACCTTCTGCAGGACATCATGGTGGCTTCCAAATTTTAGCAATTATCAGTACAGCTGCTCTAAATATCTTATGCAAGTTTTTTTGTGTGAACATACATTTCTATTTGGGCAAATACCAAGGAGCTCAATTACTGGAATGTGTGGTAAGAGTATGTTTAGTTTTGTAAGAAACTGCAGAACTGTCTTCTAAAGTTGCTATGCTATTTTTCATCTGCATCAATAATAAATGAGTTTCTACTGCTCTACATCCTTGCCAGCATTTGGTGTTGTCAGTGTTTTGGATTTTGACTATTCTAATGGGTGTGTAGGCATATCATATTGTTTTTAAATTTATAATTCCCTAATGAGATAGGCATATCACATTGTTTTTAAATTTGCAATTCCCTAACGTCTTTTCATGTGCTTACTTTTCATGCATATTTCTTCTTTGGTAAGGTGTCATAAAAGTTTTTGGCCAGTTTTTTAATTGAATTGTTCATTTTATTATTGCTGAGTTTTAAGAGATCCTTATCAGATGCATCCTTTGCAAACATTTTCTCCCAGACTGCATATTATTTTCTCCTTCTCTTGATGCTATCTTCTGTAGAACAGAAGTTTTTAATATTCATGAGATCCAGTTTCTCAATTATTTCTTTTATGGATTATGCCTTTGACGCTATATCTTTAATATTTTATTTTTAAATTTTTTGAACAATTTTTATTTTTTCTCTTACACTTGGTTCATAGTGTTCTGTCAATTTTCCACTGGTCAGCAAAGTGACACAGTCACACACACAGACACACAGACACACACAGACACACAGACACACACACACACACACACACTCATATACATTCATCTTCTCACATTATCCTCCATCATGCTCCATCACAAGTGAGAAGTCATCTAAAAGTCATATCCACGTCATCTATGTTATTTTCTAAGAGTTTTATACTTTTGCATTTTATGCTTATGTCTTTGATCCATTTTGAGTTAATTTTTTGTGAAGGGTATAATGTCTGTATTTCAATCCATTTTTGTCATGTGGGTGACATGTCCAGTTATTCCAGCATTACCTTTGAAAAGGTTTCCTTTGCTCCAGAGTATTGCTTTTGCTCCTGTCAAAAATCAGTTGACTATATTTATGTGGGTCTATTTCTAGACTCTATTCTGTTCCCATCAATTTGTTTCTTCTCTTGTTAATATTACACTGTCTTGATTATTGTAGCTTTACAGTAAGTCTTGAAATTGGATAGTGTCAGTTTTCTGACTTTGTTCTTTTCCTTCAGCATTGATGTTGGTTATTTCAGGCCTTTTGTCTCTCCATATAATCTTAAGAATAATTTTTTCACCAAGCACAAAATGACTTGCTGAGATTTTGATTGGAATTCCACTGAATCTATTGATCAAACTGGGAAGAACTGACATCTTGACAATATTGTCTTTTCTTCCATGAACATGAAATACCTCTTCATTTATTCATTTCTTCTTTGATATCTTTCATCAGAGTTTTACATTTTTTTCATATCTACTTTGAACATATTTTGTTAAAAGTTCTACCAAAATATTTTATTTGGAGGGGTGTTGATGGAAATGGAAATAAATGTTTAATTCAAATTCCACTTGCCCATTGCTGGTATATGGGAAAGGAATTGATTTTTGTATATTAACCTTTTCTTTTGCAATCTTGCTATAATCATCAACTAGTTCCAGAGGTTTCTTGGTTGATTCATTCAGATTTTCTATATAGACAATTATGTCATTTGCAAAGAAAGACAGCTTTATTTCTTTTTTTACCCAATTTGTATGCCTTTTATTTCCTCTTCTTGCCTTCTTGCCTTAGTTAGGAATTCCAGGATGATGTTGAAAATCAGTAATGGGAGAGGAATACTTGCCTTGTTTCTGATCTTAAAAGGAAAGCTTTGAGTCTTCCACCATTCAGTATGATGATATTTGGGGAAATGAGGTGAGGCATGGATTTTAAGGGAGTCAGACTGAAGACAGGAAGATTACATAAGAATTTGTCCAGAAAACTGGAGAAGTACTTGAATTGGTTATAAGCACTAGGAAAAGGAGAAGTCAGAAAGGAGAAGACATAGCTAAAATCATTTAGGAAGTTAAGTGATCGGGATATTGAGATTGTGGACAATTAAAGTAAAAGGCATTTAGGAAGGCTTTCAGTTTTCTATCTGGAATGATTAGGTAACACCATCGAGCAAGACAGAGAATATAAATAAAAGAGCAGGTTTGGGGATAGGAAATAACGAATGCCCTTTAGGGCATGTTGATATATTGAGCCTGAGGTGTTTTGAGACAGAAAAAAACCTGTCCATCAAGCAATAAGGTATATGAAGAAAAGGCTTGAGGAAGTAGTTTGAACTGAGTATATAGATTCCAATGTTACTACTTAGTCTGTCATTGGTTTTAAATTGTTTAAAAATGCAATAAGAAAAATGAAAGAGGCATTTCAGGAATCTTTTGGGGTCTAATTTTTATATAGGAGATAGAGGAAGGAATAAGCTAAAAACAATATTTCTCATTTATTTAGAAAATATTTATTTAATGTTTCTTATGTGAAATACATTGTTTTAGGTATAGATACAAAAAGGAAACAAACAATCCATG
This sequence comes from Sus scrofa, assembly GCF_054392235.1. NCBI lineage: Eukaryota > Metazoa > Chordata > Mammalia > Artiodactyla > Suidae > Sus > Sus scrofa. Next base: position 52,350,835 of record NC_139387.1, on the reverse strand, counting down.
TCTTCAAGGAGTTCACAATATATTAGGTAAAAAGTATAAGCAAATTATTACAATATAGCTTGAAAATGGCTATGATAATAGCATAAATAATATGTGATCAGGCTTTAAAAACTGGGCAACTAACATAGCCTGGAAATTTCAGAGATTTCCAGAAAGAAGAGTGTGCCTGGAAGAGGAAAATGCATGTTAAAATGCACAAGGATGAGAATGTTTCAGCCATTGGAGAAAACTGCAAATGTATTGATATTGCTAGATACAGAGATGTACCACCAGATTTTCCTCAAAGAGGACTTCCTACACAGCTGCAGTCTACTGGAAGCTCTCAGGATCTGCTCAGGTGCAGAAAGCTGTCTTTGCAAAAGTCGTACCCTTCCCAGGGCATTCTCCCTCTGGTGATGGTGAGGTCTGGTCATTTTGACCCAATCCAGGACTCACAAAGGCCTATTTGTTCTAGAACTTTCCAATGGGTTGGCCGAAGCTCTCTTGTGTCTGCATCACAGTTCAACTTCTTATTCTTCCCAATCTCGCTTCCTTTTCCCTTCCTATTAACTGTTTCATTCCTAATTAATATCCTGTACCCCCAGTTCTGTCTCAGGTTCTGCTTCCTGAAAACACAACCCTTTGGTTCCAAGGGTGGTTCAAGAGAGTAGATGCTAAGTTAAGATTTTGGTTTGAGTCATTTGCTATAGGCTGGAAATGAAAACCCTTTTAATTTGTGGTACATGGAACACAGACAGCCCCTTGCAAAATGTAATAGTAAAATTTTGTTAAAATTTTCATTCTTGGTGAATTGGCCAAAGGAGTCAAATGTTTGAGATGTCTGGAGAATATAGTAGCTATAAAAATAATGGTATTGGATGACTATTTCTAAGCAGCATTGAGCTCTGCAGAAGTGTGATGAACAATTGAGAGTGAATAATAAGAAATTAAAAGTTATGTGGGAGGTTTAGGGGGCCTCTTAGGTTGCATACAAAAGATGCTCTCATTTCCTACAAGGGGAGACTAGATAAAGCTGAGGACAAAGGCCAAGACTTTATGGTCAGAATGGCTGAATTTTAAAGATGGTTAAATGCCAACAAAGACAGATGGCCTGTGCTATGCAAATCTGAAATGATAGGACTGTCATGGCAAAATGTTGGAGAGGGGAGTAAAATCTCAGGAAAATAGGCATGCTTGTACGGAGATATATATATGGCTGGCAGACTGTGAGATAAATATATTCCATGAGAAAGCCCAGAAGATTCACATTTACCAAGGCCATAAGGAATGTGCTGGCGAGATGAGCATCAGCATCACTAAATAGTAGATTGGTAATGTTCCTCTTCAGGCCGTTATCAACCTTGTCTTACTGATAGCAAAGGAGATAATTGGACCCTGAAACACCAGAGGCTGGGTGGAGGCACGTAACTTCCAGAAGCCAGGGGTTTTCAATTGTTGTAATGACTGATAAGATCATAATGGCGGCCAATATATTTAGAATGGATAAGCAATGAGGCCCTAGGATACAGCACAGGGAACTATATCCAATCTTCTCTGATAGAACATGATGGAAGATAGTATGAGAAAAAGAATGTGTATACATATATTATATACATATATTACATTTTATACATAGTGTGTGTGTGTGTATACATTTTAAAAACAGCTGGGCACTGGGCCTTAAGTTGCCACTGAAACCGGGAAACCTAACACATCATCAGGGCCCCTCAGAGTGGGAACATACGAAGGGCAGTTAAAAATTGGATTTCTGGGAGTTCCTATTGTGGCTCAGTAGTAGCAAGCCTAACTAGTATCCATGAGGATGTGGGTTTGATCTCTGACCTCACTCAGTGGATTAAAGGACCTGGCATTGCCATGAGCTGTGGTACAGGTCACAGGTGTGGCTAGCAACCTGTGTTGCTGTGGCTGTAGTGTAGGCCAGCAGCTAGAGCTCCAATTCAACCTCTAGCCTGGGAAATTCCATACGCTGGGAGTGCAGCCCTCAAAAAACCAAAAAAAAAAAAAAGATTTCTGTCCAAGCTTTAGTTTACAATGAGTCCACTGGTTTCAACAGAAACCTCATGGCCTGCAAAGCTGGAAATATTATCTGGCCCTTTGCAGAGTAATTTTCCTGACCTCAGATCTAAGGGGGGCTAGGGTGGTGGTCTCTGGTGGTGGTCTCTATCATAGCTCCATTTGTTTCACTTGTCTGGCTTCTCAAGCAACAGAATGGATCCCAGGAGATGACTGTAAACAGACTGTCCCGAGCTCAACCAAGTGGTGTCCCTGATCGTAGCTACTGGGTCAATGTTAGAGTTAATCCGCTTTGAGTGAATTACTACTGCCTTAGGAATATACTGTATAGCCACTGGTTTGATGAATGCATTATTTCCCATCCCACACAGATTACAGGATCAGAAACCATTCTGTGTACAGTCACATGAAAGGAATAAATATCTATTAACAAGGCAGTGGCAGTAGTGAGATATTGGAAAGTAAAAGAATTTCTTTTGAAACTGGATGTGAGAGGGATCCACACTTGTCCACCAGTGTGTACTATCCCCATCCTCTTTTGTAGTAGAATCTCTGAGTTTCAGTAGGCCACAGAGCTGCAGCTGAAGAGGACATTTCCCAGCTTCCATTGGAGCTAGGCATGGCAAAGCTCTGGCCAGTGGGGGTTTTTTTTTTGTTTTTGTTTTTTTTTGTTAGGTTTTAATTTTTTCCATTGAGCGGGATGTTTACTGAAGTGGTAATGTGCCTTCTGTGCCCTGCTCTTAAAAAGGAAAGGCATTCCCATCACGTCCCCCCTCCCTTGTTCTGGTTAGAAGGCAGGTGTGATGGCAGGAGCTGCAACATGTATCTTAGACCATGCAAAGGAAGCCTCATGTTAAAAATGGGAGAAGAAGAAGATGTAAGGAGGTGGGGTCAGGTATCCATGGAACCCTGCTTGCCTATTCTTACGTTTTTATGTGAGATACAAATCAGACTTTTCTTGTTTAAGCCTTTAAGCTTGGTTAAAGGAGCTGAAGCTAGTGTTCTAACTAACGAAGGTGATTACAAAAGCAGTGGAGAGAGGAAATTGGGTAGTTTAGTGGAGGACAGATAATGAATTTGTTCTGGAACATGTAAGTTGCCCGTGGGACATCGAGGTGCATATCTAATGGGAAGCTATACAATCTTTTTTGAACTCAAGAAAGCATACTGGCCTGGAGGGTTAAAAGACTTCCATGGCATCATGAAAGGTGGATTTGGTGAATGATGTTTGGGTGGGCATGTGAAGTTTGTATTAATGTAGGTTGAGAGAGAAGATTTTATACAGAAGACACCTGTGAATTTCAGAATCATTTGTATTAAGGGGATGAGGTCTGTAGTGAGTAGAAGTTACCCATGGAGAATGGCTAAGTCTGAGCAAGAAGAGAACAAAGAATGAAAACTCACAGAACAGCTACACTGAAGCAGAGGCTAGAGGAAAGGGACTCTTTGAATTGGATGAAGAATAGCCTGAAAAGTCAGAGAATAGAGAGAGAATAATTTTGTTAAGGTTGATGGAGGAGTGAATTTCTATAAAGAGACAGTGACTTGCAGTCTCAAATGCTTGTATATTTTAGTGAGTAAATACAATTGTGAGGTATACACACTATCTTACATACAGTGATTGTAAAGCATATTCATATATTTTAGATTGTTAGCAATAGGGGAGTTCCCGTCGTGGTGCAGTGGTTAAAAAACCCAACTAGGAACCATGAGGTTGAGGGTTCAGTCCCTGCCCTTGCTCAGCGGGTTAATGATCTGGCGTTACCATGAGCTGTGGTGTAGGTTGCGGACGTGGCTCGGATCCTGAGATGCTGTGGCTCTAGCATAGGCCAGTGGCTACAGCTCTGATTCGACCCCTAGCCTGGGAACCTCCATATGCCGTGCGAGCGGCCCAAGAAATAGCAAAAAGACAAAAAAAAAAAAAAAAAAAAAAAGATTGTTAGCAATAAACCTTTACACTATCATTATAAACTTGGGAGAAATGTTGCCTATGTAAGAAGTAATAACATGGTGATCTGGTGATCAACAATTCAGAGCAATTTACTAGAAAACCAAAGTCATATCACTATTCATACTTCTTGTAACAGTACTCATATAACCAGTATTTTACTCACTAGTCTTATTATCAAATATTTACATAAGATCCTAGATTTGGGGTATCTCATAAATCTAATTTTACTTAAAAAATAACTTTATGAATGTAAAAGCTAATTTTATTGTCAGTCTCTAGGTATTATTATCTAAAGGCATTGTTAATATTTGTTAAATTGTTTGGTAGAAAAATTTGGCAAATTATTATATTGTGTTGGGGTTTAAGATACACATCTTAAGCAAATGTTCTGATAAATGTATTAAAATAATGCAAAACCTTATAGTATGAATAATAGGTAAAATAATGCCTCAACTGTTAGTCAATTCTCCCCCCTCCCCCAAAATAAGCAGTGGGTTTGTGGCTTGTTGCCGGAAACAGATTTACACACTGCAGGTTTAACACACTGTGTGCGTTTATATACTTACAACCATGCTTTCAAATTCAGAAAAGTGTCATTAAAGAAAATAATTGACTAGTGTTTTACTTATAATTTAAATTGTAAGCCAGTTACTCCTGAATGACAGTATAACAAATACGCAGGCAGAGTTGGTCTTCAATAGGGATAACTTTCTTTCAGATGTTTGGATAATTTTTTTTTTTTCCTATGCTAGGTTAAAGTTTGACACTAAAGACACAAAATTCTCTTTATCATTAGAATCATTTAATATCCAACACTTGAAGAAAGAAATAGGCAGAAGAGCCTTTCTACTGTTCACATGTAATACTTCACTTTTCTGGTCAACTTCGAAGACGATCAAACTCTCAGGACAATGCTGCTTGGGGTTCCACAATGTTCTTTCAAATTCCATTTTTCAAACTCCAGAGTTTTCTCATGATGTGTTAATTTTGTGGTGCACCACAATTTTTGAAAAAGTTTAATTTAAACTCAATTTATCTTAGTTGTAGCAGATATTACATGGCTTTCTGCCCAGAGTATTGCTTGCTTCATCTGCAAAAGTGGTAGTCTTAAGTTCTAAGGAAGCAATGTGATAGTTTAATATAGATGCAAAACCTAGCTCATTTTTGGATTTTTCAATATGCATCATAAAAAGTAATGTTTAGCAATCAGAGACATGACATTTAATTAAGCACTGGAAATTGTGCAAATAATTTAGGTGTTAGAATTAAGCTATAATACAAACAAATTCCAAAATTTTCAATGTGTTTAGAAAGTTTAATTCCATAGGTACAACTCAAATTTTTTAAGGCTATAATGAGGAATAAAGAAAATGGAGTGGAATTGTGCTTTCTATCTATAATGACATTTCTGTGTTATTATTTGGAGGTCATATTTAAAGGCAACTCATTTTGTAAATTATTTTTTATTAATTTAATTGTAATGATTACATTAATGAAATGATGGCTTCTCTTGTTTCTCTTTCTGCCTTGGGCCTTCTTTTGTGTATTAGGCCCTGAGGCAGTAATAGAAGTAACAAATATTTTCAAACTTTAGGGAGTGATTCTTTCCCAGTTATAGATCAAGCTAAACTGCAAACCCACATGGTGGCCAATGACAATTTACCAAAGAGAGAGAAGTTAGGGATCAAATATTTCCTTTATAATGAAGTTTTTATAAATGGCTTACATTCTGCATAGAATTCGAAGGAGACCTGATTGGAGGGAGAGCCAGAAAAGTGCTTATTTAAAATGTTCATAGCTTATGCTTTAGATCCTTCATATTTAAAATTACAAAACAATATTTGAAATAGTTTCCCATTGGCTTAATGTGAAAGTTGAGTGAACTGCTCTCAGAGACAGTAGCTCATTTTCAGTCTCACTCTGGCATGAGCATGGACCAAGGGAAGTACGAAAATAAGGCTCTTTTCCATTTTAAGAAAATGAAAACTTATTTTCTAACATTTAAAGTGAAGCTAGAGATACTGAATCTTTCCACCAGTTAAAACACTTGGGAGTGAAAGTAACAGAAAACCCAAGACAAATTGGATTAAATAATAAATGGAAATTGTTCATCTACGTGAAAAGCCCCAGGGAGGTTGTGAAGGAAGCTTTAGAACTGACTTGATAAAAGCTTCAGCTCTATTTCTCTGAATTATATCATGTTTGTTTCTACAATCTGCATCTACCCTTTTCCTCAGATAAGTTTCCTTTGTGGTTGCGAGGTGACTGTTAAAAGCAACAGGAATTACATATTTCTCCACTTATCTCCTCAGGAAGAGAGAAAGTTGCTTCCAACAAACATTGAGCAATTGTCCCAAGCTTTGTGCTTGTTGGATGATCTCTGAAACAATTCATATGGTTGGGGCAAAGAAATGATTCTCTTAGGACCGGGTTCCCACCTTCAACACCTCCTGAATAAACTGTGGCAAGGGGGTTGAGAGTCTCTTTTGGCTTTCACCAAACAGGACTAACCTTGGAAGAGGTTAGGGTCAATGTCATCCAATGTGCCATACCTGAATGCTGCACAATGGAGGAAGAGTGAAATGCATGTTTGGATAACAACTGCCTCGTCCGTGGTAGTATATTCCTTTGCTGTACAATCATTCTAATTAGTAAATATCTTCTTTCTGTCTCTCCAAAGTGGGTTAGCTTCACCAGGAGTTCCTTATGGTCTAGCGACCAATTACAAGTTATCTATGGCTGACAAATATGAAATGCAATGGAAGAGAAAGGATGAAGTGATTGCAATAGAAACTCCCCATTAAAAAGAGTCTGTCTGGAAACATTACACAGTGGTCACTGATTTCTGTATAGTCTATAAATAGGAATAGTGAGGACTCCTGGCTGGTTTTGCTATGCGTGTTCTTTAGGCAGGTACTACTTTGCTCTCTGTGTCCTTTACGGCCCCGCCTGAGATGGTCATTGGGAAAGATGATCTTTTCAGGAGGCTACACTGTTTTGGCAGTTCATTTCCCATTAGATTGAGTACAGAAGTCTGAGGATTAGAAGTCTAAGATTAAATAGTCACAGGTTATTGTCAGGAATGAGGTTTATCTAAGAATATATTTTCCCTTTAATATTAGGTTTTGAACTACTTGCAATCTTGCTATTTCTGTAGGCAGGTAAATACGTTCAGAGATGATGTATAGTCCAAGATTTTATGTCTTGGAATGTATATTTCTTACTTAACCTTCAGGCTTTTCCAGTCTTATTTTAGTTTAATGGCCTATCCTGAGATCTCAGTTTAATAGCAACTGCATTGGGGACTGAAGTGGGGAGGATGGAGAGAGAAAGGCACCAATAATTTATTCCTTGTCTCCACAATAAGCATTATGTATCCAGTTGTCTCCATAGTAAGTGTGATTCTTAGGATAACTGGGATTTCAGACATTTAAGTTTGAGGTCTGAAGACAATTGATCCTCAAAGTATAGACTATAGAGCTTCTTATAACCTTGATCATGAAAGGTAGGGACTATTTCTGAAATATTTTATCCAATCTACATATCATGAACCCAACTGGCTCATCAATGAGAATCAATTTATAACATCCATCAGGCTAATCAACAAACTCCCAATTTCACGTATGAAAATCCATTTATAACATTCATTTTATTGATTAGAAAAGTCTCAGGTGTTAGTAGAAGATAGTGGTAGCTGAAGCATTTATCATTACTATGTTTGGAATGCAGCCTTTCCGATTAGATACCAGCTGAATACTTCTCAAGTATGAACTCTAGATTATAGCAACTAATGACCATTGAGGATAAAGTAAAATAACTAACACACATACATTTATATCACATTACCTACACTAAAGTATTCTGAAGTAAAGTATAAAAAATGAACTCAAACTGACAATGCTTAATTACAATATACAACATTCAATATTCAATACTGATATTAGCAGCAGAAAAACTGAACTCTATGTTGATTTGATTTGCAGGCTCACATGAAAGAACAATGAATACAGGAAAAGGAGGGGGGCCAGAAGGGTGCGTATTTGAAACTCTGTTTGTTACTTACATCCTTTCACCTATTTATAATCCTACAGATCTTTGTTTGATCAGGGTTCCAGCTCCATGTCCCTTAGAGTAGTAAGTTGTAATATTTCATTATTCTTAGCAGCAAGTGTACTATCTTCTTCCTGAATCCCCTACTTCTTTGAATAGCGCCAGAAACTTGGGATATATCTTTAGATCTTTTTTTTTTTTTTTTGCTGTCCACATGTCTTTCAAATCCTATTTGTCAACTTCATGGCTATGATCTCAATTCAGGTTTTCAAAGTTCCTCATTCTAGTTGTTTCAATAGTCTTCTAACAGGTTTTTCTGTTTTTCCAGTCTTGGCCATATGTCCCCTAATAATACATTCTCCATATTGCTCTGGAAGTAATTCTCCCCCAATGCCTAAATATTAGTTTTTCATTACCCAAAGGACAGATTTCAAGCTCCTTACCAGTTTACAGAACTCTCCATTCATCTTGCCCCATCTATATTTTCCCATTTCTCCTGCTACGTTCCCACACATTATCACCTTTGCCTGCACAATACCTTCCTACACACTATAAAATGTAGGCAAGGAAATACATAAAAGGTATGTATTACTTTAGAGCACATGTCTCTTCTTGGCTTGGCCAGTTCCTACTGATTCTTCAAGACTCATCTTTCCACTTTAGGAGAAGTGCTTCCTATGTAGTGCAGGGTGAGTGAGGTGCTCTTCCTCCTTGACTTTGGTATTTATTATCACTTTATTTGATTTGATAAGCTATATATTTCTCCAAATTTGATCTTCTTGAGGGCAGGAACCATGTCTCTCATCTCAGAATGTTACAACCTATTAGGGTGGTGGGCCTGCAGATACATACACAACAAAGGCAAATAACAATAATAATAATAATAAAAAGGATGGCTTATAGAAAGTACCCTCAAAATGAATAGAGCCATAGGTTATAGAGGAGATAAGAAGACTTACAGCGGAGAAATTAGGACCTTCATACATTGCAAATGGGAATGATAAAATGGTAGTCACTTTGGAAAACAGTTCGGCTATTCCCCAAAAGGTTAAAAACAGAGTCACCATATGAGCCAGCAATTCCACTCCTAGATATATATCCAAGAGAAATGAAACCATATGTTGACACAAAAACCTGTAAATGAATGTTCATAGAACCATTATTCATAATAGCCAACCGTCCACCAACTAAAGAATGGATAAACAAACTTTATAAATATGGTGTGAGGTGAAAGAAGCTAGTCACAAAAGACTACATATTGCATGACTCTTTTCATATGAAATGTCCATAAAAGGCAAATCTATAGAGACATGAAGTGGATTAGTGCTTGTCTGGGACTGGGGGGGGAGCAGGGAACAGGAAGAATAGGGAGTGACTGACAAAGGAGGTAGCGTTTCTTTTTGGGGTGATGAAAATGTGCTGAAATTGATTGTGGTGATGGTTGTACAACTTGATGAATATACTAACAACAACTGAACTGTACTTCATTAAAGGAGGGAAAGACTTCATTGAGGTGGAATTGGATTCACAAATGATGTGAAAAGCAGAGGCAGTGTGTTGCAGTGAATCAACCAATTCTTTTGTTGGGGAGACTTGACTTTGAATCCTGCTCTGCCACTTGGTAGAGTTAACCTCCTTAAGTCTGTATCCTTATCTAAAAAGCGATGATATCAATATACTTAATTTGGAGGATTAGGGTAATGATGAATTAGATAATAGGTTTAAAATATTTAGCCCAATTCCAGGCACAGAGCAAGTGTTTAATAAACATTAGTTTCTATTATTACTATAAATCTCTTCATTATTGAATATTGGATTAGGTGTAACAGAGGGAGCCTGCAGATATAGCAATGAAAACACTCAGAAACTCATCTGAAGTTTCCAGCAGAAAGAGATGAGACACAAAATGATATAAATTGTGTGTTTAATTGTATGCATTCAGTTTAAAAACATTTATTAAGTCCTTTCTTTTAATCACTAGACACTGTGCTAGATTTCAGGTTATCCAAACATAAAGGAAAAGTAGATTGCTAGATCCACAAATAAGAATTGGTCCTTGACTTGGTGATCGAGTAAATAGGTCAACAAATATGTGTAATAAAGGATCCTATTTCCTATAATAGAAATCTGTTTTCTACGCACACAAAGAAGATGACAATGGACAGAAAAAAAGGTGTAGAAGAGGTAACATTTATGCTCAATACTGAAACTGTTCACTAACCGCTTGAACCTGCACTTACTGGAGAAGTGTTAGGATTCCTTGTTGACATTTTCCACATCCAGTACAGAGCAGAGATGATTACAGGCTTCAGCCAATTTTGTTCAATGGAAAAATGAGGAAAAAATAATGTCCAAAATGTTAAAAGAATGCCTGGTATCCAAAGATCTTGATATTCCAGAGACTTATGCTTAGATTCCCAAGTTACTTGTCTGTTCTTTTCACTAGACTGTCAGCATCTTGAAGGCAAAGATCTTTTTTTTTTTTTTTGTCTTTTTGCCTTTTTTTCTAGGGCTGTACTTGCGGCTTATGGAGGTTTCCAGGCTATGGGTCGAATCGGAGCTGTAGCCCCTGGCCCACACCACAGCCACAGCAACGCAGGATCTGAGCCGCGTCTGCGACCTACACCAGCAGCTCAGGGCAACACCAGATCCTTAACCTACTGAGCAAGGCCAGGGATTGAACCCGCAACCTCATGGTTCCTAGTCGGATTCGTTAACCACTGGGCCACAACGGGAACTCCTGAAGGCACAGATCTTGAGTGTATATTGTCCACTCCTGGATTCTAGCTTGGTCTAGTATGCCAAGTACATTCAATAATGAATTCTTAAATAAATGTTCCCCAAATCCTTCCCATGTCAAAAATGGACGAATCTTTATTTTTTTTATAGTTTTTATTGTTTTATTATAGTTGGTTTACGGTGTTGTCAATTTTCTACTCTACAGGAATGTGACCCAGTCTCACACACACACATTCTTCTTCTCACATTATCTTCCATCATGCTCCATCACAAGTGACTAGTGCTATACAGCAGGATCTCATTGCTAAAAGAATCTTTAACAAGTTACCTGATCACTGTTTCTCTTGAACAGCTACTGATTATATGTAATGGACAACAACAACAGCAACAACAACAACAACAACAAAACCACAATAAAACCCCAAAAACTATATTACCATGACTCCTTTCAAATAAAACTTGTCGGTTTTGTCATTCTCTCTTTTCTTCAGGAGAAACTATTTGAAGGCTTGGAAAAAAGCGGGCCGCTTGGCAGCTGAACATAGACTATCTCTGAAACAGGGATGGCATGTACAAATTGCTTTGATCTGGAGTTGAAGACAAGAACAAACATAATTCTAGAACAGAGCTCTGTGGCTGAAATCAGACAGCAGCGGTGTGGAGAGGCTCTGGGTATGGGTGCATCCTGGTATTAGAAAGTTTCAAAATGTCAAGAAGAGATGGAGCAGTTGTCTAATCCACTGTTTCCTGGGCACTTTCTACATGCCAGACACTTAACTCAGTTCCAGCATTTAGTGAACTCAGTTTGCAGGAGGTGAAGAGATTAGGCCTACTCTTCTCAGCAGCAATCCTATAATCCCAGATGGTAACGCCATTTTGGAGATGGCTTGATTTGCATAAATTAACATAAAAAAAGGCCCAGTCATTTAAGGGGACTGAGAAGCTGCAGCCCAAGAGAGCGATGCAGTCAACCTCTTTCAAAGGGCAACGCTGTGATGACCACGCAAACCAGTGGTGGCGACCTCTGCAGAAGGGTCCATGGCTCTGCCTCAGCCTGGGCACACGTGACGCCCGTGTAGGCTTGAGTGACAGGCGCGGCGCTGGGCGGGCCTTGGCGGAAATCAACTTCCGGGGGCAGAGGTGCTGGAAGCCGGGTGGTGCGAGGGCTACCCCGTGGTGTGTGGGGCCCCGGTTCACCCTGGTCTGAGGTTGCCTCCAGGTGCGCGCGTGCGGGGCGGTGTGCAGAGGGTGGCTCACCTGGCGGCGTGGGGGAGCGGCGCAGCAACAGCGGCGGCGGAGGCGGCGGCGAGAGTCCGGAGCAGGTAAACGGACGCTCGCCTTCCAGGCCTGGATCTGGGACCAGGGCCGGGAGAGGTCGGTGGCGCGGCCGGAGGCGGCGTGGACGCGAGCGGGAAGCGCGGCCCGGCTTCCGCCACCGTCCTGGCTCCGGGAGGTCGCTGGGCCCGGGCGTCAGTGGGCGTGACCTCGGCGGGCGGTGTCGACCCGTGCTTGCCCTCGCCTGCAGGTTTCGGCCCCTGCACGTTCCGGAATCGGATGTTTTCAAGTCTACTCACCCGTACACGTGATTATCGTGTCACTGAAGCTCCCACTGCATGGAGACTCTGATGGTAGTTGAATTTTCACTGATGCCTCCTGGTTTATATTTCCCCTTCGACTTGCCTAAGTTTACAGTTTAAAAGCTGTGTAACGTCCATCAGCCACATTTCCTTTTTTCTTGGGGCCCCACATGTTGCAATAAGAAAAGTGGCATTTCGGGGTGAAGGCACTAATCGGGAACTTTCCAAGTGGTGAGGCATCCTTCATCCCCTTGCGTGCGCCCCCTCTCCCCACAATAATGATGTTTCTTCCATCTGCCGTTGTGTACTGCGGAGGAAAGCTTTGGACATGAAACCTATTTTTGGCTTCACTTGAAGGAGTGGCACCTCTATTAAAAGCAGCGCTGAGTGTGTTTTTTTGGTGTGATGATGTTGCTGCTGCTACTACTCTCACTTGCTGAGCCTGATTTCCTGGAGGGTAAAGTTCTGGCCACAGCTGTAGGTGATTCAGCGGTCCCTGAAGAATTCAGCTGACTCTTTTCCTTCCCTCCGCCTCTGAACTATGCAGAGATTACTGCCATCTTATTCTCCAGATAATTTATTTGGGCGGTAGTTGGGTGATGGCTTTTGGATGTAGTTTGATTGTAGTGATTGGAGAGGATGAATTTTTATCTTGTCGCTGGGGTGAGCTAACATTTCACCCCACAATTTGAGATAATATACCTAGGATATTTAGTTGGGTGGAGTGACAGGGAGTGGCAGTAAATTCATTTTGTTTTCTGCCATTGGAGACTTCCACACGTCATCTCACTTGCCTTCTTCAAGTTTCATGGACGGGATTGTTTGTACCATACCTGTTAGGTTAAAGGAGCAGGAAGATGTCAGGAAGAGTGCACCTGTATGGTGCTGGCTAGCCAGTAAATTGTGTGGTAGAGAATTGCCGTGGTTACAAAGTTTAGTATCTTCCAGGCTGGCTAGGAGGTTGTTCTCTGGGCTGGGAGATCTTGTTATGAACTGGTTTCCTAGCAACAGTACAAGCCAAAAGGAATAAACATACAGAAAACAAAGTGGTGAAAGTTACTTACCTACCTTTTAACTTTTATTAAATGGAAAAATGTATCTTCTTTTTGGAGTGATCAGCCAAAACTTCTGAGAGCTTTTTTATTTTAATCATTTTAGTACCTAATACCAAAGAAAAAGAAACTGTAGAAAGTCATCGGAAAGACAGCATTTTTTTTGGGTGGCAGTTTAAAAAAAAAAAAGGTGGTTACGAAGTAGCTGGTCTGAAGCTTAAATGGACAAATAGGAATTTGCTTAGTAAGAGGTATTTTATTTTGTACCCCTAGCTATAGATGTAAGATTTGTAAGGTTTTTAATATTGTTATGAATAAAGAAAACTATTTGAAGGTTTATTATCTTTCTCTTCATGGCAAAATTGGGATGGGAGTGCTTTAGGGTGGTTGAGACAGTTTTCATTAGTAAATTGGAAAGGGAACGGGAAAGGTATAGTTTCTTTCCAAATCTTGCTTATAATCACTGTGCCTTCTTTAGCAACATGTTACTTGTGATTTGGGGTCATTCTTGAAACTCATCAAATTTTGTTATTTTCTGTCTAAACAATGAAAATTTAGTAAAAAAAGGCAACTCTTAAATATATTAACTCTGTATCAATGTCTATTTCTTCTTATTTACTAATGATAAATCAATTTTTTAATTTGCAATGAAAAATTGCAAAGGATATTTTGTTTCCTCATTCTGTCTCCCCTACCCCCATACCCATTAAGCTGAGTTTAGCTCATTTAATTTGATGCCTGTTTTTCAAAAGGGCATGTCCTGTGTCTTTTAAAATGTGGGTTTGTTTCACTTTACATGTGAAAAAATCTTTTTTTGTATCTTGTTCTTTAAGCTCTGAAAAATGCATAATAGTCATGTAACCACCACAATCCAGACAAAGAACATTTCTATCATTCCAAAAAGTTCCCTCATATTCCTTTGTAGTTAGTTTCCTCCCGTTAAGATAAATCCTGACAACTACTGATCTGTTTCATATTCCTATAACTTTGTCTTTGTTTGGAATGTCACATAAATGGAATCCTATAGTGTGTAGAATTAGTTTCTGGTTCCTTTTAAGTGATGATTTTGTGATTCATTTATGTTGGTGCATATATCAATGACTTGTTCTTTTTTATTGCTGAGTACTATTTCATTGGCTGACTGTATCACAATTTGTTTTTCATCAGTTGATGGAAATTTAGGTTGTTTCCAGTTTTTGGCATTTAGGAATGAAGTTGCTATAAACATTCATGTACAGGTCTTTGTGTAGACATATGCTTTTATTTCTTTCAGTTAAATATCTAGGAGTAAGATTCTTTGATCATTTGGCAAATGCTTAACTTTATAAGAAATTATCAAAGTATTTCCCAAGATAGCTATTTTGTTTTGCATCTTTACTAGCAATATTTGTTGGTTCCAGTTTATTCATTCTGGTCAGCATTTGTCATTTTACTTTTAATTTTAGCTATTCCAACAGGTAATTAGTGGCATTGCATTGATGCTTAATTTGAATTTTCATTTCTACTGATATATTGAGCATCTTTTCACGTGCTCATTTGCTTTCATTCGCTATCTGTGTATCTTTGGTGACGTATCTGTTCAAATCTTTGGTCTGTTTTCTTACTGAGTTGTAAGAGTTTTTTTTATATAGTCTGGATATGATTTCTTTATTATATGTTCATAAATATTTTCTTTCAATCTGTGGTTTGTCTTTTTATTTTCTTAACGTAACTTTCAGAGAGCTGAAGTTTTAAATTTTGAAGAAGTCCAGTTTATTACCTTTTCTTTTATGGTTTATGCTTCTGTGTCCTAACTAGAAAAGTTTGCCTAACCCAAAGAAACAAAAGTTTTTTTTAAACTGTCTTTTCTAGCTTTAGATTTTACCTTAAGGTCTGTGATCTATTTTGATCAATTTTTGATTTATTTTTATATGTGGTGCAAGATATGGGTCAAAGCCCACCCCCTCCCCCAATCTCTCTTTCTCTCATTGTACATGGATACTCAGTTTGTCCAGCACCACTCATTGGAAAGATGTTCCTTACTATCCTTTCTTAAGTAAATTTTCTTGGCACCTTTGTCAAAAATCAATTGACTGTGTATGTGTAGATCTGTTCTTGGGCTCTCAATTCTATTCTTGTCATTCTTTGTGTTTCTCCTTTGGCTAGAACCACACTTTTTTCCTTATTGTAAATTTATAGTATGTCTTGAAATTAGGAAGTTGGAGTTTTTCAATGTAGTTTTTTTTTTTTTTTTTTTTTTAATTGTTTTGGGTATCCTGGCTTGTTTCCTTTCATTTACATTTTTAGAATTAGTCTGTCTATTTCTATAAAAAAAGCATTATGGGGTTTTGATTGAGGATGCATTGAAGTGATAGATATACTTCGGGAGAATTAACATCTTAATGTTGTTTACTGATCTATTGATAAAGTATCTTTACTTAGGTCTTTGATTTTTCTCAATGTTTTATGGCTGAAAGCATAAAAATCTTGCACATATTTTATTTATATCTACGTGTTCATGTTATTTGGTGCTGTTGTAAATGGTAATCTTTTTAAAACTTTCAATCTGCAATTATGTATACTGATATTTTAAATTGATATTACTAAATTGATATTTTATATTGACCTAGAGCTCTTGACCTTGTTAAATTCACTTATCCAAGTAGCTTTTGTAGACTTTTTGGCTATTGGACCAATAAGTATGTTGAACAGAACAAGTAAGAGCTGACATCCTTGTCTTGTTTCTCATTTTAGTGGGGAAGGCATGTAGTCTTTTACCAATAAGAAGTTAGCTATAGGAGTTCCTGCTGTGGTGCAGTGGTTAACGAATCTGACTAGGAACCATGAGCTTGTGGGTTCGGACCCTGGCCTTGCTCAGTGGGTTAAGGATCCGGCGTTGCCGTGAATTGTGGTGTAGGTTGCAGACGTGGCTTGGATTTCGCGTTGCTGTGGCTCTGGTGTAGGCCGGCAGCTACGGCTCTGATTCGATCCCTAGCCTGGGAACCTCCATATGCCGTGGGAGCAGCCCTAGAAATGGCAAAAAGACAAAAAAAGACAACAACAAAAAAAGAAATTAGCTATAGACTTTTTGTAAATACAGTTATCAGACTGAGGAAGTTTTCTTTAGCTTCTAGTTTGGTGACAATTTTCAAAAAATTATAAATGAATATTGTATTTTTTTGATTGTGGAAATTATAGTTGATTGTACTAGAAAATTGGGAAATAAAGAATCCTATAAAGAAAAGAGTTAACCTATTTCCATTAATATGAGGTAATTCCTGTCTTTTGTTTTTCTTTGCAAACATTTTACAAACATAATTATAAATATTGTTTTCCATTTTTTTTTATTTTGCTAAGCATCACATTGAGTCATACATTTTTTGAGAACTTGTGTATTCTTGATTTGTAGTTAAGATAGTTAAGTTTTCCCCATTAGAATTAACATTAAATCTGCATAACTCTGATGAAATTTTCTTGATTGATTTTTTGAAAAGTGTTTATCAAAGTGTATGAAATTTTTTCAGATTCCTAGCATATATTTCTTCTTTGTTTCATTTTATAGTGTTAGAGTTTGTAATTTATTTATAATAAATTTTGGTTCAAAATAATAGCAGTCAATATCATTGACTTTTTGGGCATCACTTTAAGGTAGAATCCTAGAATTTCAGAAACTCATCTCCTTAGATTTTTATCTAGTTTAAACCATTGTTATACAAGTTTAGCATCTGGAATAAGCAAATGGCTTTTCCATTCACATTATTATTTTACTGCCAATGATCTAGATAGGATTCCTGATGTATTTTTTGTAATGTAAAATACTTATGTTCTACTTTTTTTAAGAATTGTGGAAATCGTGTCTAGCATCATGCAGAAAAACTCTTTATGTATGTTGTTTTATTGAATTCCAACCAGTACATTTTGAGATAGCTAGCTAGTATTTTTCCTGTTTCATAGATAATAAAACTGAGTTTCAGACAAGTGAGCGTACTTATTCAAGGTTGTATTTATAGTGAGTTGTAGAGCTGGAGTTTGGTCACAAATCTTGAATCTGCTTGATTTTTAGGCTACAATACAAATATTGAATTATTGTAAGTATTTTTAATGTATTCTGCTTAGTCTGGATCTTCTAATTTTAATTCTTAGAATAAAATCATTAAGCAAATTAATAAATCAGCATAAGACAGTATCAGTTACCTATCAAATATTTGCCCAAATTTCTAATATAAAAATTTGCAATTTTTAAATTGTTTTTAGACATTTTTTGACCTGTATCCTCTTCCTTCCCCTGTCAAATCCCTGAAAAGTGGTACAAAGAGTGGTGTTAGCTGTATGCTGTAGACTTAAAAAATTTTTTTTTCTATTGTAGTTGATTTACAATGTTATGCCAATTTATCCTGTACAGCAAAGTAACCCAGTTACACACACACACACACACACACACACACACACACACACACACACACATTCTTTTTCTCATATTATCCTCGTTCTTATTTCATCACAAGAGGTTGGATATAGTTCCCTGTGCTGTATAGCAGGATCCCATCACCTACCACTCCAAATGTAACAGTCTTCATCTGCTAACCCCAGACTCCTGATCTATTCCACTCCCTCCCCTTTCCCCTGGCAAACAGGAGCCTGTCCATTTCCATGATCTGTTTCTGTTTTGTAGATAGATCTTTTGTGCCTTATTTTAGATTCCACATATAAGTTGTATAGTTTGGTGTCTGTCTTTCTCTTTCTGACTTCACTCAGTATGAGTCTCTAGTTCCATCCATGTTGCTGCAGAGGGCATTATTTTGTCCTTTTTTATGGCTGAGTAGTATTCCATTGTATATATGTACCACATCTTCTTAATCCATTTATCTGTTGATAGGCATTTAGGTTGTTTTTATGTCTAGGCTATTGTGAATAGTGCTGTGATGAACATACGGGTACATGAATGTTTTTTAATGAAAGTTTTGTCTGGATATATGCCCAGAAGTGGGATTGCTGGATCATATTTTAGTTCTATATTCAGTTTTATAAAGAACCTCCATACTATTTTCCATAGTGGTTGTACTAATTTACATTCCCACCAACCAGTGAAGGAGAGTTCCCTTTTTTCCACATCCTCTCCAGCATTTGTTTGTTTGTTGACTTGTTAATGATGGCCAGTCTAGTGTGATGTGGTACCTTGTTGTTTTGCTTTGCATTTATCTAATAATTAGTGATATTTAGCATTTTTTCATGTGCTTGCTGACCATATGTATGTCTTTGGAGAAATGTCTAATTAGATCTACTGCCCATTTTTTAGTTGGTTTTTTTTTTTTTTTTTTTTTTTTTTGGTTGTTGTTGAGTTGTATGAGTTGTTTGTATGTTTTGGAGATTAAACTGTTGTTGGTTGAGTCATTGGCGAAAATTTTCTCCTATTCTGTGGGTTGTCTTTTTGTTTCGTTAATGGTTTCCTTTGCTGTGCAAAAGCTTTTGAGTTTAATTAGGTCTCATTGGTTTGATTTGTATGTTTATTGCCTTTGTTCTAGGAGGTGGGTCAAACAAGATGTTGCTATAATTTATGTCAAAGAGCATTCTGCCTATATTGTCCTCTGGGAGTTTTATAGCATCTGGCCTTACATTTGGGTCTTTAATCCATTTTGAATTTGTTTTTGTTTATGGTGTTAGAAAATGTTCTCATAGTAGTCTCTCATGATCCTTTGTATTTCTGTAGTGTCAGTTGTAACTTCTCCTTCATTTCTAATTTTATTGATTTGGACCTGCTCCCTTTTTTTCTTGGTAAATCTGGCTAAATGTTTATCAATTTTGTTGATCTTTTCAAGGAACCAACTTTTGGTTTCATTTATCTTCTCAGTTGTTTTTTGGTCTCTATGTTATTAATTTCTGCTCTATTATTTATGATTTCCTTTCTTCTACTAATGTTGGGCTTTGTCTGTTCTTCCTTCTCTAGGTGTTTAAGGTATAAAGTTAGGTTTATTTGAGTTTTTTCTTCTTTCCTGAGATAAGATTGTATTGCTATAAACTTCCCTCTCAGAACTGCTTTTGCTGTGTCCCATAGGTTTTGGGTTGTTGTATCTTCACTGCCATTTTTCTTTATGTATCTTTTAATTTCCTCTTTGATTTCTTCAGTGATCATTAGTTGTTTAGTAGCATATTATCCATAGACTTTTACTGAAAAAATTAGAGATACATTTTGTGTCACTTTGCAGAGGTTACAATAATTTTTAAATTTTGAAATGAGAAGAATTTTTAAAATTACAGGTTTAATAGTTGAAGATAGGGCAGTTCCTGTTTGTAGCTCAGTGGATTAAGAACCCAACTAGTATCCATGAGGATGCGAGTTTGATTCCTGGCCTCTCTCAGTGGATTAAAGGATCTGGCATTGCCATGAACGATGGTGTAGGTCACAGATGTGTCTTGGATCTGGTGTTTCTGTGGCTGTGGCATAGGCCAGCAGCTGCAGCTCTGATTTGAACCCTAGCCTGGGTATTTCCTATGCCACAGGTGTGGCCCTAAAAACGCAAAAAAAGAAAAAAAAGTTGAAGATCAGAGATAATGTTAGCTGTTTTAAAGTACATGTTATAATTCTGGTGAAACTTTTTTTTTTCATTAGAAGGATATGAACATTTTGGTATTTACATAATGTAGTCTAACACATATAGTCATGTAGACTAACTGTATGAAAGAAATAACTATTATTTTGTAAAATGTGAAATCACTTTTTCCTGGTATTCAGAGAGGACTGACCTCTTGTGGTAAAAGACTATATGATAATTTCAAGGTGATTTACTGTTGTATTATGAGAATTCAGAATGTTTGCAGTTGTAATAAAAACAGTGCTACAGTATTGTTCAAGACCCCATTAGTCTGTAAGTACACTTTACTGATAATGGTTTATGTGAATATTACTAAAAAAGCTACTGATTAAATAATTATCAGTAAAAGATAGTGATTAAAGAAAGAGATTGAGTATCATTAATTACGAATTTTATAAAGATAACTTAAAATGAGGTTATAACTTTTATTCACAATTTGCCCAAATTGGGCATGAAAACTGAAAATGAGCTTATGAAAGCTGAATGGCATTAAGTGAGTGGCCTGAATTAGAAAAGTTGATATAAATACTTATTTTCTATTCTCCTGAGTGGAACGATGTCTATTTAATAATTGGTTGCCGTTTTCATTAAACATTTAGATATTTTAAGGTTTTCCTCTTGTCTGTTATGCAGATGAGACATGCTGATTTTTTTAAGGACTAGTTTGTGCTTAAAGTGAGTGGTGTTTTAAGATGTCATTTGCTAAGGTAGTATATAGGACTTTTTCCCATTGTTATGTTAGTTAAGAACACTTGTATAGGACTTTTTGTTGCAAGAACCTCTTGTAGGAGTCTTTGTCTTCATTGTTGTGCTGAATTGCTTTCCTAAAGTTCAGAGTTAGGTTTTACTGATCTTGCTACTTTTGTTTTCAATAGGAGAAGAAAAGAATATCACAAAGTTATTATTCTCAGTGTCACAGTGATGAACATTTAAGGTGACTCCCTTATGGTTGATGAGAAGTGCCCTAACCACTTAGAGTCTACTTAGATTATCAAATGTTTTGTTGTGTGATTCCTACAAAATCTTTAGGAGCAGAAAATTGTATGAACAAGCTAAATAATATATTCAATAGCCTTGCTGGGTATTCTTGGTTGTAGGTTTTGCCCTTTCCAAATACAACACTAAATATAGTTATCAAAGCACAAGAGAAGAGAACCAAACAGGAAGAGGAAAAGGAAAGAACTAGTAAAACTAACCCCAAACAAAGAACAAAATGGCAATAAGAACATACATATTGATAATTACTTTAAATGTAAATGGATTAAATGCTCCAACCAAAAGACCTTGACTGGTTGGGTTAAAAAAAAAAAAAAAAATCTGTATATATGCTGTCTACAGGAGACCCATTTCAGATCTAAGGACACATACAGACTGAAAGTGAGGGCATGGGAGAAGATATACCATGCAAGTGGAAATCAAAAGCTGGAGTAGCAATACTCATATCAGACAAAATAGACCTTACAATAAAAAGTGTTACATGACACAGAAAAGGACACTACCTAGTGATCAAGAGATCAGTCTAAGAAGAAGATATAACAATTGTAAATATATATGCATCCAATAAAGGAGCACTCCCTTACATAAGGCAGTTGCTAACAGACATAAAAGAGAAGTCAGCAGTAACACAATAAAAGTGGGAAGACTTTAATGCCCCACTTACATCAATGGACGGATCATCTAAACAGAAAATGAGTAAAGAAACATAGGCCTCAAATGACACATTAGTCAGATAGACTTAACTGATACTTATAGAACATTCTTATGAAAGCAGAGAAATACACATTCTTCTCAAGAGAACATTCTCTGGAATTCGTCACATGCTGGGCCACAAATCAAGCCTGGGTAAATATAAGGATATTGAAATCCTATTAAGTATTTTTTCTGACCACAAGGCTATGAAACCAGGAATCAACTACAATAAAAAACCCCATAAAACACAGGCTCCTGGTGACTGAGAAGTATGCTCCTAAACAACCAATGGATCACTGAAGAAATCAAAGAGGAAATTAAAAAAATACCTAGAGACATGTGAAAACTAAAACATCCCCTAAAACTATGGGATGCAGCAAAAGCAGTTCTATGAGGGAGGTTTATAGCAATACAGTTTCACCTTAGGAAATAAGAAACATCTCAATTAAACAATGTAACTGTACATCTAAAGCAACTAAAGAAAGAACAAAAAACCCCAAAGTTAGTATAAGGAAAGAAATAAAGATCAGAACAGAAATAAATGAAATAGAGACTAAACAGTAGAGAAGGTCAATGAAACTAAAAGCTGGATCTTTGAAAAGGTAAACAAAATTGATAAACCTTTAGTCAGACTCATCAGGAATAAAATGAAAGGGTGCAAATCAATAAAGTTGGAAATGAAAAAGGAGAAGTTACAACTGACACCATGGAAATACAAAGGATTTCTTGAGCTTACTAAAGCAACTATATGCCAGTAGAATCTATAACCTAGGTGAAATGGGCAAATTTTCAGAAAGATAAAATCTTCCAAGACTGAACCATGAAGAAATAGAAAATGTGAACAGACCAATCACAAGCACTGAAATTGAAACTGTGATTAAAAAACTTCCAACAAAAGTTCAGGATCAGATGGCTTCATAGGTGAGTTCTATCAAATTCTCTTTTCCTTAGAGAAGAGTTAGTACTTATCCTTCTGAAACTCTTCCAAAAAATTGCAGAGAAACAAACACTCCTACACTCATTCTGTGCAGCCAGCATCACCCCAATATCAAAACCAGAAAAAGATATCATACAAAAAGAAAATTGCAGGCTAATATCACTAATGAGTATTGATGCAAAAATCCCTAACAAAAAATACTAGCAAACTAAATCCAAAAATACATTAAAAGGATCATACACCATCATGTAGTGGGGTTTAGCCCAGGGATGAGTCCTCAGTATCTGCAAATCAATCAGTGTGATACACCACATTATCAAGTTGAAGAATAAAAATCAGATGACTATCTAAATAGATGTGGTAAAAACTTTTGATGGAATTCAACACCCACTTATGATAAAAACACCACCGAAAGTGGGCGTAGAGGAAATCTACCATAATAAAGGCCATATATGACAAACTGACAGTTCACATCATTCTGAACAGTGAAAAGCTGAAAGCATTTTCTTTAAGATCAGGAACAAGGTAAGGGCATCCACTCTTGCCTCTTTTATTCAGCATAGTTTTGGAAGAGCTAGCTATGGCAATCAGAGAGGAAGAAATTAAAAGAAATCCAAATTGAAAAAGAAGTAAAATTTTATATTTGCAGATTATATGGTACTCTACATAGAAAGAAAGTCCTAGACACTACCAGAAAACTACTAGAGGTCATCAATGAATTTGGTAACATTGCAGGACACAGTTTTTTTTTTTTTTTTTTTTTTTTTTTTTGATGAGCTCCTGCTAACATTTTCACTTTGTTTTTTTTAAATTGCTCAATGAATTTTTTTATGTTTATAGTTGTACAGCAATCATCACAAGAAATTTTGTAGCATTTCCATCCCAAACTCTTTAGTGCATCCCCCCACCTGCAGGATACAAAATTAACACACAGAAATCTCTTGCATTTTATATGCTAACAACAAAATTTTTTTTTACTTTATTTTATTTTACCTATTTATTTGTTTGTTTGTTTATTTATTTATTTTTTGTCTTTTTGCCCTTTCTAGGGCCGCTCCCGTGGCATATGGAGGTTCCCAGGCTAGGGGTCTAATTGGAGCTGTAGCCACCGGCCTACGCCAGAGCCACAGCAGTGTGGGATCTGAGCTGCGTCTGCGACCTACACCACAGCTCACAGCAATGCTGGGTCCTTAACCCACTGAGCAAGGGCAGGGTTCGAACCCGCAACCTCATGGTTCCTATTCGGATTTTTTAGCCACTGTGCCATGACGGGAACTCCCCTATTTTATTTTATTTTATTTTATTTTATTTTTGCTTTTTAGGGCTGTACCCGTGGCTTATGGAGTTTCCCTGGCTAGGGGTCCAGTCGGAGCTACAGCTGCTGGCCTACACCACAGCCACAGCAACACCAGAACTGAGCCACGTCTGTGACCTACACCACAGTTTATGGCAATGCCGGTTCCTTAACCCACTGAGTGAGACCAGGGATTGAACCTGCAATCTCATGGTTCCTAGTCAGATTCGTTTCTGCTGTGCCACAACGGGAACTCCCTAACAAAAAAATTTTAGCAAGAGATATTTAGGGAAAAAAATCCCATTTGCCAATGTATCAAAAAAAAATCTATGAATAAACCTATCTAAGGAAGCAAAAGACCTGTATTCTGAAGAGACAGACACTGATCAAATAAATTGAAGGTGACACAGATGAAAAGATATACCGTATTCTTTTATTCAAAGAATCAGTATTGTCAAAGTGACTATACTATTCAAGGCAGTCTGCAGATTCAGTTCAATTCCTATCAAATTACCAATGGCATTTTTTACGGAACTTGAACAAAAAACAGAATTTTTTTTTGGAAATGCAAAGGACCCTGAGTGGCCAAAGCAATCTTGGGAAAGAAATATAGACCTGGAGGAATCAGGCTGACTTAAGACTGTACTACAAAGCTACAGTCATCAAACATTGTGGTACTGGAACAAAATGGAAATATAGATCAGTGGAACAGGATAGAAAGCACAGAAATAAACCCACACACCTAATCTACCACAAAGGAGGCAAGAATATTCAGTTGAGAAAAGACAGTCTCTTCAATAGGTGATGCTGGGAAAACTGGACAGCTCCATGTAAAAGAATGAAATTAGAACATTCTGTAGCATCACACAAAAAATAAACTCACAATGGATTAAAGAACTAAATGTAAGGCCAGATACTATAACACTCTTAGAAAAAACATAGGCAGAACACTCTAGGACATAAACCACAGTAATACCTTTTTGGATCCATTTCCTAGAGTAAGGAAACTAAAAACAAAAACAAATAAATAGGACCAAATTAAACATGAAAGCTTTTGCATGGCGAAAGAAACCATAAACAAGATGAAGACAACCTACAGAATGGGAGAAAGTATTTTCAAAGGAAGCAACCAACAGGGGATTCATCTCCAAAATGTAGGAAGAGTAGGGATTAAGATGGCAGAATAGAAGGGCTGGAGCTCAGCTTCTCTCCTAAAAACAAAATTACAACCAAATGCTGAATACCCTTCAACCAAATGCACTGGAAACTTTCAAAGAGACATCCTGCTCCAGAAGACAAAGAGGAGGCCACATTAAGAGTTCGGAGGAGCGATTGCATGATATAAGCAACCCCATACCTCCCGGGTGGGAAGCCCACAGATGGGAAAGTGACTATTACAGAGACTCATCTACAGGAGTGAGAGTTCTAAGCCCCACATCAAGTCCCCACACCCAGGGATCTGGCATTGGGAGAAAGAGCCCCCAGAGCACCTGAAATTGAAGGCCAGTGGGGATTGTGTGCAGGAGCTCCATGGGACTGGGGGGAATGGAGACTCCATTCTTGAAAGGCACACAGACATTTATGTGCACTGGGTCCCAGGTCAAAGCAGAGGCTCCGTAGGAATCTGAGTCAGACCTGACTTCAGTTCTTGGAGGATCTCCTGGGAAAACAGAAAGTGACTGTGGCTTGTTGTGAGGGAAGGGCATTGGAGGCAGAGCTCTCAGGAATATTCATCAGCCTGTGATTCTCTGGAGGTGGCCATTTTGGGAAAACCTGGCCTCACCCATCAGTGCTGAGATACCTCAGGCCAAACAATAATGCAGGTGGGATCACAGCCCTACCCATCAGTAAACAGGCTGCCTGAAGACCCCCCAGGTACACAGCCACCTCTAATCTCACCCAGAGACAAAGCCCCACCCACCAGAGGGATAGGAATCAGCCCTGCCTACCAGTGGTTATGCACCAGGCCCTCCCATCAGGAAGCTTACAGCAAGCCCCTGTACCAACTTCAGCCACAAAAGGAGCAGACATCAGAAGTAAGAGAAGCTACAACTCTATTCTCTGCAAAAAGGACACCACACCAAAAAGCTATAAAAATGAAAAGGCAGAGAACTATAACTCAGATGAGGGAGAAAGGAAAAAACCCCAGGAAAAACAGCTAAGTGATCTGGAGATTATCAATCTCCAGGAAAAAGACTTTAGACTGTTGATGCTGGAGATGATGCAAGATGTTGGAAATAAACTGGAGGCAAAGATTGATAATTTACAGGATTCAGTGAGCAAAGGAATACAAGATTTAAAATTTAAGGAAGCAGAGATGCAAAATACAATAACTAAAATAAGAAATTCATTAGAAGCAACCAACAGCAGAATACAGGAGGCAGAAGAATGAATAAGTGAGGTGGAGGACAGACTAATTGAAATCACTGATTGGAACAAAAAAGAGAAAGTAATTGCAAAGAAATGAAGAGCATCTCAGAGAACCCTGGGACAATGTTAAATGTACCAAGATCCGTATTATAGCGGTGCCAGAAGGAGAAGAGAGAAAGGGACAGAGAAAATATTTGAAGAGATAACAGCCGAAAATTTCCCAGATATTGGAAAGGAACCAGTTACTCAAATCCAGGAAGCACGAGTACCATATAAAATAAACTCAAGGAGGAACATTCTGAGACACATATTAATCAACCTGACCAGAATTAAAGACAACGAGAAAATATTGAAAGCAGCCAAGGAAAAGAAACAAATACAAGGGTACCCTGCTAAGGTTATTGGCAGATTTTTCAGCAGGAGCTCTGCAGGCCAGAAGGGAGTGGCATGACGTACTTAACGTGATGAAAGAAAAACCCTCCAACCAAGATTACTTTACCCAGCAAGGCTCTCATTCAGATTTGAAGGAGAAATCAAAAGCTTTACAGATAAGCAAAAGCTAAGAGAATTCAGCAACACTAAACCAGCTTTACAAGAAATACTAAAGGAACTTCTCTAGGCAGCAAGGGCCACAACTAGAACCAAAATACCACAAATGACAAGGCTCACCTGTAAAGGCATATATATATACAGGAAAGATATGAAATCTCCCATGCACAATTATGCTACCAAAATCAGAAATCATGAGAAGAGGAGGTTACAAATGAAGGACACTGGAGATCCACTTGTAATTAAGAGACCAACATCCTAAAACAATCTCATAAATACGTATATGTATATATGTGTGTGTGTGTGTATATATACAGGGAGAGAGAGAGAGGGAGAGAGAGACTCCTATAGCAAAACTTCAGGGCAACTGCAAATCAAAAATCCACAATTGATAGACATGCAAATAAGAAAAATCAACTCAAATACAACACTAAAGATAGTCATCAAACCACAATAGGGGAAAACAAGAGAAAAAGGAAAGAAAAAAGAGCAACAAAACCAAATCCAAAACAGTTAATAAAATGTCAATGAGAATATACATATCAATAATTACCTTAAATGTTAGTGGAATAAATGCTCTAATCAAAAGACATAGATTGGCTGAATGGATATAATAAGATCCATATATATGCTGTCTTCAAGAGACCCACTTCACTTCTAGGGACACATACAGACTGAAAGTGAGAGGATGGAAGAAAATATTCCATGCAAACGGGAATCAAAAGAATGCTGGAGTAGCAATACTCATATCAGATAAAATAGACTTTAAAATGAGGAATATATTAAGAGAGAAGGAAGGACATTGTATATATGATCAAAGGATCAATCCAAGAAGAATATAGAACAATTTTAAATATATAAGCATCCAACTTAGGATCACCATAATATATAAGGAAACTGCTAACAACTTTGAAAGGAGAAATTGACAATAACACTGTAATAGTGGGGAACAGTAACACCCCATTCACAGCAATGGACAGATCATCCAGACAAAATCAATAAGGAAGCACAGTCTTTGAATGAAGCATTAGACAAGATCGACTTAATAGATATTTATAGGACATTCCATCCAAAGCAGCAGAACACACATTCTTCTCAAGTGCACATGGAACATTCTCTAAGATTGATCACATTCTGGGCTACAAATCAAGCCTCAGTAACTTTAAGAAAATTGAAATCACATCAAGAATCTTTTCTGACCACAACCGTATAAGACTGGAAATCAACAACAAGAAAAAAACTGCAAAAAGCACAAAGACGCGGGGACTAAACATGCTATTAAACAACCAGTGGATCACTGAAGAAATCAAAGAGGAAATTAAAAAATAACCTGTAAGCAAATGCAGAGTTCCCATCATGGCTCAGTGGTTAATGAAATCTGACTAGGAACCATGAGGTCACGGGTTCCATCCCTGGCTTTGCCCAGTAGGTTAAGGATCCAGCATTGCCATGAGCTATTGTGTAGGTTACAGATGTGGCTCGGATCTGGTATTGGTGTGGCTCTGGTGTAGGCTGGTGGCTACAGCTCCGATTAGACCCCTATACTGGGAACCTCCATATGCCACGGGTGCAGCCCTAGAAAAGATAGAAAGCCAAAAAAAAAAAAAAAAAACCCAATAAGCAAATGTCAATAAAGATAGGATACTCCAAAACCTATGTGATGTACCAAAAGCAATTCTAAGAGGGAAGTTTGTAGCAATACAAGCCTACCTCAGGACAGAAGAAAAAGCTCAAAGAAATAACCTAACTTTACATCTAAAGCATCTAGAGAGAGAGACAGACAAGACTTAAAGTTAGCAGAAGGAAAGAAATAATAAAGATCAGAACAGAAATCAATGAAATAGAAATGAATGAAATCATAGAAAAGATCAATGAAACTAAAAGCTGGTTCTTTGGAAAGATCAAAATTGATAAACCCTTAGACTTATTAAGAAAAAAAAGAGAGGAGTCAAATTCATAAAATCAGAAAACTAAAAATAGAATTACTATTTGATCCAGCCATCCCACTCCTGGGCATACCATGATGGAAAAGACACATGTATTAGAATACTCATTGCAGCACTGTATACAATAGCCAAGACATGGAAATAACCTAAATGTCCATCACAGAGGAGTGGAAAAAGAAGCTGTGGTAGATAAACACAATGGAATATTACTTAGCCATTAAAAGGAAAGAAATAATTGCATTTGCAGCAACATGGATGGACCTAGAAATTATCATGCTAAGTGACATCAGACAATGAGACAGCAACATCAAATGCTGTTACTTACATGTGGAATCTAAAAAAGGACACAATGAACTTCTTTGTAGAACAGATACTGACTTGCAGACTTTGAAAAACTTATGGTTTCCAAATGTGACAGGTTGGGAGGTGAGGGGATGCACTGAGGGTTTGGGATGGAAATGCTATAAAATTTGGCTGTGATGATCATTGTACAAGTATAAATGTAATAAATTTCATTGAGTATTAAAAAAAATAAATTGTAGGAGCAGGTCATGCAGCTCAGTATCAAAAAAACAACCTAATAAAAAATGGGCAGATCTAAATGGATATTTCTTCAAAGAAGACATTGTCCAAGAAGCACATGAAAATATGCTCAGCCTCACTAATTATTAGAGAATTGCAAATCAGAACTACCAGATATCACCTCACGCAGGTCAAAATGGCTATCATCAAAAAATAGGAGTTCCCGTTGTGGCGCAGTGGTTAACGAATCCGACTAGGGACCATGAGGTCGCGGGTTCAGTCCCTGCGCTTGCTTAGTGGGTTAAACGATCCGGCGTTGCCGTGAGCTGTGGTGTAGGTTGCAGACGCGGCTCGGATCCCACGTTGCTGTGGCTCTGGCGTAGGCCGGCGGCTACAGCTCATATTCGACCCCTAGCCTGGAAACCTCATTATGCCGTGGGAGCGGCCCAAGAAATAGCAAAAAAGACAAAAAAAAAAAAAAAAAAGAAAAAGAAAAAATATACAATCAATAAATGCTAGAATGAGTCTGGAGAAAAGGGAAGCCTCCTATAATGTTGGTGGGAATGTAAATTGGTACAACCACTAAGTTAAACAGTATACAGGTTACTTAAAAATCTAAAAATAGAACTTACATATGATCAGCAGTCCCATTTCTGGGTATATATCTGGAGAAAATCATAGTTTGAAAAGATACATGCATCCCAATATTCATTGCAGCAGTATTTACAAATAGCCAATTCATGGAGGCAACCTAAATGTCCATCAACAGAAGAATGCATAAAGAAGTGGTACATATATACAGTGAAAGATTATTCAACCATAAAAAAATGAAATTATGCCATTTGCAGCAACATGGACGGACCTATTGATTATCATACTAAGTGAAGTAGGTCAGAGAAAGACAAACATCCTATGGTCACTTATATATGAGATCTAAAAAGTGATAAAAATTAACTTATTTACAAAACAGAAATAGACCTTGAAAATATACTTATCATTACCATTGTGAAAAGATGGTGGAGAGGTATGAATTGGGAATTTGGGATTCGGATATACACACTATTGTATATGGTATGGATGGTCATGGGGAACCTTCTGTATAGCACAGTGAACTCTACTTAATATTCTGTGATAAACTATATATGGAAAAGAATCTGAGAAAGAATGTGTATATATGCATGACTGAATCACTTCTTTATGCATCAGAAATTAACAAAACATGCTAGGGAGTTCCAGTAGTGGCACAGAGGAAACGATTCCAACTAGGAACGATGAGGTTGTGGGTTCGATCCCTGGTCTTGCTCAGTGGGTTAAGGATCCGGTGTTGCCGTGAGCTGTGGTGTAGGTCACAGATGCGGCTGGGATCTGGCATTGCTGTGGCTCTGGCGTAGGCCGTCAGCAACAGCTCTGATTGGACCCCTAGCCTGGGAACCTCCATATGCTGCAGGTGTGGCCCTAAAAAGACAAAAAAAAAAAAAAAAAAAAAAAAGTAAAGAACAGAACATTCTAAATCAACTGTACTTAAATAAAATAAAAACAACAACAACCACAAATCTTATCTTACATTCCTTGTGATGGGCTGATTCTCTTTTGCTGCTTTTAGGATTCTTTTCCTTTTGCATTTGAAAATTTGATTACGACATCTTGAAGTATGGCTCTCTCTCTTTTTTTCTTTTTAGTGCTTCACCTCCAGCATATGGAAATTCCCAGGCTAGGGCTTGAATCAGAACTGCAGCTGCAAGCCTGTGCCACAGCCGCAGCAACACAGGATCTTAGCCGCATCTGTGACCTATGCTGCAGCTTGCAGCAATGCTGGATCCTTAACCCACTGAGTGAAGCCAGGGATTGAACCCACATCCTCTTGGACACTATATCCGGTTCTTAACCTGCTGAGCCACAATGGGAACTACTGAATCTCTTTAAGTTTATCCTACTTGGAATTTATTAAACTTCTTGAATACCTAGATTAATGTTTTTCCTCAAATTTATGAAATTTTCTAACATTAGTTCTTGACATATTCTTCCTTCCTTCCTTTCTTTTTCTGGAGGTCCAGAGGGTTACACACAGGTCTTTGATACTCTTTATTTATTTATTTATTTTAATTTATTTTTTTCCCACTGTACAGCAAGGATCAAGTTATCCTTACATGTATACATTTTTTTCCCCCACCCTTTGTTCTGTTGCAACATGAGTATCTAGACATAGTTCTCAATGCTACTCAGCAGGATCTCCTTGAAAGTCTATTCTAAGTTGTGTCTGATAAGCCCAAGCTCCTGATCCCTCACACTCCCTCCCTCTCCCATCAAGCAGCCACAAGTCTATTTTCCAAGTCCATGATTTTCTTTTCTGTGGAGATGTTCATTTGTGCTGGATATTAGATTCCAGTTATAAGTGATATCATATGGTATTTGTCTTTGTCTTTCTGACTCATTTCACTCAGTATGAGACTCTCTATTCCATCCATGTTGCTGCAAATGGCATTATGTCATTCTTTTTTATGGCTGAGTAGTATTCCATTATATATATATATATATATATATACACACACACACACCACATCTTCCTAATTCAGTCATTTGTTGATGGACATTTGGGTTGTTTCCATGCCCTGGCTATTGTGAATAGTGCTGCAGTGAACATGTGGGTGCATGTGTCTCTTTTAAGTAGAGTTTTGTCTGGATATATGCCCAAGAGTGGGATTGCAGGGTCATATGGAAGTTCTATGTATAGATTTCTGAGGTGATACTCTTTATTTTTCTTCACTTTTGTTTTCCTTCAGTTCCTTATACTGGGTATTCTTTTTTTTTAATTTATCAAGTTTAATTTTTCAAATGTAACCATTGCTATATTAGATTATCGATCTTAAATGATAAAATTTATTTCTAAGCCTATTATTTAACTATTTCAAGATTTTTTTTTTTTTAAATGATACAAACATGGGCAAAAACTTTGCTTCCACAGACATAAATGTTGGGAATTTAACTCTAGAAAAATAATATTACTATTGCCAACTAAAAGTCTATATTGATAAACCGCATCTATTTTTCAAATTTATCATGCAATATTTGTATAGAAAATAAATTATATATATATATATATATATATATTTAGTTCACCTATAAGTTTGATATATAATAGTTACCAAAACTGTTTTGAGAAATGTGGCTTAAGGAAGATTCAAACTGAGTCAAAGTTTCTTCAGTACTCTATTTCTTTCACCACCGATGAGAGAGAACCCCAGCATTCTTTGAATATAGAAGTCCCACATTTCTTGGTTGTTCTTAGACTCGAAGTCCATTTAGGTGGGAGAAGATGACTGGGAAGGAACTCACTTCTGTGCTCAGCAGGTAAAGTTGGAGGAGTCATCCTGCGTCCACAGGCCTCAGTGTCGGTCAGGTGGGGATCCATCAGAGGGGATGGGTGTGATCTGGCAGCTTGGGAGGCCTGAGTGGTGGGGAGGGAAGAGCAGAGCTTTACTACCCAGGCCCACTCCTGGGGAAGGGGCCATCAGGGCTTGGTGCTTGGCCTCCAGAATGGTTTGGAAAGGCCCGTGTGATGTGGTGGTTCTCATGATCTCTTCCAGGAACTCGAGCTCTTCGAACATCTCCACCATCTCCTGTTTTTGTTTAGATGGCTTGACATGCTCTTTCTCCAGTTCTCCAGCCAGAGAATTGAGTTCCTCCATCAGAATCAGGTTGATCCTCAGCATCTCTCTGTATGTGTCAATGAGGCCGGGTATATTTAAGGACTCTCTCTCTAGGCTGGCCTTCTTTAAAGATGTCTCCATCTCTGCATTCTCCTTTTTAGCAGTGTAAATCTTGTCGATGAGTTGGCATTTCTCTTCAATCTGTGCAGCCAGTGCTTTGGCGAGCTGCTTCTCAAGTCTTATGTAAAGTCGACTCTGAACAGACCGAAGCAGTCTCAGTGTAAAGAAGAGACCTACAAAGAAGCTGAAGACGATGGACAGATACACCACCGTCTCCCACTGGAGGCTCTGGAAAGTGAACCATGAACTAAAGCCTTTGGACAGCAGCCACACCAGCACCTCACTCAGCTGGCCAAGGATCAGCCCAAAGCCAAGCTCCACAGAGGACAGCATCCCCTCCATGGCACTGATTCAGCACAGTGCTCTGCCCAGTTACCATAGGGCCACCAGGCACAACAAACCTCAGGGAACACCCCAACATTCCACCTGGAACCCCATGAGCAACTGACATCCTGGATTGGTCAGTTATCTGCTCAGTGTTGGGGGAGGTTGGTGGGGGGAGATTTATAAATAAAATGTGCTTCTCCCCCCACTCCCCAAAAAAGAATGGATAAGCACTGAGGTCCTACTGTACAGCACAGGGAACCAAATCCAATCTCTTGTGATAGAATATGATGGAAGATAATATGAGGAAAAAAAAATGTATTACTCAGTCACTTTGCTGTATAGCAGAAATTGACACAACATTGTAATTTTTAAAATAAAAAAAAAGACGATTAATATGGCAGAGTAGAAGGACTGGAGCTCACCTTCTGCCATAAAAGCAACAAAATTACAGCCAACTGCTGAAGAACCTTCAACAAACAGACCACCAACTATCAAAAAAGGTATCCTACTCCAGAAGACAAAGAGGAAGTTACACCAAGACAGTAGGAGGGGCAATTATGCAATTAGAAGCAATCCCATACCTGCTGGGTGGCCCACAGACTAGAAAGTAACTAAATCGCTGAGGCTCACCTCCAGGAGTGAGAGTTCTGAGCCCCATGTCAGGTTCCCACACCTGGGGATCTGGCATTGGAAGGAAGACCCCCCAGAGCATTTGGCACCAAGAGCCAGCAGGGCTCGTGCACAGGAGCTCCCAGGGACTGGGGGAAACAGAGATGCCATTCTTGAAAGGTACACTCAGGCTTTCCTGTGCACTGGGTCCCAGGGCAAAGCAGAAACTCCACAGGAATCTGGGTCAGACGTGCATGTGGTGCTTGTTTTGGCGGATCTTCAGCAAGGAAGCCTGCAGCAAGCCCGCGTACCAACATCAGCCACCAGGGGGTTGCACATCGGATGCAAGAGAGGCTGCAATCCTATTGTCAGCTTGGGGTCACGAAGAACATCGTTCTGACGTCAGCAGGTACAGATCCAGATGTTACTTCCTGACCAAAAATTCTGATCCTGTTATGTTCCGGACAGGAAGGGTGAGGAAGATGGAGGGTCCAGTGGCTCCTCCTCTGCTGGGGAAGTTTCTTGTCAGCAATGAACTCATTTAATCCTCACGTAAAGGGATAGAAAACAGTAGCTCCATTTCCCCAGTGGGGCCCTTGGGCCCTGGCAGGGTTCTGTGGGCGCCAGGGTCACAAGGCGTGGATATGAGTTGGGAATCTTAAGCACTGTTTCCCTGCGCCTGCAGGTGGTGGTTGGGGACCTGGAATACCCTATACTGGGTATTCTTAATTCGCCTATCTTCAAGTTCATTGATACTTTTTTCTGTCAACTCAAAATTTGTTGTTGAGGCCTTCTAGTGATTTTAAAATTTTAGTCAGTGTACTTTTCAACTCTAGATTTTGTGTTTTATTTTTATAATTCCTATCTTTTCATTAATATTCTATATCTCATGGGACATTGTTGTCATACTTCCCTTTAGTCATTTAGACATAGTTTCCTTTAGTGATTTGAGACTGTGTATTTGAACATATTTAAAGTAGTTGATGTTAACAACTTTGTCTAGTTAAGTCTAATATATGAGTTTCCTCAGCAAATTTATATTGACTGCAGTTTTCCCACTGTGTGGGGGCTATACTTTCTTGTTTCTTTGTTTTTTTTTGAAGACACAGTGCTTTTATTTTTACTTATTTATTTATTTTTGATTTTTAGGGCCGCACCCATGGCATATGGATGTTCCCAGGTTAAGGGGTGGAATTGGAGCTATAGCTGTCATTGTACACCACAGCTCATGGCAATGCCGGATCCCTGACCTACTGAGGGAGGCTGAGGATCAAATCCGCATCCTCATGGATACTAGGCAGGTTCTTTCTGCTGCGCCACAACTGGAACTCCTCTTGTTTCTTTAAATGTGTCATAATTTTTGTTGAAAACCACACAATTATGTATATGTGTGCACATATATATATACATGCATATTTGATATATTTTGTATCCATAACATGGCAACTCTGGCAAACAGATTTTTTTCTGTTGCTCAAGGTTTTTTAAATTATTGTTGCTTTTGCTACTTTTGTTGTCTTGTTTATTGATTTGAACTATTACTGTCTATTTGTCTTGTGTGGCCACTGAGCATTATTGGGTATTATGCCAATTCATCTTATATAATTGGGTCCATTTAGATAGAGGAAATTTTTAGTTTGGGCTTGTGGCTTATGATTAAAATGTTTATGGAGTTATCAAAATGATTACAAAAAATAAGGAAACATTTATTGAATGCTTACTGTGTGTTCTTAGAGAAATTGTATGTTTTGGTTAACAGGATTTCCTAGTAAAGAAAGACAACCAGAAACTCAGGGCTTTTTTTTTTTGCCCTCCTTGAATATGGTATAATCCTCTAGACATGTACTTGTGGGTTTTCATGCCTTAGTAGTCTGAGATAATTGAATTTATTTTTTTTAGCATCATGTCATCTTGTACTACTTGAGAGTCATAATTGAGAGTATCATTTTCAATGCTGTAGAAGAGATTGGGATGATTGTTGCCTTCAAACATTTGATAAGAACATGGAGTTAAAATACAGTTATATATCTTTGAGTTTTTAAAATGTGAATATATATGACTTTGTATTTTGTTTAATTTATATCACCTTTCACTTTGAGCAAGACATAAATGGCTTGCCATTGTTGTGAATAATTATTAGAGATACTTTTTTTATTTTCATTAGCCTGTCCTGAAAAGCAGTGAAGCATACTGGCATTTCTTTGAGAAGTAATGCCATATTTCACTATTCAGAATGCAAATTTAGCAGTTCCCCGAACAAACAATTTGAAGTTTCTACACTTATCATGAATTTAAGGATATAAAGGACCTGTTACTGGATTTTTTTAGAAGGTATAGCCTAGTTAGATATTTCTTCTGGTTAGGTACTTCCTATTACAATATTTGAATCATGTGTACTTTTGGGCCAGGTATTTATGTATTTATTTATCACCAGACAGATGTGCCATGTTTGGATGGTGTATATTGCTCTCAAAAGCTCACCATAAAGTTGCTGAAGGTGATAGAGTAGGTTACTAGGAGTATAGCAAATTCCTCTGTATTTTCTAGTTAATGTAAAATATATTTTTATTTATCTTTTATTTTTTTACTTTTTATTTTTCATTTCTTTGGTCTTTTTAGGGCCTCACCTGTGGCCTCTGGAGGTTCCCAGGCTAGGGGTCAAATTGGAGCTGTAGCTGCCAGCCTACACCACAGCCACAGCAGTGCCAGAACTGAGCTGCATCTGTGACTTAAACCATAGCTCATGGCAACGCCAGATCCTTACCCTCCTGAATGAGGCCAGGGATTGAACCTGAGTCCTCATGGTTGCTAGTAAGATTCGTTTCCTCTGAGCCATGACGGGAACTGGTAGTAAAATATAAAAACACTAACCAAAGACATTTACGCACAATGAAATAACTTAAATGCTATTAGTGGAAATTAGTAAGTAAAACTTACTGTTGTCAGTGCCTTCACCTAATAGGTAGCATTTTTTTGGCTTTGATTAAATATTTACTTAGTAGGTGAATAATGTCAGTTGACATTTCTATAGCATCATGACACTACAGCATATGAAATACATTGGGAGTGCCTATATTGCCTTTAGGAAAACTTTGGACTTTTAGCTAATGGCTCAGTTAACCTTTATAATGGTGAAGAGGAAAAGTCTGTATTGCTCAGAAGGGGTCATATTTTTCAGGAATATACCCAATTATAGAGGGAAAGGAGAACTTTGTGTGCTTCAGACATTTTTTTTTTCTTTTCAAATGCACATTTAATTATGTTATGGATGAATCGAGTCTATATACTTAGAAATCTTTTATAAATAAAACTGATACTCATTTATTAGGTATGAAAGTGAAAAAAAATTTACATTTTAGCATCCAATGAACAAATTTATCCTGTTGAGGAAAGTGGTACTTTAAGAAGAAATAAAGATTAGTCATTAGAACTGCCTTTTTTAGTTTTATCTTAGAAAAATATGAGCAAGTAAGTCCTTTATGTGTTTCTTTTGGTAAATAAGTGTTTTATGTTGAAGGGCACTATTAGCAGGTTAATACCTTTGGTTGATGCATGAACAAGGATTTAATAATTATCAAAACTGAGTTTAGTGAAAGTGAAAAAATTGACAACTGATATATGTTGAGAAGCAAATTTCAGTTCAACAGAAATCTTTATTGAGCCCTGACTTTATTTCATGTTCCTGTACTGGGCACTGGAGGATATAGATAAATGCCACTTGGTTTTCAAGAATCTCACAGTCAAGTAGGGGAGAGTAATAATATAAACTGATACATTATAGGGAGAGCGCTGATTGGGAAAAAACAGGATCCTGAAAATTAGCTAGAATAGGGGTGTGCGGGAAGACTCTGATGAAGCTGGAGACATTGCTCCCCCTGAACTTTGATGTGTATTCTTGGCCAATGGAAGCATCCTTCCCACCCTCAGTGGTAGTGGCCTTCCCACCCACAGTGGGAGCTACTTCCTCATTCCCAGTGGGAGTGGCCTCACTACCCCTGGCTGAGATCTAAGGGGATTGATTCGGCATGAATGCTGTTCACTGTAGCAGCTGCCAAGCAAATCAGTGCTGATCTTCTCAGGACCTGCCCCCAGCACTCTTAATTCTAGACCTATGACTGGACCTAAATCTCAGCAGGCTTCTAAAGGTAAGGTACAAAGTGTGACCCAGGGGAAATGTGCCACACTCCGAAAGAACTACTTGTGTTTTCTAATGTATACAGATGGAAATCCAGGGAACATGTGTGGGAATGCATACTAAAGATGTGGCGTAACATAGAGTTCAACGAGGCAGCATTTACTGATATGGGCTTACTAAGTAGAGATTCTGCCTTTAGTGTGTTTGGCTGAAATATGGACCAAAAGGTGGTACACAGTGAGTGACTTGGAAATGCTGGACCTGTCTTGGTTCCTTGTAGAGGAAGGGATTCAAAGGCTTAGAGAGCTTGGAATGTTAGAGTGGATTTGTCATTTAAGAACTGCTCACTCAGACTGGGAGGGTCCAGAAGATATACCTTTCACCAACATTGTTAGAGTTATATTGTGAGGGGAGCTCTGGCATTCTTAAAGAGCTCTGTGATTGCTTCAGCGGGAATGCAGTCGTTGCACTGGAAAGCGTAAATGCAGTGGGAGGAAATGAATTCCAGGGTGGCAGAGGCCAGATGGTGACATCCAACTGTCGAAGGCAAGGTTAGAATGGTTTAGACAGAAGAGTCAAAGTGACAGAATAGTCTGACTCATGTGGACCAGTGGTGTTGGCTAGCTGATCATGGTGTTCCCAGAAGTGAAATAGGGAGTCTACTAAATTCTTACCTGTATGAGCAGAAAAGTTCTAGATCAAGTGATCTAAAGTCTAGCCTGAAAAAGCAGAAATTCATGACCCAGCAATCAATTCTGAGACTTGAATTTTTACAGACTTTGAACCCCTTGAATGAAGAGAAGGCAGTGTTTCCTTGAAGAAGGACCCCAGTATACTA
This sequence comes from Sus scrofa, assembly GCF_054392235.1. Lineage (NCBI taxonomy): Eukaryota > Metazoa > Chordata > Mammalia > Artiodactyla > Suidae > Sus > Sus scrofa. The sequence continues at coordinate 52,311,901 of NC_139387.1, read as the reverse complement.
TCAAAAAATTTACTGTCATTTTTTTCTCTCAGCCCTTCTTAAAGGGTTCTATGGCCCTTTACCAGGATAATTGTGTTTTGGAGAAAAGGAAATAATCAGACCTTTAAGGACTGCTGGATATTGCCTCTAAACTAACACTAATCCAGGACACCAAATTGTCCCTTTGGTCTATCAGTCAGAATAGTGATTTTTGGAAATCGATGAAGTTTTAGTTTAGGTCTGTCTCACAGTGGGTCCAGTGGTTCCTAAATCCATCCTGTGGTTATTTCCCCAAGTTCCAGGATGCATAATTGGAATAGATATACTCAGTAGCTGGCACAGTCTCTACATTGGTTGCTTATCTGGTGGAGTGAAGGTGACTATGGTGAGAAGGGACAAATTGAAGCCACTAGAATTGCCTCTGTCTAAGAAAATAGTAAGCCAAAAGCAATACCTAATTTCTGGAGGGATTGCAGTTATTAGTACCATCATTAAGGAAATGAAACATACGGGGATGGTGATTCCCTCCACTTCCCCATTCATCTATCTCTTTGGCCTGTAGAAGACAGATAGATCTTTAGAATGAACAAGCAGTAAGAGATGAGTATGATTGCTAAGTTGATGAGGGGTGGACTTGTGATGGTTAATATTATGGGTCATCTTGGGATATCCTGGGACAATGGAGTGCCCAGATATTTGATCAGACTTTATTCTGACTGTGTGAGGGTGTTTCTTGATGAGATTAACATTTGAATTACTAGACTGAGTAAGCAGATTGCCCTCATCTGGTCATTAAAAGACCTGAATAGGACAAAAAGCTAAATAAGAAGGAACTTTTGCCTGATTGCTTGAGCTAGGACATTGGCTTTCTCCTACACTTGAACTGGGTGGGACCTTTTTCGATGCAGACTGGAACTATACCATCCTGGGTTTCCCAACTTGGGACTTCTTACCCTTCATAATCTTTTTTTTTTTTTTTTTCCTTTGTCTTTTTAGGGCTGCACCTGCAGCATATGGAAGTTCCCAGGCTAGGGGTTAAATCCGAGCTGCAGCTGCTGGCCTACTCCACAGCCACAGCAACACCGGATCCAAATAACCTGCTACCTACAGTGCAGCTCATGGCATTGCCAGATCCTTTAACCCACTTGAGCAAGGCCAGGAATCAAACCTACATCTTCATGGATTCTAGTTATGTTCTTAACCCGCTGAGCCACAATGGGAACTCCTTAGCCTTCATAATCTTATGAGCCAGTTTCTCTTAATCTAGTTCTCTCTTATAAAATTATATTAAAATTATGTTATTTTATGATACTTATATACATAAAATTATTGTTTTTTGTACAATTGACCCTTGAACAATGTAGGGGTTGGGTGCTAACCCTCATATGATCTAATGCCTTACTAGTCATCCTGCTGTATCTATGGTTCCGCATCTGGTTTTGCATCTGCGGTTCTACACCCATGGCTTCTGCCAGCCGTGGACCATGTAGTACTGCACTACATACTTATTTGAAAAAAAATTGCATGTAAGTGGACCCATGCAGTTCCAACTCATGTTTTCAAGAGTAGGTTGCCTTTGTCTGGAAGACCCTGACCAATAAACTCACCATAAAAGTAAACAATTAATTTATTATTTCCTCTTCCAACAGTGTGTCTTTGGCATATAGAGCTAATAAAAATTAAAAAAATATATGGTTATCTTACCACTGTATCTGTCAGTTTACTTTGTAAATTGCCTTTATTCCTTACAGTATTCTCAAACTCACATGACAAAGAAAGGAGTATATAGTAGGGGGATGGGAAATTAATAAAATATTTAAAGATACTGAATTCTAGCATAAGGATAATTTATTTATAGTAAAACTCTTAGAACATGGCTAAAACCTCAGAATTAGATTAGTCATAGACATATTTAAACAGTGTACCTGTATTTCCAAGTATATTGACACTTAAACAACAGTCTGTAATGATTACTGACAGATGTCTGCCGTTGACTTACATATATTCTGTAAAGCTCAGGTATTGTTACAGCTATTGTTCTTTGCACTTTTATTTTTCTAACGGAAAATAGTTATGCTAGAAGATAATCACATATACTGGTAAGAGATTTAATAAACATAGTAAAGTGAAATCACATGTCTGATAAAGTATTACTTAAATAAAAAAGAGAGGGAAAAAACTTGTAAACAGCAGTACTCAGTACTTTGTTATTTTTTAAAAAGTAAAGTAAGCTGAGGGGAGCAATCATGAAGTCTATAGGATTTCTCCTAAGAAGTTTTTAGGGAAAAAGGGTTGTTTGGATATTTTTAGCATTGAAAGTTGGTTAATTACCACTCATTTTTTCCATTGTGATTGTGTAGCAATGCTGAGATTATGCACAAATCTTTTTTTTTTTTTTAAATTGACTTTCGTAGACTTCCTCTGTGTCTCTCATGTTAGATGACATAGTAAGCTTTTTTTTGGATCTCAGGTTTAGAAAATGTATAGTGGTTTTCTAAGCAGAGCAAGTCTACATTCCTCTGCAATTCAGCTACTTTAACCTGGTTTCAATAATTAAAAGAAAATATATATTCTGCCTCAAAAATATCATAGAACTTAGTTATTCTAATCAAGAAAGGTAAACATCTTTTTGGGAGCTTATGTGTAATGTGTTGGTAGACATTGTCAACTTTCAAGGAGGGAGGTAACCATGACAGTTGAATAAACTATATAGAGAAGCTAGGGTTATATATGGTTATATATGTGGAAAAGGCGGGGCTTATGTTTCTATGTGTAGGAACTGAAGCATTCTTTCATATAGTTAATCTGTTCTGATCCATTCTTAGAATAACATGATGGGCAGTTGTTCAGAGCAATGTTGTTATAATAGAAAATACTATTTCTTCATATGTGAAACTGAAACTGAAATTTATTGATGACTTTATGTATGTATTGAGAAAGTCATTGTGAGGCTTATCAATAAAATGTTGCTTTCATACATGTGTTACCACACATATGTCCCTATGTATGTTTTACATTAAATTACCTGGAAATATTGATATCCTCCAATTCACAGTAATCTTTAAATATCCTTGTATAGTAGTTTATAGTAGTTTACACATAAACCAAGTTTGTGCATATTTGAGTTGTATGTAGCTCTTAGGCAGCTTTTAGGAAAATTTCTGAAATAGCAATTTTGACCTGACTACTTAATATTAAGTTAACAGTTGTAAGGTATGCTTGGATTTTTTTCTCACTATTTGAGAAGGTGAAGTTAGTAAAGTCAATCAAAAATAATAAGTGTTTATTAATGTTTATTGATATTGTTTATTAATGTTCTGTGTGGGGGAAAAAGTTGCAAACTTCAGAATAGCTGGAAGAGACAGAAGATGAGGCTGGAAGTGTAAATTTGAGCCAGATTATTAAGGGACTCTAGATCTCTAGAGATAGGTTACCAGTGGCAGAATGGGAAATGTAAACATGGGCATGATGAAGTCAACCCTGGGCAGGCTGGGGTAATGCACTTACTTGACTATTTGGGGAAAAAAAAAATCAAAACAGTATTTAATCATTTTACTTAATAATCTGAAAAGATAAAGCTTTTCTGGGGACAAAAGGTGGTGGTATGACAGAACTTTAAAAGTATGGAGAAACTTTTACTAAGCAGAAAGCTGATTCTAATTTGGGTGTGCCTGGTAACTTCTCCAGTCTCAGGCAGCCTAGCTTATTATAGAGAACTTTAAAAAATCTGATGCAGATAACATCCCATATTTTCTTAAAACCTAAGGCTGTCTTCCTGTTTTCCTAATACATTTATCCCACGCTATTCCAGTCTTGGTTTTCCAGTTTGGTGACGCCATGCTCTGTTTTCCCTTCCTCCATCATCTGTTTGATCTTTTGGATACCCTATTCCAGCTTACCTATATTAAACACCCCAATGCACTTTACACACTGCAGAGACTTTTTCTCTAATTCTTAATCCCTCACCCTCTTTGATTTTTGTAGCAACTGTAGCCCTACCTAAGATCATCTTTCCTTTGGCCTCAATTTCAAGAAATGCCTGTAAGCTGATCTGTTTGCCTAATGAGCTCTTTCTACTACTACTTTCTACTCCTGCTAGAGGAAGGGACTTAGCACTAATGATAAGCAGTAAGATTGTGATAATGTATCGTCTTTGGTTTCCTTCATCAGGGTTCTGTAGTTTTCAGAGTATAGATCTTTCACTTCCTTGGTTAAGTTTTATTCCTAGAAATTTTATTCTTTTTTGATGCAATTTTAAATGAGATTGTTTTCTTGCTTTTTCTGATAGTTCATTTTTAGTATATTGAAAAGCAAAATATTTCTGTATATTTATCTTGTATCCTGTAACCTTACTGAATTATTTATTATTTCTAATAGTTTTTTTTGGTGGGGACGTTAGCGTTTTCTATATACAGTATCATGTAATCTGCAAAAGTGACAGTTTTAATTCTTCCTTTCCAGTTTGCTTTTTATTTCTTTTTCTTGTCTGATTGTTGTGCCTTGGAATTCTTGTGCTGTGTTAAATACAAGTGGTGAGAGTGGACATCCTTGTCTTGTTCCTGATTTTAGAGGAAAGGCTTTTAGCTTTCTACCTTTGAGTATGATGTTGGGTGTGGGTTTGCCATAAATAGCCTTTATTATATTAAGATATGTTCCTTCTGTACTTTGATGAGCATTTTTGTCACAAGTGGATGTTGAATTTTGTCAAATATTTTTTTTGTCTATGGAGATGATCATATGATTTTTTTTTAATCCTTCTGTTTGTTAATGTGATACATCACATCCGTTGATTTGCAAATACTGGACCATCCTTGTATCCCTGGAATAAATCCTATTTGATGATGGCATGTGATCCTTTTTATATGTTACTGAATTTGGTTTGCTAATATTTTGTTGAGGATTTTTGAATCTTCATCAGAGATATTGAATTATAATTTTCTTTTACTCTAGTGTCTTTGTCTGGTTTTGGTATCAGGGTACTGGTGGCTTCATAGGATGAACTTAGAAGTGTTCTGTCTACTTTTTTGGAATAGTTTGAGAAGGATAAGTATTAGCTCTTCTTTATGTTTGGTAGATTTCTTTTGTGAAGCTCTTTGGCTCTGGACTTTTGTTTTCTATGAGTTTTTAAATTACTGATTTAGTTTTCCTTCTGTTCAGATTATTTCTTCCTGTCTTAGTCTTGGCAGTTATGTTTCTATAAATTTGGCATTCTGTAAATTTGTCCAGTTCTTCTTGATTTTCCAGTTTGTTGGCATGTAACTGTTCACATTATTCTCTTGTGCTTTTTTTGTATCTCTGTAGTATCTTTCATTTCTTATTTTGTGTATTTGGATCCTCTCTCTTATTTTCTTGATGAGTCTGTTTTAAAAGTTTATCAATTTTGTTAATTTTTTCCAGATACCAGTTCTTGGTTTTATTGATTGTGTGTGTGTGTGTGTATGTGTGTGTGTGTGTGTGTGTGTATGTTAGGTTGCTTATTTGTGATTTTTATTGTTCCCTGAGTCAGGCCTGTATTTCTGTAAACTTCCCTCTTAGAACTGTTTTTGCTGCATCTCATAAATTTTGAAAAGTTATGTTTCCATTTTCTTTTGTTTTTAAGTATTTTCTGATTCCCTCATTGACCCATTAGTTTTTTAGCAGCATGTTGCTTATTCTCCACATATTTGTTCTTTTCCTATTTTCCTTTTTATAATTTATTTTTATTTTCATACATTGTGGTAGGAAAAATGCTTGATATAATTTTTATCCTCTTAAATTTGTTGATGAGACTTTGTGGCCTAGCGTGTGATAAGTCCAAGAAAACATTCCATGTGCACTTGAAAGAATGTGTGTGTTCTGCTGTTTTTGGATAAACATTCTGTAGACATCTATTAAGTTCAGCTGGTCTGATATGTCATTTAAGCGTTCTGTTTTCTTACTGATTTTCTATCTAGATGATCTACCCATTGGTGTACATGGAGTGTTAATGTCCCCTAATATATTTTATTATTGTCAATTTTTTCTTTTCTATTAATATTTGCTTTATATATTTAGGTGCTGTATTAAGTGCATGTATATTAGTTAGTGTTACAGCTTCTTCTTGTATTGATCCCTTTATAGTTATGTAATGCCACCTTTGTTTTTTGTCACAGACTGTTTTAAAAGATTGAGTATTGCTATTCCTACTTTTAAATCATTTCATTTTGCATGAAATATCTTTTTCCATCCTCTCACTTTCAGTCTGTGTGTATCTGTAGCTCTGAAGTAAATCTGTTCTAAGTAGCATACCGGTGGGTCTTGGTTTTATCCACTTGGCAAGCCTATTTTTTTTTTTTTTTAATTTTATTGCACTGACATTTAAAGCAATTGTTGATAGATAATTGTCATTTTGTTATTTGTGTTCTAATTGTTTTTGTAGTTCTTCTGTGTTCTTTTCTTCTTTTAGTTTCTTCCCCTTGTGGTTTGATGATCTTTTTTAGTGGTATGCTTGTGTTTCTTTCTAGTTTCTTTGTGTATCTATTGTTAGTTTTTGAATTGTGATTACAATGGGGTTTATATATGTTAACCTATATCTTTATCTGCTTGTTTTAAATAGGTTATCATTTAAGTTTACACCCATTCTAAAATATCTACATCTTTTACTGCCCTCCAGTACATTTTGTGTTTTTGATGTCATTTTATATCTTTATGTTTATCCCTTTACTGATTATTGTAGTTATAGTTGAATTCACAACATTTCTTCTATTAATCTTTGTTCTAGCTTATGCTTTTACTATGTATTTGCTTTTATAATGGATTTTTTCCTTTCCTATAGATTCTTACTTCTTGTTGTAATTTTTCCTTTTACACTTAGAGAAGACCTTTAAAAGTCTTTAGTATTTCTCTTGGGATAGGTATAGTGTTGTTTTTTTGTTTTTTTTTAATGGCTGCGCCTGTGGCATGTGGAAATTCCTGTGCTACAGGGTTGACTTGGAACTGCAGCCGAGGCCTATGCTACAGCCACAGATCAAAACTGGATCTGAACCACATCTGTGACCTATGCTGCAGCTTGTGGCTGTGCCAGATCCTTAACCTATTGAGCAAGGCCAGGGATGGAATTTTCATCCTCACAGAGGCTATGTTGGGTTCTTAACCTACTGATCCACAGTGGGAACTGATAAATTTTTAGTTTTTGCCTGTGTGAGAAGATTTTTTTCATCTCTCCTTCAATTGTAAATGATAATGTTGCTGGCTAGAGTGTCCTGAGTTGCAGGTTTTTTTCTTTTAGCACTTTGAGTATATCATGCCGCTTACTTCTGGTCTGCAAAGTTTTTGCAGAAAAATCAGCTGACAACCTAATGGAGTTTCCCTTATATATGGCTTTTTTTTTTTTAAATTAAAAAATTTTTTTTGCTGCCTTTATAATTCTCTGTTTAATTGTGGCCATTTTAATTATGATATGTCTTTGTGTGAGTCTCTTTGGTTTCATCTTGTTTGGGATCCTCTGTGATTCCTCTGTCTGGATATCTGTTTCCTTATCCAGACTTGATAAGTTTTCATCCAGCAATTTTATCAATTATGTTTTCAATCCCCTTCTCTCTTTCTTCTCCTCTGATACCCTTATAATGTGAATGTTGATATGCTTGATGTTGTCCTAAAGATCCTTTAAACTGTTCTTATTTATTAAATTTTTTTTCTGTTTTAATTGGGTGATTTCCGTTATTCTGTCTTTCAGATCACTTATGCATTTTTCTGTATCACCTAGTTTGTTGTTAATTCCTTCTAGTGTGTTTTTTACTTCATTCATTGTATTTTTCATTCTGAGTGGTTCTTTTTATAATTTCCAACTCCTTGTTAAAAATCTCACTGTATTCATCTCTTCTTTTTTTCTTTTTTGGGTTGTATGAGTGGCATATGGAAGTTCCCAGGCTAGGTGTTGAATGAGAGCTGCAGCTGCAGGTCTGCGCCACTGCACAGCAATGTAGGATCTGAGCCGTGTCTGCAGCCCACACCACAGCTTACCGCAAAGCCAAATCCTTAGCCCACTGATCAGGGCCAGGGATCAAACCTGTGTCCTCATGAATACTAGTAGGGTTCATTACCACTGAGCCACAAGGAACAACTCCCTCTTTTTCTAATCCAATTAACATTTTAATGTTAACGATTTGAACTATTTAGCTGAAAAAAATGTTTATTTCTGTATCATTGTTTTTTTCAGAGTGTTTCTTTTTCAACTGAAACAACTCCCTCTGTCTTCTCATTTTGCTTACTTTCTCTGTCTCTATAAAAGTAGATCGGACAGTTATCTATTACTGTCTTGCAGGGTTGTCCTTGTGTGAGTTTCCCCATATAGTCTGCTTGTGCCAAGTGGCTGGATCTGATGTGAACACAAATCACACCTTTTTTCCTGGGGTGTACTGGTAGGTATCATCTTGATAGGAGATGGAGGGGCCAAGGTCAGAGCTAGATGTGAGCTAGGGCTACTGCTCTGTTTGGTGGCTGCTGCTGCCCTATTAGGAGGCAGCGTTGGGTCCCATGTTGCTGGAGCAGAAGCTCTGAGGCTCAGGTCGAAGCTTCCCCCATTCCCTTTAAGTATGTGTCTTTCCCCTTCTCAACACACAGGAGCAATGCTTGAACAAGAGGGCTTGGTGCAGGCACTAGGTGTCAGTTTGGATATAGGCTGTCGTGGTCCAACCACAATCAGAGACCTGGACTCCTTCTGATGGCTGTGTAAGTGCCAGTTATGGCTCTTTTGGCCCTGTTATGTTGTCTGAATTGTCCTCACAGCTGAATTCTCCCCTCAGCTGCATCAGCACTTACCCCAGTGTGGAGCTGTGTTGTGAAGCAAGCAGAGCCAGAACTTTTGCTTGGCTCAGGCTGGGCTATGCGCCAGGGCAGTCAGCAAACCAGCAAGTGACCTGTACAGTTTCAATCTACCCTCTATTCCATGTTCTGTGTTTAAGCAAGGGTGTGCACACTCCTCACAATGGAAAGCAGAGTATAGGCCACTCAGAGCTCTCCTTCTAGTCCTCCAACTGAAAAGGAGACTTATCTTATCCTGTTCCTGGTGTCAGACCCTAGGGCAGGGTGCCTAATATGTGGCTCAAATCACTTACTCCCCAGGTAGGATCTCTATTTATGTAACCTCCTCTTCTCACTCTCCTCCTGGGAGCCCAGGCCTTAATAGGCCTGATTGCTTCTCTTCCCTCCCTACCCAATTCTGTGTGGATCTTTCTTACAGTCTTGGTTATAAAGGGGTCTTTCTGCCAGTCTCCAGTTAGTTTTCAGTGAGAATTGTTACACATGTAGATGTATTTTTATGTGTTCATGGGGAGAAGGTAAATTCCTTGTCCTCCTACTGTCCCATCTTGATCTCCTCTCCTAGATTCCTTTGTTTTTTTTTTTTCCTTGCTTTTTAGGGCTGCATATGTGGCATATGGAAGTTCCCAGGATAGGAGTTGAATCAGGGCTACAGCTGCACACACAGCCACAGCAAGACAGGATCGGAGCCACATATGCGACCTATACCACAGGTCATAGCAATGCTGCATACTTAACCCACTGAGTGAGGCCAGGGACTGAACCCTCATCCTCATGGATACTAGCCGGGTTTGTTACCACTGAGCTACAATGGGAACTCTCCTCTCCTAGATTCTTATATGTAGACATTGCTGGATGTGGTCTGTTGTAGCATGCAGAGCCCAGGCTCCAGAATCATATAACTTCTTTCTGCTGCTTCTGGCTTCACAAATTAGAAAACTGTCTCTCAACCTTGCCTCTCTAAAATCTCTCTTTATCCTCTGTAATATTCTTTGATCTGAAGTCTAATTTTTCTGATGCTAATATAGCCCTTTCACCTTTATTTTTGATTAGTGTTTGCATGGTATATCTTTTTCAGCTGTTTAATTTTATCTTTTTTTTTTTTTATCTTCATAGCCAAAATGAAATTTTTGTGGCGTTTTATAGTTCTTGTTTTTTTTGTTTATTGTGACAATCTCTGCTTTTATTTTAGTTATTTAGGTCATTTGCTTTTAATGTACTTATCAATATGGTTGCTTTTAAATATATCATTTTGCAATTTATTTCCCATTTCTTCCCCCTTTGCCCCTATTTTCCCTAAGTTTTTAAAATTTAATTTCATTTTATGTTTCCTAATTAATACTATTGTTGATTAATTAATTGCTTTAGGGTCTACAATATATATATTTATATATATATATATTTTTTGGTCTTTTGTTGTTGTTGTTGTTGCTGCTATTTCTTGGGCCGCTCCCGCGGCATATGGAGGTTCCCAGGCTAGGGGTTGAATCGGAGCTGTAGCCACCGGCCTATGCCAGAGCCACAGCAACGCGGGATCCGAGCCGCGTCTGCAACCTACACCACAGCTCACAGCAACGCCGGATCGTTAACCCACTGAGCAAGGGCAGGGACCGAACCTGCAACCTCATGGTTCCTAGTCGGATTCATTAACCACTGCGCCACGACGGGAACTCCCCTACAATATATATATTTTTAACTTATTAGTCTAATTTCAAATATTATCATTCAATTTCATGTACACTGTAAGAATTTTATAGCAGTGCATATCCATTTCCTGTCATCAGTTGTGGTATTGATATTATTCAGCTGACTTTTACATATTCTATAAAGCCAAAAATTCATTGTTATTTCTTTTGCTCTGTATAGTTAGTTATTTTTTAAATTTTATATTCATCCTCATATTTACCATTTCTGGCACTCCTAATTCCTTTTCTTCAGATCCAAATTCCTATATGGTTCCATTTTTCTTCTCTCTGAGGAACTTTCTTTAACATTTCTTTTTTTGCTGGTCTGCTGGCAAAGAATTCTCTCAGCTTTTGTTTGTCTGGGAAAATATCTTTTTTTCCCTTTCAGTTTTAAAGATATTTTTTCTGGGCAAAGAATTACATGCTGCTATGTATTTTTTTTTTTTTTTTCCTTTTAGTACTTTTAAGATATCTCTCCATTAGGGTTTCTGATGAGAAGTCTGCTTTTATTCTTATTTTAAAAGTTCTTTTGTATGTAATGTGTCCCTTTTTTTGGTTGTTTAAGAAATTTTCAGTTTTCTTAGTTTTTCACAAGAGAATATAATGTGCATTGGTATGGTTTCTTTATATTTGGCTGTTTAGATCCCTGGATCTTTGGGTTTATAGTTTTCATGAAATGTAGACAATTTTCAACTACATTTCTTAATATTATCTTGTTCCACATCTCTCCCTTTTTTTCTGGGCCTCCAATTACACATGTTTTAGACTACTTGATGTTACTCCATAGTTTTTCTCAGTATTCTTTCTTTTTGTACTTCATTTTGAATAATAATTATTATAATTCTTAAACTTCATGATCTTGTTTTCTGTAATGTTTAACTGCTGCTAATCTCATTCTGTGTATATTTTATTTTAGAAGTTTTCTTCTGAAAGTTCCATTTGAGTCTTTTTCATATTATTCATGTTTCTTATCTCTGATCATTTTTTCTTCTACTTTCCTAAACATATGAAATATGTTTACAATAGCTGTTTTCATGTCTCTACTTTTTCCAGTGTCTTCTTAATTTCTGTGTTTTTATTGAGTGATTTTTCTCCTGGTTATTGGTCATATTTTCTTATTTTTTTGTATGCCTGTTACCTTTTGATTGGATTAAGGCATTTTGAATATTATCTTGGTGATTGCTGAATTTTGTTGCGTTATCTCAAATAGTGTTGTATTTTGTTCTGGTTCTACGTTATGTTACTTGAATTCAAGTGGATTATTTTGAAGCACATTTTAAGATTTGTTAGTGTGGGACCAGAACAACCTTTTGTTGTAGGTCTGATTTAGCCTCCTTACTGCTAAGGAGATGCTTTCCTGAGGATTCAGCTAAATGTTCAATGTATTAAGAGGTTTATCTACTTGGACTAGTAAGAGCACAAACCATTGCCAGCTGTGTGAGTTCAAATGTTGTTCTGTCTACACACTTGTTTTTCCTTCCCTATCATTGTGTAGTTTTCTCCCAGTGTAGGTTAGTACTCAAAGACTTTAGCAGACTTTTCTGTCTCTGGAGTTCTAACTGGATGCAGTTCTCTGTTCTCATTTTTTTTTTTACCCTGGAAATTCTAGCTACCTTGTAAACTTTTAACTCTGTCCCCTCAACTCATTGAGAGGCTTGGATTTCCCCACCATGTATTTTGGCCTGTAAACTGACTCCAGGTTGTGTATTAGGCATTTATAATGCTGACCTCATTTGTTTCCTTTAAGAATTATAATTCTTTGCTGTCTGTTGTCCGCTATCTAAAAGCAGTTGTTATTTTGTTCGGTTTTATAGTTCTTTCAGTTGGGAGGTTAAATGTGTGTCTCCATTTTGATTGGAAGTAGAATGCTATCTGTATACTATAGTTTAACCTTTCCTCTAACCTTTTTCATGCTTTTATTTTGAAGTAACCATAGCACAGAAATAGCAGATACTCCAATGAAGTGTGGTAGTAAAGATGTTTGCCAGTAAACTACTGGTGATATTTAGGAAATTTTTTTTTCGTTTATTCTTTTTATCTTTTATTCCACATTATGTTTTATATAATGGACTTTGTAAGTAAAGTTTCTCCTCTTAATTTGTCATTAAATCTTTGCATAATATGTACACCCTGGGAATATGCAACATATTTTTTGATAGTTTCCGGTATCTTAGACATATCACTTCCTACTTGTAGTAAAACTTAAAAAATCAGACATTTCTCATTTCTGTATCCATAATAGATCATTTTACTTAACACCTATTTTAAAAACACCCAGTTAATTTATCATGATGTGGAGAATTTTGGTGTATAAATTTAATGCTGTTTAATTAGAGATCCAGTATAGCTGTAGGATTTTCCCTGTTCATTTTCTCAAATGAGTCTAATTTGATCTTTTTTAAGATTTGTATTTTTTCTGACTAGGTGACAGTGCCAGGGCTTTCCACTCTTGGCATTATTATCCTTTTCATTGTCTTGAAACTTTTTTATGATAGCTACAATTGTACTTGGATGGTCCAGTGCTTTTTTGGTCTTTTTAGGGTTCACGCATGTGGTAACAAATACCACCAGTAACATCATTTCCAAAAGCATGAGGACTATAGATATATACAGTTTAAAGTTGTTTCTTTTGGAAACTCATCTATTTTTCCATTCTTTATTTCTTCTGGAAATTATGTGTATTCTTCAAGGTTATACAAGCTTTGACAAAGTAAGTTTTGCCAGCCTATCCAAGGGAAAAGTCAGCACCTTACACAGAGCCAGAGTAGAAGGGGAAAAAACAAAACAAAAGCAAACCCAGTTTTTATGACATTGTATCAGGTAATTGAAAGCAAGCATGGTGAAGAATATTTGTGCAGATATATGTAAACTTGTAGCTCTTGCCTGCTGGCCTGGTTTTTATTGTGTTCTTTTTATGTCTTATATAGACAATATAATATAGGCCATGGCCAAAAAACCTTTTTTCCCCTATTATTTAAAGGAATGAGTGAATTTTAGCGATGCCGAGGGTCAAGATTAACTTTTTATTTTCTGTTAATATATCTAGAACCTATTTGCTATTTCTATACATTAGTGGAATTTTTATGTGGTCTTTGCATTTTACCCTAGGCAATAGTATGTGCTAGAATGTGTTTGGCTCTGGTTTCATTTGGCTTCCTTTATGTGGATCTCTTACCTATTTAATGTACTCAGACTAGTAGCTTTTAGTGTTCCACTGCAACTATAGGCCACCATCTCTTGTTTTCTCCTTTTGCCCATCTCTTGAGCAATATTCCCTCCTCTATATTTATTCCTTTCTCTTTTGAAACTTACCTCTCTGGTATACTGTTTCACTAGTGTACTTTTATATAATTCAATACTTGAGTAACCCTCACCTATTAATAGTATTACTACTGATAGTAGAGAGTTAGGTAGTTCCAGGTTTTAACTTATATGTCATAAGTTGTTATAATATTAAGCACATAATGTTATAATATTAAGCACTTGAAGTGACATTAATTTTATTTTAAGGAGTTTTTAAGCTTTATCTAAATTCTTACTATGAGGAAAAAAAAATGTCTTCCTAAAACAAGGAAGTGGTCTCTTAAAACTGTTAGGCTTTCCTTGGAGAAAGTTGAAACTCAGGCCAGTTCAGGTATGTTTGCACTGTTTTCCTGGTTTGTCCAAATCAGGTATTTTCATGGATGTTCTTCTTGTCAGAGGGAGAGGGCCTAAAGCTGAATCTTTCACTAGGGAAGTGCTTAAATACTCCACAAATCAGTGACCAGAGTTGTTTCATTTTGTGCCCATGTGGTTTCTGTGGATGGTTTGTTGCTTTAAAAACTGTTTGAAAGAATTGCATTTTTTTCCCCTTGCAATCATGTGTATCCTGTGTAAGTATTTTTCATTATTAATAATTTTGAGAAGAGCCAACTCCAGGTCATAATGCACTTGACTAATAAAGTCACGGGGTTTTAGCGAGTCATCCCATATGATTTGTGTCTAGTTTGCCAAAGTTCATTAATTTGAGGTTCCCAAAGGACAGGGTAATAGTTTCCTCTCCTGTTTCTCACTTGTCATCAACTTATTTTTAGAAATTCTTTCTATTAATTTTATGTAAATAAAGTCTTTAAGAGAATTCATGAGACAGATTTAATTTCTTCTAGGCTTATATACTGGTTTTACTTTTAGGGGGTATTCTGTCATGTCTTACTGTATATAGAAATTCATTTTTCTGATTATGACTTGAATTTCAGCTTTCTCATAGTGCTTTGATTTTCATCTTCATTTAGGCTTAGTGGTTAGATATCTTGTTAATTGAATTTCAAAGTATTTAAGTTTTTGTCGTTTTCTGTTTCCCTGTCCAGAATTGAGGGTTTGCTTCTGTAGGTACACTGAAATCTTTTAACAATGAATTTGGGTTAAAAGAGAAGTTGAATTAAATTCTTAAATTGGGAGTTCCCATGGTGGTGCAGTGTTTAACGAATCTGACTAGGGAACCATGAGGTTGTGGGTTTGATCCCTGCCCTTACTCAGTGGGTTAACGATCCAGCGTTGCCTTGAGCTGTGCTGTGGGTCACAGATGCCGCTTGGATCCCGAGTTGCTGTGGCTCTGGCGTAGGCCAGTGGCTACAGCTCCAATTAGACCTCTAGCCTGGGAACCTCCATATGCCATGGGAGCGGCTCAAGAAAAGACAAAAAATAAAATAAATAAATAAATAAATAAATTCTTAAATTGAGGTTATCATTTGGTTATTTGAGGAAGGAAATTATTTGGCCCTTATTTTGTTCAAGCCTATTATCATTGTATTAAAGGAATTTTTAAAACTTTCCCAAAGATAGGAAGTCCCAAATAAGAATGTCTTACATTAGCTTCTCTTTTCTACCTTTTTAACAGAACCTGTTTTGTTCAGTCATCTAACCCTCCTTCCCTTGTCTCAGAGTTAGGGGTCCTCATTCCAAGTTTCAGAACTGATTTTTTTTAAGTCTGTTTTCTTCCTTCCTCCTTCCCTCCCTTCTTTCCTTCTTTCCTTCCTTTTTCTTTTCCTTTTTAGGGCTACAGCTGTGGCATATGGAAGTTCATTGGTTAGGGGTTGAATTGGAGCTGCAGCTGAGGCCTATGCCACAGCCACAGCAGCACTGTATCCGAGCCTCATCTGTGACCTGTGCCACAGCTTATGGCAAAGCTGGATCCTTAACCCACTGAGTGAGACCAGGGATCGAACCTGCATCGTCACTGACACATGTTGGGTTCTTAACCTACTGAACCACAGTGGGAACTCCTGATTCTAGTATGTCTAAGTGAAACATGGTAATTCCCTTTCTTTGCTAGTGACAGGTTCAAAGATGAACAGATCACAATCTCTAACTATTTTGATCATCCTACCTCCAGTCTATGGAGATATATAAAATATATAGGAGGTCAGATCCAAGGGGAATTTCAGAGAATTTCTAAAGCTCTGACTTACAGTGCTTAGAGCCTGCTCCACCTGTGGATGTCTTGTATGAGATAATGGCTATACATTTCCTTACTGTTTAACCTGTTTGCTATTGCAATTTTCTGTTACTTCCATATAAAAATATACTCTCTGATGCATCTCCTAATACTTTTCACTGCGAAACAAGATTCAGTAAGAATTAAGTTTTGGCAACTAAATTGATGTGAATTCAAGGAAGAGGGAAGACTTACATGGATTAGAAGCTGTGAGAATCTCTTAAGGATTTGTGACACAAATATAAAATTGTGGCTTATAAATGTCATAAGCACTGTGATTTAGTTTTCATTCTTGAAGCAGCGCTGAACTTTCATTTCTTCTATAAGTGACCTTCTATATCCAATGGTTGGTATTCATTCCTTCTTTGACGTCTGTTATATGACACCTATTTCCATCCTTGTACACTTTTCTCTTATAATTTCTAGGACATCATTCTCTTTCTATCTTTATGATCATTCCTTTTAAATTTCTTTTACTGGCTAATTTTCCTGTACACCTCCCTCGAAGAGTAATGGTTTTCTATGGTTTTCTTCTTGGCCTGATTAAAAAAGCAACTTTATTATTTAGAATAGCTTTATATGTACAGAAAAAATATGAAGATAGTATAGAGAGTTCTCATATATTCCATATCCTGTTTTTCCTATTATTAATTTCTTATATGAATATGTACATTTGTTAAAATTAATGAACCAATATCATGCATAATTACTAACTAAAGTCCGACTTTATTCGCATTTCCACAGTGTTTATCTGCTGCCCTTTTTCTACTCCAGACCACCATACAGGACACCATATTGCATTTAGTGGTCATGTGTCATTAGGTTCCTCTTGGCTTGTGGTGGTTTTTTAAACTTTGCTTGTTTTTGATGACCTTGACAATTTGTTTTGAGGAGCGCTGGTCAGGCATTTTGCAGAGCATTCAAATTAGGTTGGTCTGATGTTTTTCTCATGTTTAGAATGGAGTTACTTGTTTTGGGGAGGAAAACTGCAGAAGTAAAGTACCATTTTCATCAGATCATATCAAGGGTGTATACTATCAAAATGACTTGTTGATTTGACTTGTATCATCTGGCTGAGGTGGTTTTTGTTGGGCTTCTCTGTTTTATAGTTATTCTTTTTCCTCCTTTCCATACTGTCAGTATGTGCAGCCTATATGTCAGGAGTGAGGAGTACCAACTCCCTGAGAGTAGGGTATCTGTATGAATTATTTGTAATTCTTCTGCATGGAAAAATTGATCCATTTTTTCTGTATTTGCTTACCTATTATTTATGTCAATATGACTCATGGATATTTCTTTTCTATTTTGCTTGACCTTATTTTAAATTTGCTCTGAGTATGTTGGTGATATGTACATATGTTTATCCTAGCAAGTCTTACCCACCTCTCTCTCTTAGAAAGAGCTCTTTCTAGTCAACTTCCTCCTGAACCTTTTTCTGTTGCTCTTTTGTTTTTTAAATTGAAATCTTAAACCGAATGTGTCCATTTTGACTGAGCTCAACCTAATCATTTTATACGCCATCTCCTCCATTTCTTGCCTTATTTCTTCTAAGCAAACTTGCTTTTCCACCTAGTTGCTCAAGCTAGAAACAAGTGAAATCTATTAGTCGCTCCCCCCCATTCCCACTTCCTCAGTAGTTCTCATTTAGATTGTATTTGTCTGTTGCATTTTCCTAAAACTAGCCTATCCTACTTCTACACCATCATCCACATTGTTTCATAGCTCTTTTTCTAAAATACGTCACTTATTCAAAATACTTCTTATCACACATCCCTTCTCAGAATTCTTTAATAAATTCTGTTTCTGACACTAATTTAACTGTGATTTTAGTTAAATTCCTTTGTCTTTCTTTAGCCTAAGTTTCCTTGTTTAAGCAGTGTAGATAATGAAAGTGATCTTCTGAGGATTAAAACTGCTAGTGTTTCTAAAGAGTTTAGGTAGGTGTCTGGTACAAAATAGTATAAAGTAGGATAGTTATTTTTATTACACTGTGGCTTCTTCCAAACTCCTTAGTATGACCCTTCATAATTTAGCTCTTAGCCACTTATCCGGCAGCTTCTTGTGGATATTCTCCCAGCATAGGCCGCTTATCATTCACAAATTCCACATTACTTGTATTTTGGAATTGCCATACCATGTGCTTTCTATATCTGTCCCTTCTCACATGTTCGTGTGTCAGGCATGCCTTCATCTTTTTTAACAGGAAAACTGACTTTTCCTTAGCCCTCAATATTCCACTTAAATATTCCCATCTATGCAGAGTTAGTTAATCACCACCTTCCTCTTTTGTCCCTGGACCATGTATACTGTGTGTATGTTTGCAGGTCTGTCTTTCTGGCCTGTTAAATTGTGACCTCCAAGGGGACAATGACTAAACTTATCATTTGCCTAGCACTTATTATCATTCAGTTAACATATGTTACATAGACTATCTTGCAAGCGCAGAAGTCATGTTTAAGTATCTTTTGCTAATGGTTATCAGGCTTCTACCTGATAGCAGGAAAATTGTAGTTGGAGAGGTAGTGATTACTTTTGGACAGGCCTAAATTTTAGAAAGCTGTTATGTATATTTGAAATCTTTTTGCCTTTAGTTTGTATTTGTTCTCTGGAGCCATAAAGAATGTCTGTGCATTCAGTATTTTACAAGTATTTGAGCATCAAATATGTGTTAAGTACATACCAGAAGTCTCTTGGTTAGAAATCAAACCTGAAACACTCTAGTTTAAGAAAAACAAATTTGTTCATTAAAGTGAGAGTCTCCTGACATTTATGATCACTCACTTCTATCAGGTACTGGATGTACCTCTGGTATAGGTATGTGTGTGTGTGTATGTACAGTGTGTATATACATGACTATAATGATGTTTTATGTATGTTATGAAACAAAGGATAATACAAAATCCATGTGTTTTATTTTAGATGTAGCGTTTCTTCTCACATTCTGATGCATCATCCTGCATGTCCCCTTCTCCCCCCTCAGGGTTGGAATGTGCATACCATTTTAAAGTCCTCTGGTATATATAATCAAACTGTAGTATGGGCAGGGTTGGAACTAGTCTTTGGAATGACCGAGGAGACTTAGATGGCTCAAGGAGTTCTACTTTGTTTTCCTTTTCTCTCTGTCCTTAATGAATGGTGTCACTCTTTCAGACTGATTTCTCCTTGGGGCTAGGACCATGGTTCCTGGCTTTGGGCTCATTTTTTCACAGCTTTCATTTGTTTATTAACAAATTCTGAATGGAGTTTGTGCTGGGCACTATTCTAGGTGTTGGATGTACAGCAGTGATATTAAAAAGAAAGAAATGTGTTAAAGTGGTAAGCACTATGCAGATGATTGAAATAAGGTGACATGACAGTGATTAAGTAGCTGCTTAAGAAGGCCTTTGTCCACGAGGGGCATTAGAGCTGAGATCTGAATCATAAGAAATAGCCAGCAACACAGATATCAAGAGGAAGAGTACTCCAGGGAATAACTTAGGCAGAATTTCTAAAGTGGTACTGAACGTGCATGTCAAGGACTAAGTTAAAGCACTGGGTTTATGTCCTACTAGATGAGGAAAGTTTTGTGACAAATGAGATTGTCCCCTTCTACCTCTAGTTAGAAATATCCCAAGAAAAAGATTGATTGATCCAGCTGGCCATTAGTTTCCTATTAGGACTAATTATTATGGCCAGGATATGTGTTATTTTATGTAGCTTGGTGTGGGTTAATTGTCTACCTTTATGGCTAGAAGCAGCATGGAGGGAATGGTGTGGGTTGGCAAAATGACTATAGGCCTTGTGGGTCAAGAGCATTTTATTTCCTTAGCTAAGAGTTCTGTCGTAACATGCTTGAAGATACCTAATGTTTTTTTTTTTTTTAATCTTTGTTGACTTCTTATCAAGGCTAAATTTTTATTTTTTATTTTTTTATTTTTATTTTTTTTGTTATCTCGTCCTTCTTCCCTGAAATGAATGTGTAATGACATGTATTGCTTTAACATTGCCTGGGGGTGTGAGGGTGGAAAGTGGAAAGAGAAAATGGAAGTCTCAGTGCATAGTGTGAAAAAATCCATTCCATTCCCTGAATAGTTCATATGTAAAGGATATATGCAATTTGGGGACTTTCTATACTTTATTTCCTAAGGTAGGGAAATTGGCCAGTGTATTTTAGAGAACATTTCTTAAGTTGAAAATAGGGGTTTCCAAATATCTCTTAACTGAGAAAACTCTTAACCCACGTTGTTTTATCTTCCAAATATTCTGAGTGTTTTTTTGAGTAATGTTTTTGCTATTGGTTTTTGTTTTTGTTTTATTTTATTTTGTTTTTAATTTCTTTTTTTTAGGGCTTTTCAGTGCCATTAAAATTGTTGGATAAATATTTATTTGAGATACAGCAATCAATTTGCCTGCCGTGTTCAACTTTTCCTTCCAGATCCTTTTCTTTTTTTTATATAATGATTTTTATTATTATTTTTTTTCATTATAGCTGGTTTACAGTGTTCTGGCAATTTTCTACTGTACAGCATGGTGACCCAGTTTGGTTTTTGGTAGTATTAAAAACTGAACAATATGGCAGCAAGGACTGCATGGTATGAATTCTGTATAGCAATGAGGGGCTGTAATATTGACTCCTAGTGGTATTTGCTGTCATGGGCAAAGGTAAGACTAGATTTTTTTTTTCTTTTATTTTCTAAAGTTGTATTGAAATATAGTTGATTTGCAATGTAGTGATAATTTCTGCTGTACAACAAAATTATTCAGTTATACATGTACACACATCCATTCTCTTTCAGATTCTTTTCCCACATCAATTATCACAGAATATTGGGTAGAGTGCTCTTTGCTGTTAGCAGATCCCTGTTGGCCAGTTATTCCATATACTGACATCCATATGCCAGTCCCAAACCCTCAGTCCATCCCTCCACACACCTGTCCCCTTTGGTAACCCATAAGTTTGTTTTCAAAGTCTGTATGTTTCTGTTCTGCAAATAAGTAGTTCATTTGTATCTTTTTTTTTTTGATTCCACTTATAAGTAATATCAGATGGTGTTTGTCTTTTACTGTCTAACTTCATTTTGATGTTTGTGAAATGGTGTAGCTGTTGGCACATAAGCTCTGTGATGCTGCATGACAGTTTTTTTTTTTTTTTTTTTTTGCCATTTCTTGGGCCGCTCCCATGGCATATGGAGGTTCCCAGGCTAGGGGTCTAATCGGAGCCGTAGCCACCAGCCTACGCCAGAGCCACAGCAACGCTGGATCCGAGCCGCTCCTGCGAGCTACACCACAGCTCACGGCAATGCCGGATCTTTAACCCACTGAGCAAGGGCAGGGATCAAACCCACAACCTCATGGTTCCTAGTTGGATTCGTTAACCACTGCGCCACCACGGGAACTCCTGCATGACAGTTTTAATTCTTGAAGTCATGTAGAGCAGGTGCTTCTAAGAAGCATGAGTGGGAGATATACTGGTAATAAACTGTATGATAATTTTAGAATTTGATAGGATGTTCTTTTTAAGCAATCATTCCATTATTTATTAAGTTTTCATTGTTTGATCTAGGTTTGATTCATAACCTAAAACAGCTGGGTTTGATTCCTAACCTAAAACAACTCTTCCATTAGAGTTCCAAGGTGAGACTTGTATATTTGAATACTTAATTTAGATGTTGAAATGTTGTATATTATGGATACAAGAGTCTTTTTAAAATGTCCCAAGAGAAGACCTCTATTTTGCTTTACAGAATTTTGACGATACTTTCAATGTTTTTTATGTTGTAATTTTGGGTTTTGTACATGTGGGTTGTGAGAAATAAACTGCAAATCCACTCTGTGTGTTAGAATCTAGTGTGGCTCCAAATGGCAAACAAAATATTTTAGCATGTATGTGCCAGGTAAAATTTAAATGGACTTTCCATAGGGTACAAACTTTTGAAGCCAACTAATAATGTAAAGTGATTTTATAGTTGCAGACAGACTCCTGTTGACTTATATTTGGTTTTGTTCACTTTCAGTGGCAAATCAGTAGCTAATTAAACAAACAACTGAAAAAAATATCTTTGTACAGCTTGTTCATGTTCACATGTGACAAGTTGTTTGGGGAAGAGTTCTGAGATGACATGCCAAGACTTGATATCCTAAAAGTATAGTAGGTTTTTTCCTTTATATTTTTAAAATGGCAGGTGTATTTCAAGACCTAAAGTATTTTGATTTATTTAAGGGATTTTACCTAAAAAAGTTGAAATGAGTAATTTTAGATTTTTATTGTACTTGAGGTATGTATGTTTTCTTTTTTCCGTTTTCCTAATTTATTTGATAATTTTAGGAAAGGAACATTGTGGTACTATTAGGGTGGCGAAATTTGAAAAGGTCTAGGTGAATTTATTGTCTTTCAGCTTGCGTTATTCTTATTTATATGAATGGCTAGAGATGTCACATGTAATTTTAGGTCTACATCTGGTTTTATGTTAAGTGAATCTGATCCAGGCTCAGCTATCTTCAATGGGGATTTTCCCAGCTGTAAATTAAGAACTTGGCATTGAAAACATGTGGTTTTATATAAGTAGAATTGAGATTGTGATGTTTTGTGCCACTTCATAATTCTAATTTTAGAGTTTCAATTTTTAAAGTAGAATCATTCACTCCAGAAAAGTCTGAAATCTATGATTTTCCATACATTGCTAGAAACAATTGCTAGTGGTTTGAATCAAACTGAATATCCTTTATTAGAAATATGGTGGAGCCTTTTACTCACCCCCTCATGGGACTCTAACCATGAATTTTTTATCTTTTATGTGTAAAAATACAGGAGACCCTTTGTCTTTGCATTCTTGAATTTCTTGGAAATATAGAGGTATTTACGGAATTTTCCTGAACTGGTGATAAAAGTAGAGTAGGTAATAAGCCTAGAGCACAAGCTACTTAGTGCTCTTTTTGCCTCACTTTAAAAAAACTGTTCAGGAGTTCCCGTTGTGGTGAAGTGGGTTACAAACCTGACTAGTATTCATGAGGATGCGGGTTCGATCCCTGGCCTCACTCAGTGGGTTAAGGATCCAGTGTTGCTGTGAGCTGTGGTTTAGGTCACAGGATCGGAACCCTTGTTGCTGTGACTGTAGTGTAGGCCAGCACTGTAGCTCCAATTCCACACCTAGCCTGGGAACCTCCATATGCCGAGGGTGTGGCCCTAAAAAGATGAAAAAGAAAAGAAAAAACAAAACAAAACAAAAATGTTCACCCTTCAGAATATTGGTCTGAATTGCACAGTTTCAATTTGAATGTTGCAGGTTATCATGAAGTCTTTTCTTGTATCTTTTATCTATTAGGTTGTACCATCTACTAGATTATAAATGCTTTGAGGGTAGAGGTTTCTGTAGTATTTATTTTTGTATTATGTTATACTTAGCTTCTCACATAATATTTTACACAGAGTAGGTTTAATGGGTTTGTTGAATTAAATTGGATTGACTTGAAATAGAAGGGAGGAATTAAGCAGATGGGACAACAGGGCTAACCTGAAGCAAGCTAAGTCTTACAGTCTTTCTAGATATCTTGTTTTAGTTTAAGTAATCAAGAATGATGATATTTTATTTACCTTTAAAAAGTAAAGTCAGAAATTGTAGCATGTTTTTGTTCCATAACAACTAGTGATTTACCTTTCAGTAAGCTGCTCTGTGTATTAATTCTAGTGGTTAAAAAATACCATTATTTTGTTTGAAGGGATAACTCTCATGAATTATGTTCTAGACGAACTTCCCCCCTCCTCTTATCCCATTAAAAGTCTCAGTGTGTAATTTGCATATGTGAAGTGTACAGATCAGGGGTGTATAGTTTATTGAGTTCTGATAAATATGTAGTTGTGTGATACTCCGATCAAGATAGAAGACATTTTTTATTTCCCCCCATATTCTTTAATTCCCTGTGCTGTCTCTATCTGTACCACTCTATCCCTGTCCCCTGATCCACTCTTCTGATTTCTATTGTTTAGATTAGTCTTACCTGTCTGAAATTTCATATAAATAGAATTATAAAATTTGTACTCTTTGTTACTGCTTAGTTTAGCGAATGTAATGTTTTATTATTTCTTTTTGATTATTGTTATGAAGTCTAATCATTTAAGTCTTTTTGACACAACATAAAGTTTACCATCTCTAACATTTTAAAGTGTACAATTCAGTGTCATTAAGTGTAGTCACATTGTTGTGCTACCATTGCCACTACCACTCACCCTCTTCATCTTGCAAAACTGAAACTTTATCCTTATTTCTTAATTAAAAAAATATTAAAAAAACCTTACAGTACAAGCTCCTGTATTCAACTCAGTTGGGCCTGGTAATTGTTAAATTTATAAAGAAATTTTTTGGACAGAGTGAGTGGTCATAAAATTGATATGTACATACCTTAAAATATAATATATGTTTATAGTCTCCCGATTGAAATTTATCATGGACATTCTTAAATCACATTTTTAATCCTTATCTTCAATTTCTACTTTCAATTTCCTTCTAATCTGCTAAAACAGTTAAAAATATTCCCAGTGGTTATTGCACCAAGTGTTTATAGTCTTGCCTCTTGACAGTAGCCTCTATCAATTTGTTATAAAGTATTCAGCTTATTCATGGAAACAACTACTTCTCATTCCTATAATTAAAAAAAATTAAATTATATAATTAACAGATTAAAAATGAGATAAAATGTTTAATACAAAATCAACTAATTCTTGACAGTGTACAGTTCAGCTGATGGGAGCAGAATTCTGGGTCATGTCCTTGTGTTCTTGACACTTTCCTTCACACTCTGAGAATCGAAAGTAATTGAGAACATTGGTTTATCTCATGCTTTACTCATGAGTTGGTTAAGAGAACTGTCAGCAGTAAGTTGATCATTTAAATGTTTTTAAAAGTTTAATTGCCTTATACCTACAGATTAGCAGTCTACTTTCTTTTCTGTTGACATAGTGAATTTATTCATACCATAAAATAAAAAGTATAGTTTTTATTTGAGTCATTTGTTGTTATGCAGCAAATAAGTTCAAAACTTTATTTTGCTCATAATTTTGTTGGTCAGTAATTTGGGGAGGGTTCTGCTTGTCTTTTACTATTATAGTCAGGTGGTGACTAAGTGCTGGGGTCATCTAAAAGATTCTTCATTTACATATCCAGCACCAAAGCTACCTATACTTTGATTGGGATATTCATTAGGTATTTTTCTCTTCATGTGGTCTCTCCATAGGTCTGTTTTGGTGATACCTTATAGCATGATGGTCTCAGGATAGTCAGATTTCTTCTGTGGAAGATGGTTTCCTCCAGTGCAAATGTTCCAAAAGATAGGAAGTGAAGCTGTTACTTTTCTAAAGCCTAGGCCCAGAAAATGGTAGTGTCATTTCTGCAACATACTGCTTGCTAGTCGAAGCAGTCACTAACAGAACCCATTCACCTTTAAGGGGAGGAGACACAGACTCTGCTGCTGGATAGGAAGCATGCCAAAGAATTTGTGGCCGTTTTAATCTGCCACAGGTTTAAATGGTATATATAATTAATGACATTTTTATTTTAAAAAGCTTGGGAATATTTTTGGCAGATGTCAGCATTGAGGCCTATGGAAGAAAACATGGGTTTATATTTAACCCATTCGAATTATAAGTGAAACATCTGGAAAGAGTAAAACTGATGAAGGCTGGAATGCTGGAGTCAACCTCATTATAATAATGCTATTGTAAAGTTCTTGGTTATCAATCTGCCTCCTGTTCCAGCATTAGGTTTGAGTTACAGTGCCTCATAACATTAAAAAGGGGAGGAAAACAAAGCTCAATTAAAGTATATAGATGAATTTAAGTTTTAATCTCTTGGCAGGCTACAAATTCCTATTTGGTATCATGGTAACAGATGTTTTAGACAGCAGAAATGAGTTGGTTTTAAGTGCACTAAATCCGAGTTTCATGTTTTAGAAGAAGTATTTTTAAAATGAATTTAATGTTTATAAATATTTTTTCTTTGTTACTTAAGAAAGTATGGATGTAGCATAATTTTTATATTTAAATTGGTAAAATTTACCTTTGATTTTAAATGTAGTTTCTTTTAACATCTATGATAATAAAGGACAGTTAGATTTTATGAGTAACATTTTTCAGTGACAACTTATGATCTTTTTTGATGACCCATTGGTCATCAAACTGAAGGAACAGTGAAGAATTTCAAAAATGGTAGTTAGAAATAATTTGTTTCACTAGGTTTTGCTATACTTTGCTGTTGGAAATAATACCACTTTTATTAATATCAGCCACCATTTGAGTGTGTCTTATGTTTAATTAGATGCCAAGAATATATAGATGAAAGAAATTTGATCAGTTTAATGAATATCAAATTAATAAATACTGCTGTTGAATTATTTTTTGAGTTAAGCAAGAATGGAAATGTTCTCTTTCTCCCTATGATTGTTTGGTACTGGCACCTGTTTTATGATGCCAAGAGAAATTACTTTCAGATTTTAATTCTGTAATTTTAAGTCATTCTTCTGTTTATGCAAAGACTGGTTATTTCCAGTGACTTGTAAAACAGTGTTATTAGACATCACTATTAAATTTATGTACTTCAGTTCTTTTACATAATTTATAGAAGTAAATTAATAATTTTTTGTAATCATTAATTTTGTCCTCTTATTTTATATAAATGCTACGTATTTATTAGAAGTCAGAGGCAATTTTCAATGGAAAAGTGTTTCTTCTTGGTTCTATGTTACTTAGTATGTGTTATATATATCCTGAATAGCAGTATAAAATTACATTTAAAGATTTAATATTACTGTTGCATTGTAATATGCCTTCCATTCAGTCTTCTTGGCTTGAATTATTTTATTCCAATAAACTATTTTATTTTTAAAATAAAAAATTTTATTCATTTTTTTTTTATTAACTCATTGACTTTCAGTATTATATTATTCAGGTGTACAACATAGTGATTTGCTATTTTTATACATTACGGAATGATCACTATGCTAAGTCTAGTTACCATCTGTCACCATACAAATTATTACAATATCGTTGACTTTATTCTCTATGTTGTACTTTACATCCTCATGACCTTTGTTTTATCACTGGAAGTTTGTACCTCTTAATCCTGCCCCCTGTATTTATCTCATCTCCTCTGGCAACTACCATTGTGTTTTCTATATCTATGACTCTTTCTGTTTCGTTATGTTTGTTTATTTATTTTTGTTTTTTTATTATTTTTTATTGAAGTAGAGTTGACTGACAATATTTGTTTCAGGTGTGCAGCATAGTGATTCCACATTTATATACACTGTAAATTGATTATGACAGTAAGTCTAGTTACCATCTGTCACCATACAAAGTTATTACAATATTATTGACTGTATTTCCTATGCTATACATTACCTCTCCAGGACTTATTTTATGACTGGAAGTTTATATCTCATAATCTCTTTAACCTATTTTAGTCAGCTCCATACTGCTCTTCCCTTTGGTAATCACAAGTTTGTTCTCTATGAATCTGCTTATGTTTTGTTTTCTTTGTGTTTTTTAGCTTCTACGTATGAGATTATATGGTTTTTGTCTTTGCCTGTCTGACTTATTTCACTAAGCGTGGTGATCTGTGGGTCATTCATGTTCTAACAAATGGCAAAATGTCATTCTTCTTTATGGCTGAGTAATTCTACTGAATACATATACCACTCTTCTTTAGCCATTCAACTGTTGATGGACGCTTAAGTTGTTTCCATTATCTTGGCTACTGTAAATAATGCTGCTGTGAACTTCAGTGTGCATATATCTTTTTGAATTAGTGGTTTTCTTTTCCTCAGATAAATTCCCAGGAGTGGAATTGCTGTATCGTACAGTTAGTAGCTCTATATTTAATATTTTCAGGAATTTCCGTACTGTTTTTCACAGTGGCTGTACCAATTTACATTCCTATCTGCAGTATGTAAGGGTTCTGTTTTCTCCATGTTTTCACAAACATATTTTTTTTATTGTGTTTTTGATGATAGCCAATCTGACAGATGTGACGTGAAATCACATTATGTATTTTTAAACAATTTTATTTAAAATTTGTTTTTATTTTTTAATTAAAAAAAATTCTATGACCACACCCATGGCATATGGAAGTTCCTGGGCCATGGATTGATTCTGAGCCACAACAGTGTCCTATGTTGCAGCTGTGACAACATTAGATCCTTTGATCCTGGAACAGGGTTAAGTCCTCTCCTCTGTAGTGACCCAAGCCACTGCAGTTGGATTCTTAACCCACTGCTCTACAGCAGGAACTCCCATATAGTGGTTTTGATTTGCATTTCCCTGATGATTAATGATGTTGACCATCTATTTTTATGCCTGTTGACTATCTGTATGTCCTCTTTGGAAAAATGTCTGCTTAGCTCCTTTTTGCGTTAGGTTTTTTTTTTTTTTTTTTTTTTTTTTTTTTTTTTTTTTGATGTTAAGTTGTATGAGTTCTTTGTATATTTTTTGTATATTTTGTGTACTTTGTATATTTTACATATTTGTGTTTTTTTGTGTATTTGCTATAGGTTTTTGATTTGTGGTTACCACGAAGTTCAAATATAACAACCTATGTATATACATTCTATTTTATGTCAATTGCTTAAGTTCAAGCTCATTCTAAAATCACTACATTTTACTCCCCCAGACTTAGATTTTATATTTTTGACATCATACGTCTTTTAATTTTGTGTATCACTTAACTAATTATTTTTGATATAGATGATTTTTACTAATTTTGTCTTTGTCTTTATAACCTTCCTACTAGCTTTATAGGTGGTTTTCATTACTTTTTACTCTGTTTGCCTTTACTAGTGAGATTTTTCATTTTAGAATTTCTTTTTTCTAGCTATTACCTTTTCTTTTTCATTTGAAGAAGTCTCTTTAAGATTTCTTATAAGGCAGGTTTAATAGTAATGAACTCTTAGTTTTTGCTTGCCTGGGAAACTCTTTATCTCTTCTTTAATTCTGAATAATAACTTTACCAAGTAGAATATTCTACTTTTTTTTTTTCTGTTCTGGTCTTTGAAATTTCTGCTAAAAAATCATCTCATAGTTTATGGAGGTTCCCTTTCTTTTGTATGTAACCATTTGAATTATGTTGCCTCTTGGTGTGATTCTCTTTGGATTCATCTTGTTTGGAATTCTGAGCTTCCTGGTCTTGGATGTCTGTTTCTTTTACTAGGTTAAGGAAGTCATTAGCCATTATTTCTTTTTCTTCTTATAGGTTTTATGTCCTTTTCTCCTTTCCTTCTGGGACCCATATAATGTGAATGTTTGTGCTATTAATTTTGTCACTGAGTTTCCTTAAACTGTCCTTTTTTTTTTTCTTTTTTTTTTTTTTGACTGTCCCTATTGGATGATCTCCACCATCTTGTCTTCCAGATTACTGATCCATTCTTCTACATTCTCTAATCTGCTGTTAATTTCCTCTAGTGTATTTTTCATGTCTGTCATTGTTTTCCTCAGTTTTGATTGCTTCCTTTTTATTTTCCTCTTTGTTGAATTTCTCACTGATTTCTTCCTTACTTTTCCTGAGTTCAGTGAGCATCTTTATGACTGATATTTTGAACTCTTTACCTGGTAAATTGCTTACCTCCATTTTGTTTAGTTCTTTTTCTGAAGTTTTGTCTTATTCTTTTGTTTGGGAGTTATTCCTTTGTTCCCTCATTTTGTCTAAATCTCTGTATTTGTTTCTATGTATTAAGTGTATCAGCTGCATCTCCTAGTCTTGAAAAACTGGCCTTATGTAGGTGTCCTGTGGAGCCCATTTGCACAGTTCTCACTGGTCACTAGAGCCAAGTCCTTCAGGTGTATCCCTTGCACAGGCTTCATGTATCCTCCTGTTGTGGTTTTGCTGATCGTTGTGGGCACAAGGGTGGCAGGGCTGGCCCTTAGCCTGCCTGGCTCCATGGTTCAGCCATAGTTGTTTTGGATGCTTTAGTGGGAGGGCTGGTCCCTGACCAAGCTGTTTATGAGGTTTGACTGCAACTGATGTGGGTCTGCTGGTAGATAGAGGTGGCCCCTAGCCTGGCTGGCTGTGAGGCTTGGTCATGACTGTAGGAATATTGATGTGCAGAGCTGGCCTTAGTGGAGTTGTAGCTACTTTGGAGGAATGCCCATGCTAGCTGGGACCACCACCCAGGTTGGGCAGGGTGGGTGCCACTTTGGTGAGTATAGTTGGTTTACAATGTTGTGTTACTTTCAGGTGTACAGCACAGTGATTCAGTTACACATATACATATATCCATTCTTTTTCAGATTCTTTTCTTACATGGGTTATCATGGAATATCGAGTAAAAGTTCCCTGTGCTTTACACACATGTGAGATTTCCAAGTCCATGTTTGTTATCTGTTTTATGTATAGTGGTATGTATATGCTAATCCCAAACTCCTAATTTATGCCTCCTCTCCCAACTTTCCTCTTTGGCAAACATAATTTGTTTTCAAAATCTGTGAATCTGTTTCCATTTTGTAAATAAGTTCATTTGTATTATTTTTAGATTCCATGTATAAGTGATATCATATGATATTTGTCTTTGATTTAGTTCACATAATATGATAATCACATAATATGAATCTGTTTCCGTTTTTTAAGTAAGTTCATTTGTATTATTTTTAGATTCCATGTATAAGTGATATCATATGATATTTGTCTTTTAGTTCACATAATATGGTAATCTCTAGGTCCATGCATTTTGTTGCAAATGGCATTATTTAATTATTTTTTATGGCTGAGGAACATTCCATTGAATATATGTACACAGTATTCTTTATCCCTTCCTCTGTTGATGGACATTTAGGTTGCTTCCATGTGTTGGCTATAGTAAATAGTGCTGCAATGAACATTGGGGTGCATGTATCTTTTTGAATTATAGTTTTCTCTGGATATTTGCCAGGAATGGGATTCCTGGATCAGATGGTAGTTCTGTTTTTAGTTTTATGAAGAGCCTCCATACTGTTTTCCATAGTGGTTATACCAGTTTAAATTCCCACCAACAGTGTAAGAGCATTTCATTTTCTCTGAACCCTCTCCAGCATTTACTGTTTGTAGACTTTTTAATGATAGCTACTCTGGCCAATGAGGTGATACATCATTGTAGTTGCAATTAGCATTTCTCTAATAATTAGCGATGTCAAGCATCTTTTCATGCGCTTTTTAGCCATTTGCATGTCTTCTTTGGACAAATGTCTATTTAGATGTTCTGCCCATTTTTTTTTTTTTTTTGGTATGGGTTTTTTTTTTATATTGAGCTGAATAAGTTGTTTATAGATTTTGAAAATTAATCCCTTGTTAGTTGCTTCATTTGCACATATTTTCTTCCATTCTGTGGGTTTTCTTTTTCATTTTGATTATGTTTTCTTTTGCTTTGCAAAAGCACTTAAATTAAGATCCAATTTGTTTATTTATTAATTTTGCTTTTTTTATAGGGCTACACCTGCAGCATGTGGCAGTTACCACGCTAGGGGTCCAGTCAGAGCTGCAGCTGCCAGCCTACACCACAGCCACCAACAACGCAGGATCTGAGCCATGTCTGTGACCTTCACCACAGCTCACTACAATGCCAGATCCCCGACTCACTGATTGAGGCCAGTGATTGAACCTGCATCCTTATGTATACTAGTTAGATTCATTTCTGCTGTGCCACAATGGGAACTCCTATTTTTGTTTTTATTGTCATCACTCTAGGAGGTGGGTCTGAGAAGATATTGCTGTGGTTTATGTCAGAGTGTTCGATGCATGTTTCCCTCTAAGGGTTTTATAGTATCTGCTCTTAGAATTAGGTCTTTATCCACTTTGAGTTTATTTTTTACGTATGGTGTTAGAAAATGTTCTAATTTTATTCTTTTACATATGGCTGTCCAGTTTTCCCAACAAAACCTATTGAAGACACTATCTTTCCTCCATTGTATATTCTTGTCTCTTTTTTCATATAGATAAATTTACTTTAGGTGTGTGGGATTATTTCTTAGTTTTCTATGCTGTTCCACTGATTTATAGTTCTGTTTTTGTGTCAATACCATACTTTTTGATAATTTTAGCTTTGTAGTGTAGTCTGAAGTCAGAGTGCCAGATTTCCTCTAGCTGTTTTTCTTTTGGAAAATCACTTTGGCTGTTAAGGGTCTTGTGTTTTACCATTGAAATTAATTTTTTTTTGTTTTATTCTATGAAAAATGCCATTGGCAATTTGATAGAGATTCCATTGATCTGTAGATTGCCTTGGGTAGTATAGCCATTTTGACGATATTGATTCTTCCAATCAAAGAACATAGTGTATGTTTGCATCTGTTTGTGTCATCTTTCATTTTTTTCATTAATGTCTTAGTTTTCGGAGTACAGGTCTTTTACCTCGTTAGGTAGGATTATTTTGAGGTATTTTATTCTTTTTGAAGAGATGGTAAATGAGATTTTTTTCCTAATTTCTCTTTCTGATCTTTCATTGTTAGTATATAGAAATGCAGTAGATTTCTGTGTATTAATGTTGTATCCTGCAACTTTGCCAAATTCATTGATGAGCTCTATCAGTTTTCTGATAGTGTCTAGGATTTTCTATGTGTAATATTATGTCATATGTAAATAGTGATAGTTTTACTTCTTTTCCAATTTGGGTTTCTATTATTTCTCCTCTAATTTCCATGGCTAGGACTCCCAAAACTATGTTGAATAAAAGTGTTAAGACATTTTTTATTCAATAGTGGTAAAACATCCTTGTTTCCGATCTTAGAGGAAATGCTTTCAGCTTTTCATCATTGGGTATAATGTTGCTGTAGGTTTGTAATATATGGCCTTTTTTATGTTGAGGTAGGTTCCCTCTGTGCCAACTTTCTGGAGAGTTTTTTTTTAAATCAGGAATGGGTGTTGAATTTTATCAAAAGCATTTCCACATCTATTGAGATGATCGTATGGTTTTCCTTCTTCAGTTTGTTACTGTGGTGTGTCATACTGAGTGATTTATGGATAATGAAAGCTCCTTGCATCTTGGGTTAAATTCCACTCTATGGTGTATGATCTTTTTAATGTATTTTTGGATTTAGTTTGCTAGTATCTGGTTGAGTGTTTTTGTGTCTATACTCATTAGTGATATTTGACTGTAATTTTCTTTTTCTTTTTGATATCTTGGTCTGGCTTTGGAATCAGGGTGATGGTGGCTACATAGAATGAGTTTGGAATGTTCCTTCCTCTGCAGTTTTTGGTAAGAGTTTCAGAGGATACTTTTTTTTAAAGTGTTTAATATAATTTGCCTGTTAAGCCATCTGGTCCTGGACTTTGCTTCTTGGAAGTTTTTAAATCAAAGTTTAAATTTTGGTACTTGTGATTGGTCTGTTAATATTTTCTATTTCTTACTGGTTCAGTCTTGGAAGACTGTATCTTTCTGAGAATTTATCAATTTCTTCTAGGCTGTCCATTCTATTGGCATATAGTTGCTTGTAGTAGTCTCTTATGATCCTTTGTGTTTCTGTGGTGTCAGATATAACATCTTTTTCATTTCTGATTTTACTGATTTGAGGCCTCCCCTCTTTTCTTTTTTCCTGATGAGTTTGACTAAAGGGTTATCAATTTTATCTTTTCAAAGAACCAGCTTTTAGTTCCATTGATTTTCTCTATTTTTTCTTCATTTTTATTTTATTTATTTCTGCTCTGATGTTTATACTTTCTTTCCTTCTATTAATTTTTTGTGTGTGTCTTTTGTCTTTCTAGGGCTGCACCTGCAGCATATGGAGGGTTTTTTTTTTTTTTTTTGGTTTTTGTCTTTTTAGGGCCACATCCATGGCATATGGAGGTTCCTAGGCTAGGGTTCTAATCAGAGCTGTAACTGCCAACCTATGCCACAGCCACAGAAACACCAGATCTGAGACGCATCTGCGACCTACACCACAGCTCGTGACAATGCTGGATCCTTAACCCACTGAGCAAGGCCAGGGATGGAACCTGCAACCTCATGGTTCCTAGTCAGAATCCTTCTGCTGCACCATGACGGGAACTCCCCTTCTATTAACTTTGGGTTTTATTTGTTCTTCTTTCTTTAGTTGCTTTCCATGTAAGGTGGTTTCTTTGAAATTTTTCTTGTTCCCTGAGTTCAGTTTGAATTGTTACAGACTTCACTCTTGGAACTGCTTTTGCTGTCCCACAGGTTTTGGATCATCATGTTTTCATTTTTATTTGTTTGTAGGTATTTTGTTTGTTTGTTTCCTTTTTGATTTTTTTTCAGTGATCCATTTGTTTTTTAGTAACATATTATTTAGCCTCCATGTGTTTATGTGTTTTACTTTTTTTTTTAATTGTAGCTGATTTCTGGTCTCATAGCCTTGTGGTCAGAAAAGATGCTTGTTATTATTTCAGTATTCTTAAATTTACAGAGGTTTGATTTGTGACTCAGTATGTGATGAATGTATCATGGAGAATGTTCCTTGTGCACTTGAGAAGAATGTGTATTCTGATGCTTTCCTTTCAGATGGAATGTTCTACAAATAAAATTAAGTCTGTCTGGTCTAATGTGTCATTTAAGACTTGTTTTTCCTTATTGATATTCTGTCTTTATGGTCAGCCCAGTCAGTATCTTACTTGTTGTAAGTGAGATGTTGAATCCCCTACTATGATTGTGTTACTGTTGATTTCTCCTTTTACGGTTCTTAGTATTTGTCTTATATATTGAGGTGCTCTTATGTTTGTGCATATATATTTACAAATGTTATGTTTTCTTCTTGGAGTGATCCCTTGATTATCAGGTAGTGTCCTTCTTTATCTCTTCTAACAGCCTTTATTTTGAATTTTATTTTGTTTGATATAAGTATTGCTATTCCAACTTTCTTTTGATTTCCATTTACATGGAATTCCTTTTTCTATCCCCTTACTTTCAGTATGTATGTTTCACTAGATTTGAAGTGGGTCTCTTGTAGACTATATATATATATATATATATATGCTATCTTGTTTTGTATCCATTCAGCCAGTCTCTGCCATTTGGTTGGAACATTTAATCCATTTATACCTAAGGTAATTATCAATATCTATGTTCTTATTGCCATTTTGTTAGTTATTTTGGGTTATTTTTTTGTAGGTCTTTTTTCTGTCCTATTTTATTCTCTTGTAATTTGATGACTATATTTAGAGTTGCATTTGGATTGCTTTCTCTTATTTGTGTGTATATCTTGTAAATTTTTGGTTTGTTGTTATTATGAAGTTTTATATACGTAGTCTATATGTATACAAGATTATTTTAAGTTGCTGGTCTCTTAATTTCAAAGCCTTTCCAATATCTCGTAATTGTATTTTCCTCTTCTCACAATTGCTAGTTCTGATATCATATTTGTGTGTGGATGAGGATGATTTCCTACCTTTACTATATGTTTGCCTTTACAGGGAGCTTATGAAGTTCCTTATGGTGACCTTTCCCATTCATAATTTTCTTGTTTCTAGTTGTGGTCTTTTCCTTGCCACCAAGAGAAGTTCCTTTAGCATTTGTTGTATAGCTGGTTTGGTGGTGCTTAATTCTTTTAGCTTTTCTTTTCTGTAAAGATTTTGCTTGTCTGTAAAGCTTTTGATTTCTCCATTGAATCTGAATGAGAGCCTTGCTGGGTAGAGTATTCTCAGTTGCAGATTTTTCCCTTTTATCACTTTGTGGATCACCCACCTAATGGTGTGGTATTTGATTATATCATGAAAGGGCCCCTCTTACCATCTCATGGCTTCCTCTTTGTCTTTGGATGTAGAATATCTTTTTTGGTAGGTTCCAGTCTTCTTTGTTGATGGCTTCATTTGGGGAAGTGAACTCAAGTCCTTCTACTTCACTGTCTTGTCCCTGCTTACTTACGTTTTAGATTCCACATATATGTGAAGTCATATAATATTCTTTTTTTCCTGTGACTTTGTTCCTTTAGCATAGAACTTTCTAGATTCATCCATCTTGTCACAGATGGGAGTTCTTTTTATGACTTTGTAATACTCTGTTGAACATCTGTACCACATCTTCTTTTTTTCCTACTGTACAGCAAGGGGATCAAGTTATCCTTACATGTATACATTTCAATTACATTTTTTTTTCTACTCCCTTTGTTCTGTTGCAACATGGGTATCTAGACAAAGTTCTCAATGCTACTCAGCAGGATCTCCTTGTAAATCTATTCTAAGTTGTGTCTGATAAGCCCAAGTTCCTGATCCCTCCCACTCCCTCCCCCTCCCATCAGGCAGCCACAAGTCTTTTCTCCAAGTCCATGATTTTCTTTTCTGAGGAGATGTTCATTTGTGTTGGATATTAGATTCCAGTTATAAGTGATGTCATATGTGTACCACATCTTCTTTATTCTTTCATCTATTAATGGTCACTTTAGGTTGCTTCCATATCTTGGCTATTATAAATAATGTTGCAGTGAACATAAATGTTCCACATCTTTTTGAAATTTTTTTTTTTTTTTGCTTCCTTTGAAAAAATACTCAGAATGATTATTTCTGGATTTTATAATAATTCTGTTTTTAATTGAGAAACATCCATAGTGTTTTCTGTATTGGGTGTACCAATTTACATTTTTTTTTTTTTTTTTTTTTTGTCTTTTTGCTATTTCTTGGGCCACTCCCGCACCATATGGAGGTTCCCAGGAGAGGGGTCGAATCGGAGCTGTAGCCACCGGCCTAGGCCAGAGCCACAGCAACACGGGATCCGAGCCGCGTCTGCAACCTACACCACAGCTCACAGCAACGC
Organism: Sus scrofa; assembly: GCF_054392235.1. NCBI lineage: Eukaryota > Metazoa > Chordata > Mammalia > Artiodactyla > Suidae > Sus > Sus scrofa. Next base: position 52,275,301 of record NC_139387.1, on the reverse strand, counting down.
CGGATCGTTAACCCACTGAGCAAGGGCAGGGACCGAACCCGCAACCTCATGGTTCCTAGTCGGATTCGTTAACCACTGCGCCACGACGGGAACTCCCCAATTTACATTTTCACCAACAGTGTTCAAGGGTTCCCTTTTCTCTACATCCTTGCCAACACTTGTTATTTTTGTCTTTTAGATAATTGCCACTGTGACTATTATCTAAAATAATGAGGTGATGTCTCATTATGGTTTTGATCTGTTCTTTCTTTCTTTCTCTTTCTTTCTTTCTTTCTTTCTTTCTTTCTTTCTTTCTTTCTTTCTTTCTTTCTCTTTCTTTCTTTCTTTCTTTCTTTCTTTCTTTCTTTCTTTCTTCCTCTCTTTCTTTCTTTTTCTTTCTCTCTCTCTCATTCTCTCTCTCTTTCTCTCTCTCTCCCTCCCTTTTTCCCCTTCCTCTTTTCCTCCCTTCCTTCCTTTCTTTCTCCATGCCGTGTGGCAGCTTGACATGAGATCTTAGTTTCCAAACCAAGTTTTGAACCTGGGCTGGAATGGTGAAAGTGCTGAGTCCTAATCATTAGATTGATGTGGCTACAAGACAAGGAATACTGGCACCAGAGTCTGGAAAAGTCAAAGTATGGATCCTTACCAATACCCTGCTGAGGGAAGCAGCCTTGTATCAGCCAGTGATACTGATTTCATAAAGATGGATATTAAAAATTTTGTAGAAGTTTATGTTTTTGGATTGGTCTGCCCATCTGTCCTCCCTTCTTCCTTCCCTCCCAGTCTTGTTCTTGAAGGATGGGTGTGAGCTTATCAGGTGGATAAGGTTCTTCAAGAAAGGGTATTGCATAAGTAAGATATGTGTGTAAGAAGATGGCTTATACTATGCACCCATTAAATGTTAGTTGGTTTCTAAATAAACTTGTAGTTTAAAATAGTTTTAGAGTCACATAAATACTTCACTATAGTATAGAGTTCCTTTATATTCCAAATTCATTTTTTCTTATTGTTTTATATTGATATTATATACTTAACATAATTCATGAAGTGGTACTGATACGTAATTATTAACTGAAGTCCATACTTTGCTCAGACTTCTGTAGTTTTTACGTACTGTCCCTTTTCTATTCTAGAATCCTATCCATTGCATTTAGTGGTCATGTCTCCTTAGGCCCCTCTTAACTGTGATGGTTTCTTAAATGTTGCTCTTTTGCTCTTGATGAACCATGATGGTATTGAGGAATATTGGGTAGGTATTTTGTTGATTATCCTTGATTTAGGATTTGTCTTATGTGTTACTTACTTATGTTTAGACTGGAGTTATGAGTTTTGAGGAGGAAGACCAGATTAAAAGTGCCATTTTAATCACATCATATTAAGGATACATACTTTCAGTCTTATTTACTGCTGTTGGTATTGAATCATGATCAGAACTAGTGTTTGTCAGATTTCTCCACTATAAAATTATTTTTCTTCATCCCTTTCCTTACTGTTCCCTAAAGAATAGGGAGTTATGCTCTACTTCCTTGATGGTGGTGTATCCAAATAAGTTATTTAAAATTTTTCTACATGGAAAGTTTACTTTTTTTCCTTATTTATCTATTCAGCTATGTATATCATACTCATGGATGTTCATTTTGTACTTTGAAATATAATCCAGTTACTTTATTTTGTTGTACAGATTGTTCTAGTTTTGGCCAATGTCAGCTCTTTCAATTGACTGTCTTTGCCTATCATTTTGTGGTGTGTGTGTATTTGAAAATTACTGCTTACTTTCCAACACTTTAAGATTATCTAGGCTTATCTTATGCTTCTTGCCCATGTCTTAGAATTAGCCATTTTCTCAATGAACTCTGGATTCTTCTATTAGGGAATGGAGTTAGAAACCAAGATTTGGGTGCTATCAGGGTATAGATGATTGTAGACGTTCTCAGCTAACAGGGGAAGAAAATATATGTGATTGTATACCCATTTTTATTAATATATTTATATGTCACCATCTATATGACTAAACATGACTAAACATGACTTCCTGTTGATGTCCTCATCTCTACCCATTACAGCCAGCATCATTCCTGTCTTCTCCATTGCTTATTTGAAACCTTTCCAACAGTGGAAAATCTGTCTCCCACTATCTCCCACCATTCATTTGCTTTGTTCAATTCTAATATAAATGTGTATAGTAGTTTCAGATTTAAGACCTAGATACACTGCTTCTGTACAGTTCCGTTGTTTTTAGTGTTACATATTAATTTCCGAAGATACTTAGTCCCTTTCTTTCCTCAATGAGAATGTTTCATACATTTGTAATAAATGAGATTATCTTGTCACATTCCTCATTCTATCCTGAGATCCCTCAATTTCTAAATGATGTAAAATATTTAAGTACAGTAAGGTTCACTCTGTCTTATAAAGTTAGGGTTTTGACAAATGGATAGTGTCATGTATACATGGTTACAGTTTCTTACACAATAGTTTTACTTCCTTTAAAAAAAGTCTCCTATACTCATTCAGCAGTCCCCACCTTGAACCCCTGGAAACCACTGATCTCTTTACCATCTCTCTAGCTTTGCCTTTTTCAGAGTGTCATATAATTGTAATCATACAGTATGTAGCCCTTTCAGACTGACTTCTATCAGTACTGTACATTTAAAATTCATGCATGTCTTTTTGTGGCTTGATGGCTCATTCCTTTTTATCACTGAAAAGTATTCCATTGTATGGATGTTGTCTCAATTTGTTTTCTATATTAAGGGACTTCTTGATTGCTTCCAGTTTTTATTGATTATGAATAAAGCATCCACGAACATTCTCCTTTGGGTTTTTGTGTGTATTTCTAATCATTATTATTTTTATTATTGTTATTACTTTTGCTTTTTAGGGGCCAAATTATTTTTAATGCCTTTAGAGTTCATGTTAATTGTACTGTACATAAATAATATGTTAAGTTTGTACTTGATAGTTTTGATCCTATACTGATATATAATTTTTGAAAAACAAATTTGTTTTAGTTTTAATGTTTAGAATAGAGCCAGTCACAAAACCTAAATAGGATGTATTTAATAATATTTGGTTATTATATATAATTAAATATTAATAACTTTGGCAGTATAAATATATATATAATTTTTATGCAAAACTTACAGTAACATGTCAGTAAGAATTCATTAACCCTAAGGAAAGTACCTAGTTGGACTCTAGGGATTCAACAGGCAGGGTTAATGAACTTTAGGAAACAAAGCAGTTTATTAACTAGGGTCCATCTAGAATTAACCTTTTTTAAAATAATGAAATATTTATATTTTGCCATATGTGGGGAATGTAAAAGGGAGCCAGATATAAACTTAGGTGCTCTAAGAGTAGGTGCTCTTGTACAGTGGCTACAAATAAAATAAAACTTTGTTTTTTCAAAGAAAGTTCATTCATTTAACAAATCATGATTGAGCAGTTATACTATACTAGGCATCATTGATGGGAATATGATGATGGCCTGGAGAAGCATATTTAATGAATAGCATTGAAAAGCTTTGAATTAAAATAATTCAGGTGAACAAAATAAAGGACCAGGAAGTAGATCCTTATACATACAAGAATGTCATATAGAAAATTTCAGTTCAGGAGAATGAGGGTAGATTATTTAATACCTGGTTCTGGCACATCTGGCAATCCAAGTTGAGGGAAATAATATTAGATTCCTATCTTACACAATGTACAAAAATAATTCCATATGGAAATAATAATAAAAAATTCTGCAAAAAATATGGGAGAGAACATGGGCATTCTTCAGATGATGGAGACATTATCCATCATTGTAAATTTACAAACTATAAAGAAAAAATATTTAATTGTATGAAATAACTTTTGAATGAGAAGATGCATCCTAAGAATAGTGGGTTTGGTAAAAATATTTGCAGTGCAGAGGAAGGACAAATGCATATCTCTTAAATGAAATAACTACAGAAAGAGAGCAAACAGAAATATAGGAAAATTAACAAAGGATATGAAGAAGCCAATCCACATGGCCAACAACACATGAAAAGATGTTCATACTCATTTGTAGAACAATACAAATTAAAGTAACAATGTAATACAACTTTATCAAATTGCCCTCTTCAACCTCTACCCTTCATGAGAAAGAAAAAAGAAAAAGAGAAAAGGACCATGGTTGGTTTATTACTGCTGAGCCACAACGGGAACTCCCAAGTAGGTTTTCTTTGTGATAAAACAGTTTTTAACATATACTTTAGGGCATTTGCAGACAGCTTAAATTTTTTTTTTTTTTTTTTTTTTTGTCTTTTTGCCATTTCTTGGGCCGCTCCCGCAGCATATGGAGGTTCCCAGGCTAGGGGTCTAATCGGAGCTGTAGCCACCTGCCTATGCCAGAGCCACAGCAACGCGGGATCCGAGCCGCGTCTGCAACCTACACCACAGCTCATGGCAACGCAGGATCGTTAACCCACTGAGCAAGGGCAGGAACTGAACCCGCAACTTCATGGTTCCTAGTCGGATTCGTTAACCACTACGCCACGACAGGAACTCCAGACAGCTTAAATTTTGAGTCAACTGAGCATCTTTATCAATATCTTCTAAAAATTTCAGTCTCTTCATGATTTATTAATGAGAAATCTTTGTTTTCATGTATCATATTTCTTAGTAGGAGAAAAATGTTGAGTATCTGAAATTATCGAAATTTCGTGTTTTTTAAGTCACAGTATTGATTCAGGCAGTATAGAATTGATTCAGTATAGATTCAGGCAGTCAGTTCTGTAACAGTTTGCTTTATTTCTGTTCATCTGTTTTCAGGGTCACTAGTTCTTTTTTTGGGGGGATGTCTACTCTATACATTTTGATGATAAGGCCATAAAAGGTATTTTCCTCTCTGATACTTCGTTTTTCATTAACAGCATTTCAATTTTACTCTTTTTAACAGTTTCCATCTATTTGTTGATAGTTACTTTGGCATGTTTTCTACCTTTCCACTATATTCATATATTAGTCATAGTTGTTTGTTTGCTTTTTTATTGCTGTAATTCTGGATCATCTCCTCATCTGGTTTTATTGATTTCTTTGTCTCTTGACAATTTTCTTTCTTTTATGTTTGTCTCTTAATTTTTGTTGCTTGTTATAAAAGACTGAGATAAATTACATTTATGCCTCAAAATGGGCATACCTCTTCTGTCAGGTCTTTGGTGTTGGTGTTTCTAAAACATTCTTAATTAATGCATTATAAAGCTAAGGCAATTCTGTGATAAATTGGTGAAACACTTCCAAGGAAAACACACTACAAGTCAGACATTTTAAGAGACACATTTAAATTTAATTTAATTTATTTATTTGTCTTTTGTCTATTTAGGGCCACACCCATGGCATGTGGAGGTTCCCAGGCTAGCAGTCAAATGGGAGGTGTAGCTGCCAGCCTACGCCACAGCCACAGCAATGCAGGATCCGAGCTGCATCTGCACCCTGCACCACAGCTCACGGTAACTCCAGATCCTTAACCTGCTGAGTAAGTCCAGGGATCGAACCCGCAAACTCATGGTTCCTAGTTGGATTTGTTTCTGCTGCACCACAATAGGAACTCCTAAATTTTACTTTAATAAAGTACATACTTTAATTTTTAAAAATAAGTGGAATTAAAAAAAAACTCTTAATTTTGAAATGTTTGTTGATTCAGTGGAAGTTGCAAAGATAGTACAGAGAAGTCCTGCTTACTTTTCATTTATTTCCCAAATGGTTATACTTCATGTGACTATGGTATAAAATCAGAACTGGGAAGTTGATATTGGTAAAGTGTATGTATACAGTTCTGTGTCTTTTTATCACATCTGTAGATCTGTATAACCAATATCACATTAAAATACAGAACAATATTGTCTTCATTAACATATCCTTGTGCTATGCTTTTATAGCCAGTCCTACCCACTCCCTCCCACCATCCCAACATCTACTAACCACTAATTTATTATCAGTATTTACAGTTTTGTCATTATGAGAATGTCATATAAATGGAATCATACAGTATTTGACCTTTTGGAATTGGCTTTTTTTCCCTTCGTATAGTACCCTTGAGGTCTATTGAACTTGTTACAGGTATCAATAGTTCTTTTCTTTTTAATGTTGACTAATATTACAGTGGTATGGATGTGGCACAGTTCAATTAACTTACTTTGGGACATTTTGGTTTTCTTTTTTTTTTTTTTTGCCTTTTTAAAAAATAGCTATGAATAATCATGTAGAGACTTTTGTGTGGACACAAGTTTTCATTTCTTTGGAAAATGCCCCATAGCTAGATCTTTTGGTGAGTATATGCTTAACTTTTAAAGAAACTGATAAATTATTTTCCAGAGTGACTCTGCCATTTTACATTTCCATTGGCAGTGTTTGAGAGGTAATGAAATACCATCTCACACCCATTAGGATGGCCACTATTAAACAATAATAAATTTGACAAGGATGTGGAGACATTGGAACCTTCAAGCACTGTTGGTGGGAATGCAGAATGGTAGAGTTGTTGTGAAAAACAGTGTGGTGGTTCCTCCAGAATTTAAAAGTGGAATTACTGCACAATCCAGCAGTTCTACTTCAGGGTATATACCCAAAATAATTAAAAGCACGGTCTTAAAAAGATACCTCTACTTTCATGTTTATATCAGTATTCTTCACAATAGCTAAGAAGTGGAACCAACCCAAGTGTCCACTGACAGATGAACAGATAAGCAAAATGTATTATGTACATAAAATGGGTGTTATTCAGCTTTAAAAAATGAAGAGAATTCTGGTATATGCTACAACATGGATAAACTTTGAGAACATTATGCTCTGTGAAATAAACTAGTGACAAAAAGACAAATACTGTTATTATTCCACTTATGTGAGGCACTTGGAATAGTCAAAATGATGTAGACAGAAAATAGAGTAGTGGTTGTCAGGGACCAAGGGAGAGGAGAATGGGGCGTTACTGTTTAATGGGTACAGAGTTTTAGTTTTGCCCAATAAAAAGGATGATGGTGATTTCTCAATAATATGAGTGTACTTAGTACCACTGAACTCTACACTTAAGCATTGTTAACCTAGTAAATTTTATGTTATATTTATTTTACCACAATAAAAAATAATAACAATGTTGTTAACTATATGCCAACTGTTTTTTTTTTTTAAACTTAGAAGAAATAGACACATTTCTAGAAAAATATTACTTACAAAAAATCAGGGAGAAATTAGAAGTCTGAATCATCCTATAATTATAAGAAATTGAATCTTCCCACAAAGAAAGCAACAAGCCCAGATGATTTGCTAAGCAAGTTTATACCAGAATTTTAAGAAATAGGTTATTCCATTCTGATGCAATCCTTTTTAATTAATAGAAAAAGAGGATGTTGCCCCACCTACTTCTGAAGGCCCTGTATAACCCTGATATCCAAACCAATGAAGACATTATAAGAACTGAAACTTACAGAGTATTTCACTCATGAATGTTGAGTAAAAATTTGAAACAAGATATTAGCAAATTGAAACCAACATTATAAAATAAGAAAAATATTATCATCAAGTTGGTTTTATTTCAGGTGTGCAAGGATGGTTTACCATTATACGGTCTACAGATGTAAATGATGACATTGTTACAAATGTAAATGATGTCGTTAATTTCTCTTTTAACAAGAGAAAAATCATATGATAATGTCAATAGGTGGAAAAAAGCATTTGATAATCAGTGTAAATTCATGATTAGAATGCTTGATAAATTAGGAAAAGCAGGAAATTCTTTAACCTGTTGGCACCATTTAAAAAAATAATTCTGGGTTTCCCATTGTGGCTCAGTGAGTTAAGACCCCCTGACTATGTCCATGAGGATGTGGGTTTGATCCCTGGCCTCATTCATCGGGTTAAGGATCCAGCGTTGCTGCAAGCTGCAGTGTAGTTTGCAGTTGCAGTTCCAATCCATTGTTGCCATGACTGTGGCGTAGACCTGCAGCTGCAGCTCCATTCAACCCCTAGCCTGTGAACTTCCTTCCATATGCCTCAGATGTGGCTGTAAAAAGAAAAAAAAAAAAAGGAAACAAAACAACCCAACAAAAATCCACAGGTATCTTTTTAAATGGGGAAATATTAAAAAGTATTCTCACTCAAAACAGGAATGATAGCGGCATGATTTGTTATCACCCACACTAGTAATTTTATTACTAGATAAAAAAATCATTCCAAACTTAATCCTATGAAACAACTATTTTAATATGCTTACAGATTCTGAGGGTCAGGAACTTAAGAATAGGAAGGTTTGTTACTTCACCACTCTTTCTAATGCCTCAGTGGGATGACTTAAACACTGGAAGTGGCTTGATAGCTGGAGACTGGAATCATCTCTAGAAGTATCTTCATATATCTGGTGATTTGATTCCAGTTTTTGGCTGGGAACTCAGGCAATCAGTTAGAAAACTTGCATGTGCCTTCTCCATGTCATCTGTCCAAGTTGACTGGTTTGGCTTTTCTCACAACATGGCAGCTAGATTACAAGTGCAAACAATACGGGGACACAAGACAGAAACTACATTTTTATAGCTTCACAAGTCACATGTGTTAATTCTGTTGTACTGTATTGCTTGTGAAAGATATAATGATCTACATGGGTTCAAAGGAAGAAGACAGGGACCTTACAACTCATTGGAAAGAATATCAGTGTTTCATTCTTAGAAGAATATGTGGATGGGTGTATATTTTTGATACTGTCATGGAAAAATATAATCACTACATAAAAATATAATCACCTCTGTACTTAGCATTGTGTTGGAGGACATAGCTGGTGCTTTAAGATAAGACAAATAAATTAGAGAATAAAAATTGGAAGAGAAGAAATAAAACTTATCTGGAGGCAATATGATCATTTATATATAAAATAAAAGAATATAAATTATTAGATAAAAGTTTAGCAAAGATAAATGGATATAAAATTAATTTATAGAAATCAGTTTCATTGTTATATAGCAGTAACAGTCAACTAGAAAATATAAAAAAAGACAATGTAGCATAGAATATCAATATCTAGGAATAAATCTAGCAGGAGTTATGCAAGACTTCTTTAGGGAAATTATAAGATTTTATTAATAGGCACTAAGAAAGATTTAACCATGGTTTATCTTAGTTATATGCCATGTTTATGGACAAGATGGCTTAATATCATAAAGATTTCATTTCTACTGAGATAATTCAGTAGCCAGAAACTGATCCACACATTTATGGGATTTTGGTATATGGGTGTGCTAGAGAGGAGGATAGTAGCAACAATTTGGTTACAAAGATTCATTAATTTCTCTTAAGAATTTTGAATTCTTCCAAAACATGTTGAAGAGCCAATGAAAATTTTTAAATAGATGAGTCTTTAGAAGGGCCACTTGGGTTGCAAGAGTGGAAAATGGAATAGAAAGTTCTCCAAACTGGAAGCAGAGAACTATTTTGAAGACATCAATAAACTAGTTGAAAGATAAAGGTGGCCTTAAGTAGGATGAAAGTATTGGTGATTAAGTAGATAGGTTCTGGAAGTATTTAGACATAGGATTTGTGACTGAGTGGATGCGTGGAGTAAGGAAGAAGGAGGCAAAGATGATTCCAGGTTTTTGTCCTGGCAGATTGTGTTGTAGATGGGAGTACCATTTACTGGTTGAAGGAATCTTAGAGTCAGTCAATTTGAGGTTGATAGGAGAGATCTTGAGTTTAATTTTGATTATATTGGATTTGAGGTGCCTGTTAGATTGAAAGTGAAACTATTCGTCTGTTGAGTTTGTGGATCTGTAACTTCAGAGATGGATCTGAACTATAGATTCCTTGTTTGTAAATGAATCTGAAGGAATGAATGAGGTAATCTCAAGAGTTTATTTGAAGTGAGATAAAAAGAAGGGCAAGTTTGGAGCTCTTCGAACAACACTTTAAGGATAGGTGAAAGAAGAACCTGTGATGGGGATTGCGAAGAAGCAGTCAGAGAAATAGGAAGAAAGAGGGAAGAAGTGTGGTTGTTTTGTAGATCATGGATGAGAGTGTTTTGAGAAGGAAAGACTAGTCAAATGCTGTTAGTTTTCAAATAAGACAAGGAATTGAAAGTGTCTTTTTGCATTTAGTGAAAAGGAGGTAATTGGTTGCAGGCATGGGCTGTAAGAATAGAGCGTCTATGATGTTGAGTTGTGAAAAGGAGAGGTCTGTGGTTGGGTAAGAATGTGTAGTTGAGGATGGTTTTGCTTTTGTTTTTGTTTTGTTTCATTTTTAAAGATGTAGGACCTGGAGCATATTTCAGTGTTAATAGGAAGGAACCAAATAAAAGGGGAAAGTTGAATATTAAATAAAGAATGGGAATAGTTGAGAGAGCCCAGTCTCAAAGCACAGATGGTGGAATTAGCCTTAAGTAGGTGGAGGGATTCCGCTTTTCTTGCGAGCAGAATGAAGTAGAATAGTTGAGTACAGATGCTGGTAACTATAGTTTTGGTAGAAGAAAGTTAAGCAGCTTCTCTTAAACTGCCTTCTGTTTTCTTTGTTTAGGAGAAGGCTTGGTCATGTAGTTTGATTACAGGTTGGAAGTTTGGCGCGAGCTGAGGCTGTGAAATAGCTTCTGGAGAATGAAGGAAAGAGGCTGATTTCGAGAAAAAGTGGGTATTGTAGGCAGCACTGTAGACCCAGTTGAAAATGTGCACCATGAAATTTATAGTGAATTCTTTCTGATAGTTCTCAGAAAAAGACAAGTGATTGAACATTGTTGTTGGTTCTTGGGGGGAGCTGTTACCACTTGCCTTGTAACCACTCCAGATTGTGAAGCTATTATAGAGAAATAGATCAGAGAGTCATAGGAGTCAGAAAATTGGCTTTATTGTTAAAAGTCTAATGTAAATGTGGCTTGGAGTGAGGCTGAAATGAAGTTTTTCTCTGATGACCTTCTCTTATGGAAGCTGGACCAGAGGAAGATTATATTGTTTATAGGCATAAAGTTTCTAGTGACAAACCCAATGAACTTGTACTATGCATGCTTGTGACATCTATACATTAATTTTACCCAATAGAGAACCTATGGATATCTTGCTCTCATCGTTCTTCTTTTTTCCTTAGAAAAGTAAAGAAGATAGAGGAATGAGACTACGGTATTTCTTTAATCTTGTTTCCTTCTATCCAAAGAAGGCCTGTGTCCTCTTTTAAAATGTGAGAAGAGGTGATATGTGTACCGCTAACATTCACTGAGGATTGAGATTTTGCCAGACAGAAGGAATATAACTCATAGAGTGAGAAGCTTGAATTGACAGCAGATAGCCATTTGAAGATATTTATTACTTGGTTGAGAATGTATGCCTGACTCCAGTAAGGTGGTTAATTCTGGAAAATTTGGACATAACATTAAGATTATGAGAGTGAGATAGGATCACTGTGAGACAGGATCCAAAGTCTGTTAGTTGAGAGAAAGACTTATTAAGGAGCTGGAGGAGGTAGAAGAATTAACCAGAGAGGTTGGAAAGTAGATAATGGTTTAGAGAATCTAAATGATTTGCAGTTTTTTTTTCTTATCTACTAGCACATGTAAATTTTCTGAACGAAGGCTAGTAAACATGAAGACTTCATTGATAAGCACAGATGAAAATGATATAATGGAAAAATTTTAGTTATTAGATTATTACTGGTTGGGATATTTCATATCTGATCATTAATGAAAAGAATATTTTTCAGGTAGTAAATATGTATTTGAGTTATTTTTTAAACTTCTGGTATTATTTTGCCATTGGCAGTAGTGTTTATAGTATGGCAATAGTTCTTTAGCTTCCTAGAGAGGAAGTTTCAAAATTATTATTAACTGCTCCAGTAATTGGATAAGAAAGAAGTAGAGTGTGGCACTTGTAATTTCTTTTTAGATATAGATAGGCCTTCAAGCTCTCGCCTTAATACAGGTAGAGCTGTTTTCGTGCTTGGAACTTGATCTTCTGCTCAAATTCTAATGTATTTTTCTTGGAGAAATAGAGGAAAAGAGAAGTTATGTGGGAACTATTAGCAACCCGTTTGCTTTCATTCAGTCATTTGTTTAAAAAGCATTGATTCAAAAATATATTTTGAGCTCCTACTATGTGCTGGAAACTGCACAGTTCAGGGTCCTAGGGAGTGAACCAAAGGTTGAGAACTGGTCCCTACACTGCTTGGAATTGCTTATGAAAATGCAGGTAATTTAGTCTACTTGGGAGTTCCCGTTGTGGTTCAGTGGTTAACGAATCCGACTAGGAACCATGAGGTTGTGGGTTCTATCCCTGGCCTCGCTCAGTGAGTTAAGGATCTGGTATCGCCGTGAGCTGTGGTGTAGGTCGCAGACACGGCTTGGATCTGGCGTTGCTGTGGCTCTGGTGTAGGCTGGCAGGTGTAGCGCTGATTAGACCCCTAGCCTGGGAATCTCCATATGCCACGAGTGTGGCCCTAGAAAAGACCAAAAAATCTACTTGAACTCCTGGTTATAATACACTTGTTGTAAATGAGCTTGAAATTGATTTTATATGATTAGACTCTCATTTTTAACCTTAACATAAGGTGTGTGTGTATGTCTGTCTGTCTTTGTGTATGTATATTTTGTTATGTTTCCGTTTACCAATTTTTATTTGCATGGGACTGTCTGAAAAAGAAAAACCACTTGTCTGTTGCTTCTAGGAAACATGGCATGAAACAGATCAAATGGAATAATATTGTGATTATGAGGATGTTGGTTAGCCAGTAGTTTTCCAGATGGGATAGAGATTGAATTCAGTGCTGAGTGGACAGTATTAACTAGTAGGGGACTTTGGGATGATTGAATAATCTGGACAGTCCCTAGATATGGCATTTTTTTGAAGTCAGTTACGTAAATTGTCTTTTCCTCTATTTGGCAGGTTTTTTTTTGCATTTTATTTTGTTTTAAGGAACTTTCGTGTCTGAGATGGACTTTACATTTTGTCTAAATACTTGTAATATGGGAAAATGTTATAAAGGAGACTAATGTGAAATTTTTTAATTTATTCACTGGTGAAATGCTCATTTAAAACTTTTAAGCCTTTTATATTTTAGTTTTGGAAAAAAACCCTTGCTTGAGTTTTTTTGTTTTTTTCCTTTTTAGGGCCCCATGTACAGCATATGGAAGTGCCCAGGCTAGGGGTCAAATCTGAATGCAGCTGCCAGCCTACACCACAGCCACAGCAATGCAATGCAGGATCTGAGCCGCATCTATGGTATATGCTGCAGCTCATGGCAGTGCTGATCCTTAACCCACTGAGCAAGGCCAGGGATCAAACCCACATCCTCATGGATACTGGTTGAGTTTTTTACTAGTGAGCCACAAGGGAAACTCCCAGTTTTTTTTTTTTTTCTCCAAAGTAATATTTTGATGAAAATGAAAATAGTAAGTAGTTGATTCATTTTACCATGTTTGTTTGTTTGTTTGATTTTGGTCTTTGTCCTTTTAGGGCTGCACCCATAGCATATGGAGGTTCCCAGGCTAGGGGTCTAAATGGAGCTGTAGCTGCTGGCCTACACCACAGCCACAGCAACGCAGGGTCCGAGCCGAGTCTGCTACCTTTACCACAGCCTATGGCAACACCGGACCCTTAATCCACTGAGCAAGGCCAGAGATCAAACCTGCAACCTAGTCGGAATTGTTTCCGCTGCGCCATGACGGGAACTCCCCATGATGTTTTTTATGTTGTCATTAAAAAAAAAAAATCAGTTAATGTGTGCCCACAGTTTAAAGTTGTAAAAGACTTGTTATGACACACAGCCATCTCCTATTGCCCCTCTTCTTTTCCAGCCTCTCTATCTAGAAGCAAATTGTTCAGCATATATAGTTGATTCTTTTAGTGTTTACCAGTGTGTCAAGAAATGTGTTTATTGTTGCTACTTATTGATTTTTAAATTTCATACCCATTGTCTTTGCAATATGGAAGATGAGGCTTTAGCTGTCTTTTACCACCCCGCTGCTTCTCACCACATCTTTCATCATCTTTCTCTTACCTTCCCAATATGGTTATATTATAATTCGGTGCAGTTATTCATTGTTTACATTATCATGACAATATAAATACTAGTCACAGCTGAAAAATATAGTGTATAACATTTTCTTTTTCTCATTCAACACATTATTTTCTTGATGTTTTCATTTGGCTAATTTTCTAATAACTAATTCAACTGTATATTTCCCCCTCCCCCCCGGTTATTTAAAATTATTCTTATGGTGACAACACATGACACATCTCCCAGGAGCTTTATGATCTATTCCCATTTAGACTGGTTGCTTTGTATTCTTGGGAAGCACTTCACCATTTTTTCTGGGACAATTCCCTTTGCTTTTCAGTTCAGTTATATTTCATTTTTATTTATTTAATTTTTATTTTGTTGATGATTTTTTTTGTTTGTTTTCTCCACTGTATTTCTAGAATCCCCAATAATTAAATATTTCATGTTATAAAATGGATTTTGTAATTTTCTTGTGTTTTTTACCTTGGGGCTCCATCTCTTTTTCTTCATATCCTTCTTGTTAAAGGAGATTTTCTCAGCTTTATTTTCCAATGCACAGTTTTACATTTCCATAATTTTTTTTTTTTTTTTGGCCACATCCATGGCATGTGGAAGTTCCTGGGCTCGGGATGGAACCCATGCCATAGCAGTGACCACAGCCACTTCAGTGACAATGCCATATCTTTAACCCACTCTGTCACAAGGGAATTCCCTGTAATCATCATTTTTATTTTTAAGATCTTAGTGTTGTTATACACCTCGCATAAATTAAAGCTTCTTGTTCTGATTTCACAAATGCACCGGAATCTGTTCTCAACCCTCTGAAGGTAGTAGTTACAGTGTTTATTTTTTAGAAAAAAATCTCTCCTGTGTAGTTTCTGTTTCTTCTTTTTCCTTTTTTATTTGGTCTCTATTTTTCATATTAATTTCTTCATATCTTTGTACTTTTCAGTCTGTTCGTATACCAGTGTGAGACACCAGTAAAACAGCATTTTCATAATGCTTAAAATGTATCAGACATTGTTCTAAGTGCTTCAGCTATTTTAATTTATTTAATCCTCATAATGACTTTAGAAATTGGTTACCATTATTATTAGTCCTTTGACAGCTGAGGAAATTGAGGCATAAAATGTTTAGGTAACTTGTCCGATGTAACACAGTTGTTATGTGACAGAGCTAGAATTTGAATCCAGGCAGCCTGACTCCATAGTCCCTTCTTTTAATCTTCATACTGTCTTGTCTTTTATTGAAATCAGGAGCAAATTGGACATTCCATGCATGTGGGTAGGGTTTGTCAGAATAGTGTTACCTGAGAGAGCTTTCTCTGTGGAACCTCTGATGAGGTCCTTTCATTGTTTGATTAGATTCACCATAGAGGAATCTTCTAATCTGCTATCTAGAGGTTGAAGCCCAGTATCTGACAGCTTGGTTGCTCAGTGGTGAAAAAGATTGGGGGACGGATCTCAAAATTTAATGCAGGTTTGATTTAGTCACCTGTTTCTGGTCTTCTAATCCAGAGATTCTTGGTTTTATCTGGTCCAAGGAATAAAACTTCAGTCTTCTTCTGTGATGAGGAATTGTAAATTGTGCAATTGTGCAGATTCTGGAAGGGGATCTTGGGATATAGCTGCAACTCTTACTTTGAGTGTTACCTTTACCCAACTCTCAGTGCTGCCCATTCCTGAGCCTTTTGTTGTTTCTATGTTGTAAATGTGATTAATTCTCATTATCCCCACCGATAATGTAAGGTTCATCTTCCTTGTATTTGCTTTCCTTTATTTTTTTATTTTTTATTTATTTTTTTCATTTTACAGTCTCCTTGAAACAATCAAATTTTGCTTGCTATCTTTTAGGAAGAGATTTTGGGAAAAGACTTGAGTAGAATGCATATTCTTAATGTGACATTTAAAATTCTCTGTGAGGTTTATTGAAATAGATCTCAAATGTCTTCTTTTACCTAAAGCATTTCATGGCACTCCAACTAGACATATCACCATCTGGAAATCTTTTTTTCCTACCATGGATATTTTTTTCTTCTTTCTTAAGGCTCTTTGATATTTTGTATATTTTTATATTTGCATGCTTTTCTTACACACTGCCCTCCCCTTCACACCAGACCATAACTCCATGAGGACCTTAAGTGACCTCATCTATAGACTTGCTCAATAAAAATGTTACATTTAGTGCTGTATATGTGTTTTTCTTGTGAAATATCAGCAGTATATTAAATACTGAGGATAGTAAGAGAGGGAATTAATGTAATAGTGTATCACAGAGATTAAATTCAGATAGATGTGAAGAAGTCTGAGAATTGTTAAACCTAGATATTATGGAATCTTTCAGCATAGATGCCTAATCATTACAAAGTACATATCCCTTCCCCTGCCATAACACTGAAGAATGAACTGTGTGATCTTTTAATTTTTTGGCTGGGCTCATGATTCCATAACCTACATGATAGATCTGTGTGGTATTTATGTATTTGTAGTTTAATGGGATATAATGTTAAGTGCTGGAAATATTCTAAAAGGTTTTTAAATACATTTTAGATCAAACAGTGTTTTAAATATATTAGACTAGCTAAATCCATAAAGAAGTCCACACTTGTAATATATCCTTTTGAAAAACTAATTTTTACTTTTAGCTTTTTATAAAATTGATTTTTGCAAATTAGTACTGTTAATTTTGCTTCCTCTTGCTCTTTAAAGTGTTCAAAAGGAAACAGAAACTATTGCAGAATTTGAAATGAAATTATTCAGAGAACGATTATTGCTTTAAAATAATGTTTATTTTTCTGGTACTGTATCTTGAGTACTAGATACTCAGAACACATTTGTCTTTTAAAATGTATCTTAATATTTCTTTGAAAATAGAGGAGGATTCTCATCTGCATTTTAATGTCTAATAGTTGCTGGGGTATGGAAAGCATCAGTGGCTGCTAATATGTTCTCTGTAGAGCCAAATCAGTACTTAGGTATTTGGTTCATTACCACAGGCAAACAAGCTGAAATGATTGTTAGGCATGGGTATTTGTTTTTGTTTTCAAATTTTCTGGCACCTTAGAAATAATTTATTGGGATGTGACTTACGAAAACACACAGAAGCATTACTCTAAAAATTCCATTCTTTAGAAACCATGTTATTTGGGTACAGTGTTTGTAGATGCTAAAAATATCTTTTAATTGTCTCCTGAGATTCGTGGGACACATGTGGAAAAGACAAATTTGGTGTTTATAGTTTGACTTGGTTAATTCTCAGTATCCATATCACTCTTCTTTCATAATTTCTTCATAAAAAATGTAATCACATACAGATTTTTATTCGCTTGCAACACAAAATTAATGTGAATTCCATTTCAAACTAACCACCATCAAAAGTTTCTGAAAGTCTGTTTTATATTTTTTAAGTGCTGTGTGTGGGTGACTTTCCTAGCTTTGATTTCTGGAGAAATACATCTTTTAAAACACTTTCAACAGATTGTTAAATTGTGGTTAATGGTGACAATACAGATATCATATTCTGGTTAATTTAATGTCCCTTTTTATAATGTATTTCTGTCTATGTATATTCCTATCGGTGTCATTACCCTACTGAGTTTCTGTGAAAATAAATTTTCTTTGCTTATTAAAACAAAACAATCCTTGAGTTGTTTTTTACTGTGTATTTTTTATTGTTTATTTTGGGCTTTGTTTTGAAAGGCATTAGTATTAATTTCAGTGACGAGGCAAACGTAGCTGTAGATGACTGCTACTTTATCACTCAGAGAAAAGTGCCCTAGAAAGTACCTTTGGAATTATTGCTTAGCATATAGTGTAATTTGCTTAGCTTTTTGTAAGAAGTCGGAGAAGATTGTTTTCCTTTAATCAAGTCCATCTCGTATTACTGAGTCAAGGAAATTATAAGTAATATTTGGGTATGTTCACCTTTGAAAGATAGAAAAGAGAACCTGTTATTGACCAGAGTATCACTTGTAGCTACTAGTTCACAATTTATTGTGAGTTTATTTTTATTTTAATTTATATCACCTATTACTTGTTTTACTGTTCCAGATTTTTTAGTTCTTTCATGATTTGTTAGACAAAAGCATCTCTATCTTCTTTTTTTTTTCAAAGTTCGGTCACTACTGGTTCTATCCTTTTATTTTTATGATACCCATTTGGTACAAAATAAAGCATGTATTATCCTACGGCTTGTCTCACTTACATACTTTAAGGGTAGAGAAGAGAGGAATTCTGGATATTCGCTTGTGTTTTTCTCTTCCCTGGTCTCCCATGAATACATGACTTGATTTATCTTGATCAGCCTAGTAACTTGCTCCACATTTTTCCAAAAGTGCAAAGCAGTTTCAGCTAAAAATACACATATCAAAATGCTCCAGAAGTTGTGGCCACAGCTCAAAAATGCTGATCAATTTTGAAAATATAAATCAACCTCGGCCATGAAACCGAAGGAAGAACCTTTGTGGTGGGGACAGATTTCCAAAAATTCACCACAGTCCTGTTCTTAGCTGGAGTT
This sequence comes from Sus scrofa, assembly GCF_054392235.1. Lineage (NCBI taxonomy): Eukaryota > Metazoa > Chordata > Mammalia > Artiodactyla > Suidae > Sus > Sus scrofa. The sequence goes on along the minus strand of NC_139387.1, from coordinate 52,256,821 downwards.
TATGCTGATGTTGCCAGACAACTGAGGAATAGATGCAAAAAGCAGGAAGCATTATTGAATTGAGCCCTAGTGCCAATTTGGGAAAAGTAAATTTAAATGTAAAAGAATGTTTTTCCACTCCTGGCGTCTCAACGTAAAATGGCAAAATACATGGTTGCTGAAAAAGTCGCAGAAATTGTTAATTTTGCCAGAATGGCTAATTTTGCCTGAAACCTCCAGTCTTTTTGCATTAAAAAATGCATACACATATAGTGAAAATACTTTTTTTTAAGCTCAAATGAAGTTGTTTTAAATTACAAACCAAAATATGTATACATGTAAGTCAGAGAAGTGTTTTGACATAAATGAGTGTGTGTGGGCTTGTTTCAGTGTCTTCTGATATTTTTCAGGTGTACTGAAAAATGGATGATGATGATTTTGGTGGTTTTGAGGTATGTGCTATTATTATTTACCTTGTTTTGTTTTTGCCGTTGTTTTAACTTTGTGGGATTATAATTGAGTATACTAAATGTATTATTTATCATTGGCATTCATGATCTTTTCTTGGTCATTTTGAATTTAACCCTGGAATAAAAAAGTGAAATAAAAAAAATTAAAATATATCTCCTCTGAAAGTTAAAACTGATATATTATTATTGAACATTTGGTCATGCCCATAGGCATGGTTTAAGTTGAGGTAGTTAAGTTTTACTAGTGGAAGCTCTAAAGAAGAGGTTTTAGAAATTGTCAGCAGATGATTTTGCTGGGATACATGTCTTTTAGGAAATACTTGTGAGGGTTGAGTATTGACGATCTGTTACATATTTTCATGTTTACACCTGTAATGAGTTGACTTAGTATATTAACTGCAGGGCCTTTTGGTAGCTTGTAGAGCCAATTAGTATGTTTGTTTTGTTAGATTATTCTCTCAGGTTTTATTTGGATGCTTTGTAAATGGAAATTGTGAGTTGAAGAAGCACTGTCTTTTCCTTAATCCCTTTCAGCGTGCGTTCATTTTATTGAAATATTTTGTAACCCAGTTATTTTTATGGAGCCAGTATAGTCTTGCAGGAAAATCTCTGGATTAGGAGTCGGGATGCCTGAGCTCAAGTCCTGGAACTACCATCAAGTGAGCTCTGTGATTTTTTTTTTTTTTTTTTTTTTAGTAAAAAAGACTACCACCTATTTTGGAATTTGGTGGAAACGAGATTGTTGAAAATAGGGGCTATAATTAATGACGTTAATAGGAGAAATGAGATATTAAGTATATATTTAGTGTTCTGGGTATCATGAAAGAATGGTGTGAGTTTCTTTTAGATTGGGATCATTTTTTCTTCTTTTCTTTAGTGTCTGTTGATATGGAGATATTTAAAATATGAACTTGCTAGTTTTTGCATTTTGTCTAAATTTTTTTTGCTCAGCACATTTGTATATTTTCTTATTTGCTTTAATATTTTGATTTTTTTGGGTGACTGAATTTATTTATCTTACTCACATAATGTAACATTTAAATTTTTGTTAAAATTCGTTTCATTTTGAGGAAAATATACACTTCAGATATCATCTCAGTATTTTTTGTTTAGAAGTTGTCAGTTGTTTGAATATTAAAACTTTTAAGTGTAGTCTCCTTTATCTCACCCATGCTCGATTTATTATGTCAGAGGAAAAAAATAGGGTAGGTGGTGTTCCTTAGAATAATAGTTATACATCAGTGTATACTCAATGGATCGATACCTTTTAATATATATAATATATAGGTACAGTGTTAATTGTTCCAATTTAATTGTGGTTGTTAGGTTCCTTTTTTTTTATCTACATCTTGTGGTAGGAATATAGTCTCTATCCTTGGTTATTTAAACCATGTTTGTTTTTCAATTTGTAGAGGGTAACTACTGTATTCTACATCACCTCCTGTGGCACATTGCCCCAACTGACTTCTCCTTGGCTAACAACTCTATGCAGAATCCAAATTAAAATTCTGGCTCTCTCTTTTTTTTTTTTTTTTGGATAAAATTTTGCTTTGACCTTGAACACTTAATACAGAGAAAACTTTGCATTCTTACCTACAAACTAAACTTTTAGTAATTGACTGTGTCCCATAGCTTTAAAACTGTTTAATAGGAGGGCTTGTTAATTTACATGGCAGCTTTAGAAATTCTTTAGGAGTTCCTGCTGAGGCATAGTGGGTTAATGATCAGGCTCTTCCCTGTGGCATTACAGGTTTGATCCCCAATCTGGTACAGTGGACTAAGGATCTGACATGGCTGCAGCTGTGGCATAGGTCGCAGATGTGACTTGGATTTGATCCCTGGCCCAGGAACTCCCAGATACTGTGACTATGGCCAAAATGGGGTGGGCAGGGGCGAGGAATTCTCTAAATGGCGAATGCTAGTAAGTCCATCTGGTACATTAGTATGGATGAATCCTATTTCTTTAGGTTGATCTCTTTTTAGGTCTTGTGATAGCTAATGAAAAAGATTCAGTCTCTAGACTTTTGAAGGAAAATGTACCTTTCTTATATACATGGTTAAATGTTGTGGTAGTTAGTTTGAGTACTTAAAGTTCACAAATAAAATGTAATTAAGGATATCTAAAATAAAAATTTCATTGTCAGGAGATATATTTGAGTAAGAAAGGAACATTTTTACTCAAAGATAACAGAGCACGAGTACTGGAAGTGGACACTAGCAGTGAACCGAACACTGAAATGTAGTTGAGTATTCAGAAAAAACTTGAAAACTATGTGATGTATGAGAGAGGATATGCTTGTAAATGGGAGGCTTGATTGCTTAAATGCAGTTCTGCTTTTCAGATTTTCTAAAATTATTTTGCCTTTGTTTTATAGGCTGCAGAGATTTTTGATGGTGGAAATGGTGAAACTCAAACTACATCTCCTGCTATTCCTTGGGCTGCTTTTCCTACAGGTACTACTATAGTGCAACTGGGATTTTTTTTTTCTTTTTTCTTATTTAACATTTTTCCCTTTTCTTTGAAAGCCCCTTTCTATCTTTGCTCTTTGCCTTCTTTGATGTGAAAAGTGGAATGACCCAGATTTAGCCTAGATTTTTTTTTTCATAACAAATTACGAATTGCGAAACAAATTCTGTAATGGTGGCTTGAGGCATGACTCCAAAAATGATATCATGAACATTAAGTGAAATTAAAGTACACTTTACATTTCTGAATTTGTCTTAGTTTTAGGAAGGTGAAGTGCCCAATAATTTTTTTAGAAAGGTGTCCAGTTCATTAATTAAAGACTCATTCATCTTAATATTCTAAAAATATTTTTAAAATGATTTATTATCTCCACAACTAGTTAAATTTAGAAGACCCCCCCCTCAGGAAAGTCATTCAAAAGTATTAACAATTAAACCATTCATGAAATTAAATACAAAAACGAATTCCATTACTGAAAGCTTTTTGTGGAAGACCTAATGTTCAATATTAATATAATTCATGTCGAAATAATGTTTTGAGTTTTCTAGACTTTTTGTTCTGCCAAATCATTGTAAAGTCCAGAGTAGAAGATAAAAAATGTCATTCTTTACAGCTCTATATCATCTTAGATTATTAGAATTATTCATCTTTAAAATATTTTTCTGGTGCTTATTATGCGTTAGGCACTATGGGAATATGTCCTTTACTTCATGGGAAGACAGAGCAGGTGCATACATATTTGTGTATGAAGCTTATTTGTGATTTGGGAAGAATAATGGTCATCCATTCATTTAGCAAATGTTATTTCTTGCCTAGTATAAGTCAGGCATTATTCTTGAAGCTCAGTATATATTGTCAATCTGGGCTATTGAAGCATGCATATAATTTCCATAGGCAGAGATGGTAGAATGGAGGAAGATTTTGAAGGGAGAAAAATGAATGGAATAAAGGTGTAGATGTGGGAAAGATGATGGCATAGTTAGGATGCTCATTCTTGTTCGAGGGCTTAAATATATGTTGTTTTCTTTGCCTGGAATTTCTTACCTTTCTTCCCACTGCCACTCTCTCCCACTCTTTTACCGTACTAACTCCTGTTTGTTTTATACATTGGTTCTTACTTTAATACTTCTTTTTCTGGGAAGCCTTCCTAGAAAACCCTCTCACATCTATGTGCACCTATTTTCCAACTTTCATGTTAGACCATAGGTTTTGTAAGGTTAGACATTGTCTGTCCTCTTGTTATGTCTTAAATATTGAACATAGTGCCTAGCTTATTGTTGGCCCTCGGTACATATTTGTGGAAAGAATAAAGAAAAACATGAATGAACTGGAGAATAAGTAACTGAATGAATGACTAGACTCAGTTGACTATGGGAGTCAATAGGAAGAATTGAGATAATGATGTTTATATAGTGGTTTAGGATTTTCAGTGTACTAGCATGCATATGTTTATTGTAAAGTGACTAGAGCAACCATTATTCTTGTTGTACAAATGATGAAATGATGCTTTATAAAAGTTTTGGTGTTTGGTACAGATAAATATGTTTAGGAATGAAATCTAGATTTACAGATTCTCTCTCTCTCTATTTTTTTTTCCCAGTAACTTTGTTTTTTGAAAAAAACATCAACAGGACTGTCTGACTGACTGGATGTGAGGGTGAAGGAGGAATCAAACTTAATTTTTAAGATTTCAAGTCTTAGTTCTGAAAGAATGGTTTATCATGAACAGAAATAGAGAATTTAAAAGAGTTGGTGTGGGACAGTGTGAAGACTGAATGAATTTGTCTTAGACATATGTATTTAAAGTACCTAGAGTTTAGGAGAAAGGTTGGTTGGAGTTCTTGGTTTGGGAGATTTTCCATTGATATCATAGTTGAAGCTGTAGGAGATCACTAGGGGAAACAGTATGTAGATATATATCTATGTTTTTGTAGGTCAAGTCCTCAGAACCCAATGGATTAGAATTAAAACAACCCCTCTAGAGTACACACACACACACACACACACACACACAAACACACACAGAGTATCTTGGAGCCCTCACTCTCTTGAAAAAAGAAAAAAAAAATCAGCTCTGAAGAAAGTACTCTTTTTGGATGTCCTCAGTGACTTGCAAGTGGAGAAAAACAAATCTGGTCAAGAGCTGAAGGTAAAGTAGGTGTTTGCTCGGCCAAAGCAATCTATCCCCATGAGGTTGTCTTCCCATGACTGCTGGAGAAGTCTGCCTCTGACTCAGGTATCTGCAGACAAGAGTGCTGTGAACAACCTGATTAACATAGAGAAGATGGGAAACTTTAAGAGAGCTCAGGCAAATTCTTTTCTGTTTAAGAAGACTAAAATTCTCTTTTGTTTGTTTTTCTGCCTACACTCTAGCTATCTGTAATCTACACAAAAAGTATTTTTAAAAGAGATGACTATTAACCTCATTTTACCACAGTTTGAAATCCAGGAAGATTATTCAGAAACATTTGGTTTGAATTTTTTAAGTGCTTGAGGGAGAATAGAAATGCTCATTCTTGGGGGTTAGGATAAATGAGTGTGTTAAGTAAAGATTATTCTGCTTCAAGGCTGGCGGTTTGTTGGAGGATGATTTTATAATAGCAACTGGGGAAATTTGTCTCTCAGAAGGTCTGTTTATACTGTTAATGGGTTGAGGTACCTAGGGACATGTATTTCACTGTAATATTAGCATCATTTACATAGTGGGACTTTTTAAAAATGCTGGTTTATTTATTTGCTTATTATAAAATTAAAGAAATTGCCAGTTAGTGTAAATGAAATGCACATGTTGGTTCTTTACACAAATTATTATCTCTAGGCCCATCTCTCATTAATTGAAGTTTGGCATCTAACTTTTAAAATTTCTCTGCACTTTCACCACCATAGGAATTGGAGAATAGAAGAGATGAATGAGTGTAAAATTATGTCTTTTTTTCCTCTCGCCTTTACTCTCAGTAAAAGTGTGATAACTATTACTTTATTTCAGTGAAAGCTACTCAAGGAGAAGAATTGCCTTCAAGAATTGCCCTATTTTATAGCCTTCCCCTCCAGCCTGTCTCCATGGTTGTTTGGTTTGAAGCCTGTGAGCCAGTCAAATTGTGATCTACATTGTGTTCCTAGATGATGTCTGTTCCTATTTATCTGCCATTTCTCCTGGTTGTAATACCTTCCCTTATCTCCTGTCTGCTTACTCAAGTCCTATTTTTCTTTTAAGATAATGTATAGAGTTGGTACTGAATTTGTTCCATATCTCATAATTGCTCCTTCTTCTGAGCTACTCTGTCATTATTTTTCTGCACCATTTGCTTGGCACTTAGCTTATCCCAATTTGTCTTCTTAAAAAAATTGTGGTAAAATACATGTAACATAAAATTTACCATATCGATAAGTTTCAAGCATATAGATTGGTTATTTTAAAGTATATTAACATTGTTGTGCAACTAATCTCTAGAGCTCTTTCATTTGTAAAACTGAAACTCTGTAGCCATTAAATAGTAACTATCCAAGTCACTTCCTCCTAACCCCTGGCAGCTAACATTCTGCTTTCTCCCTCTATAAATTTGACTACTCCTGATATCTCATCTAAATAGAAACATCCAATATTTGCCTTTTTGTAACTGGTCTATTTAACTTAGCATGATATCCTCAAGGTTTATCCATGTCATAGCATGTATCAGAATTTCCTTCCTTTTTAAGCCTGAATAATGTTCCAGTATATATATAGACCACATTTTGTTTATCTGTTCATTGATTGATGGACTCTTCGGTTGCTTTTTTTTGGCTATTGTATTGCTCCTATGAACATTGGTATACTATTTTTGTTTTAAAAATATTTTATTAGTGTGACTTCCATCTATTCATGTCCATGTTAGTCTAAGCCTTGGAGGGCAGAGACCATGTTTTTTAACCTTTTTGAATCCTAAGTACTAATATAGCATTGTGCCTTGTTAATAAACAATGCTCAGTAATTGTTTCTTGATAATTAGTAGAAGAGATTTACTTTCCTTTTTTTTTTTTTAGGGTTATACCCATGGCATATGGAAGTTCCCAGGCTAGGGGTCGAATCGGAGCTATAGCTGCTGGCCTGTGCCACAGCCACAGCAATGTGGGATCCGAACCGCATCTGTGACCTACACCACAGCTCACCGCAACACTGGATCCTTAACCCACTGAGCAAGGCCAGGGATTGAACCTGCATTCTCACGGATGCTAGTCAGATTCATTTCCACCGAGCCATGACAGGAACTCTGAGATTTACTTTTAGCTAACTCTCTTTGATTATCTTACTTCTTTGGGGGTAATTAAGTAGTTTTTAAATCACAAGTTGGATGAAGGCAAACCCAAACTTTCCATAAAAATTATAGTAATCTTGGAAATCTTAGATAATTACTCAAAGATGGCTAAGAAGCTGTTTCCTCTAGGGCTTAGTTAACTTTCCTGGTCATTCCCAATTCAGACAGATAACCTGTGGATAATGATTGGCAAGAGTAGTCACAGATTCCCAGAAAAAGGGAGCAGCTATTTTGCTGTTTATTCCTAATTTTTTCCCTGGTCCTTTCAGTGTGTCAGCAGATAACAGTAGAGGACAGCAGAGGTTAGACTAAATTTTACTTCAAAATGTTAGTAGTCTAGAAGCAATAATAGTAGTATCCAGTTCTTTTACCACCTCACCCCCACCCCCTGGCTATGCCTGTTCACAGGCCAGAGATTGATTTTCCTCCTTTTTTTTTTTTTTAAAGTTATTTATCTAAACATTTTCCTAAAGAAAAATCATTGCAGATTTTGTATATCATATCAGAAATTTTTGAATTGGCTTCTCATAGAACTATATTTTTCAGAATTTTTTTTTTTTTTTGGCTAAGAAATCTGTTTTTTCAAAGTTGTTCTCAAACAGTTAACTATATTTTATAAATTTTAATAAGACTGTTAAAATTCTGATTTTTAGGAAAGTAACTTTTCAAAATGTATGTCTAGGAGTTCCCATCATGGCTCATCGGTTAACGAACCCGACTAGCATCCATGAGGATGACTAGCATCCATGAGGACGACTAGCGTCCATGAGGATGTGGGTTCGACCCCTGGCCTCGCTCAGTGGGTTAAGGGTCTGGCAGTGTGGCTCAGCAGTTAACAAACCTAACTAGCATCCATGAGGACGTGGGTTCGATCCCAGGCCTCGCTGAGTGGGTTAAGGATCTGGCATTGCCGTGAGCTGTGGTGTAGGTCACAGATGTGGCTTAGATCCCGCATTGCGGTGGCTCTGGTGTAGGCTGGAGGCTACAACTCCGAAAGGACCCCTTGCTTGGGAACCTCCATTGGCTGTGGGTGCATCCCTAAAAGACAAAAAAACAAAACAAAACAAAATGAATGTCTGTCTTCTAAAATACACACCTGTATATGTACTTAAGTGCAAATATGTTTATATCAGAATGTAGACCTATACATATAGATATTCTAATTTCTTCTCTTTTCCCCACTTTTAACTTCCACTGCAAATAGTCTTCCCAACCATACCCTTTTGAAGGAAGGACTCAAAATCTTTACTTGACCTTACAAGTTCTAAAAGCATTAGACTGTTAGTCTTAGTTGTAATATATTTTCGACTCTGTTTTCTAACTGTGGCAGGCTCAAAGGTTCAGAATCCATGATACATATTTAAATTAATTATTTAGCGTGTTTGTTCACTTATTCACTCATTTATCACATATCTGAAAATATACAGTGTATCAGCCACTAAGTGCCATGTGCTGGGACCTTATGTGACTTTCAGTGTTACCAGGTTAAAAGTGTCGTCTCAAAATAACAAGATGTTTCATGAAATGTTAATACTGGCAAGCACTTTTATTAAAAATTTTAGCTTCAAATTTTTTGTTAGAGAATGAATAAAAAGTATATTAGGTCAAAAAGTGTCATGTTGCCATTGTGTACAGTGTGGATGATGCTGTTTTAGAGGCAGATGACTATTCACTCTTTACTTTTAACCATGTAAATATGAATTGTCTAGAAGGCAAAGTGGGAGGCAAAGTCTGGAATACTGTCCTTTCCATTATGTTTCTAAGTTCCTTGCAGCACTACACAGACCACATTAGAATGCATTGACCATCAAAGGAAAAAACAAGTGGTCCAGATAGATACTTTAATCCAAATTAGCTCCTTCAAAACAGCTTATATAGAGGGCACACTAAATGTCTTTCACAAGCCGACCCTTTAGAAGGAATAATGGGAATTGGACCAGCAGATGTTAAACCGAATAACTTAGATGTGGTTCACTTTGCATCTGGAGCTATTTGCATACAAAGCCAACAGGAAAGTTCAAACATTTTTCTCAAGACATTGGCAGAGAGAAACCTGGAAGACAGATGCCTTTTTGATTTCATGGTTCAGTTTTTCCATTCTCCATTCTCTTGGCCAGGAAAACCTAGGACAACAAATCGGTCATTTTATTAATATCCCATTACTCTCCTTGCTAACCCTGTTTTTCCAGTAGAATCTGTGTTACACATCTATAAGAGCTCAGAACCTGAGTCCACACATTTTTGTTTGAGAAAAAATTATTGTGATATTTTTCTTCAGATTAATCTGTGGTTTGCACACGGGAATAGGAAACATTAACTGAATTCATTGGTCTGATCTATATTTGAATAAAAATTGAAGGGGACTTATTACATATTCACATACCATATTATAATAAGCAGTATAGGAGTATAGGTAATGTTTGAAAACTTTCTGTCCCTTCTACTTTGTATCCACATTGGACATCTTTTTGCCACGACATAAACTGGATTTCCATTATAGTGTAAAATTTTTGTAGTTTCATTGCACTGGGTATTTGAGTGGAAGATTGCCAGGTTGCTTCCTTTTGCTACTTGTGATATTTTTTTTCTTACCTCCCACATTTTTAACTGGCTTTTATTTTTTTCTGGAGCCAGGCTTTTTTTTTTTTCTTTTTTCTTTTTTTTAAACCTTTCAGGGTGGCACCCATGGCATATGGAAGTTTCCAGGCTAGCTGCAGGCGTACACCACAGCCACAGCAATGCCAGATCTGAGCCGCATCTGTGACCTTCACCACAGCTCACAGCAATGCTGGATCCCTGACCCACTGAGCAGGGCCAGGGATCGAACCCACATCCTCATGGATACTAGTCAGATTCGTTTCCGCTGCGGCGCAACAGGAACTCCATGGAGCCAATTTTTATAAAGATGATAGCTTCTATAAAGCTGTGAGTTATTACTGTAGATGTAAGTACTAGTCCTTATGTGAATTTTCAGTAATTTATGGCAATTCCTATCTGCATGAGTATATATAATAAGGAATATATTAGTAATATTTTATGACTTTCAAGTTTAGGTTTGTAGTGTGGTTTAGAATCACACATCTCTGACTGTGGAATGAGGAGTTCTGTTTTTTTCTTCAACTAACTGTGTAACTTCTCTGAAACTCATTTAATATATAAAAATTGAATGGCTAAACAATATCTACGTGTTCTTAGAGATTTTGAGTTCCAAGTTTATTTTTTATTTTTTTCTCATTATAGTGTCTGAGTAGCTCCACTAGGTAAATCTCATGGTATGTCGTTTTAATTTCATGATCCAAATGACACAGTACTAATCTAATGAGTTACATTTCATCTAAAAACAGAGCTGTAAACATAGAATTCAGATGTTAATGCGACTTACCTCTTTTATCTGATTCTGAACTTGCTTATTAATAAGACATTGGTTTGATTTTTAGAATATTTTAGAATACATGTCAAAATTAAAATAGAGCTTTGTAGAGATTTTCTCATACTATTAAAAATGATGAAGGCTTGGAGTTCCTGGAATTCCTGTTTGTCCAGAGGATGAGGGCTCCATGTTTTGGCCAGAGAGCTAGGCTTAAGACTGATTCACAGTGAGCCCCCATCTGAATCTGCCAAAGGGCAGTAGTCATCATCTTTTTCATAGAGGATGGCATGGGGTAGGGAGTAGGGAATAGACCTTAGGTAGGGAAACTGTGGGTGAATGTTGTAATATGGGACTTGGAAAAATTTCTGACTTAAACTCTCTGAAAGGAGATCAGAGGCCAAGGCCAAATGTGGAGCTAATAGAGCTGCATATGTCCTTCTCTGCCTCTATATCTCCACCCCTGAGATTCTTGTTTTGGACTTCTAAGCCTGACTGTAGTTGGAAACAATGAATTCTTCTACTGTAGGAATTTTCAAGTGGCCAGACTGAGGGTTGAGGGGCTCCTAGGATCATGACACTGACAGGACAATAGGACCAGCACAGCTAGAGGCTCTGACTGCTATGCCATGCTCACACTTGGCTTGATGTCTCTGGACTGGTATCTGTCTTGAACACTGTTGCTTTGTGTGTACTTTGTGCTCACTTAGGTTGAGTTTTCAAGCACTGCTTCCTTCTTTTTGATGGTTGGGGTATTTGGTTTTCTTGAATAGAATCTCCTGCTGTCTGTGCTCTTCTCTTCTGTAGACATTGCATTTCTGGTGGGGAGTACTCCTTGGGGAGTACCACGATTTCTTGAATCTTCTAATCCTTTTCTATTCCTGTCCCCCCGCCATGGTTTTCTGATTCGCAAGCCATCCATCAGCAAATACTGGAGGTTGTAAGTTTAATTGAACTTAGGGGTCTTTTCATTTCTCTCTACTTCTGTAGTTACTACCCTAGTCAAAGCCACCATCATGTCTGTTCTAGAAGATTTTGGTAGTTTTATCCCACTCTTACTCTCTTGCTCACTTTCTTTAAGTGACACCCAGATTGCTGGGCTACAGGGAATGCTTAGTAAACATTGGCTATATGCAGAATTTGATTTTAAAATTTAGGAGTGTTTGGGATTTTTTCATTTTTGTTTGATTCCTGAATATCAATATATAAAATATATTATTTGAGGAGTTTCTGTATGCCTCAGTGGATTAAGAGCCTGACTAGTATCTATGAGGATGCAGGTTTGATCCCTGGCCTCACTCAGTGGGTTAAAGATCTGGCATTGCCACAGGCTGTGGTATAGGTCACAGATGGAGCTCAGATCCCACGTTGTTGTAGCTGTCGTGTAGGCCAGCAGCTATAGCTCCAAATCGACCCCTAGCCTGGGAACTTCCATGTGCAGCAGGTGTGACCCTGAAAAAAAAAAATACTATTTGACTATAAATTTTGGAGATTGTAATTTTGACCTATTAAGATATTGCTCAGAATATTTTTTTTTTAATTTCTGCATTCAGTACAAAAGATTGTGTCTGTTATTGGAATATTCTCTTGAATAAATCATATGAACTCAGTGTAGTTAAAAAAAAAAACCCTGCATGTTTTGGGCATCATTGTTATGCCTAATCAAAATATTAATTCCACTCCAATTTCTGTAATTAATTTATGTGATGCTGATATGTATTGAAACATTCCTTTCTTATTAAAGCACTCCTGAGGTGAAAATACAATCATTTTATATATTTTCATTGTAAAAATTTTCTTCGTTATAAAAATTTCAATTAAAATTGAAAATCTTGTGAGGTTTATTTTCTTGGATCGAATGTTATAAAGACTAGTTTTGTTGTGGGCCTCTTAAGATGGATTGTTTTGGATAATGTACCTTTAATAATGGCCAGATCATTTTAGGATAAACAAAACAGACTGCCTAAAGTACTTAGAAGTTAGAACAGCTTTAGATAAATGCTTTAGAACTGTAAATAAATAGCGAAATTTTTAACCTAGTCTTTATACTATGGAAAGTTTGTCTGCCTGACGTTAAGGTTTTGATCATTTTGTATTCTGGAAAGTTTGAGGTCAGAATGAAGGAAAATGGGTAAAAGGTGATTCAGCTAATATGGAAAGAAATTTTAATTTGGCAGACATCACAGAGCTGACAAAATATTGTAATTAAATATTATATACAGTTTGTTTATTATGAAATCCTTTCACTGACTAAATCAGTTTTTGTTTTCTTCAACCATTTCTCTTGACAGTTATGAACACACAGGTAAAACAAAGCAAAATTTTGCTAGTAAAATTTCTTATTTATCTAGTGAATAAACATTTATTGAGTTTATTAATATATTGGATTCCTAAAGGAACATTCTATAGTATTTGAAATCCTTGGCCATATGATCTAAACACAAGTCCTTTATTTTGATGGAATATTTGATGAAATTCAAAAATCTTAATTAATTATTTCATTTTTGGCCACCTGTGGAGTTCCTGGTCCAGGGACCAGATTCGAGCTACAGTCATGACCTAAGCTGCAGCTGCAGCAATGCCCCATCTTTAATCCACTGTGCCATCAAACCCTTGTCCCAGAGCTCGCAAGTCACCCTCTGATCTCACTGTGCCACAGTGGGAACCCAGAAATTTAAGAATTTTATTTCTCTGAAAATTTCAAGGGTAGATTAGTTCCTCATTTGGTTATGATCCTGTTTGAAGTCAGGGGATGAGACTATTTACTTTCTACTTTCTCTTGTCCCCACCTCCCCTTCAATAAATATTTATTGTGTCCCAAGTACAGAGGGAACAATAGAGAACAAACAAGACAGACAATACTATGAATTTGTTAAATTAACATTTGTCAGTTGGAGCATGGGGTGTCTCATGGTGAGTTGCACTTTAACAATAAGACTGAAGAGAAATTGAAATAAGTTTATTACTCACAGGTCCTAGAGGAAGTACATGGCATGCCATGGGGGGCCACAGAGAAAGTCAGAGACAGAGTGCAGATAAAGAGTGTGAAAGAATTTCAGACACATGCCTTTATTAGGATCCCTGGGTGGAGTTCTTAGGGGTTCCAAGGCTAAGTCTGGGTAGGTAGATTCAAACGAAAAGAGCAGAGAATAGTAAACTCCCTGGGGGTCTTATCCAAGAGGTGTGCAAGGGAAAGGCTTTGGGAGGCAGGGGAGACTTGATAAAAGGGATGTTGGGGAAATCATAACAAGAGCTTAAACTTGCTGTGGCTCTTTGGGCTGTTGTTTAGGGAGTGTGCTGGGCCAGGTGGGCTAGAGTCCATACCATAAAGTTTTCTGCATTTGTCTGTTAAAATTTACATGTATACTTCTCTAGGTTAATGTAGTTATTATATGTGTAATTTAGAGAAATTTCAGCTTTTTGTTTTTTCATTTTTAATTTTTAATTATGTTTTACTTACCTGCTAAGATTTACAGGAAATTGATTTTCACATATGCTATTGGTTTTCCTAAAGGCTAGTTGAACCTGTATTTTGTAAGCTTATAACATAAACTGATGTATTTACAGATTTGGTAAGTAATATAAATATTTCTCTGTAAGATCATGTAAAGTGGACATTGAAATGAATAGTTTAGAACTGAGAAAGCCTTATGTTCAAATATGTTTTTATAAGAATAAGCCATGAACTCACTTTCTTCATAGTAATTGAACGTTTTAGAGATTTATAAATGACTTACTGTGATGAAAGGAATTTCTAATATTCATCTTGAGTACTATAAATACTATGCTAATTAAGTTAGAGTTGCTTTTTTTTTTTTTTTTTTTTTAATCGACTGACCTGTTTTTTGGCATGACAGATGCTCTTTATTTTAGCTTTGTCTTGAAATGACATTGCCTTTGGGTTAATCCAGTTATACTTTAACAAAAGCTGAACATAACTGCATTCTGCATTGGTCAGTGCTCTTGGCCAAATTCTTCTGTTTAGTGAATCAGCCCTTCGATTGTTTTCATTTCTCTCAGACTAGTTCAGATTTATATAGGATCTCATCTGAGCTATTGTAAATATTGTCTTAATTGGTCCCTTTGTCTTATAATGAGTCTTACACATGATTTTCAGAAGTTTTTATATGGTAGCCTTCAAAACTCCTAAATTCTTTTGTCTGTCTTTCGGGGTCCACTGTTATCTGGCAATGGCCTGACTGTGTTGACTTTTTACTCACTGTTACCCTTGAGATACCATTGGTCAGGTAAAGTGGAAATTAGTTGCTCTTCTCAGCACATTTTCCCAGTGTCTTCCTACCTTAGTTCTTCGTTCTAGTTTTGCTTTCCACTTGAAATACTCTTCTCCATCTCTGCATGTTCAAAGCACATTCTTCCTTCAAGGCCTGGTTTAAATATTTTTTTCTTCACTGTGTTTTCCTCAATCACTTCTCCAACTCCCTCAATAACTGCAAAATCTGGAAATGACCTTTCTTTTCTATGAATTACTATTTTTTTTTAATCTTTTTTTCTTTTTTTTTTCTGTTAGCTCCTCTCTTTAGGTTGATGGTTGTGGCAGTGCATACCCCTGGTTCTTTTCTACTTCTCCAAACTTCCCCTTGGCTTCTTCACTTTATTATCATCTTCTTTCTCCCTTCTTTTTAAAAGTTGATTTCTAGGTCCTTCCTTGACCTTTTAATTTTTTTGACGATGAAACCTTTTAAATGAGGATATCCAAGTTTGCGGCTTTACTCTTGCCCTTCTTTAGAGCTTCAGACTTATATTTTAAACTAATCTTTCTACCCTGGCTGGTTCTATATGTAGCTTAATGTTGACATGTCTATAACATAACCTATGTCCCCTTTTCCTGCTTCAAGCTCGAAATCTTCTTATATTTCTTTTCTCACTTAATAAAATCACCATTCATTCAAGTGCATAAGCCACGTAGTTATGCAATTCCCAAGTCTTTTTCTTTATTTCTTACAAGTAGTTGATTGGGGCCTTTATAATAACCATATTTCTTTAGAGCTTTTTGCTTTTCAGTTAGGATAAAAAACTTGCTATTCCCTAAATACTTTATGTGGATTCATGATTCTCTACCTTTTTACATGCTGTTTCCTTTGCTTAGAAAATCCTGTAAGAATTATATGGACTTAAGGTATGAATCTCAGCTTAGCAATTAAGAGCTCTGCGACATGGCCAAGTTAATTAGCTCTTCAAATACCCTATTTATTTGTCTATAGAATTTTAATAATACATACTCAGAAGACATACTGTGACGATCAAGTGCTAGTATACATACATACATACACATGTACAGCATACTTTGTTTTATTACACTTTGTATTTTTATTGAACTTCATAGATACTGCATTTTTGACAAATTGAAGTTTTGAATAGAAGCAACGCCATGTGGTTATGTTGTGAGCCACAGGGGAAGTCCAAGGTTTGTGGCAACCCTATAATAGTCAAGTCTGTCAGCACAGTTTTTCCAATAGCATTCACTCACTTTGTGTCTCTGTGTTACACTTTGGTAATTCTTGCAGTATTTTAAACTTTTTCATTATTGTTATATTTGTCATGGTGATCTGTGATCAGTGATCCTGTAATTGTTTAAGGGCACCCTTAACCACACCCACAGAAGTCGACAAACTTATTTGATCAATGTTGTGTGTGTTCTGACAGCTCTAGCGATAGGCCATTTTCCCATTTTTGTCCCTTTCCTTGGATCTCCCTAATGCCTGACACACAACAGTATTGAAAACAATATTGAAATTAGACCAGTTAATTATTCTATAATGGCCTCTAAGTCTTCAAGTGGAAGAGAGAGTCATACCTCTTTCACTTTAAGTCAAAAGCTAGAAATAATTAAACTTAGGAAGGCATGTCTAAAGCCAAAATAGGCCAAGAACTAGGCCTCTTGAGCCAGTTAGCTAAGGTGTAAATGCAAAGGAAAAGTTCTTGAAGTGAAAAGTGCTACTCTAGTGAACACTAACATGATAAGAAAGTGAAACAGGGGTTCCTCTTATGGCTACTAGTGGTAACAAACCTGACTCGTATCCATGAGGATGTGGGTTTGATCCCTGGCTTTGCTCAGTGGGTTAGGGATCCAGCATTTCTCTGAGCTGTGGTATGGGTCTCAGAGGTGTCTTGGATTCTGCATTGCTGTGGCTGTGGCATAGGCCGGCAGCTACAGTTCTGGTTCAGTCCCTAGCCTGGGAACTTCCATATGCCTTACATGTGGCCCTGAAAAGCAAAAAAAAAAAAAAAAAGGGAAGTAGAACAGTTTTATTGTTGATAGGGAGAAAGTTGAGGTCAGGATAGAATATCAAACCAGCCGCAGCATTCCCCCAAGCCAAGCCCTAATACAGAGCAAGACTTTAACTCTCTTCAATTTTGTGAATGCTGAGAGAGGGGAGGAAGCTATAGAAGAGTTTGAATTTAGCAGAGGTTGGTTCATGAGGTTTAAGGGAAGAAGCCTTTTCAATAACATACAAGTGCAAGGTGAAGCAGTAAGTGCTACAGAAAGTTATTCAGAGAGGCAGCTAGATAATTCATGGAGGTGGCTAGTCTAAAGAACAGATTTTCACTGTAGACAAAACACCCTTGGGAAAAGATGCCATTAAGGACTTTCACAGGTGGAGAGGAGACGTCAGTGCCTGACTTTAAAGCTTCAAAGGACAGGCCGATTCTATCGTTAAGAGCTAAAGTAGCTGGTGACTTTAAGTTGAAACTAATGTGCATTTACCATTCTTAACAATCTGCAGAATTAGGCTAAATCAACTCTGTGTGCTTCATAAATAGAACAACACCGTCTGGATGACACACAGCACATTTATTTACAACATGGTTTACTGAATAATTTCAGTCCTCTGTTGAGACTGCTCAGAAAAAAAGATTCCTTTAAAAATAGACTGGAATAATTTTAAATGTTGACTTAATTGTTCTTTTCCCTGGATAATACTTAGAGGAACTCTTCCAATATTTGTCTTTGTATCTTTCCTTTTAAGTTCTGGCTGAAACCAATCTTTCTGGTTCTTGTGTTACTTCTTTAAATATATTAAATGGATAAATTAGTATCATATATATATATATTTTTTTTTTTTGGCTTGGGAATAGTTCTCACTTATGTAGAAGATTTTGCATATCTCTGGTTTTTTTTTTTTTTTTTTTTTGTCTTTTTGCCATTTCCTGGGCTGATCTCGCGGCATATGGAGGCTCCCAGGCTAGGTGTCGAATTGGAGCTGTAGCCGCCGTCGTACACCACAGCCACAGCAACGCGGGATCTGAGCCACGTCTGCAACCTACACCACAGCTCACGGCAACACCGGATCCTAAACCCACTGAGCAAGGCCAGGGATCGAACCCGCAACCTCATGGTTCCTAGTTGGATTCGTTAACCACTGCGCCACGACGGGAACTCCGATATCTATCTGTTTTGAACATGTATGTGGTGGTTTTTCTGATAACTTTAGTTTTTAAAGCAATTTCCCAGTCATTGTATTATTTGGTTATCGTAAGTTTTTTTTTTTTTTTTTTTTTTTTTTTTTTAGGAAGATGGTTTTATTTTGTTCATTTTATAAATGAGGAAATCAAGGCCCACTGACTCTCCTGGGGTACTGAGTTCTAAGTGCAGAACTGGGATGTGAATCCAGTTCTTAAAGTATATTTTTTCCCTTCTATTCTGTGTTTTTTCTTGTGAAAGGAAAATCAAGATGGAGTTGGTATTGCTAAGAGCGCTTTCTGAATGGAACTGGGAGGCCGTCGAGGAAGTGTGACTCATGCATGTTTCAGACTGGATGGAATCTGCCCTTTTGATCACTTATTGTCCTAACGAAGACGTCTAGTACATCTGTCATAAACTCAAGATATTTGTCAGAGTTTTACACTGAAACTACTTGTGATAGCTTATTTCTTAAGGATAATTTTTTTCTTTCTTGGCTTTTGCCTCTATAAGCCCATGACTCTTTCTTGTCCTTAGAACACTCTCTTGGTTTTATTGGAACCTGTGTCTTAAGAATTGCACTTCTTTTTTTTTTTTTCAATTTTTTTTCCAATTTTTTTTTATTACTCAAATGAATTTATCACATCTATAGTTGTATAATGATCATCACAATCCAGTTTCACAGGATTTCCATCCCATAACCCAAGCACATCCCCCCACCACTCAAACTGTCTCCTCTGGAGACCATAAGTTCTTCAGTGTCTGTGAGTCAGCATCTGTTCTGCAAAGAAGTTCATTCTGTCCTTTTTTCAGATGCCACGTGTCAGTGAAAGCATTTGATGTTGGTGTTTCATTGTATGGCTGACTTCACTTAGCATGATAATTTCTAGGTCCATCCATGTTGCTAAAAATGCCAGTATTTCTTTCCTTTTAATGGCTGAGTAATATTCCATTGTGTATATGTGCCACATCTTCTTGATCCACTCCTCTGTCGATGGGTCGATGGACATTTAGGTTGTTTCCATGTCTTGGCTATTGTAAATAGTGCTGCAGTGAACATTGGAGTACATGTATCTTTTCAAGTCACAGTTTTCTCTGGATAGATGCCCAGGAGTGGGATTGCTGGATCAAATGGTAGTTCTATTTTGAGTTTTCTGAGGCATCTCCATACTGTTTTCCACAGTGGTTGCACCAATTTACAATCCCACCAACAGTGTACTAGAGTTCCTTTTTCTCCACACTCTCTCCAGCACTTAATTGTTTGTAGACATTTTGATGATGGCCATTCTGGCTGGTATAAGGTGGTACCTCATATTGGTTTTGATTTGCATTTCTCTAATCATGAGTGATGTTGAACATCTTCTCATGTGTTTTTTGGCCATCCGTATGTCTTCTTTGGAGAATTGTCTGTTTAGATTTTCTGCCCATTTTTTGGTGGGGTTGTTTGTTTTTTCGGTATGGAGCCTGCAGAAGGTGTTTATAAATTTTGGCGATTAATCCCTTGTCAGTTGATTCATTTGCAAAGATTTTCTCCCATTCTGTGGGTTGTCTTTTCTTGTTGTTTATGGTTTCCTTTGCTGTGCAGAAACTTTTCAGTTTGATTAGGTCCTAGTTGTTTATTTTTGTTTTTATTGTCAATACTCTAAGAGGTGGATCTGAGATGTTGCTGTCGTTTATGTCGGAGAGTGTTTGGCCTGTTTTCCTCTAAGAGTTTTATAGTGTCTGGTCTTATATCTAAGTATTTAATCCATTTTGAGTTATTTTTTGTGTATGGTGTTAGGGAGTGTTCTAATTTTCATTCTTTTCCATTTGGCTGTCCAGTTTTCCCAGCACCACTTATTGAGCAAGCTGTCCTTTCTCCATTGTATATGCTTGTCTCCTTTGTCATAGATTAGTTGGCTGTAGGTGCCTGGGTTTCCTGTTTCTATCCTGTTCCACTGATCTATATTTCTGTCTTTGTGCCAGTACTATATGGGTTTTGATGATTGTTGCTTTGTAGGAGCCTGATTCCTTCAGCTCTGTTTTTCTTTTTCAGGCTGGCTTTGGCTATTCTGGGTCTTTTGTGCTTCCAAACAAGCTTTCAAATATTTTGTTCAAGTTCTGTGAAAAATGTTCTTGGTAATTTGATAGGGATTGCATGGAATCTGTAGATCACCTTGGGTAGTATAGTCATTTTGAAAATATTAACTCTTCCAGTCCACGAGCATGGTATATCTTTCCATCTATTTGTGTCATCTTTGATTTCTTTCATCAGTGTCTTATAGTTTTCAGAGTACAGGTCTTTTGACTCTTTAGGTAGGTTTACTCCTAGGTATTTTATTCTTTTGGATGCAATGGTAAACGGGATTGCTTCCCTAATTTCTCTTTCTGATCTTTCATTGTTAGTGTATAGAAATGCCGTCGATTTCTGTGTATTAATTTTGTATCCTGCGACTTTGCCAAATTTGTGGATGAGCTCTAACAGTTTTCTTGTAGAGTCTTTAGGATTCTCTAGGTATAGTATCGTCTGCTAATACTGATAGTTTTACTTCTTCCTTTCCACTTTGGATTCCTTTTATTTCTTTTACTTATCTGATTGCTGTGGCTAAGACTTCCAAAACTATGTTGAAGAGTAGTGGCGAGAGCGGACATCCTTGTCTTGTTACAGATCTCAGCAGGAAATCTTTCAACTTTTCACCATTGAGTAGGATGTTAACTCTGGATTTGTCATATATGGTCTTTATCATGTTGAGGCAGGTTCCCACATGCCCACTTTCTGAAGGGTTTTTATCAGAAATGGGTGTTGAATTTTGTCAAAGGCTTTTTCCGCATCTATTGAGAGGATCATATGGTTTTTATTCTTCAGTTTGTTCATGTGGTGTATCACACTGATTGATTTGTGGATATTGAAGAACCCTTGCATCCCTGGGATAAATCCCACTTGATCATGATGTACAATCTTTTTAATGTATTGTTGGATTTGATTTGCTAGTATTTCATTGAGGATTTTTGCATTGATGTTCATCAGTGAAATTGGCCTGTAATTTTTTTTGTGGAATCTTTGTCTGGTTTTGGTACCAGGGTGATGGTGGCCTCATAGAATGAGTTTGGGAGTAACCCTTTCTCTGCAATTTTTTGAAATATTTTCAGAAGGAGAGGTGTTAGCTCTTCTCTAAATGTTTGATAGAATTTGCCTGTGAAGCCATCTAGTTCTGGACTTTTGTTTGTTGGAAGTTTTTTGTCCTTTGTCTTTTTTTTTTTTTTTTTTTTTTGTTGTTGTTGTTGTTGTTGCTATTTCTTGGGCCGCTCCCACGGCATATGGAGGTTCCCAGGCTAGGGGTCAAATTGGAGCTGTAGCCACCGGCCTACGCCAGAGCCACAGCAACGCGGGATCCGAGCCGCGTCTGCAACCTACACCACAGCTCACGGCAACGCCGGATTGTTAACCCACTGAGCAAGGGCAGGGACCGAACCCGCAACCTCATGGTTCCTAGTCGGATTTGTTAACCACTGCGCCACGACAGGAACTCCTGTTGGAAGTTTTTTAATCACAGTTTCAATTTCAGTTCTTGTGAAGGGTCCATTCATCTTTTCTATTTCCTCTTGGTTTAGTCTTGGAAGATTGTACTTTTCTACGAATTTGTCCATTTCTTCTAGGTTTTCCATTTTATTGGTGTATAGTTGCATATAGTAGTCTCTTATGATCCTTTGTATTTCTGTGATGTCCGTTGTTATTTCTCCTTTTTCATCTCTAATTTTATTGATTTGAGTCCTCTCTCTTTTTTTCTTGATAAGTCTGGCTAAGGGTTTATCCGTTTTGTTGATCTTTTCAAAGAACCAGCTTTTCATTGCATTGACCTTTTCTATGCTTTTCTTTATTTCTATTTCATTGATTTCCGCTCTGATCTTTATGATTTCTTTCCTTCTACTAACTTTAGGTCTTGTCTGTTGTCTCTCTAGCTGTTTTAGATGTAGTATTATTTTGTTTCTTTGTGTTTTTTCTTGTTTCCTGAGGTGGGCTTGGATTGCTATAAACTTTCCTTTTAGAACGGCTTTTGCTGCATCCCATAGGTTTTGGAGAGTCATATCTTTGTTATCATTTGCTTCTAGGTATTTTTTAATTTCCTCTTTGACTTCTTCAGTGATCCGTTGGTTGTTTAGTGGCATGTTATTTAGTCTCCACATGTTTGTGGTTTTTGCAGTTTTTTTTCTTGTTGTTGATTTCCAGTCGTATAGTGTTGTGGTCCGAAAAGATTCTTGCTGTGATTTTAATTTTCGTAAAGGTACCGAGTCTTGATTTGTTGCCCAGAATGGGATCAATCTTAGAGAATGGTCCATGTGCACTTTGTCCTTTTAAGTTTGTTAGCAGTTGCCTTATTTATTGTGGTGAACCTAGGTTGGGTGCGTAGATATTTAAAATTATCTCTTCTTCTTGGATTGATCCTTTGATCATTATGTAATGACCTTCTTTGTCCCTTAAAATATTCTTCATTTTAAAGTCTATTTTGTCTGATATGAGTATTGCTACTCCAGCTTTCTTTTGATTCCCGTTTGCATGGAATATTTTCTTCCATCCTCTCACTGTCAATTTGTATGTGTCCCTAGAAGTGAAGTGGGTCTCTTGAAGACAGCATATATATGGATCTTGTTTTTGTATCCATTCAGCCAGTCTGTGTCTTTTGGTTGGGGCAATTATTCCATTAACATTTAAGGTAATTGTTGGTATGTATGTTCTTACTGCCATTTTATTAATTGCTTTGGATTTTTTTTTTGTTGTTTTTTTTCTCTCCCCTTTCTTTCTTATCTCCTCTTCTGGTTTGATGAAGATCTTTAGTTTTGTATTTGAGTTGATTCTTCTTTCTTTGTGGATCAATTGTAGATTTTTGGTTTGCAGTTATTCTGAAGTTTTGATATAAGAGTCCATATGTATATGAGATTGTTTTAAGTTGTTGTTCTCTTAATTGCAAGTGCATCTCCAATGTCTTGCATTTGTACCCACCTTTTCTCATGATGTCTGATTTTGGTTGTATAATTGTGCATGGATGATTTCATGTTTACTGTATGTATACCTTTACTGGTGAGCCTTGTCATTTGTGGAATTTTTGTTTCCTTTTGTTTTCTTTTCTTTTCTGCCTGGAGAAGTTCCTTTAGTATTTGTTGTAATGCCTGCTAGTGTTGCTGAATTCTCTTAGCTTTTGCTTATCTGTGAAGCTTTTGATTTCTCCTTCAAATCTGAATGACAGCCTTGCTGGTACAGTTATCTTGGTTGGTGGTTTTTTTCCTTTCATCGCTTTAAGTATATCATGCCACTCCCTTCTGGCCTGCAGAGTTTCTGCTGAAAAAATCTGCTCATAACCTTAGCAGGGTTCCCTTGTATGTCACTTGTTTCTTTTCCCTAGGTGCTTTCAAGATTTTCTCCTTGTCTTTAATTTTGGCCAGTTTGATTAATATGTGTCTTGGTGTATTCCTCCTTGGGTTTATTTTATATGGTACTCGTTGTGCTTCCTGGATTTGAGTGAGTGGTTCCTTTCCCATGTTAGGGAATATTTTGGCTATTATCTCTTTGAATATTTTTTCTGTCCCCTTTTCTCTCTCGTCTCCTCTGGCACCCGTATAATATGGATGTTGGTGCTTTTAACATTGTCCAAGAGTTCTCTGAGACTCTCCTCATTTCTTTTCAATATTTTTTCTCATTTCTGTTCTGCATCAGTGATTTCCACTAATCTGTCCTCCACCTCGCTTATTCGTTCTTCTGCCTCCTGTATTCTGCTGTTGGCTGCTTCTAGTGAATGTTTTATTTCAGTTATTGTATTTTGCATCTCTTCTTAAGTTTTATATCTTGTATCTCTTTGCTCAGTGTTTCCTGTAAATTATCCATCTTTGCCTCCAGTTTATTTCCAATGTCTTGCATCATCTTTAGCATCAACAGTCTAAAATCTTTTTCCTGGAGGCTGAGAATCTCCTCATCACTTATCTGATTTTCCTGGGTTTCTCCTTTCTCCCTCTTCTGAGTTATAGTTCTCTATCTTTTCATTTTTATAGATTTTTGGTGTGGTGACCTTTTTACAGATAATAGAGTTGTAACCTCTCTTACATCTGATGTCTGCTCCCCTTGTGGCCGAAGTTTGTATGGGCTTGCTGTAGGCTTCCTGATGGGAGGGACTGATGCCTGCCTACTGGTGGGTGGAGCTGATTCCTATCCCTCTGGTAGATGGGGCTTTATCTCTGGGTGAGATTAGAGTTGGCTGTGTGCCTGGGGGGTCTTCAGGTAACCTGTTTACCGAGGGGTGGAGCTGTGATCCCACTTGGATTGTTGTTTTCCCTGGGGCTTCTCAGCAGTTGACTGACCATGTGGTGCCAGATTTTCCCAAAATGGCCACCTCCAGAGAAAGACATGCTGCTTAATACTCTGGAGAGCTTTGCTTCCAATGTCCTTCTCTCACAACAAGCCACATTCACCCCTGTTTTCTCAGGATATCCTCCAAAAACTGCAGTCAGGCTTGACACAGATTGTTGTGGAAACTTTGCTTTGCTCTGGGATCCAGTGCATGTGAAATTCTGCGTGCACCTTTTAGGAATGGGGTCTCGGTTTCCCCCAGTCCTGTGGAGCTTGTGCACACAAGCCCCACTGGTCTTCAATACCAGATGCTCCAGGGGCTCTTTCTCCCAGTGCCAGATCCCCACACATGGGAGTTTGATGTGGGGCTCAGAACTCTCACTCCTGTAGGTGAGTCTCCCTGTACCAGTTAGTTTCCAGTGTGTGGGGCTTCCCACCCTGGAGGTGTGAGGTTTTTTATATCACATAATCACCCCTCCTACCTCTTGATGTGGCCTCTTCTTTGTCTTCTGTAGTTGGTTATCTTTTTTGAGGTTTCTGGTCCATTTGGTTGAAGATTGCTCAGCCTTTAGTTGTGAATTTTGTTGTTTTTAGGAGAGAAGTTGAGCTCCAGTCCTTCTATTCTGCCATCTTAATCCCATCCTAGGAATTGCAGTTCTTAAGACCCCAAATTAAACCTCTTATTCTTTGAAGGCTCAATATTGGTTATTGTTGGACACTCCTAAAGAGTAGCTTGAGTTCCTTTAAAAGCACTGATACAAGTAAATATGTATATATGGTATTGCTGCACCTCTGATCTCAAAGTTTCATTTTCTCAATTACACCTTTATATCCAATAAAGCAAGCTTTTATCAAGGCGGTGTTTGGAAATTATATTTGTTTTTTGTTAATTGTAGATGCAGCTTCATGTTGCAATTAATTATCACTTTTTGTTTTTGATAAATTACTTACTGTATACTCTAAATCTCAGGTTGATATTTCCCTTAAATGAACAGTTTTAAGACTTCATACCCATTCTATTAGTTTTCCCCCCAAAAAAGTGCAGAGGTTTCAGCATTGACATTTCATATTAACTTTTTTTTTTTGTTTGTTTGTTTTAGTCTTTTATGCTTACTAAGAGGTATTTCTTTTATGTTTCATTGCACTCTTGTGCAGACATTATTTAGGTGAAGGCATATCCCTTTCTTGAAATTTTTACTTTGGGAACTGCAAGATGTTTGCCATTTTCAATTTACTTTATCCACATGGTTCATTAATTTTAATGGATATAATGGTAATAGAATTTTATTTAAACTACTTAATTCCTCTGGATTTGGGCATATAAAATATATTGAAGTACTTCTAAGAGTTTAAGTGTCTATAGCCACTATTGCTTGTAAATTGCTGAATAAGAGAATTTCATGACATCTACTTTGGGTTGATGGCATATGGCTTTAGATAGCTTTCTCTAAGAATATGTTGGTATGCTGAGCTTTTAAAAAGTAATATAATCATCATACTGATAAAATTAAGCTATTTTGCTGCTGTTAATATTATGATTTTAAAGTGTACAAAAGCCACATATATGTATTTTATTTTTTTATTTTTTCATTTTATTTATGTTTTTGTCTTTTTGCCATTTCTATGGCTGCTTCCGCGGCATATGGAGTTTCCCAGGCTAGGGGTCTAATCGGAGCTATAGCCACCAGCCTGCACCAGAGCCACAGAAACATGCGATCCGAGCCGCGTCTGCAACCTATACCACAGCTCACGGCAATGCCGGATCCTTAACCTACTGAGCAAGGCCAGGGATCGAACCTGCAACCTCATGGTTCCTAGTCAGGTTCATTAACCACTGAGCCACGACGGGAACTCCACACATACATGTATTTTATACACATAGTTATGTAAATGCTGGATTACTTCTATGGCAATACTTAAATACACCATGCTATTGGTAGAGTATAGATGCTCCAGACTTAATTGTAGGGATAATAACCCCCCGGATTCTAAAGTGAACAGTTCCATGTGTGTACAATTTTGCTCTTTTTGTGTAAATGCTGAAAATTATTTGGGGGACATTTATTTCATCTTGGAAGGGTGTGCCAGCTTCTTGGAAATGGGAGTTATGTTGTCATCTATTGAAACCTGTCAGTATGTTGCTATGGAAATTTTTAAACTGATATTTCTATTTTATGAATTAAATAACAGGACAAGAAAATTATTTTAACTTCAAGAAACATAATAATTAAATCAAAGTATTAGCATACATTTTAAAAAGAAGCAAGAGTGGCATGGGCATATAGAGAGAAAATAGTAAGAATAGTAGAAGCTCTTTCAGAGAATAAAAGAAGAAAACTTCAGTTTAAGAAGGAATACTACATATGGAAGAAAGAATAGAAACTAATCTGTAGTTTAAAGAGAATGGGAATTTTGTCAAGCATTATATTGAAGGTTTAAAGAAAGAGGAATGAAGAAATAATTGTGAATTATGTTTTGCTAATGTTCACATACTATAACTAGATTTCCTTTGCCATTTGATTAACTGGAAAGGCAGAAGTAGACTTTAAACTAGTTTCACTTCAGTGGTAAACTAGTTTACTTCATTTTGTTTTCCATTGGCAGTAGGATATGGTTAAGAGTTTATTTGAGGACTACTGATTTTACTTTATTCATTTAATGGGCATCGTTAAATTATATAAGCTCTCCAGGATTTTAATAACAAAATGGTAGGTTCTGTTGTTGGTTTCATTTAAATATACACTTTATTGAGGATATTAGTTTTATTAAGTTCTTATTAAGTTTTCATCTCTTTCTCTCTCTCTGTGATTTTACTGTTAGGTAGTCTATATTTTGTTTCCTTGCCTTGTATTTTTAATTGAAAATAAGAACTAGAATACTCATACACACAAACTCCTGACCCTACATGACCCTACTGACCCTTCAATTACATTTTTCATTACTTTGTAGTGGAGACCGGGCCTTGGAAGCAAATAGAGATTAATTCTGAACCTAACTTGACAATTTTCTAGCTGTGAGGTCATGGACATAACGGTTAAACCTGTGTTCTTAGGTTCTTCATTTATGAAATGGGTATTATTAGAAGGATCAAATCAGCTGACCCACAAAATATCTTGTAGCTGCTGGCTTACCCCACAGCCACAGCAACACCAGATCCCAGCCACATCTGCAACCTACACCACAGCTCACAGCGACATGGGATCCTTAACCCACTGAGAGAGGCTGTGGGTTGAACCCACATCCTCAGGGATACTAGCTGGGGTTGTTACCTCAGAGCCCCGATGGGTACTCCTCTCTTCCCTTTCTTCATTTCATTTGTTTGACAGGCTTTTGAGCTACTGGTTTTGGTCATGTAGAAAAAAATGTTTTTGAGTAAAACTGCATTACCAACTTTCAGCATAAATGTCGGGTTTATCTGATTTGCCGAGTCCATTGTCTTTGTACCTTTCTATATTTCATAGCTCTTTGTATATTGTAGGTTGGTAGACATGTAAATTCTGTTACGCCTAGTAGAATTTCCATTGGCTTCCTTCTCTTTGGAAAAAAGTAGTTTCACTTCCATTTGCAATTCAGCATTCCTTTACTCCTCATCAGTTTGTGCTATTTTAACTTTTCCTTAGAACTGATTATATCATTTGCTTAGGCCTTACTGTGTATATAAGTAGAATAAAATCTTTCACATGTATTCACTTAATATCTCTATGAGAGTCAGATTTTACCCATTGTTTTGGAAAATTATCTTTCTCTATTGTTTATTTTTATTGTTTCTTTTTTGTTGACTATGATTCTTTTACAGTGTTTTGTTTCAGGTATACAGCAAAGTGATTTAGTTATATATATATTTTTTCACATTCTTTTCTCTTATAGGTTATTATAAAATATTGAATATAGTTCCCTCTGCTAATATAGTAGGTCCTTATTGTTTGTTTATTTTATATATAGTAGTGTATATATACTAATTCCAAACCCCTAATTTATCCTTCCTGCCTTGTCCGCTTTGGTAACCGTAGTTTGTTTTCTTTGTGGTCTGTTTTGTATAGACGTTCATTTGTGTCATATATATATATGTTTAATAGACTCTACATATAAGCCATGTCCTAAGATACTTGTCTTTCTCTGTCTTGCTTACTTCACTTAGTATCATAATCTGTGGGCTCATCCATGTTGCTTCAA
Source organism: Sus scrofa (assembly GCF_054392235.1). Lineage (NCBI taxonomy): Eukaryota > Metazoa > Chordata > Mammalia > Artiodactyla > Suidae > Sus > Sus scrofa. Next base: position 52,228,334 of record NC_139387.1, on the reverse strand, counting down.
GGAATATTATTTCATTCTTTTTTATAAGTAACATTCCATTGTATAAATATGCCACATCTTCTCTATCCACTCCTATGTTGGTGGACAGTTAGGTTGCTTCTGTGTCTTGGCTATCTGTATCTTTGGAAAAATGTCTGTTTAGCTCCTTTTTGTGGTTTTTTTTTTTTTTTTTTTTTGTGACGTTGAGTTGTATGAGTTCTTTATTTTTTATTACTTTAATACTAATGTGATATTCTTAGAATAAGTTTTCCAGTATAAAGGATTTGTGTTGTATCTTTCATTGCATAGTGTCTTAAATAGAGTGGTACTTCATAACTGTGCTTTGTATGAGTGAATAGGTAAATACAGTAATCCCCAAAAGAACACAAACACTTTTTTTCCCCTTAGGTGTCTCATCATGTTGTAATGATATTTAAAGGAAAAACTTAAATTTCTTTTAAATTTTTTGAGGTATAATTTACAGATAACATTGTATTAGTTTCACACATGTAATATACTAGTATGATATCTGTATATACTACAAAACGATTACCACAATAAAATCAAGTTAACATATGCTATTATACATAGTTACAATATTTTTTTTCTTATGGTAGGAACTTTTAAGATTCATTCTCTTAACAAGTCTCAAATATACCATACAGTATTATTAACTATAGTCACCATGCTATATATTATATAAGCATGATTATTTTATAGCTAGAAATTTGTACCTTTTGATCCTGTTCACCCATTATGTCCACCCTTACCCTCCGCTTTTAGTAACCACTGATCTGTTCTCTGTACCTACGTGCTCATTTGTTTGTTTCTAGGTTTACTGTGTGAATGAGAGCATATGGTATTTGTCTTTGACTTATTGCACTCAATAATATGCACTCAAAATCCATCCATGTTGTTGCAAATGGCAAGATTTCCTTCTCTTTTTTATGGCTGAATAATATTCTAGTGTGTTTGTGTGTTTGTGTCTGTGTGTGTGCATGTGTTTGTGTGTGTTTTTTCTTTATCCATTCATCCACTGATGGACACTAAGATTATTTCCATATCTTAGTATTATATATAATATTGTAGCAAACATAGGGTGCATATATGTTTTTGAGTTAGTATTTTTGTTTTCCTTGGATTAATACCCAGAAGTACTGGATCATATAGTAGTTCCATTCTTAATTTTTTTTAAGGAATCTCTGTACTGTTTTTCATAGTATCTGCATCAATTTATATTCCTACTAACAGTTCACAAGAGCCTCCTTTTCTCACTAACACTTATTTTTTTTTATATTTTTTGATAATAGCCAGTCTAACAGGTGAGACTCATTGTGCTTTTGATTTGCATTTCTATAATGACTAGTAATGCTGAACTCTTTTTCATGTGCCTGTATGTCTTTGGAAAAATATTTATTCATATCATCTACTTATTTTTTAATCAGATTTTTCCCTATTGAGTTATATGAGTTCTTTTTATGTTTTGGATATTAATCCCTTTGAGATATATTATTTGCAGATATTTTCTTCAATTTATTAGGTTTTAGTTTGATGTAGCCCCGCTTATTTGTTTTTGTTGCCTTTATTTTTGGTATCTAACAGAAAGTCTTATGGGAGTTCCTATTTTGGCTCAGCAGGTTAAGAATCCAACATAGTGTTGGTGAGGATATGGGTTTGATCCCTGGCCTTGCTCCGTGGGTTAAGGATCTGGCCTTGCCACAAGTGGTGTAGGTTGAAGCCCAGATCCGGTGTTGCCATGGCTTTGGCATAGGCCTTAGCTGCAGCTCCAATTTGACCCTTAGCCTGGGAAATTTCATATGCCATGGCAGGTATGGCTGTAAAATTAAAAAGAAAGAATCTTTTGGATCCAGTTTCCGTAGACTGAGGAACCAAAAACTGCCTCAGCACAGTACTCTAACATATTGCTTTAAGTTGTGATATTATTTTTTTCTTCCTCCTGCGAAATTGCTTAGAATTTGCCCATGTTTGCCTATGAGCAAGAGTTGAAAGAAATATAATCTCAGATTTTAGATGGTAACTTGCCTTAAAGACTCCGTTATGATTTTGAAATGTTTCTTCCATATTTTTCAAACTTACTAGACTCATTAGACAATGCTCTCTGTATTTTATTAGTCTTTTCTATTGTTGCTTTTATTCATTTTTTGGAGTGCTGTGATATTTTCTTCCTGCTGTGATAATAAAGAATTAGTGGTGATTTAAATAGTGTAGTTTTTTATTTATTTAGTGTAGTTCAAAAGTTATGTTTATATGATATGATTTTTTGTCAACCATGGTAGCAGTGGATAATGAGGACATCACCTCTGCCTGTTTCTTTTAGAAATTAGAGCATAAGTTTTTTAGTCACTTGTGTAATTCTAAAAATTGCTGACTCAAGTTTGTGGTGTATAGTGTTGCCTAACCAGCTCTTAGGGATACAGTATTATTCCTCAGAGAATCAAGTAGAGATGGAGCCTTTATTTGTAGAACACTCTGGAGAATAATTAAAAATAACTAAAATGCTGGAAATTTGATCAAGTATTTGATCTGTCTTTTAATAAGTGACCATTTCTATTTATGTTCCTGTCTCAACCTTTTAAAAGCTGTTATATATATTTTCTTTAAATCTCTGACCTAGATATCCTAGATATATCTTGAATCCATTAAATTACATTTATCTATTAAATTATTAATCATGGGTCATTTCCTATAGGGAGCCTTTCTTATAGAGAGGTAAAACTTTTCTTTTTTCTTTTTTTCTTTTTCTTTTTTGAGCCATACCCGCAGCACGTGGAGGTTCCCAGCCTAGGGGTTGAATCAGAGCTGTAGTTGCTGGTCTACACCACAGCCACAGCAATGTGAAATCCAAGCCGAGTCTGCAACCTATACCACAGCTCATGGCAACCCCGTATCCCTAACCCACTGAGCAAGTCCAGGAATAGAACCTGCGTCCTCATGGATGCTAGTCAGATTCGTTCCACTGAGCCATGATGGGGACTCCATAGAGAGGTAATACTTTTCTAAACAATGACTTTTACCCTGTTTTCTGTCAGTTAAAAAATCCATCTGCTTTTTATTTATTAACAAATCTTCATATTTATATATACTGTTTGGATCATCTTCAATTGTTGCATATTTTTTGGTTTTCATATAGATAAAAAGAATGGTGAAAAAGGGGGCCTGGACTGGGTAAGAGATTTCTGAATGGAAATTAAAGACCAAATGTATTTTCTAAGTAAAAGTTGTAAAAATCATTATCATTGTATTGGTATTATCCTCTAGAATTATTTAACTGTTAACAGTTATAAACAGATTTCTTTGGGTAGAGTTAAAAGTGCGTGGCTATTTACACCTGTTTCTTGTTTAGACTTTACAAGAGTTATTATGCTTAGGTAAACAAAATAGAGTTGACCACAGGCAGAATTACGGGAAAAGAATTGCATACTCTTAGGAAACTTGGTACTTCTTTGCTTGTGCGGTGTTATGACTTAGTATGCTTTTTGTGTGTTTTAGAAGAGATCCGTCAATGAAAAATGATATGCTCAAAGACTTTGCTAGTTACTGTTACAAAATTAGAGATGGAGAACTGCCATTAATTGTACTTTTAATTAGCTTTATGCTCTAAAGTAATATATGATGACCTGTGTTCTTTAAGTCTTTGAAAACCAAGGATTTCACATTTGAAATGAAACAAATTTTGTCTGTACTCTTGCTTAAGACTTAAAGCAAGCAAACAAACCAAATATCCCCCCTAAAACAAAATTTTGTAGATTTCTACTTCTTGAAAAGTGTTGGTTGGGTTTTTTTAGAAATTGATGCTATTGGGTACACTTGATTTTATGATTTTAAAGATTTTTGGCACAGTCAATTTTTAATAGACCAAATATTGCTGTTGCTGTTTGAAACATTAAAATTTGTAATAACTTTTTGGACATATGAGAAGATAATTACATTTTACATATTGGAATTTCTAATTTTCCATTATTAAGCTTAAAAATTCCCATTGCTATGCAAACATGTATAAATATATTATCTTCATTATTAAACTATATTTAGGGTATGTATATATGGACTGCATTTATGAATGTGGATTTTTTTTTACGGTGAGTTACTGTTATTGGATGGTCACTTAAAATTCTCTGAAGGTGTGTGAATTATAGAATAGCAAAAAACTTAAGAGGCTTACATGAAAAAAAGATCTAGTTTCCCTTTGGAGGATCATACATTTATATGTTTTCTTCCTTTCCTTTGTTTTCTTATGTTATTTTTAAAATAGGTTGTGAATTATATGTCCAGTGATCATTTATATTATCATTAAAAAAATTTCTGAAAATCTCAATAATGTCTCATACATTGAAAGTACATGTAAATTATAGGTATTTGAGGTTCAACTTTCTTTATGTCTGGAATAAGTTTTGATGCAATTTGTGGGATGCCAGAAAGACTTGCACCTCTAAATCTTCTATTTATTGGTCTGTTGCTGACTTTTGACATCTTTTCACAAAAGCATCATTTCTTTGAGTACACTAATTGGTCCCTGTTATCTTGAGTTTGAGTTAGAGTTTTTTCCTCTCTTATTTACCCAGAGCAAGTTTTGATTAGTGGGATAGTAACTCATGGAGGTTGAGTACTACAACCAGGAAAGGCATTGCAACCAGAAACCTTTAAAATTATATTTTTTAAGCATGTGTATTTTTTCTTTTTTATATTTAAAAATTTGCCTCATGAATCTAATTCACTTAAGAACTAGAACATGACCAATTCTAATACTCTTCTCTGCTGTCCCTGTCCTTTCTCCTAGAGGAGACCACTGACCTAAGTCTTTTGTTACAATTTCCTTGCTTTTGTTATAATTTCCTTGCTTTTGTTATAATACAGTAAAAGGGAAATTTTACTGTATGTGTGTATGTATATATACACACACGTATATATATATATACACACACACACATATATAATACACACACATGTGTGTGTGTGTGTATACTCTATGTTTAAAGAGTTTTGCTTGTTTATATGCCTTATAAAAAATGGGTTAATTCTGCGCAAACTCTCCTGAAAATTTCTTTCCATCTAAATTTGTTTTCAAGACTCATCCATGTTGTTGCATATCCTTGTAGTTTCTTTTTCCCACTGATGTAAAAGGTCCTAATTTATGATTATCACACAGCCCTTTTAATCGTTTGACTGTGAGCAGGTATTTAGGCTCTTGTCACTTATTTGCTGTTGTGAACCACTCTGCTAGGAGTATTCTTGCATATGTTTTCAGTGATGCCACGTCTGTCCTCAGCAGTTTTGCATAGGGGAGGCTTTGGTTGAGACCAGATCTTATGAGTAATTTCTTGTCTATTATGAAAATAAATTCCTTTTTTGCTCATTCCTCTTGACTTTTTGTTTTGATTGATGGAAAAGCTGCAAGAAATAGACAATTCCTATCTACTTTTCAACCATTTTCTTTAGATGTTAACATTTTATTGTGTTTGCTCTATCTTTATTCTTCTTTTCCCCCCTCCTCATTCTCTTACTTTTTTCTTCCCTTTTCTCTTCTTCCCCTCATTATTCATTTAGTATTCTTTTTGTTTTTTTCCTGGGGCAATATGGCCAGAATACCAGGTCCCAAAGTAACTTTGGTTAGTTCTTGCCCTGTACTCTTGACCCCCATTTCTTTGTAATGTGATTAGATTATTTATGTGAAACATGGTTCAGTTGATGTTCTTTGTATTCTCTTTCGGGGGTCAGTCCCCATTCCCCTGCTTGTTCATTTTATTTTTATTTTATTGAGTGTGTGAAACATTAACTTGCTTCCAGAACTCAGAACCATATTACCATATTCCCCCCGGAGAAGAGGTACCTCCCACTCACTATTCACTTCTTCCGCCTTTCCATTTCACTCCATCTCTCCTCCACCTATCAGTCAGTCTCTTTAGTTTTGGCTTCATCCTTCCTATATTTCCTCTATAACAGATGAGTAGATGCATGCATCTTTTCATATGTTTAAGGACCGTTCGTATATTTTCTTTTAGGTGAATTGACTGTTCATATTTTTGCTCATTATTCTACATGTATTTCTTTTTTCCAGTCTTTTTCTCCTAAGTTTTACATATATTACACATATCTTTTTTTAAGTTTGCGGTTTATTGATTTTAAAATATGACAGACAAAACATTTTTATGTATTCTTTAGGAAGATTTGTCAAACTTTTCTTTTAGTGTATCCGGAATTGAGTCATAGTTAGAAAGCCCTTTCTTATATGCAAGATAAAGTGCTTACATAGTACTCATATTTTCTATTAGTACCTATATGGTCTTATTTTTTTATATTTAGATCCCAGATTTATTTATAGCTTATTTTTTCATTTGCTTATAATTTGAGATATGAATCTAATTTCATATTTTTTGAAATGGCTAATCGCTTGTTCTAGGATATGTTTGTTAACAAGCCCATCTTTGCCTCAGAGATTGAAAGGCTACTTTTGTTATGTACTTAAGTTTCATGTATACATGGGTCTGTTTGTGGACTTTCTGGTATATCCTTCTGGCCTATTGCTGCACCCAATAAATACACCATTTTAATTATAAAGGGTTTATTGTATGTTTTCATATAATTTAACATAGTATATCCTAACAAGGTTAGTAGTATTTTTTAATATAGTTTAATTTAGTATATTTTAGTAAGGGGAGACATATCCTCTTTATACCTTTTCTTTTTTAGTATTTTCCTGCCTATTGTTGCAATTTTCCTTTTTCCGTGTGATATTTAATATCCATTTGTCTAGCTGTATTATGAAAAAGCTTATTTACTTTTATCAAAATTACATTAGGCTTATAAATTAAAGGAAGACTGGAATCTTTATGATGTTTTGCCCTATCCAGTTACAAGAGATGTCTTTATTTGTGTTCAGGTCTACCATTGAGTCTTTCAGAAGTGTTTTAAAAGGTCCATGTTTCTTACTCAATTTATTCTTAAATTTTTAATCTTCTTTGTCACTATGGAAAACAGTATTTTTTTGCTATCATGATTTTCTCTAAATAGTTACTGTTTTTACATATGAATGCTGTTACTTTCTGTTCTTTAAGTTTGTATTTGAGTACTTTACTGAATGTGTTTATTATTTGAGTTAGTAGAAATATGAGATAGTTTTCCTCCTTTTCTTATACTTATGCTACTATTTAATTTCTCTTGTCTAATTTCCTTTCTTTAGTACAATGTTAAATGGTATGGAGATAATAAGCATCCTTATCTGATTCCTGATCTTAGAGGCTATACTTGTAAGTTTTTTCCATTAATTGACATGCTGACTTTAGGACTAATGTCTAAATGTTTTATATTAAGAAAGTATGCATCAATTTCTATTTTTTGAGTATATTTAGAAAATATAGGTGCTTATTTTATGAAAAGCATTTTCAGTCTTCGAGATGATTATATCATTTTTCTCTTTACATCTCTTAATGTGCAGTAGTATATTAATGAATTCCATAAATGATGAACCAGCTTTGCATTCCTATAACAAATCTGACTCATTCATTGCATATCATTTTCTCAATATGGCATTAGATTTTTTTTACTAATATTTTATTTAGAACTTTTACCTAATTATTTTCAAATGATACTTTGAAAAGCTTTCATCATTCTGGTTTTGCCCTGTCTTTATCAGGCTTAGCTACCAGTATTATGTTAATGTTATGTAATGCTGATGAAGTTTTCCTTTATTTCAATGTTCTGGAACAATTTTGTAGTGTTGGGATTATTCATTTTTTGAATTTTTGTCAGAAAGTCTCTTGGAGTGCTTTATTTGTAGTTTAGTTGCCTTTTATTTTTTCTCAAGGAAATAGATATATTTTTAAAGTATTTTTTAGCTTTAATCAGATTAGCTTTTATAAACTATGTTTCTGTAAAGAATTGCCCATTTTATATAGATTTTTCAAATTTATTTACTAAGAAGTCTGTAGAGGAGTTTTATGATATAAAAATGTTCTTGTTTTAATTACTATGTTCCTCTTGTCACTTAATTTGTATGTTTGTTCTTTTCTCCTTTTATTGATAGTTAGTCAACTACTGTTTTATTTTCTTAGAAATCTAGGATTTTAATTAATTAGATCTACTATTTTTTCTTGATCTACTATGACATCTGCAGTATATTTATTATTTTTATGTGCTTTTTAAGTTTTCCTTGTTCCTATTTTAGTTTATGAGCTGCAAATTTAATTCATTTTTTTTTTAATCGAGATATTCAGGGCTCTAGATTTTTTTCTAAACACTGCTTTGGATGTATTCCATAGATAAGTAATATTATAATTATTATTATTTTTTAGAATTTCAGTAATATCTTGACAGTGGCAAATTAATATTGTATTGTGGTTGGGTGGGTAATGGAATAGGTGAAAAAATTCCTGGAAAAGCTTGTTTTGAATGTTGACAAATGATAATTTCAGTGACAGCTTTCCTTAACTGAGTGTTTACCACTAATTTCAGTGACAGCTTTCCTTAACTGAGTGTTTACCACTCAGGGAGCATATATATATATATGTATATCTTACCTCATTTAAACTGTTTAGTATTGTTTTGAGGTACATATTATTTGCCCATTTTCAGAACAGGAAACTGATTTATTGGACTTTGTGTAATTTACCCAAGGCCACATAACAAGTAAGTTGTTATTGTTCAAATTTGAATCCATTTCTGATTCCACAGCTATGACTTTTACTTAGGCAGTAATATTGTGAGGTCACAGAGGGATTGAACAGTATGGCATAATCAGGGATAGCACAGTGTGACTGAAATCAGCTTGGCACTTACTGGTAACTTTTCTGGCTTGGGCAAATAGTTCATTGAGAATCTTTTAATTAAGATGGAAAACATGAAGCGTAGCAGGCTTATGTAAGATGATGGGTAAGTTTGATGTACCTTTTAGACGGCTAAATGGGACTCTCAGATGGTGAGGTGAGCATGTGGATCTGGAGGTCTGCACAGTGGTTTGTGCTAGAAATGTGTAGTTAGGTGTCATTAGTGTATAGGTGACAATTTAAATAATGGGTTCTGATAGTGGTCAGAATAATAAGAGCATTGGGAAGATCAGAGGGTGTGGGAAACAATGAAATTAAGCTTGAGTGGAAAAGTCCCTGCAAAGAAAACAAGAAAAAAAAATAGTCAAAATGTTAGGAGGAATCTAGGATGTAGGTTCACAGGCGCCAAGGGAAGTGTTTCAAGGAAAAGGGAAGTCCATACATAGTATTATGTGTTCTGTAGAATTAAAGAAAGAATAGCTGAAAGGAAAATTAGTATCATAAATGATGGGTCTTGTGGAGTGATGAGGGTTGGATGAAGAAGATGAAAATAGAGGAATTTGGTTATGAAGGGAAAGTATAGTGGGGTGGTAGTAACTAGTGGAAAGTGTGAGGTTGAGGGGCCTTCTCTCCTCCCTCACCTCTCTTTTCCTTCCCCTTATTTATCTCTTTTTCCTTTCTGCCTCTCTCCCTTCCTTCCTTTATTCTACCCCCTTTCCCGCCTTCCTTCCCTAGTATGATATACTTGAACCTGTAATGTTACAGAATGAGAATTTAACTCATGACATGACATCTTGTCTCAGATTATGAATCACATAAATAGATGTAAAAATGTTCAGGTGTTGGATGAGAATGATTTTTTTTTTTTTTTTTTTTTTTTGTCTTTTTGCTATTTCTTTGGGCCGCTCCCGCGGCATATGGAGGTTCCTAGGCTAGGGGTCTAATCGGAGCTGTAGCCACTGGCCTACGCCAGAGCCACAGCAACGCAGTATCCGAGCCGCGTCTGCAACCTACACCACAGCTCACGGCAACGCCGGATCGTTAACCCACTGAGCAAGGGCAGGGACCGAACCCGCAACCTCATGGTTCCTAGTCGGATTCGTTAACCACTGCGCCACGACGGCAACTCCGAGAATGATTTTTTTAAGAGTTTCTTAAAACTCTTAAAACCAGGATCATAGTCACATACATACCTTTTATACATGGAAATAAATATCCTTCTCCAACAAATTTTAAGGATCTTTGAAACAGTGAAAATAATTTCAGCACAGTGTTAAAACTATACACATTATAATTAAAACCTCATCAGCAACTCTATGACAGTTTTATAGATGAAGAAACAGAAGTTAAACAAACTTGCCAGTTGTACACTTGTGGCAGTATGATTTCAGAGTCTGTGCTCTTAATCATAAGGCTCTATTCCTTTTTATTATACTATTGTACTTACTTTCATCCTTGAAAATTAACAGTAATATTTTGTTATAATTGTGATTCAGAATTAGAAGTTGGAATATTTTGACATATTAGGGAAATCTGTTTGCATATAGAATAGGGAAGATTAGTAAAAATTTTCTAAAATATATATATCAAGTACAAATATTTGAAATTTCAGTTTTCTGTATTTTAGTTTAAAATAATGACATGCTTAGGGGAGAAGTTCAAATACTTTATCCAGTACGGCACTTAGTATTTGAAAAACATGATATTGCTACAATAAAAGTGTACATGAGAAATGATTCATTAGGGTACCAATCAAAAATTCATACATTCTTTATTTTGTTAATACCTAATGACCTTATAAATGTCTTTCTTCAGGAAAAAATGCAATTTCCATTGTGAGCTGCCTTCCAGAATTTATGGTAGAACTTGGCTGACATTCCTACTGATGCCAATGTGGAATAGAGGTCTTTGTAATTTAGAAAGTCAAAACGTATAAATGAATTACTATTGGAAATGATTTAGTTATCTTCTTCAACTTTAAAACACATATTTAAATTTTTAAAAAGAACATTTGAAAATAAAGTAATATGAATATAATCTGTTCCTTTTGCCCTTCTCAGTATTTTTGTCTCTTTTCATGTTTGGTATTTGCTTTCCTTTCATGGCCTTTATATTTGAACCCTAATAACAATTTAATGAAGTTTTGTTGTGAAACTAATTACACAGTTGTATTTCAATGTTATTTTTTGGTAAAAACAATTCAGCCAACCAGAATTGACTTTAACATGAGAAACCTTTTGTTGTTGCAAAAGAAGAAGTTAACACAAAGACAGTGGAGTAGCTATTTTAAAGTAATTGTTCTTCCCCTGAGCTCACTTTATTGTAATAAATAATTGACTTGACTTGCCTCCTGGATCATGAGGTCGTTGAGTACGTAGATGCATGTCCTGCTCGCTGTTGTCTCCCCAGTGCTTAGTGCCTGTGCTTGACAGTGGTAGGCATGCTAGTGCTCTTTCTCAATGATTGGAATAGATAAATAATATATTTCTTTCTTTCTTTCTTTTTTTTTTTTTAAGGCCATACTCGAGGCATATGGAAATTTCGACTAGGGGTCGAATCAGAGCTGCAGTTACTGGTCTACACCACAGCCACAGCAGTGCCAGTTCCAAGCCATGTCTGCGACCTACACTGCAGCTTACAGCAACTCTGGATCCTTAATTCACTGAGCAAGGCCAGGGATTGAACCTGCATCCTCATGGATACTAGTCGGGCTCCTTACCACTGAGCCACAATGGGAACTGTAAATAATATATTTTTATAATTTCTCATGGTTGGAAATGTACCCCGGATGGTAATGTGTTAGTATGTAAGCACTAAGATGTTATCAAACTGGTTTTTTTATGTGTCTGGGTCTCACATGGAAATGTCATGTTAAATTTAGAAACAGTAGTTTTTGATTTCAGACAACTATCCCTGAAAAATAGTTATGGAATCTTCATTTTCTATCTCATTGCTTTTACTTTCCTTACTCCTTTTCCTTTCCTCTACTCTCTTTCCTTCAACCTGTTCTTTATTTTCTTTTTACTAATCCTTTTTTAAAAATTTTGTTTGTTTTCCTTTAGTATCTGGAGTCCATCTTTCTCCAGCTGCTCCTGAGATTGTACTGGACCATGACCACACATCTCCTTCAGTTGGCTGTCTCTCTTCTGAGCCCATCATTTCGTCACCAGAGAATATACATGCAGGCAACAGTATTGTCAGTCAAACTCTTCCTAAAGCACAGGTAAAGACAAGCATATTTTTATAAGAAGTTTGCCTACTTATAAAGTTGCATACTGATCTAATTAAAGCTTTTGAGTTTCTTTTTTTTTTTTTTTCCTTTTTTTCCTTTACTATGGGTCTCTAACTTTGAGGTTAATATCGAGAATTCACATAACTGAATAACATGTTTGTTTTGTGGCACAATTGCAAAGTATTTAAAGTTACCAAAATATGGTTTGAATATCTCATTTATTAAAATTGACCTAGTTTTGCATTGCAAAACATGGACTTCAAAAGGGAATATAATTACAAAAAATTATTTCTCTTTTCAGGGAAGCTTACCATATGTTTTCAGGTATTAGAGTATTCTTTTCAATTTAAGAGTAAAACCAAAACCACAGCAGTCATAGGGTTTATTCACTCAAATATTTATTAATCCAAGCATTGTGCTAGATGCTGGAGTTAGTATAGATTTCCAAAGTGCTGTGTGCAATATTGAGTCACTTGTTATTTTTACTAGAAAGTGATGATCAATTATAGGTTATTGATACATTTCAAATTCTGATTTACAGTTTAAAATATAAACAGAATCTGTGTGTATGTGTAAATTCAAGAATATCAGATGTGTCTGTGCTTAATTATACACTCAAGTGTAAGAGAACGTTTTAAAATGTTTTAGTGCTTTGCTTGCAAAATAATAAATGCTTTAAACTCAAAAGTTTAGAGAAAATTTTGTTTCTTATTGCAAAGATCAGGTTGTTGAAACAGTTTGAGGTCTTCTGTTGATTTACTTAAAGGGTGAAATAATTTCGGAACCTTTGCTACAACTTAATTTCCAAATGTGGTTTATGGTGCCCTTTGGATGTTTTCTTTCTTGGTACAGTGTAAACTTTCCCCTCTTGTGTATTTTTTTTTTTTTAATGTGGTTTAGATTCAGCAATCAACACACACTCATCTGGATATCTCACTTTTTCCATTGGGTTTAACTGATGAGAAAAGTAATGGAACAATTGCTCTTGTGGATGATTCTGAGGATCCTGGAGCCAATGTATCAAACATACAGCTTCAGCAGAAAATTTCAAGTCTGGAGATGAAACTCAAAGTTTCTGAGGAAGAAAAACAGAGAATTAAAAAGGTATACTTGCATTTGCCTAAAAAATTCAATTTTAGAAATGCATATACTGCAAGTACTGTGTAATACTAATCTCTGGTTAAAAACTCATCATTGGAAAAGTTACTGTGCTCCTTGGTGTAGGTTTAAATCAGTCATATGAGTTTGTCACTTAGAATAGTCTTTGCTAAGAAATTTCTAGTCCATTAAACATGTACTTTTAAAGAGATAAACATCTTCTAGTAGACTTTTTTCCCTCTCGTGAATGCTTCCTTCAGGTTTATTTTTGTTTAATTTGAAAGCAGATAGTATTGTTCTTATTATGTAGATTAGAAAATTTATAATATTCATTTGTCCTTATAGGAAGTCAGGTATCATGGGGTATTTGACGAGTCCTTGGGTATACATCTATTTTAGGAATTTATTTATGTGTTCTCATTTCTCTTTCCTACAATTATATCTATAAAAAGACCTTAGCAAATTTAGAAAGTATATGTAGAGATAGAGTGTTGTTTACAATTAGTTTAGATGCTTTTCTTTATTTTTTGCATGAATAATTTTAGTGTTATGTCAATATTAGTGTTATATCAGTGTTTGATATTGGTCTGGAAATGAGATTGAAGCATACATTTTATAATATTGTTGAACTTTAAAAATCATACTCACTCTGAATTCTTTCCTTACCAAGTAATTTCCAGTATGTTCATTGACAAAACTGAGTATGTTTTATGCTTTTAAATATTACAGAGTTTATGCTTGGATTTTTCTTTTAGGATGTGGAGTCATTGATGGAAAAACATAGTGTCTTAGAAAAAGATTTCCTTAAAGAAAAAGAGCAAGAAGCCATTTCTTTTCAAGATAGATACAAAGAACTTCAGGTAAACACATGCATTAAGAATTTAATATGTAAGCCTTTTGATGAAGCATGTAATATAATTTCAAAAAATGTTCAAGAGAAGTTCCCATTGTGGCGCAACGGAAACGAATCCGACTAGGAACCACGAGGTTGTGGGTTCCATCCCTGGCCTTGCTCAGTGGGTTAAGGATCTGGCATTGCCATGAGCTGTGGTGTAGGTCACAGATGCAGCTCAGATCTTGTGTGGCTGTGGTGTAGGCTGGTAGCTGTAGCTCCGATTAGACTCCTAGTCTGGGAACCTCCATATGCCGCGGGTGTGGCCCTAAAAAGACAAAAGACAAAAAAAAAAAAAGGTGTTCAAGAAATACTTTATGAATGAAGAATCAGATACTGAAATATGTAAAATATTGACTAACATGGATGAAATTAATGATAAATGCCATTTTGAAAAGTATGAATCTGTGAGAAGCCGTGAAGGTTAGTTGTTTAAAACTCAACCTGGTGAAAACTATTCTTTTTCTGATGATTTTCTCAATTTGGAATTTGGAAAACAATGTTTTCTTATTGTGATTACATTTGAAAAGAGCTTAAAATTATATATACCCTAAACTGAGATAATTAACCTTTTCCATAAATTATTTGTAATAAATATCACCTCTTCTTCTCCTCAAATTTCCTTAATAAACTTGTTTCTTCTACAGTCTTTCCCATATCAGTAAGTGGCTGGCCTTTCCAGTTGCTAAAATCTGAAACCCCTGTTTATTCCTTTTTTAACTTACCTCATGTCTTCCTCGAGCAAAACGTTTTGGTTCTACCTACAAAATATCTAGATTTCAGCTGTTTATCATTATGGTCACTACTACCAACCTGTTCTACACCATCCTTATTTCTCCCTTAGCATACTGAAGTATCTTCTATTCTAACTAATCTTTTCACTTCTGTCATTGCCCACTTACAGACCATTCTCCACATGGCAGCCAGTGTGATCTGTTTAATAGTTAAAGCTGCTCATGTCATTTCTCTGCTCTGAAACCTTCAATCGCTTCTCATCTCACCCAAACTAAAAGTCAAGTAAGTTCTTAAAATGATTTGCAAGGCCCTGTGTTTTCTTGTGCCCCTTCTCCCTGCCTTGCCCCAAGTCCTTCGCCTCAGTCCTTTTGCCTTATCCCTATGTCTAGAACACATTTCCCTCAATTTTCTGCATGGTTTATTTTTTTTTCACATGTCATTTAGGCCTCCATGCAAATATTTCCCTATCAGAGAGAGCTTTCCAGACGGTGCTGATATTCCCTGTCAGCCTTTCCACATTCTGCTTTATTTTTCTCCGTAAAACTTTCATGTTTGACAAACCGTGTAGTTACTTGTTTATCTGTCTAGATCATTTTAGCAGTCTCCTAAGTGGTCTTCCAGCTTCTCTCCTTGCCTTTCTCCCTTAATGAGGCTTTATTTCGGCAGATGGAGTAGTGTTTTTAAAAATGTAAGTCATTTCCCAACCTCAATTATCATTCTCTTTCCAGTGTAAATCTTATGGCTTCTCCACCTTTTCCAGTTCACCCCCAACAGTTTACTTATACTGAATTCATGATAAGATCCAGGTGAATGTGTGAGCCTGTGTTGGGGAGGGCATCCCTTGACTATTGGAGTGGTGAGTGGAGGGAAATGGTTTGTGATTCATTCATTTTCTCTAACTGGAATGCTCTTCCTCCAGATATCTGTATGGCTTTCTTTAAAACAATGCAAACCTTGAAAATAAGGAAAAGAATGTGTTCTTTCACTGTCCTAGGAGGACATCACTTACTAGACCTACTTAAGGATTATTTAGGAGAATGTAGTACTTGATTCACTGTTTACTACTGATTTAAAGTTTCAGTTGTATTGATATTGCATGTTAATTAATTAATTTTTTTCACAGTAGAGATGCAAAAAATATCTGTTAGAACTCCAAAGAGTACTCTTTACTGCCCTATAGGACATTCATCGGTTTTGTCTCTAACCTAGCACTCTTTCTTAGACTAACACTCCGTTATTTCAATTTTCCATATGTATACCTGTTCAAATCTCTCTGAACCAGTCTTAATATCTGATATATTCTATTAACATAATTGATTCATTTATTAAGAAAGAGTAGCATAAATCATTTGAGTCACATTTTAACTTTCTGAAAATTGTATTTCTTAACAACTCTTAGTGAACTCTAGCTTCCTTTAGAAACTTGCTCCAATGCTACCTTCTTGTGGAAGCTTTCTTTGACCATGCTATAGAAAATAAGAACATGTATACATGTTTAACATTTCCTAGCCTCATTTCTTTGCTTTTTTGGCCCACCTCATAGCACCTGTTATTTTGATTTGTATACTCTGTGTCTTACCCTCTTCAGAGTATAAGCTCTGTATGAGATTAGGAACTTTCCTTTCCAGTGCCTAGAGCAATACTTGGCATATAATGTGGGCTCAGTTAATACTCTCGAATGGATGAATGAATGAATTCACTAATATAACGCACCCTCTGAATGGCTGATTACATAGTGTATAGCCACATTTGTAGCCCCATACTTGGAATTATGGTGTTTATTAGAAGGTACAGCCCTGAATACTGGAACTTTGCATTTTATTCTCTCTACATTGAGTGATTTACTCTGAGCCAATCAGTGAGATGGATACCTTTGCAAATTCAGTCTTTCAGTCTGTTAATGGAAACAATGACATACCTGAGAAACCATCTAAAACTTGTCATATAGCACTCTGAACTTTCCATAGTGAGGGCCAATATAAATGCCTAGTGACATTATCATTGTTGTCTTGCTGCTTTTACTATTAATACTGATACAACTTGAATGTTCAAAATTAATATTCAATTTAACAACAAATCCCTTTTGCTAGAAACAGTACTTCCCAAGAAAACATAGTTTAATTACCAAGAAGGACTTCCTTCCTTCCTTTCATATTATGTGAAAAAAAGAGTAAGCTAATATTTTTTTAGACAACTTTAGATGCATTTATTACATAGATACATTGGTATAAATTAAAAATTTTTTGTAATTATTATTTTTTTAATAGTTATTTCCCCAATACAGTTTGTTTTTCTACTGTACAGCATGGTGACCCAGTTACACATACATGTGCACATTCTATTTTCTCACATTATCATGCTCCATCATAAGTGACTAGACATAGTTCCCAGTGCTAAACAGCAGGATCTCATTGCTAACCCATTCCAAAGGCAATAGTTTGTATCCATTAATCCCAAGCTCCCCAACCACCCCACTCCCTCCCCCTCCCCCTTGGCAATCACAAGCCTTTTCTCCAGGTCCATGAGTTTCTTTTCTGTGGAAAGGTTCATCTGTGCCTTATATTAGATGCCAGATATAAATGATATCATATGGTACTTGTCTTTCTCTTTCTGAATTACTTCACTCAGTATGAGAGTCTCTAGTTCCATCCATGTTGCTGCAAGTGGCATAATTTCATTCTTTTTTATGGCTGTGTAGTATTCCATTGTGCATATGTACTACATCTTCCTAGTCCAATCATCTTTCGATGGACATTTGGGTTGTTTTCATGTCTTGGCTATTGTGAATAGAGCTGCAATGAACACACGGGTGCATGTGTTTTTTTTAGGGAAAGTTTTGTCTGGATATATGCCCAAGAGTGGGATTGCTGGGTCATATGGTAGTTCTATGCATAGATTTCTAAGGTATCTCCATACTGATGTCCATGGTGGTTGTACCAGCTTACATTCCTACCAACAGTGCAGGAGGGTTCCCTTTTCTCCACACCCCCTCCAGCATTTGTTATTTGTGGACTTATTAATGATGGCCATTCGGGCTGGTGTGAGGTGGTATCTCATGGTAGTTTTGATTTTCATTTCTAATAATCAGTGATGTTGAGCATTTTCTCATGTGCTTGTTGGCCATCTGTACATCTTTCTTAGAGAAATATCTATTCAGCTCTTTTGCCCATTTTGCAATTGGGTTGTTGGCTTTTTTGCTGTTGAGATGTATAAGTTGCTTGTATATTTCTAGAGATTAAGCCCTTGCTGGTTGCATCATTTGAAACTATTTTCTCCCACTCTGTAAGTTGTCTTTTTGTTTTCTTTTTGGTTTCCTTTGCTTTGCAAAATCTTGTCAGTTTGATTAGGTCCCATTGGTTTATGTTTGCTCTTATTTCTGTTGCCTTGGGAGACTGACCTGAGAAAATATTCATAAGGTTGATGTCAGAGAATGTTTTGCCTATGTTCTCTTCCAGGAGTTTGATGGTGTTTTGTCTTCTTAGTCTTTCAGCCATTTTGAGTTTATTTTCATGCGTGGTGTGAAGGTGTGTTCTAGTTTCATTGATTTGCATGCCGCTGTCCAGGTTTCCCAGCACTTCTTGCTGAATAGATTGTCTTTTTCCCATTTTATGTTCTTGCCTCCTTTGTCAAAGATTAATCGACCATAGGTGCCTAGGTTTATTTCTGGGTTCTCTATTCTGTTCCATTGGTCTATATGTCTGTTTTGGTACCAGTACCACACTGTCTTGATGACTGTGGCTTCGTAATATTGCCTGAAGTCTAGGAGAGTTATGCCTCCTGCTTGGTTTTCGTTCTTGAGAATTGCTTTGGCAATTCTGGGTCTTTTGTGGTTCCATATAAATTTTTGGATTGTTTGTTCTAGTTCTGTGAAAAATGTCGTGGGTAATTGGATAGGGATTGCATTGAATCTGGAGATTGCTTTGGGTGGTATGGCCATTTTTACAATATTAATTTTTTCACCGCATGAGCATGGGATATCTTTCCATTTCTTTACATCTTCTTTAATTTCCTTGATTAATGTTTAATAGCTTTCGGCATGTAAGTCCTTTACCTCCTTGGTCATGTGTATTACCAGGTATTTGATTTTTTGGGGGTGTGATTTTAAAAGGTATTGTAGCTGGTTCTTTGAAAAGGTAAACAAAATTGACAAACCTCTGGCTAGACTCACCAGGAGGAGGAGAGTAAACAAAATCAGAAATGAAAAATAAACAAATAAACAAAATCAGAAATGAAAAAGGAGAAGTCACAACGGATACTACGGGAATTCAAGAAACCATGAGAGAATAGTATGAACAACTGTATGCCAACAAATTTGACAATCTAAACAAAATGGACAACTTTCTAGAGAGCTACCGCCTGCCAAAACTGAATTAAGAAGAAATAGATCAACTGAACACACAGATCACTAGAAATGAAATTGAATACATCATAAAAACACTCCCTACAAATAAAAGTCCAGGACCAGATGGCTTCACAGGTGAATTCTACCAAACATATAGAGAGGAACTTGTACCCATCCTCCTTAAACTTTTTCAAAAGGTTGAAGAAGAAGAAACTGCCAAAGACATTCTGTGACACCTGCATCACCCTAATTCCAAAACCACACAAAGATACCAGCAAAAAAGAAAGCTATAAGGCAATATCTTTGATGAATATAGACGCAAAAATTCTCAACAAAATTTTAGCCATCCAAATCCAGCAACATATAAAAAAGATCATATACTACGATCAGGTGGGATTCATCCCAGGTGCACAAGGATGGTTCAACATATGCAAATCAATCAGCGTCATACACCACATTAACAAAAGAAAAGTCAAAATCCACATGATCATCTCAATAGATGCAGAAAAAGCATTTGACAGAGTCCAACATCCATTCATGATGAAAACTCTTATCAAAGTGTGTATAGAGGGAACATACCTTAACATAATCAAAGCCATGTATGAAAAACTGACAACAAATATAATATTCAATGGAGAAAAGCTGAAAGGCTTCCCACTAAAATCTGGAACAAGGCAAGGATGCCCACTCTCACTACTGTTATTTGACATCGTACTGGAAGTCCTAGCCACAGCAATCAGACAAACAAATAAAAGGCATCCAAATAGGAAGGAAAGAGGTTAAATTGTCACTCTATGCAGATGACATGATACTATATATAGAAAACCCTGAGGACTCAACCCAAAAACTGCTTGAACTGATCAACAAATTTAGCAAAGTAGCAGGATATAAGATTAACATTCAGAAATCATTCGCATCTCTGTATACTAATAATGAAATATTGGAAAAAGAGTAAGCTAATTGATGGAGTATTTTATCACCTTGGCTAAATAAGTGATAGAACAGTGAACTGGGAAGTCTAGTAGCCAAACTGCACTGAAAGACAGGCACTCCCTTTAGGTTCTGTGTCACTACTGGCCAAGGGTAGAGGTCTGGGCCTGGCATTTTGCTGTTTGACCGTAAAGCTGGAGGTAGGACCATATTTTTTTTTTCTGTGAGGTTTGGCTCTTATAGGGCATTTACTCTCTAAAAGTTAACTGTTTTGCTAAGCTGACCTATCAGTGGACCTTTGGGTAGAGAGGGACACCTTTTCTTGGGGCTGCTTTTCTTTGTGTCCATTGGCATTTCCTGGTTGCTGGTCATTTTAGTACTCAGTTTGGGGACATGTGAGGCTAAAAGAGAACTCACAAAATTTAATGCCATGTCATTCCTTGGGTCCTCAAGTCCCCAGGTGGTCTGCTTTCTCATCACCCTCTGCAGTCTTCTTACCTTTGTTTTAAAGACAATGTCCAGTCCTTTTATCCGTACTTACTGAGAAAAATGAGGAGAAGTGCCCCTACTTCATCTTAGTCTGGAAGTGAAAGAAAAGGAACATTTTGCATTTTAAATATTCTTTATTGTAGCTACAGCAGAAAATTAATCTTAAAATACATTAATTTGGTACTTAGGGTAAATTTTCTTTAAGGAAAACTGTGTAAGTAATCAACTCATTGTCACTGTTGATAGAGGAAGGCAAATAAAAATATGGGTAACTCAAACTGTGAGACAATCCATAAATCTCTATATCTGATTTATACTTACCAAGTTTGTGCATACATAGGTATGTGCTGGAATTTCTGGAAATGTATGTTTAATAAATATATTTTAAATTCAATTATACCTGATCATTAACAATTAGAAAATATTGAGCTTCATTGTTTGACCTTCTTTATGTAATTCAGTTCTTTGAATATAGCCTTTTTTTTTCAAACTGCTACAAAGTTCTATCTTATTTCTTTAGGAATAGGGGATGTGATTAAATTTGTGAGCATCAAAGGAGACCACTGTAGGATGAAATTTTAGCAAAAGTGAGTTTCTAAATTGTGAAAACATATTAAATTTCTTGCTTGAATTTATGGTCTACTAATCATCCCTCAGATATTTGAAGGCCAGTATGTTTATCATATATTTTCTATAGAATAGGACAGTCCATATATTTTCATATTAAGGCATATATAACATATAGTACAAAAAGATAGTCCTGACCAGACTGGATTAAATTGGCTGAGAAGCCTTTCTTTTTTAAAAAAATGTTAGTATGCTTGTCTATTTGTAAGAATACTAGGTTTGTTGTGGAAAATACAGACAATACAGTAAAAGAAAAAGAAAACAGAATTCATACCTATTTATCACCAGGAAAAATCCAGGTATATTCATATGATCCCAAAATATAGTGCTTTAATTTTCACTTTTGTAAAGAAATCTGCTTCTACGTAGACCAGTGTTGAATGTGCCTTTGTCAAGATTTTAGTCTGACCAAAGTCATTTTTAAAAAAATTTCTTTAAATTAAATTTTTTTTAATTAAAAAACCCCACTCTTATAGAGAATTCTGATGGTGTTGTTTTATGTGGTATAGTCTAATTACCAAGAAAGGTGGAGGAGTGTGAATGGGCCCCTAACAGGAGGAAATAACAAATAGTGTGCATTCTGCAGGACAGTGGGGATGTGTGCTACCTGTCCTTTCCTGTTCTGTCCAGGTTGTGTAGCCCAAGCGGAGGAAGAAAGTGAGTCATGCTGCCTTTGTCAGAGGTAGCTATTTACAGGACTTTTCATGAAACATGAATAGAGATCTCATCTTAGTACAGCTTGGATTCCAATGTCTTTTGTCCTCTTTCTCTGACTCCCATAGCAACTCCATCCATACATGTCACAAGCACTAAGGATACTTAGCAACTTATCAAATGGTGCATCTCATAGTGCTACCGCATTTTAAAAATTAAGTAATAGACACAGCTGATTATTAAATTATCATCTCTGATAGTTGTCAGTATTGGTAATTATGACTAGCTTTGGAATTTTATGCACAAACTTTTTAAAGAGTGGATCTGTTCTTCCAAATGCCATTTCCTATTGAAATGTCTCTTAGTTATAGTATGTAGATAATTCTGAGTATTTAATTTTTGTTGTTGTTGTTGTTGTTTTGGCTTTTACGGCTGTATCTGCAGCACATGAAAGTTCCCAGGCTAGACGTCTGATTGGAACTGCAGCTTCTGGCCACAGCCACAGCAATGCCAGATCTGAGTCATGTCTGTGACCTATACCACAGCTCACGGCAATGCTGGGCTCTTAACCCACTGAGCAAGGCCAGGGATCGAATCCACATCCTCGTGGATAGTAGTCGGGTTCATTAACTGCTGAGTCACAATGGGAACTCTGAGTGTTTAATTTTAAAAAGGTGGTATGAAAACACTGTGTTTCAGAGGACTTTAAATCGATCTCATAAATGGATTTGTGCTGTTTCAGATTATTACCTGTGTTCTCTTGCTGACTTCACAGGTTACATTACTTCAGTATGAATAGATATTTTTCTCAATATTTTTGTGCTGTGTTTTAAAGTAGATTAAGATATTTGTAAATGCATTCGTCACTGTAGGAGTGTATGTTTTACCTTCTTTACTGGATTGTAAATCACTCAAGGAGAATTCTTAGAGCACACACAGATTTTTTTGTATCCAGTAACTGTTTTTGAGTAGTGCTTAGTGATAGATTTTCGTGTGTGTGCGCATAATGGTATTGCCAAAAAAATAGTAAAACACGAACTTATAATGTGGCTTAGCATCATTCTCATCCAGTGGTGAGGCAAACCTGTTATTTTTGAATACTCTAGTTTACAATCTAAAAGGATGTATTTACTGTATTCCCCTACTTATCTGAGGTCAAACCCTGACCTCAACCATTCTAGAACAAAGCCACAGACCTCACCAGTAAGTGAAAAGACTGGTTTGAAGCAAATTCTTGAAAAGTCCATGTACCTTATTTGGTAGGTAAGTCATGGAGCCTTTTTGTCGCTTAACCAGGCAGTTGAATGTAAAGTTATGGAGAAAAGATGCATCTTCATGATTTAGCTCTCAGTTGAAAGGCCACTTTTTTTTTTTTTTTTGCTTTTTAGGGCCACACCCAAGGCATATGGAAATTTCCAGGCTGGGGGTTGAATGAGAGAAACAGCTGCTGGCCTACGCCATAGCCACAGCAATGCTGGATTCTTGACCCCAGCAAAGCCAGAGATCAAACCCACATCCTCATGGAGCCTAGTTGGGTTCATTAACTGCTGAGCCACACAGGGAAATCCTGAAAGGCCACTTCTTGAAATGACGTTTTCCTGACTCCTCTAGCTAAAGTAGTTCCTGCTTCCCTCTCCCTCTCCCATTTTGTTTTCCTCAAAGTAGTTAGCAGAATCCTGTTTATGTTTTATTTAGTACTCCTCTTTTTTCACAGAGTGTAAGTTGCTGGAAGGGGAGATATTTTCTGTCTTCTTTAATTGTCACATTATCAGCTCTTAGAATACTGCCTGGCGTATTAAAAAAAAAAAAAAAAGTATGTTGGTTGGTTGGTTGACCAGAATCTGTGGCTTGCGAAGTACTGTGGATTTAGTGTGTCTTCCCCCTGCCCCATGCTCAAATCGATATGTTGTTAAGCCCTAACCTCATATGTGATGATGTTTAGAGATGGCGCCTTTGGGAGAGACTTAAGTTTCAGTGAGGTCATGAGGATGGGGCCCTCATGAGGGAGGAGACACCAGAGAGCTTGTCACTCTCTCCCTGTTGGCATGTGAGGACACAGCTAGAAGGCAGGCTTCTTTAAGTTAGTTGTAAGGTAGAAAGAGACCTTTTTCCAGAAACCAACCATACTGCCACCTTGATATCAGATTTCTAGCCTTCAGAACTGTGAGAAAATGAATTGCTGTTGTTTAAGCCACCCAATCTATGAAATTTTGTCATGGCAGCCTGAGCTAAGATGTGGAGTATAGATGTTATATATATTGAAGGCTGTAGGGTACTGCATCATCCATTTAATGCTCCGTCTTGTGGGCCATCTCTAATGCTAAAAATCATTTGGATTCAATTTTTAGAAAGATAAAAGTAAAATCCTTTTAATTTCATATTAATAAGATATTTAAGAAATTTATAGTTTTTGGCGAAGTTTTCTTGTGATAAAGGTTAATTAGGAGATGTATGTTTTCTTTTGAGTTAATACATATATTTTCCCAGTATCCTATTAAATAACATTGTATAAGAAAATACTTGGTTTCAGCTGTAGAATACAGAGAGCATTTTAGTAATGAAATATAGATATAAATATGCTACCTAGTCCATCTACTTCTAAAATTACAGACTTGCTGCCAGGGAGTTTCACAAGTTAGAGCAGTGTCCGAAATCACAGAACAGCATGAAACCTGCAGAATCTGCAAAAGGCAGCCTTCATGGCAAACACTAACCTGCTCTTTACTGCATAGGAATTTATGGATGTGGCAACAGCTCCCATCCTGCTTTTGCTTTAAGACTTCACCAAGACCTCACACATTTTAAAAACTATTGACTCCTCTTTTGCTTTCCATTTCATGAGACTTTTCCCTCCTTTCTCTCAAACTTGTCCCTCCCTTGGCTTTTGAACTCTCGCCCATTTTGTTAATTTCTTTTACCCAAGTAATATACTTCCGGGACAGCTTCTTTTTTTTTTTTTTTTTTTTTTTTTAGTATGTGTACATTTTATACACATCTAAATATGCTTTCTCTGCCTTCCTTGTTGTTCTGTCTTCCAGATTTTCTTTTGCTGTTTTTCTTAAAACGTAATTTTTCTAGCAACAGTCTATTAAAAAATTCTAATATAGAAATCTGTAACTCTGTGAAAGTTGCTTATAATTTCCCACTTTACAGATAACAACGTTGAGACAGACTATCAATTTGACCTTTAAAATATTGTACAAATTTATGCTTTCACTAAGAAATACATGAGAATGCCATTTTGTCACATTCTTGCCTGCACTGTGTTACCATGTTACCATTCTTTTTTTTTTTTTTGGCTCTATGGGGCCATATGTTTGGCATATGGAAGTTCCTAGGCTAGGGGTTGAATCAGAGCTACAGCTGCCGGCCTATGCCACAGCTACAGCAACACCAGATCTGGCCACATCTGTGATCTGCACCACAGCTCATGGCAATGCCAGATCCTTAACCTACTCATCAAGGTGAGGGATCGAACCCATGTCCTCATGGATACTACTTGGGTTCATTACCACTGAGCCACAGTGGGAACTGCTATCCTTCTTTTTAATATTTGCCAGTTAGAGAAGTAAAATACACTCTTGTTCTTTTAGTTTTTATTTTCTTAACATGTATAATTTTTTTTCTTATACTGTGATCGTTTTCATTTCATTCCTGAATTATGTATATTTCTCTGTTGTCCATTAAAATATTCTATTCATTTTACTTTTAATGATTTACAGGAAATTTTTTTATGAGGGTTATTTATACCTTGTTATATATTAAAGGATTGTTTTCTGGTTAAATTTTTAGGTTAATGGTTATCTTCTGTAGCAAATTAAGAAAAATAATTTGGTCTATTATGGATGAATTTAGAAAATATTCAGCCTTGTTTTATTTCAGTCATTTTATAATTTTGTTTTAACTTTTGATACGTTTGGAATTTCTGGTCTTTTTTTTTTGTCTTTTTAGGGCCATACTCACGGCATATGGAGGTTCCCAGGCTAGGGGTCCAATTAGAGCTGTAGCCGCCGGCCTGCTCCAGAGCCACTGTAGTGCAGGATCTGAGCCACGTCTGTGACCTACACCACAGCTCACAGCAATGCTTGATCCTTAACCTACTGAGCAAGGCCAGGGATCGAACCCACAACTTCATGGATGCTGGTCAGGTTCTCTAACTGCTGAGTCACAATGAGAACTCCATGGAATTAAAATGGGGTAGGATCTGATTATCACTTTTCCCAAATGTCTAACTTGTTGCTCTGACAGTAGTTATAGAATATTCCTCTTTCCCCTCCTTATTTGGAATACAACATTGCCATATATTAAATTTCCATAAATACTCCAATATATTCTAGACTTTAATTGCATTCTGTTGATAAGTGTCTGTTGCTTCCTGTAGTAGTATCAGTTACATCATTATAATGACTGTTGTTTATGTGAATATTTAGATATTTAATAAGGCTTTACTTGTTTATCTTAGCTAATCTTGCCTGTTAATCTTCCAGTTAAATTTTAAAATCATTAAACAGTTAACTTTAAGAAAGAAAACCCTCTTGAGATTTTGAGAGAAATTTCGGAAAATTTTTAGATTTATTATGAAAAGTTGACATTATTCTGTATATTTATCTGTTTAGTGGGTGTGCTTCTCCATTTATTCTAAACTGTTTAAATCTCCCTCAGTTGAGTGTTTTGGCTTTCTTCTTAAAGCTCCTGAACATTTACTGTTTACTTTTTCCTAAAAATTTTGAGAGTTTTTTGTTTGTTTGTTTTATATATAGTAGTATACTTATCATTTAGAATTAGATTTCTTGTAATCTCACCCTGATGCTAAGTCTTGAGTGTTAGGAGGCCCTTAGCACCTACAGTTTCTATCAGTTTTGTACGTGAATTCAGTGCAACAAACTAGAGCACATATACTCTCCCAGAAACTGTCAGATGATGAAGATAGAAACATGTTAATTTCATTGTGAGAATGAATGAAAGAATAAATGTAAGCAGATGCCATACAGTCTGATGAAGTTTAGAATGGAGGTAGTACACAAAATATGGAAGATCACAAAGGGGGAAAAGTCATTTGAATTTAGACTCAGAAGATTAACAGATCTTTATGAGGTTGTCAAGTGAGGAAGGGCATGTGCAAAGTCCTACAGTTATGAAGTAACATGACCTGTCTGAAAAATTGCTAGTGCTAGAGTTTCAATAGTGAGGATATCTGGTTTGGTATATTAGCATAAGTGAATGTGAAGTGGATGCATTTTACTAGTAGAATCTGAAAAGGTTTCTGGAGGGTGTCAAAAAGCTTTTAGAAGTTGAGTAGCACTAAATGTATTTGCCTTTTGAAAAGATACTTCCTGCAGTTGATAAGTATGAATTGGAAGGAGATGAGGTGACATTAGGAAGACCTCTTTTGAGACTGATGCATAAGTCCAAGAGAAGTGTGATGCAGATCTTAATGAAATGGAGAAATACAAATAGAGATGGAGAGGAGGGAGAAATATTGAAAGATGTTTAGGCAAAACATTTAGAAAATTTAACTGTTGGAAGTGAGGAAGAGTAAAGGAGTTGAAGATGGCTTGGCTTTGAAGTTTGCAAAACTCTTTAGACTCCATAAACTTTCCTTGTGAAAAAATTTTTTCAATATATAGTTTATAAAATATTGATGGTTTTCTTTACCTGCTAGCAAATCTGTAGCAGCAATATGATATGAAATTGGTGAGATAAGGGATGTATACAGAATCTCTGCTTGCATTTAATTGTTAAATCCTGTTATTTTTCTTCCTCAGTGTCTCTGAAATACTTAGCACTTTTTCCCTCAGTATTTTTGCCCAAACTTGGCCTCTGTCTGTCAGTGCTGAATAGAAACACAGAGATAGAGAAAAAGATAGATTTTATTTCATGCCAAACAAATGAAGCCACAGCAGGCTTATGCCTTAATGACTGTGTTCTCCTTTGGGAGAGAATAGGAGATAGTCTTAGAGTTTGGGAGTGGAAAATAGGGCCACAGATGAAGATCAGGGTAGGTGCAAGCAAGCTTGCATTCTTCAAAGCTGGTGTTTAGTGGCCCCAGCCCTGGTTCTGGTGGTCCTCCTTTTTTCTGGAATGAAGAATGCTTCATCAAATAGTTATGTATTGCGGGTTCTTGTTCTGTAGAAAAGCTCAAAGGTATTTTTATGTGTATCCCTTGAAGGGGAACCGGGACCCTGCCCCAAGGCTGCCCTAGTGTTTCGTGATTGCTCCTCCCTTGTCTCTGCATTCACTCGCTTCCCTGTAATCATGGAACTGATTTGAACCTACCCTTTGGAACTCAGGGAAGGTCATAGAGGCTGAAGCTTATTTCCTAGAAACAAGAAATGGGGGACACGAAGGCTTTTGTGCCCAGGACCCCACAGGGCCCTGCTTGGATTCAGTATTGTCATTATACCAGTGTAGGGAGCAATCATCTTTCACTCATGTTACTACATGTGATTCTGTTTTGCACCAATCCAATATCCATGCTGATTCAGAATAATTTTTAAGATCTGGTCATTTTATCCTCTAAAAATCCTCAAGTGGTTCTCTATTTACCTTGTGATTAAGACCAGCCTTTCAAAAAAATCTCATTTTTCTTACTTGTAAAATAGGACTAATAATAATACTTCCTTTTTCAGTTATTGTGAAGATTAAATGTGTTCATGTGCTCAAGTATTTAAGAACAAGTGTGGCATACAGCAGTATATAAATGTTTTTAATATTATTTTTATTGCTTAGTAACTTTCTTCTAGACTATAAGAGGTTTGAGTATTATGTTTGTCTTTGGTATTATGTTTTATGTTTAGTACAGAATGAAGTGTTATTGAGTGCCTTATCCATAGTCAGTTTATGTGTGAATGAATGAATGTCATCTGGAAGCATGATAGTGAAGCCTTCAGAAACTTTAAAAGAGCAGAGTTAGAATTATACTATTTATTATAGTGTAATAAAATAATAAATGTTCATGGTATTTTGCCTTGCTAAGAAAAGAACCAATTGCATTGACCAGTTCTTTTATAAGATAGCAACTCTGAATTGCTGTTTATTATTTAGAGAAAGATGTTAGATAAAATGGGAATAAAATAAAGTGATGGGTTATGCGTAAAGAGAAAAGAACAGTGGCAACATTGGGTTATTAATTAAAATTAATAGGTACGTAACATGTGATATATAAGAAAAAGTTGATCTAATCTACTATAGTGTTTGTACTTTTTCTTAAGTTTGTCCATGTGTTTATTCATAAATCCAGGAAATATTTGTAAGATGCTTTCTGTGTGCCAGGTACTGTTTTGGATGCTTGATATATTAATGAGAAGACAACAACAGCAGTAAATTGCTGTTCATGGAGCACATATTTTAGTGCATAAAAGACAGCATTTAATAAATACAAATAAGTTAATTCTTAAATAGAAAGTAAATGAATGATGAAAAGTAGAGCAGGATAAGGGGATTTACTGAGGGAGGAAAGAGTAGATCACAGTTTTAATGCAGCAATCAAAGTTTCACTTAAAAGGTGACTTTTGAGCTGAGACTTGGAGGTAGTGATGAGGATAAGATTTTAGGCCTCATGAGAGCAGGCAAATGAAAATGCTCTGAAGTCTGAACCTACAAGACCAGTGTGGCTAGAGGAGAATGCAGGGGAAATGTAGGAGATGAAGTCACCTTATGGTAGTGGTGGGGCAGAGGATCAGGAGGGGTTAATGACTGTATTTTATGTAGGAGAAATTATTTTTATAAAAATGCTCAATTTAAAATTTTAAATATCTTCAAATTGTATTTGAGGAACATGCCACATTAAGAAGTATTGTAGAAATAACAGACTTCATGTTCTGCAAGATGGGATGCCTGTTGTCCTTCCGTAGAAATATGTTCTTCTTTGCAAATGAAATCTGGTCAGCCGTGGTAACATTCTCTCATCCTTCAGTGGTGACTCGGGCATGGCTCAGCACACTCTTTGTTTCAGCTTTTTTGTCTAAAATATTTTTGTTGCAATACATATTTTTCCCTTCAATGGATCTCTCATTTTCTCTGTGCTATTATGAATGTGATGCTTATGCTCTTAGAATTAGAACAAAGTCTGTCTTTAATGCCTTTACAATTATGAGATGTGGGTGTGACTTGACATAGGATTAGTTTTTAAGCAAGATTAAACCTGATGGACCATTTGGGTATTTCTTACACATCTTTTGTAGCCTTTTATCAGATTTAATATTTTAATGATTTTTAAAGCCATTTTCTAAGACAATTTTAAATCTCCATTCTATAGAAAATTTCACAGCTAATTTTTTTTAAGAAGCAAGAGGTGATAAATGAAACATTTTATTGCATATAGAATTCAAAAGATGCCCTTGTGTTATGTGTTTTTGGTAATATGGAGGCATTCTGCTAATTTGAACCCTGTCATTTTACTTTTATACCTCTGTGCCTTTCAAAGAGCCATCACAGATTTAATTGATGTTTGTATTGCTATCAACCTTTCAAAAAATACAGGAAAATTGAATATTATAGAGATTTTCATTTTCTTACATGATTATCTGGAGAAAGATATCTGGACTGAACTTCTACTCAAGTTCCCATTTCAAGTATTTGTAGCTTTGGTTTTTATTTGTTATGTATAAGCAAAAAAAAATTACTGTAGTTTTACATTTGTTTATTTACAATTCATTTCTTTCCATAAAAGTTTTGAGTATCTTGTTTGATTTTTAAAATAAAAGTAAAAAACTATAAGGAGTTCTTTTGAGGTGCAGCGGATTAAGGATCTGGCGTTGTCACTGCTGTGGCCAGGGTTGCTGCTGTGGCATGGGTTTAATTCCCGGCCTAAGGACTTACACATGCCATGGTGTGGCCAAAAAAATAAATAAATACATTTTTAAAAAAGGGCAAAAGAAAACTTTAATGAAAAATCAGGATCAGGGAAAGAAAAAAATGGAATATTAAGGCCAAGAGAACATCAGGACATAGATAATTATTTGTAAACATTTCTTAAAATTAAACTACAAGTTTTATTCTCAGATTACTGATTTTACCAGGAGAAAGGACAACATTGTAATTTGTAAAGAAAACTTACTACTCCCTTAAGTGGAAGTTGCATAGACATTGAATAGACTTTGTGGCAATGAGACCTTAGAATTTGGATGAAAGACTTGTGCTTATTAAAAGCAGTATAGTTGCAGAAAGAAAGAGGTGTAGTGAGAGGTTGAAACTTTTTTTCTACCCATACTGATGTCCTATTGTTCATTTTCTGGGCAAGGCATCACATTCGCCATACCAGTGACTAGCAAGAATTATTACTGTTTTTTGTGAAGGTTTTAGATATGCAATAAACAGATGCCATGTCAAATTTTGTTTTAACCTCTCTTTTTGTTTATGTTGGTAGCCTGAAAGTAGAGACAAATGATAAGCTCTAGACAATGGAAAAGAAAAGAGAAATGATTGTGTTTGGGAAAAATTGTAAACAATTTGTTTTCCACAAACCTCATAAACTTGTTTCGTTCAAAAATAAAGATGCGTTTTTTTTGTACCTGGATTCTACATATAGTATTAAATGGAAAATAAAGAAATCTTCCTGAAATAACACTGAAGAAAGCAAGTTAAAATGTGAATCAGTTCCCTGTTATACAAACAATGATTCAGTTCCATGCTGGACTTCAAGGGCCAATAATTTTTATGAAAGTACTACTAAAGCAAGGTGTTTGGGTTGGATTTTAAAGTCTCTATCCTTTGGTTGACTTTCTTTCTTTCTTTCTTTCTTTCTTTTTTTTTTTTTTCATTTTAGAGTACTTGTTTATAGTATTGTAGCATTTATTTCATTCCCTCAAATTTTTCCTTTTGCATCCCCAGCACAAATGTGGACATAGAGAATCTAAATCCTAAAGATATAATCTATAAGCTTAAGCTAAACTGTTTTTCCATGTGCTGTAAACCCTATTGCACATACTAAATGTATTACATTTTATTTTATATCATTGAGTACACACATACTTTACACACCTTTTAATTGTATAGGAGCTGAATCAGTGATTAGTGACCACTGATTAGTGACCAGTTACATATTGTATATATAGGTAGAGTAAACTATCAGACATTTTTAAGAACATTTTGCCTAATACTGGGTTAGTTGCTAAACAATTTAATAGTGTGCCTTAATGGACACGCTGTAGCTGTTGCAAGATTGGTGGATAAGGCAGCCAGAGTTACTGTTCTTGTGAAGCTTATTCCAATCTACTGGGTTATAGGTATTTAGTTACTACCACTTCTTATGCTTCAAAGTTTTGCCCTTTTTTAAAAAAGAGAAAACAACTTAGTCATGGGAGAAAGTCTTGAAATGAGAATATTAGTCATCACTAGTAAGGATCATAAAATTGATTTTAGCCTGTTCTTTTTGATTATGTTCTTAATTTCAACAAAAAAGCTCATGTTCCCAGATTAGAATTTATTTTGGTGTTTTCAATTAAGTATCAAAGTCAAAGATAGCTGTCAAAGCTGTGATCTGGTAGTTTTTAAATTTATTGAAAAAAATCAGGAGATATTCTGAGGGCAAAGAGAGTCATTCGTAGATTTCTCCTTGTATTTATTTCACCTTGGTCATATAAAAACTGATGAACTGCAAGCTAAATACTACTTTCTAACCACAAAGGCATGTTTAAATACTATCTTAACTCCATGCTTGTGGTTTTTGAGTTGTCAGTAATCTCCAGGATGAATACTGTGGACTAGTTATTTGCAGCCAACACAGCATCCTCCTGACAGAGGTTCATGTGAGGGAAAAAAGTCAGACTGGGCTAAAGTTACAGGACAAAAGAGAAGCAAAAGTATTGTATTCTGCGAAAATGGTCATGGTGTTGTAGTTTTTGCCATAAGCCCTTTTGGAAAATCATTTTTAAAATACTGTGGAAATGCCACAGATCTTGAAATACAATTTTTCCCCTTGTTTTGAAGCCTAGGATTTGAGGATGATAGTCATAACAAGCTAGTCTATTTTTGGAAAGATTACTTTGTATGCCACAGTTCTTTACCCTGAGCTAGGAGACAGTTCACTGTTTTTGTTCAATTATATTTGCCCTAATACATTTATTTAATAAGCATAAGAGGTAAAAATAGAACCAAATAATCACTCTAAATCAGAAGTTAAATATTTTTCATTAGTGTAATGCCTTCAAGATCATTGTTAGAAACTGTGCCCTTTGAAGTGTGCCTCTTGGGCAACAGATTTTGTAGGGTTTAAAAAGAAATGAATTGTTACCAACTAAGCACCGATTTTGTTCTAGGAATGGGTTTTGAAGGATATAAAAATGTAGAAGAATTGGTGCCAATTCTTAAAATCTGGTATTGGAGATAATATATATAAGACAAGCTAATAAGATAGAAGTAGAATTTAGTAATTATTTTAGATGGAGGTCGAGTTTTAAGTCCCAATCCTTCCTTAAAGGAATTACTTCTTTCATAATTAAAAAACAATGCAATTGAATGTTTTATTAAAATTGATACAAAATAGTACGTACATTCATTTATATTCTACAGAAAGAATTCAGGGTAGTTAATTATACTTACTAGGAGATTACAAATGTATAATGTGTAATTAAACTGTTGTACAGATATTCTAAGTAAAATATTATTGACCGGTATAGTCAGATCAAATGGGACTTATTTCTTCAGTAAGGACAAAAATAATTAGAAGATAAAAATTGCAAATTGTAAGATGGTAATAAACTGCCTTAAGATGTACTTGACATCATGGAGCATTTTAAGAATGACTTGAATTTTTTCAGTTTGTATTTTAAGAAAGTAATTGAAAAATTTGGAGGAGTCTCAGAAAAGAACCTCCTAAATAATTAAAGGAATAATATGACCTAAAAGTATGGTGAACTTTATCTTGACTTTTTCAGAATATTTCTATTTAATAATGATGATTAAAAAATACTACTTCCAAATACCTGTATTTTACCTTTCAAAGAAATAAAATAACAAATGAGGGACAAATTCTTTTTTAGACTATTTATCATTTTTTTGGGTCTTTTTAGGGCCGCACCCATGGCATATGGAAGTTGCCAGGTTAGGGGTTGACTCAGAGCTACAGCCTCTGGCCTACAGCCGCAGATTCAAGCCTGGTCTGTGACCTACACCACAGCTCATAGCATTGCCTGATCCTTAACCCACTGAACGAGGCCAGGGATCAAACCTGCATCCTCATGGATACTAGTCCGGTTTGTTACCACTGAGCCATGACAGGAACTTGCTGTCTTGATTTTTCATTTGGAAAATGTGTTCTGTCTTTTGTGATAGTTAATAAGATTGAACGTATTAATGTTTGATTAGTATATAATGGAGTAATCTAGATTGAAGTCTCTTCCTCCCTTCTGACTTTTCTAGTCTGTACCTCTTGTAGTGGATTGGGAGGAGGTAGAGGAATAAGTAAGCAACTTTATAATTAATTGTTGGTGATGTGAGGCATGCTTGTTCTTCCTTGGTTAGCTCTGATTCCATTGGGTGATGGTGGCACCTCCTAATTTTTTAATCTTCATATAGACTATGCATGGTTCTCCTTGGGCATGCTTGGGTTTGCTGAGGACTTATTCAGCTTGGTCACCTACTGGTCATGTTAATGGCCTAGGATGAGTCTCTTCTTTAGGTGGTCGAATTGCTTACTTAGTTCAGCAGCTGTCTAAGCAGGTTAGGAGAATCGGAACTCAGGAGAGCCTTCTAGGATATGAGAGGCTGACTCCATTTTTGTCCCAAACCCATTATACAGCAGCCATCTGAAGTCTTGTTGATATGGGCTCTTTGGAGAGGGGGAGGAAAGTCTGATACCTTCAGATATCTCCAGATTAAAAATGTGCACCAGTCATTTAATTCATGCATGGTCATGGACTCCAGAGGACTCCAGAGGACACATGTCAGTTACTCTCAACAGCTCCCTCACTCTTCTTGGCTGTGAGCCAATGGCAGGATAGAGGTGAGTCTGCATGGTTTGTAGCTTAGCAGGGATGGGGAAAGACCAAGATGCTAGTCCCCTTTCTCCAGGTACTATGTCCGATGAGTGATTGTCTTGCTGGCCACTCCTGCTCCCGACATAAATAAGTTCACTCCTCTGTAAGGGGAAGGAAAAGCTTTTCTCCAGGAACAGTGTTCTTTCCATAAGACGGAAGACCCCTATTCCTTTGTTTATGTAGACTGGTGCTGGTAGTGATGGTGGTGGTGGCAGAGGTATTTGGAAGTTGTAAGGGCTAGACCTGCTAACTTTTCTTAATGCTGGGAGCGAGAGGGCACATCGTATCTCTTGACTTGAGTTTTGTAGCTTAACTGCAATTCTGAGATAACAGCTAACAGAAAGGATGTCCTTATCAGCCTCCTTTTGTTCCTCTCTATTGTCTGTACATGGTATGGAAGGGAGAAGAGTGTTTGTGTGTTGCCATAGTTGCCGTGTTGTTTCTTTCCACATTGGTTATGTTTGGGTGCCTTTGTCCAGAAATTTTATTTGCTATGGTGTCAAGACTTTTGGATAACTTCTTTATCCTTTTCCCACTTTATGTGAGATCAGCTTCCTTACCCCTGGGAAGTGCAGTTTGAGGCCTGTTCATATTTCCGTCACATGAGGCAAGAGTGTTCAGTTGAAGTGTTTAGATTTGTTAGAATACTTGGGCTCTGATTGCTCCACAGATTTTGTTAAATGTAGTCTGTCAGAGTGTAGTATACCTACTTTTTTTCCTCACTGTTTAATACCTTTGAGCGTTAGATCTTTTCCTCACTAGCAGGTAGTTGTGAAGATTTGAATTCCATCTGCCTTATTTAGCAGCCATGTAATCTCCCTTCAGAAGAAAAAGAAAGAATCCTGACTATTGGGAAAAGGCTCTCTGAGACATTGCAAAGCTAAAAGCAGAGAATCCAACACTAACTCTGTTTCCTGGCCCCAGGCCCACCTACCGTCTCTGTGGTCCTACAGAGTTTCTGTTTCCTGCTAATTTTCTACATTAAGTTATACTGTTTGAAAACAAGTCTTGTCAGATATGGGGAGAGGAAGATAATGTGCTATAGTTTATTCTTCCATCTTAAAACTTGTTATTTGATTTCATTTATATATGTATCACTTCGGTGTTACTGAATAACAGGTTACTTCAAAACTAGTACAATAAAGCAGTAACCATCTGTTATTGTACATGAGCATATGGATCATCTGGTTCTGCTGATCTAAGTCAGATTCTGCTGATTTCAGCTGAGCTCTCACAAATCTGCAGTTAGTTGATTGGTAGGCTGGGAGCAGGCACATCTAGATTGGCCTCATTTACATGTGTGGTGATTGACTATGGTGACTGGGTAAATAGGCCACATGGCTCTCATTATCTAGTAAGCTACTTTGAATGTCTTCTTGTGGTGGCTGAGAAGGGTTCCAGAAACATCAAGAAAGCAAGCTCCAGTGTACAAGCACTTTCTGAGCTTCTGCTTGCATCGTGTTTGCTAACAACCAATTAACCCCAGCAGATCTCATGACCATGTCCAGAGTCAGCATGGGAAAGCATTACAGAAATAGCATGGATTCTGGGAGATATGAAAACTTGAGACTGTAACTGCAAAAGCACATAATGCTTATATCGTCAAACTTGTTTTCCCTTTATTGTTTCTTGTCTTTAACGTTTAAAAAAAGCCCTCTCTTTGGTGGTCCCTTTTAAGTTTTTTCAGTTCTGGAGAGTTTTCACGTTTCTTTGTCTTCTTCCCTGTAAACTCCTCACCTCACCCCTCTCCAGATTCTTATTCTAATGTAGTTGATTCCCATCATTCACAGTAGTTATGTACAATAAAGTCTCTGGAAACACTGATTTTGTAAATACTGAACCATTACTCTAAAGGGAAATATAAAGTTAGGTTCCTGAGATTCTATGACCACAGTATTTTCATCACCTGATCGGTATATAATCTTGTTTTATGTGTGTTTCTTTTAAAATCACCACTTTAATATTTGTTGTTTTTCATTAATGTTGACCTCATGGCCAACAACACTATAACTCACGCTTGAAGGAAGGTTATGTAACACAAATATTTTCTCCTTAAGTCACGTCACAGTCTTCTTCTCTTCAATTCAGCACTACATGTGGGGACAATTTTAAACAATGAAATCACCAATGCTAAGCACAGAAATGCAAAACAAACAAACAAACAAACAAACATGGTAGTGAACAGACTGCAAGAGACACTTGTTTATAGAAGGAGAGCTGAATCAGGAAGGTAGAGAGAACTGCCCTGTTTGAAGAGCTTGAAGAAGAGTTAGTAGTAGCTTCTGTATTAGGTTTCAGGGACATCTTTATTGTAAAGCACATAAACTGTGGAGCACAAATTTTTATCACCTATTTTTGCTCCTTAGCATGCTTTAATTTAATTTAATTTCAAAAATAAAATTATACTTTAAAAATATTTTTCTGATTTGCCTAATAAGGTAAGGAAATCCACTGGATACCTTCATATACATTTAGCTTATAGGAAGTTTAATTCTCTGTACTGGCAAAGACAAAAATATTTGAGCCCTAAATCAAGCAAACAGACATGATAACAACCCCTTTCTCCAAATAGACAAACAAAAACAGACTTATGCCCTAAAAGGAAATGATAGGGATAACTGTGCTGTGCCCTCGGTGAGGCTGTTCCACGTGTTATCATTTCACTATAATATGTGTAATTGTAATGTTTAAAATCCACCTCCGCTACAAGCTATCCCACATGACCTCTTAATGGAAATCGATTTAATTAGTTTATCTGATGATTAACTAGAGAGAATGATATATTCAGAAACTGTACTGGATAAATAGAGAAGATACAGTATATTGGGTTCCTATGTGTCTCTTTCTGAGGAATTGTCCAGGAGTGACTTGGATGGTATATGATTTTCTCCATAATATGAGGTACCTCTTTTTTTCAGTATTTGGTTGTCTGCCACACAACAAACACTGCACTAATAATCACTTACCATATTTTCTTTCACCTAACTTCCACTGCAAGACAATGTAATTGGCATTATTAATCCCATTTTACAGTTAAAGTGACAAAGATAGTAAATTGCTTGTCCTAGGTTTACATAGCTGGTAAATTATATTCCCTAGGTTTAAAATTGGGTTGACCTAAGCAAATGTGCTCATTTTACTACATTGGGATTAGAGGTGAAATTTTACTGTAATTATTTCCTTAGAAGAGATATCAAATATTAGTTATTATATTGTTCAAGTTTAATTTTAGACATGTTTTATTTAAGTACTTTAACCATTTTGAATAGAACTCTTTGACATATGGCAAATTTTCCCATTTTCCCCCCTCACCATTTTATTTTTGTTTTTAGAGATTACGCTAAATATCTGTTACCATTGGTTTGATGGAGGGACAGCTTTATGAGCATCAAATTCTTCTACTGACATGTTGCTCTCGGGTCCACAGAGAAATCAGGACTGTATGTCCCTATAAGAAACCCAATAGAAAAATATCACATAACTTTTTTTCTTTCATATGTTGCAGAGATATTTGCTATGGCTTTTCATTTTCTCAGAAATAGTTATTGGTTTATTATCAGAGAGTAGTATTTTTGAGTTAACCTGAGCGGTAGATTAAAAACAAATAGCAGCTCCCCTTTCTTTTTTCTTACCCCAATTCCCTTTCCCAAAGAAATACAAATAAGATCGTTTTATCTAATTTCTTAGTAATAAATGGAAAAAATAAACAGGCAACTCCCAGTCACTAGGGCCCTCATTTCAAAGAATGGGATACTCCCATAATGGAATTGGTTAGAATACTTTATTTTTGTCTAGCTTGGTTAGCTGTGAGAGAAAATAATTAGTAATTGATGGCAGGGCAGGAAGAGAATCTGATTCATAGATACACTAATCAGAAAAATAATCATTGGAAAATTGGGACATATCCATGTTATACTTCTCAATGTGATTTTTTAAACATTTTCCTTAAGTCTTATTGAGACAAATAAGATTTATACTGTATATTATTACACATATTGGACGTTTTAGCAGTGGTTTCAATGTGGTGATTTTTGTAGTTGTGGTTACATTATCTTTTAAAGAAAACTTGTCAAGGGCTTAATAATACAACTTCAGAATTTTGTTCTAGGCAAACAGTTGCAGGGTTAGACTTGGTCCAGTGGTGACTAATTTATTTTGTAAAGCTTGAAAAGTTTTATTCAAATCCTAATGAATTGTTATTTCTAGCATGCATGATAATATTTATTCCTAGAAAATGAAGGATTTGGGGAATGATTATAAACATACAAGTAGACAGGAGAATAGAAAAGTCCG
Source organism: Sus scrofa (assembly GCF_054392235.1). NCBI lineage: Eukaryota > Metazoa > Chordata > Mammalia > Artiodactyla > Suidae > Sus > Sus scrofa. The sequence continues at coordinate 52,189,306 of NC_139387.1, read as the reverse complement.
TCATTGCTTGTGCCTATGTGGCTACATATTGTTGAATCACCTTAAAGCAAAAGAAGATGTGAAATAGTCCTTGGGAGCTCCCTTTGTGGCTCAGCAGATTAAGAACCTGACTAGTATCCATACAGATGTGGGTTTGGTCCCTGGCTTTGCTCAGTGAGTTAACTGTGGCAAAGTTATCCACAGATGCACTCGGATCTGGTGTGACTGTGGCTGTGGCTGTGGCTGTGGCTGTGGCGTAGGCTGGTGACTATGGCTCCGATTCCACCCTTAGCCTGGGAATCTCCACATGCCCTAGGTGAGGTCCTAAAAAGAAAAACAGTCCTTGCCAGAAAGCCTTGTGTGAAAATTTTTTTTCTAAATTATAATTTAGTAACTGTTCTAACTTAGGATATTTATATGTGTCGCTGCATGTAATTTCCATCTTAAAATAGTTGCTACTAACTGAAGAAGATATTTTCCAATTTTCAATATATTTATTCAAATTAATTCCTTCTGTTAGAAGATCTTTGTTTTAATAGTGCTGTGTTTTATCTGCATGATATGCAGAATACTTTCCCAGCATCATTTTTGGTTCAAATTACTAGTACTTTCTAAAGCTGCAGTATCAAATAGCTTTTCTAGGCCGATTGAAGTGGTTAATTTTACTTAGTTCTTTCAGTTCATGGCATAATTTTGAAGATACTCACTGTTCCTTGCAGATGATAATTCTTCATGCCAATAATCATAAAATTATCTCTAATACATCCACCAGACAATATGCATTTAATAAGTTTTTCTTTTTAATGATATTTTGAATGTGTCAAATTCTACTATTTGTATGCCATTATTCATCTAACATAACTTGAACATTTCCCATGTTCTTATAAATTCTTTACAAACATGACTCCATAATGAACTGTAATTTTCAGAATCATCTCCTTATAGTATTGATTGTTATTATTTTTAATCTTTTTTACTATTTTAAAATCATGTTGTCCCAAAATATTTTTACATAGAAAAATCTATCTTAATTTATGATTTTCTCTTTAGTGTAAATGATTGTAAGATAAATGTGTAGAGAAGAAAGTGAGTGAGGAGGTCAGGCAAAAGATCAAAAGAGTTACTGAGTTTCCTATTACTTGAAATAATTAATTTAGAGAAATTTTTTCCCAGTATGTTTATATCATTACCTATAGTTTCATCATTTATAAGACAGGAAGTAAGGGGAAGGAATATGTCTTTTAAATCATTATGGTGTTTTCTAGGCCTATAATTATGAAACAAAATAATTTGCCACTATGATCATTAAATATCAATTTTTATAAAATAGCAAATATTTGTGGAATATTTTTCTCTTACTTTATCAAACAATTTCTCTAGAAATATGTGTTGTTTGACCTTTTGGTGCATGGAGGGTTTTATATAGCCTTATCAAGGCTGATGCCTCTGTTTGACAGAACTGTATACATTATTCTAAAGTTAATATCAGAGAAATTAACATGACCTTTTTCAGAGTAAGGTAGTGTTTTTGCTAGATTGTCATCTACTTTTTCCTGAATAGGAGTGATAAAAAATAATTTAGCATCTGAAAGATGCAATTCCATGTAAGCTACAAATAATTTTTCTGGTGTTTTAAAGTTACCTTTAAAACAATAATTATTCTTTGGAACCAATAGGTATTTTGATGAAAAGGAAAAAGTGCAGTATGAAATTTTAGGAGCATACTTGCTGTAAGAAGTCAAAGTAACATTTATGGAGAAATTGAGTTTAGTGATTTTTATAAATCTTAAAATAATATATCTAATTTGGAGTTAATCAAATCACATAATAATCATTACTTGACTATTTTTATAAGAAAACAGCAAATTTTGGTGGTAGTTGTGCCAGCAGACATATTTTCCTGTTTCTCTTTTTGTTCCTTTTTGGCACTATTGCATTAGACGAGATATCTTTGTGGTCACATATTGAGGGCAGAAGAAATTTCGTGATAGTATGGACTCTCTACTTATTTCTATGAACATTTTCTTCCCTGATTTAAAAAAAATGATTTCTTTCATATGTGTATTATGCTTATCCATATTCATTGTCAAACGGTATTGATGTATATAGTCTTCATTGTGATACAGAAACTTTAAAATAAAGTCTTTTGGGTTTGTTTTCCTTCCAATTTTCATCAAAAGTGAAAGGAAGATGAGAAAAACCGATATTTATTACCTGGCTACTCTGTGCTACACTATACTATGTACTTTATGTGTATTATTTATGAAATTCTCTCACTAATCCTGTGAGTTTACTTATTTTTTACAGATGAGAAAATTCAAGTTTAGCTATTGGCATTTGAATGAGGTCTTTCTTTTATGCTCAGTCTTCTTTTCCTTGATAAAAATTTCATAAGCACTTGCTTGTTTCCATTCTTTGCCTGATGCCAACTGGATGGCAGCAGACAGAGAAGGCATCTTCCTACCTAGACCTGCAGGGATGCTAGAATTATTCTATTGTCTTCTCCCCTAGAATGTCAACTCGTAGTCCTTAGCTTTGGCATCAGAAATTGTATCACTAGTAATTTATTTCGTTGAGTTAGATTTCCCAAGATAGACACTTCATATTTTAATATTATAAAAGTTAATAATTTAGTTGTTGAAATGGCAGGATATTTGCATGTTTGAAATTGCTTAAAGTACAAAATAATATATAGTGGAAAGTCTCCTTTCCATGGTATTTGTTACACATTCTCCGTCCCTACCATTAGCTAATGTGAGCATTTCTTATATATTCTTCTAAAGATATTTTGGGTACATACAAATATACTGTTCATGTATATATGTTGTATATAATCATTTATATCCATTTTTTAAAGACAAAAGTCATCGTGTGCTCTTTTACTTAAGAACATGAATTATTCCATATCAGCACAGTAAAGTTTTCTTAATAATCTGTTGAATGAATGTACTATCATTTATTTAACAAGTTCCTCATGATGAACATTTGAGTGGTTTCTGACCTATTGCTTTAGTCACCTTGTATTTGTATCCTTAAGCATTTAGACACTGTTAGCTAAATATGGAAAGTCTAGGGTTTTTATTTACTCTATAGTTATTGCAGAGTATAAGATCTAAGCACAGATAATTTTCCATTAAAATATTTATTAAAATTAAAGTCAACATTTAAAAGAGTCATTTAGTTTTAAATGGCTTGTTATGAAAAACAGCATTCATAGGTCCTTTCTCTGCCCCTGCCATTTTTTTCTGGCCCCCCAACATTAACCACTTTCAACTTGTTAAATTAATATTCATGCCTGTATTTCTAAATAACATACTTAGAGTGTTGCTACCTCTTGATTTTTCAGATTTTGTTAATTCTTGTCCTGCCAGAATATTTATATCAAAAACTGTATTAGATTGTTACTCAGTGTTTACATTATAATAGTTATGTAAATGCTACTGACACCTGAATCACATAATATATTCTTTTTTTTTTTTTTTTTTAAGGGACTCTAGGATTTATTTTATTTTATTTTATTTTTTTGTCTTTTTGCTATTTCTTGGGCCACTCCTGCGGCATATGGAGGTTCCCAGGCTAGGGGTCTGATCGGAGCTGTAGCCACTGGCCTACACCAGAGCCACAGCAACGCGGGATCTGAGCCTCGTCTGCAACCTACACCACAGCTCACGGCAACGCCGGATCGTTAACCCTCTGAGCAAGGGCAGGACTGAACCCGCAACCTCATGGTTCCTAGTCGGATTCGTTAACCACTGCGCCACGACGGGAACTCCTCCACATAATATATTCTGATTAATTTTCCCTTCTTGAATAACATTTTATCTTGAAGTGAATGTTCTTTTGTGTATTCTTACTCAATGTGATTTTTTTCCACTGCAATTTTTTGGTTACTTTTTGTTGTGAGCTCTTATATGTTTGATCTTAATTAATTGAATTCTTGGGCCTTAACTGAGAATTCTTTCTCCAAGAGGTGTTTTGGCTTGCTTCTCTTGTGAGTTGGATGTTATCAGTTCTCCCATCAATTTCTCCTTTTGTGTCTGTTAGTATTTGTTGAATGTATTTGGGTGCCGCTATATCAGGGGCATATATATCGATGAATATAATATCCTCTACTTGAATTGATCCTTTGATCATTAGTGTCTTTCTTTTTCTTTCTTTTTCTTTCTTTATGGCCTTTTTACTTTTTAGGGTTGCACCCGTGGCATATGGAAGTTCCCAGGCTAGGGGGTTGAATCGGAGCTACAGTTGCTGTCCTGTGCCACAGCCACAGCAACACAGGATATGAGCTTCATCTGCAACCTACACCACAGCTCATGGCAATGCCAGATCCCTGACCCACTGAGCGAGGCCAGGGATTGAACCTGCATCCTCATGGATACTAGTCAGATTCGTTTCTGCTGCACTGCAATGAAAATTCCCTATGGCCTTTGTTTTAATGTCCGTTTTGTCTGATATGAGTATTGCAACTCCTGCTTTCCTTTCTTTTCCATTCTCATGAAATATCTGTTTCCATCCCCTTAGTTTCAGTTTATATGTCTTTTGCCCTAAGGTGAGTCTCTTGTAGGCAACATAATGTAGGGTCTTGTTGTTTTTAACCAGTCTGCCACTATGTGTCTTTTGATTGGCACATTCAGTCTGTCGACATTTAAGGAACTTATTGATAAATATGTATTTATTGCCATTTTAAACCTTGTTTTTCAGTTCATTCTATGTTTCTTCTTTGTGTCTTTCTCCTTTTTTTGTCAGATGATTTCCTTTTATTTTATGCTTGTGTCCTAATTTTAGTTTTTGTGAATGTATTGTTTGGTTTTGATTTATGGTGGCCCTGTTTTTCATCCTATATCTGCTTGCTTTAGCCTGATAGTCATATAGACTCAAACACATTCTTTAAAAAAAGAGTCTAGATTTTGTTACTTTCCTTCACCACATTTTATGATTTTAATTTTGATGTCCTTTTTAAACATCTTCATGTATATCCTTTTGCTGTACCTTGTATTTTTCATTGCTATTACATTAGTTTTTTTCTTTTTCCTTTAAGATCTGTGTACGGGCTTATTCAAATGATTGCTTTCTAATTGTGATTTCCTCCATCCAAATCTTCTTACTTCTTTCCTGTTTAGAGAAGACCTTTTAGTATTTCTTTTAAAATGGCTTAGTATATTGTGTTATTCTTTTTATTTTTGTTTGCTGGAGAAATTCTTTTTTTTTTTTCTTTCTTTTTTTGTCTTTTTGCCTTTTCTAGGGCCACTCCCAAGGCATATGGAGGTTGCAGGCTAGGGGTTTTAATCGGAGCTGTAGCCACCTGCCTACACCAGAGCCACAGCAACACGGGATCCGAGGTGTGTCTTCACCTATACCACAGCTCATGGCAATGCCAGATCCTTAACCCACTGAGCAAGGCCAGGGATCTAACCTGCAACCTCATGGAACCACTGCACCATGACGAGAACTCCAGTTTGCTTGAGAAATTCTTTCTATATCCTTCTATTTTAAATTACAGTCTTGTTGGGTAGAGTATTCTAGCCTGCAAATTTTTCCATTTTAGAACTTTGAATATATCTTGCCACTCTCTCCTGGCCTATGAAATTTCTGTAGAGAAATCAGCTGATAGCTTCATGGGGCTTCCCTCATAATTAACTCTTTGACTTTCTCTTGCTACCTTTAGAATCCTCTCCTTACCTTTAACTTTTGTCATTTTTATTATAATATGTCTTATTATGGGTCTGTTTGGGTTCAATTTTTGGGGGCCCCTCTGTGCTTCCTCTATCTTGATATCTGTTTCCTTTAGATATGGAACATTTGCAGTCATAATTTCTTCAAATATATTTTCAATCCCGTTTTCTTTTTCTTCTCCTTCTCCCTATTAAGTGTATATTAACCCACTTTATATTATCTCATAGATCTCTTATATTGCTTTCTTGTTTTTTCATTTGGTTTTCTGTCTGCTATCCTGATTGGGTGGTTTCCATTATTCTATCTTCCAAGTCACTTATTCATTTTTCTGCTTTTTTCATTCTGCTCTTCAGTGCCTTAACTCAGCTCATGTCTCTGCAAATTAATTTTCTAACTTTCCTTGGGTTCTTCTTATATTTTCTAATTCCTTTCTAAAGTAATCTGCATTTCTGTTCATATCTACTCTTCATTCCTTCATATTCACTTTTAATTCCTTTTGTATTTTCGCTATTTCCTTTTCAAACTCGGTGGCTGTTAGACTGCAGAGGTCTGTTTTCATTCTTTTTTCCTTCAGGGGAATTCGCCTGTTTTTTTTTTTTTTTTTTTTTTTTACTGGGAATGGTTCCTGTGTTTCTTCATTTTGCTTTTATTTTTCTTATTCCCCAAAGCTCGAGTCTCAGCACCCAGTTCCCACCCAAGTGTCTCAGGCTGTGGTATCTCAGGTGGTGGTACTGATGGTCTGTGTGGCTCTCCCTTTTCTTTGCCCTCCTCAGTCTAACTCCTCCATTTTTCTCTGAGGCTTTGAGGTTCCCCCTCCATCGGAATGGTTCCTGAGCTTCTTCATTTTGATCATGTTTTTCTTATTCTGTGAGTTTAGGGAAAACAACTACTGTAGCCTTGGAGGTCTATTAAGTGTGAGAACACCCCTGAGTATTTTGTGAGGGCTTTCTAATTTTTTTTTTTTTTTTTGGTGTGAGAGCTGCTTTTGATGGGATGCTTGCTGTCTCTGTGCTGGTATATGGCATGCGTGTGCTTCCAGGGAGATGGAGGCAGTGGAGAAGTTTAGTAGGCAGTGCCTGGTTGTTGGGCCCTTAACAGTGGTGAGGACCCACAGGGTGGTGGCACAGGCTGCTCCTGGTAGTAGGGCCCTGGAATGTGACCCTCAGGCAGGTGTAGGCTGCACCAAGAATTTTTGGTAGTGGCAGCAGCAGGGCGTGTTTGTTCCCAGGGGAGTGAGAGCAACAATGGATGGTACTTTGTTGTAGTGCTCTCCTCCGGTTATCCCTGAGGCAACTGGGGCCACAGTTGGTACCTATCCTAATGGCAGCGGGCCACGCCCACCTCTGAGGTGACTGTGGTGGTTTGTCTCCACTGCCTGTAGCCTGTGCAAGTGGCAACTTGTTGTCCTTAGCCCATGCACGAGGTGCCTGACTGACTGTAGCCTTTGCAAGGGGCATCTGGCCACCTGTAGCCCACTCAAAAGGTGCCCTGATCCCCAGGAGCCCCACATGGGAGTACATAAAAATATTCCTATGGTGGTCCGCCCTGTCTCCTGTCACTCTCCCCTGAAATCATGCCTTGCTTCTCCTGCAGGCCCTGTCCTCTTCCCACACTCCCTTGGTTGTGACTCTCTGCTCCCACACCCATAATCCACTGTTCCCTAGACCCTCAGGCTGTCTACACAGAGCTATCACTAGTCCTCCTTCTGGAACTGACCTCTAGTACCTGAGTCTCAACTCCCAGCCCCCACCCAAGCATTTCAGGTTGTGGTCTCCCAGGTGGTGGTACCAATGGTTTATGTGGCTCTCTGTCTGCTTTGCTCTCCTCAGTCTGGCTGTTGAACTTTTCTCCAAGGCTTTGAGGTCCCTTTTTCTTGGCTGGTCTCCTCATTGGTTAGTGGCTTCCCAGGGTTCAGGTTCCTTTCCTCTTTCACAACTCCCTCTCAGGAGTGTGGATCTTGTCCTAATTCCTTTTTTTTTTTTTTTTCCCTCTTCTTTCTCTGTCTCCCCTGCTCTCCCCACCGGCAATTTTGCTGTACCCAGTTATATGGAGGCTTTTTGCCTTTTTGTAAGTTTAAGATCTTCTGCCACTGTTCAGGAGATGTTCTGTGCATGTTCTGCATGTAGATGGATTTTTCTGTGTGTGTTTGTCGGAGAAGGTGAGCACCACAACTTATTCTTCTGCCATCTTGATCTGTTTGCTATACCACATCTTCTTTATCCATTCCTCTGTTGAGGGACATTTAGTTTTTTTCTATGGCTTGACTATTGCAAATATTGCTGCAAGGAATATTGAGGTGCATGTTTCTTTTTGAAATATGGATTTCCCTGGATAGATGCTCAGAAGTGGGGTTTCTGGATCATATGTTAGTTCTATTTTTAGCTTTTTGAGGAACCTCCATACTATTTTCCATTGTGGTTGTACCAATTTACATTCCTACCAACAATGTGTGAGGGCTTCCTTTTTCTTGGACCCTCTCCAGTGTTTGTTTTTATACTTTTTGATGATGGTCATTCTGACTGGTATAGGTGACACCTAATCATACTTTTCGTTTACATTTCTCTAATTAAAAGTGGTAATGAGAATTTTTTCATGTTTTTTTTTTTTGCCATTTGTGTATCTTTGGAGAAATGTCTATTTAGATCTGGTTTTGCTTGTGGTGTTTGTTTTTTTAATATTGAGCTGTATGAGTAGTTTGTATGTTTTGAGAACAACGCCTTGTCAGTTATTTTATTTGCAAATATTTTCTCCCATTCTCTGTGGTGTCTTTTTGTTTTGTTTATGGTTTCCTTTGCTGTACAAAATCTTTTACGTTTAGTTAGTTCCCTTTAGTTTTTATTTTCCTTGCTGTAGGGGGAGAATCTGAAAAGATGTTGCTGTTGTTAATATCAGAGAATGTTCAACCTATTTTTTCCTCTAAAAGTTTTACCGTATCCTGTCTTATATTTAGCTCTTTAATCCATCTTGAGTTTATTTTTGTGTATGGTGTTAGGGAGTGTTCTAATTTCATTCTTTGACATGTAGCTGTCCAGTTTTTGCAACAACACTTATTGAAGAGACTGTCTTTTCTCCATTGTATATTCTTGCCTCCTTTGTTGCAGATTAGTTGATCATAGGTACATGGGTTTATTCCTGGTATTTCTTTCCTGTAACACTGATCTATATTTCTGTTTCTGTGCCAGTACCATACTATTTTGATAACTGTATCTTTATAGTGTCATCTGAGGTCAGAGAGCCTGATTCCTCCAGTTCCATGTTTCTTTCTCAGGATTGCTTTTGCTATTTGGGATCTTTTTTTGTTTTGTTTTCATACAAATTAAAAAAAAATTGTGCTAGTTCTGTGAAAAATGTGATTGGTAGTTTGATAGAGATTGCATTGAATCTTTAAATTGCCTTGGGTAGTATAGTCATTTTGGCCATATTGATTTTTCCAATCCAAGAGTATATCTTTCCATCTGTGTCATCTTTGATTTCTTTGGTCAGTGTCTAATAGTTTTCAGAATACAGGTTTTTTTGCCTTCTTAGATAGATTTATTCCTATGCATTTTATTCTTTCGATGTGACAGCAAATGAGATTGTTTCCTTAATATCTCTTCTTGACATTTTGTTGTCAGGGTATAAAATGCAAGAGAGTTCTGTGTGTTAATTTTGCATCCTGCAACTTTACCAAATTTATTGATGAGCTCTAATAGATTTCCGGTAGTATCTTTAGGATTTTCTATGTATTTCTCTGGCTTTTCCATTTGTCTAGCTTTCTGTGATTGTGGTGTCTTTCCTGGGCTGCAGGATTGTAGCCCCTTCTGCTTATTCTGTCTTCCCTGTTGGGTGTGGTTGGTACAGGGTCTTGTGACAGGCTTCCTGATGCGAGGAACTGGTGTCTGTCCACTGGTGGGTAGAGCTGTGTCTTATCTCTTTGATGGAGTTGTGGCTGTGTCACTGGTTGTGATTGGGAGGACTTTAGGCAGACTGCTGATGGATGGGGATGTCTTCCCACCCTGTTTGTTGTTTGGCCTGGGGCTTCTCTGCCCTGGTGGATGGGGGCAGATTTTTCCAAAGTGGCAGCCTCCAGGGGAGCTCACACTGATGATTATTTCTTGGGACCTCTTCCTTCAGTGTCGTGCTCCCAGTGAGCCCCTGTTTTCCCACGAGACTCTCTGAGATCCACACAAAGAACTGGCCCAGATTCTTACGGGATCTCTGTTTGCTTTGGGACCTGGTGCACTTGAAACTTTGTTTGTGCCCTCCAAGAGTGGAGTTTCTGTTTCCCCCTATCCTGTGGAGAGCCTACGTACAAGCCCTACTGCCCTAATGCTTTGGGGGCTACTTTTCCCAGTATCAGATACCCAGGCCAGGAAATCTGGGAATTCAGAACTCTCACTCCTGTGGGAGAACCTCCGTGATAGAGTTAATTTCCAGTCTGTGGGTTGCTCACCTGCTGTGTATAGGCTTGCTTATTATCTTGAAAGCTCCCCTCCTACCATGTCCTTATAGCTTCTTCTTTAGGTTTGGCTATAGGTATCTTTTTTCATAGCTTTCAATCTATTTTGATGATGGCTTTTCAGCATTTAGTTGTGGTGTTGTTGGTTTTTTTTTTTTTTTTTTTTTTTGAGATGAGTTGAACATAAGTCCTTCTTCTCTGCCATATTGTCCAGAATCTAGAACTCCATTTTCCTCACATGGCTTTTTTCAGGTCTCAAATATCCTTTTCCTTTCTATTATAAGTAAAACAACCCATACTCAATAGTGTAAAGCTGAAAGCTTTTTCCTTTAAGATCAGGAACAAGGATGTCTAGTCTTGAAACTTTTTATTTAACATATTATTGGAAGCCCTAGCCAGAGAAATAGGCCAGAAAAGGAGATAAAGTACATGCAGATTGTATTTGCAGATGACATGATATATAATATATACAAAACTCTACAGAATTCACCAAAAAAAACTGTTAGAGCTAATAAATGAATTTAGTGAGGTTTTAGGATAAAAAGTCAATATACAGAAATCTGTTGCATTTTTATAAACTAATATTATCAGAAATTGAAATTAATAAAATCTCTTATGGAATTGAATCAAAACTATAAAATACATTTTAATAAATTTAACCAAGGAGACTAAAGACCTTTATAGTAAAAACTGTTAGAAATTAATGAAAGGAATCGAAGAAGACACAAATAAATAGCAAATATTCTGGCTCGTGGATTGGAAGAATTAATATTGTTAAAATGTCCATACCACCTAAACCAGTCTGCAGATTCAATGTAATGTTTATGAAAATTCCAATGACATTTTTCACAGAAATAAAGCAAAAATCCTAAAATTTGTATGGAACCACAAAAAGACTCTGAATAGCTACCGCATTTTTAAGAAAGAATCCAACTGGAGGCATCACATCCCCTTTTCTAAATTCTATTACAAAGCCGTAGTATTAAAACAGTATGGTATTGACATAAAAACTGACACATAGATCAATGGAACAGTGTAGATCATCTAGAACTCACATATATATGGGCAATTAATTTATGACAAGAGAATCAAGAATATACCATTGAGAATGGATAGTCTCTTCAATAAATCATATTGGGAAAACTGAAAAGCCACATACAAGAGAATAAAACTACCACTCTTGCACCATATGCAAAAATGAACTCTGAATGGATTAAATTCTGAAACAATCAAACTCCTAGAAGAGAACATAAACAATGATCTCCTTGACATTGAGGGTCTTGGTGATGAATTTTTTTGGGATCTGACACCAAAAACAAAGGCAACAAAATCAGAAGTAAACAAGTGGGGCTATATCAAACTAAAATGCTTCTGCACAGTAAATGAAATCATTAATAAGATGAAAAGGTAGCCATTGAATGGGAGAAAAAATATGCAAATCATTTACTTATTAAGAGATTAATATCCAGAGTTCCTGTTGTGACCCAGTGGTGAGGAACCCAACTAGTATTCAGAAGAATGTCAGTTTGATCCCTGGCCCCACTGAGTGCATTAAGGATCCACTATTGCTTGAGCTGTGGTATAGATCACAGATGTGGCTCAGATCTCGTGTTCCTGTGGCTGTGGTGTAGGCCCAAGTTGCAGCTCCAATTCGACCCCTAGCCTGGGAGCTTCCATATGCTGCTTATGTGGCTCTAGAAAGAAAAAACAATCAAACAAATGAACAAAAGAGGTTAATATTAAAAATGTATGAAGTACTTATGTAACAGAAAATGTGTAAAGTTAACTCAAATAACAGAAAAAAAAAGAAAGCAAAATATAAGTAAAAAAATAGAATTACAAAATGGTCAGTAATGTGAATAGTAATTTTCCCAAAAAAGACTTACAGATGGCCAACAGGTACATGGAAATATGCTCAACATCACTAATTATCAAGGAAATGGAGTTCAAAACCACAGTGAGACAATACCTCACACCTGTTACTATGGCTTTTATCAAAAACAAGAAATAGCAAGATTTTGTGAGGATGTGGAGAAAATAGAACCCTTGTGCACTGTCGGTGGATATGTACAATTGGTGTAGCCACTGTGTGAAACAGTATTGAGTTCCTCAAAAGATTAAAACTAGAATTATCAGTATGATACTGCATTTTCTCTTCTGTGTGTTTATCTGAAGAAAATGAAAATACTAATTGGAAAAGATATGTTCACCCCATGTTCAGTCAGCATTATTTCCAGTAGCCAAGATATGGAAACAACCTAAGTGTCTATCAGCTGATGAATGGATAAAGAAGATGTTTTTATATACAATGGGATATTATTTAGACATCAAAAAGAAAGGTATCTTAACATTTGTGTCAGCATAGATGGACCTCGAGGCATTATTTCATTTGAGTGAAGTAAGTCAGACAAAGAGAAATACTGTATAATCTCATTTATATATGGAATCTTAAAAAAAAAAGAAACTAAGTTTATAGATAGAATGGATTGATGACTGCCAGAGGCAAGGGATGGGGAATGGGAAAAATGGGAGAAGGGGACCAAAGGGCACAACCTTCTAGTTATAAAATGAGCCCTGAGGATGTAATGTAAAGCATAACAACTATAGTTAAAAATTCTAAATTTCCCTGGTGGCTCAGCAGGTTAAGGATCCAGTACTATCACTGCTGTGACGCAGGTTTGATCCCTTGTCTGGGAACTTCCACATGCTGCAGGTGCTGTCTCCCCCAAAATATTGTGTATTTGAAAGTTTGTAAGGGAATAAATCTTAAAAATTCTCATTGCGAGAAAAAAAATGTGACTTTGTAATGGTGGTCAATGTTAACTGGACTTAACTGTTGTGATCATTTTGCAACATATACAAATAATGGATCATTATATTGTACACCTGCAATTACTATAACATTATATGTCAGTTATACCTCAAAAAATAAATTAAAAAAAGAAAACTGATCATTGGATTTAGGGCCCACTCTTAATCCTTAAGTTAATTGTATTTTCAAATAAAGTTACATTGATAGGTACCAGGAATTAGGAACTTGGATATATCTTTTTTTTTTTTTTTTTTTTTATTTTCCCACTGTACAGCAAGGGGATCAAGTTATCCTTACATGTATACATTACAATTACATTTTTTTTTCCCCACCCTTTGTTCTGTTGCAACATGAGTATCTAGATAAAGTTCTCAATGCTACTCAGCAGGATCTCCTTGTAAATCTATTCTAAGTTGTGTCTGATAAGCCCAAGTTCCTGATCCCTCCTACTCCCTCCCCCTCCCATCAGGCAGCCACAAGTCTCTTCTCCAAGTCCATGATTTTCTTTTCTGAGGAGATGTTCATTTGTGCTGGATATTAGATATATCTTATTATTGACACAGTTCAACCCATTAGAGTCTGCCCCCAACCTCCCCAATTTTCTACCTTTTCAAAATGCAAAGTACATTGAACTCATTTCAACATCTCTAGAAATTTCATTCCATTTCAGCATCAGCGCTAAGCCAAAATCTCATCTAAATGTTATTAGCTAGAAAATCCCAAATGTCATCATCTAAATTATCTAAACCAGATGTGGGTGATACTGGATATGATCCATCCTGGAGCAGAATTCTTCAGTGGTACATTTGTCAAACTAGAAAACAAGGCACCAGCTTCTATAATACTCTGGTGGAAGACGTTTGAGATAGGCATTCCCATTTCAAAAGAGAGATATTGGAAGTAAGAAGGGGGTCACCAGGTCTAAACAAGTTTGAAACACAGAAGGGCAAGGTCTCTTAGGTTTTAAGGCCTGAGAATAAGCCTCTGGTTTGATGCTCCACCCTGTGGGCCCACAACTTCAGCTTAATGAGCCTCTGGAACAGTGACTTTGGCTTGGTAAGTATCTGGGCCTGTGGCTGCATCTCATTTGCCTACTCTGCTCATGGCTCTGGCTTGTTCACCCTGTGCACTCATGACTTTGTCACTGTTTGTGTGTGTGACTCCACCAGCCTCTGCATCTGTACCCATGACCTGAGCTTTTGCATCTGGGTCCATGGCCCTAGCCTCTGCACCCACAGCTCTGACTTCAGAGTCATTCCTCCTTTTTCTTGAAAGTTAATTCATGTTTGCATCCACATAGCACTATCAGCCTGTTTCTGCCCTTTAAAATTTCAGAAATCCAGTAGCCTTTCATTTCATCCTTCTATCCAGGCTTGCTGGTATAACATTCTCAAAAATCTTATGCATCTCCTGTATAAGTTGAGATTTGTGCCATTAGATTAGTGGATTCTCCATAGTTTCTTTCTGCACAGTCGCATTTATTTTGTGGCTTCTGCTGAGAAGTTTGATTGAATCCATGAGTGATGTAAGAAATTTCTTGAGCGAAAAATTGTCTACTTACACCCTTGACCTCTTCTCAGAGCAAATTTACAAGTGAATTTCCTAATTGTAGCATCTTTACAGTCTATTAGACTGAAAACCTCCCAAATCATCAAGTGCTGGTTCCTTTTTGTTTAACATACCCTTTTTTATTTAATCTCTTTCTCTCTTGCATTTTACTCTGAGCAACAAAGAGAAAGCAACCAGCAGTAGAACACAATTCAGCTAAGTTTTCTACCACTTCATAACAAAGACCACTTGTTTTCTAAATTCTAATGTGTTCCTTCTGAGACTTCACCAGAAGCATCTTTAACATTCATGATTCTACCAATGGATGTTCTGTTCATAACAATATAGCTATTCTCTGAGATGCTAGCTTTCTCTGCTATGCTCTTCACATCCTCTGAGCCCTTACCAGAATCAGCTTTAATATCTGTATTTTTAGCAGCCATCTCTTCAAAGCAGTCTAGGCCTTTTCTTTCTTTGTACGTCAAAATTATACTAGTCTCTACTTTCTATCCAGTTCCCAAGTTACTTCCATATTTTTAGGTATTTGTTATAGTAGCATCACTGTTCTCAGCACCAAAATCAGTACTAATTTCCCAAAGCTGCTATAATAAAAATTCCACAAATTTGGTGGCTTAAGACAGCAGAAATTTATTCTTTCACAGTTACTGAGGTCAGAAATCTAATGTTGACAGGGCTGTTCTTTCTCCAAAATCTTCTAAGTGGGGAGGGGAAGGGGAATGGATCTTTTCTTGCCTCTTTCTGCTTATGCTGCTGCACCTGATGTTCTTTGGGTTATGGCACCATACGTCCATTTCTGCCTCTGTCTTTACATGGCCTTCACCTCTGTATCTCTGTATCTCAGATCTCACTCTCCTTTTTCATAAGGAAATTAATCTTGGGGCTTATCTGCATTCACAGATACCAGCAATTAAGACTTGGATGTGTCTTTGGTGATGGTGGTGGGGTCACAGTTCAACCCACAATAAGAACCAAAGATGAATCTCAATGTATTTTAAAATATGTAGGCATATCAGAAAACCATGGATGGAAACACTCAGAAAATGAAGACAAATGACCAAAACATTAAAAAGGGACTTTTATAGTTAAGCCATTTTTCTTTTCTCCATCAAAATATTAAATGTTTTGAGAATCTGTGTTCCTAGAAACCCCTTTCTGTTACCTGGATTAAAATAGAGCCAGA
Source organism: Sus scrofa (assembly GCF_054392235.1). Classification (NCBI taxonomy): domain Eukaryota; kingdom Metazoa; phylum Chordata; class Mammalia; order Artiodactyla; family Suidae; genus Sus; species Sus scrofa. The sequence goes on along the minus strand of NC_139387.1, from coordinate 52,173,655 downwards.
CATTGAAGAGTAGTCCCAAACTTAAAATGGGAAAGGTCATAAGAAATTGGAATTTTGGAAAGGTTTACATCCTTATTGAATAGGATATGTTTGTAGATGTATTCATGAGGCATGTCTTTAACATCAGCTCTTGCCAACTGTTGTCTCTTCCCTCTTTTCCTCCCTCCTCTCTCTCCCTCCTTCCCTCCTTCCTCTTTTCCTTCATCTTTTTTACCCTCCTTTTCTCCTTTCCATTCCTTTCTTTTTTCGTCTGCTTGGCTTGAATTAGTTTTGAGCATCTGCTGCTCAAGGCACTTTGCCTTTGAAGTCTTTAACAAAGTCAAAGATAAATAGTGATTTCTTTTAAATCTGCTCAGAGTGGAATTTCTGCCTTTCCTATTGGAGCAAATAATAAGGTGACATTGAAGTAGCAGTCAGAACAGGGCCAATCCAATCAACAAATTAGCCAGGAATTTAGCCAGGGTTATTCTCCAGCTTTGGAAGATTTGGCTTTTATCCTTTAACAGAAGATAGTAGTTGGTAGAGGAGATAGTGTACTAATGAAGAAATGATAATGATAGCAAAAATGGCACTGTTAAAAACATAGCATCTTGTCTTATGAATTTCACTTGAGTAGTTGTTTTCATCTTCAGAACAATAAATTAGTTGCGACCTGCTTATTCATCTCTGATTTGCTAACTGCTAGTTCATACTTTAAAGTTTGATTTAGACATGGATGTGACATTGTCATGTCTGGATTTTGTAAAGTGGGGTAGAGAAAAATCAATTACTTCCCTGCTAATGTGAACAAACTCTGGGGTCCTTTGCATCTTTTCATCATTGTATCTGTTAGAAAACTCATGGAAGGAGTTTGTTTTGTTATCTTGTTTTTGATTTGAGAGGAGGCCACAAAGCTGATGGTTTTGGATCTGTGTGCTTATGAAATTCATGTAGTGTGTTAAGGCAGCCGTTAATGGCATGGGGCCAGAGATGAAAATTAATCCTTTGAAAGAGTTGAGAAATCTTTTTTCTTTTTTTTTTTTTTTTTTTTTTTTTGTCTTTTTGGTTGTTGTTGTTGTTATTGTTGCTATTTCTTGGGCCGCTCCCGCGGCATATGGAGGTTCCCAGGCTAGGGGTCCAATCGGAGCTGTAGCCACCGGCCTACGCCAGAGCCACAGCAACGCGGGATCCGAGCCGCGTCTGCAACCTACACCACAGCTCATGGCAACGCCGGATCGTTAACCCACTGAGCAAGGGCAGGGACCGAACCCGCAACCTCATGGTTCCTAGTCGGATTCGTTAACCACTGCGCCACGACGGGAACTCCAGAGTTGAGAAATCTTAAGCTAAAGGGACATACTTATTAAGGATATCTGTTTCAGTACTGGGTACAGTTTATTATGGCACAAGTGCTTTATTGCCATATGTAATATATTACTATACATTTAGTCTGATTTTTTCATGCTTGTTATTTTTTTTCTCCCATTTTATATTTGGCGAACTATTTGAATTAGTCTCTGCAGCTGACTTGGTAAGATTTTGAAAGATTCTGTCACATGTTATTGTTACTAATTGTATAGGGAAACAGAAATGAGATAGAATGAGGAGGTAGAGCTTATACTCAAGTTTATTAAATGGGAAGAGCTTGCTGTTGCATATGCTGTGTCATGCCAGTAAGACCTCCTTTCTTTTAGAAACCAGCTAAGCTCATTGCAGCTGTCAAATGTGGGGTCAGTGAGAGATGGAGAGGTGTTGTTTTACCGTTTTTGTTGTTTCGACAAAGTAGGTGCCTAAGGGATAATCTCCTCTTTTTTTTGGTGCTTCTCTGACATCTATAATTAGCCACATTGTTGTGTTGGATTCTTCAGATTTCAGTGGGAGGATTTTATACCATTTCTCAGTCATTTTAGTGCATATGTTAGATGTTTCCCACTATCTTTGTTTTGATTTCTTGCTTTTAAAATTTCCTTTTGGAATATCTGGAGGTGTTTACGGCTGCCTTATTCAATATAGCTGATTAGTTGTTTTGAAAGGGATGTAATCTTGTGGCTTCAGAGAAAGTGGTTGATGAAGCCTGTGCTAGAAAACCTTTTTCAGACTGTAGTAGTTAATTGTGTTCTGCTAATTATATTCAGACTTGCTCTTGGCCAAAGAATTTGGAGACTGAGAAACAGCTGCTTTCTAAGAGATGAAATAGAATGATTGATTGGTCCTTGGAGTTTCCTTCCTTCCTATTTCTCTCCTTCCCTTCCACCTTCCCTTTGTTCCTTCCTTCCTACCTACCTTCCTCCTTCTCTTTTGTTTAAGTATTGTAATAATTCATCCTAAAAACATCAGTCAAATGTTGTCTCTTAACCATCTTTGTTGGAGAGGATTCTGTTACTATATGTAGATTAATTTATTAGAGCTAATTACTTTGGGTTTTACTTGATTTGGCAGTGGTTAAAAATAATATAATGTGAATTGAGAAATGTTTATCAGTTTTTGTCATAAAGCTTGAAATTAAAATTTTTTTAGGTATAAATTGTGATTCAAATATCTAAATCGAGTTTGGTCATCAATAGGGTAGTGAAATTTTAAAATAAAAAAATAGTTAACTTCTCAGTTTTCTAGGAAGCATCTATATCTGTTAATTATGTAGTTCCTATTTTTATATGTATTTATTTAACAAATAGTTTTTTTCAGTACCAGTAACTTGAAGGCCTATTAAAAATGTTAGATCTCTGTATATTTAATAATTTTGGCAAAGAATTGATATTGGAGTGATTATGGGTAGTAGAGAATTTATTAGAATGTATGTCTGATGCCCGTTGAAAAGGACCTTACATCATTTTTACCAGACCAGAATTTCTAATAGACAATAATGAATTGATGAATGACTATATCAAATTTTATGTAGAGTGACCAGTTTGTGTCTTATTTTTATCACAGAAGGAGTTATAGCATGTTAGACTATATTTATTACGTTTTATTGGTTTTGTTTTTGATTAGGTTTTTTTTTTTTTTTTTTTTTTTGCTTCTTTTTAGGGCCAAACCTGCAGCATATGGAAGTTTCTAGGCCAGGGGTTGAATCAGAGCTACAGCTGCCTACCTATGCCAAACCACAGCAATGCCAGATTGAAGCTACATCTGTGACCTGTACCTCAGCTTGTGGCAACGCTGGGTCATTGACCCACTGAGCGAAGCCAGGGATCGAGCCCGTATACTTATGGATACTAGTCGAGTTCTTAACCCACTGAGTCACAACGGCAACTCTGTATATTTTATTGCATTTTATGTAGAAAACAAATCTGTTGAGAATGAATTTGGAATATACTCAAATAGTTCATTCTTTGATGTGATATTTGTAATAAACATTTGATTGGCTATCAGAAGATGTAATTTAGGCTTCACCCTGCCCTAACTGACAACTCAGTGAATTGAACAAATTTCTTGGCCTCATTAGTCTTCCGTTTCCTCATTTTAAAAATAAGTACATTGGAATAGCTTATCTTTAAAGTCTCTTTTTGTTTGAAAAGTATGTGGTTTTATTTAAGGTGAGGCCATTTTCCTAAATCTTCCCTTTCTACTGATAGTTTTGGGTTTGACATTTTGAAAGAAAACTATCATTGAGGTTCAAATTTGGTTTTGACTACTTTGAAGATAGGTAATAAATTTTTGGCTTTATATCCTTGAAATAATTTCCGGGTCATGTATGACTATTTGGTTATTACTGTGTTTTTCTTTTGGTAACTAGCCAGCCTGTTTGTTTTCTTGTGGTTGTATGATTACCATCTCTAACTTTGAAGTAAAAGGGGGTTGATTGATATAGATGGTTTTAGCATATAGTATCTTAGAATAGCATTAAGAAAGTTGATAGTGTATGTTAGAAATGACTTATTCTAACTCCTTCATTTAACAGATAAAGAAACATGCCCCAACATGTTTATTAATTTGTATGCTGGGCTCGTATCAGCAAAAGACCATTGATGATAATCTCATTCAGTCATTCAGTAAACACATATCTGAACCTCCTTTTTTTTTTTTTTTTTCTGAGCCTCCTTTTTGAAGACCAGGTTTTAAATTCGTTTTTAACATTCTTATTATAATGTTAAAGTCTCTCTGATGAAAAATGAAACACCTCTCTCACTTCCTAATATCTTTGGCCCTGAAGTCCTGTTTGTTCTCTCTCTTCTTTTATTGGGTACTTATTTATGGAGCAGACATTATATACAAGGTACAATTTGAGATATATGTAATGACAAGTAAAATTTCACCTTCTCAAATCGGACTTAATGTGAGACTTTGAAATCTCTCTAGTGCCTGGTTTTTTTTTTAACCTTCACAAGTGAGGAAGTGTTAGAGCGCCAGTCATTATCTTTGGCAGTATAGCAGAGGGAGACAGGCAATGAAGAATTAGTGCAAAATAATGTTATAGGTGCAGTGAATGAAAGTAAGCATTGTTAGTGGACAGTGATGAGTGAGTGCTATTTTATACAGGGTGAGTCAGGGTACATCTCTCTAGAACTATTATTTTTGAAAAGTAGCCAGAGGAAATGAGTGTGTAAAGTGAATAGTGTATCAAGTTCAGTAGCCTTGATACACTGAAGGATACAGCAGGGATGTGCTTACAATTATTTGAGGAAAGCCAGTGACATCAAATGGAGGGATCTGGGGAAAGAGGGATATAGCTTTGGGCTCTGGGAGGGATTATAGAGTTCATTTGCAGTAATGTGGAAGTTACTTGAAAATTTTGATCAGATATTTCATTATTTAACAGATATTTATTGAGCAGTCACACTATACCTGGTACTGTTTGATGGTGTTGATACTGTAGTGAACAACTGCTATCACAGAGATTGCATTCCGTGTGATTACCCTAAAGTGATTTTTTATTTGTAAATTTTATTGAAGTGTAGTTGATTTATAATATTGTGTTACTTTCTGCTGTATAACAAAGTGATTCAGTTATTCATGTACACAATCCATTCTCTTTCAGATTCATTTCCTACATAGATTATCATAGAATATTGTGCAGAATTCTCTATGCTACACAGCAGGTCCCTGCTGGCCTGTCATTCCATATACAACAGTGTGCATATGCCAATTCCAAACCTCCAGTCCATCCCTTTCCCCTGCACCTGTCGCTTTTGGTAACCATAAGTTTATTTCAAAGTTTTGAGTCTTTTTCTGTTCTACAAATAAGTTCATTTGTATCCTTTTTTTAGATTCCACATGTCTTTAACTGCTACCTTCACTTGGTATGGTCATCTCTAGGTCCATCCATGTTACTAAAAATGGCATGGTTTCATTCCTTTGTATAGCTGAGTAATATTCCATTGTATGCATGTACCCTGTCTTTATCTATTCCTTTGTCAATGGACATTTGACATTGGCTATTGTAAGCAGTGCTGCAGTGAACTTTGGGATGCATGGATCTTTTTTTTTTTTTTTGCTTTTTAGGGCCACATCTGTGGCGTATGGAGGTTCCCATGCTAGGAGTCGAATTGAAGCTACAGCGGCAGGCCACAGCCACAGCAAAGCCAGAACCAAGCCACATCTGTAACCTATACCACAGCTCACAGCAACGCCAAATCCTTAACCCACTGAGAGAGGCTGGGGATCAGACTTGCCTCCTCATAGATGCTAGTCAGATTCACTTCCAGTGAGCCACAACGGGAACTCCATGCATGTATCGTTTTGAATTATGGTTTTATCTGGATAGATGCCTAAGAGTGGGATTGTTGGATCATATGGTAGTTCCTTTTTAGTTTTTTGAGGACCCTCCATATTATTTTCCATAGTGGTTGTACCTATTTATATTTCCACTAACAGTGTAAGATGGTTCCCTTTTCGTCCACACTGGCAACATTTATTGTTTGTAGGCTTTTGATGATGGCCATTCTAGCTGGTATAAGGTGGTACCTCATAGTAGTTTTGATTTGCATTTCTCTAATAATTAGTGATGTTGAACAACTTTTCATGTGTTTTTTGCCCTTTGTATGTCTTCTTTGGAGAAATGACTATTTAGATCTCATTTATTGATGGTATGTTTGCATTTTGATTTGATCTGTATGAATTGTTTGTATATTTTGGACTTGAATCCCTTTTTTTTTTTTTTTTTTTTTTTTTTTTTCTGCTCTTTTCTATCCCATGGCACATGGAGGTTCCCAGGCTAGGGGTCTAATCAGAGCTGTAGCTGCCAGCCTGCACCAGAGCCACAGCAACGTGGGATCTGAGCTGCGTCTGCAACCTACACCAGAGCTCGCGGCAACACTGGGTCCTTAACCCACTGAGTAAGGCCAGGGATTGAACCTGCAACCTCATGGTTCCTATCGGATTTGTTAACCTCTGAGCCATTACGGGAACTCCTTGAATCCCTTTTTAGTCACCTCATTTGCAAATATTTTCTCCCATTCTATGGGTTGTTTTTTGTTTGTTTATGGTTTCCTTTGCTGTGCAAAAATTTTTAAGTTTAATTAGTTCCCATTTTTTATTTTTGTTTTTATTGTCGTTACTCTAGGAGGTGGATCTGAGAAGATATTGCTGCAGTTTATGTCAGAGAGTGTTCGGCTTTTGTTTTCCTCTCAGAGTTTTATAGTATCCTGTCTTATATTTAGGTCTTTAATCCATCTTGAGTTTATTTTTGTGTATGGTGTTAAGGAGTGTTCTAATTTCATTCTTTTACGTGTGGCTGTCCAGTTTTCCCAGCACTACTTATTGAAGAGACTGTCTTTTCTCCATTGTATATTCTTGTCTCCTTTGTTGCAGATTAGTTGGCCATAGGTGATTGGGTTTATTTCTGGACTTTCTATTCTGTTCCATTGATCTATGTTTCTATTTTTGTGCCAGTACCATATTGTTTTGATGACTGCAGCTTTGTAATGTAGTCTGAGGTCAGGGAAACTGATTACTCCAGTTCCATTTTTTTTCTTTCTCAGTATTGCTTTTGCCGTTTGGGGTTTTTTGTATTTCCATAAAATTAAAATTTTTTCTTCTAGTTCTGTGAAAAATGCAGTTGGTAATTTGATAGGGATTGCACTGAATTGTGTAGATTGCCTTGGGTAGTAGGCAATCATTTTGACCATATTGATTCTTTCAAGAGCATCATATATCTTTCCATCTGTGTCTTCTTTGATTTCTTTCATTAGCATGTTATAGTTTTTAGAGTACAGGACTTGTGTCTCTTTAGGTAAGTTTATTGCTAGGTATTTTATTCTTTTTTAATTTAGTGGTAAATGGGATAATTTCCCTGATGTCTCTTTCTGAACTTTCATTGTTAGCATAAAGGAATGTGATAAGTTTCTGTATATTCATGTTTTTGTTGTTTGTTTGTTTTCACTTTTTAGGGTGGCACCCATGGCATATGGAAGTTCCTAGGCTAGGAGTTGAATTGTAGCTGCATCTGCTGGCCTACAACACTAGCTGCATCTGCTGGCCTACAACACAGTGACGACAATGCCAGATCTGAGCCATATATCCCACCTACACCATAGGTCATGGCAATGCCAGATCCTTAACCCTCTGAGTGGGGCCAGGTATCAAAATGGATACTAGTCAGGTTCATTATTGCTGAGCCACATCAGGAACTCCTGTATATTAATTTTGTATTCTGCAACTTTTCCAAATTCATTGATGAGCTCTAACAGTTTTCTGGTAGCATCTTTAGGATTTTCTAGGTGTAGTATCATATCATGTGCAAACAGTGATAGTTTTACTTCTTCCTTTCAAATTTGGATTTCTTTTATTTTTCTTCTGTAATTGCCATGGCTAGAACTTCCAAAACTATGCTGAATAAAGGTGGTGAGAGTGGAAATCAATGTCTTATTCCTGATCTTAGTGTGAATTCTTTCAACTTTTCACCATTGAGAATGATGCTAGCTGTGGGTATGTCATATATAACCTTTAATATGTTGGTGCAGGTTCACTCTGTGCCAATTTTTTGGGGTGTTTTTATCAGAAATGGGTGTTGGATTTTGTTAAAAACTTTTTCTGCATCTATTGAGATGATCAAATGGTTTTTATTCTTCAACTTGTTAATGTAGTATATCACACTGATTGACTTGCATGTTGAGAAATCATTGCATCCCTGGGATAAATTTCACTTGATCATGGTGTATGATCCTCTAATGTATTGCTGGATTTGGTTTGCCAGTATTTTGTTGGGGACTTTTGCATCTGTTCATCAGTGTTATTGACCTGTGATTTTCATTTTTTTGTTATCTTTGTCTACACCTGTTCCACCCTGAATGCACCCAGTCTCATCTGATTGACCTAAAGTTTTAAACAACTGTTTTGACTGCTGTTTTGGAGGGAAGGTAGAACCAGTTAGGCAAGTATATTATTATAGTAGTCCTTTTAAGGAGTGATCCTGATATAGACTAGAAAAGTAGCTGTGGGGATGTTCACAAGTGCTCAGTTTTTGGATAATATGGTGGGGATGATTGGAAGTTTAAATAAGTGAAATAAATGAACCAGTATTTTCAAAGAGTTTAGAACAGTGCCCAGTACACATTCATATTATTTAAGAGTTTGTTAAAGAAATAAAAATGAAGATCAAGTCAATAGGATTTTCTGAGGGTATTACATGTGGATTGTGAGGAGAAAAAGAAATTTAAAATTTTCTTGATTTTTTTTTTATCTTAGCTGGAAATTTGGTAGAGGAAAACTAAAAGTTTGATGTTGGACACATTATCTTGGAGATTTCTTTTAGATATATGTGTAAGACCTTAATGGGCAGCTAGATATATAAATCTGAGAATCAGTCATTCCAGAGTTGAAAATATAATGTAAGGAGTAGTATATATAATACTAAATGAATAGAATTAAGATTAATTAGAAGTTGAACAAGTTCAAGGAGAGGTCTCATGGTCAGGGAACTCTTTGACTTCAAGATTCGTTTAATGGAAAGCAGCCAACAGAACAGACTGAGAAGGAAGAGAACCAAGTAAACAAAATATTCCAGAAGCAAGAGGGGTGGATTTGGCATGGTGATTGGCAACAACAGAGGTTATGTAGTTTTTGAATCTTCTCAGACTTTCTTACAAAGTTAGCATAAGCTATTTAAAGGAAAAAAAAAATCCACAAATACCATCTTCAGTAAAAGAGTAGATGGGAGTTGTCATCTATTGAACTATTGATAGCAGCAAGACCATGCATGTCTATCACATCTGTTCTTGAGTGATAGAGAGGAACATAAAGGGGATTTAGAGTGGTCCTGAGGGCTGAGAGACCCAAGTATTACTACCTCAAAAGGAACAGTTTCCAATCAGATTAGAAGACTTGGAAGACAGATCTGAGGACAACAGCTAAAACAAGCAGAGGGCTCTGAACCCTTATTTCTCTTGGAAATATCCAGAGCAAACACCCTTTTTAAAGTACAGAGGTACGTAGTATGTGAATTGGTAGGGAAGGAGAGCACTCTGTATCTGTAAGGGAGGGCTTCAGAGAAAGAGATATAAGAGAGTACTGGAGAAGTGCCTAACCTGGAAAAATTTTTAATTACATTATAATAGCAACAGAAGAGGGAGCCCTAGAATCATAAAGCTAGGAAAGTTGTTCAGGTGCATCTCAACTCCTTAGTCAAAAACTTCTATCTAAGCATAAACTGGTCCATGGATAAGTGAAAAGGATTGTGATGGATCTGAGTACAAAGATTTAGAAGCATTTGAAGAAGAGCGTAAATCAGAAGAATCATTCAGAAATGAGAAGGAAACAATTAAGCAAGATGTAATTGACAGACTCACAAAAAGAATTAGACATGAAAGAATAAATTAGAAAATGAGGATGAAGTTTGAAAGAACAAAAGAGTAAATGTAATAGCAGTTACAGCCTAGTCCCCTCTCCCTCAGCACCTGGCAAATGCTAATCTACCTTCTGCCTCTGGATTTCCCTATTTTGGACATTTTGTGTAAAATGGAGTCATGCAATATGTGGCCTTTTGTGTCTCACTCCTTCTACTTTGCATAATGTTTTCAAGGTTCTTCCATGCTGTAGCATGTTTTATTTCATTCATTTTATGGATGAATAGTATTCACTTGTATGGCTAATACTTCATTTTGTTTAACCATTTATTGATTGATGAACATTTGCATTGTTCCCACTTTTTTTGCTATTATTAATAATGCTGATATCATTTTTGTACAAGTTTTTGTGGGAATGTATGTTTTCAATACCCTTGGATATGTAACTAGAAGTGAAATTTCTTGGACATTTGGTAACTGTATGTTTAATTTTTTAAGTAACTGCCAAAATGTTTCACACTGTAGAGACACCATTTTACTTTTCAACCAGCAAGGTATGAGGGTTTCAGTTTCTCCACTGCCTTGCAAACACTTATTTTCTGCAGTTTTTATTGTACCCATCCTAGTGGATGTCAGTGGTTTTGACTTGAATTTCCATCATGTCTAATGATGTTGAATATTAGTATCTTTGGGGAAATATCTACTCAAGTTATTTGCCTATTTTTAAAATTTGGTTATCTTTTTATTGCTGAGTTATAAGTATTGTTTGTGTGTTCTGAATACAATTTTTTTTAGATATGCTATTTACAAATATTCAGTGGGTTGATTTTTTTTTGCTATTTTTAACTGTCTTTTTAATGCTTTTATTTATTTTTTTCATTATAGCTATTTTAGAGTGTTCTGTCAATTTTCTGCTGTACAGCATGGTGACTCAGTTACACATACAAGTATATATTTTTTTTCTCACATTATCATGCTCCATCATAAGTGACTAGACATAGTTCCCTGTGCTATACAGCAGGATCTCATTGCTTATCCATTCCAAAGTGTCTTTTGATACATAAAGTTTTAAATTTATATATTTTAAAAAATCTTTTGCTTGTGCTTATAGAGTTGTATTTTTAGAAAACGCTCCCTAATCCATGGTTACAAAAATATGCACCTATTTTTCCTACAAAAATGTAATAGTTTTAGTTCTTATTTTCAGGTATTTGATTCATTTTGAGTTAGTTTTTATATATTATATGAAGTAGAGTTCCGGATTTTTCTTTTGCATGTATGTCCAGTTACCTCATAGTCATTTGGTGATAAGATTATTCTCACTGTTGAATTAACTTGTTTGCTGTTGTCACAGATCAATTGATTATAGGTATATGGGCTTATTGGGGACTATCATTTCTGTTTTCCACTGGATTCCTTATCCTTACAGCAGTAGCACACTGTTTTGGAGCTACTGTACTAAGTTACTGGAGCTTTGTACTAAGTTTTGTAATTGGGAAAAATAAGTCATCCAACTTTGCTTTCCTTTTTTCCAAGATTTTTTTAGCTACTCGTAATTCCTTACAATTCTATATGAATTTTACAATGAGCTTGTCCGATTCTGAAAAATAAAATTACTGCAATTTTGATAGGGATTGCATTGATTCTATAGATAAATTTTGGGGTTAAGGACATTTAACATGTTTTTGAATCCAGGAACACAGAATACTTTTCCCCTTTTAAGAGTCTATAATGTTTTGTAGTTTGTAGTGTTAAAGTTTTTACACTCTTTGGTAAAATTTACTCCTCAGTATTTTACCCTTTTTCGTGATATTGTAAGTAGAACTGTTTACTTTATTTCATTTTTTTTTTTTTCCCTTTTGTAGGCCTGCACCTGCAGCATATGGAAGTTCCCAGACTAGAGGTCAAATTGGAGCTGCAGTTGCCAGCCTTTGCCACAGCCACAGCAACTGAGATCTTAGCCATGTCTGTAACCTACACCATAGCTTATGGCAATACCAGTTCCTTAACCCACTGAAAAAGGCCAGGGTTTGAACCTGTGTCTTCATGGATACTAGTCAGGGTCGTAACCCCTTGAGCCACTATGGAAACTCCATTATTTCATATTTGAATTGTTCATTGTAACTATATAGAAATATAACAGATTTTTGTGTTCTGATCTTATTTCTTATAACTTTGCTGAACTTTACTATTAGATTTAATAGTGTTTTATTTATTAGATCTAATAATTTTGTACAGTTTCCTATATATATAATATCTTCTGAGAATAGGGATAATTTTACTTCATTTCTAATATACTACTTTCAAGGATGCTTTTTATTTATTTTTCTTGCCTAATGCCCTTGTTAGAATTTCAGTACAATGTTTAAAAGAGGCAGCAAGAGTGGACATCCTTGTCTTGTTCCTGATGTTAGGGGAAAGCTTTTAGTCTTTCATGAATAATATGATGTTAGATGTGGGTGTTTCACAAATTTCCTTTATCAGGTTGAGGATGTCACTTTTTGTTCTTCATTTATTGATTGTATTGATATCTTTTTACTTTTTTCTGCATACTAAGACAATCACGTGGAGTTTTTCCCTTCATTATTTTAATATGGTGTTTTAAATGGATTAATTTTTGTATGTTGAACCATCTTTGCATTCCTGAGATAAATTCCACTTGGTCCTAGGGTATATTCTTTTTAATATACTGTTGGACTCTGCTTGCTGCTATTTTGTTGAGGAATTTTCCACCTATATTCATAGACACATTGCTTTGTCCTTTCTTGTGTTATCTTTGTGTGGCTTTGGATTAGTATAATACTGGCCTTTTTGAATGAGTAGGACCTGTTCCCTCATCTTGTATTTTTGGGAAAAATATGAAAAAAGATTAGTGGTGGTCTTTTTTTAAGAATTTGTTAAAATTCACCACTGATGTCATTTGAAAAAGGGATTGTCTTTGTGCAAAATTTTTTGATTACTGATTCAGTCTCTTGTTATATGTTTGTTTGATTTTCTATTTCTTCTGGAGTCAGTTTTGGTAGTTTGGATAATTTTAGGAATTTATCCATTACAACTCTGTTATCTAATTTGTTGGCATACAGTTGTTCATAATATATTCATATGCTCATTTTTGTTTCCTTTAGGTCAGTAGTAAGTACTTTCCTTCATTATTGATTTTAATAATTTGAGTCATTTGTCTTTTTTTCCTTGGTCAATCTAGCTAAGATTTTTCAATATGGCATTTTTTTTTTTTTAAAGAACCAACTTTTATCTAGTTAATTTTCTCTACTGTTTTTCTATTCTTTTATTTATCTTCTTCTTAATCTTTTTCTTTCTTTCATTATGCTTTCTTTAGGTTTAGTTTGCTCTTTCTCATTCCTTAAAGCAAAAGGTTAGGTTATTAATTTGAGATTTTTCTTTTTCTTTTTTTTGTGTATTTTTTTAGGGCCACACCTGTGGCACATGGAGGTTCCCAGGTTAGGGGTCCAATCGGAGCTGTAGCCGCCGCCCTACACCACAGCCACAGCAATGCCAGATCCGAGCTGCGTCTGTGACCTATACCACCACTCAAGGCAATGCCGGATCCTTAACCCACGGAGCAAGGCCAAGTATCAAACCTGCAACCTCATAGTTCCTAGTCAAATTTGTTTCCGCTGCACCATGACAGGAACCCTAATTTGAGATATTTCTATTTTTGCAATATAAATGTTTAATTTCCCTTGTGATTTCTTCTTTGACTCATTGGTTATTTAGGAATGAATTGTTTAACTTCCACACATTTGTGAATTTTCTGTTTCCCACTATTAATTATTTCAAAATTCATTTCCTCGTGGTCAGAGAGCATACTTTGTATGATTTCAGTAGTTTAAAATTTATTAATTCATTGTTTTATGACCTACCATATAGTCTATTCTGGAGATTGTTCCATGTCTACTTGAAAAGAATGTATATTCTGCTGTTTTTGGGTGGAGTATTCTATAGTTGTTTGTTTCTTCTATTTGTTTTATGTGTTGTTTAGTCTTCTATGGTTTTGTTGATCTTTTGTTTAGGGATTTTGTTCACTATTGAAAAGTAGCAGTAGCAAATATAATACTATAAGCAGCAGTAATAATACCTTATTTTTGTCTTCATTATCAAAATCATTTCATATTCATTATCACTGTGTTACTCTGTAATGATCACTCAGCCTTCTACATTATTAGAGAATGATACTCTTATGTTTTCATTATCTTTTTATCCCCAGAGCTAAGCAGAGTCTGGAACATGGTAATTGTTTAAACTAAATATACTGCTTACAAAAAAATTTTGTTATAAAATAATGGCTCTGAAAATTTTAGGTTATCCAATAACTGTAAATTTTGTGATATTTGGAAAGTCTACATTTTCTACCTTGAATTATGATGGAGTCAAAAGCATTGTCATTGCACCATGAGGTCCTTATATTCAATTATGATTAATATTATGAAATATATATATCATGTAAAAAATCTTTATGAAGTGTATTTTGAATATAATATTTAAAATTTTAATTCTGGTATCTAAAATGATTATAGAAATCTGTTATGTCAATAATGAGAATTTTCAACTGTAATAGAAAATTAAAGAAGTTGACAGAACATTGTAAATCAAATGTAACAAAAAAAAATTGAAGAAAACATGAGAATTTTAGCCTAATCCAACAAACATTTGTCAACAGCTGTTATGTTCTAACACACTATGCAAAGCACTGGGTTGCTCTTCCTTCTATGTGAGAAGATATAGCCATTGACAAAGTGTTAAAATTCAGTTTTAATAAAATATAATGTTATGGAATATTTTGGTAATTTATAAAATGTCTATTAGAAAAGACCTTTTACATTGCTTAATAATTGTATTCCATGCATCCCTTTAATAGCACACTAATGCTTTTAAATTATTCATGTCATTATTCAAGACTGTAGTTGTAGAATGATCAGACTTTGTAATTGAAATGGTACATATTCATCTTTTATTTGTAATTAATTCGGTAAAAGTTGAATATATTCTTAGTTTCACTTAGTGGATCTAGGTTAATTTACTTTGCTTTAGACTAATTAATTCTAGAAAGCTTTTTGAATGTTTTGTTTCTCAGTTTCCATTGTAACTGAAGAGGTTAGTTAGTAATAGGTATTGTCAAGAGAGAAAAAGAAAAGTGAATTAGTATTAGTTAAATCTGGAAAATGCTGGTTTTAGTAAAGTTCAATATATTTCTTTACTTCTGGGTTTGTAGGAGGCTTAATATTTTAATACATGTTGGTAATTTCCACTATTTGTTTGACTGTGTAGCCTGTTTTATATGACTTTGTTACAAATCACTGTTCTCAAGGTGGAGTATATGCATTCCAAAAACTGTCTAAGATGATTCACTATAATATGAAAAGAAAATGTCAGAATACCTATTTCTATTTACTTTTTAAAAATCTTGAAAAATAAGAAAAACAAAACCTATCTTAATATTCATCATGTAAATTGATGCTTTTGCCCTTCTGAGTTCTTTTATGGAAATGTCATATACTATTAGTGAGATAACCTGACCTAAATGGGAGTTCCCAAGTGATGAGCTAGTTGGTTATGATGCCCATACTTTCCCAGGTTATTGGATTTAGCTGCTGTGTTAGTTTTTACTAACACAACTCTCACAAAAACTGGAAAATGATTTTAAAAACATTGTTTCCATGAGCCATTAGATTTGGTAATTATACTAACAAAAATTAGTGTTTGTAACAAGTGCCCTCGTTTCGTACTTTATGGTTAGGCTACTTTGGGAAATAGTGATTTAGCCAAAATAAGATGCATAAAGCAATGTACTGGAAAGGACAATTGGATGTTGACAATGATATAGCACCTGTTGAATCCTTAAGGTATAATAAACAAGGGGAGTTGATAAATGAGAAAGTGGTAGCAGTAAATGAACAAGAACTATTGGCGTTATCTTTTATCTTTTAACTGTAATTTTTCTCTCCAAGTCTTCTGAAGTGATGGTGCAGTCATTCCTTGCAGTCATTCAGTATCCCGGGCTGACAGAGGCCCTTCTGCTGTTGGCAGCCCATGGCTTTAATTGTCATCTTGGCCCACTGACATCCAGGGAGAAAAAAGACGAAGAAAGGGAACAAGTGGAGGACTGTGTGGGAAGTTTTGTACTTCAAACTCGAAATGAATGGTGTACATCACTTCCACCAACCTGACATTCTTGAAATAAATTGTACATGGTTAAGATGTATTATTTATGTATTGCTAGGTCCTGTTTTCCAACATTTTGTTTAGAATTTTAGTTTCTGTTTTCATAAAAGAGATGGGTTCAGAATTTTATTTTCTTCTAAATATCTTTGCAGATTTTCGAGTGAGGGATATGCTCTCTTAGTAAAATATGTGGGAAAGTATTCCCTCTTTTTCTGTTCTCTTTAAGATTTTGTATAATATCTCTGTTCCATGTTTTATAATTATTTATTAAAATTAAACCCGTTAAGTCATCTGGGTGTAGGGATACCTTAGTCAATATTTTTATTTTGTTTGTTTTTAAAACAATACAGGTTTAATTTTTTGAAAACAAATATAGGACTCTTCAGATTTTTTTATTTCACCTTCTTTGTTACATTAAGTTGTATTTTTTCCTAGTTTTTTCATTTCATCTGAAAGTTCATATTTATTGCTATATTACTTAGTGATATCTTATCGTTTATTAGAAATATGTGGTTATATATAAAAATAATATTCTGAATTCATATATAATGTTGGAATTTTTTTAACTTTTCTTCATCACTTTATTGTTGCCGTCTTGCTAAATTTCATTTTTTTCCGCTTTCCTTGGATTTTTTTTTAATGCTTCTTCTGTTGCATGTCTAATTCATCTTTTTACTCTGTCCCATGTCTTTTTAAAGATTTTTAAAAATATTTTCCATCACTTTTTCTTTTTGCTATAGTCATTTTTTCATTTTTTTCACTGTCTTTTAGTTCTCTAATCTTGCTTTCTGCTGTTTCATCTACTATTTACCTCATCTATTGCATTATTAACAATAAATTTAACTTAGTTGTAGAGTTTATTTTATGAATTCCTGCTCGCTGATGAAAATTATCCATTTTCTCCATAAGAAATGGAGACTGTGTTTATTATTTTAATGTATTTATTATTTTCTCGAATGTATTTGTTATTCATACATATTTTAAAGTCTTTCATAACTAATATCTGAATCACACAAGGGTCTGTGTCTTTTGTCTTTTCTGTTTTATATTTCTTTGGTTTTGTCTCTTATCATCTCTGATAATTCTGTACTTTGTGTTTGAAAAATTGGAGAGACTCTAGGTTGTTAACATTCTCTAAAGAGTGTTCAGCCTCTCCCTTCCTAGGAAGGTAGAATGGAGAGGGTCTTGATTACCTTATTCTAGTGGTTCTCAAACTTTATTTTGTATTAAACTATAGATGTATATGTATTATTGGAGAAGTAATTAAAAAAGCAAAAAGAGGCTCTGGCTTGTTGAAGTAACACAGAGCCTCCATCTCTTGATCTAGGTCCAGAATTGCCAAATGTTGCAAGGGATAATACCATTTCCTTACCTCTGAGCATGGTTTTCCTTTCTCAGTTATTGTTTTCCTTTAATTTCTCATTGCTAAAGCCCTCCAGAATGCTTTTAAGCAGAACTTGTTTTTAAAAATACTTTTCTTGGAATTCCTGTCATGGCTCAATGGAAATGAATCTGACTAGCATCCATAAGGACACAGGTTCCATCTTTGGCCTTGCTCAATGGGTTAAGGATCTGGCGTTGCCCTGAGCTGTGATATAGATTGCAAATGTGGCATTACTGTCGCTGTGTGTAGGCCAGTGGCTACAGCTCCAATTCTACCCCTCGCCTGGGAATCTCCATATACCATGGGCACTGCCCTAAAAAACAAACAATAAAACAACCTTTTCTCTGTTTTCCATCTGTAGCATTGGTGTGCCACAAACCACTTAATCACTTATAGATGCAAAAGTCAGTGGTTTAATAATTGTGTAAACAGAGGAACAAATCATGACTTAGTTTCTTATTTTCTTTCAGGAAAAGCATAAACAAGAATTGGAAGACATGAGGAAAGCTGGTCATGAAGCCCTTAGCATTATTGTGGATGAATATAAGGTAGAGATTTGAGAGTCTTTATTCTTTTAAACTTTGACAAACTTAAAAAAATTACATACGTAGACGTACGCAAACATGTACAAATTTTGGAATTGTAGTATAATCTCATATTGGTATAGATTTCCTTTCATTTGATCTGTAAGTGTTCATTGAAAGCATACTTGGTTGATTACAAAGGTAATGCTAGATGTTTCTCTATATTTGAAAACTTAATAGAATATTTGAGAACACAGGATTGGCAGTCGAAGTTCGAAAACAAAATACCATAGAATTAATTGCTAGATTAGCTTTTTTTTTTTTTTAACTGTGGTTTCACCTTTTTTGGTTTTTTTTTAGGGCCATACCTGCGGCATATGGAAGTTTCCAGGCTAGAGGTCGAATTGGAGCTACAGCTGCCATCCTATGCCACAGCCACAGCAATGCCAGATCCGAGCCATGTCTGTGACCTACACCACAGCTGTAGCAATGCTGGATCCTTAACCCAGTAGTGAGGACAGGGACCAAACCTGCATCCTCATGGTTACTCATCTGGTTCATTATGGCTGAGCCACAGCAGGCACTCGGTTTCACTTTTTTATAGAAAAAAACAGGCATGACATAAACCTGAAATATATTGTCACACTTTTTTTCTTAAGCAGATAAAATAGATTTGGGTTACATTTAAACAATAGTAGAAATTATGATAAATGTCAGTATCAGTGATATACCCAGTGTTATTCTTGGATTCTATGCCTACATAAGCTTAATCATTTAAAGCAGATTGAGAGTTTAGTGAAAAATAGTTTTCCTCCTAAATTTCATACTAGATCATTTTTTTCCCACCAAATAATTGAGGGATACATTGTTACTGAAATCAGATTCAGCAATTATCCCCAGAAGTAACCAGTGTTAACAGTTCTATGTGCATCCTTCTAGCAGTTTTTCTTCATATTTATACATATATATGTACATATAGATACATGTACCTGTATATATACACACATACATATATCATGCTGTATAATTTTAATTTACTTTTATAAAAATGTTATTCTGCTCATCTCTTCTTTCACATATATTTATATATTTATATTCTTATATATTATAAATATATAATGTAAATATATATTATGTTTTATATAGTTTATGTATTTATATATTTTCCTTATCCTTTTTGTTCTATAGTATTCTACAGTATGTCTATTTATATACATACACATACCATAATTGCTTTAACTCTACCTGTATAAGTAAGCATTTAGTTTACTTTTCAATTGTAAATTATTATGCTTAAATGATAAAAAAAAATCCTTCTTCCATACGTGGAATATAGAAATTTTTTATTGATTCAGCTTCATCCCTAAATAAAATAAATTAATGTCCTTTCAATTAGCTGGTAATTTAACGTCAAAGGGTTTCCTGTCACAAGTCATTTTGATGAAAGTAGAAAAAGAAGTAGATCCAGAATTAATTTAAGTTAAAAGGGCTTTTTTGGAGTTCCTGCTGTGGCACAGTGGGATCAGCATTGTCTGTGCAGCATGAGGATTCAGGTTTGATCCCTGGCCCGGTACAGTTGGTTATAGGGTCCGGCATTGCCACAGCTGCAGTTTAGGTCCCAACTGCGGCTTGGATCTGATCCCCAGCCTGGGAATTCCATGTACTGCAGCTGTGGCCACAAAAAAAAAAAAAAGAAGAAGAAAGAAAGGTCATTTTTGTGACCACACCCATATAGAAACTTGCCATCATTTAGAAGGTTATAAGCTAAAGCTGTAATTATTGTCTCTTTTATAATATGAATTTTGAGTTCTACTAATATAAACTAGCTTTACAGTTATTGAGTTGGGGAAAAGTATAGGATCTATTTTGAACCATCTTCTTTTCTATTCCTAAGGCTAAGGGTGGGAATAATTAAAATATTGGAATTTACCTAATTCTTTTGGCATTTTATTTATTTTTATTTTTTCTTTTTGGGGCCGCATCTGTAGCATTTGGAGGTTCCCACGCTAGGGGTTAAATTGGAGCTGTAGCTGCTGGCCTATGCCACAGCCACAGTAACTCAGGATCCATGCTATGTCTGGACCTACACCACAGCTCAAGGCAGTGCCGGATCCTTAACCCACTGAGCAAGGCCAGGGATTGAACCTGTGTCCTCATGGATGCTAGTCAGATTCATTTACGCTGAGCCATGATGGAGCTCTTCTTCTGGCATTTTAAATGATGTATTCATAGATAAATTTGTATTTTACTTATTTTTGTTTATGAATTCTAAATTAAATGTTTTGAAAGTACTTAGATTGTGTATGTTTTTATGGAAAGATCAGTATTTTGATATTCAAAACTTTTTGTGGTTCTGGTTGCCCATATTTCCTTTGATGAAAACATGTTTATTATGTGTTAACTTTCAACACTAGCAACTAATGCATTGGACAAGCGTATGTTTGAATTCCCTAGTTACTCAGTGGGTTAAGGATCTGGCGTTATCATTGCAGTGGCTTGAGTTCTCTGTGCTGTGGCCATCAAGAAAAAAAAAATGTGTAAAAAATTGACAAATATATCTTGCAAATTGTGTTTTGAAGAAACTTAGTTGAGAGCTACTCATTTTATCTCTTCTTTGTCTAGTATCATTTGACACCCATTTAGAGAGAGTTTAAAAGTTTGAAGCACTTTATGATTTGCTTGAAAGGATTAAGAATGAGATCAAGTATCCTACAAAGTTATATTTAAATTATCATAACTTTATTTAAATTATCATATTATACTTGTAGTCAGTTAATGTACAAACTATATATATTCTCTTATAGTAGGGAACTTTGGTGTAAATATTTGCATGTAGCTTTCCATATTAATTTATTGATGGGCTTCACATTTTGCACCAAGACCTCATAGTACTCAGGAGGAGTACATGTGATATGTTAATTATTGTGTAAAATTTTAAGACTAAAGTATCTAGAAACATACTGACAATCAACTTTGTAACAATATGTAAAATATTAAGTAATTTAGATGGGAAAAATAATGTTTTCTTGATGTCTTTATAATGTAAATATATAATGTATTGTGTGTTACTTTCAACACTAGCAACTAATGCATTGAACAAGCATATGTTTATATGTTTGTTATAACAAAACATATAACCCAGTGTGTCTTTGAAACACTGTTATTCCTTGAAAAATATAAAATGAAATGGTTGTACATTTAAAAAATGACAAAATCTTAAAAAGTAATGCATAGGAAGATACATTATTTTTGCATTAGCCTCCGCCTTCCAGGAATATGAAGTAGATATTTTTCTTCTATTCTTCTAAGTATAGGTTTAAAAAAACCCTGGACATTATATGTAAAAGACATAAGATTCTGAGAGTGAAGGCAGACTGGCCAGGGACTCTGAATCCAAGTAACTACCTAATGCTGCATTCCGTGGTTGTTTCTTTTGTTTGTTTTTTCTTCCTCATTTGCCCCAGACAAGGTACTGGAGAAATGAGCAGCCCAGAAATACCAAATGGGAATAGACAGTAGACTCCAAGAAAAGCCTCCTTCTCTGTCTAAAAGATCAGTAGAGCTTCCATAAACTAAGACAGAAAACTGTTAGCTACTAACCTTTCTAATCCCAGCAAACACCATAGAACAAACTGTAGCCCCACCCCACCACCAACAAAATCTGGAATGGAGCCTAGACTTCCATCTTCACCAGTCTGCAATGAGGTATTCTCTTCTTCACTGGGGTGGGATCAAAGAAGGCTGAATGAGGAATGAGCACTTTAAGTCCCACTGGGAGTAAGTTCTTTCCTGAATGAGTGTCAGAATAGGCTATGTAGGAAGGCTGGACTTCTGTCCTTCCCTTGTGGTAATGAGAACCCCGCCCCCAGGCCCTGGACCCCGGTAAGGTATCAATGGATGCTTAATAGAGAGTCAGGACTTTCACTCCTGCTCAGTGATGTTAAGATCAGTCCCCTGCAGTGTCAGTGGAGGCCATTTGGGAAACAATTAGATGCACCCTTATTCATCCCAGTTAGAGTGATATCAGTGAAGGGCTGCTGGGAAGCTGAACTCCTAATTGTGTTCAGCAATAACGGATCCTTATTTTTTCGGCCCTGAGTGTCCATAGAGGATGAATCAGGGACCTTGACTTCTGTTGTACCTGACTGTTCTCCTCTTTCCCTGCTGGACTGATGTCATATCAGAAGAAAGTCTGTTAACACAAGCTTTCACATATGCAGATTTCAGTTGAAAGTCACTACCTATACCAAGGACAAAGAAAATATCATATTGTGTGAAAAAAGGCAATGAACAGAAGCCAACACTGAGCTGACGTCAATGTTAGAATTATCTGACAAGGGCTATAAGGTGTCCATCATAAAAATATTTTAACAAGTGATTATGAACATGCTTGAAATAAAAAAAGAATATCTCATCAAAGGAGCAGAAATTCTTAGCATAATAATGAAGAACCAATAGTAATTTAGAACTAAAAAATAAAATAACTGGAATAAAAAACTCAGTGTATAGCCTCAATAAAAAAACAGAGAAACAGGAAAAAATCAGTGAACTTGAAAATAGAGCAATAGAACTCACCCAATTTGAATAATACAGGAAAAATAGACTGAAAAAAAAATGAGTAGGGATTTAGGGACCTGTAGAATTATAACAAAAGACCTAAAATTTATGTCTTCAGAGTCCTGGAAAGAGAGGAGAAAGAGTAGAGCTGAAAAAATATTCAAAGAAGTAGCAGCTGAAAATTTCTCAAATTTGTCAAGAGAAATACAACTACATATTTACAAAGCTGAACTCTAAAGATGATACTCACCATCCCCTAAAAACAAAGTTCACCTCAAGACTCATTGTGGTGGTTAATTTTATGTGAATTTTTCAGGGCCCAGATATCTCATTAAATATTATTCCGGATGCATTTGTGAGGGTAGGTTTTAGATAATATCAATATTTAATTCTTTGGACTTTGAGTACATCACATTCCCCTACATAATGGGTGCACTGGAAGGGTTTAATGGTACAAATATTGACCTCCCCTGAACAAGAAGGTATGCTGCTCGTAGATAGCCTTTAGACTTAAATTATAACCTTGACCCTTCACTGCATCTTCAAATATTGAATTTGCCAGCCTTCATAATTGTGTGCGCCAATTCCTTAAAATAAGTCCCTCTCTCTGTATGTACACGCATTCCTATTGTTTCTATTTCTCCAAATACCCTTACTAATAGACCTATCATAGTCAAATTTTTGAAAACTAAAGACCAAAAAAATTGTGAAAGCAGACAGAGAAGGATGACATTTTACCAAAAGAAAGAAACTCTTAGATTGATAGTGAATTTTTCACCAGAAACCATGGAGGCCAGAAGGAAATGGGACAAGTGCTGAAAGAAAATAGCCCTCAAGCCAGGTTTCTATATCCAGTGTAAAGGTACATATGGAATTAAGGAAGGAAATCAAGATGTTCTTAGTTGAAGGAAAGCGAAGATAATTTTGCCTTAGAAAACCTACCCTAAAAGAATGGCTAAGGAAGTAATCTAAATAAAAAAATGATAAAGAATTTTGGAACATTACGAAAAAACAAAGGAAAGAGTAAAAGTATCGGTAAAAACAGTACCCATTTTCTTTTTACGTTTTCTTAAATTATGTTTGCTTTATGTTAAGTCAAAGTTATAACATTGATATAGTTTTAACGTATGCAAAGGAAATTTTTAAAAAAGTGTATAATAAGCAAAGGAGAGTAAATGACATAAAGAATTCTGTAGAATTCTACTTTTTTCTTTAAGAATTCTATAGAACTCACCAATGAAACCATGTGGTACTAGACTTTTCTTCGTGGGAGATTTTCTGAATTAATTCAGTCTCCTGTTATTGATCTCTTCAGATTATTTTTTTCCTATATTGTTATTTTATCTTTTTAGGGATTTACCTCTTTCATCTTACCTCTTTCATCTAAATGGTCTGTTTTGGGGGGATATAGTTGTTATAGTATTCCTTTAATTCTTTTTATTTTCATAAGGTAAGTACTGATGTCTTCTCTTTCATCCCCAATTTTGTACTTTGAATCTTTTTCTTTTTTAAAAAATTTGTCAATCTAAAGGTTTGTTCATTTTCTCTCTTGTAGTTCTATAATTTGTTAAATTCTACTCTAACCTTTATTTTGCCTGACCTTTGTTTGCTTTTTGCTTCTCGTTTGATGTTTTTCTAGTTTTTTAAAATGGATAACTAGGTTATTGATTGATATTTTTTCCCTTTTTTAATATAGACATTTGTACTTACAAATTTCCTCTGAATCCTAGCTTATTTCATAAATGTTGTATGTTGTATTTTTACTTTAATTCATATATAAGTATTTAATAATCTTCATTGCGATTCCTTCTTTGGCCCACTGGTTCTTTAGAAGTATGTTCATTTCTACATATTTGTGAATTTACCAAATTTCTGTCTGGTGTTAATTTCAGATTTAACTCCCTTGTAGTTGGAGAAACTTCTTTTTGGTAATTTTGATTGGGGTGGAGTGTTCTATAGATGTCTATAGATATACATTGGTTTATAGTGTTAGGTCCACTATATGGTATTGATAATCTGTATAATTTTTCTATACTTTATTGAAATGGGGATACTGAATTATCTAAGTGTTATTATTGAATGTTCTGTCAATTGTCGTTTCATGTATTTTGGAGATAGTTTGTTAGGTACATATATGTTTTAAATTGTTGTGTCTTCCTAAGTCATTGACCCTCTTGTAAAATGTCTATTTATTACAAAAGTAATGTTTTTTGTTCTAAAGTCTATTATTATTTTCTGATATTAATATAGCCAGGCAAACTCTCCTATGGTTTCTGTTTGCATGGCATATCTTTTCCCATCCTTTTACTTTGAACTCAGTATGTCTTTAACTCTAAACTTTGTCTTTTGTACCTATATAATTACATACATTTTAAAAATGGAATTGCTTTTTAATTCACTTTAGAAAGGAAAAAATCCATCCAATTATGTTGTTTTTTAAAATTACCTATATAGTTACTTTTTTTGGTACACTTCATTTCTTTGCATGGATTGAATTATTTTCTGATTTTACTTGCTTTTGCCTGGGGAATTTATTTTACTATTTATTGTAAATTTTGCCTGCTAATAATGAATTTGTTTATCTGGAAATATCTTTAATTCATTTTCAATTTTTAAAGATAGTTTTCTGTCTTAAAAATTTTGCTGTTATTGAATTTAAGATTCTTGGTAGACGTATTTTTGGTGTGTTTAATTTCAATATTTTTAAAATATCCCATTGCTTCTCTTCATTGTTTCTTCTTAAAATATTTATTTATTTATGATTTTTATTTTTTCCGTAATAGTTAATTTACAGTGTCCTGTCAATTTCTGCTGTTCAGCAAAATTACCCAGTCATACATATACATATATATATATATGTATACATATATATATATATATATATATATATATATATATATACACTTTTTCTCACATTATCCTCCATCATGTTCCATCACAAGTGACTTTATATACTTCCCTGTACTATACAGCAGGATCTCACTGCTTACATGCACTCCAAATGCATATAGCTTGCCTCGATTAATCCCAAACTCCCAGTCCACTCCACTCTCTCCCCCTACCCCGTGGCAACTATAAGTCTGTTCTTCAAGTCCATGCTTTGCTTTTCTGTGGAAAGGTTCCTTCATGCCATGTATTAGATTCCAGATAGAAGTGATATCATATGGTATATGTCTTTCTCTTTCGGACTTGTTTCACTTAGTAGGAGAGTCTCTAGTTCCATCCATGTTTATGGAAATGGCAGTATTTTGTTCTTTTTTATAGCTGAGTAGTATTCCATTGTGTATATATACCACATCTTCTTAATCCATTCATCTGTCAGTGGACATTGAGGTTGTTTCCATATCTTGGCTATTGTGAATAGTGCTGCAATGAACATACAGGTGCATGAATCTTTTTCAAAGGAAGTTTTGTCCAGATATATGCCCAAGAGTGGGATTTCCAGGTCATGTGGTAGTTCTATATTTAGTTTTCTGAGGTACCTCCATACTGTTTTCCATAGTGGTTGTACCAGTTACATTCCCACCAACAGTGTAGGAGGGTTCCCTTTTCTCCACACCCTCTCCAGCATTTGATATTTGTGGACTTGTTAATGATGGCCATTCTGACTGGTATGAGGTGGTATCTCATAGTAGTTTTCATGGTTTCTGATGAGAGGTAAGCTGTTAAGCTTTTTGAGATTGTGATGAGCCCTTTTTCTACTGTTTTAAAAATTATCTCTGTTTTTGGCATTTCGACCATAGTGTGGGTATATATTTCTTTTAGCTTGTCTTTTGTAAAAGTCATTAAACTTCTTACAAGTGTAAATTGTTTTTCATCACTTTGGGAAAATATTCAGCCATTATTTCATTCAAATATTTTTTCCTCCTTTCACTGTATTCTGTCTTTGTGTTACTTCCAGTTATGTATATGTTGGTCTGCTTAATGGTATCGCACGTTTTTCTAAGCTTCGTTCCTTTTTCTTCATTACTTAAACTGTTTTTGAGATTTCATTGTCTCTATTGATATTCTTCAAATTTACTGATTCTTCTTAGAAACTATGGAATTTTCATTTTTATTATTTTTACTTTTCCACTCTAGAATTTCTTTCTGTTTCTCTTTGAATAAGTTTTACCTCTTTATTGATAGTGTGTATTTTATGAGATGCTATAGTTTTTCTATAATTGTTTTAAGCATGGTTTTCTTTACTTTTTTGAACATTGTTATAATTGGTACTTTGAAATCTTTTTCTGCTAAATCTAACATCTCAGCCCTGTCAAACAAAGGCTGTTTCTTTTGATTCCTGTTTTCCCTGTAACGTGACACAATTTCATATTTCTTTCCATGTCTGAAATTTTTTTTAGCCGTACATTGTAGATAATATATTGTAGCAGCTTTGTGTCCTTGTCCCCAACCCTCAGGGGACTTGTTTTGTTTGATATTTTAGTGAAGTCTGTTTTTCTTGAATTGGACTGCCCATGATTTTGCTCTAAGTGTAAAATTTACATGTATATATATTTTTTCTGACTACCAGAAAGCCATGCTTCCTTTTTTTTTTTGGTTTTTAGGGCCGCACCCGAGGCACATGGAAGTTCCCAGGCTAGGGTCAAGTCAGAGCAACCGCTGCCAGCCACATCCACAGCCACAGCAACTCAGGATCCAAGCCCTGTCTGTGACCTATACTACATCTCATGGCAACACTGGATCCTTAACCCACTGAGCAAGGCCAGGTATCGAACCCACATCCTCATGGATACTAGTTGGATTCTTTTCTACTGTGCTACAATGGGAATTCCAGAAAACTATGTTCTTTTTGACCATCTCTCTTGCTGGTCTCTTCTTTGTGCTTCTGACTTGTCTGTATTTCATCATTATCTACCTGTTAGTTTCTATTAATTTCTAGCTGATCGCTTTGTTGATTTTGACAGTGCCCTAGAGTATCCAGTGATCCATGGTTTAATTCCACCCTTCTTGACAGAGACAATTTGTTTGCCAGTCTTTGAGTCTTTCTGTAACTTGCCCACCATAAAACCATGGTAGGTTCTGCACCGTGCATAGGCATGAGAAGAGTAGCATGGTTAATCTGATTTCTTTGGTCCTCACCCAGATCTTCCTTTTGGAGCTGGAGCTATGTATGAGGGGAAGGAGGGTAGGTACTAATCTGCCACATGGCTGCTACCATTGCTCAGACAGATCTTCTACAATATAGGGTTCACAAGGATGGGATCAACCAGTGTTTATAGCTGTTGAAAATATCTGGAATAGTTCTTCTCCTTCAGAAGTTTAGAGGAGATAGGAACCAGCGCTTAACCTCTGAGACCAACGGAGCACTTTTCCTACCATACAGAGCTTTGCAGGAAAGGATTGCATTCATTACCATTTGACCTATGCACATGATATAAGCCTTCTGCATCATGGAGCTGTGGAGAATAGGATCTGCTAATGTTTTCTGACTGCCAAAATTACCAGAAATGTTCTTTTATGCTAATAGGTTTGGAGTGAAAGGAACTGTCATTTGGCTGCTGAGCCTAATGAAACAGTTCTTCTGCAAGGCTAAGCTGTGGGTGGAGGGGTGAAGTTCCTTGGCTGAGTTATTATAGATATCCACTGTTCTTACCATGTTCGTATATATTTTGTTGAATAAATGCTGCTCAGTTTGTTTTGAGTCCTTGAATCAGTGTGTGCATGTGTGTGCGCGTGCATGCATGCACACATGGTACACACACATGCTAATTTAATCTACTTAAAAGATATCTATCTAGGTTTCTCCAAGCCCTAACAAAAGCAACCTCCCCTGTTTATTTCTTTTAATCCGTATTAAAATAGTGGTTACTCCATTACATATGTTCTTCCTTTAGAAAATGGTTATCCTGGGATCAGTGAATATCCAGGAATCATGACACTCTTTTTTTCTCACTGTATTGACAAGACTTAAAAGATTTGTTTACATTATCTTATCTTAGATTGAGACAAGATCATTGCTGATTTCTTTTTCCAATGCTTTTCTAAAATGTAGACTCTTCTTTGCCTGAGTAAATTCTAACAGTGTACCTCTTAGGAATTTTAGAGTATGTTCTGTTTTATTATATTTTTCAGCAAATTATCATGGCTTTAAATATTAAAGTTTAAGAATCTGATTGCTAGTCTTGACATTGGCAATTTGATTTCTTTTAAAAACTTTATAAAGATCTAGTACATTTTGTTTAGCATATCTTGTGTAGCACACACCGTTCAAATGAAATAGCACATTTTAAAACTCCTAAATGATGTGATTGGCAGCTTCTGATTTAAAAATAAAAATATTCTATGTTATAACTTAAACTTTTTACAAGGACTTGAACATTCTAATTCACCTCAAATGAGTCTGTGTTTAAGGAATGAACTGTTCTCATCAAATTGGAATTCAAGACTTTTAGTAATTCTTTATTCATGAAACTTCAAATCAGCCACTGTAGAAGTTGGGCAAAGAAAACCTGCAGCCCAACCCCATATTTAAAAAACTTTAAAAATCCTGAGATTTTTTTGTACTACTATTGCGTATTATGTATTAATATTCTTACCTTTTTCTACCTTTAATAATGATATATAATACTTTATATGCCTTTATAAATTCCTAAAGAAATAGTAATCTCTATAAAAATTTCTACTTTGGGAATGCTAAGAACTTTTATTAGCAGAGCTGATTGATTATTTTGAAGTCATACAGACCTGGATCTAAGCCCCAGCTTTGGTACTTGATAATAGTGTCACTTTGACAAGTTTCTTACATACAAATTATAGTTTACTCATAATTAAATGAAGGAATAAACAACAGAACCTTTTCATAGGAGGTGGTGAGGATCCATTGAGGTAATGAATATTGCATGGCTAATAATAAAGCTATTAATAAATGTTAGCTAGTTATCATTATTACATTCCATATGTCAGTTTTCCAGCATAGCATTCAATACATTAACATTATCATACCACCAAGTATTAATTAGCTTACTTCTCAGAATTATGCAGTATGGATTCTTGTTTGAATATTTTTAGAAATATCTAGTTAAGGAAAAGAGATCATGGTCCAGCCCTTCATATTCCTGGATTTCTGTTAAAAAGTCTGCATTCTTTTGTTCACTTAGAAAGTAAATAGCTTGCTCCAGATAGATGAAAAGGACATGTGAAATTCTGCTAAAGTACAGAAGAAAACAAAGCTAAAACTAACCTAATGTGCTACATATGCCGACTTTTTCTAAAATATTTACTTAATTTTGTTTGTTTTTTTCTTTCATGTCATGATTTTAAAAATCCTTTGTCTTAATAATTAACACCAGTAAAGTAAATGTAGATCTTGGAAGGCTTGCCGTAGGAGTATGCCACATCTAAGATTGTTTACTGAAAGCAACATAAGAATTTTCCTTTACTTGTTTAGTTGGGTTTTGTCTTAAAATTGTCATTTTCCAGTATATATGCTGGCTCAGACTTCACAGTTCTTTAATATCTACAGTTTTTCTCTATAAAAGATTACTACCCATGATATAGAGTACCTTTTTTTTTTCTTTTTTTTTTAATATAATGAGTAGTAGTATTGGTATGCTGCTATTTTGCTTTTAATGCTTTCAATAGTTGTCATTGATCAGGGTATCTTAACCCCTTGGTTTTAACTTTTGCAGCACCGAATAAATTCATTGGGTTGTTTTTAAAAATTTCATATGTCAGGGCTGGTTTCTTCTCTGGAAATTCTAAATCAGTTCATGTAGGTAGGGTGTAGGTATCTATTTTTTTTTTTTTGACGTTTTAGAAGGTTACTCCTTGTCTTATCCCTTCATATTTATTTGCCTGTTGAATATATCCCTTCGTATTCTATTTCAACCTGTTGCCATTCTTCACCATTTTTATTATTTAATATTGAATCTGCCAGAATTTGTGTGTATGTGTGTGAGTGTGTGTGTGTCTGTGAGTTTACATTGAAATCTCTGGGAATGTTTCCATATGAGAAAAATGAAAGATACTCTAACAGGTCTAAATGACTACTGGATAGAATGCTCTGTTTTTTTTTGTTTTTTTTTTGTTTTTTTTTGTTTTTTTTTTCTTCATTTGATTTTATTGGAGTACAGTTGACTTAAAATGTTGTAGTAGTTTCAAGTGTACAGCAAAGTGCATCAGTTATACATATATATCATTCTTTTTTCCCACATAGGTTATTACAAACTATTGAGTGGATTTCCCTATGCTATACAGTAAGTTCTTGTTAGTTGTCTATTTTATAATGTGGTGTGTATAAGTTATTCCCATTTCTTTGTTTTTGAAAATTGCAAAAGAAGCGAAAGTTTTAGCTATAACTAGGAAAGTAGGATTTATCCCACACTGAGATATTTTTAAACTTACATCTTGTTTTCCTTTATGTGGTATGAGTGATCATAGTAAGAAAAAAATTCTTTGTATTAGAGTGTTGGTATGGTAGCACAGAGGGACCATCGAAGAAGATTATACATGGAAAAAATACAGGCGTATTTGTAAAATAAGTGTAATTCTGTAATTTAAGGAATATGATGGCTTGTCTTTTAAAGAGAAGGTGTCCCACTATCTCCACTTCTTGCACAGATATGTTTGCTTGTTTTTCTTAAGTGTCTCTGTATACATTTATTCAATTAATACACTGTATATAAGGATTAGAAATAAAACCATTTTAGATGTTGACACATTCTTAAAATGTGTTTCTATCCTAAAGAACTTTTGAGAAGAATTTTCCGAAGGAAGTGCTAGTTGACTCAGTGTGTTAAAGTTCAGAGCTGGAGCTATTGCTAACATGCTATAACAGTGAGTGGAAAGTATTCAAGAAATTAAGAATAACATGTTGTTTTTATTTATTTAACTTTGAGTCCAGTTCATTAAACTTCCAATTTGACACAAGTAACATACTTTTTTGGTTAATATTTTTGTTTTGTTACTATATACAGAATCTCTTCTTTTTCAAGGCAATGACAAGAGATCCCTCCCCTCTTTAATATGGTGTTTACTTTAAAAAGATAGGTCAGTTAGAAAAGGAGCTCTCCCTTTTAAAACTCTTGTATAGTAAATTTTTATTTCATTCTGAAGTTACATTTACAAGTTATTTTCTTGGTTCTGGGCTCAGCTTGTTTATTTTTCAAGTTAAATGACACCCTGCTGTTTTTATTGTTTAAACTAACGAATTTAGACATGTTTCAAATCATAGCAGATAGGGGACATGTTAAAACTTTGAATTTGACATAGTTGACAGATTCTCAAAAAAAGGGGGTTAGAAAATTAGCCTGAAAAAGGCAAAAGACGAAATGCATTTAGGTTTAATATTTTTTTATATATATAATGATTTTTTCCATTATAGCTGGTTTACAATGTTCTGTCAATTTTCTACTGTACAGCATGGTGACCCAGTTACACAAACATGTATATATTCTTTTTTCTCACATTATCACGCTCCATCATAAGTGACCAGACATAGTTCCCAGTGCTACACAGCAGGATCTCATTGCTAATCCATTCCAAAGGTAATAGTCTGCATCTATTAACCCTAAGCACCCCGTCCATCCCACTCCCTCCCCCTTGGCAACCACAAGTATGCAAACACCAAATAAATTATAACTATAATGATGTAAGGTGTATTATATGTTTCTTAGCCATCTTGTGGGTGCCTAAGGTAAATATTTTTTGTGTCAGTTTTTTGTTGATACAGAAATTTTTTCCTGGTCATCACATTCATCTTGAAACTAGAAGGGTGTTTATACCTTCCTCTCAGACCCTAGAGCTTTCTTTTCTCACTCTTGTGTTTTGGGTGCATGATTTTGGTCAAGTGGAGTACATTGACAAAACTCGCTGCTTTCTACCAAAGTAAGCAGGCATATAAACCATTCTCAATTTGCTTTTATAGTCTTTGTTTCCGAAGCTTGACTGAATTGATGATCTTTTAAGTTATTGTATGACAACCCAGATGCCAAAACCAATGAGTGCTAGACACAAGATTAGTGCTTATGAACACTTGACTATTTTAATGATAAAGCAAGGTATAGGCAGATTCTTTTCTAAAGAATTAGAACATTTTATAAAGAGAATTTTATGATTTTTTCCTTTATATTTAAGTATTGTAATATTGAATCGGATACACCAGAATTTTAACTTATTAGGCACACAAATGTTCTGCTGCTCATAGTGAAAAATGATGCAGAAATTGCTACATAAAGTTAAATTGTTTGGAAATTATCTTGATTAAATTCTTGATATATTTATTTCCCATTTTGACCAATCTTAGTTTTATTGAGAGTGTTGGTTCACTCTGCATTTCTCAAAAGTTATATATGCCTTAAGTCCCTTTGGTAAGGATGGCTTTGAATGTTAGCGATATAACATATGTCAGATGCCAGCTTGGACTATCACATGCTTGCTGTATTCCACTTTTCAAAAGCATCTACTTGCTAGCATTTTATTTGAACTCTTCAGTTGTTTGTACTCTTTTATAAAGGAGAACATAATACATTTTGGAGACCAGTTTTTCCCAGGGTGTAGAATTACTTTTATTGTATAAAGTTCTGCTCCAAGGAGGGGGAAACAACTTTTTCTCTTCTTTTGATGTTTTGCCCTGATTAGAGATTGCTTGCTTTTTGTTCAAAAAGGGGATAAGTAAAAATGAAGATATGTTAGATCTGTCATATATCTTTTTTAAAAAAATTCTACCATTTTGTTAATCCGAAGATATGAAATGAATTTATAGTTTTAGTTATTTGATTGAACAAGGATTCTCATAAATTCCAGCTTTTATCATATGATCAGATTTTTCCTGGACAAATAATGATGTTTGCAGTTGCCAATAGCGTTTGGCCTAACAGCGTGCTAGATGCTAGTGATTGGTTTGGAACTAACGACTTGGCTTGTCCATTCTTATCCCTCCCACCAAACTTAACCTCAGCAGAGGATTGAGAAAAGTTTGGTAGTTGAGAATAGTTCTTATGTGCCTCTGAGTTTCCTGGGCTAAGCCAGAATTTTGCATGCAAGGCTATTCTTGTGGTTTTCCAGCCAGGCCAAAACCAAAAGGCATTGGAATCCTTGCAAGAAAACTTGTTCTAATATGGATTTCAGGCTTGCCTTTATATTGTGACTGAATCTTCAGGCTGATAAAGGAACGAAGGGAAAGACTTCATTCTGTATTGAGGGTATACATTTCAAGTTTTTGCTGCAGAGCAAATCTTAAAATCTAAAGATTTTTAAATTTATGGGTAATAAAAAATAAATGAATAGGGTTTATTTAGCTAATTGTTTCTTAAGACATGTAAGACCTGCCTTTTCCCATTAGTTCTTTCTGGCTTTCCTTCCAAAATGCACTTTAAACATCTTACGGGTTATATTTTATATCACATCAGGTTAATATGAAAATTTTATTAACATCAGTCCTATCCCACCCAGATATTGTTGATTAATTCCACATTTCTTCTTGTTATCATGAAAAGTCAGGCTACTCTAAGTATTTTCAGCCCTAATATTATCTTTCCACATTGACCTTTGAATGAGGCTGGAGCTATTTTATTCTATGAGTTTGAAAGTTTTTTTTCAAAACTTCTTTTTAACTAAGATTATTCAGCAGGTTTCTACATCAAGTAATAATGCTGGAAGAGTGATTATATAGAAGTATCTCCAAAGAATATTATTTCTATAACTGTTGTAGTCAATGTGATTTGTGAATTATGTGGTGCTTATTAATCTTCCATTATTCTGATGAACTGAATTGTCCACAAGGTCTATTTGTGTTCAGGCTTTTTTTTTTTTTTTTTTTCCTTTGTTTTTTAGAGCCACACCAATGGCATATGTAGTTCCCAAGCTAGGGGTTGAATCTGAGCTGCAGCTGCCGACCTATGCCATAGCCACAGCAATGCCAGATCCGAGCCGCATCTGTGACCTATACCACATTCAGGGCAATGTTGGATCCTTAACCCACTGAGCAAGGCCAGCATCCTCATGGGTACTAGTCAGTTTCATAACCTGCTGAGCCACAACGTTAACTCCACGTTCTGGCATTTTCAATTTTAGATAGTACTTTAAAGCATTACATAGTAATTAGACTAGGAAAAATTGATGTTTGTTATAGATTTATTTTTATTCAATTTTTTTATTGGCCACCAATAGTCCAGTTAGTAAAAGGTTGCATACCGTAGTTCTTAGAGACAGAAAGGTAAACTGATGAAAGTTATTCTTCTCATTTAATTTTCTAAGTCCACATGAATATATTATGTAATAAACTGCTTTTAATTTTTGAAATTTCTTTCCTGTTTGAAAGTTTATGAAAGAGGAATGGTTAACTTTATTTTTTTATTTTTTTGTCTTTTTGCTATTTCTTTGGGCCACTCCCGTGGCATATTGAGGTTCCCAGGCTAGGGGTCGAATTGGAGCTATAGCCCCGGCCTACGCCAGAGCCACAGCAACGCAGGATCTGAGCCGCGTCTGCAACCTACACCACAGCTCACGGCAACGCCAGATCGTCAACCCACTGAGCAAGGGCAGGGACGGAACCCGCAACCCCATGGTTCCCAGTCGGATTTGTTAACCACTGCGCCATGACGGGAACTCCCCGGTTAACTTTAATCTGAACTATAAAACACAGACTCTGAGGAAGGAAGACAGATGTAAGAACCAGTAACATTTGAGAGAGTAGCATTTTACAATATCTGTCACATTTCTTATTAGTGCATGATTCAGTATCAAAATACAAGGCTGGTTTTGATTTTATCCATTAAGTTCTAGGTAATCAACTTTGGGCGATCTTGATATTTGAGAATATAGATTTTATGTACTAAGGTTAAATTATTAGAGAATAGAATGATTTTCTCTGTTATTTTCAAATTATTTTATTTTTTGGCAAAGTAATAATGCATGCAATACAAATTTCAAATGATATGGAAATACTGGAAATACATATAGTAAAAATTAAATTTTGCTTCTGTTGCTCTCTGAATATTAGTCCCCTTCTACTGCCTAGGCTTTATCATTTCCAGAGGTGTGATAATTTGTTTCAACTTGTCAGATCTCTGCTCTGCAAGGAATTGATATTCAAATTATTTTATAGCAGTGAAAAAGGAATTTCATTTGAGGAATAATCCACGTGCAGTCTGATTTAGTGCATATAGTTAGAAACATCAAGTTTAGAGATTATCCTATTTTGGTATTTTAACAAAATATTCATGTGGCCAGATTTGTTGGTAATTATCCATTGCAACAACCTAATTTGGGTGCCAGCAGCCACTACTTTGTATTATCTTATACTGGTGAAATATTCCATACTTGTTGGTGTTAATTCCTCTGAGTCACTTTGAGGACTTTGTTCCTTTTCTGCCTCTTGGATCCTTCCTCTTAACCCCACATAATCAAACCAGAGCTAAGCACTGTAGGGCCTCTGGCACCTGCTGCATTGCTGGGGATGGCACTTTTAATCGACTGTTTGGTGCCCGATCTAGTGGATTTTAAATAATGTACATATCTCCCTTGTAAATTAAGCACTTTATCACTTCTGTAATATGTGGTTAACTTATAACTGGAAAAGAACTAATTGAAGTACCTTCAATTGTCATCCAAGTTCACTAAGTTATTCTTTTTGAACAAAAGAAAATTAAAGGAAAATGTAGTCTTTGTCAATATATCTTCTAATAAAATGGCTTTAAATGAAATCTCTAATCTCTCTCAGTGTTGATGCCTTTTTGATGTCAATAAAAGTTCTTTAATCTTTGAGCTATATATTTGATGAATGGATCTCTGTTAGTTTGGAGGAAAATTATTTTAGTGGTCTTAAATCTAGTAAAAATAATACTGATCCTAACTTGACTCCACGTGGCATGTATTTCATTTATCATGAAAATGAAGAATTTAGTTCTCAAAAATCAGCAAACGATTTGAACATTTTCTGTTTGAAATTTTATCAATATAAAGAATTAAATTAGCAGTCAAAATTTCACAGAATTCCTATATTACTGGCAGAGAAGAAACTCTCTGTTTATTGGATATGGAGTCTGAGACATGGAGAAACACAGTGCCTTGATCAAACACACACAAGCAAAGGAGGAGCTGTAAATAAAAGCCAAATCATTCAAAGCTGGATACAGGACTCTATTCAGCACATTATGCTGCCTCCTCAGAACGTTATTGAGTGTCTATTTAAGCCAAGCATTTCTGACACTTGGAGGGGTTTCTTTCTTTCTATGATTTCTGATATTTCAGACAACGTTATGTGTAGGCCTTTAGGTACTTCATACCTGTGAGAAATTCTGAAGAGGTTGCTTTAGTCAGAATTATTTTTTCCTTTTCTTTCCTTCCTTCTTTTCTTTCTTCTTTTTTTAAACTGAAACTGTAGCTCTTATTCAGGTCACAAGGAACAGTATTGTGGCATCTGAGGGGAGACATATCCATATGGCAGCTTTTCAAAGTTTAAAGTAACTGCAAGGCAGACATGCAGTGTCTCTCTGCTGTACTTAATTTTAGAAACTTCTTAATTTTAATGTGTTGTCCATGGCACAAAAGAAATTTTCCCTGGGAGACTTTTGTGGTGTTTGAGGTAACAACTCTTATGTTACTCGAATCCCTGAACAACAAGGCCAACAGGAATGATTCCCTCTCTGCTGAAGATTTTCTTTGGCTTTCACGGGCCCCAACGCACTTTATAGCATGGCTGGACTATATTGAATTTCCATGTTGAGATCTACACCCATAATTTAACATTTTTCTTTTTGAATTTTATAGTACAACTGCATAGTAATTCAAATACATACAAAAACCTAGGATCATTGCAATTCCAAATACTTGAGATCTGTAACATGTTAAATTTTCAGCAGCCTCAACATGATCTTGATAATACTACTTTTTTAAATTAAGGAAAAGTAAGGGAGAAATCTTGTTTTATAATCCATTTATGCATAATTTTAGGAAATAGTTTCTGTGCTGCTTTCTAAAAGGAAATATGACCAGATCCATCACTCTCACTCCTCAGACATCTGTATTTTACCCTTGAGAAACATGCACCTTCATTCATCCCAAGGATTGAACATAAAATTGAACCTAACAGTTGTGAATGTTGCCTCGTTTCTTCCTGCCTAATTAGCAGGAGACTACGAACCTGAACTTGAACTTGGATCCAGTTTTGAGTAAGTGAAAGACAAGATCAAATGGAAGATTTTCCTGTAAAGAGTGATATTCCCTAGTCTTTTTTTTACATTGTACCTTTAAATCACTTCTTGGGGGATAGATTTAAATCACATTTTTTTATGTATTCCAACAAAATTTTCTAAAATTTTCTAATATGTTTTCAGAGATGACCTAATGTTTCTCTTTTAATGCAACTATATATGTACCATAATTGAATTACTAGCTCACTGATGCTATTTATCTTTCTAAACTGCAAGCCACCAAAACTACAGATTGGCATTTTAGACCCCTAAGTTGGGAAAAAATACACTGGATTAGCCAAGAATCATTGAAGTCAAGTTAAAAAACAAGATCACCATTCAGAGTCAAATCCAGTCAGCTGCCATCATTTGCACACTGTATCTTCATTTTCATAATCTGTGTTGCCTGTGTATTTAGTATAAAATGGAGAATGTAAATATCATTGAAGAGTTGCATGCTAATAGACAGTGTCCAGAAGAAGTTCAAGTTAAGTACTATTTGCCAGGTATATCTGTAGTATATCCCTGATAATTTATTTTGTGAGATGATGAGAAACACACAGCTAGTTCTTATTAGAATTAACTCCATTATCAGAGAGGATGGTTGCAGTACTGTTAATTCTACTGAATGATAAAAGGTTCTTGCATGGTGCATTAATTATAAGTTTCGAATTTACTTGTGTTTGGATAGCCTATAAAAATCAGTGCTACATATTTCATTCTCACAAATTGTCTATTGATGGGGAAAGTTTTGATAACATTTGAGTGCTTCTGCAACATTTTTAGAAGGTATTACAAAATATACCAGATTATAGAAACTTTCTTATTTGAAGCATTTACGGGTTTTTCATTACAACTAGAATAGAATTAAAATGCCTTTCCATGGTTCCACGTGATTCTGGTCCTCCAGCTGCTTTTCCGACCTCTGATTTGCTTTTCACCCATAGGGCTCATCAGGAAGATCCTAGGCCCTATGGCAAGAAGAAGTTTGACCTGTTTAAGGATAAAAAGAAATCTGGTGCAGCTGTAGCATCTGATGGCACTTCCAGGTTCATATCACCTACACTGGCTTCCTTTTTTTTTTTTTTCCTAGTTCTAGAACTAATCAGTCTTATCCCCATGCTAGGACTTTGTGCTTTTTTCTTTGATGGAAGTGTTCTTCCCTCAGACTTTATATATGCCTGGGTTCCTGTTGTTTTTATTTTGTTTTTGTATTTGTATCATCTCAGTCCTATTTGTGCTTCCCAGAGAGCTCTTGACTTTACTCTCTGAACAGTTTCTCCTTTATTATTCTTTTCCTTTATATCCCTATTAAGTTTCTTTTCTTTCCTTCTTTTTTTTTTTTTTTTTTTTGTCTTTTCTAGGGCTGCACCTGCGGCATATGGAGGTTCCCAGGCTAGGTCTAATCGGAGCTGTAGCCGCCGGCCTATGCCAGAGCCACAGCAATGCCAGATCCAAGCCGTGTCTGTAACCTACACCACAGCTCACAACAACACCAGATCCTTAACCCACTGAGCAAGGGCAGGGATCGAACCCGCAACCTCGTGTTTCCTAGTCGGGTTCGTTAACCCCTGCGCCATGACGGGAACTCCCTTTTTAAGTTTCTTTATAGCATGTAACACCATCAGAAATGGTTTGTTTATTTTCTCCTTTCCAGTCTTCCTTGTCCTCTCCACTTTCCCCATCCCCTTGCCAATTATGTAAATTCAGGAAAGTTAGGTTCCTATCTGTTTTGTTCAGTCTGCATTCCCAGTGCCTAGAACAATGTCTGGAATAAAGTATGCATTCAGTAAATATTAGTTGAATAAATAAAGAATGAATACACAATTAAGTAGCTATAAAATAGGGTAAGTGCTTATAGTTCCTAAAGAGAAACCTGCTTTACTAGGTTGCAATGGCTAAGACAAACAAGGAACCAGGCGGGTGAATCTGAATTCAGTTCTTTGTTCCACTTAGTCTTTTCATATGATTTTGGGCACATTTTTTTAACCTCTGTGTCTGTTTATTTACCTGAAAAACAGGTAGCTAGAGCTCATGGAAAAAGATGGATAAACAATTAGATAAAATGATCGAGATACATCGTTTTTTTCAAATATTCCTCCTTTTGAATAACAAACTTGCTTACATGTTTGAAACTTTGAAGGAATATCATAAAACATGCTAACAACAGTTTAAGAGCCTTGCAAAATTTGAAGTAATATTCGTTCAAAAATTTCACTTAGAACAGAAAAAGCATAGAAGTGTCCCCTTCAGAGTTTTAACATACTCACTTTGCTAATATCTTTTGGTTTTGCTTATTTTATTTTTAGTTAAAAATTGGAAAAGATCTGAAATAGATTTTTGAAGGATAAACTGTGATGTTTTTCCAAAATGGTGAAATTGTGCTTAATTACAAGTAATCTTTTGCAGCAGTGAATTCGTCTGTGAGCTAAAATAAGAATATAATTATAGAAATAATTAGCATCAATGTTTTAATCATTTCTCTATGACTAGACAACTAATAAGGCTTGGACATACTAAAATCATGATTCATTTCTTCATTCATTACATATTTGTCTTCTATATATTAGGTACTATTGTAGGTACATTGAACACATCAGTAAATTAAATAAGAATTCCTGTTCTCCTAGGGCTTAATTTTTAGTGGGGCTATTTATTGTATGTTTTGTCTCCAAGCTCACTCCATAGCTTTATACTCTTCTCCATTTGTGAAGTATGACTCAGAGGATTGATTATTAAAGTAATTTTAATTACCCATTGCCTAAAATTAACTGTGAAGTGTTCTTTTAAGTTATATACTAAGTACCAGCATGATATTAATGTTTCAGAGACCATCTGGTTCTTTAGACACATCTTTGCAGATCTTAGACAAGCCATTTAATGTGATGAAGTTGGAATCACATCTGTGACTTAGGCTGTTAAAAGGGAGAAGAGAAATTCTATGGATTTGCTGGGACGGTGGATTGTAATTTGGTTTGCAGAAGTCTACTTCAGCTCTACTTCTCCTCATTTAAATTCCAAAGTATATTCATTTCAATTAAAAATAACCTGTCCATTGCGTGTTGTTATTGTTTGGGGTGGGGCCGGTTTTGACTCACTGTCTGTTTTCTATGAGTCTAAACTCATTATAGAACTTGTAACAGTATAGAACTTTTTTCAAGGAATTTATAATCCTTTACATACTCTATTTTATTTACTTAAAATTCATACTTGTGGAGTAGAAAAAGTGAACATTTTTAGTCTAAAATGATAACTTAAAAAATTGAGATCCCTAGTACAGATTAAATGTAGTCAGTAATGAATTTGGTATCTGAACTTGGTAGTTATAATGTAAAGTTTACTGAGCTTTCCAGTGAATATTGGTACCATTTATAGTATGATTTTTAAAGTATTAACCTTAACGAAAGGATCATCACTCACCAAATAGCTATTGCAAGTGTCTGCTATGCACAAGGAACTCTGTCAGAAGCTGTGTTTTATATATAAGATGAGTAATTGAT
Organism: Sus scrofa; assembly: GCF_054392235.1. Lineage (NCBI taxonomy): Eukaryota > Metazoa > Chordata > Mammalia > Artiodactyla > Suidae > Sus > Sus scrofa. The sequence continues at coordinate 52,132,675 of NC_139387.1, read as the reverse complement.
ATAGAAAGATGAGTAAGACATAGTTACTCTGTCAGAAGCTGTGTGTTATATATAAGATGAGTAATTGATATAGAAAGATGAGTAAGACATAGTTACTCTGTCAGAAGCTCTGTGTTATATATAAGATGAGTAATTGATATAGAAAGATGAGTAAGACATAGTTCCTGTCCTAAAGACATCTATAATCTTGTCCACACCTTTAAAATCATTCTTAAAAAAGTTGGGTAAATAGTTTCCTCAAGCTCAGCTGAGTTATTCCCAGGATAATACAGAAAACCTCTGATAGACTGAGGCTAAAACCTAACCATGTTGATAACTACCAAAATATCCCCTGCATTTGGTAGCACTTTTTTCATTATAGAATGTTTGTGTACATCTTTGTTTTGCTGCCTGTTCATATCATGAGTCTTTATGCTTTATTTGTGCTGAGCAGTGTTTAAATTAGCTTATAAAAATAATTCATTCATATATCTTTTTATAGTATTGTTCAAGCCAAAGGGAAGGCTTCCTTGTATCTTTGATATCTGTAGAGACAATTACAGAAAAAAATTACAGAGAAATGTTAAAAAGACTATTATTCATTTTCATACTTAGAGTACATGAGACATTTAAAGGCAATTACTATTGCAAAGTATGTAGGAAAATAAATATCCAGTTATATGATGATAGATCAGGCTGTAAAAGTATACACCTAATACCACTGTGTATTTCTAAGTATGTCCATAATGATTAATATTCTAGTTCTAAAGACAGTTTTTGTATATAAACTTCTTTGGACTGTGGGACTAATAATTTGACTTTTCACTATTATAGGCCACATTTTTAAACAGTCTTGTTATGGCATACAAATTGTTTTAGTATCTGGCACCTGCTTACTTTTCTACCTTTCTTCCTTTCTATTTGCCTCTACTGTTAACTCCAGCTATTCTTACCTATATGATGTTTTCTGAATAGCAGTGAGCCTCATAGGCAGGCGTTAAGCATCTTTTCTATCTCTGGTAAACACCTTGCATATACCTGTGGGGTGTGATTATCTAGAGAATGTTTCTCTTCAACAGTAGACTGAACTCAGTGAGGATAGACTTTTTCTTTTTTAATCTTGATGTTCCTGTCACCTCCCTTCTTTCCTTTTTTCATAGATGAGTACCTTTAAGTAACTGAATGGGGCTAAGATGAGAGGTTTGAGCTATAGGAAAGGCCGGTTGCATAGCTTTTCTCCATGTTCCATAACTACAACTTTGACCCTCATTATCCTATGGTTCTTGTCACCTTGCAGTTTGGGGAAAAAATGAGTATACAGTGTACACATCAGTTACTAGAGGTAAAAAGTACCATTCAGTTGTGTTTCTTAGTTATGGTAAGCAAATATTATTTTATTTCATTAACTTACCTGTCCCTCCAAAGGATATAATTTATGAAAAAAATCACACTTGCATATTTAAACTGGGATTATTTGGAATCAAGGCAAATAGGGAAGTGGAAACTTTTCTTTCCATTAAGCAAAACAATTCTGCCATAACCCAAGTCCCTAAAAATGAATTGCATTTTTCAGTTTGCAAAAAATGCCATGAATATACTCGAGAGAATTATCCATAGCTATAATGCTCTTTAAATTTTCTGAACTATAAGAAATAGTGTAGTATATTTTACCAACGATATATTAGAGCTTTATATCATCTAGTGACAGTTTAAGAAGTTAAGTTTTATTATCTTTAAAAGATAACCTTAATAGAATCTTTAGAGGACATATAATGTATAAATGAAGGGCTCAAGCAGTTCTGTTAAACAAGTCTTTATGTTTTGGTTAAACCTCACTCAGAGCTTTATTTTCCTTTACTAACTTACTAGTAATTCTGCAGCTTCAGAATGATGACTGTTGAATTATAGGAGTAGGAGCATCATCAGACAGTTTAACATTTGCAAAAAAAAAAAGTTAATTATCTGAAGATTTGAGACTTATTCACAGGTTTTTAAAAATATTTTGTCTCAGTTTTTTAAAATACATGCATATTTATTTAGCTTCTTAATGCATGTTGTTTCCAGCCAAGTAAATCTATTTTCAAAACAGAGATTATTGGAGAGATTTGGCTTGTTTTTCTTTTCTTAGTGAGTTGTGCCAAAGGTCTGTTCTCTATAAGACATGTGTCTGTTTCAACTTACTATTTTGATTATGAGTAGTTTATTATCCAGATAGACCTTCAAAAATAGAATATTTGCTAAAGAGTTCTTATGTGTATGGTTAAGTGAATATGTTAGAATGATTTAGGATTTATAAATAGCATGTAAGATAATATTGGGAATGTGTTAACTATAACATATACTGCCTTTAAAAAAAAAAGGAAGGGAAAACAGATGATGATAATCCAAGCATCTCCAACAAGGAAGTGAGTGGGTAGAACATCTTCAAATGCTGATTTGGCTTCCCTTGGAACAGCGTTAACATCTTTATATTTAACTGACTGAGTTCCAGCATTTACACTGTCCACTTGAGTTTGTCTAGTCCCCCAAATTTTATTACTTTTTATAAATACTGCCTGGAGATTCTGACTTCCACACTTCGAGTTATACCTTTTCACATTAGGGGCGTGAACTTCCTGGGGGGCACTTCTTTTATGTTTGAAATTGCTCAAAGTTTCCATCTGCTTTCACTTGACTTGTGGTCTTTGACGATCATGCTTGGCCCATGGGATATTGCACTGTGCCCAGAGGATGTGGAGTTTTGTCAGCCAGTGAAATATGTCTGGTTTTTTTTTTTTTTTTTTTTTTTTTTTCAGCTGCTTTCATAGGCCTCTCATCCTGTGTGGTCTTCACTAAACCGAATTTATATTTAACAGGACTACTTACCTTCTTTATCATCTTCTGTGACTTGGTCTTTTTATGAAGAAGGTGTGTGGAAGGAACATCTGAGCCAAAAACCTGGAGTCTTGGCAACAAGAAAAACTAAAACCGAAAGCTTAAAGTAGTGTTATATATGAATGTGCTTTAATATTCACAGATGTGTATTTTGTAATGCAGATGAGTATCGTAGTTCGGATATATACAACTGTCAAAAAAATCCGCATGCCAACAGTAGGCTCCAGGTTTTGTCTGTGGTCCAAATGACTTTTTTGCTTGTTTTTAGGCACTCCTGCAATCTTCAGTTAAGCAACAAGTAGAAGCTATTGAAAAACAGTACATTTCTGCAATTGAGAAACAAGCGCACAAGTGTGAGGAGTTGTTAAATACTCAGGTAATAAAATTGCACATCCATTATGTATTTATACTTTTCTTCTGACTCTCTTCCCCTGAGAGCTGTATAACTGTTTATTCAGTTTCATGCCATTTACTTTCCTTGGTGTATTTTGGAGAAAAAAAATGCTTATGTAAACTCAAAGTTAAAGTTTGGGAATTTTATGATAGGTTAAAAATAGGACTAAAGGCCTAAAATATGTGGATCTCCCCAAAACTAGTGATAATTCTTATGCTAATTTATGAGTTACAATATTATTCATCAAATAACAGCAGCAAAAGAGATAATCATAAATGTATCATGGCATGTGAAATGATTTTAGTGACTTAAGGTTTATAAGTAATATTTGAATTTGAAGTACTTATTTATGTTTATCTTTCCGTTATTTTTTCTTTTCTTGATTTAATGTTTTAGAAGACATTGCAGACATGACTAGCTGATTTACATTAAACAGTTGAAGAACATGTATGTATGTGTCATATTATAAGTAAGACATGCAAGATGTTCCCAGCTATACTTTTGAGTAACATAGAACCAAGTAGAAGAAAATAAAATCAACTTTATATAAAGGAACTATTTATAGGAAGAAAATATACCAATAGAAAAAAAAATTGGGTCTAGATTATAAACATGCCAATCCATCACCAAGATTGGAGTCAGTTCTGTTAAATATTTTTCAGTGTCACAAACCCGCAGTTGTTTTAGAGACCTACCTTCTAGGTTTAACATGTTTATATGCTTTCAACTCTCATGCTTGCCTATCTCTCTCTCTCTCTCTTTCTAATTAAAGATAACTTCATTTATTAAAGCTGGGTTGAAGAAATCTCAGTGATCTCTTTTCCCCAAACCATAGGGTCCAAATGTAAACATGTACAGGATAGTTACAGTCTTAATGAGTCTTTGCTGGAAGACACTTTAACCCATTAAATCTTTAGCAGTGGATTTGACTAGTATATACTTATTTTAATACTTGCTACAGAGTTTAATTTAGTTAGTCTTTATTGCTCAAAGGCCTTTTCAGTGTTTTCTTTTGTAAGTTGAGGTTGAGAAGATGGTTGTCCCTGCAGGTCCCCAAATTTCTGATCTTTTTCTATTACCTATTTGAGAATTGTCTTTTCCTTGTAAAGTCAGTACTAAATTTGTCTTTTTCTTATAATGGCCTTGGCAAAAATAGCCAACATCAGAGCTAATTAACAAATTCAGCAAAGTTGCGGCTTAAAAGATTAACACGTAAAAATCACTTATGTTTCTATACACCTGCAATGAATAATCAAAAAGGAAATTAACAAAGCAATTCAATTTACAATAACATCTTAAAGAATATACCTGGGAATCAATTTAACCAAGGACATAAAAGACTTGTGCACCAAAAACTACAAAACATTGCTGAAAGAAATTAAATATAACCTAAGTAAGTAGAAAGACATCCCTTGTTCATCAGTTGAGAAATATTTGGTGAAGATCACTCAAGACTACACAGGACATTTAGAAGATAATAGAGCAATTCAGTATGATGAAATACTATTTAAAAAACTAAACGTTAAAGGGGGATATAGTTATTAGGTAAAATTACATAAAGTGTAGAAATGGTATCCCACATGTTTTTCAAATCATATTTCTTGAGATATTTGAAATTTGAGATGAGTAAATTTAATAAAAATAATAGCTGAACTGTTCCTTAAGAATAATTTAATTTTTTGTGTATATGTGTCTCTCTGTTTTTTTTTTTTTTGTATTTTTTAATTAAGAATTTGAAAGAAAAGCAAGTTAATACTAATGAGAGTAGTCAAAAGTATGGCTCTGGAGTCAGACTGCTTAAATTACTCCGGAATAATTTGTCACTTAGCTATATTACTTTAGAATGTCCCTTAACCTCTCTGGGCCTCCTTTCTTTCATGTATAAGATGTATACACAAGTAATTCCTGCCTCGTAAGATTGTTATGAGTAATATATGACTGGATTTGCATAGTGCTTGGAATAGGACTTGACGCATTCTAAGTGTTTAGTTGAGATAGGCTAATTATCTTCAACTTGTTATTCTTGGCCAAGATCAATTGTCTGGCTACTCTCTGAATCAGGACTAGGATTCAAATTTTCTAATTTCTAGTCTGTAGAAGAAAGGCTACCTATTTGAAGTTCATATTTTTGTGTGTGTGTGATGTGAAAAAGCCAATCAGCCTTTTAACTTTTTGAACATTTACCCTGGGGCCACTTACAATATATGAATGCTAGATTAACCTTAACATCAAATGTGTGGGTTTTAACACCAAACAATTCTCCAGTTCTCTGTGGACACCAACTGGGTGTCTTAAAAGTCATTTTGATTCTGACACTACCCAGGGTTGTTGCAGACGCCACTGGTTAAGGGCTCAGTTCCACAAGATTATACCCCTACTTCAAATGCCAGTCCCAATCCCTGGGTCTCTTGTATTTCTGACCAATTGGCTATAAATCAGGGGATCCCAAAAAACCTCCTGAGGTTTGATAATTTGCTAGAATGGTTCACAGAATTCAGGAATATGCTTTACTTATGATTACCAATTTATCATAAAGTATGCAACTCAAAAACAGCCGAATGGTAGAGATACATAGGGCAAGGTTAGGGCAAGAATGGGTACTTTTTTGGGTGTTATTATGCTGGGACCTTGAGTTATTCATTGTTCTGGAAGCTCTTTGAATCCTGTTGTTGAGGAGTTTTTATGGAGGTTTCATTACATGGGCATAATTGATTAGATCAGTGATCGCTGTTGATTAACTCAATCTTTAGTACCTCTCCCTTCCCTAGAGATTCTGAAGAGGGTGAGGCTGAATGTTAACAGCTTTCCAATCACATGGTTGGTTCCTTGGACAGTCAGTCCCCAGCCTACCAAGAGTCTCCTCATTAGCATAAACTCCTCATTAGTGTAAACTCATATGTGGTCCTCATTAGCATAAACTTGTGGTAGAAAGGGTCTGAAGAATTACAAAAGATACTTCTTTTCACTCCTGTTACTCTGGAAATTCCAAAGGCTTTAGAAGCTCTCTGCTAGCAATGGGGATGAAGACTTAGTTTGTATTTCTTATATTATCACAGATGTTGATTGGGATTGCATTGAATCTATATTGGTGCATTTGACCACTTTGCAATATTGAGTTTCCTTCAGCAGTGTTTAAAAATTTTTGCTATTCATGTCTAACACATTTTTTGGTCAAATTTATCCCAATGTATATCATAGCTTTTACTTTTTTTTTGGCCACTCCCACCACATGCTGAAGTTCTAGGACCAGAAATCAAACCTGTGCTACATTAGTGACTACATTAGATAGATCCTTAACCTACTGAGCCACCAGAGAATTATGATTTCATAATTTTTAATGCTAGTTTGACTTTTATATTTTTAAAAGTTTTAATTACACAGTACCTAATGCTAGTATATAGAAATACAATTAATTGTTGTATTTTAGTCTTATATTCTGTAGTAATACTCAAGTCACTTAATAGTTTTAGAGTTCCCTTCATGGCTCAGTGGAAACAAATCTGACTAGGAAACATGAGTTTGTGAGTTCGATCCCTGCCTCGTTCAGCGGGTAAAGGATCTGGCATTGCTGTGAGCTGTGGTGTAGGTCACAGACTTGGCTTGGATCCTGTGTTGCTGTGGCTGTGGCATAGGCTGGCAGCTGTAGCTCCAATTCGACCCCTAGCCTGGGAACTTCCATATGCCGTGGGTGTGGCTTAAAAAAAAAGCAAAAAAAAAAAAAAAAAAAGTCGCTTAATAGTTTCAGCACCTTTTTATAGAGTGACTAGGTGATCATATTGTCTGAGTATAGAGACATAGTTGCATCTTCCTTTTCATTTTGAGGCCTTTTATCTCGTTTTTCCTAACTTATTGCACTGGCTGAATATCTAGCAAATGTTAAGGGAAGGCTATCTTTGCCTTTGTTTGTTTGTTTGTTTTTGACCAGGGGAAGAAAGCATTCAGTTTTTCATCATTAGATGTAATGTTATCTATACATATTTTTTTGAAAGCCCTTTATTAGGTTGAGTACTTTTCTTTCTACTCCTGGTTTTTAGTCTAGGAATAGATACTGACTTTTGTCAAACACACACGCACACACACACATATATATATATATATACACACATATATATTTTATTTATTTATAAATAATCTATATACATATATATTGTCTCTCTTGAGCTATATATAGATATAAATGTGAATGCATGTTTTTCAGAAAACTTTAGTGCTCTATTTCATTCCAGAAATTAGTAATTTATGTCTTCTTTTTTTTTTTTGCTAATTACTATTGTAGAGGTTTATCACTTTTTGTAAATCTTTTCGAAGAGTAGATTTTTTGGTTTCATTGATTTTATTTTTTCTGATTTCTGCATCATTGATTTCTACTCTAATCTTTATTATTTCATTTATTTAGTTTAATTTCAATTTGGATTTTTATTTGCACTTATTCTAGTGTCTTAATGTAGAAGCTTAGGTCACTGATTGAAATCTTTCTCTTTAAATAAACCACATAGTGAAATAAATTTCTTTCTAATTACTACCTTAACCATGGATCTCGCATTTTCAAATGTCATGTTTTCATTTTTCATGAATAAAAAATACTTTAAAATTTCTCTTTTGGAGTTCCCATCGTGGCTCAGCAGCAACAAAATTGACTAGCACCCATGAGGAGGCAGGTTTGATCCCTGGCCTCTCTCAGTGGGTTGAGGATGTGGTGTTTTTGTGAGCTGTGGTGTAGGTCTCAGATGAAGCTCAGATCTCGCATTGCTATGACTATGGCTAAGGCTGGTGGCTACAGTTCTGATTCAACCCCTAGCCTGGGAACCCCCATGTGCCACGCATGTGGCCCTAAAAAGACCAAAAAAAAAATTCTCTTTTGATTTCTGTTTTTACCTTGGGTTATTTAGAAATGTGTTATTTAGTTTTCAAATATTTTGTGGTTTTCCAGATATACCTCTTTTACTGATTTCTAACCTCATTTTAGTGTAGACAGAGAATATACTTCAGAGTATTTAAATACTTTTTTAGGATTCTTTTTATAGTCCAGATAGCTCTTGATAAATGTTCTTTGAAAGGAATGTACATTCTTCTATTGGTGGAGTTTTTTATAAAGATCATTGAGATCAAGTTTTTTGGTTATGTTGTTCAAGTTTTCCATGTTGTTACAGATTTTTGTTTTACTTATCTACCAGTTAATAAGAGGCAGGTGTTGGAATATCTGACTGTACTTATGCATTTAAACACTTCTTGCAGTCCTATCTTTTTTCCCGCAGCAATTTTGACATACTTCTACATTAAGGATTATTATGTCTTTTTCATACATAAACATTAAACATAAACATTAAGGATTATTATGTCTTTTTCATATATTTTTACCTTTAACACTATGAAATGCCCATCTCTTTCTCTGATAATATTGTTTGCTATGAAATCTTCCTCATATGATATTAATATAGTTTCTCCACCTTTCTTTTGATTATTATTAGAAGGATATATTTTCTCCTGTCCTTTTATTCTTTTTTTTCTTGTTTTTTTAGGGCTACAGCCACGGCATATGGAAATTCTCAGGCTAGGGGTCAAATCAGAATTGCAGCCGCTGGCTTATGCCACAGACACAGCAACAGCAGATCTGAGCCGCATCTACAACCTACACCACAGCTCAAGGCAATTCTGGATCCTTAACCCAGTGAATGAGGCTAGGGATGGAACCCGCGTCCTCATGGATATTAGTCGGGTTCATTACCACTAAGCCATGACAGGAACTCCCTATTCTTTTCTTTTCTTTTTAACTTGTATCTTTATGTTTAAAATAGGTTTCTTAGAGGAAGCATGTAAAGGTTGTTACTTCTTTTTCTAATCCAATAATCACTACCTTTTCACTGTTTTTAAAACTCCTTACATTTAATGTGATGGTCAGTATTTTGGGGGTTTTAAATGTACTATCTTGCTATTTGTTTCCTGTATGTTCCATATATTCTTTGTTTTCCTTCCCTTCTTTTCCTGCCTTCTTTTGGATTATTTTGATTTCATTTTATGCCCTCTGTTGGTTTTTCATCCAGTCTTTGATGTGTTATTTTTGTGGTTGCTTTAAGGAAAAGTTGGCAACTCTTTTCCAAAAAGGATAGATAGTAAATATTTTAGACTTTCTGTTGCAGCTCTTTAACTCTGCTGATATAGTGAGAAAGCAGCTATAAACAATGTGTAAATGAATGAGCATTGCTGGGTTTCAATAAAAATTCAGTAGAAATCAGGCTATAGAATAGATTTGAACTGAGGTTTGCAGCCTCTCTGATCTAGGACAGGATTTGATGTAACTTGGTTCATTTTAGGAGCTTGAGCTCTTAATTTCCCTCTTTATGTTATTTTTTCAAATTTTCTTTATCATGAAGATCGCTTTGACTATTTTACTTGTTAATAACATTCCTCTTCCTGCAGAGTATGATGCAGTAAATCTAATGAGGCAAAGGAATATATGAGGTTTAACCTTGTGAAATTGGCAATATTTAGCTGTTTTTTGTCTACAAAAATAGCATTTTTATGTACTTAAATCTATTGCATTTTTAGCAAGAATCCAGGAGAGTATTTTGTTTCCACAATATTAGGAAACATTATTTAGGGCAGTGTTTTCCGAAGGTCTTGATAATGAGAATACTGGAGATATTTATTAAGAAGATTAATAATCTTGTCTTAATTTTTATTCCTAATGATTTAGCTGGAGCCAAAGTATATATATTTCTAATAGACAAATCAGGTGATACTTAGAGAACTTTGCAGAACACTGTGTAGTAGTGCCTCTATCTTACTCAATTCCTCAACCTTCAAGTTTGAGAAATTTAGAGGAAGGGATCCCATTCTCTACTTCATTTAGGTGTTTTTTCAACATCAGGGATGTGATGAAAGAAAAGAGATGTAAATTTTTGATATCTTTGTAAACTAAGAAGCCACTTCAAATGGTATCTTTTATTCTTTATTAGTAATTTGGATTACTTAATAATAAACCCTATAATTTCTTGTGCCTCTTTTTAAAAATCTCCAAATAAAAGGCAGACTCACAAAATTAAACCATACAGATTTACATAATATAATTTTACGTGACAGGGGAGGCTTCAAAAGGAAATAAAGACCCAAAGAAACAGTTATATTGAGTGTATTTGTACTAGGATAGGTGAAGGAAGGACATGAAAAAATATGATAGGACAAAAGGGGATGAGCTAAGTGTAGTACACCAGGGGAAACTTAGCAAGACCTGTTCATTTAGATGCCTCTTGGGATCCCTGTGCCATCAGAGATAAGAATGCACCTTTTCTCCAGGTACAGAGGGCATTTCTGGCAAGAGGGTCTTATGACTTGCTTCAGGCAAGAAGGAGGAGATTACGGAGTCCTTCTCACACTTGCCTTTTCTCAAATTCATTTAGTTTAAAATATTCCATATATCAAGGTGTATATTTTGGGTTAGGGTGTTCTGAATTTGATCAATTTCATTATAACATACTTTTCAGATCTTTTAAATTGGGGGAGGGGTGAAGGAATTTAAAATAAAGCTGCTGAGACTCAACTTCTCTGTCCTATTTTCCTTCCTCCTCCTTCCCTGTAGGACCAACATTATACAGACTTGACCATGGTTTTGCTCTTACCTCCCGGTATCCATACTTGTTTAGTTTTTAGTTCTAGTTTGTTCTTAAATTCTCCAAGTTTGGAGTTCCCATTGTGGCTCAGTAGGTTTTGTCTAGCCAGATGTTGTTTCTGTGAGGACATGGGTTTGATTCCTGGCCTTGTTCAGTGGGTTAAGGATCCAGCATTGCCACAAACTGCATCATAAGTTGCACATACAACTTGGATCCAGTGTTGCTGTGACTGTGGTGTAGGCAGTCAGCTGCAGCTCTGATTTGACCCCTAGCCCAGGAACTTCCATGTGAAACAGGTGCAGCCATTAAAAAAAAAAAAAAAATTCTCCAAACTGTTATTGTTGCTGTTTACATTTCTTATTATGATATACTCACGTATTTACAATTTTTTTGTTTCCTTTTACTTGCCTTCTCTCCTTCCTCATGTGTTCAGTTTACTTCCTACATTAGAGTCTTAAAATTTTATAGTACAAACTTTTAAAATATTTTTCCTGATAATTTTTTTTTTTTTTGGTCTTTTTTTTGCTATTTCTTTGGGCCGCTTCTGCGGCATATGGAGGTTCCCAGGCTAGGGGTCGAATCAGAGCTGTAGCCACCGGCCTATGCCAGAGCCACAGCAGTGCTGGATCTGAGCCGCATCTGCAACCTACACCACAGCTCACGGCAACGCCGGATCGTTAACCCACTGAGCAAGGGCAGGGACCGAACCCGAAACCTCATGGTTCCTAGTCGGATTCGTTAACCACTGCGCCATGACGGGAACTCCTGATAATTTTTATTACAACACAATTTGTGAATGAGATTTCATTGCTATGTAAAATTCTATAACAATTGTTTTCCTTGAAGATACTATCCCATTGTCTTCGAATCCCTATTGCTGTTTATGAGATGTTCATTGTTAGCTCAGGTACTATTTCGTAAATAGTTTGTTTTATAGTTTTTAATAGTTCCTCTTTATCTTTGGTGTTCTATAATTTTACTTTGATGAGCTTATCATTTATTTTTTAATTTGTTTTCTATATGTACTCTGTAGGCGTGGCAGTGGTATCTAACTACCCACCAAAGTTTGTCCTTTCTCTTATTTGTAGTGTTGTCCCTTGCTAGCTGCTCCTTCCAAAGGGAGCCTTTTCCCTTGCTTTTATAGAGTTGAGGCAGTTTGTAAAAGCCTCTTTTGCTTAAATGCTCCCTTGAAATACTTGTCAAAAAAACAGTTGATATGAAATATTTTTCTTCAGAGTCAGCAATTTAATTCATATTGTGACTTCCTTGGACCATAAGCAAAGTTTGTGTAGTTTACTTTCCACCAGTGATTTGTGAATGAAAGTAATGTGTGTCACTTCCTGGCCACGATGGTTAAGAATTAAATGGGCTCTGTCTGCTATCTCTTTCTTCTTTTGCCTGTAAGAAAAACATTCAGTTCTTTGTCAGTGACAGAACCATGAGTATGAGGAGATTAAATTACCATTTGGAGGGAATCTGTCATTTAGGTACACTTTGGTGAAGAAGAAAGGAGACTTGTGTCAAATCACTGAAGTTTTTATAATTGTTGGTAACAGCTAGCATTATCTTTCATTTCATTTGGCTTCACCATCTTTCAAAAACTGTATACTGCTAATTGAATATATTTCTGAGAATGCAGGCTTTATCACAGAAGTGTTTATGCATGTAGAAACCTTATTGCAGAGTTTACACAATTAGGAAATATTATTTTGATAAATAAATGTAATCAGGAAGTCATTTTGGGTTCTAAGCAAGTAAGTTCTTGTTTTGTCTGTGTGTATGGCAGGGTGGTAGATAAGTGTTCATTTTAGTTGAAAAGTGGTTAAGATTTAAACATAAATGTTTGAAAGTTTCCAAAAATATGACTGAGAAGGGAAAAAAAGTTTCCAATATTTAAAGAGTTAGTTCAATTCTTAAAATTTACTTTGACTAGAGTGCATTTAAAATGGGAGAAAATTATATCTGGGTTTATTTAAGATTAAGGAAGGAGTGATTTATGCCTGGTCTCCTACATGTCCTGCATATCACATGGTTCTTTTGTGTGTTGCACAGGAATTGATCACACTTGGCTTTTTGAGTATCATCTCCAGATCATAGGAGATCTAAAATATTCCCCACATTCATTTAGAGGAAAATTGGTGCAGATAGATTGTTAAGACACTCACTCTTGTTCTGCTTAGGCAGAGCAGAAGAATATTGTGGTCTTAGCACCTTAAATATAGAAAAAAAGAAGCACAGACAAAAGTACATGGAGAAAACAACTAGATGCAAGGAGTTAGCAGTGAACCCAGTGACCTATGGTTAAATCACATGCTAGTGGGGTATATTCCATGTGTGAATCCATTAGAAACAATGGTAAAACCATTTCCCCTTATTTAAGACAGTAATGCTTTAGAACTGAAAATCAGACGTTTTTTGGTGGAGGAAAGAGTGTAATTTTTCTTATTGACAAGATGGTACGGAAAACAAATGCAGATAACCCAAGTGTTTCGAGTATAATTAGCTAGCATTTTGGTAATATTATGGGCTATAATAGTCATTATTTTTTGTAGTCTACTTTATTTTTTTTTTTCTACACAGGGTTTGCTTTAATCACAGCATTGTGATGTCATAGTAAAAAATTTAAAACAACTCGAATGTAAAACAATTGGGAATGATCAGTAAATCACTTGGACAATGGTACCTTACACAATCATTAAGAGTAAAAATCATGTTTGCAGGAGCTTTTAATAATATGAGGGTATTGTATATTCACTATGCACTTAATTATAGAAAAAATGAGTAGGAAAGACAGAAGTAAAAATTAATAGTGGTTGTTTCTAGAAAGTGGAATTACAGGTAATTTTTATCTTCTTTCTACTTTGTTATACATTTCCTTATCCTTCTAAAATGTACATGGATTACTTCTCTAAAAAAGGCATATTTTTAAAAAGAGGATTTAGGAGTTCCCACTGTGGCGCAATGGGAATGGCGACATCTTGGGAGCACTGGAACATAGGTTCAATCCCCAGCCCAGCACAGTGGGTTAAGGATCTGACATTGCTGCACCTGCAGTTTATGTCGTGACTACGGCTCAGATCTGATCCCTGGCCGAGGAGCTCCATATGCCTGGGGGACGACCAAAAAATAAAAAGAAAATTTAATTTTTTCTTTCATCTTTTTTAGGGCTGTACCCAGCACATGGTGATTCCCAGGCTAGGGGTTGAATCGGAGCTGTAGCTGCTGGCTACGCCACAGCCACAGCAATTCAGGATCTGAGCAGCGTCTGCAATCTTTTTGTAGTCTACTTTAATATTTATCTACTGTAATCATTTTTCCCCAATTTTCTTTAAGGTTCATCTCTTGATACCCAGTTTAGGAGTTGGTCTAGAATGTTTGTTTATAAAGTACATTTTAAATTAAATATTTTAAAGCAAATTTTATTGTTAATGAGGCTTTATCCATAAAATCATAATGTAAAGTATACGAAATGTGATTTTATGTATAATGTTGTGGTTTGCACATAACCTTTTAAAATGAATATGTTGCATTAAGAAAACTATGTATTCAAGATTTTTTTCAGTATAAAAATTTATTTTGAATTGAAATTTGTCTCTACAAAAAACTTTGCTGAGATATATGCTTAATATATAGTGGCTATGATCAATATGGGACATACGATTCAAAAAACAAGAATAAATAGAAAAAATGTTGAAATTACTTTCTGAAGAGTTTCAGCATGTTTATAAAATAAGTTTTTTATTTCCTGATACTACTCACTGCAAAAGCTATTTAAGTGTAATTGTCAGGATACTTCCTGAATATTCGTTGCTGATCAATGTTTTTTACTTTTTTTTTTTCCTGGAGACTTATGAGATAATTTGTCCTGAAGCAGGAATGGCCCTTAGAACTTTATATTTGGATGAGAAGTCTGCACCTTGAGAGAGCATTTCCCATCCAGTTCCTGCTTGGGGCTCCCAAAGTCTCATAGAGGAAAAACAGTTTACATCTGATAAACTTCTTACTAACTTTTTGTCTTACACCATTATTTCTGACAGAGTGTTATGTGGCTCTCACCGTTATCATTGTTGCTGCACTAGCTTGGTATATATGGATAGGAGCTATTTGGAGAACTGTATTTTTCTTATACCAGTTTTTTTCCTACCCAAAAGCTTCTTGTGTGTAATCACGGTATGTAAAAATGTGTGTGTTTTTCACATGTACTGCTAAGGAAAAACTTATTCTAATACTTATCAAATTGGTAAGGAAGAATGTGTTCAAGACTATTATGATAGGAGTCAAGATTATTGTCAATGGGGAAAGAGATGGGGTTTAACTCTGAATGCAGGAAGAAGTGGGGATTTAGAGCTTGGGAAGCAGGTTAGGGGGACTGGTGAATGGAAAATTACTGTGAGACATCAAGGGTAAGGGAATCTCACTAAACTGATGTAACAGAATTCTTGTTGAGGGCAGTAAAAAGGGTTCAGATGTTAGGCACAGGGATAAGGAATTTGATTAGAAATGAAGAGTGGTCAGTTATCAAGAATGGGGAATGAGGAATTTGATCGGTTATCAAAGGTTGGGGGAATTCTTTCTCAACAGCCTTAGCAGGATTCTTGCTAATACTGGGCTTTGTTGGCCTGGCCAGGATGGGGGCCACTGTTGAGGCCTAATAGAGAAGAGGGCTTAGAGAACCCTGGTTCAAGTTCAGCCAGGAGATGTCTTAACAGTACGCATCAGTGCTCAGATTTGACCATCTATATCAATGATTATACATGTATTTATTATGTACGTACATGATTATAGACCTATGAACTGGCTTCCTCCCCATTGGTTTTGATCTTTGAATTTAGTTATGTTGCTGTAGTGACCTCTGTCTCATTTTGTTCTGTCCTTTTATTTGTATTTCTTGAACCTTGCTGCTCTTCTTCCCATATTCACTAACATTTGCTCTGTCTGTGATGATTAGTCCCTTGAATAGCAGCAAAAAGAACTTCTATCACCTTCTCGATATTAGGCCTGGCATTTAGAAGATTTGCTTTCACACAGTTCTTTACATTCAAAACGGGTGGTTATTGGGTTTTTTACCTTTGTATTTTACTAAAAAAGGTATAATGAGTGTACCTTAAAATTTATCCATGTGGAAGTACAGTCCTGTGAGTTTTGGCAGACACAGACATATAAGAAACCATAGTCAAAATATAGAACTGTATCACTCCAAATATTTTCTGTGCTGTTGGTAGCCAGTGTTATTTCTTCATCCCTGATACGTGTCAACCACTGATCTGTTATATATCCCTATAATTTTACCCCTTCTGTAATATCATGTAAATGGAACGAAATAGTATATTGCCTTTTGGGACTGATTTCTTTGACTTATTGTAATACATTTTAAATGCATTTATGTTGTACATTTACCATCAGTTTATTCCTTCCATTTTGAAGTAGTATTCCATTGTAAGAATATGCCACAATTTATTTGTCCTTTTACCAGTTAAAGGAAATTTGGGTCGTTTTCAGTTTTTGGTGATTACGAATAATGCTTCTATAAAATATTCACATGGAATTTTGGAATAAACATAAGTTAAAAAATTTTTATATCTGAGTTGTTAAGTATCTATATACTTAACTTGATGTCAGCTGTCAAACAGTTTTTCAAAGTGATTGTACCATTTGTATGCCCAGCAGCAATGTGTTCTTCAGTTTTTTGTCTTTTTTTTTTTTACATTCTCAGCAGCTCTTGGCACAATAATGTTTGTTTGTTTTAATTTCAGCCATTACAGTAGCTGTGTAGTGGAATCTCATGTGGCTTCAATTTGCACTACCTTGCATTTAATATGCATTTAGGTTATATTCAGTTTGCATTTAACTAATAATTATCTTTTCCTGTGCTTGTTTACTGTCTTCACCTTTTCTTTAATGAAATACCTGTTCCCTTCTTTTGCTCATTATTCTTTTTTTTTTTTTTTTTTTGTCTTTTTAGGGCTGCACCCACGACATATGGAGGTTCCCAAGCTAGGTAGGGATTGAAAAACAGCTGTAGCTGCCACTCTATGCCACAGCCACAGCAAAGCCAGATCCAAGCTGCATTTGCAACCCACACACACCACAGCTTAACTGGATCCTTAATCTACTGAGCGAGGCCAGATATCGAACCTACATCCTCATGGATGCTAATCAAATTTGTTTCCACTGAGCCATGATGGGACTCCTGATTGTCTTATTTTGTTTTGAAGGTATTTTACATCCAGATCCTTTATCAGATATGTCATTTGTAAATATTTATATTCTCTTAACAGTGTCTCTGGAAGAACAGAAGTTCTTAATATTGCTGAAGTTCAATTTAGCTGTTTTCTTTCTCATGAATTGTACTCTTGGTGTCATATAGAAGAACTTCTTACCTAACCCACATCAAAAAAATTAAATTTTCCTCTGGAAGTTTTAAGTGTTAAATTTGAATCATTTTTGTGTATGGCATGAAGTATAGATCAAAGTTTGTTTTGTTTTTTTGAGTGTATCCAATTGTTCTAGCACCGCTTATGAAAATCCTTTCCTCCTATTGAATTGTCTTTGGTCTTTTGTTGAAAGTTAATTGGTCATATATGCGTGGGTCCTTTTTTTGGACTAGGCACTGTAATTTATTACTCTGTATGCTAGTATCAACATAGTCTTTTTTATTTTATTTGTATTTTTTATTAAAGTATAGTTGATTTACAATGTTATGCCAATTTCTGCTGTACAGCAAAGTCACCCAGCCATACATATATATACACATTCTTTTTCTTTCATCACCCCCCATCATGTTCTATCCCAGCAGATTAGACATAGTTCCCTGCACTGTAAGCAGGACCTCATTGCCCATCCATTCTAAACATAATAGTTTGCATCTACTAATCAAACTCCCAGTCCATCCTACCCCTTCGCCCGCCCCATGGCAGCCACAAGTCTGTTCTCCATGGCTGTGAATCTGTTTCTCTTCTGTAGACAGGTTCATGTGCCATATTTTAGATTCCACATATAAGCAATACCATAAGGTATTTCTTTCTCTTTCTGACTTACTTCACTTAGTGTGAGAGTCTCTAGTTCCATCCATGTTGCTGCAAATGGCAGTATTTTGTTCTTTTTTATGATGGAGTAGTATTCCATTGCATGTGTATATACCACATCTTTTTAATCCAATCATCTGTCAGTGGACATTTAGGTTGGTTCCATGTGTTGGCTATTGTGAATAGTGCTGCAATGAACATGTGGGTGCACATGTCTTTTTTAAGGAAAGTTTTGTCTGGATATATGCCCAAGAGTGGTATTGCTGGGTCATATGGTAGTTCTATCTATAGTTTTCTAAGGTACCTCCATACTGTTTTCCATAATGGTTGTACCAACTTACATTTCCACCAACAGTGATGGAGGGTTCCCTTCTCACCACACCCTCTCCAGCATTTGTTATTTGTGGACTTGTTAATGATGGCTGTTCTGACTGGTGTGAGGTGGTATCTCTTAGTAGTTTTCATTTGCGTTTCTCTAATTATCAGTGATATTGAGAACATAGTCTTGATTACTGTAGCTTTATAGTAAATCTTGCATTTGGTAGTGTGATTTCTAGAAGTTTTTTTCTTTTACAAACCTTTTTTGACTCTTTTAATTCCTCTGTTTTTTAATACAGATGTTAGAATCAGCTTGTTGATTCCTACGAAAAAACTTCGTTTTTTTATTTGAATTGTGTTATCAGCGAATTTATTGATTTATTGAACTGTCGGATAGATGAAGAATGATGTTCTTCTTCATTTATTTGTGTCCTCTTTGATCACTTTTATCGGTGGTTTGCCGTTTTCTGTGTATAGATTTTGTATATACTTTGGTTTATAACTACCTACATATATACAAATATCGAGTCATTATGTTGTCCACCTGAAATTTATGTTTCATTTATATCTCAATTGATAAAAAAATACAAAATATAAAGCTAAGTTCAGCAGTCAAAATGAAAATAAGGTTACTAAATAATTATAATATCTAACAGAATATTCATATTCTAAGTATTTGTCAAAACGCTTAAATATATATTATCCGTTATTTTATTCACTTTTCATTTGTCAGCTATTCTATAAGAACAATAAACACTTTTGCAAGTTTTATTATACCAAGCCCTGAAGTAGATCCTGAGGGTTTAACAACAAAAGTTCTATATCCCCAGAAGCTTATAGCCTAGTGTGGAAAGTCAAACTAGTAGTGGGCAACTACAGTAAAATAAGAGTAATTGGTAAGAAAAGAGTAGGCCCAGATGACATCGAAATCTTTGGAGGACTATCTAATCTCACTTTATCCTACTGCATTGGTGTAGAAATGGCATCAGTCTGACCAACAAGTAAAACTATCATGGTCTTACATTATAAGAAGTCTAGTATTAATCATCTGTGACTTACAAGATATTCATAAAACAAAATCCCAGAGGATAAATGTGAACAAATGAATACTGCTTTTCAAATAAGTTTTCATAAAAAGTAAGCAAAAGTGGTACTGTACAAAGTATCGACTTTTGTCCAAGTAGAATTTTGGACAAATTTTATTAAAAGACATTTTATAAGTTCATTTTAAGTTAAGTAGTAATAGAGTAACCAGGAATTATTTATTTAATAAACAAAAATTAGTACCATCAGTTGAATATTTACTGTGTGTCTAGTACCATAGTGCATCCATATCATGCATTATTTAATTAGTTAAATTATTAAGACACTGAGATTGTAGGGGGATAATCATTGAGCCGGTATGAAATTACACATCTAATAGGTAACAAAATTTGGGTTTAATTTAAAGCAAAAAATGTCAGAAATAGAAGGAGAATTTAATAAAAACTCAATTGAAACTGTTGATATGCTGGTTGTCTATGACAGATAATGCTGGAAAAGGTAAAAAGTAAGTTTATAATTCACTATCAATAGGTATTCTGGAGAAAGGAGGGTCAAGAAAGTTCAGTAGTCACACTTATCTTGTATAGATTTTCAGTTCTATTATAAAGAAACTTTATAACATTCACAGTCACCCTTTTTGGAACATTGTTCATAAACGTGAACACTGCTCTTCTACTGAATATATTAATTTTTGAAATTCTGAAGTCAAGGTATAGAGTTTTTGAGCATAATCATTTATAAAATACAAGAATACATGATAAAGAAGCTTCTTTATGTCAGATCCTAAAGGATATTTGTAAAAATTAAATGACATGAAATTAAATAAAAAATAGAGCATATGAATTGAGACTCTGCTTTGTAATTATAATAACATATATGTATATATAAAATCCTATAGCAAGTTTGAATTTTTAAATTTCTCCTTATAAATGTAGTAGCATATATTGTCTACTACTGCTTATACTATATTAATTGCTTTAGAGCCGGGTCATTTTATCCCTGCAATATTCTCCTGTAATAGCCTTAATTTCTTGCATGTTACAGATAACAAAATTACATCTTAGAGAGCATAAGTATCTTGCCCAAGATCACACCATTTAGTAAATTGAAGGGCTCATATCTGATTTCAGATATTGCATTCCTTTTCTTATATTGTATTCTCTGTACTGAATGCACTTAAAAGCAAAACAAAAAAAAACCCAGTGCCTCTTTTGTCACACTTCAGCATTTCTACTTCAGCTTTACCATCTAATTAAATTACAAAAAAACAGGTAGTTTTAGTTTACAACTACCTAAAATCCTGGCATTATTATTTTTACTTTAGAATTAGGCCTTGTGAAACTCAAACGTGTCATAGTCTTTATGTCAGGATATATAATTCTGGACATTTTCAGCCCTCTTACTGCATTATACTATTTTTACCAAACAGATCTTACAGGTTTTATTTCAAGATATAATACTATAGACTGCAACATTATTTTATTTATAAATAGTGCTTTTTTCCACTTTGGTTAACAAAGTATAGATTTTTATGAAGTTCTTGAAGAAATTTCAATAAATGTAAATTGGGCAGATGATTACAATGAATATTTGATTCATTTCAAATAATGAAGCTAATTTACTCCATAGGATTAGCATCTGTGTTGTTTTTTTTTCTTTTAACTCTCTTAAAATTGCCTCTTGTTAATACATTGTATAATCTAGAACATAGAAGATTTGATATATTCAATTTGGTTCTAGATGAAATATTTCACATTTTGTATGTTTGTATGAAACCTGAAACTATTCTAGTTAGGTTTAGATCAAATGGATATATTTTAGCACTGTTATCAGGTGGGCTTTGTACTGGTGGCTTCCTAGGGTAGGGAGCTTAGATTAGTCTCAGTTTTCTTTTTCCAGTATATAGAGTGCAATGAGTAATTTTGCTCATATATTATTTTCTCTTCTGTATTTTTACTTTGGCATAGATGTCTAGAAGTAAAATTAATTATATGGCAAGAATTTTTGTTATTATTATAACTCTTACTGTTATTAATAGTTTAAGATTTTGTCGAATAAAATTGTGGGTACCAATTTATAAATAACAAGCAATACCAGAAAGTGCTTATTCACTGAGCTTTTTACCAACACATATAAACTTTTAATTTGGTAAATAAAACCTGTTAGGTTTAAGTAATGGTTAATTTTATGTCTCAGCTGGCCTGTGCTGCTTGTTTGGTCAAACACTAGTCTGGATATTATTGTGAAAGTGTTTTGTAGATTTAATTAGCATTTATAATAAATTGACTTTAAATAAAGATTATCCTAGATAACATAGGTGGGCCTCCTCCCATCAATTGAAGGTCTAAAGAGCAAATACGGTAGTTTCCCCCAAAAAGAAATTCTTCCTCAGTTTGTAACATTGAAATCCTGTCTTGAGCTTCCAGCCTGCATTCTTGCCCTAAGATTTACACAAATGCCAGCCTAAGCTAATTCCTTAATGTACATAACTCTCAGTTCCCCCTCCCCCTCTCCCATTGGTTCCGTTTCTGTAGAAAATCCGGACCAGCGCAGTGTGTAACATTGTATTATTGCCTATCTTTGCCATTGTCCTGACCTTCTAAGGATGCTTAAGCACTTTTGCATGCTTTTCTGTACATATTCTGTGCCATTTGTCTATTCGAGTTTTCTTTAGTTATGTATATGCTGGGAAGCCTATATTTGTATCTGTCACTCTTATCACATCTGTCATTTTAGGGCATGCCAAATGCTTACTGCAGATCATATGAATATGTGTTTGTTTAGGAAGGTTTCGAGAAATTCTGATTGTCGTCTTTACTGTGTTTAAGCAAAAATATTATAATTACATCAAAATAGTTGTTTAGTTTTCTTGTAATTCAAACAATTCATTTGGTTATGTTAATTCATCAAGTTTTTTGGTAATTACTTTTTCATACTGCTGTTTATATGGGTAAAAGGGTAGCTATCAATATTCAGATTTTGCAAAAATTAATGGCAAATATTATTAATCTTTTTACTTAATGTATGATGATTATAAAGTAATAACAACACTAATTGTATTACTTTTATAAGTTATGGTCTTATTATTCTAATCCATTCTTAGCATACCATTAGGATCACTTGAGTCTCATTCTCATAAAATAGGCAGAAAAAGTGTGCCTTGAGACCACTGATCTGCAGGAAAAGCACATTTTATTACCTGCTAATTATTGTCGCGAATGTATATAGTGATATATGGCAGATTGTGGCTGGTCATAAATTTGTTTTTCTCCCTTACCACATACAGTTAATTTAAGAGAGTGAACAAAGAAGTGAAATTTTAAATTGAAATCTGCTACACAGAAAATAAGAAGCTTACTTCCTCTTTCTGCTGAATATATCCTTTGAGAGAACAGGCAAATCATCATCCTCATGTAATATAATGCAAGTAATATTCACATTATGAAGGAAGCCATGGAAAAGAATAGTCCTGCTCATTACTTGCGGGGAAAATTTGTAGTAAACCAAAGGAGAAATTAAGATTGAGTGAGACCTGTTTAATTTTTTCTTCACTAATTCCTGGGTTGTGTTTTGTTTCTTCTTTCACTACTCTTCCTCAGTACCAAGATCATTTTTTGACAGGGGACATTGTTGAAGGACAACAGAAACCCTAGAGTAGTGAAAAGATTGCTATTATGCAATTGCTGTTGTCTGCTGATAATATGTACATAATTGCCTGTCCAGGTGAATGGTGATCCAGGGACTCACAAATGAAAGCAGTGAAACATGGCCTGTGATCTTCTGAGGCATGTAAAAAGAGTGAGCTAAGTACCCTAGACTGTAGGTGCCAAAGTATTCATTACATTCAACAAGAATAATTCACAAATCAGTGACTTTCATGATGTTTTCTAGCATGATTCCAGAATGGATTTTTAAAAAGGAATGGCAACTTCTGGAACCAAGATTAATTTCCTAAGAAAATATTGTCAGCGCAAGTAATCCTTTTGAAGGACAGATTTGCTAGACTAGTCAGAAAAATGGGGCAGGACAGATTATCTCAACTTTAATTCAGTCTCTCACAAAATCGTTGTGAAGAAAAATATGAAATATATGAGGACAAGTGTATGTATTAAATAATTGGCTAAATGGGCCCACCAAATATATAAACATATGGATTAATATGCCCTTAAAGGAATCGTCTCTGCTGTCTTCCTCTTTATCCTGCTCACTATTATTTTCAGTGATTTGGATGGTAATATTGAAAGCCTTTTTTCCCATTTGAATGTAATGTGAAGTTGTATTTAAAGTATTGTAAAAGTTGAAGTAGTGGGGCTATATCCAAAGTCTAAATTCAAAAAGAAGAAATACTGTCATATACTTAAAACTGCAACATTAGTAGAGGATTAGGAGCCAAACTCAGCCCTACAACATGAATTTAACACTTAGAGTTTTTATTTAACAGTAAGTTTTAAAGGCACGTTTGAACAAACAAACAAAAAACGAATATCATTTTAGTCTGTATAGCACTAGGAACTATAATTAGTCACTTGTGTTGGAGCATGATGGAGGATAATGTGAGAAAAAAGAATGTATACATGTATGTGTGACTGGGTCACCTTGCTGTACAGTAGAAAATTGACAGACCTCTGTTAACGAGCTATAATGGAAAAAATAAAAATCAGTATAAATATGCCAGAAAAATAAAAAATAAAAACGGTGTCCAGGAAAAAAAAAAAAAAAGAAATAGTGACCCATTAAGTTTTCTCAGAAAAATTTTGAAGACATACTTATAAGTTTTTTCATTTATCCCTAAAACTGTGGCGCTTATAACACTTTGATAGTATGAGTGGCTGTGAAAGAGGAAATAGATGGAGTGAGGATTGAAGTTCAGATTAAAAAATTATCAAATTTAGGAGTTCCCGTCATGGCTCAGTGGTTAACGAATCCAACTAGGAACCGTGAGGTTGTAGATTTGATCCCTGGCCTTGCTCAGTGGGTTAAGGATCCAGCATTGCCGTGAGCTGTGGTGTAGGTTGCAGGTGCGGCTCGGATCCCGTGTTGCTGTGGCTCTGGCATAGGCTGGTGGCTACAGCTCTGATTCGACCCCTAGCCTGGGAACCTCCATATGCTGCGGAAGCGGCCCAAGAAATGGCAAAAAGACAAAAGAAAAGAAAAAAGAAACTTAACAAATTTACCTTAAGTAGCATTTCAAAACAGCATGTACAATTACATAATATATGCATGATCTAAGCTTTTACTCTATTAACTAATTTAATATTTATATTTCATTTTGTAGTAGAATGTAACAGATTAGACTACCTGGAACAGAAGTGTTTGCAGCTGTGCCCTAACGAGTAATCCTGTCAGCTCTTCTCAGTAGAAGAGCCTAGAGTAAATGGAAGTTTCCAGAGGCCAGCAGCTTCCAGCTCTTCCAAAGCAGCCTTCTGTTTACCACACTGTGCCTTCTTATTAAAGCCCATGGATCCAGGGCTTCCAGGAACTCACGTGTAGTCTAACAGAATGTAGTTTAAAGCTTGCTACCACAAGGGTTAATACATACCAAGGGGACTATGAATGTCCCTAAAGGAAGGAGTAGGAAAGAATATGGTAGAATTTGGGGAGTTAAATTTAGTAATAGAATGGTCTTGCAAAGATTTGTAAAAATTTATTTTAAAAAGTTAACTGTAACAATTTGTCATCTTTCAGAGTTCCTGTTGTGGCTCCGTGGGTTAAGAACCCAACTTGTATCCATGAGGATGAGGGTTCGATCCCTGGCCTCGCTCAGTAGGTTAAGGATCCTGCATTGTCACAAGCTGCAGCATAGGTTGCAGATGTGGCTTGGATTGCTTGTGCGGCTGTGGCTGTGGCATGGGCCCACAGCTGCAGCTCTAATTTGAACCCTAGGCTGGGAACTTCTATATGCTGCAGGTGCAGTCCTAAAAGGAAAAAATAACTAAAAACAGTGTTATATTTAGATTGCGTGAATCTGTCTAGAGTTACAGCTAGGTTAGTTTTTCTGTGCTCTTATCTTGGAATATATGGGACTGATGTAATGTTGAGTTTAGCCTGTTATGCACATCACAGGTAAGTCAGGCACAGTCTGTTTATTTTGTGATTCGGATGTATTTTGCAAAATGTGATTTTTGTTTCCATTCACAGTTCTCCCTCTTGGGCCAGCTGTCAGTAATACTGTTTTTCACTTTATCAGTGTAATTGTAATCTTTTTCTTTTTTAACCTGTGGTGAAGAAAGTTAATCATATTTCTCAGTTTGTGGCGTATTATCCTATTGGGTCTTACAAAACCCTTCCGTGTGTGTGTGTGTGTGTGTGTGTGTGTGTGTGCGTGCGTGTGTGTGTCCTTATTCCCTGCTCCTAATGTGTTCCCTCTCTTTGGGGGAACCATTTTAATACATGTCTCTATTTGAATGTGTTCTTCTGACGTGTATTATTTTGTGTGCATGTATTTTTATTTTATAAAAATTGTATTATTTATAGAACTCATCCTGGTCCCTGCTCTTGACTGTGCTTCTAAGTTCACAGGACGTTTTGCTCTTAAAATCTAAAACCGTTGCCAAGTATGCGTATAAATCCTGTGCTTTAATATCGACCTGTTACTATTTGTAAATTGAATTTATTTTTCTAAATTTCAGAATCTTTGGTATGAATCCACCACTTTTTTCCTATCCACTCACCCATAATGGACATCAAGGTTCATCAACCTAGAAATTTTTATGTGCCCTTTTAGTTAGTTCAATGTAAGAAAATAAAGAAAAGGAAATACCTCAGTTCATCCATCTGTCAGTTGTTTATTGTCATCTCCATCCAAGAGTGTAATTGCTGTATGAAAGGCTATGCAGATATTTAATTAACGAAGTACTGCCAATCTGTTCTCCAAAATGGTGGTGACAAGACTACATAGTCCTAATGCAATCCACAGATCACGGCATCCCCATATTCCCCCAGAGACCTAGCATTATCCAGCTTCTAAGTTTTACTTTTTAAAATAAGCCATAGATAACTTCATTCTTAATTGGAATTTCTTATCATAAATTAAATTGGGGGTTAACTTTTTGATAAATTGCCTATTCTTTAGCCTTTTTCTTCTTCTTCTTCTTTTTTTTTTTTTCCAGTTCACCATTGATCTCTTTCTCTTTCAGTTTGCAGGTATTCTTTGTAAATTGAAATATTAACCCCCAGTGGTTTTTAAATAAAACAAATTCCTTTCATCCGTAAATGGAATACTAACGTTATTCTTAGTGTCCATCGCTATAAAAAAATCCCTAATTTGATATAATCCAATTAATCATTTTTGCCTTGTGGTTTGTACAACATGTCTTTAAAAAATTCCTTTACTATTCTTACAGCCAAAGGCTTATTTGTACATGTTTTTCTTATTAACTTTATAATTTTACCTTTCAAATTTTAGTATTTTATCCCTGTGGAGTCTTTGTTTATACTGTTAATGATCCAGTATCCATTTTCATGTTTCTCCCTAAAATAAGCCACTTCTCCTAGTAGCATAGACATGAGGAGTTGGCTCCTGGTTAAAAACCTGTATGTAATTTTTCTTTCTTTAGACCTGATTACAGTCGGTGACAGGGACTTTAACTGAAAGGTCTGACAGGGAAAACTACCCTCTCCTCACTAGATTTAGTGTACCCAGTCAATGCATGGTAGCCTTTGAAGTATGTTGTGTTCAAGTACTAAGACCTCACTTTTGACCATTCTCATCTCATAGTTGCATTCCTGCCTCAAGTGCCTTCATTCCTCCATCTCTTTTCTGAGGCCTTGGGCCTTGGGAGCAGGGAAAAACCTTAAAGACACGCTCCTCCAGTCTGATTGTCTTAAGTATTTTCCTCTCCTTGTCCTGCCTGCCTTTTCTCCTTCCCACTCCAGGGTCCATAAAACATCTAGAGACATTTGTAGCAATGAGATGACTGAATTCTGTGCTGATTCACATGAACTTGAGCTTGTTTTCCACTGGAGAAAACAGAGTAGGGAGGAGTCAGAGAGTTCTAAGCACTTGCTTATGCTAGCAACTGAGTGATTGAAGGCATCTTTGTGACATTCACTTGGGTTCATGGTTGCTAAATCAATACCTCCCACAGCTGAGAACTTTCTCTCTCCAGCTCAGCTGAGCTGAAAATATGAAGGCTTTGGATCTCAAAGGACAGTTCTTGTACCAGCAGCTTCCATATCAGCATCACCTGGGAGCAGTTCCCTAGCACTACTTGGAGGCTCCTGAATCAGAAACTGCTCTTGGGCCAGTCAACCTCTGCATAAATCCTTTGGGTGATTCTGATACATGGAGAAGTTTGAGAACCACTGAAAGTACAGTTTACGCTTTGTCCATTGTTTGTGGTGCTTCTTTAACCTATATTCAGTTCCCATGTACACATGAGTCTGTCCCTGAGCTTTCTGTCCTGTTGCATTGATCTATCTGCTATTTTTGCATGAATACCATGTTATTTTTATTACTGTAATTTATTAGTTTGGTTTGTCTTAATATGTAGTATGGCAAATCCCTGCTCTTCTTAATGTTTTTTTTTTTTCTTTCAACATTTTAATTATTTTACTCCTCTCTTTTTTTAGCTTGCATCACTTCTGAAGAGAAGTCTACTTGTCATTCTTACCTTTTCCTCTTTATAAGTACTGTTTTCTTTTACCCCCCTCTGACTTCTTCCAAGATTTTCTTTTTCTTTGTTATTTTGCTATTTCAATATGATACACATAGGTGTAGGGTTTGGGAGGATTTTTTTCTTTTTTTCTTTGAATCTTGCTGGTGTTCTCCATGTTTCCTGTATCTATGATTTGGTGTCCTTAATTTTAGAAAATTCTTTGCCATTATTACTTCAAACATTTCTTCTGCTTTATTCTGTCCTTCTCCTCCTTTGGCATTTCAGTTACACATGTTATGCCTTTTTAAATTGTCTCATGGTTCTTGACTGTTGTGCTCTGTGTTTTTGTTTTACTTTTTTTCCCCCTCTTTGTGCTTAGGTCTAGGAAATTTTCCTTGGCCTATTTTCATGCTCATGAATCTTTCCTCGGTTAGGTTGACTGTTGATAAACTCATCATGGCATTCTTTCTTTCTGTTCTGACTTGTAGTAGTATTTCTTAATTTCTTTATTAGGGTTTCCATCTGTACCTTATCCACCTGTTCTTGCATGTTTTCTTCTTTTCCCATTAGTTTTCTCACATATTGATTATTTTTATTTTAAATTTCCAGTCTGGGAGTTGCCATTGTGGCTCAGTGGTTAACGAATCTGACTAGGAACGACAAGGTTGCAAGTTTGATGCCTGGCCTCACTCATGGGGTTAAGGATCAGCATTGCCATGAGCTATGGTGTAGGTCACGGACTCGGCTCGGACCTGGTGTTGTTGTGGGTGTGGTGTAGGTCGGTGGCACAGCTCCGACTGGACCCCTAGCTTGGGAACCTCCATATGCCGCTGGTGTAGCCCTAGAAAGGACAAAAAGACAAAAATAAATAAATAAATTTCCAGTCTGATAATTCACAAAATTTCTATCATATCTGAAACTGGTTCTAATGCTTTTGGGGGGACCCTCAGACTTTTTTAGCCTTTTAGCATGCCTATAATTTTTTGTTAAAAAATGATTTTGCAACTATAGTGACTGATGTTATATTTATTGTAGTGATCTTTTCTCAGTATGTACAAGTATCAAATCATTACATCGTATACCTGAAATTAATGTTATATGTCAATTATACCTTAATTTAAAAGAAAGATGGGGAGTTCCTGTTGTGGCTCAGCAGAAATGAGCCTGACTAGTATTCATGAGGCTGCAGGTTCAGTCCCCGGCCTTGCTCGGTGGGTTAAGAATCCAGCGTTGCCTTGAGCTGTGGTATAGCTTGCAGATGTGTCTCAGATCCCACGTTGCTGTGGCTGTGGCGTAGACCCCTAGCCTGGGAACCTCCATATGCCACAGGTGTGGGAGTTAAAAGCAAAAAAATGAAACAAAGTAAAAGAAAGGTGAGTAATTGGAATTGAGGTAAATAGACTTTTAGTGGGAGGTTTTGTTAATTTGGCTAGTGGTAAGTATGTTTAATGTTTTCTGTTGCTGTACATTGCCAGAGGGTTCAGATTCCTGAAAAGTTCTTGCTTTAGTTTCCCCCCTTGTCTTGGCTTCCCTAAGAACTCCTCCTTGGAAAAGTCTGCATCTTTCAGCTCTTTCAGTTGTTATTTACTGTAATATACTAGAACTCTTTTGGTTTGTGACATAACACACTGAGAAGGAAATTATTCTGTAATCTTTTGATTATAAATCTTCATCTTTTAGTGGGCCTGTGACTTTCACAAGTGTTTGTTGGCTTTCCCCCCCACCCTCCTTTATGTGAGTCCAGATGGCTAGAGGGAGCTGGACTCTTGGTGATGCCCTTTGCCTAGGTGTGGAAAGTTTTATACAGTTTTGATAAAATCTTTTCACCTAAGGAATAGGTTTTTGTTATGGAGAATGCTCTTGGCATATCAGTGGTTATTTTTTCTTCTCCCCTCGCCAGAACCAAAAGGGGAAGTTTCTTGACTTTTATTTGAGATGCTGATGGGATTTCTGAGGAGGCAACCCATCAAAGTGTGTAGAACCCCTAAGCTGTCATCCCTCAAGAGTTATCACTCTTAACCTCACTCAGCCTCCCACAGCTCCTCAGATTTGCCATTTAAGTGTCTACCAGTTTATATCTCCAGTAGCTTCTGCTCCAGCCAAGATGATCTTGGCTGTAACTCACCGGATTTGCCTACTTGTAAACTGGGGCAGGGGGTTGCTCTCACAGTCCTCTGATGGTTCCATGAGGCATCATGGATCTTTGGTTCAGTATTTTTTCTCCTGCTAAGAATCAGTGTGATCCTCCAAGCTCTTCAGATGTCAAAGCTGAAACGAAAAGTGATATTTTCATTATCAACTTCAGCAAGTTTTTGTAGCTGTCAAATCTATTCTTAGATTAAAGCTTCTATTGAAGGCTTTACTTGCAGATAAGACCAATAAATGCACAGTAACTCTAATTGAAGTTGAAATGGGGATGGTCTAGGGCTCTTTTGGACAGAATTTGGAAAGCATTTGTCTCTCCTATGAACTGATCAGGATCAGGGCTGAACCCTTCTGAATATTCGATTGTTTTTTGTAAGCATTCTGTCTTTAATTGATGTTATGATTTAATATTATATTTTTCGTTATGTAATATACTCACTCATGATCACAGTGTTTACTGTGTATCCTCATGTATTTCATAGATATATTGTTTATTTGCAGAAAATAATGGAGTATGATGTATTTCATAGATATATTGTTTATTTGTAGGAAATAATGGAGTATGTTGTATTTAAATATGTATTTTAGATGACTGTAGAAAATAAAATATTCTGCTTAAAAAAAAAACTCCCCTGCTTGTCTAGAGAATATTTTTTTTCTTGTGTATGGAAGAGAGAGTCATTGTCTTTTTAATATATACATTTTTTCTCTAGATGATTGTGTAACCTTTTAAGAAAGTATGCTGATGATGTTTGATGTGATGACTTCATTTCCTATCTAAACGATATTAAAGATGTGATAATCTTTCCCAAGGTGTTATTCACCAAATCCGCATTTCATGATAATTATAAGGTTTATGTGAGAAAATTACCAGACCTTTCTTAAATCTTCCAACTTCAGAGTCTTAAAACTTTCAGCTAAATTTTGAGGAGTGGGGCTGGAAGTCTGACATATAATTCTTTTTATTGACTTTCCAATTTCTGTCATGTTATATATGCTTCTGACCTGTTTTTCAACTGAACCAGTAATTTAGTCCATTACTGGTCTGTGTAAATCTTAGCCACAGCTATTTCCCAAGGTGGTTTTGGGTCTAACGAGTGGTTGGTGTTGATGTCCAGCAGGAAATCTTGCAAACCAGATGATTGGTGTGGTTCAAACTGTAACCTTGTTAAAGCATTGGTCAGGTTGCACTTAAAGTTATTTAATTAGTTTCCCAATAATATTTGTGTACAATTTTTAGGTGACCACTACTTTTTTCTCTTTCATCATAGTACAGAAAAAGACAGTTGCTTCTTGTTATCAGAGCTGGATATTAATGTGATACACTTTTTTCTTTATCTTTAGGCACTCATTTTAATAACTATTAGAATTTCTCTTGAATACCAGTATCTATAACAGTGTCGTGAACTTAAATTGAAAACATTTAATGTATTAGGCACTATAGAAAGTTTTTTAAAAATTTAAGAATAGTCTCTGCCTTCAAAAAACTAATAGCCTTTTTAAATATTTAAGGAACTTTTTTAAAAATACAAGAATGTTCTTTGCCTTTAAGAAACTAATAGTCATATTATGAGATATAGCTATAAAATAAATTATTATAAAATGTAATAAACAATATAATGCATTATAGATAGAAACAAAAATACTCTGGGATTATAAAGAAAAGAACAGGCAGTTTTTTCTGAGTTTTCAAGAAAGAGTTCACAAGAGATAACATTTTAATGGGAATTGAAAAATTGGCTTTTGACTGGAAGAGAAATTAAGGCTATTTTAGGTGCACAGAAGTGCTACGTGTTAAAATTAATTTAAGTGTATGTGTACTTTATTCTTCAAGATTTTTCTTAAGTTTATTGAAGTATAATTCACATAAGTAAAATCCATCTATTCTTTGGATTTTGACAGATCTATATAACTTTCAGTTACCACCTAAATAAAGATTAAAATAAAACATTCCCATCACGTCCCCAAATTCTCTCATGTCTCTTTGTAGACAGTGTATATATACACATATTTTTAAGAGATTTCAAGTAAAATTTTTGAGTGTAAATTTTTTTTGTCTTTACTTTTCTGATATTGAATAATTTTACCCTAGATGGTATATGGTATATATATAGTCCAATTTTGGACTATTAAGATAGCTATCTTAGTTAATTTAGGAAAGGCTATTATAAGTTAATTATTTAATAATTTATAGACATAGTGTTTTTCATCTTACACTGCAAAATCTTTCCATTAGTAAGAGGAAAGTGAGGTGACTCAAAACCGTAGTATTAAATACACAGCTTTGTTGTGTTATTTTATAAAAGCATGGAGATGACAAAAGAACAAACTGTTAGTTTTAAAAAGAAAAGCATGGGAGTTTCTATTGTGGCTCAGCGGTTAATGAATCTGACTATCATCCATGAGGACGTGTGTTTGATCCCTGACCTCGCTCAGTGGGTTAAAGGATCCAGCATTGCCATGAGCCCTGGTGTAGGTCACATATCTCGAATTGCTGTAGCTCTGGCCTAGGCCCATGGCTACAGCTCTGATTCAGCTCCTAGCCTGGGAACCTCCATGTGCTGCAGGTGTACCCCTAAAAAGACCATAAAAAAAAAAGAAAGAAAAAAGAAAAATATGGAAACATGACACTGGGAATAAATAGTTAAAATGAGTGTTTTAACATACCCATTTTTATGCAAAACCAAAATAATGCTTTATGTAGGATTCATTCAATTTTGTCAGTATCATTCTTAGCACATCCTTGTATGATTTGCAAAAGCAGATGTAGTCACTGCTCTAAAGAAGCTCATAGTCATATGGGTATCTGATTTCTGTCATTGTATTTATTTACTTAAAACATTTTTAGAAAAAGTAGACATTCATTTGAATTTGCCATAAATAAATTTTGTATATATTGGAAAGAGATACAAGAAGTTATATATAGATTCCATTAGGATTTTACATATAAAAATATTGTTAGAATTCACTGTTTAAGGGATAATAAACTCTATTTAGGATAGATACTCCAAATCAGTGAATTTCTCTGTGATGAAGTACATACTTAAGTGTTAAGCTAAAAAAATTTCACGTCCCCTTTGTTTCTCTGTAACAAAGAAAAGCTCTGCCTATGCCACGTGTGTCCTGTAGTTGCTCAGTCCTATAGGTGACTGTGACAAATCAGTATGGCTAATTCAGTATAAAATTTATTTAGAATTTTTAAAAAATTTCACTTATTGCATTTTTCAGTTTCTCAATTATTGATTCCTAATTACTACATATTTGGCGAATTTTCATAAATGTTTCATATATACTTGAAAAGAACGTGTGTTCTCCCCTATTTAGCCATCAATCAAGCATGTTGGTTGTGATCAGATTTTATGTTACTCTACTAATCTTCTACTACTTGATCTGATTATTGAAAGAAATGTGTTAAAATCTCCTTGTCTTATGATAAGGCTGTCAATTTTTCATTTCATTTCTATCAATTTTTGCTTTATATATTAAGAAACTATATTGTTATGTACAAATTTAAATTTGTTCTGTCTTCCTGGTATCATTTTGCAGTGATATCTATTCTAGGAATGCCTTTTACCTAAAGTCTATTGTTGATATAAATATGACTAAATTTTATCTTGGTTAGAATTTCTCAAGCTCTTTACCATAGATAAATTATCAGTCTTTCCGTGTTTAGATATATTGCTTATAAACAGCAGATAGCTGGCTTTTTATTGTTAATTTGGCTTGACAGTCTTTTTTTCTTAAGTAGGCTATAATTTTTAGAGCAGTTTTAGATTGACAGCAGAACTGAGCAGAAAGTACAGAGAGTTCCTGGGAGTTCCCACTGTAGCTCAGAGAAAATGAACTCAACTGCTATCCACGAGGATGCGGATTCAATCCTTGCCACCCCCCCCAGTGGATTAAGCATCCAGCATTGCCACGAGCTACGGTGTAGGTCACAGATGTGGCTTGGATCCCATGTTGCTATGGCTGTGGCATAGGCCAGCAGCTGTAGCTCCCATTCTACCCCTAGCCTGGGAACTTCCATGTGCCACAGGAGCCGCCTTTAAAAGGAAACCAAAAAAAAAAAAAAAGAAAGAAAGAAAGTACAGGGAGTTCCTATATAATCATTGGCCCCAAATGTGCAATCTTCCCCTCCATCAACATCCCACACCACGGTGGTACTTATTTTGATTCATTATTATCAGCAAATGTCTATAATTTACATTAGCAATTAGTAAATTATTGGCATTATACATTCTATAAATTTAAACAAATGTGTAGTAATATGTATCTACTATTATAGTATCATTCAGAATACTTTCATTTTTAAAAAATGTGTCTGCATTCCACCTATTGATCACTCCTATCCTAGGCTCTACAGTCAGCAATTCCTAATATTTTTGTCTCCATAGTTTTGCTTTTTTCAGAATGCCATATGGTTAGAATCATACGGTACTGTAACCTTTTCAGATTGACTTCCATTACTTAGTTAAATGCATTTAAATTTCCTGCATGTCTTCTCATGGCTTGAAATGCCTTTTCTTTTAGCATTGTCTGTTGTCTGATTGTACCACAGTTGTCTGATTGTACCACAGTTCATACTTTCACCTACTGTGAGACATCTTGCTTGTCACCCAGTTTTGGCAATTAGGAATAAAAGTCCTGTAAATGTCTTTGGCAGGTTTTTGAATGGGCGTAAGTTTTAAACACTTTTGGATAAATACCAGGGAGTGAGATTGCTGGATCTTAATGATAAGAGTATAGTAGTTTTATTAAAAAAAAAAAAAAAAAAAAAAAAAAACTCCCAAACTGTCTTCCAAAGCAACTGTACCATTTTACATTCCTGTACGCAGTTAAAAGAGAATCCTTGTTACTCCACATCCTTTCCAGCATTTAGAGTTGTTAGTATTTTAGATTTTAACCATTCTAATAAGTGTATATTGGTATCTCATTTTAATTTGTAATTCTGTAATGACATATGGTTTTCACATGCTTATTTGCCATCCATATATATTCTTTGGTGAAGTGTCTATTCTGATGTCCATTTTTCAATTGCCTTGTTCATTTTTTATTGTTGAGTTGTAAAAAATCTTTGTATATTTTGATTAACAACCTTTTATGGGATATATCTTTTGCAAATATTTTCTTCCAATCTGCAGCTTGTCTTCTCATTTTCTAGGTATTGCCTTTCTCAGAGCAAAAATTTTCCACTTTAATGAAGGTCAACTTGTACGTTATTTTTTTTCATAGATTGTACTTGTGGTGTTGTATCCAAAAAGCTATTGTCTTACCCAAGGCTGTCTAGGTTTTCTCCCATGTCATTTTCTAGGAGGTTTATATTTTTTTCTCTAGGAGGTTTTACATTTAAAAAAATTTTTTTCTAGTAGGTTTTATATTTCTACATTTAGGCCCATGAACCATTTGGAATTAATTTTTGTGGAGTGAATAGGTCTATATCTAGATTCATTGCCTGTGGATGTCCTATCATTCTAGCAACAATTGTTGCTGTCTTTGTAACATTGTGTAGCCTTTGCAAAAATCAGTTAACTATACTTATATGGGTTTATTTCTGGACTCTCTGCTCCATTTACCTCTTTGTCTGTTCTTCTCTAAATACCACACCATTTTTATTGCTATAGCTTTATAGTAAATCTTGAAGTCAGATGGTGTCAGTCCTCTAACTTTGTTCTTCTTCAATATAAATTCCCAAGAGTATAATTTATATAATTGTTCTTTGACTCTTTAATCAAAATTTTATATTTTTCTCATATAAATCTTGTACATGTTTTGTTAGATTAATAACTGAGTTTTCCTTTTGGGAGGTGGTAATATGAATTATGTTGTGATTTTAATTTCACAGTTGTTGGAATATAGGAAAAGGGTTGACCTTTGAATATTATTCTGGTATCCTGCAACCTTATTATAATTGCTTATTAGTTCTAGGAATTTTTTGGTCAGTTCCTCAGGATTTTCTATAAAGATTTTCATGTCAGTTGTGAACCAAGTCAGTTTAGTTTATTTTCCTATTTTATTTCCTAATTTTATCCTATTTCATTAACTAGGACTTCCAGCACAATGATGGAAAGCATTGTAAAAGGCACCATCCTTAACTTGTTCCTGATTTTAGCCAGAAAGTTGCAAGTTTCTCCCTATAAGTATAATGTTAGCTGTAGGGTTTTGGTAGATGTTCTTTACCAAGTTGAATGAGTTTTTCTCTACTCTTCGTTGCAGAAAATATTTTTATGAACGGCAGTTGGGTTTTGTCAAATGGTTTCTCTTCATCTCTTTCAGATAGTTCCTTTTTATAGAAGAACAACTGATTTTTTTTTTCTGTTCTGAAATGTTATTGAATTCATTTGTTAGTCATAACAGTTTCTTGGTGGAATCTTTAGGATTTTCTATTTCTAAGTTTATGTCACCTGCAAACAGAAACAGTTTTTCTTCTTTTACTCTGATTTGGATTCCTTTTATTTCTTTTTCTTGCCTAGTTGTTCTGTAAGTGTTCCAGTATTATGTTGAATTAGAAATGGTCAGAATGGGTACCCTTGTCTTGTTCCTTATCTTAGAGGAAAAGTTTTCAACATTTCACCAGTGGATATGGTATTAGCTATTGACTTACCATATGTGGCCTTTATTGTGTTGAGGTACACTCCTACAGTCACCAAGTTGTTCAGAGTTTTTGTCATAAAAAGATGTTAAATTTTGTCAAATACTTCACTGCATCTATTGAGATAAAATTTAAAGTGCTATTAGATTGTAGTGAATTATTCTTCCCTGAAGTATGTTTTTGGCAAAC
This sequence comes from Sus scrofa, assembly GCF_054392235.1. Lineage (NCBI taxonomy): Eukaryota > Metazoa > Chordata > Mammalia > Artiodactyla > Suidae > Sus > Sus scrofa. Next base: position 52,095,914 of record NC_139387.1, on the reverse strand, counting down.
TGTCTTAATTTGTTTTCATCATCATAATAAATTCATTTATTTCCCATTCTTTTGAAGTTTTACTTTATATATAATTCTAGGTTAATACCGTTTTTTTTTTTTTTTTTTTTTTTTTTCCTTTTTGGCTATGCCCACAGCATACAGAAGTTCTCAAGCCAGGGATCGAATCCACACCACAGGAGTGACTAGAGTCACAGCAGTGGTAACACTGGATCCTTAGCCTGCGAAGCTGCCAGGGTACTTCACCAAGTACCATTTTTTTATAGGTAGTCAATCTTTTCTCTGTGGTTGCTAATGCACTATCTCTTTTTGCTTTGAGTTCTGTTATTTCCATGTAATATTATTTGCTGTGGATTTTTCAAAATTCTTTATGCTGTGTATTGAGCTTTAAATTTGATGTGTCTCTTTCTTAATTCTGGAAAATTGTCTCTACCTGTCTCTTATTTTCCTCCAGAACTCAAATTTAGTATGTTAAAACCTTCTTAATCTAGCTTCACTGTCCCTCACAGTTCTCTAGCATACTTTAAATTCATCTATCTTAAGCATTTTATATAATCTCTTTATAATCTGTCTTCCTATTCATACTTTTCAGTTCTGCCTAAACTGAAGTTTAAGTCAAATGTTGAGCTTCAGTTTTCAATTAATGTGTATTTTTTTCCATATTTTTCTCAGATAATACATGTTATGATTTTTATCATTTTTATAGTTCTTACCTCTTATTCATACTTTTGTCACTTTAGAAAATATAGTAAATATACTTTTTTACAAATATACTTTTTTGCAAATGCTCTATTATCTAGTTCTAGTATCTGCTCTTTTTTTTTTAAGGTCTGATTCTGCACATGCCCTTTCACATTCACATAGCTTGTTTTCTCAGGTATTCTGTGTTTGATGTCTATGAGCTCATCATCATTGGAATTTTAACCTGTTGTAGTTCTTTGATGCCTTGGCCTCCTTGAAAGAATTGTTTTGCTCCTAACAACCCTTTGGGGCAAAAGTTTTAGTTTGGGATTTTTGAAATACATTGTGGAAATCTTGAACCAAACCCGAAAAGGAAGTAATGTGATTATAAATTGTCAGGGAACCATTCCTGTACCCTTCCTGCCAAACTCAAAACAAAAAGCTAAGTTTAATGAATTTCCTCTCCTAATCTCTTTGCTGATGGGTGCTTTTCTAGTGCGCCCCCTTTGAAAACTAACAAAGAATGTTACTTTTCAGTCCTTATAGCTTTATGTGAGACTCCTAATTAGCTTTCTCTTTTTAGCTCCTAGGTTTTGTTTTCTATTTGCAAGCATAGTCCTTTAAAACCAAAATTCCAGTGTTTTGGCTTTCTTCAGATCTCCCAGCAACAACCTCTGTATTCAGTTTGCTTACCCCTATAGAGCGTGCTATTATTATTGTTGTTGTTTTTGTTGTTATTTTTGTCTATTAACTTTTTTGGCAGCTCGGCAGCACTTAAAGAGAAGTTTTGTATTCATTCAACATTTTTGTTCTGGGTTTATTATGATATATTTCATGTCATTTAAACAGAAAAAGATAAAATTTACCTTTTATTTATTCTTATTTTATATATGTAAACATTGTGTAAATATTTATAGTAAGCTTAAATTTCATTCATAATTATTTCTAAATTGCTAAAGATCACCAGTAATTAAACAACCAAGCAATGTAATAATGGTTTAAACCACCACTTCTCAAACCACACATGTTAATGTAAAAGAAAATGTTCTACAAAAGATCATGATAATGAAACTTTCAGGAAGTCATGTATACTCTGTTCCTATCTAGTGTTTGAAAATGCATATCGGCTTATTAAGGTTCTGCACTTAAGACATTTCAACAGTTTTTAAAATTTTTTTCTAAAATGTAGACAAAAATGTTCGTTATTCAGTTATTATCAAGATTTTAAGCACATGTGAGTCTTGTCCAACTTTTCCCCCTGTAGATGAATCCTGGTATTCCTACTGCCATTTTCCATGAAGTTGTTTGTCTTTTGAATTTTCGTAAAGATAATACTGAACTTTAAAAAGTACACTCTTCTGTCTACCAGTTCTCAAAATATTTTTGTAGTATCTTTCATTATTAATTCAGATATATGTGTAATTACATAGTTATAATACTGATGATGAGTTTAAATAATTTTATGGCTTTTCTTCACATAATTTTATTTTATAAACATAATTCTATACTGATGCATATTTTAGTATTTCTTTTAATAACCACATGCTCTTCTTTTTAGTTGACATCCTTAGTTTATTGTACTATACCCTTATATTAGACTTTTAAGATGTTTGATCTTCTGTACTTTTATAAGGAATGTTGCTATATACAGCTTCCTGAAAATTGTTTTTATTCTTTTGTATTATGGACAGTCCCGTACTTTCGTACCTGATTCTTTTTTTTGAAAATATGCTAGCGGTGATTAATAAACTTACATGATATAAATGTTTTTATTTGTTAGACAGCTAAAAAAATTACGATGTCAGATGTTATTACCTTACCTTTATAAATAGATCTTTCAGTTATATTATTTCAGTATTATAAACCTTATATATAGTATCTTTACAACTAAAGCTGGTAATTCATTCAAGTTTAATGATTTCCATCTTATCATAATTGCATTCATTTTATGAAACCTATGTCTCCTATCACTGGTTTTATCACTTTTTCATGTGTACATACACACGAACTCATGCACATGCATGCATGCACTCCCTCAGAAAAAGAGAACTTCCAATGCTAGAAAAAATATAAATAGTAAGAGTTATGCTCCTGAAATTGATTTCTTGTCTGGCAGATACTCACCCTGCAATAAATCAGAATATTCTTTTGTCAGCCAATTTTTTTAAAAGTCTGGTTTTCATTGGCTTAGGGGTGTGCAAAGTACAAAATTGTAGGCTGTAAAACAGACAAGCACAAGAAAGTGAGAGCTAACTACCTGGTGTTTTCTGGTGATAAAACAGGAGTAGGAAGCATAGACCAGGAACATTTTCATGAAGGTTAAGTATAGCATCACTGTTAGACTAAAACAGTATAAAAGTTTTAGTACCACACCAATTATGTTACACTTTGGTGGAAGTGTGCATAGGTCTGTCTCTTTTTTTCTTACTTGCTAAAGGGATTATCTTATATACATGGGTTATTTATTTCAAATGCCTATCTAAAGGCTACATTAGGTTGAAATGAGTTTACTGTATTTGCATTTAGGCAAACAGAAAGAATAAAACACTTGAGATTATTTTTAAAAGCTGTTTCATTTTAAAATGGTTCGAATAGAGACAATTCTGCTTAAATTCAGGATTATGACATACAGTTTGCTTTTAATAAAATATGCCCTATCCAAATCTGAAAATCTCATTATGGAAATGTAAAATATTTCTGTGTTTTTTAGCCTGATATGTCCCCCCCCCCTTCATAAACCCTATCCCTGGTTTTTGCATCCCTTTATACTACTCTGTCAGGTCAAAGGCCTGTTTAAATAATAGCAACTAATTTGCTTACATTTTTTTCATGCCTTTTAGAAATTATGTCTGGGTGAAATAAATCTAATATAGCTATCCTTAGTCTTATTTACTTTTAGAAGTTATTGATTAATAGATGCAGACTATTGCCTTTGGAATGGATAAGTAGTGAGATCCTGCTAGGTAGCACTGGGAACTATGTCTAGTCACTTATGATGGAGCATGATAATGTGAGAAAAAGGAATGTATACATGTATGTGTAACTGGGTCACCTTGCTGTACAGTAGAAAATTGATAGAACACTGTAAACCAGTTATAATAAAAAAATAAAAATCATTCTATCAAAAAATTAAAAAGTTAATGGTAAAAAAAGTTTATTGATATTATTGGGCTTGTGGTAACTGCTTTAAGGTGATTTAATCTCATAGTTGATCTTATTTAGGTTTCCTTCCCAAACAATGTTTAATGTATTGTCCCATGAGTGAGTGAAATGTCTGTGATTCACTTTATATTGAGATGTTTATTAAAGGTACATAGTGTCTCTCAAATCATGATAAATGGAGGCTTATATGAACATGTGCTTTAAGACTATCCTACCAGATCAGTCCATCTTATTCAGTGTTCGTGCTTTATAGAAAGTAAAAGAAAATACTTGTTTAGTTTGCTTTACAGAATGGGTTCTATACACACACACACACACACCCACACACACCCCACAAATGTAAGATAATGTGAAGTTTGTGGATCTGTGTTAAAAGGATAACTGATCATGAGCATCCCTGATTGCTTAGTCTAAAATTTGATATACAAAAATCTATGTGTGATTGTGATTAAATCTGTTTATAGAATCTCCCATGGCTCACATACAGGAAAGAAGAGTTTTTTATGTCTTTTTTTTTTTCTTTTTTAACAGGTATCAAATAAAAACCACAGAAGTTCTGAATTTATATTTGAGTCTATATCAAACATTTTTTTTCTCCTGGAAAAATTTCTTCCAAAAGAGGGGAAAAGTATAATCCATTGCTCTGAATGCCTTTTGTTTTAAGCTAAATTTCAAAGGACTGTCCTAAATACCCTTATATTAAGCAACTTCTCTATAAAACTAATGGGGCTCTGTTGTTTGCATTTATTTCTTTAATTTGCTAAAAAAAAATTACTAAAATTTCAATGTAATTTTAGGAAGCAATGAAGAGAATACTTTGATGAGCAAAATATAATAAACCCTTCACTATTCTTTAGTGAGATTTACTGGTATAGATTTCAGTTAGTTTTCATAGTGCCTTTCAGAATGCTGTTAAGGCTGTGTCTTACAAATTCTGTAGAAAGTACTTCTTTGTTTTGAACTTATAAATATTTGAAGAGTCATATGATTCAATGTTTTCATTAGTTCAGTTTCGGCTCTGGGGTATGTAACAGAAGGTGTTCAGGTCATCCCTACCTTGAAATGGTCTGCTAGTAAGGTACAAAAGAATGTGTTGACCATCCCTTAAATCCCTAAAATCCATGTGAGCCATTTCCAGTATGCTGGAAATTTAGACAATTAAGGAATTTATATTGAGGCAGACAGCAGAAGTAATGCAAGAAATCTCCAGGTATGCTTTATACTTTATTTTAGATAGAATAAAGGGGGGGCTGAAGCCTTTTTTGGCCAAGTTTCTTGATACTTTACAAGCTTAATGTGATTGAATAACTAAAGTAATCTCTGGCCCAGAGAGGAAAGGCTTTCTTACCTATGGAAGAATCTGTCAGTGAACAGACCTCAAATCCAGTGCACCTTCTACTACCAGCGCCTTTTAAAAGCTGCAAAAAGAGCTCCAATCATTTTCCATTTTGTGCAGACGATACTAGTAATCATTGAAAAGGAGCAGTTACAGTATAATATCATAAGTAGAAGCAGCATTTGTAAAGATGTTCAACATGCATAATCATTAGTAAAATGCAAATAAAAACCACAATGTGATTACTAAGATGACTGTAACAGTAATAATTTTAATAGTTTTAAAAAGCAGAAAGTAAAATCTTGTAGAGAATATGGAAACATTGCACATCAACAGGTGAATAGATAAACAAAAGTAGTTTGTACACAGAATGGAATATGATTCAGCATAAAAAGGAATGATGGTCAGATATGTACTACAACATCAATGAACCTTGGAAACATTATGATTATACTAAGTGAAATAAGCTAGACACAAGAGACAACTACTGCTTGATTCCATGTATACGAAGTATCTAGAATAGGTAAGTCCATAGAGACAGAAAGTAATTAGAGATTTCCAGGAGCTGGAGTGAGGAAAAATGGGGAATTATTGCTTAATGGACATAGAATTTTTTTTGTTTGAAAAAATTTTGAAATAGTGATGACAGGAGCTTTGTGTTAATGCCATTTGTCCACGTAAAAATGGTGGAGCTCTCGTGGCTCAGCAGGTGAAGGACCCGACCCTAGTCTCTGTGAGGATGCATTTCAATCCCTGGCCTCACTCAGTGGGTTAAGGATCCTTTATTGCCACAAGCTGTGGCATAGGTCACATGTAGCTTGGATCCGCTGTTGCTGTGGCTGTGGTGCAGGTCTCAGCTATGGCTCCAATTTGACCCCTGGACCATGAACTTCCATATGCCACAGGTCCTGCTGTAAAAAGAAAAATAAATGGTGAAAGTGGAACTTTTTATGTTATTCATACATATATCCACAATATAATAAAGTAGAAGTAGTTGTAATGTACTATTACTTAACACTTAAATTCTTACTAATTTACAGGTACTTTCCTGAGGTGTTTATATGTCCTAACTATCTGTTTCTCACTGTAGACATATTTTATCCATAACTAGTAGAGATTCTGCTACTAAATATTTTACAGTCTTGCTAAAAAAAGAAAAGTTTATTTGTTAACGATATGTTTTCCCCTTCCCTTCTAGTTTTTATGGTCTTAAGATCTCTGTTACCGTCCCTTAATGAGTCAGGTTGGAGGTATAAATTTAATTTAATAAAACAAAAAAGAGCATAATTGTATTATATAGAATAAGTTAGTACCTTTTTTGTGTGCCAAAGATTACAGAACAGTATTTATAAACATATTATATAAAATGTATGTGATTATCTATAAAATGTATGTGATTATCTGCTCTCTTAAGTACACAGAGAGTTCTCCAGAAGAATGTTTGGGTAATGGAACTCTAGATGATTTTCATTTCTTTACATTTTTCATGATGACCACAAGTAACTTTTATAAAAACAGTATATTTTACTGAAGTTTGTATAGTTCTTGATTAGCCACTTGTGGATTGTTCATGTTACAAATGAACTGTTTAAGGCTTAAACTTGTCCAGTGCCATTAAGCATCTTTCTGAATCACCTTTTCTAATAGCAGTTGATATTTATTCAGGAAATTGTCTTATTGTAATATTGCTCTGAAAAGAACAAAATCAGAAGCATAGATTTGTGAAATTCTTTTAAGGCCAGTTGGAAGTGAGGTCTTATCAGACATAATACTTATATCATGTATCTTTAGTTACAAAGTAGTAACTAGGAATACTGGGGCTACTTTTAGCTATTAGGTGATTACTACTGCTGAAAATGAGTGTACAGATATGATTCTTGCTGAAACTCTTTATTTGAAACTTGGTGAATTACTTAGCTTCTCTGGGTCTTGGGTCACTTGTCTGAAAATGAGGAAGAACGTTGCCTGACTTAGCAGTTTGTTGTGTTTAAAGTGGTGCAACAACATGTAAAGTACTTTTAACAGAGTCTGAAACTTTAAAATACTCCCGAACTGTTAGCTATTATTACCTTTATGTAAGAAAAGTCAGTTACCTTGTATTTTTTCAAGTAGATTTATGGTTTTACTGAGGGGATATTTTATGGAGTGTACTTCTTTCCAATGAAAATTTGGGTTTTATTTTTGCTCAAGCATGCTCAAAGATAGTCTTCTATTATAGTGTACTGTCAGACTGAAGAAATGACGTTTAAGAATGAATTTTCTAAACATTGCATTGTCATTTTTAGCTTATATATCAACTAGTTCTTTTTAGACTACTGGAAAAATGTGGCCTACTTATACTTAATTGCTTACTGATTTCTGGTAGTCTGACTTAGTTCATTTAGAGAAATCATTTTCAAAATTATGATGACTTTGAAAAGTATATTCTGTAGTTTAATTACAATAATTTTTATTTTGCCTATTTTCATGGTTTACCCCCATCTCAGAACCTAAACTGGATATTTTTAGTCTCATATGAGAATTGTATTTATCTTTTTTAAGTCTAATTATTTGGTGAACACATTTTATCACATGTTCTATAAATAGAATTAGTTATTGTTTCTGACATGAAATTCTTGGTGCATCTAGACTTTAATAGACCACAGCATTAAAGTCTAGTTGTTATTATATATCATATGCTAAATCTACTTATTTATTAGTCATATGCTTTTCACAAATTCATATGCTGCTAATAATTTCTCGCATATCATGATTTATATGATATCACAGATTGGATTTGTTTTTAAAGAAAAAAACACATCTTGTAATTTTTCTTATTTTCTTGAAAAGTTAAGATAAAAAATAACATTAAAATTAAAGACAGATGAAGTTCCTCTTGTGGCTCAGCTGTTAACGAACCCAGCTAGTGTCCATGAGGCCACAAGTTCGATCCCTGGCCTTGCTCAGTGGGTTAAGGATCCAGCATTGCCATGAGCTATGGTGTAGGTTGTAGCCGCTGCTCACATTCTGTATCGCTGTGGTATAGGCGGCGGCTACAGCTCCAATTGAATCCCTAGCCTGGGAACCTCCATATACTGTAGGTGTGGCCCTAAAAAGACCAAAAAAGAAAGAAATTAAAGGCAGGAATAATGGATTATCTTAACTTTCTGACTAGTCACTCTCAATGTAGACTGCCTGCCTAAAAATTTTTTTAAATAAGAATTACATTGATTGACATATATCTGTTTTAAAATATTGGGTATCAGAATAGGTTTGTATTTAAAAGAGGCTTCTATGTAAAAGGCATTCTGAATCTAAGAAAATATCTTATTTGCCTGTAGTAACTGAATGAGAAATCTGTGTGAGTAAAAGTACATATGTATTTTTGGTTTTGTTTCCCCATTAGCACTGTTCAGAATAAGTGTTTGGCTTAGCGATACAGAAGATTTTGAGACTACAGATGTCAAATTTTCTTAAGAAAACTTTGAATTCTGAGGGCCTAGTCCATAACTAGCTGGTGGCTTTGTGCTCTTCCACCAGTACATTGGAATAAAAATAAATACATGAACTCTAGATTCTTTAATAGCTATCACATAATGTTCCCTTGACTATTTTCACAGATTAGTTTAAAAAAAAGCTGTAGTAAAATCTTGGGATCAGAACAGTAATCTTTCCATTTCTAAAACAATGCTTTAGTAGAAACACAAGAATCTGTTAGGATAATTGTCAAGCAAAATTCAATTATAATCTGATTGCTCTCTTGTTACAAGCTAATAATCATTTTAGCGAGTAAATTTACCAAATTTAATTTTGGGAAGGTATATTTTATCATTTTCTGATTCACTTCATATTCAGAATAATTTTGAAATTAGATCCTATGTCATATACTTTAGTGAGTTTGGGAGAAAACAGATATATCTTGGCTGATGGAAGAAAGGTGAATTCAGTGTTTTTTGGCTCCTAAGTTCTTCATTTTAGCAAACTTCCCATTGTTTCCTCCAGTAACTACATGAAATGAATTCCACCAGCTCTTCTCTATGTGATAGATCATCAGTTTCAGAGCCATAATCATAATGCAGTTACCTTTCCTTGTAGCATCAGAGGCTCCTGGAAATGCTTGATACAGAGAAGGAACTGTTAAAAGAAAAAATACAGGAGGCTTTAATTCAGCAATCTCAAGAACAGAAGGTAATATTTTGTTTGTTAGAGTGTGGAAAGAATGTTAACTCAAATAATACATTTAATGTCTAATGATCTTATCATTTACAGGAAATATTGGAAAAATGTTTGGAGGAAGAAAGGCAAAGAAATAAAGAGGCATTAGTATCTGCTGCAAAGGTATATTTCTACCTGAAAAGTTTATTTTGTAGTTTAATTCTAGTACAATTCCTATTTTTGTTTATCCCCACCTCAATACCTAAAGTGAATATTGTTGCTAAGAATTGTCATCTTTATGTCTAATTATTTGCTTGGTACAGACTCATCAGTAATAATCAGTTTCTTTGTAAGTAGAATTGACAGATTGAATTCATTAATGGTACAGTCAGTCTACATTTAAAAACATTTTGTCCCAGAAGTCAAAAAGAATTTTTTCCATTTCTACTCTTCATATTCTTGTTAAATTTACATTGCACAAGATGTTGAAGTCCTTCAAGTTTAGATTATTAATTACTTATTTAAAAGTATACACACACACACACACACACACACACACACACATAGGGACACTATATCCACATGGTATTTGATAGGCATCATACAAGTAATGATTGTGTGTGTGTGTGTGTGTGTGTGTGTGTGTGTACACATGTATTTATTTATCAATATAAATGATTTTTAAAGCCAACTTTGAAATAGCTCATCTGGACAATCTTGTCATAGATATTAAATATACATGTACTAACAAATATACATGTTTCCCTGAAATAAATATACTGCCAGATATTTGTGTAGCCAAAATGGGTTTATTCAGTATTACAAGAGAATTGCAATCACCATGGTCTGCAACCATGGTGAACCTTGTACAAGTTCCCACGTGGCAAGGGGAACACTTTTATAGAGAAGGAGGGAAGTTGTGAAGGTTATAGTAAACAGAGATTCCATGGTTTTTCATTGGCTGAGTGCCTGCCAGAAAACAAAAGAGATCTTTCTTCTTATTGGACTCTGCTTCAGTCATAGGCCTTAAGAGCTCTCCTTTAAGTAGGTCTCCTGACACTATTTAATTGAGGTTTCTGTTTATGATTTTTATTTTTACATTTTCCCCTTTGATCAAAGTTTTTCTCTGAAAGCATCACTTACCAAGAATCAATTTTTCTAGCTTAAGCTCTTGTTCTTCAACACCAGGCAAGGCCTTTCTCAGGTGCAGTATCTCAGGTCAGAGGGAAAAATACAGATTTGAAACCTATTGTAGTCATTGCCAAGTAACAAGGATGGGTCTGAGGGAGACCTTCTTTGGTAGTTTTTAATCTAAGGTCCATATATTATCAAGATCATAATAAGATCACATCATCTGAAGTGTTATATCTTCATTAAAGGTTTGGTGACAAACTCCCAACAGACCTGGTCTGGGTATTTTGGGAAAGCTGTCTCATCAGATGTCATCTGCTTTAATTCTGGGAAATCTTTATTTTCAGGTCACCAGAGGATTTGCAGGTCCAGTCAGGGTTCAGTGCTATCTTTAGATGTGAAACATGAATCCCAGAATCTGTTCCTTGGAGTTTGGTGGCACTAGGGTTTGTTATCAGTACCTGAAAGGGGCCTCTCCACCATGATTGAAGAGAGGTCTTCTAGAGATATCTTTTCTAGTAGACAGAGTCTCTGGATTTCAAGGTGTGATGCTTATGGTGCACTTTGAAAAGATTGTTCTACCCAGTGCACAGTTATTTTAATAGAAGTAATTAGGCCTTTGCAATATGGGAATATCTTTTCTTGTATCAGTTGCGGTTCAAAAATGGCAGGAGCCAAGTGCATTGGGCATCCTGTGATTACCTCAGGGGCTGAGTATATGAGTTCCAGAGAGATGGCTCTGAGATGTTGAAGACCAACAGCAATGCTTTTGGCCAAGGTATTTGGAGGCCTCTACAAATGTCACCAACTGAGTCTTAATGTCATTAGTGCAGTCAACTAAAGCAGAGGATGGAGGGTGTTAAGCACAGTGAAAATGTTGTAAAACTGGCTAAATTGTGCAAACTTGTTGAAGCATCTAGCCAATAAAGTGGATTCCTAGATCACAATGATGTTTGGGAGGACTTCTTCAGGTAGGGATACTCTTTACCAAAAGGACTTTAGTCACAGAGGAGGGAGTAACCTGTCTGCAGGAGAAGGCTTCTTTCAGATCACTGAGAAAATTACAGACCATTACTAAAACATGAAGTTCATTAGCAATCCCCACTATTTCAGGCGGGGCAAAGGCTGCTTTATAGTAGTGGGGTTGAACACCAAGGTTATGTCTTTGGTGTCATCTAGGATTGGAAGAGATTCATCCTCAATCACGAGAAATGCTTCTCCAAGCAGATTGAAAGGAAGGACTGGGAAGAGCCCCTATAGTCCCTCAAAGCCACACATTTAAGAATTGGAAGGGGATTAGAAAGGCTGGTTGGAAGGCCAAAGACACTTAAAGCACTTAAATTTGTAACTGTCCTTTCCAGTATCCTGGCTCTTTGTAATAATAGCAGACACTGGGAAGCTTTTTATTTCATTTAGCAGACTTCATTTGCTGGATTTGAAGATTAAGAAATCTGGTGTTCTTCCTTTTAAGGGACTAGATCATCTAGAGTTTGAAAGAGCTGGTTTACTACATTAATTACATCTGGAGTGGATGTAGTTTTCCATTCAGTCCTAGTCCTTTTTATTAGAAGGGAAGGGTCTCAGTTCAGCCCATTAATAACAGAGTTAAAAGCTGCCCAGGTGGAGTCAACATCTGAAGGAAGATCAGAATTTTTTTTTTTTAAGCAATCTGCCTTTTTTTTTAAGGGCCGAATCTGCAGCATATGGAGGTTCCCAGGCTAAGGGTTGAATTGGCCTATGCCACAGCTACAGCAACACAGGACCCAAGCCACATCTCCAACCTACACTACAGCTCACAGCAACACCAGATCCTTAATGCACTGAGCAAGGCCAGAGATTGAATCTGTGTCCTTATGGATGCTAGTCATGTTCGTTAACCACTGAGCCACTATGGGAGCTCCTTTTTAAGCAATCTGAAGTTGATCGTCGTAGTCATGAACAGGTTCATCCAATTTTTGTGTGCAAGCCTGAATTCTCTTCCAAACAAGAGGCTTTGGAAAAGCTCTGTGAATTGCTTAATGAAGTCACCTAGCAACTGCCTGAGCCTAACCCATATAATCAGTTAGACCTTTCAGGATTTTGTCAATTAGCAGTTTTCATCCTATATTGGGCCTGGCCTTCACTGACAAGCTTATGAACACGCCTAGAGGATATGTCTGAGAAACAAGGTTGATGAGTTGAAAATGACTATATTAAATCCTCAGCAAATCTATGTGGATCTTTGATTTATTTTGGGAAAATCTTTGACTAAGGCTTGAAGTTCAGCTTTCATCTACCAAATGTAGGAAATTAAGGATTTCATTCAGGATTCTCACCAGGCTTAATTTTATAGGGAAAGATTCCGACAAGTTCGGAGGAGAGGGGGGTGTGAAGAATTTCAGAGTAAAGGAGATGTTTGGCAGGGTGATCTGTATGAGGGAATTGATGATATAGAGGAAGCATCAGCGGCATAAACAGGTAGGAGGAAGATGACACCAGAGTCAGAGTCTGGCCAGGAGGATCCAAGGATGATACAAGATGGTGCCAGGGGAAGCCAAGGAAGAAGAGCCTGAGGTTTTGGGAACCATTTCATCTTTACTTGTTTGGCTTAGCTAATCTTAAAATCTTATTTTGCAGAGAGGCAATTTTAGGCTTCTGATAATGTTGGGGAGCCCTAAGATACCAATCAAAATAGGCATATCACTCAGGTCAAGAAATTTTGGAGCTATTGTAATCCAACTCAGTTTTAAAGAAATTAAGTTTGGAAATTTCAAACCTTCCCATAATGGCCACTGATAACTTGCCTTTGGTAAGGTTGGTCCTGTTAGTCAGGAATGAACATGAGGAAGAGACTGTGGTTTTTAGACATCAGATTGGCTAGGTTCCCTGTAGGGTGAGTGCCCTCAAAATTCTTAAATAACTGGGATCCATTTCTCAGAAGTTTTTCTCTAGAGTAAAAGGATGATTTTCAAATGGCTTTAATAGCCTACAGCTCAAACACCTTGCAAGCTACTTAATACTAGACAGTTCTAAAGAGACAGCTTGATCCTGAAGGAGCCAGGCCAAAGGCTTTTTCATCCAGTTTCCAAAGAATAGTCCCTTCCAAAGGAAAAAGCTGAAGTCTGAAAAAATGATACAGTTTCGGTGAAGACATCCCTCTTCCCAAAGGAAGGGCTGAAGGCATTTTCAGCCAGCTTTGGTTGAAACAGTATGATCTCAAAATTAGACCATAGTGCCAGATGTGTACAGAACAAGGCATTAATAAGAAAAATGAAATCTTAAAATAAATTCCAAATAAAAGGTGTAGAGCTTCAAACATAAAGATGGCATGAGCTTGGATCTAGAAGAAAGAAGCACCTTCAGTCTCCAAGGTTATTGTGGGTACTGTATCTGTTTGCTCAATAGCCCCAGAGGCTTCAAGGGTCTTCTCTGGCCCCCATGTGGGCCACCAAAATGTTGACATAAAATAAAATAGACTGCCAGATATTTCTTCAGCAACGATGATTTATTCAGGATTAGCAAAGAATTGCAGTTCAGATCTGCAACCAGGGAGAGCCATGTGCAAGAACCCACATGGCAAGAGAGGGAGAATGCTCTTATAGAGGGGAAAAGGAAGTTGAGAGGGCTGTGGGAAGCAAAGGGTCTGTGGCTTTTCTTTGGCTTAGTTCCTGCCAGGGAAGTAGAGGAGTCATTCTTCCTGTTGGACTCTGCTGTAGTCACAAGGGCATTAGAGCTCTCTCTTCCTTATGGTCTCCTGATGCTATTTAACTGAGGTTTCTGTTTATTAATTTTTTTACACATGTATGGCACTAAGTGTTGAGTCTGGGATTTAAATTTAGTAAGCAAATATTAAAAGTCTCATATGTCCAAATCACTATGCCAGGAGTGGAAGTTTAAGAATAACTATGATTTTGTCTTTTCTTTAAAGAATTTACAATTGTGTAAAAAATAAAAATAAAAAAATTTAAAAGTACTTACATGCTAATAAGGTAAGGAGGGAAGCATTAAATTATTATGAGTATATTTCTATGTCATAGAGTTTTTAACAATAAATTATTTCTGAACTGAGCCTTGAAGGATGCCTAATATTCTGAATAATAACTTTGAATTTTATTCCATAGGTAAGTAGACACACATTGAAATCTGAGTACAGGTGTGACGTAATGGTAATTGACATTAATTTTTGAGCAGTTGGAATGGTAAAGACCTGGGGCAGGGAAAGAAGTTATAGAGAGTATCTGAAGTCTGGGTAAGAGATAGTGCGTGGCAAAAATAGAGTAATAGTGGTCTTGGAAAGGAATGAAATAGGCAAATTCTAGAAATAGGAGATGGAATCAGCATGTCATTGTGGATGATATGAGGTAGCCAAGTTGTGAACTCCCAGAATATTCACTCAGCAGTGACTTAGAAAGTAATACCTCGGTATAGAGTTTGAGGTACCTGTGATATGTCTAGATGACAAAGTAGGCAGCTAGATCTACCTGACCTTTACAACTTGGTATATGCAAATCACCTGAAGATATTAATATTGGCTAATATGGTATTTTTTTTTCCAGCAGAGGATGGTAGTGATAGCCATGGAAATTGTTTTGTATAATCACCTCACAGGAGAGTGCAGAGTAATGAGTAGTCTAAGAACTTAGCCCTGAAAGATCTCCAAAATTTAAAATCCAAGAAAGGAAGAAGTTATGAAGAATTGAAGAGACTGAGCAAGATGCCAGGGAGAAATATAAGCAGCATATCTCATGCAAACTGGAAAAAGAAAGGAATTCACAAAATCAGAACTAATCAACTGTAGAGTGTTGCTTTGAGGTCAAGGAAATAAGGATTAAAACAAAACCCAGAAAATATATATATTATATTTGTATATTTTATATAAATGCAATGTCTTTCTTTTTCCCATTTTATGTTCTTGCCTCCCTTGTCAAAGATTAATTGACCATAGGTGTCTGGGTTTATTTCTGGGTTCTCTATTCTGTTCCATCGGTCTGTCTGTCTGTTTTGGTGCCAGTAGCACACTGTCTTCTTTTTTTTTACTCTCTCTTTTTTTTTTTTTTTTTTTTTTGTCTTTTTGCCATTTCTTGGGCGGCTCCCGCGGCATATGGAGGTTCCCAGGCTAGGGGTGGAAACGGAGCTGTAGCTGCTGGCCTATGCCAGAGCCACAGCAATGCGGGATCCGAGCCGCATCTGCAACCTACACCACAGCTCAAAGCAATGCCAGATCCTTAACCCACTGAGCAAGGCCAGGGATCGAACCCGCAACCTCATGGTTCGTAGTCGGATTCATTAACCACTGAGCCACTACGGGGAACTCCGTGTACCATGCTGTCTTGATGACTGTGGCTTTTTAGTATCACCTGAAGTCTGGGAGCGTTATGCCTCCTGCTTGGTTTTTGTTCCTTAGGATTGTTTTGGCAGTTCTGGGTCTTTTGTGGTTCCATATAAACTTTTGAATTGTTTTTTCTAGTTCTGTGAAAAACATCATGGGTAAT
This sequence comes from Sus scrofa, assembly GCF_054392235.1. Taxonomy (NCBI): domain Eukaryota; kingdom Metazoa; phylum Chordata; class Mammalia; order Artiodactyla; family Suidae; genus Sus; species Sus scrofa. Next base: position 52,079,999 of record NC_139387.1, on the reverse strand, counting down.
TGGATAGGGATTGCATTGAATCTGTAGATTGCTTTGGGTAGTATGGCCATTTTTACAATATTAATTATTCCAACCCAGGAGCATGGAATATCTTTCCATTTCTTTGAATGCACTTTAATTTGCATCTTCTTTAATTTCTTGATTAATGTTTTATAGTTCTCAGTATATAAGTCTTTCACCTCCTTGGTCAGGTGTATTCCCAGGTATTTGATTTTTTTGGGGTGCAATTTTAAAAGGTATTGTATTTTTGTATTCCTTTTCTAATATTTCATTGTTAGTATACGGAATGTGACTGTTTTCTGAATGTTAATCTTATATCCTGCTACTTTTCTGAATTTGTTGATCAGTTCAAGTAGTAGGGTTTTCTATGTATAATATTATGTCATCTGCATACAGTGACAATTTACCCTCTTCTCTTCCAGTTTGGATGCCTTTTATTTCTTCTGTTTGTCTGATTGCTGTGGCTAGGACTTCCAATACAATGTTGAATAACAGTGGTGAGAGTGGGCATCCTTGTCTTCTTCCATATTTTAGTGGGTAGGCTTTCAGCTTTTCTCCATTGAGTATTATATTTGCTGTGGGTTTGTTATAAATGGCTTTTATTATATTAAGGTATGTTCACTCCATACCCAGTTTGGTAAGATTTTTGACCATGAATGGTTGTTGGACATTGTCAAATGCTTTCTCTGCATCTATTGAGATGATCATTTGGTTTTTGACTTTTGTTTATGTGGTGTATGACATTGATTGATTTGCATATGTTGAACCATCCTTATGCACCTGGGATGAATCCCACCTGGTCGTGGTATATGATCTTTTTTATCTGTTGTTGGATTCAGATGGCTAAAATTTTGTTGAGAATTTTTGCATCTATATACATCAGAGATATTTGCCTATAGTTTTCTTTTTTGGTGGTGTTTTTGGTTTTGGTTTTAGGGTGATGGAGGCGTCATAGAATGTCTTTGGGAGTGTTCCTTCTTCAACCTTTTGGAAAAGTTTATGGAGGATGGGTATAAGTTCCTCTTTGTATGTTTGGTAGAATTCACTTGTGAAGCTGTCTGGTCCTGGACTTTTATTTGTAGGGAGTGTTTTTATGACATATTCAATTTCCTTTATAGTGATCTGTCTGTTAAGTTGATCTATTTCTTCTTGATTTGGTTTTGGCAGCCTGTAAGTTTCTAGAAAGTTGTCCATTTCTTCTTGGTTGTCAGATTTGTTGGCATATAATTGTTCATAGTATTCTCTTACATTTTTTTATATTTCTGCAGTATCTGTTGATACAGCATGCAAAAGATCAAGAAAAAGTTCCTTTTTCATTTGTTATTTTATTTGGGTTTTTTCTGTCCTCTTCTTGGTGAGTCTGGCCAGAGGTTTGTCAATTTTGTTTACCTTTTCAAAGAACCAGCTCTTCGTTTTATTGATTTTTTTCTATTGTTTTTTGAATCTCTATTTTATTGATTTCCTCTTTGATCTTTATGATTGCCTTCCTTCTGTTGACTTTAGGTTTCATTTATTCTTCTTTTTCTACATCATTTAGGTGATGGGTTAAGTTGTTGATTTGAGATTTTTCTTCTTTTTTTGAGGAAGGCTTGTATTGCTATCATTTTCCCTCTGAGAACTGCATTTGTGGCATCCCATAGATTTTCATTAGTTGTGTCTTCATTATCATTTATCTTGAGGTATTTTTTAATTTCCTTCTTGATTTCATCATTGACCCATTGGTTTTTAGTAGCATGTTGTTTAGTCTCCATGTAGTTAGTTTTTTCTCATTTCTTTTCCTGTGGTTGGTTTCTACTTTCATGCCACTGTGGTCAGAGAAGATGCTTGAAATCATTTCTATACTTTTAAATTTGTTGAGGTTAGCTTTGTGCCCCAGTATGTGATTGATCCTTGAGAGTGTTCTGTGTGCACTTAAGAGGAATGTATATTCCCATTTTTTTTTTGGATGTAATGTCCTGAAAATATCAATTAAGTCTAATATTTCTATTGTGTCATGTATGATCTCTATTGACTTATCAATTTTCTGTCTAGAGCATCTGTCCATTTATGTGAGTAGGGTATTAAAGTCTCCTACTATTACTGTATTCCCATCAGTTTCTCCTTTTATGTCTGTTAGTATTTGTTGTAGGTATGTGGGTACTCCTATATTAGGGGCATAGATATTGATGATTTTAATATCCTCTTCTTGAATGGATTCTTTTGCCATTAGTGTCCTTCTTTTTCTTTCTTTATGGCCTTCATTTTTAAGTCTATTTTGTCTGATATGAGTATTGTAACTCCTCCTTTCCTGTCTTGTCCATTGGCATGAAATATTTCTTCCCATCCCCTCACTTTCAGTCTATATGTGTCCTTTGCCCTAAGGTGAGTCTCTTGTAGAAAGCAGATTGTAGGGTTTTGCTTTTTTAATCCAATCTTCCACACTGTGTCTTTTGATTGGTGCATTCAGTCCATTGACATTTATGGTAATTATTGATAGATATGTATTTAATGCCATTTTAAAAACTTGTTTTCCTGTTGATTCTATGTTTCTCCTTTCTTCCTTTCTTTTTTTGGTTAGATGATTTCCATTTATTTTATGCTGAGTACTTTTCTTTTTAGTTTTTGTGGATGTAATGTTTGCTTTTGATTCTTGATTGACCTGTTTTTTAAGTATGTTAACCCCTTCCTGTATCTGCTTGCTTTACCCTGATAGTCACATAGGCTCAAACACATTAATATGGTAAACGTTAATATGTATAACCCACATAAGCAAAAGCTCTTGGAAGTCCTCTGTAATTTTTGAGCATGTAAGAGATCCTAAGTCCAAATTGTTTGAAAACTGATTCTTTAAGCTAAGGCTTGTTTTCTTTGAGTTTTAGAAATGCCTTGAAAGTAAGTTGGTTATTTGTATAAAAACAAACAATTTATTTTATTTTGCAGCAATTATTATATATGCATAAAAATAGCAATGTTAGAAATAAACCCTATAAAATCAAAGTTTTGTGTTTTTAACTCGTCTGTCTTTTTCAAGGAATTATTGTTTAATCACTCTTTAAAATATTTTTGTTTGGGTCATTGTTTTGAAGCTTGAGAAAGAAGCAATGAAGGATGCAGTTTTAAAAGCTATTGAAGAAGAAAGAAAACATATGGAAAAAGTCCATGCTGAAGAAAGGGAGTTGTGGAAGACTGAGCATGCAAAAGATCAAGAGAAAGTATCTCAGGCAATTCAAACAGCTATCCAAGAGCAAAGAAAAATTAGTCAGGTTAGTAAAATTTGCTCTGTAAATATTTTCTTTTTTCTTATTTTTCTCAAATAATTTACTGTAGCAGAAAGAACAAGTTTCTAGGTAACTCAGATTTTCAAAGGTGAGGTAGTCCTATCAGATATATTCCAAGTCTTCCTTGAACAGCTCACTGCTTTTATTCTCTTATAGTTGGAGAAAAAACTACAACCAAACAACTGTCATTCTATTTGCCCCTTAAAGTTTCATAGTCCTGTTCCTGAAAACTGACAAATTACTTTTCTTGGGAGCCAGGTGAAGCTTATATATCTTTTATTTATTTAGAAGAGCAGGATAAGCAAATAAATTGCCATGTTCAAACTTCATTCTTGTATTTTACCTTAATAATTGAAAAGACTATCTCTTATGTTTTGGGGACTGTACTTATTTCTGGGGATACAGTAATGAAAAAAAAAAAAATTCCCTCCCTTCTTACAAAGAAAACTGACAGGAAACTAGTAAAGGTATAATTTAATGTGAAGTAATGATACATGTCATAAAGAGAAATCAAGCTGTGTAAGAGACTAGAAAGTAAGGGGACCAATATATAAAAAGGTTAGTCAGGTAAAGACTCTAAGGAGGTTGCATTTGAACTGAGGCCTGCATTGAAGTAAGGAGTTTGTGACCAGCTGGGGAAGAGTCCAGGGAATAGCAATTCCTTGCTATTCCAGGAATAGAGAATAGCAAGGGCAAAGGCTCTCAAGCAGGAAGATGCTTCGTGTAATAAGTTTGTGGCACTGTTAGGGGTATAGATAGATACTCAGACCAGTGGAGTAGGATAGAATACAGAAAGAGACACAGATTCTTCTGTAGTTTACAAATCTGTAAAGATGAAATCACAAATTAGATAAATTACCTTAGAAAATCAGGGTTCTTAATCTGTGTTCCATGGAAGGGGACCCTAGACAATCTGCGAAGTTACTGAATTATGCAGAATTTGTATAAATGTACAGATTTTTCTCCAGAGATAATCTGTAGCTTTTATTAGATCCTGAAAATATTAAAAATGCAGTCATTCCTTGGTATCTGCAGAGGATTGGTTACAGGGCCCACTATTAATGTCAAAATCTACCAACTCTTTAAGTCTTAAAGTTGGCCCTTCATACCGCAGTTCTGTATCTGCAGATTCAACCAGCCATGGATCATGTAGTACTATGTCTTTATTGAAAAAAATACACTTTAGGTAAATTAAAGATTTTAAATCTGTAAGTTTAATATATTAAAAAGAATTTGGGCAAATATTGGAAACTCTTTGAAAGGAAGAATACAAGCAGGACTTCTGGAATAGCAAGACTAAGAGCCTCTACAAAATAACTTCTCCAGAAAGGCAATGATTGTGAAAAACTATTTTTTTCAGAACTCTGGATATTAACCAAAGACTTCAACAACCCAAGGATTATTTATTCAAGAAAAATAGTTAAATCTCCTAACAGCAAGCTTTTGTAAAGTTTTAACTTGCCTTATTCCCATCCCCTATTCTTCAGCTCCATCACAGCTTTAGTGTAGCTTCACAATCATAGTTGCTGTGAAAACCAACAATGTAGAAGCCACTGAAGGGCACATACTAGATTTAGAGCTCCAAAAACTCTGTCTCCAGAGAACTGTTATTTTTTGGTTTCACTGACAGTGCTATAGAAGGTCTCCATTCACAAGGCTTGTTGATATTTGACCTGCCTCAAAGTTTGTTCAGTGAGAAAAGCCCTATATCCAGGATGTTTGTCAGAATTAGTAAGTGATAACTATTTAACCTCTCAACTACCTGGGACAGAAATACCTGTTGGGACAAACAAGAAGCTAGCCAAAAAACTTGAGAGAGACATCAGAAATATGATTGCTGTTGGTAACTTTATAAAGCTTCTAGTGGAAATTCCTGTCTGGCCTAGCAGTAGTGAACCTGACTAGTATCCATGAGAACATGGGTTTGATCCCTGGCCTTGCTCAGTGGGTTAAGCATCCAGCATTGCCATGAGTTGTTGTGTAGGTCATAGACATGGCTTGGACCCTGTGTTGCTATTGCTGTGTGTAGGCCGGCAGCTATATCTCCAATTCAACCCCTGGCCTTGGAACTTCCATGTGCCGTGAGTGCAGCCCTAAAAAGACCAAAAAAAAAAAAAAAATCAGTATAAAGCTCTTAGCTTTTTAAAATGTTCCTAGAATTCTTGAAGGTCACACCCATGCACAGGTTTGTTTATATGCCCTGGTAAGACCTGAGAAAGCCCTCATCTCTCACCTCTGGCTGACTTTGATTCTCTGCAAGCAGAAAGTGAAGGCTAAGGTAGGGTCGTAAACTGTCAGTGTTGAAGGCATGTCCTGACACATAGAGGTCCTTGGCAAATAATGAAACACTTACTAATTCATGGTATTTAAGTAAATCTCTGTCTTCTCATTAGCTGACCATTGAGCTGACCCAACCAAGACTTTAGTAGCTACACATGACAATGAATACAGGTTGCTGAATTATCACAGAAAAGCTATAAAGTGAAAGTTCCTCAACAAACAGCAGCAGTAATTATTCCCGAGGGATGGAAGAAATCTTATCTTTAGAGTTTCTGCATTACATTATTTAAAATGCCCAATTTTTATGGACAAGAAAAAATTATGAGATATGCAAAGGAACAGGAAGGTATACTTATAAATAGGAAAAAAGAGTCAATAGAAACTACATTGATATTTGACTTAATAGACAAAGTCTTTAATTTTCTGTTGTAAATAGTTGAAAAAGCTAAAGGAAGTCATTTCTCAAAATTTTTAAACCCTCATCATATATATTATATGTGTGTTTTTCAGAAACTAACACTAGAACTTTTTGATAGACTGCTTTAATAATTTTTAAAAGTACACCCTCTTTGCTGTAAAAGCAAGATTCTATGTACCTGGGTATATATTTACTTCCCATCCTACTGCTGACTGCAGTCATAGAGTACTTACCATTTTGTTAGAGGGAAAGGCCCTACCTCCTATCTTGTAGTTTAGACTTCTCTTATAGCATATGTTTGATTCAAGTACTTACTTGTTTGACTAATGTCAAACTGAACTGAGAGCTTCATAAGTATCTCAGTCATGCCCTAGAATAATGTCTAGCTCCTAGAATGTGTTCCAGAAAACCTTTTGTTTTCCTTAAACATCAGTAGCCAAAATATCATACAGTAAACTCTACACTAGTGAATATCTGGTCAACCAAATGTAATTTAGTAATTGACAGTACTAGAATCTCTTCTCGAGGTCATCAGGTATCATGGAGAAGCCTTCATTGGTACTTTTCCTGTGTATCTTCCATAATGTAGAGTCATCAACCCAGAAATCCTCAACATGTGTTACATGGTCATCCCTTTATTACTTACTTTCACAGTAAATGTTCTTACCAAACTTTGGCAAGGACTTAGGAATTAGTAAGAAGTATTAAAACTCCTCAGCATGTACGAAATCAATTATCTTCCCGTTGTCTCTTTTTTTTCTTCTTAAGACACCAGTTTGATATAGATATATATGTAGATAATATAGATACTGCAGTGGGTGGATTTTTAAAAGCAAATTAGTGAATTAGAAGATACAGTAGAAGAAATAATCTGTATGTATAACAGAGAGAAAATGAATGGAAAATAAAGAAATGATACAAGGAGATTTGGAGAAAACAGTGAAAATGTTCTACATATACAAAATGTAAACTATGTATAGTTACATATATCTGTATATACATATGATATCTTGCATTTTTAGTTTTAGCTTTTATTTTTTTAAACTTTGTAGACTTTTTGTTTCATTAAAACACATCATTTTGTTTCTTTTTGTTTAATTTCAGAATCAGCAAATACCCTCCAGACAGATTAATTTTGAATTGTGAACTAATGTCTCTGTCTTCTCTCAGATCTTTAAACACCAATTTTTAGTATCAAATAAGGTCTTTGATGCTTTTAAAATATTTTTGTTTTCTTTTATTTAGATCAGCATCTTTAGTTTTCTTAAGCAAGAATCTTGGTGTTAATTATATGTACACCAGTATTAGAAGTCCCATTGTTATCTTGCATAAGGCAGAATGTTTATCATAACACAAAGGAAAAAGAAATACAAAATGGGATGGAAATATAGTGTTCTGAATATAAAATTTAATGGCAGTATTTCTTGGTGAAAGGTGTACATAGTTTGGCCTCAACTTTGAAACGGCAGTGCAAGATTAAGGACCTGCTTGAGCATGTCTAAATGAAATTGCTGTTTGTGGCTATGATCTCTAAAACTTTCAGTAGTACCTCTTTTTTAGGTTTTGTTCTCATTCTTGAATCTGTGTGAGTTGTAACTTGGTGTGCCTTTCACATACCAAATTCTTTGGATCAGCACTTATGATAAAGCCTTACCTTCCTCTATTTGCCGTTGTAAAGCAGCCAAAATGTCATGCCCACCAGATCTTAAGTCTGCTCCTCTTCTCCCTGCAGCATACCTCAGCTTTCCTGCTTGTGACTAAAATAGGTCAAGGCATTTGGGCACACCAAAATTTAAAGTTTAGTCAAGCTTGTTTTTATTTCATTCCTTTACTGAAGGCTTTTGCTAATAGTATTCAAGAGGAATAAAAAAAAAGTGATCTTGGAGTAGAAAATTTTATGACTCTCCATCCTTCAAAACCACTAATTTCTTCCTCCTTACACTTGTAGAAAATGATCCTCAATCTTAGTGTTGCTAAGTTTTTATCTGACATGACCTCCATATGGATTATCAGAAAAAAAAATATTATAATAGATATATTGGTAGGTGAGAAGTTAAGTAGGTAGGTTAACTATCCGTTGTAAAAGAATATGCTAATTACAGAACAAAGCACAATATGTATGTTCTCGGATTTGGTCTATGTATAATTTTTTCTAAAGGGACACCTTTAATAGGATGAAAATTCATATCAACCCCAACTGTGGGAAACACTGCATTGAAATTTTAATACTAGCATTTTAGGGATTCACTGAACACAAACACGAAATAATTATAGGAGTTTTTATTCTATTCTGAGAGAATTTTTCAGATTCTCAGTGGTCTGGACTCTAGTTTGCAGTAACCCTGGTCTTCACTAATTCAAAATAAGTAGTTTGAAATAAAGTAGATTATTCTATAAAATAGAATGTAGTAGAATTTAGGTTGGAATACATATTGCCTTGCCTTTCTTATAATAAACTCGGCCACCAATGAATTTACCATCAGCGTGTAAAATTCTGCTCAAACAATATCTGGCGTATAAGTGTCGCCATGTACAATGTGATGGATGTGAATGTCATTGTAAGATTTTGATGCCTTTCCTCTGTCTTCTGCTCATGTGCGTATTGTTGCTTATTTTTAGGTTATTAGCTAAAAAGCTATTTTTATGGAACTTTTTCTTGACCTTTGCACAACATAGCAAGATAGTGGTAGTGGTGGTAGAGAAGGCAATAATTGTAATAGTACTAGCTGTCATTAATTCAGTTCTAAATATGAAGCACTTTTTAACTTGTTTTACATGTTTGATCTTATTTAATCCTCACAACTACCTTATGGGGCAAAAGCTATTATTATCTCCATTTTTACAGATACAGAAATTAAAGCTCAGGAAGATTATGCAACTTGCCCAGGGCCCTAATAACTCCTTAAAAGTGGCAACAAGCCAGATTTAAAATCAGGAAGCCTTGCTCCATAGGCCTTGCATCTCACTACTACACTGTTCTCTTTCCCAATGTGCTCATCCTAGAATGAAGTACAAATACACTTTATTGATAATTTAATGTATAGATAATTTTAGTAGGAAAACTTTAGGGAGATATTTTTATTTCTTTATTCAGTCAGTAGTATCTGTTGACTCTCTGCCATGTACCCTTTTGGAAGCTTTGCTCATACAGAATTGAACAATGTAGACAAGGTCCCCAGGCACTCCTGAAGCTTATGTTCAAGTTGAAAATGATCTGCGATAAATAAGGCAATTCATTATGGGAACTATAAAGAGAAAAATCAAGGTTATATGTTTGGCTGAGGATAGGTGATAAGGAACATATTTAGATAAGGAAGTTAAGAAAAAAGCCACACTCAAAAAATTACATGGGAGTTCCCGTCGTGGCGCAGTGGTTAACGAATCCAACTAGGAACCCTGAGGTTGCGGGTTCGGTCCCTGCCCTTGCTCAGTGGGTTAACGATCCGGCGTTGCCATGAGCTGTGGTGTAGGTTGCAGACGTGGCTCGGATCCCGCGTTGCTGTGGCTCTGGCGTAGGCCGGTGGCTACAGCTCCGATTCAACCCCTAGCCTGGGAACCTCCATATGCCGCGGGAGCGGCCCAAGAAATAGCAACAACAACAACACAAAAAAAAGACAAAAAGACAAAAAAAAAAAAAAAAAAAAAATTACATGGACTCCCTGACTCTGTTTGGAGGCATACCTCATTTTGTCATGCATCACTCTTTTGCACTTCGCAAATGCTGCATTTTTTACAAACTGAAAGTTTGTAGCACTCCTGCCTTGAGTAAATCTACTGGCACCATTTTTTTTCCAACAGCATTTGCTTACTTCAAGTCTCTGAGTCACATTTTGGTATTCTTATAATATTTCAGACATTTTCATTATTATTTGTTGTGATCTATGAACAGTGATCTTTGTTGTTCCTATTGAATTGTTTACGAGCACCACGAACTGTGCCTGTATAAGTTGGTGAACTTGATCTGTAAATTTTGTATGTGTTCTGACGAGCCATTTCCCTTTCTTTCCCTCTCCTCAGGGCTTCCTATTCCCTGAGACATAATATTGAAATTCGGCTAATTAAAAGCCCTACAGTGGCCACTAAGTGTTTAAATAAAGGGAGAGTCACATGTCTCTTAATTTAAATCAAAAGCTTAAATGATTAAGGTCGGTGCTTATTAAGCTCAATTGCTTAAATGATGATGCTCAGGCATGTCAAAAGCTGAAAGCTAGTCCTCTGAAGCCAAACAGTCCACCAAGTTATGAATGCAAGGGAAGAGTTCTTGAGGGAAATGAAAAACACTACTCCAGTGAGAGTTCCCATTGTGGCTTAGTAGGTTAAGAACCTAACATAGTGTCCATGAGGATGCAGGGTTTGATCCCTGACCTCACTCAGTGGATTGAGGATACAGTGTTGTTAGGTTGCAGGTGTGGCTTGGATCTTGTATTGCTGTGGTTGTAACTTAGGCCAGCAGCTGCAGCTCTGATGCAACTCCTAGGCCAGAAGCTGCCATATGCCTCAGGTATGGCTATAAAAAGAAAAAGAAAAAAAAAATACTACTCTAGTGAACACATGAATGATAAGAAAGCAAAATAGTCTTATTGCTGATATTGAGAAAGTTGTACTGGTCTGGATAAAAGATGAGGCCAGCCACAGCATTACCTTAAGCCAAAGCCTAGTCCAGAGCAGGACCTCAATCTCTTCAGTTCTTTGAAGGCTTAAAGAGGTGAGAAACCTTCAGAAGAAAAGTTGGAAGCTAGCTTCATGAGGTTTAAGGAAAGAAGCCTTTTCCATAACATACATACAAGGTGAAGCAGCAAGTGCTGATGTAGAAGCTGCAGCAAGTTATCCAGAAGATCTAGCTCAGATCATTAATGAAGGTGACTATACCAAGTTACAGATTTTTAATGTAGATGAAACAGCCTTATCTTGGAAGAAGATGCCATCTAAGACTTTCATAGCTGGAGAGGAAAAGTCAGTGCTTGGTTTCAAGGCTTCAAAAGACTGGGTGACACTCTTGTTTGGGGCTGATGCAGCTGGTAACTTTAAATTGAAGCCAACACTCCTGTACCATTCTGAAAATCCTAGGGCTCTTCATTAGGGCCCTTATGCTAAATTTACTCAGCCTGTGTTCTTTATAAATGGAACCACAGAGCCTGGATTATAGCACATCTGTTGACAATATGGTTTACTAAACATTGTCAACTCACTGTTTCTACTAAGAAGAAAGATTCCTTCCCAGATGTTACTGCTCTTTGACCAGGCACCTAGTCATACAAGAACTCTGATGGAGGCATGCAAAGAGATTAATGTTGTTTTCATGCCTGTTAACACAACATCGATTCTGCAGCCCATGAATCAAGGAGTAATTTCAACTTTCAAGTCTTATGATTTAAGAAACAGATTTTATAAGGCTGCCATAGATACTGATTCTTCCCATGAATATGGGCAAAGTAACTTGAAAACTTCCAGAAAAGATTAACCATTCTCGATGCTATTAAGAGTGTTCAGGAGTTCCCGCTGTGGCACAGTAGGTTAAGAACTGGACTGCAGCAGCTCAGATCACTGTGGAGGCATGGGTTCAATCACTGCCTGGTGCAGTGGACTAAAAGGATCTGGAGTTGATTCAGTCCCTGGCCCAGGAACTTCCATATGCTGTGCATGCAGCCATTTTTAAAAAAGAATATTCAGATTTATCTGAAGAGATCAAAACATCAACATATATGGAATCTGGAAGAAGATTCCAACCCTCCTGGATGACTTTGTGGGGTTCAAGGCTTCAGTGGAGGAAGTAACTGCAGATTTGGCTAAAGCAGTGGCAGGGCTTTTGACCTCCAGTTTTGAAAGAAGTTCTACTGTGGGTAAAATGCTATCAAACAGCATTCCATGCTACAGAGATTGTTCCTAAAAGGAAGAGTCAATTAGCTCAACAAACTTCATTGCTGTCTTATTTTAAGAAATTGCCACTGCCACCCCAACCTTCAGCAACCACCACCCTGATCAGTCAGGAGCCACCAACAGCCAGGTGAGACCCTCACCAGCAGCAAGATTACAACTCTCTGAAAGCTCAGATAATGATTAACATTTTTTTTAGCAATAAAGTATTTTAAATTAAGGCGCATGCATTTTTTTTAAGACATAGTGCAATTACACACTTAATAGACTATAGCAAATTAGAAACATAACTTTTATATGTTCTGGGAAACCAAAAAAATTTGTGTGGCTTATTTTATTGCAATATTCGCTTTATTGCTGTCATAATAAACTGAACTGAACCCACAATATCTCTGAGGTATACCTGTATATGAAATTCTTTAGAAGGCAAAACTAATTTGACAGTCAGTAGCTGATAGAGAAGAGATAGGGGGTAGCTTTTTGAAGGTGATGAAAATGTTTTAATCATCATTGTGGTGGCAATTACATTTGACAGACCATATCAAGTTACATATTTCGTATTGATGAATTTTATTGGATGTAATATTTTAATAAAGTTGTTTTTTTTTAAATATCTACTTGAATAAATTATTGAATGGATAGTGACTTTAGATGGTGACTTCATTTACTGTGGTGAGGAAAGATTGAGTTTTATGGGGATTAAAAAAATCCAGTTCGTGTGTCCTAAATTGAAGATGCCTGTTCATAATCCTAGAGAAAGTATTGAGGGGCAGTTCTAAGTAATGGTCTGGAATTAGGTGAGATGTCAGGGCTGGAGACCAAAATTTGGGATTGACAAGCATGTAGGTGATATGTAAAACCAAATAAATAAAATTGTTCTGGACAAGATGATCTATATGACATTCTTTTATGGAATATGGCAATTTTCTAACTAGAGGAAAATATATCCACTTAGATTAGCTGTGTAATAGTGGAACAGACTTACACTTCTGATGTTGCATTTCAGTTGAAATTGGAAGGTACTGGCGCTTTCTTAATCACACTCTTTACCCAGGATTGAGTGGCCAGCCCTTCATCTGTATTTTCTAGGAAGCTCAGGGCCACCAGCATGATGGCAGATTCTCTGCCCAGCTTCTCTCTGGTTTCAGAGGCTGGTACTCATCCTTTCTGCTAACTCTTTGGCAGCTGGTTGGGCCATAGAGCCTGAAGAGCTACTGTCCAGGGAACTAACTGCAAACTGCTTGAGTATTGACTGAAGGGACTTGACTTTATAAAGCCTGGAAGCTGTTTTTTAATTCTAAGATTAAGGTCACTTCCCAGCACTCGAATGTTTCTTCAATTAAAAGGATTCTGAAAATAAAACTTGGAATTAGCAGTACTTAACATCTTTGGCCACCAAGTCACACTAGAAATGAGGAGAGAACAGCACATGCAAAGCAAAACCCAATCAGTGAAAACTTAAGCAACTAAAGTAACTCCTTAGAAATGCAAGGAAAAAAAAACCAGTTTCTGCTTCCCAATTTAGTTCTAACTTTTCTCTGTATTAATACTGACTTTAAATGAGGAGAGAAATGTTAAACTGTGACTGAAAATACACTGCCTAAGGATTGTGGTATGTATTTCTCCAAATTTATTTGAGAGTTGATTTTGTTTGGCCTTGGTCATAAATTAAGACCAAGTCATAATGTGGATTGTACACTTGTACTTTTTTTCTGATATATTAAGGAGAAAGTTTATGACTCTGGCTTATTTGATTTTCACAGTAAATTATATCCCTGTTCCTTAAAAATCTTTGTTAAAGAAAAGTACATTTGTTATTGACACCAAAAGCAGAGTGTCATTAATTTTGCTGGTCTAGCAAAGTCCTGTAAAAGGACTCCAGTGCATACAGACACTTAAACTATGTCTGACGTTGAAAGCTCTTTATAATAGTTTATAACCACAGCCACTGTAATTTGGGGTTATGTTTTCCCCAAAGCCACAGACATTACAATCAGTGGTTAAATTTTCTTTAAAGAATTTAGCATTGCCACCTGACCCTTCTTTTAAACAAGGAAATAACATTTCTATTTTAGCTTAGCAGGCCAGATAGTTTCACAACACTGAAATAATTTTTTCTGTGTTGACCTAATTTGTTTTGATTCATTAATTGTTTGATTCATTAAATTGTAACCTAGTTAAGTATAGGTAAAACCTTATTTAGGTTTTTAATTGTCAACAGTATTGTGCTTAGGGACAAGGGAACAGTAGTACATCACCTTACTTTCTCATCTCTCAAGACTTTTTCCTCCCATTACATTTCATATTTCATTCAGTGAGATAACCATCTACCAAGTTCCCCACTCTGGAGAATGAACTCCTTTTCTCATCTCCATCTTTATACCTTTTATATCATGAAAGCCTTCACATTTTACCTGTTAAATAATCCTTGGGTAGATACACTTCCTTCCTACCTGCTATCCTTGTCTTAATAAGGGTTCTTATTTCTTACCGTGACCTCTTACACAGACTTCTTCCAGTTTTGTCCCCGTTTCAATTTGGGATAAATACTGACTATTATTATCCCACTTGAAATTCTTCAGTGCCTTCCCAAAGCCTATAGAATTACATTAAAGCTGCTTAGTATCGCCTGTAAAACTTTTGGTGGCCTAGCCTCTGTATCTCCAGCTCATCTTCTTCCACTCAGTTTCACATTCCATGCTTTTTGTACCATACCACTGGTACACTTCCATGCTATTTATGGTACTGGGCCCTTAAGTCATAGTATGCCTTTCCTAACTTTCAGAAACCTCTCATATTTAAAAATTTAGCTTTTTTTTTATTAAAGTGTAGCTGATTTACAATGTTGTGCCAATGTGCCAATTTCTGTCATACAGCAATGTGACTCAGTTTTATATACACACATACACACACACACACACATTCTCTTTTTGTATTTTAATGAGACTTTAAGTCTTAAGATATGAGAAAGTATGTACTGTTGTTAGTACATAATTCTTATACATTTATATACACATATAAAAATGTGTATATACACACACACATTCTTTTTTATATTTTTTTCCATCGTGGTCTACCCCAGAAGATTGGAAGATAATTTTCAGCTTTTTTTAAAATTCATAAAACTTCTTTTTCTGCTTATCCAATTAAATCAAATGTTCTTTCTTCTTCATTGACATTTCAGTATATAACTCCACCACTGCCCAGCCAAATTATATTAAAAGGATCTGTTTCTCTGTCTTCTCTACTAGATTATAAGCACTATAAAAGTATGATTTGAGGGAGTTCCCATTGTGGTGCAGTGGTTAACAAATCCAACTAGGAACCATGAGGTTGCAGGCTCGATCCCTGGCCTTCCTCAGTGGGTTAGGGATCCTGCGTTGCTGTGAGCTGTGGTGTAGGGTGCAGACACGGCTCGGATCCCGTGTTGCTGTGGCTCTGGTGTAGGCCGGTGGCTACATCTCTGATTAGACCCCTAGCCTGGGAACCTCCATATGCCGCAGGTGTGGCCCTAGGAAAAAAAAAAAAAAAAAGTATGATTTGAGTCTTGAACAAGCCACAATAGATTATAAAATAGTGCTGGACAAGCGCTATTTTAAGGAGACATGTTGATCTATAAAAAGTGCATTTGATCTCTAACAACAGGCTAACTCTCTTAAGAGTTCTGATTGCTTTTCAGTAGAACATATTAGCAAAAGTAGGATCACCAAAATTATTGCTTTGGATATTATGATCCCTTTTAAAAATATTTATTAGATTTCCGTTGGGTGCCAAATGGTTATGATTCTTGCTATTATTGTCATTTAACGAAATATTTAGAAAGTTATGTAGGAGAAGCAAGGATAGTTAATTTCAGCTTCAAAAAAGTATTTACTTTAAACAGCTAGTGTAGATTTGTTATATGGGAGTAAGTGGCTGCATGGGAACAAGTAGAATTTTTAGGACATAGTAAAGCACACTCTGTTCCACTGTCAAATGGAAACATCAGATTCAGTCTATATACCATGTTTTAAGAGAGACATTTAGAAATCGGAATGGGACTTAGACATTTCTTAGTATTTTCTTAGCTTCTATTCCTCTCTTCCCAGAGTGATACTTTTTATTTTTTAGCCATGTGGTTTAAGTGAGATTTAACCTACTTTCTAATCTAGGCATAAGCACTTATTTATTTAGGCTAATGATTATATCCCATCCCCATGTTAGCAAGTTCTAAAAATTCATATATATTCTGAGTCAAGCCTATAAGACTCCATTTGGGACTTGGATCCTCAGGTATGTAAACATTCTTATTCACAGTAAAGAAAATGAGAAAGTCCTTGGAACTGTTAGTAACCGTCTTGGTACCATATGTGTAGAGCTTTTGAGAAAATGAAGCCAACACCAAAGGCAGAGTTAGAGAGGGAGAAATCTCCATCACATGGCTGGAGCCTAGATAATGCCTACTCTTTGTTCTTTTCTGCTTTTCTGTGTGAGGCTGTGATATATATTTTTTTAAGAATGTTTTACTGAATTTTCTGTTACCTGTGATCAAAAGAATTGTAACTGTCAAATAAATGTGCTAAGTAGTAAGTGGAATTAGATTGGAGTCCTAGCTTGTGACTCACTCATGTAACCTTGACCAGTTTTTTGAATTGAGTGATGCTCCATTTCCAGATCTGTAAAGTGGGATTAATACCTGCTTTACAGAGTTATTGTGAGGGCCATGGAAACATGTTTAAAAAAAAGAATAAAAACTGAGATAGATTTGTAAAACAGCTTTAGACACTGTAAAGTATCATCAGATATTAGGCAGTATTGTCATCAAGCCAGTGGCAGAGCAGGAATCCTTGCCATATCCTTTGGAAGGACTTGGAGTATTTAGCCAGAGAAGATAAGAATAAGAATATGGCCACATTCCTCACCTATTTGAAGGGCTGCAATGAAGGGATATTTTTTTTCTGTTTAGTTGAAGAGGGATAGATTAGAAGAAATGGGTGAACAATTTTAGCTCAGTAAAATATAGAGTTATCAGGTCACAAGTTACCTAGCAAAGAGTGTATCATTTTTATCCAGGACTTTGAAGAATGGATCAGGATAGGAGATTGAAGAATGTATGTATTGAGAATATAATTTCCACTGTCATTTTTTGATTAAAGGATATCTGTTTCTGTTCCTGTGTCATCATAGGTACATGCTAATTACCAAATACACAAGTTTTTATACCCAGTTACTAACATACCGCAAATCTACTTTTAATGTACTCGTCGAAAGTTTTCTTTCAGAAATAATTACTATAGGAGTTCCCGTTGTGGCTCAGCAGAAACAAATCTGACTAGCGTCCATGAGGACGCATGTTCAATCCCTGGCCTTGCTCAGTGGGTTAAGGATCTGGTGTTGCCGTGAGCTGTGGTATAGGTCACAGACATGGCTTGGATCCCACGTTGCTGTGGCTGTGGTGTAGGCCAACATCTGTAGCTCCAGTTCCACCCCTAGCCTGGGAACCTCCATATGCCACAGGTACGTCCCTAAAAAGACAAGAAAAAAAGAAAAGAAAAGAAAAGAAAAAGAAAGGAAGAATTACTATAAAATCTTTTTAAAATACATTTAAATTTTTACATTGCTACTTTTTAAACATATAACATTAGTTAAGTAGCCTGACTGCTTTAAATGTCAGAGTATACCTGCCTCTCAAAATGGTTCTGAGGAGTAAATGAAAACACATTTTATTAACATTAAACCCTAAATAACATTTTTAAAAATTTTAATACATTTTATGTTATATTTTGCTCAAGCCTGCTGTGTCTTTCACATAGATCTCTGTTAAGTCACAGAATCTTTCATTTTAAGCACTATTATGAGCTTATAATGCAGCATAATTAATTTACCTTAGCCTGGTGCCTGCAACATAAAATATGTTATTGCTAAGATGACCTGCTGGTGTCAACACTGTTTTTATTATGGTTACCACCATCTTAATCATCTTTGTAGTTTTAACATTTAGCATAATACCCTGCATAATAAACAGGGAGTGAAGGAATGATTGCTGTGATTACTTCAGGCTATAGTTTCTAAACTGTATCAGGGGACCCTGAGATGGCAGCAGTGAACTCACAAGGGTGCTGCAGGTTATTTTAAGTACTAGAGAGCAAAACAGAGTTACTGGAGATCCCTTGGAAACCAGGTAAACTACTAGTTCATCAGGACTAATTTGTCTTACATTCCTTCTATTATATCATATTTTAGTGAACTTGGGTTTTGGGAGTTGCTGTGATAAAAAGTAAGTATGAGTTCCCACTGTGGCACAGCAAGTTAAGGATCTGGCATTGACTCTGAGGTGGCAGGGGTTTGATTTCTGGCTTGGCACATTGAGTTAAGAATCTGGCATTGTGTAGTTCCCATCGTGGCGCAGTGGTTGACAAATCCTACTGGGAACCATGAGGTTTCGGGTTCAGTCCCTGCCCTTGCTCAGTCGGTTAAGGATCCGGCGTTGCCGTGAGCTGTGGTGTAGGTTGCAGACGCGGCTCTGATCCCACATTGCTGTGGCTCTGGTGTAGGCTGGTGGCTACAGCTCTGATTCGACCCCTCGCCTGGGAACCTCCATATGCTGCGGGAGTGGCCCAAGAAATAGCAAAAAGACAAAAAAAAAAAAAAAAAAAGAATCTGGCATTGTCACAACTGAGGTGTAGGCTGCAGCTGCAGCTCAGATTTGATCCTGTCCCAGGAACTTCCATATGCTTGCTGCAAGTGTGGCCAAAAAAAAAAAAAAAAAAAAAAAATCAAGTACCATGCACCATATCATTTCCATTCCACTATATCAGTGTGGGATAGGAAGTGAAAGTGTCATTCCAGTTTTAAGTCAAGATTTAGGAAGTTGTGCAGTGCCTAGCATGTATGGAATTCTCAAGTAACTGTAGTTAAGAATGAAATAGAAGTATTTTTCTTTCCATATTTTTGTATCTTTTCAAGTGGCCTGTATGGTATGAACCAATTAATTGGTAAATGAAACAGATGTTTCTTTTGGCCTAGAGGGCATCATGAAAAAAATTAGTGAGACAGCAAGGGATCACTAACTGAGAAAGCCTAGGAAGCTTTAACCTAATGTGTGTCCACTTAATGTGTATTAACCTAGTTTGTACCCAGATGCTCCAGTGGACACAAGAAATGTGTTATAGGCCCTACCCTTAAGATTTTCTTTGAAATGGGGAACCAAATCCACTCATTCTTTGATGATGAATTATGCATCTGTACTCTGTACCAGATACAATACTAGAGTTCTAATCATAAAAAATATGAACTGTAATAAATGTAATCCCTGATTTCAAAGAGATCTCAAGATGGTAAGATAGACAAGTAAAGCACTTACTGCAGTTTTGAATTGTGGACTGCTTTAACAGCAGAAACAAAGTGTGCTAGATGTACCCACACTCTGAGGAGCAGTGGAAGATTTGAAGCATTTAAAGGAAGGCTTCTAGAGATAATGATGCTTAAGCTGATTTGTGCAAAAGGAGAAGTAGGCATGGTTATCAGGGGAGAAGGATAAAGGGAAATCATTCCAAGCTGAGAGAGCATAGCTTATCCAGGGGAAGCAAATTGAATACTTAACTCTGCATGACAGAATGTTAGTTTCTACAGGGGTTACAAACGAATCAGACTTTCTCTTCAAAGATCTTACAGTAAACTAGGGAATATGTCAAATCCATAGATTATTCTAATGTGAGGAATAAAGAGATATGGCAGACAAAGCACATCTATTTGAGGCATTTGAAAGCTCAAAGAAAGGAAATAAGCATAGTGGATAATAAGTATCAATTTGACAAATTGAAAATGTTTCTTGGGAAAGTAACATGGAACAAAGATGGAATCAATATGCTTGAACAGGTCATAAGAATCTTAATATAGTCAAATCCACATTTAATATTACCTGAAATAGAATCCCACTGAAGGCTGAATTGACACAAGAGTGACAAGGGCTAAGTATCCTTTATGAAAGATTAATGTTGCATCCTTAAACGTGATACTTTGAAGCATTGGAAGGTGAGGTTAAGAACACTCTCTAGAAGATGCTAGAATAATCGATATGCGCTAAGAGGGCAGCCCAGACCAAGTGATAGCAGTTGAAATGGTGAAGGAAAGAAACATTTTGGAGGGATGAAGATTTAACCTAGTGTCTGGAAATGGGATATGAAATCAAACATGTGTTTAAGGGTTGAAATTTTAGTGACTGATAAAATGTTATTCTGATAAGCTTAATTTAGTAATCATTGGGGAAAACAACAAAAAAAATGACCATTTTCAGTGTAATCCAGTTGTGAATAATAGTGAGTAAAGAAAAGGAACATATTTTACCAACCTAGCAAGGTTTAAGCACTTCACAGTTACATGGTTATATCATGTATTGCTAATAACTTCACTTTCAAGTAGTAAATCAGTTTTTCTATTCACATCATACTTGCAGGAAGTAGAATTAAGCATATTTGGTTTCCCTTATTTTATCAGCTTTATATTTTGTACATTTATCTAACCCAGGTGTGGCTGAGAACCATTCTATCCCACTGTACATTATGTCTCAATCTGGTATGCTGAAGTACCATTCATCTTTTAAATATTAACATCTGTGTTTCACAAGTTTCAGTATCAGTTGTTTTACAACACTGCTACAGTTTTTTAATGAGTCCTTTGTGCAATGATATCATTATTCCTATCCATAATAAAGGATCATGTGAGAGGAGAAAAAAAAATTCTGAATGATAAAAGAAACAAAGGTATCAGAATCTATAGATTTAAATAATATTTTATAGAGCAGGTTTAAGGAGAAAAAGTATGTCTCTTATGTGAGTCAGGAATAAGACAGACTTTTTAAAAAAAGATACATATTTAAAAGAACTAAAGATAACTTCTAGGAGTGAAATAGATAATATTGGAATGTAAAGCTTAATGAGTGGAACATCTTACTCCGCTCATCACAACATAACTTGTTTGGAACCAGCTCTTTCTCCAAAAACAACCATAAACTTGGTACAAAATATATAAAACAACTTTCTGAAGGCAGTATCATTGTAGAGCAATTAATACAGATGGCATTGGAGGAGCTGCAGTGCTTGAGAAAGTACAAATATTCAGGGTGAGCTTTATATTCAGGTTTAAAAGGAGTTTTCTATTTGGCAGAATGTAGAATTAAGGCTCGAGCTAAAAACCTAGGACTGATGAAGCAGAAGGCAGAGTTTAAGCCTGCCAAGGAGCCTGTTTTCGGAACAAACTCTCAGAATAACAAAAAACCAGTGTTCACATTACCCCGTAGTCATTGGCCAAATCCTAAACTGCATATGCAAATCCAACAATGACAGAAAGAACAATTGAGAGGCTAAAGAGCTGACCAGGTCCTTAGGGGAAGTAAGGGTTGGAAGTTAAGTCCTTCAATGGTAGAAAAGCTTTGATAAATCATAGGCTTTCCATTTGAGAAACCCTAAAGGGCCTTACCTTTTGGAATATAGGCCACCACCTAAGAATACGTGCACTTTAACAAACAACAGGTAAAAATGGCCAATAAGCATATAAAAAGATATGGGTATCATTATTGGTACTGGAAATAATAAATTAAATCACAAAGAGATACCAATATATTCCTGCCCTGGGTGTGGATATGATTAAAGGGACTGATAATACCAACTGTTGACAATGATGTGGATCAGCTGGACCTCTCATATATTCTTGGGAGTGTGTTAATTTGCCGATTTTTTAAAAGCATATAGCAGTATTTACTAAGTAACTCAACATTGTTTACTGTGATACCCACCCTTCTCACAATTATGCATATACTCAACATCAATTAGTGCTTATGCCCACTAAAAGAAGTGTAAAGGAATGAAAAAAGCATCTTTCTTCATAATAATCCCAAATGGAAATTTTCCAAATATCCATTATTAGTAGAATGGATGAATAATTTGTGGTATGTTATTTGGAACTCTGTAACAAAATTTTAAAAAATATGTATAAACTATACTCTACAATATAGATGACTCTCAAAAGCATTATGTTGAATAAAAGTTGTTAGCAAAAGCATAAATACTGTATGATTTGAATTTTATGACCTTTAAGAACATGGCAAAATAATCTATGGTGATAGAAATTACAGTATTGAGGAGTTATCTAGTGGTCTGTTGCTTAGGACTTGGCACCACCGTGGCCCAGGTTTGATCCCTGGTCTGGGAACTGAGATCCCATATCAAGCCACTGCATGCTGCAGCCAAAAACAAAAGAAAGAAAGAAAAGAAAAGAAATTAAATTACAGTAGTGATTGTCTGTGATGGGGAGAAGCATGAGAGAATATTCTGTGGCATATGAATGTTCTTTTTCTTGATGTAGATAGTGAGTAAATGGGTGTATATGTATGTAAAACCCACCAAATAATACACCCAAGGTTTGTGCATTTCACTGTGTATGAAATTTAAAAAGAAAGCTGATAAGCACAAAAGGAAAATATAATGCAGTCATTATTAAAATAAGTATTCACTTACAAGGTTGTGAGAATATCTGAAGTGTTACTTCAAAAGAAAATCAAAGCCTTTAAGTATGTAAAATAGACTGGAAAATATAATGGGCTAATGACATTTCTAGTTTATTAAGAAGTTAGATGAGAAAGATTGGAATAATCCAAAGAAACTAGAACAAAAAGTAATAAGGTTATGACAAACTCATGAATAGATTGGAAAGTTTAAAAATACTAAATTGTCATTTTTTAAAGATAAAATTCACAAATCTTTCACAGGATTAATGAGGAAAGAGGGATATTATTAATGAACATTATCAGAGGAATAAATAAAGTGACCTAATGTAAATGCTATACAAATTTTAAAGATAATATAGCGATATAAATAACTTAGTACCAATCAGTTGTAAAGCTTCGATGAAATGAAAGAGTACCAAGGAAACTATAAATCCCAGGATTGACACAAGAAGAATGAGAAATGCTGAGTAGTTTTGTGGCTATAGAAGAAACTGTATCTGTAGTTTAAAAATACTCATATCTAAAAAATAAATGTAGTTACTCCCCTCCCAGTAGATGGAGTACAGTTTCCCTCCCCTTGAGTGTTGACTGGACTTTGTTGTTCACATCTGATGAACAGATTATAGAAAGGACAAACATGTTAACTTTATGCTAGAGAAACTTGGCAGATACCGCTTTAAATGGCCAAAGTAGCATTGCCAGTGAAAGATTATGCTTAATGCCATGTGCCCCTGATATGACACAGTGAGAATCATGTTTCACCTCTGTGGTATTCGTTCCCAAAATCATAACTCCAGCCTATTCATAAGAAAAAAGAGATGATCCCAATTACTTCAAAATACCTGAAAAAGTATTCTTCAACAGTGTCAATATAATAAGGAAAGACTGAGAAACTATCACAAGTTGGAAGAGACTAATAAGACATGATGGCTGAATATGATGTTTTACCCTGGTTTAATCCCGAGAACAGGAAAAAAGCATTATTGGGAAAGCTGGTGAAATACAAATAAAATCTGTAATCTATTTAATATTATTGTATGATTAATTCTAAATTTGATAAATGCACCATAATTATGTAAAGTGTTAATATTAGAAGAAGTTGGATCAAGGGCATAGGAGAACCCTTGTACTGTCTTTGCAAGTTTTCCGAAAATCTGAAATCATTTCAACAAAAAAGCTTAATATGTTTCTTCTAATGCATATCTAGTTAAAAAGAGCATTTTTATCTATTCTCTTCTAAAACCTCACTGAAATAACTCTGAAATGGAGCCCCGAATTAGAAGCAGAGATGCCTGAGAAGACCAGTAGACAGTATAGAAACTCTCAAAGGCTTCCTAGTTGGTGGCACCAGGTATCTCTAGAAGTGAAAATGAAGATAAAGCTTCAAATAGAAGGAACGTTTGGATGTCATTTAATAAACAGAGCCTCACTCATCTTCTGCCAATCCTGGAAGAAAACTGAAAATAAAATGGAGGGTCTCTGGACTAGGCATCACCAAGCACAGTTGAAGGTATAAATGTTATAAAGAAATAGGGTTGGGAGAACAGCAAGGTGAAAAGTTTTATGCTGCTTATTGAGAATCTTAGCCATTTTTCCCATCACAGCTCTCAGAATGCTGACAACCAGAAAGGAAATTGGAAGATTCTTTTCTGAGGAATCTAGACAGCTCAGAATAAAAGACCAAAATGTGTTGGTATCAGAAATTGCCCCAAGGAAACAACCCAGCCAGATTATTCTGCTATTAAGATCACAGTCCGTAAACCACAACTGCAAGCACTGAGATATTATTCAGCATTTTAGCACTGTACTCTTTAAACATGACCAAATAGTCAAGTACAGACAGATAACTTCTCATGAAAAGCAGAGAATAAAACAGTTTCTATGGAGATATTAGAAGTTAAAAAAAAAAACAAACCTCCATGATTAATTTCATCAGGAGAGAAGATTTTACAACTATGAAACAAGAAGAGTATGCATTGTTTAAGTCAAATAAAAAAGCAGCAACAGCTCCGATTAGACCCCTAAGTCTGGGAACCTCCATTTGCCGTGAGTGCGGCCCTAAAAAAAAAAGTTTAGAAATTTGGAGTTAAATGGAAAGTTAAAAAAAAAAAAAAAAAAAGCAACAACAGGGGTCAGAAGATGAAGTGGTAGAAGTCTTCCAGAGAAAAGAAATGGAAAATAAGAGTGAAAAGACCAGAAAATTGGGTAATCAGTTCAGGAGCTTCATTAGCTGAATCAGGATTTTGAGAAATAAAAAAACAAAATAGGATGCAGGAAATAATAACAGCAACAACTAGTAGTAATAGTAGTAGTATTAAATCTGGAATTGAGTTTCTAGGTTGTAAGATAAGAATCTCTAGGTAGTCCTGTAGCTAGGTTTGTCTTGAAATTTTTGAGGAACAAAAGAATGCATAAAAGTTGTCAAAAGGTGCAGGATATAATCCGACTCCTCAGTAACCTTTAAAACTGCACAAATTTTAAAGCTAAAAATCTGCACTTCTTAGCCAAACTATAAATTAAGTGTAAGTGTTGAATAAAAGCATTTTCAGACAAAGGGGATACCAAAATTTTTACTTCCTATGTGCCTTTTCCCAGGAATCTCCTGGAGGCGGTACTCAAAGAAGTAAACCGAGAAAAAGGAATCAAAACAAAACAGAAAACAAAAAGGAATTTAAAAAATAAAAGACCGAAACCAAAAAAGAATCAAAACAATACAAAAGAAAAAAAAATCAAAGTAAACACACACACACGAAAAAATCCAGTGTTATCCAGAAAGCTGAAGGTAACAGCTCAAGAGAGAGAGAGAAAAATGGCTGAGGGAAATCCCGGGACAGCTATGTATCAGATCTAGAGAACTGGTTCAGGTTAGATATATGTTCAGGAGATGTGTCGCCAAGAAAATAAGAATAGAAGGATGCCTGATATCTTTGAACATAATCAGAAGGTGTTTAGAAAATTAGGTAAGAATTTTGGAAATCATGTATGATACGTATTTGCTCAGGTCAATATATTGTGGCTGCAATAACATTGTAACTTTTCTGAGCGCACATCTTAAGAGACCTGCGAGACCTTTCACTCTTTTCCTTAACAATTCTGTCCATCTGCTGTGTGAAAAGTCCTGAGCTGGTCTGCAGGAGAATGGGAGATCACAGGAAGGAGAAACAAGCCATCCCACCATAGAACATCCTAGTGGTAGCAGCCACATCAGACCCAGCATTTGATGGCAGATAGATTGGAAAGCTCAGCCAAAACCAAGGAACTGTCCAGCTGAGCCCACCTCATATTGCCAGCTTGTGGAATCATGACCTAAAGCAGGAATTGACAAGTTTTTTCAGTAAAGGGCCAGGTGGTACATAGATATTTATGGGCCAAGAGGCTTAACTGAGATAAGGGCTTACCTAACACGAGAAAAAAGCAGATCTTCACAAATTTTTTTTTGGTAAATATCAAAATATAATAATATTTTATAATGTAGATCTATCAGTGAGAAGAATAGAATTCTCTTCGGG
The DNA here is from genome assembly GCF_054392235.1 of Sus scrofa. NCBI lineage: Eukaryota > Metazoa > Chordata > Mammalia > Artiodactyla > Suidae > Sus > Sus scrofa. The sequence continues at coordinate 52,054,178 of NC_139387.1, read as the reverse complement.
GAGATAACATTTTGCTTAATTTGTGGGTTCAATTACATATCACTGTCATCAAAATTTTTTGCAAATACCTGTTTATGAACACTGATATGTAATGAGATTCCATATATTGCATCTTTAAGAATGATTTTCACACAGATAAGTACTGGCAAATATTCATACCAGTCAGTGAGCCTATGATTTTACTTGAGCATGTTCATCATTTGAGAAGCATTTATAGAATTGGATTCTATTAATATTTTCCATTAAGCATGTCATTAATTCCAATTGAAAGTTAGATGAAAGCTCCTCTATTGTACAATAATTGGATTTTTATTTTTATAATTTTTTTATTTTTTCTTTTTAAGGCCACACCTGTGGCATATGGCAATTCCTGCGCTAGGGGTCAAATCCAAGCTGCAGCTGCCGGTCTATGCCACAGCCAAGGCAACAGGGAATCCAGGCTGCACCTGCAACCTATGCCACAGGCTGTGGCAGTGCCAGATCCTTAATCTGAGTGAGGCCAGGGTTCGAATGTACATCCTCATGGTCACTGTGTCGGGTTCTTAACCCACTGAGCAACAACAGGAACTCCAGTAAATGGATTTTGAAATATGGAAATTTCGTTTGCACTTGGATCAAGGTATGAAAAGCACTTATGGAGCTGTAGTGTGAGCTTATAAATTTGTGTGGAAATGGAAGTTTCACTTCTGTTCTTTTAATTGCTGATAAACAGGAAGCGCATAATGCAACTTAAGATTCAGACACTTTTTTCTAAGGTACATTTCCACAACCATGTGCAACTTTTAAAATAATACATGATTGCATAATATGCATACACCATATATGGAAACAAAAATTAAATAAAGCACATGGTTGGCCTAGAAAATCTTTGATAACTGTGGTTTACAGCCCACATACCAGAACTGAATTGATTTCTGAGATTTGTTTCCCATAAATAGTTTAACTGTGTTTACAATCCTTAACTAAATTGCACTGATAAAGAACAGCCACAGACCATTTATTAGTTAGGGTCCTGTTTGACTGAAATGTATAGTGGATTTACAGAATGCTAAAGCACAACTGTGCCTTTTTTTGTTGTCGTCTTTTTAAGGCTGCATCCACAGCATATGGAAGTTCCTAGGCTAGGGGTCAAATAGGAGCTGTAGCTGCCGGCCTACACACAGTCACAGCAACGTGGGGTCCGAACCGCGTCTGTGACCTACACCACAGCTCATGGCAACGCCGGATCCTTAATTCACTGAGCAAGTCCAGGGAACAAACCCACATCCTCCTGGATGCTAGTTACATTTGTTTCCGCTGAGCCGTAACAGAGACTTGGCATAACTATACTTTCAAACAATGAGGGAAATGCTTAAATCTTATATAAAATGTTATATAAACTTTTAGACCTAAATGATATTTATCATGACCTTTTTAATTGTGTAACAGTGTAGAAACTGATTTCAGCCATTCATTTTTTTAATTGGTATATAAAACTCTTCCACACTTAAAAACTAGTTATATATTCATTTGGATGTGACTTCTTGTACATATTTTATTTTTACACAAAAAATATAATGAGAACTATAACATATATTTTTACAAACAAATCATAACAGATATGCAGATGGATGTTTTTCCCTCCAAACTATGTATTTTAGAGCTGTGCTTTTCACCTGGAGGCAATTCAGTGTGTAGATGCCGAGTATGCTGCTTATAACAGAACCCCCACCCCCAGCAAGGAATTGTCAGTAGTACCAAGGTTTAGAAACTGCCTTAGAGAATATACCATGTTCCAGTGATGTGAGTTATATTTTATTTTAGACTAATTCTCCTGACTCATGGGGACAATATAGTTCATTCATGAAATTCAACAAAACATGCAGGCAGATATTCACAGATATTTAAAACCTGCTCACAAAATCCATTAATCATTTCCAACTAATTCAGAATTTGGTCTGATTAGAAAATGGAAGGCTTGAACTTTACGTTTGTATTATAGTCAAAAATGCTTATTTATTGCAAGTTGTATTTAAGGATGGATTTCACAACCTTGATTCTCTGTCACCTAACTCCCAACTGGGGAGAAGAGAATGAAGGGAAACTTTCTCTGTAAATGGTTCTTCAGGTCAAAAGTTAGGAAAGGAGGACCCTCAAGAATGTGGACAGAGCAGGCAATATAAACTCTCAGCACCCCCCAAAAAAATGTTAACTGAAGAACATAATAGCTAATTCTTCATTTTTTACTGGGTATATGCCTAATTTAAATTGATGATTTCGCCTTCAACCAAATAGATGTAATCAAATTTACTGCTATGAGCCTTACTAGATAGACATTCTGGTTGACATTCAATATGATATGGATTTATCTTTTACATTCAAATAATCTAGATCTACAGTAGTTTTAAAATTATAAAACCCTTGAAAACCAAGGGTTTTTGTAATTTAGCTATTGGCAAAACCTGCCCTGAACTGATGTGAAGCTATTTATACTTTTAATTTATCCACCTAGTGTGAATATTCATACCCTTCACTGCAAAACTATTAATGTGTTTTATTTTGGGGAGCTTAGTAATGTTTTCACTATTTTTTTCCTTTCTAAAATCTGAAAAAATTCAAATTCCGAATTAGTAAGTATGAAACCAATGGGAATTCTAATAGTAGATGCTTTTATTTAAAATAATCTTTCTTTCCTCATTTTTTGTTTCAAAAATTTCTGTAGTTTTTTACAATGAGGTATCACCTCACATCTGTCAGAATGACCATTGTCAAAAAGTCCACAATGATAAATGCTGGAGAGGATGTGGAGAAAAGGGGACCCTCCTACACTGTTGGTGGGAATCTAAATTGGTACAGCCACTGTGGAGAACAGTATGGAGGATCCTTAAAATAAAAAGTTAACCATGTGATCCAGCAATCTCACTCCTGGGCATATATCTGTAGAAAATTATAATTTGAAAAGATACATGCACCCCAGTGTTCACTGCATCACTATTTACAATAGCCAAGACATGGAAGCAACCTCAGTGTCCATCGATAGATGAATGGATAAAGAAGATATAATATCCAAACACAAAATGAAATACTATTCAGCTGTAAAAAATAATAGCAGTGCCATTTGCAGCAATATGGATGGACCTAGAGATTATGACACTAAGCAAAATAAGTCAGACAGAGAAAGCAAAATATCACAATATCACTTATATGTAGAATCTAAAAAAATGATACAAATGAACTTATTTACAAAACGGAAACAGACTCACAGACATAGAAAGCAAATTTTTAGTTACCAAATAGGTAAGCGGGGGAGGGAAAACGTTGGCATTGAGGTTTAACAGATACATACTACTATATATGAAAGAGATATAACCCAAAAAGAACCGATTATATAGCACAGGAAACTATATTCAGTATCTTGTTATAATCTATAATTGAAAAGAATGTGGAAAAGAATATACATATATATGTAACTGAATATATGTATAGCTGAACATATATATATATATAATTGAATCACTTTGCTGTACACCTAAAACATAACTCTAATTCAATTAAAATTTTTTTAAATTACTATAGTTTCTCAACTTTAATCTTTTCAAATAATCATGGAAACAACTTTGTATTCTGTTATTTTATCAAGAGAACTAAAACTTAATATACTTAGTGATTGAAAATAAAAAGTAACAACTGTCAAAGTCACCATTATAGGGGTTTTCAGATTTGTGGCTTAATTTTATATATTAGAGGGGAATCCAAAAAATTATGAGTCTACCATTATTAAAGTGGGAAGAGGACATGGTCAGGCATGTGTGTGTGTGTGTGTGTGTGTGTGTGTGTGTGTGTAGCGCTAATATTTCTATGAAAATTCTTCATATCACATAATAATCTTTTTAAATGCAGAGGAAAATTTGATATCATTCTCCCTTGAATAAAGATTGGGACTAAATGTAATCAGGGATGCAAGAAAACAGCTATTCTCATGAGCTGCTTCTGGGAAAAAAAGTACAAAATGTCAGCTATAAGGGAGATCAAAAATTATACCCCTTGGCCAAAATAATTCTACTTCTTGAATTGAAAGTAAGGAAATACATAATGTGCACCACAAAGGTACATACATGAATGTTCATCACTGGCTTATTAAAAACAACCAAAATATTCATGAATAAAGATTGGTAAAATAAATTATTATATATCCCAGTAATGGAATATAAATCATAAAAGAATGTATAATTGTTTTAAAAATACTCAAAATACTTAAAAAATGTCAGATTTGGGAAATTGTATATACAGCTTGAGCCCCATCCTCTTTATATCCAATCATGTATGAATGTGTCTATTTTTTTGTGTTTATATTTTTCTGTATGTACTAGTTTTCTACATAAGTATATTCATAGTAGAAAATTCGTAATATCATTTCATATTTTCTAGATTACATATATATATTTATATGAAATTAACTGGGAAAAACTAAACAAAACATATATGCATTACCTAGTGAAAATTCTTCAAGAATAACAAAATGAAGGAACTATTCCTGGGAAATTTCAAGGCATTTTCTAATTGATTGCCTGCCCAAGAAAAGGATGGTACATGTGTCTACAGTGAAAGTTATAGAAGTTTGTAGCATTCTTCCAATTCGTGGAACTTTTTTGGCAGAAAATATTAATTGATTTTGAGAAATGTTAATTTATTTTTCAGAATTTTAGCCTTCTTTATCTGAAATTTTGAAATCTCTTAGGGTACATGATTACTATTTCAGTAAAATGGGGAGTACCACTTCTCTCCCTAGGTTGCTCATTTCAAATATTAGGACACAGGGTGGAATTCTTACCTCTCATTAATGGTGTCCAGCTCTCAACATCTTAACCTGGCAGGAAGACCAAACTAGCTGTAAATCTTACCACCCAGACCACACTTGATTATTGTATGATGGGAAAATTAAACGTGAATAAAACAGCCTAGAGCATTAGGGTGTTTTTGGAAGAATAAACACAAGTTGGAAGTCTTATGTGGATAGTGCAAAGTACAGGAAGGCAATCAATCATGTAAACATCAAATGAAAGCTTGTTGAGGAAGCCATTGGAGTCTGTCAGGCGCTCCCTGCAATAAATGGCTTATTCCATTTCTTTTCCCTTTCACTCAGTTTAAAAAAGTGAATTCTGTGGAATCTCTAACAGAACTCAAAAGACTTTATAAGTTCTTATTCCTCTTTAAAGATAAACTTTGAGTGGAATGAGCTCAACTCATTGAAGAGGGTTTTTAGTTTTATAAAATGGGCATAAGTATGTCATATTGCATACCCCCCTGACTTTTTTTCATCTTTCCACAAATAGGAAACTGTTAAGGCAGCAATAATCGAAGAGCAAAAGCGAAGTGAAAAGGCTGTGGAAGAGGCAGTGAAGAGAACAAGAGATGAATTGATAGAGTATGTAAAGGAACAGAAAAGGGTAAGTATCCCCTGAAGGGTTTTAATCTGTGCTTCCATAAATTGAACCAGTGGCTTCTGTACAATGACCTGAAATTTTAAAATATTTAAAATGTCCTTTGTCCTCTAATTTAGGAATCTTCTTCTAAGATTACTGTTTTGGTATAATTACATAGCTAATAGTTATATCTACATAAATTCCATCTGTCAACAAAAAAGCACATTGAATAATTTCTTGCTAGACTCCTAGAAATAACCTATAGCATTTCCAATTTAACTTTTCACTTATGAAGAAAGCAGACAGTTCTAGATTTTTAGTTTTTTTGCCACATTTGTTATTTCTTACAGTATTTATTAAAATTTATATGTACTTTTTAGGCCTTCAGACTCTATTAATACCACTGTGGTTCTAATACACTTTATTACAGTTATCAAATTAAGGCTTTTCTGCCATGTTTCCATTTCAAAAACAAAATTCAGAATATGTTGTCAGAATTCAGAATGCATATTGAAGCCTTAAGAAGTAAACATCATTTTAGTATAATGGGGTTTTATTAATATGTGAGTCTGAGCAGTGACCGAAAATAATGATCAACTTGTAGACTTTTCAATAAATCTTTATATTCTTCTTAAAGAGTACCCAAGCTGAGATATTTAATGGAAATCTCTATAATAAGCATATTATATTATTGTATATTATATAATAAATTTTATGGTGAATTTTCTCACAATATTTTATGTCTTATTTATATGTTTAGTATAACATGTTATATATTATAAAGTAATGTATTTAAAGACTAATATATATAATGTTTGGTATAAACATATAACATAAAACCATATTTTATAACATTTATCATATTATATAACATAACATAATAAACACATAAATTAAACATAAAACATAGTATGCCTGATATCATGACACAATTAACTGGTGGTGACAATGGCAAATTATTCTTCAGCTGGCAGTTAAGTACAAGACTAGGAGTGTTATAAAAACTCATGATGCCACGTTAGTTCCATACTCTTAATTTGAAGTCAAGTTTGGTATGATACAAAGAAAATTCTCAACTCTCAATAGCTACCATTAGGTTTCGCCAAAGGAAAGTGTGTCAGCAGAATAAAAAAGATGCTAAGCAAGCTTTCCAGATAAGTTAATCACCCAATGGAAGCATTTTTTGTGGGATTAAATCTTTGTGCATGTTATCTCAGGGTGTTTTAAAAGCAATTTCACTCAAACAAATTCCCAGTAGGGGCCTACCTTTCTAAAGAGAGACTTCTGAGCCAGAAATAGTCAACTGACTTTTCAGAAAGTGATATATTCCCCAAAACTCCTATTTCCATATGTATCCCCAAGGAATTTGTGTCAAATAACTTGGTTCAGAAGTAGTCATGCAAGAAAGGAATTATAGATGCTTTCCACATGCATGCAGGAATCCTGATAGTGAAAGAACATAGACTTGAAACAAGTTCATGAAGTCTTGTGGATGTATCCTTTTTTAAAAATTACAGTATAGTTGATTTACAATATTGTGTTAGTTTCAGGTATACAGTAAAGTGATTCAGCTATGTGTATACACACACACGTACCATATTGTTTTTCAAATTCTTTTCCCTTATAGGCTATTATAAAATACTGAGTATAGTTCCCTGTACTATACAGTAGTTCCTTGTTGGTTATCTATTTTATGTATAGCAGTATGTCGGTATTAATCCCAAACTCCTATGGATGTATCCATTTTTATCATCTTTTCTTATCATATGGTCAGTTCTTCTTTGAGCACTAAATTTGGACAAGAAATTATATAACATAGCAAACCCATTCGTAATGGTATTTTAGATTAACATTTCTTTGATCAAAATGGAATATTTTTTCTTAAAAAAAAAAAACTTAAAAAACATATATTACTTTCCTCTCAAAAGAAATCTTGCAGATGACCTAAGAAATGTTTAAAAATGAAACCAAGAAATGCCTTACAAGAATTATCTGGTCCTTGTGTGAGGTAAATTAATCCTTGAAGAGAACTGACAATGACCTCTGCCATTTAATCTGTATTCTTGCAAATCATATTAAAGGATTAGTATCCTTTTGTTTTAGGTAAACTAGCTGTCACATGTAGACATGTTCATTAAATAACAAAATCATGACAATATTAGATTCTATCCGCAGCAAAGTTCCACTTCTCTGTGCTTGTTTCTTTTACGTTAAGAACAATAAATTTTTTTTTTTTCGTCTTTTTAGGGCCGCACCCGTGGAATACGGAAGTTCCCAGGCTAGGTGTTGAATGAGAGCTGTAGCTGCCGGCCTATGTCACAGCAATGCTGGATCCTTAACTCACTGAGTGCTGCCAGGGATCAAACCCACATCCTAATGGATACTAGTTGGGTTTGTTACCACTGAGCCACAGCAGGAACTCTAAGAACTCTGCCTTACAGAATTGCTATTAGGTAATACATGTGATAAAATAGAAGAGCTAGCATATAGATTCAATAACTATATGCTACTATTATTATCATTTTCACTGCATTATTAAGGAAAAACAGAAAAGCCTAGTAGCAGTATTTTTTGCTAATGACAAATGTGCTTTTCAGATTAATGTTTGGCATCCTCTTTCCTCTGAGGTTTACAATATGATTCTCATAGTTTATTCCACTCTTTTTTCCAGATTCACAGATTAAAACTGATTTAATTAGTATATTAGTAGGAAGTTTATTATTCCCACTTTAGGATTGAAAATTTTTTAAATAACTCCTTGTGGAATACTTTTGATGTTTGAATATTTCCATCTCTCCAAACAGAAAAACTATAACAACAACAACAAAAAAAAAAAGGATAGTGGGTAAAGTATCTGAAATGAAAGCATCAACTTATTACTACATCTCTTTTTTATATAACTTTTTAAAAATTAAGATTCTCTGTATTATGCTTCTTTTCAAAAGTGGATTTCTGTGTTTCAAGTTAATTTTTATGAATATTTTTGGGCTTGGAATTTTTTCACACACCTCCCCCCCAAAAAAAGACATTTCATAGCTTTTAAAGTAATATTTAAAAGAAACAAAAAGTTATTTTAGCAAACTCATAATCTTTTTGTCTCTTTCCAAAAGACTAAATTATGGCAACTCATCTCTACTTCTTCCTTTGTAAGATGGATTTCTATTTGCATCAGAGAAGAACACTTTTCCAGAACAAAAATTTTCCTTTCTCCTCTCCAGCTTTTTTTAACTAGAGTCAACTTGAGATTTTTGACATTAGACACCTCAAAAGCCCTGTAGACCTTGGTTCCAACTGGGCTTACATTCCAGTCTGTGAAGTAACGGTCGCCTCATGAAGTTTTCCAAAATCTTTGAAAGAAGAAGTCGAATGTTGTGTTAGTTCCTGTCTTTATATGTCTTTTGTCCTAAACAATTCTTCCTTTGACATCACCTTACCCTTTCCAAATTCACTAAAGGACTGAAATGTAGACTCTCTTCTCTACATCTTTTCCTTTAGCCTTTTACTTTTTTTTAATAACTGTTTTTAATTTTTCCATTATAGCTGGTTTACAGTGTTCTGTCAATTTTCTACTGTACAGCAAGGTGACCCAGTCACACATACATGTATACATTCTTTTCTCTCACACTATCATGCTCTGTCATAAGTGACTAGATCTGGTTCCCAGTGCTATACAGCAGGATCTCATTGCTTATCCATTCCAAAGGCAATGGTTTGCATCTATTAACCCCAAATTTCCAGTCCATCCCACTCCCTCCCCCTTCCCCTTGGCAACCACAAGTCTGTTCTCTGTGTCCATGATTTTCTTTTCTGTGGAAAGTTTCATTTGTTCTGTATATTAAATTCCAGATAAAAGTGGTATCACATGGTATTTGTCTTTCTCTTTCTGACTGACTTCACTTAGTACAAGAGTCTCTAGTTCCATCCATGTTACTGACAGAGAAACACAGAATGAAAAATCTGAAGTGTTTAACTTCTCAAATAACTTGCAATTTATCCTACAATATTAAACACAGTGAAATTATAACTCACCATAGAGGATAACATTTTTTTTTCTGGATATCTGCAGTCAACAAGTTTTTAATCAGTGATCCAATCCTGTTGAGTATAACAGCTATACTCAGAACTAGAATTAGAACTATAGTAGGATTAAAATTAGAATTATACTGAGAAAATGTTTTACTTTTAAATGCCATTTGCCAGGTCTTTTTTTAATCCAATCAAGAGTGATGTCGCTAGACTTTATATTCACATTGATCTGATCTCAACATCTTAGAACAGAACAAAGGGGCTACCTATACATGTATTAATTATGTAAATCATAATTTACCCTGAAATTGCATCCTAAATTATGTATTAAATTGGATACATAGTACTAAAACTGTTAGTCCAAGTTATAATAATATCCAAAAATTACTCTGTAATCATAATATTCAAATAAGGAGAGCTTTTTAAGTGATCAACTAGAAAAATGTCTCAAATTAGTAATGGATCTCTTTCAGTGACTTTCTTATAAATGCCTTGTTATAAATATTCTGAATGATAGTTGAAAAAAAATCCTCTGTGGAACCTATCTTATTAAACCCACAAGTTATTATATCAAATTCACAAATTTAGTATGAAATTGAAAAGCCAAAGTTTTGTAGCCTTTGTTCTCATGAATTTTTCATATTGGTTGATAGAAATTGTCTAATTTTTAATGAACTTAGAAATGTCCTCTATAATCTGTACAATAGAGAAGAAAAGGTAAACAGGAAAACCTTAAAAAGATTTTAAGATATGTTCAGTTTGTCTTAGAATCATCCAGGTATCTGCAAGTATAATGATTACATTTGACAGCCATACTATGATTTATTAAAACTAAATCTGGAGTTTCAGAATCTCTTGAATCAATTCTAGATTAAGGGGTTGCAAACTACATCCCATGGGCCACATCTGACTTGCCACCTGTTTTTATAAATAAAGTTTTATTGAAACATGTAGCCACATACATTCATTTATGTCTGTCCAGCTGCAGCAGCGAAGTTGAGTAGTTCAGAGAGACTATGGGGCCCACATAACCTAAAATATTTACCATCTGGCCCTTTTCCTGTTCTAGGCTATCAAATAATCTTGGTGAGAAAATTTCTTTCTGTCATCCCTTTAAAATACTTTATTCTTTCACTCTGCCTCATTGCAACTAGACAATTGAAATTCCTCAGGTGCTGTTCCAGCAAAGATTTCTCTCTTGATATTAATTGCCAGATATAAGGCATTATAATATCTTAGACCCCAGTCATCATTAGTGCCATAAACTTCGTTCTAGACTAAAGGAGATTGTAGGAAAACGAGATGGGAAAGACCACATCCCTTGACACTTCCCTAGGGAGGAAGAATTTGTGGTTGAAAATGACCTATGGCCCTTGGATTAGAATGAAGTGTTCCAACCCATCCCACAAGTTAAGACTGTTACACATGAGCTTGCTATGCGGGAGGAAGTGTGAGTAACATTCAGCAAGCAACAGCTGCTCACAGCCAAGCAGTGATTCCTAAAAAATAAAATCTCATCCAAATGTAATAAAAGATTATTTTTTTTTCCTCTTAAGAACCAGAATTATGGCCTGTGTTTTCTAAATCACCTCCAGGAAAATAATCTTCACTTTAGAGGATCCTTTTAATTTAGATCTTTAGAGAGGAGTAAAGAGCAATTATCTTTACTTCAAAGTTTTTGTGGTCAAGGTATTGTTAGAATTTCTGAATTATAAAAGCAGTCATTTAGTCCAGTTTTTCTACAGTGTTCCTGAATGTTTGCATCTCAAACTGTTAGAAGGCAATATTTGGCCAAAATGAAGTCTCTTTAGTTTCTGATCAGTTATACAATTACTTCAGTTAAACATGATTTCAAGTTATTTAATATCGTATGCTGCCTTACTTTTCTCCTCTTCATAATTTGCAAGTTGGACCCATTGATGTGTGTGCAGTTCTAAAATCTGTTAAGACTGTGAGTAACATTTTCCTTAACAACTGGTGAATCTCTCAAGGGGTTTTTAATTCTTATATAAATCAGTTGCATCACAGTAGTTATTTTGTGCATTATTTATACTTTAGTGTAGAAAAGTGACACTTTCCTGGCATTCCCCAACCTCCTGCCCCCTTCTCATCTTAAGCAGTTAGCTTTGCTTACATTCATCCAGGGGTAGGCTGTATAGTTAGTTGCCTATGCAAGGAGCAGCTCAGTAGCAATTCATCATCTGCCCTTTCAACTTTTGCTTTGGGTCTCATATTAGAAAATGCTTTTATCTGACCAAGGCATATTAAAATGAATAATACACCTTCATATTCACTTGTTACCTGTGCTTTCACTTGTACCTTTGTACCTCATTTTTTGATGCCAAAGGTAATTTTAAAATTTATGTAGGTATGATCTTAAAAGTTACTATTTCTCTCTTATACTCTTCTTTCAAAGCTTATTTCATATAGTGTACTTTGTGAATCAAATTTATTGCTATTCTTTACTACATATTTTAACAATCTTCTTGATCCTCTTATTCTGCTGGACTTACTTTCATAAAAATAATCTTGAAAGAACTTACTAACATATTAACAATCATGGACTTTGGTTAACATTTCCTTTTCAACGGTGGGGTAATTGGGAAAATATTATAGACATAGCTTAATGCTTAGATTAACTTCCATTATTCCTTTTTCAGGGAATAAAACGTATGTTCCAACTTAAGTTAAAATGAAAACTTAATGCTTTTATAATTAAGAACTAGTTTGCCACAGCAATTAATGTACTCTTTATTCTTTGAGATAACATTTGTGTTTAAAGTAAAGCAAGTCTTCTGAAACCAAAGTACAATGAGTATAAATACTTTAGTTGGGGTCAGTTAGTATATAAAAAGGTTCACCTCTGCTTTTGCATAATAATTTAAAACGTTCAGCTTAAATAATTACTCAGTCACCTCTTGAATTATTACCATGACAATCAGCTTTATTCTTCATTAAAAGGTTTTAGCTTTTTCTTAAATATTCGGATGACTTATCCATTCATGCACTATGCTAAAGTTCCTAAAATTTGGATGGTGATAAAAATTGATTCAAATCAACAAAATTAAAAGTGTTGGGAGTTCCTGTGGTGGCTCAGTGGGTCACAAACCTGATTTGTATCCATGAAGATGGCTTGATCCCTGGCCCTGCTCAGTGGGTTAGGGATCCAGCATTGCCGCAAGCGGCGGCATAGGTCGTAGACATGGCTTGGATCCAGCATTGCTGTGGCTGTGGTGTAGGCTGACAGCTGCAACTCTCTTTTGACCCCTAGCATGGGAATTTGCATATGTTGCAGGTGTAACCTTTAAAAAAAAAAAAAAAGTGTCAACTTTAAGTCATAGACCATGACAGTTAAGAGTTGACACATCTGATGGATATTGAAGCCTGTAGTTAGGTATAAATTCTTGAGATGGGCCAAACCAAGTGAAGTTTTCAGTCATAATAGCTATATATCTCATAACATAAATGGTGAAGAAGGTCAAGAAGGAAAACCACAAGTTAGATCTAGAGGAAATGGTAGTTATAAAAAGCCTCCAAAATTGAGATGATGATGACAACCATGATGAAAGCTAATACTTATATAGCATTTACTATGTTTCAGGCGCTAGCCCAAGGATGTTATTATGTAAGTGTGTTTTTATGTATTCATTGCTCACAATAATATTATTAACCACCAAATCACAAAGCTACAAAGTGATAATCTGGCTCTGGAGTCTGAGCTGTTCACCATTCGGCAAACCACTTTTGTGGGCAAGATGCAGCAATAAAGAATAGGAACCAAAGTTCATGCATGGGTCAGAAATGAAAGTTTCAGGTTAAAAGCTAAGAAGAACAAGAGCATAACAGAGACCCATGTTTATATTTTGTTAGCTGTGTGGCTACCAGAGCAAAGCAGTTATGGAGGGCCAAGATCACCATATCTTTAGAAAGCTAAAAGTCTTTTTTGGGAAGGAAAGTATTACCCGAAGTAATGATAATGGTTTGAAGCCATAGTAGATGCCATAACATATGGGAGTGCGTGCAAAAAGGTCAACAATGTTACCTTAATAGTTGAGAGTAGAATCCCAGAATATACTTATGACTATGGTAAGCAGAGTGGGCTTTTTTATTGCAGTCAAATGGAAACTAAAACATGGACTGGGCTATATAACAAAAAGAGAATGAACAGTAGTCTGTGAGAAACCAAAAGATTGGTCTCTTATAGGAATAAGCAAGTTAATTTGTAAAGATTTTTATTAAAAAGTCTATTTCTAGATTCTTCATACACCTCTTGGTTGCAATTCTGATATGTCCTTGTTCATGAAGATTAAATTATTGGGGCAGTAGAGATAGAGGGGTTTTTTTTAGATGTTAACTTTTCCTTTAGCCAACTTTCGAAGTTAAAAAGCATTATGTATACTTTTATTTATGACTGTTTGTTAAAAGCCACAATTGCCTTTACTGTGCTTCCGTTAAACCAGTTGGAAAGAAATGAGTAATGAAGTGGTATTCCAAATTGCCAGCATCTCAATCTGTCCATATAGCTATACAGAACATATCTGTGCCTGCGCTTCCATGTTCCATTCTAAGCTATGTACTAAGAAGTTTCAGCATAATTTTTTTCCATTCTATAAAGAAATTTTAAGCATCTTTAATAGTCTGAACACTATGCTTAGGACACAAGGATAGATGAGATAACCAAGAAAGAGCTTATAGCCTGATATCCATAATAGCAATACATATTTGTTTAGCAACTAATATATATGTAAATCTACTATAGATATAATATATATAGTATATTATATATATATATATAATGTACAATTACAATATAATTACAATTATATATATAATCTGTGTGTGTATATATAATGTATATATATAATGTGATTCTTACAATCCCCTACATATTTATTATTCTGATTTTACAAACCAGAAAGTCAAAGATAATAGAAAGGTTAACTTTTCCAAGGTTACTTCTAACAGCATAGTTGAGACTTGAGTTTTCCTTTTGGTGCCTTAGTGTCATTTTGATTTCCATATTTGGAAGAGATGTTGATACTTTCATGGAAATCAGAGTTTTCAGAGGAAACTATTGAGGATTTAACAGAGGAGAAAACTTTGAAAAATCTGAGCTTGTTCAACTAGAGAAAAAGTTACCATGGAAATTCAACAATGTAGAAACCCCCAAAACATTATCTTATTATGACCTTAATGCTAAAGGAATAGCTGGAAACATTCAACCTAAGTGGAATCTAAGGGATATATTCTATATCAGAAAAACATGAAAAACAGTAATCGTTTGTGGAGTGCCAGGCTTGTCCAAGATACCAAGCCTGGCTGCTTTATTTATACTGTTTCACCTAATCCTTAAAATTATTCTAAAATAATACCTGTACTTTATAGATAAGGAAAGTTAAGTCAGTGATATGAGATATGGTCCAAGATGAGTAAAAGAGAGTCAACACTTCAATTTAGTTCTATCTGACTGGAAACCATATAGGAAGATACCTCAGCAACTCTTTAAATCTGGTTAGATAATGTACTTTATGCATTATTTTTCATATGGTATTTTAGGATTGTCAGTGTTTTTCACTCACAGGCTTTGAGTATACTTTTCTACTTTTTATAGGCCCCATCTAGATAAATTAGATAAATTTTATAGACTCCATCTAGATAAGTTAAATAAATTAGCTCCAGAAAAATTAGGAAGTAGAAAAACATGGATAGCACATGCACATATGCATGTACCCTCCCTCCCACACACAGCCCTCTTGAGGAAATTGTTTGATACAGTTTATAAATTATTTCAAAGTACATTCTTCACCTGTCATGAACTTTTGAGTATAGTAGCAAAGACTATTCGTTTAGATACTTCAAATACTATTTCATTCCTACAGGGTTTTAAGGTTTTCATTTCTGTGAAAAGCAGGCCTGATGTTTTCCTAACTGTCGTGACCATCTTAGGTTGTGGTAAAAGATTGATTAAGTCTTGAATAAGGTTTCTATAAAATGCACAATGAAAATTGGGCTCTGAAGTTAAACCCACCACAAGATGATGTGATAGCTATAGTAAGTGAACAATAGTTTTATTTTTTCAAGCTAAGTCTGGCTCTACTTATCTGCACCTTTGGTCCAATCCAGCCCATTAGCACCAGTGTTTAAAACTAAATCCTTGGCCTATTCTCTTTAGTTCTCATAAAGTCCTCACAGATTCATTCATGGAATTAACAGACATTTCTAGGGACATATATAGGCTAATACCAAACTCACTTAAAATTGTACATCCTCTGGGGATTTAAAAAAAAAAAAAAAGCTAACGTCAGTTATTTTGGTGCTTTAAAATGTATTGACATATACAAGGAACTATTGCAAGCAAACTTTTCTATAAAAAAATTAATAAAGCTGATTCATGTTTCAACATATTCTGTTTGAAAACTATTCATTTTGTTACATTTTGAAGTTATATTAGCTTGGATAATTAAAAAAAAAAAACCTTAATTTTATTCAGTTTTGGCCTAGAGCTAAACTGCATACCCTGGCCTTTCCTCTAGTCTGACACTTCTCTTCCTGGCTCTCAGTTCTTGATTCTATCCTGCAAAGTAGAGAAAAGAAATTATGGTCATTTACAAGAAAGATACAATGATTGAATAATAACAATTCAGGCTTTTATCTATTAGAATTTCTTTAAATATCTATTAGAATTTCTTTAAAAGCTTTAAAAAATACTACCTCCTGTGTACTTTAAACAATTGGACTATAGAAATTATATCTGTACGATTTTAGGCTTATTTCATAATAAGTTAATAATCTTTTAAACCATCCTGGTTATTTATAAATATCTGTTAATTCTGATTTCTTTGGCTTATTTTTCAAATATATGAATATTTAAGAAATGATTTATTTTTCATATAACTATTTTTATATTTCTTTCCATTATTGAAATGTCCATCTTTCAGTAGAAAGGAGATGGTAAATATTAATCCATTTGATTTATTGTATAGTTGTTTTCCATTATATGTATCTCCTTAACCATCAGTTCTTTCCTTTGAAAAAATAGCAAAAATAACAATTTGGTTTGTAACTAATAGTGCCTTGGAAACAGCATGAAAAAATCATTTTCTAAGAGATGCGGTATTTTTCTTCTCATATGAAAACAGAGAAAACCTCCTTGGCATTCTGTTCCATGCTGATTCATATGCACTGACATGACCTCTCTGTGCTCCTGTCTCACTCTGGAATATTTGTGCTCAGAGTTTAAAGGGAGGCCAATTATTTAATATATATGAACTCCAGTCTATAACAAAGAGGTAAAAGATATGTCATGTATGATCATCACATTACTGGTGAATGAAATCCATTAGATTATGCACGAATCGCATGTCTGACTAAATGGTCAGACTATTTTTGCTATTGTTTTAAATAGTGAATATGAAATGGATAATCAAGACAGTAGTTTCACTAGCACTTCTCTTCCTCTGAGACTGATGTACCAACATCATCTCTTCTTGTTCTTTCTCTTCTTGGAGATATTTATTACCCTATATCCTTTTCCTAGTAATTTTTCATTCATTTCCTCATCATTGATTGGTTCAGCTGAGATTCCATAATCCTCTTTTACACATAAAGCTCCAACATTCACACTGTTTTACCACCTAAGAACTAATTTTTATCATTGCATCCCCTTATCAGAGAATTTGAAAGTAACCTAATATTACTAATATTATCATTGCATCCCTTTTTCAGAGAATTTGAAAGTAACCTAAAGTATTTGAGAGGTTGTTGGCCTATTTGGAAACTATATATATATATATATATAGTTATATTTTTATATTTGATTGAATTCCTAATTTTGAGCAACAGAAGTTGTCTATGACTAGTTAAGCAGAAAAGGAATTTATTAAGAGGTTATTTGGATGATAGAAACAGGCTTTGAAGCTCAGCTTCCAGAAGCAAAGCCTAAAACCATGCTGCAGAACTAGCCTAATGAGGAAATTCCATTGCTGCTACTTCTTCCTCACCAAGCACTTGACTGAGAACTATGGCTATTTCCATTTTCCCACTTAAGCCAACTGTGAATCACTAACCATCTCACAACCTCTCCTGGCCCCCAGACCCAAAGCCTGCTCCTACCGTCACCAGCAAGGGAGATTCCACATGGAATTTTGCTCTTCATTTTGCTTAATTCTTACTGAAATTTCATTCTTCAGATTGCTTATTTCTTATTGAAATCTCACTGATTAAACCCAACGACTTTGTTCCAAAACTTGAGAGATCTCTGCTGGGAATCCTCTATCAGAACTTACCACAGGCAGAGTTCCCATTGTGGCTCAGTGGAAACAAATCCAACTAGGAACCATGAAGTTGCAGGTTCAATCCCTGGCCTCGCTCAGTGGGTTAAGTATCTGGCGTTGCCGTGAGCTGTGGTGTAGGTCGCAGATGCAGCTCAGATCCCGTGTTGCTCTGGCTGTGGCGTAGGCCGGCAGCTGTAGCAGTGATTAGACTGGTAGCCTGGGAACCTCCTTATGCCACTGGTGCGGCCCTAAATAGACAAAAAAAGACAAAAAGAAAAAAAAAGGAACTTAGCACAGGCTCTTCATAAACCGTTGACAGTTCCAACATCCATTGAATCTATTGGTTATTAAGTTCAGGTAGATGCACTGTAGTATGGACTAACCAGGAAGCCTCCTTTTCTTTCTGAAAGCCTTACAAGCTGACGTTTTCAGGTCACTTCATAAATAGATCTGGATTCCCAAAGTCATGTGTGTATATATATATATATATATATATATATATATATATATATATGCGCTCGCACACACACACACACACGTGTGTGTGTGTATATGTATATATATGTATACATATTCTTCAGAGAGTCCCACCTAGCACTGTGCCTCTCAATGGAGGCAAAAGGTATAGGAAGTTATCTTTAACTTTGAAGAGGCTATCCTGATATACTCAAAATCACTGGACCCTCAGAAACTTTATTAAAGTGTATTTTCATGTGATGTATCTCCCACCTTACTGCACTCATATTAACTCCTGGATACTTACCAGTTTTACATACCTATTCTTTACAAAGAATCTTAACTATTTTGTAGTCCAGGTCCAAGAGACATATGTCGTAAATATAGTTGTCCTATGGTCTTAATGAAGTAAGTATGTTGTGGTCCAGAACCAAATAATTTTTATAACTCTAAGATAAAATGGTTTATTGATCTACCTGTCACATAAAAATAGCTGTTATAGGTATCCTCTGACTGTTGAAATAGAAGGTGAAAAGCATTTTCCAGATATGTAATTGGTGCTAAGAGTTTTAGTAAAGAATACACATCTGCAATAGCAGCTACATTGAAATCACTATCTGATTAAGCCTCTAGTAATCTGATCTCCTTCTCCAGTTCCAACTGTGTATTCTCTGTGCATTTAGGGCCCATCTGGGGTAGAGAAGAGACAGGTTCATATTAAAAGTCCATTCATCATTTGACTCCCACAGGCATCCTTTCTCACCACTAGTCCACAATTGTATTCTAGGTCTCCAGTTTTAGTGTTAGTTCAGAGCTATTAGACAAAAGTACCCCAAAGATCTAGTATTTCTCTTTCTCCAGTGCAGTTACCTTTATGAGGAAGGTCAAACTGACAGTTTACATTTTATGCCTGTGATGTCATTTCAGTATGTATCTTCAAGGACTTGCATTCCCTCCTTCACTACTCAGAAAACTCTGAGTCTGTGAATTAATTTAGGACTAGAAATTGGAAAAGACATTACAAATTTTTTGTTGCAGTGGCTCAAGTCAGACCTCTCTTCACTAAACCTGGCTCTCTCTTAACTTTATTAAGTTGGGATTTTTTGGATATCTATCTCTTTGCTCCACACAGATGGTCTGATCCACTGTGGATCAACGCATTTTAACTCAACCCTTCTAACAATCACAGTAACCATTTCCTCCTGCCTCTTCTATTTAGTGCTTCTCCCTGAGGTCTGCCACCTCCACATTCTATTATCCACATTGAAAGCAGTGGTGCCCATCTGCTCTCCTGGCCTGGAGAAGACAGTGCTATTCACTCATGACAGCTTTTTCTTCCCACAGAACAATGGTAGGGAGTAGCTCATGGCTGTGATTCTTGCTTCCAGCTGAGAATTGTGAGCATTTCATCGTCTTTTCAAAAGCTGTGCTGTGAAATCAGCAGCAACTAGTTTTGTGTTTGAACTCCTCATACTCTTCATATTATTGTTCAGTGTTAGAAGCCACTGGATTCTCCCAAAGTCTTGCCTTCATTAGTCACTTCATTTCAAGTGACTGTAGTTAATAATGCTCTGCTTTGCTACTGTGGGGACACGAGATTTTACTTTTATTTTTAAATTTTTTTTCCAGTACCAGAAATCAGCTGGATTTCTACAGCCATCAGCCCTTACAGAGCCAAATAACCATTCATAGCTCTTTCTGATTTTCCTGAGGGTATATTGTCTTCAACCATTTCTAATACTCATTTAGTATTAACTAGGGTTCTTCTTTTAAGCAGAAGAAATTGCCTCTGGGTAGTTAAGCAGTAGAAATGTTTATTAAAAGGAAATTGAGAAGCTGACCAAGTTGTTGAGAGCTGGAAAACCAGGGTCAAGGTAGAGCCTCCAGAAACAATACCAAAAAGTATACCACAAAACTTGCTTAAAGGTAAGTCCTTCTTTGCTGCAGCATTCGCATCGAGTACTCTAAGACCGCATTGCTTAATTCAGTCATTGCTGTACTGAACAGGTGAATGCTTCTCATCTTTCTGAGCAAAATAGGCCTTCTTCCCACACAGATCCTCTGAGTGCTCACCTCTGAAACCAAGTCTTTCACGGTTGACTACGATTAGCAGAGCCTTTGAGTGGAGCAGGCTACTGAGTTTTCTGGGTTGTACCTAGGGGAGTTGTACCTCATAAGGCTAGAAATTTATCCAACAGGAAGGCATCAAAACCCAAAAAACATTACAAATGGCCACTACATACTTTGGGAATTTTTTCCAATTGCTATGGTTACAAAAGAAATATTTTTCCAGCTTTTTAGCCTCTTGGCTAATTCTAAAACTGATCCTTTGAAGTCAAAACTAGGTGGGTTTCATTCTTACTAAAACAGAGCATTAGCAATTGCCAGGTTCATCAGATACCTCATAGAAAGTTTGTCACTTGGCCACCACAGCTTCATTCTTTTTCAAATCATCTGAGTTATGCCCAAATTATGGGACACTGTTCAGAGGATATGCAGTATTTTAGGTAGGTAAGTTTTTTGTTTTCATGTACTTAAGTTAAAAATAGGTAATTTTAGAATGTATGTATAAATAGATTTCTTTTAAGTTTTAGTGATTAAGTTTCTCCTTGAGTTAACCAACAGTTCTTCCCCTTGGTAATTCAGCATCATGTTATATACATTAGTTATAACACTTGTTTTCATAGAATGATAGCCACAAGGGTTGCTAAAAAGAGCTTGATTAACTTGTCTTTCTACTGGATTCGCCAGTTCAAGTTTTAGTTGCCTCTGTGTCCTTGACACCATCTTTTTCTCTGTATTTACTTTATACTCTGAGAAACGAATCTGTTTCTTCTACCCTCCTCTGAATTTTCTTGCAATCATGCCTGTTATCCATGGCCTCTGCTGTTTTTTCAACCCTGATTATAAGTATAAAACTGAAGAAAATGGTGAGAAACTGAAAAGCAAAGTACTGTTTATCAAATAAAGTCACACATTCTAAGCCTGAAAAGGGAGAGGCTTCCTTCTATACTATGCAATAAGTATATGGGTTTTCTTATATCTACTTTCACTGATCCTTTTGCCTCTTCTGTCTTTCTTAGATTCTGGGTTGTTGCAGAAGAATATGTT
Source organism: Sus scrofa (assembly GCF_054392235.1). Classification (NCBI taxonomy): domain Eukaryota; kingdom Metazoa; phylum Chordata; class Mammalia; order Artiodactyla; family Suidae; genus Sus; species Sus scrofa. The sequence goes on along the minus strand of NC_139387.1, from coordinate 52,032,910 downwards.
CAAAACCTGGCTACCAGTCAGAACATTATTATACTATTAAGTTTCAAAGTTAGATTCCTCCATCCATTGGAGTCTTTTTCCAAATGTTGTTTTCCAAAGTAGACGACTTTCTGAACATTTGATTTGAAGTGCAATATTTTAGCATAAATACTATATCCAGCAATCAGTATACATTGGGATTGATCCATTAAATAATCCCACTATTTTTGTCGCCATGGCTTTTATATTTTCATATTTTTTGCATGTATAATGTGATTATTACCTTGTACCAGGAACATATTAATCATAGTTTCTTTGCCATTTTACAAGAATTTTAATGTCTGCTTTTTATTCATCTGCGGGGACATTTGGCATATGAAGCAACTTTGTTGCTTAGTTTTTCCTTTATAGTTTCGAGTGCTTATTCATTTAAGATTTGGTGTGACTATAATATATTCAACACTTTGCTTTTGTCCTCAATATTTATTCCATTCCTGTGGTTCACATTTTCCTTTTCTTATGTATCATGTGTTGAAAATGAAAATATCTTGTCTAGGGTGGATCTTAGCCACTGGACTAAACAAACATGTTCTTCTTTTGCTCTTGGTTGATTTTAGTGGTTAAGTTACTAGAAATCCTGTTAATAAAAAAAATTTACATCTACCTTTTTTTATTGTGTACTTCATATTTAATACAGGTATCTTCTTTTAACCTCTCTTATCTAAATGCAACTTGTTTGCTTGAATTCTTTTATATTTAGGACTCCAACATCTGTAATCAAGAGATTAGTGAGGACAGCATAGATATTCAAGCAGCAAAGTTACAAATTTATTGAAGGAAATTAAACCACGTGAACATAGTTTCCAAAACTCAGAAGAAATCTTTGATGGGCCATCCAAGACATATTCTCCTCATGTCAGTGGTAGAAGTACAAGAGGGAAAACCCCAAACACATAAACAATGGGAGTGCCTGATTTTGTCATATCCCTGACATCTGTTGGCCAAAGCAAGTCATGTGGCCAAGCCCAAAGTCGAAAGGCAGTGGAGTGCGTTTTACCTACCACAGTCAAATTCAACATCAATGGAGTGGAATGGAAAAATCCACTTTTCTCACGAAAGTGGGGAGAAATAATGGTTGATTATTTGCCAAAACAGTGATTTAATTTACCATCGCACCCAATCTAGGTTAGCTACCCTCTTTCCTACTAAGCTTAAGCTTACTTCATCATATCACTACTCTGTATTATCTTCCTCTTAGTGCACATTATCTGAAACTGGGTTAATAGTTTATAATAGTCGTTCAATCAAGAAATATCACATCCTTAATATGTGCCAGGCAGTATTCTAGGTACTAGGAATACATCAGAAAATAAAACATATAAAAATCCATGTTATTGCCTATCTCCCCTACTAAAATGTAAGTCCTGAGAGAGTAAAGATCTTGTCTATTGTGTGTTCTCATTGTTCAGAAGGCAGATGTTCAATAAACCTTCATTTCATGAATGAAAGAATGCCATTAAACACATATGTAATTGAACTCCATTTACTCAGATTCTGTGCACATTAGGCAACCTTCTGATTGTGATTCTTCACAACATGGGGAAGTTTTCATAGCCAGCCTTGTGAATTTAGGATATTCTGGTCTTCCATTGAGAAAAGGATCTATGCTTAGTATTTTGTTAAATCCAGGATTTGTGTATCAACAGCTGCAAACCAATCTTAGAATGTAGTAAGCTCACCAAGGTAAAACCTCCTTGAGGAACTTCTTAAGGGATGGACACCATTGGGTGAGTATACATTTAATTCCCTTCCAAAGAGAAATAGCATTAAAGATCACACAAAGGGATTTTTACATGAAATATATAACACCCAGTATCTCATGATATTGCATGAGAGTTCTGCTAACTGTAGATATTTTATCTTCTTTGCTTCAGGGTCCTATGAAAAATAGTTTTAATGATAATTTGTTCTTTTTTGTTAGGCTCATACATAGCAAGCACACAGGGTATGGTGAAGAGTCAAATTAATTAATAGATGTAAGTGCAAAGGTTTGAGTCATGAAAAGCCATGCTGCTCATTTACTGTGGGCTTTTAAATTTTGTTTCAAGAACTTCATCTCTGAGTACCTATATACTGTACCACACCAAGGAAAAATTTAGCAAAAGAATGTCAAAGTAGATCTGTTTATAGAAATTTCAACTGCATTATCAACAGCCAACACAGGAATGTTCCTAAGCCCCATCTCCGAAGCTGTAGTTACTTTATTTTTACTCTCAGCCTATTAGCATCTTATGATACATGGTCTGGCCAATCTCACATTTACATGAAACCAGTTATAGCAATTCCCATGTGTAATTTAGGTTCTTAAAGCTTTTTTCTTATACGAGGTTATAAAAAAACATTAGATGCCCTTGATAGAATCATTCAAGTGCTATCACCAGTTGCTGAAGACTATACTATTATTTAATAACAGTGGTTCATAATAAAATCTAAGTGATTGATTATGAACTGTTTTATAGAATTGATGATATAATATTGTTGAATATAATTGTATACCAAGAAAAATTTGAGTATGTACTATAAACAAGATAGGCATGATCCCTAGTCTAGTAACGATATGGAGAGAAAAAACAAAATAGGAAATTGCTATAGGAACCCATGATATGGGGATATCATGAGGTTCTAGCCACTCAGAGAACCCTTCCCAGAATGATGTTTAAGCTCAAACCTCAGGAATTACTTGTCTCCCCCAAGACCCAATGCATAGGGAAATCTATCTTTAGAACATATCCAGATTCTGACCACCTCGATTGCTGTCACCACTATCATCTTTTGCCTGAACTTCTTTCTGCAAAAGCCTCTTAACTGGTATCTTTACTTCTTATCTTGCACTCCAAAGTCTATTCTCAACACAGTAAGCAAAGTCTTTTTTTTTTTTTTTTTTTGAAACTTAAGTCATATTATATCACTTCTCTGCATAGAATCTTGAAACAGCTCCATCTCATTCAGGAAAACCCTGAGTTATTGTAGTGTCCTATAGGGCCCTACCTGGTCTAACCTCCTGTTTCTTTTCTGACGTCTTGAAAACACTGAACAGAACTTAAAAATACTACAACTTTTTCACAGGATTTTACTGTCATCTAATACTCAATTCATTGTTTTCAAAATTTTACTAAACTGAACCTGTGGGTAAAACCAGAAAATGAGAGCCTTGATTTAATAAGTAAGTTAACTATACTGTTTCAGATTTGATCCACATAACATTTTGAGGTGTCTTTTTCAGCTATGATAGCCATCAAAACCTAGTGTTAAAATAGACTGTATCTAAAGCCAAAATGCTATTTCTAAACCAAGAGTTTCACATGTAATGACACATTACTCAGTTGCATTAATCTCATTTTTTAAAAAGTACATATTTCATAATATGCATAATCTGTTAGCAGAAAAATTCTTGAATTCATAAATTGATTAAATAAGCATTTTTTAGGGGTAAAATGCTTCTATAGACTGGTGGTTTTCTCCACATTCATGTCTAGGAGAAAGACTCCCATAAAGATCTTTTTAAAGAGATGGTATAATCATAGTTGCAATTTCAATACTTGTGATTATTCTATTCATATTATCATTCTATTCATATTATCTGTTTCTTCCTAGCTCAGTCTTGGAAGTCTTTTTAAGAATCTGTCCATTTCTTCTAGGTTTTATTGGCATGTAGTTGCTTATTCCTTTGTATTTCTGTGGTGTCAGTTGTAACTTCTTTTTCATTTCTAATTTTATTGATCTGAGCTCTCTCTCTTTTTTTCTTGATGAGTCTGGCTAAAGGCTTCTCAATTTTGGTGATCTTTTCAAAGAAACAACTTTGGTTCCATCGATCTTTTCTATTGTATTCTTTGTTTCATTTATTTCTGCTCTGATCTTTATGATTTCTTGCCTTCTACTAACTTTGGTCCTGACTCTTCTTCCTTCTCTAGTTGCTTTAGGTGTAAGATTAGATTGTTTATTTGAGATTTTTCTTGTTATTAATAAATTTCCAACAAACAAAAGTCCTGGACCAGAAGGCTTCACAGAGGAATTCTATCAAACATTCAGAGAAGAGTTAACACCCACTATGCTGAAACTCTTCAAAAAAAAAAAAGAAAGAAAGAAACACTCCAAATCTTATTCTATGAGCCACCATCACCCTATTCCAAAACTAGACAAAGGTTTCACAGAAACAAAATTACAGGCCAATATAACTAATGAATATAGATACAGAGATCATCAACAGAATATTAGCAAACCGAATCCAACAATACATTTAAAGGATCATATACCATGATCAAGTAGGATTTATCCCAGTGATGCAATTTCTTCAATATCCACAAATCAATCAATGTGGTATACTACATCAACGAACTGAAGAATAAAAACCACATGATTATCTCAATAGATGCAGAAAAAGCTTTTGATAAAACTGAACACCCATTTCTGATAAAAATTCTCCAGAAAATCTGCATAGAGGAAACTGACCTCAATGTAGTAAAAGCCATGTGTGACAAACCCACAGCTAACATCATCCTCAACAGTGAAAAATTGAAAGCAAGGATATCCATTTTCACCACTGTTGTTCAACATAGGAAGTCCTAGCCATGGCAATCAGAGAAGAAAAAGAGATAAAAGGAATCCAAATTGGAAAAGAAAATTATCACTATTTGCAAATGAAATTATACTATACCTCGAAAAGGTACTATCAGACGCTACAAGAAAATTGTTAGAGCTCATCAATGAATTTGGTAAAGTTTCAGGATATCAAATCAATACAGAGCAACCTATTGCATTTCTGTATGCTAACAATGAAAGATCAGAAAGAGAAATTAGGAAAACAATTTTATTTACCATCGCATCAAAAAGAAGATAATACATGGGAATAAACCTACCTAAAGAGACAAAATACCTGTACTCTGAAAACTATAGACAGCATAGTGAGGGGAGCACTTTCATGCATTTGTTGAGAAAGTTTCACTGTCTTTTTGAAGTCTTTATAACTATTCAGTCTGTTCTCCCATGCTCCAATGGAAAAAGACAGTGTTTGAGAAGGAAAATCAAGATAGAAAGAGAAGTAAAATAGTTGTCATATTGATTTGTACCACACTTATTTTAATATTGAATTTAAAGTCATTCTAAAAACACTTTACTCCCTAAGAGCTTTGATATAGCGCATAACCGTATCTATTTTTTATTGTTATACTGTTGATAGGAAAGATAAAAGTTTAAGAAATAGTAGAGAGTCAGTAAGACTTAAAGCATTTCAGAGAATACCTAGATTGCTTGTGGAGTGGTAAGAATTAAATTTTTTTTTGAGATATAGTTGATGTACAATATTATTTAAGCTTCAGGTGTTCACCATAGTGACTCACAATTTTAAAGGTTATATTCCACTTATAGCTATTATAAAATATTGGCTATATTCACCATGTTGTACAATATATCATTGTAGCTTATTTATTTTATACATACTAGTTTGTACCTCTTAATCTTCTACATCTGTCCTGCCCTTTCTCCCCACTGGTAACCACTAGTTTGTTCTCGTACTTGTGAATTTGCTTCTTTTTTATTTTTTTCAACGGTTTGTTGTGTTTTTTAGATTCCACATGTAAGTGATATCATATAGTATTTGTCTTTCTTTGTATGACTTATTTCACTTAGCATTTTACCCTCCAAGTTCATCCATGCTGTTGCAAATGAAATAACTTAAAGCAACACTAGGCTGTCATAACTTTTCTAGAAAAGAGAACTGAGATGAAATACACAAGTAAATTCATCAATAAGTCAAATATCATATTTATGTGATACAGAAGTAATATAAAATTTGACTTCATTTTAAAGGATCTATGGGATGATCAGCCTATGTATTTTAAAATCAGTGTATGAGTCAGTATGTGATTGTTGCAATTCATAACCCATCCTGTCATTGCTCTGAGTTATGCTCTGAGCATTCAGAAAAGGGACCATCAAGAAATGTGTCAGGAGAAACTATGGAGAGACCATAGTCCTTCATCTAGCCTTGAATAATTGTGCCCAACAGTGCTAATTCCCTACGTAATACAAAGTTGCCCTGTCTGTGTATTAATGGAACCCCACAGCTGTCAAAGGTAGGGCTTTAGTAGTTTGTTACAAACGCATAGCTCCTCAAACTCCTTTGTATGCCTTCAAAGGTCTGAAAGGCCAAAGGGAGTTTATTGAGAGAGACTTCAATGAAAGCTATTGTTTTCCTGATGGAAAGGGATAGACATCTTTGGCAAGTATGTTTTGCCTGTCCTTCTTCTACTTTCCTGTCTGGAGCCTAGGCTAATACCTGAAGGTGCAATAGCCATCTTATAACAAAAGGAAGAAAAATATATGCTGAAGATACCCATGTAGGAAAGTAGACTGTACTTCTTACCACCAGAGGCCATGGTGCTTTAAATGATGAATGCTTATTTAAGCCATTTTTAGTCAGAAGTCTGTTATAAACAGCTAAATATACTTCAGACTGATAAGAATTGTTGGCTTTTGAATAAGTGAAAAATTGAAGGAAAAAGATCACAGTAACATTAACATTATGAACACACCATTTAGGATCAGAAGTAGATGTTACTTGTCTGTACAGTGTAGAGACTGAAGACCACTAAATTGAAGTTTGTATTGAATCAACTACTTTTAAATGTATAAACTGCCTTAATTATTTTAGGAGAGTATTTTTAATTATTTTCCTTGTCATTATCTATGAATTATCAGAAAAAAAAATATGGCATTCTTCTGTCCATTCTTCTCAAGTGAAGGCAGAATTCCATAGGTCCCTACATTTAAAAATATTCAGTAGTCCTTTGATCACTTGTCTCCGTGTTTTCCCCATTATTTAAAGACCTTAAGCTGTCATCAGGATAAGCCATTACAGTAATTTTGCCAGTCTTTCCAACAAGTTTACACCATAGAAATGCTATAGTCAGACAGAAACGAACTGGAGGTTGTATGTCAGCAGCATTAGGATGGAGGCTACTCTGTGTGAAGGATTGACACCAGCTTTATTTCAAAGGAATCTTATTTATTAAAGTACAATATCTCTTGTTTAATCTCTAATTTAAACTAAGAAAAAAGAAAATTCTCAACAGTAGTAAAATATATAAGGCAGTGAGTATGGATTAATTGTGTTTGAACTGAAAAATGTCTGTTCTTTAAAAGGAGAGAAGCTTAAAATTTTGTCATTTAATAAACATGGTTAGCATTCAGTTTGTCTCCTGTGAGAAGGAGCTTGTAGAGTCTCCTGTGGGGGAAAGTGGGAGTCACTGATCACCTGATTCTTCTGGTTCCCCCCCACACACCCCACTCCGGGAGCAGGGGGATGGGGTGGGGTGAGTGCACATGGGTGCAGCTACACACTGAAGAGCATTGACTCTGTTTTCATGGCTGAAATTCGTGTGCGCTAACACTCATAGCATATTTTGAACTAGGCTATAAGTTGCAAAATTAGATGATGGCTTTAAAAAGTATCTGCTAAAATAATTTATGACCCTTGAATTCTCATCATGAATAAGATTACAACCATTAAGAATAGATGTTGAAAATGTCACTTAAGGAATTATCAAGGTCTTCGATGAGTTCTATTATGTACTCAGTACAAGGTAATCCATAGTAGGATGCAATACCTTGCAACCAGGGACCTTAAACTTCTCACAAAACAGAGAATTGTTAGCTAATGGGTTAAGAATGGAAGATATACAAATAAGAAAGAATAATCAATAGACCACCCTGAATCAATTGCTTCCATACCACAAGGGGGTAAAATATTTCCTAGGAAAAGGGATACATTATATAATTGCTAAATGTTTCCATGCCTTCTATAAGGTTCCCCCCTCCAGGAAAGTTTTGAACCATTTATTAAACGATATGCAATGAAATGCTTATGCCACTTAAAATATTCTTATGCATATCTTCCATTCATCATTTATAGGTCAAGAAAAGTTACTCTGTCTTTCAGGTAACTGACTTAAGTGAGGTTTGGCGGAAGACCAGCTTCTCTATAGCTATAACATAATCTGCCGAGATCCTTTTGGAGTTCCCATCTCTGTTTTAGAAGCTTGCTACAAGATGCCAGATGGGTAATGATGCTATACAACAACCCTAAACTATAGGCCTTGAAGCTGGTAAAAGCTGTTTCAGTAATACTGAAAATAATAACTGTTACCCACTGCAGCATCTGCTGATGGGCTTCTTTTCTCCTTATATTTTTAACAAAAATCTGACCTTCAGGATAGTTATTCATCAGGAATCAGGGAGTTTTTGACCTTGCTATGTAGGTATTTAGCTTCTCCAAATTTCCCTGCTCAAGGAATCGTTACCATTTGCCTTTAGAATCATCTCATCTGGGATGTGGGAACATTAACGGAGCATTGACTTTTTCATACAAGTTATGAGAAAGGACATATTTTTGTGCCATGTACTGAAATGCCATCTTACTGGCTTCTTCATCCCCAGCTGAGGCATAATATTCCATGGCCTTGAAAGAGTTATTCTGGGAAGCAAAAACTAAAGTAAGTCAGAGAATTGCCATTCTGTCTTCCCACAGTGAAAAATGAAGTGGATCAAAGCATCTGTAACATAAAACCAAAGTGATTATTCATTTCTTTCCTTGTTTAAGAAACATGCAGTGACACTCCTGCTGCACCCCTCTCCTCTAGCCCTGATGCCAGTAATTGCAGATTCAGATTTCCCACAGAGTCTGACCCAGAGCTATACCCAAAGCAACTACAGCCAAGACACAGAAGGAAAACCAAAAATAATGACAGCTTCTGTATCTGAAAGATTCTTACTTACCATCTCAGGTGAGTTTAGAATTGTGGGCCCAAGCAGTCAGGCATCCATCAGACATGCAGTTTCTTTTCATTTGCCTTGTATTTCTTGAAGTCTTACCAAGAAGCACTCCAACGGAGAGCAAACAGAGATGACTGCTTGAACAGCACCTTTGCTCCATGGGAACCTTTTCTTCTTGGGTAAACAGTCTTCATTCCCTATGTAGATCTTACAGTATGTGGATATGTGTTAGTGCTAAAACCAAAAGGCCAATATGATTAAACATATTTCTGAAAGCAGAGAGAAGTCATTAAATATTATTTGCACCTGATTCAATCAAAAACTAATATAGATTAGCTCTTTTGTGCTCATATGAGACATAGCTCCTGTTTATCTGTAGGGTTCTTTGGTTACAAGCAATACAAGTGTATCAGGCTAACTTTAGGGTAAGGGATTTTGTTAGAAGGATATCGAAAGTTTGCAGAATTGTTGGAAGCCTGTACATTGGACTTGGAAATGAGTGAAAGAAGCAAGTCATCTTCAGAAATTCAGAGGCAGCAATATTAACAATGGTGTTGCAATGGGAAAAACAAAAAACAAAAAACTGGGCAGAGTACCATCCTGGGAGTAGACAAAACTAACCACTTTCTGCTTTTTGTTTCTCCACACAGTATATATGTTCTAAGGAGGGAGCATCTGATTGGATTAGTTCGGGTTACTTGCCTGCCCTTTGGCAAGGGGAGGGCAAGACTCCTAATTACAGTCCATCAGACTATATCCAATGGGGAAGAATACATACCCAAATGAAATTCAAGGAGAAATAGATGCTGAAAGCCAAAAAGCAATGGATATTCAATACAGCTACTGTTTATCAATGTGTATGGTTTATCAGTCACATATCTTATAGACAGTTACTATTTTATAGCTTAAGAAAACTTAAGCTTTGAGAAAGGTAACTTGTGTAAGGTCACACCACTAGAAAATGTCAGAATCGGTTCTCCAGAGGAATATTCCTAACAACTAGATTCCCTTCTCCCTCTGGAAGGATCTGTGTATTACCAATGGTGAGAGTATTTAGTGAGCCTGTCTCTTAAGGGTAAAAGACAAACATAAAATATTTTTGAAAAATGCTATATATAAATATATTAAACCCACCAATATTCCTGTTCAATGTAGAAGTGCTTTATCAGAATCAAAGTATGGGAATAAATATTATGTAAACACACAATGCATACATTTACAAATGATTTTTTTCTCTGATGCAAATTCATGGCTCAGTTTATTAATATAATGAAGTGTTTGAATTTATCAGTGAATAAAATTCTTGAGCCTACAGATCAAGCTTTATAAATAGGCTTGGTTTGTAGGAGGAGATTAAGGAGAGTAAAAAGTTGCCAGTGTACTCCTGTTAGATAATGACAGAAAAATTGCATAAAATTAAATGAACTAGACTCATTTTTCCTGGTAGCTTTCTTTTTGACCTTTGTAAAGTCACTTTCCTCCCCTGAGCTCAGTTTCACCATCTGTAATGAAGACATGCCTGTAATCTCCCTAATGCCAAGAATGAAATGAGATGATGAGTATAATATACTTGGTGACCTTCAAACCAGTGTTTCTCAACGTTTGGCACTGTTGACGTTTTTGTCCTGCTAATTGATTGTTGTTGGGGGTTATACAGCCACTGGGATGTTTAGCAGCATCCCTGGCCTCCACCTAGTGAATGCAGTATTAGTGATCTGACCACCAACACAACTGTCTCTGAAAGCACTACCAGTTTTCCCAGTGACATTCTTATGCTTACTAAAATAAGTACCTAAGCCAGAAAGGTATTCTTCCAAGGGACTCATAAAAATTATTTTGAATGTTTTTCAGTTGTCTTCCTACCCTCCTCCCACTTTTCCGGATTGATCTTTGGGGCAAGAAAAGCTTATGACCACTCAACAGGATGTTCTCCCTGATCTCTTCCAACTCTAGGATTTAATGTCTTTATCCATTTCCAGGTCTAGCAATCAGCTGGTAATAGCCTTACCAGGTTGTCTTAAATCACATGCCTCCCAGAAGCAGCTCTGAAATTGAGATTTGTGTGCAGGAAATGTATTAGAGAATTCCCTTAGGATCAGTTCCTATGTGTGGAGAAATAAGTAGGTTTGGGCAAAGGGAGGAGTTGCAATACAGTTACGTAAGGACTTCAGCTAATCCCACAGAGCCCTTAAACTGGGCTGGCCCTTTATAGTTGAATCCCCTTGAGGCAAGTGGCCTTGGCCTATAAACCTCTACATGGACCAGTTATTAAATATCAGAAGCTCTCAGGGAGAGGACATGATTTTGGCCAAGATAGCAATTCCTAGAGAGAGATTCAGCTGAGCCCCACCAGCCACCAACATTCTCAGCAATTAGGGCAGTTAGTAGATTCATGCTGATGATAGACTCTGGGTGGTGTATTATAAACAGTCTGTCCCCTTTACTACTCAAGTCCATGTCCAGCTCGTACTCTTGGTTCCTGGACCTATGAATTCTCCTTCTTGGGAACTTATATTGTGTGTTGATTGAGAATGTATTCTGTATCCTAGAGAATGGGTTATAGGATATCATCTCCAAGGTAGAGTCTCAGCTGTGCCTTCCATTGTGATCATTCCATCGCCATTAGGCCAGCAGCTTCTGGGTGGTATAGTTTGCCATAGTTGGTGGCATCTCTTCTTCAGGTTATGTGGACCATTGTTTTCTGTATGCTTCTAAGAGCCATCATAGCAGTGTCTTAGCATCATCTCATGTAGTTTTGCTTGGTATTAAATTCTATAAGAGAATGCTTCCATGTCAGTTAGCTCCCTTATCCTAATTTTATTCTTTTTCTTTGATAGGCAAGAGATAGATTTATTGGGATAGGATGCTTGTGAGAGATGCAAGCTGGCAGGCAAGCAAACTCTGTACAAATTGGCTAGCTCCTACACTTCCTTCACTTCCTTTGAGATATAGTCCCATCCTCTTTTTTTTTTTTTTTTTTTTTTTTGCGTCATATAGAATTTCCTGGGATAGGGGTTGAATTGGAGCTGCAGCCCCTGGCCTACACCACAGCCACAGCAACTCTAGATCCAGGCCACATCTGTGACCTATATAGCACAGCTTGTGGCAATGCCAAATCCTTAAGCCACTGAGCACGGCCAGGGATTGAACCCATGTCTTCATGGATACTAGTCAGGTTTGTTCCTGCTGAGCCACAGTAGGAACTCCCTATAGTCCCTTTCTTTAACAGGCACAGCACTTTCCAGGCTAGATGATGATGAAGCATTGGCCTGGGTGCCAGGTCTTGAAGATAAGAGGTGTAAATCTTAGTGGCAGGGAGTGGGTGGGGGTTGTTGAGGTGCACATGTAGAAGACTAGGGAGGCTATTTTCTTCAAGCAACAAGTGAGTGCTAATCTCCAGGTAGAAGTACAATATATATCACAGTGTAATAGAGCTTAGTTCTGGATGATGACATGGTTGATTTAATGTGTTCTTTTATATCATCTTATTTTACTAAGTTATCTAAATAAAGTATAGATAAAATCATCATGTAATTATATATACAGGCTATTTGTAGGCTATACACTGTATAAAAAGTAACTAACTAGGTACTATCGAAATAAAAGTATTCAGATTGCTTTTCCAAGGTGATAGGAACAGAAAAGAAAAAAAGGAAAGGCTCTGAAGTATCCAGTTAGAAATCTCTATTTATTATAACTAGACAGTAATAGAGTGTTCTCTTGTTTCAAGGCTACTTCTAGTCCAAAAGGTTTGGTGAAAGAGTATAATTTTCACTTAGTTGTAAAGTTCATATATCTTGATCGAACAACTCTTGTATTTCTGGACTGGTCATAGCTTTGCAAACTCTAGCAATGCATCAATACTCATTCTTGCACTCTTCTTCCTTGAGAATAGTTATACCTGCACGGTGGGTACCAGTATAGAAGGGAGTATTGCCACCGCCAAGGGTTGAATCTTGAAATGTGAAAGGGTAAAGAAGCTAGTTTTTAGATAAGACTGAAAATAAGTGGTTTCTCTGAAAGCCTGTCATGCCCCTTAACTTGCTAATTCTTTTTCACACAACTGGACTTTGAAAACTAGTTGGATGATGACTTGTTTCATAAATTCACTTATATTTATTGAACCACTTGGGGGGTTTTTCCCTTTTTTTTTTTTTTTTTTTTTTTTTTTGAGGTGGGGGGATCCTAAAACATATGAAAGTTCCCAGGCCTGGGGTTGAATCAGAGTGGCAACTGCCGGCCTATGCCACAGCCACAGCAATGCGGGATCCGAGCCATGTCTGTGACCTACATCACAGCTCACAGCAACACCAGATCCTTAACCACTGATTGAGGCTGGGGATCAAACCCGCATCCTTATGGATATTAGGCTTGTTACCGCTGAGCCACCACGGGAAGTTACTATTGAACCACTTTATCTGTATACTTCTTTGGATAATATCAAGAAATATGAGATAATTGTTTTTTCCCTAGAGGAGCACTACACCCAGACTGCCACTTTTATGAAGTCTACCGTATGACATGGGCTGGGGAGAAAGACTTAATATGTCTAAAGCAGAATTATTGATTCTGGTTTCCTCCTTCAAAAGTCTTTCTTATCTTGGTTAAGGGCACAGTCACTAAAACCAAAATTCTGGAAATCATCCTCTTTCTGCAACTCGCATAGTCTTCCAACAAGATTGACAAATATATTCCAAAGTAATACTCAATTCATCAAGTTTTTGCCACCTTCCATTGCACCCTCTAGCCTAAGCTAACATCATCTTTCAGCAGGTCAAGTGTGCCTTAGCTTACGTCCTGAGTACATCACCGTCTCCACCATGACGTCACAAGGCAAGTCCCCATCCTCTTTACCAGGACTCCTTGCTTCATCTTTGGGTCCCCTCCCCCACTGCATTATATCATCCATCCAGCATCCTGCAGACTATCTACTCATAGCATAAATCTGATCATCACTTTACCACACTTAAAATCTTCCAAAGGTTTCCTAAGTGTTCTCTCTTCAGAAAGGCCATCCCTTAACCTTAGCCATTTTAGCTAAAATCACTCCATGCCTCCCCAAACCTGCCATGCTTTGCCACCAATGCCAGCACTTACCAGTAACTGAAATGATTTTATTCACTCTTTTAAATGGTGCCGTTTGTTCCCCCCAGTAAGAATAATATGCTTTAAAAGGGGGGAAAAATTCATTCCAGTACATACCCCAGTGCTTGTATTTTGTAGGCATTCAGTAAATATTTGCTAAATAAATGAGAGTAGAGGTCACGGCTAGAACTAATAAGCCTGGGATGATTCTGCTTACTTCCTACTCAGTAGAGTCTGAGAATAAGCTGTACCTTTTTTGTTAACTTTGTTTTCGTGAAGGCCCCTTGTGCTGTGTCTGCATCTCCTATATCAATTTTTTTGTTGGGAAAAAAATGTTTCTATGGGCCTATGCTGCCATCAGGTTTCTGCCTCCACCTAACCATGAGCATTACTTGTCACTGGCAGATGAACGTGATTTTCAGCCATAAGAAAATAATAAAGGTTCTTAGTTCGAGAGTATTCTAAGTTTTTTCATAATGTTTTCAGTGAAATAAATTAACCTCTGTTCTTTCATTTTATGGAAACGGCTCTGAATGTCATTAAAAACACACGTGTTTGTGACTAGATGGATTTCAGTACTTAACATCTTGTGTTAATCTTGTTTTTTAAAATCCCGCTGCCAACCACTTTTGCCTGGTTGGACCACCCATATTTGGGTTTCTATGTTGCATTCTTTTACAAATACGGCCTTTTTTTCCCCAGTGGATTTTCCTACCTTATCTACAAATGGCTGTTTTCTACTTGCAAAGGGAAAAGATACCTCAGGGAGCTCCAAGTTTATGCTCCCTCATTAATTTGAATTTCTTGTCAGATTTTGCTTCCCTTTTCTTAATATGGGAAAACTCCCTAAGTCAGAAGGAAAAAAATAAAATAAAAACTCTCTATAGCTCTAGAATCTGATTTAAGAGAGGAAGAGGTATAATCTGGGTGAGTGGCAGAGGGAATGTGGATATGTTCCCTCAGACAACTTGGAATTAATGCCGCTTCCCTCCCCATTTCCTGCATTTCCTTTTGCAATGCCCTTGACTCTGTCAAGCAAGATGTATTTACTGAGGCCAGCTAGCTGTCTAGCACTATAAAAGATATTGTGAGATAAAATAGGGGTTTGCCAAACATGACTAATGGGCCAAATTCAGCTTGCTGTCTATTTTTTAATAAAGTTTTGTTGGAACACAGCTACATCCATTTGTTTGCATATTGTCTGTGGCTGCTTGCATGCTATAAAAGCAGAGATGAGTAATGATGACCAAGCCCACCCATATGGCCTAAAAAGCCTAAAATATTTACTATCTGGACCTCTACAAAAAAACCTGCCAACCCCTAGTATATAAAACATTGACCCCCATTCTCATAGAGTTTATAAGTGAATTGTTAACTCATGGAGTAATTGGTGAATCACTAAATGACAAATTGTGTGATATTGAAGAGAATAGGTTCATGGAATGGTAATTGGTTGGGAGATAAATCTCACCTGGAGAGAAGCGATTAGTTAAGCATACTAAAGCATGCAAAACTTCCTTGTACTGCCCCTATTGCTCCCCCCATTCTGTGCTTTTCTTTTTCAAGTCCCAGGTATGCTATAAAATTAAAATATATTCAAAGCATTGTTGTCAGAGCTTTTCCAAGATGTATGCCTCCTTGATTCTCCCAAAGAGATGCCTTGGAGAAATAGGACAGGACTCTCAAGACTACAACTTTGCTCAGAACTATGCCTGGCATATCATAGATCCTCAGCTCTGCTTGAATAAGTGAAAGAATATGCAAACCACAAAGGAAGGAAAATTCTGTGCAAACAATAGCTAATGTTATTGAGTATTCAGAATACACAAACTTAGAATAGTGTTTCTCAGGAAATCTCCTGGTTCTTTAAAAATTCAATGAAGTGGGCACATAAACCGTTTCGCTCAGAGCTTGGCATTGAAAGTGCTTAATAAGTCTTTACTGTTGTTATTTAGAGGAAATTGCATATTTTCTTTCAAACATAGTGTTAATTATACTGATGTACATGAAAGTAAGAAAAGCATATGCATTAACCCTTGATTGCATCACCCTCTCAATTAAGTATTAAGAAAACACTTGTACTTAGAAAGTACATAACAGTGATTCACAATAATGTAAAACTAGCTGTTTCATCAGTGTAGGAACATTCTTATTTATTTGGTTATGGTTTGATTATCAATAGTAACCCATTAATATATTTTATGTAAAAGAGAAATTCAAGAGAAATTAACTACAATAAATGAAGCTGTATCTACTCAGCTGCTTCTCATTATAAATACCTTTTTTTTTTTAGTTTAACATAAATTTTAAGAATATTGCTCAATGAATTTTCACAAAGGAAGCACCCCTGTATAACCATCCCTTAGGACAAGCAGAAAATTGCCACCATCCCAGACACCCCCAATACAGGCATCCTTCTAGTCACTGCTACTCCCCTAGAGGGAGCCTTCTTCCATAGGCTTGTACATTGTAAAGACTAATGGAAGAGAGGTTAGCATGTTCTTTAATAAGTCCACAGACTCCTTTAGGCCTTTGAGGACAATCTGGCATTTTAAGAGGAGAATAGTCTTCTGACCCTGAAGCATTTCATGCTAAACATGTCAAAGTGCGGTAATGCACTTTGACATGTTTAATATGAAAGCCTCCACAGGGGGGCAATTATTTCCCTCTCCTTAAAATAGAGAATGAGGCAGGGTTTAACTACGTGAAAAAGTTCCTGATTAAAAACAACAATAACAATCTGTTGTGGTTTCATTAGAATACCCATTAGTCAGTCATGCAAACTTCACTAGACATGGAGACATGGAAAGTGAATTGGAATGAATCTTTGTTCTGCTTTTGTCCCATGAATTCAAGTGATTTTAATTTTTTATATTTTTCACTAATATCTATGACAGAATTCATATCTGCCCTTCCTTCTTCTGTGCTTCAGAAGCCATGCTGATCTATACTGGCAATTAACTATGCACCCTGAATGATGTATGACTATCCAAGAAAATGCTTTGAAAGAGGTCAGGTTTCCTATTTCTTAGAGTTATTTCCCCGTCCTGATTTTTCTGTGTTTTACTTCGTGTTTTATGTTTTTAAATTACTTTAAACAAACAGACATAAACAGGAGGTCATTACACTTCTTGTTCCCAAATGTTTAGTTTGGCATCCGATGCAAGGCCTCAATTGCAGACTGGAGCCCCAGAAGCTTGAGCTGAAAACAAGAGAGTGGTGTGCAGGCGTAATGTGTATTCAGCAGACGTGTTTATATTTTCCCAAGGGCTTCATCGACAAGAGTCACGCCCTAACTATTCCTCCCACCATATCTTAACAGGTTAACTTTTCTGATTCGTGAAGTAGAGTATCATCTTATACCTATTCATCTTTAAACAACCTTCTCTGCACTTTAAGGTGCCATAGAAAATTTAACGGTCAATCCTTATCACATTAGAAATTGTGTTTTTGTTAGATATCCCATCACACAAATTCACCCAACAGAGTTTTACTTTTTGATATTTTCAAATGTAGAAAACAACCTAAATGTTCATCCATAAGGGACTGATGATATGAATTATGTTAAAATGGAATATGGTGTATTTATTAAAAACAATGGTATTTATCTGCATTTGTTGCTGAAGGCTTGTAAAACCCCCTAAATCATGACCTCGCATATTTAAATATATTTTTCTATAAACCTCCCTTGTGTATGGTATTGCAAAATACATTTAGGTAAACAAAAGACAAAATGGCCTTCTCTAGGAGGTTGGCTGGAAGAGATTTTGCTTCCTGCTGTATACACCTTTGTTTAAGTATATGATATATTGATTATATCTTAGGTTTAAAAAGAGAACACCAGTTTAAGTAGACCCTTGTGGTGTTTTGTGTCTGTTTTTTATATGTCCAGTATTTCACTCCTTTTTTCTTTACATTTTACAAGTATATTCAGTGTCCTCTCCAGAGCTTTGGCTGGACAGTATACAGGTTTGACTTCACTGTACTAGACAGGACAAGGTCAGAGTTTTGATTTCCCATTGGAGCCATGCTGTGCTTAGAGGGAGAGGCTGACCGGTGAAGTCAGTGCCAAAATTGACAGTGGTATCAAGGTCAGGGAGAGTTCTTTAGCTCAGTTTCCTACTCATTCATCTGGGTCTGTTTTGTGGCTTTAATAGGATTAGAGAAAAATTTACATTGAGGCTTCAGTAGCATTTTCATGCTGCTGAACTCACAGAGCAGTATAAACCCACCGGATTAAGAATGAGATTTCTATTAAGTCTATAGAGTAGAAAAGTACATGCACCTGGCTCCCTCCTTGTTTTCTGCTTGCTGAGGAAGGCACTCTAGGACAATGGGGACAGAAATGCATGTATGGGCAAGGGTGTAGTTTCCAGGGATACATGGTATAATGTGTTTCTAAGGAAGTTGTTCCACCTTTTTAAGAAGAAAGGCAAGACCAGTTGCAAGTGGTTTGTTAAAAATAAGATCAATAAGGAAAATAATTTGTCTCTCAAATATATCATCTCCAACACTTTTTGCTTAATCTTCCATATTTATTTTTCAACCATGCATTTCCCTATGTTTTGAGTCCTTTAAAGATTGAAGTTATTCTTCCTGACTACAATTCAGAGACCTATATTATCTCTTGTAATTTAGGTGAGTATTAACTTACTCCAGCAAGAAGATAACTGGAGATAGGATTAACACCCTCAAGAAATTGAGAATGCTAAGAAATAGTACCCAGTTAGGACCTACATCAGGTTTTGTTCTCCAGAAATGGTCACAGCAGTGTTCCCAGGCCAACATTCCAACATTCTCTTCCCACTTCCCGTCAATAAGCAGAGTCTGTTTCTCCTCTGTTGAGTCTGGGGTGGACTTTGTGAATGCCTTAACAAATAGACTGTGGTGGATATAACACTACATGGTTTATAAGAGGCTAGATCATAAAAGACAGTATGGCTCCTAGCTATCTCTTTTTCTCTTTTGAAACACTAACTTGTGGAATCTGGCCACCAGGCTTTGACAGAATTGAAAGTAGCCTATATGGAGGGACTTGCAGTACCATCAGCCGTGAGAGTGAATGAGTCCTCAGATGTTTCTACCTCCTTGCCATCAAGTCTTCCAGTTGAGGTCCCAGACATCGTGGAGCAAAGATAAACTGTCACAGCTGCATCATATTCCTAACCCATGGAATTTACGAGCATGGTTAATGGTTGTTTGACATCACTGAGTATGGGGAGAATTTGTTTTGCAGCCATAGTGACTGGTACAGACAGGGCCTCCTCTCTCTCCTCCACCCAGAGATGGATAAGGAAGTATCTAAAGGCAAGGGCAACATTCTTGAGAGATAATTTTGTATCTCTATAGTGTAGGCTGTATTCAAATAGTAATTTTAATAAGATTTGTATGTAGCTAATATTTTATTGGACATGCACAGAGAATAGTGACAAAAGGACTGGTTATTAAAATCTGCTGAAGCAAGCAGAAATTACATATCCAGAGACCACTGAAAGGACTTCTTTTAGGTTCTATTAATCACTCTTAGAGATTCCAGGATGTTTGAGGACTTAGGATGTTATGTAGACTTAATGGAGCATTCCAGAACACTGTCTTTTCAGAGACGTTTCAACATATCATTAACTAAGTCTTCTAAAAAGTTTTAGAAAATTGGCACTGATGTAGAGAAATTTGGCTGAAACACTCACTGCATTAATCTCACAAAGTTTAGAAAATGAATGATTACCAATAAGAATAATTTTTAGTGATAGAAATTAAGAAATTTGACAATTTATTCATTTTATTATCTTGTTATAAATTTCAAAACACATTTAAAATTATCATTACTAATTCTTTTATTGCCCCATTCATCTTGATTACTATAAATACAATAATCGTTTATGCATTATTTAGAACACAAATCTCTACTTCACGTGATACAGTATTTCATTAATAGATTATATAAATTTAGGGAATATCCTCAGTAGTATACTGAGTATTTTATAAAATAATTTGCAAGGGTTTTTTAAAAATCATTTACAACCATTTGGAGTTCCCGTCGTGGTGCAGTGGTTAACGAATCTGACTAGGAACCATGAGGTTGCGGGTTCGATCCCTGCCCTTGCTCAGTGGGTTAAGGATCCAGTGTTGCCGTGAGCTGTGGTATAGGTCACAGACACGGCTCAGATCCCACATTGCTGTGGCTCTGGTGTAGGCCGGTGGCTACAGCTCCGATTCAACCCCTAGCCTGGGAACCTCCATATGCCGTGGGAGTGGCCCAAGAGATGGCAAAAAGACAAAAAAAAAAAAAAAAAATCATTTACAACCATTTGTACATTATTTTGAAGGCAAAAGTACCATTTGGCTTGTAAATTTTGAAAATGTACTGTGATTTTTTTTCTAAAGTACAGTTGCTAAAATAAATTAGTAATTATTTCTTCTCTTTCTGTTCTTTATTCAATAAGTTCAGCAAACGTTTGGTCAGCCCCTATGATATGCCACGCATTGTTTTAGACTCTCAGTAAACAAATGTATGATACTGGGGGATGACAAATGCCATAGAAGGATCAGGAGTCAGTGATACAAATGAAGGGTAGGGATGCTATTTCAAGCTATTTTAAGTGAGTGAGAGAAGGCCTCAGTGATTAACTGAATTGGCATTTAAGAGGCTTGAATGTAAAGAGTGATTAAGTCATGCAGCTGTTTAGAAGAAGGCTATTCCAGGTGGAGAAAATACCAAGTGCAGTGGATGAATATAGAAGAGTACTAGTTTGTGTTTGAGAAAGGGCAAGGAAGACAAGGTGATTAGATGAAAATGAGTAATGGGAAGACTGTTAGGAAGATAAAGTTTAAAAAAATATAAAAGGAGTTTCTGTTGTGGCTCAGTGGTTAATGAATCTGCCTAGGAACCATGAGGTTTCAGGTTTGATCCCTGGCCTCTTTTAATGGGTGAAGGATCTGGCGTTGCAGTGAGCTGTGATGTAGGTTGCAGATGTGGCTTGAACCCCTCTTTGCTGTGGCTCTGGCATAGGCCAGTGGCTACAGCTCCAGTTGGACCCCTGGCCTGGGAGCCTCCATGTGCCTCAGGTACGGCCCTGGAGAAGACAAAAAAAGACGAAAAATAAAAATTAAAAAATACGAAAGACCCCAAATGGCCAGAGAAATCATGGGAAAGAAAAACAGAGCTGGAAGAATCAAACTCCCTGACTTCAGACTATACTACAAAGCTATACTTAGCAGAACAGTATGGTACTAACACAAAAACATAAATACTGATCAATAGAACAGGCTTTAAAGCCCAGTATTTATGTTTTTGTGTTTGCAAACAAGGTGGCCAACAAGAGAGTACTCTCCAAAATTTGCAAACAGCTTATCCAGCTTGATGTCAAAAAAGCAAACAGCCCAATCAAAAATGGACAATATCTAAATAGACATTTCTCCAAAGAAGATAAATAGATGGCCAAAACGCCATCACTATATTAGAGAAATGCAAATCAAAACTATAATGAGGTCTTCACCTCACATCTGTCAGAATGGCCATCATCAAAAAGTCTACAAAAAATAAATGGTGGAGAGAGTGTGAAGAAAAGGGAACCCTTCTACACTGTTGGTGGAAATGTAAATTGATACAGTCATTTTGAAGAACAGTATGGCACGGATGTTCCTTTTAAAAAAAAAAACAACTAAAAATAGAGCCACTGTATGATCCAGCAATCCCACTCCTGGGAGTATATATGGAGAAAATCATAATTTGGAGTTCTTGTTGTGGCTCAGCTGTAACAAACCTGACTAGTATCCATGAGGATGCAGGTTCAATCTCTGGCCTCACTTAATGGGTTAAGGGTCCAGTGTTGCTATGAGCAATGGTGTAGGTCGCAGATGCTCCTCAGATCCCGAGTTGCTATGGCTATGGTATAGGCCGGCAGCTGTAGTTCCAATTTGACCCCTAGCCTGGGAATTTCCATATGCTGCAGGTGCAGCCCTAAAAAGCAAAAGAAAAAAAAAAGGGGGGGAGGGAGGAAGAAAGAAAAGAAAACTGTAATTTGGGAAGATATATGCACCCCAATATTCATTGCAGCATGATTCACAGTAGCCAAAGACATGGAAGCAACCTAAATGTCCACATTTATGAATGGATAAAGAAGATGTGTTACATATCTGTGGAGTATTATTTCAGCCATGAAAAAGAATGAAATAATGCCATTTGCAGCAACATGGATGGACCTATCATACTGAGTGAAGTAAGTCAGACAGACAAAGACAAATATGTCATTTATATGTAAATCCAAAAAATAATGATACAAACAAACCTATATACAAAACAGAGATGGACTCACAGACCTAGAAAATACACCTATGTCACCAAAGAGGAAACGTTGGGGGGAGGGATGAATTAGGAATCTGGGATTAATGTATACATTCTACTATATATAAAATAAATAATCATCAAGAACCTACTGTATAGCACAGGGACCTCTCTGTTCAATGTTGTGTAATAACCTATATGGGAAAATCATCTGAAAAATAATGGATATATGCATATGTATAACTGAATCACTTTACTGTACACCTGAAACTAACACAACGTTGTAAATCAAGTATTCTCCAAAATAAAGATTAAGTTAAATTGAAAATAAATAAGTTTGTCCAAAAGAAAAGTGAAAAAGTGGTTTTACATGGAAGTGTGACTATTCTATCAAATGCTATTATGGACTTAAAATTGAACAGTCCTTAATTAATGTGATCTTTGGTGATCTCACACTGAAGGGGCTTTAGAAATTATAATGTAATCTTAAAAAAGGATAGATTCTTTTTAATTCTTAAATATACACATAGGAATTCTTTTTAATTTTAGGAGTTCTCGTTGTGGCTCAGAGGAAACAAATCTGACTAGCATCTATGAGGACTCAGGTTCGATCCCTGGCCTCGCTCAGTGGGTTAAGGATCCGGCGTTGCCGTGAGCTGTGGTGTAGGTTGCAGATACAGCTCAAATCTGGTGTGGCTGTGACTGTGGCTACAGCTCCAATTTGATCCCTGGCCTGGGAACCTCCATATGCTGCATGTGTGGCCCTAAAAAGTCAAAAAAAAAAAAAAACTTTTTCATTTTAAATATATACATTTCAGAGCAGTAAAATAGAGTGATGAGTCTTGAATTTTAAGCATAACATCTATTATTAGGATAAAAATGGTAGTGAACACTGGATGAATATAAAAATTTAAAGAGGAAGAAAAATGTAAAATTTCCAGATTTTAAAGAAGAGTATGTTTATACATATATTTTTAATGAGCTTTCAATTATAGCAAAATTCTACTTTAAAATATTTTCATTGAGTCTCTTTTCCATATTTAGAGAGTCGTGAAATCACATCTGGCTTATTCACACTCACAATCAGGCACCTGCAATTTCTTAATTAGGAGCAAGTTTCCAAAACAAATAGTCTATTTTTACCTTAAATTTGTTCATTTTCTATCAATAGTTTGCTTGCCTGTAAAATAGACACTGTTTTAAATATTTTCTTCCAGACTAATTTTTGTGGGTTTATCCATTAATCAAGTAATTTATGATTAAGTCAGTTTTCCAATAGGTCATACTTAAAGTGTTTTGTTATAGATAACTACTGTTTCAATATTTTGATTATCTGATAAATGCAATTCTCAATTCTACTTTCCCTTTTTTGCATTACCAAAGACCGTTTTGAAAAGATGTAATTAAAAATGATGTGGTTCCCTTTGTAAGAAGTCAAGAATACAGAAAATATAAACACTAAAATGATCCTTAATATTTATTTATAGTGCTCCCCTTTACCTTTTTTAAATTAAACATCCAAGGAGTGGGAACCAGATTTTAAAATGCTGCTTTGCTGTGATTTTTTAACGAACTTTTTTTGAAAGATGTTTCCTTAGCCTTTCCAACAGCTTCACCTCTTGATTTGCACAACATAAGTATTTTTTTGTTATCGCATATGGATATTTTGTATGAATTTTCTAATCAAAAGTTTTGGTTAACTTTTCCTATACTTTCATATATTTTAGGATCTAAATAGTCTTTTACACCATTATTCACTCTTCCTACACAATTTACTATAGTTGATTTAAAAAGGTAGTCTGGGAGTTCCCGTCGTAGTTCAGTGGAAACGAATCTGACTAGTATCCATGAGGACACAGGTGTGATCCCTGGAGTTGTTGTGAGCTGTAGTGTAGGCTCCAATTCAAGCCCTAGCCTGGGAACCTCCATAATGCCACCTATGCGGCCCTAAAAAGAGTAAATAAATAGATAATAAAAATAAAAAGATTGTCTGTCCACAAACACTGTTTTCATTAAATCTTCATCTTCTGCCATAGTGTATCGCACATGCATTCAATGTGACCGTATGAGTTTAGACTCTGGAGCAAAAGAACTTACATGTTCTAAATATGGTTTTACTGCCCATTCTCAGATATAGAACTTTTTGATGTTTTGATTTTCTCATCTGTAAAATAGGAGTGATGATCGTAATGGTCAGTTGCTATTGAGACTTTCTTTGAAAATATTAAATTAGCCTGATGAAAGAAGGAATGCTCAGTCCTAAAGTCAATACTTTGTACAACTTTTTGTTTCAGTACAAGAGTTTGAATACAAGGAACCTGTGGGAGGATCATCAAATACAAGTCCCTGAACACAAGGAAATGCCAGTCAGCTTTCTTTGCTTTCTGGGACTTCGTCCCACTTTTTGATGATGATGCCACATGGTCCCTGATTCAGATAGAGCAGTTGTGATTTTGTTTCCCGTCTATAGGATACACATAGAAACTCTTCATGACACTCCCCAAAGCCCTAAATTCTTTTGTTGACCTTAACTGAGCAAGACCCCAAACGTATCTGCTCTTAAACCATTGTTCAAGACTGCTTAAAAAATGCATCCTAGGTTGGTGATTTCGGAGGTGATTCATGAACTAATGAACTTATGGCCATCCCAGCTTTAATGTTACATTTGAGGAAGACTACTGCAAGGATCTCTAAGTTGTGTATCAGTGTGATGGTTTTTCTCTGTAAACATTATCCCTGCTTTTTTCTGTTCCTCAGCTAACATAGGCAAGGCTAGACACAATTCATTTTTATGTAAAGTTCCCCTGTCATGAAAAAGACTGCTTTTATGGTAAACTTTGCACTTTTATATATACTCCCCATAAATTTAAAAATATACTTCAGTGTTTTCTTTGAATAAATTAAGAGATGTAAAGGGGGACCTCCATGTAGCTTTAAAAGACTGTTATTTTTAAAGTAGTTGTAGGTTTACAACAAAACTGAAAGAAAGATACAGAGATTAATGATATAATCCCTGCCCCGAGAAGTGCACAGTCTCCCCCATTATCAACATCCCCCACTGCGGAGCCCAGCTCAGCAGGTGAGGGCTGAAGAACAGGTGCTGTGAAACCTAAGAAAAAAATTAACATAAAGCAAGACACAGAGACATTTATCTTAAAGGTGGGAACCAGGGGACTCGAGGTCTGAGGGACCAAGAGCCCTGCCTCACCTCAAGAAACGACACTGCTTTTATTGTGCTCTTTAAGATTACGTCAAGGGAGGAGGGGGTTGTAGGTGCAGGATATGGGGTTTTTTTTTATTATTATTTTAAAAGTCACATAGCTGGTAGATGGTTAAGCTTTTATTCTGACCTTTAGGCTTTTTTTTTTTTTTTTTCCTTGTCTTTTTGCCATTTCTAGGGCCGATCCCACGGCATATGGAGGTTCCCAGGCTAGGGGTTGAATCGGAGCTGTAGCCACCGGCCTACACCAGAGCCACAGCAACGCGGGATCCGAGCCGCATCTGCAACCTACACCACACACAGCTCATGGCAACACCGGATCCTTAACCCACTGAGCAAGGGCAGGGACCAAACCCGCAACCTCATGGATCCTAGTCGGATTCGTTAACCACTGCGCCACGACGGGAACTCCTGACCTTTAGACATTTAACAATCTTTAGCATTTGAGGAAGCTTGGCGTTAGTTGTCTATACATAGCATCTAGAGAATCATCATTGTGCTTCCATAAACAGCATGCTTATCTGCGGCAACTCCATGTGCCTAGGTTTACACTTCCTTCTCCTTGCTGATCCATATTCTGCTAACTACCACTCATGAACCCCCTGGGACCATGAGATTCTTCTTTCTCTTATTTTAACGGGACATACCGTGCTGTGCAAACGGTGTGCCAGTCTGCACAGGTCCAGCATGCCTAGACCGATGCATTATGTCCACATTCAGCTGCCCACATGAATAACTTATGCCTTTTGGTCTTTGTTCTTAAGTTTAAGTCATTTACCAGCACTGCCACTGTTTTTCAAGCAGGAATATGTGGTAAAGAAAAGCAGGACACGATGGAGTTTTCAGCATAGAAAAGATTGTAGAAACATGTCTCCTGACACCCTACCAGTTTAGTACATTTGTTGTAATTAGTGAACACAAATTGAGACATCATAGTTACCCAAAGTCCACAGTTTACACTAAGGCTCATTCTTTGGTATGTCCTGTGGGTTTGGACAAATATATTATGACCTGTATCCATCATTATAACATCATACATAATATCTTCACTGCCCTAAAAATCCTTTGTGCTCTGCCCATTCATCTCCTCCTACCCCACCTCTGAAAACTACTGATTTTTTTACTGTCTCCATAGTTTTTCCTTTTCTAGGATGTCATATAGTTGGAATCAAACCATATGTACCCTCTACAGATTGGCTTCTTTCTCTTACTAATAGGCATTTAACTTTCCTCCTTGTCTTTTCATGGTTTGATAGCTCATTTGTTTTTTGCACTGAAGAAAATTCCATTGTTTATATGCACTACAGTTTATCCATTCACCTATTAGGGGCTATCTTGGTTGCTTCCAAGTTTTGGCAATTCTTCTATTAACATTCATATTCAGGTTTTTTGTGTGGACATAAATTTTCAACTCCTTTGGGTAAATACTAAGGAGCACAATTGCTGGACCACGTAATAAGAATATGTTTAGTTTTGTTTAAACACAAAACAAAACAATACCAGTTGTCTTCCAGAGTGGCCATATCATCTTACATTCCCATCAGCTATGAGTTCCTCCACATCCTCAGTGGCATTTGTTGATGTCAGTTTTCCAGATTTTGGTCACTTATCTAATAGGTAAATAGTGGTATTTTGTTTTAATATTCATTTATCTGATGACGCAAGGTAGAGTATCTTTTCATATGTTTATTTGCTGTCTATTTTCTTTGGTGAGATGTTATCAGTTAAGGTCTTTGACCTTTTAATCAGATTGTTTTGTTGTTGTTGATTTTTTTTTTTTGGTTTTTTATTTTTATTTATTTATTTATTTATTTTTCCCACTGTACAGCAAGGGGGTCAGGTTATCCTTAGATGTATACATTGCAATTACAGTTTTTTCCCCCACCCTTTGTTCTGTTGCAACATGAGTATCTAGACATAGTTCTCAATGCTACTCAGCAGGATCTCCTTGTAAATCTATTCTAGGTTGTGTCTGATAAGCCCAAGCTCCCGATCCCTCCCACTCCCTCCCCCTCCCATCAGGCAACCACAAGTCTCTTCTCCAAGTCCATGATTTTCTTTTCTGAGGAGATGTTCATTTGTGCTGGATATTAGATTCCCGTTATAAGTGATATCATATGGTATTTGTCTTTCTCTTTCTGGCTCATTTCACTCAGTATGAGATTCTCTAGTTCCATCCATGTTGCTGCAAATGGCATTGTCATCCTTTTTTATGGCTGAGTAGTATTCCATTGTGTATATATACCACCTCTTCCGAATCCAATCATCTGTCGATGGACATTTGGGTTGTTTCCATGTCCTGGCTATTGTGAATAGTGCTGCAATGAACATGCAGGTGCATGTGTCTCTTTTAAGTAGAGTTTTGTCCGGATAGATGCCCAAGAGTGGGATTGCAGGGTCATATGGAAGTTCTATGTATAGATTTCTAAGGTATCTCCAAACTGTTCTCCATAGTGGCTGTACCAGTTTACATTCCCACCAGCAGTGCAGGAGGGTTCCCTTTTCTCCACAGCCCCTCCAGCACTTGTTATTTGTGGATTTATTAATGATGGCCATTCTGACTGGTGTGAGGTGGTATCTCATGGTAGTTTTGATTTGCATTTCTCTTGTAATCAGCGATGTTGAGCATTTTTTCTTGTGTTTGTTGGCCATCTGTATATCTTCTTTGGAGAAATGTCTATTAAGCTCTTTTGCCCATTTTTCCATTGATTGATTGGTTTTTTTGCTGTTGGGTTGTGTAAGTTGTTTCTATATTCTAGAGATTAAGCCCTTGTCCGTTGCATCATTTGAAATTATTTTCTCCCATTCTGTAAGTTGTCTTTTTGTTTTCTTTTTGGTTTCCTTTGCTGTGCAAAAGCTTTTCAGCTTGTTGAGGTCCCATGGGTTTATTTTTGCTCTAATTTCTATTGCTTTGGGAGACTGACCTGAGAAAATACTCATAATGTTGATGTCAGAGAGGGGTTTGCCTATGTTTTCTTCTAGGAGTTTGATGGTGTCCTGTCGTATATTTAAGTCTTTCAGCCGTTTGGAGTTTATTTTTGTGCATGGTGTGAGGGTGTGTTCTAGTTTCATTGCTTTGCATGCTGCTGTCCAGGTTTCCCAGCAGTGCTTGCTGAATAGACTTCCTTTTTCCCATTTGATGTTCTTGCCTCCCTTGTCAAAGATTAATTGACCATAGGTGTCAGAGTTTATTTCCAGATTCTCTATTCTGTTCCATTGGTCTGTCTGTTTTGATACCAGTACCACACAGTTTTGATGACTGTGGCTTTGTAGTATTTCTTGAAGTCTGAGAGAGTTATGCCTCCTGCTTGGTTTTTGTTTCTCAGGATTGCTTTGGTGATTCTGGGTCTTTTGTTGTTCCATATAAATGTTTGGATTGTTTGTTCTAGTTCTGTGAAAAATGTCATGGATAATTTGATAGGGATTGCATTGAATCTGTAGATTGCTTTGGGTAGTATGGCCATTTTCACAATATTGATTTTTCCAATCCAGGAACATGGAATATCTTTCCATTTCTTTACATCTTCTTTGATTTCTTTGATTAAAGTTTTATAGTTCTCGGCATATAGGTCCTTTACCTCTTTGGTCAGGTGTATTCCGAGGTATTTGATTTTGTGAGGTGCAATTTTAAAAGGTATCGTATTTTTGTATTCCTTTTCTAATGTTTCATTGCTGGTATACAGAAATGCAACTGACTTCTGAATGTTAATCTTATATCCTGCCACTTTGCTGAATTGATTAATCAGTTCAAGGAGTTTTGGGGTTGAGTCCTGAGGGTTTTCTAGGTATAGTATCATGTCATCTGCATACAGTGACAGTTTGATCTCTTCTCTTCCTATATGGATGCCTTTTATTTCTTTTGTTTGTCTAATTGCTGTGGCTAAGACTTCCAAAACTATGTTGAAGAGCAGTGGTGAGAGTGGGCATCCCTGTCTTGTTCCAGATTTGAGTGAGAAGGCTTTCAGTTTTTCCCCATTGAGTATTATATTTGCTGTGGGTTTGTCATAAATGGCTTTGATTATATTCAGGAATGTTCCCTCTATACCCACTTTGGCGAGGGTCTTGATCATGAATGGATGTTGAACTTTGTCAAATGCTTTTTCTGCGTCTATTGAGATGGTCATATGATTTTTGACTTTTTTTTTGTTAATGTGGTGTATGATGCTGATTGATTTGCGTATGTTGAACCATCCTTGTGAACCTGGGATGAACCCAACCTGGTCATGGTGTATAATTTTTTTGATATGTTGTTGGATTCGGTTGGCTAAGATTTTGTTGAGAATTTTTGCATCTATATTCATCAATGATATTGGGCGATAGTTTTCTTTTTTGGTGGTATCTCTGTCTGGTTTTGGAATGAGGGTGATGGTGGCCTCATAGAATGTCTTTGGGAGTTTTCCTTCTTCTTCAACCTTTTGAAAGAGTTTAAGGAGGATGGGCACCAATTCCTCTTTATATGTTTGATAGAATTCACCTATGAAGCCATCTGGTCCTGGACTTTTATTTGTAGGGAGTGATTTTATGACCTCTTCAATTTCATTTCTAGTGATCGGTCTGTTCAGTTGGTCTGTTTCTGCTTGATTCAGTTTTGGCAGGCTGTAAGATTCTAGAAAATTGTCCATTTCTTCCAGATTGTCAAACTTGTTGCCGTATAGTTGTTCATAGTATTCTCTTATGCTTTTTTTGTTATGATGCTGTATCCGTTGTGATTTCTCCTTTTTCATTTATAATTTTGGTTATTTGGGTTCTTTCTCTCCTCTTTTTAGTGAGTCTGGCCAGGGGTTTGTCGATTTTGTTCACCTTTTCAAAGAACCAGCTCTTGGTTTTATTAATTTTCTCTATTGTTTTTTGAGTCTCTATTTTATTGATTTCTTCTTTGATCTTTATAATTTCCTTCCTTCTGCTGACCTTAGGACTTTTTTGTTCTTCTTTTTCTAATTCATTTAGGTGGAGGGTTAAGTTGTCCATTTGGGATCTTTCTTCTTTTTTGAGAAAGGCCTGTATTGCTATAAATTTCCCTCTGAGCACTGCTTTCGCAGCATCCCATAGATTTTGAGAGGTTGTGTCTTCATTGTCATTTGTTTCAAGGTAGTTTTTAATTTCCTTCTTGATTTCCTCATTGACCCATTGGTTTTTTAGTAGCATGTTGTTGAGTCTCCATGGAGTAGGTTTTTTCTCTTTGCTTTTCCCATGGTTGATTTCTAATTTCATGGCATTGTGGTCAGAGAAGATACTTGAGATAATTTCTATGCTCCTAAATTTATTGAGATTCGCTTTGTGTCCCAATATGTGGTTGATTCTTGAGAATGTTCCATGAACATTTGAGAAGAATGTGTATTCTGATTTTTTTGGATGTAGTGTCCTGAAGATATCAATGAAGTCTAACTTTTCTATTGTTTCCTTTAGGATCTCTGTTGCTTTATTGGTTTTCTGTCTAGAGGATCTGTCCATTGATGTGAGGGGGGTATTTAGGTCTCCTACTATGATTGTATTCTCATCAATCTCTACCTTTATGTCTGTTAATATTTGTTGTATGTATCTGGGTGCTCCTATCGTTGGGGCATATATGTTGATGATAGTAACATCCTCTCCTTGGATGGATCCCTTAATCATTAAATAGTGTCCTTCTTTGTCTTTCTTTATGCCTTTTGTTTTAAAGTCTATTTTGTCTGATATGAGCGTTGCGACGCCTGCTTTTCTGTCTTGTCTATTGGCGTGAAATATTTTTCCCCACCCTTTCACTTTCAATCTATATGTATCCTTTGTCCTAAGGTGAGTTTCTTGTAGGCAGCATATTGAAGGTTTTTGCCTTTTTATCCATTCAGCCACTCTGTGTCTTTTGATTGGGGCATTCAGTCCATTGACATTTAAGGTGATAATTGATAGATGATTATTTATTGCCATTTGAACCTCGTGTTCCAGTTGATTCTATAGTTCTCCATTCTTCCTTTTTTTTTTTTTTTTTTTTTTGGTTGGATGGTCTCCTGTTATTATCTGCTTGAGTGTATTTTTTTTTTCATTTTTTGCAAATGCAATATTTGGTTTTGACTTGTGGTTGCCCTGTTTTTTAAATATGCTAACCCCTTCCCATAATTGTGTGTTTTAGCCTGATGGTCCTGTAAGTTCAAACACTTCATTACTATATTAAAATTAAGAAGAGAGACATACATACAAACAAAAAGGGTTATTTACCTCCTAACACCCTTTGCCCACATTTTATGGTTTTGATGACTCTTTTTTATTTTTTTATTTTTAATTTTATTTTGTTTGAAGCATGTTCATGATTAAATCTGTATGCTGGCTTATTTGAGTGACTGCTATCTGATTGCGGTTTCCTCAGTCCTAGTTCTTCCTGCTCTTCTGCTTTTTTTTTTTTTTTTTCTTTTCCTTTTTCTTCCATTTCCTTCCTTTCTTTTTGGTTTAGAGAAGCCCTTTCAATATTTCCTTTAACCTGGGTTTTATGTTGCTGTATTCTTTAAGTTTTTCTTTGTTGGGAAGAATTTTCATTTCCCCTTCTATTTTAAATGATATTCTTGCTGGATAGAGTATTCTAGGTTGCATATTTTTTCCTTTGAGCACTTTAAATATCTCTTGCCATTCCCTCCTGGTCTGTAGTGTTTCTGTAGAGAAGTCAGCTGATATTCTTATGGGGGTTCCCTTGTAGGTAACATTCTGTTTTTCTCTTGCTGCCTTGAGGATCCTCTCTTTATCACTAACTTTTGCCATTTTTATTATGATGTGTCTTGGTGTGGGTCTGTTTGGGTTCAGTTTGTTTGGGGCCCTCTGTGCTTCTTGTATCTTGAATCCAGTGTCCTTTAGATTTGGGAAGTTTCCAGCGATAATTTCTTCAAATATATTTTCCATTCCCTTATCTTTTTCTACTCCTTCTGGAATTCCTATTATGCGTAGATTGGCCCGCTTTATATTATCCCATAGGTCTCTTATATTGCTTTCCAGTTTTTTGATTCGGTTTTCTGTCTGTTGACCAGATTGAGTGATTTCCATTATTCTATCTTCCATATCACTGATTCGTTCTTCTGCATTATTCATTCTGGTTTTTACTGCCCCTAGTTCAGTTTGCATCTCTGCAAATGAATGTTCTAGTTTTTCATGGCTCCTCCTTATATTTTCTAGTTCCTTTCTGAGGGTATCTGCATTACTGTTCATATCATCTCTTAATTCCTTCAGTATTTTCAGTATCTCTCTTTTGAACTCCAGGTCTGTCAGACTGCCGAGATCTGTTTCATTGTTGACTGTTTTAGGTGAGTTCTCCTGTTGGTTTGACTGGGAGTGGTTTCTCAGCTTCTTCATCTTGCTTGTTGTTTTCTTTCTCCTGAGGGAGTTGTACTCTCCGTTATCGGGCAGTGTTTGCCTTGTCACTGCCGTGGAATATTTCCTGAGGGCTGGTGTTGTTGGTCAATCTTTTTTGAGGCAGTGTGGCTTTTCTGGGGTGTTGATGGGGCTAACAGTGTTTCTTTGAAGCAAAAGAGGACTTCCTGAGGGCAGACAGGACTGGGAGGTCCACACCACGATGGTAGCAGATTTCACTTGGTCATGCAGAGCTTGCTCTGGTGTTTTTAGGCTGTGGGGTTCTTGCAGGGGGTTGGCGATGTTGGGCAGCTGCTCTTCAGGAGTGCATCACCCCCTTGGGGCTGGAGCAGCTATCTGGGTCACTGAGAACTTGAGAGGCTCTTCCCTAGGGCAGCCCAACTCAGAAGGACAGCCTGAGAATGTAGGCGGATCTTTTCACAATCTGGCCGAGCTTGTTGAAGCTTTTCTGGGCTGCAGGGGCTCTTCCAGGGGGCTGGTGGTGCTGAGCAGCAATTCCACGGGAGTGGGGCACCCCCTGGGGGCTTGGGCTGGTAGCAGGGCCGTTGGAGACCCAAGAGGCTCCTCCCCAGGGCAGCCAAACTCAGAAAAACCATCTGAGATCTTCTCCCGACTCGGCCAGGCTTGTTGCAGCTTTTCTGGGCTGCAGGGGGTCCTGCCTGGAGCTGGCAGTCCTATGCAGCTGGTCCACTAGAGCATCCCCTGGGGACTTGGGCGGGTAGCAGGGCCGTTGGAAACCCAAGAGGCTCCTCCCCGGGGCAACCCAACTCAGAAAAACCGTCCGAGAATTAGGCCGATCTATTCACAGCCTGGCTAAGCTTGTTCTAGCTTTTCTGGGCTGCAGGCCTTTTCTCAGGGGCTGGTGGTGTTTGGTGCTGCTCTGCGGAAGTGTAGCCCCTCCAAAGGGCAAGCAGGCCTGTGCAGGGACAGCCCCTGTGGTGGTAGGCTTCAGGTAATTGTTGAGGCCAGCCCTCCTGGATGGCAGGCAGCCCCAGGTCCCTGAGAGCGTAGGGTGTGGCAGGGGTGGGGGGAGGGGATGCACTGGGAAGCACAGCTTTCAGCTAGCTAGCGGGCCTGTAAACTTGCTGTGGAGTGGGGGGTATTCTATGGGGACCCACCCCTTCTTTTCTCCCCTCCCCAGCACGGGCGCAGACCAGGGTCTTCTCCCAGGTTCCCTCTGATGTGGCTTTCCACTTCCCCGCCCCTGGAGTATTGCTCCCTTCCTCTGCGACAGCTTTGTTTTCTAGTCTCCCAGGCAGTCTCTGCCCCATCAGATGGTTTCTAGACCTCCCAAGCAGTTTCCGCTCTGCCGCGCCCCCCTAGCTGGGGGACTAATCTCTGGAGCCGAGGTCATGGTGCCCAGCCCCCACCCAGGCGTCCCCCGGCTCCCTCTTGGGGACTAACCTTCAGAGGCGAGGTCTCGGTGCCCAGCCCCCACCCAGGTGTCTCAATTTTTGGTGACTGTGCCCATAGTTCAGATGGTCCGTTGGGTTCTTGATCGGCTTTTCCGTACTCCAACTTACTGCTACACTCTTCTCTGCATCTGGAGATTCCTCCGGTTTGTTTGATCTTTCCCCCGTGTAGGTGACTTTCCAGGGTGCGGGATCCCTTTCTCCTCTGCAGTTCCCTTTTGGGAGCGCCCCTCCCGCTCGGATTCACCTTCTCTCACTCTCCTCTTTTCTCCCGTTCTGCCCAGTAATGTCACAAACTTCTTGCCGTTATTGGAGTTTAGGTTCCTCTGCCAGCGATTGGTTGCTGTTCTGTGCGAGTCATTTATTCTGTAGATGTGCTTTTTTTGTTATGTTTGTGGGAGAGGGCAAGCGCGTCCTCCTACTCCTCTGCCATCTTGTCCCTCCGCCCAGTTGTTGATTTTTAAGAATTCTTTGTATATTGTGTATTTGAATTTCAGTTTTTTATCAGTTGTGTCTTTTGAAATATTTTCTTCCAGTCTGTGACTTGTCTTCTCATTCTCTTGATTTTGTCTTTCACAGGATATAAATTAATTTTTATTGATTCTAGCTTATAATTTTTTATGGATTGTGATTTTGGTATTGTATATAAAAACTGGTCAAGTTCTTTTAGGTTTTCTCCTTTGTTGTCATCTAGGAGTTTCATAGTTTTGCATTATACCTTTAGGTCCATGATCCATTTTGAGTTAATTTTTGTAAAGGGAGTAAGGATTTGTATCTGGATTTTTTTTTTTTTTTTTTTTTTTTTTTTTTTTGCCTGTGGATGTCCAGTTGTTCAGCACCATTTGTTAAAAAGCCAATCTTTTCTCAATTGTATTGTCTTTGCCTATTTGTCAAAGATCAATTATATTTATGGGGGAAAATGTCTATTTCTGGACTTTCCGTTCAGTTCATTGTTCTCTTTACTCTTTCATCAATACCACACTGTCTTGATTATTGTTTATAATAAGTCTTGAAATCTGGTAGCATTAGTCCTCCAGCTTTGTTCTTCTCTTTTAGTATTGAGTTGGCCATACCGGGTCTTTTGCCTTTCCATACAAACTTTAGAATCAGTTTATTGGTGTTTCCAAAATAACCTACTGGGGTTTTGATTGGGACTGCATTGAATCTATAGATAGTGTTAGAAAGAACTAACATCTTGTAAATATTGAGCTTATCCATGAACATACAATATCTATCATATCTATCCATTTACTTAATCTTTTGCGGTTTTTTGTTGTTGTTGTTGTTGTTGTTTTTCTGCTTTTGCTTTTCAGGGTCACACTTCTGGCATATGGAAATTCCCAGACTAGGGGCCCCATGAAAGCTGCAGCTTCTGGTCTACACCACAGCCACAGCAATACAGGATCCAAGCCTCCTCTGTGACCTACACTATGGCTCTCTGCAACACCGGATCCTTAACCCACTGAGCAAGGCCAGGGACCACACCCGAATCCTCATGGATACTAGTTGGGTTTGTTACCACTGATCCACAATGGGAAGTCCCAATCCTTTGATTTTTTAATCTGCTTTATGGTTGTCCTCATTCAGATCTTGTACATATTATTGCAATTATGCCTAAGTATTTCATTGTATGTTTAATTTAAAATTCCACTTGTTCTTTATTGGTATGTAGGAAAGAAATTGACTTTTGGATATTAACCTTATATCCTGAAAACTTGCAATAATTGCTTATTAGTTCCAGGAATTTTTTGTCAGTTCTTTCAGATTTTCTACAGAGTCAATCATGTCATCTTTATCATAAAACAAGGACAGTTTTATATCTTCCTTTTCAACCTATAAACCTTTTATTTTCTTTTCTTGTCTTAATTGCATTAGCAAGGACCTCTAGTATGATGTGGAAAGGAGTGGTTAAGAGGGGACATCCTTGCCTTGTGCCTGATCTTAGTAGGAAAGCCTTGAGTTTGTCACCTTAAATATGATGTTAGCTCAAGGATGTTTGTGGATAGTCCTCATTACGTTGAGAAAGTTCCCCTCTTTCCTAGTCTCCTGAGAGTTTTTATCATAAGTGTGTGTGTCAGATTTTGTCAGATAACGGTCTGCATCTACATATATATGATTTTTAAAATTTGGTTTGTTGACATGATCATTGCATAGTTAGTTTTTGAATGCTGAACCAGCTTTGTATACTTGAAATAAATACCACTTGATCATTGTATATAATTATTTTTATACTCTTTTGGGTTGATTTGTTAATATTTTGTCGAGGGTTTTTTCCTCTATGTTCATGTCTTTGGTTTTGGTATAAGTACTGCTGGCCTCATAGAAAGAGTTGGGAAGTGTTCCTTCTGTTTCTTTCCTCTGATTCCATATAGCTTTTGACTGCTAGATTTTCGTAGATAAATAGGTAGGAGTTTCTGCTGTTCAGAGAATATGATTAAATTTTTAGTTTAGTATACTTAACACTTAACAGATTTTTAATATATATGGTTATATTCAGAGTCACTATCTTGGCATTTCCTGAAGACTTTAAACTCCATAATGTCTTTTATTTAGAGAAATCTGGATATATATCAGTGAAGCTATCATTATTTTTCATCCAAGCATAGTGATACTTATATAGTAAATGAGGTGGTAAGTCATTTAAATAGGTCATACCCATGGAATTTCTATATAATAGTCTGCATTGGTTTTACCACACACCATTTAGATTACTTGATCCTTCCATTCCTTTGCATAATGTCATTTGTTTACATTAAAACATACGCAAAAAGAGTTTCAGTGTACTGACTGGATTTGTTCACATTAAAAGACAAGAAGAAAAAGTTTCAGTGCATTAGCTACATTGCCTTAATTAATTGGTCCTCAGATAGTATACTGTAGCAGACAAATGGAAGATGTCTTGGGACTGTGTTGCTACTTTATATGATATTTCAGGAGCATCTTAATTGCAGAGTGCATTTGTGGATAACTTTTTTTAAGATAATTATTCCCCCCTTCATTAATTTTAATTAATTAATGCATTTGTAATGATTATTGGTAAAGATGGGTTACATAGAGCAATTTAAGTTTGCCAGATTTTCTTTTGAACCTGTATCACCTATAAATATAAATATATGTGAGAAATGAGAATTTTAAATGGGAATTTTGTTAATCGAGATGGCTATAGGAATTCTAGTTTATAACCATTTGCTTACTTTGGTTGTATAAACACCAGATACAGAAGGTCACTATTACCTAGCTGACCAGAAATGTGAATGATTGAAATGCAAACAAAAGTCACGTAATAGCTTTTATACCAGCCTCACAAAGGTCTCTCAGCTATGGATCATCGGTTTAGGAAATTTCTACCCAAAATGCCACCACTTCTGCTTTGCAAATTCCATTCAGGTTTTAAAAGAAAGGGAGATAAAATGTTGTTCTTTTCTTACTTGCATTTGTTTAACCTTACTGGAGTGTCCCATTTTATGGGAGAGCCTTTAACATTGTAGCATGGCATAGGTATTCTTTTCATCTTAGTGAGAGAAGTATGGTGTATGATTAGGAGTGTGGGTTTTTTAATCAAATTTCTTATATTAAAACTGAGTTTTGCTGTTTACTAGATGTGTAAACTTGAGCAAGTACTTTAACCTCTCTGGGCCACACTTTGTTCATCTTTTTTTTTTTTTTTTTTTTTTTTTTTTCTTTTTCACTCTTCTAGTTTGTGGATGAGATACTCTGTTTAGCAGAGAAGAGAAAAAAAGGAACTTGCTGTTGCTACATGCATACATATATGTTCGGGTGATCAACACAACCTGGTTGTTATGATTATTTTATTTTTTACCATTCATTTGCTCTCAAGCCATTACAGGAGATTATATTTCATTTGTTTTTCAGACCCCAAATTAAAAATTCCAACTCAGTGGATATTTCAGTCTCGTTCACAACATTTTGAGCCTATCCTCAAATTCTTGAGCATATATTCTTAAAAAAAGTAAACATTTGTTTCTGTTATAAAAGTAGATGCACAGAGTGTAAAGATGTCAACTTTATCACAGGGGGTTATATTTAATAACAGAAAGTAGAAATAATAATGGCATAAACAAGACCAGAAGTCAGCAGTTTAAACCTTAACAAGGTCATAAAAGATTGAGGATCTGTAGAAAGGTTCATTTGTGTCATATATTAGATACAGTAGTAAAAAATGTATCGGGGAAATAACAATTGATTACAATGAAGACTACTTGATAAGAAAAAAATAAAAAATAAATTAATTTTAAAAAAAGATTCAGGATTTTCTGTCTTTGTACTCTTTTTTTATTTAGCACTGGCTTACATCATTAAGGCTACAAAACGGCAGCTGGAGCTCTAGTAAACACATTTGTCATGGGAAAGAAAGGAAAATGCAAGAAGCCAGAAGGGAAAAGCATTTGGGCAGGTGTCTGTTGCTCTGTCAGGGAACTTTTGTGGAGCTCCTACCCCATGACTTGCCCTCACATCTCTTTAGCTGTCCCTGCAGTGGGAAGGGGGTCTTGGGAATGATACCTTGAGGGTGTTCACATTGTTCCTGGAACTAAGCTGAAATTTCATTAGTAAGAGAGAGAAGACAGATGGATAATTGAGAGAGAACTCTCAAGCTTTGCCATCATACCTGACTTACTTCTCATATCTTCTGATTGGTTGTTATCCAGCATTATTATTTTGTCTTGTTTTGTTTTTAAAAACATAAACACATTTTGTTTCTTTATTTTAATTTTGTTGTTTTTTAATTTTTTTAATTTTTATTTTTTTATTTCCCCAATACATTATTATTATTTTTGTACTGTACAGCATGGTGACCCAGTTACACATACATGTATACATTCTTTTTTTCACATTATCGTACTCCATCATAAGTGACTAGACATAGTTCCCAGAGCTACACAGCAGGATCTCATTGCTAATGCATTCCAAAGGCAGTAGTCTGCATCTATTAACCCCAAGCTTCCAATCCATCTCACTCTCTCCCCCTCCCCCTTGGCAACCACAAGTCTATTTTCCAAGTCCATCATTTTCTTTTCTGTGGAAAGATTCATTTGTGTCTTATATTAGATTCCAGATATAAGTGATATCATATGGTATTTGTCTTTCTCTTTCTGATTTACTTCACTCAGTATGAGAGTTTCTAGTTCTGTCCATGTTGCTGCAAATGGCATCTTTGAGCAGGTGGTATGGCCATTTTTAGGCAGTAATAACCAAATTTAGCTTTCTTAATTGAAACCAAACCTCCTTTACTTGTTTACAAGGAGGAAGGTTGGGGTTTTCTGACATTTCTCAATCCAGCTAGGATTTTAAGAGGACTGACAGGGTGTTTTCCCACTTGGTTCCCTCAGTAGGATAAATTTGTTTTAAAATGTGCCAGACAGATGTTATTATGTTTTTTCAAGGCTTCAGTGATCAAACACACACAGTAAAATCCTGAATAATGAAGAAGAGCCACCCTGTTTATTTAAAATGAGAAGGAAAAAAAAATCTATCCTCACTAACTTCCATTTGATTAAATGGTGCTTTGTTCCATTGGCTCAGTTTTGGATGCTGAGGATTTCCTAATGGGAATCAGGTGTGTATCCCGGCTGTTGTGCTGTGGAGCAGCCCATCTTTTTGCACTTAGCCCCTTCTGTCAGTAGTGAAAACGTGAAGATAAGCAGGCAGAGATTGTCAAAGCCTCAGGTACTCCAAGGTAGGATCCATCCCACACAATGCCTTTATGAATACTTTCCCTTTCTTTCATTATGGACCTAGAAGGAAGTAGTCTATTGTTCTTATATACAGCCACTGAGATTTACAGGTTTATATAAAGTCAAGGCATATGTGGCATACTTAATGTACCAGTTTTTCTTTAAATGCTTCTGTTGCATTTTCAGGGAATAATTTGTATGCTAATATAATAGAAACCTTCCTGAACTTACTGTTTAGGAAGAGATGATAATTACATGTTTTGATAACTTTATCTACAGGGCTTTGGGCACTTTTTGACAAGTTTTTGCACTAGTATATGCGATACAAGAAACCTTTACATAGTTACAGCAAAATTGATATAGTGCCAAGGCCCCCAGCCATAAGTGCAGATCTCTGAGAAGGCATTGTGGTACTGTAGGTTAGAGACATACACCTGCATTTGAATCCTGGCCCTGCCACTTGGGCAAGTCATAACATCTCTAAGCCTCAGTGGCCTCATTTAAAGGGTTTCAAGAGAATCAAAATGAGATAATACACAGTAGATCTTTTCCAGTGATATCCTGCACCTACGGAATTCTCTCCCATTGAGCCTGGGCTGGACAAAGTAAAGCTGGCTTTTAGGAAGATTGTGACTTCCGTCTTGGGTGCTGTCTCACCTCCTGGGTGTTCTCTTTCTCTCATTCTCTCTTGGATTGCTTGCTTTGGGAGAAGTCAGCTATTAGGTTATTAGGCAGCCTTGTGGATAGACTCACATAAGCTCTGTTGGAAGTAGATGGTTTGAGGCCTGTTGACAGCCACTGAGTGAGCTTGGAAGCAGATTCTTCCCCAGTTAAACCTTGAGTTGACCACAGCCTAGCCAACAACTTGATTGCAACCACTCAGTAGAGACCACGAGTGAGAGGCCCTCAGTTGAGCTGTGCTGTTTCCTGGCCCACAAAAACTGGGAGATGATAAATATTTGTCGTTTTTGTTTGTTTGTTTGAAACCACTAGGTTTGGGGTGATTTGTTGCACAGTAATAGATAACTAATATAACATCTCAGGAGGTTCACCTGTGCGTGGCACGTAGTAATAGCAACACTATTCTCAAAAGGAACAGATCTGACTTGATCCAGCAATACAAGGTTATTCACTTTGCACTGTAAATCAAGTTCAATATATGTGTGCAGAGAGCTCAAGAATAAGCCTTGCAGACAGTCCTTTGCCTGCTTTTGTAGACTGAAACATAAAAGGCAAAGTATGTAAGTCACTTGAGAATTTTAAGATCAAACAGGAAGACAAGAATCCAAGAGGTCATTAATTCTTTCTCCTACATTAAAACAAGGTAAAGTTTAGGAGTTCCTGTCGTGGCGCAGTGGTTAACGAATCCGACTAGGAACCATGAGGTTGCGGGTTCAGTCCCTGCCCTTGCTCAGTGGGTTAACGATCCAGTGTTGCCGTGAGCTGTGGTGTAGGCTGCAGACACGGCTCGGATCCCGTGTTGCTGTGGCTCTGGCGTAGGCAGGTGGCTACAGCTCCAATTCGACCCCTAGCCTGGGAACCTCCATATGCCTTGAGAGCGGCCCAAAGAAATAGCAAAAAAAGACAAAAAAAAACCAAACAAACAAAAAAAAACAAGGTAAAGTTTAAATTGCTGAAAGTCAAAACAAAAGGGCCTATAGATAGTAACTGGCAGATATTGCTCCTCAGATTGAGATAAAAGGATTGCTACAATCTTTAAAACTTGGGTTGAAGAAAATACAAGTTTGTGTTTGTTGTACTTGAACAACTTGTTACTTACTTAACAATATTTGGGATTTTTATGTTATTTAATTTACAAAAATGCCATCCTATAGATTGTGATATTTGCACTAACAAATATCTTGAAAAAATGTATAAAAATGTTGTTCATGGATTGGGAGCATGTGACAAATTGTGTTAAAACTTTAAGTGGAATGTCATATTCAGATCAGTTTGTTTTTCCAGAATCAATCCTATTCTTGTTCATTTTAAAAGTTTTATTGAAGTATAGTTGATTTGCAATGTTGCGATAATTTCTTTTGTACAACAAAGTGATTCTCTTTCAAATTCCTTTCCCACATAGATGTTCACAGAATAGTGGCTAGAGTTCCCTGTGCTATATAGCAGGTCCCCGTTGGCCAGTCATTTCCTATTTTTATTTGAGATGAATTCTTGTCATTGAACTCTATAAAGTAGGATATGGAACTTATTAATAAGTAAATATAACCTTATGGATCAGAGCTCTAAGGAAGGATTTCTGTGCAATTACTACTGTACTATACAATTCTAATTACCTTTACTTTTGTTCTAAATTTTTCATAAATCTATGGCCTTTTTAAAATGTTTTGGAAATTATCTGAATTAGTAGAAAAGCAGTTGTTGTCAGAATTCTTTTCATATCCATTAAGCTTCACACATGGAAGCTTACCCTAGAAAGTCTAGTGCCCCTGCCACCAGGGAAGTAAAAGTAAAGCATTCACTTACTACCACACTGCATCTTTTTCTGGCCAACTGCTGCTGCTTAACTTGTAAGATGGAATGAGATTGTATTCCAAGGTGGTATGTCTGCCCATTCAAGTCTGGAATACATTTATTGTCTTCCAAGGTGGTTTATTCTGCCCAAATGATTTAGCGAAGAGCAAAAATGAGTATTCCCATTTCCCAGTGGATTCCATGGTAGTTTGGGATAAAAAGGGAGAACTGCCCAAATATGTAGAACTTATTTTAGATGATTCAAAAACAGAGAATTTACTTACCCTAAGACATCTTAAAACAAAAACAAAACAAAAATCGCAATTCTTTAGTTGTGGCCAATAGGGTTTAAGACTCTTTATACCCGCTTTTCATTTACTATGAAATAGCATCTGTAACTCATCTTGTGCTTGCTAGAAAGTTACACAACTTCTTTGTATGTTGACATTTTATTAACTGTATAAATATTCAGATAGACTTGAAATACGCTTTAATGTTGAAAAAGTTTCTCAGAGAGAAAAGGAAATGTGAACCCTGGATTGAGGGTCTTCATGGGACATGACTAGTAGACCCTGAATATTCTGGTAAAGGGGTTAGACCCATGTTTTCAGAGGTTCAGTTTGAGGCAACTGGTACTGCCTATTCATTCAAATCACTCTTCTGATCATATTGAATCTTTTAGAGTCAGTCATTCTAAACATGTATTTTTGGTATCACTATTGTCCTAAAGTTGCTTCAAGTCTCAAGAGGAAGTCTCTCTTCTTCCTACTGGGCTCTGCTATCATAAGGACTGAGAACTCCCCATTCTGGCCTCCTGACTTTATTTTTCTTTTTGTAATTATTTTAATTTTTTCCATTATAGCTGGTTTACAGTGTTCTGTCAATTTTCCACTGTACAGCATGGTGACCCAATTATACATACATGTATAGATTCTTTTTCTTTCACATTATCATGCTCCATCATAAATGACTAGACATACTTCCCATTGCTACACAGTAGTATCTCACTGCTAATCCATTCCAAAGGCAATAGTGATATTTTCCAGAGTATGTCACGCTCTTGCTCAACCTTTTCCAGTGGCTTCCCATCTGATGCTGGGCCTGCTCTGGCCACTGTCTAGTCCTGTGGCCCTCTCTCCTGCCAGCCTCCCTTCACTCACTTCACTCCTATCCTAGTGGGTTTATTGCCAGTAGTCATTCAAACCAAGTCTGAGCCAACATTTTGGACTTTTCTGTTGTGGTTTCATCTGCCTTGTAACTCTATTTCCTGATGTTTTTGTTCTGTTCTTTTACACCCTCACTTTTTTTGTAATAATTTTTTAATAGTTATTTCCCCAATACAATTTTTTTTCTACTGTACAGCATGGTGACCCAGTTACACATACATGTACACATTCTATTTTTGCACATTTTCATGCTCCATCATAAGTGACTAGACCTAGTTCCCAGTGCTACACAGCAGGATCTCATTGCTAATCCATCCCAAAGGCAATAGGTTGTATCCATTAACCCCAAGCTCCCCAACCACCCCACTTCCTCCCCCTCCACCTTGGCAACCACAAGTCTATTTCCAAGTCCATCATTTTCTTTACTGTGGAAAGGTTCATTTGTGCCTTATATTAGATTCCAGATATAAGTGATATCATATGGTATTTGTCTTTCTCTTTCTGATTTACTTCACTCAGTATGAGAGTTTCTAGTTCTGTCCATGTTGCTGCAAATGGCATTATTTCATTCATACCCTCACACCATGCATGAAAATAAACTCAAAATACCTTAAAGACTTAAATAGAAGACAAGACACCATCAAACTCCTGGAAGAGAACATAGGCAAAACATTCTCTGACATCAACCTTACAAATGTTTTCTCAGTTCAGTCTCCCAAAGCAACAAAAATAAGAGCAAAAATAAACCAGTGGGACCTAATCAAACTGACAAGCTTTTGCATAGCAAAGGAAACCAAAAAGAAAACAAAAAGACAACTTACAGAGTGGGAGAAAATAGTTTCAAATAATGCAACTGACAAGG
Source organism: Sus scrofa (assembly GCF_054392235.1). Lineage (NCBI taxonomy): Eukaryota > Metazoa > Chordata > Mammalia > Artiodactyla > Suidae > Sus > Sus scrofa. The sequence goes on along the minus strand of NC_139387.1, from coordinate 51,988,579 downwards.
GCTTAATCTCTAGCATATGCAAGCAGCTTATACAACTCAACAACAAAAAAGCCAATAACCCAATGGAAAAATGGGCAAAAGAGCTGAATAGACATTTTTCCAAGAAAGATGTACAGATGGCCAACAAGCACATGAAAAAATGCTCAACATCACTGATTAGTAGAGAAATGAAAATCAAAACTACCATGAGATACTACCTCACACCAGTCAGAATGGCTGTCATTAATAAGTCCACAAATAACAATTGCTAGAGAGGGTGTGGAAAAAAGGAAACCCTCCTGCTGGTGGGAATGTAAGCTGGTACAACCACTATGGAGATCAGTATGGAGATACCTTAGAAATCTATACATAGAACTACATATGACCCAGTAATCCCACTCTTGGGCATATATCCAGACAAAACTTTCCTTGAAAAAAGACTCATGCACCCGCATGTTCATTGCAGCACTATTCACAATATCCAAGACATGGAAACAACCCAAATGTCCATCGACAGATGATTAAGGAAGATGTGGTATATATACACAATGGAATACTACTCAGCCATAAAAAAGAGCCAATAATGCCTCACTTCTTTTAAGTCTCTTAATTACCATATTTTTCAAGTAGTTTTCTCTAATCGTCCCACCCAAAAAATCCCCCCTCCTCTCTGTCAAATCTTTACTCTCATTTTTTATAACACTGATCTCCACCCCCAAAGTAAACAAATAGTGCCCTTGTCTTTAAGAAGTTTGTTATCTTTTTGAAGGGACACATACAATCGTTAAAGAACAAGTAGGTGTCCAATGGAAGGTCAGAATGGGGAAGAGATCATTGTGGAGAGTGTAGCAAAGAAAACTTCACAAGGTTAGCCAGGATTTGAAGAGGACAGAGTATCAAGAGTGTTTTCTTAAAGAAAAGCGAGATGTGGACAAAATTCTAGGAAAGGAAATTAGTAGGATAAAAGACCATTTAGAGACACTGAGGAAGGAGGCTTGAATTTAGTGGAGAAAGTCTGCTTAGGAGTATTCATATATTCTTTCATTCGCTCATTTATTCCATATTTATTTAGTACCTACTATGTGCCGGGCACCATTTCAGGCACTAGAGAAATGTAGTGGTGAATAAGCCAGTTCTGCTCTTATACACTAAAGTATAATTTTATTATGAGGATACAAATTAATATTCTATAGGAGACAGGTTTCAAGTGCCCTACTCACAGACGTGATCTTACATACCATGCCCAGAAAGCACCCACCAAAATGGAAGGTTAGATCTGCGATGGGGCAGCTTATCTTCTTCCTCTGAGAGTCAGAGTCACCTTGCTGCTCCTTAAAGTGGTGAACTCCTGTTTATTTAATGGATTCTCACCTTCAGACAGTTCTGGGGAGGGGATGGGGAAAGATGTGAAGTGAACCTTGCAGCTACCTAAACCCCAAATCAGTTCATCCAGCACCTTATAGTCCCTGATTCCAGAGTGACTTTTAACACAAGCAAGACATTATTTAAATAAAAATCTCTCAGTGTTCCCGTCATGGTTCAGTAGTAACAAACCTGACTAGTATCCATGAGGGCAGGTTCAGTCCCTGGCCTTGTTCAGTGGGTTAAGGATCCGGTGTTGCCGTGAACTGTGGTATAGGTGGCAGACGCGGCTCGGATCCAGTGTTGCTGTGGCTGTGGTGTAGGCCGGCAGCTGCAGTTCTGATTCTACCCCTAGCCTGGGAAACTCCATATGCCACAGGTGCGGCCCTAAAAAAAAAGCCAAAAATTAAAAAAAAAAAAAAATCTCTCAAACTTTTTTGTCCTTATACATATCCTTGATTTTTAAAAAATAGCAATATTCACTCAGATGCATAAATCCAGATGATTGTTATTTAGCAGCAATCACAGGTCAAATGCTAGTTACACATTATGAGTTTGTGTTATATGCCCTCAAAAGGAAGAGTCTGTCTTCTATCCACCATTCACAAACCCAAGTTATTAAATCAGTGTTTTTATACTGGAAATCCTGATTGTTTTCAGGGGTGGGGCTTTTAAAAGACTCCGAATTATTAAATCTAATGTGTATGATACAGGTACGTAAGTTAAAACCATAATGGTAAAATAAACACCCATGAAGCCACCTCCAAAATAAATCTACATATTTCCTCCTGACTCTACCCTCCTGATACAACGACCCTATTTTGATTGGCATAATTTCCTTGCCTTAAAAGGAAATGTTTTATTATCTATTGACATAACCCAAAATAACATACTTTTTTTACTTGGTTTTTGCACTTTATGAAAAAACAGGTATCAGACTATCTATAGCCAGACTTCTTCCTTTTTAAATTCAATTTTTTACAATATTTACTAATAGGTAATTTGTGATATATTAAAATGTATTACAAAACTGTAGTAATTAAGACAGAATTGTACTTGTGTGGGGATAGGTGAATTGTCTATGGGAACAGAATAAGGAGCCCAAAGACAGATTCATGCATTGTGGAAACTTGGTTTATGATAGAAGTAGCATGGCAATTTCCGTAAGATATATGCTATGCTATTTTCTGTAATAATAATTTCTGTATGATATATATGTTATGCTATTCTGTAGCATAGGTATACAGAGATCTTTGTTGATGGCTGTTCATTATAGCATTGATTATAATAGTAAAAGATTAGGAACAATCCAAATGTCTGCCAATAGAACAATGTTTAAATAAATAAGAAAATAATCCATTATATATTAAATTATAAATATATAAGGGAGGAGTTCCCATGTAGCTCAACAGCTTAAGACCTTACCTAGTATCCATGAGGATGAAGGTGCAATCCCTGGCCTCTATCGGTGGGTTAAGGATCTGGCGTTGTTGCAAGTTTAAGCATAGGTGCAGATGCAGCTCAGATCCTGCATGGCTGTGGCTATGGCATATGCCAGTAGCTGCAGCTTTGATTCAACCTCTAGCCTGGGAACTTCCATATGCTATGGGTACAGCCCTAAAAAAACAAAAATAAAGAAACAATGGAAAACTATGCAACTGTTTAAAAAAAGAAAACAGAGAGAGCTTATTCTCTCATACACTGCAGATGGGACTGATAAATTGGTACTCTCACTATAGAAAGCAATTTGTTAGTAACTATCACAGTTAAAATATGCAAATCCTAACAAACAACCCAATTAAAAGAAAAGCAGAAATGAATATTCATTTTTCCAAAGAGAAGATGCAGATGGCCAACAGGCAGATGAAAAGATTCTCAACATTGCTAAACATCAGGAAAATGAAAATCAAAACCACGGTAAGCTACCACCTCACACCTGTCAGAATGGCTATCATCAAAAAGAACGCAAATAACAAATGTTGGCAAAGATGTGGAGAAAAAGGAATCCTCATACACTGGTGGTGGGAATATAAATTGTTGTAGCCATTGTGGCAAACAATATGGAGGTTTCTCAAAAAACTAAAAATAGAACTACCATGTGACCCAGAAATCCCATTGCCTGGGTATAGATTTGAACAAAACAAAATACTCATTTGAAAAGATATGTGCACCCCATGTTCGTAGCATCATTATTTACAATTGGCAAGATATGGAAGCAACCTAGGTGTCCATCAAAAGGTGAATAGATAATGAAGATATGATACACACACACACACACACACACACACACACACACACAAAATGGAATACTACTCAGCCATAAAAAAGAATGAACTTTTGCCATTTACAGCAACATAGATGGACTTAGAAGGCATTGTGCTAAGTGAAATAAGTCACAAAGAGAAAGACAAATACTATATGATCTCACTTATATGTGGAATCTAAAAAATACAACAAATTAGTGAATAAAACAAGAAGCAGACCCACAGATGTAGAGAACAAACTAGTGGTTACCAGTAAGGAAATGGAAGAGAGAGGGGAGGGGCATTAAGGGTGTAGGAGGGGGAAAGGAGGGCTATTGTGGGATTATATGAAACTGTCTCTGTGAAAGTTTTCAAAATTGTAAAGCACTATAGAATTGAAAGAATCTTTCATTCAATAAAAATGAATTAAAATAAAATAAATAATTTTTAAAAAGCACTGGACATGAATGGATGAGGTGACAAGACACCTAAATGAAAAGGTTGGCTTTCTCTATCAAGAATGCTGTAGGCTATTCCTTGGATTCTGGAACAATGAAAACAATTGCACAGACAGTAAAAATGAATTACAAATACTGACATCTAAAAGAAAAGTATATGTCTAATCAGTCCATTGACCATAATATTTTATGTCAATTACATAGAAGTAGCATAAATATTACTTTTTCTATTTATGAGATATTTTTTCATTAATTTTGTTTGTTCTACACAGATTTCCTGACTGCCATATATATATAATCTCTCTGTTTTTTGTCTTTCTCCTCTCAGTCTATTCTTCACATAGTGCCCATGTGAACATACTAACACATTCAACCATAATTATATCATATCATAATTTTTACATCTAAAAATAAGTTAGGGAGTTCGCATTGTGGCTCAGCGGTAACAAACCCAACTAGTAACCATGAAGATGTGGGTTCAATCCCTGGCCTCACTCAGTGGATTAAGGATCTGGCATTGCTGTGAGCTGTGGTGTAGGTCACAGACGCAGCTTGGAACTGGAGTTGCTGTGGCTGTGGTGCAGGCCAGCAGATGCAGCTCCAATTGGACCCCTAGCCCGGGAACTTCCATATGCCACAGGTGCAGCCCTGAAAAGCAAAATAATAATAGTAAGTTAAATATGCAAATCTTCTGACATAAAATTTCCATGTATTAGAATCTGTCTGAGAGAAACCCTTAACCATCTTCTGAAAGGAGTACACTCAGGTTGCAAGTTTCAGTGTTGCTCCAAAAATAAGACAAAATTGGAATAAACTTACATGTATGTCAATGGGGAATAGGTAAATAAAGCATGGAATATAGTCAAGCAATTTCTTTAAAATGATATAGGAGAAGTTTCCAGTATCGGCAGTGGAACAGGGTGATTATGTAAACCCTCCCATAGTTAACAATTACAAGATCTGGACCAGATATTTTTAAAGACCTATCTTTAAATGCTTGAGAGCATGCAAAATAGGCACAAGCCACTAGGAATGAACTGGACCTGGGTTTTAGCATATTCTTCTGTACTATTAAAATGTAATAATTTTTTTAAAACTGCAAATAATTAGATTCCAGTCTGTTTTACACATACTAAAACAAAACTTTAAAATTCAACTTTAGTTTCCTCCATATCTTTTAGATTAGGTTAAGCATGTTTTCACTTATAGAGTTAAAAGCATATTAATCATTTTTTTACTGGATTGCCTTGTTCCATTAGGGTTCCATTGATTCATTCAATCTCAGCAAATATTTTTTGAGTGTCTAACATGTGCCAGATCCTCTTCTAGAAGCTAGGGTACAGTAGTCAGCAAGACAGACAAGCTCTCTGCTCACCAGGGTTTTACCCAACTGTCTTGTTTAATAGAGACTTGTAAGCAGAAAGTATATATTCACCTAAAGGTATCATCTGAGGAAGAAACAAATCACAAGGAAAAAAGATAATAAAGAATAATTCTGGAGTTCCCGTCATGGTGCAACGGAAACAAATCTGACTAGGAACCATGAGGTTGTGGGTTCGATCCCTGGCCTTGCTCATTGGGTTAAGGATCTGGCGTTGCCATGAGTTGTGGTGTAGGTTGCAGACGTGGCTCGGATCTTGTGTGGCTGTGGCTGTGGCATAGGCAGACAGCTACAGCTCCGATTGGACCCCTAGCCAGGGAACCTCCATATTCCTCGGGTGTGGCCCTAAAAAGACAAAATAATAATAATAATAATAAAAATAATAATTCTTAGGATAATTCAGAATTGTAATCTTCCATTTTTTCAGTCATTTGGAATATCAGTGGATTGTAAATGTGTACTTTAATAGAGAATTCTTGTTTGGATTTCCCTTTTTTCTTTTATGTTGGGAGGAGCTTTGGGGAAGAACATGTCAACTTTTACATAAATATAACAGGTGTATTTGTGAAATGGAATTTATTGGGGTTTCTTTTAAATTCTTCCATTGTTCTGTAACCTATAGGCAATATATTGTCATTGATTATTTTTATACAATGTGCAATTTTTTAGGGCAAAAGAGTTAGAAATTTTTCTTTGATGTATTCAATAATCCTTACCATCCCAAAAGTTCTTGGTCATATAACTTTTATTACTAAACCACTAGGATTTTCACTATGTTTGTTCTAATTATTAAAACAATCCTAATAAAAAATCTCTAACTCAGCAGGAAGACCAAGTCAAATTTAAGTTTTAGTAATGTCAAATATTTCTCTTTTTGGCCACACCCATGACATGCAGAAGTTCTGGACCAGGGATTGAACCTGGGCCACAGCAGTGACAAAGCCAAGTCCTTAACAGGCCACCAGGGAGCTCCTCAGTTTTTGTTTGTCTTTTTTTTTTTTTTTCGGTCCTTCTGCCTTTTCTAGGACTGCGCCTGTGGTGTACAGTGGTTCCCAGGCTAGGGGTCCAATTGGAGCTGTAGCCACCGGCCCACATCAGAGCCACAGCAATGCAGGATCTGAGCCACATCTGCGACCTACACCACAATTCACAGCAACGCTGGATCCTTAACCAACTGAGCAAGGCCAGGGATCAAACCCACAACCTCCTGGTTCCTAGTCAGATTTGTTAACCACTGAGCCACAATGGAAACTCCCTCAGATATTTCTTGAAATACCCCTTTCCCAAGAACTTTCTCTAATTTCAGGAAATTTATGTCCTTACTTATCCTTTATCCTTTCTAAACTCTACGTGTGATGTAATTATGCTCTTTACTATGTTTTTCTTTTATTTTTTGCATCTGTTATATTTTTATGATATTTATGGATGTTTGTCCTGTATATTCATTAAGAACTGGTATTTTTATAAAGGATTCATGTGATTTTTTTGACTCTTTTATAAAAGAAATAAACCAGTAGACAAAAAACTGGTGTTTGAAATGAGGGAAGGTCTTAACAGTCACCAACATCACAAAATCTGGTTTGAGCACAAACAAGCCATTTCTCCTAGACAGCACCAGCCTTCACTGGAGCAAAGAGAGCCTCTACCTCTGCTTCGTGCCTTAGAGCAGCACCTCTCACCTTAATGTGCATGCATGCTTATAGACCTGGTTGAAATTCAGATTCTGATTCAGTAGGTCTTGGATCAGTCTGAACTTCTGCATTTCTAATAAAAATCCTGGTTGAGGGTATCCCCATCTCAGCACTCTGAACCTTTTGGACAGTATGGAATGTTTGGCATTGAACCTGGCCTGTCTACCCACTACATGCTGATGGCACTTTCCAGACCAGTCATGATATCAAAAATGTGAGTCTGTGAGATACAGAGTCACAGATTTTGAAAAACTCACAGTTTCCAAAGGAGACAGATAGGGGGGTTGGGGATGGGCTAGGGGTTTGGGATGGGAATGCTATAAAATTGGGTTATAATGATCATTGTACAACTAAAAATGTCATAAAATTCACTGAGTAAAAAAAAAAAAAAGCTGGGCACTTTCCATCATGGCTCAGCAGAAACAAATATGACCAGCATCCATGAAAATGTAGGTTCGATCCCTGGCCTCGGTCAGTGGGTTAAGGGTTCAGTGTTGCCGTTAGCTGTCGTGTAGGTCACAAACACAGCTCAGATCCTGCATTGCTGTGGCATAGGCCATTGGCTACAGCTCCAAGTGGACCCCTAGGCTGGGAACCTCCACATGCTCTGGGTGTGGCCCTAAAAAGACAAAAAAAAAAAAAAATCCCAAAAAACGAACTGGTGTTATACTATTTTATATTTTCTAAAATCACTCTGATCAAATTTATGGTATCTCTCCAATAGCTGAATACCAACATCAATTATAAAATTATAGTGATTATCATCTCATCTTAGATAATAGAAAGAGTGACTACACTGTCTCTGAGTTTAAAGCGTGATTGGATTTTCTCAGTCATCATCTGAAAAGGTTTCTCTAGGGGGCTTCTGTGGCATAAGTTTTTATCCCTCAACTAAGTATATATTTTTTCTCTTTCTCTTTCTTTAAAAAAACAAAAAAATCAACAGCTTGATCAAGTCATCCGCCAAAGAAGCCTATCCAGTTTGGAACTGTTCCTCTCCTGTGCTCAGAAACAGTTAAGTGCTTTAATAGCTACAGAACCAGTTGACATTGAATAAAGAGAACGTGACAAGCTAACCCACACTGGCAATGGATAAATCATTAGACCTCTGAAATACATGCTCTGAATTATAAAGATGCTTTTGTTTTCTTTCCAAACCTTGGAAAATTGATTTCCACTTCAAGGATAAACCAAAACAATATTTAGAAGAACTGCAAGAGATCTAATTTATTTTCTGTTGTTTTCTCCTTTACATTTACTATTATTTTACTAGTAGTTATAGCAGCAGCAACAGAAAGTATGATGTGACCCCATAACCATTGAAAAACTGCCACATTACCAAAAGTTAATTAAGTAAACTTTATAGCCTCTGGTGGCCTGCTAGATTGTATTTGGCAAAAATAATCAGTATCTTTACTTTCATTTCACAATGAATCTTGATAAGATTCTTGAATGTAATCATGCATTTATTTGATTTTGAGGCTAGAAACTGTATAGTTTTCAACATCATTTATTTATACGTGTAACTTAGATATAAAGCACTGATATGACAGAGAATCATCCTGATATCATCAAACCTCTTTTCTGCAGCAGAATCTATGTATTTTCATTGTTAAACCATTCAAACACTAAGGATTGTTAAATTAATTCAACTTCAGTCTGATGTATCACTGAAATGAGTATATGTGTGTTATGTGCTTACTTCCTGTTTCTGTTCTTTAAAGTCACTCTGAATCAATGAAATCATTTTTCTTATGAATTATATCATGGACTTAATCTCTAGAAAGAGAATGTAACTTCGACATTTATAGAAATTCAGGTTCAAATATAAGAGATGTGAAATCCTTTCCCAGTGCTTCAGAATGCACTTAATTCATGAGCAGTGTGCTTCATTGTAAAATCATGAGTTTTTTAAACATCAGAACTAAAATGTCATTAAAAATATCTGCAAACCTCTTGTCTTGTTTTCTGAAATGCTCCTATTTTCATGGGCTTTGTACTTTCCTGGGACTTCTCAGTGTAATAAAGAGCCTCAAATCTTATTTGTTATTATTTTTTAATCCTTTTAAAATTATTTGTTAAAAAATTTCCTTACTCAGACTTCTTTGGGAGTTCCGATTGTGGCACAGTGGAAATGAATCCTACTAGTATCCATGAGGATGCAAGTTCGACCCCTGGCCTCACTCGGTAGGTCAGGGATCCAGTGTTGCCGTGAGCTGTGGTGCAGGTCTCAGATGCAGCTCGGATCCTGTGTTGCTGTGGCTGTGGTGTAGGCTGGCAGCTGCAGCTCAGATTCAGCCCCTAGCGTGGAACTAAAACAAAAAACAAAGAACTTCCCTACCCATGGATGATGAGATTTTCAATATATACCTCCCCTAAATACTTATAATAATATTAACCAAGAATCTTTAAATGTTAATAACTACTTAGTTTTCTCTTACAAATTTAAACACGAAATTAAAGGAAGCAGGCCACTGACTTGAAATGCAGCATAGTAAAAAAAGGGAGAAAGGGCTCTTATTTCAGAAACAAGTCAATAACACAATATGATGGTTGTATTTAAAATCAGTTGACTCTGACATCAAATTTCAAATGTTTTACAAGTTACTCAGATATGAATTAGATGAAAATGAAGCATAACAGATCACTGAAACTAAGATCCAGAGATAGTGGAAATATCAAGAGATTATTAGCAGTCTACAGCTGTCTTTCACCCTATACCAGCAGAGTGGTTATTTTCTTCTTCCACTTGGGATTCCAACTTTGCTGTTGACATAGACAAATTGCTGTCTGAAGTAATTTGGAACAAACTGATATTGATCAGTCTGTGAATATTTGCAGAACACCCACCATGCACAATAATAAACTCTTGGATTGCTTCAGTACTTTTTTCACCACAGAGTTACCCTTAAAGATATCTGAAGATAATCATATGGACATAGGTTTATTCAATACATTAATTCTTCCAAACTGAATTAGCTAATACTCTATTTCTGTGGTCTTCATGTTATAGATTTCCACATTAAGAACTGCATTCTGTTTTTTCTTGGTTGTCACAAGGACCTAAACCATCTTGGGTAGCATTCACTAAATGAATTAGATGATAAGCATTGTGCTGTGACCAAAACACAAATATCTTGAAATGTGAGCCCAAAGTCTCAATGTTAGTCAACGTTTTGTATCTAAAACTTTCCCCACCTATTGTATGATTTCCTGAATTCTTTTTATATAGCATTTCCTACTTTTGTGTTTTGGTAAATAAGGCACTATTTTGAAAGACAGAGAGTAATTAGATCTTTTGATTGACAAAGCCACCACCAAACTGTGACTCCATTTTTAGTCATGCTTGAAGGTTCATTATTAGAAGAGTTCTTTCCTCCACACACACAAAAAAAGAACATCTGCTATATCTGCTTTGTGCCAAGTATTTTTTTTTCACATGTTATCTTGACAACCCTGTGAAGTTAAAATAACCCTGTGAAGGATATGATACATCCATCTTTATTAGGTGTTTATTTGCCCATGATAACCAGGCAGAGTTGGGATTCAACCCTAGAGCTTTCAACAGGTGGCTTTACTCTTTCTTTTACGCTGGAGATACCTGATTTCTCTCCACGAAGCATTATCTGGAAGTTTTTGTCCCGTGTTGTCTTATCACATTATTTTAATCTTTTAAGAAGGAGACTAGCCCCCTCTTACAAGCCTAGTTGGATTTTTTTTTTTTGAACTTTTTTTTGGGGGGGTCACACCCACAGCATGCGGAAGTTCCCAGGCCAAGGATCAAACCTGCACCACAGCAGCGAAAACACCAGATCCTTAACCACTAGGACCGCAGGGAACTCTGTAAGCCTAGTTGAAATTCTAGCCCTGCCACATTCTAACTGTGGAACACCAGACACGTTGCCTAACCAATTTGAGTCTTGGTTTTCTTGTTTGTTAGGTGATTTTTATAGTGGTTTTTATAGGCTTTTTTGTGAAAATTAAATTAAGCTTGTAAAACGCCCCATAGAGTAAACCTCACTGGTATGTCTACCCATTCACAATAAGCCCCCTTTCTCTGGGAACTGCTCACACATACAGGTGTGGTAACCCACAGACAACTGGCTTAACAGTATGCCTCTGCCCCTCTGACACTGACTAGCTGATCCACAGGTGAAGACCAGTTGGGCCTCTTGTGAAGGGTGATGGGGCTGAGATACTTCAACTGTTTTAGCCTAGGGTGACAGTCATGAACCCTAACTCTAAGGTCAGAAGTCCCCTGATAGCTGCCTTTCCTAAGTCTTGGATTCTTTGAGCTACCCAAGTATTCTTCCAATATGCCAGCACCACTTACTTTTTTCCCTTAAGCTAGCCAGAGCCAGTTTCTATTACATGCAACCAAAAAAGCATTAACGGAGGCAATCCAGCACAGAGCCCGGTGCATAATCCCTGGATACTCGGCCCTTGTAAATTCTTCATTTCCTCCACCATACTAATCCTCATCCAAAATGGGAACAGTCTTTGATTTATTTTAAGGAATGTTAAAAATATAACAACCAAAGCCCCTATTGTCTAATGAAGCCAAGTAAATCCACAGATACCTAAAACTAAGAACAAATAGTGCCCTATTTAGAAGTTCTCTGTCACTCACAATCTGGAGTAGAGGTTTAAATTCAGCTTCACTAAATGCTGATTCATGTTGCAATTCAAAGGAGGCTTACTCAGTGATTGCTTTGAAATCAAAACCAGAGTGATGTCCTTACGGCTGGCGTTATTCTGCACCGAGCTGGGTATCTATAATTATAACTTCTTTGCCTGACAGTTAAACTGAATGGAGTCAGGAAATGCTATCTATGCTTTCGAGAACAATTTAAAAAAAGAAGTATTCATTCACTGAATTAAAAAAAAATAATCATCTTTGCATAATAAATCCCGAATAAGGAAAAAAGCCATATATAGAAACCTGGAAAACATGTATGAAATGGCAAGAGAAAAAGAATTGTTAGATCCAAGCACTTAGCCCTTAGTCTTCTGTTTACAGACCCGTAAACAACTACTGTGTCTCTAAAGGCTCTCCTAACAAAGCAGAGAGCTAATGTGTTGTGAATCCACTTACTCGTAGGCATCACCACCAGCGTAATAGTAAGTAGGCAGAAACAATACATGAAAACTCACAGCTGTGACTGCCAGTTTTTTTGTTGTTGTTGTTGTTGTTTTAAAGCCAGACAAAACTAGAATTGTTCCCTTTAGTTAACTGAAAAATAAACACATTTTCATACACCCCAGTCTGCCATAATGCAGGGGCAACTTGAGCATCAGTCATTGGTCTATTTAAATACAAAGAGCTGGTAAGATTTTCTTTGCTTGCATCTAGTTTTCCCAGAAGTACCCCATTCTTAAGTTTATCCCCTTTATTTTTTTTAATTTTTAATTTTTTTATTTTTTTGTCTTTTTGGCTTTTCTAGGGCTGCTCCTACGGCATATGGAGGTTCCCAGGCTAGGGGTCTAATCGGAGTCATAGCCACTGGCCTACGCCAGAGCCACAGCAACACAGGCTCCAAGCCACGTCTGTGACCTACACCACAGCTCATAGCAACACCGGATCCTTAACCCACTGAGCAAGGCCAGGGATCAAACCCACAACCTCATGGTTCCTAGTCAGATTCGTTAACCACTGAGCCACAACGGGAACACCAAGTTTATTCCCTTTAAATTCCACCTCCTCCCCCCTGGACTTTGCATGCCAGGCTTTTTCTGTAGAATACATGTGGAATTAACTAATATTTTGTGTTAGTTGATATCTGTAAGTAATAATTTGTTAACTATTAATGATTATATAACATGCAAAGAAAAAAAATATATATATATATACCTTCCTGAAGGAAGAGCCCACATCTGCCTTGTTCATTGTATCCTGAAGGTGTTTCCTAGTGCCTAGCCTGTGTGTGGACTCAGTGTATAATCGAGTTAGTAAATAATTGAATCAGCTATTCTACTTGCAGTATAATAAATCAACTAATCCTAAGCTAACAGAATCTGACTCCTAATTTAAAGGATTAGCTAAAGTGGCTGTGTTTCTAAATGAAGTTCTAGAAGAAAGTTAAAGAACTCTCATAGAACAGTGGCCAGCCTTCTGAACACTTTAAAATGAATCTGTATTTCCTTTTTTTAAATTTTTATTTTTTTAATTTTATTTTTAAATGTTATTTTCTTTTTATTAGAATATATTTGATTTACAGTGTTGTGTCCTTTTCTGTGTAGCATTCTGACCTAGTCACACATTCTTTTCCTCATACTTTTTTCCATCATGCTCTCTCCCAAGAAATTGGATATAGTTCTCTGTGTTGTACAGTAGGACCTCATTGCTTATCCATTCTAAATGTAATAGTTTGCATCTACTAACCCTAAACTCCCTGTCCATCCCACTCCCTCTCCCCCTCCCCTCCACCTCCCTGGCAAGCACAAGTCTGTTCTCTGTGTCTATCTGCTACTAGGATGACTAAGTCATAGCTATAAGAACACTACTAAATTGATATGCTTCCAAATGTACAAGACCCTCTGAGAGTGTAAATAGGGAAGGACATAAGGAAAATTATATGAGAAATAACTTCTTGTTAGTGCCAAAAATACCTGGCCATAAGAGTGAGAAACAGCCTCCAGGTGAGTGGGCTATAGGGTAAATACTAGACTCATGGGTCCTGGTCCTTCTGGTTTGTTACAATAAGAGGGAGGGAGAAAGTTTTGAGAAAAGATTGTATGCATACGGTTTTGTAATCAAGAATAGGAGCTTCACAGGGCCCAGAAGGAGTGATGGGTGAGGAGAGGAGAGGGTTTGGGTTTGGGTCAGATCAGGGGACATTCAGAGCAATGTAGTATGAGAGTCCTGGTGATAACAGTGCCAAAGGATATCTGATAGTCTTTCTAAATCTAACTTGGACTCCCAACTGCGATGCAAACTGGTCTTGTATTTTTGAGAAGTATACAGAAATCAAGGAACAAACTCATCCAAAAGGTAGGAAAACTTGACTCAATCCTGGCGAACATTCAGTTCTCAGAAGTCTGGGAGCTGATTTAAACAGAAATAACTGAAGCCACAGAATGTGCAAATCACTGACTTTAACACAGCTCAGATACTGAAGCAGTTTATAGAAAATTTCTTGTGGCAAGATATATATGTAACAAATTTTGAGTTTTTGCTCTTTGGGGTAGGTGTTCATTTCTAAAAATGTTAGAACCATATGCATGTGTAACTGGGTCACCTTGCTGTACAGTAGAAAATTGACAGTACAGTGTAAACCAGCTACAATGAAAAAAATAAAAATCATCTAAAATTTTTTAAAAAGTTAGAACCACTGGACACTGTGCAAAGCACAACATTTATGGAATATACTTTTCCTGTAATTGTTTAAATCTTTTTTTTACCTGCTTTCCATAACTGCCAAAAATGTAAATGTTTAATCAGTTTTTTAAAATGTGATTCAAGGAGTAAAATTTTAGCTATTGTCTCAGGGAGTTATTCTTTAGAATTCATTCTACATTGTAATTTTACAGGCAAACCATATGTTCATGGTTTTTTAGACAGCTAAAAATAAGAACACACTTTATTTTTCTTAGAATTTTTTTTTCTCATAAAAGCAGGGAACAGAGTTTTTTTTTTACACTTTGTATCAAATCAAAATTGACATGTTGGTAGCAGTTGGATAAAATGAGGTAAACTAGGTAGAAATATCAAATCAGATTTTTAAAGAGAATTCCAGGCGTAGATTCCAAGTGGTCCAGATAACCAGGTACAGTTATTGACAAGTGAGATGGCATCTCTTTTTCATGAATTGAATTTTTCCAAAGTGCCACAGTGATGCTACCTAATATAAATCCTTGGTTGTTCTGGTGATTCTCCACATGAGGAATTCTGTGCTCAGAACTGTGTTTTATCTCTATTCATTAGAATTTGAGATGCATATTCTCTAATATACACATTAAGTGATCTACCTGGGAAGCCTGAAAATCCTCTATAACCCATCATGCAGTGTTACATAGGCTTCAACTGTAAATGCAGTGGGGTTGATTCCCTCATTTAAAAAAATTTTTCTTTCTTTTTACAGCCACACCTGTGGCATATGGAAGTTCCCATCCTAGGGGTTGAACCAGAGCCACAGCTGCCAGCCTACGCCACAGCTATAGCAACACCAAGTCTGAACCACATCTGCAATGCCTGATCTTTAACCCAATGAGAGAGGTCTGGGATTGATCCTGAATCTTCACAGACACCATATCAGGTTCTTAACCCACTGAACCACGATGAGAACTCCCATGGTGCCGTCATTTTTTATTTTCTTTCTACGTGATCTCTTCAGATTCCAGAGCCTTACATGCTCTGTAGAAACTCAAGGTCACCAACTTTAAGTCCAGAGTCCTGTATTCAACTGCCTACTTAATATTTCCACTTAGATATGGTACTTCACAGGTCAAAAACAACACTCTTGGAGTTTCTGTAGTGGCTCAGCATAAATGAATCCGACTAGGAACCATGAGGTTGGGGGTTCGAACCCTGGCCTCACTCAATGGGTCGAAGATCTGGCGTTGCTGTGAGCTGTGGTGTAGGTTGCAGACATGACTTGGATCTGGCATTGCTGTGGCTGTGGTATAGGTCAGCAGCTGTAGTTCCAATTCAACCCCTAGCCTGGGAACCTCCATATGCCGTGGGTGTGACCCTAAAAAGACAAAAAACAAAAACAAAAACAAACCAGCACTCTTCATCCTCACCCCACCTCAACCAACCAGAAGTCTTTGTCTCTTCTAACATTTTCCATCATGACGAATATCATCCCTCCCCATTTCTCCCTTCTCTCTCCCTCCCTCCTTCAAATTCAGTACTTTTCAGCTTTACTTCAAGACTTACCTAGAATCCATCTACTTTTTTTCCCCATTCATTCTCATGACTTCCTCCCTAACCAAAGCCTTTGTCATCTCCTGCCTAGACTTTTGATATACGCTGCTAAGTGAGCCTTTGTTCTTGTGCTTGCACCCAAATAATCAGTTCTCCATATTATAGGTAATAGTCTCTATGGGAAAATCCCTTGATAAATTTCACTTTGGGTACTAGGAACACATGCAGTACAGTAGGAATAGATTCAAGTCATTGGTGGTGGTTTCAGTCATTGGAACAGGTATGCTAACAGGATCAAGTGCAGATTAAATCTGATTGGGTTGAGAAAATGAGAAAGTTGGTAAATGGTTAAGAAACCTGACAGTCTGCAATGGGTTAGTGTATACCTATTTGGCATCCAGCTGCTTCCTTTTCACATCCTATTCTTTATGGCTTAAGCTTTGACCTGCTTGCTTCTCGACCATTACTTAGCTTTCTGCCTGGAGTGTTTCTCCTTGGGGTTTTGCCACAGAACATAACTCATTATTATAGAAGTTCCCATTGTGCCTCAGGGGGTTAAGAACCCAACTAGTATCTATGAGAATGCAGGTTTAATCCCTGGCCTCGCTCAGTGGGTTAAGGATTTGGTGTTGCTGCCAGCTGCAGCATAGGTCACAGATGTGGCTCAGATCTGGTGTTACTGTGGCTGTGGTATGTGTGGTGGCTGTGGCCTGAAGCTGCAGCTCTGATTCAACTCCTAGCCTAAGAACTTTCATATGGTACAGGTAGGACCTTAAAAAAAATTATAAATATCCACAATCTCTTAGATAACTCTTTTGAGATTGGTTGTGAATTTTATTCACAGTGGTGGGAAAAGTGGAAGTAAAAAATACTCCTTTTTCTCCCCCTCCCCCTTGTGCTAGTGGTGAATCTTTTGATCCAGAATTTTATATACTACCAAAAAATATGCAGCTTCAGACCATTCTGGGTATTTTCTGAGAGAGTGGAGTAATAGGCTCTAGATGCAAGGTAATGAAGGAATAGCACTTGCTTGGGGCATGGAAGACCAACATTTTCTCAGCCTTCATTAGCCTTCACCTAGAGAGGAGAGAGAGAGAGGATTCTCAGCCCTCAGAAAAACTGTATTCTTTCTTCTCTTTGCCATGTGGCCAAACCAATCTTGCCATTATGGTAAACACTGACGAATAACAAGGTAGGAGGCTTAGATGAGGGTTGGTTGGGTTGTAAGAAAAGGGAAATAGCAAAACCAGAGAAATTCCAACCAGGAGCACCCTGTCCCTTCCTGGCTTGCTGTTCTCATTATTATGTATTCAACTGACTAGCAGAAATACTTGAGAGGTGAAATGTATCATGTACCCCTCAGGAAAACAAGCTTGCTTCAACTAACTGAGATCACTGTCAGGTGGCCATGCTTCTTTCCTCTGCAAGATAGAGAATATGTTATCACATAAGACCACAAAGTTGGAGCATTTCCATGAAATAATTAATGACAAAACAAGGGGTGAAATTAAGGCATGAGACTGTTTTCACTCTTATTTTGTGCTGTAAGTATTTTTGCATACTTCCTCTTAAAGAATAAGAAAAAAGAAGCCTATATCTTAGTATGTTCAATAAGAAAGAGAAACTACAAACAGATAGCTTTACTGGCAATCATTTAGCAATGCTTCTGGATAGAACTTTTAGAAATGAGGGAAACTTCTATACCTGGATCATGTAATATGGTGACCACTAGCTATATGTGGCTATTGGATACTTGAAATGTGGTTAGTGTATTTTACTTAAAACTTTATTTTGTTTAATTTTAATTAAATTTAAATTTATATAGCTGCATGTGACTAGTAGCTACCATATTGGAGATTGAGAATCTAGAAAGTTCCTTGCCAGGGACGAAGCAATGACCAGGTTTATTTCCCTGATCTTTAACACAGTCAAACTTGTTTCCTTCCACCCTTCTTAAGATTACTGTGGGGAGCAAGCAGGTCATGAGTGTAGATGTGTGTGAAACTCTTTAAGGAAAGGTATTTCACTAGCAGAAAGCTAAGAGGGCAGTAATGTTGATATATTATTTAATTTTTATCATAAATAAAGGGTAAAAAAGACTAAATGAAACCAGCTATAATGGCAAAAATAAAAATCATTATTAAAAAAAAGACAATTTTGTGGAGTAACCTTTGACTAATGTGCTAGTCTCAGAGTGAGGAACATTCCTAGCTTAATGCCAACAAAGAGAAAAGACTTCTCTGACCTCTGGCCAAAATTATCCAAAAAATCAGAACCTCATCTCTTAAACGTAAGGAAATACTTTAGATACAGCCCTGGTTTACTTTTGAGAGTAACCTGGAGAGTCAATGTAACTTTGATCTTTAAAATGAAGCAGAAATTTAACAACCTCATCAACTCCATTGATTCAAAATAATTCAAATTAGTCCTTTTTCAAAAGTTGAATACTAAGGATTCAGACTTCCAAAATGGATTTTTATTAATTAAAAACTAATGTCTAATTAGTTATGAGTCTTCAAAAATATTTTATTTACACTCCTTCCCCAATAGTTGAATGTGTTGAGAAGCATCTTTTCACTAAAAAAAAAATATATATATATATATATATACACATATGTATGTGTATATGTATATACATATCAAGCTCCTATTGTGTATCATGCACTGTGGTGGACATCCACAATTCGTTAATGCTGTTAACAGTTCTTTTGAAGAAGAGGAAACCCAGGCTGAGAGAGGGTTATTAACACACCAATGATCACTGCTTTATAAGGTGTGAAGCTGACAGCCAACCAAGGGCTACCTAACTGAGTAGGTAGGTACCTACTCCCCACCTTATACCAGAGTCCATGCTTTTCAGAAGGGGAAACATTTCCTTTCATCAGGTTACCTATTTATGTAACCAGCCACTCAGTCTCCTTGGATTCACCTTTGTGATGTGTCTCCCACCAAAGGATGCTGATGATCTTGCTCAGTACAAATCCCAGGCTCAGCTTCTTGGTGACCAGATTATGCTGAGAGGTGCATCACCACACCTGCACTAAATCCACAGCTTATTGGAGTGTCAAGGCTTCTGCTGATGAGGCAAAGTTGTGGGAAAATCATTTCCCTGGTGGGAAAAGATCTGTGTTGTGCAGCTCAAGCAAATCAATCCAGCTTAATACTCTGATTTAATCTGGAGTTACATTAACTCAATGACAGGAAAGCCTGGCTGGACTATGAAGTCAAGAAATCAACTGTGAAACTATGAGCCAATATAAAGTAATGATAAAGATTCTTCCAGAAGACTAATCTTCTCCCAAACTCTAATCAATTCTTAAGGGAAATGATCAGTCCAAATCAATAACTTGATGGTGTGATGAGAATTATAACCTTGGATTTTCAGAGAAGAAAATAGAAGTGGCTTGAATAAAGTAATTTAATTCTGTTCTAATTCTTAGTCATAGAGCACAACATACAGCCAACACACACTAGCTCCCTTCTTCAAATTTTACTATTATTTGAAATTGATACAGTTGATCAGTGATAGTAACATCAGAAATTACATCACATATTAAGTAATTTGGAAATTCATGATAGAGTATTGTTGCCATTGCAAAACTTTACTGAGAGAGTATTTGTATTCTTCCCTTTCATAATTTGCCATGGTTTATGTAGGATGGAGCCAGAATGACCAGGTTCAAGTCTTGTGTCCATCATTCACCACCTTAATATTTAACCTCCCTTATGCCTCAGTTTCCTCAGTTTTACACAATAGAACTCACAAGGTTGTTAGGTTAATACATACGAAACCATTAAAATGATGGCTGCCCATAGAGTTTGTGTTCTGTATTCATTTAAAAAATGCTGTTCGCCTTTACTTTAAAATTTCCCATTATAATTATTTTTGTTAATATTTTTATATTGGTGGAATATCACTTTTTAGCTTTTAAAAATGCTTTTGTTATACTGATTCATTTGTTCTGGTGGATATCTTTTTCTCTCTGTCAAACCAAGTCTTAATTTATTTGAAACACATTTTATGATCTGTCATCTTTCAGCCAGATGTCCTATTAGCTTCTAAGGAAGAAGTTTAGAATTCTGTAAAACATCTTCAGAGAGGGTGCATAATAAGGCTTAACCAAATGACTTTTTTTGCCCTAGTGGCATCAAATATTTTGAGTATTCTAAAATGCTCTTTCCTTCAACAGTTATCTAAAATTAGAGCATCTGACAGCCATACGACCTCCATATTTCACTGTTGTGATTGTCTCAGGTATGTTTACCTTCTACAGATTTAGTCCCTTAATCTCTTTCTCTTCCTCCCCCTTCTCCCGCACTCTGCTGCATTCCTGTCTGCTGTGAAAAGTGGTGACAAATAATAATCTGAACTCGACCACAGTCATATGAAGTCAGATGGAGAACTTGGCCTTGTATCAAACCTTAAAGCAGAGGGGAAGGGTGGAAACTGCCGTCTTGTAAATAGCAAGCCACCCAGGGTGTAAGCCCTGAAAACATGTAAATAACACTACGTCTCATATGTTTTATTTCTCAATTTTGTCATGCTACCTTTGCCAGCTAGTTTAACTGAGTGTGATTTGCAATGTTATTTTATTGAACATTTTTTGACAATTTGAGTACAGCTCTGAATGTAGTATTAAATCCTCTTCTGGCTCGGCAGATTGCAAAATTGCACGCTCTGTCTACACATCAAATCCTAGGTCTGGAGGGGAATTCAGACTTGACCTCTTCCAGCACATCCAGAAAACACAGCATTTGAGCTCTCTCACAGCAGATGGTATTTCAAACTATCCTAAATGCCATCCATACAAGATTAATTCTGTTATTAAAGAATTTCACACAAAGATTAAAATTAAGCTTGTAAATTCTTATAATTTTTTTTTTTTTTGTCTTGTTCAAGGATCTCTAGCCAGCTCCAATGGCTGGACTAGTAAGTTTAATCACACCTCTCTGACTAAGGAGGAAACTAAATATCATAAAATATGTTAACGATTTATTCTAAATTCTTTGTGTGAGCTCTATGTGTCAGATTTGGGATTGGTCAATTTTTTAAACCATCAGGGCTCTGATATTGAGAAGATCCCAGAGAAAAGCTATGCTGAAGAACTCACAGGGACTCAATTCATCTCTGGCAACCCTTTTATAGAGATTTTTGGGATAGCCAGAAACTACACTGGCACAATACTTAAAGCTTTGGCCTCACATGAATTTAAATTATAATTATATTACATTATAATATTTTTCTAAGAATTCTATAAGAAAAAACATATATGGTCGAAGGAAGGAAAAAATTGCTTTAATCAAAGTTCCAATGGTTAAATATCATATATTCAGTGATAGAATCTAGATTTACCTCAAAACCATATATTTTAATCAGCTTCCCATTGAGCCTTCTATTCTCACAGATTCTGTTATTATTTAATATTGATTTTCAGCTATGAGTCAACAAAGAAAAGATATAATGCTTTAAAATATTAGCTCTATGGCATTTTAAATTTCTTTTAAAATGAATTTACATTGATTTTATTTTATTTTTCTAATTATATTTCACATTATTGTGCTTTGCAAATATTGCATTTTTTTTTTTACAAATTGAAGGTTTGTGGCAACCCTGGGCATAACATGTCTGTCAACCCCATTTTTCCAACATCATTTGTTCACTTTGTGTCTCCGTGTCACATTTTGGTCATTTTTATAGGAGTTCAAGATTTTTCAATATTCTTTTTAAAATTTTTTTATTATTGCTGATTTACAATGTTCTGTCAATTTCTGCTATATAGCAAAGTGACCCAATCATATACATATATTTTTTCTCACATTATTCTCCATCATGTTTCTTCACAAGTGATTGGATATAGTTCCCTGTACCATACAGCAGTGAATTTACATTGATTTTAAATCTAGCTTTAGTTCGATTTTTTAAATGTACTCAAATTGCAGAGTTCTTCATTCATTGGCACCTGAGATCTATTCATTTCATGTATGATTAAGTGGTTTCTTCATCAATTTATTGATTTAATTTGTATAATTGTCCCCTGTTAAAAGAAGCAATAGCTCTGTTATGTATTTCCTTGGAAATGTTTTAAACTGTATGTAAAGACTTCTGGTCTTATTCTCTCCAGTTCTCCTCTGTTTCTGGGATAGAGGATGGATTATATTTCCCTAAACCATGAGAGTTAGGGGAGCAGCCCTACAATACTAGTGGGCTATGAGCAAAACTGTATTATATCATGTTCAGGCCCAAATATTCAATTACTGCTGCCAGACCCACCAGCCCAAAGCTCTCTCCCCATGTTGAGCGATGGTGAAAGTGAACTCAGGTTAAGATTTTGGAGACCCAGGATCAAAACAGCCTATGTCAACAAGTTGCCACAAGAAGGACAGTTGGTTTGGAGGGTCTCCTGTAGCCAAACATGGTTTTATTTAAAAAAAAAAATTTTTAACGATTTTTATTTTTTTCCATTATAGCTGATTTAGAGTGTTCTATCAATTTCCTACTGTACAGCAAGGTGACCCAGTCACACATACATATATGTACATTCTTTTTCTCACATTGTCCTCTACCATGCTCCATCACAAGTGACTAGACATAGTTCCAGTGCTATACAGCAGGATCTCATTTCTTATCCATTCCGAAGGCAATAGTTTGCATCTAATAGCCCCAGATTCCCTGTCCATTCCACTCCATCTCTCTCTTCCTCGTCAACCACAAGTCTGTTCTCCAAGTCCATGAGTTTCTTTTCTGTGGAAAGTTTCATTTGTGCCGTATATTAGATTCCAGATATAAATGATATCAAATGGTACATGTCTTTCTCTCTCTGACTTAATTCACTTAGTACAAGAGTCTCTAGTTCCATCCATGTTGCTGCAAATGGCATTACTTTGTTCATTTTCTGGCTGAGTAGTATTCTGTTGCACATATATACCACATCTTCTTAATCCATTCCTCTGTTGATAGACATTTAGGTTGTTTCCATATCTTGGCTATTGTGAATAGCGCTGCAATAAACATACATGTGTCTTTTTCAGGGAAAATTTTGTCTGGGTATATGCCCAAGAGTGGGATTGCTGGATCATATGGTAGTTCTATATTTAGTTTTCTGAGGTACCTCCATACTGTTTTCCACAAATGGCTTTAATTGAATGAGAAATAAACCTTTTTTGGTGTAAGTCACTGAAATCTGTTAGTTTTCTGTTATTGCAGAATAACCTGTTCTCTTAATATAAATAGACAGGATATAACAAAACTCAGGAGAAAATCTAACTTCCTTGAGAATTTTACTGAGATGTACTTAGATCTTGTTCCCAAAAGATCCCATCAACTTTCTTAGCAATGAATGGTGGTTTGGTGTCTAAGGTTTACAGGCTCTACCCAAGTTACCTAGGATACAAAGATGATGAGGATATAAGTGCTTACCTTCAGATTGTACAAAAGTACTTCCTGGGGTGATGCTGAGCCATTCAAAGTTGGAAAATGTTACTGAAAACTATTTTTTCTTAGCAAAATTTATTAATTTGAAAATGGCACCCAACCACCAACATGCACATACACATTTTGTGTACATGTTACACGTCATTATGCTTTCAGTCTGCATGAATGTTATAAATACATGTGTATATGTATACATTTGAAGGGATGGGGGAGAGATAGAAACATACAAAGAACCATATTCCTCAGTTGGTCTTTCACTAAATTTCCAAATCCAGACAGAATCAATTTGTAATAAGTAGTTTTGGTCTACCTGACACTGTCTTACACAAAATTAAAAAATAGCTTCCAGATAATGTGAAAGTCACATATTTCACTTCCAGCCAGTCTGTAACTGGTCACTTTCTTTTTGTTTTCTTTCTTTTGCAGAATGGGTCAAAGTTGTCTGAAATGAATTAGTGCAATAAGAAAAAAATATGTATGTATGTACGTATGTATGTATTTTTTACCGTTACATTGTATTTATACTTAGTTGCAGTTCTTTGTACTAAATCAAATGCAGATTTTATTGAATTACTGTTAATGCCAAAGAATTGCTATTCAATCACACAGCAATTTCCTGGTTGCACCTCAGGTTGCCTCTGGTCTAGCTATGCTACTGGGTGCTGATAAGCCTTTCATATTTCACATGAGTGAAAGCACTAATTTATGGAAAGGAAATTTATGGAAAACCTGTGATAATTATTAACATCTCTGTCCTACTTTTCATGCTTTTATTTTTAAATTTTGTTGTTGTTGTTGTTGTTGTTGCTTTTTAGGGCAGCTCTTGCAGCATATGAAGTTCCCAGGCTAGGGGTCCAATCAGAGCTGTAGCTTCCAGCCTAAGCCACAGCCAGAGAAACACGGGATCCAAGCTGCATCTGCGACCTACACAACAGCTCATGACAACGCCGGATTCCTAACCCACTGAGTGAGGCCAGGGATCAAACTCATATCCTTGTGGATACTAGTCGGATTTGTTTACACTGTGCCATGATGGGAACTCCCTGTGATGAAGCTTTTTTTTTTTTTTTTTTTTTTTTTTTTTTGTCTTTTTGCCATTTCTTGGACCCCTCCCGTGGCATATGGAGGTTCCAAGGCTAGGGGTCAAATCGGAGCTGTAGCCACCAGTCTACGCCACAGCCACAGCAATGTGGGATCCAAGCCGCATCTGCAACCTACACCACAGCTCATGGCAACGTCAGATCGTTAACGCACTAAGCAAGGCCAGGGATCGAACCCGCAACCTCATGGTTCCTAGTCGGATTCGTTAACCACTGTGCCACGATGGGAACTCCCAGCTTTTTTATCTTTTGTTTTTTATTTCATTTTCATTAAAATACAGTTGATTTATGGGAGTGCATCAATTTCTGCTGTCTGTTGTACAGCTTAGTGACCCAGATATATATATATATATATATATATATATATATATATATATATATACACACACACACACACACACATATAAATATTATATATTATTTTTCTTATACTATCATCTATCATGTTCTATCCCAAGAGGTTTTCATCCCATGATACCTCCTTCCAGTGGCTAATGGTGTTTTTATGTCACATATTAGGGAAGTAAGCGTAATTATCTCTAAGACAAACATCTATCAAGTGAACAAACTACTATCCAAACTCAGATCTGGGCTCTGATGACATATGTCATCCCATTTTTTAATATAAAAATATCCTTTGTGCAAATATTCCTTTTAAACCACAAGGATTCAGAACTCCAGATCACTCTTAGAATTACCTCAGTAATGTCTTACAGAATTTCTAGAGGCATGGTCATGGATCATCTGCATAAGAATCAGCTGGGATGTTTGCTAAAATGCAGATTCCTGGTCCCCAACTCAAACTTTAGGAGTCAGAATCTTCTAAAGAAGGTTTCAGAAAGTTTCATTTTTAACTTATTTTCCAGATATTCTACTACACAGTAAAGTTTGAGAACTTCTGTTGAAACATATTTACAATCATCACTCCTGAGCAACTGGGAGGCTCTCTCTCAACTCGTGCAGGGGTGACTACTTTTATCAGAAGAACACCTCAATAAGCCCTTTAATGTTTGACAATTCACCTATGTCAAGAGTCTGAACAATGAACTAAGTTTAGCTAATAGTAGGAGCCAAGGACATACAGGGGTAACTAAAGAGCAAGGGGTAATGAAAGGAATATTTTCTTTTTCTTTTTAGGGCTTGCACCTGCGGCACATGGAAGTTCCTGAGCTAGGGGTCAAATTGGAGCTGCAGCTTCTGACCTACACCACAGCCACAGCAATACTGGATCCTGGCCACATCTGTGACCTACACCACAGCTTGCGGCAATGCTGGATTCTTAACCCACTGAGCAAGGCTAGGGATTGAACCTTCATTGTCATGGATAACTATATTGGGTTCTTAACCCACTGAGCCACAACAGGAATACTTTTTCTTAATTTGAAGAGTAATTTGAAGAAACACTGAAGTATAAATATACAATGGGTTAGTGTTAAATATGACACTGAATACCAGATTTAGGAAATATAAAAGAGGCCAAATTTTGTAAATTTGGAGGCTTATGCTAAGGAAGAATTTGCACATAAAAATGAAAATGAAGCAGGTGCCTGGGGTGGAGAAGTTGGGCAAGAGGTTGTCTATTGCTGGATGGAGAGAAGAGAAACAGAGACAAGTGGAGGGGTGTGGAGAGCAGCATTTGAAAACAAAAAACAATCTTTACACACATTCTTTTAACCCAAGGTTAAGTGGTAGTATCCTGTTTTGCAGTTTCAAAATTTGAGTCACAGAGAAGTTCCATGAATTGCCAAAGTTCAATCGGTTAGTCGATGGCAGAACCAACCGTACTCCACTGACTCCAAACCCACTGCTTTTCCACCTAATTATATTACATTTTCTTTTGTCTTAAGCCTTCCCACTAGTTTTCAGTCTATCTGAGGATACTGTATCTGTCTGAGTCAATTTGAACTAATATGGTAGAGCCTTGAGAAAGCACATTAGTATTTTTGAGCCTCTCTTGCAGTGTTTCCCCCCTTTGGGAATAATTGAAAACCCCTGTGTTTTAATTACAATGACTTTTAGGACGCTCGAGATTTTCCACTGCATTTCATCGTATGAGTTCTAAACTCCTCTGTATCCCAGTGGAATTTTTTCTTAGGAAGAAACACTAACTGATGTAGTTTATCCGAGTGGCTTGGCGAAGGAACACACAGATAATTCTCCACTGAATATTACGTATAAATGCTTTCAGGTAGCTCTCTTGGTTGAAAACAATATAAAGCAAGATTCTTTTCCAAGCCATTTGGAGGCAATTTACAGGCAAAGAACAACATGGTCTACATCAAAAGTCATAATTCTGATTTCCATGTGTCATCTGCATGTTGCACAACTGAAAATTATTCATAGAACCAGAAATGAGAAAAGGGAAGCAGATCCACAATATAACTGTGATTAAAGGATCACCCAGCATCCCTTACATGGCTGAGAATTAGGATATAGGTTTGTTATTTAAAAGTAAGCAGGAGTGGGATTTCCCATGGTGGCACAGCGGAAACGAACCTGACTAGTATTCATGAGGATGTGGGTTCGATCCCTTGCCTCGCTTAGTGGGTAAAGGTTCGGGCATTGCCATGAGCTGTGGTATAGGTCGTAGACTCAGCTCAGATCCTGCATTGCTGTGGCTGTGGTGTAGGCCAGCAGCTGTAGCTCCGACTTGAACCCTAGCCTGGAAATTTCCATTTGACACAGGTACAGCCCTAAAAAGCAAAAATAGATAAATAAATAGTAAAAACAAAAGTATGCAGGACTAATGGATGTCCTCACTCTTTTCAAAGAACAGGGAGTCAGGACAGCTGGCTTCTGGGTCCTGGCCTCCATGAGCTCAAGGGCAAAGTCATACCACTTCTCCAGTATAACTGTATATCAGGTGATTTCTAGAGTTCCTTTCAGCACCAAGATGCTCTTATTCTGGGACAACCTGGAGAGGTATACAATGAGGCTATGGATGCCCTCCTTGAAAATGGAAACCCTGTTATTCAAAGAATTTAATATTTCTTACCTCACAGATAACACGGAAGGTAAGTGTCTCTGGATACTTCACTTCGTGCTTTCTGCCACCATATCACACACACTTATGTGTAAGCACAGATATAGGTTAACCTTGAACTGCCTAGCTCTGGCTCAGATAACCAGATACAGATGAAAGGATCCATGCTTTCAGCTGAACTGGGCTGATAATTTGGACAGTAGGTGGCTAAATAAGATTTCGCAAATGGACATTCTGCAGACAGGGTTTGTCCTGAAGCCCTGTTTTATTTGGACCCCTGAGTTTTTTGTGGAAAAAGAAAATGAACATATTGCTATAGTTTAAATTTGGGCTATTCTGCATAAAATTTGAAATGTTCAGATTCTCCTGAAGAGCCCAAAGATCTGGCAACATGACAACAATTGGCTGAGATGAGTTCATCATAATATTGTCTTTTCAGTTCCTGCTTTCCAACCTTGGCACTGTTGAGCTTGGGCTGGATAATTCTTGTTTGTGGGGGGCCATCCCATGTAGTTTAGCTGTCCAGCCCTGTGCCCACCAGATCCCAGGAGTGGTAGCACTTTCCCTTCTGTGTGACAACCAGGGGTGACATGGCCATCAACTGTCGGCATTTGAGTAGCAATCCTTAGAGAACAGAATTTTTATTTTATTTTTTAATTTAATTTAATTTAATAAGTCTTTACAGGTTTGCACTCAGGGCATATGGAAGTTCCCAGGCTAGGGGTTGAATTGGAGCTACAGCTGCTGGCTTACACCACAGCCACAGCAGCTTGGGATCTGAGCCACATCTGTGACCTGTACCACAGCTCATGGCAATGCCATATCCTTAACCCACCAGGTGAGGCCAGGGACTGAACCCTCATCCTCATGGATACTAGTTGAGTTCATTACTACCGAACCACAACAGGAACTCCAAGAACAGAATTTTAGAACTGGAAAACATGTAATGCTACCCTTTCCTTTTATGGAGGAGGACATGGAAGGTCATCCAAGAGGTGACATAACTTGCTCCAAGTGGCATGAGTAGGAAAGCTAGGGATAGAGCTAGGACTGGAACCCAGGTCCTCTGCATCCCTGTGCAGTGCCCTTGTCACCTCCACTTGCTGCCTCCCAAGCCCCCACTTGCCTGCCAGCTCCTATGGCTTTAGTTACCGACCTGGGAAGTCTGACTACTCCCCTCTCCCCAACCCAACCCAGCAAACTGATCCCTGCCTATGTACCCTGAGTGTCCTGATGAGAGAGATGGAGCAGCTCTTCACTTGGTGGGAGCATCCTTCCAGCACTGTCTCAGTCAATGGGAAGGACTGTTTCATAAACACGGATCTTGTTATCTGCTCAGTCATTCAACAAGGATTGTCCTCATTCCCAGCCGATTGAGATCACCAGTCTCTTCTGAGTTCATGAAACAATATATCCTCTAAAAGCTACTTACAAAATGTGCAGCCAAAACCAAATGTTTGTTGGAAGTCATTTGTCACTCTACAAACTCCTACAGTACTGGTCATTCTCCAACAATGAAATGACATTCATTATACACTGAGAACTTGTTTCACCGTCACAGGTCTCATCCTTGTTGATAGTGGTTTTAAGAATGTATTAATGATTTCCTACAAGAAAGATTTGCTTTTCAGAATAAGAGATTCCTCTGATGTCAGAAAGCACATGACAAGGCTCATTGGGCTCGGAGCCTCCAATACGTTTTACTTTTGGCCCTGCCATTGTCAGTCCATGCTGGGCAGGGCCATAGTTTTTTTCAACTGTAAAATGCTGTGTGTGAGTTGCCGTCAGATCCCTCGAAGTTCTCACACAGAGTTAAATTCTTGTTTCATCTGTTAGTCAAAGAGCCCACGTGAAAGGCCTTCCCTTAGGGAATAGTGTTCTAATTGCCCTGACTATTGCATTTTGATAGAGAAAGCCCCAAAGGCACATATTGTCAAGTGTTATTCCTTTACTCACCGATAGGGGGCCACCCGGAAGATTTCTCAGAAATTTTCCTAGTTAACAGCTGAAGATCTTAGAAAGAGCTAAGCCCTGTGATCAAATAGTTCCTCAGTCGGCGTTGTGCGTCTGTTCTTCCTGGATGTCCTGCTGAATGTGAGAATCATTTGAGAGTATAAAGAATCATGAATAACCCTCCCCTCCCTTCTCGCCTCCTTCGATCTTCTCACCCAGGATTTGTCATACATTTTCGTTTTCGTATACTGTCACCTGAAGTTTACTGAGCGCTGCCATGTGACCATTCACCACCGCCATACATGTGTTCTTATCGTCTTGGCTTCTATTCTGGATACATCTCTCCCTGGTATCTTTTCCTACTCTTTCTGCTTCTGATTGTCTCATCCATTCCCTTTCCCTTCCCTTGCCTTCCCAAACGTATATGCCTAACATCACTTATAGAGGTGGGCTAGCGCAGTGGGCAGAAATTGATCAGGGATCAGGACGTGCATCCACCCCTCACCTCCTTCTAGGGCATGGCTGTGGCTACTCTCCTACCTCCACCATCATCCAAGCAACTCAAATGTGATGCTTTCCCTTAGCCTTCTTTTCTGATATAGAAATGCCATTGAAATCATATCAACTCTTTCCCCACACCAAAGGAATACCTAAGTCTGAACCAAGAGTCCGTTCTGGAACATTTGCCTTGCTGATCAATGCTTTCTGTTAACCTTTGTCCTAGGAATCCAGCCACATCAGAGGCTGAGCTAGTTTTGCAATTAAGATAATCTGTAGGGTAGGTCAATAAATCATAAAATCATGATCATCTTTACTTAGTACCAAGATGATCATGGTACTAAGGGCTTTGGTCTGGAATTTTATATATTTAAACCAAAATCACTTAGCACCAAAACAGAGAATATGTTCCAAGGTATTTTATTTGTTCACTTAAAAATTTTAAACACTGGGAGTTCCCGTTGCAGCTCAGTGCTCAGTGGGTTAAGAATCCGACATAGTGTCTGTGAAGATGATGGCCTCGATCAGTGGGTTAAGGATCTGGTGTTGCTGCAAGCTGCAGTGTGGGCCCAGGATGCTGCTCAGATCCAGTGTTGCTGTGGCTGTGGTGTAGGCCTGTAGCTGCAGCTCCAATTCAACTCCTAGTTCAGTTCAGCCCCTATGCCGCAGATCAGTTCTAAAAAGAAAAAAAAAATACCTAGGTGTTAGTGAGATGTGAGTTGTGAGAGCTATCGTGGCATCTCTAATTTATTTCCTTTTAGGGGTCCTGAGGGGCTTCTAGGAAGATGTTGAGAGAAAGATAAGTAAGAGAGCAGCACTCCCTTGGTCATCTCTGCCCAGCTCTCTTGCATTCTCTTGGTGATCTCAGTGCTTCTAATGCCATTTGGAAGTTTCTGGACTTGGTCTAAGAACTACTCAGGCAGGGCAGCTCAGTGATAACTGTGAGCCATAATTGTCACCTCTGGAGCTATTTCCAAGGTAGGCAGGATCCTAAGGAGGCAAAGAAAAGGAGAGGCAGAAAGAGAAATTTCTTTGCTTCTTCATATGCAAGCACTGGTTAACCATAAAGCACAATGAAGACAAGCTCTTGTGTTGTCTCTCTTACTGGAAAACTGCTACGTTCAAAACTTGTGTTTTTACTTTTGCCTTGTGGACCATGTCTCATTATTTCTCCTTCTTTCTACATTTACCTATCAAATGCCATTTAACTAGAGCATCTGAATTCTCATTTACCAGATTATGTTTTCAATTTATTATAGAGATCCCACCCATTTTATACAACTTCTTTTATCAAAGATAAGTGAAACATAGATTCCATTTCTCTGTCTTCTGCAATTCTTCTCCTTCTTCTTCTTCTTCTTTTTTGGCCATTGTGCACAGTAGTCTGATGCCAGTTCTCAGGTGCTAGACAAGGGACTGAACCCTGGCCACAATGGTGAAGTTATCCAGTCCTAACCACTAGACCACCAGGGAACTCCCTTCAGCAGTTCTTTATTGCTTGGAGAAATACATTCTTATGGTAATATATATACGGCTGGGGGCCAGTGAAAGAAAGGGGGAAGAAAGATAGTTTTCAAGTGATTAAAAGGTAAGGCTTAGTGTCTGTCTTATTAGGACTATGAGCAGTTATTCAGCATGGAAGCAAGGTGGGATGCTTATTTATTCAACTACAAATATCCTTTTTTGAATTGAAGTATAGTTGATTTACTACATTATATTAGTTTCAAGTGTGCAACATAGTGATTCAATATTTTTACAGATTATACTCCATTTAAAGTTATTACAGGACTTCCTGTTGTGGCTCGGTGGTTAACGAACCTGACTAGTATCCATGAAGATGAGGGTTCCATCCCTGGCCCTACTCAGTGGGTTAAGTTTCCAGGGTTGCCATGAGCTATGGTGTAGGTCACAGATGCAGCTTGGTTCTGGCGTTGCTGTGGCTGTGGCATAGGCCAGTGGCTACATCTACTATTAGACCCCTAGCCTGGGGGCCTCCATATGCCGCAGATGCGGCCCTAAAAAGACAAGAAGACCAAAAAAAAGTTATTATAGGAGTTCCCGTCATGGCGCAGTGGTTAACGAATCCGACTAGGAACCATGAGGTTGCGGGTTCAATCCCTGGCCTTGCTCGGTGGGTTAAGGATCTGGCGTTGCCATGAGCTGTGGTGTAGGTTGCAGACATGGTTCGGATCCCGCGTTGCTGTGGCTCTGGCGTAGGCTGGCGTCTACAGCTCCAATTTAACCCCTAGCCTGGGAACCTCCATATGCCATGGGAGTGGCCCAAGAAATGGCAAAAAGATTTAAAAAAAAAAGTTATTATAAAAAATGACTATATTTCCCTGTGCTGTGCAATATATCCTTGTAGCTTATTTATTTTATATGCAGTAGTTTGTATCTCTTAATCCCATATCCCATTTCACCCTTCCTCCCTTTCCTCCCTTCCTGCTAGTAAGCAATAGTTTATTCTCTGTCTGTGAGTCTGATTCTGTTTTGTTATATACATTAATTTGTTTTATTTTTTAGATTACACATATAAGTGATACCGTAGACTATTTGTCTTCCTTTGTCTGACTTATTTCATTAAGTGTAATACTTTCCATACTACAGAAAGCAGTCTACAGATTTAATGCAATCCCTGTCAAAATACCCATGACATTTTTCAGAGGACTAGAACAAATAACAGTAAAAAATTTGTATGGGACCACAAAGACCACGAATTGCCAAAGCAATCTTGAGAAAAAAAGAACAAAACTTTCTTCTTACCTCTTCTGTGAGGTATCAGGTGCCCTGACTTCAGACAATACTATAAAGCCACAGTCATCAATACAACATAGTACTATCATGAAAACAAACACATAACTCAATAGAACAAAATAGAGAGCCCCCATATAAACCCACACACCTATGGCCAATTAATCTATGACAAAGGATACAAGAATGTAAAATGGAGAAGAGACAGTGTCTTTATTAGGTGGTGTTGAGAAAATTGGAGAGTGGCATGGAAAAGAATGAAATTAGAACAGTCCTCACATCATAGACAAAAATAAACTCAAAATGGATTAAAGACTTAAATCTAAGACCTGAAACCATAAAACTCTCAGAAGAGACACAGGAAGAAAAGTCTTTGACAAAAACTATAGACATATTTTTTTGAATCTGTCTCCCAAGGCAAAGGAAATGCAAACATTTGTGAAGATGTGTTATGTGTCTCCTCCTAAGGGATAAAACTTTGATAAGCATTGACCTCTGCCTCAAGAAGTTCACAGTCTCTTGTGTAGCCAAGTAACTCGTGATTTTAAAACCTTGTGCTGAGGGAGCTCATGGGGATGATTACAGGGTGCTGAGGAGCAGACAGTAGAGAGATTCAACTCATTCTTGGAGAGACAGGGGTGGGTGGCTTTCTGGAAGAAAGGGTGGTGGTGGTTCAGTGAGACTTGAGTAGAAGCTGCCCATGTGAAAAGGCAATATCACAAGACTCCAGAGATGAGAGAGAGTATGTTTGGGACTGAGTAGTTCCAGACCTCTGGAGCATGGAGTGGAGTGGCTGAGTAATGAAAGCCAAACCAGGGACCCGCTTCAATGTCCAGAGAGCCAAGCTGTCAAGTAGGTAGAAGCCAGGGGTCAAAGCCAACAGGCATCCAACCAGGCTGGAGAAGTTCCATCCATACCAGTGCCGAAGTGTGAGGCTGAAGGAGACGGAACGTGCTAAAAGAAAATTTAGAGAGCTTTACTTGATATGAATATTTTATCGAGTGAAAAACAAACTGTTCACAATCAGGGGTACTTCAAACTCCCAAACGGGTATGACGCTTAGAGGTATAACATTAAAAGATGCTTAAAAAGTGAAAATGAGGAAGGTGCTTCCCTTCACAATGATTGGTTATTTCACTGGTCTTTTCTAGGTGGCAGCGGCTTGGTTAGAAGTGAGTATCTTATGCCATTTAAGGAAGATGGATTGTTTCTTTTATGATTATCAGAGGCATTTACAAGAACTAACCCAAGTTAAGTTGTCCTCAGTTTCATGAAATAAGCTAGATTTAATTTTGTTTACATGACTTAAATAGTTTTGTTGACTTGGGAGATTTTCAAGCCTGGTCTTCATTTTATTTTAACAAAAGGAAATAAAAATTTTCAACTGTCTACTACATGTCAGACAAGGTATATTACCTAGGCAAATTCTCACCCAAGTCTTTGTATCTTTTCTCTCACTCTTTTTTTTTTTTTTTTTTTTTTTTAACTCCTGCACCTGGAGCATATGGAATTTCCTGGAGTCGAATCAGAGCTGCAGCTGCTGGCCTACGCCACAGCCACAGCAACTCCAGATCCAAGCCAAATCTGCGAACTACACTGAAACTTTTGGCAATGCCGGCTCCTTAATCCACTTAGCAAGGCCAGCGATCAAACCGGCATCCTCATGGACGGTATATTGTGTTCTTAACCCACTGGGCCACAATGGGAACTCCTCACCCAAATCTTTTCAATGGTATAATTACTGACATTTCCAAGCTGAGGAACCAAAAAGGTAGCCTGATAGGTGTCACAGAATTGATGAGTAGTACACCTGGGTTTCAAACTGATTTAATCTCCAAGTGTGTGTCCTTTCTGTCGACAGAGATGATGCCAGAGCAAGGCACCAGCCAAGAGAGGGCAGGTTGTAATGAATTGGATAAAAGTGACAGGGAGTCACTTTATGTAACCATGTAAATGGATTTTATGTAACCACATGGGGACAGAGTAACATCTGGCTCAAGATTTTTAGGGAGTAGGCTAATTTTTTTTTTTTTTGTCTTTTGTCTTCCTAGGGCTGCACCCACAGCATATGGAGGTTCCCAGGCTAGGGGTCAAATTGGAGCTGTAGCTATCATAGCAACACCAGATCCAAGCCACGTCTGCAAGCTACACCACAGCTCACAACATTGCCAGATCCTTAAACCACTGAGCAAGGCCAGGGATCAAACCTGCATCCTCATGGATGCAAGTCAGATTCATTTCTGCTGAGCCACAATGGGAATGCCAGGAATAGGCTATTTTTGAGAAAACACATTGATAAACTACCCTGGATGTGGGCCAGGAGGTCCCAAGGTCAAGGTCTAGGGGAAAGCAAAGACAACACCAAATTTCTCTGTGGAGGAAGTGAACTGGAATTTGAGATATCAACAAGAAATGAGACAGAAAAGGGGAGGAGTTAAAAAGAAGAGAGGGAGACAAGCATGGTGGAAGGTGGAAGCTGCAGAGAAAAGCGGCCAGGGAACGAGGTCCCCGGTGAAGAGGTGGCTGAGAGGTTTTGAATACTAGACATGACTAATATTGACTTATGAGTTGGTGGCAGTAGGAGTGCCTATTGTGGCTCAGTGGTAATGAAACTGACTGGTATCCTTGAGGATACAGGTTCAATCCTTGGCCTTGCTCAGTGTGTTAAGGATGTGGTGTTGCTATAGCTGTGGTGCAGGCTGGCAGCTGCAGCTCCAATTTGACCCCTACCCTGGAACTGTCATATGCCACAGCTGTGGCCTAAAAATAAAAATTTGGTGGCTGCTCTGTAAAGCCCAGCTCTTGCCTCCATTATCCTATAACAGTGCACACACACAGCCTTGTGTTTGAGACAGACTCAAGGGAATGTGGAAACAGGAATAATGTGACTGCTTGGTGTGGAAGGACCAGCACTAAAAAAAAAAAAAAAGGAGAATAGGCATAAAGAAGAGAGGAGCCCTACATGGAGTGAGCAGGCCTTGCCAGAGGTGGCTGGGATGACTGTAAACAACCTCCAGCTCCCACGTCAAAGAGGGACAGAGCTTGGAAGGGTTGCTGAATGGCTTACCTCACAAGGCAGGGGAATTCAAAACAATTTCATTTAAATCTCAAAGGGCAAGTTGACTTTAGCTGACATCTGGTTTATGAAAAGAGGATATTTTCAAAAGAGCTACTCAGGATTTAAGTGGGTGATCTTGGGTAAGCAGTTAATTTTCCTAGGCAAAGATGATATACACCCTAGTATGGCAGTCATAGGGTTGGGGGGACAGACTATAGCACTTGTGAAACTCCCTCCTGACCTGGAGAGCCCAGATCCCAAGTCTAGAAAAAGCAGCTTACAAGGTTCCTAGAGGAATATAGTGTCAAAGCAAACAGGGCTTGGATAGGGAACACACAATAAAGCTCAGAGTAAAGGAATAAGAAATCTACCCCAGAAGGTTCAAAGCAATACAGAACCATTTGCAGCCAAGCAATGGATGAATAAAGTGGCCATTCTATTGAGACTGGTTTCTAGTGGAATACAGACTTTCTGGGGGGCTTGGTTAAGGCAGTCAGGATTAGCTTTCCCAGCAGGTGGCAGGTGGACTGCAGATGGACTGCAGATGGACTGCAGGTGTCTGCAGATGGACCGCATCTCTTGAGGATGTCCTTGCCTTCGGAGATTTATGTCTGGACGTGTTTGTCCTAGATCATTCCTGGTGTCTACAGTCCTGGAAGAACCTTGATGCATGGAAGCCCACCAGCTTCAAGAGAGGAAACAGTGGTAAAGAGAGAAAGACCGAGAAGCAGCAGTCTAGGGAGAAAGTCATGAACAACCAGCTCTCTTTCTCTACCACCCAGCCAGAAAAACCCCACCAGATGCTGCTTCAATTCTAGATGTTTTGCAAGGACAAGGCACATAAAAATCACTACAAAATGTCTAAAAAGATTATATTGAAAAAAATAAAAGCTTCTTGGATTTTCTCTCAAAATGTGCCCAGAATAGTATATATATGTAAATTGGACAAAAAAATACCCAAGTAAATATGATATCCTGCCAATGCTCAAATTTTATGTGTCAGCCAGGGAGGAAGAGCTGAGGTATATGAAATTCATAGATAGGCCATGCATTTACAAAAAGCAGACTTTATTGGTTTGAATTTCAGCTCATTAGCTTTTTCTGCACCCACTCACAGGAAGGCAGCAGGGAAGAGTCCGAAGGTCCAGAGGAGGAAGAAGGGAAAAGGACCTAAATCAACCACAGACCAGATCATCAGCCCCAGAAACTGACTGAGGCACCAATCAGGTGCTGATATTTGAGTTAAGAATAAAAGTTCCAGGCATGCATATATATACATTCTTTTTCTCATACTATCTTCCATCATGTTCTATCCCAAGAGGTTGGATAGAGTTCCCTTTGCTGTACAGTAGAATCTCATTGTCCATCCACAGAAGAAATGGACACAGCACTGTCAATCAACTATACTCTAATAAAATAAAATTAAATTTAAAAATAAAGAATAAAAGTTCCCACACGAAACCAGTCTAGGAAAGTCATTCTTGATGATTCTCACAGACTCTTGCCTGTTTCCGATTCCTCCGCTGAGCCTGAGGGAACATATCTCTGGGACCCCCCTAGATTAGGTTTAAGGGACCAAGGG
Source organism: Sus scrofa (assembly GCF_054392235.1). NCBI lineage: Eukaryota > Metazoa > Chordata > Mammalia > Artiodactyla > Suidae > Sus > Sus scrofa. The sequence continues at coordinate 51,951,242 of NC_139387.1, read as the reverse complement.
GTTCAGTTCCCCTGAGGCCCCAGTGTCCTCCCTTTGTGGTAACTGGAAGTAAATCAACAACCTCACATTAGTAATTCCAGAAGACTGAGCCCTATGGAAATTACCACTCAGCTTTAGAAACGTTTTTATTCTGAAAAACTATTTTTGAGTTAGTGAAAAACATTGGAATGTGTGATTGACCCTCCTTTCTTTCTTTCTTCCTCCCTTCTTCCCTCCCTCCCTCCTTTCCTTCCTCCCTCCCTTCCTCCCTCCCTTCCTTCTTTCCTTCCTTTCTTTCTTACTCTCTTTCTTTTGCTTTTTTAGGGCCACATGTATGGCATATGGAAGTTCTCAGAATAGGGGTCGAATCTGAGCTATAGCTGCAGGCCTGCACCATAGCTACAGCAGTGCCAGATCCAAGACGCATCTGGGAACTACACCACAGCTCACAGCAACGCCAGATCTTTAACCCACTGCGTGAGGCCAGGGATGGAACTCAAATATTCACGGATATGAGTCGAGTTCTTAACCCCCTGAGCCACAACAGGAACTCCCTGCCCCTTCTTTCATTTAAGAAGCATATTTGAGACCCTCCCTCAACCCAGGCCTTGTATGAGATTCTGAAGATACAGAGAGGAAGGAGCTGTGGGGACCTTGGAGTTGCCTGGAGTCTACTGAATAAGATGTTCATGCCAACATGACCAAAACCCAGGGAACTCACCACTCAAGTCAGCACGGTGCTGAGTTCCCGGTGGGCCCTTGGGAGAGGCCTCACGGCCAAAGCAAAGCCTAGGTTGAGCAACTGATGCTTGAATGGGAGTTTATCAGGTGAGAAGCAGGTGAACAGCATTGTAGGAGGAGGGGCTTGGACCAAAGGTCCCAAAGAAGGGGAGACCCTCACAGTAGCGTAAGGAGAGTCAGTGGTGCCAGGGTTGAGGTATTGGTTGCATTCTCTAGAGTTTTTCTAGAAAGTGAACAAATGCCTGGTGGAGCAGAAGCTGTCCTGCATTTGAAGTTCAACAAATCTGAAGTTACTAATTTAGGGAAAAATGAAATGAAACATTTTCACTGTTTTGTTGCTATACCTCAAGATAAGCACCAAGTGACTTAGGGATTATTGTTGCTGCTCCAGGTCCCTGTGACCTGCAGTCTGCAGGGCCCCATGCTTAGACCTTTGCACTTGGACGAACTTGCACTTGCTATTGCTGTTTTGAAAGTCTTTAATCTGTTCTGATCTTTAAATGCCCTGCATTTTCACATTTCACTGGGTCCAGAAGCTGTGCAGCCGATCCTGAGAAGAGGACATTTTGAGAGAATTTGAAATAGTTCAGTATTGTATATAAAGTGGAAGGTGGGAAAGATGGCTGGTGAGGTTGAACAGGTAGGCAGAGGCAGGTATTGAAAGACCTGGAAGACTTGCTAAGCATTTAAAATTTGCCAGTAGGAGAAGGATGGACATTGAAGACTTTGAGTAAGAAAGTACCATGAAGAGATTTGACTTTAAGGTTACTCTGGTGTAATGAAAGCAAAAGAGTAAATACGTAACAAAGTTTTTCTGATTTAGCCTTCCGGATAGTACAGGAAACTCTACCCGATATTCTGTGATAACCTATATGGGAAAAGGATCTGAGAAAAATAGATGTATGTATATGTATAACTGAATCACTTTTCTGTACAGCAGAAACTAACACAATATTGTACATCAACTGTACTTCAATAAAATTCTTAAAAATGAAAAAAATGCCTTTTCATTGTTCAAATTTCAATTATTGGGTTTACAGGGAGTTGGGGGGTTGTTTTTGTTTGTTCTTATTTGTTTCTTTGTTTTTTGCCTCACCTGAAGCACTCGGAATTTCCCAGGCCAAGGATGGAACCCACTGACCACAGCAGTGATGGGAGCCACAGTGGTGCCAACCCAGATCCCTAACCTGCTAAGCCACTAGGGAACTCCTAGGTTTACAGGGTTTGTTGTTGTTGTTAATAAACCCAATGAATTTTATTATATTTGTAGCTGTACAACTATCACCACAACCCAATTTTAAAATATTTCCATACCCAACACCCGGTTTACAGTTTTGATCCAAGTTAAAATGCAAAAGTCAGTGAGAGGAATAACTGCTGCTGTGATTAATTTACATTTTAGGGTAAATTAAGATCATAGGATCTGTAAGTACTTTTGAGAACTGGAGGTAGGAAAGAGAATTAGAAAAACTGGAGGCAGAGGGCTCTGTGTGGAGGTGGGAGCCTCAGAGTGGCTGGGCCTTTGGGGGAAAGCTTAGATTTTTTTCATTTTGTGTAAGACCAGCCTGACCCACATGTAAAGATTTGTTCCCCACTACCCAGATTCCATTATCACAGTGGTTCTCAGAGTGTGGTTCCCTGGAAAGCAGCATCAGTATCATGCAGAGTTTGTCAGAAGCACATTTCCTCGGTGGTACTGACTCAAAAACTCTGCGGGCAGCCCTAGCAATCTGTTGTGACAAGCCCTCCACATGATGCTCATGCAGTAAAGAACTGTTACATCTTTATGTATCTATGTCCCCAGAACTCAGATGTCATCAAAAAAGGTGGAAATGCCCATTTGGTATTAAAATAAAGAATCAAAAGTAATTTTAAACACCAAGAAACCTCAGCCTTGTTCTAAACATGTTTTTACGTGGATGCACACTCAGTGAATGATCTAGGATACATACGATTGCAATATCTTCACAGGTGATAAGTCCATAATTCCAGAGCCACTTTAAAAGGATGTATATTGTTGAATGACTTAGGAATTATAGCTGCTGGAGTTAATGGTACTTAGCAAAACAAGATAAAGATGACTTTTTTTCTTATGCAAGCACAGTCATACATGGGAATAATATTTAACTTGTACAATCATTTTCCAAAGAGTCTCTTCTGCTGATAATGCTGGGATTTTTAATTTCTTTGTGCCTTACATAGCACCAACACTATTGCAGCTATGTTAATACGTGTCCAAAAGTCATATTCGTTTACATAGTCTATAATATTTCTGAATTGCAGTCTGAGTTGCTGCTAAAGCTAGCATTTCTCAGATTCTTTCCATTGTCTTCCATGAGTAATCCAATATTCATGGAAGGGTAAAAGAGTAAACACTTTTGCGATAATCCAAATTTTTTCCAGTGGAATTTTAAACAGTTTGACAGTTTGGTCTTATTAAAAAGTGGTATAAAATAAATGCTTCTTAGCAAACAATTGCCCAGTAAATATTATAATTCTGTCTCATATTCTCACAGTGGATTGTTTTCTAAGCCTTTCTGTGGAATTCTTTCAAATTAGAGCTCAATGACCGTCTTTATATTTTCTCCAAGGTTTGAAATACATGAACCTGTCTCTACTTACTTGAACAATGGCCTCCATTATGGTGTCTTTTTTCTTTAAATCCAAATATTATACTCAGCATTTTAGGAATTCCCTATTCCAAATACAGGCAATTAAATTGTCTATAAGTTATTCAGAGCCTTAGAAAATGAAATGAAATAGGAGTTTGTACTTTGAAATCAGTTCAAAAATGTGTACCATTTGTCAGTGCTGGTCTCTTTCAAATAGTCCTCATTATCTTCTGTTTCTGCTGTTAACAGACAAAATAATCTGACACAGACTTCTCTAACAAAGACATTTCCTTCCTAGGAGAAGTGTGGCCTTTCTCAGCAACCAAATTCTTGACCTTGAAGATGGGAGAAAGAAGAGAATGATTCCTGGTGCCACAGTGAGCTGGGTGAAATTGGCAAACAGCCCCCAGGATAAAGAGAGGGACTTGCTTGGGCATTTGTACCAAAATCCAGGACTACCTTGGAGCAGATAGACAGGGACTCTATAATAAGTGAACACAAGTCTGGAACTCTGGAGACACTGCAGGCCGTGGCCAAGGACAGGGCTCAGAGGCAAGGTTCACATCGGTGGCTTGGCCTTCCTTTGGCGTCATGGTTCTGGGTTGATACCAGAACAAAAATTGTCAGCATCTTTTTCGGTTCAATTATTGTTCACCTCACCACTTTTGTATTGGCCTTGTAATCTGGGTCCCAAGATGGTGGTTCTGTCCCACCCTCTTAGAAACCTTGATTAAATAATGATGTTTACAAGTATTTATGAGACCGATTTACAGGAAGAGATGAAAGAATGATGGCCTCGTTTTGAGATATTTGAATATTAACCCAAATGAATCTAATTGGTAGACTTTCAAGCTACGTGGAGAAAATGTTTGGGAGCAAAGTCTCTTTTTTTAAAGCAAAGACGTTGGGGTCACAAACTCCCTCATCCCTCCACATCTTCCTCTTGGCTGGGGGTAAGGGGTGCCCGGTGCTGTTGCCATCCTCTTCTTCCATCACTTTCTTATCTGGTGTCTGAGGCCCAGACTGTTCTGTCTTAACTTCCTCCCTCCTAGTCTCTCCCCAGGAGGGCACAGTCTTTAAGGCATTAGCCTGCTGTGGCTTCCTTTGCCTGGCAAAGCAATAAAGCTATTTTTGTCTACTTCACCAAAAACTCTGACTCCACATTTCTATTCGGCCTGGTGGAGAAAGGCTGAGTTTTGGCAACATAACCAAAATGTAATCTGAACTAATTTATATCTTTATCAACCTTGCAGGTGTCAAAGGTGGGGGTGGGGGTAGGGGAAGTACATTTTTATGCCATAGAAAAGCAGCAAAACATAAAAATCCACCCTTCCCTCTCTTCACTACTGTGCATACTCCCTACTCCCTAATATTTTCAAAAACTCTCCCCTGCGCTCAATTCCCAACCTCAATTCCTATCCTCTTTCTGATATAGATAGAAATCTTCTAGCTTCTCTAGATGGCCCACAGCTATTTACCTCTATCACGGAACTCCAGCTTCCTTTTAACGTTACCTGCTCAAAATGTGACGTTTTAGTGAAGGCGTTCTTTGACCACACTATGTAAAATATGGCCCTGAAAGAAGCTCAGCCTTCCCTAGCCCTCTTCCTTTGTTTTATTCTTTCCACAGCATTCATCCTCACCTCATATTTAAAGAAATTTATTTTTGGTCTCCTCCCACCAGAATGTAAGCTCTGTGAGACTAGGGACGCTCTGTTTCCTACTGCCTGGAGCAATACCTATATGTAATGAGTACTCAGTGAATGTCAAGGTAATGAATTAATACCCTAATATCCTGTGTCCCTGCCTCTCTTATCCACCCTATCTTTGGAATTGTGGTGTGTATTAAAAGGTGCAGTACTGAATGCGGGGAGAAATCTGAGTTCTCTTTTGTCTGCATTGACTGATTTAGTCTAGACCCTTTAATGAGACAGATATCTTTGCAATTTCAGTTTTTCCATCTCTTTTAAAAAATAATGTATTTGCCACTGATACCAGATTTTTATATTTATTTATTATTTATTTTTTCTTTTTAGGGCTGCACCTGCGGCATATGGAAATTTCCAGGCTAGGGGTTGAATCAGAGCTGCAGCTGCCATCTACACCACAGCTTGAGGCAACACTGGATCCTTAACCCACTTAGCATGGCCAGGGACCGAACCTGCATCCTCATGGATACGAGTTGGGTTCTTAACCCACTGAACCACAATAGGAACCCCTTTCCATCTGTTAATGGGAGCAATAGCACACCTGAGAGTCCATCTACAGCCTGACATACAACACTTGAACTTCTCACAGTAAACACCTGTATGAACATAAATGCCTAGTGGACTTGTCATTGTTGTCTCCTTGCTTGTACCATTAACAGTGATTATTTAGGAAGGATAAGTCTCAGGCAGTGTGAAGTCTTCAAGGGTATTCAAGTCTAATATTCAACCTGAAAATTTCCTCCTCTTATCTAGACAGAACTTCCAGAGAAAACATTTTTTCAAGGGATTTTACTTCAGTATGAGTGGGCCTCTTTCCTTTTTACAGAGCACGTGAATACAAGTAAACTAACCTCTGAAGTATTTTATCACCTTGCTGAAATAAGGGATAGAAAAATGTACTAGGAATTCTCATGGCCAGATGGAACTCAAAGGTAGGCATATATCTCTGCGATACCTCTAAGGAAAGCACTTCTTTCATATACCTTTTTTTTTTTTTTTTTTTTTTTTGCACTCAACATCAGAAAAACTCAGGAATTTCCAATATTTTTTTTTTCCCTGCCCAATAGCTAGAAAATGTCTAAGGAGTGCCTTTCCTAAAACAACAAACTATCTTCTGCCCTCAGACAAAATAAGATGACCTCAGAGATTTGAGTTTCCACAGCCTCAGCAGTTGTAGACAGTAAGCAGAATAGCAGGAGACTTTTCACTATGGTAATGATCTAGCAATGCGTGCTTCATCTCCCTGTTGGACAATCAATGGGAAATTCTTGACTTGAGAAGACTCAGGTTTATCAGCTTAGATAGCGGAGCTGGCAAATTTCTAACAAAGAGAGCTGAGGAAAACTAGGCAGATGGTAACTAGGCATCGTGGTGTTCATTTTGAAATGTACAGAAATGTCGAATCACTACGTTGTGCACAAGGAACTAACACCGTGTTGTATGTAGGTCATTATGCTGCAAGAACAAATAAGCATACTCACAGAAAAAGAGGGCAGATTTGTGGTTACCACAGGCAGGGGGTGGGGAGAGGGGGAATTGAAGGAAAGCAGGCAAAAGCTACAAACTTCCAGTTGTAAGATAAATAAGTACTAGGAATATAATGTACATGATAGTAAATAAAATCAACACTGCTCTATGGTATACACGAAAGTTGTTAAGAAAGTAAATCCTATTCCTATCATGGCTCGGCGTTAACGAACCTGACTAGGATCCATGACGATGAGGGTTCGATCCCAGGCCTTGCTCAGTGGGTTAAGGATCCAGTGTTGCTGTGGCTGTGGTGTAGGCTGGCAGCCGTAGTTCTAATTCGACCCTTCTCCTGGGAACTTCCATATGCCACGGGTGAGCCCCTAAAAAGCAAAAAGCAAAAAAAAAAAAGAAAAAAAAAAGAAAGAAAGTAAATCCTGAGTTCTCATCACAAGGAAAAAATGTGTTTTTCTTTTTCTTGATTTTTGTATCTATATGAGATGATGAAGGTTCACTAAAGTTTCTGTGGTTATCGTTTCATGCTGTATGTAAGTCATGGTTATGCTGTACACCTTAAACTAGCACAGGGTTGTGTATCAATTCTATCTCAATTAAAGAAGAAAAAGAGGAGGAGGGGAAGGAGGAGGGGGAGGAGGAGGGGGAGGAAGAAAAAGGAGAGGAGGAAGAGGGAGGAAAGAGGGGTAAGGGAGGGGGAGTGGTAAGAAGGAGTGGGGAGGGAAGGCAGAGAGGGAGGAATAAGGAGGAGAAGAAAACCATCTGTCAGGGAGCAGATTTATCAAAACTACATTAGAAACTATGGGATCGTAAGCATAGAATGTCTCTATCCAAGTTCAATGGAAATAACGAAAATTCTTCAATCACTTCCCAGGGGCAGGAGCATCTTCTCTGCTAGACAGAACTGATGTGGAGAATTAGAGAGTGGAGTGGCCTGGAGCCTTTTCTAGAGAAAATGTCAGAAGTTACCGGGGCTTTTGACATCAGTTCACCTTAGTGGGAAGATTCCCTGAGAATACTTCCCTGCTTTCCTCTGAATACTGCCTCTTTAAATGCCTTATCAATTGTCTCCTCTCTCCTACATCAACTCAAAAGACTTTAGTAAGAGGAAAATAATTTCTTACTATCAAATAAAAAATGGTGATCCCTAGGCCACCAGAAGACTGATTGATGGTTGCTTTTTTTGAGTCTCAGCATAAGTAGGGTCATGCTGCAGAGTGTATACTTTGCCAGGCTGATGAATTAGAAAACTCTCTTCATTAACGTGACAGCAGGTCTATTTAAAACTATTTCTCCTGTCAAAATACTGACAGTAACACTTAGTATACCGCGAGAGACAATGGGAAAGAGCACAGTCCAGAAATCCATCTGACCTCACTGCTTACTAATTATTTCCTAAGCAAGTCACTTAACTCTATTTTAATTTGCTTGACTAAAATGGAGATATAAACAAGCAAACGGTTTCAAGTGTTTACTAGGGGTGCGTGTTATTCTAGTCTTTTGCCTTATTAATTAATTTAATGCCTTTAACCAGCCTATGAGGTGGGTGCTTTTGTCATTTGACCTCTGAGTCTCCTCTGCTCTCCTGGCTTGAGCATCCAGACCCACTGGATACGGGGGAAGGCTGCTGTCTTGCTTTATAAGCATCATTTCATTTAATTGTCAACGCAATCTGAAGAGGAAGGCATTCTTACCTGACTGATTTTACACTTGAGGAAACTGAAGCACAGAGAAGTTAAATAACTTACCCAAAGACAGTAAGTAGCAGTGCTGGGAATCACAGTCAGACGCTAACCACCGTGCTCTTAAATATGATGCACCATGCCAGAGGTCCCCATTTGTTAAAGAGGGAATAAAACCAACTCAAATCACATGTTTGTGAATGGGAAAGCATTTAAAAAGGATGGCTGAAGAGCTGCCTCCAATGCTTGCATCAAAATAAACAGAACTGATAGACACAATCAAAATCTCTGGCTTTAATTTTGTTGTTGTTGGGTTTTTTTTCCCCTTTGGTACAGGATTTTATGATGAAGTTTCCATGAGAAAAGGGATCCTGTGGTCATGTAAAATAATCAACAAAAAGAATGTAGGAAAGGGTACTGGTAAGCCATATGAGGAAATAACTAACAAGATGTTTGTCTCTATACAGACATGAAATTCCCCAAACGTGCGATTTCACAATCGCAAGATGGCAATAAACTGCCCCTAGAGGGCGCCAAAGTGATCATCACGCCTCTTTTTTTTTTTTTTTTTAATCTTTTTCAGAAGATTCAGATCTGGCCTGGACCCCATGCATCTCTGAGGGTTTCTGGATGGTCCTTAAAAAGCTCCTCAGGGCCTTCCTCTGGTTTGGGGTGTGGGCCAGGGTCACCCAGAAAGCTTAAATGCAGCCGCTGGGTGATAAAAGAACTGCGGTAAACTGACTTCCCTTAACCACAGGGCGGCGGAGAGAGTCTAATGCAACCACAAAGTGGTTTCCTGGCACAAAACTTTTCCAACCTTTGGAACGAGATACTAGGGGATGTTGTTTAGTCTCCATCTTGGAAATCTTTCGCTTGGCGAGAGGAAAATTCTGATATCCATTAGCCTGAAATCAGCTGGGCAAACCTGAGGTGGAGGCAGGGAGACAAAATGCCGTCTGTGGGGTATCACAACCCCCGAAATGAGGATGTTAAAGAAGACGCTTGCCCAGTTAACTGTGAAACAGGCCTGCGTAGAGATGTTGGCAAGATTGACAGAATAAGTAGAATATCAGAGCTCAATGTGACCTATTGGTGTTTCTAAAAACTTCAAGAGAAATTACATGTTAACACAATTCTCAGTCCTCGATGACCTTCCAGAGCCTTTAGGTCAGCTTGCAACACCTAGCAGGCTGCTCTCAACCTAACATGAGCTCCTTCGAGCGGATGTCCTCTCTCAAGGTCACTGCCTAGAGCTTAAAGGGAAACACCAGCCTCTTTGCCACCAGGCTGCCAGTTTGGAAACACTGTTCTAAAGAAATTGAGACTGACAGTGCTAAGACCTTGAATTTTTCTCTTTAACGTATTGTCACTGCTTATTCTTCCGCACTGCCTTTGAGCTAGAAATTGATGTACTTAAGGGCTGGTATTGGCTGGATGAGACTAAATTACATGAAAGAATGGCTTTCATCATCTTGGTCAATTTAGGGATTGCTTTCATTTCAAAGGCAAGGTTAATTACCTCGAGAAAATGTTAAGCAATTATCCACTAATAATAGCAGGCAAATGCTCCTGGAGCAGCCGATTCAAGGGGAAGGAGACTGGGGAGTGGGAGGGAAGGGAAGAGACCTTTAGATTTAAATTAATGGTGAAAAAAAATCTGTGTTAAGCTTTTAAAAGCTTTAATGGGGAGAGAGACAAAGCTGTTACCTTCAGCAGCCTTGGCTGTCAGTTTACCCCATTTTTTTTTCTTTTGAGAAAAGAATCCCATATCATTTCTGCAGTGTCCTCCTCCTCTGACTGCTAATAACTTAAAGTGGAAGTGAATCAGTGGGATGTCACATAGGTGAGAGCTCTGCATTCAAGGTGAAGAAGAATGTGTGCTGGGGCTTTCAGATCGAGTCCAGGCATCTCCTACCTGGCTTGGTACTCAAGTGCTTATAGTTTGATGTCATGCTTTGGAGTTCAAGGCTGAGTGGTATGGTTCAAAACCCTGGAGCTTACCCTGGCACAACATACACCCCCCCCCCACACACACACGCAATGTGCCCAATTTCCAGTCACTAAAGATTTTTTTTCTTCCAATTTTATCATGATATAATTGACACACATCCCTGTAATTTTAAAGTGTACAGCATGGTGATATGACCTACATACATATTGAAATGATTACTGCAGTGTTTAGTATCCATCATTATAAAAGGCAAGAAAAAAAAATTTTTTTCTTGTGAATGGAATGCTCAGGATTTACTCTCTTAACAACTTTTGCATGTAACACACAGCAGTGTTCATTTTATTTATCATGTCGTATATTATATCCCTAGTACTTATTTATCTTATAAGTGGACGTGTGTACCTTTGGTTACCTTCATCCAATTCCCTCTTCCCCCAGCCAACACCTCTAGTAACCACAAATCTGATCTCTTTTTTCTATGAATTTGCTTGTTTTGAAGTATAATTGACCTATGACAACACTGTGTTGTTCCTGGTACATAACATAGGGATTCAGTATTTCTATACATTAAAAAAGGATCGCCGCCATAAGTCTAGTTACCACCTGTCACCATACAAAGATATTACGGTATTATTGATTATATTCTCTGCACTGTACATATCTTACCTATGACTCATTTATTTTATAAATGTCAAGTCACTAAAGATTGATAAAGTTTCAATAGAATTCTCTGCCATTTGCTCAGCTCAAGATCCTACGGTAGTTGGATACAGAAATCTGGACCATCAATACTTCCTTTGATTTCTTCAGTGTGAGGAGGAAGGCCATTCTTCCTGTGGTAGAGCACGTTAATTCATTCTAATGGACACAGAGTTCTCTCATGCAGCCCCAACACTCCTTTGCCGCCGGGAGGAAAGCTGACTGGAAGATACCTGGAGATGCTAGGGGAAGGGGACCCAGCCTAGTACCTCACGGGGGCCATTGAAAAGCTTCTGCATCCAACAGAACTGACAGATGACCCATGCACACCACCTGGCCTGGTGCCCCACTGCAGGTGAAAATCCTTCCCAAAGCCACCTGGGTGAGAGGCTGACTTCTGTTCAAATAAAACCCTATAGTCACATAAATGCATTTCTATTCCTTTCTCTCCAGAGACTAGCAATTCCCTGATTGTATGGGCTAATCCTGAGATGATCTAGAACCTCCATATTGTAGCTCTTTAAAATCTCCATATTAATCTTGTGTGTGTTTAGGATTAAATAAGACACAGTTTGATCTTTAAGTAGCAGCTTAGAGTTTCAAGGATTCTGCAAGGGAGAGAATCATTGTTTTGCTGTCGTGAGCACTGAGGTCTGGATTCTCATTTTTTATTTCCTTTATTTTCTTTTCTTTTTGGCTGCACCTGCAAAGTGCCAAAATCCCAGGCCATGGATTGAATCAGGCTGCTCAATTCTCATTTCTGATAGGTAATAGCCACCCTCATAATGTGGGGCTTGCTTAGGATAGTTTAGAACCTACTGTGGAGGCCTTCTCTGAACATTGAAAACAAAGGGAAATAAGAGTACATCGTGCAACAGCTTTGCCAGCTAATGCAAAAGAACATATAAAACTATTTTAGACAGAGAGTAAAATTAGCGAAGTTCACTTTACAGAAACCATGCAATCAAAGCACATTTGTTTTCCTTCCCTTTCTTCTGTGAAGGTCCCAGGGTATTTTGTCACCTAACTAGGTAAAGCTCCATTTCCAACCATTGCCTTTCTTACAAGCCATGTTCTAGCTTTTTCACAACTTTGGGTCCACAGGTCCCTGTTTATTCCAAATTGTGAAATACCATTGAAATATTAAATATTAGAGCTGGAAAGAAACAGCAGAAACTTTCGGTTTGATAAACAAGGAAACAGAGACTTCGAAAAGGGAGGGAACTTTCCTATGTGGCACAGCTGGTTAATGGCAAGACTGGCCTGAAAAGCCAGTCATTCTGCCTCCCAGTCCAACAAAGCTGGGCTCTGAGTGCTTACCCATGATGTGAGGTCTTCCCTGAGGTGGGACAAGACACTGGAGGCACAGAGATAACTGAATGCAGCCACAAAAAAAAAAAAAAAAAAAAAAAAAAGGAACGGGCAGGACCAGAGGAAGATTTTAGACCTCTAAGCCCAAGCTTCTTTGCTTTCTCTCAATATTGGCTCTCTGGAAAAAAGCCCTGTTATTCTGACTCAAGAAATCACTCTGACACTTCTGATATTGAGTTAGGCATATTCTTCTGTCCGAATGAGATGCCATGGGAGTTACTATGTTAAATCTAATGGAGGGAGTTCCCATTGTGGCATAGTGGAAAAGTATCCTACTGGTATCCATGAGGATGTGGGTTCGCTCCCTGGCCTTGCTCAGGGTTAAAGATCTGGCGTTGCTGGGAGCTGTGGTGTAGGTCACAGACTTGACTTGGATCCCATGTCGCTGTGGCTGTGGTGTAGGCCAGCACCTGAGCTCTGATTTGACCCCTAGCCTGAGAACTTCCATATGCCATGGGTTCAGCCCTAAAAAGAAAAAAAATACACACAAAAAAAACCCACAACAAAATATTTGTCTTTCTCTTTCTGACTTATTTCACTTAGTATGAGAATTTCTAGTTGCATTCATGTTGCTGCAGATGGCATTATTTTGTTCATTTTTATGGCTGAGTGGTATTCCATTATGTATATGTACCACATCTTGTTAATTCACTCATCTGTTGATGGACATTTAGTTTGTTTCCATGTCTTGGCTATTGTGAATACTGCTGCTATGAACATAGCAGTACAGGTATCTTTTTGAATGAAAGTTTTGATAAGATGTCACGTATCAAATATCACATATGATATCATTTATATGTGGAATCTAAAATATGGCAGAGGGAGTTCATATTGTGGCTCAGCGGGTTATGAGCTCAACTAGTATCCATGATGATATGGGTTGAATCTCTGGCCTTGCTCAGTGGGTTAAGCATTCTGCATTGCTGTGAGCTGTGGTTTAGGTCACAGATGCAGCTTGGATCATGCATTGCTGTGTCTGTGGCATAGGCCAGCAGATGCAGCTCTGATTCAACCCCTAGACTGGGAACTTCCCTATGCCACTGTTGCGGCCCTGAAAAAGCAAATAAAATAAAATAAAATAAAACGAAGTAAAATGAAATAAGATATGGCACAGATGAATCTCTCTATAGAACAAAAACAGCCTCACAGACTTAGAGAACAGACTTGCGGTTACCAAGAGTTGGGGAAGGAATGGGAAGAATTGGGTATTTGGAGTTAGTAGATGCAAAGTATTACATTTAGAATGGATAAGCAATGTGGGCCTGCTGTATGGCACAGGGAATTATATCCATTCACTTGGGATAGAAAATGATAAAAGATAATGTGAGGAAAAGAAGGTGTATGTGTACATGTGTATATATATATATATATATATATATATGTATATGTATATGTATATGTATAACTGGGTCACTCTGCTATACAGCAGAAACTGACAAAACATTGTAAATTAAATATAGTAAAATTAATAAATTAATTTTAAAAAAGAAAAAAATTTAATGGAAATAGATATTAAGCCTAAAGTTAAATCTTGAAAGGCAAATTTCTTTAAGCATTGCAGCATAGACTTAGCACATGCTTAGAAACTAGGGCAGGTCTGATGTGGTACCCATCCACTTATTCATGTCCTCATTGATTCATTTAGCGCTGTGTCAGGCGCTCCAGTGGTGATTGGAACAGGCAAAGCCCTGGCCCTCTAAGAACTTAGAATTTAGTGGATGTGACATATTGAACAAGTATGTACGGTAAATTATGGACAATACACCACAGAGCTGCACCAAGTCCCTAGATGGACATTCTAACTCAGTGGTTCTTGAGGACAGTAGTTTGGAAGGTGGTAGGGACATGTAGGGGTTACTACAATGCTGGAGGGAAGCTGCTGGCCTATGGGAATCAAGATGCAAGTTGTTGGATGTCTTGCACTGTGCCTCCCAGCCCCGGTATGAGGAACTGCCCCAGATCCTCCATGATCTTGGAGTCCTTGCTGGATGTTCACAAAGGTGAAAAGTCTGTAACCACCAGGGCCTGGACTCTAACTCTGTCTTCCAGATCTACATGAAGCATGTTTTGCCAAGCTGGGGCATATATTGAATCTAATGGGGGAGACGACATTTTATTTTGTTCAGAACTTAGGAGCACTGTCAACAGTTTCAGAAAAGCATGCTCCCTGGTAGCGATGCTGCTAAAAAGGCACATTTCCATCAGGCCACATCTCAAGGTATTTCAGTCATGAAGGAGGAGCACACAGGTGATTGAAATGAATTTTTGTTTTCCTTGTTATGTCTGCACTTGTGGCACATGGAGGTTCCTGGGTCAGGGGTCCATTCAGAGCTGCAGCTGAGGCCTGTGCTTCAGAGTCTGGGCCCCATCTGCAACAAACGGTGCTGCAGTTCACAGCAACACTGGTCCTTAACCCACTGAGCAAGGCCAGGGATTGACCCTGTGTTCTCATAGGTACTAGTTGGGTTCTTAACCTGCTGAGCTGCAAAGGGAACTCCATGAACAAGATCCTAAGGGCCAGACAGAGAGCTGTGCTGTTCTTCCTCCATGATGTCTAAAAATGTCTTCGATGCTGTCCCTCGACTGACCATTCTTGTGTCTCTGCCACCTAGATCGTTGCTTCTTTTTTTTTTCTTAAAGTATAGTTGATTTATGATGTTGTGCTAACTTCTGCTGTACAGCAAAGTGGCTTAGTTATACATTTATATATACACATTCTTTTTTAAAAAAATACTTTACTTTCTATTATGGTCTATCCCAGAAGATTGGATATAATTCCCTGTGCTATATAGTAGGACCTCATTGCTTATCCAATATTCTTTTTTTTTTTTTTTTTTAAGGGCTGCAGGCATTATTTTTTTTTAAGGGCAGCAGACATTATTGAGCCCCTAGCCTGTGTCAGGCACTCCAGTGGTGATTGGAACAGGCAAAGCCCTGACCCTCTAAGAACTTAGAATTTAGTGGGTGTGACACATGGGAACCTGGGGACATATGGAAGTTCCCAGGTTAGGGATTGAATCTGAGCTACGGCTGCTGCAACACCAAATCCGAGCCAAGTATGAGAATCTCTAGTTGCATCCATGCTGCTGCAAATGGCATTATTTCATTCTTTTTTTTATGGCTGAGTAATAATCTCTTTCTATATATGTACCATATCTTAATCCATTCATCTGTCTATGGTCATTTAGGTTGTTTCCAAGTCTTGGCAATTGTGAATAGTGCTTCTATGAACATTTGCTTTGCATGTATCCCTTGGAATCATTGTTTTGTCCAGGTATATGTCCAGGAGTGGGATTGCTGGATCATATGGTAGTTCTATTTTTAGTGCCCTGAGGAATCGTCACACTGTTTTCCATAGTGGTTGCACTACCTTGCATTCCCACCAACAGAATAGGAGGGTTCCCTTTTCTCCACACACGTGGTTACTTTTTTAGTGAGGGTGGAGATAGTTCCAGATCCTCTCTCTTCACGTTTCAATGATGACTCTGGCTTGAGATGATGAAAGACTGAAGAGAAACCTGGAGACATGAAGAGGTCTGCCTATACCTCCATGTAATTTTCAGGCAGCACAAATCAGAAAGCGTGTATCAATCTAGATTCTGGTTTCCTGGAACACTGTGTTTGGAGAAGATTTTTGTAACTAATGTGTACACTGTGTGTTTAGAGACACAAGAAAGAGTCCAAGATGCCACTTGATGGTGGTGAACACAGACACACCCAAGAAGGTGGGTGGGGAGCACCACAAGCTTTAGAGACATCAGTCTTTTCTCCAGCTCTACCTACAACTCCATTTTTCTGGCTGAGGAAATGCAGAAGAGAGCCTGCATCAATGATTTGAGCAGGTCCTGGACTTAACAATGATGCTTAGAAGTGTCCTTCAGAAGCCCACCTGGGTGTTTAGCATCCTCAGGCATTGCAATGCTCACTGGTACTTTTCTGATAACCTCTTATTTCCTAACCTTCTATGAAACAAGTGTGTTGCAAAGCAGGGTGTAGCTGTCAGGGATGGAGATGGATAGAAAACTTTGTTGACCTAATTTTATCCTTGTCGTTGTGCAAACACAACCATTGGACTGGTCACAGCTAGACAATCAAGGGTATAGGAGATTCTAGGGAAAGTGAGCATTAAAGAAAGCACGTCATTCTGGAAGATGCCTCCCCTGGAAGATGCCTCAACTGCACTTAGGTACAGTGTAGACTTGGCCCCTGGGAACTAATGTGTTGATGGCTACAATGACTGACATTTGTCAAGCCACCATTTGCTTTCTTAAAGGAAGTCCAAGGAATTAAACTTGCCTTCAAAGAGTTCTTTTTTAAACCCTTGCAATCTTGACTCTCTGGAACTTGACCCTTCTGGTCACAGAGTTGCAGTTGGTGATGACAGCATCCTTCAAATACTCTTAGTGGGACTACAATCTCTGCTATAAAAGGGAATCTATAACATGACAATGTCCATCATCAGTTGGGAGTTTTGGCTTTGAGGAGGTCAGCTCTCCTGGTAGTTGGGATGAGATGACCAAGTTGTCTTGCCAAAGCCTCCAAATTGTCTCAAATGGCAACTAATTTTAGTTGAAGTGGACTCTGTCCAAATTTGAATCAGGGACTGAGAGGAGCAAGGCTCTGTATCCCATTACAAGGGCTATGCAGAATCTCCATAATACTGTATATTAAATCCTTATAATAAGCTTCTTTGTGAGTCTTGGTGCCGGTTCAGTATTTTCCTTGCAGTGATTACCCGATGGTCTGCTGGCCAGCTGAAGCTGGAGTCCTCTTTCCCTTGATACGTTTCCATAACATCTCTCATCGGCCCAGTGAAACTTGTTGTTAAGGGCAGAGCTAATCTATCGCAGCCTGCCTTACTGCATCATGCCAAGAAACTTGGTGTGTTCCTTTCAGCTATTTCCGTGAGGACAGTTTACTTCTTTGGGAGAGTTTTAGCTCCACTGAGTTAGGGAACAATCCAGCTGCAAAGAACGGCTCTTGAAAACAACTTCCTCAGCCCATTCGAAAAGTGGGGGGCTCCTTGTCTAGAACGACAACAAAAGGGAGGCATTACTTCACATCTTGGGCTTTAATATACATGCACATCTGAATATTTAAGTGTCTGTTTGTTGCTCTAAAGGAATCTGAAGGAACTTTTTTAAAAAGTTCAGAAGAAAAGAATGTACATATATGTGTGACTGGGTCACTCTGCTGTACAGCAGAAATTGCTCAACACTGTAAATACTTAAAAAAAAAAAAGTACTGGGATCGACATATCCTTGAGTGACTGTCTTTCTTAATTCCAATTCCACATGCATCACCCACCAGTCCTGCTTCTTGTTTGTAGCTGGTGACTTTGCTGGGCACTGGCTATAGAGGATGGAGGTGATCCCAGGCCACTGGGGGAGAGAAACAAACAAATGAGTTCGACTTTTGTGTGAGGAATATAGAGGAGCCAAAATAACAATACCAACCCATTTGAAGGGAGCCCAGCGGAGTGTGCTTGGAACACGAGGGCCGGGGAAGTAAACACATGTGTCAGCAGCTGGGCAGCGGGAGTGTCCCAGACGAGGGATGTGCCGTGAAGCCATCTCGCCCGGCAGGAATGACGTGGACTGTGGGAGGATGCCTCGAACTCCACCCCTGCCTGGTGTTTTCTCCAGCGGCTCAGTTCTGAGGCTTACACCGTTGTGATTTGTAACTCTGTTGGGATTCCCAGCACCAGCGGCTTTTGGCCCAGTCTCCTCTCCTGGACCCTGCCTTGGGAACAGCCTTGCTCCCTGGGCTTAGCATCCTTCACACTGATTGTTGAGACCTCTACCCCAGGCTGCCCTCCACCTGATCCCTTTGTCCCTAGGTGCCAGGGCAGTCCAGCCACACCCTTGCTCCGTTCTCTGCAGGGCCGAGGGCTTGGGTTGGGTTGGGTTGGGTTTCCTCCTCAGAGCCCACCCTCACCCTCTTCCTGCCATTTTGAAAGAAAATCCAGGGCTCTCAGCCTCAATAAAACAAATAACTGACAAATAGATGAAAGAGCCAAAGTCTGGGTCAAAAATCAAAACAAATCAAACTAAACCCTAGCAAATTTTTCTTTTGTTGTAGGACTTGTGCCTTTTATCCCCGGGCCCCAAAGTGTGACGATATTTCAGTGTAGCAGATACACCAGAGGCATAAGGTCAAAGAGAGGCTGCCCCAGGCGTAATCCTTGTACCTAGAAGAAGCTTCCCTTAAGCAGAGGTCTTTCACCTTATGCATTGAGAACACTTTATGCCAACATTGTCAATAGCATTATGGTGTTAGCCATATATATATAAAAGCTTATTTTCTAATAGCCACATTTATAAAAAAAAAAAAAAGAGTTCCCATCATGGCTTGGTGGAAACGAATCTGACTAGCATCCATGAGGATACAGGTTGGATCCCTGGCCTTGCTCAGTGGGTTAAGGATCTGGCGATGTTGTGAGCTGTGATGTAGGTCGCAGACTCAGCTCTGATCTGGCATTGCTGTGGTTGTGATGTAGGCCAGTGGTTACAGCTCTGATTAGATCCCTAGCCTGGAAATCTCCATATGCCACGGGTGCAGCCCTAAAAAGACAAAAAAATAAAAAATAAAAATAAAAATTTTAAATTTTAAAAAATGAAAAAAAATGAAATTATTTAAATATGAAAGTACTTGAATCCAACACATCCAAAACATTCTCCTTGCAAAATACTACATGAGAATTAGCAAGATGGATTCTTTCTAGGATCCTGCTGTACTGCATGGGGCTTACAGTTGAAATTCTGTATTGGAGCTCCCTGGTGGCCTAGTGGTTAAGGGTCTGGCATTTTAGGGTTCCCACTGTGGCTCAGCAGCTTAAGAACCCAGCATAGTATCTGTGAGGACGTGGGTTCAATCCTTGGTCTTGCTCAGTGGGTTAAGAATACAGTGATGTGGCAAGTTGCAGCATAAGCCTCGGATGCGGCTTGGATCTGGTGTTCCTGTGGCTATATCGTAGGCCTGAGCTGCAGCTCCAATTGGACCTTTAGCCTGGGAACTTTTATTTGCTGCAGGTGTGGCCCTAAAAAGAAAAGAAAAACAAAACAAACAAACAACATACCAAAACCAGTGAGTTCCCTTTGTGGCTCAGCAGTTAATGAACCCAACTAGGATCCATGAGAATGTGGGTTTGATTCCTGGCCTCCTTGATCAGTGGGTTAAGGATCCAGCATGGCTGTGGCTGTGGAGTAGGTCAGAAGTTGTAGCTCTGATTTAGCCCCTAGCCTGGGAACTTCCATATGCCACAGGTGCAACCTTAAAAAGCAAAAGCAAAAAAGGATTTGGCCTCATCACTGCTGTGGTATGGGTTTGATCCCTGGCCCAGGCACTTCTGCAGTGCTGCTGGTGTATACGATGTACTTTAAGACGGTAGTTCTCATGGTAAGTGTTTTTACCACACACACAAAAGGGTGAACACAAGGAAACTTCTAGAGGTGGTGACTATGTTTCCCCTGATGGTTTCCTAGTGTTTGCATAGATCCAAACTCATCAGATTGTGTACATTAAATATGCGTTATTTTATTTATGTGACTTATTAAAAGCTGTTAAACATTGTTAATGAGATCTCACATCATACTAAGCCTTAGAAATATCCACTTAGATGAGGAATTTTCAAGAAAGTGCCATATAGTCCTACCAAAACAAAGTTGTATTTCATGGAAAAATATTTTACATTGCTTCAGCATCTTTATTTAAATTAACTAAAGTAATAAAACTTTTCAGTTATGCTAGCCCCATTTCCAATCCCCAATAGCCACAAGTGGCTAGTAGCCAATGTATTTTATAGCATAGTTTTATAAACAAAGTGCTTACTCATAAGCTGCACTTCACATCAGCTCCACAAAATACAGAAACTATTCTTCCAGTGACCAGTGACAGTTACTGTGCAAGAGGAAGAGAAGCAGGTCCCATCTCCATGCTCTTAGTCTTTCCAAAGTCCCCACAAATGCTATCAATCTGCAAATTATTTCCTGTACATTTAAACTTTTCTTCTTAAGCTTAGCTTTCTTCAAAGGAGAAAAAAAAAAGGCGACTCAAATACAACACAGATGACATTGACTAGTGAAATATAATTTCTTTTTTATCCATTGACTTGCCATCTTGGCAACCCTATTAATTTGCCGACGGGTGTGTAGAGTGTACAGGGCGCCAGGCTCTATAAACTTTTCTCGGAGTTTTAGTTCATGCCTTTGGTCTTTTTTCAGGGTGAATTAGCTTTTGACATAAGATTTCACCCACTTTCATACTTCCACTAGTATCTATTCATCACATAACATAGGGGAAAAAAGCAACTCAAATACAACACAGATGACAGTGACCAGTAAAATATGATTTCTTTTTATCCATTAACTTGCCATCTTACCATTACTGAGAGCTGCCATGCTTCTCCTTAATGCTTGGAAGCACTACAGGAACTTCACATTCAACATTTCCCAAACTAACTGCTCTATTTCCCCCTCTCCAATCTCCATTCCCAGCCTTCTCTTGAAGTCTCCATCCCTTTCAAATAAAAGCATTTTCATCAGAACCTTTCTTGGATGACTCCCAAAGTATAGTGTAAAACAAGAACTAAGATGCATGTGGCTTACTGGAGGGGTCATCTTAGAAGTAGGAGTGTGGAGTTGAGAAAAGCTGGATAGGAGGAGAGGCTCGGAGAGGATGTGCTATTGATCTGATTACTACCACTGGCCACTGAAGTTTGTTCCCACTGAGGAACCTCAGGAACCACTTAGAATGTGCCTTGGATTTGTCCCTCTAGAAGACAGGAGGCTGGGACATTTCTCCACCAACTCACTTTCCCTTTTTGGTTGGTGTTAGCTCCCCACTCTTGAGGTTATAAATTTCCCCCCATTTCTGGGCTATTTCTGTGCCAGGAATTTCCAAAGCCATGAGGCAGAAAAGCAGAGGCATTTACCAGGCACTTGAAGTAGGATGCTGACAGCACGCACAGGAACTGTTTACTGTTTACTGTTTACTGTTTGGCTGCAACCAAACACACAGGTGGGCTGGGGGGATGTGGGTACCACCCACACACCCAGTTGTCCAGGTCATAAAGCCTCCTAAATAGAGCTGTCCTTGATTTTCCCTTGGTTTCCACCCTCTTCTCTCCTCTTCCTCTTAGTACCAAATCTGGAATGAGCCCACTCACCAAATTCTCAAACTGATTACTTCTGCTCTATATTGATTACCCTACCCGATTGCACACCTTCATTCTCTCATCTCTAATCACTTCCTCCTCCATCTTTTGTGTCCATCCTTTGACCAGAGCTGTTTTTCTCAAGGATGAATTAATTACCAGAGACTCCTCATTGTTCATATCAGTGATGACAAATAGAGAGGCCAACTCTTGTTTTTTGGCTGCTTTCTGGAATATGGTGTTCCCAGGCCAGGGATCAGATCCAAGCTGCAGTTGCAACCTACGCCACAGGTGCAGCAATGCTGGATCCCTAACCCACTGTGCCAGGCAGGAATCAAACCTGCAATCCAGCACTCCAGAGATGCCTCCAGTCCCGCTGCACCACAGCAGGAACACTTAGAAATGCCAACTCTTTTTAATGGTCCTTTCCCGGGGAGTGTCATGTTGGAAAGGTTTCTAAGGCCAAGGCTCGATGGGAAAAAGTAGATAACTAATTCAGCGTTGCGAGGGATGGGGAAGAGAGGTGAACCAACAGGCGAGGTAGTCACCAGCCACTGTTAGGGCAAAGTGGGAGGCCAGTCGGCACCTGACCCCTGCCCACTGCCCTGGGTTCTCCAAGCTTTCCCATACCTAGAGAGAAGGACACTCTATTTGTGCCATTTTCTGAATCAGCCCAGCTCTTTGAGATCTCCATGACTTTGCATTTACAACACCCAGCCTGACTCCTGTCCCATCAGCCCTCAAGGACCAGATCAAAGTACACCTCCTTGGAAGACTTTCCAAGAAAAAGAAATCTGTGTTATTCCAGTGATCATCTATGGCATTCTATTTAACTTTAATTCCATACAGTTCTTTGTATAATCGTATTTTCAAGGGAGTGTCTGCCCCTGCATTTGTCTACCATCTAATTAAACAAAAACTCACTTGATTAATCCAGTTTAATACAACAGAATCCCAGTACAGAATTCTCTGCAGAAATATGGAAGTAGAATTAAGCTGAAACATGAAGCCAAGTGTGGGCTTGTATGCTGACCCTGAAATGGAAATGTTGCCTCCATAGTTGAGTTTTTGTAGGTAAACCTAGTCACTGCAGGGCCAGCAAGAAGGTGGTGGTCCTGTGCCCTATATGGACCACACAGTGAGAAAACATGAACTGCTTCTTGGCCCAGGCCACAAGGCAGCAAGCAGACATAAATATTGACCATAATAAGTAATTAGACAGAGACAAGCCCTATATTATATGTGTGTGTGTGTGTGTGTGTGTGTGTGTGTGTGTGTGTGTATTTTTTTTCTCTTTAGGGCTGCACCTGTGGCATATAGAAGTTCCCAGGCTAGGGGTGGAATCAGAGCTGCAGCTGCTAGCCTACACTACAGCCACAGCAATGCCAGATCCTTAACCCACTGAATGAGGCCAGGGATCGAACCTTCATCCTCATGGATACTAGCCACGTTCTTAACCCACTGAGCCACAATGGGAACTTCCATCTTTTATAATTTTGATAACAAAATGACCCACAAACTGTTCAGAAAACAATAAAACAGTTGGAGAAAGGAAGTGTAGAGGGCCGTAGAAGCAGATCTTAAGTAAGTAGGAGATGAGGATAGTGATAAATATGAGAACTTGTTAAGGAAACACAAGCTATAATAGCTGTTAAATGTTTAAGAGTAATCACTGAAAAAAAGAAATAGAATTATTAGTTCAAATTCAACAAATGGAAAAATAGATCCAAGAAAACATGTTCATTCCATTGGAAGAGAGAAAAGGAGGAAAGATTGAAAGTGGAGGAAAGATTGAAAGTAGAGGAAACAAAGAGAAACCCTGGTAAATAAAAGCAAAAATAAAGTGAAATTAGTTTAAAGTTTATTATAAATCACAATAAGTGCAAGTAAGTTTATTTATTTAGAGAATAAACTCTTATTTCTTTTTTATTTTTATTTTTTTTCCTTTTAGGGTCTCACCTGCGCCATATGGAAGTTCCCAGGCTAGAGGTCAAATTGGAGCTACAGCTGCCGGCGCACACCACAGCCACAGCAACACAGGATTCAAGCCACATCTGAGACCTACATCACAGCTCATGGCAATGCCCAATCCTTAACCCACTAAATGAGATCAGGGATCCAATCTGCGTCCTCGTGGATACTAGTTGGATTCTTTTCTGCTGTGCCACAATAGGAACTCCCAAGAGATTTTCATGTTAAAAAAATAATCTAGCTCTGTGCTATTGATGAGACCCACTTAGGATGAAATGACACTTAAATAAAAGGATAAGTAAGGACATAGCAGATGTACTAAGCCCCCCAAATCAGACATTAGTAATATTTCTACCTATTAAGATACAATTTAATATTGGGCTGAAATACAGCTATTTAAACAAGTGAATTATTGCTATGTTAGCAATAAGGATAGAAATCAAAAACATAATATTTAGTAGGTAGTATGTTACATAACAAATGAACAACATGGTATGATTTATGTATAATTTAAAAACATATCCAAAGCAATAAAATTGTTATTCTATGGGTATATACAAAAACATGTAAAATTTTTTTTAAAGACTTAAAGTCTAGACATCAATATATAATAGTGATTACCTCTTAGAAACAGGGAATATTTTTTTCATTAAAAATTTTTATTGAAGTATAGCTGATTTACACTATTGTCTTAATTTCTGCTATACGGCAAAGTGAATCAGTTATCCATATACACACATCCATTCTTTTTCAGATTCTTTTTCCTATATAGGTTATCACAGAATATTGAGTGAAATGGGTACTATTTTGAGAAAAGGATACACATTAAAGAGCATTTCTATTTTCATTTAATTTTTTCCTTTTCTTTTAAGAAGACAATGTAGTTATATCATAGTGTAGTTTATTTAAACATCTGTTCATAGAAAGCAAACTGAGCAAAAATAAAGCAAAATATCAATAGTGTTTAACTGTCAACAGTGAGAATAAGAATGTCTGTCTTTTAATTCTATGTACTCTGCATCTTTCAGATTTCCAAAAAAGAAAAGCGGAAACAGGAAGAAGGAAAGAGGGAGAGAAGAGTGTAGGAGTAGAAGGTATTTCCAGCTACTATATTTTATGATTACGCAGCTGACAAAGGCACAGAAACCTAAACCTAGAATGTCAGAAAGACCTTGGAAGATTCACAAGTGGTCACAGAAGTGACAATTTACAACCTTCCCTGCCATGGCTTATCTAAAGTAACCACTGCTTACAGTACATAATCAAATAATGTGAAATGTTTTGTCTGTTTATATTTTTCCTTAATGTTCTTCTCCATTCAAAGCCATGTGTTTAATTAAAAGAATCTTCAATATTGTAAGTTGCCAATGTGCTGCTTTCAGATTTCAAAGGTCCAGGGGAATAATATTTCATCAGGCCACAAAAAAAAAATGTTAAAAGTCCTTCACTCTTTCATCACATTACACAAAGTTATGGCTCCCTGTTTAATGGCTGATGTATAAGAAAAAGAAGGTTTTGGTAAATTCTAGAATGGCCTAGTAAAGCAAGGACTACTATATTTTACAGCTTCACATAACTTCACTTACAAGGTATATTTGCAATAAACCTTGCAAAAGTTTTCATGACTCTATGTATGGGTAAAACTGACAAAGTGTTACAGCTGTTGATTTTAAATATCAGGAGCCAATTGCTGTGTTCTAACTCATCAACTGGAATATTGTGCTGCCTCTAAAATCACAAATAAGCTCTATTTATGGAAAAGGATTACTCAAAGTCTTCACCAAATGCCTCAGATAATGAGTGTACAATAGTGTAATAACTTTCCAACTTGCTCTTTTCAGACACTGTTACAAAACTATTGTATTCTATCGGAAAAGATTTTTGAATTTATCAGCCAGGTATTTACTGAACATCTACTGAAATCCCCCATCTCCAGAATCACTTTATTGCTGTCTAAAAGATAAATTCTGTTTTTTTGTTTGTTTGTTTGTTTGTTTTGTTTTGGTTTGGTTTTTTTTTTTGGCTGCATCTGCACATATGAAATCTGGGCCAAGGATGGGACCACAGAAGTGACAATGCTGACAATCCTTAACCACCAAGCTATCAGGAAACTCTGAAAGTTCTGTTTTTTTAGGTTAAAGCTTTAGTAGACCAAAAGGACTTTTGAAGGCAAATTTTATTTTGTGATTCCTCTAAATGTCATTGAAATGATACTTAAAAAGTACAAAATAGTACAAGAAATGGCAAATGAAGCAGGTTAATAACAATTTAAGAGGGAATGCATAAGAATTCTGAGTAGATGGGACATGTTGGTGAATTTCTGGAATACAGAAAAGAGATGGGTTATGGGGAATCTCAGCCACAAGAGGAAATGGGTGAAGGTGAAATCCAGTTCCTTAGCTGAACCTCAAATAAATTCCAAGTTTGGTATCAGAGAGTCAAAGTGTAAAGTGGGGCTACATCTGGGTATTAACTGCAGGTCTGCTATGGAATACCTGACCCACCTGCCCTCTTGTTCGCCCATGTCTTTCCCTGCTTCTGCACATACAGAGAAGCTAATAGTGGTGCCATCCATAGGCCATAACCAAAGAGATGCTCTGAAGAAGTCAAACCAGCTGCTTGAAAATAAGTAGGCTCTGGGTGTGAATGTGCATGGTCCGTAACAAATCTTTCCTCATTTGAGCAGATAATGGCCACTCTTCCAGTTACCCCCCTGTGATAGGAGACTTACTCTGACTAAGGCACACAACGCATTAACAACCCCCTCTCAGCAGGGAGGTCTGTTGAAAAGATACACTATACTTCAATGGAGGAAATCCATACATGCTACTAATATCAATCAGTCTAATTCCTTGATTCCCAACATGAATAGACAACCAAGACAACTGAGAAAAGCCAACAACACACACAGAAGGTGTAAAAAGAAAAGTCTTAACCCTGGAGAAAATAGACACAATTCAGAAAACCAAAGAGAAGTTTTTAATAAGTTGGGAAATATATTAAATCCAAGGTCAAGAAAGATTTATTTATTTGAATTTAAAACTATAAAGGCCAAGTTTTTCAATAGGAGTCTGGAAAGAAACTCATGGAAATCATTCAGAATTTCAGAGCAAAAGACAAGAGGAAAAAATGTAATGTAAACACTCAGAGACATACAAGATTAATTCAGGAGATTAAATATCTAAGAGAAATTCCAGAATCAAAGAACAGAGAAAATAAAGGAGAGGAAATAATTTTTTAAATTTTCTGAAGGAAATTCTCCTGAGCTTGAGGAAGACATGAATTTTTCTAAATTGAAAGATAGCATAAAATATCGAATTGAAATGCAACAGAAAACCTCATATTTGTGCAGTCTACTGAAGTCTTTAAATACAGGTGATAAAAAGAACTTACAGAAAGAATCTACAGAGTGGGAAAAAAATAAAGCAGGCAATATCAAAAGGAATACAAATTTGATTTTGCATAAAATTTTTTCAGAAATATTGGATGCTGGAACCAGTGATGTAATGCCTTTATAACTCTGAGAAAAAATAATATGTTGAACTTAGAATAGAATACTCAGTTAAATTACCAGTCAAATTTGAAGACAAAGTAGTAATGTATTTAGACATATAAAGTCTGAGAAATCACCCCTTCCTCCTTTCTTTAAGAGGTTCCCTGTGGGTGTAGGACTGCAAAACCAAAAAGATCCAGCAAAGAGGAAGACATAAGAGTCAAGGTCCAGCTGCTCTAACACCGAAATATTATGAAAAATAATTTTAGGATGACTACTGTGCAGCAAGTGTGGGAAACAATTAGAAAGGAATGTCAGAGTTTAAGGCAGAATGTCTTTAAGGTGAAAGCCAGTTTACTGTAACAGCAACTTCAAAAAATTGTGTATGCTCAGTAGTTGCTAGAAACACATGATTATCTACTATCTTGAGAACTGTTTAAAAAAAGAAAAGGAAGGAAAAAAAGAAAGAAAAAAGAAAGATAACTAGAAACACTAAGAAAAAAACTTGTATCAGAAAGTTATGGTATAAATATAAAGCAAACTAAAAATGACAAAATTTTGAGCAAATAATCAAATGCAATAATTGTCTTTTGAGATATGTTTCTTTAAAAGCCCAGATTTTGTGTCAGAGGATTACACTTTTTCTTCCAAGTTCCAATCGAACTATGTATTTCTGCCAGTCATTCACACTTGCATGATCATAATGTTATCCACGTTTTTTGCGGGGAGTGGGGTTAGACTTTAAAATAAATTGTGACATAGTACAGAATACTCAATTATGAAGCCTGAAAAAAATACATATATTTTGTCAAGTTTGATATTTTTAGAGTATTGGTATAGCTGGCAGAAATTCAGAGGTAACAGAGGTAGGACAGAAAGAAAAGAGAAAAAGAAGGGTAGGACAATTCATTTTCTTATCTTATTCCTAAATTTTCTCTTGAAGTGGGTTTCAGAAGATTACTTAAAAATAAAAATATCTTCAAATAACTAAAAATATAACTAGCAAATATAGTCGACAAGAGGAGAGAGGGAGGTAGAAGTTATTTGACTGATGTAAGTCTGCACCTTTCAAAGTGGGTAGAGGTTACTTGAATTTATCGAGATCGCCAAGGGCAGATTAAGTGTGAAAACAGTTAACTTCAGTTTCAGGGCTCCTAACTCATCCAGGCCCCTTCCAAAGCCTGGAAATGTGTACAGACTGTCAGATGTATCACTTCCCTTTGAAAGAGTCTCACAGAGTGAATACCTTTGGCTCCACAAAACCTAAATCTGGCCCTAGAGGTGACAAGCTGAAGAGACTGAAAAGGTTGAACAATCCACCTCCTGAAAAAGATGTGAGGAGAAGGAGATGTGAGAAAATTTGTTCCTTTAACATGACTCATTAATACCGCTTAATCTCTTGAATGCATATCTATATTACTTGTGTGGCAGTGTAATTCACTTTGAAATAATCATTAAAGTGCTTTCCCCCTTTCTGTGCCCCTTATATTTCTTCCTTGTACCCCAAGGTCCATCATTTCTGTTCCTACAACCACCTTCCCTGAAATTCCACATTCACCATCCCAAACAACTAGACTTAAAGCCTCTCACTTGGAACACAGAAAATAAAGGCTGCAAATGCTCTTTTGTTAATTTCAATAGGCACTATTCTAAGTGTAAGACAATTCAGGTGATGTTTTCAGAACAAGAGGTTTTTGGTTGGTTTTAAATTTCTATAGAGCAGATTAAAAAATACCCAGGTGCTTACATATGTGAAAGAAATCCCACAAATTCAAAAAGATACATGCACCCCAATGTTTATTGCAGCATTATTTACAATAGCCAAGACATGGAAACAACCTAAGTATCCATAATACTCAGGCATAAAAGAGAAGGAAATCTTGCTATTTGCAGCAACATAGATGGACTTGTTCCCTTATGCCAAGTGAAATATGTCAAAGATAAATGCTGTATGATATCATTTATATTCAGAATCTAAAAAATAAAAAAAGCAGACCCATGGATCTGGAGAACAAACTAGTAGTTACCCATGGTGAGAATGCATAGGAATAGAGAGGCAGGGAAGTGGGATGTAAAAACTATTGGGTGTAAGGCTCTAGGATGTATTGTACAACATGGGGGGTGGATATTGCCAATATTTTGCAAGAACTGTAAATGTAAATTAACATTTAAAATCATATAAAATAAAAAAAGATATTTAAAAATACCTAGGTGCTGATGAAGAGACCATGGTGCATGAAAAGGAGAAGAAACACTGACAGGCACACTCTGTTGCCAGTGCCAGGGGAAGGTGAATTAGTGCCTGCTTGTCCTTCTTGTCTAAGAGCCAAGGACAGTTGTAGACCCCTGGACAAGAGGGTTGCTTGAACATTCAGGATGGTGAGGGCATAAAGAGCCCTCACCCTAATAAATGTGAGTGTAGCCACAGGCAGGGAGTGGTGACACCACATTATGTCCTTCTGTCCCAATAATCAACAGTGTATTTATTACTGTTCATTTACTGTGTTTGGTACTGTGAGCCTCTGAAGGCCAAAAGGCTGAATCTTAGCACCAATTCTCCCTATCCTCTGCAATAAACATTATATAGATATACTATATATATATATATATATATATTGCCCAAAGATATATAAATTTGCACTAAACTATTTACCCACCTCTGGATGTGGGTAAGCTGCTAAAACTGGGATTATGGGGTTAAAAGGTGTGAACACTTACAGGTGCCTAAAATATAAGCCTTGTGCCAATGGATACTCCCACTGGAAGTATATGAGCTTACTTCCTCCATGCAATGTTATTTTAATTGTCATTTATTTTCATAAGCACATAAAGAGGAAAAGAATTTAGATTCTATTGTACCTCTGCTTCTTAGATGTCAAGTATCATTGGAAGAACCCTTTCTCTCCCCAGGCCTCGATTTCCTCATCTGAATATTAAGCGAGGTTGAATTGAATCAGTGATCCTTAAACTGTGGTTTCCAGATCAGCAGCATCATTTGGAACTTGATAGACATGCAAATTTTAGATCCCCACCAAGGAGCTGCTGAGTCAGAAACCTTGAAACTAGGTGCAACCCAAGCATCTTGTATGAATAAACCCTTATGGTGATTCTGATGCCGCTAAAATTTGAGAAGTGCAGGGTTGGATGATCTCTAAGGTCCTTCTATGCTAACAGCTTTGATCCATAATTTTGAAGCAAATAAGAATATTAGAAGAATTTTCAGTGTGGATTTGTTGGCATGATTCTTTAATGTACATAGAGAATTGAACCTGGCATAGACAGCTTTTGCATTTGGTTTCTCAAACATTTTCAACAGCATCACATGTGTCTGATTTTACTGCAGAAAGACAAGATCACCAACAATGAATAACAATAATCAGAAGCAGTATCATGTGATGAGTGAGAGACTGTTATGACATCAGATAATTTTGGGTCTGAATCATGGCAACGATGCTTATTAGCTGTGTAATCTTGAAACTCTGTTCTTATCTGCAAAACATAATTATAGAGACTATCATTAAATTAATTGAATAAAGAGGTCAACTGAGGTGGTTCTAACTCCTTAACAGGGTACTTAAGAAAACCAAAGCCTCAAGGTTAAGAAGTCAAAACTTAAGGACCACCATCACAACCAAATCGTCTTTCCCAAAAAGGTAGCTGCTTCAGCTACAGCCAATCAATGTCCTTGCCTGGCTTCCCAGTCTTCTCTATGAAAGTCTTGCTCTGGTTCCTGTAGGTGGAGCCCTTCTCATCACTTCCAGTTTGGCGCTGCCAGATTCCAATCAGGTTTTGCTCCAATGAATTCTCAATATTTTTAATGTGCCTCATTTTATCTTTTATGAGCTTGTAGCTTATAAAAGTATTGTAAACATTAAATAAGATACTTCATGTAAAGCTCCAAACACAGTCTGGCATCTGGTGTTTGATGAATGTAAGCTATTATCTGCTGTTACTAGGATACTAAAACCCACCTAAGTCCATCTGCATAAAAGCACTAGACCTTGTTACACAACAAAGCCACTAAGAAATAAGTAACACTAAGAGACTGAAAAACTTTTACCTGATAAATTAACAAGCTCATAAGCAGAGACACCAAAGCAACTCAGTTGACCTGCAGGATGTTGGGATGTTGGAATAACATAGTTGTAGGAACTGCGCTATGTTGCTATGAAGCAGGTTGCTCCTTTAGTAAAGGTATTCATGAACTCTCTTCTCTAAAATGGCTATGGGATGGAAAAAGGGTAAGAATTTTCTCCTCAAAGTCTGGAAATGTTCTCATTCTCTTTGGCAGTTTTGCATTTCATTCTCGTTTTTTTTTTTTTCCATGAAAACTAACAATCTAGGAAAAGGTATATCCATAATCCAATGGCTTCATTATCAGGGACCTTCAGAGCAGGTACTGAGGTGCTGAAGCATTTGCTACCATCACAGCACGAAGCAGGGTGTTTCCCAAGCAAGTAATAGCACCCCCTCTTTTTAAGTTTTATTGGAGCGTAGTTGATTTACAATGTTGTGATAACTTCTGCTGTACAGCAAAGTGATTCAGTTATACATATACACACATCCATTCTCTTTCAGATTCTTTTCTCATATGGGTTATCATAGAACATTGGGTAGAGTTCTCTCTGCTATATAGCAGTTCCCCATTGGTGAATCATTCCATATACCTCGGTGTGCATATACCAATCCCAAACCCCCAGTCCCCCCCTCCCGCCTGTCCCCTTTGGTAACCATAATTTTGTTTTCAAAGACTATAAGTCTGTTTCTGTTCTGCAAGTAAGTTCATTTGCATCTTTTTTTTTTTTTTAGTTTCTATATATAAGTGATATGATGTTTATCTTTCACTGTCTGACTTACTTCATTTAGTATAATTTCTGGGTCCATCCATGTTGCTGCAAATGGCATTATTTCATACTTTTTTATGGCTGAGTAGTATTCCATTGTATATATGCACCATGTCTTCTTTATCCATTCTTCTATTTATGAACATTTAGGAATAGCACACCTTTTAATTACAAAATAGTTCCTTTCAGGCCCAACCTAGTTTCCCTCCCTCTTGAAATCCCCTGGTCCAATTTAACCCACATGACAGCCTTTTTATTCTGGTCTTTGAATTGACATAAGTGGATTCCTTCAAATAAGTACCGTCTCTATGTTACTTTCATCCTCACAGTAGACATAGGACTGTGTAGTAGATATTTTCCTGCATTTTCTTAACTTCTCCACTAATTCTACTGAGGATTGGGATTTGGAAAAACATAGAAAATGTCCTGAGAAGTACTGGGAAGGAACTTCCTCATGGAAACACTAATCCTTTTAATCACAATCTCACTTTGGAGAGAAGTTACTTGTTTATTTGGATGCACCTATGGCAAATGGAAGTTCTTGGGCCAGGGACTGAACTTGTGCCTTAGCAGCAAACCTGAGCCACTGCAGAGACAGCACCAACCCTAAATCCACTGTACCATGGTGGGAACTCTGAGAGGTTACTTGTTTTATTTTATTTTATTTTATTTTATTTTATTTTTTGTATTTTTGCTATTTCTTTGGGCCACTCCCGCGGCATATGGAGGTTCCCAGGCTAGGGGTTGAATCAGAGCTGTAGCCACTGGCTTACTTGTTTTAAACAATCAGTAAACTTACTCTCTTTTGTGAAATAATTTGTCGAATGTCTATTTTTGTTGTCACACAAGCCTCTAGGGCTAACTTCTTTATCTTTGAAAAAATAGTGTCTGATGCTCTGATATTTCACTGCAAGTTGTATTTACTTTCCACATCACAAAGATTGGCTCAGTGAAGTGGTTTCTCTGTCAGGAATCATAATAGCCTCCCTAAGCTCATGTGAGCCCTACTTCCCAACTCAGTGTATGGATTTATAAACCACAAAGCTCAAGTGCCTACTGATTTCAGGAAAACATGGTTGAGGAGAGAATATGAATTTGAAGAACTGGACCCACAAACATTAATTTATTGTAGAAAAATGTGTTGACCACATAACAAAAACCATGCATTCTGATAGTATTGGGGTCATAAAAAAATAAGAAAAAAAAAAGAAAAAAAAAGCCAGTTTTTGCCTTTGATGAATTATATAAATGAATGATAAAAATACATGTTATTGCAGAGGTATATATTTAAAGAAGTGGAGTGGGGGAGTTTGGGTAGAACTTCACAGAGAGTAGTCTTACTGATAAGTGGGCATTTACGTGCAAAGAAAAGGGAGAGATGCTAGTTGCAAGAACCAGCATGTATAAAGGCATTTCCCTTTGAAAAGCCTTATGAAAGTTCGTAGGATATACAAAGGCCTGATGTGTTTGCAAATTAGCGAAGAGTTTAATATGGCCAGAGAGGAGTGTGCATGGAGCAGAGCTGCCATTGTTGAGATGAAGATGGAGAGAATTTTTATCCAAAAAAGATGGTGATAGAGCCATACAGATCCCATATATCATGCTAAATTTAGACTCTGTGCATAGTGGAAAGTTCATGGAGGTTACTGAAATGATTAAATTAGCTATGCCTCATTACATTCCCTTATCCAGCAACTTGATAGAAGAGGCTTCTGAAACTTCTCTGTTATTCTTGGTTGTGTTAGAAAACTGTCAATTCAAGACATTTATTTCTAATCCAATTCCCCTGAGAAAACCAACTTGCCCACTCCAGTTTTAGTTTGGCTCAACAGATGTTTATTTTAGAGCATCTATATGCCAAGCATTGTGCTAGGTCTTGTGTATGCAAAGATGCATAAGAGATTCTCCCCACCCTGGATCATTTTACAATCTAATGGAGCAACAGACATATCAGAAAGAATGTACAAAATACTAAGAGCCTATCCTAGTGGGACCTTCATAGCATATCATGAATGATTTCTTAGGTTCTGTTTTCTTTGACTATTTACTGCGGGTCATTAATAAATCAGAGTCAGAATCCCAAAGGTTAATAAGGTTCGATAGGAGCAGATAAGGACACAGATGTTAAGATAATTTCTCTGTTTCTCATCCTGCTTCCTGAAAACATATTTTTTTAAAAAAATTAAGTGATCTTCTTTTGGAAATTATATGAAAAGGGCATACAATTTTGATATCAAAAGAAAATTCTGAATTTTCTGGGGTGGTTTTAGAAATACGGCTTTTAAAGTAACTGATGTTTTAAAATTGGAATTTATTTCAAAAATCAACGAGTTGAACTGCCTTATTTACCTAACGAGGGAAATGTTCCTAACTACCTTAAAATGTGTTTCAGGTTAGACATAGCACTTCTTTGTTCCTATTTGAATGATTCATTCTAGTTACTAATTCATTGGTGAGCACAACACCTCTTCTGTGCAGTCAGTCAGTATAATCCCCATTAAAACAAATGAGAAAACACAGAGAGGGTAGGTAATTTATTCAAGGCCACACAGCCAGATAGTGTTTGAGAAAGGGCAGAATCTGAAGTTCCTGACTCCCAATCCAAGATGCAGTTCATTAGGCCATGCAACTTCCTTTTGAAAATAGTTATAAACATGGGAAGGTAATTTTTTCTTGTTTTAACAAAGTATGTAGTCACTGTTTTTTTATACTAAACTCTTGGAAACTCTGGTAATGAATTAATTTCCTTGTAAATACTTTAAAAAAAAAATCTGCCCACACTAGTTTGTTGTTGTAGGGCTATTCATGAGTGCTAGGTTGCTGGCATTTTTTTTGTTTTGTTTTTAATTTTTTTAGGGAGCAGTGAGTCTTTCATTTTGTAAATGTATATCTAGAATAAGATTGTTTTACTCTCCTTTTTTTTTGTAAAAAAAATGAGGGTTCTATTGGATAAAGCACAGTGATTGGAAGACCCTAGACTAGATTTTCTGGGTAGAAGGCAATTATTTCTGGCTTTGTTCAAAATATTCTGACTCCAAGGACTTGGAGTCTTATAGGATAACATTTTACATTCTCTTCTATGCTTTCCATTTCTGTGTATTGGAAGAGCAAAGAGGCTAAAAAGTTAATGGAAAAGGTAGTTTGAGACATCCAAATGAAATGAAAGTGCCCTGGGACCACGGTCAAATAACTTCAAAGCACCAAGTACTTCCTTCTTGAGAAGAAATTGCCTGTCTGGTCATTTTGTTACTGATAGTGGATCAATCAACAGTATTTGTAATACATAGTGACTATTGTCTCACACTTCACACTCTGTCCTTTCCCTACTTCTCTCTTCTCTCCTCTCCCCATGCATTCTTTCCCATTTTCCCTTCTATCTTCCTTCCTGGAGCTTTCATTAGTGCCAGAACCTGACCAGGCACCTGGAAGTAGAGATTAAAGACCTATCCGGTTTAAAAAATATTATCACCTACTATTGCGGCTTTCAAAAGTGTTTTCAACTGGACTCACATGGAAAAGGCAAAAGCTTTACCAATCTTATTATCTTTTATCATTTTTCAGTAAAAAAAGAAAGTGATAAAGAATTAGAGGAAATGACATAATGAAAATTATGCTTGATTTTGATTAATAATCTCATATTTCAGGCCCTTGATGCCCAGTACCTGATTTTGAATTCTGACTCTGTCCCTTGTGAGTCTTTCACCTCTTGGAGTTCATTCACCTGCAAAACAGGGATGTTGTGGTATTACTTTTTTCCCCCTTGTTTTTATGGCCATACCATAAAATGCAGCATATGGAAGTTCCTGGGCTAGGAGTCAAATCGGAGCTGCAGCTGCCTGCCTATACCACAGCCACAGCAACAATGAATCTGAGCTGCATTTGTGACCTACACCACAGCTTGCAGCAATGCCAGATCCTTAATCCACTGTCTGAGCCAGGGATCAAACATGCATCCTCATTGACACTATATTGGGTTCTTAACCCACTGAGCCACAATGAGAACTCCATGTACACAACATAAATTTTACTTTTTTTTCTTCTGTTTTCGGCCACACCCATGGCATATGGAAATTTATGGGCTGGGGATCAAATATGAGCCACATCTTTGACCTATGTCACAGCTGTGGCAACACCAGAACCTTAACCCATGGTGTCAGGCCAGGATCAATCCAGCAATGCCACAGAGACAAGCTGGTTCATTAACCCACTACACCACAGTGGGAACTCCCAGGGATGTTAATAATACCTATATAATTTGGCTGCTTAGAGGATTAAAATTTAAAGAAAAGTGTCTGGTGCCTGATGAGGCATCATATCGCAGCTCTTGTTGTGGTTACTATTATTGTGAATGACAGTCCTAAGTTATTTGAAAAATAAAATCTATGCACTTATAAATAGAAGAGAGGCTTTGCATTTCAGTATATTGGGAAGTCTGTCATGACTCTGGGGGATGAGGACCATATTTGAGAATCACGTATTAATTAAAAAAATCAGTGTTAGAGTTACTAATAGTAGTAATAGATACTATAGTATACTAGAGGCATATTTAGGACAAGCTGCAATGTGTGCACAGTGAAGAAAAATAAGATTTAGCTTTCCATATGTATTAGTTGTCCTAAGGAATGATTGGAACAGCTCCAAGAGAACATGGGACCTAAGAGCAGGGCACCAGAGAGGAAGAAACACAGAAGGGATTCACTGGCAGAAAAACAACAGGGGTTCCCATCTCAGAGGACCCTTGAGTTCAGGGTATAGGCAGAGACTAGGAACAGATTGTGTAGTCTGAGTCTGGCATGAATTTTTCTCTCCCTACTTCCTTCCCTTGATTCTGATTACCTGGAGTGACTTCCCTATGGGAGATCCTGTAGGAAATACTCCAGAGAATTGAAATATGCTTAGACTGCTATCATAATGTATAAATCGTAGGTAGCTCTCATAATCTTTTAAGTAAGTTTAAGTTAGTAAGTTGGTAAGTTAGTTTCCTTCCCTTCCCTTCTCTTCCTTTCCCTTCCTTCCTCTCTCTTTCCTTTCTTCTTCTTTATTTTATTTTATTTTTTTGCTTTTCTAGAGCCACACCCAAGGCATATGGAGGTTCCCAGGCTAGGGGTTGAATTGGAGCTGTAGCTGCGGGCCACAGCCACAGCAACATCAGATACGAGCCAAGTCTGCACCTACACCACAGCTCATGGCAACGCTGGATCCTTAACCCACTGAGTGAGGCCAAGGATTAAACCTGCATCCTCATGGATCCTAGTCATATTCATTTCCACTATGCCACAATGGGAACTCCTCCTTTCTTCTTTATTTATTTTTTCTTTCTTCTTTCCTTGTTTCCCTCCTTCATTCCTTCTTTCTTTCTCTCTTCCTGCCTTTCTTTCTTCCTCCACCCTCCTTCCCTCTCTTTATTTCTTCCTTTCCTTCTTTCTTTCCTTCTTTCTTTCTTTCTTTCTTTCTTTCTTTCTTTCTTTCTTTCTTTCTTTCTTTCTTTCTTTCTTTCTTTCTTTCTCTCTCTCTCTCTCTTTCCTTCCTTCCTTCTCTTTTCCTTCCTTCCTTCCTTCCTTCCTTCCTTCCTTCCTTCCTTCCTTCCTTCCTTCCTTCCTTTTTATTACTCAATGAATTTATTACATTTATTATTGTACAATGATTGTCACTATCCAGTTTTATATTATTTGCATCCCACACACCCAACCCATCCCCCCAACCCCCAAACTGTCTCCTTTGGAAACCATAAGTTTTTCAAAGCCTGTGAGTCAGAATCTGTTCTGCAAAGAAGTTCATTGTGTCCCTTCTACAGATACCACATGTTAGTGATAGCATTTGATGTTGGTGTCTCATTGTCTGACTGACTTCACTTAGCATGATAATTTCTAGGTCTATCCATGTTGCTGCAAATGCCATTATTTCATTCCTTTTAATGGCTGAGTAATATCCCATTGTATATATGTACCACATTGTCTTTAGCCACTCCTCTGTCAATGGACATTTAGGTTGTTTCCATGTCTTGGCTATTGCATAGAGTGCTGCAATGAGAACTGGAGTACATGTGTCTTTTTGAGTCATGGTTTTCTCTGGATAGATGCCCAGGAATGGGATTGCTGGATCAAATAGTAATTCTATTTTTAATTTTCTGAGGAATCTGCATACTTTTTCCACAGTGGTTGCACCAATTTACAATCCTACCAACAGTGTAATAGGGTTCCTTTTTCTCCACACTCTCTCCAGCATTTATTGCTTGTAGATTTTTGATGATGGCCATTCTGACTGGTGTAAGGTGATACCGCATAGTGGTTTTGATTTGCATTTCTCTAATAATGAGTGATGTTGAACATCTTCTCATGTGGTTTTTGGACATCTGTATGTCTTCTTTGGAGAACTGTATGTGTAGATCATATGCCCATTTTTTGATAGGATTGTTTGTTGTTTTGGTATTGAGCGGTAGGAAGTGTTTATAAATTTTAGAGTAGTCCCTTGTCAGTAGATTCATTTGCAAAGATTTTCTCCCATTCTGTAGGTTGTCTTTTTGCTTTGTTTAGAGTTTTTCTTAGCTGTTCAGAACCTTTTAAGTTTAATTAAGTCCCATTTGTTTATTTTTGTTTTTACTGTCATTGCTCTGAGGCTGGATCTGACAAGATGTTGCTGTCATTTATGTCACAGGGTCTTTGGCCTATGTTTTCCTCTAAGAGTTTTATGGTATCTGGTCTTTTATCTAGGTCTTTAATCCATTTCGAGTTTATTTTTGTATTTGGTGTTAGGGAGTGTTCTAATTTCATTATTTTACATGTGGCTGTCCAGTTTTCCCAGCACCACTTATTGAACAGGCTGTCTTTTCACCATTGTATATTCTTGCCTCCTTTGTCATAGATTAGTTGGCTGTAGGTGTGTGGGTTTAATTCTGGGCTTTCTATCCTGTTCCACTGATCTATATTTCTGTCTTTGTGCCAGCACCATACAGTTTTAATGACTGTTGCTTTGTAGTATGGTCTGAAGTCCGGGAGCCTGATTCCTCCAGCTCCATTTTTCTTTTTCAGCATGTCTTTGGCTATTCAGGGTCTTCTTTGCTTCCAAACAAACTTTAAAATATTTCATTCAAGTTCTGTGAAAAAATGTCCTTGGTAATTTGATAGGGATTGCATTGAATCTGTAGATTGCTGTGGGTAGTATAGTCATTTTGATAATATTAACTCTTCCAATCCAAGAACATGATATGTCTTTCCATCTCTTAGTCATCTTTGATTTCTTTCACCAGCATCTTACAGTTTTCAGAGTACAGGGCTTTTGCCTCTTTAGGTAGGTTTATTCCTAAGTATCTTATTCTTTTGGATGTGATGGTAAACGGGATTGCTTCCATAATTTCTCTTTCTGATCTTTCTTTGTTGGTATATAGAAATGCAGTTGATTTGTGTATTAATTTTGTATCTTGTGACTTTGCCAAATTCATTGATGAGCTCTATCAGTTTTCTGGAAGAGTCTTCAGGATTCTCTAGGTATAGTATCACGTCATCTGCAAATAGAGATAGTTTTACTTCTTTCTTTACAATTTGGATTCCTTTTATCTCTTTTTCTTCTCTAATTGCTGTGGCTAGGACTTCCAAAACTATGTTGAAGAGTAGTGGTGAGAGTGGATATCCTTGTCTTGTCCTGATCTCACTGGAAATCTTTCAGCTTTTTACCATTGAAAATGATGATAGCAGTCAGTCTGTCACATATGGCCTTTATCATGTTGAGGTAGGTTCCCTCTTTGCCTGCATTCTGAAGGGTTTTTATCAGAAATGGGTGTTGGATATTGTCAAAGAATTTTATTGTGCCTATTGAGAGGATCATATAGTTTTTATTCTTCAGTTTGTTCATGTGGTATATCACACTGATTTGTGGATATTGAAGAATGCTTGCATCCCTGGAATAAATCCCACTTGATCATGATGTACAATTCTTTTAAGGTATTATTGGATTAGGTTTGCTAGTATTTTGTTGAGGATTTTTGCATCTATATTCATCAGTGTAATTGGTCTGTAATTTCCTTTTTTTGTGGTATCGTTGCCTGATTTTGCTATCAGGGTGATGGTGGTCTCATAGAATAAGTTTGGGAGTATCCCTTCCTCTGAAAGTTTTGGAATAGTTTCAGAATAGATGTTAGCTCTTCTCTAAATGTTTGAAAGAATTTGCCTGTGAAGCCATCTGGTCCTGGACTTTTTGTTGGTTGGAAGTTTTTTAATCACAGTTTCAATTTCAGTTCTTGTGATGGGTCCATTCATCTTTTCTATTTCCTCTTGGTTTAGTCTTGGAAGATGGTACTTTTCTAAGAATTTGTCCTTTTCTTCTAGGTTTATTGCTTTATTGGCATATAGTTGCATATAGTAGTCTCTTATGATCCTTTGTAGTTCTGTGACATCCATTGTAACTTCTCCTTTTTCATTTCTAATTTTATTGATTTGAGTCCTCTCTCTTTTTTCCGTGATAAGTCTGGCTAAGGCTTTATCAATTTTGTTGATCTTTTCAAAGAACCAGCTTTTAGTTTCATTGATCTTTGCTACGGTTTTCTTCATTTGTATTTCATTGCTTTCTGCTCTGATCTTTATGATTTCTTTCCTTCTGCTAACTTTAGGCCTTATCTGTTCTTCTCTCTCCAGCTGCTTTGGATGCAAAGTGAGGTTGTTTATTTGAGCTGCTTCTTGTTTGCTGAGGTAGGCTTGTATTGCTAGAAACTTCTCTCTTAGAACTGCTTTTCCTGCATCCCCTAGGTTTTGGAGGGTTGTGTCTTTGTTGTCATTTACCTCTAGGTATTTTTTAGTTTCCTCTTTGACTTCTTCAGTGACCCATTGGTTGTTTAGTAGCATGTTGTTTAGTCTCCACGTGTTTGTGTTTTTGGCAGTTTTTTCTTGTTGTTGATTTCCAGTCTTAGAGCATTGTGGTTGGAAAAGATGTTTGATATGATTTCAATGTTCTTAAAGTTTCCAAGGCTTGACTTGTGGGCCAGAATATGCTCCGTCCTAGAGAATGTTCCATGTGCACTTGAGAAGAATGTGTGTTCTGTTGCTTTTGGATGGAATGTCCTATGAAGAGCTCTTAAGTCCATCTAATGGTGGTGGTCTAATGCTTCATTCAGGGCCTGTGTTCCCTTGTTGATTTTCTGTCTGGATGATCTGCCCATTGCTGTAAGTGGGGTGCTAAAGTCCCCCACTATTATCGTGTCATTGTCAGTTTCTCCTTTTAAGGTTGTTAGCACTTGGCTTATATATTGAGGTGATCCTGTGTTGGGTGCATATATATTTAAAATTGTTATATCATCTTCTTAGATTGATGCTTTCATCATTATGTAATGTCCTTCTTTGTCTCTTATAATATTCTTTATTTTAAGGTCCATTTTGTCTGATATGAGTATTGCTACTCCAGCTTTCTTTGGATTCCCTTTTGCATGGAATATTTTCTTCCATCCTGTCACTTTCAATGTGTTTGTGTGCCTAGAAGTGAAGTGGGTCTCTTGAAGACAGCGTATGTATGGATCTTGTTTTTGCCTCCTTTCAGCCAGTCTATGTCTTTTGGTTGGGGGCAATTATTCCATTAACATTTAAGGTACTTATTGAAATAGATATTCTTATTGCCATTTTATTAACTGTCTTGGAATCGGTTTTGTTGCTCTTTGTTCTTCCCTTCTTCTCTTATTCTCTCCTCTTGTGGTTTGATGCCTATCTTCAGTGTTGCATTAGAGTTGATTTTTCTCATTTGTGTGTGTATCAGTTGTAGATTTTTGGCTTGCAGTTACTCTGAAGTTTCGATATAGGTGTCTGTGTATATATATATGAATGATTGTTTTAAGTTGTTGGTCTCTTCATTGCAAGTGCATGTGTAGTGTCCTGCATTTGTACCCTCCTCTTCTCACGATTTCTGATTTTGGTAGCATATTTGTGAAGGGATGATTTCCTATCTTTCCTGTATATGTGCCTTTACTGGTGGAGCCTTGTCGTTTGTTCTATTTTTGTTTCTGGTTGTAGAGTTTTCTTTTCTGCCTAAAGAAGTTCCTTTAGCATTTGTTGTAAA
Organism: Sus scrofa; assembly: GCF_054392235.1. Classification (NCBI taxonomy): domain Eukaryota; kingdom Metazoa; phylum Chordata; class Mammalia; order Artiodactyla; family Suidae; genus Sus; species Sus scrofa. The sequence goes on along the minus strand of NC_139387.1, from coordinate 51,909,519 downwards.
GCTGACTTAGTGTTGCTGAATTCTGTTAGCTTTTGCTCATCTGTGAAGCTTTTGATTTCTCCTTCACATCGGAATGAGAGCCTTGCTGAGTCAGGTAATCTTGGTTGGAGGTTTTTCCTTTCGTCATGTTAAGTTTATCATGCCCCTCTCTTTTGGCCTGCAGTGTTTCTGCTGAAAAACCTGCCAATAACCTTATCGGGGTTCCCTTGAATGTTAGCTGTTTCTTTTCCGTGGCTGCTTTCAAGATTTTCTCTTTTTCTTTAATTTTGGCCAGTTTGATTAATATGTGTCTTGGGGTATTCCTCCTTGGGTTATTTAATATGGGACTTGTTGCACTTCCTTGATTTGAGTGAGTGGTTCCTTTCCCATGTTGGGGAAGTTTTCAGCTACTACCTCTTCAAATATTTCTTCTTTCCCTTTCTCTCTCTCTTCTCCTTCTGGCACCCCTATAATACGGAAGTTGGTGCATTTAATGTTGTCCCAGAGTTCCCTGAAACTGTCTTCATTTCTTTTCAATCCTTTTTCTCTTTTCTGTTCTGCATCCATAATTTCCACTAATCTGTCCTCCATCTCACTTATTCATTCTTCTGCCTCCTGTATTCTGCCATTGGTTGCTTCTAATGAATGTTTTATTTCAGTTATTATATTTTGCATCTCTTTTTGCCTAAATTTTATATCTTGTATTTCTTTGCTCAATGTTTCCTGTAAATTAGTGTCTTTGCCTCCAGTTTATTTCCAGTGTCTTGCATCATCTTCAGCATCAACAGTCTTTTTCCTGGAGGCTGCTAATCTCAAGATCACTTAGCTTTTTTTCTGTATTTTTTAACAACTCCCTTATCTGAGTTATAGTTTTCTGCCTTTTCATTTTTATAGGCTTTTGGTGTGGTCTCCTTTTTGCAGACATTAGAGTTGTCTATTGTCTAATTCTGAAGTCTGCTGCTCTTGTAGCTGAAGTTGATAAGGGGCTTGTTGTAGGCCTCTTCATGGGAGGGACTGGTGCCTGACCCCTGGTAAGTGGGGCTGATTCCTATTCCTCTGGTGGGTGGGGCTTTGCCTCTGAGTGAGATTAGAGGTCGGGCTGTGTGTCTGGGGGGTCTTTAGGCAGCCTGTTTACTGATGGGTGGGACTGTGACCCCACCTGGATTGTTGTTTTGGCTGGGGCTTCCCATTGATGGGTGGGCCCATATTTTCCAGAGAACGGGATGCTCATGAATATTCCCAAGAGCTTTTCCTTCCAATATCATTTCCCCACAAGAAGCCACATTCACCCCTCTTTTCCCAGGAGATCCTCCAAGATCTGCAGTCAGGTCTGACCAAGATCCCCATTGCTTTGCCCTGGGAAAGGCACACATGAAGTCTGTGTGTGCCTTTTAAGAATGTGGTCTTGAGAGAGGACAAGATGGTGGAGGAGTAGGGGGACATGCTCGCCCTCTCCCACAAACACAACAAAAAAAGCACATCTACAGAATAAATGACTTGCACAGAACAGCAACCAATCGCTGGCAGAGGAACCTAAACTCCAATAACGGCAAGAAGTTTGTGACATTACTGGGCAGAACGGGAGAAAAGAGGAGAGTGAGAGAAGGTGAATCCGAGCGGGAGGGGCGCTCCCAAAAGGGAACTGCGGAGGAGAAAGGGATCCCGCACCCTGGAAAGTCACCTACACGGGGGAAAGATCAAACAAACTGGAGGAATCTCCAAATGCAGAGAAGAGTGTAGCAGTAAGTTGGAGTACGGAAAAGCCGATCAAGAATCCAACGGACCATCTGAACTACGGGCACAGTCACTAAAAATTGAGACGCCTGGGTGGGGGCTGTGCACTGAGACCTCGCCTCCGAAGGTTAGTCCCCGAGAAAGGGCTGGGGGATGCCTGGGTGGGGGCTGGGCACCGAGATCTCGCCTCCGAAGGTTAGTCCCCGAGAAAGGGCTGGGGGATGCCTGGGTGGGGGCTGGGCACCGAGACCTTGCCTCCGAAGGTTAGTCCCCGAGAAAGGGCTGGGGGATGCCTGGGTGGGGGCTGGGCACCGAGACCTTGCCTCCGAAGGTTAGTCCCCGAGAAAGGGCTGGGGGATGCCTGGGTAGGGGCTGGGCAACGAGACCTCGGCTCCAGAGGTTAGTCCCCTGGCTGGGGGGGCTGGGCGGAGCGGAAACTGCTTGGGAGGTCTAGAAACCATTTGATGGGGCAGAGACTGCCTGGGAGACTAGAAAACAAAGCTGTCACAGAGGAAGGGAACAATACTCTAGGGGCGCGGAAGTGGAAAGCTGCATCAGAGGGAACCTGGGAGAAGAGCCTGGTCTGTGCCTGTGCTGGGGAGGGGAGAGAAGAAGGGGAGGGTCCCCATAGAATACCCCCCACGCCACAGCAAGCTTACAGGCCCGCTAGCTAGCTGAATGCTGTGCTTCCCAGTGCATCCCCTCCCCCCACCCCTGCCACACCCTACGCTCTCACCAGACCTGGGGCTGCCTGCCATCCAGGAGGGCTGGCCTCAACAATTGCCTGAAGCCTACCACCACAGGGGCTGTCCCTGCACAGGCCTGCTTGCCCTTTGGAGGGGCTACACTTCCGCAGAGCAGCACCAAACACCACCAGCCCCCGAGAAAAGGCCTGCAGCCCAGAAAAGCTAGAACAAGCTTAGCCAGGCTGTGAATAGATCGGCCTAATTCTCAGACGGTTTTTCTGAGTTGGGTTGCCCCGGGGAGGAGCCTCTTGGGTTTCCAACGGCCCTGCTACCCGCCCAAGTCCCCAGGGGGTGCTCTGGTGGATCAGCTGCATAGGACTGCCAGCTCCAGGCAGGACCCCCTGCAGCCCAGAAAAGCTGCAACAAGCCTGGCCGAGTCAGGAAAAGATCTCAGATGGTCCTTCTGAGTCGGGCTGCCCTGGGGAGGAGCCTCTTGGGTCTCCAACGGCCCTGCTACCCACCCAAGCCCCCAGGGGGTGTCCCACTCCCGTGGAATTGCTGCTCAGCACCACCAGCCCCCTGGAAGAGCCCCTGCAGCCCAGAAAAGCTGCAACAAGCTCGGCCAGACTGTGAAAAGATCCACCTACATTCTCAGGCTGTCCTTCTGAGTTGGGCTGCCCTAGGGAAGAGCCTCTTAGGTTCTCAGTGACCCAGATAGATGCTACAGCCCCCAGGGGGTGCTGCACTCCTGAGGAACAGCTGCCCAACACCGCCAACCCCCTGCAAGAACCCCACAGCCTAAAAACACCAGAGCAAGCTCTGCATGACCAAGTGAAATCTGCTACCATCGTGGTGTGGACCTCCCAGTCCTGTCTGCCCTCAGGAAGCCCTCCTTTCCTTCAAAGAAACACTGTTAGCCCCATCAACACTCCAGAAAAGCTACACTGCCTCAAAAAAGATTGACCAACAACGCCAGCCCTCAGGAAATATTCCATGGCAGTGACAAGGCAAACACTGCCCGATAACGGAGAGTACAACTACCTCAGGAGAAAGAAAACAACAAGCAAGATGAAGAAGCTGAGAAACCACTCCCAGTCAAACCAACAGGAGAACTCACCTAAAACAGTCAACAATGAAACAGATCTCGGCAGTCTGACAGACCTGGAGTTCAAAAGAGAGATACTGAAAATACTGAAGGAATTAAGAGATGATATGAACAGTAATGCAGATACCCTCAGAAAGGAACTAGAAAATATAAGGAGGAGCCAGGAAAAACTAGAACATTCATTTGCAGAGATGCAAACTGAACTAGGGGCAGTAAAAACCAGAATGAATAATGCAGAAGAACGAATCAGTGATATGGAAGATAGAATAATGGAAATCACTCAATCTGGTCAACAGACAGAAAACTGAATCAAAAAACTGGAAAGCAATATAAGAGACCTATGGGATAATATAAAGCGGGCCAATCTACGCATAATAGGGATTCCAGAAGGAGTAGAAAAAGATAAGGGAATGGAAAATATATTTGTAGAAATTATCACTGGAAACTTCCCAAATCTAAAGGATACTGTGTTCAAGATACAAGAAGCACAGAGGGCCCCAAACAAACTGAACCCAAACAGACCCACACCAAGACACATCATAATAAAAATGGCAAAAGTTAGTGATAAAGAGAGGATCCTCAAGGCAGCAAGAGAAAAACAGAATGTTACCTACAAGGGAACCCCCATAAGAATATCAGCTGATTTCTCTACAGAAACACTACTGGCCTGGAGGGAATAGCAAGAGATATTTAAAGTGCTAAAAGGAAAAAATATGCAACCTAGAATACTCTATCCAGCAAGAATATCATTTAAAATAGAAGGGGAAATGAAAATTTTTCCCAACAAACAAAAACTTAAAGAATACAGCAACACAAAACCCAGGTTAAAGGAAATATTGAAAGGGCTTCTCTAAACCAAAAAGAAAGGAAGGAAAGGGAAGAAAAAAGAAAAAAAAAATAGAAGAAGAGGCAGAACTAGGACTGAGGAAACCGCAATCAGATAGCAGTCACTCAAATAAGCCAGCATACAGATTTAATCATGAACATGCTTCAAACAAAATAAAATTAAAAAGAAAAAAATAAAAAAGAGTCATCAAAACCATAAAATGTGGGCAAGGGATGTTAGGAAGTAAATAGTAATGAAGTGTTTGAACTTACAGGACCATCAGGCTAAAACACACAATTATGGGAAGGGGTTAGCATACTTAAAAAACAGGGCAACCACAAGCCAAAACCAAATATTGCATTTGCAAAAAATGAAAAAAAAAAGACACTCAAGCAGATAATAACAGGAGACCATCCAACCAAAAAAAAAAAAAAAAAAAAAAAGGAAGAATAGAGAACTATAGAATCAACTGGAACACGAGGTTCAAATGGCAATAAATAATCATCTATCAATTATCACCTTAAATGTCAATGGACTGAATGCCCCAATCAAAAGACACAGAGTGGCTGAGTGGATAAAAAGGCAAAAACCTTCAATATGCTGCCTACAAGAAACTCACTTTAGGACAAAAGATACATATAGATTGAAAGTGAAAGGGTGGGGAAAAATATTTCACACCAATAGACATGACAGAAAAGCAGGAGTCGCAACGCTCATATCAGACAAAATAGACTTTAAAACAAAAGACATAAAGAATGACAAAGAAGGACACTATTTAATGATTAAGGGATCCATCCAAGGAGAGGATGTTGCTATTGTCAACATATATGCCCCAACTATAGGAGCACCCAGATACATACAACAAATATTAACAGACATAAAGGGAGATATTGATGAGAATACAATCATAGTAGGAGACCTAAATACCCCCATCACATCAATGGACAGATCCTCTAGACAGAAAACCAATAAAGCAACAGAGATCCTAAAGGAAACAATAGAAAAGTTAGACTTCATTGATATCTTCAGGACACTACATCCAAAAAAATCAGAATACACATTCTTCTCAAATGTTCATGGAACATTCTCAAGAATCGACCACATATTGGGACATAAAGCGAATCTCAATAAATTTAGGAGTGTAGAAATTATCTCAAGTATCTTCTCTGACCACAATGCCATGAAATTAGAAATCAACCATGGGAAAAGGAAAGAGAAAAAACCTACTCCATGGAGACTAAACAACATGCTACTAAAAAACCAATGGGTCAATGAGGAAATCAAGAAGGAAATTAAAAACTACCTTGAAACAAATGATAATGAAGACACAACCTCTCAAAACCTATGGGATGCTGCGAAAGCAGTGCTCAGAGGGAAATTTATAGCAATCCAGGCCTTTCTCAAAAAAGAAGAAAGATCCCAAATGGACAACTTAACCCTCCACCTAAATGAATTAGGAAAAGAAGAACAAAAAAGTCCTAAAGTCAGCAGAAGGAAGGAAATAAAGATCAAAGAAGAAATCAATAAAATAGAGACTCAAAAAACAATAGAGAAAATTAATAAAACCAAGAGCTGGTTCTTTGAAAAGGTGAACAAAATTGACAAACCCCTGGCCAGACTCACTAAAAAGAGGAGAGAAAGAACCCAAATAACCAAAATTATAAATGAAAAAGGAGAAATCACAATGGATACAGCATCATAACAAAAAAAGCATAAGAGAATACTATGAACAACTGTATGGCAACAAGTTTGACAATCTGGAAGAAATGGACAATTTTCTAGAATCTTACAGCCTGCCAAAACTGAATCAAGCAGAAACAGACCAACTGAACGGACCGATCACTAGAAATGAAATTGAAGAGGTCATAAAATCACTCCCTACAAATAAAAGTCCAGGACCAGATGGCTTCACAGGTGAATTTTATCAAACATATAAAGAGGAATTGGTGCCCATCCTCCTTAACCTCTTTCAAAAGGTTGAAGAAGAAGGAATACTCCCAAAGACATTCTATGAGGCCACCATCACCCTCATTCCAAAACCAGACAGAGATACCACCAAAAAAGAAAACTATCGCCCAATATCATTGATGAATATAGATGCAAAAATTCTCAACAAAATCTTAGCCAACTGAATCCAACAACATACCAAAAAAATTATACACCATGACCAGGTTGGGTTCATCCCTGGTTCACAAGGATGGTTCAACATACGCAAATCAATCAACATCATACACCACATTAATTAAAAAAAAGTCAAAAATCATATGATCATCTCAATAGATGCAGAAAAAGCATTTGACAAAGTTCAACATCCATTCATGATCAAGACCCTCGCCAAAGTGGGTATAGAGGGAACATTCCTGAATACAATCAAAGCCATTTATGATAAACCCACAGCAAATATAATCCTCAATGGGGAAAAACTGAAAGCCTTCTCACTCAAATCTGGAACAAGACAGGGATGCCCACTCTCACCACTGCTCTTCAACATCGTTTTGGAAGTCTTAGCCACAGCGATTAGACAAACAAAAGAAATAAAAGGCATCCAAATAGGAAGAGAAGAGATCAAACTGTCACTGTATGCAGATGACATGATACTATACCTAGAAAACCCTAAGGACTCAACCCCAAAACTCCTTGAACTGATTAATAAATTCAGCAAAGTGGCAGGATATAAGATTAACATTCAGAAGTCAGTTGCATTTCTGTATACCAGCAATGAAACATTAGAAAAGGAATACAAAAATACGATACCTTTTAAAATTGCACCTCACAAAATCAAATACCTCGGAATACACCTGACTAAGGAGGTAAAGGACCTATATGCCGAGAACTATAAAACTTTAATCAAAGAAATCAAAGAAGATGTAAAGAAATGGAAAGATATTCCATGTTCCTGGATTGGAAAAATCAATATTGTGAAAATGGCCATACTACCCAAAGCAATCTACAGATTCAATGCAATCCCTATCAAATTACCCATGACATTTTTCACAGAACTAGAACAAACAATCCAAACATTTATATGGAACCACAAAAGACCCAGAATTGCCAAAGCAATCCTGAGAAACAAAAACCAAGCAGGAGGCATAACTCTCCCAGACTTCAAGAAATACTACAAAGCCACAGTCATCAAAACAGTGTGGTATTGGTACCAAAACAGACAGACAGACCAATGGAACAGAATAGAGAATCCGGAAATAAACCCTGACACCTATGGTCAATTAATCTTTGACAAGGGAGGCAAGAACATAAAATGGGAAAAGGAAAGTCTATTCAGCAAGCATTGCTGGGAAACCTGGACAGCTGCATGCAAAGCAATGAAACTAGAACACACCCTCACACCATGCACAAAAATAAACTCCAAATGGCTGAAAGACTTAAATATATGACAGGACACCATCAAACTCCTAGAAGAAAACATAGGCAAAACACTCTCTGACATCAACATTATGAATATTTTCTCAGGTCAGTCTCCCAAAGCAATAGAAATTAGAGCAAAAATAAACCCATGGGACCTCATCAAGCTGAAAAGCTTTTGCACAGCAAAGGAAATCAAAAAGAAAACAAAAAGACAACTTACAGAATGGGAGAAAATAGTTTCAAATGATGCAACTGACAAGGGCTGAATCTCTAGAATATATAAGCAACTTATACAACCCAACAGCAAAAAAACCAATCAGTCAATGGAAAAATGGGCAAAAGACCTGAATAGACATTTCTCCAAAGATATACAGATGGTCAACAAACACATGAAAAAATGCTCAACATCGCTGATTACAAGAGAAATGCAAATCAAAACTACCATGAGATACCACCTCACACCAGTCAGAATGGTCATCATTAATAAATCCACAAATAACAAGTGCTGGAGGGGCTGTGGAGAAAAGGGAACCCTCCTGCACTGCTGGTGGGAATGTAAACTGGTACAGCCACTATGGAGAACAGTTTGGAGATACCTTAGAAATCTATACATAGAACTTCCATATGACCCTGCAATCCCACTCTTGGGCATCTATCCGGACAAAACTCTACTTAAAAGAGACACATGCACCCGCATGTTCATTGCAGCCCTATTCACAATAGCCAGGACATGGAAACAACCCAAATGTCCATCGACAGATGATTGGATTCGGAAGAGGTGGTATATATACACAATGGAATACTACTCAGCCATAAAAAAGGATGACATAATGCCATTTGCAGCAACATGGATGGAACTAGAGAATCTCATCCTGAGTGAAATGAGCCAGAAAGAGAAAGACAAATACCATATGATATCACTTATAACTGGAATCTAATATCCAGCACAAATGAACATCTCCTCAGAAAAGAAAATCATGGACTTGGAGAAGAGACTTGTGGTTGCCTGATGGGAGGGAGAGGGAGTGGGACGGATCGGGAGCTTGGGCTTATCAGACACAACTTAGAATAGATTTACAAGGAGATCCTGCTGAATAGCATTGAGAACTATGTCTAGATACTCATGTTGCAACAGAAGAAAGGGTGGGGAGAAAATGTAATTGTAATGTATACATGTAAGGATCACCTGACCCCCTTGCTGTACAGTGGGAAAATTAAAAAAAAAAAAAAAAAAAAGAATGTGGTCTCCATTTTCCCCAGTCCTGTGGAGCTCCTGTGCACAAGCCCCACTGGTCTTCAATGCCAGATGCTCCAGTGGCTCTTTCTCCCACTGCCAAGCCCCCACACATGGGGGTTTGATGTGGGGCTCTGAACTCTCACTCCCGTAGGTGAGTTTCTGTGATACAGTTACTTTTCAGTCTGTGGGGCTTCCTACCAAGGAGGTATGGGGTTGCTTATATCACATAATTGCCCCTCCTACCTCTTGATGTGGCCTCCTCTTTGTTTTCTGGAGTAGGAGATCATTTTGAACGTTTTCAGTCCATTTGGTTGAAGATTGCTCAGCATTTGGTTTTAAATTTTGTTGTTTTTAGGAAAATAAGTTGAGCTCCATTCCTCCTATTCAGCCATCTTAATCTCACCTCCCTCTTTTTTTCCCTTCTAATTAAATAAACCTCTCCTATAATATATTAAGTTACAAGTCAATAAGTATCAGCTGTCCTTTCATTTGCCTCCCCCTCTGTAACTAGAAAGTGTTGAGAGAAGCAGTCTTCCAAGGGCCCTGATGTTCTCACTTGTTATGCCAAGAATACAGGGCTCTGGCCACTCTATCTGGGCACATTTTCAGTCTTCCCATAGCAGAGTACTGTAGTTGTGTGAGCAGTGGTGGTCATCTCAGGGTTGGATTTGCAGTGGTAACCTTGAAGGATGAGATAACATCTCCTTTCAGGTAAGTAAGCCTACTTACCATATCTTATAAAAGGATAAATAGCCCATGGTCATTTTTACTCTCCTGTAACCCAGCAAAATGTGTTTGCACAAATCCAACTAATCCTACTCGTGTCACCCGTGGGATTTGGGGGACACAGGAAATTAATGTAAACCAATATGAAGCTTAAGCTGATTGCTATGCAGTGAGTAATAAAGTCCTTTATCTCTGATCCATGAGTTTCATGTCTTATGCCAGCATCCATGAAGTAGGAACAAGGTAACTTGTTATCTTGCCAATAGAGTGCAATATTACACCCTTTGCAGGTCAAAACAGAAAGTATCTCTGGAACTTTACAGCTGAAATATCTTCAGTGCAAGGATTAAGTAGGAATTGTGTAAAATTATTAGCGGATACTCAAGAGATGTGACTTCTCTCTTCTTTTAAGAATTGTGCACTCTGTCTGGAGAGATGCTAAACTACGCTAATTTAAAACGAGATGGAATATGACAGCTCAAACAACCATCATTCTGGATACTTCATCTTTCAATTCTCCACTCATCCTACTCCAAAATGACTATGCATACTTGTTTACTTTACTTTTATCCTCCATTCTTGGTTATGGTAGCTTCATAATCATTGTTATCAGCCAAAAAATAGTCCAGTGCAATTACTTCACATTTGTGAAGGTCTTGCTAATGGACCCAAATACTTGAAATCCACAAGCTATGGCACCAACTATATCACCTCTATGCAGATAGATTTGCCATTGGGATGGGAATATTTGAAGTCCCCTGGCAAGTTATTTCCTTTTGACTATGCTTGGAATTTTACTGTAATCATTTGTCTCCTTGATACTTTTATTTTCTTGAGCTTCTTTGACTTTTTCCTTCCTTTTCTGAGTGAACAGATACTGTTTAGAAATGTTAATCCATTTAATTGGATTATATGCACTTTTTTGACATGAAAGAAACCATTTTTAGCCTAAACTATTTTGTGATCTAAGCCTGGCCACTATGCTTGTCCTTGAACAGTTCTCAGTAATTAATGCTCCTAAGGGAATAAATAATTGTGGGAACAAATGATGGTTATCAGGCAAGAGAAGCAATAATACCAAGGATACCAATTATAAAGACTCGTATTTATGCATCAATGATAAATATCAACCTGAAGTCAGCCCGGTTGTGGGCAGGGCATGGCTCTGAGCACAAAACATGGCCGGATTAGTTGCTGTTGGTGAAGGTGGTAGCAGCAAGAATGAGGGCGATGAGGCCGTGTTCAAGGCAGCCATGAAGGGCTTTGGGAAGCTGAAGGACCTCAATGGTCCCTTCCTCAAGGGTCTTTATATCACCGAACCAAAGACCATTCAGGAACTGCTGTGTAGCCCGTCCAAGTACTGTCTGGAAATCCTGGAGTGGATCTGTATCTGTATCTGTCCCTCCTGGCAGGAAAAGTCCAGCTTGCTGAAGGGGGCCTCAGTGATGGTGATGGTGAAACTAGGCCATAAGCTAATATTGTGTGGGCCTGGTGACTAGGAGCTCCTGAAGGGCCAGGCCTGCACCCAGAAGCAGCTGTGCTTCATGGACCGATGGCTGGATGTGGTCTGGGACCTGATCGTCAGATGCCCCAGCTGCTCCAGCACGAAGGAGTACCTAGAGGCCATCAGGGAGAAGAATGTGGCACTGCTGGGGAGCTCCTCTTGAGTCCTGACCTGCAGACGTTCCTGAGCCCGGACTGTGACCTGGAGCCCCTGGACACGCAGCCTCTTCTGGACAAGCAGGGTGATGACTGGCAGAGCACCAGCCTCGCTGTCCAGTCAGAAGAGAAGGTTCGGAGCTGGCCCCGGGCAGCTGTAGGAGAGCGCCTTGAAGCTCCAGGTGCTCAGGATGGAGCACAAGCAAGGGGCCACTGTGTGGTGACACCAGCATCCTTGACCAGAAGCTGCGCCTGGTCAGCTCTGACTTCTGCCAGCTCATCGTGGCTTTCCTGCAAGTCTACCACGACGAGCTGAGTGGGTGCTGCTGGCGCCCAGACCCCTACCTCCACCCATGTGGCTTGTCATCCAGGCTGTGTACCAGGCTCTGACTTCGTGCAGCCAACTGTTGAAAGTGGTCGTGGATGTCACTGACACCTTAGTGAAAGCCATGGAGATGGTCAAGCAGCAGCAGCAGTAGCAGGGCAAGCAGATCTGTTGGGGCAGCAACAACTCTGTGATGAGTCTAGTCACCAAAATGGAAGAGCTAACCCAGAAATATAAAACCTTCAATGTCAGTCTGCACAGGGGCTCGGAGTAGTCTGGGCACCCCCTCCAGATGCCCAGTGCCTTCAGCTCATAGTCCTAGAGAACAGCCTTGTGGTTTCCAACAGGGAGTGGGGAAGGAGTGGGAAGGACTGAGAGTTTGGGGTTAGTAGATGCAAAGTATTACATGTAGAATAGGTAAGCAATGAGGTCCTACTGTATAGCACAGGGAACTATATCCAATCACTTGTGATAGAACATGATGGAAGAGGGTGAGGGCAGAGGGAGGTGGACAGTGTGAGCTGGAGAGAAAAGAAAGCTCATCTTCAAAGAAAAAAAATTCAACTTGAAGTGCTCAGCTGCCAGATCAACTGGAACCTAAGGGATGAGGATATTGACCTTTTACGACCCTTGTGACTTCAATGAACTAAAGCCTGGACTTTCACCACCAAGCTACTTCATGCATGTGCATATTCCCTTAGCTTAAAAATTCCCCAGTTTTGCTGTTTAGGGGACTCTGCCTTGGGAAAAATCCTCAGTGTTCTTACTTGCTGTAACTAATAAATTCTTAATTCTCCTGATCTTTGCTTTGGTTGTGTCCACGATTATCTGTTCATTATTATCTGTCCACTGTTATCTGTTCAACACCCACTAAGAGGCAAATCCAGTTTTTCGGTAACAGTGTGTATGTATATGTATCAATTATGTATACATTTTAGTGTACCTTTGTGAGTAAAACTGCTGGGTCAAAGGACTTATGCATTTTAGATTTTGATTAATATTGTCTGATTGTATTAAAGAGTAATTTTATTTCTCCCTTTTCCAGGTTCAGGCACTTTACAACATTCCTTAAGAAATAACAGGAGTTCCTGTCATGGCTCAGTGGTTAACGAATCCGACTAGGAACCATGAGGTTGTGTGTTCGATCCCTGGCCTTGCTCAGTGGGTTAAGGGTCTGGCATTGCCGTGAGCTGTGGTGTAGGTTGCACATGAGGCTCGGATCCCGCGTTGCTGTGGCTCTGGCATGGGCTGGTGGCTGCAGCTCCGATTCGACCCCTAGCCTGGGAGCCTCCATATGCCGTGGGAGTGGCCCTAGAAAAGGCAAAAGACAAAAACAAAACAAAACAAAACAAAACAGGAGTTCCCATGGTGGCGCAGTGGGTTAAGAATCTGACTGTAGCAGCTTAGATTGCTGTGGAGGTGTGGGTTTGTTTGCTGCTGCAGTGCAGTGGGTTAAATGATTTGACATTGCTACAGCTCTGGCTTGGGTAGCAGGTGCAACTTGAATTCAGTCCCTGACCTGGGAACTTTCATATACTCCAGGTATAGCCATTAAAAAGAAAAATAGAGGAAGGAAAAAAAAAAGAAATGACAACACATTTCCAAGTTGAACATTGACAATTTGGATTTGAATACAATCAGAGGAAGCCCCTAGGATGGTGAGATTTTCATAACAGAAATCTTATGAGGAAGGAAATGGGGTTTTAGCTTAAGGACATAAAGCATTGCAACAGAGAGGGCAGAGAAAGGGGAGAGAACAGAGTTCTAGCTTTTGGAAGGCCAACACATACAAAAGAAATGGGTTCTGGGGATAAAAAGCCTGTGGGGAGGAGAAATTTAACTATAGTATTTTAAGGTTTCAAGAAAGAGAATATATTCGTATGCTACTTATGCAGAAAATAAAAACAATGAAAATAAGAAAAAAAATCTGTCTTTTCCATCTAGAGAACAGGAGGGTGTACATGTGCAGGAGGCAGATTTCACCTCAGTTGGAGGAAGGACTTTCTTATAAGGACTGTCTATACCCGGAATGGGTTGCTTTGAGCCCATGGGGTGGTCTGACAAAGGCTGGGTGCCCAACCCTCAGCCAAAACCCTTCCTGTACTGGGCTGGAGGAAGAGGCTCTGTTAAATGACCCTGAAGACTCTATTATCCTATCCTTCCTTGAACTAACATTTATTGTTTACTTTGTACCAGGTGTTCTACCAGAGGGGCAAGTGTGGGTTATCTCCTTGAACCTCACCATGAATCTGTGAGGAAAAGAAATGTAATTAGATCCAGTGTTTCCATTTAACAGACAATAGAATCACAGTTGAGAGTCTTTTGTTTGGGTTTGGTTTTTTTGTTTTAATCTGACCTTCCTCTCACCCCTGCTGCTTCCATTCCAAGTCTTGGTTTAAATATGATGACTCCAAGACACCAGCCAGTCACAACATTGGTTAACTGGGAAGGTATAATTCACTGGGAAAATGTGCCTGGTGATGTAGTTTGTATGGATGCTCTGAGAGGAAGAGGGAGGGATTCCTCATGGGAAACATCATAATTGATACCTACTGTTGCTGGATACTGTGTAGATTACTAGGGATACTAGGGTGACTGGGACCCAGTTCCTGCCCTCAGGGAGATTTCAGATCAGAAGCAGATGCAGGCATGTGAACAGAAAAATGACAAAGCATCAGGTGCTTGACTTGGATTTAATGCAGAGTGTGAATTTCCTCTAAGTTTTGGGGAAATTCTTAAATGAAAGGGCTGTACAGCTGGAATTCCTGTTTTCAAAGAGTAAGAGTTACTTAAGGTGGAAGGGAGATAGGGTGGGCCTGGATTTGGACACTAGAGGGAAAAGGAAGGGCTGAAACTATACTTTTGGCCCAATGTCAAAGGTTTAGTTTGGCTGGAAGGCAGTGTGGGAGAAGTCACATCTGAACTGGAAAGGCCGATAAAGACTTTTCATGGCCTAGCTAAGGAGTTTGGATCTCTTCCTAAGGGCAAAACTTATTTAAATGTATAGAGTAGTTTATTACGTATTTATAAAATCAGGTTGCAGTGACACGCCCCTGTTTCCAACAGTAACTTTCTCCTATTTGAGGTGACTTTAGATTGGTTTCATTTTATCCAAAGGCTGAGAGTCTATCCCTTTCCACACTAATTTAGTGAGATGAGAATCTGGAGTGCATGTGGGCCTTTGATGTACTGTCTCTTCAGAATGCTTCATCCAACAGCCTTAAAAAATCAAACTAAATTACAGTTTTCTGATAATTTCTGCTGTACAGTAAAGTGATCCACTCATACATGTATGTATATATGTGTGTGTATATATATATATATATATATATATATCTGTCAGGAAGGAAAGCATCCACATTTGACCCTTGGAGCTAATGGCTTGGATAGCTCCCCAGGGCCCTGTAATCAGAGGCTTGGAAGGTTGAGAAGTTTGGGGGAAGATGAGAGGCAGATCACGGAGGCATAGTCGTTTGGATGCACAGCCTAGGGGACATCTTTGGTTAGCTTCACATTCTTTTTGGAAGGCTCAGGGAGGAGGCTCCAACCATGGATTCTCTCCCTCATGCTGCCTCGTGAGGAGGGTCTGACACCCCAAGCCTGGGAGCCCATGCATGGGTCAGTTTTTCTACTCAAACAAAATAATACACTTCTTACTGGGTTATGGGGGAAGGTGCTAGAAATCCCTCCTGGGATGTTTGTTTGTTTTTGGTGGTCTTCCTACTTTGCCCCATGAAGTATTCTGTGGTATAGGAAATAAAGAAAAATCAATAGGTTGGTAGTCTGAGTTCTTAAAGAAGGAAGGCACTTCTAGAAAAGAACCTCAAAAGAGTTCCAAAATGCTCTAACTGTCCTCCTTTTTGTCCAAGGCTCTACTGATGAGAAAGCCTGCTCCTTGAGGCTTTGAATGGCTCCCGGTGAGGGATGGCATCTTAGACAAATATTTTTCCCTTTTTCTAATCTTATTTTAGGATTTTCAGTTTTGCATAGGAAATATATAGCATCTGGTGAAATTATCTCACCCTATCTGAATTTCATTCCTTCCATCAGGAGACTCATGTAGATTTCCACTGATTTCACTAAAAATGCCACATATGTGTCTTAGATCAAATAGTACCCCGTGGGGCTATGTATATGTGTATCATAAAATAATTTTTTTCCATGGAGTTGCTTACACATGAAATATTTATATATTCCAGTGATGAAGATCCTCCCCAATCCAATGTGTGCTGGAGGGAATAACCACATTCCCTCTCTTCCTCCTCCAGTCAAATCTCATGCATTTTTTTTCTTTTTGTCTTTTTAGGGCCGCACCCATGGTATATGGAAGTTCCCAGGGTAGGAGTCCAGTCACAGCTGTAGCCACCAGTCTACACCACAGTCATAGCAATGCGGGATCCGAACCACTTCTGTGATCTATACCATGGCTCACAGCAATGCCAGATCCTTAACCCACTGAGCAAGGTCAGGAATTGAACCCGTGTCCTCATGGATGCTAGTTGGGTTTGTTAAACACTGAGCCACAACGGGAATTCCTAAATCTCACTCATTTTGAATAAAACAAGGGATTTGGAGGTATCAATTTTATAGTGAGCCAGAAAATACAAGCATGTGCACACTGAGGTATATGGAATGATTGGCCAACAGGGACCTGCTGTATAGCACAGAGAACTATATCCAATATTCTGTAATAATCTATGTGGAAAAGGAATCTGAAAGAGAATGGATGTGTGTACATGTGTAACTGAATCACTTTGTTGTACAGCAGAAATTGTCACAACCTTGTGAATCAACCATACTTCAATTAATCTTTTTAAAAAAAGACTTTTTGAACATAGGCATAGGACTGTCAGGCCAGTTAAAAGATTCCAAGGAGGAATGTGGGGTGTTGGGGCAACACTGAACTTAAATAAAATATGTATATAAAATATATACATAATATATTTAAATATATATTTATATATACATTTTATATATTTATTATATATATTTATAAATATATATTTATATATAAATTTTGCAGACACATACTTGGGAAAGAGAGATCATAATAACAGAGGCAAATGGCAAGGAGTAGAAGGCCAGCAGGAATGAAAGATGAGAGTGAGAAGAGCTGGTTACTGCAGAGGGTAAGTTATCTAGGAAGTGATCCTAGGTGGGAGCTCTGATCCATGAATTTCTGTCCATGACCCTGTACCTAAGGAAAGAGACCTGTCACAGGGTTCCATTTAGTGGGTCACACAGGTATGGACTGGGCAGTTTAGCTTGGAGCTGAAGATGTGGCTTGGAGGAAACCTAGAGGACTAGATTTTCTAGGAGGTAGCCACTGGCCTGGGAGATATGTTTTGCTGTGCAGTAGAAAATTGACAGAACACTATAAACCAACTATAATGGAAAAAATAAAAATCATTTAAAAAAATAAAATAAAAACCCCAGAGGAAAAAAAAGAGTCAATATTAAATGTCAAGTTAGATTTATGACAAACTGCAGACTTGTAGCTCATATATTGGTTTATATATTTTTTATCCCTAAATGAACCCTACTGCAATAAAGTATAATATATATCCAAGATATCTGGTTCTAGAATATACAAATGTGCATCTCTGAAGAGACATCATGCAGAGGAGAAAGGAAGAACTCCACTTGAGCTCCAAATCTGCACACTGGAAAGCAGACCAATATTTACATTCTTATGCAGAGTGTAGTCATTTCCTAATGTGCTGTAACGAAGTACCACAAACTGGGTGGCCTAAAGCAGTGGGAATTTCTTCTTTCAGAGTTCTGGATGCTAGAAGTCTGAAATCAAGAAGTTGGCAGTATTGCTTGCTTTTGAGGACATTGAAGGCAAATCTGTTCTATGCATATCTCCTCATTTCTGGTGACAGCTGGTAATCCTCGGCATTCCTTGAGGTGGAATCACTCCAGTCTTTGCCTCCATCTTCACAGGGTGTCCTTCTGGTATCTCTGTGTTTTCACCTGTGGTCTTCTTATAAGTATGCCAGTCACATAGGACTAAGGTTCACTCTACCTTAGAATGACCTCTTCTTTACTAGTTACATCTGTAATTACCCTGTTTCCAAAAAAGGTCATATTTTTCAGTACTGGAGGTTAGGGCCTCAACATATCTTTTGGAGCAATGCAATTAAACCCATAAAATAAAGTCAATAGTGAACACAGGAGTCTTCGGGAAGTTGCGTTACAGCCAACAGTTAAGAAAACTCAGGAGTTCTTGCTGTGGCTTGGCAGGTTAAGAGCCCCACGTAGCATCCATGAGGATGTAGGTTTGATCCCTGGCCTTGCTCAGTAGATTAAGGATCTGGCATTGCCACAAACTGTGGCATAGGTTGCAGATGCAGCTTGGATCCCATGTTGCCATGGCTGTGGTGTAGGCCAGCAGCTGCAGCTCCAGTTCAACCCCTGGCCTGGGAACTTACATATTCATCAAGTGTGGCCATTAAAAAAAAAAAAAAAGAAAGGAAACTCACATTTCTGTCTATGTAGCCTTAACTTGAATCTGAAGCTATTCTATTCTCCAACGAGCTGCTGCTGAATTAATTTATACTTGAAAGATGAAAGGAATGAGAACAAGCAAACAAAAAAAAAATAATTGTAGAGAGAGAGAAAAAAAACCTGGATGGAAAGTAAAGAAAGATAAGAATTTCCAAAACACTTTCTTGCTATCAGGATTTTATATCCATTCAATCAAATCTTAATATTCTTCTTACATTTACCAAATCTCAAAAATACAGAAAATTACATTTGAGATATGAAAGAGGGAAAAAGTCCTTAAATGGAAATCATTGAAAACATTTCAAAAACACACTGTGCTATAACATGAAAGTCAAAACAAAATTTAGAATTTGTTTTCTCTGAAAGTCTAGCAGTTGAAGTATCACAATGATGAATGGATGTGGGGTCCAGTAATGCTTCTTCACCACGACTAATTCACCTGCTGGATTTTAACAAAATATGCCTACATCTCTTCTTCTAAGAGGAGTCTAGCCTTCCACTTCCTGTACATGATTAGGCCTTAAATTGTGCCTGCAGGCCCATATGTGAAATATGTACTACATTGTTGCTCTCAAGGGTTGATGGTAAATGTAACATCATGTTGTGCAAAAAAGAATTTCACTGTGATTTAATAACTAACATACTCAGAGGGAGCCATTACTTCAAACAGCATAATAACACAAGAATACATTGGCTGACGAGAACTGAGCCAATTGGGATCAACTACCCTGTCATCATTCGTGCAGCAGAACGTAAATATGGAGCAGATGAAAGGAAATGTGCAGGTCAAATGGAATGAATTGTTCCAAACTGTCACAACTGAAAGATAATGCTCTGCTTGAGTAGAGAGGAAGGAATAAGTAGACGTTTTCTAACCATTAAATACAAGAAGAAAACCAAAGCTTTTGAATTGAAGCAATTGTCTCAGTCTAATGACTTCATATTGTCTTTGTATACTGGGGAAACAAGATGTCAAAAATAATCCATTAAAAAAAAACAAGCAAGAAAGATATAAGACCTATTGAAAGGAAACTATGAAGATTTAAATAAGTGGAGAGACAAACTGTGTTCCTGGATGCAAATACTGTAAAGATGTCATTTGAATCAGTAGGAGAAATAACACTATGGGAAAACTGGTAGTCTATTTAGTCTATTTGGAAAACACTACATTAAGATGCATTATCTAGCTCATAACATTCATTCAAAAAAATCCAGATGGATTACAAATGTACAATGTGAAAAATGAAATTATGGAAGGATTAAAAGTAAATTTAAAAAATGTTTAAAATCATGTGGGGAAAGGTTTTCTTCCCAAACGCAAAACCCAGAAGCTATACAATAAAACAAGAGATTTAATTACATAATGTTTTTAGAGTTTTGTACTCAAGAGACATAAAAAATGAAAAACCTAGTTGGAGAAAATATATGCATCTCATAATATAAAGATTAATATTCAGATCATATTAAAAGATCCTAAAAATCAAGAAGAAAAGATAAATAATCTGAAAGGAAAAAGATAAGGTTAAAGTAAGCATGTTGAAAGAGGTAATTCACAAAGAAGACATTTGAAGAGCCAACAAACATAAACGTCCTATTTTTTTTTTTTTTTTACCAATCAGAGAAGTTTAAACACACAAAAAATATTTTGCCTCTCAGTTTAGCAAAAATGAAAACAATGCTATTATTGATGCTATGGCTAGGATACAGGCAACTCTGCTTATGAGAGAGAATATTCAAAATCTTTCTTAGAATATAAAATGTGCACATGCCTTTATTCTGCAATTCTACCTCCAAGACTACATCTATTATAAAAAATTCAAATATACATAAATATAAATGTACAAGAATATTTATTTCAGTATTACATATGTTATGAAAAAAATTCAAGCTGAACACAATGGCAATCAGTATGGGTTTGGCTGAACAAAAGTATCGTCTCAGTTTGAAATATCACTTCTGGCAGGATGGGCTAGGTAATGCTGCTATGAGAAGACAATCTCAAATTCTCAGTAGGTTAAATAAACAACGATTTATTTTCACTAATGGTACATGTTCATTATGGCTCAGGTAGTGTCTGTGCTCTGCGTCATCTGTCCTTTGAGACCCGCACTGACTTTAGCTGTCACATTCTAGAACATCGCCCTTTACTACGCAGGGAAATATAGAAGGTGTTGAATTGTAGACATCGAATCTTTAAGGCTTCTACTTTAAGGTATCATTTTATCACTTAGGATCACATTTGATTTCATTAGGTGGCCACACCTCGCTCCATGGGGCAGGGGAATTGTGTTCTGATGCTGAATTTAAATAATCAGTATAAAACTCTAAGGACAATTACAAACATTATGCAGATATTTACCCAGAATATATCAAATCTATCTGTACTATTGATAAAATGATATGCAAGCTAAGTATATTTTTCACAAAATTAAAACAAATTGTAGACAGTAAACGGACTAACATTCATCAAATTGTACCCTTAAAATCTGTGAATTTTATGATATATAAATCACCTCAATAAAGCTATTTTTCTTTTTCTTTTGTCCACACCTGTGGCATGTGGAAATTCCTGGGCCAGGGATTGAACCTGCACCATGGCAGCAACCCAGGCTACTGTGGGGACAACATCAGATACTTAAGCCACTATGTTACAAGGGAATTTCCAATAAAATTATTATTATTTTTTAAAGTTTCAGAGCATGTGTGTATTACTTAATACTGCATTTGGCTCATGTAGCAGAGACCCAACTATAATGGCTTAACCAAAACAGGCTCTTGCTTTTCATACATAATAAAAGAAGTCAGGATGTAGGCAGTCTAGGGATGGTTTATCTGCTTGAGGAAGTCCTCAACGATGTAAATTCCCGCTCATCATCCTAACGTGTGGCTTTAATCCTCACTTTTGCAAGATGGATGCCGTATCTCCAGGCATTGGATCATCATCCCTGCAGGTAGCTTCAAATGATGATAGCAAATGTTATCTTTCAGTAGGGCACATTGCCACTCCTGATACAGTCAACACGTTGTTAATAAGAAAAAAGGGGAGAATGAAAGAATAGATATTTGGTGGGTAAAAGGCTCTTTTTATATCACACTCTTCTTTGGTAACATAATATGAATACTATCTCATTTCATTATTTTTTTCTTGAAAATATGCACTATCCCCAGCTGTTGGACAATTAGATCATTCCTTATTTCCACCATTTTACATAATGCTGCAATTAACATTCTTGTATGAAAATTTGTCTAAAAATTGTTTTTTTTAGTATCTATGGCACTGATGATCTGAAGTTTACAAAGAGCTTAAGAGAGTTTAAGGCTTCTTTCTCACTTTTTTCCAGTTCCATGTTATTGTGCAGCAAAACTTAAAACACCTTTTAAACACTTGCCAGTTACTTAGGATATGAACAAGTCTTCTCTAATTTAAGTTATTATAGAACTGTTAGGCCAGGACTAAAGATTATGTTTCTTAAGAAGTGTAAATATTCAGAGGCAGCATTTAGAAAATAGAGTTTTGAGAGAGTGTCAATGACTGTGTGACTTACTGACATTTGGTGGTGGATTAAAGAGGCAGTGTAGTCTTAACAGTAGGGGTGGCAGCAGGTGGCAGTACCATTAGTAGAAATAAAGGCACTGGCTGGGGTATCCACTTGGGGTGTGGAGGTGGTGGTAAAGGAAGGTGATGGTGAGGAAGAATGCTAGGGCTGGTGGTGGTGGTGGTGAAGGTGGGAGCTAGAGATAGTGAAGATGCTCTGGTACATTAGAGAGAACAGGCCAGTCACAATACTGATCACTGTGGTTGTCACAGAATAATTTATAGGTTACTTCTTATGCACTTTTACAAACCCTCTTTGAGTTGCTTCTTACTGCAAACAAACATTGTTGTAGTAGTAAGTTCCAAGCAAGCTTCAACACTCCACGAGGTATAACTTGATATAACTTTAGAGTCCTTTGTACTGATTTGTTGCTGCCTACTTCTTATTCCTTTCCTGAGTCTTCTCTGATGCTGCAGCCTTGATGCTCATGGATTCAGGCTTGGCACTTGTGCATATGGACTCCACAAATGCCCATGGAGCTATCCTTGACCAAAGTGACATGTAAAGTGATAGATAAGTGTTTTCCAATATTGTTTCTTGGGCAAGCCATCCAGATATGTATTCCAAGAAGCTCCTTCAGAGAATTCCACAGAACTGAGCTCCATTTTTCCCATACTGGTGGCTAACTCAGTAATGCATCCTCAAATTGACCTTTTCTCACTCCCTGCCTTACTTTACTCCTGCTTTTTATTGCTACTTTCTTGAATCACATTCCCAATTAAGTACCTGATCAAAAGCCTTTGTTTTAGGTTCAGCTTTTGTGGGAACTCATTTTAAGGCCAGGAAAGCTATTTCAGTAAGGACTTTATGGAATGACACTATCCAGGTTGATTATCTACAGTTTAGAAATATATTTTTATATATTTGAGTATTGCAGAACTGATCCAATGGCAATTTACCACCCTTGAAACCACTAGTGTATCTCTAGTACCTAACACAGTATTTAGCACAAAGCAGGTGCTCAGTAAAGCACCATGAATAAATAAAATAATGAATTACAAAATAACTGATTTTGAGGCCCAAGTGCCAAGCTTACAGAAATACTCACATCTCAATCAGAGTTGGTATTTATTTGTGAAACCAAATAAAATTAGAAAATTCCTTAGTGAATCCAGAATTAGAATAGAGTTGGGTAATATAAGAAATAATGCTGTGAAGCAAAAGCTGACTAATAGACCAACCAATCTGACATAAAAACAGTGTGACTCATTCTGGGCCTCTTCTCTGGAAAAAACTATATAAACTTAAAATTTTCTTACTCTCAAAAACTCTTCTTTTGTCCCCTTTTTAACTCCATCAACTCATCATGTGTTTTTACTCTCCAATGTAGTAGTAATATCAAAATTTTCAAGCTTAAATTGATCTTCCTTAACCTTGGCTACATTTTTTTTTTTCTTTTTAGGGCTGCTCTTTCAGCATATGGAAGTTTCCAGGCTAGGGCTTGAATGGGAGCTACAGCTGCCGGACTACACCACAGCCATGGCAACACTGAATCCAACCCTTATGCCACAGCTTGCAGCAATACTGGATCCTTAATGTACTGAGCAAGGCCAGGGATCAAATCGACATCCTCATGGACACTATGTCAGATTTTTAACTTGCTAAGCCACAAGGGGAACTCCAACCTTGGCTAGATTTTAAGGGATCCTCGTTTGCTTCTATATCGTAAGCTGACTCCAAATCACAGTACAAGATGAGCTATTTGTAGGTTGATTTCTGCAGAAATTTCATCCCATAGACCCTCCATGAGCTTTTGTATCTAACCCCAAATTTTGACATAAAGCTTACTGTTGATTCCACTATATCTGACAATTTTAGTCTTAGAGCCCAATGGATCACCCTCTGCTGAAGAGGACAGACTCTGAGCTTTCAGTTTTTTTCAAATTGTAGAACATGAAGATTGGGCAAAGACCCACTGGACCACCTACTCTACTACCACACACACATGCACAAATCTGGAGAAATCTTTTCTCAAATTAATAATCATTTCTGAGGTTACAATTTAAAAATATTGATTCTTACATTTTGATTTAAATTCAACAAGTCAATTAAAATAAATTTGAAACACACATTTAGGCTGAGTTTTAGAAAGGATATGTAATTGGCCACAGGACCACCTAGGACATGCAGGACCACCAATGGCCCTGAGATTATAATTTGAGAACCATTTATCTATACCACAGCCAACGTACATTCTGGCAGAGACTGAAATGAAATAAACATGTTTCATATTTGTTAATTTAACTTTCATCTTCTTTTTAAAAACAAACTTTTTTTATCTTTCCTGATTGGTGTGCAAGGAGTCAGCCTTAACATTGTCACCTCCTCTTGTTCCGGGAAAAGAGAATCTAGAAAAACAAGACAAAGGCTAACAGTAGCCTTAAAGATCCAGCTTATAGCTGACTGGTGAATCTGAGTGTACTGAGTTAACCATTTCAGGGAGCTGGCCCAGACCACCTGTTACATGTTTCTGAAAGTGATAACACTTTTTCTAGTAGATGTGTTAACTGCAGTTTACCTTTAAACTGTTCTGTAAAATGTAAAATGAGTTGTGGGCAGGATTGCTATGTGTTACTCCAACATCCATTCTCCCATTCCTTTTGATATTTTGCCCAGCTGAGAGTCTAGACTTCTTAGCATCCCTCTCTATTTGGGGGCCATGACTAAAGTCTGACCAGCAAGATACATAAGGTTGTGTTGGGTGGGAGATTCTATGAAGCCTTCTTGAAAGGAGAGGGGGAACATGAGAACTCCTCGGTCACCTCCTCCTTCTTGCTCCCTGAAACGTGGATGTAAAGATTTGAAAGTGAGGATCACAAGGAGGATGTGCTCCTGGACCTTAAGAGCACCTTTACAGATGCTGAGGATAATGGAGCAGCAAGTCAAGAGGAACTGGGCACAAGTAAAGCCATCACTAAACAGGAAAGAAACTTTTCTCAAACATAATCCTAACATGGAAGGAAGGCCAAAAGACAGTGAGTTTGTCATCTGGAAGCACACAGCGGCATAGCTACTGTCCATCCTGCTTTCCTCCCTCTACAGCCATCAAGTGTCTAGAGGAAAGGGTACCTTCTCAGGTCATGATGTGGGGAATACAATGAAATCTCTTCCTCTTTACAGGAGCCATTTTATTTATTTCTTTATTTATTAAAAAAAATTGGCCATGACCATGCACGTGGAAGTTTCTGGGCCAGGGATTGAAACCATGCCACAGCAGTGACAAGACCAGATACTAAAACTAATGAGCCACCAGGGAACTGCTATTGGAGCCATTTTAACAATAGCACATTCAGGTTGTCTTTCTTCTCTTCTCCTTCCTTCTTTCCTTTGTTTCCTTCTTCCTTTACTCCCTCCTTCTCTTTCTTCCTTCCTCCCTCCCTCCCTTCTTCCTTCCAGCCTCTTCTGAACTACCTTACTATGTCTGAGAAATTCCCATCTCTATGAGTCTTGGTGGGATGCAAAAAAATCTAAAAGCATCAGTTTCTCATTTCCCTCACTCGCATAGACATTAGCCAATCAGATGACACCAAGAAGTAGGGATGAGAAATTCTTTATGGAGAAAGTTGTAGACATGGTAGCATCCTTCAAAGGCAGTGGTGTTAAGGAACTAGCTATGACAGCTGTCAATGCCCTTCAGCCACCAACATCAAGGGCCACATCTGTAGTTGAACAAGGTTGAGTTTATTGCTGACTGCAGTGAGATTGTGCAAATCTTGAAGGACCTCAGGGTATCTCAGTAAGAGAGTATTAGAACAAAACCTGTTCTAGGACTTGGACTTGGGTTGATAATTTCAGAGATAGTCAGTGAAAGAAGGGTTCATTCTAGATAGAATACTGTCAGAACACAGGGGCGATTCTATTTGTCTCAGTAAATTTTATCCACGGGGATGGCAGACTTGAGCAAGGATAAAGCTGTAATTGGTAAAGAAGTAGCAAGTACTCAGCAAAAGGGGAGATGTTTCAGATTCTGTGTTGCCCAGGAACTTTGTCTGAGATAGATGCTCTATAAGAATATGTTCAGCAAGAGAACAGTATGGTTAATTGTTTAAATGTCAGATGGGGTCAGTTCTTGGATATCAGGGGCTGCTTTTTTTCTTTCCTGTGGAAACTATCAGACTTCAGCAGTATAAGTGGTGTAAACTGGGGTGTCTGATGTTCGGTGCAGTTGTCCTCAACAGACAGATTCTGCATTGTAATGTCCGTCATGTTTTATTTTCTTCCTGCCCATTTTCTGAGGCCACTTTCCTAATCTTTCAAATAATTCGGGGAACTACCCAATACGCTATCAATAATTTTTTTCCTATTTAAATCAGTCAGAGTCAACTAAGACCCTTATTACTTGCAAAGCTATTTCCTTGTGTATAATAATAAATATCTTACAACAGAAAAATGAAAGAAATATAGCTATGATTTACTATACTCTGGGAGGAATATATTGCATTATTGTATATTGTATGCTAAAGATATTTTACAATTTTTAAATTAATTAATCTCTTAATTAATCTTTCTTTTTACAGCCACACTCGCAGCACATTGAAGTCCCCAGCCACAGCAACACCAGATCTGGCGCCTACACAACAGCTTGCAAGGCTGGATCCCTAACTCACTGTGCAAGGCCAGGGATCGAACCTGCATCCTCACAGACACTATGTCAGGTTCTTAACCTGCTGAGCCACAAGGGGAACTCCATATTTTGTTATTATAAAGCTATAATTATACAATTCTGGAAAATCTCTAGTCTCCATATGAATGATGATTCTTTCAAGAGAATCTGGGAGCATAGATGGAACTATTAAACCTGAGCTGATCAGTCTGAGTTTCAAGGAATGTCCTTCTAACCTCTTCATGAACAACAGACACCATGTTTTAGACAGGAAATAGAACTGTAGAATATCACTCATAAACCAGTGCAAAACTTTGAATAAGAGATTTAGGGGTTTGTTCAGCTTTTCAAAAGCAAGTTCATTATAGAATACCTAAATAAATGTCATCACATTCCAAAAAAAAAATAGCAAGTTCAATGAAATAAAGGCTATATTTACGTATTCTTTACACACACACACATACACACAGCCAGTTAATGGATGAACAATGAGGTACTACTGTACAGCACAGGAAACTACATCCAATCTCTTGGGATAGAACACAATGGAAGATAGTATGAGAAAAAGAATATATATATATATATTCTTATATTTATATGGCTGGGTCACTATGCTCTACAGCAGAATTTGACGCAACACTGTAAATCAACTATACACTAATAACAATAAAGTAAAATAAATTTTAAAAAAGCTAGGTGTGATCTGCAGCCACATTATTCCCATACAGCCCTACCCCCAGTCATGCCTGTTTGTACCAGGATTCAGCCCCTGAAAATGGTCTTAGTCAATCCACAGGCTGGGTGAAAATATCAGATCTGTGTAGGATTCCTGTTGTTGGAATTTCAGGGGACTTCATTTTCTCTTACTTCCTCCTCTGAAACTTTATAATTTCCCACACTTGATTTGAGCTAGCCTAAGCAATTCTATTCAAAGCAAAGTGGCGCTACTCTACACCCCCCTACTATGAGCCAGGACGTGTACTAGGACTGGGAAGGTGAGTAGACTCTCCTTGTCCATCCATCCCCCAAACCCCTACCTGCTTACAGGCCACTTGGGTGAGAAGGCAGAGAATAGGCTGCAAGCTCATTATTGTAAAGAAGTGTCAACAGTGTCTGTAGCCCTGTTGTTTAGTTCAGCCCCCTTCCTCAGTGTGACACTCCTCGAACCCGGGTTGTTCTCCCCTTAGGTGTGGGGGCGTCAGAAGTGCCAGGGCTGTGGTGAGAATTGGAGGGGTATAAAGGAGGAGGCCTCATGGACTTTGGAGGCATATGCGGCAGTCATTCCTGCCCACCTGGCAAGAAGAGGGGACATGGAGCCAGAACCTTCTCTGCTGCTGGGGCAGATGTACACAGAGCAGAGCCAGATCTCAGAACCAGGCTGATTTCCCTCCGGTCATTGCTGGGAGGGAAGGAGCCCCGTGGCCTCCCAGGTCCTCCAAGAATGCCCCCTCCCCCCAGTGGTCCTTGAGCAGGTCTTTCTCCTGGGCACAATTCTCTTCCTTCTTAGGCGACCTCCTGGGACTGGCAGGAAACTTCTGGTTGTGCTCTCCATTCTTTTCCTTTCAAATCTGATATTGGGGAAAAACCCTCCCACCCCACCCTGTTTCCTCCTTGCTGGCAGAGCTTTCATTATCTTCTGGATCTTTCACAAAATGTCTGAAGTCTCCTTACACCCTGAGCCAAATCTTGGGTGGATGAACATCTGCTTCCCTTTACTCTAGGGCTGGGAGGGCTGATTTTTCAAATCTTTTTTTTTTTTTTCTCTTTTTGTCTTTTGAGGGCTGCACCCATGGCATATGGAGGTTTTCAGGCTAGGGGTCTAATTGGAGCTGCAGCTGCCAGCCTACACCACAGCCACAGCAACTCGAGATCTGAGCCATGTCTGCAGACTTACACCACAGCTCATAGCAAAGCCGGATCCTTAACCCACTGAGCAAGGCCAGGGATCAAACCCACAACCTCATGGTTCCTGGTCAGATTCATTTCCACTGCACCACAACAGGAACTCCTCAAATCTTTTTTTAGTAGGCAGGGGAAATATTTGTGTTCTGTCACTCCAATGTAGCAAGGGAATTCAAGAAAAGCAAAAGAGCCATATATATATACATATATATATATATATATGTATATATATAGTAAAAGTGTGCATATGTTTACATAGATACATAGATACATGTTTATATATACGTAGATACATATGTTTATATACACACACACATGTATATGTATATATGTGTACACACACACACACACACACACACACACACACACACACACACATACCCTTGACAGCTGATAACATTTCACAGGAGCTGCAGTATGGATAACTATCCTAAGAGAAACTAAAGAAAGAATACCGGATAGACTGACCCCTGTAGAAGATAACAACGGAATGGAAGAATAGACAGGGTTTTACAGAAAAAAAGAAAAAAAAAACTAAGAAAGTTCATTATAGGTAGAGAGAGAAAAGAGAAAATTGCATGTTCTTATGCAGATAGGCAAATCAAAATGGCCATTATCTCTTCACAAGAGCACAGTGTAAACCACTTTGGCTTAAAACAAGCAAGAATATATGGATCCTGAGGTTACCAACTGTGTGATTGGAGAATGCACAATAAGACATAAGAGCTAATGTTTGCTAGGCATTTAGAAAGCATTTAAAAATATTGTCCTAAGTATATAAGATGCTCTCTCTTCTTTAGTGCCCACAACAGTTGAGGTGGATGCCTTTTTACCAGTGTTGTTTTCCAAGCCAGGGAACTGAGGCTGGAGACACTAGGTCCTTGGCCATATTATCATAGGGATGGCAAGTGTCGAAACTACCCCAGAGCAACACACGCATTTGCAAGGGAATCAGGGCACCTTCAGACAACACTTGACTTTACTTGACTTTCAGATCATGCTTCAAAGGATTTAGTCAGATGGAGAACTTCTGGGGCCCCTGTGGACCTGGCTGGACATGTCAGTTAACTCTGTTGAGAAAACATGTCCACATGGTGTGTGCCAAGTTCATTTCACCCTTGTTGACCAGGCTGTGAGGAGAGGGCACAGAGTGTGAAGAGCACAGGGTCTGGCTTGAGAGCAAAAATCCCAACCTTTTAGAAACAGAAATGTGTTTCAGTCTTTAGTTCAGTTCACAATCAACAAATCGTAGCAATAGATTTTCTCCTTGATGCCTGACCAAAGTGGGAATAGTTGTGGCAGAGAGGGGATTCAAACTGGGAAAATATCCCTCCTCTCTCCCTCTCTCCATCCCTCCCTTCCTTCCTTCTTCTTTCCTTCTTTTCTTCCTTCCTGTCTTTCTTTTTCCATTCTTTCTTTCTCTTTCTCTCTCTCTCTCTTTCTTTCTTTTTCTTCCTTCCTTCCTTCCTCTTTCTTTTCCTTTCCCCTTCTCTCCTTTCTCTTTCCCTCCATCCTTCCTTCCATCATCTATCCATCTATCCATCTTTCTTTCTTTCCTCCCTTCCTTCCTTCTTTCAACTTTCTCCTTACCTCTTTCCTCCTTCCCTTCATCCCTCCCCCTTCTTTCCTTCCTTGCTCCTTCCCTCTTCTTTCCGTCCCCTTTCTTTCTTTCTTTCTTTCTTTCTTTCTTTCTTTCTTTCTTTCTTTCGTTCGTCCGTCCTTCCTTCCTTCTTCCTTCCTCCCTCCCATCCTTCCTTTCTTTCACCTTCCACCCCCCCCTCAACTGTGCCCGAGCCACAGCAGTGGCTTAATCCACTGAGCCACTAGGGAGCTCCAAGGGAAAACCTTTAGACTGGCCTTGTGGAGGTCCAGGTAGACCCTCTCTTTATGGAAGGCAGAGATGGTTGTTACCAAAGATTTTGTCCAACACATCAGAAAAGGATGCCAGGAGCTTAGGGTCTCAGGATAAAATTAAAGATGAGTTCTATTTGAGAACTATGCTTTGGCCCTTGAAGAACAGTCAGGTATAGAAATGTAGGGGAACTGGGGAGGCTAAATATCTACTTTCTGGGTGCTTTCTCTATTCAGCACTGTTTCTTCTGTTTACTATTTATATATTCTGATGTCCCTATAATAATAGCCATAAAAAAGAACTAAATAATGCTATTTGCAAAAGCATGGATGGACTTAGAGATTATCACACTAAGTGAAGTCAGACAAAGGCAAATAACATTTGATATCATTTATATATGGAATATAATAAAAATGATACAAAATAAATTATTTACAAAACAGAAACAGACTCACAGATTCCAAAATCATACTTATGGTTACAATAGGGGAAACCATGGATGAGGGGGAAGGATCAATTAGGAGGATGGAAATAACATACTGTTATAAAATAGATAATTTTATAATAGATATATTATATAATATTTTATAATATATACTACTATATATTATAATAGATACTACTGTTCTAAAATAGATAATTAACAAGGACCTACTGCATAGCATAGGGAAATCTACTCAATAGTTTGTAATAATCTATATGGGAAAAAAGAATGGCTATATGTATATGTATAACTGATTCATTTTGCTATGCACCTGAAACTAACACAATATTGTAAGTCACCTATATTCCAATAAAATTAAAATAAAAACAAAAAATCCACAACAACAGTAGCAGCTACTATACAGCAACCTAGTAGGTAAGAAAGGCATTGCTTTAAGCAGTTTTCAGGAGTTCCCGTCGTGGCTCATTGGAAACCAATCTGACTAGGAACCATGAGGTTTCGGGTTCGATCCCTGGCCTCACTCAGTGGGTTAAGGATCTGGAGTTGCCATGAGTTGTGGTGTAGGTCTGCAGACGCAGCTCAGATCTGGTGTTGCTGTGGCTGTGGTGTAGGTTGGCAGCTGTAGCTGTGATTAGACCCCTGGCCTTGGAACCTCCGTATGATGCGGTTGTGGCTCTAAAAAAGCAAAGCCAAAAATAAATAAATAAATAAATCAACTTTCAGTTTCAATCAGTTCAGATTGAATTAACTCAATCTTCAAAACTAATTCTTGACAGATGATACTGCTATTTCTCACATTTTACAAAAGACAAAACTGAGCTATAAAGAGGTTGCTAGTCTCTCATATTCATTCAGCTAACACCAAGGCAGAACTAGGGCTCCTCTAACCCAGGCATTCTGACTCCAAAGCTGTCAACACTGCCTCTTTTAAAATACCCTTTGAGGGCCTCCAGAAGTAAATTCAACAATACTAAAGTCAATTTCTTTTCTTATAATGCAGCTTTGACTCAGCTCCTCCTCGATAAAATGGGTATAATATTATGGTGAATATATATATCCACCATGGGATTTGGGAAGCATAGTTAATGTTCGTATAGTACTTGGAGACCCATTAAGTGTTCAATAAAATGTAGACAAAGAAACATTCTGGGCATTGCTTATTGAGGATGGCAGTGGAAGTTGAAGTTTCCTTTTAAGATTTGTGCCACTCCAGTGGTTCCTTCTTTGTTGTATTTCCTATGGCCCCTTTTTCTAGATCGCCCATGGAGAAGAAAACAGAATAGCAGTGTAGAACCGCCCACCCACATCAAGTTGGCCACTCACAATTAACTTCCTTCGTCAAAGGTAACCTTCCCCTTTTGATTAATCATATTTTTAGACTGCACTTAAGAGGAAAAAGAAGCAAATGAAAATATGAAGTTGGAGGCAACACACACTAAGTCGATAATATTGCCATTACAACTGAGTAAAGAAATACACGGAGCTCCCCTGGAAATATTTTCCCTGTTAGAATTTATGTCTTTTCTAAAGGGTGTGTGCAAGGGGGTGTTTTTCTTCACACACTCTATGTGGATGTAATAAGTAAATGTTAGCTTTGTGTCTTTTTTTGGCCCATTAAGAGTTATGCCTCATGGTGATTTACAAACAAGAGGCTGACCAGGTAGGTAGGCAGGGCCAAAAGAAGTTTGATGAATCAGGAGAAAATGAGAAATTAGTGACCAAACATCACCTGGGAGCTGAAATTGTCCTATCACACTGGAGGGGAATGTATTTGCTTCCACCAAGTCACCATCGGAGTGATAGGGTTGGGCTGGCTCTTGTGTTCAGTGACAGGGGGCCATGGATTCACCCACCATTGGCAACAAAGCCCTCCAATATTTTTCAGAAGCAAAAGCACCGTTTACTGGCTGTTCCAGAGTAACTCATTGAAGTGAGAGCCAAGCGTGTAAACGACCTCCTGAAAGAACTGGCAGGCTTGGAGAACACTGAGCCCCAAAGCAGCAGTTGTTTGCAAGGCGCTCCTCCAGCTGAAGCCTGGGGAGGGGAGGCCAGCGAGCTGGGAGGCAGGCGGAGGTGGGCAGCTGTCTGCGGGCGGTGGGGAAATGTTTATCCAGAGCAAGTTGAAAGGTGGACTGCAGACAAATCCAGGTGTGGGGCTGCTCTCAGGGTGAATTCGGGAGCTACCTACTCGACTCCCAGGAGAAAAGGAGAGATGCTCAAGCCAGCAACGTAGCCACCTAAACGCATCGCTCCCATCTGGGGTTAACAGCTTTTCTTCTTTGCTGGTAGGCGCATGCTCTCCTGCCCCCAATTCCCCTGGGCACAGGGAGTGCAGAAAGTTTTCCTTGGTAGGTAAGTTGTTTTTATGTGAAACCATTTTGGCCCAGGTGGGGATTTTTCACTTGGGTGTCAGTGGTGCCCTTCTGATGTTTATAAAACGTAGCAAATGTACAGTTTGAACAGTTATTTTAGGTAAAAACGTCAATTTCTTCATAGAGGCAGGCACTCTAAGTTCTGTGTTTGAGACAAATTCTTAGATTTTCCAGTGTTGGGAAAACTTTCACCTTGCTTCACACGGTTCTCAAGTTGAGTTATGACCCTGACATCCCTCTGCTCCTGAAAGTGCGCTGATGGGGGTCAATGAAAAACAAAGAAGAAAATGTAATTTTCTATCTCACAGAGGAAGGGGCATAGCACAGACCTTTTCTGGGTAGAATTGCTGCTGGCAGCTGACCTTAACATCCATGTCTCTTTGAGACTTGATCTCCTTGCTAGGAATACCCTTGGCTGGGTTTAGGATGGGATCACTGCCTCAATTTCTGTGCCTTGAACTTGAATTTCAAAGCTCTTGGAGTGGCGGCTCGGTGGGTTAAGAACCCATCATAGTCTCTGGGAGGATGTGGGTTTGATCCCTGGCCTTGCTCCCTTGGTTAAGTATCCGGCATTGCCACAAACCATGGTGTAGGTTGCAGATGCAGCTCGGATCTCACATTGCTGTAGCTGTGGTGTAGGCTGGCAGCTGCAGCTGTGATTTGACCCCTAGCCTGGGAACTTCCATATGCCCCAGGTGAGGCCCTAAAAAGAGAAAAAAAAAAAATTGTCTCCACCTCAGGCTCTACCCACTAATATGCTTTTATGGCAAGTAAAATGTCCAGATAAATTTGATGGAGGGAAATGTTTGTCTGAATCCTTTCCATTGTCCTTGTGGGTTTCTGACCTCTTTCTTTCCACTTTGGATGTGGCCTCCTGATCTAACTTCCTTGTGTTTCTCTTTTCACTTCCTCCCAAAGTGGTTCAAATTCACCCTAACTCCATTGCATTACTATCTTGGGACTTGGAGTATTTTAGCACCGAGCTCTGTCTGCCAACCTCGTGCCATCAGGATTAGAGCTGTCACTCTAGTTCAAAGATTCCTGAGAGAAAGATTTCAAGAAATCACTCAGAGCTCCTCAAGCTCAGAGAATCATGTCTTCTTCCTAGGCTTAAATCTGTGTCCTTGTATGGATTCAGAGAATGGCTTTTCATCCCTTCTCCCATTCCATTTATATGTTCTAAAAGTGTTTATGTTCTTGATTAGCTTCCTTCTTCTTTTTTTCTTTTTATGGCCCTACCTGTGCATAGGGAAGTTCTTGGGCTAGGGGTCAAAAGGACCTGCAAATGCAGGTCTACACCATAGCCACAGCAATACCAGATCTGAGCTGCATCTAGGAATACTCTGTAGCTTGTGGCAATGCCAGATCCTGAACCCACTGAGCCAAGTCAAGGATTGAACCCACATTCTCATGGAGACCACATCGAGTTCTTAACCCACTCAGCTGCAATGGGAATTCCCTAGCCTTTTTCACATTAGATAATTCAATTTCCTTTTTTCCTTTTGCTGCAAAATTTTTGACTTGCTTCAAATTGTACAATGTATTTTTAGCAAATCCAATCAGGTATTGAATAGAGGGTTTTACAGTCATATTCTTTTTTATATCTCACTTGGTTTTTTTTTAATCTGCATCCTTCTTCCTCAAAGAGGCTCTTGAGATTTTACATTTAAAGAGGAACATATTCAGAATGCTCCAAGTATTTACCAAGATTCCTGGCTAGAATGCAATGAAGCAGGATTCATATCCAGTCCTGCCCACCTCCAGTCTGCTTTTGTACACTTGTTTTCAAACAAGAACTCAATGACTGCAATTTAGCTGTGATGCTCTGATCTTCTCCACTACACTCAAGCGAATCCAACTGTAACCTGTTTCATATCGTATAGGATATTTCTGTGATAAATTACTTGACTGCATTTTCCCCCCTTATTATCTTTCTTTCATCTCTTATCATATGCTTTATCAGCAAGTCCAATTAGATGTCTTATCTTGTTCTCAGAAGTGAGGAGAAAATCAAATACAGGTAATGAAGTCTGTTTTGTGGCCTCATAAGGTGTTTAAACATTTAAAGTCCAAAGTGATACGTGAGTACATGCCCTTTGTACAAATTTCTAATAATACTGAGGCAAAAAAGAGGAAAACATGAAGTCTTTCTTTACCAGCTTGGGTAGGAATCATTTTTCCATGCACTTAAATTATTTGTGGAAATGAGTAGGGAATAAACAAACAGAAAATACTCCATCTGAACTTTCCAATCAAAACTAACCACAGAAGATTTGAGGAGGGGTTCCAGAGCTTGTTCATTCACCAAGTCAAGGAGAAACCAGTAATGTCATCTTTGACAATTTGCTGAGCTTCTTTACTTTGGGTTAAAAAAAAAAAGTCTGCTTTTGCTGCTGCTTCTGGAATCTCCTGGGCATACATTTTCCAGGCCCATCCTTAATCAGCTCTCTTATCCTCTCCCACCACCACATATCACCAGTGTCTGTGGGTCAGAGGCTGGAATTGGAGACCTGCACTTTTCAGAAAATAGTAGGCGGTCTTCTGAGGGGGTGTCCTTCAGATTTCAAATAGAATGAAAATAGTCTCTGTGATACAGAATGATGACCTGCCTTCATACCCACCTTTGCGGCTGCATCTTGTTTGTTTTCTGCTTTTATTTTGAGCCCTCCTCTGCAGATGTTCCCCATAGTACTCACACTCACTTGAATTGTATTTGGACTGCTCTCATGTCCCTTGTTATGTGACCTTCACCCTGCTTTTCTGTATAATTGCAGGATCTAATTTTAATATGAGGCCAACAATAATTGCCATCTACACAGTGGTAATTTACCCAATTGCTTTGTCTGTCTGTTTATTTATTTATTTCTATTGAGGTATAGTCGATTTACAATGTTGTGTAAAAAACATTTGCTCTTGGAATGGATTAACAATGAGATCATTCTGTGTAGCACTGAGAACTATGTCTAGATGCTTATAACACAGCAC
This sequence comes from Sus scrofa, assembly GCF_054392235.1. NCBI lineage: Eukaryota > Metazoa > Chordata > Mammalia > Artiodactyla > Suidae > Sus > Sus scrofa. The sequence continues at coordinate 51,873,614 of NC_139387.1, read as the reverse complement.
AACAACGGGAGAAAAAATTATGTATACATTATGTGTAACTGGGTCCCCATGCTGTACACCAGAAAAAAAATGTGTGTTGGGGAAATAACAATAAAAAATAAATAAATAAAAAAGGTGGACTAGAAGGATTGGAGCTCACCTTCTCTCACAAAAACAACAAAATTACAACCAAATGCTGAACAACATTCAACCAAATGTACTGGAAACTTGCAAACAGATATCCTACTCCAGAAGACAAAGAGAAGGCCACATTAAGATGGTAGAAGGGGCAATTATGAGATATAAGAAACCCCATACCTGCTGGGTGGGCAGTCCACAGACTGGAAAGTAACTGTATCAAAGAGACTCACCTACAGGAGTGAGAGATCTGAGCCCCCCATGAGGTCCTCACACCTGGGGATCTGGCATTGGGAGAAAGTGCTCCCATAGCATCTAGAATTGAAGGCAAGTGGGGCTTGTGCACAGGAGCTCCACAGGCTAGAGAAACCCATTGCTTGACCCATTGCTTGAAAGACACCCACAGGCTTTCATGTGCACTGACTCCCAGGGAAAAGCAGAAGCTTCATAGGAATCTGGGTCAGACCTGACTGCAGTCCTGGGAGGATCTTCTGGGAAAACAGGGGGTGACCATGGCTCATTTTGGGGGGAGGACATTGGAGAAAAAGTTCTAGGAAATATTCATTAGCATGTGTTCCTCTAGAGGTGGCAATTTTGGGAAAATATGACCCCACCCATCAGTGCTGAGAAGCCCCAGGCCAAACAATAATTCAGGTGGTATCACAGGCCCACCCATCAGTAAAGAGCCTGCCTAAAAATCTCTAGGCACACAACCACCTCTAATCTCACTCAGAGACAAAGCCCCACCCACCAGAGGGATAGGAATCAGCCCCACTTACCAGGGGTCAGGCACCAGTCCCTCCCATGAAGAGGCCTACAACAAGCCCCTTATCAACTTCAGCTACAAGAGCAGCAGACTTCAGAATTAGACAATAGACAACTCTAATGTCTGCAAAAAGGAGACCACACCAAAAGCCTATAAAAATGAAAAGGCAGAAAACTATAACTCAGATAAGGGAGTTGTTAAAAAATACAGAAAAAAAGCTAAGTGATCTTGAGATTAGCAGCCTCCAGGAAAAAGATTGTTGATGCTGAAGATGATGCAAGACACTGGAAATAAACTGGAGGCAATGATGGATAATTTACAGGAAACATTGAGCAAAGAAATACAAGATATAAAATTTAGGCAAAAAGAGATGCAAAATATAATAACTGAAATAAAACATTCATTAGAAGCAACCAATGGCAGAATACAGGAGGCAGAAGAATGAATAAGTGAGATGGAGGACAGATTAGTGGAAATTATGGATGCAGAACAGAAAAGAGAAAAAGGATTGAAAAGAAATGAAGACAGTTTCAGAGAACTCTGGGACAACATTAAATGCACCAACTTCCGTATTATAGGGGTGCCAGAAGGAGAAGAGAGAGAGAAAGGGAAAGAAGAAATATTTGAAGAGGTAGTAGCTGAAAACTTCCCCAACATGGGAAAGGAACCACTCACTCAAATCAAGGAAGTGCAACAAGTCCCATATTAAATAACCCAAGGAGGAATACCCCAAGACACATATTAATCAAACTGACCAAAATTAAAGAAAAAGAGAAAATCTTGAAAGCAGCCACGGAAAAGAAACAGCTAACATTCAAGGGAACCCCGATAAGGTTATTGGCAGATTTTTCAGCAGAAACACTGCAGGCCAAAAGAGAGGGGCATGATAAACTTAACATGACGAAAGGAAAAACCTCCAACCAAGATTACCTGACTCAGCAAGGCTCTCATTCCGATGTGAAGGAGAAATCAAAAGCTTCACAGATGAGCAAAAGCTAACAGAATTCAGCAACACTAAGTCAGCTTTACAACAAATGCTAAAGGAACTTCTTTAGGCAGAAAAGAAAACTCTACAACCAGAAACAAAAATAGAACAAACGACAAGGCTCCACCAGTAAAGGCACATATACAGGAAAGATAGGAAATCATCCCTTCACAAATATGCTACCAAAATCAGAAATCGTGAGAAGAGGAGGGTACAAATGCAGGACACTACACATGCACTTGCAATGAAGAGACCAACAACTTAAAACAATCATTCATATATATATACACAGACACCTATATCGAAACTTCAGAGTAACTGCAAGCCAAAAATCTACAACTGATACACACACAAATGAGAAAAATCAACTCTAATGCAACACTGAAGATAGGCATCAAACCACAAGAGGAGAGAATAAGAGAAGAAGGGAAGAACAAAGAGCAACAAAACCGATTCCAAGACAGTTAATAAAATGGCAATAAGAATATCTATTTCAATAAGTACCTTAAATGTTAATGGAATAATTGCCCCCAACCAAAAGACATAGACTGGCTGAAAGGAGGCAAAAACAAGATCCATACATACGCTGTCTTCAAGAGACCCACTTCACTTCTAGGCACACAAACACATTGAAAGTGACAGGATGGAAGAAAATATTCCATGCAAAAGAGAATCCAAAGAAAGCTGGAGTAGCAATACTCATATCAGACAAAATGGACCTTAAAATAAAGAATATTATAAGAGACAAAGAAGGACATTACATAATGATGAAAGCATCAATCTAAGAAGATGATATAACAATTTTAAATATATATGCACCCAACACAGGATCACCTCAATATATAAGCCAAGTGCTAACAACCTTAAAAGGAGAAACTGACAATGACACGATAATAGTGGGGGACTTTAGCACCCCACTTACAGCAATGGGCAGATCATCCAGACAGAAAATCAACAAGGGAACACAGGCCCTGAATGAAGCATTAGACCACCACCATTAGATGGACTTAAGAGCTCTTCATAGGACATTCCATCCAAAAGCAACAGAACACACATTCTTCTCAAGTGCACATGGAACATTCTCTAGGACGGAGCATATTCTGGCCCACAAGTCAAGCCTTGGAAACTTTAAGAACATTGAAATCATATCAAACATCTTTTCCAACCACAATGCTCTAAGACTGGAAATCAACAACAAGAAAAAACTGCCAAAAACACAAACACGTGGAGACTAAACAACATGCTACTAAACAACCAATGGGTCACTGAAGAAGTCAAAGAGGAAACTAAAAAATACCTAGAGGTAAATGACAACAAAGACACAACCCTCCAAAACCTAGGGGATGCAGGAAAAGCAGTTCTAAGAGAGAAGTTTCTAGCAATACAAGCCTACCTCAGCAAACAAGAAGCAGCTCAAATAAACAACCTCACTTTGCATCCAAAGCAGCTGGAGAGAGAAGAACAGATAAGGCCTAAAGTTAGCAGAAGGAAAGAAATCATAAAGATCAGAGCAGAAAGCAATGAAATACAAATGAAGAAAACCGTAGCAAAGATCAATGAAACTAAAAGCTGGTTCTTTGAAAAGATCAACAAAATTGATAAAGCCTTAGCCAGACTTATCACGGAAAAAAGAGAGAGGACTCAAATCAATAAAATTAGAAATGAAAAAGGAGAAGTTACAATGGATGTCACAGAACTACAAAGGATCATAAGAGACTACTATATGCAACTATATGCCAATAAAGCAATAAACCTAGAAGAAAAGGACAAATTCTTAGAAAAGTACCATCTTCCAAGACTAAACCAAGAGGAAATAGAAAAGATGAATGGACCCATCACAAGAACTGAAATTGAAACTGTGATTAAAAAACTTCCAACCAACAAAAAGTCCAGGACCAGATGGCTTCACAGGCAAATTCTTTCAAACATTTAGAGAAGAGCTAACATCTATTCTGAAACTATTCCAAAACTTTCAGAGGAAGGGATACTCCCAAACTTATTCTATGAGACCACCATCACCCTGATAGCAAAATCAGGCAACGATACCACAAAAAAAGGAAATTACAGACCAATTACACTGATGAATATAGATGCAAAAATCCTCAACAAAATACTAGCAAACCTAATCCAATAATACCTTAAAAGAATTGTACATCATGATCAAGTGGGATTTATCCCAAGGATGCAAGTTTTCTTAAATATCCACAAATTAGTGTGATACACCATATTAACAAACTGAAGAATAAAAACCATATGATCCTCTCAATAGATGCAGAAAAAGCCTTTGATAAAATCCAACACTGATTTCTGATTAAATACCCTCAGAATGTAGGCATAGAGTGAATCTACCTCAACACAATAAAAGCCATTTATGAAAAACCCAGAGCTAACCTTCTAAATGGTGAAAAGCTGAAAAAATTCACACTGAGATCAGCAAGAATACAAAGTTGTCCACTCTTGCTACTATTATTCAATGTAGTTTTGGAAGTCCTAGCCATGGCAATTATAGAAGGAAATGAAATAAAAGGAATCCAAATTGGAAAGGAATTAGTAAAACTATCACTATATGCAGAATCCTAAAGATGTTACCAGAAAACTGATAGAGCTCATCAATGAATTTGGCAAAGTGGAAGGATACAAAATTAATATACAGAAATTGACTGCATTTTTATGTACTAACAAGGATAAATCAGAAAGAAAAATTAGGGAAACGATTTCATTTACAATCACATCAAAAAGATAAAATATTTAGGAATAAACCAACCTAAAGAGACAAAAGACTTGTACTCTGAAAACTATTAGACACTGCTGAAAGAAATCAAAGATGAAACAAATGGAAAGACATACGATGCTCTTGGATTAGAAGATCAATATAAACAAAATGGCTATACACTCCAAGGCAATCTACAGATTCAATGCAATCCCTATCAAATTACCAAGGATAGAACTACAACAAAATATTTTAAAGTTTTGGAATCACAAAAGACCCAATATAGCCACAGACATTCTGAGAAAGAAACATGGCACTGGAGGAATCAGCCTCCCTGATTTCAGACTATACTACAAAGCTGCATTCATCAAAACTGTAAGGTACTGGCACAAAGACAGAAATATAGATCAGTGGAACAGGATAGAAAGCCCAGAACTGAACCCACGAACCTACAGTTAACTAATCTATGACAAAGGAGGCAAGAATTTACAATGGAGAAAAGACAGCCTGTTTAATAAGTGGTGCTGAGAAAAATGGGCAGCCACACGGAAAAGAATGAAATTAGAACACTCCCTAACACCATACACAAAATAAACTCAAAATGGATTAAATACTTAGGTAAAAGACCAGATACTATAAAACTCTTAGAGGAAAACATAGGCCAAAGACCCTCTGACATAAATGACAGCAACATCTTGTCAGATCCACCCTCAGAGCAATGACAGTAAAAACAAAAATAAACAAATGGGACTTAATTAAACTTAAAAGTTTCTGCACAGCAAAGGAAACCCTAAACAAAACAAAAAGTCCACAGAATGGGAGAAAATCTTTGAAAATTAATCAACTGAGATTAATCAACAAGGGATTAATCTCCAAAATTTATAAACATTTTTATGCAGCTCAATACCAAAAACACAAACAACCCCACCAAAAAAATGGGCAGAAGATCTAAACAGACAATTCTCCAAAGAAGACATACAGATGGCCAAAAAACACATGCAAAGATGTTCAACATCACTCATTACTGGAGAAATGCAAATCAAAACCACTATGAGGTATCACCTTACACTGGCCAGAATGGCCATTATCAAAAAGTCACAAACAATAAGTGCTGGAGAGTATGTGGAGAAATGGGAACCCCATTACACTGTTGGTGGGAATGTAAATTGGTGCAACCACTGTGGAAACAGTATGGAGATTCCTCAGAAAATTAAAAATAGAATTACTATTTGATCCAGCAATCCCACTCCTGGGCATCTATCCAAAGAAAACCATGACTCGAAAAGACACATGTACTCCAGTTCTCATTGCAGCACTCTATGCAATAGCCAAGACATGGAAAACAACCTAAATGTCCATTGACAGAGGAGTGGCTAAAGACAATGTGGTACATATACACAATGGAATACTACTCAGCCATTAAAAGGAACCAAATAATGGCATTCGCAGCAACATGAATAGACCTAGAAATTATCATGCTAAGTGAAGTCAGTCAGACAATGAGACACCAACATCAAATGCTATCACTAACATGTGGTATCTGAAAAAGGGACACAATGAACTTCTTTGCAGAACAGATTCTGACTCACAGGCTTTGAAAAACTTATGGTTTCCAAAGGAGACAGTTTGGGGGTTAGGGAGGATGTGCTGGGGGTTTGGGATAGAAATGCTTTAAAATTGGGTTGTGATGATCATTGTACAACTATAAATGTAATAAAATTAATTGTGTAATTTAAAAAAAAATAAAAAAAAATTTATACCAAGGCATTAGACTAATATAGTTCACTTGGCTGTTGGGGTAGATAAATTGTTTTACTTTATTTTATTATTTTATTTTATTTTATTTTATTTTATTTTATTTTATTTATTTATTTATTTTTCAGGGCAAAATGCTGTATTTATTGCACTGTTTTTCAATTTCGTAACTATTCAACACAAGTAAAGTGCTGTTTTATTGCACTTCTTTTTTTTATTTTATTTTTTTTTTTTTATTTTTTATTTTTTTTTAATTGTCCCACTGTGCAGCAAGGGGGTCAGGTTATCCTTGGATGTATACATTGCAGTTACAGTTTTTTCCCCCACCCTTTCTTCTGTTGCGACATGAGTATCTAGACATAGTTCTCAATGCTATTCAGCAGGACCTCCTTGTAAATCTATTCTAAGTTGTGTCTGATAAGCCCAAGCTCCTGATCCCTCCCACTCCCTCCCCCTCCCATCAGGCAACCACAAGTCTCTTCTCCAGGTCCATATCAAAAAAATTATACACCATGACCAGGTTGGGTTCATCCCAGGTTCACAAGGATGGTTCAACATACGCAAATCAATCAGCATCATACACCACATTAACAAAAAAAAAAGTCAAAAATCATATGACCATCTCAATAGACGCAGAAAAAGCATTTGACAAAGTTCAACATCCATTCATGATCAAGACCCTCGCCAAAGTGGGTATAGAGGGAACATTCCTGAATATAATCAAAGCCATTTATGATAAACCCACAGCAAATATAATCCTCAATGGGGAAAAACTGAAAGCCTTCTCACTCAAATCTGGAACAAGACAGGGATGCCCACACTCACCACTGCTCTTCAACATAGTTTTGGAAGTCTTAGCCACAGCAATTAGACAAACAAAAGAAATAGAAGGCATCCATATAGGAGGAGAAGAGATCAAACTGTCACTGTATGCAGATGATATGATACTATACCTAGAAAACCCTAAGGACTCAACCCCAAAACTCCTTGAACTGATTAATAAATTCAGCAAAGTGGCAGGATATAAGATTAACATTCAGAAGTCAGTTGCATTTCTGTATACCAGCAATGAAACATTAGAAAAGGAATACAAAAATATGATACCTTTTAAAATTGTACCTCACAAAATCAAATACCTCGGAATACACCTGACCAAGGAGGTAAAGGACCTATATGCCGAGAACTATAAAACTTTAATCAAAGAAATCAAAGAAGACGTAAAGAAATGGAAAGATATTCCATGTTCCTGGATTGGGAAAATCAATATTGTGAAAATGGCCATACTACCCAAAGCAATCTACAGATTCAATGCAATCCCTATCAAATCACCCATGACATTTTTCACAGAACTAGAACAAACAATCCAAACATTTATATGGAACCACAAAAGACCCAGAATCGCCAAAGCAATCCTGAGAAACAAAAACCAAGCAGGAGGCATAACTCTCCCAGACTTTAAGAAATACTACAAAGCCACAGTCATCAAAACAGTGTGGTACTGGTATCAAAACAGACAGACCAATGGAACAGAATAGAGAATCCGGAAATAAACCCTGACACCTATGGTCAATTAATCTTTGACAAGGGAGGCAAGAACATATTTTATTTTATTTTTCCTTTTATGGCCACACCATGGGCATATGGAAATTCCCTGGCCAAGGACTGAATCTGAGCCACAGGAATGATGAATCCTGTAGCTGCAGCAATGCAGGATACTTTAATCCATTGTGGTAGGCTTGGGATTGAACCTGTGCCTCTGCAGTGACCCGAAATACTGCAGTCAGTTGCTTACCCCACTGAGCCACAGTGAGAACTCTGGCAGATAATTTTAATATGTAATTTAATAAATGCTTCATAATCTGAATAAGATGCTGAGACTGAACAACTGAATGGTGTTCTTCATTCCTTCCTAGTCCATTAGCAGTTTAGGCATTGTGCCTAAAAACACATACGAGGTAATTTAATCAAATGCAATTTCTGCCCTTTATGTGTTTTTTGTCTAATTCTACACATGTATAATACACACCAAGGCAGAGAGATATGTGGATGTGACTGCAAAAATGCTGAGTATGTTTTATTAGCTCCCTCAAAGCATAATGTCCTCCTACATAACATACCTAGTATGCAGTGTGCATATGTATGTGTGTGTATATGTGTATATGTGCATGTGTGCATTTGGAAGTGTCTGAGAATGACATATGGAGACCAGCCACAGGGCAGCAGTGTTTGCCCTCATGGCCAGAGTGGTCCCTGGAGATGCTGCCTACTGGGAGGTTAGTGGAGCGGGTGGGGGTCACGAGACGCAGGACTTCTCAGGGTGCTTCTCATCTTTTATCATCACCTTCCATCAAGAACCCTGTGTCACATATAACATTTTCCATTCTTTTTGCCCCCGTGTTCTGGTTCTGCTCAATGGCAGCAACCTGTTGATTCTGGACTGCTAAGTACTTCTGGCTGGCAGATGAGGCTTCAGGGTGACTTAACTGCGGGAGACAGACAGAATTGTTTCCAAGGTACACCTAAGGAGGCCCTCAGCAAAGCAAACATTGATTTTGGAGGAGGATTTTTTTTTCTGTATTTACTTGCTGCCAGGGTCCTCTAAATAGGATCCCTATTTTTTTTTCCTGTTAATATTAACCCATTTAGAGGCTGAATGATAAAGTTCAAGCCAATAAGTCCTGCAGGATGTTGTAAGACACCATCACCTTCCCAAACAGAGCACCTCCTGGTGCGGCTTCAGTGGGTGATGGAACATGAACTAAAACCTTGGAGGCTGCCCTGAGTGCCTGGGTGGCCTCTGGTTTACTGCTGGTTCACTGGGTTCCTTCTGCCTCAATGGGCCAACTCCCAGTATTATAAATCATATAGATGTGAACTTCTTCCTGAAGTCACTTGTTTGCTTTATTTATTTGGAAAATTTCGGTAACTGCCCTCTCAACGGCCAGGGGGTGGAACTTGCCATCACTGAGGCTGACTCAAGAATGTTTAGTCTTAACACTGTGTGGTTTCCTTTAGTGACTACCGAGCCACATTTTGAAGAGAGACGTGCTGGTCCTAAAGTAGGGTGAATTCACTTCCAGGTAACCCAGGGGCACCTCAGAATACCTTGGGTTTTGAGACAGAGTGGGTGGCAATGGTGCAGTGGAACCTCTCCTTAAACAAACCAGGCCCACACAACCATAAACATACCCACACCCACCTACACCTTGATGTTTGAGGGGTTGACTATGAGAAAAGATGAATGCAGTTTTCAGTGGGAGTTTTTGACAGAGTGATTTTTAATATTTTTTAATGGCAAGGTCGTCGTGTAAGTCTGCCTTCTGAAATAAACCTATTCCACTTCCTCTTGGTGCATGGCGAGTCTTAAAAAGTGTACTTGAATAAAAGAAAATAAGTCCCTAAAAATGAATAAAATCATTCATCGGTAGCAGTGATGTGAGTTTACATTTGGGGCTCCCAAGCCAAACTGTCAGAAAAGACCACATTATTCTTTGTAATTTGCCAAACCCCTTTCTGATGGAGAGCAGAGTAAGATGGAGGGGTGGAGGTCAGGGGAGGGCTTTTACTTGAGGTTGTGTGTGAAATGCAGAGGCCACTCATATGGCTTCTATACCTGGGGTTAGTGGATAAATGAGGACATTTTGGCAACCAATTTAAGTCTCTGAAAAATTTCCTCTATTTTTTAAACTAAAGCGCTGGTGTACCTAAGCAGGAAAAATGTAGTCAGTTTTTAACCTTATGTGGATGCATGGTGATGTGTGTGTGCACGCGTACGAGCACCTGAATTTGGGACTTTTCATGTATTGCATTAGGGAAAAAATGAGTGTGGGGGAGAGATGCATTGTTCAAGCATTGTGGTGCTTCACAATGTGTGGAGAAGGAGATATATTCCAAAAGATGCTGCAAGAACCACCTTTTATTTTAGCTTCTGTGGTTAATGCTAAGGGGGACTGCTGGTACCCTTCTTCTCCCACCCACCCCTCAGTATCCCCAACAGCCTGCTGTTTTCAGATGGTCTGTTTATATTATATGCTCAAAGACTGAGCATTTTTTTAATATGTGCTTATACCCTTTCCCTAAACTCTTTAAAAATGCGTATTGCTGTCCGAAATGCTGTTTTAATAGCCAAGAGCAGAGTATGGAGGGAGTTAAAAATGCCAAACTTATGGTTTATCAAGTTCTGCTGAGTTCCTTGGGAGCGGATTGTGTTACACAAAATATTGATTGTTTTGAATGTGTATCGGATGACAATGAGGAGGTAGGGCACATATGGCAGAAGGAATGAAGAATAAAAAAAGAGACAGATTTGTAGCAGAGAGGGGAAGGTGACAGTCCCCTGAAGAGCAATGGCTTCCATTGTTTATATCCCAAAGATATAGTTGAAATGATAGATGACTCAAGGGAAGAGTAAATTCTCTCTTGTACAATCCCTTGGATTTTCATGTATGCACGTGTTTGTCCAAGGGTGGAATTTTCTTTCCAATGGCTGCACTTTTCAAATCTTCCTACTACCCACAGCATGATTAAGGAATCACACAGAGTAGAAAAGGGCACTTAAAGAAATGGAGAGCTCCTCGCTGAGTGAAAATTGTAACCTCTTTGAAAATACTAAAGCATCTGTTCTCATGATGGGCACAGATATTCAAACTACTTAAAGCCAAGTGAGTCAAACTTTATTGTGCCTTAGACTCACCTGGAAATCTTGTTCAACACAGATCCTTAGGTTATACTCTCAAGTTTTTCATTCAGAAGGTCAGCAGTTTGGCATGATAATGTGCAGGTCTTCCAAGATCCCAAGAGAAACTAACTGATGCTGTGGGCTCCTGCAATACCCTCTGAATAGCACTTTCTTAAAATGTTTTTATTTGAGAAAATGGAAGGAGCGAGTGAAATAGGATGGTGATGGGTCAGTAGTGAGAATTAGGGAGTGTATGTTTAGGTGACTAACTCAGGCTCGTACCACAGTACAAAGATTTGACAGAGGCCTGATTTTAGCATATTATGCATCTGAGGCTGGAAGATTCTCCAAATCGTCCTGCACAGTGATTGGGCTTGGGGAATACTAGTTGAGCACTGGGTTAGGAATTTAAATAGACTTTATCCTTCATGGGCTCTTATGCAGCCTGAGTGGGAACCTTCCTTTGGGGACCCAGCAATACTGGGTATATTGACTATAGGACCCCTTTTGGACAAGGGCACCACATGTCAGCTAGAAGCAATAGCAGTGATGATCTCTGGTTCTTTTGATGACTTGCACTGTTTTTGGAAGCAGAATTATTTGCATGGAATGAGCCCCAAAGTTCTTAAGATCTTAGGTCTTTTGGAAATATGTAGAAAAAAGAAAAGTCCTGCTAAAAAGAAGAATTTTCCTGCTAATAAAATGTGACTGAGGGGAAGGTTGAATTCTTAGTTGAAATTCAATGTGAACTCATTTGCACTTTGAATTTGCAGAGCATAGCATATAGATTTTAAAATATGTCAGTCAGAGGGGAGGCTGGTCACCAAGGAAGAAAAGAATTGAGGCAAACGAGCATAGCACCTTCAGTAGTGTCTGTAGAAGAAAGTGTGCCCTGATCTACAGGTAATAGTATTTGGGAAGTGTTTTTCCCATCATAAGATAAAGTTGTTAAGTAATTTCAGATTAATAACGTGTGCTGTTCTGTTCACCCAGCTCAGCTCTGAGTGCGACTCCTTAGTAGTGTTGTCCATCTGCACAAAAACCCTGCTGGGACTTACACTGGTATTGCATTAAACCTATAGATCAGTTTGGGGAGAATCTATATCTTTTTTTTTCATGGAAGTATCACTGATGTGAAATATCATACAAGCTGCAGGTGTACAATATCTCTAAAGGGTACATTCCATTTGTAGTTACAAAAAATATTAGCTATGTTCCCTCTGTTGTGCAATGCATCATTGTAGCTTGTTTTATACATAATACTTTATACCTCTTAATTGCCCCTCTCCTTTTCTCTCCCCACTGGTAACCACTACTTTGTTCTCTATATTTGTTGTCTGCTGCATTTTTTATTCTATTCACTAGTTTATTGTGTTTTTTAGATTCTACCTATCAAGTGATATCATACAGTATTTGACTTTCTCTGTTTGACTTATTTCGTATAGGACAATACCCTTGAAGTTCATCCACGTTGTTGCAAATGGCAAAATTTCACTCATTTTTATGGCTGGACTGAGTAATATTCTTTATCTTTATCCCTTCATCTGTTGATGGACACTTAGGTTGAGTAATATTCTTTATCTTTACCCCTTCATCTGTTGATGGACACTTAGGTTGCATCCATATCTTAATTGTAAATAATGCTTCTATGAACATTAGAATGTATGTATCTTTTTGAATTAGTGTTTTTATTTCTTTTGAATATAATTGCTGGGTCATATGGTTGTTCTATTTTTAGCCTTTTGAGAAACCTGAATACTCTTCTCCACAGTACCACAGTGACTGTACCAATTTACATTCCTACCAACAGTGTACAAGGGTTCCCTTTTCTACACATCCTCACCAACATTTTATTATTTGTGGGCTTTTTGATGATAGATATTCTGAGATGTGTGAGGTGATATCTCCTTGTGGTTCTGATTTGCATTTCCTTGATAATTAGTGCTGTTGAACATCTTTCCATATGCCTGTTGGCCATCTGTATTCCTCTTTGGGAAAATGTCTATTCAGCTCTTCTACCCAGTTTATTTTTTTTAAGTGAGGTTTTTTTTTTTTTTTTGATGTTGATATGTATAAGCAATTTATATATGTTGGATAGTAACACTTATCTGTCACATCATTTGCAAATGCTTTCTCCCATTCAGTAGGTCGTCTTTTCCTTTCTTTCTTTTTTCTGGCTGCACCCATGGCATGTGGAAGTTTCTGGGCCAGGGATCAAACCTCCACCATAGCAGTGACCCACGATGCTACAGTGACAACACCGGATTCTTAAAATGCTGCATCACAAGAGAATTCCCAGTAGGTTGTCTTTTTGCTTTGTCAATAATTTACTTTGCTGTGCAAAAGGTTTTATGTATAATTAGGTCTCATGTGTTTATTTTGGTTTTATTTTCTTTGCTTTAGGAGACAGATTCAAAAAAACATTGTATGATTTATGTCAAATCATGTTTTCCTCTAGGAGTGTTATGGGTTCTGGTCTTACATTTATGTCTTAATCCATTCTGAGTTTATTTTTATATGGTATTAGAGAATGTCTAATTTCATTCTTTTACAAGTAGCTGTCCAATTTTCCCAGCACCACTTATTGAGGAGAGTATCTTTCTTCTGCTGTATATTCTTGCCTCCTTTGTTGTAAATTAATTGACCGTAAGTGTGTGTGTGTGTATATATATATATATATAGTGTGTGTGTGTGTGTGTGTGTGTGTGTGTGTGTGTGTGTGTGTGTGTCTTTTTGCCATTTCTTGGGCCGCTCCTGTGGCATATGGAGGTTCCCAGGCTAGGGGTCGAATTGGAGCTGTAGCCACTGGCCTATGCCAGAGCCATAGCAACATGGGATCCGAGCCGTGTCTGCAACCTACACCACAGCTCACGGCAACACTGGATCCTTAACCCACTGAGCAAGGCCAGGGATCGAACCCGCAACCTCAGCAAGGCCAGGGATCGAACCCGCAACCTCACGGTTCCTAGTTGGATTCATTAACCACTGAGACACGACAGGAACTCCCATAAGTATATCTTAACAACATCGACTAGCCATTAACATAGCATATTAGGTTCTTTCATTGTCCTCATTAATGTTTAGTAGTTTGTATAGTATAAAGTTCTTTCAAATTTTTCATCAGACTTATTCTAGGTTTTGATAAAAGCATTTTGATGCTTTTATAAATAGCAGAACTTTTATAGTCATTTTGCAAGTTTTTTTTTTCTTGTTTTGTTCATTTACTGGTATTCAAAAATATGATTGATTTGATTTATGTAACAGAGTCTGACTCCATGTTTTGATGTTTGCTTGTGACTTTTTATAAACCCACCTCCCTCTTCCCCCTCTGTTCCATATCTGGGTAGAGATGATAAGAAAGCCCAAGTGAACATGCTTCTTTGGCACATGTAGAGACTTCAAACCTGGCCAATCCCCAGCCCTCCCTTATTCTCCCTATCCCCTAGAAAGGCACATCTACTCTCTCTGCTATGCTGAGAGGAAGTCCCTTTTGGGGAATAGAACCTTTCAAATTCCCTAGGTGTCTGAAATGTCATCTGCCTCAACATCTGATGTGTTCATGGGGAAGCGTTACATCCTACCTCTCTGGGGTAAATGCAAAATAAGGTGTAGTCACCTTGTATTCAGCATTCTTTCTAAACATATGCTATTCTTGTTGTTGGTAAATCATGTTGAGTTTTCTGTGTGCACAGTTATATCATCTGTGATTATTTTTCAATTTTTGTTCTTAAAAGGATTTTTTTTATGGCTTCTTTGAACTAGTTTAGACCTCCAATTTTGAATGGAAATGGTGGCTGTGGACTTCTGGTCTGGCTGTTCTTGGTGGATGTGGGGAAAAGGTCAATTTTTTACCATGTCATGCTGACCATTAAGATTTACCTTTTATCAGATTAAGGGAATTCCTGACTATTTCCAGTATGTTGAACATTTTTCTTTCAGGTATATATGTATGTTGGATTTGATCAAATATATTTTCTGTATTTTTTGAAGTAGTCACGTGGTTTATCTCCCTTGTTCACTTAGTGAGTGCATTGTACTGGTTGTTTTTCAAATCAATTTCACCTTATTTTGCTGTGCTATCATTTTTATATAAAACTATGTTCTGTTAGGCAGGAGTTTTAGGTATACATGAAGTATATATGAAGTATAAAGTATATTCATATTTACATTCACTAGAAGTATGTGGCTCATATTTACCTTTCTAATAAGGTCTTTTCAGGGATTTGCTGGCTCATAAAATGAGTTGGGAGTTGCAAATTGCCTATTTTTCTATTCTTTGAAAGTATTTATTTAAGGTTGGTATTATTTCTTCTTTCACTAGGAGGAAGAATTCACCAGTGAAATCATCTACGTAGGAGTTCTAACAGAAGAAATTTTTTATAATGGATTTGATATATTTCATAGATAACAGAACTGAAAATACCCATTTCTTCTGGGTCATTTTTATGGTAAATTGTGCTGTTCAAGAATTTGTGCACTGTATTTGTCAAGTTTGTTGACATAAAGTCATTTATAACATCTTCTTATTATCCTTTTGCTGTATGTGAATTCTGTGGTGACACCCCCTTTTTATTCCTCATATTAGTCATTTGTGTTCTCTCTTTCTCTCTTTTTTCTATTTTGTGGATGAATCTATAGAAGTTCCCAGGCTAGGGGTCTAATCGGAGCTTCAGCTGCCAGCCACAGCTACAACCACACTGGATCCAAGCTGCCTCTGTCACCTATGCTGCAGCTTGTTGCAGTGCTGGATCCTTATAAGGTCCACTGAGCAAGGCCAGGGATTTGAACCCACATCTTTATGGACACTATGTCAGACTCTTAACCTGCTGAGTCACAATGGGAACTCCCATATTCTCTCTCTTTTGCTAAGTATTAATCAGTGTTACTAATGTGTTCACAAAGAACCAAAACCAAAGCTTTGTTGATTTTTCTTTTATTGACTTCACCACTTTTCATTAGATTTATCCTTCTTTCTTTGAGTTTAATTTGCTTTCTCTCTTCCAGACTCTTTTTTTTTTTTTGGCTTTTTGCCATTTCTTGGGCCACTTGTGCGGCATATAGAGGTTCCCAGGCTAGGTGTCTAATCGGAGCTGTAGCTGCCTGCCTACGCCAGAGCCACAGCAATACGCGATCCGAGCTGCGTCTGCAACCTACACCAGAGCTCACGGCAATGCTGGATCCTTAACCCACTGAGCAAGGGCAGGGATTGAACCCACAACCTCATGGTTCCTAGTCAGATTCGTTAACCACTGAGCCATGACGGGAACTCCAACAGACTCTTGATTTAGATATATAGATCATTGATTTTAAATCTTCCTTCTTTTCTAAAATTTGCATTTAAAGAAACAATATATGTATATCCCTCTAAGCATTGTTTTTTTCTGCATCCCACAAATATTAGTATGTTGTTTTTTATTATCTCTTAATTCTATACATTATAACTTTGTGATTTCTTCTTAAACCTGTGGGTTTTTAGAAGCACATTGCCTAATTTCCAAACATTTGGAAATGTTTCTAGTTATCTTTATTTCCACCACATGAATTAAATTCATGTTGTTCAGGGGACATATATTTTATGATTTGAAGCCTTTGAAATTTGCTGACACTTGCTTTACGTCTCAGAATGAAATCTAAAATACTATTTTTAAAATTTATTTCTTTAATTGTTGAATGTAATGTTCTCTGGTTAAGTCAAATTGGCTGATTTTTTTCCCCAAATACTTTACATCCTTACTGATTTTTTTTTTTTTTTGTCTTTTTAGGGCCACTCCCATGGCATATGGAGATTCCCAGGCTAGGGTGGAATCAGAGCTGCAGCTGCTGGCTTATAGCACAGCCACAGCAACGTCAAATCCAAGCCGCATCTGTGACCTACACCACAGCTCACAGCAACACCAGGTTTGTAACCCACTGAGTAAGGCCAGGGATTGAACCCACATCCTCATAGATCCTAGCTGGGTTCATAACCACTGAGCCATGATGGGAACTCCTTTTGTGTGCTTATTTTATGATCTGTTGAGATAGTGTCAAGAACTGTGAGGGTTTGAGAATGTATTCTCTTTGCAATCCAATAAGGTAGCTTTCCACGGTTTCAGGCAAAGGGTTATTAGCTATCTGGATTTCCTCTTCTGTAAGTTGCTTGTGCATATCCTTTGTGAATTTTACACCAAAAAATGAGTATTTATTGGAATCCCCTTGATTGTGTAGGCTAATTTGTGAAAAATTTATATCCTTAAGTTATTGTGTAGGACCATAGCATAGACATCCATTTATTTGGGTTGATAATGTTATTCAATAATTTTCCTTAAACAATTTCTTCCAAAGTGTTGCATGTATTTATTAGATTCATTCCTATGAAAATTTGGATTTTTGCTACTATTACACTTTTTTCTATCCCATTCTTCATTGTTATTGTTGGTATATAGTTATGCTATTTATTTATTGTATATTTACTTTTTAAATTTTATTGAAGTATAGTTGATTTGCAAGGCCAAAGTAATTTCTGCTATACAACAATGTGATGCAGTTATACATACACACACATCCATTCTCTTTCAGATTCTTTTCCCACATAGAGTATCACAGAATACTGGGTAGAGTTCTCTGTGCTATGCAGAAAGTCCCCACTGGCCAGTCATTCCATATATCACAGTGTGCATATGCCAATCCCAAACCCCCAGTCCATTCCTCCCCCACACCCTTACAGTTCAAAGACTGTAAGTGTGTTTTGGTTCTGCAAATAAGTTAACTTGTATTCTTTTTGTAGAGTTCACATCCCAGTTTACCTCTCCCTTCCCCCTTGGGTCCCCTTTGTATGCTATTTATTTTTACATGTTAATAATTTGTCCAGAAACTGTGCTAAATCCTCATATATGTATAACACTTCTTTATGGGCATTCTATTGAATTTTCTATGTAGATATAATTAGCAAAGAAGAATATTTTTTTTCTTTTCCTTTCAAATTATTACGTCTTTTCAAAAATAATGCTGAGGATAAGTTATGATAGCAGTCATTCTTATCTTTTTCCTGAATGAATAATCCTAAAGTTCATCACTTTATTTTTAAAATTATTTTGAGTGCCGAGGCATGTAGAAGTTCCTGGGCTAGGAGTCAAATTGGAGCTGCAGTTTCAGGTCTTCACCACAGCTACAGCAACTCCAGATCTGAGGCGCATCTGCAACCTATGTCTCAGCTTGCAGCAATGCTGGATCCTTAACCCACTGAGCGAGGCCAGGGATTGAGCTTGCATCCTCATGGATACTATTTGGGTTCTTAACCCCTGAGCCACAATGGGAACTCCTCTTGTGCTTTTAAAAATCTATTTTTTTAAGACACTTTTATAAATGCATTTTTGTTCTGTATTTTTAGGAAAGAAGGACACATAGATCCCAAATATACCTCACCCAGGGCAACCTTCCATTTTCCTCACTTTTCTGCAATCTAGGTCAAAACTGTTATTTAATCATTTTGTCTTATGATTGGTATCTTTTACCAGAAAGATAGTCTAAGTTGATGATTTACATTAACTGGGGTTTTATAGCATTCATGCCTTTATATATAAATACAGGATTTCTTCATTTGAATAGTATATTCTTATCAAATACAAAGAATATTGCTATGACACCATATAATCACAGTTTAACAAAACAGTTTCCAGGCAATCTGTTACAGTTAATTGGACTCTAAACTACATAGAAATGAGACAAAAATCTAGAAAATGAAAGATGGAGTGGTAAGGCAATACTAACTGCCAGTTGTGTATGAAAACAAAATGGACAGTCTTAAGAAAAAAATGACATTATCTTGAATAAGATTCCATTAACAGACATAGCATGTCAAAATTAATCCTGGAATCTGTTTTATTTATCTCTCTTTTTAAAAAAAATTATAATTGATTTACAGTGTCGTGCCAATTTCTGCTGTACAGCATAGTGACCCAATCGTACATATATACACATTCTTTTTCTTATACTATCTTCCATCATGTTCTACCCTAAGACATTGGATAGAGTTCCCTGTGCTTTATAGTTAGGACCTTATTTCTCGTCTATTCTAAATGTAATAGTTAGCTTTGGAATCTGTTTTGATGAAAAACCACTATAAACCAATATGACTAAGTTAGCAGGCATTTTAACAATTTGCTCCTTGGCCAAAAGAGAGGCTGCTTCCTTTCCTTGATTCCCAAATAGTTAAGATTCAAATGTTCTCATAACAATGAAATGCTTCTTTTTTTCTTAGGCATTTTATACCTTTGCCCACATTGCCTAGGGAGCTATTTCCTTTTCCTTTTTTTCTTTTTTTTTCAGGCCCACACCTGTGGCATATGGAGGTTCTCAGGCTAGGGGTCTAATTGAAACTGTAGCTGCTGGCCTACACCACAGCCCACAGCAATGCCAGATCCTTAACCCACTGAGTGAGGCCAGGGATCTAACCCTTGTCCTTATGGATACTAGTCAGGTTAGTTAACTGCTGAGCCATGATGGGAACTCCAGGAGATATTTCTAAGCTACTGTTTTTCCTCAGCATTGAGCTAGGGCAATCTCTTCCTCTTCATCAAGATTCCTAATCTGGAAAATAGCTTCAATTATTTTGGCCTTTATATAATGTCTAGGAGTGCATGGTACCAGTTTGCTTACAATCTATGAGAATTCCTTGAGACACCACACATTATTTGACAGCACATGAAAGCAGGTTATTAAAAATTAGTTAGAAAGCTCCTTATGTTTCACTTTGGGATAAAAACCAAGGATCAGATGAGCTCTGAGGTCTTTGTCTCCTCTAATAGTCTATGATTTTATCATTCTGACAGTGTTTTATGATAAACCCTGACTTACTCTCAAGGACATCTTGGTATAATTTCCTGCCTGGTGACTAAGCTTTTAATTATACTAGTCACACTATTATTTTGAAGGAAATTATGTTGAATAATATTTTTATTCACTTTGATTACTTTTCTTATTTTACCTATACCTTTCTACGATTCTGGCTTCTCTTTCATATCTATTCCTCTTTTTATTATTTTTTTGCTCCCATTTTTATACCTTCTCATTGTGGTTCTCCTTTTCATTGTTTACTTTCATTTAGATGATTTTTTTGGAGAAAAGTGTAAAAGTATTATTTGCTTTTACTAGTTCTTGGAATATGTGTCTTATACATTTTCTATGGAATGATAGACTGTGGGTAAAAAGTAGGAAAACAACCTTGGGTAGAATTGATGTATTCTTCTTGGATAATGGTTAAATCCTATCTATGCTGGTTGCTGGCTATGTGTGGCAGGTTAAATTATTTAACCTCTTGATTTCACAGTATGATAGTAGTAATTATCATATAGAGTCATTGAGAAGAATAAATACATTAATGTATATAAACATATATAAAGCATATATTTGCTATTGAGGTCATGTTTTGATTAATCACATGTACAAAGATACTCCTGGTTTCTTGAGTTAGCACACACAATTTAGAATCTCTCACCTGTACAATGTTGGGACATTCACCATGGAGCAGAATTGTATGTTTCCGCCCCTGTTCTAAAACTGTTGGAATTCATTTCTGCACATGTTCTCCACTTCTTCCTCTGATATAAATGAGTAAATCCTTACAATTCTTTTAGGGCCTGAGCCTTCCCTTCCAAGTTAACCTTTCCAGATGGTCTTCTGAAGAATGTCAATCTAAGTGTGGAAGCTATGATAGGTAGAAGGATGAGGTCCTCAGAGAAGGGGCATTTCCTTGTGGGTGATGATCACCAGAGAGATCAGTCTGTGTCTTCTAGCTGGGGAGGATTTATTTCATTAGACAGAGCCAGGGAGACTCAGTGATCTTTAGGGATTGAAGACACTCTCTGTCTTCCATATCTGCCTAAATTTTGAAATTCTGTTTATTGGAATGTCACTTTTCCCCAAAGTCCTAACTTTCCCAACCTTCAACTGATTACATCTTCATTATAGATTAGGTATTTATTTGAACATTTGTCTCTGCCTCTGATTTTTGATTGCGCCAACACTTGGTCATTAGATTTGTCTGGACAGTGATGGAAAATTCCTAATTTTCTGATCATTCTTGTGACTAAGAATTAAAAACACTAATTCTTCAATTTAAAAAAAATTTTACCAAGGCTTTGGAAATGACCACCCCATTTCATAGCCCTTGTGTTCCACACATCATATGTATTATATAAAAGCATTCACCACTTGATCTGCCAGCAAAACCACACTTTCTTCTCTGTTTTTTTGGAGGGGGATTCATTTTTTTAGTTGAATTTTTAAATTATAGTTGATTTACAATGTTGTGCCAATTTA
The DNA here is from genome assembly GCF_054392235.1 of Sus scrofa. Lineage (NCBI taxonomy): Eukaryota > Metazoa > Chordata > Mammalia > Artiodactyla > Suidae > Sus > Sus scrofa. The sequence continues at coordinate 51,852,304 of NC_139387.1, read as the reverse complement.
AGTTGTACAACAAAGTGATCCAGTCACACATATAGGTACATTTTCTTTCTTATATTATCTTTCATCATAGTCCATTCCAAGAGATTGGATATAGTTCCCTGTGCTACACAGCAGAATCTCCTTGCTTATCCATTCTAAATGTAATAGTTTGCATCTATTAACCCCAAACTCTGCAATCATCCCACTCCCTCCCTCTTCCCCCTTGACATCCACAAATCTGTTCTTTATGTCTTTGGGTCTGTTTCTTTGCTATAGATAGGTTCATTTATGCCATATTTTAGATACCACATATAAAAGATATCATATGACATTTGTCTTTCTCTCTCTGACTTACTTCACTTAGTATGAGAATCTCTAGTTGCATCCATGTTGATGCAGATGGCATGATTCTGTTTCCTTTTATGGCTGAGTGGCATTCCATTGTTTGCATGTACCATATCTTCTTAAACCATTCCTCTGTTGATGGACCTTTAGCTTTTTTCAGGGTCTTGACCATTGTGAATACAACAGCACAACACTTTCAATTAGCATTTTATTCCAGGTGAACACCAGTAGTGATTTAACTTTCCTTAGATTATCTGTATTCTATCCTCTAATGCTACCCAGATTTGTCACTGCTCAAAATCAAAAAGTGAGATACAAATAATCTAAACAGATGATTGGATTCGGAAGATGTGGTGTATATACACAATGGAATACTACTCAGCCATAAAAAAGAATGGCATAATGCCATTTGCAGCAACATGGATGGAACTAGAGGATCTCATACTGAGTGAAATGAGCCAGAAAGACAAAGACAAATACCATATGATATTACATAACTGGAATTTAATATCCAGCACAAATGAACATCTCCACAGAAAAGAAAATCATGGACTTGGAAAATAGACTGTGGCTGCCTGATGGGAGGGGGAGGGAGTGTGAGGGATTGGGAGCTTGGGGTTATCAGACACAACTTAGAATAGATTTACAAGGAGATCCTGCTGAGTAGCATTGAGAACTATGTCTAGATACTCATGTTGCAACAGAACAAAGGGTACGGGAAAAAAAATGTAATGTATATAACTTGATCCCCTTGCTGTACAGTGGGGGAAAAACAACAACAACAACAAAAAAAACCCAGATTCTAAATCTTGAAAGTCTGTTGCCAAGAGCAACTTCTGTAATACCAAATATTGTATGTGTCAGGGTTCAGTTGTAGATAACAGAAGTCTCTCTAACCAGTTTAAGGTAAAAAGATATAATATAGGAAATTAAATTTTTTTTAGGTAATTGATTGATTGAGAAAGACAGTCTATTGACTGGGCTTCTATGAAGGATTCCCAGAAGAACATTACACTATTGCCAGCCAAAGGGACTGTTGCTTCCGTTGTGATAATCTGCTGCCACTACTGCTGCTTGATGATTTCGCTGCTGCAACCATGATCCATGCCAGCAAAAGAAATACCTTATGATTTCCTTCTCAAAGTGCATAAAATCTGGTGATCAGGCACTGAGTGGAAAATGCAAAAATCTCCATCACTATGCTTGTAGGGAGGAGGTGCAGAAGGGTGACTTCCAACTCACTTCCACCTTCTACCTTTCAGTAATGATTTTGGGCTTACATACATGTTAATGCATTCAGACCTATGGCATTTTTCATAATGAATGCAGAACAATAGACAAAATTTCTTTAATTATTCCCATTGGATAGATACCTATGTTGTTTTTCCCAATAGTATAATAATACTGAAATGAACATCTTTGTATGGATCTACTTAATCACACATTGAGAGCTTTTCTCAGACTTAAAAATAAGCAAGAGCAAATTTCTGAATTATAGGGCATGCCCATCTTGAATGTAATAGATACTACTGGATTGTTAGGTGACATTCTGCATTTGTTATATTAGTTTACTCTCTCACCAATAACATCTAGAAAACCTAGACAAATTTTGTAATTCTATTTCTTGGGGTTTTATTTTCTTGCCAACATTTGATACAAATTTTTGTCAACACTTGATATTATCAAACTTGTTAATACTTGCTCATTTCTGGGGTAAAATTAACTGCCTTATTTTTTGAATTTGTATATTACTAATTACATGTGAGATTGAGCAGTGTAAATGCCTTTCAAAAAACCAAAAATAAAACTACCATATGACCCAGATATTCCACTCCTGGGTATACATATATCCAAAGAAAATAAGAATACTAATTTGTATACACCCAATGTTCATTGCAGTATTTTTTACAATAGCCAAGATATGAAAGCAACCCAAGCATCGACCAACAGGTGAACATATAAAGGAGTAGTGCACACACACAATGGAATATTACTCAGCCATAAAAAGAATTAAATTCTGCCATTTGCATGGAGTTCCCATCGTGGCTCAGTGGAAACGGAACTGACTAGCATCCATTAGGACACAGGTTTGATCCCTGGCCTCCCTCTGTGGGTTAAGGCTCTGTGTTGCCGTGAGCTGTGGTGTAGGTTGCAGATGCAGCTCGGATCCTTCATTGCTGTGGCTGTGATATAGGCCAATGGATACAGCTTCTGTTCGACTCCTAGCCTGGGAACCTCCATATGCCACGGTGTGGCCCTAAAAAGACTAAAAAAAAATTCTGCTGTTTGCAACAATGTGGATGGACCCAGAGATATTATGCTTTGTGAAATATGTCAAAGACAAATAATCTAGGTTATCACTTATATGTAGAATTAAAAAAATAAAACAAATGAATATATATAATCAAACAGAAACAGACTCACAGATATGGAGAGCAAACTATTGGATCATAGTGGGGAGAGAGAAGAGGGAGAGGCAAGATAGGGATATGGGATCAAGAGATACAAAGGCTATGAATAAAATAAATAAGCATCACGGATATATTGTACAGCAGTGGGATATATAGCCCTATTTTGTAATAACTTTAAACTGAATATAATCTATAAAATGATTGGATCTTTATATTGTAAACCTGGAACTAATATAATATTATAAATCAACTACACTTCAATAGAAGAAAAAACAAAAAACTCATAAGAAATTTTAGCAATGTAATTGGAACAAAGATTAGCTTATAAAAATAAATCTTCTTATATATTAGCAATATCCAATAAGAACTATAACATCTAATAAGACAGAGAATTTTCTACTTGATGTATTTATATTGCCCTCCAAATAATGAATATTTTGGGTCTCCCTTTCTACTGTTTTAAATCTCACATTTAATTTTAAAATTAAATACTGGAACATTTCATAATATTGAATTAAATGAGACTAACTCTTGTTTGTTATAATAAAATTTAAAATGTTTTACAAAACCCTGGAATGCTGCTGGCTGGATTTCCGAGATATTTGTCTTGATGGAACTTCTCTCTTCATGACAAGACACGATTTTTAGATCATTCTCTTGATAATGAGCCTCTGCCTGTGTGGCTCTGAGCTTTTTCTCTCCAAAGAGACAATATTCTTTTTGTTGAAGTAGATTTAACAGTGATTCTGCCTAAAGGTTTTGGGAAATTTTTTTGGCAGGGGGAGTATGTAGAGGTATGGTTTTAGAAAGTAGGAGTTGAATGTAAGTCGTAGTGATGGTTTTAATATAGACTATTTATAAGCTGTTTCTGTATTTTAGCCTATAGATTACCAAACTATATTTTTTTATTATTTATTATCAGTGGTAGAAATAGCAAAATTTATATACAGGAAACTATGGTTCAAGCTTGTCTTTCATCATTTATTATTTATTGAGCCAGTTACATATCTTTTCCTGGTCTTCACTCCATTTTTAAAAGGCGTTGAAAACATTTTTCTTTCTAAATGATGTGAATTGGACCATGTCTTTCTGTTTGGTTTCTGTTCTTAGTTCACCTTTTCCTAAGTTTTTACTACCCTATTTAATACTGACGACCTCTCAAACTATGTCTCCAGCACTGATCTCCCTACAGAGATCCAAAATCCTTGCTGGAATCTCCATGTGAATGAAAGACAACCACCTTCAGTGTTCTTTGTTCAACACACAGCACATTGTCCTATTGCTCAAACTTGAGCCTTTCATTGTGTTCTCAATCTTTAGATAACAACATTGCTATTCAATTGGCACATGATGAATAAATGATCTTATTAATTTGAAATATTTTCTTAAATGATTCTATAAATTTGAAATAGTCTTTTATTTCTCAATGAAGAAATGTCACCTCATGCTTACAGCAAATCTGTTTTTAAAATTCTCATATATATTGTAAAGTTTTTTTTTTTTCTTTCTTTCTCCTGAATCTGCCTGGGGAATCCTCTCTGACTTAATGATTTGCAGTTCATGAATGTCAGCCCTGTGATTAAATCAAGAAATGCAGGATATATTAATTCTGAACTGGATAATCTGGTTAATCACCCCAGGCCAAAGTTTTTGTCTAAAAGTGTTCTGTCCTATGAAATGATGTTTGTCATGGATAAAACACCAAACTACTTCATAGAATTCTTTTCTTCTCACTCTGCTTGTTTTCTGCACATGATACTATCTACTCTTGAATCTTTAATTAGTATGTGATTGCCAAAGCATCCTAAATAATTGCTCCTGCATAGATCACTCTCTGACCTCTAGACCAGTATAACCACCTGCTGACCAGACACTTACACTCACATGTCCCATAGGTATCCAAGTTGGCCCATTATTTCCCTTACACCATTTTACCAAGATGTTAAAACCAAAAATTTTCTTATCAACCTTGCCTTGAATAATCCACTTGCTACCTCAAATCAATCACCAAATTCTAGTCATCTTCATTCTGACCAACTCCTAATCAGGTCACTTCTCTCTATCTCACTGGCATTAAATTAACTTAGGTTATCATCTTATCTAACCCGGGTTTTCACAGTAATCTTCTAACTGCTCCCTCTGCCTCTGGTTTGATTCAACTTCCATCCTGCCTCCAAATTCTCTTCACGTAAACCAATCTTTCTAAAACCCACATATGATCAAGTTATTTCCCTGCTCAGAGTCCTTAAACCTTCACATGGTTTATAAGACGTTTCATATCATGTCTTTAAACTGTCTTCAAAGACACATTTTTCACCATCCACCTTTTCCATTTTACTAGGTACCACTTCAGATCCCCAAATGTTTTGTGTTCCCTCTTACCTTTGGGGCTTTGCAAGGCTAGTCCCTCTCCCTAACACAGCTTTCCTAATCCCCTTCCATGACCCTTTGCATTTTCTCACTTTTTTCCCAATTTCAGGTTCTCTTATAAGCCTTTTTGACCCTCTTTCCCAAGACTTGATCACTCATGTGATCTAAGCATTCTAAGTCTGTATTTTAGCATGTATCACACTGTGGTATAACAAATTTTGATAATCATAAACTTGAATTTTCTTTTATCAAATTGTAGGAGCCTTGAGGACAAGGAGGGAGTTGAATTTTGCTCATTTTGAAACCCAGTGATTAGAATTACAAAACTAATTTTTTTGTCTGTCAAATAACATCCATTAATTATTTCCTAAATTAAAAAAGTAATAAGGATTACCTACAACATTATAAAACATAAAATGCTATAGGTGAACCTTTCAAGCAGTGGTAGAAAGGAGTACTTTTTAAAAATAAAATTACTATGTATTAGTTATTGCCACCTCTGCCTAATTTTAAGTGAAACCATGGAAGGACACTTTCTTTTGGAATGTTCTACACTGAATTTCATGATTTTTTTAAAAATGCCAACCAAAAATGAAGAGTTAGCTCTTTAGAGTTCAAAAAAAGAATTAAGTATGAAAAGAAGTTTTGTCATAACTTCTAGGCCAGAACACACAGGTTCTGTTTATAAAGTTATATTTTGTAATGGAATTATTAAATGAGAGGAGAGGAATCATTTTCCGCCTTAAAACCTACTATTTTGTTCATGTTCTCGGTTAAGGTTCAGCATTTTCATTCGCAACTTCTTTTCATACATTTTTATTTTCTGTGTTGCTTACATTCCAATTAATTTCTCCTCAACGACAAGTCACATTGTCTCTTTTATCTTGAGTAGAACGCAAAAATAAAATGTGGTCTTTTTATTGTTTACTATACGAAGGGTTGTAAAGGCATCTTGAGGATGTATGAAAGGATACATTCCATGTAACCACCAAAGACAATTTTTCAGATTTACTGTCAATAAGGAAATGAATGAATATTTCCTTAAATGTGAAGTCATTCAGAGGATAAATCTAATTTCTCAAATCCAGGTAAGAGCCTCTAAAGATAAAGCATAACAAAAGAAAACAAACCAAGCATACAGAAGCAAAATCACAAAATTCTATCCTTGCCCAGTCACCACATAGGGGACTCTGTTTATAGACATGCTCTGTCCCAGAAAGCATCCATCAGACCTCTTGGTATCCTACTTTAAGACGACAGACAGAAACAAAAACAAACTAGCAGAGGAAAGGACAAAGTTCATGAGGCAGATAGTTTTTAGAATCTAATTTTCTAAAGAAAGAGTGGTTATTTCATCTAAAACATAGGATCAGAGCACCATGCAAGAGAAATATCAAGAACTTGGAACAAGAAATCCTAGAAATTGAAAGCAAAAAGCAGAATTATTTTAGGAGTTTGGAGGATAAATTTGAAGAGATTTCTTTTCTTTCTTTTTTTTTTTTGTTTTTTGTTTTTTGTTTTTTGCTTTTTAGGGCCCTACCTGTATTATATGGAAGTTCCCAGGCTAGGTCTAATCGGAGCTACAGCTGCTGGCCTATACCATAGCCACAGCTCATGGCAATGCCGGATCCTTAACCCACTGAACCAGGCCAGGGATTGAACCTGCAACCTCATTGTTCCTAGTTGGATTCATTTCCTCTGTGCCATGATGGGAGCTCCAAATTTGAAGAGATTTCTTAGAAAATAGAACAAAGAGGCAAAGAAATGAAAAATATGAAGTCTGATTTCAAAAATGGAGAATTGAGGAGTTCCTATTGTGGCTCAGCAGGGTTAAGAACCTAACTAGTACCCATGAAGATGTGTGTTTGATCCCTGGCCTCACTCAGTGGGTTAATGATCTGGCATTGCCACAAGCTGTGGCATAGGTTGTGGATGTGGCTCATATCTGGCATGGCTGTGGCATAGGCTGGCAGTTGCAGCTCCTTTTTGCAGCTTGGGAACTTCCATATGCCACAGGTACACCCCTAAAAAGAAAAAAAAAATGGAGACTTAGAGAGTCTCCAGATGGCAGAATGAGAAAACCCTGAGCTCACCTCCTCCCGCAGAGATACCTCCTCCCACAGAGACACCAGAATTACAGTATTTACAAACTAATCATATATGTGAAAAATCTGAGGACTAGCAGAAAAGATTTTCTACAACTAAAGCTATAGAGCTATAGAACCACAAGACAGTTAGGAGGAACAGAGATACAGTAGAGTCAGGAATTGCACCATTGGGTAGGTGACCCAGAAATGAGAACAAAGCATCCAAGCCCCATGTTGGGCTCCCCAGCCCAGGGGTCCTGGATCAAGAAGACAAGCCCTTAAAAGTCTGGTTTTGAAGGCCAGCTAGGCTTGCGTACAGGAGAGCCAGAGGCTCTAGGACTTAAAGGGCACAGCCAAAATCTCACAGGTTCTGAGTCCCAGTGCACAGGGAGTAATTTGAAAAAAGCCTGGGTCAGGCCCACTAGCTGATCTTGGAGACTCTCCAGGAGAGGCAGGAGGCAACTAGGACTCCTTCTGGGGACATAGACACTAATGGCAACCATTTTTGGAAGCTCATTTTACCATGAGGACACTGGTCTTGATAGGAGCCATTTTGGAGTTGTCTGTCTAGCCTATTAGCACTGGGAGTCTTCCAGCCCACCAGAAGGCCAGTACCAACCCTGGACCCCTTTGGCCCTGCAGCCATTTGCCCTGGAAACAGGCTATATGTACCAGTAGGCTAGGACCTGCCCCAGGCCCTGGAACTAGCTCACTCAGGACACAGCTTTGCCAACAGTTAGGCAGGCACAAAGCCTGGGGCCCCTGAGCCACACAGCCAGCCACTTCAGGACTGGGCTGTGCTTCCCAGCCAGCCAGCAACTACTGCATGAGCCATGGCTTGACAGTCAGCCAGTCCAGGGGCCAGCCTCACTTATCAGGGCATCTGAAGTAGTCCATCTTGCCATAAGAGAAAGGCCCACTCAGCCCACATGCGGGCTGTCCTAGAGCATATAGCTCTGGTGACCATAGAGGAGTGAAGTGTTGAGCCTCATATGATGTCTTCTACATAAGGCTACTCCTCCAAAATCAGAAGATGGAACTGACTTCCATAATACATAGAAGTAAATAAGGAGTATTAGACAAAATAAAGAGCCAGAGGAATATACTCCAAGTGAAGGAACAAGACAAAACCTCAGAAAAAGAACTGAAGGAAGTGGAGATAAGCCATCTATTTGATAAAGAGTTCAAGGTAATGATCATAAAAATGCTCAACCAACTTGGAAGAAGAATGGATGAATAGTCTTAAAATTTTTGCAAAGATTTGGAAAATATAAAGAAGGGCCAAACACTGCCAAATCAGTGAACCGGAAGACAGAATAGTGGAAATTATCCAAGCTAAACAGAAAAAAGAATTTTTAAAAAATGAGGACAGTGTTTAAGAGACCTCAGTGACAATACCAAGAGTGTTAACATTTATCTTATAGAGACTCAGGATAGGAGAGAGAGAAGGGGAAGAAAGCATATTTGAAGAAATAATAGCTGAAAACTTCCCTAACTTGGAGAGAAAATAGATGTAAAGGGAATACCCAGCATAAAAGTGAAAAATATTCCCTGGTAACATAAGTGTATCAGACTTTCAGAGCAGCCAGTCTACATAGAATAAGGGCAGAGGGATCCAAAAGGGAATCTTTAAGGACAACAAAGAAGTAGCTAAAATCATAAATTATCTAATACATATGGGTATTTTTAGAGATCTATAATTCTTTCAAGAACTTGAGGAAATAATTGTGATAGAATTTCACAACCACAATGAAGTATGTTCAGGGGTAATTACTGGAATTAAGCCATACCCCTTATGGAACAAGCTGGGGATGTGAAGTCTAGAGCTAGAGAATTAAGCCACTAACTAATTCTCTCAGAACTCTGGTTCGGGTGGACCAGTTGGAGCTTATAGGAAAGTCTGAGAAGTGAGGTATATCTAGCCATTGAAGGGGTCCCTGAGAGGAGAGCTCTAGGACAGGTATGTGGGTAGTTCTGTGTTGATACTGCATCTGATGGCAGACCTGCAGTCAGTAATGCCTGTAGTCTAGAAGAAGAGGTGGACAGGGAACAGAGGAAAGCAACCCCAGCCTGCACCTACTGGGCACCTCTCTCTCTGTCATTGTCTGTACATGAAAGGACATTTGAAAACCAGTCCTAAGAGCTTCATCTCTATCTTCTAGATCTTGCACGAGGTTCTCCTTTGGATGATCCTAATCTGGAACCATACAGAAAAATGAATTCTGGAAAAAAAGTTGCCAGCTTCATCAAGTTAACAGCAATCCAACATAAGTAAGAAGAAAAGAGAGGGAAAAAAAAAGCCACTAAGGAAAAATTATTTTAGGCAGCTATTAACTTCAGAGAAAGAGACATTTATACAAGAACCAGATATAATCAGAGCATTTCACATGGTTCATCTATGAATATTTACAGAGTCATCATAAAATGTTCTGACATATGATTTTAGCTATAGCTATATTGGATACATGGGGAAAGGAGGATATCTGTATAGAGAATAAGGTAGAAAGTAAGATTTAATGCTTCTAAATTCTTATATTCCAAATATAAAAAATAAAACTGAAACGCCTTTAAAAAAAAAAAAATCAAGGAATAGAAGTTCCCTGATAGCTCAGTATGTAAAGGATCTAGCCTTGTTAGTGCTGTGGCTCAGGTCATTGCTGTGGTGAGGGTTCCATCCATGGCCTGGGAACTTCATGTGACATGGGCATGGCCAGAAAAAGAAAAAAAATCAGGTAATAGTATTATAGTATTACATAAACTTAAGCATATAGTGCAAAGAAACAGCTAAAAGAGTTAAAGTTGTTTTGGGGGGTCATGAGACATGCAATAGAAGACTACTTTTTGTTTTCACAAGGTTTAGAGAACCATTTTTTAAAAAACTATGTTCAGGTAATAGTGTAATGAAAATGGAAAATTTTATGAAAATAATTAGGGATATGGAGCTGTAATAACCTATAGATGATCTAATATAATATCATAGCTAATACAATATTTCAGATTCTTTAGGATAAAATCACCATATTTAGTACTTTTAAACTTTTAAGGGAAACAACACTTTTATCCAACCAATGAGTAAAATCCAATTAGAATTCCCTGGTCAGAGCTTCTTTACTTTGTGAAACAATAGCAGAGGGCCATGTACTATCAAAACTTAATTTTAAATGTGTTATGGTTATGCTATAGATCATTATTAAAAATTAATAATGAATTACTTAAGTAGCCTTGGAGCAGTAGCCAGAATACTACTACCAGAATATATTGGTTTCTTCTGTTTGCAATTTTGTGGGTGCCTTGCTAATTAACACCGAATACATTATGCTTTAATTAAACTCAACTAATCACTTGTCATAGTGAGAATTTCAGATATGCCATCAAATTCTTGAGCTATCTGTTATTGAAATAACCACAGGTTTAGCCTAAATGTTAAGAGATTTGAGGCCAATGCTTTGCATTGCCTAATCAAATAATTGTTTTAGCTGTGTTGAATTTAATGTTTAAATTATTCAAGAGAATTGTAATAAAGAATTAGAACATGTCTGAGAAGAGAGAGAAGTATTTCCAATTAAGGCACTTAAAAATTCACTGAGCAGGAGGTTATTACCATAATATTCTGTAGCCTTTCCTCAAACCATCTGATCTAAAACAATATGATAATCAAAGAATAATTTGATATTGTGACCTGCGAACTTTGGATAATGTGAGCACTTTCAGATTCTAGTCATTGGGTTAAACAACATTCCCTGAAAGACATTGAACATATTTTTGCTTGAGATCCTTGGAGATTATATATGATAAAGCTAGAGACCCCTAAAATCCTTTAAGTTATACCCTTTTTACCTTTTTACTAAGGGTTAAAGAGTAAGCTAATCTGTAAATAAAGAGGGAGAGAAAGAAGGAGATGGAGGAGAAGAAGAGGGTGAGGGAGAAGGAAAATGCAACATAGACTTGTACCTCAGTATCTGCAGGGGATTTGTACAAGGACCCTCATAGATACCAAAACCCCCAGATGGCTCAAATCCCTATTATAAAATGGTGTAGTATTTAAATATAATCTTCACACATCCTCCCACATACTTTAAATCATTTCTAGATTATTTATCGTACTTAATTCAATATAAGTGTGATATAAATTGTTGCGAATACAAATGTAAATATTATAAATAGCTACCTGTGCATTACAAATTCAAGTTTTGCTTTTGGGATTTCTTTTTCCCAGATATTTTCAATCTGTGTTTGGTTGAATCCATGGATGTGGAAACTTGCAGATACAGGGGAATAACTACATTTGGAGAGAACTAGAGTATACAAATGAAGTAGAAAAAGAAACTCTAGCTGTGTGACTCCTGATGGACACCCAGTTTCTTGTTCTAGATTCTTAAGAAGCCAGTCTGTTTCTTGCCCTTTAATTCCATAGGTACCCTGGTGTCTGTATAGTATATCACACTCTAGCAACACCCATGCTAGAGTGATCAATTATTTAAATATTCCTGGAACTGTCCCAGTTTTAGCATAAAAAACCCTGTATCCTGGGAAACCCTTCACTCCCAGACAAACTGGAACTCATACTTACCCTAACCTCTGCATATTTTCTCTTAAGCTAATGTGATGTGAGTTTTGGAAAATGTCAACCAGGAAAGATTTAATTGAAGCAGACACTTTAAGCCACATGCAACTGGTGAATGTCTATTGTATCGAAAACCTGAGTTATATACCTTACCTTCTGCTTTGTTCTGCTACTTAGAACTCAGGACATGTAGCAGTGGGCAGGAGAGTCTCCATTAGCAGAGATGAGTTACTGGTAAGTAAATACATCAGTTCAGATTGAGATGATCCATGTTGAAAGGAATTATTCTCCAAGGGCTAATCATTGAGTATGTTGTAATTTTCAATTTCTTCTCTGTTCTGACACTAAGTCACAGAGTTGTTTTAGGAGTGCAAATTTTATCAAGTAATGAACTGTGCTGAAAAAATGTTCTCTTTCCTTTCGCACATCTGCAATAAAGTAGATGTTTTGCTCTTAATCTTTACCAGGGAAGCTTTGTTTTGTAAATTGGTGTGTTTTCCTCAAAATCATTTGAGTATCAGTATTTACAGCTACTTTAGTTTAATAACTGTAGGATCTGCAGGGGAGGCCAATGAATGCAAGAGAGGTCAAGGCCATAAAGAAGCTGATAAGATGATTAGAAATGACAACAGCATCAGCCTGAGCAGGAGCAGGGGCAGATAGACCACCCAGAGAGGCTGCCTCTCAGCGGTGGCTCCCCAGCCACACCCAGGTTGAGAAAAGGAATGTTGACAGCCTTGTTAAGAGGTACAACTCTCACCAATAAATAGACTGTCATCAGCTTTGCAGATGGGCTCAGAAAAGCCTCTTAGTGTATAAAGCACATACCTGGCCCTGGATAGTCCTAGATTTCTACATCTTTATTACAATGGTAAGTAAAAGAAGAGCTGTGGAGGCCTGAAAAAATATTATCCAGCATAGATATCTTGTACCCATATAGCTGTTTCCTGAACAGCTTGTTTGTCCCTCTTAACAAACTCTTTGGGAGGCAGTGGAGTTACAATTATTCTACTTTGTTGATCAGAAATCAAGAGATCTCTGTGGTCTTGCTTGCCTGGATGAATGCCACTGAGTTATTATTATTAGCTAATATTTTTAAAGCAATTAGGTTAGGCACTGTGGGTTAAGCACTTTAAGTGGGCTACCATGTTTACTTTCACAGAACCACTTTGATGATATTGAAACCGAGTACAACCCTGCAGGGATCCTGGGTGCAAAAGCTTTTCTGTGTCCCCCAATTCTTGTTCTTAGGAAGTGGGCTTCATTCAGCCTCCATGACCTTCCCTGAGTTACTAGGGACAGGCTCAGACAGTTGCTGATCAGGAAATGGAGGGAATTCAAAGACAAGGGAGGAACAGTCAAGGAGAGCTTAGAGTCCTTTCTTGTCCTGCTCCCTGGCTTAATTGCACCCTAAACACAATCACCCTTAAGCAAAAGATTGGGCACCCTGAGCACAATTGCCTGTGGGTTAAGGATTATTAGCATGTGATGTTTTTCAGGAACTTTCCTAGTTTGTTCTAATCTCTGATCAATATGCCCCTTTTACAAGTACTGTTATTTTGGGCAATAACCCAGAAGATCACCATCATGATCAGGCCGAGATCCCCTGACTCCAGCTTTGATGACTAAGATTCCCCCAAAGAAAGAAGAATGCAGGTTTGTCCCAATACTGATTCCTATCTGAAAACCTGTTTTTCTCCTTTTTACTATAAAATTCCTTGCAATTATTTCTAATGGGGGCACAGTCTTTAGGCATTAAATGCCTGTTGTGGCCCCCTTTGCCTTGTGAAGCAATAAAGCTATTTTTTTCCTCCTTTACTCAAAACTCTCTCTGCATTTCAATTCAGTACCAGCTGACAGAGGCCAAATTTCAGCAGCAATAATGTTCCCAGTTTAGAGATGAGAGGACTTGGGCCCAGAGGGGTTATAACTACTTGTCCAAGAAGAGTCGGAATCAAGCCTAGAATCAAGGGTCTAAAATCTATGGTTTTCATGTAATCTTGACCCTGTGATATAAATCAATACTTTCGAATGCCCATTGCTTGAATTATTTTACTTAAAATTTTTTTGGTGTCAGTCTAACTGCGGTTAGACTGTTGTTTTATGAGCTCGTACTAATTATTTCAACATTTATTGAACTTAATAAATCCAGAAAACATTATAAGTTTAAGAAAATATTAGTTTAAAAAATGACATTTTCTGTATTATCATGGTTCTATTTGCTTTTCTTCAATTTTTTTTTTTTTTGTAATCAGTTATGCAAAGATGCTGTTTCTGTTCCTACATGTGGTCTCCCATATGTGAAGAAGCCTAGGGCTTAAACAACTGTGGAGAGGAGGTTTTGAGTTTAGGAGAACTCCATTAAAGAGGCAAAAGACAATAGAAGAAAGGACTTGTCAGAGTGAAATGATTGGTGATTGGGAAAACACTCATCTCTCACTGGTCACAGTTCTCTGTAGCAGCAACCTACTCTCTCTTGACTTCTCTCAGCTTCCTCACTCACTCTTGCCCAGGTTTCCTGAGTTTAGTGAAGAAACTGAAAATGTCCAGTTCAGTCTCTTCTGCATTTTGGTTTGGGATCTTGTTGCCTGCTGAGAGGGTGTCATTGAGTCTGCTTTTTCCAAAATATACTTAGCTGGTGGAGCAGGTCTGCTCCTGGGTGGGGAGATCTGCCAGTGCCCTGCTTCACCAGTGACTGGTTGGTAAGTCTGCATATTCAGGGAGGAAAGGTAACAGCCCATTATGGCTATCACTGATACTCTCTGATGAGTTCTTACAATTAAAATGCAGTTATTTCAGTCTCTCCTTCCTGATTCTTTCTCTTAATTTTGTCAAAACTTGGGAAAGTAAAAGATTTATTGCCCTCTTAAATTAGCAGAGAAGATTCCATAGACCTCTATCTTCTCTGGATCTAGTAATGACATATCATAATTGCCTGTCAACTGTTAATTTCTCCACTAGAGAGACCAAACTATTGATCGTCGGTACCTGATGTGACTATATAGCAGGTCCTTAAAAGGTGCCCAATAAATGTTTGTTGACAATAAAAAAGGATGTATAAACTTCAGTTTTTCTCATTTGTAACACAAAGAGGCTGGATTGATTTGTCAAGATCCAACTAAAACAGGAGGGAGACAGGACACAACTTTTAAAGAATGATGTAGGCTTTGAGGATACAACAAAAACTGGTTAGAACCAAGTAGGTCTAAGACTGTGGTAAATTTGACTTCAAGGAGGACCTTTGTAATACATTAGTAGCTAAATGACATGCCTACAGGTGCCATGAGAGTTCCAAGGCCAACCATAAAAGGACAAACGTGGGTGGTAACCAAATTCCTGAAATCCCTGCCTCCCTCCTAAAATAGTTAGAATAATCCTCCCACTCACTAGCCTATGAAATCATCTAGCCCATTAGAAACTCACCACCCCATATTTCAGGGCCTCTCATCTCGTGAGACAGCCCACACTCTATCTCTCAATAAATCTATTTCCTTTTCCATCTGCAGATGAATGGATTAAGAATATGTGGTACATATATACAATGGAATACTACTTAGCAAAGAACAAAATAATGCTATTTGTATCAACATGGATGCAACTAGAGATTCTCGTACTAAGTGAAGTCAGGAAGAGAAAGACATTGTATGATATCACTTATATATGGAATCTAAAATATGGCGCAAATGAAGCTATCTACAAAGCAGAAACAGGCTCATGGACATAGAAAAAAAAATGTGGTTGCCAAGGGGGAGGTGGGAGGGAGTGGGATGGTTGGTGCGTTTGGGGTTAGTAGATGACAATTATTACATTTGGAATGGATAAGGAAGGAGGTCCTACTGTATAGCACAGAAAACTATATCCAGTGTCTTGGGATAGAACATGATGGAAGATAATATGAGAAAAAGAATGTGTATATATTTATGTATGACTGGGTCATTTTGCGTATAGCTGAAATTGGCACAACATTAAACCAACTATACTTTAAAAAAATAAATCTAATTCTTACCTATCACTTTGCCTCTTACTGAATTCCTTCTGCACTGAGGCATAAAGAACTTGAACTTCAATAAGTCCTGAGACCAGGCATGTGATTTTATTAAAAAAAAAAAATAGTGAGTTCAAGTCCCAGTCTGGGCTTTGGTCAGCTTTGAGTCCTAACCTATGAGTTTTAAGTCACAATCTGAGTTGTGACATTTCACAACTAGGATCATCCTGAGATTCTAGAAATGATACGTAGGGTTTAAAAAATTCAGGAAGAACTTTCACTTCAGTCCAAATAGAGTGACAGGGACTGAATTAACATGTCTACCTTAAACAAAATGAAGACTGGTCATTGTATAAGAAAGAAAAATTTTCATATTGGACAGCTGGTGGCAACTGTGGTCCCTAAGAAAAGAGAAACAGACAAAGTGAGCCCTATGATTGAACCAGCTTACAGGCTGCAGGGTAGAGATAGTGTATTAGGGTTCCCTAGAGAAACAAAACTGACAGTATGCGCATGTATATAGTAAGGGATGTATAATAAGGAATTGGCTCCTGCAATTATTGGAGGCTGTCAAGTCTATAGTGGTGTGGCTGGCAGGATAGAGACCCAGGAGAGCAATGTTCCAATTCCAGTATAGAGGCTGTGTACTGGTGATTCAAGACAGATGAGGTCTAAAAGCAATCTTCTAGAGATTTCTCTCTTTCTCTGGAGGCTGGTCTTTTTGCTGTAGTCAGTCATTCACCTGATTAGGTAAGGCTCAGCACAATATGGAGGGCTATCTGTCTTTCTCAAAGTTCACTAATTAAGTGTTAATCTTACCCCCAAACACCCTCCAAGTTGATATATTAAAATCAACCATCACAGATGGGGAACCCAGGCATATCCTGTTAAGTTGAGGAGAGAGACAGTCAAATTTATAAAGACAAAAGCAGCTAAAATCTGTGGAGATTGAATATTGGAGTGGAGAGAGTTGCACAGAGAGAAAGTTACTGAAATGTGCTAGTAGGACTTTTCTATTCTTTTGCTAAATACCAATCTGAACTTGTATGCAAGTGCCTGATGCCAGGAAAAGTACCACCAGAAAAAAAGTAGGCAGAACAATTCCCAGTGTTCACACAGGGCTGGAACTAGTTTGCTCTCATCAGCCAGAGGGGAAAAAAAATCTTAAAATATAGGGAAAACCAAGTAGAATTCTCAGAAGTACAATGCCTTGTGGGTTAAGAGGCATTCTAGGCTAAAGGCTGATTTGGACAAATCTAATAAGAAGCTGGAAAGAGTCCAACACCAAAAACATAACTTTGTGCTGGGGTGGGGGCATACACAACACTATTGAAAGATGTAAAACAATGTCCAGCAACCAAAGCAAATATTGCTCTTGATATATATCAAATAGGCATGAAGAGAAATAAGAGCACATGACTAGTAACAAGGAGAAAAATCAATCAATAGAAAGACTCAAGATGATATATCTATCAAAGAATTTGTAGACAAGAACATTAAAATAACCTTTATAAACCTGTTCAAGAAGGTAGAGGAAAGCATGATCATGATGAGAAGAGAGCTGGACCCACATGAGTTAGGGCTAGATGAAGAGTTCTTAAACTTAATCCCAAACGGACCCACGTGAGTTAGGGCTAGATGAAGAGTTCTTAAACTTAATCCCAAAGCCATGATTAAGAAAAAGAGAAAAATTTGATAAATTGGAACTTAAAATTTAAAACTTTTCTCTGTGAAAAGGGCTCTTAATAAGATAAAAAGACAGCTATAAATTAGGATAAATATTTTTGGATTGTATAACTGATAAAGGGCTTGTATCTATAACATATAAAGACATCTCTGAGCTCAATAATAAGAAAAAAAAACCTAATCCAATCAGAAAATGTGCAAAATACATGAAGATATATTTCTCTGAAGAGGATATAAAGATGGTAGATGTTAGCCATTAGCCATTGGGAGAATGCAAACTAAATCCACAATGAAATATTACTATATAACGGTCAGAAAGGCTATTTTTTAAAATTATTGATAGTACCAAATGCTGACAAGGGTGTAGAGAAACTAGATCACTCATACATTGCTGGTGGCTACATAAAAAGTGGTGCAGACATTCTGGAAAACACTTTGGTAGTTTCTGTTAAAGCTAAGCATGCATTTATATGCCTCAGCAATGGCACTCCTGGGCATTTATCTCAGAGAATTAAGAACTTATGTTCACACATCAATGTGTACATGAATGTTCAAAGCAGCTTTATTTGTAAGAGCTGGAAACTGGAAACAGTAAATATGTCCTTCAACTGATCCCTGGTTAAACAAACTTCTAGATCCACACCATTGGATATTACTCAGCAACGAAAAGGAACAAATTATTATTATTATTATTATTATTATTGTCCTTTTGCCATTTCTTGGGCCACTCCTGTGGCATATGGAGGTTCCCAGGCTAGGGGTCTAATCAGAGCTGTAGCTGCCAGCCTACACCAGAGCCACAGCAACGTGGGATCCGAGCTGCGTCTGCAACCTACACCAGAGCTCACGGCAACACTGGATCGTTAACCCACTGAGCAAGGGCAGGGATCAAACCCACAACCTCATGGTTCCTAGTCAGATTCGTTAACCACTGCGCCACGATGGGAACTCCCCAAATTATTATTATTAATATTATTATTATTTTTGCTTTTTAGGGCCACACCCAGGGCATATGCAGGTCCCCAGGTTAGGGGTGGAATGGGAGCTAGAGCTGCTAGCCACAGCCACAGCCACAGCCACAGCAACACAGGGTTTAAGCCACATCTGTGACCTACACTGTAGCTCATGGCCACGTGGATACTTAACCCACTTAGCGAGGCCAGAGATTGCATCTACAACCTCATGGTTTTCCACTGCTCCACAATGGGAACTCCAGGAACAAATTATTGATACACACAACTATTTGGATGGATCCCTATGGATTATGCTGATTGGAAAAACATCTCAGAAGTTTACCTTTTTAAAAATTCCATATACATGGATACACTTTTTTGAAATGACAAAATTATAGACATGGAGAACAGATCAGTGGTTGCTAGGGATTAGGGAAGGGGTGGGGAGGGAAGTCAGTGTGGCTGTAAAAATGTAGCAAAGTCTCACTGGGACTGAACAGCCTTGTATCTTGACTATGATGGTGGGTACATTCTACACATGTGATGCAATTGTATGGAACTAATTACACAAGTACACACACTGTGTATATATAAAACTGGTGAAATTTAAGTAAGATTGGTGGATTGCATCAATGTCAGTTTTCCCAGTTATGATATTACGTTATAGTTTTACAAAATGTTACCACTGGGGTGACTAGGTGAAGGAGACAGGGGATTTCTTTGTATTATTTCTTACAACTGCATGTGGATCTCAAAATACATTAAGAAGAAGGTTAATGAAAATAAAAAGACTCAAATGCAACTTTCAACAAGTAAGTGTTGAGAGACTTCATTGCTACAAGGAAAATTAAAGGACATTCTTTAGGAAGTAAAATTATACTACATAGACATTTAGATCTAAGCATAAGAATGAATTGTGTCAGAAATTGTAAATATGTGGGTAAACATAACATTTTGTTCTCTATTCTCAATTTTTAATTTTTAAGATATGCATTGATTAATTAATTTAAAAATAGTAAAAATAAAAGCATAGCATTAATGTAAGTAAAGTTTTTATGAAAAAATAATTTTCCAAAATGTAAAATATTGAATGAGGGACATTGTTTTATATCTTTATAAAATTATGTCATATTTAATTTTTAAAAATAATATTTGAATAGTTAAAGCAAAAGTAATAATAATATATTATTGAATTAATAGCATATATAGAAGTAAAAAGTATGCCAACAATAGTACAAAGGCCAGGACAGGGATATAAAAGCACAGCTTTGGGAGATTCTTAGATTCTGAATGAAAGGGTGTAATATTATTCAGAATTAGACTCTGATATATTAATGATGTATATTTTAAATCTTGTTGCTACTACCAAAACCAAACAAATAAATAAAAAGTTATAGCTAATAAAGGCCATTCTGACTGGTATGAGGTAGTATCTTGCGGTAGTTTAGATTTTCATTTCTCTAATAATCAGTGATGTTGAGCATTTTTTTCATGTGCTTGTTGGCCATCTGTGTATCTTCCTTGGTGAAGTGTCTATTCATGTCTTTTGCCCATTTTTCAACTGGGTTGTTGGCTTTTTTGCTGTTGAGTTGTGTAAGTTGCTTGTATATGCTAGAGATTAAGCCCTTGTCTGTTGCATCATTTGAAAGTATTTTCTCTCATTCTGTAAGTTGTCTTTTTGGTTTCTTTTTAGTTTCCTTTGCTGTGCAAAATCTTGTCAGTTTGATTAGGTCCCACTGGTTTATTTTTGCTTTTACTTCTGTTGCTTTGAAGACTGACCTGAGAAAACATTTGTAAGGTGGACGTCAGAGAATGTTTTGCCTATGTTCTCTTCCAGGAGTTTGATGGTGTCTTGTCTTACATTTAAGTCTTTCAGCCATTTTGAGTTTACTTTTGTACATGGTGTGAATGTTTGTTCTAGTTTCATTGATTTGCATGCAGCTGCCCAGGTTTCCCAGCAATACTTGCTGAAAAGACTGTCTATTTCCCATTTTATGTTCTTGCCTCCTTTGTTGAAGA
The DNA here is from genome assembly GCF_054392235.1 of Sus scrofa. NCBI lineage: Eukaryota > Metazoa > Chordata > Mammalia > Artiodactyla > Suidae > Sus > Sus scrofa. The sequence continues at coordinate 51,831,905 of NC_139387.1, read as the reverse complement.
TTGTTTGACCGTAGGAGTCTGGGTTTATTTCTGGGTTCTCTATTCTGTTCCACTGGGCTGGCTGCCTGTTTTGGTACCAGTACCACACTGTCTTGATGACTGTGGCTTCGTAATATTGCCTGAAGTCTGGGAGAATTATGCCTCCTGCTTGGTTTTTGTTCCTCAGGATTGCTTTGGCAATTCTGGGTCTTTTTGTGGTTCCATATAAATTTTTGGATTGTTTGTCCTAGTTCTGTGAAAAATGTCATGGGTAATTTGATAGGAATTGCATTGAATCTGTAGATTGCTTTGGGTGGTATGGCCATTTTTACAATATTAATTTTTTCATCCCAGGAGCGAAAAATTTTTCCATTTGTTTACATCTTCTTTAATTTCCTTGATTAATGTTTTATAGTTCTCAGCATATAAGTCTTTTACTTCCTTGGTCAGGTGTATTCCCAGTATTTGATTTTTTGTGGTGCAATTTTAAAATTTTTGTATTCCTTTTGTAATATTTCATTGTTAGTATGCAGAAATGCAACTGATTTCTGAATGTTAATCTTATATCCTGCTACTTTGCTGAATTTATGGATCAGTTCAAGCAGTTTTTGGGTTGAGTACTTAGGGTTTTCTATATATAGTGTCATGTCATCTGCATATAGTGACAGTTTTACCTCTTCTCTTCCTATTTGGATGCCTTTTCTTTCTTTTGTTTGTCTGATTTCCATGGCTAGAACTTCTAATACTATGTTGAATAACAGTGGTGAGAGTGGATATCCTTGTCTTGTTCCAGATTTTAGTGGGAAGACTTTCAGCTTTTCTCCACTGAGTATTATATTTGCTGTGGGTTTGTCATAAATGGCTTTAATTATGTTAAGGTATGTTCCCTCTATACCCACTTTGGTAAGAATTTTGTTCATGAATGGATGTTGGATATTGTCAAATGCCTTTTCTGCATCTATTGAGATGATCATGTGATTTTTGACTTTTCTTTTGTTAATGTGATCTATGACGTTGATTGATTTGCATATGTTGAACCATCCTTGTACACCTAAGATGAATTGCACCTGATCGTGGTGTATGATCTTTTTTATATGTTGTTGGATTAGGTTGGCTAAAATTTTGTTGAGCATTTTTGCGTCTATATTAATCAAAGATATTGGCTGATAGTTTTCTTTTTTGGTGGTATCTTTGGTTTTGGAATTAGGGTGATGGTGGCATCGTAGAATGTCTTTGGGAGTATTCCTTCTTCTTCAACCTTTTGAAATAGTTTAAGGAAGATGGATATAATTTCCTCTTTGTGGGTTTGGTAGATTTTGCTTGTGAAGCCATCTGGTCCTGGACTTTTATTTGTAGGGAGTCATTTTATGACATATTCAATTTCATCACTAGTGATTGGTCTGTTCAGTTGATATATTTCTTCTTGATTCAGTTTTGACAGGCTGTAAGTATCTAGAAAGTTGTCCATTTCTTCTAGCTTGTCAAATTTGTTAGCATACAATCGTTCATAGTATTCTCTCATTTTTTTTTTTGTATTTCTGTACTGTTTTTTGTGACTTCTCCTTTTTCATTTCTTATTTTGTTTATTTGGGTTTTTTTTCCTCTCCTCTTCTTGGTGAGTCTGGCCAGAGGTTTGTCAATTTTGTTTACCTTTTCAAAGAACCAGTTCTTGGTTTTATTTATTTTTTCTATTGTTTTTTAATCTCTTTTTTATTGATTTCATCTCTGATCTTTATGATTTCCTTCCTCCTGCTGACTTTAGGTTTTGTTTGTTCTTCCTTTTCTAATTCATTAAGGTGGTGGGTTAAGTTGTCAGTGTGAGATTTTTCTTCTTTTTTGAGGAAAGACCGTATTGCTATGGATTCCCCTCTGAGCACTGCTTTTGTGGCATCCCATAAATTTTGAGTGGTTGTGTCTTCACTATCATTTGTCCCAAGGCATTTTTTAATTTCCTTCTTGATTTCCTCATTGACCCATTGGTTTTTAGTAGCATGTTGTTTAGTCTCCATGTAGTAAGTTTTTTCTCATTTCTTTTCCTGTGGGTGATTTCTAGTTTCATGCCATTGTGGTAAGAGACGATATTTGAAATAAGTTCTATACTCTTAAATTTGTTGAGGTTAGCTTTGTGCCCCAGTGTGTGATTAATTCTTGAGAATGTTCCATGTGAACTTGAGAAGAATGTATATTTTTATTTTTCTTGGATGTAATGTCCTGATAATGTCAATTAAGTCTAACTTTTCTATTGTGTCCTTTAGGATCTCTGTTGCATTACTTATTTTCTATATCATTGATGTGAGTGAGGTGTTAAAGTCTCTACTGTGATTGTATTCCCATCAATTTCTCCTTCTATGTCTGTTAGTATTTGTTGGAGTTATCTAGGTGCTCCTATATTAGGGCCATATATATTGATGATTGTAATATCCTCTTCTTGACTGGATCCTTTAACCATTAAATAGTGTTCATCTTTGTCATTCCTTATGGCCTTCATTTTAAAGTCTATTTTGCCTGATATGAGTTTTGCAACTCCTGTTTTCCTGTCTTGTCCATTGGTATGAAATATCAAATGCTGGAGGAGTGTGGAGAAAAGGGAGCCCTCCTGCACTGTTGTGGGAATGTAAGCTGGTACAACCACTGTGGAGAATAGTAAGGAGGTACCTTAGAAAACTATACATAGAACTACTATATGACCTGGCAATCCCACTCTTGGGCATATATCCAGACAAAACTTTCCTTGAAAAAGACACATGCACTTGCATGTTCATTGCAGCACTATTCACAATAGCCAAGACATGGAAACAACCCAAATGTCCATCGACAGATGATTGGATTAAGAAGATGTCCTTTATATATACACAATGGAATACTACTCAGCCATAAAAGAACAAAAGAATGCCATTTGTAGCAACATGGATGGAACTAGATACTCTCATACTGAGTGAAGTAAGTCAGCAAGAGAAAGACAAATACCATATGTTATCACATATCTGGAATCTGATATATGGCAAAAATGAACCTTTCCATAGAAAAGTAAATCATGGACTTGGAGAACACACTTATGGTTGCCAAGGGGGAGGGGGAGGGAGTGGGATGGATGGGGTGCTTGTGGTTAACAGATGCAGACTATCGCCTTTGATATGGATTAGCAATGAGATCCTGCTGTGTAGCACTGGAAACCATGTCTGGTCACTTATGATGGAGCATGATAACATGAGAAAAAAGAATGCCTACATGTATGTGTAACTGGGTCATCATTCTGTACAACGGAAAATTGAAAGAACACTGTAAGCCAGCTATAATGGAAAAAATATAAATCATAAAAAAGTTATAGCCAATAAACCTTTGGAGAAAGTAAAATAGAATCTTTAAAATAATTAAATCCAGAAGAATGCAATGAATTAGGCAAAAGGAAACAAAGAGCAAAAATGAAGCAAAGAGAAAACCAATAGCTAGACTGTGGATTTAGACCCAACTTTATTACTAATTAAATGATATGAATTATTCAAACACTCTACTTAAAAGTAAAGATTGTTGGATTGGATAAAAAAGAAAGAACTGTGTGCTGTTTGTAAGAAACACCCTTTGACTAGAAAGTCACAGGGAGATTAAACATGGAAGACATCTCAGTCAACTAAAGCAAAAATATCTTGAATGACTATATTAATGAATGCAAAGGAGATTTCAGAAGAAAGTATATTATCAGAAATGAACAGGGATATTTCACAATGATAGTGGCCAGATTTATCACATACAGACATAAATCTAAATATATATGTGGCTAATTATGTCAAAATGCATGAAGCAAAAACTGACAGAACTGAAAGGCGAATAGACAAATTCACATTAATTGTTGGATATTTTAACACTCTTCTCTCAGTAATTGATAGAACAAGAAGCCAGAAAAATCACAATATTAGAATAATATCAAACAATACATGATACAAATGCTGCAGAAGAAAATATTGTTTACAAATACATATGGACCATATTTTAAATAACAAGACAAATCATAATAAATTTGAGATGAGAACAGACTATGGTAGACATAAACTATAAAATCAATAATAGAGAGATATATGGGAAATTCCCAATGAAAAAAAAATCTTTTTTTATCTTTTTAGGGCTGAATGCACAGTATATGGAAGTTCCTAGGCTAGAGGTTGAATTTTCAGCTGCCAGCCTATGCCACAGACACTGTAATGCCAGGTCTGAGCCATGTCTGTGACCTAAAAGACAGTTCATGGCAATGCTGGATCCTTAATCCACTGAGCAAGGCCAGGGATCAAACCTGCATTCTCATGGATACTAATTGGGTTCATTACTGCTGAGCCACAATGGGAATTCCACAATCAAATTTTATTGATGCACCTAAAGCAGTGCTTACAGTGAAATATATACATTAAATGCTTATAGTAGAAAAGAAGAAACTCATCTCAAATCAATGATCTAAGTCTTCACCTTATGGAGCCAGAAAAAAGAAGAGCAAGTAAAACCCACAATCAACATAAGGGATGAAATAGTAAGAGCAGAAATCAGTAAAACTGAAAACAGAAAAAAACAAACTCAATAAAACCAATAGCTGGTTACTTGTAAAAGTTAAATAAAATTGAAAAGTCTATAGCCAGACTGAAGAAAAAGAAAAAGAAAAAGGAGAAAGACACAAATCACTAATATTAAGAATAAGAGGAGTTCCCATCATAGTGCAGCAGAAATGAATCCGACTAGGAACCATGAGTTTGTGGGTTCGATCCCTGGCCTTGCTTAGTGGGTTAAGGATCTGGCATTGCCTGAGCTGTGGTGTAGGTGGCAGATACAGCTTGTATCTGGTGTTGCTGTGGCTCTGGCATAGGCTGGCAGCTACAGCTCTGATTTGACCCCTAGCCTGGAAACCTCTATATGCCGTTTGTGTGGCCCTAAAAGGAAAAAAAAAATAAAAATAAAAAAACTGAGAGACCCCAAGGACTTACAGACATTAAAAGGATAATAAGGAAATGATATGAATTGTTTCTCAACTTCCACACTTAATATTTAGGGTCAGATGTTTCACAACATTCCTGGCCTCTAATCCCCAGATGCTAATATCTTTCTCTCTTCCTGTGACAACCAAAAACGTCTTCAGACTGTACCAAATATCCTCTGAAGGGCAAAGTTGTCTCTGGTTGAGAACCACTTACCGTTGCTATGGGAAATATTAATGTTAAGAGTAGAAGATGATTCTGAAATTCACAGATATCTATAATTAACATTTATTGCCATATTGCATCTGTTAAAAAGTGCTTTCAGCAGAAATTGACAGGAAACATGACTGATGGGAGCTTAAACACTTTATTTTTCTCATATGACAAGACGTCCAGAGGTGGTTTGTTTCAGTGTCAACAGTGTCAGTGCTCTAAGATGCCATCTCTGCCATTCTCTGATCCCTTTCTCATGGTCACAGGCATCACATCTGTGTCCAAAGGTGAAAGAAGGGGCCAGGAGCAAGACTGGCTGTATATGTCCCTTTATCAAGAAAAGCAAAAACTTCCCCATAAACTCCCCCAATCAAGCAGACATTCTCTGATCCCTCATTGGCTAGATCTGGGTTAAACAACTCTCCTTATACTCAAAGGAGGTTGGAAAGTTTAGTGTCTAACAAAGGGGAGCAGGATTCTTATGTTATGGGCTGAATTGTGTCCCCTCAAATTTGTACGTTGAAGCCCTAAACTTCCAGTAACTCTGGATGTGAAGTATTTTGGAGAGTAGCATTTCAAGAAGTAATTAATTTTCAATAAGACCATGAGGATGGCCCTTAATCCAATCTGACTGCTACCCCTATAAAAAAAGAATTTGGACACACAGAGAGAAAACAGAAGAAAGACTGTGTAGGGACAAAGAGAGAAGGTTGGCCATCTGCAACCCAAGGAGAAGAAGAAACCAAACCTGCTGACACTTTGACCTTGAACTTCCAGCCTCCAGAACTGTGCAAACATAAATTTCTATCGTTTATGCCACCCAGTCTGTAAGATTTTGTTACAGCAGCCCACGCCGATGAATACAGCTTGGCCAATGGTTTCTCAACAGAGAACAGTACTTTCTAGGAGAATCTTTGGAAATAGTGGAGAACATTTTAAATTATCCCAATGACCAGGGAACACTACTGACCTTTAGTGTATCATGGAAAGGGGAGCCAATATTATTACCACTAGCAGTACAGGCCTTTACAACTAAAAAACTCCCATCCCTCTACTGACAGAATCTTTCCTTCTGAGAAATTATGCTTAAAACCATCATGACCCACTGATTAAGATGGTGCACATGTCTGTCCCCAAACAAAATCAAAAATTTCACTAGCAAGCAAGAAAGAAATGGCTGTTGAGTAGAAATCAACAGTGTCTGTCATTCATTTCTTAATGTCATGTGGTCATTCTTGATATTAGACAAAGGGCAATTAAAAATTTCAGAGAAATGGAGATAAATTACAAATGTTTCTCTCACTCAAGAGGTACTAGATTATAAACCATTTAAAATATTCCTTTTAAAGGCAATCCATTTTTGAAAGATTGATTTCTTCACAAAATGAGTGACACATGATGTTTGACTTGCTCTTCAATCACAGAATTTGCCAAGGTCAAATGGAATGATGCAGTTTTCAAGCTTATAATTTCCTAACACAAGTAATTTGAAAAAGAAAATAGGTGGTGAAAGACATAACTTAATATGAGCTCTCTGAATAAAAAGTAAGAAAAATCAAGTGAAAATTTAATGAGTTTGGAAAGTAATAGTAATTAAATGTTCCTGAACTGAGATTTCACAACTTTTTAGGGAGCTTAACTTCTTTCGTTTTATTTATTCCCAGTGAGTAAAATAAGGATTAAATATTATCTGATCTATTTCAAAAGTTTAAGTAAAATAAAACTGAATGAATTACAAAGATTATAAGATCAGTCAAAGGTTAAGCTGGACAAAATACAATGTGACATTAGTGAAAGAGCAAAGCATTGATTGGCAAGTGGCGGCTTTCGCCAGAATTCTGCCTTCACAAAGGTTTCCCCTGATTAGTCTTATTTAAAAGCAGCATTTTACATACAATCTTATTTCAAAGTTCTCCTTTTTCTGTTCGATTCTCTTCTGACACAGACCTGCTTTTTCAAAAGCTTTTGCAAAATTTCTAACTTAATTTGAAACTAGAAGCCCTATAACTAAAGTTCTGACTTAGAAAGATGTTGATTTTTTTTTGAAAAATGGTGTGTTCAGGCGTTGCTGTCATGGCTGTGTTAACAACCCTGACTGTTATCCACAAGGGTGTGGGTTCAATCCCTGGCCTTGCTCAGTGCATTAGAGATCTGGCGTTTCCATGAGCTGTGGTAGTAGGTCACAGATGTGGTTCTGATCCTGCATTGCTGTGGTTGTGGTGTAGGCTGGCAGATGAAGCTCTAATTCAACCCCTAGCCTAAAAACTTCCATATGCCATGGGTTTGGCCATAAAAAGAAATAAAAGAAAAAAAAAGGGTATGTTCAAATAATCTACATGCAATGCCTTTGTTGATATAGTTAGATTTAAATCCACCATCTTGCTTATTGTTTTCTCTTTGTTCCAGCTGTCTCTTGTTCCAAAATTTTTTCCTTCTCTTGGATTGGTTGGTTATTTCATATTATTTCATTTTTATCTTCATAATGGACTTATTGATATATATTAAAAATCCTTTAGTAATTACCCAAAGTCTTATAATATATATCTTTAAAAAACAAATTCAAATGAGGTATCGCCTCACACCACTAAGAATGGCCATCATTAGCAAGTCAACCAATAACAAACGCTGGAGAAGGTGTGGAGAAAAGGGAACACTCCTGCACTGTTGGGAATGTAAATTGGTACATCCACTATGGAAAACAGTACAGAGGTGCTCAGAAAACTAAACATAGAACTACCATATGACACAGCAGTCCCATTTTTGGGCATATATCCAGACAAAACTTTCCTTGAAAAAGACACATGCACCCATATGTTCATTGCAGCACAATTCACAATAGCCAGGACATGGAAACAACCTAAATGTCTATCGACAGATGAATGGATTAAGATATGGTATGTATACACAATGGAATACTACTCAGCCAAAAAAAAGAGAATGAAATAATGCCATTTGCAGCAACATGAATGGGACCAGACATTCTCATACTAAGTGAAGTAAGTCATAAAGAAAAGGACAAATACCGTATGATACAATATATATCTTGAATCTAATAAATGGCACAAATGAAACTTTCTACAGAAAAGAAACCCATGGACTTGGAGAATAAACTTGTGTTTGCCAGGGGGGAGGAGGAGGGAGTGAAATGGACAGGGAATCTGTGGTTAATAGACACAAATTCTTGCCTTTGGAATGGATAAGCAATGAGATTCTGCTGTATAACACTGGGAACTATATCTAGTCACTTATGATGGAGCATGATGGAGGATAATGTGAGAAAAAGAATGTATATATGTGTGACTGGGTCATTTTGCTGTATAGTAGAAAATTGACAGAATGCTGTAAACCAGGTATAATGGAAAAAATAAAAATAATTTAGAATGAATAAAAACTATACTGTTTCATAGAACCTTATAACAGTTTCCAATTCCTCCTTTCCATCTTTTGTCATTCAATTATCACATAAAAATTTTACTTGTGCTACAAACTCATAATATATTACTACTAATTTGCTCTAGACAGTAAAATTATAATTTTTTGATGTACAGTTTTGAGAGTTTTGACAAATGCAGTTATGGAACTACCACAATCAAGGTATAGAACAGTTCAGTCACCTCACCTTCTGCAATTTTCCCTGTGTCCTTTTACAATTAACTTCTTCATCTACCTTCAGCCCTTGGCAATACCAGTCTGATTTCTGTCCCTTAAGTTTTTCCCTTTTCCATAATGTCATAGAGGTTGAATCATAGACTCTGTAGCATTTTGCAGCTAGCTTCTTTCACTTACCATAATACATTTGGGGTTCATCCACTTTGGGACCTGTATTGATGGTTCATTCTTTAACTAAGTGTTATTCTATGGTATGACTCTATCAATAGTTTATTCACATTAGCACTGAGAAACATTAGGGTTACTTCTAGTTTGGGGATATTATGAGTAAAGCTACCCTAGCCATTTATAAACAGAAATTTTTATAGGCTTAAATTTTCATTTCACCTGAGTGTGATTCTTGGGTTTATGTTAAGTATATGTTTAATTCTATATAAAGTTTCCAATTTGTTCCTCAAAGTGGTTGTACCATTTTACATTTTCATTGGCAGTATCTAAGAATTTCAGTAACTTTATCTCCTCACCAGCACTTCATATTATTAGTTTTTTTTTTCTTTTAGCTGCTTTAAAGGGCTGTCTTGTGGCTTTAATTTGCATTTTTTAAAGACTAATAAATATCCTCTATGTGCTTTTCATTGTCTTATTTTTTATTTTTTGCTTTTTAGGGCCATACCCATGGCATATGGAGGTTTCCAGGCTAGGGGTCCAATTGGAGCTGCAGCTGCTAGCCTACATCACAGCCACAGCACTACCAGATCCTCAACCTACTGAGCGAGGCCAGAGGTGGAACCTGTAACCTCATGGCTCCTAGTTGGATTCATTTCCACTGTACCACGATGGGAACTCCCTGTCTTATATTTTCTTTGGGGAAGTGTCTGTTAAATTTTTTTTGCCCATAGTTTCATTAAATTGTTAATTTTCTTATTGCCGATTTTGAAATTAAAAAAAATTCTGAATATAAAGCTTTATCGGATATATATTTTGCACATATATTCTTCCAATTTGTGGCTCATCTTTTCAATATCCTCACAATAACTTTCAAAAAGTAATAATTCTTTAATGTTGATGAAGTCCAATTTATAATTTTTTTCCTTTAAAAATCATACTTTCAGTGTTTCATCTCAGAACATTTTGCCCAACCTAAGGATACAAAAATATTCTTCCCCCAATTCTAGTTTTACATTTAGGTCTACAATTCATTCCAAGTTAATTTTTCTGTAAGTTTTATTTTTTATTTTATTTTATATATGTATATGTACATATATATATGCATATGCATATATTTGCTTTTATATATATTTATTAATTATTAAATGCATTTTATTACATTTATAGTTGTACAATGATCATCAAAACCCAATTTTATAGCATTTCCATCCCAAACCCCCAGTGCATCCCCCCACCCACTGACTTGTCTCATTTGGAAAACATAAGTTTTTCAAAATCTATGAGTCAGTATCTCTTCTGCAAAGAAGTTCATTGTGTCCATTTTTTAGGTTCCACATGTAAGTGATAACATATGATGTTGGTGTCTCACTGACCAACTTCACTTAGTATGATAATTTCTATGTCCATCCATGTTGCTGCAAATGCTGTTATTTCTTTCCTTCTAATGGCTAAGCAATATTCCATTGTGTATATGTACCACATATTCTTTAGCCACTCCTCTGTCGATGGACATTTAGGTTGTTTCCATGTCTTGGCTATTGTATAGAGTGCTTCAGTGAACATTGGAGTACATGTATGTTTTTGAGTCATGGTGTTCTCTGTATAGATGTCCAGGAGTGGGATTGCTGGATCAAATAGTAATTCTATTTTTAGGTTTCTTAGGAATCTCCATACTGTTTTCCACAGTGGTTGCACCAATTTACATTCCCACCAAAAGCGTAATGGGGTTCCCTTTTCTCTACACCCTCTCCAGCATTTATTGTTTGTAGACTTTTTGATGATGGCCATTCTGGCTGGTGTAATGTGGTACCTCATATTGGTTTTGATTTGCATTTCTCTAGTAATTAGTAATGTTGAATATCTTTCATGTGTTTTGGGGTCCTATGTATGTCTTCTTTGGAGAATTGTCTGTTTAGATATTCTGCCCATTTTTTTGATGGTGTTGTTTGTTTTTTAGGTATTGAGCTGCAGAAGGTGTTTATAAATTTGGAGATTAATCCCTTGTCAGTTGCTTCAATTTGCAGATATTTCTCCCATTCTGTGGGTTGTCTTTTTGATTGGTTTAGTGTTTCCTTTGCTGTGCAGAAACTTTTAAGTTTAATTAAGTCCCATTTGTTTATTTTTGTTTTCATTGTCATTACTCTAAGAGGTAGATCTGAGAAGATGTTGCTGTGGTTTATGTCAAAAAGTTTTTGGCCTATGTTTTCCTCCAAGAGTTTTATAGTATCTGGTCTTATATTTAGGTTTTTAATCCATTTTTGAGTTAATTTTTGTGTATGGTGTTAGGAAGTGATCTAGTTTCATTCTTTTACATGTGGCTATCTAGCACCACTTATTGAACAGGCTGTCTTTTCTCCATTGTATATTCTTGCCTCCTTTGTCATAGATTAGTTACTGTAGGTGCATGGGTTTAATTCTGGGCTTTCTATCCTGTATATTTGCTTTTCAGGGTCATACCTGTTGCACATGGAAGATTCCAGGCTAGGGGTTGAATTGGAGCTGTAGTTGCCAGCCTACGCCACAGTCACAACAATGTGAGATCTGAGTTGTGACTGTGACCTACACCACAGCTCATGGCAACACCATATCCTTAACCCACTGAGAAAGGCCATGGACTGAACTCAAGTATTCATGGACAGTCGTTGGGTTCATTACTGCCAAATCACAACAGGAACTCCATCTACAAATTTTAGATTCAAGCTTTAGGTTGAAATGGGTTTTTTTGTGTATGAACATTCAGTTGTTCAGCACCAATTGTTGAAAAGATTGTTAGTGGCTAATTTTGTGGGTCAGTTTGATTAGGCCAAGGGATATCCACTTATCTGATTAAAGATTTATTTCTGGGTGTATCTCTGAGGGTGTCCCTCAAAGAGATTAGCATTTGAACTGGTGGACTGAGTAAAACAGATGGCTCTTCCCAAGTGAGTGGGCATTGTCCAATCCAAAGAGGGCCTGGATAGGACAAAAAGGCAAGGGAGTTTGAATTCTTTCTTCCTGCTTACCTGGTTGTGCTGGGACCCCAGTCTTCTGCCTTCTACTGGAACTACCCACTTTCTGGTACATTGGCCTTTAGACTGAACTGTACTACCTGCTTTCCTGGGTCCCCAGGTTGCACATGACATGTCTGGACTCACCTCTGTTTCCCTGACCTAAAGATTACCTTTTCTCTAATACTGCTTTTAATTCATTGTCCATTAGAGTAACAACAATAGAATAGCATGTTTTAAAAATAATTACATTCATTTTAATCACATTTGGGAATCTCATGTCTTTGTCTAGGCCCTGATCTGGTCTTGTATTCCTTTTACCTGAAGAATTTCTTTTAATATCTCTTACAGCACAGGTATTCTTGCAATGAATTCTCTCAGATTTTTGCTGTCTAAAAAAGTTTTGTTTTTATTTCTGAAAGATATTAACTGAGTGTAGAGTTTATATTGATAGGTGTTTTTGTTTTTTTCCTATCAGTATTTTAAAGATATTGCTTCTGATCTTCCTGGGTACATTGTTTCTGATGAGAAATCTGTAATCTTTATATTTTTTTTCCCCAGTACATAATATATCTTTTTTTCCTTATTTTTAAATTATTTTTATTTTTTATTTTTTCAGATTCTTTTTTAAAATTACTCAGTGAATTTTATTACATTTATAGTTGTGCAATGATCATCACAACCCAATTTTATAACATTTCCATAACGTGTCTTTTTTCTCTGACTATTGTCTCTTTATCGTTTGTTTTCAGCAATTTGATCACAATTTGCCTGGGTGGAGTTTTCTTTATATTTCTTGTGGTTGGTATTTGTTGAGGTTTTTGGATCTCTGGTATTATGTTTTCCATCAAATTTAGAAAATTTTCAGCCGTTATTTTTTCAAATATTTTTTCTGTTCCCGCTTCCAAGTAGGGGCATGTAATTAAGTTATAAAATGTATATTGTTAGTAGAAGTTCACAATTCATAGATACTTTTTTTATTTTTTAAATTCTTTTTTTCTCTATGTGTTTCCTTTAGTATAGTTTCTGGAGCTATGTCTCCAAGTTAAGTAATCTTTTCTTTGGCAATGTTTAGTCTGCCATTGATCCTATCCAGTGTATTTATTTATTTATTTTTGGCTGTGCCCCCCCCCCCCCCCAGACATGCAGAAGTTCCTAGACCAGGGATGGAATCTGCACTACAGCAATGACAATGCTGGGTCCTTAACCCATTAGGCCCCTAGGGAACTTCTCCACGTATTTTTTTTTATCTCAGACATTGTACTTTTCAACTGTGGAGGTCTGAGGCCTCTCCATTATCCCGTCCTGCTGACACAACCCATCCTGATATCCTTAGACCCTCAGCTCCATGTCCTCAACTCGGGAGTGGGCTGGACTCCAATACTGTTCTTTTCCCCTGCTCTGAGGCATATAAACTCACTAAAGGCACCAGGCCAGGGCAAAAATATTACTTCATTTGTTTCCCATCTTTCTTTCTTTCTTTTTTTCTCTTCTTTTTTTTTTTTACCACACCTGGGGCATGTGGAAGTTCCCAGGCCAGGAATCAAATCCACACCAGAGCTGTGACCCAAACTGCTGCAGTGACAATGCTGGATCCTTAACCTGCAGCACCACAGAAGAACTCCTGTTTCTCATTTTTCAGGTATCTTTAGCCTTTATTATCTGATACCCAGACAATGTTTTGAAAATATTATTTTATATATTTAGCCCATTTTTTTTATTCAGGAGGATAAATTTGATCTCCTTTCATTCTCCTTCACTAGAAGAAGTCTCCTCTGTCACTTTTGTGACTTCAGATTATACTGCAGATTCTGGCTATTCCATCTCTTTCACATTCCTCCTTCCTCATCTGACACATTCGCTGTCATCCTTCACTTCCTATTATTGAAATCTATATTCATTTATTCAACTGATTTCTTTTGAAGGCTGACTAGATGCTATCATTTTACTTGATTCTCACAATACTCTCACAATTTGACTTTCTTAAACGTATCCAATACATAAGGGAGGGAAGAAGAGTTTGAGTTCTGATCATCTATATCACTCTGCCCATGTTTTTTTCGTGATACATTATTTTTTTCCTTCATAATTTTTGAGCATTTACAATATTTCTAGCCTTGAGTTAGAGTGCATTGGAAGTGGTCCTAGTTTCTAGAAAACATGAAATTTACCCTTAAGTATCTTAAAATATGGTTAACAGCATACTTGAAACAAATAGATGATAGTAGGACAGAGTTAAGTGGAGTGGCACAGAGGATCCGTGAAGTGATTATTAAGAAATCATAATAGACTATTATAGCTGACAAGTGCTGCATGGATGACATGCAGGAATATTTTGAAGGCTAATGCAGATTTGACTGGATCAGATATTCCTAATTAGCTTGTTGAAGTTCAGGGATATTTCAAAAAGATCAGAGATATGTCTAAGATATCAGTTCTCCCATGCTCATGATGCCTGACCAGGACTATATTCCTTAGTGCCTAACTAATGTTATCATCTTTTGTAAAGTAAACAGATCGTGAAGTGCTGGGATAGATAAAGAGGAAATGAGATAGAGGGAAAACAGATGAGGATAATAATCAAGATAGAGGGGACAGAGGGGGAAGTTTGTGATGAGCAATCATGAAAAAGCTCAGGTAAGTCAAGAGTTGTGAGATTGAGGAAAGGCATTAGACCAGTCACTGTGCAAGTATAAGGCCTACTTGTAATACCATTTATTCAAAAAGAAAAGGAAGAAGGAAGAAAAGAAGGAAAAAAACGAGGACAATATAGAGGAGGTCTTTAAAAAATATCTAAATCCTTAAAGTTGTCATTTCTAGTCATGTTCTTATCTCCTTACTTTTCTGAAAGTAACTTACTTTTATAGTTTTATGACATCAGATTTTTTTTTTTTGAGGAAAGGGAGAATAGTTAAGTATTTGATTTTTATTTAATGACCTTAAACTGACGTTACTGTAGTGGGGCAACATGAGGAAGTGTTGATTAAAATGTCTGAGAATCTGTATTTGAGAAGAATTACTTCCCTTCATCTCTTTTGCCGACTCCTCAGATTAGATCAAGATCCTTCAGCTTTGTTAAGGGGAAAAAGAACTGGACAGGAAGAAAGATAGTAAGCTCCTGACACAGATCTCATCCAGATTTTCATCCTGTTTTGCCCAGCCCTCTTCCCATACCAGGAGTAGAGGGTGGGCAAGCTCCCAAGTTCTCTGCTCCATTGTGTTAGAGGAAGGAGGGAAGTGAATGAGCTACATGGTGTAGGTAAAGGAGACAGACCTTAGCAATCCTCTCAGTGTCTCCAAGATGCCCCCCAGCATGTGGCAGAGCCAAATATTTTACCATGGCAAATGGTTAGAAGTGGTACTGTATACTGGAAGACCAGGAGGAAGACCTTACCTCATGGTGAGGATAAGGTACACTCGTGGTGTAGCGGATACACTCATGGTGTAGCGGAATTGAATCCGACTAGGATCCTTGAGGCCGTGGGTTCCATCCCTTGCCTCTCTCAGTGGGTGAAGGATCTGGCTTGCCATGAGCTGTGGTGTAGGTTGCAGGCACAGCTCAGATTCCATGTTGTTGTGGCTGTGGTGTAGGTCAGCAGCTGTAGGTCCAATTTGACCCCCAGCCTGGAAACTCCCATGTGCTGTGGGTGAGGCCCTAAAAAGCACACACACACACACACACACACACGGAGGAAGAGTGAGAGTGAGGAGGAACTAGATTCAATAATGTGCATAGAAAAAATGATGCATACCTTTCCTGTCCTACCTATAGTCCCTGGACACAACCTACAATACCCCTTGGAACCCAGGTGCCATTGCAGGGAGATGAAATCAAAGGGAAATTTTTGAATTTATAACAATAAATATTATATTATTGGATTTACCTGGAATTGATCAAGATTATATTTCCTAACAGCAGATACAATGGGGATTTAACGTAGATATCCTAGGAGCTCCCCAGTGGCTCAGTGGGTTAAAGATCTGGTGTTGTCACTGCTATGGCTCGGGTCACTGCTGTGGAACTGGTTTGATCCCTGGCCCTGGAACTTCTGCATACTGCAGGGGTGGTATGACAAAGTAGATATCCTACTGCTTTGTAAAAAAATTAAGTTTTGCACACGTAAATACATGTCTTAAAATTTTGTGTCCTCTATAACTCTTCTGTGACTAGTTGATTAAGCTACCAGCTTGAGGAGCTTTTAAGAAGAGAGATCCCTGGGTCATAATCTAATTTTTCTGTCAGTTTCTTATGGTGTTTTGCCTCAATTTCTCGATTTGTAAAAGCAGAGTTGGCATGTTATCTTCTCATATGTTAATAGTACCTGGGGTAAGGACACCATGTGGTTTCAATTTTTCAGAATGCTGGGTCAGCTATTTCACCACCAGCCTTAAATATAGGAGAGAATTTTAAGTCTGACTTTTCCTGGACTTGGCATTCATTTCCCTAATTCTTGCTTACTCGGTGCCTTATAATATGGTAATATATTCTTGTGACCTTGGGAGAGATGTATATTCAAGGTAGAGGCTTATATGGGAAAAATTGTCTTTGATTTTAGTTTTTAGAAAATAACATGGTGCATTGCTTTACTTTTGTAATATGAATACCCTCAATGTGCTGAGTCCTCAGGGTTGAAAGATGCTAAACTGGTCCACTTGGGCACCTGTAATTAAAAGCTATTAATGTCTAACATCAGAGGCTTCAATTGACTTGGTGAGGATTGGCCTCTAGCTTAAAGGGAAAAGGTTTCCTTTTACAGGACTTTCCCTGCCTCCACTCAAGGAGGGAGGCCAGCTAGGGGAAATTGCTGTTTATTTTTGAGCCCATGTAAAAGGAGCTCAGGGTGAAGACATCTCCTGCTGTAGACCAAGCCTGGCAAAGAGGTCATCTTTGTTGCAAGTGGCTGAGGAATTCCCTCCCCTGCTGATGAATTGGAATATTTTTAGCTACAAGCTGAAACTTTTCATTCTTGAAATTGTTTTCATTTCTGCCCAAAGAGGCAAACTGCATGAGTTGGGGGCAAAAAAAACAAAATAAGAGGCATAAGTGCTAATAGGAGCCGGGTGTCCATGTAAAAAGAAACCCGGTGAAATTGCTTCCCCTGGTGCTGACAACTTGGTCCTGGCACCAGGGTGGTTCTAATAGCTGTAGGCTAAAAGAATCATTTCCATAGTGCAGCTTATAATGATAATGTAAATTTCACTTAAGTATACATGATTATAGAAAATTGCACAGAATTGCAACAGACTTTGTGCTGTACTGTTTATGGAGCAATGTAAATTTACTAATTTTTTTTTTCTCTAAATTCAATGTGAGACAAACTATTTTGACCTCAGGAGAGGATAAAGGTCTACGGCGTTGCATTAATGTATATTAACATTCTAACACAGGCTTGCCACACATTTGCTTGAGGGCTAAAAATGAGTTAGGAAATGGGGCAACTCTACTACACTTATCAACTGCAGAGCCCCACTTTGAGTGAAGTGGTTCATGAAGTCACCAAGAGTCCTCATACTATATATGTTCATAGCAGATGGACATGCCTGGTTGAAATGTTAAATGAAACCACACCCAGGGCATCTGCTTTGCCATGAGCCCCTCCAAGGCCATGTGCACATCTCTTCAGGTACTTTCTTGTCCCATCACATACCACCATAGTTTCCATACATGTTCTTGAAGACTAAGCCCTGTGTTTTCTCATTGAGTTCAAGCTCTGTACTTTATTCCAGGTTTGTCTTCAACAACTATTTGTCAAATTAAATTGAACTGGAGTGAGATGATTCCTTACTTTATTTTATTTTAAATTTTTTATTAAAGTAGACTTGATTTACAATGTTCCTTCAATTTCTGCTGTACGGCAAAGTGACCCATTCATACATATATACCCATTATTATTTTTTTTTCATACCATCTTCCATCATGTTCTAACCCAAGAAGTTGGACATGGTTACTTTAAAAATGCAGGAACACCTGGGGCATGAGATATTTAAATCATTATTAACATGTTATTGCACTCTTACAATGGCAGGGCTATCTGTTGGTTATGGCAGAAGGGAGATGAGCCCTTGGAGCACTTTGGCAGAGAACTAACACCTCAAAAGAAAGGGAAAGGAACTAACCTTAGCAAGGGGAATTAATGTCCATTCACTCATTTAAACCTCTCTGAAGGAGATACATTAATTCTCATGTTATAGATGAGAACATTGAAATTCAGAGAAGCTAATACATTTCCCAAACTCAAGCAGTTAGGATTTGACCCTTTACAGTCTAAATCCTTATCCTAAGAGTCTTTCATCCTTGTGCCACATTCCATGAAAAAGAGGACTATGTCTTGCCTATGTCCAGTGGCAGGACCAAGCTTCCATTTCCATTCCAAGTTATTTTTCCTAAAAATGCCATTAACTAAGCTATCTTCAGAGAGGTGACTGTAAGATACGGACTCAATCATATTTTAACCAAGAGTCCAAGAAGAAACTCATCAGTGTTTTTTCTTCTATTGATGATTGACTCATATTAGGGGCAAATCCTAGGAGTCACAGTGGCCTGTTGCTCATAGTTGCCTGACTCCCTTCCCCGTGTGTGCTCTGGGATGCAACTGCTGCTTCTGGTGTTAATAACATTCCTTGGTGGAAATAGTAGCACATGGGGTGCTAAAGTTTCTCTCTGGGTTTTAATGGGACTGAAAACTCAGGGAGAAGTAGAAGATGAAGAAGGGGCATCACATAGATGATGCACAGGATTCTGCTGCAATAAAGATGACTTCTTGGCCATGAGTTGTCTTTTGGAAACAACAACAACAAACAAAAACAAAAAGAGAAATGTCAAGGGAATACTTTTCCATTCCACCCACATCCCATCACTCATCTTTATATTGTAGTTGGCACATTCATTTCCAGGTACAAAACCAAAAGACCCTGTGTAATTATTCCATAATTAGCTAGAAATTACAAGATCATAAGTGGATTTTTGCCTATATATCCAGGACTTCCAGCTTGCTTGGTAATTAGACTTGAAGTTCTTAAGAGAATCTGGGGGTCTTTGAAAATGTTTTCCAATGGGGTTTTTTCTTGGTGCCACATGAAACAGAGTGTGACTGAAATGCACTCTGACCTTTTGGCATTCAGATAGCATTTCCAGGTATGTATAAGTGTTGCCAACAACCAAATCTGCCTATTGTTTTAATGAAAATCACAAATACTACATATTGATTTAAAATACGTACAGGAGTTCCTGCTGTGGTACAGTGGGTTAAGAATTTGACTGCAGTGGCTCAGGTTGCTGTGGAGGCACAGGTTCAATCCTTGGCCTGGCACAGTGGGTTAAAAGATCTGGCACTGCTGTAGCTTGGTCACAGCTATACCTTGGATTCAATCTCTAGTCTGGAAATTTCCATATGACATTGGTAGAGCCATAAAAAAAGAACAAATTTGAGATATGAAAACAGGATCCATATATTTCCTCTTTGCAATCATAATAGACATTTCACTACCTCCTGCATGTTATCTATGTTGAACCAGTGAAGGTGACCAAGTACAGTACAGAGAAGGGGAGTTGCAGCTGCCTGTCAATTATAAGGAACCCTGTATTCCCTGATGAATTCACTCCCTCTGAGACTTTCTGTCACATTGAGATTTTCAAGTGTGAGGTGATCATTTTGAAAAACTTGAATTCAATAGTAACATGAATTTATATTCATATTTTGCCCAGAAAATTTCCAAACTTAAAGACCATCTCCTACTCATCTCTGTGTGTATTCTTTGCTAATCATTACATGGTTCTTGCAATCCTGTGGTTTCTGCATTTACCGACTTTTTGAATGTTGATCAGTTGAGTCTAGTTGCTCAACAAATAGTTTTGGAATGAACAAAGGAAGGGAAGAAGTAAGAAAATCTAAAGAAATTCCAGTATTTGTAAAAGGGGGGACTGGTATTCTGAAAGGCAATAACTTAAACCTCTCTGATTTGCAAATGAGGGTCTAAATTTAGAATCTTGCCAAAATGTATGAAACAACAAAAAAGTAAGTGATCTCTAAACTCATTTTGTGAGAGTGAGGAATTAAGGAGGGCTTCTTGAACTTTTATGGAATAGCTCATAACTTTTATTTAAAGATAGATTTCTTGTATCGTGTGTGTTAGATATTTCAAAACATTTACTGTAAGATCTCAAGTTCAAAATTATGTACTAATCAGAATTTGACACGTAATTACATTCTTATCACAGCTTTTCACATTTTCAAGGTGTTTTTTATTTTTATTATTATCAATAAATTTTATCTGAATAATTCTCAATTTACTGGTTTCCTGAGAGATCCAAACTGTCACCTCGTTTCTCTAGAGAAGGAATTCTCAAACTTTTTAGTTTCAGGAAACTTTTATACTTTTAAAAATTAGAGAGGATCCCACAATGCTTTTGTTATATGTGAGTTATATAAATATTTAGTATACTGAAAACTAAAACTAAGAAATTTCATAATGTTTATTATTTTCATTAAAATAATAAGAAACTCATTACATATAACAAGATTGGCATTGTGTTACAGTATGGCAAATCTTTAATTTCTGAATTAATGTAAGAGAGCTGGATTCTTATATTTCCTTCTGTATTCATCCTGTTGTGATTTATTGTTTTGTTGAATTGTGCAGAGTTGGGAAAGTGTGGGGTATTTTACAAGCTTTTCAAATGTAGGCATTCTTTGACACCATACCAATACTTGACAAGCAGTAGTTTCCTAAAGGTTAATGTAATGTGAAATCTGGAGCTATATCAACGAGCTCTGTTTTATTAAAGTCAACTGGTCAGTTTTGTGATTTTTTACACTCTCACGATTTTATGTTTTCATTTATTCGTTTGCAAAAGACTGCTTTTATTGAGTTATATAGATCTTCCAGAGATTGACACATTTTATTACATAATGTAAAAAAAAATCACATTGGTTAATAACCTCACCAATTTCATTGGAAAAAATTTCAAGTATAAAAATGCTGTTAAGCTACTGTGGTGGAAAAACTTTTGTTGGTGATAAAACAATAGATATTATTTTCTCAGTTTTGAAAGGCTCATTCATTCTTCGTTTTTCAGGCAAATGCCCAAATCTGAATAATCACAGTTTGTCTAAAGATGATCTTTCAGGTAAAAATGGTGTTCTGTGAAAAAGAGCTGCTGGTTCCATTCAGAACCTTAAAAATATTCACAAAAAAAGCCTTTTTAAAAAAATCAATGTCCCTACTTCAATATGCAGCAAACATGGCTTTATGAATGAATATACTTTCCATTTCACTGAATATCACAAAGTATGAGGAGTTAAAGTTGATTAAAATTTAAAATGTTTGTTGCTTCATCAATAACATTCTGACCCTTTTCTGTTTTTTTTTAATTTTTTTTTTTTTTTGGCAAATGTGTGATGGTGGAAAACAATTACTGGTACAGTTTGGTGTCACTGGCTTAATTTATGCAAAGACAATTTTATCCATCATTGCCTTGCAACATGTCATTTTGTTTGCAAATGTCAACCTGATGAAAAGACAAATCATATCTTATTATCATGAAAAGAGATTTTAACCTTATAAACCCTTGAAAGGGTCTTGGGACCCTCAGAGGACCCAGATTACATTTCAAGAATAGCTGCTCTATGACAATTAAATTAAAATAGGATTAAGTTCTATTCATCAACAGTGGTTTCAGTATGTATTCAATAGAGACACACACTGGTTCATCAAAGAGAAAAGTATGATGTGGCCTGAGCACTTGAGATGGGATTTGGTTGAGCTACACTTTTCTTTCAAAACATATTACCTTTAAATCATTATAACTCTCTTAAGAAATGTTTCTTGGTTTAACGGATTGATGCCCAGTGAAGAATGACGAGGTTCACACAAATACGTGGTTGGTGTGCTTATTGAGATAATGAGACAGACAGACCCTATATAGGTAATGCAGGGTGATATGTTCTGAAAGAGAGGCCCATATAAAATGTATAGGCCCCAGGGGGAAAATGATCAGTAAGATGGGGATTGACTGAATTCTCTGGAAATGATTCTTCCCGAAGGAGGGAGGGCTGCCTCTGCAAATCAACCATTTGCTATGTCCTTATCCTGAATGTCTTAAGTTATCTCTCTGGACTCCACCAATTGTACTCATTCCTTCCCTCCATCTTTGCTTCATGATTTAGCTGTAATTCATTCTTTGTCTCAGCAATGAAAAGAGCAGTGTATTTTTTTTTCTTTCTCAGTAACCTGATCTTATGCACATACACAAACCAGACAAAGTAAGTGTAATTGAGCTTCCAAAATGATATTAAACTCCATTATAACCTTTCAACACGGTCCTCTTAGAAAATATTTCCTCTTCTGTATTCTTCTAAATACCACTGAATAACTGTGGGGCTGTGGGACACAGTTATTAACATCAACAACAACAAAAAATGCCATCGTGTGATTCTTTCCATTCCAATGTTTTAAAATTTTAGATATATTGATTTCACACAGCAGGAGATAAACTAAATATTGAAATACTCTTTATTTCAAGTTGTGCTGAGTTATTTGATTTTATGTTATTCTCATATTTCTGACTTTATCAACTTCTTACATTTTGCCATTTTCCTGGTAAAGGAAGGCAATTATTTAGAGACTGCTCTGGAGCAATTATTATAACAAATATTTGCACAAAAATTATGTACATACACACATATCCATATCAATATGGATGTATAAATGATTTGGGGCAGTTACAAAACAAGATGATTTGGGGCAGTTACAATGTGAAGCATAAGAAGCTCGAAGTGTGTTGATTTTCATGGATAGGAATTTTAGATTCATTTTTATCCTAAGTAGGAAGACATCAATATCACAAAGTCACTGATATAACTTAGAAATGTTATTTCCAGTTCTCCCAAAGAAGCTGAATGTTTAGGAGACTCTCAAATGTTCTAAGGGGTCACCTCTGATTGTTGGAGATGTACAATTCCCTTGGTTGCTTCTTATCTACTTTCAATTCTTAGTAAAGAGACATTTAAGATTCTGTTACTCCAGCCAGTGCTTTATATCTTGAATCAAAAACAATTTTTTTTATAATAGAGGCAGATTGTGAACAGATGAAATGCTCACAGCAAGAACACGAGCCAATCTTTTTTCTCCTTCTTTGTACATTTATATTCCCCACCCAACTCTCTTTCTCAAGGGATGGGTCAAGACCTTTCACAGAAAAACAAAACTTCGATTGTTGAGTTTGGCTTATTGGACTGTTTAGAAGGTGCGACAATTTTATTCCTCAAATGAAAGAGACGGACTTTGTAAGCCAGAACACACAAGGGAAATCCACTTTCCTTGAAAAGTCTGGCATCTTTTAAACCTGGCACTTAAGGCAGTTCTACAAAAGGTCTACTTTCCATTTCTGCACACAGTTTCGGAGAAGTTTAATGGGAGTTCAAAGGCATAGCTGTGTAGAATGACCTGGGCTAATTCAGAAATGAAGAGTACTTGTTCGCTACTTCAGTGTCCTCAGGGACTTCTTCTGCTGACCTGATATTCCCTCCACATCAGATCTGGTACAAAGATACCATATGTTTCTGAGACACCCCAACACGAACCATCGGCCTTTATCTTTGTGTAATAATTCGAGACTACCGAATGATGCCCATTGTTTTCCAATACCAACCTTTTTTTTTCCGATAGAAAATTATGCCATTTCTTGTTTCTTGTTTTTTCTTTTTCTTTTCTTTTCCTTTTTTATGGCCACATGTGCAGCATATGGAAGTTTTCAGGCTAGGGTTTGAATTGGAGCTGCAGCTGTAGGCCTATGCCATAGCCATAGCAACATCAGATTTGAGCCGCCTCTGTGACCTGCACCGCAGCCTGAAGCGATGCTGGATCCTTATCCACTGAGTGAGGCCAGAGATCAAACCCACATCCTCATGGACTGTATGTTGGATTCTTAACTCACTGTGCCACAACGGGGACTCCCACTTCTTAATTTTTGATCTTCTCAAACTCTATTTGATATGTTATTATAATGTATCCCAATAGGAGAAGATGGATGCTAATGATCCACCTTATATTTTTCGAGCACTTAAAAATTGTTGAAATAGTCTCAACATATTAGGTATAAGAAATTCCTAAAAATATCGCTAAAATTTTTTTTGCAACTACTTGAAAATGATGATACTTAATAAAGCAACCTCTATATCTCACTAAGAAGTTCTGACCCTTGGCCTGAAAAATCGCAATATTTCAAAGAGTTTTCCAGCCTATTGTACAAAGTAATATAGACAGAGACCCTTTATTCAAAGCCATAGAAGATATTCATATCAAAATATGCCTTAAACATCTGCAACTTAAATGTTTGAGACTATGACCAAGGTCAACCATCAGAAATATGAAAACAAAATAATCTCAGTTGGCATTTATTTTAAGAGGTTGCAAGTGTTTGCTGGATAACTGAGGCAATCATTCTTACTAGCATCCTTTTTTGGGGCATATGGAAACTCAAGGTTAAAATTTCAAATTGTTTCTTATTAAAAAATCCTTCTCTGTAGACACTTGATTGTGGTAGTGTTTAAGTGACACCAGTGCAACTAGTTGAAAAGTAAGAATTTCAGTGCAGGAAACTGGTTGAATGGACGTTCCTTGAGTGAATTGACTGACTTGGCTTGTTTTTTGGCCAACTTCTTTTTCATGTAGACACAGTTGAAGAGAAAAATAGCTCCACTTATTTCCTTTGGCACTTATCAGACAAATAGGTTCCTGTAGTCAAGTTGTTCTCCAGTAATAGAACAGCTAATAAATCTGACCTGAAGATTCTTCTCAGGATACCAATTATCCCTGAGTATTTGAATCCTGTTTTTATCCACTCACAGTTTATAGCCACTTGGTTTTTCTACCATTCATAAATCCCTCCTGTTCTTGGCTGTACCTGGATAGAATTTGGTGCTCTCTAAAACTTTAAAGCTTTAAAAAACAAAATACAATTTCAAGGAATTGAACATTCACTATTCCGATGGTTTGATCAGTTGTTTTTAAATTCTCATTCGCCTTCCTTTAACTGTCCAGGCAAGAATTCTCAAAGTCTCTCTGATTGACTCCCTGATCAATCAGATCAATGCATAAGCCAACTTTTGGTTCTGAAAAGAAGTTTTAGGACAGTAACCTTTCTTTTATCTTAATGTTGCCAAAGAAGGAAATGAAAACTCAGGCTGAACAAAGCTCATCTTACTGGAGTCATATTCTATAAAATGTTATGTTAAAAAAAAGGTAAGCTCTCAAAAGTAAAAGTTGCACTTGTAAGGTCTTCTGTTTTGACTTGCAGTAACTGTCCTGTGAAACTAGCATCATAGTGATAATGTCATAGAACATTCTATTGAATAATGATTCTACATACAAGCAATTCCCTTTATTCTTACATTAGAAAAGAATTCCATATGTGAGCCTATCAGTTATTTCATTGGAAAGGCCAAGTGGTTTGGATAAAACAAGATCTTAGTTGAACCTTTGCCTTAAACTGAAACTGAACCTTAATCTTGCTTGAGGTTCAAAAAGTTGAGTTAACTTTTTCCCCTTGATTTTAATTTTTGTGCATCTCTGCACTTCCTGATTTTGGTTGGGAGTAGAAACCAAAATACCGCAAGAAAAGCTATTCTTGTTGTATTTCCAACCTTTCAAAGCCAAAAAGCACTAGAAATCTCATGAAGAAAACAGTTCCCACCTAATTTTTAGCCCTAAAAGGTTCAGATAAGTTCGAATAAACTTTGGATAATATTGCATCTATTACTTGGAGAATATTTAAGACAGGCGGTGATAAAAAACTTTAAGATGATAGAAGGAAGGAAATAAGATGACAATGAATTGGACATTTCTTCAAATTAAACTAAAGACACTGTCATAATCAAACCAAACTTTTTTTTGCTTCATGGAAAAAAAGTCAGAACATTAAAAATTTTGGATGAAAATTTGAACTCGGCTTTCTAACTTCTTAAGTGTTGACATTCACAAAATACTCTCCCTATTGAAATTATTAGCTTTCAACCATTTAAAACACAATCACCCAAAGCCATTTTAAAATTGCTTCATTTGTTAGCACATCAAGGATCTGTGGGAATAAATCATAATGTATAATTATGTTTCACTAGCTTAATTGTGCGACTGTCCACTGGTTCATTCAGTTTTGTGCAATATCTACTCTTTTATGCCACAAGTATTGATTGAGTACTTACTACATGGGAAATGTCTTAGAAAGTGCTGGAAATCTGAGGATGAGTAAGACACATACTTTCCCCCAAGAACTCATACTCCGGTGAGGGAGACAGGCAGGTTAACTACCTGGATCTAAGAGAGTTTGCCAAGTATTGTGGTAGAGATGGGTGGGGAGGATCTGGGGAACTTGGAAGGAAATCTCTCTCCTGGCCCAGGTATTCATGTAGTGTCTCCTGAAGGAACTGGTCTCAAGGAGGATGTAGTGAGTAAGGTAAAGAATTCTTTCTCTGGGAGTTCCTGTCGTGGCTCAGTGTTAACAAATCTGACTAGCATCCATAAGGATGCAGGTTTGGTTGCTGGCCTTGTTCAGTAGGTTAAGGATCCATCATTACCTTGAGCTGTGATGTAGGTTACAGACATAGCTCAAATCCTGAATTGCTGTGGCTGTGGCACAGGCCAGCAGCTACAGCTCTGATTCAACACCTAACCTGGGAACCTCCATATGCTCTGAGTGTGGCACTAAAAAAAAAAAAAAAAAAAAAAAAAAAGACCAAAAAGACAAAAAAAAAAAAAAAAAAAAAAGAATTCTTTCTCTGGAGTTCCTGTTATGGCACAGTGTGTTAGGGATCCACCAGTTCCTGCTATGGCACAGTGTGTTAGGGATCCAGCATTGTCTCTGCAGTGGCTTGGGTCGCATGAGGTGCGAGTTTGATCCCTGACCCGGTGCAGTGAGTTAAGGATCCAGCATTGCTGCAGCTGTGGCATGGGTTGCAACTGTGACTCAGATTCCAACCCTGGGCTGGGAACTTTCATATACCTGGGGTGCATCCAAAAACTAAAAACAAACAAACAAACAAGAGAATTCTTTCTCTGGATCAAAGTCTTTCCCTCATTCTCTTATTTTTTCAGGGATAGCTTCTCAGAATCAGGGCGTGGTTGGCAGCTCAAGAGGCCATATAGAAATGATGAAACTGTGAAGGCAAAAGAGGGACTTGAAACTCTGGGAAGGAGTTCAGGGAGGGCAAAGGTCAAGCTGGGAAGATAGAGAAGTGCAGTGGTAGGAACATCTGGCAGAGGGGGGCAAAGCAGACACTGGGAAGAGGGCAGCCCTGAGATCAGGAGGACTGACCCAGGGACAGATGCCCAGCTTTCCTTTGGACTCTGCAGGAACAAGATTGTTATTATGATTATTGACATTATTATTTAATATGGTTTGGTGTTATGGAAAATCATGGGTTTTAGAATCAGAGAGACAAGTTTAATTCCTGGCTCCACATCTTATAAGTTCTGTGGCTTTGGATAATTTACTTAACTTCACTTAGCCTCTGTGCCATGGGGATGATGATAGCCTGTCCTAAGGTTCACGTAAGAATCAAGCAGGATCTATTATGCGAGTAGACCTGCCATGCTCTCCAGCACATAGTAATGCTGGTAATGGTAGCTTCCTTCTTACATGCTCCAAGACCCACTCATTTGGCCTCTGCACAAAATTCTCCTCTGAGCAGCTGAGTGCTCAGTTTACCTACCTCTGACTCTCTCTCCTTAGGGATAGCATTTTTTCCTATTTTCCATTGCAGCATTGGCTCTTGGGAATTCACAGTTGTTTCTATTCTCTAAACACCATTTTAGTAATGAGGAAATAGGCTCAGATAGGATAGGCAATTTGCCCAAGGATATAGCTGATAAATCACGATGCTAACACACAAACTCGAGCCTCTATGAATCCTCTGTATTCTTTTCAGAAATTGTATCTGTTGAACATACAAGAGGTACACTTACTGGGAAATCAGTTTTGTAGTTTGGTATCTGTGCAGTGAGCCAGACTCATATTGATAGGTCTCATGAGGGGAGGGGTCTCCATACCTTTCCTTGTTTTACCAATGAAGCTAAAATGGGGTATATTAAATCTTCATAATCTCTACTAACAACAGGAAGGGGTTGAGAGATCAGTGTTCCTCTACCCTTTTATCCAGCAAGTGAGTGCTTCATTCTTTGAAGATAAATACGTATCTGTTTAAAGATATTCTACATAAGCTGGTTCAGGTATTAAAAATATGCAAGGCAAATAATCTCATAGTCAGGATTCTTGCCAAAAAAAAGAAGGGAAAAAAATGGCTTTACCCTGAATACAGACAGCTCATATGTTGGCCACCGGGGCAGATCTGAAATTTAAGTCTGTCTGAATTCATTGCATGAATTTGCAGTTTTTTACTCTGGATTTCCCGGCTCACTTTTAGAGAAGGAGAGAGCTTATCATCAATAGCAGGAGAGTTTGCCATTTTCTTCTACATTGCGTGGTTACTTTGTACAAGAAAAACATTTTAATCCTCTATGATTTTGTGGTGAGAGGTTGCCACAGTGGAGAGACATGTCTCTAAACAAGTGGTATGACATCTATCTTTGGACCTCTATATATTAAAATTGCCCAGATTTTTTTTAAAATGAACTTTCTTCTATGAGAGGAGTCATTCATTCTTGCTAAGGAAAACTTGTAAGTAAAGACATACTCATAGCTGTCTGTTTGCCAGAAACTGCAGTTTCAGGTTTCTTCTGGGGAGGATGACCACAAATGCCACTCACCAGCCTCAATTAAAGTACTCATCTATAGCTGGTGTTTGAGGTTGAGCCATATACAAATAGAATGAGGGCCAGCTTTTACCAAGATGACTCAAGAGAAATAGCCTGTTCCTGCAGTAGGCAGGGACTCTCATCTACGGTGGCCTTCCTTGGTTTTGTGGTGTCCCAAGAAGAGTGTTTTGTGGACAGAGGGGAGATGGTGAGAGAGTCAGGGGAGGAAATTGCTCTTCATATTCAGAAGTCTCCAACCTTCACCGTCTCTTCTCATCTAGTCAGGCGTCTCCTATCTCTGTATTCTTTTCTCATCCCACAGCCTGTTTTGACCTTACTTAAAACAATGACTTCCTCTATTTCTTGGGAGCATTTGGGGAAAATAACAATAAAGGGTACTTGTGAGGGGTTGAATTATGCCTCTTCTAAATTCATATTGAAGTACTAAGCCTCAGTACCTGAGAATGTGACTTTATTGCAGAATGGGTCTTTAGAGGGGTTACTAAAGTAAAGTGATGTCATCATCCAATATGTCTGGTATCCTTCTTTTAAGGAAAGATTTGCAAGCAGAAACATGCACGAAAGATTTCCCATTGTGGCTCAGGATTAATGAACTTGACTAGTATCCATGAAGATGCAGGTTCAATCCCTGGCCTTGCTCAGTGGGTTAAGGACCCTGCGTTGCTGTGGCTGTGGTGCCAATTTGACCCCTAGCCTGGGAATTTCCATATGCAGCAGGAGCAGCCCTAAAAGGACAAAAAAAAAAAAAAAGGAAAAAAAAGGAAAAAAAAAGAAATATGCACCGAGGGAAGACAATGTGAAGATACAGAGAACATGGACATCTGCAAACCAAGAAGAGAGGCTTGGAACATTCTTCCTTACAGCCCTCAGAAGGAACAGATTCTACTGACACATCAATCTTGGACTTCTAGCATCCCAGAGCTGTTAGACAATAAATTCTATTGTTTAAGCTACCCATTTTATTGTACTTTGTTACAGTGGCCTTAACAAATTAATGCAGCAGCACTATTTGTTACACACTTAGGAGTCAAGTACTATCTTATCTGAAGATCTATTAGGAAAGTTGTTACTAACCCCACTTACAGGTAGAGAAACTGAGGCTCAGAAAAGCCAAGTAATTTACGCCAGGTCATATATTGGAAGTGGTAGAGACAGGATGCCACCCCAGGATGTTTCTGAAATCCCTTAATTTCTACTATGACATATACTTCATGAGGTCAACGCCCTGGCACTAGATTATGCTTATCAAAATAACTTTACATATCAAGTTCTTTGCTCATTATGGAACTTGTAAGTTCGGAAGAAAGTTCCTGATAATCACAATTCTTTTGAATTGAAAGCCTATAATTGTTTCCCAGGTTTATTTCCTAATTGATATTTACCTGCACAGGTGTGATGATATTAGGGGAATTATAGTAAAATGGTTCTCTAGTACTAAGTTTTTTCATTCTTTTGCCAGACCTCTCTAAATGCAATACAGTTGCTACCTTCCTCAAAGAAAAACTTAGTATGTAGTACCTTTTTCCATAAGTGTTCATTGTAGGTACTTGTTGATTGGTCCTTTTAAATGTCTGAGTTGCAATTTTATTGAGGTCAGTGAATAAATGATTAATAGTTGGTTTGAATTTGTCTGCCTACTTTCATGTGATTTCACATATAAATTTTTATTTTACCAAAATGCAGTTAAACTTATTGTAGATCTAATGAATTATATCTATATGGTTTAAATCAATTGCACTTGTTGTAATTAATGACCTATTTGGCCTTTTGCCTGGCGTTTTGTTTTGTGTCTCCTGTTTTTATGCTTTCTTATTGTGTATTTTTCCAGCTTTTTTTAGAATATTTGATTTTTCTTTGTTCTATAAGTTTTTTCCAGTGGTTTGGAAGTGATATACCATATTCCAATCATTTTATAGGTACACTCAGCATTTAATTAATTAATTTTTAATAATTTGATGGCTGCACCCCTGGCATATGGAAATTCTCAGGTCAGGGATTGAATCCAAGCCAAATCTGAGACCAGCACTGCTGCTGTGGCAATGCTGGATCCCCCTGTGTTGGGCCAAGGACTGAAACCATGCCTCCAAAGCGACCCAAGCTGCTATAGTCAGATTCTTAACCCATTGCACCACAGGGAGAACTCCACATTCAGCATTTAATAAAAATATTTATTGAAGATATTGAGGGACTAATACTTCATCCTTTTTCTTCTTTGGATTTTGGACTCATTGAGAAGTAGATAATGCAGCCTTTAGAAATTAAAACATAATATTTCCCTCAGTGCTGGTAAAATTGGATTAGAGAAGGAGTGGAGTCTGAGATTGAAACAAAACTTGGTACTCCTTTCCCCATAAATGGAACATACCCCCATGAGCAAGGGGGACAGGGAGCAAGAGGCTTTCCCAAGAGTGCTAGCCATGCCAGAAGGAAGAAGAAAAATCATGGGCAATCTTTGTCAGGCCAAACTCAAACAGAGAAGAGAGAGTAAGAGAGGAGAGGCAGAGCAGGAGCCTGAAAGACTCAGCCATGAACCAGCAGAACCATGGGGGACCTCCCTCCAGATTTAGGGATCAAATAAATCACTTCCAGGGCTGTTTTAAGACCTGCACAGGCCCTGGCAACTTTAATTTGGGAGGGCCCTAGATGTCAAGACAAACAGACTTAAGCACATTTATATTACTATTTATATTTTTTTCTTTATAATTTTTGAAAGATTTTTGTGATTTAGATTTGGATAGTATTTAGCTCTGAATAAAACTTAGTTTAAGCTCAGCTGTGATGATCATTATGCCATCATTATGCAGAGTCAGATATTCTGATTAAGTAAAAAGACTAATCTATAAGTTGTTTCCAGAAGTAATTTTTGAATAACCAGTCAACAATTAATAAAGTTAATATGTGTTAGGTTGTTAAGAATATACTTACATATTTATTCAAATATTACAATTTCAATTTTTCAGTTTTCCTTTTTGGACAAAATGTTTTTCTTTTCAATTCTAACATATTCATGGGTCCTAGACACTAGGTTTAGAGTTCCTAATGGATAAAGTGTGATATGCTGTTTTTGGGGAGGAGAGTTTGGGGAGGAGTTGTTTGAAAGACAGAACATTTTCTAGAACTTCCTAGAACATTTCTAGAACAATTCCACAGAACTTCTCTGAAGGGAAAAAAAATTCAATTTATGGACTGAGGGTGA
The DNA here is from genome assembly GCF_054392235.1 of Sus scrofa. Classification (NCBI taxonomy): domain Eukaryota; kingdom Metazoa; phylum Chordata; class Mammalia; order Artiodactyla; family Suidae; genus Sus; species Sus scrofa. Next base: position 51,800,028 of record NC_139387.1, on the reverse strand, counting down.
GATACTTGAAGAATTAGAGAGCTTTCATTGTCATAATTACATTTTTCTCTATTATGTCTTGATTTAGTCAGTGTCCGTATTCTTCCACATATATAACAAAAATGCTATGAATTGTGCTTTTACTCCATTCTGAGAACTCTCACTCTGAAATCACATATGATTTTCAAATCCAGTGCTATACTTTAATTTTTATGTTGTTATACATTACCTATTACTTAGATTTAATGATAAGATGAATGGATACATAAAATGTTTTACACACACACACACACACACACACACACACAATGGAATATTATTCAGCTTTAAAAAAGGAAATCCTGTTATTTGTGACAACTGGGATAAACCTGGAGGACATTATGCTAAGTGAAATAAGCCATACACAGAAAAAAATATTACAAGATCTTATTTACATGAGGAATAGTTTTTAAAACAGTCCAACTTATGGTAAGAGAATCTAGAACAATGATTAACACTGTCTGGGGGATGAGCGGGAAGGATAGGTTAACGAGAGAGAAAGAGAAAGAAAAAGTAGAATGCTAATTGCCAGTGGTTGGAGAGAGATGGTCGTGGGGAATTGTTGTTTAATATGTCCAGAGCTTTAGCTCTGCAAAATGAGAAGAGTTCTGGAAATAGATGGTGAAGGTGGTTGCATAACAATATAAATATACTTTATACTATTGAGCTTTATACATTTAAAAATGGTTTAGATAGTAAAGTTCATGTTATATGTATTTTACCACAATAAAAAAGAAAAAAATTATGTTTTATTCTTTTATACATTGCTGGATTTAGTTTGCTAATATTTTGATTGGAGCTTTTACATATATGTTTATGAAATTGGTCAGTATTTTTTCCTTTCTTGCAATCCCCTTGCCAAATTTTTGTATTAAGGATTGGCTTCAAATAAAGAACTGATAAATGTTTTATATCTGGAGAGAGAAGATTTACTGAATTTCTTGCTTTTTAAACTAGATTTAGTGTTGGATTTACCTTTGTCTTGTAATTCTTTTATAAAAGGTAGATGATAAAATTCTGAGCATACAGACTAGCTCTAAAGCTACAGATTCAAAATTACATTTCTTTAAAACTATGAGGCTAGTGTTCTGGGGTCTTTTACATTCAGTGCTGCTAATGAAAAAAACTGATTGTCAATATGATTTTTCAGTCTTTGGAGATAACATATATTTTCTTTTTCAAGACTTTTAGGGTTTACTTTATATTAACACCTGAAGATATAAATATTTGTTAATTCCTTCTGTTCAATATTTGATGGACTATTTCAATCTGAATATCTGGGCTCTCTTTTCACTCTGGTGGGTTATGGATCATATGGAAGTTTTCAGGCTAGGGGTCGAATTGGAGCTACAGCTGCCACCTAAGCCATGACCATGGCAACATGGGATCCAAATTTCACCAGCTTCTGTGCCCTCTGTTTCAGTTTATGGCAATGACAGATCTTTAACCCACTTAGCGAGGCCAGGGATTGAACCTGCATCCTCAAGGAGACTATGTGGGTTCTTAACAAGCTGAGCCACAATGGGAAATCCTGTTGTTTCTTTATCTTGGCCTCAATTGCTTTTGTGCCCTTCATTTGGAGCTACTATGAGGTGGGTATGAGAACTGAGTCATTGTCTATATCTCCTAACTCCTCATTCACATTCCATTTGATGTCCTTGTGCATTGCATGCTCAGAAAATTACTGGGCTGAATTTTTCAGCTCTATATTTTCTCTTTCATTGTATCCATTCTGATATTTAGTGCATCTTTGGAAATTTGTTTACACATAGTCTTTTCATTTCTAGATCTCTAGTTGGTTCTTTTCATAACTTTTTTTTTTTTTTTGTCTTTTTGTCTTTTGTTGTTGTTGCTATTTCTTGGGCCGCTCCCGCGGCATATGGAGGTTCCCAGGCTAGGGGTTGAATCGGAGCTGTAGCCACCGGCCTACGCCAGAGCCACAGCAACGCGGGATCCGAGCCGCGTCTGCAACCTACACCACAGCTCACGGCAACGCCGGATCATTAACCCACTGAGCAAGGGCAGGGACCGAACCCGCAACCTCATGGTTCCTAGTCGGATTCGTTAACCACTGCGCCATGACGGGAACTCCTCTTTTCATAACTTTTTATTATTATATCATAAATGTGCATTTTTTATCCCTCTGAAGATAGTATTCTTAAAATTTTTTAAAATGGTTTTATTGACATAGAATTCAAATGCCATAGAATTAATCCATGTAAAGTGTGCAATTTGGTGTTTTTTGTCAAATTCAGTTGTGCAGTTATCACCAAAATTGTTCTGTCATTTTTGTATGACGTTGTCTATAAGTGTCTATTAGTGCTAGTTGGTTTATGGTGTTGCTGTACTCTTCCATCAGCTGGTTGATAGAAATAAGTGCCTACTTATAGTTTCTTATGCTAACCTTATTACTTATTATTTCTGGTTCACTTCAATTCTTCCTACAAATCTTCCTCTAATATAGCTTTGCCTTCGACCACCATTTTTGTGCTATTACTTAAATATATTACAACTCTATATGTTATAGCACCAACAATTCAGTTATAATCATATTATTTTACATAACTGCTTTTAAATGGGTAAGAGAAAAAGAATACATGATACTGTCTTATAATTTCCCATATACCATTTACCAGTATGAATTATTTCTTCATGTGTATTGAAATCACTGTTTGATGTCATGTACTTACACTCTAAGAAACTTCCTTTAAGATTACTTCTAAGTCAGGTTTGCTAGAAATCAATTATTTTTTGTTTATCTGGGAATGTCTTTATTTTGCCTTGATTTTTGAAAGTTAATTTTGTTAGATATCAGATTCTTAAACAGTTTTCTTGCAGGGTTTTATATATGTCATTCACTGCCTTTTGGTATTGGAAATGTTCTGGACCCATTTCTGGTGTGTGTGTGTGTGTGTGTGTGTGTGTGTGTGTGTGTGTGTGTGACTTCCCCACACAAACACAAGCAATTCTTAGACACCAGCAGGCAATCTGAGAATTTAGCTCAATTCTGATACTATCTTCCTAGACATAGAATCAGATTCCAAAAGTAAAGGGCTCAGTCCCACAAGACCACTCTCCATTTCAGACATCAGTTGCAAACTCAGGGTATTACCTGTGCTCCTGACCTGACCAATCAGCTATGAATTAGAAGTTCCAACTACCCTCCACCCTCTGCCACTTGCTCAGGATGGCAATCACAAGTCCATGTTGTTACCTGTACTTCTGACTGACAGGCTATAAATTAGAGGCTTCCATGGCCCTCTCTTGGGTTTCTATTAATTTGCTAGAATGGCCTACAAAACTCAGAAAAACTTGTTTACTTGCTATATTATCAATTTATAGTAAAGGATATCAAAGGATACAAATCAACATCCAGATGAAGAGAGACCTAGGGGGAGGACGTGAACAAAGGAGCTTCCATCCTGGAACCTGGGTTCCACACAGTGGCACACAGAAGCATTCTGGTTCCCCAGGGTAAAAGCTCTCCAAAAAGGCCAAAAAGCTGTCCTTTGAGATTTTTACAACAGCTTAGTTACATAGACATGATTAACTAAATCATTGGCCAATGGTGATTGATTCGACTTCAAACTTCTCCTCTCCAGAAATCAGGGGGTTGTACTGAAAGTGCCAACTGTTTAGTCACAGGGCTGGTACTCTTGGCACCAGCCTTTATCCTGGGTTGGTATCCAAAAGCCCCCTTCAATAGCATAAACCCATTTGTCATGGAAAAACCTTGTTATGAATAGCAAGATTTTGCCTTTATGGCCCTGAAAACTGAGGGCAAGAGACCAAATATTTTAACCAAAGATGCTCTTATTGTTCTTATTGATCAGAAAATTCCAAGGGTTTTGTGAGCTGTGAGCCAGGAACTGTGGGTGAAGGCCAAATTACCTGAGAGATATATTTTGGTCATCTGAATAAACTGTATATATTTCTTGTAAATCATAATATCACAGTATCCATTGCTTCTGATAAGAAGTTACTAATTAATCATGCTGGGGTTCTGTTGTATATGATGAGCTACTTTTCTTTTGCTGCTTTTGAGATTTTTGTTTTTGTCTTTGTCTTTTAGCATTTTGACCATGATGTATTTAGATATGGATCTCTTTGCACTGATCCTACCTAGAGTTCATTGAGCTACGTGGACATTTATATTAGTGTTTTTCATTAAATGTGAAGGTCTTCAGGCATTATTTCTTTGAGTATTTTACTGTCTCTTTTCCTTTCTCCTCTTTTCCTTGGTACTTCCATAAAAAATATGTTGGTCCACTTAATATCCCACATTTCTCTGAAAGTGTTTTCATGCTTCTTTTTTAATCTCTGTTCTTCAGCATTGCATAATCTTGATCAATTTACCATCGTTTCGCTGACTGTCTACTGGCTCAAATCTATGTTGGGAACTTCTAGTAAATTTCTCATATCAATGATTATACTTTTCGACTACAGGACTTTCTTTTTTAAAAGTTTCTTTTTACTTCTTTTTCTGTCTCTTTATTCCTATTCTCCATCCTTTGAGACATCGTCATCGTATCTTCTTTCACTTCTTTTGGAATGTTTTACTTTAGTTCTTTAAACATATTTACAATAGCTACTTTAAAGTGTTTGCTAATGCTGACCTCTGGGCTCCCTCAAAAACAGTTTCTCTTGCCTGCTTTTTATCCTGTGTATGGATTACACTTTCCTGTTTTTTGTATATATGTCATTTTGGCTGGAAAAAGCTGGACATTTTAAGCAATAAATTGTAGCAACTCTAGATGCTGATTTCTGTAACCTCTACCAGTCCTGGCCTTATTCTTGTTTTTTTGGCTTATTTATTTTTTAGTGAATTGGCTGGACTATTTCAGTAAATCTATTTCCACAACAATATTTAGCTTCTTTTGTTGCTCCTCAGAAGGCATAGCCTGTAGCATGTGCACATTCACTCGGACCCCTTTCTTCTAAGAGATGACAGTTCTTTTCACTGGGCTGTCTTTTACTGTATAGTCTCCTGATCTTTCATTAAGTTTTTAGATGTTCTGCCACTATTGGCGTCATACCCAGCTGTCAGCCTCCACTAATTGCTAAGTGATCATGCTATTGTTTTTGACAACAGCCTGTGGCATAAATTGTTTCTCAATCTGATCCAATCAAATTTGGGCGCTTTTGCAGGAGTAGTTCTTTGAGGGCAGTCTTTGAGTCTGGCTCTGACCACAATAGGTCTCTTGTTACCTGCCCTTTTTCCTGATTTTCTTGATTAAACTTCTAGCCTGTCTCTTATTTTGCTTGTGGCTTGCATGGAGCTACAAGTCTCTTCTTAATTGCTTGCTACCAAAACCTTCATTTCTTTTAAAAGTGCTGTAAGCTTACACTTCCCTAAGCCCTATCCTGGGTAACATCAGTACCCTTAAGGAGAAGTACAGAGTTTTCTGTTTTTATGAACTACATCTCTCCCTTGGGGAGAAACTTTGCACCACTGCTCTGGAGCTAGTGGTGGGGACAATTGCCCTTCACTCTCAATGACATTATTGTTCCATAAGTAGAAGGATTTGTTAGGTGATGACCTTTGGCCTTCTTGGATCTCTTCTCCCAGTTTGCAACCTCTGCTCTGCAAGCGAACTAATGCAAGGGTGATTAAGGACAAGAGTGATTTCACTGGGGTAGAATTTTCACAAATAGGATTTGGGTGGAAGAAGGGAGACTTCTCAGCCACAACTGCTTCATTAAGATCTTCTGCACACAGAGCTGACACTTCTCTTGGAGAGAAACTGTAGCTCTAGACTGAGAACAGTAGGGAAAGGGAGGCTGTGTTTTGTTTTTTGGTTTTTTTTTTTTTTTTTGTCTTTTTAGGGCCACACCCATGGCGTATGGAGGTTCCCAGGCTAGGGGTTGAATCGGAGCTGCAGCTGCTGGCCTACACCACAGCCACAGCAATGCAATATCTGATCCATGTCTGAGACCTACACCACAGCTCACGGCAACCCTGGCAATGCCGGATCCTTAACCCACTGAGCGAGGCCAGGGATCAAACCTGCGTCCTCATGGATGTTAGATTCGCTTCCACTGAACACAAGAGCCCGTGTTCTTGATGGTACTCAACTTGAGTAGTCGACTGTCATGCTGTGTTGAGGATGGGGGAGAGGGCGGGTTGTGATTCAAATGCCACAGACTTTCCCTGTTCTTACTAAGAGTTAGTGGAATGTCTTGAATAAATATTTCCCCATTTGCTGTATACCCTTAGGACACTTTAAAAAGACTAAATAAAAATGACTAAATCACTCTTTTTTGTTATTTTCACTGGTTATGGTTGCTTTGCTGAGGAGAGGATCAACATAACTCTTCATGCCTTCTAATGCCTTTCTGGACTATGACACTTTCTTTTTAAATTTTCTTAGATTGTTATTTATGCTTCTCTGTGATTAGGAGAAAGCATTTCTAGGAGTGTGATGATATGTCCATCTGCTTGAAGATACATATACCGTTCTCCTTATCTATTGGGCTGGTTAGAAGGTAAATACACATGTGGAAAGGTAGGTGTTTAGCAGGCAAAGATTTACTTCAAGTAACAAGAGATGGGGTTTATCTTATACATTAAGAGATCTATTTTCTTCTTTTTCAGAAGGGCTAGGAGACAAATGAAAGGCTAGCCAATTTGGAAGGCAAGAACCAGAAGTCTTGAATACTACAGACAGAACAATTATTACATTTGAAATTCAAACTCTCCTTAGAGTTTAAAGCTTAAAGGGCAATTGACTGAAACAAAAACAACTTTTGTTAAAAACAAGTGGTGATTCAGTTTAAATGCCGAGCAAAATTTAACTTTAAATCTTTTGAGACAAAGCTTAGGAACGTGGGACAATTGGGTATATCAGAAACCTGATGAAGGTCTCTGGTCTTAACCAAAAGAGTTTAACCCCCTCCATCCCACACAATCCCTGGACAAAAGACAAGGGGCATAGGATGGATAAATAGAGATTTAGCCAGAATTTTATGGCAAATGAAAAGTTCAAATAGGTTACGAAGTTGTCTATGAAGGCTCTGATTGAATTTCATTTGTCAAGATTGTGAAAAATATTTGTCTTTTTATTAAAACCCCATGGGATTGAAATGAATAATGGTGTTCAGAATTTGTCAGTGGGACTTTGGGGTGGATAGAAGATTCCTTTACTATCCCATGTCACACAATTACAAGTTAACCATTTAGGCATTGTGTCTAATAAGTAATGACCATTAAACATAAAAGCCTTTATTAATCCAGACAAAGAAGTAAATAAAGTTGAGTAATCGGGAAAATTATGAAATAAATGAGTTTGGTCTTTTGTCTGTTAAGCTACTTTTTCTGTATTCAACCACTGTGTGTTTGATATTCTTCAGTTACCCCCATAAATTTTGTACTTTACCCTGTTCCATTTTCCTCTGTGTCCAGGAGATTGACCTATCTTGAATTCATCAACTGGAATTCTCCCTTGGTCTTTGACTTTGACTTGCATTGGGCCAATGAGAGCCACTGGCAGGAGGTCAGAGGGTGAGAAGAGAGTCTGGGGTACTTTCCCTGAAACCAGCTCTCTTCCTGGACAAGGGTTGACAGACATTCCTCTCCTGAAGACACTGTTCCTGCCAGTCATTCTCTCCTATAGCCTCAGCAATAGGCACATCACTATCTGGAATTCTCTCACCCTTTCAAGGGCTATGAGCTTTTTGCTGTTGCCAGCCTCTTGGTGTTCCCTTCTCTTATGCTTTTCCTTAGACCTGCCTTAATTCCAGTAGACAGTCTCTCCATTAATCTCTACTCAATAGCCCTAACCCATGTGACTGTGTCATCTATTTCCTGTCAGGCTTGGATGATGTACCTCCTAAATGGTATTTCCTACTACAGACCTAATAAGTGAGCCAGTACTGGTTAAACTTGAAACCAGTCTTCCATCATTCATCCTCACTTTGTCATTGTTCAGTTTGAGTATACATGTAGAGTGTTTTCAAAGTAGTTAACTCATTCTCCCATGGGTAACAACTTTACCAGCTAAAGTACTGTGCTTACATACAGTTCCTTTTGCCTTTAGTCTTACTGTCTTCATTCGTTTCCAAAGTTATTTTGGTCTTGCTAATTTTAAATAAACTTTTAAGTTTTCATTTTGTTCAAGAAATCTTATTGGGTGCCAACTGTAAGTTAGGGATGAAATTTATTGTCTAGTAGGAGAGATAAGCTAGTATACCTAGTCCTCAGCTTCACGACTAATTCACTTCCCTAAATCCTGCTAGTCCAAAGCTGTTAAATAAAAAATGATTTTAATCTATTTTAATGGAAAATTATTTGTTCCATCTTAACATCCAATGCATAAACAATTTTCACAGCTATCATTTGGAAAATGTAAACAAGTTATATATGTAAAAATGTAAGTTAAATAAACATGTTTATGTAACTTTGAAAATGAAAAAGTGAAGTTGGCTTATAAAGTGTGAAGTTGTGTAGATAAATTGTCCTTGCCAAAGTAGGAAGAAAGGACTTGATGGCACACAGTGACTGATAGGGAGGAGTATAAGGAGCCAATCTTTTTGTAAGATGCCATAGAGTCAGGTAATGCTCTAAAACACACGTATTTTATGGAATACTTAGACCTTTTTCTTTAATCTTTCTGCACCATTTTTCACCAAATCATTCAACTTCTGGCTACTTAGGATTTTATTGCTCTCAAATCACATTTACCCGTAAAGTTAGAGCACAGAAAATCACCTTTAGGGAAAAATACAGGCAAAACACGAGAGCATATCAAAACATATGGCAAAAGCTCTTGCACACAATGGACTGAATAGCCCTAGAAGATGCTACCCCTTCATACTTCATCCATATTGTGTTGTGTATCAGGTCTCCATTCCTTTTTATGACTGAATAACATCCCATTGTATGTACATACCACAGTTTGTTTAGCCGTTGATGGACATTTGGGTTGTTTCCATCTTTTGGGTGTTATCAATAGTGATGTTATGAACATGCATGTACATGTATTTGTTTGAATACATGTTTTCAATTCTTTTGGGTAAATCTTCTGGGGTGGAATTTCTGGGTGATATTGTTGTTCTGTGTTTAACTTTTTGAGGAATAGCCAAATTGTTTTTTACAGTGGCTGAACCATTTTACATTCCTGTCAGCAAAATACAAGAATTAAAATTCCTCTACAACTTCACCAACCCTCATTATTTTTCATTATAGCCATCCTAGTGAATGTAAAGTGGTATTTCATTATGTTTTTTATTTGCATTTCCCTAATGACTATAACATTGAAGAATTTTTCATGTGATTGTTGGCCAGTTGTATATCTTCTTCAGAGACATGTCCACGTGCATACTTAGTCCATTTGGGCTGCTATTAACTAAAACATCATAAACTGGGTGGCTTATAAGCAACAAATATTTATTTCTCATAATTCTGGAAACTGGGAAGCTCAAGATCATGGCATTAGCACTTTTGCTGTTTGGTAAGTATCCCCTTCCTATACAACTATCTTTTTGCATTAATACACAGTAGGTGGAAAAAAGGAGGGATCTCTCTGGGGCTTCTTATTTAAGGGTGCTAATCTCATTTATGAGGGCAGTTCCCTCCCAAAGGTCCTAAGATCATCACTTTGTGGGTTAAGATTTCAACAAATGAACTTTGAAGGAACACAAACACTTGGACCATAGCAACCACTTTGTCCATTTCTAAATGGGGTTGTTTGTCTTTTTCTTGTCAAGTTTTAAGGTTCTTGTCAGATTTTAAGGTTTACCATATTGTGGACCTTTATCAGCTATATAATATTTAAATCTTTTTTCCCATTCTGTAGGATGTCTTTTAGATTTCTTGGTAATGACCGCTGATGCACTTGCAGCCAGCTAAGCTTGAGAGAAAGAGTCTCATCTTGGCTGTGACCTGAAGGATAAAGTGAGAGTTAGCAGGAAAATGAAGAGTTGATTGTTGAAGCTAATGAGCAAACTGTTCGAAGGAGAGAAAACAGAATATTTAAAGGCATATAAATGAAAGCTCATGGGATAATATAAGTAATTCTGTTTATCTGGAGAGGTTGAGAATGAATGAACTATGAAATGTCTTTCAAGTCAGGTTAAACAATTTGACTTTTTTGCTTGACAGCAGAGATTCCAGAAGATTTTGAACAGAGAATCAACATAATTAGCTCTGACTTAGAGAAAGATTACTTTGCTAGTGGAAGGGACAATATAGTTGGGGGAGAGTGGATCTCCAGAAATGCATCTAGTTATCCTGTTGAGAGATAATGGAGGCAGTAGTGAGGGAGAGAAGTAAATGTATAAGAATTTTTAGGCACTGGAATTGACTGGCCTGGAGGCTGATTGGATTAGAAGTCAAAGGAAAAACCATTTGAAAAATTTGGAGCCCAAGAATATCATTGATGCTTGCAGCAAGGATAGAGTTTGACATATTAGCTATCCAGAACCAGGTTTGACTCTCAATTATTTATTTACCAAATAGTTATTTAGAGCTTATGAAGTCAGATAATATCTTAGGCATTGGGGATTCAGCAGATGGCAAAACAGACCAGATTCATGTCTTGATGGATTTTTTCAATCTATCAATATAATATAGTGAAAGAAATGGAAGAATATGACTAGAATGCAAAGAGCATGGAAGACAGTAGGAAAAAATGGCTACAGAAGGTAGGGATCAGACTGGACAGTGTATTCTAGGCCATCAAGGATTTTGGACTTTCTCCTAGAAAAGTAGAAGTCATTTGTGGCAGACTCTGATGGCTGACCACTAAAATCTTCTCCCCTTAATAATATAGTTGCATTTGTTTTCTCATATTATCTTCCATCATGTTCTATTCTAAGCTATGTATGACTGGGTCACTATGCTGTATAGCAGAAATTGACATAACACTGTAAATCAACTATATTCTAATTGAAAAATAAAACAGTTGCAGCTGGATATGGGGCCATCTGGGAAGAGGCTATATTTCCGATATCACTTGAAGCTGTGTGTTAAAGCCATAGTGTCACTTGCCAGTGCCACATGATGTGCTGCTTCCTGGTCTGAGCCTTAGAATGGGTACAAACTCCGGCAGTGTTCTTTCTCTTCTCATGCATTAGAAAGCATACATGCCCATGACCAAAATTCTATAATCTGCAGATGAGAAAAGAGTTCTAGAGTGGGGTGAGCAAACTATGCCCAAGGGCTAAATTTGGTTGACAAGTTGTTTCTGTAAATAAAGTTATGTGGGAAGACAGTCATAACCATTCATTTACATGTAATATGTTGTTGATTTTTGTTGTTGTTAGAATAGCAGAGTTGAATAGTTGCAACTGAGACCAAAGACCATAAGACTTGTAAACATTTGTTGGACTTTGCCCTAAAGGAAGGAAGGGAAATAAAGGAGAAGACACTTCAGCTCTGAATGATTATATGGAACTAAGTAGCCTGCCCATCTCGACTTTTCTCTTTGAAGCTCTTACATGAAAGAGAAATACAGCTTTTATGTTCTTTGAGCTACTGTATTTTGAAGACTTTTTTTACATAGAAGGTTGGTCTTTAATAATTACACTTTTGAAGATTTTAAGCAGGGGGATGATAAGCTTTCCTGGCTTCTGTGTGAAGAAGGGATTCGGGAAGGATAAGAGCAACTAAGGGTTTGTTGCAATCCTGCAGGTATGAAGTGAAAGTAAATTATATTAGGCTGGTGATGGTAGAGGTGAAATGAGGTGAATTTGTTGGACATAAGTAAATTCATCAAGCTTTTGTATATAGATACTCAATAAACATTCATTGCAGAGACTAATGGGAAAATCTCGAGAAACTATGTTCTCTGGTCCTGATGGCTGGTTCTGACAGCTTTCACACTCTGTGTCAGGTAGTTATTGACTACAGGCTGCCCGTGGTGGGGTGGGGGAGGTGGTGGTGGTGATGGTGGGGAAGCAAAGCTCTCTCTAGGTGCAAGCAAAGTGATTCCAACAGCCTCAGGGCAGATTCCTAAAGACAGACTCTGATGCAGGTACAGGACTGTTAGAAGCAAAACTGTGTAGATGCTGGGGGAGTCTTTTGTAGAAATGGAAAAAGAGATCCAGGGGGATATCAACTGAGCACCAGAAGTGCCAGTCATACCCTGACAGAGAGGATTAAGGTAGCCTGCAGTGCATTACTTGAGGCAGATCTTCAAAAATAAACAGGAATTTATATAGTGTGTAAAGGAGGAAATGCATGAAGCAAAGAGTCTCATTTCTGTGGATATGAACACAGTCAGTATTAACAAATGTTTATATCTGCTCAGCCCTCTGATAATTACGTAGTAAGTTTGTTATAACACCCTGTAATTATTTTGAAGCTAACCTCAGGTATCATATCATTTCATCCATAAATATTTCATATTACATAGTTCTAAATATAAGGACTCCTTAAAAGATAACTAAAATAACACTGGCCTCACTCAGTGGGTTAAGGATCTGGTGTTGCTGCAAGCTGCAGCACAGTTCACAGATGAGGCTTGGATCCTGCATTGTTGTGGCTGTGGTATAGGCTGGCAGCTGCAGCTCTGATCTCTGATTGGACCCCCTAACCTGGGAACTTTAGGGCAGGTGCTGCCCTAAAAAGAAAAAAAAAGTATTCTCAGATAATTTGTACAGGCAGTTAAAGGGTATAATTTCTTGTATATAGATGAAACTGGATAAAGAATTGAAAAGCTGAACAGTGATATCTTAGAGTGTGCCTGTAACATGTTGGAGAGGAGAAAGAACTGTATCAAGGACTGGAAAATACAGCTTGGGTATCCCTGAGATATCTTGAAATGTGATCGAATGGCTTGGATTCTGGAACAAGTATGCAGTTGGCAAATATGCCTCTTCAGGTGTGTCAAACGGTTTCTCCTCGGCTGGAAGAATCTGTATTCTGCAGACTTGGGCATATGTCTTATCCACCATTGGCATCTGTGACTGGCAAGATGAGAGATTTCTTCAGCTATATTATATAAAAATAAAATATCTGGTACCAACATTTATGTCATCGACAGAGTGGGGGCCTGAGTATCAGAGGAAGCTATCTGGGTCTTTCATATCCAGGGGCTTTGAGTGAACTGGGGCCAGGTGCTGGCATCACCAATAATTTTTATTCTCATGATTTTCTAAAACTTCTAATATTGCTGTGACCTTTTTTTTTCCTCCAAAGTTTTTTTAAACTTGGCTTCCATGGGCTGGCCCTGTCTTGGTCCATTTCTCTCTCCCTTGTTTTTATTTTTTAAGTGTTTGTCCTTTTACCCCTAGATTTTATATCTGGTCATATAAACTTTATCATTTTTGAAAATAGCTTTTCAGGTTATATTGTGGAGATTTCAGGGAATACAGTCTTACCAAATGCAAATGATATTTTTTGCTACCTCTTCAAAACTGTATTTCTCTTTCCTGCCTTATTTCTTTGCCATGAACCTAGAACAGTCTTGATAGAGTTGGAAAACATGAAAATCCACCATATTTCTGATGGTATGAGACCCAACATTTCCTGCAGTGCCCCTGCAATTACTCAGAGGTAATGTTCCATTTGATTTGTGTTTATCTGATTTCAGTTATATTATTATGTTTTTGTCTTAGTCTTTCTCCTAAGGGTTTTATCCATTTTCATTTCATTCTTCATTATTTTCATAGAAGCTGCTTTGGTATTTCTCATGTGTGCTTAATACTATTTTTGTTTTATTTTTCATTTATTTCACCATTTTTTTCCCTTGGCCACACCCATGGCATATGGAAACTCGCAGGCCAGGGATTAAATCCATGCCACAGTGGTGGCAACACCAGATCCTTAACCTGCTGCACCACAAGGGAACTTCCAATTTCACCTTTTAACATTTCTAAGTTTTTCCTACTGCTTTCTCTCTTCTATATGTTGTTTTCCCAATGGCTCAGAATACTACATTCCATTATTGCCACCCTCTCCTGAGGATATTTAATGCTGAGGACATATAATGCTGAGGACATCATCTCATTATTGCTACCCTCTCCTGAGGACATTTTCTTCTCAGTAAACTTTTAACTTTATCTCATAGGTTTAATTATAGATTTTCATTCTTTATTGCTTTTAATGAGTTTGCAATTTCAGTTTTATGCATTTGCTCTAGGTCTTAATCAGGAACATGTGTCTTAGCCTCCAAAATATAGCTATAAAAAAGGTAATTTTAAAATTAACTCAATTTTATGTTATTTTGATCAGAGAATGTGACCTATAAAAAATATTAAAAAAATTGAGGCCCAATACCAGATTGATTTTTGCAAATAGATGAGAAAAAATTCATTCTCAAGTTTTGAGATACATATGCCTCCCCTCACATAAATGTGTTCATATTATGTATTGCTGCTAAATTTGTTCATGTCTGAAAATGCTATATTACAAAGCCTCACAAGAATAAATTTTTAAATTAAGGTTTTGAGTTTCCAATACTTTTATGTTTTTGGTGCATTTGAACTTATTTCTGGCAAACTTCCCACTTAAGAAAATGTTTTGCCTTTTATAATTATTCATTCCTCTTTGCCCTCCTTGAAGCGTTAAGCCTTGGAGAAAGCACCAGCCAGGTCTGCTTCTTTTTTCTTTGCACTTGCATATCATTGCTTCACTTAATATTTTTAGTTCTCCTATTTCCCTTAGATTTAAGAGTTTTTGTCTTAAACAATATAAAGCTAGCTTTGCTTTCTTTATTGTATCTTAACTATATCTGTCTCTCAAAAGGGTAATACAGACCACTGAGATATTTGTTTATTCCACTTTATTACTTTAATAAAGTTCTTATGTCATTTAGATTTCCTTCTTTTTCTTTTTATTTTACTGTTCTAAAAGCTATCATTCATTTCAGTTTTTCCCATTGTTTTAGAAATTATATTCTTCTTTTCAATTTCACTAGTTGATACTTTCTTATTCCTGAAATTAAAAATTACTCTCTGATTATTCTTCCCATTGTGGTTCAGTGGTAATAAACTCCATATTATTCATGAGGACATGGGTTTGATCCCTGACCTTGCTCAGTGGGTTAAGGATCTGGCATTGCTGTGAGCTCTGGTGTAGGTCACAGACACAGCTCGGATCCCGCTGTGGTGTAGGCCGGCAGCTGTAGCTCTGATTTGACCTCTAGCCTGAGAACTTCCATATAGCATGGGTGGGACCCTAAAAAACCAAACAAAACAAAACAAAAAAACCTCTCTGATAAATAAGTATCAAATCATGATGTCTTGATTTTTAGAAAAACATCAGTGTGTAGATTGAAGAAGCTCAAATCAGGGTAATTTTCCTCTACTATTCATTTTATTATGGCCCCTCTATTTCTCTTCCTTCTACGCTACTTGAACATATTACTGCTTGTGTGATTGGCTACTTGGATCTCTTCTCATCTGGATTTGCTCAGTGACAATCCCATTGTAGTTCAATCACTGAAATTTTTAATAGGAAATCAGGAATTTTATTCTGTAACAAGGATTTCCTTAATTGTGAATATTATTGTCATTATTAATTTTGTTAATATTATCATCTGTCTCACCCATAATTCTGTTTGATCTGAGGCTTCCTAGTCTAGATATTCTGCTTGCTTTTGGATTTTAAATCCCCTTATGGTGTGTGTGTCATTACTTAATCTTTATCTTCCCATGGTTTGATGTATCTTATGGTTCACATCAAGCCACCGGAATCTATTAAACAATGATAAACAGACACATGGAGAAAGATGCAGCTATCCGTGCTCTGGTGAACTTTGGTGTATCTGCTGGTAAAAGGGCAGCCCTTAGCAGAGTCATCAGGGGAAAACTCTTGCCCCAGTTCTGCTATGACTTAAAGATTATCACTCCCAGTTTCAGGGGGTGAAGAAGGCTCTGCAGAGGTCTGGAGATCTAGCAAGTATTTCTAGGAACACATACTGGGAATTCTTACCCTTGTGTTTGGTTCTCAGGCACCCATCTGGTCCAGAAGGGAACGAAGCCCTGTGCCTCGATAGAGATTATGATCCAGCACATACATCCCACTTTTGGTGCTGCTATCCCACTAGAAAATATCATCAGAATTGGAATACGAGAGCAGAAACATCAGAGTACTTTTTTAAAAAAAAGTTTTATTGCAATATAGTTAGTTTACAAGGTTGTGATAATTTCTGCTGTACAACAAAGTGACCCAGTCATACATATACATATATCCATTCTCCCTTAGATTCTTTTTCCACCTAGATTATCACAGAATACTGGGTAGAGATCTCTGTGCTATACAGCAGGTTCCCATTGACTAATCATTCCATATAACTCAGTGTGCGTATACCAATGTCAAACCCACAGTCTATCCCTCCTACCCCCCAACCTGTCCCCTTTGGTAACCATAAGTTTTTCAGTCTGTGAGTCTGTTTCTGTTCTGCAAATAAGTTCATTTGTACCTTCTTTTTTTTTGGGGGGGGGATTACACACACAGGTGATATCATATGATGTTTGTCTTTCACTGACAAACTTCACTTAGTATGATAGTTTCTAGGTCCACCTGTATTACTGCAAATGGCATTATTTCATTCTTTTTTATGGATGAGTAATATACTACCATTTGATCCAGCAATCCCACTCCTAGACATCTATCCAGAGAAAACCAGCAGAGTATTTCTTAATTATTTTTTTAATAGTGGAATTTAGCTCATTTGCACTCGTTTTTTTTTTTTTTGTTACATAAACAACAATTTATTTTCTTTAATCTTTTGGCATGATGTGCAAAGTAGAAGTATTATTTTAAACTATGTCTCTAACATTTGAGTTTAATAGATATATATTTAATCCTACTTTTTTTTAATTATCAAGGAATCAGATTTTGGTTAATTATCAAGGAATCAGATTTTGGTTAGAAAGAATATGTCCGATGATCAGGGGATGTGGTCTCTGGAATCACATTCCTTGTTCTTGTGTTTGGTGTCCATCACTTACTAGCTGTGTGTCTTTAATAGTTTCCACATCTACAGAATAAGGCTGATCTATGGTTGAAATGAGATAATATAGGCAAAAAACGTAGACCAGTGCTAGAATGTTGTCCAGCACTTAAGTATCCAGAAAATATCATCATTACCATTCTTATTAATAACAGTTACAAACATTATTTATTCCTAACTCAGTGTTTTATTTGGTTTCCAATACCTCCATCCTTTTATGTAAATTTTTTTACATTGAGTGTTCTTTTATAATATTTACTGGGGAACATGTTTTAGATTTACAAAGCACTTTTGGTCATGAATCTAGTCCAGTAGACATCTAATACCAAGTTCTCATAGAAACAAAACAAAATGTCTGATTTTGCAATATATCTGCTTATTTTTAGAAGTGTAATTTACCATGATAGCGGATGATAATGGTGATAAGAATACATATAAGGCATCATGCAATGCTACTGGTTATTGGTGACAGGAAAAGAAAGGCTAATTTTTTTTTTTTTTTGGTCTTTTTAGGGCCTCACCTGCAGCATGTGAAGTTCCCAGGCTAGGGTTGATTTGGAGCTATAACTGCTGGCCAACATCACAACAACAGCAGCGCAGGATCCAAGCTGTGTCTGTGACCTATACCACAGCTCACAGCAATGCCCATAGATCCTAGCCGTTACCACAGAGCCGCAAAGGGCACTGCAAAAGGCTAATACTCTTGAACAAAGTTAATTGTAACCAGTTACTAGAACTCCTCTGTGATGTTTAGACTTCACAGATATAAATGCTAATGGCTCTAAACTTTCTTTATGAGATTTCTGTGGAAAGATAAACCCACTGTCTTTCTAGCACCTTCTAAAGTTATTTATTATAATTTAATCATAGAAATTATGTTATAAACTTTCTTTTTCTTTCTGGAAGCTTGGAATTTTTTTCTTTTCCTTTAAATTATATAAAAGTACATTTCTAAAACATCTTTGTGTGAGATCCACCTCCTCTTCTCCCCCACAACGTTGCCTATTATTTTACATGAAACTCAGGAATTCTTTTAACTTGTATACTCAAATATTTGCACAATTAAGGACATTTTTCTTTTTTTAATTTTATTTTGTCTTTATAGGGTTGCACCCACTGCATATGGTGGTTCCCAGGATAGGTGTGATTTGGAGCTGTAGCTGCTGGCCTACACCACAGCCACAGAAACACAGGATCTGAGTTGCATCTGTGGCCTGTATCACAGCTCATGGCAACACCAGATCCTTAACTCACTGAGTGAGGCCATGGATCAAATCTGTGTCCTCATGAGTACTAGTCAGATTCATTTCTGCTGAGCCACGATGGGAACTCTTTGACATTTTTCTTACTTGCTCTATTTTATTAGGTTTTTTTTTTAATAATGATTTTTATTTTTTCCATTATAGCTGGTTTACAGTGTTCTGTCAATTTTCTACTATACAACAAGGTGACACAGTCACACATACATATATACATTCTTTTTTCTCACATTATCATGCTACATCATAAGTGACTAGATATATTTCCCAGTGCTATACAGCAGGATCTCATTGCTTATCTATTCCAAAAGCAATAGTTTGCATCTATTAACACCAAATTCCTGATCCATCCTACTCCCTACTCCCTCTTCTCTTATTGTTGTGTTCCTGTCTCTTCTGGAATACCTATAATTCTTAAATGGAATCTCCCTTTTCTGTCTTGCAAATACAACTCTCATCATTTTTATCTGAGAACTGCAAGAGTCCCTAATAAATTCATTTTCTCTGAACGCTTTTATCTCTTTGGTGCCTTGACTAAAACCAGGTTGTTCCCTGAGGTCAAGTTCTCCCATGAGTTCTTGGATATAAACACATTTTTTCTCTTACACCCCACATATATCAACACTAGAAAGTAAGCGTGTCTCCCTACTTGCCATTGCTTTCAAACAGCCCATCTCCCTTTCCACAGAAATGAAGACTAAAATGAAAACAAGGCTAAACAAAATCCTGTTGAAATTTAGGCCATTCAGCCACCCTATTCTTTGCCCTACTTGTTGCTGTATTTTTTGACCTTCTATCACTCCCCTGCATTGATTGAAGAGATTGACTCTAGATTCAGACTTTCTAGGAACCTATGTGATGAGTCTTTTTTCTCTTGCTTTTTTCATGATTTTCTCTTAGTCTTCATCATTTCACAGATGGACTCTGATGTTTCAAGGGAGGAGGGATCTCTTTGCACTTTTCTATTTTAGGTCCATTGTGCTTTTTAATGCTTAGATTAATATTTTTTTCATTGCCTTTGAGATGTTTTCAGTCTTTTTTTCTTAAAATAATTTTTTCTGCCTCTTTCTTTCTCATCTGTCTTTCTAGGACTTCTATTACATATATGTTGGTATATTTTAATCTATCAAATCTCTTCATTGCACTTATAACAATGTTCTTTATATTTTATGAAGGTCTATGAAGGCTCGGTAGTATTTGACTCTTGTCTTCTTCATTTTCAATTTTATCTCATGTCAATCTCTCTCTTTCTTTTATGTCATGCTCCAGTAACAAGGTCTTACAATTGCTCCTAGAACAAAATTTATAAGGGAGGAGAAATGTGCCTTATAGCCTTTCAGCTGCTATTATCTGTACCTTAAATGATTTTTTTCTTATTATTCATATGACTCTTTTGTCTTATCCCTATCATGAAGATCATTCTCAGAGAGTCTTTTTGACAATAGCTTCTCCCCTGTCCAAATATTCCCTACTACAACAATGTGTTTCCTTCATAGTACATTAAAAATATGCAATCTTTGTCTATTATTTGCTTACTTGTAATTGTCTACAATCTCATGATAATGTAAGCACCATGAGATTGGAACAAAATTTTATTCATTTTTGTATCTCCACTGTCTATTACAGTGTCTGACATATATTAAATGTTCAAGAAATAAATGTTTGCTGTATAAAAAAAATTAATCCCTTTGATTATTAGCTCTGAATTCCAGGAGATTCTCAAGTTTATGTTCTAGATTACTAACTCAGGAAAGATTTTAATTTTGCTGTTGAAATGGGTGTTTCTTTATATTCTGTTAAAAAAACAAAACAAAACAAAACAAAAAAAAAACCTCTCAGGCCAGTTCTTCTGTTTGTGGTGTTATTTCCATCTATTTTCTTTTATGGATCCCAATCCAGTTTCTTAATATGTATTTTTTAGGTCATGAAAAATATGCTCTGTATTTTTTTCTCTTAAAAAGTTATTGTTAGAAGTGTGGTTTTCTAGGTCATTTTTCTTGACTAATGGTCATCTCCCCCATGCCCCTTGGGCATTTGGCAATGTCTGGAGACTTTTTGGGTTGTTACAACTGGGGAAGGATGCTGCTGGCACCTGATGGGTAGGGGCAAATGATGCTGCTCAACATCCTACAATGCACAGGGCAACTCTCTACAACAAAGGATTATCTAGTCTAAAATGTGGTACATATACACAATGGGATATTATTCAGCCATGAGAAGAATAAAACCATGCCATTTGTAGCAACATGGATGGACCTAAAAATGATCATACTGAGTGAAGTAAGTCAGACAGAGGAAGAGCAATATATGATATCACTTACATGTGGAAACTAATAAAAAATGACACAAAGGAATTTATTTGTAAGACATAAATAAACTTACAGATTTGAAAACCAATCTTATGGTGAAACCATTGGAGGGAGCGAAGAATTGAGAGAGTGAGAATAGCATATACAAATTACTGAATAAAATAGATGATTAACAAAAGATAGGTTTCCTGTATAGCACAGGAAAATCTACTCAATAATTTGTAATAACCTACATGGGAAAAAATAATAGACATATTTATATATATGACTGATTCACTTCGTTATGCACCTGAAACTAATACAACATTGCGAGTTAACTATACTTCATTAAAATTAAATTAAAAATAAAATAAAATAATAAAATAAAATGTCCATAGACCCAGATTGAGAAATTCTGGTCTAAGTAACAGGGGGGAGAAAGGAATATGTTAATGACACCATTGAAACATACTTAGCAAAATCCAGAAAATAGGAGCTACAACATAAGACGCAAATAACTTTAAAGGAAAAAAGAGGGAGAGAGGGAAGGAGTGGGAGGGATAAAAAAAAATCACACATATATTAGAAGGAGCTTAAGAGATGTTAACCAGTTTCAGTGCATAGACCTTATTTGGATCCCAAGTTGAAGAAACAAATTGTAGAAAAAACATTTGAGACAATTGGGGAAATTAGAACATTGAATACTTGATAATACTAAAAATTTGTTTTTCATAATTTAGGTGTAATAATAGCATTTAATTATGTTCTATGAAAACGTCTTGTTTGAATAGTTAGTAATAAGTTTCCCTTTTACAGTATCTGCCCATTTACATTCACTTTAGAGACTCTGTTCTTATAATAATTTAGACTCTTTTAACTATCCTGCTTTGCTGAATAGTTTTGAGAGAAAAAAATGGAAAAATGGAAAAGGAACACCTGTAATCAATGCATAGAACATAGCCAGAGTTGGTATATCTGAAATCTGATGTGGATTTTTGTATTAAAGAGGCATCTCCTAATTTGTTGCTGCTTCATATTTGGAAATTGATGTTGTCTCTGAGGCTTTCAGTGAGGTCAGGAAAATATAGAGGCTCCTTTAAAAAGGGAAAATGAAATTTTAAAAAAGTTTCATATTTTCCTTGGTCTGTTGCTTAAGAAGGTTACTGTAGGAAATGTAAATAGACCACAGGAAGCTTTAGAAACTCAGCTCCTTTACTGGAAAAAAATGGAAATTCTGTTTTTTACAGAAATAAAGTAATTCTATGAAAACACGAAATGCAGTTGGTTATCATTTAAAAAGGGTTAGTCTTTTGGATTATGGTTTCTTTGATATAGTACAACTCTGGCACATGCCATTCCAAGTATATTTTTGAAAGCAAAATAAGTGGAAAGCTGTTTTCTTTCTTCATTAATGTCCTGCTCTGTTCTATTTGCAGAATGTCAAGAGAATGAACACAGAGTTGCCCTGGATCATTTTCAGAGAGAGAAGGATGAATAGGGTAAGGGAGTTGACCCTGAAAGCAAAGAATCACCTCAAGTTGAAGAAATAATGCTTCACAATCCTCTAATTGTGAGAAATTTCACTTTTGCTAGACCTTCAATACCATTCCTCTTGAGTGAAAAGAATCCAAAGAACTTGGAGAGCAGAGGGGTAGATTTTCGTCTACTTGTTTACTAACTATAAAATCCTCACGACCCTACCAGGCTTGTAAATTATTCCTTTTGGATGATTCTTTTCATTTCCTCTCCAAAGACACATTTCCTTTTCTCTCTTCTCCATTTGCCTTTTATACAATCTCTTGGTAATAAATTCAACTTAGCTCCTTTTCTTCCTTTGAATAAACTTTAGTGAGAAAGTAGTAATATCTTGAAGAAGATATTTTAATAAGTACTCATCTTTTAATCAATACTTTTTGATCAATGACTGCATACCAGGGCCAGGGGACACAGTGCAGAATAATCACACACCTTGCCTCTGTCTGTCCTTATGGGGCTTACCTGGCTTCCTGCAGCCTCTAGAGCTGAAGTCAGCAAAAGACAGCTTGCCGGGCAAACCTGGCCCATTGCCTGAGTTTGGAAATAAAGTTTTATTTGAACAGAGTCATGCTCATTCAATTACATATTGTCTATGGCTGCTTTTGTGCTGCCATAGCAGAGCTGAGTAGTTGCAACTCAACTATTAGGTTGGCAAAGCCTAAAATATTTACTTGCTCCTTTACCAAAAATGTTTGTCAACTGCTGCTCAGGAAGGAAAGCTAGTTGGGCTAGGGAAAGAGACGGCCAGTAAAGGATTTCTGTGGAAGTGCACCATAGACAAATAATAAAGAGAATATTACTATTACCCCAGAATGCCCCCTACTTTCCTTCCAATATCTATTCCCACTCATGAATAATCACACTCCTAGTTATTCTAATTCCACACTCTAATTGCACTAATTTCTGATTACCTTTTCCTGTCTTTGTTTATTACACAATGTGTTCACACAATAAATACTCTTTTCTGACTTCTTTTACTTAATATTATGCTTTTGCTAGCTGAAAGAAATTTGAAGAGGATTTTTGCTTTTCCAAAAAAAAGGCAAAAATTGAAAACTATATTCAATATATTATAATAACCTGTAGTGGAAAATAATCTAAAAATTTGAAAATACATATAACTGAATCACTTTACTGTATACGTGAAACTAACACAGCATTGTAAATCAACTGTTCTTCAATAAGACAAGTGAAAATAGTGTTCAGCATTTGTTTTGCAGGAAGATATTATAGATGCAAGATATACCCTGGACCGTGAGCATAGATCTTTCCCTGGGAAGCATAGTTAGCATCTCAACATCAAGTTTGAATTTTATGAACATCTGTACTTTATCTTGATTTATTTTGTGCATCCATTAGCAGCATTTGTCCTAAGGTAATTGCTTTTTCCTCTTTATGCCATCTCAGTTTACAAAAGTTTTCATAGGAATGCTCTGCTTTCATGCAGCTGTACTTTTCATATAGCTGTTTTTTATAGACCTAGGAGTGGAACTGGTGAATCGCAGGGTATACAGAAGCTCAGCTACAATAAATACTGCCAAGGGACTGAACCATGTTATATTTCTATCAACCCTGTATAAAAGTTTTGATTGCTCTAAGTTCTTGCTAACCCTTGAGATTTTTCTTATTTTTCACTTCAGCAATTTTGGTATGTAGGAAGTAGTACTGCATAGAGTTTTTATTTGCATCTTTCTCATGACTTATAGTATCAATTATCTATTGCCCCAATAATGCTGTATAATAAGCAACCACAAAATGTCAGTGGTGTTCCACAATAAGTATGTGCTGATCCCAAGAGTGGAGTCAGCTGGGGGCTGTTTTGGCAGCTCTGCTGTTCTTGGCTAGTATTGTTCACAAGCCTGGGAGTGTCAGCTGATTGTCAGCTGACCTAGGCTGACTGCAGCTGGAGTGATTGGGGTTACTGATCTCCAGCTGGCTAGCCCCAGCATTCTCATGGAAAAGGAACAGGTGCAAGAGCAAACAAGCCCAGTTGTGCAAGTGCTTTTCCAAACTTTGTTTGCATAACATTTGCTAATATCCCATTGGTCAAAGTGAGTCACACAGCCTAGCTTAGATCCAGAGTCAGTCAGTATTACAAAGAAACATGGCAAAGGTCCTGGAGACAGAGATGGAAGAAGTGAGCCATTTTTTGATCTATCACACTGAAGATGGTTATTGCCCACTTAGGATGTCCTCTTTAATAATGTGACTGCTTAAGTCTTTTCTGTTTTTCTCTTAGCTTGTCAGTTTCCTTCTTAGTGATTTATGGATATTTATATTTATTGAAATGAGCCTTTTATTGGATATATGTATTGTGAATAGCTTCTTCCCCTTGATTAGCTGCTTATTTCTCCCTCAATGATATCTTCTGAAAGGAAATAGAACTTACTTTTAATTTGGTTAATGTAGCATTTTTTTATGTTTAATGCTCTCTGCATTTATTAAAAAAAAGTCTCAACTACTCCAAAATCATACAGATATTTACTTATATTGTTCTCTAATGTCTTTTTTATTGTATTTCTTATACATAATTCATAATTCACTTGGGATTTATATTTGGGAATAGATTGAGATAGGAGTAAAAACACTTTATTCCTTTATAGTGATCTAATTAATCAGGCAGCACTTGTTGAAAAGATCATCTTTTTTACTATGTTGTGGTCTCATCTTTGTCATAAATCAGATGCCCTTGTATATATCGGTCTGTTTCTACATTTGACTGTTCTTTGGGAGTTAATATCCAGTCTTGTTTCTGTGCCTAGAGAGAGATGTAGTAAAGTTTATGTTGGATGAATTGATCAATTCTCACCTGGAGTGAATTTTTAGTGGATAATTTGGATTTGAACAGGGTAAAAATTTATTTCATACTATTTATTGACTGGCCAGGGATAAGAATAAACATGTCATGAGGAAATTTTTTTTTTCTGATTTAGTATATTAGGGAAACCATTTCTGAGGTATTTGTAGCTCACAATTTTTTTTTTCTAGTTTAATTCACAAAGCTTCAGCTATGACATCTATTCCTAGGGTGATAGTTTATGTCTACTATAACTTTCACACCAGAATTTTGGTTGGCAATGGCATGTAGATTTTTTTTTCTTTCCCTCTGCCCAAGGAGAAAGACTATTATCTTATATAAAAACAAAAACTTCTTATTTGTATAATAATAACAAATGTGAGCTCTGAATTTCTTTTTTTTTAAATTAGAGTATAGTGATTTACATTGTTGTATCACTTTGTGCTGCATGGCACAGTGGCCCAGTCATACATATATGTATACATTCTTTTTCTCATGTTATCTTCCATCATGTTCTATCCCAAGAGACTGGATATAGTTCCCTGTGCCATAGGATAGGACCTCATTATTTATGCATTCTAAATATAATAGTTTTCATATACTACCCCAAACTCCCAGTCCATCCTATTCCCTTCCCCCTCCTCCCAACAAAAGTCGGGTCCTTAACCCACTGCTCCACAGCAGGAACTCCAAGAGACATTCTTTTATCATCATATTTATTTAGTAAATAAACACATATTTAGTAGCTACTTTCAATGAGCACTTTTCAGGGTCATTGTCAATTGGCAAAATAATTAATCCTCCCTTGGGTCATTTCTCAAAATTTTTATATATTGATTTTGCATCTTTCTAACTTGTTTATCAGCTTTCAGGAGATGGAGAATATATCTTTATCCCTTTTGAAGTCTCTTATTGTTTAGTATGCTACTGAGCACAAAGCAGATACATGAAATCCATTTATACAGATAGAATTCCGATAATCAGGATTAAGAAATCACAGTGTTTTTTCCACTCTCCAAACTGTATTTGTATTCAACATCTTGAGAAGAGATGTATGATATAATGAAGAATTAGGAGGGCTGAGATTAGGACTGTGGGAAGTAGCGTTAGAGGCTGCATAGTCATTAGAGGAGACTTAGAATAATTAGTAAAACAATAAGAGAGGAAACTGGAAAGAGTAGAGTTTAGAATCAAAGGAAGAAAAGAGTTTCAGAAAGAAAAGAGTAGTCGATGATGTCAATGTCGCAAAGAGGTCAAGTTAAGGGAGGCTTGAAATAGATCCTGAAATTTGGTAAATAGAAGGTCAGTTTCCCTGACTTCAGGGAAAGCTAGTTCAATAGAATGGCCAACACTAGTGAGATCAGCAGTGGTGAGCTAAGGAGTGAGTAAGAGGGCATGGAGAAACATGAGTAAGGACATACTCTCAGGAAGTCTCAAGTGTTTTGAAGAACAATTAGTGTTGCAGGAGTTCAGAGAAAGAAAAGAGCAAGGAAAGTTCATGGAGAAGGTATAATGAGGGGAAGGGAAATTCATGACTCATTGGGAAAAAGAACAAACATAATGGTTTGAGGTTAAAAATGGCCCACCTAGGGGTGGCATCAGGAAGGTGAAAGACAAGGAGGAGAGTAGAAACTTGTTGTGATGGAAGCTATATGACATGATAACTAGTTGAATTGAGTGCAGGGAGGTTGGGAGGTGGGTTGATTTGGAAATCTCAAGCTTGGATTATTAACAATACAGTGGTGCTGTGAACAGAAGAAATAGGGCAATCTGAAGAACAAGTAGATTTTGCAGGAGGCAGATAATGAGTTTACTCAAAAAGCTATTGAACGTGAGGTGCAAAAGGAACCTCTTGGTGTGACTGTGAAGGTGGCAGTTGGAACTGTAGGTTAGAGGAGAGATTTTACACCAACTACGATCACTGCATCATCACGCTTGATTTCCCAGTTTGAAACGTACAACCTCTTTAATTCATAATGTAAGATAGTTACATTATGCTTATTGCTTAATAAGCAATGCTTATTGCTACCGTTTATCAACTGATTCCTTTTCTAGCCTAACTCACTAGTATTCTTTATTGATAGTGCAACTAATAATCCTTCACTCTACAAAAGGACCTCTTGTGGCTTGATGAATGAAAAGCTCTCGACATCATGCCTAGTCACAAGTACTCAATTAAATACCATGTACCCTAAAGCAAGACACTCATTAGCTCCTGTCTCCCATGAAATCCTACTTACTCTTTGTACCAGTTTTCTATGGCTGTTATAACAAATGACCACAGATTTAGGGGCTTAGTACAGTAAAATGTATTTATACTTCCAGAGGTCAGAAGGCCATGACAGGTCTTGCTGGGCTAGAATCAAAGTGTCAGCTAAAATCAGAGCTGCATTCCTTTCTGAAGGGGAGAACCTGCTTCCTTACCTTTTTCAGTGCTCAGAGGTTCCCACATTCCTTGTCTTGTTGTCCCCTTCCATCTTGAAATTCAGTGATATGAGTTTTTCTTCTATCATGTCACTGACACTGACTCTTCTGTCTTCTGTTTCCCCATTTAAGGCTCTCGTGACACCACTGGATTTACTCAGGTAATCCAGGATAGTCTTAATTTCATTTTCACTTTTTTTTTTGTTTATCTTTTTTATCCTTTATGGCCGCACCTGAGGTACATAGAGGTTCCCAGGCCAGGGGTCCAATCGGAACTACAGCTGCCGGCCCACGCCACAGCCACGGCAATGCAGGATCCAAGCCGCTTCCCAGATTAGGGAAATTTTTGGCTATAATCTCTTCAAATATTTTCTCTGGCCCTTTCTCTCTCTTCTCTTTCTGGACTCCCTATGATACAGATGTTGGTGCATTTAATATTTCCCAGAGGTCTGTTAGAATCTCCTCAGTTCTTTTCATTCTTTTTTCTTTATACTTTTCTGTGGTGGTGATTTCCACCACTCTGTCTTCCACCCCACTGCCTCCATTATCCTGCTACTGATTCCGTCTAGTGAATTTTTTATTTTATTTTAGTCTTTTCTAGGGCTGCACCCACGGCATATGGAAGTTCCCAGGCTAGGGGTCTGATTGGAGCTGTATTCACTGGCCCACACCACAGCCACAGCAACACCAGATCTGAGCCACATCTGTGACCTACACCACAGCTCACAGCAACACTGGATCCTTAACCCACTGAGCGAGGCCAGGGATCAAACCCACAACCTCATGATTCCTAGTCAGATTTGTTTCCAGTGTGCCATGACAGGAACTCCTTATTTTCACTCTTAATTCTCTTTTTCCATGTAACATATTTTATTCACAGGTCCTGGGGATTAAGGTGTAGATATCTTCAGGAGGCATTATTCCTATCACACCCTTAAAGGTCACAGGTATCACTTCTTCTATAAAGCACGGGGTGACTCCCCCAAATTAAGTAAATCATGTCTTTTCAGTATTTGTTCCACACATAGTGGCTACCTCTTATTACAGCTTTTAGCAAATCATGGTGGAATTATTTGTATATTATTATTATTATTGGCCTGACACCTTCGCTCCAGGGAGGCAAGGCAAAGAGCAAGCTCTGAATGAAAAATTATTGAATCAACAAATGCAGAGGAGGTAGATAGAATCTTGGTAGGGATCTATTAGGAGGGAAAACGGCTTATGATGGGGAAGTGGGTTTCAGGTCCATTTGGTAGTAGGATAAAGGATCTAAGTATGAAAGACAGATAAATCCAGACATTGAGAGACAAGGTTGAGAAGTTAGT
Source organism: Sus scrofa (assembly GCF_054392235.1). Lineage (NCBI taxonomy): Eukaryota > Metazoa > Chordata > Mammalia > Artiodactyla > Suidae > Sus > Sus scrofa. The sequence goes on along the minus strand of NC_139387.1, from coordinate 51,771,483 downwards.
TTCAGCGGAATTGGCACAATCAGCTGACAACAGGCAATGACTGATTAGAGGCCACGTTATATTACAATTTAGGGATATGTTATTTATGAACTCTTACCTGATTAGGAAGAAAGCCTAAAATAAAAGGAAGGCTGTGTGCAGTAATGTTATAAAGAGACGCCATAATGACACAAAAATCTGGAAAACCAGTAGTGTGTTTTTTTTTTCTCCCCCTTTAAGGTATAGAAAACTAACACCAATAAATACGTAGTAACAATAAGAAAAAAACCATCCTCGATGATCCATCACTGTCCTGGGAGAGCAGTGCTTTAATTTAAATGATAAGGGTAGTTCTATTTCCCTCTTAGGCTGACCTATCCCTTGGGTGGAGAAGGTCAACGTTGGGTTGTATGTGTGTGACGCATATTTCCTTCAGGCAACAATCAATTTCCTTTTTCCGATCCTGTGCTCCCCACACACCCACTGATAAATAGTCTAGTCTCCCTGGAGGAACCACTCACCAGGAAGGGAGTGCCTGGTTCACCTCTGACCAGTCCTGTTCCCAGGCCTGCTGGTGGTTGCCCCAGTACAAATTCATCAACGAGGCTCTAGTTTCTGTCTTTGTGTGTGTTATTAGAATGAATCAATTTTCCAAGGTCTAGTTGAAAGTCTAATAAATATAATGTATCTAAAAACATGTCGAAGACCAGCCCAGGAGGATGGAACATTCTCCGTGGTCTGTCTGAGTTCTACTGTGATGGTTCCTTTTGACTCATTTAACTCTGGGGCCTAGGTGATGGTGTGCTTCCATTCAGCAGGAAATGGGTAGTCATTGAAGCATCTTCTTTTCCTTTCTTTTTTTTTTTTTTTTTTTTTTTTTTTGGTTGCACCCAACATATATGGAAGTTTTCCGGGCCAGGAGGGATTGAATTGGAGCCACAGCTGTGTTCTACGTCACAGCTATGGCAACACAGGATCCTTAATACACTGTACCAGGCTGGAGATCAAACCTGAGCCCCAACAGCAGACAAGGCCCAATCCTTAACCCACTGCACCACAGTGGGAACTCTCATTGGATCTTCTTAAATAATCAAGGGAATAAGAAGGTGAAAATGGAGTTTTCATGAGTTTCTAAAACTGAAAGATTAATCTGACATTGCTTTGTACAAATAACGAAAGGACAGCAAAAGACAAAGAGGAGGCTGTGAAAATGCTGCCCGAGTGGGCAATGGTCTGCACTGGGAAATGGGGGGGGGGGATATTAGAGAAGAAGGTGACTGCTACCATTGCTATGAGGATGAAGAGGAGGAAGCAACCCAAGATATGTCTTTGATTTTGATTATAGACCAGATTGAGACTAGTCTAGCAGAACATGTAATAAAGAGATATTTAATACAACTTTTGGTGGTCCCTGAATTAAAAGCATGAAATAATTTCAGTGTAACTTTCTTTCTTAAAAAAAATTCAGGTGATTTTTTTTCCCCCAAAGATGTTTTCGCATTAACTCATTTAAAAGATTAGCACCTAGGCGTACTCTTGGACCATGAGAAATAGATTCATTGTTTTAAAACCTTAGCTCTCATTGCTTTTCCATTAATTAGTAATAAAGGATAACTTATTTCAGGAAATAAGTATAAAACTAAAAATATTCTCTGAAGTATAATGCTCAAATTAATAGAAAATGATGGCGTTTAAAAAAATTCAATTACCTACTAGGAAAGACCAACTTTAAATGATAGATAAATACCAAGCTTCTTCCTAAATTATTCTAACTTCCTCGAATCATGCAAGAAATATTTTTCAAAGTCACCTGGAATTCTAACCAATTCCTAGGAAGCACGACTGGGAGGTGATTTCTGAGCAGACTTTTAGAGCCCTTCATGATGCCAAGCCATATGTAGAATCTTCAGGAGACTTGCATTTCATTTACAATCAAGGTCATATTAAATTCTGTGTAAACACTCTTTGGCTGGACTCCATATCCAAAACTCCTTTCAAAGTCCTATCAACACAAAAGTAAAGCTAAGATAAATAAATAAAATTCATAAAGAACAAGAGTCTCATTGTCTGGCCTGTAACATTTACCTGACTCTGTTCTCTCTCTCTTTCACACACACACACACACACACACACACACACTTTTTTTTTTAATCCTTAATTGAAAAATTAAGCCTCTAGGAGCCAAAACATACACTGCAAAGCTAAAGACGTTTGGGCATTGGCATCTCCAGGAGCCTGGCACTAGTGACTGCTGTAGCTGGTTTTTGCACTGTGAGACTGCTTTTGATTTATTGCTGTCATAAAACAGAAATAGGTGTAGTGCTATGATGATTTGCGATTTGTTCCTAACTCAAAAGACTCTGGTGGCCTCTTAAATTTATTATAACAACTCACATTAGGAAAATGGAACTAACTTGACAGGACTCATTCCTGCAGGTCACACAGAAACTGTGAGGGTTTTCCCTCCAATGTGTTGGGTTTGAGGAAAGGGTGAAAAAGTAGAGAGGGGAAGAGGGGTAGAATGTGGTCATTTGAAGCCGTTGGTCTAAAACAATCAACTTAGAGCCAGAAGTGTTGAACATTAGGTATTTGAGTTTCTCTGTGGACAGTGAAAAGCATGTCTAAAAAAAAAGTCATTTAGCCTCCCATTTTTTACTTGCTCATCTTTACATTTTTCTCTTCAGTGTGAGGGTTCCACCGGGGCAGGTTTCCTGCCAATGCTTGACAACCGTGTCCATGCTGGTTCTTGGCAGCTTGATAGGGTATCAGGGAAGGAAGAGCGCAAATGGTCCAAGACCTCAGCATGAGTGATTGTAAAGGCTCCTGCCACGTGTGTTAATACTTGTAAATACAGAATTGAACATCAACACTTTACCTCTTTCAAGGGCACTCAGATCTGAGTGTGGAGGCTGAGGGTAATACCATGTCAGCCTGGAGTTCAGAAAGGAAGGTTGGATGTTATCTATTTTATTTTATTTTATTTTTATTTTTTTGGTCTTTTTGCCTTTTTTAGGGCCGCACCCGCGGCATATGGAAGTTCCCAGGCTAAGGGTCTAATAGGAACTGTAGCCGCCGGCCTAGGCCAGAGCCACAGTAACACAGGATCCAAGCTGCGTCTGCAGTCTACACCACAGCTCACGGCAACACCGGATCCTTAACCCACCGAGCCAGGCCAGGGATCGAACCCGCAACCTCATGGTTCCTAGTCGGATTTGTTAGCCATTGAGCCATGATGGGAACTCCAGATGTTATCTATTTTAAATCATTTGTCAAAGTGAGTTTTTCTTGAGCTCTCTTCTTTGGGGAGATAAAAAGTATATGTAGAAGAACTTCTGGTATCAACCATCTTGCCTTGGCACTGAGTAGCAGTTCTGAACCCTGAAATGAGGCACCCAAACAAGAATGGCAAGCACATCCATTATTACTCAAAAACAAAGAATTTGGAGATAAAATATTGGGTGGGAGTACTCATTATACTGTTCCAGTCCTCAGAAATCCTCTATACTTCTCTAAATAAGTTTTCTCATTGAAAAAGAGGAATATAACCTTTATCTACCGAACAGATTTGCCATAAGGAAGAGTGATGCTTGTTTTTGTTAGAGAGGGTGTGTGTGTGTGTGTTTGTGTGTGTGTGTTGGGGATGGAGAGGAGGTTTTGGACTGTGTAGAGTGGATTTAGTGGAGTTGGAAAGGGATGTCATGTTCCCAGGCCCACTGTATACCTAAGTCAACACCCAAGGGAAAATCTAGCCACTGCTTCAATATTAACTATCACCCGAAAAGGCAGAAGCATTAAATCTCTAAGCAAGACTGCTATGAATAAGTGATTGCTTAGGGTCTTATCCCACAGATTCCTCTGCAAAAAAGTCCTTCCACTGGTTAGTGTGGCCAAAGAAAGGATAGCACTGATGAGAAGCCATAATAATGGTCCTGGGGAGCTTGACCACTTTCTATAAACTTTGAAGGTGATGCTCCGTGATGAGCTTCACAAAGCCATCGGCAACCTTGATCAGCCATGACCCCAAGATGAAGTGTCTTACCTCTGGATGTTGCACTGTATCAGGAGTCTGGATAACCCAGTTCTAGTCCTGACTGTCACTAACTCTGAGCAAATAACTTCAGCTCTCTGAACCTGTTTCCTAGTCTACAAGATGTGACAGGTCAGGAGCAGGGGGAGCTGGATGAGGGATTGGATGAAGTATTCCATTTTTTTTCCCCTAAGTTCAGATATTCCTGATGATGATATCTTAACACAAGGTTATCAGATGGAACAGCTAGAATTCACTTAGTTTAGTAGATGGGGAATAATAGAAACAGCTACCGATCTTTTAACTCTTTCCATGTGCAAGGACTATTTCTAAGCAACTTACACACATTATCTCCTCACAACAACCCTATGTCATTGCTATACATAATTGATGGATGAGGAAATCATATAGAAATAGTGATTTTCCCGAAACACCTCTAGGAACTTGCAGGTGAAATCTTTGAGCCTAGGTGGTTTGGCTTCATATTCTTTAGCTTTAAACTATAGTGGATTCTTGAAATATTGTTTTTAGAAGGATTTGAAAGCCTCAGTAGGGAAGAATTCCATGGCTGATTATTGATATTCACCAAGGACTTGAACTGTAGAGTAGGAACACTCATGCTGAGTGTCTGCTGATCTGAATTATAGCACAAATCTTACAGCATTCCTGAATTATCAAACCCAGAGGAATATTTACATTTTTGATAAAATGCCTGTATGCCTTTACTCAGGCTTCATAGCAGGCTAGGACATACTGGGGATAGATGCAACCATGTAACTCATTGAAAAGACAGAGGTATGTAACATTAGACTCTCCCCAAGCAAGATCGATAACCTCAACATCTATTCTCCTACCCCTCACCCACGTATTTGCTATTTCCAGAATCTCATAAGTCTTTGGAAGCAATCCAAAGCAATTCATCTGCAGAAAAAAAAGTGAGACCTTTTGCTTTAAGGCAAACAAACCATGGGATTTGGGTTGGATGTCCCAGATGGCAAGGAGGAGTGTGCAGGTGTGAAAATGTCTCCTAGGCAGTCCAGCCTTGATGCATTTCCACACAACCCAAATTTACATAAGAGAGAAGATCTTATCTTGTTTATCATCCTCAGATGATTTGTATATTTTTTATTTGGTGGGTAGAGTGATCATACACGTCTCATATTGCTGATAAATGGAAACATAATTCATGGTAGAGATTTAATCTAAATTTAGTCTTGAATCAGTTGTCATTTTTGAGCAAATGGAAATGCATGTATAAAGGAGGAAATGAATATATTTTAAACATATACTTTTAAACAAAATTATTAGCCAGTGGAACCGGAATTTGATTAGCTATACATAAGGTCAGTTTTATCAGGAAATACCTTTATAACTAAAAAAAAGGACTAGTGTGAACTCAGTGCAATGGAACTCTGTTTTGGTGGCCATCTATTTGTTTCTTTTTTTCCAGAGTACCTCCTGGTCCAGACCTCTCATAGTCCTAAGTATATTGTGAAGTTTATATACACATCTCTTCTATTACACCCAGAGTGTCTCAAGGTCAGGAACTGTCTCTAATTCATCCTGAGGTCCCCGAGGTCCATCAAAATGCTAGCAAGTAAAAAGTATAGTCAAAAACTACTGTAAAAATATTCTGTAACCAACCATACTAAAACTCACCATCATACAAAACTTAGCATTTATACTCCAGGGTATTGTTCTAAGGTTAACTGTGGATCAGATTGTCCAGGCTAAGCTCAGGGAGATTCTTCCAAGCTGCGGGCCCAGTTGGCTTGGCTCTTTGCTGTTGGCCACACTCCAGTCTGTTCCTAGAACCCGGTTGGAAGGATAACAGCTAATCAGTGGAAAGTGTTCCCATGGCAGAGGCAGAAGCACAAAAGGTAAATTTAACTGCAGGCATAGATTTCAAAATTCTATTATGTCACAACCATTAGTATTTTATTGGCCAGAGCAAGTCACATGATCAAGCTCAACATTCATTGAGCAGTAAAATATACTCCATGTCTAGGAGAAGAAACTTTAAAGCCTATGTCAAAAGGCGTGGATACAGAACAGAGTGAAAAACTGGAAATACTAATGCAGACCATAATAGATACTCAATGGAAGCTTAGAGAATTAATGAGTTCATGTTCCCAACCTGTCTCTTCATACCTTTTTTGAGTTCTTAACCAATGACTACATCAAATGCTCTGAAGGTTTTCTCAGAATAGTATTAATGGTTGGCAAATATTTAAATAATTAGACACCCAAAAAAGTATTCCAATATGATCTGAACTAAGGGGACTTACTACTAAGGTGTGAGTAGAAGCTCTACAAATACTCTTTTTGGCCATGCTTAGCATTTCTTTTCATGATCTAGGTCTGAGCCAAAAGAAAGAAAAAAAGAATTAAAAAAGGAAAAAAATATTATGGAAATGCCCTTTAGTGTTTGAGCTCATAAACATGTGGTGGTCTGTTGCTTTTAGTTCTTCTCTTTGAAGTTGATGGTGTGAACCAGGTGGTTTTACTCACCTAGCCCCATCTGAGGCATAACGAATAGATCTTTCTTTGCAAGACAGTGGAAGCTTATGACATGTCCAGCTAGAAGAGCAAATGCCCTCCAAGAAGTTGCTGCCCTGCTGGGACTCTAACCTTCCTTCCAGAACCACTGAATGACTACTGCCACATTTCTATGAGGCTGACACACCTGCTTTAAATATCAATTTGCTTGTGCCTCTGGATTTTCAGGTGGCGATTTTTATTGCTTTCCAAAGCATGAAATTTGAACTTAGGTTTTCCCTGATGTCAGATTAGCAAAAGCACCTTAACAGGGAGCTTTTTAAATAAAGCAGCTATTTCTGGTGGTTACCTCATATTTTAAGAGCCCATTAGAACTATATAGAGAGTTTGCTAAAAGGCAGGAAGAAAAGTGTTGAGTATTTAAAGTTGCAACTGGTCATTTCACTATTAAAATATTAGTGTAGACTGGCTTACATATTTTTGTGTGTGTGTTACAAACCACACATCTGAAGATAGAATAATAATCCTCCATGGCTAGAGATGGAAATTCCTTTGTCTATTTTTCAAAGAAACTTAGAAATTTTTTTTTTGCTGGAGGAGGAGTATGGAGAAAAAGAGTCCTAGATGGCATAGGACCCTACTGGTGGCTACAGTGTGAGGTCATTCCACACTGCAAGTCACAGAGCACAATATGATCCTTATAAACTCATAACCTATTTTAGCAAACACAAGTAATTACAAACAAAACACCACCCGAGTTGAGATTTTACATGGTACCTCATTTTACCAAGGATGAAATGTAGAGCAATTAAAATAAAACTCTGCCTCACTGGCCATGCAAACTGGCTGCCCGGGGTATAATTATCTGATTAGTCCTTGCAAACCCTTGCTTGTATATGCAAATTTGATTTAGAGGACTCTCACTAGATGATATCCAACCACTTTGTGTCAACATTGCCTCTACTGCACAGAGTCCAGCGCTGAGACAGTTTGGCAGATCTGTTGTGGTTAGTCTATGTATGAAGCAAATGGAACTTGAGAGAATAAACAATGCAACTGTAAGCAGACAAATACCCTCTATTGTCCACTTCTATTCTCCTAGAAATGTTTGAGCCACTATTTTTTTTTTTTTATGATCTGTCACAAAATCTTTCCTGCAAAAAATACCAAGCATTTCTGGCGCTTTTTAACATTTAGCTTCAATCATATATCTAAGAGTTTTATTTCTATCTCTGTAAAGTAATAATATCATTTTTCAAAATGTTTTAATAATGTCTTGTTAACTGGAAAGGGATGTAAAACGCTATGGCCAGGTGATGCCCTAGCATTTGTTGAGTCCCAGTGCTTTATTTTACAGAGAAAACCAAAGTTCAGAGAGACGGGTGCCTGTTCAGGTAATAGAATACCCAGACTGAATTCCAAATCAGCTGCCCCCTGTTAAATGCTCTGTTCACTATCCACAGGCAGCCTCTCACAGTAAAACCATAGTGCAATTTGTTTTGGATTTTATTAGTCTGCAGACTGAAACTGAGAACGGTACAATGAATACAACTGGAAATTAAGGCTACAAATGTGGTCTCTCCCATTCTTCACTCAAACCATTCCCTTCCAAGAACGTCTTTTTGCCCTTTCCTTAAGCATGGGAAGTTAAAGTTGTCAGAACATCTTTGCTGCATTCTAGAGCTGTACTACTCAACATGGTATCCACTAGCCACATGTGGCTTATTCACATTTATTTTTTAAAGTTTCATTGCAGTATAGTTAATTTACAAGGTTGTGATAATTACTATTGTACAACAAAGTGACTCAGTCATATACATACACGTATCCATTCTCTCTCAGAATCTTCTCCCACATGGATTATGACACAATACTGGGTAGAATTCCCTGTGCTATACAGCAAACCCCCATGGGCCAATTATTCCATATACCTCAGTGTGCATATGCCAGTCCCAAACCTATTTAAGCCTCAAAAAAATAAACATTTAAAAATCAGCTTCTCAACCATACTAGCCACATGTGACTGGTACCAACTGTACTGAACAGCAAAAAATATGGGACATTTCCATTGTCCCAGAAAGTTCCACTGGATGGATCTGCTCTATTATTAGGAAATGAAGTTTTCTCCTTTCTACTCTCTGACTTAAGTCATTGTGGAGAACATTTTTCGGAGTAATTGGTGGGGTGTAAATTCCCCTCCAGGAAAGTCTTGTGTCTTAGTGCCTTCAGTCTGCTGTAACCAAATACTGTAGACGGACTGGCTTATAAAAAACAAAAATTGATAAATTTCTCACAGTTCTGGAGGCTGGGAAGTGCAAGCTGGAGGCAGATTCTGTGTGTGATAAAAAATTGCTTTCTAATTCACAGTGTCCTCCCAAGGCAGAAGAGATGAGTGTTCTTAGGGGTCTCTTTAATAAGAGCACTAATCTCATCCATGAGGGCTCCATCCTCATGAACTAATCACCTCCCAGAGGCCTCAGGTCTTAATACCATCACATTGGGGCTTAGGATTTCTAACATATGAATTCTGAGGGACTCAAACATTCAGTCTATAGCATTCTGACTTCTGTTTTTGTGTCACAACCATAACATCTCACCTGCTTGTGTAGCTTCTTGTGTGTAGGAATTTGGGTTTTCAGACTTAAGGCATTCATACCAATAGTTCTTTCTCATATTGGAAACAACACATTTTCATTCAGTTAGATTTTTAGAGGAGAAATTATGTGCTAGACTTTATTGGAAACATATCTTTCAAATGAAAATTCGTCACTTTCATTTTTACCATCTGGCAAAAGTTATCAGTGCATTTAAACATAAAGAGTTGTCAATTTGAGCCTGACATCTAAATGTGGGATCATGAAAAAGTAAATTTTTTTTTCTTTTAACAGCCACACCTGTGGCACATGGAAGTTCCTGGGCTAGGGGTCAAATTGAAGCTGTAGCTGCAGGCCTATGCCATAGCCACAGCAACCCCAGACCTGGAGCCTCCTCTTTGACCTGTGCTGAAGCTTGCAGCTATGTTGGATCCTTAACCCACTGAGCAAGGCCAGGGATCGAACCTGTATCCTCATAGAGACAACGTCAGGTCCTTACCCCTCTGAGCCACAACAAGAACTTTGAAAAAGTAAATTGTTATATCATTTCACTGATGAAATAAATGCTATTGAACAAACCAAGTCCAGTGAGAGGGTGTTGTCATTGATATTGCATGTAACAAATATCAAATGTCACTGGATATGTTGGTATTTCTAGGTAAACACATTTTTAAAATTATTTGGGCTTATAGATTTGCCTCACTGACAATGTGAAATGTGTTTGATCTTTCAGGTTTTAGAAGAAAAAAATAATTCCCTTGTGCTGTGATCTACTTCAGTGAAAGACTTTGCAAGGTAAGGGAAATTAAAATAGCAACAAAAATAACATGAGCGCTGCCAGAACACTAGAGTATTAGAAAAACATAAAAATAATTAAATATAGTGATTTGGTGGAGGAAATGATGAAAAAATGTCCTATTTGGAGCAGTAGGCATTATGATTAAGAAGGCAGTCCCCAAAGCCCATCCCACTGACTAGACGGATTCCAGAACCTATCTGGACAATTTTTTAACTGTTTGTGACTTTGAAGAATTTAATTGACTTTTCTGAGACAAATCTAGGAAAGGCCTCATAAGGACACCACTGGAGATGGTCTTAATTGGTAAAACAGTCCCCAAATCAGCTTTCTAGTGATCATTCTCTGACCCTTCATTTTCTTTTTTCTTTTTTTCTTTTTAAGGCCACACCTGCACCATATGGAAGTTCCCAAGCTAGGGGCCAACTTAGAGCTGCAGCTGCAGCTGCCAGCCACAACCACTGCAACATGGGATCCGAGCCTCATCTGTGACCTATGCCCAGCTTGCAGCAATACCAAATCCTTAACCCACTGAGCCCGGCCAGGGATCAAGCACGCATCCTCACGCACACTAGCTGGGTTCTTAACCAGATGAGCCACAATGGGAGTCCTGTGGCCCTCTCATTTTTAATTCCTGCTTCATTTTTCTTTTTCTCTCTACTCTGTCCTTCTAGTTTATCATCAGTGAGGCAGCTCCTTATTCTTGTGGGTCTAGATAGTCTGGGCTGTATGTGCAGTGCAGAACTGCCCTATTCAGTCTGAGACCTCCAGCGTTTTTTTCTCTGGACAGGACAGCAGCTAAATATTTGCTCTCTTGAACAATGTGGTCCTTCAGGGTCTGCATCTGACAGGTTCCCTTTAGTGGATAACCTCATAAGCAAAACCTGTTTCTCGAAGCTCAAATGCCTCTCTATTCCATGCACTGCTGCGTGGTAGCCCTGACCTGCAGGTAGTCAGCCCTGACTACCTGTCTTTTCCTCTTTTTTTCCAAGGCCCTGAGGACCTGCAGAGATTTCACTTAAATAACATGTCTTCCTTTGCCTGGTCCCCAGGGGGTGCAGTAAATGTAAACTGAGGCAATAAAGCTCAAGATTGCCTGATGTATCACTCCATACAGAGTTCTTTATATGTATAGTCATTTGTTCTGAACACCCAGAGAAGGGAAAGTCATTTAACCCACAGTCCTTCAAAGAAGGAACTTTCAATTTATTTTGGGAGGTCAGGCGTATAATTGAAAAGCATGTTGAAATAGTAAAGATAGTTTTCTGGATTCTGTAGCTCTTGCGGGAAGGTTCCAAAAACCAGCCTACATGAAATTTCCACCGTCATGCTAGGAGTGAATATTTCCTTCCTGCAGTATTAAAACTTCTTTATGTGTTTGTGACTGTGGGAGATTCAGGTCTGGTTCCCAGGAGATAAGCCGAGTTTATGATTGCAAGGAAGGGAGTGAATGTAGCTGGTCTTCCTGGCACCAGAGGATGAAGGGTGAGAAACAAAAATATTTTCTTATTAATGTCAGAGAGGCTAGACAAATCAAAGGAAAATGTTCTTAAATTGATGATGTCAATGATAATTTATTAAAATTTTCATTCATTAAAATGTGTGGTCATTTCCTCCATGGTAATTTTAGGATGACTAGTGTGATTCTATTCTTTGGTGGAAAAGTTCACTGAATTCGTTTCACATTTTTTTTTCTTCTTTGGCTGCCCCTGTGGCATATGAAGTTCTGGGGCCAGAGATCAGATCTAAACTGCAGCTGCAACCTAAGCCCTAGTGGTGGACATGTAGGATCCTTTACCCACTGTGCTGGGCTGGGGGTTGAACCTTTGATCCAGTGCTCCCAAGATGCCACTGATTCTGTTCCAACCACAGTGGAAACTCCTCGTTGCATATTTTTGACTTCTGAGACTGACTCTAGAAACATATCCTACTGGGCTGGGAGAGGTAGCTTTGGAGCTGTGCAAGGCGACTAAAATGTGAAGGACCTCTGGGAGAAAGCCTACTGGTAAGAGAGAGTGTGAGTATAAAAAGAGGAAATTACCAAGTATCATAATAGTTAGGCGAAGCATATCAAAGAATCGGGGCCCTGAAGAATGGCATTGTGTTTTCCAATGAAGGGAGTTTAGTATAAAATGAGGGGAAAACAGAAGAAAATTGGAGGATGGACAGGTTGCATAAAACCCCACATCACAAAGTCTAGGTTCTCTTACTAAGTTGCCACATCCCACTTCTGCCGAGAATGCCCCACTCCTGTGCCCTTCCAGACTCTGCCCAGGAATGCCCCTCCCTCACTCCTCCCTCTAAGGGAGCCGTCTTGGTCACGCAGAAAGAATAAGAGAGAGGTGGGGGCAAGGATGATGTCACCCCGTGTGTGAACGTTTGTATGACTGCTTCAGTATTTTCTGGACTGTTTTCCACAGCAGTTTCCTTAATGGCAAGATAGCATCACCAAGTGCAAGTCTCACATATGGACTGTCCTGAGCTCAGATGGCCATAGGAAGTTCAATCAGTGGAGGCTGAGCAGTTGAAATGGAACAAGGCCAGAATTATTGTGAAAAGAATGAAGCACTCCCCTTGGGTACGTAATTTAATGGCAAAAAAAAGTTACTGATCAAGATAAATACTATTTGAGTATTTAATACAATATTTTAAAAACAAAATTCATGCAAAAATCCATGAGGAACAAAAATGTTAATATTTTAAATAAATACAGGGTGGTATTGCCTGTTTACTTTATGACTCTGTTATTGTGCAATGAAAAGTCATTTTCAATCAGCCCTGGGGCCCTGGATGCTGAGGCCTTTTCCTTCCTCACCAGCCAGGTTGACAAGGACATGTGAACACATTGCACAATGCAGAGCTTTATATGCAGTTGTGTTTGATTGCAGAGCTTTTATTAACTTTTCCCACTTGGCTCCACCTATGGAAGTGTGTTTTGACAAGTGTGAGTGGAGGCACATATTTTTCTTTTCGCCTTAGGCTTCAGTATGACTCCGGACGGTGCTGATACTGAACAATCCATTCAATTTTAAAGAGGGCGGTGAGCAGGGCAACTTCCTACAGAAGAGGCTGAGGGCAGGGAAGCTAACGCTAATACATTGCTCACTCAGGTGTTAAAGCCTGGGCAAGAGTAAGCTATGTGGATCCACATGACAAGTGGCAAAAGTAATCCTTGTGATACGGATGTGAATTGAAGGTGAAATATAGAGTGACAGAATCAGCACCTCTTCACCAGCCCACCCCTCTTCGCGAGCCCACCCCTTGAAAATTGAAAATTCCTTTTCCGATGCTAACTTATCAATGGGGTGTATTGTTTCATTGAGGATGTTCCAGGACAAAGGGACGGTCATGAATCAATGTTAGGAGATACAAAAAGATCAAACAATTTCAGAGAGAGTAAATGGATTATAGGAAGAAGTCTGGAAGAGGAAACCAGGACCAGATTTTGAAAGATTTAAAATGCTGATATGAGGAGTTTTCATTTTAACTGTGACTAAGGACATCTGATTTAATATGGGCACCTGGGTGGTCAGTCCAGTGCAGTAGAAACAGCACAGGATCAGGAATCTGATGTAGCAGATTTATTAATGGCGAAACCTTTGGCAAATGATATGTCTTCATTTATTGATGGTGAAACCTTGGGCAAATGACATGTCTCCTCCAAATTTCAATTTCAACATCTATAAAGAGAATGACTAAGTCACTAGTTATTATACAAATACAGTAAGTACTACACATGGCTTATAAAAATCACCACCTAAATATTAAGTATGATTATTATAAAAGTCAATCTTATCAGATTTTGTGATTGAATGACAGGAAGCAGCTGGAAATTGAATTTAATTCCAGCAAGACCAAGTCAGTGATGTTAACCATGGGTACAAACAGATATCAAGTGTATTAGAGTCCTGTGGTAATAACAGACTAGTAGCTTAAAACTGCACAGAAACATGTATTACCTCACAGTTTCTATAGGTCAATTGTCCTATCTGGGTTGTCTGCTTAAGGTCTCACAAAGTTTCAAACAGGGTGCCAGTTGGGCTGCATTTTCTCTGGAGGCTCAACTGGGGTATAGAGAATCCCATTGCTAAACTCATTCATATTATTGACAGAAATCATTTGCTTGTGGCTATATAAATGAGGATCCCTGTGTTCTGTTGGCTTGTCAGTTGGAAGCAGCCCTCGGGTCCTGGAGGCCAATACAGACTTTTGCCCTGTGGGCTTCTTCCACATGGCTGCTTATTTCATCAAGCCAGCAAGGGAAGCCTCTTGCTCCATCTGCTAAATTAGAATTATGTAACATAACATCATCACAGGAGTAACATTTCATCAGCTTTGTATATTCTACTCCTGAGAAGCAAGTCACAGATTTTGTTTCTCTTCTGGTTCTTGTAGCAAACTTTAATACAGCACACCACAGTTGACATTTTGCAATTTCTTGGGGTTTTGCATTTAGTATGTAAGTGGTTATGCTCAGATTTTTAAAGATCATACTATATATACAAATTTGTCTTCATTGTTTTCACTTAATATTATATTACTTTTTTATGTATCATAGCATTATCATAAAACAATTTTAAATACTGTGTAATATTTCATAATATGGATAATACCATTTCTCTACTATTGGACTTCAGGTTATTTTTAGTTTTTTGCTAACATACATGAAACTCCAATGACCATCACTGACTGCAAAATTTGTCCTTCATATCTGATTATTTTCTTGTGGTATATTCCTAGCCTTTCAGGCTCTAGCCAGCAATGCCTAGAAGTATTTGAGTCATCTGAGCAATATGCCAGGCTCTAGTAAATGAATAGCACTTCTAATACAGAGGATGATTAATTAAGATGCGGGGGAGTGGTTTAAACAAAGATACCAGCCCCTCTCTGCCATCAGAATCTGCTAAAAGTAGAACACATATATCTGTATTTATAAGACCTTTGCAGAGGTTTTAATGGTTGACCATGCCTGAGACCACTCTCAGAGCCTCATGCATATTTTTGAAGCCTAGACAACATGCATATTTGTATTACCTTTTCTCCCCAAATGCAATCAGCTACAAGAGAATTCATCAGTGACTCAGCTCTAAAATGGATTCAGTCTACCATTCATGTTAAACTTGCTTCTCTGTCACTCCTGAGCTCTAGTATGTTCATCCTTTCCACACTTCACCTTTCCTATAACCATGCTCTTGGCACTCTTTTGAAGCTCTTCCACTTTGTTCAATGTCAAGTGAGTGACAACATCCCACTGTCTGAACTTCTATGGAACCAGACTGTATATCCTCTAGCACTATGCTCAGAGAGAGATTCTATCTGCCTTAAAGTAAGGCTCTGAGTTAAGACTCCCTTCTTTCAGCACTAACTTGCCTTTCTTCTCCATTCTTGTTCCATAATTTCCACTGCTGAGGTTGTTGAACCAT
Organism: Sus scrofa; assembly: GCF_054392235.1. Classification (NCBI taxonomy): domain Eukaryota; kingdom Metazoa; phylum Chordata; class Mammalia; order Artiodactyla; family Suidae; genus Sus; species Sus scrofa. Next base: position 51,756,165 of record NC_139387.1, on the reverse strand, counting down.
ATAAGACCACTCCAGTCCTTGTCTTGAGTAGTATCTGCTTAAGGACCTGGATCCTTCACTTTATCAGTCTTATTAAAACAACTAATGGTCAGTATCTTTCGAGAATCTGAAAGACTTTTGCTTCTTTTGTTAAGCAACAATAAAGTTACCTATTGCTGTTATAACTATTCTTTTCTCTCTCTTAGGAGTATTTGCATTTCAAAGAGATGTAACTGGAGAAACATCTCAAATATAAAGAAAGAAATCTTCATGGATATTTCACATACTCTGCAGCATATGGAAGTTCCTGGGCTAGGGGCTGAATTGGAGATGCAGCTGTAGGCCTACAACACAGCCACAGCAACAAGGGATCTGAGCCACATCTGTGACCTATGCTGCAGCTTGCTGCAACAGCAGATCCTTAACCTGAAGAGCAAGGCCAGGTATTGAACCTGAATCCTCACAGAGACAATGTTGGGTTCTTAAGCTGCTGAACCACAATGGGAACTCCTAAGGTTTGGGGGATATTTTTGATAAGAGTAACCCATGAAATGTCATCAAAGGAATGAAAGTGTTATGTATTAATGAAAGGAAGTGTCTTGAATCACAATTATAATATTTCATATTTTCCCAAGCAAATTTCAATAATTGAAATACTACACTTTTATATAATATGTAATTTAAAAATAGATACAGAAAAAGCATTTGACAATGTCCAACATCCATTCATGAACAAAATTCTTACCAAAGTGGGTATAGAGGGAACATAACACAATAAGAGCCATTTATGACAAACCCACAGCAAATATACTATTCAATGGAGAAAAGCTGAAAGCCTTCCCATTAAAATCTGGAACGAGACAAGGATGCCCACTAGCACCACTATAATTCAACATAGTATTGGAAGTTCTAGCCATGGCAATCAGGCAAACGAAAGAAAGAAAAGGCATCCAAATAGGAAGAGAAGAGGTACAACTGTCACTGCATGCAGATGACATGACACTATATATAGAAAACCCAAGGACTCAACCCAAAAACTACTTGAACAGATCAGCAGATTCAGTAAAGTAGTAGGATATGAGACTAACATTCAGAAATCAGTTGCACTTCTGCATACTAACAGTGAAATTACAAAAGGAATACAAAAACACAATGCCTTTCAAGATTGCACCCTAAAAAATCAAATACCTGGGAATACACCTGACCAAGGAGGCAAAAGACTTACATGCTGAGAACTACAAAACATGAGTCAAGGAAATTAAGGAAGATGTAAAGAAGTGGAAAGATATCCCATGCTCGTGGGGTAAAAAAATTAATACTGTAAAAATGGCCATACCACCCAAAGCAATCTCCAGATTCAATGCAATCCCTATCCAATTACCCATGACATTTTTCACAGATCTAGAACAAACAATCCAAAAATTTATATGGAACCACAAAAGACCCAGAATTGCCAAAGCAATCCTGAGGAACAAAAACCAAGCAGGAGGCATAACTCTTTCAGACTTCAGGCAATATTTCAAAGTCACAGTCATCAAGACAGCATGGTACTGGTACCAAAACAGACAGCCAGGCCAATGGAACAGAATAGAGAACCCAGAAAGAAAGCCAGACTCCTATGGTCAATTAATCTTCACCAAAGGAGGCAAGAACATAAAATGGGAAAAAGACAGTATTTTCAGCAAGCATTGCTGGGAAATCTGGGCAGCTGCATGCAAATCAATGGAACTAGACACACCCTCACACCATGCACAAAAGTAAACTCAGGGAGTTCCCCGTCGTGGCGCAGTGGTTAACAAATCCGGCTAGGAACCATGAGGTCACAGGTTCGATCCCTGCCCTTGCTCAGTGGATTAACGATCCGGCGTTGCCTTGAGCTGTGATGTAGGTTGCAGACGCAGCTTGGATCTCGTGTTGCTGTAGCTCTGGTGTAGGCTGGCAGCTACAGCTCCGAATAGACCCCTAGCCTGGGAACCTCCATATGCCGTGGGAGCGGCCCAAGAAATAGCAAAAAAAAAAAAAAAAAAAAAAAAAGACAAAAAAAAAAGTAAACTCAAAATGGCTGAAAGACTTAAATGTAAGACAAGACACCATCAAACTCCTGGAAGAGAACATAGGCAAAACATTCTCTGATACCAACCTCACAAATGCTTTTTCAGCTCAATCTCCCAAAGCAATTTAAATAAAAGCAAAAATAAACCAATGGGACCTAATCAGACTAACAAGCCTTTGCACAGCAAAGGAAGCCAAAAACACAACTTACAGAATGGGAGAAAATAGTTTGAAATGATGCAAGCGACAAGGGATTAATCTCTAGAATACACAAGCCACTTATGTAACTCAACAGCAAAAAAGCCAACGACCCAATGGAAAAATGAGCAAAAGACCTGAGTAGACATTTCTCCAAGGAAGATGTACAGATGGCCAACAAGCACATGAAGAAATGCTCAACATCCTGATTATTAGAGAAATGAAAATGAAAACTACCATGAGATACTACCTCACACCATTCAGAATGGCCATCATTAATAAGTGCACAAATCACAAATGCTGGAGGGGATGTGGAGAAAAGAGAACCCTCCTTCACTGTTGGTGGGACTGTAAGTTGGTACAACCACTATGGAGAACAGTATGGAGGTACCTTTGAAAACTGTACATAGAACTACATATGACCCAGCAATCCACTCTTGGGCAGAACTTTCCTTAAAAAGACAAATGCACCTGCACGTTCATTGCACACTATTCACAATAGCCAAAACATGGAAACAAGCTAAATGTCCACCAACAGCTGATTGGATTAGGAAGATGTGGTATATATACACACAATGGAATACTACTCAGCCATAAAAAGAACCAAATAATGCCATTTGTAGCGACATGGATGGAACCAGAGACTCTCATACACTATGTGAAGTAAGTCATAAAGAGAAAGACAAATACCATATGGTATCACTTATATCTGGAATCTGATACATGGCACAAATGAACCTTTCCACAGAAAAAATCATGGACTTGGAGAATAGACTCGTGGTTGTCATGGTGGAGGGGGAGGGAGTGGGATGGATTGGGAGCTTGAGGTTAATAGATGCAAACTATTGCTTTTGGAATGGATAAGCACTGGGAGGAAACATATCTAGTCATTTATGATTGAGCACGATAATGTGAGAAAAAAGAATCTATACATGTATGTGTAACTTGGTCACCATGCTGTGCAGTAGAAAATTGACAGAAGACTGTGAAACAACTACGATGAAAAAAATATCAATATATATATATATAAAAAAAGTTCAAGGAGTTCCCATTGTGGCTCAGTGGTAACGAACCCTACTAGTATCCATGAAGACATGGGTTCAATCCCTGGTCTTTCTCAGTGGTTTAAGGACTGGTATTGCCATGAGCTGTGAAATAGGTCACAGATGTGGCTCAGATCTGGCACTGCTGTGGCTGTGGCATAGGCTGCAGCTGAAGCTCTGATTCGACCCCTAGCCTGGGAACCTCGATACGCTGCAGGTACAGCCCTAAAAAGGCCAAAAAAAAAAATTTGTACAGACTACCATACCAATGCAAGATACTAATAGTGGGGAACTGAGGACAGGGGGAGAGGGAGAATTCAGGAACTCTCTCTATTTCCTGCTCTATTATTTTTGGTAAAGCTAAAACTTCTCTAAATTTAAAGTCTATTAATAAAAAAAAATCACGCTGAGATAGAAATTTTCATCTGCATTTTACAGATGAAGAATCCGAGATGTACAGCAGAAATATGTGCAAACCCAGATCTGTGACTCAATGATGGAGGCCAGGATTGCCACATATGCTGCTTCATTTTCTCCCCTGTGGAAGGAAAACCTTGAACTTGCCTGTTTACAATTCTGCTTCGTGTTCATCTTGAAGGACCTTGGACATAGGTGTGCCTGTGTTAGAAGGGGGAAGAAATGAACCAACTAACTCACCCACAAACAAAAAGAGCAAAGAGTGGACATGTGAACCTGAAGAGAAGTTGTGCAAATGGACAGAACCCGAATCTCCTCTTGCTTATACCTTTTCTTCAATGGCAAGAAGGTGACCCTGTTGTAGAGTCTCTCACCACTCTGGGTTTTAGTTCTAAACTGCTGGAATCAAGTGATTCCACCTAGGGGGTAGAGAGTACCTCATGCCAAGAATAAAGAGAACCATTTTTCTCAAGACCCAAGGGTGTAATCACTGAAGAAGATGCCAGCATCCTTGTTGAAAGATCCAGCATCCCTGTTGAAAGATCCACCATTTGTGTTTGTGATGGCAGGGGAGGCACTGCTTGGGAGATCCTGCGATACTTTTAGCAGGCGTCTGGCATTTGAGGCAGGACCATTTACCCTGAAAACTGCCTGCTCTTTCAGCTTGGTAACCATGGACTCTACCCAGAAGTGATTTTGGCCCGTACTTGTCCTTTCTAAATTCCTCTAAAGAGTGAGAGAGAAAAAGGAGAGAATTTTTTTTCCCTTTTCTGGTAAATTAAATTAAAACATATAGAAATATCTACTTATATCATTAAAAATCCCTGAATAAGTACAAAGCTTTGATTGTATGGATAGAAAGCTAGATGTTTGATAAATGTAAAAACACACACACACAAACTTTTTATTTTTTATTTTTTTTACTTTTTGAAATGGATTGAGACCTCATAGTTCTGAAGCCAGGGCACACAGACTTTCGCTTACCTTCTCTGGTCTGGCAACTTCCTTCTGCTGGCAATAAGTTTGGCTGGTACAGTGAGATTTTGAAGAGAGGTCTGAGTTTGATTAACTGTGCCTTTATGAATAACATCCTCAGAGAATTCCAGGCCATGTTCAGACTCTTGACTTTAGCAGCCATGGGGAGTTGGTGTATGGCTAAGCTGTTCCTTGCAACAGAAGATTCTGACAGATCATAACTCTTCCAACCTATGGCAGTCGTCACCTTTTTTTTTTTTTTTTGTGGGCTGATGTTCCTAACATTTTCATTTTACTCACTTTTTAGCTCATGTGTCAGTTTATTGGGAAGCATCGAATCCATTTTGATATGCATTTGTCTCCTTACTGGAAGAGGCTAATCAGACATAGACTTGGGATATTCTCAAAGGATGATGAGACACCTAACTGGAGGGTTAAATAGAAGAGAAGGGGAAAATCCCTACAATCTATAGCTGATGTATATCCTACTAGTTTAGTCTTAGAGGGCGAGAATTGCTTTCTGTGGACTCTTCAGATCACAAAGATTCAGAGCAGTGGTAACATGCCAGAGCCACACCCATGGCAAATGCTGCTATTGGAAGGAGGAACTTTCCCAGTTGATTTGCTTGCCAGTTGTTCAATGCAGTTGAGCAGAAAAGCAAATGGCAACTAATGTTTTCCCCTCCTGAACAGAGACCACCAAAGGGGAAAAAAAAAGCCATTAATATTTCCTGTGTTAATTGAGAACATTGGATGCCATTGTGAAACCATTTCCTTTGGAGTCACGCTACTCATTTGAATCCTGGTTCAAGTTTGCTGAAACTGTAATGGTAGCAGGTGTTATCATGTCACAGGGTACAATGTTACAGCATGACTGCTTTTCATTCTACATGACTCATAAAGCAAACTAAAAATTGAATAACCAATGGTTAGGGTTTTAATTGGTACAGGAGTATATATTTTCAGGAGAAGAAAATGTTCCAACTATAATATGTTGCTCTGGCAATTCAGTAAATTTTCTCTTCAGTCTACCCTTAAAGATGCAAGGTGGTCATACTATATTCTGATTTGCCACCTCTTTTCTGCAGAAAAGGCAAAAATTTTAGTACTATTATATGTCATATGTATGTGTGCTTTGGAGAATGAAAAGATTTTGTCTTATTAATTTTTTTAAAGTCAGCAATATCTATAAAAGAATAATTTCTAGGAGAATAGTCATCTTGATGGAGTTCACTATAGTGTAGGAATCTAGAGTGACTAAGCAACTGTAGAGCAAACAAATTTATTTGTAATTCCCACTCAATTGTCTTTAGGAATTTTTCCCCTCCTCTCCTTTTGTGCTATCTTCTACACTAATACAATATCTCCAATCAGCTTTTTTTTGACAATACCTCTTGTTTGGAACCTACTCCCTCCATCCCCTCATCAAACTGCATCATTTATTCCTTCAAAAAGGGTGACCCAAAAGAAATTTAAAAAATTTCATTCAGCGCCAAGGATCTCACCAGCAACAATGAGTGAAGATCTCAGACTACTATATGAAACTAATTTTCAACTCAGAATGTTATATTTAGCCAATTTCAAGTCTAGTGGAATGCTATTATGAAAGTCTTTTCCAGAAAGGCAAGGAAAAGACCCCAAATATTTCTCTTCCACAGACCCTTTCTATGAATGTTACTTGGATGTGTATATCCATTAAAAAAAAAAATCTGCACCTAATTCTCAATTTGGGGGAGCAGAACCTGGTTTCTCACACCACCAAGCAATTCTTGATTGTCCTATAATTCAACTCAATTCTGACTCTTTTAACTTGGAGAGAGCATCAGATTCCACAGGTTAAATGTTCAGTCCTACAATGCTGCACCTCCCCCCCACAATTTAGATGCCTATAGTAAACCCAGGTTGTTACCTGTACTTCTGAAGACAAGCTGTAAATCAGGGGGTTGGGTTTGAGATAGGAAGGTAGGGGGCAGGGCACAGTCAAAAAAAGAATGACACAGACAATGAGAAAAGTAGGGTATAACAAAAGCTGGTTTGAACCTACTGGGGTCAAGATGGCAGACTTCCAGTTGACCTTGAGTGTCATTAGCATGCCAGATGACACACTCACTAGTGCCATGATGGTTCCCAGGTTAATCATAAAAGTCCAAAAAGTGGACAGTGGCCCATTTTCTGGAAATCTCTGCCCCTTCCCTCAAATAGTTGAACTATTCCTCCCACTTGTTAGCATATGAAATTACATAGCCCATAAAAACTAGCTATTTTCACACTTTGTGGCCACACTCGCCTTTTGAGATGGACAGCATTCTGCTTATGTTTTGTATATCTCTCTAAATAAATTTGTTTTCCCTTTACTATGCTCACTCTTGAATTCTTTCCTGTGTGAAGCCAAGGACCCTCACTTAGCAGCACATCCCAGAAAACCACCTGAGACCTGGGATGTGACCATTCTTTAGCCACACTTTCCTCCTGCAATAGGTTAATTTGCTACATTAGCACACAGTTTCACTAAATTACTGATTTTTTTGCCAAGGATGAAAATCAATAGTCAAATGAAGAGATACATAGGGCAAGGTCTTGAACAAAGAGACTTTATTCCTCATGGAGTTTGGGTTCTAGCACTGTGGTACATGGAAACCTTTTGCTTCACCAATCTGAAAGTTCAACTTGCTTCTTTAAGATGTTTGTGGAGGCTTCATTACATTGGCTATTGGTGACTGATTCAACTTCTAGCCCCCTCTCTCCTCTTTGGAAATCAGAGGGTGGAAATGAAAATTCCAAGTCTCTATTCAAGATTTATTCCTCTGACAAGCAGCCTCTTATCCTTAGGTGCTTTCCAAACATCACCTCATTAACACAAATTCAGTTGTGATGAAAAGCACCTTATTAGAAATAACAAGAGACCCATCTCACCTTTCTGGTTCTGAAATTATCTCAGGAACTGAGGACTAGAGGTCAAATATTATAACAAAAGATACTTCCATTGCTCCTATCCTCAGGAAATTTTGAGGGATTTGAGAGTTCTATGCCAGAAACAGCAATGAATTATAAAGGAAGACTGTGTATATACATATTTTTGTGTACACACACACACACACACACACACACACACACACACAGTCTTCCTTCATTGTTTATCTCATATATATATGTATCTTATTATAAATCATAATATCACACCTCTAAAACAAGGAAGTAAATCAAGAAAAACAAACTGGGTAATAGGAACCACTGGATTAAAACCAAGAAAGGAGTGGCATCTTATTCCAGATTCATTGATTTGTAGCAGCCCTAGAAAATCTAGATCGAAACAAAAATATGGAGTTCTCTAGCTATAGGTAGGAAAAATATGAGGTTCCCTTAGAGGCAAAAACAGATTGTAAAAACAAAGATAATTCATTACAATTTTATTGTGCAATCATGTTTATTTGAACGGCATAGGGTCGTGATATTAGATTATGGTATATATTTTATATATATATGATGTATATATATAAGGCATGTAACAAAGAAATGTAAATATAGCACACTATGCACTCAGAGTTGCTAATTTTTATTTTTTATTTATTTTATTTTTTTCGGGCTTTAGGGCTTTCTATTTATTTTTTAAATGATTTTTATTTTTTTTCTATTGTAGTTGGTTTACAGTGCTCTGCTAATTTTCTACTGTACAGCAAAGTGATCCAGTCACCCACACACATATATATCTTTTTCTCACATTATCCTCCATCACAATCCATCATAAGTGACTAGATACAGTTCCCAATGGGATAATTTTTATATGAGCATATTGTAGAGACTGTAGGTTGATTTTCAATTTCTAGAATCAATTTATAAGATATAAACTTATATACTTACATAAACTTATCTAGAATCAACTTATAAAAACCCCGCACGGAAGGATATAATTATAGAATGAAATAGCAATATTTTTAATTTGTAAGAAGGAGGGGATATGGAAGCAAGTTCTGGCATACCAATGTCTTCATTTTGCAAAAGGGGAAGTGGGAGATCTCTTTGTGCTTGATCAAAGCAGTGAATGTGCAACCTTGCTGCTGGAAGTTACGAAGTAACCAGTACAGGCTCTGAAGGCAGTGGCATACTCTCTATGCATTAAGCCCTGTGTCAATCAGGATTCTTAATTGTCATCAATAGAAACCACCTCGGTCTGACTCAAGAAAAAAAGGAAAACCTGTGTTAGAGGACTGGAGAAACTGCGGCTTAGTGGCCAGAAGGAATTTTGAAAATCACACGGCAGAAGTGATCTGGTAGCAGAATTCTGTTAGCTGAGCACAAGGCACAACAATTTGTACTTTCAACACAGCTCACATGGCAGGCTGGGTGTCTCAATTAGCACCACTGCCACTGCTACCCAGGAACTTAATGTTACCACCAGTGTGCCTCTGCGTCTTCATCCCACTCTCTGAGAACAACTGAAGATCTGGGTTTCCAGGATGCTAATGTTTTCTGGCAGAGTGCTGGCAGCCTTCGGCCTGGCAGGGATGGGTGGGACAGATGAAATCATTCCTGTGTTGACTGGGTGACTGACTGGGTGACTGACTGGTCTTAGGGGTTGGAGGGACTGCCAGTGCCATGCCTCTGCTTTTCCAGTTTGGACCGCAGAGCTGTGACATTAGCTCATTAACCTATCACTAGGGAACACTTCTCTCTTTTGTCACTCACCATGGGCTGGGCCATAGTCTGGGAGGGGAAGGTGCAAACTCTCTTTCATCAGAACCAGGATTATGTAACCTCTTTTATCACCAGCAGGGTGTGTCTCCTGAAGTTGGCAAGGAAGGCAATAAATAGCTTTCAAGTGTTTCATGTTAAAATCTCAAATAAATACTTTTTTCCTACTTCTTTTGTTTTGGGAAGCTTTTGAGCTTTTTTAATATTTTCCCCCTAACTTGGGAACATAATATTTTAACCCATCAGCACCAAAAGTCAAGAAAGACACATAATATAAAGTCATTTAACCTTTTTGGAATTCAAGCTTCCTTACTTATAAAATGGATTAGCTCTTCTCTAAAGTTATTTTCATTTAACATTCTATGATTCTGTGATTGAATTCAGCCAATTCATTTTATATTCCTGTGCATTATGTACCTTTTTCCCCTTTCTCTTCATGAGAGACATTATTGACAGCTTCAAGTTTAGGTAAAAGCAAAAATTGTATCTTTATCTTTACCACCCTGCTCCCCCAATCCTATGAGAGAAACTTTTGATTACATACACATATAAGTCAGGCAGAAGGATGTAAAAAAAATTGTGTTTTTAGTGTCTTAAGAATAAGTCTCCACATTATTCTCAATAGCCCCAGAGTGAAAAAACCTAAATGTCCATTAACTGATGAATGAATAAATTAAAGGTGGTATGCCCACACAATTTTTCAAAATTTTCTAAATGAAAGAAGCCAGACACAACAGACCACATACTGTATGATTCCATTTGCATGAAATATCCATAATAGGTAAATCCATCAAGACAGGAAGTAGATTAGTGCTTGCCAAGGTAAAAATTAATAAATAGAAACTCATTAAAATAGAGCAAGGAAGCCAGAAGGGAAAACTCTTATGCTCTGTGATGATAACAGAACTCAAAAGAGGAAGAAAGACTTCTTTCCTTGCCTGGTGAGAGCTCAGTCAATGAGAGATTGTCACAACTCAACCAATGAAAAACCACTATGCTTGGAAATCTCAATTATTCCAATGAGCCCTTTGTGCACCATAACCCTCCCAACTTCCTTTTCCCTAATTTAGAAGAATTCTTCTCTCCTTGATGTGCAGGGGCTTATACATGGTTCACCACAGTTCTAACTGCAGTTCTTTTCTGATCCTGAATAAATCTATTTGGGCTGGAGAAATAACCGGCCATCTATCTGTTTTGAGTCAACATTTTGGTGACAAGTATGGGGATCGAGAAGAAACACCCAAAGACTCTGTGGTTGGTAAGCAAATAGTTGTGGTACTCACATTGAATCCATTGTTTCTCACTGCTTTTCTCATCAATCCTGGAGTCTGAGGGTGAGTCTTTCTCTTGGATCCAAGCTTCCTCCCTCTCCAGGTTTTATTTGGGATCACCTTTAAGGTGTCGTCCTTTCTGATTAAGGTCTTTGTTCTGTATCTGAATATATTTTTGGCACTTTGGCTTTACTCTTTGAACTCAAGCTGTTTCAACTGAAACTTTGCTAGCCTTCAGCTTGATTCCTCTTGAAACAGGAGCTGTTTCACTGAAGGAATGGTGAAGGAGATTTTCCACTGTTCCCTCTCCTTAGGACTAGACAATTCTCTTAGAACTGTCTGTTTTAGGCCTGCAGGCTCTTTGGGTTGTTTGAACACTATCCTTTTATTCTAGTGAAAAACCTCTAGGAAATGGATCTGAGTTATCTAAATATTTTGAGAGTGCCCCCTCAAAATATCAGCTAGGGATCGCAGTTGATTTTATGTTTAAAAAACCATGGTCTTTCCTCATGTGCATTTTTAACTAAGTGGACCAACCTAACCAAAGGAAATTTAGAACATCAATATCCATTATGAAAAAACTTCTGAAATCCTCAAACTTAATTTTCATAAAACTGGATAGGACAAACACAGATCTAAAATTTCCAGACTGAATGGAATGCCTATTTTGATTCATATTCTGAGGCTTCTAAATATTATCAGAAGTCTAAAATTGCCTCTTAGCAGAACAAGATTTTGTGATTAACTCTGATAAACAAATGATTAAAGAAAGATAAAATGGTACCCAAAGGCTCACATTCCTTTCCTCTGGTTTCATGTGGTTAGGTCTTGTCTCTGCCACTACCTTCCTCCTTCCTTCTGTATTGCCTACACCTCCTCTAATTCCTTAGTTCCTTCACAATGATTCTCTAATTAAACTTCCATATTCCTCTGAAATTTACTCTACTCCCTTTTCCTCTGAACTTGTCAGAATCCATCTGTTTAAAATTAAGCCTCTGATGACCCAACAGGTAAACCTTTAATTTCTTATATTTCCTAGACTAAAGCTGAACTGAGCGTTATTTAAAGATTCCCCCAAAGTAACTGAAGATCTTCACAGATTTTTCTGAGGAATATAATGTAGTCATTTAAATTTATCAGGTTGATTTCTCTGACTTATATCAGCTAATTCAAGTGCTTGTTGGCCAAGGCCAGACCCAGTTTTAGATGAAAACCACTAATTTGGAAAATCCTGAAAGGTCTCCAAAATTATATCTGGGAGACCAGCTCACTAATGTATTGTGATAACAGGTTCAACTATTCATTAATGACTTCATTGGGCGATTCCTAGGGATTTTCCAAAGCCTGTTGGTTGGAATAGAATTCAGGCTTGCACTCAAAAATTTGATGAACCTGGGAGTGGGATCAAGATGGTGGAGGAGTAAGACATGGTGCTCAACTTCTCCCACAAACATTAAAAAAAAATCCACATGTAGAACAATTTGCACAGAGCATCTACTAAACACTGGCAGAAGACTTTAGACCTCTAAAAAGGGCAAGAAACCCTCCATACAGCCCGGTATAACAAAAGGAAAAAAAGAGAGAGAGAGAAGAGAAGCAAAGGAATCACAATTGGACCAGCACCCCTGAGAGGGAGCTGTGAAGGAGGAAAGGCATCCATACCCTGGAAGACTACCTAACTGATGGGGAGATCAGCTGGGATGGAGATGGAACCTCAAAGTTCAGAAAAAAAAGTTCAGCTGTTGGACTGAGGAGGGAAAAGCAGAGGGAGAGTCACACAGACCATCATTATCACTGCCTGAGACAACACAGTCTGATATACTTGGGTGGGGGCTGGGTGCTGAGGCTCAGGCTTTGGAGAATAGGAAAAATATAAGCAAAATGAAGAAACACAGGAACCATTCCCAGTTTAAAGAACAGGAGAATTTCCCTGTAGCAGCAAAAAAATGAAACAAACCTCTGCAGTATATAGACACTGAGTTCAAAAAGGAGATGTTGAAAAGACTGAAAGAATTAAGAGTGAATATGAAGGAATGAAGAGCATATATGAACAGTAATGAAAATTACTTTAGAAAGGAATTATAAAATATAAGGAGGAATCAAGACAAATTAGAAAATTCAATCCATCCAGAGATGCAAGCTGATTTAAAGGCACTGAAGAGTAGAATGAATAATGCAGAGGAAAGAATAAGTGAATTGGAAGATAGAAGAATGGAAACCACCCAATCAGGAACAGAGACAGAAAACCAAGTGAAAAAACATGAGAGCAATATAAGAGATCTATGCACCAGGAGAAGAAGAAGAAAAGGTGATTGAAAACATATTTGAAGAAATCATGGCTGAAAAATTTCTAAAAGTAAAGGAAACATATCAAGATATGGGAAAAACAGAAGGCCCCCCAAAAATTGAATCCAAACAAACCCACACCAAGACATGTAATAAAAATGGCAAAAGTTAAAAATAAGGAGAGAATTCTAAGGCAGTAAAAGAAAATCAGAGTTAATTATAATGGAACTGCTGTAAGGCTATCAGATGACTTTTCTATAGAGATATTATAGGCCAGAAGAGAGTGGCAAGATATATTCAAAGTTCTAAAAGGAAAAAATTTGGAGCCTAGAATATTCTACCCAGCAAGACTATAATTTAAAATAGAAGGAGAAATAAAGTATTTCACCAAAAAACCCCAAAAAGAATAAAGCAATAATAAATCATTCTAAAGAAATACTAAAATGTTTCCTCTAAATAGGAAAGAAGTAAGAAGATATAGGATGGAGGAAATCACAATTGGAAAGTAATCATTTAAATAATTCAGTACACAGATAAAAAACTTGTAAAAGCAATGGTAAATACAAGGAACAGCAAAAGGATAAACATGAAGATATGAAAAAGGTCATCAAAGTCATAAAATTTGGGAAGAAAAGTAAGAAAATCTAGACTCCTTTTTTTTTTTAAGAATGTGTTTGAGTGTATATGAATATCAGGCTAAAGGAAGCAGATATAGGAAGGGGTTAACATATTTGAAAAACAGGGCAACCACAAATCAAAACAGAACAATGCATTCATGGAAACAAAAAATTAGAAGACACAAGCATAAAATAAAAGGAAAATTATCCAACTGAAAAAGAAAGAAAGAAAGGATAAACATAGAATAAATTGAAAAACAAGAATTAAAATGACAATAAATACACATTTATCAATAATTATCAATGGACTGAGACCTGCAATCAAAAACATAGAATGGCAGACTGAATTTAAAAAAAAACCCTACAATATGCTGCCTACAAGAGGCTCACCTTAGGGCAAAAGACACATAAATATTGAAATTGAGGGGGTAGAAAAAGATGTTTCATGTGAATGGAAGACAGGAAAACAGGACCTGCCATACTCATATCTGACAAAATAGACTTTAAAACAAAGGCTGTATAGAAAAACAAAGAAGGACACTAGTTAATGATAAAAGGATCAATTCAAAAAGAGGATATTACACTCTTCAATATATATGCCCCTAATATAGCAGCACCCAAATACATACAACAAATATTAAAAGACATAAAAAGAGAAACTGAAGGAAATATAATGATAGTAGGAGACTTAACACCCCACTCACATCAATGGACAGATCCTCTAAACAGAAAATCAACAAGGCAGCAGAGATCTTAAATGACACAGTAGAACAATTGATATTTTCAAAATATTACCACCACCCCCAAAAAACCCCAACAGAATATATATTCTTTTCAGGTGCACATGGAACATTCTCTAGGATTGACCACATACAAGGGAACAAAATAACCTCAACCAATTTAAGACTATAGAAATTGTTTCAAGCATCTTCTTTTACCACAATGGCATGAAACAAGTCATAAACCACAGGAAAAAACTGACTAAATGAAGACTAAACAACATGCTACTAAAAAACAAATGAGCCAGTTAGGAAATCAAAAGGGAAATTAAAAAATACCTTGGGACAAACAACAATGAGAACATAATAATTCAAAACCTATGGGATGCTGCAAAAGCAGTTCTGAAAGGGAAGTTCATAGGCATAGAGATCTTCCTCAGAAGAGAAGAAAAATCTAAAATCAACAAACTAACCTACCACCTAAAATAATTAGAAAAAGAAGAACAAACAAAAACTAAAATCAGCAGAAGGAAGGAAATTAAAAAGATCAGAGAGGAAATCAATTAACTATGCTATACATTAGAAAATTGACAGAACTCTGTAAACCAGATGTAACGGCAAAAATAAAAATCATTATAAATGAAAAAAAAAGCAACAGAAAAAAAAAACAGTAAAAACAAGAGCTGGCTCTTTGAAAAGAGAAACAAAATGGACAAATCTCTGGTCAGACTCAGCAAGGAAAAGAAAGAGAGAATGCAAATAAAGAAAATAAGAAATGGAGAAGGTGAAATCTCAATGGATACTGCAGAAATACAAAAGAACATAAGAGACTACTATGAAAAATTACATCCCAACAAATTTGTCAACCCAGAAGTGGACAACTTCGTAGAGGCATAAAACTGGCCAAAACTGAATCAAGAAGAAATAGATCGTTTGAACAGACTGATCACTAGTGATGAAATTGAATATGTAATGAAATATTCCCTACAAACAAAAGTATAGGACCAGATGCTTTCACAGGAAAATTCTGCCAAACATACAAAGAACTTTTACCCATCCTTAAATTTTTCCAATAGATTGAAGAAGGAACACTCTCAAAGACATTCTATGAAGCCATCATCACCCTAATACCAAAACCAGGCAAAGATAACTACCAAAAAGAAAATTTTAGGCCAATATCTTTGATGAATAGAGACACAAAATTTCTCAAAAAAATTTTATCCAACCTAATCCAGCAACATATCAAAAAGATCATACACCATGACCAAGTGGGATTTATCCCAAGTACACAAGGATGGTTCAACATACACCAATCAGTCAATGTCATATACCACATTAACAAAAGAAAAGTCAAAAACTACATGATCATCTCAAAAGATGCAGAAAAATCTTTCGACAAAATCCAACATCTATTCATGATAAAAACTCTTTATCAAAGTGTGTATAGAGGGTAATATAAGCCATTTATGACAAATACGCAGAAAATATAATACTCAACAGAGAAAAGCTGAAAGCCTTCCCACTAAAATCGGGAACAAGACAAGGATGCCCACACTCACCACTTTTGTTCAACATAGTATTGGAAGTCCTAGCTAGAGCAATCAGACAAACAAACAACAAGTATCCAAATTGGAAGAGAAGAGGTAAAATTGTCACTCTATGCAGATGACATAAAAATATATATGGAAAACCCAAAGGAGTCCACACAAAAGCTACTCGAACTGATCAATCAATTCAGCAAAGTAGTAGGACAAAAGATTAACATTCAAAAATTAGTTACACTTCTGTATACAATCAGTGAAATATTAGAAAAGGAATATAAACATAAAATAGCTTTCAAAATTACACCCCCCAAAATTAAATACCTAGGAATGAACCTGACCAATGAGGTGAAATACTTACATGCTCAGAACTATAAAACATTAATCAAGGATATTAAGGAGGATTCAAAGAAATGGAGATATTACATGCTCCTGATTTGGAAGAATTAATATTGTTAAAATGGCCATACTATCCAAAGCAATCTACAGATGCAACGTAATCCCTATCCAATTAACATGACATTTTCTATAACTGGAACAAACAACCCAAAATTTTATATGGAATCATAAAAGACCCAGAATAGCCAAAGTAATAATGAAGAAAAAAAAACAAGGAAAGGCGTAACTCTCTGAGACTTCAGACAATATTACAAAGCTAGAGTAATCAAGACAGTGTAGTATTGGTACAAAAACAGACAGATCAATGAAATAGAATAGACAACACAGAAATAAACCCAGACACCTATGATCAATTAATCTTTGATAAAGGAAGCAAGAATATAAAATGGGAAAAAGTCTCTTCAGCAAGTGGTGCTGAGAAAACTAGACAGATGCATGTAAATCAATGAAACTAGAACACACCTTCACACCATGAAATAAAAATAAACTCAAAATGTCTTAAAGACTTAAATGTAAGACAAGACATCATCAAACTAGAAGAGAACATAGGCAAAACATTATCTGACATCAACTGTACAACTGTTTTCTTAGGTCAGTCTCCCAAGGCAGTAGAAAAAAAAAAAAAAAATAAGCCAATGGTACCTAATCAAACTTACAAGCTTTTGTATAGAAAAGAAAATCACAAAAAAGACAACCTACAGAATGGGAGAAAATGGTTGTAAATGATGCAACTGACAAGGGCTTAATCTCCAAAATATACAAAAAACTCTTACAAATCAACAGAAAAAAAAAAAAAAACAAATGAAAAATGAAAGATCTAAACAGACATTTCTCCAAAGAGGACATGTACATAGTCAGCGGGCACATGAAAAAAAAAATGCTCAACGTCACTAAATACTATAGAAATGCAAATTAAAACTACCACAAGGTATCACCTCACACCCATCGGAATGGCTATCATTAATAAGTCTGCAAATAACAAAAGCTAGAGAGGATGTGAGGCAAAAAGAACCCTCCTACACTATTGGTGGGAAAGTAACTTGGTACAAACACTGTAGAAAACATTATGGAGGTACCTCAGAAAACTAAATACAGAACTACCATACGATCAAGGAATTCTACTCCTGAGCATATATCTGGACAAAACTCTCATTTAAAAAGATACATTCACCCTTATGTTCATTGAAGTATTATTGACAATAGCCAGCACTATTCACAATAGCCAAGACGTGGAAACAACCTAAATGTCCATTGACAGATGCATGGATTAAGATCTGGCACATGTACACAGTGGAATATTACTCAACCATATAAAAGGACAAAATAATGCCATTTGCAGTAACATGGATGGAACTAGAGATTCTCATACTAAGTGACATAAGTCATAAAGAGAAAGACAAATACCATTATATCACTTATTTGTGGAATCTAAAGTATGGCACAAATGAACCTATCCACAAAACAGAAATAGACTCACAGACATAGAGGACAGGTTGTGGTTGCAAAGTTGGGGGGAGGTGAGAGTGGGATGGACTGGGAGTTTGGGTTTGGTAAATGCAAACTTACGTTATATTTAGAATGGATAACCAATGCAGTTTTGCTGTATAGCACTGGGGACTATATCCAATCACTTGTGACACAACATAATAAAAGATAGTATGAGAAAAGAATGTATGTATATGACTGGATCACATTTATGTATAGCAGAAATTGACAGAATATAGTAAATCAAGTAGTATATTAATAAAATTTTTAAAATAAAATTGGGATGGATTAGCAATGGGATCTTGCTGTGTAGCATTGGGAACTCTGTCTAGTCACTTATGATGGAACACGCAATGTGAGAAAAAAGAATGTATACATGTATGTCTGACTCGGTCACCATGCTGTACAGTAGGAAAAAAAAATAATAAAAGGTTAAAAAAAAAGGAAAATAAAAAATAAAAAAATTTGAAGAACTTGTTCCTATTACAATCAACTTTAGATTATTATTATTCTTTAAATTCTGGTCTTCTTTTAGTGTATGATTCCATCCATGTAGCTTCTAATTCTTATAATTAATGGACTGGGGCCTTTCCCTCCTAGTAAAAAGAACAAGGGTCGAATCAAAAACTATGTCCATTCCCGACTGAGTTAATCTGGCAAATATGCTTTCTCAAACTCTAAATGAGTCACCTAGAGGAAGACTGCTAAAATTCTTAATCTTCAATTTCAGCAAATGAAGGCCCCTAAATGAAACAAAAACCCTCTATTGAAAAGAGCCAGGAGCTTGGAAAAGAGATTGTTACAAATTTAAGCACTTCAGGGTTTTACTGAGAGTCCTTATTTCTCACAGATCCTGAAGGCTGACCTGGGTGATATGAAGTGCCCTAAAGGTTCTACTTTGTTGAAGCAAGTGGATGCTTTGCTTCTTTTCTCTCCTTCTTAAGCCTCCTCACAGGAACACAGCATCTACTTGCTAAAGCTTTTTTGTTTTTTTTTTTGCCTTAAAGGGAACATGGTTGCCAAGGAAAAATTTCAGTTTATCCAAATCCAAATTTGATATTTTGGCGGCATCTGATATCAGAATAAGTGCTCCAGCTAGATCCAGGTAGACTTCCTGGGGTCTTCAGTTTCCCTAAACTCAAAACTAAAAGCCAAATGTAAGGTTTTCTTGGGATAATTAGTTATTTCCCAAATTGGATTCCAAATTATTCTCTTATGGCCAAACCTCTGGATGTTTTACTCAACAAAAACAACTCTCACCCAATTTTATGGGAAGAACAGGAAAATGTAGCCTTCAAGTCCTTAAAGCAGAGTTTGATGAACCTACCTGCTCTTGGACATCCCATTGATTGTTTTTTTTTTCTTTTTTGTGTAGGAAAAGGAAGGGAATGTCCTTGGGGTACTTATTCTAAAACATTGGGACAACCATTGACCCATAGGATATTATAAACAGTAACTGAACTCTGTGGCACATGGATAACTCCTTTGCATTAGTGCCATTACAACTACTACCCTTTTGGCCAAGACCACCAAGAAAACCATCATAGGATCCCTTTTAACCATTTTTGTACCTCATGCATTAGAAGCTCCCCTGAATTCTCAGCCAGCCACCTTAACTCCTATGAAGTTCTTTAATTAACTGATTCTCATATAACTCTTTTATGCTGTAATAATATTAATCCTGCTACTCTTCTCCTCTCCATCACTGATGAATTCCCTTCGGACTGGTTAAAGCTGATGGATAATCTCCTGACTTTTTGTTATAATCTGCAGGAAATTACTTTGGGTAATACTGACTTCTTATGGTTCACCTATGGTTCTCATTTCAAGAATGACAATATCATGTTGGGTATGATTTTGCAAATCCTTTCTATGAAGCATATATATCTATAGTAATTTGCCCAGCAGGCTGAATTATAAGCTCTTTCATGGACTTGTACTTTATCCAAGTATAAGTGGATAAAATTGGATAAAGCCACCAATATTTATACTGATAGTAGATATGCTTTCACAGTAGCTCATGATTTTGGAATATTGTAGAAGAAATGTGACTTCCTTACTCCCAGTGGAAATAAAATTTTGAATGTTCACAAAAAGTGCCTATGCACACAGCTCAGGGAAGACTGTTTGTACTGCTCTTGGACATTTTAAACTGACACTTGAAATCTAGCAATTTCATGCAACTTCTGTTGCTTCATGGAAAGAAATATGTTTTAGACCCATCTATATAGTTTCATATTAAACTGAGGCCTTCATTAGCAGAAAGGCTACTGCCTCTTCTGTGGATAAAGTCCTTTTGCAAAAGACTTTCCCCCCTGAAGAACTCCTCTCCAACTTCATAGTGATCAAGGAAACCATTTTACTGATCAGATACTTCAGCCCGTTCTGTGTCAACTGGCTGGTTTCACAACACTGTCACTATGCTTACTGCTATCAGTTTTCTGATAGTGAGATTGAGTTGAATGAACTAATGGCATTATTAAGACTCAATTGGCAAAAAATACACAAAAAAATTTAGATTACTTCCAACTAAATTGGTCTGCGAACTTTTGATGATGACATAAAACTTCATATGATCTCCAATATCTATGAATTTGATAAGTATTTAGATAAAAAGTGTCTGTGAGTTCTAAATCCTACTGATCTTTGTCACTCCTGTGTGATCTCTGTAGGTTTCCATCTGTGCACTTTTCCTCTGATGTGGGACACTACACTCAGGAAATGTCCTTCCTGATTACTGAAAAATTACTGAAACTGAAAAATCTGACTTGATCAATGACACTTTCAGAGAAAGAGCTTGATAAAAAGGGAGGAATGTAAAAATTAACAACAGAAACCCCAATTAAAATAAACTCACTTTGACAACCTAGAAGAAATGGACAATTTTCTAGAAACTTGCAGCCTGCCAAAAGTGAATCAAGAAGAAATAGATCAACTGAACAGATAGATCACTAGAAATGAAATTGAATATGTCATTAAAACACTCCCTAAAAATAAAAGTCCAGAACCAGATAGCTTCATAAGCAAATTCTACTGAAACATACAAAGAGGAATTTAAACCCATTCTCCTTAAACTTTTCCAAAGGGTTGAAGAAGAAAGAACACACCCAAAGACATTCTATGATGTCACCATCACCTTAATACCAAAACCGGACAAAGATACCACGAAAAAAGAAAACTATGGGGCTATATCTCTGATGAACATAGACACAAAAATTCTCAACAAAATTTTAGCCAACTGAATCCAAAAATATATAAAAAAGATCATACACCACAACCAAGTGGGATTCATCCCAGGTTCACAAGGATAGTTCACCATACACAAATCAATCAACATCATACACCACATTAACAAAAGAAAAGTCAAAAACCACATGATCATCTCAATAGATGCAGAAAAAGCATTTGAAATGTTCAACATCCATTCATGAACAAAATTCTTACCAAAGTGGGTATAGAGGGAACATAACACAATAAGAGCCATTTATGACAAACCCACAGCAAATATACTATTCAATGGAGAAAAGCTGAAAGCCTTCCCATTAAAATCTGGAACGAGACAAGGATGCCCACTAGCACCACTATAATTCAACATAGTATTGGAAGTTCTAGCCATGGCAATCAGGCAAACGAAAGAAAGAAAAGGCATCCAAATAGGAAGAGAAGAGGTACAACTGTCACTGCATGCAGATGACATGACACTATATATAGAAAACCCAAGGACTCAACCCAAAAACTACTTGAACAGATCAGCAGATTCAGTAAAGTAGTAGGATATGAGACTAACATTCAGAAATCAGTTGCACTTCTGCATACTAACAGTGAAATATTACAAAAGGAATACAAAAACACAATGCCTTTCAAGATTGCACCCTAAAAAATCAAATACCTGGGAATACACCTGACCAAGGAGGCAAAAGACTTACATGCTGAGAACTACAAAACATGAGTCAAGGAAATTAAGGAAGATGTAAAGAAGTGGAAAGATATCCCATGCTCGTGGGGTAAAAAAATTAATACTGTAAAAATGGCCATACCACCCAAAGCAATCTCCAGATTCAATGCAATCCCTATCCAATTACCCATGACATTTTTCACAGATCTAGAACAAACAATCCAAAAATTTATATGGAACCACAAAAGACCCAGAATTGCCAAAGCAATCCTGAGGAACAAAAACCAAGCAGGAGGCATAACTCTTCCAGACTTCAGGCAATATTTCAAAGTCACAGTCATCAAGACAGCATGGTACTGGTACCAAAACAGACAGCCAGGCCAATGGAACAGAATAGAGAACCCAGAAAGAAAGCCAGACTCCTATGGTCAATTAATCTTCACCAAAGGAGGCAAGAACATAAAATGGGAAAAAGAGGAGTTCCCGTCGTGGCGCAGTGGTTAACGAATCCGACTAGGAACCATGAGGTCGCAGGTTCGATCCCTGCCCTTCCTCAGTGGGCTGATGATCCGGCGTTGCCTTGAGCTGTGGTGTAGGTTGCAGACGCAGCTCGGATCCTGCGTGGCTGTAGCTCTGGTGTAGGCCGGTGACTACAGCTCCAATTCGACCCCCGGCCTGGGAACCTCCATATGCCGTGGGAGCGGCCAAAGAAATAGCAAAAAGACAAAAAGACAAAAAAAAAAAAAGGGAAAAAGACAGTCTTTTCAGCAAGCGTTGCTGGGAAACCTGGGCAGCTGCATGCAAATCAATGGAACTAGACACACCCTCGCACCACGCACAAAAGCAAACTCAAAATGGCTGAAAGACTTAAATGTAAGACAAGACACCATCAAACTCCTGGAAGAGAACATAGGCAAAACATTCTCTGATACCAACCTTACAAATGCTTTTTCAGCTGAGACTCCCAAAGCAATAGAAATAAAAGCAAAAATAAACCAAAGGGACCTAATCAGACTAACAAGCCTTTGCACAGCAAAGAAAACCAAAAACATAACTTACAGAATGGGAGAAAATAGTTTGAAATGATGCAAGCGACAAGGGATTACTCTCTAAAATCCACAAGCCACTTATGTAACTCAACAGCAAAAAAGCCAACGACCCAATGGAAAAATGGGCAAAAGACCTGAGTAGACATTTCTCCAAGGAAGATGTACAGATGGCCAACAAGCACATGAAGAAATGCTCAACATCCTGATTATTAGAGAAATGAAAATGAAAACTACCATGAGATACTACCTCACACCATTCAGAATGGCCATCATTAATAAGTGCACAAATCACAAATGCTGGAGGGGATGTGGAGAAAAGAGAACCCTCCTTCACTGTTGGTGGGAATGTAAGTTGGTACAACACTATGGAGAACAGTATGGAGGTACCTTTGAAAACTGTACATAGAACTACATATGACCCAGCAATCCACTCTTGGGCATATATCCACACAAAACTTTCCTTGAAAAAGACAAATGCATCTGTATGTTCATTGCACTCTATTCACAATAGCCAAGACATGGAAACAAGCTAAATGTCCACCAACACTGATTGGATTAGGAAGATGTGGTATATGTACACAATGGAATACTACTCAGCCATAAAAAGAACCAAATAATGCCATTAGTAGTGACATGCATGGAACTAGAGACTCTCATACTAAGTAAAGTAAGTCAGAAAAAGAAAGACAAACACCATATAATTTCACTTATATCTGGAACCTAATATATGGCACAAATGAACATTTCCACAGAAAAGAAAATCATGGACATGGAGAACAGACTTCTGCTTGCCAAGGGGGAGAGGGAGTAGGAGGGACTGGTAAATTGGGGTTAATAGTTTGAAACTATTGCCTTTGGAATGGATAAGCAATGAGATCCTGCTGTATAGCACTTGGAACTATGTCTGGCCACTTGTGATGGAATATTAAAAGTCAGAAAAAAAGAATTATATATGTATTTATGACTGGGTCACCTTGCTGTGTGGTAGAAAATTGACAGAACACTGCAAATCAGCTATAATTGAAAAAAAATAATTGCAAAAAGAAAAATAAAGTCAGGAAGCCAGAATGGGGAGTTCTCAGTCCTTATGATAGCAGAGCCCAGTGGGAAGAAGAGAGACTTCCTCTTTCAAGTGCTCAGCCAATGACAGACTCTCATAACTCAGTCAATGAGAAGACTCTATAGTTTGAACTCAATTTTTTCGATGGACTCTCTTTACCATAGCCTTCTCAAAGTTCTCTTTCCCTCTTTAAGGGTTTTCTTTTCTTGATTTAGGGGACTTGAACATGGCTTGCCATATTTACAGATCCCAAACTGTAATTCATTGCTGATCTTGAGTAAAACCAAATTTGCTGGAGACATAACTGGCAGTCTATTTATTTTAGAATGGGGGTTGAGAGAGTTGAAGAATAATGGGGATTGACTGTTAAGGTATACGGGCTGGGCTTATTAGGGTGGCAAATTTGTTCTAAGATTGATTATGTTTGCACACGTCTGTGAATATACTAAAAAACAATGGGTTATACAATTTAAAGGGGTGAATTTCTGGTATGCATATTTTGTCTCAATAAAGATATTCTGTCAAAAACAAACCTCACTCCTCTAGTCCCTCCATAAAAGCTTGGCTGCTAAAGAGGAGGTGTTGGTATTTGAGTGTCTGTGTGCTGGGACCTCAGGAATGGCCTCCTAAACTTTATTTGCTTCTAAGTGGCAGTATGGGTTAATTCAAGAAATTTTGATGAAGAGCTATAACCTTTTGGTTCAAGTTTTCCAGAGAATGATATTTTCACTGAGACGTCAAAGCAGAGGGAGGCTCTACTGAGATCTCATGCAAGAGGCAGTGGGTGACAGGTCAGCAGCCAGCCAAAGTTGTCCTCTGGCTTTACTCGCATTACCGGACTTCTCCCTATGAGCTGTGTTCTCTCGGCCACTATGTTTCTGAATGGTCATTTCTGCCTCAGACACTCCCTGTACTGTGTGGACCACTTGGGACATTCTGCTTGCACTACAAAGTAAGCAGAAGTCTTTGACTAGGCATTCTCTCATTCAGTCATTTATTCTAGATTAACACTTATGCAATCTGCTACATCCCAAGGGGGCCAGAATGAAAAATGCTTAACATATTGGCGTTTCCCTAGGACTGCTTAGGGTCTACTGAAAAGTTACCCATGAACCTACACAGCTATAATAGAAAGTAGAATTGGGGGTATTTTGTTTTGGGAGATGAGATACTTACTTAGGTAAAGTAATTCTTAAGGCCATTATTTAAAGATAAATTTAATCCATGCAAAGAGCTTTTACAGAATATCAATGATAGGCTATGAGGCCCTAAAGAGCAGGTTTTTTTTTTTAACTAATAATTTTCACAGCCAGCCAGAGTTGAAAATCTCTGCTCTCAACAATTTATTAAAAAGTAGAAGAAAATATATAGCTATACTTACTACATATTCCGCAAGCAAATTTTGGCTACATAGCTTAACAGAAATATTTTCTGACTTGTGAATCTAGTTATATAGAAAGAAATTTGTCAAGCAATTGATTTAAACATAGTTTTCAAGCTCTTTGGTCTCAGGACCTATTATGCTTTTAAATATTGAAGAGTCAAAGAGCTTTTGTTTATGTGGGTTATATCCACAGGTAATTGACTCTATTACTGTTTTATAAATTAAAAATTAGAAATTTTAAAAATATTTTATATTAATTTGTTTAAAAATAAAGTTAACATTCCCATTACATGCCAACACCAAGAGCATAGTTTTCTAAACAATAACTACATTTTCAAAAACAAAACAGTTTCATGAGAGGAGAGGCATTCTTTCATATTTTGTCAATCTTTTTAATGTCTGGCTTAATAGGAGACAGCTGGATTCTCATCTCTGGCATCCAATCTGTTGTGATATCCACATGATACAGTCGCTGGAAAACTCTACTGGACCCTCAAGAGACAATGAGAAAGAACAAGGCAAATGACGTTCTTGCATTTTTATGAAAAATAGTTTCCATGCTGGGGACTTCACTGAAAGATTCTCAAGGATTCCCCCATTACATTCATTTTCATAACAATTCTGTCATTGAAGAAAAATGAGGAGACTGAGGCTTGGGAAGGTAAGGAACCTGTCCAGAATCACACGGTGGTGACAGTGCTGGGATATGCTTCCAGGTGGTTAGCTGTGAAGTAGGAGTTCAGTCAACACACATTACCTCTCATCTGCTCACTCATTACTTAATAGTCACTTCATTTCTTTACTCATCTACTGCTGAGATTCAGAGTATCTTGTTCCCCTTAGACTTTCTTGAAGAACTTAACAGACTCAAGAGTAGTTTTTCTCAAATTTTTTCCAAATATCTCAAAGCAACTTTCTAATTACTTTGGAATTACTTTCTAATTACTAAGAGGTATTTTAGAGTCTCAACAGACTAAAATTTCATGAGAAAATGACTTTTCTTATCCTTACAAATTTCAGATCATTGGAAAGGATAATATTGGAAATAAAAGCTTTATTTAATTTTTCTTTAGTTTTAAATACAGTGTGATCTATTTTAACCCAATATTTGACATTCTAATAAGTTTTGTCTCAAAAAAAAAAAAAAAACCAGCAAACATTGTTGCAGTGAAATATAAATGGGATAGAATATAGAGAGCTTCAGATTTATAATACAACGTTTTTAATGCAGGAATTTTAAGAAAGTTTTTTTTTTAATCACAAATATACAGCTATAAAAGTTACAATTACTGAGCAAAAATCAGGCTCTGATTACATTTTCCCTTCCTATAAGAGCAACGTATTTTCCTATTTGCCATCAGCACCATCAGTGTTTATCACTTAACAATTCTCTTTTATTATGGTAGATGAAGCCCAGAATCACACACAGGCACACACAAAACACAGCTATATTGAATGACATTTTTTTTTGTGTGTAGAGGTTTTTGTTTTTGAATTTATTTTTTCTTTTTTTTGTAGATGTCATTTGCAAGTCCTAGATCCCTATCTTATGCTTAATAGACTGTCCCATATATCATAATTCGTGCTCCTTCTTTATTATTCAAATTGTACCTATTCCTGCTGTAAGAATTCAGATAGTAGCAGAAGTAAATGATTTTTAAAATAATTCAGTGAATTTTATTATATTTATAGATGTACAAACACCATTACAACCTAATTTTAGAACATTTCCATCCCAAACCCCCAGTCCAGTCCATCCCTTCCTCCCCCTACCTGTCTCTTTTGGTAAGAGTTTTCAAAAGTCTGAGTCTGTTTCTGTTCTGCAAATAAGTTCATTTGTATCCCTTTTTTTTAAGATTCCACATATAAATGACATTGTATGATGTTTTTCTCTCACTGTCTGACTAACTTCATTTAGTATGATAAGTTCTCCGTCCATCCATGTTGCTGCAACTGCCATATTTCATTCTTTTTATGGCTGAGTAATATTCCATTGCATATATGCACCACATCTTTGTCCATTCCTCAGTTGATAGACAATAAATGATAACTTTAATGCTATCTTGCACATACTCACAAACATTAAAATATATGTAAGTGCTCTGATACATAAACACTTCTTAATTATTCTTTAAAAAATAATCAAGATAAAACTATGAACACAAGCTCATTTCCAAGATAACTGCAGAAAAAAATTGGAAAGCTCACCAAAAAATTTCCCCTTCTAAGGGTTTCCCATTTAATCTTTCTTTATTTCCTTATGAATCTTAGAATAACTGATAGAGACAACTAAGATCATTCTTCCAAAAATTTAAGTTGAACAAAATAGTTTACATGCAATAGCGTACAGGTTATAACAAATTCAAGTAGCTGTGCATACATTATTAGTTATATTTACCCTTAATTCTTTTACTCTGAGTTGCAAATTTTAGAAGTTTTTTTAGAAGTGTTACAAATTTTGGTATGAGAATTATTTTTTCACATACACTTTCCATTTTGATATTGTATTATACTTTGAAAATAGCCCCATGAAAGAGATTGGTAACATTGTAAAAATTGTAAAGAAAATTCTGAGACATAATCTTCAAAAACCCTTGAATATGAGGTTTTTTGCAACTAGAAAGAAAGAAAGAAAAAGAAAGAAAGAAAGAGGGAAAGAAAGAAAGAAAGAAAAAAAAAGAAAGAAAGAAAGAAAAGAAAGCACATATAAGGATTTGGTCATTATTTGTTTCCTCTCAAGGGTGGTCACGTTTCTTAGAAATCATACGTTTATGAACAAAGTTGCCTGTGTTTTGTTTGAATAAATTTTTTAAAAATGATTTTTATATCTCTCTTCCTATAAGTGATTATATTTCACATCTAGTATAGTAACAAATACATTTAGATTAACACAGTTTTAGAGATTTATACTATCCAATTTCCATTAACATAAATTACATTTAACCTAACAGTTCTTTTAAAGAGCCTCAGAACTTTTACTTTTGCTTTTTTTTAAAAACTTTTGCTTTTTTTTTTTTTTTTTTTGTCTTTTTGCTATTTCTTTGGGCCGCTCCCGCAGCATATGGAGGTTCCCAGGCTAGGGCTTGAATCGGACCTGTAGCCACTGGCCTACGCCAGAGCCAAAGCAACGCAGAATCTGAGCCCTGTCTGCAACCTACACCACAGCTCAAGGCAACGCCGGATCCTTAACCCACTGAGCAAGGGCAGGGACCGAACCTGCAACCTCATGGTTCCTAGTCGGATTCGTTAACCACTGTGCCACGACGGGAACTCCAACTTTTGATTTTTTGAACTCAGCATTTTTAGTGGGTATGCTAATGATTTTATCAACAGGTCTGCTATTTCTTAAAATGAAGGAAAGCAAACTCTTTCACCCAGCAGGGTATCACATTAATTCCAGAATTTTTCTAGAAATAACCTAGAATACCTATAAAATGCCTCTTTTATATTTGTGGCAGAGCTGATAGAAAAGTAAAACAGAGGTTTTTCCCAATCCTTGAAAAACTATTTGAGCTTCTATAACATTATGCACAATTATTCCATTTTATTTGGGTAAAAAAATTCTCAAAGTGGAAATTTGCTTGTAGGGCAATCTGTAGATTTGATATGGTAACCGGACTTAATGGTGAAGATATGCCACTTTGGTTTTCTTTGCCACAATATCTATTTTAATCTAATTAAATTCATTGGATCACTCAAAAGAGCTGAAAGTGATTGAATATTTGTTGGACATCATATGTATATGATAAATCTAGATATATTTCAACTATAAGGAGCAGTTTACTTACTAATTTGGATGCCAATATTGCCTGGGGGCTATTGCATTTCATTTTAAAAGAAAGTTTCTTTTTCGTAGTCTCATTTAAAGAGTATGAAAATCATCTACCTATCTATTCTGACAAGTCACTTTGCTGTGCACCAGAAACTAACACACAGCTTTGTAAATCAACTATTCTTGATAAAAAATAATAAAAAGTAAAGTAGACCTAAACTTCCCTTAGCACCTACATTGTCACTAAAATAAAAGTTTACCATTAATTTCAAACGTACCTCAAACAATTGCAAACCACAGGCAAAAATTTGCCTTGAAGGTTAACACCTAGAGACACATCTTCATTATTTTTGTCATCCCAATAGGTTTGCCTTTTTAAAATTGCTTAGTCATTTATTTTTTAAGATAAACAATCTTTTGCATTAATATGTTAAAATACATCTTTTGGAGAAACTTTCATAATTTTATTTTTTCAATTAAGTCTGTATATATTTAAGGTGTACAACATAACGATTTGATGTACATGTACATAGTGAAAGGATTGCTAGAGTCAAGCTAATTAACATGTTATTTGCTCACATAGTTATCATGTATTTTGGTAATAGGAATACCTGGGATCTACTGTCTTAGTAGACTTCCAGAATGCAATGTACATGAGATCACTAGACTTATTCATCCTACATAACTGCAACTTTATACACTTTGACCAACATATCTGCATTTCTCCTACCTCCTCACACTTGAAAACAATCATTCTACTCTCTCCTTCTAAGTATTTGACTTTTTTAAGATTTCACATATAAATGAGATCATGAAGGTTTTTCATTCTGTGTCTGGTTTGTTTCACTTAGCGTAATGTCCTCCAGTTCATTCATGTTGCTGCGAATGGCAGGGTCTCTCTCTCTCTCTTTTTTAAGGCTGAATAATTTTTGATCATATACAGACACACAAACACACATCCATTTATGGACACTTAGATGGTTTCTACATCTTGGCTGTTGTGAATAATGCTTCAATGAACATGGGAACACAGATAACTCTTCAAGGCATTAAATGAGATTCATTTCCTTCGGGCATATTACAGGAGAGAAATTGTTGAATCATACAGCAGCTCTATTTTAAGTTTTCTGAGGGAACTCCATACTGTTTTCCATGATGGCTTTACCAATTTATATTCCCACAAAGAGCATACATGTGTCCTGTTTTCAGCACAGCCTCACCAATACTTGTCATATTTTATTTTAATTTTTTTAAATAATAGGCATTCCAACAGATGTGAGGTGCTATCTCATTATGATTCAGTTGCATAATCATGATGACTAGTGATACTGAACACCTTTTCATATACTTGGTCTTTATATGTCTTCTTTGGAAAAATGCCTAATCAGATCCTTGGCTCATTTTTAATTGTGTTACTTGTTTTATTACTATTGAGTTGTATGAGTTCCTTATATATTTTAGGAATTAATCTCTTATCAGATATATCGTTTGCAAATATTTACTACCATTCTATTGTTTATCTTTTCATTGTGTTTATTGTTTCCTTTGTTATGTAGAAGTTTCCTAGTTTTACGTTGTCCCACTTGTTTATTTCTGCTTTTCTTTTTTGCCTGAGCTTTGGTGTCATTCCAAAAAGTTATAGTCAAAACAAATGTCAAGGAAATTCCCCCTCATGTTTTCATGTTTTCTCCTGGGAGTTTTATGGCTTCAGGTCTTATGTTTAAGTCTTCAATCTATTTTGTGAGTTGGTTTTTGTGTATAATGTACGATAAAGATCCAGTTTCATTCTTTGCATGTGGATAACTGTTTTTCCCACCACTATTTGTTGAGGAGACAATTCTCTCCCTATTGTGTATTCTTGGAGCCCCTAACAAAATATAATTGACCATACATGCTTGAGTACATTTCTGGGCTCTCTTTTTGTTCTATTGGTCTACATATCTTTTTTTTTAAATGCCTATAATATACTCTTTTGATTACATCTTTGTAATGTAATTTGAAGTCAGGAAGTTTGATGCCACCAACCCTGGTCTTCTTTCTCAAGATTTTAGCAAGATGAGATTAAGATGGCAGAAAAGAAGGACTAGAGCTCAACTTCTCTCATAAGAACAACAAAATTACAACCAAATGCTGAGCCACCATCAATGAAATGGACTGTAAACTTTCAAAAAGATATCCTACCAAAGAAGACAAAGAAGAGGACACATCAGGAGGTAGGAGGGGCAATTATGTGATATAAGCAACCCCATACCTCCAGGGTGGGACATGCCACAGACTGGAAAATAACTGTATCACAGAGATTCATCTACAGGAATATTCATCAGTGTGTGTTTCTCTGAAGGTGGCCATTTTGGGAAAATCTGGGCTCACCCATCAGCGCTGAGAAGCCCTCCAGGCCAAACAACAATCAGCTCCACCTACCAGTGGGCAGGCATCAGTCCCTCCCATCAGGAAGCCTACAGCAAGCACCCATACCACCTTCAGTCACAAGGGGGCAGACACCAAAAATCTACAAAAATGAAAAGAGAGAGAACTATAACTATAACTCAGATAAGGGAGAAAGAAAAAAAATCCAGGAAAATCAGCTTAGTGATCAGGAGATTGTCAGCCTCCAGGAAAAAGACTTTAGACTGTTGATGCTGAAGATGATGCAAAACACTGGAAATAAACTGGAGGCAAACATGGATAATTTACAGGAAACACTGAGCAAAGAGATACAAGATATTAAACTTAAGCAAGAAGAGATGCAAAATACAATAACCGAAATAAAAAATTCATTGGAAGCAGCCAGCAGCAGAATACAGGACGCAGAAGAACAAATAAGCGAGGTGGAGGACAGACTAGTGGAAATCACTAATACAGAACAGAAAAGAGAAAAAATATTGAAAAGAAATGAGGAGAGTCTCAGAGAACTCTTGGACAACGTTAAAAGCACCAACATCCATATTATACGGGTACCAGAAGGAGAAGAGAGAGAGAAGGGGACAGAAAAAAAATTCAAAGAGATAATAGCCAAAAACTTCCCTAACATGGGAAAGGAACACTCACTCAAATCCAGGAAGCTCAATGAGTACCATATAAAATAACCCAAGGAGGAATACCCTAAGACACATATTAATCAAACTGACCAAAATTAAAGACAGAGAAAATATTGAAAGCAGCTAGGGAAAAGAAACAAATAACATACAAGGGAACCCTGCTAAGGTTATCAACAGATTTTTTAGCAGAAACTCTTCAGGCCAGAAGGGATTGGCATGATAAATTTACTTATATTTAATGTGATGAAAGGAAAAAAATTCAAACCAAGATTACTTGACCCAGCAAGGCTCTCATTCAGATTTGAAGTCAAAAGCTTTATAGATAAGCAAAAGTTAAGAGAATTCAGAAACACTAAACCAACTTTACAACAAATATTAAATGAACTTCTCTAGGCAGAAAAGAAAAGGCCATGACCAGAAACAAAAATACCACAAATGGCAAGGCTAACAAGTAAAGGCATATGTACAATAAGGATAAGAAATCAACCATGCAAAATTATGCTACCAAAATCAGAAATTGTGAGAAGAGGAGGGTACAAATGCAGGACACTACACATGCACTTGCAATTAAGATACCAAAAACTTAAAACAATCTCATATATATGTAGACACCTGTATCAAAACTTCGGGGTAACAGCAAGCCAAAATATATACACACAAAAATAAGAAAAATCAACTCAAATACAATACTAAAGATAGTCGTCAATGCACAAGAGGAGAGAACAAGAGAAGAAAAAAGAGCAACAAAACAAAATCCAAAACAATGAATAAAATAGTCATAAGAACATGCATATCAAAAATTACCTTAAATGTTAATGGTTTAAACACCCAAACCAAAAGGCATAGACTGGCTGATGGATACACAAACAAGACCCATATATATGCTGTCTTCAAGAGACCTACTTCACTTATATAAAACATATAAAAATTGAAAGTGAAAGGGTGGAAGAAAATATTCCATGCAAAAGGGAATCCAAAGAAAGCTGGAGTAGCAATACTCGTATCAGACAAAATGACCTTAAAATGAAGACTATTTTAAGAGACAAGGAAGGACACTAGATAATGATCATAGGATCAATCCAAGAAGAAGATATAATAATATTAATTATCTACGCACCCAACATGGGATCACCACAATATATAAGGCAATTGCTAAAAACCTTAAAAGGAGAAATTGGCAGTAACACAGTAATAGTGGGGGATTTTAACACCCCACTTATAGCAATGGACAGATCATCCAGACAGGAAATCAATAAGGAAACACAGGCCCTGAATGAAGCATTAGACCAGATGACATAATACACATTTATAGGACATTCCATCCAAAAGCAACAAAATACACATTCCGTTGCACATTCAAGTGCACATGGAATATTTCCTAGGATTGATCACATCCTAGGCTACAATTCAAGCCTTGGTAACTTTAAGAAAATTGAAATCATATCAAGCATCTTTTCCAACAATGCTATATGACAGGAAATCAACAACAAAAAAACTGCAAAAAAAAACAAAGACGTGGGGACTAAGCAATATGCTACTAAACAACCAATGGCTCACTGAAGAAATCAAAGAGGAAATTAAAAAATACCTAGAAGGAAATGACAAAAAGTTATGACACTCCAAAACCTATAGGATGCAACAAAAGCAGTTCTAAAAGTGAAGTTTCTAGCAATACAAGCCTACCTCAGCAAACAAGAAAAAGCTCAAATAAGCAACCTAACTTTACATCTAAGTCATCTGGAGAGAGAAGAACAAACAAGACCTAACGTTAGTAGAAGGAAAGAAATCATAAAGATCAGAGCAGAAATCAATGAAATAGAAACAAAGAAAATCAAAGAAAATATCAATGAAACTAAAAGATGGTTCTTTGAAAAGATCAACAAAATTGATGAACCCTTAGCCAGACTTATCAAGAAAAAAAGTGATAGGATTCAAATCAATAAATTTAGAAATGAAAAAGGAGAAGTAACAACAGACATCACTAAAATACAAAGGATCATAAGAGATTACTGTATACAACTACAAGCAAATGAAACAGAAAACCTAAAGAAATGGACAAAATCTTAGAGAAATACAATCTTCCCAGAGTAAACCAAGATGAAATAGAAAAGATGAATGGACAAGTACTGACTGAAAGTGTGATTTAAAAACTTCCAACAAACAAAAGTCCTGCACCAGATGGTTTCATAGGCAAATTCTATAAAACGTTTAGAGAAGATTTAACATCTATCCTTCTGAAACTATTCCAAAAAATTTCAGAAGAAGGGATACTCCCAAACTCATTCTATGAGGCCACCATCACCCTGATACCAAAACCAGAGAAAGATACCACAAAAAAAGAAAACTACAGGCCAATTTCACTGATGAACATAGATGAACAAATCCTCAACAAAATATTGGCAAACCAAATCCAACAATACAATAAAAGAATTGTACCCCATGATCAAGAGGGATTTATCACGGGGATGCAAGTATTCTTCAATATCCACAAATCAATCAGTGTGATACACTACATTAACAAACTGAAGAATAAAAACCATATGATCTTCTCAATAGACATGGAAAAAGCCTTTGACAAAATCCAATGCCTCTTTCTGATAAAAACCCTCAGAAAGTAGGCATAGAGGGAAATTACCTCAACATAGTAAGGCCATATATGACAAACTCATATAGCTAACATCATTCTCACTGGTGAAAAGCTAAAAGAATTCCCACTGAGATCAGGAGCAAGACAAGGATGTCTGCTCTTACCACTACTATTAAACATACGTTTGGAAGTCCTAGCCACAGCAACCAGAGAAGTAAAAGAAATAAAAGGAATCCAAATTGGAAAGGAAGAAGTAAAACTACTACTATTTGCAGATGACATGATGCTATACCTAGAGAATCCTAAACACTCTACCAGAAAACTGTTAGAGCTCATTAATGAATTTGTCAAAGTCACAGGTTACAAAATTAATATACAGAAATTGATGGCATTTATATATACTAACAATGAAAGTGCAGAAAGAGAAATTAGGGAAGCAATCCCATTTACCATCACATCCAAAAGAATAAGATACTTAGGAATAAACCTACCTAAAGAGGCAAAAGACCTGTACTCTGTAAACTATGACATTGATGAAAGAAATCAAAGATGGTACAAATAGATGGAAGGACATACCATGCTCGTGGATTGGAAGAGTCAATATTATCAAAATGAGTATACTACCCAAGGCAATCTACAGATTCAATGAAATCCCTATCAAATTACTAAGGATATTTTTCACAGAACTAGAACAAAATATTTTAAAGTTTGTTTGGAAGCACAAAAGACCAAAAATAGCCAAAGACATCTTGAAAAAGAAACATGGAGCTGGAGGAATCAGGCTCCCTGACCTCAGACTATACTCCAAAGCAACAATCATCAAAACCCATATAGTACTGGCACAAAGACAGAAATACTGATCAGTGGAACAGGATAGAAAGTCCAGGATTAAACCATTAGCACCTACAGCCAACTAATCTATGACAAAGGAGGCAAGAATATACAATGGAGAAAAGACAGCCTGTTCAATAAGTGGTGCTGGGAAAACTGGACAGCCACATGGAAAAGAATGAAATTAGAACACTCCCTAACACCATACACAAAAATAAACTCAAAATGGATTAAAGACCTATATATAACACCAGACACCATAAAACTCTTAGAGGAAAACATAGGCCAAACACTCTCCGACATAAACGACAGCAACATCTTCTCAGATCCACCTCTTAGAGTATTGACAATAAAAACAAAAATAAACAAATGGACTTAACTAAAATTAATAGTTTCTGCACAGCAAAGGAAACCCTAAACAAAACAAAAAGACAACCCACAGAATGGGAGAAAATGTTTGCAAATGAATTTACTGACAAGGGATTAATCTCCAAAATTTATAAACACCTTCTGCAGCTCAATACCAAAAAAACAAACAAACCCATCAAAAAATGGGAAGAAGTTCTAAACAGACAATTCTCCAAAGAAGACATATGGATGGCCAAAAAACACAGGAAAAAATGTTCAACATCACTCATTATTAGAGAAATGCAAATCAAAACCAATCGAGGTACCACCTTACACCAGCCAGAATGGCAATCATCAAAAAGTCTACAAACAATAAGAGCTGAAGAGGGTGTGGAGAAAAAGGAACTGTATCACACTGTTGGTGGGAATGTAAATTGGTGCAACCACTGTGGAAACAGTATGGAGATTCCACAGAAAATTAAAAATAGAACTAGCATTTGATCCAGCAATCCCACTCCTGGGCATCTATCCAGAGAAAACCATGACTCACAAAGACACATGTACTCCAATGTTCATTGCAGCACTATTTGCAATAGCCAGGACATGGAAACAACCTAAATGTCCATCAACAGAGGAGTGGATCAAGAAGATGTGGTACATATACAAAATGGAATATTACTCAGCCATTAAAAGGAAAGAAATGGTGTTATTTTTAGCAACATGGATGGACCTAGAAATTATCATGCTAAGTGAAGTCAGATAATGAGACACCAACATCAAATGCTATCACTGACATGTGGAATCTGAAAAAAAAGGACACAATGAACTTCTTTGCAGAAGAGATACTGACTCACAGACTTTGAAAAACTTATGGTTTCCATATGATTCAGGTTGTGGTGTGGGGGGATGCACTGGGGGTTTGGGATGGAAATGCTGTAAAATTTGGTTGTGATGATTGCTGTATACCTACAAATGTAATAAAATTCATTAAGTAATTAAAAAAAGATTGCTTTAGCTAGTCAGAGTCTTTTGTTGTTCCATACAGATTTGTAATTATTTTTTTATTTCTATGAAGAATATCATTAGAACTTTTACAGGAGTTTCATTGATTCTGTATTGCTTTGGGTAGTATGGGCATTTTAACAACATTTGTATCAAAAGGATTTTCCTCTAGGATCAAGTGGAATTTATCCCTGGATATGAGGTAAGTTTAGTATTTGCACGTCAGTCAGTGTAATATATTGCATAAATAGAATGAAAAATAAAAACCACATGATTATCAAAATAGATACAGAAAATGTAGTTTAAAAAGTCAAACATCTACTCATGATAAAACCTCTCAACAAAATAAGTATAAAAGGAATTTTTTCCTCAATTTAGTAAGACCATTTATGAGAATCTCACATCTAACATTATATTCATGGGGAAAATTGAAAGTAATTCTTTAATATAAGATACAAGGAAAAGACACCCAGTCTTACCACTTTCATTCAACGTTGTAATGGAAGTACTAGCAAGAGCAATCAGATAAGAAAAAGAGATAAAATCCTCCAAATCAGAAAGAAGGAAGCAAAATGGTCTTTATTTGAAGATGACATGATTGTATAAGCATTCATTTTAACATTGTATTTGAGACCCATTGATTTTTTTGGAGGGAAAGTGCCATTAAAACATATACACAAAATGTATTCATTATACTTTAATAATACATTTTATTTTTGTGAGTAATACTTTTTTTTTGGATTTTGGCTTTTGAGGCCTTTGTAATGTTGGAATACGGGTGACCCAAACATTACATTTCTGTAGCCATCTTGAATTTAAAACGAGGTGAGAAATGAAATCAACAACAAAAGTAAATCATATGGAAACCATAATATAACATTTATTATATGTAAAGCAGATACAAGCAGCAGTGGAAAAATCAAGCTCCCTCCTCCCAAGCTTCCTGCAGGTAGCTATCCCCCAAGAGAAAGAAGATATGAAAAGTCTAGGACAGCAGTTCTCAATGTATGGTTTCAGGACTAGCAACATCTGCATTGTCTAAGAACTTGCCAGAAACACAAATTATCAGGTGCCTTTCAAGACATTCTGAATCAGAAATCCTGGGCAGAGGGTGCCTAAAATGTATTTAGCAAGTCCTCCAGGTGATTCTGAGGCAAACTAAAACTTTGAAACAACCAGTTTATTTTCAGTTTCTTCTTCCAAAACATTTTTATTGAATTATAGGGCTGATTATACCAGTGGAACTACCTTCATATGAGAGAAAATATTAGGAGTGGGTAAGAGTATTTAGTCCCTAAACTTTATTTTGAATTATAATGGTTATTGACTTGATTGACTCACTTTAGTTTTATTTTAGAGTAATATTATTGGAAATTCCAGATCAATTGAATAGTTTACAGGTATCCAGGAAGAGAAGAGTTGACACTGAGATTGTTTTAGAAAAATGGGATGTAAACTTGACCATAAATATGAATGATAAATTCCGACTTCATAAACTGTGATCTAAATAGGAATCCATGTTTACAATTTTTTGCCCTTCTTTGGATGGTTGGCATTTGAGGTTTCTTTAGTCAATACTCAGGAACTGCAGCACAGTTGCCAAAGGGCCAGAATTCATACAAGTCATCGGGTAGCTTATCTTACCTTTACTTGTTTATTGCTGGACTTTCTGGCACATGAGCATAATCTGAAGAACATAGTGATATAAATAGCCTAAATTAAGCAGTCTCCTTCAATGAGTGACTATGTTCCCTTAGGAAATTTGCTAAACTTCTCAGCCTTATTACAACAAACACACAAACAAAAATTTAGGGTTTTTTTTTTAAAGAATTTTATAGAAAACTTGAATTGTGTGAGTTTTCTGTTTTATGCATTAGGAAATTCAGAGAAAAAATGGTTGCCAGGTTGAAATATTTATATGTTATCTTAAAGTATGTAATTCCTTCCATTAATTTCCTGCTTTTATTTTACTTTTGCCTTGATTTTTTTTTAAATTTTATCATATTGTATTGCAGCCAATACTTACTGTGTATTTACTGTTTATACTGTTCTGTGCTAAGTGCTTGACAATCATGTACTTGCAAAGCTCTGTGAGGTGGGTAGTTATTTTATTGTAAATTATTTTATAAGCATCCTCCAATCCTTCTGATTATGGCAAAGGTTAAACAGACAAATACACACGTTAATCTCTCAGACTCACCTATCTCATTCATAAGTTGGGAATAGTCCTAGTACATAGTACAAATAGAGACACAAAATACTCCTTAACTCTTTATTGTTCTGGTTTGCAGAGTGAACTGCTACTTGACAGTATTCATGAGAGAATCTTTATATAATGAACGTTACATCTTCTATTTATCCTTTTCAAGGAGACTCATGCAGCCTTTCAACTTTTAAATTACCAAAGAGAAGAATTTCTTGAGAAAAAGTGGAAAGGAAAAGATAAGAGATTAATTCACATGAATTAGGGATGTCAATAAAATCTTTTTTTTTTTTTTTTTTTTTTTTTGTCTTTTTGCTATTTCTTTGGGCCGTTTCCGCGGCATATGGAGGTTCCCAGGCTAGGGGTCGAATCGGAGCTGCAGCCACCGGCCTACGCCAGAGCCACAGCAACGCGGGATCCGAGCCGCGTCTGAGACCTACACCACAGCTCACGGCAACGCCGGATCATTAACCCACTGAGCAAGGGCAGGGACCGAACCCGCAACCTCATGGTTCCCAGTCGGATTCGTTAACCACTGCGGCACGACGGGAACTCCAATAAAATCTTAAAATAATTCCAGGAAATAAAGGTGCCCAGATTTTAAAAAGTCATTCTCAAAGTGAATGTTACATGGCAAAAGGAAAATTTTACAAAAGGGATGTCTTTTGCCAAGAGAACAAAGACACCCACAAAACCTGGCCGGATTCTATGTAAATTAGATTTCAGAAGGGCTGAAAGGGAGTTCCAGCTGTGGTTTATCAGGTTAAAGATCTGGAATTGTCTCTGCAGTGGCTCAGGTTGCTGTGGAGGTGCAACTTCAATCCCCAGCCAGGAGCAGTGGGGTAATGAACTGGTGTTGGTGCAGCTGTGGCATAGGTTGCAGCTCAGATTCAATCCCTAGCCTGAGATGCCATATGCCCAGGTATGGCAAAAAAATTTTAAAAAAAAGAAAAGAAAAGAAAGGAAAGGCTAAAAGATGTCTACGAATTCCATAGAGGATCTTTTCATATAAAATAAAAAGTGCAGGAGTTCCTGTCATGGCGCAGTGGTGAATGAATCTGACTAGGAACCATGAGGTTGTGGGTTCGATCCCTGGCCTTGCTCAGTGGGTTAAAGATCTGGCGTTGCTGTGAGCTGTGGTGTAGGTTGCAGACGCGGCTCAGATCCCGCGTTGCTGTGGCTTTGGCATAGGCCGGTGGCTACAGCTCCAATTAGACCCCTAGCCTGGGAACCTCCATATGCCGCAGGAGTGGCCCAAGAAATGGCAAAAAGACAAAAAGACAAAAAAAAAAAAAAAAAAGTTCAATACCATTAGCCACATTCAAGCACTCCCAGGGCTTGTTAGTCAATTTGATACAATTGACCTTTCCGTATTCCTTGAATATAATTCATTCGCTCATTTAGGGACCCATTCCCTGAAAGCAGGAAGTGGAAGTTTAAGGTTTATAGGACAGGATGGTACCTTTCCCACTCACAGCCCCTGTTCTTTCCCCTCCAACCCGCTCCACCACTAGCTCCAGTTTCTATGGATCTAGCAAAATTGTATCTGGGGAACAGATATATAAATAGCCAATTCTCAAGAAAGAAAAATCAGCAAATACCCTACATATGTGTATACTCAATTAATAGCAGAAAAATGTCAAAGAGATACCTATCAGAGTGGCCAAGATTGAAAAGAATGATAACACCCAGTGTCCATGTGAGTGTGACCAAAAGGCAAAAACTTACACTGTTGGTCAGGGAGTAATTTGATAATATTATCTAGAAAGCTGGAATTAGGTGACAAAAGTCCTGTAAAAATGCAAACATTTTATCCTAGAAATCCCATTTCTAGGAATTTATGCTCAGAAATGATTGAAGAAGGCAGAATGCTTGATCATAGCAAGCAGTGGAAAGTGTAGAAAATAATTGTATATAAAGACTTTTAATTATTAAAAATATGCTGTAAGGATCAAATTAAACCTCAGTTTTCCACAACTTGTTTGTAATAGCCAAAACTTAGAAAGAATCTAAATGTCTGAATCTATGTGACTATGTTAACCAAATTACAGTGCATTAACACAGCAGAACACTCCTTAGTGTAAAGTGGGAATATTGTGCCCTAATCTTGCAAGCCTACAGTAGGACATGTCCTTAAATTACCTGGCAGATCGCAGGTGTCAATTGGTGTTAGTTTCTCTTCTTTAAATATACACTCTCCTAGAAAGAGATGTATCCATCAGGACTCTTCCCATTGTGAGCCTCAGAAACATCACTCACACTTAAGTGGCTTAAGTAGAAAGGAGCAACCATTGACTCACATAATTGGGAAGTACAAAGGGCTAACCTTCAAGTGTGGGTGGATCTAGACCTTTAAAGAACACAGCTTCCCATGCTGTGGCAGGATGTACAGGTGTAAAATCCTACCAGTTTTTCAATCTCCTGTGAAATGAAGTGACTCCCTTTCTGTAGTTCTACAAAAATCCTAATTATGACTTCGCTGGCCCAGCATTTGGTCATGTGCCCACTCTAAACCAATCACTGTGACTAAGTTGGCCACCCTTGGGTCAAGAAACCAAACCTGGAGCCAGGAGTTCAAGCACCCAAAAGACATACTCTGATAGTGGGGGATTTCCCTAAAGTGAAATCAGAATGTTGTATTCAGGAGAAGGGAGGCTGGATGCAGATGTTCACTGTAGCATATAACAAATCACATCTTTATCCCTTGACAGAACCTGACATGTTGTCTTAAACACATGTACATAGAAGGGTCTTAATAAGCAGATGTTATACTTACGTTTAAAAAGTACCAGGAGCCCACAGAAGTGTCTTATTCTCCCCCTCCCCCACGCCATGGGTGGGTGTTATAATGCAGGTGTGTAAACTCAAATGTTAACAGCAAACCCCATCTTGGCTCCCTTGTTTATCCCTACAGCACTATTGTAAATTGTTGCCATGAGAATATGGGTGTTCTTTCAAGCTTATTATTATCACCACCTGCTTGTTGCACAATATGTAATAATAAACATCATCATAATGGAAGTCACAGAGTACAGTGGATGCTGCCAGCAACCCATACAAATAGCTATAAATAGTTAAAGATGAAAACCTATTTTTTACATGAACACATTTCAACCAAATCACAGTCATCTTTTAATAAGGACAGGGCAAACACTCCCATCAATTCAGCTAATTGCTAGGCTGACTTAAGTACATACATGTTAAATATCATAAAGGAAAATAATATTCCTGTATAGAGAATGCTCAAGGCAATGCTTATTTCTTTCTCTCTTTTTGGATCGTAACATTCTGTGGTGTATTTTTCTCATAGTGTAATGAGCCAATTTTAGTGGAGATGAAAGCAGGGGGAATGACAGGATTGGCTCCAAGGACTTCATTCTTGCAGATTTCCATCATTTCTATCATGGCATTCCTTTTGTTAACCTCAAAAGATCATGCATGATCCAGTTTGGGGGCGGATTTTTTGCTCCATTGAATAGCCTACATAATGAGCCATTTGTGTCATGAATTTCTCACTCCATCCTCCCACCTAGTATGACTTAATGTCTTCTTTAAGTACTAACCTTAGCAGCCCTTATTGTGCGCGGGAGGAAGGAATGCCCCTCTCTGACATTTATTGAAATGAAAGTCTGTGAGGCTTTAGACACTGAGTTCTGCCTTTGAAACAAAAAGCAAATACACACACACAAAGCGCAAATAAAAACCCTAGGAACGTTCCTTGTGCTAAAACAAAGTCCTCCTGAGCTCCCTTCTTCTTGTCCCAGACTCTTCTCTTGCCAGTACATTCAAATTTTCTTCCTTAGCAGCTGGTTGTGACCTTGCGCCTAAGTTCTGGCCGGAAAAGAGAAAAGAAATAGGCATGTACCACATTTGGGATGTGTCCTTGAGTGATGCTTCCTTTTTGTTTCATATCCCCCTTCCTTCTGGCATAATGAAGATTTGGTGGTGAGCTGTTTGGACCATGCAAAGAGGGGAATACCTCAGCAATGCTGGAGCAACAGCCAGAACAACCTTGGGTCCTGGCAGCATCGCAGAGCAGAGCTTCCAATTGAGTTTGAATTTATCCATAAAATAGAAATAAATGCTAATCTTCAAGCCATGTTTCTTGGGGTCCCTGCTTCACAAAGCCCAACTGTTCACATAATAAAATCTATCCCTAAAAAAGGAACTGGGAA
Organism: Sus scrofa; assembly: GCF_054392235.1. Taxonomy (NCBI): domain Eukaryota; kingdom Metazoa; phylum Chordata; class Mammalia; order Artiodactyla; family Suidae; genus Sus; species Sus scrofa. The sequence continues at coordinate 51,713,150 of NC_139387.1, read as the reverse complement.
GAATTAAGTATTCAGTATTGTTTAGAAATACCAGTGGAATTAATTTCAATCAGCACATACACTTGTCTAATTGTACATAAAACAATAACAAAATTAATTGATGATTGAAGACATATACCACTGCTTAATATCCGTTCAAATCTTCACCAAATAAAACTCTTAAAGTCCACATGAACAGCTAAATGGTACATTTTTCTTTAAAGTTTTCCAGACTGAATATATCTAAACTTTTCCCACAGGGAACTCATTTCCGTGCTGTTTGAAGATACAAATAAATTAAGCAGGGATTGTAATGGATCCTTTCTTATCCACATTACCCAGATGTCAGTTTGGGTCACCTTGCCCTTAAGAAGTCTGATGCCCGCCCAAGATTTCTTCAGTTGGTAAGGTGTTTGATTTCTCAGTTACATTTGGCTCTGCTTTTTGGCCTCTGTCATGGTTGTCCAATCTGCATTGTGCAGCTGGGTAGTTATCTCTTCATTTCACAACTCTTTCTCTTAGATTTCCTCCCTCCCAAGTATGACTACATTGTGAAGCTGTGTGTGTCCACTAGAGATCCTCTGGCAATGGCAAATTATATGGAACAATATAGCAGTTACTTTCAAACTGTAAATTAGACATCCCTGTTCTTCAAAAACACTTTGGCCATGTGCACTTAGATTCCAGGAAGACATCATGTATTTGGACTTTGTTTCATTCTCTCTTCTGTTTTACCAATTTAACTTATAGTTGCCTTCTTGGATAGACTAGTTTAGTTTTCTCATTGTTAGGAGTATTGAATCCATATCCACAGGGCCACCTTTCCTTCTCTAAATATTTCATCACAGCACTTTCCTAAAAATGAGTGTTCTTTGCCTAAAATGAACTCTGGTGCCTACTGACTACATTTGGACCTGTCAGTTTGCCTCATGGGGGAAATAAATTGAATCTACCTTCTTTTGTGGTTAGATAGTTACTTCTTTGGTCTATGACTTCATAACTTGAAATTTAGGAAAATTTTATGATCTAGTTTCTTTAAAAAATTAGAATAGAATCCAATTGAATATATTGAACCCTCAAACTGAAACTGCACTGTCTTAACATTATTGCTTTTCTTCCAAGTGTAATCATCCTTGTCTTACCTCCTCCTGCTGTCTGCGTATTCTCTGAAGAATCATTTCCATGAATGATAGTCTTCAAGATCTTGACCTTAAGTTGCTCAACTGCAGCTCCAGGCTCAGATTTCCTACATCTCTGATGTCATGGGTCTACTTTCCATTCTCTTATGTCTACTTCATTCACTTCCTTGTTAAGCCTTGACTCCATAGACTTATTCAAATAAATACATTTATTACAGCTTCAGAATTCCCTGCTACTTTAAGCATCTTGGAAGCATATTCTCTTCATTGCCTCTATTTCTCCTATAGTGGCTAGTACAAAATACACTCAAAAAATATTTTTTACACTAAAAAGAATGAAAGAAATATTTCTTCCAGTGGCTAAAAAATGTTTTAAGTATCATTTTTTTTTTAACTTGTGGAAGAATGCAATTTTTTTTCCTCCCTAGCAGATTCCCAGGGAATTCAAGGCCAGATCCAGAGAACGTCTTGTTACAGAATCCTGTTCAAGATAATACCTATTTTTCTCTTCTGGTCAAAGGTAGGTTTTACATAAGTTTTTTATGTTCTCATTTGAGCTTAGAAGATTTATTACATTTTCCTCCTCTTTTTCACTTGGGCTTTTGGAGGAAAAAGTCAGATTTAGAATAGTATGTTAAGACTGATTTTTGAACATGTTCAAAAGATAGTCAGTAGTGGTCAAGTTCTTTCACTCCTCCCAGACCCCAGTGACCTGTAGGACCCTGTAAGCTCCTGTGTTCCTTCTTGAATTCTGTCGTGTTAGATTTAGGATTTTGGAAGACAGAGAATTTTAGAGAGCATATTTTATTTTCAGTGTTCTGATGCATGTAGGAACTTCTAAATTACTTTTAAGATGTTATAAGTAGGTTATTAAAATTAAGTAATTGATAATGGGTTTTTCCTCATTTATTCACTTTTTAGAGTAAGAAACAAAGAAAACATTATTTTGCCAAATCCTTTGCCAAGAAACACCCCCACATCTCTAGGGTACCTTTGAAGACAGAGGTATAGACTGTTGTGCCTATAGCCAGTGAAATGACCTCTGCCATCTTACAATCCAATCATGAACAGCAGGGTGGGTTCTCAGAAGCTATATATATGAAAAAGAAGAAACTATACCTAAACATGTTTTGTGGATATACTCTCATTTATATCCTCATTTCTGAGGCAGGAAATAGTACAGCTTTCCTGTAGACTGTGGGATTTACAGAACCCTTTGCAGGAAAGCCTTAAAGTGTCAGTCTTTGGACACCAGCTTAGATTTCTCAGTCATTTTTCCTCTAGTCAGTATTTTCAAAGGAATTTAGCTGGCACCAGACTCCATTTCTTCTGAATTCCTATAGTTACTTTAGTCTGCCATGTAATTTAAACCTCAGTATGCTTTTTGTGTTAATATTGTTGTAATTGTGTAGTGCTAGGGGTTTGCATGACATTGGAAGAAGAACAGAAAGCTTAACTTTGAATGTTGGCTTATTATTGACAATCCATTTGGATTTACCCAAATCACATTCTCCTTGAACCTTGGTTTCTCATGTGAAAAATGGGAACAAAAATTTAACTTTGCTAGATTTGTAGAATGATTTTATGTAAAAGTACCTTTTGCAAAGTATTCCCTGAATAAATATTAGCTACTATTATAAGTTACTATCTATTTTATTTTTCTTTTCTCCAATATAAATATAAATGGTATATTTATATTGGTATATTTATATTGGTATATATTATATATATATATATTTATATTGGTATATATTATATTGGTATATATTGGTATATATTGGTATATATTATATTGGTATATTTATATTTATATTTAAATGGTACATTTAAATATAAATGGTATATTCAGCAAGTATATTTCAAAAACATGAGAAGCCTAAAATTTCACAATGCTTGCACACTAACAATTTAGTTTACCCCTTTTTCAAGAATGCTGATAGGAGACATGAAAACCCCGGGTCAGAGACAAAAGACAATTTACTATTGACAGCAATGGCAATAAGGCAAAATGCTAGCATTTCTGTGCTTGTTCTTTAAGTCACATTTCCTACAGCAAAGAGGGACAGAAGCTACCTGTAAAGACAGTTAGTTGCTTTACAGGACAGGGACCCTAAGCTTAACGAACCCAATTATTTTTAGAGAAGTAACTCTGTCTGCCATTTGCTTCAAAAGGGGGCATCTTCCAAAGCTATAAGGAAACTTGCCTTTGTCTAGGGAACATTAACTATCTTTCAGGACTGTTTGGAACACAAACACCCTTAAAAATATAGCTGAGAACAAAGGGCAATCAGTGCCTTGCTCACACAACATGCAAGACGTATGAGAAATGTCAGAGACTCATGGAAAATTGTCTCCCATCTATATGACTATGGGATATAATCAAAAGATAGTGTTAAGGTTTAGTTAGCATGTTTTAACTATGATAGAATAATTGGGATCGGGCTTATTACCCTATAGTAAATAACTAGAAAACTGAAAAAACTACACATGGAAATGGTTTTCATTCATTGGACAATAGACAACAGATGACTCTGGTTTCTGAGATAAGAAAAATGAAAGCTAGGAGCTCTACAATTGCCCTGGCTTTCTGCTTAGAGGTTTTCTGAATCTCAGCGCAGCTAGGGAGATTCTAAACAAAGCATGGCAGACTTGTTGAATTAAGAAAATACAGAAAAGGATTTAGAGAAGCTGAGGTCCCTGGCATTTTTAGGGAAGACTATACAAGAAAAGGGACATGCATAGAAAGATTATTATCTGCATAATAATCCCTTTTGGATGGTGGCTGAATATTATGCATATGCTTAGAGGAGAACCTTATGAGGCTAAGTCAAAACAAAGGTTGAGAAGTTGTAAGATAAAGCAGTCCTGTCCTACAGTTCATATGAATCTGGGAGACATTCAAGTTCTAATCATCTAGGGGAGAGAGTCCTCATTAAACACCTGAGCCATCAGTAGAGATCCCAGAAAAGCTACACTTTAGTAGTGGGGCTAAACTACTATTAGATCAAAGCTACTCTAAATCTTCTTTAGAGCCTCAAAATGATAAGTCGATCACAGTAACTTATTATCTCTTGGAACAAAAGTCAATACTCCTAAAAAAATAAAATAAAGTTCAGAACTTGAAGACATAAAAATCACACTCTAATAAAACATTGCTACACATACAAAAAGCAGGAAAATATGACACATTAACAAGAAAAAAATAGAAAAAATATGACACATTATCAGTCAATAGAAATATATCTAGAGATGACATAAATGATGGACTTAAAAGAAAGTAACTTTAATGCCTTTAATACAATTATTAAAAATGTTCAAGAAATGAAAACAGAGCATAAGCATAATGAAAAGAAAATGGAAAAATATCAAAAAAGTTCCAAGTGGAACTTCTAGAAATGAAAAATAAAATATCGCAAATTAAAAATGCATTTTAAAGGATTAAAAGCAAGTTAGAAACTGTGAAAGAAATAATTGATGAACTTGAAAATATAACTAGTTAGAAACTATCCAAAATAAAGCAAAGAGAAGAAAAGGGTTAAAACTTCTAGCAGAACCTCTGTGACCTGTAGGAGGCAATATATGCAATAGGAAACCCAAAAGAGAGTAGAGATAAAAAAAATCTGAAAAAGCAATTGTTAAAAATTTATCAAATTTATTGAAAACTATACAGCTACAAATTCAAGGCTATCAGCAAACCCATGAAGGGAAAAAAGAAAAACCACAATTTTAAAAACCTATAATTAAAGAAAAAATATTAAAAACTACCGGGTAGAATAAAAGGCACATTGTATATAGAAGAATAAGTATATTTATAGCACATTTCTTGTCTGAAACTGACATAAAATAATAGAATGGCATCTATAAAATGACAAAAAAAATAAATTTAACAGCTTTCTATAGCTAGTAACAATATATTTTAAAAATTAAAAGTAAATAAATAATTTTTAAGATTGAATTAAGTTAGGAACATCATCCCCAGTAAACTAGCACTATAAAAAATATTTTAAAAATTCCTTCTGGTAGCAGGAAAATGGCATACCTTCTGGTTGGTATTTTTGGAAATTTATACCTATACAAAAAAGGTATATTTTCAGTGGAAATAGTAAATAAGTGGGTAATTGAAAAAAAATCTTATTTTAAAAATTTCTATTAAACAAAAAACAAACTAAACATAATTTAGTTTTCAGTGTATAAATCACACTTCTTATTTAAATTAATTTCTTTTTTGAAATTTATTTTTTATTGTCATATCCCCAACACACTTTTTTTTCCCCACCGTACAGCATGGGGACCCAGTTACACATACATGTACATAATTTTTTCTCCCATTGTTGTGCTGTGTTGTAAGTATCTAGACACAGTTTTCAATGCTACACAGCAGGATCTCATTGTAAATGCATTCCATGAACAATAGTTTGCATCTGTTGACCCCAAGCTCCCAATCCCTCCCACTTCCTCCTCCTCTCCTCCAGGCAACCACAAGTCTATTCTGAAAGTCCATGATTTTCTTTTCTGTGGAAAGGTTCATTTGTGCTGTGTATTAGATACTAGATATGAGTGATATAATATGGTATTTTTCTTTCTCTTTCTGACTTATTTCACTCAGTATGAGAGTCTCTAGTTCAATCCATGTTGCTGCAAATGGCATTATTTGGTTCTTTTTTATGGCCAAGTAGTATTCCATTGTGTATACATACCACATCTTCCTAATCCAATCATCTGTTGATAGACTGGTACCAAAACAGTACAGACCAACAAGCACATGAAAAAGTGCTCAACATCTCTGATTAGTAGAGAAATGCAATTCAAAACTACCATGAGATACCACCTCACACCAGGCAGAATGGCCATCGTTAATAAGTCCACGAATCACAAATGCTAGAGGGGGTGTGGAGAAAGGGGAACCCTCCTTCACTGTTCGTGGAGATGTAAGCTAGTACAGCCGCTATGGAGAACAGTATGGAGGTACCTTAGAAATCTATACATAGAACTACATTTGACCCAGCAATCCCATTCTTGGGCATATATCCAGACAAAACTTTCCTTGAAAAAGACACATGTTCATTGCAGCACTACTCACAATAGCCAAGACGTGGAAACAACCCAAATGTCCATCACAGATGATTGGATTAAATTAATTTCTAATTACTGTATTGTTGTGGTAAATTGTTTTCTTCACTTTATTTCAGATTATTTATTGCTAGTGCTTAGAAATACATATTATTTTATGTATATATTATATATGTATATATATAGTCATTTTATCCTCAAATAGAGAGTTTTACTACTTCCTTTTCAATGATACTGCCTTTTATTTGTTCTTTTTTTTTTTTTTCCTAATTGCCTTGGCTAGAACCTCCAGTACCATGCTGAAAAGAAGTGAATGAGCAGAATCCTCGTTTTGTTCCTGTTCTTGAGGGGGATGCTTTCTGTCTCCACTGTTAAGTATTATGTCAGCTGTGTGTTTTTCTCTAGATGCTCTTTGTTGGGTTAAGGAAGTTCCCTATTCTATTACTTTTGTCGTAAAAAAAAGTTGTTAGATTTTGTCAAATGCTTTTCCTGCAGCTATTGAGATGATCATATGTTGTTTGTTTATTTTTTTTGTTTGCTTTTGTCTTTTTAGAACCACACCCACAGCATGTGGAGGTTCCCAGGCTAGGGGTCAAATCAGAGCTGTAGCCAACGCCACAGCCACAGCAATGCCACATCTGAGCAGTGTCTGCAATCTACATCACAGCTTATGGAAATGCTGGATCCTTAACCACTGACGAGGCCAGGGATTGAAACTGCAAACTGCATCTTCATGGATGCTAGTCAGATTTCTTTCCGCTGATCCACAATGGAAACTCCCTTAACTTTATCTTAATATGGAGAATGCCATTAATATATTTTCATATCTTGAACTAACCTTGTCTTCCTGGGATGAAGTTTGCTTGGTCATGGTGTATTATCCTTTTTATATGCTACTGGATTCAATTTGTTTGTATTTTTTGAGAATTTTTTTGATCTTTATTTTTTTTTCTACTACACAGCAGGGTGACCCAATTATACATACATGTATATACATTCTTTTTTCTCACATTATCATGCTCCATCACAAGCGACTAGACATAGTTCCCAGGGCTACACAGCAGGATCTCATTGCTAATCTATTCCAAAGGCAATAGTCTGCATCTATTAGTCCTAAGCACCCCATCCATCCCACTCCCTCTCCCTCCCCCTTGGCAACCACAAGTCTATTCTGCAAGTCCATGATTTTCTTTTCTGTGGAAAGGTTCATTTATGCCATATATTAGATTCCAGATATAAATGGTATCGTATGGTACTTGTCTTTCTCTTTCCGACTTACTTCACTCAGGATGAGAGTCTCCAGTTCCATCCATGTTGCTGCAAATGGCATTATTTGGTTCTTTTTATGGCCAAGTTGTATTCCATTGTGTATATATAGCACATCTTCCTAATCTAATTGTCTGTTGATGGACATTTGGGTTGTTTCCACGTCTTGGCTATTGTGAGTAGTGCTGCAATGAACATGTGTCTTTTTCAAGGAAAGATTTGTCTGGATATATGCCCAAGAATGGGACTGCTGGGTCAAATGTAGTTCTATGTATAGATTTCTAAGGTACCTCCATACTGTTCTCCATAGCGGCTGTACTAGCTTACATCTCCACGAACAGTGAAGGAGGGTTCCCCTTTCTCCACACCCCCTCTAGCATTTGTGATTCGTGGACTTATTAACGATGGCCATTCTGCCTGGTGTGAGGTGGTATCTCATGGTAGTTTTGAATTGCATTTCTCTACTAATCAGAGATGTTGAGCACTTTTTCATGTGCTTATTGGTCATCTGTATATCTTCCTTGGAGAAATGTCTATTCAGGTCCTTTGTCCATTTTTCCATTGGGTTGTTGGCTTTTTTGCTGTTGAGTATAAGTTGCTTGTATATTCCAGAGATCAAGCCCTTGTCAGTTGCATCATTCGAAACTATTTTTTCCCATTCTGTAAGTTGTGTTTTTGGTTTCCTTTGCTGTGCAAAGGCTTGTCAGTCTGATTAGGTCCCATTGGTTCATTTTTGCTCTTATTTCTGTTGCTTTGGGAGACTGACCTGAGAAAATATTCATAATGTTGAGGTCAGAGAATGTTTTGCTTATGTTCTCTTCCAGGAGTTTAATGGTGTCTTCTCTTATATTTAAGTCTTTCAGCCATTTTGAGTTTACTTTTGTGCGTGGTGTGAGGGTGTGTTCTAGTTTCATTGATTTTCATGCAGTTGTCTAGGTTTCCCAGCAATATTTGCTGAAATGACTTTTTCCCATTTTGTTGAGAAATTTTACATCTATACTCATAAAAGATATCAGTGTACAGTTTTCTTTTCATGTAATTTTTTTCATCTGTTTTTAGTATCAAAGTGATACTGACTTCAAAGAATAAGTTAGTAAGTGTTATCCTCTCTTCTCTTTTTGGAAAAGTTTGTGAAGAATTGACACTAATTATTTTCAAAGCACTTGGTAGAATACACCAGTAAAGTCATCTGTTTCTGGACTTTTCTTTGTGGAAAATTTTGTGATTATTAACTCACTCTCTTTACTAGTTATAGGACCACTCAAGTTTTCTATCTCTTGAGTAATTTTTGATATTTTATGTCTTTCTATAATTTTGTCCATTTTATCTAGGCTATCTAGTTTCTCAGCATATAATTTTTCATCATATTCCATACTTCTGTAAGTTCAGTGGTAATGTCCCTTCATTTATTCATGGTTTTAATGATGTTGATGTTCTTGAGTGGCCTCTTTTTCTCCCCTGGTTTATGAGATACCCTTCCACCTAGTTCTCCTACTTCTGTTTATTTCTTTTGATATAAAAGATATATGATATATAAATATATTTTGATTACTTCTCTTTCTTTCTCTGCTTCTTAAATAACTGTGTTTTCTAGGACTCTGTATAGACTGTTTCCTGTTCTCATTCTGCAAGCTTTCCCTACTTAGTATCATATACTGCCATGGTGTAAAATACTACCTATATATTGGTATCTCTCAAGGCTTTATTACTCGAAGAAATCTCTCCTCAGAGCTCTTGACAGTGTATATAGCTAGAATCTTTACCTTAATGTGCTATAGTAACCCCAACATTTCCCAAACAGAAGGTATTTACTTCTCACACTGCATTTGGTCTCTGTTACCTAGTTCAGTGAATGGTATGACCATCAATCTAAACACCTAAGCCAAAGACCTAAGTTTCACATTACTTCTTACATAATCCAATCACCAAAACCTAACAATAATATTCTTAATATCTCTCCTAATATTCCTAATATTTTTATGCCTGAAATTCTCTCCTTTTAACTTCCCCAAAGTCGATTTGATAAACACATTCATTTTTGGATACTATACCTCACTTTTCTCTTGCCAGTCCCCCAGATGGCATTAATCACTCCCTCTTTTCAATGCACATTCATCCTAACCTCATTTCAGTCCTTTTAACACTTTACTGAATGTATTGACTTACAAGTACTTATCTCTTTCCTATAATGTAAGATGGTCAGGGGCAGAGGTCTGTCTAATTCACCTCTGCATTCTTATCTGGTAATAGTAGATGCTTCAAATACATTTGTTGAATGAATTAATGAAAGAATGAATCAGTGAGTGTAATATTGCTAAATCTCTGTTGTCAGACTAGCAAGTAGTATAGCAGAGTGTCAAAGGGGTTGGAAGGAGGGCATTTAAACAAAGAACAGTGGATGCAAGAGCTCCAAGCTTTGAAATCATATGGTGTATGTGGGAACTCCAAGTTTAGGAAATTGATGATGAGAAGAATGTGGGGAATCAAAGAATGGTCTTGTGCACCATATTGAAGGCTTTGAAATTTATTCTAAAGGCAGTGGAAAATAAATAAATAAATAAATAAATAAATAAATAAATAAATAAAGGCAGTGGAGACACAATTCAAGGAATTGTATCTGAGACTTACCCAGGTCAACCAGAACATGTCTTAGAGGAGGAGTTCCATCCATTTTATAAAACCAAATAACTAAAATCTATCCTTTCTTTAAAAGCTATCGCTTGCCTATTATAACAACCCAAATTTGCTACCCATGAAATTCCTGTAGCAGAGGGTGCCTATTCTAAAAATGCATTAATAAAATTGTGATAGACATCACTGCTCATTATTAACTTAATTCTGTAAATCTGAAGTAGATGTGAAGTCAAACACACCTGCCTTTCTTCTTCTTCCAGACACCAACTTCTTGATGTGAATATAATTTTAAAACTTCATTGTCAGTGGTTCTGATGAAATTATATCTTCCATCATCTCAGACTCATCAAAATGTTGGTGCTCGACTTGACTATTAAACATGAACTTATGTGTAATTTGAAAATTGTGATTATATAGTCACTAAATTATTTAAATTCCATATTTGTGAAATATTCTATAAGCTTAATTACATCCAACAAGATTCTTAAAGATACCTCCTCTATGAGAGATAATGACACTATAAGAAGAATAAAATACAGTCCTTGCCTTCAAGGAATTGTCTGTGCAGAAAGGGAAAGAGATGTATATCCACATCTAATGGTAAGAAAAAAGAAAAAAATGGGGGGAAAGTGGGGGAAATACATGATTTTGGCAGGAACGTGAGGTTTTTGTAGAAAACTCTACAGAGGAGATGACATTTGATTTGGATACTTGAGATAAGAAGGATGTCACAGGCAATAAAATATACCATTTTCCTTCACTAAGGCAAGAAAAACTTGCATGAAAACTAATTCTATTATAGGGAAAATATTTTATCACCTATAAGGGAAAATCGTTAAAGGTCTCCTTCATCCCAAGATGAATTTGCTTAACACCCCTCTTCGGAGAGTGACCCTTTCTTATTATGCTCCTTCTATGAATTTGAGAAACTTGGAGCTAAACTATAGATTTAAACTGGTTTGAAGAATTCCCTTGATTCCTAGAGACAGTGTCAAGTGCAGAAAGAAGAAAACTTGGCGGGATTGGAATCCAATTGCATAATGAAATGTGGAAATTCCTTTCATAAGAATGGAAAAAACTTCTTTTCTTTTTTTTTTTTTTTTTTTTAAATCTTTTTTTAGAGCCGCCGCTGTGTCGTATGGAAGTTCCCAGACTAGGGGTTGAGTCAGAGCTATAGCCCCTGGCCTACACCACAGCCACAGCAACACCAGATCCTTAACCTACTGAGTGCGGCTGGGGATTGATTCCGCATCCTCATGGATACCAGTTGGCATCATTACTGCTGCACGACAACGGAACTGCAGAAAAAACTTCTTGAAGAGGCACAGGGTAACCATACTTCAGAATGAGCTCTGGTTTTAAATGAGAAGAAATAAGAATCTCTTGAATTTAAAAGTCATTCCCTGGGAGATCCCCTTGTGGTTCAGCGGGTTAAGAACCTGACTAGTGTCCACGAGGATGTGGGATTCAATCCCTGGCCTTGCTCATTGGATTAAGGATCCAGCATTATCATGAACTCTGTTGTAGTTTGCAGATGCAGCTTGGATCCTTCATTGCTATGGCTGTGGCATGGGCCGGGAGCTGTAGCTCTGATTCAGCCTCTAGCCTGAGAACTTCCATATGCCATAGGTGCAGTCCAAAAACAATTAAAATTAAAATTAAAAATAATAAATAAATAAAGTCATGCCCTTAGGTAGAACATTTAAACTGGCACAGCTTGTTTGAATAGTCTGGAGTATATACAATGTCACTGGGCAGTGATTTTCTAAGACTGGTTCTTTCTCCCACCTGCTTTCCCCTGATACACCCAAGAATCTCCTTGGGTTCTTATCCTGTTCACAGAGCCAAGCATTATAACTGACTTCTAATTAGATGAGATGAAAAGAAAACGGGCCCCATTGAGGCTGTAGAAATCCATCTTGACTGCCCAGACTAGCTGAGCCATGTGTCCTGCTTTCCTATAATTGATGTCACTGAAGCCAGAGACCAGAAAACACCACCAGAACCCATAAAGAGATGCACCCTTCCCACTTGTCACTGGCGCCATTGATAAGGCCAAAGCTCTTTGTTGCCTTCTAAAATCCTAGCAGTCCTGGGTTTACAACTAGAAGTGAGAAAGTCACTGGCAGTCCCTTGCTGCAGTTGCGAATACTAAAGCCACAGCTTGGAGTTGTGCCTCCACTAACCTTGGCTGCCTTCGGAGACGTGGCTTGATAGCCATCCTGTGCTCAGGTCGCTGCTGCTGAAATTGAGCTCTGCTCAGCATTCAGCAACTCCTTACAGTGTCGAGAAAGCAGCTTCTTTTTTCCGTGGTATACTACATTAGGGGCATTTGGAATCCACACTGGGTTCCGTGGATTCGACAGCACAACCACTTCCCCAGTACAAGCTGACTCTAGAATGGCTGGATCAGAGATGTTGGTTGGGGCAGCTGTTTTCTTCCCAGGCCTGGAATGCCAGGCTTTTCTACAAGTACGCCGTCATGGTAGACACTGTATCAGGTGAATTCTGTTTCAGTGATCTCATCTCCCTTCTGCTTGAGGGCCACGTCAGGTGAGACAATATGTTTTCATTCCTTTGGATTTTAAAGAAGAGGGTCTTGGTCTTTTTCCACCTTACAGTGCTCCAATAATCTTACGTAAATAAATGCATCTCCCTCTCAGAAACTACAAATTCTCTATATTAGTGGCCATGTCGGGATTAAGTTAGAGACCCTCTGCACACTAAACGTCCTAATCTCTGATGAACTACAAGTAATTTTTAAAATAACTTGCATGGAATGTGTGTGTGTGTTAGCACTGAAAAGGAGAGAGGAGGTCAGCTCAGGGTTCTTAGTTCTGGCTGCATTTCTAACAGTTATTGACTTTGGCTAATTCACCTAAAAATGTCTGTGCCTCACTTCCCTCTTGCAAATAAAAAAAAAAAAAAAAAAAAAAAAAAAAAAAAAAAAAAAAAAAAGCGGAGGGGTGGAGCTACCTAGTTGCTCCGGTTACTTCCACCTCTAGATAATTCTATAATTCTTTTCAATGATCTAAACATAATTTGTAGGCAAACACACACTTGGGTGTTGTTCTGGAAGTTTCATTCCTGACCATTTGGTTCATTTTTGGTCATTACCTTGATTGAGCCAGCTTCTGATTACCATTCACAGATGCTTGGAGATTACCCATGGGTGGTCTGGCTCTTCACAAGCAATGGGTTAGATTAGGGGATGCCCCGGGGCCCACCGTAGGCCAGGTTCATCCAAATACAGAGCCAGAAACAGGTTGGTGGAGCTCAGCCCGAGGCAAGGTCCTCCCAGCCCCATTTCAGAATGTCCATGTCAAACTGCCTAAAAATTGTTCACAAACACACATTCCTATGGCAACCTAACAAAAAAGAACTGAAAGAAGAGAGAAGGCTTCATGAAATTCCTCTAGGTCCTGGACATGGACTGCTTTGTGAGACTGTTGTCATAAGACCTAATGTAGCCCTTTTGTAAAACTACCCTGCACTGTTTGTATTTTCCTGATGTATGGTGCTCACGTCAAATCAGAAATGGATCCAAGCCTTCACCCTCAGACACACCGTGAGTGTTTTGGGAGGTTCCAAACATCTTCGGTTTGTTTTTCAGTTTTAATAAGTTCAGTACTTCCTGGGTTTGGCCAGGCCAGACACACCACAGGACGTTTCCAGCCTGAAACCAGAAAGCGTGCAGGCACTCACAGAGGAGGCTGATGTAGCGAGCTTTCCATCCCACTTGCCAGACCTAAAAACATCTCGTGTGGTTAGCTGCCTCGTGGTTATACCTACCCAGAGCACATAATATATGAAGGGAGATTTTAGATACTGGCTGTGTCTTTGTGCCCTATGGGTGCGCTAGCCCTCCTGTATTCACTGCTCCCCCTAACATTTTTAGGAAGGAAAGAAGACTGGCCTTTTCATTAAGCAGATGAATGTGAACATTTCTTGACAGCAAGGACAATGTTTCCATGTCCAATTTACTATTAAAAGAACTTCAATCGTAATTGCTGTGGATGAGGAGGAAATAGAGACACTGACATTTTGAATAATCCCGTTCAGGGTGGTGAGTCACCTATCCGCAGTATTCAATTCAACGACTATTTAATTGAATGCTACTGCCTGAGTCCCAGGATAATTATAGACACTAGGGAGGATTAGAAACTTGTAAAATTTTAGGGCTTTGAGAAGCAAGTGGTCATCCAGGAAACCACGACACAATATCTGGCCTCAAGGAGGTTACACTCTAGCTTGAGAGACAATATTGACTCCTGTGAACATTGTAGCAAATAAAAGTTGTAAGCAGGTGCCTCCTAGAGCCACGAATCTATTGTCCACTTCCCTTTACAGCTAAGCTTACTTCCAGAGAAGATTGTCAGTATTTTCTATTTTCTTCTTCTCAGCTTCTGGGAGGCACTCCCAAATCTTTTAGCTGTTAAGTTAAAATGGGCACTCTTCAGTCTGCATCTGACTTGCCCTCTCTGAAGCATTTGGATATTCTTGACCACTCCCTTCTGGAAACTCTCCAGATGTCCAATAACAAGAAAGGTTGTCTCTCCTTTCTTCTGCACTGCCCAGCAATCTTCGAAACAAATTTTCTTCCTGAATTTCTTATTTGTAAATAATATCAGCATCTATCCCATTCACCAAGACAGAAATGCCAGTAGTGGAAGATTTGAGAGGGCGGGGAGATCACTCACCAGTTATTCCCTTCATTCACTCTCATGTCCAGTCATTCCCAACATTTTATAGAATATCCTTTATTAACACTGTACGATTCATTCTAAGTACATAGCACAAGGAAATACACTCAACACTGTAAAAACCTATCCTGGAAAAGAATCTGAAAAGGAATAGATACAGGTATACATCTAAGAGTTTTACTTTGCTGTACCCCTGAAACTAACACAACTTTGTAAGTCAACTATACCTCAATAAAATTAAATAAAAAATCTTATGTGTCTCTTCATTTCATTCTCAATACTATTGCATAGGCTTAAGCCTTTATCACACATTATTATTAATCAGACATCTATTGCTATAATTAATAACCTGTTATTAATTATTATTATTATTTGCTTTTTAGGGCCACATCTGCAGCATATGAAGATTCCCAGGCTAGGGGTCGAATTGGAGATACAGCTGCCAGCCTATGCTATAGCTATAGCAATGTGGAATCCAAGCTGTTTCTGCAACATACACCACAGCTCAAAGAAATGTTGGATCCTTAACCTACTGAGTGAGGCCAGGGATTGAACCCATATCTTCATGGATACCATTGGGTTCGTTACCATTGAGCCAAGGCGGGAATGCCTATATTAATTATTATTAATAAGCATTTATTATTAATTGGGCCTCTGGCTTTTAGGTTTATGCTCTGTCAATCCATTCTGTAGGCTACTATCAAACTGACTTCTGTGGAAAAAAATATGTGCCAAGTTACTTCCCCATTTAAATTTGACTCCACATTTATGTAGGAAAAACTCAGAGTCCATATAACATGATGTGCAAGCACATTCATGATCTGGAACCCATCACATTTTCCCCTTCTTCCACACATTCTCAGACTGGTGGTTCTGGGACAGCATGAATGCCATTCCATACCCCTGTGCCTTTGTTTACTCTGCCAAAACTCACCTTTCTGCTCTCAAGACTCCTCCTTTTCATTTTAATCTACTTTGTCCATACCTCTATCATAGAATTTATCAAGTTGTGAAACTTTTATAAAGGCAATGGTGTAAACAAACAAAAAACAAACTTGAAACAACTAGGTGTGATTGGAAAACTACAAATAGTTTCATTTGATTGATCTTAGCGCCTTGGTGGGCCCTCAAAGGTATGGAACATGAAATTAGTAATCATTCACAGATTTCTATTAGGGAAGTTGATTAGATATGCATTTTAACACCTTATTCCAGTTGTGTATAAAATGCATTGGAAAAGAACGTAATTATTAGGGACTGAATGAAGGCAATGTGGCTAAAAAGAGAAAAAGAAGTCATTCCAGAGATATTTATGCAGTAGAATTAGCAAGTCTGATGGCTTGATTAAATGATGTGGAAAATTTATCTATTGATTGAACGATTACTGAGCATTAAGATGTGTTGCAGTTTCTAGAAGTACAAAAAAATTACAAGACAATGTTCCTGCTCTTGCAGAAAATCATCATAGTTCAGAAGGAGACTCAAATATAGATAGGAATTTAGTAAATGATAACCTTTAATTTCTTTAATAGGTAGCACCAGAACAATAGACTAACAATTTAGGAAAAACATTAACGTTATATGTTCCTATACCCTACTCATCAAATTCAGTCCCAAATAAACTGAACGTAAAATATGAAAAAATAAAAATAATAGAACAATCACAAGTCAATACGCATATAAATCTCTCTGGCATTTAAACCTTTTTAAGCAGAGCACCAGAACTATAAACCCTACAATGAAGAGCAATACATTTGACCGTATAGAAGTGAAAATATGTTTATCTCAAAAATGCAGCAATGAGAAATTGCAGCAACATAAAGGTAAAGGATTAATATCAGAGCTTCCGTTTTGGCTTACCATGTTAAGAACTTCACACAGTATCTATGAGGATGTGAGTTCAGTTCCTGGCCTCACCAGAGAGTTAAAGATCTGGCATTGCCACAGGCTGAGGTGTAGGTAGCAGATGCAGTGTGGATCTGGCATTGCTGTGGCTATGGTATAGGCCAGCAGCTGCAGCTCTGACTCAACCCTCCCTCCAGCCCAGGAATTTCTATATGCTGCAGGTGCAGCCCTAAAAAGAAAAAAAGAATTGATGTAATAAACGCTTGTTACAATATTACACACTTGCTTTTGATTTGGGTTATTTCAAAGGCTGTCAGGAGAAAAGGCTGAGGATCTGTTTGATTACTTGCTTTTATGAGAGTGTTAACTGAATACCCCTAAAATGGTAACAGCTTTGACCTGAAAACAAACTATTCAGAGGCAGAGATTTCAGTCACTCATTATACTCTTTTAGAGAAAGAAAAATACTTGAGCCTCATCAAACATTTCTACTCTGAAGTTTTTCACTGATATAATTTTGATTCCTGATACTTAGTTGCAGCAGGAACCAGATAATTTCCACACAGCCAATAAGAAAGTAACAAGAACCTATTATGTTCCAAGGCACCTTGCCAGATACTTTCCTTGACTCAGTCAGAATTATCTTCTCAAAGATGAGTAAGACAACATCCTTGCCCAAAGGAATTTCATGGACAGACATTAAAGAAGAAATATAATACAGTGCAATCCACATTTACTGATTTTGGATGTGTTTGAGTTATTTCATGATCCCTACATGACTGCATTATGTCCCCTTATGGAGGGGACACAGGAGAGAGAAGCTATAGTACAGATTTGCCTTTTTGCTTAGATGGAGCCTCAGTTTATGGGACTGTTAGCACAACACCTTCTAAAATGTCACATTCCCTTTCCATGATGTTTAAGAGGCAAAGGGATGTGGATTTTAAAGAGGAAGAGAAGGATGCTTACTAGTTTGAATGAGGTCACCTGAGTCACACTGTGGGATCCTTAAAGGAGAAGAAGAGGACACAGACCTACACTAGTTAAAACCACCTCGATGAAGTCAAACATCTTGGTGAGTGACTATACAGAATGTCATCCTGTTTTCCTCAAATGTACCTTTATAAGATAAATCCTAGATACTTCAGAGATTTTGGCTTGAGTACGTGAAACATCCACTATGGCTAGAAGGCTCCAACTGTCTCCAGGCAAGAGTCTCACTGCCATGCAAATCTCACATCCCTCATGGGCTTCTTCTTGGTTTCCATAAGCCTGGTTTGCCTCCTCCCCCTACCCCTGCTTTTCAAATATCCTCTGAGCCTTGTTTATGTGGGGCTGGATGAACTTTGTGTCCTGGCTTTTGACCAGCTTCCTTGTAGCTTCTCTAACTCAGGGTCTCCTCACTCTCACCATTGCCCCATTCCCAGCCCGCCACATCATCCCCAAGCTTATGTTCTACAAATATATTTTGAAGTTGCCTTCTTTCCCTCATCATTCAGAACTTTCCTCAAGCCTTACCTCTTTCTGAGATCAATTCTCAGAATATTTGGTCAAGTAAAGCAAAGTTAAACAAAAACAAGACATTCAAGGGGTACTACAAATCTTTCAAACTAGGAAAGGGGTCCAGACTCCAACTTCTTCTGTAGTTGATTAAATGGCTAAGTGCTGAACAGAGACCTATAAACAGCCACTAGGAATATATACTGTGCTCCCTCTCCCATTATCTCTCCATCTCCTTCCGAATCAGAGGTAAGTTAAGGACACAGATTCTGCGATGCTTGTGGGTTCTTTCTGACCCTCAGTGATTATTAAATAGCATATTTGGGTTCATTTTTCCCCCTGCATTGTGGTTTATGTGATTAAGTGATGTACTACATAATGTTCTTGCAACTCCAGCTGCCTAACATATTTTCAGTATTTATGTATTCATTTTTAAAAAATCTTCACTATTTATGTATTCATTTTTTTAAATTTTTCTTCAAAAAAGAAAAAGCAGTATTTGGAAAGAATATAATGGTTGATTTTTCCCTTTTTTCTCTCTTTTTACAAGATTTGATGAAGTTTTAGAAGTACTCGATGGGATATTGTTCCAAAAGACCGGCACCTCTGTTAAGTTACCAAAAGGAAACTATCTTTCTATAGCAAATCATCCTACTTCCACTGTGCCAAGGAATCAGGCAGAGTTTCCAAAGTTTTTTGACTGGCAAATAAAAGGGGGGAAGGAAAGGGAGGAGGTGGAAGAGAAAGAGGAAATGTGGAATGAAAGGCAAAAGAAGGAAGAGGAAGAGAAAGAGAAGGGAGGAGGCAATAATGAAGCAGTTGTGTACTAAATGAGTCTGAGTTAGGCTAATATCTTCCTTCACATACTGGCTCCTGGGTTGGAAAGGTGGTCCATTTCCCATTGCTCTAGGCCACAATTTTGCTTCACATTATACCTATTACTTTTGTATTTTGAATTAAAAAAAAAAGTGATGCTAATTATGTTGACCCGGAGCTTTGAAAAACAATAAAAGACACAGCTAGCACATATTTTTTTCCCCCAACAGTCAATTTGTATGCTTCTCAGCACAATTTAAAGTGGTTTAGTTTCAAAAGGCTAAGTGTTCAAAAGACCATGGCCAATTCAAAATATTCTTTAAAATATACAGACCGAATTGTGAGAAAAAGACCTCTTCCAGGTGGTAGGTTTTGTAGGAACCTGGAAACAAAATTGAGCATGGCCTCACTCTGTTGGCTTTGTTTTTCTGAGGTTATTGAAGAAAAGTGATCTTTGCCAAAACTAAACAAAACATGGAACCATTTCTTTGAACCTGAGAACTCTCCAATGCCCAAATATGATTAAAACCCGTCTTGATTAAGCCCTTTTGATCAGCATGTAAAACCTTTTTAGAGTCCCTGGCCATTTCATGGTCTTGACTGTGTGGTCCTTTTCTTTAGAGAACATTCAGCATGATGCTGTCTTGTTAAAGCTCAACTAAGGGCTTATGGAAGATGTAGAGAGCTCAAAGTCCATTAATAATGATGCTACATGTGCATTCGCATCCCCTAGCAAATCTGACTGAACTTGCTTTCTTGACTCTCTACAAAAGAGATTGTCTGAGAAGAGAAAGGGAAAGACTGGAAGGAAGTTAAGTGAGTAACTTTGGGACAGCATAAAGAAACGTGCAGACAAATTCTTAGCATTTTTGGAGTTTTCTTTATTAAAGACTCTAATTGAATTTTTTTGATGGCAATGGGGAGGCATGTCTAGAGCACACTGTGGATCTGTTACTTTCCCATTCTATTTATGTCTATGAAGTAGATCATTGTAATGAATACAGATGGGCAATAAGTACAAAGTTATTGCATAATTTTTCAAAATTTTATGATTGCTTTTCCTATTTCCTCTTAGAATAATGGACCCTCTGTGTAGCCCGCAGACCATTCACTATATCTTTGTATATTTTTACCATTTCAGCAGATTTTAATTTATTAGAGACACACAAGAAGTGGTGTGTAAACAATCCACAGAATGAAACTGATTTGTAAGACGTGGACGACCTGAACCAGTATTGAGTTACTTCTGAGATCACTTGGTGAATGCAAGTGCATATGTATTTTTCCTGCTTCAGCCCCTCCCTGCCTGCTTCTTGATTTGGCAAGGGTTGAAACATGGAGACTGGAGGGAAAACCAAATTAAAGCCACCCACCAGCCCATAGCAAACAAAACAGCAAATGTCAGTCGGATGATGGGATGTGTAACTAGATGGAAATTTTCTCTATGGGTCTGCGTCTCTAAAGCGGGCTTCAGTACGGGTGCAAAGCTGCCAGGTCTGAGTAAACAAACACGGCTTTACAAGATGAAGTATGCTAATGGCTGCTTCAGCATCTGTGGGATTGCTTTGGCTGGAAAATGACTGGCCCTTTACTTTGTTCAGTTCTTATCCCTTTTACTTTATTACCCTTTTCTCTTAGTTTGAACTCCCCTATAGATATGATCACAATGGGAAATGTCTCACATGACAATTCTAGCACCCACTGAGGTGAGCTTGCTTCCCCAACTACTCTCTGTCGAGTTGTATCCAGGGCTGTGGTCTTTGCTTCCTGGGCGTTTTCCTCCAGGTAGGTTTTCTATTGACTTTGAACTCACAGCTAAATTGAGTTGGATTACTATATATCCAATGTCATAGACCTGAGTATGATGGATGAGAGCTTCATGTGCTATGGAAGCTCCTTAGAAAAAATGATCAACTCTGCCTGAGAGCTCAGGAAAAGGCTTCAAGGAGAAACAACATTTGCATTTGACCTGGGATAGCTAGTAGAAACCAGAAGCCAGAGTATCGTTGTTGATGGACCAGCATACACTTATTATGAACTCTCATTTAGACAGAGCTTAAATGGGTGTGTGTGCTTTGATGGAGACAACTAATTTTTATGAATATCCCATCTTGCAATTTAAAATATTAATATTCACATAAAAGGGAATAAAAAATATGGAAAGCTAGAATTAACTGCAGGAAATATGTGCTGTCCACATTTTCTTTGTTTACAGAGATAATTTAAAGCTACAGTGAAAAGAATTTAAAATTTTAATTTAGCAAGATTTTATGATATAGATTTAAAACTATCAAGTCTAGTGACAGTAAAAGTCTAGTGACATGAGTAGTAACTGGGCCTGTGAAGTAAAGCAGTGGTTCTCAAGCCATTTTTCTTATCGACTCCATAAAAATATTTGGGAAAAACATTTACCCTCTGACACATTTTCAAGTTGACATCTAAATTTTTCAAAGTAAGTTTAAATAGTTTCCAAGGATGTAATTTATGATACTTTTAACATTAATGTTTTAGGTGACATTTAAATTAATCAAATGGAATCTAAAAAGCATAGTTGGTTGATAAACGCTATCACCTATTTAGTTTCTTTCTTTTTTGAAATGAACCAGCAGCTTTTCAGAAGTGGAAATATTTTTCTCCTTGAATTTATATTTCTATTCCAATTTCCTCACAGTATTTATTTTCTAATGTAATGTTTTTAGACTTAAAAATCTTTTTACTTCTCATTCCACCAAATTTCTTTGCAACTAAAAAAAATTTAGATGTCTATTTTTAAAAATTTACTTATAAGATTTGAAATTCAAAAATACTTTTTTTTTCCTGCTTTTTAGGGCTGCACTGGTGGAATATGGAAGTTCCCAGGGTAGGGGTCAATTGGAAGCTACAGCCTTCTGCCATGGCCACAGCCACAGCAACATACGATCCAAGCCGCATGTGTGACCTACACCACAGCTCACGGCAATGCTGGAACTTAACCCACATAGTGAGGCTAGAGATACCCTTGTACTCATGGATCCTAGATGGGTTCGTTAACCGCTGAGCCATGAAGGGAACTCCAAAAATACTTTCTTTTGGATTGAGTTACTATGGTTATTTGCAGTACAAAATTGATCAAAATATAAATATGTTATAAATTTTAGAAAAATGATTAAATGTTAAAATGTTATTGGAAATGCATTTCCATATGATGTGAATAGGGCTTTTTGTTTTTTCAATGAGTTCATGTGTGCTATTATTAATAGTTAAAATGAGCAGTCTTCAGCATCATGTCCATTCTTTTTTCTTTTAATTGTTATAGCTCTAATTACTAAGAAAACCTGTCTTAATATTGTTCTTATACAAGAAAGAGAATGTATATACATGTGTAACTGGGTCACTTTGCTGTACAGCAGAAATTGGCACAACAATGCAAAATTGTAAATCAACTATAATAATTTTTTTTAAAAAAGAAAACTTTTTCTTATATAAAAGCAAATTAAAGACTTTTATTATAGTAACATCACTCTTTTTGACCTTGTGAGTTTCATGCCAAATATTACATGGCAATATATCATAGAAATACTTTGTAATAGCCACCTTCTAATAACTTGATTAATTCTTCCTCAGTTTTACTGAAAGCAGAGAATTTTGAGAGGCATTGATGCTGAGGTGCTGATGCTCTAGGATTAGGAACTTTGTCAAAGGAAAGAAGGTTGCCAAAGTTAAAATCCTGATAAACACTTACTTAAAGAGGTGGATGATGAAAAGTAGCCAATAAACATATAAAAAGGGGAACTGGGACCCAGGAAGTACAGTGCCATGGTAATAAAAGGAGAAAAGGAAATTTCAAGCAGGAGAAGTACTTAGCAGAGTCAATATGATGAGAGACAAGCTTGAGGAGGGCTGAAAGTTGTCCTTGTTCCTCTGAGGTTTCAAAAAGAAGCTAAATTTTTCCTGTACTTGAAACCATGAATTTTGACATTTCAATCATATTATAGAAGATCTGGGATTTGGGGCGTTCAAGTACTATATTTTTCCAAAACCATATTTTGTGTGTGAGTGTCTTTTTAAGACTTTTATTCTGATCCAGTTGTCTATTTATCTATACCTGGGCTGATAGCAATTTAGGTTAGCAAATATTTGGTCCTTTCAAAAACTTCTATAAGACTTTTAATCCATGCCAAAAGTTCATTTAATTTTGTCCTCTCCAAAATGTCCATGGGCATATTTGCTCATGGACAGATGGTTTTGGTTAGAAGAAAATACCTTATGGACCAAATATCTGTGGATGTTTGGGGCAGGACCAGATATCATGAAAGGGTAGGTTATCATACCATTGCTTTATACAAAGTGTTGATTTTGGATAAGACAAATCCTCTCACTCTGTTCTTTATTAAAATTATCAAAATTACACTTTTACAATCATAATTTTTAAAAAATCTTAGTTTAATGTGTACAGCAAAGTGAATCAGTCATGCATGTAAAGGTATCCATTCTTTTTTCCCATATAGGTTATTACAAACTATTGAGTATATTTTCCTGTGCTGTTCTTGATAATCATCTATTTTATAAGGTAGTGTGTATATATTATTCCTACCCTCCCAATTCCTTTCTCCCTCCAAAGGTTTTACCTATGGTAATCATAAGATTTGTTTTGAAATCTGTGAGTTTGTTTATATTTTATAAATAAGTTTTTTGGTATCATTTTTATTAGATTGCACATATAAGTGATATCACATGATATTTGTCTCTGTCTGACTTACTTCATTCAGTATGACAGTCTCTAGGTCCATCCATGCTGCTGCAAATGGCATGGTTTCTTTCTTTTTATGGATGGATAATATTTCATTGTATATATGTACCATGTCTTCTTTATCCATTTCTCCTATTGATGTACATTTATGTTGCTTCCATGTCTTGGCTATTGTAAATAGTGCTGCAATCAACATTGGGGTGACAATTATGAATTTTTACCATGAAAATATCACATCTGTCTACTTCTTCATTTCTTTACCTTTTTTTCAAAAATGTTTTGCAATTTTCCTTATAAACATTTTGTATTTTTTTGTATTTGTATGTTATGTAATGTACATGATTAACTACTATATTCCTACTGTCTCCCTTCCTGGGAACTCTTCAAATGGAATTTTGTGTCTGGTTAGGAGTTATACAATTTAAGAAGGATGTGGATATACTGGAGAGGTTACAATGGAAACTACTTAAAATGATGGGAATTCTAGAAACCATGGTCTGTAAAGGAAAATGGAAATAAAAATTAGACTTTTTCAGCAAAAGGAGAAATAGTGCTAGGTTAGGAAGAAGACAAAAATAGGGATAAGTTGTTTTTAACTCTAGCAAAGTTAGATTGCATTTTATGAAAGACCTGTTAATTATTTTAGTTAAATATTGAGAATACTTAAAGAGGTTAAGAAAAAATTTCTAAATAGAAATTTCTCCTAAACCACCCTTCCCTTCAATACTGTTTGGCACTTTAGTCTTCTCCACAAAGAAGGTTTGGTCAATTTTCTTCAGTAATAAAACAAGTAAAAGGGGAGGAACTATGTCTTTGACCCTGGAATTGTTGCCAACTATATTTCTGGGTAATTCAGAGATTGAAAATATTCTCTTCTTCCAAGAATTCTGCAGCAGATGCTAACCAGAATTTAGCAAAGTGTGGATGGGATAGTGGAGAAGGTGAGAGACCTCCCCTTTAAGAGCCAGAAAACCTAGATGGCAGTCCCAGCTCTTTCACTAGCTATTAGTTAGTCACTTAACCTCTTTAAATTTTATTTATCTATCTTAAAATTAGGTGGGCATTGAGGGGATATCCTAAGGCCTTTGAGAATTCTGACCAGCTATGATTCCATGGAATTCTGAGACTTGACATTGACAGGATCAGGCAGGAGTAAAGAAGAAGGAATAGGGTTTTTACTCTAGCTGCTTTCATCAGCAAATTTTTGTACAAGCATGCCAACTGAAATAACCAGCTTTGTAGGGCTCATGGCATCCTTACTGTCCACATTGCTGAGCTTTGTCATGACTAGACAGGATGCTGCCATCATCAGTGAACTTTGACCTCTGCCCTTTCCAAGACAAAAGAGAGAGAGTATAGAGAATCTGGTTGCCTGTCTCTGACCCACACCTCACCCTGCTTGGCTGCCATCATAATTTCAGCCTTCTTCAACACTGAGACCCTTATTCATACTGCAATAAATAATACCTTTTAATACTTAGATTGCTCCTCTGATTAGATTCAAATTCTCAAAGTGAACTAAACTTAATCCATCAAAGCCCAAAGGCCTTGAATTCTTTTTTCCTCTTTAGCGTTGGCACACTGTGGCCCTGCCCAGTGTGGAAACTGCTTCCACATCCTTATCCCCTGCCCACACTTTCCCCATCAATCTGATGACATGAAACCACTCAACTCATAAAAAGAGTTAGAGGAACAGAGGTTAAACCATGGGCACCAAAAGTGGTTGTGAGTTTGTGAGTGTGGAAAGAGTGGGAAAATCCACAAGTGTGTGGCTGTATAACTGAATTCAGCAAGATCTTGCTATTTAAAAAATGTAAGTGCTCTGCCCCCCTTGCCTTGGTAAAGAAGTGTGTGATTTGCAACAAAACACCTCCATTTCTAAAGTCTCCAGTGTGAACATAGATGTGTCCATCGTGTCAGTGGCTGTCAGTTTATTTTTCCTTTCAGCTGACAATAGGAAGGTTTTTAAATCTCTGTTACTGATTCTCTCCTTGCACCTTTTGTGCATTGTCTAGTGATCCAGGAGAGTAATAACTATTGCAAATGCTTATATAGTATATGCTATTTAGAGGAAACTGTTCTAAGCACTTTATGTATATTAACACATTTAATGCTTCAACGACCTCATCTCTTGGTAGTATTATTATGCCTTATATAGCACACAAGGAAATCAAGCATAGAGAGATTTAATGACTTTTTCCAGGTCTAAAAAATGGTAAGTGGTAGAGCTTGGATTTGAACTCAGGCATTTAAGCTCCAATGTTTTTGTTCTTAATCATCATGGTTTTTTGAGAAAGAAAAAGATGAAAACTAAGAAGAAAAATGATGCCACAGTGGTGACACCAAGACATAGGAATCTTTTGAATAGACCATTAGGTCAACAGTTCCTAGAATGCACCCCCAGGACTACAAGGTTCCTAATAAAAATAACTTATTTCTTTCATTTTTGTTGTGAACTTATAGTACCTACAGAATTGTGATACACTAAGCAGATGCTTTAGACCCTTAGGTTAACTTTAAAGATACAATGGGTGGACTGGTGGGAGAGACAGGTACCACAGGTGTCAAAGCCAGTTTTGTGGCAACTCTGAGATGCATGAGGAATGGAATGTGACAGTTCAAATGCAGTCACATGAAAGGTTTAAAGCTAAACCTCCACCAGATACCATCATGTAACTGGACTTTTTCAAGTGTTCTCCCCAGGATTTCTCAGCAAGGTCAAGAATCACATGTATTAAGATGACTGTAAACAATCCTGTGCAGTGAAACACATTATAATGTAGACTTTAATTATTATAATATAGATGTGGTGACCATTGGGCCCCCCATCTTTCCCATTCACCCTCTCATGCCTCCACATCTTTTTGATTTATAATAAAGAGGTCTCTATTTTACTGAATGATGAGCATCTACCATGTACCAGGGATTTCCTGTCATCAAGAAGCTAACACAGTCAACAGGTTAATATATTTTTTCAACTTTTTTTTTCTTTTTTTGGTCTTTTTGCCATTTCTTGGGCCACTTCCACAGCATATGGAGTTTCCCAGGCTAGGGGTCTAATTGGAGCTGTAGCCACCGCTTACGCCAGAGCCACAGAAATGCAGGATATGAGCCACGTCTGCAACCCACACCACAGCTCACAGCAACTCCAGATCCTTAACCCATTGAGCAAGGCCAGGGATTGAACACACAACCTCATGGTTCCTAGTCGGATTCGTTAACCACTGTGCCACGACAGGAACTCCTATTTTTTCAACTTTTTAATGTTCAAACTTAGTCACCCCTAAACTTGACACTGATTTATAATTATAAACAAAGTACTTTGTTCTTTGTCTTCATTAATTTTATTGGAGTATAGTTGATTTACAATATTGGTTCAGTTTCAGGTGTACAGAAAAGTGATTCTGTTATGTACATACACATATCCATTCTTTTTTTTTTCCTTTTATAGTCACATATGTGGCATTTTGAAGTTCCAGAGCTGGGGGTTGAATCAAAGCTGCAGCTACAGGCCTATATCACAGTCACAGCAACACCGGATCAGAGCAGCCTCTGTGATCCATGCTGCAGCTTGTGGCAACACTGGATCCTTAACCCACTGAGTGAGGCCAAGGATGGAACCTGCATCCTCACAGACACTATATCAGGTTCTTAACCCACTGAACCACAAAGCTGAGAACTCCTATATCCATTCTTTTTCCAGATTCTTTCCCCATGTAGGTTATTACACAGAATTGAGTAGAGTTCCCCCTGCTACACAGTAGATACTTGTTAGTTATCTATCCAACATATAGTAGTGGGTATATGTTAATCTCATAATTCCTAATTTATCCCCCCCTTAAGTACTTTGTTTTGATGGGTCATATCTGAGAGCAAGTAAGAAAAGCTGTTTCTCTGAATTTCAAAGATGGTGCACTAGAAGGGAAAGTTCATCTATTTTTCTTCTGTGATTCATCATCAATTTGGAGATTTTTTTTTCCTCTGTGTGGTACAAATGAAATCAGAATATTTCCTTCCTTTCTATCTTCTCACACTGTGTGGGTTTATTAACTGCATGAGTCATATGGTTAAGACTTTTGAAAATTTCTGACTTAACAATAAACAGTCAGAGAACAGACCTCCTTTATCTCTGGGGCTGGGTCTCCATCATTTGCAGACAGTTGCCCGGAGCTATGAGATGTTGAGTGTGTGATTGAGTGACTAGGGGAGGTAGGTGGAGCAGACAGTCACTCAGCCTCTATCAGTATAACTCTTGCCCTAGCCAATTTATCTTTCATCTCTCACCTCAGCAAATCTGTCTCCCTAACCTGAGAAATGTGGGAGAATTCGAGGCAGGAGTGGAGGGGTGTAAAGATTTTTCCAAGAAAAATCTTTCTATGACTTTATATGAACATGAAGTAAATGGACATGCTGGTATTAAAGCATTTGTTTTGTAGTTCTCGCCTCACAGTTCTGGAGTCTAGAAGTCCAAAATCAAAGTGTCAGAAGGGTTAGTTCCTTCTGAAACTGTGAGGAAGAATATGGCCCATGCCTCCTTCCTAGCTTCTGATAGCATCAGGTATTCCTTGGCTGGGAGATGCCATTCTCTCTGTGTCTTCACATCATATTCCTCTACAAGTGTCTGTCTCTGGGGCCAAATTTCCCTCTTTCTATAATGATACCAGTCTTATTGGATTAAGGTTCTTTCTGCTGGTAGCTTGATGATGCCTGTAAAGACACTATTTCCAACTAAAGTCACATGAGGCAATTGAGACTTACAATGTATCTTTCCTGGGAAAAGACCTTTTAACTCATAACATTCACCAAGGAAACAAAATGACATACAGACTTAGAGAAGTAAACCTAATGAATTTGAACTTTTTAAGTAAAACCCTTCCCAGCTCTTCCTCCTCAGACAGCTTCCATCCTTGGGCAGGTTTCTGCCAGGCTTAAATACAAAGGATTTTGTGAACATAATTTTCCACCTTCTGAAAGTCAGAATACATTTTTGAAATAAAACCATAGGTTTACCTCCATGTTAGGGAAAATCTGGGGCAAGAACTCTAATCGTAGTGCCAAGTCTGTCATTAATTAGTTTCCTAAGCCCCTGTTTTTTTTTTTTTTTTTCTTGAGACTATTTTTTTGATCCATCAAATGGACATTAGTACACATGCCTTAAGTAATCCTACTGAAGTATATAAATTCTGCAAATGTCTCTACACTTTAGTCCATTTGTTCATGCAGCTGCTACAACAGTCCTGACACATAATAGACCATTACTGCCTATTAAATTCATGAATGAACTAACAAGTTCATTTTATGCATATAAAAGAGTGAAAAGTTAGAAAGTTCTATACTGGAGAGAGTTTGCAGCAGTTTTCCAGTCTCAGCACTGCTAACCTGTGGTTCTAATCTTGATCTGTGAGGTGGAAGGAAGATTAACCACGAAAGCGCCCCCTCCACTCTAAAACCCTAAGCTCCATGTTTTTGCGTCTTGTAGTGTGGTGTTAATGTGTGCTCCTTAGTCCCATGTAGTAGAGGTGAGCCGTCTCATACATATTAGACCTGCTCTCTCAAGCTTTCTTTGGACTGTGATTAATCTGAACTCTTCCTTTTGTGTGTGGACTGAACTCTGGCCACCCCCTAAGAACTGACTAAAACAAAAAGCACCCTCAAGCATTTGGGGCAGAACCAAGAAAGGGGAGCAGATGCACTATTTAGTTAAGCTTTCTCTCATGTGTATTCTTCTCCACATTTGTAACAGAATTTCAAAGAAGTTTCATATGCAGGAAGCACCAGGAGTGAAAAGTCGTGGATTTGGATTACTTTCCCAGAGTAGTGGGAATTTGGAATTCTTATAATGCAAATCAATACTAAGTCCATTTAGAATCTGAAGAACAAAGTGATGATTATTTTATGTCTCTGGGCCCAGAGCACATCTGCTTCCAGCTAGTCTAGTACCTATTAACACTTACAAAGTTCTTTCTAGTAAAAGACAAGTCTTTGGGGAATAGCTCATGCCTAGCTATTTCATGCCTTTTCACACTTGGCACAAACAAATCAAGGTTTCAATGCAGAAATTCTTCCTTGTTATAAGAATTTTGATTCTTGAAATCTCCTTTTTCCTCTTTCATCTCCTAAAATTACCTGGTAGAAAAAGGAGTCAGTGGGGGAATTAATTCTTTAAGCAATACTAAAGTTAGCCTGCAAGTGAAATCAGCCCTCTGGTTGGAGTGATGACTCAAAAGATGGACCCAGTCTTCCTCTTCTTGGCATGACAATTCCTCTGGGCTCCAGACATGCATGCCCTGTCTGTCCAGCACATGTCTTGGGCACCTCAAATACTTCTCTTCTATGGGTTTCTAATAATGTTAACTGCTCGATTTCCCCTGCCAGTTTCCAGGTGTGAACCACGAATGTCCTCAAAGTGAGGACACTGACTCAAAACAGGAATCACCCACCTTGTACCTCCCAATAGGCTGGCCTGTAGAGTCCAGTGGGAAGTGTGTTTCTTACACCTTGGATGGATAGTTAAATCCTTTCATCCCTGAACTTCATTGTATCTTTTGGAAAATGGACTCTGGGAGCAGTCCTGATATGGTTTATTGATGGTGTCTTCTTTCCCATCCAGAGAAGCATCTATGTAGCAGAAACTACAAAATGTTCTGGAGCAAAAAGTTGAACATCATTTGGATTTGCCCTCAGAAACCTCACATTGCTGATGGAGAATAGATAGATAGATAGGTACATAGATAGATAAATGATAGGTAGATAAATGATAGATGATAGGTAGATAGATGATAGATTGATAGATGATAGATTAGATAGATAGATAGATAGATAGATAGATAGATAGACAGATAGATAGATAGACAGACAGATAGAGACACATTATCTAGGGGAAGACTTTTTCCACCTAGGTGTCCTGGGATGGTTGGTCAGAGAAGGTCAGATACAATCTGGCTTTGAAGAAAGGGAAGGAAAATTCCTGGCAGAGAGAGAAAAACATGAACAAAAGCAAATATGGGTGTGGTAAAGCAAGTGTAAGTAGTTCCGCATGACTGGAAGATAAGAAATATTAAGGGGAGTGGCCAGAAATAAACTGGAGAATTTGGACCAGGTCTTGAAGCTCCTACCAGGCCTGAAAGAACCTCTCTCCTAGCCTGTGGTCCTTTGGCAGCTCAGCAGCTACCCCTACTGGCCAGGCTGGATAGTCATCCAGCCTTGCAAATAGTGTCTCCCCTGTCTTTTATCTGGAAAAGCATTTCTGAAAGTATGTGCTATATCTTACCACCCAGCTCCTAACGCTCACCCTCCTCCTTAAGCTATTCCAATAAAAAAGAGTGTGAGGTCTCATGCTGCATCTGTGATCTACTGCAGTTCACCAGCATGGGGATTTACCGTCATAGCCCAAGGCAACAATATGGAGTGTACCCTACATAGAGATGTATGTGAGACCCCTGTAGAAGTGGTTGAGCCTCCTCAATAATTTTGGGCTCTGCCCATGTAATTCTCCAGCCTATCACAATAACCAACTATCATTGCACGAAAATATAGAGAATCCCACAACAGAATTTGTGTAGTTCAAATCCAACTGTTCAACTTCTCTATAGTTTTTACTTCCAGAAATATCATAGTTCAGCATGACCTCCTTTCTCCTTTAGCTTGTCTGTCCTGTTGATTGATTCATTCAATTTTGAATACCAGTTATGTGCCAGGTGTGACCACAGACTTATCCCCAACAGGAAGGAGGATTTCTATTTTCAGAACTGCAGATGAGTATAACACTCCTGACTTTTGTTCCAACAGTCTATCAATTAGCTTTCCCAATATTTCTAAAGAAAAATTCTACTTTTCTCCCTTCACAGAAATTTTGGATCATGAGGGTAAAAGGACTCCTCTTGACCCTTCAAGTTTAAGGGTGGCAGCAAGAAATAAATCAATGCAGTATTTCTCCATAAGTGGAGTGTCTGAAGGGGTGGGGAGAAAGATAAGGTTATTTCAGGGATTTTTCCCTTCTAATAAGATCCAATTTTGGTCTCAACTCTTCTTCTCTAGGACTGTTGGCAGCTCCATTTCCAAAGCACAGAAGATACCTCTCTAGCTTCGGCAACATACTTCCCCTGCAGAAGAAAAGGGGATGTTTGCAGGAGTCACTGCTCCCCATGATTGCTTCAGGAGTGAGATCTACCCTCAGCCTAAGTTTGAGGAAAGAGAGCATGGGGCAGAATAACAATCACTTGAGGGTGGGGTTTTGGTTGTTCCCAGTGTCAATGGGGCAAGTTCCCAGTAAATTTTCTGTCTATAAATGATATGACTGACCAGCCTGAGTCAGACTCTGGGGTTGCTCAAGAATATCAGAATGTAGCTCAAATCCATGTGCTATGAAAGTATAGGCCACTCTTGGTGGCTATTCCAGTCTACTTAGGGAGTAATAAAGTACAGTGTCAACAGCTCAATTGTAATAGGAAGAGATGGAGTGAGAGAAGGAACATAGGTTTAGTATGTTCCAAATTGTAATCTTTGTTATATTAATCTGCTCAGGCTGCTATAATAAAATAGACTGGGTGGCTTAAACAACACACATTTTATTTTCTGATAGTTCTGGAGGC
Source organism: Sus scrofa (assembly GCF_054392235.1). Taxonomy (NCBI): domain Eukaryota; kingdom Metazoa; phylum Chordata; class Mammalia; order Artiodactyla; family Suidae; genus Sus; species Sus scrofa. Next base: position 51,680,878 of record NC_139387.1, on the reverse strand, counting down.
TGAAAGTCTGAGATCAAGGAGCTGGCCAATTTAGTTCTTAGTGAGAGCTCTCTTCTCAGATTGTAGACCTTCCATAGTGAATAAATCTCTCTCTTCTTCTAATTAAAGCAGCACAAATTAATCCTTTCAGGAGGGCCCTATCCTCAAGATCTAATCCCAGTTACCTCCCAAAGGCCTTATCTTCAAATACTATCACACTGTGGATTGGAGCTTGAACATATGAATTGCAGGGATGTGTGTGTGTGTGTGTGTGTGTGTGTGTGTGTGTGTACAATCCAGACCATAGCACTTGTACAACAGAAAAAGGCTCAACATTGAGGATAAACATGTGAGAAGAATTTGGCTTATTAGAAAAGACATAATCCTTTTATTATAACTGCTTCTTGTCTTTAAACTTTCTCACTGAGGGTGGAGGTGGGATTCTGGCTCAAGTTCAAGTCATGGAAACCATTCTAGGTATGTCATACTGAAAAGGGATAAACTAAAAGGAAGAAAACTGGTGGAAGAGATCAAAGAGCAATGATTGGAAAGGGTCCACTGACATCCCTGGATCTCTAGTGCAATGTCAGGAAAACACAGTTGCACCCATAAGTCACAAGACTTCAGGAAAACTTTGCTGGTATAAAAACTGCCCTGACATCTGCTGAAAAGTTTGTTATCACTAAATGGTAATAAGGGAGTCTGGGGAAATGCATTTCTAAGACTTCTGGTCCCTGTGATGTAAGAGAGGATATAAAACAGGGTTGAAATGGGTGCTGGAGGCCAGTGGATGATATCCAGCAAATTCTCTTCTGGGATGTTTGCCTGCTACTGCACTGTTCACAGCTGTTCATGTCTTGGCCTATGCTGGGCTTCCACACAAGCTGGTGGAGCAGATGAGACTCAGTTGTTTCCTGTAGTCAAGGGAAAGAGAGACTTAGCTTGTCAAAAATGCATGCTTGTATCTGCATTTAACAGCACACTCCTGCAGGCTTGCCTTGGCTGCACAATTCTAACATTCCAAAAATTTCCTGTATGGTCTTCTGTCTCCCTTCCTTCATCCCAAGCTCTTCAAGAAAATCAAATGGACTTCTACTCATCCAAAAGTAGTACTGAGCCTGTCTTCCTTGCTGGAATATATAAAGCAGAGAAGGAAGGGTTCATTGAAGGCTTATGCAGACACAGCTGACTTGAAACAAGAGATGTAACTGGGTTCAGAAGGACAGATTTGGGTAGAGGGAGAAAGGAGGAGGCATTCCCATACGTGTCTGTGTATATGGCTCATGTAGGAGTCAGTTCAAGGATCTACCTTAATGGAACTGAAAAAACAGAACATTGTATTAGGGAGGATCTAGGAAGTTTCTTGAGGCATTTGTACTCCACCCAGTGAGTAATAGGACCCACTGATGTTTCTTTTCTTCTACCACTCTCTGCTTCCATATAGATTCAATATTTTGGTTCCTCAAGGAATCTAGAAGTCCCTAAAATGACACTTAAGAGGATATTAGGAATTGTCAGGCAGGCTAAAATTTGCTATTATCTCTGCCCTTCACTAAATGAGAAATCTGAAACAAAGTAATTAATCATACCTTAATTTCAGATACAGATATACATATATATATATACACACACACACACATATATATACATATATCACATATATATGATGAAGAAAATATATATCTCCAATGAATGTCATAACCAATAAGATACAGTGCAAATAGTATACTTTTCATAGTGCCTAGCATAGAGTAAGCATTCAAAAAATGGCTAACACCTCTTTCCCCCTTTAATAAGTAGAGAAACTCACCATATTTAGGTGTATGAGAACATCTAGAAACCCTAATAATTTCAGGAACCATCCTCTTTCAGTTCTTTAAGGAAAAAAAAATACACTGTGTAAAGTTTCCAGAGTTTGGAATGTTACAAAGCCTGCTGCATGCCAGGACTTCGCATAAAGTGTCTGGGTTGTGCACTTAGGGAATCAGTGTCTCCATGATACATATAAAATGTGAAGAGTTTGCTTCTCATCAAGCCATGGAAGAATGACTGATTGTGGAAGGCCAGACAAGATAATTAGATGGTACAGACAATAGCTATTATCACAAGCACTAACACATGGTAACTTGCATGCTGCCATGCCAGGACTGTCAATAATCCTCAAACTGTATATCTCTGGAATACACTGAAGGCATCGCTTCATAGCCTGAGCATCCACAGAAGCAATGGAGGGGGCAATTATTTCACCTCCAAAATAAAGAAAGTGATTTGATTGCCTTAACTACACTTGCTTAACCTTCTTGGCTAAAGGGAAGCATAGCACAATGTCAAAGTGCCCTCTAACGTTACTGTAGGAACAACAACCAAAAAATATTGGCTGAAAGTTGGGAAAACCTGGCCCCTGATACTTGCAGGTGTATTTTTCTTGGGAAGCAAGATTGCTAGAGAAACAAAAGATTTGGTTCGTTTGGCTTGGCAAGTCAAAAATGCAATCCTAGGGGAAGACTTTATTTAGAAACTTTATTTTTCCCCTGTTGAATAGTTTGTGGAGGCAAAAAAAAAAAAAGACAGAAGTATAAGTGGTTCATAAGTTCACAATTATTTTTTATTTGGTTTTAAAAACAAAATACAGTCTCCACTAAGGTGGATCTTGCTATCAACTAATTTCACTTTTAATTGGCTACTTTTCAGTTCCCCACAAAGCTACAGTTTAGGCTGGGAGATATTCTAAAGCAAGTGAGTATACAGAGGGAATTCTTGGTCACCCCTACTTTCTCCTGAATTTCCCATGAGCTATCTCCTAAATCTTTGAACATGCCTGTCTCTCACCTTTAAAAACAGTCTTTTATTGACTTGACTCTGCCTCTTTCCATAATATCCAAATCACTGATGTTCAGTATCCCCTTCACTCTTGAATGCACCTTAAATTGGGGTTTTGCCCCACCACTACCATGAAACTGAATTTTCTGAGATCGCTAGTAATTATCAAGTTCAAAAGAGATGGTCTGTCTTTTTTTTCTTTTAATTTTTATTACATTGATTTATAATATTCTGTCAATTTCTGCTGTACAGCAAAGTGACCCAGTTATGCATATATATATATATACATTCTTTTTTCATATTACCCTCCATTGTGTTCAACCACAAGTGATTGAATGTAGTTCCCTGTGCTATACAGCAGTACCTCATTGCTTATCCACTCCAAATGCAATAGTTTGTATCTACTAACCCCAGACCAGTCTATCCTACTCCATCTCTCTCCCCCTCGACAATCACAGTTTGTTCTCCATGTCCATGAGTTTTGTCTATATTTATATGTTGTCTCTGAGTACTTTTATGCTGTTGATCACTCCCTCCTCCTTGAAACTACTTTTCCCTCAGCTCTCTTTCTTGGTCTTTCTTCTCTCTGGTTCCTCTTTTTCCATCTCCTGTTCTGGCTTCCCTTGCACTCTTGCAGGGTACATTTCCCTCTCTCTATGCTCTTGCCAGGTGATCAGATCCACAAGTATGGCTTCATTTTCCCTTATATTTCATGACCACCAAAACAATATTCCTAGTCCTCTTAGCTTTCTTCAGCTCTAGTCCCATATTTCTAGTTGCCTAGAAGACCAGTTTTCCTGCTACGCTGCAACAGGAACCTCTGATTCAGCATGTTCAAAACTGAATTTGATGTGTTCTTGCACAATCCTTCCTGTATGCCAGATCAAGGGATGACGTCATGCAGCTGCTAAGGCTAGAAATCTTGGGTTATTGATAAATTTTTCTCACCTCCAACATTCAAATTCAACCAGTGACTGTACCTTATCAATTATACCTCATCACCTTATTGATATACCTTGAGTCCTTCTTTTCTTTTTTCTTTTTTTAAAAGTTTTATTGAAGTGTAGTTGATTTACAATGTTGTGATACTTCTGCTGTATAACACAGTGATTCAGTTATACATGTACACACATCCATTCACTTTCAGATTCCTTTCCCACATAGATTATCACAGACTATTGGGTAGAGTTCTCTGTGCTATATAGCAGGTCCCCATTGGCCAATCATTCCATATACCTAAGTGTACATATGCCAACCCCAAACCCCTAGTCCACCCCACCTCACCTGCCCCCTTTGGTAGCCATAAGTTGTCAAGGTCTGTGAGTCTGTTTCTGCTCTGCAAATAAGTTCATTTGTATTCTTTTTTAAGATTCCACATATATAAGTGTTGTCATATATGATGTTTGTCTTTCACTGCCTAACTTCACTTAGTATAATAATCTTTGGGTCCATCGATGTTGCTGCAAATGGCATTATTTCTTTTTATGGCTGAGTAATACTCCACTACATATATGTACCACATCTTTATCAATTCCTCTGTTGATGGACATTTAGGTTGTTTCCATGTCTCAGCTATTGTGAATAATGATACAATGAACATAAGGGCACATGTATCTTTTTGAATTATGGTTTTCAAATCCTTGTTTTTATTATTGCTTCTGCCAAAAAATAGTGCAAATTCTAATTCTTATCTATGATTGCTACAGTAAATTGGTCTTTTTCTATCACTTCCTCTCCTCTAATCCATTCTATATGTTATATGAGTGGTAACACATTAAGACATTTTTTCATGTTTTTCCACTACAAAGAAGTGTGAAAAATAAAACTGGGCAGTAAATCCTAATGCATAAAGCATAATATCCAAAAATCTCCATTTAGAGAAGACAGCAGAAAAAAATCCCTTCACAATCTGGTGCAATTCCATTTGCCTCTCCTCCATCTGCACCCACATACAAACCATGCTTCAGCCAAAACTCTGAATCACAGAGGAGGATTCAGAGGAAACTTGTTCATGTGCTTGCCTCTCTTAAGCCCTCTCTTCACCAGAAAAGGCATGATTCCCCTTCCACCTGGTGAACTCCTGCTCATCTCTTAAAAGACAATCAACTGTTAGCACTTCTGTGAAGTGATACTGACACCTCTGAGCTAAACTGGTAGAGACTTCCTTTGAATTTCTATTGTAATTTTCTATAATATTATTACCAATACTTGCCATATGATTATTATATTAAAATTGCTTACATGTAACACTCCCCCAAGCTAAGGTCATTCAACCTTTGAAATGAGGGAATATGTCTGACTTATTTTATATCTCCAGTATTTACCACATTGCCTGCCATTTGGGAGTTGGTGAGTCTGTGGAATCCATGAATGGAGGAATGCCTTCTCTAAAAGTGCAGCACTATAATCTTTGGTTAGGCTTATATTTTTAAAAAAAACAAGACTATTCTAGTGTCCCAATTCATAGGTCTTCATTCTTTCTCTGTTGGAATGATCTTCTCAAGTGGCTTTTCCTTCTTTAATTATCCAAATGACTGTCTTGTGTTACTTTTATTTAATCTATTTATTTTGGCTTTATTTAGATAGTGGACGAGAGCTCTGCATTCTACAATTCCAGTGGAATATACTAAGAAATAATATATAAGTGAAAAGAATTACTTGAGAAAGTTCCACAAGAAGAAAAAATGAAGCTTCTTCAGCCCTTGTTGTTTTGGATAAATTTCCCACAGTGGCTGTTCTCAGGCTCAAATCTTTTTTATCCATTTTCCACTCTTTTCCTGAAATTTCTTTAGAACACGTTTCTTTTCTTCATCTTCTTGAACTCATTTCAAAGTCCATCAACTTAATTAATGATGTCATTCATTAATCAATCACTATATTAGCATTTCCAAAGGCCACTTTTACATATAGAGTATTTTTTTCATCTATTTGGAAGCATAGTTATCTTTCAGTATAAAAATAACCTGGGGAAAGGAGAATTTTCTTTACTCCATTATTTTATTATTTTTCTCCCAACTCTTAAGAACCTTAAAAATTAAATCCCATGTCACTGATAAAGCACCTACCAGTGCTAATGGAGTCCATTTGGCTCTAAATTGCAGAGGTGAGAAATTAATTTAAAAGATTCAGATCTGAATTATTAACCAATCTTCATTAGGATCTTTAGAAGTTCCAGGAATTAAAAAAAAATCAGAACAGATCTAATTAACCTATGACAGTTGTGGTAATATGAGAGTTATAGTAAGGAAATCTCTTGAGACTGACTTGTAAAATGAGCCAAAAAAGATGAGAGGCTGCATTAAAATGTGTTATCAAAAAACAGGTCATTCTATTAGCCAAGATTTGGGCATGTTTTTATTTATGATAGGAAATAATTTTCAGCCAGGGCATGTAACTTGACTTCTTTCTCCAAAAGAAGTCTCTGCACGTCCCTTACAAAAAAAATGTCATGTCATGGTAGCCAGGAGACATATTTTTGTGCCAATCCAGGAAAATAGCATTATTCAACCAATAATGTTTTATGTTGCCATCTTGACCAGCTGTGGTGGTAAGAGACCTGGGCCCATTCAGATTGGTCTACAGCTCTCCTTTCCTCACACTCTGAGTCAAGCCCCTCTGTGCTTTACCCAATTCTGAGCTCCCAGTGGTTTTCCTTTCCTCTCTTTCCTGTTGTTTTAATCTCGAGAATTTTCTCTAGTTTATGTACTGCCCTCTTACAGGTTCACATAAGTGTTTTTTTCCCCTGCAGAAGTAGAAATATTCTCATCTACATAATTACCTTTGCTGACAGAATACATCGTCCTACAGAGAGCTAAAAGGCAATACAAAAAAGGATGCAGAGACAAATCTTGACAATGACCACTAAAAAAAGAAAGACATCAGTTGATAATAGCTTATTTTCCTATTATAAAAAAGTAAAAAATATAATAGTATTCTTTACAGTCATGTCAAAGCGTTTCCTTTGCTTCCCACATACCTGGTGGAACAAAGCCAGGAGAGGATTTCAGAACTTTATTGGTCAGGAGTGTAGAAAGCTGGGCATTAGAGGGTGTGGCCTGAGTGGGCTCTGCCTCCAAGACATAGAGCCTTTAGAAGAGAACCTAAGGCTTTTCCTGTGCTTTCCATAAGCTCCAGGGATCCTTGTCTGCAGAAGGGCAATAGGTTTCCATGATTCCAATGTAATTCATAGGCATAAAGTTCTTGTGAAGAAGGAGGGATGGTCACTCAAATCCTGAAGACAGAATTACTTATAGTGTAAAATGAAGTGAAAAAGATGGTTTGAGTCCTTGCTGTAAATATGTGGAAGATACTCTGAGTGAGAAGGACACTGCAGTGCCTTCCAGGGACATTTCACACAGCAGGACTGCTATCCAGGGCTGGTCTTGATGATTTTCCTCCCTTCTTTCTGTATTTCTCTCCCACCTACATGGCCTCATTTACCATAGTCTACAGCATCTGTGCCTTTTGGTTGTCTTTGGGCTGCCTAGAATCCCCTGCAGAGCCTTAGTGGGACCAGCTTGCCTACCAGCCTCAAAAACAAAACACATTAAAACAAACCAAAACAAAAACTCCATTATTATGAATCTGGTATTTGACAATTAGGAATATAACAAGCTGATTAAACTTGTCTCCATGAGAGAATAAATAATAATGCCTATAATATTTATTGAATTCTCATTATGGGCTCCGTACATTTTCAGCATTTTATGCATCATCTCATTGACTCTTCACCCAAGGTCTTCGAAGGAGGTGTTTTTACTATATCCATTTTTTAGATAAGGAAATTGAACCCCAGAAAGGGTGATATTGCCACTATGACTAGGCTCCTGCAGTGGAAGAGCCAGGATTCAAACTCAGGTGTGTCTGTCACCCAAAGATAGGCATTTCCTGCTATGTTATACTTTGTCTCACTTGTTGTTTGGAAAATAGAAACAAAATCAAGTTATTTTCAGATAGAATTTGAGCTGTCTTGCAGTACCCAACTTCAAAAATGCACTGGACCTCAGGAGGAGGGAGAACCAGGGACTGGAAACTGTAATCTCTTTGCACCTCTCAGCTCTTCCTTTCTTCCACACCAACTTCATCCTTATCATGTTCAGCAGACAAACTTCTCTCTGTGTTACAGCCCAATTGGTAGTGAACAGGTTTTCTTACTATGCCTGTGTGACAGCAAATAAGAAATAAGCAAAAATCAAACCCGGACACTTTTCATTTCAATTCAAAATATTTAAAGAAGAGATTGTCATCATCTCAGCTCAGGTCATGGACTCATATCCTCATCCAATCAACTGTGTCTAACAGGCTAGTGTCATGTTGTAAAAATGGATGTTCCCATTGCATGTGTTTTTATAGGAGACAATTAGTATATCCACTCAGTACCTGTGGTAGACAGGTATTAAACCTCTCTTAAGAGTTCAGACCACAGCTATGAATGGTAATGAGTCACTTAGTATTTAAGGTGCTCAAAATGCTTTACCTGTGGAACCCAAATGTTCAAAATTGATGAATGCAAGTAGAAGCATTCTACTTGATGAATGCAAGTAGAAGCAAGTAGAAGCCTAGTTTAACCAAAACTGGTGGAAAAACCATTTCTCTTCAAGAATCACCCCTTGGAGTTCCCATCGTGGCGCAGTGGTTAACAAATCCGACTAGGAACCATAAGGTTGCGGGTTTGGTCCCTGTCCTTGCTCAGTGGGTTAAGGATCCAGCTTTGCCGTGAGCTGTGGTGTAGGTTGCAGACGCGGCTCAGATCCCGCGTTGCTGTGGCTCTGGCTCTGGCCGGTGGCTACAGCTCCGATTCAACCCCTAGCCTGGGAACCTCCATATGCCACGGGAGCGGCCCAAAGAAATAGCAAAAAGACAAAAAAAAAAAAAAAAAAAAAAAAAAAAGAATCACCCCTGAATTCCTGAGTCAACCCTTTAAGAATTAATGACAATTTAAAAATATCAGTATAGGAGTTCCTGTCATGGCTCAACAGAAATGAATCTGAAAAGCATCTATGAAGACACAGGTTCGATACCTGGCCTTGCTCAGTGGGTTAAGGATCCAGCATTGCCATGAGTTGTAGTGTAAGTCACAGACATGGCTCAGATCTGACATTGCTATGGCTATAGCCTAGGCCAGTAGCTACGGCTCCAATTCAACCCCTAACCTGGGACCTTCCATAAGCTGTGGGCACAGCCCTAAAAAGACAAAACAAAACAAAACAAAAAAAAACAAAAAAAAAACAGTATTTCCCAATTCACTGTTATAAGCAAAGACATTGAAAATTTTCATCTCTAAGTGAATTTTCCATTAGCATATTTAAAAAAATTCATGTAACACTATAAACAGATTTTCCCACATTTGTGTTCTGTGAAACATTTCAGTTAGATGAGAAAATCTGTATAATATATCCCTCTCTTGGATACCGACAAAGGATATTTTGAGGGTTCAGAGAAGACCTTCAGTAATGAGATTTACTTAACTTTGTTTAATCCAGTATTTGTCTAACTGATTTAGTGAAGAAATAACTCATGGGTATTAGTATTACGATGAGACAGCTTGAAAAATACTACAAAGGCTATGAAATAATTCCAAATATGCATGGAAAGATAGATTTCCTATTGTTAAATACAACTTAAAACAAATCCTATTCTACTGACGAGAATTTAGTCAGATTTCCAGAAAGATCAGTTAAGGGAGAGATGACCATCTCTATTTTTAAAGATAAAACTGTCAGGCAGAGAAAGTTAATAACATCCCTAAGGTCATATTGCAGAAGAAGTTGAATACTCAGGTCTTTAACTCTTAATCTTCTGCCCTTTCTACAGGTCAACACATGGAACAAGAGTTTGTTTGGGATCTAGCAAAAGAAAAATAGTCAATTCAAATGGTCTTCAACTTTTCCACAGAACTCACCAGCATGACACCAAGGGTCTGACAGGAACTGAATACTCAGAAATATAAGCAACCAACCAACTGACAAAGCCCCAAGAGTGTTCCAGATATTAAAACTACTTCAAATGAACAAACATAATAATAAAAAGTAGGTTTAACTTTCTTTTTGTTTCTTACCTATAAAAGAGGTGTTCGGTAGTAAGAAAATTTGCCTGCTCACCCCCACCTTGTGCTTTAGGAAATTCACCCCCTTGAATTTCCACAGTAGGAATTCTGGGAGTTCTCTAGATGATTCCAACAAACACCCATGGTCCTTCATCATTTGTATCCACTTCTTCCCCACCATGGTGCCAAAGTACAAGTGACAACTAAGCTCTCAAATGCCAAGTGGAGACATACTTGCTGATGCTATATTTTGGAGATTAACTGCTTGTCTGTAGATTTTTCAAACATTTTCTCCCATTCTGTAGGTTATCTTTTCATTGTCCCTGTGTGTTTGTGTCTCTGTGTGTGTTTTACAGCTTTATATCAAAAGAACAAAATACCCAATCAAAAAGTAGTCAGAAGATCTAAATAGACATTTTTTTCAAAGACACAGATTGCCAAGAAGCCCATGAAAGGATGTTCAACATCCCTAATTATTAGAGAAATACATATCAAAACTACAATGAGGTATCACCTCACACCAGTCAGAATGGCCATCATCAAAAAGTCTACAAACAATACACGCAGGGCAGAGTGTGGAGAAAAGGGAACTCTTCTACATTATCGGTGGGAATGCAAATTGATGCAGCCATTATGGAGAATAATATAGATGTCCCTTAAAACACTAAGTTTAGAAATACCAAATGATGCAGCAATACCACTCCTCGGCATATATCCAGAGAACAGCATAATTTAAAAAGACATATGTGCCTCAATATTCATTGTAGTACTATTTACAGCAGCCAAGACATGGAAGCAATCTAAATGTCCATCAACAGAGGAATAGATGAAGAAGATGTACACACACACACACACACACACACACACACACACACACACAATGGAATATTAGTCATAAAAAAGAACAAAATAATGCAGTTTACAACAATATGGATGGACCTAGAGATTATCCTACTAAGTTAGTCAGACAAAGACAAATATCATATGAGATAACTAATCTGTGGAATCTAATAAAAAAATACAAAAGAACTTATTCACAAAACAGAAATAGACTAAAAGATTTTGAAACCAAACTTATGGTTACCAAAAGGGAAATTTTGATGAGAGGGATAAATTAGGAGGTTGGAATTAACATATGCACAGTACTGTATATAAAATAGATAACTAACAAGGTCCTATGGTATAGCACAGGGACATCTACTCAATAGTCTGTAATAACCTATATGGGAAAAGAATGTGAAAAAGAATGGGTATATGCATATGTATAACTCATTCACTTTATCGTACACTTGAAACTATACTCCAATAAAATTTAAAAATATATATTTACTGATGCTGATGCTGCTGATGCCTGCATCGATGTCAATGCCTAGAACCAAGAGAATTGATGTGTGCCACTAGGTGTTGGCACTCTGGCCAACACAACCCATGCTGCCACTGCCTCTAATGGTGACCTGCTATGGAAGAAGCTGCCTATGCCATTTTCACCTCACATTCTCCCTATCTCACAGAAGTGGTGGGGAAACAGAAGTTTTTAAGTTTTATCTGCTCTTTGGTACAATTCTTTCATCCAGTGACTCAAAGGGAAGACAAGAGTGACAAGGCCAAGGGCAACATTCTTTCTCCCAGACCTGGTTTATACAACTTGATCCAAGTGAGTGTGTCTTGGCTTCTTTTTTTCCTTGGAATGAGGTCTTTCCTGAGTGGCTTCTCAGGCCTCTATGTCTTTTCCCATATTTTTTATTTTCTCAGACACAGGACAGGATCCCAGGATGGATATAGCAGGGAATCTGTCTAGAGCCCTAGCTGTAACAGCCTACACCCAGCTGTTCTCATCCAAAGTGAGAAGGAATCACTCCTTCACTGACTGTTAAACAGTGTATGGCCATTATGGGTTGGGCAAGCCCAGCTGCAAGGAGAGTATCATTTTCCTAAAGAAACAACAGTATTAAAATAAGAGGTTCCGTGAAGTGGTGAAAAAGCCCTGGCCTGGGAAGCAGGACATCTGGACTCTGCCTCTTCTTAGTATTTGGCCTCACTTGAGTCTAATCTCTCTGGACCTCAGCTTTCTAGCTTGGAAAACCCACTGCTCACTCTGGTCACTAAGCTTCTACGTAGCCTTGACATTCTCTACTTGAGTAGGTGAACCTAGGTCATCCATTTTCCACAAACAGCCCTAATGCATATATTTGCTTTACTGAATAAAACATTTATTATTACTACTCCATATATGGATTATTATTCACTTTATTTTATATAGATAAAGAAATCGAAGTTGAAAAGTGTTACATTAACATATATGTAAAACACCAGTATGAGCTGCTTGCATTCAGAAAAAAATGGGTTATGCCAATTTATAGCTGATTTATTTTTCTCTTCCATATACTTATCAGTTGTTCCTTATTGTCTTTGTCTTCCACAACAAAGATCTGTCAATATTTTGATAGCAGTACCTTTGACATCTTTCCCACTTTTGCTAGCTGATTTAGACTTTGTGTCAGTCTTCAAGTAGCTCATTGCTAAAGTAGCTTCTTAAAGGGCATCTCTTCTAACTTTCTCCCCACCCCCAATACATCCTTCATAGTCCCAGCTGGTTATTTTATTTCCTATTGTTCATAAACCACCAGAGATTCTTCATGGATCACAGAAGCTCTCACAATATGGCTCAAACATACTTGCCAATTTTTATTTTCTAATCATCTTCTGTTGTATTATGCAAAAGAATTTACCTTCAACTCCTCCAAAGAGTTTTGGGTACTCCCTCCTTCATTAACCTTGTTCCTTGGCTCATGCTACTCCTATCTGAGACAACTATCCCACTTTTCCTCCTGTTCAGTAGATCTAAACGTTATTTGTCTTCAAAGCTGAGCTCTAATGAGAACACCCCCCCCCTTTTAAGCATTTCTTTATACCCTCCATTGGAAGTCTTTCTCTCTGAGTCATCTAGCACTTTATATGTATCTCTATTGGGTAGCCCTTATAAATGCTGTGATTTTGCATTTATTTAATCAGTATCATTCTTCTTCTAGACAATAAGCTCCAAAAAGGGCAAGAGCCATGCCCATTTATGTTTATCATTCTGTCTCCAGTGTCCAGCACAGTACCTATCACATTACTTCAGTATGTAATGATCAAACAGGTAGCTGAATGTACATCTCTTAAGATATTATTTTCTTTTTCATGGGGGTAGATATATGTATCCATGTCTTATCTTCCACAATAAACTCTTAGCTCCTTGAAGACTCTAAGTCTGATTCTGTTTGGTACCCATCAAAGAAAAGAGCCTTGCATCTTGAAAATATTTATTTATAAATATTATTAAGTATTATTTATAAATATGTACTAGTTTTAGTAAAAGATCAAGCTTCAGAGTCATGTAGCCTAAAGTTCAAATCCTGGAGTTGTAAAGTTAGATGAAAAATGTTTGATAATATTTTCTAATTAAAATAAATATAGTGTTTTACAATGTATGAAGAGTTTTCTCATATATCTCAGTTGATCATCAAACAGTATTAGAGAGTATTATTATCTCCAATTTACTGATGGGGAAGCAGAGGTAAGGATAAAGCAAATGAAACTTAAAGAGGCTAATGATCATTCAGCTACTAAATTTGATCAGGGATTCAAACTAAGTTTTTTCGAGGCCAAAGTCTCTGTCTTTTTCATTCTCATGAGTATATGGACAGCACAGAAATGCAGACCAATGAATCTGTGCCTTCGGATAACAATTTTTTTTTTCTAGAATTCAGCCCTCTTTTAGTCTTTATCCCACTGTTATGACCTCAGAAAACACTAGAAAGAGCATATTTGGAGTTTCTGGTGTGAGGATAAAATGGCAGAATATGTGCAGTTAAGTTTTGGAGAAAAAGCAGAAGAGGTCCATTTTCATACTCGACATGAGGAAATTTCAGCAAAGTCCTAAACCATTTTTTTCCTCTCTCTCTCTGAAATCTTCACTAAATAGATCCAAATTGGAAACTCATCACCTTTATTTAAACCGAGACCCTGCTTCTTTTCTTTTTGCAAAACTCCTTGATCTCCCTATTGCAGCTCCAATCCAAATCAGGAGAAAAACAGCTCTTATTTATTATGTAGTTTTGCTCTCATTATGTTCTTCCCAGAAATGAATCTCCGTCCCTCTCAGACTTTGTTTCACAGGACGCTCTGATCTGGCTCTCCCTCCGCAGCCCTGGGCGAGTTGTTTTGCCTGGCTTATCCCATCAATAGAAGGCTCAGCTGCCTTTTCTCACACTCGGAATCCAGCAGACCATTTTCCTTGGTCATCAGCAGAGAAATGGGGAGTCTTTCCTTTTAATGGGCTGAGCTCCTGCCAAGTTCCAAAGTGCTCTTGCCCTTCCTTAAAGATGCTGAATATCTGCTCCTTACTCAAGACATCTGGCTACCTTGTGTGAGTAACCCTCTCCTGAGGGTGGGGCTGGGGGATTTGAAAGCAGATTATTCCAGTTTAAAAAAAAAAGTTTAGGCACTTTCAAACAATTCTGATACATCTTAGTAACTTAGAAAACAGAACAGAAACCTTCCCCATTGCAGTTTCTCCTCAATAGCAGGTGAAACAATAAAAAAAACATTGAGCAAGCACAATGAATCTGTATCCAGAGAATTTTAACACATTTGAAAACAAGTAATTCCACATAAGATCCTCTGGGGTTTTTGCCAGTAAGTCTTTAACAATCTGGTTTGAATAACCAGGCAAGATGCTCCAAAAAGCAGGCATTGAAGAATCATGAAAAGACTTGGTGAAAAATAAATAAATAAAAGCCATTGTAATGCTAAACACAATTTCAAAAAAAAAAAAAGAAAAAAGAAACAAAAAATGGTGATGGCAAACATTTTGACTGAAACACAATGAGGATCAGAAGTTTTGTCCGCTGAATATCTATCAACCAGATGGCTGAGTATGATGGCCCTTCCATTCTTCCTGAAGAGATATAGCCTAAAAGCTGCCTCAAAACTTCAGAAATAAAAAAAGAATAATGTTTAAATAGACACTTTTTTGGTAACCATTATTCCTCTAGTTAGAGTAACACCTCATTTGTCCATCATCAATGAGGGAACACTTATTCTTCATAAATTAATTTTCCTATAAAAGAAAGCAAGTTCAGTGTTCAAAGGAGTAAATGTCATTTAGATATTTTTGCTGGAACTCTTTCTGAAAGATACTACATATTGAACAGGATCTGACCTTTCCTGATGATTCAGAGTTATCATCACGAGCATCAATCACTGTGAATAGCCACCAATTCATTCCTCTCTAGAGGCACACACACTGGAATCTCTCACAAGCTAAAAGAAGTGTTTCTTTTGACCATATCTACTTTGAATTACTCTGCTTACTCTCTATTTTAAAACAGCTTTATTGAGATATAATTCACATACCATACAATTCACCCCTTTATGGTGCATGTATGATTTTAGTATATTTATAGATCTGCACAACCATCACCATAGTCAATTTCAGGACCCCTTCAAAAAGAAATTCATCCCCTTTAAGTATCATCCTCCCTGCCCTTTGGCACCACCTCTCACCCCCTCCATCCCAAAGCAACACTAATCTACTTTCTGTCTCTAAACTTCCCTATTCTAGTGTTTATTCAATGGAAGCATATAGTACAAGGTCTTCAGTACTGACTTCTTTCACTTAGCGTGTTTTCAAGGTTCATCCATATTGTTGCATATATTATTACTCAATTCCTCTTTATGGCCAAATAGTACTCCACTGAGTGGATATAACAGATTCTTAAAAATCGTTTGTCTGTTGATAGACACTTAGGTTGTTTTTACCTTTGACTCCTGAATAACGTTGCTATGAACATTCATATATGAGTTTCTGTGTGGACATCTGTCTTTGTTTTTCATGAGTGTATATCTGGGAACGAAGTTGCTGGGTCATATGGCAATTCTATATGTAATTGTTTAAGAACCTGCCAGACTATTTTCCAAAGTGGCTGTACCATTTTCACTGCTCCCTACCATCCTAAGAGTATATGAGGCTTCTGATCTCTCTGAATCCTTGCCAACATTTGTTATCTGACTTTTTGATTCCAGCCATTCTAGTTAGTGTGAAGTAGTACCACACTGTGGTTTTGATGTGCATTTTCTTGATCACTAATTATTTCAAGCTTCTTTTCATGTGCTTATGGGCCATTTGTGTATATTTAGAGAATTGTCTGTGTAGCTCCTTTGCCCAGCTTTAATTGTGTTGTCTTATAAAAATTGAGTTGTAAGGTTTTTTTATATATTCTATATGTATATCTGACAGTCCCTTATCAGAGATATGATTTGCAAATATTTTCTCCCATTCTACAGGTTGTTTTGCCCCTTTTTTGATGGTGTCCTTTTCCCTTAATTTCCTTCTTCTCTTGTTGCTCAGCTACTTGAAAGAAATTCATCAAACTCCTATGGTCTAAGTTTCACTTTCCATTCATTCCTAAAATCTTCTGCGATTTGATTCCAACACCCACAATTCCTTTGAAACCCTCCTAGTAAGGCAAAACTGCTCTTGTTAGGGCCAAAGAGGACTTTCTTATTGTTAAATCTAAAGGCATTTCCTCAATGTTCACTCTACTTGCCATTTGACATTTGGTGATGTTCAATCTTCATCTTTTGAAAATTTCTCCTTAATTTTTATGATATCATTTTCTCCAGATTTTACTCCTATTATAATAACAATTCATTATTTTCTTCCTGTGGTCTTAAATGTTGATGTTTCCCAGAGTTTAACCTGCCCTTTGAGAATACATAGTCTTCTTAAACAATCTCATTTATTTCCATGTATTTAACTCTGTTGATAACCTCCCAAATAAATCTCCAGCCTCTACCTTGTTCTAAAGTCCAGAATAATATTTTTAACTGACTTAGGAGTAGCTTCCTTTTAATCACTTGGAAATCCTGTGGGTAGCTAAAACACGCCATTTTCAAAATCCCAAGTAACTTTCCTCTCTAGTTGTTTATTTTCCCTTGTTCTCATATCATTGAGGTAAGGAAGCTTGGAATCATTTTCCATTGATCTTTTTCTTTCATGATAGGTTCACATTGGTCATCACATTGCTCTTACCTTCTAAATATTTTTCTTCTTTCGTTTTCTTTTTAGGGCCACACCTGCGGCATATGGAAGTTCCCAGCCCAGGGGTTGAATTGGAGCTGCAGTTGCAGGTCTATACTACAGCCATAGAAATGCCAGATCCAAGCCAAATCTGCAATCTACGTCACAGCTTGCAGCAATGCCAGATTCTTAACCCACTGATCGAGGCCAGGGATCAAACCCGCATCCTCAAGGACACTGTGTCAGGTTCTTAACCTGCTGAGCCACAATAGGGACTCTGTAAATATCTTCCTAATCTTTCCCTTTTATCTCCTGACTACTGTCATTGCTTATCAAAAATCTTTCACAGCAATTTATTAAGATTATTTTAGTACAATCCAATTCCTTTCTCCATCCTGCCATGTTCAATCCATTTTTGTCACTTTGGCCAGCACTAACTTTCTAAAACACAAACTTATTATTGGCACCCTTTACATTAATTACTTTTAATGATGCCCTGTGACCCCTGTGATAAATTCAAATGATGTTTTTCATTATGTATCAAAATCCTTAATTAGTTTTCAAATGGTCTGTATTTCTCTTGTTGTCCAGCTGCCCCACAATCCAGAAATTTTAGACCTCTATTCCTCCAAAGTGCTGTATTCATCTTTTTATAGGCATGTAACAAAGTACCAGAAATTAACAGTTTAAAGTGATATAAACTTATGATCTCATCAATTTTGTGATTTGGGACTCTGGCACAATTTAAGTGTGCTCCATCTAGGGTCTCACTAAGGTGAAATCAAGGTGCCAGCCATCCTTACATGGGTGCTTAATTAGGAAGAGATCCAGCTCAAAATTCATTCAGGTTGTTTGTAGAATTTTTTCCTGCAGCCATATGACTGAAGTAGCTGTTTTATTACTATCTGTTGTAGGGACCACTTGAACTAGGGGCCACTCTCATCTGCTTCTGGGTGGTTCTCAGATCCTTATCATAGGCACTGTCTACACTGTGACAGTTTTCTCCTTCAAGTCCAGAAGGAGAATATCTTTCTTTGAATCTTACAGCATCTTTTGAGAGCTCATCTAATTAGGACAGATCCACCCGAGTAATCTCCATTTTGGTTAACTCAAAGTCAACTGATTAGGGACCTTAATTCAATCTGTAAAATCCTTTTGAGAGAGAATCTAATATAATCATGTGAGTGATATTCCATCATGCTCACAAACATGTCCTGCTCACACCTAAGGGGAAGGGATTATACAGGTCATGTTCAGAAGGGGTGGGAACTGTGGTGGCCGTCTTAGGATTCTGCCTACTGTAGATGGCATGCTTTTTCATTCCTTATACCTTACACATACTGCCCTTTCTTTCTATTATATTTTTCATTACATTCCCTCAGCGTCAATTTGAAAAGTCCTAAGTGAGAATTGTATCCCTAAACCCACAAGCTGCCTCTTGAGAAGATGTCCTACAGTAGAAAATGGAATAACCCTCAGCCATAAAAAAGAACAAAATAATATCATTTGCAGCAACATGGATGTAATTGTATTCTCATACTAAGTAAAGTCAGTCAGAAAGACAGACAAATACCATATGATATTTGTATATGGAATGTAAAATATGCCACAAATAAATCTATCTACAGAACAGAAACAGACTCACAGATATAGAGAACAGACTTATGGTTGCCAAGGGGGAGGAAGGAAGGAGTGGGATGGATAGGGAGTTTGGGGTTGGTAGATACAAACTATTACAGTATGGATAAACAATGAGGTCCTACTGTATAGCTCAGGGAACAACATCCAGTCTCTTCTGATAGAACATGGTAGAAGATAGTATGAGAAAAAGAATGTGGAGTTCCCATTGTGCAGCAGAGGAAATGAATCTGACTAGGAACCATGAGGATGCAGGTTGATCCCTGGCCTTGCTCACTGGGTTAAGGATCCAGCAATGCCATGAGCTGTGGTGTAGATTGTAGATGTGGCTCGGGTCCCGTGTTGCTGTGGCTCTGGTGTAGGCTGGCAGCTACAGCTCCGATTAGACCCCTAGCCTGGGAACCTCCATGTGCTGCTGATGCAAAGGACAAAAAGACAAAAAAAAAAAGAGTGTGTGTGTGTGTGTATAAATCTAGGTCACAATGCTATACAGCAGAATTGGCACAACCCTATAAATCAACTATAATTAAAATTTTTTTTGTTTAATTTGGAAAGCCCCTGATTGGCTTTTAAGACCAATTTCAGATCTCGCTTTTCCATTAAGCCTTCAAGAAAAATCAGTTTTTTCCTTCTCTATACTTTTATTGATTACACTTTCTATTTTTCTATCATAATTGCTGCTCTTTCTGCTTCCCCAGTTGAACTGTAATATTCTCAAGGTCATGAAATACACATTACTTGTCTTTGCTTCCCCATCCCCAGGCATGTGTTAAGTTCTTAATAAATGTGTGTTGAAAGAAATAATCCATCTCTTTTTTGTGCAGAAAGGCCATGATCATCTCATGGTTTGCTGTAGTGAATAGAGCTTTTGACTACAGAGCAAATGTCCTCAGATTGACACTCTTAAGTCAGTTTTCTTGTTTGGTTTTGCTTTGGTTTTGGTTTTTCCTCTCCCATTTTATTATCAGATTGTCAAATGTCATTGCTTCTTGGAGTCAAGGAGCCTGGCTGTAAAACGTCTCCTGAATTTTTGCATCCAAACTGCTGTGGACCAGGAAACCAACTAATTAAATATCCTAGAATTTAAGGGCAAAGTATGAATACAATGGACTTTCATTGATTGTCAGAGTCTCTTTTATGTGGTAGTGCATGACCCTTGGCACAGACATTGCAAAATCAATTTGACGGTTTTTATAGGAATTCTTCCAGGTACTTGGAAATCAACTAGCAAAGTTTGCTGGGTAAGTGACTTTTGAGAAAGTCGGCACCAATTTAATATTCACAAGATCAACCATTTGGAAAGGTAAGTCTTAATAGGAGGTAACTAAGAGCAAGAGAAATTGTCCACCCGTTTACTGTTCTGTTTATATAATTATTAGCAAGTGAAGGTTTTCAATGAGCTTAACAGAAAGTCTTGAAATTGGAAAAGTAAGCTCAAAACATTTCCTCCAAACTTAAATAATTTAATTTACTTATTTTTTGTCGTTTCATTCATTGAGTATCCCTGGTGGAGAGAGAAGATCATGAATGTATGTTTTAGAATCCGGCATCAAATTCCCAGCAGACCACAAAAAAGCGGAAATCAATGGAATAGACCTCAGTGAAAAAGGCTATAAATTTGGAGCTGTCCAAGTTCTATATTCCAAGGGCTACAATGGCAACTTGCCAGGAGCCTTAGAGCCATGCTTAATTTGTGCATAAAAGTATAAAAAAATTAAATCTTGAGCATGCCTGCACAAGCTTAGCACTTATTTACATGATTAATAGAAATGTCTGGCTTTTTTTCACCACTTATGAAAACTCAAGGATGGATAAGTTTTGTCTCCAGATCATTATTATGCAAAAATGGCACCTCTGGAAGTTAATGGTCATGGTTTTAAAATAAATACACTGGGGTCATTCTAAGGCCTGCTTTTATATTTCTATTGCTCTGTTTAATGTAAAATATGCTTCATAGATAACATTAATGAGATACCCCCAGAAACCAAATATAACATTCATAGCAGGTTTAATAGGAAAACTTGATTCTATTGCAAATCTAGTGACAGAGTTTCAGGTTTTTTTTTTTTTGATGTTTTTCTGGAACTACAGCCTCTCAAAGATAGATTTTTATTGAATGAGTTCTTTGTTTCTTGCTTTGGGTGGGTGATGGCTTAGACTATGCATTAACTATGTGCAGATAGTGACACATATCACTATGTTTTTGAATAACAAATCTACTAAGAAAGTAACTGTTCAACTCCTATATTCACCTGCAATCGAATATAAATTACATTAAGAAAGAGAAGATAACCATAAAATAAAGAACTTACATGGAGTAGGGAAGAAATTGGGTCAAGGAATGTCCAATTTGGATTATTGTGTTCTTGCTACAAGTTGGGAAAATCTGTGAAACCCTGCTCATTTCAGTAATCCAGTAAAGGAAGCATTTAATCATAGGAATTATATGACTACATTCCACATAAGCAGAGAGTAAACCTCTAATATTTCAATATTGAATTGCCAGTAATCATAAAAAATAAGAATTAAAATAGTTGAAACAACAAAAAAGAGTTGATGATGACCAAATATGGAGGAACTATAGACCAAAAAAAAAAAAACAAAACAAAACAGTAATTCTCTACAGTTTATATGTTAAAAAAAGACACAGTCACTAAAATGTGAGCACTATAGAGTAAGGATCATGTTCATTACATTGTTTCCACTGACTGGTCCAAGTTCAGCACATAGAGTCACCTGTTAACTCAATCTTTATTGAGTTAAAGAATGACAGAGGATTTGATACGTAGTACTATGACTCAGTCTAAGTTTTGGATTAAAATACCTGGTCTTAGAAAGGTATCCATGAATAACAGAGAATCAGCATGAGAAATGATGGAGAAGACACTGATGCAAATCTGGAGAGTTTTCCCATTCCTAGTGAAGTATATCACTTTCTTTAGCCAGGTGGCATTAATGGTGAATGATAAACTCACATGTCAGTGATGCCTTTAATAATTATCTATGGCTCTTGTATGTATTATATATGTATGTTTAGATTACGAGTAGAATATTCCACAGCATGTTGTTGTGGCTATGGCATAGGCTGGCAGCTGTAGCTCCAATGTTACCCCTAGACTGGTAACTTCCATATGCCATGGGTATGGCCCTAAAAAGTCAAAAAAAAAAAAAAAGGTAGAATATTCCACAATATTTCTTTAGTCCTTTTTCAGTACACAAATAAGCTTGAAAATCTAAACATTCTGAACTTGAGTGAATCAAATAACACTTTCATGGAGATTGTATTGACTAGAAAATAAAGGCAGAGCAAGAAGACCTTAAGATGACTTTTAAAAAGGGCCTATTCTTATGTAGCATGGTTTTGTACAGCCTGATCCCTTCAAGCTTAAGAAAAATAACATAAGCAGAACACAGATCTATGCCAGAAGACCTGATAGTATAATACTAATGAAAAAAATTGAATAATTGAGTTTCATTGAGTGTTTTTTGGAATTTAGGAGCATGTTAGAGAACTACAGCTAGAATAGTTTCATAGCAAATGTACTCTAATGAGTCAAATGATATACCAAAAATTCACTAGATTGAAAATCAGATCTCTGCAACTAACTATGGGACTTTCAATGAAGAGTCATTTAATCCCAGGAAGGCTCAGTTTTCTTGCTGTAAAATAAACTACAGAATATCTAATTTCCCTTTTAGCTCTAACGTTCTAAAAAACTCTAAACCCGATTGTTATTGTTGCTGTGTTTTACTGCTGGTTCATTCAGTAAATTAATGATGTCTTTTGATAATCCTCTTGCACAGATGAAAGAATGCTTTATTACAGTATTGTTTAAAGGTCTGTATTGTTTTTCACACATTTGATGATCCAGCTTATTGAGTTAAATTTGTGTTTGTGATCACAGAGTACATCGAAGAATAGGCATGAATAAAAACTGGGTAGATATGAAAACAGGGGCCCAATAAGTCTGGTTGAAGATGGAGTAATAATACTACCAGTATTGGAAAGTCAGTGGCAGATTGGGAGTCAGTGTCTGTGTAAAATTTTCAGGTAGATATTGAGTGTAATATGAACTGTTGAGTATAAGATGTTGAATAGATCTGTCTATTGATAGTAAAGACTGAGAAAGCCTCTGAGGTCAACCTCGGATACAAGAAAAGCAGAGAAGAATGATAACGTCTTTCTTCTCAAATACATATAGTATGAGAGAGAGGATTTGTATACGCAGAGGTAGTTTAAATGCCTAACATAATTTAACAAGTAGATTAAAAGCAAAAAGTACCCTGGAAGAATGAAGACTATATCATGTAAATACCTAGGTCCAAAAGTTCTGGATTCAGAGGTATGATTATTCTTTAGGACTTCACCCTCCTAAAGTGATTTCAACACTATACATGGCTATTTCATCAAGAACCTTGGAATAAAATTTTAAAAGCCTCTAAAGATGCCTTGTGGAATGCATTAGGCAACAATAGATATTTACTCTGGGAATATTTCTTTGGGAAATCCAGTTATTACTTGGGAATGGATCAATTTCTGAAACCATAACAATTTTGATAACATTCATACAATCTCCCTGAAAGTTAAAAGAATATTTTTTAAATTTTTATTAAGTTTTCTGAAGTGTGGTTGATTTACAAGGTTGTGATAATTTCTGCTATACAACAGTTATATATGTACGCACATCCGTTCTTTCAGATTTTTCCAAACAGACTATCACAGAATACTGGGTAGGGTTCACTGTGCTAATCACAGCAGGTCCCCATTGGCCAATCATTCCATGTACCTCAGTGTGCATATGCCAATCCCAAACCCTCGGTTTATCCCTCCCTCCCTCCACCCATAAATTTTTCGAAGTCTGTGAGTCTGTTTCTGTTCTACAAATAAGTTCACTTGTATCCTTTTTTTTAGATTCCACATATAAGATGTTTTTCTTTTTTTTTTTAATGGCCTCACCCACAGCATATGGAAGTTCCCAGACTAGGGGTCGAATCAGAACTGCAGCTGTCAGCCTACATCCCAGCCACAGCAATGCAGAATCTGAGGCACATCTGTGACCTGCATGGCAGCTTGTGGCAACACTGGATCCTTAACCCACTGAGTGAGGGTAGGGATTGAACCTGCATCTTCATGCCCCTATGTCGACTTAGCCCACCGAGCCACAACAGGAACTCCAAAAGAATAATATATGTATTATTTATTAAACAAATATATAAATAAATAATATACATTTACTATATATGTTATTTAAGGCCATCAAATAACAAGATTCTTCCTATTTGTTTTGCCACAATGATTTCTTTCCTTGGAATGGCTAAGGTTTCAATTTACTGGTAGCACTTCTATGATAGCTTTGGCCTTCCTGCTCAAAGATTTTCAGCAATTGCCATTCATTCTATATTTTCTGGTTAAGCACACCACCCAACAGAAAACTCCCATCTAAAAATATAGTGTAGGGTCACTTGTGAGATCTCAATAACTTACTTGAACTACATTGAACTGCCTGCCTCCCATACTGGCAGGCTACACACGGTCCTTGGGTAAAATGATCTGCCTTTTAAAATGATTTTTCCTAAACCTCCTGCTTGTCCTTCCCTTGGGGGCTATTGCTAGCAAAAGACCATAGCAACCTTTTAGATATTTATAAACCATGTAGATACAATAAAAATTTTTGGTACAATCAGCTAAACAAAGTGCCAAACAGCCACCATATCTTCCACCCTCTGCCTTTGAATGAGACATTAGCCCCTAAGAATTCTGAAGGGAAAATGAAAAAAAGATTGCATACGCTAAAAGCCAAAGTCATAATCTAAATTATACCTAGGGGATAACACCTTTATCTTATGAGGTAGTATGAAGCCATTTGCCTTTCTTTCTTTCTTCCTTTCCTTCCTTCTTTCCTTCCTTCTTTCTTCTTCTTTCTTCCTTTCTTCATTTTTTTTAAAGGCTGTACCTGCAGCATATTGAAGTTTGCAGATATGCCACAGCTACAGCAATGCTGGATACTTAATCCACTGAGCGAGGCCAGGGATTGAACCACATCCTCACAGAGACTACGTCAGGTTCTTAACCTGCTGAGCCGCAACAGGAACTCCCGTTTTTTACATCAAAGTGAAATCTCTTTTGCTATGAGCTCTATGGTGTTTTGAGGAACACTGGTCCTGACATTTCCTTCACAAAAAAAGTAAGGGATAAATTCTAGAAATGCTACATAATAAATTATCTTCTTTCAGTATCGAAATGCATATTAACTTGTTAAAAATTCTGAAAGAAGTCCTTGTTCCAAAGAGACCCATCTCACATTGTTTATATATTTATTAAAAAAAAACTTATCTTACCATTTTATATGCCTATATTTGCTCCAAGTAACTATTTTTTTTTTCTGCAAATTATGCCCCAGGAAATGCTATGTTTCCTTCTGTGGAAATGAAATATCAGAGGCTACAATTTTCCTTACTTGGCCAAAATAAAATTGGCACCAAATAATAATACTTAACTTCCATTCTTTTCATGACTTTGATTGACTTTCTTCTAAGGGAAAAACATAACAGAAAACTCAGTTTATTCTAAATCCCTCCATGTTCCCCCAACCCCCTGATTAGGAATTACTTATGTTTACCACCATCTTAGAACTTCTGAGCCATTCTGTCTTTCCCAAAATTCTGCCTACCAGGTGTGATTTTAAAGGGTGTCCCATTTATGGTGTGTTTCATCATTAATAGCACTAGAAATAGCAACAATGTAAAAAGTAATAATGCAGGTTTAAAATAAACCATCTTAGGGCTTAGGGAGAATTGAAGATACAGCACCCATAGAGTATTCTTTTCCCTTCCCTGGAAAGAATATAGTCAGGATATCGAAATAATATCTGAAAGAAGACTATTTCAGAGGTAACTAAAACAATAAAGTCTGTCTGTTGGAAAGGTCCATCACCACTTTGATTACTGTGTTACAAGTATATTTGAACAGACTTCCCATTTTCTTTACCTCTAATTCTTTCTAATTCCTCATGTGTGTTTATGATTACTAAGGGTCTGTGTGAGCCATAATGACTTGTAGGAAGCTGCTCAACTGGAAAAATAAAATTGACTTCATGGTGAGAGGAAGGTGAATTAAAATTTTAGTCACTGAGTTCCTGTCGTGGCTCAGTGATTAATGAATCCGGCTAGGAACCATGAGGTTGCGGGTTCGATCCCTGCCCCTGCTCAGTGGGTTGAGGATCCGGCATTGCCATGAGCTGTGGTGTAGGTCACAGTCGCAGGTTGGATCCCATGTTGCTGTGGCTCTGGCATAGGCTGGCAGCAACAGCTCTGATTAGACGCCTAGCCTGGGAATCTCCATATGCCGCGGGCGTGGCCCTAGAAAAGACAAAAAAAGACCAAAAAAAAAATTTTAGTCATGACTGAAATTTTGCAAGCACCCCAATATGTTCCTTCTGAAATTCTTAACATCCAGAAGCTGAATGTCCTCTAGAGGTGTTGCGTTAGGACATAGTAGCATTTGGACCTTTGAACAAAAGCAGAGTATGACAATTATTACAATGTGGCATTGAGGAAAATACAGCCTAGGCCCCTTTGGAAGGTCACTAGCTATGTTTAAGGATGCAGAAGTCAAACATTCTACCCTTTCTTAAGTATTCGATTAAAAAAAATAGCTCTTGCATCTCTATGTATTTGGCTGCCTCACTTCAGAATTAGGCCTCTTAGGATAAAGACACAAAACAATGTAGGATATATTAAATATTCTGCTTCCTAATATATGTCCATGAAGCCTACGTTACTTTAAAATACTCACAAATGTATACATGTGCTGTGGATTATCTCTATATTCAGTGGTGCCGAAAGCATATATGTTCAGATCTTATAAACTGAGGACCCATTTTCGAATCCAGTGAACTGAATTAGAGCACCAGAGATATGTGTTTCCTAAGTTGATTACTGAATTTGGTTTAGGTAATCTTGACAGAAAGTTTCCACCTTCCAATGTTTGTTCCTCTTCACTGAAAACAAACCAGAACATGCCTTTTCCTTGATTAAAAGCTATCAAAACTCCTCCTCCAATTTTTCCAAGGAAGATTGCATAGGGAGGGGTCAGTGGTTCAAATCCTAGGTGATAATTGCTGGCAGTGTTGTCATCAGGGTTTCTTTCATTCCTGTACTGGGAACAATACTCTTCCCCACGAAACTGTTAAAAAAATAAAATGAAGTAGTATAACACCCAGAATGAATATGTGTTTAGTCAATATCATTATTATGTTTGTTTTAATCAAGTCAAGCTTGTTTGCCTTCCAGCCTTTACTAAATTTAGTATCTCACCAGGAATACCTTTTTTCCTTTTTTTTCTTAAACAAGTGAAGTTCTGCATAGCTTTTAAATCCAGATCTAATTATAGCTTACTTTCTAGGCCTTTCATTTTTTTTTCCTAAAACTTATCTGGAATTTTTAATTGATACATTGTAATGCTATCTTAAACAACTTTTATTTTTTTAATTTTTTTATTGTTATTTCCCCAATACAGTTTTTTTCCTACTATACAGCATGGTGACCCAGTTATACATATGTATACATTCTTTTTTCTCCCATTATCATGCTCCATCATAAATGACTAGACATAATTCTCAGTGCTACACAGAAGGATCTCATTGCTAATCCATTCCAAAAGCAATAGTTTGCATCTATTAACCCCAAGCTCCCAATCCAACCCACTCCCTCCCCTTCCCCCTTGGCAACCACAAGTCTATTCTGCAAGTCCATGATTTTCTTTTCTGTGGAAAGGTTCATTTGTGCTGTATATTAGATGCCAGATATCCACTGATTATTAGAGAAATGCAAATGAAAACTACCATGAGATACTACCTCACACCAGTCAGAATGGCCATCATTAATAAGTCCACAAACCACAAATGCTGGAGGGGATGTGGAGAAAAGGGAACCCTCCTTCACTGTTCGTGGAGATGTAAGCTGGTACAAGCACTATGGAGAACAGTATGGTGGTACTTTAGAAATCTATACATAGAACTACCATATGACCCAACCTCACTCTTGGGCATATATCCGGACAAAAGTTTTCTTAAAAAAGATACATGCACTCACATGTTCATTACAGCGCTATTCACAATAGCCAAGACATGGAAACAACCCAAGTGTCCATTGACAGATGATTGGATTAGGAAGATGTGGTATATATACACACAATGGAATACTACTCAGCCATAAAAAAGAACAAAATAATGCCATTTGCAGCAACATGGATGGAACTAGAGATTTTCATACTAAGTGAAGGAAGTCAGAAAGAGAAAGGCAATTACCATATAATATCTAGGCCTTTCTTTAATGTCTCCTGATAGAATTAATTGTTCTTTCTTCTGGTCCTTATAGCCACCTTGCAAATATCCATAGTATTTAATTCTCACCACAGAACTACTATATGCAAAGAAGAATATGACTTGATCACTCTTCTTGATATATTAAAACTATGACATACTACATGAAGATTTTTTTTTCTTTACTAGACTGTGCACTGAGCAAGACATAGCCCAAACTAGATCCATCTTTGCATAATTAGCACAGTACACACCACATAGAAGCATTTGACAAATATGGCTTGAATTGGGTCAAATTATAGAAAAGATGGATTGTCATTTACTTTCCTTGAATGCAACTCTCTAGGCATGGTTGAAGTATTGAGATTAAAAAGGCCAAAATGCTTCTGTGGCCTGGCATGGAAGCCCAGGCTGTTTGGGGTATTGCTCTAGTGCAGATGGCCATTGGCTGAACTCCTTTTTCAATCATGCTACTCTCTAAAAATAGAATATCCTTTCTTGGAATAAAGTACAGGGATCAAACGCACATTTAGCTTCCACATTTTAGCTTCTTTTTCTCAACCTTTCCATATTATACACAGCTCTGCACGATGTAAAAGAGCATCCTTCATCAACTCAAAATTGTCACACCAAAGTCCTCTCCCACTCCCCTCTACCAGGCTTCTTTAGAACATACATTCTCTTCGGTTTAAGCTGAGGGTAACTAAACTCATTCTAAAAAGAAATTTCTAAATAGAAATTACTCATTCTAAGTAGAAAGAGGTGGCATTGGAACTGAAGGTTTTATTCTAATTCGGGATATAAATTGTCAATCAGAGCCATAAAATCTCCATGGAAGTTCACTTTCACAAACTCTTTGCCAGTCAAGGAGAATAATAAGGAGATAAATGAATGTTGAATCACGCTTTCAAGAACAGATCCAATCAACATTTCCAACACAACCCTCAAGAGGAAGACCATTAATAACCTTTTGGTTTTTAAATATAAATGCAACAAGGACAACCTCACGAATGTATCATAGAGAATATTCCTCAGAGAACTGATTGATTAGAAAGGGAGGTCCTGAAGTTCTTCTGTGGCTTAGTGGGTTAAGAACCCAATATAGTTTCCCTGAGGATGTGGGTTTGATCCCTGGCCTCACTCAGTGAATTAAGGATATGGTACTGCTCTGGCTTGTCGAATAGGATGGCAGCTACAGCTTTGATTGACCCCCAGCCTGGAAATTTCCATATGCCACAGGTGTGGCCCTAAAAAGAGGAAAAACGAAGAAAGAGAGGTCACAAGAAATCTCAGATGTGACTGTTTTAGATAAAAGGAAAAGCGAAGAAGGAAGAGAGAAAAAGTCTTTCTATTGAATTTACACAAGGCAATATGAACAGAAAGAAACTAAAGCTTTTGCATTAGTTTGCTAGAACTGTGTATCAAAATACCACAAGCTGAGTGGCTTAAAAAACAGAAATTTATTGTTTCATAGGCCAGAAGTCTGAGATCAAGATGTCAAAGACTGGCGTTGCTGTGGCTGCGGTGTAGGCCAGTGGCTACAGCTCCGATTAGACCCCTAGCCTAGGAACCTCCATATGCCGGGGGTGCAGCCCTAGGAAAGAGAAAAAGACAAAAAAAAAGTTGGTTCCTTTTGAGGCAATGTGAAGAATTTGTTCTGTGCCTCTTCCCTAGCCTCTAGGTTGTATTCTGGCAATATTCGTCCTTCCTAGGCCTATAGAAACATCATCCTGATCTCTGCCTTTACCTTCACATTGTGTTCTTATCTGTGTGTCTGGCTTCAAATTTCCCCTTTTTATAAGCACTATTGAGTTATATTGGACCAAGTGATCCATCCTACTCCAGTATAATTACATCTGCAACAACCTTAAGAAACACAATCAATTTGCAGCAGCCCCTTTTATTACACAGAGTTTATATTGTTTGGATGATTTTTTTTTTTTGCACACATGTCAATGGGAGTTCAGTCCAAGACTAGGGATCCCCATAAGTCAGAAAGTTAAGAGGCTAAAATAAGAACAAAGGTGGTGGGGAGGAATAAATTTCAGCAAGATCATCACAAAGTCAACTATATTGATTAAGAAACTCATGTAGGAACATATCTACCAGTTTCACTTACCCCAGAGGAAGCCACTCACTGAGCTATGAGTGCCTGACATACATCTATGGAACAAATTTAATAAATGAGTGAAATGCTAGGGCCATATCACTTGATCTCTTGGGCTTATTTGCTTCAACTTTCACTTGCTCCTTCATGACACAACTCTTTTTGGCTTACAGAGCAACTCAACATATACAGATTGTCATGAGCAAGCTAATATCTCCTGAATATTTAGTTGATTGCCTCAGGCTTTAACAGTTATGATCTTATGCCATTATCATCTAAGAGTGAATGACTGCTATATTGATTTTAAATGTATATACTCTTAGAAAACATTTCATTAATAATGGATTAAATTGGGGGGCTTATTTATCCCATTTAAGAAAAAAGTGCAAGAGTAGCCAGTCCAGGGTATCTTAGTGATGCCAGCAGGGATCCTGGCTCTTTCCATCTTTCTCCTCCTCTGTCCCCTACTTGTGGGCATTGTTCTTTCTGCTGTTGCCAATGGATGCAAAATGGCTTTTGCACCTCAAAACCTCATGATGTCATTACAGGTAGGAAGAGAAAAGGGCAGAAGGACCAAGGACAGTCAAGTCCATATCTATTGCAATCAAGGAGGTACATTTTCTGGAACTGCTGATCCAACAAATTTCCAACTGTGTTTCATTCAGAGTATGTCATATGACATTCATGGCTACATAATAGATAAAAGCAAATTCAATTATATTTCCAACCCTGACTTTTTTTTTTTTTTTTTGAATTCTCTCTTGGATTCCAGATCTGTACATCCAGCTTCATCCAGATGCTCCTCAGGCAACTAATGTACTACACTTTGCAATTCCAAACTGAATTCTTCTTTGACTCACACTGGTTTTCCATGAATGTTCTCCCTTTCCAGTAGACATACTAAGACAGAACCCTTAGTACGATGCTCGAATCTTTAATGTAATCGTATCTTCTATATTTTGCCTCCAAATATCTTTCTCTTCAGGATTGTGGAGCTGCAAATAGGATCCTATGCCTTCTGTTCCATTTTCTTACTCATGGTTCTGGGCATTTACCAGAAAATAGTTTCTTGTGTACCTCAACATAATTAATTCCAATAGAGATATGAAACTTTGGAAGGTTGCTTTTGAAGAAAAACCTGCAGGAATCTAATTCTTCTTTGCTGACAAGAGCCATGAACTGTTTGCTAATTTTACAAGGAGGGAAGGGATCTCCACTTGACTTATAACTCATGATGCAAGTGTCACTCTAAAATCCTCCTTTCTGATCATTATAGGCCAGATATGAGTGACAGAGATTGCTCATAAGTTGGATACAGTCAGCATCTTCCTTTAGAATTTGGCTCTACTTATTTCTTATTTTTCTCAGTGTTTAAGATTTTAGGGGGAAAAAAAACTCTCAAAATAACAACTTCTTAGCTAGTAACTTCAACTTATCAAATACTTCACTGGTGCTATCCACAATATTACTTTAGATCTAAGTATAAAAGGAGCACATCTTCACTATTTTTAGTTATTTATTTGTTACAACGATTATATATAACGATGGCTTGAGAGCACCTGTCTCTCACTTAGGATGTCAGTTTCTCAGAGAGGACTTTGCTGATGACCCTTTCATGGAACCCCCTTCCAGCCACTCCCTCTACTATATATCTCCAAGTGTGGGTCCTTTGAAGTGCTTTGGAATGTCTGAGACCATCTTATTCACTTATTTATTTGTTTAATGCGCTCTCCCCACTAGAACATGTTTCATTATGGTAAGGGAATCTTATTGTCCTGTTCATGCCCTAAATGCCTAAAATAATTTCTGACATATTATATATAGTAAATGCACAATAAATATTTCATGAATAAAGAAATGAGTGAATATGCAAAAAAATTTAACACATGCCCCAGTTTCATAATCTCATTTTGTTCTTGGACTTTTTGCGTCTCGAGAAAGAATTTTATATCCTTACTCATTTCCAAATGCTTCCCTTTTCTTGACTTTGTTTATCCTCTGAGCATTCTGCCCAGTAGCTAGCTTTATCCTCCGTAGGATTTGAACAGCTAAAGAGATCTTAATGTTCATCCAGCCCAACTGCCATAGATGAGAACTGTCCTCGGCAAGCCACCAGGTAAAACAGATTGAGAAACTTTCCATGAGGAAATATGACCTTGCCTGGAACCAAGTTTCATAGCCCATCTAGGCAGCTTTCTCAGGAAATTCTGTATTCATGAGAAAACACTGAAAACATTATCATACTTTGCTTTATATACCTAATCATTTTCAGATTACTTACCTTTCAAAGTAGAAAAAAAAAGAGAAGAAACTAAGTTCAAAATTAGCAGAAGTCAGAAAATAATGAAGATTAGAGAAGAAATAAGTGAAATAGGTACTAGAAAAGATCAATGAAGGTAGGAGTTGATTTTTTAAAAAGATAAACAAAAATTGACAAAACTTTAAACTGCAGCCCATAACCCAGCTCTGGCTCCT
Source organism: Sus scrofa (assembly GCF_054392235.1). Taxonomy (NCBI): domain Eukaryota; kingdom Metazoa; phylum Chordata; class Mammalia; order Artiodactyla; family Suidae; genus Sus; species Sus scrofa. Next base: position 51,648,428 of record NC_139387.1, on the reverse strand, counting down.
CTTGGCCATGGTCTGGGAGGATGGAGACTATTTTTCCTAAAAAAAGACTTATTAAAACGTCTTATTAAAGACTTTAATAGAATCTTATCAAAAACTTTAATAAAAGACTTTTTAGATTCATGAGAATAATGTCTATAGGGAGACTCACAAGAGACTCAGATTTTGTGAGAATAACAAATGATAACTTGAAAGGAATTCAAATGTATTGAGCACCAAAGACATACAATGCAGATAGAAAGGAGACCAGTCATTGTGCAGTATTTATTAATGCACATTAATGCATTGATACATTACATCATTCAGTCTCCACACCAAGCCTATGGGACAACCAGCACTTTGCAGCACATTTCATTGCAGGAGGGATTGGCGGTGATCTTCCATCCTTGGAAACTCTGCCTGGTGCCATGGGAATGTCCTTGGCTGGCTTGGAGAAGGTAATCTGAGGCTGCTCCAAGCATTGCAGTTAGCAGTAATTACCTGAAAACTCAGAAGAATGATAGAGTTTAAAGAAGCCTGCACAGATTGACTAAATTTTTCCTAGAGAATTTCTCAAGCCCTGGAAAAAAGGTAGCTTATTATAATGTAAACATCGCTAAGGGTGTTTCTGTGCTAGGGTAAAGAGTGAAATGTTTGTGTGGTGGGGACATGAAGGGGACTTTTAAAGAGCTGCAAGACAAGACCTGAACATGAATGAAATGATGAAAGGAGGGTTGCTCGGCAGCCCAGTGCAGTTGATGGGAAGGACTCTGGGGACCCTTAAGAAAGTCATGTAAATTGAACTCCCAGAAAAATGTTTTAAAAAGAAAGAGCAAGGTGAGAGCCTCAGAGAAGCATCCAGAAATTTCAGGAGGGAATTAAGTTACCCCTCAAAAAAACAGATGTCAGAAAGACAGAAAGATGTAAGTGCCAGAAGTCTAAGATTAGCTCTAAGGGCAACAAAACAAAACTAAACAACAACAAGGAAAAAAACCCAAACTTTTGGGCAGTGATGATGGTGACCCCTGAAGTTTAGAAGAGATGACTTCCGGTAAACAGCTGCTGGCCAGATGTTCCAAACCCCCTGGTGAATAATGACAGGTAGGCTCCTTCTCCAAGGGCTCTTCAGCCGGGGAACCCAGTCAGAACTGAAACCCTCTGCAGAAGGCTCTCCACCCTTCAAGTTTCAGTGCCTCTGATCCTGCCAATTTTTCATTTGGGGATTCATTCTCATTGATGAGATTTTCTGAAAGATCTAGAAATTCTCACCTCACAAAGGTGACTCAAGCTGGCAACGGTGAGGGGAGCCAGATTTCCCCGGGATACATGCTATCTGGGCTCCCAAAGATGGCTTTGGTTTGCCTCCCAGTGGTGGTGCCAGCTCTCAGCTTCCACACAGCCTCCAGAGAGGAATTGGCTCTCCAGGGAGGCAGCTGTTGCTGGCCCTAGATTCCCAGGCATGCCTTATCACCAAGTCACAATGATGGCCGCTCTTGTTGGCAGGGCCTCCTGTTGGCAGTGGAGACACATGCTTGTCAGCATCATTCCCAGCACCTACCGTTGCACCTTGAGCTCTTAGGTAGAGACAGCTAAGCACTGCTTCATTCTGTTGCCTGTGGCAGAAATGCAATGGGTGTTTTGGTAGGAGCTTCTCAATACCAATCTGTAAATGAACTTGGAAACAGCCTGTACAGATGTGAGGAGGGGCAGACCTAAATGAAACACACACATCATTTTCCCTATTGATGCTTAGAGTCGATGATTCTCTCTCTGCTGAAGATAGGCTCATGTCCCCACAAAGGGGCCCCATTGTGACAAAGAGCTCATCATCTCTTCCAGCCAATATTTACACCTGTCAAAGACTGACCAGATGTGGAGGAGGTATCTAGATATGAATTTTAATCTAGCCAGTACTACTTATTGACTATGTTAATTCTTTAGCTTCCTAATTTCTTAGCTTGCCTAGCTCAGCCTCAGCTGCCTCACCTAAAAAATATTCTGTCTTGCAAAGGATTAAATTCAATGCAGTAATGGATTTTACAGTACTCAATTTAGTCTGTAGTTATATGCTACTCTCTTGAATTAAAAGAAATGAACCCAAGGAGTTCCCATTGTGGTTCAGCAGATTAAGAACCCAATGTAGTCTTCATGAAGATGCAGGCTCAATCCCTGGCCTCACTCAGTGGATTAAAGATCTAGCATTGCCACAAGCTCAGGTACAGATACATGACATTGCAGATACATCTTGGATCCTGCATTGCTGTGGCTGTGGTGTAGGCCAGCAGCTACAGGTCTGATTCAACCCATTAGCCTGGGAACTTTCATGTGTTTCAGGTATAGCCCTAAAAAGAAAAGAAAAAGAAAACCAAAAGAAGGGGAAAAAAGGAAATGAACCCAAACATGCAATAGTTTCCTAGTGTATTCACGTATCCCATGGGATGGGAGATTTCTTGGTAAACATGAAGTATCATTGGAAAGACTCCCTTTTCCTTGGAACTGAGTCAGGTGCATCTGCAGCAAGGAGGTGGCTAGAGCAGTGATAAGCCTAATTTAACCACACCACCACCTGGGAGCCAGGGAAGCCAGGCCTGGGCCTAAACTTCACATAGCTGCAATATTGGTGGAGGAAATGTCTCAGGAGAGAAGGCAGCCATCCAGGAGTTTCAGGTTATAAGCCTGAAAGATGGAGAGGCTGAAAAACGAAGGAGTGCAGCAGTAATGGCTCCATTCTGCTTTCTAATAATTCTGATCTTTGGAGAATCCATCCTCCCCATTAATGGCAGGGAGTCACATTGGGCTCTTAAATTGTCTCCAGTGAGGTGGCTCAGATATATCTGAGCATGTCTGGTGACTTTGCCTGAGGAGCTCTGGAGATAGAATTAATGATCCATTCAAAACCATCAATGCATATACGTATATATATAACTGATTCATTGTGCTGCACACCTGAAACCAACACAACATTGTAAGTCAACTGTACTCCAACAAAAAAAAAAGAAACTGTCAATGCTGGTTGAGCATCCATTATACCCTCGGCCCTGAATAAAGCCCTATATATGGAGCTGTAAACTAACAATGCTATACAGGAAGCAGGAACTAGGCAGAGGGCGCTGTGCCAGTAGTGAATTTTTAGCTGAGGGAGTGATTGGGCTGTCACATGGTCACATGGTCACATGTCTACGACTTTCACATGAGTGCCCCAGAAATGTGGAAAGGAAGACTTTGAGGGATAGTGCTGTTGTTCTCGCCAGTTGCACAAGCCTTTAGTGTTTTCTTCTCATGAGTCTGCTTTTAGCTCCAAAGATGTCCAGGAACCCGGCCTGGTGGACAGAGAGGATCTTAGGGGGAGCTTCAGTTGTGACTGAATCAATGGACAAAGGGGAGGAATTTAGGAATAGGAAAACCAGAGGAGTGAGAAAACACTAGGCACCCAGGGGCAGCTGACAGGACTCACCAGTGGACATCCATGGGGATTCTCAGACATACATGAGGGGTCTCTGCTTGGCGAGCTGCAGCAAGAGGTGTGGTCCAGGGAAACCCACATGTGGGACTGTTCTCTCACAGAAGCACAAGCTGACACCCGGCTCAGGATAGTTTCAGCAAGGGTTAAGAACAGCCACTGCAAGGCTGCAAGGCTGACCTCTCGGATGAGATCAATTCCTCTTCTGACCTCATCCAAGATAATGGCTCCTTCAGTGTGTTATGTAAGGAGACAGACACGCTGAATTATGGGCACTTGGAGTCATCAGAGAAACTGATGCAACTCACTCCTTAAAGTCAGGCAGAAGGTCACACATTGCTGTGGGTGTGCAGAGCTCCTCTCCCAATCACACCTGTAGGGTCCGCAACCCTCTTTATCTTCTTTGACTCCTTGTGTGCCCTGAGCAATGCCCATTTTCACAGCCATACCTCTTTCATCTTAATTTAAATAATATCCTTTCCTTACTAGGATACAAATTTTAGAACTGGCTTTTTACTAACACTAAGTCCTGGCTCAGTCCTAGTATCTAAATGCAAGACCAGGGCAACTTGCTTACACCAGTGCTACCCTTATATAAGAATCACCTGAAAGTCTTGTGAAAATGTCCCAGCAGAGTTAGTAGTTCTGAGGAAGAGCCTATCTTCACGCATTTCTTACAGGCTCCTGGGTAATGCTCCTGCCGTTTATCTTGGACAACTCTTTGAGTAGTGGGGACTTCAATTCTTTAAGCCTCAGTTTCCTCACCTGTAAAATGGGGAAAATAATGTTAGGTTGTTATGAAGATTGAATGAAGTGATGCACTTAGTATATTGCCCGGCAACTGTTAGGTGCTTGGTAATGGGATAGGATATATTCCCTGCATCTTATGGGAAAACTCACAAAGTCATCCTACATGTCTTTGATGTGAATTTGTATGTGTGTTCTGGAACCAATATCTCATTGCAAATTTTCTATTTTACATTTCCAAACATTGCAGTGATTCCTTGAAGTGGTTCTTTTTGGTTATTTATATAGTCTCTCCAGTGCAGTGAATAAATTTATTATTGATAATAATAAAAATAATAATATATTTACCTTCAACATAGTACTATATATTAATTCTCCTTGTAGTCAGATCTCTGGACAAGCTACAAAAGGAATCAGGTCTTAATTCATCCCTGGTGGCCTTACCCTTATTCTGATTTTGTTAACATGTGAAAATGTTTGTTCTGACTTACCTGCTAGAGTTACCTTTTAAGTATGGAATGACTTAATTACAAATTCCCTAGTACTAGTAACATGCTGCTATGAGGTTTATGTCTATTTTTATACTGAAAGCAAAAACCATCATTGTACAAATTCTTTCCCAAAAAGATGATAGAAAACTTTTGACATGAATGTCAAAATAACTTAAAACTTTGGCACATTTAAAACTTTTATAACTTATTTTCAATTTGAAGTCTTATACAAATATAAATATGTAACATTTTAAAGTTTCTGCATGATGTATATATAACTATGTGATAATTATTTTGCCTGATTTTAAGGGATTTTCCCCTTAAATTTACATCAAATTTTGTGGACCATTATAATAGAGCATCTCTGAGTAAAGACTATTTAAAAATTCTTTTTAAAATATCTTGCTGATTTTAAGAACACTGGTTTCTATTCTCTCCACAGAACCCATAAAGCATTCCAGGGTCTTCATAGCTGCAGAGGAGTGAAGAAATGCCGTATTTGACTATCTTTCCTTCCTCACAGCTAACCACAAGGGTAGGTGAGAATGAACTAATTATTTTTTCAACCCATAGACTCATATCTTCTCCAAGGTGGCTGAAGACTTGTTATCATTTTAAGTTTCCTGAGAAAAAGTCACTCATCATCACCCTAGAATGATGATTAAGTCACTGAGCTCTCATCCAATTGTTTTCAACACTGGCTGCACATTAGAATCACCTTAAATATTCCACTTTCCAGGTCCTACCCCATCTGGTTAGAACAGAATCTCAACAGATCAGGCTTTTTTTTAAGTGCTCCTAGTGATTTATTTTGGTGTACAATGAGGTCTGGGAAGCACTTAACCTAATTAGTAGAACTCATTATTCAAAACCTAATTACAGATGAATGAGATGAGATTTACTTTATTACATAATCCTCACCAGAATTCTGTGAAATCAGTATATGTGTCATACCCTAGATCTAAGCTTAGGGAGATGAATTAGCTCAATCAAGATCACAAAGCCAGAATGAGTGGCAAATTCAAGAATTTAATCCAAATCTGCCAGACTCTTAAGCCTGTGCTAATTCCACTGAACTATAGTGAAGAAAATAATATATAATGGTAAAACAATTAAATTAAGTTTAAAAATAAATGATAAAACATATTAGTGTGTGGCATTGTAGTAACAGCAAACATTTATATCTGTCTTCTAGAGAATTTTATTGCAATTTAGGCCCAGGAAGACCCAAGCTCGTCAATGTTCTAGGAAGAAAGGAACAAATTAGACATCCAGATATAATGGTTTTAGGCATAGTGGTAATCAAGAATGATAGGTTAAAATGTGTACTAGATAATAGAGCGTTTGATGTGTAGGCAAATATAGTCAAGTTCATAAAAAGTGTTTATATAGTTCATATAAACCTCCAGAGGTTACCCAAAAAGACACTGAGAATAGTGAGACCTCAAAGGTAAACCCTACTCTAGGTTAAGCACAGTATATGAGGAGTGTGAAGTCTATGCAGGAGGAGAATGTATCAAGGAAATAAAATAAAACTATGTTTAGCTTTATGTGGAGAGGATAACACCACCACTCATGTGTATTTCAAATTCCACATCTCACATTGCTTCCAATGTTGTCCCACGTTCAAAAAGCAAACCTGGCTATCTGTTTTGCAATACTTTTAAAGTTGTTGTTGGTTAATTTCATGGTGGTCTCATTTAGGACCACCATTCTAGCCCAAGGAAACATCATTTGGTAAGCCAGTAGCTGTATCTGCCAAAGGTTACCAATTCAAAGACATGAAAGTTTGACATAACACCACTAGGACTATTCTAAGCAGGACCACAACATAAATTTGTCTTCACCCAGAAAACTGACTTAAGACTAAAACTATACCCTGTGTGTAATACTAGAATTGCTATGGAAACAGCCCCATTAAGACCCTTAAGGCATTTTTTCTTTCTTTCTCTCCAACATTAGTTTTCCAACTTAAAGAAAAAAAAAACAATTCAATGTAGATATATGTTCATTAAAGTTGAAATAAGAGCAAAACTTTTTGAGCACTTATCTTGGGCGTGAATTTCTAAGAGGAAATGGAAATGAAATGAGATAGAGAAAATTGAACATGTGAACTTTTAGGTGGAGAATGTTAAGAGTCAGATGGGGTAAACTATAAGAATTCCCACAGTCACCAGCATTGTTCGACTAAGAATTGTGTTTTTGCAATAGAAGGTGTCTACAATAATTTGCAAAGGGTTCTATTTAACTGCAAAGCTTTTAATGCAGAGCTTTTCCTCTTATCTCTCATTTCAATATGTAATCTCACCTCTTTTTCAAATAAAAGTGAAATGAAATATTAAAATACCAGTATGAGAAGGCTGGCCCTGAATAATCAAACATTGGTCTGCCGGGAGCATTTATCAGTCTGATTCTTCTGACTCTCCTATCTTGTTGCCAAGCTACTGAGTTAGACCTTGATTAAGATAAATTTAGACCAATTTCATTTTTCTCTAAAGGAAAATTTCATTCAACATTTTTAGGAGTTAACTATGTGCCAGGCAAAAGGAAGAGTCAGACTTTGATCTTGACATTGGGATTTCTCAGTCTAACCATGGTTGGGATCAGGGCACACGACTGAAATTTTAAATTGAAGATGTCATATGAGGAAAGTGGCAGAAACTAATTCATCTCTTTTAATTAAAGAATTCTACTATATATGAGGAAAAATTGGTGTTTCTCAGCAAGCAAAATTTCAAAGGAGAGAATGTTCTTTCCTGTTGTTTCATGTTTAAATATCTGTGATTCTCAGTCACCCATTCAGCTTATATTTACTGAAAATCTCTTGTATTCTAGGCACTGTGGAGAAGCTAAGACTGGTTAAACGTGTGGATGGACCACAAACTCAAATCATGAAAGTGAAAAAACTTTTTAAAACATAAAACCAGAAAGGATAAAGAGCATGACATAGGCAAAAACAGTAGGAAGAGGGTCAGATACAAACTGAAAGAGTGCTAAATGAAAGCTTCTGTAGGGAATGGTACCTCATCTTGGCCTTGGGGACGCTGGCAGTCAGGGATATACCATCCCCAACCCCACCCTCTGCAGAAGATGGGTGATTTTTTTTTTTTTTTTACTTTGGAGAAATGGGATAGCACTAAAGAAAAGGCTTAGAGATACTGATGGAGGTCCCCCAAATTATTAGGCCACATTTGGGCTAATTATAAAGAGCAAAAAATAAATGTAGAGATAAAAGCAAATGGAAGAATATAAGGAGCTTGAGCAAAATTTAACAGCGGAACATGCAATAACTTTAAAATGCAACTTTGATGAATAGATAACTAAAAAATAATAATACACTCACAAAAATAATCAGTATTATCTAAAGGAAGAAGAGGAAAAAAACTATTGAAAATTAAAAATATGATAGCATAAATAAAAACTCAAAGGAAGATCTGGAAAAATATAATCAAAGAAATCATCAAGAAAGTAGGACAAAAGGGTGAAGAAATGGAAAGTTGAAGATAAAATGTAAGAAAATTAGGTCAGTTCTAATAGCCCACATCTAATGGAGAGGACTCCTGAAAGAGAACAGAGAAAGCAGAGGAGAGCAAATTATTAAAGAAATAATAGAAGAAAAATTACGAGAACAAAGGGATGTGAGAGTTCAGATAAGTGAATTTAAAAAAAAAAGATACCCAGATATAGTAACAATATGGATTATGGAATATTTGGGATAAAGAAAGGATCCTAAAGATTTCTAGAGAAACAATTATGTTGTGAAGAAAAGACACAGAGTAAGTGTGGCTTTCAATCTAGCAAAACTGATAAATGGAAGACAGTGAGGCAATGCACTAAAAATTTTAAGTGTTCTAACCTTATTATGAATTTTAAATATCAATCCAATATGTGAATAGAAAAAAGTAATTTTCAGACAATTTGAAAATTGCTTACTTCCCACTTCTTTCTCAAGAGACTTCTTGCTTCACTAAAATGAGAAAATAAATCATAAAAAAGGAAAATAAGAACTAGCAAGAGGGAAAATTTGACAGTGGAGGGAGGCAAAACCTGGGTAAGTGCACTCACTCCTTTTGCTTTATAGAGTGGGGTTAAAGCTGTTGGGATGACTGACTGTTCCTATAGACGTCTCTGAAACAAACTTTGCCAAACAGTGGTCTCCATTGTTTATGGAGCACATTGTGTGCCCAGATGAATACTCAGTAGTCTGATAAGCTACAGATTTTCATTTATATATAAATGGTCCATAAATAATGCATCTTAACTCAACTTAAGAGTACATTTATCTTAAGCAGCTGGTAGTACAGCCAATCTGACTTCAACTTGGAAATCAACACTATTTCACAGCCTTCATCTATTTACTAAAAGGCAAAATGTTAGAGTGGTGGTTTTAGGACAGTGCTTTCAAAATATTGTTCAGAACTGATGACCTAGCATCAACTGGGATACTTCTTAAGAGGACAGATTGCCTAATACCAAATTCTCTTTTTTAAAAAAGACCATTATCTTACTTATTTGTGGTAGAAGATGCTTTGGATTAATCTTTAAATTTCTCTGTTCCAATTCTAGAATCTACTCTCTCTCCAAGTCATGAATATTTTGAAGAAGAATATTTCAGGACAAATAGCATTATAATGAATCAGCACTGCCTAGGTGGAGGTTTCAGAAGAAATATCTGAGACAAATCCAGGCACTTGTTTCCCTTAAATTAGAAATCGTAGCCCTGGATAAACCCCTAAAGTTTATTTCAAGTCTAATGCTGGGCCCCTCGCATTACACAGCCTATACTTGGCATGGTTACAGTATGGTGATGGAGGCTTTTTTTCCAGTCTGTGTTTCATAAATTTTGTGTAGAGTATCTAGAATATTTTCCCACTTACATACCTCACCTGCATGAGTAGAGTAAGCATCTGACATCCTGGGCATGTGTGCACACCTACTAACGCACACCTGTATTTGCAGAAGCCACATCTCATTTGCGCTGATGAATGAAAGCCAGAACACCTTGTGTCTATTCTTTAATTATCACCAAGATCAGTATTGTAACTTAAATATAATCTTGGCACTCTCAAGTGTGAACAGATTCATGTAACGTTAGCTGCTCCCTTTTTCTGTTTATAAACTATGATATTACCTCTATCTCCATTGCATACAGCCAAGACTTTATTAGAGTTAAACATGCCTGGTACTAAATGAGTTAGCGTTGTAGTAACTTGAGGAAATTCACTGTGATGTATTGTACTGAATTTAGATAAATTTGCCTATAAATATTCCAAAGTTAAAAGCAGATTTTTTTCAAACCAAAATGTGATAATAAGATGCTCTGTCATCTGCATTCAATCTTTTCATGGTAAATATTCATTGAAGGTATTTGAGAATAAAGGAGTAAAACTATTCATTCTCACTTCTCTTTTCTGTTAGTTCTCTTATCACTTTGTGTCATAGAGAAGAGATATTTAGGAATGATTGGCAGTTTGTTGAAATTTGTATGTCAGATGAGTTATTTTCACTCTTAGACTCACTTTACTGTGACCCAAGCTGTCTTCAGTGATGATGACTACTTGATAAATAACATCAATGAAGTCTATAGTCTCTCTAATGTCTTGAAGTGTGTGCAAAAGTGATTCTACAAGACTATTCAGTGTTCTTCTATGTCTTGGTAGAGTTCCTTATTTCTTAGAAACAACTTCCAAAATGATCTGATTACCATGTTTAACCTACTACTTCTGAATGCTGAGAGTTTGGGTAGAGTACTTTCCAGCACTCAGCTATGCAGAGAGTCAAGAGTAGTTCTAAGGACATTCAAATCATGGTGCTGAACAGTTATAGTCAAAAAGGTACCACACTCTGACCCTGCGATGTATCTGTGAACCCATGTGTTTCTGGCTACCCTAGACTCCGTGGAATAACAGAGATATTGTTAACCCACAGCTCAATTCTGATTTAGCCTCAACTTTCAGAACAGGGAAACCTCATGCAACTCTCATTTTTCCTCACACATTCTAGAACTCAGGAAAGGCCTCTTGAAGAGGTGACATTTGAACATAAACCTGCTTAAAATGAGAGAAGAAGCAAGGTAAAGATCTAGGGTAAGAGCAGGCCAGATAGAGGGGAATGCCAAGGTAGAGACCCAAAGATGGCAGCAGTTTGGCTTGTTTATGAAACAGCAGAAAGTCTTAATGACTGAAGCAGAGAGCAGGAGAGAGACTAGGAGGAACTACAGTGGGTGAGAAGGGAAGGGTGGATGCAAACAATTTTGTTCACCTGGGCAAAGACTCTCAGTTTTATTTGGAGTATGGAGGAAACCCACTAGAAGATAAGGGTAAAAAAATGTGATCTTGGTGTAGGTATTCTGTCTTTGTGACCACTCTCCCTTCTCCCGTTATTCCTTCCAGGGTGCTCCTATAGCCCCTTTAGCAAAGGGAAGGAAACATCTTTTATACTCATTTTGTTGCACTAGTACATAGAGCATCTCCTTGAACTCACATGTTTTATAGCAGTTTTATGCATACAGTCCTATCAGTGATAAGCCCCCTTCTCCAGGTAACTTGTTCAGGTCCCTGGGTTAGAGTTTGCAAGGATTTGGAAAAATAGAGTGAATGATATTCTGTTCTCAAAATTCTCCTTTTAATCTACTGGGTTTTGTCCCTTGACTGGTTTCCCAGCAAGTTTCCTTATGGTTCCCGGGGTTTGTCCCATTCAGCTCCCTGGCATCCCTGCAAAAAGACCTCTGACTGGCCAACCCTTCCTACTCTCCAGATATAGGAGTTTATGCCCATACTCTGGCACCCCTTTATAATCATGTTCAGTATGAGACCAGAGTCTTGGTCTCTGGAATTGTAGCATCAGTCTATAACATCAGTCCATTATGGCTCCTGAGAATGCTTCTGTATCCCTTACAGAGAGACTCCCTCTAACCTTCTAATAGGTAACATGCTCACTCTTGAATCATTTTTTAAAATGGCAATTTTTCTCCACCTAGAAAATTTTGCTCTTAGTTTCCCCACTTTCAAGTCTTTGAGGAAGACGAGTACTTTTATTGAATATCTGTTTTCCATCCTACTATTATTTGTTCATTTAGCAAATATTTATCTGTTAAAGTGACTCTGTACTTGACATCTGGTAAGGAATGAAGTACAAGGGTAAGCTGAGAAGCCAGGGATGATGAGGTGCCCAATGAGCACATGAATTTTTTTGAGGTTAATTGCACCACTGAGGATTTGTGTTTATTAATCTGCAGTTTTTGTTATTACTTTTTTCTTCTTTTGCTTTTGGCAAAGAAAGGTTTGTTAGTGGTTTAGGCAAACAAAACTTTCCATCACTTTGTAGATGTGAAATATAATTGTTCTCACTTTCAACCAGCAATATCTTTAGATATGATTATCTGATCTATTTTCCTGAAGAGTTTAGGCAGTAAGTGATGCTTTTGTTTTTTTATGAGGAGATCAGGGTGCCATACTCTTAAGGCATTCAAATGTTCAGAAGGAATGTCTCCTTTGTTATTTTTACCAAGGAAAGTTTTTCTGCTAAATGGTGCTCTGACTTAGTACTCCATTAGGATTTTAAATTTTAAAAACTTCTGCTGGTACCATATTTTTTGGCACTGAAATTTTATTTTTTATTTTATTTTTAAGGGTATAGTTTATTTTCAGAGTAGTGTCAACTTCTGCTGTACAGCATAATGATGCAATCATACATATATAGCCATTCTTTTTCTCATACTATCTTCTATCATGTTCTGTCCTAAGAGATTGGATATAGTTAGTTCACCATTCTGTGCAATAGGACTTCATTGATTATCCATTCTAAATGTAATAGTTTGCATCTACCAACCCCAAACCCCTGTCCATCCAACTGGTACCATCTTGATGGTATTTATTGTTTTATACAAATATCTGCTGTATAACCTATTTTCAGGAGTCGTTTGTTTATGACATTAATTACTTCTTCAGTTATGTCATTTCAAAGTTTTGCTCTTTTCTTTTAAGATCTAAAAGATCATATCCAAAGAAGTCTCCATTTTCCTCTACTGTTGCTCATATTAAATTCTGCTTCAGGAATTCCCATCATGGTGCAGCGGAAATGAATCTGACTAGGAACCATGAGGTTATGGGTTCGATCCCTGGCCTCGCTTAGTGGGTTAAGGACCTGGCATTGCCATGAGTTGTGGTGTAAGTCATAGATGTGGCTTGGATCCTGTGTTGCTGTGGCTGTGGGTAGGCTGGCAGCTGTAGCTCCAATTTGGCCCCTCGCCTGAGAATCTCCATATACTGTAGGTGCAGCCCTAAAAAGCAAAAATAAAAAAAATAATAAAAATTCTGCTTCAAATGAGATATATGCCCTTGCCCCCCAACTCATTCAGTGTATAAATACTGTGACCAAACATATTGGAATAATGTTAAAACAAGATGTTTTTGGAGATATGGATTCTGTAAGCCTATTTGAAATAAGAACCAATCATCCTTCATTTTCTTCAAAGCTCCAGCAGTGCCATTACAGGAAAGAGACTTTGAGGGGATGTGTGCAGAGCAGCTCTGGCATCATGGGAAAGATGTCCTGTTACAGGCAGGTCATTACTGGTCCTCTGTCAGATAGCACTGATGGGGCAAGAGCCTCAAATACTGCCCATTTGGGGGCCAGGTTCATTTTGAAAACCTCTTACTGCTGCTTTTTAGGTATTGTTTAAATTGCCCAGATAATGACCGCTTTGAAATTGTTTCTTTGGTCCCCTTTTCTCTAGTTTCATCAGAGACTCTGGGTTTTAAGGACATTTACATGTATGACATTTATTTAATTCTGTTTTAACCTCAGGTTTCTGAGTGCTTCATCTTTACTCCATTGTTATGTTTTGTTTTAATCTACTGCCAGATGTGACACATGGAACTGAGACACACCTTCTGCTAGAAAGGATCCTGAATTCATTAACTTGCCATTTTCTTTGCTCTCTGTGGGACCTGACAGCACCTAGGTGAAAGGAATATTTTTCCAACAGCCAACATCTGCCAAGAAAAATAGAAAGAAAAACAGGAGGCAGAGAAGGTGGACTGGGTGGAAGAATGTATGTGTTTCGAGATTGGAAGAACTCTTTAAAAAGCTATTGTTTAGGGATCTGGGAACATAAGTCCTGCCACTGACAAAAGCATCTTATCACTGACTGTCTAATATATGAGCTAATGGGAAAACCTTGGTCTCCTCTGACAAAATATGGATTAACATCACAGCTGACTCCGGACAGGGAAATGAACATTCTGATCTCAGTGGGAGTCTCTGCAGGGTGGTAGCCCACTGGATGACGAAATAATCTCTGGTCATTAAACACATTTGGCCTCTGGAGTGTGTGGGAGAAGACATGGGTGACCAAATGCGGGGACTGAATTTTATGTTGGGAGGAGTGTAGTCTTGCTAAGTCAAGGTCAGTTCTCAGGCAAGGAGGCAGGGCAGGAGTGTGTTGTCTGGCTGCCTGACATAATTCCTGGATAATCAAAAAACTGAAATCATGTCTTGACATTCTTCTAATCCCTCAATCCCAGACATGCAGGGAGAGGGGAAGGAAGACGCAGGCACCAGTCCTGGCTTGTGTGAAGCAGAGGCCAACCCCGTTCCTCTGTACCCACCAGTGTGCTTTCCCGGTCGTTCCTCCTTCTGCAAAGACAGCCAACAAAATACAGACTCTTCTCTTTCTTCTTATCTCTGACCCTCTCAAAGAAGAAGGACTTTCAAAGAGTTGAGGGGGGGAGGCAGAAAATAAGGATATCTTTCTTATCGTTCATTCCAGAGACTAGATGGTGTCACTTTAGCTATACCTTATAGAACAAGTTATGGTCAGCCATGGGAATGGGAGTACCTGACACAAGAGTCACACCTTTTAGTGACATTGTACTTTGTACTTCACAGCAAATTGTTTTCCTTTGTTACAGAGAACTATCTAGACACCCCACTCAGGAAGATTCCAGTTTGAACCAGGACTGCCTATAGTTCTTCTCTTGTCTTTCTGGAATCACAGTTATCATCCTTGTCCTCTGCACTCTTCTGCAGGGACCAACAGAGCAGTGAGGAAGAACACTGAGCTGCAGGAAACTTTCAGCACAGTGGAAGAGAACCAGTGGAATACACAGAGACCGGGACCTCTCCTCACACAGGATTTAGGTTCCCCTACACAATGGCATTCCATCCACGTTACACTGAGGGCCTCTCCTTGGAGTGTTAGAGCTTGTTCACAGGTCCCTAAGGCTCTCCCATCATCCTCTAACTGCAATTCCCTGAGGGTTAAGTGATGTCTCATAAATAGATATTTTCTAGTTGAGTAAGTTCCTTGACCCTGGGGGATTTTCTGAGTTTATGATGCTAAACTGCAGTGTGAATGTCTAAAAAATTTCCATGCTAGGTAGCATCTTCAGAATAGATTTGACTATGAAACAAGTGTTGGTTTTGCTGTTGTTTTATTTTATTTTTTTTTATTTTATTTTATTTTTTGTATTGGAGTATAGCTGATTCACAATGTTATGTTAGTTTCAGGTGTACAACAAAGTGATTCAGTTATATATATATATATATATATATATATATATATCCGTTCTTTATCAGATTCTTTTCTCATATAGGTTTTTACAGAATTTAAAAAAATTTTTTATAGTTGTTAAAGAATAGTTGATTTACAATGTTTCATCAAGTTTTGTTGTACAACAAAGTGATCCAATCACACACATTTCCCTATGCTGTACAGTAGGATCCCATTGCCCATCCATTCCAGATATAACAGTTTGCATCACCCAAAACCCCCAAAATACCCATCCTCCCACTCCCTCCTCTTCCCTCCATGTCCCCAGCGGAGAACCCCAAGACTGTTCTTCTTTGCTATGTTCTGTTTCTGTTTTTTTGTTTACTTCTTTGTTATTTTTAGATAGGATCATCTGTTCCTCATTTTATTTTATTTTATTTTGTCTTTTTAGAGCTGCACCTGTGGCATATGGAGGTTCCCAGGCTAAGGGTCAAATTGGAGCTGTAGCTGCTGGCCTATACCACAGCCACAGCAATGCTGGATCTGAGCCACATCTACGACCTACATCACAGCTCATGGCAACACCTGATGAGTGAGGCCAGGTATCTAACCTGCATCCTTATGGATGCTAGTCAGATTTGTTTCTGATGAGCCACAATGGAACTCCTGTTCCGTATTTTAGATTCCACAAATAAATGACATAATATGGTATTTGTATTTTTCTTTCTGGCTTACTTCACTTAGTATGAGAGTCTCTAGCTCCATCCATGTTGCTGCAAAAGGCATTAGTTTGTCTTTTTATGGCTGAGCAATATTCCATTGTATATATGTATCACATCTTCTTTTTTATTATTATTATTTTTTATTACTCAAATGAATTTATCACATCTATAGTTGTATAATGATCATCACCTCTCTCCTAAAAACAACAAAATTCACAATTAAAGGCTGAGCAATCTTGAACCAAATGGACCGAAAACCTTAAAAAAGATACCCTACTCCAGAAGACAAAGAGGAGGCCACATCAAGAGGTAGGAAGGGTGATTACATGATATAAACAACCCCATACCTCAGGGGTGGGAAGCCCCACAGACTGGAAAGTTACTGTTTCACAGAGACTCACATACAGGAGTGAGAGTTGTGAGCCCCACATGAAACTCCCATGTGTGGGGATCTGGCACTGGGAGAAAGAGCCCCAGAGCATCTGACATTGAAGGCCAGTGGGGCTTGTGAGTGGGAGCTCCACGGGACTGGGGGAAACTGAGACCACATTCTTAAAAGGCGCACACAGACATTCACGTGCACTGGGTCCCAGGGCAAAGAAAAGTCTCCGTAGGGATCTGGGTCAAACCTGAATGCAGTTCTTGGAGGACATCCTGGGAAAACAGGGGTGAATGTGGCTTCTTGTGGGGGAAGGACATTGGAAGCAAATCTCTCCAGAGTATTCAGCAGCATGCCTTTCTCTGGAGGGGGCCATTTTGGGAAAATCTGGCACCACCCATCAGCACCTGAGAAACCCCAGGCCAAACAACAATCCAGGTGGGATCACAGCCTGCCCCTCAGTAAACAGTCTGCCTAAAGTCCCCCCAGGCACACAGCCGCCTCTAATCCCATCCAGAGACAAAGCCTCACCCACCAGAGGGATAGGAATCAGCTCCTCCTACCAGTGGTCAGGCATCAACCCCTCCCATCAGGAAGCCTACAGCAAGCCCCCATACCAACTTCAGCCACAAGGGAGGCAGACACCAGAAGTAAGAGATGCTACAACTCTATTATCTGTAAAGAGGTCACTACACCAAAAACCTATAAAATTGAAAAGACAGAGAACTATAACTCAGATGAGGGAGAAAGGAAAAACCTCAGAAAATCAGCTAAGTGATGAGGAGATTTTCAGCCTACGTATCACATCTTCTTAATCCATTCATCTGTCATAGACATTTAGGGTGTTTCCAGGTCTTGGCTATTGTGAGTAATGCTGCTATGAACATAGGGATGCATGGATGTTTTTCAATGAAAGTTTTGTCTGGATATATGCCCAGCAGTGGAATTTCCAGATCATATGGTAATTTTATATTTAGTTTCTTGAGGTACCTTCATACTGTTTTCCATAGTGGTTGTACCAATTTTCAACCCTACCAGCAGTGGAGATGTTCTTTTTCTCCACACCCTCTCCAGCATTTATTTGTTGTCTTGTTAATGACGGTTATTCTGACTGATGAGAGGTGGTACCTCATAGTACCTTTGATTTGCATTTATATAATAATCAATGATGCTGAACATTTTTTCATATGCCTGTTGGCCATCCATATGTCTTCTTTGGAGAAATGTCTATTCAGATCTTCTGCCCATTTTTCAATTGGGTTGTTCATTTTTGTTTGTTTGTTTTTGAGTTCCATGAGTTTGTATCTTTTGGAGATTAGACCCTTGTCTGTTGCATCACTGATAAAGATTTTCTCCCATTCTGTGTGTTGTCTTCTTGTTTGCTTTTTTTTTTTATGGTTTCCTTTGCTGTGCAAAAGTTTTTGAGTTTGATTAGGCCCCATTGGTTTATTTGTGTCTTTATTGTCATTATTCTAGGAGGTGGACCAAACATGATGTTGCTGTGATTTATGTTAAAGAACATTCTGCCTATGTTTTCCTCTAGGAGTTTTATAGTATCTGGCCTTATATTTAGGTCTTTAATCCATTTTAAGTTTTTTTTTTTTGTATATGGTAGTATATAGTACTCTATCTTCATTCTTTTACATGTAGCTTTCCAGTTTTCCCAGCACCATTTATTGAAGAGGCTATCTCTCTTCTGCTGTGTATATGTTCTGTCTTCCTTTATCATAGATTAGTTGCGAATAGGTACTTGGTTTTATATCTGGGCTTTCTATCCTGTTATATTTGTCTATATTTCTGTTTTTGTATCAGTACCATATTGTTTTGATGACTGTAGCTTTGTAGTATTGTCTAAAATCAGGAAACTTAATCCCTTCATTTTTGTTTTTCTTTTTTTTCAATATTGCTTTGGCTATTTGGGGTCTTTGTGTTTCCCTACAAACTTTAAAATATTCTCTTTCTTTTTTCCACATTGCTTTGGCTATTGGGGTCTCCGTGTTTCCCTACGAATTTTAAAATATTCTGTTTTTACAGAATATTGAGTAGAATTTCCTGTGCTATACAGTAGGTCCTAGTTGGTTATATATCCCATATGTAGTAGTGTATATATGATAATCCCAAACTCCTAATTTGTCCCTCCCCTTACTGTTCCTCTTTGGTAACCATAAGTTTTTTTCTATGTCTGTGAGTTGCTTTCTATTTTGTAAATAAGTTCCATTTGTATCATTTTTTTTTTCAGATACCACATACAAGTGACATCATATGCTATTTGTCTCTCTGTCTGACTTATGTGTTACTGTTTTAACCAAAAATCTCTCAGAACTAATGCTATGAGAAACACACAAAGATGATTTTTAGGAGCTCCTGTTTGCACTTTAAAACACAGGTTTAGATTCAGAAGTGTATCCCTAAAACTATCACCCTATTAGAAATTGAATAGTTATAGCCAATGAGAAGCATCAGAGCCACATTTTGGGATTTCAGTTTAAGGGATTTTTTCCTGAATTCTCTAACTGTATATAGTCTCCCCATTATATAATCCCTTGATTTGGATGAATAATATAGTCCACTATCTATAGCTAATTGTATATGCCTTCAGTTTGCTAACTATTAAATTTATGTTAACTGGAGGGATTTCTGTGGTGACTTAATTTAGGGCTTTGTCCTTCACCTTATTATAGTCAATATTTTTATTAATGATTTCAGTGGAGTCATAGGACGTATGGTTAACCATATATGCTGAGGACCCAAAGACAGAATGGATTACCATTGGCGTTAGCAGATGGACAGGATGATGGACCAAATCTAGAAAACTGAAATATAACTAGAGGAATTTAAAGTCCTTTTCTAAAGTCCCTAAATCATAAACCCAGGATGAGGAAGAGGTGACCATGTGGAAAAAAAAAAACAAAACTTAGTTACCTTCAACTGGGTACAAGATCATTATGAGATAATGATGAAGTAAGGATTTTAAGCCTCACATAGGTTAGAAAAAGTATGTGAAATATGCAGACTGAGGCTAGATCAAGGCCTTTAGCGTAATATTTGCCACTCTGCAAGGAGCACAGGCTTGAGTGAGGTTATGTCCATAAACACCCCATCCCCTGTGAGCCAACAGGCCAGTATGTGCAAGAATGTGAATGGGTGTGACCCCCTATACTCCCTGGTACAATAAGTGCAGCATGACTCACTGAGATGGTAATTCAGGAATTGTTACACGTTTAAACAGTATTTGTCACAGTCCCTTCCAAATTCTTATAAAAGTAATTCTGGGTCCTTTACAAGTTCCAACACTTTGCTTGGATAATAATGCCTCTCCAACTCATCTCTACTCCTGTTTCTATGAACAAGACTTAATGGAGTCTAACAATTGCCCTGTTAAAACTGTCACCTCTCCTGGCTTGCAGGTGTGTGTATATGCATTAAAGTTGGTGTTTCACCTAAATTATAATTGGATTATATTCACAATCTAAAGCAATCATTTTGTCTTTTACCTTATTAACATTTTTTTCTTTTTTAAAATTGAATTATAATTGACATATATTAGCTTCAGGCATAAAACATAGTGATGTGATATTTTTGTATATTATGAAATGTACACCACATTCAGACCAGTTACCATTCATCACCATGTAAACTTACTAAAATATTACTGACTATATTCTCCATGCTGTGCATTACATCCCCCTGACTTATTGATTTTATAACTGGAAGTTTATACCTCTTAACCCCTTTACCCATTTTGTCCATTCCTCCCAACTCCATAACCTCTGGCAAAAACCAGTTTGTTCTTAGTATCTATGAGTCTGTTTCTGTTTTGTTTTGTTTGTTCACCTGTTTTATCTTTTTAGATCCCATATATGTTATTCCATATATAATCATATGGTATTTGTTTTTCTATCTTGACTTATTTTGCTTAGCACAATACTCCCTGTGTTGCCACTACTGCTTTTATTCTTCATTTGTGGCTGATTAATATTATATATATATAACATCTTTTTTATCCATCCATGTATTGATGGACACATAGATTGCTTCTATATCTTAACAATTGTAAATAATGCTGCAATGAACATAGGATACATGTATCTTTTCAAATTAGTGATTTCATTTTCTTTCAATAAAGACTTAGAACTGGAATTGTTACATTATATAATAGTTCTATTTTTAGTTGTTTGAGGAAACTCCACACTGTTTTCCATAGAGGTTGCACCAATTTACATTTCAACCAACAGTGCACAAATGCTCCCTTTTCTCAATTTTCTCACCACACTTGTTTCTTGTCTTTTTGATAGTAGCCATTCAAACAGATGTGAGGCGATATCTCATTGTGGTTTTGATTTGCATTTCCTGATGATTAGTGATGTTGAGCACCTTTTCAAGTCCCTATTGTTCATCTGTATGTCTTCTTTGGAAAATTTTCTTTTCAGATATTTAGCCCATATTTGAATCGTCTTTTTATATTGAATTGTATGTGTTCTTCATATATTTCAGATATCAACCCCTTATCCAATATATTTTTTGCAAGTATATTATTCCATTTAGTAGGCTGCCTTTTCATTTTGTTAGCAGTTTCCCTCACACTGCAAAAGCTTTTTAGTTTGACACAGTCCCATTTTTTTATTTTGCTTTTGTTCCCTTTGCCTGAGGAGACATAACAAAAAAAAATTGCAAAGATTAATGTCAAAGAGGTTACTGCCAATGTCTTCTTCTAGGAGTTCTACGGTTTTACGTGTTAAAAAAAATAGGTCTTTAATAAATATTGAGTATATGGTGTGAGAAAGTAATCCACTTTGAATCTCTTGTATGTAGCTGTCCAGTTTTCCTAACACTAGTTTATTGAAGATATGGTCTTTTCCCCATGTATATTCTTTTCTCTTTTGTTGTAGGTGAATCGATTATACAAGTATGGGTTTATCTCTGGGCTTTTTATTCTGTTCCATTGATATGTCTGTTTTGTGGCAGTGCCATACTCTTTTGATGACTGTAGCTTTATAGTGTAGTTTGAAATCAGAATGCATAATACCTCCAACTTTGTTCTTCTCAAGATTTTGGTTATTTATAGAGTTTGTTTTTAGTCAATATAAATTTTAGAATTATTTGTTCTAGTTCTGTAAAAAATGCCATTGGTTTTTGACAGAAATTGCATTGAATCTGCCTTGTGGAGAATGATCTTTCTGAAAAATATTAATTCTTCCAATCTATGAGTATGGTATATCTTACCATTTATTTGTATCTTCAATTTCTTTCATCAAGTTTTCCAAGTACAAGTTTTCTACCTCCTTGGTTAGATTTATTCTTAGGTATTTTATTCTTTTTGATTAAATTATAGATAAAACTATTTTATTAATTTCTCCTTCTTCTGATAGTTCATCATCAGTATATTAAAATGCAACAGATTTCTCTGTGTTAATTTTGTATCCTGAGGCTTACCAAATTCATTTATTAGTTTTAATCATTTTTGGTGACATCTTTAGGATTTTTATGTATAGTATCATGTCATCTGCAGTCAGTGACAATTTTACTTCTTCCTTTCCAATTTGAGTGCCTTTTATTTCTTTATTTCACTGTGAGTAGGACTTCCAATACTGTGTTGAATGAAAGTGGCAAGAATGGGTATCCTTGGTGTTCCCTCTGTGGTACAGTGGATTATGTATCCAGCATTGTCTCTGCAGCAGTGTGAGTTCAATTCCCAACCTAGTGCAGTGTGTCAAGGATCCAGCATTGCTGCAGCTGTGGCATACGTCACAGTTGTGGTTAGGATTTGATCCCTGGCCTGGGAATTTCCATATGCCATGAGTGTAACAAAAAAAGGAAAAAATATGGGCATCCTTCTTGTATTTCTCCTGATCTTAGAGCAAATGCTTTTATCTTTTCCCTATTAAACATGAGTTGCCTTGATATCTGTCATATAAGGCCTCTGTTATGTTGAGGTATGTTCCCTCTATACTCACTTTTTAAAGAGTTTTTATTATAAATGAATGTTGAGTTTTGTTAAAAGTTTTCCCTGCATCTATGAAAGTGATCTTATACTTTGTATTCCTTTTTTTTTTTTTTTTTGCTTTTTTGCTTTTTAGGGCCAGCAGCATATGGAGGTTCCCAGGCTAGGGGTCCAATCAGAGCTACAGCTGCTGGCCTACACCACAGCCACAGCAATGCCAGATCCAAGCAGCAGTCTGCAACTTACACCACAGCTCATGGCAACGCTGGGTCCTTAACCCACCAAGTAAGGCCATGTATCAAACCTACACCCTTATGGACCCTAGTTGGGTTTGTTAACCACTGAGCCATGACAGGAACTCCTTTTTATTCTTCAATTTGTTAATGTGGCATATCGCATTAATCAATTTGTAGATACTGAGCAATTCTTGTGAAGAAGTTCCATGGTGTAATGGTGAGCAGTCTGGACTCTGAGCCATGCTTGAATCCCTGGGATAAATCCTACTTGATGGTGGTATATGGTCCTTTTACTGTATTGTTGAATTTGGTTTGCTAATACATGGTTGAGGATTTTTTAATTTATGTTCATTAGGGATATTGGCCTACAAATGGTGGTGTATTTCTCTGGTTGTAGGTATCAGAATGATGCTGGCCTAGTAGAGTAAGTTGGATGGTGTTCCTTCCTCTTCAATTTTGAAATAGTTTGATAAATATAGGTATTAACTCTTCTTTAAATGTTAAGTAGAATTTACCTGTGAAGCTGTCTGGTCCTGAACTTCCGTTCATTGGGAGTTTTTTTTTTTAATTCATCATTGTTTTGTTTTCATTATTGGTATCTGTGTGTTCATATTTTCTTTTTCTTACTGATTCAGCATTAGGAAATTATATGTTTATAGAAATTTATTCATTTCTTCTACATTGTCCATTTTATTGGTGTGCAATTTTTTGTAGTAATCTTTTTTGATACTTTGTATTTTTGTGGCGTCAGTTGTATTCACCTCTTTCATTTCTGATATTATTTATTTGGGCCTTCTCTTTTTTCTGCATGAGTATGGATAAAGTTTATCAATTTTGTTTATCTTTGTAACAAACCAGCTCTTAGTTTCACTGAGATTTTATATATATATTTTTTTATTTTTGGCTGGCATGTGAAAGCTATGAAACTTGAGCCACAGCAGTGACCCAAACCATAGTAGTGACAATGCTGGTTCCTTAAGCTGCTGAACCACCAGAGAACTCTGAGCTTTTCTATTATTTCAGTCTCTGTTTCATTTATATCTGCTCTGATATTTATTACTAAGGAAAACCTTCTACCAAGTTTGGCAGAAGTTTGTTTGCTGTTCGTTTTCAGTTACCTTAGGTGTAAGGTTAGATTTTTTTTGTTTCAGATGTGTCTTATTTCCTGAGGTAAGCTTGTATTACTTGTTGTATACACTTCTCTCTTAGAACTGCTTTTGCTGTATCACATAAATTTTGGATTATGTTTCCAGTTTCATTTGTCTCCAGGTATTTTTTAATTTTTTCTTTGGTTTCTTCCATGGCCCATTGGTTGTTTAATTGCATATTGTTTAATGTCTTCAAGTTTGTGTGTTTTGCAGTTTTTTTTCCTGATTTCCAGTCCCATATTGTTGTGGTTGGAAAAGATGCTTAATATGGTTTTAATATTTTTAAATTAATCAATACTTGTTTGTGGACTAGAATATGATCTGTTCTGGAGAATGTTCCATATGAACTTGAAAAGAATGTATATTCTGCAGCTCTGAATGGAATGTGTATGTATGTGTATATATATAGTTGGTCTACCTGGTTTAATGTATCATTTAAGGCCAGTGTTTCTGTACTGATTTTCTGTCTGGATGATTTGCCTATTGATGTAATATGTTAAAGTTCACTACCATCATTATGCTACTGTCAATTTCTCCCTTTATGTTTGCTAATATTTTCTTATGTATTTAAGTGCTCCCATGTTGGTTTGTTCCATGTATATTTCAAACTAGTACAACTTCTTGTTGGATTGCTCCCTCTATCATGTAAATTACTCCTTTGTCTTTTGTTATTTCTCTTTGTTTCATTTGTTTATTTATTTATCTTTTTTAGGGCTGTATCTATGGCATATGGAAGTTGCTGGGCTAGGGGTTAAATCAGAGCTTCAGCTGCTGGCCTATGTCACAGCCACAGCAATGCCAGATCCAAGCCAAGTCTCCAACTTACCCTGCAGCTCACAGCAATGCCAGATCCTTAACCCACTGAGCAAGGCCAGGGATTGAACCCTCATCCTCACAGATACTAGTCAGGTTCTTAACCTGCTGAGCCACAGCAGAACTCTCTTGTCTTATTTCAAAGTTTATTTTGTCTGATATAAATATTGCTATCCCAGCTTATTTTCATTTCCATTTGCATGGAATTCCTTTTTGCATCCCCTCACTTTCAGTCTGCATGTGTTTTTAGATCTGAGGTGGGTTTCTTGTAGGCATCATATATGTGGATCTTGTTTCTTTGTGTGTGTGTGTGTGTGTGTGTGTGTGTGTCTTTTGTCTTTTTAGGGCTGCACCCAAAGCATATGGAGGTTCCCAGGCTAGGAGTCTAATTGGAGCTACAGCTCCTGGCCTACACCACAGACACAGCAACACTGGATCCAAGCTGCATCTGTGAACTACACCACCGCTCATGTCATTGCTGGATCCTTAATGCACTGAGTGAGAGCAGGGATCAAACCTGCAATCTCATGGTTCCTAGTCAGATTTGTTTCCACTGCCACAGCAGGAACTCCAACGGATCTTGTTTTTTATCCATTCAGCTACTCTGTGTGTTTTGATTGGAACATATGGTCCATTTATGTTTAAGTAATTATTGATAGGTATATACTTATTGCAATTTTGTTAATTGTTTTTTGGTTGCTTTTATATTCCTGTTTTCTTTTGATTTGTTCCTTTGTGCTTTGATGGATTTCTTTAGCATTAGGTTTGCATTCCTTTCTCCCTATTTTTGTCTGTCCATTGCAGCTTTTTGGTTTGTAGTTATCATGAGTTTCATATATATCCACCTATATATGTAGCCATCTATTTTGGGGGGCTCCTAATTTTTATTTTTTATTGATATATAGTTAATTTATGATGTTGTGTTAGTTTCAGCATACAGCAAAGTGATTCAGTTATACATATACATATATTCACTCTTTTTCAGATATTTTCCAATATAGGTTAATACAGAATATTGAGTAGAGTTCCCTGCATATAGAATGTCCTTGTTATTTATTTAATTTTTGTGCAATGCTATGCGAATTTCTTCTGTACTGCAAAGTGATCCAGTCATTCATATATATATATATATATATATATATATATATATATATATATATATATACACCCTTCCTTGTTTATTTATTTTTTTTCAGGGCTGCTTCTGTGACATATGGAAGTTCTCAGGCTAGGGATCAAATTGGAGCTGCAGCTGCTGGCCTACACCCCAGCCACAGCAGCACAGGATCTGAGCTGCATCTGCAACCTACACCACAACTCATGGCAACGCTGGATCCTTAACCCACTGAGTGAGGCCAGGGATTGAACCCACATCCTCATGGATACCATTCAGGTTCATTACCACTGAGCCATGACTGGAACTCCCTATATTCTGTTTTGTATATTATCTTCTGTCATGGTTATAGCCATCTATTTTAAGCTGATAATCACTTAAGTTCAAAAAGCATTTTTTTAAAAAAAGAGAGTTCCCCTTGTGGCACAGTGGAAACTAATCTGACTAGTACCCATGAGGAAAAGTGTTCGATCCTTGGCCTCACTCAGTGGGTTAAGAATCTGGCATTGCTGTGGCTGTGGTGTCAGCCAGTGGCTACAGCTCCAATTTAACCCCTAGCCTGGGAATGTCCATATGCCACAGGTGTGGCCCTAAAAGAGAAAAAAAAAAAAGAGGCATTCTAACAGCACTACATTTTTACTCCCCCCCAAGTTTTATGTTTTAATGTCACATTTTCTGTCTTTTTATTTTGTGTATTCCTTAATTAGTTACAGTAGTTGACTGCACTACTTTTGTTTTTTCACCCTCATACTTAAAGTGGCAGATCCACTGCCTATACCCTATATTTGCCTTTATCAGTGAGATATTTTCTTTTATGTATGTTCTTATTTCTAGTTGTGTCCTTTTCTTTTGCACTTAAAGTAGACTTTTATCATTCTTGCAAGGCTGTATTATTGATGATGAATTCTTTAGTTTTCTGCCTGTCTGGAAAACTCTTTATCTCTCCTTTAATTCTGAGTGATAACCTTGTCAAATAGAGTATCATAGGTTGTAAGTGTAATTATATTCTGCCACTCCTTTTGGGCCTGTAATGTTTTTTAAAAAAAAAAAAAATCAGCTGCTAGTCTTCTGAAGTTTCCCTTGCATGTGATTAGTTGTTTTAGTTTTGCTACCTTTAAGAGTCTCTCTTTAATTTTTTTCTTCTTCCTCTTTTTCAGCTGCACCTGTAGCATATGGAAGTTCCTGGGCTAGGGATCAAAAGTGATTAACTGCACCAAACTGCACCATAGCTGTGGCTACACCAGATCTTTAACCTAATGTGCTGCTCCAGGGATAGAACCTGAATCTCCACAGTGAGCTGAGCTGCTGCAGTCAGATCCTTAACCCACTGTGCCACAACAGGAATTCCTTTAACTTAAAATTTTAATTATAGTATGGCTTGCAGTCAATCTCTTTGGGTTCATATGGTTTGGGAATCTGGGCCTCCTATACTTTATTTCAGTTATTGTATTCTTCGTTTCTGATTAGTTATTTCTTGTATTTTCTGTCTTTGTTGAAGTTTTCATTGAGTTCCTCCATTCTTCTCCCAAGTACAATAACCATCCTCATGACTGTTTCTTTAAACACTTTATCAGGTAATTTACTTATTTCCATTCCACTAAAGTTTTTTTTTCCTGAGATTTTATTTTGTTCCTTTGTTTGGAACATATTCTTCTGTTTATTCATTTTGACTTTCAGTTTTTGTTTCTATGAATTAGCCAAAACAACTACCTCTCCTGGTTTCAAAGAAGTGACCCTGTATGGGAGATTCCCCTGTTTAGACTACTTGTGCCTGGCAGCTTCAGCAGGCTGATTGGAGCTGGAGTGAATTCCAGCTGGGGCAGTCCCTGGAGAGTGTTGTGCCTGAGGCTACCTCAGGAGGGTGGCCAGAGCAGACCCAGGCCATGGTCCATCCCTGGGGAGCTTGTGCCCAAGAATGCCCTGGCAGGGCTACTGGTGCTGGAGTGGCCCCTGGCCAGGGACAGTCCCTGGGGAGCACCACACCCGAGGCTGCCTTTGTCCACTGCTGGGGCCAGAGTCCTTGGATGGAGGTAGTTCCTGGGCCAAGTCCATCTTTGGCAGGGCAGCTGGAGTTGTGATGAGTACAAATCAGGAAATCCCAGGAAAACTCAAACAATAGCATTCAGTGGTACCTCTAATTGACTGGAGCGCTAGGGTGAGTAAATGGATTTTCTTCCCATTAAGTCTAGGTGCCTTTTAAACTGCTGTTTTTGTTTGTTTGTTTGTTTTGTTTTGTTTTGTTTTTTAACTATATCTCAGAGCAGGCAAGTCTGTGCTTGGATGTTTTAGCACTATCCCTCATTGCAGCTGCTGTGTTGGGGGTGGCGTTCTCATGGATACCTTGTCTCCATCTTTCCTACACATTTCTATGCAGCCGGTCTATGTGTAATAGCTGTCCAGTCAGCACTAAGGTCTTCTTTACAAGGAACTGTCCCACATGTAAGTGTAGATTTGTTGTGTCCATGAGAGGAGGTGGAGCCAGGGCTTTTCCTGCTCTGTTGGACCCTTCTTAACACTGTTTGTTGGAGAGCCAAAACAATATTAATGATAAAAACTAACGTATGGGGTGCTTACCGTATGCTAGGTATTATTATAATTGCTTAGATTCCTTTACTTAATTTTCTTTTTTTTTCTTTTCTTTTTTTTTTTTTTTTGTCGTCTTTTTGCCATTTCTTGGGCCGCTCCCACGGCATATGGAGGTTCCCAGGCTAGGGGTCGAATCAGAGCCATAGCCACCGGCCTACGCCAGAGCCATAGCAACTCGGGATCCGAGCCGCGTCTGCAACCTACACCACACCTCACAGCAACGCCGGATCCTTAACCCACTGAGCAAGGCCAGGGACCGAACCCACAACCTCATGGTTCCTAGTCAGATTCGTTAACCACTGAGCCACGACAGGAACTCCATCCTTTACTTAATTTTCAAAATAATATGAAAGAAGTTTTAGTTCTCACTCCCTTTTGCTATTGAACAAACTGAGATACAAAGAGGTTAAGAATCTTAAAAAAGAACAAAAACAAAAACAAATAAAACCCAAAAAACCTGAAAACTGGAAAAATGGAGTTCCCGTTGTGGCTCAGTGGAAAAGAATCTGACTAGCATTTATGAAAACACAGGCTCAATCCCAGGCCTTACTCAGTGAGTTAAAGATTCTTGGCCTTGCTCAGCTGTGGTATAGGTCGCAGACGTGGCTCAGATCTAATGTTGCTGTGGCTGTGGCTGTGGCTGTGGCTCTGGTCAGCAGCTACAGATCCGATTTGATTCCTAGCCTTGGAACCTCCATATGCCAGCAAGTTTGGCCCTAAAAAGAAAAAAAAAAAAAAATCTTGCCCACAATCGCATACCTAGTAAGTGATTGGACCAGGACTTGAGTTCATTCATCTGACTCCAGAGCCTGTGGCGTTCTTAGCCATTATACTGTACTATTTGCCCATGACCAACTTCTTTCCTCTTCAAGGTTTTTCATGTAGTTATTTCTAGCTGCATCTATTTAATTCTCTTTGGATTCCCAAGAACATAAGAGGTACCCATTGGCTACAATATAAAATCTTGATTTTTTGGCTCCTTAATCTTGATTAAGGAATTATGTTATTTTATCTACAGTGGTTAACTATAGCTACCTCCTAGCCAATTTTGCTCACATATTCACCCCAGCCAGGAAGATGTTTCTCTATATCCAACCTCTTACTAAAACATAAACATATGCTTTGTACTAAAAACACTCAAAAATTTATCAAAATTCATCCCCCTGAGGACATACTCCTAGATTAATTTAGATCCACTTAAACTGTTCCATCTTTGGAATCCAAGTATCTTTTTGGCTTATAGGTCCAATGATGAAACATACATATTTAAGTCATTTTCATTATATCTATGTGTTTTCTATATTATTTTCATTTGGTTTTCGATTCCTAGTAAAAGAGAGCTTACCTACCAAACTTAAGAAGTTCAAGTAATGTGTATTGATCGTCTATGTTCATTTTAATAACATACTAATTGAGATAGCCTATAGAAAATATCTGGCATGTAGAAAATTCTCAACAAAAACAGCTTTTTTTTTTTTTTAGGATTTTGTTTACTTGCAAGAATAACCTACTTTCTCTCCCATTTGCTCACCTATGTTTGACACAATCATATATATTTTTCTAAAGTTCCTACCAAAAGTCTACTAATTACTAAATAGTGTGTGTGTGTGTGTTTGTGTGTGCATATAGAAAGCAATAATTTTTAATAGGTTAAAAGATATTTTAAAGACTTTAAGTCTTTTCTTTTTAGTGGGAATTATAAATATAATTTTTCATATGAGCTGCAAATGTTCAGCATTGTACTTTTTTTTTTTTTGGCTGTGTCTGTGGCATGTGGAAGTTCCTGGGTCAATGATCAAACCCACACTGCAGCAGCAACCCACGCCCCAGCAGTGACAATGCTGGATTCTTAATCTCTTGCACCACAAGGGAACCCCATCAACATTGTACATTTTTATTATTTTAATAATCTAGGGAATTATCTTGAGTATCCCAAAAGAATCCCTGATGTTACTATTTTTTGAATAGTATGCTTTCATAGGCTGATTATGAGGACTATATCTTAATATATGGAAGTGCTTGCAACTGTAACCGGCACATATTAAGATTGTTATAAATATCTCTCACACACATGAGTTATATATGTTAATAACTATTATTTCCCCACTGCTAATTATACTCCTTTCATATTTCATTTCTCATATATACAGGGATCTTTTCTAACTTCTCTCTTTTGTAATTTGATTTGTTTCTGCACAAAGATCATAATGTCTTAGTTTATATGTACAGCATTACTTTATCATAGGTCTTGATATCTGATAAGGCAAATTCACCTTATTTTCTTCAAAATTATCTTGACATTTCTTAGTTTTTACTCTTCCTTATGAATTTTCGGACAACATTTCTTGAGGGTATATTCCCTGGCATGCAATAGTTGGGTGATGGGATATGCACATTTTGAAATGTATGAGATAATGTCAAATTATTTTCAACATGGTTATAAAAATGTATACTCCCAATAGCAGTGTATAAATGTTCCCATTGATCCAATATCCACCCACTATATTTTTTAATAGCATTATTGAGGTACAATTGATATACAAAAACTGTACCTTTAACATATAATTTGATGTGTTTGGACTTATGCATATCATTACAGCAGGCAGATAGCTAGGCATGAATGGAGAAAAGTGGTCATGGGGCCAGGTGGTAGGAAACCATGTACCATATAAACAGTGGGGTCCATGGGAAGACAAACAAAAGCATGAACCTCCAGACTGACAGAAAACCACACATTTTGGGGTGATAAGTGCCCTGGAGGGCAAAGAAATGTGGAAAAGGGTATGCATCTACAGCATTCAAATGTAACCTGTTATTCATTATGCCCTTATTACAATAAAATTAGCCAGGCAGATAAAAAGTACCTGTCATGCACCAACATCATGACACTTCCTATCAAAGTTAATAAGAACAAAAATCTCACCCCGTCAGGAAAGAGGAGTTGGAATGAAAATCAGGGAATATGATCCCCAAACCCTCCTTCCCAGTGGATATTCTGCCTATGCAATTGAATGCCTGCCAAAGAAACACAGGGCAGCTACTCACCTCTCTGCCCACTTCTCTTTAAGAGGTGTATTTCTCACTTAAATAAATTCTCTCTTTATTGTCTCAATTTCCATCTCATTTTTGAATTCCTTCTTTGATGAGACAAGAATCTTCCACTTCGGAACACTTATACCTGTGACACTGTCACCTAATCAAGGTGATAAACATATCCATTATCTCCAAATGTTTCCTTGTGTCCCTTTGTGTGTGTGTGTGCGTGTGTGTGTGTGTGTGTGTGTGTGTGTGTGTGCAAAGAGCACAATATGAGACCTACACTCTTAAATATGCAACACTGAGTTATTCATTATAATCACAATGTTGCACAACAGATTTCTAGAATTTATTCCTCTTTCGTACCTAAAACTTTATACTTATTGAACAACTCCTCATTTTCCCCTCTCCCTAGCCCCTGGCAATCACCATTCTATGCTCTACTTCTATGAGCTTGACTATTTTATGTACCTCATATAAGTAACATCGTACAGTATATGTCCTTCTAAGACCGGCTTATTTCACTCAGCATAAGGTCTTCCAGGTTCATCTATACTGTTGCTAATAACAGGATGTCCTTCTTTTTTGAGGCTAATTTGCCATTGTTTGTATATACTGCATCTCCTTTATGCATTCATCCACTGATGGACATAGAGGTAGTTTTCATGTCTCGGCTATTGCGTACAATGCTGAAGTGGACATGGAAATGCATATCTCTCAGGATCCTGAGTTCATTTCTTTTAAACCTATCACAGAGTCGGAATTGGTGTATTATATGGTAAATCTATTTTTATATTTTTGAAGAAACCGTATACTCTTTTCCGTAGCAGCTAACCATTTTACATTACCAACAATGTACAAGTGTTCTGGTTTCTCCGTATCCTTGCCAACATTTTTTATTTTTTGTTTCTTTTTTAACACTAGCCATCCTAACAGGAGTGAGGTAATATTTCATAACCCAATTAAAAAGTGGGAAA
This sequence comes from Sus scrofa, assembly GCF_054392235.1. NCBI lineage: Eukaryota > Metazoa > Chordata > Mammalia > Artiodactyla > Suidae > Sus > Sus scrofa. The sequence goes on along the minus strand of NC_139387.1, from coordinate 51,616,307 downwards.
AGAACTTGACTAGGCATTTCTCCAAAGAAGACATATGAATGGCCACCAGGTATATGAAACTGTTCTCAGTGTCACTAATTATTAGAGAAATACAAATCAAAACCATGAGATATCTCCCCCCACTTGATTTTATCAAGACTTTTAAAATAAAATTTTATCGAGCATAGTTTATAAATAGTACCCATTTTAACTGTCCATTTAGTTTTGACAAAGCATACCTACTGTGACCATCAGCAAAATCATTTACAAAATATTTCTATTACCCCAAACACATTCCCTTGTTCCTCCTCCCCAGAAAATCACCACCCCTCCCTGGATCCAGGCAACTGCTGATCTTTCTATCACAGTACATGAAGTTAATATTTCCTTGAGTTTCATATAAATAGAAACCATCAGTACAGAAGTAATCTCTGCTGTCTTCTTTTATGCAACAAAATGTTTTTATGGGTTACCCATGTTGCTGTGTGTATTAATAGTTTATTTCTTCATAATGCTAAGTAGTTTTCCAGTGTATGGAAATACTACACTTTGTTAAGTGCATTCACTTGTTGGTGGATATTTAAGTTTAGGCCATTGCAAATAGAGCTACTCTGAATATTTGTGAACAAGTCTTTCTGTGGACATGTTTCATCTTTCTTGGGTGAATATGGATAAAAGTTACTGGGTCATATAGCAAGTACATATTTAACTTTATAAGATACTGCTAAATTATTTTCCAGAGTGGTTGTGCCACTTTTACATTCCCACCAGAAATTTACAGGAAGTTTGGTTTTTTCACATTCTTGCTAAAATTTTGAATTTTCAATCTTTTTGACATTTTAATTCTAATAGATGTGCAATGGCACTTCATTGTGGATTTAATTTACACTTCCTTTATGAATATTAATGTCAAAAATTTTAATATGCTTACTGGGCCTTCATATAGTTAATTTCTAATGTATCTATTCACATTCTTTTTTTGTACTTGAGTTTATTGCATTCTCATTTAGGATTACAAATTTCTTATAAATTCTAGATACAATTCCTTTAATCTATAGTGAAAGAAAGCAAATATTTTGTTCTTTCTTTTTTCTTTTTTGTCTTTTTCTACAGCCGCACCCGTGACATATGGAGGATCCCAGGCCAGGGGTCTAATTGGAGCTGTAGCCACTGGCCTATGCCAGAGCCACAGCAACATGAGATCCGGGCTGTGTCTGAGACCTACACCACAGCTCACAGCAACACCGGATCTTTAACCCACTGAACAAGGTCAGGAATCAAACCTGCAAGCTCATGGTTCCTAGTCGGATTTGTTAACCATTGAGCCACGACGGGAACTCCAATATTTTGTTCTTTAACTTGCTTTCCTATTTTTTAATGGTGCACAAAATTTTGGAATTTTCATGTTTATACTGTAATTTTTTTATACTTCATACTTTTTTTGTTCTACTTAAAAAAAAACAGCTTGTCCAAATTTTGCCAGTGTTTTCTCCTCTTTCCTTTTAGGATTGCATATGCTTTATTAATTTTCTTACATATATTTTATAATTTTCCTTTCAACAATATAAATATACTGATTTTTTTCTAATTTCAAATTTTAAATGTCCATTACCAATATCATGAAATGTAATTTAATTTTTTATTTTGACCTTGTTTCATTTAACCTGACTAAAGTCATTTTTAACTTCAGTAGTGTTTTTTTTTAAGTTTTATTGAAGTATAGTTGATTTACAAGGTTGTGGTAATTTCTTTCTTTCTTTATTTTTGCTTTATAGGGCTGCACCTGTGGCATATGGAGTTTCCTAGGCTAGGGGTCACATTGGAGGTACAGCTGCTGGCCTACACCACAGCCACAGAAACTTGAGATCTGAGACACATCTGCAACCTACATCACAGCTAATGACAATGCTGGATCCTTAACCCACTGAGAAAGGCCAGGGATCATGGATACTAGTCAGATTCATTACCACTGAGCCACAACAGGAACTCCAGTTGTGATAATTTCTGCTGTAATTTCTAGTAATGTTTTTAGAAGATCCCCTAATTTTTTTTCGACAAAATAGGGAGTTCCTGTTGTGGCTCAATGGGTTAAGAACCCAACTAGTATCTATGAAGATACATGTTCAATCCCTGGACTCACTCATTGGGTTACAGATCATGCATAGCTGCAAGCTGTGGCATAGGTTGCAGATGCGGCTTGGATCTGGAGTTGCTGTGGCTATGGCCTATATACAACACTGAATAGCAATATTGAGAATTAATGTGCTTGCCTTTTTTTCTGAACTTAGGAAAATATTTCAATTCCTTAATATTAATTATGAAGTTAGCTTATGATTTTCATGAATTTCCTTTATCATGTTGAAAAAATCATCTATTCTTATTTTGCTAAAAGTTTTATGATTGACAGTTAATTTTTAAATTACAGTTTTACATCTATTTAGATGATATTATAACGTTTATTATTTATTTTTTAAGATGGTAAAGTTTATTGATTATCCAATGTTAATTAATCTTGCACTCTCAGGATAAACACTGCTATATACATAAACACACACATATATAAATTTTTATGTGTATAGAGTACATTTTGTACATGTATTTTATAAGTATATATGTATGTATCCATCTATATATATATCTATATATATGTACTGCTAGATTTGATATAACAATATTATTCCTATATTTTTTATATATATACAACTGGATTAGATGTACTAAAATTATTTTCTCTATGCTTCATCGTGGTTAGTTTCTGTTTTTAAGACTTCTTTTGCAGCATGTAATCTTCTATTAGCCCAATTTGATGAACTTTCATTTCAAATATTTTATTTTTCATATCTGTGGTTTCATTTGGTTCTTTCTTATATCTCCGTTTCTCTCATTCATTTCACATTTTCCTTTGTATGTTATGGTTCTAACAGCCTTGTCTTTTAATTCCATCATTTCCATCTGTTTCCATCATTTTTGGCTTTTTCTATTGGCTGATTTTCCTCCTAATTATTGGTCACATCTTCTTGCTTTAAAAGTGGTAGATTTTACTGATTATCAAATGTTAAATTAGTTTTTCATTGAATTATGGACATTGTGAATTTTTTAAGTGATCATTTTTTGTGTCTGGATTTTGTCGACTTCCTCTACAGACTGTTAGACTTTATTTTTATAGGTGGTAACATTAATTGCAAATTAGGTTACTATTTCAGGGTCTTATTCTAAGCTTTGTTAGGGAAGATCCAGAGTAATCTCTACTACAAGGATGATTTATTCTCATTTATGTGATCTGAACAATCTAAGGTCTCTAATAAATGCCCCAAGTGATCAATGAGGATTTGCAATCCTCAATTCCTCAGTGAGGACTGCTTAAAACTTCATGTCCTGCTTGAGTTCTTGGAACCATTCTGTTGAAAGATCCTTTGTCATTTTTCCCCCCTAACTGCATGAAATTTTACCCTATGCAGGCAAGATCAGGAAAAGTCCAAGGACACCCATGTGCAGATTTCTTGAGTCCTTTCCTTCCATTGTTTCATTCTCTCAGAATTCCGTCATGCATAACACAGGGGATTACCATTTCCAGCCATGAGAGAATAACAGGAACCATATATACCCTCCCACTACAAGCACCTAGAAACTGAACAATGTAAATTAAACAGCTGTTTTCAGGTATTAGACAATGGGCAGTCCCAGATTGTGCTGCCTGGGAGAAGGTAAAAAAAACAAGATGAGCCTAGTGATTGTCCCAGGGAACTTTGCAATTCCCTACTGCACAACAGGGAAAATCATCGCAAGCAACGTTTGGCTGCCTCACTGGCTGAGGAAGTACAGACTGGGGACTCAGAGAGGGTGGGGTGCGTGGAAGTTCTGGGGCAGAGTTACAGAGAGGAGGGAGCTATACAGACAAAAAGATCTTCATAAATCCACTGAGAATAGTCCTACAGTTCATCGGACTTTGTGTTTTGCCAGCAAATGGATGTAAAATCATAATTCCGCATGGTCTTAATTAGAATTCTCCTGATGGCTAATAAGGTGGAGCAGTTTCAGTATGATGACTGGTCACTTGTATTTCCCTTCTAGTAAAGCACTTGGTCAATCCTTTGCCCATTTTTCTTTTGAGTTGTTTCAGTTTTTCTTGTTTTCTTCTTTGCTAAACTCTCTTGTTATATCTAGGAGATATTTGTCTGAAAATTCTTTATTGCTTTCTATGTGGAAAATTACAGAATGTGAAAGCAATGTATTGAGGTCCTCACTTCCAGTTCTTATACCCTTTTCCCCCCTCACTGTTATGACTGATAATAACTATAGTTGATGGTATTAATATCCTTTTCCTAGGGCAAAGCTTTGTTTTATTTTATTTTGTTTTGTTTTGTTTTAATTTAATTTTGGCCTTCCCGTTGTGGTTCAGTGGGTTAAGAACCCAACCAGTATCCATGAAGATGAGGGTTTGATCCCTGACCTCGCTCAGTGGGTTAAGGATCCTGTATTGCCACAGGCTGTAGCATAGGCTGAAGATGTGGCTCAGATCCTGAGTTGCTGTGGCTGTGTCCAAGGCAGCTCTGAGTCAACTTCTAGCCCAGGAACTTCCATATGCTCCAAGTGCAGCCCTTAAAAAAAAATTTAGTTTAGGTTTGATGTTTGTTCTGGGCTTTTTTTGGTAAATTCCCTTTATCAGTTAAAGAATGATTCCTTTTATTCCTAATTTCCTGTCTTTTTACTTATTTATTTATTTAACCCTGGATTCTGGCAGAAATCTAAAATTCCTTGCCACCAACTTGTGACAATAGAAGAATTTTTTTTCTGGTTTCCCCATCTAACATCCTGACTATGTGACTTTCCATTTCCATCTCCCTGCTTCATGCAATCTTGAGACCACCATCTCTTCTGTCCGCATGTAGGTGGGAAACTCCAGCCTATGGGTTACTAAGGCAGAAAACACCCCACATGTACTCCACTTCTCATTCTAGTTAGCAAAGTCTACATCCAGTAATGAGCTCATTATCCTGATTTTTCAGGTTGTATTTTTTTTTTTGCACATATGGGATTTCCTTGTTTTTCTTATAAATATAACAATGCATTTAAAATAATGGCATTGTAACTGATCTAGCATTTGTAGGTGTTGGTTGCAAGTTAACATTGAAGTCGTCTTATCCAAGCATTTGTTAGACTCCCAAATGCTCCAATACAATTCGTCTTAGTTCAGAGTGCTAGAAGAAAAGTGTCTGACAAATTGGAAGACACTTTAAAGTAGTTTGTAAGATGAAAATCACCAATGTTCCAGTCATCTTTTCATAAAATGCCCGTTGGTTCCCCTTGATATTGTTGAATAGTAAATGTCTCTGACAGAGCATTTTTCACAAATTACTGTATGTACTTCTTTTGAGCCTATCAATGAAATGGTATCTAGCCCAATGCTTGGAAAAGTATATTATTGTAGGGAGTTCCTGTTGTGACTCAGTAAGTTAAGAGCCTGACACTGTCTCTCTGAGGATGCAGTTTCGATCTCTAGTCTCGCCTGTGGGTTAAGGATCCAGCCTTGCAGAAAGCTGTAGCATAGTTTGCAGATGTGGCTCAGATCTGGTGTTGCCATTGCTGTGGCTGTGGTGTAGGCCAGTAGCTGCAGCTCCAATTTAACCCCTAGCCCAGGAGCTTCCAAATGCCACAGGTGTAGCCCTAAAAAGAAAAGAAAAAAGAAAAGAGTATTATTGTAAACCTAGATACAGGCGAAAAAAAGAGAAGAGAAGAAAAGAAAAAGAAAGAAAAGAAAAGAAAAAAGAAATAAAAGGAGCAAGAGAAAAAAGCAATATGATTGAATGCCTTTTCTAAATGGCAAACCTCAAACTGTAACCAGGAAACCTTGCAAGTGCATTCCTTAAACCATTAGCTTATTCCCATAAGAATAAAATAGCTTAATATTTTAACTTCTTTTTAAAAAAATCAAATCTTATCTTCATAAATATATGTGCTCCCCTTCCACTGAACCAACATCTCACTATGCTGTAGGAATACTTGCTCTATGCTAAAGAAATAGCCTCTGTACTCAGCTGTCAGATGCTCCACTTTGCTTCCAGGACTCTGTGCTTCATCTCAGGGCACCCACAGCCTTTCAAGTGATTGAAGTCCACTAATTCTGGCCCCTCTGCTCCAGGTCATAATTACTCTCTACTCATCACATTTTTCAAGAAGGAGGGGAAAGGATGCAAGGAACTGTCCTCTCTGTCCTCTTGCTGTGGCTCCACCCCTAGGGAAGAGGAGTAAGAATTCATGGCACAGCCTTTTTAGATTTTCTCTTTTAGAATTTGTCTGCTCAAAGAAAGGACACATTCTGCTCTGCTCTCCAGACCAAGGTAACTACACCTTGGTCTGGAGCCAAGTTGTCTTCAAAAGACACTTCTAAAAACCTGTGCCTCTTTTTCCTTTGAATCTTTAGGTTGCAAGTCACAGATACCTAGCTTTGCTGATTAAAACTGTCACATGGAGTCAGCCCAAAGTTTTGACTTCCAGCTGGAGGAAGATAAAATGAGGTAGCCGAGCCATGGCCACAAACTTCAAATTTAATGTCATCAGTTTTTTTTTAAATCCTCCAGTTTTTTGACCCATAACTCATATTTCTCAACTGAGTATTTGAGTTAAGCAGAAGATTTAAGATTAATAGCCTTAAATCACAAGTTCTGTTTCCACTCCTGTTCTCCCCTGCTTTTGTTCCAACCCTCATTCAACCAGCAATCTCTTGAAAATGCACCATTGATGGTGTCACTTAAAGCATTTCAGTTGCTTTATGCATTAATGTCTAATGCCTAATGCATAGGCATTTAGCACCTGGTTTTCTCTGCAGCCTCATTTTCATCACCTTTCCAGTTATATTCTATTCCTCAGTCATAAAAGTTCTTACAGAATCTAATCTCATTCTAATTTTCCACTTTTACAGAGTTATGGAATGTTACAACTCTTGAGCCATAGAAAAACATTGAAAATGTCTTTTGAGTAATCCAAGAAAAGGTAAATTATTTTTGGCATAGACTAAGAATGAATTTTTGTATACAAATTTTTTGACACTTCATCATTTGAATATGATATATGTGATAACTATTTAAAACATTTTATCATAAAGCAATGTATGTTTGTTACAAATAGCTCAGAATCCTACAAAGTGAAAAATAAAATCTCTCCCTTCCACAGTCTCCCAAATTCTACTCCCCAAAGGAGATACTATGTATCTTTTCAGATGTTTTCTATTCCTATGGAAATATTTAAAATACGTATATTCAAATCTTTTCTTAAATGAAGATGAAGTCAGTTTCATACTGTTTTGCAACTTGCTTATAGGGCTAATTATATATGTGTGTGTGTGTGTTTATATATATACACATACACACATTTATATCTACATTTACACATTTACCTACTTTTTATATCTGTCATGTGTGTATACACATACATATGGATTTTTATTAATATCTGTATATTCCACAGTGAAAACATGGCATTATTTACTTGTCATAAACCATACTGATGTAAATATTTTCCCTTTTTTGCTGTTTCAATAGTCTATATTTGTGCTTTTGGTTTTGAGCAAAGCCAAAATTTTTTTTAATGTCTATCTAGTTTGTATTTATCATAGTAGATAAATATATGGGTTTTATTTTATATTTTGTCATCTTAGTGTGTTAGTTTCTCTTTTTCTTTGTCTAAAAATTGTATATGTATTTTGCTTTTATTTGAATGTGTATTTATTCATTCTCCTGAGAAGCAGTTCTGCTACTGCTTAGCTTTATAATTTTAATAATATACATAAAATTATTTCAAAAAACCTCTCAATTAAGTACACATTGACCCACTTTAAAAAGTAAGGAACAAATTTTTAAAATTAATGCTTCAACATAAGCAGGAGATGACTGCAACACCAAACCACAGATTTTGAACAATTTGTAAAATCTGTGAAAAAGGGTCAATTGAGGGAGTACCAGCGAAAACCTAGAAGCAATCCTGCAGGGTACTTTCTCTTAAATTCAGCAAATAATTCTTTATCTTCTATGGCAGAAAGTAGGATTTCAGGTGGACCAGATAAAAACATTTGAAACTATGGAAATTTGACTCCAAAACGTAGAGTGGTAAGAAAGAGTCTGAGGGAGGGCTGACAGAGTCACACTGTCTTTGGTTTTTCTTGACTAGACTCCTAACCCCAAACTAGTGGGAAGAAAACTTGTGACCAACTAGGTTAGTATTCTCCATCAGAGTGAAAATAAACACTAATCACCAAACAGAAGGACTTGGTGCTACTCAACAAGGAGAGCCCATTTTGGCCTCTCCAGGGTATGAAAGGAGATGTGGAACCCCAGAAATATGAACAGAGATGTTCCCCAGAAGAAGGCCCAGAAAATACGCTGAGAATGTGGTCTGAGACAACAGACTCTCCTGCTGATCCAAATCATATTCCCTATCCCTTCCCACATTGTTCTTGGACAGGTAGCAGATCTAGTAGCAGAGCTAAAATGATCAATGAACAGAAAGGATTCAACATAAGACCTACTTATATATTCAACAAAATGAGAACATGTTCAAGACTATTACAAGCAAGAACCAGGAGTTCCCACTGTGGCTCAGTGAGTTAAGAACCCAAAATAATATCTGTGAGGATGTAGGTTCAATTCCTGGCCTCACCCAGTGGATTAAGGATCCAGTGTTGCTGTGACTGTGGTGTGGGCCTAAGCTGCAGCCCTGATTCAGCCCCTAGCCCAGGAACTTCTATATGCCCTGGGTGTGGCTCTAAAGAGAGAGGGGGGAAAATGCAAGAAAAAGATGAATATACTTCAGAAGATTTACCTTATATGAGAATATTTCAGACACATCATTTCCTAGGTTTTTCACAAAAATAGTAGTAAGACAATGAACTGGAAGAAGAGGTAAAACATGAAGATACTATTTTTGTTTTATATACTGATTTTTATTTTTTTCCATTATAGCTGGTTTACAGTGTTCTGTCAATTTTCTACTGTACAGCATGGTGACCCAGTTACACATACATGTACACATTCTTTTTTTTCACATTATCATGCTCCATCACAAGTGACTAGACATAGTTCCCAGTGCTACACAGCAGGATCTCATTGCTAATCCATTCCAAAGGCAGTAATCTGCATCTATTAACCACAAGCACCCCATCCATCCCATTCCTTCCCCCTCCCCCTTGGCAACCACAAGTCTATTCTCAATTTTTTATTTTCTGTGGAAAAGTTCATTTGTGCTGTATATTAGATTCCAGCTATAAGTGATATCACATGGTATTAGTCTTTATCTTTCTGACTTGCTTCACTCAGGATAAAAGTATCTAGTTCCATCCATGTTGCTGCAAATGGCATTATTTTGTTCTTTTTTATGGCTGAGTAGTATTCCATTGTGTATATACCTCATTCTGAGTAGTTCCCAAAGTCCCCCTCAGCTAAAGACCCAATGGGCATCCCATATCTCTGGGATATCCCTTTTTTGGTAACTTACCCTCCAGATTCCATCTCTGCCTTAGCCTAGAGGAACCACTGTGTCCACTTAGATTTAGCTTTTGTGTTGTCCTTAGGAAATTATATACAGACATAGGGCTGGGACAATCATGGTGTTTGTCTCATGGATTTTCTTTCTCTTAAGGACTTCTGTCTGACACTACCTGCTGTCCATGACCTGGGCACAGTTGCCTCATACTGAAGGCTGAGGTGTCCATCTTATGGCTATTTTCAAGGAGGATTAGTGTGGCAACAGTTACTCCATCGTAACCAGAAGCAGAAGATATCACTTATTTTTATATCAAAATTAAATTCCTCTTCTAACCAGCACTTTGCGACTATCATTGCTTTTGTATTTATTGGGTATAGTAGAGTTAATATTGTTCACAAAACTTGTAAGAATACAATGCAAACACAAAACAGCCTCTATTGTTGTCTCTTCACAAAGACACATTTCTGAAGCTAGGCTCTGCTGAGTAGCTTTTTTGCATTAGTGAAAACTCATTAAAATCAAGTTTTTAAATAGAAGAGCTTCTGGAACAAATTGCTAATTCCTACTCCTGCCAATTGGTAACTTAGTTTAGTAAGTATGGCAAAGTGATATCAGGTCTATTTGTAACATACACTCATCTTGAATCACTCTCTTTGAATCTTACGTAGAGCCACTAAGAACACCTTCACGTATAGAAATTCTTTCAGAAGGAAAGAGGATGAGTGAAAGTTGGGAAAGATCAGGAAAGTGCAGGGGAAGAAGACTCAAGCGAGGGATCTGAAACCCTGAAGCTGAGGCCAAGCACTACCGAGTATTATCTCTTTCAAATTGCTAAGAAGAGTCCCAGGCAGAGAGATATAACCATTCCATAGCCTGTGGTGCACTTTTGTAAAGTGTGGCTTCTGGAATAGCCAAGGATGGTTTCAGGCTCTGTATTTAGTTGTTTTGCCGTCTCCCTTCCTGGCTTTTATGAGTGCCAGTCTTCTTAGCACTGAAAATGGACTGGGTTTCCCAGCCCATTGGAGAAGCCCTGAGCAGTACTACCTCCTTGTTAGAAAGGTAGGTTAAGTTTGTTGCCAGCCCAACTGGTTAATGCTGTCTCTCAGCGTGGAGATGATCATTATAATAGTCGACTGTTCTATGTGCTATTTAAGTCCTTTGTGTATCAACACATGTAATCATCACAAGAACCTTATGAAGTAGGTTCTTAGATAAGAAACTTTAAGTCATTTTGCCAAGAGCACATGGCTAGGAAATGCAGAGCTGGGAGTCAATGCCAGTCTGACCCCAAAGTCTGAACCATTCACCAACCTGCTCTCCTGCCTCTCAGTATACTGAAGTGCTTACTAAGTGCTGCAGATTCCTGGAGAGCTAGGAATTTCTGCCCTACCAATAATTTTCCATAATATTCAGCTTGCGTTGTAGGTAAAAATATACTTTCTCCTCTGCCATGGCTATCACTTTTCAATGGACACCACCTATTTCCTTTTCCTTTCAATGAACATCTGTTTCCCAGCATCCAGGTGACCTGGTTTAGAATATTGCAACTGGAGAGAGGTGGGTGGTGTTACAGTGAATTCCAGCCAAGGCAAACCTTCAAACCCAGCAGCCCTAATGCTCTCCAACACTGCCCAATTTTGTTTGGTGGACCAGTTTCGATTTAGCATCCAAGTAACTTGTCACTGCCTGGTTTACATGAGAGGGTGTACTGTGTAGGAGCATGCATGTGCATAAAACTGAGTTTCTTTCCACCTTTATATCTCAGGCCAAATGGCTCCAGGGATATAACTTGAAAGCATTGTGAGTGGAAACAATTCTATTGACTTTTCTACCACATATTTTTTATGTAGAAAAGGATTCTTTTCTATATAAAAAAATTGCTAGAGGACAACATCGCTTTTATGTTGTACATTGAAGACAATTTATTGCCTTTCAACTTGGAAGCAGTTAAATGATGGGATCTGATTTTCCCAGTGCCGCCATGTATAATGTGAATGCGCCCCGCTCTGCAGATACCTAGCAATGTAAGTGATTTTTGAGTCGTTGGTCAGGTGGACATTCAACCAGTCCCTGCAAACTCTGCTCCCTCTGTTAGAAATGAAATGTCCCTTTTATTCCTGCCTTTGGACACACAAGCTTCTGTGTTTTTTTCTGTGAGATCCACAATAATGAATGTGTACATCTGAGTCTCAATTATCCTCCATTCATTATCCATTCCTGAATTCAGCATCTGGACGTCCACATAGAGGCGCTAGTTGTCAGGTGCTCTGATACAATTAGGACACCACTCGGAGCAACTTCTAGTTGAAAAGCTGAAACTGACCTGCAGCCAATGGCTACCATGTTCTGTGAGCACTGCGGTAGTATAGGCAGGACATCCCTACTTCCCTGATGATTCTTGAAGAGGGAGAGGTGGCCGATTGCACAGAGGAGGGAAAAAGCACAGAACACTTCACAGAGAAGGTGATAATTGAATAGTTTCAGAAATGAATACAAAGCTCTCATGTGGAGAAAGATGGGAAGTTATTCTCATCAGGGCATGGAGCCTGTGTAAAACACAGCCAAATGTTGTGTGTACCATGGCCTGTTTTGATGGCTGGTGTGAATCTAGGGTGTGTTGAGCCAGCATTAAAAGATAAGAAAAAAATAGTCTGAGGCTGGATTGTGATGAATCTTAGCATCTATGGCAAACAGTTTGGATTTTATTCTGTGAGTTCTAAGAAGGTACATGTGTGCAGAGGAGAATGAGAAGACAAGAGAAAGCAAGGACTCATTGAGAATTTGGATGGTGCTGACTTTTTAATAGCAAATAGGAGACAAATTAGAAAGCACAATAGAAATTATTATTATTTTTTCCTTTCAGCCTGAATTTAATTTTTTTAAATTAAGGAGCTTTCCTGTGAGACGACATAATTTTTGCATGTTTGTGTATATTCAGGAAATGATGAACCCTTTCATTTCTAAAGACATATTTGCTCTGGACTCTGAAGCAGAGAGCTGGGTGGCCTCCTTTGACACTAACTAATATTAGTGTCCCTATTTCTTTGTTTCAGTATACTTTGTCCCATTGTCCAAAAAAAAAAAAATACCTCACAAGGGCAAAACAGCATCCATATGGGGCTAAAATATAACTAAACCTCTCTGTTCTGAGGCATTGCTGCTAAGCAAGAGAAAATGCCTTTCTAGACTCCTTAGGCAATATGTTTGGGAGTATACTAAAATGTCCAAAGTCAAATATGGGGCATGTGTCAGTGCATGAGACAGAAGAATTAGGGACAAGTGGAATGGAAAACCAGAAATAAAAATGATACCCCCCAAATAGGAGTTTCTGAGGAAAAAGAACTAAGAATTCTTTTTAAATTTCCTTTTTTTGTTGTTGTTGTTGTTGGCTTTTTAAGGCTGCAGGTGTGGCATTTGGAAGTTCCCAGGCTAGGGGTGAAATCAGAGCTGTGGCTGCCAGCCTATGCCACAGCCAAGCAACACCAGATCCAAGCCATGTCTGTGATATACACCACAGCTCACGGCAATGCCTGATCCCTAACCCAGTGAGTGAGGCCAGGGATTAAACCCACATCCTCATGGATACTAGTCGGGTTCTTTACTGCTGAACCACAATGGAAACCCCCTCTTTTTAAATTTCTAAAACAAAAATTTTACTCTGGTAAAACACACAAAATATAAAATTTACCATTTAACCATTTTTAAGTGTATAATTCTATAGCAGTAAGTACATTCCTATTGTTGTGTGACCAACACCACCATCTGTCTTTGGAACTTTCTCATCTTCTCCAGCTGAAACTCCGTGCCCATTAATTAATAACTCACCATTTCTTTCTTCCATCAGCGCCTCCAAGCCAGCATTCTGCTTCTGTGACTATGAATTAGATTATTTTAGGAAGCTTAGATAAATGGAATCGTACCATATTTGTTCTTTTATGCCTGAATTTTATTTCGTTTCCATTATGTTTTTGAGGTTCATCTACCTTGTAGCCTGTGTCAGAATTTCTTTCTTTCTAAGGCTGAATGTTATTCCATTTTTTGTATATATCACATTTTATCTATTCATCTTTCAGTGGATATTTGGGTTGCTTCCGTCTTTCAGACATTGTGAATTATGCTGCTATGAATATGTGTGTAAAGATACCTGTTCAAACTTTGAAATTCTTTATGCATACAGTAAGGAGGAAGTTGAAATAACACGCTAGTTAAGGAAGATTTGGGAAACATTAGACAAAACATAATAGTAAGATGGCATCACAATCTTTTTTTTCAGTTTTTAAAGTTTTATTGAAGTATAGTTGATTAACAGGTCCCCATTGGTCAATCATTCCACATGCCTCAGTGGCTCTCACAATCCTTGAGACACTGGGTTTTAATCAAAAAGGCAAATAAGGCCATTGTGTTTAAAGGGGGATAATATCATTTGGTTGACTATAAAGATAAAAATGAATATGAACAAAGTATCTTGAATTAAAGTAGAAGACAAAATTAATGAGTAGAGACTTCAGGAAATGCTTCATCAAGATGGTGGCTTTTACCCTCACTTGACTTTTCTCTGCCAAGACTACCCTTGTATGGGAATGGGTTTAGTATAGTGGCTTTTAGAAGGTCAGAAAGGGGAGCTTCCCAGGGTGTGTGCTCAGTCAACTTTGTTTCATAAAATTTAACCTCGAGAGAGCATCAGTCTTTCATTATGCAACTTTGGCTACACATCGAGGTAGCTCAGAGAACTGATCTCCATTTTCCCCTGCCCGTCCCCTCAGCTCTCCTGATTTCACATAAAATGCATGATTCCATGAAGCAATTCTTCTAGAGAATACCAGGCATAGGAGTGAGTGCAAAAGCTTCTTACCCCACTATCCTGTGCTCACTTTCCTGTAAAATAAACTTTAAGACACAACTTTTCCTCCATTCAAAGATGGTAAGTGAGAACTGTCAAATGCCTATAAAGGGCATGGGGGACTTTGGGTAATTAAAAGTTCTAAATGTGCAATTTAAATAGGCTCCAAGAAGAAATGGAACCTCCCAGTAGTGTTTGAAATGGCAACTCTCTCATGCAACAGCAGCAGGCAGTAATGGAAAATCTTGCTTTGGTAGGTTTCATCGTTAAAGGTGTGGCAAAAAGGTTTTGTAAATTAATACATAAATCAGTCAACTTTTATTTTAATTAACTTAGCCAAAAACACTATGAGAAAAAAATTTTCGTTGGAGTTTAGAATGAACTATAAATCACTCACTAATTTAGTGATGTATAATACACATACAGAAAAGTGAAGAAATACTAAGTATACAGCTCAGTGAATATTCTCAGATGAACACGCGCATGTAAATACTGTCCAAATTGAGAAAGTCAACATTATTAGCACTCCAGAAAGCCCTGTCTTGCTCTCTCCTCATTACTAAATGCCCTATTCCTGGAAGATACCATTTTCTGACTTCTAACCGCATTGATTAATTTCACCTGTTTATGAACTTCACATGAATGGAATTCATACAGACAGAATAATTCAGTAGTTTTGTGTGTCTGGCTCCTTTTACTCACCGTTATTTTTATGAGATAAGCCCATATTGTGTGAAGTTTAAAATTTTCCTTTCCCATTGCTGTATAGTGTTCTATTGTGTAAATATGCCTCAGTTTAATTATTCACTCTTTTATTGCTGGACAGTAGGGTAGTTTCCAGGCTTGAGTTATTACTAAAATAGAGCAGCTATAAGAATTCTAGTATATTTCGGGTTTTTGTGTATGTATATTTCTGTTGAGTACACACCTAAGAGTAGAATTGCTGGGTCAGAGATTATGCATGCATTCAGCATTAGCAGAACTGCAAAAAGTTTTTCAAATAGTTGTATCCATTAAAATTTCTCTTTACAGTGTATGGAAGTTGGAACTACTCCTTATCCTTGTCAACACTTGATATTTTCTCTCTTTTTTCATTTTAGCCATGCCGGTGCCATTTTACATTTTTCTCGTGACTAATAAATTTGGCCAGTTGGATATTCTCTCTTGTGAAGAGTCCTTTCAAGACTTTGGCCCATTTTTTTTAATTTGATTGTCTGTCTTCCTGATTTGTAACTGTCTTTACATGCTCATAAGATATGTGTGTAAGAGTCCTTTATCAAATAGAGATATTGTAATTACTTTCACCCACTCTATAGGTTTCCTTTTTACTCTCTTAATGATGTATTTTGGGAAATTACAGTTTTTAATTTTAATCAGTAATATACTTTATAATTTGGTTTTCTTTATGGTTAGCACTTTTGGAGTCCTTTTTATATTTCTCTTGAAGCTTTTGTGTTTTACCTCTTATATTTAGATCTGGATTCCATCTGGAATTGATTTATGTTTTTATGTTAGAGGTTAAGATATATATGTATGTGTGTGTGTATCATTTATTGATAAAAACATTCCTTTTCCATCACACTGCCTTGTCATCTTTGCCATTAATTTAATATAAGGATCTCTTTCTGGACTATCTATTCCATTCCATTGGTCATATATTTATCCTTATATTAATCCCATTTTATCTTAGTTACTATAGCTCTATAATAGGACTAGTTAATTAATTGTTTCATTCTTCCCAAAAATCTACATTATTGTGGTTAACACTTTTTGGTTTTGTTTTTTGTAAAAGTGAAAATCTTTCAGTTAGTGAAAATAAATGCTAATATAGGTCTTTCCTAAAAATGAAGCTGTGCAACTTGAACTTTCAGAAAGTGGAGGATATCTTCACTTTATGCCATTTCATTTTACTAGAGATTTCATAGGAAGCTCTCTTTCCAATAGCAAGGAAAACCTGTTTTAATATATCTCAAAACATTGAATCTTAACAGTTCCTTAACACTATATAGCCTTCCATTTATCTTGGCCTTCTCTAATTTTCCTCAATAATGTTTCTAATTTTCAGTGTGAAGATCTCACATTTGTTTTCTGTGTGTCTATTACTGGTCTATGTTGAAGTTCAATTGATTTTTTTTTTCATTTTTTAAAGTTTTATTGAAGTATAAGGAGGTTCCCATTGTGGCTCAGCAGAAATGAATCTGACTAGCATCCATGAGGATGCAGGTTCAATCCCTGGTCTTGCTCGAGTGGGTTAAGGATCTGGCATTGCCATGAGCTGCAGTGTAGGTCACAGATTTGGCTTGGATCTGACATTGCTGTGACTGCAGTATAGGCCAGCAGCTACAGCTTTGATTTGACCCCTATCCTGTGAACATCCATAGGCCAAGGGGGCAGCCCCCCAAAAAAATGTTTTCTGAAGTATGGTTGATTTACAAGGTTGTGAAAATTCCTACTGTACAACGAAGTGATTCAGTCATACACATACACATATCCATTCCCTTTCAAATTCTTTTCCCCCATAGATTATCAAAAAATATTGGGTAGAGTGCCCTGTGCTATACAAAAAAGTGTTACTTTGAGTAAGTAGGCTTTCCTAGTGATGACACTTGGACTTTGGCAAAGAGCTTAGACTCTCCTTCATCTTTGAGTCCTTTCCATTCATTAAAAAACTTTATTATGGAAGTTCCTGCTGTGACTCAATGGTAAGGAACCCAGCTAATACCCATAAGGACACAGGTTTGATCCCTGGCCTTGCTCAGTGGGTTAAGAGTCTGGCGTTGCCATGAGCTGTGGTATAGGTCTCAGACATGATTTAGATCTGGCGTTTCTGTGGCTGTGGTATAGGCCGGCAGCTATAGCTCCAATTCGACCCCTTCCCTGGGAACTTCCATATGCTGCAGGTTCAGCCCTGAAAAAAAAAAAAAAAAAAGATTAAAAAAAAAGACAAAAGGAGTTCCTGTCATGGCGCAGTGGTTAACAAATCTGACTAGGAACCATGAGGTTGCGGGTTCGATCCCTGGCCTTGCTCATTGGGTTAAGGATCCGGGTTGCCGTGAGCTGTAGTGCAGGTTGCAGACACGGCTCGAATCTCGCGTTGCTGTGGATCTGGCATAGGCCAGTGGCTATAGCTCCGATTAGACCCCTAGCCTGGGAACCTCCATATGCTGTGGGAGCGGCTCAAGAAAAGGCAAAAAGACAAACAAAACAAAACAAAACAAAAACCTTATTATGAAAACTTCCAAATAGACACACCAAAAAACAGAGGCTAGTATAATGAATTCCCTGGAAACCTCGTTCAGCTCCAACAATGAGCAACTCCTGGCCAATCCCAATTCTTCTACCCATCCTTCCAGTCCTTTGCTCAGTTTTGAAGAAAGTTCAGACATTATATTTTATCATCTATAAATATTTTCACATATATCCCTAAAAGACAAAGACACACCTACCCACACTGCTGTACCATAACTAAAG
This sequence comes from Sus scrofa, assembly GCF_054392235.1. Taxonomy (NCBI): domain Eukaryota; kingdom Metazoa; phylum Chordata; class Mammalia; order Artiodactyla; family Suidae; genus Sus; species Sus scrofa. The sequence continues at coordinate 51,598,540 of NC_139387.1, read as the reverse complement.
CACATCAATAACAATCCCTTAATGTAATAGAATTCAATCAACATTCAAATCTTCCTGATTAGCTCTCAGATCAAGATCCAGTTAAGGTCCACCAATTGGCTTCTCTGTATCTTAATCCTCTTTTAACCTGTGAGTTTCCCCTCCACTTCCTTTTTAACTTTGTAATCATTTGTTGAATAAACAAACTGTTCCAGGGTTTTCCACACCAGCTTTTGCTGATTACATTCCTGTCTAGTTCTGTAATATGTTCCTCCATCCTTTATACTTCCTGGAAAATGGTAGAGCTGGAGGCTTGATAAAATGTAGATTTGATATTTTGGGGGATGAGTGTGTCTATGGGAGCTGGTGTGCACTTCCATCAGGAGGCACATAACATCTGTGATATTAGCACCCAGAGGTGATCATTTGGGACCCATTGCTTTGTTAGGCATAGTCACTGATTTTTAAACAAGTAACATGTGACGCTGAAAAACGCTTCTGCTTCTTGGGTGGCCTTTCCATCTATCTCTGTGTTAGCATGGAGGAGTACACAGAAAGCGGATCTGAGGACCAACGTTCTCTTCCCAGTAGTGGCCTCCCAGTGGGAAGGCTGCATGTGAATCCAGCGCTGTGAGAGAGTCTGCCTGAGTTCTTGGCTGGTGTCCTTGGTTTCAGGTGGAAGAAGTAAGAGCATGAGGGAACTAGATTTAGTCCCCAGTGCCAATCAGGAGGCCTTTGAAGGCTAACTGTAGGTAAGCTTTGTGTGTAATCTTTGGTGCTTATACATAAATTGGAATTTATCTCATAGGAAACAGATATCATGGTTTTTTTGTAAATTAAAAAATTTTTATTGTAGTTGGTTTATAATGTTCTGTCAATTTCCACTGTATAGTGCAGTTTTACATATATATATATACATATATATATATATATACATATATATATATATATATATATATATATACATTCTTTTTCTCGTATTATCTTCTGTCATGTTCCATCACAAGTGATTGGATATAGTTCAGGACCTCATTGCTTATCCACTCCAAATGCAGCAGTTTGCATCTACTAACCCAGAACTCCCTGACCATCTAGCTCCCCCAACCCTTGGCAACAACTAGTCTGTTCTCCACATCCATGAGTTTATTTTTTTTCTGTAGGTAGATTCATTTGTGCCATATACTAATTTCCACGTATAAGTGATATTATATGGTATTTGTCTTTCTCTTTCTGACTTACTTCACTTTGTATGAGAATCTCTAGTTGCATCCATGTTGCTGCAAATGACATTATTTTGTTCTTTTTTATGGCTAAATAGAACTGATTTTTTGGAAACTGATACAAATCCAGCAACTTTACCAAATTGATTTTAATGCAGTTTATGGATGTTTTGGGATTTTTGTATACACAATTATGTCATCTTTGAATAACTCCAGTTCTTCCTTTCCCATTCCTATACATTTTAATATTTTGCCTTTGCTTACTAAACTGTCTAGGACTTATGTTAAGTGCAATGCTGAATAGAGATGATGCAAATAGGCATCCATGTTTCATTCTCAATCTCATGGCCAACTTTCACACTTTCACCAATTAACTATGTGTTTGCTATTTGATCTTACAGCTTCCCTTATTAGAGTAGAAAGCTCCCATCTATTTCTAGTTTCCTGAGCAAACTTTGACCTGTTGTCAAAGTTTATGAGGCGATTACATAGTTTCTCTTTTGTTCTCTTAATGCATTAAAATATATTGGCTGATTATCTGTGTTAGGCAACTTTGCATTCCTGGAATAAACTTTACCAGGTTAGAATGTATTATCCTTTCTGTATTTCACAGTCCACAGAATGTTTAGAATTTTTACATTTATGTTCTTGAACAATTGAGCTATAATTTTTCTTTCTTGTAATTGTCTTTGTCATGTTTAGGGATCGAGTTTATGTTGAGCTCATAAAATGCAACACAAAGTGGATTCATTTTTTAAATTCTCTGTGTTTGTGTAAGATTGGTGTTTGTTCCTCTTGAATATTTGATAGAATTCACTAGCAAGGCCATCTAAGTGATCCTGAAATTACATTTTGGATAGGTTTTTATTTACTAACTTACATTAATTATGTTAATTTATTATTATATTTTTATTAATTATATTAATTTACATTAACAGTTACATAGCTGTTCAATTCACAGATTTTGAAGTCAAAGTTAGGGTTCCCAAATGGAAAACTGTGGGGGGAGGGAAAATTGGGAGGATGGGACTAACATATTCACACTACTATACATGAAATAGTTAACTAACAAGGACCTACTGTATAGCACAAGGAGGTCCACTCAATATTCTGTAATAATCTATATGGGACAAAAGAATGGACATATGTGTATGTATAACTGATTCACTTTGATGTAAACCTGACTCTAATACAACATTGTAAATCATCTATACCCCAATAAAATTTACTTTTGAAAAAAGTTATATAGCTATTCAGATTTTATATTTCTCCCTTTAATTTTTTTTTAAGCTGAGTTTTGCTAAGAATTTGTTCATTTCTTCTACCTTCAAGTTCTTCGACATAAAGTTTATAGTAATATCTTAAGGTCTTTGTGATGTGTATGGGATTTACTTTATTGACTTTTTTTTTTTTTTTTTTTTTTTTTTGCTTTTTGCTTTTTAGGGCCGTACCTGCCACATATGGAACTTCTAAGGCTGGGGTTAAATTTGATCCGAGCTGCATTTGTGACCTACGCCACAGCTCATAGCAAATGCAGGATCCTTAACAGCACTGAGGCCAGGGATTGAACCCATCTCCTCATGGTTACTAGTCCATTTGTTTCAACTGAGCCACAGTGGTAACTCCTACTTCTTTATTTTTAATATAATAATTCCCACTACCACCACTGTCTCTCCTTACCCTTGGTCAATTTTATTGGTCTTTTTAAAGAACATAATTTGTGGTTTTTTTACATTGTTGACATTTACATTTTTAAATTTTATGTTTATGATTTTATTTATTTATTTATTTATTTATTTTTGTCTTTTTGCTATTTCTTGGGCCGCTCCCACGGCATATGGAGGTTCCCAGGCTAGGGGTCCAATTGGAGCTGTAGCCACCGGCCTATGCCAGAGCCACAGCAACGCGGGATCCGAGCCGTGTCTGCAACCTACACCACAGCTCACGGCAACGCCGGATCCTTAACCCACTGAGCAAGGGCAGGGACCGAACCCGCAACCTCATGGTTCCTAGTCGGATTCGTTAACCACTGCGCCACGACGGGAACTCCTTATTTATTTCTTAATTAATTTTTGTTGCTGTCTTTATTATTTTGTTCCTTCTACATCATTTTATTTAATTCTTCCTTTTTGAAATGAATACATTGATTTTTAGTCTTTCTTATTTTCTAATATGCTTAATATACTATTATACTTTTTAAATACACGGGTCTATAAATTTTTTTGTAATCATTTCCTATTCCACAAGATTCGATATGTTACATTTTTGTTATTATACAGCAAAAACATTTTCTAATTTCCATTGGGAGTTCTTCTTTGACCTGTGGCTTATTTATAACCATATGCTTCTGTATTTCCACAAACATAGGAGTTTTCTTATTACCTCCTGTTATCCATGTTTAGTTTAATTGTCTTGCACTGAATAAGACTTCTAGTACAATGTTGAAAAGAAATAGTACCTTATCTCTTTCCATATTGTGAATAACCTTTTAATATAAGGTTATTATATAGTAAGATATATAGTGTATATAGTAAGATATTTAGTACAGGATTTTTTTTTTTTTTTTGGCCACATCCACAGCATATAGAATTCCAGGGTCAGAGATATAACCTGAGCCACAGCAATGACCTGAACCACAGAAGTGACAACACCAGATCTTTAACCACTGGGCCACCAGGGAACTCTGAGGATTTTTGTAGATATACATTATCATGTTAAGGAAGTAAAACTTGTAATCTTAACCAATCTGATATGCTTCTCACTAATTAATATTCAGAATATTTCCCTTTATCCTAATTGTTTCCTAAACTTGGTCTGAGCTAAAAAAAGTCATGTGTGGCCACTTAAGCCTGTCATTACTTCTTATGGAAAGCAGAGCTTGCAAATCAAGACATATCCCAATATTTTAATTTTCTGTGCCTCCAATGGATTTCTCAATAAACTAATTCTTCAGAAAGAAAGTAACTTCTTTTGCTGCTGCAGGATTCATTGAAGCCAGGTTTCTGGATCATTTCAGATCTGAGAGATCATGGCTGATAAAGGAGTGAATCTAAGAGCATTGTATGTGTGTTTTTTCCCTGTAATGTGTCATAACTCCTCTTCACCCTTTTCTCTCCTCCACATGCAAAATTCCACCATCAAAGAAAAAGGATCTGATATCAATCATCTCCTCCATACCTAGAACACAACTTATGCTTTTTCCCTCATTCCAAGATATTTTCGTTGCAACTTCTTCTGTGTTTGTCACCTAAAAGGGATCTAGCCAATCCCTTCCCACTTCCTCAAATGATTTTCCATTCTCAGCAACCAGTGGGGAAGATATTTATGAGTGAGATCTTTTGCAGGTGCCTCTGGAACCTTACTATTTTGTTCAGAGATAGCAAGCAGATGGCATTTGTGTTACCTCCTCCCCCACAGCAGTCATTATTCATCTTTTACAGAATAAAAATACCCTCTGGAAGAGCCACAACTGACTGACTAAGAATCACTACTCTTCCCAACATTGCACCCTGGGGTTCCTCTAAGAGCATTTCTTCCTGACTGGGATAGACACCTACTCTTCTCCTTTGTAAAACATCTTACTCCACTGTGAGTCTTGAATTTGGGAGGCCTGTCAGTGGAGGATGTGATCTCTAGGTTGTTTCTTACAAGCAAGTATGGGCTCCCTTTTCAGCCTCATTTGAAGAGAGGAGGAGAACATTGCCATGAAAATATCTTCATTTTTAAAGTGGATTTCATTTTTATAGATTGAGAAAATCACTGCTTTAGGAAATGGAGCTAGTTGCCAAAACAATGAGCCATTTAAAAAAAAAATGGGGAAAGGGAGTTCCCATTATGACTCAGTGAGTTAAGAACCTGACATAGTGTATGTGAGGATATGGGTTCAATCCCTGGCCTTGCTCACTGTGTTAAGTATCCAGTGTTGCCATGAGCTACGGTGTAGGTCACATATGCAGCTTGGATCCAGCACCGGTGTGGCTGTGACGTAGGCCAGCAGCTGTAGCTCCTATTCAACCCCTAGCCTGGAACTTCCATATGCCACAGGTGTGGCCATAAAAAGAAAATAAGCAAATAAAAAATATAAAAATAAAAATGGGGCAAGGGTTGAAATTCACATGTATCTTGATATTTTTAAATGAGAAGAAAAAAAAACTCAAAGCCAGATGTGTTACTGTACCATGATTGGTTTTCATTTCATTTCTTCCTCTTCATTTCCAATGTTCATCTATTCTCTCTGATATCATAACTTGGTAGTTTTGGAAACTTTCCTTTTCCATTTTGTTTCTTTAAACCTTAAGCTCCCAGGGGCTTCTCCTGTTGGATGAGTAAGTGATGGACCCTCTCATGACTAGTGCAGTTAATGGAGATTCTTTCCCCAGATTCTTACATAAGCTTCTCAAGCAGAGCAAAGGCCTGGTCAGTCAGTTGTGGTTCTTCCAGAAGCAGTAAAGGGAACTACAAAATAACTTCAACTCGACTCCCTCTTATACCAATTTCCTGTCTCTGACTGTCTCTAAAAAAGCAATCCCTTAGGACTTGTTCTCATCTGAAGAATTATTGACAGCTTTTTTGAGTCATAAAATGCTTTAAATACACAGAGTGGGTTGAGTGGCTATTAAGCAGGCATTCTGCTTAGAAGTGAACAGGGGCCTCTTTTAACAAATGTGATACAAATAAATCCTCTTCGTTTTTCTTTTGACCTCTGTGGATACATTAGTGAAAAAGCAATTCCTAAACACATGGAGGTCCATATTAGTGTTCCGAATATATTTTTCACTGTAAACACAGAAAAGAATTGATATTGTAGGATAGCAACTACTTTGCATGGGACACAGTGCCCTTTTTCTACCTTTGTGAACTTCCATGACCTTGAAGATGGACTTCCTTGCTGTGAGGGGAGAAGTCACTGTCGCTAAGATAATCAGAGCTGTTTTACACTCTTTGGGGCTCTCTGGTTTCTCTTTCTCCCCTCTTGCCATCTCTCTTTGCTGTCATTCAAGAAAAGCCACATAAGGGACAGACACATGTGAGCCCCCACACATACACCCCATATTTAAGAAAACATGAAGAATTTGGAATGGAGTGGGGAGGCCAGTGTATAAAAGCCAGCTTCTGTTCTATTTACTTCAAGTGTATTTCTCAGGAGAAAGATATTCCGTTTCAAGGACCTGGGACCACCCAGGACAGTGAACAGTCTTGAAACTGATGGTCTCATCAGGTGGGCCTCTTCGGGCACAAGTTTTCTTACTTCTCAAGAGGTTGGCTGGGAAATCCAGTGGCATTACACAGCAGATCCTGGGGATTCAAACTTTAATACACACAAACTTGGGGAGGGAGGGTGGGTTGACAGCCATCCCCAGTGTATCTTCCTTTCTAAGCCCCCTGCTGTTCTGCCTTAATCCCCTTTTCTTATTTATTCCTTGATTCCCCCTACCCCCAACACATCCCTGTAAAAGTGCACTGACCTACTTGAAAGTCAGCTTGCAGATTTGAGAATCCCAATCCTTTCCAAGTCTCTGTGGTTGCCACATTCATTACTCATAAAAGAGACAGGGAGCCCCAACTCTCCACGGAGCCTCTGGTCTTTATTTATTTGTTTATTGATTTTGCCACAGCTCACAGTGGAGCCCAGGGAGGGTCAGTCTACTACCTCAAGTCTGTGAGCCCTCAAGCTTTCTAGAAAGAACCATCAGGGCTAGTATCTCCATCAGGTGAGACAGTTTTGTTTGTTTGTTTGTTTTTTAAGATTAGCTCAACTAAAATGTGTTTTCATGATTGTTCAGACACACGTGATTTGAAAAATGTGCTGTTCCTGGAGGCAAAGGGGAAAAGCCTTCTTGCATGTGCAATACTTAAAAATAACAATACCAAATGTAAATAAAAAGGGAAGGCACTTCCTGTAAGTTTGTGAAAGATTCTGAAAATAGCCTCCAGCCTCAGCCAATGTTAATACAGTTACACAGCCAGCTTTTCCATGAAAGCATTGGTTCCTTGGGTGTTTGTACTAGTAAAAGTTGTGCAAATATCTGCAGCCTAGATGCTCTGTTTGCCACAGCCTGACTGTCCTGCACAGAGTGACTTGAGATTCCTTGGTTCTTGTGCCCACTTTTTAACCCCCAATTAGAAAGGTGGCAGTTATGTACCCTCTGATGTCCAAAGATTTTCAAGCCTGTGCTGTATTTTGTAAAACAGCATGAAACCTGGCTATGTCATTAAACCAACACACTGAAGGAGTTTTCATGCCTCCGAGAGTGTGCATGTGTGCGTGTATGTGGAGGCGGCCTGGGGAACTTTCCTCTCATTCACCACAAAAATGAAAAGGCTTTCTCAGTGTTGATAAAAAACAATCGGCTTCTCAAAATATTTTCACTTAACTATCTCATTTAATCTTCACAAAAATCCAGTGCAGTACAGAAGCCAGAGAGTATGATTTTCACCTTAGAGATGAGGAAACTTAGAGTCAGAAAAGGCATAAAATTGAATAAATTTTGAATTTTCAATTTCCTGGTCTATTAAAAAATTTTAACTAGTTAAAGAAGATATTTAATAAGGTAACAAAATCAGTATTTTGGCAAATGTAAAAAAAATTTGCACAACATTGTAAATCAACTATATTCTAATTAAAAATGTAAAAAAAAATTGGCATTCATCAATAACTACGATGATGATCAACACCATACACTGTAACACACACTGTGGGCTATGAAATCCAACTTCCCTGGGAGAATACCAGTTCTACCACCTAGTAACCATGCGAGCTAGGCATATCAATTTGCCTCTTGGTGCATCACTTTCCTCACCTATAAGATAAAATAATAGCACTTAAGTTTTCTGTAAACATTACATAACTTAATATTTGTCAAGTGCTCAGAGTAATATCTGGCTCAGAATAAAATAGCTATTTGTTAAGTAAGCAAATAATCTCATTTAATCCTTACAACAGCCCAAGACATGTGTAGCAAAGTTAACTGAGTTTCCAAAGGCCCCACAGCTAACAGGTGGTAAAGGTAATAGTCTCACCTAAAAAATGTGGGTCCTGAAGCCACACATTGAAAAGCCATACAATACTGAGCATTAGTCATTAGATTTTATTTGTGCAAGGGTATATTAACTACCAAAGTTAAGTAGAACTTAATGTTAAAAAAAATTCTTAAGGAAATAGAAGTTATACAAAGTCATAAATGCATATTTATATTTGATTTTTAATTTTTTTAAATTAAGGTATATTTGATTTACAACATTCTTTCAATTTATGCTATATAGCAAAATGAGCCGGTCATACATATATACATGCTTTTTTTCATGTTATTTTCCATCATGTTCTATCACAAGTGATTGGATATAGTTCCCTGTGCTATACAGCAGGACCTCATTGTTTACCCATTCTAGCATATGTTCAGACAAAACTACAATTCAAAAATATACATAGACCCATATGTTCATAGCAGCACTCTTCACAATAGCCAAGACAGGGAAACAATCTAAATGTCCATTGATAGACGAATGGATTAAGAAGATGCGGTACATATACATAATGGAATGTTAATCAGCCATAAAAAGAACAAAATAATGCCATTTGCAACAACATGGATGCAACTAGAGATTTTCATACTAAGTGAAGTAAGTCAAAAATAAAGACAAATAGTATATTTATATTTACTTTATATATGTATACATAGAACTATATATGTTTACATGCACTATATTGTGCTTCTAACATTATGTAACAACAAAAACCTGTCAGTGAGTGGCACTGACCCATGGAACATGTTGGAACTACTGATTTGCTATACTGTTCTAGGAGATTCTTGAACAAATTCTCTTGTATATGTCTGAAACCAACCCATCCCATTTTCACCTTGCAAGCAAAATACAATAGTATCTGTGTAGTATTTCCCAGGAGGAAAATTCCAGGCATAAATAAAAGCTATAAAATTTCTTCTAGTCTATTAATGTTGTTGTTCAAAAAGAAAGAGTAACTGGCTCATGGAACTTGCCTCACATGAGTAATAGAATCATAAGTGGATGTTACTGTGGCTCTCCATTACCTTCAAAAGAGTTATAATCTAAAGGCTCAGAACATGCTCTAACTCCTACCACCACTTTTAAGAGGTCATCTGGCTGCCTCTGTCCTTCACCCACCAGAAAAGAAGTAGTGAAAAGCCCAGAACTGGTCAGACTTTAGATGAAAGAATTCCTGACAGCAGAGGGATGAAACCCATGTAGATAATATCTGAATGGGGTTTAATGATGATTTGGGTAGAAAATAAAAAGTCAAAGGAAGACTTTGACTGGTCTTTTTTTTAATTAATGTTGAATTAGTAATTGAAATATTGTTGATGTACAATATTATGTTAGCTTCAGGTGTACTACATTGCTTGACATTTGCAGACATTATGGAATGCTGACCATAAGTCTAACCCTCTGTCCTCATACAGATTTATTACAGTATTATTGACTATATCCCTTATGCTTTATGTTACATTCCCATGACTGGTCTCTTGATACTTTGAAATTTATATCTCATTGCTTATTAAAGTGACTCCTGATTTGGATAAGGTCCTGAACGATTTCTCAAGCTTTTATGGCTAACAAAGTTAGAAAAACTTACTGATCCTAGTCCTGGGGGATTCTTGACCCATAGTACCAGGTCTTTGTGCTGTGGACTCTCAGCACTTTTGACACTGGTGTTCTGAGCAAGTTTTCTTGAAGGTCTTTCTTCATCCTAGTCTGACCCAGTGAATGTCCTAATTACCATGTTCCCTATGAATACTGAATGGTCCAATCACACTGTAATGGTGTGTGTGTGTATGTGTGTGTGTGTGTGTGTGTGTGTGTGTGTGTGTGTAGTAAGATACACATAACATAAAATGTACCATCTTAGCAACCAATTTAAATATACAGTTCAATGGTATTTAACATTTTTTAATGTTATGCAATCATCACTGCCATCCATCTTCATTAACTGGTTTCATCTTGTAAAACTGAAGTCCTACACCCATTAAGCAGTGACCTGCCATTGCTATATCCCAAGTCCTTAGCAGCCACCTTTCAACTTTCTGTCACTATGACTTTGCCTATTTTAAGCACCTCATATAAGTGGAATCATACAGTATTTATCTTTTTGTGACTGGCTTATTTCACTTAGCATAATATCCTCAAGGTTAATCCATGTTTTAGCATATGTCAGAATTTACACACTGGAATCCTCTTAAAGCTCAAGAAAAATATCCCATTTGGCCTAATGTGTGTGGGAGTGCTCAAAGAAAAATGGCAGTCTAACTGGAAAGCAGCAGCTGGTCTCCCTACTTTTTTAACCACAAAGATGTTTAGAAATACAGACAATATATTGCTCATATAATTCTCATAGTTTGAAGTCTTTCATTCACAAGTGAATGTTAAATCATAATTAACTCTTTCCTCACTACTTTAACTTTTTAAGTTATTTAATTCACTCTGAAGACTAAAATCATCATCTACATGCAGAGGATATCTATTTTTTACCTTTGGCTTCTTATCTGGATTCTTCTTCTATGTGACTGTTGCTTGCAACATGCGTCCATTTAGATAGTCACTTCAAATCACCAATTCCTAAAGAGACTCAACATCTTAGTTGCATCCCATTTTCCCCTTTTCCCCTTATTGGTAATATAATTCTTCCAGGACACAAGAATAAAGGATGAGGATGGATTTTTTTTTTATTTTTTTTTATTTTTTTTTTTTGGCCATTACTGCTTTTTAACTCTACCCTTAATATCCCCCCTCTTTTTTTGCCTTTTAGAGCTGCAGGTGTGGCATATGGAAGTTCCCAGGCTAGGGATGGAATTGGAGCCACAGCTGCTGGCCTACGCCACAGCCACAGCAACATGGGATCTGAGCCGTGTCTGGATCTTACACCACAGCTCATAGCAACACCGGATCCTTAATCCACTGAGAAAGGTCATGGATCGAACCCGCATCCTCATGGATTCTAGTTGGGTTCATTACCACTGGGCCATAATGGGAACTCCCTCTCTTTCCTCTTTATTCCAATTGTATCTTTAACTAGGCCTGTTAGCATAGCAGGTACTTGTCTCTGTAGTAAGTCATTCTTTCCTGTTGCCCTCCCACCTTACAGTCTGCTGTAATTTGGAACTTCCCAAAACAGGATTTCATTCTACCATTTTCAAACACAAGAGAATGCAAGGCTCCCTCAATCATATGAACCCCTTACTGATTTTATGGCCTTCCATCACCTGCCTACTCCCCTTCCCAAGACTAACCCAGTATGACTTTCACAGACTGATTTGTGCATAATTTTTCCTCCCTTCCCTTTCCTCACCATGATTTAACTCTGATATATTTTCCCACCCTACTGATACTGGGCATGGATAGGTTTTTGCTAAATGGAATGAACAGAAGTGACAAGGTGTACAGCACAGTGATTCAATTATACATACATATGTATATTCTTTTTCAAGTTCTTTTCCCTTATAGGTTATTACAAAATATTGAGTAGAGTTCCTTTTGCTATATAGTAGGTCCTTGTTATATATATATAAATAAATATATAATATATAGTATTGTGTATCTGTTACTCCCAATCTTCTAATTTATCCCTCCTCCCAATATTTAGAGTTTATTTGTCCTGATTTTTTCCCTCATATTCTATAAGCAGAGATGAGCGGGGGAGATGGAGGAAATTATATAAATCCATGCTGTGATAAAATAGTACAATCTTTAATAACATGAAAACCTTTATATCATAATGATCTTTCTCATTAGGACAAATCATATTTACAAGTTTATTACATGCACATTTTCTATGCTTGAAATATAGATTTTCAGCCCTTTAATTTGCAAAATTCCTTTAGAGGCAGTTTTTTAGAATAACTATAGAGTCCGGATGATAAAAAGAGATGAATTTACAGAATTTATTATGCTATTTATAGAGAGACTGAAGTTTGAACTGCCTTCGTAATCATGATCCACTTGTCTAAAATTATTCAGCAGGTGTGTCATGAATCTGAACTGTGACTTTTCTCTTTATCAATTGTCATAAAGAAAGAGAAAAGTATTTCTTTTGAAACTTCTTGATTTTTAATGTAGTCTTACTCTGAAAACAAAAGAAGTCTGCTTAGTTACTTTGCGAAATATCAGTCTGATATTAATGTACATTGGCTGGAAGATAAACTACATGGTTTATTTATTACAAAGGGAACTATGGATTTGTGCATGAAAAGAGGGATATTTCATTGTCTTTTTCTTCTGCTAAAACCTTTCTTCTCTCTCCCTAGACCTGAAGCATAGTGACATTAAGACTTCCATTTTGACTGCCAGTCCTTGAAATGATCCTGTTCACGCCATTCAGATACTACTATGTGGAAGCTGGGCAGGTTCAGCCCAGCATTTTCCACTCTGAGGTTATTTTGCTCCCCTTCTCCTGCTCTACAGCCTCTGGGACAATGACCCAAAGACTGGAGATAAATTTTTCTTTCTGTCTTAAATCTTCTGAAACTAGTCACCTTTGAGGTCAGTAAAATGCACTACCCAGAGGGAGAGAAAGGATGATTATAGAATAATGGACATATTTTTCACAGTGGATATTTGCATGTTGAGCGAACTGGCTCAGGTGACCCTATCTGACCAAAAGCAAAAGAAAAGACTAGGAGAGTTCAAGAAAATAAGATGCTGTGAGTCTGCTTTATAAAATCTGAATGTGTGTTGTAGTAGAAATAGTTGTATGATGAATCTGAATTTGGATATTTATTTTTTGAGTTTGCCTTGAACTACTCCCAAGAGACCGTGGGTGGGACCACCACTGTTCCTGGTGTGAAATACTTTATAGTGGTTTACTATAAAGGAAAACTCATGAGATGACATCATGCATATTGGTAAAGATGTTAGCTCTAATCTTCAAGGGTTAGAAGCTGTCCTTCTAGTTCATTCCAGTCCAGTCTCTTTAGTTCACTTCAGTGTTTCCTTCACTCCTCATCCCTCACAACCAGTACTATCTTTCTCTTTATTATGAGAAATACATTTCCAAGTCATGGAATTTTTCCATTCTTTGGAAAATTTTAAATTGCAAACCTCCCAGTATCAGTCACTCTGTTATAATTATTTCCCTTTGTTTTGAAGGCATTTTCCATAATACCTAATACCATGTTATGTGAATAGTAGATATTCATTAATTCAGAAAAGACCACAGTGTGTAAAGCGCCTGGATAAACTGAGCTCTTATAAGAACACCAAAGTTCTACAGCAACAGATTCTGAGCAAACACATTGATAATATATTTAAACAGTAGGCACTCAAGACTCCAGTAGTCCACACACTACTTATTTTCAGTAGCAGGCATCTAGACATAGCCAGCGTAATAGTTTACAGAGGTGGGGCCAAGGCTGGGGAGGAGACTTGCGGCTGCAGGAGATGGAATCCCAGGATGAGCCAAGTAAAACTTGAAGCTGAATCCTTGATTTCTCAGTGGCAGGTATGGCTCAGCAAATAAGGATTACGCTTGGAAATATTTAATAAAAAACAGCCTGTTCTGTACTGCTTGGTGGTATTAGGAAGACTACAGCCTTGAGTATAGTCAAGCATCTTGCTTGTTGTTCAGAGGCCTGGGCATTCTTTACAGCTGGATCAATAATACCCAGGAAAAACTGTCTCCCAAGGTTGTCTCCTCTAAAACTGACTGTGAATGATGGTGCTTTTCCTACCTGCCACCCAGTGTGGTTTTCCATTCAAATGATGGAGCCCAGAGTTTAGCAGAGAGCAGGACCTAAAAAGCATTTGTTGAGTCAATAATGAATGTTGACAATTTAACCTGACCACATCTGTGTGTGCATTCTGCAAATTATTCAATACAGTCCTCATGAAGTCAGGAAAGCAGCACTAGGCATTTTCTGAGTCCTTTCCACATCCTAATCTTTTTTTTTTTTTCATGTTCTAACATTGGTTTTCCTGTTTCTTGTGTTTACATATATAATGTGATCTTAAAAGGAAAGGCAACTGTCAAATAATTAAATACATACTGTCCCCTCAAGGAGGTAGGACATCACACCCCATCTCTTAAGGGTGAACTATGCATAGTGACACCTTTCCAGGGGCTATCATATTAAAAAAGGGGTGAAAAGAGTAACTTTTTGAGAAATCATATATACACTCCTCAGCCAAGTGCTCAAGGTCAAGATCAGCAGTGATAAGTTACATTGATCCTTGTCTGATCATGGACCACTGACAGATGGGATAATGGCATTTCAGCTGTTATCCTCCTACCAAAATCTATAATCCCAGTCCAATCATGAGGAAACATCAGACACCCGAAATGGAATGACATTCTACAAGATACCTGACCAGTCCACGTCAAAACTTTCCAGGTCATAAAAATGAGGAAAGTCTGAGAAAGTCACAGTGTAGATTACCCTAAGGAGAAACGACCAGTAAATATATTATGGCCTTCTGAATGGGAACCCGAAATAGAAAAAGAGCGATAGAAAAAAAAAAAAGAAATCTGAATGAAGTGTGGACTTTAAAATTAACTTAGTTAATGATGTATCAGTATTGGTTCATTTCCTATGACAAGTTCATCACATTAATGTAAGACCCTAACCACAGGGCACACCAGATGCCAGGTATATGGGAACTGTGTACTATCTTTGCTACATTTTTGTAAATCCAAACCTATTTTAAAATAAAAATTCAAGAGTTCCCGCTGTGGCACAGTGAGTTAAGAATCCTACTACAGTGGCTTGGGTCACTGAGAAGGTGAGGGTTCAATCCCTGGCTTGGTGCAGTGGATTAAAGATCGGGCACTTCCACAACTGTGGTGTAGGTCACAGTGGTGATTTGTATTCAGTCTCTGGCCCAAGAACTTCCATATGCCACAGATGCAGCCATAAATAAATGAATAAATAAAATAAAATAAAAAGTTCACTTAAAAAGATTAAGGGCATCGTCTTCTCAAGTCAATTTTAACAAGAGTCTACCTTTGTTCTGCCTATTCTTTGTAGATACTGACCAAATGGTCTCTGTTCTTTTTTGGATACTGTGTCTTGAATATACACGGATTCCTGAATCCATGTATTCATGTGTGTGTGTGCACTCACCTATCTCATGTAAAATAGTTACTATATCATATACATTAACTAAAAAAAGGCTTCCTAGTTAGTAAATAACATGAATATATCATAAACAATATTACATAGAATTCTTCTGAGAAGTATGATAATATATAGCTTGAGCATCCAGGATGCTGCCTGAAACATTTTTGGACAAAGAATGATAGTAAATGAAGTTAAGAACAAAACACGAGATTAGGAAATTGAAGAATTACACCTTAATTCTATCTCTGTTATTAAATTTCTGACAAAGCTGACCACATCTCTAAGCTTTACACGTTTTGCTTTAAAACGATACATAGGGATGCTGGTCATTCAACTGGGAAGTGGTGCTCATTGCTGTTCATCCTCATTTACTTTACTGCCACGTGAGAAAGCTTCCCTGAGTGGATATTTATCATGACTCCTTGCTACAACAAAAGGAGAGTTAGATATTTAGATGGAAGCAGAAATGATATTCCCAAAGCTGGAGCTATAAGCATAATCGAATAACCTTTCACCAGCATCAGAAAGGGACGCAAACACACATACACACATCAATCACCACCACCGCTTCTGCCGCAGCCACCACCATCACCACCCATGTGTCTTGAGAAAAGTGACCAGATCCACAGATTCTCTTTCCATTCCTCCTAACTTGTTGAAAAGTTTGAGGGGATAGATGCTACAGTCTACTATTTCTCTTTGCTTAAAGAAAACAAGAGTAGAGAAATTCTGTTTTCCTGCAAAAATCTGTGTATGGAAGCTGTATGCATGTGCTAAAACATACAGCTTAGTCCTTAAATATTCTTTTTGGTGGTGAAGGCTTAGTTAAATTTTGTTTGTTTTTACTTTATGACTAACCAACTGGTTTGTTTGTTTGTTGTCTTGTTGTCTTTTTAGGGCTGCACCTGGCATATGGGAGTTCCCAGGCTAGGGGTCAAATCGAAGCTGTAGCTGCTGGCCTATGTCACAGCATCGGGGGATCTGAGCTGCATCTGCAACCTCCACCATAGCTCATGGCAATGCTGGAACCCACTGAGCTGAGCGAGGCCAGGGATGAGACCCGAATCCTCATGGATCCTAGTGGGATCTGTTTCTGCTGCACCACAATGGGGACTCCCAGCTGCGCTTTTTTAAAAAAAAGTTTTATTGAAGTATAGTTAATTTGCATGGTTGTGATCATTTCTGCTATACAACAAACTGAACCAGTCATACATACACACATATCCATTTTCCTTCAGATTCTTTCCCCACATAGATTATCACAGAATACTGGTAGAGTTCTCTGCTGTACAGTGGGTCCCTGTTGGCCAATCATTCCATATACTTTCTTTGGTAATGAGGGATCAGGGGCTGATAGAGGTGCTTTTTGGCTGAACTTCCATTGTCCTACTTGAAAATCCAGTTTGATGCTTCAGGTCAATGTCTGTTAGTGCCCGGGAGCATGTCTTTCCTCCTTAACGTAAGTGCCGCTGAATAAACTGTACTCTGGGAACAGTTGTTTAACATGAGTCAAAACAGAATTTTATTTAAGAAAAGTCAAAGAAGTCATTCACAAATGATTCCCACAACTCTTTGGAGAAGCTTGGGCAGCCACAATAAGTTTATCATGTTGTTGATACAGACAACAATCTAAACCACCCAGGGGTCTGTGGGAAGTCAAGCCCCAAGGGGTGGGGGTACACAGGCGCTTGCTAGGAGAAATTCCCAGGCAACTTGTGAGTGTGGTTCTAAATGAGACGGGTGGGAATTTCCAAAGTAGACAGAACTTTGGGGGGGGCAAGGCAGGGCAGAGGAATGGGAAATCTTTTGCTTCTCCAGTCAGGCTGGGAATGTTTCTTATGAGCAAAAAAAAAAAAAAAAAAGAAAAAAAAAAAACAACGCGGCACCCACAAGTTGGACTGATTTCTTAGAGCCAAGTTATAAATGATTAATTTTATCAAGAAAAAGAAACAGTGCCTCTTTGCTAAGCTTTGTAACGGGGTTCGTATAAATTTGCGTAAAATATTATGTGGGATTAGCCTCGCCAGCCAGGAATCGAGCTCCGGGAGCCAAGAGGAGGGTGGGAGCCCAGCCAACAGGAGAAGCGGGAGATGAAGTGGATGGAGCTTGCCAAGCCGAGGAGGCCAGCCAAGCCAGAGCTCCAGTAGCACAGAAAGAAGAAGTGAGAGGCTGGCTCATCTGAAGGGTGTTATCATTATTATTGTTGTTGTCATGTGTAAAATCTTCTCCCCACCTCCGCCCCAATAATATTCTCACCACTTTCAAGTTTGGTAGCATATATGGCTAGTCAAGATGGCAGCTGGGAAATTCATCTGCTTCTCAGGTTCAGCTTGGGCAAGCTGGACTGAGCAGAGGTCCAGTGGGTTGGAAAGACGAGGATCCTCCAGGTGGTCCTCCAGCCCGGCAACTATGAGAAGACAGAAGGGAGGGCTGAATGTAGAACACCGAGGTCCACATTATTCATCCTGGAACCCCATGTTAGAATCAAAACAGTCTTTCCCAGAGAGGCCCCAAGTCTTCACTTTGGCTTCGTCTTTTCATGCATCAAAGGAAGACCCCGTTTCCCAAGAGTTAGGGATGGAAGCTACCCAGGCTTCTATCGGGATAGGCCTGACTCTGTGTCCTCAGCCTTACTCCTATTGGGATAGAAGCAGAGGGATTGATCAGAATGAATGCATCGAGGCCACACACGTGAAGTCTGCCACCGTGGCCTGATCTGGTCAGGACCTGAGTACACATACTGATGGACCTGCTCCAACCCCCCAGGAGGGTCCTGAGCTCCTGGTGACAACTCCAGGGAGCAGCAAGTACCCCACCCATCCGGGCCAGGCACCCCTCTTCACACTCCAGTGGGCCTTCTTTTCTCACCTCGGGCTTCCCTACACCTTCTCAACACGGAGGTCTAAACTGAAAAGACCCCAGCCATCTGTCAACAGCGGCTCCTCCAGGACAGATGAAGGGGAGCCACCCCTCACTGAGCCAGTAGGGACTGCCCTGCTCTGTCTCAACAGGGAATTATTTCTGGCCTGACTTCCAACCCCTTATACACAACATACACAGTGTACAAGTGCGCGAGGCGAATCCCAGCTCTGAGGCCCTTATTCCACCTCCGTCCCCTGCCCGGCGCCCCCCCACATACAAACACGCAGGCACACTGAGCAGACACAGCCCTCCACACCTTCAGCAAATGCTGTGGGCTCCGCTCGGCTGAGAGGAGGGTGACATTCTTTTCACCTTCAGCTGGAGTAAAACCGACAATCTTCTCGTAAACACAAACTGAGAGATTCTTGTTTTCTGGAAAGAGACAGGGTGAAGTCTGGACTTTCTCCCTAAGCCGTCATGGAGGGGAGTTTCCCTCGTGGAAAAGGGAACCTTGCCAGTTATGGCTAGTGTCACAAATGCCTAGAAATGGAGATTTCCAACCAAGGTCGCTTTGTCTGAGACTTTTTTTTTTTTTTTTTTTTTCCCACCTAGCCCTACCTGGGGAAAGCCTACCTGTGATTTGCTGGAGTCCAAGAAAAAAAATTTTCCAGTTTGGGGGTGACTTCTGATGACCTAGCGCACCGGAGATCCATGACTTTCCTATGAAACTGCCATGGGCTAATCTTAATAGCCTCTGTGCTAGTCCAGGGGTGTGTTTGCAGAGAGGGTGGGGTATGCAATCATTTATTGAGAACTAGGACATTTGTTCATTTGTTTTTCCTTTAAATTCTCATAATAACTTTGTGAGGGACAGTAGTTTATTTTCATTTTACAGATTCAGTTACAGATTATAGGTATATAACTTCCCTGAGATGATTAGAGGATTACACTCTAGTAAATTCTAGCCTGAGGGTTCAAACCCAGATCCCTCTGACTTCAAAGCCCAGGTTTTTGCTGCTGGACCACCAGTCTTAAAAAGCTCTGGAACTCAGGAATTCCCATTGTGGTTCAGCAGGTTAAGAACCTGATTAGTATCCATGAGGATGTAGGTTCCATCCCTGGCCTTGTTCATTGTGTTAAGGACCCAGTATTGCCACAAGCTGCAGTGTAGGTTGCAGATGCAGCTCGGATTCTGTATTACTGTGGCTGTGGCATTGGCCAGCAACTGCAGCTCTGATTTGACCCCTCTCCTGGGAACTTCCATATGTTGCCAGTGAACCCCTAAAAAGGAAAAAAAAAAAAGCCCTGATATTCTGTGTCCCAGAGATGAGTTCTTAACCTGGCTCACTCCTCCCCCCACCCCCACATCACCCTCAGCATCAGAGCCTGAAAATAAACTTGAGTGAAACTTTGATATCACCTACGTCTACCCAGCTGGGCCACCCTGCTTGCCTCCTGTGGTAAATGAAGGAACTCAGGTCCCCCAGAAGTGACACGTCTGAGGACACACAGTTAGTGAACTGTGAAGCCCACACTCAAACATAATATTTGTATTATTTTTTTCTCCTACAGTCACTTGAGAATGAAACAAAATCACTAAAAAGGGAATGGACTCAGTTTCCGCCTGTAGTTATGAAATAGACACAAAGTCTGATGCTGCCAGGTGAACGGACTTGTTTTCAGCCGACATGACTGATGTTTCTGCTGCTGCATGGATTTTCCGTCTTGCCCCATCACAGGTAATAAAAGCTACCAGAATTGTAAGAAAAGACTTTTTGATCATTACGAAGGACAAATAATTCTTTTCACTAAAACTTCAAACAGGAAAGAAGCCTTTTATCCTCGCTTCTGTGTTCAGTTTCATGCCAGCTAGATCATTACACAAGGAGCAATCTTCCATACTTGCTTTTTTATTAAACTTCATTGCAGCTCAATAAGCACATAAACTCAGATTGCTCCTTCAGTAGGTGGTCTCTTGCAGAAACCCTCTGTTCAGAGCATCCTCTGCTCAGTAAACAAAACCCTTTTCCCAAGGTTTGAGATTCAAGAAAATAAGATGATTCATTGCTATTTGCTGATATTAAGTGATATTTGATCTCTCTGTACAGTCATCCATCTGCTATATCACAAATTCCTTGCAGGTAAGAATTTTTTCTTTTTTCTTTTTTTTTTTTTTTTTTTTGTCTCTTTTTTTTTGCCATTTCTTGGGCCGCTCCCACGGCATATGGAGGTTCCCAGGCTAGGGGTCGAATCGGAGCCATAGCCACCAGCCTACGCCAGAGCCACAGCAACACGGGATCCGATCCGAGTCTGCAACCTACACCACAGCTCACGGCAACGTTGGATCCTCAACCCACTGAGCAAGGCCAGGGACCTAACCCTCAACCTCATGGTTCCTAGTCAGATTCGTTAACCACTGTGCCATGACGGGAACTCTGAATTTTTTCTTATTTATCTATACGTTCTCAGTGTCATGCAAAAAGTGACTGATTAATCGACATTTGAAGAATGCAAGATAATGGATAGGGCTGGTTGACACTCAGTTTATCTTTTTCCTTCCTTCACAGCATCGGGATCTGTAATTGAAAAACTGGTTAGGAAGGAGATCAGATTCCTTCTTTTTTCTTTATTTTTTACGGCCAAACCTATGGCATATGGAGGTTCCCAGGCTGGGAGTCGAATTAGAGCTACAGCTGCCGGCCCACACCATAGCCACAGCAACATCAGATCCGAACCTGTCTGCAACCTACACCATAGCTCACAGCAACGCCGGATCCTTAACCCACTGAGCAAGGCCAAGGATTGAACCCACAACCTCATGGTTCCTAGTCAGATTTGTTTCCTCTGCACCATGACAGGAACTCCTTCTTTAATTTTTTTTACTAAAGTATAGTTGATTTACAATGTTGTGTCAATTTCTGAATGTACAGCAAAGTGACCCAGTTAGATTCCTTCCCTAAATGTAGAGTCATTTAGCTATTGACCCTTTCACTGCTTATCTATTTCATTCATGTTTTGAAGCATTGATCCGCTCCCCTTCCATGTACCAGGCACCGGGCTGGGTGCTCTTGAGAGCTCATGTTCCATCACAGGAGGTAGTTTAGTAAACGTGGACAAGCCCTATGAAAACTTAGAAAAGAGGAGCTCTTGTTGTGGCTCAGTGGGAGAACCCAACATGCTCTCCATTAAGTTTCGGATTTGATCCCTGGCTTTTCAGTGGGTTAAGGATCTGGCATTGCTGTGGCTGTGGTGTAGGCCTACAGCAGCAGCAGTTCCGCTTTGACCCATAGACTAGGAACTTCCATATGCAGCAGGTATAGAAAAATAAAAAAATAAAAATAGAGTAGGAAAGAGAACAGCTAACCCAGTTCCCAGGACCCAGAACTTCTTTAATCTTAGAGAGAGAAAAGAACTTGGATTCTTGAGACTGAAAATGCACAGACAACATTGCTAATCCTTTGTGTAACTGAAAAGACAGTTTTCAAACTATTGCCACCAAATTGAAGATAGCAGTTATGAGTATGCCCTTGATGAAGTCACATCAATGCCCCTCTTAGAGGGCCTCCACTCCTTTCTTCCTATCCTCAACATATTTTTACTCAACAAATCACTCTTTTCAGGCTCTCTTTTCACACTCACTTCTCCAGCTAACCTCTCTTTTCTCGTTGCTTGCATTGTGGTCTTGTTATCTGAGAACCTCCCACTGGAGGGATACTGTGCTAAATAATGAACATATAAAGACACTTATACACACTCAAAAAAAGTTCTATGTTTGGTTTCCCTGAAAGGATGCATTTCATTAAATCAATCAACCCTAACTTTAATAAGAGGTGGTACTATTTGGAACACACAGAATTTCCCATTAGTTTTTAAAAATTAGTGATTAGAAGAAATACATAATTAAATACAAATTTAAAAGTTAAAAAGAGGCTTTGTGTGAATTTATTACATACTAAGACTTGGGAAGCCATTGCTGCCTGGATCCATGAAATTAAAGGACAATTTCAGAAAAATTAAAGGATTTTTTTCTAGGGTTCATCCAACATTTCTTATTCCTAACATCTTATAGTTCCAGGAAAATTTATGAAGTATTTTGATATCATTTCTGACATAAAAGATCTCTGAACTAAGGTTTACAAAAGTTACAGAATAAATTAATCAGTGCATACTTGGCCTGGATTTCAATGCTGGAGTGCTGGAGAATTCAGTGGAAATAGTAAGAAAGCCACATTTTTCTACCTATCAAAATATGAGTTATAAACAATTATGTTTCCTTAATTGTTGGTTCATGTGCATACAAAAGTATACACATGGTTATGTATGCCATGTCCTTGTCAACAGAATTGTTCATTCTATAAAGGAACAAAAAATTGTAGGAATAAAGAAGATTGGAATGAGAAATACAGTTTTTACACTTACTTTTTTTTTGAAAGATACATTTTCATCTGAAGAATCTATGTAAGTTAATTTCATTAAACTTCTGGCATTGGTTGTGTGTCATTAATTGTTTCTTGGGCAGTTTTCCTGTTTTCATATTTTTCCTTATTGAAATATAGTTGATTTACAGTAGTACATATTAGTTTCAGGTGTATAACATATTGATTCAATATATTTATAGATAAGACTCCACTTAAAATTGTTATAAAATAATGGCTGTATTTTCCTCTGCTATAAATTGTATGCTTGCTGCTTATGTACTTCATACATAGTGGTGTGTGTCTTTTAATCCCATACCTCTGTCCCTGTTTTTATTTTAAACTCAAGTTCAAGGCTGTATATCTTACTTAACATGGTTCTCCTATGTCCTAGCATTGTGTTGAGTTCATGGTAATTTCTTCGTAATGATTTGCTAAGTGAGTGACTATAAGAGTTCCCCGCTTTACTCAGAAAAGACTACAGGAAGAAGGGGTTTCATCCTGGCAGATATATCAAGGCAAGTTGTTACAAGAATAGGGAACAGTGCAGGGAAAGACTTTAAATTTAGAACTTATGGCTTTCAACTTTGAACCATGAGTAGTTTTTTAAGTCTAAGTTGTCAGTCATGCACAGAGGATAGGAGAAAACTGGTTGGAGAGGTTGCTTAATATTGTAGGTCAACTATACTTTAGTAAATAATAACAAAAACATTAACAATAATAAATGAAGTGATGAAAGAGGTTGTAGCTTATAGTAGAATTTTAGGAACAATGGTAATGTTGTAGAACCTATAGAAAAGCTGGTTTTGCAATAAGACTTGTGATATCATGTGGCAGAGGCCAGCAGGACGTATAAACCCTGTGTGAGGACATTCTCTGCAGAGTGTTTTTAAAGTAAACAGGTTGCCTGGTTCACATTTCAGCTCTGCCTTTTACCAGCTGTGGACCTTTGGGCAACTCATGCAACCTCTGTGCTCAGATTTCTGATCCATAAAATGATAATAATCATATATATGTCACAGTGTTATTGTAAGGCTAAAACGAGTTAACACATCAAAATCACAGGATAATTCTTGCACATCTAATGTGCTTAATAAATGTTTACTTATTATTTCATTATATGGTCTAATGAAATAAAGAGATTCCAATGGCCTCTCCAGCTCAGAAATCTCTGACATTGGCTTACTTATACTCCTAGCTGGTCCAAAATTCTTAGCTCCTACCTGGCCCAAAATTCTCATCAGGGATGATTTTACACCCAGAGGAGGCAAACTCTAATGAAGTGTTTTCAGAAAACTACTTTTAAATATACATGAATTACTTAAAAGGGGGAAAAATCATTAAATGGTTATAAAGTAGGTGTGATGGTTAGTTTTGTATGTCAACTTGACTGGATGCTGGGTGCCTTGATTCAACATTATTTCTGGGTGTCTAGGAGGGTGTTTTGGGATGAAATTAGTACTTGAATTGGTGGACTTAATAAAGTACATTGCCCTCCTCAATGCAACATATACACACATTTATTTACTTATATTTACACATATCCTTAAATATATATCTTACTGGTTCTGTTTCTCTGGAGAATCCTGACTAGTAACAATGGGCTCAGAAAAGTCTGAGAGTATCTTTCCAATACCATCGTATTACCAGTGAAGGAATTATGTCCTAGAGAGTAAAAAGTGAACTCTCAAAGCTCACTGGTGGACCCAAAATGATCATGGCGTGTATCTGTCTCCCAAACATATTTATTTATTTTACTGCTACATCCATCAAATTCCCTCCATGAATAGAATTGCTGAGATGATAGCACACTGATTGACTGACACTCACAGACCTTCAGAGAAGACCCTGGATAGTTACAGAAAAAGCAGGGAACACTCTACCTGGTAAGCAAGGGACAGCAAAAAAAATTTCTGGGGAGCACCCATGGAGAGGAAGAAGGAAGAGGAGGGTGAAATTTGTCTACCTCGGGTCTCTTCCAATATGTGAAAATGTAAAAGGTGCCAGGTAGAGATAATCCCTGCCTCCCCCTGTGGTTTGGTTGAGAGGATGAAAAGGGCAGACACAGGAATTCGCAAAGGTTGGGATGACATAGTTTGACTCTCTTTGGGGATTTCCAGAGCATCTGTTCTGGAACTTCACAGTTGGAGGGAAGTCAACACCCAAACCCAACAAATCTTCTAAAAGAAATTATCTTTAGATAAAGTGTTGAAATGTCAGTTACCCTCTTGACAGAAATTGGCACATGGTTGGACTTCTTTCTTCTCAGCAAGATAGAATGTGGTACAAGAAATCTCAAATAATATGTAGGTGCTTTTTTTTTTTTTCTGAAAAACCTGAGGGTCTTCAAGTTTTCATTTCAACAGTTAATGATGATTGCAGAATGACTCCAGAATAGCATGACTGTGAGTAATGGTTTAGGACATGGAAATATTTTGATTTGATGCTTTTTGCTTTTCTACAACATGCAAGCAAAGTAAATTGGATTTTAATTTATGTTTATTCTTTACCACTAACTTATTATAAGACCAGTAGTTTTCATAATTTGAGAGAGTCAGGCACCAGATATTTGCTATGCAATTTATATATATATATACACACACATATATATATATATATATACTCAAATCCCTTTAGACAAAACAAGAACCTAATTTAGCCACCCACTAGCCATGAAAGCATCTAGGGCACATAACATTTTTTTTTTTCCATGGGGCCTGGATGACTGCATTCGGTGCTTGTTTATTTGATCTGGGAAAACACAGCTCACAAACAGCATCTGGATTTCAGAGACGATTCCTATATTTGCCCCCAAAATCTCCCTTTCAGTCAATGGTATCCAAGTGACTCATCGGCAAGGTCAGAGAGTTGAGTTGTTCAGCAGAGACCCAAACGCAAGATTCTCTGGCTGATTCCTGTAACCACCAAACCCCACAATCTCCTCCGTGGGTGTGCAGCCTGGGAACCTGTGAGAGCTGTTGCCAAGACCACCATGGGCTGGGAAGAAAACCAGATCTTCAAGCCAGAAGTGGGCAACACAGCTCTGACATGGGTAAGAGGGACCCTGGAGTGGTTTTAGAACTTGTTTATTTTATTTCAAGAGTTCCTTGTTGAGAGCAGAATGGGGGTGGGGTAGGAGGAGGGTTTTTTTTTTTTTTCCATTAAAAGGTGTGACTGAGAACTTGCCATTTTTGATGACATGTTTCTCCCTGAGAGATCTTCACCGTTTGAGACACTGATGAAAAGCTGTGGGGCACCGTTTTCTGAGGTCTCCAAGAGAAACCCAACAGTTTTAACTTATTCCAGTTCCACTGGGGCGAGTAGCTCAGAGTAAATGAAGAAATAAACAGCCAAGTGGTGCTTCTTGAACACTTGAGCAAAGGTGAAACAAGGCGAGGCCAAAACAGTGTCAAGTTGACCTGTAGTCTCTAATCAGCCTGAGAATTATGGCTTCTCTGGTTCTTGCCCAGTCCCTTCATTTCCTTTTCATTGTACAACTTCTGGAAACAGGCCACCTGCCTAGCTTGAAGTACCTGCCACTGTGATTTTTAGCAATACCAGTTTGCATTCTCTAGCTGATTTATTATATGACTATTGCATCTCAAGACATACCTCAGCAGAAAAAGAGGGTTCAAAGAACATGGAGATTTCAAGCTGTCATTTTAATAAATGCTTAGTAAGGCTATACGAAGTGAAGAAACGTCCACTCATTTTTTAAGTTCATTAGATGGTGACCTCAGTTAACATTTAACTTGAGGATTCTCTTACATTTTTCATCTCCTTTTATTTGTTTCTTTCTCTTTCTTAATTTTTGATGTAAGAAAGAAAACTCCAGTTATTCTGTAATGTTTGAAATCAAAGCTGTAATTATACCTGCAAAACATTGTAAATATAAATAAGTTAAGAATTGGAAAGTATTTATTATGTTTAAAAGAACACAAAATAGGAGCTCCTGTTGTGGCTCAGCAGGTTAAGAACCCAACATCGTGTCTATTAGGATGCAGGTTCAATCCCTGGCCTCTCTCAGTGGGCTAAGGAACTGGCATTGCTGAAAGCTGTGTCGTAGGTGGCAGATGTGGCTCAGATCCTGGGTTGCCATGGCTGTGGCTTAGGCTGGCAGCTGCAGCTCTGATTCAACCCCTAGCCCGGGAACTTCCAAATGCTGCAGGTGGGGCCCTAAAAAGAAAGAGAAAAGGAAAAAAAGAATACACAAAATAAAGGTTAATACTTATACAGCAATAATTGCATAGGTACATATACTCAAAACAAAAAGGGAAAAAAATAAGCTTTTCCTTTTATCTTATAAGTAAGAAAATTTACATTTGAATATTACTAACTTCCATAAAAAGAATCAATATTTCAATCCCTGAACTTTTCCTTCCATAGATTAGATAAACCCATAGGCTGGATTAGATTCCTTTGCTCTTTTCTTTTTTCCCTCTTTGACTTTTTATCCATCTTTTCTTTCCCTTTCTCCCTTTTTCTTTGTTTTTACCCATAATTTCACACCTGTTACCTCTAGGGGATCATTTTATTTGTTTGTAATTTTTTCTGCCTTAAATAACAGCGCTTCTCTTGTCTTCATATAACATTCTATTCTTGAGACTCACAGCTTTCTTTGTAATCTTAAAATAAATTCATAGTTATAAACAAGACCTATGCTTAATTTATTCATCTTATCATTTTGAAGAAATGAGCATACCATTCAGAAACCTAGTGCAAAGTTTTCTCAAGTCTCCTCAGTGCTTTTATAGTGAAACCCTATCCATCCCAAATCTAAGTGTCTTTTATAATAGCCATGGTCCAACCCTGAATGACAAACAATTCTGGCAAAGAAAAAATAGAGGTGAATGTACTCAATTTAGCCTGTAAAGAAATTCCATACCACATTTTTTTCCCAGCATGTTCATAAATTCTCATGATTAAGAGAGGCAGTGTTGCAGGTTGGAATAATCACAGCCTTTGGAATAGATGAACCTGACTTCAAACATTAGCTCAGCTACTCACAAGCTGTGCAATCATGATTGAGTTAATCTCTCTCTGCCTCAGTTTCCTTATAATACCTATTCCATAATACCCTGGTGAAGATCAATGAGAAATTGCATATGCAGTATTAATGTCACTTAGAATATCACATAGTATGTGCTTCATGGAATTTTAATGTGATGGAAAAAATATTTCTCATTGACGGCAAAAGCATTATCAAAACCACCACCTTACATAAGTCACATTAGCTTAAACAACATTGGAAAAAAAATACTTTCTACAGTTTAAATGCAATATGAGTTGAATTTTTCAGTTAATTGACTTTTTAATGGAGACAGGGTCTTAATCTGAGGCTTAGCTGAATTAACTTGATTATAGGTGCTGGCTTTGGGAGGTCTGGTACTTTACTCTGCATACAAATCCACCCCCTAGAATGATCACTAACTGGTTGATGCTAAGACTTTAGGAATGATGTTGTACTAAGCACATTGGCATTGCAATTGCAATGACCACCAGGGGACTATATTATTTCTATAACTCCTTAGGAAGAATTAGCTGAGCTTATTCAAAAGCCTGGTCTAATAAATCAGAACGTTGTCAATAGAGCCCAGAAATCTGTATTTCTCCCACTTTCCATGTGTTATGGATGCATTTAAGAACCAAAATGAAAGTTGTAATGGGACATCCATCACTTTTCTCATCAGTTCCAGATCCTTCATGAGTATGTATTTTTGAAGCCAACACAATCCACAAAATCACAGGCACTGAGTACAATTTACCGGTCATCAATTCCTCCACGGAAGTGTTAGTGCTACCACCCCGGTAATAAGGGCATCAGTCTGCTAACTATGACCAGATGTGTCTGAATCCCAGTAAAAAATTGTTGAGACACATGATTGGACACTTCCATGACCAAGCCTTATTTTCTTCTTGCTCTAGTGTTTAAGAAGCACGTCTTGGTTTTTACTTTTCATTTGCTCTTGAGATGTTCACCCATGGAAAATGGATTAAAAATATTAGGGGAGTTCCTTGGTGGTCTAGTGGCTAGGATTTGGCACTTTCACAGCTATGGCCCAGGGTTCAATCCCTGGCCTGGGAACCGAGATCCCATGTCAAGTCATTGCACGTGGTAGCCAAAAAATTAAAAGAAAAGAAAAGAAAAACTATTGGGTTTCTCCTGGAACCTGAGAAAACTGCCCCACAGTTTTGCATCACAATCTCAGATGGGATTGCCAATAGTGAAACGTGTATATGACTCCTAAAGCAATGGAAGAAACTATTTAACCTGTGTAAAATCGAGAGACAAAGGAACACAGAATAGACCAAACAAATATTTCTATTTGAATGAGATTATAGATTTAAAACTGAATGCAAAAGTAATTTCCTTGAATTTAAATGCATTAATGCCAATTAATTGAAAATTTTAGGCTGGGCCTTTTTTACATTTGAAGAATAAAGAGAAGCCATACAGAATATAATTCCTCATTATATTCCTTACTATAATTATATTAGAAACCAATGATAAAAAGATGACTGGAAAATCCTCTTATGATTGGAAGTTAAGAAATATACTTCTAAACAACCTAGATGTCAAAAGAAATATCAGTGAATATTAGCAAATGTTTTTAATAGTTTTAATTTTATTTATTTATTTTTGGCCATGGTGCACAGTGGCTTGATGTAGGATCTCAGGTCCCAGACCATGGATTGAACCCAGGTGAAAGCACCAAATCCTAATCTCTGGACCACCAAGCAACTCCCTAGAAAATATTTTAATTAACTGAAAACGACAATACATTTCAAAATTTGAATTAAAAATTTCAATGAAAATTTGGAAATATTTTATATGAGCAAAAATAAAACTGCATATCAAAATTTGTGAAATGCCTCTAATACCACACTTAGAATTTTATAATGTTTAACGTATTTATTAGAAAAGAAGGAAGGTTGAAAATCAGTGACCTAGCACACATCTTAAGAAGTTAGGAAAAGAACACCCAATTAAACAAAAAGAAAGTAGAATAAAGTAAATAATAAAGATAAGAGAAGTTAGTGAAATAGCAAACAAACAATAGAGAAGGCCAATAAAGACACAAATTTCATTGAACAAAGTTAATAAATGTTGGATAAGACCATCAAGAAAATAAGAAAGAATGCACAAACAAGCAATATCAAAAATTTTTAAAGGGGCAGCAAAGTCCTAGTAAAGGTCCTGCAAATATCTGGGGGGAAAAAAATCATC
The DNA here is from genome assembly GCF_054392235.1 of Sus scrofa. NCBI lineage: Eukaryota > Metazoa > Chordata > Mammalia > Artiodactyla > Suidae > Sus > Sus scrofa. The sequence continues at coordinate 51,568,752 of NC_139387.1, read as the reverse complement.
AGATGCAAAAAAAACGTGTCTGCAATTTCCTTTAAAGTAATCCAGGGGAAGGTGGTAATGGGAGGACTACAGATGAAAGAAACTGGCTATGGTTGAAAATTGTTGAAGCTGTGAGAGAAGTACATTAGAATTTATTATAATGTTCTCTCTAATTTGGCATATAGTTGGAATTTTTCAGAGAGAGTGATCAAGGGACAAAAAGAAAGAGAAGTGAGAGAGAGATGAGAAAAGGAGAGAGGAAGGAAAGAGATTCATCAGAATATTATTTGTAAAATATTCCAGTTTACACCTTTTAACCTGGTATCCTAACTGCTTTGTATTTCACCTGAGTTTTCCTTTTGTAACAAAGCATCTATTTTAATACTTGCTACAAAATAATCCTGATGGATTTGGTACACCTCCTTTTTGTAATTTCACCTAATGCAATTGCTTTACCTAGTTATATATGCAATGTATGTTCAATAAACAAAATTCCCATTATAAAACTGAAGATGATAAATGGTACCCTACCACTCTTTCTACTAACCTTAACCAGAAACAGCCTAGCCAACCCCTCCCTCCACAGGCAACGAGCAAGGTACCCGCTGATCAAATGAGGTACCCTTTTCAGGAAGGGCACCCCTGGCTGACTCTGGGCTCCGCTGAAGGTAACAAACTACTCAACACCACTGCCCTGTCAGCTACTTGGTGTTCTAATGAGTGATGCCATGACTCATGCTGTGACCTATGAGAAGCACGAAATTCCCAGGCTGCTAGTGAAGAAGCCTGTGAGGAAAGTGAGAAATTACAAGCTAAATGAGGAATTTATGTAGGAAAACAGCTGTGTAGTCCTGCCATAAAGGGTATAGACTAGAAAAATCTAAACTCTCTTGTTATAATGGAATATCATATATGAATGAAGTCAAATTTATAACTATAGTCTTCTTTTACTGTTAGGTAATGTTTTCTTATTTCTAAAACTTTTGAATTTTAAAACATTTAGTAAAAATTAAATATTGAATTTCAGTTTCTTAAGGATGTTGCCAATAAAAATGTTTCTTAAACAAAATATTACTTTAGCTAATAAATAATTCATTTTATAATAATTATTATTAGTTTTACAATTAGTTTTATAATAATTTATTAGTTTACTTAATAAATATAATGTTATTAGTTTACCTAATAAATATAATGATTTACCTGTCGTTATGAGTCATAGTGTTATTCCTGACCACAAACACACACACACAAGACAGAAGACTCAAATCTGCTAAAGTACTTCAAAATTAATAGTTATTTTGAGAAGGCTACTGTTGAAGAAAAAAATTAGCAAAGCAGCTGTCAAACGCGTATTTACATATCATTCTATGAAGCATGACTTTTCAATTAGATCGAGCATCTGTTCTAATTAATTCCGCTGATTTTTTTGACATAAAGTTTTTTGCACACATATGAAAAGTGAAATGAAGCCATGAATATACTGACTTTATTAGTTCAATAAATTCCCAAACATGTAAACACTGGGCTTATAGTAGTGTCATCAGATGCTTTAAATAGAAAATCAGTTAATTCAATAAATGTTTTGTTATTTACACAGTCAAGTGCTTGGGAGTTCATTTGTGTAGAAGCAATACTTGGGAGTTCTGTTGAAAGAAAAAATGGGACATTTCTGTGAATGCTATTATAAATTTCACTTAAAAGTTCAAAATTAAGGCAAGATTAATTACTTTTCTGATAAATATACAAGTTTTGGTAAAGCATGACACCAATATAAGGTAATATTCTTACTAAATTTCAAACTTCTGCCTTAATTTTTAGTTGTGGTATCCAAAATAGCTGCTATATTATACTAATTTAAATAAAATTCTAGTTGTCAGTACTTACAGAGATATGTAAATTTTGACAATGAACTACAAACATTTTATGATAAACAATACTGGATATTTATACGTATATTATATACATGGGTTATTGATCTTTTGAAGAACTCCTTAGTAATTCAGTCTAAATGTCTTACAATGTTTTTGAAGTTCTTCATAAACAAGACCTCTATAAATTGTTTTTATTTTTCTCAAAATCCTTTGGCAAACTTTAATGAAAATATTCACCAAATGGAACAGCATACAACTTCAACTCTCAGAGTTATTAATTGTAATTAAGTAACAAAGCATTCAAAGATATATAGAAATATAAATATATTCCTTTGAAAACAAGGAGGATTTGGAGAAATAAATTATGGGAAATCAAATGGTGTACAAGATTTAACATTAAAACATTGTAATTGAGATTCATGATATTTTAACTTGTCATAAGACTATTTTGATGGAGTTCTTGCTTCTAATTGGGTAAATTTATATTCTGAAATAGAGTGGAATGAAATTGAAAAGGCCCAAAATTTTGCAGCATATAAATTTAGTAAATGCTCAAAAGAGTCAAAACCATAGACAACTTGTTTGATGAATTCTGCTTGCAAAAATATTTTTCAAAGAAATGTACTCTGAATTGAAGCAAAAAGACAGAACCTGTGAAAATATTTGGACTGAAGTATTTATACATTTCATTATGAAAAAAATAATAAAATTTATTCCAAGAGACTATTATGAGCTTTGAGGTACCTCAACACCTGTGGAAAGAGAATGTTCTCAATTAAAAATGCTTTGATCCACAAAGAAAAATCAGTTGAAATTGTCAACAATTTCAAATTTAAAAGATAAAATTTTAAAAATCAAAAATAATAAGGCAATATTCATTTAAGAAAATATCAGTGATGTAATATCAGTGACAAATACAGCCAAGAAACTAATTAAATGACATCACTATTCAGAAACAGAAAGGCAAATATCATATGATATCATTTAAATGTGGAATCTAAAATATGGCACTAATGAACCCAAAATAAAGCAGACTCACAGACACACAGAACAGACTTGTGGTTGCCAAGAGAGTGGGATGGACTGGGAGTTTGGGGTTGGTAAATGCAAATTACTACATTTAAAATAGATAAGCAATGAGGTCCTACTGTACAGCACAAGGGAACTATATCCAATATCTTGGGACAGAACACGATGGAAGATAGTATGAGAAAAAGAATGTGTATATATATATATAACTAGTCACCATACTCTACAGCAGAAATTGACTGAACACTGTAAATCAACTATACTCAAAAATTTTTTAAATTAAAAAATGTTTGCAAATTAAAATAAAGGCATGACTATTTACTAAGAACTAACATTTTTAGGTCATTTTATAATGTTTAGGAATTGACTATAAGGAAGGTTTTTGCATTAATAAAATCAGATATGGTATTTATGTTTTATAGAAAGGTTTTTACCTTTTAAAGTAGAATTTCAGTCATTTTATTAGTACACCAAAATAACAAAATCAAATTGTAAGTACATAGAAATAATAAAATAAATTTTAGGTAAATAGATAAATGCCTCAAAAATAAAGAATTTCAATAATTTGTAGTATCCTCCACATTCCCAAAAGTGTTCCTGTGATCATGAATTATATAGTCAGTATAATCATGAGTAACTTAAAGAAAAGAAACTTGGAAACTTATAAATATATACAAGTTTCCAAATATATCCCACTTACCTAAAAATATATAAATACCAAAGATGAGAGAAGAAATTGAAAATGTAAACAATACTCTATTAAACAAATAAACTCTATACATAAATACCTTCACCCAATGAAGATTCTGGGCCAAGAGCAGTTACCAATGAATTATTGCAAATAGGAAGGAATAATGATATTTTTACACAAATGCAGAAAAAAGAAAAAGTATAAAAACTTGCCGTCTTTATTTTATATTGCCAACACAACATTTATAACAAAATTTGACAAAAAAAGACATTAGGGGAGAAAATTACAGACAAATCTAACTCATGAACATACAAACAAAACACTTAAACACAAAACACAAAACACTTATGCCACACCAAGGTTAATACATCATAACCAATCTGGATTAGACCAGGAAAGCAAAATCGGTTTAACATTAGAAAGCCAATGAGTAAACTTTGCCATTATCTCAATATTGGCATAAAAGAATTAGAAGAGATGTAATATATACTTGCGATTTTTCTTAAAAAGTGCCTAGTGAATTAGGAATATCGAGAAACATTCTTAATTTGATGAAGAGTATCTATTAGAAATCTTTCGCAGACATCTTACTTTATAGTAATCCATTTTGAAAGTTCATCTTTGAGATCAGAAACAAGAATTTGATTGTCACTATCACCACTCCTACTCAAAATCATAATGTTCTACAAGAAAATTAAGTAAGCGGTTATAAAGATTAAAAAGGAAGAAATCAAATTCTCATTATTCATAGATGATGTGATTATACAGAAAATTCACAATAATGAGGTTTTTTTAAATTTCTGGATAATGACTAAAATACAAAAAAAAAAAAAACCCAATTGGATTGTGTTCAATTACAACTAACAAAAAAGAAAGTTGAATTTTTAAAAGATATCAATTTCAGTAGTATCAATTTACCCAATTTCTAGGGATAAGTCTAAAGAAAGCCTTGTAAGACATCTACATGGAAATGTATAATGTACGGAGCAGAAAAGTCAAAGAAAACATAATTAAATAAGATGGATATATTATTTATGGAATGGAAAAATTAATATTGTTAAGATATTAGTTCTTACCAAATTGATCTTGACGATTTAATACAATTCCCCCTCCCCCCAAAAAAAAATCCTAATGTGTTTTTTTGGATAATTTTGGTACCTCTTGAAAAACCGATTCTAAAATTTCTATTAATAGATTAAGAGCTACTATATGATCCAGGAATCCTTCTCCTGGCCATACACTGCAGAAAACCATGACTTCAAAAGATACATGCACACCAATATTCATTGTAGCACTATTTACAATAGCCAAGACATGGAAGCAACCTAAATGTCCATCAACAGAAGAATGAATAAAGATGATATGGTACATATAGACAATGGAATACCATTCAACCATAAAAAGAACACAATAATGCTGTTTGTGGCAACATGAATGGACCAAGATATTATCATACTAAGTGAAATAAGTAAGATAAAAGCAGATATGAGATTTCTAATATGTGGAATAAATTAAAATGATACGGAAGAACTTATTTACAAAACAGAAACAGACTCAAAGATATTGAGAGAGCTGCCATTATGGTTCAGCAAGAACCTAACTAGTATCCATGAGGATACGAGTTCAATCCCTGGCCTTGCTCAGTAGCTTAAGGATCCAGCACTGCTGTGAGCTGTGGTGTGGGTTGAAGATGTGGCTCAAACCCCAGGTTTTTGTGGCTGAGGCCAGCAGCTGCAGCTCCATCGACCCCTAGCCTGGGAACTTCTGCAGGTGTAGCCCTAAAAAACAAAAATAAAAAGGTTTGGAAAGCAAATTTAAGATTACCAACAATGAAATATTGGAAGAGGGATAAATTGGGAGGTTGGAACTAACACATGCTATTATATATGTAATGTATGAGTAACAAGGACCTACTGTATAGCACAGAGAAATCTACTAAACATTTTGTAGTGACCTATGTGGGAAAAGAATCTGAAAAGGAATGGATAGATGTATATGTATAACTGATTCACTTTGCTGTATACTTGAAACTAATATAACATTGTAAGTCAACTATAATCCAATATTTATTTAAAGAATCAGTCAATCAATCAATCAATCGATTAGCCTCTAAGAGTTCCCTGGTGGCCTGGTTGTTAAAGATCTGATGTTGTCACTGCTGAGGGGCAAGTTCAATCCTTGGCCCGGGCTGAGGAACTTCTGCATGACACAGGCATGGCCAAAACAAAAACAAAACAAAAACAAACAAACAAAAAAAACAATGACAAATTAGCCTCTAAGCATATCTCAAAGCTTAAAGAATGATGAGGGTCTTCACATTCCCAGGACCCCACCAAGGAATTGAATTTATAAAAACAGAAACCAAGAACAAAAAACTGCAGAATGGAGGATGCTTTTCACTGTTGTTAGGAAAAATAAGTGCTATATTTTGCTTTCATGAGTAGTAAAGGACACAGATTGAAGGAATGAGTTCCATAAAGTATTAAGAGCCATCCCAGTGGTGAAGTAAAAGAAAACCGATGGTGGCATCCACACCTTGGCTGAGGTAGTTCTCCAGCAGGGCTGCCCAGTGTTCCTGTAGTCAAAGGGGAAGGAACTTGCATGCATATCATAGGAGCAAAACCATGATGAACACCGACACAGAGAGCAAAAACAAACAGGCCAATTCTGACTTCTTGAAGTCCCTAAAATTTCTAAGTGTGGAGAGTCTAAGAATGTCAATTTTCCAGACATCTCTCTATCTCTGTAAAAGAGATTAAATTATGCCATTTATCATCCTAATTGTGTAGCTAATAGTTAATATAAAATAATCACCTTATTTGGGAGTTTCCGTCATGGCTCAGTGGTTAACGGAAATGACCAGGGACCATGGGGTTATGGGTTTGATCCCTGGCCTCTCTCAGTGGGTTAAGGATCCGGTGTTGCCCTGAGCTGTGGTGTGATCCCAGATGCGACTGGGATCCCGAGTTGCTGTGGCTCTGCTGTAGGCCGACAGCTACAGCTCTGATTAGACCCCTAGCCTGGGAACATCCATATGCTGCAGGTGCAGCCCTAGAAAAGGCGAAAAGATAAATAAATAAATAAATAAATAAATAAATAAATAAATAAATAAATAAATAAATAAAATAACCACCTATTTGTCTTGATGCAATTATAGGGGTGGAAACCTAACTAGTTTTATCTCTACCTACTTTGACCATGTCATTCTAATAAAAACCCATAGATAAGTAAGTAGTTTAAGCAAATCAGAACCCTCAGGCTAACATTTTCAAAATAAAAAGATGAGGGCGTGATTATTCACTTCACAAGAGTCTTTGTTTTTCTAAAGCATCCACCATAGGACTTCTTTTTGAAAGAGAAGAGCTCTCTGGAACATTTAAAATATGACTCAAAAAAAATTTTTTTAAATGCCAGGGACTCAAACCAAGTGAAATATCAGGTTGGGTCAGGTTGGGTTTGGAGAGCATTTTGATGTTCTGGTTTTGTTCCATTTCAATTCCTTTAGAAAAATTTATAATGTCAATCATAGCATGAACTGACTCACAGAGACTTTTTGGAGGAAGTGGGGTCGAGTGGGGGGATCTGTGGTCTGCTCACAGTGCCATAGAAAAGAATAATTCAGGATTTTTATTTCTTTCAGGTTTGACTCTATTAATGGAATTCTTCCTGCTCTTTTAGCTCATAGTTTGATTTCGGTAAAAACTCTTGATTTACATACAATTTTTCAGAAAACTTCTTTGCCTAAAATAAGGTAAATCCGAAATACCAACTGATCGTTTCGCCCTCTGTAAAAGTAGAAGCCAACAAAAAAATTCAGTTTTAGTAATGATTTCAGGTACACAGTGAGTGCTACTCCTGACTTTTTCTCTAAGCTGAACAACTCGAATGCCATTAGCACTTACTCATAATTCCTATCTTCAATTTCGTCCATCTTTTAATACTTTATCTCTAAGTCATCTTTAACTTCTCTATCTTTTCTTTAGGGTACATCAGATTTTCAGCAGATATGTTAGTAAAGGCTTTACCATTTCTGAGTATAGGACAAAAGCACATTTTCCCCATCTCTCTCTTTTCAATCCTATGCCATAGGCTGTTTTAACTTTTTTTTCCCTGTCTTTTTTACACTTGTTAATACAATATATGTTTTGGTTCCCATATAATTTTTATATTAGCTGTGTCAATTAGTCAATGCCTATTTTGTATTTTATTGCCTTGATTAAACCTTCGCATCTTTCTATTAACCATCATTCCATTATTGATACTATATATCTCCCTTTTTTAAGAACAATCTTCAAAGGTCAATATCTTAACATAGCATCATCCAGAAGTCTTTGGACTAATTTCTACATATCCGAAAAGATAAAATAGCAGCAGCCCCAAGATCCATAGTGACAAACCCCAAGTCTTATCCTCCCCTGTTACAGATCAGCCTTGTTTGTGTTTGAATGGAGGAGACTCTGAATGTTCTCTCAGCCATGAGAAGTCCAAAGACTTTCCACTTACCTCCAAGGGACATGAGGAAGGACTGTCTTCTTCTCCCCCTCCTACTCTTCCTTCTCCTCCTCTTCCTTCTTCTTTTTTATGGGACACCTGCAGCATATGGAAGTTCCCAGGCCAGGTGTTGAATCTGAGTTACAGGTGTGACCCACCCTGCAGCTACAGCAACCCAGATCCTTTAATCCACTGCACTGGGCCTGGGATTGAACCTGCACTTCTGCAGTGACACAAGCCACTGCAGTCAGATTCTTAACCCACTGCACCACAGCAGGGACTCCATGAGAGAGTTCTTACTGAAAAGTATGAATTTGGGAGCCAACAAACCTGGACAACAAGCTTTGCTACCATCTCGCAAACAAACCTAGCAATAAGCCTTACATTCTCACCATGCAAATTTGGGACATTTCCTTACTGTGTCCAAAGCTCATTTCCACATCTTTAACTTGGAGATTATTGAATTATGGGGATAAAAAACTATTTAGTGCACACCCTAATACGCAGTAGGTCCTTAACACTCTTTTTATTATTTTTATTTTTATATTTTTGTTTTGTGTATAAAGTGTTTGTGAGAATGTATAAGTCTGGTAGGAGGACAATGAGATATTCTCTGGGGTGGGGAGGTGCATATGAGCAGAGAAATATGATTGTCTCTGAAATTTCTAGATTTTCAAACTCCCTGCTGCATTTTTTTTTTCTTTTTAGGGCTGCACCTGCGGCATATGGAATTTCCCGGGCTAGCGTTCAAATGGGAGCTACAGCTGCTGGCCCACACCACAGACACAGCAACACGAGATCTGAGCTATGTCTGCAACCCACACCACAGCTCACTGGCAATGCTGGATCCCCAACCCACTGAGTGAAACCAGGGATCAAACCCACATCCTCATGGATACTAGTTGGTTTTGTTTATGCTACACCACAACAGGAACTCCCCCCAATGCATTTTTTTAACACTGATCTTACCACAGTGGAGGTTGGGATGCATAAGACAGCATCACTGCAATTACCTCATGTCAAAGCATTAATTCACAGTCAATTTTCCAGTGCCACATGGTCCCTACCCTCTCAGAGCTTATCAGTTAATACAGAGCAAAAATGAAATTACATGCATTAACAAACAAGAGGAAAAACTCAACCAGAACAACATTGCTGAGTATCTGGAGAAGAGTATAGCTCAATATGCATTTCCTACTGAGGCTTTGTAGGAGGAGAGGGAGGAGTATGGTAAAAACTAAGAAATCCATAGGCATCTGTGATTCAAAAGAGGAAATGATTTTCTTTATACAAAAAGATTGCTCTCCATGATGTGATGATGGTGCCAGGAAATCACATTGCTTGACACTGAGTGAAGACTTTGTGTATAAAGGACCATGGGTCTCAACACCAATCGTGATGCCTTTAAATAAAACCGGAGTGTTTTCTGCATATTCCTCAGTTGAAACTGCTCAACTTTGGGGGGAAAGTAGTAATATTTAGAATCCAATTTAACAAATGTACTAATTGCTATGCTGGATGTTCCTGGGTCCAGATGAAGAGACTTTAAACTCTCAAACACTGAGCTTAGTTGATATTTGCTACCACCCAAAAGATGACTTGCTGGTTATAGTTATGTTTTCTGAGACCTTAGTGATTAGGTGTCCAGGCATGTTGATAAGGTGGCTCCACTACTCTCTGAACTCACCACAGCCTTTTTCCACCTCAGAACTTCACTTAGAGGGATTTTAATTCAAATTCTCTTTTACTATTTAATGAGAAGGAAAATAGTATCAACTCTACCTTTTACCCTACCATAGGAAGGTAGAAGGGTATAAAAGTGGAAATGTGGGAGTTCCCGTCATGGCACAGCGGAAACGATTCCAGCTAACATTCATGAAGATGCAGGTTTGATCCCTGGCCTTGCTCAGTGGGTTAAGGATCCAGTGTTGCCGTGAGCTGTGGTGTAAGTCGCAGATGTGGCTCCAATCTAGCTTTGCTGTGGCTGTGGTGTAGTCCGGCAGCTGCAGCTCCGATTGGACCCCTATCCTGGGAACCTCCGTATGCCATGGGTGAGGCCCTAAAAAGACAAAAAAAAAAAGTATAAATGCACATCGTACCTTTTTATAGACAATGTTGGCCCTTGTTCTGACTTCCTTTGGTGATTGTAATACTCTATTATGCTCCCTTTGAGAAAAGGCTTGACTTTTTTCCACAGAGTTGACATTATACACCCTTACATTTATCCATAATCCCAAGGTGCCTTTCTCTCCTCTCTGTTGACATTTATTTATGCCACATATTAAAAAAATAAATGCAGCGTTCCCTTTGTGGCTGAGAGGTTAACAAACCCAACTAGGATCCATGAGGATGCTGGTTCAATTCTGGGCCTCTCTCAGTGGGGTAAGGATCAGGTGTTGCAATGAGCTGTGGTGTAGGGCACAGATATGGCTCGGATCCTGTGTTGCTGTGGTCATGGTGTAGGCCAGCAGCTATAGCTTCGATTCAGCACCTAGCCTAGGAACAGGTGCAGCCCTAAAAAGCAAAATAAATAAATAAATAAATAAATGCATTCTTTCAGAAAGAGCATTCCATGAGACCTCCCCTAGTTAAGCAGAATCGATAGGTTCCTACTAGGCATTTCTATTACACTTTGTATACCTGTATGACTGATATGTTAACTTTTGCTGTGCTGGTGCCAGTGGTGACACTTACGGGCAACAGTGGCACTTTCAGCAGGGACCACTAGCAGAGGCGTCCCTGAGGGCCAGCAGTAGCAGAGGCTTTGCTGAATTTTGACCAATCTAGGAGGGATTACCGCAATGAACCAGCATAGGAAAGAACGAAAATATCTTGTGGTATTCACAAGATTCTGGCTACTGATTTAGTTAGTGGGTCACTCATAAGACAACACCCAGGTACCAATGAGTAAATCAAGAGGAAATAGAGTCAAAGAAAACCCTTTCGTGAGAAGCATTTTGATCCTAGTTTAACCCCTCAGAAAACAATGGATGTATCTATAAACTCATTTCCCCTCTTGAAATTGCAACTCCTGAAGGTGGGGAATGTTTTTTCCCTTCTAAGTCTGGGTTATGGTCTTACACATAGAAGCTGCTGAGAAAAATCTATACTGAATTGCATTCTTTGAATTCACTTCTTTGAATATTAAACCATATAGATTATCGATTTTTTTTTCTGCTTTTTAGGGCCTCACCTGTGGCATGCGGAAGTTCCCAGGCTACGGGTCTAATCAGAGCTACAGCTGCCACAGCCACAGCAATCCAAGCTGCGTCTGCAACCTACACCACAGCTCACAGCAACACCAACCAGATCCCTGACCCACTGAGTGAGGCCAGGGATCGAACCCACACCCTCATGAGTACTAGTTGGATTCATTTCTGCTGAGCCATGATGGGAACTCCCAGATTATTACTTTTAAAATGTGTAGGAATCATACATCACAAGAAAATAATCAACAGTTATTTTCAGTTTCTCAAATTCTGAAATGTATTTTGGCTTACATGCTTAGCAAATCAGAAGATGAGAACTTTTGAGTTTTTAATTCTCTTTCTTCCTGTGCACTGATTAAACTTACTTTCCTATCGTCAGTTTCTTGTCCTTTCTCCCAAAATTACTTTCAGAAAACATAGCTGTTTTTGGCATAGCTTTTTATACACAGAACTTTCCTGTTCAGCTCTGAGCATAAGAATCATTTCATTAAACAATAATAATATCCCTAATTTATATATCACTTTACACTTGTAATACACAGACCCATGTTCTCTCAGATGATTCTTAAACCAATCCTCTTGGAATAAGCAGGGTAACTATTATTGAATCCATTATCTATGTGGAAGCTGAAATCATTAGAAAACGGTAAGTCAGAGTTCAAACTAGGTCTTCTGTCTCCACATTTATATTCTTTCCACTGCACCAAAAGACATCACATCCTGGTGCTTTTCCTCAAATTTTTGCTCTGGGAACATCTCGAAAGCACTTGTGAGCTCAGGTTTCCTATGCGTCGCCATCTCTCTTTTTCTTGACCACATCCCTTCAAACTCTGCCCTTTGCAAATTTTGACCTCTGAGTGTCTCTGGACTTACATAATGTATTTATTCTTCCCAAAGTAACCAAGTAAAATATAACAAATAGAAAGAACAGAGAGTGGGCAAGCACAAATATGTATTAGCCTATTAAATCATCTATTCCCAGGAACAATGGTTCGCAGAAACTGAAGATGAAAAAGACCTATGAGGTCATCTCATCCACCCCCAACTCAAAACAGGTTCAAACCCAGAATGCTGACAGCCAAGTTGTCCTTTAGTTTCCAGCCCTGCCTTTTGAGGCGCTAGATTGTATCTGCTGCTGGAATCTGCTGGAGGGAAAGCAACAGAGTGATCTCAAAGTTGGAGCATCGAGCTCCCAAGAGCCTAATTGCTCTGTGCAGAGGACAGTGTGCCTGTAATGGATCAGTTCTCCCCTAATGGATGTGGTCCTAATCAGGAGTGGTTCCCACAGAAACTTTCACAGGTAACTGGCCGAGAAGGAAAGTCCAAACTAATAAAAAGCACATAAGCTCCAAGCCTTTCTGAAGTCGGAAGTAACCAATAGGAACACCATCACACACAGACACACACACTTTTGAAGAGTAGGAAACATACCCAAACTAATGCCCTGATTCTTGTCCTTTCATTTCCTAGTTAATTTCTGAGGCAAATCTGTCAGCCTCAGTGCTGGGGTGCTGAAAGTTCCCAGAAAAAGCCTTTAAAAAAAATCCCCACTGCTTAAGAGCAATAGTAACATATAGAAACATTCTTTACATGGACTTTCTTTTTTTAACCTATTCTTATTTGAGAGAAGACTTCATTCTGTACTTGGAAAATATTAATGAAAGAAAGAAGATATGTATTTTTAAAATACAGGAAAAAGAATATTATGCTAAGAGTTTCAAAAAATGGAATAATAACCAAGTTCTACTCTAATCACTCCCCAGGTATGTGACCAGGAGCAAGGTGCTTCCTTTTCCCTCCTATGAAATAAGAGCATAAAACCATATTACTTCTAAGATGTTTTCTATTTATAGAACTTAAAAAGAGCCCAAAGTATCTGTTTATTTTAAGCAAAGGATGTGGGAAAATGACACCCCTTGTTTTCTGCTTTGCCAAGATGCCCTCGAGTAGACCTAGGAGGAGAACCTAGAATATTAAGAGAATGGACCTCCCTGTTATGCTTTGGTTTTCAGAGCTCAGATGCATTAGTATCTTCCATGGAGAGAGATTTTGGAAAACAAGCAGTAAGTTTAGAAAAAAAGAAAAAGAAAAAAGATGGTGCCCTATATAAGTTTGTATTCCTATAGAAGCTTTGGGCATGAATGATTTCCAAATGTGGTCCCCACCTCCGGCCCTCTCCCTCCCCATTTCTCTCCACCTCCATCCCCTCCCTCCCTGCCTCCGGCCCCCTCCCTCCCTGCCTCCATCTCCCTCCCACTTTCTCCCTTTCTTCTCAAGCCCTGGCCAGTCCCTTTTACCATCTCCTGGACACACTCTTCTCTTTTCTACTCCAGACATTCTTAAAGAACTCCTAGCCTAAGCTCCTTTTCTCATTAGAAAATTAATTGCTTAATTGTGGCCCCAGTAGCAATCTCCGTCTTCTATTTATCCTAATCTCTATCTTATCTCTTTAAATAACCAGCCTTTGCCCAAAAGTGTGGGTCTATGCTCAGCTTCATTTGAGGGCTAGGTTCTAAAACTCCCTCCTTACTTGTCTCTCCTTCCTTTGCCACTTTCTAGGTAATTGTTTATTTTTAATTAATTAATTAACATCTATTTATTTATTATGCTTTTTAGGGACACATCTACGGCTTATGGAAGTTCCCAGGCTAGGGGTTGTAACGGAGCCACAGCAACACAGGATCCAAGCCACATCTGCAGCCTACACCACAGCTCTCAGCAATGGCAGATCCCTGACCCACTGAGCGAGGCCAGGGTTCAAACCCACAGCCTTATGGTTCCTAGTCAGATTCGTTTCCACTGCACCACGACAGAAACTCCTCTAGGTAATTTTTAATCACACAAACCATCTTTGTTTCCCTCTCTGTGAGTTTATTAGTCTTCCCTGACGACCAGCCTGCCCCTGCTTCATCTCTGTTTCCTTTCCTTCTGTCCCACTCGTTGGGCCTTACTGTCCTTTGACCTTTTGTCAGCAGGTAAGGCGTCAATAAACCAGCAGTGTACCTCAAGGTCTTAGGGTTCCAGGGAAAATTCACCTCTGACCCTTCAGGCCCCAGTTGCTTTATTCCTGAATCATCAGACCCAGAAAACAGTTTGCCTGTCTCTTCATTGGTCAATAGTTGCTGAAATAATACATTCACTTGCATAGATTATTTTTTATGCTCTGTTCTTTTTTTACTTTTTATTTATTTATTTTGTCTTTTTGCCTTTTCTAGAGTTGCTCCCATGGCATATGGAGGTTCTTAGTCTAGGGGTCTATTGGAGCAGTAGCCGCCAGCCTCTGCCAGAGCCACAGCAACATGGGATCTGAGCCGCATCTGTGACCTACACCACAGCTCACGGCAATGCCGGATCCTTAACCCACTGAGCAAGACCAGGGATCGAACCCGCAATCTCATGGTTCTTAGTTGGATTCGTTAACCACTGAACCACAATGGGAACTCCTGCTCTGTTCTTTTTGTTAGTAGAAAAAAAAAAAAAAAAAGAGGATGAGAGAATAAAAAGATGAGGATGGAAACACTGAGTCCATGCTTTCTCAGTTCATCTTTGAACAAATTCAGAGAAGATGAGTCAAAGTACAACGTGCCCTTTGCTTGAACTACTGAATTTGGTTAGGGATCAAAAGGATGAACATAATTGTATCAAAGAGAACTGCTAAATGTTCACTGGGAAACTAAGCCATTGTAACTCTGTTTGTGAGGACAGAGTTGGGGGAGGATGGCTCCAAATACAAAGAGTGTCACCTATCCCAAACACCTCATTTTGCCTCAGTAAATGTATTTGGAAGAACTGAGGATGTAAAAGCTGGCACCAGTAAGGCTGGGGGATGAGGAGAAATATCAGGAAAGCATCTGGATTCTGTGCAGCAAATGCCTGCAGTAACTTTGATGAATATGTTACCTTCTCAAACCATTTATTGAATAGTCCTAAAAGCCCAATTCAGAGAATCGAGCTTTGATTCTCCTAGAATCCTCTTCCTCCCTTACTGTTTGCATTGACTGCATTAAGCCACTCAAGTGTTTGTGGGTAAAAACTGAGAAAGATAGATTTTTTTTTTTAATTTTTCAACTTTTATGGAGTTCCCATCATGGCTCAGTGGAAACAAATCTGATTAGTGTCCATGAGGACGCAGGTTTGATCCTTGGCCTTGCTCAGTGTGTTAAGGATCCACATTGCCATGAGATGTGGTGTAGGTCACAGACGCAGCTCAGATACCACATTGTTGGGGCTGTGGTGTAGGCCAGCAGCTACAGCTCCAACAGGACCCCTAGCCTGGGCACCTCCATATGCTGCTTGGTGCGGCCCTAAAAAGACAAAAAAAAAAAATCAACTTTTAGATTTGAATATTTGAAGAAAAAGAGGAAAAATCAGGCAAGTATTACAACCACTAACCACTCACAGACAAAACACACTGCTTTTTTTTCAGCAAGTTATGCCCAGAGACAAAGGATCATCTTTGCCGATAATGTATTTAACAGTGGTTCACTGTGGGAGTTATAATTTATAATAATATTTCACAAGCCAATAGCATTCAAGATAATGCCTTTTAATAAGCCAATAAAGAAATAACATACTCCAAACCAATGATAGATTAATTTCACTCTTGTTCCAGGCAAGGGAGATGAAAGAAATAAAGTCCAAATTTAGTAGTATCTGTACATCTCTCTGAGTTGGTCTCAGAAAAGTTGTCTTCACCAAACAAAAGCTGACATCCTAGTGCAGTACAAATCAAAAGTCCCTTGTCACTGGAACACAATGCTAGCAGAATGAGGGCTCCAGTGTTGGTAGAAGCAATGATCTCTTTTATTGTCCACTACATAGTTTTCACCATTGTCAGCAAAGGGTAGCTTTGCCATGGCAGAAGCTAATGCCCTTGGTCCTCAGAGAGCTATTTAGATCTGCAAAGTGTAGAATACGCTGCCCATATTGAATACTCTCAGCAAGTCTTCACAAATTCTTGGTATTTAAAGTTTAAATGTCCATTACATCATAGTTACTCCTTTGTGAGTTCATACTAATAAAACACTTAATAGCATGACAATTGGATGACATCATCTTGACACCACCTCCCAATGTAAACAAATTTGCCCTTAGATCAAAACAACTTCAGTTAAACCTGAACAAGTGGATTTGAAATCATAACAAACTAATTCACAACATTCCACCCTGTGATTCCAAAGCACTCACATACTAGTTAATCCTAAGGGCTCAAGGCCCTATACAAATCTATGTTCACAAAAATATCAATCTAGCCTGTGATTAGACACCACTTACAATCTGATTTTCCCTGAGGTTCCCATAGTTTTGTTACTGCAAACTTTGTAAAACAGATTCCTAATATTATAAACAAAAATATAACAAAGAATTATTTAATGTGGTACCAGATCTAGTCACCAAAAGATCAAAAATTAAGTTTCTTAAACTACTCAGTTAACTTCCTTGACAATTGTGCTTTCTTATAAAAGGCAATTTTGTAAAAGGCCAGGAGGTACCATCTTGCATAGCACTAGCAAGCACGGGTTCTGATTGCCATAACGTCAGCATTCAAGGATGTCATTATCTAAGGGAATGCATGTTTTTGGTCTCTTTTAAATTCCTGCAAAGTTATTTATACTTTGTTAATCTCCTCTTCCAGATAGGTTTTAATTATCTTAATTTTTCTAATGTATGATTTACATATATTAGATTAAATTTAGGAGGTTCAATGTGAAATATTTCTCTGGTTATTTTAATGGTTCCTCTATCTTCTGTTGACTTCAAATAATATCTTTGTCCTTCTATTGCTACAATCATTATCTGTTCTAGTTTTACACATCTGTTCATGCTGTGTTCCTTACTTTCCCTTTGGCTCCAATAAGTCGGGGTAAACTTGGCTTAGGACATACTATCACCTTCCAGTTTTCCATATTATATATAACTCCTTGAGGAAGCATCAGGTCCACGTCCACAGTCATAGGGACTTGTACGACAGGTATAGCCAAAGGTCTGGCAGTTGTAACAGAATTGTGGTTCCATTCCACCAATATATCCTTAGGAAAATGTTTTCCTTCTTACTTAAAGGGGAATTTCTATGACCTATAATTGAAAATCATTTAAGTAACATCCTTTACATTTTTTTTAGGATCTCATTAATTTTAGAATTATCCCAACTGCTTTCATCAGAATATTCCATGCCCCATCTGTTTCTTTTTGACAATCATGTATGTTTTGCAATATTCTGCTATTGGTATCTATCTGGGGTCCAAAGATGATACATTGTGATTGTTTATTTTCAAAATTTTTGAAGTCCAAATTAATGTGATCAATTTGGAATTGTGAAAAGACTGTTGCTATTGGGCCTCCAATTAGTTTTCCCACAAGTCCCATGGTAACTGTCAGGGTTTTCCTACTTTTAATGAGTCAATCCTTAGGATAGGTTGTAGGTTAGGCATATAATTAAATGGATGAAGTTAAGCACAACTAGGAGATGACATGTGGTCTTAAGATACTGTGTGTTGAATTTTAGACTATATACCACTAGAGTGGGCTCTACTATTACAGTAAGTAGTCTAATGAGTTAGACTATTCTAACGGGGGAATTAAGACATTAGAAGTGAGATAGAAGGCCACAGTGTACCATAATGGATAATGATAAGTATTATATATTAGATTTCCCAAGTGTCCTCTATATACTTCACCTTGTTTTTTTGAAATCAGGGCATAATGTTCGTGATTTACAGTTAATTTTCTAGTAGTGAATACGGGTTATATACAATGCAAGCTATGGGTACTGTAAGTGATCTAATGTGGGCCTGTGAATGCTCAATGACATAGTAGGCCACAAATTATTGTGAGGGTATGTTTTAACTTATGAAAGAGAGTCAGTAAAGCATCTGAAAAATATATCTGGGTTATAAACTTCTGTATTGGATGTAGCAATTGTTGTCTCGTGGAAAATTCAACTCCCCTAATAAAACAGGTGTGTCCATTTTGTGACATAAAGTCTAATCTCTTAGCCATCAGTGGTATTGTATCCCCATGGGGCTCCTAAGGATAGAAGATGCTTGTATGGAACTGGAGATAATTTATACTTTATTTCAGGTCCTTGTTTAGTGAAATCAGTGTCTCATCAAATATGTCATTGGCAGCTGGATGTACTTTGTACAGTCTCCGTAGTGTTTTCTGTCTTCTCTGTGGTGTTCTTTATTTCCTTTTCCCCATGCTCATAATAGACTTCTTTATAATCTCCTACTTTGTTCCATGCTGGTATCCATTGCCTCACGGCCAAATGACACAGTCCTTTAGATGAGATCTTTAAGTATCAATTCATTACAGAATCCGTGTGTTTCAGGTTGTGATTCTATATGTGTCATTAGAATCTTCATCTTTTTAAAGAATTTTTTTTTTCTTTTTATGGCTGAACCTGCAGTAAGTTGCCAGGTTAAGGGTCAATTCAGAGCTGCAGCTGCCAGCCTATGTCACTGAAGCACTGGATCCAAGCTGCATCTGTGACCTATGCCAGAGCTTGTGGGAATGCCAAATCCTTAAGTGAGTGAGGCCAGGGATCGAGCCCACATCATCATGGATGCTAGTTGAGTTCTTAACCCACTTAGCCGCAACAGGAACTCCAATTGGTTGCATACTATCATTTGCTATAGTTTTGTCTATTGTCACAGGCCTCACTTCTAGTAGGTTAAATTTACTCTGGTCAGAGGATTAAAATAATCATCATCCTTGTGGTATGGATTGGTGCCCTTAGGAGCAAAAGTGTCTGCATTTCTTCCCACTACTCTGGAGATTGCCTTTTGGGTGATAGCCTCTCCTCTCTGTCTGCTAATTGTTCTGAATAAGAGCACTGGAATTTCTTCCTTATTTGCTTTTTAATATGGGCTATCACCCATTAGTTTGGGTGATCAAGTCAATATCTAGAGTTTCCTTAATTTTAGGTTTTGTCTGGACTAAGTCTTCAGTAAATATCCAGAGATCCTCAGAAGTTAATATACAATCCAATCTACCCTTAAGTCACTTCTTGAGTAATTTTTGAAGAGCTAATGAGCTATTGTCCTCTTGCCTTTCACAGCAATGAAAGTGTCCCAAGTATGTTTTATCACAGAGATGCTTAAGAGAACATTCCAACTCATTTATAGCATGATAAAGCAGTATTAAGATAAGTATTGTGGGCGGTATTAGCATCTAAACTATCACAGCTCTATCAATTTTGTCTATTTGTGGGCTGTTTATAATTTCAGCAGAATACCATAGGTGTTAAACAGTATATTAAGTTTCAAATTCATTGATCCAGTAATGGTCTTTACCAGATTTTGGTCAAGTGCAGATTTAGCATAATTTATCAATCTGTATTTCAAATTTGATGTGAAGTATGATATAGCCTATAACACCAATCAATATTAATTATTACTTTGGGTCAGGTTGGCCAATTGTTTTATTTTCAGCAAATTATGCTCAGAGACTGAGATTGTCTTTGCCAATAATTAATTTAATACTGGTTCACTACTGAATTATAATTTATAAAAACATTTCACAAGTCAATAGCATGCAATATAATGTCTCTTAATAAGCCAATAAAGAAATAGCATATCCCAAACTAATGACTGATTATTTGCACTATTGTTCCAGACAAAGGGGAGATGAAAGAAATAAAGTCCAAGTTAGTAGAAGAATACCTTTCTCTCAGTTGATCCTCAGAAGAGTCGGCTCAGGCCAACCAAGAGCTAATACTCAGCTGCCAGAGCAACAAAAGTCCCTTGTCTCAAGCAAAATGCTAGCAGAGCGAAGGCTTCAGTGTTGGTAGCAGAGATGATCTCTTTCATGGACCACTTCACAGTTTTCACCACTGTCAGCCAAGGGTAGCCTTCCCATGGCAAAGCTAATGCTTTAAGGTCCTGAGAGAGCTATTTAGATCAGTGAAGAGTAGCCTTGTCCATACTGAATACTCTCAGCAAGTCTTCACAAATTCTTGGTATTTAAAGTTTAAATGTCCATTACATCATTGTTGTTCCTCCATGAGTTCATATCGATAAACACTCAGTAGCATGACAATTTCATGACATCATCCTGACACAGCCTCCCCAGTGGAAACAAATTTGCCCTTAGAGCAAAACAACTTCACTTAAACCATGAACAACTGGACTTGAAATTATAACAAACCAAACAAACCAAAATACAGCATGTGCACACATACACACACATAAACACACATACACACACACACATGTTGGGCATGGTCTACTTACCAAAGGGTGATCCATGGGCCAGAAGAATAGGCCTCACCTGGAAACTTTTAGAATGCAAAATCTTGGGCTCCTTCCTAGACATGTGGGATCTGAATCTACATTTTTACAAGAAGCCCAGATGAATTGTTTGAGAAGCACTCTCCCAAGGCCATTCTGAAAAGGAGGAGGAGCACAAGGTAATGAGATAGATAGATAGGTGTATAATTGGGAAGAGAATGGTGGACACTAGAAAGCATTTTCCTAGCCCTATTTTTAGCCTATGTCAAGAGGACCATTCATCCTCTAAAGAACTATGAAATAAGACAATAATTAACGTTTCCACTTTGTTGTTTTTCAGGCAAGTCTGACTATGTTACTAATATCCCAGAACCTCCATCTGAAATTCAAATAAGTGCCTCTAGCAGAACAATGGTGTTTCACACACAATTACAAAAATTACCCAGGAAGATTTACTTGGGCAACATTAACTGGGTCCCATATTATGTTTCCCAGTCCAATTAAGGGGGAGTTTCTAAAAATAAACTTTTAATTAAAAATAGGCATAAGCCTAAAACACCCATTGTTGACTGCTAATTGAAACAATAATATGATATGCAATTTGGTATATAATGAATAGAAATACTATTTGGTATCTCTTTCACAAAATCGTTTTCAATTGCTGTTTAACCTAACTGCTTTATTTCCATAGAAACAAAACTCACCACAAGCCTTTCCTCAAAGTCAAAATTGCCTTCCAGGGCTATCTCTGGGCTCCAAATATTCTTCCTAAGTTTTCTTCTGCTTCTGTTGGGGCTTTGCTAGTGGAGAAGAAGCTTTCTAACACCAACTCCTATCATAAAAGGAAATCTCCTTTCCACATTCACCTAAGCAGCAGATAACAATTTCACTCTTTGAATCCAGACATCCCAGCTCACTCTCTTTTTTTTTTCCCTCCAAGCCTCCAGGCTCACCCGGGACTTTCCTCTGAATTGATTTCTATACCAACTTCAATAGGTTTCTATATATTTTCCTTGCTTTTCCAGAGACTTCAGAGATTTGCTTTTAAGTAAAGGAGATCCTTTATGAACATTTTTTCTAAAATAGATTTTTATATTAACCTACACTGTAGTTTCCACATGAAGACAAAGCTTGTTTGTTTGAGGAAGTCTCTGTTGGCAGTGTGTATCGAGGTGACAAATTACAGGGAAATGCTTTTGTGTGTGTTTTGCTTTACTTCAACATAATTATTTGCTTGTAAAATACATGAGAGGGCAGAAAAATCAGAATATTTTCAGATCAGAGAACTCAGAAGCAGGATGGGGATCATCTGGCCTGAAGATAAAAATTCTTAATGCTATAGAGGTCAAGAACATGGGCTCCACAATGTATCGCCATGGTTCAAAGCTTGATTCTGCCAAGACTATGTGTGCAAATTGGGCAAATTACTTATCTATGCCTTGGTTTTTCCATCAGGATAATAAAAGAACCTACTTATCAGTATCCTAGTGAAGACTGAATGAGTTAACATCCATAAAGCACCTAAATACTTGGCATCTAGCAAGTGCTTCATAAAATAATTACTACTATTAGTTGTAGACTACCAGGATGTAAGAGTGAAGCAATTTTCCTAATATGCTCAGTGTTATAGTTGATTTTACCATAATTCTAGGCTTTGTAAAAGGTAGTTTACTATTCTTTTTTAATAAATCTGATAGCCCTGCCCTCAAAGAGCTTCAAGCATTTTGTATTATTCTTGCAGCAAGTATTCAGGTAATATATACATGCATCATTTTTTGGAATATGGGGAAACAGAGGAACTAATCGTTTAACTGCCTTAATTTGGGAAAAACTAAGACCAGCCTTTCCATCATCTCTTTTGGTGTCTGGTCAAATGTTCTTTCAGATAAAATACACTTCTCTTTCTTTTTCCTGTTTTTAAAAACCTTTTCTGAATTTTTTTAAAATTATAGTTGATTTACAGCATTGTGCTTTTTGTTTTGTTTTGTTTTTTATGGCCATACTCTTGGCATATGAAAGTTCCTTGGGCCAGGGATTGAATCCGAGCCAAAGCTGTGAACTACGCCACAGCTTGGCAATGCTGGATCCTTCTTAACTCACTGCACTGGGCTAGGGATAAAACCCACACCTCCACAGCTGCCCAAGTCACTGTAGTTGGATTCTTAACTCACTGTGCCACAGAGGGAACTCCTGTGTCAATTACTGCTGTAAAGCAAAATGACTCAGTTATCCACATACAGACATTTTTTTTTTAATATTCTTTTCCATAATGGTTTATCCCAGGAGACTGGATAGAGTTCCCTGTGCTATATGTACAGTAGGACCTCATTGCTTATCCATTCTTAAATGGAATAGTTTGCATCTACTAACCCCAACCTTCCAGTCTTCTTCCCCCTCCATCCTGGCAACCACAAGTCTGTATTCTATATCTGTGAGTCTGTTTCTGTTTCATGGATAGGTTCATTTGTGCCATATTTTAGGTTCCACATATAAGTGATATCATATGGTATTTGCCTTTCTCTTTCTGACTTAACTTCACTTAGAATGATACTGTCTAGTTGCATGTTTTTGCCAATGTCATTATAAAAAACACTTCTTAAGTGAGTTCAAATTTGTTTTGACTTTGGAGAGGCTGAGAACCTCTGGTTTCCAGTTTTTCTATTATTTGAGTTTGCCCACCAATAAATAGTCCCACTGCTGGAAATCCCCTGAAAGACGAAACGAGGGATGCCTGCATGTGACGGTGGGGCCTGAACTGACAATCTACACTATAGAAATCGGAAATACTCTCAGTATTTTATTTTGCTACTTATCCACACATAGGTAGCCAGGCCTCGGGTAACTGGGACCACAGAATATAGCTGAAAACAGGAATCTTTGAGAAGCAAAGAGAGACGATCATCTCTCAAAGAGAGAACATCATCTTCTAAAACAGCAAACAGGAAGAAAAAAAAGGGGGGGAAATGTCTTTACTCTCTCTGGGGATTCTTGGTTTACTGGAAAAACTGAATTGCTCGGCTGTCACGCTGCTTCAGGGCCCTTATTCCCTTTCCAAGGCAATTGTTTTATGCAGCATAATCTACTTACCCCAGAGTCAACTTTAACAAGTGAGTGATTCCCAAGAAAGATTTTTGGCCTCCCAAAGCCCTCTCAATTTTGGTGTTTCTGTGAACCATATTTGAATATCTGTCTTCAGTGAATGGGACTGGAAATCCTGTGAGAGCATGTTTCCTGGAGGGTAATTTTGAGACTTCTTCCTTTGGTCTCAGTCAGGACCAAAAGAGACAAAGCAGAAGCTGAATTGCAGAGGAAGGCAGACGGCCATTTCACTGGGGGAACATCTCCACTCCCAGCAATTGGTCCCCTTCAAGTATGGAGTAGAAGTATCCATTGGTTCTCATTTAATCTGAGTCCATGTTATCGCAATACCATACACTAGGAATTGTGCCTTGTCTTCAGGCCCCCCAAATGCAGCCAGTTGCTTCCTTGTGTGTCACTCAGAGCTGGAATACTTGGGCCAGGAGGGGAGGCATATGCCCTGTTCGGGATTTGCATAAGCCCTGCTTTGGTTCTGGGTTGCGACATTGGGCTGTGAGCTTTGTGTCTCCTGGCCTGTACAAACACCACCACAATTTAGGAAATGGGTGTCTGCCTGGCTGTGAGCTTGCTGCTCCCATCCCATCCCGGGTGGGCCAGTGCTGTAGGTTGGACTTCCTCAAACACCTCAAAGTACTTTTCAAAAGTTTTGGGTTTGGTAAAACCCTAAAGTGTGTTTGGCCTGCTTTTCCCCCTCCTTTTTCAAGCCCCTGCGTGTTTCAAGGGAAATTTAATCCATATGTTTCTGATACATTTACACTTAACTCATCAAAATATTGTTTTGTGAAAACCGCTGGATGTCCAGGGCTCTTTAGGAGTTCTTTTCATGGAACTTTTAAAAGCTTTTTTTTCTTAGAAACAGGAAGTCATATTTGTGCCAAAAGTTGAAAGAACTTGAACCTCAGAAAAAAAAAAAAAATTGGAATTCTATCTGGAGTTCCAAATCCACAGGTTTCCAGGGGGTTCTAAACTTGGCCAGCCATCCCATGTTTTGCAAACCGAAGACCTATAAACAGAACCCAGAGTCAGATTCTACATTCTCTGTATGGACTATGCCATGAACACAACCACACCTATTCTGTGTTCCATGAGATGGAAAAGGCACTCAGCAAAGAAAGTATGGTGATCTGCACATGAAAGAAAACCCGAAGTATGTTGGTAGTATTGTCAAAACCTGTGCAGAAGGATCTGAGCTTCATCCATGCCTTGGGGTAGATTTGATTGTTTCAAATGCTGAGTAAATTATAGGCTCCCCTGTATGCCTTTTAAAAATAGAAAGTGAGAGATTTGGGCCAAAGGTGCTTTGTTGCTGCAGAGCCTAAAGTGAAAATCAGGGCCAGGAGCTTCAGTTGTAAAACCAGAGGTTTACAGCTACAAGGAAAAAAAGACTTGCCTCTCCCAGACTTTAATTACTATTACTTTGCATCAGGATTTTGCCAAGGGGACTGTTTCCAGCCCTGCCCTCCTACCCTACTGCTGAAGGTTTTACTTTCTTGCCCAGGACTGGTTAAGCCCATGAGAGACAAGTTTAGTCACCTGATTTCCTTCAGGATGCATCCATCCTCTGTCAGACTTGGATCTTAAGAATTTCATAAAAGCTACCTGACCATGACCATCTTGACATGATTGTCTATAAGCATTCCAAATTAAATGCTTTTCATCTGGGTCAAAAGCAACTCTGTTTTCCTATTCAGGTCTGGGGACAGCCTACCTGCTGTCCTCTTAGTCTCAAGGTAAAAGACAACTGACATCCTATGTTTGCACCCCTCCTCTCTTAGACTGGCTTCCCAACCCAATGCTTTGATAAAGAATCCTCTTTTCTGTATAGCAAAATTTTACACAACATTGTAAACAAACTATAATTTTAAAAAATTTTTAAAGATTCCATGTAGCTCTCCAGACATCCATCTAATTGAAAAGAGTAGTCCAGAAGGAATATACAGACATCAATACTCACATGATATATAGGATGCAGGTAACCCTGGGAAGAAAGATGATGGAAAATTCCTAAAAAAAAAAAATGGCTTTCCAAACTTTTATTTTTATGAAAATATTTTGTCACTAGCCTTTTAGCACACAATGAAGAGAATTTTTACATTAAAAATTTTCTAGACAAAAAAGAATCCTGCATGCATCATGTTCACTGTAGCACTATGCACAATAGCCAAAACAGGGAAACAATCTAAATGTCCAAAGACAGATGAATGGATTAAGAAGATGTGGTATTTATGCACAATATAATACTACTCAGTCATAAAAAAGAACAGAATAATGCCATTTTTAGCAACATGGATACAACTAGAGATTCTTATACTAAGTGAAATAAGTCAGAAAGAGAGAGACCAATACCATATGATACCGCTTATACGTGGAATCTAAAATATGGCACAAATGAACCTATCTAAAAAACAGAAACAGACTCACATACATGGAGAACAGACTTGTGGTTGCCAGTGGGAATGGGGAGGGAATGGGATGGACTGGGAGTTTGGGGTTGGTAAATGCAAACTATTATATTTAAAATAGATAAGCAATGAGGTCCTACTGTACAACACAGGGAACTATATCCAATCTCTTGGGGTAGAACATTATGGAAGATAGTATGAGAAAAAGAATGTATATATATGTATGACTAGGTAGGTCACTATGCTATACAGCAGAAATTGACACAACACTATAAATCGACTATACTCTAATGGAAAAAAAAAAAAAAACAAAAAAAAACAAGGATCCTCCTTGTTGTCTGATTTAATCCTCCCAGGTGTGGGAAACATAGGAGAGGTGCATAGTGACCTGGAAAGATGGTGTCGAGGGAGAGCTCAAAAGTTCCTGGGCGATCACCTCACTGAGATTTCCATAGTTCACCAGCCTGAATGTGTGCGCCCCCCTGAATTCTGGATTTTGAAACCCTAACCTCCACATGATGATTGGAGGTGGAATCCTTGAGAGGTAACTAGGTCAAGAGGGTGAAGGCTTCCTGACTGGGGTTACTGCCTTTATAATAGGACCGCAGAGAGATCCCCTCACTCTTGTTCCACCGCAGGAGGATGCACCAAGAAACCAGCAGCCTGCAACTAGGAAGAGGGCTCTCACCACCTGCAGATCATGTGACCACTGACTCTCTGATCTCAGACTCCAGCCTTCAGAACTGGGAGATATAGACTTCTTCTGTTTATAAGCTCCCCTGCCCTTTTTCCCAGCATCCTGAACTAAGACACAAAGCTTTAGAGGTAGATCCTCACCAGGCGATAGACACCATTTTCTATCTTTAGGATATTGGGCTGCCAGACCCAACTTCTTTGTTGTATATCATCACACATGTGTTCTCAGAAATACATGGATTGTCCACAAGGCATTTTGCTGCCCAGTGGAAACCATCACTTTTCACATGTTTCTCCCCTGTTCAAAGCATGACTGGGAGGTTTCAACATCATTCCTCATATCCCAAAGTCCAAAACTTGAGCACTCTAAAAACTACTCCTGTGCCATGTGGATGCTCTGAGTACTCACTTACAGATATGTGCATGCATTAAACTCCATACCTGCCCATGCCATGTGTGCTTACAAACAACATATCTGCTCTGGTCAGGACTGGGGAAGCAGCGGGGCAGCCCTGGTGATGGAAAGCGCCAAAGAAGGTGGTGCTCAGTTTGCTTCAGCCTTGGCTCCGTTCCCCACACACAGGGCCTCCGTGACTGCACATCGAGAGGAAAGGCCCCCGTCTAGGACTCAAGGCACCTTCCTGTTTGCTTGGCTGCATTTGCACAATCTCTCTGAAAAATCAACTGTCTCCCCTTTCAGCCTCCCCCCGGGGAAGGCTCTGGCAGTCCATGAAGTACTGAGTACAAGGTCTGTGAAAAGAAAAAAATTCCCAGGAAAACAGTTTGGGCCCAAGCCACTTTCTGTTAACTTGGGTATGTACTTCTGATCTGAAAGCAGGAAAAAAGAAATGCCATATTGTTTCCTCTCAGCTTCTCTTACCTTGCTTGGCATACCATTTGCCAGTTTAGACCACCTATCTTGCAGACCTGCCTTGGAAGAAAAGGCTCTCTGATGGCAAGAAAATCTAGGAATTTGTGAAGCAAGAATGCCCTCTAATGGAAATGCAAAGGACACCATGTGATTCACAGATTTATCTTCCTGATGCATTATTTCAGTCTAATTGGCAATGGCGCTGCTCCAGGTACTAGATCTGGGGCCCAAAGTTAGCATATATTTTGCATATGATTCCAAAAGACTGAATAATTCAGAGGACAGTGACTATTCTATATGTAAGCCCCTGGATCTTGTAAAATGTGTTCTGAGAGGTTCTTCAGGGCAATTAGTCTCCTGTGCCATTTCAGCCTCCATATCCAGCAAACTATCCGACCCTGCTGTGATAAAGCAGTATTGAGAACCAACAAAAATTATCCTCTGATTTGTCTAAATATGTGCATAAGTTTTGCAGAGAGATGATTCCTCTTATCACTTTCTCTTATGTCTCTTTTTAAAAATATTTCCCTTCCTCTGTGCCCCTGATGGTTAAGAAATAAGTTTTACATGCTCAATTTCCTTCAGGTTCAAGATGGAGTACCCAATTCTTTCAGACTCATTTCCATCTGAGAAATTTTTATTTTCTTTCCTGAAGGCATGTGTTTGAGCCAATTTCCCTTGGCCCAGAGCACCACCGAAGCCCTCTTTGTCATGCAATATTGCAGGGTATGAGCCCAAACAGTTCTGTCAGACAGCATAGGAGGATTTTGTTCAGACTTGCTGACTGTACTAACTGAGGAAAAACCCACATAGGCATTTTCCATAAAGACAGATGATTAGCTTAAATTGAACCTAGGATAAGGCTAAAGCTCTCCTGGTAGCACATATCTATTTCCTCTGCGGGTCTATTAAATAATTAACAGTGAAGTGAGCACTTAACAGCCTGTGTTTAAAATCTTCCCACCTACAGTTATTTAGCCCTGATGATGGCTCAGGCAGTCGATGGGATCTTGCCAGGATAGGACTTATACTTTACATACCACCCAAGCAGAAGCCCGGAATACAGGCTATGGGTGGAACTCAGACCATTGACTTCTGAGGGTGGAGTTTTCCGAGATAAAAGCTACAGAGATCGGTGTTGGTAATTTAATGTCGTTAGAACCAAACCACATAGACACTGCTACTAACTTCTCTTCCACCGGGGTGGAAAATTGCTGTCAGGCCTGTAGGTTGATGGGTATTTACTTGACTTCTGATGGGACTAATAAAACCTGAGCCAGTGGGAGGGTCTGTTTTATTCTCAGGTTTTGATTCATGATTTTATCTCTGATTTTTGTAATTCAGCTCATTAAATCAGTTGGGTGTATGTGTGGCAGGGGAAAAGCGGGGTTAGTGTTGAGGGAATCAGAGTTGTGGAGGGGATTCTCTGGAAAGCCTACTTGCTAATCTTCATGTAAATGTCTCTTGCCAAAAGGTCTCAGACATTCAACACTGCTGCTGGAGGGGGTGAAGACAAAAAGTAGAAATCAGTGGGATCTAGTGGCTTAGCAATAAGTACACATGAGTAAAAAACCTGAACGAAGCCACTTGCATTCCCATCAACCACGACTTGGCAACTTGGCAGACCTGAGTCAATTGCTTGCCTACTCTATGCCTCTGTCCTTCCATCTCTATGAGTGATATCAACTCATAAGGGTGCAGAATGGTTAAGTAGATGAATTACCTCTGAATTAGTAGACATGTTACATTTGGTTGGTTGGTCTACTTGGAGATACATTGTGCATTGGAGCTCTGGTCTTGAAAGCATAGTAATGAACCTGATATTTAACATCCTATCCGTCTCAATTTGTATCTGCTATTACTGATTTGGCATAATAGGGAAGCACATAACTAGTTCTTGTTTCGATCTGATTTTGTCATGAAGAACATAATTACCTACCCTCTCCTGATTTCTCTTAATGAAAGTCAATCTGTTGAAAATCAGAGCTGGAGTAATTTACTTTTTAACGAAATAATTCCTGTTTAAACCTTGGAAGGGTTCTTCATTGAGAAGATCCTGTTTAATGTTCCATTTTAGTTTCCAAACAGCATTCCAGCTAAATAGATCCTCTGAAATCATTATTCAAAAGCTCAAGTATTATGAATAGATGAACACTAGACTGTCATTCTTTTTGATATCTTTTGGAGGGCTCTGAGGTTCTGCTGAAAAATTTCATCTTGCTGCAATATGAATTTCTGCCATCAAAATATACCTAACTTGGACTTCTCATGGTGGCTCCCTGACAGAGTGTCTGTGAGGATACTGGCCCCACTCAGGTTAAGCATCTGGCATTGCCACAAGCTGTGGTGTAAGTCACAGATGTGGCTCGGATCCTGTATTGCCATGGCTGTGGCGTAGGCCAGGAGCTGCAGCTCAAATTCTGCCTCTAGCCCAGGAACTATGCTGCAGGTATGGCCTTATAAAACAAACAAACAAACAAACAAAAAACACCCATATACCTCACTGTATTCAATACTTTTTCCCTCTCAGTATTTTACATTGTAAAAGCTCTAAGCAAGCAACATCTAAACCAGCCGGGAAAAGTTGTATACAGTAGAAAATGCATTTTATCTGAGAACAAACTGGAACCTTCTTGATCCTTCTTCTGGGCCTCCCTTGCTTTAAAACAGCAAAGGGGCAAAAAGCCTAAAGGCCCACTTTGAAAAATATTCCAAGGCTCCTGCGGTGAACAAATCAGATCCTTGCCCTGGCTGAGGGCTAGGCCTTCAGGGCAGGGTCCAAGGTGGAGGGCAGTGAGAAGCTGGCAGTCAGCACAGGAGGCATAGTGAAGAAGCAGTGCTGTAGGTCAGACATACAGATGTATGGGTTAAATTATGTGTGAGTTCAGGACCTGAGAAGTAAAATGTGGGCAGCCTGGCTTCAGGGGTACATGAAGAACTGTGTGGCAAGATCCTTATAAGACCTCTGCCCAAAGTTGACTCAAACTGGTTCCAGCCAAATGTTATTCATTCCTCATTTATAAGAGTGACATAGTCACTCACCAACTCCCAAAGGCCTGGAATTAATCAAACTTTAGAGAGAATGCAAAAAAAAAAAAAATTATAGTAATACCTGATGATTGTCTATAAAGCTTAGCATGGGGAGCCCTCCAGTGGCTGTTAGAAAAATTGAACCCTGGTCACTTTGGGGAGATAGTCAGTCTCTTAGAACATGCGCAATCCATTTTAAAATTACCTATTAATTATCCCTAGTCATGTAATTGCATCTAAGATGAAGTTGTACAAGATCTCTAAGAAAAAGGAAAGGGAGTCTTGCTTCCCTAAAGATATGGGTCACAGGAGGGAAAGAGTTGACACTAACGTTGGCTGCCTGAGTTTGTTCTGAATTTTTCCCTGGCAAAGTGGGTGATTTTGGGTCCTTCCTGCCCCTCTCACTCTCTCAGTTCCTTCCTCTCTTTCTCTCCTATAGCACTGTGGTGAAGATCCAGCAAAACAGGGGAATCAACCAACCAGTAGATAGAAGGCAATCTAAGAATGCTCATTGTATCCACTTTGCCCAAGATCATAATTTATGACTGCACTGCCAACTTTGGACCTTACGAAGAACAGAATTGTTTTTGTTAGTTGTCTACTTCTGGGATGTAGTGTTCTCTTCCCGATGAGCCTGATGTCTGGCCCTTTACACTCTTTTTTACCCACTAACTAGTGTCTTTCTGGCAATTGGTCAACACCAGGTGAATGTTGATCCTATTTATTTCCTCAGGGTCTACTCTATCAGATACTCTTCTGGGGTAATTTGATTGCATCCCCAGCAAAAAGAGGCACTTTGTCGCCCTCTTGCTCTCTCACTTTTGTGTGCCCCCACTCTCTCTTCGATTTACTAAAAACAAACAAACTCACTCACCTGGGGAAGTTTGAGCTAAGATAATGATTCCACACTCTTTGCAAGGTGGACCTTTTTGGTGTACACATTGAAGGATTAAAATTAACCTTCTTCCTCAAAGGCCATCATATATCTCTTCATCAAAAAAACCCTTGCTTCATATTTATCACTAGACATTGTAAAGAACCCTACGGAGTTTCTGAAACTCAAAATTATGCTTTTTGGTTCTAAAGTTTTTTTCTATCAGTTTCCTAGGGGTGGTGAAAAAGCTGAAAATACCCTGAGAGCCTCAATGAAGAGAAATATACCACATAAAACCATCTTCAGGGTCAACCAAACAGGTAAGAGTCATGAAAAGATTTTGGAGGAAAGAAAAGAAGTAGAGTAGCAAGACAGACAAGCTCAAAGAAATTCTGAGGGTCATTACCCAACCCCTGTATGTTAGCATTCTATGCTACAGATTTTTTTTTAATGGCTGCAGGTGTGGCATATGAAAGTTCCCAGGCCAGGAACTGAATCCAAGCCTCAGCTATGATCTATGCCATAGCAATGCTGGACCCCTAACTCACTGCTCCAGGCTGGGGAGTGAACCCATGCTTCTGCAGCTAATTGAGCTGCTACAGTCAGATTCTTGACCCACTGTGCTACAGTAAGAACTCCTATGCTATGGATCTTGAGCATAACTCATGGAATAAGTATCAGGCTTGGCATATAACTGAATAGGTCAAAGTTCATAAGAACATATGAAAAAAAAAAGAAGGTAAAATATGAATGAATATGGCCATAAACTTCTCAGGTCCAAAGTGTTTTCAGATGTATTATCTCTATGTTGTAGACAGTATTTTCCAAGGCTGGTCACAGCAGTATCTCCCATCCCATTGGCTTTTCTACAATGTGACCTTGCCACTCCCATCAAGAGGTCATCTGATACCCTTCTCCCTTGAATCTGTGACCATTTCCAGTAACAGAGTATTAGAAGTTACACGATGAGTTTCTGAGACCAGATCATACAAGGTACGGCAGATTCCACTTTGCTTGCTTGAACCTTGCATTTGACACCTCACAGATTCATGTAAGAAGGCTGATTGCTCTTATACTGCCACACAGACGAGGCCACATGTTGGTGTCCTGGTCACCTGCCAGCCCTGTTGAGTGAACCAACTTAGACACACAACCAAGATGAGCTTTTAGATGATAGCAGCTCCAACCAACATCTGACTACATATGCATGAATGACCCCAAGTAAGAACTATCCAGATAAACCCCGTCCCCACAAATTATGAGCACAATAAAATTGCTGTTTTAAGCTGTTATTTTGGGGCCATTTGTTATGCAGCAATGGTATTTAGAACAACAGGTGAAGTTGGTGGAATCCCCTTTCAAAGATGAGGGTGGTTTCAGATCATTAACATGTGCTAGGTACTGGGCATTGGTATAAAGCTACTTGACATGTAAGCCCTGCCTCAGCGATCTCCCAGACTACTAGAGAAGATGACTGGTGAGTGAAGATAGTGTGTGGTGTGGGTCATGACTAGCGTAACCAAAGTACAACAGAAATGAGGAGAAAGAGAATGTTTTCATTCACAAGATCAGAGAAGGCTTCGTATAGATGATGACATTTGAACTTGAATTTAAACAACATGATGGATCTTTTTTTTGAAGAAGAAATGTCATGAACAAAGATCCAGCCATGTGAATGGGAAGTGTGTTGTGATAGCAAAGTCTTTAAGTAAATGAACTTTAGTTCATGGCCCTTTCACTCCATCTCTGATCATTGTCTACTGATACTTAAAGTTAAGCTACCCATCAGGAAGCCAGGAAAACAAGTCCACCAGAGAGGGCAATGAGCCTTTGAAACTGCCCAGAACTGCCAAGGGACACTCTCCTTGCCACATCTCCAAGGCTGATATTTCCAGGGTTAAAAAAAAAAAAAATCTGTAATGTGAATTCTATGAAAGATTCTTTGCAATTATACTTGAAACACTCAAAGGAGAATGAAAGAATGCCAAATCCTTTTCTGGTCAGTATGTTATATGCTAAACATTCATTTTTAAAGTAGCATAAATTGGAGTTCCTGTCGTGGTGCAGTGGTTAACAAATCCGAATAGGAACCATAAGGTTGTGGGTTCGATACCTGGCCTTGCTCAGTAGGTTAAGGATCTGGCGTTGCCTTGAGCTGTGGTGTAGGTCGCAGGCACGGCTCAGATCCCAAGTTGCTGTGGTTCTGGCGTAGACCAGCAGCAACAGCTCCGATTAGACCCCTAGCCTGGGAATCTCCATATGCCATGGGAGCGACCCTAGAAAAAAGGCAAAAAGACAAAAAAATAAATAAATAATGAAGTAGCATAAGTTGATCTTGAATTGATAGCAAATCCCAGGACTTGATATCTGAGATATCCTAATTATTTGTTGCTGTGTTAAGACAACCACTTTAAAATTCAAAGCAGTCTTTATTACTTATTTTATTAATTATGTATTTACACTCATACCCTAGTTCTAAGATACTCAACAAGTGTTGTATCCTTAAATATTGAAAGAAATATTTCAAAAAAAATTGGAAAATGCATGAGAAATTAGCAAAGACCAGTAGTTAAATATATCTATATATCTCTCTACCTATGTATCTGAAACTGTGGCTTGCAAAACCTATATTCTTACTAAATTTTTTCTTTCACAATGAAAGCAACCTGGGAGAAAATATATTTAACTGGGAAGGAAAAAAATACAAACAATGCTGATTAGTCTTGGAAAACAATACTAAAAGGCAAGGGTATCTGAGGTTATACACGATAGTTTCTCTGTCCAGTTTGGGAGTCACTAGCTACATATGGTTGTTTAAATTTAAACAACCATATGGCACAAATGAACTTTTCCACAGAAAAGAAAATCATGGATTTGGAGAATAGACTTGTGGTTGCCAAGGGGGAAGGGGAGGGAGTGAAGTGCATGGGGATCTTGGGGTTAGTAGATGCAAACTATTGCCTTTGGAATGGATTAGCAATGAGATCCTGCTGTAGCACTGGGAACCATGTCTAGTCACTTATGATGAAGCATAACATGAGAAAATAGAATGTATACATGTATGTGTAACTGGGTCACTATGCTGTACAGTAGAAAAAAAAATTGTATTGGGGAAATAACAATTAAAGAATAAATAAATAAATTTAAAGTATGGTTAACTAAAATAAACAGTTCAGTTCCTCTCTTGCTCTAGCCACACTTCAAGTGTTCAAAGAGCCACATGTGGCTAGTGGCTACTGTTTCAGTTCGCAGATACCAAATATTCCACCATCACAGAAAGTTCTGTTGAAGGCACTGCTCTAGACAATTAAACATTTTTCTTCATCAGTATTCAAACAGCAGTGTGGAAATTATTTGAAATGGAAAAGATCTAATTATTCTTGAATCACAAAGCATTACTTATTCATTAGAAGAGCCCATTAATCCCACACTGATTTTATATCAATTTTGGAAGAAGGGTTGCTAAGTTTGAATTGTAGCTATACATTTTTATTCATTTTGAAAATTTCCATCAATTTTTACCTTGTCAATATCAAAATAAGGGCTAAATCCAGAAGCCTGTCTTGACTTTGGAGGGCATTTAGAAATTATAACTTTATAAGATGTATATTAAAATGAATATTTGTTATAACTTCCCCTAAATCCGCCCAGACACCAACTATAAAAGTTTAAAAACAGTAATTTCTTGTCCTTAAATTAGCAGTAATATTCAATATACAGACCACATTATCTTGTTTTTACTTCAGCTTTCTTCATCAATAAATTTCATTTATTCATTTATTCTTTTATTCAACAAATGTTTAGCCATTATTTGTGAGACTTGAATATTAAAAGTTTCTCAGAGTTCCTGTTGTGGCTCAGTGGTAACAAACCCAACTAGTAACCATGAGGATGTGGGTTCAATCCCTGGCCTTGCTCAGTGGGTTAGGGATCTGGTGTTGCTATGAGCTGTAGCATAGGTTGCAGATGCAGCTTGGGTCCTGTGTTGCTGTGGCTGTAGGCCAGTGGCTACAGCTATGATTCAGCCCCTAGCCTGGGAACCTCCATATGCCTCAGGTGTGGCCCTAAAAAAAAAGCAAAAAAAAAAAAATTCTCTTTAAAAGATATTTCATTCAAAAAACACCAACCAGAATGGAAAAATCATGGCAAGTGAGAGGAGTTGAAACAACAGGGATTTTTTTTATTGCAAAGAAAATTCTCAGGGGAATGTAGTGCTTTCTAAAAACAGGGATTTTCATGTGGAAAAGGCATGCCGTTAGTTCCTTATGAGCCCAATGGAAAACTGAAAACAGTGTATAAAATCTATAGAAAAAAAGATTTGGAATTATTCTCTGTTCAAAACTAGCTAAAGAGAGAACAGAGGGCTTCAAAAGAAGTGAGTTAAAAATCACTGAAGAATCAACTGTACTTCAATAAAACTTTAAAAAATGAAAAAAAAAATCACTGAAGACATTCAAGTCCTAGCTGGATTTGTCAAGATACAGTGCAAGAAGTCCAAAGATTAAATGTATGATTGTACAAGGTCTGCTTTGAGCTCCTTTTGAATTCTGAACTTCTAGGGTGCCAAGATTAATCTGCATCACAGAGTCTTCTGAGAAATAATAAAATGTTTTACAATGTTTTTTACTAATGATTTTAGCCCAGAGCTAGAATATGTAATAGGTAATATTTGTAGAATGAATCCTTTTCTTGAAGTTGTTTGCTTTTACAATCTAATCACTCCATTCATATATTAATAAAATTATATACTATATTTCCCAGGCTGTACATTTAATCACTATGATTCATTTGTTTTGTAAATGAAAGAATGTAACTCTTAATCTCCCCCACCGCCCCACCTCCCTTACCTCTGGCAGCCACCAGTTTTTTCTGTAAATCTATCATCTGATTCTGTTTTTTTATGTTTGTTCATTTGTTTTGTTTTTTGGAGTCCTCGTGTAAGTGAAATGATATGGTATTTGTCCTCACCAACTTATTTCACTAGGTATGATATCCTCTAGATTCATCCATGTTGTCACAAGTGGAAACATTCCACTCCTTTTTTGTGGCTAAGTAATATCCCATTATTTATATACACATATACTTCTAAATCTTTGTCCATTCATCCACTGATGGATATTTAGATTATTTCCATATCTTGACTATTGTAAACAATGCTAAAATGAACATGGGGATGCATATACATTTTTAAATTAGTGTTTTCATTTTCTTCATATAGATACCCAATAATTGCTGGATCATATTGTAGTTCTATTTTTCATTTTTTGAGGAACTTCCATACTGTTTTCTGTGGTGGCTGCACCAATTTACATTCCCACCAACAGTGCACAATTTTTCCTTTTCTCCACA
Source organism: Sus scrofa (assembly GCF_054392235.1). NCBI lineage: Eukaryota > Metazoa > Chordata > Mammalia > Artiodactyla > Suidae > Sus > Sus scrofa. The sequence continues at coordinate 51,531,931 of NC_139387.1, read as the reverse complement.
TCCTCACCAATACGTTTTATTTGTTGTTATTTTGATAATGCCATTCTAACAGTTGTGAGGTGATACTTCATTGTGGTTTAGATTTGCATTTCCTTGACAATTAATGATTTTGAGCTTCTTTTTATGTGCCTGTTGTCCATCTGTAAGCTTTCTTTGGAAAATTGCTTATTTAAGTCATTTTAAATCAGGTTGCTTGGGTTTTTTTCATGTCGAATAGTATGAATTTTTTATATTAATCCCTTATCAGACATATTGTTTGCAAATATCTTCTGCCATTTAGTAGATATTCCTTTAATTTTGTTCATAGTTTCGTTTGCTGGGCAAAACCTTTTTAGTTTGATGTAAGCTCATTTTTTATTTTTGTTTTTTTTGGCCTTGCCTGAGGAGAAGTATCAAAAAAAATATTGCTAAAATTAATGTCTAAGAACATCCTGCCTGTGTGTTCTTCTGGGAGTTTTATAGTTTTTGGTCTTTAAAACTTTAATCCATTTTGAGTTTATTTTCATATTTGGTGTGAGTAGTCTGCTTTGATTTTTTTATGTGCAGCTTTCTGTTTTTTCCAAAATCATTTATTGAAGAAGCTGTCTTTTTACACATTATATATTCTTGCCCCTATTGTCATAGATTGACCCTGTAAGTGTTGGTTCATTTCTGGGCTCTTTATGCTATTCCTTTGATCTATGTGTCTCTTTTTTTATGCCAGTACCATACTGTTTTGATTACCATAACTTTGTAATATAGTTTGAAATTCAAGAACTTGATACTTCCAGCTTTGTTCCTCTTTCTCAAGACTGTTTTGGCTACTCAGTGTCTTGCGTTTCCGTATAAATTTTAGAATTATTTTTTATGTTTTGGTAAAAAATGCAGTTGATATATTTATAGTGATTGCATTGAATCTGAAGATTGCCTTGGGTTGTATGATCTTTTTAATCAATAGTAATTCTTCCAGGAGTTCCTGCTCTGGAGCAAGGGATAGATGGTTTCTCTGAAGTACTGGGGCTCAGGTTTGATCCCCCTCCTGGCAGAGTGGGTTAAGGATCTGGCATTGCCACAACTGTGGCTCAGATCTTATTCCTGAACCAGGAATTCCATATGCTGAGGGCTGACCAAAAAAGAAAAAAAATAGTAATTCTTCCAATTCATGAGCACAATCTATCTTTGCAATGTTTTTGTCATCTTCAGTTTCTTTTAGCAGTGTCTTATAATTTTCCAAGTACAGGTATTTTACCACCTTAGTTAGATTTAGTCCTAGATATTTTATTATTTTTGATGAAATTTTAAATGGGATTATTTCCTTAATTTCTCTTTCTGATAGTTCATTATTACTGTATAGAAACACAACAGACCTCTGTACATTAATTTTATATCCTTCAAATTTACTGAGTTCATTTATTACTTCTGAAGGTTTTTATGACATCTTTAGGTTTTTCTATACATAGAACTATGTCATCCACAGTGATAGTTTTACTTCTTCCTTTCCAATTTGGATTTATTTATTTTTTCTCTTGTCTGATTTCTGTGGCTAGGACTTCCAACACTATATTTCATACACGTCTTCTTCCTTATCTAAGAGGAAATGCATTCAGCTTTTCCCCATTGTGTCTGATGTTGGGCATAGGTTTGTCATATATACCTGATTATGTTGAGATATGATCTATTTTTACTTTGTTGGGATTTTTATAATAAAATAATATTGAACTTTTATCAAATGCTTTTTTTCTGCAACCATCGAGATGATCATTTTATCCTTTGTTTTGTTAATGTGGTGTATCACATTGGTTTGCAGATATTAAACCATCCTTGCATCCCTGGAATAAATCCCACTTGATCATGGTGTATGACACTTTTTATATATTGTTGATTTCAGTTTGCTAATTTTACTGAGATGTATGCATATGTTTATCAGGGAAATTGTCCTATAATTTTTTGTGCTATCTTTGTCTAGATTATGTATCAAGGTGATGCTGACCTCATGTATGAGCTTGGAAGTGATCCTTCCCTTGCAATTTTTTGGAATAGTTTGAGAAGGATGAGCATTAACTCTACCTTAAATATCTGGAAGAATTTCTCTGTAAATCCATCTAACAGACAAAATCCTAGACTTCTGCTTGTTGATGCATTTAACGTTGCCCCAGAGTTCTCTGAGACTCATTCCATTTGTTTTCAATCTTTTTTCTCCTTTCTGTTCTGCATGCGTAATTTCCACTAATCTGTCTTCCACCTCACTTATTTGTTCTTCTGCTTCCTGTATTCTGCTGTTAGCTGCTTCTAGTGAATTTTTTGTTTCAGTTATTGTATTTTGCATCTCTTCTTGTTTAAGTTTGATATCTTGTATCTCTTTGCTCAGTGTTTCCTTGTAAGTTACCCATCTTTGCATCCAGTTTATTTCCAATATCTTGCATCATCTTCAGCATCAACATCTTTTTCCTGGAGGCTGAGAATCTCCTGATAACTTAGCTGGTTTTCTGGGGTTTTTCCTTTCTCCCTCATCTGAGTTATAGTTCTCTGTCTTTTCATTTTTATAGGTTTTTGGTGTAGTGACCTCTTTACAGATAATAGAGTTGTAACCTCTCTTACTTCTGGTGTCTGCCTCCCTTGTGGCTGAAGTTGGTATGGGAGGGCTTGCTATAGGCTTCCTGATGGGAAGGGCTGATGCCTGCCCACTGATAGGTGGAGCTGATTCCTATCCCTCTGGTGGGTGAGGCTTTGTCTCTGGATGGGATTAGAGGCAGCTGTGTGCCTGAGGGGTCTTTAGGCAGCCTGTTTACTGAGGGGCAGTGCTGTGATCCCACCTGGGTTGTTGTTTGGCCTGGGGTTTCTCGGTGCTGATGGGTGGTGCCAGATTTTCCCAAAATGGCCTCCTCCAGAGAAAGGCATGCTGCTGAATACTCTGGAGAGATTTGCTTCCAATGTCCTTCCCCCACAAGAAGCCACATTCACCCCTGTTTTCCCAGGATGTCCTCCAAGAACTGCATTCAGGTTTGACCCAGATTTCTATGGAGACTTTTCTTTGCCCTGGGACCCAGTGCACATGAAAGTCTGTGTGTGCCTTTTAAGAATGGGGTCTCGGTTTCCCCCAGTCCCATGGAGCTCCCACTCACAAACCCCACTGGCCTTCAATGTCAGATGCTCCGGGGCTCTTTCTCCCAGTGCCAGATCCCCACATGTGTGGGCGTTTGATGTGGGGTTCAGAACTCTCACTCCTGTATGTGAGTCTCTGTGAAACAGTAACTTTCCAGTCTGTGGGGCTTCCCACCCAGGAGGTATGGGGTTGCTTATATCACGTAATTGCCCCTCTTACTTCTTGATGTGGCCTCCTCTTTGTCTTCTGGAGTAGAATATCTTTTTGAAGGTTTCCGGTCCATTTGGTGGAAGATTTCTCAGCATGTTATTGTAAATTTTGTTGTTTTTAGGAGAGAAGTTGAGCTCCAGTCCTTCTATTCCTGATTTCTTCTGTTGAAAGCTTTTTTATTACTAGTTCAATTTCATCACTGGAAATTGGTCCATTAATATTTTCTATTTCTTCCTGATTCAATCTTGGGAGATTATACCTTTCTAGCAATTTATTCATTTATTCTAGATTGTCCAGTTTATTGGCATAAATTTTTAGTAATCACATATCCTTTGTATTTCTGTGATAACATCTGTGACATTTTCATTTCTTATTTTATTGACTTTGGTCCTCTCTCTTTCCTTCTTGATTGATCTGATTAAAAGTTTAACTTTATCTTTTCAAAGAAGTAAGCTTATTAGTTTTATTAATCTTTATTTTTTAGTATCTATTGTATTTATCTCTCTAATCTTCATGATTTCTCTCGTAATAACTTTGTATTTTGTTTGTTCTTTTGTTCCAGTTCCTCAAAGTGTAGTCAAGTTGTTTATTTGAGATTGTTCCTCTTTCCTAAGCAGGCTTCTATTGCTGTAACTTCTTTATTGGGAATTCTTTTACCATTTCTTCTGGATTTTGGAACTTTGTGCTTTCATTTTGTCTCCAGGTATTTTTTTTTTATTTCCTTTTTAACTTCTTCAGTGACCTATTCGTTATCTAGTAGCATTTGTTTGGCCTCCACATATTTGTAGATTTTTACAGTTTTTTTTTTCTTATAGCTGATATCTAGTTTCATGTTGTTGTGGTCTGAAAAGTACTTAATATGATTTCAATCTTAAATTAATTGAGATATATATGTGGCCTAGCATATGATATAGATTGGGGAATATTCCAATCTATATTGAAAGTGTATTGCTGCTTTGGGGAGAAATGTTCTATATATATTTTTAAAGTCAATCTGATCTAATATGTTATTTATGGTCAGTGTTTCCTTACTGATTTTCCATCTGAGTGATCTACACATTGGTGTACATGCAGTGTTAAAATATACTAATATTATGCTATTGTTTTTTTATTTTATTTTCTTTGTTATTTCCCCAATACAATTTTTTTCTACTGTACAGCATGGTGACCCAGTTACACATACATGTACACATTCTATTTTTTCACATTATCATGCTCCATCATAAGTGACTAGACATGGTTCCCAGTGCTACACAGCAGGATCTCACTACTAATCCATTCCAAAGGCAATAGTTTGCATCTACTAACCCCAAGCTCCCAATCCGCCCCACTCCCTGCCCCTCTCCATTGGCAACCACAAGCCTATTCTCCAAGTCCATGATTTTCTTTTCTGTGTAATGGTTCATTTGTGCCATATGTTAGGTTCCAGATATAAGTGATATCACATGGTATTTTCCTTTCTCTTTCTGACTTACTTCACTCAGTATGAGAGTCTCTAGTTCCATCCATGTTGCTGCAAATGGCATTATTTTGTTCTTTTTTATGGCCGAGTAGTATTCCAGTGTGTGTATATATACCACATCTTCCTAATCCAATCATCTGTTGATGGACATTTGGGTTGTTTCCATGTCTTGGCTATTGTGAATAGTGCTACAATGAACATGCAGGTGTATGGTATAAATTAACAATAACATAATAATATTTGTGTTTGTTAATATTTACTTTATGTATTTAGGTGTTCCTATGTTGCATGCATATATATTCACAATAGCTAATATTTTCTTGTTAGATCAATCCCTTTATCATTTACAGTGTTTGTTTTAAATTCTATTTTGTCTGAGTCAAATAACAAATTAAATCAAAATATCTTCAAAAATATAGATAATATCCATTTGCCAAATTGTATTATATGTATATTTCAATTTTTAATCAAGAAAATAAAGTGAATTATAGATTCAACTCACATAAAATTTGATAATGCTGGGAAGTTTATCACAATGACCAATTTTTTTAAGTTGTTAAGAGGTTAACTAACTGATTAGCAGTAAATAAAATTTGGTAACAAAGATAAAAATCACTTTTCATTGGAGCAGAGGAAAAATTTCAGTATTATATGAAATTTTGATGATGCCACAAATTACAGATATAACATTACACAGTACTTAAAACTCTCTTTTATACAGGTACCTAATTTTGTTGAAATCCCTTCTAAAGCGGTGATGAGTATCTCCATTTTGAAAACTAAATACATTGTAAACTATTCCTATTTTCAGGTGTCAGACCAAACCAGAAATCAAACTTAAAATTATTACTAAATTTTGAAATGTTCCAAGTTTGGCAGAATCTGTCAACTCTTTTAAGAGTTATTTTGACACAAACACACTGACAGAGAAGAAAGTGTTAAGCAATGAAACTGAAGTAGAGATATTTCATTTGATTGATGAGTATCATTGGACCCTCTCTCTGAGTTTACTATTACTGTCTTGCAACATATTTACTTGAAGTGAGTCTCTTATTCAAGACATGAGCCTTGAAATAAGTGTGATCTCTGTATTTTAATTATTTCATAATTATTTGAACTTATGTTAGTAATTCTTATAATTTATTATTAATTAATACTGGAAATATTTTGGCTTTGATGTCTTCATCAGAAATAAAGTTTTAAATTTTCCCCTTTTTCTAAACACAAGTAATAGAGGAGTAAAATTCAATGTATAAAAATCCATTGAAAGATATCCCTATTGTCCTGGTATTTAAAAACTGAAGCCCCACAAAAATGTTATACTATCTTAATTGAGTAACACATAAAATGTGACATGTAATGAAATACTTTATTAATTAAAATGAGCCTTTTCATCTGAACTTTCATTTGTGTATGGGTTTTTTGTTACCCATACTTAAAGGGTACACACGTGGACAATACTGGTGTTAATCTGGAAAGTTAGAAGAATAGCTTTCTCTTGGATACTATGATAACACCTCATTATTTATATAAAATCTCCCTCAAGGGGATTCTTACTTTTTTATACAATCTTCTTTCAAATTTCTTATCCAGGTGTTTTTTAAAATTTAGTCCTCCGATAATCTGTACCAGAATCTTTAGGAAAATACATAAAAATACAAATACTCACATTTTTACCAGACAGTCAGGCTAAGTAGATCTCTATCAGGTATAAACCACATAATTATCATTTTGAACCCCCAACCAAAAACTAATAATTCTTAATTTATTGAAGTTGAAGAATCTTCTATTAAAAATTGAGACTATCCACTTTTGCAAAGATGGAGAAACTGGGACAATATTTACTCTCCAATCTAAAACTCCATTTAAAAAACAGATAAACTATAATAGAGTTTTCTGACATTGGATATCCAACAGTGCAGTCATCTCTGAGATGGGAAAAACAAACAAGGTTTTCCCTATGATTGACCCAGCCAGAGCTTCCAAGCCACCACATAGGAAAAGGAGAATGCAGCAAGAGCCTCGTGGTTTCCCTGAGTAACACAGATAAAGCTGGGAACTAAAAAAGCCGATAGGACTAGCGTTTGCGGGAGAGAGTGCCCAAAAATGAAAAGGTTGAATGGGAGGAATCACCAGAAATTATCAGATCCTTCACCTCATTTCTCCAGCTGACCACCATCTAATGTCCCCAAATTTCTTAAGATGAATTAAGGTGATATTAAGTTGAGGTTTTTCCACTTTTCCAATGTAAATATATGATACTATAAATTCCCTTCTACGTAAACTCTACAAGCTGCAAGAAAACTTAGAAATAAATTTCAAAAATTAAGTTCAAAAATGAGATATTTATTAAAGAGGTAAAATTGTTTAAAAAAAAAAGCAAAAATCCTGGGACTGAAAAATTCAATGAGGGAAATGAAGTATGTGATAGAAAGCATCTGCAACAGAGTAGAGGAAACAAAAGAGAGAATAAATGAGTTGGAGATAGGAATTTTGAAATAATCCAGTTAGAGAAGGACAAAGAAAAGAGAATGAAAAAAAGTGAAGAAACCCTACATGATCTATAGGATACCACCAAAGAATAAATATTAAAACAACGAGGATTCCATAAGGGGGAAGGAAGGAAGAAGGGGCAAAAAGTTTATTTTAAAAAAATAATAACTAAAAATTCCCTAATCTAGGGAGAGAATTGACCATCCAAATTCATGAAGTTAATAGGAAACCTTATTATCTCAATTCAATAAGAACTTTTCCATGACACATTATAGCAAAAATGTCAAAAATAAAACATAAAGGGGGTTCCTGTTGTGGTTCAGTGGTTAACAAACCCAACTAGGATCCAGGAGGATGCAGGTTTGATCCCTGACCTCAATCAGTGGGTTAAGGATATGGCATTGCCATGAGCCATGGTGTAGGTTGCACACATGGCCTGGATTTGGCATTGCTGTGGCTGTGGTGTAGGCTGGCAGCTGTAGCTCCAATTGAACCCCTAGCCTGGGAACCTCCATATGCCACCAGTGCAGCCCTAAAAAGCAAATAAATAAACAAACAAATAAATAAATAATTCTAAAAGCAGCAAGGAAAAAATTATTATAGCCTACAAAGGAATACCCATTAGTCTAACAAAAGATTTCTCAGCAGGACCTCTACATGCGAGAAGAGATTGGAATAATGTTAAAAGAAAAAATTGCCATCCAAGAGTTTTCCAACCAACAAAGCTATCCTTCATATATGAAAGAGAAATGAAGAAAATATCAGATAAACAAAAGCTATGAAGTTCATTGCCACTAGACCTGGAAGGTGATGGTGAAAGGAGTTCTTTGAACTATGTTAAAAAGACATAAACTACTGGCATGAAAACATACAAAAGTATGTAACACACTTTCAAATGTAAATATGCAGTTAGAATTAGAATGCTCTAACTTGTAATATGATGGTGTATTAACCCCTTAACTACAATACAAGTCATAGAAAAGTAGGTATATTAAAAATAATTATTAAAAATAATTACTACATTTGTTAATGAATAGCACAACATAAAAGAGGTAAAGAATGACATCAACATTATAAAAATTAGTAAAATAATTAAGCTTTTATTAGCTTCTTTTATTATTAAATAATTGAAGTTAAGTTGATATCAGCTTAAAATGGACTGTTTTATCTATGAAATATCTTATGTAAGCCTCATTGTGACCACAAAGCAAAAAGTTAGAGTAGATGCACAAAACATAAAGAGAAACAGAACATATCACTGTGGAAAATAATCAATTTACAAAGGTAGTCAAAGGGGAATAGAAACTTCAACTACAAAACAGCAAGAAAACAATTAATAAAATGGCATTAATAAGTCCTCACATATCTGTAATAATTCTAAATGTAAATAGATTGACTTCACTAATCAAAAGGCAAAGAGTGGCTGAATGAATTAAAATAACAAATCCAACTGTATGCTATCTACAAATAAAGACTCTCTGCAGCTTTAAGGTCACATATAAACTCAGAGTGAAGAGACGGAAAAAGACATTCTATGCAGTTGAAAACCAAAAGAAAGCAAAATTAGCAATACTTACATTAGACAAAATAGACCTTAAACCAAAAATGATAATAAGAGGCAAAGAAGGTCATTATATAATGATTATATAATAATTAAATAATTATATCATTATATAATGACAAAGGTCTCAATTCACCAAGGTGATAAAATGTAATAAATATATATCTACCCAACACTAGGGCATCTAAATATATTAACATACCTAAAGAGAGAAATAGACAATATACAATGATAGTAAGAGTATTCAGTACCCCACTTTTAGCAAGGGATTGATCATTTAGACAATTAACAAAGAAATTTTGGACTTGAAACATACATTAGATGAAATGTACCTAACGTACATCTACAGAACTTTCCATCCAACAGGTGCAGAATACACATTTTTTCAAGTGCACATGGAACATTCTCTGGTCTAGACCATGTAACATAAAACAAGTCTTATCAAATTTAAGATTGAAACTGCACTGAGTATCTTTTTTTAACTGCAATAGTTTGAAAATAGAAGTCAAATCAATGAGGAAGATAAAAAATCTGTAAATATGTGGAAATTAAACACACTTCATGAACAACAAATGGATCATAGAAGAAATCAAAGGGAATCCAAATAAATAAAATACAGACCAGGAAAACAATATAAACAATCAACAAAAATTCGGGCTGTTTTTTTTTTTTTCAAAAAGACAAAAAAAAGACAAACCTTTAACTAGACTAAATATGAAAAAATTAAAGACAAAATCAGAAATAAAAGAGAATACATTACAACAGATACTAAAAAAATACAAAGACCATGATGGACTACTATGAACATACAAATATGTGCTAACACTGAACCTAGGATAAATGGATAAATTCATAAAATATACAACCTACCAAGACTTAATGAGATATATAGAAAATACTAACACACCAAAGAGAGAGGATATTGAATCAGCAGTCAAAAACCTCCCAACAAACAAAAGATGAAAACAAAGTCTTCACTGGAAAATTCTACCAAATATTTGAAGAAAAATGAATGTCGATTCTTCTCAAACTTCTCCAAAAAATTGAGGAAGAGGGAACATTTTCAAACTCATTTTGTTATACCATTATTTCCCTGATACCAAAGCCAGATAAGGACACTACAAGAAAACTGTGGACAAATATTCCTGATAAACATAGGTACAAAAATTCTCAACAAAATGTTAGCAAACCAAATTTAACAACAAATTAAAAGAGTCATACACTGTGACCAAGTGAGATTCATCCCTGGGATGCAATGGTGGTTAAACATATGCAAGTCAATCAATGTCATGCATCACATTAATAGAATAAAGAATAAAAATTTTCTGATCAAGAGATGCAGAAATAGCATTTAACAAAACACATCATCCTTTCATAATAAAATTCAACAAACTGGATCTAGAGGAAATATACCTCAATAAAATAAATGCCATATACAATAAACCTACAACTAACATTATATTCAATGGTGAAAATTTGAAAACTTTTACTCTAAGATCAGGAAAAAAACAATGTACCCCATTCTCACCACTCTTATTCAACATAGTACTGGAATTTCTAGCTAGAGCCATTAGACAAGACAAAAAAAAAAAAAAAATGGAAGATACCCAATTTGGAAAAAGAAGTAAAACTGTCATCACTTGAAGATAATATGATCTTATATATAGAAATTCTAAAGGCTAAACCAAAAATTAAAAGTGTTAGAACTAATAAAAAAAGTTAGAAAATTTGTAGAATATAAAATCAACATAGAGAAATTAGTTGTATTTCTATACACTAACAGTGAAACATCTGGAAAAGAAATTAAGAAAACTGTCTCATTCACAATAGCATCAAAAACAATAAAATACATTAAAATAAATTTAACCAAGGAAGAAAAAGAATTGTACACTGAAAACTACAAGACTTTGATGAAAGAAATCAAAGACACTAGCAAAAGGACAGATGTCTTGTGTTCATGAGTAGAAAGAATTAATATTGTTAAAATGTCCATACTACCAAAGTCACCTATAGATTCAATGCTATTCCTCTCAGAATTTCTATGGTATTTTTCACAGAAAAACAATCCTAAAATTTGCACGGAACCCACAAAAAACTGAATAGCCAAGGCAAGCATGAGAAAGAAAAACAAAGCATCACACTCTCTGATCTCAAATTATTCCACAAGGCTACAGTAATTTAAAAACTATGATATTAGCATATACATAGACACAGATCAAGGAAGCAATGGCACTGGGCTATGTTTTGTTTCATTGATCAATGGTCAACTAATAGTTGACAAAGGAGTCAAGAACACAATGGTGAAAGGGTTGTATTCTCAGCAAATGGTGTTGAGCATGCTGTACAGACACATGCAGAGAAATGAATTAGCATCCCATGCAGATGCCAGCCCAGGCCTGAGTTGCTTCTACAGTCCACAGTCAATCTCTCTCCACAGTCATGGTAGCCATCAGGCCCAGTGCAGAGCTGTACAATGGAATAGGCAGAGCTGGAACACTCACTTGCCTCAGGCTGATGTTCATGGTTGAGGTCACGAGAGACAAGGCAGCCACTAAAGCAGTCTTCAATCCACCCTCTCCACACTGTCTGTGGGCAAGCCAGCATACTTACTTCTCCCAAGTGGAGTTCAGCATTCCCACAGCCATTCTGTGAGTCCCAGCAGCCCTCCAACCAGCCAAGAGGATTCATCTTTCCTCTGCAGGATCCCAGGGCCACAGCACCCAATAAGTGGCTTGAACTGCTCACTCCTCAGGGCAAACTTCCTTTTTCCTCTGAGTTGCCTCCCATGTGTCTCAATCTGATTACTTCTCTTCCCTACCTAATTCTATGTGTATCTTTCTTACAACCTTTGTTATACAGGTGTCTTTCTGTCACTTTCCATTTAGTTTTCAGTGAGTATCATTCCCCATGCAGATGTATTTTTTATCATTTCATGGAGGGAAATGAGTTCCACATCCTCTTTATCCTGCTATCTTGATCAACCTTAATTACTATCATCTCTGCTTTGTCAAAATCTTACCCCATTGGGTAATGGGGTGCTTAAACTTTAAAAATTGCTTCTTATGTTTCACGTCTGTTTAATCCAATGACTTACTCTCCACACTTATTGGGGTATAATTGATAAATAAAATTTTAATCTGATGACATTTTAAAAATCTGTCTCATCTTGGCTCAAAATCTCCTTTTTCTATCCCATATTTTATAAACCCCTTCCATTCCAGGCTATATTGAGCTACAGAATTTTTTGTTTCAAAGTATAACTTTCTATATCTTCTCAGCCTTTCTTCTGCCTCTTCTCTTACTCTTGTGAGGAATGTGCCATCTAGTAGGGGTCATTGTTTTATATAATTGACTCTAGGGTAAGATTGCTCTCCTCTCTTTTTAAAATTACTTTTTGTTTCATGTTATACATTTATTGATACATTTGTCTACTATCTTTCTCTCTCAGTGAATGAAAAGCAGAGACTTTTTAAAATCTGGTTTATTTCTCTATCCCTTTGCCAATACTGTTCTTGACAAATAGTAGGTACTCAGTAAATATCTTATTGAGTGAATGAGTCCCTGTTCATCTAGCTCAGTCTATAGATTCTGTGTTTATAGCTGATGAGGGGATTCAGTCTCTCAAAGGTTTCTTGTCATGAGTGATTTTCTTGAAAGATGTAATTAGAGGTTGTGTCCAGCCACCAGATGGAGGCATCATGTCTGCATTGCTCAGTTTCTCTGCTTTGTGTACCTTTTACCCCTATGATCTGGATATTTCTGGTAAGCTTTCAGTGTTGATTTCACCTTCCCTCAGTTCCCTAAATTAGTGCCTGTGGACACAGGGTGGAGTGATCATCCTGGGAAGACTTGAGCAGGATGAGGTAAGCGCTCCATCCTCTCTCTTCAAGGGTCTTCCCCTTTGCCGTAGCACTTGCACAAGTCTCCATGTTGTTTTGCTCAGCAGTCACCCTGCTAGGACATGTAATGCCAGTCTTTATTTCTTATTGACACCTGAAAATTCATAAAATTCTTGGGACTCCTTATCACTCTTCCTCATAGGACAGTTACTGCTTCCTGAAGTCTGCTCGTCTTCTTTTTTAAAATTAAAATATAGTTGATTTACAGTGTTGTGTCAATTTCTGCTGTATAACATTGTGACCCAGTCATACAGATATATACATTTCTTTTTCTCATACTATCTTCCATCATGTTCTATCCCAAGAGATTGGATATAGTTTCTTATGCTGTACAGTAGGACCTCATTGCTTATCCATTCTAAAGGGAGTAGTTTGTATCTACCAACTCCCAAATCCTTGATCATCCCATTTTTTCCCCCTTCACCCTTGGCAACCACAAGTCTGTTCTTTATGTCTTTGAGTGTATTTCTGGTTTGTGGATAGGTTCATTTGTGCCATATTTTATATTCCACATGTAAGTGATATCATATGGTATTTGTCTTTCTCTTTCTGATTTACTTAGTATGAGAATCTCTAGTTGCATTCAGGTTGCTGCAAATGGCATTTTTTCCTTTTTAATGGTTGAGTAGTATTCCATTGTATTTATGTACCACATCTTCTTGATCCATTCATCTGTCATTGGACATTTATGTTGTTTCCATGTCTTGGCTATTGTGAATAGTGCTGGAATGAGCACAGAGGTGCATGTACCTTTTTGAATTGTAGTTTTGTCCAGATATAGACTGTACCACCCTGAATGCTTCCAATCTTTTCTGCTATTCTTTTTTTTTTTTTTTTGTCTTTTTAGGGCCACACCTGTGACATATGGAGGTTCCCAGGCTAGGGGTCTAATCGGAGCTGTTGCTGGTGGTCTACACCAGAGCCACAGCAACACAGGATCCGTAACCCACTGAGCAAGGCTAGGGATCAACGTACAACCTCATGATTCCTGGTCGGATTTGTTTCTGCTGTGCCACGATGGGAACTCCCTTTTCTGCTATTCTTAAGAAGGTGTTATCGCCTCCCCTATCCACAACTTGGTTTTGTTTTGTTTTGTTTTTTCCTATAAACTAAAGGGAACAGGGCTTGTTATGCTGATTCTTCTGGAATTCTTCTTTGGACTATTTTCACTCTGATATCCACCCTCAGTAATGAGGAAAGCAGGAAAGGATCATAAGTAAGGATATGATCATAATCCATTGGAGAGAAAGCTAGGCAAACAATGTGACAGTAATGATAAATCATTTTGTTTTAAACCTTGCTAGTCTGTACCAGTTCTGAGGAGCTCAAGTGTACAGCCCAATTACTGCTTCTGGAGTTTCCCTAAGAATTCCAATGAGACCCAGGCCATAAACTCATCCCCAAACTTTGCTTTTTCAGCTTTTAATCCCCAGACATTGAATAAACCTTATTCCTTGAATAAATATTATTCCCACCACCTATCACCCATTGCAGCAGAACCAGAACTTCTATAAAGGCCTGTTTCTTAGCACACGTTGAGGAACATGATCAACAAGGGTGGAAGAATTAAAAGGAAAAATCAATTACACTCTCAGGTCTTCATGTTCAGTATTCCAAAAGTCATAAACAGTAGAGATCAGAAAGTGACTTCTGTAGCTCTGTGCCCTCACAAACCTGGCAGAGATGCTGTAAAAGAAGCACTACTTCTCTTGAGGTGAGCATATTCTTGTTCTGTGAGGATGTCTCTTCTCCCCAAAGGATTTTGAAATCAAGTGATAAGCTTGCTCACCAGAGTCAAGAGAGTTTTCTGACTGATGGGAAGAAATCTCAATCTCTTCCTAAATTCAGAATCTACACACTCAATTGAAGACCATAATTACCTTAATTCCTAAACTAAATCCCCCTTTTTTACTAAACCCTGATAGGGTTCCGTACTTGAAGATACCAGACAAAAAACTGGGTTAATCCACCAAATCTGGCAGTGATTTTTATAAATAATCCCATGCCTACAAATAGAAGCCACACTATAAACTTCTACTGTCCACAAATTTAAAGACTAGCAAGGCTTATGTTTAAAACCATACACTCAAACCACTTCAAGACATGTTTTCTTGCTAGTCCTATGTATTGATTCCTCAAGGTTATCAGGCTAGTATAATATGCATTGGGTTTGTGAGAGAAAATCAGATTCCTTGTCATTCCAGATTATGATCCAGTTAAAATAGCAAGACACAAAATTTTAGGCCACCAACATAGCAATACTTCATTTAGTTAAGAATCATCAGTGGAATCTACTTAATTACAAAAGAGAAATGGTTTCTTTACTGTGGCAAAATTATACCAATCAAATGATCAAGACTAACATCATCACAAATTATGGGCTTTCATCAGATGTGAAAAACTGAGAAGTACTTATCATCTACATATATAGTATTCCTGACAAAGAGATAAATCCTAAATCTAATCATGAGAAAACAATCAGATGGCCCAAATTCATTCATAAAAATATTAAATTGTACTTTTCAATAATGTCAATGTCATGGAAACCAATGAAAGGCTGAGGAACTGTTCCAGATTAAAGGAAACTAAAGACACAAATGCAATGTCGATCTTGGATTAGAACATGGATCAGAAAAAATAATTGTTATAAAGGGCACTTCTGGAGCAACTGGTAAAATTTGAATATGGACTGTAATGCACCAATGCTAAATTTCTTGAATTTGATGATTATAATTACCTAGGAGAATGTCTTTGTTCTTAGTATACATATACTGAGGTATTAAGAAATGTTGGTTCATTGTGTCATTGGCTTACTCTCAAATGGTTCTTTAAAAAGTAATAATTACATTAATTTGCACATGCTTATGGGGAGAGATAAAGCCTATGTGTAAAATGTTAATACTTTTTGAATCTAGATGAAACATATAAGTATTCATTGCCTTATTCTTGAAGGTTAAAAAAATTTTTTATAGGTTAAAAATTTTCAAGTTAAAACACTAAAATATAAATTCAGAGCACATAAAAAATTAAATATAGAAAATATGCACAAGAGTTATATTAAGGATCCAAATATCAGTTTTACTACTGGTGATACTAGCTAGGTTGGATAAAATGAAGACTAAAAACACAAAACATTCTTCCTACTCTTTCCTGAAGTGACTTACTGAAGATAGACAGCTGGAGAATGCTAAGCTTTTCTCAAGCTCCCTCATCACATTTTTCCTGAGAAAAATATACTTCTCTAACGGGTTTAACAGCATAGAGCATAGTCTCTCTTTTTTAAGCTTCTTATACTGTCACTTGGAACATATACACAATAGTTTTTATTACTAGAGTTTCTGTTTTTGAAAAGTCTCTGTTCATTATTGATATTTTTGGCCTACTCATCATTATCATCTCATACTTTATCATGAAAGTATGAAAGAATACTAAAATATTTTCATACATAGTTTTTCTGCATCCTCTACCTGCCAATTCTAATACTGTCAGTCTTTCAGTACTTACATGTTTTCTGTCCTGTTTCTGTTGAGAGGCATTCACTATAATTACCCAGTTTCTCATTTTTTGGCAAACTTATTTCTTAAGTCATGTTTATTTTCATCTTTGAGAATCCTATTCTGAGCCAATTCTAAGCAAATTTCCAAATTGTTGTCAGCCATATGATCCCTTATACAGGGACAATCTCACACTCTTCAATTATTTTGGCTCATAGCAGGTGTCTCAGACCCAGATTTCCCTCTCTTTGCTTTTTTGAAAGTTGATATTCCCTTGATTCTGCTATAGGAATCTGGCTGACTTTAGGGAAATTCTCACTGCCTCTTGGCCCAGAAAGCGTCTCTGCCACTCTGGTTTAGTAACTCAGTCAGCTGCTCCAGCCATTGCTCCAAGCCTCTGGAGCTTTGATTCCTTCCACACTGGTCCAGCTTCCAAGTACTTCCACCTCAGCTCCTGGCCATGAATATGGAATCCCTAGCCCCTAGAAAATCCAGACTTGTTTTGTTACTGTCATTTTTAAGTGATCGCTGACTTTAGTGATATTCCCTCAAAGTGGTACATCTCATCTGTTACTTAAACTGAACTGTCAGTTCATCTTTGCTTATTTCTCCTCCTGTGAAAGTCTTGCATGCCCTAGATTGTAAAAGCATTCCCTTCAGAATGCATTTGAATTTTATTCCTCAAAAGACTGACAGTGTTTTGACTTCTGACAAATTGCTGATGACCAATGTGACTTTTCCCCTATTTACATTTCCAGGTGGATGACAAGGATTTTTTACTGTTTTAGTTAAGTTTTTGTTTTAGCTCTTTTTCCATAAATAGGTGGGGCTTAGTTAATTTAGTAAAAAGGAGGTTATTTTAGCATCCCCCTCTGCATAGACTGAAGACCATATCTTCATTCTCATATCCCACATCTGGGACTTCTACTCTTTTATACTCCTGTCTATCAGCTCCTGATTTTTCTTTTGCTTTGAGCTTCATCTAAGTTCTGACAGCTAAGGAGATCTCATTTTTTCCTTAGTGTTAAGTTTACCCACATGTTCAATGTGTTTATAGCATGGGGTTTGGAGAAGAAGTTGTAGTTTCTATTGTCTATTTTATTTCAATCCCAATTTTTCTAGCTATTCTCACCCCCGAGGAGAAGTTTCCATCCCTGACCAGGGAACTTCATTTATGCCACAACCTGGTCTCTCCTATTAACTACAACATTCCCAGTATCTAAAGCAGTATATGACACATATTAGAGACTCAGTGTTAGTGGAATTAACCCTAGCCACCACTCAAAATTTTCCTGCTTAACCTCTTCCCAATCATTTGTTCATGCCTCCAAAAAGGAGGAAAAAAAAACTTCTCTATTGATAACTCTTTCAAAAATGTAAGATTGCTTTTTTCCAAGTGTTAAGTTTAAAATTGCACCAAAAAGAGTCTCCTTGATCTCATTGGTCTGTATAAGTACATGTGACCATCTCTGAGTCAATTACACTGGCCAGAATTATGGTCTTCACTAATTGGCTTAAGCCAAACAAGATCCATCCATATTACTGAGGATAAGAAGAATCCACTTAAATCAGTTTTTTAAGATTGTGAAAGAAGTAGTTCTTACAAGGAATATTCTGGTACAGTTGCCATGAAAAAAAAGTGGCCTACACACTAGTATCTCCAACAGCTGTCCACTATATCACTCAAACTTTAAGACAGGATCTTCCATATGACAGATTCAGTCCAAGAAGGTCAAGTGACTCACATAGGGCATTAACGATTGATTAACATAGCACAAAATTAACATATTAATTTCCCAAAAGGCTAAAACTGGAATGAAATATCCAACTCTTCTACTTATTATTTAATTCTTATTTAATTCAATTAGTATTATTTAATTTCTTGGTACACATTCATTCATTCATCAGCAAATATGTATTTTTTCATCTACTATGGGCCAGACATGTGCTGTACCAGGTATTAAGGCTACAGCAGTAAACTATACAAACAAGGTCCTAATCCTAACAAAGTTTATATTCTAGTGTGAAGAATAGTAGTAAGTCTATGAATAAGTTCTTGTATACCATAATGTTGGGTAGCAACAAATAAATAAATAGGGAAAGTCAGTGAATAGAGAGTGACAAGGAGTGATATGTTGTGAAATGTAGTAGAGAAGGCTCCACTTGGAAGGTGCAGTTGAGCAGAGACTTGGGTGAAATAAGAGTGAGATAAAAGGATATCTGTAGGGAATTGTAGGCAGAGAGAACAGCAAATCAGAAAGGGATGTCTCCAAGGGAATTGTAGGCAGAGAGAACAACAAAGAAGAAAGGTCTTATGGCAGAAGCATGCTTGGCTAGTTTGTTGAAGAGCAAGGAGATAATGTAATATGATAAAAAAAAAACAAAAACATAGGTTGTATAGTCTTGGAAAAATTAATCAACCTCTCATAAATATAGTATCCTCCTTTGTAAACAGGAGATAACCTCCTTCATACTATGGATAAAAGGGAACTATGCACACAGTCTTCCGACACAGAGTAGGTGTTTCACCAAAGATGATATCTTTCTTTTAATGCCCTTCCTCTTTCTCATGGGTACAGTTCTCACCAAAGTCATGTTAGGACACTAATTAACATAGCTTCAGTTTGCCTTTATAAAACTTTTCAGTTTGAAGGCAGCTGCTGTTTGAGTGTCCAAACCATGTGGTTTTTGTGACCCTTTTGTTCATGATCCTGTTACACTAACCACAATCCATAAAGGAGACTGCAACACACTACCTTTTTCACTCAAGTGTTTGTTGTATTTTTTTTAAAAAAAAAAAACTAAGCAGGTTGTGTGGGTGTCTGATCATATGAGTCAAAGTTTCCAACCAGAATATAAATAAAATCCAGCACTTGGTCAAAAGAAGCCAGTGTCAGTTGCTATAAACCAGACTGCATGGTGTACCATAAATCCTTGTGAACTATTGAAATCCATTCTCTATTAATGTTTCTAAATGCATTAGAATAATATTTTGTTTGCTTCCTACATTGCTAGCTTTTTCTAGCTAGCCAGGTGTCACTTTTCACATAATTTCTTCTGTCTATGTCATATACATATATGAATATATGTGAGGGGGTATATAAATAAATAAACTAACTAGATAAGCTCGTTAGTTTAAGAATATTTATTTGACTGGGTTTTTTACAAATCCCCTTATGGCACTGGTTTTGAACATCAGCCCCACAAAATCCAAGAGACATGTAGGGAGCAGACATGTATGTGGGCTGAGATATGGGCTTGAGCCACCTCTATTTCAACTGGAACTTTGGTTTTTATCTATTTTACATAGTTAGTAAGATTTCATTTCAATAAAGAGTCCTGATAATTAAAAAAAAAAAATTGAAAATGTCTTGGGAGTTCCTGCTGTGGTTCAGCAGGTTAAAAACTCAACCAGGGGACTTCCCTTTGTGGCTCAGCAGAAACGAATCTGACTAGTATCATGAGGACACAGGTTTGATCCCTGGCCTTGCTTAGTGGGTCAAGGATCTGGCATTGCTCTGAGCTGTGGTGTAGATTGCAGATGTAGCTCGGATCTAGCATTGCTGTGGCTGTGTGCAGGCCAGTGGCTACAGCTCTGATTTGACCCCTAGCCTGGGAACCTCTATATGCAGCAGGTAGGGCCCAAAAAAAAGATTGAAAAAAAAAAACCTGACTAGGATCCATGAGGATGTGGGTTTGATCTCTGGCCTTACTCAGGGAGATGGTGATCCTGTTGCCATGAGCTGCAGCATAGATGGCAGATGTAGCTCAGAACTGGTGTTGCCATGGCTATGGTGCAGGCCAGCAGCTGCAGCTCTGACTCAGTCCCTAGCCTGGGAATTTCCATATTCTGCAGGCATGGCCCTAAAAAGAAAGTCTTCAGGGGAACTCTGACTCCACCTCCTCCTAGCTTTGAAACTTAGGTATTTAACTTAAGTGTTCCACCTCAGTGTCCCCATCATAAATTAGGGCTAACAATGATGCCTCCTCTATAAGCTTGTTGTTGTGATATTTAAATTAGTACATAGGTCTAATATATAGAACTATATCTAATTAGTATCTATATGTGTGAATATGTGTCTAGCACATTCGAAGTGCTATGTACACACTAGCTACTATGGTACTGTAACTTTCAAACCAAAAAAGTTTGGCCACACCCACAGCATGCAGAAGTTCTAGGACCAGGGATCAAACCTGTGCCACAGCAGTGACAATTCCAGATCCTTAATCTGCTGAACCACCAGAGAAATCCTCAAACATTTTTTAAAATTAATCTTGTGTGGAGTCCATATGTAAAAAACAAATTTAAAGAACACGTAAGTTTTTTTACTTGCCCCCATGTATTTCCTGGGAATCAGAGGACTTCAGAAGGGTTGGAAATCCTCCACAGTAAACCCTGAAAGGAAGCCCCTAACTCTAAGGAAAGAAAGGCTTTCTTCAGTGTACGACTCATTTACATTTAGTAAATTGCATTTACAGTGTGCATCCACATTTACTATTTACTAAACCAAATTACAACGATGCCTAAGAGGCATCTCAAACATATTTAAATAAACTTCTTGATTTTCTCCCCTTTGTCCCCACAACCGAGTCCATTTCTCTCCACCTTCTCATTGTAGTAAATGACCCCACCTTTCAATTTGTTTTGAAACCAATCTCTAGATTTCATCCTGTCTCTCACCTCATATTTATTATGAGCTGCTTAAAACCTTTCAACATTATCCCATTTCATGTAGCATAAAAGTCAAACTATTTACTTTGACCATTTAAAGCTGGATGTGATTTGATCTTATGCTTGCCATCTTCTTCAGTTTTGTTTTGAATCCCTCACTGATTGCTTTTCTTTCTGGAATATGACAATTTGCTTACCTCCTTGGGGTTTTATACTTGAATCTTTCCATCTAGTTCAATCCCTGTGGTAGGGTTTTCCATTATTTTCAGTGAATGCATTTCTAACATCTGGAGCTCCAACACTGACCTAATATTATAAGAACGCTTCCATGTTAGGTATTCTTTGCTAATCTTTTCAAAAACTTCTTAGGGATTATATATCCACCAGTCACTTCACTTAGCAGCTTTAAAAGAAAAAAAAGAGCTGTCCAGAACAAAACCAAAGGCCAGATCATTGAGGGGTTGTTTTTTTGTTTTTGTTTTTGATGCACTAGGGAACATACAAGGAACAAATCCTTGATCCTGGAGACAGTAAGTTTTAAAGCAAAAGTGTCTTGGTCAGTTCCTCATTTTAGATAGATTTCTCTGTCACTCACATGGAGGCTGTTTCATCTCCATTCTACAGATGAGAAGTGTTAGGCTAAAGTTCAGTAAACACGCAGAATAATTTTTATTTGATAAATAAAAATTATGAGGGATAAACTTGAATTATAAGCCAGACTTGAATCCTGATTTTTCTACTTTTAACTTCACAATTATTTCCTTTATTAAGTGAAAGTGATGGGTTCTCTTAGGCTAACCATCTCTTTATTGTTTCCTTTAAAATTATTTACTAGCATGCTTAAAATGTGCTTTTCTAGGTCTTGGGTATAAAGAAATAAAGAAAATCCTATCCTGCCCTTTAGAGTTCACAGTCTTTTATGTTTTAGCTTCAGTTTGATTTCCAATGAGTCTTTTACAAATCTGTTTCTCTCCCCACTGAAATGATGATCTCTTCCCTTCCCCACTCTTCTCTGGGGTGAAGGGAACACCAAGGTACAGTATCCTTCTGTAGCATTTGTATGGAAATTGCCCATGTTTTGGTTTGAAAGAAGCCTAGCCATTTTGTGGCAGCTAAATGGGCTTGGAGGACAAATAGGAATTTGACTAACAGCTACACTTGACGTTGTTCCTACATCAGAAACAAGTGTTCTAATGATTCTGGTTACACAAACCATCACAAAGTTTCCAAGAGAAGAGAAACTGAACCTATGAGGCTAGGAACTTCACCCAAAAGGAGCATGTGTCCAGAGCACTCAATAGCTTCTTTAATATTGAAAGCTAGGAAAAGAAAACATTTAAGCATGCTCAGAGGTTTGAGAGTCATTCATTGTGTCATCTCTGAAAACATTGCATTAACCCCAAGGATCATAATAACATTTTTGGTTTGAGGACCATTTTAATTATAGGAAATATGATTTATACAGTGAATAGTGTAGAGTCATATATCAGATGCACAATAAATGTAATGATGGAAAGTAATGATTAATCGTGCTAAACACTTTAATAGGACTTGCAGCTTTCTCAAACCACATTCTTTTTAACCTTGTAAGAACAAAGTGGTTACATGGGGAGCAGGTAATCATGTGACACCTGAAGAAAACTAAAGCACAGAAGGCTAATGTTTTTAGAGTATTCATGACTATGTATTTCCTATTAAATTGTACTCATGTGGTAGAATGAACCAAAGCACAGATTCAGAACTCCGAGTACAGACCTTTGTATGCTACTTCATTTGTACTTTTACTATTAGAAGTCTGAGTGAACAACAAAGAGCACTGGGGATATTCTGTAAAATTTATCTAGGTTCACACTTATTGCCTCTTAATTTATATCAAATATTGGCTTTGCTTCTCCAAGTCAGGAATTTTGTGTCAGAATTTTAAAAGTGCTATCGTCAAGCAATAACATGGTCAAAATCCTACAGAGAGTCCACCTTTGACTACAGACCAGGTAATTGCTGCATTTAAAAAACTATAGGTGTATTATTTAGTTTTTGAATGCTTTACTTTATTAGGATGTATATGGAGATTTCTAAGATATTCCCAGGCTAGGGTCCGAATTGTAGCTGAAGATATTGGCCTATGCCGACAAGGCTCGATGCTTAACCCACTGAGGAAACCAGGGATCAAACCATCATCCTCATGGATGCTAGTTGGGTTTATAACCCACTGAGCCACAATGGGAACTCCCAAATATGCTTCTTAATAGGTACCTTGAAATTATATTGAAGAGGTCAATTCATAATTGTCTCCATTAAGTTTTTAGCAATATCCACTCTTTTTTGCAAAGCTTATCAGAGTGAGTTTTAATAAGATTTTTTTCTGTACTTTTCTCTGCTAAATCACTGAAAACATTTTAAATCACCCAAATTACATATACTTTCCTTAAAAAGCCTTAGGTCATTGCATTAAAAGATTGGTAAATGTCAAAAATAGTTTATGGGATGATCTTTCCAACTAGCTAAAAGTGTTAAAATAACCCCAGTATGCCCTTCTTTGCTGTGGAAACTTCATGCTGAGTGTGTCTTAGTGGCCTATTTTCTCATATGGGAAAGATGATACTTATATATCCCATGTCATTATTTCTTATAAAAGTTACATTTTTTAGTGTTAAAATCTGAATTGTTTTTCTTTTTAGAACAGAAAATCTATGCTATAGAAATAAAGTCAGTTGTTAAGGTAAATTTTTAAAGAGTGATATTGTCAGCTTTTTAGATATGATCTTGAGCCTATGGAAAGATTAAACAGAAAACTCACATGTCTTTGAGCCACACTGTAGTGGTAGAGATGTCCTAGAATAAGAGAGTCTGAGGTCATACCTTAACTCATTTTTCCTGTGCATGAACTTGAGCAAGTCACTTAATACTTCCATACCTCAATTTCTACATGTATAAGAACCATAAGTTTCTATTACATAAGATTATAAGGATTATTAGGAGACTACATGGAGAAAACTGAAAAGAGTGCCTATCAACTTGGTTGTTGGAGTTCCCAATGTGGCTCAGCTGGTTAAGAACCTGACTAGTATCCATGAGGATGTGGGTTCTATCCCTGGCCTTGCTCAGTGGGTTAAGGACTGAGCATTGACACAGGCTGTGGCATAGGTTGCAGATGTGGCATGGATCTGGCATTGCTGTGGCTATGATGTAGGCTGGCAGCTCTGATTTGACCCCTAGCCCAGGAATTTCCATATGCCACAAGTATGGCCCTAAAAAGAAGAAAACAACACTTGGTTGTCAATAAATGGTAGATATTATTTTAATTGTTGTGATTTACTTATTTTTTGACATATATTAGAATAAGTTTTTTACCTTGTGTGCAAAAGTACCTAACTGTAATAACTGGCAGTTTTCTTTAATTTTAATTATTTTTTATCATGTTTATCTCTTAAGTGAGGCCACATCATGGTAGCCAGTCTTCAGATATCCCATCTTCCACTGACTTATCTAACTATCCTTTGCCCTACAGACTTGAGACAGTTGACCATAGTAAAGATAGCCAACTTTGTTTAACAAGTAATCTTCACTTTTAAAATATATTCAATTTCCTTGGATATTTATGCTTTACTCTGTTGAGAGAATGAATCATACTAAGGCCCCACTTGGGAAATATTTACGTGTGTGTTGAATTTTTCTTGATTCAATTCATTCAGTAAATACCTATTGAGCACCTAGTGCTCCCTACCCTCAAGAAATTTAAAGTCCATTAAGGAGAAAGGCATAAAGAGAAGCCATTCAAGCACGTATTTCTCTCTTAAAGCTGATTTTGAGATAAAGCCTTACATGCAGATGGCTTATTTGAGAATGTAAAGCAGGAAGCTAGTGTGAGGAACAGGGGAACTCAACAGGGAAAGAGAAAAAAGAAAACAACTGAAGCATGTATTATAAAATTGGCCACTGCTTCAGGAAATTGTTGTTTGATTTTATTGACAGAGGAACTCAATGGGGAAAGAGAAAGAAAAGAATAACAATTGCAGCATATGTTATAAAATTGGCCACTGCTTCAGGCAATTGTTTGATTTTATGGGATGTTCTAAAGAATCTTATGAAAAATGTCTAGAGCTATCTGCCCTGGAGACCAAGAAGGATGAATTTATCCATTGGTTCCCGTATTCCATTGATCAAGTGTGTCCTCGCCAGCCTAACTCTCTCAAAGTTTCTAACTGCATCCTGTAAGTGTTGAACTAATATCCATAGATATCTCCTACTCTGGCATCAGAGAATTCATGCAGTGGAAAACAAGAGGGACATATCACGAAGCTCAAGATGAGGCATGATCAAGTTTCAGCGTCATGAAGACTGTCAAAATCTGAGCAGATCTGGCTGTTCCTACATTGGTTGGTGCAAAATATGGGCCTAGAAAATGTGAATTATGCACAAGGTTGTCTGATACAATCCACCTCTCACATCCCTCCGATCTGTTCAAGCTCTTCATTACATCCAATATATCTCAGGGTCTGCTTCAATGAGGTGGCCAGCTATAATATCTGCAAGGCTTTATTAATACAAGGAGATTAGACGACAAAACTGACATCCTTGTGGTTGTGACTGTTCCAAGGCAAGAGTTGATATTCATTATTTCCCTCTCCCACCATACATTTTAGATTTTCTCATTTTTGTCGGCATTCCAACTTACCTACATATCCTGGAGAATAGATGTAGACCATCATTCTTGTGAAATATAAACCCTTTCTCTTGTCAGGAAGTGAATGCTGTCATTGCCATTCATTATTAACACTGGGCATGGAAACAGCAAGAGATGGACCCGGAAAGTACCCTGGATTCCAGGCATCCTCTTCTCAACCTGTATTTCCTAGAAACAACCCTATCTCTCCCTGGAAATCGGGCTAATCATGGCCATCTTTTTAATTGTTTAATTCTTTGCCTGCTGTTCCAATGTCATACTGAACAACAGAATTCTTACTTTGTCCTCTGGTGAGAGCCTTTCTCCTAGGGCCTCTGATCAAGCAGAAGTTAATGTTATGGCAAGACAGCCTAATCCTATTTCCTTTTCTTTGTTGTCAGATCCATCAGTTGAGGATATAGCCCTCATTTAGTTACTGTTTATTCAACATGCATACTGTATCCTAGAGGACAGCACCCCAAGTCAATACTCAGCCAATGTTATCCCCAAGCTAGCACATTTGTTGCACTTTCTTTAAACAACTATACCTGTGTCATATGGAAGTTCTTGGGCCATGGGTAAATTAAAGCTGCAGCTGCAACCTATGCCTCAACTTGCAGCAATGCAAGGTCCTTAACCCACTGAGCAAGGCAAGGAATTGAACCCACATCCTCATAGAGACAGTGTCAGGTTTTTAACAAGCTGAGCCACAATGGGAAATCCTGCTGAGCTTTTTATTTTTCTTTCAAATCAACTTTATTCAGGTGTAATTTATACAGAATAAAATGTACATGTTCTGACTAATGATATTTTTTTTCTTTTTAGGGCCACACTTGTGGCATATGCAAGTTCCTAGGTTAGAGATCACATTGGAGCTGCTCTGAGGCCTACGCCACAGCCATGGCAACACTGGATCTGAATTGCATCTGTGAGTTACACCAGATCTTTAACCCACTGAGTGAGGCCAGGGATTGAACTTGCATCCTGAGAGAGACAGCCTCAGTCCTTAACCTACAGAGCCACAATGGGAACTCTGAAGTTTTTTTTTTAATGATTTTTATTTTTTCCAGTGTAGCTGGTTTACAGTGTTCTGTCAATATTCTACTCTATAGCAAAGTGACCTGTCACCCATAAATATATACACTCTTTTTCTCACATTATCCTTCATCATGCTCCATCACAATTGACTAGAATAGTTCCCAGTGCTATACAATAGGATCTCATTGCTTATCCATTCCAAAGGCAATAGTTTGCATCTATTAACCAGATTCCCAATCTATCCCACTCCCTCCCCCTCTTCCTTGGCAACCACAAATCTGTTCTCCAAGTCTATGAGTTTCTTTTTTGTGCAAAGTTTCATTTGTACTATATATTAGATTCCAGATATAAGGGATAACATGTAGTATTTGTCTTTCTCTTTTCTGACTTGTTTCACTCAGTATGAGAGTCTCTAGTTCCATCCACATTATGCAAATGCCATTATTTTGTTCTTTTTATGGCCGAGTAGTATTCCATTATACTACATCTTCTTAATCCATTCATCTGTTGATGGACATTTAGGTTGTTTCCATGTCTTGACTATTGTGTATAGTGCTGAAATGAACATATGGGTGCATGTGTCTATTTCAAGGAAAGTTTGGTCCAGATATGTGCCCAAGAATGGGATTGCTGAGTCATATGGTAGTTCTATGTATAGTTTTCTAAAGTACCTCCATACCATTCTCCAAAGTGGTTGTACCAATTTACATTCCCACCCACAGGAGGTTTCTCTTTTCTCTACACCTTCTCCAGCATTTGTTATTTATGGACTTATTAATGATGACTGGTGTAGGTGTCACTTCATAATAGTTTTGATCTGCATTTCTCTAATAATCAGGAATGTTGAGCATTTTATCATGTGCTTGTTGGACATATGTATCTCTTCCTTGGAGAAATGTCTATTCAGGTCTTTTGCCCATTTTTCAATTGGGTTGTTGGCTTTTTTGCTGTTGAGTTGTATAAATTGTTCATATATTTCAGAGATTAAGCCCTTGTCAGTTGCATCATTTGAAACTATTTTCTCTCATTCTGTCAGGGTTTTTTTTTTTTTTATGATTTCCTTTGCTGCACAAAATCTTATCAGTCTGATTAGGTCCCATTGGTTTATTTTTGCTCTTATTTCTGTTGCTTTGGGAGACTGACCTGAGAAAATATTCATAAGGTTGATGTCAGAGACTGTTTTGCCTGTGTTCTCTTCCAGGAGTTTCATGGTGTCTTGTCTTACATTTAAGTCTTTCAGCCATTTTGAGTTTACTTTTGTGCATGGTTTGAGGGTGTGTCTGGTTTCATTGATTTGCATGCAGCTGCCCAGGTTTCCCAGCAATTTTTGCTGAAAAGACTGTCTTTTTCCCATTTTATGTTCTTGCCTCTTTTGTCAAAGATTAATTGACCATAGGTATCTGGGTTTATTTCTGGGTTCTCTTTTCTGTTCCATTGGTCTGTCTGTCTGTTTTGGTACCAGTACCACACTGTCTTGATGACTGTGGCTCTGCAATATTGCCTGAAGTCTGGGAGAGCTATGCCTCCCGCATGGTTTTTGTTCCTCAGGATTGCTTTGGCAATTCTGGGTCTTTTGTGTTTCCGTATAAATGTTTGGATTGTTTGTTCTAGTTCTGTGAAAAATGTCATGGGTAATTGTGTAGGGATTACATTGAATCTTTAGATTGCTTTGGATAGTATGGCCATCTTCATATTAATTCTTGCAATCCATGAACATGGTATATATTTCCATTTCTTTGAATCCTCTTTAATTTCTATGATTAATGTTTTATAGTTCTCAGCATATAAGTCTTTCACCTCCTTGATCAGGTTTATTCTTGGATATTAATTTTTTGGGGTGTGACTTTAAAAGGTATTGCATTTTTGTATTCTTTTTCTAATATTTAATTGTTAGTATACGGAAATGCAACCATTTTCTGAATGTTAATCTTATATCCTGCTACTTTGCTGAATTTATGGATCAGTTTGAGTAGTTTTTTGTGTGAAGTCCTTAGGGTTTTCTATATATAGTATCATGTCATCTGCATACAGTGACAGTTTTACCTCTTTTCTTCCTATATGGATGCCTTTTATTTCTTTTGTTTGTCTGACTGCTTTGTTTAGGACTTCCATACCATGTTGAATAAAAGTGGTGAGAGTAGACATCCTTGTCTTGTTCCAGATTTTAGTGGGAAGGCTTTCAGCTTTTCTCCATTGATTATTATATTTGCTGTGGGTTTGTCATTAATGGCTTTGATTATGTTAAGGTATGTGCCCTCTATGCCCACTTTGGTAAGAGTTTTTATCATGAATGGATGTTGGACTTTGTCACATGCTTTTTCTGCATCTATTGAGATAATTATGTGGTTTTTTACTTTTCTTTTGTTAATGTGGTCTATGACATTAATTGCTTTGCATATGTTGAACCATCCTTGTGAACCTGGGATGAATCCCACTTGGTCATGGTGTATGATCTTTTTTATATGCTGTTGGATTCGGTTGGCTAAAATTTTGTTGAGAATTTTTGCATCTCTATTCTTCAAAGATATTGGTCTATAGTTTTCATTTTTGGTAGTATATTTGTCTGGTTTTTGTATTAGGGTGGTGGTGACTTCATAGATTGTCCTTGGGAGTATTCCTTCTTCTTCAACCTTTAGGAAGAGTTTAAGAAGTATGGGTAT
The DNA here is from genome assembly GCF_054392235.1 of Sus scrofa. NCBI lineage: Eukaryota > Metazoa > Chordata > Mammalia > Artiodactyla > Suidae > Sus > Sus scrofa. Next base: position 51,502,697 of record NC_139387.1, on the reverse strand, counting down.
AAATTCCTCTTTGTATGTTTGGTAGAGTTCACCTGGATTTTTGTTTGTAGGAAGAGTTTTTATTACATAGTCAATTTTATTTCTAGTGATTGGTCTGTTGAGTTGATCTATTTCTTCTTGATTCAGTTTTGGTGGGCTCTAAGTCTCTAGAAACTTGTCCATGTCTTCTAAATTGTCAAATTTGTTAGCATACCATTGTTCATAGTATTCTCTTCTAGTTTTTTGTACTTCTTCAGTATCCATTGTGATTTCTCCTTTTTCATTTGTTATTTTGTTTATTTGGGTTTTTTCTCTCCTCTTCATAGTGAGTCTAGCCAGAGGTTTGTCAATTTTGTTTACCTTTTCAAAGAACCAGCTCTTTTTTTTCCTATTGTTTTTTATATCTCTATTTTATTGATTTCTTCTCTGATCTTTATGATTTTTTTTTGTCCTGCTGTCTTTAGGGTTTTTTTGTTGTTATTCTTCTTTTTCTAATTCATTTAGGTGGTGGGTTAAGTTGTTGATTTGAGATTTTTCTTCTTTTTTGAGGAAGGCCTGTATTGCTGTGAATCCCTGTAAGCACTCCTTATGTGTCATCCCATAGATTTTGAATGGTTGTGTCTTCATTATCATTTGTCTCAAGGTATTTTTCAATTTCCTTTTTGACTTCCTCATTGACCTATTGGTTTTTTAGTAGCATGTTGTTTAGTCTTCATATAGGTAGTTTTTTCTAATTTTTTTTCCTGTGGTTGATTTCTAGTTTCATGCCATTGTGGTAAGAGAGGATACTTGAAATAATTTCTATATGCTTAAATTTGTTGAGGTTATCTTTGTGCACCAGTATGTGATCAATCCTTGTGAATGTTCCATGTGCACTTGAGAAGAATATATATTATAATTTTTGGATGTAATGTCCCCAAAATGTTAATTAAGTCCAAATTTTCTACTGTGTAATTTAGGACCTCTGTTGCCATACTGATTTTTTTTCTAGAGGATCTCTCCATTGATGTGAGTGGGGTGTGAAAGTCTCCTACTATGATTGTGTTCCCATCAGTTTCTCCTTTTATATCTGTTAGTATTTGTTGTAGGTACCTGGGTGCTCCTATATTAGGGGCATATATATTGATGATTGTAACATCCTCTTCTTGAATGGATCCTTTAACCATTAAATAGTGTCCTTCTTTGTCTTTATTTATGACCTTCATTTTAAAGTCAATTTTGACTGATATAAGTATTGCAACTCCTGTTTTCCCTGTCTTGTCCATTCACATGAAGTATCTTATCCCATCTCTTCTCTTTCAATCTATATGTGTCCTTTGCCCTAAGATGGGTCTCTTACAGACAGCGTATTGTAGGCCTTTGCTTTTTTAACCAATCTTCCATTCTGTGTCTTTTGATTGGAACATTCAGTCCATTGATATTTAAGGTAATTATTGATAAATATGTATTTATTGCCATCTTAAACCTTGTTTTCCAGTTGATTCTGTTTCTCCTTTGTTCCTTTCTTCTTTTTTTTTTTTTTTTTTTTTTGGTTTGGATGATTTCCATTTATTTTATGCTTGTGTACCTTTCTTTTAAGTTTTTGTGAATGTAATGTTTGATTTTGATTTGTGGGTTGCCCTGTTTTTTAAGTATGTATTAACCCCTTCCTATGTCTGTTTGCTTTAGCCTAATAGTTGTATAGGCTCAAACCCATTGTTTTTTTAAAAAAAGCCGAGAATTTCTCACTTTCCTTCCCCACAGTCTATGATTTTGAAGCCCTTTTTTTAACATATTCCTGTTTGTCTTTTTGCTGTTCCTTGTGTTTATTGTCACTTTTACAGTACTTTTTCTTTTTCCTTTTCACTTTTTAGATCTGTATACTGGCTTAGTTAAGTGTTAGCTTTCCAATTGTCATTTCCTCCATCCTATTTATTCTTACTTCTTTTTTATTTAGAGAAGACCTTTCAGTATTTCTTTTAGAATGGGTTTAGCATTGCTGTACTCTTTTACTTTTTATTTTTTGGAGTAATTCTTTATTTCTCCTTCTATTTTATTTTTTATTTTTATTTATTTTTTGTTTGTTTGTTTGTTTGTTTTGTCTTTTTAGGGCCACACCCATGACATATGGAGACTCCCAGGCTAGGGGTTGACTTGGAGCTGCAGTTGAAGGCCTTCACCACAGCAACACAGGATTCAAGCTGTGTGACCTACACAGCTCAGAGCAACACCAGATCCTTAACCCACTGAGTGAGGTCAGGTATCAAACCCGTGTCCTCATGGATGCTAGTTGAGTTTGTTAACCACGGAGCCACAATGGGAACTCCTCCTTCTATTTTAAATGATATTCTTTCTGGGTAGGGTATTTTAGGCTCCAAATTTTTCCCTTTTATAACTTTGATTATATCTTGCCATTCTCTTCTGACCTGTAGTGTTTCTATAGAGAAATCAGCTGATAGGCTTATGGAGGTTCCCTTATAATCAATGCTCTGTGTTTCTCTTGCTGCATTTAGAATCCTCTTCTTTTTGTTATTTTTATTATAATATGTCTTGGTGTGGGCCTGTTTAGGTTCAACTTGATTGGGGCCATCTGGGTTTCCTGTATCCTGATATCTGTTTCCTTTAGATTTGGAAAGTTTGCAGACATAATTTCTTCAAATATATTTTCAATCCCCTTTTCTTTTACTTTTCCTTCTGGAATTCCTATTATGCATAGATTGGCCTGCTTTATATTATCCCGTAGATCTTTTATATTGCTTTTGTGTTTTTTCACTTGGTTTTCTGTCCGCTGTCCTGATTGGGAGATTTCCATTATTCTACCTTCCAAGTCACTAATTCATTCCTCTGCGTTACTCATACTGCTCTTTAGTGCCTTTAGCTCAGTTTGCATCTCTGCAAATGAATTTTCTAATTTTTATTGGTTCCTCCTTATATTTTCTAGTTCCTAAACTAATCTGCATTACTGTTTATATCCACTCTTAATTCCTTCAGTATTTTCACTGTCTCCCTTTTGAACTCAGTGTCTATTAGATTGCAGAAGTTTGTTTCATGGTTTGCTGCTTCAGGTGAATTCTCCTGGTTTTTTAACTGGGAATCGTTCCTGAGCATCTTCATCTTCCTTGTTTTTCTTTTTCTGTGAGCTTATGGAAACCAAGCTGTAGTCTTGGGGGGATATTTCTATGTGAGAGTACCCCTTTGTATTTTGTGGGGGGTTATTATTTATTTGGGGCATGGGAGTTTGGATATTTGCTATCTCTTTCTTCAGTGGGAGCAGGCTGTTATCTCCAGGGTGCTAAGTGTGTTTCCAAGGAAAAGGAGGCAATGGGTAGGGCTAGTAGTCATGCCTTGTTGCTGGGCTCTTGACAGTAGCAGGGACCTGCAGGAAGGTGGTGCAGGCTAAACCTAGTTGTAGGGCCCTGGGAAGTGCTAATGAGCCTTAGGCAGATTTAGGAAGTGCCCAGAGTATTTGGCAGTGACTGTGGCAGTGTGTGTGTGTTCCTAGAGGAGTGAGAGCAAAAAACAGGTGGTGTTTGGTCACAGTGCCCTCCTCTGTAGTGCCCTCTGAGTGACTGGGGCCACAAGTTGTGCCTGTTCATGGACCCCTAGTGGTGGCATGACAAGCCCACCCACCTGTGGAGTCAGAGATAACTGCAGTGGTTTCCCCCACACACACACACTTGTAGACCACACAAGAAGCATCCCATCTTGCTTAGCCCATACAAAAGGTGCTGCTCAGGCTGCTCCTAGTTACAAGGTCCTGGAAAGTGACAGTGATCAAGCATGTGGGCACTGCCTGGAGTGTTTGGCAATGGCAACTGAAGGGCGGGTGTGTTCCCAGGGGAGTGAGAGCAACAACAGGTGGTGTGTGGTTTAAATGCCCTTCTCTGTGGTGACTTCTGAGATGGCTGGGGCTGCAAGCATGCCATACCCACCCACCTCTGCAGTCATAAATAACTGTAGTGGTTTGCCCTCACCACCTGTAGACCTCACAAGAAGCACCCTATCCTGCCTAGCCCATGCAGGAGGTACTACACAGCCTGCTCCCAGTTGCAGGGTCCTGGGAAGTGACAGTGATCAAGCATGTAGGAGCTGCCCAGAGCATTTGGTAGTGGCAGCATCAGGGCATGTGTGATCCCAGGGGAGTGAGAGCAACAAGGAGTGGTACTTGATTGCAGTGCCCTCTTTTTTGCTTACCTTGGGGTGACTGGGGCTGCCGGTGGAGCCTGTTCACAGACACCTAATGGTGGCAGGCCATGCCTCACTCTGGTTTCTGAGATGACTTCTGTGGTTTGTCTCCAGCGCCTATAGATCACACAAGAGGCACCAAGTCATGCTTAGCCCCCTGTTGCCCTTAAGCACCCTGTCTCCCATAGCCCAAGTACTGGCCTCTCCATACCCATAGCCTGTGCCAGAGGTTCCCTGCCATCTGAGAGTCCATGCATGCATGGGGTGATTTCTATGGTTGTCCACCCCTCCTCCTCCAACCCGCCCCAACAATGGTACCTTGCTTCTCCTTTGGGCCCAGACCTCCTCTCAGGTTCCCTTGGCTGTGCTATTCCACTCCCAGCCCATGGCACACTGCTCCCTATGGTATTTCTGGCCAAGACACTAGCGGTAGAGAAGGAAAATTCAAAGTCAGAATAGATCATTTTCTTAAATGATAAATCACTACCCTTTTTAGGGTAGAAAGGATTGGACATAATCAATTTGCTTTCAAGTGGAAGATTGACTGTACCATATTAGGTATATTTGGCCTCTGCTGGATTATTGGACATTCAGTCATGGAAATAGCTAAATCAGTCTTTTTTTAATTTATTTTTATTGTTATTTCCCCAACACACTTTTTGTTTCCCATTGTATAGCATCAGGATGCAGTTACATATACATACATACATAATTTTTTCTCCCATTGTCATGCTATATTGTAAACATCTAGACATAGTTTTCAGTGATACACAGCAGGATATCATTTGTAAATCCATTCCATGAGCAATAGTTTGCATCCCTTGACTCCAAGCTCCCAATCCCTCCCACACCCTCCCATTCCCTCCCCCTCTTGGCAACCACAAGTCTCTTCTCCAAGTCCATGATTTTCTTTTCTGTAGAAATGTTCATTTGTGCTGTATATTAGATACCAGATATGATTGATATCATATGGTATTTGTCTTTCTCTTTCTGACTTTTCACTCAGTATGAGAGTCTCTAGTTCTATTCATGTTGCTGCAAATGGTATTATTTCATTCTTTTTTATGGCTGAGTAGTATGCCATTGTGTATATATACCACATCTGCCTATTCCAATCATCTGTTGATGGACATTTAGGTTTTTTCCAGTTCTTGGCTATTCCGAATAGAGATGCAATGAATATGTGGGTGCATGTGTCTTTTTTAAGGAAAGTTTTGTCCAGATATATGCCCAAGAGTGGGATTGCTGGATCATGTCGTAGTTCTATGTATAGATTTCTGAAGTACCTCCATACTGTTCTCCATAGTGGTTGTACCAATTTACATTCCTACCATCAGTGCAGGAGGGTTCTCTTTTCTCCACACCCCCTCTAGCACTTGTTATTTGTGGACTTATTAATGATGGCCATTCTGACTGGTGTGAGGTGGTATCTCATGGTAGTTTTGATTTGCATTTCTCTAATAATCAGGGATGTTGAGCATTGTTTCAAGTGCTTGTTGGCCATCTGTATCTCTTCCTTGGAGAAATGTCTATTCAGATCCTTTGCCCATTTTTCCATTGGGTTGTTGGCTTTTTTGCTGTTGAGTTACATAAGTGGCTTGTGTATTCTAGAGATTAAGCCCTTGTCAGTTGCATCATTTGAAACCATTTTCTCCCATTCTGTAAGTTGTGTTTTTGGTTTCCTTTGTTGTGCAAAAGCTTGTCCGTCTGATTAGGTCCCATTGGTTTATTTTTGCTCTTATTTCTGTTGCTTTGGGAGACTGACCTGAGAAAATATTCATAAGGTTGATGTCAGAGACTGTCTTGCCTATGTTCTCTTCCAGGAGTTTGATGGTATCTTGTCTTACATTTAAGTCTTTCAGCCATTTTGAGTTTACTTTTGTACATGGTGTGAGAATGTGTTCTAGTTTCATTGATTTGCATGTAGCTATCCAGGTTTTCCAGCAGTTCTTGCTGAATAAGTTGTCTTTTTCCCATTTTATGTTCTTGTCTCCTTTGTCAAAGATTAATTGACCATAGGTGTCAGGGTTTATTTCTGCATTCTCTATTCTGTTCCACTGGTCTGTATGTCTGTTTTGGTACTGGTACCACACTGTCTTGATGACTGTGGCTCTGTAATATTGCTTGAAGTCTGGAAGAGTTATGCTTCCTGCTTGGTTTTTGTTCCTCAGGATTTCTTTGGCAATTCTGGTTTTTTTGTGGTTCCATATAAATTTTTGGATTGTTTGTTCTAGTTCTGTGAAAAATGTTATGGGTAATTTATAACAGGAAGGGGTTAACATACTTAAAAAACATGACGAGCACAATTCAAAACTGAACATTACATTCACAAAAAATGAAAAGAAAAGTACTCAAGCATAAAATAATTGGAGACCATCCAACCAAAAAAAAAAAAAAAAGAAGGAAGAATGGAGAATCATAGAATCAACTGGAAAATGAGGCTTAAAATGGCAATAAAGAAACATCCATCAATTATCGCCTTAAATGTAAATGGACTGAATGATCCAATCAAAAGACACAGAGTGGCTAAGTGGATAAATTAAAAAAAAACCTTCAATCTGCTGCCTACAAGAAACTCACCTTAGGACAAAGGACACATATAAATTGAAAGTGAGGGGGTGGGAAAAGATATCTCATGAATTTCCTACAGTAAAGTAGAAGCTGCAATACTTAGACAAAATAGACCCTAAAATGAAGGCCATAAAGAACGACAAAGAAGGACACTATTTAATGATTAAGGGATCCATTCAAGAAGAGCATATTACTATCATTAACATATATGCCCCAAATATAGGAGCACCCAGATACATACAACAAATACTAAAAGACATAAAAGGAGAAATTGATCGGAATACAATCATAATAAGAGACTTTGACACCCCACTCACATCAACGGACAAATCCTCTAGAGAGAAAACCAATAAAGCAACAGAGATCCTAAAGGAAACAATAGAAAAGTTAGACTTAACTGACATTTTCAGGATATTACATCCAAAAAAATCAGAATACACATTCTTTTCAAGTGCACATGGAACATTCTCAAGAATTGACCATATATTGAGGCACAAAGCTAACCTCAACAAATTTAAGAGTATGGAAATGATTTCAAGTATCCTCTCTGACCACAATGGCATGAAACTAGAAATCAACCACAGGAAAAGAAATGAGGAAAAAACTATTGCATGGAGAATAAACAACATGCTACTAAAAAACCAATGGGTCAATGAGGAAATCAAGAAAGAAATTTAAAAAAATACCTCGAGACAAATGATAATGAAGACACAACCTCTCAAAAATCTGTGAGATGCCACAAAAGCAGTGCTCAGAGGGAAATTCATAGCAATACAGGATTTCCTCAAAAAAGAAGAAAGATCTCAAATTGACAACCCACCACCTAAATGAATTAGAAAAAGAAGAACAAACAAAACCTAAGGTCAGCACAAGGAAGGAAATTATAAATATCAAAGAGGAAATCAATAAAATAGAGATTCAAGAAACAATAGAAAAAAATCAATAAAACCAAGAGCTGGTTCTTTGAAAAGGTAAACAAAATTGACAAACCTCTGGCTAGACTCACTATGAAGAGGAAAGAAAGAACCCAAATAAACAAAATTATAAATGAAAAAGGAGAAATCACAATGGATACTGCAGAAATGCAAAAAAAAAATTGCAAGAATACTATGAACAATTATATGCCAACAAATTTGACAATCTGGAAGAAATGGACAACTTTCTAGAGTCTTACAGCCTGCCAAAACTGAATCAAGAAGAAATAGACCAACTGAACAGAGTGATCACTAGAAATGAAATTGAATACATCATAAAAACACTACCTACAAATAAAAGTCCAGGACCAGATAGCTTCACAGGAAAATTCCACCAAACATACATAGAGAAACTGGTGTGCATTCCCCTTAAACTTTTTTCAAAAGGTTGAAGAAGAAGGAATACTCCCAAAGACATTCTATGATGCCACCATCACCCTCATTCCAAAACCAGACAAAGATACCACCAAAAAAGAAAACTATTGGCCAATATATTTGATGAATATAGATGCAAAAATTCTCAACAAAATTTTAGCCAACCGAATCCAACAACATATCAAAAAGATCGTACACCATGACCATGTGGGATTCATCCCAGGTTCACAAGGAAGGTTCAACATATGCAAATCAATTGTCATACACCACATTAACAAAAGAAAAGTCAAAAACCATATGATCATCTCAATAGATGCAGAAAAATCATGTGACAAAGTCCAACATCCATCCAAAATTCTCACCAAAGTGGGTATAGAGGGAACATTCCTTAACATAATCAAAGCCATTTATGACACACCCACAGCAAATATAATACTCAATGGAGAAAAATTAAAAGACTTCCCACTAAAATCTGGAACAAGACAGGGATGCCCACTTGCACCACTACTGTTCAACATAGTCTTGGAAGTCCTAGCCACAGCAATCAGACAAACAAAAGAAATAAAAGGCATCCAAATAGGAAGAGAAGAGATAAAACTGTCACTGTATGCATATGACATGATACTATACATAGAAAACCCTAAGGACTCAACCCCAAAACTCCTTGAACTGATTAATAAATTCAGCAAAGTAGCAGGATATAAGATTAACATTCAGAAATCAGTCACATTTCTGTATAATAAAAATGAAATATTAGAAAAGGAATACAGAAATACAATACCCTTTAGAATTTCAGCCCAAAAAATCAAATACCTGGGAATACACCTGACCAAGGAGGTAAAGGACTTATGTGCCAAGAACTATAAAACATTAATCAAGGAAATTAAAGAAGATATAAAGAAATGAAAAGATAGTCCATGTTTCTGGACTGGAAAAATTAATATGGTAAAAATGGCCATACTACCCAAAGAAATCTAAAGGTTCAATGCAATCCCTAAATCAGTCTTGATTAGAGGGATCCAATGCTTTAAATCTACACATAACTGCAATCACTGCCAAAACTGCTACCTTCATGGCTCCTCTGTGCAAATGATGAGGAGCCTGATCATAGAGACTAAGTGAAACCTATTTTATTAGTCACCCTGTTGACTGTCTTCTCTCTAGTGGATCTTTTCTGTGGGTACTGATATTAATACAAATTCCTCACACTTTGTGTCCATTCCCCCCAAAAAAATCTATCTTCATAATGCTTTCTCACATCTCCTAATCCTGGATCTTGCTCCTTCCAAGCTGCAGGCCACTGGTCAGCATTTTATTTTCAAGCTTACCATAAGTTATTTCTCTAACCACATAAAGGAGATGCCAAGTGTATCCCTCATAGACTTACCCATTTGGTGGATGTCTTCCACCACTGACTTTCAGGACATCCTTGAGTAGGGCTATGGTTCTGAAATATTCAGATTACAGCTAGAATATTTGTATAAATCCATTTGCAAACCAGGTCCAGATTCTCTCAATTCTATCAGTTGGCCTTGGGAAACCTTCTGTGAGGCATGGTATGAGTTGAGGAAGAAGGACTTGTTCAATAATGGTGGGTATCATGGGAGGCTAAGGTACCGATTCAAGGAATTTATTTGTGCCTTCTGGATCTGCCCAGGCCCAGGCTCAGGTAAGGTAGGTATAATTCTTGCTGCTGTGCCCATCCAATCTTTGTTCATGGGTCCAATACTATTTAGGTCATGATGGGAATCTCAGTTTATAGTAACTTGTCTGGTGCCCCATGAAACTTGGTCTTTTCTAGGATCCAACACAACGCAAGGACCTGCTTCTCAAATGATGGGGAAATCTCTGCCATCTGCTAAAGCATAATCTTCTTCCAGATCCCTGGAAGTAAAAACTGTGAGTCTCTTACTAGATCTTCCCCTACATTTTAATCCACCATGGGATGGTGTATTATTTGTTGAATGGCTGCAAATTGCTACATAACAAAATACTAAAAAACTTAGCAGTTGCAATTACTTTACCTTTCAACTATCATTTATTTTAAATCAAATATCTTTGCCTCCAAGTAAGTACATTAGCTGACCCTTATTTCTGGAATAGCAGTCTTGATAGTGCTTGCTCACTCAACCATTCTCACTTATATGGGATGGAATTGGAAAGGTAAAGACATGGGACTCTCATATGAACTCTGTAATGGCCAAGTTTAGCAAGATGGGGTCAGTAAGTATTTTTCCTTACAGATGCGATGTGCTCCTCTTAAATCAAATATAACAGGTTGAATGTGAGTCCTTCCTGTAGCCATTTGCAGCAACATGAATGGACCTAAATATTATCATAGAAGTGAAGTAGGTCAAAGAAAGACAAATATCATATATCATTTATATGTGGAATCTAATAAAATAATACAAAAGAATTTATTTTAAAAAACAGAAACAAATTCACAGATCTCAAAACTAATCTTATGGTTATCATAGGTGAGACAATTTGGGAGAAGGGAAGAATTAGAAGGGTGGAAATAACACATACATACTACTGTACAAATAGATGATTAATGAGAACCTACTGTATAGCACTGGAAAATCTATTCAATAGTTTGTAATAACTTAAATGGAAAAAAGAATGGTTGTTTATTTTTTTTACTTTTTGTCCTCTTTAGGGTTGCACCCATGGTATATGGAGGTTCCAAGACTAGGGGTCCAATCAGAGCTGTAGCTGCCGATCTACACCACAGCCACAGCAATGCCAGATCCAAGCCGTGTATGCGACCTATACCGCAGCTCATGGCAACTGATGGATCATTAACCCACTGAGCGAGGCCAGGGATCCAACCCACAACCTCATGGTTTCTAGTCAGATTTGTTTCCACTGCACCACAACAGGAACTCCAAGAATGGTTGTATTTATATTTATGACTGATTCACTTTGCTGTACACTTTAAACTAATACAGAGAATCTAATACATTGTAAATCACCTATTCTCCAATAAAATTAAAATTTAAAAATAGGAGTTCCCGTCATGGCGCAGTGGTTAACGAATCCGACTAGGAACCATGAGGTTGCGGGTTCGGTCCCTGCCCTTGCTCAGTGGGTTAACGATCCGGCGTTGCCGTGAGCTGTGGTGTAGGTTGCAGATGCGGCTCGGATCCTGCGTTGCTGTGGCTCTGGTGTAGGCTGGCGGCTACAGCTCTGATTGGACCCCTAGCCTGGGAACCTCCATGTGCCGCGGGAGCGGCCCAAGAAATGGCAAAAAGACAAAAAATAAAATAAAATAAAATAAAAAAAGAATTTCATCTCTGAAAAAACAGCTGCTAATTGCAGTTATATTCACCCAAACATATTTTCCATTTCAGCTCTTTGAGCAGTATCCAAAGCAGGGGAACCCTCGCACTGATAACTAATTCTAAATTACAGTCTTAACAATGGCTCTCCAGGAGTTCCCCGTCGTGGCTCAGTGGTTGACGGATCCAACTAGGAACCATGGGGTTGTGGGTTCTATCCCTGGCCTTACTCAGTGGGTTAATGATCTGGCGTTGCCTTGAGCTGTGGTGTAGGTCACAGACGCAGCTCGGATCCCGCGTTGCTATGGCTGTGGTGTAGGCTGGCGCTACAGCTCCGATTAGACCCTTAGCCTGGGAACCTCCATATGCCGCAGGAGAAGCCCTAGAAAAGGAAAAAAAGACAAAAAAAAAAAAAAAAAAGAAAGGAAAAATAATGGCTCTCCAGGGAACTACTTACACCCATCAATAAAGTGTCTCAATTTCTTAACTGTGTATCTTCTGGTTCTCAAGTTCTCTTGTCCTACAACGTTCCCCACATATAGCATGTTTTTCATAATTAGAGGTCAAACAGGAGTAACTTTCCTCTTAAATAATTGCTCAAATTCCCTTGATTGGAGCTTTATTTTCTGGCCAAAGTGCAAAAATAAACTTAATCTCTGGAGTCTCCTGACTAGCAGCAACAGAATAACTAACAAAACTTTCTGACACTTTGCTGTCAATCTATATACATCTCTTTTAGCCTATTTTCCTATTTTCCTAGGCTCCATATTGATCACCTCTAAGTACCATTGATAAGTTTTCCCCCATCACAGAGAACAAAGTTTTTACCACTTTAAGCCAAGGATGATTTACTAACCATTTCTGTCACACAAAGCTCACTTTCATCTCTTATCTTTGTTAGTCTGCTCAGGCTGCTAGAATAAAATACCATAATGAGAGGCTTAAACAACAGAAATTTGTTTTTCACAGTTCAGAAGACTGAGTGATCCAAGATAAAGGTGAACCTAAGATCTTTTTTAGTCATTTTACTTCTGATACTTATAGCACTAGTTTATGCTTATGTGGTCTTAGTGAATTTTTTACATATGACATTCCAGCCATGTGAAAATCTTTAACATTGAAACCCCCCATGTTCTACCAAAATCAGCTGCAAAGTCATGATTGGCAGGTAAATCCAAGTATTGTTATTAAACGATGCTACCAGTTAACTGTATTCCATTTCCAAACAACTCACAGACTCATGTTTGCAAAATACAACTCATCTCAGTTAGCAAATTCCATGCATGGCTTTGGTCAAGGATCTGTACCATTCTTTAGGCAACTCTGGAGATAAACATGCAATCAAGAAGCATGTAATCCAGTCTGGCTGAGATTAACCCATACAATATACTACAAGCTAGCCACCTTCTTTTGTAAATGGTCAAATAGTAAATATTTTAGCCTTTATGAGACATCTGGTTTCTGTTACAACTACTAAACTTTCCTATAATACATAAAAACAGCCATAGACATTGAATAAATCAATCTGCATGACTGTGTTTCGAGAAAACTTTATGTACCAAATTAAGCAGTGGATCAACTACAGCCCATAGTTTACAGCAGGCTGACCCCTGATATACACCATTTCTTCTGCTCATGTATATACTGCCTCTGAATCCAACATAAATGAGCATCTTAGTACTTGTAACGCTATAACTTGCCAGCATTTATGACCATCCTAGAGGTTATCACCTCTTCACTTACCACCACAAATGCTTCTCAGTGGTGAGTGAACCACTTCTATAATCCAGTTCTGAGAATTATCTTTTAAGGACAACTTCCATGCTAACTGTTTTACTTTGGGCTCCCTGACAGCAGAGACTGAGATGAGGACTTGGGCAAGGATATTTCATTCAAATAAAATCTCAAGACAAAAGATGCAGTAAGGAGGAGAGTGAAATAAGGGAGGAGGAATAGAAACATGAGAGCATTATCAAAGCCTCTCCTGTGGGTAATGACGATGTCAAGAGAAGCATGCAAAATATTTTCTAGAATCTTCACATAATGGTACAAAGACTGGGAGGTTACAATCCTTATATACCAGCTTTGATCTCATATTTGTTGACAAATATTAACTACTTTGAATTTCTAGACTGAGCTTGTGCTCAACACAAATCAGGGTTTTAGAGGCTCCTGCAGATTTGGATAAAGCCTGGGAGCATAAGTGCAAAGGCACATGGTGCACTTTGGAGCGGGATGTTGTCAGTGAAGGTGACACTAAGGATACACTTAACTCTCATCCTCATGAAAGCTGAAATCAGAAGTGACCCAGGGTGCCAGAGGTATAGAATAAGATGGCACATCAAGGAGAATTCACTGGTAGTGCTAGGCAATAAGCACCTCAATAAACAGAAGCTTCACAGTAGTACTGAAGAGGAGTGGAGTGACTTCAGAGACCAATAAAGTAGAAAAGCCCCTCCACCCTGGGCAGGGAAGCCAAAGCTAAGACCAATTGGCCTAAACTGTCTTTCACCAACTATGTCACAGTGACATTTAATTGCATGATACAAGGTATTAAGCCATGAAAAGTGTGAGTGCCTACTAAATACTACACTAAAAGTGCAAGTGCCTATAAAAGTGAGGAGTGTCAGGAGTTTTCTTCAAGGCTCAGCAGTTAAGGAACCTGACTAGTATCCGTGAGGATGTGGGTTCAATCCCTAGCCTCACTCAGTGGGTTAAGGATCCAGCATTGCCATGAGCTGTGGTGTGGTCACAGACATGACATAGGTTCCTGTGGCTGTGGCATAGGCCAGCAGCTGTAGCTCTAATTTGACCCCTAGCCTGGGAATTGCCATGGGTATTGCCATGGATATGGCCCTAAAAAGCTAAATAAATAAATAAATAAATAAAAAGTGAGGAGTGTCTATTATCCTCTCTGCTGTTTCCATGAAACCATATATGCTCAGGACTGTCCTGTAGCCCAGAGACACGCTCCTGGCCAAAGCCAAGCAACCCACCCCTGAGAGTCAACACCTACAGCCTTTCTCCTGTTTTGTTCTATAGAACCAATATATTGCTGCTTGGGAAACCTGCTAAACTCTTGTTTCTCCTTTATTTCAGTTCCATTCCCAAAAAGCCTCAGGATAAATCTGGGATGAGATAAAGAGAAAGTTAAAGAACTTCTGTTAGCGCTTCAATATACACAAGATAAAGTAAAAAAATAACCAATCCAAAAAAAATCATTAATATTAAGATAATTAGCATAATTCTATGTTAAAATTTTCTTAAATCCTATAATACTAAATCTGCATGTCAAACTTTAAGTAAATGGTTCCATAAATTGCTGTATCATCACATTAAAAAATATATACTATTCATCTCAAGAGCATAAGGATATTAGAAATGATCACTATGTAAATGCAAGTATGAAAAGGAAGACTAGAAAGGCATATATAGTATTACTGAGCCTTCATTTTATTTTATTTTATTTAAAAAAAATTTTTTTTGTCTTTTTGCCATTTCTTGGGCCACTCCCGCAGCACATGAAAGTTCACAGGCTAGGGGTCGAGTAGGAGCTGTAGCCACCGGCCTACACCAGAGCCACAGCAATGCGGGATCCAATCTGCGTCTGCAACCTACACCACAGCTCACAGCAACACCGGATCCCCAACCCACTGAGCAAGGCCAGGGATCGAACCCACAACCCCATGGTTCCTAGTTGGATCCGTCAACCACTGAGCCACGACGGGAACTCCTGAGCCTTCATTTTAGATGTGAAAGGTGGTATATATTTTTTCACTCTAGGCTTCATTGTCTTATTGAGGGCCTTCCAAAAAGTGATGAAGTGGAAGGAGATTGTTCACAGGAATGATTGCTTATAAAAGACTGAGCCAGTAATCCTTGCTTGTAGATTCCTAGACTCATATGCCTTTGCAATTGAAGAACTAAAACATTTTGTCCTGGCCACAACCACAGCCAGAGGTAACAGACATAGGAAGCCTCAGCTGACTCAGAACAAGGCACTTCTGAAATGTCTACTATGCTAATAAGAGTCTTTGTGGTACAGAACAGATGAAAATATAGGAGCAGGATACCTTGTTGTTCAAAATAATGTTGGAAAAACTTAAACACTTTTGCAAATATAGAAACAGAAGTAATGAAAGTCTTTCATAACACAGGAATGCAACTAGCAGTGACTAATGTCTTGTGGTTCTTTCTAGGATAATAAAGTGTAATGTCTTTAGAGTTTGACCAAAAATGATTTTGGCTATTGCAGGAACACAGTTGTGGACAATCTGTTGACACCATGGCAAAAGAATGATTATTCTCGAATCAGTCAATTTGTCTTCAGAAAGTAAGGAATCCTGAGTTTATGAAATAAAGACAGCATCAGACATAGGAGCAGAATCTAAGCCTGAATGAGAAGAAGAAATAAAAGACAAGATTTGTAGGCATGGATTTTGAAAGGAGGTCATGTAGAAATTTTATAGCTGGAAAATCCTCATTTGTCTGGTGGAACTTGGGCAGGCAGTTTCCTTTTGAATTCTTGGGATGATATAAAATGTCTCCCCCTTAATTTGGCTTTTTCCACACTTCTCTTTGGGGTTCACACACTATCTCAGAAGAACTGTTGGTAGCAGAGGGGTCATTTAGAAGCCCTACACTTCTGAAATTTATGGGATGAAATTTTCCCTTACTTTGGCAAGGCTTAGTGTCCCTTTAACTCAAGAACAATTTTGGACATGGGTAAAATCTTTAGAAATTATTTGATTCCTAGACTAGGACAGTTTATGCTCCCCAAAAATCATGGAATTCCTAGGTTCTATGGATGAGAAATAACTATATCAGAGATACAATGGAAAGGAATCTATTTTTTTAAATGCAAAGCCTAAACTACTTGGAATTCTTAAAGTGTCAGGAGATATATATACATATATATACTAAAGGGAATGAAAATTAAGTTATCATGTGTTTGCATTTTTTTAAACTGATAGTCTCCCAGAGATATTTTGTTCAGAATCATTTGATCAGACTGTCTCCAATTTAGTGCACTGGCAATGTATTTAGATGTCAGCAGGACTCAGAAGTAACATGACTTTGTGTTAATCTCAGAACCACTGAACCGCTACATTAACTATTGTATTAGTCTTCTTACTTGGAGCAAAGACCTACCAGTAAAAAGAAGAATGAGATGTAATTAATATTATATAGAGATGCTACAGGTTTATTAAAGTCATCTAATCTCTTGGCAAAGAAAGAAGAACCCAATTTAAGTACTGGTCTTCAACAGATGGAAATGTTGCTACAATAAAACCAACAAACACCAGTCACATCAAGTAACCAAGATTAGCAAGTTAGCTCTCTGAGAAAATTAACTAAACAAATCACTGGCCAGCATGTATTTTAGTGCTAATACATGTTCATATTTCTTGTTTTCTACCTAGATTACTGTCCTTTGTTTATTATTTTCCATGATATCTCTAAAATATAACAATAGCAACAACTCAAACACAAAATGTCAAAAGTGAGCTGTTCCTAAAAAGTCATACATACACCGTTTGTTGATGGTACTAGAGGGCATTTAGGAAATTTTCAGTTTGTTCAGGCCAATGATTTTCCAAGGTACAGTATAACTCCATTTATTCATTTATGCTACAAATGTATTCTACATTTATTTCACAAATAGAGTAATAGAGTAAATCTAAACAAATAGATTAAAAATGAAGTGCCTACAATGTGAAAATTATCATGGAGGGTACTACAAAGATAGCTAATTATCGCTGAGATAAGGTTCCTTATGATTTAATAAAGCTGTTAATATAATATTTGCCATCCCAGGTAGCAAAGGGTTAGTGTCACAAAGAAAGATGAACAAAAAAGGGGGTATTTTTAAATGGCACTGACCAATGAACAAGATTTCAGTGGACAGTGAAACCATTCTGAACAGGACATGCTCTGAGCAATCATATAAAAGCAGGAGAGTATGAAGCATATTTTGAGATCAGCAAGGAAAGTTCACATTGGTTTCTATAGGAAAGTAACAAGAAATAAGCTAGGAACATGGGTTGGTTGGCATCTACCCTCTTCAGAGAGGAAGCAATGAATCCAACTATTGGCTGCCAGAGCAATAGCAAATGTATAAACTACTGTGATGGACTACATATGAGGATTCATTCTGGACAAAACTTTGGATATTTGTCTTTGGTTCCCCCAATTCTGCCCCTTTCAGTGTTCTAGTCCTTTCCTTAGTCCTCTCCAAAATCTACTTGTAGTTCCTCACTTCAAATGTAATTGCATAATTCTGGTTAACATCTTCAACTGTTACCTCAGAGGACAGTTTTGTATTTATACATAAAATAATAAATAAAGAGTTAAAATAATTTAGGAGTTATTAGGAATGAAACAGGAAATTCAAGCATGAATCAGTAGATGAAGAAGAATTAGGGAGGGTTTTAACAAGCCTTCTCAGATTCCTAAACTAAGTTACCATATCTAGGGGTTTGCTTTTACCTGGGAACTCAAACTTTCAGGAATAATTTTTCTTACACATCTATGTAAATCCTCCTGGAAGTAAAACTCTAACAGTGTAGAAGATGAAAAACCTCATTAATGAAGTTCTCAAGTACCTGACAAGGGAGATGGGAATAATCATTGCTGTGTAGGTATCCCACATCCATTATGAACTAACATTCTCCCTTCCATAGAAGCTAGAGCATGTAAACTTATTTAGCCAGCCTTCCTTCCCATGTTACATTCTTCTAGCCAAAGAGACTGAAGCCAAAGTATACTGGCGAAGAGCTGAGAAATTTTGCTCCACTGATAAAGGAGACAGGTATAGTTGACAATGCCACTTCATGACTTGACATGACCCTGATGAATAGAGCAGTGACAGCTAATCTGTGAAAATGAAGATAAGATAAAAAGCACTTCAGAAATGCCAGATCTCATATTTTTGAGCTCCTGAACCAATGCCAGCTGATACATATTTCTTGTTATGTGAGAAAATAAACTCTAGTTACTCAAGCCATTGTTAGCTGAATTTTCTGTTATTTGCAGCTGAAAGTACTCTTAACAACGGAAGTCTGGTGCCAGAATCAATTGAGAATTTTTCTTTTTCTCCTCAGAAGGGAGTGGGAGTGAAGTACATTACAGAAAACAATGAATATGCAATTCTAATTGCTACAGTTGAAACCTTAACCTCCTTCCTTATGTCTGAATTCACTTTAGGCATGGATAGGAGCCTCCCGGTTCTCACCAGAATGTTGACTAATAAAAACTTCACATTCTAAGTTATCCAGACCTGAGAAATATTCACAATGAACCACGTTTGTAATCATCATTCACAAGCAAAATTGGAAGAGGGACAAATAATTATTGAGCACTTTCTGCATACATATATTTTGCCATTAATTTTACATTTTTATCTCAGAAATTTTATGTAGCTTCTTTTTTGGTCTTTTTTTCTTTTTAGGGCCTCACCCACACATATGGAGATTCCCAGGCTAGGGGTCCAACTGGAGCTGTAGCTGCCAGCCTACAGCAATGTGGGATCTGAATCATGTCTATAACCTACACCCACAGCTCAATGGCAATGGCAGATCCTTAATCCACTGAGCAAGGCTGGTGATTGAACCTGTGTCCTCATGGATGCTAGTCAGGTTCATTAACCTCTGAGCCATGACAGGAACTCTCAATTTTATATAGCTTTAAGAAATAGTGGGGGTTTTGGGGGGGTTTTTTTGGGGGGTATCTTCATCATAGTTTCTTGCTCCTGTTCTGATGAAGAATCTGAGGGTCAAGGAGTTCCTGCTGTGGCACACTGGGTGAAGAATACAACTATAGCAGCTCAGGCCTCAGGTTCACTCCCAGCCTGGTTCAGTGGGTTAAAGGATCTTACATTGCTGCATATGTGACATAGGTCACAGCTGTGGCTCCAATTCAATCCCTGGCCTGGAAACTCCCATATTCCAGGGATGTAGCCATTTAAAAAAAAAAAAAAGAAGAAGAAGAAGAATCTGACGGTCAAGAAGTAAATGATTTGTTCTTACTTCACAGAACCAAGATTCAAACTCAGATATGTTTTTGTTCTTTTCATTACTATAAAATCACCTTCATAATTTTATGCTTCCTGATGCTTTAATTCTTCATATTTATTTAATTATAAAGTAGTAGAAATGTTAAAACTATGTTAATCACAGATCTTTAAAAAAGAAAATGAAGATGGAGTATCATGTAAACTCAGTTTCCAAATTTCAGCCCTTCTTTCTCCAAGTTTCTCAAACAAAAATTAATGTTCTAGTAGATTTATTTTCCAATATAATTAATATTTCCATTCAGTTTCTGATATTTCAAAAATGGTTCATTAATTCAATAAAAATTTGGGGAACATAGGGCTGGATATCTATATTTGACAGTGAAATTCATGACTCTATTTTAGGCCTTAATTTTGAGATGGGTAAACCGAGTTCCAGAGAGTTTTTGTGAATAGCTTCAGGCCCCATAATTACTTCATAATAAAACCAGGTTATAACAAGTTCTTCACATCTAGAGTAATACTGCTTTTATTATACTGTAATTCTGGATCTTCTACTGGCTGGCTGTGTACATTTAGCAAGTAACTTAACCTCTTAAACTATTATTACCCTTCTGTCAAAGGGATGATAGTAACAATATCTTTTGTGGTGTGTGTTGTAAGAACTAATCCTTCTCCCTCTCCAAAAATCCTCTGACTTTAATTGGAGAGTCACCCTTCTTCACACAACTTTCATAGAAGTCCCTCTTTCAGTAGGATATACTCAGTAATCTAAGTCAAGCCAAGGAAATCATCCCCTTGTCAGGAGTTGATATAGGGGTGAACATAGGATCTAATTCTGACCATTGATACTTGGGAGTATATATATGTACTGAGGGAAAAAAAATCTATTGGTGAAATCTTAGCACAACTTAAAAAGAGATTACTAAAAAGGTGAGGAAGAGAATACAGGATAATATACCTCCTTAATAGAGACATAAAATTTCTTAACAAAATATCTCATAAGCAAATCCAGCAATATAGAAGGAGTAATACATAATGTCATAGTGGGGTTTATCCCAGGAACGTAAGATTGGTTGAATCTCTAAAAATCAATCAGTGGAATTCACCATATTAACAAAATAAAGGAATAAAAAACTATTGTCATTTCAGTAGCCACAGAAACATTATTTAATGAATTCAGCAGCTACTTATGAAAAAAGCTCTCAGCAAATAAGTATGCAAATGAAACTCCTCAATCTGATGAAAGACAACTACAAAAACTGTACAACTAACGTTAAATATAATCAGAAATTTAATTTGTTCCACCTAAGACGGGATATCCTCTCCATCACCATTCATTGAGTATTTACTGAAATGCAAGTTTGAAATTATAGTAGGAGAAGAATAAGAAAAAAATGGACATATAGCTTGGAAAGGAAGAAGCAAAACTGATGCTATTTTCAGATGACACCATTAGGTATACAGTAAATACTAAGGAACCTACAAAACAATTTCTATAACTAATAAATGAATTTGTAAATGTGGTAGAATAAATATTAAAATATAAAAAATCAGTATAATTTTTATATCACAAGAGAAAATAATTGAAAAGGAAATTAATGTATTATTTAAAATAGCATCAAATAACAGAAATTATTTAGGAATAAATTTAACAAAATAAGTAGAGAACATGTTATTTTTGAACATAAAAATATTGATGAAATAATATGAAGACAAAAATAAATGGAGAAATGTATGATGTTCATAGCTTAGAATACTCAATATCATGAAGATATTAATTCTCTTCAAGTTAATCTATAATCTATAAATAAATCTATAAATAAAATTTCAGCAGATTTTTTTGTAGATACTTAAAAGCTGGTTATAAAACATATATGAAATTGCAATGGACCTAGACTATTCAAGCAAGCCTGAAAAAGAAGAACATAATTGTAAGATTTACATTGTCTGATTTCAAATGTTACTACAAATGTGCAGTAAAAAAAAAAGAGCAGGATCTAGATGGCAGAGGGGTAAGATGTGGTGCATACCTTCTCCCACAAACACATCAAAAAAATAAAACAGAATACATCTGTATTTAGAACTGGTACAGAACATCTACTGAGCAATGGAAGAAGACTTTAAATTTCAAAAAGGAGCAAGAGATCCTTCACATAACTGGATAGAACAAAAGAAAAAAAAAGACAGAGAGAGAAGAAGGAAAAAAAATGGAATCAGGATGGGACCAGCACATCTGAGAGGAGCTGTGAAAGAGGAAAAGGAATCCACACCCTGGGAGACCACCTAACTGACAGGGAGATCAGCCAGGATGGGGGAGGATCCTTAAAGTCTCAGAGAAAAGTGCAGCAGCTGGACTGAGGAGGACAAAGCAGAATGAAAGCCCTCACAAACAAATGATACCACGGCCCCAGACACCCCAGAAGATTCTAAAGGCAGCAAGAGAAAAACAAAGGCAGGGGCTGGGTGCTGAGACTCAGGCTTCAGAGGTCAGTTCAAGGGAGAGGATTAAATAGTTGTGTGGAGATAGCCTAAGGGGCTGGGGAATGAAGTGCCACAGCAAAGGAAAGAGCATGGGAGGAGGCCTGGGCCTGCAGGAGAAGCAAGGTGCCATTGTTGGGGGTGGCAAGAGGAGGTAGGGGACTGCCATAGGAATATCTTTCTCTGCACATGTGTGGGCTCTCAGGTGGTGGTGCACCTCTTTTGCAGGCTACAGGCACAAGGGGGAAACCACTGCAGCCATCTCAGACTTCAGAGGTAGGTGTGGCTCACCACCACTAATGGCCCATGAACAGGCACAACTTATGGCTCCAGTCATTTCAGGGGTCTCTGCAGAGGAGGGCACAGCAACTAAGTACCACCTTACTCCCCTGGGAATGCATACACCCTTCTGGTACTGCTGCCAAAGGCTCTGGGCCTTACATACACCTCCCTGAGTGTAACTGTCACTTCCTAGGGCCCTGCAACCAGGAGCAGACTGCACCACCTCCCTGTGGGTCCTTGATGCTGTCAAGGCCCAGCAACCAGGCATTGGCTACAGGTCCTCCCCATTGCCTCCACCTCCCTGGAAGCAAGAGTAGGCCATACACCAGCACAGCTACTATCAAGGGGCTAATAACCTACACACGCTGAGGAAAGAGACAGCAAACATCCAAATCAAAAGCAGCCTTCACGCCAAAAAAAAATAGTAAGCCCTCACAAACTACCCAAGGACACTTTGGCATATAAATGGCCTTCTGAGACTAGACTAGTTGTTTTCACAGAATAAGAAAACTAACTAAAATGAAGAAACTCAGGAATAATTTCCAGGAAAGAGTACAGGAGAATTCACCTGAAGAAGCAAACAATGAAACAAACCTCTGCAGTCATACACCAAGTTCAAAAAGGAGATAGTGAAAATACTGAAAGATTTAAGAGCAGATACGAACAGTAATGCATATTACTTTAGAAAGGAACTAGAAAATATAAGGAGGAGCCAAGAAAAATTAGAAAATTCATTTGCAGAGATGCAAACTGAGTTAAAGTCACTAAAGAGCAGAATGAATAATTGCAAAGGAACAATTTAGTGACTTGGAAAATAGAGTAATGGAAATCTCCCAATCAGGATGGCAGACAGAAAACCAAGTGAAAAAAAAAAAAAAACATGAAAGCAATATAAGAGATCTATGGGATAACATAAAGCAGGCCAATCTACACATAACAGAGATTATAGAAGGAGAAGAAAAAGAAAAGTGGATTAAAGTATCTTTGAAGAAATTATGTCTGCAAACTTTCCAAATCTAAAGAAAAATGATAGCAAGATACGGAAGCACAGACGGCCCCAAGCAAGTTGAACCCAAATAGACCCACACCAAGACATATTATAATAAAAATGGTAAAAGTTAAAGATAAGGAGAAGATTCTAAAGACAGGAAAACAGGAGTTGCAAAACTTATATCAGGCAAAATAGACTTTAAAATGAAGCCCATAAAGAAAGAAAAAGAAGGACACTATTTAATGGTAAAAGTATCCATTCAAGAAGAGGATATTACAATCATCTATATATAGGAGCACCCAAATACATACAGCAAATACCAACAGACATAAAAGGATACATTGATGGGAATACAATAATAGTAGGAGAATTTCACACCCCACTCACATCAATGGACAGATCCTCTAGATAAAAAATCAACAACGTAAAAGGGATCCTAAATGACACAATAGAACAGTAAGACTTCGTTGACATTTTCAGGACACTACACTCAAGAAAACACAATATACATTCTTTTCAGGTGCACATGGAACATTCTCAAGAATTGACCACATACTGGGGCACAAAACTAACATTAACAAATTTAAGAGTAGAGAAATTATTTCAAGCATCCTCACTGACCACAATGTTATGAAACTAGAAATCAATCACCAGAAAAGAAATGAGAAAAACTGAGTACATGGAGACCAAACAACATGCTACTAGAAAACAATGGGCTAATGAGGAAATCAAAACAGAAATTAAAAAATATCTTGAAACAACTGACAATAAAAAACACAACCATTCTAAACCTCAGGGATGCCACAAAGGCAATTCTTAGAGGAAGTGCATAGTAATGCAGGACTTCCTCAGAAAATTAAAAAAAAAAAAAAACTCAAATCAACAACATAATCTACTATCTAAAAGAATTTTAAAAAGCAGAACAAACAAAGCCAAAAATCAGGAGAAGGAAGGAGATCAGAGAGGAAATCATTAATCTAGAGATTAAAAAACAATAGAAAAAAAATAAAACAAAAAGCTGGTTCTTCAAAAGTGTAAACAAAATTGATTAATCTCTGGCCAGAAACACCGAGAAGAAAAGAGAGAAAACCCAAATAAAATAAGAAATGAAAAAAGGGGAAATCTCAATGGATACAGCACAAATACAAGAAACCATAAAAGAATACTAAGAACAAATTTGACAACCTAGATAAAATGGACAAATTTCTAGGGACATATAGCCCACCAAAATTTAATCAAGAGAAATGGATCATTTGAACATACAAATCACTAGAAATGAAATTGAATATGTAGTAAAACTACTCCCTACTAACGAAAGTCCAGGACCAAAGGAGAATGCTACCAAACACACAAAGAAGAACTTATATGCTTCCTTCTTAAGCTTTTCCAAAAGATTGAAGAAAGAACACTCCCAAAGATATTCTATGAAGCCACCATCACCCTAATATCAAAGCTAGACAAAGATACTACCAAAAAAGAAAATTGTAGGCCAATATCTTTGATGAATATAGATGCAAAAACTTTTACAACAATATAAATGCAAAAATTTAGCCAATCAAATCCAACAACACATAGAAAAGATACATCACAACCAAGTGGGATTCATCCTAGGTTCACAAGGATGGTTGTGAATATGCAAATCAATCAACATCATATGCCACATTAACAAAAGTCAAAAACCATACAATAATCTCAATAGATGCAGAAAGAGCATTTGACAAAATCCAACATCCATTCATGATAAAAACTCTTACCAAAGTGAGTATAGAGGCAACATATCTTCACATAATCAAGGCCATTTATGACCATCCCACAGCAAATATAATACTCAATGGAGAAAAGCTGAAAACCATCCCACTAATACCTGGAAAAAGACATGCCCACTCTCACCACTTTTA
The DNA here is from genome assembly GCF_054392235.1 of Sus scrofa. NCBI lineage: Eukaryota > Metazoa > Chordata > Mammalia > Artiodactyla > Suidae > Sus > Sus scrofa. Next base: position 51,477,690 of record NC_139387.1, on the reverse strand, counting down.
TTCAACATAGCATTGGAATTCCTAATCACAGCAATCAGACAAACAAAAGAAATAAAGTATCCAAATTGGAAGAGAAGAGGTAAAATTTTCACTATATGCAGATGACATGATACTATATATAGAAAACCCTAATGACTCCACACAAAAACTACTTGATCTGGTAAACAAATTCAACAAAGTAGCAGGTACAAGATTAACATTCAGAAATTGGTTGCCTTTCTGTATGGTAACAATGAAGTACTAGAAAAGGAATACAAAAATATAATACCTTTTAAAATTGCACTCCCTGAAATTAAATACCCACAAATAAACCTGACCAAGGAAGTGAAAGACATATACTGAGCACTATAAAACATTAATCAAGGAAATTAAAGAGGATACAAAGAAATGGAGAGATATTCCATACTCCATGATTGGAAGATTTACTATTGTTAAAATGGCCATACTACCCAAAGCAATCTACAGATTTAAGTGATCCCTATCAAATTACCCATGACATTTTTCACAGAACTAGAACAATCCAAAATTTGTATAGAACCATAAAAGACCACAATTGCCAACACAATCCTGAGGATAGGAACCAAGGAGTAGGCATGACTCTCCCTACTTTCAGAAAATATTACAAAGCTACGTAATCAAGATAATACAAAAAGATATATAGACCAATGAAATAGAATAGAGAGCCCCCAAATAAACCCAAACACACATGGTCAATTAATCTTCAGCAAAGGAGGCAAGAATATAAAATGGGAAAAACAGAGTCTCTTTAGCAAGTGGTGCTGAGAAAACTGGACAGATGCATGTAAATCAATGAAACTAGAACACATACTCACACCATGCATGGAAATAAACTCAAAATGGCTTAAAGACTTAAATATAGGACAAGACACTATCAAACTCCTAGAAGAGAACATAGGCAAAACATTCTGTGATATCAACAGTAAAAGTGTTTTCTTAGGTCAGTCTCCCAATGCAATAGAAGTACAAATAAAAATAAATATATGGGACCTAATCAAATTTACAAGCTTTTGAATAGCAAAGGAAACCTTAAAAAAAAGACAATATATGAAATGGGAAAAAATAGTTTCAAATGATGCAACCAACAAGGACTTAATCTCCAAAGTGTACAAATTCATACAACTCAACAGCAAAAAAACAAACAACACAACTGAAAAAACTGGCAAATGACCTAAATATATTTCTCCAAAGAAAACATATGGATGTCCAACAGGAACGTGATAAAAATGCTCAACATCAAAAATTATTAGAGAAATGCAAATTAAATCTAAAATGAGGTGTCACCTCACTCCAGTCAGAATGGCTGTCATTAATAACTACAAATAACAAATGCCAGAGAGTGTGCGAAGAAAGGGAACCTGCCTACAATCTTGGTGGGAATGTAAATTGGCACAACCACTACAGAAAACAGTATGGCAGTTCCTCAGAGAATTAAACATAGAATTGCCATATGATAAAACATTCCCACTCCTGGACATATATATGGGCAAACGTTCATTGAAAAAGATACATGCACCCATTTGTTCACAATAGCAAAGACATGGAAACACAAATGTCTCTTGACAGAGGAATGGATTAAGAAGACATGGTACATATACACGATAGAATACTACTCAGCCATTAAAAAAAGAACAAAATAATGCCATATGCAGCAACATGGATGGATCTAAGCATTCTCATACTAAGTGAAGTCAGAAGGAGAAAGACAAATACTATGATATCACTTATATGTGGAATCTAAAAACTGGCATAGATGAACCTATGTACAGAACAGAAACAGACTCATAGACATGGAGAGCAGACTTGTGGTTGCCAAGGGGGAGGGGGAGAGAGTGGGATGGACTGGGAGTTTGGGGTTAATAGATGCAAACTATTACATTCAGAACAGATAAGCAACGAGGTCCTGCTGTATAGTTCAGGGAACTATATCCAGCCACCTGTGACAGAACATCTTAGAAGATAATATGAGAAAAATAACATATATATATATATATATATATATATATATATATATATATACATATATACACACACACACATATTATACATACGCACACACATATATGAATAGGTCACTTTTGCACAGCAGAAATTGATAGACACAATATCAATCAACTTTAATCAAAATATTTTTAAAAAGCCGTATAGTATTGGTCAAATTATATATAGAGGTAGATCAACAAAATGATAAATAAACCAACACTCAGACATTCAATTTTCCACAAAAGTGCCAAAGGAACTCAGTTTAGGGGGAAAACGTGGCTTTTCAACAAATAGTGCTGAACAACTGAATATATATGCAGAGAAAAAAAATCCTTGGCTGTTTTCTCATACAATACCCAAATTTATTAGAATTTAAAAGGAAAATATGGGGGAACATATTTGTTACTTTTGTTTAAACAACCATTCCTCAGAAAGAACACAGAAGTCAGTGACCCAATAATGTAAGACAGACAGCTTAGATTTTACCAAAATGTGCAACTTATACCCAACAAAAGATGGCATTACAAAAATGGGTAAGCTAGCCTAGAGAAAATATTCACAAGGATTGCATTAAGAATATATAAATAAATCATACACTTTATAACAAAAGGATAAGCAGCCCAATTTTAAAAATGGGCGAAATGTTTGAACTGATACTTTACATATAATGTATATAAATCACCAATAAGCACATTTTAAAAGTGCTTGACATTATTAGCCAGGGGAAAAAATGTTTGTTAAAGTCACAATAAAATAGAGCTACCAGAAAAGGTAAAATTAGAGTGACTGGAATTTTATTACAGTGTTGTACAATTACTTGGGTAAAAAAAAAAGCCTCCAAGTTCATTATAAAACTAAAGATAAATTTTACTTTCAGGAGTTACTAGAGATATCAAAGATTAATCAATAAAAAGGCTTGTATAATAATATTTACAGCAGCTCTATTCATAATAGCCAGAAATTGGAACAAGTCCAGGTGTCCATCAATAGAAGAATAAATCAACAAAATATGACTCACTTATACAATAGAGTATCACTGAAAAATAAAGAGGAATGAACTGTTGATACATGCAACAACAGATGAATCTCAAAAAACAATTTACTGAATAAAAGAAATCTTATGTAAGGATACATAGTGAATGATTTCATTCTTATGAAATCATAGAAAAATCAAAACAGCTATAAATGGAAAAGAAGTAGGAATTAACATGTAGGGAGACATGAGAGAAGTTTCTAGGATGGGTATAATGTTCTATATATTGATAGAGGCTAGGGTTACATGGATATATTCATTTGTCAAAACTTAAATGTTCAAGTAAAATTTGAAAATTTTATTGCTTATAAATTATGTTATGAAAGAAAAATACTCTTGTGAAAGAAAGATATGCATGCTGAAGTATTAGGAAGAGGTATACTTGTGTCTGCTATTTACTTTGAAATGGATAAAAAAATAACATGGGAGTTCCTCTTGTGGTGCAGTGGAAACAAATCCGACTAGCATCCATGAGGATGTGGGTTCGATTCCTGGCCTCACTCAGTGGTCAGGAATCCAGCATTACCATGAGCTATAGCGTAGGTCACAGATGTGGCTCAGGTCCCAAGCTGAAGTGACTGTGGCATAGGCCAGCAGCTGTAGCTCTGATTTGACCCCTATCCTGGGAAATTCCATATGCTGTGGCAACAGCACTAGAAAGCAAATAAATAAATAAAGAAGAAAGACGAATTGGAGTTCACGTTGTTGTCTTGTTATGAGGATGTGGGTTTAATCCCTGGCCTTGCTCAGTGGGTTAAGGATCCCACGTTGCCACAAGCTGCAGGGCAGGTCACAGATCCAGCTCAGATCCGGTGTTGCTGTGGCTGTGGTATAGGCTGGCAGCTGCATCTCTGATTTAGTCCCTAGCCCAGGAACTTTCCTATGCTGCAGATGCAGCTCCAAAAAAGAAAAAAAATAAAATAAGGTGAACTGACAAATGAAGAGAGGAATAAATAGATGAATGTTCAGTAAATATACTGGGATGTTGATCACAGAATCTACAACTGGGGGCAGCATCCCACATGTCTAACCTGAATAAGCATCAGAAAGGTTTGATTAACTTATCACCTAAATCTCTCTTCAAGGGAAAATTTTTCAGGGCTGTGCAACTCAGGAAATGCCCATCATTGCTCAATCTGTCAGCATCTCCCTTTGAGCACACAGCCATTTACAATGGTATCTGATGAGAAAGATATGATCCCCAGCACTGAACTAATGAGATCATTTCCCCAGGACTGTTCTAATGAACAGGCTGCTGGCTCATTGCTGAATGCTGGCTAGAGACAGAACCATCTGGAAAGCAGAGTATAGAATGATCTCTATGTTTCCACGAATCAAAAGAAGGTGGAACATTTCCGAATGAAACCATGGATGTTATTCATAAAATCTTGGCCACATGAGGTTAGAGGCGTATTGATTTCCAGTTGAAGGCTGAATTGGCCATCTTTGGCCTTTCAGGAAAATGACCACAGATTAAGATGATGAGGAACAGATGCCACTATTTGAAGCTTCCATTAGAAAACCCTAAATGGGCTTCATTGGCAGGACAGCCCTAACAACTGTGTCTTGCCACAGATTGACGGAAAGATGACAAATATTTTAATGTGGTGAAGACAAATCCTGGGTCAAGCTGCTTCCGAAAAAATGATCCAGTCAGTTTGAAAAGATTTGAAGAAATAAAACTTGCCAGTACTTACCAAGTTCCAGAAAGGCCTTAGATGTTGAGTGATTCCATGTTGAAATCAGGTTTGAAAACAAAAACTATCTTAAAAAACTCTTTTCTTAGTGAGAATTCCTTAATGAGAACATCTATACCTAGTAGGGCCTAGAGATGGCATAGACATAATTCTGCCCCGGCTTGTCTGCAAGGCTTCTGCCTCTCTTTTTCTAACTTTTCCTTTCTTTTAGTAGCTCTTTCCTCAAAAGTCTTGTCTCCTCATAATGTCCCAGACTGTATATATGTATACATACATGTATGTGTGTGTGTGTGTGTGTGTATATACATATATATTCACACTAAGTAATAAGTGAAAACTGACTAATGTTGGGCTATTTGCTTTTACAGAAAAACCTACAGTGCTTGAATCAGTGAAATGTATTACTAATGACCAAAATTCAAGCATCAGTGACAAGTTGGAAGAATAGTGGAGGAAGAAAGTATTCATTTACTCATAATGTAGTTATTAACATCCTCTCTTGAGGTAATAGCTTTTCACAAATTATGGTGAGAAACACAATGAAATATAAGTCCAATTTCCTTCCCTCCAAGAGTTTACAAATAGGGGAGTTAATACATGTACATAAATGATTAACTATTTGATAGGCATTCCCATTGTGGTGCAGCAGAAATGAATCCTACAAGTAACAATGAGGTTTCAGGTTTGATCACTGGCCTCGCTCAGTGGGTTAAGGATCTGGCATTGCTGTGAGTTGTGGTGCAGGTCTCAGACACAACTCAGATCCTGCGTTGCTTTGGCTGTGGCACTGTAGCTCCGATTTTCACCCTAGTCTGGGAATCTCCCTGTGCCGCAAATGTGCCCTAAAAAGCAAAAATATATGTATATATAATAAATAAACAAATAAATAAATATTTGACAGAGATCAAATAATTTTCATCAAATGATTAAATCAGGTGATATAGATCATGTGATTTTATAAGATCGTTTATCCTGGAATTTCAAGGAATGAAGAGGGAGCTTCTAAGTAAAGTTTGTGGAAGACCTCAGGGAAGAGGCTGATAATGGGTTGTCCACAAAGGATTCAACTCAAGAAGCTGAGAATTAGGAAAATAGTCCATGTGGGTAAAATGACATGAGCAAAGGTATGGAGGAAAGGCAGGTTTGGATAATGGACAAAACTAACCTTTACGTGAATGACCATCTAAGCATGTGTCAACATAGACTGGGCTTCTGCCAAACAGTCAAGGAAATTGCTATTTATTATTATCTGTTCTCTGAATTGGCAACTCTATCACAAGCCAAAATCCTGTTGTTCTTCATTCTATTGCCTTTTGTTTTTCTTTTATGGCTGTGCCTGAGGCATATGGAAATTCCTGGGCCAGGGATCACATCTGAGCCGCATCCATAGCTGAAGCAATGATGGATCCTTTGACCCACTATGCCAGGCTGGAAATTGAACCTGTACCTCCACAGTGACCCAAGCTGCTGCAGTCAAACTCTTAACCCACTGCACCATAGTAGGAACCCCAACTGTCTCATTTTCTTTCTTTTTATGGCCCTCCTGCAGCATATGGAAGTTCCAGGGATAGAGGTTGATTTGGAGCTGCAGGCCTATGCCACAGCCACAGTAGCACCACATCTTAGCCACCGAGTGAGGCCAGGAATTGAATGCATCCTCACAGAAATTATGTTAAGTTTTTAACCCACTGATCCACACCGGGAACTCTATTCTACTAATTTTCATCTAAGACTCTTGACAGCCATGGTCTGCTAACTTCCATATGCCAAGCTTGAGTTACATTTTTTTTTTCTTTTGCAGCATATGGAAGTTCCCAGGGTAGGGGTTGAATCTGAGCTGTAGGTGCCGGCCAACACCACAGCCACAGCAACAGCAACAGCAATGCCAGATCCCAGCCACATCCATGACCCACACCACAGCTCACAGCAGCACTGGATCCTTGAACACACTGAACAAGACCAGGGATCGAACCCACATCCTCAAGGATACTAGTCAGATTCTTAAAATAATGAGCCACAATGGGAACTCCATAAGTTACCTTTTTTTTTTTTTTTTTTTTGTCTTTTTAGGGCCACACCCACAGCATATGGAGGTTCCCAGGCTAGGGGTCCAGTCGAAGCTGTAGCTACCGGCCTATGTCAGAGCCACAGCAACACCAGATTCCAGCCTCATATGCGACCTACACAACAGCTCACCACAACACCAGATCCCCAACCCACTAAGCGAGGCCAGGGATCAAACCCATAACCTCATGGCTCCTAGTCGTACTCATTTCCGCTGCACCATGGCAGGAACTCTCAAGTTACAGTTTTTAAATAAGAAATACCCTTGAGGCAAACCAGTCATTTGAAAACCTAGTTTTGTTTTCTTTTGTTTTCCTTATTCTTGCTGAAAGCAAATACATTGTATAATTCCCTCTGAATTTGCCAGCCTTTTTGTTTTCTTCCTTTAATAAAGAGAAAAATAGTACCAATAACTCCAGTCTCAAAATAATCGCCAGAGATTACCCAATCAATGCTTCCATTTCCAGGCATTAGTTTCATTTCAAAATGGAAATAAGTAATACTGGTGATAATTAAGAGTCTTTAAATGAGTAACACTTTGAATAATCCAGTCTTAACATAAGAACTAGAAATTAATTGAGCTCATTATTATAATTATTTAGATGGATATTTTGTATTGCATGACAAAGATTTAGAAGATTTGTCCTCTAACACAAAATATGAGAAATCATTTTTTGAGAGTGTTTGTATCATCCTTAGCTCTGAAGACTTGCATAAATCATAAAATGTAAGACCTCTATAAAGAGAAAATTCATTCAAAATTTAAAGGGCAATGCCTAGCTAGTTTCATCATATTTATATCTTCCTGACCTGCACACATGGGCACTTAAAGCCAGGAAGGAAACAGATTGTATAGGAAGGAAAAAGCTTAGGCTTGGCATGAAACACTCCATTTGCTGTTTGACTTTTGGCAATTGACCTAATTTTACTGAGTTTCAGTTTCCTTGAATGCAAAGTAGAGATTCAAATGCCTATCACATCTATGGATGGAGAGGATTGGGTGACATAAGGCCTACCAAGTAGCTGAACCCACACAGGCAAGCATTCTGGGACAGTTTTATGAAGTTAATATAATAAATGCTCATGTTTCTGAAGCAGTAGCTTACACAAACTATTTTGAGGGTTACATATGTGTTCTAGGTCAATTACACAGCAGTTCCCTCAGCCCTCAGCCAAAGAGAAAATGGCTAGTGTGTTTGCATCTCATCTTACCACTTGGAATGCAATATTAAATTCAGGTAGACTGTGAATCAAAATCACATTGCCCAGTGGCTGCATAGTGTGTTTTAGATAAAAATTTAGTAAGTTATTTTCATTTTCTGGAAGGGAAAAAAAAACGGAAAATAATGCTGGTAAAAGAATCTTCCTCATAATATAATTTGAACAATCTTTTCAGAAGACTTAATGAATATTAGGGTGTTATTTGCTTCTGCATAGCCCATATTTGCATTGCACCAGCAAATATTGTTAGCTTTATTTCTTCCTTATGCACAAAGAAATAATATTTTTTACACTATTTTTTATTATTATTATTATATTTTTTTATTTTCCCACTGTACAGCAAGGGGGTCAGGTCATCCTTACATGTATACATTACAATTACAGTTTCTCCCCCCCCCTTTTCTTCTGTTGCAACATGAGTATCTAGACAAAGTTCTCAATGCTATTCAGCAGGATCTCCTTGTAAATCTATTCTAAGTTGTGTCTGATAAGCCCAAGCTCCCCATCCCTCCCACTCCCTCCCCCTCCCATCAGGCAGCCACAAGTCTCTTCTCCAAGTCCATGATTTTCTTTTCTGAGGAGATGTTCATTTGTGCTGGATATAAGATTCCAGTTATAAGTGATATCATACAGTATTTGTCTTTGTCTTTCTGGCTCATTTCACTCAGGATGAGATTCTCTAGTTCCATCCATGTTGCTGCAAATGGCATTATGTCATCCTTTTTTTTTATGGCTGAGTAGTATTCCATTGTGTATATATACCACCCCTTCCGAATCCAATCATCTGTCGATGGACATTTGGGTTGTTTCCATGTCCTGGCTGTTGTGAATAGGGCTGCAATGAACATGCGGGTGTATGTGTCTCTTTTAAGTAGAGCTTTGTCCGGATAGATGCCCAAGAGTGGGATTGCAGGGTCATATGGAAGTTCTATGTATAGATTTCTAAGGTATCTCCAAACTGTTCTCCATAGTGGCTGTACCAGTTTACATTCCCACCAGCAGTGCAGGAGGGTTCCCTTTTCTCCACAGCCCCTCCAGCACTTGTTATTTGTGGATTTATTAATGATGGCCATTCTGACTGGTGTGAGGTGGTATCTCATGGTAGTTTTGATTTGCATTTCTCTTGTAATCAGCAATGTTGAGCATTTTTTCATGTGTTTGTTGGCCATCTGTATATCTTCTTTGGAGAAATGTCTATTCAGGTCTTTTGCCCATTTTTCCATTGATTGATTGGTTTTTTTGCTGTTGAGTTGTATAAGTTGCTAATATATTCTAGAGATTAAGCCCTTGTCAGTTGCATCATTTGAAACTATTTTCTCCCATTCTGTAAGTTGTCTTTTTGTTTTCTTTGGGGTTTCCTTTGCTGTGCAAAAGCTTTTCAGCTTGATGAGGTCCCATGGGTTTATTTTTGCTCTCATTTCTATTGCTTTGGGAGACTGACCTGAGACAATATTCATAAGGTTGATGTCAGAGAGTGTTTTGCCTATGTTTTCTTCTAGGAGTTTGATGGTGTCCTGTCGTATATTTAAGTCTTTCAGCCATTTGGAGTTTATTTTTGTGCATGGTGTGAGGGTGTGTTCTAGTTTCATTGCTTTGCATGCAGCTGTCCAGGTTTCCCAGCAATGCTTGCTGAATAGACTTTCTTTTTCCCATTTGATGTTCCTGCCTCCCTTGTCAAAGATTAATTGACCATAGGTGTCAGGGTTTATTTCCGGATTCTCTATTCTGTTCCATTGGTCTGTCTGTCTGTTTTGGTACCAATACCACACTGTTTTGATGACTGTGGCTTTGTAGTATTTCTTGAAGTCTGGGAGAGTTATGCCTCCTGCTTGGTTTTTGTTTCTCAGGATTGCTTTGGCGATTCTGGGTCTTTTGTGGTTCCATATAAATGTTTGGATTGTTTGTTCTAGTTCTGTGAACAATGTCATGGGTAATTTGATAGGGGTTGCATTGAATCTGTAGATTGCTTTGGGTAGGATGGCCATTTTTACAATATTGATTTTCCCAATCCAGGAACATGGAATATCTTTCCATTTCTTTACATCTTCTTTGATTTCTTTGATTAAAGTTGTATAGTTCTCGGCATATAGGTCCTTTACCTCCTTAGTCAGGTGTATTCCGAGGTATTTGATTTTGTGAGGTACAATTTTAAAAGGTATTGTATTTTTGTATTCCTTTTCTAATGTTTCATTGCTGGTATACAGAAATGCAACTGATTTCTGAATGTTAATCTTATATCCTGCTACTTTGCTGAATTGATTAATCAGTTCAAGGAGTTTTGGGGTTGAGTCCTTAGGGTTTTCTAGGTATAGTATCATATCATCTGCATACAGTGAGAGTTTGATCTCTTCTCTTCCTATATGGATGCCTTTTATTTCTTTTGTTTGTCTAATTGCTGTGGCTAGGACTTCCAAAACTATGTTGAAGAGCAGTGGTGAGAGTGGGCATCCCTGTCTTCTTCCAGATTTGAGTGAGAAGGCTTTCAGTTTTTCCCCATTGAGGATTATATTTGCTGTGGGTTTATCATAAATGGCTTTGATTATATTCAGGAATGTTCCCTCTATACCCACTTTGGCGAGGGTCTTGATCATGAATGCATGTTGAACTTTGTCAAATGCTTTTTCTGCGTCTATGGAGATGATCATATGATTTTTGACTTTTTTTTTTTGTTAATGTGGTGTATGATGCTGATTGATTTGCGTATGTTGAACCATCCTTGTGAACCTGGGATGAATCCAACCTGGTCATGGTGTATAATTTTTTTGATATGTTGTTGGATTCGGTTGGCTAAGATTTTGTTGAGAATTTTTGCATCTATATTCATCAATGATATTGGGCGATAGTTTTCTTTTTTGGTGGTATCTCTGCCTGGTTTTGGAATGAGGTTGATGGTGGCATCATAGAATGTCTTTGGGAGTATTCCTTCTGCAACCTTTTGAAAGAGTTTAAGGAGGATGGGCACCAATTCCTCTTTATATGTTTGATAGAATTCACCTGTGAAGCCATCTGGTCCTGGACTTTTATTTGTGGGGAGTGATTTTATGACCTCTTCAATTTCATTTCTAGTGATCGGTCTGTTCAGTTGGTCTGTTTCTGCTTGATTGAGTTTTGGCAGGCTGTAAGATTCTAGAAAATTGTCCATTTCTTCCAGATTGTCAAACTTGTTGCCGTATAGTTGTTCATAGTATTCTCTTATGGTTTTTTGTATTTCTGCTGTATCCGTTGTGATTTCTCCTTTTTCATTTATAATTTTGGTGATTTGGGTTCTTTCTCTCCTCTTTTTAGTGAGTCTGGCCAGGGGTTTGTCAATTTTGTTCACCTTTTCAAAGAACCAGCTCTGGGTTTTATTAACTTTCTCTATTGTTTTTTGAGTCTCTATTTTATTGATTTCTTCTTTGATCTTTATAATTTCCTTCCTTCTGCTGACTTTAGGACTTTTTTGTTCTTCTTTTTCTAATTCGTTTAGGTGGAGGGTTAAGTTGTCAATTTGGGATCTTTCTTCTTTTTTGAGAAAGGCCTGTATTGCTATAAATTTCCCTCTGAGCACTGCTTTTGCAGAATCCCATAGATTTTGAGAGGTTGTGTCTTCATTATCAGTTGTTTCAAGGTAGTTTTTAATTTCCTTCTTGATTTCCTCATTGACCCATTGGTTTTTTAGTAGCATGTTGTTTAGTCTCCATGGAGTAGGTTTTTTCTCTTTGCTTTTCCCATGGTTGATTTCTAATTTCATGGCATTGTGGTCAGAGAAGATACTTGAGATAATTTCTACGCTCCTAAATTTATTGAGATTCGCTTTGTGTCCCAATATGTGGTCGATTCTTGAGAATGTTCCATGAGCATTTGAGAAGAATGTGTATTCTGCTTTTTTTGGATGTGGTGTCCTGAAGATATCAATTAAGTCTAACTTTTCTATTGTTTCCTTTAGAATCTCTGTTGCTTTATTGGTTTTTTGTCTAGATGATCTGTCCATTGATGTGAGGGGGGTATTAAGGTCTCCTACTATGATTGTATTCTCATCAGTATCTCCCTTTATGTCTGTTAATATTTGTTGTATGTATCTGGGTGCTCCTATATTTGGGGCATATATGTTGATGATAGTAACATCCTCTCCTTGGATGGATCCCTTAATCATTAAATAGTGTCCTTCTTTGTCTTTCTTTATGTCTTTTGTTTTAAAGTCTATTTTGTCTGATATGAGTGTTGGGACTCCTGCTTTTCTGTCATGTCTATTGGCGTGAAATATTTTTCCCCACCCTTTCATTTTCAATCTATATGTATCTTTTGTCCTAAGGTGAGTTTCTTGTAGGCAGCATATTGAAGGTTTTTGCCTTTTTATCCACTCAGCCACTCTGTGTCTTTGATTGGGACATTCAGCCCATTAACATTTAAGGTGATAATTGATAGATGATTATTTATTGCCATTTGAACCTCATCCTCGTGGTCCAGTTGATACTATGGTTCTCCATTCTTCCTTTCTTTCTTTTTTTTTTTTTTTTTTTTTTTGGTTGGATGGTCTCCTGTTATTATCTGCTTGAGTGTATTTTTTTTTCATTTTTTGCAAATGCAATATTTGGTTTTGGCTTGTGGTTGCCCTGTTTTTTAAATATGCTAACCCCTTCCCATAGTTGTGTGTTTTAGCCTGATGGTGCTGTAAGTTCAAACACTTCATTACTATATTAAAATTAAGAAGAGAGACATACAAACAAACAAAAAGGGTTATTTACCTCCTGACATCCCTTGCCCACATTTTATGGTTTTGATGACTCTTTTTTATTTTTTTCTTTTTAATTTTATTTTGTTTGAAGCATGTTCATGATTAAATCTGTATGCTGGCTTATTTGAGTGACTGCTCTCTGATTGCAGTTTCCTCAGTCCTAGTTCTTCCTCTTCTTCTTCTTCCTTTTTTTTTCTTTTCTTTTTTCTTCCCTTTCCTTCCTTGCTTTTTGGTTTAGAGAAGCCCTTTCAATATTTCCTTTAACCTGGGTTTTATGTTGCTGTATTCTTTAAGTTTTTGTTTGTTGGGAAATATTTTTATTTCCCCTTCTATTTTAAATGATATTCTTGCTGGATAGAGTATTCTAGGTTGCATATTTTTTCCTTTGAGCACTTTAAATATCTCTTGCCATTCCCTCCTGGCCTGTAGTGTTTCTGTGGAGAAATCAGCTGATATTCTTATGGGGGTTCCCTTGTAGGTAACATTCTGTTTTTCTCTTGCTGCCTTGAGGATCCTCTCTTTATCACTAACTTTTGCCATTTTTATTATGATGTGTCTTGGTGTGGGTCTGTTTGGGTTCAGTTTGTTTGGGGCCCTCTGTGCTTCTTGTATCTTGAACCCAGTGTCCTTTAGATTTGGGAAGTTTCCAGCAATAATTTCTTCAAATATATTTTCCATCCCCTTATCTTTTTCTACTCCTTCTGGAATCCCTATTATGCGTAGATTGGCCCGCTTTATATTATCCCATAGGTCTCTTATATTGCTTTCCAGTTTTTTGATTCAGTTTTCTGTCTGTTGACTGGATTGAGTGATTTCCATTATTCTATCTTCCATATCACTGATTCGTTCTTCTGCATTATTCATTCTGTTTTTTACTGCCCCTAGTTCAGTTTGCATCTCTGCAAATGAATGTTCTAGTTTTTCTTGGCTCCTCCTTATATTTTCTAGTTCTTTTCTGAGGGTATCTGCATTACTGTTCATATCTTCTCTTAATTCCTTCAGTATTTTCACTATTTCTCTTTTGAACTCCAGGTCTGTCTGACTGCAGAGATCTGTTTCATTGCTGACTGTTTTAGGTGAGTTCTCCTGTTGGTTTGACTGGGGGTGGTTTCTCAGCTTCTTCATCTTGCTTGTTGTTTTCTTTCTCCTGAGGGAGTTGTACTCTCCGTGATCGGGCAGTGTTTGCTTTGTCACTGCCGTGGAATATTTCCTGAGGGCTGGCGTTGTTGGTCAATCTTTTTTGAGGCAGTGTGGATTTTCTGGAGTGTTGATGGGGCTAACAGTGTTTCTTTGAAGCAAAGGAGGGCTTCCTGAGGGCAGACAGGACTGGGAGGTCCACACCACGATGGTAGCAGATTTCACTTGGCCATGCAGAGCTTGCTCTGGTGTTTTTAGGCTGTGGGGTTCTTGCAGGGGGTTGGCAGTGTTGGGCAGCTGCTCCTCAGGAGTGCTGGGAGCTGGGGGCACCCCCTGGGGGCTGGAGCAGCTATCTTGGTCACTGAGAACCTAAGAGGCTCTTCCCTAGGGCAGCCCAACTCAGAAGGACAGCCTGAGAATGTAGGCGGATCTTTTCACAATCTGGCCGAGCTTGTTGCAGCTTTTCTGGGCTGCAGGGGCTCTTCCAGGGGGCTGGTGGTGCTGAGCAGTTATTTCACGGGGGTGGGGCACACCCTGGGGGCCTGGGCGGGTAGCAGGGCCACTGGAAACCCAAAAGGCTCCTCCCCAGGGCAGCCCGACTCAGAAAGACCGTCTGAGATCTTTTCCCAACTCGGCCAGGCTTGTTGCAGCTTTTCTGGGCTGCAGGGGGTCCTGCCTGGAGCTAGCAGTCCTATGCAGCTGGTCCACTAGGTCTCGGCACCCCCTGGGGGCTTGGGCGGGTAGCAGGGCCGTTGGAGACCCAAGAGGCTCTTCCCCAGGGCAGCCCAACTCAGAAAAACTGTCTGAGATCTTTTCCCGACTCGGCCAGGCTTGTTGCAGCTTTTCTGGGCTGCAGGGGGTCCTGCCTAGAGCTGGCAGTCCTATGCAGCTGATCCACTAGAGCATCCCCTGGGGGCTTGGGCAGGTAGCAGGGCCATTGGAAACCCAAGAGGCTCCTCCCTGGGGCAACCCGACTCAGAAAAACCATCCGAGAATTAGGCCGATCTATTCACGGCCTGGCTAAGCTTGTTCTAGCTTTTCTGGGCTGCAGGCCTTTTCTCGGGGGCTGGTGCTGTTTGGTGCTGCTCTGCGGAAGTGTAGCCCCTCCAAAGGGCAAGCAGGCCTGTGCAGGGACAGCCCCTGTGGTGGTAGGCTTCAGGCAATTGTTGGGGCCAGCCCTCCTGGATGGCAGGCAGCCCCAGGTCCAGTGAGAGCATAGGGGGTGGCGGGGGTGGGGGGAGGGAATGCACTGGGAAGCAGAGTTTTCAGCTAGCTAGCGGGCCTGTAAGCTTGCTGTGGCGTGGGGGGTATTCTATGGGGACCCACCCCTTCTCTCCCCTCCCCAGCACGGGCGCAGACCAGGCTCTTCTCCCAGGTTCCCTCTGATGTGGCTTTCCACTTCCCCGCCCCTAGAGTATTGTTCCCTTCCTCTGCAACAGCTTTGTTTTCTAATCTCCCAGGCAGTCTCTGCCCCGTCAACTGGTTTCTAGACCTCCCAAGCAGTTTCCGCTCCGCCCTGCCCCCCCAGCCCGGGGACTAACCTCTGGAGCCGAGGTCTCGGTGCCCAGCCCCCACCCAGGCGTCTCAATTTTTGGTGACTGTGCCCGTAGTTCAGATGGTCTGTTGGGTTCTTGATCGGCTTTTCCTTACTCCAACTTACTGCTACACTCTTCTCTGCATCTGGAGATTCCTCCGGTTTGTTTGATCTTTCCCCGGGTAGGTGACTTTCCAGGGTGCAGGATCCCTTTCTCCTCCGCAGTTCCCTTTCGGGAGCACCCGTCCCGCTCGGATTCACCTTCTCTCACTCTCCTCTTTTCTCCCGTTCTGCCCAGTAATGTCACGAACTTCTTGCCGTTATTGGAGTTTAGGTTCCTCTGCCAGCGATTGGTTGCTGTTCTGTGCGAGTCATTTATTCTGTAGATGTGCTTTTTTTGTTGTGTTTGTGGGGGAGGGCGAGCATGTCCCCCTACTCCTCCGCCATCTTGTCCTCTCTCCCCCGTAATATTTTTTTTAATCTACTTCTAGATAGAGACCAAACCCTGAGTTTGTTCTTTGTTATCTACACATGTTCTCTCCTCATATAGATGTTCCAGGTTCTGTTAATATGGGGTATGTGGGTTACACTGACTTACCCCTTCCAAGGCCATGTAGAGAAGAACCTGTTCTCTCGTCTAGGACTAAGCTTGATCTGACCTCTAACCCATGATATAATATTTTTAAATCTATCATAAACATTCATAAAATTTAAAATCAGAGACATGAGATTCGAAGGTTCCAAAGTGTCTATGTTCTTCATATGAAGACATTTTTCTAACATATGTAGTAAAAACTCAATCTGAAACTTCATTTTAATAATTTCACCAGATTAATCCGAGCTCTTCATTCAGCACGTGCTAACCAATAACTGAGTCTCACCAAATGTTCACTTGATGGCTCTGCCCCTTCCTGCATTCACATGCTGTATATATTTCAAGACACCATTGTGTTTCTTTCCAAACTTGTGCATTCCCATTAAATTATTACTTCATAATTTAATTAAATATTACAAAAGCTTATGAGCCATGAATAAGAAAATAAAGTTGCTGCTTCTATTAAAATTGAGAATAATTCTTTAAAAAGACTAAATATATAGAAATGATGATAAAAAATCACAATTAATTGGGTGGAGGCAGAAAAATGTAAACAAACTAGAAGGAAAAAAGTAATAAAAATTCAGAACTCTGCACTTAGAATATTTTTACTTTTTAAAGTTCTTACTTTGCAGTAAAAAAAAAAAAAAAAAAAACAAACAAAAAAAACAAATCAAAAAAACCCCAGAACCTGAACATTAAAACTGATATATAGTTAATGCAGTTAATGGAAGGAAAGCAACACTGAACTTCAAACAATGTACCCATACTCAAAGAAAATGTGCAAGATCTACAAAAGGAAAAAATTTCATGTGAAGATGCTGGAATATATTTTTTTTTCTGCCTTTTAGGGCTACAGGCAACTGCAGCCTATGGAAGTTCCTCTTCCACTCATAAATTTATATATTTGTGCTCTCTCTTTTTTTTTTTTTTTGGTTAGTTTAGCTAAAGTTTTCTCAATCCTATTTATCTTTCCAAAAAAAGCAACTCAGTTTCATTAATCTTTTTCTAGATCCTCTTATGAGTTCATCCATGTTGTTGGCAGGAAGTTCCCTACTTTCTTGCCAGCTCTTGGCCAGGGGTCACTATCAGCTCCTAGAGGCTTCTTCCTTGAAGGGTCCTGACCATGAGGACTCCATTGGTGGTTCCCAATCTACTTCTTCCAACCCTCAGGGAAAGGTCTCTGATTCTTTATGTTTTTTTAAAAAAAAAAGTTTATTGAAATATAATTGATTTACAATGTTGTGTTAGTTTCAGGTGTAAAGTGACTCAGGTATACATACACATAGTTATATGTGTAAATAATATAGTTTATTATTTCTGCTCTAATATTTATTATTTCTTTCTTTCTGCTAACTTTAGACCTAGTTTATTTCTATCTTTCTATGATAATGCTAGGTTAAAATGGTATAAATTTGGTTGCTTATTAAAGGACTTTTTTTTCTTGATGTAGGCTTTTATAGCTATAAATTTTCCGGTAAGACCTGCTTTTGCTTCATTCCATAAGTTTAGGTGTGTTGTGTTTTTATTTTCATTTGTCTCAAGATACTTTCTGATTTCTTTTTTATTTTCTCTTTGACCCATTGGTTGCCCATAAAGAATGTTGTTGGATTTGATGTATTTTTTAATTTTTCCATTTCCTCCTATAATTGATTACTAATACAATATGATGTAGTTGATTACTAATATTGATTCTAATATGAAAGAATAAGATACTTGATATGATTTCAATATTCTTAAATTTGTTAACACTGGTTTTGTGATTCAGCATGCAAGCTACTACAGAGAACATTCCATGTACCTTTAAGAAGAACATGTATTCATCCTACTGCTGTTGGATGGAATGTTCTGTGTATGTCTGTTAGATAAGTTTGGTCAAAAATATTATTCAAGTTTGCTGTTTCTTTATTGATTTTCCCTCTGCATTACTTTTCCATTAATGAAAGTGGAATATCAAAGTCCCGTGCTATTATGGCATTGTTGTCTATTTCTCTCTATTTTTATTAATATTTTCTTTATTTATTTAGGTGCTCCAATATTGAGTGGATATATATTTACAAGTGTCAGATACTCTTGATGAATCGACCTCTTCACCATTCTATAATGAGCTTCTTTATCTTTTCCAATGGATTTTGACTCAGTCTATTTGTCTGAAATAAATATTGTTAGCCCTGTTTTCTTTTGATTATCATTTACATGCGGTGTCATTTTCCACCATTTCCTTTTAGCCTGTATGAGTCCTTAAAGCCAGAATCTCTTGTAGGCAACATATAATTGTATCTTATTTTTCATTCATTCAACCACTCTGTCCTTGAGAAGAGAACTTAATTCAATTACATTTAAAGTAATTGATCAGTAAAGATTTACAATTGCAATCTTCTGTATTGTCTTCTGGCTGTTTTGTAATTTTATTTGTTCCTTTCTTCCTCTCTTGCAGTCTTCCTTTGTGATTTGTTGGTTTTTTGTGGTACTATGCTTTGATTCCTTGATCTTTATCTTTTGTATAATCTACTAGAGGTTTCTTCTTTGTGGTTATAATTAAGTTTTTATAAAACATGTTATGTCTACCTTAAGCAACTTAACTTTAATCTCATATAAAAACCACATTTTCACTTCTTCCCCACTCCCAAACTTCATGCTATTGATACATACTACATATCTTTTTAAATTGTGTATCTATTAACAAATTATTTTAGCCATAGTTGTTTTTAAAGTCTTTTAACTTTGATACTAGAATAAAAGTGATTTATGAACCAGCATTATAATATTAAAGTATTACAAACTTGATGAGATATTTATCTTTATCAATAAGTTTTATACTTTCGTATGTTTTCTTGTTGTTACTTATCATCCTTTCACTTCAACTTAAAGATCTCTCTTTAGTATTTCTTGTAAAGCAGGTCTAGTGGCAATATACTTACTCAGCTTTTGTTGTCTAAAACAGACTTAGTCTTATTGCATGTAGATGTCCAGTTCTTCCAGAATCTTTTTTTTTTTATTTTATTTTCCCACTGTACAGCAAGGGGGTCAGGTCATCCTTACATGTATACATTACAATTACAGTTTCTCCCCCCCCTTTTCTTCTGTTGCAACATGAGTATCTAGACAAAGTTCTCAATGCTATTCAGCAGGATCTCCTTGTAAATCTATTCTAAGTTGTGTCTGATAAGCCCAAGCTCCCCATCCCTCCCACTCCCTCCCCCTCCCATCAGGCAGCCACAAGTCTCTTCTCCAAGTCCATGATTTTCTTTTCTGAGGAGATGTTCATTTGTGCTGGATATAAGATTCCAGTTATAAGTGATATCATACAGTATTTGTCTTTGTCTTTCTGGCTCATTTCACTCAGGATGAGATTCTCTAGTTCCATCCATGTTGCTGCAAATGGCATTATGTCATTCTTTTTTATGGCTGAGTAGTATTCCATTGTGTATATATACCACCCCTTCCGAATCCAATCATCTGTCGATGGACATTTGGGTTGTTTCCATGTCCTGGCTGTTGTGAATAGGGCTGCAATGAACATGTGGGTGCATGTGTCTCTTTTAAGTTGAGCTTTGTCTGTTCCAGAATCTTTTGTTGAAATGACTGTCTTTGCTCATTTGTAAAAGATCAGTTGAGATATTTATGTGAGTCTATTTCTTGGCCCTCTATTCTGTTCCATTCATCTATTTATCTATTATTTCACCAGTACTATACTGTTTCAATTAATGAATCTTCATTCTGTTGAGGTTGAATAATGTCAGTCCTCCAACTTTGTTTTCTGCAATACTGAGTTTATAATTATGGGTCTTTTGCCTCTCATATACTTTTGGGGGGGTTGTTTGTTTGTTTTTGGTTTTTCTTTTTTTTATTTCATTGGAGTAGAATTACAATATTGGGTTATTTTCAGGTGCACAGCAAAATGAATCAGTTATAATATACATATATCAATTCCTTTTCAGATTATTTTCCCTTATAGGTTATTACAGAATATTGAGTAGATTTTCCCATGCTATACAGTAGGGATTGTCCCATGCTATACTTGTTAGCTATTTGTTTTACATATAGTAATGGGTATACATTAATCCATATTCTCTTTGGAATCTGTTTTATTTTACTTTATTTTATTTTACTTTATTTTATTTTATTTTCCTACTGTACAGCAAGGGGATCAAGTTATCCCTACATGTATACATTACATTTTCTTTTCCCCACCCTTTGTTCTGTTGCAACATGAGTATCTAGACATAGTTCTCAATGCTACTCAGCAGGATCTCCTTGTAAATCTATTCTAAGTTGTGTCTGATAACCCCAAGCTCCCAATCCCTCCCACTCCCTCTCTCTCTTTTTGATACCCACAAATATGGTGCTATTCTTTTTGTTAAGACTCCATTGTGGGAGTTCCCAATGTGGCTCGGCGGTTACAAACCTGACTAGTATCCATGAGGATGCATGTTTGATCCCTGACCTTGCTTAGTGGGTTAAGGATCCTACATTGCTGTGAGCTGTAGTTCTGATTCAACCCTTTATCTGGGAGCTTCCATATGCCATGGGTTGGGCCCTAAAAAAAAAAAAAAAAAGATTCCATTGTATCTATAGGTCAGGTTGGAAAGAACTGACACCTTAACAATATTAAGTCTTCCTAATAATGAACATGGAATATCTCTCCATTTGTTTAGATCTTTTTTGTATCTTTCATCAGTTTTGTGGCTTTTCTCCTATAGATCTTAGATGTATTTTAAGTTTATATCTAAGTATTTTTTTTCTTGGTGCTAATATAAGTGGTAATGTGTTTTTAATTTAAAATTCTGCTTGTTCATTGCTGGTACAATAATATTTTTAAAGATTTTGTTAATGCTGCTTAATAAACTTACTGATTTGAGGGTTGTAGCATCAGAAAAGCACAACAGATTTGCCTTTGCTTTAGGTGCAAGAATGTCCAGTATATACTGTCTTATTCTACAGATTTCTTTGAAGAGATTGTGAGCTTTCAAAGCTCTAAAGATGAACTTATGAGATATTTTGACACAAATAATGATGCTTGTCAATGATCATACAATCACCATGAATTAAAAAATTGTATTAACCACTAGCTGACAAATTTGGAAATGATTAAAATATTTCCAATTACAATGAAATTGTCCTATACCATAAATATAATGGGTCTGAGAAAGACTGAAGTTGATCACAAAGCTTCACAGACTTCAGAGCAAGTATATCTAACCTATTTCATATAAATGTGTTTACATATATATATGATTTTATACTCCTTACCATCATCCAAAACAATTTATATTAATTATAATGCTCTAAAAAGCTTATAAACACAAAATTGTGATTTTCCAATGTGCAGAATATTCAGTCCCTATGGGTAAGTCAGCTTATTTCTCTTACTGTTCACTCAAAAACAAGAGTACTAGTTAGCAGACGGTAATAGAATCTTTAAAAAAGCATCCAAACTTCCCAGTTCTCACCAATCCAACCTTTTTCTGATCAAGAAAACCATATTTTAAAGGAAAAAAATTTAAAAAACAAAAAATTTATGTTGCTGCATGAGCAATCAATACAACTTACACATTACAAGTAGGGAGTTTTCTACAGTCAATGACAGTGAGCAGGTAAGCAAAAGGAATAATTTATTTCCCACATTTTCCCACATTTATTCTTCCATAACCCATTTCTGTACAAGTTTACATAATCAAACATGCTTTTTGTATAGCTGAGGAAATGGAAGCCACAAAGAGGCTTTCCCAGTGTCACATAGTCTGAGGTTATGCTTATATTTCAAATATTTTAAAATACAATTAAAGGATTATTAAATTTAAAAAGTTAGCTATGTTAGGTTGAGAAAATTAGCACCTCTATTTGAATTCTCACATACTACATGATTTCACTTCTGTGGGCCTTTGCACAAGCAGATCCCTCTAAATTTTCCTTCAAACCTGACAATCATCTTTGAAAATCATATTCAAGTTAAACTCCCCTCTAATGGTTTTGTGGACTCCTCCCCAACACTGTGGACCATTACTTCATTACCTCTATGCCTGGTACCTGCATTACCTCATGTAAGTATTTAGATAGAGCACTTCAGCCACTCCAGACTACCTCTACAAGTCATGTACTAGCTTTGCAAAATTGCACACTTGTTTTTTGGCTTTTCTGTTTACCTTTTGCTTCTCAGCCTGGGGTTTGACACAAGGCATGGGTCACCTGTGGACGTCCACTTAGTACTCACGCACATCAACTCGTAGAGGTTAACACGCATATGACTCTCCTTTGACCAACTGGGGACAAGCACCAAAGAATACATTCTTACCCTTTTATATCCTGGAAGGCCACTTCTAAGATGCATTTCTAAAGTCTCCTCAGATGGACCTGCAGGAGTGTGCACAAATCATTCATAGGATAGACAACTAGATTGGCTTCATCCCTTCCCTGCTTACTCCCATTATTTATCTCTATTGCTTCCTGTGATTCCCTTCCCTGTCAAACTACCTTCATGGAAGCCATTTTCTCAAGAGGAAATTGCAATCACCCAATGAAGACTGGACTACGATCTCAGATATTTCAGCTGTAGAGATTTGTAATACCATATCCACCTAAGTAAAATCTAGCAGAGAGTGAGGGAAATGGGGGCCAGATAGTGGAGGAAAAAATTACAATGATAATCTTTGGCCTGGCACCCAAATACAGAGTCAGGAAATGTGACAATTATTCCTATTTTGTACTGATTATTTTTCTCCGCTTTTCCTAATACTTTGTGTGAATGAGAAGATGTGGTGGTGTTGAATATAATAGTTATGACTGAAGGACATCATTCTATTACTATATTGTGGTTTGTGGAACTTTGCATCTTTGGAGTGTGGTGATAATTTCATCATCTCAAAAGGGCAAAAATGGATGCTACATGGAAAAACCAGGGAATGCACCATTTCTGATCCTTTCATCACTCACACCCATTCTTCCCTCTTTCTGATTTTCTTGGATCTAGAAGGCTGAGCCCTAAAAATTTTATCCCTAAATCTCACCATCATTAATAAGTCCCCAAATAACAAATGCTGGAGGGTGTGTGGAGAAAAGGGAACCCTCCTGCACTGTTGGTAGTAATGTAAGCTGGTACAGCCACTATGGAGAACAGTATGGAGGTACCTTAGAAAACTGTACATAGAACTACCATATGACCCAGCAATCCCACTCTTGGGCATATATCCAGACAAAACTTTCCTTGAAAAAGACACATGCACCCACATGTTCATTGCAGCACTATTCACAACAGCCAAGACATGGAAACAATTCAAATGTCCATCGAAAGATATATACACAACGGAATACTACTCAGCCATAAAAAAGAACAAAATAATGCCATTTGCAGCAACATGGATGGAACTAGATACTCTTATCCCGAGTGAAGCAAGTCAGAAAGATAAAGACAAATACCATGTGATATCATTTATATCTGGAATCAAATATGTGGCACAAATGAATCTTTCCACAGAAAAGAAAATTATGGACTTGGAGAATAGACTTGTGGTTGCCAAGGGGGAGGGGGAGGGAATGGGATGGATTGGGAACTTGGGGTTAATAGATGCAGACTATTGCCTTTGGAATGGATAAGCAATGAGATCCTGCTGTGTAGCACTGGGAGCTATATCTAGTCACTTATAATGGAGCATGATAATATGAGAAAAAAGAATCTACATATGTATGTGTAACTTGGTCACCACGCTGTACAGTAGAAAATTGACAGAACACTGTAAACCAGCTATAATGTAAAAAATAAAAATCATTATATAAAAAATTAAAAAAATTAAAATGGCAAAATATCTTGCTTAAAGAAAAAAAATAAAAGTAAAAAAAAAAGAGAAAATCTTAGCATGTAAATTACTGCTAATTCTTTCAGGAAGAAATTTCCTCGTGGCTCAGTGGGTTAAGGATCTGGCATTGTCACTGTGACTCTGATTACATCTGTGGCGCAGGTTGAATCTCTGGACTGGGAATTTTCACAAACCATGGGAAAAGCCAATAATAATAATAATTCCTTCAGGATAAATTATTAAAATATTACTATTGAGTCAAATGCCTAATCATTTAAAGAATCATATTAGTTATTTCAACAATTGGCAAACAGCCAACAGACAGAAAAGTTCCTATTATACTCAGAAGGAAAGCAAGAATAACTCAATTTGAAGATGGAGTCTTTTTAGTTAAAGTGTGAAGAACACAGAAAGAAGCATAATGCTAAATAATATGAAAGAATAATGATCTTCAGCAGTGTAGGAAATGATTTCCTGACCAGATTAAAATTTTTTCCATTTAAATAAGGTACATAAATTATCGGTGACAGAATGCTCTTATACTGTTTGTTTCCTTTACCTGTTGGCTGGTAATATTTTCTGAAAAGGGAGAATTAAAGAAGCCACTCACAATGTTCATTATTGACTCAGTAACACATTTCTCCTAGAAAGTATCCATGTGTTTCCTATCTGCGGTTGTTTTGCAAATCTGGAGAGAAGAATAAAACAACTCAAGCTGTTCTATCACATCTTTGATTTATAACTCAATACTGGAACCTTCTAAAAACTGTCCTGAAATCATTGTTTATGACAATTTGTCTGCTTTTGAATGTTGCTGTGAATAGAAACACTACTGCCTAAAATCTGTTAAAATATTCACTCTGAAAAACAAAAGTTTTTTAAATGTTGCTTTCATCAAAAAAAAAAAAAAAACTCTCACAAAAACATCAGAACAATGTTTGACCAAATATTTGGGCACTGTAGCCCAGACAATTTGATACATAAAATCAACTATCACACCTGACACCCTGTGCTGGTCCTTATTACTTTAGCACAGAATTAGATATAGGCAGTGCCCAAGGTCTGTGTGGCTTTCCACTGGTTAGGCAATAAATACAGACATCCAAAGGATCTTTTTCTGGAAAGACTCTAAGATATCTTGTACTGGGAGGGGGCAGGGCCCTCCCACATCAAAGGGAAGGCAACATACAACACCAGCATCTGTGTGCACATACGCAGTTCTGCAGTAATGAAGTATAATCTATATCCATGGGCACAGGTACGTCTATAGGTGTCTGCTCAAAATTTATAGTATTCCTGATAAGAGAGGCAAATAAACTTAGATGTACTGGGAAAACTAGCAGGGTATATAAGGTGGTGCCCGCTGCATTCAGGGCTCAGACTCTGGATATGAATCCACTGAGCCAGTGCCGGTACTAATAAATGCTGCTTCCTGGTAAAAAGCCTTGATGTCTCATTTCTCTGTGGGTAAGTCCTGCGACATTTCTTGGGGAGCTCATCTAGGATTTGAAGAAAGTGATTTCACCTCCTTTGTCACTGGGGTGCAACCCCTGGGATGCCAGGAGAGGCGACCTCCCCTGGCACCAGAGGACCAATTGATCCATAGGGGACCAGCTCTCCTGGTGTGTCAGGATGAGAACCCTGGGAGCACAATAGAACCTTGTGAGGCCCAGGAACCAGCCTAGGGAGCGCTACCCAAGTTCAATTTGGAGGCCTGCTCCTAAGAGGCAGAGGGGAGCCTACTAATCTCCCAGAGTTGCCCTAGTAATCTCACAGGAGTTCTCGTAGAGGAGACAAGAGATGAAACCACCACTCTAAGGCATTAGTTGGTAGGTTGGAGACATTGTGTGAATGTGGGTGAATGAGAGGGATGACAGGAGTTCCAACTCAACCAGACAGGCTGAAGTGAGCATTGAGTCCTGATCTGTGGTTCTATGGTGACCTCATATGGCTAAAGTGACCCTCTTCAGAGCGGTCCTGATGCGGGGTTTATACAGCCTCACCAATGCTAAGAGGAGCCTGAAATAACTCCTCTAGGAAAGGAACCAGACAGAGACAGAAGAAGCGACTGCTTACTGCTTTCCATTCCTCCTCCTCCCCTCCATGTGTTGTATGTGACTGTTGTCTTTTAGGGGGAGGAAATGGGTGACAAACAGAGTAAACAAACCCCTTGGAGTGTATAATAAAGACCTTAAAGAAGGGATATTCAGGGAATTATGGTAAAAAGTTTACTCCCGGAAAACTCCTGATATTCTGTGAAATAGATTGGCCTGCGTTCGGAGTGGGCTGGCCTCCGAGGGATCACTAGATAAAGAACTAGGTAGCAGAGGACAAGATGGCGGAGGAGTAGGAGGACACGCTCGCCCTCTCCCACAAACACAACAAAAAAAGCACATCTACAGAAGAAATGACTCGCACAGAACAGCAACCAATCGCTGGCAGAGGAACCTAAACTCCAATAACGGCAAGAAATTCGTGACATTATTGGGCAGAACAGGAGAAAAGAGGAGAGTGAGAGAAGGCGAATCCCAGCGAGACGGGGGCTCCCGAAAGGGAACTGCGGAGGAGAAAGGGATCCTGCACCCTGGAAAGTCACCTACCGGGCAAAAGATCAAACGAACCGGAGGAATCTCCAGATGCAGAGAAGAGTGTAGCAGTAAGTTGGAGTAAGGAAAAGCCGATCAAGAACCCAACGGACCATCTGAACTACGGGCAGAGTCACTAAAAATTGAGACGCCTGGGTGGGGGCTGGGCACCGAGACCTCGCCTCCGAAGGTTAATCCCTGAGAAGGGGCCGGGGGACGCCTGGGTGGGGGCTGGGCACCGAGACCTCGCCTCCGAAGGTTAATCCCTGAGAAGGGGCCGGGGGACGCCTGGGTGGGGGCTGGGCACCGAGACCTCGCCTCCGAAGGTTAATCCCTGAGAAGGGGCCGGGGGACGCCTGGGTGGGGGCTGGGCACCGAGACCTCGCCTCCGAAGGTTAATCCCTGAGAAGGGGCCGGGGGACGCCTGGGTGGGGGCTGGGCACCGAGACCTCGCCTCCGAAGGTTAATCCCTGAGAAGGGGCCGGGGGACGCCTGGGTGGGGGCTGGGCACCGAGACCTCGCCTCCGAAGGTTAATTCCTGAGAAAGGGCCGGGGGACGCCTGGGAGGGGGGCTGGGCACCGAGACCTCGGCTCCAGAGATTAGTCCCCGGGCTAGGGGGGCGGGGCAGAGCGGAAACTGCTTGGGAGGTCTAGAAACCATTTGACGGGGCAGAGACTGCCTGGGAGACTAGAAAACAAAGCTGTCTCAGAGGAAGGGAGCAATACTCCAGGAGTGGGGAAGGGGAAAGCCACATCAGAGGGAACCTGGGAGAAGAGCCTGGTCTGCGCCCGTGCTGGGGAGGGGAGAGAAGAAGGGGTGGGTCCCCATAGAATACCCCCCACGCCACAGCAAGCTTACAGGCCCGCTAGCTAGCTGAAAACTCTGCTTCCCAGTGCATCCCCTCCCCCCACCCCCGCCACCCCCTATGCTCTCACGGACCTGGGGCTGCCTGCCATCCAGGAGGGCTGGCCTCAACAATTGCCTGAAGCCTACCACCACAGGGGCTGTCCCTGCACAGGCCTGCTTGCCCTTTGGAGGGGCTACACTTCCGCAGAGCAGCACCAAACAGCACCAGCCCCCGAGAAAAGGCCTGCAGCCCAGAAAAGCTAGAACAAGCTTAGCCAGGCTGTGAACAGATCAGCCTAATTCTCGGACGGTTTTTCTGGTTTTTCTGAGTCGGGTTGCACCAGGGAGGAGCCTCTTCGGTTTCCAACGGCCCTGCTACCCGCCCAAGCCCCCAGGGGATGCTCTAGTGGACCAGCTGCATAGGACTGCCAGCTCCAGGCAGGACCCCCTGCAGCCCAGAAAAGCTGCAACAAGCTCAGCCAGACTGTGAAAAGATCCGCCTACATTCTCAGGCTGTCCTTCTGAGTTGGGCTGCCCTGGGGAAGAGCCTCTCAAGTTCTCAGTGCCCCAGATAGCTGCTCCAGCCCCCAGGGGGTGATGCACCCCTAAAATCAGCTGCCCAACACCGCCAACCCCCTGCAAGAACCCCACAGCATAAAAACACCAGAGCAAGCTCTGCATGGCCAAGTGAAATCTGCTACCATCGCGGTGTAGACCTCTCAGTCCTGTCTGCCCTCAGGAAGCCCTCCTTTGCTTCAAAGAAACACTGTTAGCCCCATCAACACTCCAGAAAATCCACACTGCCTCAAAAAAGATTGACCAACAACGCCAGCCCTCAGGAAATATTCCACGGCAGTGACAAAGCAAACACTGCCCGATCACGGAGAGTACAACTCCCTCAGGAGAAAGAAAACAACAAGCAAGATGAAGAAGCTGAGAAACCACCCCCAGTCAAACCAACAGGAGAACTCACCTAAAACAGTCAGCAATGAAACAGATCTCTGCAGTCAGACAGACCTGGAGTTCAAAAGAGAAATAGTGAAAATACTGAAGGAATTAAGAGAAGATATGAACAGTAATGCAGATACCCTCAGAAAGGAACTAGAAAATATAAGGAGGAGCCAAGAAAAACTAGAACATTCATTTGCAGAGATGCAAACTGAACTAGGGGCAGTAAAAAACAGAATGAATAATGCAGAAGAACGAATCAGTGATATGGAAGATAGAATAATGGAAATCACTCAATCTGGTCAACAGACAGAAAACCGAATCAAAAAACTGGAAAGCAATATAAGAGACCTATGGGATAATATAAAGCGGGCCAATCTACGCATAATAGGGATTCCAGAAGGAGTAGAAAAAGATAAGGGGATGGAAAATATATTTGAAGAAATTATTGCTGGAAACTTCCCAAATCTAAAGGATACTGGGTTCAAGATACAAGAAGCACAGAGGGCCCCAAACAAACTGAACCCAAACAGACCCACACCAAGACACATCATAATAAAAATGGCAAAAGTTAGTGATAAAGAGAGGATCCTCAAGGCAGCAAGAGAAAAACAGAATGTTACCTACAAGGGAATCCCCATAAGAATATCAGCTGATTTCTCTACAGAAACACTACAGGCCAGGAGGGAATGGCAAGAGATATTTAAAGTGCTCAAAGGAAAAAATATGCAACCTAGAATACTCTATCCAGCAAGAATATCATTTAAAATAGAAGGGGAAATAAAAATATTTCCCAACAAACAAAAACTTAAAGAATACAGCAACATAAAACCCAGGTTAAAGGAAATATTGAAAGGGCTTCTCTAAACCAAAAAGCAAGGAAGGAAAGGGAAGAAAAAAGAAAAGAAAAAAAAAGAAGAAGAAGAAGAAGAGGAAGAACTAGGACTGAGGAAACTGCAATCAGAGAGCAGTCACTCAAATAAGCCAGCATACAGATTTAATCATGAACATGCTTCAAACAAAATAAAATTAAAAAGAAAAAAATAAAAAAGAGTCATCAAAACCATAAAATGTGGGCAAGGGATGTCAGGAGGTAAATAACCCTTTTTGTTTGTTTGTATGTCTCTCTTCTTAATTTTAATATAGTAATGAAGTGTTTGAACTTACAGGACCATCAGGCTAAAACACACATTTATGGGAAGGGGTTAGCATACTTAAAAAACAGGGCAATCACAAGCCAAAACCAAATATTGCATTTGCAAAAAATGAAAAAAAAAAAACACTCAAGCAGATAATAACAGGAGACCATCCAACCAAAAAAAAAAAAAAAAAAAAAAAAAAAAGGAGAACCATAGAATCAACTGGAACACGAGGTTCAAATGGCAATAAATAATCATCTATCAATTATCACCTTAAATGTCAATGGACTGAATGCCCCAATCAAAAGACACAGAGTGGCTGAGTGGATAAAAAGGCAAAAACCTTCAATATGCTGCCTACAAGAAACTCACCTTAGGACAAAAGATACATATAGATTGAAAATGAAAGGGTGGGGAAAAATATTTCACGCCAATAGACATGACAGAAAAGCAGGAGTCGCAACGCTCATATCAGACAAAATATACTTTAAAACAAAAGACATAAAGAAAGACAAAGAAGGACACTATTTAATGATTAAGGGATCCATCCAAGGAGAGGATGTTACTATCATCAACATATATGCCCCAAATACAGGAGCACCCAGATACACACAACAAATATTAACAGACATAAAGGGAGATATTGATGAGAATACAATCATAGTAGGAGACCTTAATACCCCCCTCACATCAATGGACAGATCCTCTAGGCAGAAAACCAATAAAGCAACAGAGATCCTAAAGGAAACAATAGAAAAGTTAGACTTAATTGATATCTTCAGGACACTACATCCAAAAAAAGCAGAATACATATTCTTCTCAAATGCTCATGGAACATTCTCAAGAATCGACCACATATTGGGACACAAAGCGAATCTCAATAAATTTAGGAGCGTAGAAATTATCTCAAGTATCTTCTCTGACCACAATGCCATGAAATTAGAAATCAACCATGGGAAAAGCAAAGAGAAAAAACCTACCCCATGGAGACTAAACAACATGCTACTAAAAAACCAATGGGTCAATGAGGAAATCAAGAAAGAAATTAAAAACTACCTTGAAACAAATGATAATGAAGACACAACCTCTCAAAATCTATGGGATGCTGCAAAAGCAGTGCTCAGAGGGAAATTTATAGCAATACAGGCCTTTCTCAAAAAAGAAGAAAGATCCCAAATTGACAACTTAACCCTCCACCTAAACGAATTAGAAAAAGAAGAACAAAAAAGTCCTAAAGTCAGCAGAAGGAAGGAAATTATAAAGATCAAAGAAGAAATCAATAAAATAGAGACTCAAAAAACAATAGAGAAAGTTAATAAAACCCAGAGCTGGTTCTTTGAAAAGGTGAACAAAATTGACAAACCCCTGGCCAGACTCACTAAAAAGAGGAGAGAAAGAACCCAAATCACCAAAATTATAAATGAAAAAGGAGAAATCACAACAGATACAGCAGAAATACAAAAAACCATAAGAGAATACTATGAACAACTGTATGGCAACAAGTTTGACAATCTGGAAGAAATGGACAATTTTCTAGAATCTTACAGCTTGCCAAAACTCAATCAAGCAGAAACAGACCAACTGAACAGACCGATCACTAGAAATGAAATTGAAGAGGTCATAAAATCACTCCCTACAAATAAAAGTCCAGGACCAGATGGCTTCACAGGTGAATTCTATCAAACATATAAAGAGGAATTGGTGCCCATCCTCCTTAAACTCTTTCAAAAGGTTGAAGAAGAAGGAATACTCCCAAAGACATTCTATGAGGCCACCATCACCCTCATTCCAAAACCAGACAGAGATACCACCAAAAAAGAAAACTATCGGCAATATCATTGATGAATATAGATGCAAAAATTCTCAACAAAATCTTAGCCAACCGAATCCAACAACATATCAAAAAAATTATACACCATGACCAGGTTGGGTTCATCCCAGGTTCACAAGGATGGTTCAACATACGCAAATCAATCAGCATCATACACCACATTAACAAAAAAAAAGGTCAAAAATCACATGATCATCTCCATAGACGCAGAAAAAGCATTTGACAAAGTTCAACATGCATTCATGATCAAGACCCTCGCCAAAGTGGGTATAGAGGGAACATTCCTGAATATAATCAAAGCCATTTATGATAAACCCACAGCAAATATAATCCTCAATGGGGAAAAACTGAAAGCCTTCTCACTCAAATCTGGAAGAAGACAGGGATGCCCACTCTCACCACTGCTCTTCAACATAGTTTTGGAAGTCCTAGCCACAGCAATTAGACAAACAAAAGAAATAAAAGGCATCCATATAGGAAGAGAAGAGATCAAACTCTCACTGTATGCAGATGATATGATACTATACCTAGAAAACCCTAAGGACTCAACCCCAAAACTCCTTGAACTGATTAATCAATTCAGCAAAGTGGCAGGATATAAGATTAACATTCAGAAGTCAGTTGCATTTCTGTATACCAGCAATGAAACATTAGAAAAGGAATACAAAAAAATGATACCTTTGAAAATTGTACCTCACAAAATCAAATACCTCGGAATACACCTGACCAAAGAGGTAAAGGACCTATATGCCGAGAACTATAAAACTTTAATCAAAGAAATCAAAGAAGATGTAAAGAAATGGAAAGATATTCCATGTTCCTGGATTGGAAAAATCAATATTGTGAAAATGGCCATCCTACCCAAAGCAATCTACAGATTCAATGCAATCCCTATCAAATTACCCATGACATTGTTCACAGAACTAGAACAAACAATCCAAACATTTATATGGAACCACAAAAGACCCAGAATTGCCAAAGCAATCCTGAGAAACAAAAACCAAGCAGGAGGCATAACTCTCCCAGACTTCAAGAAATACTACAAAGCCACAGTCATCAAAACAGTGTGGTACTGGTATCAAAACAGACAGACAGACCAATGGAACAGAATAGAGAATCCGGAAATAAACCCTGACACCTATGGTCAATTAATCTTTGACAAGGGAGGCAGGAACATCAAATGGGAAAAGAAAGTCTATTCAGCAAGCATTGCTGGGAAACCTGGACAGCTGTATGCAAAGCAATGAAACTAGAACACACCCTCACACCATGCACAAAAATAAACTCCAAATGGCTGAAAGACTTAAATATACGACAGGACACCATCAAACTCCTAGAAGAAAACATAGGCAAAACACTCTCTGACATCAACCTTATGAATATTGTCTCAGGTCAGTCTCCCAAAGCAATAGAAATGAGAGCAAAAATAAACCCATGGGACCTCATCAAACTGAAAAGCTTTTGCACAGCAAAGGAAACCCAAAAGAAAACAAAAAGACAACTTACAGAATGGGAGAAAATAGTTTCAAATGATGCAACTGACAAGGGCTTAATCTCTAGAATATACAAGCAACTTATACAACTCAACAGCAAAAAAGCCAATCAATCAAGGGAAAAATGGGCAAAAGACCTGAATAGACATTTCTCCAAAGAAGATATACAGATGGCCAACAAACACATGAAAAAATGCTCAACATTGCTGATTACAAGAGAAATGCAAATCAAAACTACCATGAGATACCACCTCACACCAGTCAGAATGGCCATCATTAATAAATCCACAAATAACAAGTGCTGGAGGGGCTGTGGAGAAAAGGGAACCCTCCTGCACTGCTGGTGGGAATGTAAACTGGTACAGCCACTATGGAGAACAGTTTGGAGATACCTTAGAAATCTATACATAGAACTTCCATATGACCCTGCAATCCCACTCTTGGGCATCTATCCGGACAAAGCTCTACTTAAAAGAGACACATGCACCCGCATGTTCATTGCAGCCCTATTCACAATAGCCAGGACATGGAAACAATCCAAATGTCCATCGACAGATGATTGGATTCGGAAGGGGTGGTATATATACACAATGGAATACTACTCAGCCATAAAAAAAAAGGATGACATAATGCCATTTGCAGCAACATGGATGGAACTAGAGAATCTCATCCTGAGTGAAATGAGCCAGAAAGACAAAGACAAATACCATATGATATCACTTATAACTGGAATCTAATATCCAGCACAAATGAACATCTCCTCAGAAAAGAAAATCATGGACTTGGAGAAGAGACTTGTGGTTTCCTGATGGGAGGGGGAGGGAGTGGGAGGGATCGGGAGCTTGGGCTTATCAGACACAACCTAGAATAGATTTACAAGGAGATCCTGCTGAATAGCATTGAGAACTATGTCTAGATACTCATGTCGCAACAGAAGAAAGGGTGGGGGAAAAAAACTGTAACTGCAATGTATACATCTAAGGATGACCTGACCCCCTTGCTGTACAGTGGGAAAATAATAAAAAAAAAAAGAAAAAAAAAAAAAGAACTAGGTAGCAGAGTGTTTAGAGTCATCACAGGTGACCCAGGGCACCCGGACCAACTCCCTTACATTGACTGCTGGCAAGACATGGTCCTTTTGAGGCCACCTTGACTAAGGGACTGTCTAGAAGAGAATTGTAAAGTCCTGTTAGCTCAAATAACAGCTCCTTCAAAGTGCAGACCTGAACCCCAAAAGCCTGTTTTATCTGGGGAACCAGAGAAATTTCCCCCACCTTATGCACTGTTGTACTCCCCTCCCACTGCTGCCCAAGTTCCCAGAAGCCAAGGCTACACCAGGAGTGGCTGTCTCTCCTGGGGGTAGCCCCTCCCCCAGCAGCCCCTCCCCTGACTCGCCCATGACATCATCAGTAGCTGCCTCTCCTGAGCTGCGGGTGTTAACCCCATGTACTCTGGTCGAAAGGCAGCTGAGAAGCCGGAACAGCAGAGACAGCCCCTCCCCACTATGGTGCTGGGGAGCCCTACAAATGCCACTGAGGGAAACCAGAGGGCCGGTCTATTTTAATCAAGATGGTCAAATTCAAGGAGGCCAATACGGTTTTGTGTACCAACCATTCACCACCACTGACCTCCTCAATTGGAAAAATCGTACTCCTTCCTACACTAAGAAGCCCCAGGCTATGATTGATCTGATGCAGTCTATAATTCAAACCCACGAGCCTACCTGGACTGATTGCCATCAGCTTCTCCTGACCCTGATAACATGGAAGAACAGTGACGAATTACTCAGGCAGCCTTGAGATGGCTAGAGGAAAACACCCCAGCTGGGCTAGCAGATCCCCAGGCTTACGCCCCGGCCCATTTCTCTGAGGAAACTCCTCACTGGGACCCTAACGACATTCAAAAATTACAGAGGCTTGAGTGTTATCGTGAGGCTCTTTTAAATGGCATAAAAGAAGGGGAGGGAGGGAGGGCTATGAATATGAGAAAAACCACAGAGGTGCTTCAGGGACCTGGAGAAAGCCCCAGTCAATTTTATGAGAGGCTATGTGAAGCATTCCACCTCTACACCTGCTTTAACCCAGAGGCTGCCGAGAATCTGCAAATGGTTAATTCAGCCTTTGTCAGTCAGGTTCAAGGAGACACATGGAATAAGATGAAAAAGTTAGAAGGCTTTGCTGGGATGAATGCCAGCCAACAATTACAGATTGCAACAAAGGTGTTTGTCAACCGGGATCAAGAAGCCCAACAGGAGGCAGATTGGAAAATGAATAAGATGGATCTACTCGCTGCTGCTCTGGTGGACCGGTCAGAACACTCCCGGGGATGTGCCCTTCAGGGCCCAGGGCCGGGTGGAGGAAGAAGCTGACAAGGAGGACCACCTCACACGAGATGAGACTGAGACAAAACCAATGTGCTTACTGCCACCTAGAGGACCACTGGAAGAATAAATGCCCCCAGCAGTCAGAGGATTATTATCCAACTTCTGGACAGAGAGGGAGAGGCAGGGCGATTCAGGGACAATGCCAACAAGTCCAACAATCATATGAGGCCCCTGAGAGTGATTTTGTTGGTCTGGCTGTTATGGAAAACTGGGGGGAAGACTAGGACAGACTGGGCTCCATTCTGTTAGGTCCCTAGGAGCCCATGGTCCAAATGACTGTAGGGGGCCAGCCCACTGATTTCATGGTAGATACTGGGGCAGAACATACTGTGGTAACTCAACCCGTGGGCCCCCTCTCATGGAGGCCACCATTAGGGAGCCACTGGTGACCAGATCTGTTACCCTTTTCTGTTACCTCAGCAATGCAATCTGGGTGGCCGTGAAATGATACACGAATTCCTATACCTTCCCAGTTGCCCTGTGGCTTTGATGGGTCAGGACTTATTAGGAAATTTACAGGCCTGGATGGGTCAGGACTTATTGGGAAAGTTTTTCCCATGGCCAAACAGCCCTGACTCTAGGGAAGTCAGGGGCAAAGATTATGACTCACACGGTCCCCCGAGAAGAAGAGTGGCACCTCTACGGCCTTGCAGGGAGGTCGCAGGAGGGGCACAAGCTTCCTTTTCAGCTACCTGGGGTATGGGCTGAAGACAATCCCCCTGGACTAGCCTGGAACATACCCCCAATAGTGGTAGAACTAAAACCTGGGGTCAATCCCACCCGCAAAAGACAATATGTCGTTCTTTGCAGAGCACAAATAGGGATCCAGAAATATTTGGAGAGGCTTCTAAAATATGGGATCCTCCAGCCCTGATGGTCATCTTGGAATATGCCTCTCCTGCCAATTCACAGACCAAGGACAGATGACCACCGGCCAGTTCAAAACCTACAAGCAGTAAACCAAGCCATCGTGACCTTACACCCAGTCATCCCTAACCCTTATACTCTCTTGAGCCTTATCCCCACTGAAGCTACCTTCTACACATGCCCAGACCTCAAAGATGCCTTTTTCTGCATCCACCTGGCCCCTCAGAGTCAGCCAATTTTTGCCTTCCAGTGGGAAAATCCAGAGAACAGTGACAATGGCCAGCTGATCTAGACTAGGCTGCCTCAAGGATTTAAGAACTCTCCAACCATATTGGGTACTGCATTAGCTTCTGACTTAAGGACCTTCCCAGCAGACCTGTATGGCTGTATGGTGCTCCAGTATGCGGATGATTTGTTACTGGCCGCACAAACTCAGGAGAGTTGTATGGAAGGGACACACGTATGCTCCTCATTCTTCTATGGGAGGCTGGCTACAAGGTTTCAAGGAAAAAAGCCCAAATCTTCCAGGAGAAAGTTGAATATCTTGGCTTTCACTTAACCCCAAGATAAAGTCAATTTGGCAGTCTGCTCTTTCCCAGTCCCCTTCACCCAATGTCAGGTCAGAGAATTTCTCAGAGCCACAGGTTTCTGCAGGATCTGGATACCTAACTTCTCCATTTTGACAAAACCCCTTTATGAGGCCACAAAGGGGGGAGAATGGGAGACTTTGTTGTGGGAATGAGTACAACAAAAGGCTTTTGAAGAAATCAAGTGAGCCCTAGCCAATGCACCTGGCTTGGCACTACCAGATATCGCCAAACTTTTCTTCTTGTACATGCATGAACACACGGGGGGTCGCAGGAGGGGTCTTAACTCAAATGCTGAGGTCATGGCACCATCCAGTGGAATATCTTTCTAAACAACTTGATTCTGTTGTCCAGAGGTGGCCGCCCTCCCTGCGGACACTTGCAGCAGAACACTCACTGTCAGAAGCTAATAAATTGATTATGGGACAGGAACTATCAGTCCATGTGCCACATTCAGTGCTAACATTAATGGAATATAAAAGAAAATACTGGCTGACTAATGCCTGGATAGTCAAATATCAGGGAATGTTGTGTAAAAATCCATGCTTTCACCTGGAGGTAGTGAAGACCCTAAACCCTGCAACCCTGCTGCCTGTCAGGCTGGGCCAGCCAGATCATGACTGTGTTGAGGTCATAGATGAGGTATTTCCAGCCAGGTGGATTTAACAGACCAGCCCCTCTAAGACCCAGATGCTAAATATTTCACTGATGGTAGCAGTTTTATAAAAGAGGGAGAACGCCTTGCTGGGTATTCTGTGGTGACTTTACATCCACCATTGAAGCAAAGGCTCTGCCAAAAGGGACTTCTGTGCAATGGGCAGAACTTGTCATGCTAATCTGAGCCCTCCAACTGGCAGCAGGAACACACGTCAATATATCCACTGACTCCAAATATGCCTTCACCATCCTCCATGTACATGGGGCTTTATATAAGGAAAAGGGGCTAATCAACTCAGGAGGGAAAGATATAAAGTATTGCAAAGAGATCCTTAAGGGTGGCAGTTATGCACTGTTGGGGACATCAAAAGGGGGGATGCCATAGTCACTCGGGAAAACCATAAAGCAGACCAGAAAGAAAAACTCGCAGCCTCCAAGGGGGACAATAGAATGAGTGGCCCTGACAGCCACAGTGTTCTCTACGCCACTGGCAGAATGGGACCCAAGCTACTCACAGCATGAAAGTACCTGGTTCCAAACTGAAATGGGAAATTACCTCCCAGGTGGATGGTGGATATTTGAAGATGGCCAAGTTGCAATTCCTGAGGCCCTGGCCCCAGCCTTTGTTAAACAATTTCATAAGGAGACTCATATTGGCCAGATAGCTCTCAAGACTACATTGGGAGTTCCCATCATGGCTCAGCAGTTAACGAAACTGACTAGCATCCATGAGGATACAGGTTCGATCCCTGGCCTTGCTCAATGGGTTAAGAATCCGGTGTTGCCGTGAGGTGTGGTATAGGTCAGATCCCATGTTGCTGTGGCCCTGGTGTAGGCTGGTAGCTACAGCTCTGATTGGACCCCCAGCCTGGGAACCTCCATATGCCGCAGATGTGGCCCTAGAAAAGAGAGAAAGACCAAAAAAAAAAAAATTACATCGAGCCAACACTTCTACATCCCTCAGCTTTCCAGCATAGCCCAGGTACTATGTGAACAGTGTGAGACATGTGCACAAAATAACTCACACCAGGGGCCTAGGGCTGCCCCTGGGATACAAAGTGTTGGAGGGGCCCCATTGGAAAATGTGGTTGAGGACTTCACTGAGCTCCCCCGGGTCCAAGGCTATAAATACCTGTTAGTCTTTGTGTGTACATTCTCTGGTTGGGTGGAGGCCCTCCCCACTCACACAGAGAAGGTACAGGAGGTGGCTCAATTCCTCCTGAAGAAAATCATCCCCTGGTTTGGGATTCCAGCCACTATCGGATCAGACAACAGACTGGCATTTGTGGTGGAGGTAATACAATTGGTAGCAAAGGAATTAAATATCACCTGGAAGTTGCACACAGCTTATCAGCCTCAGAACTCTGGGAAGGTGGAATAGATGAATCGAACTCTGAACTGCAATTAAGCAAACTGGCCAGGAGACACACTTATATGGGGACCAGCTCTTGCCAGTAGCCTTGCTAAGAATTAGGTCCAGCCCTTCTAAACAGACTGGGCTTTCTCCTTATGAAATCCTCTATGGGCTCCCCACCTCCTCTCATTAAGTGTGTAAGGGGGGAATTAAAGGAATTAGGGAACCTCACTCTGAGACAGCAGATACAGGTGCTAGGTTCCACCCTGGCCACCCGCCATCAGTGGGTTAGGGAACAGTTGCCTGTAAGTCTAACCACAGACAGTCACCCCTTCGAAACAGGGGATGCTGTATGGGTGAAAGAATGGAAAGCCCAGCCATTAAAACCTCTTTGGAGGGGCCCATTTAGGGTTATTTTATCCACCCTACTGCTATAAAAGTGGCAGAAATGGCTCCTTGGATTCACCACAGCAGAGTAAAACCAGCATCACGAGACTGGGAATGCATCCCTGATCCCTCAACACCATGCAAGCTGACCATCTGAAAGAAGCAGGCTGCAGCTTCAGCGACCCACAAGGATGACAGCACTGCTCTAGTCACTCCAGAGGCTGACTGGTCTATGTACGGCAGAAGCTTGAGGAATCAGCCACCAGATGGGATAAATAGACTGTGTCCATTCCTCATTTCAGTCCCCTTATTGCGATGCACTGCCACCCCTTGTACCTGTCTGTTATTGTGGTCATTGTTCTAATCTTTGCCACGGGGCTGGCAGCAACTGCTCTAGCTGGCTGGAGTTTTGGCAAAAGGTTCTTACTTGCACTCTGCTTCATATTCTGGGTAGGATATTTTGTTGCTATTGGTTGCTTCTAATCTGGGCCCTTTTTGCCACCTTAGTAGACTCAAATTCCACCCCTCTTGATAAGTGTATGGAAAAGATTTGGAATCAGGGGAAGGTTGGGTCATCCTTCACCTCCTACACCCACCAGCCAGCTGTTTGTTATTGAGGTAACACCCCCACCTTTTCACATATAATGGTAAAAGGTATTGGATAGGATGAATAAAGACAGAATACCTAGAGGGGCACACTTGCCAGGGACCAAAGAGAGGGCAAGCAGGGGCTTGGGCCCGTTGGACATATAGTGGACATTGGGGCATGCATGTCCAGTGGAGGGGGAGTTCAAGATTGTGCCCAGGCCAAGCTAGTCAGAGAAACTACACAGAAAAAAAAAGAAAGAAAGAAAGAAAAAAAAAAAAACAGGCAGGTTCAAGGCCCCTGCAATTGGGGTCCAGCCCAACTCAGAAAGGACCTAGGTCCAGACTGGGACTTCCCCACCCTAGGGAAGAACCTTTTCATTGACCTAGCTGAGAGAATTTCTCATGAGTTCAGTGTCACTAACTGTTGGGTCTGTGGAGGGGCCCTTATGAGTGAAGAGTGGCCTTGGAGGGGGACCAGCCTAGATGTACTCCATTTACTTCAATGGAGTTATTCTATAACAGAGAGAAAAAACAACGAGCCTCAAAGCTGGGTCTTGGCCTCAGAGGTAATTGGAGAGGAGTGCATTAGTAGAACAGGACACGATTATACACAATGGGTAGGAGAAACTCCATGTAAAAGAAGACTTTCTTGGGACTCTATCAATTTCAAATGGTGGCCAAATATTCCTACCTGGTATTGGGCCCTGGCCTCCATGGTTAACAATTCCCAGTGTCAATCCTCTCCCTATCAAGCCATAGTCAATTGTATAATATATACTTAAAAGGAGATCAATCCATTCTTTGGCATACCTGGAATTAGTTATCTGAGACAGCCTCACTCTTAGTGACCCTGAACACTGGAGGGAAACTGATGGGCTGTTTTGGATATGTGGGAAAAGAGCATATACACAACTCCCCACTCTGTGGAAAGGGAGTTGCACTATTGGAATAAACCAACCAGAATTTTTCCTCCTGCCCAACCAGGAGGGAGAAAAGTTATGGGTTCCCCTTTATCAGAGCCTAAAGATTAAAAAGAGAAGTCCTACGCCTGGGGGACAATAAAATGGGGGGAAGAAGAATGGCCACCCCAGAGAATTATTGAGACATATGGTCCAGCCACTTGGCCACAAGATGGAAGTTGGGGCTACCAAACCCCTATATATATACTCAATCAAATCATCAGGTTGCAGGTGGTACTGGAAATAATTACTAACCAAACAGCTACAGCCCCCGAACCCATGACAAAACAACAGTCACAAATGCACACAGCTATTTACCAAAACTGCCTAGCCTTAGACTATCTTTAGCCAAGGAAGGAGGAGTATGTGGAGAATTTAACCAATCTGACTGCTGCCTCCAGATAGATGACAATGGCCAGTCTGTAACTAATATAGCCATAAACATTAGAAAAGTGGCACATGTCCCCTTACAAACTTGGTAGGGCTGGTACCATGGAGAGCAATTTGGGGGATGGTTTTGAACCTTTGGGGGATTCAAAACCCTCATAGGTATAGTGCTCATGATCTTGGGAGGCTACCTGATCTTACCCTGTCTGGCTCCTCTAGCTATAAGATCTGTCTCTGGACTCATTGAGTTGGGAGAAAAACAGCCACACACATGTTGATGCTGTGGAAATATAAACCCCTGGCCTGAGATGATGTTCTTTGACCCTGGGAAAGGGATCAGAGCATCAAAGGGGGGGAAATGCAGTGGGAAGGGGACAGGGCCCTCCCAGATCAAAGGGAAGGCAACATGCAATGCCAGCATTTGTGCACACATGCACGGTTCTGCAGTAATGAAGCATAACCTATATCCATGGGCACAGGCACATCTATAGCTGTCTGCTCAAAATTTATAGTATTCCTGATAAGAGACAAAGAAACTTAGATGTAGCAGGAAAACTAGCAGGGTATATAAGGCAGTGTCCCACTGCATTCAGGGCTCAGCCTCTGGATGTTAATCCGCTGAGCCAGTGCTGGCACGAATAAATGCTGCTTCCTGATAAAAAGCCCTGGTGTCTTGTTTCTCTGTGTGTTAAGTCCTGCAACAATCTGAGAGCAGAGCAGTCACAGAAAGATGGTTGAAAGTATTGCTTGGGTCTGCTTCCATTTTATGTTTACTGTTGCTACAAGCTCTGCCTCTATTTCAATGTTCCCATCTTGTGTTCCTTGAAGAATCTATATCAGAACCCTATCTTGGAAGAGAGTAAGAGAGAGATTGGAGTTCCTCTGAGAGATTGCAGTGGCTTGAGAGAGATTGCAGTGGCTTGAGTTACAGACACACATTTCAAGGCTCATAAACAGGAATTTGCACAGGGCATTGGTGGTTTAGCCAGAGTTCTGACAATAAAGAGGTGCATAGTCTGTAGATCATTTTAAAACTGTCATAAAACTGATAAATTCAGTCTGCTTCTTATTATATCCATATGCTAGTAATTCTAAACAAGGTCAATGATATAATACTTTTGTCCATTAAAAAAACAAACAAACTCTTGTACAAGCCCTCTCTTTGGTCACTACAATGACAGAGGCTTTTAGAGCCTCTATAAATACGCTCTAACAGCAGCATCCTTGTGTCAACCCCAAGATGAGTGGATGGGAAATTCTCTTTTATCACAAACCTCTTTGTTGGGGAATCAGTGAGGGCATGGGGAGTAGGGAGAAAACTATTTCAACTAATTCACTTTGCTAGAGGCAAACTAAAGCTATGGTGGTGTGTAGGGGGAGGCAAGGAGAACAGAATTCACAGGGTGAAGGTAACTTTGTTTCATTTACTGAAATACCTGCAGTAAATGAAGCATATATTCGTTTACTGAATGAAGCATATATTCATTTACTGAATGAAGCATATATATATATAAAACTATGACAACAATTGTAATTTGCATCATGTATAAATTAGTCTACAGTTAGGTGTTCCATCTGTTACAAAATCTATTGCTATAAAAACTATTTTAACACCTACAATGTGTTGGCACTGTTCTGTTCTGGAGGCTTGGATTACAGCAGTATACAATAGATAAAGGTGTGAAATGCAGACACTCCTACTTCTTTAAATGTTGAGCTTCTTAAATCCAACATTAACACTCCTATCTAGCAGAGATATAAATTTCCTGTAACAGAACAGTGTAAACCCATGCGGAGGAAGGAAATGTTTCCCTTTATTACCTAAAAACTACTACTAATGATCTTTCCTGGAAAGAGCAAGGTCCATTACCAAGTAGAGCAGAGTTCAGTTCCGTTCTCTTCCACCTGAGGGCCTATCAGAAAAACAAAGGAACCACATTATCCTTCAACGGATGCTTCCTTGGTAAACAAAAGAGGGACTTCAATTTCAATATCCTTATAAGGATTCAGATCATTTTTTCTTCAACTTCTTAGGGAGGAAGTGGCAAGCAGAGAAAAGAGTTTCAAGAGGGGAAAGCAGTGGTGAATTCTTCCAGAGACACAGACAGACTCGATTTGCACTGAAGGAAGAAAAGAGGAACCAAAGATGTTTCTGATGCAAAGGGCACAAGTCCTAGTCAAGGTAATTGACACTTAACATTACAAGGCCTTTTGCCATCTAAAAGATTCATCCTCGATGCATTTATTTAATGAAGTATTCCCCTTATGACATAGAGAGAATGTAATGCATCTTAGGTGAACATTTCAGATTGTCTATTGATTTTTTCCCCAAAAACTGTTAAGACTTTCTCATAGCTTGATTCAATTGAGATAAAGAAGAATACAGTTTTGAATGGCTCCAAAGGAAATAAGACAGATGCAAAATAAGAAAATCTGTGAGCTATTGATGACAATTAGCTAAACCATGCAAAGGTGATCTCTGTCAGCAGTTTAGTGCT
Source organism: Sus scrofa (assembly GCF_054392235.1). Classification (NCBI taxonomy): domain Eukaryota; kingdom Metazoa; phylum Chordata; class Mammalia; order Artiodactyla; family Suidae; genus Sus; species Sus scrofa. The sequence continues at coordinate 51,434,391 of NC_139387.1, read as the reverse complement.
TCCTTTCCCGGGAACCGAAAAGCTCTGCAAATGGTGCCCATATGATTAAAAATGACACTGGTTGGGACACTCGGAAAGGCTTCTCACCAAAGTCTTCCGTGTGAGGATCCTTTCAAACTGTGAGATCACTTAGATATTTCTGGACCACATGGGAATCCAAACATGAATATCACTTAGATATTTCTGGACCACATGGGATCCAAACATGAATACTTAGGAGTATTTTTACTATTCCACTCTTTCAGTTGCCTTTGGGTGACTTAAGTTGCACTCACTGAAATATGTGCAAACAGCAGAGTAGTGTAACCACAAATGACCACCCAAAGCATGGATCAAATTTGAAACCATTAAAGAAATAAAATAGAAGAGATTGAGAAGGAGTGTGTGGCCCTATTTGTCAGGGGCCATGTAGACATCATTATGTGTAAAAATCAATGGAAAATGATGAGGCAGCCAGAGGTGACATGATCTGATGTCTTTCCACCATAGTAAAAGAACAAAAGTTTCTCTATTTATTCATTAAACAAATCTTTTTGTAGATTTGAAGTATAACATATATTCAGGAAGAAGTAGAAGATTGTAATAAGGGAAATTTTGTGCACATATTGGAAATAGAGCTGAAAGTTTCTTCAATAAGTATCTCTTCTGATTCATTTGAAATAAAATCCCATGATCTTTTGTGTCATCAAGATTTCAGGAAAGCCAGATAAACAGAAAATGTAAATCTTTTATGATGCCCTTGATGGCTACTTTTATAAGTCAACTTAACTGGATTATGGGGTACACAGACATTTAGTCAAACATCCTTCTAGATGAGGTTACCATTTAAACTGGTAAATGAGTAAAGCAGATTGCTCTTCCTAATGTGGATGGGCCTCATCAAATCTGTTGAGAGCTGGATGAAAAAAAATGCTGGCCTACCTCTGAGTAAAGAGAATTTCTCTTTCTTGACTGGATTTGAACTGGAATATCAACTCTTTCCTGCCTTTAGACTTGAACTAAAACTTTCACTCTTCCTGAGTCTTGAAATTCCCAACCTTAACTAGGACTGAAACTCACCATAAGCTCTCCTAGGTCCCCAGCTTGCCAAGTCACCCTACAGAATTTCAGACATTTTAGCCTCTGTGATTGGTGAACTATTCCTTATAATAAATGAATGAATGTATGAAATTATAAGTAAAGAAATAAACAAACACACATATACATATATACATCCTACTGGTTTTGAGAACCCTGATGCAATGCCCAAGGTTATTTTTCTTAAGCATCAGTTGTTAACTTTATCCTTCCTACCTTTCTTCTATTCTTTCTCCAAATAAGAATACAGGTATTTACAGCCATCACAAAAAATTCCCTGAATAGTTGATTGGATTTCTGATGGCTACTTTACTATTTTATTAAATTTCTGTGTATATTTGGGTATATTTTTGGGGTTTCTATTCTATTTCACTAATCTATTCATATATCCTAACCACTCTCTTTTTAAAATCTGCTTTTTTTAAATTGCAGTACCACTCTATTTTAATTATTGAGATGTTATGAGTTTTATTAAAAGGTATCTCCCCTCCCCCTTTTAGTGCTCCTTCTCCAAATTTCTGCTGGATTTTTTTTTGTTGTTTTTAAATTGACATATAATTTATATATCATGACATGCATAGATCTTAAATACACAGCTTGATGAGTCTTAAAAATTTCATACAGTCATGCCTATTTAAAGACATAGTGCTGTGTTTTGATTTCTTTATTTTGTTTTGAGAAGTAATATACTTCTATTGTTGAGTTTTCCTATCCAAGCATAAAGTATGTTTTTCTATGTGATTAAGTCACTTTTTGTGTCATTATATGGAAGGTCACCCCCTGAGCTTCTTCACTATTTTGATGGTGTAAAATAAACTTCCATTATGTTACGCTGCTAAGATTTTGGAGGTTATTTGCTACAACAGTTAACCTATACTGACCAATACAGTTAGACTTATGTGAAGTTTGGTTTGTACTTTCTGTCTTATCATACCTGTGTTATATTTGGCTGAAGATCCTGCTACAATAAAGGCTAGTAATAGTCATGTGTACTATTTGTTAGCATAATTGAATTCCTACAAATCACCACTAGGTGGCCTCTATTAATAATTTTGTCCGATCTACTAAAGGACAGACTGAAGCGATTTTTCCTTGTTCATGAATTCCTCTAGCTGTTCTGGCTGAACTCATCAAAAGTTGGACGAGGACTCCACCCTCCTGCCATCATCGCTAAAACACAGATTCATTGGAAAAATTAGAACTGTTTGTTCCTTATTTTGAAACGCATTGTTAATTAGATCTTTCTTCTCAGGAACAAAGGCACATTTATCACATTGCAAAAATTAACCCTGTACCAGAGACTGGTTAGTGATTCATCTGAGAGTTGTCTAAGGACAGATTTGAAAGAGACAATTTATACTCTACACCTCCCTCATCTCTCATCTCTGTTTTCCAGCCAAACCCAGTAAGAAAATAGTCTGAACAACATCAAAGTCAGCCTTGAAGAAGAGAAGTAATCACCAAGTGAAGACCTCTTAGAAAGGAGTGACTGAAGTCATAGCTCTTCACTTTATGTATATGCTTGGAGGCAGACACTGGAACAGATTGAAGCTCATCTTAAATTGCTATTGGTGAAGCCACCCCACTTGCCCCTGGTTTCAGTATTACTATATCAATAAGATGAGAATAAGATAAAGATAAGGAGAGCAGATTGAAGACATTGAGGTGGAATAGATAAGAATCAGAGGTATCTGGAATTCAGACAGTAAGCTCTGGGCACTGAAACAGGAAGATGGATTTGAGAGGATCTTTTTCTTTTCTATCCAGGGCCACACTTGCAACATATGGAAGATCCTAGGCTAGGCGTCACATCAGACCTGCAGCTACAGGCTTACAACACAGCCACAGCAATGCTGGATCCGAGCTGCATCTGCAACCTACACTGAAGTTTGTGGCATCTCCAGATCCTTAACCCTCTGAGCAAGGCAGGGATTGAACCCACATCCTCATGGATACTATGTAGAGTTCTTAACCCACTGAGCCACAATGGGAATCCAAAAGGTATAAAAGAGATTAAAAACATACAAAATTTGGCAGCCATTAGGTGTTTGGGATTAGAGAGGAAGATGTTTAGAAATTATCCACTGTTCCAGAGTTAAGGCAATTGGACAGGATGGTGCCTCTTTCTGAGGTAGGAAAAACTGTAACAGGAAAAGAACTGTGGTATGAGGAATATATTTTTTTTCTTTTTGACATGTTAATTTTGATTTATCTGAAGGATGTCCAAGTCAGAATATCGAATAGACTGAAATCATATTAAGGTTTTCGGTTAGAGAGGAGGAGCAGCAGAATTTTTTCTCTTCTCCACCTCCTCAAACTCCACCAAAAACAATAAAAAAAAATAGAGGGGAAATAATCTATCTTCAGCGAAACATGGAAAAGGATATAACCACAAGCCACAAATGGGAAGCATATCTGCCAAATACTTGGAAGTCTGGACTAAGATTAGAGAGGAGAGCCAAGAAAGCCAAACCCTGCTTCCTAGTATCTTGACCAATGTAACCAATTTCATGTCACCAGCACCCTCAAAATTCCTTTGATTAACATGTTGAGATCTATGGGTATAAGGAATATTGTTTTTAAAAAAAAATGAAGAAACAATAAGTCCAAAATGGAGTCCCTTGTGCTAAGCCCCAGGACAGCAAAATCAAGACTGTACACTTAACCTAATTGCAGTTTCAGCCTCCCCCAGGAGTAGAGTTTTAAACTTAATTTGGCAGGAATTTCCTAAACAGTAAGACCCCTGCTAATAAGACCTCTGCCTTCCCTGTTTTAAGGAAAGGTGACCTTACCTAAAACAATCTTTTCCTTTGGTAATAACCTCATTGTTACACCCTGCTTCTGCCTGTAAAAACCTTCCATTTTTGTACAACTCCTTGGAGCCCCTTTCAACACAGTAGATGGAATGCTGCCTGAGTCATGAATCACTGTGTAAAGTCAGTTAGATCTTCAAATTAACTCAATTTAATTTTGTTTTTTTAACAGTAGCCATTCAGAAAGGAGTTGTGTCCTTACAGAGACCCAGGCTGACATCTCAGAATGCAGGGAAAGTGAAGTAGGACAAATTACACTGACTCACCATATACATGCCATGAGGGATGAGAGAAGGGTAGAGGTAAGGGTGTGTGTGTGTGTTTGCATGTGTGAGAGAGAAGAGAAGATAAGAGAAGAGGAGAGGAGGGGATGGATGGGGAGGGGAGGGGAGAAAAGAGGAAAGAAGAGAGGAAGAGAGGAGAGGGAAGGGGAAGGGGAGGGGAGAATAGGGGAAGGAAAGGAAAAGAATCATCATATACTATTATAGCCAAGGGAGACCTCTGGAAGTAAAGTAGGGTAAGAGATGGAGAGGAATTCTTTATAGCCAGATTGCAACAGAGTTTGCGATTTAAAAAATTTTGTTGTAATCCTCAGCCACTCATAACCACAGTATTAATTTTTGTAATAATTAACTAATGAATTTTAGCAAGTGGCTGACTTCCATTTGAAGATGAGTAAGAAGCCAGCATGGTGTAACACATAAAAACTTTGCCAAAGATAGAGAGAACCTGTAAGCCAACGGCAGATAAAGAGCACACCTCACCCAAAAGAAATAAAGGAATTACCAAAGAAAGTAGATTAAGAGTCGTTCTCCTCATGATACAGAAATGTTGTGATCTCTGTTTAGAAGAGACAACATGAATAATATAGTGTTTGTCATAGATATTGGCTAGGTTTGCTTCCTGGCATCTACTTCCCCTTCTTTTAATAATGATATCCACCTAGCCCTCATGCAACCAAAATGCTTTGAAAGAAAATGACCCCACCTTCATATCTAGGGGTAGTATTTCAGCCATAACGACTGGTTGATCAACTCATAATGAAGATATTATTTGTGCAGCATTTGAGGGTTTTTTTTTTTTCTTAAGCTTTTACTCTTTTTTTTTCCATGTGAATAAAAAATGAAGTTCTGAAATCCTCTGGTAGCCATCTTATTACCACAAGGGGAGCTCTTGCCTAAGGATAGAGCCAACACTAACAAAACTGATTTGTAAAGTTGGGAGAGTGGGGGTGAGGAAAGAAAGAAAATAAACCCTGAGCATGTAGTTTTATACCTGCGTAAACTCATTTCCTGGTCTCTTCAACATTCAATGTTCTTTCATAATTTAAGACATTTGAGGAGCGTTTATTTATTGCCTGTTTCAGAAACATTTCTAATTGAAGCACAAGAAATCAAGAAAAGATATGTAATAAGAATAGATAACATTTATCAAATACTTGCCTTATGCCAGGCATAAGAACTTTATGTGAAGTGTCTTATTTAAATATCAGAGCAGGCCTGTGTAATAGATAATATGATTATCTCTTTATAAATGAGATAACTAAGTGACTCAGATGTAAAAAATTTTTCCAAAGTTACAGAGCTAGCAATAAACTAAGCAATAATTTGAACCAAGTGAACCTAACACCAAAGCTCTGCTTAAACAGCAGCAAGAGTTTCTTTTCCAAAAGATCATTTAGACAGCATAAGAACATAAATTAAGTAAATATAAATAAGGTAGATCATAGTAAATTATGTAAGCCTTTTTCACAGTAAATTATGTAAATTATGTAAAACATTTCTTTGTTTTGCCTCTTCCTGAATACTGCTAATGTGGAAGCTGGACCTCCTTATCATCTTCCATATTTGTCATCTTTTTTTATTTATGTGTTTATACTCTGTTCTTTTCTAATTAATTTAATGAGATTTCTTCACATTTCTTCAAAGTATTTCAGGGGTGTTGATTGGGTTTATTAAAATTTTTGTTGCTTGGTAATATTTTCTGTTTATTTCTAGCTTTTCTTTCTTTTCATCTCTTGTTTTTATTTACAGATGACATGATCACTCGTACAAAATGCTAAGAAATCTGTGAAAAAGATACTGGAATTAATACGTGAGCTTACTAAAGTCAAAGTAAAGTTGATATGCATAAATAAACTGTATCACTATATACTAAAAATTAACATTTGGAAACTGAAATTTGAAAGGCAGTATCATTTGCAACAGCATCAAAAATATAAAAATAGAGCTAAATTAAAGAAAATGCAGTCGACCCAGAACAACATGGGTTTGAACTGTGTGGATCCACTTATACATGGCCTTTTATTCAATAAATAGGCCACTACATGATCCTTAGTTGGTTGAATCCTTAGAGGTATAACTGAGGGTATGAAAGGCCAATTATAAACTTATACATGGATTTTCTACTGAAAAGGGGGCCAGCATCCCTAACTCCCCCTTGTTCAAGTGTTAACTGTGTGTGTAATACTTTTACACTGAAGACTGTGAAACACTGCTGATAATAATTAAAGAAGTCCTTAAAAATGCAAAGATATACTATATTCATGGATTAGAAGATTCAATAGTTCTAAAGAAATCAGTTCTTTATAAATTAATCTATAAATATAATAGGATTCCAAACAAAATTTCCAAGGATTTTTGGTAGAAATTGCTCAACAAAATTGAAAGACTTACATTAACAAAAGTCAATATTTACTATAAAGTTACAATAAGTAACACAGTGAAATGTTGACATACAGATATAAATTATGCAGTAAAACGTGGAATCCAGAAATAAAGCCACACATATGTAATAAATTGATTTTCAATGAAAGCATCAACATAGTTAATGAGGAAAATTATAATTTTTCATCAGATCATTAAGAATAATTTATACATATACATATAATCAAGTGAATCTCAACCCTTACCTTGCATCAAATACAAAAATCAGTATAAATCAGATCACACAAGTATATGTAAGAGCTAATACTATAACACTTCTAGAAGAAAACACAGAAAAAAAGATCCTTGTAAACTTGGAAAAGGTCAGATAGCCAGTCTTGGCATGGATTTCTGAAATAAATCACATATATGCATGCACACACACAGATACAAAATAAGTCATAAAAGAAAAATTGATAAAATGTACTTTATTTAAATTAGAACTTGTGCCCTTCAAAAATATTACAGAAATGAAGATAATTGAAAATTGGGAGAAAATATTGCAATGCTTTTATCTGAAAATGGACTAGAATATAGAAAATATAAAAAATCTTTATCACTTAAAAATAAAAAGAACCTGAAGCTTTTGATAGGCAAAAGATTTGAACAGACACATCATCAAAGACATATAGAAATGACAAGCATATGAGAAAATAACCAGCATTATCTTTAGGAAAATTCAAATTAAAACCACAATAAGATATCCCTCCATACTCACTGAAATGTCAAATATAGACTGACAACACTAAGTGTTGGCAAGAATGCGGAGTAACTAAACTCACTCACAAATTATTGGTGGAAAGGAACAATGATAAAAACATTTTAAAAAACATTCTGGAAGCTTTTTGAAGAGTATACATGCAATCCAATAAAACACAGAAATTTATTCTTAAGTATTTATACAGAGAAAAGAATGTACATGTCCGCAAATTTTATATGACAATGTGAAGGATAAAAAACTGAAAGTAAATGGGTAGTCAAAGTGTGGTATACTCATAAAGCGAGACAACACTTCACAATAAAAAGAAATGTAGTGTATACATGCAACACGGATGAATCTCCAGAACATTATGCTGTATGAAAGAAGCCAGACATAAAACACTACATACAGTATGATTCCACTTATAAGAAGTGTTGAAACAGCAAATCTAGAGTGATGGAAAACATATCAGTGATTGCCAGGTACCTGGAATGAGGGAAGGGAATTTACTACAAAGGGGCAGGAGAAAACTTTAAGCAGTAATAGAAATGTTCTATACATCATGAATAATTATAGTTTCCATCACACAGCTGTGCATATTTGTCAAAACTCATTTGCTTTTACATTAAAAACCACAGGATTTTATTGTAAGTAAAATATACCTAATAAGGTTGATTTTTTTTAACTGAAAAGACTCTTATCTATATATCATAACCATTAGACATGTAAAGATACTGATTCTTTTAAGTGACTATTGTAATCTCCAGACAAAATCTCTTAATTAAAAAAAAAAAGTCATACAAGAGCAAAAATCAAGATGGTACCACCATTAACACGTCAAAAATATATCTACATGTGGAGCAATTCTTACTGAAAATCACCTGAAGACCAACGGAAAATCTCTTCTACAACCAAAGTTCTAGAGAAAGATCCACATGAGTCTGATAGGAAGGGAATAGAAGTGATGTGGTCAAGACCTGCACATCTAGCAGGAAACATAAAAGAGGAGGGGGATTTCATGGCCTAGGGGATCCTTCCTGGAGAGTGAAGAGTCTGAACCACATATTAGCTCTGGGGTCTGATACTGGGAAGATGAGTCCCCTCAGCTGATTTGAAAACCCATGGAAATTACTAAAGGGCTATAAGAAATTGATACTTCTCTCTTGAAGAATGCACATACACCTTTCTTCTAGGATGGAAGTTGTCATTGCCAAGTAGAGTGCTCACATTTAGGGGGAATGGAACTATCTCAGATCTGACCCTGCCCCTGAGATGGGTGGAAGCAGCAATTGGCAGTATACACCACTGTGCCCACATTTAGAAGAAGCAAAAATAGCTTCACCTGATATTGGCAGCAAAAGCTAGAGCAGCTCACTAGTGAGGCTCAAATCCCTCAAGCTCTAAACAAACTTTTAACCAAATCACACACAAACAGGAAAATGTGAACCAGCACAGACGTGCAGCCCCAAGCCCTCAGGCCCCTGCCACTACCCAGACCAAATCAGAGATGGCTATCACAAACACAGGAGTAAACCAATTCCCTCAAGTCTTCTGCTCCAGCCACTTGGGCCCTGGTCTTGCCTGTTATAAGGCTGTGACTATCACTGAGCATAGAAGAAGCTCTAGAGCAGACCTAGCTCTGGCTCTGGATCTAGCTCCTCCATCTCCAGCCCTACCTCCAATCAAGGTGGTGGTTGCCAGCACAATCCAGGGGAAGATGTGACCCATGATGACTTCAGATGCAGCTTTTGCACCAAAGCCACTGGGTATGCACAGTCATCAAAGAGACACTCCTATATAAGGACCAACATAGTAATTCTTTCACCTAATTTCATAGAGACAGAGACATTTAAATAAATTAAAAAGACAGAGGAATGATTTTTAAACAAAAGAAAAGCCCTGAAAAGAACCTTAGTGAAACAAAGATAAATAATTTACAGGATAAAGAGTTCAACATTAGTAATAAGAGTACCACCAGAAATTGGGGAAAGTATAGATGAATACACTGAGAATTTTAACAAAGAACTAGAAAATATAAAAAAGAACACATCAGGAGAGATTGGACATAAGACAGCAGAAAAGAAGGACTTGAACTTCTTTCATTTGAACACCAAAATCACAACTAATTGCTAAACAACCATTGACAAAGAAGACTGATACCTACCCAAAAAGGCATATTATATCCAAAGACAAGAAAGGCACAATAAACGATGACAGGCATTTTGGGGATATAATCAAATACCATAGCCACCAAATGGTCAACTCATGAACTAGAAAGTAGTTATACAGCATAGTTTTCCCACAGGAGTGAGAACTGTGAGCTCCACATCAAGTTCCCAGCCTGGAGGTCTGGCATCAGGGGGAGAAGCCTCTAGAGCATTTGGCTGTGAAGGACAGTAGGGCTTGAGTGCAGTAGTTCTGCAGGACAGGGGAAGAAGGAGCTCCACTCCTGGAGGGCTCACACAAGGTTTCACATGCACTGAAACCTTGAAACAGTGAAAGCCGTGACTATATAGGAGCCTGGTCCAGGACTAACTGCAGTCTTGGAGGGTCTCCTGGGGAGGCAGAGGTTGGCTGTGGCTCACTGTTGGGACAAGGACATTGATCACAGAGTCCCCATGGAATATTCATCAGCATGACCTCTCCCAGAGCTTGCCTTTTTGTCACTGAGACCTAGCCTGACAACAGCCTGCATGATCCAGTGCCAGGAAGACTCAGGCCAAACAACGAACAAGGTAGTAACAGCCCCACACATTAGCAGACAAGCTGCCTAAAATCATCTTTAGCCCTCAGGCATCTCGTCTCTAAACACACCCCTTGATACAGCCCTGCTCACCAAAGGACAAGCCCCGGCTCCACGTAACAGTGGACAGGCACCAGTCCCTCCCACCAGGAAGCTGCATAAGCCCCTGGAACAACCTCACCCACCAGGGGGCAGACACCAGAGGCAAGAGGAACTACATTCCAGCATCCTGTGGAATAGAGACCACAAACACAGAAAGTTAGACAAAATGAGGTGGAAGACAAATATCTTCCAGGCAGAAGAACAAGGTAAAACCCCAGAAAGACAACTAAGTAAAGTGGATATATATAATTTAGCTAAAAAAGAATTCAGGGTAATAATAGTAAAGATGATCCAAGATCTCTGAAAAAGAATGGAGGCTCAGATTTAGAAGACATAAAAGAAGTTTAACAAAGAGCTAGACAATTAAAACACAAACAGATGAGCAATACAATAATTGAAGTGAAAAATACACTAGAAAGAATAAATAGCAGAATACGTGAAGCAGAAAAACAAATAAGCAAGACAGAAGACAGACTGGTGGAAATCACTGATGTGGAACAGAATAAAGAAAAAGAATTAAAAGAAATGAGGACAGTCTAAAGACCTCTGAAACAGTATTAAATGCACCAACATTCTTGTTATAGTGGTCTCGGGAGAAGAGAGAAAGAAAGGACCTGAGAAAATATTTAAAGAGATAATAGTCAAAACTTTCCCTAACATGGGAAAGGAATCATTCATTCAAGTCCAGGAAGTACATTGAGTCTCGTACAGGCTAAACCCAAGAGGAACACACTGAGACACATATTAATCAAACTGACTAAAAATAAAGACAAAGAGAAAATATTAAAAGCAACCAGGGAAAACAACAAACAACATAAGGTTATCAGATGATTTTTCTGCAGAAACTCTGCTGACCAGAAGGGACTTGTAAAATATATTTAAAGTGATAAAAGGGGAAAACCAAGAATACACTACCTGGAAGGGCTCTTATTCAGATTTGACAGAGAAATCAAAAGGTTTATAGACAAGCAAAAGCTAAGATAATTCAGCACCACCAAACCAGCTTCACAACAAACGCTAATGGAACTTCTCTAGGCAGAGAAGGCCATAACTGGAAACAAAAAATTACAAAATGAAAAAGCTCATTATTACAGGTAAAAAGATAGTAAAGGTAGGAAATCATCCATACACAAATACAATATCAAAACCAGCAATCATAAGAATAGGAGAGTTTGAATGCAGGCTATTAGAAAGACACTTGCAACCAGAAGAGACCAGAAATGTAAAACAATCATATATATACATACATACATGCATACATATAAATATATATAGACTGCTTATATACTATATATACATACATGTATACAGACTACTATATCAATACCTCATGTTAACCACAAACCAAAAATATGCAATAAATACACACCCAAGTGAAAAGAAACAATCAAAACACAACACTAAAGATGGTCATCAAACTACAAGAGAACAAAAGAGGAAGGAAAGAAAAAAGGACCTACAAAAACAAATCCAAAAGCAAAATGGCAAAAAGAACAGTCATATCAATAATCACCTTAAATGCTCCAACCAAAAAATACAGACTGGATGACTGGATAAAAATGCAAGACCCATATATATGCTGACTGCAAGAAACCCACTTCAGATACAGGGACACAGAAAGACTGAAAGTAAGAGGATGGAAAATGTTATTCCACGCAAATGAAAATCAAAAGAAAGCCAGAGTAGCAATAGTCATATCAGAAAAAAATTGTCTTTAAAATAAAGAATGTTGTAAGAGACAAAGGATATTACATAATACAAAGGATCAATCCAAGAAGACATAACAATTGTAAATATATATGCACCCCCATAGGTGCTCCTTCAGTATATAACAGCCATAGAAGGAGAAATCAATAGTAACACAATAATTATTTGGAGATTTAACACCCACTTACATCAATGGATGGATCATCCAGACGGAAAAATCAATAAGAAAACATAGTCTTTACATGATACATTAGACCAGCTGTACTTAGTTAATATTTATAGAGCATTCCATCTAAAAGCAGCAGAATACACATTCTTCTCAAGTGCACATGGAACATTCTCTAGGATACATAACATGCTGGGGCTCAAAGCAAGTCTTGGAAAATTTTAGAAAACTGAAATTATATCAAGTATCTTTTCAGACAATAATGCTATGAGATTAGAAATCAATTACAAGGAAAAAAACTATAAAAAGCACAAAAACTTGTTGGCTAAAGATGTGTTACTAAACAACAAATGGATTACTGAATAAATCAAAGAGGAAATCAAAAAATACCTAGAGAAAAATGACAATGAAACACGATGATACAAAATGTATGGGCTGCAGTAAAAGCAGTTTAAAAAGGGAATTTATAACAAATCAAGCCTGCTTCAGGAAATAAGAAAAATCTCAAATAATCAACTTAACATTATACCTAAAGCAACCAGAGAAAGAAAGACAAACAAAACCCAAAGTTAGCAGAAGAAATCATAAAGATCAGAGCAGAAATAAATGAAATAAAGATGAAGAAAACAATGGAAAAGATCAATGAAACTAAAAGTTGATTCTTTGAAAAGAAACAAAATTGATAAACCTTTACCCAGACTCATCAAGAAAAAAAGGGAGGTGGCTCAAATCCATAAAATTAGAAATGAAAAGGGAGACGTTACAACTGACACCATGGAAATACAAAGGATCAGAAGAGATTACTGAAAGCAAATATATGCCAATAAAATGGACAACCTGGAAGAAACAGACAAATCCCTAGAAAAGTACAATCTTCCAAGACTGGCCAGGGAAGAAACAGAAAATATGAACAGACCAATCACAAGTAATGAAATTGAAAATGTGATTTAAAAATTTCCAAAAATAAAAGTCCAGAACCAGATGGCTTAATGAGTGAATTCTATCAAACATTTAGGGAAGAGTTAATGCCTATCCTTCTGAAACTATTCCAAAAAGTTAAAGAGGAAGGAATACTTCCAAACTCATTTCATGAGCCCACCATCCACAAACCAGTGAAGTACACCACAAAAAAAGAAAATTATAGGCCAGTATCACTGATGAATATAGATGCAAAAATCCTCAAAAAAATACTAGCAAACTGAATCCAACAATACATTAAAGGATCACACACCATGATCAAGTGAGATTTATTCCAGAGATGCAAGTGATTTTCAATGTCTGCAAATTAATCAGTGTGATACTCCACATTAACAAACTGAAGAATAAAAACTGTACAATGCAGAAAATGCTGTGGGTGTTTTTGGTTGTTTTCTTGTTTTTTTTAAGAGCCACACCTGCCGCATATGGAAATTCCCAGGCTAGGGGTCAAACTGGAGCTGCAGCTGCCGGCCTACACCAGAGCTCACAGCAGTACAATATCCTTAACGCACTGACCAAGGCCAGGGATCAAACCCACATCCTCATGGTTACTAGTCAGCTTTGTTACTGCTAAGCTGCAATTGGAAATCTGATGTGTAAAAAGCTTTTGACAAAATTTAACATCCAATTATGATAAAAACCCTCTAGAAAGTGGGCATAGAAGGAAACTCATAGTAAAGCCCATATATTACAAACCCATAGCTAATGTCATACTTAATGGTGAAATGCAGAAAGCCTTTACTCTAAATTTAGAAATGAGAAAAATATACCCACTCTCACCATTTCTAGTAAACATAGTATTAGAAATCCTAGCCACAGAAATCAGACACAAAAATAAATAAATAAATACATAAATAAATAACTGAAAGTATCCAGATTAGAAGGGAAGAAGTAAACCATTGTATTTGCAGATGATGTGATACTTTACATAGAAAATCCTAAGGTTTCCACCAAAAAACTATTAGAAAAAATAAATACAGTAAAGTTGAAGAATACAAGATTAAAGTATAGAAATCTTTTTTACACACTGGCAACAAACTGTCAGAAAGAGAAAGCAAAAATAATTATGTTTAATATTGTTATAAAAAAATTCCTGTTTAAAATTGAATAGATTCAAAAAAAGAATAAAATATTTAGGAATAAACTTAACCAAGGAGGTAAAAGACCTATACTCTGAAAACTGCAAGACATTGATAAAGGAAATTAATATGATAAAAAAGTTGAAAGATATCCCATGCTTTTGCATTGTATGGATTAATAATGTTAAAATATCCATACTACCCACAACAATCTACAGATTTAATATAATTTCTGTCAAAATTCTCATGACATTTTTCAGAGTTAGAATGAACTACTCTAAATTTTTATGAAATCACAAAAGACCCTAAAGAGAACCTGAGAAAAAAAGAACAAAGCTAGAGGTATTGCATTTCCTGACTTCAGAATACATATAAAGCTATTGCAATCAAAATAGCATGGTATCAGCACAAAAACAAACATACAAATCAATGGTACAGAATAGAGAACCCAGAATTAAACTCATGCTAATAAGATCAATTAATCTATGACAAAGGAGGTAAAAATCTACAATATGGAAAAGACAGTCTCTTCAATAAGTGGTGCTGGGAAAACGGGATAGCTATGTATAAGAAAGGAAATTAGAACACCTTCTCACACCATACACAAAAATAAACTAAAACTGGATAAAAATCTAAATGTAAGGCTGGAAACCATAAAACTCTTGGAAGAAAACATTGGCAAAACACTCTTTGACGTAACTATTAGCAGTGCTTTTTTGTGTCTATCTATTCTGGCAATGGAAGCAAAAGCAAAAATAAACAAATGGGACCTAATTAAACTTAAAAGCTTTTGCAAAGAAAGGAAAACTACTGACATAACAAAAAGGCAACATATAAAATGGGAGATACTATTTGCAAATGGCATACCCTATAAGGAGTTAATATCAAAAATATTTTTTATTCAACTCAGTATAAAAAAATAGACAAGCTGATTTTCAAAAATGGGCAGAAAACCTAAACAGAAAAATTTCCAAAGAAGATATACAAATTTCCATAGGCACATGGAAAGATACTCAATATCACTACTTACCAGGGAAATGCAAATCAAAACCACAATTAGATATCACCTCACACCTGTCAGAATGGCTGTTGTTGAAATATCACAAATAACAAATTTGGTGAAGATGTAAAGAAAAGGCAACTATAGTGCATGGTTTGGGGAATGTAAATTGGTGCAGCCACTATGGAAAACAGTATGGAAATTCCTCAAAAAACTAGCAGTAGGACTACCATATGATCCAGGAATTCCATACCTGGGTGTATATCCAAAAAAAAATGAAAATACAAATTTGACAAGATATATGCACTCAATGTTCATGGCAGAATTATTTACAATTTCCAAGATAAAGAAGCAACCTAAAGGAGTTCCCATCATGGCTCAGTGGTTAACGAATTCGACTAGGAACCATGAGGTTGTGGGTTCGATCCCTGGCCTTGCTCAGTGGGCTAAGGATCCAGTGTTGCCGTGAGCTGTGGTATAGGTCACAAACGCGGCTTAGATCCCGCATTGCTGTGGCTGTGGCATAGGCCAGTGGCTATAGCTCTGATTGGACCCCTAGCCTGGGAACTTCCATATGCCGCCAGTGTGGCCCTAGAAAAGGCAAAAAAAGACAAAAAAAAAAAAGGAAGCAACCTAAGTGCCCATGAACAGATGAATGAATTAAAAAACTGTAATATATATATATATATATATATATATATATATATACACACACACATATATACACACACACACGCATATATATATATATACACACACACACAATAGAATAGAATAGTCATTTAAAAAGAATGAAATTTTACCACTTGCAACAAGATGGATGGACCTTGAAGGTATTATTCTTAGTGAAATAAGTCAAAGAGAAAATGACAAATACTGTATATTTTCACTTCTAATGTGCACTGTTTATGGGAATGGAAATTCATACAGCCATTAGGGAAAATAGTGTAAAGGTTACTCAAGAAATACCTATGACTGCTAAATGATCCAGTGATCCCATTTATGGGCATATATAAAGGAAATAAAATCATTATCTCCATGAGATATCTCTACCTACATGTTTATTCCAGACTTATTCATAAGAGCTAACATGGGGAAACAACCTAAGTGTCCATTAACATATGGATAAAGAAAATATGATACATACATATGTATGCACACACACAATGGGATATTATTCAGCCTTTAAAATGTGAGAAATCTGGAGTTCCTGTTGTGGCTCAGCAGGTTAAGAACCCAACACAGTATCTGTAAGGATACAGGTTCAACCCCTGTCTCACTCAGTGGGTTAAATATCCAGCATTACTGCAGGTTGTGGTGTAGGTTGCAGATGCAGCTCAGATTCCACATTGCTGTGTCTATGGTGTAGGCCGGTAGCTGCAGCCCAATTGGACCCCTGGCCTGGGAAATTCCATATACCATGGGTATGACCTTAAAAAGAAAAAAAGGTGGGGGAAGGAAATCCTGTCATTTGCAACTTATGAATGACCCTGGAGTATATTATGCTAGGTTAAATAAGTCAGACACAGAAATATAAATATCACATTATCTCATTTATATGTGGAATATTAAAAAAATAAGGTAAAATTTTAAGTAGCACAGCATAGAATGGTGATGACCAGAAGCTGGAAGTGGGAGAAAGGGGGAGTTAGTAAAGTGTTCCAACTTTCAGTCATAAAGTACTGTGTACTTGAAATTTGCTAAAGGAATATATCTCAAGAGTTCTCATCACACAAAAAAGGTAATTATATATGGTGGTACATATGTTACTTGGCTTGATTGTGGTACTCACAATGTATACATATTTGAAAATACCACATTGTGTATCTTAAACATACACAAAACATATACAGTTTTTATATGTCAATCATGCCTCAATAAATCTGGGGGAAAAAAAATCAGTGAAAGGCTCATGAATCAAGTTACTCCATAGCAGAACTTATTGCCACAAAAAGGAAAGCTCACATAGTGGTTATGAGTAATGCCAGCATGTAAAATTACAGTGAATAAAATATTTGAATAAGAAACAATGTGAGAAATTGAAAAGGCTCAATTCTCAAATAGTAAGATGAATCAGCATATTAGTAACTTGTCACAGAATCTCAAGAGGTTTGAAGAATAATCGTTTAACTATCCAATTTGGTATCAACAGATACCACCAATAAAAGTCATAGTATATAGCATTTGTAAAAATTATTTATGCTGGTAAAATTTAAGAAATTATATCTGCTGCAAGAGCTGCCTAAAACAAGCAAAGCCCAAAATAAACAAAAAGTCTATGTTGGCATTTGTGCAATTAATTATGTCCATAAAAGTTTTCACCTCTCTTGTACAAAAAAATATACATATATATGAGGAGTCCCCATCATGGCTCAACAGGTTAAGAAACACAACTAGTATCCATGAGGATTCAGATTCAATCCCTGGCCTCCCTCAGGGGGTTAAGGTCCAGCATTGCTGCAAGCTGTGGTGTAGGTTGCAAATGTTGCTCAGATCTGGTGTTGCTGTGGCTGTGGCATAGGCCAGTAGCTGTAGCTCCAATTTGACCCTTAGCCTGGGAACTTCCATATGCCTCTGGTGTGGCTATAAGAAGAAAAAAAAATGAAAAATTTGACTTTGTCAGAACATATTTATTTCTCCACAGAGGGACTCTGGTGTCAAATAGTCTTGGAAATGAAATGAAAAATTATCTGGATGATGCTAAATGGTTAGCATTATTAAGCACACACTGGTCTGCTCAAGAAATCTAGTCTAAGAACATGTAAATATCCTGTTACACACAGAAATCTAGTGTTTTAAATTATGAAGTGTTCTAAACATGTTGTTTGAGTTGGAAGATAAATTTCAGAAGCAATTCTAGAAGCTAGTAGTACAGATTTTGCTGCATGCCTGATACATGAAGAATGGCTGCAGAAGATTTTCATCACGACAACCAGCTGGACAAGTCTCTGAAAAGCCTGAAGAAAATGTTTTAACTTCACATGACATGACTCTTGGACTAAAAGAAACCACAATCTTTGGGAAAATCATATTGTAAAATGAAAGCTCTAAATATTTCCACTGTTGCTTGGACTTGAGAATGAGAAAGGATATCAACAAGTTTCAAGTATTGTAGAATACCAACCAAAGGAACTCCAGATTGGAAGTAAATAACATTTCTAATCCCTTTTCTCTGAATCTTCAGCTCAGCCTGAAAACTGACTTTGACAGAAGAAAAAAGAACTCTATCAGTTACATTTAAAGTGAGATTTACCAATCTGCTCCTCAATATGTACTGGATTTCTGTGTAAGGAGAGTATCCCACAAGTCATAGGAAACAATAAACCCTCTGCTGCAGTTTTTAATTTCTTTCTTCCTTTCTTGTCTTTCTTTCTTCCTCCTTCCTTTCTTCCTTCCTTTCTTCCTCCTTCCTTCCTGCCTTCTCTTCCTTCCTTCCTTCTTTCTTTTTCTTTCTTTCTTTCTTTCTTTCTTTCTTTCTTTCTTTCTTTCTTTCTTTCTTTCTTTCTTTCTTTCTTTCTTTCTTTCTTTCCTTCTTTCCTTCTTTCCTTCTTTCCTTCTCTCCTTCTTTCTTTCTCCTTTTTGGCTGTCCTGCAGCATATGGAGTTCCCAGGCTAGGGATCAGAACTGAGGCAACACCAGATCCTTAACCCACTGTGCTGGCCCAGGATTGAAATTGCACCCCAGCGCTTCCAAAATGCTCTTGATCGTACGCATTGCATCACGGCAGGAGTTCCTTTAATTTCTTATGTGTGTGATCAAGTCATTTTCTTGTTTAATCAAACATCAGAATAAGAAAAGAAATCTCATTTCAGTTAAAAATGAAAGGCGTGTGAGCGTTTATCTCAGTTTAACCCAGAATTGAATATTTGTGTAACAAAAATTAAGGATAGGTTTCACTATGAAGATGTGAATTTCATTTTTCATTTTTAACGTCAAAAAATAGCAATTTAATGCATAAATATTCCTATAAAAAGATTGGAATGTTGTATAATAATTTTAAAACACATAGATCTATGAGCCTGATCATGTAAGAAACTGTCTTCTCAAAGTAAAAACAGTCTAAAATTGTGTCTTGGGTTACATTCTCACTTGGGTAGTTCATGCCTTTAGTAGTTTTACTGTTCAACATTGTCAATAAATTTTAATGTTGTAAATAGCATTAGCTAAAATAAGTTAGGAATCATTATTTAAAAGAAATCTAACAAAACTATCTCTATAAAATTAAAATTTGATTTTGGCTTAAGGTATTAATTTATCAGAAATTTACCATGCTTGCCTTATGAATTTTTAAATTTATAAAAATTGAAGAAAGGTTAATTGTGGTAAAAGTAAGAAAAGCTTAGTTATCTAGTTCTTTTTCAAGAATGTTTGGCTAAAATGTCATAAAAAATGACAAAAATTTTAAATACCAAAAAAAAAAAATCTTTTGCTTATACTATTTACTATATATATCGCATACCTTACCTCAACAGCATACCACAATGTAAAAATGTATTATAAGACTTTTAGACCTACTTGGTTAGGTAAAAAAGTCAAGAAAAAAAATGAAGTTATTAGTATTTCTACTACTGACTTGTATTAAAACTGACATTCCTTGTGGGGAGGAGAAAATCGTACAAAAAGAGTAAGCCAGAAGGAACAGATAAAGAGAAAAATATCATTCTTTACTCAGTAGAGCAGAAACAATGAAAATTGGCTCATTATATCTACAACTTACTGATCATATTAGTGTACCATGACCCATAAATATTATTTTTATGCAGAAGTTCCTGAGACCTGATAATTACTGCAAGGACTCCTCAAGGGTAAAATATATTAAGAAGGCTTTCCCTAGAATTATCCACTGGGAAGCCTGAAAGTATCCCTAAATTTTCTGGAATGGAATGCAACCTTTTACAATAATCATCATTCTATGGTAATTTCTAGAAATTTTATGTTTTTGCTACTGTAAAAGTAATATTTCCTTTCATTGTAATCTCTAATTGGGAGTTGATATATAGGAAAATTATAGTTTTGTGTATTTTTTTAATCCAAATTCCCCACAAAGATCTTATCTTTTGCCAATAGCCTTTATTGTTTTCTATGGATGCCCTAAGCCTAAAATAATTTAATCTGAAAACAATGATAATAAATAATGGCAATGATAATAAGATAGTAAGTATATGTCCTTGAAGGTTGCCTAGCAATCCAATCTCCTCGTCCTGTTTGCACCCTAAATCTCTTGGAAGAATACTCCCAGTACATGCGGTGTTGCAGTGCTAGTGGGAGAAGTCCTCAACTTAGTGCAGTGCTAGTGGGAGAAGTCCTCAACTTAGTGAAGTGACCTGCTTCTGGCACTTTGCATCTTGAGTCAGTCGTCTGATATTGTAAACACTGCTGGAGGTAATAATCTTTGCAACAAAGGCAGACCCAGTGAATAAGCTGCAGCAAGACTATTTCTGAACAGTTACTGTTCCTGCTGTGTATCCTACTTTCTGACCCTTGTGAGTTCCTCTAATCCTATTGTTTCTCAGCCTGGTCTTCTAGCCTGTCAACAATTCTGGTAACCCCATAAGAATTTTCTAATCAATTCTCTTTTTGCTTAAATTAAGCAGAGTTTTAACTTAAGTAGTTTTCATAATTATTCCTTGACTTCAATAAGGCTGTTTATAATATTTCACTCAAATATTTTTAATTAATGACTTTTATTTTTTCTATTATAGTTGGTTTGTAGTGTTCTATCAATTTTCTACCATAAAGCAAATTGATCCAGTCACACACACACACACACACATATACACACTCTTTTTATCACACCATCCTCCATCATACTTTGTCATAAGTGACTAGATACAGTTCCCAGTGCTATACAGCAAGATCTCATTGCTTATCCATTCCAAATGCAATAGTTTGCTTAAATATTATTTTAGCTATTGAGCTGTAGCAAGTATTCTTATCTGGATTAAGGAAATTAGCTTTAAAATCTGATTTACTAAAAAAATTAAACAAAGAACAGAAATTTTTATCATATCCTGTTTTTCAGCAGCTGCCAAAAAGATCATTAGTTTTGTGAAATGCCCTACAAATGTGGCATAACATAGTAATTATTTTTCTCACATTAAATTATTCCCAGGATAAAGTGTACTTGTGGTTGACTATTCCTTCACTTTACCTTTATTTGCTGAGTATTTAACTCCATACTTTTCACTTATGCTCATAAGTAGGCTATCCCTTTTTAAGTCACCTGTGTTAGTTTTTGGTACCAGATTTATATTCAGCTTAATTGGCTAATATTGTCATCTCTTTTTATAATATGGAACAGATTATAAATTATAAGAAATATATACTCTTTTAGAGTTGGAAAGAAGTTAGCAATAAAGACATAAGGTCCTCAAGCATTTATTAAAGATAAATTTTGACCATAGTTAGGCTAAAATAACAGTCAAGGATCTGACAAAAATGATATTTAAAATAAGGTATAGTTATATTGCTTATGCATACTTGTGTTTTTTTTAGAAAATAGTGAATTGAAATGTCTTAACTGTTCTGATCCTCAATACAAAACACACTTTATATTCAGATCATAAACAAACAACATAATTTCTATGCCTACGTGGTGACAGGTTACCCCAGTTAAAGGTGAGATGGTTAGATGAATTTTTTTTTCCAATGTGTTAAGATTGTAAATTTCCGTAAGATTCTTCTGCATATGTCCTAGTACTTTGAGTAAAAACTGGAATGCTAGATTGTTACATAAAAATATAATTATATTGTACAGCTACTGTTTTGGATATGTCTAGATTATGAGGAAGCAAGGGTTAAGACTTCATTGGGATTCTCTATTGTCTTTTTCATATCTTTTCTACTTGAATCTACTTTTATCAGGCTTCCATTTGAAATCAATTTCAGCCTTTTAACTGGAACTACAGGGAATATTTTTCATTTTTAAAAGTATTTTACAAATTGCCACTTGCTTCTATTCCATTCACGTTCCCTTTAGACAAAGTCATTTGTAGTCAAGGATCATAGTTCTTTCCAAAAGCTGGCAGTCTGCTGATTTACATTCTCCACTTAATAACAAGAAGTGGTAAAGCAACACAAAGAACAAAGATTGTTTTAATAATTTCTTATTATGAAGGCTACATGGTTTTTTTGTGGACAGAAGTAATTGAGAATAATTGCTTAGCTGAACTATTGAAGGATTTTTAAAAGCAAAGTGATGTTCAAAAATTCTGTGTCTAGTTATATACACCAAAAATTGAAAGAGACTTTAACAAGTATTTGTACACCAATGTTTATGACAACATTATTCAAAAATCACAAAAGGAGAAAATAATCCAAAAGTCAGTTAATAGGTAAATGGAGGAACAAAATGTGGTATATACATGCTCTGGTATATTAATCAGCCTTAAAATATGAAATTCTGATACAACAAAGAATGAGAAGACAAGCCACAAATAGGGAAAACACTTTTGCAAATCACATATCTGATAAAGAACTGGTATCCAAAATGTACAAATAACACTTAAAATTCAGTAATAAAAAAAAACAATTAAAAAAGGAAAAATATCTGGACACCTCACCAAATAAAAATACAAATGACAATTGCATGAAAAGTCCTCAACTTCTTATGTCACTAGGGAATTAAAATGAAATACCACTACCCACCCATTAAAAACGCTAAGAACTGATGTAGATATGGAGAGACAGGAATTCTCATTAATTGCTGGTAGAAATGCAAAATGGTACAGCCACTTTGGAAAACTTTTCAGTTTCTTATAAAACTAAACATGCCTTACTGTCTAATCCAGCAATCATGCTCCTTGTTGTTTACCCAAATGAGTTGAAAACCTGAATCCTCTTAAACACCTGCACATGAATATTTATAGCAGCTTTATTTTTAGTTGCCAAAACTTGGAAGCCATCAAGATGTCCTTTATTACATGAACAGATAAACTGTGGTACATCCAGGCAATGGAATATTATTCAGCACCAAAAAAATAAATGAATGATCAAGCCACAGAAAGACACGGAGGACACATGAATACAGATTAATAAGTGAAAAAAGCCAATCCAAAAATGCTACATACTGTATGATTTCAACTATGTAACATTGTTGAAAAGGCAAAACTATGGAGACAGTAAAAATTTCAGTGGTTGCCATAGGTTGGGAGAAGGAAGGGATGAATAAGCACAGCAGAATATTTCATGGCTATGAAAATATTCTGTATGATATTATAATGATGGACATATATGATTTTACTCTGTCAAAACCCATAGAATGCACAACACCAAGAGTGAATCCTAATGTAATGATGATAAATGATAGTGTGTGATAATGTATCAAAGTAGGTTTATCAATTATAGGTTCATCACTCTGGTGTCAGTGTTTGTAGTAAGGAAGGCTGTTGGAGGAGCACAGGAGGAATATTAGAACTCAGTACTTTCCACTAAGTTTTTCTGTGAATTTAAAACTACCTTAAAAATACAGTCTATTAAAAAGAAATAATAGAAAAATATTCTGGGGAGTTCCCATCATGGCGCAGTGGTTAACGAATCCGACTAGGAACCATGAGGTTGCGGGTTCGGTCCCTGTGCTTGGTCAGTGGGTTAACAATCCGGCATTGCCGTGAGCTGTGGTGTAGGTTGCAGACGCGGCTCGGATTCCGCGTTGCTGTGGCTCTGGCGTAGGCTGGTGGCTACAGCTCCGATTGGACCCCTAGCCTGGGAACCTCCATATGCCGCGGAAGCGGCCCAAGAAATAGCAAAAAGACAAAAAAAAGAAAAAAAAGAAAAATATTCTGATGTTCTGATGTATGCTACAACTACAACATAGACAAACCCTGTAAACAGTATGATCTGTGAAACTAACCAGAGAAAGCAAGGACAAGTAAGGTATTATTGTGCTTATAGGAACTGCCCCGAGTAAACAAATTCATAGAGACAGAAAATATAGTAATGATTACCAGGGGTTGGGGGTAGAGGGAAATAGGGAATTGTTATTTAATGGATACTGAGTTGCACTTTGAAAGGATATAAAATTTCTGAAGATGGATAATGGTGATGATTGCACGACAATGTGAAAGCACTTAATAACATCTAAAATGTGTTAAAATAGCAAAGTTTGTGTTATGTTTATTTTAACATATTAAAGATGAATAAAAATTTTAGTTCACTTGTTTTTAGACATACCTGTTTTTCCAATGAAGTTAAGTCACAACCAAGTTGTAAAATTATATGAATAATCCTCTTGCACAAGAATTCTGGTTGTATCTGACTTAAGATTTGGCAAATAATTGGATTTTTTTTCTTAGTCTTTGTTCAAAGGCCTAAAATTCTATGCTAAATGTCTTCCATCCTGGACAACCCATAACTCTCTTGACACACTTCACACTTTAAAGCTAGAAAATTCAAAAGATGTCATATGTGTGACAGAATTCAAGTTGTTCCTGGGAGAATTGAGTCCACAAGAATATTTATATGACTAGGGATAAGGTTATACTAATTTATGGATGATGTCTTGTGATCTCCTTTTCTTCATACTAGAAATTTTTTCCTTGTTCTGACACATTCCTATTGTGGCTCAGCAGTAACAAGCCCAACTAGCATCTTTGAGGTTGCAGGTTTGATTCCTGGCCTTGCTCAGTGGGTTAATGATCCAATGTTATTGTGACTGTGGCATAGGCTAGCAGCTGCAGCTATGATTTGACCCCAGCCTTGGAATACCCCTAGATTGGAAACTTCCCTGTGCCACTTGAGCAGCCCTAAAAAGAACAACAAAAAAAATTTTTTTAATAGAACTACCATATGATCCATCATCCTGCTTCAGGGTAGCTATCTGAAGAAATGAAGACACTAATTCAAAAAGATATATGTGCCCCCATGTTCACTGAAGCATTGTTTATAATAACCAAGATATGGAAATAGCCTAAATGTCCATCAGTGAATGAATTGCTAAAGAAAATTGCCTGGGGTTCTGATGGCTGTAACTCCAGCTTCACAGGTCTTGGACCTGCCCCCCGGCCAGTGTGCAGATGGCCATCAAACCTGGGAGAAGCCGTGGCTTACACAAAGATTTAGTTCTAGCACCTGAAGCTCTAGTACAAGGTAGCAGCCACCAGTGAACCCTAAAGAAGTCATGGCCTGTGTTCATTTCAGATCCAGCTTTCCTACCAAAACAAATGGGTTCACAAAGACTGTATAAGGACTCTCCCACAAAAAAGGCATGCCTTCAAGACCAAAATAGGTAATTATTGTACCCAATTTCATACAGGAAAACAGAGAAAGTAAAAAATAAAATGAGAATAGAGAGGATTGTGTTCCAAATTAAATAATAAGATAAAGCCACAGAAATGATCCCTAACAAAATAGAGATAAGACACTTATTGGATAAAGAGTTCAAGTCATTTGTCATAAAAATTCTCAATGAGCTCAGGAAAAGAATACAAAAACACAGTGAGAACTTCAACAAAAACTAGAAAATATAAAAAAGAACCAACCAGAGCTTAATTACATGATAACTGATATTTAAAAATACACTGGGAGGAATTAACAGAAGCTTAGGTGATACAGAAAAAAGGTATAAGCAACCAAGAAGACAGAAGTGGGAAATAATCCAATCAGAACTGCAAAAAGAAAAAAAATGTTTAATGAGGATAGTTTAACAGATCTCTGGAACAATATTATGCAGCCTCACACTCACATTAACAGGAGAAGAAAGGAAGCAAGGGGAACAAAACATTAATCAAATTGTAGCTGAAAATTTCCCTAACCTGAGGAAGAAAACATATATCTAGGTACAGCAAGCAAAGAGAGTCCCAAAGAAGGTGAACCCATCAAGACTCACACCAAGACATATCATTATTAAAATGATAAAAACTTAAAGATAAACAGAATTTTTCAGGCAGCAAGAATAAAACAAAGTGTCACATACAAGGAACACCCATAAATCTATCAGCTGGTTTTTCAGCAGAAATTTGGTAAGCCAGAAGGGAGTGACATGATATATTTAAAGAGCCAAAAGGAAGAACTTACAATAAAGAATACTCTATCCATCAAGGTTATCATTCAAAATTGAAGGAGAGGTAAAGTGTTTTCAGACAGTCAAAAAATTTTAAAGTTAATAGCCACTAAACCAACCCACAAACAATTTTAAAAGATATTTTTTCAGTGAAAAAGAAAATGCTATAGCAAGAAATAAGAAGTCATACAAAAGAAAAAAGTCCTGCTGGTAAAAATATAGTTAAGGCAGTGGATCAAAAATGTAAAACGCTGGAGTTCTTGTCATGGCTCATTGGTAACAAAACCCAACTGTTATCCATGAAGACACAGGTTTGATCCCTGGCCTTGCTCACTGTGCTAAGGATCTTGCATTGCCCTGGTCACAGATGCAGCTCAGATCTGGGGTTGCTGTGGCTGTAGCTATGGCTGGCAGCTGCAGCTCCAGTTTGACCTCTAGCCTGGGAACTTCCATATGCTACAGGTGCAACCCTAAAAAGACAAAAAGAAAAAAGAAAAAAAAGTAAAAAGTTAGTGTGAAAGTTAAATGAAAAGCTATAAAATCAACTATAAATTCAAAAAAGATAAAGGATACACATAAGGATGTAAAGTATAATACTAAAACATAAACTGTGAGGAGAGGAGGAGTAAAAGTATAGAGCTTTTTGAATGTGTTTAAACATAAATGACTATATTCCTCACAATAGCCACAAGTCAAAAACCCAAAATAGATATACCTACAAAAAAAGAAAAAGAACCCAAACATAATAAAAAGAAAATCATCAAACCACAAGGAAAAAATGAAGTGAAGAAGAAAAGAACAGGAAAGAACTCCAAAAGCAACCAGAGAACAAGTAACAAAATTGTAATAAGTACATGCTTAACAATAATTACTTTAAATGTAAATGGAATAAATTCTCTAACCAAAATAAAAAGACTAGCTGAATGGATACAAAAACAAGACCCATATATCTACTGTATACAAGAAACTCACTTAAGAGCTAAAGACACAAACAGACTGAAAGTGAGGGGATGGAAAAAATATTTTATACAACTAGAAATGACAAGAAATCTGGGGTAGTGATTCTCACATGAAGCAAAATAGACTTTTAAAATATAACCTATAAAAAAGACAAAGAAGGGCATTATAAAATAATGAAAGGATCAATTTGAGAAGAAGGTATAAGTTGTTAACATATTTACCTAATATAGGAACACCTGACATATATAGCAAATATTAATAGACATAAAGGGAGAATTGACTGTAATACAATAATAGTTGAAGAAATTTAATAACTCACTTATGTTAATGGATAGATCATCCAGGAAGAATATCAATATGGAAAAAGTGGCCTTAAATAAAATATTAGACTAGATAAACATAATATATAACTATGTAACATTCCATCCAAAAGCAGCAGAGTATGCATTCTTTTCAGATATACATTGAATTTTTTCCAGGATAGATCACATGCTATGCTCAATAACTAAGAAGACAGAAATCACATAAAAAATGATGTATAACCACAAGAGTATAAAATTAGAATTATCAGAAACTATCTGAAAAAAAAACACAAATGTGGAGTCTAAGCAATACACTACAAAAAAAAAAAAAAAAAAGAGGTCCACAAAGAAATCGCAGAGAAAATTAAAAGATACCTTGAGATGGATGAAGGAAAACCCAATTTTCCAAAAATCTTGAGGATGCAGCAAAGTGGTTCTAAGAAGGAAGTTTATAGCAATGCAGGCTTATTTCAAAAAACAAGAAACCATCTCAAATAAACAGCCTAACTTTTCAATATGGAATTATAAAAAGCTGAAGAAAAAGCTCAAAGTCAGCAAAAGGAAGGAAATAATAAATTCAGAGTAGAAATAAATGAGACCAACAACAATACAAACAATAATAAAAAAAGTTCACTGAAACTGAGTTTTTTAAGATAAACAAAATTGAAAAATCTTTAGTCAGACTACTCTTCAAGAAAAATTAAAAGGATGGA
Organism: Sus scrofa; assembly: GCF_054392235.1. Classification (NCBI taxonomy): domain Eukaryota; kingdom Metazoa; phylum Chordata; class Mammalia; order Artiodactyla; family Suidae; genus Sus; species Sus scrofa. The sequence goes on along the minus strand of NC_139387.1, from coordinate 51,406,347 downwards.
AATAAATAAATGAAAGAGCAGGAATTACATCTGATATCATAGAAATATACTCATAATACCATGAGAAGTAATATGTCAACAAACTGGATAACCTAGATGGACAGATTCCCAGAAATGTAAAATCTTCTTAGACTGAATCAGAAAGGAGGAAATTTGAACAGACTGCTTATTGGTGTTGAAATTGAATCGGTAATCAAAATTCCAGAACCAGACAGCTTCACAAGGGAATTCTATTAAACATTTAAAGAAGGATTAATACCTGTATTTCTCATAAGGGTTCCAAAATAAATGAAAAGGAGGGAACACAAATCCCGTGAGGCCAGCATTACCTGGAAACCAAAACCAGAAAAAGACACTATTAAAAAAGAAAAATATAGGGAATTCCAATTTCAGCTCAGCAGAAATGAACCTGACTAGTATCCATGAGGATGCAAGTTTGATCCCTGGCCTTGTTTAGTGGGTTAAAGATCTGGTGTTGCCATGGGCTGTGGTGTAGGTTGCAGACACATCTTGAATTCTGCATTGCTGTGGCTGTGGTGTAGGCTGGCAGCTGCAGCTCTGATTCAGCCCCTAGCTAGGGAACTTCCATATGCTGCATGTGCAGTCCAAGAAAGAAAGAAAGAGAGAGAGAGAGAGAGAGGGAGGGAGGGAGGGAGGGAGGAAGGAAGGAAGGAGGGAGGGAGGAAGGGAAGGAAGGAAGAAAGAAAAAGAAAGGAAGGAAGGAAGGAAAGAAAAAAGAGAAAGAAAGAAAGAAAAATAGAAAGAGAGAAAGTGAAATAAGGAAGGAAGGAGGGTAGAAGGAAGGAAGGAAAACATAGGCTAATATCACAGATTAAATAGATGCAAAAATCCTCAATAAAATATTAGCAAGCTGAACTCAACAATACATAAAAAGAATCATATGTCATTATCAAGAGGGATTTATTCCAGGGGTGCAAGAATCATTCAAGATCCACAAATCAATCAACATGACATTATCAAAACAAAAGGTAAAAAATCACATGACCATCTCAATTTTTGCAAAAATCATTTGAAAATTCAACATTTATTCATGGTGAAAACTCTCAAAAAAGTTGATATAGAGGAAGCATACCTCAAAATAATAAAGGCATTTTATGGCAAAACTGTAGTTAACGTTATACTCAATGGTGAAAATCTAAAACTTTTTCTGTAAGATCAGGCACAAGACAAGGATGCCCATTCTTGCCAATTCTATTTAGCACATTATTGGAAGTCCTAGCCACAGCAATCAGACAAGAAAAATAAACAAATATATAAGGCATCCATATTATAAAGGAAGAAGTAAAACTGTCACTATTTGTAGATAATATGATGCTACATATAGAAAACCTTAGATGTTCCACCAAAACTATTATAACTGAAAAGTGAATTCAATAAAGTTGCAGGATAAAAGACTAACTTATATAAAGCTGTTTCATTGCTATACATTAATAACAATCTAGAAATAGAAATTAAGAAAATGATCACTTTTACAACTTAATCAAAAAGAATAAAATGCCTAGGAATAAATCTAAGGAAGTGGAAGACTATAAGACATTAATGAAGGAAACTGAAGATGATAAAATAAACAGAAAGATAGTCTGTGTTCATAGATGGGAAAAATGAATATTGTTAAAGATGTCCATACTAACCAAAGCAATCTACGGATTTAATGCAACCCCCCCAACTCAATTTGGACTAAAACTTTAAATGTGATACCTGAAACTGTAAAACTCCTAGAAGAAAACCCAGGCAGTCTGCTCTTTGGCATTGGTCTTAGGAATATTGTTTTGGATCTGTCTCCTCAGGCAAGAAACACGAGGAAAAATAAATAGAACATAATAAATTCCGCATGAAGAAAGAAATCAAAGACAAAATGATCAAAAGAAATCAAAGACAAAAGGTGATTTATTGAGTAGGAGAAGATATATGGCCAAAAGGGATTAATTTTCAAAATACATAAATTACTCATGTAACTTAATACCAAAAAAAAAGTAACCCAATTAAAAAGTGCACAAAGGACCTAAATAGGCATTCTCCAAAAAAGACATACGGACGGCTAATAGGCACATGCAAAGATACACAACATCACTAATCACTAAGGGAATGCAAATCAAATTCATTAGCTATCACATGCCACCTGTTAGGATGGCTATTATTAAAAAGTTAAAAATGACAAGTGTTGGGAAAGTTGCAGGAAAAAATGTAATCGTTACTTGCTGGTGGGAGTGTAATTTGGTATAGTCTTTATGAAAAAAGTATGGAATTTCCTCAAGAAGTTAAAAATAGGACTAGCATATGATTTAGCAGTCCCACTCCTGGGTATGTATCTGAAGGAAATAAAATCACTATCCTGAAGGCATATCTTCACTCTCATGATCATTGTAGCATTATTTGCAGTAGCCAAGATATGGGAAATAATTTATGTGTCAGTTGAGAGATGAAAGGGTAAAGAAAATGTGGTATATGTATATAATGGAACATTATTCAGCCTTTAAAAAAGAAGGAAATCCTGCCATTTGGGACAACATGAATGAAACTGGAGACCATTCTGCTTAAGTGAAGTAAGCCAAACAAAGAAAGGCAAATACTCCTATAGTATCACATTTACGTGGAATAAAAGAATGTCAAACTGTAGAAACAGAATGTTTGTTGCCATGGGCTGGGGGGTGTGGGAAACTGGTAGAGACCTGTCAAAGGGTCTCTACCAGTTATAAGATGAGTAAAAGTCTTAGGATATAATGTGTAACACGGTGACTATAGTTTATAATAATGTATTGTATAATTGAAATGTGCTATGTATGGAATTCTCACACAAAAAATGTTAAATGTGTGAGGTAATGAATTTGTTAATTAACTCAATGGTGAGAATTCTTTCACAATGTTTATGTGTATTAAATCATCACATTATACACTGTATATTAATATTTTATTTGTCAATTAGATCTCAGTAAAGCTAGGAGGAAGAAAAGAAATATTGCATTTGTTTCTCACAACAATCCTCTTAGGTGAACATTGCTATGGACTTTTTCTAGGTGAATACCCAGAAGCTTTAAGGATGTTAATTTTCCTGAGATCAGTAGCCAGTGGAAGAGTGGAGATTACAACCAGGGTCTAATTTCAAAAATCATGCTCTGAATAATTACAGGATTTATAAGTATCTCCACTATATTATAACATATTATAACTTCTTGTAGATGAATTTTTGTTTTAAATTTGAAAGACATGATAATGAACAACAAAAAACAACGTGTAGTTTTCTCTAGTCCTAAAGCCTTACATGTCCCTTTCCTTGGCCAGCATTAGTTCAACCTGATTCCTGAAATTCTCTTTCATCCTGCCTGTCTTCCTTTAACTTACCTTTTCTGATGGGAAGAAGTAGAGTATTTATATACACAAATTTATGCTTTAACCAGAGACAGAGATAATACAACAAACAGGCTTCACAGTTCTGACTCACCATCATAAACTCCAGGAGCTCTATCAACTAAAGCACAGCGTTATCTGTCTTTCTATCTGTATGACAGATTAATCTGGTAATTACTAAATATTTGGGTCTATCTAGTCCTGTCCTCGACCTGTGGATCAAAGTAATACCTAAATCCTCTTCAGTTTTTTCTCCTACAAATTTCTCAGACTCTTTAAGGATGCCATTATGAAATACATAGACATTATTTAGACTGCGTCAGTGTATAAAATGTCATGTGGAAATCTCAGCAATTCCTAGACATATATTTAAACTAAGAAAAATACTTGATTTCTTTAAATTAGTGATTTTTTATTTTTTGAGCAGTTTTAGGTTTAAAGAAAAATTGAGCAAAAATAAATATAGAGATTTTTCATTTACTTCTCATCTTTGTCTAATTTTATGTGTAACTCTGTATTAGTGTGGTACATTTGTTGCAATTGATGAGCCAACATTGATACAGGCATACATTTTTTATTGCACTTCATGCTATTGTGCTTCACAGATACCGTGCTTTCTGTAACTTGAAAGTTTGTGGCACCCTGCCTTAAGCAAGTCTATTGGTGCCATTTTTTTTTCCAACAGCATTTGCTCACTTTGCGTCACATTTTGGTAATTACAACAATATTTCAAACTCTTAAGTTACTATTTTATTTGTTATAATGATCTGTCATCAGTGATATTTGATGTTACTAATATAAGTGTTTGGGGGTGTCATGAATTGCACCCACAGTGAATTTAATGGATAAATGTTATGTGTGTTCTGACTGCTCCATCAGCCATTCCCTGTGCCCCTCCCTCTCCTCAGGCCTCCTTATTCCCTGAGACACAACAATATTGAAATTAGGCCAATCAATAACCCTGCAATGACCTCTAAATGTTCAAGTCAAAGGAAGAATCGCATGTCTATCACATTAAATCAAAAGCTAGAAATGATTAAGCTCAGAGAGGAAGGCATGTCAAAAGCCAACAGAGGCTGAAATCTAGGTCTCTTGCACCAGTTAGCCAAGTTGTGAATGCAAAAAGAAAGTTCTTAAAGGAAATCAAAGGTGCTACCCCAGTGAACACACAAATGATGAGAAAGAAAAACAGCTTTATGCTGATATGGAGAAAGTTGTAGTAGTCTGGATAGAAGCTCAAATCAGCCATAAATTTCCCTTAAACCAAAACCTAATTCAGGGCATGGTCCTAGCTCTCTTAAACTCCATCAAGTCTGAGAGAGGTAAGGAAGCTGCAGAAGAAAAGTTGGAAGCTAGCAGAGGTTGGTTCATGAGACTTAAGAAATCATCTCCATAACAAAAGAGTGCAAGAAAATACAGCAAGTGCTAACACAGAAGCTGTATTGAATAATCCAGAGACTTGACTAATATGGATGGTGAAAGAAGTTGAATACTCTAAACAACAGGTTTTACATGTAGATGAAACAGCCTTCTACTGGAAGAAGATGTCATCTAGTCCTAGATGTCATCTAGGACTTTCATAGCTACAGAGCAGAAGTCATCATCTAGCTTCAAAACTTCAAAGGACAGGTTCATTCTCTTATTAGGATCTGTCATATCTATCAGAGAAATCACTGTCTATGGCAGATATAGCCTTATGAAGTGTATTTCTTAAAGAATAAGTCTTGAAAGCCAAAATTATTCCTGATCCATGAGCTTCAGAATAAATGCTGTTTATTCATGTGCATGAAAACAATATGGATCTTATTTTACATCCTCACCAGAGCTCCTGTGTGAGGTTCCCAGGCTAGGGGTCTAACTGGAGCCATAGCCACCGGCCTACACCAAAGCCATGTCTGCAACCTACACCACAGCTCATGGCAATGCTGGATCCTTAACCCACTGAGCAAGGCCAGGGACCGAACCCGCAACCTCATGGTTCCTAGTCAGATCCGTTAAACATTTCACCACGAAGGGAACTCCTGTCCTCTTTTTTTGAAGTTTTTTGTGTTTTTTTGTTTTGTTTTGTTTTGTCTTTTTAGGGCCACACCTACAGCATATGAAGTTTCCCAGGATAGGGGTCAAATCAGAGCTGTAGCCACTTGCCTAAACCACAGCCACAGCAATGCAGGATCCAAGTCATGCCTGCGGCCTACACCACAGCTCATGGCAATGCCAGATCCTAACCCACTGAGCAAGGGCAGGGATCAAACCCGTGTCCTCATGGATACCAGTCAGATTCATTTCCACTGAGTCATGACCCAAACTCCTAAAAAATTTTTATTATAGTTAATTCACAATGTCCTGTCAATTTCTGCTGTACAGCAAATTGACCCGAAGTGTGTGCGTGTATGTATATACACATTCTTCTTTTTTCACATTATCCTCCATCATGTTCCATCACAAGTAATCAGATATAGTTCCTTCAGCTATACAGTAGGATCTCATTGCCTATCCACCCCAAATGCAATAGTTTGCCTCTACTAACTCCGAACTCCCAGTCCCTCCCCCTCCCTCTTGGCAACCAGAAGTCTGTTCTCCATGTCCATGAGTTTGTTTCTTTTCTGAAGATAGGTTCACTTGTGCTGTATATTAGATTCTAGATATGAGTGATATCATATGGTATTTGTCTTTCTCTTTCTGACTGACTTAATTCAGTATGAGAGTCTCTAGTTCCATCCATGTTGCTGCAAACAGCATTATTTTGGTCTTTTTATGGCTGAGTAGTACCACATCTTCTTAATAATTCATCTGCCAATGGTTGTTTCCATGTCTTGGCTATTGTGAATAGGGCTGCAATGAACATACAGGTGCATGTATCTTTTTCTTTTTCTTTTTTTAAGGGCCTACCCATGACATAGGAAGGTTCCCATGCTAGGGATCAAATCAGAGATGTAGCCTCAGGCCTACACCACAGCCACAGCAACACGGGATCCAAGCCACATCTGTGACCTATACTACAGCTCATGGCCACACTGGCTCCTTAACCCACTGAGCAAGGTCAGGGGTTGAACCTGCATCCTCATGGATACTAGTCAGATTCGTTTCCAGATATATGCCCAGGAGTGGTATTCCTCAATCATATGGTAGTTCTATATTTAGTTTGAGATACATCCATACTGTTTTCCATAATGGTTGCACCAATTTACATTCCCACTAACAGTGTGGGAGGGTTCCCTTTCTCCATACCTTCTCTAGCATTTGTTCTTTTTACACTTAACAATGAGAGCCATTCTGACTGGTGTGAGGTGGTACCTCAATGTAGTTTTGATTTGCATTTCTCTATTATTTAGTGATGTTGAGCATTTTTTCATGAGCCTGTTGATAATCTGTATATCTTCTTTGGAGAAATGTCTATTTAGGTCTTCTGCCCATTTTTCAATTGGGTTGTTTGTTTTTTACTGAGTTGAATGAGTTGTTTGTATATTTTGGAGACTAAGCCCTTGTTGTTTTCATCCTTTGAAATTATTTTCTCTTATTTTGTAGGTTGTATTTTGTGGGTTTTTTTTTTAATGGTTTCCTTTGCTGTGCAAAAGCTTGTCAGTTTGATTAGTCCCATTGTTTTATTTTTGTTTTTATTTCTATTGCTTTGGGAAACTGACCTAAGAAACATTTGTACTGTTGATGTCAGAGATTGTTTTGCCTATGTTCTGTTCTAGGAGTTTTATGGTTTCTTTTTTATGCTTAAGTCTCTAAGCCATTTTGAGGTTATTTTTATGCATGGCATGAGGGTGTGTTCCAGTTTCCTTGATTTACATGTGGTTGTCCAGTTTTCCCAGCACCACTTGCTGAAGAGACTGTCCTTTCCCCATTTTGTATTCTTGCCTCCTTTGTCAAAGATTAATTGACCATAGGTTTCTGAATTTATTTCTGGGTTCTCTATTCTGTTACATTAGTCTGTGTCTGTTTTGGTACCAATACCATACTGTCTTGATTACTGTAGCTTTGTAATATTTTCTAAAGTCTGGGAGAGTTATGCCTCCTGCCTAGTTTTAGTTCCTCAGGATTGCTTTGGCAATTCTGGGTCTTTTCTGGTTCCATATAAAATTTGAGGTTGTTTGTTCTATTTCTGTGAAAAAAGTCATGGGTAATTTGATAGGGATTGCATTAAATCTGTAGATTGCTTGAGTAGGATGGTCATTTTAATGATATTAATTCTTCTGATCCAGAAGCATGGAATATCTTTCCATTTCTTTGAATCCTCCTTAATTTCTATGTATTATTTTCTGTCATGGTCTATCCCAGGAGATTGGATATAGTCCCCTGTTGGTTAGCATTTTTTATCAATAAAATATTTTTTAGTTACAGTATGTACTTTGAATTTTTTTACACATAATGGTATTGAACACTTAATAGACTATAGTATACTGTAAACACAAAAACATACCTTTTATATGCACTGAAAAAAAATGTGATTCACTTTATTTCAGTATTGTTTTTTTGATGATGGTCTGAAATTGAACCAAGAACTGAGATGTGCCTGTGCAATATTATTAACTAAGGTCCATAGTTTACAAGAGGTTTCACTCTTAGAGTTGTGGGTTCTGTGGGCTTTGACAAATGTATAATGGCATGTATCCACCATTACAGTATCCTAGAGAACAGTAGTTTCACTCCCTAAGGGTCCTCTCTGTTCCTTCCACTTCTTTATCCTTCCCTCCCCTTAACTTCTGGCTAAACTTCTTACTGCCTCCATGGTTTTGCCTTTTCCAGAATGCCTTCTTGTTGGAAGGATACAGTATAGAGCTTTTTCAGATTTGCTTCTTTCACTTAGCTATATGCAATTGTTTCCTTTGTGTCTTTTTGTGGCTTGATAGCTCATTTCTTTTTAGCATGGAATAATATTCCATTGTATGGCTGTATCACAGTTTATAGGACACCTTGATTGTCGTGTAAAACTTGATCTCTAATTTTGCTCATATTTAGCACAAATAAAGAATTGATTGAACTGAGGAGACTATAATTGTCCAGGTTCAGTTTTCAAGCCTGGCATAGGCCAGATTGAGACAAGAGGACATGAGCCTAGGGGAGGTGAAGGGGCAACAAGAGAAACCTTCTGGATTCAAGCACTTCATAGGTTAAGTACTCAAGGCAATCATTAAAGAGTGTCAAGTTAGAGCTTTGTGAAAATATGGGTTATTTTTTTCTTTTGATGTTATTTTAAACTCTCAATAATACTTTTTCTATTTTGAAACATTTGGAAATAATTCAACTTTTAATTCAGAAAAATAAAATTGCAAAATTTAAATTCATACAAAGACTGAAATATAAGAAAATTGTGTAAAAATAGATTGAATAAAAATGAACTCTCACATCTGCACTTATCTCCATTATCTTCAGACAGACAAGGAAAGATATTGTAGGATTGTATGAATCCAGACAGAAAGAACTGAGATTTTATTAAATACCTCTGTGCAGTGAAGCCTTTTGAGTTTTAATAGAATCTGTAGTTACTGATATCACATTTCTCATCATTGGTAAATGCACTATAGAAATATTAATTCTGGTCTTTGAATTTTTTTCCTATATCTAACTCAACATGAGGACATGCCAATTATACAATTTTGCATCCTGAAAACTAGGATGCATTTGCATAAAGCCAGGATTTGGGGATTTTTTGCAGAAAATAACTCAATTTCCTTTACTCTTTTCATTCTTATGGAGTTCTTTTCCTGCATCTTTGCTTAAATTTTATATATATATATATATATATATATATATATATATATATATATATGGAGTCCCCTGGTGGCTGCATGTTCAATTCCTAGCCCAGGGACTTCCACATGCTTAAAGCAGAACAAATATATGTATGTGTGTGTGTGTGTGTATGGTTTTAGGTAGGCAGAAATGGTTAGATTATCTGGATATGTCATTGATATTGTTCACCATGTTACCTATTTTTTTCTTTGTTAAGTGATGATTATAGCTAATATTTATAAAGTACATATAATGCCAGAGACTGTACTATGCAATTTGCATTGGTTATCTTATTTAATTTTCATAGTAACTGATAAGAGATTTTTATTTCCATCCCCACTTTACACATGAATAAAATGAGACTTGGAGATGAGTAACTTGCCTGGGCTCACATAGTGGTGGACCAGACTAAGCTACTTGGCTCCAGAGCCCATATTCTACATTGCCTCATGGTAATGTTTTCTCATGAGTCTCACAAAACTGAGATTCAGTGATTATTTCTAAGATCTCCAGATGATTCCAGATCTCCCACTGGTTTCTTGCTTTCAGGCTTGCTCCTCTCAAATTTATCCCATACACAGCTTCCACTGTGGCTTCCCAAACATGAAACCTATTCATGTCATTTCCTGACTTGAACCCTTCAATGCTTCCTCATTCTCCTGTAAAACAAGATTGAGGTCTCTTAGCACAACATCCAAGAACCTCTATGTGAACAGCTCTCTGCTTCATAACTTCTGTACCCCTTCCCACACTGACATTGCAGCAACAGGGAGCGGTTTGTGGTTTCTCATAAACACTCTACATTCTCTTACCTAGTTTCTGAAACACATAACTGCCTGGGCAGTTTTTCCTCCATGCTAGACTGAAATCTCATCTCTATCATGGAGATACCTATTCATCACCAAGAACACTTCATCTACTAACACCCCTCAGAACCCCACATACTCCAATGGGAGATGTGACCTCCTCTATGCTGGTAGAATGTCCCCTAGAATTTTATTTTGATGCTGCCTCAGAGTCATGAGACAAGGGTCACTTTCATTCTAGACTACAGGTTCTTTTTCTTTTTTTTTAGGGCCCCACCTGCATTATATGGAGGTTCCCAGGGAAGGGGTCTAATCAGAACTATAGCCGCCGGCCTATAACAGGGCCACAGCAATGCAGGATCTGAGCCAAGTCTTCAACCTACACCACAGCTCACGGCAACTAATTAAGTCCAGGGATTGAACCCACAACCTCATGGTTCCTAGTCGGATTTGTTAACCACTGAGCATCATCGGGAACTCCTACAGGTTCTTTAAAGGCAGAATAGATGTCAATCATGTTTGAGCTCATATAAACATTACACAATGAAAACATGAGACCACTGCTGGGAGGTAGAAGTGTGATCCAATGATTAGCCCTGGCCTTTAAATAACCCTCCATTACCATCTACCAGTTCAGGTATTATTACTAAGAAAACTCAGGAGTGGCTGAGCCTGGTCTAAGGTCTGCAACTCCTGAGGACTCACCAAGTCCCCTTTTTTTTTTCAGTTCCTGTGCAGTTTGCTGTAGATGGGACAGAACTTAGAAATAGTGGCCTGGAGTTCCCGTCGTGGCGCAGTGGTTAACGAATCCGACTAGGAACCATGAGGTTGCGGGTTCGATCCCTGCCCTTGCTCAGTGGGTTAACGATCCGGCGTTGCCGTGAGCTGTGGTGTAGGTTGCAGACGCGGCTCGGATCCCGTGTTGCTGTGCCTCTGGCGTAGGCCGGCGGCTACAGCTCCGATTCAACCCCTAGCCTGGGAACCTCCATATGCCGCGGGAGCGGCCCAAGAAATAGCAACAATAACAACAACAACAAAGACAAAGACAAAAGACAAAAAAAAAAAAAAAAAAAAAAAAGTTTAGAAATAGTGGCCTGAAGTATATTAAAGACGAGTGTTCTATCTTAAAATAGGACCTGGGGCTAGGAAACTCACCCAACCAGGGGCTGAGTCAGTGTTAGTGAAATTCCTCAATTGCATCATGGCTTCTTTAGAAAAAGTTTAACTGAAATACCCATTTTTTTTTAACATGATGGCCTTGCACATAACTGCCAAGCCATAAACCTATTAAGGTCTGTATTAACAACAGACTTCCTGTTTTGATTCAAAGCAGTCTAGAGAAAAACAAAATTGCCATGTTTTGTAAGATAGCAAATTATTTTTCTCCCTCTCATTCTTTTTAGAATGAAGTATGATCTAATGCCACTCTCTCCTTTTCTTCAAATCTAAAAATGCATGTTTATTTCTTGGTCTTAAGTCACTTGCTTTAGTGTGTCAGTTCTCTCAGAGAGAAGGTTGCCCACAATAAAACTGTCTTGATAACTTCAAAGTAAAGCCAAAGAAAGTGACTTTAAAAGGTAATGTCCTGCTATTGTAAGTTCTTCACAGATGTTGATGCCAAATCATGCGATTGACACTAACCTAGCTGATTTTAATTTCAATTCATTCACTCAATAAGCAAGTATCGGGTCCTACGTTTATAATGGTACTTTAAAATAGATTGAAAGCCTTGTTGTCAAGGAGCTTGTTAAATAATCTCCTGAGCATTTTGACATGAGTAACTCCTGATTTATGTTGAATGAAGAGAATTCTTAGAACTGAAGTGTTTACTCATCTTCCTTTTTACCAATCAGGAAAAAAAAAAAAAAAAAAAACCTCTAGGGAGGGGGAAAAAACATCACAGAACATAACATAATGAAGCTAGAAAGGGAAATAAAGACCAAACTAACTCAGCCAGCTTCAAGATACTGAAATCGGAACAAATTTCTTCCCTGAGCTCATGCCAAACACAGAATTGCAAGGGAAGGCCAGGCTGTTTATTAAGCATTTTCATTAATTTGTTGCAGTGAAATCCCAAATGTAAAATGTAGTCATAGTAAAAGATATTTAAGAACCTGGATTTTAAATAAATTGATTTTAAATGAATCATGTAGATTACTCATCTCGCTCATCTGATGTTTGTGACATAAGAAAGACTGCTACACCGTTCTCCAAGAGAGTGAGTATATCAAAACTATGGTTGTAGAAATGTAGTTTTGATCACATTCACACACACACACAAACACACACAAGCACACAAAATTCCAGGTTAAGATATTATTACCATTCTCTACAGCCATCTATTTTGATTTTTTTTTCCAAAACGTAATTTACTCCAATTAATTTTTTCAGTTGTTTCAGCTGTAAAGTAGGGACAATAGAGCCTACTTCCTAGCATTGTTGTGTAAACTGAATGAACATATATAGAAAAAGCACTTAAAATGGTGGGCCATATCGTAGATATAATCTAAGGGTTGATTATCATTATTCATCAAAAAGCTATGATATTTTTAGAAATTAGACATTTTCTCTAATTTATGTCCACAATTCTGAGGGCATGAAAGCATGGGCTATAAGAAGCCAAACCAGCTTTACCATAACAAATAGGAGTACAAGTCCATAGAAAAGCACATCTCCAATAAAAAGATGATTATGCAAGAAGGTAGAGTTGTACAGGTTAAATTTTAAATGTGTATAAGGAGCAGTCTTAGCTATTTTTGAAAGTGGCAAAACTCTATGTTTCTTTGAAAATGCGGTTGTGGGAGTTCCCATTTTGGCTCAGTGGGTTAGGATACTGACACAGTATCCCTAAAGATGCAGGTTTCATCACTGGCCTCACTTAGTTGGGTGGGAATCGGCCATTTCCACAAGCTGCAGTGAAGGTTGTAGGTTAAACTCAGATCCTGCATTACTGTGGCTGTGGTAGAGACCAGCAGCTTCAGCTCTGATTTGACCCCTGGCCCAGGAGTTTCCATATGCCACAGGTGCACCCCTAAAAAGAAAAGAAAGAAAGAAAATAAAGTGTGTACTATGAAGATGGTATTCTAAAACCATAAGTGACCTAGATTCAACTAGGACAGTTGGAGTTGAAGGATGAGGAATAGACAAAGAGCTGATGAAATATAAAAAAAAAAAAAAATGAAAAGGAGAGTTACTGGAAATAATTCGCTAGACAGGATGTATAATGGTGGTGCCATAAAAGGGAAATAGACAATTACCAAAAAGTAGATAAAGGAAGTAGGAGACAAAAAAAATGAGGGGTAGAGGAAGGGCAGACCTGTGGACAGCAGGTAGAATGAAGAAATGGAGAATATGAGATAGTGATCTGACCTCCCAGAGGCTAAGAACAGGCTGACAGTCGAGCCTACCTTTGAGACAGGGGAAAGGTGGAGGGATTGCCTACATCATAATATCTGATCAGCCCCAGCATTCCCCATGGGGTCACTGAGTACTTTTCAACATGGCGAAATTGCTTTAACTACATGAAACTTGAACACGTTAGGTTCTCTTCACAGTACCGTTTTATACCCCAAGACCCACACCACAAGAATAAAATACCATTGTGCATCAAAACTCTTGCTGCATCTCATTTAATAGAAGATGGCAGAAACAGAGCCTAGCAGCATGCTCAGGACAGAAAGGGGTACTGTCCTATAAGTGGATGTCTGGGGCTGAAGCAGCACAAGTAAGAAGAAGAAGCAAGTCCTGGTGATGGGATGAGGGCACAGCCGGCATCCTGGCAGCAACGCCAAGTTTAGCAAGAGAGATGTTGAGATGGGCATGGAGCAAATGTTCACAGAATTTATCTCAGGGTGGTGGGATCAACTGGGGTTTTCCATTGTCAAAATGTATTTTTGGAGTTCGCCTGTGGGGCAGTAGGTTAAGGATCTAGTGTTGTGGCTGCAGTGGCTCAGGTCACTGCTGTGGTGAGGGTTCCACCCCGGCCCAGGAAATTCTACACACCGTGGTCATGGCCAATGTATTTTCTAAATATTTCAAATGAGACAAATTGATTTTTATAATTAAAAAAACAGTTTTCCAAAAGCAATGAAAAAAAAACCAAAGTGGGCATTTCCTTGTGACACAGTGGGTTAAGGATCCAGCATCGTCACAGTAATGTCTCAGGTTACTACTGTGGTATGTGTTCAACCCTGGCCCAGGAATTTCCACATGCTGTGGGAGGGGCCAAAATAAATAAATAAATAAACCAAAGTGAATGCTGCTAAGAATACTGGTTCCTTAGCAAACCTTATTCCCTGCTCACACGCCATAGCTCCTGCCCTCATATACCTTCAAAGTGCCCTTCATTATCTGAAACCTTTAGGGGGCTTGCCAGCTCAGAGTGAGGACACTGACCCCACCTGGCAGCAACAGCATCTTACTTACTCTTACTCAGCTCCATTAGGGCATGAAAATTTTTCTGGGCTGAAATTTTAAGGATGTTGACCTTGAGATGTGCCTTCAAGCCCCCATCATCTGTAGAACTTTTAGCTGTTGCCCTCCTGAATAGATAGACTAAGCAAAACTGTTTAATGGGAAATACATGAGATCTGGAGGCAGACAGTTTGAAAGTTGTCTGCATCAGTTCTTAGGTGCATATTAGTTCATCACTGTATATCTCCATTTCCAAAATTGATTGAATGAGGGTAAGAATCTTACCCTATGTCTTGTAAGGGTTAGACACAAAATTATTTGAAAGTGTTGGTGCAGCGTGTGATACATATAAAATGTTCAACACCAAATATATAGCTGAAATTATTGTAAGATTAGGGCAATGATCCAACATGGCTGTCTATACACTTAAAGAACATAGCAGTTAGTTGGGAGGCATACAGGTAAGCTAACAGTTACATGTAGTGTAGAAGTGCTCTAATATAGGTGTGTTTTAGGAACCTGCAGGTGGGCACACATCTAAGATTGGGAGGGGACAGGTTTCCTAAATGAAATGATGCTTGAGCTGAATCTTGACCGGAAGTAGCACCTACAAGAGGCCCAGGCCTAAGGGTGAAGCAAGGAGGCTCTTGCCTCAGGCACAAATTTAAAGGAGGCCAATATCCTCAATAATCAATATAAATAATATTTGAATGCAATATTTTTTTCCTTTTTATGCCACATCTGTGACATATATAAGTTCCCAAACAAGGGATTGAATCGGAGCTGCAGCTAAAGCTTATACCATAGCCAAGACAACACCAGATCTAGACATATCTAGGACCCATGCTGTGGCTTGCAGCAACACTGGATCCTCAACCCACTGAGTGAGGCCAGGGATCACACCTGCATCCTCACAGACACTTATGTTGGGTCCCTAACCCACTGAGCCACAACTGGAACTCCTTAATGCAATATTTTTAAAAGTTGATTTAGCAAACTACAGCCTGAAAGTTGACTGCTTGTTTGGATAAAGTTTTATTGGAACAGGGGCCACCATTTGGGTGAGGTGAGTTAGTCAGGGTCATGGAAATGCAGGATCAATTTCTGCCTTTCTTTAAAGTTTTGGTCTTTTGTTAATTGTGGATTTTTTTTAATTGTTTTTAAGTTATTGCATTACTGTACTATTTATCTTGATCACTTCATTCATTGGTACCTCTTTAGAGTTGCCCCTGAGATGAGTGCCTTGCCCTGTAATAAGAAGATAGCAAGGTAAAGGAGATGCTAAGAAGATGAAGGTAAAGAAGTTAGAGGGCATATCCCAGGAAGGGAAAGGCACATTTGTGAGGGCTCAGGGCATGCATGGAATGTTATCTTCACACACTAAAAGAGAAGATGGCTCTGTGAGGCTGGAACAAAGGGCACAGGAGGGAGAATAGTGGGAGAAGCCATGCAGAGTCAAACCTTGAAGAACTGCTATGTACATGCTTAAAGTAACTAAAATCCTAGAGATGCATCAATGACTTTAATTAGCAGATTGACAGGATGACATACTTGCTTGAGAAAAAAATAGCTCTTGTAACAGCCAAGACTGAGTATTGAAAAGGCTATTTCAATCACAGGCCAGAAAGTATGGTGACATGAACTAAGAAAAAAGATGTAGAAGTAGAGCAGAAGGGACTGGATTGACAGACAGAAGATGGAAGGAAAGCTGAATACACATTGACAATAATTAAGCTAAAAGTCTCTCTCCCTTCTCTGCTAGAAAGATGAAGATGCTGTTCACCTGGACAGGTCAAAACATAAAGCAGTGTAGATCTGGGGGAAGGTGATGACGAGGTTAGTGTGGACATGGGAAATCTGGAGTTCCGGTATGAGGTATAAACAGAAGTATCATGGTAGGATTGTGGCAATCACAGGGAGAGATTCCAGAAGTCCACTGGAATAGTAGAGACTGAAGACCAGGCAGCAGTTCAGTCCTTCATCATGGAGGAGTCAGCTGGGCAATGAAATCAACATGAAGCTGTGGAAATCTGCATGGTACCTCTGAGTGTCCTCCATGCCCAGAGCTCCCTTCAGAGAAAACCTGTCATAGGAAAGTCTTTGTGAAGTTGCAAAGCTTTCGATAAAGTGATGCTATCTATCACTCTCATCATGACTGAAGGAACCCAAAATCGGTGCCCAAACCCAAAGCAGCTGTGTATTCTAGCAGAGGAGGTCATCTTTGGTACCAGAGAGTTGCTTTGGTACAAAATTTCACTCTTAAGCTCTCTTTATATTGGAAAGTGATAAAATGCCCTTGGTCCAACCTACCAGAAGCAAACATATCCAGAAAAAGCAGCAGGTGTTAATGGATGCTGGTTCTGAGAGAAGAGTAACACAATGAAGCACTTGGGGAGTTATTGTATCTTGCTTAGTAATGAATGAGCTGTTGATCCACTTCTTCCTCATATCTGCTGTACATCTGGCCTCAGAATCCCTGAGATTAAGCTTAAACCCACAGCAGCTAAGACAGGTTTTCATGCCTTCTCACTTCTTGGCAATGCTTACAAGCCCCCGCCATTTCATGTAATGTGAGAAGATACCTTTCACACAACCTAAAAAACTGTAGGTGATAGAAAGATTGTTTCACTGGAGAAGGCGGAAGAAAAAAGTCTGAAGGTAAGCTCAGGTCAGAAACCAGGAGCCCATAGCCAAGAAGGTTACAATACGGACAAAATCTATGAACCAGCACAGGAATCAGATCCAGCAGAGTGACAATGGGTGAGTGCCGGCAAAATTCCTTCAATAGTGACTTGCACAAGTCACTTCTCTCTACTTCATTTTCCTAATCTGAAAAATCGGGATAATTTCAATAGCTTCTGCATAGAGATGTGATAAGGATTACATGAATTAAATGTGTGATTGTCCTTATAGCCAGGAATATAGCAGACATTATACAAATGGTTGTTAAAAATAAAACATTTGTTTTTAAAAATTGACTGCATCAACCCATTTCTCCCTCCAGAAGAATCCTGGACACTGTGGAACTTCTTTTGTTTTGTTTTGTTTTGTTTTGTTTTGTTTTGTTACTGCCACACCCATGGCATATGGAGTTTCCCAGGCTAGGGGTCGAATTGGAGCTACAGCTGCCGGCCTACACCACAGCCACAGCAGTGCAGGATCCAAGCCACATCTAGGCCTGTGCCACAGCTCATGGCAACGCCAGATCCTAACCCACTGAGTGAGGCCAGGGATTGAACCCACTACCTCATGTTTCCTAGTCAGATTCACTTCCACTGCACCACAACAGGAACTCCCGACACTGTGGAACTTCTGATACACATCACAGCTAAAGTTAACCAGTTGCCAGATGTACCCCAAAACCAGCAAATTGCTCAATTAAGCTTACAGTTAAACTTTCTCAATTTGATTTACTTAATAACCTTACACAGGACTGCCAGGACATACATTCCTTGGTGAAACTGAGGAAATTACCAGTTGTGTCTACACTGGATATTTAGTTTTTAAAGTTATTTATAGGAAGAAAAATATCATCCTGCTCTTGTATAGTCCCTAATAAGGCCACCAGATGACAATAAAAGAACATCCTTCAAAGCAAAGAAACAACTATTAACAAAATCAATTGCTGTGTATGTTTTTTATTTCCATAGGGTATTTTTCTGTATGATAATAAATATGTGCTTGTATTTTTTTCCTATAAGCTGTATAATTTCTGATTCTAAAGTAATTCTTCTAATCAATATATACACAACTCATTTTATACAATTATTAATTGGCAGGTAGAAAAGGGAAGTTTTCATGGAGAGGCAACTATGCTATTCACTGTTAACATATATTTTTCTCATTTAATTCTTATTGCAAGCTTATAAGTTAGCATTATCATCCCCATTTCACAAGCGATTAAAGAGACAAAATGAGAGCAAGGGGAAAAACTAAAGTCATCAAGAGAGAAAGAGAACAACTAGAAATGTTTACGTCTCTGGTAATACTGCATCCAGAAGACTGTATTAAATTACAAAAACTTTTTTGTCTGCATTTTCATAAAGGATGAATTCCATATTAGCAATGAAATAACTGAGATAGTGAAATGTTTTGTTTTGAATTTAAGATTTCTTTTTTGTTTCTTTTCTTTTATTGCGGCACCTGCAGCAAATGGAAGTTCCCAGGCTAGGGGTTGAATCAGAGCTGTAGCTGCCGGCCTACACCACAACCACAGCAATGTGGGATCTGAGCCACATTTGCAAACTACACTGCAGGTCTTGGCAATGCTAGATCCATGACACACTGAATGAGGCCAGGGTACAAACCCTAATCCTCATGGATACTAGTCAGATTCACTTCCATTGAGCCACAACAGAGACTCCCTAAGATTTATCTTTTGATGCTGTCAGTCCCTTGTCTTCTAAGAACTTCCCAGGGAGTATTCACTCTGCTTACCCCTCCCTGGTAAAGGCCTGATTTGTGATGTCTTTCCTTCCCACTAGGCTCCCCAAATCTCCCAAGAATGAGGACAGAGTATTGCCAGAGAGCAAAGATTTAGTGTAGTGCTGCATTTTAACATGACTGAATTCTAACCAATTTGGAGCCTGTTGATTTAAGGTTTAACAGAGTCTTTCTCAGACATGTGCCTTCTTGTTTAAAAACTCTCAGAGCTTTTGGCAATGCCACTATTCTGTTACAACCAGAAATCTCACTGAAGCAAAAAAAAAGAGGAAAAGGAAGTTATCTAATTTTTAACCTTTTCTTTAGATAAAAAATGTTATCTAATTTTAACCTTTTCCTCAGATTTATTTGAGTGGTATCCTTGTTTTTTAAGGATCTGATTGTGTCAATTGAGAAGAGTTTTTCCTTTACCCAGTAGGCTCAGTTAAAAAAAAGAAAAAAAAAGCTTCAAAGCTTCTTTATTCACCAAATCAAAAGTGGTAACCAGAAATATCATTAAAATTATTATCCTCTCAACTGATCTTTCTTCTGTGTTTATTTATTTATTTATTGCTTTTTTTAGGGCACACCCATGGCATATGGAGGTTCCCGGGCTAGCAGTCGAATCAGAGCTACAGCTGCAGGCCTACACCACAGTCATAGCCATAGCAATGCCAGAGCAGAGCCACGTCTGCGAGCTACACCACAGCTCATGGCAACGCCATATTCTTAACCCACTGAGCAAGGCCAGAGAGCAAACCTGCAACCTCACTGTTCCTAGTCGGATTCGTTTCCGCTGCTCCATAATGGGAACTCCTCTTCTGTGTTTATTTTTTGGTTTAGTCTTCTACAGCACTAGCAAAAGAATAGCCACTGCAAAAAATCATGAACAGATAAATTATATTAGTTAAGGTTTTTTTGTTTGAAATGAAAGTAAATGAAATCTACTTAACTTGAGCAAAATAATAATAACTTCATGGGAATACTGAAATATTTATCAGAATCCAGGGAAACATTAAAAGGTTTTGAGAAGGATAGGAACTTATGAAGCTTTGGGAACCCACTAGTGAAAATTTATGGAATTTCCAGAATGCCATCTAGAGCTACCCGACTTTCAGAAACTTTCAGAGCCTGAGTCTTTTGGGTCAAAAACTCCAAATTCCTGAAAGGGAAAATCTGATTGATCTACCACTCCAAAGGGTGGACAGGTGATCACCCTTGGATCTGCTTTCCATAGGATTCCACATTTCTCTCCTTCTCACTCTCTCTCTCTCACACACACACATACTATCACTCACACATAAATAAATGTATGCAAGGTTTATGTCACGGGGAATCCAGCATTCATAAGTGGCAACATGATGCACAATCCTTAACATCCACTCTCATAATCAATATCACTCATGTCCTAGGAAACCCTGTCTCTCTTGCCATTTATCCTCAAAACACAATGTGACTGGATCTGAATGCCACAAAGTTTGGGGTTGTGCCATTGGCAGTGTCGGAGAGGGGCATTGCTTTAGAGTATGAGGAGGATTTGAGTGGCAGAAGCCCCTAGGTAACAGAAAAGGCAAAATAATTAATATCAAAGCCTATTTCTCAGGTACTATAAATGCAATATACGCTTGCATAATAAAGTGCCTTTTCCTTGTAGCACTGAAAGTCAAGAGTCTTATTTCTTTTTGTGTTCCAATCTGATTCCAAACTAGTCCAGCATTTCCAACAGTTGCTTTTCAAGGCTCAGGACTATTTTGCCATAGTAAACAATTCATATAACTCAAACTTGGATAAGCGTAGATTTCAACCTCAATGTAATACTATGAAACATGTCACTAGCTTGATTTTTCCTTGGAACACAAGAATTGAAAGTAATTTTCAATTAAGTAGATTAATATGATATATTAGAATTTTTCAAAACAATTTAACAAATTTTTACTTAAAACTGATATTCAATCATTTAATTTGTAGTTTGACTTTGATTTAATAGATCATTTAAATGTTTTAGTAAAAAACATTAAATATTTTAAAATATTAAATGTTAAGACATTAAAATATTATGTTAAATATTAAACAAAAACATTAACATATTTTTATTCTTTTAAAAAATAATAATACACATTTTAAAAAGTAAATGCAAATTTATCCCTTTTATTTATTTTTTTTTAATTTTTAAAAAACCCACTGAATCATGATTCAATATTTGGAAAGAACTGCTGGCGGGTAAGAGCTATATTTATGTACAATGTGGTCCCATGGAAACATCCTTGGTTTACGGTGGCAAAGATACAAAGTATCATGTAGGTAACTATTTGTTCTTTGGGGTGCAGTAATTCTCACATTCTTTTGGCCCATGACATGTGAGGCAATTTCCTTCAGTGGCTCTATAACCATCAGATTCTATCTCCTATCACAAGGCCATACTCCTAGAATCTAATGGAATTCTTTTATCTAGGGAAGGTAAATACAAGATATGGCATTAATCTTTTGTTTCAAGATTCTGCAGTTCCATTTTCTTTTTTTTTTGGGGGGGGCTGTGCCCGTGGCATATGGAAATTCTCAGGCCAGGAATTGAATCTGAGCTGCAGCTGCAGCAACACTGGATCCTTTAACCCACTGCACTGGGCCAGGAATTGACACTATGCCTCTGCAGTGCAGTGCCAAGCCACTGCACTCAGACCCTTAACCCACTGTGCCACAGAGGGAACTCCTGCAGTTCCATTTTTTTTTCTGTTCATTCCTAAAGCCTGCGACATTGCATAACTATCTCTGATTTCATTTTACACTTGAAAACTAATCATACTCATCTTTTTCATATCTGCTGCCAGTCCACCATAATTCTTTTTTTAAATTAATAAACATTATTTTTAGAACAGTTTTAGGTTGATAGAAAAATTGAGTGGGAAGTACAGAGATTTCCCATATACTCCCTGCACTCAGGGATGAACAATTTCCCCTGCTATTGATATTCTGCAGCAGTGTCAGTGTGTTACAATCACTTAATCTAACATTGATATATCATTATCACCCAAAGTCTGTAGTTCACATTAAGGTCCACTCTTGGTGCTGTATATTCTATGATATCACTGTAGGATCATACATAGTAGCTCTCCTAAAAATCTTAGTGGTCTTCCTAGTCATCCTTTCCTCCCACAGGATGCCTAGCCACTGAACTTTTTGCTGACTTTGTAAGTTTACCTTTTCCAGAATGTCGTATAGTTGGAATCATATAATACATAGCTTTTTCAGATTGGATTCTTTCACATAGTAATATTTACTTAGTTTTATCTGTGTCTTCTCCTGGCTTAATACCCCATTGATTTTTATCGCTAAATAATATTCATTGTCTGATGGGATGTTAAAGTTGATTTATCCATTCACGTATTGAAGAACATCTTGGCTGCCTCCAGGCTTTGGAAATTATGAACAAAGCTGCTATAAACATCCTTATTCCGATTTTGTGTGAATATAAGTTAACTCCTTTGGGTAAATACCAAGGAGAATGATTCCTGGATTGCATGGTAAGAGTATGTTTGGTTTTGTAAGAAACTGCCAAACTGTTTTCCAAAGTGGGTGTGCCATTTTGCATTCCCATCAGCAATTAATGAGGGTTTTTATTGCTCCATATCTTCACCAGCATTTGATGTTGTTAGCATTTTGGATTTTGGCCATCCTTATTGGTGTATCATGATATCTCATTGTTTTACTTGGCAGTTCCCTAATGACATATGATGTTGAACATTTTTTCGTATGCTCATTTAACATTTGCCTATGTGTTTTGGTGAGATGTCTGTTTAGGTCCTTTGCTCATTTCTTAATTGGGTCACTCATTTTGTTATTGTTGAGTTTTAAGAGTTCTTTGTATATTTTTAACATTCCTTTATCAGGTGTGTTTTTACAAATATTTCTCCCAGTCTATGACTTGTCTTCTCATTCTGTTGACATTGTATTTTCCAGAACAGCAGCTTAATTTTAATTAAATCCAGGTTATAAATTTTTCCCTCAACTGATTAAAGAAATAATTTGGTGTTAAACCTCAAAAATCATTGCCAAACCTAAGGTCATCTAAGTTTTTCACCTATTTATCTTGTAGGAGTTTTATAGATCTGAGTTTTACACTAAGGTCTATAATCACTTTTGGGTTAATTTCTGTGAAATCAATAATATCTTTATCTAGATTCTTTCTTTTAAGTGTCAGTTGTTTCAGCTTTGTTAAAAAGATTAGCTTTCCTCCATTGTATTGCCTTTATCAAAGATCAGTTGATTATACTCTGTATTTATGTGGGTCTATTCTAGGTTTTGCATTCTGTTCCATTGATCTATTTGTACATTCTTTCACCAGTATCACATTGTCTTGATTACTGCAGCATCATAGTCAGTTCTGAAGATGGATAGTGTCAATCCTTCAACTTTGTTCTTCTCCAGTACTAAGCTGGTGATTCTTAGGGTTTTTTGCCTCTTCATATACTCTTTAGAATCAGTTTGTAGATATCCACAAAAATACCTTGCTGAAATTTTGACTGAGATTGTATTAAATATATAATCAAGTTAGAAAGATGGAGTTCCCGTTGTGGCGCAATGGTTAACGAATCCGACTAGGAACCATGAGGTTGAGGGTTCCATCCCTGCCCTTGCTCAGTGGGTTAAGGATCTGGCATTGCCATGAGCTGTGGTGTAGGTTGCAGACACGGCTCAGATCCCACATTGCTGTGGCTCTGGCGTAGGCCGGCAGCTATAGCTCCGATTGGACCTCTAGCCTGGGAACCTCCATATGCCGCAGGAGCGGCCCAAGAAATGACAAAAAGACAAAAAAAAGAAAGAAAGAACTGACATCCTGACAGTATTGAGTTATCATCATAATCATGAGCATAGATTCTCTCTATATTTATCTAGTTCTTTCACCAGTGTTTTGGGGTATGCTAAAATAAATGCTTTAATTTCAAATTCCACTTGTTCATTGCTGATATATATGAAAAGGGTTGACTTGTATCATGCAAACTTGCTATAATCATATATTAGTTTCAGGAGTTTTTTGGTTGATTCTTTTGGATTTTCTATCTAGATGATTATGTCTCCTGAAAAGATAGTGTTATTTTTTCCCTCATTTTTAACCTGTACATTTTTTTATTTCCTTTTTTTCTCCCTATTATCTAGGAC
This sequence comes from Sus scrofa, assembly GCF_054392235.1. Lineage (NCBI taxonomy): Eukaryota > Metazoa > Chordata > Mammalia > Artiodactyla > Suidae > Sus > Sus scrofa. Next base: position 51,382,447 of record NC_139387.1, on the reverse strand, counting down.
TCCCAGTACCATGTTAACAGTGGTGAAAGCTTTTCTTATCTGGGAAGAAAAGCTTAGGAGGTGCCCCTATGTATATAATTTGCTGACAGTTATTTTTTTAATCATGAATAGATGTTGGATTTTATCAAATGATTTTTCTGTATCTGTTGATATGAACTACGATTTTTTTTCTTTAGCCTTGTTGGTGCGATGGACTATATTAATTGATTTTTGCATGTTGAACAAGCGTTTCATATCTGAGATAAATCCCACTTGGTTATGATAATTGTCTTTATATATTATTTGATTCAACTTGCTAATATTTCATTGAGGATTTTTGCTGCTGTATTTGTGGGAGATATTGATTTGTGGTTTTTTCCCCCATATTCTAATGTCTTTGCTTTTTTTTTTTTGGTATTAGAGTAATAGTGGCCTCAGAATGACTAAGGAATTATTCCTCTACTTTTATAGTCTGAGAGAAATTTTAGGGAATTGGTATAATTTCTTCCTTAAATATTTGGTAGAATTAAACTGTGAGCTTTTTTAAGCCTGGTGATTTCTGTTTTGGAAGGTCATTAATTATTGATTCAATATCTTTAATAGATATAGATTCAGATTTCCTTCCTTTGTGAGGTTTTCTTTCAAGGAACTGGTCTATTTCATCTAGGTTATCAAATTTGTGGTCATGGACCATTCATAATATCCTTTAAATGTCCATGATATCTGTAGAAATGTCCCTTATTTTATTTCCAGTATTAGTAATTTGTATCTTCTCTATTTTTTTCTTAGTTAGCCTGGCTAAAAGTTTGTCAATTTTATTAATGTTTTCAAAATTTTTTATTTTTTCCTATTGATTTCCTTTTTGAAATTTCATTGATTTATGTTTTGTTATTATTTCTTTTTCTTCTACTAAATTTAGATTTAGTTTACTCTTTTTCTAGTTTCCTAAGGTAGAAATTTAGATAATTAATTTTATAGATTTATTATATTCTTATAATAGATATTCAGTGCTATGAATTTTCCTCTAAGTACCATTTTTGCTGCACCCCATAAATTTTAAGTTGTATTTTCATTTTCATTTAGTTAAAAATATTTTTAATATCTCTTGAAATTTCTTATTTGATCTATGTGTTATTTAGTTGTGTGTTGTTTAATATCCAAGTATTTGGGGATTTCCTAGCTGTCTTTCTATTATTGATTTCTAGTTTAATTCCATTGCTCTATGAGAGCAGACATTGTATGGTTTCTATTCTTTGAAATTTTTTAAGATGTGTTTTATGGCTAAGAATTTCATCTCTCTTGGTAAATGTTCCATAAGAATGTGTATTCTGCTGTTGTTGAATGAAGTAGCCGATAGATGTCAATTATGTCCTGTTGTTTGATGGTGCTATTGAGTTTAGCTATGTTAATTTTCTGCCTGCTGCATCTGCCCATTTTTGATAGAGGGGTATTAAAATCCCCAACTGTAACTGCATATTGATCTATTTTTCCATGCAGTACTATCAGATTTCACCTCATGTATTTTGAAACTCTGTTGTTAGATTACTATGTCTTTTGAGAGGATTAACTTCTAAGGACTAAAGATTATTGTGTCTTCCTAGAGTATTCATCCCTTTATCTTTAACTAGTACTCCTTTTTATCCCTAATAACTTCCCTTGCTCGAAAGTCTGATCTGTCTGAAATTAATGTAGAAACTTTTGCTTTCTATTGTTTAGTGTTATCAGGATATAGCTTTCTCTATCCCTTTACTTTTCATCCATGTCCCTATATTTAAAGTAGATTTCTTTTAAGTAATATATAGTTGGGTCTTGTCTTTTTGATCCACTCTGACAATCTTTTAATTAGATATTTATACCATTGACATTTAAGGTGATTATTCATATAGCTGGATTACTATCTCTCGTATTTTTTTGTTGTTGTTTGTTGGATTACCATCTCTTGACTTTTTTGTTGTTGTCGCCCTTGTCCTTTGTTCCTGTTTTTGTCTTTGGCACTTTTTCTGCCTTTTGTTGTTTTAATTAAACATTTTGTATGATTGCATTTTCTCTTATTTCTTAACATAACAATTGCATTTTTTTTTCTCCTTTTTTTTTAATTCTCTTAAGGATTGCCCTAGAGTTTGCAATATACACATACGATTAATACAAGTCCACTTTCAAACAATACTCTACCACTTCACAGGTAATGTAAGTACTTTATAATAAACAAAACATTCCCACTATTTCCATCCCTTCCAAACCTTGTATCATTACTGTCATTTATTTCATACATATACATGGTTATGTATAAGTGAAATATATATAAATAAATACATACAAATATATATAACCAAATACATTTTTGCTATTATTTTGAACAATCTATTATATCAATAAAGACAATAAAAAATAAAAGATTTTATTTTACTTTCACTTATTCACTCAATGGTAACTCTTCTTTCTCTATAAAGATCCAAATTTTTGACCTATATCATTTTCTTTCTCTCTGAAGAACTTCTACTGACAACAAATTCCCTCAAATATTATTTGTCTGAGAAAGTTTTTATTTCTCTTTTACTTTGGAAGGGTAATTTGACATGGTACAAAATTCTAGGTTAATGGTTATTTTTTTCTCTCAACATTAAATATTTCACTTCACGCTCGTGTCATTTGCATGTTTTCTGAGGAGAAGTTGGATCTAATTCTTATTTTTGTTCCTCTATAGGTTAAGGTTTTTTTTTTCTCTGACATTTTCAAGATTTTTTTTCTTTATCTTTGATTGTCTGAAGTTTACATATGAAATGCCTAGGTGTAGATATATAGATGCTGTGAGTTTTTTGTTTTGTTTTTTAGGGTTTTGTTGTTGTTAATTTTTGCATTTTTGCTACTTGGTATTTTATGGGATTTCTGGATCTGTAGTTTGCTCTCTAAAACTTATTTGGGTAAATTATCAGTCATTGTTGCTTCAAATATTACTCTCTTCTCCTTCTGGTATTTCCATTATGCATATACTTTGTCTTTTGTAGTTGTCAAACAGTCTTTCAATATTCTGTTCATTTTTTCTCTTTGCTTTTCCACTTTAAGTTTCTATTGTCATACCCTCAAACTCAGAGATTCTTTCCTCTGATACCCAGGGTATTAATGAGCCCAAAAGGCATTCTTCATTTCTGCTACATTGATTTTGATCACTAGTGTTTTTTATTCATTCTTAGAATTTACTTCTCTCTGGTGATGTTATCCATTCGTCCTTGCATATTGTCTAATTTCCCCCATCTAAGCCTAATATCTTAATTACTTTTTTTTTTTTAGAAATTCTTATTTTGATAGTTCCACCATTACTGCTGTATCTGACTCTGATTCTGATGCTTGCTCAGTGTCTACAGACTGGATTTTTTTGCCTTTAGTAGACCTTGTAATTTTTTTGTTGAAAGGTGGATGTGAGTACTCTGTAAAAGTAATTGTAATAAATAGGCATTTAGTAATATAATGGTAAGGTGTTTAGAAGTGAGGTGTTCTGTAGTCCCATGATTGTCTCTGCCTTTTGGTGAGCCTGTGCCTCCGGTTGTGAGCTTCACAGGTTCTTCTCAGTTTTTTCCCCCCTTAGATGGAATGAGGTGGCAGATGGGGTTGGATTCAGGTGTTTCCCTTTCTGCAGTTACTTCTGGTTCTGATGAAACCACAAGTTAGGCCCTAGTAAAATAGTTTTTCCTGACAGCAAATCTTAAGAACAGAATATGGTGGCTTATTTCAAATGATTCCTTTTTCCCTCCCACTTCTGGAAGCTCCAGAGGGTTTTGCACTTTGAGGACATGGAGAGGTCCTGGAAGTAAAACACAAAAAAGTGTGCCTTCCCTTCTGCACCATTACTGTGTGCTGGATTTGTAACTCTAAATGTCATCCACATTAAGCCTCCAGCAATTCATCTACTACAGTTCAGATTGTCCTAACCTGGCACCAAAAATGTGAAGGTTTCTGCTATGGGTTTCTGTTCCTCTCAGCTGTCATCTTCCATATCCACTTGGCTGTCTCTCCAGTTTTCATGATTTGCCCTGTGATTTCACTTCTCTGACAAAACATTCATTTTTTCACTTTAGGTTTTTACTTGTTGGGATGGCATAGTGATTCATAGCAATTTTAAGTTAAAAATGTTTTAATATAATTAAATAAATACATATATGTGAACATATGACACTTTAATTTTTATTTTAGTCTTTTTCTTTTTCCATCTTTGTCTGGTACTCCTCCCTCTCACTCCCCCATATGTATTAGTGCCTGTCTTTCACTAACCAAGGTTAGTATGTATCTTTCAATATTTTCCTCCATGCTTTCATAGATCTATGCATACACCTCCATATTCAGTTATTTGACATTGGATGATATAAACAGTATCATAGTATACATGTTTTTCAGTATGTTACTTTCTTCATAAACTAAACCTCTTGGAAATTAGTACAATTCAACTGGCATAGCTTTAATTTATTCTTTTTAAAGTCTCCATGATAGTGAATAGAGAGGATGTGCCTTTAGTTAATTTAGCTATAACCCTATTGCATTCTCAAAATAGAGTTCTCAAAAGAATTCTCAATGTCATCATTCTCAAAAGACTCTGAATGTCATGACCCAGAATTTGAGAAGGCACCTGAGTACACTACACTTGGAATCAGAATATGAGAGTTTAGCCTTCACCTGTTACACTTTCGCAATTGTCAATAATAACATTTAAAGACCTATACATCCCATAAAGGAAAAGATGAGAAAAAAATCTGCAAAAATCCATAAATCTCCCTCCTAAAATGGTTAGATAATAAGAAGAAATTTTTCTTATGCAAAAGAAATTCCTCAGGAGTTCCCGTGGTGGCTCAGTGGTTAACAAATCTGACTGGGAACCATGAGGTTGCAGGTTCTATCCCTGCCCTTGCTCAGTGGGTTAATGATCTGGCGTTGCCGTGAGCTGTGGTGTAGGTCAAAGAAGCTGCTCGAATCTGGCGTTGCTGTGGCTGTGATGTAAGCCAGCGGCTATAGCTGGGATTCAACCCCTAGCCTGGGAACCTCCATATGCCGTGGGAGCGGCGCAAGAAATGGCAAAAAGACAAAAAAAAAAAAAAGGAAATTCCTCAACAGAGCAGAAAGCAACACCCTGCTGCTGTGCCTACTTAACATCTAAGTGACTAAAATGGGCAGAATTCTAAGATGGTCCCAAGATCATGTCCTAGATAATCCTTGTCCCCTGAAGGGGTGGGACTATGCCTATCATGGGTTCCATACCTGTAATTATGTTATGTAATGAACACGAAGGTTCCAAATCAGTTAATTTTGAGTTAATTCTAGGTGGCATTCTACAACACTCATAACTGGGTTGCGGCCCTTAAAAAGGGTCAAAGATTTAAAGAGAGAAAGAGACATTTTCTTGTGCTTATTTTGGAAAAACAAAGAAGGAGCTTCCTGTTAGCTCAGCAGATTAAGGATCCAGCCTTGCCACTACCAGGGCTCTGGTTACAGATATGGTGCTGGTTCCCCGGCCCAGGAAACTTCTGGATGTCTCAGGTGGAGCCAAAAAAAAAAAAAAAAAGTAAACAACCATACTGTGAGGGTGCACATGGTTAGGACCCACTGGAGAATGGCCTGTAGAAGCTGGAAGCAAACCCTGGCCAACTGTCAATAAGAATATGAGGTCCTCAGTCGTATAGCTGTAAGGAACTAAATCCTGCCAACAACCAAGGAGGAGCTCAGAAGAGGACGCAGATATCGAAGCCCGGCCAAGGCTGTGATTTCAGCCTTGTGAGGCCCTGAGCAAAAACCTGATACATCACGTCTGGATGACTAGTACTTCGATAATAATAAATGGGTCTTGTTTCAAAACACCAAGGTTATAGTATTGGTTATGCAGCAAGAGAAAATTAAGACAGTTACCTTAGACAAGATATAAAGTCTGGTCTCCACCATTACAAAATAAGATATTGGGCCCAAAGTACTAGTTTTCTAGTTCTAGAACATGATATTTGTATGATTCCACTGAACCTCAAAATCAAAACCGTGTTCTCATGATAATGTCAACAGAAGCAGTGTGTTTCAGCAGGTTTGGGCAGTGACAACACTCTTTTGGATCATGGGTGTATTCACAGTCTCCAAATTTATGGCGTCACTGGAATGATGACATTATTTTAGATCTGGCACATATTTTAAGTATCTTGTGTATTAAATAAAAACTTCCAAGCAGATTGACAGGGAAATATTTCTTTTATGGACTTGAATAATATGGTAAGTCTTCGAGTGTATGAAGAAGACTTTGAGAGTAGAGATCAGTTATTATAAATAAGCTATTTCTCAACATTAACTATGAGCAACTATGGTTCTTAGACACAACCCTGGAGGCTAATCAAATCAGCATGGAGCTGAATTGAATTTTTTTTTTTTTTTTTTAACAGCCACACCTGCAGCACACAGAAGTTCCTGGGCCAGGGACTGAATCTGAACTGCAGCGGAGATCTATCCCACAGCCGCAACAACACTGGATCTGAGCTGCCTCTGTGACTGACTCCGCTGGATCCTTAACCCAAGGCCGGAGATTGAACCCGCATCCTCACAGAGACTTTGTTGGGTCCTTAAACTGTTGAATCACTATGGGAACTCCTGAATTGGTATTAACAGGAGTTGCAGTTACACCATGTGTGAGGATGCGGAAGCATAGGACCCATTTCACAGGATCAGAACCTTTTGCAATTTCAGCAGCCTTTGCACCTACTAGAGAGTTTATTTTGCAAGACGATAAAAATTTTTAGCATGTCTTCTGCCAATCCCTTCCACATGAGAATTTTAAGATTTCTATTAAAATACCCATTTGAAATAGGCTTGAACCATAGATCTCTCTTTCAAAAAAAAGCAAACTAGTAAATACATAGAATTCCACCCCAAGTTGCTTAAATTGGTTTCCTAGGCCTGCTCACTGGGTGGCTTAAACATTAAGAATTTATTCTCTCACAGCTCTGGAAGCTAGAAATCTGAATTCCAGGTGTGGGCTGTGCTCCCTGCAGAGGCTCTAGGGGAGACTCCATTTTTTTTTTTTTCTTCCTTCCGCTTCTGGCACCTGTCTGCATTCCTTGGCTTTCTTGGTTTTTGACCACATCAGTCCTGTTTTTGCTTTGTATTCAAATCACTTCATCCAACATGTGCATGTCTCAACTCTCCCTCTGCCTTTCTCTTATAAAGGCAATTGTCATTGGAATTAGGGCCCAACTGGACAATCCAGGAAGATCTCCTCTAAAGACCTTTAACTTCATGCATATACAGAGACTTTTTTTTTTTTTTCCAAATCAGATAGTAATCATAGGTTCCAGGGATTTGCACCAGGGCATGTCTTTTGGGAGCCACTGTCCAACCCACTATGTAACAGGAAAGAACCTCCAAATTCTATTACAAACTAGTCACTAAAGGGATGTAGCCTCTAAACTTAAATTATACACAATGGCCCATCTCTGGGAACCCTGCCTCCAGGTAATGAGCATTAAGCTGACATACCTTTGTTTCCCCACAGGAAACACCCTGACTAGGCCCACCTGTGAATGACTACAGACAGGAAGAAATTAACACATCCCCTTGGAGGCTGACTGGAATTAACAAATGTTTGTCTATACTCCCTCCCTTTGTAGTATAAGAGGCCTGAATACTAACTCAGGCAAGATGGTTCTTTGGGACAAGAGTCCACCGTCTTCTTGGTTTGCTGGCTTTCCGAATAAAGTCACTGCTCTTTTCCCCAACAACTTCTCTCTTGGCTTGTTGTGGGGCAAGCAGTATGAGCTTGGATGTGGTAACAACACGGCCTCTTTGTACTATTATATGTTGATGGGTTGATTTATGTCTTTCTCCACCCCCTCCCCAAATTCATACTTGAAGTCACAACCCTCATACCTGAGAATGTGGCCTTATTTGGAAATAGGGTTGTTGGAAATGTAAAAAGTTCATTTGAAGCCTTTAGGGTGAGCCCTAAATCCAACATGAACTGGGAAATGTGGACACAGACACCGCCCCACCCACAATACAGAGAAAACAATGTGAAGAAGATAATGATCAGGGTTATACTTCTAGAAGCCAGGAAAAGCCAAAAAATTGCCAGCAAACCATTAGAAGCTAAGCAGGTGGCCTATACCCTGTCAACACTTTGGTCTTGGACTTCTGGCCTTCAGAACTATGAGATGATACATTTCTGTTTAAGCCACCCAATCTGTGTACATTGATAAGGCAGCCCTGGGCAATGAATATGTGACCCATATATAAATGTCATTTTAAGCTGTAAAAATGAAATTATGGTTTGATCTACAGCAATGTTGCACCTCATTCATCAAAATTCCACTGAAAGTATTTTTTTATTTTATACTTTACGTAACTATGTAACAGGAAAGAACCTCCATATTCTATTACATGCTCATATTATAATACATATTATTATAATGCTGTAATAAACCTATAACTTTGTCCATTTAGTATTTCCCTTTTTGTGGATTTTTTAAAAATAAATTCTAAGAAATGGGAATCTTACATCAAAAATTTCAGAACAATAACACAATTTTGAGTGACTAAATATTTTGAGCCTTGGAAACTTTTTGCCAATTGTTTTCCAAAGAATTGTAACAATTTACCTCTATCTGCTATGTGATGAGTGGTTTCAATACCTTCTCACCATCATTTGACAGTATTGTTTCAAGTGCTGTCATACACTTTTAAGAACACATTGACTTATTCCCCAGTGTTGGGGGGAGGGGTAGCAAAGAGTATATTTATTGGGTCCTAACTTTTTCTGTCTCTTCTTGCTTTCATGAAGTCACCAGAGAACATTAGCCACAGCGTCTTTAGGCTACACTTTGTTTATCACATTTAACAGAAGAGAGCCCAATAGAAGATAATTCAGGATGGGAGTGACTTTTTTTTTTTTTTTGTAATGGAAGAAATGGCTCATATTTACTCCAACCTTCATAAATTAATTTTATCTCTTTATATGTTGATTGTTGTAATGAGGAGAATGAAGACCACTTATAGGGCAATATTCTTTTTTAGCTTTTCTTAACACAGCATATTTATTTGGGAATTTACTTTCCACCTTGTCCGAGGAATTAGGCTGGGCGTTGGCCGTTTTTTTTCAGCATTTCCTGGCTGAGGACCGTGACAGCTCCACCCACTTGCCTGTATGTCCCTCTATAAGTCTTCCCCGACGACGGCTCCAGTTTTTCCGTTTAAAATTTAACAGTGACCAAACCAATTTCCCTCAAAGCTATCAGTCTTTAAAATAAAAAGTCTATTTCAGAACAAGGGCATTAAAAAAAAATATTTAGAGAAGCACTGCTGAGAAAAGCTGGCCACCGGCTGCTATTCCTGCAGCCGCATCTCTGATCTCTCTGGTCTCCTAGTCACCTACCCACTCCTACTCGACGCAGACAGAGCCTGATTTCTGCCCTCCTCACCCTGGGCAGGAGTACACCGCGCCTCCAGCCCCTCCTGCATTTTTAAAAGGACACTGCGCTGGTCGGTCCTTGCCGGGCGCCTCCGCAGAGTCTGGAACAGATTCAAGAGCATCGCTCCCACTGGGCGTGCAATACGGACGAGCTGAGTAAACTCGGATTTTTGGCTGCCTTTTCTCCTAGGCTGGGTGGGGAAAGGTGTGTCCTCCAAGCGTGCATACTAGAACCTTTGACCCTCCGTCTCCCCCCTCCCGCCCTCATCTTTCTCTGGCTCTCCTTTCCTGCTCTCTGACTCTGTCTCTCTTCCTCACCTCCGCCCTTCCTTTCTCTCAAGGTGTGGGAGCTTTTATTCCAGACCAGAGAGGGGCGCCTTTCCTGCTCCCTTTCCCCTCACCCACCGATTAAAGAAAAGGGGTGGGCGGGTGCGGGAATCCAATCCGGGAGTAATAGCGAGTGGATCTGCGCGGCTCTGAATGAATGGAAGCTGCGGGGCGGGCCTGTGCGCACGGCCGCCCTGCCCAAGATGCGGTCGCCCAGTGGCCTGTAAGGCCCTCGCCAGCCCCTCGCCCTCCTCCCGCCCCGGGCAGAGGCCGCCGCCGTCTCCGCGCCCAACGCCGAGGCCAAGGCTGCCACGGGGAAGGTCGGAGGGAGGGTGGTTTCCTCCCGCCCCACACCCAGTCTCCGAGCCGGATATAGAGAGTGTCACGTTTGGGGGCCGAAAGGCGAGAGCAGTTTCCTTGTGGCCGAAGCACTCCCCGGAGCCCCGGGGAAGGACTGGGATTTAGAGGACCACTAGTTGAGCCGGCTCCGCGCTGGAGGAGCAGGTACTCGGGGTCGCAGGCGGGCCGCGCCAGCGCCCACGCCTCCCCGGCTAAGAATGGGCCGGGGTGGCGGGGAGGCAGGGCTCAGCGGGCTGGAGAGGGACGGAGGGTGGGGCGGCCCTCGCTGGACCCAGAAGAAGGGTGGGCGCGGGGGCGGGGTTGTGGGGGGGAACGGGCGTTTTCCGCGGCCCTGCCAGGGAGCTGCCCCCAGCCGCTCCTTGTCATCTGCCGGCGGGTTAAGCGCACTAGGCTCCTGCTTTGCCTACGGGGCGCGCGGAGGCGAGAAGGGCGCGCGCCGGGAAGGGCCCGAGAGAGTTAACATGGGAGCGGTGCAGCAGCTGGGGCCCGCGGAGGAGAGGCTCAGCCTAGGTCTGGTGGAGGCCTGCTTGGCCCCTGGGACTGACTGTTCCTGGAGAGAACGGGGCCACGTGGGGCGCGGCGGCCGCCCTCCCTGCGCCCAGGGCTGTCGTGGCGCGCTTCCTCGCGGCCTTGGCCTCGTCACCGCTGGTCCCACCCCGGCCTCTGCACTTACTGAGCCCCAGGCAGAAATGAGCCGGGGTGGCCTGGGCTGGGTCTGTCCGCGTTGGAAGTTTTTCATCTCTTCTTCGGGGGCCCGGATACCAGATGATTCCAACTGGATTGGCTTGCGGGAATGCTGCTCGCATTCCTGTTATCAAAGGGCTAATTCCGTTCAATTAAAGGAGTTAACTACTGACTTCATTCTAGAAACCAGAGAAAAACATCACACCTGCCAGCCTTCTACTCTTTTATCTTGCGGGAATGGGTAGAGTTATGAACACTTATTCTTTGATGGATGAGGTACCAGGTGTGTGCAATCAGGTTCTTGCTGGATCTAGAAGAGCTTTGGCGGTTGGTTGAATCGTTTAGAGTGCCCCATTGGCCTTGTAACAAGAATAAGAGTGGGAACGGCAGGGTGACCAGGAAATTCAAGTGAATTGTGTTTTTCTACTTGTTAGTGGCCGAATCAAGAGAAGTTCGACACTGTGCAAACGGAAATTTGAGAATTACCCCGTGGATTCAATTACCCATCTCTCTCTATCCCTATTTATGAGTTGATTTGGCTGAGGAGCATATCTAGTCTAAAAGGTCAAAGAGACTAAATAAAAATTTTAAGGTAGCCACTCAAAATGAAGGGGCAGGCTTTTCTGCAAGTTCACACATAGTGGTATTTGTGTATGAGACTTCTAGGAGACAACCGTGGGGTTTAGCAGCCAGACTCAATAGTTGTAGCATCTCATCTGTAGTATTTCTCAGTGCAGATCTTTAGAGTACTCTGTCTATTTCTAAGGGCATCTTCTGCACTTGCTTTATTAACGAATTCCTACCTTACTCTTATTTCTATCGGGTTATGATTATCTCTAAAATCAGTATAAATCACGAGTTGGTGAATCTTACAGTGATATGTTTCTCTTTTACTTAAAAGAGGGATGTGATATTACAGAAGACAGAAGCATCCATTAAAGGGGTGAAAATTGTAAAAAAAAAAAAAGAAAAAAAGAAAAACATCTCACCATGCTTTCCTATCTTCTGAAGATGCTTTCTTGTGTGTTTTTTTTTCTGACAGTATCTGGGCAGCCTTAAGAATTCTTTGTTTTTGCGTTAATTTTTGTGCATCCATGAAACCTCATGCATTTACAAACACAATCTCTGAGGAAGCATGTACACTGATACCAGCATGCTGTCCTTGCAACACTGTGTTTGGTCTCTTTGAGCATGTTTATTACTCTTGAAGAGATTTCTTAATGCTTTATTTTGTTAACAGACCACTTAAAGATCTGATAAAAGCTACGGGATATGAAAAATAAGCATATACATACTAACATAGAATCCTGCCTACAATTTCAGGAACTCCCAGCCTCCTTGCTACCCACCCACCCAGCTGTTGGCAGTCCAGAGACTTAAGGCACGGCCAGCTTGGAAGTACAGTGCCCAGTACATGCAAGGCCCCCACACTTGGTTTAATGTTCCGCAGTCACTGTCAGCTCTCTTAGTAATTTTCAAACAAGGAGCTCCAAGTTTTCATTTTACACTAGACTCTGCAAATTCTGTAGCCAGTCTTGAGCCCAGGTTCACACTTCTGTTCTCTCACTTCCTGAATAACAGCATTGTCTCAGCAATCCTGCATTTGAGGTGAATTCTCTGACACAAACTGAAAGTTAGCTGCTGCATGCTTGTGTCACTAAGTCCCTCTATGCCCAGTTTCCTCATTGAAAAGACAAAGATAACAGTCATTATCTACTACTCTATTCACCTTAAAAAGTGAAGGCACATAGTTAAAAAGAGCTAATAATTATAAAACTGTCTACTTACCTTGAACAGTTCTATACTAAGACGGTATTGTGACAAGCTTCACTTTTTGACTCCATGTTTAAGAAGTAGCTTGAGGCAGGTTGGTTAAGTGCATTAAAAGGGTTGTAGAACCTTTATAACCCTAATGTTTTGATGGGAGAAAAAATTAAAAGTAGCTAAGGTTTGGGGGTTTTTTGTTTGTTTGCTTGCTTGCTTGGTTTTTTGCTTTTGAGGGTCACACCTGTGGCATATGGAGATTCCCAGGCTAGGGGTTGAATCAAGAGCTGAAGCTGCGGCCTACACCACAGCCATAGCAACGCAGGATCTGAGCTGCACAGCTCACAGCAACCCTGGATTCTTAACCCACTGAGTGGGGCCAGGGATCAAACCTGCATCCTCATGGATACTAGTCAGATTTGCTTCCTCTGCACCACAATGAGAAATCCTGGTATTGTAAATATTCCTTAAAAAATCATTATCTTGCGCAAGATTGGAATTGCAATTAAAAGTACACACTACCTTCTTGGATCCCAAAGACACTGCCTGAATTAAATTTATGTTCGGGTCAAATTCATCCCAAAATTAAACGATGAGAGACAGTCGGCGATTGAATTTTTTTGAGTTAATTCCCTTTGCTTCATTTAAGTTTTAAAAATTTATATTTTCAAAATCTTGAGCAAGGCACTCTTTTAAATATTCTGGGAGATACCTCACAATATAAAGTACACTCAGTTCCTTACTAGGTTTTCTTCATCTCTCCTACCACTGGGGAAGGAAGTGTGAAATTTTGGGCAAGTCCTGTGTCCCCATACTCCTTCCTTAATTGCTTCTCTCTGACCTAGAATTTACCCTCATCACAGCTTTTATTCCCAGCATAGTGGCAACACACTCAGAAGGTTGAAGAAGAGCGAATTGAAACTTCCTTATCAAAGTCTTAAAATGGGCACGTCAGAGAGGGTGGATGGAACCTTCTTTCATGCAACTGCTCTGTGCAGAGGCATATTGTGTACTTTAGGATATGAAGTACTAAGTAAGTCCTGTACCCCATAAATGTATGGTATCATTGGCAAGACCAAATATGTAAATGTAAAGTGTTAATTAACATAGCAGATAAGTTGTTACAAGGCAATATGAAATTAGGTACCAGATGAATGGTGCAGAAGGTTAAGTATGGTAAATTCCCAAGAAGAGAGTAAAATAAACAGAAATGGTTAGTGACGCTTAAGAGGAGAGTTACATGAGGTGACCTTAAAGTTCTTCTCCTAATAAAGATGAATTAATGAGTCTTCTGGATGTTAAACACAAAAAAAATGGAAATCTCTAGGGGGCTAAAGTTTCATGTAAGGAAAAGGCAGATGATAAGATTTCCACTGGCTAGCTTCATCGTATAATACATGATTATTAAGCCTATTCTATGACCAATTACAACTCTCAATTTTCTGCATTTAGCATGGAATAAAGCAGATGTGCCCCCATCCTTTTGGATCTTACAGGAATATGAAAAATATATCTATATAATAAATTGTTGGAAATAGTATAGAGAAAATGAGATGCTATAAAAAAAGAAAAGAAAAGAAAAATCCAGGGGCTGACTCAGATTTGGTGCTCTGTGAAGGTCTCTGACAAAGAAACATTTAAGTTGACATTTGAAGGAAGCAGAGGGAGTAACATGGCCAAAAAAAAAAAAAGGAAATATCAATCTAGTCAGAGGAAATAGCAAATAGCAAGTCTGTAAGGAGAAGAAAATCCTGGAAGTGTTCAAAGGACAGAAAGGAGGCACATGTGTTGGGTGAGGGGGTTGTTGAGACGCTGGACATGCGTGTAGTGGGTAGGCAGGAGCCAGATCATTCAGATTCCCACAGATCTTAAGATTTTTAATTTTATTTAATTGTAATTTTAATTTTTAATTGAAGAATAGTCGATTTACAATGTTGTGTTTCAAGTGTACAGCAAAGTGATTCAGTTATTTTTTTTCAGATTACATTATATTATAGATTATTATGAGATATTGAGTAGAGTCTCTTGTGCTATACAGTAGATTCTTGTTATTTTACGTACAGTAGTGTGTATGTATTAATCCCCAACTCCTAATTTATCCCTGAATTTTAATGTGAAGCCATTGAAGACTAATTTCAATGTTAAGATCTTTGTGGCTGCTATAAGAATGGACTAATGAGATCAAGGATGGGAAGTGTGATACCAGTTAGGATAGAGTTGACAGCAGTGCTGACAGGGAAGATGGAGAGAAGTGGGCAGGCTTGAAGTGCATTTCAAAAGTAGAGTTGTTGGAACTTGGTGATAGCTGGTGATGAGAGGTGGCTAAAGAAAGAAGTGTGGAGTAAATTCCCTTCAGTAGATACTGCTGAATGTTTCTGATCCAAAACTATAAGCTCCTCATGAAAAGTGACATAGAAACCAACAAATGCTGCCTGGTACCTCTGGAAAGTGCGCCAGGCTGTTGGGGTAGAGGTGAGAGAGGAAGATAGTTTTTTCAGATTATCATTTGTACTGTTGAAATTATTTATGAACTGTGCAGGCACTTTATAATTTTTTAAGAGGTTACCACTATAACAGATATGACTCAAGTTTTTCTGACTTGAGGCCATGAATGGAATATGGTGTAATCTAAAATGACAAAAACCCAGAGAGAAAGGTCTGATCTTCATTAAAGTGATTACTTCACAACACAACTCACTCTCCTGCTTAGAATCTTTCCATTCTCCTACCTTGTCTGTATCACTATTTCCAAAATCTAGTCCATGGATCATTAGTTTCTCAGGTTGTTCGTAAAGTGAATATAAAATAGCTGCCCTGATCACATGAGTTTGAGGAACACTTAATTTGACCTAGTTAAGCAGTTTTTTTTGCAGGCATCCTCAGAGCCTTTAACATACTAATAATGCACATTAAGAATCATCAAAAAAAAAAAAAGATGTTTTATGCCACATTTACTAAACTTACTTGACCTTGAAATGCTTTTTTTGGCAGAACATCAAACAGAGTCAGCATTCGGCCTAAACACTTTGGGAAATGCTGCCCTATATTAATAGATTAAACCTTTTAACATCCACAGCTCTCTATTAACCATCAGCTTTGCTCATCTCTTTCATGCTACTTAGCTGAAGGAAAGCAGAAGCCCAGAACTGAACTGACTCTGTTAATAAGTGTTAAGTTGATGATGAAAACAATTCTTCCATGTGGATAAGACATAAAGAGATACAAGCAAGATCTGTAGTCTGACTAAAAACAATCAATTTTTTTTACAAATTTTAATTTCTACTTTCCTGGAAAGACTAGGCAGGTCTATTCTGTCAAATCAAGATGTGCATATGAGGAAGCTGAAGTATATACAGGGAGGAAGATTTCACAGGGCTCTCATATTCCACGGTGGGTCTGGGCCTTACTTGATACTTGTAATATACCCCCCTGCAGGTCAGCACAATGTGAATACCTAGAGTGTCTGTAGGAACAATGATTTTGCAATCAATCTCTTATATCTCCTTTCCTGGTCCCCAGCACATTCGCATGGTGGTGGGTTGGAGACAGAAGGGCAACTGATGACCAAAGAATGACCAACAGACCAGAACAAAAGAAACAAGTTCATACAGCTCTGGATTCTGACCATGGCTTCATCCATTTGGTGCTCTACGCCAGGGGTCAGCAAACTATGACCTGAGGGCCAAATCTAGCTCCTGCCTATTTTTGTGTCTCTCTTGAACTAAGAATGGTGTTTCCATTTTTAAGTGGTTGAAAAAAATCAAAAGAAGAATAATGTTCTGTGGCACATGAAAGTTATATGAAATTCAATTTTTGGTATCCATAAATAAAGTTTTATTGGAAACCAGCCAGTGCCAGGCATCTATTCATCCTATTGTCTGTGGCTGCTTTAGTGTTTCATGTAGTGAGTAGCTGTGATCTGCAAAGCCTGGTCTGTTTACCCTCTGGCCTTTTATATAAAATGTCTGGCCCCTGCTCTAAGCTATTAAACTCACTGGCCATAGATAATTTTACTAGATTTGTTTTATATATTAAGGGATAGTCTTAGTTCAGGCTGCTATAACAAAGTACCATAGACTGGGTGTCTTATAAATAACAAAAATGTATTTCTTATAGTTCTGGAGGCTGGGGGTCCAAAATGAAGGCACAAGCAGATTTGAACTTCCTAGTTCATAGATGTTCTTCTTTCCCTTGTTACTTCACATGGTGGAAGGAGTGAGGGTTTCTCAGGAGCCTATTTTATAAGGTCACTGATTCCATTCAGTGTGATGTGACATCATCACATTGGAGACTAGATCTCAACATACATATTTTGGGAGGACTGAAAAGTTCAGTCTATGTCAAGGGTCAAATACAAATAGGTCAGCTGACTGTGCAGAAACTCCTCAAATGTTATTCTCATTGGAACCATAGTAGTGCCCTTTATTGTCCATGACTAGTGTAGCTATTGTTACATGACAACGTGGGAAGGTAGTCTTGCAGGTGACAGCTTTTGAAAGCTACTCAAACATTTGAAGTCATATATAAGGATAAACCAAACCAGGGCCCAAGAGGTAGAGGGGGTAATTAACCCCAATATTACATAGCTGTTGAAATCTGCTACCTGAACTTTCCTGTGAACAGTCACCTCTGATTTTTATTTCACTGATGGAACAAATCTATTTTTTATTAATGAACCCTTTTTTTTCAAGAGGAATGGTTTAAAGGTGACAGTCTTAAGTTAGGAGGAACAAATACACACTTTTCATCATCCCCACCCCAAGCCTATTGAACCAACACTTTTGACCTGAGGCTCCCCAGGTACTTCATTCATAACCAGCACAGCACAGGTACAAATGTGGGGACAGGTGGTTCAGGTGCTTCCATGGGACTTAGAAAGGGAAGATGGCAGATAGTGGCTTGTGCCTAGGTCTGCTGCCATCACAAAATCTTTGCAGAGCATGGTATTCTGCAGAAACTAAAGAGTTTGAAATATGGGGCTCCTTGCCAGCTTTGTTGATCAGGGGATTTTCCATGACTAATTCTGAGACCTACCTTTAAAGAAGAAGAATTGGTTTCAGGTGAGAGCTCTGTTCACTAGCCATTTTCCCACCTGATTCCCACTTGGTAATCTGTATCAAAGCAAAAAAAAAAAAAAAAAAAATTGTTATATATTTCTTTATGTAGCCAGCAATGTGATGAAGTAGATAGTGAAAAAAAAATTTATCTAACTTTAATTGGCAGACACTAAGAATAGTGAATGTTTCTTGTTTTAGTCATGGTTTATTTGAAAAGGCCTAGATAATTCCGTATCCTTAACCTCTGCAGTCCAGCCAAGCACTTTCTAGTTGCAGCTGACAATAGGTGACCCTTATGGCTTTTAGACATACTATTATCTTGTTTTTAATGCTTTTTTTTTTTTTGGTCTTTTTAGGGCCGTACCTGAGGCATATGGAAGTTACCAGGCTAGGGGTCCAATCAGAGCTGCAGCTTCTGGCCTACACCACAGCCACAGGAACACCAGATCCAAGCCGCATCTGCAACCTACACCACAGCTCATGGCAATGCCAGATCCTTAACCCACTGAGCGAGGCCAGGGATCAAACTCACATCCTCATGGATACTGGTTGGGTTTATTACCATGAAGCCACAATAGGAACCCCTGTTGTTAATGCTTTTTAACCTCTCAGTCTCCTGCAGAGATGGCCCCAAATGTTGAAGCACACACATGAGGGGAGGAAGAGAAAGGAAAGCTCTTCCCCTGTGAATCTGAATAGAAAAGGCAAAAATTCAGCCTCTCCTACCCACTTCCCCATCCATCCACCTCAGCTGGGAGGTCTTGGATCAGTAGCACGTGCTAGTGAATAACAGGACGGCCACGGGAGGCAAGAATAATATTTCCTGAGCCAAGAAATGAGAAAAAGCCATTGTAAAAATGCTTCACATTTTAGATCATTTTAGAAAAATTTCACTTTATTTATCACAGGTCAGTAGGAGGTCACATTCCACCAAAGTTGGCACAAACTCTTAAGGGCAGGATAGTTGGAAATTAGGAAGACTGTTAAATTGTGTGTCTGGTTCCGACGTATTTGAAACCACTTAAGCACTTCAAGCATAGTTAGGTCTGCCAATGCACAATATTGTCAACAAACTGGAGGCATCTGCCCAGGAGAATTTGCTAAGCTGAACAAAAGAAGCTTTGTGTAGTAATTCACAGTTTGTGCATGTGTGAAAGATTTTTTATTATTATTTTTGAGAGACGGCATTTAATACTAACAGGTGTGCAGGGAAGTAGCAGCATAGTTTTCACCAATAACGAAAGCATCTTAAAGGTGGAGAATATTCATTTAATAAAAATATAGAGCTATTTATCTAAAATTTAAGAGAAATTGTCCACTTAATTCCACATGAAACACAGATGTAAATAAGATACCCTGACAAATATGAATGAAATCAACTTTAATGTCCGTCTGTGTATTTTTATTTCCATTATGCTGTAACTGTTCTCAATCTGAATTGACTCATTTCCATTGTGTTTTGTTCACAAAAGACTCTTAGGACATATCTGTTCTGAAGATAAACATAAGAGCTAAAGGATGGACAACTTTATTCTCTTACCAAAAGGCTTTGAGAATATTAATGTCCACTTATAAAACTGTTCTCAAGCTCTCACAATCTTGATGGTCTGAAAGAGGTATTACTCTCATCCAAAAAGCAGTTTCTTTCTTCCTTGGCAACCTGTACTTGTCAAAACTCTTTCAAGTAGAATTGTGACTTTGCTTCTTCCATCTTTTACTATTTTGGTCCAGTGCTGCCTGAAGCCACAGTTATGCAAGTGCTGCCGAGTACATTGCTGATCACAGGATTGCACTTTAGGTAAATTTAGGTCTCAGTTTCTTTTAGGACAGAGTGAAACTTTCTCAAATTAGAATTCCCCGAACTCTTAGATATACTGTATGTTAGCACATACCACACCACCCTATCTACTATGCATAGTGATGTCTGCAAATAGTTTTGCCTTAACCAACTATATTCATATTATAAATTGTAGAATGTTCAAGTAGCTTATCTATATTTGGTCTAATTCTCTCATTTTATAGAAAATATATCACATATCTATTTAGTGGATAAGTATAGAATATTATCCAAATCCTAAGACTACAAATCCTCTCGCTATTCCATGCATTCATTCATTCAATTTTTTGAGCATCTATCATGCATCAGCCTGGGTGTTTAGCTCTGCAAATATAGTGGTGAACCAGATATAGTATCTGCCTTTAAGCTTTAGTTCTCCCTGTTCATTGAGCAATTAAAACTGACCAGTTAAAATTTGGAATTTGTGAAATCTTTCAGCAAATATCCTGAATGTAAAAATATAAAAGAGTCATATATTTTTATTTCTTATTCTTCTCCCATCTAAGCAGCCTCAGTCAATAATTTAGCCCTCCAGAGAGCCCTGAGCAATTAATACCAAGAAGGGTGTGATGGGAAATGGAGTTAAAATGAATAAAAGTCTGCAGGGAAGATAATGAAGATTAAGAAGCAGGGAAACAAGGTTCTCCTTTGTTCACAACAAGTCCTGAGGATTAATTAGCCTGTACTGCCTTCCTCTTGATTACACTCATCCTTTCCTCAAACCTGGCTATTGACTGGATTCAATCTGCAGGTTTCCCCCCTTCCTTTTTGCCCTTAAAAATAGACACACGATCTCTTTTTGCATGTCAAGCAATTAACTGCTAATCACTGTGGAAAAAGAAATAGAGGAAGAGGCAAAACAGCCAACATGGGAAGGTTACAGAGTTTCCCAAACGATCCCTTTGAGTCTTGGCATAAGGTCAATAATTAGTTGCTGACTTCCTGTGTGATGAAAAGTGGAAACCCCATTATATTCAGCCACCTACCTTTATTTCTACAAGCAACATCAAAAACCAACCCGCTGCTTAAAAAAACCCTCACCTGTACTCTTAAATCTGGATGGGTATGGGTATTCGTTGGATGGGAGGACTTACAGCTTTCAGCAGATTCTTTTTTTTTTTTTTTTTTTTTTGTCTTTTTGCCATTTCTTGGGCTGCTCCCGCAGCATATGGAGGTTCCCAGGCTAGGGGTCCAATCGGAGCTGTAGCCACCAGCCTACGCCAGAGCCACAGCAACTCGGTATCTGAGCCGAGTCTGCGACCTACACCACAGCTCACGGCAATGCTGGATCGTTAACCCACTGAGCAAGCACAGGGATCGAACCCACAACCTCATGGTTCCTAGGTGGATTCGTTAACCACTGCGCCACGACGGGAACTTCAGCTTTCAACAGATTCTCAAAGAGGTCATGACCAAAACAAAATAGGGTACTGATGCTTTAGGAGCACTGCTTTACCTCCTTGAAGACTTCTAGACCTAAGAAATGTCCCTTCTGAGGATTCCTCCCAGGGACCATAGAACTCTTTGGGATGTTTAGATCTTCCTGACCCGTCTTCAGTGCGTCACATGATTCAGAATATTACATTGTTCCAAAACAGAAAGGGTCATGTAATTCCCTTGCATAACCCCTCCCCCTGCTCCCCATTTCCTAGAGCACCCTTGCCAAGAGTATGAAATGCTAGTCAATGTAGCTGGGGGGGGGGGGTGATTCCCTAGTGCAGAAAAGCTTTTAGCATCACCCTTGTTTCCTCCATCTCAGAAAGCTGGAGACTAAGATAATCAAGGTGTTGGCAGGGTTGGGTCCTTCCCAGGCTGTGAAGGAAACATCAGTTCTTGGCTTCTCTTCATGGCTCATCAATGACCTTCTTCCCCCTGTGTCTTTATATCACCTTCCCTCTATTCATGTCTATTTGTCCAATTTTCCTCTTTTATTTCGACATCAGTCCTATTGGAGTAGGAGCCCACCCTACTCCAGTAATGCTTCCTTTTAACTTAATTAGTTGCCTCATAATAACCCCACTTCCAAATTAGGTCACATTCTGAGATACTGCAGTGTAGGACTTTAACATATGAAACTGGAGCGGGGTTGGGTGGGGGAGCGGGGAGCACAGTTCAACCTGTAACACCCAGGTAACTAATACTAGGTTCCTCCTTACCACAATGGAATATGGTCATGAAATAATATCTAAGTACTTTTGGTGTTATACACACCCCAAAAAATAAAACCAAAACCAAAATGAGAAAAAAATAAAACAAAAACCCTGTGTATTTTAGGTATTGATTAATAATGAACATAAGTAATAACTATTTTTTCACCATGAATTTCTTCTTCTTGTGATTTTTATTATTTTTATAAGGTATAACTTCAGTGTGGAAGAGTGAATATATCATAAACACAGTAATAAGCAATTCTCAGATTTCAGCTTCCAGAATCAAAATATATATATATACTATCAGAATCCTATAAGTCCCTTTATGTTCCCATTCATTCATTACCTATTGCCCATCCCCAGAACAATCATTATGCTGACCCTCAAGTCATAGATTAGCAACATTTAAACATAGATTGGGCCAGCCAGTTTTTGAAGTTTTACATGTAAGTAAAACTGCACAGTGTGCATTGTTTTGGATCCAGCTTGTTTACTCAGTGTTCTGTTTATGAGATTCATTCAAATTTTTGTGTATTCCTTCTCATTGCTGTATAGTACTCTGTTCTGTGAATATACCACATTTAGTTTACCCATTCTACTGTTGATGAACGGTTAGGTACTTTTCAGTATGAGGTTCATAGAAATAGTGCTATTAACTTTCTTATGAATGTATTTTGTTGAACATATGTACATATTACAGTTGGGTATACCTCCACATGGAAATGATTTATATAGAGAGCTTTAATAAAATTTACCAAAGAGTTTTCCAAAGTGATTGTATTCTCAGAAGCAGTAGTCAGGAGGTGTCCTTGTTCCACATGTCAACACTTCTCATTGTTCTTTTCATTTAAGCCATTTTGATGGGAGAGTAGTTGTATGGCAGAATAGTTTTGTTTATATTTCTCTAGTGACTGACAGTGGAGCACCGTTTTGTATAATGGCCATTTGGATACCTTTTCTTAAGGAGTACTCAACTCTCGCCTGTTTGTCTATTGCGTATTTTTTTTTCCACAATGATTTGTGTGTATACTTTATATATCCTGGATCCAATTCCATTATTAGATATATGTATTGTGAATGATGTCTCCCAGTCTATGGCTTGCCTTTTTATGCTCTTAATTTTCTCTTTCAGTGAACACAATTTAAAAAAAATTTTTTTTCACATATTTTTTATTAAAATATAGTTGACTTACAGTGTCATGCCAAATTCTGCTGTACAGCAAAGTGACCCAGTCATACACACACACACACACACACACACACACACACACACACACACATATAAAGAAGATCTGGTGCATATACATAATAGAATACAACTCAGCGTAGCAAAGAATAAAGTGGTGCTGTTTGCAGCAACATGGATGCAGCTAGAGATTCTCATACTAAATGAAGAAAGTCAGAAAGAGAAAGACAAATACCATATGATATCACTTACATGTGTAATCTAAAATATGGCATAAATGATCCAAGCTACAAAACATTCTTTTTCTCATATTATCTTCCATCATGTTCTGTCACAAGAGATTGGATGTAATTCCCTGTGCTGGACAGTAGGACCTCATTGCTTATACATTCTAAATGGAATAGTTTGCATCTACTAACCCCAAACTCGAGTCCATCCCACTCCCTCCTGCCTCCCCCTTGGCAACCAAAGTCTGTTCTTTATGGCTGTGAGTCTCTTTCTGTTTTGTAGCTAGGATCATTTGTGCCATATTTTAGATTCTGCATGTAAGTGATATCATATGGTATTTGTCTTTCTCTTTCTGACTTCCTTCACTTAGTATGAGATTCTTTAGCTGCATCCATGTTGCTGCAAATAGCACTATTTTATTTTCCATTTATTTATCACTATTTATTTTCTATGTGGAGTAGTATTCCATTGTGTATCTGTACCACAACTTCGTAATCCATTCATCTGTTGATGGACATTTAGGTTGTTTCCATGTCTTGGCTGTTGTGAAGAGTGCTGCTGTCAACATATTGATGCATGTATTTTTCTGAATTGTGGTTTTGTCTGGATATTTGCCCAGGAGTAGGATTTCTGGATCACATGGTAGTTCTGTATTTCGTTTTCTGAGGAACCTCTATACTTTTTTCCATAGTGGTTGTACCAGTTTACATTCCCACCAAGAGTGTAGGACAGTTCCCTTTTTCCACACCCTCTCCAGCATTTGTTATTTGTAGACTTGTTAATGATGGCTATTCTGACCAGCGTGAGGTGGTATTCCATTGTAGTTTTGATTTACATTTCTCTAATAATCCATGATGTTGAACATCTTTTCATGTGCCTACTGGCCATCCATAAGTTTTCTTTGGAGAAATGTTTATGTCTTCTGCCCATTTTTCAATTGGGTTGTTTTTTATTCCTGAGTTGTATGAATTTTTTGTATATTTTGAAGATTAAACCCATGCCATTTGTACAAATTCTTACTTTTAAGAGTACAATTTATTATTGTTATTATTTTATAGGTAATGTTTTCTGCCTACATGCAAATCAGGCAGATGTTCTCTTCTAAGACTAGATTGTTTTGCCTTTCATACTAAAATCTGCTTTCCATCTGAAATTAATTTTTTTATGATTTAGGAAATAAAAATTGTATTTCCATCTGGCTGTCCATTTATTAGAATTCTGTGTATGATTTCGAATCAGGGGACATAGTAGCAGTCTGGCCACCTCAGACTAACAACTCTAAAGCTAAAACATTTAAACATTAAGTCATTTAAAATATATCTCACCGTAATGACTTCTGAAGCCCATCGTGACTATGAATGTTCTAGGGCCCTCAGTATTAAGGTCAATGCTTATTTACCCTGCTTGTAGGATCCTAATTCCCAGTCTAATGGATTATAAATTATTTTTATTTAACACTCAAAAGTCAAAGGATAAAATTTAACACAAATTTGAGTCCTGGATATAGTGCCTATAGATGAAGAAAATGATTGTCTTAATAGAGTGATGAGTTTGTGACCAAACATTTGGGGAACAATCAATAGGCTTATCTTGGTGATTAAGGAAGGTAAGTGGGGGTTTACCAGTCTCCATGGACCTTACATACTAATGTCTCACTAGTTTCTCCAACTTACATCAAGATGGAAGACTGATGGAATAAGGAAAAATTGAAGGCAGAAAGACGTAGGTGGGCCTTCATTCTTTCATATATTCAGTCAAAAAGTATTTATTTACTGATTACTGTCAGGTACTGTGTCAAATCCTGTGGATATTAAGAATAGCAAAACATATCCAGTCCCTTGGGATAGACCATGATCGAAGATAATATAAGAAAGGGAATATATATATATATATATATATATATATATATATATATATATATGTCTGGGTCACTTTGAGGTACGGCAGAAATTGGCACAACATTATAAATAAACTGTCTTTTAATTTAAAAAAATTTTTGAAAGAATAGTAAAACAGTCATTACCTTGAAGGTGTTTGCAATCCAGTGGACAAAACAGACCAATAAGCCTGTTCCAAATAAGGTGATGCTGAATAGGGACTCTGAGAGTTTGGCAGATACAACTTTCAACAGAGTGAGGGGAGAATTGGCAACTGCTTCCCAAAGGAATGAAGTCTGAGCTTTGCTCAGTGAAGGGCAGGGCAGTACAAAGGGCAAACCTATGGTTGGCTCATGAGCGCGTGGCCTCTGGTGCTGGCCTGCAAGCTGTGTGACCTGAGGTAAATCACTTTAGTTTTTTCTATGCTTCGATTTCCTACTTGTAAAAGGGGGCTTATAACAGGAAATATCATAGAATTGTTGTGCTGATTCATGAATTAATACACATAAACCATTCAGAAGAGTGGTTGCCACAGTATGGTGAGCTATTGTGATATGCAAGGATTAGAGAATTACAGTCAATCCTGAAGCTATGGGGAAGCAAAGATGCATTAGCTACAGCGCATGAATCCTGTGTGGGAGCTGAGATGGAGAGAAAAGAGCCAACCAGAACTCAAGAATCCAGACTCATCCTGATTCTGCTCCCTACTCAGTGACTATGTCTGCATTAGAAAAATGACTGGATTATCTCTAACGTCCCTTCTAGCTCTCATGCCCATGATTCTGTGGCTCTGGCTCAGGTAGACTTACTAAATATCATTTTAATTCTGGTGGTAAACAAAAAAAAGAGAGAAAATTCTCTTCTGAGATTTCTAGCTGAGTGACTGGGTGATCCCTGATTTATTTTACAAGAAATAGGCAAGGCATGAAGAGATCGGTGTATGGAGGCTGTGATGATACAGCACAGATTCATGGAGAGAATTTTTAGGCTGGAAAAAGCCATTTCTGTCATTTTCATTCAGTGTGGTAGAGAGGCAGTATATTTCAGTGGTTCACAATGACCATAGAAACAGGAACTCGATGACCAGGGCCCAGGCTTGACACTTTCTGGAAAGTTACAAGTACTCTGCAGACAAAATGCAGGCTGAACTATGTACAGTGGCCATGTGTAGGTCAAAGTGGTTGAGTGTTGGCCATTTCACATGGTTCAACCTAGTAATAGATGCTTTCTAAGGTACTGTACTGAGAAATAACTGAGTTTGCACGTGTCACAAACTAAGGAGTCTAGTCGGTACATAATAAGGTGCCATAGAAGCATTTCCCTTGGTATTAACCTATTTTGCTTGTTCAAAATTTATTGTACCAAGTTTAACTTGGCAAGAACAATAGGCCTTGCATGATGCATCTGTTTAAGCCACTTTTTCATCCTCACATTAGGGTGTAATCTTTGTTAGGTGGCGAGTCTGACAAGGTACAGTTGTATTCCCTTTCAGGATGGTTCCTCCTGCCATTTTGCTTGTTTCTTCTTTCTTTCTCTCTTTTTTTTTTTTTTTTTTTTTTTTTTGGCTTTTTAGGGCTGCATCCGTGGCGTATGGAAGTTCCCAGGCTAGGGGTCAAAGTGGAGCTACAGCTGCCAGCCTATGCCACAGCCACAGCAACATGGGATCCAAGCTGCATCTGCGACCTATACCAAAGCTCACAGCAACACCAGATCCCTGACCCACTGAGCGAGGACAGGGATGGAACCTGTATCCTCATGGATACTAGTCAGATGTGTTTCTACTGCACCACAACAGGAACTCCCATTTTGCTTGTTTCTAATTCTAGCCATGCTTTGGTTTCCACTCCAAAGGGAAATTTAACATCAAAATTCCTGGGTTGAAACTGGCTTTCCTCTTCTTCTTCATTCCTCCTGAAATCAACTCCTCCTCGGGCTGGTCCTGGGCATCCATGGGAAGAGTTTCCATCTCCCTAAGAGTGTAACACTGGCCCTGGCCATCTCCCATCTGAGGCTTCTTGACATTACAGACACCAGACTGGCCCTGCAGGGAGAGTGAAAAGAGTGGAGGACACCAGAGAGTGACCCCGGGGTGGAGGTCCAGGAGAGGAGGTGAATGAAGAATGCTAGAGAAGTACCAAAAAGAGGAGAAAATATTCATTTTGAAGAGAAAAAGAACATGCCTTTCCTGAGTAAAAGCAGTACTAACTGCAGTTTCTTACAAAACTGTTTACGGATGGCTGCCCAATGTCACCCACACATTAACCATGATTCACATCGTTGGATTGGTCTAAGTCCCAGCTTGTGACTTGTCTTTTTCTTTTTTCCTGGTGTGTTTTAAAGAACAGAAGTTCTAACTATTAATGCTGGTGAACTTATCAAACATTTTCTCTTTGTATTGAGATTTTTATGTCTTGTTTAAAGAGGTTCCTCCCTGCTTTGCGTTTTTTTGTTTTGTTTTGTTTTGTTTTGCTTTGCTTTGCTTGCTTTTCAGGGCTTCGCCTGTGGCAAATGGAAGTTCCCAGGCTAGAGGTCTACTCAGAGCTATAGCTGTTGGCCTACACCACAGCCACGTCGATGGTGGATCTGAGCTGCATCTTCAACCTACACTACAGCTCACGGCAACACTGAGCGAAGCCAGGGATCGAACCCACATCCTCATGTATATTCATCAGGTTCATAACCACTGAGCCACAAGGGGAACTCCCCTGTTTTGCTTTTTTAAGTAATTAGTTTGTGAACCTCTTCCTCACTTAGACTGTGGTTTCCAGACTCAAGCTTGTCATGGTCTGTTTCCCTTTGTTGGTATCAACTCAGTGACACAGTTCACACAAAGGAAGGAAATACTCTAGCTATGAGATGCAGGGTAATAAATCATGGCTGATTAAAATTACCCTTATTATTTACCAAATGTTTAATAAGTCAAGGTACTGTGCCAGGCATTTTACGAAAGCTGCATCCCATCAATCTTGAGGATTACACATTTTATTTTATTTTATTTTATTTTAATTTTTATTTATTTATTTATTTATTTTTTTTTTTTGTCTTTTTGCTATTTCTTGGGCCGCTCCCGCGGCATATGGAGGTTCCCAGGCTAGGGGTCCAATCGGAGCTATAGCCACCGGCCTACGCCAGAGCCACAGCAACGCAGGATCTGAGCCGTGTCTGCAACCTACACCACAGCTCACGGCAATGCCAGATCCTTAACCCACTGAGCAAGGGCAGGGACCGAACCCGCAACCTCATGGTTCCTAGTCGGATTTGTTAACCACTGCGCCACAATGGGAACTCCGAGGATTACACATTTTACAGATGAGACTGAGACTCAACGAAATTTAAAATAAGTCACTAGGCAAGCCTTAATATAGTCATTATTATATATTAATAATTATGTTATATATTTATACATTATGTAATATATGAATATGTTCATTATTATATACCATGTATATTATATATTATATTGTATATATTATATAATAACATAGCCAATGTTATTATGTAATATATTGTATATATTAATATAGTCATTATTGAAAGCATAATTTTCTTTAAGAAAGGGTTTTCTGACTCAAATATCTATTTTGAGATAGAAGCCTTTTTTATTGAAACACTCCCAGGATTTAGATATAGTGGATATGTTTGTGTTGAGAGTAGCATCCTGTTTTCCTAACAATTAATGAAAAGTGATTATATGTTCATTTTGATGGGCCGTGTCTAAGGAACAGAATTGTGGGTTTGTCTTTACTACCAAGAGGCAGTTTGGAAAATATTTGTTCCAACAGGTAAATATGTGAAGCCTCAGAAAGGAAATTGGCTGTTGAGGATAGAATCTCCTGACAAATTCAATACCTTTGGGCCTCCCTGAGTTCTATCTAATATTCTCATATGCAGTGGCTAAGAAAAATTTCAGAGCAGAGATTTATCAGGTGTCTGTGTGTCCTAGGTGTTATTGTATAGGGAAAGCAGGAAGCAAATGAACACCTGGTAAAAACCTTTCATTCTCATCACCTATGGGAGTCATCAATTTCTTTTATCAAAAGAAAAAAATTGACCTTAGCCAAATCACTCGCTGTCTCTGTTCTTCAGTTTTCACATCTTTGGATAATAGATCTTAACCTTCCAGGACTGTGCTGAGAAAAATACTGAAATGTGCACATGAAATGCTTTAAGGACTATTAAGATAAAATGTAAGATACTATGAGAATTGCTTATTAAGTAGTACTGATAACACATAAGATTAGAATTTGTGTGTGTGTTCCGATATCCATATCTATGTATAATTTTGTACACAAATAATAACAACAGTAATATCTTCCATTTAAATTATATTTGGAATTCCTTGGAGGACTTTTATATCTGTCATTTCCTGGGAGGTGGACCAAGTGTTCTGCCTTTCCATGTTGCTCATGCAGATCTCTGTTTTCTCAAGCAAAGCAAGCCTCTCCTCTTTTGCAGTTTCTGTACCTTCTTGCTCTTGCCTTTCACCTCCAGGTCATTCTCTAAGACCTGTCATATATGTAACTTACACAAGTCCTTTCCTTTCCAACTTCTGAGAGCATCCTGAGGTTCAGCATGTGTGTGAAGGAACACACAGCAGTCCATGCCCTGATCCCATATGTCCCTTCAGCACTCAAGCACCCTGTTTTTAGAGAGCTACTTCCAAGGCCAGTCCTGGGCTTGGACATTGCTCCAGACTGCTCTGTCTGAAATCCCTAAGTCTAACAGTTCCCAATGGGACAGTGACATTCTTTACTTCCAGCTCTCTCATTTGCTTTCTCTCACCAAAGCTACTGCTTCAACTCGTCAGGACCTCCAGACATTTGCCTCCTCTCCTCCCACCTGGTTGAACTTCCTTCTTTTAACACCTAAGTTTACTTCTTGACTCCTTTGCTAGTTTCCTCTACCCCCTACCTTTTTTATTTGTGGCCCCCCAGTCCATTGTTCATGCCCCCCAATCTGCATCTTGCCAGCAATCTCTTTTTCCTCTATGTTCCAACCATAGGCACTCACGTGTTGATGGAGAAAACCAGGTAAGTATTTGTATGAAGTAGGGGTAGGACAAATCCATCTTTAACCTCAGCTGGACACTGCTGCCTCAGCTTCTTTACTGGTTTCTGGTCTATTTTCTTTCCCATCCAGACCAGTGATTATGAATATTTATCCCTTTCCAGAAGCATCTTCCATTACTTGCAGCTCTTCAACTGGCAAAATATGACCTTGCCAATGCTCCAACCTTCACATTTATCTACTCGTTACCCACTCTTACCTCTTTCCCTCCTTTTCAAAGGTTGAAATGACCTTCCTGTGTTCATTACTCATCACTCCAGCTTTTCTGACAATTTTATGCCCTCTGAGCTTCTCCAGAACCTCTACTTATTTTCTTTTTCTTTTCTAATTCCTCTAACCCTGAATATGCTCAAACATTGTATTTTACCAACTAATGAACATTCCCCACTCACCCTTATTTTTATATCCTTCTTTTTTTTTCTGTTGCTACTCTTTCATTCTATACCACTTTTTCTTCCATGGTCAAACTTCCCCCAGAGGTAATTTACACAAGGTGTCCTAATTAAGTAGTCTGTCCAGAGTTGTCATATAAATACCACAATCAAGAACAGTTCCTGAATTATTCTGGCATTTCATTTGATACTTCATTTTTATTTTTTTGTCTTTTTGCCTTTTTCTAGGGCCACACCCGCAGCATATGGAGGTTCCCAGGCTAGGGGTCTAATTGGAGCTGTAGCCACCGACCCATGCCAGGGCCACAGCAACGCGGGATCCAAGCCACGTCTGCAACCTACACCACAGCTCACAGCAATGCCGGATCCTTAGCCCACTGAGCAAGGCCAGGGATCGAACCCGAAACCTCATGGTTCCTAGTTGGATTCATTAACCACTGAGCCACAATGGGAACTCCCTTTTTTTTTTTTTTTTTTTTCTTTTAGGGCCGCAGGTATGGCATATGGAAGTTCCCAGGCTAGGGGTCCAGTCAGAGCTGGAGCTGCAGCTGCTGGCCTATACCGTAGCCACAGCAACAATGCCAGATCCAAGCTATGTCTGCAACATACACTGCAGCTCACAGCAAAGCCAGATTCTTAACTGACTGAGCAAGGCCAAGGATTGAACCCATGTCTGCATGAATACTAGTTGTGTTTGTTACTGCTGAATCACAGCAGAAACTCCCATTTGATGCTTTATTTAGTCATTTTCTTCTTCTGTGTTGACATCTTACCTTATTCCATAAGGATGTTTGCTTTGGATAAGTATGTGAACATACTGCTTTGACCAATGATGAGAAATGGTATCAGAGCACTCACTGTGAAACCTCATGGAGGAAACAAGAACTTAAGGATAGTGATGGGAATTGTGGGGAAATAGAGATTCCTCATTACCTCATTACCAGATATGAAATTCTTCAAGAAATAGTGCATTAAAAATAAAAAGGATAGTCAGAATAAATGTGCCTATTTTCATAGATGAAATACAAATAATTTTTGCACTCAGGATTTCAAAAACCACCAGACAGTGAGTTCTGGATAATGTGTCAGTCAAGAGTAAACACAGATGTCAGGGGAAGCCTTGTCTTTAGTTTATCCTGGCTTAAAACCAGAGAGCAACTGGGAGTTGATGAACTTTGGTTCTTGCTTCATAATAGGAAAGAGTGCAATTAGATGAACCTTCTCCTCTATTGACAGAAATTACTGAGATTTATGGTATTATGAGGGGACATGGGGGACCTTTTACTGATAGCAGGTATCAAGTTACCCTGATGATATTCCTGGTCACCTCATGTCTGGGTGTGGAGAATGGTATGTTTGCTGTTAGACAAGGTGCCTGAGGGATACTAATTTGGTATGCCTAATTTAGTGCGTCTAGATGCTGCAAAGGCGCAATTCGAAAGAACAAGCTCAGAAAGAAATGACTAGAAAGTAATTCAAAATAAAAATAATTTTTAATTAAAAATTTTATTTTTTATTGAAATATAGTTGGTTTCCACTGTTGTATTAGTTTGAAGTATAGAGCAAAGTGATTCTGTTATACATACATATTTTCAGATTCTTTTCCCTTATAGGTTATTATAAAACATTAAGTATAATTTCCTGAGCTATAACTCAGTAGGTATATTATATACAGTAGTGTGTATCTGTTAATCCCAAACTCCTCATTTATCCCTCTACCCTCCTTCCCCTTTAGTAACTCTAAGTTTGTTTCCATGTTTGTGGGTCTATTTCTATTTTGAACATTTGAACATGTTGCTGCAGGTGCCATTATTTCATTTTTATGGCTGAGTAATTGTGTAAATATATCACATCTTCTTTATCCATTCATCTGTTGGTGGACATTTAGGTTGCTTCCATGTCTTGGCTATTGTAAACAGTGCTGCAAGGATCTACTGCTTCCTTCATTGTAGATTAATTGGTACATAGGTGCATGGGTTTACTTCTGGGCTTTCTAACCTGTTCCAGTCATCTATAGGTCTGTTTTTGTGTACTGTTTTGATGAATGTTGCTTTGTAAGTACAATATGAAGTCAGAGAGCCTATTTCCTCCAGCTCAACTTTTCATTCCCAAATTGTTTTTGCTATTCAGAGACTGTTGTGTTTACATACCCATTTAAACAGATTTTGTTCTAGTACGTGAAAAATGCCATTGGTAATTTGATAGGGATTGCATTTAATATATGGTTTCCCTTGAGTAGTATAGTCATTTTGACAATATTGATTTTTCTAATCCAAGAATATATATATTTTTTATTTATTTATTTTTTTGTCTTTTTGCCATTTTCTTGGGCCACTCTCGTGGCATATGGAGGTTCCCAGGCTAGGGGTCCAATCGGAGCTGTAGCCACCAGCCTACACCAGAGCCACAGCAACGCTGGATCCGAGCCGCGTCTGCAACCTACACCACAACTCACGGCAACGCCGGATTGTTAACCCACTGAGCAAGGGCAGGGACCGAACCCGCAACCTCATGGTTCCTAGTCGGGTTTGTTAACCACTGTGCCACGATGGGAACTCCCTAATCCAAGAATATTGTATATCTTTCCATCTGTGTCATCTTAGATTCTTTCATCCAGCATCTTATAGTTTTCAGAGTACAGGTCTTTTGTTGCCTTAGATAAGTTTATTCCTAGGTATTTTATTCTTTTTGATGTGATGGTAAATGGATCTGTTTCCTTAATTTCTCATTCTGATCTTTCATTGTTAGTGTATAGAAGTGCAACAGTTTTCTTTGTATTAATTTTGTACCCTACGACTTTGCTAAATTCATTGATGAGTTCTAGTAGTTTTCTGGGAGCATTTTAGGATTTTCTGTATCAAATCATGTCATCTGCAAACAGCAACATTATTCTTATTTTCCATTTTGGATTCCTTTTACTTCTTTTTCTTCTTTGACTGGTGTGACTCGGACTTCCAGCACTGTGTGGAATAAAAGGGGTGAGAGTGGACATCCTTGTCTTATTCCTGACCTTGAAGGAAATTGTTTCAATTTTTCACATCTGAATATGATATCAGCCGTGAGTTTGTCATATATGGCCTTTATTATGTTGAGGTGTGTTCCCTCTATGTCCTCTTTCTGGGGAGTTTTTACCATAAATGTATATTGAATTTTATCAAAAGCTCTTTCTGTATCTATTGAGATGATACTATGGTTTTTATTCTTCAGTTTGTTAATGTGGTTATCACACTGATTGATTTGCAGATATTGAAAAATCCTTGCATCTCTGGAATAAATCCCACTTGATCTTGGTATATGATCCTTTTAATGTGTTGTTAGAATTGGTTTGCTAATATTTTGCTAAGGATTTTTGCATCTATGTTCATCAGTGATATTGGCTTGTGATTTTCTTTTTCTGTGGTATTTTTTTCTGGTTTTGGTATCAGTGTGATGGTGGCCTCATAGAACAAATTTGGGAATGTTCCTTCTGAAATTTTTCAGAATAGTTTCAGAGATATAGGTATTAATTCTTTTCTAAATATTTGGTAGAATTCACCTGTGAAGCTGTCTGGTTCTGGGCTTTTGTTTGTTGGAAGTTTTTAAATCATAGATTCAACTTAAGTACTTATAATTCATCTGTTCCTATTTTCTATTTCTTCTTGGTTCAGTCTTAAGAGATTGTATCTTTCTAAGAATCTGTCCATTTCTTCTAGGTTGTCCATTTTATTGACATATAGTTGCTTGTAGTAGTCGCTTATGATCCTTTGATCACAGAAATATGATGCATTTGTGAGTTCTTTTTCATTTCTAATTGTATTGATTTGGGCCCTCTCCCTTTATTTCTTGATGAATCTGGCTAAAGTTTTACCAGTTTTCTTTATCTTTTCAAATAACTAGCTTATAGTTTCATTGATATTTCCTATTGTTTTCTTAGTCTCTATTTCATTTATTTCTGCTCTGATCTTTATGATTTCTTTCTTTCTACTCACTTTGGGCTTTGCTTGTACTTCTTTCTCTCATTGATTTAGGTATAATGCTAGAGTAAAGTTGAAAAATAAAACAAGGAGTTCCCATCATGGCACAGTGAAAATGAATCCGACTAGTAACATGAGGTTGTGGGTTCAATCCCTGGCCTCACTCAGTGGGTTAAAGATCTGGCATTGCTGTGAGCTGTGGTGTAGGTCACAGACAGGGCTCAGATCTGGTGTTGCTGTGGCTCTGGCATAGGCCAGCAGCAACAGCTCCAATTGCACCCCTAGCCTGGGCACCTCCATATGCTATGGCTGTAGCCCTAAAAAGACAAAAAAGAAAAAAAAAAAGAAAAAGAAAACAAAATACTGAAATTTAACATCATGGGTAAAAACTAAGTGGCCTCAGTTCATGAAACTGTAAACAATAGTTTTAAATATTGCACTCCTTTAGTTTTATAAAACCATGTACATGTTACTCAGGTTTTCAAAAGCATTAAATATAGATCATTTTTTGATTCTCATTATCAAATTTAATTTTAAGATTCCAAGATTACTCTTTCCTCATATGAAAATTTCAGAAAAAATGCTTGGCAACTTTATTAAAGTGAAGATTTCATTCTTGATAAAATTATTGTTTTTCAATAATTGCAAAAGGTAATAATTGCAACTAATTGAGGTGTATATTTGTTTTTCTTAGTAAGTTTACTGACTGTGACATACATTACTTCATCAGGGCCACCAGCCTTCCACTAAACTCTAGTTATTGAATACCAGTTATAGAAATTCCAGCTAAGATTGCAT
Source organism: Sus scrofa (assembly GCF_054392235.1). Taxonomy (NCBI): domain Eukaryota; kingdom Metazoa; phylum Chordata; class Mammalia; order Artiodactyla; family Suidae; genus Sus; species Sus scrofa. The sequence continues at coordinate 51,347,367 of NC_139387.1, read as the reverse complement.
GAGAAAAACAAAAACAGACAGTTTCTCAATGGCAGAGACACATTTGAACATTTTAGTTTAGTGTGCATTATTTTCTTCAACCTAGAAAGGAATATCATCTAGAGAAAAATGAAATGAGAACTATCACTAAAACAGTCACCTTTATATTAACAACTGTAATAATTGAACAGAAAATCTGAAATATATAACTGTTCTCAACAAACCTGAGGAAATGAGGCTGTAAATATAATATATATAAAATATAGGTGTGGTGCCCTTGTCCCAGATCATAATTTAGTGTGCAATCATTAGGCTCTTTTGATTCTGCATTAACTGCTCTGTGTTCATCTTGGCTTTTATCTATGTCAATACCATAGACAATGGCAAAAGGGAAATTGTATGTGACTCAACTGAATACTTTTTCAGAGAAAAAAATGATAAATTTGGTTGTTGAGGGAACAGAAACTAGGTTAAATTATTCTTTAACAAATAAGCCATAAGTTTTATTTAGCCACCCTGGATTCCTATCCTTCAGCAACTTGGTTATTCAAGACAGACTTACACATGGCACTTACCTCACAACATGAAGTGACGATCAACCTTACCTAGAGTCAAAGAGCTTTCTGAAGGGTAGTCAATATAAAAACACTCTGGCTAAGAGCCTGAGGACATTTATGGTTGATGCAATAATGAATGGAACCACAGCATTTAGAGACAATGTTTGAGTGCCTTCATGGGTCACCCCAGACCTTCAGACACTTGGTGCAAATCTCATGAGTCTTACTTATTTCAGTCTTTTGGCAGCATTGGATCCAGGGTAAAAATATAGGTGGACGCGTGTTGCATAAATTCCAAGAAATGCCAGAGCAAATAACAGAGCTGGCCATGGTTGTGATCTTGATTAGATATTCTTAGGGGAGGTCCAGTTCCTTCTTCTTTTCTCCCTCCCTATTTCCCTCTCTTTCTTCCTTTCTTTCTCTCTCTCTCTCCCCTCCCTCCATCCCTCTTTTTCTTTCTTTCTTTCTCTCTCTCTCCCTCCCCTTCCTTCCTTCCTTCCTTCCTTCCTTCCTTCCTTCCTTCCTTTTGTCCTTTCTTTGTCTCTTTCTTTTCTCTCTTTCTCTCTTTCTCTCACCACACTTACAGCATATGAAAGGTTCTAGGATAGGGGTGGAGTTGGAGCTGCAGCTCCAGGCTGATGCCACAGCCACAGCAACATCAGATCCCAGCTGTACCTGCAACCTACTCTAGAGCTTTTAGCAATGCTGGATCCTTGAGCGAGGCCAGGGATCGAACCCACATCCTCACGGACGCTATGTTGGGTCCTTAACACACTGAGCCACAATGGGAACTCTTCTGCTCCTATTTCTACTTTTATGAGAACTTCTTATGTTTCAAATGCTTCTGTGGAAAAACATGAATAGGAGGATACCACTGCAGAGAACCTGTTAACCTCCTAGTGGCATCTCTGCAGACAAAAACTGAGATATAACCATTTTTTCTGTGGGTAATGTAGGCAGGACTATCCTAGGGTCTTCTCCTATAGTTGCATAAGTTATAAGGTATTTGCAAATGATAAAAATGGTGATGGGGTTGAGAAAAGTATTCACATATTATTCCTATGACAACTAGCTGAGCTATCATTATATTCACACATTCATAGATCTTGGCACTGGATAGAACCTCAAGTGGGCATTTGCTCTGGGCTCTAGAAGGTATTATTATGCTCATTCTGTAGTTATGTCGTAGAATTTCCCCAACATTACATGTAATCATTAACTTTATAATTAAATAGCAATTGTAATGTAAGCCAGAAAAATTCAGCAACCGTATTTCTGTCCAGAAAACTGGTTACCTTTATGAATAAGAGCCATGCAAAAATAAGTAAAATTGAGTTTGCCTATATTGTTGATGTGACAGAGGTATATGGCAATACAAAAACAATGGATAATCTACACCTTGCCTCCAAAATTTCAAATGTAGATAGTGACTCCGTGGGACCTATTGCTCAGGATCTGACACATGGGAGCTAAAACAATGATTTTCATCCGGTGGTCAGTGGGAAATTAATGACCCTCAGAAATTGTGGTCTAAATGGATGCCAGTCTCTCATAACAATTAGAACAATATAAATAACTATAAAAATTATTCTCAGTAACATTGATTTCCATTACTGCTACTCTTTTATATTCTTAAAATGTACATTAAGTGATAAATGTTTTTAAAGTATGCCTATAAAATAAATGTTTTTCTTAGGATAAAATGGGAAGACAGTTTTATTTTTATACCATGTTGAGGCTCAGGTTTTTTGATATTGCTTTTTGGAATGCAGGATATAATAACTAGAGAAACCTTTCTAGAAACTTCTTGAAGGAGTTCTCTTGTGGCTTAGCAGGTTAAGGATCTCACATTGTCACTGCTTGGGCTCTGGTTACTGCTGTGACAGAAGTTTGATCCCTGGCCCAGGGAACTTTTGCATTCTGTAGGCATGGCCAGAAAACAAAAGATAGAAACTTCTTGAAAAATTGTCTTTCTTTGCTGACAAGAGGTAGCTTGATTTACTTGCTTGTTGAATTTGTAAAATTATTTCACTGATGAATTTCCTATGGGTGGCTTAAACAACAGAAATGTATTTTCTCACAGTTCTGGAGATTAAATGCCCAGGATAAAGATGTTGGCAGGATTGGCTCTTTCTGAGGGCTGCGAAGGAAGGATCTGTTCTCTCTTTGGCTTGTGGATAGCCATCTTCCTTCTGTATCTTCACATCATCTGCCTTCTGCATGTGTCTGCATCCAGAGTGCCTTTTTTCATGAGACTATCAGTCATATTAGATTAGGGTCCACTCTGATAACCTGATTTTAGCATAGTTAAAGAGGGTAAAGACCCTGTATCCAAATATGGTGACTATATTTGGGCATTAATCATTTAATATTTGGAGTTCCCGTTTCATCTCAGTGGAAACATTTCTGACTAGTATCCATGAAGATGCGGGTTCGATTCCTGGCCTTGCTCCCTGGGGTTAAAGATCTAGTGTTGCCATTAGATTTGGTGTAGGTCGCAGATGTGGCTCAGATCCCACATTTCTGTGAAGGCTGGCAGCTGCAGCTCCGATTCCACTCCTAGCCTGGGAACCTCCATATGCTGTAGATGCAGCCCTAAAAAAGCAAAAAAAAAGTCAGTATTCAATTTTGAATTCAGCCCATAACACAGGAATTTTCCTCCCTCTCTCCCTTCCTTCCATCCTTTCTTTTTTTACTTTTTTCCCTCTTTCTATTTTAAAAAATGTTTTGGGGGCTGTACATATCACCAAGCACATATTAAGAAATATATGTACCTCTGTGTTAGTTTGCTAGGGCTACTGTAACAAAATAGCAAAACTTGGGGTTTTATATAACAGAAATTTAATTTTTCGCAGTTCTAGAGGCCAGAAGTCTGCAATCAAGGTATTCACATGTTTGATTTCCTCCGAGCCTCTCTCCTTGGCTTGCAGATGCCCACCTTCTTGCTGTGTCCTCAAATGATCTTTGTATATGGGTGAACACACGTACATACACAGATGAACGCACATGTCCTGGGTATCTGCATTTCCTTTTCTTATAAGAACATCAGTCATATTAAATTAGGACCCACCCTAAAGACTTCATTTTTTAAATTTATAGTTAGGATACATATGTGTGTATACATATGTGTATAATATATATAATATATATACATATTTGTATAATATATATAATTTATATAGTATATAATATGTAATAATATAATATATATAACACACACATATATATTATGTATAATGTAATATATAATATACATATGTGTATTATATATAATGTATATGTTAGCTCTTCTATATATATAATATATATACATATGTGTATACATATGTGTATAATATATATAATTTATATAGTATTATATAAATATATAATATATAATGTATTATATATAATGTAATATATAATATACATATGTGTATTATATATAATATCTATAACATATGTTAGCACTTCTCTAATATATATGTGTGTGTATAATATATATCATTATATTATGGTAATAATATATCATATTATTTTCCATTATGAATTTTTATTACTCACTTGAAAAGTATGTGTATTCTGTGCTTTTGGATGGAATGTCCTATAAATATCTATTAAGTCCATCTGGTTTAATGCTTCATTCAGGGCCTGTGTTTCCTTATTGATTTTCTGTCTGGTTGATCTGTCCATTGCTGTAAGTGGGGTGTTAAAGTCCCCCACTATGATTGTGTTATGGTTGATTTGTCCTTTTAAGGTTATTAACAATTTCCTTATATATTGTGGTGATGTTGGGTGCGTATATATTTAATTCTTTATATTTTCTTCTTGGATTGATGCTTTGATCATTAGGTAGTGATCTTCCTTGTCCGTTAAAATATTCTTCATTTTAAAGTCTATTTTGTCTGCTATGAGTATTGCTACTCCAATTTTCTTTTGATTCCCTTTTGCATGGAGTATTTTCTTCCATCCTCTCGCTTTCAAGTTGCATGTGTCTCTAGAAGTTTAGTGGGTCTCTTGAAGACAGCATATATATGGGTCTTGTTTTTGTATCCATTCATCCAGTGTATATCTTTTGGTTGGGATATTTAGTCCATTAACATTTAAGGTAATTATTGATATGTATGTTCTTGTTGCCATTTTATTAATTGCTTTGGATTTGTTTTTGTTGCTCTCTTTTCTTCCCTTCTTTACTTGTTCTCTCCTTGTGTGGCTTGATGACTATCTTTAGTGTTGTATTTGAGTTGATTTTTCTTATTTGTGTATCAATTGTAGATTTTTGGTTTGCAGTTATTCTGAAGTTTTGATGTAAGAGTCTATATGTATATGAGATTGTTTTAAGTCGTTGGTCTCTTAATTGCAAGTGCATTTCCAATGTCCCACATTTGTACCCTCCTCTTCTCACGATTTCTGATTTTGGTGGTGTAATTGTGCATGGTTGATTTTGTATCTTTACTGTATATATACCTTTACTGGTGAGCCTTGTCATTTGTTGTATTTTTGTTTCCTGTTGCTGTCTTTTCTTTTCTGCCCAGAGGTGTTCCTTTAGTATTTGTTGTAAAGCTGGTTTAGTGTTGCTGAATTCTCTCAGCTTTTGCTTATCTGTGAAGCTTTTGATTTCGCCTTCAAATCTGAATGAGAGCCTTGCTGGGTAAAGTAATCTTGGTTGGAGGTTTTTTCTTTTCATCATATTAAATATAGTTAAATATATCATGCCAATCCCTCCTGGCCTGCAGAGTTTCTGTTGAGAAATCTGCTGATAACCTTATCAGGGTTCCCTTGTATGTAATTTGTTTCTTTTCCCTAGCTGCTTTCAAGATTTTCTCTTTGTCTTTAGTTTTGGTCAGTTTGATTAATATGTGTCTTGGGGTGTTCCTTCTTGGGTTTATTTTATATGGTACTCGTTGAGCTTCCTGGATTTGAGTGCATAGTTCCTTTCCAATATTAGGGAAGTTTTCAGCCGTTAGCTCCTAGAATATTTTTTCTGTCCCCTTCTCTCTCTCTTCTCCTTCTGGCACCCCTATAATACGGACGTTTGTGCATTTAATGTTGTTCCAGAGTTCTCTGAGACTCTCTTCATTGGTTTTCAATCTTTTTTTTCTTTTCTGTTCCACATCCGTAATTTCCACTAATCTGTCCTCCACCTCGCTTATTCATTCTTCTGCCTCCTGTATTCTGCTGTTGACTGCTTCTAATGAATTTTTTACTTCAGTTATTGTATTTTGCATCTCTTCTTGTGTAAGTTTTGTATCTTGTATCTCTTTGCTCAGTGTTTCCCGTAAGTTATCCCTCTTTGCCTCCAGTTTATTTCCAGTGTTTTGCATCATCTTCAGCACCAACAGTCTAAGGTCTTTTTCCTGGAGGCTCAGAATCTCCTCATCGCTTAGCTTATTTTCTGGGGTTTTTTCTTTCTCCCTCATCTGAGTTATAGTTCTCTGTCTTTTCATTTTTATAGGTTTTTGGTGTGGTGACCTTTTTACAGATAATAGAGTTGTGACCTCTCTTACCTCTGGTGTCTGCCCCCCTTGTGGCTGAAATTGATACTGAGGCTTGCTGTAGGCTTCCTGATGGGAGGGACTGATGCCTGCCCACTGGTAGGTGGGGCTTATTCTTCTCCCTCTGGTGGATGGGGCTTTGTTTCTGGGTGAGATTAGAGGTGGCTGTGTGCCTGAGGGGTCTTTAGGCAACCTGTTTCCTGATGGGTGGGGCTATGATCCCACCTGGATTGTTGTTTGGCCTGGGGCTTCTCAGTGCCAGTGAGTGGGCCCAGATTCTCCCAAAATGGCTACCTCCATAATAGGAAACTCCCAGTGCTTCCCTCTCTCACTTCCCCCTTGGCAAACATAACTCTAGTCTTTTTATCTGTGTGTCTATTTTTGTTTTATAAATATGTTTATTTGAGTCATTTTTTAGATACCATATATAAGTTATATCGTATGTTATTTGTCTTTCTCTTTCTTACTTCACTTGGTATGATAATCTTTAGTTACATTCATATTGCTGTAAATGGCATTATTTCATTCTTTTTAATGTCTGAGTAATGTTCCATTGTGTATACGTTCCACTTAATCCATTCATCTTTTGATGGACATTTAGATTTCTTCCACGTCCTGGTTATTGAAAATAGTATTTCTGTGAACATAGGAGTGCATGTATCTTTTCAAATTATTGTTTTGTCTGGTTATATGCCCAGGAGTAGAATTGCTAGATCATATGGCAACTCTATTTTTAGTTTTTTTAGGAATTCCTCCCTATCATAGTGGCTATACCAGTTTACACTTGCACTAACAGTGTGAGAGGGTTCCCTTTTCTATATACCCTCTCCAGCATTTATTATTTCAGACTATTTAATAATGGCCATTTGACCTATTTGAGGTGGTACATAATTGCAGTTTTCTTTTTTTTTTTTTTTTTTTGCCTTTTTATCTTTTCAGGGTTGCACCCATGGCATATGGAAGTTCCCAGGCTAGGGGTTGAATTGGAGCAACAGATGCCAGCCTACACCACAGCCACAGCAACATAGGATCCAAGCTGCATCTGCAACCTATGCCACAACTCATGGCAATGCCATGATCCATAATGCACTGAGCAGTGCCAGGGATCAAACCCACGTCCTCATGGATATTATTTGGGTTCGTTGACCACTGAGCCATCATGGGAAATCTTTATTGCACTTTTCATTTGCATTTCTCTAATAATTAGCAATGATGATCATCTTTCATGGGCTTATTGGCCATCTATAAGATGTTTTTGGACAAATCTCGATTTTGGTCATCTACCCATTTTGTGATTAGGTTGCTTATTTTTTTGTTATTGAAATATATAAGCTGTTTATATATTTAGGGATTTTAAAAAATCTTTTATTTACGTGTGTATTTTTTTCTACTGTACAACATGGTGACCCAGTTACACTTATATATGTATACATTCCTTTTTCTGACTTTACATCTCCATCATGAATGACTAGACAGATTTCCAAGTGCTACACAGCAGGATTCCATTACTAATCCATCCAAAGGCAACATCTGGATCTATTTAGCCCAAGCTCCCCGGTCCTCCCACACCCTCCCCTTCCCATTTGCAACCACAAATCTATTCTCCAAGTCCATGATTTTCTTTTCTGTGGAAAGATTCCTTTGTGCCATATTTTATATTCCAGATATAAGTGATATCATATGGTATTTGTCTTTCCCTTTCTGACTTACTTCACTCAGTATGAGAGTCTCTAGTTCCATCCTTGTTGCTACAAATGGCATTCTTTTGTTCTTTTTTTCTGTCTGAGTAGTATTCCATTGTGTATATATACATGAAATCTTCTTAATCCAATCATCTGTCAATGGACATTTGGTGTGATTCCATGTCTTGGCTATTGTGAATAGTGCTGCAATGAACATAAGGGTGCATGTGTCTTTTTTAAGGGGAGTTTTGCCTGGATATATGCCCAAGAGTGGGATTGCTGGGTCATATGATAGTTCTATGTATAGTTTTCTAAGGTACCTCCCTCCACACTGTTCTCCATAATGGTTATACCACCTTACACACCCACCAATAGTGCAGGAGGGTTCATTTTTCTCCACACCCCTTCCAACATTTGTGATTTGTGGACTTATTAATGATGGCCATTCTGACTGGTGTGAGGTGGTATCTAATGGTAGTTTTGAATTGCATTTCTCTAATAATCAGGTATGTTGAGCATATTTCAAATGCTTGTTGGCCATCTGTATATCTTCCTTGGAAAAATGTCTATTTAGTCCTTTTGCCCATTTTTCAATTGGGTTGTTGGCTTTTTTTGCTGTTGAGTTGTATAAGTTGCTTTTATACTCCAGAGATTAAGCCCTTGTCAGTTGCATCATTTGAAAGTATTTTCTCCCATTCTGTAAGTTGTCTCTTTGGTTTCCTTTGCTGTGCAAAGGCTTGTCAGTTTGATTAGGTCCCCTTGGTTTATTTTTGCTCTTATTTCTGTTACTTTGGGAGACTGACCTAAGAAAACATTTGTAAGGTTGATGTCAGAGAATGTTTTGCCTATGTTCTCTTCCAGGAGTTTGATGGTGTCTTGTCTTATATTTAAATCTTTAAGCCATTTTGAGTTTATTTTGGTACATGGTGTTAGGGTGTGTTCTAGTTTCATTGATTTGCATGTAGCTGTCCAGGTTTCCCAGCAATACTTGCTGAAAACACTGTCTTTTTCCCATTTTATGTTCTTGTCTCCTTTGTCAAAAATCAATTGACCATAGGTGTCTGGATTTATTTCTGGGTTCTCTATTCTGTTCCATTGGGCTGTCTGTCTGTTTTGGTACCCATATCACACTGTCTTGACTGTGGCTTTGTAATGTTGCCTGAAGTCTGGGAGAGTTATGCCTCCTGCATGGTTTTTGTTCCTCAGAATTGCTTTGGCAATTCTGAGTCTTTTGTGGGTCCATATAAATTTTTGGATTGTTTGTTCTAGTTCTGTGAAAAATGTCATGGGTAATTGGATAGGGATTGCATTGAATCCATAGATTGCTTTGCATAGTGTGGCTATTTTTGCAATATTAATTTTTCCAACCCAGGAGCATAGGATATCTTTCCATTTCTTTACATCTTCTTTAATTTCCTTGATTAATGTTTTACAGTTCTCAGCATATAAGTCCTTTACCTCCTTGGTCAGGTGTATTCCCAGGTATTTGACTTTTTGGGATGCAATTTTAAAAGGTATTGTGTTTCTGTATTCCTTTGCTAATATTTCATTGCTGGTATACAGAAATGCAACTGATTTCTGAATGTTAATCTTATATCCTGCTACTTTGCTAAATTTGTTGATCAATTTAAGTAGTTTTTGGGTTGAGTCCTTAGGGTTTTCTATGTATAGTATCATGTCATCTGCATACAGTGACAGTTTTACCTCTTCTCTTCCTATTTGGATGCCTTTTATTTCTTTTGTTTGTCTGATTGCTGTGGCTATGACTTCCAGTATTATGTTGAATAACAGTGGTGATAGTGGGCATCCTTGTCTTGTTCCCTTAGGAAATTAAGCCCTTGTATTTTCATTTTGTTTATTGTTTCCTTTGGTATACAAGAATTTATATGTCTGATTAGCCCCCATTTGTTTATTTTTGCTTTTATTTCAGCAGCCTTGGGAGACCATCCTAAAATAAAAACATTGGTAGAATTCACGTCAGAGAATATTTTGTACTATATTCTCTCCTAGAATTTTTGTGATGTCTTGTCTTATATTTAAGTTTTTAAGCCATTTTGAGTTTATTTTTGTGTATGGTGTAGGGTGTATTCCAACTTCATTGATTCACCTGCAGCTGCCCAACTTTCCAACACCACTTGCTGAAGAGACTGTCTTCTCCCAATTGTATAGTCTTGCCTCATTTGTCGAAGATTAATTGTCCATAGGTGTATGCGTTTATTTCTGGACCCTCTCTATTCAGTTCCATTGATTCATATGTCTGTTTTTATGCCAATATCACACTGTTTTGGTTATTGTAGCATTATAGTATTGTCTGAAGTCTGGGAGAGTTGTACATTCAGCTTTGTTCTTTTTCCTCAGGATTTCTTTGGCAGTTCTGGGTCTCTTATGGTTCCATATAAATTTTAGGACTCCTTTTTCTTGTACTGTGAAAAATGCCATGGGTTATTTGATAGGCATCATGTTAAATCTGTAGATTGCTTTGGGTAGTGTGGCCATTTTAACAATATTAATTCTTCCAGTATAAGAGCCTGGGATTTCTCTCCATTCCTTTGAATAATCTCCAGTTTCCTCTACTAATGATTTGTTGTTCTTAGCATATAAGTCTTTCACCTCCTTGGTAGGGTTTATTCCTAAGTGTTTAACTTTTTTGATGTGATTTTAAAAGAGGTTGTTTATGTTCCCTTGCTTAAATTTCATTGTTTGTGCAAAGAAACATAACCAATTTTTATGTGTTAGTCTTGCATCCTGCTACCCTGCTGAATTCATTTATCAGTTCTAGCAGTTTTTGCATGGAATCTTTAAGGTTTTCAATATATAATATCATGTCATCCGCATATAATGACAGCTTTACCTTTTCCATACCAATTTGATTATATTTTATTTCTTTTTCTTGTCTGATTGTTATGGCTAGGACTTCCAATACCATGTTAAAGAGAAGCAGTGAGAGTGGCCATCCTTCTCTTGTTCCAGATTTTAGTGGAAAGGCTATCAGTTTTTCACAGTTTAATATTATGTTGGCTGTGAGTTTGTCAAAAATAGCTTTTATTCTGTTGAGAAATATTCCCTCTATACCCACATTCATAAGGGTTTTTGTCATGAATGGATGTTGAATTTTATCAAATATTTTTTCTGAATCAGTTGAGATGATCATATGGTTGTTTTCTTTTCTTTTGTTGTGTGGTGTATCGCCTTGACTGATTTGCATTTGTTGAATCATGCTTGTGGCCCTGGAAGGAATCCAACTTGGTCATGGTGTATGATTTTTTTATGTGTTGTTGGATTCAGTTATGTACTGAATCCTAGAGTGTGTTCCATGTGCACTTGAAGAATGTGTATTCTGCTGTTTCTAGATGTAATGTCCTAAAAATACCAATTAAATCTAACTGTTCTATTACATTATTTAGTTTCTCTGTTGCTTTATTGATTTTCTGTCTTGAAGATTTATCCATTGATGACAATGGGGTGTTAGTATCCTATTATTGTGTTCCTGTCACTTTCTCCCTTTATGTCTCTTAGTATCTGATTTTTATATTTGGTTGCTCCTATATTGGGTATATATTTATTGCAATTTTCAACCTTGTTTGCCATTGATTTTATATTTCTTCTTTTCTTCTTTTTCTTTTTACTTTTGTAGTTTTGATGATTTTCTTTTGTAATATGCTTATTTTTTCTTCTTCTTGTTTTTTGTGAATCTGTTATATTTTTTTTATTTGTAGTTGCCCTGTTTTTCACGTATGTTGACCCCTTCCTATATCTGCTTGCTTTTAGGCCGGTAGTCATATAGGCTGAACACATTCTAGAAAAAAAATTCTGCATTTTTTTTACCCTCCTCCCCTACATTTTATGGTCTTGATGTCCTCTTTTACATCTTTATGTTCATCCTTTTGAAGTTCATTGTTGTTATCATAGCTTTCAATTTTTTTTTTAATTTTTCAAAACTCTGTATGCTGGCTTATTTAAGTGATTTACTTTCTAATTGTGATTTTTCTCAATCTTCTATCTTCTTACTTCTTTCCTATTTAGAGGAGACCTTTCAATATTTCTTTTAGAATGAGTTTCGTGTTGCTGTGTTTTTTTGTTTGTTTGTTTTGTTTTGTTTTTTAGTTTTTGCTTGTCTGAGAAATTCCTTCTCTCTCTTTCCAGTCTAAATGATAATCTTCTTGGGTAGAGTATCTTAGATTACAGTTTTCCCTTTCAGGACTTTGAATATATCTTGACACTCCTTTGTCACCTAGAGTGTCCCTGTAATCAGCTGACAGTCTATGAGGGTTCCCTTGTAGTTAACTCTTTGTTTTTCTCTTGATGCCTTTAGAATCCTCAATTTTTAACTTTTTCCATTTTTATTATAATACAGTGTTTTGTAGGTCAGTTTGGTTTATATTGTTTGGGACCCTCTGTTTTTCCTATAGTTGGATATCTGTTTCTTTCTTTAGGTTTGGGAAGTTTTCAACCATAACTTCTTCAAATACATTTGCAATCCCCTTTTCTCTTTCTTCTCCTTCTAAGATCCCTATTATGCATAGATTGGCATGTTATATATTACCCCATAGGTCTCATACTACTTTCGTTTATCGTTTTGTTTTGTTTTGTTTTATTTTGTTTTTGTCTTTTTGCCATTTCTTGGGCCGCTCCTGCATCATATGGAGGTTCCCAGGCTAGGGGTCAAATCGGAGCTGTAGCTGCCAGCCTACACCAGAGCCACAGCAACGTGGGATCTGAGCCACGTCTGCAAGCTACACCATAGCTCACGGCAACGCCAGATCCTTAACCCACTGAGCAAGGGCAGGGATCGAACCCGCAACCTCATAGTTCCTAGTAGAATTCGTTAGCCCCTGAGCCATGACAGGAACTCCTACTTTCATTTTTTTTTTAATTTGGGTTTTTGTCTGTTGTTCTGATTGGTGATTTCAACATTCTATCTTCCAAATCACTTGTTTGTTCTTCTGCAATTCTGCTATTTATTGCCTTTTGCTCAGTTTTCGTCTCTGTAAATGAATTTTCTAATTTCCTTGGCTTCTCCTTATGGTTCCTAGTTTTCTTTTACAGGAATCTGCATTTCTGTCAATAGCCTTTCTTAATTTCTTCAGTATTTTCATCATCATCTTTTTGAACTCAGTGTTTATTAGAATGAAGAAGTCTGTTTCACAGCTCTTTCAGAGGAATTCTCTTGATCTTTTGATTGAGAGTGGTCCCTCTGCTTCTTCATTTTACCTGTGTTTCTCTATGAATTTAGGAGAAACAGTTATCTCCTGTGGTCTTGAAGGGCTATTTTTATGTGGAAATATCCCTATGTAGCTTGCATGGGTTTAATATTTTTGGTGTGGGTGCACGGGCTAGTATAAATGCCTACCACTTCTTTCTTCAGTATATACTGGCCATTGTCCCTTTGATAGGAGGTGTGACTGGTATTGTGGTGACCACAACCTGCACGAGATATTCAGTGGGGCCTCCTCTTTGTTCTGTGGTTGTCACTGCCCTATTAGGGTCAGGGTCTGCTCCCTAGTTATTGGAGTAAAAGCCCCCAACAGTTGTTTCTGAAACAAACTGTAGTTGTTTCTGAGTTGCATTTCTGAGCTATGATGTGAGGTAGATGGGATTAGAGTGTTCCAAATAGGAGAGGAGTCACTGAGTGTTCTTCCACTGGAGCTGATCACTGGTGAGTATGCTCTGTTGTGTCAACTTTCAGCTGTTTTGTGGGTTCACAAAATAAAGTATACTTTTGTTGGCACTGCCCTTGGCCCTACCTCAACTGTGGGAATTCTAGCCCTGGTGACTCAAGCATTGTTGTCATAAGGTCACCACCATAGATCCACTGAAGTCAGTTCCCAGGACTGCAGTAGTTGTGCACCTAGGCCATCTGTGGGAGCTACAGAGGCAGCTCAGACCCTGGCCTGGCCCAGCCTTCACATGCCCATGGCCACAAAGCCCACAGCTGCTAAGGCCAGATCTGGCCCAGCTGCAAGAGCAGCTGTTTTCTGTTTGGATGTCCTGAAGGTGCTGAATTTACAAAGTCAGTGACAGAGGTATAAATCTGAGACTTGTGCAATTGCAGGGAGAGATTTCAGCCCTGCTTCCCAAGTCATGAGGCCTCTGGGGCTGTGGTTTCAGCCCTACCTCACTGACATCTGTTCCCAAGACCTGCTGAGGCAGCAGTTAGGGTGGGAGCTGGCTAAGGTGTTAGCTGGGGTGTGCTCTCCTGGAGCCTGTGGAGGCAGGTGTGGGAGCATGAAGAAAAAGGCTGCTATGGCAGCCCCACCCTTCATGCATTACTTAACAATGGTGCTTCATTTCTGTGGTGGCCAGGATTTTTCTGCAAACACTACAAGTTGTAACAATACCACACTCCATCCCCTTTAGGTTCTTTGCACAGCCAACAGCAATCCTCTCCCCAGGTCTGTCCTCTAAACCCCTAGTTCCAGCACCCAGCCCCAACTTGTACCAGAAGATGTACCAGTGGATGCATGTCATAGATTAGGATGCAGAGGGTGGTGGCACAGACCATCTGCTAGGTCCCTCTCTGACCTGCCTGCCACAGGTTGCTTGAGTTCTCTTCTGAGCCTGAAGCTCCCTTTCTATCCCAGCAGATTGCCCCACCAGTGAGGGGATTTCCCCAGGTGCAGGAACCTCTCCTCTCCTTCAGTTCACTGTCCTGTCCTGCTTACTCTGTTTTTCCCCATTTCATCCTACCTAGTTAGATGGAGCTCTTTTTTGTCCTTTCAGGTATTTGAGGTTGTCTGCTAGTGTTCAGTAGATGTTCTATGAGAATTGCTCCATCTGTAGATGTATTTTTGATGTGTTTGTTGGAGGAAGTGAGCTCCACATCCTACTACTCAACCATTTGATTTTACAAACATTCTTTTTAATCCTTACAACAAGGCTTCAATCAAGACATGATCCCCACCCAAGGGAAGACAGAATTGAAATGACAAGTGCTTTTCAGAGTTAAGAGTCACATCTTGGCATATCAGACTAAGAATTCCTTGCTCATTTTTCATTATAGCAGATTGACACCTATATACTCAGATCCTTGATAGGCAACCCATGGCCATTCCAAATTGTATGATCTAATTTGGGGAACATTTTCCTGTTTGGAATGGAAAAACTGAGGCCCAGAGAGAACCAAACCCAACTTGGCCCCATCTATCTCCTCTACTTTAGTAATCCATCATCCAAAGCAATTAGTCTGTTGTAAACTACAGTTGCTTCAGTCAGATATGGAGGTTTGCAGCAGGGAGCTTTGTTGATGGGAATTAAATAGGCAATTTTCCATATAAATTTTAAAATTGTTCTATGGCTACTGCCAAGAGAAAAGTGGGTGATGGGATAAATCATACCTTTCAAAGTAGGTGGGCTATGGGTGTTAATATTAAAGATGTTGGCACATATCTCAATTTGCAATGAAAAATCCTCTTTAAGAGGAATTTGGGGACAGTTAAGTAGTTTACAGGATCAGTCAAGAAAAGTTGAATCAGCCAGCTTCAGAAGAACCAAACCACAAAAACTTCCTTCAAAGGCTCAGTGTTACCAGCAGGAAGTTGTGATAGATGCAGTTAATCTAAAGGCAAAAGCACTGTTGGTGATATAACTGGATGCTTATGTGAAACTCCAGATATTTCTTTTCTTGATCCCCCAAAAAAGGTATCACTAGGATTTCCTGTCATGGCTCAGCATTAATGAACCCAACTAGGATCCATAAGGATGTGGGTTTGATCCCTGACCTTGCTCAATGAGTTGCTAAGGATCCAGCATTACCATGGGTTGTAGTATAGGTCACAGAGGTGGCTCTTGCGTTGCTATGGCTGTAGCATAGGCCAGCAGCTGTAGCTCCAATTGGATCCCTAGACTGGGAACTTCCATATGCCACAAAAAAAAAATTATCACTTTCCAATGCAGGAAATGTTATTTATACCATAAATGTTTTGCACAGCAATAATGAATAATGACTGCATTAAGAAGGTTATCTGTAAGAGCCCAGTACCACCAAGTATAGACTAGATCATAAATGTGGTCAAACCTCTTCAGAATGCCTCTGAATTCTTTATTTCTTCCAAGATGGGCTTCCAGTGCCCTCGTGATAACTCTGGGTCAGAGCCCTCAGACTACCCTCTCACAATGAAGTCCTTAACCTCATATCCTTGGTCTTGAGGAAATTTTTTCATCTTGATGTGTCTGATACTCCTGATCCTACCTAATTAGTTTTTTTAAGTTGGAGAGTTGTAACCATCTGATATGTGACCACTTCCAGAACATATGCAGTTTGACCCAATATTTCATTGTTTTCAGGCCCCAAGAAGGACTTCTAGGAGAGAGATAATGGCCTGGGGAAATCTTTCCTCTCTTCAAACCACATGTGTTTTCCTAAGGTTACATGTATTATTCAGTGAATTTATCCATCTGCCTGCCAATCTATCTATCTATCATTTGTCCATCTGTCTATCTGTATCTATTTATCATCTATCTATTAAAAAGCATTCACAAAATACAAAGGGCTGGCAATGTCTGGGTTTTCTGAGAGAGCAATTGGTCCTCTCTGATGTTAAACCTTCTATGTGCAGAAAGAACATTAGCTTGTGATATTTCTTCTCTCTACCTTTTTGGTGTGGGAAGACAGCTCATTTTAGAAATGATTTCTCAGCATTTACATTTTTACATAATCAAAGCCTGTTGTATCCAGTTTTATTACTCTTAAATATTCATTAATTCCTATGTACTTATCAATAAAATACATAATTACAAGTTTTTACTTATCTCAATGACCAGTGTTTATCATGCCATTATGCTTAATCTTTTTCAACTATATCATGTAACAACTGGCAGATATAGAGGAACAGACTTTTATATTAGTTTTCCTGAAGTTCATGCACAAAATTACCCACTAAAGATTGCATTTTCTACACCTAGTAGTAATCAAATTTTATTTGAAATATGCCTTTTGGAGTGGAGCCCATTTTCATATTTCTCCAGAAGTTACTTAGCAGGACACTCTCTAGTTAGCATTTTACCTCTGTGGTTAATAACACCTTAACTTATTTTATTATCATTAACTTATCAAGCACAAATATGTGTCATTCAAGTATTCAGTGTCTATCTTAATTTCAAATGAAAGCTCTCATTTTTCCAGATGCTATATCATATCATTCTTTTATTACGAATCCTCAAAAAGAAATATACTGAAGACTGTCTTAACTACAAATATCAACACAAATTTGGGACTTGATCAAGGTGATGGTTGTATACCATTGTGAATTTTTTACATGTCATTGAATTGTATGTGTTTGCATTAAACACATTAAAAATGGTTTATTTTACATTTTGTGAATTTCACCTTAAAAAAATCAACACAGAGATAGAAAAATCTCTGAGAGGCTCATCTCCCTCCTTTATAAAAGAACCTTATGTAACTCCACTAGGATAAGTGTATATCCAGGCCACAGAAATTATTTTGAACCTGCAGTTCTAAGACAGATTAGGTCAGACCTTACATAAAGAAATTGTAGGCAAATCAAATTGTCACTGAATTCCTAAATACCACATCACTTGCTCTCACTGTGATAAATTATGTGGCCTGGTTCCCAAGATTCATTGTAAAGACTGACCTATCATCTTTGTTTTTAAAGGTCCTTGGAGAGGAAGTTTTTTGTTTTTTTGTTTTTAACATTTAGTGGCATTTTGTAATATTTTACTCTGACCCACAAAGTTTGTGAGACTCAGTTAAATCTCTCCTTCAGCTTTTAATATCCATGTCTTTCTTTAAATTCTCAATAGGAATAGATAACAACTGATCTGAGTCCAGCAGACACTTGAGTATTTTTGCTGTTCTTCATTCTCCAAATTTCACAAGCTTTTCTTCAAAGATTTTTTGACACATTTTAAACCATCTCTATCATTCCCTTCTTGCCTATTTTCATTATTTCCATTTCATATATCATTTTGTAGATTCTAACCTAGGTATAATTTTTACCCAGATGTATCATGGAAAACTAATTTCTTCTTCTAGCGTATCCTCTTGTTCTCTAGACACATATTAATACCATCAAACACCACTGGTGCAGGAATTAAAATGTGCATTTACATCCATACCTCATTTGTTCTCTGTCAGCCCTGTGCTCTTTACTTATGATAATGGCACTAATAACACATTGTTTTGTTGTATTCTGCATTAGAATTCAGTTTGAATTCAGAATCTTTAGTTAATAACCGATGGTTCTTATCTCTTTGAAATGTTTTCAATTCTAGGTGTTTGCCATTAAAATTCACTTTGTATACTTCATCCTGGCACTTCTCTTTTTGAATTCTTTTATGCTATTTCCAAAATATCCAGTGACCTGAGTCCTAGATGAAAAGGCCGATCCTCCAATGGCTTATTCAGATGAAAAAGAGGGTGTTCTTCATGCATGGCTTTGAGTACTACCAAAATATAGCAGAACAAAGTTTGGGGCAAAAACAGGAAGTAGGTGAGGACAGTCCAGGTGGTTTGCAGGTCAGAGGCCTAGTCAGGGACTTCGAGTTGACACAGAAACCATATGGGAACTCTGAGTATGGAGAATGAAACTCAAATACAATTATTCCAATTCCCTTACTGTTTAGGAGGAAAATTTCTGAGGTATGATGTATTCATTTGCTGTTGCTACTGTAACAAAATATCACAGAGCAAGAGGCTTATATGATAGATATTTATTTTCTCACAGTTTTGGAAGTTAAAATCCAAGATGAAACCATACTTGTTGGCAGGTATCGTTTTATCTGAGGCCTCTCTCCTTGGTTTGCAGAGGCTGCCTTCTTGTTGTAGCCTCATGTCATCTTTCCTCTGTGTGGACAATACACATGACAAATTGCATTAGGGTCCACCCTAACATGCTCATTTTAGCCTAATCTCCTCTGTTAAAGGCCCTGTCTCCAAATGCAATACTGTTTGCAGTGTTTTCCTGGGAAATTAAGGACCATTTGCAATACTGACTTAATATCACTCCTTACTGGATACTTTCCCTTCCCTGATTCACATCCCAACTCCTTAGGTGTTCCCTGTGCCTTTCCAAACTTCCACTTAATTCCTTTTTTCAGGGTCACCTTTTGTGGGGACCCAAATTTAGGGCAGATACCAAGGAAAAGACATCACAGTGCTGCAGAGTAACACAAAGACCACCAGCCCAGCATCAGATGAGCTGAATTCACTCTAGCTTCACATCCTGGCCTTTCTGTCTTCAGGCTTTAAACCTCTTTAAACCTTGGTTTCCTCTTCAGTAAAATGGAGGTGATAACAACGTCGGCTTTTTAGAATTTTTTCAATTCCTAAATTAGACAATGAATATGATGTCACAACGTTATTTTTGAATATCATTATTACCACCATAACACATAATTATGTATCCTAAGATAATTCTATTTTAATTTGGACAATCAAATTTAAATCTATGAATTTTTATATCACATAAGGCAGTGTAAGGCTAAGTTTCCAGTGAATGACCATCGTGGTCATTGCTGAAAATATTAAATAACAACAGGATCCGGCATTGCTGTGAGCTGTGGTGTAGGTTGCAGATGTGAATTGGATCTGGTGTTGCTGTGGCTCTGGCATAGGCCGGCAGCAACAGCTCCAATTAGAACCCTAGCCTGAAAACGTTCATATGCTGCGGATGTGGCCCTAAAAGGACAAAAGACCAAAAAAAAAAAAAAAATTTAATAACGACAGATTCTAACTCAATCCAAAAAGCTATCCTGAACACTGGATCCATTTACTTCACTGGTATGTATTATTCATTTGCTGTGGAAGAGGAAGTATGTATAAGAAGTTGCTCCTGGTATCAGAGCTTATGAACCTGCTTGGAGCATAAGACATGAACACAAATGAGTGAAATCAAAAGCAGCAGGTGCTAAGTGCTAGACTGCTAAGTGAGTAAACTTCTTACAAACTTAGAAAGTTGTTCAGGTAAACATTAAGAATGGTGGTGTGTTCTGCCCTCAAGTAGGCTGTCATT
Organism: Sus scrofa; assembly: GCF_054392235.1. Lineage (NCBI taxonomy): Eukaryota > Metazoa > Chordata > Mammalia > Artiodactyla > Suidae > Sus > Sus scrofa. The sequence continues at coordinate 51,327,700 of NC_139387.1, read as the reverse complement.
AGACATTGGGTTAATCTATTATTAAAATTAATAAATAATAATAATAAATAATAATAAAAATAATTTTCCTCAAACCAAAACTTTTTTTTTTTTTTGGTCTTTTTTTTAGGGCCATACCTATGGCATATGGACCTTCCCAGGCTAGGGGTCGAATTGGAGTTACAGCTGCCAGCCTGCGCCACAGCCACAGCAATGCCAAATCTGAGCTGCATCTGCAACCCACACCACAGCTCACAGCAACGCCGGATCCCCAACCCACTAAGTGAAGCCAGGGCTTGAACCCGCAACCTCATGGTTCCTAATCAGATTCATTTCCACTGCGCCACGATGGGAACGCCTCAAACCAAGACTTTTAAAATCAGTTTTATAAAATCACACTGTGGAAATTCAGCACTGAAGAGGAACCCGTGAGCCATTTACTAGCCCATTGGTTGTCAACATGACATTTCACCCCACTTCACCCTAGTGGTACCATGAGTGGGATGGTTTGGGCTATCATGATTAGAGATAGGGAAGCACAAGTGGGTGGAATCTAGAAATACTAGACACGCTACCCATACTGCCTGACAAAGAACTCTCCTGTCCCCATCCTACCCACAAATCTCCCCACCTCCCCACCCTCTGTTAACTAGGAAAAAAAAAGGGATACTCACATAGGACAAGAGATTTTCCACAGTATTCCAGGTTTAGTATTCATATTATAGACAGTGCTATCCAACAGAAATTTTGTTGGGCCACAAATGCAAGCCACATGTAATTTTGACTTTGCTAATAGTTACATTGAAATATTTTAAAATTGGTGAAATTAATTTAATAATATATTTTATTCAACCCAAAATATACTACATTATTGTTTCAATATATAATCAATGTAAAATTATTAATGATATATTTTATGGGTTTTTTTTTGTACTAAGTCTTCAAAATCTGTTCTGTATTTACACTTGACAGCATATCTCAATTCAGACTAGCCACATTTTAAGTACATAAACAGAGCTACCTGGAGCTATTGGCTTCCATATTGAAGCTTGAGGAGATTCTGTGTGCTTTTCTAAACCATCTTTGTCTTTCTTACAAGATGCATGTCATAAGCAACCAATTGAAAGACCTCAGTTAACTCCATGTACTATTCCTGTCACTATATCATAGAAAGAAATGAGGTGGTCTGACTGAATGTGTTTTTCAGAAAGCCAAAGCCATGTAAGTTATTATTTTGTACCTTTTCATCTTCTAAGCAGTTGAAAATTGATTTCTGGATGAGTCACTTGAGTATTTCTTCCCCAGGTTTGAAGCTAAATTGATCATTTTGTAATTTGAGGCTTAATTTTTTTTTCTGAAAAATACGCAACCTTTTTGCCATTTGCCATAATTGCTTTCATTATTTCATTTCATTATTTATTATTACCTAAACATGAATTTCTAGCCTTTTGTCAGAATTTTATTTAACTCAGCTCTTATGGCTCTTTTTTTTTTTTTTTTTAAATAATAGTTTGCCTACATTTCCCTTGCTGAAACGTCCATAAATATTCCCACATTTCCTCCAGCTAATAAAACTGTTTCCTACCCAATTTTTTGCAAGATCAGTTTTACATGTCACTAAGTTCTTTCTGGCATTCTCTAATGCTGTATTGAATATAACTATTTTGTCCATTCTTCCATACTTCTCTAGAACTTGGTTATTAAGTGATAAAACATTTTGCTTGGGGTATTGTATAATTATTTTTCACTAATATTTTCTTTCTGCTTGACTTTGATAAAATTACCATTGAGGTAAAAAAACAAAAAACCATAAGTATACGTCTAATATTTGTATTTCAAGTACAATTGAAATTTAAATCTGTAAATATAGCAGGTCATAGATTTTAAAATGTACCAAGCCTGTATATCAATGACTTAGATTAGGAAAAAGAGGTAATCGTATCAGCTTTTCCAAAAATTTTTAAGAGATGATGTATCCACATTTTAGTTGGAATTTGGTAACTTTTTGGCCTGAAAGTAGACAAGATAAACAGACATTTGTAGTCCATGCATTTTTTATCAACTTCTCCTCAACCAAAATACAATAGAGAATTATATATTTCAAACATTGGATCTTTATGTCTGCTTCTATTTAAGCTTTTGGCTGAATTTTCTGTAGAGGTCTAGATTGTAAGTATTTTAGGCTTTGTCAACCCAATGGTCTCTGTCACAACTATTCCATTTGCCTGTCATTGTAGCATGAAAGCAGCCATAGATGATATGTAAAGGCATAGGCTTGACTGTATTCCAGTAAAACGTTATTTATAAAAACAGATCTCAGGCTGTATCTGGCTTATAGGCTATAGTTTGTTGACCCTAGTTCTAGATATTCTAGAATCACTCACTTTACATTGACTTCAGAGACTAGCCATTTGCTTTCCCATCAAGATTTTGGCATAATGTTGCGTTGTTACACTGAGCTTTGAATACAGAGAAAACAGGTTCACAGACCACTAATTCTCTTCTGACTGTAAAGCTATATTTGTTGTCTTTATTTTCCTGCTACATGTATAATAAAAATCATTTATACCACTGCTTTTAAAGCAAAGTGTATCCAGTGTTTACATTGAATACATTTTATTTGAGTAGCTTCCATAAAACCACACCTTCAGCTTTGGCTGAGGCTTCCTGACTTCTGGCCCTTAATTTTTATGTATTTCCCACCTCAAGTTTATTTGCTGCATGGTGAATACTCCTAAATTTTCTGACTTATACCGTAGTGTGAAAACAGACCTCCAAGGAGAATAAACATTTCTCCATAAAAGTCTAAGGATAAATTTATGATGCCATTGCCTGAAATAGACAATTGCCAAATAAATGTGGCTACAGCCATCACCACTGAAACAATGAGGCCAATTTGAAGAGCTTTGAGTAGTAGAAACTAAATATGATGCTTTTGAAATCCTGATTTGAGTAAACACACCAAAACAAATGCAACGTAACAGCCAGAAGTTTTCAGTGACAGAAAAGTCGAGAAGCTGCTGCAGAAATGCTTTCCCCTTGCAGATACTCTAGATTGTCACAGTCGTTAAGTGGCTAAGTTAGCACTGCTATGGGAACTATAACTGAAACTTGACCTTTGATACATTTACGTATTCAACCCTAACATTGTATTAACAGGCTTTTGCATTTACCTTGTGTTTGTAAGTGGCTATGTTTTAGGGTTTCAAGGAGATTAACTTGAAAAGCTCCTTTGGGAGAGAGAAAGCAGAAGGCCTGATTACTTTCAGAATCTCATCCACTCCTAGCAGGAGTGTTTGCTTCTGGAAAATCAACATATAACAAACAATGCATTCTGAGAGTAGGCAGTGAATTCTCATAAAGAGACTGCTCCTTTAAAGTAAATAGTGGACTCTTATTTATCAGAAAGTCAGTTGCCTGGCTATTTGTATTGGTTGGTTAAAACTTTGCACAGCTTCTAAGTAGATAGATTTCCTGTGGCTTTTCAGAAAGTGAGAGAAGAAAAGCAGTGGTCCAATGAGTAGCCATGAATGAGAAATACCATTATTAATTCTTTCACCTTCTCCATTACATCAAATTTTAAAATGGGTGAATTACACTGTTGGTAATTCCTGTCATTGTTTTGTTGTTGCACGACCACAAGTTAAATCAATTAAACTCTCTTGTATGATTAGATGAATTTGAATATTCCGAGTAAGTATGAACCATCAGACTCATGAAATCCCTACAAGTTTTCAGAGTACCCAAACTGAAAACGACTCACATTTGCTAACTTGGAAATGAGGGGGTTAGCATTTATGAAGCACTTCTTGTGCTGGTACAATGATGGATACTTTATGTATGCAAACTCATTTATTCCTCACAGCATTCTCCATGGGATAGACGGGGTTAACAAACTTTCCCCAGTCACACAGTTAGTAACTGGTGAAGCCAGTATTTGAACCTAGTTCTGAATAACTCTAAATCTAAGAATTCTTTTATAAAAAAATCTATGTTTTGCAAATTTCTAGTTCAGCAAATAATACTTATAATATTTTTGTCCAATAGCTCAAAGTTTCCATAAAATATTGACTTTGGTATTTTCCCAACAATTTGGATATCCTAACTAAAGTCAACATCTAGATTTACTTGAGTGAGGTTCATTTATTGAGCGTCAAATTTTATAACAATTAATAAAGCATACGGGTTTTGTCAAAATAAAGTGAAAATGGAAGTGGAGATACTTGAAATAATTTCTATATTCTTAAATTTGTTGAGGTTAGTTTTGTGCCCCATATATGGTCAATCCATGAGAATTTTCCATGTGCACTTGAGAAGAATGTATATTCTGATTTTTTTGGATGTAATGTCCTAAAAATGTCAATTTGGTCTAACTTTTCTATTGTGTCATTTAGGATCTCCATTGTCTTATTGATTTTTCTGTCTAGAGGATCTGTCCATTGATGTGAGTGGGATGTGAAAGTCTCCTACTATTACTGTATTTCCATCAATTTGTCCTCTTATGTCTGTGGAAGTGCAACCCAAGAGAGAGTCAAAACAGAGGCTTTGGTTCCTTGACTGGCACTCTTCCCATTTATATACATTCCTATAAGTTAGTGTCTGCTCCACAGATACTAAGAGTTTTTGGTTTTGTATTTCTAATAACAAAAGGGTTAAAATTCTGATATTTCTATTTATGCAAATTTTTAAACTTGGCAGTTATAGCAGGGGGTCAACATTTGGCTGTACATTGCCTTTTAAAGTACACTAAAGTGTTTTAATATGCAATGTAATAGAGTCAGATTATTCTAGGTTTTTAGTGCATGATTTGAACTTTTTTTTTCCCCTCTTCTACATTTTCTTTTTTTTTTTAATTTATTTTTTTCCCACTGTACAGCAAGGGGATCAAGTTATCCTTACATGTATACATTTTTTCTCCCACCCTTTGTTCTGTTGCAATATGAGTATCTAAACATAGTTCTCAATGCTACTCAGCAGGATCTCCTTGTAAATCTATTCTAAGTTGTGATTGATAAGCCCAAGCTCCCGATCCCTCCCACTCCCTCCCTCTCCCATCCGGCAGCCACAAGTCTATTTTCTAAGTCCATGATTTTCTTTTCTGTGGAGATTGAACTTACCATCAGTGACAAAGAATCTAGGCTTTCTTATCAGCTTGCCCAGATGGAGAAGAGGGAGGAGTAAGACATAAAGCTGTCTGTAATCAAACACCAAATGATGGAGTCAGACAATTGTGTTGGGCCCAAAAAAGATTGTTGAGTGGACATAAAACTAGTGCTGCATGCACTGAATACTCTTGAAATGGGTCCTACAAAATATAGTGGTGAAGTCTAAGCAGAATCCTGTCTTACAACAGCACAAGCCCCTTTGGCTTCTAGAATGACAGGTTTTTATGTCTCTGTCTTTTGATCACTGTTGGGGGAAAAAAAATTTGTTCTTCTGCTCATGAGATTTTCCCTGAAAACCTTTGATATTAAAGAATTTGGTAAGTTTCTTGACCCAGTCCTTCTTGATTTTTAGCCTGAGAATCAACATATCTTTTTTGGCAATTTCTTCAGATCAGAAACAAAACAAGGACTTAACAGGGAGTTCCCGTGTGGCTTAGTGGAAATGAATCCAGCTAGTATCCATGAGGATACAGGTTCTATCCCTGGCCTCCTCAGTGAGTTAAGGATCTTGCATTGCCATGAGCTGTGGTGTAGGCTGCAGACATGGCTTGGATCCCACATTGTTGTGGCTGTGGCATAGGCCAGCAGCTGCAGCTCTGATTTGACCCCTAGCTTGGGAACTTCCATATGCCATAGGTGCAGCCCTAAAAAAGCAAACAAAAACAAAAACAAACAAAAAAAACCAAGGACTCAATAAACTTTTAAAACTAAAACTTTTTAAAAAATTAGCTACATTTTGGGGGGATATGCCAGTGGCATGCAAAACTCTAGGGCCAGGGATTAAACCCATGCTGCAAAGGCGACCTGAGCCCCAGCAGTGACAATGCCAAGTCTTTAATCTGCTGAGCCACCAGGAAACCCCTAATTAACTGCACTAAAAAAAGTCTGTATTTGAAATTATGAAATGCAGTTTCCAGCCTTATGGTTTAATTATACCCCAAACTAATGGAGAGTTAACTTCCTCTGATCTCTATAGGTGTTCATTTAAAAGAAGATATGTTCCATCATAAGGCTCTGTTTATGATAGTATTCAAACAGATACAGCCCAGATATCAGAATTCTGAACAAAATAAAATCTCAGACTTAAGACAATTTTTATAATCCCAAAACTCATCTCCCTTGTTTGTATGTGTACAAAATAATTGATATAGCTTAATGATGACATTAAGTATACTTCAAATAGATGTGGCATTGCTGCCTCTTTATAGTTGCAACATCTGCGTACTTTCAAAATAAACTTTTTTAAAAGACAGAAAAAAATGAAGAAAAAATATGCTTGGAGAGTTTCTTTTTATGCTTACTCCTTTGAAATAGCTTTGTGTAAAGCCGGTTTGTATTTCTCTTTCATTATTCTTTTAAAATTAAACATCATAGCACCTTCCCTTTAAGTTTTATCACCAATGTCCATAGCTTTTTCATAGAAGGCAAAGGCTTTAGAGTATTAATGCTCTAAAGTAATTTGTCTCCTTTTTAAGATTAATAAAGAAAAACCTGAAGCATAAAAGTGTTAGGTATCCCAATGAAATAATGATGCAGTCAACCCTACACTTCCATCTACATGGTTAGAAAAAGCAGAATGATTTTCAAATCTAAAAATATGTCCTGCATCACAGCCACTATTTTTTTTCTACCCTACCTCCTCATGCTCCTTAACTTTGCTGATCTTTCAGAAGAATTTGAAGTTCCTAATTTCTTCTCTTTCCTTTCTCGTTCACCTGTGCATTCACCCATCTACTTGCCAAATATTTATTTTAAGTAGCAGGTGGTATAGATACAAGGATAAAAATCATATTCCTCTTCTCAAGGTACTCAGAGTGTAAGAGGAAAGACAGATTTGGAAACTATTGCATTGTCCCTGAAGTAAAGACCACTGGAATTCCAGAAAAAGCCATTGACCCAGTCTGAGGGGTTGACTGGGCCTGATAAGGAAACCCAATGCGGAGTTTCTGCTATGGTGCAATTGGATTGTCAGCATCTCTGCAGTGCCAGGATGCTGGTTCAATCCCTGGCCCAGCTCAGTGGGTTAAGCATTGCCACACCTGCAACTAAGATCTGACCCATACTCCCCAGGGAGGCCAAAAAAGAAAAAAAAGGGGTGGGGGGACCAAATGTAATGTGTATGACTAATGTGTAGGGGAGAAGTGGTAGACGTTAAAAATGGAAAAGCATGCTGATGCCAGCTCACCTACAGTGCTTTCTTATATACCACAGTTGGGCATCCAGATTGTATCATGAATCACATTAACAAGATATAAAAATCGGGGAAGCCTTAATGAGAGAGTGACATGGTAATAGTATATGCCAGGATGCCAAGATGGGAGTTATGTGGAGGCGCAGTGGACCAGATTGACAGAAAAATGGCAGGTGATTAGAGGGAGCCAATGAGAGGTCCCAAGAAGCTGCACTAAGAATGTAGAAAGGACCTACAAGGATGAGGTTAATTGAGGCAGAATCTCCAGGATTCATAGATTGATGTTTCATGGGGAGTGAGTGAGAGAGAGAATTCTCGCATTTTGGCCTAAGTTACCAGGTGGTGATTGGTGGTGTGAATCAAGGTTGAGGATCAGTTAATCTTTTTAATATGTTATGTTTTTGGTACCACTGAAACATCTGAATAGAACTGTGTAAAACCCAATTAAAGATGAATCTAGGGCTCAGGAGGGAAACCTGGTCGTGGATAATATAGAGCCATATAGGTGGTGGTTGAAGCTGCATGTGTGAATGAGGTCATCAGTATCTACATTAAAAAAGGTAATAATAATAATAAAGGGTCTAAGGTGCCCTCCAAGGGAAGTACTGCCATCCTAGGAGCCAAACAGAGGAGCTTCTAGGCCATGTTGTGCCTTTGTATGAGTCAGAGGACACCTTTACTGCCATCAGCCAGAATGTCATTGTAATGAGTTTATAAATGTATGAAGTCTTCAAGGTGAATGGTGCTCCTGGAGCCCAGCAGTGCACAGCCTCCCCCTTATGTCTAGTGGAGAAGTAGATGCTGAGATGGAGACTGAGAAGCAGATAAGAAGAAACCAGGCGCATGGTACAAACCACAAGAACAGGGTTTCAGGGTGGAAAAGTGGGCAATACCACTGCACCCACCAACTGTGACTCAGAAATCAAAAATCAGGTAGTTGTGGTCTGAAAGTTTCCACGAAAGCTGGTTGATCTTAATGAGGGCACGTTCAGAGGAGTGCTGAGTTCTGGATCAGTCAGTCTCCTCCTAATTTTGGATGTTCTCCCTCTGTGCCGTCTCTTGCAAATGCTGTTGACCCAGCTGCTGTTCTGTTTCCACCCTTTCTGCCTTTGGATACCCCATACATTATCTTCCTGTTCCATGCTTTTACTTTGCTTTGAGAGCTTTCTCTCCTCCTGTTTTGGTTCTTGATACATTTTTATCTTGTTTTCATTCCCTTTACCTTTCACAACCACTATCATCTCCACCTGCCCCAACACACTCAGTTACCCTTAAGGGCTTAAAAAAAAAAATCAATTTCCGTTGCAATTCTCATAGACATATACCACCCTTTAGATGTACTTATGAGCATTAATTTATATTTGAATAACAGATGCCTTCTGAACAAAGGATAAAAGGGAAGATGAGGTCTTCCTCATATTATCATCTTTTTGGATAAAGAAACTTATCAACCAGATTTTAGATAGTCATACCAAACCATCTGGCCTCTTAAAAATCAAATGAGATTTCTACTATCTTCACCTATACGTAGGCTGGAGTTAGGGGCATAAGTAGAGATCAGGAAATAGACTCATCAAGAGTCTAATGTCTATTAAGTGAGACTTAAGATGAATTGGTTATTCATAAATTACATGTTTAATGGAATCATTCATATTTTTTTTCTTTGTGAATACTGACTGTGATATACCATGGTCAACTTTGAGTTCATTATTTCACTAGAACTATATTCAGTAGTGTAGCCACATCTGGCTATTTAAAATTAAAATTTAATTATTAAAATGTATTTATTAATCTAATTCATTGTGTTGGATACCTTAAACTTATATAGGGCTGTATATCAATTATATCTCCAAAAAACTGGAAGGAAAAATTTAATAATTGATGAATTAAAATTAGGTAGATAAATTTTAATTAATTAAAATTAAATAAAACTAAAAATTCAGAACTTTTTACATTGACCAGTTTTAAGCGCACAGTAGCCACATATGGCTGGTATCCATCATATTGGACAGCACAGGTATAGAACACTTGTTCATCATAGAAAGGTCTTTTAGGCAGTGCTGCTACGGAATAGTATTGATTGTTCCTGTTAGTTTCCCAGTTTTGGGGACGACATTGAAAAAATAAGTGAGTCTCTCAGGAATATTAGTTAATTTACATTAGATTACATAGAGGATTTTTGTTTGTTTTGTTTATTTGATATAATAATTAAAGAAAATTAAGAAGGGGAACTTTTTTTTTTTTTTTTTTTTTTGTCTTTTTAGGGCCGCACCCACAGCATGTGGAGGTTTGCAGGCTAGGGGTCTAATTGGAGCTGTAGCCACTGGCCTATGCCATAGCCATGCCAGATTTGAGCCACGTCTGCGACCTATACCACAGCTCACAGCAACACCAGATCCTTAACCCACTGAGTGAGGCCAGGGTTGGAACCTGCAACCTCATGGTTCCTAGTCAGATTCATTTCCGCTGTGCCATGACAGGAACTTCAAGGGGAACTTTCTTCCAATCAGCATCTTTAGTGTTCCAAATATTTTATACTCACTATCTTAACGAATCCACTAATCCTATAGTACTATTGTCATTTTACAAATGAGGGATATAAAGTCAAGGGAGGGTAAATGGTAGAATCACAATCCAAACTCAAGTCTGTCTGGCCCCAAGTCCATTATTTGATACCTTCCAAAAACCCCCATATGGTTGCATTTTCTTTTCTCCAAGTAAAGTAACAATGGGCATCGTGATATATTCTGATGGTAATGGTAGAACCTTCAAGACCCTTCTGAAAAACTATTTGTATTCTCAAATGAACATTTATTTATTTCACTAAAGAATATGTTAATAGTCATGTACTCATACTCTTTTAAGGACTTGAGAGATCCATTTATTTTCTTACCATCAAAAACCAAGTTGTGACAGGAGCTCTCAGTAACATTGTGGTGAAACAGTGATGCCAAATCCATTCTAGATATATCTTCATGGACAATCTGAGAAGCATAAAAGCAATAAATCTCAGTAAGATTTTTCCAGAAGATGGATACTTTTTGGTTAAATTACTCATTAGACTCTGAGAATTCATAGAGGCAAGATAGTATAAATAATTTCATGATTCATTTTATTTTATTTTAGATTTTTTAATTACTCAAATGAATTTATCACATCTGTAGTTGTATAATGATCATAACACTCCAATTTCACAGGATTTCCATTCCACACCCCAAGCACTTCCCCCCACCCCCCCAAACTGTCTCTGCCAGAGACCATAAGTTTTTCAATGTCTGTGAGTCAACATCTGTTCTGCAAAGAAGTTCAGTCTGTCCTTTTTTCAGATTCCACATGTCAGTGAAAGCATTTGATGTTGGTGTCTCATTGCATGGCTAACTTCACTTAGCATGGTAATTTCTAGGTCCATCCATGTTGCTAAAAATGCTGGTATTTCGTTCCTTTTAATGGCTGAGTAATATTCCATTGTGTATATGTAACACATCTTCTTGATCCACTCCTCTGTCAATGGATATTTAAGTTGTGTCCATGTCTTGGCTATTGTAAATAGTGCTGCAATGAACATCGGAGTACATGTGTCTTTGCGAGTCATGGTTTTCTCTGGATAGATGCCCAGGAGTGGGATTGCTGGATCAAATGGTAGTTCTATTTTTAGTTTTCTGAGGAATCCCCATACTGTTTTTCACAGTGGTTGCACCAATTTACAATCCCACCAACAGTGTACTAGGGTTCCTTTTCCTCCACACTCTCTCCAGCACATACTGTTTGTAGACTTTTGGATGATGGCCATTCTGGCAGGTGTAAGGTGGTACCTCAGAGTGGTTTTGATTTGCGTCTCTCTAATAATAAGTGATGTTGAACATCTTTTTGTGTGTTTCTTGGCCAATTGTATGTCTTCTTTGGAGAACTGTCTGTTTAGATATTCCCATTTTTGGATGGGGTTGTTTGTTTTTTTGGTATGGAGCTGCAGAAGGTGTTTATAAATTTTGGAGATGAATCCCTTGTCAGTTGATTCATTTGCAAATATTTTCTCCCATTCTGTGGGTTGTCTTTTTGTTTTGTTTAGGGTTTCCTTTGCTGTGCAGAAACATGTAAGTTTGATTAGGTCCCATTTGTTTATTTTCATTTTTATTGTCAATACTCTAAGAGGTGGATCTGAGAAGATATTGCTGTTGTTTTATGTCAGAGAGTGTTTGGCCTATGTTTTCCTCTCAGAGTTTTATGGTATCTGGCCTTATACCTAGGTCTTTAATCCATTTTGAGTTTATTTTTGTGTGTGGTGTTAGGGAGTGTTCTAATTTCATTCTTTTCCATGTGGCTGTCCAGTTTTCCCAGCACCACTTATTGAATAAGCTGTCCTTTCTCCATTGTATATTCTTGCCTTCTTTGTCATAGATTAGTTGGCTGTAGGGGTGTGGGTTGAATTCTGGGCTTTCTATCCTGTTCCACTGATCTATATTTCTGTCTTTGTGCCGGTACCATGCAGTTTTGATGACTGTTGCTTTGTAGTATAGTCTGAAGTCCAGGAGCCTGATTCCTCCAGCTCCATGTTTCTTTTTCAGGATGTCTTTGGCTAGTCTGGGTCTTTTGTGCTTCCAAACAACTTTAAAATATTTTGTTCGAGTTCTGTGAAAAATGTCCTTGGTAGTTTGATAGGGATTGCATGGAATCTGCAGATTGCCTTGGGTAGTATAGTCATTTTGATAATATTAACTCTTCCAATCCACGAGCATGGTATGTCTTTCCATCTATTTGTGTCAACTTTGATATCTTTCATCAGTGTCTTATAGTTTTCAGAGTACAGGTCTTTTGTCTCCCTAGGTAGGTTTACTCCTAGGTATTTTATTCTTTTGGATGTGATGGTAAACAGGATTGCTTCCCTAATTTCTCTTTCTGCTCTTCATTGTTAGTGTATAGAAATGACGTCGATTTCTGTTTCTTAATTTTGTATCCTGTGACTATGCCAAATTCATGTATGAGTTCTAACAGTTTTCTGGTAGAGTCTTTAGGATTCTCTAGGTATAGTGTCATGTCATCTGCAAACAGTGATAGTTTTACTTCTTCCATTCCAATTTGGATTCTTTTTATCTCTTTTACTTTTTTGATTGCTGTGGCTAGGACTTTCAAAACTATGTTGAATAGTAGTGGCGAGAGCAGACATCCTTGTCTTGTTCCTGATCTCAGCGGGAATTCTTTCAGCTTTTCACCATTGAGAATGATGTTCGCTGTGGTTTTGTCATATATGGCCTTTATTATGTTGAGGTATGGCCTTTATTATGCCCACATTTGAAGGTTGTTTTTTTTTTTTATCAGAAATGGGTGTTGGATTTTGTCAAAGGCTTTTTCTGCGTCTATTGAGGGGATCATATGGTTTTTATTCTTCAGTTTGTTAATGTGGTGTATCACACTGAGTGATTTGCAGATATTGAAGAACCCTTGCATCCCTGAGATACATCCCACTTGCTCAGGATGTACAATTCTTTTATTGTTGAATGTAGTTTGCTAGTATTTTGTTGAGGATTTTTGCATCTATGTTCGTCAGTGAAATTGGCTTGTAGTTTTCTTTTTTTTGTGGTATCTTTGGTTTTGGTGTCAGGGTGATGGTGGCCTCATAAAATGAGTTTGGGAGTATCCTTCCTCTGCAATTTTTTGGAATAGTTTCAGAAGGATAGGTGTTAGCTCTTCTCTAAATGTTTGATAGAATTTGCCTGTGAAGCAATCTGGAGCAGGACTTTTGTTTGTTGAAAGTTTTTTAATCACAGTTTCAATTTCAGTACTTGTGATTGGTCCATTCATCTTTTCTATTTCGTCTTGGTTTAGTCTTGGGAGATTGTACTTTTCTAAGAATTTGTCCATTTCTTCTAGGTTTTCCGTTTTATTGGTGTATAGTTGCATGTAGTAGTCTCTTATGATCCTTTGTATTGCTGTAATGTCCGTTGTTACTTCTCCTTTTTCATTTCTAATTTTATTGATTTGAGTCCTCTCTCTTTTTCTTGATAAGTCTGGCTAAGGGTTTATCCATTTTGTTGGTCTTTTCAAAGAACCAGCTTTTCGTTTCATTGATCTTTTCTATGGTTTTCTGTTTCTCTTTCATTGATTTCTGCTCTGATCTTTATGATTTCTTTCTTTCTACTAACTTCACGTCTTGTCTGTTCTACTCTCTCGAGCTGCTTTAGCTGTAAAGTTCATTTGTTTCTTTGAGCTTGTTCTTGTTTCCTGAGGTGGGCTTATATTGCTATAAACTTCCCTCTTAGAACAGCTTTTGCTGCATCCCATAGGTTTTGGAGTGTTCTCTCTTTGTTGTTATTTGCTGCTAGGTATTTTTAGTTTCCTCTTTGACTTCTTCAGTGATCCATTGGTTGTTTACTAGCATGTTGTTGAGTCTCCACGTGTTTGTGTTTTTTGCAGGTTTTTTCTTGTTGTTGATTTCCAGTCAGATAGCATTGTGGTCGGAAAAGATGCTTGATATGATTTCAATTTTCTTAAAGTTACCGAAGTTGGATTTGTAGCCCAGGATGTGATCAGTCTTAGAGAATGATCCATGTGCACTTGAAAAGTATGTGTATTCTGTGCTTTTGGATGGAATGTCCTATAAATATCTATTAAGTCCATCTGGTTTAATGCTTCATTCAGGGCCTGTGTTTCCTTATTGATTTTCTGTCTGGTTGATCTGTCCATTGCTGTAAGTGGGGTGTTAAAGTCCCCCACTATGATTGTGTTATGGTTGATTTGTCCTTTTAAGGTTATTAACAATTTCCTTATATATTGTGGTGAACCTAGGTTGAGTGTGTAGACATTTAAAATTGTTATATGTTCTTCTTGGATTGATGCTTTGATCATTAGGTAGTGATCTTCCTTGTCCGTTAAAATATTCTTCATTTTAAAGTCTATTTTGTCTGCTATGAGTATTGCTACTCCAATTTTCTTTTGATTCCCTTTTGCATGGAGTATTTTCTTCCATCCTCTCGCTTTCAAGTTGCATGTGTCTCTAGAAGTTTAGTGGGTCTCTTGAAGACAGCATATATATGGGTCTTGTTTTTGTATCCATTCATCCAGTGTATATCTTTTGGTTGGGATATTTAGTCCATTAACATTTAAGGTAATTATTGATATGTATGTTCTTGTTGCCATTTTATTAATTGCTTTGGATTTGTTTTTGTTGCTCTCTTTTCTTCCCTTCTTTACTTGTTCTCTCCTTGTGTGGCTTGATGACTATCTTTAGTGTTGTATTTGAGTTGATTTTTCTTATTTGTGTATCAATTGTAGATTTTTGGTTTGCAGTTATTCTGAAGTTTTGATGTAAGAGTCTATATGTATATGAGATTGTTTTAAGTCGTTGGTCTCTTAATTGCAAGTGCATTTCCAATGTCCCACATTTGTACCCTCCTCTTCTCACGATTTCTGATTTTGGTGGTGTAATTGTGCATGGTTGATTTTGTATCTTTACTGTATATATACCTTTACTGGTGAGCCTTGTCATTTGTTGTATTTTTGTTTCCTGTTGCTGTCTTTTCTTTTCTGCCCAGAGGTGTTCCTTTAGTATTTGTTGTAAAGCTGGTTTAGTGTTGCTGAATTCTCTCAGCTTTTGCTTATCTGTGAAGCTTTTGATTTCGCCTTCAAATCTGAATGAGAGCCTTGCTGGGTAAAGTAATCTTGGTTGGAGGTTTTTTCTTTTCATCATATTAAATATAGTTAAATATATCATGCCAATCCCTCCTGGCCTGCAGAGTTTCTGTTGAGAAATCTGCTGATAACCTTATCAGGGTTCCCTTGTATGTAATTTGTTTCTTTTCCCTAGCTGCTTTCAAGATTTTCTCTTTGTCTTTAGTTTTGGTCAGTTTGATTAATATGTGTCTTGGGGTGTTCCTTCTTGGGTTTATTTTATATGGTACTCGTTGAGCTTCCTGGATTTGAGTGCATAGTTCCTTTCCAATATTAGGGAAGTTTTCAGCCGTTAGCTCCTAGAATATTTTTTCTGTCCCCTTCTCTCTCTCTTCTCCTTCTGGCACCCCTATAATACGGACGTTTGTGCATTTAATGTTGTTCCAGAGTTCTCTGAGACTCTCTTCATTGGTTTTCAATCTTTTTTTTCTTTTCTGTTCCACATCCGTAATTTCCACTAATCTGTCCTCCACCTCGCTTATTCATTCTTCTGCCTCCTGTATTCTGCTGTTGACTGCTTCTAATGAATTTTTTACTTCAGTTATTGTATTTTGCATCTCTTCTTGTGTAAGTTTTGTATCTTGTATCTCTTTGCTCAGTGTTTCCCGTAAGTTATCCCTCTTTGCCTCCAGTTTATTTCCAGTGTTTTGCATCATCTTCAGCACCAACAGTCTAAGGTCTTTTTCCTGGAGGCTCAGAATCTCCTCATCGCTTAGCTTATTTTCTGGGGTTTTTTCTTTCTCCCTCATCTGAGTTATAGTTCTCTGTCTTTTCATTTTTATAGGTTTTTGGTGTGGTGACCTTTTTACAGATAATAGAGTTGTGACCTCTCTTACCTCTGGTGTCTGCCCCCCTTGTGGCTGAAATTGATACTGAGGCTTGCTGTAGGCTTCCTGATGGGAGGGACTGATGCCTGCCCACTGGTAGGTGGGGCTTATTCTTCTCCCTCTGGTGGATGGGGCTTTGTTTCTGGGTGAGATTAGAGGTGGCTGTGTGCCTGAGGGGTCTTTAGGCAACCTGTTTCCTGATGGGTGGGGCTATGATCCCACCTGGATTGTTGTTTGGCCTGGGACTTCTCAATGCTGACTGATGGGTGGGACCAGATTTTCCCAAAATGGCCACCTCCAGAGAAAGATACCCTGCTGAATATTCCCAAGAGCTTTGCTTCCAGTGTCCTTACCTCACAAGGAGCCACATTCACCCCTGTTTTCCCAGGAGGTCCTCCAAGAATTCAGTCAGGTTTGACCCAGATTCCTATAGAGACTTTTCTTTGCCCTGGGACCCAGTGCATGTGAAATCTGTGTGCGCCTTTTATGAATGGGGTCTCTTTTTCTCCCAGTCCCTTGGGGCTCCTGTGCACAAGCCCTACTGGCTTTTAATGCCAGATGCTCCAGGGGCTCTTTCTCCCAGTGCCAGATCCCCACATGTGTGGGCGTTTGATGTAAGGCTCAGAACTCTCACTCCTGTAGGTGAGTCTCTGTGAACCAGTTGGTTTCCAGTCTGTGGCGCTTCCTACCCCGGAGGTATGGGGTTGCTTATATCACATAATTGCCCCTCCTACCTCTTGATATGGCCTCCTCTTTGTCTTCTGGAGTAGGATGTCTTTTTTAAGGTTTCTGTTCCATTTGGTTGAAGATTGCTCAGCCTTTAGTTGTGAGTTTTGTTGTTTTTAGGCGAGAAGTTGAGCTCCAGTCCTTCTATTCTGCTATCTTAATCCCATCCCCTTATTTTATTTTTTTAGCTTAAGTTAACTTTAATATTATAAGAAACATTTTTTTCCATCACTAGAGTCAAATGTACAGTTTTTTATTTCATCCATTAACTTTTTGTGTGTGTCTGTGTGTGATTCATTTTAAAGATGACTTTTGAAGAAAGAACTGATGCTTGATATTTAGTATTCTACAGAGAAGAGAAACAGCTTACAAAACTTAATTTTGCTCATGTTTTGGTTTAAATCTGTGGTCTTTGGTGTGTGTGACATTTCAAAAAGTCAGGAATCTCCTCTTTAAAGCACAGAAAAGTACACGAATGAGAGTAACTCTTGCACCACATTGCAATTGTTTTGCCTTTATCATTTTTGGAAGAAAGCAGTTTATACCTGCATCTTACCCTCCTTTGCAAATAACTGTTACCTAAATTAGCTCTTTCCTTGGCTCTTAGGTTCTCATGGGTCAATTGCCCCAAGATTCAAGCTCCTAGCATGAATCTCAGTGGGAAGGGTCTCCTTACTTTTAGTTGGGCCTCAGGAAAATCACTAAATCATGGTAATTGTTTTAGGTTTATATGGCCATCCACCTCTGAGGTTCCTATAGCCCTTTCAGTTCCCACAGCACTATTTTTACCTTCATGAAAACCATTTGTGTCAGTGAAGGTATAAAGGTTGTAACTGGGTGGAGCCGTGGTCACCACCAGCACCTGACAAATTTCAAAAGACTTCGAGTTAGATAGATAATATGTCAAAGGTAAAATGCAGTCTTCCAGTGGGATCTCAAGTGGTAAGGCCTAGCTTGATCATGTAATCAATTACTTGACAAACAGCACCATCAGCTCACAGCAGTTTGTTTCTTGGGCATAGCAGTAAATGAGACACCTATCTGTGTGTAAAAAAGAAATGTGTTTGTTTTCCATGTAAAGCAGATCATGAGCTTTTTCACCTAGTTTTTTTTGTTTGTTTGTTTGTTTTTTGTTTTTTGTTTTTTTGTTTTTTTGTTTTTTCCCTTACTTGTCTTCTCTAAGCCAGGACTAGGCTGGCACTGGAGAGACAATAAGGAACAGCCACTGGCCTCGTGGACCTTATATGCTAGTAGTATATTTAACACAAATGAAACAAAATTGTTAAGCTTTAGTAAGGAAATTTGTATGAATCCAAAGGATGTAAAAATAATGAAGACACATATAAGTGAACATGGGGTGTTCCAGAGGGCTTCTCTGGGAACATGGCATTTAATCTGACACCTGAAGGAACAAGCATTGTAAACCGGGTTCTCTGCAGAGGGACCATCCTGTGCAAAGTCCCCAAGGTGAGATTATGTAGCTATGTGGCTGCCATAGTCTTTCACAAGATCTTTTCTCTTGACAGAATACCACTGATAACTCCTTTATAACATCATAATAATTATAAGTCTTGGGAGTTCCTGTCATGGTGCAATGGAAATGAATCCAACTAGTAGCCATGAGGATGTGGGTTCAATCCCTGGCCTTGCTCAGGGGGTTAAGGATCTGGCGTTGCCATGAGCTGTGGTGTAGGTCACAGATGTGGCTCAGATCCTGCATTGCTGTGGCTATGGTGTAGGCCTTGGCTCTGATTCGACCCCTAGCCTGGGAACTTCCGTATGCTATAGGTGTAGCCCTAAAATGCAAAAAAAAAAAAAAAAAAAAAAAAAAATTATAAATCTTTGTTACAGTTTTGTTTTCATGGAGCAGGTTGAGGCTCTCCATTGAATTAGAGTTTTGCAGAGGAACCTACCACTTGGAAGTACTCATTTTTTCAGTCTGTGACTGTCATCCCAGGTACCTGTGATTGGGTGTGGTCATAAAAGTTTGTCATTTTACTACAGTCAGGAAATATTGCTCATTGGTCCTCTGCTAGACCTGAATTGTTATACATATTTTTATAAATAGGGGAGAGAGAGCTGTCAAACAGTCATACAGTTTTGTTTTCTCTGGTCTCAGCCAAGAATAAGCCTGGTAATGTTCAGTGTACACAAACCTTCATATACCCTATTATACAAACTTTTGCCCTCTTACCCTACTTATTCTGGTGAGCTGAAGGCACAAAATTTCTCCTTTATAGTGTTTATTGAATGACTAGATGAGAAAAAAAGATTAATGAAATGTGGATACCAAAAATCTATGCCATATTTTAAACTCTTGCAATTTTTGATAAGTAGCTTGAGAAAGAACAGCCAAATGATACCAAGAGCTATAGGGAAGTTTCTGAAAAAAAAGAGGAAATCAATGAAATGGAGAAAAAGCCGCACCTGTGGCATATGGCAATTCCAAGGCTAGGGGTTGAATTGGAGCTTCAGCTGCCAGCCAGTGGACAGCCACAGCAACGTGAAATCCAAGATGCATCTGTGACCTACACTGCTGCTTGAGGCAATGCTGGATCCTTAATCCAATGAGCAAGGCCAGGGATGGAACCCACATCCTCATGGACACTAGTTGGGTTCTTAATCTGCTGAGCCACAATGAGAACTTCTGATTCTTTAAATCTGAATACAATGGTATTGGCCAAACACAAAAGGTCTCAACCTATAGGGGAGAACACAAGGCATCCTTAGACCTAAAAGGATGAAATTCTCAGAAGTCTCAGTCTCCAGGAAATAGCAGCTATGTCATATAGCTGAATGTTAAAGGAGGCCACAAGCAGAAAGCTAGAAATCCAGAGCTTACTTATTCTTATTTTCATTTGTCTTAAACAACAAAAAAAAAAACTTTGTTTTATTTTTCTGACTTGTGGATACCAAATGTCCATATAAAAAGCTTATTTAAAAAAAATCTATTCTCTTTGCTTTGATTAGGGCCCAGGTATAGTATCTTAATGATAGCATCTGGAGGTAGAAGCATAATAAAGATCAAGTTTCTTAAATGGTGCTTCATTTATTTTTTTATTAAAGTATAGTTGATTTATAGTCTTCCTCAATTTATGTTGTACAGCAAAGTGAGGCAGTCATACATATATGTACATTCTTTTTTTGCAGAGTTCTTTTGTTGTGCAGTGGGTTAAGGATCTGGCATTGTCCCTGCAATGGCTTGGGTTGCTGCTGTAGTGAGGGTTTGATTCCTGGCCCAAGAACTTCCATATGCTGTGGGAGAAGCCAAAAACCAGAGTGAAAATTTACACTTTGATATTGGCATCCCTGGGAAGTATGGTCTATGGAAGCATATTCTCATCCCATGAGAATGGTCCCACACCACCTGTTATCCTGACTTGTTTCCCAAAAACTGGTGAGAATCACCAAAGGCTCCAGCAATCCTTACTCTGTACAGAATTGGATCAAAGCCTTTTCTTTCGTAACATTTTGAGTCTTGAATCCCAATGACTTCTGTAGTTTACTTGAGCTCTTTCAAATTGTTGCAATGTACCTGTAAGGTCTGACACTCAGAGCACTACGACACTACCTTCAAAAGTGATACCCAAGTTTGCCTAACACAGATTCTTGCCTCACCTGAACTAATGCCTGTTAAGAAACTGTGCTGACTTTCCTAAACACTGTTTTGTATTCAGTCTGGCATGAGGGCTCAGACCATGAGAGCTGTACCACATGGCACTGCAGGACATGCAGCTCTCCCACAAAGCCCATCTTTGGCAGCATGTATATTAAATCATGGTTTGGCTTTGCTTCAGTGCCTTTGACCCCTTTCAGGCAATCAAGATATTTCTTGACCCCAAACTAAATGGGAAGCACAGTAGGATTCAACTCTCATTGTTTCCACCTCTAATTGGGGGATTAAGACACACAGAACTTTAAGGAAGGGAAAGAACAGTCAAAGTGTGAAGAAAAGAAGATCATAACATGAAATGACATTGGCAATCCGTGATTGCATGCAGAGGACTGGCATAAATTGTCAGTGCAGTGGGATTGACAGAGGGCAGAGGCGTGCTTGGATCCCAGAGCAGCTGGAGCAGGTGTCATGGGTGAAGTCAAATTTGATTTGGGCCTGGAATAAGCTAATAGTTCTTAACCTTTCCTGGACATGCCGGCCATCTGTGGAGGTAGTAAAGGTCAAATAAAATGCCTGGATAGGCATAAAGGAGAAGTGAGGATGCCATGAGAAGGACAAAAAGATTAAAGAAACAAAGCTTGTTTGGTTGTGGTAAGAAGCTGGTGTGGGAGGAGAAAAAGAGAGAAGGCAGAAAAGTCAGATTTCTGCCGATTTCCTGTGCCAGGCCAAGGGATTTTGGAAATATATTTGGCTCTGGATACTATATTTAGCCATGACACATGACTTTCACGGCTGGACAGAGATATTAGGATTTCTCTGTGTCACATAACTCCTCACTTCCCATTTCCACTCCCTGCTTGGCAACTTAAGTTGGACAAAAAGTAAGTGTAGCTACATGCTCATACTTCACCAGTTTCTCATTCTCTCAGATATAGGACTCTGGCTGTTACCTTGGAAATGTGGTGGTTCATACAGAAGTATTGCTGTGTGGAAGTCCCTGAGTGACAGTCAACAGGGGCGCCCCAGAGGCAGCAAATCTTGTGTCTCCCACAGGGTAACCAGGCCACCCTGGGCTCTCCTTCCATTTACCTAGGATAAGGGGACTTGCACTGGTACTTCCTAAATGACACAGATGCTTTCAGACTATGGCTTCGATCTGCTTGCCACTTTTTTTTTTTTTTTTCCCTAGCTTTCATCTTTTTAGGGCTGTACCCACAGCATATGGAGATTCCCAGGCTAGGGGTCTAATTGGAGCTACAGCTGCGGGCCTACGCCACAGACACGGCAATGCCAGATCCGAGCCTCCTCTGCAACCTACACCACAGCTCATGGCAACACAGGATCCTTAACCCACTGAGCAAGGCCAGGGATCGAACCCAACACCTCATGGTTCCTAGTCGGATTTGTTTCCGCTGCACCACAATGGGAACTCCCGCTTGCCACTTTGATTTGTTCTCTTGTCTCTCTGCTTCTTTTTCTTTCTTCTTATTTGAAAGGTGTGTGTGGATAAATTTTCTATTGTATTATGGCTTATATTGGGCTGAGGCAGTTTTGGTGGATGAATGAGTGGATAAATAGCTAGCTAGCTGGAGATTTTTCTAAAGAAAGCCACCTCACATGAAGGAAATGGTTCTGTTTACAGCTGGCCTTTCATAAGATTCTTTGCCAACAAAATTCTATTGGATCTTAAGAGAAGATAAATTTTACACCACTGCATGAATTATTCAGAAACTCAAACACAGCATATTAACCATAAACTCTGCTTATTCATATAACTTCAAAGACTGTTGGAAGTAAGTTTGTGTTTTAACATTAAATGTATTGCCTCATAGCTGACCAGAAACCTGGTGTTTCCTGGATGAACCAGAGCTTTGAGCAGGTTTACAGCCATATATGGGGTGAAACACACACACACACACACACACACACACACACACACACATCCTGAAAGCAACTGAAATGCTTCTTCCTTTGAATTGAAGTTTAAAGACTGTGGGCACTTGTGGTGACCTCGGCCGGATGCTTGGGTTTCTGCCATCTACTCTCTCTCATCTACTTGTCGCTGAATAGCCTCAGGCTAGCTAGGACAGTCTTGTGCCCAAACCTCAGTGATGTGGGGTCTTGAGCCCAATTACTTAGTCCTTGAAATGGGAGAACTAGACCTTTTCAGAAGCCTAGGGTCAAAAAACACTTCCTCTAATTTTTTTGTGTGTAGCTCCTCTTGACAGGATGCAGTATATTGCCCTGAAGATGTCACAATTATTATCTTTTCTACTCATTTACTTTTCTGCTCTCCAATTTTACTAAGAGGTTTACCATGGTTGGTTTTGTTAGAAGAGATGCAGGTAGTAGGAAGAATTTATGAAGAACCCCGATCATGAGCTCAGTGCTAGAGAGAGGAAACAGTCTTTCTGTCATTGTAGCTCTGAAGACAGAATTATAAAATGTGAGCCAATTGGAGAATAAATGAATACTAAACTGAGAGATTCTTTTTTTATTTTTTATTTTTTATTTTTATTTATTTATTTATTTATTTATTTGCTTTTTAGGGCTGCACTCTTGGCACATGGAAGTTCCCAGGCTATGGGTGGAATTGGAGCTGTAGCTGCCAGCCTGTGTCACAGCCACAGCATTGTGGGATCCAAGCCACCTCTGTGACCTACATCACAGCTGACGGCAATGCCAGATCCCTGACCCATTGAGTGAAGCCTGAGATCGAACCTGCATCTTCACAGATACTAATTGGATTCCTCTCTGCAGTGCCACCACCAGAACTCCCAAAGTGAAGGATACTTACAACAGCTGCAGTACCTGTTTTGAAAAGGAAATGAGCATGTGCCTTCTGAAACAAGGGCGCTTCTCTGAAACATGAGATGGAACTAATGAGCAGCATGTAATTTCCAAGTAGTGGGAGAAAATGAGTGAAATCGTGGGAGAATGTTCTTATGACAAAATGGAAGCACGGTGTGACAAAATAGAAATGAATGTGGGAAAAGCCATCTGCTTTAGGTGGATTAGTCTGGAGAAGATGCACGGAATCCTCCATAAAGGAGAATAATTCTAGCTAGAAGATAGGCTAGAAGGCTGTTGCAGAAATTCAGGCAGGAGGTAATTCAGACCTAGACTGAGGTCAGAGAACTGCACATGAAAAAAAGGGAGATCCAAGAGGAATTTCATTGGAAGAGTCCAAAGATCATATAATATTTTGAATTTAAATATATAGTTTAATGTATAACAAAATGTTTCCCCCGGTATCAGTGTTTTCAGCAAAGATTTTTGCTTTTAAAAATGCTTTTGCCTTTACAAGTATATTCCTATTAAGTCTTCTCTTGCTACCTTTTTCTTTTTAGATGAGGTAGATTAGGTCACTTTTATTTTGAGAATTGGATTAGCTTGGGCTCCAGGTCATCCAGAACTGAACTGTTCAGAAAGTGATGCTATCCTTTAGGACAGATAACTTTATTTTAAAATTTATTTTATTGAAGTATAGTTGAGTTACAGTGTTGTGTTAATTTCTGCTATACCCCAAAATGATTCAAGATATACACACACACACACACACACACACACACACACACACACACATATATATATACATACACACACACTTTTTTGTATTCTTTTCTATTATGATTTATTACAGGATATTGAATAGAGTTCCCTGTGGTATACACTAGGACCTTGTTTATCCATCCTATGTATAATAGCTCGCATCTGCTAATCCCAAACTCTTAATCCATCCTCCTCTGCTTGGTAACCACAAGTCTGTTCTCTATGTCTGCAGGTCTGTTTCTGTTTCATAGATAAGTTCATTTGTGTCATATATTAGATTCCACATATGACATATCATATGGCATTTGTATTTCTCTTCCTGACTTGCTTCACTTAATATGATGATCTCTGGATCCATCCATGTTGCTGCAGATGGCATTATTTTATTCTTTTTCATCCACTGTACACACACACACACACACATTTTCTTTATCCATTCATCTATCAGTGAACGTTTAGGTTGTTTCCAGGTCTTGGCTATAGGACTAATAGCTTTTTTTAAAAAAAAGCAGTTTACAAAGGCCAGTTTGTGCCAGGAGTAGGTGCAGTGAGTCACCACCTTAGACTCATAATATAGGCCTGCCTCCTTGCCACTAGTTTAAAAAAATGTATCAAGACTTTTCTGCTATGAAAAAGAACACACACTATGAAGTGTAAAAGAAAGAACAATGAATTCAGAGTCAGGTGAGCTGATTTCAAACTCAGCCCTGCCCTCACATCCTCATTCACATACACTAATTTTGTGATATCTGCAAGCCATTTAATTTTTTCTTGTTTCTTATACTTTTCTTGCTTTATCTCATTGGTGTTGTAACCATTGTTAATGTAGGCTATCCAGTTTACAAATATTTCTGTGAGAAAGATACAGTAATCAAGGAGTCAAAAACTCAAAGAGGTGTCAGAAGTCAGGCACTTGTAAGTGTCTGTTCCGGGACCAATTTCCAAGCCCAAGCTCCCTCTGCCACCTCACGCCAAAGGCACATGTGGTCAGGTAGAGCTTATGTCATAGGTGACCATCTCTGCATTTGGCAATAGTCTGGCCTGTTAGTTATATAAATAAAAAAGGGTAGAGTCTGGATGCATCATCCATGGCTAATTAGGCTTCTTCTTTAATATTCATTTTGATACCAGTTAGCAGAGTACTGTGCAAGCCAGCCCAAATTTGATTTTTAAAATTTTACTCTTGTAAAAGTGTATTATTCATATAGGTAGGGAAGTCATTCACTCCTTTCATATCTATATTGTTTATACATATATTTGTATCCATATATGGAGCAGACTGGGTTCATGGGGTTAGTCCTTAGTGTGGGTTACACTGAGTTACATCCTTCTTATGGATATTCTTTTTTTTTAAGTTTTATTGGAGTATAGTTGACTTACAATGTTGTATTAGTTTCAGATATACAGCAAAGTGAATCGGCCATACATACATACATAAATCAATATCTATCCATTCTTTCCTTCCCATATGGGTTATTACAAACTATTGACTGGATTCCCCTGAGCTATACCAGAGGTTCCCATTAATCATCTATTCTACACAGTAGTGTGTATATGTTATTTCCATCCTTCCAGTCCCCCCTTCCACCCCATTTCCCCCTGTAGTAATCATAAGATTGGTTTTGAAATCTGTGGATCTGTTTCTGTTCTGTGAACAAGCTTGCCTGCATCATCTTTTATTAGATTTCACATAAAAAGTGATATTATATGATATTAATCTTTCTTTGTCTGAATTCACTCAGCATGAAAATCTCTAGGTCCATCCATGTTGCTGCAAATGGCATTGTTTCATTCATTTTAATGGCTGAATAATATCCCCTTGTATCTATGTACCACGAATTCTTTAGCCATTTCTCTGTCGATGGACATTTAGGTTGCTTCCATGTCTTGGCTATGTAAGTAATGCTGCTTTAAAAAATTAAATATAGAACTACCATATGATCCAGAAATCCCTATGGATTTTCTTAAGTGACCTGGGTAAAAGTTAGATAAGCTCCTCTCACATTCTTTCTAAGACTTTTCCTAAGTGCTTTACATTTGCAAGGGGCATGCATATCACTGATTTGGACTGATTACAACTCTGTCATATAAGGATATCATAGCAAACTTATATCTACATGTTGAGAAAACTCTATTCAGAAAAATTAAGTGACATGTCTAGTGAGTGGCTGGCCCAGAAGGAGAACCCAGTTTTTCCCCTCCTGTTGTGGTAGTCATGCCGTTGTGAACAAGTGACTCTTTAATTTACCCAGCTGTCATGGGGACTCACTAGCAAATCAACTCCTCTGTAACTTCTCTAATCATTGCTTTGGAAGAGATTGAAAGAGATGGTGTCATGTGAGTGTTCTGAGTTGAACTGTGCCCCCCACCCCCAAATTCATATGTTGAAGGGCTAAACCCAGTGCCTCAAAATGTGACTATATTTAGAAATAGGGTCATTGAAGATGTAGTCAGTTAAAATGAAGTCCTGCTTAAAAAAAGGTGGGCCCATAATCCAATATGACTGGTGTACTCATAAAAAAAGGAAATTTGCACACAGAGACACATAGGGAGAAAATCATGTGAAGACTGGGGCTATGTTGTCACAAGCCAAGAAACTACCAGAAGCCAGGAGTGAGGTCTGGAACAGATCTTTCTCTACCATGTCAGAGGGGAACACAGCTTGCCGGTACCTTGATTTTAGACTTCTGGCCTCCAGAACTCTGAGACAATAAATTTCTGATATTCTAAGCCAGCCAACTAGAAATACTTTGTTGCAGCAGTCATAGGAAACCGATAGGAGTAACAGAGCAATGAGTGTGTAATACGTGTTATAACTCAAATAGCGTGTACATTTTAACAAGTAAACTTAAGGTCTTTTTCAGAAAATTGTTGCTATTAAGATCATCCACAGAGTTCCCATCCTGCCTCAGCAGAAACAAATCTGACTAGTATCCATGAGGACACAGATTTGATCCCTGGCCTGGCCTAGTGGGTTGAGGATCTGGTGTTGCCGTGAGCTGTGGTGTAGGTTCCAGACATGGCTCGGATCTGGCATTGCTGTAACCTTGGCATAGGCCAGTGGCTATAGCTCAGATTAAATCCCTAGCCTGGGAAACTCCATATGCTGCAGGTACGGCCCTAAAAAAACAAAAACAAAAACAAAAACAAAAAAGATCATCTGCAAAATAAATCATTGATAGAATCAAACACTTTGAAAGGATTAAGAGATTTACTGTTGTCCTGGCATTACTCTATCTTGCATCACAGATAATAGGCTTTCATGTTTGGAAGAAATAATAAGGTCACCGAGCTCAGCCATTGGATAATTGAGTAACTTCAACAATGTACCAGCAGAGTGATTTTGCAACCTCTACCTGGATAGCTCTGCTAACTCCTGAGGCCAGCTGCTCTAGCAGCTCTTATGATTAAAATATGATGTCTTATATGAAACTCAACTGCATCTATCCATAGCTTTCACCCATTTACTATATATATATATATATATATATATATATATATATATATATCTTTATTTATTTTGGCTTTGCCTGAGACATGCGGAAATTCCCAGACCAGGAATTGGAATTGAACCTGAACCAACAGCAGCAACCTGAGCCACTGCAGTGATAATGCCAGAGCCATCCATAACCCACTGTGCCACAATGGAACGCCTTAGTTCAGTTTCTTAAAGCAAGAAAGAACACATTCAATTCACCTTTTATAGATGAGCCCTTTCAGTGTGTACCAGCTATCATGTGTACACTAAACTAAGTCATTTGTTCTCTAAACTGGTTCTTGAGTTCTTTCAACTATTACTCCTATGACATAGTCTATGATCATCTCCATAAAGTATGTTCCAGTTTATCATATCTCTTTTAGAGTGGAACATCCAAATTTTAGTTACGGTCACAATAATGGAAAATAAAATTAAATATATACTATTATTCTATTTTTTTTTTCTTTTTAGGACCACACCTGTGGTATATGGAAGTTCCAGGGCTAGGGATTGAATCAGAGCTGCAGCTGCAGTCTATGCCACAGCCATGGCAATACCGGATCCGAGTCACATCTGCGATCTACACCAGAGCTTGCAGCAATGCTGGATCCTTAACCTACTGAGTGAGAGTGGGATTGAACCTGTATCCTCTCTGAGATAATGCTGGGCCCTTAACCCACTGAGACACAATGGGAACTCCTATACTATTATTCTAGATACTATGCTTTAATAAGTGCAACTCAAGATTACATTAAGCTGGGGGTGGGCATCACAATGTTTAATAATATTGCACTAAAATTAACTAAAATTCCTTAATCATTTTTTTTCAGCTAGATGAACTGTTTGATGATCAGCTCTAGCTTGGTCATCAAGTACCATAATTGGCCAGGCACATCACAGTATCTGACAAAACCATCTAATGAATGAAGGAATATATATACACAAATACTAAGCCATGCATTTCCTCCTGAACGTGTACTGTTTTGAGGAGGGCTGTTTATTTTTTTATTCCAAGAGGAGAATCTTGCTTTTTATACTTTGTTTTGTTAAATTCAGCCCCCAAATAAATACCTTCTAACCAGCCAAGAATCCTGCCATTCACCACATATCTTCCAAACAATATCTTCCTTGTGTTCACAAATTGTTTCTTCTGCACACTTCTGTAGCACTGAGGAAAACAGGCATTTTAAGATTTGATTCATATCTGTCCTTCAGCTAAGACTTGCTCTGTATTCCAGACAAGTATTAAACCCTCTGTTTTCTCCAAGTGTAAAATGGTACTAATATTATATGTTGTTTGTGTGTGAATTTAGTTGATTATGTAAGCATGTGTGTATATGCACATTTATAGATGACTAAATCATCAGCATTTTATAGTAATATAAAAGGCTGCTTTTAATCCCTTGTTAATAATTTTAGTTATAATATAGTGACTTATGAGATCACTTTTGTTCCTATATGTATATTATATAACAACCTCAAACTAATTTTATGTAAAAGAAGAATGTGAGCTGCATTCTATTTCCATTTCCCATATGAATTATTCAGTCTTATAATTGAGTCTATCTCTTGTGCTAGATTTTCTATATATTAGATGAAGACAGTTCTTCTCCTTGACTTGCAGGGATGTTAAAGTGCTGATAAGATATATTTATAAAGTATAATCCATGTTTCAGATAAACAGATAAATCTGTGTTTCAGATTCTTTTTTAAATACATGTGTTAGTTTTTAATCAGTACAACCACTGTGGAGGACAATATGAAGGGTCCTTTAAAAACTAAGTATAAAACTACCATATAATCCTACTCCTGGGCATGTATCCAGAAAAAACTCTAATTTGAAAGATACATGCACCCCCAGTGTTCATTGCAGCACTATTTACAATAGCCAAGACATGGAAGCAAACAAATTGTCCAACAACAGAAGAATGGAAAGAGAAGATGTGGTACATATATACAATGGAATGTTATTTGGCCATAAAAAAGAATGAAATAGTGCCATTTGCAGCAACATGGATGGACCGAGAGATTATCACACTAAGTGAAATAGTCAAAGAAGGCCAGCATCATATGTTATCACATATATAGGAAATCTAATAAAAATGATACAAAATCATTTATTTTATTTAAAAAAACAGAATTTATTTTAAAAAACAGAAACAAACTTAGAGAAGTCAAAACCAATCTTATGGTTAAACCATAGGAAAAACCGATGTGGGGAGGAAAGAATTGGGAGGTTTGGAATAACACATACACACTACTGTATAAAATAGATGATTAACAAGAACCTATTTTATAACAGGAAAATCTACTCAATACTTTGTAGTAACCTATATGGGAAAAAAAAGAATGGATGTATTTATACCTGTGACTGATTCACTTTGCTATACACCTGAAACTAATACATTTCAAATGAACTATATTCCAGTAAAATTAAAGTTAAAAAATCTTAGTTTTTCACAAGAGATATCTTGAATGGCTTGAATTCTCTATTTGACATGCTTTGGCTTTCTTAGTTGCCTTATTGTCACATTGCTTTAATTATAGTCATTTTAATGAATAAATGTTTTATTCATTTTTTTCTTTTTAAATGTAACATGAACAAATCTTCAGTTTTCTGTTTAAATATTATTCAAAAATTCAAAAGCAGATGATCTAGAAAGTTTTATTTTAGTGTCATATAATGAAATCACATTAACCAATTAAGAGTATATCCCATATCACAATAATGAACACCAATTCAAGCAGATTACATTTTGCTTTTTTTAGAAGTACTGCTAAACTTTACTGGTGAAAGAAAAATGCCAGTGTGATTTTTTTTGTTTGTTTTTAAATCTCCTAAAGAAAAGTCCAAACTTTGTGTTGGAATATGACATTCTCTGTAAATCACTCAAATAATTCAGAAATGAAGAGCAACTCATATATGGTCATTTGGCAGCCCATTACTCAGCATATTGCTGAGTAATTACTTTGCAGTAATAGGGGACTCCCTGCCCTAAACTACTTAACATGGCACTTGTGGTCATGTGTTATTTTCAAGTAAATCAAATTTCAAATATCCCATTCTATTATTTCTCTAAGTATATCTCTTTTATGAACCAGAATAGTGGTCAGATGTACTTTTTCATTTAATATACTGACATTTTTGTCATGCTATTAATCATGCCCAGCCATTTTTTTCCAGTTGTATTAAGAAATAATTGACCTATATCACTATATAAGTTTAAGACTTGCCCCATGATGGTTTGTTGTATATATTGTGAAATGATTATCAGAGTAGATAATGCTAACATTCATCTTCTGATGTAGATACAGTTAAAAAGAAAAGAAAGAAGAAAAGAATAGAGGGAAAACAGTTTTTCTCCTGGTTATGAGAACACTAAGGATTTAATCTCCTAACAACTTTCCTGTGTAGACTACACTGGTGTTAGATGAAGCCATAATGTTGTACATTACGTCTCTGGTACTTAATTACCGTATAACTGGAAGTTTGTATCTTTTGACCTCCTTCCTCAATACTTCTCCCCTTACTCCCCACCGCTGGTAACCACAAGTCTGATCTCCTTTTCTATGAGTTTTTTAAAAATTACTATTATTCCACACATAAGTGAGATCATATAGTATTTTTATTTCTCTGCCTGACTTAGTTCACTTAGCATAATGCTCTCAAGATCCATCCATATTGTTACAAATGACAAGATTTCATTCTATGTACGGCTGAATAATATTCCATTGTGTGTGTGTGTGTGTGTGTGTGTGTGTGTGTATCACATCTTATTTATCCATTCGTCTATCAATAGACACTTAGGTTGTTTCCATGTCATGGCTATTGTAAATAATGCTACCATGAAAGTGGGCATGTAGATATCTTTTCATGTTAGCATTTCTGTTACTTTTGAATATTATGCCCAGGAGTGGAATTGCTGGATCGTATGGTAATTCTAGGTTTAATTTTGTGAGGTTCCTCCATATTGTTTTCTATAGTCCAGCCTTTTTTTAATTAACCTCACAGTATTTCATTACATGGTTAAACTAATTTCTTTACTCTCCTATTGTCATATCAGATGTTTTTTTACAGTTTTTCCCTCTATAAGTAATGCAATGATGAACAAGGACAAAATTTTATTAGGGAAAATAGAAAATTATAGAGCATGGAACCAGCCTTTGTGTGTCTTGGGAAATGGAGAAAGGATAAAAAGCCTAAGTGATAATGCAGGAAGCCTTAGAAGTATAATGAAAGCAGAGTAGGCACCAGGAATGGAGGGAGAAAGTGAAAGGTATAATTTACCTGCCAGTGCAATCCCAGAACCAGCCTTCTGTTTGTTGGAAGATAACCCTGGCAGACTTAGTAGCAAGACTTCACTTGATCTAAGTAGAAAATATATTTTAACTACAAATCTGTGGTTAACATATCCTCTAGTTTGTGTTGGTAATATCTGGTTAATCACTTTTTAAAAATATAATAGTAAGAAATTCCCAACATATGTTTAAAAATCGTATTCTACTCACTGAAGATAAAGAAATACTCATCAAGATACTACCAATTAAAATATATGAATCTGAGCCTGAACCAATAAAAGGCAAAAACTTTAAAATCTGGCTTCTACTTCTACTTCTGCCCTAAAAACAAAACAAAAGTATTCTCTTGAGGAAAAAAAATAATAATCGCTAATTCTAGTGGCCAATTTCCTGTCCTTATTCTTGCTGACCTGTGTATTCTATTTACTAATGATCACCACGGTCTGTAATAGTTCCTTGTCATGACTGTGACCTCTACTCGTAGTTCCTATTTTACTTCTCTAGCTGCTTTTTCTCTGACCCATTTTTACATCTTTTATATGTAGAGTTACTCAGGTGCTATCTTCTCTCATGTCTTCTTTACTTCACTTGCAAAGTTATCTGTTTATTCTATTCCACATGCAGCTGACCCCCAAATTTGTGTCCAGCCTTCATCTCTTTTCAGATCTCCAAGAAAGATGAATTTAAAAAATGAAACCTAGAAAATTGCTGTGAAACAAAGATGAGAAAAATGTTAATAACAATTTTTTTTAATTATATATACACCAAAAAAAAAAAAAAAAAAAAAAAGAGGGAGAGAGAGAAATGTTAAAAAAGCAGCTTGAAGCCAGGAAAGTTACATTCAGGAAAACCACAGTACAAATAATGACTGACTCCTTCTCAGCAGCAATGAGTTTATATCCAAGATAGGGGCCATTATTACCTACCTTATAGGGCTTATATGAGAATTAAGGATTAATATTGTAAATCTCTTAGAACAGTATCTGGCACATAGTAAATTATAAAGAAGTTTGTTATATAAAATAAAAACAACATGGCATTTAGGATTGTAAATTGCTGTCATCTCTCTTGGAAAAAAAATTGTCTAAAACCAAAGGGGACAACAGCAAACATTGTAATTTATGTGGCATATAATTCTTCTTCATACTTTTCTATAACTATGCACCACAAATATTATTAAAATAAGACAATTTTGATAGAAGATATGCTTCATGAAAACAGGGGCTTTGTGTAGTTCACTGCATATCTCAGCACCTAGAATAATAGTACCCACCTTATTTGTAAATTAGCTCACACCATGGATATGAGAAAAATATTTTCTTGAAAAGAGGTTTTTTTTTAAATATTATGTTGCAACTGCATAGATAGGAAAGAAAAAGAGGACAAATTAGTAAAGTTTAGACCAAGTTAAATACTTAAGAATTGAAATTGGGTTATTTGCCTAAATATAAGTGATTCTGAAAATGTTTACATCTGTAGTGCAGATATCAGCTCTTTCATTTGCAAAAGGCCCTAGGGAGGAGTATAATATCATTTGGTTCTCATTTTCCTAAAATCTTTAGTGTTTCTTATAGTTCAGATACAGAAAATGTTTTCTTTCCTGTGTAGGATGTTGTAAAATTGAATGAAAAAGAGAAGCATTCAAGCCAGATTTAGAAACATGGAAGTCTAAAATGTTTAGGACCAAATCACTTATTACAGTACTTACTACTCATTATGAATCAACAGAGTTGTAGACCTAGAAGTATACTTGGAGATCATCATCGCTGCACACTGCAAATGAGCAGAGTTTGTAGTCTGTAAGGCTACACTGCTAATTAGAAGCAGAGCTGGAGCTAGAACCTAGGGTTTTCTTTGATATTCGAGGTTAGTTTTTTTGGGGGGTAGAGGATGAAGGAAAAATGAGTAGCTTTTATTGTTCTGCCAGGCAAAGGAGGCTACTTCAGTCTAATGCCCAGAACACCTCCTTTGGGGAATGATTGTGTGTGGGGGTGGGGAGGGTTTATAGTCCAAAAGGAGAAAAATGGTTTCAGATAAGAATCAGGTTTGGGGCAAACTTGCATTCATTTTTCTTTTGGAGAATCTTAGTCATTGAAGCTGGTGTCAGGAGATCTTGGTATGATCTTGGTGGTGGTCTCCTGGGTTATCACATTTTGATTTTTCCTAGAATAAAAATACTTGCAAAAAGGGCATATTTATCAGAGTTTGGAGCAAAACTAGAAAAGTTCCTGAGAAACATAATGTATGTGCTTATAATCTCTGAGCCACAGGCAAGTGTGCTCAAGGTGCCTAATCTTTAGCTTACAAGTGATTGTGTTAGGGTACAATCAAGTGAGGGAGAAGGACAAGGAAGGGCTACAAGATGTTCAGTGTTAAACCATTCATTTCTAAGCTGTTCATTTCTAGAAGAAACATAAGGAAGATAACTTTCCTCTTAGCTGTATAAGAAGCCTGCATCATAAAGAATGCGGAGAAAAACTAAACTCATGTAATACACACAAGTATCGCATATATTTTGTTGTACAACCTTGCATGTCTTTGTGTGTGTTATTTTTTTATTTTAAAAAATTTGTTTTTCTAATTTACTATATTCTGTCAATTTCTACTGCACAGCACAGTGACCCAATCATGCGTATATGTACGTTTCTTTTCTCACATTATCCTCCATCATGTTCCTTCACAAGTGATTAGATATATAGTTCCCCATGCTATATAGCAGGATCCCAAGTATAGTTTTTAATGGACACTGCCCTTGGCAGTTTTTCTTTAAAAGCCCCCTCGCTTTCTCCCTTGCTCTACTAGATTTTCCTTGCTGATGAATATCAGCTATGGAGTTTGACAGAACATTGTAAATCATCTATAATGGAAAAGTACATAAATAAATAAATATCTTTAAAAAAAAAAAGAGCAGTATTCTTTGGGAGAAAGCTTAGACTAGTTCCTTCCCATAAATTGAAAACGGTGCAAATCCTTTGGGTAAATTTCTTTGAGCATATAGGAAATATTTTTAATTTGCAGTAACCCTAAAGGGAGGGGGAGTTTGTTCTTACAAATGAGTTACTCTATTTTTCTATTCATCTAATGAATGGCTTTGACATTAATATGGAGAAATCTACAACTTGAACTTAAAATCAAGGACTTTTTACTATATATTAGTACTCCCTTCAGGAAAATGGTGATTTACCTATTTTAAAAGGTAAATATTTTTCTCTAGTGCATATTTTTCTCTATTCATCAATATTTCCTCTCTTTAATCTCTCCCCTATCTCCTAATTAGGATTTCTGGAGTCTGATTGATATATTTTGAAAACTAATTAGAAAAGTACAAATATCCTAACAACTTATTAATTCCTTCTCTTCAAAATATATTCAAGCTGAACTGAAATATAACTACCCTAAATACCCCATCCATCTTATTTATTTTTTTGGCTTTCCAATTTATCAAGTTATTACTTTGTTTCTGCTTCATGGTCTACCTCCAGTCAATTTTCTCTACTTTCTAGTGCACAGTCAGATGTTGTATGGTATACCTAACAAGGATATGTTATTATTACCACCAGAGTTAAAAAATGAGTTTGTTTTAGGGATAACATGAGTAGTAACCTTTTATTTTATTTTAAAAAATTTTTCGACTTTGCATTTTTTTACTTTATTTTTATTAAAGTATAGTTAATTTACAGTGTTGTGTGGATTTCTGCTGTACAGCATAGTGACCCAGTCATACACATATATATATATATCATTATTTTTCTCATACTATCTTCCATAATGTTCTATCCCTAGAGACTGGATATAGTTCCCTGTGCTGTAAAGTAGGACCTCACTGCTTATCCATTCTAAATGTAGTAGTTTGCATCTACAGAATAGCCACCATTAAGAAATATGCAAATAACAAAAGGTGGAGAGGGAATGGGGAAAGGGAACCCTCTTTCACTGTTGGTAGGAATGTAAGTGGGTACAACCATTATGGAAAACAGTATGGCATTTCCTCAGAAAACTAAATCTAGGACTATCATGCTATCCATCAATCCCACTCCTGGGCAAATATCTGGACAAAACTTTCATTAAAAAAAATACATGCTATAGTACAGGGACTATCCAGTCACTTGTGATGGAACCTGATGGAGGATAATTGAGAAAAAGAATGTATGTGTATATGTGTGACTGGGTCACTTTTCTGTGTAGTGGAAATTGACAGAACACTGTAAATCAATTTTAATGGAAAAAATAAAAATCATAAAAAAAGATACATGTACTTCTATGTTCATCACAGCACTATTCACAATAACCTTTTATTTTAAGTGGGAAAAAAAATAGAGATGATACCCAGAGAAGTACTTTAAGTTTTGTTTATCTGCTTTTATGATCTGCCTTTCTTCACTTTCATCACCCGTCTGTCATTAGAAAACCTATCACTGAGCATCACAAACTCTTAATCTGTTTGAACTTTTCCCCATTGCCTTGTGTAGAGACTGAATGTTAATTCAACCATAGTGATATTTCATTGTTTCCATTATTTCTCTTGTTAAAGAGAAAGTATCCTGACCCTTGTTAAAAATGGCAAGGAAGATTTTATTCAAAACTATCACAATGTGGGAGAGAGGTTGAATTCAGCTCCAGTTGCACACAGGGACAAGTAGGATTTTATAGCTTGTGACAGAATGAGAAGGAGGGTGGCAAATTACTAAGAGGCATTTGTTTAGATATTAAGATGGGCATGGGGAAAGGAACTTGGGTAGCTATCAGGCTGGAGGAGGAAAAGCTTGATTTGATCTCAAGAGTAGGGAAGAATTTCAACTGGCCTATGAGGATATTTTTTCTAAAACTGGGTTCAGCTGGTCAAAGTTGAGGCCAAGTTAAGAAGTAGGCTCAGAGGAGCCTGACTAATGTTTGGTCAAGGAGGGAGTCTTTGAGAATCATAAACTTTCTAAATTTGCATTTCCCCACTAATCAGGCTCAATCTAGAATGCTAGAGGTACTTCACTGGTTCTTTTATAGCTCTGGAAAATAAGCTTCACTATCATTTGCACTGCTATTGTAGATGAATGGCCCCAGTGTCTTCAGCAGCACAGAATCTTTTAGCAGAACTGCACACACACTGACAATATGTTTGGAAGAAAATATAGGAAATCTTATCAACCTCAGAGGATGATGATAATATCTGTAATATTTATCTTGTGCTATTTGCCAGGCACAGTCCTGGGTTATTTATGTCATAAATCCTCATTGCAGTCTTTGGAAGCTAAGTACTTTGCTATCCTCATCCCAGGACTGCAGGCAGGGAAAACAAAGAACATAGCAGTGACCAAAGTTAATTGAAATAGACGTCAGGTTGTGATTTGTTGTTTGTAGACTTGTTAATGGTGGCCATTCTGTAGATGCAAATGATTACATTTAGAAAGGATAAGCAATGAGGTCCTATCTACAACACAGGGAACTATATCCATGATGGAAGATAGTATGAGAAAAAGAATTATATATATATATATATATGAGACTGGGTCACTATGCTATACAGCAGAAATAGACACAGCACTGTAAATCAACTATACACTAATAAAAATAAAACAAAGTAAAACCACAATGTCCTGCTTCTATAAAATCTCTTAGGAGTTGGGTGAAGGGGCGCTGGAAGGACAGATATTTGTGGAAGTTCGTGTACTTTGGTGCACTGTTTATGTTCAGGACCCTTTCTCTCTACCACCTATTGCCCTGCCTCATACAGTGCTTAAGAGTGCACTGGTAATTTTTGTTGTTGTTGGATGCATGACGATTGAATAAATTTCTAGATGATATTCAATTCCTGATAACCAAGGAGATAACCAAATTATGTTTCTCAACCCCTGGCGCTCTAATGGTGGCAATGGCAACATTGTCTGTTTCACAATACATAGCTGATTGCTGTTGTCCATGGAAACCCAACCCACAGAGCCTTCCAGTGTCAGCTTGGAGTGAACTGGACCTCAGGTACCTGGATATAATGATGCAAGGAGCCTTTCTTCCTGAGGTTTTAAATCTCCCCTGATGAAAGACTGCTGGCGGTGGAATGCTGTGGGAACCCCTAGCATTCCTCTGCAGACCTGATTTAAATTCTTCTGATCCATTACCTGCTCAGGTCTTATTCATACCTTCTTGTTCTAGAGAAACTGAAGGCCAGAGGAATAAGATAAAGAGGTAAGAGAAAAACAAGAAATGAACCAAGTCCCAGATATTGCTAAGGTTATTCGTAGGAGTGGCAAGCTAAATGAATCTTGGGGTGAAAGACTGGCACTTTTATTTCATTTTCACCTTCTGTGGTCTCCACTATAGCTTATCAGAACTCATTTCTCCTAAGAAATCAATGGCTAATTTCTTGTGAGGTAGAACCAATACATCTGCAATGTTCTACATTGCTTGAAAATGAGTACTTGGTTCATGTGGGGCTGTGAAGTACAAGCCAAATAATTGTTGCAAGTTATTTAAATGTTTAAATGAAGGAATATTGCTTGTCACTGTTTTAACTGCATGACATGAAATGCTGAACTTCTGGTGGAGGCCAAGAACAGTGGGATGGGGTGAAGATGATTATTGCCAGTCTCTAAAATCCAGTTTCACCCTTAGAATGTGCATCAGCATGTGCCACTTTGGCCCATTTAGTGCAGGTTTATGGTCTAAGATTCATATGGGATTCAAATAGATTACAGTAGAAGGGAACTTGAGAGCTCCAGGGAAGAATATAATATTTCAGGTGCATTTGATCATTTTGTTGAATTTGCCTGGAAAAAAAATCAATTAAAAAACAGAATTTAATTTCCATCCTTGTAGCAGAGGTTATTCATTACAGCTCGTGCCAGACAATAGATTTATCTGTATATGTGTATATGTGTGTTTTAATTAAACAAGCAATTCCAGAGTGCTCAAAAAGTAAATTGTTCTGGTCTGTTGGGTATGGGAGGATTGAAATGGGGCCTTCATTCTATAAACATTTCACCAACTTTTTTGCTTCAGCTGGCTTCTCATGGGACATGTTCAAATTGTATACATATTAAGTGTACGCATACAGTAGACATAAGCACTTAAGATTATTTTTAAAAGATAGTAGTAGTATATTTAAATTACAAAATGGAATTAGTGGAATAGTATAAAAGGTGTATGATTTGCCAAGACCAGCTCAGCAGGATGGGGCTGAAGAACAGGTGCTGTGGAAATTAAGGAAAAAAAGTTAACATAAAACAAGACACAGAGACATTTATCTTAAGTAAAGGTGGGAACCAGGGGACTCAAGGTCTCAGGAACCAAGAGCACAGCCTCAAGAAACCACACTGCTTTTATTGTGCTCTTTCGGATTATGTCAAGTGTAGGGGTTGTAGGTGCAGGATATAGGGTTTTTTTATTATTTTATAAGTTCTTTTATTATTTTAAAAGTCACTTAGCTGGTAGATGGTTAAACTTTTACTCTAAACTTTAGGCATTTAAGAATCATTAGCATTTGAGTTAGCTATCTATGCGTAGCATCTCAGAGAATCCTCACTGTGCTTCTGCAAAAGGGCAACCCTGTGTGCCTAGGTTTGCACCTTGATTCTCTTTTCTAATGCGTATTCTGCTAATACCACTCATAAACCATCCATGTTGCTGCAAATGGCATTCTTTTGTTCTTTTTATGGCTCAGTAGTATTCCACTGTGTATATATACACACACGACATCTTCTTAATCCAATCATCTGTTGGTGGACATTTAGGTTGTTTCCACGTCTTGGCTATTGTGAATAGTGCTGCAAAATGTCCTCACGTTTTACTAACTTTGAGGTGTTACAGGCTAAAGTTTTGATTTGTTTATGTAGGCGCTATGGCATTAAAGCCACCTCAGTCTAAAGCCCTCCTTGTTTAGTTAATTTTTTTCTTGCTTTTAGGGCCACACTCCCTGCATATGAAAGTTCCCAGGCTAGGGGTCCAGCTGCTGACCTGTACCACAGCCACAGCAATGCTAGACCCAAGCCGTATCTACAGCCTACACTATAGCTCATGGCAATGCTGGATCCTTAACCCAATGAGCAAGCCCAGGGATGGAATCCTCATCCTCATGGATACTAGTCGGTTTCGTTACTGCTGAGCCACAATGGGAATGCCTGTTCAGTTAATTTCACAGATGTTAGATATCATTCTGGGTTTTTTTAATACGGTTTCCTCCATAAGTTATGTTGACTCAGAGTAAAGGATTTGGGAGAAAGGGGAATTAGAGGTCCTGTTCCCAAAACTCAGAGTCAAGCCTCTGTACTTGCTTCATTTGTTAATTTAATAGTTTAGGATTTGGGAATTGCCTTCAAGATTTGAACTGTTGCTCTTTTCACTTCTAATAGTGAAGATTCAAAAGTACAAGGACAAAATCATTGCTACCCAAGTAACTGTAAGGAGTTAATTAGCAAAAGTTCGTATGCAAATTTTGTTCTAGAGAAAAAGAAATTTACTTTTCCAAACTATTTTGGGAATACAAACTCATGTATGATGGTGAGTTTCTTCCAAGTGAAA
Source organism: Sus scrofa (assembly GCF_054392235.1). Taxonomy (NCBI): domain Eukaryota; kingdom Metazoa; phylum Chordata; class Mammalia; order Artiodactyla; family Suidae; genus Sus; species Sus scrofa. The sequence goes on along the minus strand of NC_139387.1, from coordinate 51,287,700 downwards.
TTCCAATCCATCCAAAATCGTTTAGATTTAGTATTGTGGAATAGACATATATTTTCTGCCCATCTTGTCAGAGAGTATGAATATATATCTGATTTTCACATTTTTTTCATTCCACCTTGAAATAATTTTAGTCCCAGTCCTGTTCTGCTTTGGAGCCAGGATGTGGAACCCCTAAATTCCTCTAAACGGATATTTTGAATAATGATACAAACACTACAAAATTATTTTAGGGAAAAATGCTGCCATTAGGGAAGATGGCAGAACTTCTCAGAGCACCATGTGAAAGTGTGATGAGGGAGTTTATTTGAAAGAGCATAGAACATACTTAGTTTTCTTGGAAAACCTTATTTCACTTAGACCTAAGTGTGGGGTGGGAAGGTTGTGCAGTGGTAGTGGATGCCTCCAGAGGGTAAATGGGGCCAAATCATTCAACATCTTTTATCTGAATGGGAACGGCAGCCATTGGAGAGTTTAGGCAGAGATGTGATAAATGTGACTTGCCTTTGAGAAGGACCATTCGAGCTGATCTATAGAGAATAGATTGTTAGTAGAGTCCAGCAAGGGCAGCAAGAGCCACTCAGAGGCGATTATGATAATGGTTTGAACCAGTTTGGAACAAAGATGGTGAGAAGTGTTCAGAACCTGAATATGCTTTGTAGACAGAGCTGATGGAATTTGCTGAGGATTGGATATATCAAGCATGTCAAGCTCCAACCTGCTCCTCTGATAATCTTCCCCATCTCAGTCCATAAAAACTCAAATCTATGTGGCTTAGTGCAGAGATATTGAGGCCATAAATGACTAAATCACCGTCCTATACACTTGAAATTAACACAAAATTATAAATCAACTATAGTTCAATAAAAATTTTAAAAATGTTGACACCTTTACTTTACTAACTTATTTTGGCTGCTCAGGACTACTTTATTTTTCATTGCATTTTCCTTAATTTGAGAGATGAAACTGTCAGCAGGTACATCATAAATTTAAAGTTGGATTGCTAGAATAGTGATGTCCATCTGGACCACTGGTTTAAAAATCAGATTCCCAAGCCTCACAGACCTGAGTTCTTCATTTGAATCTGTTAAAATATGCCAGATACATCTCAGGAATCTCATAGTTTATTTTGTTCCTCATCGTTAGAATTAAAGCAGACTACAACTTCAAAATACATCAACTACCATACAACAGGTAAACCACAAATGGAAGCTCAAGCATGCTATAATCAGTGAGGAAGATGGGCGTTAGAATATATTCCATTATGGTGGAAATACTTTTAAAAAAATATTGTTGACATAATTGCAAAGAATATCAAAAATGAGCAACTACAGTAAGAACACTGCTGAGTTTCTGCAAATGAAGAAAGAAAACTGTAATAGTCTCTATGTTTTCCTTCTGCTCAAGACAAAGACATTCCTTTATGAGATTCACTTTAAGGATGGACTCAATATATGGACTAAGCCACACAGAGATTTGAGTTTTTATATATTGAGATGGGGAAGATTATGAGAGGAGCAAGTTGGGAGAGGTGGTTCAGGAGCTTGTTTTAAAGCATGTTAGGTTAGGGATGCTCTTAGACCTGTGCCAAGTCCTATGCTGTATGGAGTTCAACATGTTTGTTTAATTGGAAGAAGACAGTGTGAGCAAAGCAAGCACAGGAGACATACCATCCAGTGTTCTGGAGAGGTGGGTTGGAGCCAAGCCATATCACATCTTGAAGGTCACCTTGGAGATTTCAGCCTGAATCTAAAAGCAATGTGAAGACCTGAGGTATTTGGGAATATTTAAGGGTATCAGATTTCATTTCCAAACTGGAATTGGCTGCAATGTGGCAAAGATATTGGAGTTAGGGGTTGATATGGAAAAGAGCAGATGCAAGAAAACTTAGTAATAAATATTACAGTCCTGAAAATACGTTGTGGTAGCTTAGGTCATATGGTGGTGGTGGCATGGAAAAATAGGTGAGTAGCCAAATGCAGGAGGCAACTAGCAGGATTGGGTAATGGGTGCATATGAAGGTGAGAGAGAAGGTATGTCAAAGGTTACTTTGGCCTTCAGGCTTATACAACACAATGGACAGTGATTTAATTCAATAAAGAAGACAGGAAAAACCGAAATAAGTGCCAGTCTTCAGGAGAAACATTGTAAGATGAAGGTGCTTTTGTGATATCCACCTGGAAATGTCAAGTAGCCATTGTGTCCTATTGTTTAAAGCTCAAGGATAGAAAGATGAACTTGTGAGAGATATTCCAAAGCTGAAAAGAAGGATAGCTTGGGGTGGGGCAGATTGATATATAAAAGTGGGAAGGGATAATCAATCGTATGGCTCTCAGAGAAGACTGGAGAGATGAAACCCAAATGCAAGTAGAGGGATGAGTCCTAGAGAGGAAGAGAGGAAGCTTTTCCCTCTATTGAGAAGCACATTTATTTCTATGCTTCATTCACTCAACAAACATACATCATGCCCCTATCATGTGCCATGCTTTTGAGAGAGATCAAATTGCAGGGGATAGAGAAATAATAAAGAAAACAACCTTCCCTATCAAGGATCTCCCGGTCAAATAGGAGAGCTTATATAGGAGTAGCAATAGCACAGAGTTTATGAGAGCCTATTCATTTGTGTGAATACTGCCATGGTTAGAGGCACACCCTGACACTTGGGGAACATAGTTTTTCACAAGTTAAGAGAAGAGATGGGTATGATATTATAGCCTAAGATGCTGGAAAAGGGCATATCTCAAGGGGAGTTGGAACTGGAATCCAAGAATTAGGATTTCTCAGCGTACCTCTGGGAAGAGATAGAGGTTGTTTCCAGTACAAGGCAAGGGTCCTAGAATTAAACTAATTGTTTGCAATTCCAGGTCATTTCTTCTAAGACATTATCACATCAAATTTCTCATTGAAAACTGGAGCAAGGGACTCACCTTGTGCATGTCATCAAGCTTCCAACAATTCCAGAGGTCTACACTGACCCTTAACTAGCTCAACCTGGTGTTATCCTTTCTACTCTTGGCTAATCATCAAATTGCAAACTTCTCCAGTCATCAGTCCTTCCCTAAACTCTCATCATGTTTCTTTCTTCTCTTCCTCACAGTCTTTTCTCTCCCATGCATCACTCCCTCCTAATGTTTCCATTAATGTTTGTGGAAGTCTTCTATATATTTACCTCCTTGCTTTAGCTGAAATTTGTATATCTGATTAGGAGCTATCTCAAATAGTTTGTTCTTCTTTCCCATGGTCAAGAGGGTGTTCAGCATTCTCTTAAGTCCTAAACATTATGCCTCCAGACATCTTTTTTAGGGCCATGCCATCTCATTATTACTCTATCCGGTATCACTGCCATCCATCGACAGTCCATTCTCTTTTATAGCTTTGGCATCTCAGTCACCATCTTCCTCCTCACTTCCAATCCTGAAGCATCAATGTAGAAGACTTAATAAATACACCCATTTCTGAGTTCCCACTGTGGCTCAGCGGTGACAAACCCAACTAGTGTCCTTGAGGACATGGGTTCAATCCCTAGCCTCAGTCAGTGGGTTAAGGATCCAGCATTGCTGTGGCTGTGGCATAGGCTGGCAGCTGTAGCTTCAATTGGACCCCTAGCCTGGGAACTTCCAAATCCTGTGGGTTTGGCCCTAAAAGACAAAAGAATAAGTAAGTAAGTAAATAAGTAAATACACACACTTACTTCCCCCAGTGCTCTTGGCCTGATGAGTTCCACTCATCTTCAGGTCATTTCCTCATTCCACATCTTGGACCTTGTCACCCAAAGTTACTTTAACTCTGGAATCCTGAATTCCCATGTCTCAGTCTCTGAAAACAATCTGTCATTGAATAGTTGGAACCTTCAGTGTTAACATCACTACTTTATTCCTTGACCTCAATGAGTGCTCCAGTCCCTTGAACTACCCTACCCCATTTTCTGCCAGTTTATGTTTTCCACCCCAAAGATTCATTTCTATCCCTATCAGACTAGACTACATAAGTTTTAACTGTTCTTCTGAGACATCTTCTTAAACCATACACTCAATTCCTTTGCTACATTTTATAACCTCCAAAATCAAAATCCTGGAAGAATTCTAATGCCTAGGTTTTTCCACAGCTGTCCATGCACCATCAAACACAGCTGTGGAAAATTGCATATTGATGCCATTAATTGTCTCCTAATTTTGGCTACACCCTTATTCTTACTTAGCAATATTTCTGCCTGCCCTGGTCATCTCCACTCAGAATTCTTACAACAGCTCCTTCACTTCTTTGCCACCCTCCTCAAGCCCTCTAACCCATAAATTTCCATACCATTTTCAGCTCAAGACTTCCCTCCCTATTTCAAAAGAAAATAGAAGCTTAAGATAGAAACTCAGTCAGTTTATCCTTTCAGGAGAATGCCTGTATGCATTTATCTGTATTTACAATGAATTCATATACACAAATCCATTTCCTCCTGCCAAAAGGAAATTCTTGAACTTGGCTCTGGGTTTCATTCTCTATTCTCTTTTTAATGTTTCTCTGTCAGTAATCTATAGCACTTAGGCAGGAGGAAAGATGTTGATAGAGAGGTTGAGTAAGATTAATAGAGTAGAGTGAGAAAAAAAAAAAAAAAAAGAAAGATCCTGAGTCAAGATGACAGAATAAAGAGTTGTTGGAATTTTTAAAGTGCAAATTAGAACAATGTCATTATATTTTCACTGTAGTCCCTGATGGGAATGCAATTTTAGCAGCTTTGTGTGTTGTAGAAACGTACCTGTATGCATCTCTCAGTGTTTTTCCACAATTCATCCAGTGGAAAATTGTGTATTACTGAGTCACTTCTTCCAAAAATCTTTAAGTGTGTGTTCAAACCAGAGTATATATACACTGAAGAGTCCAGTGATGGTAATAAAATAAATCTATAGTCAATATACTCCTACTAATGGATGAGTTTTTTCTCTTGGAATAAACCTGGAGGTCATACCAGGACCTTTCACCACACGTTATACTTTCTAAGTGTACCATGGCCCAGATACCAGTCAGTTCCTCCAGCATCACTGAGCATCACAATGCACCAAGCATTGTGCTCTCCCAGGTGCTCTGTCCAGTTTTAGGGGTTGGGGGTGGGAGGGATGTGAAATGTGGTGGGTGATGGGAACAAATAAAATAAGAGTTATATTTGTGTCAGGAAATAAAGTGCTGCTGGTCAAATACTGTGTTGCTTCACCAATAATTTCAATGAATTCAATTCTAGGGTTGAGTTTAAAAAAAGGAAATTTTCTCTTGTGGAATCAGTCAGCTGATTGAGAAACATGGCTAGTAGAGCAGATGTGCTTTTGTAACTAAAGCTTTAATGTTCATAAAGAATCACCCTTAACCTCTTGAAGTACCAAATTACACCCTGAACCAAAGAAAGGCAACCAGGGTATAGCTAACCAAAGAAAGGCAACCAGGGTATAGAAAAAGAGGGATGCTGGCTCTTTGGGTAACTTTGGGACTTAGTTTCTGGTTTGGAGAATGACAAATCAAAAATGTCCAACTTTTTCAATGGGAAAACCAGAGCAGCAGAATAACAAACACACTTAACTGCTGATATATTTTCATCTTTAGCTTTAGCTAAGTTAAAGCTAGTTAGATTGATCATGATAGAATGGATATAGTCATGATGGAATGGATATGTTTTTGACACTTGCTAATTAGTAACTCAGTCTAAAATATGAATTCTTTTTCTTACCTTGTTTTAATGTGTTTATGTAATAAGTTAAAGGTAAGGACCTCTGTGCTCATGAATAGAACCAGCAATTCCTTGCATCTTGATAACACCTAAAAAGTTCTAAACCCAAACTGAAAGTATTATTTAATCCACTTTGAGCTCAAATAGGGCCCTCAAATAATACAGACCAGTGCTTCTTTTTTTATTATTACTATTAGAGTATAGTTGATTTACAGTGTTGTATCAACTTCTGCTATACAGCAAAGTGATCCAGTCATACATATATATACATTCTTTTTCTTATTCTATCTTCCATCTTGTTCTATCCCAAGAGATTGGATATAGTTCCCTGTGCTGTCGAGTAGAACCTCATTGCTTACCCACTCTAAATGTAATAGTTTTCATCTACTAACCGCAAATTCCAGTCCATCCCACTCCCTCACACTCCCCATTGGCAACAAGTCTGTTCTCCATGTCTGGGGGTCTGTTTCTCTTTTATAAAAGGCTCATTTGTTCCATATTTTAGATTCCACATATAAGTGATATCATTGATATTTGTCTTTCTCTTTCTGACTTCTTTCACTGAGTGTGAGTCTCTAGTTGCATCCATGTTGCTGCAAATGCCATTATTTTGTCCTTGTTGTGGCTGAATAGTATTCCATTGTATATATGTATCACATCTTCTCAATCCATTCATCTGCCAATGGGCATTTTGTAGACCAGTGGTTCTCAAAATGCGGTCTGCCAGTTTCTGATGTCTTGAAGATAATTTCAGGGACCCAAAGGATCAAAAATTTTAAGATATTATTTGCATTTTTTACTGTGTTAACATTTACACGGATGAAAATACAAATGCAATGTATTAAACTTAGCATGAATCAAGGCAGTGACCCCAAACTGTACTAGTAGTCATTGTATTCTTGATTCATCAGGCCCTCAAAGCTTAAAATGGAAAAAAACAAACAAACACTAGTTTCACTTAAGAATGTCCTTGAAGAAGCTGTTCAAAATAATTGTATTTCAATCCTTGCTTTCATGTCTTTAATATTTTGTGTGATGAAATGAAAACTGAAAAGAATTGCTGTATACCAGAGTAGGATGTTTGTTTCAAAGAAAAGCACTTGTGTGACTGAGTTCTGAGCTGAACCAGCTGATTTTTTTTAAAGTGGAATTTTGAAAAACAAAAGAATAATCAAGAAAATAAAGCAAAAATTTCAGTAAAAGTAAAAAAAAAAGTGGAATTTTGTTTTATCTGAAAGAATAGCTGATAGACAAACTATAGTTAATCAGATTTGGTTATTTGTCAGTTTCCTCACAATAAATTACATGAATTTGTTGCTTAGGAAAACAACTGGCCATATTTTTTGCCAGTGAAGAACTTTGCCAGTGAAGAACTTGGAGCTTTCAAATGAAAATTAATAGAGTTTTGCAAGACTTCTATCAGTCACTGTGAGCTTGACAGTTTCCCAATATTTAAAAGACTTTTCTGATACGATTGGCTATGATATTAACAAATATGATTTTTATATTATATAATGAAATGCATTAACATTTGGAAAGTTTGCATTACACAGTGAATCATTATTTTCCAAATGACCAATGTCTGATGTTATAAAATTATACATGAGTAAAAGATCCATCTAAGTAGTGATATAGGCAAGTGGATCTTAATGTAACGGAATATGAAATGTTCATTGACACAGAATTCCTGTCCTGGCACAGTGGAAATGAATCCGACTAGGAACTGTGAGGTTGCAGGTTCAATCCCTGGCCTCGCTCAGTGGGTTAAGGATCCGGTGTTGCCATGAGCTGTGGTATAGGTCGCAGATGCGACTCGGATCTGGCATTGCTGTGGCTCTGGCGTAGGCCAACAGCAACAGCTCCGATTAGACCCCAGCCTGGGAACCTCCATATGCTGAGGGTGCGGCCCTATAAAGACAAAAAAGACAAACAAAAAAAAAGAAAAGAAAAGTTCATTGACACGATTTTAGAGTGCACATTGTAGTAAACTTTAAGAAATTATAACTTGCCAAGTTTTTGGCATAATATCAAAAAAGCATATCCACAATTATCTAGAAAGACTTATAAAACATTCCTCACTTTGCAACTACATATCTCTGTGAGATTTCCCCCATATATTCAACCAAAACAATACAACAGATTGAAAGTCTGGGTTCTTAAACTAAGGCAGAAAATAAAGAGGTTTGAAAAAATGTGAAACTGTCCATCTTCTCAATATAGGTTTTTTAATTTTGTAAAATATTAGTCACTATTCAAAATAGTCCCTTTCAAAAAAAATGCTATTTCTGTTAACATTTAATGGGTTTATCATGGTCTTCAATGATAAGTAAATGTTTTTAAATGTTTTATTTTCAAATATGTGAAGAATTAGTGGGCATAACCACATAAAAGCTATTTGGGATATTCAATAATTTTAAGAATATAAAGACATACTGAGACAAAAAAGTTTGAGTGCAGGTCGTTTAGCTGACCCTAGTAAGAACAAAACTATTTTACTTACATTAAACTGTAGGTACATAGAAACCAACATGTTTTATGACATTTAATCCCAAGAGAAATATAACTGGTTTTGTGGTTTATTGATTAAAATCTGCTTCACAGATTGCAGTCAAGGAATTTTTAAGGAGATCCAGCATTTCATCAGACAGTGTTTTTAGGTAAAAGCAACAGAAACCAATTGAGGCAACAGGATTAATTTTTTATTGCTGTGTAACAAATTACTCAAAATTTAGCAGTTTTAACCAACACATAATTATCTTATCTCACAGTTTCCATGCAGTTTTAGAACCCATGAACCTTAGGTATTTGGGGAATTATTTGCTCATAATATTAGCTCTTCCAAAACAATGACTATCCAGTCATCTTGATCTGTCTTGATCTTACTTTCGATATTACTTTTATCCTATGTTTGAGTTGCTATCTCCTGCTCCAATTTTCTAACCATCATCTCTTCCATCATTCTAATAACATTCAGAATTGCTCTTCCTCTATCAAGAAGACAAATGTTCAGGCTCTCTTTTTTTATCTTTTTTTTTTTTTTTCCTTAGGGCTGCATCCTTGGCATATGGAAGTCCCCAGATCTAGGGGTTAAATCAGAGCTGTAGCCGCTGGCCAACACCACGGCCACAGCAACGCCAGATCCAAACCACATCTGTGACATACACCACAGCTCATGGCAACACTGGATCTTAACCCACTGAGCAAGGCCATAGATCGAACCTGCGTCCTCATGGTTGCTAGTCAGATTTGTTTCTGCTGAGCCATGATGGAAACTGTTAAGAAGACAAATGTTCAGATGTTCGCGTTATGCCTCAGTGGTTAAGAACTTGATATAGTATCCGTGAAGATACATGTTTGATCCCTGGCCTTGCTCAGTGGGTTAAGGATCCAGTGTTGCCACAAGCTATGGAGTAGGTTGCAGATAAGGCTCAGATCTGGTGTTGCTGTGGCTGTGACATAGGCTGGCAGCTGTAGCTCCAATTCAACCCCTAGCCCTGACACTTCCATATGCCACAGGTGCAGCTGTAAAAGAAAAAACAAAACAAACAAACAAAAAAGAAGACAAATGTTAATATTCTTCTGACTCCAGCTTCTGACCAGGGCACCTTATAAAATTCAGTTTTACCACTGCTTATACAAAGTAAAATTTTGGATATTTTTATCCCAAGTGTCTGGTTAGAGTCAATTCTTCCTTAATATGCAAATAACCTAAATTAGCCTCCTGTCCCTTGCTTTCTGGGAACTTTCCAAAGATGTCTGGCAGGCTTATATTTTCCTGATCACATCTCATTCTGAATTCCTACTCCCACTGTTCACTTGCTCATCACCTGTTGTGACTGCTCTTTCTATACCACTTCTGATTGGAAAACACAGCTCCCTTTACCACTAACATAATGTGTAGCAGACACACCTAAAGACCTAGGGTAACAGAACAATTACAACACAAAATAGAAATTTTTTAAAAATTTTACTGCATTATACTTATTTTACTGCCTCATTATCCACAGCACAGATTTTTGTTTGCATTTCTTATTTTTCAGAGAGCTCTGACTGTTGCAGTCAGGCCCTCTCTTTCCTCTCTAGAATATTCTCTTTGTGTGTGTGTGTGTGTGTGTGTGTGTGTGTGTGTATTTCCTGTCATGTAGAGGGGGTGAGATGTGATGGTTCTTATTACTAAATATGCCCCTATTTTCTTCAACAAAAAAGGAATGATCTATAACAAGATTTCTTTCTCTTATCTTTGATTTAAAATTCTCTATGTGCAGTATCATCACTTTACATACTTCACATTTTATTAGCATTATCTTTTTTCTTTGTGTGCTTTTACTAAAAAGAGGCTATATCTGTTAAAAATGCATCCAGGCATATCTGGACCAACACCAATTTCAGATACAATTTTTTTTTCTTTCTTTTTTTTTTGGTGGGAGGACTGGAGGAGATGATATAATTAGAAAAGGTAATTAAACCATGTAATTATTCACAGAGAAAAGGTAGAAAAGGTATATGTATTTTTTTAACACTCAGAATTTTTTACATCTTTAAAGACTACTTTTGAAAATATCATCCCTGCAGTTCCCTTCATGGCTCAGTGGTTAACAATCCCGACTAGGATCCATGAGGATGCCGGTTCAATCCCTGGCCTTGCTTGGTGGGTTAAGGATCTGGCATTGCTGTGAGCTGTGGTGTAGGTCTCAGATGTGGCTCAGATCCTGCATTGCTGTGGCTCTGGCATAGGCCAGTGTCTGTAGCTTCAATTCGATCCCTAGCCTGGTAACTTCCATATGCCATGGGTGTGGCCCTAAAAAGGAAAACAAAAAAATCATTCTGAATTCGTGCTAAAAAAAAGGTTAAGCTGAGTATATGCTACATATGTGTGTACATATAAAATGTATGGACATAATTGTATATATGTAAACATGTGCTAAAATGCTCTTCTCCACTTCTCTTTTTTGTCCTTTAGTATAACCATGAATTTATATTTTACAGAAATCTAAAAATATTTTCTCCATATAGTGATGAGAAATTTCTATAAATTTTAGATAATTTTACCTAAATATTATGCAATTCATAGTTTCTATTTTTGGGTGTATTTTTACTCAGTTTCCTTTCCTTTTCTTCAGGGGAAAAAAGTTTATATTCTCCCTCTTCTTGTTTCTCCAGCTCAATCTTTGAATTGTTAGTTTTTGGGTTTTGTTTTTTTTTTTTTTTTTTTTCATATGCTGAGGTGTTTTTGGCAAACTGCATTGCAACCTGACAATGTGCCCTTTGATGTAGTCTGTGCTATGTTTCCCAAAAAAAAAGTATGAAATATAAAATCTTTCCTTCCCTTCCTGTGTGAACATTTGAAATAACAAGCAAACAGTACGCTTTTTCCTGCGGCACATTCCAGCGGGGGGTGGTGAGGAGATTGTGCTTTTTGCTGTCTGTCCTGCTTTTCATTCCCCAGGAGGTACCCCAGCTGCTCAGGGAGCGCTTGATTCCTGAGAGAATTACTGGTGTTCCCTGGAGCATATATCTGAGTCCTGAGGAAACTTCCTCCTCCTCTGCAGAGTCCCCACAGACAAATCACTTCAGCCACTACACTCAGTGACAGGGAAAGATGACAAATGTGGAAGCAGTGTGGGTTCTTAACATGCTGCGTCTGAGTGCTAAGCATGGCCCTTGCCTCTGGATATATTTTTGTACATCCATTTTAATGCACAGCAAGGATTCACAAAAAGGATTCACACAGGTTTGGACACAAACTTCGGGATTTCTATGGAACAGGAAAGCAAAGTTTATATAAGTTTTGAAGCATTTCCCTTGGCACCTTTACTTTATTTCACACTGAGTAACCCAAATGACAAAATGTAGTAACAAAAACAAAAAAATTATTTTTATTTAAAATATTATTATCCTTAATCAACTCCCTTGACCTTGAAATATTATTACACTAGTAAGTTTACCTAGCACCATAAATTGATGAATATTCACATGCCAACAACCTGCATCATGGACCTGGCATGGTATTTTTAAATGTTTTTAAAGTGATATAAAGGCCCACATTCAGTAAATGAAATGCCCTGATTCACTCATTGATGTGAAGCAGACATGGACAGCACTCATGAATCCGAGACAACACAGTCAGGGAACTATTTCCCTGTGAACAACTCAAGTCTCTTCACCCTTTGGGCTCTAGATCTGCTCATACATTCAATTCATGGTAAAGAAATATGGAATTAAGCTTACCATTATAACCCTAGATAGCTCCTCAAACTCTTAATAGTATATCTGAATTGAACTTTTCTGCTAAACAACCAGGCCTATATACCAATATCATTATACTTGGAGTCACTTCCTTTAAAAGAAAGATAAAATCCTCCAAATATGCAAATTAGGCCAAGCAGAGGATAGCAGAGGAAAAGACTCTTGTATTTTCCACATTTGGGGGTAATGGTTAATGGAATAACTGTGAAATTAATGAGACCAGGTTCAAAACCTAGCTCTTCCCATTCGCATGGCCCCATTTACAAGTTCATGTCCATAGGTCCTCTTATCTGTAAAAGGAGTAGAAGAGTCTTATGGACATAGATGAAGACCAACCAAATGAGAACAAGCTAAGGCTATTTATTCTGAGCTTGCTATAGCAAGGGAGTCAGCCCCTGTCACTTGTGTTTTGACAGAGACTCAGAAGCAGGCACAAGAGCAGAAAGCTTTGGTGTGTGAAAAGAGAAGGCTTCAGGTGTGCCCTGATTGGGGGTAGTTGGCATGGGAAAGCTGTAGGCCATCTAACTAGAAGTGGAGCATCCTGTATGATTGGTTACTGGTATATATCTGGCTTTCCCTGGCTGGTACTAAGTTGGAAGAGGGGACAGCCATTAAGGGAGCTGTCAGTTGTTAATCAGGTCCCAGCTGTTTGGGGCCAACTGTTACAGAGCTATTGTTTAGCTTTCTGGATTGCCCCTAGAGATAGCAATTTGACTTCCTGAAAATCTGATTTCTAACTGGCTGGCTTCCTAGGTTGTTTATTGCAGATAATGTGTTTGGTCCTGGGCAGGTTGCTGTAGGTAGGGAGTCAAAGTTCTATTTTTAAATGTGCTCTGGCCATTGCCTGTTGTTATACTCAGTTTCACAGTTGCATCTATGAATAGCATTCATCACAATGCCATTATGTAGTGGGTGCTCAGTAAATAGAAGTTCAGTGTCTGCAAGTGTTTGCTACCACCTCTATCGGGTGCATTTTTCTTGATGTCAGTGCTGGAGTTTGCATCCGAGCCGGTTGAATGTGGGGGAAGCCAGATGGTGCTAGTATAACTAGGTTCTTCTCTGTGGAATTATGTCAGAGTTGGAATAATGTGTCACTTGTAAGGGAAGCAGCTGTGAATAACTTAGCAGCGTCCAAAATGACACATCCTATTTATTTCATTTCTAGGAACTTTCCAAGCCCCAAAGAAACTCCAGGATCCCAATAGTCTCTAATTTCATCCTGAGTTTAGGATTTGCTGTTGGGATACCAATGGGCTTAAAGCCACTTGCAGTTGCTAACAGTTCTGTCATTAAAAACTCTCACATGATGAGAGACAAAGCATCTTATCCTGAACAGGTGGGTGTCTTGTTTATCCTTGTATCCCCAGCACCTAGCACAAAAGATGTTACCTGGAACACACTTTCCCTGAATCAGCAGTTGAATAAATGATTGAGTGAATTTCCCAACTGAGATGGGGTCACTATTTGTAAAGGCAGTAGGTATTACCTTTTCTGCTATTTGCTATCTCATTTAGATTTTCTTTTATGTTCTTTTCTTCACCAGAGCTCCTGAAGTTTGATTAAGCTAAAAATAATGAAGTGGTTGATCACATAATTTATAATGATAGACAAAATCAAGAATGACTACTTTGGTCACTTTCTGCCCCCCAAATGCTGAATTCTGGAAGGACAGTGCCAATGAACATATTAGGTGGAATTTTAAAGCCCTGTTCAATGAACAGGAAAGAAAGATGACTTAAAGTAGATTCTTAGGGAGTTCTTGTTGTGGCTCAGTGGGTTACAAATCAGACTAGTATCCATGAGGACGCAGGTTTGATCCCTGACCTCATTCAATGGGTTTAGGATCTGGCACTACCGTGAGCTATGGCATAGGTTGCAGACATGTCTTGGATCCCGCGTTTCTGTGGCTGTGGCATAGGCCTGTGGCTACAGTTCTAATTCTACCCCTATCCTGGGAACTTCCATATGCCACAGGTGTGGCCCTTAAAAAAATTTTTTTTTAAAAAAAGAGTAGCTTCTTAGAAGTATCCATGTGACATGGTACCTGATTTGAACTTTAAATGCTAAACTTATTCAAATGATTTCACAGAAATATGTTCCAAGCCACTTGGTTCACACAGCCTCTTGGGGATTGTATGCCTCAATGTGCCAGACAGAACGTCTTGCACTTTGTATGGTGGAGTTCCCAGAGCCCACCTGGCTCAGCATCCAGCTATTTTACTACCATGCACTCATCCTCCACACATCTATTTATCCATCAATTTGTTCATATATTCATCACTTAAGTAACGTTGAGCACATAGAGTTTACTGTGCATTGGGGATAAATAGTGAATCCACTGTCCCTACTCTCAAAGAACTCAAGGGCATGATGTGAAATCAATGATGAGCACAAATGCTGCTAGAAACAAGATCTGACAGAAGTTATTCATTCAGTTACAATATCTGGAGCACAAAAAATGGTGACTAAGCTCTATGCCCTTGAAGAATTCCGGCTCCTCTGCAGTAGAAAACTCACATATGCAAATATGCAAGAGAGAACATGGTTGGTAAGAGAGAAAGCAAAATACCCTTGCAGTATCTCTACCACCCATCCCTTCCAATCCAGTTTCATTGACCCAACTGTAAAATGTGCCAGGTTTTGTACAACCTTTTTTTAAGTTAAATCCTCCCAATAAAACTGTTCTATTTTGCGAATGAGGAAGCAGCATCTGGGAAATCTAAGTCACTTGCTTAAAGTCATGGCTAATAAATAGTAGAGCTAGGAGTTTCCTGGTAGCTCAGTGGGTTAAGGATCTAGTGTTGTCACTGCAGTGGCATGGGTTGCTGCTGTGGTACAAGTTTAATCGCTGGCCCAGGAACTTCCACATGCCACAGGCATGGAAAAGAAAAAAAGAAAAAAAAAAGAGGAAGGAAGGGAGGAAAAGAAAGAAAAGGCAGAGCTAAAATTCAAACCCATATCTCCCCCATTTAGATGTTGGTACTCCTCTAATTACATTAATATTTACCATGTATAACCAGTGGACAACCTCATCCAGATTTATGGAATCAGAATGGGATGAGAGGTGGCAGAGAAGACTGCAAATCTGCAGATAGCTCTGATTCACACTATAATGTGAGAACCACTACTGCCTGGCCCCTCTTTGAGCTCCTCCCTACCTCTAGCCTGTACCATTGAAATAGATTCCACTATCCTGTATTTCCCCTCCATTCTCAATCCCTCCTGTTGATTATTAGTCCACTTTCCAAAATCTTCTGTCCCTGTAAAAGCCTCTCTTTATCTGGGCATTGATGTTTCTTCAATCTGCTGTCATCTATGCCTTTAGCCAAGGACTTCTTGGCTTCTTTTTAGGAATTATCTCCTACAAGCCATACCAACGCACACTTAGCATACACATAGGACTTGCTCTCATAGCCTTTTGCTTTACTATCAAAACTACCTTAAATACCTTCTGAATTTCTGCATCTTCCATCATATTCCTTATTCAAAAACCAGATTCGCAGTACACAAATGATTTACTCTTCAGTCGCAAAAGAAGTAGAAACTCCTTCCTGTGGTCACCTTAATCTTTTATATTGATATATATGAATAATAGATATTATTTTATATTATATTTTATATCATGTGATATCTATGCCATCATTAGTACATGGATTCTTTTCCTGATTTGAGGTAGGCCCTAGAAGACAGGCATGAGTACAGACCCAGGAATTTTGGTCTTTTCCCCTTAGCCTCACGTCTTTATCATAGCTTAAGGTGGTGTACATAGAATTTAAAAGGAAATTAGACTTCATTTTTGATTGACAGTTTGACATAGGTGTTGGCCCTAGCTACAAAATGGTTGGTCATAAATTGCATTGGCCTGTAAATTCTGAAATAATGGTTCAGATTTAGAACTGGCTGGCAGAAGTTAGGCTGTGAAATAGCAGCCTAAATAATATGAAAATTATTCGATCCCATGGAATTCTCGCTGTGGCACAGTGGGTTCATGATCTGATTTTTCTCTGTGGCATTGCTTGTTCTATCCCCAGCCCAGGGCAGTGGGTTAAGGATCTGGCATCACCATAGCTGTGGCAGTTCCTTAACAAATTGAAAATAGGAGTTCCTGCTGTGGTACAGTAGGTTAAGAATCTGACTCTAGCAGCTTGGGTCACTGTGGAGGTGCAGGTTCGATCCCCAACGTGGCACAGTGGATTAAAGGATCTAGTGTTGCCACAGCTACAGTGCCAGTCACAGCTTAGGCTCAGATTCAATCCCAGGCCCAGGAACTGTCATGGGTGTGGCCAAAAAAGGAAAAAAAATTCCATCCCCATCCACAGAAAAATGAACAGAGGTAGATTTTTACAATTCCAGTAAATACTATGAAGAGCAGGTGAAACTTAGGTCATTTGAGTGGATTGTATGCAAAGATTAGCATCATAAAATGTTTAAATCACATACTAACTAGAGAAGATAACAGAGTGCTTTTTTCCTTTTCTTTATTAAAAATAATATCAAACTTCTAGGCATAAAAGTCTGTCCCAGATACTGCTTTTATGAACTATGCCTTTCTGATAGCTTGTACTTTGTTGTACAAAACCTGTATTTTTCTTCTCATATTATATAGCTACTATATATGCCCACAGTGTATTACAAGTATGAAGTATATACTTTTTTCAAATCTATAAGGACCTTATCTTAAAGGCAAGTTCCTAAAAATCTTTGTTGATAGAATTCATTGCAAACTATTATACTTAGAATGGAGAGGCAATGAAGTCCTACTGTACAACACAGGAATTTATATCCAGTCTCTTGGGATAGAACATGATGGAAGATAGTATAAGAAAGGAACTGTATGTGTATGCATGACGGGGTCACTTTGTTGTACAGCATAAATTGGCACAACAGTGTAAATAAATTATAGTGTAAATTTTAAAAATGTAAAAAAAAAAAAAGAATGCATTGCACATTATCAGAGAAAAATAAAAGTGCCATTTGTGGCTTATGGTTCTTCTCACACGGAATAAGTTCCTATGGAGAAAATTGTGACAGGAAAAGAGTTAGAACTTAGTCCTTCACAAAGGCCTAGCTGTGTATTTCCAAATGGATAGCGTATTTACATGTATTCAGATGTTTTCTATCAATGTGTTGGCACAGGTTATGGTCCGGTACTTCCATTAGGAAATAAGGATTTCTGATTTACCATATCGTACCAATTTATGTATAATTAACTCACCTTCGTATTGACCTTTTTCAAAAACATAATCTCCCACATGATTCAAGAGTAATTAGTTAGTATCATTATATGGTTTATAGCAATGACTAAGCTCCTGGAATCTCACTATATGAAGTAACTAACTCTGTGCCTTTACTTTGGACATAGATAGTTAATAATCACTGTGTCTAATCATGGACAGTAAGAAACTCTGATAACACATGTATCTGTAAAAGAACTGTGTATTTTATATGGAAGCCAGTATAACCTTTAGGTGTAAACAATAATTTATGCTGTGATTTTGTAGCAAGTTTTCAGTGTTAGTGTATGAATCAGTTGTCTTTTTCTTAAACTGAGTTCATTTTGTTAAATCCATCTCTTTATAATCAGACCGTGTTGCAAAAGATCTTCATATTCTAGCTATTTTGTTTCCACACAAGTTGGAAAAAATGTTGGTTGGATAAAAGGTTGAAATATAGTTGTATGAACTGGAAAAAAGAAATCTACAACCTATTTCTAAACTCTGCTTGAATGAATATAAATTTTTTAACTCGTATAAGCAGCAGAGGACTGTATTTTGTCAGAAGAAATTAAGACACTTTGATATACAACCCTTTCATGCCAGGGTAAATGCAATATGTTTATTAATCACTGGTATGCTATTCTACACTCTGTGTGTAGATTTCCACTATATTTTTAAAATCCATTAAAAGTCATATTTATTTCAGCTTTTAGTGTTGGGAAGCTGGAACACAGGAGAAAAATACTTTTAAAAAGTTTTAGTCATTGCGGAACTCCCAGGCCAGGGATTGAACCTGTGTTGCAGCAGCAACCCAAGCCACTGCAGTGACAATGCCAGGTCCTTAACCCACTGTGTCACAGAGGAACTTTAGAGCCATATTACTTTTAAAATGTCCCTCTCAAAACTATTTAGAAAGAAGCTTAAGAGTTTATTATAGGGATAACAAAAAGGTGATAGTAAATGCAAAAGTAGATGAATACAGGCCTATGAACTACCTTCAGTCTTCAGCATGAATTATTTGATTACTGAATATGTAAATGCTTTTGATAATTTCTTCATAAAATGGAGCAATAAAGATATACCATGTGATATAAAAAAGTTTTAGTTATTTATACAAAAAGATGTGTCTCCATTCCACTTCCTTCAGTACATATGTTTTATGAGTCACCCCTGTGGGTTCTGATGCTTGTAGTAAATACGAAGAAAGTCTTTCTACCACGTTTACCTTAGTGCAAGCTTGAGGCCTGTGAAGCTCAGACTTTGGCTCTGGCTGAACCGAGGCCATGCTCTACCATAGCCTAACTATGTTATCTGCATTCCGCTCTTATTAGAAATAAGAATTCTCAAGTAAGCAGGTTACTTTATGTATTGTTTTAAGGAAATAACCAGTCATAGGGACAACATAGGCTAACCTTAAAGACATAAGCTACACCATAAAAAAAGGACAAAATAATTCCATTTGCAGCAGCCTGAATGGACCTAGAGATTACCATACTGAGTGAAGTAAGTCAAAGACAAAGATCATATGATATCACTTATATGTGGAGTCTAATTTGAAAATCATACAAGTGAACTTATTTACAAAACAGAAACAGACCCACAAGTTTCAGAAACAAACCTATGGATACTAGAGGTGAAACATGGGGGAGGAGGGATAAATTAGGAGTTTGGAATTAACATATATATACTACAATCTAAACAATAGATAACTAAGAAGGACTTACTGTAAAGCCACGGAACTCAACTCAATAGTCTGTAATAACCTATATGGGAAAAGAATCTGAAAAAGAATGGATATATGTATATGTAAAACTGAATCACTTTGCTGTACCCCTGAAACTAACACAACATTGTAAATCAACTGTACTCCAATAAAACTTTAAAAAATAAAGATGTAAGTTACAGAAGAAAATATGACCTGGGATCAGAGCACATTCAACCAAATCCCCTACACCAGCATTGCTATTACCACCTATATCTGAAATCACTTGGAGTGCTCATTAAAATGCATCAGCCTGGGCCCTACCTCAGGCTTTCTAAATTAAAGTCTCAGAAAATGAAGTCTGGAGAAGAGCAATTTTAGCAAGCTTTCTAATGATTTAGATGCACACTGAACTACCTCCTGACTTCTTATTCATTGATTAAGTGAATCCATCCTTCAGTCATGACTCATTTATTCACTGACTCAATAAAATTTATTGAGCCACTTTTCATTACAAAGTGCTAGCTGACATCTGAGGAAAAACACAGTATAAAATACAGTATCTGCATCAAGTGTTTTACTGTATAATTTGGATGACAGGATGTGTCTGTCCTCCATATTTATTAATAAATCCAGGTATTTAGATTCAGGGTCAAAGTAGCACTTGTCATATAACATATGAAAACCAGAACAAGGAGTTTCCATTGTGGCACAGCAGAAATGAATCCGACTAGGAACCATGAGGTAGCGAGTTCGATCCCTGGCCTTGCTCAGTGGGTTAAGGATCTGGTATTGCCATGAGCTCTGGTGTAGGTCACAGACAAAGCTCAGATCTGGCATTGCTGTGGCTGTGGGGTAGGCCAGCAACTGTAGCTCTGATTAGACCCCTAGCCTGGGAACCTTCATATGCCACAGGTGCTGCCCTAAACAGACAAAAAAAAGAAACGAAAAAAGAAAAAAGAAAAAACCAGAACAAGGGGGACATCATTCTGTTCTGATCAGATGACACTTGGAATTATAATCTCTTTTGTTTATTATTCTATTTGATTATTAAAACTGTTCCGTGAAATAAATAGAAAATTGTTCAACAAAAAAGAAAATGAAGTTTCAGAGCTGGCAGGATTGGAGATTTACGTGACCAATTAGCTGCAAAGAAGATTCCATCCCTAGATTTTCTAGTTCTAGATCAGTGTTCTTCTCATGTTCCTGCGTTGTCCCTCACATTCATTTTTGTTACTTAAGCTGAGACAGTTTAAAAATAGAAGAGTTTATCAGTACTGAATACTTAAGTTGAAATGCAGATGAGGGAAAGAATTCTAAATCAAGTTAATAAAATTGCCTTTCTGTCACTATGTATGTTCTTTCTGTCACTATGTATGTTATCAGCTACCCAGCCATCAAGCAAAGATTAAAAATGTGAGAGAAGTCCTGCAGGTAGCCAAGGCATTAAGAGAAAAAATAGTTACTGTGATGAATAATTTTATGTGCCAACTTGACTGGGTCACAGGAGTAAATTTGTGGAGGGAGCCCCCAGCATCCTTGAAGAGCTCAGTAATCACTTTTCTTTGTAGGCCAGAACTTACAGTGTGAACTGCTATCATAAATCAGGAAACCTGAATGCAATGAGAATCCTAGGGTAACTGAGGCCAAACAGTGACTCTTAATCACCAGAGTCAAGGTGGTCATGATTAAAAAGACCTAAAGGACAGCAGAGTCAAAGCAGCAATCAGAATCCTCTGACTTGTGGAGACCTATGGCATTGACTAGTTCATCATTGACTAATTTATTCTTAGAAATAAAATATATGGGAAGCCTACTAAATTTTTACATTATTTGTATAAGCAGAAGAATTCTAAGTCAACTCAATAAAAATCTAACTTGGATAAAAACAGGCGTTCTCGTTATGGTGCAGAGGAAATGAATCTGACTAGTATCCGTGAAGATATAGGTTCAATCCCTGGCCTCACTCAATGGGTTGGGGATCTGGCCTTGCCGTGAGCTATGGTGCAGATCACAGACACAGCTCACATCCCACATTTCTGTGGCTATGGTATAGGCTGACTGTTGTAGCTCCAGTTTGACCCTTGGCCTAGGAACTTCCATGTGCCATGGGTGTGGCCTTAAAAAAAAAAAAAAAAAAAAAGTCTTGGCCCTCTACTCATTTCCCAGACTGAAGTCAGTTTATAGATTGGGATGCCCTTGAAAGAAGGGAAGGGTAAATCCCCTTGAGAAAGGACCTCTCTATACTGCTAAGAATTTATACTATCAATCTTTTTTCTAGCCATCCCTAAGGGACCTATGGTCTCTACCAGGGTAACTGTGCATTGGGGAAAACGAAATAATGAGAGCTTTGAGGGACTACTGGACACTGGCTCTGAACTGCTACTAATCCCAGGAAAACTGGAATGTCCCTCTGGTCCACCATTCAAAACGGGAGTTTATTGAGGACAAATGATCAGTGGAGTTTTAGGGTAGGGCCATCTCACAGTGGGCTTGTTAGGTCCTAAACACATCCTTTCATTATTTCTCCAGTTCAGCAATGCCTGATTGTAATAGACACATTCAGCAGCTGGCAGAATTTCCACACTGGTTCCCTGTCCTGTGGGTTGAGGGCTCTTGTGGAGAGAAAGGTCAAATGGAAGCCACCAGAACTGCCTCTATGTTGAAAAATAGTAAACTAGAAGAAATATATAATTCTTGAGGGATTACAGAGATTAATAGCACCTTCAAGGACTTGAAAGATGCAGGGCAGTGATTCCTACCAATCTCCATTCAACTAGCCTTTTTGGCCTTTACAGAAAATAGATGGATTTTGAAAAATGGCAGTGGATTATTGTAAACTTAATCCTGTGGTGATTCCAATTGCAACTGCTACACCAGATATGGTTGCATTGCTTGAGAAAGTTTATACACCCTCTGGCGCTTGGTATGCAGCTGTTAAGCTGGCAAATGCTTTTTTCTCCATCCCTATTCATAAGACCACCAAAAGCAGTTTGCTTCTACCTGGCAAAGCCAGCAATACATCTTCACTGTCCTACCACAAAGGAATATCCACTCTCCAGCCCTATGTCATTATTTAGCTCGGAGGAATCTTAATCATCTTTCCCTTTTGTGAGATATATTTGTCTATTACATTGATGACATTATGGTGATTGGATCTAGTGAGCAAGAAGTAGCAACAATTCTAGACTTATTGGTAGACATTTTGGATATCAGAGGGTGGGAAATAAATCCAACAAAAATTCAAGGGCCTTCTATCTCAGTGAAAGGGTCCTTCAGTGAGGGGCACATTGAAATAGCCTAAGATGAAGGATAAGTTGTTGCATCTGGCCTCTCCTACAGCCAAAATTGAGACACCACACCTTATGAAGGGAAGTGGATTTTGGAGGCAGCATATTCCTGATTTGAGGGTATTATTCTGGGCCATTTAGTGAGTAATCCCAAAAGCTACCCATTTTGAATGGGGCTTAGTAACAAGACTTTGCAGCAGGTCCAGACAGCCATGAGAGTTGCTCTGCCAATGAGCCATTGATACAGCAAATCTATGGTGCTTAAAAGCGTCAGATACTTGTCAGTGGCTGTTTGGAGCCTTCATTAGGCTTCTATTGGAGAGTCATGGCACAAGCTCTTAGGACTTTAGAGCAAAGCCCTGCCATGCTCCATGGATAACTGCTCTCCTTTTGAGAAAGAGTATTAGGCCATCATGAACTGGGTGTTATCTGCTCCACCAAGCCATAAAGTTAGGCATGCACAGAAGCCCTCCATCATCAAATGGAAGCATATATATATATATAGCCTGAGCAGGCCTTGAAGGCACAAGTAAGTTACATGAAGAAGTGGTCCAAATGCCCATAGTCCCCACTTTTGCTGCACAACCTTTTCTCCCCCAACCTGTCCCTATGGTCTCATGGGGAATTGTACTAAAACAAGGTATGCCTGTACATTGAACTGCCCCCAGCATGGAAGGGGCCATATTTAGTTCATACTGGAAGGGACACTTTGGACATGGATTTGTTTATCTGACATGCAATGCTTCTGCCAAAACTATCATGAGTCAACTTATAGAATGCCTTATCTACCATCATGGAATTACACACTGCATTGCTTCTGGTTAAGGAACTCATTTCATAGTAATGAAGTGTGGCAGTTGGCTAAGGCTCATGTTCTCCTCCTGTATTGATAGAATGGGTAGAACAGCCTTTTGAAGACTCATTTACAGTACCAGAAAGGTGAAAACAAGGCTGAGGGCTGCATATGCTGTGAATCAGCATCCAACATGTGATGTTGTTTCTCCCATAGCCAGGATTCAGTTCCAGGAATCAAAGGGTGGAAATAAATGTTACCACTCACTATTACCCTTAGTGGCCCACCAGCAAAATTTTTACTTCCTTTCCTCTTGCCTTTTTGCTCCACTGGCTTAGAGATCTTGGTTCCAGAGAGAAGAACCAAGACATAACAATGATTCCATTGAACGGGAAGTTAAGACTACTGCCCAGCCACTTTGAGCTCCTCAAGCCTCTGAATCATCAGGCAATGACTCAGAGCTGACAAGGGTGACTGCTCCTGACTACCAAGGAGAAATTGGACTTTTATTCCAGATTGAAAGTAAGGAAGTCTATGTCTGAAATATAGGAGATTCCTTGTGGCATCTCTCAGTATTATCATATCCTGTGATTAAGGTCAATGCAAAACTAAAACAGCCCAATTCAGGGAGGACTCGTGATAGTCCAGACCCCTCAGGAATGAAGGTTTGGGTCCTCCCACCTGGTAAAGAACCAGGACCAGCTGAAGTGCTTGCTGAGGGCAAAGGGAATACAGAATAAGTCATGGAAGAAGGTCATTATAAATACCATCTATGACCATGGCACCAGTTATGGAGATGAGGACTGTAATTGTCATGAGGATTTTTTTCTTATTTTGTTATAAATACATTTGTGTGTGTGTGCATATAAAGCAAATACATTTGTTTTTTTGACTATTTAATCCCTTTACTATATAACACAAGATGTATTGATTTTATATCATAGCATTTAAGTATTATTAACTTTACATCACAGTATTTAGTTGCAGGATATCAAGGACAAGAGTAAATATTACCCAAAGACCCTTTTTCTGGAAAAGATTAGTGTATTTTCAGTTGTGTGTAGGACAGTTATAACATGTTGGGCAGAAGTAGAACATTGTTATTGTCGTTAGGTGTCAATTAAGTATGGTTTAAGGAGATGCATAAGGGCACCAATTGACAAGGGGTGGATTTATGATGATCATTTTGTATATCAACTTGGCTGGGCCACAGAGTCCAAATATTTGGTCAAACATTATTCTGGATATTTCTGTGAAGGTGTTAATTTGGATGAGATTAACATTTAAACCAGTGGGCTCTGAGTAGAGCAGATTATCCTGCCTAATATGAGTAGGCCTTATTCAATTAGTTAAAGGCCCTAATGGAACAAAGACAGACCTCCCCAAGAAAGAATGCTGCCAGGAGATCACATTGGATTCAAGCTGAAACTCTTCTTGAAACTCTGCATTTCAGACTTTGGATTTACCAAATTTCCACAATCTTGTGAACCACTTCCTTAAAAATCTGTGTGTGTGTGTGTGTGTGTCTGTGTGTGTGTGTTCATCAGGTTTGGTTCTGTTTCTCTGGAGAACCTCACACTGACACAACAATAAACTATGTCATGTTACCCCCAAAGGAAATCAGTCTTTAATTCTAAGTAGAGCATGAAAAGGTGTGTTGGTTTACTACTCATTCAGCTAGGTTCCTTTTGTGATTGTGTTAACAGATCAACTATTCTTTTATTTACAACCAGACTCAATTTACATGTCACCAAGAGGAAATAAGAAACATCAAGATTTACATTTGATTGTGATTCTCTTGATATTATTTTAGAATCACTTCATGCTGACTGGTATTTGACTTACCTGAAAATAATGATAACAATATCATGCATTTTAATAATACCTTATGGAGTTCCTGTCGTGGCGCAGTGGTTAACGAATCTGACTAGGAACCATGAGGTTGCGGGTTCAGTCCCTGCGCTTGCTCAGTGGGTTAAACGATCCGGCGTTGCCGTGAGCTGTGGTGTAGGTTGCAGACGCGGCTTGGATCCAGCATTGCTGTGGCTCTGGCGTAGGCCAGTGGCTACAGCTCCTATTCGACCCCTAGCCCGGGAACCTCCATATGCCGCGGGAGCGGCCCAAAGAAATAGCAAAAAGACAAAAATAATAATAATAATAATAATAATAATACCTTACCATAAGAATGTGTGCATATTAATTTCCACACTTAACTATGTCACACACATTAAGCACTATCTTTCTCCTTTTTCTTTTCTTTTGATTAAAGCATAATTGATTTACAATATTGTGCCAATTTCTGGTATACAGCAAAGTGACCCAGTCATACATATATACACATTCCCTTTCTTATATTATCTTCCATCCTGTTCCATCACAAGATATTGGATATAGTTCCCTGTGCGATACAGTAGGACCTCATTGCTTATCTATTCTAAATGTAATAGTTTGCATCTACCAACCCCAAACTCCCTGTCTCCTTGTCATTTCTATCAGATTTGTAGAATTTTTTGAAGACAACTAAGGAGCTCAGCAGAAACAAACTAGAAAGAATGTGTTGAGGTGATTGCTAATTTTGTTTTCTTAAGCCAGCCCAGACTTTCCTTCCCCAGCTGGGACAATTTCCAAATTGGTTTCTCTTGATTATGGAGCATTGCTAATTCAATCAGTGAGGCCTGTGCCCCAACACCCCTGGGAGTTAATATTCTCCCATTAAGAACTTAGAAGTTCTCCCAGAAAAACTTTACATAACAAGCCCAAAGTGAAAAGTATTATCTAAGTTCATTGCTGAATTTCATAATTTGGGATATACTTAGGAAACTAAAGCAATAAGAGCTCAGTGATGAAAACTTTTTTTTCAATAGGTACTCGACAAACAGATACGTGACTTATAAATGAATTTTTAAGGCTTGGATTAATGAGATCTCTGTAGTTGATCATAAAGACCTGTCCATATTTGCACAAATGTGTAAAAATCAAGAACCAATATCCCACTTTGTTGGCTTTTTAATAGGATAGGCAGCCTATAGATTTTAAAACAGTTATTCTCTGAAGGGGGAGGCAATTTTTCCTCAAGAGCACATTTAGCAAAGTCTGGAGACATTTTGGGTTGTCACTCTTGGCTTGGGGAAAGAGGGATGTTATACCTATCCTTTCAGGAGATGCCAGGGTACTGGTAAACCCCCTACATGGCAAGGACATCTCCCACAACAAAGATTTACCCATCCTAAAATGCTAATAGTGCCAAGACTGAAAAACTGTGCCAAGAATAGGATTCCTGAGAGGCAAAACACTTTCTTTTGGGAAAAAAAAAGTTTTTCTCTCAAGGATTACCAAGAAATATGGATTGTCTCCCTTAAATGTTTGAATCTTAACTTTTTTATTTTCCAGAAAAAACACTCAAAGAATAAAGTTCCCATATGCTCAAACCTGAAAAAAAAAAAAAGTCTAACTTGGCACAATTGTGACTCAAAATTTTAACACCTGTTCTCTGGAAATGAGAACAGCCTTATTTCTAGAGGAAAAAAAGGAGTCTGAAAACTGTCTAATCCCACTCATGACCATGGAAAAACTGGCAACCTTAAGGAGAAAGAAGTCTCCACAAAAGAGAGGAAGAATCTAAGCTGTATAAGGCTTGTTCACTAAAGGGCATTACTTGGCACATGGAGACATTCATTAAAATTAAATTGGCCAGATACTCCCCAAAGCAATCTACAGATTTAATGTGATACCTATCAAATTACCCATGACATTTTTTACAGAACTAGAACAAATAATCCAAAAATTTATACAGAACGATAAAAGACCTGGAATTGCCAAAGCTATCCTGAGGAGAAAAAAGTAAGCAGAAGGCATAACTCTCCCAGACTTCAGACAATATTACAAAGCTATAGTATTAGTCAAGATGGTGTGGTACTGGTACAAAAACAGACATACAGACCAATGGAACAAAATAGAGAGCCCAGAAATAAGCAGACACCTACGGTCAATTAATCTTCAACACAAGAGGCAAGAATATAAAATGGGGAAAAGACAGTCTCTTTAGCAAGTGATGCTGGCAAAAGTGTACAGCTGCATATGAAGCAGTGAAACTAGAACACACGCTCACACCATGCACAAAAAAAAAAACTCAAAAAATAAGACATGACATCCTAAAACTCCTAGAAAAGAACATACATAAAACATTCTCTGATATAAACTATACAAATGTTAGGTCAGTCTCCCAAAGCAACAGAAATAAAAACAAAAAGTAAGCCAATGGGACCTAATCAAACTTACAAGCTTTTGCACAGCAATGGAAACTATAAACAAATAGAAAAGACAACCTATGGAATGGGAAAATATAGTAGCAAATGATGCAACTCACGAGGACTTAATCTCCAAAATATACAAACAACTCATACAACTCAACAACAAAACAAATAACCCAATGGAAAAAGGGGCAGTAGTCACATGAAAATATGCTCACCATCACTAATTGTTAGAAAAATGCAAGTCAGAACTACAATGAGGTACCACCTCACACCAGTCAGAATAGCCATCACTAATAAACCTACAATTAACAAATGCTGGAGAGGATATGGCGAAAAGAAAACACTTCTACACTGTTGGTGGGAATGCAAATTGGTACAACCATTATGTAAAAAGTATGGAGGTACCTCAGAAAACTAAATATAGAACTGCCATATGACCCAGCAGTCCCACTCCTGGGCATATATCTGAAGAAAACTATTATTCAAAAAGATACATGCACCCCTATCTTTATTTACAATAGCCAAGACATGGAAACAATCTAAATGTCCATCAAGAGATGAATGTATTAAGAAAATGTGGTACTATCCTTATGTATACTAATCAGATTCTTAACCACTGAGCCATAACGGAACTCCAAAGCTAATAGTTTTTAATGAAGAACATCTGCAATCGATTTGATAACGGAAAAGCTTAACTTTGAAACCCAACTCAGCAAAATGCTATCCCTCCCCAAGTAATTCTATTCTCATTAACAAACCTGTACTACAAAAAATCTTGCCCAATTACTATTATACTTTGAATTTCATCAATTAAAAATGTACGGAGATTTGTTTCTCTCTTTCTACATAAGTATCTACGTCATATTCTTGATTTTGCATCTTGGCCTATAAAGCCTAAAATATTTACCACCTGGTCCTTTACAGGAACATTTGCCAGCCTCTAATTAAGAGCAACAGCTCTAGATGGATGTTAAACCCTGTGTAAATTTAGGCAGGTTCTTAAACTCTCTATGTTTCAGTTTCTTCATCTGTATCTACCTGAAAGAGTTATGGTTAGAAATAATAGAAATGATGTATATAGAACACAACCTGCCATTAAGAACAACTCAATAAATACTGGATGGTTTTGGTTGGGAAGAAAAGGGGAAAAAAAAAAAAGAATATGTTGTACATACATTCCATACAATGAATACTACTCAGCCATAAAAAAGAACAAAATAATGCCATTTGTAGCAAGATGGATGTGACTAGAGATTATCATGCTAAATGAAGTCAGGAAGAGAAAGACAAATGCCATATGATTTCACTTATATGTGGAATCTAATGAACCTTTCCACAGAAAAGAAAATCATGGACTTGGAGAACAGACTTGTGGTTGCCAAGAGGGAGGGGAAGGGAATGGGATGGACAGGGGGGTTGAGGTTGATAGATGCAAACTAGTACATTTAGAATGGATAGATAATAAGGTGCTACTATAGCACAGGGAAATATATCCAATCTCCTGGGATAGACAATGATGAAAAACAATATAAAAAATACTCTGTGTGTGTGTGTGTGTGTGTATACATACACATATGCACATATATTTTATATATATGAGACTGAGTCACTTTGCTATACAGCAGAAATTGGCACAACACTAAGTCAACTATAAAAAAAATACATTGGCCAAAAGTAATTTAAAAATAAAAAAAAAAGTTAAAAAAATGAAAAACATTGGCTGCCTCTCACAGGTCCTGTCTTTTTTCATTAAAGCATCAGAAATCCTGCATTATGGCTCAAAGACTCTCAGAGTGATTTAGGCCTCTTATAAACCATATCATGAGCATGAGGGATAGAGAACTGTCCTTTGCTTGCTGCACTCATAATCTGAGAACATCCTGCTCTTTCTAGAGTTGCTTATCCTCCATTAATGAGTGTAAAATTTTAATTTTTCAAACAATTTAATTACCTTAATGAACTGCATTTAGGGTTAACCATTCCTGGACCTTGCAAAGCTGTAACATATGAAATTGGATTCCCAGGGCCAAATGTTGTATGGGAGTCCTGGGGGCAGGTACCAAGCCATATCTTGAGGGTGGAAATAAGAGTCTGAAGTAAGATCTCTGATGCAGCTTTGATCTGATGATGTGGAATTCTCTTTGACACTTTGAGAACCACTCACCTTGATTAGAGTCCTGGCCACAGGTCCCCTAACACCTGCTCTTAACAATAGGCTAATAAGTGCCAGGAGATGCTAGCTTATGCTTTGTTTTCCTCTCTGAGAATTCAGTGTACCTTACTCTGGTTTTTGTTGTTTTTGAGAGGTACTTGGATCCCATACAGGGCAAGCACATTCCATTTTTTGGGGACACATCAAGCCTTCCTTTGTCCCACAAGTAGGCTCATTAGAGATGTGTGACCTTATCTCTAAAATTTTTCATCACATTCCAAAATTTTCTGGGATCAAAACCTCTTATATATATACACACATAACATATATCTATCTATATCTATATGTAATACAGATACATAGGAATTGGCAAGATCTACTATCAAGTAGAGTTGCATTTGGAGAAAACACTTTATTTGATGATTGAATTATAATCATCTCCTCCTATTTCCAAAAGAGGGTATATAAAATGCATAAGACAGGGCAGCTAAAATAAGTGTCAAAAGGAAAATCTAGAAACCATTAAGATGAAAAAATGTGAAACCAGTAACTGTAATAATAGCTAATTCTTCTGAGTATATACCATAGGTAACTTATATTACTAAGGGCTTTATGTGCATTCACTCACATAATTCTTACCACAGCACTATTGAGGGTACTTTAGCTATCTGCATTTTACTGATGAACAAACTGCAGCATTGAGAAATTAATAATTTGCCTGAGATCACAGTTAGTTAGTGGTTGAACCGGGATTTGATTTCAGTCTTGCTTAGAATCTGTGTGCTGACCTAGAATACTATACTGCCTTCCATACTTGGTAACACTGAGCTTCAAGGAAAATAAAGCAAGAGTATTTGATACTTTTCCTTGGTGCTAAATTCTTGAGAAAATCGTTGGCTAGATTGCAACATGTGTAACATTATGTAACATGACAAAAAATAGCTTTAGTTGTTCTTTTGTATCAGGTCCAAATGTGTTCTTCAAAATAATATTTCTCATATAAATATTTAAATAAAAGGAGTTTTAAAATAACTCAAAAATATAACTAATATTTTTAAGTTTTATTGATATATAGTTAATTTAAAAGGCTGTGTGCACTCCAATGTTCATTGCAGCACTATAGGCAATAGCCAAGACATTGAAACAACCTAACTGTCCCTCAACAGAGGAGTGGATAAAGAAGATGGAATATTATTTAACCATTAAAAGGAAAGAAGTAATAGCATTTGCAGCAACATGGGTGGACTTAGAAATTATTATGCTAAGTGAAGT
The DNA here is from genome assembly GCF_054392235.1 of Sus scrofa. Classification (NCBI taxonomy): domain Eukaryota; kingdom Metazoa; phylum Chordata; class Mammalia; order Artiodactyla; family Suidae; genus Sus; species Sus scrofa. The sequence goes on along the minus strand of NC_139387.1, from coordinate 51,257,072 downwards.
TAGACAGTGAGACACCAACATCATATGCTATGACTTACATGTAGAATATAAAAAAAGGACACAATGAACTTCTTTGCAGAACAGATACTGACTCATAGACTGAAAAATTTATGGTTTCCAAATGAGACAAGTTGAAGGGTACAGGGATATGCTGGGAGGTTGGGATTGAAATGCTATAAAATTGGGTTATGATGATCATTGTACAACTGTAAATGTAATAAAATTCATGGAGTAATTAAAAAAGAAATAAATAAATAAGAGTGTAGGCGTTCCTCTTGTGGCTCAGTGGGTTAGCCCACTGACATTGTCTCTGTGGGGATACAGGTTCAATCCCCTGGCCTTTATCAGTGGGTTAAAGATCCAGCATTGCCACAAGCTGTGGCGTAGGTCACAAATGCAGCCCAGATCCAGCATTGCTGTGACTATGGCATAGGCCGGCAGCTGAAGCTCCAGTTCGACCCCAGGCCCAGGAACTTCCATATGCTGCGGGTGAGGCCCTAAAGTGTTTATATGTATAACTGACTCACTTTGCTGTACAGCAGATAACGCAGAATTGTGAATCAACTATACTGCAATAAAAAATAAAATTATGATTTGAATGCGCGTTGCGTCACTGTGCATAGGGAGAGCAAGGAAATGTAAAAAAAAAAAAAAAAATTTACAAGGCTGTGATAATTTCTGCTGCACAACAAAGTGACCCAATCATACATATACACATATCCATTCTCTCTCAGATTCTTTTTCCCACATAGATTATCACAGAATCCTGGGAAGAATTCTCTGTGCTATACAGCGGGTCCCAATTGGCCAATTGTTCCATATGCCTCAGTGTGCATATGCCAATCCCAAACCCCCAGTATCCTTCCTACCCCCCCCAACATGTCCCCTTTGGTAACCACAAGTTTTTCAAAGTCTGTGAGTCTGTTTCAGTTTCTGCAAATAAGTTCATTTGTATTTTTTTATGCAATGGGATATCACTCGGCCATAAAAAAGAATGAAATAATGCCGTTTGCAGCAACATGGATGGACCTAGAAACTATCATACTAAGTGAAATTAGATAGTGAAAGACAAACATCATATGCTATCACCTATATGTGGAATCTAAAAAAAATAATAATATTTGAAACCCATAGTATTTTCTTAAGTGAATAGCATTGATGATTTGTTGTGATTTTTGCTGTTGATCCTGGTTTTATTTTATTTGTAACTGTCCTTAATTGACTTGTTTAATTAACTTTAATTTACTTATCTGTGTATCACAGGCCACCTCTGCTAGAGTGGCAACAAGGTTCTGTTTGCCTTACTCAACTGTTTATCTTCAGAACTTAGCATAGAGTCTGGCAGGGCAGGTGCACAGAATTATTTGCTTTTGTAAACCCATGAATGAATGAATCCTCCAAAGGCAAGGAGTTCTACCCAAGAATATAGACTAAAGATGCTCAAAGTTTAAGTTATGACCATAATTTCTAAATTATAAATTACAATTAATTTATACATTATGACCGTGAAAAGTCATTGTTCATTATGGAGTCACTGTAGTTGACTGCAGTTAAAGAGGCAGGGTATAGACATTTTTACTTGTTTTTTTCCTTTTTCTTTATAAGCTCTGATGTCAGGGCCAGTCTTTGGAGTTGTTTTCTATAAGATTCACCCAAACCCCATCCAAGCAGATGGCCAAGGACTTGCTGCAGGCAACAACATCAGGGTCAGAAAGGAATGTCTGTTTCCACACTGGGCTCTGCTTCCTTCAGAGCTCTCTGCCGTTGCTTCTAATCAACCGTCTTGACCCTGGTGTGGGGTGCTTTTTCTCGGAAGACATAGCATCTAAGCACTGTGCCTGGCTTCCCACTCATTCCCAGGTTTCCTCCTGGAAATGATTTTCTCTAAATAAAACTGCAACTGAAATACTAATTACATCATAGTTTTTTTGTTTGTTTGTTTGTTTGTTTTTGAATTTGAGAGCTGTTCTAAGCTTTAGTTTCACAGGTTTGGGGCCAATCCTAGGCTTGTCATTGATATTCTCATAACACTGAATTCCTTGTATTATTCCCCCATGTGGCATCCTACACCACATTTTAGACCTTTGTTTTTGTCCTTTCTTTGGCCTGAAACACCCTGACCCCAGCCCTTATCTCTTTTCAAATTTGACCACAGGTGTCACCATCTAGAGGGGCCTTTCTGAAATTTTCAGATCCTGCTGTGCTCCCTTCCTCTGTGCTTTCTTTGGTTTTTAAGCATACTATATTTAATGGTCTCTTAGATGTCTGTCTCCTCCTAATGTTAGACTACAAGCAATTCCTTGAGAGCAGGAACCATGTCTTACTCATTTCTGGCCCACAGTTCCTGGCATAAAATCTGGCATGTAGAGAGAGCTCAATAAATATTGATTGAAATGAATCGTGTTACCAATAAGCCAAGATGCTGTCACTCCATCTGACCTTTTCCTGCATTCAAAAACTCCTAGAAATACCAGACACTTTGTAAATGACTGCCTTTTAGAAACTTCTGAGAAGGTCATCTTTTGTAATTTCTCTTCCTTTTCAGGAACCTCTTTCTGGAGCTATAAAAGACCAAGTGGAGAATCATGTCCATGATTGCAGCTTTCTATGGTGGCAAGTCCATTCTCATTACTGGGGCCACAGGCTTCTTGGGCAAAGTGTTGATGGAGAAGCTATTTCGCACCAGCCCGGACCTGAAAGTCATTTACATCCTTGTGAGGCCCAAGGCTGGCCAGACTCTGCAGCAAAGGGTTTTCCAGATCCTAAATAGTAAGGTATGCCTTATGGGAAGCGACTTAGGGCATGGTGACTCACTACAACTTTCCTTACAGCCCAAACCACACGTGGGGGGTGGGATATCTGAGCAGGTAGAGGAGAGGAGACAAAACAAGACTGTAACCAACTCTTCATCGAAATCTGTTGTATTGTCCCATAAGAGGGGAATGAGTGTTGAGGGCGGGTGAGCAGATAATCTATATCCTGCAAATTACCCAGTAAGAATCAAAATGCTAAAGCTCCCAGAGTAGGCCCTCCAGGCTTGAAATCTATCACAATTTCATGCAGACTCTTCCCTAATTTTCTTCTAAATTTAAGGTAGTTTTCCTCAAAATTGTGAACAGTCTATTACATATGAAATCATATTGTATTATAAACCAATATGAATAAGTAGCCAGATATTAACACTTTTAGTTGTCTAAACTCCACAAGTTGTATACTTTATCAGTGGTAATTTGATATCTACTATCCCATTATATTTCTATTACTCCCTAAGTTCTTCAAAGGGAAAAACACTGAAAATGAAATATGTGTGAATGAACATTTGAGTATCAAACCCTCTCATTCCCCCCCCCAAAATATGCAAATCCTCTTACATCTTAATTTATAAATGTGAAGGGAGTACTGGCATTGGTCTCAAGCATATCTGGGGTAAAATTCTGGCTTATCAATTTGTTACCACTTTATGCCTCTTAAGCTTCAGCGTGCAATGTTAAAAATAGAATTAACAATGACCTCCCAGGATTACATTTCAAATGCATGTGTCTGGTTCAGAGGCCCCTCTGGAGTGTACAGGGTCACACAGGGTTTGCAAACAGAAGATTTAAATAAGAAACTGTTTTACAAAGTCTCCTTTCCAGTGTTTAGGCATACTAACTTCTAATGAGATGTGCATCTGATAGCATGGCATACTATAGATAAGCAATAAGCTCGATGATCACATTTACAGGTATCAGGACGAGATTTTGGTATAAACCACCATCAAGAGAATGGCAAAAGAAGCCCCTCCTGTGTCTCGTGGCCTGACTCAGTAGTGGAACAAATAATAATAGCTGACAGTTACTGATGACTTAGTACTTGGCAGACACTATTCAAAAGGATTTTCATGCCTTACTTGACTGATGTTTGCAGTAACTCTGTGAAGTAAGAATTATGAATATTCAAATTGTATCAATAGGAAAAATGAGACCAAAAGTGTTAATTTATGAAAGGTCACCAGCTAGTAGATAGGAGAGTCAGACTTCAGACCACACCCACACCCCTCCCTAGTCTGGCTCCAGGGCAAGCACACTTGTTCGTACCCTCACTGCCTGTAACTAATAGTTCTTAAGAATAAGAAAAAAAAGCTGCTGTGGCACAAAGCCAACCCATCTAGAAGAAACTCTCAGATTCCTCTTCAGACAGCTTTGCTCAGTTGTGTATCCCTAATAGATTTTGTTTTCATCACGTAACAGACATGCTTCTTTAGTTTTGTATCCAGCTTAATGAATTTCTAGATAAATATTGTGGCAGAGAGCCTTGTGGTCAGCACCATCTTCTACTGTTACTTCCAGTGCACTGTGTTTGATAATGCAGCAATATCGCTTTTGTTATGGAAACCTTGATTGTACTATAAATAATTTATTTATGAAACTGGATTGCAAACATCTACCCCTGTTTCCCATGTTGGACTATTTATAATTGTCAGCTGTTGACTGTTATAAACAGTGGTTCTCACACTGTGGTCTCCCAACCAGCAGCAACGATATCACTTGGGAACTATCTGTTACTGTCAAATGGTGCTTAAGAACATGCGTTTCAGAGTTTCCTTGTGGCACATTGGGTTAAGGATCTGGCATTGTCACTGCAGCAACCTGGGTCACTTCTGTGGTTCAGGTTTGACCCCTGGCCTGGGAACTTCCGCATGCTTCAGAGACGGCCAAAAAGAAAAGAAAAGAAAAGAAGCTTCAGAGGCAGACTGACTTGGGTTTGAATCTTGAATCTCAGCACTACTAATTACTGTGTTACATACATAAAGATTCATACTTTATTGAACCTTAGTTTCCTTATCTGTAAAATGGAATAATAATATCATGGTCATGAAAATATATGGTAACCTTTGGATGAGAAGAGCTGGGTCTTCCCAAAGCTCTCTTTCAAGATTGATGACACATCTCTGGAGACCCTCAGCAAATGTTTCCTTATGTCTCATCAGTCTGGGTTAGGTTACATGTCTATTCTAAACCAGCTTCTGTGAAGGCTGAGCTGTGCCATGTACTGACTGGTTCAGAATCTCCAGCTCTCAGTCAACCACCAGCCACCTGGAAATTCTTAGTAAGCTTAGAGAGGATCTTAAGTTGGGGATATAATCAACTATAATTTACTTAAGTTTATAGGGAGACCCCAGCTGCCATATGGGTAACAAAGGCAAAGTAAAATTTCTCTGTGAGTTTTGTTCACATAAAATATAAAATAACAAGCTTTGTATCTTTTTTCCCCTCTTTTTAGGGGCACACCTGCCGCATCCCAGGCTAGGGATCCAATCAGAGCTGCAGCAGCCAGCCTACCCCACAGCCACAGCAACACGGGATCTGAGCCGTGTCTGCAACCTATACCACAGCTCATGGCAACACCAGATCCTTAACCCACTGAGCAGGGCCAGGGATCAAACCATCATCCTCATGGATACTAGTCAGGTTTGTAACCCATTGAGCCACAACAGGAACTCCCAGCTTTGTATCTTGACTAATTCAAAACATACCCATCAGTTTGGCATCTCCAGTGCATCTCCAATGCAGAGATAAGGAGCTTGGTGGTATCTTAAAACCACAGAAACTGCCATCAGCCACCATTTACTAAATTCCTGGATGGCTAGGACTTTGCACTTCCAGTCCAGCAGTTGTCTTCCAGTGGCAATTTTAAAACTTTTTATCCAGATTTTTCAAGATAGTTCTAATAGAATCAAGTCCAGCATACAGTGTTAGCTTCCTATAAGCAGTCGGTCTCATCTCTTAGTGACCTCTCTTAGGTTGCTACCCCTTTGCTAAGCCTTCCTTCACACAGGCTTCTAAATTCAACCTCAGAGTGAAAGGAATTTTTCTTTATCATGAAAAATATATCCTCTGGCTTTGCTGTTATAGTAACACTATTGGAGATATGTATATATGAGTATTTTAATACGGAACAATTACTATAGATCAAAATGCTCAGGAAATTGAAATATGGACATTTCCTCTTAAGTCTCTGTTTCTGGTTTTGTGGCAAAGCCATTAATTATACTTCCCATGAGTTTTGACTTATGTGGCCAAATAGAAGCATGAAAATTGGACAGAGACTGGGCTTCTATATGAATGGAGAATATAGTCTAATATTTTTACAACAATTTATTTAAAAAATGAACATATGCCATGTGAAGTCTAATTTTCCTCTGGTTAGAATTTGTAGGGGAAAAGGTGCAAGCTGGTTACTCCAAACATGGGAGCCCCCACAACCAATTTTTCAATATAGGTTTATACTTACAGGAAACACCCATAAAACCTTAATTTCTTAGTATGAACTGTCTGCTTTTATGTTTTCCAGGTTTAAGATTCAGTGAGAAGAGTCTCAGTTTTGCCAAACAATACACATTTGCTCAAATGTATTCAATTTGCCAAAATTGGATATATATTTATTATCCCAATTTTCTCCCTTTAAATTTTTAATCTAAGGTGTTTTCACTGTCATTACCACTGTGTTACCAGTGTGTCCTCAACATTTGGCACAGTGCTTCATACGCTGTAGGTAATCGACCACATTTGTTCATTGAATAAGTTTAATCCATTCTAGTTTGTTCGTTTGTTTGTTTTCCTATTCTTTGCTTGGTTTTACTTTAATTGCTTTTCTGTTGCTTTTATCTCTTTTAGTGCTTTAATTCCGTGCTTTGTGCTCTGGAGCAACATCTACAGGATGTGCAAAATTTTTCTTTTATTCCTACTATATCCCCAGGAAATATGGTCAAGGAAGCATCTATTCTATCAACATTCACGTATCTGCTTATTCCTTTCCTTTCATGGTGTGGACTTCTACCACCTCTCACTTTCTGTTTCTATGCCTTCGCAGGGATACAATTAAGTGGGAAATGCTTTGGAAAGAAGCTTATTTTTTAATCCTTTGGCCACTTAGAACTGGGACTCAAGAATCAGAGGAGACTGGTATTCACTTTGTGCCTCAGCAAGTTAAAAATCTAACTAGTATCCATGAGGATGTGGGTTCAATTGTCTGGCCTTGCTCAGTGGGTTAAGGATCATGCATTGCTGTGAGCTGTGGTGCAAGTCACAGTGTTGTAGGATTTATGTACAGAAAGCCAGGACACCGAGGCTTTTTGCCAGGAAGCAGTGTTTATTCATGACAGTACTGGCTCAAGGGGATTCATACCCAAAGGCTGAGCCCCAAACACAGCAAGGCACTGTCTTATATACCCTCTGTTATTTTTTTCTTTTACACTTTGGTTCCTTAGTCCCCCTTATAAGATACATTCTATAAATTCTGGCTGGATGGTCTATGCTACAAAGTTGCACATGGATACTGATTTTGTCTTGCTGCCACACTTACAAATGCCCACGCAAATACTCCTTATGCCAAGTTGCCTTCCCTTTGTTCTGGGAGAGCCCCTACCACAACAGACACGGCCCAAATCTGGGTGTTTCTGTGGATGTAGTGCAGGCCAGCAGCTACAGCTCTGATTAGACCACCTAGCCTGGGAACCTCCACATGCCACAGGTGCAGCTGTAAAAAGACAAAGAGAAGAGTAAGAGGAAAGGATCAGTTTCCTCACGTAGGTCCTAAGGCCCTTAAGCATATTCAGAGCACTTAGAGAAACATACCAATAGAGGGAAAGGCATCTGAATTAATGGCAGATTTTTGAGGACTTTCTCACAATATATTAACAAGCTTTTTCTCATGTTATTTAATTTTTAAAATTCATATTATAAAAATTAAATAACATGAGAAAAACTTATAATATATTCATTACAAAAATGATGAAAAATCAAATCCAGTGTAATCTCAAGTAACGTCTCTGAATAAATGCTGATTGGATCCTGGATTAACTTTATTTTTTGATGCTTCCAAATTTTCAAATTATAGTTATAATGAGCATGTTTACTTTTATGATGAGGAGAAAAAGCACTGTCTTTCATAGTGAAAAATAGGAAGTAATCTTTTTCCAAGTGAATTTTCTAAATGCAATTACAATTAAGATGTTTTATATTGGGGGAAGCCTACTCTTTAAAATAGTAAATAATTAAGGCAGCAAAGCAATCATGAATTTCCAAAAGTATGTCATAAGATGTAAATTCAGTTGATTTTTAGTTTTGAAACTTTATCAAGATTAAATAGTTTGACTTATTTCTTTATTAGAAATATGATTCTAAGTATTTAAAATCATTTTTTAAAAATCCTCCCAATTTCTTTCACAAAATCTGAGAAATTTCTAAGGAAAATAAGCCAAATTTTCCGTGCTGACATGCGAATGTGCTCACCACAGACACACTTGTGGGTCTCCAGGAATGCCAAGCTGCTTGCTTGGTCTCTTACTAATGAAAAATTGCTCATTTAAGTATGACCCAACCAGATTTCCAAGTAGCAGAAACAATTTTCGATGAAGAAATTGATATTGTATCTATTTTGCTATCTAGAATTTGGCTTTGCATAGCAAGACATGGTTCTTCCCCCACTAGAACAGATAATTAGTTGCAAATAAATCATTCAGTTGTGAAGCTCAAAGAAGTGTTGAGAGCATTCTGAGGTTCTTTAGTGCCTTCAAGATGTGTTCCTCTGGCAACAATCACATCCCATTTATATCCATTTAGGATCTTAAGTGTGTCATAATCTACTCTGAGTAATTCTTTAAGAAAACATCAAGAAGACAATATCCAGACCTGAAAGAATAAAACCCCAAGTAATTGAAATTGTATTAAGAGTGAGGTAGTTAATTAAGAGTGAGGTCAATATCTAAAAAAATATTTCATTGAGAGAACACCAGAAATGATCAGGCTTTTCCTATTAAGTTGTAGTAATCAAGTAAGGGAAGGGTTACAGAGAACAGATGCTGGGTTTAGGATATATCCACTGAAAAGGCAAAATTCAAGATATCCAGGGAAGGACTATCCTGTATGATGTCACCTGGAAGAGGATTTACAGAGGCAGAGCTTAACAGCTTGCATTGGATCTTTAAGGTCAGCTTCTCTGGAAAAATGTGAATTACTCATAAGCCCTCAGTTACCCCTAAAATAAATCAACTTTGGAATACCCTGGAGAACTTTGGGTAGTGAATCATGCAGGGTCAAACATGGGTCTCTCAGTTCGCAGAACTGATTAGGTTTAAGACAATACAAGATAGTAACATTTTATTAAACAGTTTATTGAATCCTTTTGCAAGACTGTCACTGTTTGATAGTTGTTAGACAACATTAGATAAATTGATCCCTAAGGGGGGAAAATACTGCATTTAAACAAATTAACTTGGAACCAGATAACACCTGCAAAGAAAAGGTCAACATGCTGACATTTCTGAGTATTAGGAAGTTCCCAACAGAAAAGTTAATTTCATTTTATGTAAAATTTCCTTGTCAATTTTCATAGAGTCTTCCATAAGGAAGAAAAGTATTTTCATGCTTGCTTTAGGCTACTCTGCGTAAGAGCTTCTTGTTCCCAGCTTTCCAAAAAAATGAATTTCTGATTGATATTAATGATGAAACTGGCAGAATACGTTTTGGGACTTGGCAAAGTATAGGTTCTGTCTCTGAGCAGAAAGAATTCATCAAGGGGCAGAGAAAATGACAAGTAAGAAAAGTATTTATTAGTACAGGACTCGCGTCAGAAATACAAGTGAGCAGGCAGGGGAGTGCTGCCCCAAGAACTTAATGGGCTACAGTTTTATAATCAAAGGAAGAATGGGTAGAGGGAGAAGACCACTTTCTTCCTCATTCTTTTTTTTTTTTTTACAACTATATCTGCTATTTATTTTTTTAATTTTTAAATGATTTATAATGTTCTGTCAATTTCTGCTGTACAGCATAGTGACCCAGTTATACATATATATATATACATTCTTTTTCTCACATTATTCTTTGTCATGTCTTATCACAAGTGATTAGATATATAGTTCCCTGTGCTATACTGCAGAATCCCATTGCCCATCTACTCCAAATGCAACATTTTTCATCTACTAACCTCAGATCCCAATCCATCCCACTCCTTCCCTCTCCCCCTGGGAAACACAAGTCTGTCCTCCATGTCCATAATCTTTTCTGTTTCTTCAATAGACATTTGTGCCATATTTTATACTCCACATGTAAGTGATATCATATGGTATCTATCTTCCTCTTTCTGATTTACTTCACTCAGTATGAGTCTTTAGTTCCATCCATGTTGCTGCAAATAGCACTATTTTGTCCTTTTTTATGGCTGAGCAGTTTTCCATTGTATATATGGACCACATCTTCCTAATCCATTCATCTGTCAATGGGCATATAGGTTGTTTCCATGCCTTGACTATTGTGAATAGTGTTGCAGTGAACATACAGGTGCATGTATCTTTTTCAGTGAAAGTTTTGTCTGGATATATGCCTAGGAGTGGGATTGCTGGATCATATGTTAGTTGTATATTTAGTTTTCTGAAGTATTTCCATATTGTTTTCCATTGTGGTCATACCAATTTGCATTCCCACCAGCAGTGAAGGAAGGTTCCCTTTTCTCCACATCCTCTCCAGCCATTTGTGGTTCGTTGACTTGTTAATGATGGACACTCTAACTGGTGTGAGGTGTTACCTCACTGTTGCTTTGATTTGTATTTCTCTAATAATTAGTGATGTTGAGCATTTTTTCATGTGCCTGCTGGCCATCTGTATGTCTTCTTTGGAGAAATGTCTATTTAGGTCCTCTGCCCATTTTTCAATTGGGTTGTTTGTTTTTTGTTGTTGTTGATTTGCATGAGTTGTTTGTATGTTTTAGTGATTAAACCTTTGTCAGTTGAGTCATTTGCAAAAGTTTTCTCCCATTCTGTGGGTTGTCTTTTCGTTTTTTTAATGGTTTCCTTTGCTGAGCAGAAAATTTTAAGTTAAATAGGTCCCATTGGTTTGTGTCTTTATTGTCCTTATTCTCAGAGGTAGATGTTGCTGTGATTTATGTCAAAAAGCATTTTGCCTATGTTTTCCTCTAGGATTTTTATAGTATCTGACCTTACCTTTTGGTCTTTAATCCATTTTGAGTTTATTTTTGCATATGGTGTTAGAAAATGTTCTAATTTCTTTCTCTTACGTATGGTTGTCAAGTTTTCCCAGAACCATTTATTCTGGTGGGTATCTCTCCTCCACTGTATGTTCTTGCCTCCTTTGTCATAGATTAATTTACCGTATGTGTTTGGGTTATTTCTGGGCTCTCTATCCTGTTCCACCCTGTATTTCTGTTTTTGTGCCAGTGCCATACTGTTTTGATGACTGTAACTTTGTAGTAGAGTTTGAAGTGAGGGAGCCTGATTCCTTCAGTTCCATTTTTTCTTTTCAATATTGCTTTGGCTATTCAAGGTATTTTGTGTTTCCATACACATTTTAAAATATTTTGTTCTAGTTCTGTAAAGAATGTCATGGGTAATTTGATAGTGATTGCATTGAATCTGTAGATTGCCTTAGGTAGTATTGTCATTTTGACTATATTGATTCTTCCAATCCAAGAGCATGGTATATTTTTCCATCTATTTGTGTCTTCTTTGATTTATTTCATCAGAATCTTACAGTTTTCAGAGTATCAGTCTTTTGTCTCTTTAGGTAGGTTTATTCCTAGGTATTTCATTCTTTTTGCTGCAATGGTAAATATGATGATTTCCCTAATTTCTCTTTCTGCTCTTTCATTGTTAGTGTAGAGAAATGCAATCAATTTCTGTGTATTAATTTTGTATCCTGTGACTTTACCAAATTCATTGATGAGCTATAATAGTTTTCTGGTAGTATCTTTAGGATTGTCTAGGCATAGAATCATTTCATCTGCAAACAGTGATAGTTTTACTTTTTCTTTTCCAATTTGAATTCCTTTTATTTCTTTTTCTTCTCTGATTATCAGTGGCTAGGACTTCCAAAACTATGTTCAATATCATTAGTGAAAGAGGACATCCTTGTCTTATTCCTGATAGTGGAAATGCTTTCAGTTTTTCACCATTGAGAATGATGTTAGCTGTGAGTTTGTCATAAATGACTTTTATTATATTGAGGTAGTTCCCCTCTATGCCCACTCTCTGGAGAGTTTTTATCAGGAACGGGTGTTGAATTTTGTCAAAAGCTTTTTCTACATCTATTGAGATGATCATATAGTTTTATTTATTTATTTATTTATTGCCATACCCACGGCATATGTAGGTACCCAGGCTAAGGATCTAATCGGTGCTACAGCTGCCAGCCTACACTACAGCTACAGCAACACCAGATCTGAGCTGCGTCTGCTACCTACACCACAACTCATGGCAACACCAGATCTTTAACCCACTGAGCAAGGCCAGGGATCAAACCTGCAACTTTATGGTTCCTAGTCAGATTCATTTCCATTTGTGCCATGATGGGAACTCCTATATTTCAGTTTGTTAATGTGGTGTATCACACTGATAGATTTGCAGATAATGAAAAATCCTTGCGTCACTGGGATAAATCCTACTTAATCATTGTATATGATCTTTTTAATGTATATTTGTATGAGGTTGGCTAATATTTTGTTGAGGATTTTTGCATCTATGTTCATCAGTAATATTAGCTTGTAATTTTCTTTTTGTGTGTGTGGTATCTTTGGTTTTGGTATCAGGGTAATGGTGGCTTTATAGAATGAGCTTGGGAGCATTCCTTCCTCTGCATTTTCTGGAAACGTTTCAGAAAAAGAGGTGTTAACTCTTCCCTTAATGTTTGGTAGAACTTAGCTGTGAAGCCATCAGGTCCTGGACTTTTGTTTTTTTTTGGAAGTTTTTTAATCACATTTTTAATTTCAGCACTTGTGATTGGTCTATTCATATTTGCTGTTTCTTCCTGGTTTTGTCTTGGTAGGTTGTACCTTTTTAAGAGTCTGTCCATTTTTTCTAGGTTGTTCATTTTATTGTCATACAGTTGCTCTAGAATTCTCACAGGATCCTTTGTATTTCTGCAGTGTCAGTTATAACTTCTTTTTCATTTCTAATTTTATTGATTTGAACCCTCTCCCTTTTTTTCTTGATGAATCTGGCTATTAGTTAATCAATTTTGTTGATCTTTTCAAAGAACCAACTTTTGGTTTCATTGATCTTCTCAATTGTTTTCTTTGTCTCTATGTTATTAATTTCTGCTCTAATCTTTATTATTTCTTTCCTTCTACTAATTTGGAGCTTTGTCAAAAATAGAACACTTTACCAATATGCATGTCATCCTTGCACAGGGGCCATGCTAATCTTCTCTGTATCATTCCAATGTTACTATATGTGCTGCCAAAGTGAGCACTCTTCCTCATTCTTGAGTAGACATCAAGCTTTCATCATCATCTGTTCTTCCATATTGGGTAGGGGAGTTTTCTTGTCCCTACATGGTCAAACTGGGATTGTCATGGCATATTGGAAATGATCAAAAAGGTGGTAACGTATACTAAAATGTGATAAATCATCTCAGGTTTCAGTATAATGTTACCTTTCCATATATTTTTGTCTTTAGTGTGTGCAGCAAGCATGTCCTTAGAAGCATTAACTTACTGACTTCACTGCGCAGGATGTGGATCTCATTTTACCATTGTTTTGTTGTTTGGGGGGCATGTCTCATGTTTCTGTTACATGGATTTGTTGTTATGCAAGCCTGCCTAAGTGATCTTTAATTTACAGGGGTCTCCCGTACTTTTTTCTCTACTTTCTGTCCCCCAGTGGGATTAACTATTTAATCACCTACTTTGGCCCTTTACTCTGTCCCTATTAATAATTCTGTTAACTCTCCAAGACAAAGGCAATTGGAAACAGAAGTTTTCATTTTAAACTCTCAAAATCATTTTTGTTCCATTACTGTTTCTATTTTTCCTAAGAAACTAACAATCCCACAAAAAGCGAGAGGCTTCTGTCAATTTAGGACAACTAGAGGGAATCAAATCTTGCCAGGAATTTAAATTTCCCATGATTAACAAACACACTTTGAAAAGAGTGTAAGTGGTCCTGAGATTGACAGTTCCTGAACTCAGATTAGGTGAAGCATGTTAAGTCTCACCTCTATGGACTATTTCCTTTTAAGTAAAAAAAAAAAAAAAAAAAAAAACTTTTTAAATTGATTTTGTCCTGGGAAATACTTAAGGTCCCAGACCCAGAAGCAGTTTCTTTCTCAGTCTCTTGTTTTCTTTTATAATACCATTCCCTAGTTAATTCAATCACTGGCATGATTTCACACACCTGGCTTCTTTCCTTCTTTTTAAATTTCTTCCAATCACATCCAGTCTTTTTCTTAAAAGCTTCACATTGCCTGTACTTATTTCACTTAGAAAGTCACCAAGCCACAGGATTCAACATGACTCTGGAATATATTCAAGTTTTCTGAGTATTTGGATCACATGGTATAATCCAAAACCTGGGGGTGACCCAACACACTCAAATACACACACCTACATAGCTGCCTGATTAGCAGCTTTTGAAAAATGGAGTATTGCTGTGGAAGCAGAAAGAAGTTTTCCTATTATTAGAAACCTACTAAGTGGTAGCCACTATGCTAGTGATCTGATTTCTATTATTCTAATCCTCACAAAACTCTATGGTATGCCTTAATGCTACCTCACAGGTGAGAAATTAATCCAAGAAAGTTGTCACTGATCCAAGGAAGTACCAAGGAAGTGACAAAGCAGAATTTAAATGCAGTTCTTTTATCTCCAAAGCCCACGTTTGCCCCACTGCATTGCATTGGCTCTTCCTAGGAAATTGCTTCCTCTAACCAGGTACTTATTCTAAAGAACTGTGTGCCACTGATATGTGGTATGGAAACAAAGCATTGACAAAATGCTGAATTGAACCTTGTGTCACCTTGAGCATTTATTATAGATTCTTATGTAAAATGAGATAAAATTTTGCTCAATGCAAAATTGTTTTCAAGAATAGAAGAATATATATGATATATAGGAAAGCTGCTGAGGGTAAATCCTAAGGGTTCTCATCACAAGACGAAAATTTGTTTTCCTTTTTCTGTTTCCTTCTTCCTTTTCTATTTATTGTATTTATATGAGAAGATGGATGTTAGCTGAATCTATTGTGGTAATCAGTTCACGATAGGTATAAATAAAACCATCCATACCGTATAATGTAAGCTTACACCATGATGTATGTCAATCATTTTTCAATAAAACTCAATAAAACTCAAAAAAAAGCAGGAAAAAAGAATAACAGAATATATGCTGAATTATTACTGCTCTGAGATCACAGAATGAGATAGTCTTTTGACAGACATTTTAGATAAATATGCAGATGAATACTCTGAGGCCCCAAGAGGTAACTTGTCCCAGTCACACAGCTAATACAGGACAGAAGTAGGATTCAACCCTGGCCTTCTTGACACCAAAGAGCCTGAGATCTTTCCAACGCACCAGTGGTTCTCACTCTTGGTGTGTATTAGACTCACTTAGAGAGCTTGTATAAAGTACAGATACCCAAGCTTCAACTCAGAAGTGAGTCGGAATCACCAGGGTCAGAACACAAGGGTTTCTTTCTTTCTTTTTTTCTTTCTTTTTTGTCTCTTTAAACCAATTCCCAAGCAACCTTACCATATGCCAAAGTTTGACAACAACAGTACTACACATATTGCTTTATAGTCCTTTAGAAGGGGTCCACATGACAACAGTAAAAACCTCTAGGTTAATACTTTATATCTTATGGAAGTTAGTGAACTAGCAAAATCAGATTTTGTGAATTCTTATGAATTATTTACATTAGATATGGTAATGTAAGGAAGTGATGGTGGGTTTTTGCCTTAATGTTCATGCACTTATTTGTAGTTAACTGTTCTCAACTTATATATATATCTCATATATATATATATATATATATATATATATATATATGTCTTTCTTATTCAAGAGCTAGCTTCCAAAATCTCTCGATTGTGACCACATATTATATTTGAAGAGAGGGATTCAGTAAACTGAATAAAGATCAAAGACTCTAATGATTAGAAAAGATATCATTACCTTCAGTAATCTGCAAGAGGGAATGACCTAAGGCCCTGGATGCCTCCCAAGTGAGGTCCTGTGGATAACAAGTTTGTTGTAGAAGTCCAAGTTCAGGGCTCTCTATATTGTTTCAAAAGCGTTATGTAAATGTTATGCCCCCCACTCCTTGCCCAATTCCTGCCTCTAATAAAAATGCAGTCTTCAGAGTTCCCGTCGTGGCGCAGTAGAAACAAATCCTACTAGGGACTGAGAGGTTGCAGGTTTGATCCCTGGCCATGAACCAATGCCAGGTTAAGGATCTGGTGTTGCCATGAGTTGTGGTGTAGGTCACAGACGTGGCTCAGAGCTGGTGTTGCTATGACTGTGGCATAGGCTGGCAGCTGTAGCTCCAATTAGACCCCTAGCCTGGGAATCTCCATGTGCTGTGAGTGTGGCCCTAAAAAGCCAAAAAAAAAAAAAAAATGCAGTCTTTGTTTCTAGCCACAGAAGTCATAGCCAAGGGGTTTATTGAATCCAAAAAATTTCTCTTTCTGTGAATTTTCTTACTCAGGGTTTTCAAAGTTTCTTTCTTGCCTCTGGGCTATAAGTAACTACTGCCGTATATAGAAAAGTCTCTCATGTTTAAAAACAAGAGAGAGAGAGAAAGATACTTGCCTGTGTAATGTCAAATGAATGGAACACTCCTAAACTTTCCAAGAGAAATATATTGCTTTGTTATCAGTTTGAAATGCTTAGATCCCCTCCCAGCTGTTATCTCTCAGTGGTCACAGAAACATGTCCTTCTCCTGTCAAGAACAGAGTTTCCTAAAATGGAAAAGCAGCAGTTCCTCTGCTTGTCCACTGTGCAAAGTGGACAGTTGTTATTCAGTGCTTTACAATCTCAGTCCTAGGTCATTAAAATTATTAAAGAATATGTAAGAAGGATTATGATAGAGTCTTAGAATCTAAAATAGTTACATTAAGTTCTTTATTGGTAGTCTTTCAATGAAATTTTTGAATTTTTTTTCTTAACTCTTTTTTTTTTTTTTTTTTTTTTTTGCTTTTTTAGGGTTGCACTTATGGCATATGAAAGTTACCAGGCTAGAGGTAGAATTGGAGCTGCAGCTGCAGGCCTATACCACAGCAACAGCTACATAAGATCCAAGCTGCGTCTCCTACCTACCCTGAAGTTCATGACAATGCCAGATCCTTAACCCACTGAGCAAGGCCAGGGAACCTGCATCCTCATGGATACTAGTTGGATTCGTAACCCGCTGAGCCACTACGGGAGCTCCCTTAACTCATTTTTATTCCACCTGTTTTTTCTTACCTTTAATCGATATCTCATATTAGCAAAAAACAAATACACAAACAAACCACTTTTAGAAAGACTAGTATCTATTGAGGACCAATTTGTATCATTTCATCTGTCCTTTCGTGTTGTCATTATTATAAAAGAAAGGGGTCTGCTCTAAGCCTTTCCAATTCCCCTTGGCAATGACCCCAGGGAACACTTTACTTCTTTTTTAGTAGTAGGTGTCTTCTGTCTTTCATGCCACCAGTACAACAGACAGTTTCAGGAGTCAAGCTTCTGTTTATGGTTCTATTACTGTTCTTCCAGTAATTAATTTCAGTTTAACAAGCAAAATTTGAGTCATTTCCATGAACTTGGTTCTTTAAAGCATATAGATAAGCAAGAATCAAGCAGTTTACAAACCAGAGGGGGAAATTTAAGCCCAGAATTTTTAGATGGACATGTGGAATTTCCATTGTGGTGCAGTGGAAAAGAGTCTGACTAGTACCCATGAGGATGTAGGTTTGATCCCTGGCCTAGCTCAGTGGGTTAAGGATCCAGCTTTTCTGTGAGCTGTCATAGGTTGCAGATGTGGCTCGGATCCTACATTGCTGTGGCCATAGTATAGGCTAGCGGCTATAGCTCTGATTCGACCCCTAGCCTGGGAACTTCCATATGCTGTGTGTGCAGCCCTAAAAAAAGACAAATAAATAAATACATGAATACATACATACATATATACATAATGGACATGACCTTTCAGAGTCAGTGTTTCTCTAAGTGTGGTACCTGGACAATTAGACCTATCTGTGGAGATGGTTAAGAAATACAACTAAACCTACTGAGTCAAGATCTCTGAGGGTGAAATAAGAACATTTAATTTGTCCTTAGATTTTTCTTATGCCTACACATTTTGAAAAGCACTGATGCCTTGTTACTACCCTGGGCAGTTAAAAGAAGGAATGAGTCATACAGATTTGTTCATCAATTACTTAACAGTGTTAACAGTCCAACTCAAGAAGTTCATATCTTGGGATTAGTTAAAGTCAACTATGGAACTTGATGTCAAATGCAAACTCCTGGGCATTCCTCAGTAATTTATTATTTGGTAAATATGGGATTGGGTCCAAGGATACATATGTTTAAGATACATACTAGTCATTCAAATATAGTTCACCTGATGGATAACACTTGAAAAGCAAAGATTTATTGTGTGGCAGTTGGCTGTGATCTCTCGCACTCATTTAGGATGTGGCAACATTTAAAGAATATAATTTTGTTAGAAGCTTTAGCCATGTGCTGAGGTTCCAGACAAAGCAAGTCATACTGTTAGGCATGGCTAATATTATAAAATAGGGCCCTCACTTAGCATGGTGGTTGTACTGATGCAGTCAATTCACTGATTTATTTTAACTCATCATGAGCAATACCATCTGGATCAGAAAACTTAAACTGTAAAAATAAATAAATAAATACACTCTGGGAGTTCCCACTGTTGTGCAGTGGGTTAAGGATCCAGCATTGTCTCTGCAGCAGCTTGAGTCACTGCTGAGATGAAGGTTCAGTCTCCAGCCCAGCACAGTGGGTTAATGATCCCAAGTTGCCACACATCTGTGGTATAGTTCGCAGTTGCGGCTTGAATTCGGTCCCTGACCCAGGAACTTCATATGCTGCGGGTGTGGCCAGGAAAAAAAATTACACTCTGTTCAACTCAGATACGCCCTGCCATTTGAAAATATAAATCAATAAATAGAAAATAGATTGGGACATTATTTCCTGAAATGTTAATTATCTCCTAAAATAGTAATGCTATAAATGTGATATCTTAGTACTGTTCAGTATTGCACAGATGGTCTGAAAGTACAACATGGTATAACAGTTGTCTCTCCCATCTGAAATCATAAAAACCAAAGGCAAAAGAAAATCCATGTATGGCAGCTCACATCACTTGTGGGGAGTCCTTCTGTAGAAGGGGGGATGTTGAAGTTACCTCCCACATCATGCTCTCAAGCAGCCAGAAGTCGTCCCAGGCCAAAGTCAAAGGCTCCAAAGAACCATAAATAAAATTTCTTGTAAATAAATCTATCCTGAAGACTCAAAAAAGAGCATTCTACAAATTCAGCTATTAAAAAGGAGGATAGTTGGAGAAATTTTACATAAATTTTATACAAAAATATCTTACATGTGTTTTTTGTACAATTAACATGAACGTTATAATGGAAAACATTTGACTGTGAAAGCAAATATCTAGCGAGCTTATGATCCACCAAGACTAAAGAGCTATTATTACACATCTTCCTGGAAGAACCAGAATGACCTTTGTTGAAAATGTCCCCCAAATACTCTATCAAACTTATATCAACCCTACTTAGCAAAAAAGCATTGAGGATTGACCCAACTTCTGAATTGCTTTCAGAATTATAGTAATACCCTACTGAAAGGGCTGACCCTACAGTGCAGAAAAATGGTAGCTCAAAGACAGAACTGTTATCTTGCCAGATCAATACATGGATTTGATTCGCTTCCCTTGTCAGCTTCATTAAATTTCCAGGATGGCTTCTGAACATGGTCTTGCCTGATACAAATGAGACTTGATTTCTCTGACTACTCGAGATCAACTTGTTATCACTCAACTGAAAAGCCTAGGGCAGATCTCTGAGGGAGAGGAGCCTGCTGCTAAGGATCAAGAAACAGATGAAAACATTCTTTTAGGGCTAAAGAGAAGACGATTGTCTCTGCTACTATATTACTATTAAAACCTGACTAATTTTCTCTGGTCTTAATTTTTCCAAACATTTAGCCTTACTTTTCTTCACTTTTGCATAACATACCAATATTACATACCATACCAATAATATTTTATCAAAATAGGTTGGAACCAAGATCATTTCATTCAAATCATTATCTGAGAAAATGGGGAAAATACCAATTTAACCTGAGAACTTCTATGTGGAGGGGAAAGTAGAGATTTCTGTTCCATCTGAATAACTATAACAAAAGCTAAAATTGCCAGTGTTCTTTACTTTTCCCTTTATAAATAAATTAGAATATTAGAAAGCAATTAAAATCCCATAAAAACTACATGAGCTTAAGTACTTCTCTTACTAGACATTAGCTAGACAATAACTGCCATTTTTATTAGAGTGAGATTATATAGACTTTTTATTTGTTTTATCCATACAAATTTGCTTAATTTGTTATTTCCTAATAATGTTTGTGCTGCTAAGACATGTTGTTAATCTGGGCCACGTTCAAGTTATGTTGAACGTGTGCTCTTGAGACCTCCTTCATAAAGAGTGGTAATTTTGCTGGTAATTTGTAAAGGCTGTGTAAAGTCTGGTAATTTTGAAAACATTATTTCCCAGGCAGAAATGGAAGCAATCACCATGTGTAAACATGAAGCTGCCTTGTAAGGGAAAAAAGGATGGGGAAGAATATAGATGGCTTACTACCACTCCCTCATCCCGCACAAAAAGTCCAAAATGCATTCCTTATTCATTATTGGAACTGACTTTTCCAAATGTTTATTAAATTAAGGGGAGCAGGAATTATACTAAGCTGACTGAATTGCACGAACTAAAGCAAATGGCTGTCATATTATCACAACTGTAACCAATTTTTGAGAATTATAATGAAACCAGTCAGTGAAAATAAGAACAGTGTGATCATGGCGATCATCTTTGATGATTCCTCTTTATGCTTTAGCTGTTTGAAAAAGTCAAAGAAGTCTGTCCCAATGTGCATGAGAAGATCAGAGCTATTTCTGCAGATCTCAACCAGAGTGACTTTGCCATCAGCAAGGAGGACATGCAGGAGCTTCTTTCCTATACAAACATCATCTTCCACTGTGCCGCCACTGTCCGCTTTGATGACCACCTGAGGTACAGTCCTGTTTCCCTCTTGTGACTTATATTATCCTTGTCTGTGTGCATACACGTGTGTGTAAGTTTCTTTATGGTTTCTGGGAGTTTTTTTAATGAGATATTATCAATAAAAAAAAATACAAAGGAGTAAAACTTCTTCAAAATGTTACCATCCAGAGATAACCATTTAATATTGTGGAGAATATCCATTTCAATTTTTCTTTATGCATCCGTAATAAAATACATTTATGCGCAATTTTACAAAAAAGGGCAAGATATTGAAAATGATGTTTTGCAACCTGTTCAGTTATATTTTTAGATATCTTTCATTGTCAGTTGATATCCTATTATATTTGTAATGACTCCAGCACATTCCATTGTACATGTGTGTAACATGATCAACCAGTTCTGTAGTGGTGAATGTTTTTTGGAGTGTTTTCATTTTTCGCTATTATAAGCAACTCTGCAATGAACATCTCTGTGCATACTTTTTTATATACCTTTGTACTTTTTCTTTGAGTAAATTCCCAGATGTAGAATTGTTAGACACATAGCAGATGTGCGTAGGTTATGAAAAATTTTTGTTTCTATATAGTAAAGGTAGTGATTTTTAATATAACTTATAAATGGATACCTTATTGAATTATATTACTGCTCATCTCAGGTTTGTTTGTTTTTTCAACTGCTTCTGTTTGTTTTCCGGATATACAATTATATATTTATGATTACTTTTGCGGTTATAAGACTGGAGCTTGAGAGCAATGTTAAATAGTGATTGTAGGCATCCTTCTTGGCTTTGACTTTAAAATCAGTGCTCCTGAAGTTCCCGTCATGGTTCAGCAGAAATGAATCTGACTAGTATCCATGAGGACGCAGGTTCAATCTCTGGCCTTGCTCAGTGGGTTAAGAATCCGGGGTTGCCGAGACCTGTGGTGTAGGTTGCAGATGCAGCTCAGAT
The DNA here is from genome assembly GCF_054392235.1 of Sus scrofa. Taxonomy (NCBI): domain Eukaryota; kingdom Metazoa; phylum Chordata; class Mammalia; order Artiodactyla; family Suidae; genus Sus; species Sus scrofa. The sequence continues at coordinate 51,235,054 of NC_139387.1, read as the reverse complement.
CTGGTGTTGCTGTAGCTGTGGCATAGGCCAATGGCTAGAGTCCCAATTCAACCCCTAGCCTGGGAATCTCCATATGCCATGGGTGCAGCCCTAAAAAACGCAAAAAATAAAATCAGTGCTCCTAACTTTTTACCATTAAGCATGATACAGGCTAGCAAGTTGAAATATGTTTTTGAATTATTTTATTCCTTTTAGTGAATTTATAAAAATTGAACTCGAAATACATATTGAATGTCCTTTTTAAACTTTTCAAAATATAGATACATGATCATATATTTTTTCTCTTTTTGAATTAGATTAATAGGTTTCTTGATATTGTATAAAACAAACATTTCTAGAAAGAACTATTTCATTGTCATATTTAAATAGATTTCTATTCTATTAGGTTAAAGATTTTGACATCACATTTTTTTTTTTTTGTCTGACCTATACCTTTGCCATGGAAACATATTTCTCATTCTGTATACACTGTTGCTCTCCTCCGATTTATTTGAATTTTCCCACTTAAGTTAGGTGCCTAATTTATGTTTTTTATGCTTTTGATGGCTGTTCAAAAGCCCTTTTATAAATTCACAGGACTGTGGTTTTTCCTTCCAGTTGGTTTAGAATCGCGTAACCTCTAAATGCAGTATGCACCATGCATCAATGAATAGGATTTATGTGCATAGAACACATCATCAATGTATAAACACATTCCCAATATCTCATCACTATGTGGCCATGACCCATACTTTTCCTCCTGGGAATCTCCATTCTGCCACAAACGCCAGATGGATATGCCAGTTATTGGAGAGGGTGCAGCTCCAGCAAGGTGGGCTGTGAGTTACCTCACTGGATTTCCTTCTGCCCAATCTTCCCCAGACATGCTGTGCAGCTCAACGTCACTGCTACCCAGCAGCTGTTGCTCATGGCCAGTCAGATGCCAAAACTGGAAGCCTTCATACACATCTCCACTGCCTTTTCAAACTGTAACCTGAAGCACATCGATGAAGTCATCTATCCATGTCCGGTGGAGCCAAAAAAAATCATCGACTCCATGGAGTAAGTTGGGTTAACTGAGGCGGCAAAGGGTACGTGGATTGCTGTTCTCTTTGGTTCTTTGTGGTCATTCATTTCTAAGGTAACAGAGTGAGACAGCTTCAGAACGGTGCTAGCTTTAGCTACCTGTCCTTGCTGTTCCTTCTGTCCCTGGTGGGGAATATAGTTCTTGGTGATGGGGAAGGATGGGGTAGAAAAGTCCTACAGAAAAGCTGTATGAAGTAGTCTATGACTACATGAGGTACTTGAAAATACTTTACATGGAAGTGGTTTCTCACTTCATAATGAACTCAACCTTGCTACTAGATAAAGGAAGTATAATATAGAGCATAAAACATTCAGAAGACATGTTTTGGCATCAGACTGGCAAAAGTTCTGCAACTTACTCGCTGTGTGACTTTGAGCAAATTAAGCCTCTCTGAGCCTTCGTTCCTTCATCTGTAAAATGGGGCTACTAATAGTGCCCATCCTTATGGTTCTAAGTAATTTATATAGGGCAGTTATTGCAGTGCTAGGGTGTGTTTAGTAGCAGTTAATCAGAAAGTGAATATGCCGCAGGTGGGCCTAAAAAAAAGGGAATTCCCCTTGTGGCTCAGCGGGTTAAGAACCTGACTAGTATCCATGAGGATGTGGTTTTGATCCCTGGCCTTGATGTTCAGAAGGTTAAGGATCTGATGTTGCCGCAAGCTGTGACACAGATGTGGCTCGGATCTGGCTTTGCCATGGCTGTGGCATGTAGCTCCAATTTGACCTCTAGCCCAGGGACTTGAATATGCCACAGGTGTGGCCTTAAAAAAGAAAAAAAAAACATGGTTAATAAAGAAGAATGAATAGAGAGAGGGATGTCCCCCACACTTCAAATATGGCAGAAGGTATCTCTCTTGACCTATTCAGCTGAAAGGCACTATGCTTACTGTATTATTATGTAGGAGAAATAGAGGTCTAGCTTTTTTCTCTTTTTGCCAACTAATGGGAACTGCTTTCTCCTTAAGACATGACCCGGCCTCAGAACAAGTATGTTTCTCTGTTCTGCCGCTTCCTTCTTCTGTTTACCAAGTTGATCATGTCTTGTCTTTTTAAAAAAAGAATCTGCATAAAAAGTATTATAGGGGAGAAAATATACCATTTCACAGTGAATTCATCAGATTTTTAATTTCTTATAATACTGCATTTCTATTGAAGATATTCTCTTTAAAAATGAAGCTTTAGCTGAACCAAGAGTTTATTCCCTTCAGGTCAAACATTTTTATCTCATACAGCTCTGAGAATAGATATTTTTACCTGTCATTTAAAAAGATCCAGGACAAAGAAAAATGAAAGTCACCTAAAGGAGCTGGGAGTTGTTAAAAGTTGCTAATAAATGGTGAGCTGCTTAATTGGTTCAAAGGAACCTTTCAGAGTCTAGAGTTTGTTAGGCTATTTGGAGAAAAGATGCCACAGTCAGTGCAGAACGGTGGCTGTCTAGAGCCTGGGTGTGTTTTCAGGATGGACTTGATTTGTTTGCCATTTAGCCACCCTGTACACTGTTATCTCTTGGTAAATGTGGTATTTCTGGATGTGATAAGCCCAGGAAAGGAGCAGACCTCCTTTGATTCCAGACCCTGCCACTGAAGTTCCAGAAACTTCTTCCACTATTAACTCTCTAACCCCTGACCTTAACACGATTTGAGGAGGAAGGAAGAGGTCTCTGAGAGGTCACGAGAGAGAAGAGGTAGGAAGTGGAGATTCAGCTCACCCAGGTAAGAGGCTTTTTAGGAATTCCATACCATTTCCTGCTTCCCAAACTGTCTCCAGACACTAAAACCCCCCAGATTTCAAGGAATGAGCTCACCTCCCAGAGGAGCTGATTTACCACCAGGCATTCAGCACTTCCCACACTCCCTACTACATGTCAACTGGTAAAGACAGGTAATGGCTTCATGACTGATGATCAAACTGTAATTGACATTTGTACCATGGTTATATCTGTCCTGAATGGCTCTCCAAGGAGAACAAGTATTTCAAAATATATAGATGGCCAAAGGGAACTAGGAATATAATTATATTTTGCCTCGACAGAATATGTTTTGAATGCAATTAGGAAACTAAGGTTTTTGTTTTTGTTTTTTAAATAGGAAGAACCGTCATTACCCAATGTATTTATTCAAAATGTTATACTCAAAGGAGTTCCCATGTGGTGCAGTGGAAATAAATCTGACTAGTATCCGTGAGGATGAGGGTTTGATCCCTGGCCTTGCTCAATGGGTTAAGGATCCAGCCTTGCCATGGGTTGTGGTGTAGGTTGCAGACATGGCTCAGATCCCACGTTGCTAAGGCTGTGGTGTAGGCCAGTGGCTACAGCTCCAATTCAGCTTCTAGCTTGGGAACCTCTCTATGCCACAGGTGTGGCCCTAAGAACAACAGAAAAAAAATTGTTATACTCAGGAGTTCCTTTGCGGTTCAGCAGGTTAAGAATGTGACTAGTATCCATGAAGATGTGGGATGGATCCCTGGCCTCACTCAGTGGGTTGAGGACCTGGGGTTGCCACAAGATGTGGCGTAGGTTGCACCTGTGGCCATAATTTGACCCCTAGCCGGGGAATGTCTTTATGCCACAGATGCAGCCCTAAAAAGAAAATAAAAATGTTATACTCAGGACCTCCTGTCCAGCATCACCCCTCCCAGCACACATACATACACACACACATATACATTTGTGCTGCAGTCACATGGAAGTACTTACACCCCTCTCTCTCTCTCTCACCTCTTCTGCCTCTGCTTATGGGGTTTCTCTTTCTGGAAATGCTTCCACCTCTGCTTCCCCTGATGAGCTCCTAATCAGACATCAAAGCTCTCCCCTGAAAGCCATTGGGCTCAGGTGGCTGTTTGCCAATGGTGCTTACCTTCATCATTGAGCTCAGCATAGGCCACTCTAAACCTCTGGTTGTTTGTTCTCCAGTGGACAAGCTCCTCAAAGGAGGAGGATGTCTCTTGCTCCTTCTTGTTGGCCTATGCCTACACATAGTAGGGACTCAAATATTTGCTGAATGAATGAAAAGTTTTTGACAGAACTGAATGATCATTGCTCATATTGCCCTGGCTGGGATTTTTTCTTGTTCTTTGTTTAGATAAAGCAAGAATAGATGACAGTTCCATAGCAAGCTGATATTTGGAGATGTGAAGTCTTGTGTGTAAAACACCTATATACCCACATCTTATCCTTGTCTCCTCTTAAACTTTGAATAAAATCTGTGTTTAAGTTTGAAATAGTGTTTCGAATAAAGCCTTGCAGCTCCTCACCAGCGAAACCGTTGTTCATGACTGTTTGACGTCTTCTGAAGTTTCAGAGTGACAAATAGTGTTGAAGTTATTCTGAAAAAATATTAAGACATCTAAATCCAGGTTTGGTTGTTGTGTTTTAAGAAAATATTTTTCTCCAATTTCTTCTCTATTTTTTAATTGGCCTGTAGTTAAAATAAAATTGCTTTCCAGAGTTCCCATTGTGACTCAGCAGGTTAAGAACCCAACATAGTGTCCACAAGGATGCAGGTTCGATCCCTGGCCTCACTCAGTGGGTTAAGGATCTGGCATTCCCATGGCTGTGGTGTAGGCCTCATCTTCAGCTCCTGGGAACTTCCATATGCTGCAGGTGTGGCCATAAAAAGAAAAAAATAAGTTAATTAAAAAAATAAATTACTTTCTAAGACTTCTAGGATTCTATTTCCCTTGGAAATTTTTATTAACAATAATGCTATGGGGTCTAGCCACTGTCATTTTCTTAACATTAAAATAACCCTCATTTTCTTCTTTTTTTTGGGGGGTGGGGTCTTTTTAGAGCTGCATCTGTGGCATATGGAGGTTCCCAGGCTAGGGGTCAGAGCTACAGATGCCAGCCTACACCACAGCCATAGCAACACAGGATCTGAGCCACGCCTGCGACCTACACCACACCTCACAGCATTGCCAGATCCTTAACCCACGGAGCAAGGGGGTTAAGTAATCCTTCAGAAGTCTCTCAGCTAGTAAGTCACAGAGACATGATTTTTCCCGATGACCACATCATTCTGGCCATGTGGTTATGATCTTTCCAGTATATGCACATACTTGGCTGTGTCAAAGATTAAACAGTGGTTTCTTAAGATATAGGCTGTGCTGTCAAGGAGAACTTTCCTGATTATGCAGGCTGAAGAGATCCTACTCAGTGCTGTTAACAAAGGGGAATGGGACCATGAACCAGACACAACCCCCACCACCCTTGCCCCCCTTCTTCTCAGCCCACCATGTGTTCTGTCCATCCCACAGCCCAGCACCTCCCTTCTTTCAGCTCACATCTGAACAGGGTAGAATATCTATGGGCTATAGGAGAGAAAACGATCAATTTCATGGTACTGGAGGTGGTGGGAAGGCTCTATAAAGACAGGCATGGGACATAGACTTGGAAGACTATGTACAGTGGGGATAGGTCAGATGGGGCACTAGGAGGCAATGGAGGAGGAAATCCTGGGGCATGCCTGGGTGGAACTGTAAAGTCCATTTTGTCATCACATATGTGTAGGGAAGCTATTAGAGATCAGTTAGAAAGATACTGGAGTCATACTCTGGACATTTTCAGTATCATGCAGAGGATTTTATTTAATTCTGTAGGCAATGGGAGTCCATTGAAAGAGGTCTGTGTGTGTGTGTGTGTGTATGCATGCACACGCACAGGATTTTGGTTGTTTCAGTTTTTTTATTAAAATATAGTTGATTTACAATGTTGTGCCAAATTCTGGTATGCAAAGTGACATCTATATACATATATGCTATTTTATATATGTGTGTGTGTATATATATATATACACACACACACACATCTATATACATATATGCTATTTTATATATATATATGTGTGTGTATATATATATATATATACACACACACACACATTCCCTTTTCTTATTTTATCTTTCATCAGGGTCTATCCCAAGAGATTGGATATCATTCCCTGTGCTGTATAATAGGACCTTGTTGTTTATCCATCCTAAATGTAATAGTTTGCATCTACCGACCCAAACTCTGGGCCCATCCCACTCCCTCCCCCTTCCCCCCAGCATCCACAAGTCTGTTCTCCCTATCCATGATCTGTTTCTGTTTTGTAGATAGGTTCATTTGTGCTATATCTTAGATTCTACATGTAAGTGATATCATATGGTATTTGTCTTTCTCTTTCTGACTTATTTCATGTAGTATAATAATCTCTGATTATATTGTTTCATTTTGTTTTAATCAAGGGAAGACTTTGATGAAACTGAGCTTTAGGAATATTAATATGGTCATGGGGGATGGAGGCAAATGAGCATGGGGAGTCTCCAGAGTCAGGGAGAGCCATTACCTAGGATGGAGTGGTGAGGAGGACTAGAACTTTCAAAGTGGCAGCAGACATAGAAAACACCTATGTGTCTAGGGAGAGAAAAACCAATAGGATGCGACTACTGCTTTGTCTATGGGGTTGCACATACTTTACCCATTATCAGATTAGAACATGCATGATCAGAGTTCCTGCTGTGGCACAGCAGGTTAACGATCTGTCTTGTTTCCGTGCTGGTGAAGGTTCAATCCCTCGCTCACTCAGCACAGTGGGTTAAGGATCTGGCATTGCTCCAGCTGTGGCATAGGCTTCAGCTGCTGCTCAGATTCTATCCCTGGCCTAGGAACTTCCATATGCTATGGGTGCAGCCAAAAAAAAAGGTATATGATTGTCAGGACTTACCTTACATCCATAGTGCCAGGGACTTTATTCCTTTAAACTTCAAATTTTATTGAAATTTGTGCTCCAAGAAGCAATGCCTTTTTGAGAGCTGTCTCAATGTATTGAAGTCCTTTTGGGGGTGTTTTTTTGTTGTTTTTGTTTGTTTGTTTTTAGGGCCACACCTATGGCATATGGAAGTTCCGAGTAGGGGTCTAATCTGAGTTACAGCTGTCTGTCTATACCACAGCCACAGCGATGCAGGATCTGAGCAATGTGTGCAATCTACACCACAGCTCATGGCAGATTCTCCGACCCACTGAACAAAGTCAGGGATTGAACTCACATTCGTGGGTGTTAGTTGGATTTATTTCTGCTGCACCACGGCAGGAACTCCTATTCAAGTCTTAATAACTTCATCTTGTGTAGTGGCGTGATTTTAAATTAGTGATTTCCCAATTTGACCATAAGGATCACCAGATTATCAGACTCTCACCCCTAAGGACTGATTCAGTGGTTGAACAATCACATTTGGGAAATAGTGCCTTAAGGTGCTTTTCTTCATTTAAGTTTTCATTTGAAATAAGGTTCATTCATATTCCAATAATTGATTACCCTCTCCCCTCATTTTGTGTTGTCTTTCAATTTCTAGATGGTTTAATCCAGCCTGGTTGATTTGTACTTATTAAAATTCACAGTTTTTTTTTTTTTTTTTTTTTTTTTTTGTCTTTTTGCCATTTCTTGGGCCGCTCCCATGGCATATGGAGGTTCCCAGGCTAGGGGTCTAATCGGAGCTGTAGCTCCCGGCCTACGCCAGAGGCACAGCAACGCAGGATCCGAGCCGCATCTGCAACCTACACCACAGCTCACGGCAACGCCGGATCCTTAACCCACTGAGCAGGGGCAGGGATCAAACCCGCAACCTCATGGTTCCTAGTCGGATTCGTTAACAACTGCGCCACAACGGGAACTCCAAAATTCACACTTTTTAAGCTACCTGGCCACCAGAGGACACAGCTGATGTGCCAGGTGAAACAGAAACAGGTGTTTCTTGAATCAAATACTAATTGCAATCAGCTGCAGGTAAAGACTGTGAGAATCAGGAGAAGGAGGAGTCCTGCAGCTGACAGCAGCAGCCCCAGTAACAGAAGCCCCAGGAATTTCCCTTTGGGAAATTGGAAAAGAGGTCAAATGTTGGAGAGTAGTTAAGCCTTTTGTGCTGAAGAACACGTTGTTAAAACTAAGAGTGTTCGTTCTAGGGAAAAGGAAAAAGCTAATTTTAGTGCTTATGCTTTTATTGTCAGGATTGCTACAGCATTAAGATGACACCTATGCAGCCAATAAAACATTGAAAATTCTGTATAACTTTTAATATTACCAGACTTTAGTGAACCAGAGCAGGGTTAAGTTGTTTTTTAAACAAACTGAATAATTTTCATGTTATCAGGCCATTTGAGCAGGAATAGGTGCTCAATAGATGTCCACAGGGAAATACAGAGGCCAAGTTACCACAAGCCTTAGGCTCTCGGATACACCCTTCTCCTCAGTAAAAGATTCAAATTTATTTTGAAGCCAGTTAAATTTACTCTGAAGCCATCTCTGCCAAACTGAAGTTGGTCAACATTTAACCTTTAAGCTTCCCAGCACTTTTTTCTGCTGCTAGGGGATACTTTAATTTCCAATTTTCCTTCATTCTCTGCAGAGACATCCCCTCTCGTATATTTATAGTCTCCCTACAGTCCCATCTCCTTCTGAGTTCACCTATTCTCTCTTATTGTCCATCTTAGCTGCCCAAACCTTCTATAGAGCATAAACTGGGAGTTCCTGTTGTGGCTCAGGGGTAACAAACCTGACTAGTATCCATGAAGTCATAGGTTCGATCCCTGGCCTCATTCAGTGGGTTAAGGATCCAGCGTTGCCGTGAGCTGCAGTGTATGCCACAGACAAGGTTGGATCCCATGTTGACTGTGGCTGTGGCATAGGCTGGCACCTGCAGCTCCCATTCAACCTCTAGCTTGGAAACTTCCATATGCATGGGTGTGTCCCTTAAAATTAAAAAAAAAAAAAAAAAAAAGAACATAGGAGTTCCCATTATGACACAGTGGTCAACGAATCTGACTAGGAACCATTAGGTTGCGGGTTTGATCCCTGGCCTTGCTCAATGGGTTAAGGGTCCAGCATTGCCGTGAGCTGTGGTGTAGGTCGCAGACGCTGCTCGGATCCTGCGTTGCTGGGGCTGTGGTGTAGGCCAGCGGCTACAGCTCCAATGAGACCCTCAGCCTGGGAATCTCCATGTGCCCCAGGAGTAGCCCTAGAAAAGGCAAAAAGACAAAAAAAAAAATTATTGCATTTACTGAATAACATAACTCATTCCTAAGGCAGAAAGGTCATTGGACACAGAGATTAAAAAAACAAAAACAAAAACATAATCTCTGCTCTGCTTGACTCATGGTAAAGTGAGGAAACAGACAATGAGCAAGAGCATAGGGCATGATAATTGCCATAATCAAGGAAGGACATAATCCAGTTGAGAGAAGAGGGCAAATGTAACCATGAGGCAGTGTGTCCAGTATTTACTCCCCAGAAAGCTTTTCCTGATAGACCATTCAACTTGCACTGCTTATTTTGTAAGAGAAAATTAGGAAAGATACATATTCCTCTTGCTATTTCATTCAATAAATACATAAATTATGAAATGATTAATGATATTAGATTGATTAAATAAGATTCAAATCAAAAAAACAGTAATATTTAGAATAAATTGCGCATGCACGCGCGCACGCGTGTGTGTGTGTGTGTGTGTGTGTGTGAGAGAGAGAGAGAGAGAGACACACACACACAGACTTCTGAAATCTTCAATAACTTTTTGCTGCTTTTGAAGTTATTTCAGTAGAAGTTTGGAATTTGGAACCTATGGGTTCAGACATCTTCCTGAGTTGGTTTATATGGTGTCTTTTTTCCATGCTAACTTATTTACTGTTGGAAAAACAAGCAACAGCAGCAAATCAAACTTTGGTAAAGAAGGGCATGAACCAATTTTAGGTCCTGAAAAGAGCCTCACTCAATCAATGGATATACATATCTCTTACACTCATCTCCTCTTTGAACCCAGGAAGTGGCTAGATGAGATATGGTCTGTTTGGCTGCTTTAGAAAAGAAATCTTCAAACCAGCTATTACCTTTGTATGCTCCTTGATTGTTTCACTTAAAATAAGAATGTTTTAGATTTGTTGGCTCATTTTGTTTGATCAAATAGCTTTCAGTGCAGTTGTAAATATTCTTGTTTGTCCTTATGGTAACCTGAAAATTTAGGACAGATGTAGTTATTGCCATTTTTCACAAGTGAAAATGGAGGAAACAAGATAATTTAATTGAATATAGGTGGAACTACAAATATTGGAGACACGCCATCTACAGAACACTATAACTTCTTTTGCTTTATGTTCTTAGAAACCTAATGAAACTAATATTTTCTAAGACAAGTTAACTCACTAAATTCTTTACAGCCTTATTGAAATTAGGCTGTATTTCTTCTTACCCAGTTTTTGTAACCTGTATGTTTTCGCAAGTGGAAAAAAATGTTCTCAGGTCAATCAATTCACTGGTGACCCACAAATGAGAAGAGATACATTATTATAAAGATGAAGAGGTACCTGCATGATCCCTTACTCTCTCCCAACCCTCAGGTGACCATACAATTGAAATATCTTCTGTTTTTCTAAGTATTTGCAGTTGTTTTGAATTCTAGGGACTTCAGGACACTAAGCACTAGTGGCAGCAGAGCTAGGAAAACCAAACCATCAGAGGCAGTGCTCATGTTCTTCTCCAATATCAAATGAGAGTTATTGAACTTGAGAATTATGTTTCTAAATAAGTCTTGGCATTCAGCACATCTTAAATTCTCAGCAGTTTGTCATGGGAGCAAAAAGATAATTGCTAAGATTTTTCTGCAATCAAAATAGTATGACTGTGCTTGGTCCATTAAAACAGGAATAAATGTACCAAACATATAGATTATAAAAATCACACTGATAGAATTCGCATTGTGGCTCAGCAGTAACGAACCCAACTAGTAACCATGAGGATGCAGGTTTGATCCCCAGCCTCACTCAGTGGGTTAAGGATCCGGCGTTGCCATGAGCTGTGGTATAGATTGCAGACGCAGCTTGCATCTGGCATTGCTGTGGCTTGTGGTGTAGGCTGGCAGCTGCAGCTCCAACTGGACACCTAGCCTGGGAACTTCCATATGTTATGGGTATAGCCCTAAAAAAGACCAAAAAAAAAACAAAAACAAAATCACACTGACATATTCAGATGGCCTAATTTTCCAAAACTATGTTATATATCAAAAATTTAACCAAATCTATCAGCTAAGAGAGACATGATTTAATTGACAATAATTTCATTACTCTCAGAGAAGAGTAGATAGACTTTGGGATTATCATAATAGTGCTGCCATCTTTTTTTAAAAAAGTTGAGGCTGTTGCCATGGTAACTAGTATTTGTGATATAGGTCTTCTTGTAAGTAGAGGTATCCAATGGTCACTCTTATCAAAACTGCTTCAGAGTACTATAGTACTTGACAGACTCTTAATAGTTCTTAGAGCACTTCAGAACTCATTGGAAATCTCTGGAAATGATTACTAAGTTATTATTAGCACAGATTCTAAACAGACCTTCCAAATACAGTTCATGTATTGGCTAAAACAGATTGTAAGTCTGCTAAATGTAGTTGCTTCTCACTGTGAGTAGAATTTTAAAAATTCCCAGTTGAGAGTGTCAAGACTGGTGCCCTAGGTTGTACCTGGACAACACTGACATATCTTGGATGACAGCCTCTCAAGTCCATGACCACAGCAGCTGGCTAGCCTGCTGCGGGGCACATGACTGCGGGGCACATGACATTCACAACACGTTCAATGCATGTACCTCTGTACCTGTGGGAGAGGAAATAATTGAAGATGAGAGATTGAGTCTCAGTAATCAAGTAGCAGATTGCATAGCTGTTAGGTTACTCTATCAAGGAGGGAGGCTGTGGATTCAACTTGGAAGGTTGGGCTGAGCAGAGGAGGGCAAGAAACTCACCCATCAGGCATCATTTGGACAGGCATACTCAAGCATTTGTGTCCTCCAAGAGTTCCAAATTCCTAAACTCAAGCTAGAAAGTGGAAGTTTTGTTTGATGTTGGTGTCTCACAAGTTCTTTTGGGTCTATTGTCCAACATGTTACTTTTTTTTTTTAATTTCATGGCCACACCCATGGCGTATGGAAGTTCCCAGGTCAGGGATTGAAGATGAGCAGCAGCTGTGGCAACACCAGATCCTTTACCCCACTGTGCTGGGTGGGAGATTAAAGCTGCACCTCTGCAAGTGACCCACGCTGCTGCCGTCAGATTCTTAACCCACTGTGCCATGGTGGGAACTCCTAGAATGCTTTTTTACTCTGACTCCCTTCAGGTGGTTAGATGATGCTATTATTGATGAGATCACACCCAAGCTGATCGGGGATCGGCCCAATACGTACACCTACACCAAAGCCTTGGGAGAGATGGTGGTACAGCAGGAGAGTGGGAACATCAACATCGCCATCATACGGCCCTCCATCGTGGGAGCAACCTGGCAGGAGCCTTTCCCGGTAAGCCTACCTGTCTGGATTCCATGCTTTGCTCCAAACCAGCATCCTTCCAGCCCAGTTACTTCCCGATGTCTTTTTCTTCCCCCCTTTTCAGAATGTACAGCTGAGTGCATCAAATCAAACATGAACCCACTGTATTAAGACCAAAGTCCACATTTATTTGAAGATTTATCCAGCATGGGGCTCCTCTGGGAGTTCCACTGACTGTCCTGGAGTTGGGTGGAAATCTTAAATTAGCTTGTTATTAGCTCTAGTCTCAAAATTCCCATGGGAAATAGTTTTAGTTCTTGGCTTCCCCACTATAGTTTAAATATACCAGAGTGTTCCTGGTGGCCAAATTGGTAGTGTGTACCACTGCCAGGGTAAATAGGAATCACAGAACTCACAGAAAGACCTCAGTTGAGGAATCATTTTTTTATCCCTGTATGCTGCTATATCATTTTGAAAGTATTTTGAATTTTACCATCTTCTTTAAAGCAATTCTGTGAAGCTTTTAGGACAGATAAATCTGAGCTCCCTTACTGACTGACATGGAGCCTTTTGAGTTGTTGCATCTATAAAACTGGGCTAATCCCACCCACTGTCTAATCCCATTTAAGGGTTGATCAAATGAGAAGATGTATGAGGAGTGCTTGGTGCAGTGCCTGGTCCCTGGTAAAAGGCTCAGCAGATATTAATCCCTTCAGCGTCTCTCCCCTCTGTCCCATTTTACACATACATTTTGACTTCCACAGATAAAGAAATAGACATAATAAGATCAGTTGACTTCCTAAGGACTTAGGGGACAAACCGAAAAGACATTTTTCTCCAACCGCTCCTAAATAGAATCTTTCCTCTAACATCTGTAAGCAAGCTAAGATAGATAGATAGGGAATAGTTAGAAAGCTATGGCTCTTACGATTTTCAAGAAATAGACATTTTCTACAAACCATGTTTGAAATGTTCCCCTGGGGGTTAAAAGCAGGCCCAGGTGGAGAAAATGAATTGGTTAGCAAATTACAATATTAAGACAAAATCCAATTTAGCTCCTGAAATATAACTTGAGACCATCCATGATTCCTGCTATAAAAAAAAAAATGCTGGCAGAATTTTAATTCTTGCACAAATCAAGTACAGAAAATATCCAGTGCTTTGTTGTTGTTCTCTGTGATCTTGGAACTGCTGGATTAGACAGTTCTGTTGGCTGGGGTCTCAGTGCTCTTGTTTGAAGTTTAAGATTAGACTGCAGATGGTCTAAAGGTCTAATGATTTTCGGACATGGGGAACCAATAGAGATTTTTTTCTTTTTTTTTTTTTTTTAGGGTTGGGTTGATAACCTAAATGGACCTAGTGGGCTCATTATTGCGGTATGTATAATGGTGTAGAAATAAGTCCTTGAAATCTAGTGGAGGGATAGTAGCAAAATGCCAGTGTTGGGTTAGCTTCATTGATGCAAAACCATAAACATTATTTTACTACCTACAGTTGATGGAACTTATTTCACTTTTGCTGATTGGAAAATAGAGGCAGAATGAAATTAATTATCCATGGATATTATCATCAGAAAAACAGAAGTACTGGGATATCTATTACTACTTAAGAGTTTTATTTTTGGAAAGTCTTTGAACCTCTAGGACATTGACTATTTCCCCTAGTTAACACAAGATGGGGCTGTTTCCTCCTTTTTGCTCTAACCATAACGAATTAGTCCAGTGAATTAGGGATGCAATAAAACTTATATCCACAAAATTATTAAATTTATGGACATGTGGACAGAAATTACATAAACACATCAATAATGATTTCTTAATAGATACAAGAAAGTAAACTACCAGTTGAAGCAAATTTTTCAGATATAGTGATTATCTTTTCAACAATAGTCCTCTTGGTCAGCAGCCTTTGTGTGTGTCTCCCTGCCATGGTGACTGATCCAGAGAGCTGTGGTGCTTCCCAGTTCACACTGGATCATTTTAGGGCTGGACCCACACCTCTCCTCTTTAGGACAATGAACAGGAATTCAGTCCTTTAAATGAGTTTGCATCTTATTAGGGATCTCATGTTTCAGACTATGCCTCTGTTCTTCTCAGAACTAGATCCCACATGAACTAAAATACAAATATTTGACAGTGTATTATGACTCCTTGTCCAAGACAGTAACAGTGAACTTCTAATTTTTTCATTTCTAGCACCTCCTCTCTTTCTGTTCCCTACCTGCCTTCAACTCCTAAGGCTTAGTTGGGGTGAACATTTGGTAACTTAGAACATAATTATTTGCACATGATTTCAGAGTGAATTTTATTGCATTGTTTACAAAGCTACACATTTATTCAAATTTTCTGAAATTTTCCAAACTGGTTTATGTTAAGGGAAAGGTAACTAGTTATAAGAAAACAGAAATTAGGACCATAAGAAAGTACTGCAAACTGATGTTGAAAACATGCAGGGTATAAATGATTACTTCATCAAATCAGTAAACATGACCTTTTACTAACTGACTTACTTACTTTTTTTTTTTTTTTTTTTTTTGCCTTTTTAGGGTTACACCCATGGCATATGGAGGTCCCCAGGCTAGTGGTTGAATCGGAGCTACAGCTGCGGGCCTACACCACAGACCCAGCAATGCCAGATCCGAGCCGCGTCTGTGACCTACACCACAGCTCACTGCAATGCCAGATCCTTAACCCACTGAGCGAGGCCAGGGATAGAACCAGCAACCTCATGTTTCCTAGTTGGATTTGTTTCCACTGCATCATGACAGGAACGCCATACTTATTGAGATGACTTTTATTAACATGAATAACTCCCAGTTCTTACATCTATATGATATCAGTGATCTGTGAAGTAAACAAAAATACTGAACAAAAATAAATAATGGTGGTTTTTCCCCAAGTAATAAGTTTCTGTTAAATAGTAGAATTTTATTAATTTAAAAAAATGTTTCTTAAACTTCTAGTGTCTATTATTGCTTGTAAATTAGTAAGCACCAGCCAAAAAAGCATTATTTAAGAAATGGAAAACTAAATTAATGGGAAAGTTAGAGAACCTTAACTCTTAAAATACTTTGTGAATTAATTTTAAGATGTGAAAATCAACTCTTAGTGTTTATTAATTAACTGAATACATGAAGCCTGTCATGAATTAAAAGAATTTTACTCCCAAAAGGAACCATTAGTGATTCATGGAAATGTTGGAACTTGAGATGAACTTGAATATGGAGGTCAGTTGGGCTAAGAGCAGTGACCCTTACTTAGCACGGGAATTTAGCAAACAATGGATCAATTTTAGCTGTTATTACTAACAGAATGAGTATTATCTGATATTTACTGTAGCCCTGGCTGCTACTCAAGATCTGGCTGATATTTTATATCTTTTTCTCTGTACAGGCTGGAAAGGGGTTTCTTCGGTGCGTAAGAGCCACTCCGATGGCTGTGGCAGATTTAATTCCAGCAGATACAGTTGTCAACCTCACCTTGGCTGTAGGATGGTACACAGCAGTTCACAGGTGGGAGAGCTTAAGCTGGCTTTCAAAGATTGGATGAGGCAAGGGGTGACTATGTTAGGTACCCTTTCAAAGTATATGCATTTTATTGTAGAAGACCCCAGAGGGTGTCCATCATGTATGCATACAGTTTTTTATAAATGCCAATTACTATTTGGTTGATCATAAAGTAATGAATTCTTTAAATCATTTAACCATAAAATTCTGGATAAACAAAAAGCATATCTTTCTATTCAATAATCTAAAATACAACTTCCTTTTTTTAAGGCAAAGAAGATAAAAGTGGATGAAATGAGAATTTTTTTTTAACTCCTCAGTTCCCAATAAAAGCTCAAATTTCAGATCACCATTAGGGCGAAGAGTATTTCCTAGTATGAAGAAAAAATAATAAATTGTATATTTGGCTTTGTTAGTAATAGGTAAACAAAATTATTTTTTTCTTAATTGAAAACAGACATTTAGATGTTTTCTAACCCAGCAAGGTGTACCTGGATTTAGAAGAAAACATGGACTATATTTTTACCCAGTGAAGATGTCAAGAAGTTAGAAATATGACCTGCTTTCTCATTGCCACCATTCTTCTATTTGCTCCATAAATGTATCAAACTATATGAGATCTCTTCTTCATACACTACACTTGCCCTTTTCCTAGTCTTCTTCCATTTTGTTCGTTAACTCAAAGAAGGAACAAAGTGTTGCCAAAGTGTTCATGAGAATTATTTTAAAAAAACCTTTTTTATTATTTATTTATTTGTTTTTGGCCATGCCTACAGCATGTGGAAGTTCCCAGGCTAGGGATCAAACCTATCCCACAGCAGTGATCCAAGTCACTGCAGCGACAACATCTTAACCTTTAGGCCACCAGGAGCTCTGAAAAAACCTTGTTTAAATGTTATTTTCCCTTATCTTTCTTTCAATAGTTCTCCATTTTGTATTTATATAACTTTTATTTTCCAGACCTAAGTCAGTATTGATCTACCATTGTACATCTGGCAACTTCAATCCCTGTAACTGGGGCAAAATGGGTAAGTGCCTACAGCCAATGCAACTCCCTAACGACTAGAGTCTACCCACTCACAATTAGTGTCTGCCACAGGAAGAAAAATAGACCAAGTGTGTCATGGAGCTCAGAGTCTAATGGAGGAAAAGACAAAACATGGTAAAGAGACAAAAGTAATTGCAAGTCCATGATTTTCTTTTCTGAGGAGATGTTCGAGAAGAGACTTGTGGCTGCCTGATGGGAGGGGGAGGGAGTGGGAGGGATCGGGAGCTTGGGCTTATCAGACACAACTTAGAATAGATTTACAGGGAGATCCTGCTGAATAGCATTGAGAACTATGTCTAGATACTCATGTGGCAACAGAAGAAAAGGTGGGGGAAAAACTGTAATTGTAATGTATACATGTAAGGATAACCTGACCCCCTTGCTGTACAGTGGGAAAATTAAAAAAAAAAAAAAAAGTAATTGCACATTGTAAACATGTAAGAGTTAACTAGAATGTAGTGGTATACTAAAGGGGCCAGGAAGATAGCTGCATGATTATAAGAAAGAAGGGGTCCATTAGCTATAAAGATTTCAAAAATAGATAAAACCAAGTAAAAGTCAGTGATTATAAGCAATGTCAGTGATAAAATACTCCTCCTGCTAAGCAGCTGCTCTCATGCACAGCCCTTGCCTCCCAGCCACACCACTGAGAATGTGACATGATCAATGAATGGCCAAGTAGATTTAGAAGGGTCTGATAATATTAACTCATGTTATCGAGCCAGTGATACTCTATTAATGTATGCAGTTAGCCATAAGTGTAACTTTGAAAGTATCTTTTGAAGTAATTAATCTTGCTTAGATTAGAGAATTAGCTAATCAATCATATACTCTCTTTTGTCAATTTCAAAGTTGATTTTCTTGTGAATATCTGAAACTTTTAGATCATCTAATTTCTGTTTAGCCACTAGATGTTGAAAAAAATCAAATGTGCTGAATTGGTTAGAATCTGATTTCCAATTCAGAGCACTCTGCTGCGCTATTCTGTTTGCAGTTATTACTTCAGTCAAAGTGAAGTGAAATTACGTACTCTCATCCAAGTTCTTTAGATCATATAGCTAAATAATTCTGATACTATTTGAAAATATCAATAAATCTCCATCTCAGTAACAGAATTAAGATGTCAACTCATAAAAGAGGCATTTAATAGAAGCAAACAAGATATCTTAAGCTCTTCATGTAAAAAGATGCTACATGCAAATTCCATCCCCGAGATTCTTCTTCCACGCCGAAAATTCTTACTATATTTTTTATGGAATTGTTGAACATGATCTTAAAAATAACCTAGTGTGGTCACTTTACACATGAGGCCCAGAGAGAGTAAATGATTTATTCAGTTCATATGGGGAGCTGGGCCCTGACAGAGGAGGTCTCAGATCTCCTGAATGTGTAGTGACCACCCCACTAGGGATTCCTGAGAGTGAATATGAACACCTCTGGGAGGAAAAGACCCAGAAATCAGATGTTTCTTGAAAATCTTTTCTGTATAGTGTATTTATTTTTCATACCGATTTTTAGGTAGTTTCTTTCACAGAGGACAGTAATCATAGTACCATGATAACTGATAGCTTTATCATAATTGAGTAATGAGCTTAGGTATATCCTTTGAAAATTCTATATAAATAAAATCAAAATTGAGTCCAAATGAATACCTTTTGAAAAGAAGGATTGAATTTACAAATGTACACCTAAAGCTTTAAATTAGGTTTTATACAAGTAATAATATTATTATTAAAAAAAAAAAACACTCTGGAGTCAAGAGTAGACAATTGAGTCTGGCATATTTCAGAGCAGTATAAATACCAAAGAAATAAGACTGTGGTATTTAAAGTGAACCAACATGAAGGAATCCTGCTTTTATATTCTTTTACCTAAATCTTTATAAAAATTTAAGTGAAATGTTAAGAAACTTTCCTGATTAGACTGCAAGTAATGATGCAACCAAGGAAATACCTGCCAAGGCTTTGTCTTGGCATTTCAAAATAGGCTTAAATAACCTTGAAATTGAATGATGGATTTAAGTTTTCCCGAGTGATACTTTGCTGTATTGACTGAAACTGTCTTCCAAAGAAGTCATTTCAGAGTAGAGCTTTCGAAAGAAGGACACAATTCTTAACCTATTCACATTGTTTAATTTTGCAAGTGACCATGTGCCTGACATAAAAATCTTAATATTGTTCTCAGAAATTGATTCTTGACTCTACACAGCAAATCCTTATTATTTTTTGTTTTGACCCACTGGAAATGCTACCCACCAGAGTGGGTTTATATGCTCCTTGACTTAGTGCTTTACTCTATTCTCCCCACCCCCAGCATTACAAGTCTTGGCAGCCTTTGAAAAAATTCCATTTGAGAGAGCTTTTAGGAGGCCGAATGCTGACTTCACAACCAACAGCATCACAATCCAGTACTGGAATGCTGTCAGCCACCGGGCCCCTGCCATCATCTATGACTTTTATCTGCGGCTCACGGGGAGGAAACCCAGGTGAGAAGCTGGGACAATAGTTTTGAGAGTGTCTCTGCATGGAAAGTTAGGGCCCAGGCCTTAGCCTTCCTGTCAGCTGGGCATCAAAGGTGACAAGTGAATCATAATTTTTAAATTTTTTATTTTGCTTTAGAATATACTTGATTGACAATGTTGTGTTAGTTTCAAATGCAAAGGAAAGTGATTCAGTTATATAGTATATATACACATCCATTCTTTTTCAGATTCTTTTCCTATATAGGTTATTATAGAATACTGAGTAGAGTTCCCTGTGCTATACAATAGGTCCTAGTTGATATCCTGTTTTATATATAATAGTGTGTATATGCTAATCCCAAACTCCACATTTATCCCTGCCCCCCACCTTTCCTCTTTGGAAACCATAGTGTCTTTTTGAAATCTGTGAATCTCTTTCTATTTTGTAAATAGGTTCATTTGTATAATTTTTTTTGATTGCACATATAAGTGATACCATATATTTTTGTCTTTCTCTGACTTCACTTAGTATGATCATTTCTAAATCCATCTATATTTCTGGAAATAGCATTATAACATTCTTTTTATGGCTGAGTAAAATTCCATTGTATATATGTACCGTGTCTTCTCTATTGATTCCTCTGTCAATGGACATTTAAGTTGCTACCATATCTTGGCTACTGTAAATAATGCTGCAGTGAACATGGGAGGTGTGGGGGAGTGCATACATCTTTTCAAATTTTGGTTTTCTCTGGATATATGCCCAGGAATGGGGTTGCTGGACCATGTGGTAGTTCTATTTTTAGTTCTTTGATGAACCTCCATAATGTTCTCCAGAGTTGTATCAAATTCCCACCAACAGTATAGGAGGGTTCCCTTTTCTCTTCACCCCCTCCAGCATTTATCTCCAGACTTTTTGATGGTGGCTTCATCTCCGATTGGATCCCTAGCCTGAGAACCTCTCCATATGCTGGGGTGAGGCCCTAAAAAAAAAAAAAAAGACAAAAAAAGTGGTAAGAGTGGACATCCTTGTCTCATTCCTGATCTTAGCTGAAATTATTTCAGCTTTTCACCATTGAGTATGATGTTAGCTGTAGGTTTGTCATAGATGGGCTTTATTATGTTGAGGTAGTTTCCTCCTATGTCCACTTTCTGGAGGGTTTTTGTCATAAATGCATGTTGAATTTTGTCAAAAGCTTTTCCTGCATCTGTTGTGGATGATTATATGGTTTTTATTCTTCAACTTGTTAATGTAATGTATCACATTGATTGATTTGCAGATATTGAAAATCCTTCTGGATGATGATGTATGATCCTTCTAATACATTGTTGGATTTGGCTAGCTAGTATTTTCTTGAAGATTTTTGTATCTATGTTTATCAGTGATATTGGCTTCTTACTTTCTTTTTTGTGATATCTTTGTCTGGTTTTGGTATTAGGGTAATGGTGGCCTCAGAGAATGAGTTTGGAAATATTCTTTCCTCTGCAGTTTTTTGGAAGAGTTTCAGAAGGATCACTGTTAGCTCTTCTCTAAATGTTTGATAGAATTCACCTCTGAAGCCACCTGGTCCTGGATTTTTGTTTGTTGGAGGTTTTTTAAAAACATCTTCAAATTCATTACTCGTGATAGGTCTATTCATATTTTCTATTTCTTTCTGGTTCAGTCTTGTGAGATTTTACCTTTTTAAGAATTTGCCTGTTTCTTCTTGGTTGTTCATTTTATTGGCATATGGTTGTAGTAGTCTCTTGTGATCCTTTGTATATCTGTGATGCGGTTGTGCCTTCTCCTTTTTCATTTCTAATTTTATTGATTTGGGCCCTTTCTTTTCCTTCATAAGTCTGAGCCCCACATCAGGCACCCCAGTCTGGGGATCTGGCAACAGGAGGAGAAGCTCCCAGAGCATTTGGCTTTGAAGGCCAACAGGGCCTGAGTGCAGGAGCAGCTCCACAGGGATAGAGGAAACAGAGATGCCACTCTTGGAGGGTGCACACAAGGTTTCACATGCACTAGGTTCTAGAGCAAGGCTATCACTCCATAGGAGCCTGGGCCAGACCTACCTGTGGGTCTTGCAGAGTTTTCTGGGGAGGCAGGGACCCCAGGGAATCTTTATCATGTGAGCTCTTCCAGAAGGTGGGAACACAGCCCCATTCATCAGCAGACAGGCTGCCTAAAGTTGCCCTGAGCCCACAGCCACCATGCCTCAAAAAACGCCCCTAGACACTGCTCTGCCTACCAGAGGGACAAGACACAGCTCCACCCACCAGTGAGCAGCCACCATTCCCTCACATTGGGAAGCCTGCACCAGCCCCTGGACCAACCTCACTCACCAGGGGCAGACACCTGAAGCACAAGGAACTACATTTCTGCAGTCTGTGGAATGAAGACCACAATACAGAAAGTTAGATAAAATAAGATGGCAGATAACTATGTCCCAGATGAAAGAACAAGAATAAATCCCCAGAAGAATAATTAATGACGTGTAGGTAAGCAATATACCTGAAAAAGAATTCAGAGTAATGATAGTAAAGATGATCCTGGAAAAAAATTGGAGGCACAGAAAAAACATACAAGAAGTGTTTAATAGAGCTAGAAGATTTAAAGAACAAACACACACAGATGAACAATACAGTAATTTAAATGAAAAATACAATAGAAGAAATCAATAGCAGAATAAATGAGGGAAATAATGAATAAGTGAGCTGGAAGACAGAATGGTGGGAAAGAACTGCATGGAACAGAATAGAGAAAAAATAATGAAAAGAAATGAGGGCAGCCTAAGAGAACTCTGTGAAAACATTAAATGCACCAGCATTCAGTTTATGGGGGTCCAAGAAAGAGAAAAGAGAGAGAAGAGGCCTGAGAAAATATTTGAAGATATTTCCAGCCAAAAAATTTCCCTAACATAGGAAAAGAAACAATCACACAAATCCAGAAAGCATAAAGAGTCCCATACAGGATAAATGCAAGGAGGACCATGCCATGACACATGTTGTTTGAACTGACAAAAATTAAAGACAAAGAGAAAATATTAAAAGCAACAAGGAGTTCTCTTGTGGTACAGTGGGTTAAGGATCCAGCATTGTTACTCAGTGGCTTGGGTTGCTACTGTAGCATGGGTTCAAACCCTGGCTTGGGAATTTTCACATGCCATGAGTACAGCCAAAAAAAAAAAAAAAAAGCAACAAGGGAGAATCACCAAATAACATTAAAGGGAATCCCCATAAAGTTTTCAGCTAGTTTTTTAGCAGAAACTCTACAGAGTAGAAGGGAGTGGCATGATATATTTAAAGTGATGAAAGGAGAAAAACCTACAGCCAAGAATACTCTACCCAGCAAGGCTCTTGGTTAGATTTGAAGGACAAATCAAAAGCTATAGAGACAAACAAAAGCAAAGAAAATTCAGCACCACCAAACCAGCTTTATGACAAATGCTAAAGGGACTTCTAAAAGTAGAAAAGAAGAGGCCGTAAGTAGAAACAAAATTATGAATGGGAAAGCTCACTGGTAAAGGCAGACATACAGTAAAGTAGGAAATAATCCATGTACAAATATGATGTCAAAACCAGTAGTCATGAGAAGAGGAGAGTACAAATACAGCATATTGGAAATGCATTTGAAATTAAGAGAGCAGCAACTTATAGAGATGGCTATATCAAAACCTCATAGTAACCATAAACCAAAAATCTACAATAGATACACAAATGAGAAAATGCAAACAAATACTACACTAAGAATAGTCATCAAATCACCAGAAAAGGGAACAAAAGAGGAAGAGAAGAAAAAAGACATACAAAATCCAAAATAACAAAATGTCAATAAGAACATACATATTGATAATTACCTTAAATGTAAATGGATTAAATGCTCCAACCAAAAGACACAGACTCAGTGAATGGTTACAAAAATAAGACCTATATATATGCTGTCTACAAGGGTCCCAATTCAGATATAGGGACACACACAGACTGAAAGTGAAGGGATGCGAAAAGGTACTCCATGCAAATAGAAATCAAAAGGAAGATGGAGTAGCAATACTCATATCAGACAAAATAGACCTTAGACTGTTATAAGAGACAAAGAAGGACACTGCATAATGATCGAGGTTTCAATCTAAGAAGAAAATGTAACAAGTGTAAATATATATGCACCCAACATAGGGGCACCTCAATATATAAGATAATTGCTAACAGCCATAAAAAGAGAAATTGACACTTACACATAGAGGGAGGCTTTAACATCCCGCTTACATCATTGGACAGGTCATCCAGGCAGAAAATCAAAAAGGAAACAAGGCCTTAAATGATGCATTAGATCAGATGGACTTAATTGATATTTATAGAACATTCCATCTGAAAGCAGAATACACATTCTTCTCAAGTGCACATGGAACATTCTCCGGGATAGATCACATCTTGGGTCACAAATCAAGCCTCAGTAAATTTTAAAAACTGAAGTCATATCAAACATCTTTTCTGACCACAACATTGTGAGATTAGTAATCAACTATACAGACAAACTGAAAAAACACAACTCATGGAAGCTATAAAATGTTCCTAAATAGCCAATGGATCACTGAAGAAATCAAAGAGGAAATTAAAAAAAATACATAAAGACAAATGAAAACATAGTGATCCAAAACCTATGGCACACAGCAAAAGCAGTTCTAAGAGGGAAGCTTATAACAATATAATCTTATTGTATTGTTATAATAAGAAAGATCTCAAATAAAAAAAACCTAACCTCATACCTACAGCAACTAGAGAAAGAAAAAGTAACAAATCCCAAAAGAAAGAATCACAAAGATCATAGCAGAAATAAATGAAAGAGACAAAATAACAGAAAAGATCAGTGAAACTAAAAGCTAGTTCTTTGCAAAGATAAAATTGAATCATATGTGTATATATATATATATATGTGTGTGTGTGTGTGTGTGTATATATATATGTGTGTGTGTGTGTGTGTGTGTGTGTGTGTGTGTGTGTGTGTGTGTATTTGTGTATGTCCCCAATGGGGGACAAACACACAAAACAGTATTAATGAGAAGCCCCAAAGGACCCCTACTTTAAAAATCCTTTGTCATAAAGATGTTAAATGTTAAGGAACTTGTTTGATGAATTCAGCAAATAAAGCAACTGAGATTGTGTCTGAAATTTTCTAATTATTAGATAACCTTAACATGTACAACAATTGTAATAGCCTCACATATACACATAGGAAGATGAATGATGATCTCATTTCCATTCTCTCAACAACTCAAGGAGAATATTCTCATCATCCCAATTTTACAAGTGAAGAAATAAAAGCTAAGAGAAGAAGAGTTCCTGTTGTGGCTCAGAGGAAGTGAACTCGACTAGTATCCATGAGGATGTGGGTTTTGATCTCTGGCCTCATTCAGTGTGTTAAGGATCTGGCATTGCCACAAGCTGTCGTGTAGGTCACAGATGTGGCTCCGATCTGGCGTTGCTGTGGCTGTGGCTGTGGCTGGCAGCTACAGCTCCAATGGACCCCTAGTCTGGGAATTTCCATATGTCATGGGTGCAGTCCTAAAAAAAAAAAAAAAAAAAAAAAAAAAAAAAAAAAACCTAGGGGAAGAATTTTAAGCAGTCTTAAAGTGACAGAAAAGTGT
This sequence comes from Sus scrofa, assembly GCF_054392235.1. Taxonomy (NCBI): domain Eukaryota; kingdom Metazoa; phylum Chordata; class Mammalia; order Artiodactyla; family Suidae; genus Sus; species Sus scrofa. The sequence continues at coordinate 51,210,066 of NC_139387.1, read as the reverse complement.
TAAAGAAACCTGAGCTCAATTACTACCACCTGGAAATGAGTGGTGAGTACAGGGAACAGGTAGAGTGAAAGTGTGCTGATGCTGAGACAACTCTGTGACCATCCAGCTGTGCGACTTAAGACATGTCCTTTTCTACCCCTGTCTCACTTGAATATTATGTGTCTGAGGAGTGATGATTATCATAATTACCAAAGGCAATTCCTGCCATCAAGAATCAGAAGCATGAACAGTGTTGCCTTTCGTGGTGGCCCTTTTTAATGGAAGAAGTCTCTCTCAGCAAATAACTGAAACTTAGGCAATGTAGAATTTATCCAGAGTTTCAGAGACCTTACTTTGAGTTCGTAACTTGTTAATTGCCAGTTTCTTCTTGGGCAAGGTGAAAGAGGGGATACTGTGGCTGTGGGAAAATATTTGTATGACAGGCTTTATTAAACAAAGATGGGAAAAGAAGAAAAACCAAACATTGCTGGCAGAAATGCAAAAGCCTTTAAATTATATCAGAGTTGGGAAAATACCTGGATAAAGAAGAAAGTTCATTAAGTAGAAAAGAAGAACAAAAGAAAGAGCCCAACCAAAATATTTAAGTATTTTGTTTGTTAGAAATTAAATCGTGATATTTGTGGGCAATGGGTAGGTTTGTTTTACAATAGGAATTTTAAGAATAATCTTCATGGCAGAAAATGTTAGGATCTTTCTGGACCCTTTCCTTGCCCAGATATGTTTGTGTGTCATTGTCTATGCATTTACAACTCTCTCTCTCTCTCTCTCTCTCTCTCTCTATATATATATATATATATATATACATATACATATATATACACACACATGCATATACATATATACACATATACATATGCATATATATACATATACACATATACACTTACATGTATATTGCTTTGCAGTAAGTATGTGCAACTGTACATGTATAAATCTATCCTACATGTTTTCTTTTTCACTTAATGTTCCATGGAAGTCTAAGCCGTTCCACTAGTACTGGCTTTCTTCTCCCCCTATTGCAAACAGTGAGCCAACTTGTGTTTTTTCCTAGAATGTGCCTTCAGGTCTGGGGAGGATGCTGAGGAGTGGGATTGCTAGATTGGAGGATTTCATGAAGGAAAGCTCTGTCAGTGTACATTACCACAACAGCATATTAAAGTACAAATCTCTTCTTTCTCACCCTCATTGATGCTTTGCAAAAATCAGTCTTTTGAATTGTCAAACTAATGACAAGGACAAGCTTATGTCACTTTGACTTGCATTCCCTTGATTGTTGGATGGGCTGGGTCTTCATTTGTGTATTGAACATTCAAGTTTTCTGTGCTATGAGTCACCTGCTTCTATTTCCCATGTATTTTTAAATTTTTTTAATTGAAGTATAGTTGATTTAGTGTTTCAGGTATACAGCAAAGTGATTCAGTGATACACATTTTTTAAATAAAAATGTATTGAAATCATATCAATTCCATCAGAGTTGTAGAATGGCTAAGATTGTCTGGGCTGCTATAATAGAATATGAGACTGGGTAGCTTATAAACAACATTATTCACAGTACTGGAGACTGGGAAGTCTAAGATCAAGGTGCTGGTAGATCTGCTAAGGGCCCACTTCCTGGTTCCCAGAGAGCTGTGTTGTCTCTGTGTCCTCACACACTTTCAGGGTTAAGGGAGCTTTCTGGGGTCTCTTTTATAAGGGCATTTCCCACTTCCCAAAGTCTCCTTCTTGAAGTACTATCACATTAGGAGGAACAGGTTTCAGCATATGAATTTTGAGGGGATATAAATAGTCTATAGCAAAGATGTTAAAAAAAAAATAGCTAAATGGGCCCCTATCATGACGCTCATAGTGAGTCTACCTTCTTGCCTAAGAAATTCCCATGATACAATGAGAGAAGTACCTCTTGAGTCATCGAGGATATGCACAGTAGGATTTGACCAGAAATAAAAGCAAATTTCCAAAATAGCATAATAAGTCATTATTTGGTCAACTATAGTAATCGCTATTACCAAGATTAGCCTAACTAAGACAAAAATAAAATATTCTATAGGTTAAAGGTGATTTATAGTCAGAAAACAGCTTTGAGCATTAGCTATGTGACTTTGTCCTTATTAATTCTTCTATAAAATGAAGATAAATAATATAGAGGAGTTACCTGGTGGCACAGTGGGTTAAGGATCTGGTGTAGTCACTGCTGTGGCTCACATCATTGCTGTGGCACAGGTTTTATCCCTGGCCCAGGAACTTACGCATGACACAGCTTGGCCAAAAAAAAAAAAAAAGAAGAAGAAAAGTACAGATCCTGACTACCTCACAGAATCATATTATGAGGATCAAATAAGATGGCATACGAAAATTGCTTTTTATAAATTGTTATAAAATTAGGAAGTTCAAATAGCAGAGCTAGTCAAGGGATTAGAAGATATGGTTCACCTTAAGTAATTAGACACAGGGGGTGAAATTACAAAAGCAGAGGCATTTTGAGGTCCATCAAGTCCATTAAGTCCATCAAGACTTTGGCTTTGACTCTTACCATATGATTATGGACACTTAATCTTTCTTAAGCTTATTTGCCCATTCATAGAAATGCAGATAGATGACTACCTAACGCAGATGTTATAGGATTTGGTGCAGATGTTTTTAAAAATTATCAGTATTATATCTGAGTTGATTATTAACAAATAAATCTACTCTTAAATCTGCATTACAGTTAACAACTGTTTTCAGTTTACCAGAAGCTGAGTCGCCATTTCTGCTTGGAAGTTATATACTGAGACCTTGAATCAATCAATTTAAAAAAAAAAAAAATCCAAGAACATATAATAAAGAGAAATAAGTTTTCTTATTGTCTACCTCAGAATTCAAAGAATGAACAGTATGTCATTAACGGTGGATATCTGGCTCAGCTTTTAAAATGTTTGTAGCTCTTGAGAAAGAGACGGTAGAAAAGAGGAAGAGAATAAGTTTGGTGGTAGTAAAGTGCCTGATAGAACAAGCTCCTTTAGATTCATCCCCTTCCCTCCTTTCAACAGAGTTAACGTGAAAGAAAAAAGAATAAGAGTTTTAATAAGGAATTGGGAGAAAGAGGGACAAATTATGTTCACATGTTTTTTTTTCAAACATTTTCACATATCCCTAGAGAGTAGCAGGGGAGCAGCCATGTGTGGTGCATTGATATTTGCTCCTTTTTAACCTTTTACCTCAGGATGACAAAGCTCATGAATCGGCTTTTAAGAACTGTTTCCATGCTGGAGTATTTCATCAACCGGAGTTGGGAATGGAGCACAGACAACACCGAAATGCTGATGTCGGAGCTGAGTCCCGAGGACCAGAGAGTGAGTACAGCACTGACTTAACAGGAAAGCCTTACTCATTCAGAATTTAGAATTATTCAACCTGGAAAGCTGATGAATTAAGGAAGTTTTAGTTACATACACAGAATCAATCTTTCTTTTTTCTTTTTCTTTCTCCTTCCTTCCTTCCTTCCTTTTCTTTCTTTCCTCCTAAGAAACTCTGTGAATGCTGACATTTTCCTGCAACACAATTGCAGTAAATAATATAGGTAAGAGATCTGGGTTCTTAGCCTTTGGTTAGATCCTCATTGCTGTTCTGCAGTCCTGTCCCATAGACTTTGTTTCAATCCTAAGCACCGCTATCTTTCTGCTAACCTCCAAAACATATGACTTCAATGAAAAAAAAAATTTTATTGCTTAGAAACTCTCTCATCAGCTGTTCCTGTCAAATCAAAATCATTCTGTATCTCCAAAGCTTCAGTTCCTTATTTCTTATCTTTTTAAAGCTAACCCCTCCTCCTCTGCATTCTAGCCCATCTAAGACCTTCTTTCTCTCTAGCACTGTCAGTCTTCCTCCATATAATGCTTTATCTTTGACAGTCCCGACTTCTGTTTCTCAAGACAGGCCTTCACTTTAATTGCTCAATATTAGTGCTTCTTAGTCACAAACATTTAGTCCTGAAACCTTAACATATTCTGAAATTCACAAATACAGAAATCTTCTATACTGCTGACATGTCCCAAGCTTTGTTTTTGCAGTTACTTGTCCCCTGAGCATATCCTTAGTTTTCAATTAAGTTTTAAAGTTTTCACTCTCTTGGTGGACATTTTCCACTAAAATTTCTTTTAAAAAGAAAAATTTCTTGATTTATCTTGTGCTTGTCCATATGTAGAGGAAACCGAGTCAAAATGAGAAGTGAATGTCAGATGCTACAGCTAGCCTCACCTGCCAGCTCCTACATACCAGCCTCATAAAGCATGATTCAAATCCAAGTCCTAGAATTACTTCACACCATGAAACCTAAGGGTTACTTGCAGTCAGATATTATAAATGTTATATTAACTAACCAGTTGAGATTTAGAGGGATATTTTAACTGAATTATTGCTGAGTAACTCTAAAATTGACATGAAATAGAGCTTTTTTCAGAAATGTTTACATACCTTGTATAGACAGAACTCTTCTAAGCACCTTTGACATGCATGATAATGATCAACCAGCTTATTTAAAAAAAACAGAAAAAAACAAAAACACCTCAAGCTATTATAAATTACTTTAAAAATTAGCTTCAAATATGTAGGCTTATCTTTACCGCATTTTTCCCATGGTATTTACCCATCCAAATAATTCAAAAGATAATAAGCTTAGAGTTTCATTTTTGACACTTTACAAATATTTTTAGCTAAAAAAAACCTAAAAATTTGGTGAAAAAAAAATCAAAATGCAGTGAGTTTAACACATGCTTTCAAAATATCTTAGCAAAGTTAATAATAGTCCTGAATACTTGCCAAATTCTGGCATGCCTCAGAATTCAGTTTGATTTGCCCTATGGAATGAGGATTCCAAACTAGGGCTTCATTGAAACCTAACTTAAAATATGGAATAGTATAAAAATAAATGTCTTCCCAATCTAGGCGCTTTGGAACTACTTAAAAATTTAAATGTGAAAAACAAATTAAAAAATAAATAAAAATAAATGTCTTTGTTTATATAGATAAGTAACATTTAGTAATACTGTGGAAAATAAACATATCCATACCAAGTAATACAGAATTACTTTTGGAAAGCAATTCAGCTTTTGGATAAGCCTCTGAAGCTCTCTGGAACTCAGTCTCATCTGCCTTGTTAATATTCCAACTTATTTCACAAAGATTGAGATAACTTGCAATGAAAACAGGTAAAGAACAAAACAAATAAAACATCAAACTAGGGAAAATATGTATTAAAATATGAAGTCAAGAATGAGAATGAAAAAAAAAGAACACTCATGTAGTCTACGCAATACTACTGCGCCAGTACAGTTAGGCAGTGAATTTGTTCTTAAGATTTTCGGTGGCAAAGTGAAAAGGAAATAATTTCATAGCATTTTCTGTCTTAAGAGGAGAAAATACTCTTGTGTTCTAAGAAGCAGAGCTTTTCTTACCACTCTAAATGTTTCTGAAGGGATTTAGTAGCATACCAAGAGACATGATGGATAACATCTCTAAAGTAAATATAGAATATAAATTCTAAGTTAGTGCTTAAGACTTTGCTTTTCAAAGTTTACCTTAATCAGCATAAAGAAGTAGTGATATTGTAGCAAAGGAAAAGACATATAATTTGTTTTAGTAACTAACACATTATTCTATCACTTTAAAAATTTAGCCCTCATTTACTTCAAATAAAATTGGCTTTACCAGAATAATACCAGTTCCTTCAAATTTTCTAGACTTCCTAAAGGTCAAACGTATGTGCTTGAACCATGTTTAAATATTCCTATGTATGGAGTTCCTGTTGTATCTCAGCAGTAATGAACCTGATTAGTAGTATCCATGAGGATGTGGGTTCAATTCCTGGCTTTGCTCGGTGGGTTAAGGATCTGGCATTGCCATGGCTGTGGCATAGGCTGGCAGCTGCAGCTCTGATTCCATCCCTACCTAGCCTGGGAATTTCCATATACTGTGTGTGTGGCCCTAAAAAAAATAAAAAATAAATAAAATATTCCTATGTAAGTGGTAATCCATATGGTCACTGCCTTTAAAAATAACAGCTCAAATATCTCTTTTGGAGGGATACAGCCAAAATCTTCCAAACTGAACATCATTCATTTATGTAAAAGAAACTTCCTCAAATGGACACAGTGATTGTCGACAGTACAATTCTGACATTCCATAATGTCTTCTTCCCTTTCAGGTATTCAACTTTGATGTGCGCCAGTTGAACTGGTTGGAATACATTGAAAATTATGTTTTAGGAGTTAAGAAGTACTTACTGAAAGAGGATATGGCTGGGATCCCAAAAGCAAAGCAACACTTAAAAAGGTAAGTATAACTCATTAGTTAATATTTCTGAGCATATGCCACGTGTATCTGATTTATACCAGACATGAAATTTGAGTAGGGGAGAGGAGGAATTAATATTTTGACCTTTATACTATGTCCTATAATTCACTGTTTCATTTTGACCTCATCATACCCCTATGAGGCAGGTATTATTTTTGTTATCCCATTTTTATCAAAGAGCTATTTAAGTTCAAAGAAGGTAAGTGGGCAAGTCACACACTGTAAGTGCAGGAGTTGGACCCAAAGTTCTGTTTCCTTTTACCACACATCCTGTCCTAATGTGATATAAAGAATACTCAACAACAGGAAAACTATTTGAGCTAGTTAACATGGCAAATCAATTAACCACTCTGCAAATCCTTCAACTGACTTAAATTTCTTCCAATAATTAATCCTTAAGGGACTTAGCCCCCTTGTCCATTATAAAGGTCCTTCAAAGCCTCCCATTGTGGCTCAGCAGAAACGAATCCAACTAGTATCCATGAGGATGCAGGTTTGATCCCTGGGCTCACTCAGTAGGTTAAGAATCTGGCGTTGTCATGAGCTGTGGTGTAGGTCGCAGATCTTGCTCATATCCCGCATTGCTGTGGTAGCTGTGGTGTGGGCTGGTGGCTACAGCTCCAATTCGACCCCTAGCCTAGGAACTTCCATATGCCATGGGTGCAGCCCTAAAAAGCAAAAAAAAAAAAAAAAAAGTATTTCATGATTTTTCACCTAGTGCTTTTAATTTCACTTGATCATTGCCTATATCCAGAATTTCATTAGGAATTGCGGAATTGATAGTCTGTCATTCTTTCTGCATTTATTAGCTAGAATCTCTCTAAAGAAAAACTTTTCCTGAAATGCAGTTCATCCAGGAAAACCAAGACATGCTTAATTCTTTTCCTTTACTAATTTGCAAAATAATAATAAATTGTTGTCCTCACAACCTTCAAAAAAATTATAGGGACAAAGAATTATAGCAGTCTGGCATAATTCTGGAAGAAGCAAAGGGTTTTTAATGCAGATGATAAGGGTGGGAAAAGTAAATTGCAGAGAGGAACCTTGAACAGCATGCTAAAAATTTTAGAACGTACCCTCTATTGAACAAGAACCAGTGAAGATTTGTGATATATAGTAATATTATCAAAGTATACTTAAGAAATATTTATCATGCTAGTCATATTTATAAAACCGTTTAAAGCAGAGAGGTGTGAGAAATAGAAACTACTCAGGGGAATATCACAGAAACAAGATTACTCAGAAGGAATGTAGTGGAAATGAAAAGATATCAAAATCAAAAGACTACCAGGTCATGCCACATGCCCTGTGAGCACTTAATTATTTGCTGGTCATAACTAGGAAGAGATATGTTCATGTTTCATATAACATTGAAGAGTATTTGGTACTGTTTTCAACTTTGGTTGTGTTTGTCTGTTCTCAGGCTCCGAAATATTCACTACCTCTTTAATACTGCCCTCTTCCTCATCGCCTGGCGCCTTCTCATTGCAAGATCTCAGGTGGCTCGGAACGTGTGGTTCTTCATCGTGAGCTTCTGTTACAAACTCCTCTCCTACTTTAGGGCGTCCAGCACACTCAAGGTCTAAGAAAACTTGGCAAAGGTCTCTTACCTGGAACCTCTCAGATACCTCCAAAACAGCAACTGTAGTTCTCAAGATTAGAAAGTAATAGTTATGCCCAAGTTCGTTACTTGTCAAATGTGCTGTCATGTATTCATCCTTATTTAACTATATATTTTTATTTCAGTGAGAGAAGGAAAGCATATCCTAGTCTATCATCATACGTGTTTTAGGAAAAAATTGTTTCCTAATTCTCTGCCCTTAAGTATAAAACACCAGAGTAGGGCCATCTTCCCATATGCAGCTTTTTTTCCTCCATGAGGGGACTACTTTCAACTCAACAAACATGGAACAGTGAGCTATGCTAAAAAAAGACAGTTCTACCTTGGAAACCTTGGTGTACTCAGTATGAAGGTTTAAAATCAAGGTAAGTAGAGGAAGGTCTCAGCATCCTCAAAAATGCTGTAACAGAAATAATTCTCCACTGAAGTTTCTGCTTTCTTTTTATGTTACACTATGGAGTCTTGGTTGAAGGCTGGGGGAATTAGAAAAGTGGTTTCACACTTAATATTTTCCTTAACTATACTCACTTCTAAAACCTAAAATGAACCAAGAGGTATAGATAATTATGTATAGAAAGAGGGCTCAAGCATATTTTCATTGGGATTCAGTTTATTATGCTTGTAAGTAAAAATGAATTCTCATAATTTGAATTAAACAACTATTATTTCCAAATCTTTTGACCACAAATTTTCCTGATAATTTTCTCTTAAGAATTTCCCTCCTGTTCATCAGTCACCAAATCCCTTATATTTAAGCTTCTATTGCTCAGGCCTCACTTAGAGTGAGTAATATCTGAGGAAGGTCCTAGGCTAGAATCATACGAAACCCAAGCTTCTGACCTTTGCCACTGAGGAAAGCAAAATTTCAAATAAAATTTTAAATGCTAGCTTTAATCTTTCAGCAGAAATTGCTAGTAACTTGATCACTCCAGTTGCAGAATGTTACCTGTACAATGTGTAGAAGACAGACTTCATTACATGACTCTAAGTTTAGAAAACAGGTATTGTTTTAAAATATTTTTTTGTATAATGCAAATGAATTAGTGAAAACTATTCTCAAATTCCCATATAAATGTTGTTCCAACTTTCCTCATATATATAGAGGTGAGTGCAAGTTGGATTGCAATAGTTCATGTTAAAAACATGGAATATGATTCAGATTTAGTACCTGGGCCTAAGCAACTAAAAATAATCACAATTACTAGATAATTACACAAGCGTAAAATGTTAACAATGCCATTTATGCTCACTTTCCAGAATAACTGGTTAATAATTGGAAAGGCATGTCCCGGTGATCAAAGTGTTTAAGGACCACGAAGGCAGCTTCTGGCCCAATATTACTTGGGAATTTTTTCAGAACCCCGTAACAGGCATCTGGGGGGGGGGGGACTCTTCTGGGCAATGTCTTTCCCAATTTCACCTAAGTTCTGGGAACTACTTTCCAGGGCAGATAACTCAGCTCTGAAACAAAGCACCTGGTGATCTTCTGTTTGAGATGTTTGTATAATACTTTTGAGTTACACTGATTAAGGTATAAACTATAGATATGATAAAAATGAAATCAAGATATAATTCAATTAAGTTGGATAAAACTAATAGTTCTAAGAGTTTACTATCTTTTGATTACTGTGTGCTTCACCAATTCAATAAATTCCACTGATCAAGTATTCACATTTGACTTTCAATTAAAATGAAAATTTGAATTAAAAATGGTTTTCTCTCTTCTCATATCTTTAATTGCTGACCACTGCCAATAGCGCTCCTCCCTCCTCCCTAGAAAAATGACACAATTTAAAGAAACCATATGAATATAAATTAACACATACCTATAATGCCTCAATCTTTCTGACACCATTAATAGGGTTACATTTATGTGCTAAAGTATGTTTTACCTGTGGCATTAGGGAAATGGCACAAAGTTCTCTTATGATGAGTGAGCAGTAAAAGTAGCTATCTGTACCAAAGAAAATCCCTTATTTTACATCAAGACCAATTAACAATTACTTGAGTACCTCATATACACAATCCAATTAGAACCTACTTTTGGGGAAAGGGGGATGGTAAGTACAAAGAAAAGGTATATTTAAAAAGAAGGTTTGATAATCCCTGTATTTTGCACCCAACAAAATACCTGATATAGTAACAAACATGACAGAGTTGAAGATAGTCAGCACCTGAGGCAATTTTTTTATACTAGAAAAAAGTTTTCTGATGGGCACACCAATCAGAAAAAAACATTTCTCACAATTGTATACTAACCTAACATCATCTCCAGTTAAACAGCTCATTTAAATAACTGATTTAGAATCTCAAGGTAAACAGACTGACCTGAGGAGGGACAAACACACAAATAGTGTGTTATCTCACAGTGAACATAACAAAGTAGGTCAGCCTAATTCCCAAGAATATCAGTAATTTTCAAAGTTCTCGTGAATGACATGCAAATTTCTACGTAGCTATTTTTCTCTGGAACTACAAATCTAATAACTATGTTCTGGGAACATAAGCAGCTGTCTATAGTAAAAAGTAACAGTTGTCCCATGTGCCCACAGAGAGGTATGGAAAAATACTCACTGCATAGAAATATATATTTTTTTAAATGTAACAAAATAAAACTAGAAAATTCTAGTTTTAAGATGTAACCGGCTTGAGACACAGGAGGGCCCTGTGAGGTGTAAATAAATTATGGCAAAAGATACTTAACTGAAACTGAGTTTTAATAGCTAGGAACAGCTGACACATAGATAAATATTTTAGGTGTGTCCCCAATTTATGTGTAATAGCAGTTCCAAGATGGACTGTGAAGGGGTTGGAGAAATGTGAAGTTGGGCAACTTTCATCAATCCTAGAAAAATACCTTTAAGAAATTAAAAGTGGAGTTCCTGTCATGGCGAAGCGGAAACGAATCAGACTAAGAACCATGAGGTTGCAGGTTCGATCCCTGGCCTCACTCAGTGGGTTAAGGATCCAGTGTAGCCATGAGCTATGGTGTAGTTTGCAGACACGACTCGGATCTGGTGTTGCTGTGGCTCTGGCATAGGCCGGTGGCGGCAACAGCTCCGATTAGACTCCTAACCTAGGAACTTCCATATGTCATGGGTGTGGTCCTAAGATATGGCCCTAAAAGGACAAAAAGACAAAAAAAAAAAAAATTACAGTAAGTATAATACAAGAAATCACCAAATTGACTTGCATAGTTTCTTGAAAACAGGATAGAAAAAATTTACAAAGTATTTATTACATAATTATATGCTCTGCTGCTGAAGATCTGCTTTAGTATGTAGCTTTCATCAATGTATACTTTCCCCCACACCTTCTCTTACTGAAGATCTGCTTTAGTATGTAGCTTTCATCAATGTATACTTTCCCCCACACCTTCTCTTACTGAGTTTTACCTTAAAATTATACAAATAGAATGAGTTATATTTGAGAGTCGTCAATCTAATATCTTTTGGTAAATACTGAAATAGAACTTTGGAATTGACAAAACTATTTAAATGTTCTGCTGATTATAATCTTACAGTCAACTGTTTAGATTTATATAGTAAATCAACTCAATTTTCATCACTCATTCCTTCTTAACACAGACATATAACATAAATCCAATCTCATACACCAATTTAGCTCCATCTAAAGCAAAAGAAAATAAAACTGAGTGATAAAGAGTGCTGCAGTTTTCCTAGGAGGAAAAAGAAGTTCAAGTATGAGGAACTGAGGCTTATTTGGGGGAACATGATTGTAAAAGGACAAAGAAATCACTGTATAATTTGTTATTTTATTTGTTATTTTATCCAAATGTTTACGATTGAGACACTGAGTCTTTTGTGTTTTTTCCTTTTAGAACAAAAACTGTAAGAAAAAATATCCAAGGCAGTTTGTTTCCTACTCTTAAAATAATTCTAAGTGATTTCATCACTAAGATATTTCAAAAGGAAGGGAAACTACAGTAAAGAAAGAGTACTTGGATATTAATCCAAGCATCATAAGGTAGTGAAGAGACAGTGATCTATTTGAATAATGCTGACAAAGAGTGACTCACTTTGGCTTGAAGGTTTGTGCTAGAGCTCCAAACAGAAAGGGAAGAACTTAAGTACGAGGCTAAAGGGCATGATGAGATGATGAGATTTTAAAAGTCCTAAGGCTCATTGGAATGTTTCTCAAACTTAAGATTCAAAGTTTTAATTTTGAAGCAAAGAAGATGAATATAAATTTACTTTTTGATACTTGAATTACTAACCCAAGACATAGAAAGACAATGTGTAATATAGCTCTACTTATACCATTAAAAAATTAGGTGATCTTAGTTATTACTTTATGAATCCAAAGTTAAGTTTGCGTTAAAGATTATAAATTTTGCACTAGTAAATAATTTACCATAAAAATCCAGTGCTTTATATCATAAAATGTATATGAGAAAAGTGTAGTATTAATCATCTAAGTTAAAAATTAGAATAATTTTGTAATATTGTGTCAAGCTTTTCCAAAGAGGTAGTTTGAAGTTTACAAATAATGCAGCAGAGAATTAATCACCTAAACATTTCATCTCTTTTTACAGGCCAAAGTATGCAAACACAGTTAAAAAAACTCACTTCACAAAATTTGAGATCTCAACTTTTAAAATATTTGGATGGAATATGTACATACAGATATCATGAATTCCCTAATAAAAAGGACTGAGTAATAAAGTTAGGTATTCTGTTGGAGGCAGGCATAAGCCCAGGCATAAGCCAAGGCTACATAATAGGTGGTAGGGTGTTCTATGCAATGGAAATGAAATACGTGGTTGAGTAAAAAGCCCTACTATATCTTAACACGCTAGTATATTTCATCCACTATACAAAGAACTGGTCAGAAACTCAATACTTAGACTGTCCCAAATCTGACTCTGATTATTTGAGGAGTTTCAGATGGAAATCTTTAACTTTTAAAATGGAATCAATGGCAAAGTAGGATTTTGTTTCAAAGAAATTCCTTTTATAGTCAGTTTTAATGGGACAGATTAATTCCATTAAAATTTTAATATGGTATTTGTAGAACATGAAAACAAAACATATATATATGGAAACTATATATATATATGCCAAAATAATTTTAAAATCCTTCTTAAAGATACTATTATAATGCGAATTAAAAGAAAATAATTCTAAATCAATATAGCTTTTCCTATTTTATTTATTTATTTATTTTTGTCTTTTTGCCATTTCTTGGGCTGCTCCAGCGGCACATGGAGGTTCCCAGGCTAGGGGTCCAATCGGAGCTGTAGCCGCCGGCCTACACCAGAGCCACAGCAACGCGGGATCCGAGCCGCGTCTGCAACCTACACCACAGCTCACGGCAACGCCGGATCGTTAACCCACTCAGCAAGGGCAGGGACCGAACCCGCAACCTCATGGTTCCTAGTCGGATTCGTTAACCGCTGCGCCACGGGAATTCCACTTTTCCTATTTTAAAAAAACCTGAAACTTAGTTGAACTTTCTGACAAGCAGATTCACAGAACCAACCTTCAGTCTAAAATAGCTAAAATTCTAATTCTTTCTGATTAAAATTCCTTTTCCTAGTCTAACTTCATTGGAAATAATAAAGAAATCAGAAATACAGAGAAGGCCATTCATTATTTGGAATTTTCTGGATTCAAAAAATTTTCAAAGCATGTTTGTCACCTACTTAATCAATTAATCTAATGGTTCTTAATGATAAACTATATTTTAAACAATGATGCTTCTGTTATTATTTGCAAAATACCATTCTACATACACTTTAACTGCAAAGTAGTTTTATCAGTATTTCTCCTTCTCTTCATTACATTATCTGCCCCAATCATTTTCAAGGAAATATTTTTTTCTTTTACCTTGTAAAAGAAATTTGAAAAACTTTTAACTTGTGATGTCCTATTCTCTGAAAACCACCATTTTAAATCTAGTCTCTTAGTCTTAGCCTTTTATTCCCCACTTCCCTAAATGATTTAAATCATGAAAACTGACTGATGATTCTTCTACTATCATTAAGTACTACAAAAGGAAAAATGATGTTGGCACACACATTCCAAATTTAGTTTTTAAAGGTATCTGAGTAATATACCTCTCTCATTATTTTTAATCTTTTACAGTTTAGAAATTTAAAATCAACCTTTAAAATACTAAGAAGGCTAGACTAACACAATCCATGTCACATTCAGGACACTCTGCATATACTTCTTTCATAACACAGTTTTACAATTTAACAGACATTGTTTTAATATAACCTCTCAGAGCTGATATTATCTTATTTTACTTAAAATATTTGCCTCAGAGTTCTATTTTACTTAAAGTTACCCTGTTGCCCACTCATCACAACACATACAAAATATTCTATTTTTCCTCTTAATATTTTACTGATGATAAAATGATAATTTTTATCATTAGTAGATCTTTTAATTACTCATCCCTTACTCCTAAAGTATACCAATAATAAGGATCAGATGAGGAAACTCAGCATCTTTTTCTTTTTATGGCCACACCCAAGGCATATGGAAGTTCCCCAGCCAGGGACTGAATCTGAGCTTCAGCCATGACCCAAGCCACAGTTGCATCAATGCTGGATCCTTTAAACTACTGCACAGGGCTGGGGATCCAACCCATACCTCCACAGCAACCCACGGCACTGCAGTCATTCTTAACCCATTGTACCATGGCGAGAATTACTCAGCACCTTTTTTAAACATGTACTTTCTTCTCCCTATATAAGTGCCCACTGTATAATTTGTGAGTAATACCTCTGTTACATACTACAGCATCTATGGACCTGCCCCTTATAAGAATTTACCTTAGTCTTTCACGACCTTGCCTTGAATAATCAGAAAAGTCAACAGCAAGAGTTTAAAGAAAAGTAGTCCTAAGACCAAATTACTAGGTAAAAGGTCTTGTCATTATGGCTTAACAGTAATATGGCTATAACATAAGAACACCTCCCTCTTTTCCTTTATTAAAAATGTGACCTGACCACACTTTTTTAAAGTTTAGACTAGTTTTCCATATGTTTTACATATTTTATTCTGACACCATATCTTTTAAAAACAAAGAGATGCAAACATTTGCACTTATCAATGCCTTTTTCTTTAAATGTGGTTTGCTTCTTTCCTTCAGGCTCTTTGTCATCAAGAAGGTCTGATTTCGATACAGCCCATTTGCTATGAAAATATCAGAAGGGGTCATCTTCAAAGCAATACTCCAGTTGGGCTTATTCACTGATTAGATTAGCTGCATAATTTCTTCTGGGACATTTGTAACAGACACGACAAGTATAGGATTCAGTTTGGGTTTTTTTTCTTTTTTTCTCTATGTGAGAATCCTGCTTCTTAATTCATGTTTTCTTTGACTATATTGCACAATATTTTATTATTAAAAAAGGTTTTATGTCTCAGGCAAAAAGTTTTTCTCCTTTACTTGGGAGGCGCTAATGTGTGTTATTTTCTAAAAGAGGTAAGTGGTTGTCTGTGTGGCCATCTTCATAGGGAACCTGGGGACCAAAAAAAAAAAAAAAAAGACCAAATGTTAGTTTTACTCCTTACACTATTTCCTCTATACACAATGCTTTATTTTGGGCAATTTACTTCTGGGCAAAGAGCTACTATTTAAGTTTAACAATGATACTATGACTAAGAGATCAGCACCATTTATACTATACCACTTACAGAATTGACGGGTTTGTAGGCTCCAAGTCTGAAACGACAGTAAATTATTTCAACTATAAATTTTCCAATTCCATGTAGCATGCCTATAATGAAAAATAAGTTTATGTTTTTAATTAAATTATGCTTGTTACAAAATTATTTCGTAAGTTATTTATTCCCTAAATTTGTAAGTAAGAATGAAAAACTCAACTAATTAAAAAGGAGTAGAATAAGGATGGAAACAGTTTGCTTTATTCACTTCCACAGTTAAAAATATTAAGACAGTTCAATTTTAAAATGAATGCATTTATTTTCAAAATCACAAGGCCACATAATTTACGACCTTAACAAAGCAATCTTTCAAAGCTGTTTAATATATCTCACTCACACCTACACAATTGTAAAGAATAAATATTAGCACCACAAGTTTAAATGAATTTAAATAAGGCCGTGACAAAAACTTTCATAAGAAAAGCTATTCATTCATTTTAAAAATGTAATTCAAAGTACATAAACTATACTGAATAGGGGTTAGGATAAAGAAGGAACTGTTTCATTTGTTTATCTATTGCACTTAACTCTCAAATTTTCATGATTATAATTCTGCAAGTTATCTTTGAGAGAATCCCATAATGTGAGGGTGAAAAGGCCAACAATCATAAAAACATTACTGACTAAAAAATTTGGTTTCACATATTGTGTAGTTCAACATACCATAAGATATAATTTTACATCCTATACATGCAAAATACATGAAAAAGAAAATTTACACTAAAAGTATCTACTATTTCTAGGCATTTTCTCATCTAATCAATCCTACTTCCAAGTTGGATATTATTATTCCCATTTTTATAGAGAAAAAACAACTTCAGAAAATGCAGGTGCCCTACCCCAGGTTACCACCATACAAATGACAGCACATAGGTTCAACTCCAGGATCTCTCTAGCATACTAAGTAATCTCCCTTAAATCACTGAGCGCAGTAAACTTAGTTATATTTTATGCTTAATCAATATAATTTTTAAGATTTGAAATTTAAAGAAAGAGTTCCTTATCAAAACATGAGAATGTGTATATTTTACTTAAAGTAAAAGCATCCTGACTTTAGTGTTAACAACACTTCTAGAAATTAGACCAAAAAAGGAATGAAGCTTAACCTGTTGTTGAAAAGATTCCTCCAACAATACCACAGAGTCTTACAAAAAACTGCCAGAATGGCATATGTTCCTCAGTAACTGTCACCATCAGAGAACTGAGATCATATTTCATAAAAATCCCAGAGACTCCATGGCTGCCTGCAGCATGGTTTATGACACGTTCCTAAAGGAAGGCAAAAAAGAGAGACAGGAGGAAGAGACAAACAGGATTCATGTCATCAGGTTACTTGTATATAGTCAATATGAAACCCTACAGCCCTCTTACACAAGAGGGGCATCCAAGTCTCTTTATGCAATGTCCTATTACATGGAGCTCTCCAGAGATAAACAAATTATTCTGTATTCTTCATATAGTTAGCTTTTGAAGCAATCAAAAGAACGGATTCATTCTTTCCTATTTTCTCAAAAAGGTCACTTTACATACAAGGTTTCTACTGAGCTCAAGAGTTTACAACTATATGGCACATTCTTCATTGATCAAATCAATAAAAACTACATTTGTATTTTACCATCTTTTTAAAATATTTCTTTTCTAAGAATTTACAAAATAATTGCATTTATTTCCTGTCATTTAAAAACAAATAAATTTTACTTTGTTGTTCATTTTAAACTATGTAAGATATTGGTACAGGAAGAAAACAGAATGCATAAATTTCAAAGATATTTGAGCTACCAGTTCAGTTTTTAAAGGAATTTTTTTTTTTAAAAGGAATGTAACTAAAATTACACGTTGACATTCCCTTATGGTGCAGCAGGTTAAGGAGGTGGTACTGTCACTGCTGCGGCTTGGGTCACTGCCATGGTGCGGGTTCAATCCCTGGCCTGGGAACTTCTGTATGCCAGGAATACAGCCGTTAGAAAAAAGAATAAAATAAAATAGTAAAGCTACCATGGTGTGCACACTAAAAAAATACTGTTTTGCTCTATTCTATTTACACTTCAAAAGTCAAGTTTGTAAACTTCCTAATAAACTTCTATCATAGTGTGAAACACTGTTTTTTTATGACTTTTGTGTCAGGCCCTACCCATTTTTACTAAGCTATAACTAAACTGCAAGCTTTCGGAATACAAATAACAAGGGAAATTAAAACAATTTAATGTGGGCATTACAAAGCCTCTTTGCCTACTAGCACAAGACAGCCTTATAACCCACTGATCAATAGTGCAATAAAATAACCTCACCTTAAATTTCTGATATGTTCAATATCATGCCAAAATCATAAATATATTGTCATCACCTATATGAGTGTATGCTGTTTCAGGGATCAGGTTGTCTACATGACAAAAGATTCATGATGATTCACTTTTGGTTCTAGGACCAGTGAAGATCACTCTGCCTGTCCTTCTCATCTTCCACTTTACTAACTCCAATTACTCTTTTTTCTTTTTAAAGTGAAACACAAGCATTGCAGTTGCACTATCAGCACATACACATTCCACAAAGGTTAAATGGTCTGGTATTTACCTTTTTTTCTCTTTGATTTACTTTTGATATTTAAAATATATCCTGGAAATAATTTCATATCAGTATACAGATTCCTTCCTCTTTCTTTAATGGGCGCGCCCATGGCCCACGGAAGTTCACAGGGGCAGCTATACCATGGCTGCAGCGACAATGGATGCTTTAACCTACTTTGTCAGGCCAGGGATCAAACCCACACCTCTACAGCCCCCCACGCAGCTGCAGGAGGAGTCTTAACGTACTGCACCACAGCAAGAATTCCCTTTCTTTTTTTAAAGTTGTATGTTCTTCCATTGTGTGGATGTACTACTCATGTTGTTTCTAGTCTTCTGCCATTACAAATAACACAATAGTTTCAGACACACGGTATTTCTTCCCACTGTATCTCTGGATTAAATTTCTGGAAGTAGGATTGCTAGGTCGAAAGGTAACCTGCATATGTCATTTTGCATCTTGCCAGACTCCTGTCCAAGAGACTATGCTGTTTTGTACCTCCATAGTAATGTATGTATGCCTGTTTTCCCCAAAGCCTTGCCACTGTGTAGACTGTCTGACCTTCAGGTGTTGCCAGTCTTAGTAGAAATGGTATCTCCCCACCCATACAGAAACAGTAAAAAACACAATATATACCTGTAGACACGTTACCTTTCTCTCTCCCTCTGTATGTACACACACACACACACACACACACACACACACACACACACACACACAGTTATACATACTTGAGTTCCCCCACTGAAACTACTGGAAAAATTATAAACACATGACATCTCATCCCTAAAAACTTTTAGTATTTAATCTCCCAAGAACAGAAACATTCTATAATTATTGAGGGCATAGTCAACGTTAAGTTATAAGAAAATCTCCTATGGAGGAAAGCAAATTTTTAAAAGCACTTAAATTTTGTCTTGGAAGTCTTCTGGATACTAGTATTTAAATACTCACCATTATTGAACAAAACAAGGAAATATGGCTTATAAAAATAAAAAAATTTTTAAATTAAAAAAAAAAAACCCAAAGTATATGAGAAAGCTGTTAAACTATCCAATTCCAAAACTCTGTTCCTCGCTGTCAATATTTATAAGGCCACTCCACCCTTTGTCTCTCAATCAGATGAATACAAAGTACTAATTTTGAAAGGCAAACCCTTTAAATTTTCTGAGTCTCAATAACCATGCATGCCCTAGGGTAGATATATTAATTAAAAAATTACAGAGAAATCAGAAAAATCTGCTGGCCAATAAGAACTGCTTATATCAATACATGGAAAAACATTAAAAACTAAGATATTAAGTAAAATAATTATCATCAGAGATTAATAATTTTGCCTTAATTGCATAGAAAACATTCCAGATTTAAAAATCTACTTCTTTTCTTACTCTAAAACATACTAATCCCCATTTCTGATATACTATTGGCTTAAAATAAAATGTCAATGCATTTCAAAATGCCTACAAATTTTAAATGGGTGAGAACACTAAACTGAAACCCCAAGCTTATTTTGTAGCAGGACTAAACAATGCTTTAAAAAAATCATTTTACTAGTTGTTTTCAACTTACCCTTTCTGTCACAGAAAACTGGTGGGTGTCTGCTGAAATTTTATATGTATGTAGTTTTGTTGGCACAACTGTAATAAAATATTGGAACATCTGGTTGTCTAGAATATAAACAAGATGTGGTTTTTTCCCATCAATCCAGCAGCAATGAAACTACTGCCAAATACATCATCCTTGTATTAAATACACCTAATCTAAAATTTAATGCTACTAAGGACTTAATATCTAACAAAATTACTGTAAAAGAATCAATGAAAGCAATATATTCACATTTGGTAAAATTAGTTCTTAGCATAAAATAGTCACTCAGATACACAGACACACAACACACACACATATTAGAAGATGTCAACAAAGAATTAGTGACTTAGATATCCTTTATGATCATTATTATCCTTTTATCAAATATAGAAAATGAAGACAGTATTTCTTTATAGTATTAAAACTAATGAAAATAAAGTTACAATAGTATAACTACCACAAGACACATTTTCAGTTTCTATTAATATCTTAAGATAAATAAACCAAAACTGAATTAGCCATTGGATATATAAACCAAAATTTAGCCTTTGGATAAATACAAAGAATTGATACCACAGCAGGAAAATAACTAAAGAAACTACTCAATGATGGCCTGAGGTTACTCTGTAATCAAATGGATCATATTTATATGGTCATTAGGCATTTCTAGATTTCATACAAGTCATAAATACCAGTATATTACAAACTACTAACTTTAAACAACAATTCACATAATAAAATCCTGTTAATTCTCTAGGTCCATATTCTAGAAAATTTAGAGTTATTTATATTTAATAATTTAGACACATCAAATAATTTCAGTTAGGTTAAGTAAATAGGCCATCATTACATTTGACCTGAAAAAATGAACTTCACATAACATGGTAATAATTGTCTATGAAAACTGTGTGTACGAATCAAATGCATCAGTTTTAAACAGAAGTATGACACATTTTGACAAATGTCTCCCCATATGATCAGCACCACAATTAAAATATAAGACATCTTCATCGCCTCAAAAAGTTCCTTTGATCCCTCCGCATTCAATCTCTTCTATCTCTGGACCTAGGCCAACAACTAAGCTACCTTCTATTGCTAAAGACTAGTTTTGTCTATTCTAGAATTTCGCATAAATTGAGGTATACAGTACATACGTTTGTGTGTCTAGCTTCTTTTTCTCAGCATGACTAATTATTTCTATCAATTCAACTTCTCTTTTATCTCAGTGTAATTTAGAATAGGAGGGAGAAGGGTAAAACTGTAGAGAGGAGGAGAGGTAAGAGTAATGGGTCTCTTCAACACTAATACTGAACAAGTTTCTAACAAAATTAAACAAAGCCTGTTTCACTTTTACCATTTCTTAATTCACCTACTGCTTGTACCACTGTTCAAAAACAGTGAACACACTTATGATGGAGCATGATAATGTTGTGAGAAAAAAGAATGTATACATGTATGTGTAACTGGGTCACCATGCTGTACAGTAGAAAACTGAAAGAATACTGTAAATCAGCTATAATAGAAAAAAATAAAAATCATAAAAAAAAACAGTGAACAGTTTTTGGCCAGTTCTTTTTATTATTATTATTATTATTATTATTATTATTATTATTATTATTGCCTTTCTAGGGCCTCATCTATAGCATAAGGAAGTTGCCAGGCTAGTGGTCGAACCAGAGCTGTAGCCGCTGGCTACACCACAGGCATAGCAATTCGGGATCCAAACAGTATCTGCAACCTACACCACAGCTCATGGCAACACAGGATCCATAACTCACTGAGTGAGGCCAGGGATCAAACCTGTGTCCTCATGGATACTAGTCGGGTTCATTACCACCAAGCCACAAAAGGATCCCAGTTCTTCTGCTATTTTTTTTTTTTTTTTATTTAGGGCCACACCCTCAGCTTATGGAGGTTCCCAGACTAGGGGTCAAACCGGAGCTGTAGCTGCCAACCTACACCATATCCACAGCAATGCGGGATCTGAGCCATGTCTGCTACCTACACCACAGCTCATGGCAACACTGGATCCCTAACCCACCGAGCTAGGCTAGGGATCAAACCCGTGTCCTCGTGGATACCAATCAGGTTCGTTAACCACTGAGCCATGAAGGTAACTCAGCCCAGTTCTTTTACTATTAATTTCATCTTAAATCCTAAATATTATCACAGATAATATTAGAGCAAAAGGGTGTCAACATAGTCTACCACTATCAACTGCGATGGTCTTCTGTTTCAGCCTTTGATTTGTTCTTTGATGTAAGGGGGACTGATCAATCTATACTTATTTTTGAAGTGTTAAAAATAGCAAACTGAAAGTGCTAGGAGAAAAGGTGTTCAAGTATTAAGTAGTTATGGAAAAAAAAGATGAAGCTGAGAGTGGTGAGGCAATATCCAATGCTGTACACATGGGTGGCATAATTAGACTTGAGGGAAACAATGTAAGACAAAGGAAATCTTACCACATGAGGAGTGAAGTGCCAGTGCAATAAATAGTAAACAGTGAGGGTCAAAGTAATGTGAAAGGGAAACTGGAAACCTTGTAAGCTCTGGCCGGAGAAATACCAAAGACCTATCAGTCTAATGCTAACTCAAGAAAAGGTTATCGGGTCAGTTCCCATGTGGCACAGCGGGTTAAGGATCCAGCATCACAGCAGCTGTGGTGCAGGTTGCAACTGAAGAATGAGTTTAATCCCTGGCTGGGGAACTTCCACATGTCATGGGTGGGGCAAAAAAAAAAAAAAAAAAAAGAAAAAAAGGCTATCAGTTTGTTAGATAACTTAAAGGTGAGGCAGGGGGTTAAATGCTATTGCATGAGATTTTGTTCTAAGTCACAAATTGTTCCAAAGGTTATAGGTCTGTTCAAATCAGTTCAGCATTAAAGATATCATAGTGAAGGACTCCTCTCAAAACTCCTACATCAAGGAGGGAGTAGTTACCTGAACCAAACAGATTTGTAATGCTGAATTTTTTCCTTTCCCAAAAAAGAGACCCAATAGAACACATATTAGGAAGAACAGTATACCTGCTTTAAAGTTTTGAATAACCTAGTAACACTCATCTAATGGCATTTTATAAAAAACTCTAAATACCTCTTAGTTTTCCTGAATTTAGGAATAAGTAAACTTGAAGGGTCTTTTGAAAATTAATCTGGTCATATTTAGAACTGCTTTTTTACAAAAATGTATAGTTCATTTTAGCATCTTAAAACAAAGTATTACCCAATGAGCATCTCATGCAGTATTTAATGTATTTTGTTATAGAATGAATATATATTTAATGACATTATACAGAATAGAGCCTTAATTCTTTAGGTTTCTACTCACCTATTACCAAATTTAGTACACTGAACTTTCCTTAAGTGAAACATTCCCTTACAAACAAAATATCCATGAATGTAAGTCAGTATTCTAAGTAAAACATCTTTAATGTTATCTGATTATAACATTATGCTAAGAGAGTAAAATACTGAAAAGAACATTAATCTATTTGAATGAGAAAGGAAATCCTTAATTACAGTTTTGTAAAGGCAAGAATTCCTAGTAGCACAGGAAGCTTTAGCCATCCTTAAGGCATATCGTACAATTTGAATACTTAAGAAGAAAGGCAACCAAAAAGCTTCAGGATACCTGCTTGTAGATACCTGCTACAAATTTAAGAAAGTAATCCTTCTGTATTTGGCTAAGTTGAAATTTTAAATGGAATAGAATGGTTAAAATAAACAATATAAGGCACCTATACTACGTCTCACTGTGTTAATAACAAACCATTCTAGAATAACTCTAATTTTATGATGTTTACAAAATTCTCCCAGAGAAGTTTCTAAAATGGTAAACACAGTACACATTTTAGAACTCTGAACCTATACAAAGAAGAAAACTCTTCTTATAATGTTCAAATTTGTCTTTGTTCTTATTCTTTGTTGAATATGAAAAAGCAGTTTCATATTAATACATTAACCTTTCATACATTTACAGAGCTTTTAAAGGCTGCTCCTTCTCCTGCTTACTTTTGACTAATTTCTTATTCAGTTCCATAGCTCATTTTTTTAACATTAAAGATTTATCCGTTACCATGACAAATTCTCTCCACACACATCTCCACTTAAAGGTTATATCAACCACTTAAACTACTTAATCCATTTTATGTGTTATGAAGGGGTTAAGAAGAGGACTATTTAAAATGTATTATTAGTGGGAGTTCCCTCATGGCTCAGTGGTTAACAAACCTGACTAGCATTCATGAGGATGTGGGTTCAATTCCTGGCCTCACTCAGTGAGTTAAGGATCCAGTGTTGCCATGAGCCGTAGTATAGGTTGCAAACGTGGCTCAGATTCCACGTTGCTGTGGCTATATGTAGGCCGGCAGCTACAACTCCAATTGGACCCCTAGCCTGGGAACTTCTATATGCCGTGGGTGGGGCCCTAAAAGGCCAAAAAAAAAAAAAAAAAAAAAAAAAAGTACTAATAGTAAACTTTATAAAAATAAATTGCCTACATGCAAATTCCAACAGTAATTATTAACTACTTACGATCTAATGCAATTTTTTCAGTTCCATCTAAAGGATTAATAATTCCTGGAACAAGCTCTCCAAAAGACAAATGATCTATTCTGTGAGAAAAGTTGTAAGCTAAGAGGCAAAAAGTAAAACCAATTAGGTTGAGAAAGTAAATTATTCTAACTATATGTTACAGATTAGTTCACATTCTTACCTATTCTCAAATGAAAATTAACTAAAATCTGCTGGCATAATATTATTTAAAACCACATTATTTTAAGAAAAAAATGCGTACCAATATGCAGGAAATAAGTGTATACACGTAAGTAAATTCTGATAAAATGCTACACCTCAAATTTAATAATTATATACATATTAACGTCTAAGAAATAATATTACATCTCATCTTGATAACAAAAAAAATTAGTCTTTCCTAGTCCAAATCATCATATAGAAACAGGATTGTGTTGTTAGAAGACCTGGGATGATATGCATGAAATCAGTCAAATATATTTTAAATAAACACCATTGCTAAATGTGACCAAAATTATCTTTTAAGGAGTTCATTACTTGTCTTTGTTCTCTAAAGCAGACTTTAAAAACTAAGTTTTATGACAATCATTACATGAAACTAACTTGAATACTTTATATATGTGTGTGTAAATGTCAGTATTTAAATTTATATATTGAAACAAACTTTAAATGTATTCTCTTATGTGTAAAACTTCTGTGCTATAACTAAACAGAAATACAGGTGGCTTAAAAATAAGAGAAAACGGATTCAAGTCAGTAACTTGAATCATTTATTTTCTCCTTTAGATATCTTCTTTCAAAATAGCCTGCTTCCACTTGTACCTGCACTGAAAATTTTAAAATACACTTTTTTTTTTTTGCAAGGACATCATCTTCACAGAAAAAAATTTCAGAAACTGCTTACAGTCATGGTTGACAAGTGCTGCCAAGTGTGCATGACCTCGGGGATGTGGAATTGCCCTGAAAGGAGGAAAAAAAAGATTAACAACATTTTAAATATATAACTAAAATCAGAAAGGAGATCTTTCCTAAGTTATATAATTTTCTTAATATACAATAACATAATAATACACTTGGCCTACAATTTAAGTAGGTAAGTCTTTGGTCTCAGTAAAGCAATAAACTAGGGGTTGGCAAATGTTTTCTGTAAAGAGCCAGGCAGTAAATATTTTAGGTTTTGCTGGCCAAAATGCAAAACTGAAGATATTATGTAGTTACATAAGAAGAGAGAAAACAAAATTTCACAAATTTATTAATAAATTCAAAATGAATAGCAGCAATTGAGTACTTTCTTTTGAATCCAAGTATTTTCACTGGGAGATAATATTCTGCTTAAACAAGGTTTAGAATTGATATTCCTGGAGTTCCCGTCGTGGCGCAGTGGTTAACGAATCCGACTAGGAACCATAAGGTTGCGGGTTCGGTCCCTGCCCTTGCTCAGTGGGTTAACGATCTGGCGTTGCCGTGAGCTGTGGTGTAGGTCGCAGACGCGGCTCGGATCCCGCGTTGCTGTGGCTCTGGCGTAGGCCGGTGGCTACAGCTCCGATTCAACCCCTAGCCTGGGAACCTCCATATGCCGCGGGAGCGGCCCAAGAAATAGCAACAACAGCAACAACAACAACAGACAGACAAAAGACAAAAAAAAAAAAAAAAGAATTGATATTCCTTATTTTCAAAATCCCAGATCGAATAAGGGTAAGCTACAAACCAAATGCTTTTCCATTTGGCCTCTCTTATGAGGTATCACATGAAGAGAGAAGTGAAATAGAGGACAAAGGCCAAAATATAGAGGTTCATACAATATTTATCAAAGTTTCCCTGTTTCAGTTAGTTTTGGAGTAGGATGTTGTTTGTATCCAGCAGTGCAATAAAATTTTGTTAAATTTCTTTGAGCCAACTAGTATTTGTTGACTATATGATCCCAAGAAATTCTAAGATTCTCATCTATACACTGGGAATGGAGAGAGTGGGTTCTGACAATAATATCAAATAAAACATGAGTGTTAAGAAGAATGGGACAACAAAGACAAAGCAAATGCTTGATGTGGTCACTGTAAACACTGAAATAATTTTGCACAGAAGTCTAATGCTATCTCTGTATATTTAAAAAATCTCCAGCCATACTCTTTCTTGCTTTATGGCTTTTTCCTCAGCCTGGATGCCATTCTCTCTTTTGTATATAAAATTCCTAATCACCCATTAATGTTCAAAGGTTTCCCTCAGTAAAGCTCCACTGACTTGCAGAGTAGGTCAAGTACCATAATATATAGTTTCTTATCAGCTATAATTTTCTTTCATAGCTTAAACACAGCTGTAATGAAGTAACTCAACTGTTTAAAGTTCAGATTCCTCTCATAGAATGTCAGCATCATAAGGGCAAAAACCCCTTTTCTTTTTTCAGTTTCATCTTTAGTATCTAGCATGGTACTTTGCACATAACAAATACTCCAAAAGTGTCTTTTACAATGAAAAATTGTTGAACTCTGCAATTCTAGCAAGAAGGAAGGGAGGGAAGGAAAGAGGCAAAGAAAGAGGGAGGAGATAGAGAATCCATTTCTTCACTTGGAAATTTGCCAAATGTTTATTATATGCAGTTTCTGTGCTGGGTTCTGCTCATGAAGGTATGTGGTCTGATATTCTTCCATAAGTATTACCTAATTTAACTTTATCCTAGACACTAGTTTCTAACTACACTACTTATCTCAGGTGTGGTGTAGGCTGGCAGCTACAGCTCAGATTAGACCCCTAGCCTGGGAACCTCCATATGCCATGGGAGCGGCCTGAAAAGGCAAAAAGACCAAAAAAAAAAAAAAAAAAAAAAAAAAAAAAAACCAAAAAACTTATCTCAGGGATTTAGATTTTGATGAGGATAACCAAAAAGAAAAACAAAACTAAAACCTAATACCATCCAACAAAACAGCTTAATGAAATGTCCAGGAAAACTGGCTACTAAAATATGGCAGGTTGAAAGTTAATTCACATTTACCTACAGCTCACATTCTTTAATATATAAAATATGATATGACTTTTCCTTTTGAAGTAGTAGTTTTTAACATTAGTAGTCTTCTCTATCCTGAGGTCAAAGGCCTAAATATCAGTCTGAAGACATCAAGAATACACATTTCAAGCAGTCATTTAATGGTTAGTTATATGTAATTTCATTAGTGAAGAATTTCCTTTTAACCAAACTGCCAACTTGTCTAAAGTATTTTCGGAAGTGAAAAGAACATACTTGCCCACAGTTATGTGAAAATTCCCTGCTACTTTATTGACATACAGATGACCATGAATTCTGCAAGCATCTGGAGGCTGTGATGAATCATCCTCCCTGTACAACAAGAGATGCTACTGTGACTTACAGCACATTCAATATAGTCACTATCTTCTGGTGAGGAAATTTTGTAGAGGAGAAAGAAATCCCTTAAGATCAACTTTTAGGTAATGTTCTAAATGTCAAAGTAGAATAGCAATTTTTTGAAGTCTACACATTTATTTTAAAAAATACATGTACAAAATGGAAAAAATTACATAATTACTATATATATGTATATTTAAATTATACAAATTTAAAATTCCATGGTTCTTCATATTTAAACAAAAGACTAAGTCCAATGAGGGAAGAAAGATTAAAAGAATTATTAGTCCAATAAAGATATACTTTCATCATCTGGCACTTTAAAGGATAGGAAGAGACGGGAAAAACAATGTGAGATGGGGAGAGCATGCGACTTAATTTCAAATAGACAATTACTAAGCAAATGTAAAATATCTGTATGATTTTAAATTTATTTTTATACCATTTCCAAATATCAGCTCTTATAATCTATGAAAGAGAAAAAAAGTAAAATAAAACATGGAATTCCTAACAAAGCATATACAATCTCATAATGGTAAATTCCATTATTTCATTTTAAAAGAAAGCATCATACAATTTTATAGAAGGTATATCATATATACATAAAAGAGAAAAATTAAATGAAAATGAAAAATATTATTTGTGATAACCCTGATCAATATCGCAGGCTATAGATTTAAGGATAGAAAAGATTTATTCATCATACAGAAACATGAGATTCAGAGAATTAAACCAATACTAAAATTATATCGCTGCAAATTCTTAATGGTTGCACATTTAAAATATACATCTTGGAGTTCCCACCATGGCTCAGTGGTTAACGAATCCAACTAGGAACCATGAGGTTGCAGGTTTGATCCCTGGCCTCACTCAGTGGGTTAAGGATCCGGCATTGCCGTGAGCTGAGGTATAGGTTGCAGACACAGCTCAGATCCTGCGTTGCTGTGGCTGTGGTGTAGGCCAGCAGCTACAGCTCCAATTAGACCCCTAGCCTGGGAATCTCCATATATCATAGGAGTGGCCCTAGAAAAAGGCAAAAAAAAAAAAATACACATCTTACCTTGGTGGAAGTGCTGTTGATGCACTTTTAAAAGCACTTTTAAATATCACATCTTGAAGTGAATGTTCTTCTTGCAGTCTACTCTGAATTCGCTGCAGCATCCTACATATAAAACAAATAGTAGTTTAGAAACGCAGTAAGACAGAGAGAAAGCCAACACTATTTTAAAAACAAAAATGGGTAGCTGACATACCTAAGCCATTAAGTATTATTACAGAACTTCACTGTAAAATAAAGTACAAAGTTTTCTTGGTCATTTCCTTGAAAGTAAAGAAAAACTGGGGTAGTGTGGTTAGAGGCCCAACAGCTGGGCTTTTTAAGCCTTCCTGGTTCCATCTATAACAGATGTAAAACCGGGGTTACCAAGAAGGAGCTTCTGTTTACCTGAATATCGAAATTCATCTATCATGCATAGATAGAGCAATCACAAAATTCTTAGTTTTTGTCAAGCATTGACTATAGTGTTATAGACACAAAGAATGAGACAAATAAGGAACCACATAACAGACTTGAAGAACTTAAAGCAGGAGATTACTAAGGTAAAAATCCACCAGGCCACACTGACATTTAATATCACCAGATATCCGCCTGTTCCAAAGTAATCCAAATTTTATTCTATGACATGACCTTTCTAAAGAAAATAATATATTCTACCTACAGTTTTTAAAAAGAATATCGCATAGAAGGTATAGAATTACAGAGAACAAAGTACACATTTGAGTACCCATGCTTAGATTTTCTTTTTAAATATACTTAGCCACAAAAAACACATTAGATGCTGGAAGATTTTTTTTTTACAAAATTCTTATGTTTACAATAACTTATGAAATTACCTATTCTGAACCAAATCAAGAATATATTTCCCTTTAATATTTCTACTATTTTCAGCAATATATCTGTATCTTTAAATACAATCCTATTTTACCTTCAAGTCTATATTTTTAAACAATTAACATCCAAAGTTCTGTGCATCAGAGTTTAACTTTAGCAGAACAGGAGTTCCTGTCATGGCACAGAGAAAATGAATCTGACTAGGAACTATGAGGTTGCGGGTTCAATCCCGGGCCTCGCTCAGTGGGTTAAGGATCTGGTGTTGCTGTGATCTGTGGTGTAGGTTGCAGATGCGGCTTGGATCCCGAGTTGCTGTGGCTGTGCTGTGGCTGTAGCTGTAGTTCTGATACGACCCCTAGCCTGGGACCCTTGATATACCACAGGTGCAGTCCTAAAAAGCAAAAATAAAATAAATAAATAAATTTACCAGAACAAAATTTATACCCAGAGGGGAAGGAGGAATGAACAGATAAAACACAGAGGATTTTTAGGGCAGTAAAACTACAGGTTCTATAATAGTTGGTACATGTCATTATGGATTTGTTAAAACTCACATCGTATATGATACCAAGAGTGAAGAGGTGATACTGATGTGTCCATTGTGATGCACAAATCATAAGAAATGTACCCACTCCAACATGCGATGTTGATAATGGTAGAGATTGTAGATGAGTTGTAGGGGATATTTGCGACTTATGTACTTTTTACTCAATTTTGCTATGAACCTAAAACCACTCTCAAAAAGGCTTTAAAGATATATATAAATAACTTGAAAAAAAGATAAATATAGAAAGGAAGAGAAAGCAAATGTAAATCAGTTAATACTTCATATCCCATCACAATGATACAATAAACATTTTCTAAAAGTACAAGAGAGAGATAAAGAGAGATAATGATACAATAAACATTTTCTAAAAGTACAAGAGAGAGATAAAGTACAAGAGTACCACCTTCTAAGAACACTGTGTAAAACACTGCAATATAAAATAACATGTCATTTTTATACCACAAATTCGGTAGAAATAAAAAGCAGTAATCAAGAAGGCTATATCCAGAGTTTGAGATTTTACTACTATAGGGAAGAGATTCATTGGAATTCTAAATATTTCAAAAAAGCATAATAATTGAAAGAAAAATATCATCAAGTAAATTCAACATGTAAGGAACATTTTGGTATGCACATTATTCAGGTTGTTTGGCTTTGGTCTATTCAAGAGTATTTGTTTAAAAGCAGAACATTGTAATCTAGGAAGCTACAAGAAGCTAGATCCCATCTTCAGAATTATATGTACAAAGACTTAAAATCTTTAGATCTAATGCTAGCAAAAACTGAAACCTTCGTGTTTTTGTATGTCCTGTTCTTCCAGAGTTCAACTTCTAGTGCTGGGCAGAGGGAAAAGAGTTTGATGATACAAAACTGTGTGTGTGTGTATAACTTCTGCCTTAAATATACCAATAAATATTCAAGCTTATATATGAAGTAGAAAACTCTTACTATGGTAGAAAACATATAATTTTAATAGTAAAAATGCAATCTCTTCTCTCACATATTACTAGTCTTGACAATGAATGAAATTCCAGACAAAAGACTTCTCACTTTAATATTTCTGGATTAAAGTAATGTATTTCATCTCTGGATGGCTCTCTAATAAAAGAACTAAAAGTCCAGAGACACCTAATATTTAGTACCTTTGTTCAACTACATTCATTTCAAATTTAAAGACTGCCCCAAATGGCGAAAGTGAAAATTAAAAGAAAAGCATTCTTGAAATGTACATAGGGATTAGAGAGAAAAAAATCAAAAACGAAAAATGGGTAAAAAAAATTTTTTGTAATAATCTAAAATTAGGCATTGTCTTTTTAAAGCACAAAACGTAGCCTACACTACAAAGACAAAATGGTAAAGTAGAAGAACTAGAGCTCACCTCTCTCAGTCTCTCCCAGCAGGGGACAGACACCATAACGAACAAAACTATGATCTTGCAATCTGCAGAACTAAGCCTATAAAAAACACAGGTTAGAACCTACCCTGGGACCAGCTGGTCCCTGGCCCCTGGGTGATGAAAGGGGAGTGTACTGCTGGGACACACAACATCCTCTAGAGAAGGCCAATTCTCCAAGATGGAAAAACATAACTAAGCTACTATATATATAAGAACACAAATAGAAATTTAAACAAAATGAGATGATAATGAAGTATGTTCCAGACAAATAAAGAAGACAAAAGCCCCAGAACAACTAAGTGAAGTGGATAAAGGCAAACTACCCAAGAAAGATTTCTGAGTAATGATCATAAAGATAATCAAAGAACTCAAGAGAGGAGGAAGACATTACAAGAAGTTTTTTTAAACAAAGATTTAGGAAAAAATAAAGAACAATCAGAGTTGAAGAATATAGTAACTGATATGAAAAATATACTAGAAGGAATCAATAGCTGAATAAATGAGGCAGAAGAATGAATAAGTGAGCTGGAGGACAGAGTGATGAAAATCAAAGCCTCAGAAAATAATAAAGAAAAAAGAAAGGAGGAAAACTTAAAAGGCCACTGGAATAATGTCAAATGTACCAACATTTGCATTAGAGTGGTCCCAGAAGGAGATGAGAAAAAGAGATAAAGGGCCTGAGAAGATATTTGAAGAAATAATAGCTGAAAATTTCCCTAACATGGGAAAGGAAGCAATCACACAAGTCCAGGCACCACAGAGAGTACCTTACCGGAACAACCCAAGGAGGAACACACTAAAGCACATATAATTGAACTGACAAAAACTAAATATAAAAAGAAAATGTTAGAAGCAATGAGGGGAAAAACAACAAATAACATACAATGGAAGCCCTATAAAGTTATGACCTGATTTTTCAGCAGAAACTCTGTTGGCCAGAAGGGAGCAGCATGGTATATATAAAGTGATGAAAGGGGGAAAACCTATAACCAAGAATATCCTACCCAGCAAGTCTCTACATCAGATGCGAAGGAGAAAGGAAATGCTTTACAGACAAGCAAAAGAAAAAAGAATTTAATACCATCAAATCAGCTTTACAACAAATGCTAAGGGACTTCTCTAGGCGGAAAAAAAAAAAAAGAGCCTCATGTAGAGACAAGAAAATTATGAAATGAGAAAGCTCATCAGTAAAGGAAAACATACAGTAAAGGTAGAATATCATCCACATGTAAGTATGATATCCAAACCAATAATCATGAGGGGGGAAAAGTATAAAAGCAAGATATTTGAAATTAAAGGATCAGAAACTTAATCATGAATACACATACACACAGATAGATATATCAAAACCTCGTGGTAACTGCACACCAAAATTCTGTAACAGATATACACCATGTATATGCTGTCTACAAGAAACCCACTTCAGATCTAAGGATGCATATAGATGGAAAGTAACAGGATGGGAAAAGGTATTGCATACAAATGGAAATTAAAAGAAAACTGGAGTAGCTATACTCTTATCAGCAAAATAGATTTTAAAATAAAGACTGTCACAAGAGACAAAGTAGAACACTACAGGGAGTTCCTTGACGGCTCAGCAGGCTAAGGATCTGGCTTTATCACTGCTGTGACTCGGTTCACTGCTGTAACATAGTTTCAATCTCTTCTGCATGTCACAAGTGAAGCAAGGAAGGAAAAAAAAAAAAGACACTAACATAATGATCAAAGCATCAAAGAAGTATAACAATTTTAAATATGTATGTGCTCAACATAAGAACACCTCAACATACAAAGCAAATGTTAGCAGACATAAAAGGAGAAACTGACAGTAACAATAAGTGTAGGGAACTTTAGCACCTCCTTTACATCAATGAACAGATCATCCAGACAGAAAATCAATAAAGAAATATGAAGCCTTAAATGGTAAATTACACCAGATGGGCTTAGTCAACATTTACAGGGCATTCTATCTGAAAGCAGCAGAATATATACACACTCTTTTCAACTCCACATGGAATTTCCTCTATGATGGATCACATGCTAAGCCACAAAGCAAGCCATGCTAAATTAAAGAAAACTGAAATTGTTTCAAAAAACTTTTCCAATTACAGTGATATGAGAATATAAACCAACTACAAGGGAAAAAATGCGAAAAACACAAATGGGAGAGGCTAAAAAATCCTACTAATCAACCCATGGATCACCAAAGAAGTCAAAAAAGAAATAAAAAAATACCTAGAGACAAATGAAAATGAAAACACAGTAATCCAAAACCCATAGGATGGAGTTGCCATCATGGCTCAGCAGTAATGAACCCAACTAGTATCCATGAAGATGTGGGTTCAATCCCTGGCCTCCTTCATCAGATTAAGGACCTGCATTGCTGTGAGCTGTCATGTAGGTTGCAGGTGTGGCTCAGATCCTGTGTTGCTGTGGGTATGGTATAGGCCAGCAGCTATAGCTCTGATTTGACCCCTGGCCTGGGAACTTTCGTATGCTGTGGGTTTGACTCTAAAAAGCAAAAGCAAAACAAAAAACAAAAAATGAAACTTATGGATGCAGCAAAAGCTGTTCTAAGAGGGAAATTTATAGCAATACAAGCTTACCTCAAGAAAAAAGAAAAATCTGAAATAAATAACAGCAACTCAAGAAAGAAGAAGAAAAAAAAAAAAGATCCAAAGTAGTAGAAAGAAATAAATCATAAAGATCAGAGCAGAAATGAAAGAGAAACTAAAAAAAAAAAAAAAAAAAAAAAGAAAAGATGAATGAAACAAAAAGATAGTTCTTTGAAAAGATAAACCAAATTGATAAATCTTTAGCCAGACTCATCAAGAAAGGAGAGATCCCAAATCAATAAAATTAGAAATGAAAAAGAAGTTACTATCATAAGGAAACAGATACCAATAAAATGGACAATCTAGAAGAAATGGACAAATTCTTAGAAAGGTACAATCTGCCAAGGTTGAACAAAGAATAACTACGAAATATGAACAGACCAATAGAAGCACTTAAATTGAATCTGTGATTTAAAAACTCTCAACAACAAAGGTCCAAGACCAGAGAGCTTCACAGGTGAATTCTACCAAGCATTTAGAGAGGAGTTAACACCTATCCTGAAACTATTCCAAAAAACTGTAGAGCAATACTTCCAAACTCATTTTATGAGGCATCACTCTGATACCAAAACCAGATGAAGATATCACACACACAAAAAAAAATTACAAGACAGTATCACCAACAAACATAAATGAAAAAATCCTCAATGAAATAATAGCAAACCAACTCCAACAATAAATTAAAAAGATCAAATACCATGATCAAGTGAGATTTATCCCAGGGATGCAAGGATTTTTCAGTATCTGCAAATCAAGCAGTGTGATACACCACATAACAAATTAAAGAATAAACACCATAACATCCATAAACACCATAACAACCATAAACATCCCAAGAGCTTCAGAAAAAGCTTTATTTATTTAATTTTGTTTTAATTTTATGGTCATGCCTGCAGCATGTGAAAGTTCCCTGGTAAGAGACTAAATCTGAGCCGCAGCTGCAACCTATGTCACAGGTGTGGCAATGCCAGATCCATTAACCCATTGCACCAGGCCAGGGATCAAAACTGTGCCTTCACAGCAATCTAAGCTGCTGCAATCAGATTCTTAACCCACTTGTCACAGTTGGAAGCCCCAGAAAAAGCCTTTGACAAAATTCAACATCTATTTACGATAAACAGTCTCCAGAAAGTGGGCATAAAGGGAACCTACTTCAACAAAATAAAGGCCATTTATGACAAATGCATAGCTAAAATCATACATAATAGTGAAAGGCTGAAAGCATTTCAGAAAAGATCAGGAACAAGACAAAGATGTCCACTCTCACCATCTTTATTCAACATAGTTTTGGAAGTCCTAGCCACGGTAATCTAAGAAGAAATGAAAGTAATCCAAATTGTAAAAGAAGAAGTGAAAATGTCACTGTTTGTAAATGACATGATACTAGATATATAATATCCTAAAGACACTACCAGAAAACTACTAGAGCTCATCAATGAATTTGGTAAAGCTGCAGGATACAAAATGAATACACAGAAACCTCTTGCATACACTAACAACAAAAGGTCAGAAAGAGAAATTGAGGAAACAATCCCATATACAATTGCATCAGAAAGAATAAAAGAACTAGGTATAAATCTACCTAAGGAGGCAAAAGAACTATACCCTGAAAACTATAAGATACTGATGAAAGAAATCAAATATTACACAAACAGAAAGCTATACCAAGTTCTTGGATTGAAAGAATTAATACTGTCAAAATGACTATACTACCCAAGGCCTTCTACAGATTCCATGCAATCCCTATCAAGCTAAAAATGGCATTTTTCACAGAACTAGAACAAAAAAAATTTTTAATTTGTCAGGAAACACAAAAGACCCCAAATAACCAAAATGATCTTTTTTGGCCACACCCACAGCATATGGAACTTCCTGGATCAGGAATGGGACCCATGCCACGGAAGTGACCCAAGCCACCTCACTGACAATGTCGGATCCATAACCAGCTGAGCCACCAGGGAACTCTAGCCAAAGCAACCTTGAAAGGAATCAGGCTCCCTGACTTCAGTCTCTACTACAAAGCTACAGTGATCAAACTAGTATGGTACTGGAACAAAAACAGAAATATGCATCAGTGGAACAAGATAAAAAGCCCAGAAATAAACCCACGCACCTATGATCAATTAATCTACAACAAAGGAGCAAGAATATACAATGGAGAAAAGACCGCTTCTTCAATAAGTGATGTTGGGAAAAATGGACAGCTACATGTAAAAGAATGAAATCAGAACATTCCCTAAAACCACAAGCAAAAATAAACTCAAAATGGATTAAAAACCTAAATGTAAGACCAAATACCATAAAACTACTAGAGAAAATCAGGCAGAACACTCTCTGACATAAATCACAGCAATATCTTTTTGGATCACTTCATAGAGTAATGGAAATAAAAACAAAAATAAATTAAATGGGACCTAACTAAACTTAAAAGCTTTTGCACAGCAAAGAAAACCATAAACAAAATGAAAAGACAACCTACAGAATGGAAGAAAATATTTGCAAAAGATGCAACTGGCAAGTGAGCAATCTCCAAAATAGACAAACATCTCATGTAGCTTTATATTCAAAAAACAATTCAATCAAAAAATGGACAGATCTAAATAGACATTTCTCCAAAGAAGACAGACAGACCTCCAAAAAGCAAATGAAAAGATGCTCAACATCACCATTTCAAGTCAAAATGACAATGAGCTATCTATTCACACAGGTCAGAATGGTCATCCTGAAAAAGTCTACAAACAATACATGCTGGAGAGGATGTAGAGAAAAGGGACCCCTCCTACACTGTTGGTAGGAAGGTAAACTGGTGCAGCCACCATAAAGAACAGTACGGAGGTTCCTTAAAAAGTGAAAAACAGGAGTCCCTGTTGTGGCTCAGTGGGTTAAGAACCTGAAATTGTATCCGTGCAGATGCAGGTTTGATCCCTGGCATTGCTGAGTGGGTTAAGAATTCAGCGTTGCCACAAGCTAGTGTAGATCGCAAATGCAACCTGGATCCCACATTGCTGTGGCTGTGGTGTAAGGCCCAGCTGTAACTTCAATTCAACCCCTAGCACAGAAACTTTCATAAGCCTCAGGAGCAACCCTAAAAGGAAAAGAAAAAAAAAGCTAAAAATAGAGCTACAACATGATCCTGCAATTCTGCTCCTGGGGATATATCCAGAGAAAACCTAATTTGAAAAGATACATGCACTCCACTGTTCAAAGTAGCACTATTTACAACAGCCAAGATATGTAAGCAACATACGGACAGATGAATGGATAAAGAAGATGTGGTATATTTATACAATGCAATACTACTCAGCCATAAAAATGATGAAATAATGCCATCTGTAGCAACATGGATGGACTGAAGAGATTATCATACTAAATGAAGCCAGAGAAAGACAAATATCATATGACATCACTTACATGTGTAATCTAAAAAAAAAGGATACCAATAAACTTATTTACAAAACAGAAATACTCATAGACAAAAAAACAAACTTATAGTTACCAAAGGAGTTGGAGAAAGAAGGATAAATTAGGAGACTGGGATTAAAATGTGCACATTACTATATATAAATTAAACAATAATGTATTGTATATACAGCACAAGGAATTATGTATTTTATAATAACCTATAATGTAAGAGAATATAAAGGAAGAAAAAATACATATACATTAATGTATGACTGTATCCCTTTGCTCTATACCTAAAACAATAAAAATTTTTTAAAAAAGCATAACCTATAAGCAAAAACAGAGTAGAGGTACAGTAACCATTTACAACAAAGAAATAATATCTTTAATACACAAAGGATTCTTTAAGAAAAAACCCAAAACCAAGCAAAACGTGCACAGGGCATGATCAAACAGTTTCACACACATAAAAATATAACAGGAAAAAAAAAATCCACAGATTCATCAAGAAATGCTAACTAAAACAAGTGCAATACCAGTTTTTACCTATCAAATTAAGAAAAATTTTAAAAGTCTGATTATACCCTGTGTAGCTGGGGTTGTCCAGAAACAAGTGCTTTCATATAGTTTTGGAGTATATGAAACTATTTCAGAAATATCTGGCATTACCTATCAAAAATATTTTTTCAATTTTACTAAGATATAAGTGATATGCCACACTGTATAAGGTGTACAACATATGATTTGACAGATGGACATACTGTGAAATGATTACCATAATAAGTTCAGTTAACAACCACCAACCTCACCATTACAAAGTTTCTTTCCCTGTGATAAGAACTTATAGAAATACTGAATATCCTCTACAAGGGAAATTCTATTCTAGAAACTTTATATATGCATAGGTACACATACACATAAATTCACACAAGCACATAAGGAATATATTTATACATGCACACAAGGAATTAGATTCAAGAATTTTCATTAAGCATGTTTTTAATATTAGGATCCTGCAAGCAATCTAAATGCCCATTGATAAGGATCCAATTAAATGAATTAGTTTATCCATAAAATGTACCATATGTACTAAAGCGAGATGTCCAGGAGTTCCCATTGTGGCGCAGTGGTTAACGAATCCAACTAGGAACCATGAGGTTGTGGGTTTGATCCTTGGCCTTGCTCAGTGGGTTACGGATCTGGTGTTGCCATGAGCTGTGGTGAAGATCACAGATGTGGCTCAGATCCGATTAGACCCCTAGCCTGGGAACCTCCATATGCCACAGGAAGCGGCCCTAGAAAAGGCAAAAAGATAAAAAAAGAAAAAGAAAAGAAAAGAAAATGATGAGGAAGCTTTTACTTTATATTCTTTATATTCATATTTGATCATATATTGCTTTTAAAAATTTTTAAATGGTACAATTTTATTTTATTTTATTTTTTGTCTTTTGTATTTTTAGGGTCACAGCTGCGGCATATGGCGGTTCCTAGGTTAGGGGTCAAATCGGAGCAGTAGCCTCCTGGCCTACACCACAGCCACAGCAAGGCAGGATCCGAGGTAGGTCTGCAACCTACACTACAGCTCACGGCAACGCCAGATCCTGAACCCACTGAGCAGGCCAGGGATCAAACCCGTGTCCTCATGGATACTAGTCGGGTTCATTAACACTGAGAAAGGACAGGAACTTCGTAAATAGTACAATTTTAAAAGAAAATTAAATATATTTATGATTCAAAGTGCATTAGAGAAAAGGTTATATGACTTTCCTAGGTTCTGATAAAAATTTTTTAAATTGCAAAGATCATATTATATACTAAATTCTGCTAATAGTTCATCCAAAGAAATGCCTAGAGAAATGTTAATCTATCAACAATTTACAGTAGACAAAATAAAGCATGATCTAGATTTCTAGGGACCACAA
This sequence comes from Sus scrofa, assembly GCF_054392235.1. Taxonomy (NCBI): domain Eukaryota; kingdom Metazoa; phylum Chordata; class Mammalia; order Artiodactyla; family Suidae; genus Sus; species Sus scrofa. The sequence continues at coordinate 51,170,607 of NC_139387.1, read as the reverse complement.
TACTTTATTTTCTTATTACCTCTGCCACTCTTTTTGCTGTGGTGAAAGATCAAATATTGCCTGAAATAAAGGAAAACATAATCACTAAGTACAGTCAAATTCTCTTGGCTTTTATATCATAATTTTTAAAAATTTTCTTTGAGCAAGGAACAAACTTAAAGTGCCATTAAAAACAAGTATTCATAATTTACATTTAATCTTTCATAAGTCAAACTCAAAATCTTAAGTGATACTTTTATTCAAAAATAGCACAAAGAAATTTTACTAATTGCAAATATTTTTCTGTTATCTACATTTATAGGAATGGATTCAATGCAATCTATCATATGCACAAAATGGTATCTTGGGACTTAAAATCATTTAAATAATGCCAGCATAGAACTTAGGTATTTCTAAAAATAAAAAAACGAAAAAGACATTAGCTAAAATATATATGCAAGCATCCAAAGCCCATATTCTTGCCAGAAAAATACCATGATATAATCAATCACTTTTGAAATGAGCTAAACAATGGCACTGGATTTCCCAAACTACTAATCAAAAAAGAATAGTTCAAGAAATTTTATCACTATGCTGTTTCCTTAGCATTCTCTAAAAAATTTTAGAGGGTAAGTTCAAGATAATTACCTCCTCACAATTTAAAATAATTAAATTCTCATAATGGCTAAAGAAATAGAAAAATGAGGACACAAACTACAACATTTTAAAACATTTTAAATTAACATCCACTTATTGGAAATCTTCAAGAATTTATGTAAAGCACATATAAGGAAAACTAAATTGAGAAGAGAGCCCAACACATAGTTTATTTCATGGGATGGAAAAGTCCACGTAAGCAGCAAGTAAATCCCCAATGCTGAGTAACAGAGAAAACAGGTGATAAAAGGCAAGACACTTGAGGAAAAGACAGGCTCCATCCCAAGAACACTCTTAGGAGTTCAACCAAGTGCCAGAGACCACATCACACAGGGCATTCCACAGCAGTGTTAGTCACAGCTTATATGAGGCCTGGACAGTATTCTAAATAAGCAAAAATACTGCCACAGCTAGTTGCCAATGAGGACAGTCACACCAGTCAGTCAAAGAAAAAGAGAATTAACCTAGCTATATTTAACCTGTCAAAACAAACATAGAAAAAAGGAAATTTGGGGTATTCTGGTGAGCCACTCTGCCACCCTGAGCTCAACGTGACTTCCTCCTTTCTTTTCAAAAGCACCTGAAGTTCTAATTTTACTTCAAAGAAACAAAGCATATCTAAATTATACATCCATTTCCTTTCATCTAGTTCTGAAAAAAAAAGTGTGAGTGGGGAAGGGGGTGGGAACTGTCTATTTCAACTCTCAATCACTTAATTTGCCACTTATTTCTGCATCCTAAAGTTAAACAAGAAAATAGATATGTATACAGGTAGGCAGGTAGATAGATAAGAAGATTCATTAATTTGAAAGTGGTCAGTCTCAGGTACAAGATTTAATTTTCCTCTACAATGATACTTCCAAAAATAAGAAAAGTAAATTTTTCTAATTATTTCTCAATGAGATTTAATGTCACGAAGATAGAAAAAAAAAATGGAATGATCTACAATATATTAGAGTTGAAAGATAATCACTAAATTTTAACCTATAATGAAAGCATTGAAAAAAAGATTGATCCCATTGGACCAGGGCAAAGTTCAAAACATGCATCTGATGGAAAAACTGATAAAGATATTGAGCATAGCTTCATAAAATTCAACATCATTTGATAAGAATTTTAAAAAGCAGAAGTAAAAGCACTGATATGAACATCATTAAAGCAAACGAGCAGGCAAAAAAAACTTTTTTTACTTCAGATCATCAATACTACTGAGAAAAAAAATAATTAGAGAATCCACACATGGATATATAGGTAAAATATTTAAAAGAAAAAAAGCATTTAAGTAGACAAATATGTTACCTACAAAGGAAAAAAAAAAAAAATGTGCCAGAAGGCAATAAAGGAATATCTATAAAGTTTTGAGTGCAAACAACCGTAACAGCAAGAATTTTATCCTCAGCCAACCTTATATTTTAAAGAACAGAATGACATAAAACACAACCTACAAAGTCCTCACAAAATGATAAATAAAGAAACTAAGAACGGTAGAAAAAAGGAATAAAATGCAAAGTTGAATAATTATTTCTAAACTAGTAATGAAATGTAATGCATATGTTGATATGTCTAATAATAATCATCTTGATCTAAATTTCCAGATAATAGTTTAATATACAATAACATGGTACCTGAATTTTGTAAGATACCTAACTTCCCAAAAAATTGTGATAATTTTATGAGTGAGAATACAGGAGTTAGGAAGTAGAGAGGTTCAGAGCAGCAATAACCAAAGTTACTTTTTCTTTAGAAATTTCTATTTTAAAATGAAGTGTGTACATCAAAAGTTATATACTTTGTTGCTATAAGCTAAAATAATTTGGTAATCAAAGCAGACCTAAGGGCTTCCTTTTTAATCCTCCACACATTCAGTTAATTCTAATCCTCCTAAATCACCTTTAACTTCACTTTGCAATATTGTTTAAAGAGGGTTCAAAAAACCAGCTTTTGGTTTCACTTATCTTTTCTATTGTTTTCTTAGTCTCTATTTCATTTATTTCTGCTCTGATCTTTATGATTTCTTTCCTTCTACTCAGTCGCCACTTGTTTGTGGTTTCAGGGGTTTTTTTGTCTGTTTGTTTTTTGCAGCTTTTTTGTCATTGATTTCTAATCTTATATAGCACTGTAGTCGGAAAAGATGTTTGATATGATTTCAATTTTCTTAAATTGATTGAGGCTTGATTTGTGGCCCAGAATGTGATCTGTCCTTAAGAACATTCCCTGTGTACTTGAGAAGAATGTGCATTCAGCTGCCTTCAGATGGAATGTTCTGACCATTTTGTCTAATATGTCATTTAAGGCCTCTGTTTCTTTTAACAACTTTCTGGATGAATGATCTGTCCATTGTGTAGGTGGGGTGCTAAAGTTCCCAATTATTGTGTTATTGTAGTTTTCTCCTTTTATGTCTGCTAACATTTGCTTTCTATATTCAGGTGCTCCTATGCTGGGTGCCCATATATTTATAACTGTTATAGCTTCTTGGATTGATTCTTTGATCATTATATAATATCTCTTATAAAAGTCTTTATTTTAAAGTTTATTTTTTCTCAGAATGAATGTTACTACTCCAGCTTTTTTTATTTCGATTTGCATGGAATATCTTTTTTCATCCTCTTACTTTCAGTCTATATGTGTTCCCAAAACTGAAGTGGATGGATCTGTTGTAGAGAGTATAGTCATGTGCCTTTTTTTTGTATCCATTCAGCCAGTCTAGGTCTTTTGGTTGGAGCATTTAATCCACTTACATTTAAGGTAATTATTGATAAGTATGTCCTTACTGCCATTTTGGTAACTGTTTTGAATTTGGTTTTGTTGACCTTTTATCTTCCCTTCTATTGTTCCATTTTCTTTTGGTTTGATGATTTATCTTTAGTGTTGTGCTTGAATTTCTTTTTCTTATTTATTTGTATATCTACCATACATTTTTGGTTTGTGGCTGCCATGTTTTGATAAATTGATAAATCCTTAGGACAAACTCATAAAGGCAAAAAGGGAGTAGACTCATCAAAAAATTAAAAATGAAAAAGGAGAGGTTACAATGGACATCATAGAAATACAAAGGATTGTACGAGACTACTACAAGCAATTATATGCCAGTAAAATGGACAAACTAGAAGAAATGGACACATTTTTAGAAAAGAACAATATTCTAAGACTGAATCAGGAAGAAATAGAAAATAGGAATGGACCAGTCACATCTTTTCTGAAATTAAAAGATGTGACTAAAAAACTTCAAAAAATAAAAGTCCAGGACAAGATGGCTTCATAGGCAAATTCTACCAAACATTTAGAGAAGTGCTAATACCTATCTTTCTTTAACTATTCCAAAAAATTGCAGAGGAAGAAACATTCCCAAACTCTTTCTATGAGGCTACCATCACCCTGAGAGCAAAACCAGACAAAGATATCACAAAAAAGTGAAAATTATAGGCCAATATCATTTATTAATGTAGATGCAAAAATCTTCAACAAAATACTAGCAAACTAAATCCAACAATTCATTAACAGGATTATACACCATGATCAAGTGGGATTTATTCAAGGGATGCAAGGATTTCTCAATATCTGCAAATCAGTGTGATAATGATAAATAAAAGAATAAATAAATAAAAGAATAAAATAAATAAAAGAATAAAAACCGTATGATCATCTCAATAGATGCAGGAAAAGCTTTTGACAAAGTCCAACACCCATTTATGATAAAAACCTTCCAGAAAGTGGGCATAGAGGGAACCAACCACAATATAGGTCATATATGACAAACCCACAGCTAACATCATTCTCAACAGAGAAAAGCTAAAAAAATTTCTGCTAAGATCAGGAATAGGACAAGGATGTCCACTCTTGCCACTTTTTTTTTTTTTTTAGGGCCATACCTGTGGTATACAGAGGTTCCCAGTCTAGGAGTCGAATCAGACTGCAACAGCCGGTCTATAACACAAGCCACAGCAATGGAGGATCTAAAGCCATGTCTGCAATCTACATCACAACTCATAGCAATGCCAGATCCTTAATCCACTGAGCAAGACCAGGGGATCATACCTGCATCTTCCCAGATACTAGTCAGGTTCATTACCACTGAGCCCCAACTGGAACTCCCTCTCTTGCTGTTTCTATTCAACATAGTTTTGAAAGTCCTAGCCACAGCATTCAGAGAAGAAAAATGAATCCAAATTGGAAAAGAAATAAAATGATCAGTTTGCAGACGACATGATAGAAAATCCTAAAGATGCTATGAGAAAACTACTAGAGCTCATCAATGAATTCAGTACAGTTGCAAGATACAAAATTAATACACAGAAATCTCTTGCATTCCTAAATACTAGCAACAAAAGATCAGAAAGAGAAGTTAAGGAAACAATTCCATTTAACACTTCAACAACAACCAAAAAAAAATATCTAGGGCTAAACCTCCCTAAGGAGGCAAAAGATCTGTACTCTGAAAACCATAAGTCACTGATCAAAGAAATCGAAGATGACATAGATGGAAGACATAACCATGCTTTTGGAGTAGAAGAATCAATACTGTCAAAATGACTATACTACCCAAGGCAATCTACAGATTCAGTACAATTCCTATTGAATTACCAATGGCATTTTTCACAGAACTAGAACAAAATTTGTTTAAATTTGTATGGAAACACAAAAGACCCCAAATAGCCAAAGCAATTCTGAGAAAGGAAAAATGGAGCTGGAGGAATCAGGCTCCCTGACTTCAGACTATACTACAAAGCTATAGCCATCAGAACATTATGGTACTGGCACAAAAACAGATATATAGAATAGTGGAACAGAATAAAAAGTACAGAAATAAACCCATGCACATGCACTAATGGTCAACTGATCTATGAGAAAGGAGGCAAGAATATGCAATGGATCAAAGAAAGTCTCTTCAATAAGTGGTGTGGGGAAAACTAGACAGCTACATGTAAAAAAATGAAGTTAAGACACTCTAGGAGTTCCTGTCATGGCTCAACCCACTGAGGACCCAAGAGTTTCTCTTTGAGGCCACAGGTTTGATCCCTGGCCTCTCTCAGTGGGTTAAGGATCCAGCACTGTTGTAAGAGGAGCACAGTTCACAGATGCAGCTCAAATCCAGTATTGCCATGGTTGTGGTGGAGGCCTCAGATGAAGTTCCAATTTAATCCCTGGCCCAGGAATTTCTATATGCTGCAGATGTAGCTGTAAAAAGAGAAAAACAAAACAAAACTCTCTCTAGCACCATACACAAAAATAAACTCAAAATGAATTAAAGACCTATATATAAGACCAGATACTATAAAGCTCTTAGAAAAAAACATAGGCAGAACACTGACATAAATTGCAACAATATCTTTTTAGATCTACCTCCTCGAATAATGAAAAAAATAAAAAATAAACCAATGGAACCTAATTAAACTTGTAGGTTTTTGCAAAAGAAACCATAAACAAAACAAAGAAAACTCACAGAATGGAAGAAATTATTTGCAAATGAAGCAACTGACAAGGAATTACTATCCAAAATATACAAACAACTCCCACAGCTCATTATTAAAAAACAAACAACCCAATTTAAAAAATGAACAGAAGATCTCAATAGACATTTCTCCAATGAAGACATACAGATGGCCAAAAAAACATATGAAAAGATGCTCAACATCACTAATTACTGGAGAAATGAAATCAAAACTACAGTGAGGTATCACCTTACGCCAGTCAGAATGGCCACCATCAAAAAGTGTATAAACAATAAATGCTGGAGAGGGTGAAGAGAAAAAAGAACGCTCCTACACTGCTGGTGGGAATGTACACTGGTACAACCACTATAAAAAAAAAAAAGTATGGAGTTCCTCAAAAAACTAAAAACAGAACTACCATATGATCCATCAATCCCACTCCTGGGCATCTATCCAGAGAAAACCACAATCCAAAAAGATGCATGCACCCCAATGTTCACTGCAGCACTCTTTACAATAGCCAAGCCATAGAAGCAATCTAAATGTCCCTCAACAGAGGAAGGGATAAAGAAGAGTTGATACATATATACAATGGAATCTTAGACACAAAAAAAAAAGAATAAAATAATGCCACTTGCAGCAATGGATGGACACTGAGATTATCATACTAAGTGAAATGAATCAAAGACAAATATCGTATGGTATCACTTATTTGTGCAATCTTAAAAAAAAAAAAAAGGATACAAATGAACTTATTTTTGGAAAGAAACAGACTCATAGGCTTTTAAAACAAATTTATGGTTACCAGAAGGGACAGGAGGTAGCAAGGATGTATTGGAGGTTTAGCACTGCCATATGCACACTGGTATATGACATGACTGGCCTACAGAGACTTGCTGTGTAGCACAGGGAACTCTCCCCAATATTCTGTGATACTCTATATGTGAAAATAATCTGAAAAAAGAATGAATTCTGTATAGCTGAATCATTTCGTTGCACAGAAGAAATTATCACAACACTGTAAATCAACTACACTTCAAGAAAATTTAAAAGGTAGATGGTTCACTACTATCACTGGTAAAACAACTCAAGAATACATTGGTAAACATAAGTACCACAATGCCAACAGAGCAGTCAGCAACTCAAAGTAGCTAGGAGTTCAATGCTTTGTTCTTTAAAGGTTCTTAGTTCTGATCATGACTTCTTATTACCTACCCTTATAATGTGAGTGCCACTAATGTGATGTTCTTTTCTGGTAAATAATTTTTATTTACACACAACCTGTACTTATTGAAAACAATAAGAGAATGTCAGTATTTCCCTAACTCTGGGAAATGGCAGTGTGAAGCAAAGAGAAAGAAGTGAATGCATATGAAATGTCTCCTCTTAGATACTGCTTCATACTTGATTTGAGAAATACAGCTCAAACATTTGTAAAAACTCACATTTGATAAAAGTAAAATACGAATAGAACAAAGAATTTCCAAATCATTAGAAGAAGAAAATTTCATCACTATAGCAACTATATAAAAGAGAAAAGGAAACTTAGAAATCATTGACAAAAAATAAAAATAAGCTATAGCAGCTTATCCAGAAAGTTAACAATGGTCATCTCAAGGCTTTAGTATCAGAAACAACTTTCTTCTTCCCCCTAAAGGCTTACACAGAATACAGATTTCTTTCGAATTAAGAATACATATTTAAAAAAAAAAAGCTCAGACAGAATTAAAAGCAATTATCAAAACTTTCTTCGAGGGAACAATTTTTGAAAGCACACTTAAAAAGAACATGTGAATCAAACTTACTGGTTCATAAACTAGACCATCTGTAGATGCAACCATTGTTTCTGCTAAATCCAATACATCTGCTCCAACATCTGTATTAAAAAAAATTAAAGTTTTATATTCTATATTCACAGCCAAACTATATCTGATTGATATAAACTAACAAATTAAGATGACTAATAGAGGAGTTCCCTTGTGACACAGGAGTTTAAGGATCCAGCACTGTCACTGCAGCAGCCCAGGTCACTGCTGTGGCATGGGTTTGATCCCTGACCCAGGAATTTCCACATGCTCAGACATGGCTGAAAAGAAAAAACAAAAAAGATAACTAAGAGAAAACTCACAAATAATGTAGAATCACTTTTCCTATGCTGCTTGTAAGTTAAAACAGTAGCATCATACAGTTTGGGTGGAGCTATTTCCAAAAATTAATAATGCTTTTTCTACTTCTTCCCAGTAAAAAAGATGACTTGGAATCTCACAGTAAAAATGCATAAACTTGGAGTTCTCTTGTGTTACAGTAGGTTAAGGATCAGTGTTGTCACTCTAGCGGCCTGGGATGCCTCTATGGCACAGGTTTGATCCCTGCTGGGAGAACTTCCACATGTCGTGGGCAAAACCAAAAAAAAAAAAAAAAAAAAAAAAAAAAAGAGCATGAACTCTACTGAAGAGCTTTGTAAAAACTGGCAAGAACCTAATCATAATTACTAAATTATTTACATAATTACTAATATTGCTGAACAATATTAATTACAAGGCTTATTTTTTGAGATTAAGAGAAATCTTAAGGCAAAGCTGTTAGTTGGTGACTTTTAAAAAAATCAAAAAATAGGAAAAATTTATTTTGAAAAGGCTAAAACTTGGTTTTCAAACATCTAAAATAATGCAAAATATGATACTCAGGATTAATGCTAACTCAAAGTTTAGACAAAAAGTATTTATTTTCTCTTAAAATTATGAACATAAGGAAAAATAAATGGAAAAGGAAGAGAAATTTAAGATTGTTCTTAGATGAAATCTCCTAGAAATTAATCTCCTTAATTGGAGAAAATAATTTCACATTTGAAAAAATTTTGTCTGAACTAATGAAATTTTGGTCTCTACTTTTCAGGTAGTAATTTAAGATACAGTTTCCTCATTTTTGAGAGCAATACTGATTCAAACATTATCTACCTGGCATATTAATACTTTATCATACTTCTACCGGTATAATTAAAATGAAGTCAGTGAAAAAAACAGAAAAAGAGTGACATCACTGTTAACTTAAAAGACTTGAATCTGTATTTTAATATGCAAAAGTAAAGGGTAGTAAACTGAAACAGTGAAACAAGACATGCGTGTGGAAGTGGGTGTAAAAATTGGTACTCCAAACAAAAAAAGAAATAAAGGATATACCTAAACTAGAACTTTGACTTATAAGAATTTCCTCTAATTTTCTTTCATTTTAATTATAGGGAAGAAATTAAACACTATTAGCTAGGGAAAAATAACTTTCATTCTTAAATGCAAACACAATAATAGTACTTTAAGATATCATAAAGGAAAACTAAAGTTAAAACAACCACTGGTTTTTATTTTTTACTAGCAATCATTTAAACCATAAACTATGTATGCATTCATCAAGATATACTTACATTGACACTTCATGGCAACAGTAATATCTATATTGATTCTCAATTTGCTAAAAGACAAAAAAGAAATATTAATACTTACCAATTTATCAACAAAACATGAGAAATATAAATCAATTGATCTATGAAAAGCTAGGACTTTATACAGAATGAAATATGTCAATAAGATCCTGGATGGCACTTCAGGAGCTTCTGTCATAGTTCAGTGATTAACAAACCTGACTAGTAACCATGAGGTTGTAGGTTCGATCCCTGGCCTCACTCATGCAGTATCACATGGCCAAAACAGGCACTTTAAAAGTAAAAATTTTATTTTATAATTATTTGAAAAAGCTTTTTTTTTTTTCTTTTTTGTCTTTTGCCTTTTCTTGAGCCGCTCCCATAGCATATGGAGGTTCCCAGGCTAGGGGTCCAATCGGAGCTGTAGCCACCGGCCTACACCAGAGCCATAGCAATGCGGGATCCGAGCCGCATCTGCAACCTACACCACAGCTCACGGCAACGCCGGATTGTTAACCCACTGAGCAAGGCCAGGGATCGAACCCACAACCTCATGGTTCCTAGTTGGATTCATTAACCACTGCGGCACGATGGGAACTCCCTTGAAAAGCTTTCTGATTTGACAAGTTTTTAACAAGTGTCCTTTAATTAATTCTATAATTAATAACTAGAAGCAACTCAGAAAAAAGTCTTAATCTCTGTTTACATAAAGCTAATAGAGACTACTCCATTAAAGAATGTAAAACTTTAAAATGAAGAGTTAGGAAAGTCTTTTCTCCCCTATTTATCAAATAACATACATCAAGCATTATCATCTTTATTCTTAATCATGCATTCATAAAGTTGGTAAGCTTCAGTTTTGCAGAACTATCAAACTTTTTTTCACTCTAATAATTTTCATCTGCTTTCAATAGGGAGTACAGATTTTCAGAGCTTAATAGAGTCTTAAAAGTTGTCCAGAGTTCAAATGTGTGCCCCAAATAAATAACCCTGGGGTTTAGGCTCAGGATATATTATAGGAACGAGAGGATGAGGCCACGTAGACAGGCTTCTGGGCAACTCTACTACACACTTCCGTGGTGAACTACATATGACTTCATTTGTAAAGAATAAAAAATGTTTAATTGGTGCTAAAAAATATATTAAAAAAAAGAAAATCAATTCCTTAAAAAGGAATGTACCAAGAAAAATTTTGATGTTACAGATGAAGAACCTGAGGCCCAAAAGAAGTCAGTTTTATGACCTGCCCAAGGTTACACAACAACTTTTACAAAGGTTGACTGATTTATAGTTCTCACAGACCTGATAAGGAAAATACTATAATTATTATCCCTATTTTACAAAAAAAGGAAACAGAAGCACATGGAGATATAGATTTAAGTTCCCTATATACCTAGTGAATAGAAGAGCTGAGATTGAAATTGAGAAGTAAATGTTTCCTACTATCCTGTGCAATCTTAATATTATAAAAATATTATGTTTAATCAATTAAAAAGTCCAAACAATACAAATAAATTAAAGTATATTTTGTCTCCTAATTAAGGTATTAATATTTTCAAAGATTTAAAAAGTGGTGTTGCCAGTCAGAATGGCCATCATTAACAAGACAATAAATAACAAATGCTGGAGAGGGTGTGGAGAAAGGTACCCTCCTTCACTGGTGGGGGGAATGTACATTGGTACAACCACTAGAGAAAACAGTATGGAGGTACCTCAGAAAACTAAATATAGAACTACCATATGATTCAGCAATCCCACTCCTGGGCATATATCCAGACAAGATTTTCATTGAAAAAGATAGATGCAGCACATCCAATATGTTCATTGCAGCACTATTCACAATAGCCAAGACATGGAAACAACCTCAATATCCATCTGTGGGTGACTGGATTAAGAAAATGTAGTATGTGAACACAATGGAATACTACTCAGCCATAAAAAAGAACAAAATATTGCCATTTGCAGCAACATGGATGGAACTAGAGAATCTCATACTAAGTGAAGTAAGTCAGAAAAAGGAAGACAAATACTATATAATATCACTTATATCTGGAATCTAATACATGGCACAAATGAACCTATCTATAGAAAAAAAAACAAACTCAGGGACTTGGAGAAACAGACTTTGGTTTCTGAGGGAGAGGGAGAGGGGCAGACTGGGTGTTTGGGGTCAGTAGATACAAACTACTGCACTTGAAGTGGATAAGCAATGAGATCCTGCTATACAGCACAGGAAACAATTCTTTAGTCACTTGTGACAGAACATGATAGAGGATAACGTGAGTAAAAGAATGTGTGTATATAAATACATATACACACATACATATATACACATACACATATGTATGACTGGGTCACTTTGCTGTATAGCAGAAATTGAAAGAACACTGTAAGTCAACCATAATAGAAAAAATAAAAATCTTAAGTAAAAAATAAAAAATATTGTTTAGCTTAAAAGATTAGATATAATTTACAAAAATCAAGTTATAAGTGTATATAATTTTATTTTCCAGTTTTTACAGATCAGTAAGATATTTAATAAACAATTTCAAAACATTAAACAATTTCCACCATTTCAACCTCTAAGGAAAAACATTACGTTTTAACCTTTTTAAACAAATCCATATTCAATCTGAGAACCTCTTCTGCAAAATTTAACCATTACTCAAATGATTCTAAAATGTTTCACCAAATGCATACAATTAATGAGAAATTTACAGGACTATTTCTTTAGAATTAAAATAAACCAGGTATAAATTATTTGACTTCTCTTTTATGATATATTATCTTCACAGCAATTTCAATCTAAAGGCACTTCAAAAAAAAATATTTACCTAGAAAAATCCTTGTCTACTTCATATTCATACTTCATCCATGTATCTTGATATACTGAAAATTCCATTATAGTTAATAAAGCCATAGTGGTAAATGCTATTAGAGAAACTGAGAAACCAACAAAAAAGAAAGCATTAAAACAATTTTTGATAAGGAAACAGGAAACCATTTTAAGTGAGATAAAAACTAGCAAAGAATGCCCTAAAATGACTGCCATGTGAATGAATACTTTATATAATATTCTTGAAATATTCATTATAGATTTTTTTTCCCTAAAACAGCTCAAAATAAAGATTTAATGAGTATAAACATGAAAACAAACATTTGCACTATTGAGAAAGCATTTTATTTCTTCAGCATTAAGGACATCTTTCACTAAATAGATTTGCCAAAACTTTACCTTCTTATATATTAAAGTGTCATAGATATGATAAATGATTAAAGTAAGCTTAAGTTTCACAATACAGATTTGATAGTAGTCCCCTCAGAATTAAAAATGTATTCATGCCTGTAGTTCAATTAAAAACACAAAACAAGAGTTCCCGTCGTGGAGTAGTGGTTAACGAACCAGACTAGGAACAATGAGGTTGCTCGTTCGATCCCTGTCCTCACTCAGTGGGTTGAGGATCCGGCGTTGCCGTGAGCTGTGGTGTAGGTTGCAGACGTGGCTCGATCCCGTGTTGCTCTGGCTCTGGCTTAGGCCAGTGGCTACAGTTCCAATTAGACCCCTAACCTGGGAACCTCCATACAGTGCAGGTGCAGCCCTAGAAAAGACCAAAAAATAAATAAATAAATAAAAACACCAAACAAAAAACTAGCCTAATTTCTTAGCTCCTGAGAAGTCACACAATCTGTGTGCCAGAAACTCAAACATGTCCAAATCTCAAATAAAACATATCTACTTTGAAATCTCCTAAATATTTCACTTCATTTTATAAAAGCAAGTAAAAGATATGACAGAAAAGAACCACCATACTGTAACAAAATACACTTATAATGGATTGTGCAACAAGAACTCGTACTATTTTCATTAACAAAATGTAATTACAAGAGATTAGAAATAGTAATTTATTACACTTTACCAAATGAAATGTAAATCCTATATAAAATATTTTATTAGCTCTTCAGAGAGAAATAAATAACAGTAAATACTCTTATAGTTGCATATCTTCTTCTATTTCATTATTTTTCTTTTATTTAACAAATACTCCTATCTGTACCAGGTACTATTCTAAGCATTTTATAAATATTAACTTAATTATTATTGCAACTCGACTAGGTGAATACTGATATTCCTATTTTGTGAAAGAAATAAACTAAAGCATAGACGACAGATTGAGTAAATTCCTCAAGGTCAACAGTTAGGAAAGGTCAGAGGTGGAATTTAAATCCAGACAGTCTGACTCCAAAGTCTAAGCTCTTAAGTGTTACCCCACACTCTCTTCAGTAATGTGAAATTTAAGAATTTTTACTGTAACGTCTAAATTAATTTATTCTTCGCATTCTCGTTGTAGCTTGGCAGGTTAAGAACCTGATTTACTGTCCTGAAGATGAGGGTTCAATCCCTGGCCTTGCTCAGTGAGTTAGGGATCTAGTGTTGCTGTTAACTGTGGTATAAGTTGCAGATGTGGCTTGGATCCAGTGTTGCTGTGGCACAGGTCTGCAGCTGCAGCTCTGATTTGACCCCTGGCCCAGGAACTTCCATATGCCATAGGTGCGGCTATAAAAAAATACAAATAAAAATAAAAAATAAAAAAAGAATTGATTTATTCTAAACCAAAAAAGACTGAGGCAGTTTTCAGCATTAAATAACCTCAATTCTAATATATACAATAATCTTGTTAATATAAGTATACATAACTCAAGAGCACTAAAGCAGTAAAATGGGATTAATTTGTTCAGTAATGTTTTAACAAACATTGCTAAATGCACAGACTGCACTGGGTTGGATGCCAAAGAGAATATGTATAAGAAAAAAACTAAGACAAACAGTGGGACATGAGGACAGACCAGCTATGAAGCTACTGCATAGTTCTTCACTGATGAGTTCTTCCTCATGACTACATTTTTGTTTGTTGTTGCTTGGATCACTCAGAAGTTGCACTTACTGCAGGAGTTTTCATTTGAAGTGATACTCACCTGTACCCCCACTGGCTGAAGTCTCTACATAGCTGTCAGGAACCTTTGGAAAGGCATCCAACTCTTTCACCAAACTTAAGGTTTTCTTCCGATTCAGTCGCCTCATCTTCAGGAAAACCTTCTTCTTCTTCTTTCATATAGTCATGCTAAGAAATAAAAAATAAGTAAATTAATACTTTAAAAAGATTCTTTTTTTTTTCTTTCATTTCTTTTCTTTTTAGATAACCGAAAAATATCCTTGGAACAACTTAACATTCTTATTTCTCTTTGAGAAAAAAAAAGCTTAATAACTTATCAACATCTCTCCTTTCACTGTTCCCACCCTGAAAAAAAGTACTAATGAAAGGCAATTTACACACAAAAACACATAAAACAGTCAGGGGCAAATGTGAATTCAATCACATTTGCCAATATTTAAATATACAAATTAATACATAGTTTTTCTCCTATTAACAAAATACATAAAAATAATATATTCCCATTAATAGATGATAATGAAGTAATGAAATAGGCATGCTCATATATTGCTAACAAGAATATAAATATTCACCACTCCTCTTTTGATTTTAGGAATGTACACTAAGGAAAAAAATCTGGGTTGTGCACAAAAATTTAACTGTGAGGGTATTTCTTGTATGGTCATTTCAAAATACTGAAGATAGAAACAAATTTCTCATATCCAGTATTCTGAATCTATGTAAACACTGAAAAAGTATTATTTACAAATTACTTGCTATTCTCTTTTTGATCAGTATGGCAACTACATCTAAAATATGTTAGCCATCCTGGAGTTCCCATCATGACTCAGTGGGAAACAAATCTCACTAGTACCCACGAGGATGCAGGTTCAATCCCTAGCCTTGCTCAGTGGGTTAAGGACCGGCATTGCCGTGAGCTTGGTGTAGGTCGCAGACACAGCTGGGATACTGCGTTGCTATGGCTGTGGTGTAGGCCAGTGGCTAAAGCTCCAATTTGACCCTAGCTTGGGAACCTCCATGTGCCATGGGCGCAGCCCTAAAAAGACCAAAAAATAAAAATAAAATAAAAATTAAATTAAATGTTAGCCATAAAATAACTGAAATCTCAAAGATTTATATAATTTTATAAGACTGACTTATATAAATAATATTATAGGTAATAATACAAGCATTATCAGAAATCAAAGTTGTATTCATAAAATCAAAACATACTAGCAGAATAAGTCAAATAGCTGCATAAGTCATTAAAAGAAAGTCTCTAGAAGGCAGACTTGTCTGCAATCTAAGTAGGATTAATACAGAAAGAACAGACCACAGAGCATTCATGGAGAAAAAGGAGACTCGGGGAAGTAAAAACTGTTAGTAATCACAAACCAAAAAGAGAGCAGACCCTAACCAGGGGTACTAATAATCCATCCATGAAGGAGTTATTGCCCTAAAGTGAAGCTGAATGCATTAGTAGGTTGATTTCATTTGCCATTATAAACATTCAACAACCACCTCTTGCTTGACTCCATGCTCAAAAGTGGCCATCAGGTTATAATTTTGCTTCTCATGTATATAATTTTCCTAAGGGGGGAAAAAAAAAGACAAAAAGGATAGCAGTATCTGATCTGACAGTTATAAAACTATTTTCATTTGTAAATTAAGCTTCTGAGTGTTTAAGCATAAGCCATGCTCCTCAAGTTTGTTCAACTCCATAATCAATTTATTTTCTGTACCTGCTTATCAAACTGAACCTTCTTCCATCTTTCAATTTCTACTCAACTTTCTTACAGGAGTTAAATAATAAATATGTTAAAGCCTTTTATGTTTAAAACAAAAGTCTCCACTTATGTTCAAGTCCAACTCCAATTATAGATCTCTGGCTATATTCCTACAGCCAAACTTAAAATGAGTTGACCCTCTTCATACACTGAGATGAATTCCTCTGCTCTCAACTAAATTTGCTCTCAGCAAGGGTATTAACAACTTCCTTAGCACCAATCCAAAGGATACTTTTTAGGCCTTATTCAATTTTGCTTCAGAGAAAATGCATTTTCTCACTTGTTTA
This sequence comes from Sus scrofa, assembly GCF_054392235.1. Taxonomy (NCBI): domain Eukaryota; kingdom Metazoa; phylum Chordata; class Mammalia; order Artiodactyla; family Suidae; genus Sus; species Sus scrofa. Next base: position 51,154,122 of record NC_139387.1, on the reverse strand, counting down.
TCACTTCTTTTTCTTTTGGAAACAATCTCTTACCTTGTCTTAAACAGTATTATACTCCTGAGTGTCATTCTACCTCTAAGCACTTCTTCAGCTTATTTTGCAGATTCTTCTTCCTCTCAGATTCTGCACCAGGCTATCCACCAAACCTCCACACTTTCCCCAAGTAATCTACTATCCCTTCCATTTCCACCTACATGTTGATTTCTCGCAAGTCTTCATTCCCCACTCAAATCTCTCTGCAGACTTGTATATCTTTTTGTCTTCTATTACATTTTCATTAGGGCACTCCCAAAACAATTCAGACTTAACAAATAGAAAAATAAATACTTCATCCTACCAAACCTGTTTTTCTCCTTATCCCTATCTTAGTTAATGATGACACCATGCAGCCAAATAGACAAACCAGAAACAAGAATTACATTCTTAGGCTTAAACCCCTCTTAAATTTCTCTCACATCTGTCTTTTCTTTTCCAGGTCCATTGAGAAGTCCCTTACTAGGACTCTAGTCTCAGCCGCCATAAACTATCTCTGCATTGCTTCAAACAATTTTCAATTTTTCAATTCTCTCTCCATACTACAACAAATAATCTTTTTAATACATAAAACTGATCAAATAAATTTCATTTTTAAATGTTTTTATAGGTTCCCATTACAAGACTTGGACTCTACCCTAACATAAACACAGGTCCTACTTACCTCTCTTCAAAACCCAATCCCTCAAAGTTTCACACTAAATCACTTTCTATTCCTTAAACATGATGTTTTCTCTACCAGAAAAAGCCTTTCCCTTCCGCCCCCACTCTACATTTAGCGAACTCCTATTTAGTCTAGACATCTCTCTCAAGGGGAAACAAACAAACAAACACCTATAATGTCAAACATAAAACAGCATGTGCTCCTAGAACACTGTGCCTTATCACACTATTTCTAATTGCTTAATTTTCTGTTTTCTCCACTGTAATATTAAGGCAGGAACTATGTCTAGCTTAATCTTTATATCTTCATGCCTGGCACAGTAGGTATTTGACAAATATTTATGGATGGATGGATGGAAGGAAGGAAGGAAGGAAACTTCCCCAAAGGAAGGAAATTTCCCTAGAAATACTCATGGTAGCACAGGTTTTCCAATCAGAACAGTCACACTTGGAAAAGTAAATCTGTAAAAATAGAAAATCTACAAAGAGAAGAATGTTTCTGTTTTGTTCACTACAGTATCCCCACCACCTAGGGCAGTGGTTGGCACATAGTAGGTACAGCATTATAGAGAGAATGACTAAAGATGTGAATTTTGCTTTCTAAACTTTCTGTACTTTAATAAGCTTTATAAATGTTTTCTTATAAATTATATACAAGTATAAAGATATGGCAAGCAGCTACTTCATTTTACAAATCCTCTAACAACTCATCATGCCTAGTCGACTAGCACTCCTCCCTTAATTGTCTGGTATGCTTGGCTACCTCCCAGCCTCTAGATTCTCCCACCCCTAGTTTCCATGATTCTATGGCCTGACCCAGAGAGCATGCATAGGGCACTCTCGTCACCTCTCCTACATTTTGGGATAGAAACATGAACAACAGTGGGACAGGTCCCTGGTGAACTGGCAGGGGATGCCTCACCTTCCGCTCAGACACTTCTATGATACAATGGAGCACCCTACCACTCTGCAGCTGCTCCTGTCCATTCCTGTTAGCTCAACACTAACCTACATCCAAGAAGTTCATTCTATCTCCAGTACTTGCTAATCTACTTTATATAGCCACTGTTCTGAGATGAACAATAACTCCTATTTTTCTAAAAGCAATCCTTCTACCTGCTCTTTATGAAACCGGACATTCTCCTGGTGGTAGTTCTTTTTGAATCTTACTTCATTTCTGAGACTCACAGGTAAAGGAGTATCTTTCAACATGATTTTCCTTAACCATCTCTTCCCTTTTTAATAACAAGCACACATACTATGTAGAATTATAGTTAATTTTCATATTATGTGCTAGGTGTTATTTGAAGCACTTTAATATATTAAATTCATTGAATCCTCTAAAGGACTCTACAAAGTAGGTAACTATTTTTATTGTCAATTATAGACAAGGAAACTGAGGCACAGAACAGTCAAGTATTTTTGAGAGCCACACAGCAGGGGATAGAAGCTGGATTCAATGCAAAGACGCTTGGCTCCAAAGTCCATGCTCCAACTCACAGTATACAATGACTCACTCGAGCACTTGATACCATCTTCTATTAATATCTAGATACATTTATACTTTCCTTAATGATTAGCACCTGGATCATTCATTATACATCTCTTCTTCCCCATTCCATCACCATCCTATGACACTCATTCTCTGGCACTCATTCACAATAACGACCCTTTTACTAGGTAAGCCTAGCAGGTCTTTTCCACTGACCTCTACCTTAACTCTATACAAAGCCACACATGAACAAGGCCATGTTTTGGCTCCTCTTAGTTTTAAAAACTGCTTCACCTCTAAAATCCAAAACACTAACTTTCCTCTCTGAGCAGAACAAATTATCAATCCTTCCAGCTCTTTAATTTCCTGACTAGGGAAAAATATCCTCTTCCTTTCCCTTGGATTCCTCTCAGTCATCCAGTTCATTGCTCCCATTCACATTCCACCTGCCTTTGCATCCAGCTCAGTCAGACATTTTCAAAAACATATTTAGAAAGACCCTAGACCAGTGGTTTCCAGAACCACAGAATTACCATTCTGTAACAAAATTTTCTAGTTTGTACTAAATGAAAACAACAAGGCAATACACGAACTTTTTAAGTTAAATTCATTAAATTTAAAAATTTGTTCTTTATAATCTGAGATTTCCTTCCTTTTTTCACGTGTCAGTGTCCTTTCTTTCATGAAATGATAAAAATAGATAGCAAGTTTTGTTTTTAGATGTCCTTTTTTAATAAAATTAAAAACTGCAGTTCTATATCAGCCCTTAAATCCAGCCACTTTCCCTGACTATATATATTTTTGTACTGGTTAACAAAATCTAAAAATTTAAGAATCATTGCACTAGGTTCTTTGGCCCACTGGTTGGTGTTGCTCTTCACATTTTAACAATCTCTTGTATCGTATGTTCAATTTCTCTGCTAAACGGTCATATAAACTAAAAAATGAAACAAACTTCAGGAAGTCATTGATAACAACTGAGACTAAGACAATGCTTTGAAAAACTGCCTAGGGAATGACAAACCACATTTCATGCTGGAACACAGACAAATACATTATCAACACTCAATCTAAGTAATGTCATACAGCCAATATTTCATTATCTGTGTCCTGGTCAATATAAGGAGACTATCAGATGCTTTGCCAAAATTAAAATATAGAATTCAAAACACTTTTAGGTATGATCTGCTCAGTTAAGTTTAATTACCTCTCCAAACAAAAAACGGAGACACAATTTATCTCCTGCTACACACGCTGTATGAGCTAAGTTCTGTTTCATTATGTATTTGACAGTAATAGAAATATTTATTTAGTTATTTAGTTAATAAATATAGCCATTGTTGGGGATTGAACTGTATCCACCAAAAGGATACATTTAAGTCCTAATCTCTGGTATCTGTGAATGGGCCTTATTTGGAAACAGGTGGGGTTTTAAAGATATAATTAGTTAAGATGAGATCACACTGTATTAAGGAGGCCCCAAAACCAATGACTGGTGCCTTTATAAGAAGGCACTGTGAGGATACATAGACACACAAGGAAGAATGCCATGTGAAGACAGGCGGAGATTAGAGCAATGTATCTACAAGCCAAGGGGTGCCAATATGCAGAAGAGGCAAGGAGGAATTCTTTCTTGGGGTCCTCAGAGGGAAGACGGCCTTGCCAACACCTTGATCCAGAGAGAACAAACTTCTACTTCTTAAGCCATCACTGAACTTCAGAAACAAAAAGCAAAACCAAAAAACAATTCCTGTAATTTTAAACTACTTGATTATATTGCATTAAAATACTGTAAAATTTTTATTAAAGATAAAGTAGTTTTACTCTACAAACACTAGATATCAAAAAAGCACTTATTCTTTTTATGTTAAAACTTTTTTCAATAGTTAAACGTTGTTTTAAAAATTACTTACAGTAGCATAACTCAAACAAATCTAATAATCCTCCAGATTTTTCTTTTTTTTTTTTTTTTTTTTTTTGTCTTTTTGCCTTTTCTAAGGCCGCTCCCACAGCATATAAAGGTTCCCAGGCTAGGGATCTAATATCTGAGCCGTGTCTGCCACTTACACCACAGCTCACAGCAACACCAGATCCTTAACCCACTGAGCAAGACCAGGGATCGAACCTGCAACCTCATGGTTCCTAGTCAGATTCATTAACCACTGAGCCATGATGGGAACTTCATCCTCCAGATTTTTAAAAAGTTTACTTGGAAGCCAAGTAAGATGGTATAAACAGGAGTTTTGTGACCAGAAAAACTTGGGGTATATATTAATAATATAGACTGAAGAGTGTTTAATCAATTTGGGGATCAGTGAAAGATTGCTTTAAAAAGCATCTTCTTCAGTCTATATTTTAAGTACAAAGACAACATTTTGTAAGTAGATAAAGAAGATAGAAAACAAAAACTTAAAAATAACAAGTGCTAACACAAAATGAATGCTAACTGTAATGTCAGGCCTTGTTCTAGGTGCTTTTTATGTTTTAGCTCATTTGATTATCACCACCCACCTTACAAGTTAGGTATTATTATTCCCATTTTGCGGATAAGGAAATTAAGGCACAAAGAGGTTAATTTACCTATCATGACATTAAGAGGCAGAATCAGAATAAAAATTGAAAAACTGTTGGGTAGGATTTGCAGCAGGCACAGACTGCCTAAAAAGTAACTTCTATTAAAAATAAGTTTCAATATTTCTTCCAATTAAGTCACTGACCCTGAAAGAAATTTATCTGTTTTTCTAATTCTTTTTTATTGCTGTTGTTGCAGACTAGTACTGATTTCCTTTGGGACTTTCAAGTTTGATATACTTTTTTGACGTGTACCTTCCAACAATTACAACATTTAGTTGTGACTGAAGCTTATCGTCAAAAAGAAAGCAATTCCTCCCCTCCCCCAAGAAAACCACGATTATTTTTCATATTGTTCCTCTAAGAGAACTGAAATAATTGAGTCAGTCTGGAAACATCAATGAATAAATTAAGTAAGAAGGCGTAAGTCCTGAATTCTTCAGTGAATAAGTCTCATTCATTTCTTTATTGTGACTATATACTATAGTTCAAGGAAATAGGTACAACTTCGAACAAATGAATAAATTCCATTTTTAACTGTATCTTTATAACTGCTTCTGAAAGCCAGTCTTGAAACATTTTAACAGATATTATGTAACTTTGAGTTAAGTCTCAAGGGCACTAAATCCTAAATGTAAAATCCCTAGAACGTGTTTTCTCAATGACCTATCAATTCTATATACTACCAATGTCGAAGGCTACTCTATACCACGAGTTGACATATCATCTTATGAGGGTTTCTTAACCCTCGAGGGTTTCAGAAAAGTGGTGACACTCGAACCTGTCTCCCCTGTAGCATCTTGACGTGCCCTGCCCCTTTCTCGTTTTCCCAAGCGGCGTGCAAACCTCTCGAGGAGAGGCCAAGAGCTCGGTCTTTCCTAGAAAGAGGAAGCAACTTGCTGCGAAGAATTCGATATTTGTCTGAATGGGGGTGGGGAGCCAGACACCCGGGAGGATCGGGACATGATCCAGCTGGTAGCCACAACACGGGACCCTCCACGCCTGTGTACGGAAGGAGCCACTGGGGCACCGGGCACTGAGAGAAGCAACGGACCAGGGTCAGCAGCTAGCAGGGAGCACCTAAACTCCAAGTTGTAAGAAAGCTCAAACACTGGACTAGGGAAAGGGGTCCAGGCGCAGCGCTGCCCAGGGTCCTGCCAATAAACGCCCCCGGCGGAGGTAGGAAGAGCAGCTCCTAGTCCAGCCCGCTCTCCAGAGGAGAGGAATTATGCCAGAGAGCCAGCCCTTTGACGGGCTCTGAGCCCCTTTAACGACGTTCACGCCCTGAACAGCCCTGTAATAACCAAGGGAACAGCACCCGGCGGCGTTTCGGTATTTTACCTTGTGTTACGGTCCCAGCCGACCGCCATGTTTCACAGAAGCCCGGGCGGCCCGGGCTCCCGTTCACCCGGAAATATCGCGCGAACAAAAGCGACTACTACCGTTGAAAACGTCAGAAGGGAGACGACGTAGAGTTCTCGCGGTATTACCTTTGATGACGAGCGGCTTTGCAAATTCACAGGCGTGGTCCGAATGAAAGGGGCGTGGCGAAACGGTACTGAAGTTTAAACTTATTTCATTTGTAACTATATCGTGGTTAAGGAATTAATTTCTCCAGGAAGGGATTTATCTACCGACTGACAAAGGCAACAGAGCGAATCCAATCTCAACTCCTCAAACAATACTTCGTTACTAGTCAGAATTACTAGTTGCAAGAGTTACCGTTTGCCACCTTATCCACATCAATCCTCCAAACTCTGCACCACGTTGTGTGCCTTCTCTTTCTTAGCCTCTTTATTTTTTTCTATTAAGAGCATTTAAACTTTGCTTTCCAGACACGAGGAACACTTAATTATTTGCTAAAGGTTTTTCTTGTCTACCAGATAGTAAATTCTGTTAAGAAAGCACATCAGTCTTCCTTGATGGTTATATTACCAATACCCTACTATGCATGCACATATTTGTTGAGAAAAAAAATTAATATTTCATTCACTTTTCCCTAACACTTCATATTATAAGAAAGGTAATGGAACTTTGGAAAGAAAGAGCTCAAAGAGTAAGCTTATGTGTTACAGAGATTTTAATTGTATAATTTATTGACCGAGAATACAAAGGCATAATTCTTAAATTATAATTATATAATTATTATAATTATAAAACTAATTCTTAAAGGGAAAGCACTGTTTTTCCCCCAGGTAGGCACTATTTAAAATGCTTTACTTATTTAATTTAATCCTCACAACTGTGTAAGATAATAACATTATTTTCCAGTTTAATAAATAAGGAAATTGAGTCAAGTGGCAGTTAGGTAATTTACCCAAAGTCGGATAGCTGGAAGAAGCAGAGAAATCTTGACCACAAGACTAAACTACCCTTCAGAGAAGCAAGTCATCATTTTGTTTAGTGAAGTAACATTTATTGAAATATGAAATTTCACTAAATTTAAACTCTCCTAGAAAAAAAGGAGGGGGGCAGATAAAGAGCTTCCATTGATGCAATTTCAATTCCAGACTTTCATGGCAAGGTTAACCCAAAAATTTTAAACCAACTCTAAGTTGATGTAAAGTTTCTTTTTCACGTATTTAAGAGAAAGCATAGTCTGTAACAGTTAAGATCATGGACACTATAGCTAGGCTTTCCTGGGTTAAAATTCCAGTTCAATCACTTGTTAGCATGTGAACTGGGCACATTATTTCATCTCTTTTCCTCTATAAAGTGGCACGATAATATCTCAAAGATTGTTATGAGAACTCAGTTAATGTATAGCTAGAGTGTTTCTTTACCTTAGCAAAAGGCACCATCAGCCCTTCCTTCCTTGTGGGTCTGAGATTGTATGGGCTCTTGCATGGCTGTTTGTTGTGCACCTGATCCCTGGTCTCCAGAGTAGTCTACATTCAGGGTAACAACTACCTCCATAAGAGTTGAATTTCCCACTATAACTGACTAATTTGATCCTGCTTATATAAAAAACTTCTCACCATCTTCCAAGATACTAAATGAAGACTAATTTCCTCCTGAAGATTGAAACACTGCTTAACTTTAAAGAGGGACAAGTATTTAATTCTATGTTATTGGTGGTATAATATCTGGAAAACAATTTGCTTCCAAAATATATCCATGAATTATGTATTACTGAGACTGTGTCAAATCCATTTTGCTTGCCTTCACTAATCAAGGTGAAGACTTGCATGTCCTTCAAGAAGTACATGGCCTAGAAAATAAGATGTTTGCCTGAGTTATTTTCCAGAAACTCAGAGTGAGCTCTGTCTAATTCCGGCTAAACTGGTTCAGGCAGGATGGGAACCACTAACCCTTCAGCTGGGCATGTGGACTGTCTGCTTGGTGACCTTTTGAAGGTACAGAGGCCTATAGTTTAGTAACCCTGCATAGAATGACCATTAGCTCACCTTTTTCCAATCATCTTTTTCTACTATCCCCAATCCCCACTGCACCCCTCCGACCTCTCTGCTTCCCCCACCCCCTCTTTTTTGGCTGCCCCGAGGCATATGGGAACTGGAGTTCCCAGGTCGGGGATCAGATCTGAGCCACAGTTGCAAACTAAGCCACTGTTCTGGCTGGGATTGAACCTGCATGCCAGCACTTCCAAGCCGCCACCAATCCCATTGCACCACAGCAGGAACTCCCCTCTCTGCTTCTTCATCCCATAAATAGCCAGGGCCCTTTGCCTTCAAGGAGGCGGATTTGAGATTTGTCCTTTGGTCTCCTTGTTTAACTGCCTTGTGAATAAACTGTCTTTGCTGCAAATCTCTGCATCTCAGCGTTTTGGCTTGCTGTGAGTTAGGTAAAATAAACTTAGTCTGGTAGCATTGCGTGCAGCAGAGAATTTAGATTGGAGATTAACGACTAGTGATGAAGAACCTAGATTTTGTACAAATGGTCAAAAGACATTTTCATGCCTTTTTTTTTTCTATAGTTTGAGAAAAATTTTAGCAAGTGAACAACAAAATTAAGACAAATAAATTAATACTTCTTGCTATGTGAATGCCCCAGTATATCCCAAGTAGATTTAATGATTTACCCCAAATCTATTCTCACTGTGCCTAGGAAAGTAAATAGCACCATTAACCTCAAATTAGGTTATTAGGTATCTATTAGTCACTAGATACTAATCCCAATGACTAATCAATTTCTTTCGTTAAGACTACTTCCAGGAGTTTCCATTGTTGCTCAGAGGTTAAGACCCAATGTAGTCTCCTTGAGGATGTGGGTTCAATCTCTGGACTCCACGGGATTCCACGTAGGTCACAGATGCAGCTCCGATCCAGTGTTAATGTGGCTGTGGTGTGAACTCAACAGCAGCTCCAACTGGACCCCTGGTCCAGGAACTTCCATATGCCACAGGTACAGCTATAAAAAAGAAAAAAAAAAAAAAAGAGAGAGCTTCCAGTTTCATGCTATACATCAGGCTGTGTGACTTTTATGTGTGTGACAGACCATCATAATTACACAAGGGAAAAAAACAAAGATGATATGAGAGAAAAATAAAATCAACTTTCAACCGAGCTCAGCACAAGATATTTTTCTATTTTTGAAATGGTTTAACATTGGTGTTGAGCTAAAAATGTCAAATAATTTCCATCCCATATATAAAATATTTCCCTACAGATGATAGTCATATCATGTAGAAAATACCTAAGTGGCTAAATACATAAATAACATATTGCCAAAGTTCAGATGCTTTGACTAAAAATTATGAATCTATATCTATTACTGTTCATCAAGACCTAATTTGACAGATACTGTTATGTTTTTTGTTGTGTTTTTTTTTGTTTGTTTGATTTCTTTTTTGGCCACCTCAAGGGAGTTCCAGGGATGAGATCCAAGCCTCAGTTGCTACCTACGGCAAATCCTTAACCCACTATTCCAGGCCAGGGGTAGAACCTATATCCTAGCACTCCAGAGATACCGCCAATCCCATTGCCTCACAGCAGGAACTTGGACAAGTATTCTTATGTATTAAATTTGTTTTCTAAGTAAAGGATAATTGAGCCAATAATCATGAGGTCCCTCTCCTCTCTGTCTGGTCTTAGAAAGAAAGGAGCCAGTCATACCTAAGCTTTCCCCCTACTTTCCATATTGTTTCTGATGAACCAGGCTTTGAGGGAATAAACTTGGCCAGAAGTTCATTTTCCTCTAATTGAGGGTAGGTAGGTTGGGGGTACCTTATTAAATATCTGATCCCAAGACAGATTGAGGAAAATGCTTTGAATAACAGCCATCTTGTGAGGATGATGCTCTAAAACACATTGGAAACTGAGAGCACTAATGCCGTGAACCCAGCCAGAACACAGATTGGGACTCGAACCCAGCCTAAAGCCAGATTGGAACTTAACCCAAGGTTTTATTTATTTATTTGTTTGTTTTTAGGGCCCACCCATGGCATTTGGAAGTTCCCAGGCTAGGGGTCTAATTGGAGCCACAGCTGCCAGCCTACGCCACAGTCACAGCAATGCCAGACCCAAGCTGTTCGACCTACACCACAACTCATAGCAACGCTGGATCCTTAACCTACTGAGTGAGGCCAGGGATCAAACCCACAACCTCATGGTTCCTAGTCGGATTAGTTTCCTCTGTGCCACAATGGGAACTCCATAAAACCATGGTTTTAAATTAGAATCATTCACCCTGTGTCTGGACTTTCTGGAGGTTCGGGTTCTTCATGTCTCCGCATATGAGGAATTCAGTGAGAGACAAAGTGATAAGCAAGAAATAGATTTATTAAGATATAATGCTTTCAAGAGATGCTAGTGGGCAGGCACAGAAGCTCTCCTCCAAGGATCCAGCAGGTCACAGTTTTATCATCCAAGGGGAGTGGGGGTTGGAAAGGCCCACCTCTTCCTTTCTGGGATTAGTAGCTCCTCCTTAGTATCCAGTAAGGTATGTATTCAAATCAACTGAAGGGCGGTCCTCAAACTCTTGCCCTAGGTGAGAATCTGAATGCAGGCCTCATCCCATCCCCTACCCAATGATCTGAGGCAATTCTCATAATTCCACTAATCAAGCAAGCCTGCCTTGTTCTGATGGCTTTCTTGAACTTACAGTGGTCTCCCAACATCCACCAGGTTTCCCTCTTTATCTGTGATCCCCTGTTGGGACGTCTGCAACCACCTGTGCATACTCCCTCTCTATCATGTTGATCCCTCTTGGCACTCCTGAAATAATAGAAGCAGGGATTGCTGAGCTTGAGGTAGGAGAAGTTGCTAATATCATGTCTATTCTAAGCCAAGTCCACACTGAAGGAACACATAGAAACCCATTAGAATCTTCCATTTGGGAGTTCCCATTGTGAACAGTGAAAACAAATCTGACAAGTGTCCATGAGGATGTGGGTTTGATCCCTGGCTTTGCTCAGTGGGTTAAGGATCCGGTGTTGTGGTGAGCTGTGGGGTATGTCGCAGATGTGGCTTGGATCCCGAATGGCTGTGGCTGTGGTGTAGGCCGGCAATTCAACCCCTAGCCTGGGAACTTCTATATGCCTCAGTTGTGGCTCTAAAAAGCAAAAAAAAAAAAAAAAAAAAAGGAATCTTCCATCTGGAGGCAAAATGTGGAAAAAATTAGATTGGGAGATCTGTGGAGTTTTTTGTGGGGGTTTTTTTGTTGTTGTTTTTGTGTTTTTTGTCTATGCATCAGGCAAATTGGCTTGATTTGTCAAGGAATAAATGAAAAGACTTTATTATAAAGTTTAAAAGCTGCTAGCAAAAAAAAAAAAAAAAAGGAGTTCCCTGGTGGCCTATCAGTTAAGGATCTGGGACAGGTTCAAACCCTGACCCCAAAACTTCTGCAGGCTCTAGGTATAGCCAAAATAAAATAAAATAAAAATAATAAAATAGCAAAGACCATAAAAGACAGTGCAGTTCCCCCACCCTTGCTTTCTCTTGAATCATTCTTTGGGGAAATGCAGCTGTTCTGCCATCAGCATGTTCAAAAAGAGCACAATGGAGAGACCCAATAGCAAAACATCTTTGTGCTTTAAATATTCCCGATGAGAAGTCTAAAGCTACACAGATTCTTGACCCATTGTGTAAGACTTGTTTTTCTCTGGAATTTTATATTTTTTTGTCCCCAGTGCTTTTAAGCTTCACAGTGACATCTGTGATCTGGGTTCATCTTCATTCTTGGGCTGCCAAGAAAGCCATTTGTCCCCTTTTGTCCTTGCTCTTCCTCTTTTCCCATGTTGGAATGTGAGTGTGATTATCTGAGCCCTGCAGCAATTTTATGACTTGATGATTGAACTGATACACTGAGGATGGTGAAGGAAGAAGACTGGAAAATCCTCAAACCCTCTAACTTTGAAACACTACCTACCAGCTGCCTGACTTCATTTAGGTAAGAGAATAAAATCCTAATTCCTTCAAGCTACTATAGGAAAGTCTTTTTAACTAGCAGCCGGCAAGTAACTCCTAATTAATTCAAGGAAATTTGTACTATTTTTTAAGCCCTCTGAAAACAAAAACATCCTTATTACATGTAAGTCTTAATTTTAACTTGGTCCATTTTATTTTTTTTTCTCATGCAAGTGTGTGAATGAAGCCAGCCTGATTCCAATCTCTCTATGTTCCCAGACCCCAGTTCAAATTCCACACTTTTGCCTGATTTATCTTCTGAAACACCCTATAGCCATGTGGTATGTGCTAATTTTACTCTGAAACCAGGTGTTTGATATAAAACAAATCAATCTCTCTAGCTTCATTAGTAAAATAGAAAGATAAAGCCTTTCTTATGCGATTGCTCTTAGAACTTAATATATGTAAAGTATTAGCACATGAAAAGTTATTAAGATAGCCTAAATGGATTGTCATTCCCTAATTAAATCCTTATGGAAATTATAAAGAAAATTATTGGGGGAAAAGGAAGACATAAAAAAGAGCTGAATAATCAGAAAATATACTACATTCTTGAACAGCAAAGCTTAATAAAATCAATTTTCCCAAGTAATATATGACATAATCTCTACCTCCCATATATATCAGTTTTTTGCTGGATTTTAACTTCATTCAAATGTGAGACTTAGTCAGACCTTACCCATCCTGATAAAAGTACCGAATAAAAATTCTGAAAGTTTTTCAAAAAAAAAAGTTTTGTAAGTGTACAATTCAATGAGTTTAGTGAATTTATGGTTGTACAGTTATTATCATAATCCAATTTTAGAATATTTCCATCACCCCCATTCTGCTATTTCTTGCACTTACTCATAGGCTTAGGGAACCACTGTTCTGCTTTGTCAAAAAATTGTGTACATTTCCAATAAGTGGAAATATAAGTGTTGCGACTGGCTTTTATCACTTAGCATGATGATTTTGAGGTTCATTTCTTTTTTCTTCGTCTTTTCTGGGGCCGCACCATACAGAGATTCCCCAGGCTAAGAGTCAAATCAGAGCTGTAGCCGCTGGTCTATGCCAGAGCCACAGCAATGCCAGATCTGAGGCACATCTGCAACCTACACCACAGCTCACAACAATGCCAGATCCTTAACCCACTGAGCAAGGCCAGGAACAAAACCCACAACCTCATGGTTCCTAGTCGGATTCCTTAACCACTGAGACATAATGGGAACTCCAGTTTCATCTATTTTTGAAACAAATTTTTAACTATTCTCTTTTGTTCAAAAAAATATTAAAGGATCCAAAGCCAGCATTGAAGGAATCCTCTTGAAAAGTTTATTTTAGAGAAATGCACAAAATAATAACATGGATTAAAAGTTTAGTAGGTGTCAGCCACTCTTTTAAGTGGTTTAAATTTATAAACTCCTTAAACTATAGGCTATCTCCATAAATAGATTTGTTTATTACTTCCATTTTATAGATGAGAAAATGGAAGTATAATGAGGCTAATTTGTCCAGTCATAGTGCTAAATAATGATAATGACAGGATTTGAACCCAAGAAATCTATTTTAATCTCTATGCCCAGGGGTTATTAATATTACACTTAAAACATTTTCAACTCAACAACAAAAAGTAAACAACCCAATTGAAAAATGGGCAGAAGGCCTAAATAGACATTTCTCCAAAGAAGACATATAGATGGCCAAGAGGCACATGAAAAGATACTCATTGTTCTTAGAGAAATGAAAATCAAAACTGCAAATGGCCATCATTAATAAGTCTACAAGTAACAAATGCTTGAGAGGGTGTGGAGAAAAGGGAACCCTCCTTGACTGCTGGGGAATGTAAATTGGTTCAATCACTATGGAAAACAGTATGGAGCTACCTCAGAAAACTAAATGTAGAACTACCATATGATCCAGCAATCCCACTCCTGGGCATATATCTGGACAAAACTATAATTCAAAAAGATATATGTACCCCTATGTTCATTACAGCACTATTCACAATAGCAAATTCATAAAAACAACCTAAATGTCCATCAGCAGATGAATGGATCAAGAAGATGTGGTACATATACACATTCAACCATTAAAAAGAACGAAATACCAGCATTCTTAGCAACATGGATGGACCTAGAAACTATCATGCTAAGTGAAGTCAGCCATACAATGAGACATCAAATGCTTTCACTGACATGTGGAATCTGAAAAAAGGACAGACTTAACTTCTTTGCAGAACAGATGCTGACTTACAGACATTGAAAAACTTATGGTCTCCGGAGGAGACAGTTTGGGGGGGGGTGGGGGGATGTGCTTGGGCTGTGGGATGGAAATCCTGTGAAATCAGATTGTTATGATCATTATACAACTATAGATGTGATAAATTCATTTGAGAAAAATTAAAATAAAACAAAAATAAAATGGCTTGGGGGTATCAGTGACAGTACAGGGAGTTCAGAACCCTGACATTCCTGGCTCTGGTCAAAGATGATTGAAAGTCCATTTCTACAACTCAAAAAAAAAAAAATATGGTAATATATGCAGTGAAATACTACTCAGCCATAAAAAGAATGAAATGCCATTTGTAGCATTATTTGGATGGATGGATGCAACTAAATACTCTCATACTAAGTAAAGTAAGTCAGAAAAAGAAAGACAAATACCTTAACACCACTTATATGTGGAATCTAAAATATGGCACAAATGAACCTATCCACAAAACAAAAACAGACATAGAGAACAGATTGGTGGTTGCCAAGGGGGAGTGGGGAGGGAATGGGATGGACTGGGAGTTTGGGGTTGGTAGATGCAAACTATTCCACTTCAAATGGATAGGCAATAAGGTCCTTCTGTGCAGAACAGGGAACTCTATCCAATCTCTTGGGGTAGAACATCATGGAAGATAATATGAGAAAAATAATGTATATATGTATGACTGGGTCACTATGCTATACAGCAACTATTGGCACAAAACAGTAAATCAACTAAAATTCAAAAAATTTTTTAAATTAATACACTTTCATAAGATTAGCTTTAATGCTTAAATGAATTAAATGGAAATGTCAGGTAATATCTGGCACCTACAAACCAGTTGACACAAACAAATTTTAAACCCTTTTCCCCTGGAAGAGAGTGGAAGGTGGGAAGTGTAACTGCCAATCTTAACTAAGGAAAGTTAACAGTGACGTCAAGTGACATCAGGGAACTCAAGTCACAGTGACAATTTGTGCTTTCCAGGCAGAAGAACAGCCAAAAAAGTAATGCCCTGGATGTGTGTGGATCTCACCTGGACAGAAGGATAGGTTCTACTCTGAAGAGCCAGTGCTATTTCAAAGGCCTTTAAGTATATTTATGTTGTGTAGTCTTCAATATACACAGAAGCTGTGTAGGTCGTGGAGCAAGATAATAAACGCCTGTAAAACCACCACCCAACTTAACTAGATAAGTATTAACACCACTGACACGACTTGTGTGTGTTTCCACCATTCTACCCCATGGCCTCCTCCCTACTCAATGGTGGGTTTTCATCCCCTGGCATTTTCTTTTATGAAGCTTAAACAAAATAGTTTAATTTTGCTTGTTTCTGAGTTTCCTATGGTAACTTATCTTCTGAAATCTGCTTTCTACCCTCAGCCTTGCTTCTAAGAGTCACCTAAAGAGCTTGTGGACTATCTTACATATCTTACTGCTATGTGAGCATACTACAGAGCATACATGCTTCTGTAGTGGGCATTTGGAATTCTAGCTTTTGCTAATATTCATGGTTCTATAAACATGCTTGTACATGTTCAGTGGTCATAGTTGTATCACTTTCAAAGGACACTGTTCTCAAACCTGATTACACATCAGAATCATATAAGGTATTAAAAAAAAAAAAAACAAACAAAAAAAACCTTGTGTCCCATGCTGCAGATACTTACATTTAATTGCAGCCCTGATGGAAGGCAATGCTTTAGGGCACTGACTTTGAGGTAGAATTTGTTAACTCAGAGGACTTTGATTGGCGTCTTGGATTTTACCCATACTGTCTGAGTTGCACTCTACCCCCCAGGAGTGAGGAGAGTTCCCCTCACTCCACAGTCTCATTATCCATTTAGAGTGCCACACTATGCATTTTGCCAATTTAGAGAATGTAAAATGGCCTGTTTCTGGCTTTTTTACTCTGTTCTGTTGGTCAATTTATCTCTGCAGCACCAACACCCTTTCTTAATTAGCTTTAATCACTTTTGTTATAACTCTCCCACTTCGTCTGCCTCTTTAAGAGTTTCCTAAATATTTTGGCCTCAGTAGTTGTCACCATCAAACAATTTGGTTTAAATTTCCTTTTTTTGGGGGGGGTGGTCTTTTTGCCATTTCTTGGGCTACTCCCTCAGCCTATGGAGGTTCCCAGGCTAGGAGTTGAATTGGAGCTGTTAGCCACTGGCCTACGCCAGAGCCACAGCAACGTGGGATCCAGGCCACATCTGCAACCTATACCACAGCTCACGGCAAGGCCAGTGATCGAACCTGCAACCTCATGGTTCCTAGTCAGATTCATTAACCACTGAGCCACGACGGGAACTCCTAAATTTCCTCTTATTTTATAAATATCTGTGGGGGAAAGAAAAATGAAAGTGAGCATGCTACTGATAATAAAGTGGAGACCAAGATGAGATCAGGGAAGAGCCGAAAGCTCTTAATCTCTGGTGAGAATTAGATACTTGTTAGACTTAAGTTGTTGATTGTTTATTAAACTGACAAAACTTTACTTGAGCTTTAAAATTCATCTCAAATATTCTGCAAAACCTCCATCCATCTCGCCAGAAAGAATTGGTTTTTTTCTCCTAGGCTGCCAGCTTCCAAGCATGCTGAATAGTAATTATCTTTGCATACCATTCTTCTCCACTAGAATGAGATACTAAAGATGAGGGAAACTTCTTCTTTCAAGGTGCCTCGACTTGCCACACAGTACTCGAGAAGGACATTTTTTTTTCTTCTGTTTATGGCTGTACCCAGGCTAGGGGCAGAATCGGAGCTGCAGCTGCTGACCTACGCCACAGCCACAAAAACACCAGATCTGAGCTGCATCTGTAAACTACACTGCAGCTTGCAGCAATCCTGGATCCTTAACCCACTGAGAGAGGCCAGGGATTGAATCCTCATTCTCACAAAGACAATGTCAGGTTCTTAGCCCCCTGAGCCACAGCAGGAACTCCAAGAAGGACATTTTTTAAGTATACACAAGTGAAAACTTAGGTTACTAGGTCTCTAATTTCTTTAATATTGATTATGTAACTCTTCCATATGATATCAATTTATATAATTGATGATAATCTGCTACACATAGAGCTTGACCTTGAAAAGAAAAAAAAAAGTTCTTGGAAGAAGAAACAATGTTAAGAAATAAAGCTTATGTCCCTCCTGAGTTAAACTGGCTTTCAACTAGAGGAAGGACAAGTAAAACAGTCTAACACCAGTCCTATTCAATAGGGAAAAAATTAAATACAGACAAATTTAAAAATTACTGCCAATTGGTAGTTCCCACTGTGACGCAACTGGATTGTCAGCATCTCTGTAGCGCCAGGACTCAGGTTTGATTCCCGGCTGGGCACAGTAGGTTTAAGGATCTAGTATTGCCGCAGCTATAGCTCTGATCTGATCCCTGGACTGGGAACTCCATATGCCGAGGGGTAGCCAAAAAGGAAAAAAAAAAAAAATTTACCACCAACTGAAGCTGAAAATAGAGCACCAAAAGACTCTGATGCTCATAGGAAAGTGAAGCAGCTTATTTAAATAGTACAGGGAATGCTAATCCCACATCCTTTGCTGGTAGAGCTGAGAAGTGTCACCTCCAGATCAGAAGGGTCAGAGATTGTGCCAGCACCAAATAAACCACCTACAGACCATACCATGAAGCAAAAAGCTTGAGACAGGCCTAAGACTTTAACCCACTGGAATGTCATCTGATTAAAAAGATGAGACCCATTCAATGAGATGGTAAAAATGGCACAAAACAAATCAGCATAAGAATTAGAAAATCCTAAAACTGAAATGTAGATCAGTGAAACAGGATAGAAAGCCTGGAAATAAACCTAAGCATCTATGGTCAACTAATCTATGACAAAGGAGGCAAAACATACAATGCGGAAGACACAGTTTCATCAGTATGTGGTTCTGGGAAAACTGGACAACGGCATGTAAAAGAATGAAATTAGAACATTCTCTAACACCATACACAAAAGTAAACTCAAAATGGATTTAAGACCTAAATGTAAGACCAGATACTCTAAAACTCCTAGAGGAAAATATAGGCAGAACATTCTTTTTTTTGTTGTTGTTGTTGTTGTTGTTGTTGTTGCTATTTCTTGGGCCGCTCCCGCGGCATATGGAGATTCCCAGGCTAGGGGTTGAATCGGAGCTGTAGCCACCGGCCTACGCCAGAGCCACAGCAACTCGGGATCCGAGCCGCGTCTGCAACCTACACCACAGCTCACGGCAACGCCGGATTGTTAACCCACTGAGCAAGGGCAGGGACCGAACCCGCAACCTCATGGTTCCTAGTCGGATTCGTTAACCGCTGCGCCATGATGGGAACTCCTAGGCAGAACATTCTTTGTCATAAATCGCAGCAACATCTTGTTTGATCCACCTCCTACAATAATGACAAATAAAAACAAAAGTAAACCTATGGGACCTAATTAAACTTAAAAGCTTTTGCACAGAAAAGGAAACCACAAATAAAATGAAAAGACAACACACAGAATGGGAGAAAATCTTTGCAAATGAGGAAAATCTTTGTAAATGAGGCAACGAGTGATTAATCTCCCAAATATACAAACATCTCATGGAGCTTTATATTAAAAAAAATTTAAAAATGGGCAGAAGATCTAAACAGACATTTCTCCAAAGAAGATATAAGGATGGGCAGCAGGCACATGAAAATATGCTCAATATCACTATTAGAGAAATGCAAGTCAAAACTACAGTGAGGTATTACCTCATAACAGTCAGAATGTCCAACATCAAAAAGTCTACAAACAATAAGTTCTGGAGAGGGTGTGGAAAAAAGGGAACCCTTCTATATTGCTAGTGGGAATGTAAATTGGGGCAACCACTATGGAGGACAGTTTGAAGGTTCCTTAAGAAACTAAATATAGAACGACTATGCAATCCAGAAATTCCACTCCTAGGCATGTATACCCAGGAAAACCACAATTCAAAAAGATACATGCACACCAATGTTCACTGCAGCACTATTTACAATAGCCAAAACATGGAAGCAACCATGACAATTCACCTATCTTCCAATGTCCAATAAAATACATAAAATTTAAAAAAATAATTAGAGAATCCTTACTCCTCATCTTTGAGTTTACTCAGATTCCCTATCAAAGGGTATAATTTAAATCAATGAAAGTAGTTTAGACCAATATTCATCTAAGAGATTTCTAGTAAATACTAGGATATTTATAGAATATTTATAACACTTTCCCCTACACGTAGTACTTGCAAAAGAAGGAGAGACTGAAAGAGAAAAAGAATGGGGCGGGGACAAGTGGATGAGATAAAGGGAGTCAGAGAAAGAAAAAAAAAAAACCTATTTGTTTTTTGTTACTTCTTTATGAGTTGCTCTTTGAGTAGGTTACACAGTACTTAACCCAAAAGTTCAACTATCCTACCTTTCCAATGCTCTAATCTTGGAAACCAAATGATAAATGTTGGTGGAAAATAAGAAAAATGAAAGCTGCCTCAGGCTCTTTCTCATTCAATATTATATAACTCTATGATGGGCTTTGGCATTAAGTTTCCTGGCTCAGGGGCCTTCCTCAGTTTCTTACTCCTTAATGTCTGGCTACAGCTCAGAGATGAGGGTGTTGGTCAGCTGAGGTTCAGATAAATGTTTTGTAAACAATTAAAATATTCTAAAATGTTATCTAAAAATTTAAAAATCAAGTGATAAGCCTAATAAATAGTTTCTTAAATGTCTATTGCTCATTGAACTTGTGACATTTATAGGAATCATCCCTACCTATCTGCCCAGTAGTTCTATGTGAGTAAAGTTAAGAATTGTCTAAATTGGGAGTTCCCTTGTGGTGCAGTGAGCTAAGGATTTGACAATGTCACTACTGCCACTCTGGTCGCTGCTATGGTGAGAGTTCATCCCTGGCTCAGGAAATTCTGCATGCTGCAGGGCAAGGCCAAAAAAAAAAAGAAAAAAATAGTTCCCTTCAATGGCACAGCAGAAACAAATCCGATTAGTATCCATGAGAATTCGGGTCTGCTCCCTGGCCTCCCTCAGTGGCTTGGGGAACCCGAGTTGCCATGAGCTGTGGTGTAGGTTGAAGACACAGCTCAGATCCTGCATTGCTGTGACTGAGTGTAGGCCGGCAGCTATAGCTCCAATTCGACCCCTAGCCTGAGAATTTTCATATGCCATGGGAGTGGCTCTAAGAAAAAGAGGAAAAAAAAAAGAATTATTGAGACTGAATAACCTTTCCCTTCATTATCTTCTAATGTATACCAAATTATAAATACTAAACGTGTCCATGACGGTATTCAAATATGACATACACATGGTACACTCGATATGAATTTCATGATATTTCAGACCATAAGTCCCTAGTAGGCATGAACCAACATTAACTGTCTGTGACCGATGTTTAATATTGAATGTATATACACACCAAAACCAAGCTCCTCAGTGACAAGGGTTATGGAAAGTGACATAGAGTTTGGTAGCAATGACAAGAGACACACATCTTCAGGTAGGCTATTCTGTGTTTCCTTTCCCACTTAGCAACACAGTTCTGCCATGCTGTTCTTTCAGTGATCACACTTCTCCTCCAGTGACAGATGTGATCCAGTCTCTGTAGGCAGAAATCCTGGTGAAGACCGTTGGTGCGGAGGGATGGCAGTTACTGCTGCCCCAGCTCACGATACCGATGAGCTTGTACTGCCCATCCTGAGAGCACTGCAGTGGTCCTCCGGAATCTCCCTGCAACCAGCAAAAAGACAAGTTCATTCTCCTGGCCACATGATTCATAGCTGAGGCTAACTCCAACTACAGAGGGTGACAGACAATAAGTGATTCTCTCATCTCTGATGTTTGCTCACAACACCACAGGGACCTAGGGCCACTGAAATCGTTGGCTGGCATTACAGATCTCTGAATCAGATCAAAATATATACTTTCAAGGTGACACTGAAAGATCCAGTTAGCATACATTCCTTGTATACTGACACTGGACTGTGCCATGCAGAAAGTTTCAAGCATCTAACAAATATAGATGACTAAATGATGGTTTGAGTGACACAAAAACATTTTTATACTTTCAGTGCTACTGGAAGTGGGTAGTTTGAGCTACCTAATTCAGCCATGAGGTCGAACCAGAAGAAATCATCATTGTTTACCGGTCAAAGACAGCTGAAAATCACCAATTTCACACAGCAAAGGAATCTAGCAAAGGAATGAGTAACTCCTTTTGAGAATTGAAGCCATTCAAATTTCAAATTGGCAATCACAGAACATCAACTTAATGAACTTACTATTCCTCCCACTTCTTATTTTAAAACTGCAATACATCCGTACTCTTTATGGTCAGCCAACACCCATTCATGAGACATGCTGAGAAGAAAACTCCTGCACACATCAGTGTGGTCCTTAATTACCATACATGATGATGATCCTGCAGCTCCTCCGCACAAATTGGTGTTTTTAACATCCAGTCCCCAGTAGCTTCGACAAGATGCACTACTGATCAGTGGTACCTCTGCCTGCTGCACAGTTTTAGAAAATTCATCTTCTAGTAGGAAACACATAGGCAAATGCTATTAGGATAAAACAAAAACAGCCCTAGAGACAGACTCCAAAGGTTAAATCCACTCCAGTTCTTTCCTTTTACTGCTGTCATGATGCTGGTAAGTGATTTGTTAAAAACAAAACAAAAACCTAATATCATCACTCCACAGTGGCTTATACAATAGCAACAAGAAAAAACATTTTATGTGGGTTCTTCTGTCTTTAGCATAGTCCTCAGAAGATATAAATATCACTTTATGAAAAAAAGACAAAGTTTATACCCAAATTAGCTGTTGATAAAGCAAACAATATAATTCATTTTTTATATAGGAAGCCTATACTTCATTCCATTGGTTTCATGGTGTCCTCATTCTTTTGACTTCTACTGAACAGACATTCTGCTTAAGGGCTGGCACTGACTGGAGGCTGACAACTAATGTTGTATTCTAACTCTTTAGTTTGTTGGATATTTGTAACATTAACTCAGTTGCAGAATAGGGTGGAGATGAGACCAGAGTCATGGGTTTGATTTTCATATGGCCTAGTTATTTTCAAATAATCTTTCTACCCACTTACCTTTTTTTATCATTGAGGTATAGTTGATTTACAATGTTATGTTTCCAGTGTACAGTAATATATGGATATATTCATATATGAAATACACACACACATATATATTCTTTTTATATTCTTTTCCATTATGGTTTATTACAGAACATTGAATATAGTTCCCTGTGCTGTACAGTAGAACATTGTTTATCCATCCTACATATAATAGTTTGCATCTGCTAATCCCAAACTCTCAGTCCAACCCACTCCAACCCCCACGCCGACCCCCTGGAAAACCATGAGTCTATTCTCTATGTCTGTGAGTCTGTTTCATAGCTAAGTTCGTTTGTGTCAGATTTTAGCTTCCACATATAAGTGATATCATAGCTACCCATTTACCTTTATACCAGACAATCATTTCAAAAAAATGCCTCACAGCTCTGAGGCTCACATATCTTCAAATATGAGCTTTCACAATAGCAACATCTACACTGCTGTGAAAACAATTGTGTGTGTTGAGTGTATGCACTCAAGTGCAATTGGGGAGTAAATACATAGAAGTGATACACGCAAATATTTATTAGGTAACACTGTCGATATTCTCTAACATAAATGTTGATAAGTCTCAATAAACTAGACTCAATGAACTTGTATTAATAAATATGATGGCCTGAAACTCAAGCAGTCAACTTTATATCCATTATGAAAAAAAATTTCCCACTATCATTCCTATTAAAAATACAGAAAAAATTGAAAAGGAGTAAACAAATCAGAATACACCTATACTTGTTAGACGTGGTAATCTTAGAAATGGTATTAAAGATACTTACCATGTGGTTCAGTTTTTCCCCACCCAGCAGTCATACATTTGGAAAGTAAATTTATTTTTTCATCTTTCCCTGGCAAGCAGATTGAAGATACAAACTCTCCTAATTGAAAGAATGAGAAAAAGTCAAATATCAATTAATCCTTGGGATTCATAGTAGCATTGTCTATACTGTTTGTTTCTCAATGATGGCTCTAGAAATATCTACTTTGACCTGACCCTTTCTAGCCCTGCAATTTAATGTCTTCCAGAAGGTTCCCTGTATGAATTACTCAGAGTGGATCATCCCAGTGAACATGTTACCACTTTGCTCCAGACATGTCCATATCCTCCCGAGACAAGGGAAACATATGCCCTACATTGTGATGTTGGGCTTTTGGCTTCTCATCCATAACCACTTTTTAAAATACATCTGCCTTTCTGTGCAGGTGCCTTTAGGACATCACCTTATTGAATTTGTGATGAGGGTGGAGAAGAACATGATGATCTTCTTCAGCTACATTACAAGGGGAATGGGGAAAATAAAAAATTTGTAGCAATTTACACTTTTAAAATATTTCTACAGCTAATAAGTACTTTTATATCTAATTCTATATTCACAAGTATATTATAAAATATATTGATACATTATACATTTAAACATTCACATTTTTTATCACCAAAATTTGTATATACATAAATATTGTGGGTTTGTGAGTCTATGTGTATATAGGCTACACACACACACACTGAATGCAGTGCTCCCGTGTTTGTTTTCCCATTTTCCCAGATTGTTTTGCTTCATTTTCATCAAGACCTATACATACATAAATCCTTCCACATATTTGCTATCATAGATGATACATAACAATATGTTCTTTATTTTTACTGCTATCTCAATAAAATTACAGAAAAAATCTTATTGATTTTTTTCCATTATAGTTGATTTAGTGTTCTGTCAATTTCTACTGTACAGCAAAGTGACCCAGTCATATATATCATACATATATTTTTTTTTCTCATATTATCCTCCATCATGTTCCATCGAAAGTGACTAGATATAGTTCCCTGTGCTATACAGCAGGATCTCATTTGCTTATCCACTCCAAATGCAATAGTTTGCATCTATTAACCCCAGACTCCCAGTCCATCCCACTCCCTCCCCCTCCCCCTTGGCAACCACAGGTCTGTTCTCCAAGTCCATGAGTTTCTCATCTGTGGAAAGGTTCATTTGTGGTGTTTATTAGATTCCAGATATAGGTGAGATCATATTGTATTTGGCTTTCTCTTTCTGACTGACTTCATTTAGTATGAGAGTTTCTAGTTCCATCCATGTTTATGCAAATGGCTTTCTTTTGTTCTTTTTATGGCTGAGTAGTATTCCATTGTGTGTACATACCACCTCTTCTTAATCCATTCATCTGTCGATGGACATTTAGGTTGTTTCCATGTCCTGGCTATTGCGAATAGTGCCGCAATGAACATACATGTGCATGTATCTTTTTCAATGAAAGTTTGGTCTGTATATATGCCCAAGAGTGGGATTGCTGGATCATATGGTAGTTCTATATTTAGTTTTCTGAGGTACCTCCATACTGCTTTCCATAGTGGTTGTACCAGCTTACATTCCCACCAACAGTGTAGGAGAGTTCCCTTTTCTCCACACCCTCTCCAACATTTATTCTTTGTTGACTTGTTAATGATGGCCGTTTGGACTGTTGTGAGGTGGTACCTCATAGTAGTTTTGATTTGGATTTCTCTAACAATCAGTGATGTTGAGCTTTTTTTCATGTGCTTGTTGGCCATCTGTGTTTCTTCTTTGAAGAAATGTCTATTCAGGTCTTTTGCCCATTTTTCCATTGGGTTGTTGGCATCTTGCTGTATTGTATAAGTTGTTTATATATTTTAGAGATTAAGCCCTTGTCAGTTGCATCATTTGAAACTATTTTCTTCCATTCTGTAAGTTGTCTTTTTGGGTTTTTTTATGGTTTCCTTTGTTAAGTAAGTTTATACCATGAAGAAATGAAATCATTTGCTCCCAACAGGTGTGAGGCTAGGTGGATTTTCCTCTCACAGTTTTTCCGTGCCTTGCTTATGCATTATGAAGCATTCTTTTATTAAATAATTCAAAACATGGGAATTTCCACTATGGCTCATTGGGTTAGGAACCTTACTAGTGTTTGTGAGGATGCAGGTTCCATCCCTGACCTTGCTCAGTGGGTTAAGGATCCAGCATTGCTACATGCTGTGGCATAGATCTGCAGCTGCAGCTCTGATTCAGCCCCTAACCTGAGAACTTCCATATGTAGCCAGTCCAACAAGCCATTACCATAAGACCTAGCAATTGCACACTTGAGTGTTTATTCTATAGAAATGAAAACTCATTACTGTTCAATTTTGTTTACACAAGAACCTTTGCATGAGTGTCCATGGGAACTTTTGTCATATCTAAAATCTAGAAACCATGGTATTGACTTTTTACAATATTAATTCTTCCAATCCAGAAGCATGGAATATTTTTCCATTCCTTTGAATCCTCTTTAATTTCCTTGATCATGTTTTATAGTTCTCAGCATAAAAGTCTTTCACCTCCTTAATCAGATTTACCTCTAGGTATTTAATTTTGGGGGGTGCAATTTTAAATGGTATTATATTCCTTTTCTAATATTTCATTGTTAGTATACATAAATGCAACTGATTTCTGAACTCCTTGTAATTTTAATTTGGATCTCCCTAATGGCTAATGACATGGAGAATCTCTTTATGTATCTAGTTGTCATTTTTAATAACCTCCTCAGTGAAATGCCTTATATCTTTTGCTTATTTTCTAATTGGATTGTTTTTCTTTTTGTGGAGTTTGAGAATTCTCTATATATTCTAGATTTTCCTTTGTCAGATGTGTGGTTTGCAGATATTTTCTCCCTGCCAGTAGCTTGTCTAACCCTAGGTGAAGGTTCTTAGATTTGACGCCCAGAGCATAATCCATAAAAGGAAAATGGGGAAATTGGACTTTATTAAAATTAAAGCCTTTACTTTGTGAAAGACCCCATAAAAAAAAGATGAGAGAGAAGCTACTGGCCATATCATTGGCCATTAGGGAGATGCAAATTAAAA
Source organism: Sus scrofa (assembly GCF_054392235.1). Taxonomy (NCBI): domain Eukaryota; kingdom Metazoa; phylum Chordata; class Mammalia; order Artiodactyla; family Suidae; genus Sus; species Sus scrofa. The sequence continues at coordinate 51,127,771 of NC_139387.1, read as the reverse complement.
TTACAAGGAGTTCCCATTGTGGCACAGTGGAAACGAATCTGACCGGTACCCATGAGGATGTGGGTTTGATGTAAGCTGTGGTGTAGGTTACACATGTGGCTTGGATCCCGTGTTGCTGTGGCTGTGGCGTAGGCCAGCAGCTGTAGCTCTGATTCAACCCCTAGACTGGGAACCTCCATATGCTGTGGGTGAGGCCCTAAAAAGCAAAAATTAAATAAATAAATAAATAAATAAGACATCACTACACATCTATCAGAATGGCTAAAATTATATATACATATATATATATATATATGACAGTAGCAAATGCTGATGAGGATGCAGAGAAAACAGACCACACACTTTGCTGGTGGGATGTAAAATGGTACAATAACTTGGAAAAAATAGTTCAGCAGTTTCGAATAAAACTAAACATGCATTTACCATAAGACCCAGCAATTGTACACTTGGGTGTTTATTCTATAAAAATGAAAACTCATTACTGTTCAATTTTGTTTACACAAAAACTTTTGCATGAGTGTCCATGGGAGCTTTTATTTGTCATATCTAAAATCTAGAAACCAGTTAGATGTTCTTCAACAAATGAATGCTTAAACAGTTTACGAGTGGTTGAATTGTTCACACCATGAATACTACTCAGCTATTAAAAGAAGTTCTTAATGAATTAAGTTAAACAGAGAAAGACAAATACTACATATCACTTACATGTTGAATCTAAAAAGTAATACAAAGGAATGTTTATACAAAACAAAGAGATTCACAAATAGAGAAAACAAATCCATGGTTACTAAAGGGGAGAGGGAAGAAGGGAGGGGCAAATTAGGGGTATGAGATGAAGAGATACAAACTATTATGAATAGAAAATAGAAAAGCAAAAAGGATGTATTGTACAACACAGGGAATTACAGCCATTTTCTTGCAATAGCTTTTAACTAATTAATTAATTAGTTTGCTTCCTAGGCCCGCACCTACAGCATATAGAAGTTCCCTGGCTAGGGGTCCAATTGGAGCTACAGCTGCCAGCCTAAGCCGCAGCCACAGCAACGCGGGATCGGGATTGGAGCCACATGTGCAACCTACACCACAGCTCACAGCAGTGTCAGATCCCAGACTGGCTGAGGCCAGAGATCAAACCCATATCCTCAAGGATCCTAGCTGGGTTCATTGCTGCTGAGCCATGATGGGAACTCACACAATAGCTTTTAATGGAGTATAATCTGTAAAAATATTTAATCCCTATGCTGTACTCCCAAAACTAGTATTAACTTCAATTTTTAAAAGGGAGAAAAACGTGGGTTTTTTTTGCATTTACATTTTTAAATAAATTAAAGGAATGCACTGTTGTTAACATGCATCACATGAATCAACTCTGGGGTGTTATACTGAGAAAAAAGAGTCAATCTCCAAAGTTTACATACTATATATTCCATTTATATAACACTCCTTGAACTAACAAAATTTTAGAAACAGAAAACAGATCTCTGGTTGACTGAAATCTGGGTGGGGTTAGAAGGAAAGAAATGGGTGTGCCTATTAAAGGGCCACAATACAGATCCCTGTGTGACAGAAATGTTTTATATCTTGTTCTATATCTATAGTCCTGCAAGATGTTACCATTGGTGAAAACTAGCTAAGAAATACTTTAATGTCTCTGTATCAGTTCGTACAGCTGCATGAAAATCTACAAGTATCTTATTATAAAAAGTTTAACTAAAAATAAATTTTAAAAGCAGGGTGAGGAGAAAAAAAAAAAAACCACTAGGGTCAGGTCTTCACTCCTGAGATTGTAATTAACTGTTCCCAAATGCATCCTGGTCTCCAGTTTTTGTTTTGTTTTTAAAGCAACTCAAAGGATGATAAGGCACAGTCAGGTTAGAAAACATTGTTCTAAATGCTCTCCCCAACTCAGTTATAAAAGTTTAAAAAGCAAAGGATAGATTGAACCATGACTGGGGGTTTGTAGGTCAGATGTATTGAAAAGACATAGAAAGGGAGGTGAGGCTATAAGCAGAAACACAGGAGAAAGTCTGAGCAAAGCAGGAAAACCATCCCATAACCCTATGGTTCCATGGAAAGGCAAGGATGTAAAGTGGGGACTAACCACAGGTCTTAGTTAAATTTCCTCCAATACACCGTCCCCCTGAATGCTCACCTGTGCTAAGTGGGTAGGTGGGTTACTGTCATTCTCTTTCTATAAATGATAAAGCTGAGGTACAGAGAAGTTACACAACCTGTCCAAGATCATGTGGCTGTTTTGTGACAGAGCCAGGGCTGACAACTCTTAACTTTGGCTTATCTTTGGCTTAAGTCAATATTAAAAAAAAAAAAGATTTTACTAAGTTATGCAGGTACAAAAAATTGAACATCTGACAGTTTGAACTAATGTTCTAAGTATTTGGGTTAGACCATAAAAGGGTCAGAAGGATATACAGAACAAAGTTAAAAATACATTTCTTTGAAATCTTCTCTATATCTGCATCAATGAAATACACACAAAAAGTAAAATGTTTATGCATATACTTCAGCTTTTAGACAAAGCACCTACGAAGAAAAAAAAATCATTTAACTTCAAAAGTACAAACAGCACTTCTAAGCAAGATGGAAGGTAAAAACTACATGGCAAAAGTTCAAAATATGGAAGAGTTATTCATACAGACCTAGTTGAACAGGCTTTTCCAGATGTAACAAAGACAGATCATTGTTGGGAGGAAACTATGTGAAGCCAGGATGAGTGTACACAGCTTTCACTGGTATCAAATCACTATTTCCTATGTTCCACAAGTAATGTCTTCCTATTACCAGGTTATCTGTGATAGTACTTGTCATAAGAAAAGAAAGTGGGAGAAAAAGATACTACTTTTAATAAGGCCATCATTTTTCAAAATTACTAAAAATATATTCTTTAATGTTTCTAATCCGCACTAAAACCTTTATTATCTTGAATTCTTAGAAACTTTGGGTGTCTCATTAATCTGATCCTTGAGAAAAAATTTAAAGTATCTACTCTCTTGCCTTCATAACAGCAAGTAAAATAATTTCGTATTTTTTAACAATTAAGATTCATGATGTCTCAAGGTAATGTTTTTATATATTTTAATCATAGTATTATATGTTATACAAGGTACTGATATAATGGTCACTGAAACTATTCTGAAAGTTATAGTTACTCTACTTCCAAATACAGTGTTTTTCAAAGAAGTATCTATCTAAGGACTACACGCATTAAATCTGGCATGTCCATTAAAAATGAAGAATTCAGAATTCCAGTTGCAGCTCAGCATGTTAAGAACCCGAACTAATTTCCATGAGGATGCAGGTTTGATCCCCAGCCTCGCTTAGTGGGTTAAGGATCTGACATTGCTGCAAACCGAAGCATAGGTCACAGAGGTGACTCAGATCTGGTGTTGCCATGACTGTGGCCTAAACCAACTGCTGCAGCTTCAATTTAGCTCCTAGCCTGGGAATTTCCATATGCTGCAGGTGCCACTGTTAAAAAAAAAAAAAAAAAAAAGAGAGAGAGAGAGAGAGAGAGAGAGAGAACGAGAACCCCAGACATAACTTGTAAAATCAAAATTCAGAATTAAGATTCTAATATTTCATTTACAGCAAACTCAGGTAATGTTAAGCACATGAACATCTGAAATCTGCCTAATAAGGATTCCTTCTTGTGACTTATCAAAACTAAGAGTCAGGGGATGGTAAAGAAATTGAGTTTTTGGTTCATTGACGTTTCCTGCTCACCATATTATTTGAGCAGATGCTTTTATTACCACACCAATTTTGGAGACACTGAAAATGTCAACATCTACTCATTTAACTATGGGACATTATGCAACAATGTCAACTATCTCACTACTTCTGGGAGATAATATTAAAAATGGCAAAGTTAAGATTCCTTTGAGGGAGGAGTTTTCAGATATCTCCATATCACACTGAGACCAAGAGTCAGATAAAAATAAAGGAAAAATGGTTCTTTTAAAGGACATTCCTTAGGGAGTTCCCACTGTGGCTCAGTCGGTTAAGAACCTGACATAGTATTAATGAGGATGTGGGTTTGATCCTCGGCCTAGGTCAGTGGGTTAAGGATCCAGCATTGCCAAAAGCTTTGGTGTAGGTCACAGACTGTGGTGTTGGCCAGCAGCTGCAGTTCCAATTCAACCCCTAGCCTGGGAACTTCCATATGATGCAGGCAGAGCTCTAAAAAGAAAAAAAAAAAAGACATCTTTAAAATTCTTTGAAACTTTACACATTTATTCTGAGAGTGAGCATGAGCCCATAGAAGATAGGAAGAAGGAAAGGAATCCATGTTTGAGCAACTCCTGGGCTCCTGGGCTCTAAGTACCATGTTAAGATACTGATGCAAAATATTGAGACATCATTCCCTTCATTTTGTGGATGGGGGGAGGTGTTGTAGTTACTTATTAACTAAATCACACCTAGAAGCAGAAAGTTGATTTTATAATTAAAACCTATTCATAATAAGTGTATTAGTGAAACACAGAAAGTTGCATCAGCCTTATCTGGGCATTCATTTACAAGTTAGGGACTATAACTCTGGGAGCTGATGCTTAATGTTTCTTGTATTGTGGGGAGATCAGAAGGAGTATAGCCACTGTGGGTCCTCAAACAGCTTCTCACCACTCCCACCTCCACAGCCTTGGGACACACACCTAAAGTTACAGTGTGCGGCTGTCAGGACCCACTGTTTGCCAATCAGTGCACCGCCACAGTAGTGCTGTCCTTGGTGCTGCAAACTGACCAGCCAGGGCCATGACATTGAAGGGGCGGCATGGCCACCGACCACCCTGGGCTCCCCAAGCTCGGCTAGCAGCATATCTGTATTTCTCTCAGAGCCTTCCATAAGAAATGGGTCAACAACCGGAATTCCACATTTGTCTTGGGTAGGCTGTCTTCTGGTATTTTCTACTGTCATCCCTTAGAAAAGTAACAAGAAAACATTAGACATCAATACTTATGAAAGTCTATTAAAATCTCAGACTAAAGATATTTATTTCTTTTTCAGTTCAAAACTAGGCTTCTTAGCAAGAGATGAGAGTGATCTTCTATTGCTTTTTATTTTATTTTTTATTCCCAGGACTGTGGCATGTGGAAGTTCCTGGGCCAGGGATAAACTCTTGCCACAGTAGTGACAATGCTGGATCCTTAACTGCTAGGCCACTAGGGAACTCTTTCTATTACTGTTAAATGAGCAAACATCAATAATTAACTAAACATAAGTATATACATCTTTAGATAAATCAAAACACAAATCAATTTTAAAAAAATAACATTGTACTTAGGCATGAAATTACTAGAGATTGTTCTTTCTGTGATATTATTTGTGTTACACCAATATAAGATATCTAGACACATCAAAATATTTTATGCTACATGTATTCAAAATGCAATGCATATATATAAAGGTAAAAGTATAAGGAAAATCTCTAGCAATATGTTTACTTCATTCTCAGATTTTAAATTTACCAGAAAATAAAAACAAGATATTCATTTAAGCATCTTCTCAAATGTGAAGAAAATCAAGCTTCTCCATAGCCATGTAATTTGAGAATGATAAGATATGCTCATTTGTTAAATCCTTTTCTTCAGATTCCTTTTCTTTTCTACATTTCTTTTTTACATCAGAAATCTACTTAAACAAAAAGTTCCTAGCATAGTGGATTTGTTTGTTTATTCAATACTTACATCAAAAGTCATTTCTACTTTCTCTTCAGATATGTCTAAAACATGGACTCTCTACCATTTACATACATAAGTCTAAAAATATGCAAACTCTTCAAAACTAAGATTATCCTAGATTTTAGGGGAAAACATACAAAAGGTAATTGTTCTAATATGTTTCTAGTGCATCAAGGTTTATTGCACTACTGCATGCTTTTTATTGCATTTGTAATCCACATTTTCTGTGGTAGCTAAGGCTTTGGGGGTGTTTGTACACATATATCACAGCAATATTTTATTAGCAGTCAACTTACTTTGAAAATACTTTAAAAAAAGAAGTGAGGAATACTAAATATTTTTACTTTGAGAATAAAGTGTCAGTTTAGAGATTTAGTAATGGAAAGACAAAAGCAATAGACACAGGAGAAGAGTCGGTTAGGTGAGTATCCCTTTAACAATTAAAAATCACATCTAGAGGTGTTTCCTTGTGGTGCAGTGGCTTAAGGATCCGGTGTTATCATTGCTGCAGCTCAGGTACAGTAGCCTGGTCTTGACCCCTGGCCTGGGAATTTTCACATGCAGTCAGAGCAGCCAAAAAATAAAATAAAATAAAAATTTAAAAATCACACCTATAGGGCGATATGTTTCAGAAGTCTATAGCTCAACTCAAGGACTCTTAAGGAAAGCCCATTCATTGTACTATTCCAAGAAAGATAGAGTGACATCAAAAAGACCTTTGTGTTCACATGGATTGTTTGAATTTTTCTACAATTACACTTCCATCAAGAGACTCGCCTAATAACAGATTCATTAGGTTTTTTTAGTCTTAAGCACAACTGATGAAATTCTAGCTTAAGAGTAGATCAGATAAGCATAAAAAAAAATCAGAACATTTGTTTCTATTTTATACAGAAATTTGACTAAAATATTCCTTTTGAGGGCTCTTCACGGGGGTGGGGAGGTGGTTACTTAATAAAAGAGAGATGTTAACAGAGACAAGGAAATGCACTGAACTCTACCTTTGTTTCAACTTGAATGGCCCCACTGAATCTTTTAAATAGCACTGAATTTTATGTTTATCATTATTTCTTAAATGAAAGTAACATACACACACAAAGCCATATACACACCCCAATTAACTTTATTACCTCACATGATCTATCGGAATGATCAAAATTTCACGCCTTAAGGAATGGTTTGAAATGAAGTTATCCTGTTTTTAATATTAGAGCAAGGTCTCCAGGGGTCTCCAGGCTCTATTTTTTTTTTTTTTTTTTTTTTTGTCTTTTTGTCTTTTCTAGGGCTGCACTGGTGGCATATGGAGGTTCCCAGGCTAGGAGTCCAATCAGAGCTGTAGCCACCGGCCTATGCCAGAACCATAGGAACTCGGAACTGAGCCGCCTCTCGACCTACACCACAGCTCATGGCAATGCTGGATCCTTAACCAATTGATTGAGGCCAGGGATCGAACCCACAACCTCATGGTTCCTAGTTGGATTAGTTAACCACTATGCACTGGCGACAGGAACGCCTCCAGGTTCTATTTTAAGGCACATGCAGTCCCTGCATTAATAGTTTTTGGTTTTGTTTTTTTGTCTTTTTGCCATTTCTTGGGCCGCTCCCGCAGCATATGGCGGTTCCCAGGCTAGGGGTCTAATCGGAGCTGTAGCTGCCAGCCTACGCCAGAGCCACAGCAACGTGGGATCCAAGCCGCATCTGCAACCTACACCACAGCTCACTGCAAGGCATGCATTAATAGATATTTTTTAACAATTACTTACCATTGATAGGCAACTGGGTCCCAAAATCACTTTTCTGTGATTGCTTCTGAATCACATCTTCCAAAATAAGTCTAAAACCTCTTTCTCCCACAGACTCATCAGTCTTAAAATTCACAGTTAGGTAAGCATCACTGGATATCAAGACAAATTCTTTCTTGGAGCCACATAAGTGAGCTGCAAAGAAAGAGAAACTCAATAATTAAAATATGAATTTTCCTGTGTAATTACATACGTAAAAGAGGGAGAAGAGAGGAGGCAATAAATTCCAAACTGTTGGGAGTTCCCGTCGTGGCTCAGTGGTTAACAAATCTGACTAGGAACCATGAGGTTGCAGGTTCCATCCCTGGCCTTGCTCAGTGGGTTAAGGATCTGGCATTGCCATGAGCTGTGGTGTAGGTTGCAGACGCACCTCAGATCTCGCGTTGCTGTGGCTGTGGCGTAGGCTGGCAGCTCCGATTAGACGCCTAGCCTGGGAACCTCCATATGCTGCGAGTGTGGCCCTAAAAGGACAAAAAAACAAAAAATGAAAAAAACCTGTAAATATGACAAAGGAATGATTATCAGTAATGTAAGATCAAGACCTATGGGATGAAATTCATGATTTGATGGCAACAATGAAAGAGTATAGCTTTTTAAAAGATCAGAGTGAAAAGACTGGGCTAGCAATTGATATGGAAATGATATAAAATTGTATGGCAGTCTTTCATCATAAGGATGGGAAAAGAGGCATTTCCATGAAGATAAATGGACAGAGAAATAAAACTAACAGGACAGTGTTATGGACCAAATGTTTGTGTGCCCCCAAACTTCCTATGTGGAAATCCTAATCCTTGATGTGATGGCATTAGGAGGTGAGGCTTTTGGGAGGTGATATCGTCATGAGAATGGAGACTTATAAATCCTTTTCAAAGAGATCCCAGAGGCGCTCTAATCCCCTTTTTGCATCATGTGAGGATATAGCAAGAAGATAACTATGAACAGGAAACAAGCCCTTACTAGACACCAAATCTTGGACTTCTAGACTTTAGAACTGTGAGAAATAAAGGTTTGTTATTTAAGCCACCTAGTCTATGGTATTTTTGCTATAGCAGCCAAAACTGACTGTGACACACAGGCTACCCAAATACAGACTAATGGTCCTTTTCTAATTCAGAAATGCAGGGATTTCCCATTGTGGTTCACCGGGTTAAGAACTTGATGTTGTCTTTGTGAGGATTCGGGTTCAATTCCTGGCTTTGTTCAGTGGGTTAAGAACCTGACATTGCCACAAACTGTGGCATAGTTTGCAGATTTGGTTCGGATCCAGCATTGCCTTGACTGTGGTATAGACCACAGCTGCAGTTCCAATTTGACCCCTAGTTTGAAGTTCCATATGCTGCAGGTGTAATCATAAAAGGAAAAGAAAAAAAAAAAAAAAAACAAACAAGAAACACAAAAGTTGTCATAAAGGTGACCTTGACAGTGATGGGACATTTGCTGTACATTCTCTAATTTAAATTCTCTCAAGGAGTTCCCGTCGTGGTGCAGTGGTTAACGAATCCGACTAGGAACCATGAGGTTGCGGGTTTGGTCCCTGCCCTTGCTCAGTGGGTTAACAATCCGGCGTTGCCGTGAGCTGTGGTGTAGGTTGCAGACACGGCTCGGATCCCACGTTGCTGTGGCTCTGGCGTAGGCCGGTGGCTACAGCTCCGATTCTACCCCTAGCCTGGGAACCTCCATATGCCGCGGGAGCGGTCCAAGAAATAGCAATAACAACAACAACAACAACAAAAAAAAAAAGACAAAAAAATAAATAAATAAATAAATAAATTCTCTCAAAAGAGTGACACACTATGGACTGGTCTTAAAGATCATATTATCTCAGAAATATGAGAAAGATGAGGAGCAGGGGACTAGATCATCTCTATATCATTCTCATCTTCAAAGAATCTGTTTGGCAAATTGGATGTGGTGGGGAGCTTTGGGGATGCATCATGTCAAGTAAAGGCATTCTGGGTAAAGTGACAAACACTCTGGAAGTTTTAAAATACTAGAAATGGGAAAATATTACTCTGTTTTTCAAAAAGGAGATTTGAGGGTTGGTGGGAGTCAGAACTGGTAATGGGTAGGAGACAGAAAAATACAAAAAAGCTAGAGGATTTCCAATGTCCTGTATCAGTGAAATAGTGTAGCTTGGTCCTGACAAGCTCAGGTTCTATAGCTAAACTACTGGTTTGGACTAGTTCTACCTTTTATGAACTATGTGGCCTTGGGCAAGTTATTTAACCTATCTGTGCATCAATTTTCTCATTTCCTTAAAGGAGATAAAAATAACACTCACATGGCATTCTATGAAGGTATATTTTGAAGCATTATAAGTGGTTTATTTATTTATTTTTTTTTTTGGTTGCACCTGTGGCATGTGAAAGCTCCCCAGCCAGGGACTGAACCCATGCCACAGCAGCAATCCAAGCTTCTGTTGTGACAATGTCAGATCCTTAACCTACTGCGCCTGTGCCACAGTGGGAACTCCCAAGTGTTTGTTAAATAAATCTCAGCAAATTATTACAGCAAATTATTAGACAGATGGTTTTTGAACACTTGGAGAAGGAAATCAGTGGTCATGACCAGCCAGCATGGGATCCTTAACATGTCATATTAAATTAACCTAATTTAATTTCTGGAAAGTTAATTAGATGGTGACTAGGAGGAATGAGATAAACTTAATGAATCTTGATTTCAGTGAAGCACTTAATAAAGTGCCTTATGATGTCCCTGTGAACAGATATAAAATGTAAGTGGATAATTACATGGCTAGGAAGTTTCACAGCTGATTAAATAACTATACAATGTGAACCTGAAGGGAAGATATTAATGGTATGGAAGTGGTTCTATACTTGGTCCTACCAAGAACAGTATTTCTATGAAAGACAGAGAACACATTAATGAAATGTATAGGTCTAAGATGAGTGGCTGAATAAGAAGCAAGGAACTAGGTTAAATTTAGAATTTTAGTCGAGTTCCCATGGTGGCTCAGTGGTAATGAACCCAACTAGTATCCATGAGGATGTGGGTTCGATCCCTGGCCTTGGTCAGTGGGTTGAGGATCTGGCATTGCCGTGAGCTGTGGTATAGGTCACAGACATGGCCTAGATCCTGCGTTGCTGTGGCTGTGGCATAGAACAGCAGCTGCAGCTCCAATTTGACCCCTAAACTAGGAACTTCCATATGCTGTGGGTGTGGTGCTAAAAAGACAAAAAAAAAAAAAAGAATCTCAGAGATAATTTAGTTCAATCTTTTATCTCACACCATGTTCCTTCTAAAATATCCCTGGACAGGAGTTCCTGTTGTGACTCAGCCAGTTAAGAACCTGACCAGTATCCATGAGGATTCATTTGGGTTCGATCAATGACCTCATTCAGAGGGTTAAGGGTCTGGCATTACCTCAAGCTGCAGTGTTGGTTACAGATGCCAGGATCTGGCATTGCTGTGGCTGTGGCATAGGCTGGCAGATGCAGCTTAGATTTGACCCTTTGCTTGGGAACTTCCATATGCCACAGGTGCAGCCCTAAAAATAAAAATAAAATAAAATATTCCTGGGCCTATGATAGCTGGCTGTGAAAGCATTACATGGAGCTTATGAGCATTTTCTCTTTTGGAACAGGTCTAATTCCTCATGTTGAATCAAAAGGTGTCAATGTAAAGACAGCCACATAGCATAGTGGCTAAGGATACAAGTGTTTGAATCACGGTACTTGGGCTTGAATCTCACTTTCTCTACCTATTAGTTAAGTCACTGGGGATAAGTTACCAAATAGTTTTGTGACTTGACTTTCTTATATTTAAAATGAGGATATTGTAAACTACCTCCACATGACTGTAAAGTAGATCAAGAGCTATATGTTTTCAGGACTATGCCTGAACAATGGTAAATGCTCAGTAACTATTAGATATGAATAAGCAAAACAAGTTTCATACATGGCCTGAGAACTTCAGTGAGAAGTCCATAAATATTTGAAAGGAAGAATTATGATCCTTCTTTCTTCTTTCCTCTCTAAGGTAAACATGCCCAGGTGTCCACACCCTTCAGCATCCTGGTCATTATGTTCCATGGATATGTTCCAGTTTGTTAATGTTCCTTAAAATTGATGTATGACCAAAGATGATATTTAATAATGAATATGGAAAGGACAAAAGTCAGACAGACTGGACATTGATTATGAAGATCTGTGAGACTGAGCTAGAGAATGGCAGCTCAGTGCCAATCCTAAATTTAACCATACAAGGGAAATTATTTATCTTATAATTTTTTACCAGCACTGCTCTGAAATTTTGTAATCATTTGGTATTGCTGAAATTTTGATTTCAAACCTCCTACTTTCTAAATCACCACTTCTTATTTATCCTAATCTATTAGTATTTCCCTGCTATCATTGTTTGATCACTCCATGACCTTTTGGCTATTAAATCCCATTTTATCCATCATCCTCTCAGAAAGTGGGAGTTTTTGTTGTAAATGGAAGCAGAGAAATGAAGCAACAGATATCTTGTTCTACTTTGTTTTGAATGATGGCTAACACTAGAATATTTCAAAACTGATGAGAACGATGGAGGACATTGATGATGTCAGAGAAAGGGTAACTCAAGGAAATTTATGAGAAGCTGGTAACTCTCCAATTGATATCTCAAGCCCAAACTTAAGACACCATGTGGTCAATAAATCTCTAAGGATTATTTAAAATAATTGTCCTTTGCCTTTTTATAATTTACCCTTGGGTCTAAAGAAAGCTACGTTTACAGTGAGGATGAAATCTAAGTAAACCAATTCTTTAAAAGTTACCTTCAAATACAGTTAGAACCTCTTAAAACATATGACCTACTGAGAAAAACAAAATCAGTGTGCTCCCTAATGGTAAAATGAGATAGGAATCATGGGACTAAAATCAAGAACAGCTGGAATTAAAGGTCAAGATCCAGTGAGTGTGGTCTCATGTTCAGCCCATTGTTCAATAATGACTACTATAGATTCTGAAGAAGGATCTGATAGAAAAATCACTGGCAATAAATGTTATCATTCCTGAGGCAAATGTAGGTCATGGATTCCCTATAAATGATTATATAAAGGCTGAGAGAATGACACTCAATGCAGGACATTTAAGAAAGTTCAATTTACCAAGTAATCTTGATTGCTGATCTGGTCCATCATAAATGTTGAAGTAATCCCATTTACAGCTCCAAGATTCTTCTGTTATAAAGTCGTTAATCACTGCCTTCATTCTATTTCCTGACAAGGAATAAAAAGTCCAAGTGCAGTTCAGCATGTTAGGATAAATGTTAGGATAATTGGGAGAGGTGATCTCAACAGAACTAACTGGAATCAGATCCAATACTGGACATCCTTGAGGCAAAAAGAAAAAAAATATTTAATACAATAATCAAAGAGCTGAGTTACTACTTCTGGACTCTGGTTTTAATGCCTACAACTAGGTCATTAAAACCTCAACTGTAATGTAATTTTATTAAGTTCTATCACTGTTTCTTTGCTTTCAAAGCTGCTTACACAGGGTTTAAATGACTTTTGTTTTGAAAAACTGACGCCTTCCCAAAGAAGACACACTCAAGTTCTTTGACCTTAACTCATAAACTGTGAACATTTAAATCACCCTTATCTACATTCCAATGTAGTTCTGTCACATCTTTTTAGCAATAATCTTCTAAATCCCTGAGTAAATTACACACCCATAAAATTCAGCCTATAATTCAAATTACAATCATTTATTTAGTAGGGGAAATGTGGATCACTCTCATATAGTTGAAACCAGGATATTAAGGTTCACAAGGGCAAAGGGTCTACTATACCAAAAAAATAGGAATTCTTGACATTTGGGGCTTTTACTCCAAAAGCTCTAGGCATTACCCAACCTAAAATTAATGCCATCCAAAAACTGATTTACTTCATCAATAATCTTATAATTTTAGTTTCACTATGCAATGGCCCAGAAGAGAGAGAGACAGAGGGAAACATATACATAATCCAAAATACATAAAACAAATGGAAAGAATGCCAATGAATAATGGAATTAAAAAACTTGGGGGATAAACAGATGTGTTTCTAACCTAATAATCAGATAAGGTCCTACCTTCTCACTCTCTACTCCCTAATCTGCCTCAAGTGTCCACTACTCCTAAAGTTAGATACTACGCAAATCAATATAAATTCATATTTCACTGTAAAGCAAACAGAATAAGGACACAACACTTGAACATTTTTGACAAAAGCTAGAGTATGCTTGTCTAGCTGCAAGGATATTCCCTACTCTCTTTTGATAATATTAGGTAAACAAAGCCAAGCTCATGGATTCCTTACCTCCTTTATTCTCTTACCTTTATCAGTAACTTTAATTTTTCCTCTCATGGAATCTAGAATAAGAGAATATTCAAGGTCAATATTTCCATTTCAATACTTTATATTGCTTTATTCTTTTGATTGTGATACATGTACGTTGTAGAAAATTTCAAAGAAGAAAATAAAAAGTCTCTTGTAGTCAAAGAATGTATGTATGTGTGTGTGACTGACTGGGTTACCTTGCTGTACAGTAGACAATTGACGGAACACTGTAAACCAGCCATGATGGAAAAAATAAAAATCATTTTAAAAAAATCTAAGAAACTAGAGAATACCGATAATCATTACACATAAACATCAACAAAAGATTTTAAAAGCAAAATGTAAAATAAAGCACCACTATCTTGAACCTCAAAAAAAAGTCTGAGTTTCTGCTGTGATGCAGCAAAAATGAATCTGACTAGAAACCACGAGGTTGCCTAGAAACCATGAGGGATCGAACCGATCCCTGGCCTCACTCAGTGGGTGAAGGATCTAGCATTGTCATGAGCTGTGGTGTAGGTCGAAGACACAGCTCAGATCTGGCGTTGCTGTGGCTGTGGTGTATGCTGACAGCTATAGCTCTGATTAGACCCCTAATCTGGGAACCTCCATATGCTGAGGGTGTGGCCCTGGAAAAAAAGACAAAAGACCAAAAACAAAAAAAATCTCTTGTAGTCCTATCCTATAAGTAATCAATACTCATATTTTAATGTGAATCCTTCCTTTTCCTATGCGATGATATATACATTTAAAAAGTTGTATTTCAATGTACATCATTATAACCTTTCCCCACTTAATTTATTGTGACTCTTTTCCCATACTACTAAATATTGCATATATATTTTAGTGGTTTTATTATTTTTATTCATATAGACATGACAATTTCTATTAATATACTTTAATTTCTAATCTCAAGAATATGAATGATGAGTCAGATCTTAAACTTCACACATGGGTAAATCTATTACATTTCTGCTGTCATTGGGAAAATGGCTGCACTAAAGGTTCTCTGAGTTTATCTGAAAACAGAAATTGAATTCATATATAGTCTGCTGAGTTGACTCCTACTCATTTTTTAACTCTAAGCCAAAGGGATTCCCATAAGCAAAACAGATGTATTTCTTACCCATTTATTACATTAGGAGCTACCTCCTTACACTCTACTCACTAATCTATCTCAGCTAGACAGTCAAACAGCTATTGCGCATGGACTATTTGCTAGGCATGGTTGTATGTTTTGGAGATAAGAGCAATGGTGCATGCTTGGTGTGGCCAAAGACAGAAAGGAAGGCTGGCATGGCTGGTATGGATGGAGGACTGGAAAAAATCATACAAGTAGTCAAGGAGGTAACCAAGAGCCAGATCATATCCTGTAGATCACTATAAGGACTTTCACTAAGAGTGAGTTGGGAAAACACTGAAAGATTATAAGCAGAGGAGTAACATAATCTGAATTATTCATTTTAAAATGATTACTCTGGCTGTTATGAGTAAAATAGACTAAAGGAAGGCTTGAATCAGAACAGTATGTTGGAATTATTGAGAGGTAGTTCAATTCTAGATCAATTTTGCTGAAAGCTCACAGATGAACTACATCCATGAGAGATGTGAGAAGAAAAGTCAAGGATGACGAAGGTAATGGTTGACAAATTAATTAGTGAAATGTAGTTGCCATCTACTGAGATGGAGAAGATTGATGGAGAAGTATCTGGAGACAGGGATAGGAAATCAAGAGTTGAATTTTGGTCATGTTAAGTTTGAGATGCTCATTAAATAGCCAAGTGGAGAGAGAGGCAGATAGACACAGTGCTGGAGTTCTAAAAAGAAGTTGGGACTGGAGATATACTTTGGGAATTATCTGTGTATACATGGTATTTAATCACTTCGCTGTACAGCAGAAATTAACACAACATTGTAAATCAACTATAATTTAAAAAATAAAAAAGTAAAACTAGGAATTGGGTGATACCACTTAAGAGTAAGTATAGGTAAAGAATTTGAAAAGAAAGTCAAGGACTGGGTCTTGGGACACTTCAAATTTTAATGGTAGAGAAAATGAGAAGCAACCAGCCAAGAGACTCTGAAGGAGACTAGTGAAGTAAGAGGAGAGCCAAGAAACAGTAGTTTCCTGGAGGTCATGACAAATGAGATTCCAGAAGGAAAAAGAGCTCAGCTGTGCCAAACGCAGTTCTTAGGAGGACAGAGAGGTGACTGTTGGGTCTGGACTCATTGGTAGCTTTGGCAAGAACTTCCAGGGAATGGTAAGAAAGAAAGCCTTATGGGAATGGATTCAAGGAAAAATGAGAGGGCAAAAGGGGAGACAGTGAGTAAAAATACATTCCAAGAGGTTTTGCTATAAGACAACAAAGAAATTAAAGTTTTCCTAGAATTCCATGCCCATCCCTTATCAAACTAAGATCCCTCCTTCAAAACTTAATACAGTTGTTTTTTTCTCACTGTATATTTTCCTATATGATTACTTGATTTGTCAACCGAAAGAAAAGTGCAGGGAGTTCCCGTCGTGGCTCAGTGGTTAACGAATCCGACTAGGAACCGTGAGGTTGCGGGTTCGATCCCTGCCCTTGCTCAGTGGGTTAACGATCCGACGTAGCCATGAGCTGTGGTGCAGGTTGCAGACGGGGCTCAGATCCCACATCGCTGTGGCTTTGGTGTAGGCTGGCGGCTACAGCTCCGATTAGACCCCTAGCCTGGGAACCTCCATATGCCGCAGGCACGGCCCTAGAAAAGATGAAAAAAAAAAAAAGTGCACAACATAAGAGCTGTGAGTTCAAGTTTCATTTGGGGTCTTACTGAGGACTGTAGCCCAGGAGATAGCCAGTCAGTAGTTCCGAAAAAGCTGTTCCAAAGAATTAGGGAAGAAGCCATTTTAAATGTGATTTGGCTAAACACATCTTGAGAAAAGGTTACTGCTAGTCACAAAGAACAGAGATCTTAATGATTTTAGTGCTTTTCTATGTATAGGAAGATGCAAAAATCTGCACTTATTAAAATTCTTCCTGAGATATACATCTAACAATGTAAGGGGTCTGCCCTTCCTAAGCACAGAGCATCCTGTTATCAATTTAATTTCCTCTATCCAAAGCATAGAGTACACTGTCTGTCAGTGACTGCAGTGGGTTAATCCTTGCAGAACTGGGTGACAACATTTGCTGTCCTTCTTTGTTTATAGATTATTAACTATCCTCCCTACTAGACTGTAGACTCTTCTAGGGTAGTGACTGTCTTATTCATTGCTGATTCTTGGTGCTTTAAACATGGCCAGGCATCAGTTTAAAACCATTCATTGATAGTCTGAATAAAGATGTGAGATTTTACTCATTTTATTTATGTTAGCCCCTTAAGGTATACTTTGACTCATATGACTTGAACTTGATACGTCTTCTTAGTTATCTCCATCTAACATTTTTCACATTACCAGACTAAAAAAGTAAAGTACATTTTATAGAAACACCTCTCCAATTGTATTCCAATTACATTTTAAATGGGTATGAACTAGCGGTTAGAGCAATTTTAATAACTACTCAGAATTCAGCATAATTGCAAACGTTTTCTCCATAATACCCAGTTTCCATAATTTGCAATAGTTCTCAATTTTCGTAATGCTATCAATATTGTCACCTAAACTATAGGAGCATTAGATAAAGCATATGTTCAATAATCTGGTTACAACTGATATATACCAAACAAGTTTAAAAAAGAATTAATTACTCTTAATACTTGTAGAGTAAGGAAACTAATTTTGAAATGGAAAAATTACTTGAAACTTTTAGGCTAGGGATAAAAGTATTCTACCATATTGCTATAATATTCCAAATATACAGAAAATTTGATGAAATTATTAAATGCTATAAGAAAAAATGAAAAATCTCATCAATCTTATGCTTTACAGAGGTTTAACTTGAGCCCCTCCACAAATAACAGAAATCACAACCTTAAATATTTTTTTCCCCTAAAGTGGACAAATGAAAGAATTCAAAACTGACAATTTATTAGATAACACATATTTTTCTTTTAATTGAAATATAATTGATTTACAATGTTTTGTTAATTTCTGCTGTTCAGCAAAGTGATTTGGTTATACATATACATACATTTTTTAGTATATTATTTTCCTTTATGGTTTATCACAGGATATTGAATATAGTTTCAATGTGCTATAGAGTAGGACATTGTTGTTTATCCATTCTATACATAATAGTTTGCATCTGCTAACCCAGACTCCCAATCCAACCCTCTCCCACATCCCCCTTCCCCTTGGCAACCAAAAGTCTGTTCTCTACATCTGTGATTTTGTTTCTTTTTCATAGATAAATCCATTTGTATCATATTTTATTTTTTATTAAAGATTTTATTATATATCCAAATATCTTTTTATATGATTTTTATTTTTTCCATTATAGTTGATTTACAGTGTTCTTTCAGTTTCTACTGTATAGCAAAGTGACCCAGCCATACATATATATATTTTTATACATACTCTCTTAAAAGAATATGTATATGTATGACTATATATATGATAGTCATACATATGTTTATATAGTCATATATATGTCATACACACACACACACATATAGTCATATATACATATATTACTTTAAAAGAATATATATAGTCTTTTTCTATTATCCTCCATCATGCTCCATCACAACTGCTTATCTACTCCAAATGCAATAGTTTGCATCTATTAACCCCAGACTCCAAGTCCATCCCACTCCCTTCCCCGTG
The DNA here is from genome assembly GCF_054392235.1 of Sus scrofa. Taxonomy (NCBI): domain Eukaryota; kingdom Metazoa; phylum Chordata; class Mammalia; order Artiodactyla; family Suidae; genus Sus; species Sus scrofa. The sequence goes on along the minus strand of NC_139387.1, from coordinate 51,109,197 downwards.
GCAACCACAAGTCTGTTCTCTATGATTTTGTTTTCTGTGGAAAGTTTCATTAATGCCATATATTAGATTCTAGATATAAGTGATATCATATGGTATTTGTCTTTCTCTTTCTGACTTACTTCACTCAGGATGAGCGTTTCTAGTTCCATCCATGTTGCTACAAATGGCATTCTTTTGTTCTTTTTATGGCTGAGTAGTATTCCATTGTATATGTATACCACATCTTCTTAATCTATTCATCTGTCAATGGACATTTAGGTTGTTTCCATGTCCTGGCTATTGTGAATAGTGCTGCAATGAACATACGGGTGCATGCATCTTTTTCAATGAAAGTTTTGTCTGGATATATGATCAAGAGTGGGATTGTTGGGTCATATGGTAGTTCTATATTTAGTTTTCTGAGGTACTTCCATACTGTTTTCCATACTGGTTGTGCCAATTTACATCCCCACCATCAGTGAAGGAGCGTGCCCTTTTCTCCACACCCTCTCCAACATTTATTCTTTGTTGATCTGTTAATGATGGCCATTCTGACTGGTGTGAGATGGTACCTCAGAGTAGATTTGATTTGGATTTCTCTAATAATCAGTGATGTTGAGCATTTTTTCATGTGACTGTTAGTCATCTATATATCTTCTTTGGAGAAATGTCTGTCCAGGTCTTTTGCCCATTTTTCCACTGGGTTGTTGGTTTTTCTTCTGTTGAGTTGTGTAAGTTGTTTGTGTATTTTAGAGATTAAACCCTTGTCAGTTACATCATTTGAAACTATTTCCCCCCCCCCAAAAAAAAGGTTGTCTTTTTTAGTTTTTTTTATGGTTTCCTTTGCTATGCAAAAGCTTATCAGTTTCATTAGGTCCCATTTGTTTATTTTTGCTTCTATTTCTGTTGCCTTGGGAGACTGACTGGAGAAAACATTTGTAAGGATGATGTCAGAGAATGTTTTGGCTATGTTCTCTTCTAGGAGTTGGATGGTGTCTTGCCTTATATTTAAGTCTTTAAGCCATTCTGAGTTTATTTTTGTGCATGGTGTGAGGGTGTGTTCCAGTTTCATTGATATACAAGTGGCTGTCCAGGTTTCCCAGTACCACTTGCTGAAAAGACTATTTTGTTCCCACTTTAATTTCTTGCCTCCTTTGCAGAAGATTAATTGACTGTAGGTGTTTGCATTTGTGTCATATTTTAGATTCCACATATAAATGATATCATATGGTATTTGTCTCTTTCTGACTCACTTCACTTAGTATGGTAAACATATTTTGTAATAAACCACAATAAAACAAAAACATATGCATAAACAAATATGAAAAAAGTAATAAACTTACCAGAAATATGAAAAGAATATCTCAAAGAAAATTCTTCCGTAGCCAAACTGACATTGTATGTGAGAATCAACATCATACGAGGACCATGCGATTTTAATGAAGGTGAATCTCCTTCGCATAGGTTTCCTAGCCAAAAAACCCCCACAAATTCTTACTATTTATCAAGGCAAAGGATATTGAGCAAAGTAAAAGGAAAAAAAACCCTTTTCTAAAAACAAATTTATACCATATCCACTTCCAACAATATAAGAATAGGAAAAATTAAGCAAAATAAAACATAATTAGAACAGAGAGAAATGTTCGTTTCCGAGCGTAAGTTCTGAGAACCAACTAGGACACTGTACCCAGTTCTTATAACGCCTAAAATACTTATTATTTTAAAGCTATATAATATAAAGAAGGTAACATGGTCTAGCTAGCTCATGAGGGAACTAAAAGTTATTTTTGTCACCAGACTAAAAATAACTGTATAGAAGGGAGATATTTGGGCCTCAGCTACACAAAACCTTCATTTATCCACAGCATAGTAAATGAATAGGAGGCAGGGTACAGTGACTGACATGAAAGTTAAAATGACTAGCTGGTCTCAATGAAATTTTCAGGCAATAGTTTTAGAGGTCTCCTATGACTCAGATTCTTAGGGCTAATTAGTAATAGTTTTGCTCAACCATCCATTACCCCTGGATTTCTAAAGCATCCTTCAGGAGTTCCCATTGTGGCCCAGCAGGTTAAGAACCCGACTAGTATCCATGAGGATGCACGTTCAATCCCTGGTCTTACTCAGTGGGTTAAGGATCCGGCTTTGCCTTGAGCTGTGGTATAGGTCACAGATGCAGCTCGGATTTGGCACTGCTGTGTCTGTGGTTAGGCCAGCAGCTGCAGCTCTGATTTGCCCCAGCCCCAGAACTTCCATATGCCCTAAAAAGACACACAAAAAAGCATCCTTCAGAAGATGATAGAAACTGGTATTTACAGATGCTTCTCCCTCTTGTGAGCCAGAACTGTCATGAAGTTCTCTGTAACTTCTACCCTATGAATCTAATTCAACTTCTAGAGCAAAACACTCTTCTTTCATCTTTTGTTTTTTATAGCTTTCTTTAAGATTAGACTGTTTGTTTACTGAAGAACATTTAGAGAATTTAATATATAATTGCTATAATCCTGCAATCTTAAAATATCTACTTAAACACATTGGTGTGTCTCCCTTTATTTTAATCATATACAGCACCATTTTAAAAAATTTAAATTATACTATGGACTTTTTCATTAAAATCTTTTCACTTAATAGCACATGCAGGATTCACTTAATAGCACATGTTAGGTGAAAACATTTAATGGCTGCGTAATATTTTATCCTATGGATTCACTATTGTTTTTCTTAATTTCCTATTTAGATCCTGGATTTTTTGACCATTATCATACATAATGCTAGCCTAATGAATATCTTTCAGATAAATGTAAAACATATTTTTATAAGTATGGCTAAAAGTAGAAACCCTGAATAAAATGTTTTATGCAGTAAAATGACAATTAATAAAAAATTAAAAGGTTTTATAGCTTTCAAAATACATTTGTGTATCTCCCTTTAGAAAGCATATTATACATTTACCTCAACAAAACGAAAATATCTGTTACACTGCATTTTATTTACTAAGTACAATCACTCTTCAAAATATTTTTGTCAATGAAGCAGGTAAGATTTTTTTCTCATTTCTGTTTTAAAGAGGTTATTTTTGGGGAGTTCCTATTGTGGCACAGAGGAAATGAATCCAACTAGTATCCATGAGGATAAGGGTTCAATCCCTGGCCTCACTCAGTGGGTTGGGGATCTGGCAATGCTGTGAGCTGTGCTGTAGGTTGCAGATGAGGCTCAGATCCCACGTTGCTATGGCTGTGGCATAGGCCAGCAGCTGCAGCTCTGATTCTGCCTCTAGCCTGAGAACTTCCACATTCCACTTGTGCAGCCCTACAAAGCAAAAGCAAAAGCAAAAGCAAGAAAGGAAGGAAGGAAGAAAAAGAGAGAGCTATTTTTTCTCATACATTATGAGAATTACTTGCCTATTTTTCTATTAAAGTATATTTAGGAAAACAGAGTAATTCTGGATTGTGTTTTAAAATTAACTGGTTAAACTCTTGTTTATGGTTCTATTTAAAACTTTTTTTTTATATTAGGGATCCTCTTAATTCTGAAAGAATATACCTGTGCTTTATGATTGTTTCATCAGAGTTAATCATGATAAGGTTGATAATCCAAATCTGCTTCCTAAGACAAACCATTTCTAAGTTTAACTGATCACACTGCGTCTGCGACCTATACCACAGCTCACAGCAACATCAGATCCTTATCCCGCTGAGCAAGGCCAGGGATCAAACCCACAACCTCATGGTTCCTAGTTACATTTGTTTCCGCTGCACCACGGCAGGAACTTCTGAAACAGATACTCTAACAAAGGCAGTTTGCTGTAACATGAGTTCCAGTGTGTTCATAGCTTCAAGTGAACAATCTAGAAACTAGTAAGCTTTTCACTATCTCAGGAAAATTGCCCTTTTAGTAAACATATGGCCAGAGGGTCAATGGTCACTGTGACAAGAGACAAAATAGAGAGAGATTTAATTTAGATTGTATGGCAACTGATAATGTAAATATTCATTAACTTTTCTTATCTGTCAAAAGAGGCTAAGATTAATCCAGTGTCTTTTGTTTTTTAAAATGCTTCGGGTCAACAGTTTGTAAAAATTCCCTACATTAATTACCTTAAACATTTCTCAGTTTTTGAAAATCCTAAATGTGTTACTTGCTTTTTAATTTTATTTCTGTTAAAGAAGAAAACTTTTTAGTTATACAGGAATTTATTGATAATTTCCCACTGTCTTCAATTGCTTTTACATGAGAGGGTCCTTTTCCATCCATAACCAAGATAATTGCCTATTTTTTAAAAAACTTTTAATGGCTTAAGAAAAATGCTTAACGCTTTAATCAACTGTTCTGTGTTGGAGAATATAATTTGTATTTTTTCCTCATCTGTAATGCCAGATTTATCACATATCAATGACATAAGTTCTGGGGTCCTTTCTGGTCTATTTATTTCCACTCATGTGTGTTTCTTCTTATACTAGTACTACCCCTGGTTTTGTTTGTTTGTTTTTGGTTTCTTATTCTTTTGGCTTCACCCATAGGCCAGAAGGGAACTCCCTATTCTATTATAATTATCATTGTTTTAAAGATGGGCTTTTTTTTTTTTTTTTTTTTTTTTTAGAACCACACTTGTGGCATATGTAAGTTCCCAGGCTAGGAGTCCAATTGGAGGCTGCAGCTGCAGGCCTAGGCCATAGCCACAGCAATGCCAGATCTGAGCCACATCTGTGACCTAAATCACAGCTCAAGGTAATGCCAGATCCTTAACCTACGGAGTGAGGCCAGGGATTAAACCCGCATCCTCATGGATACTAGTCAGATTCTTAACCTGCTGATCCACAAAGGAAATTCTCTTAAACTCTGTTTATTATTATTATTATTATTATTATTATAGTTGATTTACAATGTTCTGCCAATTTCTGCTGTACAGCAAAGTGACCCAGCTATACATATATATTTATCTTCCATCCTGTTCCATCACAAGTAATTGGATATAGTTAAAGTATGTTTTGTTTTGTTTTGTTTTTTGGTCCTTTTTGTCTTTTCTAGGGCCGCACCCTTGACATATGGAGGTTCCCTGGCTAGGGGTCTAATCGGGGTCTACTGGCCTACGCCAGAGCCACAGCAACGTGGGATCCGAGCCAAGTCTGCAACCTATACCACAGCTCACGGCAATGCTGTATCCTTAACCAACTGAGCAAGGCCAGGGATTGAACCTGCAACCTCATGGTTCCTAGTCGGATTTGTTAACCACTGAGCTACGACAGGAACTCCAAACTATGTTTTAATACCAATAATTCACTTCATCATCTGGTCATTTTTTTCCCAAAAAAACATTTTCAGCTAGTTTTATTTAAGGATAAAATTCAGACTTATTATCAATTTCTTCCTCACTCTCTGAAATAATTCCCACTGGGATTTTGCTGGGGTTTGCTATATTTATAAATTAATTGGGAGTACATTAATGTTAATTTTATCTTCCAGTTTTGGAACATGGTACTTTTTTCTCTTCAGATCTGTGTCGGTGAAATCTCACATTTCATTTTAAGGTTACACCTAGTTACAAGGATTTTGTTGTTGATTGTAATTGAAGTGATTTTTCCATTATATCTTTTAACTAATTTCTACTGGGATGGTTTAAAGGACATAATTTATCTCTATTTTTCCTAATTTGACTTAGTTATAAGATACATAATACATTTTAAATATTAAACTGTTCTTGAATTCTTGGGATATAGCATAGTTGATTATATTTAAAATATTCATTCAGTAATCTACTGACCCCCAAAACTGAGTTAACCCCTATAGGCTACAAAAATTGAAATAGAATAACAAAGCTTTTTGTGGAAAAAGAGGAAATAGTACTTGTGTTTTATGAACAAATTCTAAGTAAGGAACAAATTCAAAGTAAAGAATCATAGATATATAGTTCATTAATATCATAAATTATAACTGACAGAACTAATGTATTCTTTCTCCCTTTTTATTTATTTCTTTGTTCTTCTAAACCATGCTTTCTCTGACAACTCATTGAAGGAGAGGTAACAGGGAAACAACAGTCTAATCTTTTCTTCTAAGCAGCACAATTTTAAGAATAGGAATTAAAATGCATATTTCCAATTCAAATACAGAAGCTTGGTTGCTTTTGCAAGAGTGCTTAACATGCATTCTTTCATTTAATTCTCAAAGTAACCTCATATGGCAAAGTAATAGGTGTTTTGTAAGGCAAGAAAGCAAGAAGAAGAGATAATTTCCAAGGATACACTAGATGCCTAGATGCCACACTCTCCCCACTAGAAGCTATATATGGCCTTGTTGATGCTAAGTTGACTCAGGAACCAGGAAAGTTCCATGTTTACTTACATTCCCTTAAGCAGAAACACAAAGATTGTTAGTGTATCCACTTCAGGGATGGTAATGCAAGTTCAAAGAATGAAGGGACAGTGGTTTAGCAACTGACTATTTTATCAACTCTGGCAGGACTCTGCCTAAGTAGGAGAATGGCACTGGCATCCGGGTCCTTTGCAGAGAGTTAAAGGCCAGCAAAGTGCCACACATCCTCTCCATCTGGGTTGTCACCTTGTTTCATCAGGCATCTGTATCTCTGGCTTAAGGAAATTGGGACCTTATAATGCCCACGTATGTGTGTGTGGTAGTGATGGTGGGATGTCTCTTATCAATCACATGAAAAGTTACAGGTAGATTATCTTCATGTCACAAATAAGTACGGTGACCCTTAGAAAGCTTAGGGAACATTCCCATAGTTACTGAATTACTATGTGGTAGAGCTGCATACGATCTATAGCCAGGATGATCAGATTCCAGAATTCTAGACTGATAGATCCTGTCTAATTGGGTAACGTTGGTCAGCCAGCCCAAATCCCATTACCATTCCCCTTTTCTCTAGTCATCTCCCAGTCAGGTATGGGCAAGTGACACATTTGGCCAAAGTGACTTAAATATGGGATAGGATTCTTGAAAACATATTTGCTTTCTCTGCAGTGATAATCTTTCCCTGTGCTGCTTCTTCCTTTTTCTCCAGTGTAATAATGACAATGGTAGAGCCATTATGGAACCATTAGGAAAAGGCCAGGAGAACTGCAGTAATGCCAGTCTTCACAGATTTGAACTGTTGAGCATCTCTGTGGATTTCTGCATCCCTCTGGATCTCTTTCAGAATAATAAAATTAAGTCACAGTAATCATGTTTTCACCTGTTATCTAATACACCCATTTAATGCCTTTTCTGTGAACATTATTTTGCCTGATTAATATTATACTCTCGATTCTTTTCGTTACAGTCGTCTAAGAGGTAAGAGGTTTATTCATCCTTGATTTTTAGTGTTTCTGGGTAAGTTTAATCTAGGTATGACCCAAATAAACAGCATACAATTGGGTGTTATTTTAATGTAACCAGAGAGTGTTAGGTGACTCTCAATTATAAATATAAAAAATAGTAACAGTAAGATTATTTCATTGCCACATAAGCAGAGATTCATTTCTATCATCTGTAATTCACATACTGAATATAAAATGTTCTAAGAATATTTTATGAAAGAAAAGCAACAGTATAGTTCTTCATGGGAAATTAGTTACCTATTAATTTTCTGTCTGATCCAAATCCTTCATAAACCCACAGGTGACCCTGACAGGCCAAGGGCACTGGTTTCAGCTGGAAGTTGATAACATCCAGGCGAATGATGTGATTTAATGGGGCTAATAATCTCCAGTGGCAGCTATGGTACAGATGAAAGAAAGTCAGAAATGACTTTTAAATAGCATATATTGTTATTTACTTGGTTCAGAATCTAATGCATCACTCAGTGAATCCCTGTCAGGAACTCCCTGCTTTTTTGTGCTTAGGTAAAAGAAAGGTTTCTACTTAAATTAGAGCAATGAAAAATAGTCTGTAAGACTGAATTTGTCAAAAGTTTTAACTAAGCTCACCCTTGTGGTGAATGGTTGGTCACTCAATTGTAATATTCTATGTTCAGATAGGCCATCTATAAGAGAGTCAAGCAAGTATTCTTGCCCCAAACTTCCCCAAATCATATAAATTCACTTACGATTGATACTGCATGAACCTCACTTTTTGTTTTTCTCACTTCAAATTTATTCTAATATTTAATTCAGAGAGCGTTCTCTTTTCACTGTGGCATTTTAAGAACTATTTATTGGAGTTCCCATCATGGCTCAGAGGAAATGAATCTGACTGGTATTCATGAGGATGCAGGTTTGATATCTGGCCTCACTCAGTGAGTTAATCATCCAGCGTTGCATGAGCTGTGGTGTAGGTCAAAGATGTGGCTTGGATCTAGCATTGCTGTGGCTGTGGTGTAGGCCAGCGGCTACAGCTCCAATTGGACCCCTAGCCCGGGAACCTCCATATGTCATGGGCGCAGCACTAAAAAGACAAAAAGAAGAAAAAATTTTTAAAAAATCTATTTATTCACTATGTACTCTGTACCAGAGTTTTACATACACTATTTCAATCTCTAAAACGTTTTGATAGAGATTTAGCTTTCCACTTTACCTAATAAATGGTCTCTTTTGTTGGGGAAGTACAATTTATCAACAGGGTCATCTTACAAATGGTTTTCATATACTGAAGGCCTCAGATCAGAGTTTATCTCAAAGTCTGTTGTCCAAGGGAAAGAGGTGAAAAATAATGCCTTAACTAAAAACCACATGTCGCTGCTTGTCAAGTGATCATTAACAAACTTCTTTTGTCATAGTAAACATTCCTCCTCACCTCCTAGTGGTTCTCTGAAAATATCTTGGGATTTGTATGATTCCTGCTGGTTTGGTCAGAAGAGCATCCTCACAAGTGACCACCAGCTCTTGGTTTGAACTCTGAAGAAATCTGGTCCTTTTACCGCCTTTTGGACCTAGAAATAAAGAAAAGGGAACGAGGTAAAACTGATTTTTAAGAAGCTTGTTATCTGCCTTTTCAGATTAGAGCTGTCAGCTTTCCTCCCTGTTTTAGAAAAAAGTTAACAGGAGGTAGCTGGTTTAACTAAAAATGTTCTATCTGAAACATTCAAAAGATACAGAAAGCCAGCACTTTTCTCAAAGGTATTGTTTTTGGCATAGCCCAGGGTCTAAGGAAAATAACGTGCAATAACTATAGATAATACAGGTTCCCTGTACAATTCCATCTAAAAGCAATTTTATTTTTTAAAAATTTTTAATTGAAGTATAATTGATTTACAATGCTGTGTTCATTTCTTGTGTATACCTGAATCACTCTGCTATATACCAGACACTAACACAACACTGTAAATCAATTATACTTCAATTAAATATATAGATATATATTCTTATATATGAAGAATATATATATATACATACTTTTTCATATTCTTTTCTATGATGATTTATTAGGATACTGATTATAGTTCCCTGTGCTGTACAGTGGGACCTTGTTGTCTATCTATTTTATATGCAGTAGTTTGTATTTGCTAATCCCAAACTCTTAATTTATCCTTTCCTGACGCCCCTCCCCTTTAGTGACCATACGTTTGTTTCCTATGTCTGTGAGTCTGTTTCTATTTTGTGAATAAATTCATTTGGATCTTATCTTCAATTCCACATATAAGTGATATCATATGATATTTGTTAAAAGCAATATTCTAAATACAGTTCTTTAGGAAAAAAATTTCATATGGTGTGCATGCTTTTCTTTTATTACTCACTTAACTTTTTTTCCAAATGTATCTCTGCAATGCTTTTCAGTGCCAAGGAGAGGAACTGGTTTTTGGTTACCTATGCTCATCAAGAGTCAAAATGCTTCACTAATTACATGTTTGAAAATGCCATCTGATAACCCTGAGTTGCATAGATTTACATTTATAATGCAAGCATCTACTATTTGTTAAGTTTCTTTTCAAAACTCATTCTAAACTTTTATTATTATAATATGAAGAAAAGTCTGATACAGAGATAATGAAATGTCCAGAGCTATTCAGCCAGCTAAGATTTAGAACCCAGGGAGTTCCCATTGTGGCACAACAGAAACGAATTCAACTAGCAACCATGAGGTTTTGGGTTCCACCCCTGACCTTGCTCAGTGGGTTAAGGATCTGGTGTTGCAGTGAACTGTGGTGTAGCTTGAAGATATGGCTTAGATCCCACATTGCTGTGGCTGTCGCGTAGGCCGGCAGCTACAGCTCCTATACGACCCCTAGTCTGGGAACCTTCATATGCCTCAGATGTGGCCCTAAAAAGCAAAAAGCAAAAAAAAAAAAAAAAAGATTTAGAACCCAAATCTTTCAAGCCGCAAGAATTATGGCTGCAGAAAAAAAGCATACTGTGCTATAAAATCACAATAAAAATATTATTTTGCAGTTAATATATCTTACCCATGTCCATAAACCACAATTCTAAATGACTTATAAGTCAATCAAGTCATTTACTGAATAGTTTTTCTCTTGGACCTGACCAATCTCAGATCACTTAGATTTTCCATTTAATCATAAACTTATTACTCACAGAAACATAATTTTTTCATATGTTTTGAAATATTCCTAAAAAGAAAAACAGTGATTTTTAATTTTGTAAATCTTTTAAATCAAACATACCTTGGACTCTAAAAACAATATAACGTATGCCAAAAGCACCTTGCACATGGGAATGAAATGTTACCCTCACCAGTGGTCCAGAGCTCATGAAAATCATTGGGTAAAGTCTTCTTCCACATAATTCACCTAGGTTGAAAAAATTAAATTTGATTAAAAAAAAAAAAAAGGAGTTCGTGTTGTGGCTCAGCAGTAATGAACCTGACTAGTATCCATGAGGATGGAGTTTGATCTCTGGCCTCTCCCAATGGGTTTAGGATCCAGTATTGCTGTGAGCTGTGGTGTAGGTCACAGACGTGGCTTGGATCCTGTGTTGTTGTGGCTGTGGCATAGGCTCTCAACTGCAGCTCTAATTTGACCCTAGCCTGGGAACTTCCATATGCCACACATGCAGCCCTAAAAAAAGCAGAAGCAGAAGTAGAAGAAGAAGATTTAACAGTTTCTCTAGTTTATACACAGCAATTACTTAAACTCTATTCTGCAAAATGACCAACAGAATTCCAGAACCCCCCAAAGTCACAGATTGGTGAGATGGGGAGTCAGAATCTGAAGCTAGGACCGTAAACCCAATTACCTATTACAGTCTACTAGGTCACATTGCTCCCTTGAAGGACAGTAGGTAGCAAATTAATTACCTTACTTTTCTTCCCCCTTTTTATAGCAGCACCTACAGCATATGAAAATTCCCAGGGTAGGGGCTGAATTGGAACTGCAGCTGCAGGCCTATGGCACAGCCATGGCAAAACCAGATCCAAGCCACATCTGCAACCTGCACTGCAGCTTGCAGCAATGTCAAATCCTTAACCCACAGAGTGAGGCCAGGGATCAAATCCACATCCTCAGAGACATGATGTCAGGTTCTTAACCTGATGAGCCACAATGGGAACTTCTACCTTGTCTTTAAAATGATGCTGATGTGCCATTTTTCTCCTAGAAAAGTAACATGTTTATTAAAAAGTATGTAACTGTGAAAAACCAATGAAGAAAACCTTTTTCTACTCGAAAATTTATTCTTTCCCTACAGCCAATCTTCTTTTGATTGTTTTACCTTGAGAACATAAGTCAAAGATAGAAAGGAACATTATAACCATAATTCTAAAATGATTCAGAGGCCTGATTAAGAAGATATAAAAAGGAGGCGTTCCCATTGGGGCACAGCAGAAACAAATCCAACTAGTATCCATGAGAATTCAGGTTCAATCCCTGGCTCTGCTCAGTGGGTCAGGGATCCAGCATTGCGGTGAGCTGTGGTGTAGGTTGCAGATTTGGCTGAGATCCTGAGTTGCTGTGGCTATGGTGTAGGCCAGCAGCTGTAGCTCTTGTTCAACCCCTAGCCTGGGTATTTCCATGTGCCGCAAGTGCGGTCCTGAAAAAAGAAAAAAAAGTTATAGAAAGAAACTATGAGTTTCGTAGACTCAAACCCATCTACTATTAAGAATAATTCAGTATCCCTCAGTAATATTTATTTATTTGTTTTTATTTTTTGGCTACACATGTGGCATGTGGAAGTTCCTGGACCAGGAATCAAAGCTGAGCTACAGCCATGACAATGCTGAATCTTTAACCGCAAGGCCACCAGGGAACTCCTGTAACATTAATTTAAATATCACTGGCTCAGAAAGACTTCTGCTGATTATACTGCCCACAACTGTATGGCACCTGCATCCCAGAGACTTCTTCTCTCCCTTCCCACCTCATTCCCCTCATCCTTTGTCTCTAATATATTACATATTTTACTATATTATGTGTCCTCTCCCCACTAGAAAATAAGATTGGCAGGGGGGGAATTTTTTTGTTGTTGTTGTTCATTTTGTTCACTACTGGATGCCCACAAACAAGAAGATTCAATCCCTAGCCCACAGTAGATCCTCCCCATTTATCTGTAGGGAGGAAGGAAGAGAGAAGATACACAAGAAGAAAAAGCAGTAGTTGGCATAACCTATTAGGGTAAATTATGTTGAAATCCTGTTTGAAGAATGATCAAATGTTTATTTGTAGCAAGTAAAGATGAATGCAGTTCTTGAATGATTGCTGGCTCCCACAGGGAAGAACATAGAACTTTACAGCGTACAAATACTATCCGACTTGAGTAAGAGGTAAAATTTCTATCATAGTCTTACAATTCTGCTAGCTATCATCTGAAGGGCAGAACAATTCCATAAGTTTCAAACTGACAATTTCAAACCAAAAAATGCTAGGTTGAAAAATTATAGGGGATCCCCAGTTAATCCACAACAAAGTCAAGCAGTAGGTAATAATGATAAAGGCAAGTTTTCCCAAAAGTCACTTCTTTCATTATAACAATCTGGTATACGATAAAGATAGCTATAAACAAGAGCGGAAAAAAAAATTTTTTTTTAAAGAAGCAGTAGTGGGAGTTCCCTTTGTGGACAGCAGTTAACAAACCTGACTAGGATCCAAAAGGATGCAGGTTCAATCCCTGACCTCTCTCAGTGAGTTCAAAGATCTGGTGTCGCTGTGAGCTGTGGTATAGGTCACAGATGTGGCTCGGATGTGGTGTTGCTGTGGCTGTGGCGTAGGCTGGCGGCCACAGCTTCAATTCCACCCCTAGCCTGGAAACTTCCATATGCTGCAGGCGTGGCTCTAAAAAACAAAACAAAAAAAAGAAGCAGTCGTAAGGCTACTTTACCATACAAGAAAATACATTTCACCAGGATTAAGGTTTTTTGAATTAAAAAATTTCTGATCTCATATTGGGACATTAATTTTTAAAAATAAAAGCAACGAGATAAATCAAAGATCAAGGATACATATGGATATATTTAAACTAGTAAATTTTAAAATATTTACACCACATATAAATCTCCAACATTTAAAGGCAAATGACAGAAGTTCTCATCGTGGCTCAGTGGAAACAAATCTGTCTAATATCCATGAGGACACAGGTTCAATCCTTGGCCTTTCTCAGTGGGTTAAGGATCTAGCATTGCTGTGAGCTGTGGTGTAGCTTGCAGACATGGCTCAGATCTGGCATGCTGTGGCTGTAGTGTGGGCTGGCAGCCACAGCTCCAATTTGATCCCTAGCCTGGGAACCTCCATGTGTTGTGGGTGTAGCCCTAAAAAGACAAAAAATAAATTAAATAAATAAAGGCAAATGACAATCCTACGAATAAGTACTTGTAACTTATGACAAAGGAAAAATTGTTATATCTATAGCTCTTATAAACCAATAACAAGAGCAATGATAAAATTTTAAAAATAGACAAGAATGATAAAAATGCAAATAACTAACCAATATATAAAAATATATTTATCCCCGTTAAGGATAAACATTTTAAAGTGTGTGCTAAATTGATTAGGTTACGGGCATGGCAAAAGAGGATCTTATTTATGCTAAAGTCAGTGAAAACTGATTTGGTCTTTCTGAAGAATTATGTACCTGTATGCATTCATGTAAAAAAAAAAATGTTCTAAGTCTCTATTATCCCAATTTGGGGAGATACAGGCAGGAACATAATAGCCAGATCCCTGTTCTCATGATGCTTTCATTTTAGTCAGAAATGAAGAAGATAATTTCAAACACAGACCACTGCAACAAATGAGATAACCAGTGTAATAAGATAGAAAAAGACTGTGGGAGGGAAATGATGATGCTTTATTTTTTTTCTATGGCTTCATCCACAGCATATGGAAGTTCCCAGGCTAGGGGTCGGATCTGAGTTCTAGCTGCAGGCCTATGCCATTGCCACAGCAATGCCAGATCCAAGCCGCATTTGTGACCTATGTCACAGCTTGTGACAATACCAGACGTTTACCTCATTGAGCGAGGCCAGAGGTGGAACCCACATCCTCATGGAGACTGTGTTGGGTTCTTAACCCAATGAGTCACAATAGGAACTCCAGGATGATGCTTCTTTACACTGAGAAGACCTCGTTGAGAAGGTGACCTTTCAGTCAGTTGCTCATTTTTTAAATGCTTCCCATGTGTTAGGCACTGTTCTAGGCACTAGGGATTCTTAAAGTGAAGAGACAAGTTTCAGTCCTCACAAAGCTCATATCAATAGGGAAGACACAGGCATGAAAACATAATACCATAGGTTAGAAGACGATAATGCCAAGAGAAAGACACTAAAAAGTACAGAGGTGGGAGGTGATGCAAGTCACATCCATCAGGTTGGCCTCATTGGGAAGGTATATTCAAAAACATTCTATGTGGAGAAATAGAAACCCTTGCACACTGAGGCAGCCACTGTGGAAAACAGTTTGGAAGTTTCTCAAAAAACTAAAAATAGAACTACCACATGACCCAACAGTTCTACTCCTGGGTATAATAAAATAAAAAAAAAATCAAAAATACGAATTCAAAGAGATGCATGCACTCCAATGTTCATAGTAACACTATCTACAATAGCCAAGCTATAGAAGCAACAGATGAATGGATAAAGATGTGTCTGTCTGTGTGTTTGTAATATATATAATGGGAATATTACTCAGCCATAAAAAAGAACAAAATTTTGCCATTTGTAGAAACATAGATGGACTTAGAGGGCATTATGCCAAGAGAAATGAGTTAGAAAAACACAAAAACTATATAATATCACTTACATGTGGAATCTGAAAAATACCACAAACTAGTGAAAATCACAAAAAAGGGGCAGCCTCACAGATATAGAGAACAAATTAGTGGTCACCAGTGGAGGTGGGGTGCAATGTAAGGGTGGGGCCGTGGGAGGCACAAACCATGGGATGTAAGATAGGCTCAAGGATGTATTGTACCACATGGGGAATATAGCCAATATTTTATAATAACTGTAAGTGGAAAGTACCCTTTAAAAATTGTATAGGAATTCCCACTGTGGTGCAGTGGGCTAAGGATCCAGTGTTGTCTCTGTGGCAGTGAAGGTTCAACCCCTGGCCCAGGAACTTACATATGCCATAAAAACATTGTATAAAAAAAGTCAAAATGAAAAAAAGAAGGCACATTCTAGTCAAGACTTGACTAGATGGATGAAGAGCTAGGAGAGAAGGTAGATAAGGTCTAGAGGTAAGAGCATGATGAGCTAAGGGAGAGGAAAGCAAACGATCCTGCTAGGGATTCTGGATTTTATTTCAGCTACAACACCTTGAGCCGTTTTAACTGAAGTGGATGGAGGAGGTGATCTGATCATAGGGGGGAACTCCGCGAAGTGGATAGGACAGTGAGCAATCTTCTCTGTAGTCTAAATGAGATAGCATTTTAAACAAAGTTTCTTTAAATAAATGTTTGTATGCCTCCTAAGTCAATAATTCAATCTTTCAGAACTTTCCCTAAGGAAACAATCTCACCCTTAAAGCAATTCCCTGTCCTCCATATACTCCTGAATCAAGCATGTGCATTTGTGTGCATTCCGTAAACACATAAACTTCCAGCCGCACCCACAACATACAGAAGTTCCCAGCGAGGGACTGAATCTGAGCCACAGCTGTGGCAACACTGGATCATTTTTTTAACCCATTGCTCAGGGCCAGGGATTGAACCCATACCATGGCAGTGACCAAACCCACTGTGCCACAGTGAGAACTCCTAAATTGTTTTTCTTTCCATCAACCAAATTATTTCCAACACCTTCTCACCTTTCTCTTTACTGAGAGACAAAAAGCCTATATTACACCTATACAAATAAGAGGTGCCAAGTTTGTTTTGTTGAACAAAAACGAATTTACCCATACATAAAATGACAGTAGGCATGTTATTAACAAATCTTTTTTTTTTTTTTCTTTTTTTTCTTTTTAGAGACTCGCCTGTGGCATATGGAGGTTCCCAGGCTATGGGTTAACTCGGAGCTACAGCTGCTGGCCTGCACCACAGCCATAACAATGCCAGATCCGAGCCATGTCTGCAACCTATACCACAGCTCACAGCAACGCCAGATCCTTAATCCACTGAGCGAGGCCAGGGGTCAAACACCCAACCTCACGGTTCCTAGTCGGATTCATTTCCACTGTGCCACGATGGAAACTCCCAGCAAATCTTTTTAATTTTGCCATTTTAAAAGCCTTTAGCATATTTTGCTTTATTTTAAAATTCAACATATCCCCACTCCTGCCCAATTTTTAACCATCTTAACCCCTCCTTTGTCAAGCATAAATTTCTGGCATTCTGGCATGGTTCTGGTATGTTTGACAAAGCTGGGCTCTATCATATTTTTTCTGATTAAACACACATACAAGCGCACTCGGTCAAGCTTGAATATACCTGTTTTGTAAATTCAAATTTTGAAAATATTAAATATGCCTAAAAAGGGCATTCCTAATACATGAATCAACATTTTGGTGGTATTATTACCAAGTCAAACTCTCCCTTTGATCATAAACTGCCTATAAAGAAAAGGCTCCCAGCACAATGTGTAGATGCCCATAAATATTACCTGACATTTTTCTCTCACTGTGGTTTTCTTCATAAATAGTCAGAGCTGAATCTTGACACATGTGAGACTTAGGGAGTGACAGATACTCAACTGTAAATTTTGCCATACTATTTGGCAAGACTCTGAGCACCCAAGAACATTCCAGCTTTCCTTGATAATCCAGTGGGTATAGTGGAGAAGAAAAAAAGCCTCTGGGTTCCTGAAGCTCCGCTTCAGAGTAACAGCCTACAATTCAGAACACAGAGACACCAGGGACCAAATTAATAAGGCAATGAAAAATGAGATTCTATCATAAACTTGAATAATGTAGGCTTGCAAAAAGAAAATGAAAATTTGATTACTATCAGTTACAAGTCCTTGAGTAAAATGAGCATGCTATTTAATGTGCCCTATTTTTATTTTATTAATTAAAAAAAATTTTTATGGCCACACCTGAGGCATATGGAAGTTCCTGGGCCAGGGGTCTAACCAGAGTTGCAGCTACAACCTATGCAGGAGCTTGTGGCAACACTGGATCCTTAACCCACTGAGGGAGGCCAGGGATCAAACCCACATCCTCATGGAGACAAAATTGTGTCCTCAACCTGCTGAGCCACAATGGGAATTCCCAACTTGTTCTTAAATCTAAGGGTGGCTTTGGCACCTGCAGAGATATTGGCCAGGCAGCAGATGCCAGGAGATCTATGGCTCACTGACCCTGTCATTGGCTTTTCCTCCTTCAGGTGACATCATTGGCTCTTCCTTCTTCACCCCTGTCTATTGCCTTGACAACAATCTTTTGAGAAATTACAACTGAAATATTCCATACTCAAATGTGTTCACAGAACACATTTCAGTGGATGAGTATTAGTTAACTAATATGTATTTTGTTATACATGGTCTGCAATAGAGAAATTACCATTCTAACTGAGGAGACACAGAGGTCAATATACTTTTATAAACAGTAGAGATGAAGAGTAGCAGAAGTGAAGTGCTACAAGAATTCAGGATCCCATTCAGTTGCTTAGCCTTCATTTACTTTGGTGCATTTTTTCCTTTTCGTTTATATGGCTCTTATGATCTAACTCAGATATTTATTAGGTCTACTTTGATGTTAGAGTAGCCTGATTTCCTAGTCTCAAATCTTCCTCCACCATGCCCCCCAATCTGGAAACAGTGATTGAAACAGAAGAATTAAGTTCTTTCCTTTCTCAAAGCAACTAGCCTAGACTGCAAGGTCTTTCAGAGTCTGACCCACAATATGTCTTTCTAATCTTTGTTTCCTCTCCATGTGAATCCTCAATGACAAGCCTGCCTAAAAAGGGAATCAAATCATATAAAGTTATGAATTCTCAACCAGCCACTGCTTTTTATAAATGTCTTAAAAAAACATTGCTAGGATTCATTCATTCCCTTGTGTTAAAAGCAAGTGGTGGGAGTGGGTGGGTGTTAAATATGGCAGAATCCTTACATTTTTTTCTCATAGAATATTCATAGAACTAAAACAAAACATACCCTTTCATGTGTAAAACGTTAAAAGTTCTTTGGCATGCATAAATATTTATGAACACATACAAATGAAAAATACCTTCTCTTCATTTTAACCACATTCATTTTCTAACAGTCTGAAAGGGACGGTTCAAAGACTGATGATCACTACCTTCACCACCACTTATTGACCCTCATCACAGGTAATGCCATCCCTATTCTAAGTCCTTTACATGCATTAATTTACTTTGGCACTGGATTCCTTTTGTGGCTCAGTAGGTTAAGAAACAGACACAGTGTCTGTGAGGATGTGGAATCAATCCCTGGCTGCAGATGTGGCTCAGATCCTGCATTGCTGTGGGCTGTGGTGTAGGCCAACAACAGCAGTTCCTATTCAACCCCTAACCCAGAAACTTCCATATGCCAAAGGTGCAGCCCTAAAAAGGAAAAAAAGAAAAACAAAAACAACCACCTTACTTTGGTGCTCATTAATATTGTTCATTTAACTGTCAAAATCCTTTGGTCTTAGGATCTTGGACCCAAGTCCGCTCTCCATCTCAACCCCAATTCCAGATTTTATTTTAATCTAAATATGACTCTTTGGGAGTTCCCATTGTGGCTCAGTGGGTTAATGACATGACCTTGTCTCCATGAGGATGTGGGTCTGATCCCTGGCCTCGCTCAGTGGGTTAAGGATCCAGTGTTGCCACAAGCTCCTGCATAGGTTGTAGCTGCAGTTCTGATCTGACCCCTGGCCCAGGAATTTCCATATGTCACAAGTATGTCCATAAAAAGAAAAAAAAATCATGACTCTTTGACTTCTGTTTTGACTCTGACTCTAGTGTTGTCAGACCATACCACCCATGACTGGTCTCTGGCTTACTCCACCTCATTCCTAGATTTTAGCAGTCATTTTCTCCAACAGTGTTCCTACCATACATTTTGCTGATTTTGACAGCCACATAGATGATGACTCCAGCACTGAAGCTTCTCAATTTCTCAGCATTCCTCCATCGATCTTGCCCTTGAGTTGACCTCATTCACTTATCCCAATAGTCAGCCCCTAGAGGCTGGGTCCTTAGCAATAACTCCAAACCTTGTATAAACTGTTTTAAGCACTGCCCTTTCTAACCTTCTATTTTTCAGCTTTCTTCAATACTCCTTCATCTTTTGAGACTTGTAATTCATCTATCCCACCACTTGTTCTCTGTTCCTAACTCACTGTTTTTGCTTTACTCTTTTCATAGCTTAATTCCAACCATTCATCATT
This sequence comes from Sus scrofa, assembly GCF_054392235.1. Classification (NCBI taxonomy): domain Eukaryota; kingdom Metazoa; phylum Chordata; class Mammalia; order Artiodactyla; family Suidae; genus Sus; species Sus scrofa. The sequence goes on along the minus strand of NC_139387.1, from coordinate 51,089,558 downwards.
CTAATCCCTTCCTCATACTAACTCTCAGTTCCCTTATACTCTTGTATACTTGGAAAGGCCCACTCCAACTGACTCTATTCTCCATCTACTTTGCATCTATGTGGTACCTCTCAGGGTCTCCAGAGGAAATCATGCAACTAAACTAACTGATCAGCCTCCCTCTAAATTTATGATCATTCTCAGAGGCTTTTATGCTGTCCAACAGTTCTACTGCATTTTCCTAGTCACTATTTTAGGGAACTTATTTAATACTTTCTCCTACAACCCTTGAATTCTCTTCCACAACCATTTTTTTCATTTGCTTATCAATTACAGGAGAGCTGCCAGAAGTTCTCATCCTCACATGTACCCATACAGTTGCACCAGTGCCTAAATATTGTTTTCCATTTGGCAACTATAGATGAACTGTACTTTGTTCCTATCTAAGACCAACTCTTCCACCTGGACACTAGATCTCATCTTCTTTCTTCTACTGAAGGTCATCACCCTAGCAAATCTCCCTCTTTCTCTCTTGTATCCCCTTCAAGTCTTCTCCAACTCTTCCTAGTTGTCTACTGGCCTTGAGTATATGTGGGTGGGTGGGGCAGAGATGGGTAAAGAGGGGAAGACCCTGACCATTTGGAAACCAACGATGGCATCATGGAACATTCATATTTTTGTAAATCTATCACACACTTATACTTCCAGTTTCTGTTTGCTTTTAACTAAAAATAAAAATCCTATTAGCAAATAGATACTGACAATAGTGGGAGACTTGAGAGAGACATTAACACTTACGCTGATTTTGGTCATCTCATATCCAGAGAAAGATCACTGAAAGTCTAAAGACTTTCAGATTCATGCAGGAGTAAACAGATCAGAGGTCAGAACAAATCTATGCTCTTCAAATTTCAAGAACTGTTCACAACCACAAGATTTTAATTTTTTACCTGCAACAGCTGTAATATGGGGTAGAAAGTATCCTCAGACAGTAACAATAACAATTCTCCTGTCTTTCAGCTTAAACTACCAACCAGAATGTAAACACAGCTTACGGTATTTCAGAGAAAATTCGTGAACCCAGATATGCAATGTTTCTTGCTAAGTTCTTATTATCTATATGAATGGGATAACATGAACATCTACTACCTGGCCCAGATGCGTCTGTTGAAGCTGTGGGTGGTGGCAGTTGTTGTCTTTGTAAGGTTTCATTTTCATTATTAATCTGAAGTAAAGCATGACCTGTATTTGGGGAGAATGTGTTAAAAATAGAGATAAAAGCCTATGGACAAAATGTGGTCTGTACCAGCACAGATTTTTTTCAAAAGAGAATGCAAATCTAAGCTTAAAGCAGCCTTAGGAAAAGTTAGTTTTACCATAGTTATGTCCAACGGAAATGTGTTTAGCAACTAAAATAAATGATACACTACTTTATGATCTTTTCTTTCATAATGCTTATTTCTGCCACTCTCACCTCTCCCAGGCCCACCCCAGAGAAAGAGGCACTGTTTTCATAATATCTGAAAAATATTTACCTTTGATTTTGGATTGAATCCACTCCAAGAAGACACTCACCCTGGAAAATACATCTGGCTTCCTTGGCTGGGCATAGCCAGCTCCCCAGCTGACAATGCCGTAGAGGACAAAGGGACCTTTTTCATGTTTACATACTAATGGTCCGCCAGAATCTCCCTGAAACACCAAGAAAACATGTTCTAAAATTTGCTTTAGTCAGAGCCCTTGATTTTAATTTTGGAATAGGAAGCATCAATAATTTGTTCATAATATATTTTTTTTTAATTTTTAAAGATGTATTCTTTGTCAATCTGTATAGTTTAGACTACTTAGACTTATATAAATGAAATCACAAATAAAAGAAATGAAAGAGGAGATATTACAACTGGCACCACTGAAATACAAAGGACCATAAGAGACTACTCTGCACAACTATAAACCAAAAAACTAGACAACATAGAAGAAATAAATTCCTAGAAATATACAGCCTTCTAACACCAAATCAAGAGGAAAAAGAAAATCAGAACAGATCAATTGAAAAAGAAGATTGAATCCGTAATCAAGAACATCCCAACGAAGAAAAGCCCAGGACCAGATGGCTTTAACAGTAAATTTTACTAAACATTTAAATCTGAATCCTTTTCAAACTCTTCCAAAAACTGAAGAACAGGGAACACTCCAAAATTCATTTTATGAGGTCAGTGTTTTCTTGATACCAAAGCCAAATAAAAACACTACAAGAAAATATAAGTATAGGTTGATATTCCTAATGAACATAGATGTAAAAATCTCCAAGAGAGTTCTAGCAAATTGAATTCAACAGTAATTAAGTAGATCAATCATCATAATCAAGTGGAATTTATTCTAGTAATGCAAAGGTGGCAACATATGCAAATCATTAAATGTGAAAGTTAAAAATTGAATTATCATCTTAAAAGAAAAAAACATTTGACAAAATGCGACATTCTTTCATGATAAAAACTCAACAACTTGGGCATAAACAAAACATACCTCAATATAATAAAGGCCACCATATACAACAAACTCACAGCTAACATCATACGCAACAGTGAAAAGTTGAAAGCTGTTCCTCTAAGAGCAAGAACAAGACAAAGGTGTCCACTCTCACCAAACCTATTTAAAGTCCTAGCCAGAGTAATCAGGCAAGAAAAAGAAATAAAAGCACTCAAATCAGAAAGAAAGAAGTAAAACTTTTTATTTGCAGATGATATGATTTTTATGCAGAAAGTCTTAAAGGCTCCACCAAAAACTCTTAGAACTTATCAATGAATACAGTAAAATTTAAGTATACAAAACAAACATATAGAAATCAGTTGTGTGGAGTTCCTGCTGTGGCTCGGTGGGTTATGAACCCTGACTGGTATCCATGAGGATGCAAGTTTGACCCCTGGCCTCACTCAGTGGGTTAAAGATTCAGTGTTGCTGTGAGCTGTGGTGTAGGTCACACGAGGCTTGGATCTGATTTTGCTGTGGTTGTGGCTTAGGCCAGCAGCTGCAGATCCAATTCAACACTTAGCCTGGGAACTTGCCTCACCTGTGGCCCTAAAAAAGAGAAAAGAAAGAGGGAGGGAAGGAGGGAGGGAGAGAGAGAGAGAAGGAAGGAAGGAAAGGAGGAAGGAAGGAAGGAAAGGAAGGAAGGAAAGAAATTGGTTGTGTTTCTATACACAAGAAAATTATGAAAAAATTAAGAAAAACAACCCCATCTACAATAGCGTCAAAAGAATAAAATATTTCGGAATAAATCTAAGGAGGTAAAAGATCTCTGTACTGAAAACTAAGATTTTGATGAAAAAATTGAAGGTACAAATAAATGGAAAGATAGTACATGTTCATGAACTGGAAGAATTAATATTTTTAAAATGTCAATTCCATGCAAAGCCACCTATAGATTTAATGAACTCCCTATCAAACATTTTTTTTTCGTAGAAATAGAGAAAAGGGAGTTCCCGTCGTGGCGCAGTGGTTAACGAATCCGACTAGGAACCATGAGGTTGTGGGTTTGGTCCCTGCCCTTGCTCAGTGGGTTAAGGATCCGGCGTTGCTGTGAGCTGTGGTGTAGGTCGCAGATGCAGCTCGGATCCTGCGTTGCTGTGGCTCTAAGCGTAGGCTGGCAGCTACAGCTCCGATTAGACCCCTAGCCTGGGAACCTCCATATGCCGTGGGAGCGGCCCAAGAAATGGCAAAAAGACAAAAAAAAAAAAAAAAAAAAAAAAAGAGAAAAAATAATCCTAAAATTCATGTGGAACCACAAAAGACCCTGAATAGCCAAAGTAGTCCTTAGAAAGAGTAAAGCTGGAGGCATCACACTTCCTGATTTCAAAATATATTACAAATTTATAATAATCAACCCATATGGTACTAGCATAAAACAGACACTCAGATAAATGGAACAGGATTGTGAGCTAAAAAAAAAAAAAAAAAAAAAGCCCTATTATGTATATGTGTGTGTAGTTAGCTAATATTTGACAAGGGAATAAAGAATACTCAATGGGGAAAGAAAAGTTTCTTCAGTAAATGATTTTGGAAAAACTGGATAACCACGTAAGTGTTCTCAGCACAAGAAAGAAATGATTAATTATGTAAGCTGATGAAGGGGTTAATTAACCCTTCTATGGTAAGCATTGCACAATATAAAAGTGTATCAAATCACTACATTGTATGTTTTTCATTTATATTTCAAATGTTATCTGTCAACACTATTTCAATAATGTGGGTGAAAAAAAACAAGCCTTAGACCTAAGATTTGCATGTTTTAAGGCAGTCTTTCTGTTTTTTAATCAGGGAATTTTTTTTGACACAAATGTGTCAGTGTTTAGTTTAGGACCAAACTAAATCTATAATTTGTCTTCTTTAAAAATAAACTAAGCTGATGACATACTTGATATAGCTGTTTATTTTATATGAAGAATTTCACACTAGAAACCCTGAATTGGGAATAGGAGATAGATTCCCTAATCTGTAATATAAAACAATTAATACTTTCTCTAGGCCTAATTTTTTCCACTACATAAAATGAGATTATACTTAAGACTCCCTTCCAGTTTGAAAATTGTCTGATGTGTCAAGTCAGGTGTTTTTTTTTTTCAATCTTTCATTCATTTAGTTACAACACATACCCAATATAGAATTTTTCATGCAATTAAATTTCATGATACAGAAAGAGTCTTAATTTTTCTTCTTTTGTTGATGCTTATCACAGGGCTTAGAATACAGTAAATTTCCAATAAACAATGTCATCTACTAATTTTTTTAAAAAAATTATTTAGTGCCTACTGTGAGCTAGGCAATTCTGGAAAAGAGTATAAGCAAATAAGATGGAGCCATGGAGGAAATGTTCAGAGTGAAACACTGACGACAAAGGCAACCCTGTATATGCTTACACATGCATGTATGTATACGTAGTTTCAAAAACATTTGCGCTTACACATGAAAAATAAGAATGAGCTGGATTTTCAAAAACATGGAAGAATAGTGTTTTACACATACTTGACATCTGGGCTAAGGCCCCAAGTTAGACAAGGATGTGGCAAGTTAGGAGGTCAGCGGTAATCAATGTGGCTGAAATATATTAAGCAAGAGGAAAGAAAAAGTCAGCAAGAAAAGATGGGAAAAGTCAGCAAGAACAGGACAGGTATCACTCAGTGATGATAGAGGTCACCTGGGAGGTAAAAAACTTGAAATTTAAAAAAAAATTAAATTTGGGGGAGTTCCCATTGTAGCTCAGTGGGTTAAGAACCCAATATAGTGTCTTTGAAGATACCGGTTTGATCCCTGGCCTTGCTAGGGTTAAGGAACCAGTGTTGCCACAAGCTGTGGAGGCATAGTTTGTAGAGGCAGCTCAGATCCAGCGTTGCTGTGGCTGTGATGTAAGCCAGAAGCTGCAGCTCTGATTTGAACCCTAGCCTGGTAACTTTCTTATGTTGCAGGTGTGGCCTAAAAAACAAAAAGAAAAAGAAAAAATTTCTTTTGGTAAGCAAAAAACTAAACTGTGTATCTGAAACTCCCATGTCTTTCCATTCCAACATTCTGATTTTCACCTTCCTGTTTGAGAAATTACATTAGCAGGTCCATTACCTCCAAGTATACACCAGAGGATAAAAACCAATTACCTGATAGAAATAATAGAGTTCATTTGATCAAAGCAAGTTTCTGAAGATACCCTTTTAGTATCCAGCATTCTCTGTAATAGAAAGCTAACCACACTTAGAATCTTAACGTCTACGTTCCTTTCCTTATACTGGCTGCAAATTTGGTCATCCTGCAGCCAAAGTGAAAGCTGGATGAGGCCAAAATAAGGTGCCAACTGAAATCACGGTATCTGGGTCACCCTGACATGGACCTAATTCTCTCCCTAATTCTTACACAAGTACAAAGGCCCCTCATTTCCTTTGCCTCTTGTGTTGTAGAAAAGCTCAAAATCCCCAGGCCTTCCTGAGTCATAAAAGAGGAGGCTCAAGTAATTCACGATTAGGGCAAGAGAGATTAATTTTTTCAGTGTCTGATGAAAATTCCTGAGTTGTTTTACAGTTACTATATCTGCCACCAGAGGGGGAAAAAAGCTAATTGCATGATGACCAGAACGCAGCCATGACATAAACTGCTCCATCTTGAGCAGTGCTCAATCTATGGTTACCACAATTCCAAGAACTGACCTTAAGAAAATGAGATTAACGGTATTGCTCATAGCAATCTGTATCTTTGTGGGCATCAAAATTACATATATAGTAGCTGTCCATATATGTAAACAGAAGACGAAAATTGTCAGCAAAGAGATGCTAGAGACCCATATTGACAGCTTCCCTCCTAAGAATGCAACGCCCTATGTCAGCATGAAGAAAATGCAGAAGACAGATCTTTGCCCCTAATTCCACTGAAATGGAATGGATGGGAGTTCCCATGGTGGCTCAGCAGTTAATGAACCTGACTAGTATCCATGAGGATATGGGTTCAATCCCTTGCCTTGCTCAGTGGGTTAAGGATCCAGCATGGCCATGAGCTGTGGTATAAGTCACAGACATGGCTTGGATCCCTCATTGCTGTGACTGTGGTGTAGACTGGCAGCTGCAGTTCCAATTTGACCCCTAGCCTGGGAATTTCCATATGCCACAGGTGCAGCCCTAAAAAAGAAAGACAGAAATAAATAAATAATAAAGAAATAAAAATGGAATGGATGTCTAAAAAGTGGGAATTTGTAAGCAGCTATTTTTTAAAATTTTTATTAAAGTATAATTGATTTACAATATTCCTTCAATTTCTGTTGTACAACAAAATAACCCAGTCATACACATATACACATTCTTTTTTTTTTTCATGCTATCTTCCATCATGTTCTAACCCAAGAGATTGGACATAGTTCCCTGTGCTATACAGTAAGGCCCCCTTACTTGGCCATTCCAAATGCAGTAGTTTGCATCTATCAACCTAAAACTCTGGGGAGTTTGTATGCAGCTCTTTTGCCCCATCCTGATTGCCTAATTCTGTTCCCCTTAAACCTTAATTATAAAAAGGAGGTCATTCAGTAGCATTTAACTGACTTTTGCTCTAGTGAACATACACAATGCCTTGCCTAACATGTTGATTCCTTTCCTGTATTAAAAGGAGTAAAAATGAAGACATAAGCATTTAAACAATGACTGACTCTCTACCACCAGTGCCTCCCTTAGCAAATTTGCAGGTGGACCATGAAGGCAAGACAGCATTCAAAGGAAGATGGGGAGGTGTCAGTGGTCCGCCCGCCATGGAAAAATGATGAAGAATTTGAGCCTCCACCTTAGTGACTAATTGAAACTGTTTCTCCCTTTTCCTTTAGAAGTCATCATGGTCAGCAGACTCTTTGGAACTGGTCTCAGGGCATGAGTCCTTCTCCTCCCCAGATTGCCAGCTTTTCTTTCTTTCTTTCCTTTTTTTTTTTTTTTTTTTCCAGCTTTTTAGGGCTACAGATGTGGCATATGGAAGTTCCCAGGCTGGGGGACAAATTGGTGCTATAGCTGCCGGCCAAAGCCACAGCCACAGCCATGCCAGATCCAATCCACATCTGCAATCTACACCAGAGCTCATGGCAATGCTGGATCCTTAACCCAATGAGCGAGGCCAGGGATGGAACCCATATCCTCTTGGCTACTAGTTGGGCTCATTACCGCTGAGCCCCAACCGGAACTCCACCAGCTATTCTAACTAAAGCAACTTTCCTTTCTACCAAGCCTTGCCTCTCAGTTACTGGCTTTTGAGCAGCCAACCCTGAGTTTGGTAACAAGTTGATCCTGACCTTGTCAATAGCATGCCTGTCCAACTGACATGTGAATATATCTGTATAGCTTTGTACCTCTGTGATATCACTGAAATGAAACTACTGCTTTGTGATTTGTTTTTCCTTGCATTTGTAAACAATTTTTTTTCAAAGGTTCTTATTTTCTTCAGGATTATTTTATTTTAATCTGTGGAGAAAAACTAAGTATGGGGACATAGGAGTTCAGTAATAATTTTTAAAAACTCTTAAATCATAAGTAGGATACCTGGAGTTCCCATTGTGGTACAGCAGAAAGGAATCTGACTAGGAACCATGAGGTTGCGGGTTCAATTCCTGGCCTCACTCAGTGGGTTAAGGATCTGGCACTGCTGTGAGCTGTGGTGTAGGTTGCAGATGTGGCTTGGATCTGGCATTGCTGTGACTGTGGTGTAGGCCAGCAACTGTAGCTCCGATTAGACCCCTAGCCTGGGAACCTCCACGTGCCACAGGTAAGGTCCTAAAAAGCAAAAGAAAAAAAAAAAAAAGAAGAAAGTAGGATACCCTAATTGAGAATCCTTATTTGCTTGTTCCCCTTTTACCAAAGTCTACCTGAATACATCTTCCCACCTGCAGGCCAGTTGAATGGTGCTGCCCTCTCCTACCTTCTCATGGGCTCCTCTAAGTACCACTTGCCCTCTGGCTAATGGCTGCTTCTGTCCACTCTCTGCCATCTCAATAAGTTTGGATTGAGTAACTTACTCTTTCTATTGTCCCATTGGCCTTTGAATAGAGGTCTGGGGTGACTTTGCAGGCACAGGCCAAGATGCTTGTCTGTGGCTTTGAGAGTAGTTTCCTCCTGCTAAGGAGAATCTCCAGCAGATGACAATCTCCTATCCTCCTCTGCAAAATCAGAATCCTCTCACCTGACCGATATCTTTGCCTCCAGATGCTGCAAAGCCAGCACAGATCATCTTCTCCGAGATCCCTCCTGGGTGGGCAGAATAGTAAGTACGTTCGCAGAACTCTCTTTCTAACACAGGCACTTGAATCTGCTGTAAGCGACTTGCGAGGTCACCATCTAAGAAATAGATTCAGAAAGAGAGCTTGGTAATGAAGTAAGCAACAAGCAATGTTAAAGAAATATTTTTAAGGAGTTCCCGTCATGGCGCAGTGGTTAACGAGTCCAACTAGGAACCATGAGGTTGCGGGTTCGGTCCCTGCCCTTGTTCAGTGGGTTAACGATCTGGTGTTGCCGTGAGCTGTGGTGTAGGATGCAGACACGGCTTGGATCCCGCGTTGCTGTGGCTCTGGCGTAGGCCGGTGGCTACAGCTCTGATTCGACCCCTAGCCTGAGAATCTCCACATGCCGCGGGAGTGGCCCAAGAAATAGCAAAAAAAAAAAAAAAAAGGCAAAAAAAAAAAAAGAAATATTTTTAAGTTCAGACTTGCTCTACATCAACACAAACGCCACTGTTCAGTTTTGCCCTAAGCTGAGGTAGAATTCTGAAGCCAAATGCAGGGTGTTGTGCAGATGTGGCTTCATTTCCAGATGTGGCTTCTTGGCGAAGAAAATCCACTGGGGGAAATACAAGACAAGAAACACTTTTATTTTCTAGTTTAATTCTGATGGAAAAGTTAGTGTTTCAAATATTGCTAAGTAAGAATTCATAAAGAGAAAGATAGGCTAGGAATTGGTGTTACAGATAATTTCTATTATAAATATATATGATATATATTTATACATGCACAGTTGACCCTGAAACAACATGGTTTTTAACTGCATGGGTCCAGTGATCCTCAGGTATTTTGCAGTAGTAAATACTACAGTATTACCTGATTCCTAGTTGGATGAACCTGCAGATGTGGGAGCACAGATATGGCACGCTGACTATAAATGGTAATTGAATTAACTCTCCAGTTGTTCAGAGGTCAACTGCAAATATTTTATATAAATATATATTATAAATACATGACAATACTATGTTCATATAATTTCCTAATATAAACTAAAATCATATTTCTCTTTTTCCTTTATTATCACTGAGACCTAATCTCAACTCCAATTTAAGATGACATTGATGAAGGAATGTAAATTGGTGCAGCCACTATGAAAAACAGTATGGAATTTCCTCAAAAAACTAAAAATAGAACTACCGTATGATCCAGCAATCCCACTCCTCGAATATATACAACAAAACTATAATTTGAAAAGATACATTTCCTCTATGTTCATAGCAGCACTATTCACAATAACTATGACATGGAAACAACCTAAACAATCTCTCAAGAGATGAATGGATAAAAAAGATGTGGTATGTATATATACAATGGAATACTACTCAGCCACATTAAAAAAAAAAAAAAACGTAAATGCCATTTGCAGCAAAATGGATGAACCTAGACATTATCATCCTAAGTGAAATAAGTCAAAAAAAAGGACAAATACCATCACCTATATGCGGAACCTAAAATATGACATGAATGAATTTATTTATGAGAATAGAAACAGATGCACAGACATAGAGGACAGACTTGTGGTTGCCAAGGAGGGGGCTGGGAGAGGGAAGGCTTGGGAATTTGAGATTAGCAGATACAAAATATGATATACACAATGGATAAACAATAAGGTCCTATTATATTCAGCACAGGGAGCAGTATTCAGTATCATGTGATAAACCATAATGGGAAAGAATATGAAAAAGAAAAAGAATAGAGTTCCCGTCGTGGCGCAGTGGTTAACAAATCCGACTAGGAACCATGAGGTTGCGGGTTCGGTCCCTGCCCTTGCTCAGTGGGTTAATGATTCGGTGTTGTCATGAGCTGTGATGTAGGTCCCAGATGCAGCTCGGATCCCTCGTTGCTGTGGCTCTGGCGTAGGCCGGTGGCTACAGCTCCAATTAGACCCCTAGCCTGGGAACTTCCATATGCCGCTGGAGCGGCGCAAGAAATGGCAAAAAGACAAAAAAAAAAAAAAAAAAAAAAGAAAAAGAATAGATATGTATAACTGAATCACTTTGCTGTACAGCAGAGATTAACACAATGGAAAACAGCTATATTTCAATAATATAAATTTTTAAAAAATAGGAAAATGACACTGATGTTGAACATTGAAGAATTTCTTATTTGCCCTTAGGCAGGCCTGTGTTAACATGTATTATTCTGCATGACTTGTTCTATCACTTTAGATTTATAAATTTTATTTTATTTTATTTTATTTATGGCTACACCCACAGCATATGGAAGTTCTCAGGCCAAGGACTGAATCTGAGCCACAGCTGTAACCTACACCACAGCTGTGGCAATGCCGGATCCTTTTAACCTGCTGGACTAAACTAGGGATTAAACCCGCAACTATGCAGAGACTTGAGCCACAGCAATCAGATTCTTAATCCTTTGCACCACAGCCAGAACTTCTTATAACTAATTTTAAAAAGATAAGTTTAGCATTTTATAGCCTTATACCTCTTGAAAAAATAATAATAAAAATTATTTTGTATTTATGTAATAAGTACAATATTTAAATTTAAATGTTATAAATTTTAGTTTATAAATATTAAATTTAAATATACTATAAATTAATATATAATTTAAAGTTAAAATATAATTATAATTTTAATTTAAATATAAATCAATACACTTAAATTTAAATATAAAATTTATATATAAATATAATTAAACATAAATTTAAATTTAATATTTATAAAGTTTTTTACTCCAAACTAATAATACTCATAACATAGTGAGGTGGGCTATCACACTGATCCACACATAAAAAAGCTAGAGCCCTAAGATTTGATCTCACAGCACCTATGGGGCAGAACTAGGACCTAGCATAGATCCTACTCCAAATCTTATTTTTTATTTTTATTTATTAATTTTTTTAAATGGAAGTTCCCAAGCCAGGGGTCGAGCCACAGTCACTGTAGAAGCAACTCCAAGTAATTATGCTGTGAGCCACATGGGAAGTCCTCTAAATCTTATTTTTCAAAATGTAGAAATCTGGAGTTCCTGTCATGGCTCAGTGGATAATGAACCAGACCAGCATCCATGAGGACGCACGTTCCATTCCTGGCCTCACTCAGTGGATTAAAGATCTGGGGTGTTGCCGTAAGCTGTGGTGTAGGCTGGCAGCTACAGCTCTGATTCAACCCCTAGCCTAGGAATCTCCAGATGTCATGCGTGTGGCCCCAAAAAGACAAAAATGCAAAAAAAAAAAAAAAAGTAGTAATCTGATACATAAGTAATCTTAAAATCCTCTTTTCAGGGACCAGCCGCATCAGTGTGGTTTATTGCCATGTTTCAAAATTGAGGACTTGCTTTCTGAGATTGAAAGATTGAATTCAGCTTTTCTAAGATCGTAGCCACCTTGGTGTCTGGTGGTCATGGCGTTAGTGAAGGTTGAAGGTTGAAGGTGTTACAGAACAGGCATGTTTACTCAAGGGCTTTGAAGGCAGTCAGTAAAAATGTACAGGATGTTAGCTCTATGCTCAGTAGACGTCGACCCCTGGGGAGAGAGCTGTACATTGGACAGAGATCTGTCTCACAAAGGGATGAGATGTAGAAGATGATTCTAGAAAGTGATGTCAAGTCCATTTATGTGCAAGGAGATGATACAACTGGACAGTGCAAAGAGTGAAGGAAGGCTGGTCCTGCTCCAAGAAAGGGGACTGAGAAGCTCTGAGTTGAGGATGGCATGACAGGGAGGGCCTGTGAGAAGACTGGAGTCAGAGTGCTGCCTGGGTACAAGGGACCAAAGTACAGAGCTTGACAAAGAAAGAAGACATTGTGCCTGAAGTTCAGCCAACAAGGGAACAAAGGAGGAAACGAGGCCGGAGAGATAAGGGGAGGTCCAAGGCAGAGCTTCCAACGCCAGGCTAGGAGTTCAGATTTTATTCTAAAGGTAAGAGAAAACCATTCCAGGTTTATCAGCTGAGCCATGCTGATTTTAAATCCCAGTTTTGATATTTATTAACCATTGAATCTTAGCAAATTAACTTAAATTTCAGGGTCATAACCTCCTCATTTGCAAAATGAGGGATAAAATCTCCTCATATGGTAGTTGTAAAGATTCTTAAAAAAGCAATTTGGCTGCAGGTAGCACAGTAAGCTGAGAACATGAACACTGTATTCGATCAAAGATAAATTCCCCTCCCCTACAAGCTCACAGAACTTACCATTATTTTTTTAACTGAAGTGTAGTTAATTTTTAATGTTGTGTTCATTTTTGGTATACAGCAAATTGATTCAGTTCATATATATGTATATGCATATATATGCACATATATACATACATAAACACATATACATATGTTATTATTTTTCATATTGTTCCATTATTATTCATTATAAGATATTGAATATGGCTCTTTGTGCTATACAGTAGGGCCTTATTGTTTATCTGTTTTATACAGAGTAGTGTGTATCCACTAGTCCCAAACTCCTAACTTACCTGTCTTTGCCTTCTTTCCCCTTTGGTAACCATAAGGTTTTCTATGTTCGCAAAGCTCACAGACTTTAAATGACATATGAACAGAAGGAAAGGGTAAAAGAAAATAATTTTACACAGTGAAAAGCAGCAGAAAATATAAAAGAAAATAATTTTATGTAGTTAAAAGCAGAAAGACACAAACATCAACCAGTTAGATCTATCAGTGCTTTACTATGGCTTTAAGAACCCTAGAATCTAGCCCAGGGGTCAGCAAACCCCAGCCAGCAGGCCAATTCCATGCCAGCCCCTACTGCAAGCCCCCAACACATCCCTGAGTCTATGTATTACAATCCATGAATTATTATTTGTGCATTTTTAAATGGTTGAAAAGAAAATCCAAAAAAGAATAATATTTCTTGAAGCAAGATTATCATATAAAATTTAAATTTCATGGAGAATTCTATTAGAACATAGCTACATCCATTCTAAAACACATTGTCTTTGACTGCTTTGTGCTACAACAGCAAAGCTGAGTACTTGTGACAGAGACCATAGGGCCTGAAAGGCTTAAAAAACTTATATCTGGCCCTTTACAGATCTAGCCTACTTATGATTAAGTCATCCTGAGGGAAAAATAGAAAATAGCTCATACTCTAATTTGATGAGCTATTACAGCTCCATAAAATGTGGTTTCTCCTAACCCCAAACTCCCAGTCCATCCCACTCCCTTCTTCTTTCCCTTGGCAAGCACAAGTCTGTTCTCCATGTCTGTGAATCTATTTCTGTTCTGCAGATAGGTTCATTTGTGCCATGTTTTAGATTTCACATATTACATTTAGAATGGATAAGCAATGAGTTCCTACTGTAAAGCACAGGGAACTACATCCAATTTCATGCGATAGACCACAATGGAAGATAATATGATAAAAAGAATGTGTACATATATATATATATACACACACACACACACACACATATATGACCAGGTTACTTTGCTGTACAGAAGAAATTGACAGAACATTGTAAATCAGTTACACTTTAATAAAAAAAATTTAAAACATGGTTTCTATCTTTCTGAAGGAGGAAGGGCTAAAGCAGATACTGCTTGGTATCATTTCTATGCCATAGTCTCAAAACTGTCAATCAGCAGTGATGTTTATGCAAAAATAAAAATGTTTACCTTCACTAATGCTTCCCCATCCAGTCACAACACAGATCTCAGAGGAAAACGGAGGCTCCATGCTGTGTGGGAGACATACCGGCCTCACCACTGAGTTGAACTCCAGAGCAGAGCTCAGTTGGATTAGGGCAATGTCAGAGTCATAGGTCACTGCGTCAAAGTCCTCGTGCACCACGATGCGTTTGGCCCTTCTCACCTGTACCATTGGCAAGCTAGTGATTACAAGGCAAACTCAACGAGTCAAATGACTCCCTGGCAGACTGGTCCAAAATAAGCTTAAATCTCTGCATTTCTCCATGTCAACAATGAAGATGACTTTGTACTAAATTTAAAAGGGCAGGAGTTCCCATTGTGGCTCAGCAGGTTAAGAATCTTATACAGTGTCCATGAGGATGTGGGTTCAATCCCTGCCCTTACTCAGTGGGTTAAGGATCTTGTGGTGCTGCAGCTGTGGCATATGCCAGCATGTCCATAATTTACAAGAGTCCACGAACCATTTTCTGAGGACTGGTGGTCCTGGAGAAACTAGAAAGCGTAGACCTGTGTACATGGACCTGACACACTTCAGCCAATTCTCAGATTCAATGTCACCTCAAGTAGTATCTTTAAATGTTGGTATATAATTGATACATGTAAAGGGACTCTGGGATATTACATATTTTTACATATTTTAGCTAACTGTATTTCCTGACATGTGACAACTTAGAGCACAGGCAGAGAATGACCTTTAAAAACATTTCTCACCTGCTCAGTGGATTCTTCCAAGGTTCTGTCATGGTCTCCAGCAACAACTGTCCAGAAGAGTGGATTATTTTTCCTGGAGAAAGAAGAACATCGGAGGTTTGACGTGAAAACACATTGTTCACCATTTGGTCTAACCCCATCTGACCCTACCAATGCACACTGCTCAGTTCAGCCAAGGGCCACTCACTACTCTGTCTGGTGAGTCTGTATAACCAGAAAAGCCTTACCATGCCTCCAAGGACAAGTTCTTAATTGTATATCTTGCCTCCTTCTTTTGATCACAAAATATCTTTGGATCAAATATCACCAAAGGCTTTTTTTTTTTAATAGCCACACCTATGGGGATATGAAAGTTCCCAGGCTAGGGACTGAATCTAAGCCATAGCTGTGACCTATGCCGCAGCTGTGACAACGCCAGATCTTTTAACCCACAGGGCCAGGCTGGGGATGGAACCCAAGCCTCAGCAGGAGACCCAAGCCGCTGGAGTCAGATTCTTAATCCACTGTACCACAGCAGGAACTCTACCAAAGGCTATATTTAAGTTGAGAAGGGAAGAAGAAAACTTAGAGCTTAATTTTGTAGTAATATTAGGAATACATGAAAAAATGACATTCATAATGATGTAGCTTCTGATTGATGTTTTAGTGTTAAAAGTATCCAAATGTTATATTAGAGGACTATACCTCAAATTGTCATCTTTTATCAAATAACCAGAATTGATAAAACTGTTTAAAAGAATGTATCAGTTCAAACATAGGTAAAATTCACAGGTGTTAGTGATCGGGGCATAGATTACTTTTATAGGGGTGAAGATTGGGAGAGTTGGCAATATTTTGTTTGGCAACATATCTGGATGTTGGCAATATTTTGTTTTTTGATCTGGGTACTGGTTATATGGGTGTTCACTTTGAGTAAATTCCTCTAATTGTACTAAAGATTTGCACACATTTGCTAGACCTCAACAAGATGTTTAAAATTTTGACTCCATATCCATTCATTTGTCACATCAAGATCTCTAGCTAAAAAAAAAAAAAAAAAAAAAAAATCTGAGGAAAGAGTCTCTCAATTGCCACAGACAGTCACTTCAACTTGGAGAGTAATTCATTCATTTTACAAAACTGTTTCTTTGGTAGAAGTAAAGTTATTGAAGGTTTTTTTTTTTTGTACACTTTATTCAAAGGAGAAGGTTCTTAATACACGTAGGCATCTTCTGTCTAGTCATAACCATGCTCATTTCAATTCCTTGCATGATGAGTTTGAGTCATTCATGTGTTTCAATATGCCTTTATTAAGGGAGCTAACTCAGGCAAAGTGCCTGGCAAGTACCTTGCAGATGGTAATGACTCCATAATGGTAGCCATTATCATTGGTTATGATCTGCCATCAGGCTAATGGAAGGATTCAACTTTATTTTCAAAGTCACCCTCTAAATCATTACTTGGAAGTAAAGAAACTTATTTCTTAAAGCAATTACCAAATTGTTACCCTAGAATCATAACCTTGCCCCTCCCTTGAATGGAAACCTGTTGTTCTTATCTAAGTTTCAGAAGGAAGCTACAAAGAGAAAGACAAAAACTGGTCAGAACCAACTAGGCCCAAGATGACAGAAGATCTGACTTCCAGCAGATCTGAGCTCACTGTAATGCATTAGCATACTAAATGACACACCTACTAGCGCCACCACAGTTGACAATTGCCATGAAAACACCTGGAAAAGCCCACACAAGGACTAAAATGGAGTGTTGCCTAAGTTCTGGGTCCAAACCACATCCCTGTTCTCGGATAGGGCATGAAAATCTCTCCTATTCTTTCCAATTCCTTCCATTTTTATCTTTACCCTCCTATATATGTTGTGTTTCAGCCCAAATTGAGTCAAGAAGTTGATTTGTGAATGAAGTTCTGGTTTCTCCATTCTTTGGCCATTGAATAAAGTTTGTGCTACTTGTAGTCTCAGCGTCAATTTCATTATTTGCTGTGTAAATCCTCTTTGACCAGGACAGAGGTCTTGGCTCAGGCTGGGGCCACAGTGTGGATCCAGGTGAACGACTCAGTAACAAACTCACTCCACTTTTTTATATAGAGAATAGTGTCCACAATACAAAGAAATGATGGTAGATTTGATAATATAGCTCACAATTTTTTTTTTTTTTTGTCTTTTTGCCTTTTCTAGGGCTGCTCCCGTGGCATATGGAGGTTCCCAAGCTAGGGGTATAATCAGAGCTGTAGCCACCGGCCTACACCAGAGCCACAGCAATGCGGGATCTGAGCTGTGTCTGCAACGTACACCACAGCTCACGGCAATGCTGGATCCTTAACCCACTGAGTGAGGCCAGGGATCAAACCTGCAACCTCATGGTTCCTAGTCAGATTCGTTAACCACTGAGACGTGATGGGAACTCCAACAATTTCAAAGAAGCTGTACACAGTCATCAAATACCCTTTTATTTTGTAGAGAACACTGTGAAAAGCATATGACAACACAACTCACACTTTATAAGGCAACAAAGCCTGAGATTTCTCCAATAGTGGGATAATAGCTGAAAGCATCAACTGATACATTTCTCCTAGCCTTTCTTCCCACTTGCCCATAATCAACTTTCATCTCTTATATCCTTATGGTCTTATCTCCAACCTAACAATAGGACACATGTCACTTATTGCTATGGAAGAAGAAAAAGTCATCGCTAAATTACAGAAAGTGGCTGAAATGGAAAAACTACTGATTTGGGTTTGAGACAGAGAGATTCCTATGTACAATTGCAAAATGAATTTAGTCCTCTAAAGTAAGTTAAAATCTCACACAAGCACATAGACCAGTGTGGAGTCAGCAAAAGGAGAACACACTGTATAGAAAAACATTAGTCAGAATCTGGAAAGGAATACAAATTATTGAGGCCCACACCAGACTTAAAGAATCAGAGACTCTCCAGGCAACTGTGGTGTGTGCTAAAATTTGAGAACTAGTACTAAGGTTAAACAGTACCAGGGAAGGTAGTATGTGGGAGGTGGTATATGTGTATATTGGAGGTATATGTTGCTGTCAGTTGATTCCAGGGTAAGAAGTCTTTGAAGTACTACCCAACAATGTCAGCTAGCCTGGAACCTGGTGTGACCTTAAGTAAAAATGATGTCTCTCTCAGCTTCCAGACTTTGCACATTTTCCCACCTGGCTTATCCCACATAGCTAACTTCCCTTCTCAATGGATTTGGATACTCAGAGGCCACCTTCAGTGGAGGATAGAGCCTTGGGTGTCTATAAGTTTGATAAAGATGAGGCAGGGAGAAGCAAGTCCTTGAATGAATCAGCTGGAGAAATACCCCAAAGGCAAGGCATGAGTGGAACATACCACTTCTGTTACACCAACATATCATAATACTTCTGGTGAAAACATGTATACAGCTCAAGCTTCAAAAAGATATTTCTCTGATCAAGTAAGCTAGGCAACTATGAAAAGTTAAAGAAAAGATGAGTTGTACAGACATTTTTCATATAAATATAAGACAATGTTTTGTGCAAAAAATTATAAAACACTACTATAAAATATATATAATGTGCATCAACATTAATGGAAAATCCAGATAATTAAAACAATTTTAATATGGATTACTTCTAGAGAGGAGGAACAGATTATAAAAATGGAGAGGGTAGTTTAGAGTTTTACTTGATAACTTTCTTAAACTGCCTTTTTTTTTTATAAGCATTACTACTACTTTCATAAAATTTTACAAAGAAATCAAGAAGGATCACTAATGATACTGCATGCAAGTAATTTTTGTGGTTAATTTAAATGGTCCATAAACATTTATAGTTGACTGTGCCTGTGAATCTCAACTGACTCATCCAGTTGAATATTCCACCTTGAGAAGAATGGTTTACTGTGGTCTATATCTTACGGCAAAGGAGTCATGGTCCGTGACATAAATTCAAGAATAGACTAAATATTTATTTGACAAGGGACTCTGCCAAAGCTTGTTCTCTGCCTTTGGCCTCAATACTAATAGTTGTTTTCTCCAATACATTAACTTTCATTAGTC
Source organism: Sus scrofa (assembly GCF_054392235.1). Classification (NCBI taxonomy): domain Eukaryota; kingdom Metazoa; phylum Chordata; class Mammalia; order Artiodactyla; family Suidae; genus Sus; species Sus scrofa. The sequence goes on along the minus strand of NC_139387.1, from coordinate 51,070,429 downwards.
AGCTATGATTGAGGCTTTTCCATGATACAGAAAAATGTACTTTTAAACAGAAACAAACAGATTTCAAAATCAAACTTATGGTTACCATAAGGGAAACCATGAAGGGTGGGGGATGAATTAGAAGGAGGAAATAACATACAATCTACTGTATAAAATAGATAATTAATAAAAACCTACTATAGACCACAGGGAAATCTATTCAATACTTTATAATAACCTATATGGGAAAGATAATGGATATCAGCATATGTATAACTGACGCACTTTGCTGTACACCTAAGATATAGTTGTACAGCCAACTATACCCAAATAATTTTTTTAAATGTACATCTATAAAATTCTTATAAGATGGTCTTCTCTAGTTCACTAGTGGTCCAGTGTTCAAGGTGGTGGATTATCCCATTGCTCTCTCCAAGGCCGTGAGCCATGTTTTAAGAGAAACAATACTGGAGTTCCCGTTGTGGTTCAGTGAAAATGAATCTGACTAGGAACAATGGGGTGGTGGGTTCAATCCCTGGCCTCACTCAAGTGGGTCAAGTATTCAGCATTGCTGTGAGCTGTGGTGTAGGTTGCAGATGTGGCTTGGATCCTGCGTTGCTGTGGCTGTGGCGTAGGCTGGCAGCTGTAGCTCTAACTAGACCCCTAGCCTGGGAACCTCCACAAGCCGAGGGTATGGCTCTAAAAAAAAAAAAGAGGAAACAATACTAAACCAATCCAGGGCAAGGCATACCACCTGGCAAGGCCTCTGAAATTATGAACAATAGACCAATGAGCTTTTACCTTAAAGATTAAATTAAGGGCAAATTGAGAGGAGTCATTAAGTATATGAAAGACTTTTGTAAAAGAAGAAATAGAGTGAGTTCTTATTTTTTTAGAACTGCTGTAAATACAGACCAGTAAGTTTCTGCTACAGAGAAGCAGACTTGGAGCTCAACATAATAACCAGAGATCCCCCTAAATGGAATGAGCAACTTCAAGATCTGTTTTGCTTTATCCTTGTTGATATGTTTTAGAGTCTAAATGGATATGCAGCAGGAACACTGAGGGTAAGATTTCTGCTTTGGAATTAGTCTGGATGATTTTAGAAGTTAGACCATCGGGAGTTCCCGTCGTGGCGCAGTGGTTAATGAATCCAACTAGGAACCATGCGGTTGCGGGTTCGGTCCCTGCCCTTGCTCAGTGGGTTAAAGATCTGGCGTTGCCGTGAGCTGTGGTGTAGGTTGCAGACGCGGCTCGGATCCTGCGTTGCTGTAGCTCTGGCGTAGGCTGGCGGCTACAGCTCCGATTCGACCCCTAGCCTGGGAACCTCCATATGCCGCAGGAGCGGCCCAAAGAAATAGCAAAAAAAAAAAAAAAAAAAAAAAAAAGAAGTTAGACCATCGTATTTCAGTCCCAGGTATGGTACATAATACATTAGTACAGTATCATCAGTCTCACTCACCACTGTACACAATGGGCTGCAGTCAGAATCCAAACTGGGTTGATGATGGCACCTCCACACTGGTGATTGCCTAGAAACCTCAAACCCACCTGCCATGGCCAGCAGTGGGGGCAGGCTTCTTGCCCCCCTCTAATTCTTCTGGAAAGCCACTGGGGTCCAAATGGGGGGAGGCCACAGACACCTACAGCAAGAAGATCAAACCAACGACCCATCCAACTGAAGTAGTTAAGAATACACTCCTTCCCCAATGACCTGCCATAACCAATGGTAATAATTCCCAAACATGAGTTTCATGAGGATGCAGACTCCTAAGAGCCACCTCTGGTTTTAAAAGCTTGCCTAGGTGACTCCACTAAGCCATCAGATTTTAGGTACTGGCCTGTAGAATTACATTTATTCATTCATTTAATGATTTATTTAATACTTGCTATTGCCAGGCACTATTCTAGACATTGGTGATATATCATTGACTAGGACAGACAAAAATCCTGGCCCTCATGGAACTCACATTCTGGCAGCAAAACTTTGTTGGCTAGCAGAGGACAGAAAGTTCTTTATTACAGGTCTTGTTTTATCTCTTTTTGTCATTGTATGAAAGCATTTACAGACCCTCAAAACCACCAAACTCCCTCAGCCCTCCAAGTGCTGTTCTCTCATCTGTCATTCAGATCAAGTGCTGTCTTCTCCAGGAAGCCTTCTCTGATGCCCCCATAAGACACGACATTTCCCCCTCTTTACAGCTCCCTGTGTAATCTTCTATTCTAGCAGCTAGAATACATGCAGCTCATGCACACAGAGAAATGAAAGATCATAATATTCAACCAGACACTTAAGATGATAAGGAAGTTACAAGTTGCAAGGCTGTTGAAAAACAAAAACAAAAAACTTTGTTGTCCCCCTTTGCCTTCAAATGCAAAATCATATTAAGCACAGACTCTGGGAAGATATTTTAAATATTAAGTTTGCATAAAAATACGTGAAGACAGAAGATTGCTCTCTGTACTCTCTTTCTTCCTGTCATAAAACTTATTTCTTCTTCCCTCTATTTATGAGTTTATATGCAAACCCAAACAGAATTTTGGCAGTTTCATGTGCCTAAATATAAAACATCCTTCCTCACTGAAAAGTTATATCAATGTTAAGATAAGCCTTCTGAAAATATATGTCTAGTTGAAGAAGAAAGGAGATTTAACAGATAATAATCACATGGCCATCAACTCACTATATGGAATAGCTTTTACAGAAGATACAGGATTGGTTTGGGGAGATGATGTTGATCCAATTTTGTTTAAAGAGTCTGTAGAGAAAAAAAAAATAATTACACTTTACACTGGCTGACTCTACTTGCTTACACTGCTGGTCAATCATAAAATCACTCTTTTAAAAATACTCATTTATTTCTTTTTAATGACTACACCCAAGACATATGAAAGTTCCCAGGCTAGGGGCTCCAGCTGACAGCTTTTGCTACAGCCATGGCAACACCAATCTCAGCCACATCTGTGATCTGTGCTGCTGCTTGCAGCAACGCCAGATCCTTAACCCACTGAGTGAGGCCAGGGATCGAACACAAATCCTCACAGACACTATGTTAGGTTATTAACCCACTGAGCCACAATGGGAACTCCATAAAACCATTCTTGAGTTGATCTTTCTACTACTACCTTTCAAAGGCTAAATGCCAGATCCCATAGATGTGATTTGGTTGTATTTCTCTTAATATCCTTGTTGTCTCTGACCCTTTTAAGCGTTTCTTCATCCCTAGGCTCTACGAAATTACTCTCTCTATATTTATGGTTGTCTCTTCCCAATCTGTCTTTATTTCAGGATCCTTTTCTTTACCCTGAAAGATATTCTAAAAATAGCCCTATTTTTATTCATTTACATATAAATGACTTCCAAATGTCTCTCTCCAATCTAAATCTCCTTTCTGAATTCTAGACCAAGGACAAATTCTAGGACTGCTAATTCTGGGACTACAAGATACCTTCATCTGGATCTCCCACAAGCTTATAATAACCCACAGATCTCAAATGGAATCAATTGATTTTAACAAACAAGATAATCTTGTTAAATTTCTCTTTATCATTTAATGACTCTACCATGCATGCAGCCACTCCAGCTAGAATCCTGAAAATCATGCTGGAATTTTCCTCTCTCACATACCCCCTTCCCTACAACATAACTAATCAAGTATTGTCAGAATAAATTCTAACTGTGACTTCCTCACCACTCTCCTTGCAAGTAAGCTCACCCCTAACCTCTATTGCCATCTTCTATATTACCCCCCAGGTTGGAATTCTGGCTCCACCTCTTACCAGATATGCATCTTTGGGAAGGTTACTAATTCCTCTAAGTCTCTGTTCCCTCATCTGTGATACAGAAGACAAAACCTCTTAGGTTTGTAGTTAGGAATCAGTGTAATAATACATGTGAAATGATTAGTTCATACCTGGTACAGAGCAAGTAATCAGTAAATGTGAATTAACTAACCTATCACTTGGGTACTTAAAATGTAATGTCCTGTGTCCATCAGGATTCCCTCCAAAACTCCAACAGTGTTGAATTACTTGTAGATTTTTGTACATCATCCATTCTCTTGCACATTAGGATCATTGCATCTGATATTCCCTTTGTCTGAGTAAAGGCTATTTTACCTTCTAGAATGCCTACTAATCCTTCAAAGTCCTCAAATATCCCCAAACTAAGCCAGTCAATCTCATTCCTGAGTTAAATTCTCTAATCTGAATTATCTACTTTTCATATAAGATGCTTGGAATCTTTTTTTTATCATCTGGTATATGTAGTTTCTTGGCATCATCTGAGGTACTTCTTAAATCGCAGGTCCCTGAGCCCCATTCTAGATTCACAGAATTGAAATCTTTGGCCAGGGGGTGGGAATGGGAGGGAGGGGCTGAAATCTTCATTTCAATATTGCCACCTAGGTGATTTCAAGAACCCTAAAGTTAGGTAAATACAGCTAAATTACCTTCCCCAGAAAATTTTCATAAGCAAAATATGATTATAGAAGTGTTGATACTCACCTGAGAGCAAAAAGGTGACTCTAGCCTTAAAGCCTCGGAAGTTATTTTCACCATCACTTTTAAAATGAATTGCCATCATGTTACCAGGACTGAATACTGGAGCAGGATTCAAGATTCCACAAAGTTTAGCTGTAAACATTTTAGGGAGGTCTGATGTATAGTTACAAAACAGAGGTAAAACATCATCTAATTAATTTTATTCCAAAAACTTCTGTTTTCTCCAACTTTGGTCTGCAGGTATACCCTTCCATTTCATGTGGGAATCAAATGACAGTTTCAAGATCACAGTGTACTATCTTGCAGAAAAAAACTCGAAGACAGAGTAAATTAGATATCTGATTTTTAGTATGCATAAAAACCACAACTGATTGTTACTTTACAATGAGAAGAGGTGAGTTAAAGAGAATCCCAAATTTGGTATTCTTCCTTCCAAACAGAACATGGCAGACAGTGAAAGACAAGCATCATATGACATCACTTTCATGGGGAAATTTTTAAAAAGGATACAAATGAATTTATTTGCAGAACAGAGAATCACAGACTTTGAAAACAAACTTATTGTTATAAAAGAGGACAGGATGAAGGGGGATGGACTGGGAGTTTGGGGATTGGCATATGCACACTATGGTGTATGGAATGATTGGCCAACAGGCACTTGCTGTATAGCACAGAGAACTCTACCCAATATTCTGTGATCATCTATTTGGAAAAAAAATCTGCAAGAGAATGGATATGTGCACATGTACAACTGAATCACTATGTTGTATAGTAGAGATTATCCCAACCTTGTAAATTGGCTATACTTCAATAACACTTAAAAAAAAAGGAACGAACATGACTTTACTGTTCTAATGTTTTAAAAGGACATTCACTTTATGTGACTAGATGACACTTGAAATCTGCTTCACGTAAACTCCTCTCTATATAGGTCTCATTCTGCTGCATTAAGGAATTGGGCTTCCACTCACCTACCCAAATAAACATTCCAAACTTATCTAGGCTCCTGGTCTCCAACCCCCACTAAATCTAGCTGAGGAACAAATAGTAGGTGGCAAGGATGTGACTACACGGCCAAAAGAGATTTAATTTTATACTCAATAACCTGGTAGGTCAAAAATCAACATATATTTGAATATTTAGTTCAAAAAATCTCCTTTTTGGCCTCAAGTAGAATTTATAGCTTATGAATACTCTTTTTTTGGTTACTGTTCTTGGACATAAAAATGAATATATCAACAATTGAAGGGATTAATACAGAAAAAAAGTTTTGAAATTTTAGCTTAAATAACTGCCAAAAATTTGCTAAGTATTACCATTTTGCTTTTTTCCCTGGGACTTCCTTTTCCCCATCCAAATATTCTCTCTCTCTCTCTTTTTTTTTTTTTAATCTTTTTAGGGCCACACCCACAGCATATGGAGGTTCCTAGTCTAGGGGTCCAATTGGAGCTGTAGCCACTGGCCCACACCACAGCAACGTGGGTTCCGAGCTGAGTCTGCAACCTACACCATAGCTCACAGCAACACCGGATCCTCAACCCACTGAGCAAGGGCAGGTATCAAACCTGCATTCTCATGGATGCTATCAGATAGGTTTCCGCTGAGCAAAGAAGGGAATATTCCAAATATTCTTAAGTATTCTTAAGAATACTTCCAAATATTCTTAAGTGTTCTTCAAATGTTGCATATTTCTATTAAAAACTTTACTGGTGAATCTGTTAAAGTTCATGGATTTTTAAAGCTAGAGTTTTACAGATAGTAAGTTTCTGTATGAGAATATGGAATATGAGAATATGAGAGATTCGTATCCCCACCCTACCTCATGGTATCCAAGGAAGTCAGCCAATGCTTCAACTATCCTGGTTAGTATTATACTTATCAGATTAAATTTAAAAACAGAATGTCACTCACCTAGCTCATGTTTCTCTTCAGGATCACCATAAATCACAACAGCATCATAACAGTTCTGGTTAAATTCAATACTAAAGTCTTCAAATGCCAACTGTATAAATTATAAACACAACCAGAAAAGTGTCAGAGGTATAAACTTTTTTTTTTTTTTTTTTTTTTTTTGTCTTTTTGCCATTTCTTGGGCCGCTCCTGTGGCATATAGAGGTTCCCAGGCTAGGGGTCGAATCAGAGCTGTAGCCACCCGCCTACACCAGAGCCACAGCAATGTGAGATCCGAGCCGCGTCTGCAACCTACACCACAGCTCACGGCAACGCCAGATCCTTAACCCACTGAGCAAGGGCAGGGACCGAACCCGCAACCTCATGGTTCCTAGTCGTATTCGTTAACCACTGAGCCACGATGGGAACTCCATCTTTTAAAGTTTCCCTCTATACATTAAAGGGTCTTCATATCCCACTGGTAGAAATATAAACAACTTCAACCCCTTTGGGAGGGCAATTGGAATGGACTACCCGATTTAAATGTGCAAACCCTTTGACCCAGAAAATCCATTTCTGGGGATTATATACAGCCACATGTGTCCAAAAACAGTGACGCAGGAATGCACCACCATTGTTGGCATAAGCAGAGATTGGAAACTCACCAGAAGTCTATTAATAGGGAACTGGTATAAAAATGAGGCATCACACAATATAATTTAGTGGAGTTGTTATAAAGAAGCTGTGGGCTCATATAGAAAGATGCTTGGGATATTTTAAGTAGAGAAAGCATTGCCAAACAATACATACATATTTGTAAATACTTAGAATCTCTCTGCGGCTACTCTAGAAACATATCAGTGTTTGACTACGGGAAGTAGGATGGGTTGGATGGAAAGGAGACTTATTTTTCATTGTACTCTTTTTTTTATTTTTATTTTTTTCTTTTTAGGGCTGCACCTGCAGCATATGGAAGTTCCCAGGCTAGCGATTGAATCAGAGCTGCAGCTGCTGGACTACACCACAGCCACAGCAACACCTGATCTGCTGCACCTGCAAACTGTGCCATAGCTTGTGACAATGCCAGATCCTTAATCCACTGAGCAAGGGCAGGGATCAAACCCACATCCTCAAGGACACTATGTCAGGTTCTTGACCTACTGAGCCACAACGGGAACTCCATGTACTCTCTTTTGAATTGCTAAGACTTTTTAAACTATATGCAAGTATCCCCTTTTAGAGGTTTTTAAAAAAGAGCAAAGAGAAGATACTAGTCATGTGGAAATTTAACAGTCCTGACGAAGCAAGTTCTGCTCAATGTGTAGAGCTAAGTTCTTGATGAAGTAAAGCACTTCCTTACCTTTATAACATGTCTCTCTGGAGCATGGATGAACCAGTGACACTCTACATTACTGGGATATAAGTCAGGATACCCAGCAGAGTGAATCATCCCTTCTTCTACCAACACAGCCACACTCCCACAACTGGAACCTGTGGGAGTGTGGGGGAAATTCAAGGTGAATGGCCAAAGGCACTCCCTCATTCCAACCCTCATATCACAGAAAAACAGCAGGGAATGACACGCCTGAAATACCTGCTTCTGAGTTCTTCTGTACAGCAGTAAAAGTAAATTCAAAGCCACTGCCACTGTTCTCTGCATCAGTAACAAATGTTACTGTGGCCTCATTGGCCTCTGTCAGCAATGGTGAGGGAAGAGTATTTCCACAGACCTTACCTTAAAAGCAAAAGAAACTGAAGTAAGATAACTGAAAAAATGATGGAAACAACTTCAACACGTTTTCCTAATATTATCCTTCCTTGAACTCTGCTTCTTTTTTTTTTTTTTTAAGGATGTACCTGTGGCATATGGAAGTTCCAGTGATAGGGTCCAATTGGAGCTGCAGGTGCCAGCCCGTGCCACAGCCAGAGCAACACTGGATCCACACTGCATCTGCAACCTACTCCACAGCTTGAGGCAATGCCAGATCCTTAACCCACTGAGTGAGCCTAGGGATGGAACCCACATCCTTACAGACACTATGTTGGGTTCTTAACCCACTGAGCCACAACAAAAACTCCCTCTCTGCTGTAAATACTGTGGTCCCTTTAACTCACTGCATTCTTTGTTTCAATCATTGATATTCCATTTACTTCCTGATACCCAAAGTCACATGTCCAAATTCTCATCCTTTAAGGCCCAGCTCAAAGTCCAGCTCTCCATGGATCTTCCCACATATCCAATGGAAACAAGAGCTACTTTTGCTGAAACACCAGAGCAAAAATCCTAATCCATGCCATTTTCTATTTTGTGGTGCCCCTTTATTTACCTTCCGAACTGAAAGCTCATTAGAGCAGAGACTGCTTCTACTCTATATATGTCCAGTACTTGGTATGGTATCTGGTTTAATGATTGGTTTAAACACTGATTATCGGGTTAAAAGGCCTGAAGCATGAAATCATTTAGTCAATAGATAGAACCCCTAGCACAATACCTTGACTATAACATTCTTCAAATACTTGTGAAGAGATATTTGTCCTAGTCATTGCCTATATAGAGACCAAGAGACTGAGGTATATGCCAGCTCTAGAGACCTTCTATCATACTTAACACATAGTATTTCAATTAATGCAAATATATCAGTTATGCTTACATAGCTATGAGGTATTCAATAACTGAAATTAAATGACACAAAATTCTCTAGTGTCATAAGAAAAAAGATTATAAAACAACGTAAAGTTCAATGTATACAGTTATTACATATAAATAAATATATACAATAAATATATACATCAACATGTTAGCAGCATTTATCTTTAGGTGGTAAGGTTATGAATAGTTTATATTTCCTCCCATTTGCTCACTGTCTTTACCAAATTTGGCAAACGTGCACCCACCTTTGTGATAAAAAGGGAAAAAAAAAAACCTGACATGGGCTTGAAAGGAAGTTTCTGACAAATGTGAGATCAATTTCATTCATTCCTATTATTAAACTTGAAAAAGGAATGGATAAACCTCGGGAAATATACTGGTCTTGGCTTCCACTCTTCCCACACACAACCTTGGCCCTTTCAAGAAGGGCACAGTTTGTAAGACGAGATAAGTTCCCATGTGAAAAAATCTAATTTCAGATCCTTTAGCACCTCTTTGATTGTTTCAATGCTCTAAAATGACAAATGAACAAATGAAGCATACTCACTAATAAGCACTCCATTGCTTGATTGTAAAGACACATAGTCATGGTCACATTCAACTTGATTTTCTATGTATAAGCTTGTAAACTTTATTAAGATAATTTTATTTTCTGGTACTATTATTTTCCAGATACATAAGCTGCAGAAGAGAAAGTGAAGTGTAATAAGTGGCAGAGTCACATGTGACAAATAAAATCTCATTTCTGAGCTTTAGCTCATAACTCAATAATAAAATTTTATAGGATATTAGAAGATAAAAGCCAAAGGCAATTCTTTATGTGAGAATAATATTTTACACTCAAATTGCCGGCATTTATCCAATAAATACAGGCATATTTATTAGAAAATGGCCAGAAACCACCCCTTAAATTGTATTTAGTTATAAAATGGTAGAACTTTGAACTATGAGTTTGAAAAAACTAAGATTTGTTTAAGTTATTAGTCTAATTGAAAATTCATAATATTCGCCCAGAAGTTGAATTACGGATTGAGTGCGAAGCGTATGTTAACTCAAACCAGCCGCATCCTCTGAGGTCAGCCTAAGACATAATCCCTGCTTTCACAATGTTATCCACCTCTAACATCTTTAGAAACACATGTAAACATTTGGAAAGCAGTTTACATAATTTAACATGTATACTTTATCTGTTTTCCTACATGAGTTCACGCTATTTACTCAGAAAAGAAGCCCTGGTGGGGCAGACATCCTTAGCATCTTCTACATCTCACATTCATCTGTGTGCAAAGCGATCTTTTTCTTATTTCTTTCTTTATTTATTATTTTGGTCATGACCATGACACATGGGAGTTCCCAGGCCAGGGATCAAAGCCACACCACAGCATTGGCAAATACCAGATCCTTAACTGCTAGGGGACCAGGGAATTCCAACCTTTTCCTTTTTTTAATTGACAAGTGGTCCTCTGCCATGTATTTAGTTTTTATTTAGTTTTTTAATTTTTTGAAGTATAATTGATTTACAATGTTTCAAGGATACAACAAACTGATTGAGTTTATATATATATATATATATATATATATATATATATATATATAATATATAATAAATTAAATATAAAATAAATGGAGATCTCCTGATCTTGGGCATTTTGTATTCTTTATTGACTGAACATAAAATAATGATGAATTTTACAACCAGTTTGTTTTAGATTGTTAATATAAATTCATGCTCATCCTGAGCTGCTTGGAGTTCCTGTCGTGGTACAGTGGAAACAAACCTGACTAGGAACCATGAGGTTGTGGGTTTGATCCCTGACCTCACTCAGTGGGTTAAGGATCCAGCGTTGCTATGAGCTGTGGTATAGATTGCACATGTGGCTCGGATCTGGCATTGCTATGGCTGTGGCGTAGGCCGGCAGCAACAGCTCCAATTAGACCCCTAGCCTGGGAACCTCCATATGCTACAGGTTCAGCCATAAAAAGACAAAAGAAAAAAAAAGGCAAAACCCTGAGTTGCTGAAAGTCTTAATCTCTTAGTTGACTTCTTAATTTAGTCCCTACAAGCTGTTTAATATCTTCTTAACTATTTAATCTCAAATTCATTCTCTAAACATGAAGCAACTGAAACCTTATAATTACTTAGATGGCATCTAGTATAAATTCCTACAAATTTCCTATAGATTACCTCAACATTTTCTATTGCTTTACCAGAAAAGGAATCATTCTTCCTTCTTTCCAAAGCTAAATCTTTTTTATTTGTTGTATATTCATGAAACTTATTTCACCTATATATATATATTTCTCTTACCTAATCATTTTTACTCTTTTCTGCTATAAGAACAGTTAAGCCTATCCATCTAAAGAACAAACAAAATCCCCATTTCTCTCTTTTTTGTTGTTGTTGTTTGTTTGTTTGTTTTGTTTTTTAGGGCCACACTTGTGGCATGTGGAAGTTCCCAGGCTAGGGGTCCAATTGGAGCTATCGCTGCCAGCCACAGCCATGGCCACAGCAATGCCAGATCCCAGCTGCATCTGCGACCTACACCATAGCTCACAGCACTGCTGTGTCCCTGACCCAGTGAGTGAGTCCAGGGATCGAACCCACATCCTCATGGATACTAGTCGGATTCATTTCTGCTGCACAATGGGAAGTGCTCTGTTTCTCTTGATCCTAGTGCCCTATTACTCAAAGCCACTGTCCCATCTTCCTCCTTCTCTTCACTGCCCAACTGCCTTTCTCATCTCAAACAATAGCAGCTCCTTCCTTTCCATAGGTCAAAAACCTTCAACACCATCATGTCTCTCTATCTCCCAAAACTCAAATTATCACTTGTTAACTAATCCTGTGTCACCGCCACTTCTCACCACCTCGACTGTTACAAACCTAGTTGAAGCCATCATTATCCTTCTCTGGATTATTGCAGTCACCAGACCCTTAGCTCTTGGTCTGTTTTCAATACAACAGCCAAAGTCATCCTTTGAAACTGTATCAGATCATGTTCCTCCTCTGTTCAAAGTTCTCTAGAGGCTCCATACCTAACTCAAGGTAAATCCAAAGTCCTTCTAATATCCTATATGTTTGGCCACTAATAATTACAACCACTCTCCCCCTTTCCAACTTAGCTTTAGCTCTCTTAGCTTGATGTTCCCCAAATATACCAAAAGTTTTCCTTCCTCACACGTGTCTTTTTTTTTTTTTTTCTTCCAGGAATGTCCCTTCCCAAGATGATCATAAGATATCCCCACTCAGTTTATTCAAGTCTGTGGTCAAACATAGTGCAGTCCTCCTGAACAACTTCCCCAATCATTGCACAACCCTGCACTCTCAACCCCTCTTTCTTGCATTATTTGTCTGCATAGTACTTACCAACTTTCATTATGGTATGTAACATTATTTGCATTATCCCCACTCTTCAACATACAACTTGCCCCCCCCCCCCAAGTAAAACATTTCTGTTTCATTTACTCTTGTATAATTAGCACCTAAAATAATGCCTAATTCAACACAAGGCCTCAATAAATTTTGACTACTTGGTGAAGGAGAGATAACAAGTTTTTAGCAATTGCTTCACCCATTGTGAATATAGCTTCTAATCTTACAATTCTACTGAGTCAGTTCCTAAATGCTGACCTGCTATATTCAATGGCATTTTATCTGAACTCATTTTGACTTTTGCACTATCTGACACTACTAAGAACACCCTCTGTCTTGAAAGTCTTTCTTGCAGAGGTCTCTTCAGTACTTCACTGTCTAAGTTGAGTCACAGGTTTTCTGTCTCAGAGTAAATTGATTGTCATCTATCTATGAACACAATATATAAATGTTTTCTAAAAATCTCACCCATAGTCATCCATCCTCTGCTCAAACAACCACTTAAAAAGGAAATTTACTATCACTGTGGCAGACCATTAAGCCTCAGTAACCTCTCAAATTAGAATTACTTTATACTTCATTGAAAGCTGCCTTCTCCTAACATCTGCCCTCTGCTCCTTGTTTTCAGCTCTGGACTTAATCAGATGTCCAACTCTGCTTCCCTGGAAGTCTTTCAGATAAATCAAGACAGTCCCTTCCTCCTCTCAAGTCTTCTTTGGAATGAATATATTCGTAGTCCCTTCCACCATATTTCCCAAGATACTGCTCTGAAATTCCTTATCTTGGTTATTGTCCTTCACGTAATTTCCAGCTTATCAATGTCCCTCTCTAAAGGTTACACCTAGAGACCTCCTGCCTACACCCCAGCCCAGGACTCTAATAAAACAGAACTCTCACTTTTGTTCTGGATGTTATTCTTCTAAAACTTTCAGCAAAGATGGCAAAGGCTTTATTGGTATTATTACTAAGCTGAATCACAGAAAGTCAACTTAGATTCTTAATAAGCCACATCATCTGCATCCTATACTTGTAATGAATATTTACTTTTATTTTACATTAATTTTATAAATTATAACCTCATCACCATTTTTGGCTTCTGCTTGCCCATGGCATAAAATCTAGTCTTCTTCACATGGAATTTAAGGTTGTCTACAATTAAAGCCCTTTTCTCTTCATTGGCCACTACCTTAGTTCCTGTTTACATTAACACCGTTTTCCAGTTGCACTGGGATATATATTGTCCCAACACCCCTGATATTCATCACCTTCCTGACATTTCTTAAACACAATTCCCTTGGAGTTCCCGTCGTGGCTCAGTGGTTAATGAATCTGACTAGGAACCATGGACCTTGCTCAGTGGGTTAAGGATCCGGCGTTGCCGTGAGCTGTGGTGTAGGTTGCAGCCGTGGCTTGGATTCCAAGTTGCTGTGGCTCTGGCGTAGGCTGGCGGCTACAGCTCCGATTAGACCCCTAACTTGGGAACCTCCATGTGCTACAGGAGCGGCCCAAGAAATGGCAAAAAGACAAAAAAAAAAAAAAAAAAAAAAAAAAAAAAAAACCACAATTCCCTCTGCCTGGCATGATCTGTAGAAATCTCTTACATAAGTAAAGCTACAAAAGACCTAATGAGCTATAAAATCACTACTATTCTTCCTTGTCTAGTTCAGTACCATCCCCTTGACTAAAGCATTCTTTACCTTCCCAACCACAGTATGCATACCTCATAAACCACTGTGGCAGGAACCAGTCCTTCCATTGTCAATAGTACCAACACACCTAGGCAGTATGGATAATAAAGCTCATTTCATCTTATTTTATAGTATAGTTATTTTTGTCTAGTTTTCTCTTCCTACCAGACTATAAACTCAGAGGTATATTTTCTATCTTCTAGGCAACACTGATCAAAATATTACCATTATTACAGAAATAAGTGGGGCAGGAATAACCACTAGATCCCCATAATAATCTCACTTCCAGATGCTGTTAATGTTGGATATTTGAATACATCAACTCAGGTAAGATAAAGTCTTAATTCCACTTGTACTGGTGATTTGTGCTAATGTGTATCAGAAATACCAATCAACAAATATTTGACAACTAGAAGTTAGCATATAAAATACTTATGTTTTTATATGAATCAAATGAAGAAATTGAGATGTCAGGTAAAATAGCCAAACCACAGTCCCTTTAAATGGCATAATTTGGGAGGAAATACAAGAATCATTCCTACCAAGGATACATACCAATTATGAGAATAGTTGTTCTCTTTGAAATGAGGGTAACGAATCTTCCCATTTTCTCCAAATAACACTGTTCCCTGAAGTCTACAATCTTCCAAAACAGGGAAAAAAGCTAATTATTTTGCTTAGCTATCAACATTTCAAGATACATGTTAGATATAGTCAGCTTGAAACTGTATAATTTATTTATTTATATATGTTATTATATAATTTATACTTATGGGAATGCACTTGTTTGACATGAACTAGACTTTGTATTTGCAGACTTTGTTAGGAAAATTCCTAAATCATAATTTTAAAAAATAAGTATTAGCTTTTATTAATGTATCATGATTGTCTTTTTCTTATTTCTTTTGATGGCCACACCTGAGGCATATGAAGTTCCTGAGCTAGGAGTCAAATAAGAACTACAGCTGTAGGCTCATGCGACAGCCACAGAAACACCAGATCTGAGCTGCAACTGTGAACTATACTGCAGCTTGCGGCAATGCCAGATTCTTTACCCACTGAGTGAGGCCAGGGATTGAACCTGCATTCTCACAGAGACAACATCAGGTTCTTAACCCACTGAGCCATAATGGCAACTCCACCATCTGACATTCTTTACAGTACTCCTCCCACTTTTATGAGGTGTCACTGATGTAGAAGATTACATTAGTTTCAGGTGTACAATGTGATTTGCTATTTATATGTATTGTGAAATGACCATCACAGTAAGTTAACAGCCATCGCCACACAGTTACAAAATTTTTTTCCTTGTGCTGAAGACTTTTAAGATCTACCATCTTAGCAACATTCAAATATGTAATACAGTATTGTTAACCACAGTTATCATGCTGTACATTGTATCTCCAGGACTTATTTTATAACTAGAAGTATACCTTGTACCTTTTGACTTCCTTTAGCCATTTCATCCATTCCCCCACCCCCACCTCTGGCAACCACCAATCTGTTCTATGAACTTTTTCTTATTTATTTATCTATATTTTCTTTTTTGGCTGTCCTGTGGCATATAGAGCTCCCAGGCCAAGGATCAGATCTAAGCCACAACTGCAACCTATGCTACAGCTGTGTCAGTGCTGGGTCCTTTAACCCACTGTGCCAGGCTGGGGATTGAACCTGCTTCCTGGTGCTGCAGAGACACTGATGATCCCACTGAGCCACAGAGGAAACTCCTGAACTTTAAAAAAAAAAATTCCATATATAAGTGAGATCATACAGTATTTGTCTTCTTTGTCTGATTTATTTCATTCAGCATAATGCCCTCAAGGTCCATCCTGTCCATGTTGGCACACATGGTAACATTTCATTCTTTTTCTATGGCTGAAGAGTATGCATAATGTCCTTTATCTGAGTTCTTCAGATTTAACAACTATCCAGTTTTCTCCAATCAGCGGTCATATTGAAGTTGTCAAATTTACAGTATATGAAACTATTATGATGTCTTCCATCTATAATTAGGACTTCCTGAGTTATAATAAAATGCCTTTGCATAATGATACTAAAGTAAGAGTATACAAATTAGCAATGATGGGCAGGAAGTTTCCACCACACACTCAGAAATTTCAGGCTCCAGCGTCACATTTTAATTATTAGAAACTAGAAGAATAGGCACATAGAGAATGAGAAGCTTCAAAAGATGATGCTAAGGAGATGTTATTTAAATAAATTACTTGCCACATTCGGATCTTTGTTTGACTGTAGAATTAATGGTTAGTGCCTGATGTCATAGCCTTTAAAAATATTATTCTCATTAACCTTTGTTCAGAGCCTGTTAACTTCTTGAAACTTCTCTTCTAGATGATAAAAATTATCATCAGGAGAATATTTCCCCCTGAGGTCACAGCGAAGAAGAGAATAGAATTACCATCAGGAGAAAATTTTCCCCTGAGGTAACAGCAAGGAACAGAACACTTACCCCAAAGACCATATGGACTTGAATGAGAGTACGCCCTTGTCTGAGGAGGGGCTGGGCACTGGGAAGGGTTCTTTGCAAATCATCAGCTAAGTGACTGATCTCAGACTACAATGAGGGAGGATGGACAGATGGAGAAAATACTGTGTTTGTTCTGCTGCTCTGGGTCCTGGCCTTTAATAAACTTGCTTCTTATACTAAACTACTTCTTTTTTTATAAAAGTATAGTTTATTTACAATATTGTGTCAATTTCTGCTGTACAGCAAAGTCACCTAGTCATGTATACATATATATACATACACGCATATACATATATATAAACATTCTTTTTCTCATATGATCCTACATTATGTTCTATCACATAAGACTGGATATACTTCCCTGTGCTGTACAATAGGACCTCATTGCTTATCTATTCTAAATGTAATAGTTTGCATCTACTAACCCCAAACTCCCAGTCCATCTCATTTCCACTCCTCTTCCCCTAGCAACCATAAGTCTGTACTCCATGTCTGTGAGTCTGTTTCTGTTCTGTAGATAGGTTCATTTGTGCCACATTTTAGATTCTACATGTAAGTGATATCATATGGTATTTGCCTTTCTCTTTCTGCATTACTTCACTTAGTATGAGAATCTCTAGTTGTATCCATGTTGCTGCAAATGGCATTATTTCGTTCTTTCTATGGCTGAGTAGTATTCCACTGTACATATGTACCGCCTTTTCTTAATCCATTCATCTGTTGATGGACATTTAGATTGTTTCCATGTTTTGGCTATTGTGAATAGTTCTGCTGTGAACATAAAGGTGCGTGTATCTTTTTGCAGTTTTGTTCAGATTCATGTGTTTCCTTATGCCTCTTTATTCTGCAGAGGCTTCCCCTTGTGCCATTTTCTTGAGCAGATGCTGCCCCTTTTCATGGCAAACCTTCTGGTTCCTTATAATCGAGCCTCTTAGACCTCTCCTCAGTGTTCTTACAGTTCTTATGTGAACTTCACCTTTTATCACAAATGTCCATTTACTTCTTTGTCTCTCCAAATAGTCGAAAAGCTTCTTGAGGACAGGTTTGGAATCTCCAAATCTGTATTTTTTTTTTCCAATCTATATTTCAGTGTCATGTAACAAAAATAACTCCCCAAAGCCTCCCTTACATTTCCACTATTGCCAAGTAAAATGAACTCAAGTGAATGCAGAACTGGGAGAGGAGTGGTTTATTTTTAGTGCTCTTAAGTAGTTTAGAAAAAGTATGTCAGCTGGATAAATGAAGAAAGAGTCCTCTAATGAGTGTATTCTCAAAGACTCTTTTAAAAACTTATATAAAAAAAACTTATCTCATGAAAATTTACATGAAAAATCTACATGACCACAAACTTGAAGATCTAGATGATGTTCAATAGACAGGTATCAGTGTCTATGAATTCAGAGTTAGAAGTTTGTCTACATTGGCTTAGGAACTGAAAACCAGCCATATTTTTGCTGTTTTAAAGTTTAGTTCTGATCATATCTACAACATATCTGAGTAACTGTCCTCAAAATGTCTATGATCATTTTTTTTTGACTTTCAATGAGATGGGGAAGGAAGAATTAATAGAAATTACACCCACCTGTGACCATGATCTGAATGATAAAATCCATCAATGCAGACACTTTGGAGAAAATACCAGGTGATGTCCTTCTCTGCTTGTTCCTTAAAGGATTCCAACCTCTAACACAACTAACTCCCCAGCAAGTTATCCCAGCAAGAACCCAGACTCCATCCTCTCTTCTACAAACAAGCAGACCTCCAGAATCTCCCTTTGATAATAGAGAAAGACAAAATCTTAACATATTCACAAGATAAAAACACTTTAGCAGGTCCAAAAATATCAGCCCTCATATCACAGAGAGAAGAAGTGGAGGCATATAAGTCCAGTGGTCATTATCTACCACTATTTTTTGGCCCATTTTTTGTTTCTTCATCATTGGTTTCAAGGTACCTGTCTTTTCACCCAGCAGTAATTTCCTTCCACCTGCTTCACATGATCTTTTCAAGCTAACAATTTCTCTCTTCCTCCTACTCCTTTAAGAACAATCATATAGAGTCCAAAAATCAATGGAAGGAGGAGGCGGGGAATGCACAGATATATGCTTCCACTCCAGCTTTTCATCTGGGATTACTGGGAAAGACTGGGTCACATCCTATACCTATAGTACCTGTGAATAGAAACTCCAAGTTCACTCAGCAGCTCAAGGCTTTAAAAACAGAATGCCTGGGGAAACTAATTTATTTTTTATTTTTTGGTCTTTTTAGGGCTGTACCAACAGTATATGGAGGTTCCCAGGCTAGGATTCAATCAGAGCTGTAGCCACTAGCCTATGCCATAGCAACATGGGATCTGAGCCGTGTCTGTGACCTACACCACAGCTCACGGCAATGCCAGATCCTTAACCAACTGAGCAAGGCCAGGGATTGAACCCATGTCCTCATGGACAGTAGTCGGGTTTGCTAACTGCTGAGCCACAAGGGGAACTCCTGGGGAACCTAAATTTGTCCCTGGGTCTATAAGTAAAGGATCCATTGGCTCTCAGACTAGAAGATAAAGGACCCACAATTTCAGGATGCTTTCTTTAATAATTCTTTAAAATAATAGGCTGCTTTGAGAGCATGTGTCAATCTTATGTCAGATTAAACTCTTTCATAAGACACAGAATTGTTTGAGGGCTTTACCAAAAAAAATGATCACCTATAAAAGATGAGACAAGGCAACATACTGCTACCTATGTTCCAATTTAGAGAGTGACATGATGATAAATTTCTATTGCCTTCCTCCAAAGTCTTCCTGGTCCTTACTCTGTCACCCTCAAGAAGAAAAACTAAACATTTTTTTCCAACAGATAATTTCAGGGAGCTTCCCAAGGATGTTTTAAGTTGCTTGCAGACAAAGAATAAAGACTTCCTGCTCCTCTCTGGTTTGGGGAAAAAAAAAAAAAAAATCCAGGGTTGCCAAGAGCTGCGGCTTAAGCCATAGATGAGGCTTGGATCTGGTGTTGCTGTGGCTATGGCTGTGGTGTAGGCCGGCAGCTCTGATTCGATCCCTAGCCTGGGAACTCCCATATGCCACAGGTGCAGCCCTTACAAAATACGTGAAGGAATGAATAATAAATAAATGGCTTTCCAAGCAAATTATCTCCTTCATCTACAACTAAAAACTCCTATCTTTCACAAACTGATCTCCCTCTCCTTTCTTATCTTGTTAGGATTGGTCTTTTCTGTGAAGTTGTTACATTGGGGGGTCACTACTATTCACAGCATCATTTACCTGACAGTTACAGCTATTCTCTCTTTGGTCAGACTTTGTGTAAACCTTGCATCCTGCACTAAAGCTTGAAAAAAAAAATCAGTGTTAAGTGAAAGATGGAATGAAAAATAATCCATAGCTGACCTAATTGGTTTGCCAAAGTGGTCATCTTGCTTGATTCCATTAGGTTGGAAACGTTGAAGCCACCTTCCCTACCTCCTCTCTTTATCCCCCTCAAAAAGGGGTAAGAATGGACATGGGATGAGAAAGAATTCTCTCAGCCTGAGTCAACGAAACTTTTTTCAGTACAAGCCAGATGGAAAGATGAGGGAAAAGGAAATTTTGAAGAAGTAACTCCCCCAAAAGCAGCTAAGGAGGAAAGACAGAATCCATTGTTTCCCATATGATAGTCAGTGAATAACTGTATTAGTTTATGCTTTTTACCTGGCAGGCATCCTGTTCCCCATCAGGAAAACCGGCACACAACATGGTCCTTCCCAGGGAAGCAAGGTTCGTACTCTTGAGCATGGGATTACAGGTTCTGTCATCCATTATGGGAAGTTCCACTTCTTGTAGGACATTTGGATATTCTGATGCTGTGGAGAAGGGACCAGTAAGTCAACAACTGTCTTCACTGACAGAAACCAATAGAAGCCTACTAGTTTAAGACTTGGAGATGTTTAATTAAAATGTAGAAGACCTTATTTTTTAAATCTGTGGATGTACTTTTTCCTAAAACCATATGCTATGTGACAAAGAACATTTTTTTTTTAATTCAGGTTTTTAAGGTAACCCTAGGCAATTGTGGCTTCTCTGAATATATGCTTAAATGTTTCCTCAAGGGGAAAACTTTAATCAATAAAGCAACATTTTGTAAAATTCTTCAGTTAAAAAATCACAGTATTAGGGGAGTTCCCCTTGTGGCGCAGTGGTTAACGAATCCGACTAGGAACCATGAGGTTGCAGGTTCGATCCCTGCCCTTGCTTAGTGGGTTAAGGATCCGGCATTGCCATGAGCTGTGGTGTAGGTCGCAGACGTGGCTTGGATCGCACATTGCTGTGGCTCTGGTGTAGGCCGGTGGCTACAGTCCCGATTGGACCCCTAGCCTGGGAACCTCCATATGCTGCAGGAGTGGCCCTAGAAAAAAACAAAACAAAAAAACAAACAAACAAAAAAAAACACAACGCAGTATTAAATTAAAGGAAGCTTAACTATTGTGACTTTACTGTATTCTTTTTCACCTATTAGAATTTCCTCTGGTTTCTTTATCTGATACACATAAGCAAAATGGTAGCAGGAAGAATTTTGTGTAGAGCCTTAAGTATAGACTTTTTTATGGTGAAGACAATCAGAAGTCTTCAATGGGTCAGATCTCAGGGGAAAAAAACTCCCAGGATTAATGTATTATTTAAGACCAACAAAATTCCTGCTTCCACTGGGCATACAACAGGGCCTAGAAGAAATGCTAAATTTCTCTGATGCCCCTTACTCTCTGAAATCTTTCCCCATCCACTGGCTTTGCAAGGAATCCCTTCTTCAAATGTATCACCTCTCTGGGGAATACATATTGGCTGAACAGTAGTTCCTGAAAAAACAACAATAACAAAATCATGAGTCACAGACAAGAGATGCTAAATAAATGAGTGACATCTGGTCAATTTCATGACTTTTATACCTTCTTCCTAAATGTAATAATTATATTTGTATCCTTGTTTAAGGTTGCACATAGATAATATCATAGGATATTTGTCTTTCACTAACTTCATTTAGTATAATAATCTTCATTTAGATTATAATAATAATCTTCATTTAGTATAATAATCTTCATTTAGTATAATATATTTGTCTTTCACTAACTTCATTTAGTATAATAATAGTCCGTCCATGTGTCTGTAAATGGTATTATTCCATTCTTTTAATGGTTGAGTAATATTCCATTATATATATGTACCACATCCTCTTTATCCATTCCTTTGTTGACGAACTTTTTTTTTTTTTTGCTTTTTTGCTTTTTTTAGGGGCACACCCACAGCATATGGAGGTTCCCAGGCTAAGGATCCAATCAGAGCAACAGCTGCTAGCCTACACTACAGTCACAACGCCAGATCCAAGCCAGATCTGTGACCTATACCACAGCTCATGGCAACGCCAGATCCTTAACCCACTAAGCAAGGCCAGGAATCGAACCCACGACCTCATGTTCCTAGTCAGATTCATCTCCACTGCACCACGACAGGAATTTCTGTTGATGGACATTTAGACTCACAGACTTACAAATCAAAACTAATGGTTACTAAAGGGTAAAGGTGTTGGGGGTGATAAATTAGAACTTTATATATACATATTACCATATATAAAGTAGATAATCAACAAGGACCTACTGTATAGCACAGAGAGCTCTACTCAGTATTCAGCAATAACCTATATGGGGAAAGAATCTGAAAAAGAATGGATATATGTATGTGTATAAATGAATCACTTTACTGTACACCTGAAACTAACACAACACTATAAATCAACTATATTTCAATATAAAATAAAAAATTAAAAATGTAATGACATACTTTAAAAAAGTTTCTTCTCTCTCGCAAAAAAATACTATTTCACATTTATGGAAATTTAGCAAAATACCAGTAAAATAAGGAAAAGCATAACTCATCGTTCCATGTACCACAATGATCTCCCCAAACTACCAACATTTAAGAGTGAGGCTTTGTTCTTAAGGGATAGTTTTTTACTCAAGAGTTATTAAGCACTACAATGTGGCAAGCACTCTTCTCAGCCTCAGTGAGTAAGCAGAAAAAAACAAAAAACTTAGATGTGAGTGTGAGCGTGTAAGCACATGAACGTGTGAGTCTGTGTGTGTGTGTGTCTTTGGGGGGATACGGAAAATAAATCTAATAATTTAGTTGTTAGGTCATATGTGCTCTGGAAAAATCAGAGCAGGGTAAAAGAAAGAGGAATGAATAATGGGTGCAAGGTTTTTGGCTTAAACAACGGGAAGGACAGAGCTGTCATTTTTTTCTTATTTATTTATTTTTAATTGTTATTTCCCCAATACAATTTTTTTTCTACTGTACAGCATGGTGACCCAGTTACACATACATGTACACATTCTACTTTTGCAATTATCATGCTCCATCATAAGTGACTAGATATAGTTCCCAGTGCTACACAGCAGGATCTCATTGCTAGTCCATTCCAAAGGCAATAGGATTCCAAGCTCCCAATCCACCCCACTCCCTCCCCCTCCCCCTTGGAAGCCACATTTAATCCAGATGGAAGGCTACGGACAGAGCAGCTTTAGGATGTAGGAGATAATTAGGATTTTGTTTTTTGTTTTTGTTTTTTTGTTTTTTTTTTAATGTGTTTTTAATCATTAATAGTATGGATTTCTTTTTTTTTTTGTCTTTTTTTTTTTTGTCTTTTTGCTATTTCTTTGGGCCACTCCCGGGGCATATGGGGGTTCCCAGGCTAAGAGTCCAATCGGAGCTGTAGCCACCGGCCTACGCCAGAGCCACAGCAACGCGGGATCCGAGCCGCCTCTGCAACCTACACCACAGCTCACGGCAACGCCGGATTGTTTTAACCCACCGAGCAAGGGCAGGGATCGAACCCGCAACCTCACGGTTCCTAGTCGGATTCGTTAACCACTGCGCCATGACGGGAACTCCAGGATTTTGTTTTAAACATTAAATTTGAGAAGTCTATTTGTGATCCAGGTAGGTGACCATTAGGCTCTAAAAGCTCTCTTAATCCCAGCAACTTATATAATATAGAGAAACCTGAGCTGGATACATAACATTTGGAGTAATCTTCAAGAAGATGGTGTTTAAAGCTCTGATCCTGAATAAGAGTGCTAATGGAATGAGCACAGGTAAAGAAAAGGTCCAAGGACTGAGCCCTGGGGTACTCCAACAATAAGTCACAAATACGAGAAGTCATCAGAGAAAGCTAAAAGTGGGTGTAAAAAGGAGGAGGAAAACCAAGGGACTCCTGGAAACCAAGTGAAGAAAATGTTTCCAGGAGAATCTGGCAACTTTGTCAAAATTCCTATCAAGCAAACTACTACATTTAGAATGGATAAGCAATGAGGTCCTGCTATACAGCACAGGGAACTATATCCAGTCTCTTGGGATAGAACATGATGGAAAATAATATGACAGGGAATGTATGTATATAGGGGTCACTTTGCTGTGCAGTGGAAACTGGCACAATATTGTAAATCTATACTTTAATAGAAATAATAAAATTAAATTAAAAATGAAATAACCTTGAATTATGAAATTAAAAAAAAACTTCTATTAAGTAAGCTGAGGATTGAGAATTTACCTATGAATTTAGCAACAACATGGACATTGGTGACTGGGACATGGTCAAATTTGGTAGAGTGGTGGAGGTGAAAGTCTGAATGGCTTACATGTCTAATAGACATCTCAAACCTTATACATACAATTATGAGAGCTAAGGATGAGGAGAGAATATTAACATATCTAATATAGATGGCTCTTCATAGAATTTTTTTATAAAGGGAGCAGAAGAAAATGAGTAGTTTATTTTAAGATCCAAATCTAATTGGAATTGTTCCCTCTCAGTATTTTGATGATCTTATTCTATTGTCTTCTGATTTTCATTACTGCTGTTGAAAAAATGGCTGTAAACTAGTTGTCACTGCTCTTTTGGTAATAAAGTTTTCTCTAGATTTTTCAAGATCCACTGGGGTTGGGGGATGCTTTAATTTTCAGCAGAATATATCTAGACATAAAATTATTTTTAATATTATAGTATGAAATTACTGAGCTTCTTAAATCTAAAGATTTGTGTATCATGCCACAGACATAGAAATAGACTTGTGGTTGCCAAGAGGTGGAGGGAGTGGGATGAACAGGGAGTTTAGGGTTAGTAGATGCAAACTATTACATTTAGAATGGATAAGCAACGAGGTCCTAGTGTATAGTACAGGTAAATATATCCAATCTCCTGGGATAGACTATGATGGAAGGGAATATAAAGAAGAATTATATATATATATGAATCACTTTGCTGTACAGCAGAAATTGGCACAACGTTGTAAATCAACTGTACTTTCAAAAATTAAAAAAAATTAAAAAGATACAAACTGCTATATATAAAATAGATAAGCAACAAAGATATACTGTATAGTAAGGGAATTACATCTATTACCTTGTAATAACCTATAATGAAATATGATCTGCAAAAAAGCTGAAACATTATGCTGGACAATTGAAACTAACACAACATTGTAAATCAACTATATTTCAATTAAAAAATAAGATATAAGGCTGTGCCATTACATGCAGAAATAAGTTTAATAGGAATCAATATCTAGGAAGAACAATATAACATCTTTCAAAGGAAGCAGAGTATTCACTTGGATGGAAAAATATGAATTTTGGTATCACATGTCAAAGAGTTCTTACACACCCAAGTAACATCCTAAGGAATATACAGGAAAGTTTACTTTAGTTGTGATAGCAGATGTTATTGTTATATAAATGTTCCAAGTCCTTTTCCAACTCTTAACAAAAGATTTGTGTCTCATGAGTTATGATTATTAATCCTCACTCACTTTTTCTTCAATTATAGGTAATAGGAGAGAGAAGCGCTATTTCTTCCAAAGCTCAAACTGGGTATTTACCATACTCCTTCAGTCTATCTTCTCTGTCTCTTACTTTTCTCTGTCTCTTTTGGATAACCATTTCAGACCTTCTAGTTGTCTATATATGACTTAATCTGATATCTAATTCAACTATTACATTACTAATTCCAATTATATTTTCATGTCCTTAGGTTCTATTGACTCTTCAAGTCTTCCTCTTCAGCTAATCGTTTCTTGTTCTTTGATTATTTTTTATAGACTTTAACTTATTTAAAATTATGTAAAACATACTTTATATTATGAGCCATATTTTAACATCTGTAATTCTAAAAGGTCTGATTCTGTTGCTGATTTTTAGACTCTCTTTGGTGGCAACTGTCTCTGCATGCCTTTTTTTAAAAATTTTTCTCTTTTTTCTCCATCTTATTTTATTTTTGTCTTTTTATGGCCACACCCCCAGCATATGGAAATTCCCAGGCTAGGGGTTGAATTGGAGCTACAGCTGCCGGCCTGCACCACAGCCACAGCAACGTCGGATCCAGGCAGCGTCTTTGACCTACACCACAGCTCAGGGCAACACCGGATCCTTAAGCCACTGAGCAAAGCCAAGGATTGAACCTGAGTCCTCATTATGGGAACTCCTCTCTGCATGCTTCTAATTGTGTGCCTACATTCCTTAAAATTTTATGGGAATACATTCAAGCTGAGATTTAAGGTTCATCTTTTCAAAGAGAATTTACAACATTTGCTTCTGCCAAAAACCCAATTACTCATCTAAAACAACTTTAAACAAGACTTGACTTGAAGTTTTGGTTGACAGGTAATGTGAATGCCAGCATTAGACTTGAATGAAGCCATGCTCAGGATTATAAATTCTTCTGAGAGCCCTCCACTGAGGGCCAATATCCCAAAAGGTAAATTTCCTTATTTGCTCACTTTATGTGGCATATTTTCCTTCTCCCCCCTATCTTTCAAAGCATCGCCTTTTAAGAAGCCCCAGGTTACATACATGGGAGGCTTCAATCAGACCCTCCCATTCCCTATTCTGCTTCCACACAGGCTCTGTGCCTGGCCACTTAAGGCTCTAAGCTCTCAAATCAAGGGCAATCACTTCATTGCCTGGCTAACTCCTCTGGATTTGTTTTCTTTCATTGTTTTGGGCCATTGAACCCTTCTCTTTCTTATATTTTTTTAAAATAGGTTTTTTAAAATATTATGTTCAGAATGTTTATTTGTGCTGTCAGATGTCTAGTCCATAATAATGATAGGATGAAGTCTCGGAGGACATTTTTAAATGTCCCACACTCCTTGACTAGAGCTGAGTATACGTAGATGGCCCAGGCAAGACCCTGGAGTGCTTAAAATGCTGACTAAATATAAATAATTTCTCGCTGGGACTTATAGTGTGTACAGTGCTTTTTATATGCTATAGATTAAACAAAGTTATTTTTAAAGGAACGATATTTAGCTATTCTAATATTACTAGATATATACACATAAATTAACTGGTATAAAATTAATAAACACAGTTTTGTACATTACTTTTTTTTTTTTTTTTTTTTTGTATTCTAACTTTCCCTACTTACCAAACTTGGCTTTGTGTTTTAGGTACAACAATGCAATATCAAAACTCCTGTATCCAAATCTGTTGTATTCCGGATGAATAATAATTTCTGAGACAGGAATATTCTGTTCTTCCTTATCCTTCTGAAAGAGGCTGTACTCCCCAGCAGTCACCATCAGACTCTTAATTTGCTTCCTAAAACCAAATACAAACGTTTCAATAAGTAGAGTTGTTTCCCCCTGGAAAGACTTAGTTTCATGTAATTAAATGAAAGTGATTAATGTACCTTGAGCATTTCTAAGTCTTATAAGAAGATGTATCTTTATTAATGACTACTATCAATTATCATAATTCCCTATAAATCATAGATATCTATAAAAAGTCATGGTTTTTCAATCAGAGTGTTTGCATTCTGTGAACCCTTTCCCATACCATCAATTGTCTCTTCTTTTGTACATAAACCACTTTATATATGTGGTACCATTTTTAACAAAATATAAAATATAAAAGCTGTTCCTAGAACTATCCTTCTTTCCCCCTTATTAGTACCCTCATTTAATCTAGGGTACTAATTCAATATCTGTCATTTCCACAATATTCTTCCCTCCTAATTACTGAAACTCAAATTATTAAAACATTGCTGCATCCATTTAACATTTGCTATTAATACATAATTAGGATAGGTAACCCCACCCCTACCCCACCACTACCTCCACAAATCATAGACGATATCTGCAGTTTTTGGAGTCTCTGTGATTAGTAGAGTAGGAAGCATGGGAAATCGGGGGATACACACAAAATTTTGGGAGATCAGGGAGGTCTGTGGGTGGGGGATCAGGTGGAAAAATCAAGACAGAGTGAACCTTGCATCATATTTAGAGCATTACATCTCCCAGTCCTGTTGCCATGGATCAAGCAATGGAAATCCACAACTCACTCGAGGCCAGCCAGGCAGTGTGCTGCTGTAACAACCAGATCACCTTGAATCAAGCTTCCTCCACAGAAGAGGTGCTCCCTCAATTTTAGGGAGACCTGCCCAAGAAGAAAATTACAAACACAGCTAGTATACATCTCCCCACAGATGTCCTCTCCTTCAGAAACATTTGAAATCAACTCTTCTGATACAATGTCATATTAAGACACTGATATAAATTGATCAGTAAGAGATTTCCTATGAAGTAAGCTTTTTGACAGGGAGATCAAATGGAGCCCAGAGAAAAATTACATGTTAACTGGAGTTGTGATCGTTGAAACAAAGGAAATGCTTCACTTTTCTCATTAAGAAATCAGTGTCTTTGTTATACCCACCTGCCATGGATGTTCACCCACTGTTGAGTTTCTCCAACTACCAATTCCAGAGAAGAACCCAGTTTCCAAAGCAGTTTCCTTACTTTTCAAATCAACTGCATGAACTCGGCACCTCAGTCCTGTGTGGGACAGCATATGAGTGACCTCTCTCTCTCTCCCTCTCCCCACAATCTGCCCCCCCCCCAGCATCTTATGTAAGGGTTCACTTTATCAAGATTCCACATGCAGATTTTCCTGGCCTGGTGTAAATGTTCTAAGTCACTGAGCTGTAGGATATCTACAGCTTTTCTTTTTTCAGGATAACCCCTTGTGGACTAGAACATGCTTCGAGACCCACCCCCCACCTCGCCGCCCTTTACAGCTTCGGCTGCCTTAATTAAAAAGACCTGGGTGCCATAGAATGAGGCCTTTCTCCCTCTATTGTTAGATTTGGGGCTTTTCTGGGAGGGTGATCATCACATAGCCAAGGGAGAATGAAAGATCCTAGAAAACCCATGCTGCTCCGGAAAAGCTATTAGGCTTTAAGTTACTTCTACTTGGTTATTTTTCCTTGGAGGAGGATAACCCACGCATGGTTAGCAGATGTGTCTAAAAACTTGAACTCCATAATCCAAAAGACTTCAGAAAGAAAATCAGGCCTGGGCTCCTCATGGGCCCACCTGGTCATTCTCCTTCCTGGAAGAAGGAAGGAAGTCCTCTCGCCGGCGCTCAGCGGCCCGAAGCGTGGGGACCCAGGGCCGGGCTCACCTGGGCTCGGCGGGAGACCGATGAGCAGTACCAACATCAGCGTCAGCAGAGAACCAGCCCCGGGCCGCGTCCACATGGTGCGGGCCCGCGGGGACTCGTCTATCCTCCTCAGACGCAGGCGGTGCAAACCCGAAGAGAAGAGGGTCTCCGGCCTCAGAGCTCCCGCTCGCTCCCGGAAGCGCCTGCGCTTTTCACTCCCTCCCTCGCCGGCGCCAAGGGGCAGCACCTGCTGCGCAGTCAGGAGCCCAGCTTTTCCTCTTCAGGACCAACCCAGCCACCCGGCCATTCAAGAATCAGGGCGCCCCTACCATCCGTCCCAGGAGACAGGGGCAGGATGGAACCCCACAGGCTCACAGGTGAGCTGGAGTCAGATGCGGGACCAAGGTGATCAGTGGCCCAGAACAGTTTCCGCAGGTGAATCCTGTCGCAGACCTGGAAGTGTGGCTCAAACCCAGGATCAAGTAAGCTGGGCACCCATACAAGACCCAGGCAGGGAGTTCCCACTGTGGCACAAGGGAATCTGTGCCTCTCTGCAGCACCAGGAGGCAGGTTCCATCCCTGGCCCTCAAAGTGGGGTAAAGGATCTGGCATTGTCACAGCAGCAGCAAAGGCCATAACTGCAGCTTGATCCTTGGCCCAGGAACTCCAGATGCTGTGGGAAGCCAAAAAAGGAGAAAAAAAAAAAAAAAATCAGCTCTCCATCTACCAACTGAAAAATGGATGAGCAAACTGAAATATCCATGCAATTCATCTCCTGATATTATTTGGCCACAAAATGAATAAAGTTCTGGTACAACTATAACATTGATGAATCTTGAAAAACAAACAGCAACAAAAAGACACAGACCAGCTGACCTCTGAAAGGAGGAAGGCTCTTGACAACTTGAGTACTTAATTGTACCACCCTGCTTCTAAGAAGCTTGTTAAAGACCCTGACACTCCAGGGTTTTCAAGTGGAGTGAATGTGAAAGGTCAGGTTTCTTCTGCTGTTCCTTTTCTGGGTGGGAGTCTTATCATTGGCTTCAGCGGAATGGGCCCAAGCTGTAGGGTTTGGTATTTGAGATCATGAGAATGAATTCATTGATAGTATTATCGTGTCAGCATCTTTTCAATAGTTTTTTTTTTTTTTTTTTTTTTTTTTCTTTTTAGGGTCGCAACTGCAGCACGTGGAAGTTCCCAGGCTAGGGGTCTAATCAGAGCTACAGCTGCCGGCCTACACCACAGCCGCAGCAAGGCGGGATCTGAGCCACGTCTGCAACCTACACCACAGCTCACGGCAATGCCGGATCTTTAACCCACCGAATGAGGCCAGAGATTGAACCTGAAACCTCATGGTTCCTAGTCGGATTCGTTAACCACTGAGCATCAACGGAAACTACAATAAATATTATTTTATAGTAAGTAATTTGCAATAAATTGGCTTGAGATTGAGAGGATGAATTTGCAAGTGATTTATAATTTATTGAAAAATGAGGGCAAGGCTAAGAGAATATTTTATATATGTAATAACTAACCTAGACATCAATCCCCCAGGCCCAGTTGTCTCACTTCTGTATAAAATAGAAATCCTCCCTCCTCTGAGGGAGGAGGGAAAACAAATTAGAGAGACAGGCAGGCTATAGACAGAAGAACAAGAAAACAGTCAAGGTGGAAGAAATGCAGGTACAGGTACAAGCATATGACAGTCATCTGCGGACAATGGCCCCTTTAACAGCAGAAGGGGAAACCTTAGGGCAAAAAGCTTAGATAGTGTGATTGGCACCTAAACTTGAAACACATTATCTCAAACCTTCTTGTCTCATGAACCTAAAAGGGGTTTCTGTGGTTTTTATGTCTCAAATCTTATAATGATGAAAAGCTGTCCTACATAGTGGATATTAACCATATGTGGTTATTTAAATTATTATTAACTAAAATAGGAATTCCTGGAGTTCTGTCATGGCTCAGCAGAAATGAATCTGACCAGCATCCAAGAGGATGCAGGTTCAATCCCTGGCCTTGCTCACTGTGTTAAGGATCCTGTGCTTCCCTGAGCTGTGGTGTAGGTTACAAACGCTGCTCAGATTCCACGCTGCTGTGGCTGTGGCATAGGCCAGCAACTGTAGCTCCGACTGGACCCCTAGCCTGGGAAACTCCATATGCCACAGTTGTGGCCCTAAAATAAAATAAAATAAAATAGGAGTTCCCATTGTGGCTTAGCGGGTTAAAAACCCTACTAGTATCCATGAGGATGAGGGTTTGATCCCTGGTCTTGCTCAGTGAGTTAAGAATCTGGCATTGCCAAGAACTGTGGCATAGGTAGTGGATGTGGCTTGGATCTGGCACAGCTGTGGGTATGGTGTAGGCCAGAGGCTACGGCTCCGATTCAACCCCTGGTCTGGGAACCTCCATATGCTGGTACAGCCCTAAAAAGAAAAAAGCAAAACAAAACAAAAAAAAGCTAAAATAAAAATTTAGTTCCTCAGTCACACTTGCTACATTTCAAGTGCTCAACAGCCACCTGTGGCTCATGGCTACCATATCCGAAAACACAGACGTGGAAGGTTACCATCATCACATTAATTCTCTTGGAATGAATTGTTCTTAAGAGTAGCAGCACTTTAAGCATTTATTTTAAGTAATCACATCTTGGGTGACAGTTTGAGTAGATGACTCCTGGGTTTCAAGCTCGGGTGTCTGGGGGACACTGGTAGGGGGCTTAATAAGCAGCCCTTCTCTGAAAATAAAGTGGTACATCTGGGTAGTGTAAAGGAAGTCTCCAGGCAGTAGATGTCTGACCTGTGGCCCTCACCACTCTCTTCTCCCTTTGGCTTTCACTGTAGTGATCTCACAAAAATGACCATAATCATCCTTGGCCCCAGGGGCACACTACTCTCCAATAAAACTCAGACCCTCCAATGGACCCCAACTCCTCTCCTTCTTAGGTCAGATTAAAGTCATTAGAAAGCCTTTACAAAAGAAGATAGGAGAAGGAAAGAAAAAAATGATCATGTGCTGTGCTAATACAGCTGGCCCCACAATGTTGGTGTTCATGGCTAACCTTCTCACGAAGCTTCACCCCTTGAAGTCTTGTGCACATGGTACACGCACAGCTTTGCAGGATCTTCAGCGGTGTGCTTCACACCTGGAAGTCTCCATGGGGCTGGGCATTGTCTCATTTCCTGTTCCAGCACATCTCTTTGTTTCCAGAGTTAAAATTCACATCCTCAAGTGAGACTCTGTCCTTTTACACAAAGGATTGGTCCCTGTCCTTCTATACAGAGGAAAGGCCTGACCAAAAAAAATGCCTTTCCATTAAACGGGAAAGGAGCCCTTCAATACAAATTGCATATATACTGAAAGTCAGGCCATTAGTTTTAGGTTTAAATTTGCTAGTATGAAGTATCTGTTCAGTTTGTGTGATGTTGAAGGGTCCAAATGGAAGGATTCTCTTACGTTAAAACAACAACACTTTAGAACAGGAAAGGATGTCAAGCAGCATGGGCTGGACTAACCTAAATTGGATTGAAAAATCTGCCTTGAATTTGAACATATCTTCATTAGGGCAGCATGATAACCATGTGCCACTGCAGGCCTTCTGACTCTTGATGGAAGCCCCAACTCTAAAGATAGTTGTAAAATCAAGAATATTAGGAAACTGACCCATGAGCAATGAGCAAATCATGGGTAAATAACATTATATTTAAACAAATGTTTTTCCCAGCCCTGGTAAACCAGTAGTCTAAACTCTAGAACCTTCTCTAAAGTCCCACAAGGCCTAGAAATCAGAAGTAACATGATTATTGGTGACTTTAGAAACAGCCGTTTCATTTGAATATTTGTTGTAGAGACAGAGATCACTAGGATGCAGAGAGAATGTGAAGGATGGAAGTCGAAGGAATGGGTGAAGACAATTTCTTCAAAACATTTGGCTGGGAAGGACATAGTGGGCTATCAGCTGGAGACAAAAAGGAAAAGGGGAAGATTTTTTTTTTTCTTTTTAGGGTCACACTCACAGCATATGGAGGATCCCAGGCTAGGGGTTGAATCAGAGCTACAGCTGCCAGCCTACACCACAGCCACATCAATGCCAGATCTGAGCCGCATCTGCAACCTACACCACAGCTTGCAACAACGCCAGATCCTTAACCTACTGAGCGAGGCCAGGGATTGAACCTGCATCCTCATGGATGCTACTCAGATTTGTTTCTGCTGAGCCATGGAAAATGGGAACTCCCATTTTTTTTTTTTTTTTCCCAAATGAACTTGATGGAGGTTACCTTATCTGTTTTAACATAGAAGAAAATTGACCAAAGCCAGCAAAAGGAAGAAATAAAAAATGAAAAGAGGTTAAGGAATGAGATGACGTTTACAAGATGTGATACTCAGGGCACAAGGCTCTCTTTTTCTATTGTAGCAACAGGAGAGAGGGGAGAATTGGATGCAGGTAAGTGTGTAGATGGAGTGCAGGATACTGAGGGAGTGCTTGCTTTCTACCTTGTGTTTACTCAGTAAAGAAGGGAGTGAAAGCCTCTACTCAGGAAGATGAGGAACAGGTAAATTCTGAATAATCATCGTGCAGTAAGAAAAAAAGAGCAAGAAGCACACAGAACAATGCAATGCATGGATGAATGAATGAAGTAATGAATGGAAAGGAAGAAAGACGGTCTTTATTTTTAAAGTGGCTGCCTACTGGTGACACGGCCTTCAGTGGGTACTAATCACGGAGCACTTGAGAGATTGAAATAAGACATCATTATTTTCATCATATTTTATATAAAATAGACATTTCCAGAAATTTTATTTTGGAAAGACCTAGGCAAAGTGTACATAATCAGACTTAAATGGGAGAAATACGTTATGGGAGATAAATTTCTAACTGCCACAGCAAAAGTAACCAAAATGTACATTTATATACAACTGATCAAAGCAGGGAAGAGAATCATTCTGAACAAAGAACAGGATGCAAGTATTTCCCTCGGACAAAAGGAGGGATGGGTGGGTCATAGCAAGTCAAATGATTTCCACATTATAAAAGCAAGCTATGGCTTCTACAGATATTTTAATTCTTTAAGAGAAACTTTTTAAAAATCTTTTTTCCCCCAGAAACATAAGAAAAGCACTAATTTTTATGTGTACAGACTGCAAAATAAGAGTGGTTACCTCTACCATGTTAAAGCCCCTGGGCAGTACAGTCCCTTTTAGGGTGGTTTGTGTATGTGTTTTGTTGCAGTGGTTATCTTAATGAATTTCTAAAACAAAGGACAACACTTAGCAGTTATCTTTGCTTCAGAGGCAGAGGGCTTTCCCTTTGGATTCAAGGGACCCAGAGCTTGATAGGTCCATAGAATGAAACAGTCCTTTAAAGGACTACAAACATGACTGAGACATTTGGTGTCTTGTCCTGGGTGAGTTGGCTCCTCAGTGGCAGAGCAGGACTAGAATCCAGATCTCCTGCTTCTTGGACTGGGTCTCCCCTTCCATGGACCAATAAGACACAATGCACATGGGAAACTTCCAAAGGTGACACAGCATGTGAATCACTGAGAATGGGAAAATAAATACTCCAGGATTTCTGAACAGACATGTCTTTTCAGTTTGGGGAAAATGTTGATCTAAACTTATAAACTAATTCTGACCACATATTGTGATGGGTGCTAATTTTACAAGTTACATGCCCTAAAGGTTTTAATGGGAAGGATCCTTGGTAACCACAATGAAACATTTTTATGTAAGCCAACTGATAGGTATCGATTCTGTTGTGACTTTTTATTTTACTGATAATAAGCCATAGCTTTGATTAAATTTATTTTTTTAAGTTATATGGCTCTACTTAAAAAAAAAATAAGGAAGGAAATGCTATTTTTGGAAGCCCTGTTTAACACATTTTTTCACACCAAAAACTTCAAGAGTAATCATAAAATGTTAAAATATTTCCCCAATCATTTTTTGGCATTGTAAGTTTTTATCTTACTCAATTACAGCCTAAATACAAAATTTGACAGGTATTTACTCATTTAAAGTGTCAAAAGATGCCATTTAGATAGTTAAATTTTGCTATTATTGGGAGATACCAACATATAATTTAATCAAAGTAAATGTGATTTGGAAACCAGGAAAAAATTTAAAATAAATAAAACACCTCTAACTATATTTGCTTAGAGTGCTGTTACTAATATCCTATAGATTTATTGATCTAAGGTATATACCCATCACAAATCAGAGCAAAAGCTTTTTTTAAGCTGATTCTAATGAGTACAAGTAAGAGATAATAAACTGACAAACCCTATGACCTGGCCCCATCTATGAGTTTTGTATACTGGGCACCTTGTCTGTCTGGTACATTCAAACAGCAAAGAAACTCCTCTCCATCTGACAACCAAGAATTCTGTAAATATTAAGGTCAAATTATAGGTCATTTACCACAAATGCAAAACTGCCACACCCAACCCTCCTGTTTGTCAACCTTGGAATAATAGCCTCAACCAACCCATTGTGCTGTTAAGTCATTCTTTAGAATTCTGGGGCTCATTTTAGTCTAAATTTTAAAAGTGAAAATTGTAAAAGATTATAAATATCTTTGGAAAAGTCATAAACTCTAAGTTACAGCCTGCAACGATTCTACAGCCTAGCCGCATATTAAAACTACAACCTGGGCAGCTGGGGTCCAGGGATGTCCAAAAGCACGCAGGTCAGCCTCCCATCCAGCTACAGCTGACAGTACCCCTGTGTGAGGAAAAAGATCTCAACTATCAGCTGAATGCAGCTTTTCAGTCTGAGGGGCCTAGAATGTTTAACACAGGCAATACAAAGGCCACATTTGGCTTTTTATTTTTAGAACAGTTTCCACAGAATGGCTTGGATTTGCTCATTTAGTCTTGAAAAGCAGGTGCAAATCGCTGCAAAACCCTGTATCACACAAGGTGCCACTTGGTGAGCATGTCAGACTCAGGTGATGGGGGGTGTGAAATGCTGTGGGAGTTTGGAATCCAAGTGCTAGGCAGTCCTCTTTGCTTTGTGATAGGCTTCAAAATAAACAGATCAAAAAGAACATAGCTTGGGGAGTTCCCACTGTGGCTCAGTGAGTTAAGAACCCAACATAGTGTCTGTGGGGATGCAGAGTCCATCCTTGGTCTCACTCAGTGGGTCAAGGATCTGGCATTGCCACAGGCTTCATCATAGGTCGCAGACATGGCTTGGATCCTGTGTTCTTGTGGCTGTGGTGTAGGCTGGCAGCTGCAGCTCCGATTCAACCCTAGCCCAGGAACTTCCATGTACTGCAGATGTGGCCTTAAAAAGGTAAGAAAAAAAAAAAAAAAAGAAGAAGAAGAAAAGAAAAAACAGAAGAAAAAAATATAGCTTAGGTTTTCCTAAAAGAAAATTTCTTTTCCTCCAAGGTATCTGGATCTTTGGTTTAGCTCATTATGTTCCATCACTGAACCAGGTTTTATGAATACCATTAACAGATGGGAAACATCTGAAACATTTCAAAAATCCTGAATAATTCTGAGGATTGAAATAGCTTGTAAAGCCATTCCCATGGCTCTGCTATTGAAGGACATGTGAAAGGACTGATAGGAGAATTTGAAGGAAAGGAGAACTGGCTCCAGGTAGGGCAGCAGGGTAGGTTAGATAGACTGGCAGTAGGAAGAGACTCTGTACTGTGAAGTGAAGCTGAGACAAAAGAGCCAGTGCTGCTCAGGGCAACAGTCACAAATTAAACTCTGCTCATTGAATCAAGTGTTCATTCAGCCAGACCGAAGCCACTCCTGTCTTGGCCTCGGCCACCTTCCCTCCTACCAGGACCCAGTGTGAAATGGAACTGCAGGCCCCTTTGTTCAAAAATTACTTAGCACGTCAAGCACAGCATTCAACCAAACACAAGGTGCTTCTG
The DNA here is from genome assembly GCF_054392235.1 of Sus scrofa. NCBI lineage: Eukaryota > Metazoa > Chordata > Mammalia > Artiodactyla > Suidae > Sus > Sus scrofa. The sequence continues at coordinate 51,033,489 of NC_139387.1, read as the reverse complement.
CCTGCAGGACCCTGAGGGTCTGCAGAGATGACACATCCATGAAGCTGGCTCTGCAATTTCAGCTCAGAAAGGGACTATCAGGAGTTTCCTTTGTAGCTCAGTGAGTTAAGAGCCTGACCAGTATCCATGAGGATGCAGGTTCAATCCCTGGCCTCACTCAATGGGTTACGGATCTGGTGTCGCCGCAAGCTGTGATGTAGGTCACAGACAAGGCTCGCATCTGGTGTTGCTGTGGCTGTGGCCATGAGCCAGCAGCAGCAGCTCCCAGGCAACCGCTAGATCTAGTAACTTCCATATGCCACAGGTGAGGCCCTAAAAAGAAAAAAAAAAAAAAGGAAAGAAAAATATTATCAACTCACACGCCAAGCAAGCAAACTTTTGTTAAGGGCACCTAGATGGATGTCCAGGACTCGCCAGGGCACTCCATTTTTATTTTAATAAGGATGAATTCCACATATTATTTCATGTTGCAGGAGCAAATAAAAATAGCTATAAAAAACACTTAATCTTTTGAAAAATAATATGTGATTTATTTCCTTATAGTCACCACTCAACTAGGAAATCTATTTTATTGGCTACATCTTAGGGAACATATTAACTCAGGACAGAAATATCTGATCCAACAAACAATGCTTACTTTTAAGGTTCAAAGAGATGCCAGTGTGTGCAATGAGACAGAGTGACAGAGAGAGAGCACGGGAGAGAGGGGGAGGAGAGAGACAGAGATGGAGAGATAAGCACCCAAAAGAAGGCAGAAAATATCTCATAAAGGCCATGTGACCCTTTCCTCTCAGAAACTTTTTAGGCTATCATAGCCATTTCGATACTCCAACAAATGTACTCTCATATTTTTAGCATCACTTTTAGGTGAAGCATAATTGTTTTTTTCAGAATTTTGGGCTCAATATATTTGGGGGGGGGCACAACCAAAGCATGTGGAAGTTTCTGGGCCAGGGATCAAACCAGAGTCCCAGCAGTAATGATGCCAGATCCTTAACTGCTAGGCCACCAAGGAACTCCCCAATTAACTTTTTTGTTTGTTTCATTAACTTTCTAAGCATGAGATTTTGTTTCAGATTATTCAAAACATTGTAATTCAAGTCCTAGATGCTGCTTTTAGCTAGGGACTCATGTTTCTCAAATTGGGGGCGAAGTAGTTATTTTACAATAAATATGGTAGTACATTTCTTGACCTTAGGACTATAGAAGTATAATTTGGGAGAGGAAATTATTTTAAAATAATGAAAATATTTTAAATGAAATTTTGGATAAATTTATGACTTTAAAAGACTAAATACAAACCTTATAAAACTATTAGAAACAGAAGATCATAGTGGTAATATATGCATTGTTGGATTACTGATAGACACAAACAGATGTATGTTAACTCAAATTCTGTAATCCTTTGCATTTAAAATATTCCTGGCACTATCTCTTTCCAAAGAAATTTTTCTTCCTTTCACCTAGATTTACCTTCACAAAAAATAATAACATAGAGAGGCAGTGCTTTCTGATATTGGGGTTGAAAAGAAGCAGAAAGCTTCTTGCTCTGGCCTGAACATGTCACAAATGAGGGCCTTTAGGCTATGATATGTGTATGACACTTGGCTTAGCACTGCAACAGCACTGCCCAGGGTGGTGTTTTAAAAATATTATGATGAAAACCAAACTAGAATCATGTGATCCAATTTCTCCAACTACAAAATCTTTTTTTTTTTTTTTTGCTTTTTAGGGCTGCACCCTCGGCATATGGAGGTTCCCAGGCTAGGGGTCTAATCGGAGCTACCGCTGCCAGCCTATGCCACAGCCACAGCAACGCCAGATCCAAGCTGCATTTGCGACCTACACCAGAGCTCATGGCAATGCCAGATCCTTAACCCACTGATCGAGGCCAGGGATCGAACCCACCACCTCATGGTTCCTAGTTAGATTTGTTTTCACCGCGCCATGACGGGAACTCTCCAATTACAAAATATATTACCAAACGGACACTGGCAGCTGATCCTGAATTTGTTTGGCTTTAACAAGTTAATAATCAATACAGACTTTCTGGAGGGGCTGTTAAAACTTAACTACTTTGTAATTTTGTTTTATAATTTTTGTATGATCAGTTGTGGAAGCTGCTATGAAAACCACTATGTACAGAGAAAAAAATGTATGTATATATTAAATATTTTATAAGTTATGAAATAAATAACACTGAAAGACAAATGTCAAATTGTAAGGTCAACTTTGCCATTTCTATCTTTTAAATATAAATATATATATATTTAAATTATAATTATAGGTCTTTTTTTCTTAGATTTTTTTGAGCATTCTCCATGAAATCTCCAAAATTACAAACACAGAATTAAGAACTCCGGTTCTAGCACTCATATTTTAAGCACAGAATTCTCATTAAGACTAGGAATCAATAGGGCTCCTTTCCATCTATTTAGACTCTATGAAGATCTCTGTAATATACTGTAAAGATTCCTCAATGGTTAAATATATTTTTAAAAAATAATAATCTCAGAACATCTGAATGTTAAGATAATAAAGTAGAACATTTCTCTCGATTAATACCTTTAATATTTCTCATGTAGAATATACTATTTTTTTCTCCACCAAAATAACAATATATTTGGAGGCAGAAACACTTATGATTTTTAAAAGCACTTATGAAATCTTAGAGCAGAACCACTACTCTCTTAATACTTGTAATAAAGTTAAAATAATTTAAACCATCTCCATAAAGACTCAGGGGTACTATGATCCTTGACTTCCCCCCTAGGAATAAGACTACCCATACACAATTCCAGAAGCTTCCTTTTTGATACATTAGGCAATGGGAAAACAGCTTATATCAGAGAGGAATTTAATTTACTTCTCAATAGGTCTCTAGCAATATTCTCAGAAGGATATCAGATAAAGCTCACTTAACAATAGCCCTTTTCCCCCATATATTCCAGAAGGTTCTACAAAAACTATTAGATACTTATTTCTGGTTCTGGAGAATTAAAGGAGCTACCTCTTGATAGAGTTTCCCACTTGCTTTATCCCAGAGGATTTATCTTCCTTGAAATATCTCCTCTTTTGACTTCATAGCATTTCAAGCCTCTATTTCTGGGACACAAATGTCTGCACTAAGACATGGATTTCTAGGTTGGAAAAGCAGACAAATATATGAATTTGGAATCTGGAATTAAACCAAACAGAAATCTGTAAAATGTGTAGTTGCTGTTTTCCTTCCCTCTCGGGCCTCCTGGCCCTTGCTTGCTGGCTTCATCTTCTTTCATGGAAATGCAAGTCCTGGGCACAGGGGGACCAACAGGTATCCCACAGTGGGCCACCCTGAACTTGGAGCAAGAGGAAAGCTGCATTGGTTGTGACCCAACTGGTGTGAAAGCAAGGCTGCCATCCCTTCTTCCTCTTCCAAAGGCACCAGCACTGTCCCTTGAGACTGGGTCAAAGGCTGCTACATTTGATCCTTTTCCTGAACTTCTTGCAATCTTTTTTCTAGTCGGTCCAACTTGGCGAGATTTTCCTGCAGCAGTTTGCTGTCTGGAACCAGCTGAAGGGCTCTCTCGTAATAAGCTCTTGCAGACACGTAGTTTCCCTGTCGAGAAAAAGAAAGAGAATAATTATATTCTGTTCCATCAGAACACTCTCCTGGAAAATGGGGAGCCTAAGAAACACGCCTCCTGGCTCATTTTAACATAAATGTCTGCCTAAGGAGACCCTGTCTGCATGTGTAATTTTATCCTTATCTGTTGGTGCTCCTGGAGAATCCATTTAAATACCAGGCCAGATGGAGAATGAAAAGGATAAGAGTTACACCATAAGGTTAGATGGCAGCAAAGCAGAATTTCAATTCTACTAAGATACAGTACAAAGGTACCATTTCATAGTGTTCTCACAGGCTAGCACTTACTCCTTTGTAGTCAAGTGGAGCCATGGCACTGGAAATTCATATTGAGAGGGAGGGGGAGTGAGAGGACTGGGTTGGGGGGAGATGTGTGTGTCTGTGTGTGTGTGAGGGAGAGACAGAGAGAAAGAAATGTTTTTGAAATTCCAAGAGTAATGATTTAAAAAGTAAATAGTTCAGGAATTAACTGTACCTACTTTGTGGTAGAAAGTAATTTTTTTTGCTTTTTAGGGCTACACCCACAGCATATGGAAGTTCATGGGCTTGGGGTCGAACTGGAGCTGCAACCACTGGCCTATGTCACAGCCACAGCAATGCCAGATTCGAGCTGAGTCTGTGAATTACACTGCAGCTTGTGGTGATGCTGGATCCTTAACCCACTTAGTGAGGCCAGGGATCAAACTCACATCCTCATGGATACTAGTCGGGTTCTTAACCCAATGAACCACGAGGGGAACTCCCAATTTTTAATCTTTTTTTTGTTTTCTTTTATGGCCACACCTGTGGCATATGGAAATTCCTGCGTCAAGGATCAAACCTGCGCCTCCGTAGCACCTGAGCCGCTGCAGTCGGGTTCTCTTAAACCCCTGCACCACAGTGAGAACTTCTTGTAGGAAGTATTTTAATTTTCAGCTTAAAACGTAAAAGCAACTTTTGTCTAATACAGGCTTGAATGCAAATGTTGAGTTTTTATAAACAAAAAAGAACTGATTATAAATAATATGGAATCAAGTTTAACCCATACTCAAGACCTGTGACATTGTCTGCTGGGTACTCTAAATGCAGGCAGGGAGGTATGTTACTCTGGACTTGCTAAAGACACCTGTCTCCACCCTCTGTGGGCTCCCATCTGATTTGTTCAATGCCTCCTTAACTGGCAACTATGTGCGCCAGGTCCTAGAAGGTCCCTGGCAAACTAGTCAGAATTACTAACTTTTTTCCAAACTCTTTTCTGCCACCAAAAGTATTCCTTCTGTATGGTCGACCCTCTTTCAGATCTGTGTACTGCCAGGTCTCATAGCTAAGATCGGTAGAGCTCTCTCCATTCAAAAAGAATGTGAATTTGCTCTACTTTATTCGCAGTTTCAGCTCCATGTGGATGAAAACCAATTACTCTCTAAACTTCTATTGCAATTTAAAATAGCATCTCTTGGGGAGTTCCTGCTGTGGCATTGCGGAAATGAATCCGATTAGTATCCATGAGGATGTGGGTCTGATCCCTGGCCTCGTTCAGTGGGTAGGGATCTGGCGTTGCCGTGAGCTGTGGCGTAGGTCGCAGATGCAATTCAGATCCTGTGTTGCTGTGTCTGTGGTGTAGGCCAGCAGCTGTAGCTCTGATTTGACCCCCACCTAGTCTGGAAACTTCCATGTGCCACGAGTTCAGCCCTAAAAAGCAAAAAAAAAAAAAAAAAAAAAAAAAAAAGTATCTCTTGCAGTGAAAGAACCATGGAGCCATGTAGCACTAGCAACCCATATGTGTTAAATGCTTAACTATTTCCCAAGTGAACTAACATGTGCCAAGACCTTAGAAAAACACCTGACACATAGCAAACACTCAGTGTAATGCTGTTGTTGTTGTTATTACATGACTATTTATGTGTCAATGAATATACACTGTCTATTTCTTATGGAATTAATTTGTCATAATGATGAAAAGGGGAGCAAAATGACAGAATAGAAAATGGTACAATGGGAATCCAGGCTCTGGCAGGTGTGCACATGAATATATTTTTGATGATTGACACTGAAGAGAATTCTGAACAAATGAGAACCTGGATTTAGCTACATTACTGTTTTTTTCAATTCACATATTTCTTCAGAGTGTCTCCTGATGTTTATTAAGCTCAGCACATATGTGCAGACAACTGCACATCCATCCCTGGCTCTCAGTTCTCAGAATGTGTTCCTACTGAGGGTGATTTTGAAGTTGTTTTCCCTAGAGGTTTCTCTGAATGTAGGCCTCAGCCTGATGCCACGTATCTCCTTCTCTGATCACCAGCTGATTCTATCCTTTCACACAAGATCTAGTCTTTCCCTCCAACTGCTTTTTTCTTTTTCTTTTCTTTTACAGCTGTACCCTTGGCATATGAAAATTCCTGGGCTAGGAGTCGAATCGGAACTGCAGCTGAAGGCCTACGCCACCGCCACAGCAATGCTGGATCCAAGCAGCATCTGCAATCTATGCCGCAGCTTGCAGCAACCTTGGATCCTTAACCCACCGAGCAGGCCAGGGATCAAACTCACAGACTCACAGACACTATGTCAAATTCTTCACCTGCTGAGCTCCAATGTGAACTCTAATTGTTCTTTTCTTGATGAAAATGGAAATTTATTTTTTTAAAGTTATATACCATAATTGAATGTCCCCAATTTTAGATGCTAGGAAGGGAGCTTGAATTATTGAATTTCTAAAAATGTCCTAGCTTCTACAATAACCAATAGTCCTATGTGGCTATTTAAATTTAAATCAATTATGATTAAGAATTCAAGGAGTTCCCCACTGCAGCTCAGTGAGTAAGGGCCCAACATAGTCCCTGTGAGGATGTGGGTTTGATCCCTGGACTCGCTCAGTGAGTTAAGGATCTGGCCTTGCTGCAAGCTTCAGTGTAGGTCCCAGATGTAGCTCGAATCTGGTGGTGGTGCGGCTGTGGTGTAGGCTTCAGCTGTAGCTCTGATTCAACCCCTAGCCTGGGAATTTCCATATGCTGTGGGTACAGCTATAAAAAGAAAATAAATAAATTTTGAAAAAAGAATTCAGTTGCTCACTTGCACCAACCATATTTCAAGTGCTCAATATTGCCTTGGATGGTATAAGCATAGAACATTTGCATCATCACAGAAAGCTCTATTGGCCAGTCCCATTGTAGAAAATGCAGTGTCATAAGGCAGGCAGAATTGAAAACAGTAACTTTGTGATGTGGTCCAGTTGATGCAACTCTTGGATTATCAAGAATGTATTGTAGCTGTTTTGTCCATCCATTTCATTTTACATAAAACCTCACGAAATAATATCATCTTTCACTACCAAGTAGCATAAACAAGAGACAACTCCCCTCTCTTTGCATCATCTCTTTGCAAAGCCTTATTCCAACTCTCAAACTCACCCGAGCCCTCAGTCTTTCCTAAGCTACACCCAGGCTCAGACAAGAAGTGAGCCCCAGGAAAGGGATTACATTGCTTGATTCACACGCTTCCTGGCAAAGACACAGAAAATTAATGGTTGTTCTTGAAGACCTCATAATGATAACCTGCATCCTAATAGCGACATCAAAAGGACCACATCCAAGCCACGTGCCTGGTCTATATATTTGTATTGGATTGCGTCATATGAATTTACTGATATTAAACATTTTGCTTTTTAAGAATTTTTATGGGGTTTGGTGTTCTTTCTAATTATGAAAATTGGTTTTCGTAGGGTCCAAGACTTCCATTTGATAATAGAAGAATCAAAATCTTGACTAGCCTCTGGGCCTTGGAGCCCTTATGTAAAATTAGAACTTGAGCATCCCCTTATGTGGTCTGACATATAGCTCTTAAACAGGAGGTCTTATTTTAAAAAGGAAAGCCAATACTTCAAAGAAAAACACCAGTTATTTTTCAGGTGGTCCACCATACCACCAAGCCTGGGCTTACATATTTAAAAAAAGTTCCCACATTCTGGTGCAAGAACACCATCATTGGTCAACACGCAATTGCTCCCCTTCTTTCCCCCGTAGATGTTCATCCCTATGCTGCTCCTCTGTGATTCTTTACCCATGTCTGTGGGGGCCCCGCCAAACCCTTAATTCCCAGAGTCAGAAACCTAGAATTGATGCCTTACCACTCTAGCATGTGGTTATCATCAAACTTCTCTCTTCTAATCTAGTCCATTCCAATCCACCCACATTCTACTACCTCATATTACTTCATTTTAGGCTTTCATGACATTAAACATTTGAAAATTATAAACACGGAAATTTTATATTGTTCAACCTAAGAGATGATGTCCACAAAGATGAAAAGGAGGTAAACTAACTTTTAATCAGTGTGTGTGTGACATTTTGAAATAATACACTCAACAGATTCTTTAACCTCCAGATACCTTTTCAGGGGAAGCCCCTCTTAAAGCAATGAGTTCACTTGCTAATCTGAAAGAGTTCAATGAATGTATTATTTTTTCTTTATTTCCAGACTTTACGAATACTCTTGAGGGCATTTCCTGTTCTTTTTTAATTAACAATTGAACCCACTGCTTTAAATGTAGGTGTGGACTAAAAACATTGAGGAGGTCCCTGGTAGCTCAGTGGGCTAAGGGTCTGGTGTTATCACTGCTATGGCACAGGGTTGATCCCAAATCTGAGAACTTCTGCATGCCACGGGCATGGCCAAAAATAAAACATATTGAGCATATTATTTGAAAGTGCAATTACTTAATAAATTGTTTAGATATTTCAGATTATTATGTTCTTAGAGTTCTCTGGTGGCTTAGTGGGTTAAGGATCTGGCGTTGTCACTGATGTGGCTAGGGCTTGATCCCTGACCCCAGAACTTCCACATGCCACAGGTATGGTCGAAAAATAAAAAATAACATTATTATATGCCTGTTCTTTTTTTTTTTTTTGCTGCCTTTTTGGGACTACACCCATGGCATGTGGAAGTTCCCAGGCTTAGGGGTCCAATAGGAGCTACCACTGCCAGCCTATGCCAGAGCCACATCAATGCCAGATCTGAGCCGTATCTGCAACCCACACCACAGCTCATGGCAACTCCAGATCCTTAATCCACTGAGCGAGCTCGGCCAGGGATCAAATCCACATCCTCATGGTCCCCAGTCAGGTTCGTTAACCACTGAGCCATGAAGGGAAGTCCATATTTCTGTTTTTATTATTGTATTTCATTTTTGTCTTTTTAGGGCTGCACCCATGGTATATGGAGGTTCCCAGGCTAGTGGTTGAATCGGAGCTGTAGCCACCAGTCTACACCACAGCCACAGTAACTCAGGATCTGAGGTGCATCAGTGACCTACACCACAGCTTACAGCAATGCCGGATCCTTAACCCACAGAGCAAGGCCAGGGATCGAACCCACATCATCATTGATGCTAGTCAGGTTCGTTAACCACTGAGCCATGATGGGAACTCCATATTCCTGTTTTTAAAAGTAAGTTCATTTTATGTCTCACAACTAGATAATGTTGAGACCCTAGAATGACATTAAGATCAGAGCTCTGGTTATTCAGCTCTGATAAATGACATGCTTGGATTTGCCATCTATGTTCCTCTATTAGATCCAGGCTAATAGATGCAGAGGAACTAGCCTATTATCCCTTCCCATCTGTACAGTCACGGGTCACCTTTTTGTTTTGTTGTTTCTGAGTGACCAGTTTCCACTTAATCGTAAACCCGATTTAGCCTTTGTTTAAATTCTAATCACTCTCTTCAGAGTAAAGACTGATAAAAGCCTGAAAATAAGTTTGCTAAATAAGAGCAATCCTTTAAAAAATGTCAGAACATGGCATTTCTCCACTCAAAGTCCTCCAAGGACCTCAAGTTGTTTGGCACTAAAGCTGAAGACCCTACCATCCCCTTCAAGACCCTGCATCATCTGGCCCTGGGATCTCTCTGACTCAGCTTCTATCACTTCCTCTCACTTGCCTCCTCCCTACTCTGCAAATTCAGAGGCACCTTCTCCCTTCAGGACCTTGGCACATGCACTTTCCCTATTTTGCCACATGGCTTCAGATCTCTGCTCACTAATCACTTTTTAACTGAGGACTTTCCTAACCACCTCAAATTAAAATTTCAGTCCCTTTGGAGTTCCCATAGTGGCTCCGTGGTAATGGACCCGACAAGTATCCATGAGGATATGGGTTCGATCCCTGGCCTTGCTCACTGGGTTAAGGATCCAGCGTTCCTGTGAGCTGTGGTACAGGTTGCAGAGGCAGCTCAGATCTTGTGTTGCAGTGGCTGTGGTGTAGGCCAGCAGCTGTAGCTCCATTTCGACCCCTAGCCTGGTAACTTCCATATGTCTCAAGCGAAGACCTAAGAAGCAAAAAAAATAAAATAAAAAATAGAATAAAAAAAAAAAAAAAAAAAAAAAAAAAAAGGAGTTCCCGTCGTGGCGCAGTGGTTAACGAATCCGACTAGGAACCATGAGGTTGCGGGTTCGATCCCTGCCCCTGCTCAGTGGGTTAACGATCTGGCGTTGCCGTGAGCTGTGGTGTAGGTTGCAGAAGCGGCTCGGATCCCGCGTTGCTGTGGCTCTGGCATAGGCCAGTGGCTACAGCTCCGATTAGACCCCTAACCTGGGAACCTCCATATGCCGCGGGAGTGGCCCAAAGAAATAGCAAAAAGACAAAAAAAAAAAAAAAAAAAAAAGAATAAAATGTCAGTGCCGAGCCTGGTACTCCCTATCTTCTTTCACTATTTTATTCTCCATAGCACTTATTCTCATCTGATATATTTTATGTGTATGTATATATGCATGTGTTTATTTATTTATTGTTTTCCCCTACTAGACTGTTAGCTTCATAAGGACAGGAATTTTCGTCTCATGTGTTCATTCTTGCATTCTTGATACCCAGAAGAGTACCTGGTATATAGGATGCTCTATAAACGCTTGTCAAATGAGTGGATGGATGAATGAATGCCAGTGAATCTTTGATGCCATTATAGAAAATAGTCCCCTCAAGGGTAATTTTCAATTATTTACTCAAAGGTAGCTTTTTTCTTTGAAAACAAACAAACAACCTTGTTTTCCAGTAGGTTAGGGAATAAAAGATACATTAAGTATATTTAAGAAATAGTAAAACTTGGAGTTCCCGTCTTGGCGCAGTGGTTAACGAATCCGACTAGGAACCATGAGGTTGCGGGTTCGGTCCCTGCCCTTGCTCAGTGGGTTAATGATCTGGCGTTGCCGTGAGCTGTGGTGTAGGTTGCAGACGCGGCTCGGATCCCGCGTTGCTGTGGCTCTGGCGTAGTCTGGCGGCTACAGCTCCGATTAGACCCCTAGCCTGGGAACCTCCATATGCCGCAGGAGCGGCCCAAAGAAAGCAAAAAGACAAAAAGACAAAAAGACAAAAAAAGAAATAGTAAAACTTTATCTTGACAGTGAGTCAAGCTGTAGGAAAATAAGCTATAGTGATTAGCTTAGCTCCAATAAAACTTTAGTTCACATAGCAGGTTTCATCAGCTCTATGATGATGCTTAAGTACACATGGTTCTTTCATGATAAACTCATAAAATCTAATTTATACAGATTTATCTTTAAAATGGCTTCATGATATTCAAAATCTAGATAATACAAAGTGAACATAGACTGTGGTAACTTCACTTTTAAACACCTATCTCTTTTGTATTCAAATAATTCAAAGAGGAAATTCACAATAGCTTTCTCAATCTTTTAAGACAGAAGAAAGAGAAAACACAAAGGGAAAACCCAGTTCGCATGGAAGTGAATTATTTTCTTACCTTGATGTGCTGGATTCCGCCCATGTTCATCCAGGCCTGTGCTTGATCTGGATTTAATTCCACGGCTGCTTTATAGCTCTAAATACATAAGAAATAGCTTCAGGCTGGGAAACAAGAACCTGTCTTTAATGCTACAGGCTTGTAGAATCCATTTTCTTCAAATGTGGAAATTTAAATGGTTAATAAAATGGACAGCCACTTCTAGTTCACAGGTGTTCCCTTCATTTCTATTATTTTTCAAAACTGATGATTCTAAAGTGGAGGAAACTGAAGTGTGTAATTTTCTTGCAGAGCTAACCTCTGGACTTAAAGAGGCTAAGGACGCCTGCTGGGAATCCAGGTGATTTCTATTATAGTTCATCATCTCCCACTGGCCTTGACCTGCAAGAAAATGGTACTCTTTGGCCTTTTTCACTACAAATGGCGTTTGTAAGAAAAACATTTTATTTGCTTATTTTTTGGCTGTGCCCATGGCATATGGAAGTTCCTGGGCCAGGGACCGAACCTGTACCACAGCAGTAACCAAGGCCACTGCAGGAACAGTGCCAGATCCTTAACCTGCTGAGCCGCAAGAGAACTCCAGAACACTTTTTTTTTTTTTTTTTTTTTTTAATAATCCTAGAATCTTAGAGTAAAATAGCTTAACCCTCTCACAATATCACTGACCTGATCTTTTAGCCTAGGCCTAAATTCTTCCAGGGACTGGTGTTCAGTATCTCTTTAAGGACATCTATTCTACTGGGGGATGGTTTTAATCATTAGAAAGCCGTTCTTTTTCTTCTGCCTTGTGAAAGGTCTTCAAATGTTTGAAGAGAGTTACATATTTCTCAAAAACATTTTTTTTTTTGTGAATAACAAATATCCCATTAAATGTCATATCCATGAGGTATATTTTTAATATTTTGCATGTTGTTTTGCATCAAAAGGTATGCTCCCCACTGAGTCTTGATTTTAAGAGTGGCTGCCTTCCATTCTGGAAAAGGCAAAAAACTGCAGGGACTGAAAACAGAGGAGTGGCTGCTGGGGGGTCCAGAGAGAGGCCGACTAAAAGGGGCAGGGAAGGAAATTTTGGGGGTGATGGAGCTGTTCCACACTGTAACTGTATTGGTTACATGTCCAAGTGCCTTTGTCAAACCCACAGAACTGTACTCCAGAGAAGGTAAATTCTACTGATGTACATTATACTTTAATAAAAAAGGAGTAAGAAAAAAAAGAGAGGTCACTTTAAATATAAATAAAGGCTAAGAGTACTGCCTTCAATTACAAAGCTAAGTATCAGTGTGTATATTTTAATTCTTGCTATTTTCCTTTGCAGGAATCCACCATAGATACCTAGATCCATAGATAACGAGAATCTGCCCATCGCTCCTCGACTTCAGTTTGAGGAGAAAGAACCAAATGTTAAGAAATTGTATTCTTGGGAATTCCCATCATGGCATAGCGTAAATGAATCCGACTAGGAACCATGAGGTTGTGGGTTCGGACCCTGGCCTCGCTCAGTGAGTTCAGGATCCAGCGTTGCAGTCAGCTGTGGTATAGGTCCCAGATGTGGCTCGGATCTGGCGTTGCTGGGGCTGTGGCATAGGCTGGCAGCTGTGGCTCCAATTGGACCCTAGCCTGGGAACCACCATATGCCACCGGTGTGGGCCTAAAGAGCAAAGAAAGAAAAAAGAAAAGGAAACTGTATTCTTAAAAAGCCACTAAAGTGAACAGCTTAAAAAGATGCCAGGAGTTCCCGTCATGGAGAAGCGGAAAGGAATCCGACTAGGAACCATAAGGTTGCAGGTTCCATCCCTGGCCTTGCTCAGTGGGTTAAAGATCTGGCGTTGCCGTGAGCTGTGGTGTAGGTCACAGACGCAGCTCAGATCTGGCGTTTCTGTGGCTGTGGCGTAAGCTGGCAGCTGTAGCTCTGATTAGACCCCTAGCCTGGGAACCTCCATATGCTGCAGGTGCGGCCTTAAAAGACAAAAAGACAAAAAAAAAAAAAAAAAAAAAGCCAAATTAAGATAAAGTATGTTTTGTGGATTAATTTTTATCAGCAGAGAAAGGAGTGTAGAAGAGTCACATATTAGTGGGTCACAAATGTGATCCATCTCAGACCCTCTAAGAGACCCTGACTGAGCTTCGTAACCTCGGAGTCTCAGTTTATTCTACTGCAAAATAGAGACAATGACCATGCCTTCCTTATATGATTGTCGTGAAGATTAAACTACTTAACACATGTGAATTGTATATAAAAAGCTAACCGACTGAGCTGCTATTTTTGGCCACTGGCTCTACTCCTACTCTTTACAAATCTAGCTACCCTATGATTATTTGATCCATTGGTCAGGCAACTAGAAAATACTTTTTAAACACAATATATATAAGATACATATAAATGTAGACATCATATCAATATTCAATTAAATATTAATAATGATTAAATTGGCATGTTATTATAAATAACTAAAGACCATAATGAAAGTGTTTGCAAGGCAGAGAAGAATGCACAATTTCCGCTTCAGATGTGTCACCATTTCTGTTCTGAGCATTCACATTCAAATTAGTTTTCTCCACATACCTTTACCTATGGTTTCCACTATCTTAAAAGCTGTTTACTACTCTCAAAAACCATTTCGTCATTTGAAATGTTACTTTTCACCCATGATATGTTTAGTGCAATTTTATGACTTCATGAATTCCAACGTGTGGCTTTACCCAGGAAAATGTATGGTATGTCTGTACGTTTCTGTTTCTGTTGGCACATGTCTCTTTTTTATGTCAAATCATGTTGTCACTGTACTCTGAAGCTGCACACACTGAACACTTCTAAGACGCAATAAAGAAGGAAGGAGTCCCTGGGCACAAGGAAAAGTCCAATCTAACTGCGGATCAAAACCACTTGCTCTCACATGCACAGAGTGGAGGAGAGGGAGGGACGGGAGGCAGACACCTAACAATACAGTGTAATATGTGACACTTTCAAATGACTGGTAGAGACAGTGTTTTAGGCGTTCAGAGGACAAAAGGTCACTGGGAGAAGGGATGGACCAGAGGCTGCCTGGGGACACAGGCCTGTGTAGGCAGATGAGTGGGAACCTGCTGGGGGGAGGGTTTAAGGGAGGTGGGATGGGGACTGTGTTACAGAATATGTGGAACATCAAAGCTTGTCTGGTCCAGCTGAAATAGTGGGTGATTGGAGGCAGAGAAAAATGAGCAAAAGAGGGAAGAGGTTTGAGAGAGAGAAGGAAGCTGGTGTGAGGTCAAAATACAGAATGCTTCAAACATCCTTAAAGGTTATAATTCAGAGATAATGCAGAGGTATTATGGAACTCCTAATGGTTGAAAACTAGAGGCTCAATTATAGAAAAAACCATCTGGAGTTCCCGTAGCGGCACAGCGGAAACAACTCCGACTAGAAACCATGAGGTTGCAGGTTCGATCCCTGGCCTCACTTAGTGGGTTAAGGATCTGGCGTTGCCGTGAGCTGTGGTGTAGGTCGCAGACGCAGCTCAGATCTGGCGATGCTATGGCTGTGGTGTAGGCCAGCAGCTGTAGCTCCAATTCGACCCCTAGCCTGGGAACCTTCATATGCTGTGGGTGCGGCCCTAAAAAGCCAAAAAATAAAATAAATAAATAAATAAAAATCTTATAACCTTACGTCAATTAATAAGAAAGTTCGCTCCACGAACATGCCATTGATCTCAGATTTTAATATATATATTTCATTAAAGATTAAGGGAGTATCGATTTTAATCCATAGATTTAATAACAATATATATTATTTTAGTATTTGTACCTCGAAAGCTTTGTCGAGAAGATTCTGCTCTCTTAGTTGGTTTCCTTTAGTGAAAAAAAGTTCAGATATAACTTTTGGGTCCTTTGGTTTCAGCTTGAGAGCCTTGTCTATAGCATCAAGTGCCTGTACAGGTTGGAAATTAAGAATAAATGTAGATTAGATAAAGAAAAACCAACCTAAACAATAATATTTATACTTTTTGTTCTTATGTATTAACTAGTGTGGTGAGTGACGATCAAAACATGTTCTTTATTGTCTCTGATATTCTCCTCAAGAAATCATGTAGTCCTGGAGTTCCCATTGTGGCTCAGCTGGTTATGAACACGACTAGTATCTACAAGGATGTGGGTTCGATCCCTGGCCTGGCTCAGTGGGTGAAAGATCCAGTGTTGCTGCAAAGCTGTGATATAGGTCGCAGATGCGGCTTGGATCTGTCATTGCCTTGGCCAGATGACACGTGGAGTAGGCCTGCAGCTGCAGCTCCAACCAGACTCCTGGGCAGAGAACTTCCATATGCTGCAGGTGACCCCTTCCCCTGAAGAAATAATGTAGTCCTGACAAATAGTCCTGACAAATAATTTCCTTCTATTTCAGATTTTCTATTTATATTAGTGACAGTGAAAAGTCCCATCACGATCACTTTACAGGATCACATTGAAAGAAAGCAAGATCTGGCGTTGAATATTTTGCCCTGACCACATGTCCATCTGGACAATTCCAATAGCCTCCTCTCAGGGCCCTGGTACCCACTCTGCCCCCAGCACCCACTGCTTCATCCTCTGCAGCCAGAGATTCCTTTGAAGCATGAATCTGACGATGTTGCTCATAAAACCCTAAAGCTCCTTCCAGGATAAGGAACAAAATCCTTGCCCTGGTCCCAAGCCTTGGGGTGAAGTCCCCAGCAACCTCTATGGGTGCATCAAACAGGTGCCCTGCTCCCTCATCCTCATCAATCCCTCTATGTTGACACAGGGCTCTCACACATACTTTTTCTTGCCTGGAACACTATTCCTTGCCCCCTTTGGTGTAATAACTCCTCTTCATTACTCAGCCCTCACTTGCACATCACTCTGCAGGGAGCCTGGCCACCTCGACCACTGGGGTTCCCCGATTGTATACTCCTTAGGGACCACACCACTTTTCATGACATCACCAGGCACAGCTATAAATCCACACTGGTTTTGTGATTACTTGTTCAATCTCCATCTCCTCTTCAACAGTAAACTCCACAAAGACAAGGGCAATGATTTTTTTTTGTTTCCATGCTGCTTTATTCCCATTGCCCACCACGGTGTCTAGCATAGAGCAGGCACTGGATATATATTTTGTTGAATCAGTTCACAAATGTGCTGGTTACATGACTTTTTAAATGGAGATAAACAGTACAGTTGCAACACAGGATCATTGACCTGTCTAACAAGGTTGTTATGAGGATTCTATAAAATATATTTGGAGGAACAAGGAAGATGTTAATGCATACAAATGTTAGTCTTTACAGAGTTAGCTGAAAATAAACTGAGTTAATACCACATAAAATCTTTAAACCAGGGATGAACCAAGAAAACAATGTACTGTTCTTTCAAAGGGACATCTTAGGAATCAAGTAGGTATCAGTGAAAAGTGCCCAGAAGACAGGCTATGTCCACTGTTGATGTCCAAGACTGCTCAGTCCCATGAGTGTGCAGATGGGAGGGTCATGCAGGGGCACCCCAAACAACTCCCAGCAGCATCCTCTCTACCTTATCATGCTGCTCCTGCTTGCTGTGGATGGCCGACAACAGGCGATAGCATTCGAGACATCCAGTCTCCTCAGACACGATATGATTGGTAATCTTTTCAGCTTCTTTTGTCTGACCCATCACGGCCAAAACCTGAGCCTGCAAAACCACAACCTTGGCTTAGAAGGCACTTGGTTATGACTTTATCAAATAAAGTATTCAAGAAACACTTCCCACAAAAGTACTCAGCATCTATTTGTGTCTCACAGAATGGGGTCCTTTAACACAGCTTATAGGCTTTAGTTTTTTGTTATTTGTTTCTTTATTCAGGCATGTGTTTGTACACGCATGGAGGGAACATCAAAGCTATCCAATGAGATAACCTGTGCCTTTTTTTTTTTTATTAGAGTATAGTGGATATACAGCCAATTTCTGCTGTACAGCAAAGTGACCCAGTCACATATATAAATATATATATATATATTCTTTTTCTCATATTATCTTCCATCATATTCTATCATAAGAGATTGGCTATGGTTCCCTGTGGTATATAGTAGGATTGTGCCTTTTTAAAAGTTAACTAAACATGTCAAAAGAGAAATTTTGTCCCATGGCTTCAATAGAACACTATGTTTCTAACAAGGTAACAAGTATGTTTTACTGAAAAAGAAGAGTGATGATCTAAAAACTGAAATAAAAATATGGTTGATATTAATTTTCTTGAATAGGATCACTTTACTGTAGTTATGTCAGAGAACATCCTTGCTCTTGGGAATTATTCACAGAGTTCTCTTCATGGCACAGTGGTTAACGAATCCGACTAGGAACCATGAGGTTGCGGGTTCGGTCCCTGGCCTTGCTCAGTAGGTTAAGGATTTGGCATTGCCATGAGCTGTGGTGTAGGTTGCAGACAGCTCCGATCCCGCGTTGCTGTGGCTCTGGTGTAGGCCGGTGGCTACAGCTCCAATTCAACCCCTAGCCTGGGAACCACCATATGCCACGGGAGTGGCCCTAGAAAAGGCAAAAAAAAAAAAAAAAAAAGGAGTTATTCACTGACGTATTCAGAAATAAAGAGTATGAGATCTATAGCTCTCACATGGCCCAGGAAAAAAAAAGGACCTATTAATAATATGTTTATGTACACACAGATACCTAAATATGCATATACATATGCATATATATACACATATATACATACCTGAGAGGATGATAAACATATGCATCAAAGGGCTTAAAACTGATCAATCTGGATGGAAGCGTACATGGGAGCTACTTAAAATTCTTGCAAATTTTTCTAAGTTTGGAATTATTTCAAAACAAAACTTAAAAGTGTTTTTAGCATCCATGTCTTTGGCAAATGACTCTAATATTGGTTGTATGAATATTCACTGCATGGATACAGAATAGCATTCCAGTTCCCATTCCAAAGCTGACTGACTGTAGACTGCATGCGAGCGTCTATTCCCTGCTCCTTTTACTTTCTTTACTTTTCTTTCCCCTGTCTCCTCACCAGTGCCAGGCGGAGTTCCCTTTGGGAAGGCTGAAGTGCCACGGCTTCCCGGTAAATGTGCAAAGCCTCTTCGTATCTGCCGGTGTTGTAATACAGAGCTCCCAATGGTGATAATATCTCAGCTTTGCGTGCCACCTGCAGGGCACTGAATTTGGAGAAAAAAAAATTGACACTTTTTTGTAACAGGTACGTTTCCAAAGGTTGAAAATGGAATTTGGGAACCACTGTCCATGATTTGAGACTCTATTTCCATAGGATCTTTGTTTCTATATCAAAAAGAATGTTAAAAAAAATAATCATGGTGGCACTCTCTGATTTCAAGGAGGATTACAGCTATCGCTTCAGAAAACAATGGACTAACAGAAGTGGGAATTAAATTCCAACCTTGGTTTAGCACCATGCTCTAACCTGCAGGCAAAAACATTAACTGGGATACCATTTATTCCCAAAGTACCATTTACAGTACTGTTCTCTTTAGAGAGGAGAATTGTTATTGCCTGCCTTGGCAAATTTCCTAGTATCCTGACAGTGTCTGTTCCAATTACCTGAGAATTTGATGGGCAATTACAGAGGTCTTTGGATGACTTACAAAGTGAAGGAAAAAAAAAAAAAAAAAGGAACTTTACCGTTTGTACCATTCTTCAGCCACACTGTTGTCCCCCAGTGATCTGTACAGTCTCCCCAGGTTCACCATGGCCACGTGATGGCTTGGGCTAAGTTTGATGGCCTGTTGGTAATGGGTCACTGCCTTCTCTGGAGAGCCTGTAACCAGGAGTGGGTTGGTAAGAGCAGAACCTGCCTTAATTACAAAATACACAAACTCTTTCATTTCTCTTATGATGATCATTCTTCTTACAGCCTTACTACCAGTTATTCAGTTTGGCTTCTTCTCTCTGCCGCTGCCTAACTTTGGACCATTTCACTATCTATTTTATTTTTCTTTCTTTTTGGTCTTTTTGCCTTTTCTAGGGCCGCACCCATGGCATATGGAGGTTCCCAGGCTAGGGTTCGAATTGGAGCTATAGCCACTGGCCCACACCAGAGCCACAGCAACGCCAGACCGGAGGCGCGTCTGTGACCTACACCATAGCTCACAGCAATGCCGGGTCCTTAACTCACTGAACAAGGCCAGGAATCAAACCCGCAACCTCATGGTTCCTAGTCAGATTCGTTAACCATGATGGGAACTCCTCCATTTTCACTTCCAAATAAATTAATAATAAAAAAAAATCAATAAAAACTAAAACCTATTTCTTTTTATAAAAATGTATTATTTTAGTCCAAGTGTTTTCTGGCCATTGCCCTAGCTAACATGATGTATGAGATGATCAGTGATTGCTATTTATACAAGATACAGTTGCTTCTCATTATACAAGAAATGGAATAGGCTATAAGAGAATGGAAACTGTCCTGAAGCAACGTCTAAGGGTCTGTCACCATTGCTAAACTCCAACATAGTGACTGAGGCACTGCTTTACATAAGCAGGCATCTGCTCTATCATGACAATCTCTTTTTAAGTCATACTTTTTTATTGAGAAGGTATTTATTGAATAGGACTTTAAAAATAGCAATAATACCACCCTGTATTTGTCTAGTGCATCTTATATTTTAAAACACTTTACTTAAATGATCTCATATGATATTTGCAGGTACTTTTGATAATGTTAACTACCTTTTGATACTACTTAGTGCCTCTTGGGGTCTAAGAGATATTTAAAAACTATGATCATTTTACAGATACAGGCACTAAAGTACAAAGACATTAAGGAACTTGACAAAAATCCCAGGGCAAGGGAAGGTCAAGGCCAGCTCGGGAATCAAGGTTCCCCAAAGAAGCTTCCTAGTGAATGAATTGACAGGACAGCCTGAAGTTCTACATCAAATGGCATGTTTATTACCTGCGCAGACATTGCCTCAAGTCTGCCTTCTCTGAATGAAAGTTTGACCAGGAGGTGCCAAAAGGGACTCTCTATACGTCTAGGTCTACGTATATAGGTCATTGATGATAGCGAGAATTCCATCAGAATAAACACACGAACACAGTGGGAGTGGAGGGAAAATATACAGTGTGGTCAGTGAGATTTAGGGGGCTTGGGGGCTGAGGTAGGATATTGTGTTGTTGAATTAGAAGGAAGAGGGCTAGATCAGGCCAATAGGTCTCTTCTGGTTCTTATGTCTTTATACCTAATTTATTATTATGTTACTAATGAACCAGCAGGTGGCACTACAAAACAATTTTACAGGTGAAAATAAGGGACGTTTCCTAGGTGGATCCGAATGTACATTTAGGTTCTATGAAACAGAAGAGCTTCAAATACCCTAGAAAATAAAAACTCTTTTGAAAATTTCATATTGACAAAAGGATTAAAACTGAATCTTATTGCAGGGTAGGCAGTTTAATGGTCAACACGAACAAAGTGATGTTCTTATATTAAATCCAAATATCTTTTCACTGTGTGTAAGTACTCATAACATGCCAACAGTACGCAGGGCACGCATCATCAAGAAAACAGAATCCCTGCCCAGTCAAGTTTTACATTGAATAAGATGAAGTAAGTGTATTTTGTACAGCATCTGTCCTATGCGAGTACTCTATCAATTATAATAGTACAGCTTCTGTAGTATGGATCATATAAGGAACAAGGAAACAGTTCTGGAGACTTTTTAATCAGTTATAGAAAAGAATTTACCATCTGTTGGTAAATAGACTCAGGGGCAGGTTCTGCCTCGTTACAGCGAATGGTTGATCATCCTAGATTTATAAACTTGTTATTCAAAGAAGACTGCTACTTATTAAATTATCAAGGCCACTTCCTGCCACCTGGGGAGTTTTCCTTAGAGAGGTGATTAGAAGGATGGGGTAGATTTTACTGAACTGAGCTTGAAGATTTAGAGAAATGACAGCCCCAAGGTACAAGGTAACTGTTAATGGTGTGGGCTTCCAGCCAAGCTCAGTGAGTTCTACTTTTGAGGCATGATTTGGGTGCTTGCCATGTAGCTTGATAGTATTATCTCATCTCAGCAGAGCAGATTCTCTTTCATCTCACTTACCCGTGTCAACTAAGAAAACTCCATAGTTGTTGTGTAAGTCTGAGCTGTCTGGGCAGTTCTTTATTCCAGCCTGGTATATTTCCTCAGCTTCCTTAAATCTCTCCTTTAAAAAAGAACAAAGAAAAATACATGAGAACTTTTTTTCCTTTAAAATCAACAATGAAGTGAATACTAGAAGTGGAAAAAGCAGAAAGTAATTTACTGAGCATCTGCTTTGCTATAGGCACCAAGATTAGATACTATGTGCTTTGACTCAAAGTCAAGGCCAACTGCACACACAGCTGAGTCATACCTGTGCTTAGTTCCTTTAGCACAACTCAGCTATGTTTACCAACAAGGGACTCTGGAATGACTTGCGCTACAGTTGGTAAAGTCTCAAAGCAGTTGTTTGGCTAGGGTACCTTCCACCCCAGTAACTCTCTGGATGAAAGTGGAGATCCATTTATATAGGACCTTCTTCCAAGGTGTCAGTCTTAATGGGAGCCAGGAGGCCTGGGCTATTTGCCTAATAGCTGCATTTGCATAGTTAGCACTCTTACCTACACTGAAGAGTTTATTTGGGGAGGTGTTTTCAAGGCAGTGGGAGGGGGAAGCTGATGCTGACTATGGGAGGGCTTTGCCTTATCCTTTCTTTTGGCTAAGTATGTTTATAGCCCACCAAACCATCCCACCAAACCATCTGTGGGAGCAGATGTTCAGGTATCAGCCTGAACTTTCCATCTCTGAGCTGATCCCTCCAAGAGATGTC
Source organism: Sus scrofa (assembly GCF_054392235.1). Lineage (NCBI taxonomy): Eukaryota > Metazoa > Chordata > Mammalia > Artiodactyla > Suidae > Sus > Sus scrofa. The sequence goes on along the minus strand of NC_139387.1, from coordinate 51,011,325 downwards.
CCCTGAGAAATACACCTCTAACTCCTACCTTTGTGTCAAGGCCCAGATCAACTGCCACAGCTTCGGTGAATCGTTTTCTAACTGTTTTGTTCTTCTACTCTAAAGACCTGCTTGAACACACCTCACTGATTTTAGGCACATTTTGCACAACCATTTGAGAAGGATCACATCACACTTTCTTTTACAGTACAGAAGGTAATGCCTAATTCATGAATCAAAGCTACCCAGGTTCTAACAGTTACAAGTGAACTATTTCCTCATTTCCTAGCGATGCTATGAAGGTCAGGTTTGGCATAAAGCACACAGCAACTTTTTCTTTCATGTGCTCTGATCATGGACATCGCCCATAATTTTAGCAGAAGTTACCACTATGCAGCATTCAACCAGACACATGAAAAGGGAATGTATGGTTTCATTTTCCTCAGATGTGACACCTTAAGCTTGTGAATAAAGATGCACTGAGGGCTGAGCCAAAAGCTGATAAGTCAAAATCTGATTTGACACTGAAAGATGAAGACCCTTGACTCTCTGCGAATTACCAACGCCATCTCTTTGAATCCACACATTCAAGTACCATTTGGGGAAATATGGTTTGAATTTGGCAAATTTCTTACAAAGCCACAGCCCAGCAAAAATGGATTTTCATGTTTCTAAAAATGTTTTCTAACTTCCCAACCTCAATAAATTGTCAACTCAAAAAAAAAAAAAAACTCTTAAAGATGAATGAAAAATCTCAAAATATGTTCTTTCAATCCAATAAAGAGAAGAAAAACTTTATGAAGATATTGCCCACTGAAGGTCTAGCAAATTGGTGAGCATGTATATGCATGTGTTAAATGCAGACAGGCAAGACACAACTTACTTAAGATTCCAATAAAATCAATAGCTAGAGAGTACTATTGGATACATATATATATGTGTATATATGTATATACACACACACATATTTTTTTTGTCTTTTTGCCTTTTCTTTTTATTTATTTATTTATTCTTGTTTTATTATTTTAATTTTTTTCCGCTGTACAGCATGGGGACCAAATTACTCTTACATGTATACATTTTTCCCCCCACCCTTTGTTCTGTTGCAATATAGGTATCTAGATATAGTTCTCGATGCTACTCAGCAGGATCTCCTTGTAAATCCATTCCAAGTTGTATCCAATAACCCCAAGCTCCCGATCCCTGCCACTTCTTCCCTCTCGCCCAGCTTTTTGCCATTTCTTGGGCTGCTCCTGCGGCATGTGGAGGTTCCCAGGCTAGGGGTCCAATCAGAGCTGTAGCCGCCAGCCTACGCCAGAGCCACAGCAATGCCAGATCCGAGCCGCATCTGCAACCTACACCACAGCTCGTGGCAACGTCGGATCCTTAACCCACTGAGCAAGGCCAGGGACTGAACCCGCAACCTCATGGTTCCTAGTCGGATTCGTTAACCACTGAGCCACGACGGGAACTCCACTATTGGATATTTAGTCATTTACCCACTCATTCAGCACATGTTTTCTGCAATGGCTTTGGAAAGCATGGCATAGTGATTAAGAATGGGGCTGCCCATGCTTGACTGCATGGATTGGAAACCCAACCCCACTATTTGCTGTCCCTGTGACCTTACTTCCCCTCTACGAACTCGAGCATAAAATAGGGATAACAATAGTACCTGTTTCAGAGGGTGCTTGTGAGGGTTAAATGGATTAAAACATGTGGAGCACTTAGACCAATGCTTACCAAATTGTCAGCAGGTCGTCACATTACCCTCTATCCTTATCACTACTACTAGGAGTAGTATTTCCTGAGTACATTTAAAAACAAAGATGGGCGAGTTCCCTGGGAGTTCCTGTTGTGGCTCAGTGGAAACAAATCTGACTCGTATCCATGAGGACTTGTGTTTAATCCCTGGCCACGTTCAGTAGGTTAAGGATCAGGCATTGCCTTGAGCTGCGGTGTAGGTTGCAGACGTAGCTCAGATCCTGTGCTCCTGTGACCGTGGTGTAGGCTGGCAGCTGTAGCTCTAATTCGACCCCTAGCCTGGGAACTTCCATATGCTGTGAGTGCGGCCCTAAAAACAAAGCAAAAAAAAAAAAAAAAAAAAAAAAAAAAAGGTGGGGGAGTTCCCTAGTTGTCTAGTAGTTAGCAGCTTTCACTGCTGCGGCCTAGGTTCAATCCCTGGTCTGAGAACTGAGATCTGACACCAAAATACTGCAGGCCACACCCAAAAAAACCCAAAAAACAAAATAAAACAAAAATCCCAATAAACAAAAAAATCAAAAGAACAAAAATGGCACTAGTGTCAGATGCTAACCCTGGTCAAAAGGTAAGACAAGAAACTCAAGATTTTCAAGAACTGATTACTCAGTTTGGGATTAGCCAGTTTGGGTTATTATTTTTTTTCCTCTGGTGGTCTCTAAGATATTAAACAATTTATTGGCCTATGTCTCAGAAGATAATCAAGAAAAATTAAAAGGAAGAACACCCAAGTTAGTTATTTTTTTTCTCATCAACAGTTAAAGAGGGAGTTCCTGTCATGGCTCAGTGGAAATGAGTCCAACTAGGAACCTGAGGTTGCAGGTTCGATTCCTGGCCTCGATCAGTGGGTTAAGGATCCGGTGTTGCTGTGAGCTGTGGTATAGGTTGCAGACATGGCTCAGATCTGGCGTTTCTGTGGCTGTGGTGTAGGATGGCAACAGTAGCTCTGATTCGACTCCTAGCCTGGGAACCTCCATATGCCATGAGTGTGGCCCTAAAAAAAAAGAGTTAAAGAGATTTGATGAGAAAGACATTTGAAACTGTAGTCTAAATGCCACCATGAGCATGACTCCTGATGTGGCCAAAGTAACAACGCCAAGGCACCTGAGTTCAAGAGCATTGGTACTTAGCTCTTTAGTACACTGCTCACATCGAGGTGTATTCGTTAGTTCATTTGTCTTTGAGCCCCTTAAATAAACATATTTTGTTTTACTCATTCCACATCTTTGGCATCTACCTCCCAGTGATATAAGTAGTAGTACCACCCACATGCTAAGTACATGGTGGAGACAGAAGAGTGGGTGATACAGACAATCTGACCCAAACACACAACTGAATGGGATTCAGACAAGAAAGAAACTGTGACGTAGGGTGACAGTGTCATGATAGGAGAAGCACAGGGTGTCAGGGAGGCAACCAGGAGTGACACCTAGACTTGTGTCAAGATAGATTCTCTACATTGTCATCATCCAAATGCCTGGAAACGCTGGTTACCATTAACTCCAGCACCTGTGTAACAGAAGCTGAAAAAAATCTACAGCTATTTGAGATCTTAAAAACATTCATGGAGTTCCTGTTGTGGCTCAATGGGTTAAGCACCCGACATAGTGTCCATAAGGATGTGAGTTCGATTCTTGGCCCTGCTCGGTGGATTAAGGAATCAGAGTTGCCATGAGCCATGGTGTAGGTCGCAGATGTAGCTCAGATCCTGTGGTGCTCTGGCTGTGGTGTAGGCCGGCAGCTGTAGCTCCGATTCGACCCCTAGTCCGGGAAACTCCATATGCCATCAGTGCACCATAAAGAAAAAAAAATCCTTATAACTAAATTGTGGGAGAGTCGAAAGGTGTTTTTCCTGAAAGATGTAAATGATATCGTCACATTCTAACTTGCTGAAGTCAAAGACAACAGTTTTCAAGTGCAATTACTGTTGTGCCTGATTTAATTTTACCTTTTTCCCACATTCTTGCTGCTCCAAAATAGGCAAAGAGATCAACTTTTTCATCTAAAACTGCTCTTATTTTTTGGATTTATGAGCTAGGTCTCCCCTAGAAATGCAGTTTTCAAAGTTCAAGGAAGTAATGGGATTTAAAAGACTATCTATGTCAAGAGCAAGTAATCACATCCCTGTGTCCCAGGTTCCCCCTCTACCCCCACCCCAACGCAGTCTCAAGATTCTGTTTTCAAAGGGTGTCCTTTTTCTCCTTTCACTTGATTTTAAATCTCAAAGAATGATTAACTCTACTTATTAAAACAAAAAACCCCAAAAAACCCACAAAACGGGAAGGGAACCGCTACTACAGAAGAAAACTACCTTCTAGTTGTTTATAGAAGATAAATTCCACCTTCTCAGGAAAGGCCATCCATTTATCTTAAAAAGGAGTATTTTTTTTTTTTTTTTGGTCTTTTCATCTTTTTAGGGCTGCACCAGCGGCATATGGAGGTTCCCAGGCTAGGTGTCTAATTGGAGCTATAGCCGCTGGCCTTCACCACAGCCACAGCAACCCCAGATCCGAGCCTCATCTGTGACCTACACCACAGCTCACAGCAACGCTGGATCCTTAACCCACTGAGCAAGGCCAGGGATCGAACCCGAAACCACATGGTTCCTAGTCGGATTCATTTCCACTGTGTCATGGTGAGAACTCCAGAAAAAGGAGTAGTCTTAATCCCTCAAGTTCAATTTCATTGATCTCATCTGGCTAGATGTCCTGTCCTAAGTGGATCATTCCCAGTCTCTACTGACTGGTGAGATTCAGAAGAAATGAATATAAGCTATTAACAGGACAACTTTAATTAGGAATGCTTGTGACCCAGAGAAAGGTTCCGACGAAGAATACTGTCACTAGAGTCCCCAACCAGACGCTGCCTCAGCATGGAATTGGCTTTCGGGGCAATAGTTAAAAATCAGCAGCATGGCAGTCATGGGCCCTCTAAGGCTCAAAAGCATTTTCAGTGGGGTGGTAATAAAATGTGCCTTGTGGGAGAAAGAAAACAACTGTCAACATCTCCACGTTTTACATGCTGTGATTACAACACGGCATGCTTTTTACCTCAGGGAAGGAAAAGTGAGAGGCAGATCTTTTGAAAAAGGACCTTTGACTGTAGTTTATTTTCTTGGGCCAACTGACACTTTTGGAAAAGGTTTTTCTTTTTCTTTCTTTCTTTCTTTCTTTCTTTCTTTCTTTCTTTCTTTCTTTCTTTCTTTCTTTCTTTCTTTCTTTCTTTCTTTCTTTCTTTCTCTTTCTTCCTTCCTTCCTTCCTTCCTTCCTTCCTTCCTTCCTTCCTTCCTTCCTTCCTTCCTTCTTTCTTTCTTTCTTTCTTTCTTTCTTTCATGGCCACACTCGTGGCATATGGAAGTTCCCAGGCTAGGGATGGAATTAGAGCTTCAGCTGCCCACCTACGCCACAGAAATAGCAACACCAGATCTGAGCTGTATCTGTGACCCATGCCTCAGCTTGTAGTAACATTGTATCCTTAATCCCCTGAGCAAGCCCAGGGATTTAACCCATATCCTCATGGATACTATGTTCCCACTGAGCCACAACAGGAACTCTGAAAAATATTCCTTATATTTCAAGATGCAGCAACCAGGAGGACACATGGACTTGGGCTTATGTGATGCAGCCATCCTCAAACTTCTTGGTTTTAAGACTCTCTTGCACTTTAGAATTACTTAAGAACCCTGAGTTCCTGTCGTGGCGCAGTGGTTAACGAATCCGACTAGGAACCATGAGGTTGCGGGTTCGGTCCCTGCCCTTGCTCAGTGGGTTAAGGATCTGGCGTTGCCATGAGCTGTGGTGTAGGTTGCAGATGCAGCTCGGATCCTGCGTTGCTGTGGCTATGGTGTAGGCTAGCGACTACAGCTCCGATTAGACCCCTAGCCTGGGAACCTCCATATGCCACGGGAGCAGCCCTATAAAAGACAAAATAATAATAATAAAATAAAATAAAATAAAATTACTTAAGAACCCAAAGAGCTTTGTTTATGTGGGCTACATCTATCATGGTTACCACAACAGAAATGAAGCTGAGAAACTTTTACTTAATAAACTAATATAAACTAATATTTATTTAGATATTAAATATTTTAAATAATAAACAAGTGAAACGCAACACATTTATAGGAAAAATATATTTTCCAAAGCCAAAAAAAAAAAAAGAATAGTGGTAATTTTTCCAAGTCTTTTCAATGTCTGGCGTGATAGAAGACAGCTTGTTCTAAATCTCCTTTTGTACTAATCTATTTCTATGTCTTTTAGTTGAAGTGTATAAATGAACCTGATCTCATGAAGATGTTTAGTTGGAAAGGGGAGAATATTTTCACACTTTTTCCATGATTGTGAATACATCATGTAGCCTCTAAAGAACTACGGTAGATTCAGGAGAGAATGAGAGTAAAAAAAGGCAAATTACTTGTTAATATTAATTAAAACCTAATTATCCATCGACAGAGGAATGGATAAAGAAAATGTGGGATACACACACACACACACACACACACACACACACACACACACACACACTAGAATACTACTCAGTCATAAAAAGGAACAAAATAATGTCATTTGCACCACATGGTAGACCCAGAGAAGATCATAGTAAGTTAAGTTAGTCAGACAGTGAAAGACAAATATATGCTATCACTTATATGTAGAATCTAATAAAAATGACACAAAAGAGGGCGTTCCTACCGTGGCTCAGTGGAAACGAATCTGACTAGTATGTATCCCTGAGGTCGCAGGTTCGATCCCTGGCCTCGCTCAGTGGGTTAAGGATCTGGTATTGCCATGAACTGTGGTATAGGTTGAAGATGCAGCTTGGATCTGGCACTGCTGTGGCATAGGCCAGCAGCTATAGCTCCAGTTCGACCCCTAGCCTGGGAACATCCATATGCCATGGGGGTGGTCCTAAAAAAGACAAAAAAAAAAAAAAAAAAAAAGATAAAAATAACTTATTTGCAAAACAGACTCACAGATTTCAAAGTCAAATTTCTGGTTACCAAAGAGGAAATGTAGGGGTGGGGTAGGGATAAATTAGGAATTAAGGATTAATTTATATACACTAGTATATATGAAATAGATACCTAACAAGAATCTACTGTATCACACAGAGAAATCTACTCAATATTCTGTAAGAACCTATATGGGAAAAGAATCTGAAAAAGAATGGATATACACATATTTATGACTGACTTACTTTGCTATACACCTGAAACTAACACAACATTGTAAGTCAACACCAATAAAATAAAAAACAAAAAACAAAAAACTGCACAGAACTTCTTGGACCTCAGGGATCTCTAGTCAAACCTTTGTGAATAGCTGTCTTAATGAATGGCCTGTAACAACATATCCTTACTGTACAACAGGTGTAGGGGGTGGAGTTCCAAAGTGGTGAAAGAGCTATAGAGACAGGGATAGAAGGTTGCGTGCTCTGCCATTATGGCTGTGCATCTGAGCTGCTTTCTGGAAGTACTTGGACTCTGGTCAATGATAAACACACACAGAGTCATAAGGTATCTTCCCATTAGCCAAATGACTTTGTTTACTATTACAAGCCTGGGGGGTAGAGGACCACGGGATGAGTTTAAAACTCATGTCAATGACTTCTCTGAGAAACTCTTTTAAGACATAGCAGCTCAAAACACCAAGCAGAGATACTTGCTTTCTCATCCTCTCCTTTGTTTTATTTTCTTTACTGAAGAGTCTTCTCCCATTAGTCACTGATATGGACATTTATGAGAAACGTGCTACCAGTAGCTGATGTCTCATTCAACTGAAATGAATCAATTCACTTGGCATCCTGCCTCACCAAGGACATGTTAGGTACTTCTAATCCTGAATTTTCTCATCATCCAGCAGCCTGTGATCAACATCACCCTGTGACAATTTAAGAAAGAATTACTTGAAAGAGGAAATGCCAAGAATCATAAAATAAAGGCTGGAGAGAAAGTATGACAAAGGTAGCGACCACAGGTGTGTAACAAAGTCAAGAGACCAGGGAAAGAGTTGGGGGGGGGGGATTACTTTGCATAGAACCGCAGCTTTCTCCATCTCCAAATGCTTTTCATGCCATTTTGCCTCCTTTTCTGCACTTCCAGGCGTATGACTCTGCTTCCGTAGTAAGAAGGGATCATGCTGTTGTCCACTCCACATGGTTTAATTCCTCTAACCAGAAAGCTTTTTGTAATAATTTCTATTTTGTTGCTATCTACATGTTCTTAAGGCATCAGATTAAATATCACTCTTTGGCCACTGCCTCCTGGTCCCCATGCCCCTTCTCACATTAGGTTAGGTACCTATAGCATCCTCACTGGTCTCTCTCTTTTCACATTTGTCACCATTGTGTTAACATGTTGGGGAGAGGGTGGTAATTCTTTGCTTAGGAGTATCTTTCCCTTCTAGAGTCTAAGCTCCATGAGTGAAGACCCATACCTTGCTACTTCAACAATTTTTTAAATGATTTTTTATTTTTTCCATTATATCTGGTTTACAGTGTTCTGTCAATTTCTAATACTTTAAGTGCTCAATAAATATGTGTTGATTAATTAAATTAATACATTATTAAGATAGGGTTCAGCTCAAGGTGACGTGACCACACATGCAATGGTATACATGGTAGAATCTACCCCAAAGCTCACACTTGTTAAAGGTAAGAAATTGACTCCAGACCACTCTTCCTCTTGATTGGAGATTCCAACTTATGTTTTATTGTTCCACTTTTCTTTTCATTCTTGTATCAGGTGAAGTCATACCCCAAAATACACAAAAAGTATTTTAGGTGTCATCAAATAAATTCAGTTTTTTGATAGGCTATAAACTGGGGGCTAGCACTAACTTAGAGTGGGTCAGAGTCATAACGTTAACTTTATTTCCTTTACTGCTTGTATCATGCAGGCTCTGTAATCTATGGCAAGAATAGGCTGGTTAAAAATGATGGTGTTTCTGTAAATATTTACAATCTGACCTGTGAAGCTGGAGTACAGCCAGTTCTGAATGCCAACGGAGAGCCAAAATACACTAGTTACCCAGAGACCACCCTGATGTCAAATCTAAGAGTTTATTTTGTTTTGTTTGCTTGAATCTCTGTGGCAGGAGACAGAGAACAGCCTTTTTCTGGATCCTTTCATGTATCTAACATCTATGACAACTCACCCTCTTGGGTTTCCTCTATCATTTTTCTTCCCCCCTCTCATCTGGACCCTTGTACACCCAACCCCAATGACCACGAGCCAAGACCACAGTCCAATCATGGGACCCCAGCATCATACAGTGAAAGAACAGCGGGGGAGGAGTCGAGTTACCGGGCTCTGGTCTTGGTCTTTACACTAGTTATCTGTAGGATAATAAGCAGCACTTAGTTCTGTGCACCTCCCATTTTTATCTACAAAATGAAAAGATTAAAAATTCTTTTAAGGTTTCCCCTCCTCTACTCTACTCTTTATTTTCCCTCAGAGAAATTACCTTTTCATAATATGGATTCATTTATTTCAAGTCCTAAATTGATCTTTCCAGCCTTGATCTCGCCCACTGTCATCTGTCCATATGCTATTTCCATTTAAGTGTTCCACGAATATTCAAGACTTAAAGGCTACACACTACTGATGGCAGAGCAGACTGGTTTCTTTTGAAAAGCAATTTAGTAATGCATCTCAAGAGTCATGAAATATGCAGATACTCTTTGACATGGGAATTCTACTTCTAGAAATCTATCATTGGAAAAATGATTCAAACTATTGTTTTTAAAAAAGCCATAAAGAAAAGTTCAGAGACAAGATGGCGGAAGAGTAGGGGGACACGCTCGCCCTCTCCCACAAACACAACAACAACAAAAAAACACATCTACAGGATAAATGACTCCCACAGAACAGCAACCAATCACTGGCAGAAGAACCTAAACTCCAATAATGGCAAGAAGTTCATGACATTACTAGGTAAAACAAGAGAAAAGAGGAGAGTGACAGAAGGTGAATCCGAGCAGGACGGGCGCTCCTGAAAGGGAACTGCGGAGGAGAAAGGGATCCTGCACCCTGGAAAGTCACCTACTGGGGGGAAAGATCAAACGAACCAGAGGAATCTCCAGATGCAGAGAAGAGTGTAGCAGTAAGTTGGAGTTCTGAAAAGTAGATCGAGAACTGAACGGACCGTCTAAACTATGGGCACAGTCACCAAAAATTGAGATGTCTGGGTCGGGGCTGGGCACCGAGACCTCGGCTCCAGAGGTTAGTCCTCAGGAAAGGGCTGGGGGGTGGGGTGGAGCAGAGACTGCTTGGGAGGTCTAGAAACTGGTCTGTCAAGTTTGACGGGGCAGAGACTGCCTGGGAGACTAGAAAGCAAAGCTGTCGCAGAGGAAGGGAGCAATACTCTAGGGGCGGGGGAGTGGAAAGCCACATCAGAGGGAACCTGGGAGAAGAGCCTGGTCTGCACCCGAGCTGGGGAGGGGAGGGAAGAAGGGGTGGGTCCCCATAGAATACTCCCCATGCCACAGCAAGCTTACCGGCCCGCTAGCTAGCAGAAAGCTGTGCTTCCCAGTGCATCCCCTCCCCCAACCCCCTACACCCCCTACGCACTCGCTGGACCTGGGGCTGCCTGCCATCCGGGAGGGTTGGCCTCAACAATTGCCTTAAGTCTACCACTGCAGGGGCTGTCCCTGCACAGGCCTGCTTGCCCTTTGGAGGGGCTACACCCCCGCAGAGCAGCACCAAACAGCAGCAGCCCCCGAGAAAAGGCCTGAAGCCCAGAAAAGCTAGATCAAGCCTAGCCAGGCCTTGAAAAGATCTGCCTAATTCTCAAACAGTCTTTCTGAGTCGGGCTGCCCTGGGGAGGAGCCTCTTGGGTTGGCAGTGGCCCAGCTAGCTTCCCAAGACCCCAGGGGGTGCCAAGCTCTCACGGATCAGCTGCATAGAACTGCCAGCTCCAGGCAGGACCCCCTGCAGCCCAGAAAAGCTACACAAGCCCGGCCGGGCCGTGAAAAGATCTGCCTAATTCTTGGACGGTCTTTCTGAGTCAGGATGCCCTGGGAAGGAGCCTCCTGGCTTCGAAGCTACCCAGATAACTGCTCCAGCCCTCAGGGGGTGCTGCACTCCCGAGGAACAGCTGCCCAACACCGCCAACCCCCTGCAAGAACCCCACAGCCTAAAAACACCAGAGCAAGCTCTGCCCGACCGAGTGAAATCTGCTACCATCGTAGTGTGGACCTCCCAGTCCTGTCTGCCCTCAGGAAGTCCTCCTTTGCTTCATAGAGACCCTGTTAGCCCCATCAACACTCCAGAAAAGCCACACTGCCTCAAAAAAGACTGACCAACAACGCCAGCCCTCAGGAAACATTCCAGGGCAGTGACAAAGCAAACGCTGCCTGGTCACAGAGAGTACAACTCCCTCAGGAAAAAGAAAACAACAAGCAAGATGAAGAAGCTGAGAAACCACACCCAGCCAAACCAATAGGAGAACTCACCCAAAACAGTCAACAATGAAACAGATCTCTGCAGTCAGACAGACCTGGAGTTCAAAAGAGAAATAGTGAAAATACTGAAGGAATTAAGAGAAGATATGAACAGTAATGCAGATACCCTCAGAAAGGAACTAGAACATATAAGGAGAAGCCAAGAAAAACTAGAACATTCATTTGCAGAGATATAAACTGAACTAGGGGCAGTAAAAACCAGAATGAATAATGCAGAAGAACGAATCAGTGATAAGGAAGATAGAATAATGGAAATCACCCAATCAGGTCAGCAGACAGAAAACCAAATCAAAGAACAGGAAGGCAATATAAGAGACCTATGGGATAATATAAAGCGGGCCAATCTACGCATAATAGGAATTCCAGAAGGAGTAGAAAAAGATAAGGGAATGGAAAATATATTTGAAGAAATTATCCCTGGAAACTTCCCAAATCTAAAGGATACTGGGTTCAAGACACAGGAAGCACAGAGAGCCCCAAACAAATTGAACCCAAATAGACCCACACCAAGACACATCATAATAAAAATGGCAAAAGTTAGTGATAAAGAGAGGATCCTAAAGGCAGCAAGAGAAAAGCAGAATGTTACCTACAAGGGAACCCCCATAAGGTTATCAGCTGATTTCTCTACAGAAACACTACAGGCCAGGAGGGAATGGCAAGAGATATTTAAAGTGCTCAAAGGAAAAAATATGCAACCTAGAATACTCTATCCAGCAAGAATATCACTTAAAATAGGAGGAGAAATAAAAATTTTTTCCAACAAACAAAAACGTAAAGAATACAGCAACACAAAACCCAGGCTAAAAGAAATACTGAAAGGGCTTCTCTAAACCAAAAAGAAAGGAAGGAAAGGGAAGAAAAAAGGAAAAAAAAAAAGAAGAGGAAGAACTAGGACTGCGGAAACCGCAATCAGAGAGCAGTCACTCAAATAAGCCAGCATACAGATTTAATCATGAACATGCTTCAAACAAAATAAAATTGAAAAGAAAAAAATAAAAAAGAGTCATCAAAACCATAAAATGTGGGCAAGGGATGTTAGGAAGTAAATAACCCTTTTTGTTTGTTTGTATGTCTCTCTTCTTAATTTTAATATAGTAATGAAGTGTTTGAACTTACAGGACCATCAGGCTAAAACACACAATTATGGGAAGGGGTTAGCATACTTAAAAAACAGGGCAACCACAAGCCAAAACCAAATATTGCATTAGCAAAAAATGAAAAAACAAAACAAAACAAAACAAAACACTCAAGCAGATAATAACAGGAGACCATCCAACCAAAAAAAAAAAAAAAAAAAAAGGAAGAATGGAGAACCATAGAATCAACTGGAACACGAGGTTCAAAATGGCAATAAATAATCATCTATCAATTATCACCTTAAATGTCAATGGACTGAATGCCCCAATCAAAAGACACAGAGTGGCTGAGTGGATAAAAAGGCAAAAACCTTCAATATGCTGTCTACAAGAAACTCACCTTAGGACAAAGGATACATAAAGATTGAAAGTGAAAAGTTGGGGAAAAATATTTCACGCCAATAGACATGACAGAAAAGCAGGAGTCGCAACGCTCATATCAGACAAAATAGACTTTAAAACAAAAGACATAAAGAAAGACAAAGAAGGACACTACTTAATGATTAAAGGATCCATCCAAGGAGAGGATGTTACTATCGTCAACATATATGCCCCAAATATAGGAGCACCCAGATACATACAACAAATATTGACAGACATAAAGGGAGATATTAATGAGAATGCAATCATAGTAGGAGACTTTAATATCCCCCTCACATCAATGGACAGATCCTCTAGACAGAAAACCAATAAAGCAACAGAGATCCTAAAGGAAACAATAGAAAAGTTAGACTTCATTGATATCTTCAGGACACCACATCCAAAAAAAGCAGAATACACATTCTTCTCAAATGCTCATGGAACATTCTCAAGAATCGACCACATATTGGGACACAAAGCTAACCTCAATAAATTTAGGAGCATAGAAATTATCTCAAGTATCTTCTCTGACCACAATGCCATGAAATTAGAAATCAACCATGGGAAAAGGAAAGAGAAAAAACCTACTACATGGAGACTAAACAACATGCTACTAAAAAACCAGTGGGTCAATGAGGAAATCAAGAAGGAAATTAAAAACTACCTTGAAACAAATGATAATGAAGACACAACCTCTCAAAATCTATGGGATGCTGCGAAAGCAGTGCTCAGAGGGAAATTTATAGCAATACAGGCCTTTCTCAAAAAAGAAGAAAGATCCCAAATTGACAACTTGACCCTCCACCTAAACGAATTAGAAAAAGAAGAACAAAAAAGTCCTAAAGTCAGCAGAAGGAAGGAAATTATAAAGATCAAAGAAGAAATCAATAAAATAGAGACTCAAAAAACAATAGAGAAAGTTAATAAAACCCAGAGCTGGTTCTTTGAAAAGGTGAACAAAATTGACAAACCCCTGGCCAGACTCACTAAAAAGAGGAGAGAAAGAACCCAAATCACCAAAATTATAAATGAAAAAGGAGAAATCACAACGGATACAGCAGAAATACAAAAAACCATAAGAGAATACTATGAACAACTATATGGCAACAAGTTTGACAATCTGGAAGAAATGGACAATTTTCTAGAATCTTACAGCCTGCCAAAACTGAATCAAGTAGAAACAGACCAACTGAACAGACCGATCACTAGAAATGAAATTGAAAATGTCATAAAATCACTCCCTACAAATAAAAGTCCAGGACCAGATGGCTTCACAGGTGAATTCTATCAAACGTATAAAGAGGAATTGGTGCCCATCCTCCTTAAACTCTTTCAAAAGGTTGAAGAAGAAGGAAGACTCCCAAAGACATTCTATGAGGCCACCATCACCCTCATTCCAAAACCAGACAGAGATACCACCAAAAAAGAAAACTATCGCCCAATATCATTGATGAATATAGATGCAAAAATTCTCAACAAAATCTTAGCCAACCGAATCCAACAACATATCAACAAAATTATACACCATGACCAGGTAGGGTTCATCCCAGGTTCACAAGGATGGTTCAACATACGCAAATCAATCAGCATCATACACCACATTAACAAAAAAAAACAGTCAAAAATCATATGATCATCTCAATAGACACAGAAAAAGCATTTGACAAAGTCCAAGATCCATTCATGATCAAGACCCTTGCCAAACTGGGTATAGAGGGAACATTCCTGAATATAATCAAAGCCATTTATGATAAACCCACAGCAAATATAATCCTCAATGGGGAAAAACTGAAAGCCTTCTCACTCAAATCTGGAACAAGACAGGGATGCCCACTCTCACCACTGCTCTTCAACATAGTTTTGGAAGTCCTAGCCACAGCAATTAGACAAACAAAAGAAATAAAAGGCATCCATATAGGAAGAGAAGAGATCAAACTGTCACTGTATGCAGATGACATGATACTATACATAGAAAACCCTAAGGACTCAACCCCAAAACTCCTTGAACTGATCAACAAATTCAGCCAAGTAGCAGGATATAAGATTAACATTCAGAAGTCAGTTGCATTTCTGTATACCAGCAATGAAATATTAGAAAAGGAATACAAAAATACGATACCTTTTAAAATTGCACCTCACAAAATCAAATACCTCGGAATACACCTGACCAAGGAGGTAAAGGACCTATATGCCAAGAACTATAAAACTTTAATCAAAGAAATCAAAGAAGATGTAAAGAAATGGAAAGATATTCCATGCTCCTGGATTGGAAAAATCAATATTGTAAAAATGCCATACTACCCAAAGCAATCTACAGATTCCATGCAATCCCTATCAAATTACCCATGACATTTTTCACAGAACTAGAACAAACAATCCAAACATTTATATGGAACAACAAAAGACCCAGAATCGCCAAAGCAATCCTGAGAAACAAAAACCAAGCAGGAGGCATAACTCTCCCAGACTTCAAGAAATACTACAGGGAGTTCCCGTCGTGGCGCAGTGGTTAACGAATCCGACTCGGAACCATGAGGTTGCGGGTTCGGTCCCTGCCCTTGCTCATTGGGTTAACGGTCTGGCGTTGCCGTGAGCTGTGGTGTAGGTTGCAGACGCGGCTCGGATCCCGCGTTGCTGTGGCTCTGGCGTAGGCCGGTGGCTACAGCTCCGATTCAACCCCTAGCCTGGGAACCTCCATATGCCGCGGGAGCAGCCCAAGAAATAGCAACAACAACAACAACAAAAAAAGACAAAAGACAAAAAAAAAAAAAAAAAAAAAAGAAATACTACAAAGCCACAGTCATCAAAACAGTGTGGTACTGGTATCAAAACAGACAGACAGCCCAATAGAACAGAATAGAGAATCTGGAAATAAACCCTGACACCTATGGTCAATTAATCTTTGACAAGGGAGGCAAGAACATCAAATGGGAAAAAGAAAGTCTATTCAGCAAGCATTGCTGGGAAACCTGGACAGCTGCATGCAAAGCAATGAAACTAGAACACACCCTCACACCATGCACAAAAGTAAACTCAAAATGGCTGAAAGACTTAAATATACGACAGGACACCATCAAACTCCTAGAAGAAAACATAGGCAAAACACTCTCTGACATTAACATCATGAATATTTTCTCAGGTCAGTCTCCCAAAGCAATAGAGATTAGAGCAAAAATAAACCCATGGGACTTCATCAAACTGAAAAGCTTTTGCACAGCAAAGGAAACCAAAAAGAAAACAAAAAGACAACTTACAGAATGGGAGAAAATAGTTTCAAATGATGCAACTGACAAGGGCTTAGTCTCTAGAATATATAAACAACTTACACAACTCAACAGCAAAAAAGCCAATCAATCAATGGAAAAATGGGCATAAGACCTGAATAGACATCTCTCCAAAGAAGATAAACAGATGGCCAGCAAACACATGAAAAAATGCTCAACATCGTTGATTATAAGAGAAATGCAAATCAAAACTACCATGAGATATCACCTCACACCAGTCAGAATGGCCATCATTAATAAATCCACAAATAACAAGTGCTGGAGGGGGTGTGGGGAAAAGGGAACCCTCCTGCACTGTTGGTGGGAATGAAAACTGGTACAGCCAGTATGGAGAACAGTTTGGAGATATCTTAGAAATCTATACATAGAACTTCCATATGACCCTGCAATCCCACTCTTGGGCATCTATCCAGACAAAGCTCTACTTAAAAGAGACACGTGCACCCGCATGTTCATTGCAGCACTATTCACAATAGCCAGGACGTGGAAACAACCCAAATGTCCATCAACAGATGATTGGATTAGGAAGATGTGGTATATATACACAGTGGAATACTACTCAACCACAAAAAAGAATGATATAATGCCATTTGCAGCAACATGGATGGAACTAGAGACTCTCATTCTGAGTGAAATGAGCCAGAAAGACAAAGACAAATATCATATGATATCACTTATAACTGGAATCTAATATCCAGCACAAATGAACATCTCCTCAGAAAAGAAAATCATAGACTTGGAGAAAAGACTTGTGGCTGCCTAATGGGATGGGGAGGGAGTGGGAGGGATCAGGAGCTTGGGCTTATCAGACACAACTTAGAATAGATTTACAAGGAGATCCTGCTGAATAGCATTGAGAACTATGTCCAGACACTCATGTTGCAACAGAAGAAAGGCTGGGGGAAAAAATGTAATTGTAATGTATACATATAAGGATAACTTGATCCCCTTGCTGTACAGTGGGAAAATAAAAATAAATAAATAAATAAAAAGAAGTAGCTTTTGGCAAAAATAAAAATCATTTAAAAAAAAAAAAAAAGTTCACACACACCCATGCGCGCACACACACACACACAAGAACCCAAATGAACAACAGTTGGGATATTATTAAAAAAATTATAATTCATCATTTTCATAAATTAATAAGCAGCTATTAAAATGACATTTTTGAAGGCCATTTAGCACCAGGAAAATATGTGTAATATTATTTATAACTATAACTTAACTGCAAGTGAAAAGAAGAGGATATAAACTATATGTGAATGTTGAGCAAACAAATAAAAACCCACTAACTTGAAAGGATACCTGCACCCTCCCATTCACTACGGCATGGATGAATGGATAAAGAAATGTTATATATGCATACATACACACAAATACACACACACAATGACATATAATTCAGCCATTAAAAGAATGAAATCTTACCATTTGCAACAGCATGGATGGACCGTAGGGACATTGTTCTAATTAAAATAAGCCAGAGACAGACAAATACTACATGATTCCCTTATATCAAAAAATGAAAAACATGAATCATACTCCCTGACTTCAGAATATACTACATACCTACAGTAATCAAAAGCGTATAGTACTAGTGCAAAAACAGACACATGGATCAACTGGACAAATAGAGAGCTCAGAAATAACCTGACATACTTATTGTCAATTAATCTACAACAAAGAGGCAAGGATACACAGTGGAGAAAAGACAGTCTCTTCAATTACAGGTACAGGGGAAACTGGACAGCTACATGTAAAAGAATGAAATTAAAACATTCTCTAACACCATATACAAATAAAACTCAAAATGGATCCAAAACCTAAATGTAAGACCAAAAACCATGAACCTTCTAGAGGAAAACATAGGCAAAACACTCTTTGACATAAGTTATAGCAATGTGTTTTTAGATCTAATTCCTAAAGCAAAGGGTACAAAAGTGAAAATTAAAAAAAAAAATGATGTAATTAAAAGCTTATGCACAGCAAAGGAAAGCATCCAAAAAAACAAAAAGACAACCTACTGAAATAGAATATTTGCAAGTGATATAACTGATAAGGGGTTAATTTCCAAAATATATAAAGAGCTAATATAATTCAACATAAAAGAAAACCTGATTAAAAAATGGGCCTGAATAGACATTTTTTTTTTCTAAAGAGGACATACGGATAGCTACCAGGCACACAAAAAGATGCTAAACATCAGTAATCATCAGGGAAATGCAAAGCAAAACCACAATGAGATATCACCTCACACTTGTGAGAATGACGATCATCAAAATGAACAACAACAAATGTCGAGGATGTGGAGTAAACTCTTGGTAGGAATGTAAGTTGGTGCTGCCACTGCGGAAAACAGTATGGAGTTTTCTCAAAAAACTTAAAAATAGAACTACCATTTGACATAGTATTCCACTCCTGGGTATATATCCAAAAAAATCCTGAAAACACTAATTTAAAACCATCATAGCAGCATTATTTACAACAGCCAAGATATGGAAACAACCTAAGTGTCCACTAACAAATGAATGGATAGAGAAGATATGATATATATTAGATATGATATATATTGTATATTAATTACATATTATGTATACTCAATCATAAAAAGAACGAAGTTTTGCCATTTGCAACAACATGAACGGACTTAGAGGGTATTATGCTAAGTGAAATAAATCAGACAACGACAACCAGTATACGATACCACTTAAATGTGGAATCTGAAAATGCAAGAAACCAGTGAATATAACAACAACGAAAAAATAGATTCACAGAACAAACTAGTGGTTACCAGTAGAGTTGGGGGATTAAGAAGTGCAAACTATTATGTATGAGATAAACTACAAGGATATATTGTACAACAGGGAATGTAGCCAATATTTCATAATAACTATAAAAGGAGTATAATCTTAAAACATTGCAAATCATTATATCGCACACCTGTAACTTATAACATTGAGCCTCAACTACAATTCAATCAAAAAAGTTAAAAAAAAAAACAAACCACGCAACCCACAGATTCAGAGAACACATTGCAGAGGATGGGGGTGGATGAAATCTGTAAAAAGCTCAAAAGATACAAACTTTCAGTTTTAAAATAAGTACATCCTGGGGATATAATGTACAGCATGGTGACTACAGTTAATAACACTGAATTGCATATGAAAGTAATCTTAAATGTGTTCATCATAAAAAAAAAACTTTGTAACTATGTATGGTGCTGAACCTATTATGATAATCATTTTGCAAAACATACAAATATTGAATCATTCATTATGTTGTAGACCTGAAACGAATAAAATGTAATGGGTCAATTATACCTCGATTAAAAAAATAAATATATTAAATAGACCAGGAGGAGTTCCCACCCTGGTGCAGCAGAAACAAATCCAACTAGTATCCATGAAGATACAGGTTAGATCCCTGGCCTTGCTCAGTGGGGATTCGGCCTTGCCATGAGCTGTGGTGCAGGTTGCAGACTCGGCCTGGATCCCGAGTTGCTGTGTCATAGGCTGGCAGCTATAGCTCCAGTCAATTTGACCCCTAGCCTGGGAACTTCCATATCCTGCAAGTAAGACCCTGAAAAGTCAAGAGCAAAAAAAAAAAAAAAAAAAGACCAAGATATTAAAAAGTGATAATATTTGTTATTCCCAGATGTTATGGGTGAAAAGTATATTTATTTTCTCTGATTCCTCCATACTTTTCATTACATTTTTATATAATTTATATAACTGAGAAAAAATGTTGCAGCTGATTTCATGTCCTCTCTTCCTAAAATCTTGCTTCTCCACAGCTTCCCCACAGTGATCAGTGGTCATGTATCTTCTCTGTCCTTTAGGTGCTCTGCTCTGGAGTTCTTACTCTTCTTTTTTTTTCAGCCTTCACATGCAGACAGTTCCTAAGTACAAAAGGATTCTTCTTCGGAAAGACAGTCTATCCATTCCCACACCACCTTCCTGAAACAAGGCTCTCAACTACTCACACCAGAATGCACTGAAAAGCTTCCGCCGAAAGACCCCCAGATTTCCATAAGAATTTCTTCCTCACATGCTTCAAAGCACTTTCCTCAGACTCTTCACTTTGCTTCCTATTATCTATCAGTTTCAAATTTGTGCTCCACAGTGGCCCTTAATACTCTCCACCATACAGTGTGTTTTCAATTTATTGACCTACTTTTCAAATTTTCCCTTCTCAAATTCTCCACTGTGTCCAAAGAGATTTACTTGCTATCTTCAAATTCCAACAGGGTAAGGAGCACAATATTCATTCCAGACAGAGAGTCTAGAAAGGATTATTACATTCCTAGTTTTATTGGCAGTGAAGCTAGGAAATGGTGTCAAGAGTCAGTCAGCAGTATGCTTGCAGTAAAGGCAGGGCATGCCGAAGGAATCTTGCTTCCCGTTTTTGATAGAATCACAACCTTAAATCAGGGGAAGGATGTCAGCAGGAGTCTGACAAGGTGTCTTTGAACATCCTTATAGCTAAGGCCGAGGGAGGTAAGCTAGATGATAATATAATTCAATAAATTAATCAAAACTTGAATAACCTAGAGTCTTGACTAAAACTGAGATGAACCTCAAGAGAAGATTCTAAAGACACAATGTTGGGCTTCCTACCTGCTACCTACCTTTGCACCATTTAAGAAAAAAATCAAAACATAAAGTAACTAGAAGAATTCTTATTCATTGCCAAATGAAACATCTAGAAATGGTCGCTGATACAATAAATGGCAGAAAAAAAACTAAAAAGTCCTCAAACCCTAGAAATTTCAGGCTGATATAAAGAAGTTGAAATTAAATACAGAAAAAGAAGAATGCTTAGAGTTTCCACTGTGGCTTAGTAATAATGAACCAGACTAGTGTCCATGAGCATGTGGGTTCGATCCCTGGCCTTGCTCAGTGGTTAAGGATCCTGGGTTGTCGTGAGCTGTGGTGTAGGTCACAGACGTGGCTTGGATCCTGCATTGTTGTGGCTGTGGTACAGGCCAGCAGCTACAGCTCCGATTCAATCCCTAGCCTGGGAACTTACATATGTTACAGGTGTGGCCCTAAAAGGATAAAAAAATAAAGAAAGAATGAAATGATTCTTTTATCCCAGTTTATAAAAACTTATCTGAGAACTGGATGAGACCCAGATTAATAAGCATTCACATTTTTTAAGGATTTCAGTTGACTGTATCTCCTATCTGAGCCAGAGTGTCATGTGGATGCTAATCAGCTAATATCATTCATTTTAGGGTGTCATGTAATAGAAACAAAGTCTCAAGCCAGGGAAGTATCTCCCTTCCACCTGAAATTACTGAACTACAGTTCAAAGAGCCAGTAACATATGCGAGCCACTGAGTCATAAAGAAAATGGACCATCCAGAGACTATGAAAAGCACATGACCAGACAGTGTTTAGAAGCCAGAGTAAATGAGAAACAAGTTGAGAGAACCATGTTTTGCATAGAGAAGAGTTGTTCTGAAAAGCGACAGCAGTGCTATACAGCAGGATCTCATTGCTTATTCATTCCAAAGGCAATAGTTTGCATCTATTAACCACAAATTCCCAGTCCATCCCACTTCCTCCTCCTCCCTCTTGGCAACCACAAATCTATTCTCCAAGTCCATGATTTTCTTTTCTGTGGAGAGGTTTATTTGTGCCGCAAATTAGATTCCAGCTATAAGTGATATCATATGGTATTTGGCTTTCTCTTTCTAACTTATTTCACTTAGTATGAGAGTCTCTAGTTCCCTCCATGTTGCTACAAATGGCATTATTTTGTTCTTTTTAATGGCTGAGTAGAATTCCATTGTGTATAGGTATCATATCTTCTTAATCCATTCATGTGTCGATGGACATTTAGGTTGTCTTGTCTATTGTGAATAGTGCTGCAGTGAACATATAGGTGCATAGGTCTCCTTCAGGGAAAGTTCTGTCTGGATATATGCCCAAGAGTGGGACTGCTGGTCATATGGTAGTTCTATATTTAGTTTTCTGAGGTATCTCCATACTGTTTCCCATAGTGGTTGTACCAATTAACATTCCTACCAACAGTGTAGGAAGGTTCCTTTTGCTCCACACCCTCCCCAGCATTTGTTATTTGTGGACTTATTAATGATGGCCATTCTGACTGGCATGAGATGGTACCTCAGAGTAGTTTTGATATGCATTTCTTTAACAGTCACTGATGTTAAGCATTTTTTTCATGTGCCTGTTGGCCACCTGTATATCTTCTTTGAAGAAATGTCTATTCAGGCCTTTTGCCCATTTTTCCACTGGGTTGTTGGCTTTCTTGCCATATTGTGTAAGTTGTTTGTATATTTTAGAGATTAAGCCCTTGTTAGTTGCATCATTTGAAGCCATATTTTTCCATTCTGTAAGTTGTCTTTTTTTTTTTTTATGGTTTCCTTTGTTATGTAAGTTTATACCTTGAAGAAATGAAATCATTTGCCCTCAAAAGGTGTGAGGCCAGGTGGATTTTCCTCTAATAGTTTCTCTGTGCCTTGCTTATGCATCTGAAGTATTCTTTTATTAAAGATTCAAAACATGGGAATTTCCATTGTGGCTCAATGGATTAGGAACCTGACTAGTGTTTGTGAGGATGCAGGTTCGATCCCTGACCTCGATCAGTGGGTTAAGGATCTGGCATTGCTGCATGCTGTGGCTTAGGTCTGCAGCTGTAGCTGATTCAACCCCTAGCCTGGGAACTTCCATATGGAGCCAATCCAACAAGACTCTGTGATCTTCTAACAGATATTAAGACATAAGATCTATAAGATTATTGGTAATTGGTTCCATTTTGAATTCAAAGAAGTTAGTCCATTGGCAATTCCCCAGAAAAATATAAGTAGTATTAAAACCAGCAAATACCATGTGTTGTTCTTGATAGATTTTGTCCCAAAGTGACAGAGACTAGACCAATAGCCTATAGTGGGCCATCCTTGCCTAAAGGCCACCCACGTAACAGAGAATATTGGAGTGAGAAAACTAGGTCTGTAATTTCTTAAGAAGAAAACTGACATAGAGATTAGTTGTCCAATACAAACTTACAAATTAATCAATATAAAAATCTGCATACTATTTATATATTCAAAAGAAAAAATTTAAAAATATTTTGTGAAACTAAACGGAAAGAATTACCTGCTCAGCCAACAATGATGCTAAACTTGAATATGCATCTGCAAACTCTGGACCATATTTAATGGAATCCTTCAGTAAGGTGATAGCCTCTTCCTTTTTCTCTTGAGACCTAGAGATTATAAGAGGGGCAAAAAAGAACATCTTTTAATAAAACCTTGTTTAAATCCTCTGATAAGACTAGAAAAGCTCATTTCCTTTTGCAAAGATTAGCAGATTCACTCTGGATTTTACTGCAAATGAATTAAACTACACTTTCTCAAGGTGCTAACAAGTTTCTGTCTCTGAATTCTCAGTGGGAAGAGATGTTAAGATGTAAATGATTAGAAATCAGGTTATTCACTGATTTCTCTACTTTCCAAATCTTGCTATACACTTTTTTGAGGGTTTTATTTAAAATTGTAAAGTTTTATAACCCAGAAAGTTTGCCCTTCGGAGGAGCAATTTTGGGAGCATTACCGAGATGGCATGGAAGCCAGTTTACAAGGATGGGCAGGCTCCCAGCGGGGGCTGAGCTACCTGTCAGCAACAAGCTAGTCAACTCCCATGTTCATCTTTGCTGTTATATATTAGAGAGATAACTTTTCTACACAATTTGTGAAATTAGAAGATACCATGACTACTAGCTGGCAAAGAATGATCAGCTATTTTATTGTCATGTTTTTATTGAAAACTGGGCTGATGCTCTTCCTTCTTTTAGTCTTCTCCCAGGGATTATGTGTTTGATTCAAAGAGGACTCAAGGACCAAAAGTTATTACCATGATTTTGGGTGACAGTTCTCTTTCCTGTTAGTGCCCTAGAGAAACACTGGGTTCTGAGCCTGGTATAAGTATCTCTGAAGCCGAAAATGTACACTGGCAGTGATTAACTCTGCCACCAATACAATTCCACAAACACTGACCTCTTGCCAAATGCTGGACATTTTAACTGGCAAAAGAGGTGAGATGCAGATTAGAACCCCTGGAATGAGGGAGAGCACACAGCCAAAGGGCCCCCCCAACTTTGTCAGTTACCAATATCAAATTGTGTGCTTATGTTTTCACTGCATACCAGTCAACAACCATTTATTCAGCAATGAATATGGACCAAACACTCTGGTCAATTTTCACCTAACAGTATTAGTTTAATTCTCACAACAATCCCATGCAGCAGGTATTACTGTCCTATTATACTCATTTTTTTAATGAGAAAACTTGGATTCAGAAAAGTCAGGTGCTTCCTCATATAACTAAAAAGTTCTAGGTCAAGTTCCAGTGCTCCATCACACCGTAGGTGCGTATTCTAACTATTTAGAAATCCACCTCTCATGACCTTGATGTTCAAAGTGTGAGCCATGGACCAGTGTCATCAGCATCACCCAGGAGCTGGTAGGCAATGCAGAAGTGCAGGCCCACCCACATCTAAAGAACCTGACGCTGCATTTTAAGAAGATTCTCAGGTAATTTGTATGCACACTGAGACTTTAGCTGCACTGCTCTGGGAATTATGAAAGGCCGCTAAGAGTAGCTCCTCCAATAAAACCCCTATGGAGAGCTACAAGCTCTATAGGACAAAGTTCTGTAGGGGAAAACTAATATTGACTCCACCAGTTTGAGTTCCACATGCTGCTAGAAGCAGCAGGTTACAAGATGATTTTTACCCTACAAGACAATCTCCTCCTTTCCTTGGGGAAAAAAAGGTCACATTTCTAGCAGAGACACTGCATTTACTACTATTCAATTTAGCAAACATGCAAACATTTATCATTGTGTGTTAGGTGTTAACTGTTTCCCCGGGGAGGTGGCTATCCAGATTATCTTCTTACTATGGTCTAGCTAACTCCTACTTGGCTCCTCTCAATAGACAGCCCTATCCTTGATATCAAGGTATAACACGTGTCTTTAACTGGCTCATCTTTGGGACGTGGCTTTAAGGTTGCATGGTTCTAAGAAATTTGCATTATAGATCTCTCAGTGATGTTTTTTTTTTTTTTTTTGATTCACTCATTTAGATGACAAACATTCAAAAAGTGTCTGTAAGACGCTATGGAAGTCTACTATATCTACATGTTCTTTGGTTTCTACTCTAAAATATACTTTGAGGTAATTCTTCCATGGACATGCGTTTTTAAATGAAACCTTATTTTCAATCTTAGTAATTTAACTATTGATTTCATGGTAAGAATTCTTTCCCTAAGGGTTTCTTAAATCTTTATTAACAATAATTTGGAAAATTTCCTAATATCCAAAGGAAGATACACATTTAGGAAATTACGGCTAAAAATTAAGTCCCTCTGGACATAATTTAGCTTGGATATTCCTCAAAATGAGCAGAGAAAAAGCCAACAACAACTGGAGAGTAAAGATTTAATGATTTTCATTTGCTATGACTCATATTGGTGAGAATGACAACTTAACCTTTTGTGTATGAACTCAGTGAGAATACTTACAACAGCCCCTGAATCTAAATATTTGACATCATCCATTCACATTCATCTGACACAATGGAAAAGTTAGCATCAAAGTTATTCACGGGGATTTCAAATTATTTATGAAAAATTAGACCCCTATTAATCTTTGAGGGACTGATACACTTTCAGAAAAACATCGCATCATGTGACAACTCATGTGGTATATATAAATATTACAAGAGACACTCTTGGGTGACTCTGCTTTTCTCTGGGAGCCTTTGAAAGTCTTTAGACACTGATAGTGGTAAGGCACGTGCCAAGTTGACAGATATCTTTTATTTTTTTACTTTTCAGGTCTGCACTTGCGGCATATGGAAGTTCCCAGGGTCGAATTGGAGCTGCAGGTGCCTGCCTACACTGCAGCCATAGCAATTCCAGATATGAGCCATGTCTTTGACCTACATCACAGCTCACAGCAACGCCGGATCCTTAACCCACTGGGTGAGGTCAGAGGCTGAACCTGCATCCTCATGGATACTAGTGAGGTTCGTTACCACTGAGCCACAATGGGAACTCTTAATTTTTAATGTTTTTTAAAGAAAGCCCAAGGAATTGCTAAGTGGAAAATTTGCTATTATTGTTTATGTTTCTCAGAGGAAGAGGAATAGTAGGGAAGATATATTTCATCTTGTAGTCTCATTTTTGCTCACCTCTTGGTAGGAGCTTATGAAACTGGTATGATTTTGATGCAATAACCTACAGCAAATAATTGCCTAAATGGAACTTTTCTTGGTCGTATAGTAATATAATCACCACATGAGCACTGAACTTCATTTCAACCTGTTTCTGAATTCAATAGCATCCTTTTCGTATCTACATTATGGCCCAGGTTTCTTTGCTATTTATCTCATATTAAAAAACAGGGCCAATATTCCTACAATTGTATTGAATTCTTGCCACGTAAAGTGAATCTTAGTTTTCCTTTTTAATACCTCACTTCACATCCTGTTTCTTATTTATTTATTTATTTATTTTTGTCTTTTTGCTATTTCTTGGGCCGCTCCCGCGGCATATGGAGGTTCCCAGGCCAGGGGTCGTATTGGAGCTGTAGCCACCAGTCTACGCCAGAGCCACAGCAATGCCAGATCCGAGCCGCGTCTGCAAACTACACCACAGCTCACGGCAACGCTGGATAGTTAACCCACTGAGCAAGGGCAGGGATCGAACCCGCAACCTCATGGTTCCTAGTCGGATTCGTTAACCACTGCACCACGACGCTAACTCCCACATCCTGTTTCTAGTTCCCTCTTTCTTCTCCTTCTACTATATGGACAACTAAAAGATACATTTTTTTCCTAGAGCATTGCTCTCAACACATCTCTTTAAATAAAAACCTTTGTCAGTGCTCCCACTGCTTACAGATAGATGCTTCGTTTAAAACCCTCTATAATACAGTTTTGACCAACATTCCAAACACACCCAGTGTTATGGACTAGTGGGTACTAGTCCAGCCAAAGTGGCCCTTGGCATATCTATTCTACAGAACCTAAGAGATCACCTACTCCAACGCTTCTCTGCCCTCACCCTGTGTTAAAAATCACTTGTGGTGCTTTTATTATTATTTTTTTTTTTAATATATATATTTTTTTATTTTCCCACTGTACAGCAAGGGGGTCAGGTTATCCTTACATGTATACATTACAATTACATTTGTTCACTTGTGATGCTTTTATAAAGGCCTTAGTTAGAAGAGCTCCTGTTGTGGCTCAGTGGTAGTGAACCCGACTAGTATCCAAGAGGATGAGGGTTCGATCCCTGGCCTTGCTTGGTGGGTTAGGGATCTGGCATTGCCACAGGTTGTGGCATAAGTCACAGATGCAGCTAAAATCTAGTGCTGCTATGGCTGTGATGTAGGCCTGCAGCTGTAGCTCTGATTTGACTCCTAGCCTGGGAACTTCTATGTGCCATAAAAAGAAAAAAAATCGGAATTTCAAATGTAGCGTGTTCCATCAGCAGGCCATGAACGGCTTTTCTGCATTCACTTTGTTAAATATTATGCACTCTGTGTATGATAGTTACTAGGTTGTAAGCTCCTTCATAGGCAGGACCTATTTCTTATTAATCTTATTTCTTTTATCCCAGAAGCTAGTATAGTGATCTCTACCAAAAGAAATGCAACAATTGCTAAATTATTTTTTAATCATGGTTTTATAATTTTTACTATATTTTATTTTATTACATTTTATTATTTTTCTATTTAGTTTTGTCTATTTTTATTGAAGTATAGCTGATTTACTGCATTGTGATAATTTCTGATGTACAGCAAAGTGATTCATTTTTCAGATTCTTTCCCATTGTAGGTGATGATATTATTTTCTTTATTCCTGGATCTTCATAAATATTCTTAAAAATTTTTCTTTCCCTCCTCCCTCCCTTCCTTCCTCCCTTTCCTTCTTTTTTTTTTTTCCCCCAGGCCAGCAGTGGCATATGGAAGTTTACGGGCCAGGGACTGAATCCAAGCCAGAGCTGTGACCTACGCCACAGGTGCAGCAATGCTGGATCCTTAACCCACTGCACCACAGGTTATCACAAGAATAATATAATTATCTATTTTATATCTCTGTTTCTACAACTCCTCTCAATATTACAGAAAAGATCCTAGGAAGAGAGAAGCATCTCAAGCCTTAGAATCGTAAGAAAATGACAAGTATAGTTTCCATTTATTGAGTACTTCTTATTTACCAAGCACTGCTAAGAGCTTCTCTACCTTAACTCTGCACAAATCTAAAAGCACAGACTCAAAAACCAAAATGCCTGGGTTCTGAGTCTACCTCCACTATGTACTAGCTGTGCTTCCTTGGGCAAATTATCTGATTGCTTTGTGTCTCTGGCACACAGTAGATACTAAATGTTTTGGCTTTTATTAGCTCATTTGATGTTTCTAAAGCCACCCATTAAAGGGAGTTCCTGTCATGGCTCAATGGTAAAGAACCCGACTAGTATCCATGAAGATGCAGGTTCAATCCCTAGCCTTAGTGGGTTAAGGATCTGGTGTTGCTGCGGGCTGTGGTGTAGGTTGCAGATATGGCTTGGATTCCAAGTTGCTGTGGCTGTAGCGTATGCTGGCAGCTATAGCTCTGATTCGACCACTAGCCTGGGAACTTCCATATGCTGTGTGTGGCCCTAAAAAGAGCAAAAAAAAAACCAACAACAAACAAACAAACAAAAGACACCCATTAAAACCTATATATCCTAGCCCTTTAAAAATTAATTTCTAAAATCAAGGAGAATGCGGTGTTTTTAAAATCCCTTCCAAAGTAATATACTTCCACTTTTCAAACTATTTGCAAAAAATTTAAGTTAGATGTTTGAATTATTTTTCCTGTGTCTAGTCTGATACTATAATGGATTTTTAGTATAATAATTATCTTTAAATACACAAATGAATATCACTGCACTAAATGTAAATTAACCCAGTAACACAGAATCAAACCCCCTAGACATCTCATTGGAAAGGCAAATGCCAAGCCTCCTCAGAAGCTTAAAGGACAGACTGAAAGTTCGGAATCCACTCAGCTGATGTTACAGCCACACAGACAAGTGATTCTTCATTTTGCAGCGACGATGACTAAAAAGAATCAGGAAACATGAACGAATGAGAAGCAATTTTGAACTGCTTCTTCAGACACGCCAGGAAAGCTGCTTAGAAAAGAAAGGCCTAAGAAGTTATTTCCCATGTAAAAAGGGATAACAAGAGAGGCAGAACATTTCAAATAGACATTACAAAATTCTTAATAATGGGAATTACCTCTGTACTCTGTACAGATCACCTCTGGGCCAGCACTAGACAGCGTTAAAACTCCCTAATGCATTCTTTTTGGCTCTCTAATAGGCAATTGAGGGAAATCTGAAGCCCATTATCAACATAAGCCCCATCTATTATGAACACTGTTGGCCATTAAGACAGGAATGACAAGTCAATTCAAAAGGGGGAAAATGTGAAAATAACATTTTCCTCTGCATTCACCAAGCATGTGATAGCAGGTAACCAAGTCCACAGTTTGTTTTCCTGAATTGCAGGGGAAAAGCTTGAAGTAAGCTGCTCATAACTGGTGAATAAATTGACAAAATAGAACCTCAGTACATCCCTGGTCCAATTAGGCAGGGACATACCTTTCATCTTGAGTCACAGAAAGGAACACTCTGAATCCCTGTGGAAACTTGGGTCACACTGAGGGCACTGAGGACAGTCAGAGCCTCTGTTAAGGGTTCAGTTGGCAATGATGGAAGGATTAGGGATACCTAGGGAGGTGAGAGAAGCTGGTGGGAGTAAAATTGCTCCTGGGTTAGGTAATATTTATTGCTTCTCTGCATTGTAACTGTCCTCATCTGCCAAATAGAGTCACCAGCTCATGACTGAAAATCCTCCATATTCCATGTTTACTTTCCCTTAGATCAACTGTTCTCAAATTTTAGTGCTTAAGGATCATTAAGGGGTAGTTGCCTGGTGGCTTAGCGGGTTAAGCATCTCGCTTTGTCACTGCTCTAGCTTGGGCTACTGCTGTCATACAGGTTGGATCTTTGGCCCTGGGAATGTTTTTATGCCACAGGTGCACCCAAGGAAAAAAAAAAATCATCAAGTGTTTGGTAAAATGTAAGATCCCGGGTTTCATAAGATCTGGTAGTTCTGGGGCAAGGTCAAAGAATCATTCTTCTCTTTTTAAATCTAATTTTAATTAGACTATAGATGATTTTACAGTTTTGTGTCATTTTCTGCTGTATAGCATCCCATCCATCCCACTCTCTCCCCACTTCCCCTTAGCAACCACAAATCTGTTCTCTATGTCTGTGGATCTATTTCTGTTTTGTAGATAGGTTCATTTGTGCCATATTTTAGATTGATAAATGAAATCATACGGTATTTGTCTTCTTCTTTCTGACTCACTTCACTTAGCATGAGAATCTCTAGTTGCAACCATGCTACTGCAAATGGCATTATTCCATTCTTTTTTAATGGCTGAGTAGTATTCCATCATGTATATGTACCACATCTTCTTAATCCACTCATCTGTCAATGGACATTTAGGTTGTTTCCATGTCTTTGCTATTGTAAATAGTGCAGCAGTGAAAATAGGGGTGCATGTATCTTTTTGAATCATAGCTCTGTCCAAATATATGCCCAAGAGTGGGACTGCTGGATCATATGGCAGTTCTATATTTAGTTTTCTGAGGAACATCCATACTGTTTTCCATAGTGGTTGCAACCAATGTACATTTCCACCAACAGTGAAGGAGGGTTCCCCTTTCTCCACAGCCTCTCCAGCACTTATTTGTAGAGTTGTAAATGATGGCCATTCTGACTGGTGTGAGGTGGTACCTTATTGCAGTTTTGATTTGGAATTGTTATTTTTTTAAATATCATTTGTTTATATGTATATTGTTTTCTACTGTACAGAATGGTGACCCAGTTACACATACATGTATACATTCTTTTTTCTCACATTACGTGTTCCATCTTAAGTGACTAGACAGAGTTCCCAGTGCTACGCAGCAGGATCCCATTGCTAATTCATCCCAAAGGCAACATTATGCATCTATTTACTCCAAGCTCCCAGTTCCTCCCACTCCCTCCCCTTCCCCCTTGGCAACCACAAGTCTATTCTCCAAGTCCATGATTTTCTTTTCTGTGGAAAGGTTCCTTTGTGCTGTATATTAGATTCCAGATATAAGTGATATCATATGCTATTTGGCTTTCTCTTTCTGACTTAGTTCACTCAGGATGAGAGTCTCTAGGTCCATCCATGTTGCTGCAAATGGCATTATTTTGTTCTTTTTTAATGGCCGAGTAATATTCCACTGTGTATAAATACACCACATCTTCCTAATCCAGTCGTCTACCAGTGGACATTTGGTTTGATTCCATGTCTTGGCTATTGTGAATAGTGATGCAATGAACATATGGGAGCATGCGTTTTTTTTTTTTAAGGAGAGTTTTGTCCAGATATATGCCCAAGAGTGGGATTGCAGGGTTACATGGTAGTTCTATGTATAGTTTTCTAAGATACCTCCATACTGTTTTCCATAGTATGTAACCAGCTTACATTCCCACCAACAGTGCAGGAGGGTTTCCTTTTCTCCACGACCCCTCCAGCATTTGTTATTTGTGGACATATTAATGACGGCCATTCTGATTGATGTGAGGTGGTATCTCATGGTAGTTTTGACTTGCATTTCTCTAATAATCAGTGATGTTGAGCATTTTTTTCAAGTGCTTGTTGGCCATCTGTATATCTTCTTGGAGAAATGTCTATTCAGGACCTTTGCCCACTTTTCAATTGGGCTGTTGGCTTTTTTGCTGTTGAGTTGTATAAGTTGTTTGTATATTTTAGAGATTAGGCCCTTTTCAGTTGCATCATTTGAAACTATTTTCTCCCATTCCATAAGTTGTCTTTTTGTTTTCTTTTTGGTTTCCTTTGTTGTATAAAGGAATCATTATTCTTGTCTTTTTGCCAGTTCTTGGGCCGCTCCTGTGGCATATGGAGGTTCCCAGGCTAGGGGTCTAATCGGAGCTGTAGCCACCAGCCTACGCCAGGGCCACAGCAATGTGGGATCCGAGCTGCGTCTGCGACCTACACTACAGCTCACGGCAACGCCGGATCGTTAACCCACTGAGCAAGGGCAGGGATCGAACCTGCAACCTCATGGTTCCTAGTCGGATTCGTTAACCACTGAACCACGACGGGAGCTCCAGGAATCATTATTCTTAATAAGCCCCTCAGGTGATTCTGTTGAGGGTGGTGTTTGGCCAATGCTTTAGAAACTCTGCCCTAGGTACTACCTGAAGTTTGCCTGATCAGTTGACCCTTGATAAAAGGCTAAATGTAACAGGAGGAGGAACGCTAAAGGAGAAAGAAGACTTCCTGGGACAATCGGAGCCAAAGGGAAAGGTCATAGCAGTCAGTTGATTTGCCCGGATGAGTGATACTTCTAGATGGCAGATAATGTGGAGAGGCTGGAGTGGGGGAGCATGGAGGGTGACACTCTATTGGAAGAGGCATTTTTCTCTCTCATAGAAGGTCTTTTGCAAAGTCTATTATACATTCAAGTATTAGCTTCCACGTTATCCACATAGGCATTATAACAGGAATAAACATCTAATATTCTGCAAGAAAACTCTGCTCCCTTAATCCTCCCCCAGGAACTTCCAAAAGGCCAAAATTCCTGAGAAGGGGTTCCTGGGACCAACAACATCTCCCTCATTCATTTCATAAGAGAAACATTAACTAGAAATTAGATCTTGTTCATAATGTGCAAATTTTACCATTAAACATTTGTAGCTGCACAGGGAATTTTCCCTTTGGTTATATAGCAGTGGGACTGTTTTTTTCTTGGGTGTTAAGTAACAACATTTGCCTCATCTCACTTTCCTGGCTCTATCTCAATGACAGATATTTAGCAAAAGCAAAGGAGGCTTCACCACACTTTCTTTTAGTAATTAAGGACCCGTTAAATTTGTCAGTTTAGAAAACTTTTTGGATTCCTGTGTAAAATCTCATAACACATTCATTTAAACTGAAAGCAGATGCTTGCTTTGAAAAAGTATTGACATTTTGGGAGAATTGAGGAAATGCAGTAACAGAAATAAATGGATTTGGCAATCGTCTTGGCAACAGTAAAATTTCCTATTAACCACAGTGTGAACTTGCAGTGCCGGGCAGCTCTCTTAACTAGCATTCCTTTGTTGGGGTGTTTTGTTGTTGTTGGATCCAGAAATGATGTCTCCCACAAAGGGAAAAGATTGTGATTTTTAGGGGGTGGGGAGGGAGTGCTGATGGACCCATATCAGCTCCTCTGAAAAACTGAATTGTCAAAGTCAAGTTGTGAATGTCTAAGGCAATCTTTTCAGAGCATGTTTTTCTGAAGCTCTACTGTCTGTCCTCATAGAAGGAAGAAAAGAAAACTGGACCCTCCTCTGCGTAGCCTCTTTCATGTTCAGGTTTACTGGGCAGTGCCATGGAAATCTAGTTTACTGGCACTGGCCCTAGTTTTTCTGCTGGACTTTTTACGGAAACTACATAAGAGAACTGTCTGAAGGACAGACTTACATGTGCGGGGGTGAAGAATGAAGTTTTTTTCCATTCAAAACCATGGTCGCCATAGTTAGAGTTATGACAGCAGGTTGCTTGCACAAACCCCAACACCCACCCACCCTGCCCCGGTGGGTCTGCAGAACCAGAATCAGTCACTGCAGCCATAATGGGGACAGTGGAGGCGGCCGCCCCGTGTGCTGTGGGTGTTCTTTGACATCTCTCTGTGCAGCTGAAAGCAGAGGAACAGAATGAGGGACAGTTCTAATGCTGATGAGTCACAAGGCTGCAGACACAGGGACATAGCTCACACACAGACCTTACACAGGGGCTGGCATGGGGTAGGTCCTGAGGAAAGGTTAGTCCTGTGTCCCCTCCTCCTTTGCCCCTGTGGCTTTTGAGGTCTTTATCTGCTCAGTGAGGTCACTGTTCTGAACCCTGGCAGCAGGATGCTTGGCCCACAACAGTCCTGCCCCAGCATGTCTGCACCAGGAGTGCATGGAGGTGCACTGGGAGGCGGGATGAGTCCCAAGCCAGCATCTCTTCAAAGAACACAAAATATTTATGCTAAGCTCCTCTGTGATTTGTGAGAAAGCACAGAAACATGTCTCCCGCTTAGGACCTGGAAGAGAAGGCAGCTGAGAATGACTTGGTTTAGCCAGGATTCATTTACCCTGTAGATAAAGGGTCATTTTGATGATGCAGCTGAATGCATAACCCCAGTTCTGGCTCAGGAGGACTGCTCTATAGATCCCTGCTCTGCCCTCACCAGCTGATTGACTTGGGTTAGATGTTCACCCACTTCCATGAGCCTCAGTGGCCGAATCTGTGAAATGTGCACATTATTTCCTGCCTGTCCAGGTTCCTCATGGAGTAAAAGCTCATGGGCAGAGTGCTTAGCAGAGTGTTGGGCACACAGGATGATGCAGTAACTATTAGCTCCACGGGCTCCTGCCCTGCTCTCCAGCCTGATTGCTGATTCCATCTGGAATTTCTACTGCAAGCCTCACTGACTGATTTTTCAGCAAAGGCAGGAGGCTGCTCCAAGGTGGTTCTGCCTCTGAAGAGAAAAGGGACATCCAAATCCCTTTCTGGTTTCCCCATTTACACTTCAGTTAAGAGATTAGAAACTTGGGAGTCATACCTAAAACCACAGATTCTTGCAGCTAGAGCTTTACAGGATCACCGGGTCCCATCTCTTATTTTGAAGAGAAGGAAAACTGAGTCTCGAGGAGGCTGATGATTGCCTGTGGCTCTTCAAACAGTGGGAATGGAAAATGTATAACCTACCTCTGATTTATTACTGATTTTATACTAAGAAGAGCTTTAAATAGGAAGGAAGAAACCATGTCCCTGGGCTAGTAATAATTAATAATTACTAAAGCTTATTTCATGTTTACTGGGTGCCAGGTCCTAGGTTACATAATTCATTCTCCTGTTTAGTACTCATGCAGGACAGTTACAAGTATTGTTTTTACTTTATAAGTGAGTAATTGGAGCCACTGCAAAATCAAATTGCTTTCCCAAGGTCACACACTACTATGTGGCAGAGCTGAGATCCAAACACACTGATCCCTACCTACAGCTCCCAGCCCCTGGGACTACAGGAGAGCACAGCCACATGATGTAACAGAATGACTGGCTCCAGAGGTCCTGCTTCACAGCTCAGGGCATGCCATACCCCCCCTCACCATTTCCACCTTTACCAGGGGAGTGACTATGCCTGCCCTTCGCAGACCCTCAGTAAGCAGGTTCATGAGAGTGTTAGTTACTCTTCTGTTGTTGTTGCTTTTTGTGGGTTTTTTGAGTGCATGAGACAGTTCCTAGGCCAGGGATCGAACCCTTGCCATAGCAATGACAATGCTGAATCTTTAACTCACTGAGCCACAAGGGAACTCCTGTTAGTTACTATTCTTCCTTTTTTTTTGTCTCTTTAGGGCCGCATCTATGGCACATGAAAGTTTCCTAAGCTAGGGGTTGAACTGGAGCTGTAGCTGCTGGCCTACACCGCAGCCACAGTAACTCGGGATTCGAGTCTCGACTGTGAACCACACCACAGCTCATAGCAACACCAGATCCTTAACCCAGTGAGCGAGGCCAGGGATTGAACCCGCATCCTCATGGATGGTAGTCCGATTCATTACCACTGAGCCAGGATGGGAACTCCCAGTTACTATTGTTCTTCTTCCCTTCCTCTTTTGTCGTCTGATCCTGTGATTTGCTGACTATCTTTAGTGTTGTGTTTGGATTGCTTTTTCTTTTTCATGTGTGTATCCACTACAGTTTTTTGGTTTGCGGTTCCCATTAGATTTTGATATAACCACCTATTATAAGTACAGAATGTTTTCGATCATTGGTCTCAATTTCAAATGCATTTTCAATATTCTGCATTTGTCCTTTCCTTTCTCATACTTGCTAGTTTTGATATATTTGTCAATGGGTGATTTTCTACCTTTATATTATCTTTTCCTTTACTAGTGAGCTTTCTCATTTGTAATTTTCTTGTTTCTGATTGTGGCTTTTTGTGAGACAGTCCTTTAGTAGTTGTTGTAGAGCTGGTTTAGAGGTGCTGAATTCTCTTAGTTTTTGCTTGTCTGAAAAGCTTTTGATCTCTACATCAATTTTTTTTTTTTTTTTGTCTTTCTGTATTTTTTTTTTTTTTTAGGGCCACACCTGCAGCATATGGAGGTTTCCAGGCTAGGGGTCTAATCTGAGCTACAGCTGCCAGCCTACGCCACAGCCACAGCAACTCCAGATCTGAGCCACATCTGTGACCTATGCCACAGCCACAGCAACGCCAGATCTGGGCCACATCTGTGACCTACACCACAGCTCACAGCAATGCTGGATCCTTAACCCACTGTGCAAGGCCAGGGATCAAGCCCACAACCTCACAGTTCCTAGTCGGATTCTTTTCTGCTGCACCACGATGGGAAATCCCTCTACATCAAATCTGAATGAGAGCCTTGCTGGGTAGAGTATTCTTGGTTCTAGGTTCCTTCCCCTATTGTTCTTTTCACTTGGAGGAGGAGAGGTGGCAGCAAGGTTGAGGGTAGGCAGCCCTGCAATGCTGCCCAGCAGACAGGTGGAATCGTAAGAAAGCACCAGGATGAGCCCTGCACGAGATGGGAAGGTTGGCAGAATTAGTAAGGAGTGAGCAAGAAGGTGGGGATCCCTGAAGGCCTCCTCACCTCCTCGAAGGGTTTCCCAGGACAGGCCATAGGCAAGCGTGGACCAGAGGGACACAGACAACATGCATCTTCCTCTTTCTGGCCTTGGTATTTCTCCTCCTGTCCTACATAGAGTGTTCTTAGATTTCAAAGTTTTTTTGGAGCTCTCTAACAACTTATATTCTGAATTTAGCCTCCGGGTCAGGGTAAAATGAATCTCCCACTGAGAGTGAGATAAAAGCAGATGTGCCTGACTCCTAAAGTATGACAATATACACAAGAAGAAATTTCCAGTGACTACCTGCATGTCTAGTATTCTTTCAGTTGAACTGAACCTTCTTTAAGCTGTAACTCATGAGTTGTTCCAAGGGTTTTCCCAGCATATAAGGGCACCAGATGTGGCCCAGATCTGGCGTTGCTGTGGCTGTGGCATGAGGCCAGGAAAGATGATGAGTGTCAAAGGGGTGGGAAAATGATTTTCAGGACAGAGGAGACCACTGAAAACTCCTGTATTTGCCAAAGCAGCCTGGTCTGTTCAATTATCCTCTGTTAGAAATATTTATGCAAGAAAATGATTACCTTCCAATGGCTTTGGGAGAATATAAACAAAACAGGAGTTCTTTAAATCTTGCTCAGCCCAACAATGCTTCCTATGCAGAATCATCTTCTGGTCTCGGGAATGTTTATGGCAGCCATCACAGCAAGAGAAAGGACTGAGAAAAGGAACCCTTCCTTTTTCCCTACAAACCACACTATGGACCTAAAACAACTCACTCATGCTTGGTTCATTAGTAATCACAGCATGACTGAGAAGAGTTCTGGTGGGGGAGAGTTACTTAACAAAAATATGTTAACAATTAGCAATCTGTTTATACACGAATAACTCCCAAGTCTGGAGGAAGTAGGTAAACATTCTCATCATTTCCCAAATAATTCAGTTTTGTACAGACATCATGCAATATAAGATGATAAAATGCAAATGAAACAATATTTTAAGTGAACTAGAAGAGCTGTCAGTTAAAAACCCTTTGATATTCTCTCAAATATAGATTGCATGTTTCTATTTCCCATTCAGTGACAAGGGGCCAGTTTCCTGGGCATCTGGGTATACAAAATGTGGGGGAGCAGTGGAAAATGAGGAAAGTGGCAGGATTGTGGAACTCCTGCAAGTTCAAACATTTGGTCTATAGATGTGCATATGACGGAGAATCAATGAATTTCTCAGGTGTCCTGAATTTATAGGGAGGATGGAAGAATAGCAGATGTTGGAAATTGCAAAGAGAGATAATGTGTTGTAATATAAGCAATGAAATAAAGAATTTCAAAAGCAGTGGGAGGTCATATTCTTCACTTTAGAGAAATCAAGGACAGTAAGAGCAGAGAACCTTTGGAATTCACTGCTGATGTTAAGAGAGCAGCTCCATTAGGGGCTGCATGGACGGGGCGGGGGAGCGGGGAGGAGAAGCACCAAGTGCAAACCAATTTGTTCACAGATATTAGGAGAATGACTTGAGCTGAACTGAGACGTTCCTCAGGGGAATGTGGGGCATGTTTCTGGAATGAAAAGAATCTGAAGATCTAAGAAAAAGCCCATGATAATGGATGGGGAAAGGGAGAGAAAGAGAATCAAGAACACATGTGGATTTTACACTAATGACTAATGGCTAAAATAAAAGAGACTGACAACACCAGATGTTAGTGAGGATACTAAGCAACTGGATCTCTCATCAATGTTGATGCAGTGAAAAGTGGTCCAATTACTTTGGAGAACTGTTTGTCTCGCAGGTTCTTAAAAGATGAAAGATACATCTACTCACAATTCTATTCCTAGATATTTACCCAAGAAAAATAAACATACAAAGACTGGGACATGAATAGTCATGGCATGACTATTCATGATAACTGAAACCTATAAACAAATCAAATATCTACCCGCACAAAAATGGATAAACAAATGACAGCATATTTATACAATGAAATAATACTCGTCATTTTAAAAAACATGTAACAACATGGAGAAGACTCAAAAAATCATGCTAAGTGAAAATATCCAAATGTCAAAAAAGTACACATTAAATGTTCACCTTTAAATGAAGTTCTATGACAGGCTAAATCTAGTTTGTGGTGAAAAAAATCTGAACAATGATTGACTCAGGAGAGGGAGAAATTTGCTGGAAAGAGTCATAAAGGTCTTTCTGGGGTGACAGAAATATTCTATATGTTATTTGGGGGATAATTACAAGCATATGTAAAATGGTCAAAACTCCTTGTACCAAACACTAAAGATTTGTGAATTTTTTTGCATATTAATTATGCCTCAATTAAAAAACCACATAAACACAGGTGTGAGCACTAGGTTTATTAAGGAGGCAAGGCCATTCTTCCTCCCATGGAAGAGCAAAAGAGAGTGGCTACAAAGTGTAGGAAATGTTGAGATAGGAAGGGAAGTTGCAAAAATTCACCTTGAATGACTTCAATATTTTTAGTAGAAGTAAAGGATTATGTCATCTTCTGGGTTTGTGTACAGGCGCTGAGGAGAGGAATGAAGGATACATATAGGGAAACAAAATATTTGGGAGCTATTATAAGACTGTAAGGGATGAACTCCTAACAGCTCTAACCTCTGGTCCTGTTTTTTTTTTTTTTTTTTTTTTTTCTCCCACCATGCCATCTTCAGAGTTTTATGTAACTCTTGTCCCGTTCAACTCACATGTATGTTTTTACCTCCAGCCTTTGATAGGTGGGGTGACCGTCAAGGTAGAAACTGAATCTTGGAGTGGAGGTGGTACAGCAAAAAATATCACATTACATATAAAAGTAAAATTAGAGTCTAATTTTGGGCTGCAGTCTCTCAAAGTTGGACTCTATATAATGATTCTTATACTTGAATGCCTAATTTGGTGAGGGGTTGGTTAGGAAAAAATACTTAAAATGGCTCCTGGGCTGAGGAGAGGGGTGACAATGAAAGCAAGTTGAGAAATATTGGTCTGGGGAAAGCAAAATGTAGGCAATGGGTGGGGGCCTAGTTCAGCAAGTAAATGATGGTCAAGGTGTGAGTGTAAGCTGTTGTCACATACATTAGTGAAGTAGATCAGATACATTAGAGACGGGATTCTAAATTATAAATCAGAGAGAACAGAGATTCCCAGGGATGAGGGAGTAAGAGAGGAATGATGCTGGTCATGGAAGGAAGGCATGTAAACATTAAGGTCTTAAAAGAGACAAATGAGCACAGAAAAGGGCTTCATGGTGGCAGGATGTTATCACAGGAGCCATTCCAGGGGTCAGAAAGAGTGGACAGAAAGGGGAAAGGGTGGGAAGAGGTAATAAGGTTGAAGAGGAACATTTCAGAATGTAGGCACTAGGGACTGAAAAAGTGTGTGTAATTAAAAAGCCCATGGAGGAGTTCTTGTGGTGGCTCAGCAGGTTAAGGACCAGCATTGTCTCCATGAGGATGCAGGTTTGATCCTTGGCCTCACTCAATGGGTTAAGGATCCAGTGCTGCCATGGTTTTGGGGTAGGCTGGCAGATGCAGCTCTGATTCAACCCCTGGCCTGGGAACTGCCATATGCTACAGGTGCAGTTGTTTAAAAAAAAAAAAAAAAAAAAGGTGGTGGGGAGGGGGGGAGAAAAAGCTCATGGCATGGCCGTGTTGGTGAATGCCCAAGGTAGAACAGAAGTGGCAAGCCCTGGAGTTCCCATCATGGCACAGCAGAAACAAATCTGACCAGGAACCATGAAGATGTGGATTCCATCCCTGGCCTTGCTCAGTGGGTTAAGGATCTGGCGTTTCTGTGAGCTGTGGTGTAGGTCGCAGATGCGGCTTGAATCCTCCATTGCTGTGGCTATGACGTAGGCCAGCAGCTGTAGCTCCAATTGGACTCCTAGCCTGGGAACCTCCATATGCCACAAGCACGGCCCTAAAAACAAACAAAAAAAAAAGTGGCAAGCTCTGGAGGGAAGAAAGCAGAGGAACAAGGGGATGGATATAAGTGGATTCATTAAGGGAGGCAGCACAGGCTGGAAACCAAGGCAAAATCATTGCCTTGGTGCTCAAGTCCCTGAGAATAAGGGAAGAACATACAAAAGACGGTGACATGGCCCTGATGAAGGTGGAGATGGTGTTAATGAGCTTCTGGATTGAGCTTCAAAAGAGCTGGGGAAGGAGACTTGGAGAGAGACAGGTGTGAGCTGCATAAAGATGAGGGGGAGAAATCTTAATAGGGTTAATTAAGACTATGGATACATTAGGCTGAAGGTAACATGGATGCTAATAGGCCACCAGTGGGTGGGGGGAGTAGGATTTCACTCCAAGAGGAGAATGCCCACCCAAAGCTGACATCCTAATGTGATGGGAAGGACCTCAAAAAGCTGTTCTTTGTCCAGTGGGCTCACATTTCGGAT
Organism: Sus scrofa; assembly: GCF_054392235.1. Taxonomy (NCBI): domain Eukaryota; kingdom Metazoa; phylum Chordata; class Mammalia; order Artiodactyla; family Suidae; genus Sus; species Sus scrofa. The sequence continues at coordinate 50,970,168 of NC_139387.1, read as the reverse complement.
TCTCTGGGATTTCAGGTAAAAGGTAAAGAAGGCGAGAACTACTATCTTGAGTATATAAACTTCCTTTTTTATGAAATGAAAATTAGTGTGGCTAGGGCCAAAGCTATAAGGAAATTTAGTCCAATCATTTAAAGCTAATGGTGACTTCTCTTTCCACATCCTTTCATTCTTTAGATATGCAATTTTCTAAAGGACTGGACTAAAGAAAATCAAATGCATATTCTTATCAAATTCATCTTCTAAATAGTTCAATAATGGGACATTCTATTTCATTTCCTTCTGAGTTTTTAAGATTTATCGTAATACCCACATCACACCCACACCCTATTCTGTGAATGGAAGGTAATTTTGGCAATGCAAGGGAATTCTTTTCATATACTGCTTCATAACAAACACCAAAAACTATTTTACCCAAGCAGTCACAGAACTATTTTTCTGTGCCCTGAGTATTTTATTATGTTCTCTTGAGCCATCAGGGACTTCTGGTCTTTTCAGCCATAGAAAGTTTATGCTAATCTTGCCTACTTTCTTTTACATTTTAGGTTCCGAGCAAAGCCAACAATAATTAATATGAATTAAGAATGCTGGCATGGAAAGCTGTTCCTTATCAACCTGTCACACTGTAAATGTGCTGCACAGAACCACAATAGATTAGTTTCAAAATCCAGGGAAATAGTCATAAAAGAGGTCAAATACATTTGGATGGCACTCAGTGATGTGTACCGCTATGAATAAGTCTAAAGCTAAGCAGACTCATACAGCTCCAAGAATTCAAATGGAATTTGTCCTCAGTGCTCTAAAGTGTCTGGGATGCTCTGACAGAACCACATCTTATTTAGAGCTTCTGGCCTGGACAAAGACCTATATTTTTCTCAAAGTCAAGGTCATTAATAAAAGTCTGTGTGTCCAATATAGCAGCCACTATCCACATATGGTCACTAAACACTTGAACTATGATTAGTCGGAGGTGTGCTGTACTTATAAAACACACTCCGGGTTTCAAAGATTAATTATAAAAAAGGAACATAGGAGTTCCTGTTGTGGCACAGTATAAACGAATCTGACTAGGAACCATGAGGTTTTGGGTTCGATCCCTGGCCTCGCTCAGTGGGTTAAGGACCCAGCATTGCCGTGAGCTGTGGTGTAGGTCACAGATGTGGCTTGGATCCCACATTGCTCTGGCTGTGACGTAGGTGGTCAGCTGTAGCTCTGATTAGAACCCTAGCCTGGGAACCTCCATATGCCATGGGCGTGGCCCTGAAAAGACAAAAGACAAAAAATAATATAAAATAAAATGAAAAAGAATATACACTATCTTATTAATATTTTCATGTGTTCAATTTCAAAATTGATCATAATATTAATTACATGTTAAATGATACTATTTTGGATGTATTGGGTTAACTAAACTACATTATTAAAATTTTTGTTCTAAAATATGGCTGTCTGGAGTTCCCATCATGGCACAGTGGTTAAAGAATCTGACTAGGAACCATGAGGTTGCGGTTCGATCCCTGGCCTTGCTCAGTGGGTTAGGGATCCGTTGTTGCCGACAGCCATGGTGTAGGTTGCAGATACAGCTCAGATCCCGCGTTGCTGTGGCTCTGGCGTAGCCAGTGGCTACAGCTCCAATTCGACCCCTAGCCTGGGAACCACCATATGCTGCGGGAAGCGGCCCTAGAAAAGGCAAAAAGACAAAATAAATAAATAAAATAAAATAAGGCTGTCTGAAAAATTTAAATGATAGATTCTGACTGTCATATTTCTGTTGGGCACAGCTGCTGTGGTTGTCGTCCAGTTTTGACAGGAGCCACAAGGAGGCAGTAGAGCGTAGTGATTAAGGCCAAGGGTACAGAGAACTGAGGTTCAATTCCCATAACTTCTATCTCCTCACTCAGGGACCTTGGCACTGAACTTCTCCAAATCAGTTTTCTCATTTATAAAATAGGAAAAGTGATAGTGCCTTCCACCCAGGGATCATCAAATCTAAACCGCTCTTATCTAAGGAGATAACTTGGGTTCTTAGAATGGGTGTTAAGTTCTAGACCTGTCATCACTGCTGTGGTGAGTGAAGGATCTGGTGTCACTGCTGTGGCTCTGGTTACAGCTGTGGTGAGGGTTCGATCTCTGGCCTGGGTACTTCCTTCTACATGCTGCAGGCACGGTGATAACAAAAACAAAAAAATTAAAAAAATTCTAGATTACAAAAAAAGGACTCAATTTTTAAAAGTTGGCTGCCTAATGAGAAATAGATAAGGTAGAAATCTTAAATAAAAGGTAAAATGGATACAATAAAACCATATTTAAAGTATTTGTATCCTCTTTATGCCTTTGACCCATTGCCACCCAGCAGCAGAGATATATTAAGGAAAGCAGAAGTAAAACTCTGAGTTATCTACATGTGGATTAGCTCTGCTGCGTTCTGGGTCACCTCTCTGTTACTAAAAAACATAATGTAAACAAACTTTACTGTTTCCTGATGAAAGACAGGAAGGTCCTTCCTTCCATTTGGCAATCACATGCCATTTCATCACTGAATATTAGGTAATTTGGGGGTTGAAAAGCTACTTGGGCAGCACAGGTAATAAAAGGTGACTAGGACAGGGCAGGCATTCAATCCTGGGTCAGCCAAGGTCACATACAATCTCCAAACCTTGGTTTCTTCATCTGTAAAATGGGAATGGGAATGTGGATGCCTCTTATAAATGATTGTTTTAAAAGATTAAATTAAATAATAGGTATTAAAAACCACTTATCTGTAAACTAGGAAATATTACATAAATATTAGCTACTATCATGATTTTATTCTACTGGGGTCTAAGACTAATCTAGGCAGATGGAGCCACCGTGCTCTCTGGTGTAACGTGACAGAGTAGAATAAACAAGGGTGAATTTGTACATGGCCCTTAACCTCTCAGGACCTTGGTTCCCTGTCTTCCCTATGTACTTTCAGTGGAATCTAACAAAAATGACATAAAAGAATTTACAAGACAGAAACAGACTCAAAGAATTTGAAACCAAATTCATGGTTACCAAAGGTGAAATATGGGGGGGGGGTAAATTAGGGGGTTGGGATTGAAATATACACACTACTATATATAAAATAAATGGGTAACAAGGACCTACTGTATAGCACAAGGAAATCTATTCAGTACTGTGTAATAATCTATATGGAAAAGAATCTGAAAAGGAATGGATAGATGTATACATATAACTGATTTGCTTTGCTGTATGCCTGAAACTAACACAACTAAGTCAACTGTACTTGAGTAAAATTTGTTTAAAAAATAAATTAACACCTTCCCCAAAGAAAAAGAATCATTGGGAGGGATTTTTTTTAAAAAGCACTCAGAAAACTACTAAGTCTTAAACAAATGTAAAGCATTTGTTGGTCTGGATAATCACTGAGTTGATTTTACTGAAAAAGGAGAAAAATCTTAGGTCGAGTATCTAGGAGCCCTCCTACTGTGAAAAGTAGCCATTGCTACGCTCCAAAAAATATTTCCCTGTACTCTTGACTCAAGATAATGGTCGGTGGCAATAATATGAGAATTGAAAAAGGCAGGTTGCAGTATGCATCTCCTGTTCAGGTCTGGGCAAAATGAGGTTGAAAAGCATCTCTGCCATCATTTTCAAGTGGAGCCACATTCAGCACAGGGTGATAATCACAACTGTAGGATATCATTCCTAACAAGAATAGCCTTTTGGTAACCAGGCCATGGAAGCTGGCTTCTTTGTAAAAAATACTCACCTGCATGATTTTTGAAATCTGTTCTATAAAAATCCAGGTATCCCAGAAGACATGGATGGGATTTATCCAGTCATTTAAAGTTATTTGGGCTCTAAGTTGGACGTATAAAAAGGCAACAATGGCTTTTAAAAACGAGTCCTTAGAACTGAACATAAAAATAAGAGCTTATAAAAATAGTCGAGTAAAATAAAAGCACCCTATTGACTTGTAAAGAGCTATCTGCAATAACTGGAACTGACTTCCCCCCATCTTTTGATTTGTTTTTATTTATTTATTTTTTCTTTACATAGCCACACCTGGGACATATGAAGTTTCCAGGCCAGGGGTGGAATCGGAGCTGCAGCTGAGGCTTATCCCACATCCACAGCAACTCGAGATCTGAGCTGCATCTGCATCCTATGCCATAGCCTGTGGCAACAGTGGATCCTTAACCCACTGATGGAGACCAGGAATGGAACCTACATCTCCATGGAGGCTATGCTGGATACTTAACTCACTGAGCCACCATGGGAACTCTGATTTGTTTTTTTTAAAGGGAACTTACAAGTACTAAAAGCCTTTTCTGCCACAGCATGTACTTTTTCGTTCTTAGTTGTTTTTCACCATTTTAAATTTGTACCAAATTTTAACAATAAATTACCTACTTTGAAAAATTCAGTTCATTTAGTTTTTGCTGATTTACACTTTTATTTCTTTTGTGTAAACTGTACTTTCCTTGCATTTACTTATTTTTGTGTAGCATTTCCTTGATTTTGTATTCTAATATATGGATAAAGCCATTCTTAAAACCTCAGTCCGTGGATGGCACTAGCACCTAGCTAGCACCTTATACAATGTTAGATTGTTCTGCAATTACTCTGAGGCAAAAGAAGCAAGCCTATTAGGGAGAGGATAAAAGAACAAAGCAAACTCAGACTTGGAGCAATTTATAGTTACCAAAGAGGACAGGTGGGGGCATTGGAGGGATGTACTGAGGTATATGGAATGATTGGCCAATTCAGACCTGCTGTATCGCACAGAGAACTCAATATTCTGTGATAATGTACATGGGAAAAAATCTGAAAGAGAATGAATATGTATATATGTGTGACTGAATCACTTTGTTGTATAGCAGAAATGATCCCAACTTTGTATATCAACTCTACTTCAATAAAACTTCAAAAAAGTAAAATGAAATCAGTTGCATTAAAAAAAAAAAAAAAAAAAAAGAACAAAACAAGCCTCTAGCCCTAAAGGTACCAAGTGTGCTCTGCAGAAGTTCAGGGACATGGAAACCAATTCAGTAAGTATGTGGATTGTCAGCAACCTAATGAATGTAGAGGTCAACTTTACTGCTTTCTGATTCTAATCATTTTCACCTTTTTATTCCCATTTCCGCTCTTTTCAACCTGTTTTTTAAGGCCGGAAGTTAAATTCCACAGCCACCACCATTTCCACTCTGATTATTGCCCCTACTACCATTGTCAGCAACATCATCACCATGCCTAGACTTTACATTAATAAAAATACCAGCTGCAAAAGTAACCCGTTGTCTTTAGGGTCACTAACTGTACTTTCAGCTTTTTCCAGGGCAACAACCATTGACAGTTATGCCTGGGAGGTCTCCTGAATAGCAAGGCTTACCATCACTTTTTGACTGATAAGGGATAAAATTCATCCCTCCAAACCTTGCAGACCCTAACTATTCTGCCTTAGGAAGTGGAGACAACAGCAAACGAATGCTAAAAAGGAAAGGGTTTCTTAAAATTAGAAAGTCTTCTGATCAAAGGTACATGTTCTACTCACTTGAGGAGATTCCCAAGGTTGAAAAGAGCCCGGTTATGCTGTGGATTTAGCTGGAGGGCCCTCTGATAGTACAGCTTTGCCTCTGCCGTGTCTCTGGTCAGTGTTCCAAGGTTGTTCAGGGCACTTGCATGGCGTGGATACAACCTGAAAAATTAGATATATTAAGCCATGATTAGTCAAAAACTTCTAAGTTGATCACCCTGTGCGTGTTCTTCACCTCTCCCCTCCCCCAGGTATGCCACAACTGCACCTGAGCAGGGGGCCCCGTGGGGCTCCTGGGTGTGAGAATTAACCTATGTCTTTTCTATCAAAGGAAGTCTTGGTTACTCCATTTTGTTCCTGCTTCGTCTGAGACACCCTTGTCTAACCCCCCACCCCACCCCCTCGCTTCCCTCTTCGCCCAGTAACAATTTGTTTCAAATTAGCCAATGGAGAAGAATGTGCACCCTGACCTGACCAATGGGAAGGGGCCAGATATACCACCTGTGTTAGGGATAAACGGGGGGCGGGGGGGGGTCTTCCCTCTTTTGCACGTGCTTTTTGAGTACTCTTGTCCTTCTGCAGATGTTAAGGGCCTTGTCGAGATCTCCCCACATTCATGTGTCTTACTTTCCGACACTGACGGTATGAGCCAGAATCACTTTTCCCCAACATGGCCACAAAAGCCTTTCTGTGTCCCCCATTTCTTGTTTTTAGGAAATGGGCCTCATTCATTCTCCATGATCTTCCCTGCATTCCAGTGGGCAGGTGCAGATAGCTGCTCATCAGGGAAAAGAAGGGGATGCAAAGTCAAGGGAGGAACAGTCAAGAAACAAGAGTACAGCCCTGGGCCAGGACCCTGGTTCCCTCTCAAGGGATACACATAATGATGTAGGCATCTTATGTATTCCTTATGCTCTCAGGAATGAATACTTTAAAACTGAACAGCCTGAGCCCTTCCTTGTGCTTCTCACTCATTTGACTGCATTCTAACCAACCACCTGAAAGCTAAAGACTTGGCACCCTGACCACCATTGCCTGTGGTTTCAATTACTGGCACATGATGTTTCTCAGCAACTTTCCTAGTTTGTTCTAAGCTCTGATCAATATGCCATTTTTGCAAGGACTGTTGTTCTAGGTGAGAATTCAGAAGACCATCATCATGATCATGCAGAAATCTGACGCCAGCTTTGATGACCAAGACTCCCTCAAAGAAAGAAGAAAATGGAGTTCCTGTCGCGGCTCGGTGGTTAACGAATCCGACTAGGAACCATGAGGTTTTGGGTTCAATCCCTGGCCTTGCTCAGTGGGTTAAGGATCTGGCGTTGCTGTGAGCTGTGGTGTAGGTTGCAGACACGGCTCGGATCCCGTGTTGCTGTGGCTCTGATGTAGGCCGCAGCTACAGCTCTGATTGGACCCCTAGCCTGGGAACCTCCATATGCCACGGGAGCGGCCCCAGAAATGGCAAAAAGACCAAAAAAAAAAAAAAAAAAAGAAAAAAAAAAGAAAAGAAAAGAAAGAAAGAAGAAAATGCATGGAATCAATCCTGATTCCTTTCTGAAAGCCTGTTTTTCCCCTTTTTACTATAAAACTCCCCACAAGTCATCCCAAAGGAGGGCACAATGTTTAAGGCATTGACCTGCTGTGGCTTCCTTTGTCTGGCAAAGCAATAAGAGTTATTTTTTTTTCTCCCTCACCCAAAACCATGCATTTCTAACTGGCACCAGTGGACAGAGGCCGAGTTCTGGCAAATGCGACCAAAATGATATCCTGAATTCTTCCTTTATTTTAATGGTATGTCTATGTCAAATCTTAGCAGTCAACTGTTTGTGCAGCTGCAAACATAAAAACCTGGCAGGGAAGCAGATATCTGACACATGGTGGTATAACTAAACAGCCCCTAAAGAGTGCAAAAATAAACAGTATGCAAATCTACCAGGGTTAAATAAATTTTCATCCTTTGGAGCCTCCAACTACTCTCAACCTCCAGTGAAGAAAATCCTCATTGACTCAGGTGCTGAGTTTCTAGCCCAGTGGGACTGATCAGCTGACCCTTTACAGAAGATGCAAGGAGTTCCTTGGATAAGGGAGCTTCGTGAATAGATTGGGATTAGTAAAACATATTGGGATCAGTAAAACTGACATGACTGAGAAAGTAACACAAACATCTCCCCATAAAAATAAACTTTCTCCCCCAAATGGCTTTCCATCTTGACTCTCTTTTTTCCTTTTAATCTCACTCCCCCCCACTGTAACTTGGCACCGCCTGCCCTGATAGAGTCTCAGAATGAAAATCATGACAAACATTTAAAGCTTTAAAAATGCACAGTGAAGTGAAAACAGCAATCCGGAAGGTTCGAAAGCAAATGCAAAGGAGGACTGTGTACACATCAGCAAACCAAATTTATGCTGATTAAGGAAGGAGGAAATCAATTTACTTTCTTAACTGTGAGGAAGGCAAATCAGCACCACTGCATAGCTGAGTTCTTTCTGCTACCCTCAGAGGGGACATATTTAGCCATCTAAGAGGTTTGCTCTGTTTCCATCAGCCAGAGGACTTAGAATAAGCCTGCGAAGCTGGCATTCAACTTTGGAAAGCCCAGATAATGCCCAGGTAATAAAAACAGGATCTGTATCTGTCAAGTCTCTTGATAATCAAATGCCATGCTTGTCCCCTTCCGGCCTGTTCTGTACCTTCTAAGATCAATTAAATTGGGGGACAGAAGGGGTTGCTATTAAGAGGCCAAGGAAGACAAGCTGCATAGCACTTTTTTTTTCTTTTTTTAAATCTTTGCCTAATCCAGAGTTCTCTAAATTTATTTGACCATGTAATCCTCCCCCTATTCCCTTATAGCTCAGCTCCGAACATCCCTCAGTCTTTCCAGGAAGACACTGCATAGTGCTCCTGTTGACTGACAAGGGATAGAATCAATTCAGATGAATGCTACATCCTCCCAAGGTTTGGAAGCCCTCATTATTCACAGAGGCTTTGGAAGCTGCTGGGAGACATACATTATGAGAGGAAGCTGGGAAGAAGAAAACATACGCTGATCTTTGCTTCTTTCTGGTCACCTTTAATTAACAAAGACAACCTGAGGGTCCCTGGTACCAGTCCGATAACACCCAGTGTCACAGTTCCTGGAGGATAGCAAACCCCTGGTACTCTTTGAGATGTACCAAGAGACAAGAGGACCTCAGAGTGAGGAGAAAAGGGCTCTCTCACCTGCCCCCTCATTCTCAGGGTGGTCTCCTGGGAAGCTGTGTCTGAGAATTACCTCGGGAATGGTTAGGGAAAGCGCATCATAGCTAGCACTTAAATCCTTCCAATGAAAAACATTTTTGGATGTTGGGCAAATTTCTCTGACTTCCAAAAGACTTAAGGTGTGTGTGTGTGTGGGGGGGGGGTCTCCAGTGAACATGGTGAGAACAGTTATCATTGTTACTCTGATGACAAACAGAAAGCACCCAGGGACTTCTGCCTTCTCAGAAGAGGTGATTTCTTAAAACGTGGAGTTCCCAATATGGCAAAGTGGGTTAAGAACCTGATTGCAGGAGTTCCTGGCATGGCTCAGCAGTGATAAACCTGACTAGTATCCATGAGGACCTGGGTTCGATCCCTGGCCTCGCTCAATGGGTTAAGGATACGGCGTTGCTGCAGCTGTGGCTCGGATTCACCCCTGGCCCAGGGAACTTCCATATGCAGCAGGTGTGGCCATAAAACAAAACACCAAAAAAACCCTAGGTCTTTTCCTTATTTCTGTAGGCTTTGGAGCCCTCAAAATAATCGTCTGAGGTGAAAGCACTAAAAAGGGGAAAGGATAGTCTAAATTCAATAAGAGCTGCTACGATGGGCTCCCTGTCCCACAGTCGCCTGCTTCTCAGCCCACCTTTTCTGACTCATGATCCCACTGCAGGTACTTTCAAAGGTGATGGACAAAAAAAAGGTCTCTCTTTTTTTTTTTTTTTTTTTCAAATCAGACACAGAATACAAGTCCATATTGGATCCTCGAAAATAGAAACAAGAGTGAGAAGGGATGTAAAGAGAAACAAATGTAAGCGCTACGAGGGAAAAGAACTTTAGCATGCCTTGTGCTCCAAGAGGCTTAGGACAGGGCTTCATGGCCAGCTACCCACTGCCAATAGGCTCTGAGGTAACAGAGTCCCAACCAACCCAGGAAGAGGATTGCTGGCATTTACAGGAAAGCAGCTGCTGGTATTTACAGAGATTTACTGAATCTATTACCACTCACATCCTGGAAAACGCAGGATATTGTTTATTCCTGGTAACAGTAAGCGTCTGTTAGCAATATTCTCTCTCTCTGGGTATCTGACTGGGTTCACCTAAACATGAGTGATTGTTGCACTATTTATGAAACCAAGATGAATTTCATATACAGGATTATTCAAAAGGGTCAAGTAAAAAATACCACTTTTAATTTTGATTTTTATGTAGATATAGACATTTTCTAAAACATATACTCTTCTCTGGTTTACTGCATACCTACACAAGGACGAAACGTATTTTATGTGTTTACTTTTAAAATACACTTGTGTTTAAATTAGCTTGGGTCCAATTCAATCCTGAGGTCTCTGGGAGGGGAATTTTCTCTTGGAAAGATGAATAATTCAAGAGACGTCTATGCTGACACATCAGTTGTCAGAATAAATTAAGCGTGTCTTGACTTTGACTTCGACAGGTATGTTTTACAGAAGTTCTGCTAGCGATTATTCCCTTCCCTATCTAAACAATCTCCATAAAAGCTTCTCTGAACTGGAGCTGAGTAGGTATTTCCAGGCTTCTTTCTTTCTTTCTTTCTTAGATCAGTGTGAACAGCTACCGGATTTCCTTTCTCAAACTCTGCATTTCTATTGTCTACAGAGCTCTCTTGCCATTTCCTTATTATCATTTTTATTTTAATAAGTTAAATTTTTAATTGATTATGGAGGAAATGTGTTATATTTTTCTTTCTTTTCTTTTTTTTTTTTTTTTTTTGCTTTTTAGGGCCACACCCAAGGCATATGGAGTTTCCCAGGCTAGGGGTCAAATTGGAGCTATAGCCGCCCACCTATGCCACAGCCACAGCAGCGAGGGATCCAAACCACGTCTGTGACCTACACCACAGCTCAAGGCAACGCCAGATCCTTAACCCACTGAGAAAGGCCAGGGATCAAACCTGCATCCTCATGGATGCTAGTCAGATTCATTTCCGATGAGCCACGACGGGAACTCCAAGTGTTATATTTTCAAATAGTCCTGGGGTATAAGGATGTTTATTCTTTCTCCTTAAAAAAGAAATCTAGGTATATACTGTATAGACATCTATACAATTCTACAAGCTGAAGAGAATTTTTTTTGAAGTATTGGATTTTTTTTCCAACCCTATCTGAGGCATATGGAAGTTCCCCTGGCTAGGGGTCGAATTGGAGCTGCAGCTGCCAGCCTATCCACAGCCACAGCAATGCTGGATCTGAGCTGCATCTGCAACCTACGCTGCAGCTTAAGAAAACACTAAATCCTTAATCCACTGAGAAAGGCCAGGGATCGAACTCACACCTTCACAGACACCATGTCAGGTTCTTAACCTGCTGAGCCAAAATAGGAATTGCTATTATTGGACGATTTACATTCTCCATGAACACACACCCACTGAAGGGTTTTACTTTATATCTGGTGGCCTTTCCTTAAGCAGAATTAACAAAGTAGGTGAAGGACATGATAATTCTCCTCCATTCCCAAGTCATCTTATCTCTGAAGAATGAACATCAACAACGTGGTAACAGGACGTCATCACTGTGAGGGAAGAACTACCTATGTGAAAAGCGGAAGGTGGGAGTGTAGGAGAAAATGTCCTGAGAAAAAGGTAGAAAGAAGAGGCCCCAGCCGTGATGACTAAGCAAAGTCCAGCCAACTGCCCCAACCACCCCTCCCCGACACATCTGCCTCTATAAAGTTGCTTCCGCAATTACAACCCTGCCTGTTCTCACTCCGGTCTGACCAGTCAAGCACGGACCCGGAAGAGGTAGCCCATAAAAGCCTTGTGAAACCCTTCTTCGGGGCTCAGACTCTGGACAGTGATCTCCTCTGAGCCCGCCGGCGTAATAAACCTGAATTCTCCAACTCTCGAGGGCTCGCTTGGTTTCTTGCCGAGTAAAAGAGCTGCTGGAGCTGATACACTGCAGCCACAGGACTGCCCTTGGAGCTGATACACTGCAGCCACAGGGCTTTTGCTAGAGCTGATACACTGCAGCCACAGGGCTTTTGCTAGAGCTGATACACTGCGGGCACGGGACTGCTGGGTAGCTGCCGTAACAGGAGAAAAAGAAAACGGGTCCAAAAAACCTAGGATATATTAATGATACTTTACATTTTAGAGTCTCACTTAACCTTCTAGTTTAACACTGCTCATTTAACCTTCTAATTCTTCAAGTAGAATTATTGGACTACTTTACAGCGTAGGAAAGGGAAGACGGGAGAAATTAAAGAAACAATAAATTGGATTTTTTGGAAAAGAAATATCTCAGAAGCAATTGTGTTCTTAAGTGTTAAAAGTCAGGTGGTTCCTATAAATCTATTTTCCCAAACCATCCATGAGTCATCCAACCATCAGCAAATTAGAGCTTCCATTTAGAATAATTTCCCCTTCTGTCCTTGGGCCAATCCATTCAGCTAGGATCTTAGAGCAACTACTTCTCAGTGACAGAAATGAAATAAAGTCAATATTCAGGAAATATGGCTACTGAGATTCTTACTGATGGGGAAAATTTGTCTCCTTCCATACAAAATACGCATGGTATCTCTGAAAAGCATAGTAGTGTAGGAAGCTATTTGGAACCAATAACATTCAGTAAATGCATAAGGCATTAGTATATGCTCTCTGATCTACTATTCTTTTAAGCTTCAATCTCAACTAAAGATCCATAGACATGAGATGCATGTGACTAAAGTTTAGTTTTATCCATTACTTTTTGTACAATCTGTTCAAAAGTTAAGGACGCCATTCATTTTCCATTGTTTGAATACCTTATAAGGCATTTAATTGTTCAAGTAAGGTCATACCATGTGATCCAGTTTGCAATTTCCTTTCGGAAAATATACACCCTGATTTATTTGTCTGATTTTCATTCCACACATTAATTTATGTGAGGTTAAGTAGGCTACGGTCAGATGTTTATTTTCTATTTCCTGTTAAAGGGGAAAAAAAAAGGTCCAAAAGAAAAACATGACTGGGAAAAAATTCAAAACCTAAATTTCACTGAACTAACTAAAAAAAAAACACCCAAAGCAAATTTCATTTCAGGAGTCTGCAGCATATTTTCCACCATACCAATCCCTGGCATTTCTCAAATGCCTGGTTCTTTTGGGTTATAAAATTTGAGTCATCATGTCATTAAATTGTACCATAGTGACTTGACTATTTACTGGTCTGCTTCATTAATTGTTTGAAATAGCTGTTAACACTCAGCCATTAAGTCTCACCACTTTCTTTTGGTACTGTGCTCCTTCCCATCCATTAAACTGTCTTGGGGAAAAAAAACCTCAAATGCAATTTAGGGAAATGTGACACACTCTTCAGTGAAAGGCCAGCTAAATTATATGACCTCTCAGAATGGATGACCTCCACAGTGATCCAGAAGGACTCCACCCAATTGACCTTCAAGACAATTTAGAGTAAAACCATGCCCTCAGGAAATGACTCATTTTAAGTGGCAGAATTTTCCTAAGTCCTAAGAATTTTCCTCTAGAGGTTGGGACATGTATTGAATTAAATACTTCTGCTCTTTTTATCAGAAAATGGTGAACACAATTTAACCTTTCTCAGGGGCTTGAGGTGATCATGGTGAACTTCGTGTGTGTGGCAGAGGGATGGGGAGTTACTTTGCAGGAGTGGAAAAATAACTTCCTTTGAAGTCAGAAGCCATGGATGACTTTGCTGTGTGATTTTGAACTTAGGTGTGTGCTCTACTTGCTCCCTCTATAAAAGTCCACACCACATAAACTCTGTGTGAATCAATGGGAGGGTGGGTATGAGATGCTCACCATCACACCTGTTTCACTCCACACATTTGATATTCCAGGGTTGGCTGCAGAACCTCTGGGTGGTTTTTTGTACCTGGTTCCCTCCACAGCGCTAACAAGCCCATGCCAGGCTGAGACTTTCAACTCTCCTTTCATATGGATTTTTTTTTTTTAATTTCTCAGAACTTTAATGTTCCAATGAATATAATAAATCTCTAAGAAGAGATGCACTGTGCAATATTTTCTGAATTTATTCGTTCACAGACTCTCATTCTTGCAAAGCATCATTTCTTTTTCTTCTTTCAAAACATTTTTAAAAAGTATATTGATTTATAATGTTCTTTCAATTTCTGATGTACAGCAAAGTAATCCAGTCATATATCTATACATTGTTTTTCTCATTTTATATTCCATCTCATTCTATCACAAGAGACTAGATATAGTTCTTTGTGCTATATAGTAAGGCCTCATTGCTCATCCATCCTACATGTAATCATTTGCATCTACTAATCCTAAACTCCAGGTCCATCCCATTCCCTCCCCATCCCCCTTGCCAACCACAAGTCTGTTCTCTATGTCTGTGAGTCTGTTTTGGTTCTGTAGATGGGTACATGGGTGCCGTATTTTAGGTTCCAGATAAAAGTGATATCATATGGTATTTGCCTTTCTCTTTCTGACTTACTTCACTTAGGATGAGAAACTCTAGTTGCATCCATGTTGCTGCAATGACATTATTTCATTCTTTTTATGGCTCAGTAGGATTCCATTATATATATGTACCACATCTTAATCTATTCTGCTGATGGACCTTTAGATTGTTTCCATGTCTTGGCTACTGTGAACAGTGCTGCTATGAACATACGGTTCATAGGGATTTTTCACCCTCCAAAAAAATCACTCTCCTCACTGCTATGGAAGGCCTTCAACTTGCTTCCATCAGTCAAAATAACATCCATTATTTCCTCATCACTAACCCAGTGAATGCTCATCTTGTATCCATCTGTTTCTCCCACATCATGGGTTCTCAGATGTGAAGGACATGTGGCCCTCTCCATTTTAAGAATGTAGGAATGTTCCTTGTGAGGCACTCACTCCAACAAAGCCTGTCCATCTTTCATCATCTGAAGCAAATGATCCCCACAGACGCCAGAACAATTTTCTCCCAGCCTTTCTGATATGCTCAACACCAAATGGAACTCCAGACATGTGCAATTTTAAGAGCTACATCCAAGGTTATAAGGAGATTCAGAGTTCTATGTGACAGATCGAGATGCTGGTGGAATCCTTATTGTATTAATACTTCATGGCCTGAATAACACTCTGCTTGTTGGATCAACTTAGAAAAAAAGGCAGTGGTGGGCAGGAAAAGTGTGTCCATGTTCCCAGTCAATAAATGCCAACCAAAGAGATCATGAGGGATGGGCAGGGCATGGAGTGGATTCCTGAAGCTCCACCTCAGGAACTGAGGTCACCCCTGGCATATAACAGGCAGCAGCCAGGGGTGTTAAACATGTGTAAGCATATTAGAGGGTGATAAATGCAGTGGGGAGAAATGAGCAATGGGGAGGATATGCTGTGGTTGGAAGGGGGACCAGGAAGGCCTCGTGGACAAGATATGGCATTATGTGAGGAGTCCTGGAGCGAGGGAGGCAGCCATCTAGAGAAGGAGGGAGTTTTCTGGGAAGAAGGAACGTCCAACATAGCATCCCTGTAACAGGAATGTGACTACTGGTGTGTTCCTGGAGCCCCTTGCGGATGGAGTTGAGTGAGCAAGGGGAGGAGTAGGAGGTGAGTCTGGGAGACAAGAGAACCAGAAGGTGCAGGGCAAGGAGACCACTACAGGAGCCGTGATTCTCACCACAAGTGACACAAGCAAGCAGAACATTTTGAGCACAGGACTGCTAGGAATGCACCTTCCCTCTCGCTGCTATGCTGAGAACTGACTGAAGGGGGGGGTCAAAATGAGAAGACCACAGAGCACTACAGTAATCTAGGTGAGATGAAAGCAGTGGAGGAGGAGAGACAAAGTCAGATGTGGGGCATATTAATAATATTCACCAAGTTTATCATGGCCAGGTATTTACAACTGCTATAAATCCTTATGTGAAGTACCTTCTAACATTCCAGCCCTTTGGGGTAGGGAGCACCCCCCACTCCCATTACAGAAAATCTAAAAATAGTCTTGTTAAACCCGTCAAATTTTTTCCCTCCTTTTATAGCCACACCCATAGCATATGGAAATTCTGGGGCCAAGGATTAAATTGAAACTGCAATTGGGGCCTATGCTGCAGCCATGGCAACACCAGCGCATCTGCAACCTTTGTGGCAGCTTGTAGCAATGCCAGATGCTTAACCCACTGAGTGAGGCCAGGGATCAAACCCACATCCTCACGGAGACAACATCAGGTCCTTAACCCGCTGAGCCACATGAGAACTCCAAAACTGTCATATTTACCTATATAAGAAATCATAAATTAAGCAGATGGAGTGGGTGCTGTCTTACACGACCCAGGAACCCCTCAAGTTCAAGGCACTGGACCACTCCCAGCTGAATTCTCCTCTGGGCGTTGCCTTACCCAAGGCTACTCTCTCTGTCTGGGGCCAGTCACTGGTTGATAAGGGAGTGTAAAGCTTCCATCTCTTTCATGACAACTGAGGGGCCAGCCCAGCTCCAGAACTCCCAAAGGGCACCTCCTGGACCATGGGATGCCCTACATCTCAACTTCTCCTTCTGCCCATGCTGCTTCCCCGGCTTCCTTGCCTGGTGTCCCAGAAAGCACTCCTTAAAGAACTTCCTGCTTGCTGATCTCTGCCTGGGATTCTGTTTCCTGGGGAACCACTGCAAGATTTGGAAGTGAAAGGGTAGTTTAAAGCAGAAAAAAAGAATATCATGTTTATATTTTTGAATATACATAAAACTTTCATTTTGAAATACAGTCTGTAAAAATGGCCACAACGTAACTATAATTCTAGTTTTCTAAGTGAAATAATGTTTAATTTCTTGGATTTAACAAAAAAACCTGCTAGACTTAATTAACAGAAAATATACCTTGTGAGAATATAATGTCCTCAACAAAAAAGAACAAAAATAATTCCAATTGTGCTACTGGAGAACATATTTAGACATCTAGAAATGAAAATACCATACCAGTGGAAGAATCCATCTCCACTTGTTAAACTTGGTTAACAAATGGTATTGGAATTTTCATTCTTTCCAGAAATACACGGCAGCTGGCATCTAAGGCCACCTGTAGTCATGAGAGTTATTTTAAATGTTCATTTCAAATAGCCTGGGTAAAGAAGGACTTTTTAAATAATCATTAAACCCTGATTTTAAAAAAATGTTCAAACTCTACTAAGGGATTATAATTATGTTGCTGATATACTCAGGACATCAATGAAAAGTGGGTTAATGAGACATAGTTAGATTTCTCTACACTCTAATGATATGGCTTTCTTCAATAATCATTGTTTTATTATTTCCTTTTTTCCACATATACTTATTCTAGTCTAATGGATCTCTCTGCAGACTTCAGTTATCTACACAGGAGGGAATACAAAAAATGATAGCAGTGGGCATTGTTATCATGACAAATCTCTCTTTTATACATTAAAAAAAAATTCCAATCAGAGAGATTTTAGCTTCTCCTTTCCCATGAGTTAGACAATTAAATAGCAATGGGAGAGTTCTTTTGTACAGGAGCTTTAAAAGCACATTACTTTCCTTTTAGTTATGCCAAGAGAAAAGAGCCTGGTCAGGGACTTCAACCTCCCATGAATAGTTTTCATCCCCTTCAGATTTATTATTTAAAACATCGACAAAAGAGTGGACAAGCCCCCTTTAAGGGTCGCAAGGCTGTGCAAAAATACTTGAACATCCTTAGGGCAGGGTGATGCATCTCCTGCTTGATAGGACTTATGGGAGGTGGGAAATCTTAGGTGATTTTCTATTTCATGCCGAAACCATATCTGTGAAAAGAACAGAGCTAGGTGGTTGACTGAGGATCTCAGCCCTTTTATAAGGATGAAACCCCACACGTGGCCGATATCCAACCTCCTGGAATGCATCAGCAAGTGTGGGTGTGCCGGGGGCTTACTGGAATGAAGGGGCATCTAAGAGTACAAATGTTCAGTGGAACATGGAGTCATTTCCTGCTGACACTGGAAAGACCTTTTTAATCCACCTAAACAAAGGTGACCTCTCCTCTCATTCTCAGGTTCAGGGTCCTTGATGACCAGCAAATGACCAATAATTGAGTCATGCAGGGAATCTAAATATAAGATGGAAACCAGTTGCCATGAAACTCTATGACCTATACTTTTTAAAACAGTCTCTTAATTGTGTCATCAGATTTCCAGATGTTCTCTATTCTGGAAACATATTGGTGGATACGTACAACTTAATAAACCTTTTCTATAAGCCTGGCCCTTCTGCTCCCATAAGTTTAACTGCATACCTGCTAAGATTCAGCTGTATTTATTAACAAATTTATTCCAGTTGTGTATTGCAATGTCACAATACAGAGAAATATTATGATAAAATATAAATGTAAAAAAGAGAATTGTGATTTCTATGAAAACTAAGAAAATACTCTGGAAATATTCAAAAAAGAGAAGTTGCTAAAAAAAAAATTGCTGTTGAATTTAATGTAAGATTAATTGTACAAGACTGGAAGAGAAAAATCAGAAAAAATCTCTTTAAATTTTCATTCCAGTTTAAAATATCAAAACTGATCCCTGTGGAAATGAATTATGAATGTGTTTTTTGCAGATTCTAATCAGTAGACTCTTACTCAAAGAAAAAGACATGGATTGATATTAGGAGAAATGGTGAACAGATGTACATGTGAAATTTCAGGGTACAATGAAACAGGCAAGAGTGTGCATTATTTATGATTCTTCACTTTTCACTGATTTTTTTAGCTAATCAACAAGCCACTGGCCAAGTACATATCCTGTGTCTCCTGCACTTCATTGGGGCAGGGCTGCTATCTGCCTTTTTGGGTTTATTGGCTAAATCATTTCATGGGAGTTTTTGAACAGGAAGGGCTGAATGGCTGGGTGGTCTTTAGACTTTCTACTCCCATCATATGAGATGAACTGGTAGAAACCTTTTTCAGAGTAACTCAATGGTCAGAAAGCTTTGAAGGCATATGGCAGCTCCATCAGTGGTGTTCTGATTTTCCAGCATATAAGTTGAAGTCCCTGACCAGGTTCTTTTCTCTTGGCATAACTGAAAGGAAAAAAAATGTGCTTTTAAAGCTCCTGTACAAAAGAACTCTCCCATTGCTATTTAATAAATAAACGTGAGAGCTAGCTCTTGCAACAAAGGAAAGCCCACACTTGAGTTTGTGGAGGATTTAAAGAAAGGGTTTTGACAATTTTCTTCCATGAACGGGGTCTTAATCTGAATTTATAACCTCAGCTGCAGCATTTGCCAAGGGAGATCTCCATTGTACTACAGAAATATAACAAATGAGGAACATCAAATTGGAGGAGAAGATAATGGGATTTCTACATTGTTTAAACAATAAAATTTAAAACAAGCAGAATATCCACATTATCTATAATTACCAATTTAATCTAGGGTTATTTCTAGAACTGTAAGCCAGCCAAAAAGATATTGGTATGCATACAACCCTAATGGCTAATTTTGTTGCAGGAAAGAGGACTACTTTTAGGGTTCGAGCATGGGCTCTTGTCTAACATTCAGAAGAGACACGTGTTGACAAAGCAAAAGACCTTATTGGGAAGGGGAGCCTTGCAGAGAGCATGAGGGTAAGGGGAGAACTGCTCTGCCACATGGCTCCAAGCCTTAGGTTTTATGGGAATGGGGTTAGTTGCTGGGTTGTCTCTTGCCAATCATCTTGCTTGGCCCACATCTGGTCTGACTCAGGGTCCTTTCTGGTGACGCTGCATCTCTTAGCCTAGATGGACTCTAGCACCAAGGATCCTGGGAGGATGGTCCTCTCCTCTCTCCAACTGGTCCCTCCCTAATTCTTCTAGTTAGTTTTAAAAGACTTATTAGGGGCTGGAATCTCCTCCCTTTTTTCTGCCTCTCCTAAAAGTTGGTTTTCAGGGCAGCACCCTGTTCCTTATTGGGGGCCTCCTGTTGTGAGACAATTCATGCAAGCAGTTATGGTCATGCCAGGTCAAGGTAAGCAGGTTCAGTCAATGGTTCCCTAACAATTTCACCATTACCTTTGGGATCTATACAGTCATCACACAGGGTAAATAACTGATTTCAGATAATACCGCCTTTAAGCCTGCACTTCCCTAATCATTCTCTTTGTTGCTGTACACAAATACAAAAAGCATCAGATACATGGAAGGTGAAGTAGGCTGGACCAGTTGGGAGGGGGAGAAACCCCTGTGTCAGCAACCTCCACAAGAGAAAGTAGTAAAAAAATAAAGGCAGTCTTCCAGTCACCTAGCATAAACAACCATCAAAATGATGAATAGTCCTAGTATTTTCCTTTCCTAACACAGTGACATTTACTTAAATTTTAAAAAGAACAACAACAACAAAAACAAACAAACAAAAAAAACCCACACCCACTGAAAATTCACCACAGAGGTATCCACACAAAAATAATGACACAAATTAGAAGTCTTTATCCTGGTCTGAGAGGATAAAATATTTCACTAATTACTATGCAGTATATTTTTGGCTCTAATTGTTTTTACCTCATTTCTCAGGGGACATGTTTCTTCCAGAAGCACAGTTGCTGAAGCAAACATTTATTTTTTTCTGTTTCATCGAAAAGAAGCAGAAGTCCCAACGAGCTACGGTAATTCTGTAAAATCAGCTGCCAGAGAATTTTGCTTAATTTATACCTTTGCCCCAAGCTGTGCCTTAGGGTCTGCCTTATTTTTCTGTTTGAACTCAACAGAAAAGAATCTGTTAGAATGAAACAAATTTAAAAAGATACTGATAAACTTCCCACCAACCAGTATTTTTCAGGCAAACTTACTGCTCTTTCCTTCCCTTTAAGAATGTAACCTAAAATCATAAAACACTAATTATTAAAGCCAAAACACACTTTGGGTGAATGCCCCTAGAAGGAACAAATCCCTTTTTAAAAATGACATTTCCTCATTTCAAAAATAATACATGTTCATTGTGGAACATCTGGGGCACATAAGAGAGTATAAAGAAAAAAAAATTAAACCATAATCTCAGCAATTCGAGATAAGCATTACAAACATTTGGCTAAACTGGCTGGTAGTGAAAAAATATAATTCTTCATTAAATCTATGAAAAATATCTTCTATTTCTTTCTTTCTATCTTTCTCTTTTTCTTTTTCCTTTTAAGGGCTGTTGGGAAACGGCTCGAATCGTCAGTGTCGGAAAATGAGACACATAAACAGGGGAGGAGATCTCGACAAGGCTCTTTACTTTGGCTGAAGGGCGCGGGTGCTCAAAAAGGGTACGCAAAGAAGGAAAGACCCTCCCTATTTATCCCTAAGACAGGTGAGGTACCTGTCCCCTTCCCATTGGTCAGGTCAGGGAGCACATTCTTCCTGATTGGCTACCTTGAAACAAACTGTTGCTGGG
Organism: Sus scrofa; assembly: GCF_054392235.1. Classification (NCBI taxonomy): domain Eukaryota; kingdom Metazoa; phylum Chordata; class Mammalia; order Artiodactyla; family Suidae; genus Sus; species Sus scrofa. The sequence goes on along the minus strand of NC_139387.1, from coordinate 50,949,078 downwards.
AGAAGAGGTAAAGAGGAAGGGGGGGTCACGGGGGGGGGGCGTTTCAGCAGGAAAAGAGAAAGATGGAGTAACAAAAATTTCCTTTGATAGAAAAGACATTATGTTACTTCTCAGAGGGCTGCACTTGAGGCATGTGGAAGTTCCCAGGCTAGGGGTCAAATTGGAGCTGCAGCTGCCAGGCTAGGCCATAGCCACAAGGGATCCCAGCCTTGTCTGCAACCTACAACATAGCTCACGGCAATGCTGGATCCTTAATCCGCTGAGCAAGGCCAGGGATCAAACCTGCATCCTCATAGATACTAGCTGGGTTCAAGACTCACTGAGCCATGACAGAAACCCCCTATCTTCTATTTCTTAATAAAAGCCTTATTTCTTCAATAAAAACTTTGTTACAATTTTTCCTCTAATTTCTTGAAATCTTTGGAAAAGGGAACTTGATGTTTAAAATGTTTGCCAAGGAGTTCGCGTCATGGCTCAGTGGTTAGCAAACCTGACTAGCATCCATGAGGATGAGGGTTTGATCCCTGGACTTGCTTGCAGGTTAAGCAGGTTAAGCACCGCTTATTGCCATAAGCGGTGGTGTAGGTCACAGATGAGGCTTGGATCCAGTGTTGCTGTTGCTGTAGCATAGGCCAGCAGCTCCAATTTGACCCCTAGCGTGGGAACCTCCATATGCCACTGGTGTGGCCTTAAAAAGATTTAAAAAAAAAAGAATAAAATAAAGTAAAATTTTGCCATATTCAATATTAAACAGGTCCTAAATCCAAAAGATTGTGCTTAAGGAACAATATAGAACACTGTTCAAAAGGATAATTTAAAAATAGGTTACTTTAAGAATGACAATTTCAAACTCAGTTTTGAAACCATCCAAGTAGGGCACTTCAGTGAAAGGTATGATTGGTTTGGTATACGTATTTCAAAGCACGTCCCAAAGTGGAACAGTATCAGAAAATTTAATCAAATGTGGGCCACTCTGCAGAGGCATGGAAATTTCTTCAGAAAACTTCTGGGAGGCTCACGTTATTCAATAAAAGAGAGTATTTGCCCACCTTGGGAGATTCTGAGGCTGTTCAGTTATCATGCCTCCATATGTGCCAGGTTAATACATTTATTATCCAGGATCTTTCAGGGATCATCCTGAAAGTCACAGTTACAATTTAAAAGAGTACCTAAAAGCATTATAGACGGCTGCTGGTAATTCCCACCTTAAATTTGAATTCCCCCTAAAAGTCAGATCTGAAGCCATATTTGGTATATTCCCTTCCAGTGGATGAGTACAAAAAGAGTGTCAGGGCTCTTATAATATTTTAAATATATATTGTGTATATATTTGTGTATGCTAAACCTTATTAACATATCCCCAATGTGGTAATCCAGTGTCTTCTCATTTTCTTTCTATTTAATACAATTATCAGAGCATTTTATTTCTATACTCCAATGCCAATATATAAATCCTTTTAGATAGTGGGAAGCCTAGACTGGGAAGAATTCACCAGAGTACCTACCCTGGGAACTTACAAGTATATTTTTGACAACCATCTCCTATTGGCCTGTATGTATGTACTGGGCTCTGTCACTTCATTGCACAATGTCTATCAAGGGAAGAGAACATCGAGAGTTAGAAGCAAAGGAGATGTAACCGACTTGAACACTGAGCCAAAAGGCTTTAAGATCTATACCACCTCCAAGGAGAGGTTCACTGTCAGGAGAAACACAACCTGCAAATACTGGGGAGGGTCAAGTGAAATAAACAAACAAAGGCGTAAAAAGCCCAACCGCCAAGACCCATCTGCTGCTTACTTGAGAGCCGTTCTGTAGTGGTAGATGGCTTCCTTGTTCCGACCCTGGTCCTTCAGGAAATTGGCGTAGTTGTAGTGAACCTTGGCATTGTGGGGCAGAGTTTGAACACCAGACCTAAAAATTAATACATTATAAGCAATGAGTCACAGAGAGTACTGTTTGGGAATGTTGTCAGTTTCTTCCAAGTTTTACTCACAGTTTCATGAACTTGCATTTGAAATGCCCATTGCATCCATCTAAGCCAAGTCTCCCAAAAGTTGTGGATGAGCTGAGTTACTAAACATGCTTCTGTGACAAACAATGGAGGCAAAAAAAAAAAAAAAAAAAAAAAAAAAACGGAGGCAACACACAGGCAACACAAACAATGGAGGCAACAACAAAAAACACAGCTGTCACGCACAACTAAACAAACATGCTAACTGCACATGAAACAGAGGTGGCAGGATTCTTCAGGGAACAGCCTTGCATGGTCAGGTTAACTCAGTTTTTTCCTTCCTTCCTTCACTTATAGCCTTCCACTTTTTTTTTGGCCATACCTACAGCAAGCAGAAGTTCTAGGGCCAGAAAGTTTGTGCCACAGCAACCCAAGCCTCAGAAACAATGCCAGATCCTTAACCCACTAAGCCACCAGGGAACTTCTAGCCTTCCTTTTTTTTAAAGACATTTCTTTGAGTCTTTATTTAATTATTTATTTTGGTCTTTTTAGGGCTGCAAACACAGCATATGGAAGTTCCCAGGCTAGGAATCAAGTTGGAGCTGCAGCTGCTGGCCTACACCACAGCCACGCAACGCCAAATCCTTAACTCATTGAGCGAGCCCAGCGATCGAACATGCAACCTCATGGTTCCTGGTCAGATTCATTTCCACAGTGCCACGACAGAAACTCCAACACTGAAGCTTTGAGGATGATAGAAGGAAGACAGACAGATGCCTGTCCTTTGTAACTGCCTTACAAACTCACCCTGCACAACTCAGGCAACTGATGCAGAGATAGGGCGCGGACCCGAGTAGTTTGCTTCCAGAGTCCCTGTTCCCTCCCCTGCCAGGAGGTGGTGGCAGGGGAATAACAAAGATAGATGGGTTTGGTGGCTTTTTGGAAAGAAAACTCTGGAACTTTGGGAGGGAATGAGAGAGAGGGGAAGGACAAAGGATAATCACCTAGTCTCTGGGCCACTGTACTTGAAACACACTACTTTTTTTAGGTTGACATATTTTCATGTAATATTTAATTTAAAGATAAGATTACTAGAGGAATGCCATATGAAGCTTTCAACCTGTTCGGGAAATATGTCAGGCTATTATAACCTTTGTCGAACTTTTGTTAAAATAACAGTCCCTCGATGTTATAAACCAATAAGAGAACTATTGGTAATTAAAAAAGAAACACATGTGCAAAGGAAAAAAAACAAACAAACTCAGCCCCTTGGGATGAGCAAAGATTGCCCCACTTAAAATCCACTAGCTGGGTGCTTGAGGAACTCGCCATAGGAGAAAACTTACAGGGAGTGTGGGAAGCTGGTGACCAACCCAAGGGCACCATCATCTCAAAGGAGCAGACTCCAACTTACACAGAGCTGCTTCTGCGATGTCAAATGCACACAGCAGGAGCTAGAATGTTTGCTGTGTGGGGAGTGGGGCTGGAAACAGATGGACTGTTCATAAATCTGTATCAAGAGCAGGTAGACTCCAGACCCTCTATCCCAGCATGAATTCAGGTGACTTTTTTCACTATTCTTTCCTCATGCCAGCGAACAGCAGGAGCCTTACGCTCTAGAAAAGCTAAATCAGAGAGATCCTGGACTCAGGAACAACAGGTGCAGAGGTCCAAGATGAAAGTAGGTATTCTGAACAATGGAATCTTTCAACCCTCACTGTACCTGTGTAAAAGCTCTGAATACTGGCAGCCAGGGCTGGACTCCAGGGAGGAGACTAGAGGAGTCTTCTCACTGGAAACTGACTGACCCAAGACAAAAGATTTACCAACACTGTCATTCAGGTGTTCCAGTGAAACCATCTATCTCCTTCAATTACCCTATGGCGAGGCTCACCCGCTGACACATAAAGCTAGAATTTTAATACAACACTTCAAATGGGCATTGTCCACAACACACAGGGGCACAGGAGCGGAACCAAGGTCAGAGCAATAGCTGCGGCTTTAAAAAAAAAAAAAATCCAATTTCTGTAGAAGAAAATGTCTGATTTTTCTGTCCAGAACTAAACAGTGCATGGTGCAGGCAGATTTGAAAGACTACTTTGATTTCAGTATGGATATAGCTGGCATACTTAATGGAATTGATCCTTCCCTCTGCGTGATTAGCTGGGTTTCACCCGAGAAATAGACAGTTCAGCCCGTGGAAACGTGACCTTGTTGAGACCAGGGTATTTTCAGTGATGACAAGAGGAAGTAATGATACCTCTAACAGGCAAGCAGATGTGGGTGGAGTCACTCAAGTCCCTAAGAACACACTGTTTTTGTCGCATTGTTTTTGACCTTTACATTCTATGAAATGTTTCTGCTCTGTTTTTCCAGTCTCTCATTTTGCAATGAACAGCTTGTAAAAAAAAGGAAGATAAACAACTGGCCAAAGGTAAAACTTTCCACGTGGTGCCAGCTGACCAGGTTGCTCCTGTTCCACAGGCCAGATTCCTCAGTTTGCTTTCAGGAAGCTGGGATTTAGGAGCCCAGCTGTCTTAGTGGGAACGTGCAGCTCCACATCTATTTATTCCACAAGGAAATGTGGGATTCATAAGTTATGGGGGCATATCCCAAACCCAATTAATAATAACAACAATGATTATGAATAAAAGTCTCCCTTTCTCAGAGTTTCCATTGTTGCTCAGTGGGTTAAGAACCCAACATAGTCCCCCATGATGATGCGGGTTTGATCCCTGGCCTCCCTCAGTGGGTTAAGAATCTGGTGTTGCTGTGAGCTGTGGGGTAGGTCGCAGATGTGGCTCAGATCCAGCATTGCTGTGGCTGTGGAGCAAGCCTGAAGCTGAGCTCTGACTCAAACCCTAGCCTGGGAACTTCTCTATATGCCACAGGTGTGGCCATAGGAAGACAATAGCCTCCCTTTCCACTCAGGATCTTAATTCATGCACTTTGCACTTCTCCCTCACATCTCTCATTTGCAAGAGACCTGAAAAATAACAGAGATATCAAGACACATCTATCAGACATCTCTACAAGCCTGGCATTACTGAAGCAACAGGCCAGGGGGACAATCCCTAAATTCCTCTTAGAAAACAGACATTAAAAAAAAAAAAAAAGAGTCGTGTTTAGCCTGAGGTTAATAGGAAAGGAAAGTAAGAAGAATGCGTGGTTATCCCAAACTGTGACCCTATTTAACCAAAAGCACACTCAGGATGGCCAGTACTTACAGAGGCTCATTCCCTTTTTTTTTTTTTTTTTTAATTACTTATTTATTTTTAAGACTGCACTTGCAGCATATGGAAGAGTTCCTGGGCCAGAGGTCAAATCAGAGATGCAGCTGTGACCTACACCACAGCCTGTGGCAGTGCCAAATCCTTAACCCACTGAGCAAGGCCAGGGATTGAACCCGCATCCTCAGGGGGACAACCTTGGGTCCTTAACCTGCTGAGCCACGACAGGAACCCCCAGAAAGCTTATTCTGAAACAAGTGCTAAGCAAAGCATCCATTTCCATGGCATATCTCCTTTCATCCTTCAATAACCTATCAGATGGGCAGTATCACTGTACCTCCCATATTGTAGATGAGGAAACAGAAGCTCAGAGAGATTAAGACCATTTTCTAAGGTTACAGACTGAGTGAGTAGTTGAGCAGAAATTTCAACCAAGACCAATAGATAGATTCATTCCTGAAATTGGTCAACATTAATGCTAAACCAAAAAGGTACCAGGAGATCTAGAAACATTAGAATTTGACTGTTACAGTGTCTATATTGCTGGTAAACTACTGCCTAGTGGGCTACAGACATATCAAGATATTTACCTCTTTACATAGGTGTCTTCAGCCTCTTTCCTAAGACAACAGCACAGTTGAGTCGCTGCAAAACAGTCTGTATGACCCACCAAGCCTCAAATATTTATGATCTGGCCTTTACAAAGGAATGTGCCATCCCTTGGTTTATGTTCTCTGCCTTGGGAGTTCTGCTTATCTCTCTGGCTCAGCAGTTCAGAGAGGAGGAAAGAGAAATGTGTTTCCTACATAGGGGAGGGGAATCCAGGCCATAAATTTTTAATTGGGTCTACAGGTCACTTAAATAGTTCATGAATGAGATTCTAAGAGATGCCAAAACAGATGAAAAAGAAAATATGCTGTCTCTGTCTTTCCAGGTATTTTGAAAATTTGATGGGCAGTGAGGGGAGGGGGTGTTCACCAAATTATATTATTTTGGTAATATTTACTGCAAATACATACAAGAGTCTGGGCTGTCAACTAGCCCAGTTGGAGTTGTTACCCCTTCCTCAGGTTAACTATTGCAATAATCTCTTGTTCTAAGAATTAAAAACAATGCACCTTGAGCTATGATTATGAACACCTTTCACTTTGTCTCCATCTTTGTCTCCCTCTGTTTCAACTGGGCTCAGCTTAAGTGAGAAAACAGAAAGCAAAAAATAGGTGTGGTGAAGTGTATGTATTCTTGGGTTAAATTTGGGTTCAACTCCTGACTCTTCCTTTCCACGGCTATTTTGACTTAAATACCCTACTCTCTCGTAGGTTCCTTTGCTTTTGGACATGAGGACTTTGCCAACAGAGTGCAAAGCCGTGAGGGGAACTTCTGTCTGTATCTCCTAAAAACACATCACTCAGTGGGTTCTTTTTCTGTGAGAGGAGACCTCAGCTGGAAACACTGGAACTTGCCTGAAATTTGGATTTTCTCTAACACAAAGGTGTGTCATAAAATAATCTGCAATGCTGTTCATAGTGTTGCCAAGCAACACAGCTCCCCCTAATTAGACAGGCCCTCATGAGACCATAGCTTAGGATGGTCATTGGGTTTTTTGTTTGGAACAGAGAAGAACACAGAAACAGGACCTCTGCCAAGGACATCGCCTTATCTAGAACTACTGTACCTTTCTCTTACTCAGCTGGCCAGCTCTTGGTTTTGGCCATTATGACTATTTAGGTTTTCCTCATCCTTCTCAGAGAACAGTCCTTGAAGGCTTGGTTGGTCCTAGTCACCTGCCTGCCTGTCCTGTTCTTGCTTCAGTCTACCTACCACCAGCTACATTATATTAAAACGTTCATGGGTCTGACTCCCGTCCAGACTTTCAGATCCTCTACAATCTACCCCCACTTCTCTCTCATATCCTAGAAAACAATGCAGAGCAGTAATTTAAAACCTTTACACAGTGCTTATCATACTGTCCTATGCATCTTTTACATATTCCTTTATCCTTCTAGTATACCCACAAGATAAACACTGTTCTTTAAAATTTGTTTAAAATTTTATTTATTTATTTAAATTTATTTTTTAATCAACATATAGTTGACTTACAATGATCTATTAGTTTCAGGTGAACAACAGTGATTCATGTATATATGTGTGTGTGTGTGTATATATCTCCATAAATCTATTTTACATATGTATTTATACATATACATATAAATCTATTTTTTTCAGATTCTTTTCCATTATAGGTTCTAACAAGATGTTGAATATAGTTCCCTGGGCTATAGAGTTGGTCCTTGTTGGTTATCCTTTTTTGTTTTTGGTTGTGCCTTTGGCATGTCAAAGTTCCCAGGCCAGGGATTAAACCCACACTACAGCAGTGACCCAGCTACTGCAGGGACGAGGCCAGATCCTCACCTTGTTATGCCATAAAAGAACTCCATCGACTTTATATGTAGCAGTGTGTATGTGTTAATCCCAAATCCCTAAATCATAAAATAAAGAAACTAAGGAGGCGGGTGGTGAAGTAACTCGCCCACGATCACACAGCTATTAAATGGGGAACCTGGCATAGAGCCGGAAGGTCTAACCTACAGATCCCACACCAGCCACTAATCCTATTTTGCCTCATCGATTTTGGACACATTTTCGACTAAGGATATACGAGAACATATAAACATCTGGTCAGGATGGAAAAGGAATATTCTTAAGGTCTCAGATTCTTAAACGTTTTCTCAAGACATAAATTATGATAAAGTTTTCTAAAAACTATTGATAGTTTTAATTTGCACCTTACACAAAATTCCCTTTGAACATCAAAGGTTTCTTAGGACACAAAGTCTCTTTACGCACACATGTGGAATGGTTGTGTTTTAGTAATCAACTGTACACTTTCTACATGCTTCCATCTAAAAAAACCCCAGGAGCCTCTGCATGCAAGGTCAATAAGCTTTTTGTTTTAGTTTTCCTTTAAAAAAAAAAAATTGCTGGCATCAGCTGTATAGCGTTTAGCACTAACTTGTTATCCTTGAGATAAATCACTGTCTGTCAAAAACCATCCCCAGAGTTTCTCTGACTAAGCAGTAAACATCTTTAGAAGACATAGCCACTCAACACCTTTATTCAAGGTAAGCATTTAACACAGGGCAGAATCATGTAAAAATTTCTCATAAGAGCACTGACTATTGAAAGTGAAGGGAAAAAATGAATTAAGCCAACAGAGACCAGAAGGAAGTTATATTACTGAACTTCCATGCCTCTGTGTTTACAGAATGACCTCAGCATTGGACAGGAAAAGGGAACAGGTCCATTGCGGTCTGTGAGAACTTCACTTTGGGCTGCAAGCAGCGGGGTAATGACAGGGACGGAATAGTATCAGAAGCTTAGAAGTGAAAAACAATTCATAGAAAAAAAATCTACAGAGCAACATGTCCCTGCGGTACCTACCGAAGTAATGATGGTCACAATGATGATGATAACAATAAATAAATAATAATGATAATAATAATAAACTAATGAGATGTGCATGCCAGACTACATTTTTTTCTATTAAAAAAAGTTAAATTGCTGGGAGTTCCCATCATGGTCAGGGGTTAAGGAACCACCTAACTAGGAACTATGAGGATGCGGGTCTGATCCCTGGCCTTGCTCAGTAGGTTAAGAATGTGGCATTGCAATGAGCTGTGGTGTGGCTCTCAGACACAGTTGGATCCTGTGTTGCTGTGGCTGTGGCGTAGGTTGGCAGCTATAGCTCTGTTTCAACCTGTAGCCTGGGAACCTCCATATGCCATGGTTGTGGTCCTCAAAAGGCAAAAGACAAAAGATTAAAAAAAAAAAAAAAGTTAAACTGCCAAATAGCAAAATCGGATATATTGTTTTAAAATAGTAGCAGAGTGCAGTGAACCTTGGTCTTATTTGTTCATTCATGCACTCATTCATTCATTCATTCCTAACAGCCCAAGTCTGTGCCCTCTTCCGGTGCTTGGGTTTCCCAGGGGTGATTCCCTTAGGCTGTGACATCTCAGTGGAAGCCCCAGGGGCTCTGCCTGCCCTAATTTCCCTGATGGAACTCAGAGGAGTTTCTTTGGCCAGTTCTGTCATCAGTACCCAGATGGGGACAAAAGGAAGGCATGTTACCTAAGCTCAGGCTCTGTCAGAGGACTTTGTTTTCTCAGGATGGTGATGTGAAGAGAGAGAAAACTGGGGTACATTTAGTCCTCCGTTCGGTGCCCTGCAGAGCAGGTGCTCTCAAGACAGACACACCTATTTCATGTCTGGTATCGGCCAGCTCCTCTCCTGCTCCCCAAAACCCTGTGCTTTCCTATGTTCCTCCCACATCTTCTCCTTTTGAAAAGTGATCCCAACTCTGTTTCAGTTGTCTGCCTCCAAAGAATAAGCACTGGGGACCAGTTGATCAGGGAACCAAATAGAAACCACACTGACAAAACTGGCCCACTGGGTCATAAGCAAGGACAAAGGCAGAAAAGACTGGGGACGCCTGGGAGACTAAGAAATAAATCTATTTTTTTCAGATTCCTTTCCATTATAGGAAAAGGTGGGTGGGTGACCAGGAGATGCCGAGCCAGAGAACCCAGGTGAAGGCCACCAGGGCTGTGGCATTAGTGAGACAAAAGAAACACAGCACGAAGAGCAACTCAAAGAATATTTATAGTTTATGATGTTTAGGGCTCTAAATTGACATCGTTATATTCAGAAACAGCTTCAATACTACATAAAAACCTATCCGGAGATAAAAACGTCTTTCACTTCCTTGTTCACAATTAATGTTCAACATAAAGCAACTAGATCATAGATCACAATTACAGAACATTAACATCCTTGAATATTCTCAAGAAAATGTACTGCATTTCTCTTCCTTCTTGCTGTGCACTCACTTTTCCCATTCTCTTGTCTGAACGATGAAATCAGACTTATTGATTCATTTTGTTTATGGCTGATTTTACCGCCCAGCTCACCAAGATAGTTTTTACCTCAATTTAGCACCCCCCAAACCTTCCCAGGAGCCTTATTTTCATTAATTCACAAACATTTCATCCTGTAAAATGTTTAATCCTATGTAAAAAAAAAAAAAAAAAAAAAAAACTAATGTTAAAACCCCAAATAACATTACACCTTCCATTTAAAACTTGACTAAAAAATGTTAATGGGTTCATAAATATTGCCAGGCCCACATGACCTCATTTGCTGGGGAACATATGGATACGTGAAATAAATGGGAAGACATGCACTTTTATCCGTCTAGTCATACCTGAATAGGGACTCTCTCGACAGCCAGATTTCATTCTGTTTCACGGTTTTCCAAGAGAAAAGCAAGAGCAGCAGTACGGTGGACACACTCAGGGTGGTGGCCCCACAGCGATTCAGCCACGTGCAGAGCTTGCTCAGTCCGTGCACGAAAAGGATGCAGTAGCCCATGCTGGAAAACAGAGTGGAGACGCAGGGTGACCTTGGGGGTGTGAAGGACACTCCTGAGCATTCCATCCCAAGCAAGTAACTTTATTTCTTTTTTTAAAGTATAGTTGATTTACACCGTTGTGTCAATTTCTGCTGTACAGCCTAGTGACCCAGGCATACCTATTTATATATTCTTTTTCTCATACGATCTTTCATCATGTTCTGTCCCAAGAGATTGGATATAGTTCTCTGTGCTATACAGTAGGACCTCATTGCTTATCCATTCTAAATGTAAATAGTTTGCATCTCCTACTCCCAAACTCCCAGTGCATCCCACTCCCTCCTCCCTCCTCCCCCCCCCCCCTTGGCAATCACAAGTCTATTCTCTATGTCTGTGAGTCTGTTTCATTTGCGCCATATTTTAGATTCCACATATAAGTGATATCATACAGTATTTGTGTTTCTGTTTCTGACTCACTTCAATTAGTATGAGAATCTCTAGTTCCATCCATGTTGCTTCAAAAGGCATTATTTTGTTCTTTTTTATGGCTGAGTAGCGTTCCATAATGTATATGGACATTTACGTTGTTTCCATGTCTTGGCTATAGTGCCGCAACGAACATAGGGGTACATGTATCTTTTTCAATGAAGTTTTGTCTAGATATATGCCCAGGATTGCCGGGTCATGTGGTAGTTCTCTATTTAGTTTTCTGAGGTACCTCCATACTGTTTTCCATAGTGGTTGTACCAATTTACACTCCCAAGATTTTAGGAGGTTTCTCTCTTCTCCATACCCTCTCCAGCATTTGCTACTTGTAGACTTTCTAATGATGGCCCTTCTGACTGGTGTCATCCTATGCACCTAACTTTCAAACAAAGCTTTATAGACAAACATAACCCCTCTGCATTTCCATGCCATGCTTGAAGGGACTCCACTAGTATCTCCACTAGTTCTCTGGCACGAGTGTGGAGAACAGGTTCATCTTGTAGAATCTTATTGCCCTGGGTTTCAGCAATTTAGGCATCAAGAAAAGTCTGTCATGTATTCTCTTGGGTCCTGACTGCACCCTCAGATCCCAGCTCCCTCAGATTCCTGACATTGTATAACCTATTGGCACCATGTGTTCAAATTTGGACCCTGAAGCTCTGTGAGACACAGTCCTCAGAGGATTCTCAAATTCCGAGAGAGATGCTCGTCAGCAAGGGCCAGTGATCTCTGTTTCCAGAAATGTGCCACCTGGTATGTCCCTACTTTGGCCAAAGTCCTTACGCAGAAGGAAAATCCACCCACAGGCCAAAGTCTGAGCCTCACCACTTGGAGTTCATCACAGACAAGCTGCATTGATGTGATTCTCTTGCTGATTCTGGACCAGCTTTCTCAACAGACATCAAGAATCTTTCATGTTATCTGAGTGGGGCTTTGGCACGGTGACATCACGTCTCTAAAAGTCTTTGGTGGGAGTTCCCGTTGTGGTGCAGCGGAAACAAATTTCACTCGTATCCATGAGGATGTGTGTTTGATCCCTGGCCTCACTCAGTGGGTCAGGGATCCGGCGTTGCTGTGAGCTGTAGTGTAGGTCGCAGACGTGGCTCGGATCCTGCGTCGCTGTCGTGCAGGCTGTCAGCTCTAGCTCTGATTTGACCTCTAGCCTGGGAACCTCCCTATGCCACAGGAGCAGCCCCAAAAAGCAAAAAAATAAAAAATAAAAGCCTCTGTCTTGGTGGATGGAAAGTGGTCCCTCACATGAATCTGTAGAGATGTTTCTTGCCTGCCAACTGGCCTCAGAAAAACATATAGTTTGGACTCCTCGTTTCTGTGTGCATTTTAGTCAAAACTCACTTTTTTCCAAAGATGATAAAACAAATTATTACAGAACATTTTGACAATGAAGCAAGTTTGTGTAGAGAAACCCTACATTGGTCAGACACTAATGCTATAAGAAGCCCCAAATTAATATAGCTCACTTACTTGTTCAATTATTTATTTGTTCTCTCTCTAGCATGTGAATGGCAGTATGCCGGACACTATAGACACGATTATGAGTAAAATACAGATTGGGGAGTTCCCTGGTGGTGCAGCGGGTTAAGGATCTGGCATTGTCACTGCTGTGGTTTGGGTTCAATCCCCGGCCTGGGAACTTCTGCATGCTGCAGGTGCAGCCAAAACAAAAAACAAAAGAACACAAATGAGGTGCCCCTATTCCAGGCACCAAGAACATAGCAGTGGACAAAATAGACATTCCTATTCTGGAACTCACAGGGATGGGAAAACAGCCATAAGCAAGTAAAACCCAGAGTAGGTCACATAGAGTATTACATATTAGGTGGAGAAAAATTAAGCAGGAAAGAGAAGGAGAGCATCCAGGATGGGGAGGAAGGTGAGCATTTCATATGAGTGGTCAGAGAAGGCTTCACTGAAAAGTAGAAAAATGTGGTGAAATGCAGGGGGTGTGCCCTGCAGGCACCCACGTCCGCAAGGCCAGCTCTATTCTTGCCCTGCCTTCATACAGCAGCATCACTGGGCGTTCCTCTGGGTTCAACAGGTTAAGGACTTGGCACTGTCACTGCTGCAGCTCAGGTCACTGCTGTGGCGCAGGTTCAATCCCTAGTCCAGGAACTTCCACATGCCTCAGGCATGGGCAAACAAAACAAAACAAAAAGTAGCATCACTGATGACAAACTTTTATCCAGCACATCTTACATGCCAAGCACATTCCCTACAGGAGCTCAGTTCACCATCACATCCATGGGGGTCACTATTAGTAGCAGTGAACTCATGAAGACACTGAAGAAGAGTGAACGGATTTGCTAAATTTAGTCACATAGCTTGTGCACAGTAGAGCAAAGACAAAAACCCAGGAATTCCAGATTCTAGAGCCCACATTCCATCTGCTGTCCTGACACAATGGGTTTTGATTTGACTAGCTGGTTCCTGTGTTCCTCACACCTAATCCCACAGCTTCACCTACTTCCTTCCCAGGCACTCCATTCATGAAATCTCAATGATCGTTTACTGTCTCCTGGTAGGAAACAGAGCTGCCATCTGCCAGAGCTGTGGGGAAGGAAACCTCTGGGATTCTAACAACTCCAGAGCAACAGCCGCCAAGGGGCCTAAGACAAGGATAACGAATAATAGCAACTAAAGTAATTGGTTATTTTATACATTTATAATTTTATTTCTTTCTTTTTTTTTTTTAGGGCTGCACCCATGGCATATGGAGGTTCCCAGGCTGGGGGTCTAATCGGAGCTGTAGCCATCAGGCTACACCACAGCCATAGCAACGTGGGATCTGAGCCACGTTGGTCTCGACCTACACCACAGCTCAGAGCAACGCCAGATCCTTAACCCATTGAGCAAGGCCAGGGATTGAACCCTCAACCTCATGGTTCCTAGGCGGATTTGTTTCCACTGTGCCATGACGGCAACTCCTATATGTTTATAATTTTATATGCTTATATATTTATTGAGTGTTTCCTATGTGTGGGGTGCTGTTAGGAGGCTTATATGGGCGAGTCCACAATATTTGTAGGGACTGGAACAAGGATAGTACAGGATTTAAATTTATCATCCACATTAAAAACTTAATCCTCAGTATCTTCCATTTCATAAATGAGGAAACTAAAGCTTAGAGGACTTAACTTGCCCACAGTTCCAAAAACTAGGAATAGACACAGAAGACTTGCAGCCCTTACACTATGCTATAATTAATTCAAGAGTTGGCAAACTTTTTCTGTAAGGGGCCAGAGAGTAAATTATTTCAGGCCATACAGCTCCTGTCCCTCCTACTCAAGTCCATCTTTGCAGCAGGAAAGCAGCCATCGACACTTATGTAAAGAATAGACGTGGCTGTGTTCCAGTGAAATGTATTTATAAAAACAGGCGGTGGGCCAGATTCCACTCCCAAGCCATAGCTGTTGAACCCTCTGAAGCCAAAGCAAAGGAGACTACCTTTCTTTGCACTCAGCACAGGCTTTGGGATCAAGCAATGGGATCATTTCTTTTTTCAAAAGTCCTTATATAGACATATGGTTTAAAGAAATGTTAAGCCATATAAAATAATCTCCATTTAGGCTTGCAAATTTCTTGGTGAATATCACATTCTTAGAAACTTGCACACATTATCAGAGATTAAGACGCCTCTCTATTATGACATGTCATCATCGTTCAACATCTGCTTTACTATAGATCTCAGCCACAGCAGGCAGAACTGCTTTCTTACTGTTCCTCTGGCAGGGTGTGTCCTCATTCTGAAAGTGGGACATCAAGCAAAGGAGAAACTACATAACTTTTCTGACCCCCAAGGAGATGAAATCAGACTCCAGTTTGGTCTCGTTAAGGAAAATCTGGGCTCTGACCAGAGACTGCCACACTTGACAGCATAAGAACCCATAGAACCAAGAATGGCTTAGCTCAGTACTGAGACGCATTTTCAAGTAGCCTAGAGAAGCACCACTACTCTCCCAAAGAAAGCCGCTAATTTCTCCCACACAGAGATGGTCTCTCCTTCATGGTGCGCAGTTAGCTCCAATCATGAATGTGATTTTATTGACAAGCTGTTCAGCTTGCAGTGCTTATCATAACTAAAGGAATTTGCATCTCTCCCTTACACTTTCATGATGCATCTCCAAAGGGAATTTAATAGGAAATGGGAATGAACAATGCTTGTGCTTTTGAATTAGAATTAAAATGTTTAAACCTATTGTTTGGGAATTTCATGAGCAATTCATCATCCTTTAAGCAGTACAGATGCACTTTCAAAACCTTGGCAGAAGCTGTTAAATGATAAAAGAACAACACTTCCCCTTCTTATTTACATCATCCTGGAAAGATGACCATTGTCCACCTTTGAGACAAGCATTTTACAACATCTGCTATGACTTCATTTTTTGTTTAATTACATGCAGCAAAGAGAATCTTTCTGCTCTTAAGTAGAACTGAAATCTAACCTTTTAACTTAATAAACTTAGACAACCCACTGAGAGTTTCCATAAATAGCATTAATGACACATTGTTCCTTTTTTTATGGCTGCACCTTTGGAATACGGAAGTTCCAGGGCTAGAGGTTGAATCAAAAGCTGCAGCAGCATCCTACTCCACAGCCATGGCAACACAGGATCTGAGCCACACCGTCCACCTATGCTGTAGCTTGCAACAAGGCCAGATCCTTAACCCACTGAGTGAGGCCAGGGATTGAACCCGCCTCCTCACAATGTTGGGTCCTTAACCTGTTGAGCCAAAACAACTCCCTCTTCCTATTTTATTATTCTAGAAAATTGCTAACTTTAGATAGTTTAAAGGAAACCTATCTCTAATTAACTTCATTCTGCTCTGCTGAATCCCTACCTGGAAAGTTATCTGACCTTAAGATCTTATTCTGGTCTCATGAAGGTTGACCCAAAATGTTTAAACAATAAAGCCCTGGAACCCAGAACCTAAAACAGCTGCTTGATGCTACCACACTGGAAGCACCAGGGAGCCAATGGCGGCTCCTTATATCAGATTGAACCTGGAAGCTTCCAGCATCTGTGAACCCAGACTTAATAGTGTCCCCATTTTTCTATCCAACATTTGATAGATGAGGAAATTTCCAAAAAGACTGAATGTATCTGGATGTGAGCATTTATTCATACTCCAGGAAAAAGGCACCTCTCGTGCATTTCCTTAGATCCCCATCCTCGGGGTGCTGCTGGGCCAGGTGTGAAAAGCTTCTTTATATTTACTTCTCCACGAAGAGATTTGTCCTCTTCTTTTCTCGGCATATCTATGGAACAACTGAGAGAAAAAAAATGCCTTTGCTTTCACCTTCTGAGAACCTGCCTAATTCTCTTTTACCTCTTTGAAGTTGAGATGCTTCCTCTCAACCCACTAGTTCACCCTTTCCCGTAGGAAGGCAGAGCTCTGGATCTAAAAAAAAAAAAAAAAAACCCATTTTCATCCCAATTCTGCCACTTGCTGGTTTGATGGCAAATTATGTATGTGTCCCCATTCTTATTTGTCTTAGTTGGTAAAAGGAAATAATTTTACACTGATCAGAATTCATGATATAGGAGTTCCCATTGTGGCATAGCAGAAACGAATCTAACTAGTATCCTTGAGGACATGGGTTCAATCCTTGGCCTCACTCAGTGGATCGGGGATCCAGCTTTTCCCGAGCTGTGAGCTGTGGTGTAGATCGCAGATGCGACTTGGATCACACGTTGCTGTGGCATAGGCCAGCAGCTGTAGTTCTGAATTCTGCCATCTCTCCTTCCATAAATCACCATATTCTAGAGTCGAGCATCTTCACTTTGTAGCAAAGGCATGAGGGATCATCCACCCATTGGTTCTGTCCCTCGTCTAGTCCCTGTGTGAATGCAGATCTGACTACATAGGCTGTGTCACGGGTCCAGTGTTCTTTAATTTTCCACATTACTCTCTAATGATGTATCTATTGTTCTGGGGATTATGAGAAAACACAAAGAAATGGTCATCCCAATTCTCAGGAGGGCAAACCAATCGGTTTCTAATAGAGGGGGTAAGGATACTGTAAGATTACTAAAATTTGATAAGAAGTCCCTAGTTTGAGATGTATTTCCTCGCGCAGAATCCAAGAGAAGAAAGAAATAGATTCATTAGTACTGTAAGGAGGTCTTTTTTCCCTATTCTTTAAAATTACAGGTGACTTACCATGTTGTGCCAATTTCTGCTGTACAACAAACTGATCTAGTCATACATATATATACATTCCCTTTTTTATACTATCTTCTGTCATGGTCTATCCCAAAAGCCTGGATATAGTTTCCTGTGCTGTACAGTAGGACCTCATTGCTTACCCATTCTAAATGCAAGAGTCTGCATCCACTCCCTCCCCCCTTCCCCTTGGCAACAACAAATCTGTTCTCTCTGTGAGTCGGTTTCTGTTTTGTAGATAGGTTCATTTGTGCCATATTTTAGATTCCACATAAGTGATACCATATGGTATTTGTCTTTCTCTTTCTGAGTTATATCACTTAGTATGGGAATCTCTAGTTGCATCTATGTTGCTGCCAATGGCATTATGTAGTTCATTTTTATGGCTGAGTAGTATTCCATTGTGTATATGTACCACATCCTAATCCAATCATCTGTCCGTGGGCATTTAAGTTGTCTCCATGTCTTGGCTATTGTGAATAGTGCTGCTATGAACGTAAGGGTACATGTATCTTTTTGAATTGTACTTTACCACAAGAGGTCTTAATGGAAGGGAGGTTGAAACAGCAACACTTAAATCCACTCTCATCCTCCAGGCAAGGATATAGACAACCATGCAGGACACTTGGTCTGACAACCACACTTCAGTCTCTCTTCCACCCCCAGAGGCACATTTCACAACCTCCTCCAATATTGTGTTTCAGAATGCTAGGCTGCTATGCTAGGGTGTTCACTTTTTAGAAAATTGAGATATGTGACATATCGCATTATATTAGTTTCATGTGTACAACATCATGATATGTTTTTATATATTGCATATTGATCACCACAATAAGTCTAGTTAACATTCATCACCTCACATAGTTACACAATTTTTTTTCTCTTCTGATAAGAACTTCTAAGGTCTACTATCTTAGCAACTTTCAAACATACAATACAGTATAATTAACTAGAGTCACCATGCTGTGCATTACATCACCAGGACTTATTTAATTTATAACTAGAAGTTTGTGCCTTTTGACCCCCTTCACCCATTTTGCCCACCCCTTACCCCCTGACTCTGCCAACCGACAATCTGTTACTCTGTGTCTATGAGCTCAGGTTTTTATTAGGGTTGTTTACTTTTGAGCACATGAGGTTAGAAAAGAAACAAAGAGGTCTGTGGAACCAGAGGAGGAGGAAAAAGGGGCTGGGAAAGGAGAGGCCTAGACTAGGTTGCTTTGATTTCCTTTGACTTTGATTCACCCAGTCTCCTCATCTGCACAGGGTAGACTGAAATAATGACTTGCAATTATCTCACTTAGCTTACAATACCCTGCACATATATGATTCCACTTACTCTCATCTGAATCCAAAGTTCACTCCCCAAATTTTACTTTCAAATCCTGGTTTCCAAGACATTTGCTATAACCACGTAGGACTCAGACAGAAACATTCATCTTTTATAACCAGTAGGGTTCCATGATACTAAGGCCATGATTCCAGCCTAGTAAATACTTGTTCAAACTTACCCTCATTTTGTGCCATTGACCAAGCACAACTAACTGAGCACAACAGGTTGGCCAACTGATCTTCAGCCCATGAGCGCCCTGACCTACTCCTCAGTTCACTCACTTATTCTCACCATCACTCTGCATTATACTTGTCATCAACAAGCTTATGCTTTATAACACATTCAATTGAGTCCTTCAGCAAAATCCTACTGCTTCCTTCCTGGTCAAGACCTTCACACAGCACTCACCCCCATGAGACTTTGGTGATTGGCTACCAAGTCCAGTGTAGTGCCAGGAGCCTCCCTACCTGGGCACTGCCCTGGAGAGTAGCCCTCACTGGACAAGGTCTACCTTCCTAGATCTCATCCCTCTTCTGAGTTTACGTTTCCAGGGTCTGGATGGAACAGTTCATGCTGGCACAGCAGGAGCAGAGAGACGAACACATGGAATCAAGTCTTCCTATGAACCCCACGATATTCTTTTTGTTCGTCTTTTTAGGGCTCCACCCATGGCATATAGAAATTCCCAGGATAGGGGTCTAATCAGAACTACAGCTGCCAGCCTACACCACAGCCACAGCAACCCAGATCTGAGTCACGTCTCTGACCTACATCACATATCATGGCAACACCAGATCCTTAACCCACTGAGCAAAGCCAGGGATCAAAACTGTGTCCTCATGGATCCATATGGATCCTCAGCATCTCTTCTGCTGAGTCACGATGGGAGCTCCATCCATGGTATCCTGAAGAACAACTTTAATCAACTTATGAAACCCCCATGTAGGAAGACAGAGGGACTCAACGCACTGGACTCGTGAGCAATCTTACTTGTGCTCTGAGCCCCACTTGAGATAGAAGGCTTCAGTACAATTCCAAGCCTCTCCCCACAACTTGATGTGTTACACAGACTTCTTGAACCTGTCCACATGGACTGCAACCTCTCTTAATAAGCTGCCTGCACCATCACCCCTTGAACAGGTAGATCTGCCATTGCTCTTGCCCCACCCCCAGGGTGAGGCTCCTATTTCCTCCAGGCACATGCTCCTGATTGCTGCTTGCTCATGTGGACTTCTAAGCAACACATGTTCTTGCAGCTCAGGAAGACACCCCATCATTCTACAGAGATCTCCCCATACCAACACTCCCGGGACCGTCCCCTTGCCTACTGCCTGGCCTTTCAGAGAGCCTGTCCTGGCAGCTGGACTTCCTCCTCTTCTGGTCTCCCCCCAGGAGACACATCTCCCTTCCTCTCCCTGGTCCATTGTGCTGCAACTGAGCAAACACAAGTGGTTCCATTCTAATGTATGACAAATCTGTGTTTCAAATCTTAAGGTAAGAAAATTCACTCTTTCCACAAGGTTATTCAAAGTCACAAAAGAGGAGAGCTTAGGGATCATGCTGTTTTTAGATTTCTCAAACCAGCAAAATGTCTAAAGAGGAAGGGTGTTAGATGGGGGTGGAGGAACCAATGAAAGGTTATATATCCCCTCCTGCACTCATTGTTTTGCAAAAGAAAGGATATTTTAATAACAAAAATACAGGAAACATAGAATTTCATAATTTTTTTTTTTTTAATGGCTACACCTGCAGCACACATAAGTTCCCAGGCTAAGGGTCAAATCAGAGTTGCTGGCAAGGAATTGAACCTGCATCCTCACAGTCACTCTTTTGAGTTCTTAACCCAAAAAATCCACAATGGGTAATTTCATAATTTTTTAAATGCATAGATTTAACTTGATGAAAAACTCATCATACTATCTTCCTTTCTCCTTTCACCCCCAATTTGGTCATAGGCAAATCTGGCATGAAAATCTAAGTGGCATTTGGGACCTACTGTGCAAGGCCAGCACCCAGGTTTTACAGAGAGGAAAGTGATTCCCCCAGGATGGCCAGACAGAGCAGGGCAGACCAGGCTGTGTTGATCCCCAGGTCAGGCTTCCTTCTCCTGGATTTGCTAAGGTAAGGTTTGGTTGATATCAAATTAATCCTGTTGATTTTAATAGTTGGCAAAACTTTGATTTACTCTCAAATAATCCTCATTCTCTTCCAGCAACTCTGCAGAAGCATATATGTGGCGCATCAGAAGGGGTCCCCGATGTCAGAAAACAAGAGTAATGTTCCTTTAGAGGTGACGTTTCTCATTTTGCATCTCGAGAAATAAATACTGCAGTACTATTTCAACAGCAGCCCATGTGAGATGAACAATTCCATTTAGCATTAGCAGGTGTGATTTGAAGCTATTTCTCAAAATTGAAAATGGAAACCAGTCAACTTTTTTCCCATTTTTCTATGTCTGATGTGTCCATTCACTTAGGAACTAGAAAATCCAAATGGCATCCTTTCTGAGTAGGACAATTTAAAATTTTTCTTTCTCCCTCAAACACGTTATCTAACTTCTTCTGCGGGCTCAGCTCCTCTTGATCAGTTCTATCCATAATATTGCCTCTGACTTCATTTACTGTCTCTTCTCTTCCCCACTCCATTCATTCATGTTTTCTTAAAGTAGCTTAGGAATTTGCTCTTTGGCCCTAAAGTGAATAAATTACGCTTAATCAGGCATGTGAAAAGGTATCTGATCACATTCTATGACTTTGAGAGCTCTGGATAACTATTTCTGCTTCATCAATTCTAGGAAATTTTAGTCCTTTGAAGCATTCTAATGTGGTTTTTATAAAATACAAAAAAGTAGCCATTAAATGATATGCTTCTCTTGAGATAAGAATAAGAGATCAAAACTTCTGTGAAAGAATGATTTAAGCCCCAAACTCTCCTGCCTGTTCAAAAAGGACTTCCATAAAATTGGCATTTATCACCAGAAAAAAAGATTATTCCAATTTCTTTTGGTGGTAAAGCTCTGACCCTAAAGCCATGATGCGCTAAAGAGACAACCCATTTCTGTCCCTTTTATCCCCAGATTTCAAAATGCCAAGCAAGAGGAAGGTGATATTTGGGGTCTTTTCTAGGTGAGGATGGAACGAGAACAGAAGCCAGAAGATCTAAGTGGGTTGTTCATTGTTAGGCAGAAAGGCAGAGGATGAAAACGCACTGTTGGTCCAACACATTCTGAACTTTTCTTATAAAAAATGGCCAAACCAGCCCCTGGGGGTTGCTGGGACTCACCTGGATGTCAGTAAGGATGGAAAAGATTTCTGTGGTGTTCATGGATGGGATCCTAAGGCTGGGGTTTAGTTCCTTAATGTGAACATCTAATGAGTAGGAAGAACACCTGCCAACCAAGCTTTTTATTTCATTTTCCTACCATTTGCTAAAGTTTTTGAGACAACATAGAATGAAGATGATGATCTGTGTTTTCAGGAAAGCCACCAAGTACACTGTACACGTTTTCCTAAGCATCTGGGTACAATGCTGAGGGGAAATGGTTCTTTTTTGTCAAGGTCAATAATGGTAGGAAAGCCATGCAGAGAAGTCCCACATATATAAAGGAGCTGGGATGCATTCTTCAGCATCATGGAAGTCAGCAGGTTTATAAAATGCCCTGGGCATCACCTGATGCACTGGCACCTTCCAAAGGATGGATTCTGCAGCACCTGCAACATTCACTGTAACCCTGAGGAAGATTTCAGCAGCCCCTCACCCGACAGTCTACCATCATCCACTGAGACAGGGGCGGTTAGTCTCCTCTGCTGGGCAAAGTCTTTTTCAGAGAACGTCCCCATTTTAATGAAAACTGTCAACACTGATAAACTGGCTCCAATGAAGTTATTCAAAACTCTCTAGGAGCTCCCGTCGTGGCGCAGTGGTTAACGAATCCGACTAGGAACCATGAGGTTGCGGGTTCGGTCCCTGCCCTTGCTCAGTGGGTTAACGATCCGGCGTTGCCGTGAGCTGTGGTGTAGGTTGCAGACGCGGCTCGGATTCTGCGTTGCTGTGGCTCTGGCGTAGGCCGGAGACTACAGCTCCGATTGGACCCCTAGCCTGGGAACCTCCATATGCCACGGGAGCAGCCCAAGAAATAGCAAAAAGACCAAAAAAAAAAAAAAAAAAAAAAACTCTCTAACGCCATGGCACGGAAGTTTTTCCACGGAGGTTTTGATTTCTTACTCAGCTGCCCAATGTTCGATAACAATGGAATTCAGTGCCATAAGTAAGGCAGCTCCCTGGTGGTGCTAGTTACAACAATGACCTTGAAGGAAGACTGGAGTTCATGAGTGCTAACAATATCTCTTTCAAAAACTCCTGCTGCTTCCTCCCATCCCAGGCTTCCAAAATGTAACTCTCAGGTTTGTGCTCAGAGTTGCGTACCCGGCCTAGTGACCCACCCTCTTCATCAGCCTCCAGGACCATCTCTAGGGGCCAGGACACCTCTATCTTCCCATCACATGGCCTTGGCATCTGCCAAGACTACAGTTCTGGAAGAGGAAGGAAGCCTGGCTGGGCACAGTGATGATATGGATACAAAACCAGGAGATACTGAGCAGGAAAGAGAAACCCTTAGAAAAGGATGACTGGGCATCAACACTCCAAGGCATAGATGGGGGAACTTGGAGAGAAAAGGACAATCATCTTTTTCACGAAGACCAGTTTCCTGAAACTGAGTTCAAATGACTCTGCATCAAGTTTGCCAAATGCAGCAAAATCCAAATCAGTTCTGAGAGGCAGGTATCTACACTTGGTCATACTGATGTTTTCTTTAGATTTCCAACTTTTATTTTAATCCAGATCAGTTTATTCCCCCCAATAGGTAGGGGCATGACTTTATTTTGGAGAAAAGAAATGGAGACAGAGAAAGGACAATTTCAGACATGGCAGCACAGGAAGAGCCAGAGCTGGCATGATTCTGGGAGTGTTTGGAGGATATACCCACTTGGGTGAAAGAAACCCCTTACTTACTTACTTTATTTGTTTATTTATTTAATGGCTACACCTTCAGCGTATGGAAATTCCCAGGCCAAGGGTCAAATCAGAGCTGCAGCTGCAAGGCTGAAGCCACAGCTACAGCAACAACAGACCTGAGGCACATCTGTGAATATGCCACAGCGTGAGACAATGCCAGATCCTTAATCCACTGAGCAAGTACAGGGATCAAACCTGAAATCCTCACAGAGACTATGTCACATTCTTAACCTACTGAGCCACAGCAGGAACTCCTAAAACCTATTGCTTTTTTTTTTTGGTCTTTTTAGGGCCACACCCACAGCATATGGGGGTTTCCAAGCTAGGGGTCAAATCAGAGCTGCAGCTGCTGGCCTATAGCAACACCAGATTCAAGCCATGTCTGTGACCTACACCACAATGCAAGATCCTTAACCCACTGAGCAAGGCCAGGGATCCAACCCACGTCCTCATGGATACTAGTCAGGTTTGTTACCACTGAGCCACAATGGGAAATCCTGAAACTTCTTACTTTATTTAAGACAACCATCACAAATGGTTGATGACATTACAGGTTTCTATGTTTATTTAAGGGTCTTCTGTAAGAATGAAATTTTAACCTCTTGCTTAATATTCCAGCCTTTAATTTTCTCAAAGATTGTTCTCTTGTATTCAGATTAGAAAAGGTCACCGCACATGCACCCAGAACACCAACTCCTAAGGACTCAGATGCTAGGACTTTTGGAAATATCAAGCATTGATTTCCAAATGGAGTTGAGCTGCAAGTACTTTACAGTCAGACTTTCTTCTTTTTCAATTGAAAAGAATACTAAAATGTTACTATAAGAGAAGCAATGTAACCTGGAAAGGTACCAGACCTGTCAATCCCAAGAATCTGTATTCTACTGCTTGGCAACTTAATAGCTACGTCACACAAGCAACATATTTAACTTCTCAGAGGCCAGGCATTCTTTTTGCAAAGCAGGTATCTGCTTCCTCAAGAAGATGGTATCAGCAAAGTAACACTTGACATATATATTTTTTCTTTTTAGGGCCTCATCTGCAGTATATGGAAGTTCCTCGGCTAGGGGTCAAATTGGAGCTACAGCTGCCGGCCTAAAGCACAGCCATAGCAACACCAGATCTGAGCCTCATATTCAACCAATGCTGCAGCTGGCAGCAACACTGGATCTTTAACCCACTGAGTGAGGCCAGGGATCAAATTCACATCCTCAAGGACTCTGTGTCAGGTTCTTATCCCATTGAGCCACAATGGGAACTCCAACACTTAATTTTTATTGAACATGTACAATACAAAACACTTTATATATATTTTTGTAAGAGATCATCTCAGGAGTTCCCATTGTGGCTCAGTGGGTTAGAAACCCGACCAGTATCCATGAGGATGTAGGTTGGATCCCTGGCCTCGCTCAGTGGGTTAAGGATCTGGTGTTGTCCTGGCTGTGGCATAGACTGGCAGCTGCAGCTCTGATCTGACCTTTTACACAGAGGATGAGACAGGCTTGGGGACACTTCACTCATGTCACACTCTGCAGGAACAGGCCATGAACCACCACACACGGCATGAATTAAAGGATAAAATAAATACTACATTCCTAGTATAGTGACTGACATATAATAAAGGTTTAATAAAAGCTTTGATACAATTAATGTTTACTGAGTATGATATTATTTTTAAAAAAATACGGGAGTTCCCGTCATGGTGCAGCGGAAACGAATCCGACTAGGAACCCTGAGGTTGCAGGCTTGATCCCTGGCCTTGCTCAGTGGGTTAAGGATCTGGCGGCATTGCCATGAGCTATGGTGCAGGTCACAGATGCAGCTCAGACACCACGTTGCTGTGGCTCTGGTGTAGGGTGGCAGCTGTAACTCCGATTGGACCCCTAGCCTGGGAACCTCCCTATGCCTCAGGTTCGGCCCTAAAAAGACAAAAACAAAACAAAACAAAACAAAAAAGAATATCTGGACCCATTAAATGTTTAGAGGAATGATGCCACTGTATTTTTTAATCAGCAGTTAATAAACTCTTTGAGGGAACAAACAGATTCTCTTATTTTGGCAGCTGCAGATGCTGGTAGAACATGCCGGGATAGGTATGCTATCTATATGCATTAAGTGAAGAACAAATGCAAATTCCACTGGAATCATGACTACTACAGACAAAACTTGACTCAAGCCACTTTTGGCTGCTTTAAGAAAAAACACATCTAGGACTGATATTGAGGTCATCCTTTGCTCTCCTGTTTTCCTTATACTGGCAAATCCTCCAAAGCCTGTTATCCTAAGGCAATACAGGATGCAAAGAAATGGTGTTATATTTTAGTTCCTAGTAAATAGCTTTTATCAAGAAATAACCTCCTTCCCAAATTGTGCTCTACACACAAAGAAAATTAAGGGCCACCTTCTCCTTGACTAAGTCAAAACAAGATGCTGAAAAGTCTTAAAAAAGCTATCAGGTATTTTTTTTTTTGTTTGAGGCAGAGAGGGAGGGAATCAAAGGTCATGACATTCATTTCTAATTATATGCATTTAGAAATTTCAAACTCAAAATCCATAAATGAAATTAAATTTTATTCTTTAATACCTAACTTTATTTGAATTAAACTTAAAAGTTACTCAATATGAATAAATAAAAATGAATGATTTGGGAGTTCCCATTGTGGCTAGAGGGTTAAAAATTGACAATATCCATGAGGAGGGGGGTTCCATCCCTGGCCTCAATCAGTGGGTTAAGGATCTAGCATTGCCATGAGTTGTGGTATAGGTGGCAGACACAGCTCAGATTCTGCATTGCTATGGCTGTGGCATAAGCCCGGCAGTGCAGCTCTGATTCCACCCCTAGCCAGGGGACTTCCATATGATGTGGGTGAGGCCCTAAAAAGCAAAAAAAAAAAAAAAAAAAAAAGATTTCCCTGTAATATATTGGGTTTTTTTTTTTTGTATTTACTTTATTGCTTTTTAGAAAGGCTCATTCTTATGTATAATTCGTAAAATTACTTTATTTTAGGAAGTTAATAAAATTTTGAGAATAAAAAAGCATAAGTGAAAAAAAAAAAGCTTCATGTACTGCTCAAGGTCACACAACAGATAAATGGCAGAAGCATTTCAGGGACATTTCCAAGCATCTGAAAAGAAACATGGCCTTGGAATGCTGACATTTGAATAAGACAAGAGAACAGACAAGCTTCAGCACAGTTCAAATATTCAGAGCTAAGTCGCATTATGTAATCATACATGTCTGAATGCCCTTTATAATTTTTAACCATTTTTTTTCCTCAAGGACAAGTTTCCTTGAGATTGTTCCCATTTTTAAATTAAAGAACAAAGAGAGACAGAGAAGATAGAAGTTAATTAAAATCATGCTACTTAACATGGTCAATAATTTTTATGTATATCAACAAATAGTGCTAGAAAGTTATTATAATTATGTTTAATAAACACAGACTCTTGGACAAAGAAATCACAGTAAATGATCGCTGCTAAAATCCTGAATATACCCCAGTCCATATTACACATGGAGTTGTCTCAATTTCACCAGGAGGTAAACGCTGTAAACCTCCAACCTCCTCGGGGACTGTTTCTAAAGCTGGGGTAATAAACACCTTAGCTCCACAAGGATCTAACTGTCATACACGCAAAGCATGGACTCTCTGGAGCCATTGCATTGGTGAGAAAGGCAGATCTCCTAAAGAGGAAAACGCCACATTCCCTATAAATAAAAGTCCAGAACCAGATGGCTTCCCAGGTGAACTCTACCAAACACACAAAGAGGAACTTGTAACCAGCCTCCTTAAACTTTTTTACAAGGTTGAAGAAGAAGGGACACTCCCAAAGACATTCTATGATGCCACCATCACCCTAATTCCAAAACCAGACAAAGATACCACCAAAAAAGAGAACCATAGGCCAATAACTTTGATGAATATAGACACAAAAATTCTCAACAAAATTTTATCTAAGTGAATCCAACAACATATAAAAAAGATCATACACTACGACCAGGTGGGATTCATCCTAGGTTCACAAGGATGGTTCAACATACGCAAATCAATCAATGTCATACACCACATTAACAAAAAAAAAAGTCAAAAACCACATGATAATCTCAGTAGATGCAGAAAAAGCATCTGACAAAGTCCAATACCCACTCATGATCAAAACGCTCACCAAAGTGGGTATAGAGGGAACATACCTTAACATAATTAGAGCCATTTATGACAAACGCACAGCAAATATAATACTCAATGGAGAAAAGTTGAAAGCTTTCCCTCTAAAATCTGGAACAAGGCAAGGATGCCCACTCTCACCACCGCTATTCAACATAGTACTGGAGTCATAGCCACAGCAATCAGACAAACAAAAGAAATTAAAGGCATCCAAATAGGAAGAAAAGAGATAAAATTGTCACTATATGCAGATGACATGATACTATACATAGAAAACCCTAAGGACTCAACCCAAAAACGACTTGAACTGATCAACAAATTCAGCAAAGTAGCAGGATATAAGATTAACATTCAGAAATCAGTTGCATTTCTGTATACTAACAATGAAATAGTAGAAAAGGAATACAAAAATACAATACCTTTGAAAATTGCACCCCAAAAAATCAAATACCTGGGAATACACCTGATCAAGGAGGTAAAGGACTTATATGCTGAGAACTATAAAACATTAATCAAGGAAATAAAAGATGTAAAGAAATGGAAAGATATCCCATGCTCCTGGGTTGGAAAAATTAATATTGTAAAAATGGCCATACTGCCCAAAGCAATCTATGGAGTCAATTCAATTCCTATCAAATTGCCCATGACATTTTTCACAGAACTAGAACAAACAATCCAAAAACTTATATGGAACCACAAAAGACCCAGAATTGCCAAAGTAATTCTAAGGAACAAAAACCAAGCAGGAGGCATCTCTCTCCCAGACATCAGGCAATATTACAAAGCCACAGTCATCAAGACAGCATGGTACTGGTACCAAAACAGACAGACAGACCAATGGAACAGAATAGAGAACCCAGAAATAAACCCAGGCACCTATGGTCAATTAATCTTTGACAAAGGAGACAAGAACATAAAATGGGAAAAGACAGACTTTTCAGCAAGTATTGATGGGACATCTGGACAGCTATATGCAAATCAATGAAACTAGAACACACTCTCACACCATGCACAAAAGCAAACTCAAAATGGCTGAAAGACTTAAATTTAAGACAAGACACCATCAAACTCCTGGAAGAGAACATAGGCAAAACATTCTCTGACATCAACCTTATGAATATTTTCTCAGGTCAGTCTCCCAAAGCAACAGAAATAAGAGCAAACATAAACCAATGGGACCTAATCAAACTGACAAGCTTTTGTACAGCAAAGGAAACCAAAAAGAAACCAAAAAGACAACTTACAGAGTGGGAGAAAATAGTTTCAAATGATGCAATGGACAAGGGCCTAATCTCTAGAATACATAAGCAATTTATACAACTCAACAGCAGAAAGGCCAATAATCCAATTGAAAAATGGGCAAAAGACCTGAATAGACATTTCTCCAAGGAAAATGTACAGACGGCCACAACTGCTCAACATCACTGATTATTAGAGAAATGCAAATCAAATTTACCACAAGATACCACCTCACACCATTCAGAATGGCCATCATTAATAAGTCCACAAATAACAAATGCTGGAGGGGTCGTGGAGAAAAGGGAACCCTCCTGCACTGTTGGTGGGAATGTAAGCTGGTACAACCGCTATGGAGAACAGTATGGAGGTATCTTAGAAAACTCTACATAGCATGACCATATGACCCAGCAACCCCACTCTTAAGTATATATCCGTACAAAACTTTCCCTAAAAAAGACACGTGCATCCGCATGTTCATTGCAGCACTATTCACAATAGCCAAGACATGGAAACAACCCAAATGTCCATCGACAGATGAATGGATTAAGAAGATGTGGTATATATACACAATGGAATACTACTCAGCCATAAAAAAGAACGAAATAATGCCATTTGCAGCAACATGGATGGAACTAGAGACTCTCATCCTGAGTGAAGTCAGAAAGAGAAAGCCAAATAGCATATGATATCACTTATATCGGAATCTAATATACAGCACAAAGGAACCTTTCCACAGAAAAGAAAATCATGGACTTGCAGAATAGACTTGTGGTTGCTAAAGGGTACGGGGAGAGAGTGGGGTGGATTGGGAGCTTGGGGTTAATAGACGCAAACTATTTCCTTTGGGATGGATTAGCAATGAGACCCTGCTGTGTAGCCCTGGGAACTATATCTAGTCATACTTATGATGGAGTCTGATAACATGAGAAAATAGAATGTGTATAACTGGATCACCATGCTGTACAGTAGAAAAAAAATTGTATTTGGAAAATAACAATTAAAAAAGTAAAATAAAATAATATGATCCTTGGGGAAAAAAAAGAAAAAAAGCAGATCAGGAGGAGTAATTACCTGGGCATGTAAAGGACTCTCTCGGCCACCACGAAACCCACCCTGAAGAAGAGGTTGCTGGCTGGGATGAACGGGAAAACCAGGAACAACAAGCCCATCAAAACTTCCCTGTGCTCCAGTCTCTGAAACACACAATAGTGGAGGGCAAATTAATCTGGGTTTAATTCCACTTCAGTCAGCATTTAACCATCTCTTTCATTTTCAGGTTCTCATTGAAGGAATGAATAAATCAGGCCAGTGCAAACCCTTTGATCAATGTGCTGAATTCAGTGCAGAAAACCCTCAGGCTAAAACCTCTGGCTTGTGGAAATATTCACATGTACCCCTGACACACATTTGCCTCCCAGAAACACTGGCTATTTCCAGAACACGATCAGTGGCTATTACTTTTTGCTGGCCCTACAGCAACCCTACTCTTGGTCTGGCCCTTTTCCAAACCCTTGTGTCCCCAGGAAACTCTTTCCAGGGAGCTAAGCCTCTGGGAAGGATCAAGCTCCCTAAGGCATCAAGGAGACATTGTCCTCTCACGTTAAAAACAAAGCAAACAGAAAAACAAGCAAACAAACAAAAAAGAACCCCACACAGAGACCACCAGGAGAGGCAAAGCTTAGCATGAACGGAATTAAGTGCAAATGGTGAAATCTGGGGGGCCAGTGAGGGAGCTCATTTGAGCAGAGTGTTTTTAGCCTCTTTCAAATTAAATCAGTAAGCAAGTATTTATTCCATAAAAATTTCTGAAATTAAAATTCATTACAATAGTCCATTAAGCTGAAAAAAATCCTTCTCTTATATTGTATATATCTCTTGTATCATATACATTAATTTGTAAAGATTTTTGTCACGTAATTCACATCAAAATTTTCTACTTATCACAATAGTATGTTGTAATGGGCACTGTAAAAAGCAGTTTCTATTTCCAAATGGAAACATTTGAAGGGAAGCCTATTTAAAACAAACCATAATGTACAGAACAGCATTATTTTTTCTTTTTAAAACAAGTTTAAGAAGAAACCCAAATAGAACTTTCCATACTACAGTTTTAAATGTTTCTTATAAACATCATCTATTTAATAATTATAAAAGACTAAACAAAGGAATTTCAGAAATATAAATAAGACTCCCTAATACAAACTATTAAAACTTTAAGTAGACAAAGTAAAGGATTTTAAACATCTTCAGACATCTGTCACCTGGATTTTATTAAAATCTTTGCTTTGGTGACCACAACATATTGAGTATTAAGATTTCTGAGAGCAATTCCAAATAACCAAATGTGATTAGGACAATTTCCCTTAAACAATTAATGGTTCTGTTAGTAATGATCTCATTTTTTACCTAAAGTAATCATACCCTTTAGATGAAAGAAAAAGCAGGGGAAAAAAAACACAAAAAAAACAAGTATAACAAGCATAACAAGTCTTCAACTCAAATGGATGCAATAATGCTATACTTTCTATGACCCATTTATTTATTTATTTATTTGGCTCTTTGCCTTTTCTAGGGCGGCTCCCGCGGCATATGGAGGTTCCCAGGCTAGGGGTCAAATTGGAGCTGTAGCCGCTGGCCTACGCCAGAGTCACAGCAACGCAGGATCTGAGCCTCATCTGCAACCTACACCACAGCTCACGGCAATGCCGGATTCTTAACCCACTGAGCAAGGCCAGGGATCGAACCCGAAACCTCGTGGTTCCTAGTTGGATTCGTTAACCACTGAGCTAGGATGGGAACTCCTCTATGACCCATTTAAACTGAGGGAAAAAAACAGGTGCAAAGTGGCAAGTTCATTATATTTAAAAGTTGCAAGCTATCTTTGTAATTCTTTGCGTTTACAAAGTATATTTCAGTTCAAGAACTTAAAGTTTACATAATATTAAAGAGAATAAATACCTTCATAAGAACCCTGTGATATCAATTTCTTGCTAAAATTAAAAATAAATCCTCGAGAATGAGTGTCTTATCAGATGTTCCTCATGAACTCTGAGCTTATTACTGAGTACGGGGTTGATGTTCTCTTTACATGCATGCTTATTTTTCAGAAATAATTGAATGCTTCTTGCAACTCTTTTCAAAAGCTTATATATTTTTTACAAAAGTATTCACATATCTTCCTACAGAAATTTCTAAAGAGAATTTAATAGATTCTATTTATTAATCCTATAGAATTAAGAAGAATGGGGTATAAACAGAACTCCAATTGGGCTGTGAATCCACGTCCCTGGAACTTTTTTTTTTTTTCCAATAAGCTGCCTCCCCGCCCTTCACTGTGGTTATTCAAGAGCAGCCCTCACTGCAGATTCAAAAGAGGCATCGCCGTCACACCCCCAGTATCACCTCTTCTCCCCTGATCCAAGGCCCTTCCTTACTGTGGTGGCAGCATGTGTTTATGTCCTTTACTCAGCAGAAGCCCCAGTGCTCAGGAGCCAGGAAGTTGGGAGAATGTGAGAAGGCAGGTGTCCAGGGATGGCACATGCCCACAAGTGTTGCCTCCCTTCTCCTTCCAGAGCCCCTGAGTAGGCGGGTCCCCGAGCATGTGCTGCAACTAGAGATGTGACTTCAGGCCCTGCATGTTTCTGATTCCTTCCTTCATGGCATCACCCCAGTTGTAATTACATATTCCTCTGTGCGCTCACTTTCTTTAATGTCTCCACGAGACTCTAAGTTCTATGAGAACAGGGTCAGGTGAGTTCACTGGCTCATGATTTGTGCCCAGCTCAGTGCCTGGCACTTAGTGGATGTCCAGTAATATTTGTTGGATAAACCAACAAGTGAATAGATGTACAAGGCAAGAAAGAAAACTGACTGAGAAAGAAAGAGGATAGAGAGAGGGCTTCCTAATGGAGGTGACAATCTGGGTTTGAAATTTTGTTTTATTTTATTATTATTATTATTTTGTCTTTTTTTGTCTTTTAGGGCAAACTGGCGGCATATAGAGGTTCCCAGGCTAGGAGTCTGCCGGCCTACACCAGAGTCACAGCAACGTGGGATCTGAGCCCTTCGACCTACACCACAGCTCATGGCAATGCCAGATCCTTAATCCACTGAGCAAGGTCAGGGATCGAACCCACACCCTCATGGATGCTAGTCGGATTTGTTAACCACTAAGCCATGATGGGAACTCCTAAATTTTTTTTTAATTAAAAAAATATTTTTTTTTGTCTTTTTAGAGCTGCACCCAGGGCATATGGGAGTTCCCGGGCTAGGTGCTGACCTGCACCACAGCCACAGCAACACCAGATCCACGCTACGTCTGCAACCTACACTATAGCTCACGGCAATACCGGATCCTTAACCCAGAGCGAGGCCAGGGATCAAACCCACAACCTGAGGGTTCCTAGTCGGATTCATTTCTGCAGCACCACGATGGAAACTCCCTGGGTTTGAAAACTGAAGAAAGGATCTCAAGGTAAATGTGGTGGTGTTTGGGGGAGGGGGAGGTGATCCTAGCCAGGTGTATTCCAAGCAAAAGATACAGGAAGTAGAAAGCAAGGAATAACCCTGTACATGTTGGCAAGTGACAAATGATGAGGGTCCTGTATGCCTTGCGTGGCATATATACCATATATACATACCATATATACATACATATATACACTCTACCATATATAAGATAGATAGACAACAAGGTGGATAGTACAGGCGACTCCATCCAATATCCTGTTAACAACCTATATGGGAAAAGAATCTGAAAAGGAATGAACATATGAAAAACTGAATCACTTTGCTGTGCACCTGAAACTAACACAACACTGTAAATCAAGTATACTCCAACATAAAATGAAACCTAAATTCCATTGAAAAAAAACTTAAAAAAAATGTCAGTCCATGTCCAGAAGTCTATGTCCAAATTCCAGCTGTGCCCCTGCCATGAACACACCCTTAGACACCTTGAGCAGGCCTGTAATTAGCCCCTCATTGCCTCAACCACCAAATGAGACTAAGTGAGGCTGGCAGCTCGGTGGGGCTGGATCTGCACAGTTTTCTTGATCCAAGAAAGTCCCTGTCATTGGAATTGTCAGTTGTGAATGCAGAGGTCACCACCCCACACTGCTACCAGAGGGGGGCTGTCTTCTGGGGTGTTTTCTTTGTTTTCAAAACATTCACTTGAAGCTGGTGCCCAAACTCTATGAAGTTTCTTTTTTTTTTGCCATTTCTTGGGCCACTCCCATGGCATATGGGAGATTCCCAGACTAGGGGTCTAATAGGAGCTGTAGCTGCTAGCCTATGCCAGAGCCACAGCAACACGGGATCCGAGCAGCATCTGCGACCTACACCACAGCTCATGGCAACGCCAGATCCTTAACCCACTGAGCAAGGCCAGGGATCGAACCTGCATCCTCATGGTTCCTAGTTGGATTTGTTAACCACTGCGCAACGACAGGAACTCCCAATCGCATATCTTGTTGAACTGCATTTTTTTTTTTTTTTTTAATTTAAACCATGCAAGTTGACCAGTCAAGCAGAAAGTTGTAAAGTTAGGTCCTGGATGTGGCTGAACTTCCAAGAATGAGAAAGACTGGGAAGGAATCCAATTTTGTACCCTGTGGATCACAGATGTGACAAAGTTGGCTAAATAATTTATAGCTTATTTCAACCCAATGGATTCAGATGAAGCAAACAAAAAAACTATGGGTGGTGGAAAAAGAGAAAATGTGCGGCATTTTCCAAAGTACATAATGTGCATTGCCATCTAGGAAAAGAGGCAAATGGAAATTTACTTATTCCAAATGCACTAGGGGATGAAAAGATATGAGAATTAAACCAGCTTCTAATACAGCCATTAATAACACATGTTATTTGTCAGATGAGCTGTGTGGCTTCAGAAAAATTAAATGACTTCTCTGAGTCTAAATCTGAATCAGTTAAACAAAAGAAAGGATTGATACCTATTTTATCTGTAGGAAAAATGTGATAGATTCACTCTGACAGGTGTTAGGCTTGATTCTTTTTCTGGTTCAGGAGGATATAGAAAAGCATTCCCTCGAGCCACAAAGAGTTGTAAAGTCTCTGAATAAGCCTCTTAGGATGCCCAGAGAACCACTCAGCTGCCATCGGCACAGCCACAGAAGCCGCTAATGGAAGAGCCATGATCTTCTCAGAAACATCAATTACCTCAGGGGAACTGCAGCCCCAGAATCTGAGTCTACCCTGGTGGCTTCTGATTCATCCCATCTTCTTCCTACTCCCAGTTTCCTTTTCAAAGAACAAGTCACTGATGAGGACACATACACAAGCATGCAGACAGACAGACAAATAGACACACACACAGAGGCACATGCATGTGGCCAGCAGAGTGTGAGAGGAGGACCCCTCCCTGCTCCATTCAACACAGACGACCTCCACTTGCAGGTTTTTCCCTTTCAGAGCAGCAGAGCCTAGACCTCATACAGTAATGACTACCATCATCCCTTTTATCATATCTTCTCTCACCTCTAAACAGGTTTCAGAGGAACAGCATGTAGCGTGTTCTCACAGTTCAATGTACATACTGCCCCATTACATTTGGGGCCAGGAGGGCTCGCAGCTCTACGTTCTAGCTGTGTGCATCTAATTTACCAATTTTAAGGGAACCTGATGGTGGTAAAGCTTCTCTTCAGCCCTGGGAGTAAGGCACTTCCAAGTAAGGCATTTCTGATCCCTGGCAGGGCTCTCTTGTCTCCTCTGTTTATGGGTCTACTTCCTTGATGGGTCTGTTTATGGGTCTGCCTTCCTTGATGGGACTCACCCTCTCATTTAAATTTATCTTGGAGTTTCCATTGTGGCTCAGCAAAAACAAATCCGACTAGTATTTATGAGGACACACGTTTGATCCCTGGCCTTGCTCAGTGGTTTAAGGATCCAGCATTGCTATGAGCTGTGGTGTAGGTCACAGCTGTGGTTTGGATCTGGTGGTGTTGTCAGTGGCGGTGGTGTAGGCCAGCAGCTACAGCCCCGATTCTACCCTAGCCTGGGAACCTCCATATGCTGCCAGTACAGCCTTAAAAGGACCAAAAAAAAAAGAAAGACAAAAAAATTATCTAGATACCTGGCACATACATAATTGGCATTTAACAAATGTGTGTTGCCATAGGAAAGATTAGCGACGGAAGCTGCATGTCTGTCACAGGGGTTGTTAAGCATGCCTCTGGCCATTTTAGAGACTTCTCACTAAGGAAACCTTATACTTTTTGTAACCCTCTGAAACACTGTATTTGAAACATGAATTTAAGGTGAAAAGTCCTCAGTTCTTGATATGCAAAGAATCTTATAAGAGTCTGATGGAGCTACAGCAGCACTGAGTACTTTTCATCAGGGTACATGCATGCATTCTACACCTCTTAATTCCACACACTGCTACTTACTACTGCTTGTGCTCTCAAGGTCACTGGGACTTTTGCATTCAGGAAAAGTGACCATCTTTCATGTTACTGACATTCAATTTTAATTTCTGAATTTTTTTTTTTTTTTGGTCACGCCCGCAGCATGTAAAAGTTTCTGCACAAGTATCGAATCCACACCACAGCAATGTCAGGTCCTTAACCCTGATG
Source organism: Sus scrofa (assembly GCF_054392235.1). Classification (NCBI taxonomy): domain Eukaryota; kingdom Metazoa; phylum Chordata; class Mammalia; order Artiodactyla; family Suidae; genus Sus; species Sus scrofa. Next base: position 50,912,466 of record NC_139387.1, on the reverse strand, counting down.
CCACAAGGGAACACCTATTTTTGAATATTTCAATGTCTTAAAATATTTGATAACTTATTACTATTATTATGGAAATTCTTTTGTTTTTTTTCTGACTTGTCTGTGGCATGTGGAAGTTCTCAGGTCAGGGACAGAACCTGAGCCACAGCAGTGGCCCAAGCCATTACAGTGACAATGCCCAATCTTTAATGTGCTGTGCCACAAGAGAACTCCATGTTCTTTTTATTTGAAGAAGACAAGTTGTTTAATCAACTGAAATCCCCATGGCTTTATCTGACTCCATAGTCCTGCCTCATCTCGTGTTCTGAATCCCAGTTATTGAGCTGGGCAGGGGGGTGCTGGGGCAGTGAACTAGGTTCAATCTCCCACAAAGTGACTCTCAAATCGCTGCCATGCAGCAGGCAACCCAGATTCATTCCAGTCAGTCTAAATAAATTGTTTAATGTTCACCACAATTCCGTGGAGGTGAATATAATTATTTTACCTGTGGTAAACTCATATATCCAAGACCTTTGGGCCCTTCACAAACAGCTCTGACTACAAATCAGCAAAACTGTCAGGAGGCTTGTTGCCTTATTTCTGTGAGAAATTCTCCTCAACGCTGCACAGGCCTTCAGGTCTCCCTTCTGCAAAACTTAAGAACCTGAGCTCTTCCTGTGCTGCTTGTGTACATTTTAAGAATTTTACTGAAGCCCAACACCCCTATTGCTGTCCCCAGGAAAGTCACTGGTGAGACTCCACTTGAGCAAATTAGAGGTTCAGGTTTATTTAAAACACCATGAGCTCTGAATCTATAAAAAGCCTTTAGATATTCTTGAGGATGATGATCATACATCAAATGGATGGAGAACTGATCTCAAAACACTAAGTCAGAAGTCAAGGAGAATGCTTTCAAGACCAGAATGGCAAGGGCCGTCCCAGAGGAAGGACAGGAAGAGCCTGGCTGTTTGGAGTAACAGGATTCTGTTTGAGCTCTGCACAAATGTACTTTGAATTTCATCCCTCTGACTACCTTCTTGTCTACCTGCTCTTTTTTTTAAAGGCTGCACTTGTGGCATATGGACGTTCCCCAGCCAGGTACTGAATGTGAACCACAGCTGTGACTTATGCCGCAGCTGTGGCAATGCTGGATCCTGCACCTCCACAGCAACCTGAGCCACTGCAGTAAGATTCTTTTTTTTTTTTTATTCTTTTTAGGGCCGCACCTATAGCTTATGGAAGTTCCCAGGCTAGGGGTCAAATGGGGGCTGCAGCTGCTAGTCTATGCTACAGTCATAGCGACACCAGATCCAAATGGCAACTGTGACCTTCACTGCAAGTTTACAGCAAGGCCAGATCCTTAACCCACTGAGTGAGGCTAGCGCTCAAACCCGCATCCTCACGGACACTAGTCAGTTCTTAACCTGCTGAGCCAAAACGAGAACTCCTGCAGTCTGATTCTTAACCCACAGGGGTCTCCTGATCTTCACTGTTGTCTGTATTATTTTCCTTTGGATTTTACAGCCCCTCCCTGCTCCACCTCTGTCTGCAGTGGTTCAGTTTGTGTGTCTACAGGCATAGCTCCCTCTGCGGATTCTCGCCATGGTTACAGCTCTCACCTGGTACTGGTGACAGTTCCCTCCTTTGACTCTTCGGCCATCTGGTAGGTCTCCCTTGGTAAGTTAGCTCCACTTTGCCCACATCACTGCAAAAGGTCCCTTCATACACTCTTCGATCACCCCACTGGCTGCACCATGTGTTTCCTGCCAGGATTCTGACTGACCAGCTCAGAGTGAAGGAGCACAAGATTGGAAGTAGAGATGTGGGTTCTAAGGAAGGGTCAGAACTTGGCTTTTGAGAGCTGACAGGAGCCAACCCCGGACCACTCCTGACTTGATCCCACCCTTGCATTATTGTATTTCCATTATGTTTCAGCCCTTGGGGGAAACCATGCTTTTTTGAGGCCACAGAGGTCATAGAAAATTATAAATATTGTACTGAAACAGTAAAGACAAGTAACAATCTGAGAGAGCTTTTTCTCTGGCAAATGCTACTGAGACCAAGCTCTCAATAGCTGGTGAAGCAAAAGTTTTGGATTTTTACTGCTCTTGTGATATCAAAGGCAACAGACCACTTCTTCACGATTGAAGCAAGATCTAGCCTCTGAATGCTACACCTGTAACATGAGAGGCAAGAGGAATTCTTGGGACAGCCTTCATGGTAAGAGAATAAGAAAAATTGTAAGCTGATTCTCAGAGCCTCAGTCACGGCTGCTGAATTCCTTGGTGATTATACAGTCAACCTGGACCCTAAGTTAGGACCAATGGCCACAGGGTCACCCTGTGACAAGTTAAGGACAGTCCACCCATGACATGGAGACAATTCACATCTCAACCACTTGCAAATTTTTTCTCCCTAGTCTGAAATCAAGGGAATAAAACAAACTGGGAAAGAAATTGGCTTTGGCTCAGGATCTCAACAGCATAGCTGCCAACCCACACACTCCTTGGCTCAAGCTGGTGATATCACTTATTCATTTTCATATGCTCTAAAATTTACTTATAAATGCACAGGGAAAAAAATTTAAGGGGGAAATGAATGAAGAAATTATATCTCCTCAGAGACAAAAGGAGACTTGCACACTCTAATTCAATACTGCTTTTTAAATACTGCTAATTTAAATACTGCTTTTTCCCATGCCAAGCTTTCTTCACAAGGAGCCCTGCCAGAGGCACAAGTGAATAGAGAGCCAGAGGCAGATAAAAATCAGCACATTCATAAACAGACACTTTCGCTGTCTGGCCTTTGGTTCTTCTTTTTTTTTTTTTGCACCGAGTTTTTTGTTTGCTTTATTTTCAATTGATAGTTTGAATTTCCCTGCCAACACGAGTTCCTGGGGTTGAAACTTCTTATCTCAAGAGAGCACACAACTACAATGTTTTCGGAGTCAACTCAGGTGGAAGAGTGAAGCTCTTAGATTGTTTTACTCAAGTGAGCCAAAACTAATTCATATCTTTATTTGAAAATGTATGCTTACATTCTGTGTGTGTTAAAATGTTTCAAGAAAAATAAAAGTAAAACCCTTTGAAAAGACACTTTAGAAGAGGCATGAATGGAAAAATATCAGTCTAGTGTGAGAAACACTACTCCCCTCAATAATCAAGCACTAGGAAGGAGTTGAGGGAATTAAGGAAATGAGAAAAATGCTGTTCAAAAGTATTTTCCTGATTAGAATAAAACTTACAGAAATTTATAGTCATGGGAGAAGTAGAGAAATGAAGCTTCTTTATTTCTATTTACAGTTTTGAACAAAAATGGAAAAGGCACTAGAAAGTTATGAGATTTTCTTTGGCCACTCCCACAGCATGCAGAAGTACCCCTGCCAGGGATCAACTCAAGCCACAGCAGTGACAATACCAGATCCTTAACCCACTGAGACACCAGGGAACTCTGCTATGAATTTTTATTTCTTTTTTTTTTTTGGTCTTTTTGCCATTTTCTTGGGCCACTCTCGCGGCATATGGAGGTTCTCAGGCTAGGGAACCTACACCACAGCTCACGCCGGATCATTAACCCACTGAGCAAGGGCAGGGATCGAACCCGCAACCTCATGGTTCCTAATCAGGTTCGTTAACCACTGCACCACGACGGGAACTCCTGAATTTTTTTTTTTTTTTAAGAGTGAGGAATGCTAGAGGAAGACATGTGCTATAAGAGAGACACATGCAGAAGGGGAAATAAAAGCCACCTGAGAAGCTGCAAATGGTAGCGGGTAAAGGAAGAAGAAGTGACTCTCAAGCCCATACCATATGCCAGACATCTGCTTTAGATGGCCTCACTGACATTTTATGATAATATTACAATGTAGGTAATCCCGGTTTTATAGATGAGGAAATTGAGGCTCAGAGGGCTTAAGACGCATATCTAAGTTGATCCAATTAGTGAGAAATTAGGATTTCAAACTGAGGTCCCATTCACTTGAAAGCCTGCCCTTTCCCCACAGTCCACGCAGCTTTGGGATCCAAATCTAATGTCAAGTGTGCATGGGGGTGAGTTCCTGCCTCCCAGTTCTGCAGTAGAAACACACTGAGAGCAGAGAAGACCCAGCGATTTGGAGATTGCCTAGTAAGTAAGGCATTGCTGAGCTGGTCCAGAAATCAGCTAGTCCAGAAATCTTACCCCTGAGGCCTGACACAGAGGGCACCACTGATTCCCTTTGCTCAATAAATATAGACACATGTGGAGCTTCCACTGTGGCTCAGCGGTTTAGGACACAGATGTGGTGTCTGTAAGGATGTGGGTTCAATCCCTGGCCTTGCTCCGGCGTTTAAGGATCCCGTGTTGTCACCAGCTGCGGTGTAGGATGCAAATGCAGGTCATCCTGTTGTTGTGGCTGTGGCGGAGGCCTCAGCTGCAGATCCAACTGGACCCCTAGCCCTGGAACTTCCATAAGCTGTAGGTGCAGCCACAAAAGAAAGAGAAAAAAGCAGACATATGTATTCTACAGTCTTCAGGGATGCAGCGGGATGTGCTGCACAGAATATATGTTCCTTGTCAAGTGTTCTGTTTCAATAAGGGGTTTCAGATGGCCCACCTCCTCACTCTGCACTCTGACAACCAGCTTCTGGAAAAAGGGACATAACCATGTCCCCAGCCACAACAGGGCAAGACATCGTTTATTTCACTGACCTTGGTCACTGAATTCTAAGTCAAATAATTTATTTAAGAACTCTTGAGGAGAGGATAATGATTATTTTTAACATAAGAAATCAAGTATTGTAATGAAAGCGCCCTTATTTTTTTTCCTTTTCCTTTTTAATAGCCGTACCTGCGGCATATGGAATTTTTCTGGGCCAGGGATTGAACCAGAGCTACGGCTGCCAGCCTACACCACAGCCACAGAACACTGGATCCTATGCTGCATCTGCAAACTACACTGAGGCTTGTGACAATACCAGATCCTTAACCCACTGAACAAGGCTCAAACCGGAATCCTCACAGAGACAACATCGGGTCCTTAACCTGCTGAGCCACAATGGGAACTCTGAAATTGCCCTTCTAATTAAGGATAATAAGAGAACATTCATATTCTGGGGGCCACAGAGGCAAAATGAACAAGCTGAGTGGACAAATGCCTTCTAACTTTTTAATCTACACATGCTCTGTAGCTTATTGCTCTAACCTCCATTTTTAACATTCATCTATCTATCTAATACTGTTTATGTATCAATCTTGTAGGAATGTAACACTGTGATACCCACTTACTCTTCCCCTTTTCTTTTAACCTTTGACCCAGCAAGTATTTTCCCCATCTTACTTGTCTGCAGCGTGAGAGAATAAAACTGCACACTTACCAGAAAAAAAATTTTTTTTGATTTATTTTTAATTGAAGAATAGTCGATGTACAATATTATGTGTTATAGTTATACAATATGGTTATTACTAATTTTAAAAAGGTTATGCTCCATTTATAGTTATTATAAAATATTGGCTATATTCCTTGTGTTGTACAATACATACTTATAGCTTATTAATACATAATAGTTTGCAACTCTTAATCCCCTACCCCTATATTCCCTCTTCCTGCTTCCCTCTCCCCACTGGTAACAACTAGTTTGTTGTAATTTTTTTTATTTTTTATTTTTTTAAGGCCAGAATTCCAGCATATGAAAGTTTCTGGGCTGGGGATTGAATCTGAACTGCAGCTGTGGCAATGCCAGATCTTTTAACCTGCTGCTTGGGGCCAGGATGGAACCTGCACCTCTCCAGTACCTACAGTCGCTGCAGTTGGATTTCTTAGCCCACTTTGCCACAGCCGGAACTCCTGCTGTATTTTTAGATTTCACATATAAGTGATATCATACAGTATTTGTATTTCTAAGGTAGACACTTACTCTTGTTAACATCTGTTTTATATATATATATATACATATATATATATATATACATATATGTGTATATATATATATATATGTATATCAGGTATTCACTCAGGAGGGTGAACTCAGGAGGTCCAAAGAGTGACATTACTTTAGGAGACATGCGGTCATATGTGTTGAGACCAAAGCTAGCTGGGTGGACTCAGGAGAACGGAGGAGCTGGGGGGAGGTACCAGGAGCCCCATCAGATACCTCTGGCTTCAGGGGCGGCCCCATCCAGAGGAGGTCAGCAGTGCACTAGACAGGGTGCGCGTGAGAGCCAAGGAGAGAAAATGTCAACAGAAGCTCAGTCTTGTGCCTGGAGCTTGTCCAGGGCAAAGAGGGGAAGCATTGACTGAAGCGGCTCAGGTCTTCTTCCATCATGCTCACTACATCCAGCTCTGGTTAGCAAAACAAAGATGATGCAAGCGATGCCACCAAATCCTCGGTCAAGAACACTAACTTAATAAGGTCATCTTAGGTCTAGGGACAACTAACCAACTTTTTCCCTCTGTAAAAATTCAATTAAGAATAGGATCAGTGGTGTCTCTGCAGCACCAGGACACAGGTTTGATCCCTGACTAGGCACAAGGGGTTGAAGGATCCGGCATTGCCATGGCTGTGGCTTAGGTCTCAACTGTGACTCAGATCTGATTCTTGATCCAGGACTTCATATACCAAAGGGCGGCCAAAAAAAAAAAAAAAAAAAAAAAGATGGATTTAACCACACAAGTGAAGTCGTATGTGTGAATTTAGATTTGATGAAGAGGAAACAGAGGCAGGGAATAAATTTGATGCATTTTCATAGTTTTGTTCCTATGGAAATATACATGGTCTTCTATCTATGACTACCATCCAAATATTTCTAAGATGTCCCTTTGCCAAAACTTCCCAAAGCAGGACTCTATACACTTGTTTTCTGTTCAGAAAGAGACTAGATTTTTACTTTTTCACACAGTGAGTCAAACTCCTAAGTATGATTCATCCACCACTTGGGAATGTCATGCAGAAGACATTCCTTGCCTCTGTAATCTAAAATGAGTAAGAGGAGGAGTTCCTGCTGTGGCTCAGCAGTAATGAGCCCGACTAGAATCCATGAGGATGCAGGTTTGATCCCTGGCCTTGTGCAGTGGGTTAAAGGACCTGGCGTTGCCATGACCTGTGTCTGTGGCACTGCAGACACGGCTTGGATCTGGCATTGCTGTGGCTGCGGTGTAGGCCTGCAGGCAGATGCAGCTCCAATTTGACCCCTAGCCTAGGAACTTCCATATGCCGTGGGTGTGGCCCTAACAAGATAAATAAATAAATAAATAGGGACAAGGAACCACAAAAATCTAACACAATTTCACACAGTAAAGATGCCAATATTTTAGAGCAGCATTTCTTAAACACAATAATTCACCATACTCTATTAAAAAAATTACTGAGAAATGTTTGGTTTAGTTCAAGGTTACAAGATAAGAAAGTAATGAGAAATTTAGTAAGCTTCTCTCTTAACAGCTAAAAAAAGTGGGTTTTATTTGCCCAGTTGAGCTTCTGATGTAACTGGTATTAATAATGGTTCTGTTTTCGCTATGTGTCAGTGTTCTCATCCAAAACCAAAATATCTTCTATCATCAAAATATGTTGCATCTCACTGGGTAAAACTCCACTTTCCTGCTTCTGAAACCTATGGGGATAGAAGCCCAACGGATCATTCTGTTTTATCAGAAGTTGTTGAAACCTCATTTTACAAGTAATGTAATTAAATAATGCTCTTCCTTCACTTTTAACTGTGCATCTGAACAGCCTAGCTATACAGCCTAAACGGGCAAATTTAAGGGACTAATGAAAGCAAAAAGTAAAAAAAAAGAAAAAAGAAAAAAGAAAAGAAACAAAGACCCTATGTTTTCAAATAGCCTCAGAATCTTGTCATTTTCCAAGTTCAGACATTCCAAACCTATTATCATTGTCTCCTTAGGTCTGCTCTCCACCAAACAGCAACAACATAAATCTCTAAAGTGTATATAAGAGAGAAGGAGCTTAACATGATCTATATGAGGCTTGACATAAAGATAAAAGTAAGAATGTGACCATATAATAACTGGGAGTCATTTTTCCCCCCCTGGGAAATTCTTACAAGGTAAAAGAAAATATATTTTTGACAGAAAAAAGGTTAAAACTGTTTCTCCAACAAGCCTTGGTGTTGAATTATTCCCGAAGTGAAGACATTTTCAGGGTGAGCACCTAAATCTATAGCAGGCAGAAAACGAGAGTTCGCTGGCCAGTCACTCACATCAATAGGGATTGCAGTGTCTTGGAATGGAGGGAATTTTCCAGGCAATGCCAGGGAGACTGACATTAATAAATGTTCTTTCCAGTTAATCGCTTTTTAATGCCAAAAGTGAGGGTACTAGGGTCACAAACTGCCCAGGCCAATTTGGCCACTGAAAGCTGCTGTCCTATAAATACTGCTGGCCTCTGCCAATCAGAACCAGTCAGGATACAAAAATGAAAGCATATTTTACATGAAATTCTGCCAAAAATACAACCATTTATTAGCAGCCACGCACTGGCTTATCGAGATGCTCCAGGAAGTCTCTTCTCTATCCTCTAGCCATCCCACAAGAAACTTCCACGAAAGGAACTATGTTTCTACAGGAAGGACAGTTCACTTTTTTTTTTTAAATGATTTTTATTTTTTCCATTATAGCTGGTTTACAGTGTTCTGCAATTTTCTACTGTACAGCAAGGTGACCCAGTCACACATACACATATACATTCCTTTTCCTCATGTTATCATATTCCGTCATAAGTGACTAGATATAGTTCCCAGTGCTACACAGCAGGATCTCATTGCTTATCCATTCCAAATGCAATAGTTTGCATCTATTAACCACAAATTCACAGTCCATCCCACTCCCTCCCCCTCCCACTTGGCAACCACAAGTCTATTCTCCATGTCCATGATTTTCTTTTCCATGGAAAGGTTCATTTGTGCCATATATTAGTTTCCAGATATAAGTGACATCATACGATATTTGTTGTTCTCTTTCTGACTTACTTCACTCAGTATGAGAGTCTCTAGTTCCATCCATGTTGTTGCAAATGACATTATCTTGTTATTTTTTATGGCTGAGTAGTATTCCATTGTGTATATATACCACATCTTCTTAATTCATTCATCTGTTGATGGACATTTAGGTTGTTTCCATGTCTTGGCTATTGTGAATAGTGCTGCAATGAACATACAGGTGCATGCATCTTTTTCAGGAAAGTTTTATCCGGATATATGACCAAGAATGGGATTGCTGGGTCATATGGTAGTTCTATATTTAGTTTTCTGAGGTACCTCCACACTGTTTTCCATAGTGGTTGTACCAGTTCCACTCAAGTAAGGCACAGAGTCAAACACCTTCTTTTGAAATCGACAGTGAAGCAGATAAAGATACAGTTTTTAACCTTCTCCAGTTACAAGGAATATTACCTGTGCAGGGATGGATGAAATGTCACTTTGGTCTTACTTTGGAAACTGTCACTTAACATATGGATGGATCAGCTACTCCAGTGAGACTCACTTCCCCAAACAATGACATTTTGTGGATGGCCATGCAGTGTCCTCAAACCATCGTGAGCCTTAGCAGTCATTGCATCAAATACTCACATCTGCATTTTATTTCTTTAAATTTTTCTGAAGTATAGTTGGTTTATAATGTTGTATTAATTTCTGTTATACAGCAAAGTGACTCAAATATACACATATATTCTTTTCATATTCTTTTCCATTATGGTTTATCACAGTATATTAAATATAGTTCCCTGTGCTATATAGTAACACTTTGTTGTTTATTCCTTCCATATGTATTAGTCTGCATCTACTAACCCCAAACTCCTAGTCCATCTCTCCCCAATCCCCTTCCCCCTTGGCAACCACAAGTCTGTTCTCTAAGTCTGTAAATCTGTTTCTGTTTTGTAGATAGGTTCATTTATATCATATTTTAGATTCCATGTACAAGTGATATTACATGGTATTTGTCGTCTTTTTAAACAATTTTATTGAAGCATAGTTGATTTACAATGTTGTAGGAGTCACATCTGCATTTCTATTTACAGCCTCAGTGTAATGAAAGGCTCCAGGAATCGGTTCTAAGATCTTACCTTCCATTTGCTGATGACTGTTGAAAACTACAATTCCAAAAGAAATGGTTTCAAAGGAATTCATTTTCAGGTGGCATTGATAAAGGGATAATAATACGAAAATTGTTTTGTCGATGCTGTGGTGGTGGCTATTGCTTGCAAAGGTACAAGTATGGCAGCAAGAAAGTATTCAAACACTGCCTAAGGATGGACTCTGACAATTCACTTAGCCACCTACCCTGATATCTTTAAGTTAATTCTTCCCAAAACATGTTACCAGAACACTGATCTTGCAAGAAGTCCCTAAAAATGCTTTCAAATTCAAAAGAATTTGAAAAATGCCATTTACTATACACCCTATTTGGAAACTCAAAAGGTTGCTTAGAGCACAGTGAAGACTTTGTGAATTTCACCAGTAAAGAAAAATAAGCCTAACTTCTCTAAACCTAGTGCTTTTAAAATGCAGAATCTTTATCTAGAGTAACCTTACTTAATATACCTGTATGATGCTACAACATATTTTGAGAAATGCTGGTATAAACTGCTCAAGGAGAATGAAGTTAAAAAGAAAAGCTTCTGCCTTAGGAGTTTCTATAACCTGTCCCCCCAACATCATCTCACTGTCTGCCAAACAGAAACATTTCCTTATATCTCATCTATAGCCTTCATGCTACAGCTGAAACACATGCAGACCTGAGAATCTGACTTGCTTTACAGGGCCGATGGTTTCTCTTGGTTTCATGGGAAAAACGAAGAATATGAATGGATAAACTGGATCAGAGTTGCAACCCCTACTGAAAATGAAAACAAAATGAAACTAACCATTAAAGCGCCATACCTGGGGGAGGGGATGTCCACTGCTTAATGTCCATTCTCAAAAGATAACTCATTGTTGAGGTCATTATCAGGAAAGCCGAGCCTCACCAACCCCTCTCATCCCCTCAAATTTTACTTTTACAAGTATGTCCCAATATTATAAACAATATGCAAAATACCTTCACATCTCAAGATACACTATGAGAATATAATTAAGAATCATTACCAAATAAATTCCTCTTAAATATAACTTTGTGACACTTCCTCTGTAATTCAAGGAAATCACATTAGAGGATTTGGGAAAAGGGTAAGTATAAAGGATAGGAGTAATGGTATTAACTCCTCTAAACATTTCAGATTAATCCAAAGTTTCCTGACCTATGCCACTATTTATTGCAAGTCACTAGTCTGATACACAGTCTGTAAGAAAAAAACCAAGTACAATTTTCAGCCTATTGTCCTCCTGACATATAAACATTCACTGTTCATGGAAGAGAATGGAATAATCAATCTTTGTGGCTTAAATGCTCTTTCTCTCTACTGTGCAAAAATTCCAGCAGAGTGATTATCCTCAGCACAAAGAATGAGAGCAAATTAGTTCACTTTAAAATTCATTGTTAAAAAAAATTCAATCCAATGAGTTCCTAGATTGTTCCCTACACGATGCAATGTAAGTGCAAGTATATTCCTTGTGAATAAAGGGTGTGAATAGGAGGAGGTTCAGAATAAGACAAATTCCACATTTAAATTCTCAAAGATGCAAGTGAGCTCCTTTATGATAAATAATAAACTACTTGCTGAGGTCTTACATGTCTTATGCCATGAAAACAGGACAAATTAGAAACCTTCTCTAAATTAATCCTCTGATTACTTCTAGAGAAAGAAAACTCTTAGATTCTGAGCCCTAGTCTCCCCATCAACCCTGGACAAGAGCTTGTCAAAACTCAAACATCCACTCCCTGAGTTGCTTACCTAGGACACTCTTAACTGGATGTGGAGGTGGCCTGGAAGAGACTGCAATTCATAGTGGTGTCTAACTTAACTCATTTTTACAAAAGAGAGAATTTCTGTTTTCAGTAAGTGGAAAGAGGTACAAGGACAAATATTCAAAGAAGGCCTGCAGAGGGTGGGACGTGGGGCATGGCTGGGGAACAGGAAATAACTGCGGTCTTATTTCTTACATGTGGTAATTTGTACCTTTGTAAGGTCAAAATATGTTCTGGAAAAATTCAATTAAGTGTAAATTTGGTGGTAACAGGATAGATTATGTCTCCTCCTCCACTGCCCTCCACTGTTCTTGGCTAATAACAAGAGAGAATGACAGAAGGAGGTTTTGATAAATTGGAGGAGAAAGAAAGATTGTAAGCATATATATTGCCTCCAAATTATGCCTTCCCCCAAAGCTAGTTACCATTAGCAAAAGAAAGATGTATATGCCTTATAGATACCTTATTGCTTATAAGACTGCCCCTTTTCCTGCAACCCTCCCCTCCTGCCTTCCACAAACACACCTGCACACAAAAACATTTAAATTCTTTATAAAGGACCTGAATTCTTTCTCCATCTTGTTCTGCTCCATGGCTTGGCCTTATCAATAAGAAAGTCAGATAAAACCATCTAACTGTCAACATAGCCAGAGACCCTATGACAGGAAAAAAGTATGTAGATAGAGACTTAAAAGATCTGGGCTTGATCCTGTATTTACACACACACACACACACACACACACACACACACACACACTCTCTCTCTCTCTCTCTCTCTCTCTCTCTCTCTCTCTCTCTCTCTCTCTCTCCATCATCTCTTGGACATCATTTCATTTGGCTCCACCTTGGGCCCACTATCCTGTAGCTTCCCTGCTGTTCTGTGAACTTTCCTGCCTTGGGACCTTGGCATTTGCTTTTCTTCTACTTGAAATACTCCTCCACAAAGAGCCATGAAGCTTCTTCTGTCACTTCCTTCATAACTCTGCTCACACGCCATAATACCTGCGAGGCCAGCCCTGACTTCCTTGCAGCCCTTATCAATGCCAGTCATGTAACAACAAATTTTAAATGTTTAAGTGCAAGCTCAGTGAAGGCAAGAACTTCTGTTTGTTTGTTTGCTTTTTAGGCCTGCGTGTGCAGCATATGGAAGTTCCCAGGCTAAGGGTGGAATTGGAGCTGCAGTTGCCAGCCTATACCACATCCACAGCAACCCAATGAGTGAGGCCAGGGATTGAACCTGCATCCTCATGGAAACTATTCGGGTTTGTTACTGCTGAGCCACAATGAGAACTCCAAGAACTTCATTTTGTTCGCTGCTATTATCTCAGGAATAAGTAGTCAATCAACACTCAGAGAATTAAAGAAGAAGAAGCAGTAAGGCTAAATAGAACATACTCTCCTCTGAATATAAGCCAGGGCGGCTTTTGCATGATTGAGAATCAATCGAAGGTGAAAATAAAAGAAACATCTTCCACGCTTCCCTGGACTCGGTGTCAATGCTTGTTTATCCAATTGTTTTTCCCCTGGTAATATTTATATGGAATCACCACCTCAAAATTGCAGGAAATAGCCAGAGATTATAAAATAATTTCAACTCAACATATTCATATGCAGTACGCATGATATGCAGTACACATATCATTTGGAAATATTCTAAGTGGAGAGGGCTGTGTTTACTTTGCTGACATTATTACAAACATTTCATCTATTGCTCCTTTTTTAGTACAGAACCAAGTCTATAAAGCAGGACCTCTATTTTCATAAAAGCCTAATTTTACTGTTTATTGTCTTGAAGTCAGAGCCCTTCATGTTCCTAATAATCACACAGAATAAATAGAATCGTCTCCACTTTAAGAGGTTACTTACTAGCAGGAGAATCCGACTTTTAAGACCTTCCAATGTGTAATTAGATCAAAAACAGAGAGGCAAGACCACATAATCAGGAGCTGGATGCCAAACCTCTGTTTCCAAACTTGGAAACAAGAACATTTAGAAAGTCCAACAGCCTAATTACCAGAGGCTTTAGTTAATGTTTGCAAAGAATTTTCAAGATGAAAGCCCTCAGAAGATCTAAATCTTACTACCACCACAGTTGGAATGTTTTGCTAATGTTTTTCCTGATGCAACAAAGTGATTTAGGAACAAATTCCATGAAAGAAAAGGATTAACAGCCTTCCAAGGAGGAATTTTCCTTGATTCATCATGTTATCAAAGATAGTCTGGGGATGGCCAAGTCTCGCCTTTGGGGCGGGGGGTGGGATAGGGGATCTATTGCCATCATGAAGGTCCATCTTTAACATATCTGACCAAGATGACAGCCTGTGGGAACTCAGTACTCCCTTTAATTAGTTAGGAGGGAGTCAAGAGAAACCCAAACTGACATACCAGCCCAGCACTCTACTACATTTACTCCTGAAGATCAATACAATATAGTAGGCATGTCAAACCACAAGGAAAGGCCAGATTCTAATAAAACAAACCTCATATTGACCTCCAAATATTTCATACCAGTACTGAGTATGTGGTCTTTTTATAGGCTTTAGCTGTAGTTCCCGTCAAAAAGAAAAGTCTGGAATCTAGCACATGGCACAAACAAAACTTTCCACAGGAAAGAAACTCATGGACTTGGAGAACAGACTTGTGGTTGCCAAGGGGGAGGGAGAGGGAGTGGGATGCACCGGGAATCTGGGGTTAATAAAGGCAAATTATTGCCTTTGGAGTAGATGGGCAATGAGATCCTGCTGTATAGCACTGGGAACTATATATCTAGTCACTTGTGATGGAGCACGATGGAGGATAATGTGAGAAAATGTGTAATTGGGTCACTTTGCTGTATAGCAGAAAATTGACAGAACACTGTAAACCAACTATAATGGAAAAAATAAAAAATCATTTAAAAAAAAAAAGAAAAAAAAAGGTTCAGCATACCAAAAGCTAGAGTTGCTAACTTTTTATGGTGTTATTCATTTAGATAATGTATATTGAGTGGCAAACAATTTTGACAATAAACACTGGATGCAGCAACTCTTGATTTTAGAAATAAGGCATTAAAAAACAGAAAATAATCTCTGTCCCTGTTGGGCTTACTATTCTAGTTGGAGGGACAAAATGCTACATAAAATAAAACTACATAACATTTTAGAAATTGAAGTAGAGTGAAAAAAGTTTAAAAAGTGAAAGGGAGGTAAGAAGTGGAGCAGAGGGTATGTGATCACATGTTAAATAGGATAGTTGTGATAGGCTTTCCAAAAAGGTGAAATTTGTGCTCATATGAAAATTACCTCAAAATGGATCAAAAACCTAAATACCAGAGCTAACACTATAAAACACTTAGAAGAAAATAGAAATATTTATGACCTCAAATGTGACAATGGGTTTTTAGTTTTGACACCAAAAGCAATGAATAACAAAAGAAAAAAATAAAATAGACTTCATTAAATTAAAAGCTGTTGTGCAATCATTAAAGGATAATATCAAGAATGTGAAACAACAACCTAAAGAATGGGATAAATTATTTCCAAATCCTCTATCTGTTGGGAATTTAATATCTTGAATATATAAAGAATTCTTACAACTCAATAACAAAAAGACAACCCAGGTTAAAAAAAAAAAAATGGGAGTTCCCGTCGTGGTGCAGTGGTTAACGAATCTGACTAGGAACCATGAGGTTGCGGTTAGGTCCCTGCCCTTGCTCAGTGGGTTAACGATCCGGCGTTGCCGTGAGCTGTGGTGTAGGTTGCAGACGCGGCTCGGATCCCGCGTTGCTGTGGCTCTGGTGTAGGCCGGTGGCTACAGCTCCGATTCGACCCCTAGCCTGGGAACCTCCACAAGCTGCGGGAGCGGCCCAAGAAATGGCAAAAAGACAAGAAAAAAAAAAATGACTTGAATAGACATTTCTCTAAAGAAGATACAAAGATGGCCAATGAGCACATGAAATTATGTCATCACTGATCATTAAAGAAATGCAAATCCAAACCACAATAATATACCTTTTCATGCCCATCAGAACAGCTTTAAACAAAACAATATGAAATAACAAATGTTGGCAAAGATGTAGAGAAATAGGAACCCTTGTACATTCCTGGTGGGAAAACATAAGGACCCACCAACTGTAGAAAACAGTCACTCAAAAAGTTAAACAGATAATGTGAGAAAAAAGAATGTATACATGTATGTGTAACTGGGTCACCTTGCTGTACAGCAGAAAAAAAAAAATTATGTATTGGGGAAATTTTTTTAAAAAAGAGAAAAATTTTAAAAAATACTAAAAAAGAAAGACAGAAGGAAGGAAAGAAGGAAAGAAAGAATGAATTACCAAGACCTAGCAGTTTCACTCTTAGGTATATACCCAAGAGAAATGAAAATGTATGTCCAACACAGAAACTTGTACACCAATGTGTAGAGCAGCATTATTTGTAACAGTCAAAAGGTGGAAACAACCCTGATGTCTATCATCAGATGAGTGGCTAAACTAATTCTGGCATATATACCCAATGGAATATTTATTCAGCCATATAAAGGAACAGAGTATTGCTACATTCTCAACTTGGATAAACTTCAAAAATATTACGCAAAGTGAAAGAAATAAGGCACAAGAAGTCATACATTATATTACTGTAATTATTGTGTGTATATATATATCCAAAATAGGCAAATCCATAGAGACAGAAAGCAGATTGGAGGTTACCAAGGGAGTGAGTGTGGAGAGTTGAGAGTCATTACTTAATGTTCATGGGGTGTTTTTAATGAGATGATGAAAGAGCTCTGAAATAGAGAGCTGGTAAGTACACAACATTGTGAACACACTAGGTACCACTAAATTGTACACTTTAGAATGGTTAATTGTATGTTACACAAATTTCATCTCAAAAAAATGTTTTATCAAATATTAGGATCGCATATTGTGATTTATATTCTACTTTCAGTTCTGTATTCATTCTAGCCTTTATTTGTAACATTTTAATTTTTTGTAAGTATAGCTTTATTGAAATACAATTCATATACAATAGAATTCAGTAATTGTATGTGTATATTTTGGTGAGTCTTGGTAAATACGTCATTCAGCAACCACAACCACAATCAAATTTTAGAAGGCATTCAACACTCCAAAAAGTTCCTTCGAGTCTTTTTACAGTCAATTCCTATCCCCAGGTTTTCTGTCAGTATAATTCTGCCTTTTTTCACCATATGAAATTCTAGAAAAAGCAGAATTATAATGATGGAAATTTCCTATAAATGGAATTATATAGTACATAATCTTAATATGCCTGATTTCTTCCACTCAGCAAGTGTCCGAGGTTCACTTATGTTGTTTCACTATGTGTCAATAAATCATTTGTTCCTTTAAATTTTCAATAATTTACCACATTAAATTTTTCCATTTACAGGGTGAGGTAACTAGATCGTTATGTTTCAGCGAGTATAAATAAAGCTGCTATGAATAAAACTATGAATATTTACTTATAAGATTTCAGTACTGACATAAGTTTCTATCTCTCTTCAGTAGATATTGAGAAGAATAGCTTATTTTTATGTTTAAGTTTTACTTTGGCTTCACCTGTAGCATGCAAATGGTCCTGGGCCAGGGATGGAACCTGTTGCCACAGCAGCAACCAGAACCATAGCAGTGACAACACTGCATTCTTAACCCTCTGAGCCACCAGGGAACTCCTACGTTTAACTTTTTAAAAAAAACTGCTGCATATTCTCGAAGTGACTGAGCCATTTTTCATTCTCATCGATCATGTATGAGGGCTCCAGCTATTCCATGTCCTTGGCTAACAGTATTGTGAATCTTTTTTTCTTTGCTTTTTTTAGGGCTCCACCTGCAGCATATGGAATTTCCCTGGCTAGGGACTGAATCCGAGCTACAGCTGCTGGCCTACATCACAGCCACAGCAACAAGGCATCTGAGCCATGTCTGAGACCTACACCACAGCTCATGGCAACACCGGATCCTTTAACCCACTGAGCATGGCCAGGAATGGAACCCTCATCCTCATGGATACTAGTCAGGCTCGTTACTGCTGAGCCACAATGAGAACTTCCATGAATATTTTTAATTATAGTCATTCTATAGAAGGTATACAGATGGTTCTCTTTATAGTTTTAATTTGAATTTCCCTAATAACTAATAATGCTGAGCATCTTATCATGTGTTTATTAACCTTTATCTTTTTTTGATGAAGTGTCTATTTGAATCTTCTGCCCATTTTTAATGAGTTGTCTTCTTATTATTGGATTTTAAGACCTCTTTAAATATCTTGGATCCAAGTCCTTTGTAGTTATATGTTTTGCAAATATTTTCTCCCAATTTGTGGTTTACCATTTAATTCAATTAACATTCTCTTGAGAAGCAAAGTTTTTAATCCTGATGATGTTCAACCTATCAAACTTCTTTTATAATTTGCACATTATGTATCCTAAAAAATCATTGCTTGACCCAAGTTCCCAAAGATTTTCTTACACATTTCCTTTTAGAATTTTTGGTGTCATTTACTTCTTTTGTTTAGGGTCATGATCTAATTAGAAACACGTTCTAGGAGTTCCCACTGCGGCTCAGCAGTAACTAATCTGACTAGTATCCATGAGGATGCAGGTTTGATCCATGGCCTTGCTCAGTGGATTAAGCATCCAGTGTTGCCATGAGCTGAGGAGTAGGACAGCAGCTACAGTTCCAATTCAGCCCCTAGCCTGGGAACTTCCATATGCTGCAAGAGCAGTACGGCCCCAAAAAGCAAACAAACAAACAAATAAGCAAGCAAAAAAAAAAAAGAAAGAAACACTTTCTAAATGTACAGAATGGGGTAAGATTTAATGTTCACATTATTTTTTTTTCCTTACAGATAATTTGTTATATTTAAGACTATCCTTGGGAGTTCCCTTCATGGAGCAATGGAAATGAATCCAACTAGAATCCACAAGGATGCAGGTTTGATCCCTGGCCTTGCTCAGTGGGTTGGGGATCTGGTATTGCTGTGAGCTGTGGTGTAGGGTGCAGACGCAGCTCAGTTCTTGTCATTACTGTGGCTGTGGCTAGGCCAGCAGCTATAGTTCCAATTCGACCCCTAGCCTGGGAACTTCCATGTTCCGCACCTGCGGCCCTAAAAAGCAATAAATGAATAAATAAATAAATACAGATAAAAAACTATCCTTTCCCCATTGAATCATCTTGGTAAGTTTGTCAAAAATAGAGCATGCAAATATGAATTTACATTTGGAATTTGAATTTTTTTTTCTTTTTTTACGAACACACCCACGGCATGTGGGATTGAATCTAAGCTTGAGCTTCGACCTATGCTACAGCTGTGGCAACACCAGATCCTTTAACTCACTGCACCAGACTAGGGATCCAACCCACACCTCTACAGCAATTCAAGCCAAGGCAGTCAGATTTTTAACCCATTATAGCACAGCAGGACTCCAAGAATCGGAACTCTATTGCCTATTTCTTTTCCTGATTTTGGGTCATACTCTCCTGTTTCTTTACAGGTCCAGTAATCTGATTAAAAATCAGACATTGTATGTCATACACGGTAGTGACTCTATTCTATTTCATTCTTTGAAATTTGATGGTTTCCTATTTTAGCATATGATAAACTTGGCTGGACTCAAACTGAAAAATCTGTTTCTCTGCAGGGATGAAACTTTTTGCCCAGGGGGTTTTATCTGTCTGTCTGTTTCTTTTGCCTGGATCCCTGGGGGAATCTGTCTGGTGCCTGTTAGCTTTGTGATCAGCCAGTAATTTCAACAGCGGTTCTATATCGACAACTCAAGCCGTGACGCTTCCGCCCTCAGCCACCCAACCTGCGTATGAATAGAATAATTCATTCATGTTTTTCGACAAATAAGTTAAGTCTCCCCCAGTTTCCATTTTTCTTGTGCTTTTCAGGGTGTTCCATGAGCACATATCGATCTGCAGTCACCCACAAAAGCACGAAAAGTGTATCAACTCCGCTCTTCTACAGCTCTCTCGCCCCCCCACTCCCCAGATCTCCTCCTTAAATTTCTTGCTGCACTGCTACTCTCCCAAATCAAATCAGCCACCTCTAGCCAGGAAACCTGTGGGATTTTTTTTTTTTTTTTTTTTTTTTGTCTTTTTGCCATTTCTTGGGCTGCTCCCACGGCATATGGAGGTTCCCAGGATAGGGGTCGAATCGGAGCTGCAGCCGCCATCCTACACCAGAGCCACAGCAACGCGGGATCCGAGCTGCGTCTGCATCCTACACCACAGCTCACGGCAACGCAGGATCCTTAACCCACTGAGCAAGACCAGGGATCGAACCCGAAACCTCATGGTTCCTAGTCGGATTCGTTAACCACTGAGCCACGACGGGAACTCCGACCTGTGGGTTTTTAAAACCAGATCCCGTTTTTTTTTGGGGGGGGGGGCGTAAAACCAGGTCCCGGTGGGGGAGGGGTTTGGGGGTAAATGGGAATATCTTCAGGCAGGAAGCATCTTACCCCAAGGAATAGTAGTTTTTAGTAAGCAAATATTTTCAAGTTCTTTGCTGTCTTTGATCATACTTGAAATTATTACATTTAATAACTTCTCCATATTCCAATATTTCTCCACGTTTCCAATATTAAAACTTTTTTCTTTTTCACACCTGTGGCATATGGAAGTTCCCAGGCTAGGGGTTGAGTTGGAGCTGCAGCTTCAGGCCTACACCACAGCCATAGCAACACTGGATCTGAGCTGCAATGTCAGACCCTTAACCCACTGAGTGAGGCCAGGGATCAAACCGGCAGCCTCAGGACACTATGTCAGGTTCTTAACCCATGTCACAAGGGGAACTCCCCCAACATTAAAACTTTTAATAAAGTTTTAAACTAATATTTTTTTCAAAGTGAGAATCACCCAACTGCTTACATTAATGTAAGTACAGTCTTAACCATATTTTAAGCCCTTGCGAATATTATCATTATCTCATTTACCATTACATGAAATCAAACACATTACATCAAAAATTAGTCAACCACTGCAGGAAAAACTTTTCTAATTTGCAAACATTAAATTCCAGATCCCATTTCTACAGAGTTGGTAGAAATAATAAAAGAAATCCTATAATTAAGGTAGCCATGGTCTGTTAAATCCAAGGTCTTTAAAATATATATTACCTTTCTGGAAAATTTTTAAATGTACAAAAGATTTTTAGACAAAAAAGTAAATTCCGTTTAGACACACACACCCCTAGGGAGGGAAAAAGCATTAGAGTATAGAGTATCTTTCTTCAAATGCAGAGTTCATTTAGATCTTTAAAAAATTACCTTGAAGGCTGCTAAACAATGAAGGCTCAATAAGGCCATCACAATGGCCAGAAGGATGGTGGCTAAGTTCCGCGTGTCCCATATGGTCTCTACCAGAGGAATACTGCCCACCTGCCAGTCATAGCAGAGGGTAACAGGTGCAAGCAGAAGCCACATGTTGAAGGCCAAGAGGTAGGAATAAGTAAGGAATCTACAAAGAGAAGAATAATCACTGAAACACAACTCAAGATCCATTTACCACATTTCTATTAAATAGCATTTCTATACCATCAACCTTATATGAAAGAAAAGGGAAGATGGAAAGCCATTCATTTGTTTAGTTATTAAATTGACCATTCAAGAATATATCTAATAGGTTCTAGTCACTGTGGTAAATGTTGGCCTTTCAATGATGAACAAGCAAAGATAAAGTTTCTATGACTTATATTTTAAAATTATCACAGGGAGTTCCCACCATGACACAGTGGATTAAGAATTCGACTGCAGCAGCTCAGGTCCTGTGGAGGTGCAGGTTCAATCTCCCCAGTCTTGTGCAGTGGGTTAAAGGATCTGGCAGTGCTGCAGCTATGGCGTGGCTCAGATTCGATCCCCGGCCCGAAAACTCCCTTAGGCCACAGGTGCCGCCATTTAAAAAAAATATATCATTCAGATAAACACATTACAACCTGAGATAAATGCTATAAAAGAAAAGTTTGATCAAAGTTTGTGACATGAAATGTTGCCCAGTTGGATGTGATTCCCTAGCTAAGGGACATTTGAGCTGTCCCTTTTTCACAGCGCCCATAATGATAATCCTACAGTAAATATGAAAACATTAACCATTTTATAACTGATCCATATTGAACTATTTCCAGAAAAATCAAAATATCTGTGGGTCAGGAGATAAAGTCTCATTCACAAATGGGGAGGCGGCCTTCAAGAGGAGAGAGGAACAGCTGTCATTCACTGATAACTGGAAGAGCCAAGTGGTGGACCTAGGGGCGGAAAACAATGATGGAGATATTGCTTCTCTTTCCTGGCTGTGTCTAGGTACTAGGGTAACGAAGAAGGTATTCTAACTGACCCCTTCCTTTGGGTGTAGAGGAAACTGAATTTGTTTACATTTGTTCAGTCAACAAAAATTCATCAAGTAGTGTTCTAGACCCTTGAGAACTATAAGACTCTCAGAACAAAAGAAACTCTATCCAAACCTCTGTACAAGGAGATGGCCAAAACTCTAGGATGGCTTCTTGCAGCATAAAGTTATGTCCTTGCGAGGACCCCACTCCCTCCATTACAATGCCTGCCCGAGGAAGATCATCATTGCCAGGAGAATTTACTGTTTTTTCTAGCTAACCCCTGACCAAAGGCCCCTGGTCTCCCTTTCTTAGAGTACTTATCACAAAGGGCTTAGAATTGGGAATATGGATCTCTTATCACTCAGAAGTCATTCTCGAGGACCTGGGAATGATTCTTATAAAATGGAATCATCAGGAAGGATGGGGGCTGTCTCCATCTGCGGGAGGACAGAATCCTAATTTTGGTTATGGCCAGCCAGCAGCCCCAGCCTAAGTGCACTTATACAATCCATCTTTTGTAAATTTTTTTTGTTTGTTTTTGTGCTCCCTTCAAAATACTCAGTCACCTCTTTGCAAATCAGAACAGAGCTCAGCTCTGCCTCTACTGTCAGTAGAAACTGAATAAAGTGCATTCTCACTGCTCTAAGGTTCAGCTGTATTCATCTTTGACTCTATAAGGGACTAAACCAAGTAAGTAAAGAAATCCCTTGCCCTCAAGGAATGGAATATCCAGTAGTGAAAGTAAGATGTACAGGATTAAAGAGGCAGGAGATAGCACAGAATGTTAAGAGAAGACCTCCCTCGTTGTCAGAGCCTTTTTGGAGGATGTCTTCTTGAATGGGTAAAAAATTGGATCAGTTATCTTCCAAGGTCAAGAGTCGATTCACCTTGAAGTCATCTCAGTAAGTAGCCATTGGTCTAGAAGGAAACTGAGTTCCCCCTAAAACTGAGTTCCTCTGCCAAGTTTATGATTTACCTCTCTATTCAAAACTTAGCTCCCTTTCTTCTCCTGAACCTGTTCCCCTCAAGACTGATGATATCAAAGGAAAATCCAGAGACTGAAACCATTCACAAGCCCCTATGACCCTGACTTTTGAAACAAAGGGCTTCTGCTTTAGTCTTCCAGGCCTCCCTTGAATCTCAAAAGGCTGGCTCAAGAGTTAATGATGAAGAAATGTGATGACATAGAAACAAAGAATAACTATTGGGCCAGGAACTGGTAACAATTTTAACTCTAAGTCTGCCCAACAGCGGAATTGCCAAACTCCCAGTTCCCCGAAAAATATAAAGGTCTGACACATATTCCTAAATTGTTTTTATAGGAAGCCGACTCTGACCAGATGAAAACTGCTGCCTGCTAGCACAAGGACCCCAGACCAGTTGAAACCAGACGGTTAATGATGCTTGAAACTTTACCTTAATGACAACCAATCCAAGAATTGTGAGCCAGCTGATTGTGCACCCTGCAACCCTTCCCTCAAACTGTCTTTAAAATGCCTGCCCTGCACATATCCAGACATAACTCTCCTTAAAAGAGACACATGCACCCGCATGTTCATTACAGCACTATTCACAATAGCCAGGACATGGAAACAACCCAAATGTCCAGCAACAGATGATTGGATTCGGAAGATGTGGTATATATATACACAATGGAATACTACTCAGCCATAAAAAAGAATGACATAATGCCATTTGCAGCAACATGGATGGAACTAGAGAATCTCATACTGAGTGAAATGAGCCAGAAAGACAAAGACAAATATCATATGATATCACTTATAACTGGAATCTAATATCCAGCACAAATGAACATCTCCTCAGAAAAGAAAATCATGGACTTGGAGAAAAGACTTGTGGCTGCCTGATGGGAGAGGGAGGGAGTAGGAGGGATTGGGAGCTTGGGCTTATCAGACACAACTTAGACTTACAAGGAGATCCTGCTGAGTAGCATTGAGAACTTTGTCTAGATACTCATGTTGCAACAGAACAAAGGGTGGGAAAAAAATGTAAATGTAATGTATACATGTAAGGATAACTTGATCCCCTTGCTGTACAGTGGGAAAATAAAATAAAATAAAATAAAATATAAAATAAAAAATAAAATGCCTGCCCTGAAAGACAGTGTCAGGGAGATGCAGTCCTTTGAGCATGAGCTGACCATTCTTCTTGCTTGGCACCCTGCAATATACACTCTGTTTTCATTTAACACAACCCCGTGTGGGTAGATTGGTTTTACTCCACGTGGGTGAGCAGATCCAAGTTTGGTTCTGTAACAAGAACACGTTTCCAGACCTTCCCAACTTATCTCCTTCTTTTTCCTCCTCTTCCTCCAAGGTCAGCAGTGTAAAATCGTTAACAATGATCAGGGAAGGCTCAATGATAGAAATTATTCACTGTCTTAATTCTCAAATTCCTACAGAGAATAGGGTGAAGGAGTGGGGATATTGCTTTCTTTTTTTCTTCTTCTTCTTTTTTTTTTTTTTTTTTTGCATTTTAGGGCCACACTCGCGGCATATGGAAGTACCCAGGCTAGGGGTCGAATTGGAGCTGTAGCTGCCAGCCTACACCACAGCCACAGCAACATGTGCTCCTAGCCATGTCTGCAACCTACACCACAGCTCACAGCAACGCCAGATACACAACCCACTGAACAAGGCCAGGGATGGAACCCAAATCCCCATGGATACTAGTTGGATTTGTTTCCACTGGCCACAATGGGAACTCCCCAGTGGGGATATTTCAATGGTGTTTCCAAACACTTTCCTCTCTGTGGTTATTTTAAATAAAATGTTAATGTACAGACAGTACAGTAGATACTAAAGACCTAATGAAGTCTAAGCTTTGCTATTTAACAAAAATAAAAACACCACCACCAAAAAAAAAATAAATAAATAACCTTTTTTCCTTTTAGGTTCGAGCCTGAAAATGCCAATTCCATAGAAAGATGACTGGGTCAGTAAGGGCTTCTTCTTTTCACAGAACTTCTAAGCTGATGCTATTTCCTTCTTAGCTCAGTAAAGATTCTCGATGACTTGGCTTTAAAGGAGAATATCCAACGATCAAACTTAGCAGGAAAATCACACAGCTGTGTAACTCAGTCACATCCTGCTCTTAGAAATTACTTTAAAAAATAGTATCTCTCCTTCTTGACATGAGAGATCTAGGCAATGATTATAAATGGCTGCTGAAATTATCTGGTGAAAAGCTGCTGGGGTACTTTGTAACGGACAGATCAAGGTAAATCAGGTGTCTAGAACTTGCTAAGCAATTTTAACATCACAGAAAGAAAGACTAATAGCCAGACATCCTCCAGATGGATATCTATACCATCATCTATGAAGCAGTCTCATCCAATAAAAGAAAAAAAAATTTTTTTTGTCTTTTTATCTTTTAGGGCTGTACCTGCGGCATATGGAGGTTCCCAGGCTAGGGGTAGAATTGGAGCTGTAGCCACTGGCCTACACCACAGCCACAGCAACGCAGGATCTGAGCTGTGTCTGTGACCTATACCACAGCTCATGGCAACGCTGGATCCTCACCCCACTGAGCAAGGCCAGGGATCAAACCTGTATCCTCATGGATGCTAGTTGGGTTCATTAACCACTGAGCCATCACGGGAACTCCACAAAGAGAAAATTCAACTTGAATCTAAGCAAGCCTTTTATTACCAGTTTACATCAAATATAGGAAATACCAAGACATGTCAAATAGCACCACAGGGAGGCAATGTGCCAAATCCAGGATGATACACAATCCACAGAACAAATGAAAGCAACAAATACATTGTAATGGGGGTGGGGGGAGAGGGCACCTACAAATTAAGAGACTTAAGAAACATTACAAAGTTCAAATCTTGTTTAGCTATTAATTCAAACAACCTGCAATTAAAAATAACTGAAAGAGAAAAACTTGAATGATGATTGGACATATGAGAGTAGAGAATCATTAATTTCTTTCTTTTTTTGCTTTTTGTTTTTGTCTTTTTAGGGCTACCCCTGCAGTATATGGAAGTTCCCAGGCTAGGGGTCAAATCAGAGCTGCAACTGCTGGTCTACACTACAGCCACAGCAACTCCAGATCCGAGCTGCATCTGTGACTTACACTGCAGCTCACAGCAACGCCAGATCCTAACCCACTGAGTGAGGCAAGGGATTGAACCCACATCCTCATGGATACTGGTTGGGTTCGTTACCACTAAGCCATGACGGGAATTCCGAGAATCATTAATTTCTAAAGTGTGATAATGGTACTACGGTTCTATTCATTAAGGGTTCCTACCTTTTCGAAATACATACAAAAATAAACACATTTGAAAGGAGATGATGTCTGGGAAGAAATGATGATCAAAGATGTTCAAAGAATGATCAAAATGATGAACTGGGAAGAAAAAGGGAAGAAGTGGGTAGGGGTATGAATGGAACAAGATTGGTCATGAACTATATTGAAACTGGATAATGAGGATGTAGGGGTTCTTTGTCATATTTTCTCTACTTTTGTATTTAATATTTTTCATAATAAAAATTATTTTTAAGTAATGGTAAAGGCAACAGAATTGCAACAGGAAGTCTTTCTTGTCTTATGGTTGTCTTCTTGACCATGGAAGAGCTGCAAACACTAGGCAGAATCTTTGATTTTCATGCTCAGTTCACATTTTGACCTCGCTCTGCAAGTTGTTCTCAGTCTCTTATAATTTCTAGACTTGCAATACCACACTGACAAAGAGCAAATAGTAAGAATAATGTTTGTAAAACTTACAATGAATTTAGTTGATTACATACTTTCTCAAATGCTCAATTGTGAATTTTGACATAGATTATAATCAAAATAGGTTAAAAAAGAAAAGTAAACCATAGAGCTAAAAGAAACTTCATCCTGCAGGTGGGTCAAAACTATTAACTTACCCCAAGACTATTAACTTTTAACCCCCCCTTTTTAGTGAGGTATAGTTGATTTATAATATATTAGATTCATATGTACAACATAATGATTCAAAAATTTACAGATTATATTCCATTTAAAATTATTATAAAATATTGGCTATATTCCCTGTGTAGTACAATATATCCTTGTAGCTTATTTATTTTTACATAGCAGTTTCTACCTTTTAATCCCCTACCTCTAAATTGCCCTACCCTCTTCCCTCTCCATACTGGTAATCAGTTTGTTCTCTATATCTCTAAGTTTGTTTCTATTTTGTTATATTCATTTCTTTCTTTTCCTTTTTAGATTTCACATGTAAGTGCTAACACAGTAGTTGTCTTTGTCTGAGTTTATTTCACTACCCTCCAGGTATATCTAAGTTGTTGCAAATGGCAAAATTTTGTTTTTTTTTTTTAATAGCCGAGTATATACTATGGCTTCTTTATCTATTCATCTGTTGATAGACACTTAGGTTGTTTCCATATCTTGTTTAAATAATACACTATGAATCACTGGGGTGATGCATCTTTTCAACTCAGTATTGTGTGTGTGTGTGTGTGTGTGTGTGTGTGTGTGTGTGAGAGAGAGAGAGAAAGGGAGAGAGAGAGAGATACATATAGCCAAGAGTAGAATTGCCCTTTTTAACACACATATATTGTCTCTAGAAACTCAGAGACATCTACCTACAATTTATGCTTATGAATTGAGATCAATGTTGCAAATAAAGATTTTACATACTATTTGAAATACTGAAACAGCATTGGGAACTTTTTGCAAATTTAAGCACATGGAATCACACCAAAAGCTAATTACATTTTAGGGGGCTAGTCGAGCTAGCTGTAATCAGCATCTGATGTTTTTCTCTTTAACTCCCTGATGATGAATTACATTTCAAACTAATCAAATAGTTTATTTCTGTTAAAATTTAAGAAATAAAACAATCTGTTGAATATCTCTGTCCTGCTGGGTTTTCTTTTTTAAAGCAGGAGCAAAGATAAAATGACTTATTAGGAAAGCCACTAGAATACCTTGCCAACGAAATGGAATATCCAGCACAGACAAAAGTCAGCAGTTCAGCTTAAACAATTTAGTCATGCATTTTCCTTGATAAGCCAGGAAAGAATGAAGAGGTTTCAGGACAAAACACATGAAAGGGAAGATGAGGCCAGTGGGGAACTGGCAGCAAATGGCACCTAATGAAACTGTGGAGTTCTTTAAATCTAAATCTTCATTTTTATCAAGAAAAAAGAGGGCTTTAAGTATACAAATATACATAGAGTCTGTTTTTTTTGTCTTTGAAAAAACCTTTTTGACTAAGAAAAAACACAAACCCAACGTAGTTCCCTGTCCTAGAAAGATGCCTATGATAGGTACCTATGAAAAAATCAGGCACTGCAGGCAGAAATGTACAGCACTGGCTTGTTTCCTATAAAAATGTTTCTGTTCCAAGGATCCTTCTTTTTCTTTCACCTGCAGAATCCTCCATCATTTCATAAATACAAGACACTGTGTGCACTGCACACTGCATCTTCTTGGAAAGTGCACTGGCTAACACTGTCAATACAGCAGCAGTATAAAGAAACCACATCACCGCAGAGTGGAGCACCCCACCCTGCCTAACTCTACCTCTGTCAACTGGGTTTTGAGGACCAGTCCTGCTCCCTCCTAGGCTGTTCCCTATTTTTAGCCTCAGAACTACTGTATTCCATGGATGGTTTGAAAGGGTCTCCACATTCTCAGTGTGCCCCAGCCATAATGACAGGCCTTTGCAGGCATAACCTACTTATCGTCATCATTAGTAGCTCCTGCTTTTAAGCTTCTCTAGGACTAGCCAAATATATAGCTAACTCCTGAACTAAGTTCTCACTGGACAGGAGATCAATAAATAAATAAATAAAATGACATTAATAAAATTGAAAAAATAAAAACACAAAATAATAAAATAAAATGAATTCCATAAATGTTGAATAAGTATTCTGTGCACTTTTACAGGTGCTGAAGAGTGATAAGAGCTAGCTTACATCCTCTAGAATGTAGAGTGTACATTTTCACACAGCATTGCTGGAAGAAGACACTCACGCATTATGTGGTTGGGTAATAATGAAACATAAACTTCAAATTTCAGTGAAGGTTTAAGATAGAACAGAGTTATAAAAAAAGGAAAATTAAGAAATGCTCTCCTTAGAGTTCCCGTTGTGGCTCAAGTGGGTTAAGAACCCAACATAGTGTCTGTGAGGATGTGGAGTTCATCTCTGGCCTCTCTCAGTAGGTTAAGGATGCAGCCTTGCTACAAAGTGTGGTGCAATTCGCAGAGGCAGCTCAGGTCTGGTATTATTGTGGCTATGGTGTAGGCCTGCAGCTGTGGCTCTACCCCTAGCGCAGGAACTTCCATGTGCCACAGGTGCAGCTGTAAAAAAAGGGGGGGGGGGGCTTCCTAGAATCTATGCAGAATTTATTTACTTATTTAAAATTTTTATTTTTTTGTCTTTTGTCTTTTGAGGGCTGCACCCACGGCACATGGAGGTTCCCAGACTAGGCGTCTATAATCAGAGCTGATGCCACCGGCCTACACCAGAGCCACAGCAACACCAGATCCAAGCCATGTCTGCAACCTACACCACAGCTCACGGCAACACTGGATCCTTAACCCACTGAGCGAGGCCAGGGATCGAACTGCAACCTCATGGTTCCTAGTTGGATTCACTTCCACTGCAACACGACGGG
Source organism: Sus scrofa (assembly GCF_054392235.1). NCBI lineage: Eukaryota > Metazoa > Chordata > Mammalia > Artiodactyla > Suidae > Sus > Sus scrofa. The sequence continues at coordinate 50,882,676 of NC_139387.1, read as the reverse complement.
AACTCCTATGCATAATTTAAATAGATGGAAAACGGCTGATAGAGAATCCAGGCAAGAAACCCTGATAAAAATGGCTTCAACTTGTAAATGAACATGACACTTTCTGAGAGCAGTTAAGAATATGGGTAAATTAAAGTACAAGCTTTAAAATGTGGAATGTAAAAAGTACTTAAAATGACTCCCGCTGAAGTGTCTAAAATGAAAAATATCAGGTCAAGTGTTGATAGGGATGTGGAGAAGCCAGAACTTTGAAACTCTGAGGTGAATTAATGAAACCATGGTGGAGAAATGCAGGCCGTTTCATGAAAGCAGAATACCTACCTAGCAATTCTACCCCTAAGTTCACACCCACCAGGGCAGCACATATATGTTAATCAAAAAGATTTGCAAGATTTTTCAAGGTAGCATTACTCTTTAAAAGAAAGTACTGATGTATAGTTGATTTACACTGTTTTAGGTGTACAGCAAAGTGATTCATTTATACATATATACATATTCTTTTTCATATTCTTTTCCATTTTGGTGTATGGATATTAAATGTAGGTCCCTGTGCCATACAATAGGTCCTTGCTGTTCATCTATTTTATATATAGCAGTGTGTATCTGTTAATCTCACACTACTAATTGGCTCTCCTCTCTTCCTCTTTGGTAACCATAAGTTTGTTTTCTATGTCTGTGAGTCTATTTCTGCTTTGTAAAAAAGTTCGTTTTCTATCATTTTTTTTGATTCCACATATAAGTGATATCATACTATATTTGTCCTCTGTCTACTTTACTTCACTTAGTATGATAGTCTCTAGGTCCACACATATTACTGCAAGTGGCATTATTTCATTCTTTTTCGTGGCTGAGTAATATTCCATCACACACACACGTGTGCGTGCGTGTGCACACACACACACACATACCATGTCTTCTTTCTTTAGCCATTCATCTGTTGATGGACATTTAGGTTGTTTACATGTCTTGGGCAGCACTATTTTTTTTTTTTTAATGGCCAAACCTGAGGCATATGAAAATTCCTGGGCTAGGAGTCCAATCGAAGCTTCAGCTGCCAGCCTACGCCACAGCCACAGCAACACCAGATCTGAGATGCATCTGTAACCTACAGCAAAGCCTGTGGCAATGCTAGATCCTTAACCCACCAGTGAGGCCAGGGATCAAACCCACATCCTCACAGACACTATGTTGGGTTCTTAACCCGTTGAGCCACAATGGGAACTCCAGCAGCACTATTCTTAACAGCCCCAATCTGGAAGCAATGCAGACGTCCATCTATAATTAAATGGATACCTATATTTTTATATATTTATTGACTGGAAATCAATTCAGCAATGAGGATGAATGAAATGACCTGGATAAATGGCACAATGTTAATTTGGAACAAAAAAGAAGATGCAAAAGAAAAGGAAATCAAGGGAGTTCCCATTGTGGCACAGTGGAAACCAATCCGACCAATATCCATGAAGACAGGGGTTCGATCCCTGGCCTCGCTCAGTGGGTTAAGGATCTGGCATTGCTGTGAGCTGTGGTGTAGGTTACAGATGAGGCTCAGATCTGGCACTGCTGTGGTTGTGATATAGGCCAGCAGCTGCAGCTCCAATTCGACCCCTACCCTGGGTACTTTCCATATGCCATGGTTCAGCCCTAAAAAGAAATAAAAATTAAGGAAAAAAAAAAAGGAAATCAAAGAAAATCATCTGTAAACAAGGAAGGGGTGACTAGAAGAAGACCTGAAGCCCCACCAGGACAGAAAGCCACAAGGCAATCCCAGCCGACAGCAGGCAAAGAAGGCATAGAAGGATCTACAGCCCTCATCCCCTAGCTCCTTGGTGCCAACAGAAGAGAAGGTGCCAGACAAGTGCAGCAGCCCACCCTTGGGGGTGTTCTGGGGCAAAGACCCCTCAGTAGCACTGAATACTTGATGCTTTAGTAACTGGGAATGAACAGAGATGACAAGACATCTCCCACCACTTATGAAACAGGAAAAGGGATCCAAAGGGCTTCCCAGCCACTTTCTCATTGTGTCGTGTTTTTAAAGTTCTTCTGGACCAAGGGTCTAATCAAACCAGAAGAATTTTTAAAAATTCCCATAAGAATCTGAAGACAGGAAACTAAGAGGATACCCAGGCTTCATGGGAATCAGAACCAAGCATCTACAAGATGGGCAAGCCTTCTCTCTGAGCCTCAGGCCTTGTTCACAGCTGCCCTGCTTCTCCTATTCTTTGCTCTGTCTGCCCCCTCTGCTCATGGGTTCCCCTTTCATGCTTCTCATCCCTGAGACTAGGGCACAGTGATCAGAGCTACCCAGCCCTCCTTTCCTCTTGCCTTCATACACCTGTCACTTCAGTCTTCATGGCCAGTTGTCCCACTCTTAGATTTCAAATTCCTGAAAGTGGCCCCCCATTTGCTCACCTCGTCTTTTGGAATCAACTCTCACAGCGTGGCCAAACTCCAACTCCTAATCCTTCAGATCCCAATACTGATGTCCCTTCCTCTGACAAGCCCTGTCACCTCCCCCTCCCTGGGTTTGGGGCTAACACACTGCCCTATAACTGTCAGGTAACATGCCGGCCTTCCTAATAAAAGAGAATCTCCTTCTGGGTCAGGGCTAAATCTTGTTGAAAGTAATTTCCTCAGCAACCAGTTCTTGAAAGAAATGGGCTTTAAGAAATTAACCTGGGAATTTGGGAGAAGCAGATGCAAACTATTGCATTTTGAATGGATAAGCAATGAGGTCCTACTGTACAGCACGAGGAACTATATCCAATCTCTTGGGTTAGAACATGATGGAAGATAAAATAAGACAAAGAATGTATACATGTCTATGCCTGGTCACTTTGCTGTACAGCAGAAATTGGCATAACACTGTAAATCAACTACCCCATAATAAGAACTTTAACACTGTAAATCAACTACCCCATAATAAGAACTTTAAAAGAGAAATTAACCTGATTTAAAATAATGCCTAAAATATGCAAATATTTGAATTTGATATCTCTATTTTAGGCTGAAGCAGCTATATATTTTGCTAGTCCCATAAAAGATAGGTGCTGGGTTTCCAGTTGTCTAGGCTTGGAGGTGAAGGACACAGAACTGAAGGCCCTGCCCTTGTGTAACCCCCTCAGCACCTCATGAAATGCTGGCTCCTAGGACATCATCCAGCAATGAGGGGTGTCTGAGTACAGGCACTTACTCCCCTCATTTGTCACACAGCATCATTAGGAAGCTCTGTTAGACTTACTTTTTTAATTTTGCATTTAAATTGCAATGCATACAGCTGAAATGAGAACTCTTGTTACCATGGATAAACTGTAAGGTAAATCTGAAATATCATTAAGTCTCTTTGATCTTTTCAATGCACCAGTGACATAGCTATCTTATTAACAGACTGTTTTCTCCAAGCAGAAAATACAGGATTTTAACATGAAAGAATGTCAGCGACAAATTTCTTACCCATTTATCCATAAAAAAGGAAATAATGCCTTCTGTGAAATATACACTGGGTTCATTTCTTACCTAGATTGTGTCTCAGTCTATAAAGTATTTAATATCTTTACTTCAAACCAATACTTTCTTCTCATAGAGCACGTGTGTCATTTCCATTGAACAAATAGACCGACTGCTCACTATGCATGAGGTGTGGGGTTACAGGTCCCACACAGAATCCTGGTGGCCTAGTAATGAACCACATCGATGTACTTCAACATGTACAGCACTTTCTATCTTACAAAGTCTTTGCATATAAAGATGATCTGACCCCAACTCAGTCTCTATGAAGTGGGTGTTTGCCTCATTCTTGCAGCAAGGGAAACAGCCTTAGGGAGGCAGACTTATTCAATGTCCTTCAGGAGGACCGAAGGAAACCTTGCACACAGGACAGGGTTTTTTTGGCTGCACGTATAATTCTCCACGGCATCATACAGCCTCCAATGAAAATTGAAATGCAGTTGATTTACAATGTTCCATTTGTTAGTACTCCTTTATTAATGTAGAGACGTGAAAGGAAATACGATGGGTCAAATATTGGTATCTCATGGAGAAACCCCTGCTTGAGATTCTGACTTAATTCCTTAAACAGTGCAATCTGGATAAACTTGAGCTTTTGTTAAAACAAACAAACAAACAGGAGTTCCCGTTGTGGCGCAGTGGTTAACGAATCCAACTAGGAACCATGAGGTTGTAGGTTTGATCCTGGCCTTGCCAGGATCCGGTGTTAAGGATCCGGTGTTGCCGTGAGCTGTGGTGTAGGTTGCAGATGCAGCTCGGATCCTGCATGGCTGTGGCTCTGGCATAGGCCGGCGGCTACGGCTCCGATTCGACCCCTAGCCTGGGAACCTCCATATGCTGCGAGAAGCAGCCCTAGAAAAGGCAAAAAGACAAACAAACAAAAAAACAAACTTCTAGTTGAAGCAGAGCTGACAAGCTTAAAGCCAGTATGAAACCTCCTCTATAGCACAATAAACAGATGACTGCACTGATGGAAATGTTTATTAGAGCATCACACAGCAAGAAATAGAAGGCTCAAATAAAAAGCTTGGATTTGGCATTTTATTCATTGTGAAAAGCAATTTTTGCCTTTATGGTCCATTGTTAGCAAAAAATAAAAGAACTGTCTCTCTAATTTTCATCACCATCTCACAGATTTAATATTGTAATAGAAACATAATAAGTACATTTAAAGGATTATATATTTTCTTCAGGCAGTAAGGCATCCATAAATGAGCCAGACCCACATTTTCCAATTCTGCTCCCTGATCCACAGGCAGGATTTGCTATCTTCATGGTCTCCGTCTTCTGATTTCTTCCTCTTTCCTCTTCCTGTATTTCTTCCCTTCCTTTTCTAGGGGGAATTACTACAATCGAGTGTCAAATGACCTTGACAATCTCTTTGATCCCTAAGCTATTTTTCTAAGAACATAATACAGCATATATGATGGGGTCAACACCCACCTTGTAAAGAGTTCCTCAGCTACAGAGGACACAGTTCACACCTGAAGGTTTCAAAAAGGGTAATGCTGCCCATTTTCCTCCCCAAAACAATCAGGTTGCTAGTCAAAGACAGAGTATTGCACCCAACCTTGGGGCCTCTTCAATCAGAATTTCTGCAACCTGAACCAGAAAATCTTATTTCTACCATGCTTCTCTGGGTAACTGATATTCACTCTAGTTGGGTGACTGCTGCTTTAAAAGTCAGAACAACTTCAGTTTCATGTATGGAGGCCCTCCTAACACAGAACAGAACAGTGATTTGGGCCCAGCTATCTTTAAGCACAGTGTTTTTGTTTGTTTTTCAGAGTAAGTTAATTTTTCATTCAATGCCCTCAGAGTTTATTTTGACTCAGCTCCTGTGTAAAGGGCTTCAAGGCCTCAAACATTAGTTAAGACACAGTGCCCTAAGCTGTAACTATTAATACCTAAGGTTTTGGACCTCTTTGAAACAATCAACTGAAAATGGGAAGTCAGAAAAATAAGCTTCTTTACAAGGAGGACTGGGTCACTTTGTTGTAGAACAGAAATTGAAGAAACATTATAAATCAACTATATTTTAATTTTAAAAAAGGTGGATGCTGAGTTCTAGCTTCATCTTATTATTTCATATCTTGATGCCTTCCTATAAAGTAAGCTTTTGCCTGTATAACTGAACAGCTGAAACAGATCTACCCACTTAAGCAAATAATATTCTACCTGCTTAACCAGGATCACACCTCATGAAAAAACATGATGCTGATAGGGGGCCTTATGTTCACTGAAAATCCTATTCTATCTCTTTCTCGGATTTGAAAGACAACCATATTCAATATTAGAAAGGCAATACTTCTACCATCAAATACATACTGCCTTATGTTCTGCCCCCTTCAAATCTGGTTAAGACAGAAAACCAATTACTAGGCAGCAGGCAGGGGCCTTAGTGGAAACGTAATGTTATCTCTCCTGCAGGCTCCAGTGCTTTGTGGAAGCCATACTTAACTCAGGCTTTTGTTATGTTTAATTCAAGATTTACAAGTTTGAATATCAAGACTGAATTTTTCTTTTTTCTTTTTGGCTGTGCTCATGGCATATGGAAGCTCCCAGGCCAGGGACTGAACCTACACCACAGCAGCAATCCTAGCCACAGCAGTGACAATGCTGGATCCTTAACTTTCTGTACCACCAAGGAACTCCCAAAGTATCATATTTCTAAAGAGATACATAAAAACAGATAAATAACTCCTGGGGTAGATGACAATTCTATGACAGAACAAGCTGCACAGAAACCTATCCTAACACCTCTCAAATGCAAGTTCTACCAAAACCCCAGAAACAAAATCTTTATACACTGGACTCCAGCACTAATATTTTAACATGAGTGACAAGTGTGTTTGAGACACATGCAGATTTGGCAAGCTGGCTGTAGTAAAATCATAAAGCCCAGGATGGCTTCAGTGAGGGCATAACTTGGGGTGGTAATTTAGGATTTTTTTTTTCAGATGGAACTAAGTCATCACAATGAAAATCCTCCAACCACTCAGAATCAGCTTGAGTTAGACACAAGTGGGCAGTTTAGAAGAAACCACCCAAACCTGAGGCAGAGAAAAGCTGCAGAGTACACTGTGCTGCTCCCCTGTCCAGCAACTCTTCACCAGCCCACCAGTTCTTCCTTCTCCTAGAGCCGAGCCAAGAACTCTAGTGCTTATTCTAGGCCGGTGCTATCCAACAGAAATATAACACAAGCATGCATAATTTTAGTTTTTTTAATTAGCTACATTAAGAAGAAGAAAATGAAACATGGTGATTTAATTTAATATATTTTGTTTCAATGAATATACTCAAATATATTTCAACCTATATATGATTAATAGGATAATCAATATACAATGATCAATGAGATAGCTTGCATTCTTCTATTCTTACAGAATTTTGTCTTGGAAATCCTGTGTGTACTTTCTTTATAACTTACAAGTGCATCTCAATCCAGATTAGCCAGTAGCCTTATGTGGCTTGTGGCTCCTATAGAGGACAGCAAAGATCTAGATAATTACTCTGGTCCTTAGCCCCACTCTGTCTCTCCCCACACTCACTTGTTTGTGGTTTTGACTTTGAGTTGGGATTCCTACTCCAAAGCCACCTGCAATCCTTAGCTCTAGCCCATTTCTACTCTCAAATCCATTTTTAAATTTTTCCAATTTCAAATTTCCTGAACGGCTAACCTGGTTCATTTTGTTTTGGTTTTTTTCTCTTTCTTCTAGTAGAGAGTTTTTGTCTCCAGTCATTCCCTTTTACCTCTGATGAAAACTTCTAGCACAGTTCCTGTTGTGGCTCAGCAGAAATGTACCTGACTAGTATCCATGAGGATACAGGTGTGAGCCCTAGCCTTGCACAATAGGTTAAAGGATCTGGCATTGCTGTGAGCTATGGTGTAGGTCACAGATGCAGCTCACACCCTGCGTTGCTCTGACTGTGGCATAGGCCAACAGGTGCAGCTCCAATTAGACCACTAGCCTGGGAACTTCCATATGCCACAGGTGCGGCCCTAAAAAGACAAACAAAAAAATCCCCTGCTAATTTTTGTTTCTATAGAAATTCCATGTAGGGTGGAAGGATTTGGACATAGGGCAAAATTTTCTTAAACTTGCTTGTCAAAAGTTGTGCAATCAAAATACAGTATTTCCTTTATTCTTCAACATCTACTGACACTTTTCTTCTCAAGTCAAAGCAGAAACATGTACACTTTAATGTCATGCCATTCAGCTGATCCACACAATCTCTTTTTTTTTTTTTTAATCTTTTCTAGGGCTGCACCCACAGCATATGGAGGTTCCTCGGTCAAGGATCAAATCAGAGCTGTTGCTGTGGGCCTACGTCAGAGCCACAGCAACGCAGGATCCGAGCCGCATCTGCGACCCACACCACAGCTCACGGCAATGCCAGATCCTTAACCCACTGAGCAAGGCCAGGGATCGAACCAGCAACCTCATGGTTCCTAGTCGGATTTGTTAACCACTGAGCCACGATGGGAACTCCCCTCCACATAATCTCAATTACAGACTGGAAAAATTATTGAACAGTCACATAGAATTACTGACAGTTAATACAATCTGAGTGTTTGGGGTAAATGGAAAGGTCAAAGAGGTTAAGAGCTTGATGCCAGTGTATTCTGAATAATAATGCCCCCCCATTCTATATGGATCTACCCTTGTTGATTGGACATGCTTAACGGTCAAGAATAAGAAACCAAATTCTAAATGTCCTTCAAACTGCTGTTAACATTAACTGCATGAAAGGACAATTTAAAAAATATTAAAAACATAATCCTTGTACAAATACACACTGAAGACTAACAGTTTGTGTAACTTATTAATAAGGGAATCAGATACTTGACAAAGCCAGCTTAAAAGAGTAATCTGAGTTGGGCAAAATCTTCTTAGATATAATACCAAAAGCATAAGTAATAACAATGAAAAACAAGTATATTGGATTTCATCGAAATTGAAAACTTTGTGCCTCAAAGGATACCACCAAGAAGATGAAACAACAATCTTCAGAAAGGTTAAAAAAAAAGTTTATAAATCATATATCTAGAATATATAAATATCATATTAGAATACATAAAGAATGATTACAACTTAATAATAAAAAGATAACCCAATTAAAAACTGGACAATGGCTCTGAAGAGACATTTCTCCAAAGATGATGTAGAAATGTCTAATACGCACATGAAAAGGTGTTCAACATCATTAGTCCTTGGGAAATGCAAATCAGCACCACAGTGAGGAGTTCCTGTCATGGTGCAGCGGAAACAGATCTGACTAGGAACCATGCGGTTGTGGGTATGATTCCCAGCCTTGCTCAGTGGGTTAAAGATCTGCATTGCTGTGAGCTGTGGTGGAGGTCGCAGATGCAGCTGGGATCTGGTGTTGCTGTGGCTGTGGTGTAGGCTGGCAGCTGTAGCTCCAATTAGACCCCTAGCCTGGGAAGCTTCGTATGCCGTGGGTATGGCCCTAAAAAGCAAAACAAACAAACAAACAAAAACACAGTGAGATGCTATTGCACACCACTTGTATGGCTATAATTGAAACAACAACACAACAGAAAGATCATCAAAAAGACAAGTGCTGATGAGGATGTGGAGGAAATGGAATCGTCACACTGCTGGCAAAAATGTAAATGGTGAAACTGCTTTGATAAACAGTCTGGAGATTCCTCAAAAAGTTAAATCTAAAGTTAACACAAATGACCTGGCAATTCCACTCCTTGATACAAGAGATACATATACAAGAGAAATGAAAACATACATTTAAACAAAAACTTGCACATGAATGTTCATAGCAGCACTGTACATAATAGCCAAAAGTAGAAACAAACCAAATGTCCATCAAGAGACAGTAAAATGAAAATGATGTATCTCTACAAGAGCATTCTACTGCAGGATAAAAAAGAAATACATATTGATATATGTATGCTACAACACAGTGACTCTTAAACACATTTTTCCAAGTAAAAGAAGCCAGTCACAAAAGATCATATATCATATGATTCCACTGATATAACATGTCCAGAATAAGTAATACCGTAGAGATTAAAAAGTAGATCAATAGTTGCCCTGGGCTGGGGGCTGGGGTGAAATGGGGAGTGGCTGCTAATGAATATGAGGTTTCCTTTGGGGGAGATGTTATAAATTTGATTGTTATGATGGTTGTGCAACACTGTGGGTCTATTAAGGGCCACTGAATTGTATACTATAAATAGATGAATAGTATGGCATGTAAATTATATCTCAAAGCTGTTGTTAAATACAGATATAAACGGATAATATATAAATATATGTGTTCTGATATACATAAATTTGAAAAATTAGGGTTTTCAGTTTATGAAAAATAAAAAGGAAAGAAATTGGCAAATTAGACACAGACTTGTTCACTGTCCTGCAAGACAATAAAACTAACATTTGAAGTTTTATTTTCTATTAGAAAAAAAATAAATAATGACACCTCTCAGATTTCTGCAGGTAAAATTCTAAGTTGACAGAGTTGTAAAATACAGTAAATAATGAGTCATCAACATTCCTCTAGGTTTGTTAGACAATACATTACAGTGAATGTCATGGTCATCTTTTGTCTTATTTCCACGTGTTAGACAATTTTTCTTCTTTTCTTTTTTTTTTTTGGCCACATGCCCATGGCATGTGGAAGTTCATGGGCCAGGGATCAAACCTGCACCACAGCAGTGACCTGAGCCACAGCAGTGACAGCCTCAGGTCCTTAACATGCTGCACAACAAAGGAACTCCCTGGTTAATTTTTCTTAACGAAGTTTCACATAAGCACATCACAATGATTTTGCATCTCAGTTTTGTTAAGCAGGAAATGGCAAGAATTTCCTCTTCGCTAAATGCATGTAAATAGATCATCTAAAAGAAAAGGAATCTCAGAACTCTAGTCATTTGTAAACACAGTAAAAAACAGAGTAGACTGAGCAACTCTGAAAAGCTCTTAGGATGTTTTTAAAACAACAAGTAATTAATAACGACAGCAATCATCACAGGAAAAGAAGGATATTCTTACAAGACAGATGCAAAGACGCTATGGAAGTTGTTCAGTTTATAAATCCCGTAAAAGAGGTGAAGCATTAATGAGACAGATGGACAAAGCTGAATGACAAACCTGTGATTGGTAAAGACAGACTTACAGTGCCAAACACATCATAGCTAAATTGCACAGCTGATGAAAAAGGAAAAAAAACAAAAAAACAAAAAAACAAACCAACAGAATGGAAACAGACTAATGCAATCCAGGTTAAGAATCATCATTGTACCAGAGGTCAAACAATTGCACAAGCAGAGCAGAAATGTTACCCAGGAAAGGAATTAAAGACAATTTTCCAGATGCTCCAAAAAGCCAATTATAATGCAGCTATCTTAGAGGAATACGAATAGCCATTTAGAGCAACTGTCACTGAAATGTCCCAGGGTATCTACGTATTGTAAGTATGAAACACAAGAATGGAAAGATGTATTTGTTGTTTGATTTTTAAGAGGAAGAATATAAAGGTGTTAGGATATTCTGCTCTATCACTTTAAATTGGCCGAATTGCCTGAGAATAGTCACGCTGATGGATTTGCAAACAGAAAGTCCTGGATGAAACGTGTAAGAGGTCCAGCAGAAAAAGAATATAAATGCCTTGGACATGAAAGGCAGATCCTGGCAAATGACTGGCCCAAGGTTCTAATTTTGCCAGAGGTTCCACCAAATAAATTTTTTGGCCACTAGCAGGAATAAAAATGAACTTTACCCCCCTGGCAGCGAAGATCGTACAGACAGGAGGGCAGTGAGCCAGAGACCAAAGGCACCTTGTCCTGACACCAAGGACTGTGGAGCCAGGTGGGTTTGCCGATGACAGAGCTATATGGATGAAATGATTGGTTGGTGAGTTGAAAACAAATCTGTTCTTGTTTTCATCTGGTATCTCCTTTGACTCTGCAGCTTGGCTTTCAGAGACTGGTAAGCTCAGGAAACAGGCTGCATCTAACTATAAAGATAAGAATGAACACTCAAATTTAGGAGACAAGAAAGCTTAGTGGGAAACCAACTGAAGGCTAAAGGAAAAGGAGCCATTAGCAAGAATAAGATCTAGCAAAGTTGGTTTTTCTCTAAAAGGAAGAAAATAGCCATGAAAGGACCTACAGAACCTGAAACAATTTATCAATGAGCTAAAAATATCCAGACAGGGAGCCCTGGATATTCGAAAGCTAGTGAGAGAAACCTGAAAAGGACAGGTAGATTGCAATATTAACAAAAAGCTGGGCTAGTGATGTTAAACTTAATTAACAGACTAATTAAACAACATTTTGAAAAATATAAGACATAGATTTTAAGGCTCCAGACTACCTCAATGGGATAAGCCAAAACTAGAGGCTGTATACCATATGATTTCTGAAGGCATATTCAAGGTTTTTAAATACAAATATGTTACAAGTACTAAAACCAATTGTGACATAATAGTTATTACAAAAATGGGTCCAATTGGAAGGTATTGTTTTTCAATGGGAAATAGTCTTTAAAAAGGAAGAAAACATTAAGCACAGAAAAGAAGAACATATAATGCCAAGAATTTATCCATTAAAAATATAAGGTAAATAAGTGAATTAAAGTAAAGATCATTGTCTGGCTTATAAAATCAAACTCCAACAATCTCTCATCCCTAAGAAATATAAGTAAGCCAAAACTATAAATGTGCTCTAGGTTGAGGCTTACAATTTATTATGACTTTGCAAACACAGAAAAGTGAAGGTTACTATCACAATAATGATGTAAGATATTAAAAAGTATATAATATAAAACCATGAAAATTTAAGAACAGCCCACCTTAACACATAAACATTGTAGCAATAATACACCCTGAAAAAAATTATGAAAATTGTCCAATACAATTATATCTGAAAGCCTCAGAAGTACACCATCACAGCAAATTGAATAGATAAGGAATTAAAAGCCATCTCAATGAACAAGAGCTACTGGTTGACATCACTTCTTGATCCACAATCTCTGCATCTCTTAAGGACAAATACGATGTAACTGACTTAGTCATTTTCAACTTTACCACTGATTTTTTTTTTTTTTTTTTAATGGCTGCACCCACAGAATATGGAAGTTCCCAGCCCAGGGACTGAATCTGAGCTGCAGCTGCAGCCACGCTGAATCCTTTAACCCACTGTGCCCATCAGGGGATTAAACCCATGACTCCTGGGCAACCGAGCCACTGCAATTGGATTCTTAATCCACTGCGTCACTGAACCCCCTCCGCTGATTTTAATCTTACAAAGAGTTGTGATATCTAATCAACCTCTACACACCTGTCAGTGCATTGTCCTATAACATGTGACATACGGGCCACTCAATAGATATTACAGATAAGTGCTACGATAGATGCTTGTTGAGTAAGCAAACATGGCAATATGAGAATACTACTAATAATACTGACATAACAGCACCAATTGTTGAAAAGAAAATTGTTGCCAAATATCTAAACAGGTGTTTCTTTTCTCCACATACCCTGAAGAGAACACAACCTTCGTTTCGTTAAAATGCAAAGCCAATATATCATTTAAGATTATTTTAAACAATCTGATAAATATCAAGTAAAGCAGCAAAAAAAAAAAAAAAAAAAAAAAAACTTCTACTGACCTTGTAAGAATGTAAGGCGAAAATGAAGCCGGATTATCCTGCTCTGAGAAGAGGGGCATAGATCCTCCCATTATCCACAGGCGGAAGTACAGAACAACAATTACCTTCAGAGAAGAACAGGTTTGGTAAGAAAATCATTGATTGCTGGGGATGAGCCTCCCCTTTCTGGAGGATACTTTCAGATGCTGTACAAATATTTTGTTCTAAATGTATTTTTTTCTGGTGAACATTTCTATAAAATCTTAACATTGTAGGAAAGATGGAAATAGTTGAGTAGAGGGAAGCGTGAACAAGGAAGGTGTGAGGAGGAGGCAAGCAAATCAAATCTTAATACAGCTGTCAGTTTCAAGCCCTTCCTAGCTGTTACCCACAGTTATCCACTAAAAGCTTTCCACCCACCTGAGGCCTCCCTACCCTAGAGGTAGATGAGGAAGCCGAAGTTTAGAGGTAATCTGCCCAGAAGCCCACAGTTAGTAAATTGCAAGATCCAGAAGTTGAAAGTTCCCAGGCCGGGGACTGAACCCACACCATAGCAACGACCTGAGCCACTGCAGTGATAACACCGGATTCTTAACCTGCTGCACCACAAAGGAACTCCCAATGCCCCATTTCTTAATGATTCCACTCACACAGCCTCATGAAAGTGACCTTAAAGTAAAATAGATGATACTTCGTGGCCTGAATAAACACTTTGGAGATGCTCCAGCCCTTGAATGCTCTAAAGCAGACCCTTCCTGAAGGGTTATTTCAGCAACACCAAGGAACATCTTTTGTGTCATTCCATGGAATTTTACCACTGAATAGTGTTATTCTGTTGCAAAGGTGGGTAAGAAAACCAGAGGCCAGGGCCACTTCTGTGGGATGAGTTTTGTTTATAGAAGAATCCATCCACACAGACTTTTGAGATGTAATTCCCATTTCAATATGACCAATCACGTTGTTTCTGTTAAAGTCAGAGGGAAATCTCTGCCTGAATAAAACTAAAGAATTAATATTGGGCAGTAGTTTAGGCTGGACTTTTTCCATAACATTCACTGACTTATTTCATGAATACTTTTTATATAAGGGACCCCAAATCCAAAAATCTGAAATGCATGTATTTTGTCAGCCAAAAGCATATCAGCAGTAAATAATGCCCAGGCATGAGTTTCTGTTGTGGCTCAGGGGGTTAATAACCCGACAGTGTCTGTGAGGATGCAGGTTCAATCCCTGAGCTTGATCAGGAGGTTAAGGATTTGGCATTGCCGCAAGCTGCTGTGTATTTGAAGATGGAGCTTGGATCCAGCGTCAGTGTGACTGTGGTGTAGGCCAGCAGCTACAGCTCAGATTCAACCCTTAGCCAAGGAACTTCCATATGCTACAGGTGCGGCTATAAAAAGAAAAAAAAAAAAAAAAAAAAAAAAAAGCCCAGGCAGCAATTAAAAATCATCTTAATTAACATGTATACAAACTAAATTTAAATTCTTAAGCATATTATAGTGGCAAATGTTAACTATAAAAGTAACTGGAAGAGTTTCCTAAAAGAATATGAATTTCCTAAACTACTGGGAGGGAAGAGAATATTTATACCACTTGTAGACTGTTTTGACCTGAAGGCAATTAAGATCCAAGAGACTCAGGAAAAGCTTTTTAACCTCTTCCTGAACTGCCTAAAGGAATTAAGTGCCCTATACCAGGAGGTGTGGGGCTGCTTCAAAGAAATAATGCCAAATTCCTTGCATTTCCAACAACTCTACGAAAATAAATAACTTCTGAAATAACTGTTGAATCTCCCTAATTTTATGCAAAGATACTGGGGAATTCTTTTGAGAAATCTTCTGGCCCTTTCATTGGAGTTGTCCAAGGCTCACCACCTCATTCAGTTTTTGCATATTCATCTTGCATAAACATGCAAGAAAAAAAATCACATTAACTATTAATATTACAATTCAAAAATATTTAGTGCTAAGGAAAAAAAATCACATTATCTGTTAACATTACGATTCAAAAATGTTTTCATAAGTTTCCTATCAAAATTCATGATACGTCTGGACAGGGAATTTATGAGAAACAGCAACAG
Source organism: Sus scrofa (assembly GCF_054392235.1). Classification (NCBI taxonomy): domain Eukaryota; kingdom Metazoa; phylum Chordata; class Mammalia; order Artiodactyla; family Suidae; genus Sus; species Sus scrofa. Next base: position 50,867,454 of record NC_139387.1, on the reverse strand, counting down.
TGTGAAAGCCTGGTCTCCTAATCTCCTTCAATGGAAATAGCCAACAGTGTACGAGGATGATTAATGTAACAGTCACCAAAGATGGCCACCGAGAAGTCCTACCCTCTTTGCATGTGCCTTCTGCTCTTCCTATCAAGAATGGAGTCACCTGCTCCTCCCCTTAAAGCTGGTCTTATGACTTGCATTGACTAACAGAATACGATAAAAGAAATACTGTGTCATTTCTGGGCCCAACCCTTGTGAGGGCCTGCAACTTTTGGTTTTTCCTTTTAGAATCCAGCTGTCATGTTGTCAAGAGGTCCTGTCCCTTCCTCCAGAGATGGCAGCCACAGGGAGAGGCTCTAGAGGACTAATTATCACAAAGAGGTGACCTAGCCCAGCAGGGAGCTGCACAAACCTGCTTGAGCAACCTCAGCAAAAAAATCATGATGAAGAGAAGAATTAGCCAGCTGGATGCTGCCCAAACTAAAGCATTTATGGCGGCTATATGGTTGTTTTAAGCCAGTACCTTTTGGGGTGGTTAGTAATGCAGCAATAGATAACTGATACAGCCAGGTATGTGTTGCAGAGACCAGCACCCTGAAGTGGACTCATGAAATGTTACAGTTAATTCTGTGGGTGTCACTGAGTTCACATATCCTTAGAATGCTTTCATACATAGATAGCTTCCAAAGCTTTGTAACATGTGTGGCATGTAAACTCTTTGATCTTAAGATCATGTTAGGATCTATTGCTAATTCTGTTCAACAATGTGGATCATGTGTTTGAGTCACATTACAGTGAAATATTTCTTATCAGATATTTCAGAAGCATATATATACTTACATAACTTATGACCAGAATGGCTCTTTTTAAGAATGGCCTCATGGTAAGCAGGAAATTTCTACTGCTGCTTGCTGTCAGGTACCTAAAACGGGAAAGAAAAAAACATGTTCTGTAAGAGCCAGAGTCCCCACACCTACATTTCTCTTTCCATGCAAACAGCCTTTAGTGCCAGTGAAGGCTGGAAAGGGTCATAGCTAAGAACATGGCTTCGAGAGCCAGACCTTGAAGATTTCAATCCTCCAGCTCCACTACTTATGCTCTGGAAGATCTCGAATGAGTTTTTAATCTCTGCACACTCATTTTTCTCACTTACAAAAGAGGGGATAATAGTAGCATCTGCTTCATAGGAAAGTTGTAAGGAATAAATGTGATAATATATAGAACTGAACCTAGCACAGTTAGCTATCAATATGACTATCCCATCTAATTCCAGATAACCCGGGCATTCTAATAACTACGTTATTACACTGGTCGCAAGGACGATAATTTTCTTGTTTGTTTTTGCTTTTTTTAGGGTCGCACCCTCAGCATATGGAGGTTCCCAGGCTAAGTGTCTAATGGGAGCTACAGCTGCCAGCCTACACCGCAGCCACAGAAACACCAGATCTGAGTCACGGCTGTGAGCTACACCACAGCTCACAGCAACGCTGGATCCTTAACCCACTGAGCAAGGCCAGGGATCGAACCCAAAACCTCATGGTTCCCAGTCCGATTCGTTTCCACTGCACCACAATAGGAACTCCTGACAAGGATGATCTTAAGCAAGAGTTCATTTGCCTACCTAATGTTCTCTGAGAGGTACAAGGTCTTCCATGCACAAAAGATCTCACAAGTGTCTTAATCATTAAAAAAGGATGCTACGGTCGTGTGAAGTTAAGTAATTTATCTAAGGTAACCAAGTTATCAAGCATCAGTGTGGGTACCAGAGCTCACCCATATACAATGGATAATTTCCCCACCGGCCTATGACCTTTTGAATGAAACTACATTGCAAGAATGTCACTTCTAGAAAGGGAGGAACTTGTGTGGACCCTGCATCTGCCATAGCTGACTCAGGTGTACAAGTGAAAGCTGTATATATCTACATATAAGCCATGTGACTGGCTGGTTTTAATAAAAACAATGAAAGGGAAGCAAGAGAAGGCTGTCCACAATCTCTAGGAAAACCTAAACCAAGTCCTTTTCACCTACAGGCAAATTTCCGTATTTTAAAGAAAGTATAGGATTTAAAAAAGTTAAAGCAAACCACATAATCCAGCAAGCATTTCCTAACTCATCCTTATTTCCCCTGTCCTTTTTCACTTTTTTTCTTTTTAGAGCCACACGTGTGGCATATGGAAGTTCCCAGGTTAGGGGTTGAATCAGAGCTGCAGCTGCTGGCCTACACCACAGCCACAATGATAGCAACACCAGATCCAAGCCCCATCTGTGACCTAGGCTGCAGCTTGCAGCTAAGCTAGACCTTTAACCCACTGAGCAAGGCCAGGGATTGAACCTGCATCCTCATGGACACTACGTCAGGTTCTTAACCCACTGAGCCACAATGGGGACTCCTCTTACTTTTCTTAGTCCAATTTTTCCTCAAAGGAAAACTTCCCCAGAATCTCTTAACATCTGCATTTGAGGTCCCTTGACAGAGCAAGGATGTTCTATAAGGAGAGCAATCCTTTCCCAAGACCTGAGCGGGTTAGTATCTCACAAAGAAGCTTGTAACTTGATGGCTGCTTAAAAAAATATAAGTGATCCCTCTGTTTTGAAACAGCTAGCAGTATCCAACTGGCACTGGAAAGAGGAGACAGTGTCAGAGGCAGGTTCCCTCCTTCTGGCGTCCCTTCTCTTCTTCCTGGTTCATGGACAGCTGTTCAAGTGATACACAGATGTGAAAGAAATCTGACCATTTAAGCATTTAATGAGAGGAGAAAATGAAGTGAGCTCGAAAAATACTACGCAGAATCCACTTTCAGCAAGCTCTGGACTGGATCCACCCCTAAGCACTACATTAAATGCTTTCATCTCTCCTAACTCTCAAAACACAGCTTGTCAAGGAGGAAAGTGAGGGATACAGTCAGCTCTCATGATGGCAGGTGCATCGCTTTTGTTCTGAAATGGGCTTGAGGAAGTCCATTACTTCCTGAAACTCTACATGAGATTTTGTGTCTGTCTGCCTCTGTGTTTCTCTGAGGCAAAATCCTTGGCTTTGATCTCCAGTGTCAGCCAGGTCTGTGATTCCAAAAAGGGTGAAGCACTGCCAAGTGCCTTTTCTCAGCTCTGCCTCTACTAGGACTACCTTTTTCAGGCCAACTCAGCAAAGACCAACCCTGGTTATTTCTGCTGTTCCTTTACAGGATGTAGGGTAAGTGGCAGCAGAGAGAGAAAAGGAATGGCCGTGTGGGATGGAAAAGGGCTGGAGTTGCAACACATCTGAATGAAAAAGTCCTTCTTGGGTTGGTCTGCTTTTAGAAATTTCATTTCTCCGGTTCCCTCTGTGGCTTGTTTATTTTAACACAGTGGAAAAATTAGAAGTGGTTTCCTTTCTATAAAACAAACTATAGGGTTTCAGAGGCTAAACTTAGGTAATTCATATTTTGTTTCACTGAAAGCTCACTATGATGGTTCTTGCAAAGAGATGTATTCATAAAGTGTCGCTTTGTTTAGAAACTCTTCCTCCATGAGAAATTCTATTTCCTCAAAACTTAATGAGTTAAAGTAATGAGTTAAATACTTTACTATTTACAAATAATTTCCTCTTTAAAATGTGGCATCCCAAAGCAATGAGAACAGTGTTTGAAATGACCTCTTTTCAAGATTTTAGTTTCTAGTTGTTAACCAAAATTAAATGAGAAAATAAGCCAAAAAGGCATGGCCTCCTGTTTTGGTAAAAATTAGATTAGAGCCTGAGATTCCTCAGCTCCTACAAGAAGAACTTCAAGAGCTGAATTTTCTGCATCCCCTCCTCTTCCCCCTCCCACAAAAAATTGGACAGTGAAATTTTCCCCTTTATTCCATGATGTTTGTGAATTAGAACCAAACAGCAATGAATAATAACAAAAATAATAAAAAAGAGCAAACAATATCTGTCAGGCATAAATCTAAGTGATTCAAATGTAGTAATTCCTTTACAATTTACAACAATTCCATGAGGAAGATCATTATAATTACTTTTTAATAGAGGAAGACACTGAAAAACTAGAATATTTAACCAGGACATCAGATTGTCTCAACTACTCATTTTAATCACAAGCTAACAAAGTTGAGAGTGCCTTATGAACACAAGGAACTACACAAATGCCATCACTGACAGCTCTCAACTTCAGTTCAGATTCTCCATTGCTTAACCTGCAAAGCCAGGGAACATGCCAATAACAAAATTAAATGACTGAGGAAACCATCAGAATAGGAAATAAGAGTCCAGGGTTGTTTTTGCTATTCCAACTCATCTGTCACATGAGTTGGTGCAAATCTATCTATAAGAGCTTCACTTCCTTCCTGTATCAATTTTAGTTGGACTAAATGGTTTCAGGGTCCCTTTCAGGTCCAAAGTATTAGGATCCTCGGATGTCCTCACCAACTGATGACATCAAAGACAACAACTAAAGAAAAATAAAAAATCTCCTAAATTTTTTTTTCTTTTTACGGCCATGTCTGGGGTATATGGAAGTTCTGGGCTAGGGGTTGAATCAGAGCTGCAGCTGCAGATCTACACCACAGCCACAGCAATGCAGGATACAAGCCGCACCTGCAACCTACACCTGAGCTTGTGGCAACACCAGATCCTTAACCCACTGAGTGAGGCCAGGGATCTTCCCACATCCTCATGGATACTACTCGGGTTCTTAACTGGCTAAGCCACAGCAGGAACCCCAAATCTACTAAATTTGTTAAAAAGGAATGCCAAGCGATTAGAGTGAAGCAAATATTAGTTGATACCTAACTTTTAAGTAGACCCCAGATAATTTGCTGTTGCACATGAAAAAATATTTTAACATTAGCTTAGGGTATTGGTATTATCAAATTCTGAATTATTTTTGGCTGCACCCATGGCATTGTGGAAGTTCCCAGGCTAGGGATTGAACCTGTGCTGTAGGTTCGACCTGTGCCAAAGCTTCAGTAGCACAGGATCCTTAAAGCCACTGCTCCACAAGGGAACTTCCAAATTCTGCATTTTTTACAAGTTCTGATTTTAGGCAAATAAAAGAAAAAAAATCAAGATTATCCAAAATAATTTCTTTCTTTTTTTGTCTTTTTGTCTTTCTAGGGCTGCACCCATGGCATATGGAGGTTCCCAGGCTAGGGGTCTAATCAGAGCTGTAGTTGCCGGTCTACGCCACAGCCATAGCAACACAGGATCTGAGCTGCGTCTACAACCTACACCACAGCTCACAGCAATGCCGGGTCCTTAACCCACTGAGCAAGGCCAGGAATCAAACCCGCAACCTCATGGTTCCTAGTCGATCTGTTAACCACTGAGCCACGACGGGAACTCCCAAAATAATTTCATAACCTATGCTTCATACACTCCAAGTTTTCTGACCCCCAATTTTCTAACACTAACATCCACCTCTTTAGTTGATCATTTTCAAATATTCAGAGCTAAATGGTACTTCTTCCTGAAGTTACCCTCCATACCGACTCAGTCCTCAAATCTCATTTAGAGGCTTTAGCTGAGACCAGGACAACCAGCCACCTGAATTTTTAAGCAGCTCTTTGCAAGAAAGAGATCTCCTCAGGAGGTCCTTTTGTCTTCACACTTATCAAGGATATATTTTATAACTAACCTCTGGCCCAAGCACATATTTCAAATCTTTTGATCACACAATACTTTGCCTAACCTGCCAGCTCTTTCCTTAGATCAAAGAAATAGATGTGAAAAATAAGTAACAGATGACCTGAGCTTTTCCCCAGCTACCCCTTCTCTAATTACATAAGCAAAATGTGTGAACCAGACAGCACCTAAAAAAAGATCACAAGGAGTAAAAAAGTGGGAGATAGTGATGATTCTGACCCCTTATCTCAATGATTAACTGAGATTGTTTCTCTTGTTTCCCTTAAAAAACTTTCATAGCAGAGCAGAATTTTCAGAGATGGTTTTGGGACATGAGTCCACCTTCTCCCCAGATTGCTGGCTTTCTGATTAAAGCAACTTTCCCTGTTACCCAGACCTGTGTTTGGTAACAAAGTCACCCGCCCATAATCTTTTTTTTTTTTTTTTTTTTTTCCTGTCTTTTTAGGGCTGCACCCAAGACTCCCAGGCTAGGGGTCCAATTGGAGCTGTAGCCCCTGGCCTACACAACAATGCAGGATCTGAGCTGCATCTGTGACCTATACCACAGCTCAAGGCCCCACTGAGTGAGGCCAAGGATCAAACCCACATCCTCATGGATACTGGTTGGGTTCATTAACCACTGAGCCATAACAGGAACTCCCCAACCCATAATCTTGAGGGCTAAGTGAATGCTTATTATTTTAAGTCACTGAACTTTGTTAACACAGAATTATTGTGTTAACCAATAACTGATATATATATAGTAAAATGATCAAGAAATGCTTACAGAACCAAATAGAAATCTTAAAAATATTTATCTACCTCTACTCAGCCTCTTTTCTTTGTGCTTTCTTTACTCTCCAGTGCTAAATTGGGTACACAATAAGAACACAGAGCATGCAATGTGGACAGCAAGTTGGAGGAGTCCTGGTGGTTTAAACGAAAATATTACATTTTTCAGCCCTTCTCAGAATCTATAAAAATCTGACAATTTTTGCCTTACTAACAGCTCCAACAGCAAACATCTCAGCTACAGTTATTTTTATTTAACATACCAATAAATTATAAAAAGCTGTACATAAAATTCTTTCTATAACACACAACACTAATTTTTTCTCCTGCTCTTTCAAGGCTGTAAAGAAGATTTACAAAGAATCATACTATGACCAAGAAAAGAAAGAAGGAAAAAGAATTTGAATGTAGAGCTTTTTAGAACAGGAGTTTAGAAACCCTGCTTCTTTTTGAAACAAAAAGAAAAAAGATCTCTCAGTTGACCAAAGTAGCAAAGACATAGCTCACATTTGAAAAGATGAAAAGATGTACAAAAACAACAAAAGAAATCTAAGTGTCTTTGGTTTCTCTCTTTGATGCACTCTCCTGGAACCCATAAAGTTCCTCATCTAAACCTTAATATCCAATGGCCTTTTATGGGGGAACACAACTACTTTTGATGTCTCCTTTGATATTCAAATGCAGTTTCTGGAGGGAAGGTGGTGATTATTTTAAGACAATGATGAATTTCTAAGTTCACTTTTAGAAACCTAAATGAACTTCAACACCCCATCCTGTGGCTGTGATAAAAATGCCTTCTTGAAATTTCGAATTCTTCACTCAGCACGTTACTTACAAAGAAATATTGACTTAAATTATCACACACAGAATAGTGGAAATAAAGACAGAGAAGGCAAAGGGGAATATTAGTTTCAGTTCTTTTAACCATTCTTAAAATCATAGCTAGAACTGGAAGGGATCAAAACAGCTCAGGTAGCTTTACAGGTGGGGGAAAAAAAAAAAAGCTCAGAAATGTTATCTGACTTGCAAAAGGTCATGGTCCTTTAGTGCCAAAGGTCAATGAGTTTAGGCTTCATGAATTTAGGCAGAGGCACCAATTTTTATTCTACATGTTAAGCAAAAATTCAGTTTTGGTGATATCATTCTTGCTTGTTACTAAGGCCCTGGGTTCATTCATTAAAAATAACTAAATAAACAATATAAATAAATAAAATTTAATAAAATATCTAAATAAAAACTAAAGCCCCAGCTCATTCAATGCATTAATAATAGGATACACTTTATGCATTTAAAATATGCCAGTCACTGTGCCAAGTGCTTTACCTTTTTCATTTCATTTAAACCTCGGACCAGCGCTGGGAGTCCATACTTGTCCCCATCTTGCAAATGAGGCTGAAGGAAGTACTCACTCAGGATCTCAAAGCTGGCAAGTGGCAGAGGTGAGACCCAAAACCAAAGCCAAAGCATCCACTACTCTATACAGCATCAAAGTAAAACAGAACTGTTTTATTCAGCACACTTTCAACACAGATAATTTATTAAATGGCATTTCTGCATGTTAACACAATGACTTCTAATTCATTCAAAATAATAAAGGATCATCTTTGATATCTTCATCAGTTTGTACTGGTCTAGAATAAAACATATAATAAAAGTTTTTCATGCAAATGAATGGGGTGAGGCAGTGTGCAATTCTTGAGGGGTCTCTTAAGAAGTATCTTAGGAGTTCCTGTTGTGACTCAGAGGTTAAGAACCTGGCATAATGTCCATTAGGATGCAGGTTCGAAACCTGATCTCATTCAGTGGGTTAAGAATCTGGCACTACTGCAAGCTGCTGTGTAGGTCACAGATGCAGCTTGGATCTAGTGTTGCTCTGGATGTGGCTATGGTGTAGGCTTGTGGCTGCAGCTCTGATTTAACCCCTAATCTGGGAACTTTCATATGGTGCAGATGGGGCCTTAAAAATAAAGAAAAAAAAAAGGTATTTTATATATGTAGTGGTTGCCACACACTGAAATGCAAAATCCATATGTGGTGGGCTGATTCAGAAATCTAAGTGAGAAGAGATGGCTACAAGGAGAGGGTAAGCAGGACTGGGAGGGTGTCACCGCACCGTAGTATGACCAGCACGGGGAGGAGAAAGAGAGAGGGAGAAGGATGCCCCAAGAAAGGGAGAATAAAGCTGACACCTGAAGAAGAAGAGGATCAGTCCAGTGAGGAGAAAAAGAGAACATGCACATACAGAGGCCTTGGATTGAGAGCTGACAAGCAGGAAGAAAGAGTCAGTTGTACAGCTGCAGAATTTCATAGTGGCAGAGGGGTGGGCAGAGAGGCTAAAGAGGCAGGCAGGGGCCACGTCCCCACAGGCCTTCCCATTCCACTGTAGGCTTTGGGCCTTGTTCTGATGGCATGGCAGTGAGCAGCCAGTAAAAGACTTCACTCAGAGACAACTCAATCTGATTTCTAGATGAGGAGCGTTAGCACTGTGTGACACTGGTCTACACTCAGGCCCATAACACAGAGCAAAGGGCCCAGAAGCCCAAAGGGGGAAATGCTGGACAGAACTTAATTTGGACATTTCTGAGATATCACATTTAGAAACAGAGAGGAAGAGTTCCCGTCGTGGCCCAGGGGTTAACGAATCCGACTAGGAACCATGAGGTTGCGGGTTCAATCCCTGCCCTTGCTCAGTGGGTTAACGATCCAGCGTTGTCGTGAGCTGTGGTGTAGGTGGCAGACGCAGCTTGGATCCAGCGTTGCTGTGGCTCTGGCATAGGCTGGTGGCTACAGCTCTGATTAGACCCCTAGCCTGGGAACCTCCATGTGCCGCGGAGGCAGCCCTAGAAAAAGCCAAAAGACAAAAAAAAAAAAAAAAAAAAAAAGAAACAGAGAGGAGATCTGAGTCCAAGTGGATGGAGAGATCTTACCATAATAATAAATAAGAAAAGTCGTGTGCTGTTATATCTAGTTAACAGTATAATTTAGGTGTTAAATTTTTTCTTAATGTACTTTAATATTGTGTTAATTGGTCATCAACTTACTGCATATATAAAAACTTTCTAGGGGAAGTGGGAAGTACCAACTATTGGGTGTATGAGGTCGTAAGTATATGCTGTACAACACAGGGAATATAGCCAACATTTTGAAATAACTATAAGTGGAAGATAACCTTTAAAATTGTATTAAAAATTTTAAATGAAAAAAAGACACCTTTTCTACTAATCAGAATATTTAACTTGCCAAAATGAGAACCCATTACAAGAAGATACATATTATATACTCATATGGGATTTTTTTATGTCAAAGGGTTTTTCAATCCGGTCTAACATTTAATCCTTTAAAGATCCATATGAAGGTGGCAGGACAGACAGCTCCGGCCTCACAGTGCTGATCTAGACCTAGTGAGCACTTAATCCCAAACCAGAATCGACTCTTCTCATGTTCAATTCCATGCCTTTCACCTGTATCATGTGGTCTCTTCTTCAATATGCTATATAGACAACATTTGCTGTGGTTTTTTCCTTATTCCCATCAGTCCAAACTTGTTGCACACTAGAGACTCTAAGAAACCCATGGAAACCACTTGCAACACATATTTGTGCAGATATACAAGTAAACATTTGCACTAAAAAAAAGATTAAAGACAATGATACCATAATCATATTTTCTGATTTTACCCCTTTATTGGGGTAAGTGGGCTAAAAAATTCAAGTAAAAGTAAGCTCGTGAAAAAAAAATAACATTGGGACTGTCCTGTACAATGAAGAGGCACACACTGCATTCATTAACAGTAACAATAATAGTAAATGTCTACTGTATCCCAGGCATGGTTCTTATGTGTATAATCCTTAGCACATAATAAGATGCACACTTTTTTTTAAATGGCTGCACCCACAGCATATGGAAGTTCTCAGGCCAGGGACTGTATCCAAGCCATACTTGCAATCTACACCACCGCTGAAGCAATGTTAAAACTCACTCTGCTGAGCTAGGGATCAAACTCTCACCTCCTCAGCAACCCAAGCTGTTAAGTAGGATTCTTAACCCACTGTGCCACAGTAGAAACTCCAAGATATCTTCTTCTTAATATCTTCCTTTCGCAAGTGGAGAAACCAAGGATTTAATGGTCAACTAAATTGTCCCAAGGTCCCACAGATAGTAAGGGAAAAGAGTCAGAATATAAAGCCAACATGTGCCCTTAACCACCAATACTCTGTTATCTTCCACATCATTGCCAACTAAATCTGTCTTCACCTTCCAGGAGGATGCTTAAATTTCAAATACTATTTTCGGAAGTACAAAAACATCAATAATATGTTTAAAAGGATGAAAATTTGCGATACCAGAAGATATCTGACCAATTTAGGAAATTAACAAAAAAGCCACTAGGACTGCATCAATATGAAAAATCATAAGCTATTCCAACAACAATATTTAATATATTATTACGTAAGTTTCAGGTATACTATTGCATTATATCAACATCTGTATATACCAATAAGAGTGTTCACCTCTACAAGTCTAGTTACAACCCACCACCATACAGTTGATACTTATCATTCACTTCCCCTGCCCTCCAACTCCATTCCATCTGGTAACCATTAATCTGTTCTGTGTCTATAAGTCTGTTTTTGTTTTACTTGGCTCTCTCTGTCTGATTTATTTCACTCAGCAAACTACCCTCCAGGTCCATCCAAGTAATCACAAATGGCAGGATTTCGTTCTTTTTAATGGCTGAGCAGTATTTGACAGACACTTAGTTTGTTTCCATATCTTGCCTACTGTAAATAATGCTGCAATGAATATAAGGGTATATGTGTCTTTTGGAAATAATGTTTTTGTGATCTTCAGATAAACATACAGAAGTGGAATAGGTGGGTCATATAGTAGTTATACCTCCATACTGTTTTGCATACTGTTTTGCATAGTGGCTGCACCACTTTACAGGACCTCCAAGAGTGTAAGAGTTTCCTTTCTTCCACATCCTTAACAGCATTTGTTATGCCTTGTCTTTGTTTGTTTGTTTGTTTTTCTAGAGCTGCACTTGCAGCATATGGAAGTTCCCAGATTAGGGGTGGAACCGGAGCTGTAACCACCAGCCTACACCACAGCCATAGCAATACAGGATCCGAGCCACACCTTGGACCTACATTACAGCAATGTTAGATCTTTAACCCGCTGAGTGAAGCCAGGGACTGAACCCACATCCTCATGGATACTAGTTGGGTTTGTTACCGCTGATCCACAATGGGAACGCCAACTTGTCTTTTTGATATAAGCCATTCTGACAGGTATGAGGTGATATCTCCTTGTAATTTTGATTTGCATTTCTCTGATAATTAGTGATATTGAACATCTTTCCATCAGCCTGTTGGTCATTTACAGTCTTATTGAGAATGCCATTTCAGATCCTCTGCTCAATTTTTTTTTTTTTTTTTTTTTTTTTTTAATGGCCGCTCCCATGGCATACAGAGGTTCCCACGCTGGGAGTCAAATTGGAGCTGTACTGCTGGCCTGCACCACAGCCACAGTAACACAGGATCTGAGCTGCATCTCTGACCTATACCACAGCTCATGAAAACGCTGGATCCTTAACCCACTGAGGGAGGCCAGGGATGAAACCTGAGTCCTCATGGATGCTAGTCAGATTCGTTTCCACTGAGCCATGACAGGAACTCCTTTTTTTTTTTTTTTTTTTTTTTAATTTTTTACTCTGCTTCATTTTTTTCCCCTAGTATAAATTTTATTTTCTTTTATTTGCGTCCTCAAGATAAGCTTTTTTTTTTATTTTTATTGTTATTTCCCCAATACAATTTTTTTTTCTACTGTATAGCATGGTCACCCAATTACACATACATGAATACATTCTTTTTTCTCACATTATCACGCTCCACCATAAGTGACTAGACATAGTTCCCAGTGCTACATGGCAGAATCTCATTGCTAATCCATTCTAAAAGCAATAGTTTGCATCTTTTAACCCCAAGCTCCCAATCCATCCCACTCCCTCCTCCTCCCCCTTGATAACCACAAGTCTGTTCTCCAAGTCCATAATTTTCTTTTCTGTGGAAAGGTGCATTTGTGCCATATATTAGATTCCAGATACAAGTGATACCATATGGTATTTGCCTTTCTCTCTCTGACTTACTTCACTCAGTATGAGAGTCTCTAGATGGGTTGTTTGTTTTCTTGTTGTTGAGTTTTATTAGTTCTTAATATGTCTTGGATATTAACCCCTTACTGGATATGATTTGCAAATTATCTTCTCCCATTCAGCAGATTTCCTATTTATTTTGATAATGGTTTCCTTCACTTCGGAAATCTTTTTTGTTTAACATAGTTCTATTTGTTTACTTTTTCTTTTGTTTCCCTTGCCTTTGGAATCATATCTATAAAAGTATATTATGTTAACCCATGTTAAGAAAGTTACAGCCTATGTTTTCTTCCAGGAATTTTATGGTTTCAGGTCTCACATTCAAGCCTTTAATTCACTTAGGGCTAATTTTTGTTCATGGTATAAGATAGTGGTCTAGTTTGATTCTTTTGCATGTGGTTGTCCAGTTTTCCCACCACCATTTATTGAACAAACTGTCCTTTCTCCATTGCATGGATTTTGTTCTTTATTATAGATTAGTTGTCCACGTATGTCTGGCTTTATTTCTAGACTCTTAATTCTGTTCCATCAATCTATATGTGTGTTTTTATACCAGTACCATACATCTTTGATTACTATAGCTTTTGTAGTACAGTTTGAAATCATGATGCATGATACCTCCAGCCTTGTTCTTCTTTCTCTAGGTTATTTTGACTAATAGGGCTCTTCTGTGGTTCCAGAGAAATTTAAAATTATTTGTTTTAGTTCTGTAAAATATGCCATTGGAATGTTGATAAGGACTATACTGAATCTGTAGATTGTTTGGATAGTATGTACACTTTAGCAATATTTTTTGTGGCCATGCCAGCAGCATGTGGAAGTTCCTGGGCTAAGGACTGGACCCATGCCACAGCAGCAACCCCAACCAGTGCAGCAAAAACGCTAGATCCTTAACTTGCTGCACCGCAAGAGAACTCCTACTTTAACATAAATTTTTCCAATCCATGAGCACCAAATATCTTTCCATTTTTTTTTTTTTCATCTTCTTCAATTTCTTTCATCAGTATCTTACGGTTTTCAGTGTTCAAGGCTTTTATCCCCTTGGTTTACTTTTATTCCTAGGTTTTTGTGTGTTTTTTTTGATGCAACTGTAAATGGGATTTTTTTCTTCTTTTATTTATTTATTTATTTATTTATTTTTGTCTTTTTGCCTTTTCTACACCTCCTGCAGCATATGGAGATTCCCAGGCTAGGGGTCTAATCGGAGCTGTCGCTGCCGACCTACGCCGGAGCCACAGCAACGCAGGATCCGAGGCACATCTGTGACCTACACCACAGCTCATGGCAACGTCGGATCCCTAACCCATTGAGCAAGGCCAGGGATTGAACCCGCAACCTCATGGTTCCTAGTCGGATTCGTTAACCACTGAGCCACGACGACGGGAACTCCCTGGGATTGTTTTCTTAATTTTCCTTTCTGATAGCTCATTATTTGTGTGCAAAAAACACTACAGATTTCTGTATATTGATTTTGTATCCTATAACTTTACTGAATTCATTTATTAGTTTTAACAGTTTTTTATTTTTGTAGAGTCTAGGGTGTTCTATAAATAGTATCATATCTGCAAATATTAACAGTTTTACTTCTTTTCCAATTTGGATGGATGCCTTTCATTTCTTTTTTTTTTTTTTTCTTTTCTAATTGCTGCGGCTAGGACTTTGAATATTATGTTGAATAAAACTGGCAAGAGTAGGCATCTTTGAATTGTTCCTGATCTTAGAGGAAATACTTTCAGCTTTTCACCATTGAGTATAATGTTACCTGCAGGTTTGTCATACATGGTCCCTATTATGTTGAAGTACATTCCCTCTAGAGTCACTTTGTTGAAAGATTTTATCATAAAAAGATGTTGAATTTTGCCAAATGCTTTTTCTGCAGATAATGAGATGATCATATTATGTTTAATCCTTCATTTTGTGAGGTGTATCATGTTGACCTCTTTGCAGATGTTAAATAATCCTTGCTTCCCTGGAATAAACTCACTTTATCATGGTGTGTGATCTTTTTAATGTATTGTTGGATTTGGTTTGCTAATATTTTATTGTGGATACTTACATCTATAATCATCAAGGAAATTGGTCTGTAATTCTCTTTTCTTTGATGTCATTGTCTGATTTTGGAATGAGGGTAATGCTAGTAGCTTCACCAAATATGTCTGGAAGGTTTCCCACCTTCTCAATTTTTGGAAGAGTCTCAGGATAGGTATTAAATTTTCTTTGAATGAATTGTAGAATTTGCCAGAGAAGCTATCTGGTCCCGGGTTTATGTTAGGAGCTTTTTGATTACTGTTTCTATCTCTTGGTTAGTAATGAGTCTACTCAGATTTTCTATTTCTTCGTGATTCATTCATCAAAGACTGTATGTTTCTAGAAGTTTATCCATTTTTTTCTAGTTTGTCCTATTGGCTAAAATATAATTGTTTGTAGTAGTCTCTTATGATCCTTTGTATTTCTGTGGTATCAGCTGTAACAAATGTATCCTCTTTCATTTCTGATACTGTTTATTTGAGCCCTTTCTCTTTTTCTTGGTGAGTCTAGCTAATGGCTTGATTGGGTTTATTGTTTCAAAAACAGCTTAGTTTCACTGATCTTTTCTAATTTTTTTTCAGCCTCAATTTATTCCTACTCATCATGATTTCCTTTCTTATATTAGTTCTGAACTTCATTTGTTCTTCTTTTTCTAGCTTCTTTAGGTGTAAAGTTAGATTGTTTGGGATTTTTTTTGTTTCTTACGATGAACTTCCGTCTCAGAACCACTTTTGCGATATCCCATAGATTTTGATATGTTGAATTTCTATTCTCATTTGTCCCTAGTTTTTTATTTTTCCTTTGATTTCTTTGATGAACTTTTGGTTACTCAGCAGCAGTGTTGCTAAATTCCCACATTTCTGTGGGTTTTTTTTTTTTTCATTTTCTTCTTGTTATTGATTTCTAGTTTCACACCATTGCAGTTAGAAAAGATGCTTGATATGATTCCAATCTTCCTGAATTTATTTAGACTTGTTTTGTAACCTAACATATAATCTCTCCTGGAGAATACTCCATGTGCACTTGAGAAGAATATGTACTCTGCTGCTTTGGCATGAAATGTTCTATATATACGTATTAAGTCAATGTGGTTTAATATATCATTTAGTTTAGTTTTTCTTTATTGATTTTCTGTCTGGATGCTCTATCCATTAATGTAAGTGGAGTGGTAAAGTCCCCTACTATTATTGTATTTCTTTCAATTTCTCCCTTAAGTCTGCTAGTTTTTACTTTATATATCTTCTGTTGGGTGCACATACATTTATAAATGTTATATCTTCCCATTCAGTCTCTGGGTAGCATCCCTCTCTGGCAGATGCTTTAAGATTATTAAATTGGTCCCCTTCACTTAAAGTTCACATTCTCTAATCTAGTGGTTTTGCACTTGTTTTCAGCTAGAGTGAGTCTATGTGCAAACCTTTAAAAGCAGGCTTACATTCCCTACAGCTCTGTAGTTTTCCAGGATGTAATCCCCAGTGGTTTTCAAAGTCAGATGTTTTGGAGCCTCATCTCTCCTGTGCAGAATCTAAAGGTTAGAGCACCTGATATGGAGCTTGGGTCCCTTGCTCCTTGGAGAAAAGATCCATACCCTTGTGATCCTTTTGATTATGGATTGCTGCAGCTGGGGAGTGGTTTTTCCCTTGGCAAGATCTTTGGTTTCTCCTACCCATCTTGATGCTGTCCTTCCACCCTTTACTGTGGAGACTATTCATGCAGTTTTCTAGTGCCTTTCCATATATAGGCATAGGTTGGTTATGTCCATGGGAGGAAATAGGTTTAGGATCTTCTTATGACGCCACCTTGAACCCTCTCCACAGCAATATTCAATTTAATAAGCATTGGAAACAACACATGAAAGGAATAAATTCATACATTTAACATTTAAATAATAAGTAACATTTAGCAGGTGTACAACACCGGCCAGCAACTCTTCGAACCACATGCATTCATTCTTTACACACACACACACACACACACACACACACACACACAACAAATAACAACTATGCAACAGATATTATATCTAGTCTCATTTTTCAGATGGGGAAACTGGGACATAAGGAAGTGTCACATCTTGCCCAAGATCATAAAGCTAGTAATTAACAGATCTGGGACTTGAAGCAACGCATCTGATTCCCTAGCCCACACTCTCAACATGACACCACCCACTATGTACTTTTTGCACATGATAAAGGACCGAAGGATTTCAGAGAAGGAAGAAATCAACATGGACTGGACAAGAAAAGGAGGCTGCAGAGAAGACATGAGATCTGACCTGGGCCTAGAGGGACAAAGATGATGGGAGAGCAGGGGAAGGCAGAAGGGGCCAAGAGGAGAGGAGCCCACAGAGCTGCACAGGGAATAATGTGAGCACAGCCTGCCCCAGGCAAGGAGGGCTCCCTGAAAGCAGAGAGTAGCAGCCTTACTCCTGTACTTGGTGCATTCCTTAGAGTCTCAAAGTCAGGTGTCTGAAATCTGAATAAAGAAAAGTTAAATTGGGACTCTAAAACCCTGATGGCTGGAACAGTGGCAGACTATCCCTAAATATGACTGATGTTGATTTCATTTGCCTTTTGCTCAGTCAGGTATGGGCACAGTGATCTCACCCAGGCAGCTCCCTTTCCCCTGAGCTTGCCCCAGTCCTTACCTGGTGTTGCCCTTGTCACTAGGAGTCCTTAGATAACTGGAGCAGGACTGCCTCTCCCCAGGGTCCCAACTCCGATCAGCATACCCAGGACATAGACTGGGCCACCACTGCAAGTGGGAGAGGCCACCCTGTGCATCCTCTCTTCGTCTCTCCTCCACTGCTGCATCCGTGCAGAACGCAGGCCACACTGGCCCAGCTACGTGTCTCTCTACCCCACTTTCACGTGTATGACTGGGAGAGTAACTTTGCCTGAAGTCAGGGCTAAGATTCAGGCCGCTTATATTTTGGGCAAGGAAAGGAGAAAGCCTCATTTAAACCTTTACAAAGCCACTTTCCCCAATCCAGCTTTCAATCTAAGGCCCTGAACAGCCTATTCTTCCCCCACCCCCCACATCCTCAAGCACATGCTCTGTAGCAACTCATAACAACAGACAGTAAATCCGGAAGCTCTCAAACACACATGGTTCCCTGCTCTGAGTTCACGCAGAGGCCAAGGAGGACATTTGGCAGCCTGGGCTTCCTGCAAACCACATCTCCTCCTAAATTTAGATGACTTCCCTGCAGTGTTGCCTGTACTGTGGTGAAAGGCTTGCAGCAGAGGAGGTGGCTTAAGAAAACACAACACCATTCATGAGGACATAAGCAATGTTGACATAGGAGAAGAGAAACCTTTTCTTGGTCAAACAAACATCCAGAGACAGCCCATTTCCTGCGCTCCACCTCCTAATGTTCCTATTTAAGGCAGAAGGACTGACTGTCAGAGCTGCAAAGACCAGAAAGCCGGGGTCAGTCCCTCCTGCACAACTTCAGCAAACACCTTTAAAATGCCCTTTTCCTACTAAAATCTAAATTTGGGGGGATTCAACTTTTATTTCTGTGGGAATTCCATTTTTTACATTGAGAAAAAATGATGTTAAAAATTTGAAAATTTTAGTCCTTCGGTATTATTTTTATTTTTTATTAATAAATAAATTAATTAATTTTTGTCTTTTTAGGGCCGCACCTGTGGCATATGTAAGTTCCCAGGCTAGGGGTCAATTTGGAGCTGCAGCTGTCAGCTTACACCACAGCCACAGCAACAAGCGATCCAAGCCGCCCTCATCTGTGACCTACATGGCAGCTTGTGGCAACGCCAGATCTGTAACCCACTGAAGCCGGGGATCGAATTCGCTTCCTCATGGTTACTGGTCGGGCCCATTACTGCTGAGCCACCACTGGAACTCCTATTTACTCGATTTATATTATGGCTTCACCCACAACATACAGAAGTTCCCAGGCCAGGGATTAAATCTGAGCCACAGCTACAACCTATGCCACAGCTGCAGCAACACCAGATCCTTAACCCACTGTGCTGTAACAGCACATGGATCTAACCGTGCCTCTGCAGCGACCCAAGCTGCTGCCGTCAAATTCTTAACCCACATGCCACAGCAGGAACTCATTACTTTTATTTTTAAATTCCAATGGTCGTACACCTTGAAAGCTCCTGAAGAGAAAACTACAACTAAGATTTCACAGTAAAAATAAGAATCACAATGGGTCTCAGTACAGAGTACACATAACAGAAATATTCATTATTCAAGGTTTTACCGTTTGCATTAAAATGCCTATTATTACCGTGTACATTGGAAATCCATAACAACTAAATCTAAATATTTTTTTCAAATGCATACTTCTTTTTATATAATTTTGAAATCTTTCCCCAATTTCCTTCTAGATCTAATTAGACCTAAGGTCTAATCCCTGGCCATTTTAAAACATAATATAAAGAGCCCAAGTAGAAAAGTTGACAAAGGAACTAGAAATTCCAGTCCCAGTCTTATCATCCATATTTTTTTTACATATTTAATTATAGTTATTTATACTTTGCTTATACTTTCCAAACTGAGCATGTAGAAAATTATCTTCCCTCTTAGTGTAGTCGGCAACACATCAGTCCCATCAACATACAGAAAATAATGTTATAATATTAGTCTGCTAGGTTTTAATTATCTCTGTGGACAATGCCTTGGTTGTCAGAGGGATCGCTATGGGTCTCCTACCCTAAGCTCTCAAAATTGGCGCCCTCGATATTACAGGCGCTGCATGGTTAACAAGGGAGACAAGGCAAAACCTGTTTATCTCCCTGGGTCTCGGTTACCTCAGCCATAAGATGGTCATCATAATTTCTACTTTATGAGATTATTGATAGGATTTCAATGAGATGAGATATGTACGGTGGTCCACACCGCCCCCTGCTCGTAAAGGCGCCCAAAATAGCCATCATTGTAACGAGTGACCACAACTCAGCTGCAAACACCAAAGCCCTATGGCATATGGCTTATCATTTGTGGCCACAAAAAGAGTGAAAGCGTTCAAGGATAAGGAGAGAAAAAGGGTTTAATTTCTCTCCAGTTCTATCAGCTCCCTCCTTCCTGAAAGGAGAAGGGAAAGAAAGCAAAATATTTTCCTACAAGGCAAAGCTTTCATCTG
The DNA here is from genome assembly GCF_054392235.1 of Sus scrofa. Lineage (NCBI taxonomy): Eukaryota > Metazoa > Chordata > Mammalia > Artiodactyla > Suidae > Sus > Sus scrofa. Next base: position 50,847,774 of record NC_139387.1, on the reverse strand, counting down.
GCTTTCAGGATTCTTCGTGTTCACTGGGCAACTTTAATTCAGCTTTGATACTGAAGCCAGATACTCAAATGCAGGTTGTCTGAGAACAAAGGAGCTAACTGGGGAGTGGAGTTAGGGGGCTGAAAGGGCTGAAACCCAGCTCATGTTTCATTCGACAACCAGTGCACCTGGATGCTGGCTACCTCTGCCCCAAGGAAGGAGACCTTTTCCTAATTCACCCCAAAGAATAAAAGGTGCCCAAAGAATAAAAGGTGCCCTGACTCAAGCATCATCTACCCACCATACCTCGTGCCCACATAGCTCTTTCTGCTTCATACAAATTCCGCTATTGACCAGCAGCAGCCCTGTTCCATTATTATTTAATACCCACTAGACAGTTTCATTGTCCTAATGCCTTCCAGAGAGACTTATTTAATCTCATGGTTCCGAGTTCACTTTCTCACTGACATATATTATCACAGTATTGCTATATTTCCAGTCACCAAACCATGTACAAAAAATAGCATTTCTTTCTGTCTTAACTCAGCTGAATTTCCCTTATAGACTCAGCCTGGTGTTTTGCACAGTAAGCATTTAATTCATCAAAATGAACTTTAAAAAATCCTAATCATATAAAGCTTCACACTCCCTCTGCAAACCCCACTGATATCAGGGCCCAATTTGAGACTATTATTTTAACAAATGCATTTTTCCTGGCCCAAACTGGATGTGAGCCCAAAGAAAAGTCCTCTGAAAATTGTCCAGTGCAAAATTTCCTGATCCTGGAGATTTCCATACATGAGGTTGGACTGCCATCAGGAGTGACCAACCAGTTCAGTCTCCCTAGTACCGAGGAGCTTGCTGAGACAAAGGGCTTTCAGGGCTCAAACTGGGAATTCCTAGGAAAATCAGAAGGGAAAGGTCGCCCTGTCTGTCATCCTCTAGCAGGTTGCTGGGGAACAGTAGAATAAAAAGCTAAGGAGTAACCAAACCATGATTTCTGTAAAATTCAAGGAAAAAAAAAAAGTTTTCTTTCTTGTTCTGGACACACAAACACATACACAAACACACACACACCCTCTTAATCTAAAACTTGCTGTTCCTTGGGAGTAAGAGTTAAATCAAAAACAAGTGGTTCTCTGGTGGCAGATCTGTACTAATTGGTTGAGCTCGTTAATTCCGAAAACAGGAGAATCAGAATTTTCTCACCCACAGTTTCCGGCTGTCAGATAAGTCTTTTCTACTTGGATAAGCCAACAGAAGTTACTCTTTTAGTATCATTTTGTTAAAATAACACAAAGGAAAAGAGATTATGAAGAAACAGAGTTTAAAAATCACTAAAGACTGTACAGAGTCCCCTTTATGTGCAAATAGTGGAATTGTAATGATTGCGTTTACTGGACTATAAAGCTGCCTGGTTGATTGTAATAGAAGTTGATATTTTAAAGCTAAATTCAAACTAAGTTTTACACCAGAAATTAAAAGGAATTTGACAATCTCGATTTTAAAATGCACCCTATCTAAAAATGTTACCTAAAATCATCAATGTCAATAAACAAAATCAAACATTCTACCAAAACTGGAGTTCCAAGTCCTCATTACCTGTAATTTTGATACATTTATTCACACTCTGATATAGGTAAATTACATATATTCCTTTTATTTCTTTTTTTCCCCTTTTTTGCCATGCCCATGCATGTGGAATTTCCCGAGCCAGGGATCAAACCCACGCCACAGCAGCAGCTCAAGTCACTCAGTGACAACTCCGGATCTTTATCGGGCTGCCCCACAAGTTAACTTTTATTTTTATTTTTAAACACTGGTAAAACTTAGTTTAAAAATTTATAAAAGCTTTTCTATCTTATATGCCTCTTTGTTTTTTCTTTTTTCTAGCTGCGCCCACAGCATGCAGAAGTTCCCGGACCAGGAATCAAACCTGCATCACAGCAGCAACCTGAGCTACAGCAGTGACAATACCAGATCCTTAACCCACTAAGCTACTAGGGAACTTCCATGCCTCTCTTCTTTTTATCTTTCCCTCATATGAAAGGTTTAATGACTACAAGATTAATCCAAAATCATTTCCACTCTCTTTAAACACTAAGATTCTGATTTCCTGGGTCTTACTACTATAAACACCATATTAACAAAGCTAAAAGCAGATTTTCTCACTGTTTGGTGATATCTTACTCCTGTAGAAGAACCACATTATAAAAGTTAAGCAAATATTTCAGACTCACAAAAACAACAGACATTCATCTGAGGAAAAGAAACTCCAGAAAAATCTGTTTTTATATGTCCTTTTTCCAAGTAGGAAACCTGATCCCTGACATAATCTGTGAGCAATCAGTTTCTAGGGGTCCCATCTGCAGGGCAATTTCAAACAAAGAAAGCCTTCCTCCAGGGATGAGAGAGAGACTGGGCAGAGACCCTTCATGATGTGAGGAGGTGGCAGCAGTGCTAATTCCATAAGGCATGTAATTAAGAATCATGCTTGATCACAAATTCTCTAACTAGCAATTTATGAGAAACTGCTAGCAGGTGGGTCTCCTCAGCATGGACAGCTGGGGAATCAGCAACTCAGAGCTGGCTGGTATGCCGCAGTGTGTGGATAAGCAATGAGATCCTGCTCTATAGCATTGGGAACTATATCTAGTCACTTATGATTAAGCATGATGGAGGATCATGTGAGAAATAGAATGTATATATGTATGTGTGACTGGGTCACTTTGCTGTACAGTAGAAAATTGACAGAACACTGTAAACTAGCTATAATGGAAAAAATAAAAATCACTTGAAAAATTTTTAAAAAAGGAAAAAAAAATCTTGTCCTCATGTAATATGATTTGGTTGAGGAATAAAATAATACAAGATGAGATGCACACAAAGGTCCAAATCTGGTCCTTCTGTGGAAATAAGAGGTATAAACCAAGAACCATATTCATCTACCTAAAATCCCTTAGGGTCCTCAGCCCTTACTGTTTTCAGGTCTACTTTCCAGAAAACAGCATGAACATATTAACCAACCTCCAGTTTTGCTAGGTTCTTCTTTCTTAGCTAGATAATCTAATGGATTTCAGGATTGAGGTAACTGCCAATAAAAGTAAAATCAAATTTACAGCATGAATAATCCTTTTCCTGCATGTCTGTTTTGTGCACTGTGATTTTTTTTTTTTTTTTGTATTTACCACACCTGAACAGTACCAAATGAGCCTATTCATTAATAGACACTTACCCTGTGGTTATTTCCATACCTAAAATGTGCCACAACATACGCACAGGGCCACAAGTACTCCAAGGAAGGTATATGAATTAATCCATACTTTCTGAGCCATTTTCACACAACTAGATGATTTAATATTTCATTTGCCAAAGACAACTATTTCCATCATTACACTCTCACATTTTTTAAAAAAATTAGTTATCTCTGTAATACTCTGAAAAGTGTACTAAATAACCTTATCTATTGGTTATATATACAAAGAGCAGAGATGAACAAAATTGCTTCTGAGCAACCAAAACAAATGTTTCCAACTCCAAAATTCCAGTTTTCATCTCTAAAGCAAAATCGAGCCATGCAAAAGTGCTGTTACAGACAAGTATGCTGTGACAATGACTGTTCTCCAGACCCTATTTCTTCTTTTTCTTGAGAACATAACTTCTTTGCTTAGCTTCTGGTTAGAGATGACCACACAATTCTAGCCACAGGAAGGTGAGTGGAAGTGACAGGTACCACTTCCAGGCCTGGTCCATATAATCTTCCTGTACGCCCATGTGAAACAGGAGAGGAAGAAGCAAGACACAACCCTTAAAAAAGTGACATAGCCTTTGAGGATACGACATAAACTGGCTAGAATCATTGAGGTCCAAGATGGTAGAAGGTTCAACTTCCAGTGGACCTCGAGCCTCCTTATAGGCTCCTTGTAATACATTAGCCAAATCTATCTCTCAATACTTCTTACCTATCACTTTGCCTCTCAATGAACTCCTTCTGCTCTAAGACATAAAGAACCTGAACTTAAGTCCTGAGATCAGGTGTGTGATTGTAATTAAAAAATAGTGGGTTCCAGCCCCAGTCTGAGTTGTGCAATTTCACATACATTTTCCTCTTCCTGCTTGAGGAAGACAAGCACAATGACCTAAAGCCATTGCTAAGAGCCACAGATGGAGAGAACTTGGTTTCCCAAATCACAATATGGAAGTGAGCTGCTTACCAATCAGGTGTGTGTACTTCAGACTTTATGTGAACATGAAATAAACTCGCATGGCATGGGAGCCACTATTATCTTAACTCATAGAGACGTCAACAGTGGTAAGAAATGGCACCTAAAAGCAAGGAGCTATCTACAGGTGCATTGGAAACACTGCACACACTGCATTGGACACTCTGAAGAATTTACATAAGGGCATTAGTGTCTCATTATTCATAAACACTAAATTAAAAAAAGAATACAATATTGGCATTGATTCCATGAGATAGACAAAATCATGGACTTCTCATAGGAGTGAAAGTTTCTATAACCCTGTGCACATTTTTCTGAATAGCAATTGGTAACATGCATCAAAATCTAAAATATTTCCTCAACCATTAGTAATCACACTCAAATCAGAAACACACAGAATTATGTGCAAATTAGTAAAAGACTGGAAACAACCTAAATATCTAATTGTGGGGGGATATTTAAATAAATTTTAGCATGTTAGCATAACCATATAAGGGAATAACGCTATTAAATCATTTAAAATTATGTTGAGAAGACTATTTAAAAATGTGTAAATACTCATCATATATTCCTTTTTTCTTAATTTTTTATTGAGAAAGGATATCATTGACATGATCTTGTGAAGTTTTTTTTTGTTTGTTTGTTTTTTGTCTTTTTGCTATTTCTTTGGGCTGCTCTCGCGGCATATGGAGGTTCCCAGGCTAGGGGTCGAATCGGAGCTATAGCCACCGGCCTACACCAGAGCCACAGCAACGCGGGATCCCAGCCGCGTCTGCAACCTACACCACAACTCACGGCAACGCCGGATCCTTAACCCACTGAGCAAGGGCAGGGACCGAACCTGCAACCTCATGGTTCCCAGTGGGATTCGTTAACCACTGCGCCACAACGGGAACTCCCTCATCATATATTCTTAAATAAAAGAATATGACCAAGGAGCATTATACAATATGAATCCAGTTGTTAAAATGTATATACAGGCACAACAAAAGACTGGTGAACTGCTACAGACTGCATGTTTGTATTCCCCCCAAATTCATATGTTGAAATCTTAAATCTCCAGTGTGTGAAGATGAGGCCTTTGGAAGGTAATTAAGTCCTGAAACTGCAGCCCTCATGATGGGACTAGTGCCCTCACAAGAAGGGACAGGGAGAGTGTCTCCTTCTGCTTTCTGTCTTATGAGGACACAACAAGAGTATCTGCACATCAGTAAGACAGCCCTCACCAAGAACTGAGTCTGCCAGCACCTTGATCTTGGACCTCCTAGTCCCTAGACCTGTAAGAAATAAGTGTTTCTTATTTAAGCCACCTAGTCTATGACAACGTACACCAGCCATGCAGACCAAGGCAGTATCAGAATGTTACAGAGCTACTCTGGGGGTCCTGAAGTGATGTATGTCTCTTAATTTCTTCTTCATAATTTTCTGTAATTCCAAAGTTTTCAGCTGTTAACATGAAACTCTTTTACTATCATAAACAAATCAGTCAATGAATTCTATCACTTAAAGTTTTAAAAAAAGAAAGTTAAAAGTTAAAAATATGAAAAGATAGAATCTTCAAAAGTAGATATAACAACTAAAGGCTAAAGAACAGACAAGTTCCCATTGTGGTTCAGAGAATTAAGAGCCTGAAGCTGTCTCTCTCAGGATTTAGGTTCGATTCCTGACCTCGCTCAGTGGGATAAGGATCTGGCATTGCTGCAGCCTGGGGGCATGGGCCACAGATGTGGCTCAGATCTGGTGTTATCATGGCTGTGGCGTAGGCTGGCAGCTGCAGCTCTGATTCAAACCCTAGTCCAGGAACTTCCATATGCTGTAGGTGTGGCCTTAAAAGAAAAAATAAAGAGCAGACAAAAACAGAATCATTTGGGCTTCCTCGGTAATTCTTAAGGGGTTATCATGCTATAACGAATACTCCAAAACCAAAGCTCATAATGACGACCCTAATATACTGCCATGGAATAATCTCTGGAATATATTACTCAATGAGAAAAAAGCAAACAGGAGAAAGTGTGTAAAATAATGTACCATTTATCTAAGATGGGAGGAGGAAGCGTTTATTTTAAATGAAAGCTAAACCAAATTGAAAAAGAGAAGGAAAAGGAGAAGATGAAGAAGGGAAGTGCTGTCTGCAGGTGGAGGGAGGCAATGAGGTAAAGAGGACTGGGACAGACCTGAGCAGACCTCGTTTCGTAGATTTAGGAGTGTTTATATGGTTACAAAACAAAATCATAGATGAGAGACTTCATACTAAGCGAAGTAAGTCAGAAAGAGAAAGACAAGTACCATACGCTATCACTTACATCTGGAATCTAATATATGGCACAAATGAACCTTTCCACAGAAAAGAAACTCATAGACTTGGAGAACAGACTTGTGGTTGCCAAGGGGGAGTGGGAAGGGGTGGGATGGACTGGGAATCTGGGATTAGTAGAGGCAACTATTGGAGTGGATGGGCAATGAGATCTTGCTGTAGAGCACTGGGAACTATATCCTGTCACTTATGATGGAGCATGGTGGAAGATAATGTAAGGAAAAAGAATGTATATATGTATGATATATGTATGTGTGACCTGGTCACCTTGCTATACAGTAGAAAAATGACAGAACACTATAAACCAGCTATAATGGAAAAAATAAAAATCATTTTTAAAAAATCAAGGAAAAAGACAATCCTTAAAAGTCAAAAGCAGTATGGAACAAATGAGCCAAAACTACACAGAAAGGAACTATATCATGGAAGTTTAAAACAGTAATTTTACTGTAGATGCCTCATACCATATACTTTAAAAACAAAAAGCAAAATATCATAGGATACCACTTATATGTGGACTCTAAAAAAATGATACAAATAAACTTGCATATAAAACAGAAATGGATTCAACAAATAGAGAAAATAAACTTGTGGGTTACCAAAGGCAAAGGGGTGAGGAAGGATAAATTAGGAGTTTGGGATTAACATACACACACTACTATATATAAAATAGAAAACCAACAAGAATTTACTGTACAGCACAGGGAACTACACCAGGTATTTTTAATAACCAGTAAGGGCAAAGAATCTGAAAAAGAATAGCTATATATAATATATGTATAAGTGAATCATTGTGCTGTACACCTGAAATTAACACAACATTGTAAATCAACTATACTTCAATTAAAAATATAATTTTAGGAGTTCCCATCGTGGCGCAGTGGTTAACGAATCTGACTAGGAACCATGAGGTTGCGGGTTCAATCCCTGTCCTTGCTCAGTGGGTTAACAATCCAGCGTTGTCGTGAGCTGTGGTGTAGGTCGCAGACGCGGCTCGGATCCCGCGTTGCTGTGGCTCTGGCGTAGGCCGGCATCTACAGCTCTGATTGGACCCCTATCCTGGGAACCTCCATATGCCGCAGGAGCGGCCCAAGAAATGGCAAAAAAGAACCCCCCCCAAAAAAAAAAAATATATATATATAATTTTAAATACATATAAAACACCAATAACAGAATAAATCAAAACAAACTAAAAAATAATTATAAAAGAACTCGCAAACTATTTTCAATAATTACACTGTGCCCGGTAACATTGGTTTTGTTATTTTGAGACTGTCATGTGAGTAATTCGGGGTAAAACAAACACATCATTATGTTGGTATCATGAGGAACCACAATTTTCAATGGCAGGAAGGGAGACAGAGATGCACCCTGGATGAGGCGAGGTCCAATCCTTACAGTCCTGAATCTGAATTGAAAGTATCAGAATGGACTCATTACCTACTTTCACATTTGAAAGATGATCGATTTTGACAGAACTTGGCCCTGAAAAATCTTATAAACAGTAATTATTCAGTAGTCATGGACACCACAAAAGCTCTAATTCTGGTCCTAAAAATCACTTCCAAATTAAAGGAACCAAAAGGTTTGGAACAGAAGTGGCTGTTTCCATGTCTAGTTCAAAAAAATGGATAAAATGAGCATGGAACAGCTGGAATATCAGGGAAAACAAGAGGTCACACCAAAAGGACTTGGGGATCAACCTGAAGAAAGCTCTTACTGACCAAAACTGGCATATAAAGCACAAAACAAAACTGGCATATAAAGCACAAAAGTCAAGCATTTATTTGTCCTGTGCTGCCTATGTAAACTGTACCCCCAGAGTAAAAAAATATTTAATGAAGGAATGTTTCTATTACCAACAGTCTAGCTATTGGTAGTTTAGTTTAGTTTCTACTTACCAACAGTCTAACTAATGAATGGAGTGATAGAATTGGAATAGCACCATTTTTTTATTTAATTTCTAGTGAAATAATGTTTCTAGACTTCCGGCAACTCACTTTATAAAAAGAAAAACAATTATGGAATTCCTGTTGTGGCTTAGCGGGTTACAAACCCAACATGGTGTCTGTGAGGATGTGGGCTCAATCCCAGCCTTGCTCGGTGGGTTAAGGGTCCAGCGGTGCTGCAAGCTTCAGTATAAGTCACAGATGCAACTCAGATCTGGTGTTGCTGTGGCTGTGGTATAGGCTGGCAGCTCCAGCTCTGATTCAGCCCCTAGCCCGGGAATTTCCACGTGCCTCAGGTACAACTCTTGAGAGCAAGCAAGCAAACAAGCAAGAAAGGAAAGAAAGGAAAACAACCAGTCATTTCCTCGTTTTCTTTCTCCTGAAAGTATACAACACCATCTATGAAGCATTGCTGCTGATGTTATGGCAGCTGCCCAGCAGCCCTGCGCCACAACGTATCAGCTCTGGCGACAGCCCTGTGGCTATAGTGTACTAGCTCCAGCAGCTCTGTGGCTGCGGTGGATCAGCTCTTTTACCCGGCAGAGAAACCAAGCGAGCACTTGGAGTGTTGGAGAACTCAGATCTATTACGCCGGCGAGCTCAAAGGAGATCGCTCTCCCGAGTCTGAGCCCCGAAGAAGGGTTTCACAAGGCTTTTACGGGCTACCTCTTCCAGGTCCGTGCTTGGCTGGTCAGACTGGAGTGAGAACAGGCAGGGTTGTAATTGCGGAAGCAACTTTATAGAGGCAGGTATGTCGGGGAGGGGATGTTGGGGCTGCTGGCTGGACTTTGCTTAGTCATCATGGCCGGGGTCTCTCCTTTCTACCTTTTTATTTGGGACAGTTTCTCCCCACTGGGGAAGAAAAAAAAAAAAAAGTCTAAAAGCAACCAAACCTCTAGATGTAGCTATAATTTACAGGAAATACAAGGGATAGAACAACACATCAATTGATATCACAGAGTTGCAATCAGCAAAATGCAGAGTATGGGAAACATCACAGGACAAAAAGAAAAAAAAAAAAAAAATAGGCAAAAAGCAAAAAGCCATAGCAAAATTGAGAACTGCAAAAACCCTCAGCATGAACACTGCCCTCCAACTCCTGCAGTAAGAGACTTGATCAAAATTTAACATGTCTTCCACCAGCCTAAGCCTAGTCACAGGAATAAGGCAGCCCCTTTTATGTTCCCTTCTAGAAAAGCTCAGGGTGTCAAAAGGATTTACTGTTCCTTCAAGTCAACACCTGAAGATGGGCCCCAGACTTGCCTTTCTTAGAGCATTTACTCAAAAGGGCTTAAGATTCTTTCAGTCCCTTTGAGATGCATACACATGTATCTCCCAGATGCATATATCACCAGAGGGCCTTTCCCAAGGATCTGAGAGCCATTCCTATGAAATGAAATCATCAGAATGGGTAAGGCCTCTGTCTCCCAGCCTCTGTGGGAGGACAAAACCTCCCATCAGTGACTGCCTACTCTCATTTACACTGGCCAATCCTTCATATTTTCACGTGAGTCTCCACTCTCTCCTCCTCCCCACCACACCCCATTCTCACTTTAAAATCCCCAAGCACCTCTGCACAAATTGAAAGGAAGTTCAGCTCTTTCCCCTCCCATCAGCAGTTACTGAATACAATCTCTTTTCACCACTTTAACTGCCCATGTTTATCTTTGACAAAAGCAGAAAAAAAGAAAGAAAAAATAAAAAGAGTAAGAGTAGCAACCTATGGATTAATAGGGATTTTAGGGACATGTCAATCAACTGCAATGTATAGACATTATTTGTTCTCTGTCTAGAACAAACATGTAAATAAACAGGAAAATGGGGTAATGTAATAACTAATTTGATATTTGATGATATTAAGAATTAGTGTTTTATTATTATTATTATTTTGCTTTTTTTAGGGCCACACCCATGGCATAAGGAGGTTCCCAGGCTAGGCATCGAATGGGAGCTACAGCTGCCGGCCTACGCCACAGCCACAGCCACAGCCACACGAGATTCAAGCCACGTCTGCAACCTACACCACAATTCACTGCAATGCCACATCCCCGACCCACTGAACAAGGCCAGGGATTGAACCCACATCTTCATGGATACTAGTCGGATTCATTTCCACTGCGCCACAAAGGGAACTCCCAAGAATTAGTATTCTTTTAGATATGACAGTTCTATTATAATTGTGCACAAGAGTCCTTTCAGGAGTTCAAGCTGTGGCTCAGCGTGTTAAGGGCCCAGTGTGAGGATGGGGGTTCAATCCCCAGCCTCGCTCAGTGGGTTAGGGATCTGGTGTTGCTGCAGCATAGGTAGCAGATGAGGCTCGGATCCCACGCTGCTGTGACTGTGGTGTAGGTGGGCAGCTGCAGCTCCTTTCCTAGCCTGGAAACTTCTAAGACAGAATTCTAACTCAGGTAATTAGTGTAGGAACATGGGCTCTGATGCATTCTTTTGATATGGATATTGATTAACATTATTGGCTTATAGGCTCCAGGTAGTAACACCTCCACAGGCCTTGTTTTATTATAAGAAATGCGCATTCCCCACAGGCTTTGTTTACTACAGGAAATGCGAATCTCTAGCCCACTCCTCAACTGATAGAAAGAAATTAGAGGAATGGTGACTTAATCTAAGGAAAGAAAAGGACAAAGAAATCATAAAACTTACTGGACATTCCAACCCTAAAACCCCTACTGGACAAGGGCTGATATAGGTAATTGAGCAAGGCAAATGGGCGAAAACCCCATCTTTCTGGACCCCATGTTAGTACCCCCCATCTTTAAGAAATAAAAACCCCTATAGGACAATAAAGAAGGGGGGCTCTTCTCCTCCCTCCCAGCAGCCCTCATAGCTATTAGCTTTCCTTTAATAAAGACTTTGCTTGCTCACTGCCTGTGTGTTTTCAGAGTTCATTCTTCAACTGCGTGAACAAGAACCCAGATTCTGGTATCATCCTTCCGGTATCACTTCCATATGCTATAGATGTGGCCCTAAAAAGCAAATAATAATAATAACAAGTTTTTTAAAAAATCAAGCTAGGAGTTCCTGCTGTGACACAACTGGATCAGTGGCATCTCTGCAGCACCAGGATGTAGGTTCCATACCTGGCCTGGCACAGTGGGGTTTAAGGATGGGTTAAAGGATCCAGTGATGCTGCAGCTGTGGCATATGTCACAACTGCAGCTCAGATCTGATCCCTGTCCTGGGATCTCCATACCACAGAGTGGCCAAGAAGGAAAAAAGAAGAAAAATCAAGCTAATCTAATTCGAAAGTATGTGTCTTTTTCCCTGTCATGCTGTGTCACTGAAGATTAAGATCAAAGCATGGGAAAATGTTAAAAGAAAAAAATTCACAGATTCAGCACCTGCAGTTACCTTATTTTGAAAAGCTTAGTACAAGCTGTATTTGGTTACTGTTGTCAGCAAATGAGTTTTCAGAACTCCTGGCTTCCTTCTTTTAATATACCAGATTTTGGATTCAATTGCCCAGACAGTTTACAATTGAAATCAGCAGAAACTTTGGCTTTTAAGAAGCAAAGTCAAACTTATTTATATCACCCTTCCCCAAAGCATCCAGAAACTTAATGTATGACCCAAAAAAATAGGAGATGTGTAAAACCAGGGTAAATATTGTTCTAAACCAGAGAGAAGTAATTTGAAGAAAAACTTCAAACATCTCAACCTAAGTTATACTCACCCGAACTCCACAGAAACCGCAACAGCTAAACAAGTCCATATATATATATACACATCATATACATACAACATACATATATATATACTGTAGTCAATCGTGTGTAACATAAAAAAAAAAAACCCTAAATCATGAGTATCTCCCTCCAGGGTGTTTCTGAGAAATGTTCCTAAATGTACTATATAATATTCTCTTTTAGACGATTCTAGTTCAGCAGAAGCAGAAAGTCCAACAAAAGATGGGAAATAGAATTTAACATACTTGAAAAAAACAAAGCTTGTACATAGCCTCTCCTAATTATTAAAGAATTGAGATGTTCACTAGCAGGATAACTTACAGGTAAACTGAAAATAATTTATTTCTTATCACTTTATTTTTATTTTTATTTTTGGTGGGGGGGCATGTGGAAGTCCTCCAGCCAGAGATCAAACCCAAATCACAGCAGTGACAACACCTAATCCTTAACCACTAGGCTACCAGGGAACTCCTCTTATCACTGTAAATGGGGGGGGGGAGTATACATGGGACAGAATGGTTAAAAAAATAAATAAACATGCAATCAATTTTCTACTTTTATTCTTTTTCTGATTAAAATATGGGATTTCCAGAGAAGTTTTATTGCTGTTGACTAGAGAAAAAGAAGGCGAAAAGAAGGCTAAAACAAAGTCCTCAAATGTTTGTGAACTCTTACAAGTTTGAGCAAAACTAATAGTAAATAATTGCAGCCAGATTTTCTCATATCAGAGGAAATACACATAGTTTACTGCACTCGACTATACATGTGGCATCCAAAGACAACAGCAGCAGCAAGATGGCTTTATCCTCCTTTTTAATTCTACATTAGTCCTAAATTGCTTTGAACAAATTCATATCTGGATTCACTTCCTAATGCTAAGATATACCAGACTAGAGTCATTTGTGTCTCTAGTCATTTTGTTGGTTTAATTATTTTTTGACCCTTTTTCTCACTCTCCTGAAGACAACCTGATTAAACCTTGATGTGAGTGTTATATAAGATCCCTGGTTCTGAAGTCAGAACTGGATTCAAAGGTTGACTCTACTATTTCCTATCTCTGGGCTGCAAATTGTGAGGATTAAGAGAGAAAATACTAAGAGAACACTTAGTACAAGGTTTCAAACACACACACACAGTTGGAGATCATTATTTTCTAACACTGTTATGGCAAATGACTGGTTATAGTAAACACAGAGAATTTTCCAACTCAACAGTTAAACAGAAAATGTGTAAACAGGTTCCTTGTTATTCAGATACACCACGCTACTTTTAATAAATCTCCAATTTTCCTTTCCTTCGTGTTACAAACAGTACTCTTCTTTGTCATCTCAAGAAACCACTTTTTAAAAAGAGTAATTGGACGTAGGATGAAAAGATTGTATCTTCCTAAGACCTAATTCTATTTTTACAACTAAAATGTATTCACGGCCTTTGTGAATGAAACTTCGTTCAACTCAAGGCAAAGATTTTCCTAACTAGATATCGAGACTGCCATTCAGCAGCAGCAAAATAAATCAACTAGCACCATATTGTTGGCACAAAGATTCCGAAAACCAATTCTCAGGCATAGTAGAAAAACAGTCTATGTTCCAAAATTTAAAACTTCCCTACTTATTCTCATGTAATTTTTCTTGTGCTTCTCTGTTCAAATGCAGTGGTATCACTTGTTCCCAGATTTACTTAAAAAAAAAAAAAAGTGGAGTTCTCATGGTGGTGCAGTGGTTAACGAATCCGACTAGGAACCATGAGGTTTCGGGTTCAATCCCTGGCCCCACTCAGTGGGTTAAGGATCCAGCATTGCCATGAGCTGTGGTGCAGGTTGCAGACACGGCTTGGATCCCGCATTGCTGTGGCTGTGGTGTAGGCTGGCGGCTACAGTTCTGATTAGACCCCTAGCCTGGGAACCTCCATATGCCGCGGGAAGAGGCCCTAGAAAAGGCAAAAAGACCAAAAGACCAAAAAAAAAAAAAAAAAAAAAAACTTTCCAAGAAGACATAATAACAAACATAATAAATGTGATATATGAAGATTTTTGAGCTTAGAGATTCACTTTTGGAGTTTCCGTGGTGGTAGAGCAGTAACAAATTCGATTAGTATCCATGAGGATGTGGGTTCAATCCCTGGCTTTGCTCAGTGGATTAAGGATCCTGTGTTTCCGCGAGCTGTGGCTTAAATCACAGATTCAGCTGAGATCTGGCATTGCTGTGGCCATGGTGTAAGCCAGCAGCTTAAACTCTGAGACCCCTAGCCTGGGAACTTCCATATGCTGCAGGTGCGGCCCTAAAAAGACAAAAAAAAAAAAAAAAAAAAAAGATTCACTTTTACTTCGCTAAATTAATGCTAGTTTTTTAAAAAGAAAAAAAGTAAAACAACAAAATCCCCTTCTGTATACTTATGGTTTTCAAATCACAAATCTGACCAATGATTTTTAAAAGCGCAAACTACTGTTTCAAGCATTATTTCCTATTGAAAATATAATTGGCAACAAGAAAAGATACAGAAGTCTGGTAGGCAATATAGACAACAAAGCTACTGAGAGCTTGGTAAATGAATATGATTATTTATTAAAAGTTGTTTTTAAGTGTTATGCTGACAAAATTGATGGGGAGCCACACTACCAAGGTTAAAATCAAATTCAAACTGTCTAAATCAGATCCCTGATGTATAAGCAAAGTTGTACAGCTCCTCCAGAAGGCGAACAAATCACTCTTTCACCTCATGTTTATTATGATCTAAAACTGTAGACTATGTTGTATAGTAGAATTGTTAAATAAAAAAAGGGGGGGATATTCATTTTTCTCAGCCCCCAAAGTTCCATCATTATCCAATCACCACTCAACAGCTATCAAGTTTTCAATTCACCATCTGCTCAAGTCATTAACTAAAATTTCTACTATGGTCCTCCAACAGTCTAATACCCTAACCTACATGGACATCTTGCCTGTATATGACCTTGTTCACCAAACCTTCTTTTTCAGAAATCTCTACTCTTTTGGGATCTTTGAAACCTCTACCAGTAGTTCCCCCCAAACTTTTCTCCATTTCTTCTGAAGCTCTTTTGTGGCTTTTCTTCTTTCATCCATCCCTAATGACACCATTTTCTGATTTTTTTAATACCATATTTTATGCTCCTATTAAACTCAATCACTAAATGATCTCATCCACTTTCAGGATTTTAGCTGTCACAGGCATGTCCCTAGATGATCTCATCCACTTCGGGGATTTTAGCTGTCACAGGTCTACAATGCTTCCCAACTGTGGTCTACGTATAAACTGGCTCTGGAGGAGAGATGAGGAGAAGCAGACCGAAAGACTGGATTCATATCATTTGCTGATATATGGGCTGTAAATACTCCCTCCCTGGCTTATTTCAAGCCATCCAGATGGATGGAGTTGGGAAGAAATGTGCAAACTTGGCTCTCTGAACCAACAGAACACTCCCTTCTCTGGCACACATCTGCTCTCCAACCCACATCTTCTGCCAGGCATCATGCCTGAGCTTCAGTTTCACACATCAAACCATCTCTCCCTGGATTAGGCTTTTCTCAATTTTGACTCGTTTCTCAAATTAAATTAGAACAACAGGTGGCAAGTCCCACATCACACTCTTGAAACTCCCTCTACCTTTTCTGATTCTGCCAAGAAACGTAGGTCTTGGGTAACACCCTCCAAAAAGGGTTGCCAGACACCTGCTCCCACCTGGTGCCTTCTCTGCCACTATAGGCAGCGTGGAGAGGTGCAAGTCCCCTAGCGGGGCAGCCAGGTCTCAGGTATTCATGCCCCTGCCCACCAGTGTGGCCCCTCAGTCAGGAAGCTTCAAGCCTGGCCATTCCCAAAGCCCACTGCTGCCAGTTACAGGATTAGAGCAGCTACCTAGTGATGCTTTGCGTGTATTATCTCTTTTATCTCTTCTATTACTTACTCCTAACAACTCTTTGAGGCTAGGATTATCCTCACTTCATCATGGACTCAATAATTACTTCACGAAGCTGCTAAGTAAAAAACTAGGAAAATAACAGTTATGTCAGGACCTTCCCTCCAGTATCCTTTCCCCCTGTATTCTTACCCACAGAAATGCATTTTAGCTAGACTCATTGCTAACCAACTAAAAGGTTAACATTTGCCATCTTCCTTTATGGCTAAGCGTGACATATGACCAAGAGGACATAAGCACAAACATCAGGGACCTACCAAGAAATCTTCTTCAGGAATGAGAAGGACTTCATTTGTGTCCTACCTGTCTTCTTTAACATCTGGCCTAGATATAATGGCCAGAGTGTTGGCACCTACTTTAGATTACAGGAGTGAGCACCACAACATAGTGGCTGAAAAACAGAAACTTCAAAAAACTTGGCAACCAAAGAGAATTAGACAACTTTGTGGAGCCATCGTATACCCCAGTTCTACATAATGGACCTCTATCATTTAAAGGAGAGAGAAGTAAACTGTTATCTTGTTTAATCCACAGTGTGTATGTGTGTGTTTTCAACACATGCAGCTAACTTTTACCAAATACACTCTTTTCTTAGTAAAATATATAGAAGGTGGCTGGCTCTGGACCCTGAACTTCATCTCTCCCCTGTCTATCTTTTATAACTTTTACTACCCACACAGTTGAGAAGACTAAAGCACAGAGATTTTTAATACTTTCCTAATCATTGAAAACTTAAATTGATGGTGCAAGTCTGGATGTTTTAACATTAATGATAATTGTCTTCTAGGATTGGTATGATGAATGAGTGAGTAAATGGACCCCTTCTGTGATCCCATAATCTGTCCTCTCTCATCTATGGAGGATTCTCCAGTAGCCAGGCATTCGCCAATGGCTCACTCAGTTGCCAAGGTAACTGGCATTACCCTGCTTGGACCTCATGGAAGGAACTCCAGGTGAGGAAGTTTGTCTATTACATGGAAGCAACTTGTGTGTGTTTTTGAAAATGCCATTGACCCTGGTAGGAGAAATCATTGGAATAAGACTTTATCTCTCAACAGCTATATCCACACTCACAGACATCAGTGTTGCCCCGCTTGATAATATAATAGATAATGGAATGAATGCATATCTTTTTCAACCAATCCCTTCCATAAGACAAGCTGCTAACATGTCTATCCTCACAATGTACCCTGACTCATCCCTTAGCCTCTTAGAGAATTTTTTGTAATAGGTTGGAAAAAGGGCTTGGTATTAAATTCTAAGAAAGAGAGTAATGGATGCAGAGGAAGTAACTGCTGCAATCAGTGCATTCTTTGTTTCAAACATATTGTTTTTCTTATGAGATGAGATGGAAGGAAAACATGTGTTTGCATCTCAAAACAGGCTGAACCAAGCACTAGGCAATAGATGATAGGAGTCTCAATTTATTTATAATCTCAATTACTAAAGCATATTGCTTTTGCATCTTCTATATGAGATGTAACGATAAAATAATAAGTTTTTTTTATGAGGTTCATAAACTGGCACTGATGGCAAGTCCAAAAGAAGCCAGAGGAATTGCAAAATGAATGAAATAAGTTTATAGCCAAGATCCTTCATTTCAAAATATATGATGCTCACTTACATATGTAAGTTAGGCCTATTTATTCAAACTACAGTCATAGTACTTGATCTTGATCACATATACACACATGTTAATTTGGTGATAAAATTAAATGCTGAGGAATATGTGTGTTTTCCTATTCTTTGAGTTTTGAAAGAAAATCTTTTTCCTGTGAATATACATTCTATTCTCTTATGTTTTAGAAAAATTTTGTGCTAAGCTTTGAGACTGAGATTGAGAACTGGCTTAAGATAAAACTCTAAGTTTATCACAAATTTTCAACTGACCATCACTTGAAGCCAAAATTGAGAAAACTGTTCTCCATCATTCAAGTATTTGTATTCACAGGGAAAACGTTTCCTAAGAGATTACGATTATGTGTTATGTGTTATCTTCTGAACCCAAAAGTAAAACAACAACAAGAAAAAAACCCCTATGCCCCCAAATGATGTACATGGGTCTGCAATGAAGGGAGCAGAGGCAGAAAAAGGTTAAGAGCGAGAGGGCTGCACAGATGTAAGTGTGTAAGACGGAAGAAAGGACATGAAATTGGCTATTATTCAGACTCACTGTGAAGCTCAGAGGACACTAATGGCCATAGAAGGCCTGACACCATGTCCACAAAGTGACAGGTCACCAAAGGAAAGGGCGTAACAGAAGAAGGGCTTAATAAATCAAAGAAAGAAGCTATGAATAAATGAGAATGTACTCTTTCTGAAGAGACTAGACAAGTGTAATGGATAATAATTCAAAAGTACTCTTAGTTCATGAGAACATTTTGATCTAAATTAATGACAGTGTCATTACTCTAGACAGAGAAGGTTCAGACTGTTAACAAGGGTTCTAAAGTTCTCATGTTTTTTATGTTCACTGATACTCTTTTTTTTTTTTTTTTTTGTCTTTTTTGCCTTTTCTGGGGCTGCTCCCATGGCATATGGAGGTTCCCAAGCTAGGAACCCAATCGGAGCTGTAGCCATCAGCCTACACCAGAGCCACAGCAACACAGGATCCAAGCAGTGTCCACAACCTATACCACAGCTCACGGCAACGCTGGATCCTTAACCCACTGAGCAAGGCCAGGGATCGAACCCACAACCTCATGGTTCCTAGTCGGATTCCTTAACCACTGAGCTACAACGGGAACTCCTTCACTGATACTCTTAAAACAGGACTTGGCTTTCCAAACAACATAGTTGTTTTCTTTTTAATGAGTTTTCCCATCTTCTCTTCCTTCCCACAATCATGTGTCAATTTTATTATCATTTCTTTCCCTCATCATCCTTTTAATTTCATTTTGCTCCTCAATTCCTCTTATAATAATTTTCCTATTCCCTTTGCCTACTCTGTATTCTGTGCAATTCTTGGTTAGGAAAAAATACATGATTGAGTCTTGAAGACCAATGACAGGAGTCAAGAGCCAAAGTTCACCTGAAAAGCCTTAAAAGATATGGATAACACCATTAGTCATTAGTCAACATGAGACGCCACTTCACATGCACCCTGACAGCCATAATCAAAAAGACACACAATAGGGATTTCTTTTGTGTGCGTGTTTGTGTGCGTGTGTGTGTGTGTGTGTGTGTGTGTGTGCGTGTGTGTGTGTGTGTGTTTCTAGGGCTGTACTTGAGGCATATCAAGTTTCCAGGGTGGAGCTGCAGCTGCTGGCCTATGCCGCAGCCACGCAGGATCCAAGCCGCATCTGCAACCTACACCACAGCTCACAGCAATGCCAGGTCCTTAACCCACTGAGTGAAGTCAGGGATTAAACCTCCATCCTCAGGGATACTAGTCAGATTGGTAACCACTGAACCACAATGGGAACTCCCAAAAGACAGACAACAAGGAATACTGATAAAGATGTAGAGTAACTGAAAACATCTAACATTACTGGTGGGAGATGTAAACTGGCATGGTCAAATTGTAAATAGTTTTGGAAAAATGGAAACATGAACTTACTATATAGAGCCTAGCAATTTCCCTCCTAGGTACTTATCCACTCCTTCAAAAAATAAAAAAATAAAAACCTATACCCATACAGGTATTTGTAGGCAAATGTATATACAGCAGGATTATTCATAATGGCCTGAAATGAAACCATCCAAATGTCCACTCTTTGGTGAATGGATAAACATGACATTTACAAACAAATTACAATGGAATACTATTCATCAATAAAATCTAATGAAAAACAAAATATGTTAACATGGGTAAACCTTAAAAACATTATGCTAAAGAAGTCTGATACAAAAGAATATTTATTTTATACAAAATGCCTAGACAAGGTAAATCTACAAAGATAGAAAGCAAATGAGTGGTTGGTTGCCTGGGGCTGGAATCAAGGGTGAAAACTGCGGATAAACTCAAGGGTTCTTTCTGGGATGGTGGGAAGGTTATAAAACTGGACTTTAGCAATGTTTGCACAGCTCAATAAATTTGTTTAAAAAATTGTAATTGTATGCTTGAAATAGGTGAATTCAACAGTGTATAAATTATGCCTCAGCATAGCTTTAAAGATACTCTATGAGTATATCATTTTTATAAGGTAGTGATAAATATTATTATAAGTATCTATTCAGTGAATTTCATTAAAAAATTAGAGATATATTTTCATGAAAAGAAAATCTGACAATCTGAGTTGGAAAAAGTATTAAAAATGCCCAGGCAGATTCATAGCACATTGGATGTTTTACTTTAGTTTTCCTAGTATTTATAGAGCAGGCTGAAATATCTCCTTCATGGAGTGTATATAGTCCAGCTTATAAATTCATTAGATTCAAGGCTTTCAGTGATTGATTATATCTTTTTCATATTAACAGATATACAATTAATAGCTTATTTTACAATAATGCCTTCATTTATAAATCAAGCATTGCTTGCAGCTGACCTAAATTGAGCATTTTTCAGAAAAATGATGGTATGCTTTCCATGTTCCCATTATGCATATATATCTAGATATCTTTGTAATAAATCTTTTCACACTGTACTGTAATGGTCCATCCCATGTCCGACTCACTATACTTGTGTAATCTCCTTGCAGTCTCAGCTGACATACCATTGCTACTCAATGAATCTTCATTAAGCCTGTGTGTATAAGTTTCCCTGCAGCCGCTGCAACAAATTAGCACAAACTTGCTGGCTTCAGTTTATTCTCTCAGATCTCTGGAAGCCAGAAGTCTGAAATCGAGGGGCCATACTCCCTCTGGAGGCTCTCCTAGAGAATTAATCCTTTACAAGCCTTTCCAGCTTGTGGTTACTCCCCAACTCTCCTTGTCTTCCTGGGCTTCTGACTACATGGCTCCAGGCTCTGCCACTCCACCCGCACAGGGCTTTCTCCTCTTCTGTCTCTTATGAAGACACTTTTCATTGGATTTGGGTCCCACCTAGGTAATCCAGGATGACCTCATCTCAAGGTAACTTAATTACATTTGCAAAGATCCTTTTCAGGAATAGAGGACTTGAATGAGAACATACTTTATAGGGAACCACATTCTACTCACTACACAATCTAAAGATTAGTTTTTAAAGTCTTTTAAAGAACTTGATGCCTACATCAAAATTAAGCAGCTTTGCCACCCTGGTTAACTTTTGACTAAAAAATAGTCAGCACCCGCGTCCCCTTTTTTTTAACCTATGTCTGCAACCTACATTCTGGTGGTAGATTTCGTGATGGCACGGTCTATGGCCTCAAGGGAAAATATGAAGTGAGCTTTTCTGTGACTGAAGTAAATATAATTCACTGAAACATGAGCCAACTGCATATTATTCTCCCAAACTTTTAGGGTATTTTTTTCCCCCCCTAATGTTTCCTTTTGATTGACAGCAGTTATTTTCCATGGTTCCCACAAGTTTCTAGTGGAGTTTTTCCAAGGGGGTATTTTTGCAAACATTTTAGACTGAGGTAAAGTATTACAATTAGCTGTGGAACAATATAAAAAGAAATTTTGTTCTTTACCTCTATATTTCATTGCAGTCTTTGGTATGAGAAGCACTATTATCTCAATCCTCTATATGTGTCTTAGTTTATGTTGGAGAAAGGATGTGACCTGTCACTCAGCTAGATCTGAGTCACTTCAGTTTGCATTGAGTACAGAGGTCTACTACTTCAATGGGGAAGAAGGGAGGGCCCAAAAGAGTAACACATTATTAAATGTTTTAAAAATGAGCCAACAGCTTTTTATCCTAACTTTTGGATATGACTAGAACTCTAAAACAGTCAACCCTGACTGCCCCATCTCTAAACAAGGAACCTTGCCAATACTGTAATGCATTTCTATACTTTTTCATCTAAACATTTAAAGACACTGAGAAATTCAAAAGAAAAATAAAAAAAAATCTTTTCTTCTGCAAAAAAGCAAGCTCACCAGCACTATCTTACACCACCGTAATCACTACTTGCAGATGATCTTATCTTCCCATAATACACATTTCCAAGGAAACTAAAAGAAAAAGCAATGATTACGGAATACTGAATTTTTTTTGAGAGCTTCTGTTTCATTTTTTTTTCCCCAAAGATGAGCATGTGGCCACTTCCCAATTTGCATGATTCAAATGCTGTAACATACATTAAAATAAAAGATTTAAATAAACCTAAGGATTAACCATCAGGGTTAAATCTACAATTTTTTGTTTGTCTATTCACTTTTCTTATTTAAAAAGAAAACTTATTACTTTTTATCCATCCAATGCTTTAATTTTTATAGCTTAAGAAATATATATACTATCTAAAATATGACACAAATGAACTTATCTGTGAAACAGAAATAGACTCACAGACATAGAAAACAGACTTGTGTTTGCCAAGGGGGAGGGGGCTAAGGGAAAGATGGATTGGGAGGTTAGGGTTGGCAGATTTAAGTTATTTTACATGGAGGAGATAAACAACAAAGTCCTACTATATAGCACAGAAAACTACATTCCCTGTCCTGTGATAAACCATAATGGAAAAGAGTATTTAAAAAAGAGTGTACGTGTAACAAAATCACTTTACTGTACAACAGAAATTAACACGTTGTAAATCAACTATATGTCAATAAAAAAAAAAACACATATGCTAATGTTTCCCTAAGATCATTACCATGCTAGGTGAGATACTTAACAAGTTCTGCTGGGTTGGGTAGGATGAGAAAAAGAAAAGGGAGGAAAAAAACCCTTAATATATGGAGGAGGCATTTTGTGCAAATTAACATTACTTATTTTTAAATGTTTAAATTTGTCACTTCCTTATTTCTAATGTGCATTAGAATAAACTTGAGGAACTTAAAACAGCTATGTTAATAACGGACACAGAAGAAATAGCACTCTTATTTAAAGCAAAATGAAATGAGAGGATGTACAAAGATTTCTGAAAACCATGAAGGTCTACAGAAGCATGCTTTGTCTTCTTTAGAAACCACACACAAGCACTGTAAAAACTAGACCTAGAACTTTCATGTAGGCAGAAGACTTCCCTAGCTTTGTTTGCCAATTTACTCCCAGAAGCAGGAGCAGTGTCTGGCAGGTGGTAGATTTCTCACTATGAATTCGTCAGCTGAATGAAGGAAGAAATGAAAGAAACCCAGAGCACAGTCAGGCCTAAGTCTGAGTATACTAATTAGGTTCTACTGCTTCTCCCATCACTTAGCACTTGGTGTGGCCCCAGCCTGGAGGGATCTTTTACCTTTCTGTTAGCACAGGTATCCTGCCTCCCTGGATTCCACTCTAAACCTCCCTCTGCATTCCCAGTGTCCACATGGCACCCTCTCACAGCTCAGACCAGACGGGGTCAGAAGATGCTGGTGTCAGAGGATGATGACAGTGATGGAGGACTGGAAAGCCTTCTCTATGTTCAAGGGGTACAGTGTCCACACAACCACCTTTACAAATCATCTGGCATATGTAACCTGCCACATCTCTTCCAGAGATATTTACAAATAATGTGTCTTCTTTTTTCTCATCTTCCTAGGTTGCAGAACACTGTAGAACACCGGGAAGAGACGTTTGTTCTTCAGCTGTTCCAGTGTCTCATCTGATGGCTCTTCCCTTACCGCCTACAGAGAGTTATACGTAGCACATACACTCTTGCCTGAAGCACAGACCTCTGCTATTAATCATCACCATATTATTATCAATCCCAAATCAGTACCTCACAATCTTACCAGAGTAAGGACAGATTACTACTCTAATGAAAATCTGAGAAATCTCTGTTATTCATCCTTGGAGCCCAACGCCTCTCTCCAAGATCAAGAGGGACACCGGGAAGGAAAGGGTTAAAAAAAATTCCCATTCCCTGGAACCAACCAGCTGTGAACAATTAGGCTTGTCAGCATTCCCTCCAGGAAACTCCTGCTGCTTTATTAGGATGAATGGAAAACAGAAATTTGACTTTTTGATAGGTGGGTCATAAATCTACCATCAAGACTGGGAGGGGCTCAGCATTTATGTGCACAAGTTGGATCTTTAATGCTGGACCCCACAAGATGTTCAACTTAGGAATGCCTTATTGTATTCCAAGGCACAAATGAGAGGAGAGGGAGAAACCAGATTTGTGACGAAGGAAGTACCTTCTTTAAATGGAATGATATAAAAGGACAGGTAACAGTTGAGCAAAGCAAGGTCCCTAAACATTCATGCTGGGTCAACCTGGAAGTACTTGCTCATACACAATTCTTTTTCATGAGTCACGATTTTATGCTTTTTTTTCTGAATTTCACATCGAATTTTTAAATAATCTTTGACATAAAAGTGAGCAATACAGCTCTAAGAAAACAGTAGAGGTGAAAGCAACTTAATTCGAGTTTTTCAAAAGACGACATGCCAAGAACCAAGATTCAACTACAGATTAATCAACACACTTTCCAATCTCTACTCATGAGATAGAGTCCTTCTATTTTTCTATTATGAAGTGCAATTTGTCTAATATGACAACTGCCTGTGCACCTTTTTTTTGGCTTCTAAGACTCCATCATCTGATGGCAGCAATATCCAGAACACAGGACAACACATTCGTCGAGGTCAACAACAAACATACCAAGTTAAGGACTGTGCAGTTAAGGACTGTGACCCTTTCTAAATTAAAAAAAGAAAGAGGAATTCCTGTTGTGGCTCAGCAGGTTAAGAACCCCAAATAGTGTCCGTGAGGATGTGGTTTTAATCCCTGGCCTCATTCAGTAGGTTAAGCATCCAGCATTGCTGCAAGCTGCAGTGTAGGTCACAGATGCAGCTTGGATCCATTGTTGCCGTGGCTGTGGCACAGGCCTCAGCTGCAGCTCCAATCTGACCCCTAGCTTGGGACTTCCACATGCCACAGGTATAGCCACAAAAAAAAAAAAAAAAAAAAAAAGGCACCAAAAAACCCCAAAACTAAACAAAACAAATAAAACCCCAAACTAAAACCAAACCGAACCAAACCAGAACAAGTCTGAACCAATAGCCAGTGCTGTGGATGCACTGGGATGAATATGAGAAAGAAGAAAAACAAAATCAGGAAAACTGCCTTTTGAAAGCAGGTGAGTCATGTGAGATTCACAGAGAATCAATGTTTTATCTAAAGTAGCAACCTAGAAAATCCTCTTTCAAAAGGGAAAAATTTTCTCTTAATTGATTCAATCTAGGGAAAGCTTGTGGTCTGTCATTAACAAGAGAATATAAAAAAAAAAAATGCACTGCTAATTTCCATGGCTGGCTTGAGGATTGTTATAGTATCTTATTGTTGGCAGTATCCAATTCAGCCTGCAAAATATGACAAACTTCTCTCTTTATTGACTTTAAATAATTTGATGCAGAACATAGTCGGTTTTTGAAAAGCATCACTAACATGGATTAGATTTTGCACTACCCCAAGCTGCATTTTTTTGCCAACAAAAACTACAATGAGGCAATGAAGGTGGTATGATTATCAGAACTGATTCTTCTGAGGATTAGAAATCATCTAGTCTGGTCTTTTTGTTTTTTTAGGCTCCCTGCTGTCAGTCTTAAAGGTTACCTTTGGCTGAGCTTCTCTTTACACTTTCATGGCTCCGTCCTTCATCAATTTGTACGGACTTTTTGAAACCACTGACACCTCTTGGGAAACATTAACTTTGAGGTCACAATTACTTTTTTCCAAGACTCATGACTTAGGTCGAGTTATTATTATAATTAGTATCTGATTATTGGCTAAAAATGCTAATTTTATAGATTTCACTGATCTCAGTTGAAACCAATGCTATATTTATAAATTCATCCTTGGTTTTCATAATATATTATGATAGTTTTATGAGAAAATATGGAAATGCTTTATTAAAATATAACAGCAAGATATGCCAAATCTAGTTTTGTAGCATTAGAAACTAAAGTGGCTCAACTTCAAACCATACCTTATAAGGACTAATAAATAAATGAATAAATGAATTGATGAAGGAAAGTCAGAATGGAAAGGAATGACTCTCAGGGGCAGATCAGATGAAGTCATTGCACAAGCAGATTGCCTATCTGGTTGCTTCAACGTCTTCAGCCCTTAGGGACAGAGCAACCTTGGAGGCTGAGGAAAAGAGGCCAGTAATTACCACTACCCATGGTGACAGAACCAAATCTGAAGGGGTCTCAAACAGACAAAAACAAGGTGCTGAATCTAATACACTGAAATTTAATTGGACAATTTTTTTTAGCATCTGAATTTAAGACATTATAACTTCATAGGTACAGGGCAGAAGTTGAGGAAAATGAACCTTAACAGGAATATAAGACCTCAAGGGAAGGGTATTGCTGATAGTACCTTTACTGTGATCCCTGAGTGATCTGTCTGGCCCCAAGATTTGACACTAGGCTATGAAGAAGGACAGAAAATGCCACCCCAAAATATGTCACTTTGGCATAAGAATTATTTTGGGCTGAAAGCAACTGAGAAGAAGCAGATGTAAGAAAAATTCGTCCTCCCCCTATTTGCCTCAAAGTAGGACATAAATTTCCAAAGGTTTCCTTCCTGCCCTCTCTACCAGGAAAGACAAAATTTAATCATTGGAGACAACTTCAGACCCTTGCCGGCCTGAAGATGGCACCAGCCCTGGAGAGGAATCGAAATAGCATATGTTAACTAACTAGCCTTTATGTACCTATCATTAGTTTCCTCCAATATATTTCCCTTCCCATAGTTTGTCCTATCATTTCTCTATGGATTTACTGTTCTCTGTTGAAGATGCTACATGAGCTGGAGTTCTAAGCAACTATTTTGAATTACTCATTTTTCCCTGGTTATCTCTTATGAATACATGAGGCATACATGTTAATAAATTTCTGTTTGTTTTTCTTATTAATCTACCTTGTACTATAGAGGTCTCATTCAAGAAATCAGAAAAGTAGAGGGAAATTTATTTTTCCTCTCATTTATGTTTCCTCTGCTGGAACAGAACCCCAGTCCATAAGGAAGAAAGTGCAAGCTCTACTCCTCTTGGAGCAGAATTCAAATCTGGGCATCATCTTGCTTCTTAGAGATGTTGATTAATTACAGCATAGCTAAGAAAGAGCAAACAGAATAAGAATTTAAAATTGTGCTATATGGAGTTCCCATTGTGAACCCATGAGGACAAGGGTTCGATCCTTGGCCTCACTCGGTGGTTTAAGGATCCCGCCTTGCTGTGGCTGTGGTGTAGGCCAGCAGCTACAGCTCCGATTCGATCCCTAGCCAGGGAATTTTCATATGACCTGGGTGCAGCCATAAAAAGCAAATAAATAAATAGATAAATAAAAATAAAAATAAAATTGTGCTGCATGAAGAAAAGCTAAAAAATCTGAAGGCATTTATCCTGAAAAAGAAGTGATTTAGGAGAACATACTGCCTGCAAATATCTGCAGAACTATAGATGGAAGAAGAGTCAGACACATTTTCCTCACCCCAGAGGCATGGGCAGCCTCAGGAAGCAGTGAGGCCAGGGCTATTCAGAGTAGAGGCCAAACAGAGAGGGCGCTGCAATGAAGAGGGTGCTATGGGAGGGCTAGACTCTGCAACCACCAATGTCTTTTCAAATCCCAAGAGTCTACAATTGGTCAGGGTTAGAGAACTCTTCTCTGGTCCCTGCTTGCTAGGTCT
Organism: Sus scrofa; assembly: GCF_054392235.1. Lineage (NCBI taxonomy): Eukaryota > Metazoa > Chordata > Mammalia > Artiodactyla > Suidae > Sus > Sus scrofa. Next base: position 50,820,026 of record NC_139387.1, on the reverse strand, counting down.
AGCCTGTCCTAGACAAACCTCAGGATGTGCAGGTTGATCCCAAAGAATCATAATCACATACTCTACTTCTTACATTACTGAAGACTCTAATCCCCAAGATATGTCTGCTTTGGGCCAGAAAAAAAAAAAAAAAAGCATCCTATAAACTATAGAAATCTATAAAAGAAAGGTGTAATTCACATTACAATTTCTCTCATCCCATTTTCACTGGTTCCCCGGGGGCCTAGGATCTGTTTCCTACAATTCTCCCCCTGTTGCCCAGAAATAAAAGCAATCTACTAGGGATGTTGGCAGAAAGGGAGGCACAGAATTTTGCTCTTAATACTTTAAGTCTTGTCCTTTCCTGTACACTAGCCTGTAAGAGGGCTTCCTGAGGTTTCTGCTATAATCTAATAACATGGTAGAGACAGAACACACAGAAAAGCTGGAAGTGCACTCCAGTGGCAGGAAGGGAGTCCCCTGTCATCACTGAGAGACACAATCTACAGCACGAGGGCAAAATACCTCGAAACCCTGCTGAGAGAAGGGCTGACATAGGGACAGGATCAGCCAGGGCTGACCTGATGCCACAGCCTCCATTCCACACCCCGATGAACGTGGCTCTCTCTACCTCTGCTCAAACAGAATTTAGAGTCTACTTCGGCTTTCTCACTTGTTTCCCCCACTTCTGCTGAACAACGTTCTTTCATCAAGCAGCTGCCTCGCTGCTAGCTGGCCTGCAGATCGAGCTACTCCAAACGCAGCCTGCACACCCTTGCCGGGGTCTGCAGGAAATCTTGAAGCCTGTTAGGACACAGCGGACGCCTTGTAAGTTGTTTGGCTGCTGGTGCTCCCGCCACGTGCCAATTAGCCTGCAGGCTGCTCTTTCTCCGCAGCCCTCGGAACCATGTTCCTCTTTCACAGACGTCTCAGAACCATGTGACTGAGAGACCAATGATGCTGATGCCCTGTGTTTGCTATCAACCTGGATCTCCAAGGACCATGGCAAAACATACCTGGACCCTTAGAAGACCATTCTAACAAAAGGAAATATAAAACTTAAATATTTTACAAGGTAAGAAGGGGAAGTATTTACACAAGAACTAGTTTTATGTGACGATCTGGAAAAAAAAACGCTATCAAGGATTATTAATGGGTCTCTATGAGTCTCTGTGCATTAGCACTGTGCTTTCCTTTCCCCGCAAACAAATCAACACCATAAACCCTCTACGTTCTAATACCAATAGTTAAGGACATTGAACTGGAAAACTGCTGTCACCGGTTTAACTCAAGCTGTGCACTGCAAATGGCACCATATTTCGAACATTGCTATAATGAAGTGAGTGAGGAGGACTAAATAGTTGGAACAGCAGTGGGAGATAGTCAGAGATTTGAGGCCTAAGGGCAGGACCTTATAAAGCTGTTAGACTTCTGCAAGCACTTGGCAAATGCTCTCTGAGTCCCTTTGCAAACCAGCCCAGTTTTAGCCTGTTCACTGGTACATGGGAGTCTTTTCACAGGTCACTATGCTTCATGGACTTCTTCTCAAACAAATTCTACGTAAAAAAGAATCTCCCAGGAGTTCCCACTATGGCTCAGAGGATTACAATCCCAACTAGTACCCATGAGGACTAGGGTTCAATCCCTGACCTCCCTGAGTGGGTTAAGGATCCGGCATTGCCGTGAGCTGTGGTGTAGGTGGCAGGCAGGGCTTGGATCCTGTGTTGCTGTGGCTGTAGCATAGGCCAGCAGCTGCAGCTCTAATTTGATCCCTAGCCTGGGAACTTCCATATGCCACAGGTGCAGCCCTAAAAAGCAAAAAAAAAAAAAAAAAAAAAAAAGAATCTTCCAATTAATCAGCCTGCCTACCTTATACTGGACAGAACCACTGCCAACACTACTGTGGGACACGCAAGCCACTTTTATGTAAAAACACTCATTAAACCTTCAGGTATTCAGACAGGTTAACCAGTCAAGAAAAAGTTTAATCCTCTGCTGTCTTAATGAGACTTATTCTTTCCCCAATCTATTACCTCCTTTTAATTGAAGCAGCAATTACCAAACAATTTTCTTTTTTTTTTTTTTTTTTTTTTTTGTCTTTTTGCTATTTCTTTGGGCCGCTCCCACGGCATATGGATGTTCCCAGGCTAGGGGTCTAATTGGAGCTGTAGCCACTGGCCTACGCCAGAGCCACAACAACGCAGGATCTGAGCCGCATCTGCAACCTACACCACAGCTCGCGGCAACGCCGGATCGTTAACCCACTGAGCAAGGGCAAGGACCGAACCCGCAATCTCATGGTTCCTAGTCGGATTCGTTAACCACTGCGCCACGACGGGAACTCCTCAAACAATTTTCTTATCTAAAAACACGTTTCATTCAAAAATTACTTAAAAAACCAAAGAATCGCTGTGGGTTTTCTCTAAAAACAGAAAAGGATTTTATTTTATTATTTGTTTATTTATTTATTGTCTTTTTGCCATTTCTAGGGCCACTCCCACGGCATATGGAGGTTCCCAGGCTAGGGGTCCAATTGGAGCTGTAGCCGCCGGCCTACGGCCAGAGCCACAGCAATGTGGGATCCGAGCCGCGTCTGCGACCGACCGACCGACACCACAGCTCACGGAAATACTTGCTGAGTGATGTTGTATCAAAGGATATCCACAATTACCTAAAAAACTATGAACACAGTCCCTTTTCCCAACCCACTGAGCAAGGCCAGGGATCAAACCCGCAACCTCATGGTTCCTAGTCGGATTCGTTAACCAATGAACCACAATGGGAACTCTGAGAAAAGGATTTTAACGTTTAATCCTTAGCAATAACAATAAACCCATTGCCTATTAATTTATTCATTTTTAAAATCACACTTTCTAAACCAAAAAATTAGTGGAAAGAGTAGAATTATTTGCGGGGGGGCCACACATGGAAGTTCCTAGGGCGGTGTTGAATCAGAGCTACAACTGCCGGTCTACTCCACAGCCACAGCAATGCAGGATCCGAGCTGCATCTGGGATGTACACCACAGCTCACAGCCACGCCGGATTCCCAACCCACTGATGGAGGCCAGGGATCAAACCCACATCCTCATGGATACTAGTCGAATTCATTTCCACTGCGCCAGAATGGGAACTCTGAAAAGAGTAATATTTTAAAAATATTTTTGCAAATCTCTTTAAATAACTGCCTCAGTTAGTAAAGGATAGAAACTAAGTTTCCATATTTCCTTCCACTTTCAATCAGTTACTATATGTTGTTTTGGTGGAAATAAGGAAAGAGAATCTGTCCTTGCTCAAGTGTAGTTGGGAAAAGGGACTATGTTCATAGTCTTTTAGGTAATTGTGGATAGCCTTTGATATAACATCACTCAGCAAGTGTCAGCTTCTCAGAGATTAGGAGCAATGTAGAATCCACTGGTCTACTCAATCTTTTACCTATGGTGAAGGTTAATTTAATGCATCAACTTGTCTAGGCTATGATGTCAAGTTATTTGGTCAAACATCACTCTAGATGTTGCTGTGAAGGTATCTTGCAGATTTTATTGATATTTAAATGAGCAGACACTGACTAAAGCAGATTACCCTCTGTAATGTGTGTGGGCTTCATCCATTCATTTGAAGACCTTAGGAGAAAAAGGCTGAGATCCCCAAAGAAAAATGGAATTCTGCTTTCAAGCTGCGACATGAAAATTCTTCCTAAGTTTTTCAGCCTTTGAACTCAGAACTACATCAACTGTTGCCTAGACTTCCAGCCTGCTGGCCTGCCTATAGATTTAAGACTTATCAGCCCCCACAACTGCATGAGCCAATTCCTTAAAATTATCTATATACATATGCCATTTGTTCAGTTCTCTGAAGAACTCTAATATACCCCTGAATATTATTTTGGGGTATTATGGGGTATTACTCATCAGTTATTTGGAAAATATTAGGTCACCAAAATGCACAAATTTTCAACATGCTTACATATTTCACAATACAATTTTTTTTTTTTTTGTCTTTTTTTTTATTGTTGCTATTTCTTGGGCCGCTCCCGCGGCATGCGGAGGTTCCCAGGCTAGGGGTTGAATCGGAGCTGTAGCCACCGGCCTACGCCAGAGCCACAGCCGCGTCTGCAACCTACACCACAGCTCACGGCAACGCCGGATCGTTAACCCACTGAGCAAGGGCAGGGACTGAACCCGCAATGTCATGGTTCCTAGTCGGATTCGTTAACCACTGCGCCACGACAGGAAGTCCACAATACAATATTTTGAAAATTCTATTTGCTAATATTACAACCAATCTCATCAAAAGTCTTTTTGTATTGGCAAGCTTGTAAAGCTCACAATGTCGGTTAAAAGTTTTCCGAAGTTCTGGAGTTCCCATCGTGGCTTAGCAGTTGTCGAACCCAACTAGTATCCATGAGGATGCAGGTTCAACCCCTGGCCTCGCTCAGTGGATGAAGGATCTGGCGTTACCGTGAGCTGTGATGTATGTCGCAGACACGGCTCAGATCCCGTCTTGCTATGGCTGTGGTGTAGGCCAGCAGCTGTAGCTCTGATTTGATCCCTAGCCTGGGAACCTCCATATGCTGCGGGCACGGCCCTAAAAAAGCCAAAACAAAAAAAAAGTTTTCCAAAATTCTAACTTTTGCTCAAATACCTGAAATTTAGCACTATTCTCTTTAAAGTATTGGTTACATTGCTCATTTTGGAGAAAATATGTATTAAAAACCAAAGTCTGAATAAGCATAATTTGTCAGTAAATTTTTCTACTAAAAACAAATGTTTGATTTTAAAAAACAATTAGCATGGCCTTCTATTCGATCACAGAATACTTCTCCTGTAGACAATGCCCTCTGGTGCACGGGACAAGTGCTTTGTGCAGACGGCCAATTTCATCACACAGAATATTAAAAAGAGATATACTCAACTGTTGGTGTTTAATACAAAAATAATTTTTACTGCTTCATTAAGAACATTCTTGAGTGAAAATGGAATTTTTTTTTAATTGCAAGCATGTGATATTACATACAACAACCATTAGCACAGCTTGGTGCCACTATCTGATTTGTAAGAGGCCAATTGTTTTGACCACACAGCCATTGCATTACTCGTGCGAATATCAACACAGTAATAATTTTTTTTGGGGGGGGCTTTTTGTCTTTTTAGGGCAGCAGCTGTGGCATATGGAGGTTCCAGGCTAGGGATCTAATCGGAGCTGTTGCTGCCGGCCTACACCACAGCCACAGCCACAGCCACAGCAACACCAGATCCGAACCATGTCTGCGACCTACACCACAGCTCACAGCAACACCGGATCCTTAATCCGCTGAGCGAAGCCAGGGATAGAACCCGCAACCTCATGGTTCCTAGTCGGATTCATTTCCGCTGCAACATGACAGGAACTCCAATATTTTTTTTAAAAAGGCAAATGATGCTTTTGTTATTTGGAGAATGGTTTAGACTTCAAAGCCCCCCCTAAAAAGGGCTGAGGCCTCCATGGATCTGCAGAGCACAGTTTAAGAACCACAAGCTCACGTACCAACAATGTCCAGAGAGAACTCAAACTCAAGCTGGTAGGTAGATACCAGGCACGTTAAGTTCCCAGTTCACACTGCTCATGGAAGAGGGATGGCTGCAGGGGCCATTATCTCTAAACTGGGGTACACAGGCCACAGTACACACAGACTCCTTAAGACTGACTTGATTCAGAAGCAATACAGTCCCCAGATGCCACTCTAGTTATGTTTCCACCTGCTCTTTCACATTAGTCCTGACTTGTTCTTTCTAAAAGAAATACCATCCTGTTTCACAATAGTGTACTGTCTAGATGGTAAATCCTCTCAGGGCATCCAAGAGAAGTATAATCAGAAATGTTGGTACTGGTTTTGCAAAAGAAAATGACTGTATTGGAGTTCCCGCTGTGGCTCTGCTGGTTAAGGACCTGACACTGTCTCTCTGAGGAGGCGGGTTCGATCCTCACTGGCCTTATCAGTGGGGTAAGGATCTGGCATTGCCACAGCTGCAACATAGGCTGCAGATGCAGCTCGGATCCTGCGTTGCTGTGGCTATGGTATAGACCGGCTGCTGAAGCTCCGATTTGAACCCTAGACAGGGAACTGCCATATACCACAGGTGCAGCCATTAGAAAGGGGAGGGGAGGGGAGGGGAGGAAAAAGAAAATGACTATAAAGACTGGAGAAAAATCATTTTGCAAGTGAAGTTGTTTCCAGCTGAATTATTTCAGTAACACTGAAGCAGATTCTAATGAAATAATTCACTGAAAGATCATTTAAAATGATATTTGATAAAAGATCAGTTAGTGATTTGGGGGCGCATACAAAAGGAGTTCAAGGAAGTGAGAAACTGTTAAACCAAGCCTACTTTCATTCTCATCTATTTGTCTTTATAAAAAGTTTTCTCATTTTAAGCATATAAGTGAAAAATTGGGATAACCGTGATGCCGAACCCAGATTTTTTTGTGGCAATAAATAATATTCGTCATTTAATACATGAACTAATCATGAAATAATTTTTAAAGATACTTCCATCTCATTAAGAGACGCATTTCCAATAATATTTTCCTTTTCATTTTTAACAAGTATGAACAGAGTAATAAAGCAAATACTTTATAATGTTTATTATGGGTTAGAAATTATTCCAAGTACTTTACATATGTTCACTCACTTAATCCTTATAACATAATTATAATCCTAATCCTTACAATGTTTATATTAGGTTAATATTATACTGAATCCCCAGTTTACAGATAAGTCAACTGAAAGTATACAGAGTTAGAGTTAGGATTTAAACTCAGAGTCCAGAGGAGTTCCCGTCATGGCTCAGTGGTTAATGAATCCGACCAGGAACCATGAGGTTGCAGGTTCAATCCCTGGCCTTGCTCAGTGGGTTAAGGATCTGGTGTAGCCATGAGCTGTGGTGTAGGTTGCAGACATGGCTTGGATCTCGAGTTGCTGTGGCTGTGGTGTAGGCCGGTGGCTATAGCTCAGATTGGACCCCTAGCCTGGGAAACTCCATATGCTGCAGGTGTGGCCCTAGAAAAGACAAATAAATAAATAAATAAATAAATTCAGAGTCCAGAATCTGTGTTTTTAACTAATACACTATGCTACATTGATATATTTAAAATAGGAGTTCCCGTCGTGGCGCAGTGGTTAACGAATCCAACTAGGAACCATGAGGTTGCGGGTTCAATCCCTGCCCTTGCTCAGTGGGTTAACGATCCGGTGTTGCTGTGAGCTGTGGTGTAGGTCGCAGACACGGCTCAGATCCCGCGTTGCTGTGGCTGTGGTGTAGGCTGGCGGCTACAGCTCCGATTGGTCCCCTTGCCTGGGAATCTCCATATACCGCTGGAACGGCCCAAGAAATGGCAAAAAGACAAAAAATAAAAATAAAAAATAAAAAGCTAATTGATATATTTAAAATATTTTGACAAACCAAATATTAAAACCTAATTCATAAGTTTTAAATACTTAGAGACTAAAGATATGGAAAAATTTAAATCATATAACTTATTTGCAGATTTTATTTCAAAGAAATATATTAATACTCTTTAATATGATTAATAAAAACATAAAACTATATTATATCAGACTGAAATTCATATATACCATATGGAATGGAAATATGAGTTCTAAGTGGAAAAGAATAATATAAAATTCCAAGTGATAAAAGGGAAGCTTAATGATGTGTTTTAAAAATATATGAGGGTAGGTAAAAAAAATAAAATCACTTTTTAGCATTTATATTCCATTGGACATACTTAAAATAGGGATATAACAATTTTATTTTGTCAACATTTATAATATATGGGAGATTACAGTATTTATAATGGCTGAAAACTTATGAAGAAGAACTTTAGATGCCAATATAGACATAGAAGGAGTCCATGGTTTTTCAAAGTAAATTTAAAGAGTACGTTGGGCAAAATGTTTAAAACATTGTTCTTGATGAGGGATAAGTTTCGAGTTCTCTGGCCTAAAGAATTCTGGTAGAATGGCTTAAAGTCCATCATATGTGAAATGAATGAGGCCTGTGGAACTCACGTAACATGGCTCAGCCTTAGTTGCCAACCCTATCACTGTTTATTTGCCAATTGTCACTCCATTGGAAAGGTGACCAGCTTTATTTAGGAGCAAAGTTCAACGCATTTGTGTTCTTGGAGAAAAACTAAATAAGTTTAACAATTTCTAAGGGTTTGACGAGAGTTAGCAATTCTATTCTTTAGTTGAAGTGCTTCATATTAGATAGGCAGTAGCACTACCCTGTAACCCTCACTTTCAACATGATAGCAGCATAATTATTTAGTAATTATTATGGGATTTCTAAAGGTTTGTCATATTGGGATTTATAATTCCTTCCATAAGTGGAAGGTTGTGCACTTCATTATAAACTAATGGCCCAATAATTACTCTTCAGTTAGGCAACATGTAAGTTGAATTTGCAAGTGATTTATGCTTAAGCAATGACAGGCACTTACCAAAAAGAAATACTCTGTAATACAATGCAGATGACTTGCAATAAATTAAACCACTCAAATGCTGTTCTCCTAATTACCATGCATGTTCTCAGTTAAAATGTCAAAACAAGTACAGGAAGGTTCTGTTTCTAACCATGGTGGAATACCCTGCATCTGCATTGGACCAACCCTCCCAGGAAAAACAACTTTAAATTTTGTACTAAAAGGCAAAAATAACTACTGAAGGCACTGGAGAGAGATCTGAAGGAGGCAGAAATCAGAGGGGAATCAATATTCCAAAGAAGGGAACAGCACTGTTTTTATGTTGTATGTTTTTTCCCTGCTTTTCATGGTTTTTCATCTGAGGGGAAGGAAAATCAGCTCCACTCCAGAGGGCAGCTAAACACTGATAGAAACTCCAAGCCCTACTAGCTTCAGGAGCTGAAAAACAATAGTCCAGGACAACCATGGCGGCTATAAAATGAGGGAGAATCCCATAAAGAAGGGAGCCACAGAAGATTGTCCTAGATTATGCGTATAAACTCTGCCCAAACATCCAGTTCACATGTGCAAAGCGCAACTCCAAAGACACCAGTTAAGGCTATAAGATTGGAACAGAGATTTTAGCTGCCATCCCATTCCAGAAGAGCTGAATATGTCTGAGTTCAGCCATGGTTTTTTTGTTTTTTTTTTTTTTTTGCTTTTTAGGGCTGCACCTGTGGCATATGGAGGTTCCCAGGCTAGGGGTCTAATGGGAGCTACAGCTGCCGGCCTACACCACAGCCACAGCAATGCAGGATCCAAGCCACATCTGCAACCTACACCACAGCTCATGGCAGCACCAGATCCTTAACCCACTGGGTGAGGCTAGGGATTGAACTTGCAACCTCATGGTTCCTATTCAGATTAGTTTCCACTGCCTCATGACAGGAACTCCCAGCCATGTTAACTATCTACTAACAGGGAAAAAAAAAATCAGCACTAGGAATATGAAAAACCTAGAATCTCTATTATAACATTCCATTAACAATATTCAGGATACCATTCAAATCACTAAGCATGTGAAAAACAGGAAAATGTAACGCAAACTAAAGAAAAAAAGGCAATCAGTGGACACCCAGATGTTATTAGGAGATAAGAAACTTAAAGCTGTTACTATCACTACTATGCTAGGAAAATGTGCTCATAATAAATGAACAGATAGGAAATCTGAGCATAAAGCAGAAATTATATTAAAAAGCACCAAATGTAAATTCTCCAATTGAAAAAAATATTTATCTAGAGTAAAATAAAAATTCTGGAGTTCCTGTTATGGCTCAGTGGGTTAAGAACCACAGACATAGTGTCTGTGAGGATGTGGGTTTGATCCCTGCCCTCACTCAGTGGGTTAAGGATCTGGCCTTGCTGCAACCTGCAGTGCAGGTCACAGATGTGGCTCAGATCCCACATTGCTGTGGCTGTGGTATAGGCTGGCAGCTGAAGCTCTGATTCAACCCCTAGCTCAGGAACTTCCATATGCCACTCAGGCTATAAAAATATAATAAATAAATAAATAAAATAAAAATTTCCTGTTTGAGCTGAATAGTATATGAAAGAAAGTTAATAAAACAAGATCGTGGCTCAGTGGTTAACGAAACTGACTAGCATCCATGAGGATGTGGGTTCAATCCCTGGCCTCATTCAGTGGGTTAAGGATCAGGCGTTGCCTTGAGCTCTGATGTAGGTTGCAGATGCAGCTCAGATCTCAAGTTGCTGTGGCTGTGGTGTAGGCTGGCAGCTACAGATCTGATTCAACCCCTAGCCTAGGCACCTCCATATGCCATGAGTGTGGCCCTAAAAAGACAAAAAAACAAAACTGAAGATCAATCAAAAGAATTGATCTGATCTGAATAAACAAGAATAAAATAAAAATGAACAGTAACTCAATAACAATATGGAACATCTAACATCCACATAATTGAAGTCCCAAAGAAAGAGGAAAGAGATAGAATTTAAAAAGTTAAAGAAATAATGGCCAATATGTTCCTAAATTTTGTGAAAGGCATAAATTTAAGAGTAAGAGAATTCAGTAAACCTGATGTAGCATGAATGCAAAGAAAGCCATACCTAGAAGAAAATAACACATTACATACAGGGAAACAATGATTAAATATCTGATGACCTATTATTGAAAAGAAAGGACAACATAAGGTAGGGGATTCCTACCTTTAAAATGCTGAAACAAAACAAGTAGGGGGTAATCATTTAAAAGAAATGGAGAACAAAATGATTTCATGAGATGACAGTGGTCAGTCACTTCTACCAAGGAAAATGGGCAGAACAGAAACAACAAAGGGACTCATTTTTCACCAAATGCCCTTCTGTATCTTTCACACTGACTTCTGAATACCATTCAGCTACACAAAAACACTATTCTTAAAGCCTAAATAATAAAAAGATATATCTTCTATCAGTTATCAAATCTATTTTCCTTTGAATTTGCTATTTCTTGCCTAATGATATGGTCAAGTGTTAAATAAACATTTGTAAATCACCTAAGAAGAAAGTGAATGAAATCAGTAAAACTGAGGAGAAAAGGAGTTCCTGCTGTGGCACAAGAGGATTAGCAATATCTCTGTACCACCAGGACACAGGTTCAATCCCCAAAACAGTGGGTTAACGGCTCAGACATAGGCTGCAGCTACGGCTCAGATCTGATCCCTGGCCTACAAACTCCACATGCAGAGCAGCGGCCAGAAAAGAGAGAGAGAAAGAGAGAGAGATGGAAAATGCTTGCAGCTTTGAAATAAACTTAAAAAAAAAAAAAAAAAATTGAGGGAAAAAAATAGGAGAAAAAAACAAGACTGAGTTTCAAAATAGGTAAAGTGCTTCCACTATTATATAAAAACTATGTTCCTTATGAATTCGTTTTTTCATTCCTCACAAAATGGGCCCAATTTAAAATATACCTTAATAAATCTAAAAGTATGGAAAAGAAGCAACCCATAGATAAGTAGAGTCAGCAAAACTGAGGGAGGCAAAATATGAGTAAAAACCAGGTTAAGCTGCATGATAGTAACAGGTGGTCTGGAATTTAGAAGGAAAGCTCAATCTGCATTTAATCGTCACAGTAACTTCCATTTACAGGGTATATGACAGACTCAGAAAGAAATTGTGATTGCAGGAGTTCCCACTGTGGCACAGCAGAGAGGAATCTGACTAGTAACCATAAGGTTTCGGGTTTGATCCCTGGCCTCGCTCAGGGGGTTAAGGATCTGGCATTGCTGTGGCTGTGGTGTAGGCCAGTGGCTACAGCTCTGATCCCACTCCTAGGCTTCGACCTCCATATGCCATGGGTGCGGCCCTAAAATGCAAATAATAGTAATTATGATGATGATGATGATTTCATATTTTAACGTCTTAATCTGATTCCCTGTACTATTTTACCAGAGAAGCAGCTTAGAATAATGCTTGATAGGGTAATTTTGAGCTGACCTAAATTTCTGTCACTTATTAGCTGTGGGACCTTAGATAAATGCTTTGGTTTCCTCATTCAGAAAATGGGAATAGGAGTTCCCGTAGTGGCGCAGTGATTAACGAATCCAACTAGGAACCATGAGGTCGTGGGTTCGGTCCCTGCCCTTGCTCAGTGGGTTAACGATCCGGCGTTGCCCAGAGCTGTGGTGTAGGTTGCAGACGCGGCTCGGATCCCGCGTTGCTGTGGCTCTGGCGTAGGCCGGTGGCTACAACTCCGATTCAACCCCTAGCCTGGGAACCTCCATATGCTGCGGAAGCGGCCCAAGACATATCAGCAACAACAACAACAACAACAACAACAACAAAAGACAAAAAGACAAAAAAAAAAAAAAAAGAAAATGGGAATAGGAGTTCCCGTAGTGGCGCAGTGGTTAACAAATCCGACTAGGAACCATGAGGTTGCGGGATTGATCCCTGGCCTTGCTCAGTGGGTTAAGGATCCAGCGTTGCCGTGGTGTAGGTTGCAGACGTGGCTCGGATCCTGCATTGCTGTGGCTGTGGCGCAGGCCGGCGGCTACGGCTCCGATTAGACCCTTAGCGTGGGAACCTCCATATGCCGTGGGAGTCGCCCTAGAAAAGGCAAAAAGACAAAAAAAAAAAAAAAAAAAAAAGAAAAAGAAAAAAAGAAAATGGGAATAATAATAATAGCACCTATCTGATGTAGTTGTCAAATGAGGTAGCACTGTACTAAGTTTCTTAGAACAGTATCTGACACATAATAGTCAACAAATTTTATAAATGTTACATAGCATTTTAATTAGTCATTAGCCAGTGTTCATATAAGCTTTGTTGCTTAAAAACCGATTTGTCTGTGCAAAATATCTTCAATGATTTTTATTATCAATTTATATTTGATTAAACTTGATAAGTACAGACTACTGAAATAAGGTTCAAAAGGGTTTTTTTTTGTTGTTGGTTTGTTTTTGGGTTTTTTTGTTTGTTTGTTTGTTTTAGTTTTAGAATGACTACCATCTGCTCTTCTGGAAAAAGGAAGCTCCCTTGCCACCCAGTACTATATACATACTCCACCAAGGCTTTTCTCAAATGTAAATAAACACAAAATGTTTAAAGAAAGGAAAATTAAAAATTAAAAGTTGAATTCTATGATATGTGAATTATAGTCCAACAAAGCTGTTAAAACGGTACCTACCCAAGCTCTTCTTTAACAGGTGGAAATGCTGCATTTCATTTCTTTTCCTATACTCTTATTTTCATTCTAATTTCCCACAGAAGTATATCTTGATATTGGATACGTTATTGGTCAAGCTGTCATTCTTATGTTAAACAAAAACAGGTATGTAACCTGAAATTAATTTTTTTCTTTTTTTTTTTTCTAGGGCTGCACCCACAACATATGGAGATTCCCAGGCTCAGGGTCAAATGGGAGCTGTAGCTGCTGGCCTACGCCACAGCCACAGCAACACCAGATCTAAGCCACGTCTGTGACCTACACCACAGCTCACAGCAACCCCAGATACTTAACCCACTGAGCAAGGCCAGGGATCAAACCTGCGTCCTCTGGATACTAGTTAGATTAGTTTGCGCTGAGCCACAATGGAAACTCCTGAAATTAATTTTTTTAAAATAATATTTCCCAAGGATGGGGTAGGAGTGGATGATGACTTGATTGACAGTGATCTCACTCCAAAAATTTTAAAGTTACGGAGTTTCCACCATGGTCCAGCAGTAACGACCATGACTAGTACCCATGAGGACGCAGGTTCGATCCATGACCTCGCTCAGTAAGTTAAGGATCCGGCATGGTGTAGGACACAAACATGGCTCAGATCTGGTGTTTCTGTGGCTGTGGTATAGATCAGCAGCTACAGCTCCAATCAGACCCCTCGACCTGGGAATTTCCATATGTTACAGGTGTGACCCTAAAAAGAAAAAAAAAATTTCATTGACGAAAAGATGTTTACTGTGCAGTTTAGACATCTTCACAGCATGATGATCATTTAGCAATCTGCAAACAGATGAGTGCAGAAATAAGGAGTGTGTTCTGAAGAGCGGCAGGACAGATGTGACCCTGAAATCCTGTGAACAACCAGAGGATCTGGTGTAGATTCCTTTTTCGAGTGCAGATGGGATTTCCAAAATTCGAATACTCCTTAAGACATGCAACTGTAGTTCTGGGCCACTAAGCTGTCATGTAAAGCAGCACAGGGCCCAGCTCACACTACCTCTGTAGTCTGGAACAGAAGGGTGAATTTCTTGTTCTAGCAGTACGACAGCTAGATCCTCTATCTTGAGAAAACAAAATACTATATTAAAATATGTATATAAATCATATATATATATATATTTGACCACACCCATGGCATACGCAAGTTCCCAGGCCAGGGATCAAAGCCCAGCCTCAGCAGTGACCCAAGCCACAACAGTGACAACACCAGACCCTTAACCTACTGGGCCACCAGGGAACTCTTGGATAAAATATTTTTAAAAATCCAGTTTGCAAATGTATTGGTGAGCTGAGTAAGAACTTCTCAAGAGACCAACAATCAGGTGCAAGAGCAACATCAAAAGGGTAAGGGAACCTCAGAAGCTTTTGCTAAGCAAAACTGTAGTAGAGCTTTCTAGTACTTGGCCTTATAGGCACAAGAGGATAAAAGAAAAAAACCTCAGTGACCATCCAAGATGGGGAGCCTATAAAAGACTCTTTCCCTGCATAAAGCTGGGATTTTAAAGAGTTGTGTTGGCATTGAAAGGGCACTGCGAGGAAACTTAACTGATATAAACACTGGCAATGGAAAGGGGAAAGAATCTCCTTTGAGAATTTATAATCACAAACTGACCAGCATAAGGTTTCATAGCTAGAATTCATACCACTGTATCTCCAAAATAAAAAACTCCAAATTGAAAAATAAAGTACTCCAGAGTTTTCACTGTTCCCCAAGCAAATGAAGCAAATGCAGATTATGCAACTCAGACATCCAAATATTCACACAGAAAAAATTCTATGATATATGGGCTCAGAGTTAATCTTCAAAAAATACACAAGCAAACAAAGTACCATAAGAGAGAGAGCCTGCAGGGGAAAAAAAAAAAACAGACCCCACAAAAACTTCATAAAAAAAAGTTTATGAAACAGAATGTAAACTCCTATACTCTGTCCATCTAAAATGTAATCACTTATTAAATGCACCATTATTTTATTTAACACAAAGAGAAGGCGTTCCTGTCGTGGCTCAGTGGTTAACGAATCCGACTAGGAACCCTAAGGTTGCGGGTTCGATCCCTGGCCTTGCACAGTGGGTTAAGGATCCAGCGTTGCCGTGAGCTGTGGTGTAGGCTGCAGATGCGGCTCGGATCCTGAGTTGCTGTGGCTCTGGTGTAGGCCGGCAGCTACAGCTCTGATTCAACCCCTAGCCTGGGAACCTCCATATGCCGAGGGAGCGGTCCCAGAAATGGCAAAAAGACAAAAAAGAGAGAGAGAAAAAAAAACAATAACCCTGACAATTACAATTGTAAGCAACGTCCCAACTTCAGAGATGCCAAGTGTGGGGACAATGTTGTTCTTAGGAGGGCTGCTATGCAGTTGGTATGTCAGAATGTTAGTACTGAGTAGGAAGAATGATCTTGTTAAGGTCCGATTCCCTACGGGAAGTCTGGCTTCCTGAAAAGCTCCATGGAATCCTTCTACAACTGAGTGCTTTTCAGAGTCAACCCTATGAGAGTCCTGAGGCTTCAAATTAAGCCAATGGTCAGCTACTGAGTTGCAACCAGGCTTGGGTATCAGACTCCTTCCTGATCATGCCAAGGGAGGGGCTGGTGTTCCCCTGACCATGAATGCTGAGGTGGCAGAACAGAGATGAAGGCCGAGGTCTTATTATGGCACAGTGCTATAAGCCAAAGGTTTGAACTCCTCTCACTTATCACATTAGGAGAGGAGAGCTATTATCCCAGTCTTGCAGCTTAAACATTCCATGGCCCAGCCCTAGAGCCATATTCCTTCTCCTGTTGTCTTACAACACGCCCTGCTAGAGGCTGAGCATGTCCCATAACACAGTGGGGAAGGGGGGAATGACCACATCTACACAGACCCCTGTTCTGTGAATTCCCCCCAGTGTAAATGGCGCCAGGTAGCCCGAGGTGTGTGCCCTTAGTATTTCATATTTTCTTACTGTGTAATGTTAAAAAAATCTGTAAATATGTGTAAAAGAAAAATAATATTAAAAAGAATAGACAATATCTGAATAAAAACCAAAGAGAACTTTTAGAAATAAAAAGTATAATATAATTCTGTACTGCATATTTGAAATTTGCAAAGAGGGTAGATCTTATGTTCTGTGTTCTTACCACACAAATAAAATTAATAATTAAAATAAAAGACATGGAAAGAAACTTTGGGAGGTGGTAGATACGTTTATAGCCTTGATGGTGGCAATGGTTTCACAGGTAAATGCTTATCCTCAAACCCCCTGAATTATACATTAAATATGTACCACTTTCTATATATCAATTTTATCTCAATAAAATGTTTTTCTAAGTATGTTTTGAAATGTTAAATTCCATGGATAGAATGTATGATAAACACAACAAATCAAAATGACGAAAGAACTGGTGAAGTGGAATAAAACCTGATGAAATTATCCAGAATATAAAAAGACAAAAAATATATGAATACAGGGTTAATAGAAATGGAGGAGTGAGAATGTTTAACGATAAAGATGAAAAAATAAAGATAATAAAAATGAAGTAGAGGCAATATTTAAGCAGATTAATGGCTACAAATTTATATATTTGTACAAATATACGGATTGGCAAAAATCCAATCCACGGGTACATGGGTTCAGGACTCCTAACATATCCTAAGCAGGATAAGTAAAAATAAATCCACGTCTAAACTACCAAGATGAAAATGTAAGATGACCAAAGAAAAAAAATCTTAAAAGTAGTCAAAAGGAAAACAGATTATATTGCAAAGGACCGAAAGACCTCTTAAAACCAACAATGGAAGTTAGAAATCAGAGCACTAGCTTCAACCTGCTGAGGAAAAAAAAAAAACTCAATACAGAAAGCCAGATGTACAGATAAATATATATAAGTATCTTTCAAAAATGAAAGTGAAATAATGACAGTTTACAGAAAATAAAGGGGCATACTACCATCATACACTTCCTTCAGAAATCCTAAGAAATATTTTCAGGTGGAACAGTGATTATAGATAGTTGTACTGCACTCAATAAGAAGGGAGGTCCTACTGTACAGCACAAGGAACTATATCCAGTCTCTTGGGATAGAACATGATGGAAGATAGCATGAGAAAAAGAATGTATATATATGTTTGACTGGGTCACTATGCTGTACAGCAGAAATTGACACAACACTGTAAATCAACCATAGTCTAATAAAAAATAAAAATTAAATAAAAATGAAGAACTGACATCAAATACTTAAGTGGTGTATGTACAGAGAGAGAAGAATTTGTAGAAAACAGGAAGATGAAAATAAAATAAACATCAATAAGATATATGTCATAAGAAGGTGGTTATATTTTGTGACATTAAATAATCTTTAAATATGGAACAGCAAAGGTTCATAAAATTAACTATAAAGAATTACAGAGCAGCTATTTTGGCAGACAGAAGTATTTAAGGGTTATGATAATTAAGAGTAGTTACTGGGAGAAGTTCCCGTCGTGGCGCAGTGGTTAACAAATCCGACTAGGAACCATGAGGTTGCGGGTTTGGTCCCTGCCCTTGCTCAGTGGGTTAACGATCCGGTGTTGCCGTGAGCTGTGGTGTAGGTTGCAGACGCGGCTCGGATCCTGCGTTGCTGTGGCTCTTGCATAGGCTGGCAGCTACAGCTCCAATTCAACCCCTAGCCTGGGAACCTCCATGTGCCATGGGAGCAGCCCAAAGAAATAGCAAAAAGACCAAAAAAAAAAAGAGTAGTTACTGGGAAGACAAAGGAACACAAGAGAGAAACCGGAAACAGACACACATATGTAGGAATTTAATTTATCACAGTCCTGGCCCTATAGATCAATGGGAAAAGGCTAGACATTTCAAAAAAATCATACTGAGATATTTTCAAAAAATCATACTGAGATATTTGATTATTCATATGAAAAACAAGAAAGGGAGACAAGTGAAGTCAATATAAAAGTAAAGCTACATTTTTAAAATGTTTAGCAAATAATGTAGGAGGACATATTCATGACCTCAGAGCAGAAAAGGGTTTCTGCTCTATTTTTTCAGAATGTTTGCATGAAAGGTGCAACCTATAAAGGAAAATACTGACAAATTCAACTACATTAAATAACCTACAGAAAAAAAAAATTGGCAAGTACCTTGAAAAGGTACTTCACAGAAAAAAAAATGTGACCAACAATAATCATATAAATACATTAAAAATCTCATTAGCATTTAGAAGAAAAACTAAAACACTATGAGACAGTATTTGACAACACACCAATTTGGCAAAATGTTAAAGTCTGACAATATCAAGTGATGCCAAGAATGTGGAGCATTATGATTACATAGGCTCTGCTGAATGTAGTATCCACTGTTATAGATCAGTTTAGGGGAATAAAACGGCCTAATTAACGATGAAGATACACATGTCCCACACCCTGGAAAATGTCATTTGTAGGGATACAACCTATGCAAATCCATGCACATATATATGTATATATATATATATATATACATATATGCATTAGACTTGCAACAACTGTTCACGAAAGCATTATTTGGATAGAAAAAAACTGGAAATCTATTTTTTTCATCATATTCTAGATAATTAGTGATCGAGCCATTATATAGTTTATACGGCATTAATACAGAATATTACACAGCTATGGAAATAAATATAGCTACCAGTAATAGTAAAGATTAATCTTAGGAATACAATGTTGAGTGAAAAAAGCAAGTTGCCTAATAATATACATAAAGGTAGTATTTAGGAATATAAACATATGTGGTAAAATCATAAAGAAAAGAAAGGGGAGAATAAATACAAATTTCAAGACAATGTTACCTCTAAGGAGGCTGGGAAGGTAATGAGTTGGCGGAAGGATGCCCACCTCACAGAGTCACTGTATTATTAATTCTTTATACAGTCAATAACTTTTAATAAATTTCTCAATTTATTACTTATTATTAATTCATTTAAAGTTCAAAATTTAAGTTTTAAAGTAAAACAAAAGGATTACATAAAAGTAAACCAACAAACACAAGCTAAAATGTCACATAGTTCACATTTTTTTTTTTTTGTCTTTTTTGGGCTGCACCCTTGGCATATGGAGGTTCCCAGGCTAGGGGTCCAATCAGAACTGTAGCTGCTGGCTTATACCTCGGCCACAAGGCAGGATCTGAGCTACATCTGTGACCTACACCACAGCTCACAGCAACCTTAACCCACTGAGTGAGGCCAGGGATTGAACCTGAATCCTCACGGATGCTAGTCAGATTTATTTCTGCTGAGCCACAATGGGAACTCCCAGTTCACATTTTTATTACAAATGACAAACTAAATCTCATTATAACACTTGGATGTATTTCTGCCAAGTTCTTCATGTAGTAATTTCTCATTTTGAATTATCAGATCATGTAATAAAGGCAGAAGTGAAAGACTATCAGTGAATAATTGTGTTTATAAAACACAGAATCCAGGAGTTCCCGTCGTGGTGTAGTGGTTAACGAATCCGCCTAGGAACCATGAGGTTGTGGGTTCGGTCCCTGTCCTTGCTCAGTGGGTTAACGATCCGGCGTTGCCGTGAGCTGTGGTGTAGGTTGCAGACGCGGCTCGGATCTCGCATTGCTGTGGCTCTGGCGTAGGCCGGTGGCTACAGCTCCGATTGGACCCCTAGCCTGGGAACCTCCATATGCCGTGAGAGCGGCCCAAGAAATAGCAAAAAGACAAAAAAAAATAAAAATTAAAAATAAAAAAATAAATAAAACACAGAATCCAGACAAGTGACAAAAGCATTATAAAATACATTATTTATTCCTAGTTCATAATTAACTACATACCCTAAAGAGACAAGATGCTTCAGTCATAAAGTTTTTGTCCTTTGGGGAAAGACATTTATTTGATCTGCTTTTTCACAAAAGTCTACCACTTGCTACAGCATTCAATCTTCCATAAATAGCATTTTGAAGTAGTCATCACTGGAGCTGACTTCCAGCAGGAAAACACTCGCATTTATGACCCTCCAATTGTTAAAACCCAATTTTCAAATTTAAAATTTTATTTTAATTCTGCCAATCATAGTTCAAAGAAGTGCATTTGAATCCAAAGAACACTCTGTCTGCTGGAAGGAGGAGAATTCCATTCTAGCCTCTCAGTGTTTTAAAGATGTAAGCCTTTATAAACAGACCCACCTAGACTCAGGATTCCACAGCTCAACTGAGTTAGCTGCCAAGTATTCCGCCTGAGCAGAATTTAAAAACATACACTGTGTTCAAGTTCATCTGAAACCCTTTCTGGGAAAGAACAATGCAGTCCCAGGGGATACCACCCACCCTGCAAGCCTGGGGGAGCTTGCAGCCCACATAGTGGGCTAAGGAACCAGAGATGCAGAATTAAGGAGGGGGCAGGGAGAAGTCTGCCTCATGAAAACATCCCAGATTTCCGCCCTCAACTCTGCTGGTTCAATATCTCAAACCAGCTCACTAGCTGTATTTGACATCTTTACTGTAAAACAGAGCAATGAACATGAAAGTTGCTCTTCACAGATACCAGGGACATTTAAAGATAGGATTTATTCTCTTAGCAAATACGAGTGATTTACTAAGTAACAGATTCTAAGTAACAGATGCCATCTCCCAGTCTTAACAATTAACCCAGAGAAACTGTTCTTAGATTTTTAATAATGCCCTCTTCCACCTACATCTGGTTCTTTAAGCTCAAGAGGAAATCAGGCAAGGGGCCAGCAAGCATGGAAGCAGAGGTGCAGATCAACTGTGTGTCCAGGAGGGCAGCCCGCCCAGCCTCTCTGCAGTTGTTTTAGAATCCTTCCTGTCTTCTCTCTACACCCATCGCAAGCGTTAGAACAATATCTAATGCTGCTGCACCTCTTATTCTTTAACAGTCCCAAATCCCACCCCTAGTAAGGTGCTGACCATGCCAACATGATGCTCTCAAACTGCAACAGGAGTTATTTCCTGGGTATCAACAGCGCAATATTAAAACATTCCTGAAAACACATCAGAAAAAAATCGGAAAGCCAAGGAAGTCAATATCATCAATATAGAGATCATTCTACAGTCATAAAGACTTGTTAGTATGGATAAATTAAATGTACACATAATGATTACCCCTTTCAATATCTACATGCCTTCTAAGTAGGCCTAGGTGAGTTAAGAGATAATGAATCATGTAAACATGCTAAGAGGACAGCAAACATCCTTCTCCATAACTTTCCAGAAGGCACTGCTGAGCACAGCAGGTGCATAACACTGCTGCTCCAGCCTGATTAGTTTGTGAGCATCATCAAGTGCAATTAAATCACCCCAAATGTCAAAATATAACGAGAAAACCATACACATGATGTTGCAGGAGCTCTGCATCTGATAAAATTCAATCCATGACTTATTGAATGTGTGCTATTATAGCACCACATGATCAAAGGAAAAAGAAGGAAAAAGGCTCAGTATTGTGATTCCCAGACTGATTTTCTGAAGTCAAGTCAAAGATTTTGCAAACTGTATATACAGCTGTGGGTTACAGTAAAACGGGAGCCCCAAGTCACAGATAGAAAGCGTGACACCTAGGGAACTGGAACCCTGCTATGAATATTTAGTAGTAAGAGGGTTTATCCTTTTCCACTGGCAAGTGCTCATGTCAGCTGTGGCATTCTCCAGTTACTGCAAAAGGAGAAAGAATTGGAAAATTACAAGTTTTAAGGAGAGCACCGACTCAGCTTAAAATTTAAGCCACATAATAATGTTCAGCATCTTCTAGACATGTCCAACCGTAGAAACACTTTTAAAATAATTAGGAGTTTTATTAAGATGCTAGACGTTTCTTCACAGGAATATTACAATGTGGGGCTCCAACTACAGGAGCAACAAAAAAATGACACAATGTGGTATCTTGACTATCAGGCTCCATTTCTAGATCTAGCCCCCTTATCAGCAGTGACAGCAAATGAGAATCCAGGAGGCAAAAGGGAGCCACACCAGGGGCTGGGAGACCTCTCCACTCTGGAAGGAAACAGCTGAGAATGGAACAGCCCTGCTCTGGCCAGAAGCTCTAGTATTGTCATCTGAACTCAGCCGGTGGGGAGGAGGCTGCCCACGCCAGCTAGCCTCTAGGACCCCCTAGACCTTTATGACAAGGAGAGCATCACTTGACAGCTGGGAGGAGCCTCCAGTCTGAAATCAGGGGGCACGGGGCTTTGCAAGCTTGGCTGATCCTTAAAAACATGTGACCTGTTCATGCGATGCATCAGGAAAGAGAACAGCAAAGACACAACTGATTGAGAGACTTAACCTTAGGATGTGGACTATTTTTCTAACCACAAATCCTCAATCCCTCACTGCACGAAACAGACCAACAGCATTTGGTAGAAATGCAGACTCCCAGGCCCCACTGCAGGATCTGTTGAACCAGGAATTATTCGTAAAGGCCCCCTCAAAGATTTCCATGCATATTAGGTTTGGGAAGAAAGTGCTGCTCTACACCAGGTGCTTAACTCTTCAATTCAGCAAAGGAGAGACTATATAGAGACAAACAGTGTGAGTTCAAATCTCAACTCCCTCACTTACTAGCTGTGTGACCCTAGGTAAATTCCTTAAACTCTCTGTTTCTTAGTTCCCATCATCTGTAAAAATCATCACAATACCTCTCTCATACGGTTCTTGGGGGTACTCAATATTTTTTTTTCTTTTTTGGCTGCCATACGGAGGCATATGGAGTTCCCGGGCCAGAGATCAGATACCAGCTGCAGTTGCAATGTAAGCCACAGCTGTGGCAATGCTGGATCCTTTAACCCACTGCACTAGGCTGGCAATCGCCAGGCTGGCAATCAGTATTGAACCTGTCCTGGCACTTCAGAGATGCCGCAGATCCCATTGCGCCACAGCCGGAACTCCATACTCAATAATGCTTAATAATTACTTTAAATATGTTAAAATGTCCACTTACTCCTCTGTCTACCTGATGGATTGGAAGCTCCTGAGTGACAGGAACTAGCATCTGTGCATTCTAGATATTTTCTATTTGTCCTCCAGCCACCTCTACCAGAAGGCTGCTTGTATGGTCCGTGAGCTGCCCTACCCACTTTTTTCCCAGTGGGGAGCCCTGGACTAAGAGGAAAGCGTATTTATTGCCCAGACCCCCTCCCTGCTGGGTCATCTCAGGTGGGTTGGTGCCTGTCCCAAGGTGACCTTTCCTGCCAGACTTTCTGTCTCAGGTTTTGCATGATAACTTCTCTGCAGTTCCTGCCCACACCTGTGTAAACAATCCCTTTGCAAATACTCCTCCTAGTCTCCTGATTTGAATGTGCCATCTCTTTGCTAGTGTGACTTTGACCAACACACCACATCTCCACTCATACGCCCAATAAATATTCCTGCAAGTCCACTCTGCCAGACCCCAAGCCAGTTGTTGATGAAAGAGATAAGAATGACAGTCCTTGGACTCGGGGCATTGATATTCCAGACCTCACACTGAATCTGACAGAGAAGACACTCTTCTAAACGGATAAAGATCATTTCCTCTTTTCATCCAAACTTTTCCTTAATCTTATACCAAAAGCGTTTGCCACAGGGCACACCAAGAGCCTGCTGGTTATGTACAGCAGATGTGGCCATAACGACTAAGAGAGGGCAAGGATAAGCCACACAAGTGAATTGGAGCCTCATGGAGGGCACAGCTGAAATAAGTGCTACCTGGTTTTGAATCCAAATCTGCTTATTTTCATTTAATAAAATCAAAGGCTGTGAAAATATTTCACCTGAGAAAGTGAGATTATAAAAAATAAACACAGGAAGGTGAGTTCTGCAGCTTTTCCTTCAGATCAAACCACTTCAAGCAGCGTAACTCCCATCATCTGCCAAAGAAGAATCCCCCACACAAAAAAATCCCGGCTGGTGCTTTTCTTATTTTAAATGTATTTCATGGAAAACAGCCACATTTCTTAAGCAGCAGATGGATTAAGCCAAATGCCTTGTTAGTAATATGTCACTTAAAATTCTGGAGCTTGAGGCTTTGCAATATCATCTTTCCACATCTGCTTGAAAGTTGCATTAAAATAATACCCACTCCTTAGAGACCAGGAGATGCTATTGATTTTCTCCCACTCTTCCCTTCCCTAAAGTGTCAGATTTGCTGCAGGCGAGCAGGGACCCTACACTTAGAACCGTCTCTGAGAAGGCTCACCAGAGGATGACAGCACTGCAGTGGAGGATGGTGGGGATTAGCATGAAGACAACATAATTATTGCCCCATGACAGCAAAGGTTTTCACCTGTTCCTCCTTTAGTTCTTCCCCGTTTGAATAAAGGCCAGTAAACCTATAATAATGGTTCTTAGGTTCTAAAATCTTAAAGGTCAACTCAGTACAGATTATATCCCAATGGGATATAAAGAAGGGGAAGGACTGTAATGAGAAATTCCACTTAGTATTTGTTCAAAAACGGGAGAAGACTCTCATTTTGTCGGTATTTTGTTAGAATTTGTTAGTATTAAATAGCAAGAGTTTTTTTTTCCCTGCTTTATGCAAGAGATTTATGCAATAAGAACAGCAGGTCCTCCTGCAAGGACCATTCTATTAACACTAAATGAAATAGGAGTGGATTCTACATACTCTTGAGGAAGGTCATGAATTAAAATCTGGAGGAAGGAGTAACTTGTGAGTAGTAAAGTCAAATTAATGAAAATCTATTTTCTGCAGTTTTCTGTCAGGGAACTCTAGCTCTTACTGAAAGAGAATTTAATTCAACAAAGAAATGGTCTGAATAATAGCCTAAAAGTCTAGCAAAGTGGATTTTTAACAACATGATAGCAAAGCAATGGAGGACAAAGCTTATGTCCTTGGAAGAAATAAGAAAAAAGTAAGGAAAAGAAAAGAAAAAACTCTTTAGAAGCTGTTCCTTTTTAAGCAAATACTAGGAGACAATGTTGCAAAGTCTGTGAATCTAATATTAATTTTATTTTCTCCTCTCATGTACTTGAAAGAAGATAACCAAACGATATTAATATATAAAAAAGCTCATGCTTCAAATCCATTAAAATACAAAAAAGGGAAATGAATTATTTAGCTATATGACTATACAAATGTACACATATTTTTCCAGTCACCTCAGTTACCACTTTTTGTTATACATTTACAGATTTCTGGCACACGGTTAACATAATTCTCCTTCTAAATTGGAATATAAATTCCCATGTGGTTCCAGTATATTCTTTCCATTTTTATACCATTTTTCTGGCTTTTATTTTCTTTTCCTCATTCCTTTTTCTCTACCACAACATTTTAGCAACTTTATTCTAATTCCCATAAACCAGGATATATATTGTGATTATTTCACTTGATCTGAATTATTCCTTTCTCTGAATTATTCAATTAAAGAATATTTACTCAATATTATCTGTGTGGAACACATAGTATAGTTGGGATTTTAAAAAAAGACTTACACTACAAAAGCTTTGAAATCCTTTTGAAAAGG
Organism: Sus scrofa; assembly: GCF_054392235.1. Lineage (NCBI taxonomy): Eukaryota > Metazoa > Chordata > Mammalia > Artiodactyla > Suidae > Sus > Sus scrofa. The sequence goes on along the minus strand of NC_139387.1, from coordinate 50,794,445 downwards.
GCACATATAACAAAGGTTACACATACATGGTAGCAAGTGGTAATTGCAAAATCAGTAAAGCAATACCAAGTGCAATGGACCCCAGACAACCAGACTGGGCTGTATGCTCAGGAAAGGGCATTCAAAAGCAGGAAGAAGTTATTGGGTGAGAGGAAAAGGAGAAGGCACAGAAGTGAATGACAAAAGGGGGAAATGATGGCAACCAGAAACCCAAAGTGTATTTCAGTGGAAATGAGGATAGCCGTTTGTATGGAGTAAACCTTTCCACTAGGAAAGAATTGGGAGAGGAGGATAAACAAATGGGTTTGAAGCCAATCCGCCTATGAACATCAAGAGAAAGGCACGATGGGAAATTCAGGGATTGCCTCCCAGGCCAAGCAGATACTGTTCAAACCTGGTTCCCCTACCTACCACCCTGGGTTTCCACATCCATAAAATGTTGATGATAACAGCACCTGTCTCAAAGAGGTTCTCTAAGCAACAATTTACAACACTCTTCTCACAGTGCTTAGCGCATATCAAGAGGGTTTTTTTTGTTGTTGTTGTTGTTGTTGTTTTGAGTTCGTTCCTATTATTAGCAGTGCCAAAGTCTGGATCATATGGTGTCACTATTAGAGGGGCCTTGGTGTAAAGCGATGTGAGGCATCACTCGCCTGGCAAAAATGCCCATTGTCCTGATCAAAGGGAGGAGGCCATTCTTCCCACATGCCTTTCGTTTGGCTTTCTTAATGCAGTGTAAAGTCAATCCACAACACAGATGAGAACGGACTTCCTAACCAGCTACATCCTTCCATTATACACAAGGGCCTCCTGAACCAAGCTCCTACTCTATATACCTAGAGCTGTAGGTTCCCAACCTGCTCCAATATCTGCTAACCATCACACTGCAGGAAACATGGACATTGGTCGAAAAAGACATGGATTCAAATGGTGACTACATGTGTTACTCTTGACGAGCTATTTTCTCTGAGCACAATTTCCTCACAAGTAAAACATGGACATCATAAAACTAACGGATATGTCTTTTTTTTCTTTTTTCTTTTTAGGGCCACATCTGTGGTATATACAAGTTCCCAGACTAGGCAGGAGTCGAATCAGAGCTACAGGTGCAGACCTAAGCCACAGCCACAGCAACACCGGATCCAAGCTGTATTTGCAGCCTACACTGCAACCCAAGAAAACACCAGATCCTTAACCCACTGGGCAAGGCCAGGGATCAAACTCACATTCTCAGAGACTATGTCAGGTTCTTAACCCATTGAGCCACAATGGGAACTCCTAACCTGGATATGTCTTCAGGAGGCTGAAATGACATAAGTAAAGAAAAGCAAGGAGCACATCATTTAACACAAAATGCTAGGCACTGATTATTATCTAGTCAACACTGAAAACAACTCTATGAGGTACGTGCTTGTCGCTGTTCACATTTTATAGCTAAAACTGAGGCTTAAAGAGATTAATTTGCCAAGTCACAGATGGCATGGGTGGAGAGCTGCATCAGAACCAAACAGTCTGACTCTGGCACTGACTCTGGCACTGACTCCGACACTCACCTTCCCACCTTCTCAGAACCCCAAAAGGGTAATTACATTTGACCAGTGTCAACCTTGCCAGGCTTAGGACGGCCTTGCCCTCACTGAATCACCTGTGAGAATGTCTTTGGTTGACATAAGAGCCATAATCAAAGGGAAATCCTCTAGGAAGCTGTTTGCTTATTATCACATTTTTCATCCCTGATACCAAAGATGAATAGTCATTTTGATGGTACAGAGAGGCCTGAAGAGTTAAGCTAAGCTGTTTCCACACTTATATTTTTTTCTTCCAAAATTAATACATTTTGATATAAATTTCCATCTTCTGAACACATTCTGCTTTCTCCTCTCCTAAGCTGCGACCTGACAAAACTTACAATTAGGCTGGCTTTATGCTTCAGTGTGAGCTTGAATTTCTTATAAGCTACTTCTCTATTCACTCCTTATCCGCCTCTCCTTCAGTTTCTGTGCCATCAATAATTTTTCTGTACCCAACGCATCATGTTCTTTTCTTTACCTGCTTTAAAACTGCTCTGCTCACTCTATTGTTTCTCTTGAGAAGCTTCCCATTTCTTTGTTTTGACAACCCAGGGCCATTTTTTTTTATTTCATTGCAGTTTCCACGGAACATGAATGCACACGAAGCCATTGACTTCTTTTTCTTTGAAGACATATATTCAACACTTCACTGGGGAAAATACTTTGCTTCTGATATTGCTGCTGGAGTCTTTTACCTTTTCCTAACGCAAAGATCCCCTGTTCTCTTTCAGTCAACCCAGGAACTTAATGTGCCCTGAAATATATGTTGGTACATCTGCTTTCTCACTGAGAAGACAAAAGGCATCTCTTTAAACTATGATTCATTCTATCCTAATCCAATACGGCCTTTTGTCTTTTTACATTTTCACCTGTCTCTTAAACTTGAGGAAAGAATAAGTGTGACATCCACAGGGACGATCTGTTACTTCTGAACACCCTGTTGAGTTTGCCCGGCTCTAATAAGGCCACACACCTTTTCCAACTTGAAGAGTAACTGGCAAGCTCTGATTTTTTTTTACATGGATTATCCTCTGACATCCCCCTGCCACCCCCCGCCACAGAGTCAGGTCTTCCTCTGGATTTCCTCAGAATAGGCACACCCTTCCGTTGAGCTACCACAGTAAGCAGATGAAGCCTTGTGCCAAGAAGCCAGAAGACTATTAAGTTACCTTAACGGTTCTACAAACCAAATGGAGGAAAAAATATATATATTTTTTTTTTCTTCCTCCATTTGATGTCTTTTGCTCAGATTCCTCTATAACAAGATTCATTTTATATTTATATATATATGTAAAATGAATATACATAACATGATTCATTATATATAATTCATTTTATATATATAATGAATTCATTTTATATATATATAAAATGAATCATGTTATAGAGGAATCTGAGCAAAAGACATTAAGAGTATACATTTCTCAAGCTTTTGACGTGGGGCTGCCACTAGCAAGTTTTCACCAAGCTCATTTTGTATGGAAAGTAACAATTTCACTTCAATTTCAATAATTGGTTACTTGGGGGTTTTATTTTTTTCTTTTGCTTTTGACAACAGAAGCTGTTATGGCAGATATTTCTAGGAGGCATGAATTCCTCTGCCTCAAGACATCTCTTGGCACTTAAAACTGTACTCTGATTAAGGGGATTACCTGGGACCTCTGCGGCGATTCCAACTCTAGGTAAACAGAACAGAATTTTGCAGATCTGTTTGTGTGAGCTCTGCTTCTCAAAAGTACTTCATTTCCATCCTAAGAATTAACCTATTGTGTGCTGGTTAAAAATATCTGTTAAACAACCAATCAGATACCCACCATGTTCTTATTAAACCCCAGAACTAAGCTTAGTCTGAATCAGGTGAGCAGAGGTAAAAGCTATGACAGAAGGAAATATCAGCACCCACTCAAAAGGCTGGATCCTCATGATGGCACGAAGGCATACAACTCGGCATTCTGCAAGGAGGTGCCAGCCTTACATTGCCAACCTGACCACTTTTTAAAATTATAAGATTTCTCACCAAAACCAGCTTTGTCTTTGCAGAAGAAAATATGGTGAATTGGTTTTAAGAACAAAGATTCAGGAGCCAGGCTGCAGAAGTATGTCCAAGTTCTTCACTAATTACCTATGTTATGTGGGGTAAGTTATTTATCCTCCTTGTGTTTTCATTATCACACTGGTAAACTGTGGATAATAATGGTATCAAATGGCATAGAATTGTTATGTGGATTAGGTGAGTTACTATACATAAAGCTCTTAAAAGAGAGAATGAAAATAGTAAATGCTCAGCAAATGCTAGCTATTATTACTAATTAAACTAAGCATACTAATTATACTCAATATGCTCTGGAGGATTAGTTATCGGAATTCAGTATTCTATCCTATCCAATAAGAGACTCGTTACCACATTATTTTGGAGGCGTTCCATAAATACTTGTGAAATTACAAGCACCGAAGTGATGACATTTCATAAAACACTCCAGTATAAAAGATGATGGGCACCAAAGAAAGTTGACTACACTTGTGATGTTCTTAAGTGCAGAATCTCAAAAAGTGAGGTAAGAGGGGTGCTAAGAGTCACCTCTGGGTTATTTCAGATATTCCTCAGGCCTAATAAGGGCTATGGGTTGAGGAAGTCAAGACAAGATGAAACCTTGAGATTCTTACGCGCATGTTTTCTTCCCAAACACACAGACCTTCTAATTTATTTACTATTTGGAAATTGACTTTATGACCTGATTAATCAGAGATTGAAGCATAATTTAGGTGGAACAGATACGATAATAAAAAAACAAAAAAAATTACAAAATAAAAGTCATTGCCTGAGGAGACAGCGAAAGGAATGAGACCAAAGGCAATGTGAAGGTGAACTTCAGTTCTACCAACATTGCCTCATTCCTCGGGGAAAGCCTAAAAAGGACTGGAAATTAACAGGACCAAACACAATACGGATGTTTGTTATATTAGTTTTTCACATTCACCTGAATATTTTAAATTTCTTGGACCAAAAAAAAAAAAAAAAAGGAAAGAAAAAAGAAAAGGGAAAAGCAGCCTTTAATTACTTAAATTGTCTTTCCTAAAAAATAAAAACAAAAAATTAATGACTTAAAAATATGACCTTATAGATTACACAGAAAATCTGAAAGAACGGCAAAAAATCCTAGAACTAATGAACAATTATAGCAAGGTTGCGGGATACAAGATTAATATACAAAAGTCAATTGTTTTCCTCTACCAGAAATGAACAAGAGGAATTTTAAATCAGAAACATGATACCATTTACATTACAGCTCCCAAAATGAAATACTTTGGATATACATCTAATAAAATAAGTGTAAGAAGTTGGTGAGGAAAACTATAAAATTCTGATGAAGAAATTTAAAGAAGAACTAAATAAATGGAAAGATAGTCCATGTTTATGGACTGAAAGCCTCAATATTGTCAAGATTTCAGTTCTTCCCAAAGTTATCTATAGATTCAATGCAATCCCAGTCTAAATCCCAGCAAGTTATTTTGGGGAAATTAACAAACTGATTCTAAAGTTTTCATGGAGAGGCAAAATACCCAGAACAGCCAATTCAATACTGAAAAAGAATAAAGTTGGAGGACTGATACTAACCAACTTTAAGATTTACTATAAAGCTACAATATTCAAGACAGTACAGTATTGGTAAAAAAAGACAAATAGATCAATGGAATAAAACAGAGCTTAGAAACAGACCAACATAAATATAGTCAATTGATCTTTGTCAAAAGAGCATAGACAATACCATGGAGCAAAGATAATCTTTTCAACAAGTGGTACTGGAACCACTAGATATCCACATGCAGAAAAGGAATCTGGCTACAGATCTCACATCCTTAACAGGAACTAATGCAAAGGGATCACAGACTTAAATGAAAACACAAAACTATAAAACTCCTAAAAGACAACATAGGAGAAAACTTAGTTGATCTTGGTTATAGCTATGACTTTTTAGATAAAATACCAAAGACACAATTCATGGAAAAAAAATAAGCAATAAACTGGACTTCATTTAGAGTTAAAACTTCTACCTTATGAAAAATAATATTGAGAAAATGAGAAAACAAGCCACATACTGGAAGAAAATATTTGCAAAAGACACATCTGATAGAGGACTGTTATCCAAAATATATAAAGAACTCTTAAAACTCAACAGCTAGAAAACAGCCCAATTAAAAAAATGGTCAAAGTCCTTAACAGAGACCTCACCAAAAAGAAAATATACAAGAAATGGCCAAAAAAAAAAAAAAAAAAAGAAAGAAAATATACACAGATGGCCAGTAAGCATATGAAAGGATATTCCACATCATACATTATCAGAGAAATGAAAATAAAGACAACAGTGAGATACCACCACATACCTATTAGAATGGCCAAAATGCAAAACTCTGATGATACCAAAGGCTGATGGACGTTGTGGAGCAACAGGAATTCTCATTCATCGCTAATGGTAATGCAAAATGGTACAGCCACTTTGGAAAACAGTTTGGTGATTTCTCACAAAACTGAACATAATCTTACCATATGATCCACCAATTGCACTTCCTGGTATTTATCCACAGGAGTTAAAAACGTATGCCTACAGAAAAACCGGCACATAAATATTATGGCAGCTTTACTCATTATTGCCAAAACTTGGAAGCAACCAAGATGTCCTTCAGTTAGTGAATGGAGAAATAAACTGTGGTGTATCCAAACAATGGAATGTTATCCATCACTAAAAGGAAATGAGCTATCAAAATGGAGCAAAGTGAAACGCATATTACTAAATGAAAAAAGTTAATCTGAAAAGGATACATACTATATGACTCCAATGATATGAAATCCTAGAAAAGGTCAAACTGTGGAGATAATAAAAAGAATGATTGCCAGGGGTTGGGGAGGGGAGACAGATTAATGGGTGGAGTACAAAGGATTTTGGGGGCAGTAAAAATATTTCATGATATTATAATGATGGATACATGTCATTCTACACTTATCCAAACCCGCAGAATGTACAACACCAAGAATGAACCTGAGGTCAACTATGAAAGTGGATGATACAATGTGTAGGCTCATTCTTGGCAACAAGAGGAACATTCTAGGTCAGTGATATTGATAATGAAAGAGATTATATATGTGTGGAGGCAGGGGATATATGAGAAATCTCTGTATCCTCTCAACTCTTCTGTGAACCTAAAACTGCTCTAAAAATAAAGTTGGAAATTTAAAAAAAAGTAATGACTTACTAGTGTACCACCATAACCACATGTATTTCAATTGCTTTGGCATGCCTGTGCCTGAGTGCTTTCACAGATGTACATTAACTTTGAAAAGTCCCAATCAAAAGTCCATAATGCATTAGTACCTCACACACACACACACACACACACACACACACACACACACACACACCCCTTCTGCAGAGAAACACAACTATAATAGAAAACTCCACAGATACAATAATTAGGGGCCCAGGACTGCATCTGTCACTGAACTGCTAGCTTACTGTCACTTTAAAGAGCTTTTGAAAAATGGCATTTAATGACTGCTATGACACACCTAGCCAGCATTTCACTTTAAGGTGAAGAATGTCCACCTAAAAAGTGCCAAGCTAGGTGCTCTAAACACCCCTTATTTCCAGAGCGATGATAACAAGGCTGCAAGCCAAGCATAACATTAGCACCAGACATGTAAAATGGGGTAAAGACACTGGGTTCCTGGAGATGCAGAGTAAAGAGGTGAAATAATAATGCCTCCAGGACACTTCTGCTTGCGCCCTAGAAGAGTCCTTTCTAGAAGTTTCTCATGAATCCTTGCAGAAAACATTGTAAAGGACTTGACCTCTCCAGCCTAAGGCAGTAAAGATAGTGGAATCAATGAATGTGGATTCAATTCTGTTATTTACCACTTCCTAGCTGGATAATGCTGTGCAAATTATGCAAGCTCCCTGAGCCTCGCCTTTCACATATGAAAATGTGGTGGGAAGACCTACTTCTCTAGGACATGGTGACAGTTAAGTAGCTGATCCATGCTTATCTCCTGGCTTGTAGGAGACATCCCATATCGGCTTCCTGTTCTTCCCAACATGCAGGAGGTAATGAATAATGAAGCCAAACTCTCAAGACATTGAGACAGCTTATCTCCCCCAGAGCCAAACTTCAGAAAGACTGGATAGCCTCATATTAGTGCACAATGTCGGTGTGACTGGGTGCCTGTGTTGTACCAGGCCCTGTGCTAAACTATTTTCATACTTCCTGCCATTTACAATCATTGTTACTAATTATTCCTATTTATAGACATGGCAATCACTTAATCCTACTTCATACTGCTACCTTACCTGGGATGTATGTAAATCCACGTGTGACTCCAGGATCCATGCACCCTAACCCCTGAGGATGCCATTGTTGCATCATTATTAAATATAAACAAGGAAGGAAACTCTAGAATCACTTTGGGAGAAAAGTATGTCCACAGACGCCTTTAAGTTAGCACATTAGTTTCCTTATGTGAAAACCAAACCCTGCTTCTTACATTCAAGTTCTAAAACTAAGAGTCTGATGTGCGGACTTGGTCAGAATTTATCTCTGCCAAAGTGAATTCCTGACAGTTAAGACCTGCAGTCTATTGTTGAAAATACAGTCAACATCACTTCTAAAATGCAGTCAACATCACGTTGCAGAGCTTCCAATCAATCGTGCCAGAAAAAGACACTTATTTCACATCTGCTCGTTTTCTGTGCCAAACAGAAAAGCAATTATCTGCATCAATTCAAAATACAACTGCATGGACACAAAACACATAAAAAGAAATGATGATTTTAATCAGAAACTGAAAATCCGAATTATAAACCTAGCATACTGAATGCATAAGAGAAAGGGATTATCACCTCCATGAAGTTTCCCATTAATTTCTGTTCTTCGGAGGAAAATCACAAATTGAAAAGGCTGACATCAATTAAGGTGTGCATAAATAGCAGCAGAGTTTCTTTCTCTCTATCATGGGCGAACATACTCTCAAGTCTCCTGTCAATCTTTCTTCAATATGAGAATTCTTCTAAAAATACTAAAATGTGTAAAGTTAATTTTATATAAGATACAATCTTAAAAGACCAAAAGAAAAATACCGAGCTCACAAATATGCAGGCTTGAGTTAAGGTAAAAAAAAAAAAAAAAAAAATCTCAAAATTATTGCTCTTTTAATCTCAAAAGTATAATTATTAATTTCAATGGTTTGAATTCTTAAACCATCACACTTTAATAGTATGTGCCATTTGGCTTTGTGATCAGACTTTCCTTACTTATTAATCTTAAAAAAAAAAAAAAAAAAAAAAGATGACCCAGCTATGCACTACCACATTACAGGATCACAGTGTCTTGTTACCTCTCCCAAGTTCCTTCAAGACACGGCTCCCACCTACCTCCCCAGCCTCATCACTACTGTCCTGAGCTGGTAATAGTCTCACACACACACACACACACACAAACATAAACGGCGTGCGTGCGTGCACACGCATGCACATGCACACTTTGCAGGTATGTGCCTCTGTGTTGTCCCTCCTGCTGTGCTTTATGCCTAGAAACTCGTCTCCCCTTTCTTTAGCTCATTGTCTCATCTGTTAAAACTCAGTTTGAGCCAAACTTCCCAGCCTGCCTAAGGTCCCCCAGCCTGTGTCTCCCATAATTCAGCAAATACATCTATCATTACACTTGCCACCCTCAGTGTGACCAACATCCCCCCCTGCCCCCGCCCCAGGATATAAACTTAACCCCACTGGACCAGTCTCTTTGAGAATCTGAGTCAGAACACACTAATTCCAGTCCATTTTTTACAGAGAATTAAACTGAGAAGTTCTACGATGCTAGGATTAAGGCAATCCTGCACTCACCAAATTAAAAAGAGTCGGGAAAGAAAACAACACAGATTTTAGAAAAGCAAAAGTCCCAAAAGGTAACAAATAAATGTTCTGAGTTTGCCAGTTCTTGTGTCCAGAAATCAGGTTCAGTACCCAGGCTGAGAAGTTATTAGGGTCTATTGCATCCCTCTAATGAATACCTCTTTTTGCTTAAACATCTTTCTTTGTGCCACACCTGCAGCATATGGAAGTTCCCAGGCTAGGGATCTAACTGAAGCTGCCGCTGAGGCCTATGCCACAGCCACAGCAATGCCAGATCCAAGCTATATATGTGACCTACATCACAGCTTGTGGCAATGCTGGATCCTTAACCCAATAAGCAAGGCCAGGGATCAAACCCACATGCTCCTGGATACTAATTGGGTTCTTAACCCAATGAGCCACAATGGGAACTCCTACTTAAACATGTTTAAAACTTTTGCTCTTTGTAAGCAAAGAAACTTTATGACATTTGTATATAGTAAGTGTTTAATAAATGTTTATTAATCTGTTGAATCCACAAACTGGAGAGTCAACAGGTATCAGCTTGCAAATACAGTGTTGATGACCCCGATGAGGAAAAATATGCATAAGGCAAAATCTATTTTAAATTAAAATATTTAATAATTTAATATTTAAATTTCAAATTTTTCATGAGTACCTTGGACTTAAGTTTCAAAGACTTAATTAGTTAAGAATTCAATATAGAAAAGGAAAAGAAAAGAGCAAAACACTCTTAGCCAATTTTCCTCCCCAGTCTGTTTTGTCACTTATGAGGAGGGTCCCATTACAGTATCTCACTTCCGGGTCAGCCTCCAACCCCCACACAACTTCCAACCACACACACACACACACATCAACAGAGTGCAATAATCAGAACATAAAAGGGAAAGTGGCAGCATAGCATCATAGGACTTTGACCAAATAGACAAAATATTAAATGACACAAGACCACACCATCCTGTCTCCCTTGCATCATTTCACAGAAAAGAAAAACAAACATCCAGGGAAGTAAAATAACTGGCCCAATGACTAGAGCAAATGAGAATCAGAATAGAACTCAGTTTTCCCCAGCAACCAGGCCACAGCTCCTTACACTACAGTGTATTTCTTGACACCTAGCACAACCAGGAAAACAGATCTTCTCTTTCGAAAAAAACCACTAGCAGTTATACAATGTTCAGATTTTTCACAAACAACAATGGAGAACAAGGGTGGGAGTTTTCTTGTTTAAGACATGGTACTGTCTTAATCATCAATTATTATCACACATGTATTTTCTGCTTAAAACCATCTGGAGCTTGGTACCCAATCTTGACTTATCTTAAAGGCTTACCTATCCATCATAGTTATAAATTATGTGCCATAAAGAAGAGAGAAACAAACTGTATCAAGTATATACTTATAGTCTCTCTTTGGCTCTGCATGAAAACCAAAAGTGCAGTTTTATTATTAAATATACAGCTTTTTATATTAAGTTTTTTCCATCATAAATGCAGTTAATTCCTTTCACAAAGTTACATTCCTCTCACAGCCACAAAGAAAAACTACTTAAAGGTAAAGTGCAAAACAAATCTATCATAAAGACTTAATTGTCAGGAAATAAAAGCTCTACCACCTGAAAATTGGTGATTCTTTAGGAACTGAGGGCATGTATATTTCTTAACATAAGACACAAACACCATTCCTTCCTTTGGTTCAATTCTGGCTGATTGTTTGCACGTGGTTGGTTTTTTTCCTTTTCTTTTTTTTTTTTTTTTCTATGATATATTAATTGCCTTCACTCCCTAAAAACTCATACTTGTGTTCCCTTTAAACACAACCAGTACTTTTAGAGGTTAAATCGTTAAGAGCAAATTTTTAATGTCAGGCTCCTCATGGAGACCACTGCTTCAGGTGATTTCAAAATCAATATGCATTTTCTAGATTATATATAAAGTAGTAAAGACCATGGATTGAATAATGTGAACAGCATTAAAAATTCACAAGTCTAACACATGAAACACATCTTTCCTCCTGGTTATAAAGTCATCAATCTAAAACATTAGTAAATTGTTTTTATTATTTAATTTTTCTACCTAATGATCTGTTGATTAAGTACTACTTTATTCAACAGTAAATCTAAATACATCAAAAATGCTTAATTAAAAAAAGTCCAGAGAGTTTCCGTGTGGCTCGGCAGTTACAAACCCAGCTAGTATCCACAAGGAGGCTGGTTTGATCCCTGGGCCTCGCTCAGTGGGTTAAGGATCTGCCGTTGCCATGAGCTGTGGTGTAGGTCACAGACAAGGCTCAGACCTGGCATTGTTATGACTGTGGTATAGGCCAGCAGCTGCAGCTCCGATTCGACCCCTAGCCTGGGAACTTCCACATGCCACAGGTGTGGCCCTAAAAGCAAAAATAAAATAAAATTAAAAAGTCCAATGTTAGTCTCAGAAATTAAAAATAACTCTAAGCATACAACTATATATAATAAGGATGGTATCATCAGTGAAGAATAAATGTTAACAGGCATTTTGTTTTCCTACTTAATCAATGAACTTCCCTTCTTTGCTACAAGAATATTTTTTTAAATTTTTTTTTCTTTTCATGCCACCACAGTTTATGGAGCTCCCAGGCTAAGGATCAGTTCCAAGCTGCAGCTGTGGCAACGCTGGATACTCAACCTACTGTGCCGGGCCAGGGATCCAACCTGCATCCCAGGGCACTAGAGATGCTGCCGATCCTGTTGTGCCACAGCAGGAACTCCAGAATGTTTTTTCCTTTACAATCATTTTCCTCTAAAATACTGTGAGCTCCTAAAAAGAGAGAAAATAACTAATACCATAAACGAGTCAAGGCTAAACCACTTTCATAAATACATCAAAGAAAAGGTGACCCACTATGAAAAGGAGATTTCTAAACAGTAATTCTTCCACATTGGCTTTGGTATAAAGTAAGCATGATGCTGGGGAACGTTAAGCCCTAGCCTTGCCATTTATGAAAAGCCATAACTAAAAGCCACGTTAAGCTCTTTTCATGTATTCACTCATCTGTTTCTCACAAGAACCTCATAGAGCCCCTTTTTCTGTACTTTTTCAAGCATGTACTTTTTAACATTCTGTCACATTTAATCTAGAAAACATAGTACCGGTTCAGAACATGGGACAGACAATTTTCAGAGCAAAAAACTGGAAATTCCACCAAATTATCTGAAACCATCAAGATCTATCGCCTGGTATAAAATAACATTCCCATGAAAAGAGTTATTTATGTATACCCTGAGTGTTTACAATGTTAAGACGAACTGATACCACTTTTATTACAATTACTCCACAACCTCTCAGCAGGCTATATTAAAATGATAAATTTTTTTAAAAATGTATCTGGATGGCAGTAGCACTAATGAAAAGAGCAAAGAAACTGGCAGCAAACTCACTACAAATATCCTAAGACCGCTACCTATGTTCTACGAAAGAAGGGAGAGATGTTTGGTGTCCTTGAAGTCACCCAGGCTTTAAGCCACAGAGGACAGGGGTTGAGTATCCATATGGTGACTGATGAGCTGATGAAAAACCATGAGCCCTGGCATCCTCTTCTAAGAGCCTAGTGCGGCAGTGACAAAATTGCATGCCAACCAGAAATGCCTATATTCTGATAGTTTTCTCTTTCAACATATGCATCCAGTTGGAAAGCAGATGCCTAAGCTTGACTGCTCTGCACTGAAAAAGGAAAGAACTTATCATCTACTGACTGAAATTCATAAGGGATCCAAGATTGCCAAGATCGGTACCCAATCAAGATTAGCAGAATGAACCAGGGGCTGTCAGCAGTTAGGAACTCTACCAACTGCTCTCCATAAATTAAAAGGAATTGTGCCTCCTTAGCATTTGATTTATCTGGCAGAAGCTTTTAGTGCTAAGTTCTGAATGAAGCCAAGAAACACTTTATTGAAATGATCCACTTTAATGCCGAGTTCAATTCAAGAAGCAAAGCAGATTTCAGTAAGCTTTCAAACTCATCGAAGTAATTCCTGCTTTACCATACAGTCTGGGTCTGGTTAAGAAGGAATAACATCACTATCAACTAATGGTTAGGAAGTAGTAAGGAAATAAACTCTCTTCTAATTCTTTATCTGCAGGAGAGAATACCTTTCTGGGACGTTCCATGTGTGAGAAAAGCTACTTAAAAGAACTTAAGAGCCCAGCTTGGGTAAATCAATTCACCAAAGAACATCAGAAGCACATTAATGATACTATCCCAATAAGCACAGTTCATAATTAAGAAACCTGATAACACTGACAAATCTTTTGGAAAGTAACTTTTTTTTTTTTACAGCTGCACCTGAGGCATATGGAAGTTCCCAGGCCAGGGGCTGAATCAGAATTGCAGCTTAGGCCTATGCCACAGCCACAGCCACGTGAGATCTGAGCCATATCTGCAAACTATGCAGCAGTTTGCAGCAACGCTGGATCCTTAAACCACTGAGCAAGGCCAAGGACCAAACCCAAATCCTCACAGAGACAACATGGGATTTTTTTACCCACTGAGCCAAAATGAGAACTCCTTAAGTTTCTGAAAATAAATTTCCCACTATTTCCATTGTTCCAATAGCAAAACAGCAACATTTGTTTACCCTTCCCAGGAAAATCCATCCTTCTCCACAGGAGGACAAATGCCTACAGCAATCACCACCTCCCTTCTCCAGTGCCATCCCAGACACTAAGCTTGTCTGCAGTTCAGTCACACCAGGAGGCGCTACAGGGACTTAGCAAAAACTATAGTCAGTTATTAAAAAGACATTATTATATTTTTAAAAATTGGCATGGAATTCTGTTGTCTCCATGGCAGTGCAGGTTCGAGCCCTGGCTGGGCACAGTGGGTTAAGAATCTGGTACTGTCGCAGCTGTGGCATAGGGTACAGCAGTGGCTCGATTCAATACCTGGCCCAGGAACTTACATATGCAGGAGATACAGAGAAAGAAAGAAAGAAAGAGAGAGAAAGAGAGAAAGGAAGGAAGGAAGGAAGGAAGGAAGGAAGGAAGGAAGGAAGGAAGGAGGAAAGGAAGGAAGAGAGAAAGAGAAATTGACAAACTATGGAAAAGATTGGGCATACATGGAACAAAGGTAAGATGATATCCTTTGAATACTGCATCCAAATGATAGGATCATGGGCACAAAAAGTTATAAAGTTGTCTAATAATAAATAACTTTAACAATAATCATGTTAGTTTGTTTGGTCTTTATAAAATACAGCCTGGTTTATTGCTTTCTTGGGCCCACTACCATCAGGTGTCAAATAAGTCACAGTAATCTGGCTGCAGCCATTTATACCATTGAAAAAGAGAGAGAATTCTGTATAGAGAAGAACAAATCTGACTCCTTATTAGATCTGTTCCCTTTTTCAGTGCTTAAGTCATGGTGGCTCCGCACTTATTGTAAAATAATGTTGCATATAGCCTGAACTATGCAGGATAACCTAGTCTTAGGGTTCTGATCTTTAAGAGTCCATTCCTTCCTATAGAGATAAGCTGCAAAACAGAGAATAACATTCACCTTGATGGAGGTTGATAGGAAAATCGTGACCTGCCTTACATGGACAGTTGCAGGAACAAAGGATTCCTACACCAAGGACACCAAGAAACAAAGGACACCAAAAAGTCTGTGACAACTAACCAGGCCCTTCCCTGACCTGGCCCTTAAAAATGCCTTCCTGAAACCCTCTGTAGAGTTCAGGGTTTTCTGGGGACAAGCCCCCTGTCTCCTTACATGGCCCTGCAGTAAATCTTTCTTTGTTCCAAACTGCAACATTTTGGTTTGTTTGCCCTGTCAGGCACAGGAACTTGTGTTCTGACAATTTCAAAGCAAAATATGACCCAGCCCATCTTTAAACAAAGGAAGTGAAGGAAGTTCCTGTTGTGACTCAAGGGTAACTAACCTGATTTCCATGAGGACGCAGGTTCAATCCCTGGCCGAAATGGGTTAAGGATCCAGTATTCCCATGAGCTGTGGTGTAGGTGGCAGATGCTGCTTGGATCCCACATTGCTGTGGCTGTGGCGTAGGCCAGCAGGTGCAGCTCCAATTCAACCCCTGCCTGGGAACTGCCATATGCTGCAGGTGTGGCCCTAAAAAGACCAAAAAGTAAATAGAATAGAATAGAATAGAATAGAATAGAATAGAATAGAATAGAATAGAATAGAATAGTGAGAAAAAATGATCAGCATCAATTAAAGAACCTGAAGTCTCCATGTCTTGGCTATTGTGAATAATGCTGCAATGAACATGCATGTGCATGTGTCTTTTTCAAGGAAAGTTTTGTGCAGATATATGCCCACGAGTGGGATTGCTGGGTCATATGGTAGTGCTATGTATAGTTTTCTAAGGTATCTCCATACTGATCTCCACAGTGATTGTACCAGCTTACATTCCCACCAACAGTGAAGGAGAGTTCCCTTTTCTCCACGCCCTCTCCAGCATTTGTTATTTGTGGACTTATTAATGATGGCTATTCTGACTGGTGTGAGGTGGCATCTCATGGTAGTTTTGATTTGCATTTCTCTAATAATCAGGGATGTTGAGCATATTTTCATGTGCTTGTTGGCCATCTATCTATCTTCTTTGGAGAAATGTCTATTCAGGTCTTTTGTCCATTTTTCACTTGGGTTGTTGGCTTTTTTGCTGTTGAGTTGTATAAATTGTTTGTATATTTTAGAGATTAAGTCCTCGTCAGTTGCATCATTTGAAACTATTTTCTCCCATTCGGTAAGTTGTCTTTTTGTTTTCTTTTCGGTTTCCTTTGCATGCAAAGGGCTATCAGTTTGATTAGGTCCCATTGGTTTATTTTTGCTTTTACTTCTGTTGCTTTGGGAGACTGATCTGAGAAAACATTTGTAAGGTTGATGTCAGAGATTGTTTTGCCTATGTTTTCTTTCAGGAGTTTGATGGTGTCTTGTCATATTTAAGTCTTTAAGCCATTTTGAATTTATCTTCTTGCATGGTGTGAGGGTGTGTTCTAGTTTCATTGATTTGACACAGCTGTCCAGGTTTCCCGGCAATACTTGCTGAAGTCTGTCTTTTTCTCATTTTATGTTCTTGCCTCCTTTGTCAAAGATTAATTGACCATAGGTGTCTGGGTTTATTTCTGGATTCTTTATTCTGTTCCATTGGTCTGTCTGTCTGTTTTGGTACCAGTACCACACTCTCTTGATGACTGTGCCTCTGTAATATTGCCTTAAGTTTAAGACAGTTATGCCTCCTGCTTGGTTAACATATATTAACATATATAATATAATTCCATAAAGTGGTTTATGGTCTTAATGTGGATTTATCACTGAGGTTTAAACTTGCATTAGGAAATTTGAAAGTAGGGGAGGGGATTTAGTAATATGAACCCACAGATTTCACTTTCAACTGTTGGAGGTATTTTTCTGTGCAGACCCCACCCTTGTTTTGCTTGTTCATTTCATTTATTAAAGCAGTAACTGAGATTGAAAATGGCTCATCTGAGATCAGTCAACCAGAAAGGTGTGTAAAATGGTGGGGGGAGAACCCAATTATTCATCAGTCTTGGAGGCTTTTGGCACAGATTCCCTGTGTCACCTGGAACTCTCTCTTTGCTAGCTTATCAAGTTTCTCTCAAACCTGTGAGGTTGTTAATAATGATCTGAAACACATCTGCCATCACAGGATCATATGCATGGAGTGAAAGTTCAAAAATCTTACTTAGGAGTTTAATCTACATGGCATTTCTTAACTTTAGGGAGAAAGAGTACAAGGCAAAAGCTACAGAAGTAGAGCATTAAAACGATACTTAAAAGATCCGTTACCCAATGCTATCAGTGAGGGTCAAAATATTTACACACCTCCCTAAGTCCCCTGAATTTAATTACCTCACGATTTCACTTTAGTGCCAACATGTTCTCTAGTCCTAAACTGTCTTAGTTTCTTTTATTTGTTTATTTATTTATTTTTTGTCTTTTGTCTTTTTGGGGCCGCACCCACAGCATATAGAGGCTAGGGGTCAAATGGGAACTACAGCTGCCAGCCTACGCCACAGCCACAGCAGTGCCAGATCCGAGCCACATCAGCAACCTACACCACTGAGTGAGGCCAAGGATCAAACCTGCAACCTCATGGTTCCTAGTCGGATTCATTTCCGCTGCTCCACAACAGGAACTCCCTGTCTTAGTTTCTTGATTTGCATGCCTCTGTGTAAGGTACATAAGGAAAACTTTTAAGACACCCTGAAGTGAAAAATCTACTCACTGTCTTAGCCACAAAGGAAGAAAATGAGCCCATTTTAAATAAAAGCAACATGATCATCAGCCAGCTAAGTTCCATGAGGGCAAGTTTTGTTTATTTCACTACCATATATTCCTAGCACCCAAAACAGCCTGGCACAGGGACATATTCAGTAAAAATGAATGAATGCTTCATGACAGATACCGCAGAGCCGCAAAATAAGGAGAAAATGAGCAAGAATTTATTGAGCCAAGAACTGTCTTCAACACCTACCGTAATCGCTGTCATTTAACTATGAAATCATTCAAGCCTATACATGAACAATGCCTACATAGCTACAGATATAGATATAAGTTATGAGGATAAGATTTCAGGTAGAATTCCCTGAGCTTTCTAAGGTGAAAGGGAAAGTGTTTTCATGTGCAAATGAACTGGATGCAATGAAGAGAGTGGGAAAGGAAGGTTTACATACAAAACATTTCATACTTCACATAGAGCAACTGAATAAAAAGTCATATCAATTGAAATTTCATCAGATTTCAGAGTGCACACCCTGAGTCTTAGGACTTGCTACCCATAAGCCAATCACTAAATCTCACAGAAAAAACAGGCAACTAATAAATGAATTGTAGAAACATTTTTCCCCAGGTTGGAATTTTCCCGTGTTTGGTAACTTCTGAAAATATTTTTCCTGACAGTATTTAGCCCAAGATTTTTTGACAGCCTAGTGCCATGCTTGCAATGCAAGTACATACTAGCGAATAGTCTTAAAGTTCAACCAAAAAAAAATCTCACACAAACTCCTTCCTTGCCTACATACTACAGGTTCATCAGTTTCAGTGATGCATCTTGGTATTTAGAAACCAACATAGGAATAATAATATTCACAAAACTAAACTACTACTAATGATGTTGCTGGCTGCCACACACTGAATGGCCACTGTGTGCCAGGCACCTACTTACATTGCTTATTATCTACACTATAGCTTTGAGTTCTGACAAGCAATGTAAGGTACTACTATTAGTTCCCCCTTTTGAAGGCTAGAACACTGAGGCTCACAGAGATAAAATAATTTGTCCAGGATTAGGTAAGCAAAAGAGTCAAGATTTAAGCACTGTCTGCAGAGATCTTAAGAACTCAGATAACATGCCTCCTTGAACTTTTATTTTCTTTACCTGGTCACCTTCTGAAAAAACTACAAGCAGAGTAGTTTTAAAAAATAATTTTAATACTAATCAAATTTATAGTCAATATATGACAGCTTTCCTTTCCAAAGAGGGAAAATACATGACAACTCTCCTTTCCAAGGAAGGATAATGATCCTTCTTGACCACAAAAATGTTAATTTAGTAAAACTCTGACCCAGTTCCAGTTGTGCTGTGTACTGCTCTCCAGGCATCATCCTTTCTCAAATAGGCAGAAGCTCAGGGTTTAAAAAAAGAAAGAAGATATTATCTAATTCAATGTATTAGCACCAACACCCTATATCGAAGCAAGTCAGGAGGTGCCTCACTTGTGAACCCAAGGATGGCTTCAACCATCTTCTACCCCTGAGAGTTTACTAGGGGGACCAGCCTCACGGAGCATGACACAGTGTCCTGCCTCCTTCCCAAAGCCAAGTCCCCACCCAAGACTCTGGACTTCAGAGCATAGCAAACGGGCCAAAGCATAGGCTTAGGGGTCAAACAGCTTGAGTTCCCATCCTGACCTTACCACTTAACCAATTATGCACATGTGGACAAGGTGCTTCACATCTAAGGTCTTCCATTTCCTCTTGATAACGCAAATGCTAAGATTTACCTTAAACCAATGTTGTGATGGTTGCATGGGATAACACATGCAAAGAGCCAGTTCACTTCCTGGTACACAGCAGATGGACAGCAAAAAGTTTTCTTGCCCTCCCGAAGGACCTTCTTCCCTGGAGTGCTGGAGCCAACTCATACTGGCTTCCAAGAGATAATTATTAAATTTTCAGGAATTTTGCAGGCCAGTTATTAAATACAGCCATTATTAAAAATTAAATTATATAACTTACAAGTTCCCCATCATGTCTCAGTGATAACAAACCCAACTAGGATCCACAAGAATGCGGGTTCAACCCTTAGCCTTGCTCAGTGGGTTATGGATCCAACGTTGCCATGAGCTGTGGTGTAGGCTAGCAGTTACAACTCGGATTCAACCCCTAGCCTGGGAATGTCCATATGCCACAGGTGCAGCCCTAAAAAAGCTATAAAAATAAATAAATAAATAATGTTATACAATAAATAATATACTACTACCTATATTTATATCAATATATATTCTATACCTTAAAATAAACTACATAAACTTAAATTGTGCTAAACACAAAGGTCAAAGATACTCAAAGCTCATCACTCCCTAATAAGTTTCCTTCATTTTACTGTTATCTAATGCTCTTGAGGTTATTTATGCCTATTGCCTATTAGGCAGTGGAAATGCTAACACCTCTCCCAACTCCAGGTTCAATGTCGTCACATTTGTGGCTTGAAATCAGCTACAGTAGTATTTACATGGAAATGGGCCAACACAACAAGTTGAGATTTACTTTCTTTGAGAGCCAGTTATTTAGCATTTACCAGCACACCATTAGTATTCATATTTCATCTTATTCCTTTCTGTTCCAACATTTTCCATCTCTACTCTCTACAAGTTATCTACACCGATACACACACCCATTACATTTAAAATAAAAATGAAAACAAAAACCTAACACCCATCCAGGCACCATCCTTTGCCCCATTCCTTTGAAGCAGGAGATAGATGGGTCCCAGGCTGAACAACTGTAATCTGTTCCCTGTAGACAGATAACTTCAAGATATAAAGTTAATAGCAGGAGCAAGGAGGAGCTGTGTCCTGCTTGGATAAAAGACAGAGACCACCTGGTTCCTGTTCTTGAGGTCAAGGAGACCCCCAGAACTGCATCAGGGGTCAGAGGAAGGAGGGGCATCAGACCATAGCACATCCTGTCAACTTCCCAGAAACCCTGGGGGTAGAATCCATCCTGGCTAAAAGATGCACATGCACACAGGGGAGGGCCCCAAGTCAGGCCAAATGTGGGTTCGAGGCCAGACGAAACAAGATAATGAGCCAGACGAAGCCCGGCAGGACTGCCCCATACAAGGGATTTCAACCACCTCCAAAGCATGTGTTGCTCTCGTCCTCTCTTATTCTTTCTCTCTTTCTGTTTCTCTCTCTACACACACCCCACCCCCACCACTGGAGCCTGCCTGTGTTTCTCCACCCCATCGTCTCTCTCTTCTCCTTTAATAAACATTTCATTGGCTTCATTACTCTCAGTCTCTTTGCCCAATTCTTTCTCCAAAGGGACAAATACTGGGGACCTACATCAAGAGGTTAGGGTTTAGTGTTCTCTTTCCAGAGAACACCTTCACTGCCAAACGGACTGAAAAATATTCTCTGTATGCCTAATTTCAACACTTCCTTACCACCCACTCATTAACATATTCATTTCACAAACATGTGAACTCTTACTGTTAGTCAGACACTATGAAAGGAAGTGGGGATACAAACGTGCACAGAAACCAACAGGGTCCCTTTCCTGATGGAACGCAGTCACCCCGCCGCCTGACTTCTGTCCCTCCTCGAATGTCTCCAATGCTCTATTTTTCTCATTCAATTTTACTGGCGTAGAGTTGGTTTACAGTATTGTGTTAGTTTCAGGTGTACAGTGACATGAATCAGTTCTATGTATCCATATAGCTGTTCCTTTCAGAGTCTTTTCCCATAGAGTACTGCGAACACTTCCCTGTGCTATACAGCACATCCTTGTTTTCTCCTTTGCTCTCCTTAAAAAAATTTGCAATTTCCCCCAAATGTGTTGTCTTCTTTTCCATCATGCCCTGTAGCAAAAAGTCACGATTTCCTCAAGGTTTTCACTGTTTATCTCTTCTTTTCACTCAGGAATTTCATGCATTGCTGTGAGTTCATCCTTTCCCAACCCTCAAAAAAACATAATTTTCTTCTAGCATTTCCAGCTCAGTAACAGACACCACCATCGACCCAACTGTCAGTAAGCCCTGTTAGATCTGCAACCAAAACTTACCCCAAATCCACCATATCCCTGCCTCCCAGTCTCTACCACCCTCCGCCAGGATGTCTTCGTTCTCCCTCAGTCTGTAGAAAAGCCTCCTCCCTGCTTTATTCTTGCCCCCTAAATCAGTCACACAAGAAGCCAGACTGGACAATTTTTTTTTTTTTTAATTTTTATGGCCGCACCCTCGGCGTATGGAAATTCCCAGGCCAGAGATCGAATCATAGCTGCAGCTGCAACCTACACCACAACTGCAGCAACACCAGACCCTTTAATCCAATGCACCAGGCTGGGGATTGAACCCAAGCCTCCCCAGCAACCGAAGCTGCTACAGTCGGATTCTTAACCCACTGCGCCATGCCAGGAACTCCCAGACTGGACTTTATTTTCTTCTCTTTTGTCCTGTTAGGGCCACACCCGCAGCATATGGAGGAGGTTCCAAGGCTGGGCATCTAATCAGAGCTGTTGCTGCCGGCCTACGCCACGTCCACAGCAATGCCAGATCCAAGCCACGTCTGCAACCTACACCATAGCTCAAGACAATCCAGATCCTTGACCCAGTGGAGCGAGCCCAGGGATTGAACCCACAACCTCATGGTTCCCAGTCAGATTCGTTTCCACTGCGCCATAATGGGAACTCCAACTGGACATTTTTTTAATGCAATCATTTCTCTCCACATTAAACAAACAAACAAACAACAACAGCAAAAGCCTTCCAGAGTCTTTCCATTCCACTCGGAATAAAATCCAAACGTGCTTCCATGGCCAACCCGCTCTTCATTATCTGGGCCTGCCCACTCCCTGACCTCACCCATTCCAATCCTCATTTGCTTATCCCCAAGTCTGGAACCCTCTGGCCAGATCTTAGAAGGGCTAGCTCCTCCTCTCATCCTCAGAAATTTGGGAGGCCTCCCCTGACCCACCAACATGAATTCACCCCAGGCAGACCCACCCACAACTCTCTACCACACTGTTCACTGACCACTGGTTATTAGTGTCTGTCCTCGACTGGAAGGGAAGCTACACAGGAGCAAGGACCTTGCTTCCTTCTTCCCCATCACACCCTTGGTGCCTGGAACAGTGTCTGCCACATGGTAGACACTCAATAGATATTTGTCGATGAATGAAAAAACGGAGCATGATCCAAAAGCCAGGAAAAGGCAGGAATAACTGGAAACAAAGACCCTGAAAAGACGGTGTTTTCTGGGATGGCCCAAAAATATAAGAGGTGGTAAAGTGCTGACGGTATGAATCAAATTTCCATCTTTCTCAAATTCTGACTTGACCATGGCTATTTCAGAGGCAAGCTAATGCAGTGAGCATCTGTTCTGAAAGTCTATGTTCCTTTTCATGGCGAGGCCAAAGGACTTTTTTTACAAAGAAAGAAAATCCCACACATTAAAGAAGATGTTCCAGCATCCTTGAAAACATTTCTGAGAGGCAGCATCCCCTGGGTTTCCTCCCTTACTTGTACCAGAATAAATTCCTATCACACACAAAGAGCAGGGAGAGACAGAGCAGGGGAAAGCAGGGCTCTGCTGGCCCAGAAAACTGTGGGGTCTGTGCTCTGACAGCCAGGGCACTTCCACCAGGGAAGCGGCAAAATGTTTGTGCTTCTTAACTGAGGCTTCACAGCCTCATCCCCTGCTTCCCAATAACAGCAACATGGGGGCTTCAACACACTTCTTCCAGTTACTCCTTTCTTATCTGATTTACTACAGTGAAGGAGAGAAGGAAGGAAGGAGGAGGGAGGGAGATGGGGCAGGAAAGAAGAAGAAAGGAGGGAAACAAGAAGCGTCACAAAGAACCCACTCGGTGCTTCACTTTTCCATTGAGCCCCCTGCAACAGGTGATGCTGGATGACGAAACACGCAAGGTCAAGGAGCCCAGCCCAGTACCTCATCAAGGACCACACAGCTCGAGGAGACACAGGGAATCCGCTGCTCTTGGGTTCCGGTGGCAATGGGGCATGGCAGCCACCCCAAGCTCCTTTGTGAGGGAACCTCTGCTGCTTCCCGTTCTCCCGGAGAAGGTGCACTGGCGGTGCGGAGGGTGAGGAGCTCCCGGGCTGCTGCAGGCTGTGCTGATGGATGACCCCGTTGCTCCTAATTGTGCAGGGAATCAAGGGGAAACGAAAGCAAACAGAATGACGAGACTGGCAACAAGGAACAGCAGTCCCCTGATCCACCCCCAAGCCCTGCTCCCTGGAAGCAATCATTCGCAATAGTTCTTCCGCTTCTGGTAACGATCACAATAATTTTTAAATAATAAAATTATAATGTTGTTTCTTTTTTTCATTTTTAGAGGTTTTCATATTGACTCCCTGCTATGGAAGACGAGGACTCTGTCCTTACATGGTCACCAACACACGTACACACATCCTCTTTACCCCTCATCCTCCACATTGATTTCTCTCATGATAAATATAATTTGGATTCTCTTAAACTCAGTCGAAATGATATTCAGGATTTGCACTATTATGATCTTGTAAATATTGTTCACAGCTGATCTATCCAACGTATGCCTACATTTTTCTCTCATGAATGCTCTGAGATGTAACTCATAACCACTAGCTGGGCCAAAATTTTAAAGTCTGGCGTGACTAAGTGATGGTGAGAATGTGGAACAAAGGAAATTCTCATTCACTGCTGTGGTCATTTCAAGAGCAATGTCTCCACAGCTGGCCAGTGGACACAGGAAAAGATGCTCAATGTCATTAACTATTAGAGAAGTGCAAATAAAAACTACAATGAGATACCACCTCACACGGATCAGAATGGTCATGATTAATAAGTCTGCAAATAACAAATGCTGGAGAAGGTGTGAAGAAAAGAGAACCCTCCTACACTGCTGGAGGAAAGGTAAACTGGTACGACCACTATAGTATGGAGAATAGTATGGAGGTCCCTCAGAAAAGTGAATACAGAACTACCATATGATCCAGCAGTCCCACTCCTGGGCATATATCTGGACAAAACTATAATTCAAAAAGATAAGTGCACCCCTATGTTCACAGCAGCACTATTCTCAATAGTCAAGACATGGAAAAACCCAAATGCCCATTGACGGATGAATGGATTAAGAAGATGGGGTACATATAAACAATGGAATACTATTCACCCATAAAAAAGAATGAAATAATGCCATTTGCAGCAACATGGATGCAACTACAGATTATCATACTAAGTGAAGTCAGTCAGAAAGAGAAAGACAAACGTCATGTGATATCATTTATATGTGGAATCTAAAATAAGGCACAAATGAACCTATCTACAAAACAGAAACAGACTCAGAAACATAGAGAAGTCATGATTGCCAAGGGGGAGGGAGAGGGAGTGAGATGGACTGGGAATCTGGGTTTAGTAGATGCAAACTATTACATTTAAAATACGTAAGCAATGGGGTCCTACTGTATAGCACAGGGAACTATATCCAGTCTCTTGGGATAGACCATGATGGAAGATAATATAAGAAAGGGAATGTGTGTAGATGTATGCCTGGGTCACTTCGCTGTACAGCAGAAATTGGTATGACAGGGTAAATCAATTACTCTAATAAATTCTTTTTTTAAAAAAGAGCAATGTCTCAGCATCAACACAGTGAACAAGTATCTTATCTGTGGTCCCAGCAACTCATTTCTGTGGTTACGCCCTAGAGAAACCTGTAGGAATGTGTACACAAAAATTTACCACAGTGTGGTATTCAATAGCAAAACATGTGAAAATAACCTAAGTTCCAAATCCAGAAGAATGGGTAAATAAATTGTAATAATTAAATACTTACTATACAACAGTTAAAATAAATGAACTCTAACTACATGTATCCACACTGATGGATCTCAGAAGTCCAATGTTAAATAAAAAGAAAAGCAGGTGGTACCATCTATATAAAATTTGCAACTACATAAACAATGCTATTTGATATTCACCAGTATATACTTATGAAGCAATAATGTACAAACCATCCCAGAAATGAAAAGTGCCAAATTCAAGATTGTGGTTATTTCTAGAAAGAGAGGGTAGGGACTGGTGTCAAGGAATGTTATTCTCAGCATGTTGGAAATTATATAGTAATTTTTTAAAAAGAAAAAACATTAACTTTTTTCTGATCTTTTTTTTGGGGGGCCGCTCCTGTGGCACATGGAAGTTCCCAGACTAGGGGTCAAATTGGAGCTGTAGCCACCTGGCCTACACCATAGCCACAGCAACACAGAATCTGAGCCACGATCTACATACACCACAGCTCACAGCAACGCCAGATCCTTAATCCACTGAGCGGAGCCAGGGATGGAACCCACATCCTCATGAATACTAGTCGGGTTCATTACCACTGAACCACAACAGGAACTCCCGAGGAGCTGATCTTTTACCCAAAAGTGTTTCTTCCTAAAGGTGGTGTCAAATAAAAGAAATTCCACT
Source organism: Sus scrofa (assembly GCF_054392235.1). Taxonomy (NCBI): domain Eukaryota; kingdom Metazoa; phylum Chordata; class Mammalia; order Artiodactyla; family Suidae; genus Sus; species Sus scrofa. The sequence goes on along the minus strand of NC_139387.1, from coordinate 50,768,267 downwards.
CTCCATTCTTGTGGCCCAATATTAAATTTTAGGAATTACTCTTCATGTAGGAAAGGGTTTCCAATGCTGTTTCCTGCTGTTTCTTTCTTGCTGCCTGAATCCCACAATGAAAGCCCTCCAGAACAACCTAGTGTCAGGATGTTTATTCTAAATTAGTGGATAAGAATTGTGCAAAACTGTTTATGTGTACGTTATTCTAAGAAAGGGGGACATAATTATACGAGATTCTCAAAGGGGTCACAACCCCCAATACAGGCAGATCCTCGGACCTGGTCTCCTGGTATAAATGTGAGCCCAGGCTCTGAGCTCCAGTTTCCCTGGGAGGCCTCCAAGTCCCCATTGTGTGTGTTCCGTGGTGGCAGGGGTGCTCAGAGGCAACCCTGTGGCTCTGGAGTCACACAGACAGAAGTCCACAGGAGGCTGGGTAACTCTGGAGAGGTGACTTTCTGTGCCTACGTTGCCTCCTTTGTAAAACAAGGATAGCAGTTGTGAGCATTAAGTGACTTCATACCTGTAAATGGCATGGCCCAATGCTTGGCACAAGGCCTGCACATAAGAGAGAATATTATTGGCCAGGTCTCCTTATTACAGGCTCTCTGTTCCTGATCACTTTCACAACTGTACTCAGTTGCTCATGTAATTATTTATATGTCTGTCTCCTCAGTATTGATCTTTGAGAGAAGAAATCTTGTCTGTCTTATTCTTGGCCAGGCACAGAATAAGTATGTATTAAATGGGTGAATAAAAGGATGAAAGAAAGAATTAATGCCTCCACTTTTGCATAGAGGCTGGTAGTGTGAGAGCTAAAAGTTACTAAAAAAATTTTGAAAATCCCATCGACTATGAGCTATGCAACTTCAAAGCTACATATTAGGCATATTATTTTTTTCCATAGAACTTCTAGCAGTTTGGTATGATGACGCTCAGGAATAATTATTAGGAGTTCCCATTGTGGCTCTGCGGGTTATGAACCTGACTATCATCTGTGAGGATGCGTGTTTGATCCCTGGCATCGCTCGGTGGATTAAGGATCCAGCATTGCTATGGTTGTGGCATAGGCTGGCAGCTGCTGCTGTGATTCAATTCCTAGCCTGGGAACTTCCATATGCCACAGGTGCAGCCCTAAAAAGCAATAATAATAATAATTATTATCATTATTACCATCATCATTAAAGGAATAAGAGACAGTTATTCCTTTGAAAAAAGCTTAGCTCTCCATGGGCTGAAGAGTCCCAAGACTGAGCAGATATGACTTCAATGATGATTGTGGACAAAACAATGCTGTCTGCCATTTCAGTAAACAAAGAGTGTTGCCTGCCTAGTTCCTAAAAACAATGAGCCATCAAGCCAAATGCCACTGCCAGCCCTGAAGGTTCACCCTGAGGGGAATTCATGATGGAGAAAAACAGGATACAGGCCCTAGATAGTTGAGATGCATATCAAAGAAATATTTTAATGAGCCCTGCCTCTCATCTTCCCATATATAGAAAAGCACTAAAATCATTAACTTGAGAGGTCTGTTTCTGTGATTAGCAGTAATCTCTTGCTTGAGTTTCAACTCAATAGGTTTTGGAGGGGGGGTTTCCAGCAAAAACACATACATCCCGGCTCCTCCCTTATCTCTTTGGAACAGCCCATCAGAGCTCTCTGAGAAGCTGCTTTCCCAGGCAACAGTCCTTAGTATAAAGCATAATTCTCAATCCTGAGAATAAAACATAATTCTCAACTTTTAGGTTGTGTATTCCTTTTTTTAAGTCAACATGAGGTTAAAACAGCACTGGAAAGGACCAAAAGGGAAGGTCTATAGTCACCTTTCCAATCCTGCTGTCCTTAAGGAGAACAGAAAGATATGAGGAGGCAGGTACAAAGAGGATGCAAGAAAGTGGGAAGCCAGAAGGGTTGATAGGTCGCTCTCTAAATGGCAAGGTCAGCAATGTAATTACTCCCATGCGTTGAGAGATACTGAGGAAAGGCATTCTCATATTAAGCCTGGGGGAGGGCCTCTGGCTCACTGCTGCCTTAGCTTGAGCTTGGGTCAAAATGATACCTGGGCTCCTTGCTTTTACATGCCTCTGAGATTTACAGATGGGAGCACTAGAGTCTATTTAAATTATCTCCGAGTACACCCAGGCAGGAAAGTGATCAGAATGTAATGACTCATCTCAGCTTGTTGCCACTCAATAGCACTGCTCTTATCTTTAAGTCAAGAAGTAGAAAGAGGTGGGGAATGGGATAAAATGGTAGGGTTTTTTTTTTTAAGATAGAATTCTTCATCAGACAAGGCAGGAGAATAAATCAGCTATATTTTTTTAAAAATTTGAATGGAAGGGCCTTCTAAGTACTGAAAAACGAGGTCAAATTGTTAGTAATTAAGGATTTGATGGAGGAAGAAAATTATAGTATGTGCTTGAACTTTTAATATGCCTCAGTCATTAAAAGTCCATCTACATTCCACAGCATAAAATGAATGTGCCTTAAATTTTTTTTAATGAAAATAGGCTACTAAATGAATTTATCTTTTAACTTGATCATGACATATAAATATTCCTATACGGTTTAGACTGGCCCTTTGCAGAATTCCAAAAGGCCTCTTCCAAAACTCTTAGGTAAAAACATCATCCCTAAAGTAAACAGACTCTAATTTAGCAGTGTTTTGTGACAAGTAACCCTCATTTGAATGCAGAGATTCAAGGCAAGCTGTTAACACAGTTACCTTTTTTTTTGCAACCACTCCTCTGTGAATCAAGATTTCTCAGGAATATGCAACCGAAACAATCTAGCAATACAAACTTGCAATTAGCATAGATGGTTCTCAATTCCAAATCTGGGGCTCCCAAAAACTTTACAGTCCTCACTGATTTTCACAAAAATGTGAAAAATTTGAACATATATAATGCATTTATCTTAAGCAAATAAACCTTATGATACTAATGGTCTAAAGGCCAGGTTACATTTTCACAAAATGTTATACTTCTATTTTTTTTAATCTCTTAATTTTTTTAATAAAAGCATAGTTAATTTTTTATCTTCTAATTTTTTTATTAGAGTTGACCTATTTTTTAAAATTTTTATTAGAGTACAGTTGATTTATAATGTTGTGTCAATTTCTGCTATATTGGTAATATTGTTTTAATCTGAAGGAAATTTTTTTCATCAACTTTTTTTTAATGGAAGTTTGAAAACTATTTTTTTTTTTTTTTTTTTGGCCACACTCTCTACATGTGGAAGTTCCCAGGCCATGAATCAAATCTGCACCACAGCAGTGACAGTGCTGGATCCTTAACCCACTGAGCTACCAGGAAACTCTGAAACTGATGATTAAAGTCATTCTCTGCACTGCTTGAGAGCAAAACTTTAAAATGACTTACGATTTATCATGATTGTGGGACAGGGAAAAGAGATCATAAACCAAGCACACTCCAAACACCGTGATGCCAGTCTCCTTCACCAGCATCGCGCAGGTCCCCAGAAACAGACTGAGCAGCAGGAAGAAGGGAGAAGCCGTGGGAGGGAAACATTCCCCAGCACAACACTGGTCCACACTCCTGAAAAACAGAGTCAGGATGCTTCACTGTGAGAAATGTGGCTCACTAAGAAATACCACCTCTAAAGATAAGCTTGAACATCCATTTCATTGTATTCTAAGTAAGCGAGTATTGACTCCTTCAAGAATGTTCATCATAGAGTTATTTAAAATTTCAAAGACGGAAAAAAGTCAATGCCCAGGAGTACTGAATTTGGTACTTACATTAGGGCACATCCAAATCATGGTACGTGATGGCATATAATAAATGAACACTAACAAGCCATTTAAAATGCTACCACAGAGATATAGCTAGTCACAATGAAAGCTGTTTAGGTGAATACATTTCAAGTGAATAACACAGGTTGCTAAGCCATATGCATGAACTCTGGAGCAGGGACCCTGGGTTCAAATCAGAGCTCTGCAGTTAACCAACAGGTAACATGGGGAAGGTCAACTGACTCTCTGCGCCTCAGTATGAAGCAGTATCACAGTGATATAGAGGAGATTCAATAAATGATAAGTGTTTTATCATCATTATTATTATTTTAGTGAAGATGTCTTATATGCTTCTATACAAAGAAATCAGTGGATATATATATATATATATACCAAAACACAATCTTCATTTCTGTGATGAAAACACAGATGTTTTTGTCTTTTTCTTTTCTTCTGGCTAATCTGTATTCTTTCCTTTTTTTACGGCCACACCTGCAGCATGTGGAAGTTCCCCAGCTAGGAGTCGAATTGCAGCTGCAGCTGCTGGCCTACACCACAGCTACAGCAACGCCAGATCTGAGCCACATCTTCGACCTATGCTGCAGCTTGTGGCCACACCAGATCCTTAACCCACTAAGCGAGGCCAGATATTGAGCCCACCCTTATGAACACTGGGTCAGGTTCCTAACCTGCTAAGTCACAATGGGAACTCCAAATATGTTTTTTGTAAATTGAAGTATAGTTGATTTGCAACATTGCATTAGATTAGGTAAAGCTATTTTTCCTCAGGATAATTTCCAGCAGGGATTTTCTAAAACCCTCCAGTTGCTATAAAGTCTTTTTTTCACCTTACAAAACAGAATTGGCCCCACGCCAAGAAACCTCACTACTCCCTCAGGAGGTGACAGGCCAATTTGCTCCTGCTCCACTGAAGGCCAATATATCTGAAGTTGTGATGTCCTACCCTTACTGTTAGGCCTTGAAACAATTGCCTCAATTACTTGCCAAATTTGGACGAGACATGCTTTTCCTCCAGAGCTGGTTTATGGCTTCAACCGCTCAAAGTGAGAATGGCCTGCACAATAGAGTCATGACACTGTGTCTCATTAAGCATCCAGATATGGATAAGCTGCAGGCCCACTCATGTTCCCAAATTTATCAACATGAGAAAGCCTGAGAGAACAAGTTCAAACTCAAAAGCAATTATTAATCTTGTTCTAACACCAGAGTAAACAGGAAACAAGTGTTGAGTGTGGGTTCCTATTTTTAAGATTTTCACAACACTATTTTATATAACTAGCCATGCAGGGGGAGGTTCCAGAGCCAAGACTAGGAGACTGTCCTATACGAAGAATAGGCTCTGCTCTTCAGACCAAACCTTCATAAAGCTTAATTCATTTCCTTTTTTTTTTTTTTTTTTTTTTTGTCTTTTTTGCCATTTCTTGGGCCACTTCCTTGGCATATGGAGGTTCCTAGGCTAGGGGTCTAATCGGAGCTATAGCTGCCGGCCTACACCATAGCCACAGCAATGCGGGATCCGAGCCGCGTCTGCGATCTACACCACAACTCACGGCGACGCCGGACCCTTAACCCACTGAGCGAGGCCAGGGATCGAACCCGCAACCTCATGGTTCCTAGTCGGATTTGTTAACCACTGAGCCACGACAGGAACTCCCTCATTTCCTTCTTGATCCCAGGTCTAAACTGGTTTACAACAGGTTTCTCAAGGTCAGCACCAATGGTGTCTGAGGGAAGATGACCCTGTTGTAAGGGTTGTCCTGCTCACTGCAGGGTCCTTGGCCTCTCCTCACTAAGTGCCGGATGCACCTCCCCAGTTGTGACAAAAAAATATCTCCAGACATTGCTCACCTTGCTCATAGGGCAAGGTGAGCAAAAGAGTGTTCCTCAAAATCACGGGGCTGTGTAAGATGTCAATGAACTGACCTGAAGATCAGGGGTTCACAAATCCTTAAACACACACCCCTCCACAGAGCAGGGCACCATGGTTCACTGGACCCTACTTTCTGGGTCACACTCTGAGTCACCTGTCCCCATTATACTCTCTTTTTAACCCTTTCTTTATATGGATATGTCACAACACAGGTGAGAACCTGATCCCATTGAGGGGAAAAGGAGCAATATAATAGGACAACATTTTCTTGCTTTTCAGTCTCCCCAAACAAGGAACTTTTGGATTTTGCTGAAAAGATATGTAAATTGGAAAAAAAAAATTACAGTTGAGAAATACTATTTTCAATTCAGCCTTGTTATTTTAAGCTCTGAGCTACTTTTAGGAGGATAACAAAGAGAGGGGAAAAAAATGTGGGACCAAAATTAAAAGAAGTTAAACAAATCATGGTTAAATAGGAGAGAGGATTACACCCTGTATATTTTGGCTCAGAGCTAAAATTTCAAATTCCATTGTCATAAGAAACTATAAGTAAGAGGAATCAAGAAGCAAGAGTTTTGTTTTTCTCAGCATTGGGATAACAGTCCTCTTTTTTTTTTTTTTTGGTTTGGTCTTTTTAGAGCTGCACCTGCAGCACATGGAGGTTCCCAGGCTAGGGGTCCAATTGAAGCTATAGCTGCCAGCCTACACCACAGCCACAGCAACGCCAGGTCCGAGCCACATCTGCAACCTACACTGCTGCTCAGGGCAATGCTGGATCCTTAACCCACTGAGTGAGGCCAGGGATCGAACTTGCAACCTCATGGTTCTCAGTTGGATTCATTTCCGCTGCACCATGATGGGAACTCCCAGGATAGCAGTCCTCTTAAAAGGCTATGACATGGTCCAGAATGTGGCTGGAAGAGAGAAGAGCCTAGCATTTGGTAAGGAGAGGGTTTCCTACCTCAGGTCTCCAAGAAGGTCGCTGGGCATTTCACAGCCAAGAAGCCCTTCTTCTCTCTCAAGGCCAAGAAGCTCTCCTCCTCTCTCATGCAGAAGCTCTCAGAGTACACACACACACACACACACACACACACACACACACACACACAGAGCAGAAACTCTCAGGGGACAACACGACTATAATCACAGAGAAGGGCACGCTTAGCTACACATACCTATTGTAGGAGAGAAAGGCCAACAGAAACAGTAGGCACGCCAACACGTCTGCTCTGCCAACAATCCCAGCCACCTAGAAAGTTTGAAAATAAAAATCTGAGAAAACTACTTTCAGAGAACCATTACAGAAATGTACTTGTCTTTAGAGGAAAGAAAGGAACAATACATTAGAAAACACATTATTTTCAAATTCTGGTACATGACTTTGGTTGGCCTATATATTTAACAATAATTTTATAGAAGGAAAAATGAGGAAGGAAGGGGCAAGACTTTCATGCTTAACTTCAGGTTTTAACCTTTCTTCTATTGAAGGTCAATTGGCAGCATCAAAGGATATTCATTCTTTTTTTTTTTTTTTTTTCAAAAAAAATTTTGAGCAATGACTGAGAGCCAGACACTCTGCTGATCTTTGGGCACCAGACTGCTAATCGAACGGGAAGATGTTTAAGATGAGAAGCAGAAAATGAGATTGGGAATGAGTAGGGACACATGATCCCTATATGTGAGTGTATCTGTGTGTGTATATGTGGGTGTGTTTCTTAGTTCTGTCACTGAAAGGATCTGAAAGCAAGATACAGCAGTATGAACCCATTTCCCCTGAGAGAGGGGCTGGGATATCCCACTGGCAATGAGGGCTAGTGCAGGCTCCAGCCCCAGCACTTCCACAAAGACTAAAGCTGGCTCCACCTGGAACAGCTATACCCTTGGAGAAATTAGGTGCTGATGCAGAAGCCAGAGAAAAATGAAAGTGAGAAAGAACTAGAGCCCTTGAGATATACTGAAGGAGACCCAGAGCCAGATAAGAACCCACCAGTCCTATAGGGAGAACTTGGACCTGCTCCTGCAGGCGTCTCTGAGCCAAGTCAGAAACCAACACCCTGCCTGGCTGGACTTGCTAACTGCTTTTGCACCTGCACATGCAGGAGACTCAGGGCGATTTCAGAAATTATGACCCCTACAAGAAGATGGGATTCTGCAACCATCATCACTTGGTCAGCTCTAGATGTACACCATCAACCCGCTCTCCCACCTGAACTTTCCTCTCCTTCCCTTCTCATTGTTTCTGTTTGTGTTTTCATTAATTTTATTTTTTCTTTCACATTATTTACAGCATGCTCTATTTTATGTTTCAAGTTTAAAATAATAAAATGAAGCTTGTTTCTTATTTTAAATTTTATTGGAGTGCAGTTGACTTACAATGCTGTCTTAGTTTCAGGTGTCCAGTAAAATGATTCACTAATACATATATCCATTCTATTTTCACATATAGGTTATTACAGAATATTGAGTAGATTTCCCTGTGCTCTATATAGGCCCTTGTTAATTATCTATTTTATGTACAGTCATGTGTGTATGTTATACCCATCCTCCCAATTTATGACCTCCCCCTCCGGAGGCTTCCCTCTGGTTATCCAAAGTTTGATTTTGAAATCTGAGAATCTGTTTCTATTTTAGAAGTTCTTTTGTAACATTTTTATTAGATTCATACTCATAAGTGATATTATATCTGTCTTTCTCTGTCTGACTTACTTCACTTGGTATGATAATCTTTAGGTCCATCCATGTTGCTACAAATGGCATTATTTCATTCTTTTTTATGGCTAGGTAATATTCCATGGTATAGATGCACTGCATCTTCTTTATCCATTAAGCTTTTTCAAGTTAAGAAAAAAGATATCCCAGTAGAAAAGAGCCATCCTGGCACTAACCACAGGCCCTAACCACAGGCCACTGCTCCACTAAAGAGAACACAGGCTCCTTGGAGAAATGGTTGATTCCAGGACTGAAACTTAGAAGATATAAGAGGAGCCTGGATCATCTTCTCATGTTTAAAGTAAGAAACTGCTCAAAAAACAACAGGTGCATGTCACTAGGACAAAGAAGCCAGTAACAATGGGCTCCCACTGACCACATATGAGACAATTTGAACATCATGAAAAGTAAGAGCAGCAGTAAATTATTAATCACTGAAAAAAACTGGTATCTATTCGGACATACTGATAATAAATATATGGAAGGATGAATGAATGGATACATACACAAGTACAGGCATACATTCAATAAACAAGTGAATGGGAAAGAATAGAAACCTCTTCCTCACATTAAAAAGCCAGGTCGTAAGTGTAGAGGGAATAGCAGAGTTGAAAAGCAGCCATTTTGCTTCCAGAAGAGCAAGAAACATCACAAAATATCAACTGATGCTAAACTTAAAATGTGAAAGTTTGATGAGAGACAGAATATTTGCAAGGCTTCAAAGCATTCCCTCCTAATTACTTATTAGCTGGAAAAATTAAAAGAAGAACTTTACTATGGAGAAAATATATTACATTGCATCACCCCTTGACTAAGTAATCAAACTTAGCCTCAGCAATACAGGGCACATGAACGTGGCAGCCTCTGCCAGTGACCCCCTGAGGACACTGCTCCTATGCAGTATCCCAGTCAGGGATCCGTGACCTGATATAAACCTGAGAAAACATCAGAAAAGCCCAGGGTGACGAACATTCCATTAAAATATATGTGTATACTTTATATTAATAAAGGATGAAATATAATAATTTATATTGTTTTACATTAAACTTTTATTATGTTTAATATCTTCTAATTTATATTATAACTCATACTACAACATATCATAATACCGAATCTAACATATTTTCATATATTACAAGTATAATATATTGTACTGACATAATATACCATCTATGTATATATTATGTATTCACATTTTATATATTATATTTTATATTTAGATAGTCTCATATTATTACATATATTATTTTATGTTATAAATGTGATATAATTTGCTATCATGTATTATATACATCTATAACATCATGTTATAAAATATATACATTTTATTATATATTCATAGTATAATTATGTGACATAATATATTATAAAATATGATAAATTTCATATTAGTAACACTTTATATTATATACATCTTAATATATATTTTATTACATTTATAAGACATAAATGAAGACTGGTGACTATTCTAAACTTAAGACTAAAGAGAAACAATGACTACTGACCTTGGTTTTGGAAAAAATACAAGAAAATTATTAAGATGTAAAGGAGCATGAATTATGCAACCTACTCTCAAATACTTCAGAAAACAAATAACATTTTCTAAAACGTCTTATGGCCACACCTCGGCATATGGAAGTTCCTGGGCCAGGGACTGAATCCAAGCAGCTACTGTGACCTACGTCGCAGCTACAAAACAGGAACCTTTAAGCCAATGAGTCCAGCCAGGGATCGAACCCACACCTCTGCAGCAACCCAAGCTGCTGCAGCCAGATTCTTAACCCACTGTGCCACAGTGAGAACTCCCACAAATAACCTTTTTATATATTGAAGAATAAAGGGCAAAAGGATGGAAAAACAAATGTGGCAAAATGTTAAAAGTTGGAGACTTTGGATAAAAAGCATATCTAGTCATTAGATTTTTTAAGTTTGAAAGTACTTTTTTAACGTGTTGCTTCAGAAAGGGACTGAAACGATAAAGGGGTGGGGGCAGGTGGCCATTTATAAATTTTTGTATTATTTTCCTACTCAAAATGTCTGTACATTTCTCTTAATTTTTTGAAAACCAAGAAATAAAACTATAAACAAAAAAAGGGGGTATGGTTCAAAAAATGCTTCAAAGAAAAGGTCACATATGAGGAAAAGATGCAAAGGGAAATGAACCAGCTTGATACTTAAGGCACAGAAAACCACCTCAACCAATCACAGACGACCTGATGTCCACGGTGTGCTGGAGAATCAATCAACGATTAATAGCAGACAGTGGTTTTCTGGCAAATACACCTATAAATATCCTCATATAATGAGCAAACTGTGCAGTCATAAAGGAGATACAAGGACCCATCCATGGAACTAGACCATTCATGGCTTGAATAAACTCTCCCGGCCATCTGAGTGAGACTCAACCTTATTTTCTTTAATTTCTGAGATTTGGGAGTTCCTGTTGTGTCTCAGTGGGTTAAGGATCCAATACAGTCTCTGGGAGGATGTGGGTTCCACCCCTGTCCTCGCTCAGTGAGTTAAAGCTTCAGCATTGCCACAAGCTACGACATAGGTGTAGATCACAGATACAGCTCAGATCCCGCATTGCCATGTCTTGGTGTAGGCCTGCAGCAGCAGCTCTGATTCGACCCCTAGCCTATATGCTGCAAGTGCAGCTATAAAAAGAAAAAAAAAGAAAAAAAAAACTTCTGAGATTTGGTTTTGTTACCTTTAAAATGAGTATTATACCCCCTACCTCATGTTACTGTTATAATAAGTAAGAGGATATATACAAAGCTTTGTCAGTGTTGGTGCCCTTCTTTCTTTTCATTGCAGAGAAAGGAGGTGGGACTCTGCACCGAAACAGCTTTTCCTGTGTGACTTATGGAAACCATCTTTTACTTGAAGGTTTACATGTATAATATTTTCTGTTAACCTTAGTAAATAATCCGATATATCTATTAGTTAAAAATCTCAGGAGTTCCCTTTGTGGCTCAGTGGTTAATGAACCAATTAGGATCCATGAGGATGGGGGTTCAACCCCTGGCCTTATTCGGTGGGCTGGGGAATCCAGTGTTGCCATGAGCTGTGGTATAGGTTGCAGACCTGGCTCGGATCTGGCATTGTTGTGGCTGTGGCGTAGGCCAGCAGCTGTAGCTCTGCTTTGACTCCTAGCCTGGGAATTTTCATACGCTGCATATGTAACTTTAGAAAAAAAAAGAAAAAAAAAAAAAAAACCTCAATAAAAAATCATTCAGGAGTTCCCATCGTAGCGCAGCAGAAATGAATCCGACTAGGAATCATGAGGTTGTGGGTTTGATCCCTGGCCTCGCTCAGTGGGTTAAGGATCTGACCTTGCTGTGGCTGTGGTGTAGGCCAGCAGCAACAGCTCCAATTCGACCCCTAGCCTGGGAACTTCCATATGCCACGAGTGCGGCCCTAAAAAGACAAAAGACAATAAATAAATAAATAAATAAATAAATTTTTTAAAAACATTCAATTACATACCTGCATATGGATAGCAAGTCACATATTGAGAAGCATTCTAGTCTAATAAACAAGAGAAAACTGGCCATGGCAGGAGTTTCACTGGCAGTACAGAACTGAAAGCCCTTTCCTAATGCGGCTGTTCAGACCACACACTGTTCACTGATCCATTAATCTATAAGGAATTTGACTGCCAGGTCAGAAAGACCATGGGACAGGTACGGCTTCACCTGAGTATCAAGACCCAGCTCAAACTCAGGGTCTATAAAGCAATGCACATGGTTCACCTACGAAGCCCAGATCTACAACACCACATCTTGAAGCACTGAGCTCGCTATCACCTGCCAGGCCACTGGAAGGTTTAACAGAGTGCCCAGCTCACCAGCAACAAAGTCCTGCGAGAAGGCCAGGCATCTGGACCCAGAGGGACACCCATTACCAAACAACTGATGTGGCCAACTCAGACAGCAGCCAGACTCGCAAGCTGATAGTGGGTGTAGCAAGCTGGAGCAAGACAATCACAAGTCAGGCCAGCAGAACTAATGCCTTAAGGCGCCTGAAGCCCTGCTTGCTTCTCCAGTTGCAGCCAGTGAGTGCTGCTGGCAAACAGTAGTAACAGCGGCATGTGCCAGCTCAATGTGCCCAGAAAGGAAAAATGTAGCGTCCCTAGATGCAGAAGCTCAGAGCGGGTGGTGCTAACACTGAGAGACTGTTGCCAGCTCCAAACCACCAAGCAGTCACCAAACAACTGCTCTGTACCTTGCTAAGCAGGCATCTCTGGGGTCAGCAGGTTATTAGTGTCTTAAAAGCAAGGTGTGTGTCATCAATGACTATAGGTCCAGACCAGCCATACCCTGTAATTTGTCAATATCATTTTGCTCAGTCATTGCATGTTTTACTCCAGATAATAGTTTTCCAAGTGCTTCTTCCTATTTGCCACGTGTTGTACCAGCTGGAGGGATAAAACCAGCCTCAAGAGGAGTTCCCGTCGTGGCTCAGGGATAAGGAACCTGACTAGTATCCATGAGGACATGGACTCAATCCCTGGCCTTGCTCAGTAGGTTAAGGATCTGGTGTTGCCATGAGCTGCGGTGTAGGTCGCAGACTCGGCTTGGATCTCATGTTGCTGTGGCTGTGGCGTAGGCTAGCAGCTACAGCTCCAATTTGACCCCTAGCCTAGGAACCTCCACTTGCCATAGATGTGGCCCTAAAAAAAGAAAGAAAAAAAAAAAAGAAAACCTGCCTCAAGGGGTTAGCATCTGGTGTGGAGTCAAAAGAAGGTATTCAGATGATATAAGGACACTGCATGTGCCATGAGGAGAAATCACTGCCATGAGAAGACTGAGGTGATTCATTTCATCTGTAGCATCTGGAAAGGCCTTGTGGAAAGGCTGGCCTTATTCACTGAGACTCAAAGGTCAGACAAGGAGGACTTTAGGAAAATCAAGAGGGAGGGATGACTCCTGGGCCAGAGAGGGACTACTGAAGCATCCGAGGCAGAGGAAAGAGAGTCTGCAAGCACATGGGGTGTTTCTGGAAGGGAAGGTGTAAAGGGATAAGAGCATGGAGTAAAATGACAGCTGGGTGGGAGGGGGCAACAGGAAGCAGAGACCAAAGGACAAGTTGGAGTCCCTGGGGCTTGATTCCAAGACAATGCAGGCTGAGCTATAGGACACTGAGAGCTGCAAAAGGACTTGGTCAAAAGTATACAGCTTGTATTTCTGCCCTCAGGCTGCAGGCTTCCATCACCAATGGAGTAGTGATAACCCTGAACTATATTCTCTAACAAATATTTAAACATTTGAAAAAAATAAGTAAACACAATTGAGTAGAATTCAAATAATGTTACATTCACATCTCCTAGCAGGCTTAACAGCATCAAATGTGGAAATTGCCAATTAAGGTCTTAATTTGCCCCCCCAAACTTGCTATTTTTTGGAATACCTCTTATCAGATTTGTATAAAGTATACCATATGTAGAAAGCTATGAACCATTTTTCGGCAAAATGAGTTCTGTTGGTGTCAGATTAATAGCGTCAGTGAACGCCAGACTGGCTGATTAGATAGATCATGACCAATCTTCTCCCAATTGTGGAAATGTGAACTTTAACCTCCAACTCCATGTGTCAGCATTTCTTGCTCTTGCTTTTGACTTGACCTAAGTGCATTCCTCCCAACTAGGAACGTCTCTATGATGATTGTTAAGGTTGAATTCTCACAGGAGAATTACAATGATTTTCCCCATTTTCCCAATGTCTCTCCTGATTTTTCTCATGGTTCAGGATTCATGAAAACATAAATTTCCCAAGAAATATACTGTCAGGAAACCCAAAAATCACAAGGCCTTCAATGAGGAAAGCTCTGGGTCTACCTTATTCATTGCTATGGCCCCAACTGAGTGATTATATTATATTCACTGAAATACTTGCTGAAAAATTAAGTAAATAAATGAACGTGTTCCTCTCTACTTAAATTGGAAATAATTTTTCCCTTCGCTGGAATTCTGGCTTTACTACAACATATTGCTCTGTCTGGTATGTATGTGCATTTTCTTTGGCTTTTCTAGGAGCTTATGAACAAATTGTGAGTAGGGACCCCACAGGCCACCCACATACCCCCTTGGCACCTACCAGAGGGTAGGTACTCATTAACCAAGCAAGTACTGATTAACTATTTGTTGACTACATAATTAAAAAACTCCTTAATAATATCAACATTTAAACTAAACTCTCTTCCCCAAATTTAAATCCTCCATTCTTCCTCCATAATTTATGGTCCCATTTTTGTCCTTTCAGGAAGGGAAAATACAGCCTACTATCTCTCTCTTTCATCATTCTTTTAGAAATAACTTTGCACTATGTTTTCATAATGCACATTTTTTTTCTATTTCTCTGTCCTCCTCCTTAGAAACTTGAACTAAAATCTATAACTAAAGAGAACTACTATCTAAAACTCTTTTGATTTTACTTTCCAGTATAAATTATTATGTAGGTCCAATTTCTTTGCCTTCTTACACTCCCCCATCTCCTTGTGAATGCATGCAGTTTCTCTAGCATTTTTCCCTAAATAAATGTTCAGCTCTCAGACTCCTTTGCCCCTATTAATTCTGTATGGATTTTTTTTTTTTGATTGTATCAAAGCTGATTGAAACCTTTTCTCTCTCTCTCTCTCTCTCTCTCTCTCTCTCTCTCTCTCTCTCTCTCTTTTTTTTTTTTTTTTTTGTCTTTTTAGGGCCACACCTGAGGCATATGGAGGTTCCCCCAGGCTAGGGGTCCAATTGGAACTGTGACTGCTGGCCTACTCCACAGCCACAACAATGCCAGATCCAAGCAGTGTCTGCAACCTCCAACACAGCTCATGGCAACGCAGGATCCTCAACCTACTAAGCGGGGCCAGGAATCAAAGATCAAAGCTGGATCCTCATGTATACTACTCAGATTGGTTTCCGCTGAGCCACGACAGGAACTCCCCAGCATTTCTTCTTAATGTGCCATATAGTTATGTTTTAAAACATTCTATTTATCATCTCTCTCTGTGATAAAATGCATATACAATTAAATTTACATTTTAAATCTCCTGTGATCACAAGCACCTAAGTGCTGAATTTTCAATTTTATATTATTTTTCCAGTAAGTATTGTTATTCAATTGTTCCATATATCATAAATAAGGAAAAAATGACAAATAATTATTAAATATAAAAATACACTTCTCAATAATACAGGTATAGCAGGTTTCTTTTTAATAAATTCAGGTATCTATGACTGAGTATTATCTTTTGTTAGACTAAGAAAGCATGGAGCATCAATTCTATTTGTAGCTGCTGTATTTAAAGATTAGGCACAAGAATGAGGACAGAAGGAGTTCCCCCAGTGGCTCAGTGGAAATGAATCTGACTAGCATCCATGAGGACGCAGGTTCAATCCCTTGGCCCCGCTCAGTGGGTTAAGGATCTGGCATTGCCGTGAGCTGTGGTGTAGATCGAAGATGCAGCTCTGATTTGACATTGCTATGGCTGTGGCATACAGCAGCAGCTACCGCTCTGATTCGACCCTTAGCCTCCTGAACTTCCGTATGCCACAGGTGTGGCCCTAAAAAGACTCACACACAAAAAAAAAAAAGAAAGAAAGAAAAAAGAAAAAGGAAAGAAAGAGAAAGAAAAGCAAAGAAAAGCAAAGCAAAGCAAAGCAAAGCAAAACAAAGAAAAGAAAGAAAGAATTAGGACAGAAAAGCCATGTTATAACAGTGATTTGATTCTCTGAACACCTAAGTTATCAGAAAAATCACAGTAATACCTCATCTTGCATAACATTTAATGATCTACCATCTAACAATGGTAGTGGGTTCTCCTTTAACCTGCTAGAAAGCAGAGTTGAAGCATATCAATCATTAGAGCCACATATCATTAAAGTCATTTGCTTTTACAGTGTCTCAGAAATACAGCAAAAAGGCTTGATGGAGACTTTGCAAAAGACTATCAACTTACACTTTATAGTGTTCTACTTACAGCCACCTTGTTCAGTCCAAATTACTCAGAAAGGGCTGGGAAAATTCCCTTAACAATATAATTCTTTTATAAAATGATTTTTTTCTTTATCCCTCTCTTTAAATGATACTTGTGTCAAAACTTTGGGCTTACAGATTTAGGATTTTGTTTGTGGCAAATGCCCATCATATAGCCTAACCAGTCCTCATTATGAAACCAATTGGCCAAATCACACTTCTTGTGTCAGATCAAATGTATTATGCATCCCCATGATAACTCCGTCACAGACTGCCATACCCTACTTCTAGCACCATGCTGTATTCTTCATGGAAACAGGTACAGACAGGAAGCCCTACTTTGGGTTTATGATGCCTGAATTAAAGCAGGCTTGGCTGACACCAATATATCAAATTATTCCATTGTACGGTGTCTGTCTGTATCCCTGGGGTACAGTAGATTTCTAAGGTATACAAGACATTCCTTCTTTTTTAAAAAATTAAGAAAAAGGCCATGAGAGGGGAGGAGGGAAAAGAGAACCACCTTGACACCTTTCCCACACAGGTGTCTTCTCAGATCCAGATGTACACTGTAGGTAAGTGTCCAGATGCAAAGTGAGGCTCTGGAAACAATTATTTTAAAATTGTGGTACCCATGTACCCTTGAAAAGTCTTCATCTACCCCTAGCAAGACACATAAAATAAACCAACCATGGTTACTGAGATGAGCTGGATGACTCCATCTTTGTGTATGACTAAGTCCACATTTGAAGTAAGACTGAAAGATCTAAACTATCCATACTTTCTAAATAAATTTCCTATCACCCACCAAAGAACTACAATTCATACTAAATAACTTGGAAAACCACTGGAAAGTCTCCTAAGTGTGTCTAACTTAAAGAATGTCAGTTCAACTTTTTATAGGCTTACCTACCTCATCGCACTTACAGTTCTGCAACATAAATATTATAAATAGCAGGCAGAGTGAGAAAAGGTTAAGAAACTGTAGAGCGTGAACAATGAGTCAGCATGATAGGTATCTCAAAATGCCCCTTGCTGCTTAAAACACATTAGGACTTAAATTTTCTGCAAATAAAGACCCGTGGTCATTTATTACTACCTGTAATAATAACAGTGGTTATTTAGAAAAGCAGTTAAATCCTGGCTGTGCAATAAAGGCCATCTGAACATTCAAAAAGAAAAGTTATCAGGCAGAATGATTTATATATCAAATAAACACTTTGGTAGAGCTTTAAATTCCCATGATTTCAAAAGGAGAAAAAGATCACTGTTTTTTGCTTCATTGTTTCACCGAGTTCCAATGATACTCACCGCCTCAGTGTGAACAGGATGCACAGCAAAAAGCAACGCCGTAACAAAAGCTAGCCCACGATTTTTGAAGACAGTTTTGTCACAGGTGTACATCAACACGAGAGTCACTAGGCAGTGTAAAATGACATTTACTGCATGGAAGTAGAATGGGTTCATGCCAGTCAAAAAGATGTTTAACCTATAAAAACAAACACAAACCGAATTAGCTACAAACAGAACAGAAAGCACAAGGACAGCAGAGGAAATGCATCATTTTAAAAGATAAGCTACAGGAGTTTCCGCTATGGCACAATGGGATCAGTGTCTTGGGACCACTGGGATGTTGTGGTTCGGATATGATCCCTGGCCACAGGGCGGCCAAAAATGGAAGTAAAATAAAATAAAATATTAAAAATAAAAATAAATAAATACAAGGTAAGCTATGGTGTTCCCACTGTGGTTCAGCAGGTTAAGAACCCAACATAGTGTACCTGAGGATGTGGGTTCAATGCCTGGGATGGCTCAGTGGGTTAAGGATCCAGTGTTGCCCAGAGCTGCAGTGTAGGTTGCAGATGAAGCTCAGATCTGTGTTGCAGTGGCTGTGGCATAGGCCTGCAGCTGCAGCTCCCATTCAACCCACCCTTAGTCCAGGAACTTCCATTTGCTGCAGAGGCAGCCCTAAAAAATTTTTTTAAATAAATAAAAAATAAAAGATAAGCCATGCAAGTATTTTTAAATGACTCCCAATATTAAGTTACTCTCTATATTTGAGTATACATTTTTGCCCCTGTAAAAATTTTGCTATCTGCAGAAATCATTGCAAATGCACTACAATATTACATTACTTCAGGAAAATCTGTGGCCTCAATGAAAAGACAAGCAAGTAGGCAGGGAACCCCTCACTCTCTGGCTCATGCAAACACCCCATACTCTTCCTTCACTGCCAACTCTTCTGAAGCAGCTAAGGGTTCAGAGGCAAGTCCACAGCACTGTGGATGGGAGCCACTGGAGATGAGAAAGACACCGTAAGACTGGAACAGTGGTCGTGGCTGGGACAAGCCAGGCATGACTCTGTTCTCTCACCCACAGTGCCACCAGGAACCAAATGACCAGATGGTATGCACACGGAATCATAGTGAATTACCACCCCCACATTGGATCTGTAGGGCACCTACACGCTATTACCAGTGGCAGGTGAAATTATATGGATGAGAAAGAGGATAGCATTTCAAAATCTGAATGAAATGTTTTCCCACAAAAATTCCTATAGATCTCACAAACTGAATTCTAGGATGACAGCAAAAAAACTGAAAAGAGAACCATGAAGAGATAGATGGGAAATTTATTGTTCAACATCTTAAGAAATACTTTCCTGAGATAGAAATGCACAATAGAGAGACTTCTGCAGATAGCCTTTAATTTAAGAGCAGGACAGAATGTTCCCAATTGAGTGTATAGGGTTATAGAAAAAATACAATTGTATAGAGTATGGTTTTTTGGGGAGAACATATACACCCTAAATGGTATTGCTATGTGTCTATACTCCAGCCCGTTTTACCAAAACAGTAATCCCACATTTCGATTCTCATGCTCTTGATCTGCTTCTCTTAGAGAAACACCTCCTCTTTGCCAAAAGCCATTGAGAATCTAAACGTCAACTTTAGCAATGGCATATGCATATTCCAAATACTTGGACTGATTCATGCACAGCATTAGCCTACAGAATTTTAAACATCTCAAGCTTTATTTGGACACATGAATCTCAATGTCGTAGTTAGTAATCAACTCTATTTTCATTCCCACTGAAGTCATCATGGTCCCAACGAAGCCTGGGAAAATGAATTCTGTGTGGGATCCAATTCCAGGGCTCCAATGTAAGATTCAGCATGTCTGTGATGGCAGACCCATGAGTCTGCACATAGCAAGAGCCACTGGAAACCAGAAAGCTCAGGATGGTGGAGCTGTGAGGAGGACAAGACCAAGTCCCCATCCTCGGAGAACTCGGGTACAGTTCCGTGAGAGCCCCCCCGCCCCCCAGGTTGATTTTACACTGTTTTCCCCTTCATCAGGCTGAGTTTTCCAGACCAGTTAAGCCATGCATTGAGAAGTCATTTACATCTTGTCAATGAGGGAAAACATCTTTGTGAGGTGAGTGGGTGTCCAATCTGAAAGGTCTCTAGGTTGTCAGCATGTACCAAAGGCTCTAAAAATGAACACACCCTTTGGAGTTCCCACTGTGATGCAGCGGGTTAAGGTTCCAGCATTGTCTGTGAAACAATGCAGGTTCAATCCCAGGCCTGGCACAGTGGGTAAGGATCTAGACCTACACCCCAGCTGTGGTGTAGGTCCCAGCTCTAAGAAAGAAAGAAAGAAAGACGGAAAGAAGGAAGGAAGGAAGGAAAGAAAAAAAGAAAGAAAGAGAAGAAGATTTAAAAAAACGAAAAAACAAAAATTACACATCCTTTGGCCAAAAATTCCACTTCTAGGAATTTTCTGTCAGGAAAAAAAACCAGGAAAGTACTCATACATAGATAGATGATAGATAGATATAAATACAGATATAGATACATATATATATATGAGATTGTGATATTCTAAGAATTATATACATTGGTCTTCATCCCAACTCCTGGTCAGAGATCCTAAAACCTTTCTATTTGCTTAGCGATAAAGATGCTAAGAACATCTTTTGTTTAAATATCTGGTCTCTGCCCCCAAGCTCCTGGCACCTAGAGCCTAAATTCCTTGCAATGTCCTAAGTGATAAAAGTACCAGGAGCACCTTTTGTTCTAATATTCGCTCTGGAACCCCTCAAAATTCCCCAGGGGACAGGCGTGTCCCTTGTTCCAATGAGGTGACTCTTACTGGGCTCCTGAATAGCTTCAGATGGGAGCCAGTCCCTGGAAAGACCACAAAGACCACAGGTGATGAGAAGCTTGGAAATTTCAGGCCCACCCCCATTCCTGGGGAGGTGTGAGGTGAGGGAGACTGAGTTCATAATCAACCATACCTCTGAGAAGCTTCCATAAAACCCCCTGAACTATGGGGTTCAGAGAGCTTCCAGTTTTGTGATGCAGCCAAGTCCTCGGGGACACAAGCTCCTGCTCTCAGGACCCTCCAGACCTTGCCCTGTGCATCTCTTCATCTGGCTGTTTATCTGTAGCCTTCATCAAACCCTTCACAATAAAATAAACTGGTAAGCATAAGCATTCCCTGACTTCTATGAGCCATTAGAGCAAATGATTAAACCTGAGGAGGGGGTCATGGGAACCCCCAACTAGTAGCCCGGTCAGACATGAACGTGGGGGCCTAAGGACCCAGTGATTTCGACTGGCCTCTGAAGTGGGGGTGGTCCTACAGAACTAAGCCCTTGACCTGGAGTATCTGAAGCCAACTCCAGGTAGAGAATGTCAGAACTGAATTGAATTCTAGGGCACCCAGCAGGTGTCGGAGAATTGTTCGGTGTGGGAGTAAACCCACACATCTGGTGTCAGAAGTGTGTGAGCATGAGTAGAGGCAGAAAAAGGAATGTACCTACCAATGTACAAAGACACATCTCACTGTGTGAGTTATAAAAACGGCAATAAAGAGAAAGCACAACATCTATTAAGCCAAAACTCTCATGTATTTGACTCTTCCCATAGATAAATAATAGCACTGTTTTTAAAAAGAAGATAAAAGACCTGCTACTTTTTCTCTGAAGCAAGTATTTAAGTGTCACATTCTCTTACAAGAGACCTGCTATTTTTCCAATGTATTTGTTATGCAACCATCTGAAAAGTAAAAGCATCATTAAAGATGATGCTATTACTCTATTACCACAATTTTATGAGGTACTTAACATACTTTACTTTCCCCTTCCAAAACGTTATGTAAAAGTAGGCATGAGTCACCTTTCTGGCCCATATGTATCCTATCTGAAAATGTGCAGATGTTACCCACATAGCTTATTTCTGGAAACTGGTTAGGACAGAGTGTTTGGTATTTTAAGTGAATTCCATAAGATTCCAAAATACAAAAGTAAGTTGCTGGATGGGAATCACTGTAGTGATAAGGTAACAGTGTGAAAGCCCCTCACATGGCACTTGAAACTTCTGACTCCAAGCTTTGAGAAATTACCGAAAACCTAGAACAGGAGAGTTTCCCAAATGTCTATAAAGATGGAATATGAACTCTCCAAACCATAAATAATTTAAGATGAAATGATGATGATTTTAGAATGTATTCTCTTTGTGATCTCTG
Source organism: Sus scrofa (assembly GCF_054392235.1). Lineage (NCBI taxonomy): Eukaryota > Metazoa > Chordata > Mammalia > Artiodactyla > Suidae > Sus > Sus scrofa. Next base: position 50,746,423 of record NC_139387.1, on the reverse strand, counting down.
GGAAAAGAATCTGGGAACTCATACGGGCTCCAAAAAGGGAACTGGGGGGTTCCTGTTGTGGCTTAGTGGGTTAAGAACCCAACTAGTATCCAGAGCTTGATCCCTGGCCCCTGTCAGTGGGTTAAGGATTCAGCATTGCTGCAAGCTACAGGATAGATCGCAGATGCAGCTTGGATCTTGTGTGGCCGGCAGCTGCAACTCCAATTTCCCCCCTAGCCCAGGAACTTCCATATTCTGCAAGTGTGGCCCTAAAAAGAAAAAAAAAAAAAAAAAAGTGATGGGCGTTAGCTCGTTAACCTCACATGTTCATAAGAGAAGGGACGTGACAGGTGTATTAGATCTTTATTTATCAGGCATTAATCAGAATCTCTCAGAATCGCCTTGCATACAAGATAGAATAAGATAGATTTGCACAAACCAAAGAGTGGTGAATAATAAATCAATGTCTTCTCAGATGGAGAACCCCCAGTGTATGTCACAGGATTCTGATATTATCTCTGGTCTACCCATTACTTTTATCAAAGACTTAAATGATTCTCTGGTTTTCCATGAGCCAAGTCTTTAGAAGGCCTGCAAGGCCTGCATCAGGGAAGAAGATTTACTTTATGGGAAGACTGGCTGAGCTTCACAAAGAGTTTAAATGCCTAATTGTGTGTTTGTTAATTCCAACAGGATTAGACAGAAAATGGGTAAGAGTAAAGACCCACACTTGGACATAAAAGAGAACACAAGACTTGCAAGCCAGATTAAAACTCTGCAGATTAAAACTCTCAGGTACTGTCCAAGGCCTGTTAGTTAACCTAGAGTTACAGCATCCTGGCTATTCAAACAGACCAAACCATCAACACAGATAGTCAGGGAACTGTGGAAGTCACTCTGTTTCATTTCAATTCACTCCAACAAATATTTATTGAGCATCAACTAGATGCCAGGTATAATGTCAGGCCCAGAGATACAAAGAAAAGGCATGGCATCTGCTACTAAAGAGTTAACAGTATAGTAGGAGAAAGAGAGAGATAATTAACAGTCAGTGAGAGAATTCTAGCAGTAGGAGAACCTACCAGGTGCAGAGATATGGAAGAAGGAGGTGTTCTACCTGCAGGTGGGAGGGGTTAGGTGGGTGGTGGTGTTGGGGGCAGCAGCCCCTTGGGATGCTACTTAAATGCTGGAGTATCTTCACAGGACAGCTCCAGGATGCTGGGGGCTGGGGGTCTCAAAGTGATGTCTCAGGAAGTGGGGACACTCAACCTGGAGAAAGAGGACAGACAGAAATGATGCCAAGTTCTCCAGGGAGAAAGATCTTGGGCATATTTATGGCTAGATCCCCAGGGTCTAGGACAGTGCCTGGTTCATACTGGTCATACAATGTAACCAGTGATTTCATATAAAAATGTCCAGCTTATTTTCAAATATCAGAAGACCGGGCAACTCTCCAGGCCCCCATGGCTGCATAGAAATACCTGGGTACTCACTTAGATGGCAAAAGTACTCCCAATTTGCCACCCAGTCTGCCAATGGCTGGGAGGAAGACTTCAGCTCAAAGAAAGATGTAATAGTTAAGACTAGAATCAGTGTTAGGATATCCAGAAATGTCCATGCAGAAGCATGATAAGAGCCTACCTTAAAAACCATCTAGAAGGAAGAGTTCCTCAGGTTCCACGTCAGCTGGAAGACACTTTCATTAGAGCACGGAGACAGTTTTTTAAAACACTTTTACTATATTTCTCAAATGCTTTGAGCATTTTCTTCAAACATCATAAGAATTAATTTTTTATTATTGTATGCATCTCACTTCACACACAGTAGATACTCACACTATTGTATATGGAATGCATGATCAACGGGAATCTGCTGTATATAGATAGCACAGGGATCTCTACCCAATATTTTGTGATAACCTATATGGCAAAAGAATCTGAAAAAGAATGGATATGTATATACATATAACTGAATCACTTTGTCGTACAGCAGAAATTATCACAACATCGCAAGTCAACTATACTTCAGTAAAACTTTAAGACAGTTTACTGAATGAACAAATAAGGTCATTAACATTAAACTGGAAGGTGAAAAGGATCATCCTTTCCTTTCTACTCAAAGAATCTCAAATTTCGATTTAGCCTTCCTTTCTCATTTAAAGAGAGGCCAAGCAACAAGAAATAAAACAATGGTTTTTTCTAAAGTAATCTTACTTGTCACGTCTGACTGGCTGAAAGCCTTCCAGACTTTGGCAAATTGAATGAACTCCATGGCCTCCTTGTAAAACTGCCCAGAAAGGTGGGGCCACACTGAGCTCACAGCAATTGGAGGGCACCGTTCCCAGGAAAAGTTACAAGATCACACAGTTTGGTACCAAGTAATCACAAGAGGAGAGGTGGAGAAGGGAGAAGAAAGAGCCACTGGCTGCCCCACCCTCACCCCCACCCCAGCAACTCATTCTTTCACAACCCAGAGCTCTAGATGAAGCCCATTGATCTCTGCTAAATTTCCTCTTTGAAAGATACCTCTAGTTTAGGGAAAAAATAGAAACAGACTGTAGGAGTTCCCAATGTGGTACATGGGTTAAGAACCTGACTGCAGCAGCTTGGGTCACTGTGGAGACAAGGGTTCAATCCCAGGCACAGTGGGTTAAAAGATCCAGCATTGCAAGTTCCCATCGTGGCTCAGCAGAAATGTATCTGACTAGTATCCATGAGGATGTGGGTTTGATCCCTGGTCTCACTCAGCGGGGTTAAGTATCCAGCATGGGCGTGAGCTGTGGTGTAGGTCACAGACGCGGCTTGGATCTGGCATTGCTGTGGCTGTGGCATAGGCCAGCAGCTATAGCTCCAATGTGACCCCTAGCCTAGGAACTTCCGCATGCTGTGGGTGTGGCCCTAAAAATGCAAAAGATTCAGCATTGCTGCAGCTGCAGCACAGGTTGAAACTGCAGCTCAAATTCAATCCCTGGTCTGGGAACTTCCATAAGCCATGGGTGTGGCCAAAGAAAGAAAGAAAAAAAGGGAGAAAGAAAGAAACAAAATAGACTGTATCTATACCCAGACTGTATCTCTAGAAGAGACTTCTACTAGGGAATATACTAGGGTCTCCTCAAGGGGACCCCAACTCCACTTCAGTCAGACCACCAGGCCTCAATGACTTGGCAGGATTCAGGAAACTGCATGAGAGGTTGGACCCTCCACTGTGGTGACTCAAGTCTGGTGTTTGGCACTGAAGCTGGAATTTTCCCAGTATACAGATTAAGTAACATCTAAGTGGGCTGCCCCTCAACTTCATGCCTAGGGACAATGACATTAATTAGCCACCGACACTGATTCCTTGGGCCAAAACATTCTGATTATCACTGCATCCCTGGCCTGTCACGGTAAATGTTCTTACCTAGTCTTTAGCAGCTACATACACTGCACCACTTGGTCCCTAGAAGCCATCAGCCCTGCCACTTAGCCCCCAGAACTCCAGGATCCCCTCACACCCTCTGAAGTGGGAAAGCCCACCTCAGTGGCACCATCTCCAACATCATACCTGGCCTACAGGAAAGAGCTGATGCAGAGCTTCTCCACCTTGAAGGTGCTCCCTCGCTAACGTATGTAACGTACCAGCAAAGGGCAAAGAGTGGGTGGGAGGTGTGCACACGGCATGTGATAAATACACCCCAACATGCCTATCTCAATGAGCCTCTGGATTCCTTTCTCTATTATGCCAGGGAGATTTGGGCATCTCAATCTCATCACAGACTCCCATGGAGTGCCCGTGGTTCCCAGGATTATAAATCACCACCACTATGCTCCTTACAACTGCTGATTCCCCAATCCCATCCCATCATATTCTAAGCCAGTCGATCTGTAATGGGGTTCAGGGATCAGCCCTAAGTAACCCAACGATTTAAGACAGGTGATACTTGGGGCAATGACCCTTAGGTCTCCAAGCTTAAGGGAAGGATGCCTATGGTTGCCATGCTTACCAGAAAAATCCAGTTTTCTCGGCACTAGTACCACATAAATTCCTTTCCAGTCAGAACTGTAAACCAGGGAAAAGAAAAACTTAAATGTTCCCCTCATCTTCTGTTTCCAGAATCTCCCAATGATGGGTTCTCGCAAGACCTTCCTGGTGACTTTCCACAGCCCAAACCTAAACCTACTGTATATTCTCCTGTCTTCCTCTAGCACCCTTCATTTTTCTTCTTCTCATCTCCTGCCTTCCTTACAGCTCTCAAATGCTTGTAAGTGGTTTCCCTTCATTTTTCTTCTTCTCATCTCCTGCCTTCCTTACAGCTCTCAAATGCTTGTAAGTGGTTTCCACCGTCTTCTTAGATCATGCAACCAATAAACAACAACATCTGGTTCTTCTCATTTTTTCTCTAAGGCGAGTCCCTCTGGCCCTTAATCATTCTCATTGTTCTTCTTCTGCATTCCCTCCAGTACCAGGAAAAAATCAGAAAATCATCAGCATTTCAAGTATCTAAAGAACCGAAGGATGTGATTCGCAGACACCAATGCAAACAATAGAGCAGAGGGGAGACCCAGTGCCCTGAGGCAAAAACAAAACAATTTGGCTCTGAGGAAGCTGTTGGGAGGCACCAGGCAATGGGGAGCTGGTGAGGAGCCCAAGCCCCCTGCAAGGGGCAGTATAGTCCCTACTGTCACATAAGCACTCAGAATAGCAACTGCACTAAACAAAGGGTGAGGAGACTAAGGGCAGGATGGTCAGTGACCACAGCCAGAAGGAAGCAAGTCCTGGGACAAAAATCTTCCAAAAGTGAGTCAGCAAATAATAAAAATTAACAGATCAACACCAAATATAATACAGTTTGTTATAATTATACATGACCTGCCAATTTTTAGCCAATGTTTCTTTTATTTTCTTTCTTTCCAAAGTATTTATGTTTGGTGGGATTCCTGGATGCAATGTTACTTGGACACCAACTACCTGACAAAGTCCCACACAAGACTCCCCTCCCTTCAGACACTGGCTTCAAGTTCAATGGTCCCCCAAACACCTGCACCTCTGATCAACTGGCCACAAAATGGGGGTTTCCACAACTCCTTCAGATTTGATCATCTGTAATAATGACTCACAGAACTCAGGGAAATCTGATACTTAGGATTACAGTTTTATTATCAAAAATAGGAACCAAAATGAGTCAAAAGAAAAGACCCAAAGACCCAGGTGTGAACAGGTCCAAAACACCAACCTTTGGTGTCTTCAAGACAAATAACCCTCTTGGCACACTGACATAAATTTACCAACCAGGGAGGCGCACTCAAGCCTCCGTGTCAAGTTTAACTGGGGCTTCATTAGGTAAGCTAATTGATTCCATCACTGGTCATCTCCAGGCCCCTTTCCCTTTCCAGAGGCTGGAAGGTAGGGCTGATATTATAATTGCAGAACCAACCCAAACTGGCCCAATGCTGTCTAGCAAGATACTGAGTTGTTGCTGAAAGACAACAGAACAAAAACCTCAAGTCATGCATTAAAAGCATGTGCAGAGGAGAAAACATTGACTTCAAATAACATGGGGAACCAGTTGCTCTCCCTTCAGCCCTACCCTCCACGTAGAACTAAAGGACAGGGACATGACCAGAACCTGAACGAGAAACCCCTTCAGAAGCTAAGGGTCTGGGAGTTCCCGTCGTGGCTCAGCGGGTAAGGAACCCAACTAGTATCCATAAAGATGTAGATTTGATCCCAAGCCTTGCCCTGTGGGTTAAAGGATCCCGGCACCGCATGAGCTGTGGCACAGGTCACAGATATAGCTCTGATGCCGTGTTACTGTGGCTGTGGTATAGGTTGGAAACTGCAGCTCTAATTCAACCCCTAGCCTGGGAACTTCCATGTACCCAGAGCACGAACCTAAAAAGAAAAAAGAAAAGAAAAGAAGAAGTTAAGAGTCTGTTGTCTGGGAAGACATGGTGCCAAAGTCCTTTCACCACACCTTAGCTTAATCAAGTCCCAAAGGCTTCTGTCAAACCTGCCTGCCAGCACTTCTGCATATCAACCCTCTTCCCCTAACTCAGAAAAGCTGGACCAAACTGCAACAAATTCCAGATCATGGGACAGACTTAAACCCCGCCTCCTGTCCCCTTGCTGGTTGCCCTCACAATAAAGTTCCTATCTCAAAAGCTGGAGCCATAGTATGGTTACCAGTAAGCCTGGCTTGGTATCACCTGGCTCAAAGTCCCAAAGGTTTAATCACATGATAGTTCTTTCCAGCAGGGCTGGCTCCGTTCTGAAACTGGAGGCCCACCACAAATCACCTCCTCCTTAGCATAAACTCAGGTGCAGTCCCAGGAACCCCCTATGAACAACAGAGTCCCTCCTAACCCTTGGGAAACCCTAAGGATCTAGAAGCTTCCTCCCAGGAAGACGGGGCCAAGACCAGATAAACTGGCTACTGCAGAGAAGTTGGGGAGAGCAGGTCACAGGCATCATAGCCCCCTTGAGAAAGTCTGTGCTGGTCCTCGTACGCCATTTAATCCAACTGGAAATGAGATTTCATGCCTACCTCGTTGACAGGGGAAAAAAAACCACCCTTCCTCACCAAAGGCAAGACACTGGCAGGAGGAACTCTGGTCCTTTGAGACCAGAGGGTGTGGAGAGAACTCTGAGTAATTCTGGGGTTCGCCTCTGAAGGTGCAGTTGCTGTATCCAGCCTTAAAGGTTACAGCAAGCAGCCTCCAAATGCTATACCTCAATATGCCACACAAGAAGCACATGACTCAAGATCTCCTTCTCTACAGAGAGTCACAGACTCAGGAGGTTACAACAGAGCCACAGCTTCCCCCTTCAGGGTCAAAGGTGTCCCTTCACCTCCCAGGAAGCAGGACCCACTGGAACACTGGAAAGACCTGTGTGTGTCCAGCAAATTCCTTGCCTGCTTGCACTTTTCTTTTTGCTAGAGAAAGAGGAAAGGTAAATAAGCCAAGAAATAAGTCCAGTAGACTTTCCCCTCTACGTTATAAGGGTGTAGCCCTACATAGTATTTACCAGGAGAAAGTGAGCATTTAGAACCAAGACGGTGCACTCATATTGTTCATTCACTCTTCAAATAATAATTTATTGAGCCCCTACTCTGAATGCCAGGCACTGTCCTAGGAACTAAAGATACACCACATAGAGCTTACACAGTAGTGAGAGGAGATAAAAAGTAACAATAAATGTATGATGACATAGAACAATGAGGGCTACCAAGGCTAAAGGGGTAAGAGAACAGGACAGTGGGATGAAACACAGAGGAGCACCTGCTATTTTAGATTGGGTGGCAGGGAAGGAACCTGCAATGAAGTGACATTTGAGCAGAGAATGAAGCTGGTGAGTGAGGAAGCAATGCACAGATATGGAGGAGAGCATTCCAGAAGAAGACACAGGTGTGAAGGCCCTTGGCAGCTGCAGATTTGGCCTACAGAAGGAATACAGACTCTAGAATAATAAGGTAGAGAGAAAGAGGTGGAGATTGACAGACACAAGATTAGAGTCAGATCAAACAGGGCCTCCTGGAACAGAAACCATCTACCACTTGGAAAAGGAACACTGCCATTAAAGAGGCATGCTCAAGTATTCCTCATCCCCCTTTTTAGGGGAGTGATTATATATTCGATGTTAGAAAGAATATGAATGTGGTGCCAAAGGAAGACAGAAAAGACATTGCTGACTAAAAAAAAAGAGAGACAGAGAGACAGACTCTTCAGATGTTTTCTAGGAGTTCCCATTGTGGCTCAGTGGGTCAAGAACACAAAAGTGTCCGTGAAGATGTGGGTTCGTTCCCTAACCTTGTTTAGTGGGTTAAGGATCTGGCTTTGCCTCAAAATATAGCATAGGTCACAGATTTGGCTCAGATCTGGTGTTGCCATGGTTGTAGCAGGTATTACCATGGCCAATTCATGCCCTAAGCCGGGAACTTTCATATGCTGCAGGTGCAGCCATAAAAAGAAAAAAAAATATATATATATATATATGTTTTCTAAAGGCCTTCACTGAATTCGAGGAACTCACCTATTAAAACCCTCATAATTTCACATACACATTCTGCTCACTTACCATCCCATCCATACCACCAGACTATAGCCTAAAGCCTATCTTACGTCTCAAGTATATCCTAACAGGCAAGAATCATAACCTCCTCTTCTTGGGGTTTCTAAGATAACCTTAGCTTGGCATGAAATTTTCAAAGGCAGTTTTTTGGGTTGTTTTTGTTTTTGTTTTTCATTTTTCTCTATAAAATCTTTATTGCCTCCAATCACACTTTTCCTTAGCTATATACATCAGTGAACATCCTAGACAATCTAGTCAAACATCCTAAACAATCTTCACCTGTCTCCTATCACAGACTCAGGAAACAGAATTAGCCATTTGTAGCAATAAACTATCTCGAAATGAATGCCCACAGTGGTCAAATCAAAAGGAACAGAACCAAAAGGAACATACCACCATTTCTTTTAGGTCTGGGTACAGGGGCTAGAGCTGATTCTCATGGTTGGCATATAATTTGTGACTCAAAGATGCAAACTGCTGCAAAAAACTCTCAAGAGCCAAACATTAAAATGCTGTAAATCCTAACAGCTGCACATATTAAGATATTCTATTTTTTAACTCTGACATTTTAAACCACCCACTCTTATGGTTTATATTACAATCAGAAGCCTTCCATAAAGTAAAACTTTACAGCAAGCTTGTAGAATACTATGATCTAATAGCCTAAACATGGAAAGAGAATCAAGGTCCTTTAATTTGCCTTAGTTTCCCCATCCTTAACATGGAAAAACCTTTTGTTCTTTCCTGTTGCAGGAAGCTTCTACTTGCTTCCTGATATAGAATGGCACTGCTAACAATCCACAAGGAGCTTCTTCTCAAGAGAAAGGGGGAAGGGAGGATTTAAGGTTTAGCAAACTAAGCACCTTTTAAACCAATATGGGCCCCCTGTCGAGGTGGGGGTTATGGACGTTCCGGCTTTGGTTCCACGTCAATTCAGTGTCTACAAAGTGACAATGTATTTCTCTTGAATCCAGAGTTAAAAACAAGTCATGGCCAGTGAAGGATAAAGAAGCCAAATAAAAAAGGTTACTGCCGCAGATTAAGTTTTCACAGATGTTTTGATTCTGCCCTACAATGGTCCAGAAATAACTCCTGTGTGCCCTTGGAAATGAACATAAGAAAAGACTTGAATAGAAGATTTGACTAGAGACAAAAATTCATTAGAATTGTAAATTCACTCCAAGCAACACAAAGAACTGACCACTTGTATCAGTTAAAGTTTGACCAGAGAAGCAGAACCGGCAGGAATGATACTGCAGAAGGAATTTGCTAAGGGATCTGACCTTTCACAATCCTTGGAACTGGTTAAATAGCTTATGCAAGGCTGCTGCTACTGTGTCTACAACAGAAGTCAAAGGCCAGTAGGGCAGGCATTCCAGAAGGAAGGATGGACCTGAAGCAGTGGAAAGGAAGGAGGGGCAGGAACCCACAAAGACTAACTAGATTATATCTCTTTCTTGCAGCCTCCAACTTCAATGACGGGAATGGCTGGCGGTCTTTTCCACAGAGCTGCGCACATACCTATACCATGACTCCAAGTAGCTAACAGAGATCTGGAGAATTCTGGAGGAGCTGAAGAATTAGCTGCTGTTGCACACCAGCAGCAGGTTAGTTAGCAAGTGTGTGACAACCAGCATGAACTGCTACAGCACCAAATCCTATATCCACCTTCTGAGTGGGAACAGAGCTGAAAAGAAGCAGGATCCCAGGCCTTCCCAGTACAGACCCCCGCTACTCCTCCTGACCCACTGCCCGCCCCGACCTCCGTCATGTCCTCGTCCTGTTTTCTATCTGTAGGAAAACTTTAGTCAAAGAATAAATTTAATCAGAAAAGTGAGAAAATGCAGAAGCAAAGCAAAACAGTCAAGCAAAACCAAATAATAATAGTTTAGCCATTGAACAAAGGTGAAAACTTCTAGTTTATCCTCAAGGGTTATAGACAATATTCTGAGCCATATCCTTTAAGCTATTTTGCAAATTATGAAACCCCTACTTATGAAACCCCTTATGAAACCCCTACTTATGAAACCCCTACTTAGGTAGTCAGTGTAGGAGCATGGGCTTCTTCAATGCATTATTTGATATAGCCATTGATTAACATTTGTGGCTTAAGGGCTCCAGGGAGTAACATCCCCAGAGGCCTTGTTTACTATAGGGAGTGTACCTACGCCCAGATGGACATTAATCTCTAAGCCCCTGTGACTCAGTTTACAGGATGAAAAGGACAAAGAAACTATGAGACTTATAGGACATTTCCACCCCTAGAGCCCTATTGGACAAGGACTGAAATGGGTAACTGAATAAGGCCAAAGGGAGAAGACCACACCTCTCTGGATGTTGGTACCCACCCCCATCTTTAAGGGATTAAAAACCCCTATAGGACAATAGAGAAGTGAGGGCTCTTCTCCTCCCTCCCAGTAGCCCTGGGAGCTATCTGCTTTTCTTCAATAAAATACTTTGCTTGCTTGCTGCCTGTGTGTTCACAGAGTTCATTCTTCCACCACGTGAACAAAAACCCAGATTTGGGTACCATCTTTCCGGCATCACTACCAGGTGGACAAGTGAACTATGTGATGACCAGACTGTAGCCATGACATAGCTGCCACATTTTGAGAACTGGCCATAAGGAAATGGGAACAAACCAACCTGGAACTGATGATTAACTGTACTTAACACAATCAAGACAACACTGATCAGACCACTGCATGACCAATTTCAAGATGCCAGTCAGAGCTGACTGTGCTCTGCAGGTAGCCCCCTCTCTCTGCATATAAATCTCTCCCACTGACTGTCAGCAGAGAGTCAGCCTTTGGACATGAGTCCCCCTTCTCCCCTCACTCTGAAATAAAGCAAACTTCCCTTTCCACTAACCTTGCCTGACTAGTATTGGCTTTTGAGTGGTGAGCAGCCAGACTCTGCTTTCATTAACATGGCCACTTTACTTTCACTTTCCAGACTTCAAAATTCCTCCTTTCCAACTCCAGCCCAGGACAATATAAGAAAGGAATTTCCAAGAAGCAGTTCCAATTTAGCTAAACTGACATAGTGCAAAGCCACTGCATCTTGGTAAGCTGCTTTCAATTTCCATTGTGTCCAGCCTGCCAAACTGGTAAAAGCGGACAAACTAATAATCCATTTCCTCATTTCAATTTCTGCCCATTTCTTATTTGAGAAAAGCTGTGTTTAGTATCTTTCTATACAAGCACGTACCTTTATAGTAACAAGCATTACACAGCTTTATTACTTTATTACTTTTTTTATTGTTTATACTTAAGGGGATTTCTAGCTGTCTATATTTATGACATCCATTAATTAAATAAAGGATAATAAACTACTTTTAATAAAAGTATCAGTTTGAGTTTTTCACCAGAAAAGATTCTGTGAAGAAGATGAAAAGACAGGCAATAGAATATAAGGGCATTATTTACCAATCAAATATCTGACAAAGGATTTATATATAGAATATAAATAGAAATCACAAAATTCAACATTAGAAAAAGATCCACTTAGAAAAATCAAGAAAAATATGAGATAAATTTTTTTGGCCACACCCTATATTGTACGGATGTTCTAGGCCAGGGGTCAGATCCGAGCTGCAGCTGCAACCTGAGCCACTGCAGTCAGATTCTTAACCCACTGTGCTATGGTAAGAACTACTGAAGAGATATTCTAATAAAAAGGATATACAGTAGAAGGTAAATAGACATATGAAAAAATGTTTAACACCATCAGCCATTAGAGAAATTCCAGTTAAAACCACAATAAGATGTCACTACACACCTATCAGAATGCCTACAACAACAACAACAAAAAAACAGTGACAATATCAAATCTGGTGAGGAAGTAGAGAAACTGGATTATACACACACTGCCGATGGGATGGGCTGGGATGGAAAATGGTCTGTCAGTTTCTTAAAAAACTAAATGTGCAGGAATTCCCATCATGGTTCAGTGGTTTAAAAAAACTGACTAGTATCCATGAGAATGTGTGTTTAATCCCTAGCCTTGCTCAGTGGGTTAAGGATCCAGCATCACTGTGAGCTATGGTGTAGGCTGCAGACATAGCTCAGAAACCACGTTGCGTGGCTGTGGCATAGGTAAGCAGCTGTAGTTCTGATTCGACCCCTAGCCTGGGAACTTCCATATGCCACATGTGCAGCCCTAAAAAAAAAAAAAAAAAAGCACTAAAATGCAAATACCATATGACACAGCAGTTGTACTCCTGAGCATTTACTCAGGGAAATAAAAACTTACGTTCACATAAAAACCTGTAAATGAATGATTGTAGCAGCTTTATTTGTAATAGCCAAAAACTGCAAAGCCAGATGTCCTTTAACATGTGAATGACTAAACAAACTGTGATACATCCATACGATGGAATATTACTCAGGAAATAAAAAGGAAAAATCTATTGATACATGCAGCAATCTGAATAAACTCCAAAGAATTATCCTCAGTGCAAAAAACCTTAATGATTACATACTATATGGTTCCAAACATAACATTCTTGAACTGACAAAATTATAGAGATGGAGAACATATCAGTGTCTATACTTTTGACAGGAAAACATGAAGGATCTTTGTGAAAGAACTATCCTATAACTTGACTGTGACGGTAGTCTCAAAAATCTTCACATGTGGTAAAACTGCATAGAACTAGATATATACTTAACAAAAATAAAAATTAAAAGATTGTATGTAAAACTGGTGAAATCTGAATAAAAACTGTGTATTCTATCAATGCCAACTTTGTGATTGTGCACTATAGTTATGCAAAATGTTACCACTGGGGAAAAATGGATAAAGGATATGAAGGACTTCTATAGTATTACTTATAAGTGCATGGGAATGTACAATTATCTCAAAATTAAAAGAGTTTTTTAGAAAATGCGTTTGCAAAGCCAGAGGAAGACACTGCAAGAAACAAAAAGTAAAGGCCAATTTCACTGATGAAGACAGATACAAAAATCCAAAACAAAATATTGGCAAACCAAATTCAACAGCACATTAAAAAAAAAATCAAGTGGGTTTTATCACTGGGATGCAGAGATGGTTCAACACACAAAAATCAATTAATGTGATACACCACATTAACAAAATGAATGAAAAAAGTCACATAATCATCATAAATAGATCCAAAAAATCTGATTAAAATTCAACAATTCAAATCCTCTCAACAAGCTAGGTTTATAGGGAATTTACCTCAACATAACAAAGGATATTTATGAATAGCCCACAGCTAACATCATACTCAACAGTGAAAAAACTTCTTCTAAGATTAGGAACAAGGCAAGAATGGCCACTCTACTCATTTCTGTTCAGCATAGGTAGAGCTATTAGGCAAGAATAAGAGATAAAAGGCATCTAAATCAGAAAAGTAGAAGCAAAAATTATCTCCGTTTACAGAAGATATGATCTTATCTGTAGAAAACTCTAAAGACACCACCAAAAATCTATCAGAACTAATACAAAATCAGTAAAATTGTAGCATACAAAAATTAACATACAAAAATAAGCTGAATTTATATCCACTAATAATGAACTAAGATGAAGAAAACAATCCATTTACCCTAGCATCCAAAACAATAAAATACTTAAGAATAAACAATCAGGAGTTCCTGTTGTGGCTCAGTGGTTAACAAATCTGACTAGGAACCATGAGGTTGCGGGTTCGATCCCTGGCCTTGCTCAGTGGGTTAAGGATCTGGCGTTGCTGTGAGCTGTGGTGTAGGTCGAAGATGTGGCTCGGATTCTGTGTTGCTGTGGCTCTGGCGAAGGCCGGCAGCTACAGCTCCAATTAGACACCTAGTCTGGGAACCTCCACATGCCACAGGTGCAACCCTAGAAAAATACAAAAAAAAAAAAAGAATAAACAATCAAAGAGAAGAAAAACTTACATACTTAAAACTACAAATCGTTGATGAAAGAAATTAAAGAAGACACAAATAAATGGAAAGACATCCCATCTTTGTGAATGGGAAGAATTAACATTGTTAAAATGTCTGTACCATGCAAAGCCACCTATACATTCAATATAATCCCTATCAAAATCCCAAGGCATTTTTTACAGACAAGAAAAAAATCATAAAAATAAATCATAAACATAAAAATCATAAATTTCATACTGAACCACAAAAGATCCTGAATATACAAAACAATCCCAATCAAGAACAAAGCTAGAGGCATCACACTTCCTGATTTCAAAATATATTCTAATATTGCAGCAGTTAGAATAGTACTGGCACAAAAAGAGGTATATAGACCAATGGATATGAACAAAGAAATAAACTCACGTATACGGTCAAATGCTCTTTGACAAGGGTTCTAAAAATACGCAATGGAAAAGGAAAGTTTCTTCAATAAACGGTATTGGGAAAACTGGTTATCCACATGCTAAAGAATGAAATTGGGCCCTTATCTCACAACACACACAAAATTCAATTCAAAAATGTATTAGAAAATTTAAATGTAAGAGCTGAAACTATAAAACTCCTAGAAGAAGAGTTCCCGTCATGGCTCAGTGGTTAACGAATCCAACTAGGAACCATGAGGTTTTGGGTTCAATTCCTCATCTTGCTCAGTGGGTCAGGGATCTGGCATTGCCATGAGCTGTGGTGTAAGTCACAGACACGGCACGGATCTGGCTTTGATGTGGCTCTGGCATAGGCTGGCAGCTACAGCTCCGATTAGACCCCAAGCCCAGGAATCTCCATATGCTGCAGGTTTGGCCCTAGAAAAGACAAAAAAAAAAAAAAGACAAAAATAAATAAATAAATAAGACTCCTAGAAAAAACTTCATGATATTAGGTTCAGCGTTTTTTAGCTATGATACCAAAAGTAAAGGCAGTAAAAGCAAAATTAGACAAATGGGACTATTTATCAAACTAAAAAGCCTTTGCACCACAAAGGAAACAAATTAACAAGAGCGAAAAGGCAGCCTACAGCCTGCAAACCAAATATCTGGTATGTTACTAATATCTAAATTATATAAGGAATTCCCACAACTTAAAGCAAATCAAAATCGCAATGAACTATCACCTCCCTCCTATTAAGCTGGCATGGATGTGAAGAATTTGGAACCTTTGTAGATATTGGTAGATATGATGCAACTACTATGGAAAACAGGATAGAAATTCCTGGAAAATTAAAAGTAGGGAGTTCCCACCATGGCTCAGTGGTAAGGAACCTGACTAGTACTCATGAGGATGTGGATTCAATCCCTGGCCTTGCTTAGTGGGTTAAGGATCTGTGTTGCCATGAGCTGCGGTGCAGGTCTCAGATGCGGCTGGGATCCCAGCATTGCTATGGCTGTGGCGTAGGCCGACAACTACAGCTCCAATTCGACCCCTAGCCTGGGAATTTCCATACGTTGTGGGTGCAGCCCTAAAAAGACCCTCCCCAAAAAATTAAAAGTACAATCACCATATGATCCAGCAATCCTACCTCTGGGTATATACCCAAAAGAATTAAAATCTGGATCTTGAAATGATACCTGTGCTCCCATGTTCTCTGCAGCATAATTCAAAATAACCAAGATATAAAAACAACCTAAACATTCCTCCTCAGATGAATGGATAAAGAAAAATGATATAAACACATGACGTAATATTATTCAGCCTTAAGTAGGAGGAAGTCCTGCAATGGGCAACAACAGAAAAGAACCTGGAGGGCATTATGCTAAGTGAAAAAAGCCAGTCACAGAAGTCCATTTACATGAGGTATTTAAAACAAACTCACAGAAACAGAGAGCGAAATGGTGGTTGCTAAGAGCAGCATGAGGGAAGAAGGGTACCCACAGTTACTGTTCAACAGGTATTCCGTCTCAAGAGGAATAAGTGCTAGAATAAGTGCTAGAAGCTGCTTATGACATTGTGCCTTTAGCTGACAATACTGTATCATGCACTTCAAAATTTCTTAAGATGGCAGATCTCCTGGCAGGTGTTCTTACAACAATATTAAATAAATAAATAAGGTTTTAAATTCTCAAAATTTCTGCTCCAACAAGCCTAAGATACAGTTAAGACAGTCTGCACATATTTCAAAGGCCACTCTGTGTATTCACTGATTACTTAACAGGGAGACATAATCTCTGTAAAACGCCTAAGCCAATGCCTGGTTCACAATGAACTGCTAATAAATGTGAGTTTCCACCCTTCCTTGCAACAAGCTTCAGAGTTGTATGGGTCTCGTATTCTTAACCTCATCCCTTATACACGCCCAGCCTACAGCTACTGCACTCTAAGATGCAGTTTCACCTAAGGTCACTGTAATGAGAAAGCCTCCCCATCTTTTTTAAACCCACACCTGTGAGTACAAAAAGATGAGTTAAATTCCTTTTTCTGAAGAGACACTATTCCTTTGCAGTGAGTGCTCGGTTGCATTCAGAGCACTAGATCTGCAACTCAATCTTTTCAAAAAAAAAAAAAAAAAAAAGTGTATCTTACACAGTCAGTAAGATACACTCCACAAAGAGCCATGCACCTTAGCAACCAGGCTGCTTTTTATAATCAGTGAAAATCTTGAGTGAAGAGCTGCCCCATCCTCTCAATTCTCCTTCCCCTTTGCCCCAGTTCTGCCTGCTTTACTCCTCATGATCAGCGGCCTTTTCTATTCCTTTTCTCCCATCCTCTCTTTCATCCCAGCAGCCTCCTGCATGAATTTTAAAAAATAATAATAATCTTAGAAATTGTAAAAGTGAAGACAGCATTTCTCACACTCCACTAAGTAAGAACAGGCATTTCCCACCCTCCACCAAGTGAGAACAGGCATTTGCCTTGACCATTTTATTTGGAACTTGCTCAGAAGAGGAAACTAGGTGGTCTGCTTTAAGCCCAAGCACACCGAAGCTGTGAACTTCCACACCTTAAATTAACTAACAAACTTCTCCGTAATGCATGAAAAAGCAGGTCAATCTAAAAGTAAAACACTTATATTGTGCCATCTAAGGGGATTTTAAGAAACATTTAGAAAACTGAAAGTACTAAGCAACTTAGTAGCTGAGGTTGATTATCTTTCAGCTGAAAAACAAAACCACTTTCCAATAGGCTGTTTCTAAAATACTCTCTTCAGAGTCAAACGCGCAGTTTCCTCATCTTCCTTAAAACATTACACTTTCTGTGGAAGAATTGAGTCCAATCTCTCTGGTTTCCTTTTCTAAGTCATCAGCCACCTGTCAAGAGATCTTGGCCTCCTGGCCTGGGCTGGCTTTTCAAGCTGCTTACTAAAGATCATTACCATAAAAAACGGGTTCATATTACACCCATTGGAAAAGGCTTAAACCGCTGATGATACTGAACCATTATTATTTCATCAGTTTTGTCCGGCACGTTATAAGCTTAAATGCTGAGCCAAATTATAAGGGGCTGAGTCAGGCTCATGATATGTGAGCCAGCACTTCCCTGGAATCAGCTCTTCTCCCCTTCCACCTGAAGCTAGCCCTCTTTTAAATTCAAAAAGAAAAAAAGAGGAAAGAAAAATACTCTACCCTGAAAAAAACCTGGCGTTTTCTCTATTTCCTTTACACCTTATTCACACTTGAAATGCTGAATCATGACTCCGAGGTTGTAAAAGAAAACTATTTCGACTGGGACGCCAGGATCCCCAGAGGATCCCACGCCTTTCTGCCTCCCTTTGCTTTGCACCTTTTAAAGTCTAAATCTGGAGCCCTTTCCGCAGATGGGAGAGGTTCCAGGAGCTGCCAAGGCTGGAGGTCAGGAGAGATCCTCCGCTCACTGTCCTCCTCATCCCCAAAACCCATGCAGCCCTAGCGGCTCACCGCTCCTAAGGGGCTGGCACACATCCCATCTGCAGAGCTGCCCGACAGCCGCAGAGAAATTCCCAACAGAGAAATTCCCAACTTGAAAGCTTCACCACCATATAGCCACCCGTCCGAAGCTCGTCGGGCCCAAGCTGGTCTCATTTGGCCACCGTCCCGCAGGGGTGGGGTGTACGGAGGCGGCTCCATCAGCCCTCTCGCAGCCGTGGCGGGAGAGATCAACCCATCCAAAGCGCAGACTCTCGAGAAACTCGATCCCAACTCCCAGCCCGCGCCTCCCGAAACGCCCCGGGTGCCGGCAGCAGCGGGGCCGAGGACCGAGGAGCAGGGGGGAGTGGGCAGCCTGGAGAGGCGGGAGGCGTGGAAGGAAAAGGGCAGCAGGAAAAGAAACGCCCCCCAAGCCAGTCCCGCAACTTCTCCCAGCCCGGGTTGAGGATGAGGAGAAACAGCGGCGGCTGCGAGAGCGGGATGAGGGACTCACTTGAAGGTGAGGACGCACAGCGGCCGATAGGACTTGTGGCTGGTGTTCTCGGCCATGCCCTTGCCCCAGAAGTCGTTGGAGAAGATGCCCCAGCGCAGCGGGGCGCCGGGCCGCACGTCGGGGTTGTTGACGATCGCCCACACATCGTCGTGCACGAACTCGCCCTGCAGGGAGCGGCCGTAGCACAGGCAGCTCGCCCCGGCCAGTAGCGCCGCGGCCCCGGCCGGCGCGAGTCCGCAGCCCCGCCGCCGGGAGGGCGCGCGGTCCCCGCCGCCGCCTCGGGCAGAGCTTGTCACCACCATCGCGCCGCCGCCGCCGCCGCTGCCCTGGCTTCTCCCGGGCGTCTAGCATCCTCCCCGGCCGGGGCCTGGGCGGCGCGTGGCGGCTGCCCGGAGGTGGGCTCGGGCATGGTCGGCGGCAGCTGGACCCGCCACTGGCGCCCCGCGCTCCGCCGCCGCCTGCGCCGCCGAGTTGGCCCAGCTGCAAATAAACAGCAGTCCCCCCGCCTCCCCGGGCCATCGCCACCTCCTCCGCCCCACTGCGCATGCCCCGCTCTCAATCGCCTCCACCCCCCCAATCCCGGGACCGGCGCGGCTTTCGCCCCACACCCTGCACTCTCTGCCCGCGCGCCGGCTTGTCTGCGCTCAGCGAGCGGGCGCCGCGAGAGTTCGCGCACAGGTGCACCCGGGTCGCGGGCGTGGGGCTGCACAGAGCGGTGGGGAAGGGGCACCCAGGGTCCCGTCCGTTGTGCCCACGATGCTCTCCGGCCCGCACCATCTTTCGTACCGGGCTAGGGATCCTCACTGACGGGAACCTCCAAGCCCCGGGCCTGGACGGGCTTAGCAGGTGCTCAGCCTAGACCCCCTGCCCGCTCTCGGTAAGAGAGAAGCGGCTGCCGCTGCCCGGGACGTACCCACCGGCTTTTCAGCACCCCGGACAACAGCAGCGGCGGCTCCGGGGCCACGCTTTCCCGCCCGACTCCTTGCTAGCATCCCCTGCCCCTCCGCAGTCTCCTTCCCCGGCTTTCTGTGTCCGCAGCCTTGCGTCCCACAGTTGCATCCCTGGTGGGGTGGGGGGTGGGGGAGACCACGGAGAAATGGAGCTTCCGAAGCATCTTTCCGAAAGCCGGGAGAGGGTCTCCTGGAGGGGGCTTCCTGCGTTTCCTACCCTGGTTTAATCAGAGGCGCCACGGCTGTTTACCTTTACCACCCATTGCTCTTCTCACCCTTATAAAAAGTCTCAGGTTCGATCTTTGGTTTGGGCTTAGGCGCCAAATTGGCTTCTGAAACGTTTCTCCGCATTTTGGTTTTTACTAAGGCTCTGAAACAATCCGGGAGATGCCAAGCAAATTACTTTTTCTTCCCATCTAAGTGGATCACTTGGGTCTGATTATTATTTCCTAGACTGTGTTTCTGAACTCTGCCTGCTAAGTCAATACGATTTAAAACAAACCAAAACCAAAACTACGTTATGGCTCTGGCTTTGATTCCCAATCCTCCCATTTTTCTGAAAGGTTGTTTTCTTTTTTAAAAATTCTAGTTATAATATATAAATAAACTAAGTATAGTTACAATACATAAAAAACTAAGTATAGTTATAATATGTAAATAAACTAAGTATACCAGAGTGATGATGTAGAGTAGAATTTCTCCAGGTTTGAAAAATCTGTTAACTCTTTGAGGGCCCTTGTAAATGTCTATTATCTTCAATTCTTTTGTGGTATTTGACACATCCAGATAGAGAAATTTAAAACACAAAATTCACCATTTTGTTTCCATCCTTCCAAAATCCCTAAAAGTTTTGATGATCTGAAAAAAAAAATGAAAAAAACAATGCAGAAATTGTTCATTTATCCTGACCAAATGTATGTGTGACTCTCTAGGATACCAATTTTTTGTTTAAGATATTATCTGAGTAGTTGAAAACTCAATGAATTAATATGAACATATTCCAAGTCAGGATGTTTTTTATCCATTTCACTTTGGCTTGGGGGGGACCTGGAAACAGTGACTGAAAAATGTGTTCATCCTTGCATCAAAACTTTTTGACCTTAGTTAGCTTATCCAGACCCTGATCCACACACCTGAGTCTACCATCCAGATCCACACACCTGAGTCTACCATCTCCCCACAGAACACTCTACAGCCTTCCTTCTTTGCCTACCCATTAATTTAATAAAAATATATGAAGATATATTTTATGCTGCAATGTGCTAAGTACTGGAAGACCAAAGTTGCTCAAATTGTGCGTGCGTGTGTGTATGTTTGTGTGTGTGTGAAGTTAACATTATAAAAGTCTAACTAAGTTTCTGAGATAGTAGCTAACTAGAATGGTGAACTTGTCCTTGCTGAAATGATAGTAGGTGTAGTAGGCCAATACACCTGTCCTTACCTATAATTAATAGAGGCTTTCTTGAGACAATATCTTAGCCCCAAAGAGTGGCTCTAATCATAGATTTTTTATAGAGGGCAGACCTTTTCTCCCTTAAATCATCCTTGTAGAAGGCATAGCCTGCCCACTCCCTTCCTTCTTGAGTTGTTTTCCTTTTTAGAAGAAAACACTTATCAGAGTTCTCTGTGTCAATACAAATAAAAAAGGACCCAGCTGGACTCCAAAAAGCCAGTAAAAGGAGGAAAAGATGCTTTCTTCTGGGTTGACTGGCATCTCTCTTCTATTTAGTTCAGATGATGAATTTGGGATTCATTTACTTGAAAATAACAAGATGCCTCAAGTCCTCTCAAGAACAAACCAAGAAGTAAATATTTTTTAAAATTAAACCATTCCTTTGCAGCTTCATCATTTCCTGATTCAATATTGTTCTGTGTTACAGAAAAATAGTGTAAAATTGTTGATGGGAGGGATGAGGTCTGCGTTGATATGCCAGGTAATCATCCACTTCGTTTCTCTCTTAAGGTGTAAAGCACTCATCTTGCCTACTAAAGAGGCCCAAAAGGAAATTAAATTTAATTCCTGTTACTTAGTCTCTGATTATTTTTAAAGGATTTATAATTAGAGCCGTACTACCTTCTAAGACACCTTTTGTCCACGCAGAGCAATTTAAAACATAAATTATTACGGAAGTGCCTCTCTGAAGCTCATACAGATCAAGTCACTTAGGAAGATTAAAGCGAGTTGTGAAAGAAATTAGGGCACAACCAAAATTAAATCAAGGGCAAGTAGATAATTTAATAAAAACAAATTTTAAATTACTGCCCATTCTGCAGTTTCAGCCTAATATATACCCTGTTCAGTTACCCCATCTAAAGAAACTCTCCACTGAAGTAAAGAGGCACAACATGAGAGCTGTGAGTTTTAGTTTTGTTTGGGGTCTTCCGGAGGACCAAAGCCAGAGATAGCCTTTCAAAGAGTTCTGAGAAACTGCACTGAAAACTTGAGGAGAGTCCACACATGTTTGATTTGGGAGAAGGAGTACAAGCGATCAAACACACATCTATGTAGAGAAGGTTACTGCTAGTCACAAGGAACCGCTATCTCAGTTAATGATTTTAATGATTTCGAATTATGGGAAGATGTAAGAATCTTGGTTCATAGAATTTTCTCCTGACAATATCCAACTACTTGAGGGCCTGTTCAGCCAGTTTTCCCAGAGCACAGAGTGCTGCATCCTTGTCTTCACCTTGAATTCCTTTCGAGGAATATTGTAGGTCAGGGACTATAGTGCTAGTGACTTGATTTTTTTGTGGAACTGGATGGTGGGTGGCGTACTTTAGTTGGCGGGACACATGCATTGTTACCAGATAGAGATTCAGGGAAAGAGCTGATAATATAAAATTATTTTTTTACATTAAAACCTTAGTTTTAATTAATTTGTGTTGCCTATTACCTGTTCTTGAAGAAAATACAGAAAATGGGGGGGGGGATTAAAGTAAATAAAAATTACCTACCTCACTACACCTCGGGCTATGGTAGGACAGGCAACAGGCACTCTAAGAAGCTGCCCCAGTACCTGTTGGCAGGGCAAATGTGTGACAGTCTGGGGTGCCATGTGATCTGAGGAATGGCTGGGACCAGACTTGGGCTCAGAGTGGTGGCAGTGGGGCAGGCAGGAGCCCCAGGGGAAGAGGAGGAAGGGGCTCTTGTGGAGATAAACTGGCTTTCTTCCATCCTCAGAACTCCTATCTGTGGCATCTGCACAGAATTAAAACTAAAGAATGTGAAAAATTATCTGTGATCTTGCAGTTTCTGGCTCTCAGGCAATAAATTTTGTCAACAAATTGCTACAAGTCAAATATATACCCATGTACATAGCGATAAAGCATGTGAAGTACTTACTAGACTTCAGAGTCTAGCATCTCTAGTTTTGAAAAATGCCACAATGTTGCAAAGCATATATCCACGGTCTTAGAAATTAAAATTTAAGATTATTGTATACAACACAAAACCAATATTTCCATATGAATGGAATTTTAATTACATATGTTATTTATTTTTACTTTGTGTGTCTGTGTGTGTGTGTGTGTGTGTGTGTGTGTTTTAAGGGCCCCACGGCAGCATATGGAGGTTCCCAGGCTAGGGGTTGGATCGGAGCTACAAGCCTGTGCCACAGCCACAGCTGCAAGCCTGTGCCACAGCCACAGCAACGCCAGATCTGAGCTGCCTCTGCAAATTACACCACAGCTCACAGTAAAGCCAGATCGGGCCCACATCCTCATGGATACTAGTCAGATTTGTTTCCCCTGAGTCACTAGGGGAACTCCTTACATTTTAATTATACACAAATTTTAAAAATTACTTTCAGTTTCTTGTCCAGCTTCTGCAATTTACAGGAATTGTCAGAGGAAACACTAAAAGACCATTGTATAAATTTACATTTAAAACTAAATTCTGACTTACAACTCACTGATTTGTGCAAAGAAAAATTATTCCATCAGAATCATCAGCTCTAGCAATATACTGTTTTGAAATAATTTATCAGAAATGAATTCAATTCCAATTGTGTCATAGTCTATAAAATACTCTTAACAACTTAAATAATAACTAGGTCAATAGAAAGATGCTTCTCAAAATTAAGGAATATCCCAAAAAAGTCTTGATTCATAGCATTTGCTGAATTTCATTCTAACTACAGTCAGTGTCATGCTACCAATGCTACATCACCGAACCCAGATGGAAAGAGATGCACAGCAGAACATTCTCTAGAATTTTCACTGTACAGATTAACAGTAGATGTAGATGAGATCAAGAGTGTATTAATAGGGACTCCTCTTGTGGCAGAGCAGGTTAAGGATCTGGCGTTGTTACTGCAGTGGCTGAAGTTATATAAAGTTATGTAACTAAAGTTATGTAAATTAGTTTACTTAACTAAAGTTTTCATAAGGGCTGTGTTTAACAACCGGCTTACAAAATTCCTAAATATTAAACAATGAGTTTTTGTGAAGTAGTATGAATTGACTCTGGCTCATTATCAGATGAAATGAGGTTGGCCACTATTGGTATTATAGTTTTAAATTTCAGTGATTAAGTATGGGCAGTGGCAGGGAGGTTATTCTTGTAGAGTGTGAAATTAACCTTCCCCAGGCCACTAGGAGATCATTTTAAGCCCCTGGAACGTCCGAGCTAACAAGGGTAGGGGATATCTTTGCTGGGGTCTTTGAGCACCAGACAATCTAACGATTTGGTTTATTTATTTATTTATTTATTTATTTTATTTGTCTTTTTAGGGTCACGCTAGTGGTATATGGAGGTTCCCAGGCTAGGGGTCTAATCGGAGCTATAGCTTCCAGGCTACGCCAGAGCCACAGAAACGCAGGATTGGAGCTGCGTCTGCAACCTATACCACAGCTCACTGCAACACCAGATCCTTAATCCACTGAGCAAGGCCAGGGATCAAACCCACAACCTCATGGTTCCTAGCGGATTCCTTTCCCCTGAGCCACAATGGGAACTCTGTAACAATTCAGTGAGTGATGGGAGCTTTGGGTTACATGGTATCAGTTCCAGTCTCTGGGAAACCTGAAACTAAAGATACTAGGCTGACTTCTGGGAGGGGCAACCATGCAGGCGTATGTGATGAGCCCCAATAAAAACCTGGGTACCAAAGGTCCCAGTGGGTTTCTCTGGTTGGCAGTTCTCCATACATACTGTTACATATTGATGCCAGGGGGATAGGCTGTCCTACCTGGAGAGAAGACAACAGGAGCTTCATTCTATGCTTCTCCTGGACTCTGCCCCGTGTACTTCTTTCCTTCCTGAGTTCCTTCTGCATCCTTTCCCTTTAATAACATAGAACTGTGGATTGTAGCAGTTTTCAGGGAGTTCTGTGACTCTTTCTAGCAAATTATAGAAATTGAGGGTGGTTTTGGGACCCCCTCAAACTTGCAGCTGGTCTCAGAAATGTGAGTACTCCTGTGGAGATTGTGCCTAATACTCCTTAATATAATTTTTATATTTAAAATTTTTTCTATAATACAGTTTTTTTTTTCTTTTAAAAGATATAATAGCTGTCACCCAAGAGGAAGGGAAGAAACAGTATGCACCTTGAAAGCTATCGTGTTAAATTTTCATCTTTTTCCCCACTTAAAATCTTCAAAGGCTATAAAAATAAAAACCAAAAGAAGAAAGGAAGGAAGGAAAGAGGGGAGGGAGGGAAATGAATGAATAAAGAAAACCATAAAAATCTAGAGCCACTGCTGCTGGGGAGTTAACTTCAGAACTCTTGTTTGATTGTCAGTTTGTAGAGGATGTCTCAAAACTATTTTCAAAAAGAGAATAAATAATGAGAAGAATCTGAGAACTGATTGGTCTATATAAAATATTTATTAGTCATCAATACTAAGTGTTTATGATCTATGCAGGATAGTAACAGTTTTTTATTTATTTATTTATTTTAAAAATTTTTAAATTTTTTCTGTTGTTGTTCTTCTTGACTTTTCTAGGGCCGCTCCCGCGGCATATGGAAGTTCCCAGGCTAGGGGTCTAATTGGAGCTGTAGCCACCAGCCTACTCCAGAGCCACAGCATCCCACTGATCAAGGCCAGGGATCGAACCTCCAACTTCATGGTTCCTAGTCAGATTCATTAACCACTGCGCCATGACGGGAACTCCAGTAACAGTTTGTTTTAATGTGATTAATGTGGCACACTTATTTATGTTTTATTAAACTGTAAAAATTATTTTGCTAAGAAAATTCCCATCTCACAGTGGTCCTGAGGTCCACTCCCCTCCCCTCGTTAGGAGGTCTGGGGACAGCCAAAATTAATAGGTTCAAGGCACAAGGGACTTAATAAAATACCTGTAAAAGCCAATGATTTTGCCTGCATCCCATATTATTAAAGAAGTTGGAAAACCTACTAAGCCAGTTTTTCTTTGCCAAGAAGTAAAGATTATGTCTGGAGATAAACAGTTTCCCTTGAGAAATAACAATCTCCCATCTTTCCTCGCTGTGCTGCTAAGTCTTATTTCTTGACCTGCTTTTCACGTGTGCATTAATCTAGAGGGATACACGTGAATATTTTCAGGCCCCACTGCAGCTTACCAAGAAATGAAAAATGTCCTTTGGATTTTAATGTTGGCCATGATTCTCTGAAAGAGATAACCATGAGATAAGCAGTGTGTGTGTGTCGGGGGGAGAGTTGTTATTATGGTGGTGGTTGTTTTTAAATAATTTTGTCTTTGTGCATCTTGGATCAGTGCTGACTATTGTGGCTTTCCAGTTAGACAGAAGACAAGTAGAAGATTCTGGCTTCACTGTCTATTTCACATACCCTGTCACTTTGATTTCCCATTTGTTCAATGGAGGCATTCTTTCCCTCTTACATAGTTGGAGGGATCAGGACAGCGTTTTGTCATCTGACAAAGTTTTTTTTTTAAGAGAATGAGGATTATAACCTACCATCTAAGAATCAGAGTGTTGTGGTAAAGCCGAATTGCTGAATATTTATGGAAATACTCAAATGTTGATTTTCTCCTTCAAACTTGGCCCCAAATTCAGATGACAGCTCCTGAGAGGTCCTATCATGAATGACAGTGATACCAAACCTGGGGCACTTGCCATAAACCCTCCTCCTTTCCATGCTTATGAAAAACATGACTAATCAATTGTGATAGTCCTAAACATTAACTGCAGAACCAGTCTTAGAATCCTTCTCAGTACAGCCATCCAGGCTGCCACACTGTTAAGAGGTTGGCTTGTGAGTTGAAACTCCTCTATTACCCCTGATCTAGCAGAATCTGGCTACAGGAAGGCAGGGAAACTAAAGCAATAATGATTTCCATAAAAATAAAATCTCAGCCCTGCAAAGAATATGTTTTATATATGTGCATCTCATATCTGAAGTAAATATACATGTAATTTTTTTAGCTTTAGATGTTTATGACTTCTATTTGAATAAATGTATTTCTGCCTTTTTTTTTTTTTTTTTTTTTTTTGTGGTGGCATATGGAAGTTCACAGGCTAGAGGTTGACTCAGAGCTGCAGCTTCCGGCCTATGCCACAGCCACAGCCATGCAGGAACAAATCCACATCTTCATGGATATTAGTTGGGTTTGTAAGCCACATTGCAGACTCCCTATTTCTGCTAAATTTTTAAGTAGGTCTAAGAAAATTATCCCTATTCTATTTTGGGAATTTTTTAGGAGGGTTCATAAGAATTTTCACTATTCTGAAAATATGTTATCAAAAAAGTAAAAATTACCACACAAGAATTAAATTGCCATATTAGAGTATTTCTAGAAATAAGGTGCCCAGAAAATGTGAAAAATCCATTAGAAATGTTATTCAGAACCATTGATAAAAGAAGTCAATAATTCAGGCACAAATAAGTACCCTACTGGCTAATATACAGTTTTAGCTATAATTTGTCATCACTAAGTCTAATCCTGAGTTTTATTGTCCCCCCAAATTGAAAATTATTTGCTTATCGATAAAGAAGGATTGCATTTCATTTGTGTTCCCTAGAAGTAGCAGAATTTTTTTTTTTTTTTTAGTGGTTACATCTGCAGCAAATGGACAATTCCAGGCTAGAGGTCAAATTTGACAATTTGTAATGCCACAGCCAAAGCAACACCGGATCCAAGCCACATTTGCACACTATGTGGTAGCTTGTGGCACTCTATAACCTACTGGCAAGGCCAGGGATCAAACTGGCATCCCTCACAGAGACAACATTGGGTCCTTTAACCCACCAAACCACAATGGGAACTCCTAGAAGTAGCAGAATTTTGATGCTCCAACTACTCACACTTGTTCCTGCACTTATCACTCTATCTTGCTTCCAATGGTTTAGCATCAAGATGTGCACAGAAAACTGAGCCTGTCTCTGTCTGACCAGCCCTATACAGGGTTCTGATTTCCTAGCCTGCGAAAGGGCCTCAGAGTGCAGCTGTGAAGCTTAAATGATCTCAGTCAGGAGCTTTTCAGAGTGCCTGACATAGTGACACTTAGTAAGCCTGCTCAGTAGAGGTTCACCAGGATGAAAAATTATGTTAACTGTGGTGCTAGTTTTTCTCTCCCTCTTATCTTGGTGATTCCTTGCTTTTTTCATTTTTCTTCATTATGGAAAAATAAAAAATCTGCTACTGTCAAGCAACAATTAGATATCTGCTTCCCAATTCCTGACCATTCATTCATTCATTCATTCATTTTCCGAGAGTATGGTTATCAGACTAACATGGATTTACTCTAGACAACCACACCTATCTTGCTCACCATTGCCTCCTTGTGGTTGCAGGATCAAGATTATAAACCTTCTCAATTCCTGGTGCCAGAGAGTGTCTCCATCAACCCTGAGTCACCCAGCTGTTCTCTTTTTTTGTAATTTGACTGCCAGGATGGAATTGCTTCTCAAGGAAACTTTAATCATTTTTCTTTCCAAAACTTCAATCTTTAACATCATATGACATAAATTTTTTAACAATTACTTCATAGGAAATTTTTTAGATTTCCCTGCGGTTACAAAGAAATTACTAGCAAAGTTATTTGGCTTTTTCATCAGTCACATTTATCCCTTTCTTCAATTTGCTTAAAACATTAAAAAAAAAAATCCCTATGAAGCTGCAGCTCCTGCTGTGACGCAGTGGGATCAATGGCGTCTTGAGAGTGCTTGGGATGAGGGTTTGAGCCCCAGCCCAGCAGGGTGGGTTAAGGGTCTGGCATTGCCACAGCTGTAGCTTGATTCATGGCTGTGGCTCAGATCTGATCCTTGGCCTGGAAGCTCCATGTTCTGTGGGGTGGCAAAACAACAACAACAATAACAACAAAAAAACCCTTGAAGATGAGTTTACAGTGAAAATAAACTAGCTAAAAAATAGGAAGGCATAGAAAAGACTTATTTTTCCCAGAATATTCTTTTTTTAGGATTTTCAAGGATTCTTGGATTTCTTTCCTTTAAAAGGTCTGGGGAGTTATGGACCCCACATAGGGTCCATGAGGATGTGGGTTTGATCCCTGGCCTTGCTTAGTGGGTTTAGGATAGGTGTTGTTGCAAGCTTTGGCATGAGTCACAGAGGTAGCTTGGGTATGGCGTTGCTCTAGCTGTGGGGTAGGCCTAAAACTGTGGCTCCAATTTGACCCCTACCTAGACCAGGAACTTCCATGTGCTGCAGGTGCAGCTGTAAATAATAATAATAATAATAAAACAAATAACTAAATAAAATTGCAGGTCTGGAACTTAAGTCTCCTTTGCTCTATTTGTTGTAACTCTAAGACAGGACATGGTGAACTGATATCCTTGTACTAACCCTGGAGAAAGTAGGAGTGTCATGGGTATAAAAAAACCATAGATTTTCCTCCCTATAACAGAGGACTAGATAATCCAATCAGCTTTCCTTCCAAGGATACATAGAAAATCAGATTAAACAACACTTGCCTTACAGCAGCGGACTCAACACCAGGGAAAAGTCAGGAGAACATAAAGGGTGAGTCCAGAATGCAGGGCCCTTTCCGCCCCAAAGATGAATGAGAGGCAGAGTCCAGTTTGGACACTTTCCAGGGACCTGGAAGAAGTCCAGGTCCCACCACAAATGGGTGCACTAGTGACCCCAACTATGCAGAAGGGTGAGGCCCTGTAGAAAGCACCCAAAGATAAGAGGAACAGAAAGTCGAACATCACTCCCTACTGCACCCCAACTTCCAGAGATATGGATCATCTCAGTAAAGGTGAACTTTTACTAACAAAACTAGGAAGAGTTTCTCTCCAGAAGACCACTATTCAAGGAAATGCTAACAGGCAGTCTTTCGGCAGGAAATTATTTGGAATAATTTTTGGCAGATAATTTTCAGCTGAAAATTATTCCAAATTAAAGTATAGAGACAGAGGAGGAAAAAGAATGCAGTCCAAGTGATAAGTATGATGATATGGAATTAAATCTAATTGAAAATTTCCTGCTTACAAAGCTATGGAGACGGAAGGTAGGTTACGGATTACAATTGCCAGGGGCTGGGGAGCGGGATGATGGAAAGTGACTGCTAAAGTGTTCAGGATTTCTTCTTCGAGTCGTGAAAATCTTCTCAAATTATATTGCCATGATGCTTGTACAATTCTGGGAGTACACAAAAATCCATCCAATTTTACACCTTCAAGGGATGAATTTTATGGTATATGAATTATCTCTCAATGAAACCTGAAAAAAAAAGACAAAATGTATAACATCAATAGCATGTAAATCAAGAGCTCATGGAGAAAGTTCCCTTCGTGGCGCAGTGGTTAACGAATCTGACTAGGAACCATGAGGTTGCGGTTCGGTCCCTGCCCGTGCTCAGTGGGTTAACGATCCGGCGTTGCCGTGAGCTGTGGTGTAGGTTGCAGATGCGGCTCGGATCCCGCATCGCTGTGGCTCTGGCGTAGGCCAGTGGCTACAGCTCCGATTCGACCCCTAGCCTGGGGAACCTGCATATGCTGTGGGGGTGGCCCAAAGGAATAGTAAAAAGACAAAAAAAAAAAAAAAAAGTCATCGAATTATCTGGAAAGAGGGCAAATTAGTCATTAGACTTACAATTATGTTTTATGCCTGTCCTATGGGATTGTCATGTCATATCATACACATGACACACACACAAACACACATTTTGAAAAAAGAATGTTAGGCAACTAAGCTAAAGGGTTAATACTAACAAATGGTTCCATTTTCCAGTCAGTTCCTCCTTAAAGAGCCCTAAACAGTGGTGTGGTTTCCAGGCAGACATAGTAGAAAGATAAAACTCTTATGTTTTCTGCCTAAAATGGTATATGTAAGGCAGCAGTACAGTATGAAGAAACTTCTGGAACCAAATACATACAGATCACCTCAGACAATGAAAAAATACAACTGACTTATATTAGGAGGGCTAGGACTTTACAAATACTTTACTATTTTATAAATGCTCAACTGTTGTTAACTATTTTCACCGGCTTTAAATTACCAAAAGCAGGACTAGCACCATTCTGTCTGCCCCTAGAGCTTAACAAATTGCCTGCAAACAGTATCAAATCAGATATTTGTTAATTGATGGAATGAATAAAGGTTTGAGTACATTCATAAAAAGATAGAAGACAGGAAATTCTGAAGCTGGATGATTAAGATTTCCTGAAGGCAGGAGAGAAATTTACCTTTTCTCTTTTTTATTAGAACATGTATTATAAGTATTTTCCAAGCTTAAAAAAATAGAAACTGACATATTTATAGAATTTTATAAATTTCTGAGTGAAATTGAATAAATTCACACTCTAGAGGTAGGCAACTAGATATAGGATTTGCTTTCTACATTGTTATTTCTACTGAGACATGTGAATCCTGACTTGATTTAGAGCCACTACCATCTGCTTTTTTGGAATGAATCTCCCAAGGTCAATGCTTTTCCTCCAGATAGCCTTGCCTAAAATGATAACAAATCTTCTAAAAGCTCCAAAGAAGGAAAGTTCGCAATTTCTTACTCTGAAGATCCTCTTCCCTAAGTTTTTCTTTTATCTAACATTAATCAATAGCTATAATTTAAGATAATTTCTCATTACTCTTCAAGTGTGAGAAGAGGAAGTTCCCATTGTGGTGCAGCATAAATGAATCCGACTAGTATCCATGAGAATGTAGTTTCAATCCCTCGCTTCACTCACTGGATTGACAATCCAGTGTTGCCCGTGAGCTGTGGTGTAGGTCACAGACACAGCTGGCTGCAGCTGTAGCTCCGATTAGACCCCTAACCTGGGAATTTCCATATGTTGATGGTGTGGCTCTTAAAAAAAGAAAAAAAAAAAAAGTGTAATAACCAAACAATTCCTAATATACATTTTTTGGGTTTTTTAAAATTTTTTTATTATAGTTTATTTACAATGTTCTGTCAGTTTCTGCTGTACAACAAATTGACCTAGTCATACATACATACATACACATTCTTTTTTTCACATTATCCTTCATCATGTTCCATCACAAGTGATTAGATATGGTTCCTTGTACTATACAGTAGGATCTCATTGCTTATCCACTCCAAATGCAATAGTTTGCATCTACTAACCCCAAATTCCCAGTCCATCCCTCTCTCTGCCCCTCCCCCTTGGCAACCACAGTCCCTTACCCACGTCCATGAGTTTGCTTCTTTTCTGTAGATAGGTTCATTTGTGCCATATATTAGATTCCAGATATAAGTGATATCATATAGTATTTGTCTTCTCTTTCAGACTTACTTCACTTAGTAGAGAGTCTCTAGTTCCATCCATGTTGCTGCAAATCATATTCTTTTGTTCTTTTTTATGGCTGAGTAGTATTCAATTGTGTATATATACCACATCTTAATCCATTCATCTGTCAAAGGCATTTAGCCTTGTTTCCATATCTTGGCTATGAATAGTGCTTCTGTGAACATAAGGGTGCATGTATCTTTTTGAATTACAGTTTTGTCCAGATAATATGCCCAGAAGTGGGATTGCTGGATCATAGGGTAGTTCTATATTTGGTTTTCTGAGGTACCTCCATAATGATCTCCATAGTAGTTGTATCGGTTTACATTCTCACCAACGGTATGGGAGGGTTCCCTTTTCTCCACACCCTCTCCAGCATTTGTTATTTGTTGCCTTACTAATGATGGCCATTCTGATCAGTTTGAGGGAGCACCTCATTGTAGTTTTGATTTGCATTTCTGTGATAATTAGTGATGTTGAGCATTTTTGCATGTGCCTGTTGGCCATCCGCATTTCTTATTTGGAGAAATGTCTATTCAGTTCTTTTGCCCATTTTTCAATTGGATTGTTTGTTTGTTTGCTGTTGAGTTGTGTGAGTTGTTTGTATATTTTGGAGACTAGGCCTTTGTCGGTTGCCTCGTTTGAAACTATTTTCTCCCATTCCGTAGGTTGTCTTTTGTTTTTCTTGTTTTTCTTACGGTTTTCTCTGTTGTGCAAAAGCTCTTTAGCTTCATTAGGTCCCATATGTTTATTTTTGTTTTTATTTCTATTGCTTTGGGAGACTGACCTAAAAAACACTTATATGGTTGATGTCAGAGAATGATTTGCCTATGTTCTTTCTCTTCTAGGAGTTTTATTGTGCCCTAGTCTTTGCTAAATTGTCCTCCTCTTAAATATCAAAATGGGAGTTCCCGTCGTGGCTCAGTGGTTAACGAATCTGACTAGGAACCATGAGGTTGCGGGTTCAGTCCCTGGCCTTGCTCAGTGGGTTAAGGATCTGGCGTTGCCATGAGCTGTGGTGTAGGTCGCAGAAGTGGCTTGGATCCCACATTGCTGTGGTTCTGGCATAGGCCAGTGGCTACAGCTCCAATTCGACCCCTAGCCTGGGAATCTCCATATGCCGCGGGAGCAGCTCAAGAAAAGGCAAAAAGACAATATACATATATATATCAAAATGAACTTGGTCCTTGTAAAATTCAATTTTATCAAGATGTCAACCTAGCTTCAACATGAGGCATTTGAACTCAGTAGAAGCTTACTGTATCTCAATTATATCTCAGAAGAAACTAGCTCAGAGTATGACAGTTCTGCCCAGAGCACTTGGCAAAAATGGAGCCCAGCCCTGATTGGGTCAGTGATGGGAGCTGCTCTGAGGCAGGATATGCATCAGAGAAAGGAATGGAGGTATGGAGACAAAGAGTAGGTCCACAGCCATGGTTCACAGGAGGAAATGCCATGGTTGTTTCAGTACAGGAGCCAGAAAATCAGGGTCTTGGCATGAAACAGACTCTTGGAATAGAAGGGGAGTTGAGTATTTGTGCAGAAAGGCAAAAGCAAAGAGGGCTCCAGTACCTGTCACCAGGGTACACGTCACCTCCCTGAGGCTATGGTGAGGCCAGCTTTCACAGACCTGCCACGTCTGTGCACAGGGACTGTCATCCTGGGGTATCTCAAAGATCTGGACAGCTTCTGATAAGCAATAATCTGAGCCCAGAGATGGACTGGGACATTTTTCTGAACAGGAAAGTCTGCACCAGAAATACATGTCATATAAGTGAGATTTCATTCTGCTGAGGAATTTAGAATCAGATGGTTGGTATTAAAGAAAATTAAGTATGAGTTTCCACTGTGGTGTAGTGGGTTAAGAATCTAACTGCAGCAGCTTGGGTCACTGGGAAGGTACAGGCTAGATCTTCTGGCTTGGTGGATTAAAGGATCCAGCATTCCTGCAGCTGTGGTGTTGGTTACAGCTGCAGGCCAGATTCAGTGCCTAGCCCAGAAACTTCCATATGTTGTGGGTGTGGTTATTAAAAAAAAAAATAAGCAGAAGTATCTAATTTTATCATTCTTGTGATTAGGGAAGCAATATTAACATGACATCATCAATGGAAAATAAGTTTTAGCTAGTGAAAAGAAAGGGATTTAGAAAAACATATTAAGAGTTATAAAAGAGTGATGCTATATGTTTACTTAAATTTTTCTCTATATTTTGCTCTGGTTTTATTTAATGTGGTATGATGTGTAAATTAATGTTACTTTAAAAATATTTTATGTAAGTAATACTGATATTGTATATTCCCAGAGTTAAGATCTGAAAGGGTCACACTCAGAGATGATATTTAAAATTCTGAGGGGGAGGGAGTGGGATGGATTGGGAACTTGGGGTTAGTAGATGCAGACAATGAGATCCTGCTGTATAGCACTGGGAACTATGTCTAGTCACTTATGATGGAGCATGATAATGTGAGAAAAAAGAATGTATACTTGTATGTGCAACACGTTACCCTGCTGTACAGTAGAAAATTGACAGAACACCATAAACCAGCTATAATGAAAAAAATCAAAGTGAAATAAAATAAAATAAAATTATGTCTATAATGACTCACAAGGAATAGGCATAGGCCAACACTGTCCAACCAGAACAGAACCCAGCCTTTGTTCTTGACTGGTTTCTGGAAGCCCTCTTCTGTGCTGGGCATTAACTCCTTATCGTTAGGGAGTTAGGAAAGGAGGTCCCAAGGGAGCAGCCAGGCTGAGGCAGCAGAGGGACACAATTTACAACATCTTATGGAGGTATTTAAATATGTTAACAACCTGTTTTACAGTGTATGCTGATAAAATCAGCTCTGGTTACAGCTCACTAGGGATTGAACCGAAGACCTACCATTTATTAGCTGTGTGACTCTGGGCAGGGCTATATGATCTGTAAAGAGCATTGAGGTGAAGATTACAGGAGTTATTATTATTATTATTATTTGGTCTTATTTTAGGGCTGTACCTGAAGCATATGGAAGTTTCCAGGCTAGGGGTCGAATTCGAGATACAGCTGCCAGCCAGTACCACAGCCATAGCAACATGGGATCTGAGCTACAGGAGTTAATTATTATAAAGTGCTCAGAAGAGTGTCTGGCACTAAGTAAGGGCTCAATTTAACCAACATACCCAGAATTATCTATTGATAGTGATTATCTAGAATACTGTCCAGATCAGGAAAAGAGCATTGTGATGGATTATCAGTGTACTCCACAGGCTGGGGAAAGGGCAGTGGCAATAATAAATGCCATGGGTTTGCCAACTCTATTCTAGTCCAGCCCTAACCCCACTTGACCACACTATGTATCAGCCACATTCACTACATCAATGACAAACCAAAGGGAGGACACTTACAAGTTCCTCTAGTTAAGTCCTGACCCAAATTCCGAGATGTGAACATCAGTCACTCTTTTTCAATACTGGCTGTAAGAACTGACAGTTTTAAGGTTTGGTCAGGCCAGTGTCCCTCAATAAGTTTTGCTTCACGTCCCTATCTGGGAACATTACAAGTTCTATTTTTCTCTCTGACCCATCTCTGTGTTCTTGAGATTTGATTTGGGAGATGAAATTTCCAAAAACTCCATCTCCTGGAGGCCAACAGTTGTCAGGTCTGAAGTCAGAAATGGCTGAAGACTGATTGGGGTTCTGACACCAGAGGTGAAGGGACACACCTGTGACTTACCTCTGTAAATTCTTATCAGATCATCTCATACATATTAACACCTGCCAGGCCAAATGTCTTCATTTGACATGTATTCTTATTATAGCCTAAATTCTTGTGCATATCTTACAAGATGAGGTGATTTCACTAAAGATAATTAGGAATGTCAGTGAAGACTTTGGTGAAATTTTAATAGGATTAAAAGTGTTCATCTTAGGAGTACCCGTCATGGCTCAGTGGAAACTATCTGGCTAGCATACATTAGGATGCAGGTTCGATCCCTGCCCTCACTCAGCAGGTTGAGGATCCCACATTACCACGGGCTGTGGTGTACGTCACAGACATGGCTTGGATCTGGTGTTGCCATGGCTGTGGTGTAGGCCAGAGGCTACAGCTCCGATTGGACCCCTAGCCTGGGAACTTCCATATGCCATGGGTGTGGCCCTAAGAAGACAAACAAACAAACAAAAATGCTCATCTTAAACATAACTTAGAGCAAAAGGGCAAAATAATTTCTAATATTCACTGTCTTGCCATTTTTTTAGTGATAAAAAGCTTCTAACCCAAATTCTGTCTTCAATGTAATATCACTAAAGGATTTTTTTTTTTTTTTTTTTGTCTAAAGCTGGTGAAAAATGTGGAAAAGCTTAGACCCTTTGGTTCCACTAAAATCTCATCATTTCCTAACCCCACCCTGATTCTTTTTCCCTTGAACTCTGCCTCTAGGAGCTAACTCCTAATTCTCGCCCAAAGTCCTCTATCTTAATATACTTCTGCTCTATTTTCATCCCCAAAATACAAGTTATTCTAAAAATAAGTAGGAAAATTGGATGAGGAACAGGTAGATTTTAAACAAAAGGCTGTCCCCAAGTTCCAAGAGAAAAGACAAAAATCTTCCAAGAATTTATACAAGTGGAAGCTAAGCATCCCAGCCTCCCTGAACTAAATCTACTGGAACACATTAGTAAGTTCTTGAGATGATAAGTCTGGCCATAAATGTTGAGTGGGAGGCTTGGAAAAGGATCTGGCTGTTAGAGCAGGTCCACCAGCCCAACACACAGCGAGGCCAAACAAACAGAATCAGAAGAGTCTGGACCAGAGAAAAGTTTATTGCAGGGCTATGCAAGAAGAATGACTCAGGCCCTCAGGGTATCCCCATTTCCCCGAACCAAAATTGCAAAGCATTTTTAAAGGCAAGGTGTTGGAGGGGCGACGTTGGTTGTTGCAAATTTCTTGGGGCAGGAATCCTTTGTTTTTGCAGCTGTCCACAGAGGTCAGGTCACAATGTTCCTATAAACCTCCGACGAGATTCATATTATACTTTAGAGAGGAGCTAAAGTAGAGGATATGGGGAAGTGCCCTCGTGGGGAGGGCCCCATAGGCTCTTGCTTGGTTATGTAGCTACTGCTTGTTCCTTTGAAGAGAACAGAGACCATAGAAAACATCACGTGCGGGACAAAGCTTATTTACTGGCCCCAAATTTGTGGCATTTCCAGTAGAGACTAAGCTGATATTAATCTAGTTTACAAACAAAGAAAGGGTAAATCCATGGGAGATTTTGAAAACCATCTTTTCTCTTCCTTCTGGCAACATTCTGGATGGATCCACAGGCAGTTGCTTCTGCTGCGTCACTCACATTTTTGTGTATGGCCTCTAGCTAGAAATAGGAAAATTTTGCGTTATAAGTGAGGGCTAGAATTGGAAATCACTTCTCTAATACACCCACCAGATTTGGCCAAATATTTTGAAATGTTCGTGAAACAAAAGGAAAATGAGGTAATGGTCTTTCGAATTCAGTAATATGGCACTTGATTTTATTTTTTTCTCTTAAAAGAATTATTCTTAACTATTAAGGGCAAACTCACAGTTTTCTTACAAGTGGTACACTGCTGATAATAAATACAACTACTCTGTTCATCCTCAAAAATGAACAAAGACTTCATTGGTAGGCATCTCTAAGTGTCCTCAGACACCCCTGACTCCCACATTATTAACCCTACACTCCAAACACATAAATACTGGATCCTCACTCCAAGAAGAAAAATATTGCAGAAATAGTTACAGTACCATCTCTGGAGCGGAAGAGAACACAGATGTAAGGAATAAAGATTGAGACTCTCTTTTCATTTGCTATCCTTGAGAGTTTTTCAACTTTATCCAAAACTCTTCTTTCCTCAAGGGACCAACAATGGGCAAAATTCAGTCATCTTAAACAACACCTATACCCTCAATAGTCCCTATTCCCCTCTAAAGTACTTTTCTTATGTGGACACTAAGCCTTTACTTGTTTATCACACATGAATCTGATTTATGACTATGGGGTAATTTTTGGAAACTGTCACATATTTAAGATCTCTCTATCTTCTATGGACCGTATGTCATTGAAGTGTGTGTCCAGCAACTTATGAAATGAAGAATGACCTATATGCTCTGGAGATTTACCAATTTTTTTCTGCATAGTTCTATAGTGGAGGGGGCTGGTGATATCATTGGAAAAGTTGTCAGAAATAAATTATTTAACTTGGCCAAAGTTATAGAAGGTACTTCACAGCTAAATTGTAGTACTGGACAATCCAATTGCTTTTGACTTCCCATTAGCTAATCTAGGCTGTGTCTGTGCCACTGCTAATAATTTGTGACACACTGGTCAGGGAGAATAACCCATCTCTAAATTAAAGAAGATGGTATCTGGATCTCCAAGGTGAGACCCACATGGATACTGGGAGATGGGTTCTTGGCTTCGGTTCACTAGTTTAGGATTATGTCTTTAAAGCATTCTACAAAGCTCATATTCTTCATGTGTATTACAACTGCCTAGGGTAGGGCCCCCAAATTTTATGTACTGCTATGCAATTACTGTCAGTTGACAAAAGCATCAACCAGGCCAGATTCTGTTCTGTTGTCAAACTCTTATTCTGAGATGCAGAATCATCTAGGGATTGTGAGATTAGTGTAGCTCTGAAGCGAGACTTCTTTTGTGGCTAATCACTGGACTAGCCAGATAATGACTAAAAGGGGGAGCTTTAAGAACTACAGTACCATCTCTGTGAGTTAGGCGATTACAATCTCAGGATGTCTTGTGACGTACATAACACTTCCTTCACTCAACCTCATCTTGCCTGCGTTAATCCTGCCTTAAGAAATCACCCAAAATTAACACAGCTCAGGCTGTTTCTGCTATCCTGCCCTGAGAACTTCACAGCTAAACCCATAAACAAATTAAGCCCTAAGTTAATAGATGGAGAGAAATAATATAGTAGCAGAAACTAGTTTGAAATAAATCAAATTAATTGAAAGACTGTGTAATTAAAAACACTTCCATATAGAAAACTCCAGGCCTAGAGGATTTTACTAGTGAACACTATCAAATGCTTATGAGTGACAAAATAGCAACACTATAACAAATCTTTCAGAAAGTAGAAGAGGCAGGAACAATTCTTAGGGTTTTTTTTTTTAAGTGCAGAATTATGCCACTAACGAAACCAGACCAATATTAAATGAAAAGAAAATTAGAGACCAAAATTCCCCATGTATACAGATGCAAAATAACCAAATACAATATTTTAAGTCAATTTTCTCTATATATAAGAAAGTAAAATAACCTGATCATATAATGTTTATTCCAGAGTTCAAGGTGGGCTTAACATTTGAAATCACACAGTTAATGTAATTCATTAGATTAAAGTCAAAGAAAAAAAATGTGATCATAACAAATATAAGACATTCTTAGTAAATCAGGAATAGAAGAAAACTTCTTCCACTTGATAAAATGTGCCTATATAAAAACTATGATCATCAGGGTTCCCATCGTGGCTCAGCAGAAACGAAATCTGACTAGTATCCATGAAGATGCAGGTTCAATCCCTGGCCTCGCTCAGTGGGTTAAGGATCCAGCATTGCTGTGAGCTGTGGTGCAGGTTGCAGACATGGCATGTGGCTTGAATCTGGCATTGCTGTGGCTGTGGTGTAGTCCAACATTTGTAGCTCTGATTCGACCCCTAGCCTGGGAACCTCCATATGCTGCAGGTATGGCCCTAAAAAGACAAAAAAAAAAAAAAAAAAAAGAAAGAAAGAAAGAAAGAAAGAAAACCTATGATCATCATATTGAATGATTAATGGTTGGTCACAATTCTTAGATGCTATCTCTCATGGCTTCTATTTAATGTCATTGTACTTTCTAGTGCAAGAAGGGAACAAAAATAACTAACATAAATATGCATTGGAAAAGAAGAAGTAAAAATCTATTAGCATAACAATCTGATTTCACAGGATTTCCATTATGATCATTATACAACCACAGATGTGATAAATTCATTTGAGTAATAAAAAAAAAAAGGAAAAAAAAAGTCTATTAGCAGATTACATGGTCTTGTACACACACAAAAAAATTATTAGGAACTTAGAAAAAGCTTCTAGAAAAGATAAGTAAATTTAGCAAGATCACATTATAAAAGCCCAAATTTAAAAAATTATTTCTAAATATTAGCGACAAAAATTGGAAAGTAAGGAAGGAAAATAACACTTTGAAAGACACCAAAAAACATGAAATAGTGATGTTAGCACAATATATTCCAGATTTGTAAAAACAAACAAAAAGCAGACCTAGAAAATATTGTTGAGAGAAATTAAAGGCCTAAATAAATGGTGATATATATCATATTCATGCTCAGGGACTGATAGATCCATGATAGATAAAATGGTAATTTGTCACATATTAATCCATAGATTCAACATAATTTTCAAACAAACTACCAGAAGACATCTATTTTTTTAGGGGAGGGGGTGGGATTTGACAAACCGATTCTAAAATTTACATGGAATTATAAAGAACTTAGAGAAATCAAACAATTATGGAAAAGATGAACAAAGTTGTAGGAGTTTTATTATCTGATTTTAAGACAACATAAAGCAACAGTTAAAAAATGCAGATAGATAAATATATAGATCAAAGGTACAAAATAGAATCCAGAAAATAGGCACACACATAAAAAGATGCTCAAGTAATTTAGTTAGAAAAGATAGTCTTTTCAAGAAATGATTCTGGGAGAATTTGATACCCATAGGGAAGAAAAATGGACAATAATTCTTACTTTATACCACATACAAAAATCAGTTTCAAATGGATCATAGACCTAAACATAAAGCTAAAATTATAAAAGTCTAGAAGAAAGCAAAAGAGAAAATCGTTGTGACCTGGGGTTAGGCAAAGATTTCTTAGAACATTAAAAAAGTGAACGTTAAAAGAAAAAAATTGATAAATTAGATTTAATCAAAATTAAGGACTCCTGCTGTTTCAAAGACACACACACAAAAATGAAAAGACCATGTTCAACTGGAAGAAAATCTTTTCAATAGGTATATTGACCAAGTAATCCTCCATAAAATATATAGAGGAAGTTATAATAAGACAATCTAATTAAGAGTAGGAAAAAATATTTTAGTACATTTCACAAAAGAAGTGTTACGAATGGCCAGTAAACACATGGAAAAGTACTTAAATCATCGAGTTATTGGAAAACGCAAATTAAAACCATAATGAGATACCACAACACACTCACTAGAAACTAGAAGGGCTAAAATTAAAGAGTGTTTTCTCAAGGGTGGCAAGCATGTAGGGTATGTGAAACTCTCATACACTGCTGCTAGGAATGTTAAATGGTACAAACAATTTTGGAAAAGAGTTTGACAGTTTCTTGTGAAAAATATGACTGAGAAATTCCATTCCTAGGTATATACCCAGCTGAAATGAAAATACAGATGCATATAATGATCTGTACACAAATATTCACAGCAGCTTTGTAACAGACCCAAACTGAAGGCAATCCAGATGTCTACCCATAAGTTAGTGGGTAAACAAATCGTGGTACATTCATTTAATTCGATACTGTTCAACAATAAAAAGAAATGAAGTATTGATACATGTAACAGTTTAGAGGAATATCAATCATATTATTCTGATTAAAAAAAGCTAGACACGGAGTTCTCATCGTGGCACAGTGGTTAACGAATCTGATTGGGAACCATGAGGTTGCAGGTTCGATCCCTGGCCTTGCTCAGTGCGTTAAGGATCCGGCGTTGCCGTGAGCTGTGGTGTAGGTCGTAGATGCGGCTCAGATCCCGCGTTGCTGTGGCTCTGGCGTAGGCTGGCAGCTACAGCTCTGATTCGACCCCTAGCCTGGGAACCTCCACATGCCGCAGGATAGGCCCTAGAAAAGACAGAAAAAAGAAGAAAAAAAAAAGCTAGACACAAAAATACACTATTATTCAATTTACATAAAATTTTAGAAATGACAAAGCTAGTTTATAGTGATTGAAAAGTAAATTAGTGGTTGCCTATGAGGGAATGGGAAGCAGGGATTAATTAAAATTAATTAATTGAATTAATTAAAAATTTTAGAGTAATGAAAATGTTTTCCATCTTGATTGTATTGGTAGTTACCTATATGTTTACCTTCATCTTTGAAATGTATGCTTAAAATGGGTGTATTTTATAGTATGTAATATATCTCAATAAAGTTAGTTTTAAAAAGAATGAGTTATTTGGCTGAACCATATGAAAACTCCAGCTACTCAGCCAATTTTGACCAGTAAAACAAGAGCTTTATAGATAGCACAATCTAATTTATGAGTGAATGTGAAGATATTACCTCAAATTAATTCGAATTGAATTTTTAATTTTATTTTTAAAGTATGGTTGATTTACAGTATTGTGCCAATTTCTGCTGTACAGCAAAGTGACCCAGTCATATATATATACATATATATATATATATACACACACACATTCCCTTTTTTAATTTTTTATTCTTTGATTTTTATGGCCACACCTACAGCCTATGGAAGTTGCCAGGCTAGGGGTCACATCGGCGTTTTAGCTGCTGGCCTACACCCTAGGCAACTCCAGATCCGAGCTGCCATCTGGGACCTATGCCACAGCTCATGGAAATGCTGGATCCCTAATCCACTGAGTAAGGCCAGGGATTGAGCCTACGCAGTCATGAATACTAGCTGAGTTCGGTACCCCTGGGCCACATGGGAACTCCCTTCCCTTTCTTATATTATCTTCCATCATGTTCTATCCCAAGAGACTGGTTATAGTTTCTTGGGCTATACAGTAGGACCTCATTGTTTATCTATTCTAAATGTAATATCAAATTGAATTTTTTTTTTAAACAGGAGGACTTATTTATCAAATTGAATTTTTAAAGAATTTTTTTTTTTTACTCTAAGTTATATTTGTGTCATCAGAGGGAGACTTTTTAAAAATGACAACTATATGGATCCCCCCTTTAGGAATTACTGCTAAAGGCTCACAATTTTGGAGAAGTAATTGGAGCTGATAAGAAAAAAAATCATTGAATGCTATTTTTTTTTTTTTTTTTGGTCTTTTTTTTTTGTTGTTGTTGTTGTTGTTGTTGCTATTTCTTGGGCCGCTCCCGCGGCATATGGAGGTTCCCAGGCTAGGGGTTGAATCGGAGCTGTAGCCACCGGCCTACACCAGAGCCACAACAACGCGGGATCCGAGCCGCGTCTGTGACCTACACCACAGCTCACGGCAACGCCGGATCGTTAACCCACTCAGCAAGGGCAGGGATCGAACCCGCAACCTCAGGGTTCCTAGTCGGATTCGTTAACCACTGCGCCACAACGGGAACTCCTGAATGCTATTTTTATTGTCAGTTTTAGGATGTCTTGTACCTAGTTACTTCTGATTAACACTAATCAAGAGTGATATAGCCCTACCTGTTGCAATTTAACTCAACAAATATGATACCATCAAGAATATGTCAGAAGATGGTTTAAA
Source organism: Sus scrofa (assembly GCF_054392235.1). Classification (NCBI taxonomy): domain Eukaryota; kingdom Metazoa; phylum Chordata; class Mammalia; order Artiodactyla; family Suidae; genus Sus; species Sus scrofa. Next base: position 50,703,034 of record NC_139387.1, on the reverse strand, counting down.
AATGTAATTTTACAAGTCAAAAAAATATTTATTCCCTCCTTAGTAGGAAACTAGAAATACTACTTTTTTTGGGTGAAGACAATCTTCACAAAACTTTTTAACAAGAGTTATTAAAAGCAATTAAAAACCAAGTTCAAGATACTCTCGTTGACAGCAAGTGAAACAATATCACTTGCCTAATTTGAAACCAAATTTTTACACAATTATAACAATAGTGTCAACTTCAAATATCAGCATGAAATTCTTGTTTTTCATCTTGTTTTGTCCTTTTGTGTTCATGTTTCTACTTTTTCCTTTTTACTGTGATAAAGTCATCCTTCTGGGAAAAAACTCTCAAGGTGCTTTTTTTACAAAATAGAATAAAGAATTAAGAGCAGCGAATTGACTGTGACTACCTGTGAAAACAATGAAAACATGGGCAGCCTTCACTTTTTTAATTCCTTCTTGATATTTTCCTTGCTGACATCTAAGTGGTTAGATTAATTCTTAAGGAGTGTTTACTTTCTTTTTTTTTATTTTTATTTTTATTTTGTCTTTTTGCCTTTTCTAGGGCCACTCCCACGGCATATGGGGTTTCCCAGGCTAGGGGTCTAATTGGAGCTGTAGCCGCAGGCATACACCACAGCCACAGCAACACGGATCCGAGTGCATCTGCAACTTACAGCACAGCTCACAGCAACGCAGGATCCTTAACCCACTGAGCAAGGCCAGGGATGGAACCCGCAACCTCATTGAACCCACAGCCTCATCGTTCCTAGTCGAATTTGTTAACCACTGAGCCATGATGGGAAGTCCAAGGAGTGTTTACTTTCTAAAGGATAAGCCATGGTATTTGATACACTAGAAGCATTTCTGATGTAATTGGTTTCTTGTAGGATTGCCAGGGAAAATACAGTACGGCCAGTTAAATTTGTATTTCAGATAAGATATTTTTTACCATAAGTACATCCCATGCAATTTTTGTTTACTTTACTAAAAAGTCCTTGTCATTTACTTGAAAATCAAAATTGTCTGGGTGCTCTGTATTTTTATTTGCTTTATCTGACAACTCTATCTCTTGCTCTTGTAATGATTAATTCAATTCAGCCAAATAATAGTTCATAATCCAACTGGAATTTTGTGAAATATCCTTAACACATGCCTAAATTAAAAGGGGATTGAACAAGATAGCAGAGTTCCTTTCCTGTTTTTCAGTTATGTTGTTAATGTTGTTTTCTGGATAACAAATGTTACTCAATTGTTGCAAAGATAAAAAGTAAGTAATTAAGTAATAAATCTCATTTGTATATGGAGAAATATCCAACACCCCTCCATTATTTCAGTAAAGACTGTAATGATTCTGGATTGTATACAGTCCAACTTCCAGAGAGGAAAGAATGGCTTCTCTGAGAAGGGTTGACAGGAATTATATTTTAATTTCCTTTGGAAAATTCCCCATGCATTTGGCTCTGACACTATCCTATTTGTTTCTGTTGCAGTAGAGTTCCATGTTATTTTTATCTGAAAGAAGAAACTGGAACATCCAGGCATGAAGGTTTGGTGCTTACTTGGACTACAGCATTAACATTTCCAACATGTTGAGTGCTTTCCATGTTTCTCAAAGGTCTTCACCCCATAAAAGCTGATGGATGGGCTGACAGAGCCTTCCAGGCTTCAGTTGGTATAATAGGAGCCCAGTGCCTGGAAACAATAAAACAGAAAATTTCTGATTTACCTGCAAAAGAGCCAGGAACATAAAGGGCTTTTTCAGTCCCCCCCCCCCGCCCCCTTCACCGCGAGCCTCTTCTTTTCTCCTAGTCCAGGAGGGGTTTGGGAGGACTGGATCCTATCAGGCTAATGAAAAGTGACATTAAATGTAATCTCAGCAGCAGCCACTGTACTGGTTCCAAGGGAAAGACCACTGGAGCAGGAGTCAGAGAGCTGGGCTCCAGTCTGGCCAGAGTGGAGGCTTTGTGTCATGAACAATAGAAGCAGAGGCTGCAGGGGTTGGGAAATGGCAGATTTTTTCTCTTGAAAGCTGGACAGGGTCATACAGTCATGATTTGACAAGCAATGGTTCTGGCTCCAGTAGCTGCTATGCCTCAAGGGAGGGGTCCTCCCAGTTATGTCCATCACAGCTGGGTGACACGGTCTAAAATTCTTTGTTGTCATCCACACCACTACATTCTCAGAGGGCTGTGCCTAGAAACTGGGTCTCTTTATGCTACAAGAAGGGATGTGTATCCTGGACTCAGTGTCCTGAAGAGACATGCTAAGAAAATCTAGACCAAAGGGATATGAGGGGCTACCAGCCAGATTTTGGTTCCCCAAGGCAGTTTTGTAACAGTAATCAATTAACTTTAATCCTGAAGTCTAGGTTCTGGGTGCCCCATCCAAATCCATAGCCCATTGGATACTGTCTAATTTTTAAATGTATCAAATGATGACAATTCTGCCTACCATTGCTATTTCATCTTGGGTAACCTAACAATCATGTAATAGTTTACTTTCAGGTTGCAGCCAGTAATCCATACCGATTCCAAATGTTAAATAACCATAAACTTAAATAAGGTTTCTGGATGCCCCCTGCCCCCAGATCATATTGGAAGTCTCTTTTAATTGATTTTTTTTTTTTTTGGATGTCACAAGGAAACCATCTATATTTCACGGTTTAAAAAAACTTGTATGATGCTATGATTTGAGAGAAATGTGCTGTGTCTTATTACCCTACAGGGGATGGAGACATTATTAAAGAAGGAAAAAGCGTTATTCGTCCAGGAGGCCTGAGCTCCCTTTACCTCAGGGTGAAGTTAGGAGATGTGTTAAGTCCATATTCAGGATGGTGAAGGAGCAAGGGAATGAGAGGGAGGGGCACAGCCAGACCTGAGTAGGGACCTGGGTTCTCCAGAGGCTGGAGGACACAGATGACCAAAACCAGGCCTTCTAAGATCATAGGCTTTCACTGATGGACACTTACATATTTCAATCACACATTTGTCTCAGAAGGTCCCAGGACAGTGAAGGGGTCCACAAGGATACAGGAAAATGAACTCAAACTGCTCCAGCCTTTTAAGCCTCGAAGCGGCAGATGCCATGAGCAGACAGACTGTGAACAGAATGCACACTCATCTTAGGATGGAGGCATGGGCCAGACATGAAGACAATTCCTGATCCAAACTGCAACACTCTCCAGTCTTCCATTCTGAAGCTGAACCCACACCTCTGGCCTTAGTCCAGTAATGGCCTTCAAAGGAACAAAGTGTTGGACACTGTCAGATTTGCCTTATTGAAAGCAATGGTAGGAAGCCTATCGGGAGCCATCTTTCCAACCAGAACTAGAAGTCATCAGGCAGAAGCAGAGTGGACTTCAGAGGCTGTGGATCGGTGTCAGGAGCTGTGGGAAGCGTGTAAACCCTGGCCAAATATCCTGAGGTCTCTCAAAAAGCAGTTCTGATTGTACTGGCTCAGCTTCCCATCTCCTTTCTAATCTTCTTCCTGGCATAACCTCCAGGCCTCTGATGGAAGTGGTACGCTCTGAACTGATTGGTCCCATTAAATGAGTTTCAGATGGTGATTTTCTGTTTCAAGGATGAGTGAGCATTTCCATAAGATGCATCTCATTGTACCAACATTGCTAATGTCTCTACTTCCTTGCATCCAATCAATCATTCCACTTCAATGGTGGATTTCATTAATGAGCCATTGACTCCCTCTTCCAGATCGTTAGTGAAGATGTCAGCTTCTGACTGGACCTAATACCAATTCCCACGGTTCCTTGCTGGATTCTCTGAGAGCTCCCTGGGGAGACATTCATCATTCTCCTACGTGTGCCTTCATTATGCCAAACCAATTTTAATCTACTTTGGAAAAACCACTTAGGATGTTGTAAAAATTAATGCTTTCCCAAGGAATCCCTAATTTTCATAGGATCACGTGATACAGCCCACTATACACAGCCATGAAAGCTTGGTCCCCACTAACCAGAGAGTACAGGCTTACTTATCCACTTACTTTTGTGTCTCGAAGAACAGGAGTATATCCTTCTGCTGTAATCCTCCTCTGTGCTTTTTATGCCTTTTCAGCATCCCACTTGTTCATCAAATTACCTTTTCTGTTTGACAGAAGCTTCTAATTTCAGTTCCTCTTCTTAGTTATCATTACAGTAGTTTAGGTAAATCAGTAGGTGACTGGATGGCTGTGAGGTTTACACAGGTGGGTAAAATTTAAATTTACAGACGGTGATGTTCTCAATGGCTTGGAGCACAGGCATTTTTCCCCAGGGTTTCCTAAGCTGTCTCTACCCCCTCCCAGTATAATTCAGGTTCTAATTATATCAACTGAATCAAAGATAATGATCTAGTAAAGGAGGTCTATTTGTTTTTATTTTTATCCCTTGGTGCCTAGAGTATTCAAATTTCAACACCAACAACTTTTTTTTTTTTTGCCTTGGAATTTCCTTCTGAAATTTAGGAAAAGAAAAATTTTTTCTGCTTTCTATTAAGATACTTTTTTGTTAAAAGAAGAATCATAAAATCATATCTCTACTATCATTATAACTTGCAAAAAATGTTTATGGAGGCACACTGAAAAGAAAACCATAAAATGAGATGTTTGGTTTTTGGTATGTCAAAATTAAAGATAAACTTAATTTTACTGTAATTTTGTTTAGTGTGATTAACTTAATATAATCTGTACTATACTCTAAGAGTTCGGATTATGATAAGTGTATTTTCAAAGCTGGGAGGAAGAGTGATGCTTAGAACCTTTGGGGAAATAATTTCTTTGTGTTTGGAGTCCAAGCTGAAAGTGGATCTCCCATTAGCCAATTGACGTGGCATTTCCTGGGTAGTGCTGTTAAGCATTTTCAGGCAACAGGATGTCTGATATTACTGTTTAATCACTTCAGGCCAAATAGCATGTGGGTTGTATCATGTAACTCAAAAGTCATTCTGGAAGGTAGGATGCCAGTGGATCTTTGGAAGCACTTCTCTGTTTTAGTGAGGAGTATTTGATTTTGTACTGTAATACAGCATAGCATAGCACTGTAGAACAAACATATAGTGTAATAGTTGGAGCATTGCCTTTGAAAACAGAATGGGTTCAAATCCTGGTCCTGCCACATATTAGCTGTATGATCTTGGGAACAGTTATATAATTTATTTGAGCCTCAGTTTCACCATATGAAAATGTGATAGTAATACCTACCAATGTTGAGAATTAAGTGAGCATACAAAGATTCTCTAAAGAAAGAGGGAGAGAGGGAGAGAATCCAAAATCTGAAAGGTCTTCTACCAGAATTCCTTTTTTCTTTCTTGGGAGGGGAGAAGTCAGTTTTTGTTCTATTAAGGCTGCCTACTGATTAGATGAGGCCCACCCACACTATGGAGGGTAATATGCTTTTCTCAAAATGTACACTATTTTATTTTATTTTATTTTATTTTAGTCTTTTCTGTCCTTTTAGGGCCGCACGTACGGCATATGGATGTTCTCAGGCTAGGGGTCGAATCAGAGCTATAGCTGCCTGCCTACACCGTAGCCACAGAAACACCAGATCCAAGCCATGTCTTTAACTTAGTCCACAGCTCACGCCAATACCAGATCCTTAAGCCACTGAGCAGTGAGGCCAGGAATCAAACCTGCAACCTCACGGTTCCAAGTTTCTGCTGCACCACGACAGGAACTCCGCTTAAAAGCTTCATTAAAAAAACAAAACAAAACAAAACCACTCTCACAAAAACATCCAGAAGATGAACAGATAGCTGGGCACTGTGTCCCAGCCCTCACTGTGAGCCATCTCACAGTGAGGTAAGAGTTGTAAAGACAAAGAAGTGAACAGTAATAAGCATTCAATATAAATTTCTCATTATTTTATGTATCCCAGTGGCAGGGAAAAGGATAACATTGCTGGTTTTAAGAGAAGCTTTTGCTGAAATTTTTGATAAGGATCAGCTGATACACGGCAAAAGCGAGGTAGACTGATGGCCAATTTACTGCTTAAGACTAGAGTTGTTTATAACCCAGCAAATTAACTACTCTATTTCACAAAGGATAAAGAAGACCCTGGAAGGATGTGGTGCTATAAACTCTCACATCACTAATGTAAATAAAAGAGAATGTTTTTAGCAAACAAATAAATATAACAGAGTAGAAACAGACTCACAAATATGGATAAGAAACTAACGGTTACCAGTGTGGAGCTGAAGAGGAGAGGGACAAGATGGGGTAGAGGATTAAGAGACACAAATTATCATGAATAATAAGTAACAAGAGTAAATTCTATAGCACAGGGAAACACAGCTACATTATGATAACTTTAAATGGAGTATAATCTATAAAAATATTGAACCACTATGTTGTACACCTGAAACTAATATTGTAAATCAACCATACTTCAATAAAAAAGAGAAGGTATTTTGGATGATTTATCAGTGATACATAGCTGTACTCTCCTAGCCCTGGAGTAACACAAGGCAAACACTATGGTTAGAAATAAGTGCATATTCCTCATTTTGAATGTTTCTCTTCCAAACCATATACAAACTGAAGATTCAGAAAGGTATCCCAGGGAGTTCCCATTGTGTCTCAGTGGTATAATGAACCCAGCTAGTGTCCATGAGGATGTGGGTTAAGGCTCCAGCATTGCTGTGAGTCACAGATATGGCTCAAATTCCATGTGTCTGTGGTTGTGGCTGGCAGCTACAGCTCTGATTCGACCTCTAGCCTGAGAACTTCCATGTGCCATGGGTGTGGCCCTAAAAAGACAAAAAAAAAAAAAAAAAAAAAAAAAAGGATACCAAAAGATAGACCTTCGAATTGTGTAAAGAACACAATACTAGAATAAAAATATAAATGCACCGATTAATATTGTGGGAAACAAACATTTACATGTTAAAGTTTTCTACAAATAAACTCAACATTCATTTCATTCTTTTTTAAAATTTTTTTATTATTTTATTTTCCCATTGTACAGCAAGGGGATCAAGTTATCCTTACATGTATACATTTTTTCCCCCACCCTTTGTTCTGTTGCAGCATGAGTATCTAGACGTTGTTCTCAATGCTACTCAGCAGGATCTCCTTGTAAATCTATTCTAAGTTATGTCCGATAACCCCCATTTCATTCTGACTTGACTTGATAATGATCTTGCCAGGATCTGATATATTTTAGACTTTGAAGAGCTCAACAAAGACAACCACATCCTGCACATACACCCCCACCCCAATATAACCATTTATAATAATACAGTGATCAATAGTATACAGACAGTGAAAGTAAAAGAGACTGCAGGTGTTATAAATGTAGGATTAATTTTTAAAATTTTTAAATGAGCTGTAAGGAAAAGTGCATTGAAATGGAGACAGAATGAACAACTGCTTGGATGTTTCCTTTTAAAAATGTTTTCCTCTTTGTATGGGTATAGGTTTTAAGCCAATTTTTTCTATCTCATAACATGGAGAAAATAATATGACCCCTCATACTCTCTAGAGGAGTTGTGATTGTCTCAGGAAGCAAGATATGTGAAAACACTTCAAAAAATGAAGTAAGCAGAGTTATTATTTTTAGTGTTAAAAAGAAGAGAAGAGAGGTGGTGTAAGGAAAATGGGAAGGCTATGAGCTTAAGTATTAGTCTAGATGCTGGGTATCAACTCTGTCACTCTGTACTGGTTTAACTGTGAGAAATTCTCTTAAACTCTTTGAGCAATGCCTGTCAGGGTTTCTATACTGAAGTTTCCAGGTGCATGTACACTTGAGATGTAGGTGAATGTGTCTGTGCACATGTGTGAGGAGGGAGGGGAGGAATGGCTGCTCTAACAGTGTATTGAATGGAAGCATACCATTTAACACAAGAATGGCTAAAAGAACATTTTCATTTTTCAGGGCCAAGAATAAAATACTTTTGTGGAAGGGAGTTACAATGAATCAGGCAAAGTGAAGGGGAAAGTGAAAGAGAAAATCTGGGAGGGGCTGTGTTCAGATTAGCAATGACAATGGATAGAGTTTCTGGTGGCCAACTCAAACCCACAGCACCAGCACCTTGCATCTCAGTAGGAGGCAAGTCTGGGGCTAAATGAAACCATATTAGTCAAAAGCATGATAATCTTTCTCAAACAAATATCAGAATGAGGAAAAAAATAGAACAGAGATAAAATTCTAATGATTCTTGGGACTCACTCTGGGATCGAAGAGAAGACATACTTGAGTCTAAAACACCCATAGGTGAACTTCTCGGGTGCTATTGTCTCTTGGCTTCAAATCCCATGGCCTATAGTCAGCCTTGTGATGCTGAGTCTAGGACTCTGCAAACCACACCTGTTTTGCCGGCTGATTCTGTATTAAGCTTTGTTTGCCTTCAGGGGGCACCATAGGGAGATGGACATTTGAGGAGGAAGAAAAGATGGCTCCTTTCTGTTTGCTTCCCTTAGGCTTCAGCCTATTTTCTTTTTCCTGTGAGTATCACCCTCCAAATGCTTCTCCACCTTAGTGGTGGTAGTTTCTTCTCACAAGTTTGTAACATTTGCAGATCTAGATTCCTAAGACCCCTTGGGGATACCAGTGCCAGCCAGTCAGCATCCACTCTCCTTATGGGTCTGGGTCCCAGATCACTTTGCTGAGCTCAGAGATACTAGACCCAACTGAGCGTGCTCACTCTCTCCACTTCTCTTCAACATCAACCTGAAGGTCTTGACCATTGCAAGAAGGAAAAATGTAAAAAATAAATAAAAGAAATACAAAAGAAAAATGATCAGGAAAGGGGAAATAAAACTCTCTGTCTTTGAAAATCATGTGATTGCTTCTATAGAAATTCCTAAGCATTTACAAAACAACTACTGGAACAAATAAACAAAATTGCCAAAGTCATAGGATTAAGGTTAGTGTATTGAAATCAGTATATTTTTATATGCTCCAGCAAACAACGTGAAAATTAAATTTAAAACTTCCATATACAATAGCATGAAACCCCGCAAAACCCTGAGTCATGATTCTGTCATATAGGATTTAGTACATACTTTTTTTTTTGTTTGTTTTTTTGGTCTTTTTGCTATTTCTTTGGGCCACTTCTGCAGCATATGGAGGTTCCCAGGCTAGGGGTCTAATCAGAGCTGTAGCCACTGGCCTACGCCAGAGCCACAGCAACGCTGGATCCGAGCCGCATCTGCAACCTACACCACAGCTCACGGCAACGCCGGATCGTTAACCCACTGAGCAAGGGCAGGGACCGAACCTGCCACCTCATGGTTCCTAGTCGGATTCGTTAACCACTGCGCCACTACGCGAACTCTGGATTTAGTACATACTTTTGATCAAGTAACAATAAGTGATGCTATCTCTCTCAGCCTGAATACATGGATTGTCTAGGAATCAATGGGTTGAAGAGGGAATGGCTCCTCTCACTATCATTGCAAATAACTCACTTTGCAGAGTTTTTACATCCATAAGTACAATTTAAGGTCTGTAGTTTACAGGTCTTGGTTTCTAATAGAGAAATCCTTAGAACAATGGTTCCATGGAACTGGAACTTGGGATTGCTATTGAATTGCTTTGAGTTTCTCTTACCACTAAACCAACAGGCAGGTGGTTTATCCTGATTATCAAGAGGAAATTCAACTGATGCTAGAATTAGTAGGCAGAGGGGATTATTTCCGGAATCCAGGGGGGATTTCCTATGATGATTTTTAGTCATCATTTCCTATAGTAAAAGTTAGCTGAAAACTACATCAACAAATAAAGGGAAGAACCAATGAGGAGTCAGACTTATAGGTAAAGAACCTGACCAGCTGAGCTCCTGAGCGATGGAGAAGGAAACATGAACTGTATAATGAAAGAAAGAAATGATAAATATCACCCACAGCCTGTGATGAGTTACAGAAATAACTATTGTAGCAGCTTCACATAGCTCATTCTTTGTTTGCTGTTGTTTTGTGATATATGTTAACTATTTTAATCCATCTCTACCCTTCTTTTCCTTACTATTTAATATGTTTTTTTAAAAAGGTTAAGTTTATGATTTCATATTAAGGACACAGGATATATAGATGAGACTGGAATTGAAAATGAGGTATAATTAACATACTTCAGAAATAACTAGAAATTAGAGCATGGATTTTACCTACCCTGTTGTGTGCAGGAAGAAATCATTAGATCTCTATTTATTTTTATTTTATCTGTTTAAAGTCCCACTTTGTAAGCATATTACGTATTACTAAAACAAGACCCCTATAATTTCTAAATAGGTAAATAGCCTATATTAGGGTTCATGCGAAAAAAGCATGATAAAAATATATGGTAAAAAATGTTTGGTGATCATGAGGTTAGTGCATAGTTGTTTAGAGATCAGGACTATGACTTGCTCCCTGCTTAGTTTTGCAAACAGGGAAATTCAATCCCAAAGTCACAGGCTATGCCCACGCTTCCATTTAGTACCATCTTACACCTGGCATGAGGTCATCCATTTCTGAAAATGTTACTGGATCCAGATCCTGAAATATTCTAATGATTATTATCTATTAACAATCAGGACACTGAGAACTAAAATATTGCCTGCCGTATCAGTAAACAAAGGATGTTGCAGCCATCAAGCCATCACATTATAACCCCTGGAAGATGAGCCCTGAGGGAGCGCTCAGGATGAGAAAGCATAGGATGCTGGCCCCAGATAGCTAAGGTGTATTTCAAACGAATGATTTCAGTGAGCCCAGACTCTTGCATCTTCCCTTACATAGAAAAGCACTAAACTCCTTAACTTGAGCTGTCTGGTTTCTTATTAGCAGTAAACTTTTGATGTTCCAACTAACTGGTCTTTTGTTGCAGACTCCTATATATCCTGGCTCTCCACCTTGCCTCTTCTGAACAGTTTCTCAGTGTTTCTGAGATGCTGAGTACTGGACTTAAAGTTCTAAGATTGTCCACTGAATAAAACATAACTCTCAACTTTTGACTTGCGCATTTTTTTTTTTTTTTTTTTTTTTTTTAGTTAACAGCACTAAGACAATGAAAAGCTACTTTGTCGCCAGAGCTGACCACCAGCTGCCTGGCACAGCATGTCTGAGGATGAAGGACCCCCTTTATTTCTGTAGACAGAATGTTTCCCCCTTAAAAATAATTGACAATGTTGACAGACCACAACTTGTAAAGGCACTGCTCAATAGGGAAGCTGTTAAAGGAAGAAGCACTGCATTTCTAGATCAGTTGGATAACAGAGACTAGAAATTTTTAGGGAAACCAAAAAATGTTTCAGGTGAACTCAAATGACAGAGGAGCTTTCCTTGTTGATACAAAGAGGCAATTCACCAAAATGGCTGCCAACAGGAAAATGCATCCACACAGAGTTATATGCCCTGACATTTATCTTAATAATTAGACTGCACTCTTACATCCAAGAGACCACTCAGGAGTGGGACACTCCCCAAATCTTTCATTTTTTTTATCTTTTTAAAATCAAAATGTTCGTTTATTTAGAAAAATTAAATGTAGTAGAAAGATAGTGTTGGATATTTGTTAAGAGGGAACGTGATTTTTATTGTTTTTTTTTTTTTTTTTTTTTTTTTGGTCTTTTTGCCATTTCTCGAGCTGTTCCTGCGGCATATGGAGGTTCCCAGGCTAGGGATCTAATCAGAGCTGTAGCCACCGGCCTACGCCAGAGCCACAGCAACGCTGGATCTCAGCCACATCTGCAACCTACACCACAGCTCACGGCAATGCCAGATCGTTAACCCACTGAGCAAGGCCAGGGATCGAACCTGCAACCTTATGGTTCCTAGTCGGATTTGTTAACCACTGCGCCACGATGGGAACTCCTGTTTTTTTAAAAAACCTTATTTTTTTATTAAAATATAGTTGATTTATAGTGTTGTGTCAACTTCTGCTGTGTAGTATAGTGACCCAGTCACACACACACACACACGCACATATATATTCTTTTTCTCATAAATAAGTCTCACTTAAAAAACTGTTACTGTAACTTTGTCATATCTCCATTATTTTAATTAGTTTTCAGTCTCCTAGCCCACCAGTTCCAGTATTCTTCCTGGCCTTCGGGCCAAGTACATCTATTCATCAAATAGTAACACTGACACTGGTGACCACTCAGTTAAAAAGATACTCATGTGGAGTTCCCGTCATGGCGCAGTGGTTAACGAATCCGACCAAGAACCACGAGGTTGCGGATTTGATCCCTGGCCTTGCTCAGTGGGTTAAGGATTTGGCATTGCCGTGAGCTGTGGTGTAGGTTGTAGACATGGCTTGGATCCTGTGTTGCTGTGGCTCTGGCGTAGGCCGGTGGCTACGGCTCCAATTCGACCCTAGCCTGGGAACCTCCATATGCCGTGGGAGCGGCCCTAGAAAAGGCAAAAAGACCAAAAAAAAAAAAACAAAAACAAAAACAAAAACTTATATACTCATGGATTAACCAATACTTCTTAAGCCGTTATTCATTGAAACACTGCAATTACCCATATGAAGTTCTTTTGTATGTTGCTGGCTGTACAAAATGTCAATGAACAAAAATGCACAACCTAAAAGTTGAGAGTTATGTTTTTATTCAGCAGGCATTCTGAAGATTTCAAGACCCAGACAGAGCATCTCAGGTTAACATTGAGAAACTGTCCTGAAGAGGCAAGGGCAGGGGGATGGGGGCAGGATATATAGGAGTTTTTGCAATAAGAGAGCAGGCAGTTAGGACAGCAAAAGATTACTCTTAATCAAAGAAAACCAGACCTCTCAAGTTAATTACTTTAGCACTTTTCTATGTATGGAGAGATGCGAAGTGTGGGTTCATTAAAATCATTCCTTTGAATTATACCTCGGCTATCTGGGCCAGTATCCTGTGTTTTCTCACCCAGAGTGTCCTCAAGGTTGGGGGTGTGTGCAGGATTTTCTTTCCATCCTGAGTTCCCTTGGGGCTCACCGTGGGGGAGACTGTAATATGGTGGTTTGATGGCTACAACATCTTTTGTTTACTGACATGAGAGGCAATATTTTAGTTCACAAAATGATATAAAGTTTCTTCACAAGAATCAGGGAAGAAAAATTGAGAAAAGGCCATGGATTATGGGGCAAAGCTATTTCAGCTGCTGTACTTATTGTATTGGAATAGTAGTATTCACAGTGCGTTTTTGTTTTTTTAAGAGGAGGCTTGTGTTCTTTGATATTTGAAAAGGAAAAGGGTATGGGTGGGATAAGATTTTAATGGGGGAGTTCCCACTGTGGTGGAACGGGACTGGCGTCTCTGCAGAGCTGAGATGCAGGTTTGACCCATGGCCCAGCACAGTGGGTTAAAGATCTGGTGTTGTCACAGCCGTGGTTGTGACTATGGTCCAGATCTGAACCTTGGCCCGGTAACAGCATATGCTGTGGGGCAGCCAAAAAGAAAAAAAAAAAAAGATTTTAATGGGTACTTATAGTTTATAGTTAAAATGGATTATGTCATATTGAGACCCCTCACCTCCTCTGAACCTGCAGTGTGAGAACATCCTTTTGAACCGGATGGAAAATAAACACTTGTGTGAGCACTGCCATCTGGGTAGGATCTGGTGATAATTTTCAAACTCCTCTTAGCATCTGCTAAAAGATACTTTAAATACATTCAGATGCTTCTTGAGTAAGTGCTGTGGAAGTTTAGAGGATTTTAGCAGTTCCTTCTCTCTCAGTCAGCAAAAATTTTCTGCTAAAGATCTCCAATACATTAGTATTTTACAAACCCTGGTGAATGAAAGCACATCAGTACTATCTCAAAGCAAGCGGGTTTCAGCAAATGTCTTCAGTGAGCCCTGGGCAATTTGCTCACTGTGAGCACAGTCTTGAAGGCTCAGACATGACATTGATGGAGGTTCTTAGAAGTGGGCAGGAGAACTGGAACTAGAGTGGTTATGGCTTTTGTCACTGACCTAGAAAGTTCAAAGATTAGTTACGGAGATGTCTCCTGCATGGGAAAGCTGGCAATTGGCTTAATAGAGAGCTTTTGGTGATGTGAGATTTCTAAAAGCACCAGCAAATTCAGTTCAGTCCACAAGACCACTGAAATTCACTGGGGGATGCCATGATTTAAAATTCCAAGGAAATTCTAAAGAATTAGGTCCTACATAGCTGGTAGAGAAGTAGATTGGAACAAGTATTGTGATAAAATGTATCAAAAATTTAATTGTATGTAACATTTAACTAAATGCTTTCTCTTCTAGGAATTTATTCTAAGAGTATCATCAGAAAATTATAGAGAGGATTTCCCACTGTGGCTCAGTGGGTTAAGAACCAGACATAGATTCTGTGAGGATGCAGGTTTAATCCCTGGCCTCCCTTGGTGGGTTAAAGATCTGGTGTGTGGATTCCGGTGTTGCCATGGCTGTGGTATAGGCCTGTAGATTCAGTTCCAGTTCAGCCCCTAGCCAGGGAATTTCCACATGTGGCAGGTGTCGCCCTAAAAATAGAATGTAGCTCAGGACAAGAAACCAAGGGTTGCCTGCTCACTGGCCCCTGATTTAGGCACACCACTCCCCTAGCCCTGGAGAGCCAAGAATGGCCCACACAGTATAAATGGTTTTCTCTCTGCCCATCACAGGATTGGGCACTCAGAAGTTAAAAACATTGACGATGCTTGATAAGATGCCATTGTTTTTGACAATGACTGGTTACACAAGTCACAAAAAAGAGTGTGTCATTGTCCCAAGTGCCTTAGATATATATTTATTTAATTTTCACATCAAATTTACATTAAAGATTAAGAAACTGAAATGCAAGGTGGACAAGTAACTGGGCAGAAAACAGCTGTTAAGGGACAGAGTCAGGATTTTAACCTGATTCTCTGCTTCTAAATCCCGCTTAATCATTACATTGTATTTGTGTCTCCTAGAGAGTTGTGTAGCTGCAAGTTGGTGTCTTTCATTGCAAAATCCTTAAAAATCTAGTAGAATATACTTATCCAGAACAAAGTTGTGTTAAGGCATCATTTTCAAAATGGTCAAATCATAATTCTCATACAAATATAAAATGACCCACTCTTAGGTATATTACTCAGTTTATTGATAAATGAGGAAACCAGTAAGACATTAAAACTGCATTGGGAGTTCCCGTCGTGGCGCATTGGTTAACAAATCCAACTAGGAACCATGAAGTTGCGGGTTCGATCCCTGCCCTTGCTCACTGGGTTAACAATGCGGTGTTGCCATGAGCTGTGGTGTAGGTCGTAGATGCGGCTCAGATCCTGCGTTGCTGTGGCTCTGGCGTAGGCTGGCAGCTATAGCTCCGATTAGACCCTTAGCCTGGGAACCTCCATGTGCCATGGGAGCGACCCAAGAAATGTCAAAAAGACAAAATAAAACAAAACAAACAAAACTGCATTGAATGAGAAATTGAGTTACAGATGTTTATATTCTACACCAGATAAAATTCATTTGCATTGCTAGGCATAGTGATCTTTTTGCTTGGATACAGACAAGAAATATTTGCATCATCATCAGTTTTCTACGCAAGTAAAACTCTATCACTACGGAATTGCAATGAGCCTGGTCAAAGACAATGAAAAGTCCATACTTCATAGCCTCAGAAAATACTTGGAAATTCTGCTAGGCAATCCCACGTTCACCTCATGGACACCTCAGTTATCTCTCTTGCCCAATTCCAAAGATTTGACAACTTTTCTGACAAATGAAATAATACTTCTTCACTGAATTAAAACTGACTATTCATAAAACACTGTGGTTATTTCAACTTGTTTTTCACTGTCAAATTTTCTAAGACTCCTTTCTATTCTAAAATTGGGATAATTTAGAGAGAAGAACTTCACAGAACTCATTCTTAGGACTCAGCAACACTGAGTTTGTGGTTTTGAAACTCTTGGTGAGGAAGTAATTATGATCACAGTGTGTCCTTGGAACACCTATAGACCAAAGTCCATGACATGACTTTTTAATATTACTCATGTAATTCTAAGTAAGTGGATATTCCTTGAGTACATATTAATAAAAAGATGACAATAATATTTTCCTGTTTTAGTTTGTGTTATTATTTTTAATTATAATGATTTTTATTTTTTTCATTATAATTGGTTTACAGTGTTCTGTCAATTTCTACTGTACAGCAAAGTGACCCAGTCACATACACACATATATATATATATTTTTTTCTCACATTATCCTCCATCATGCTCCATCATAAGTGACTAGATATAGTTCCTTGTGCTATACAGGAGGATCTCATTGCTTATCCACTCCAAATGCAAGAGTTTACATCTATTAACCCCAGACTTCCAGTCCATCCCACTCCCTCTCTCTCCCTCCCCCTTGGCAACCACAAGTCTGTTCTCCAAGTCCCTAAGTTTCTTTTCTGTGGAAAGGTTCATTTGTGTCGTATATTAGATTCCAGATATAAGTGATGTCATATGGTATTTGGCTTTCTTTTTCTGACTGACTTCATTTACTGTGAGAGTCTCTAGTTTCATCCATGTTGCTGCAAATGGCATTATTTTGTTCTTTTTTTATGGCTGAGTAGTATTCCATTGTGTATATATACCACATCTTAATCCATTCATCTGTTAATGGACATTTACATTGTTTTCATGTCTTGGCTATTGTGAATAGTGCTGCAATGGATATACAGGTGCATGTATCTTTTGCAAGGAAAGTTTTGTTTAGATATATACCCAAGAGTGGGATTGCTGGATCATATGGTAGTTCTATATTTAGTTTTCTGAAGTGCCTTGATACTGTTTTCCTTAGTGGTTGTACCAATTTACATTCCCACCAACAGCACAGGAGTGTTCCCTTTTCTCCACACCCTCTCCAGCATTTGTTATTTGTTAATGATGGTCATTCTGACAGGTGTGAGGTGGTACCTCATAGTAGCTTTGATTTGCATTTCTCTAAAAATTAGTAATGTGGAACATTTTTTCATGTGCCTGTTGGCCATCTGTATATCTTCTTTGGAGAAATGTCTATTCAGGTCTCTTGCCCATTTTTCAATTGGGTTGTTGGTTTTTTTGCTCTTGAGTTATGTAAGTTGTTTGTATATTTTAGAGATTAAGCCCTTGTCTGTTGCCTCATTTGAAACTAATTTCTCCCATTCTGTAAGTTTTTTCTTTTTTTCCTTTTCTTTCTTTTTTTTTTTTTTAGGGTTTCCTTTGCTGTGCAAAAGCTTATCAGTTTGATTAGGTCTTACTGGTTTAATTTTGCTTTTATTTCTGTTGCCTTGGGAGTCTGACCTAAGAAAATATTTGTACAATTGATGTCAGAGGATGTTTTGCCCATGTTCTCTTCCAGGAGTTTGATGGTGTCTTGTCTTACATTCAAGTATTTAAGCCATTTTGAGTTTATTTTTGTGCATGGTGTGAGGCATTAGTTTGCATGCAGCTGTCCAGTTTTCCCACTGACTGTGTGGAGACTAAAAAACATGCTACTAAAAAACCAATAGGTGAATGGGAAAATAAAAAAGGAAATTAAAAAATACCTGAGACCAACAATATGAAGACAAAACCATTCAAAATCTGGGGGATAATGCAAAAGTAGTGCTTAGAGGGAGGTTCATAGTGATACAGGCCTTCCTCGAAAAAGAAGAAAAATCTCAAATCGACAACTTAACCCACCACTTAAATGAATTAGAAAACAGAAGAACAATGAAAACCTAAAGTCAGCAGAAGGAAGGAAATCATAAAGATCAGAGAGGAAATCAATAAAATAGAGATTCAAAAAACAATAGAAAAACTCAATAAAACCAAGAGCTGGTTCTTAGTTCATATTATAATTTTGGAGGCAGCAGAGGAATTTCTTATCAACAAAGTCGGATCAGGGTAAATTGTGAAAAAACAGGTAAGAAAAAAAGAAGAAATAAATGGAAAACTGAGAAACTGAGAATAGGAAAGAAAGATGGGTGAGGGAGTCAAAAGAGATATATGAGTAATATTAAAAAGTCATGTCACGGACTGTGGCCTACAGGTGTTCCAAGAACACACTGTGATCATAATTACTTCCTCACCAAGAGTTTCAAAACCACAAACTCAGTGTTGCTGAGTCCTAAGAATGAGTCCTGTGAAGTTCATCTCTTTGTCTGAGGTCAGTGGGAAAGAAAATTTTCTGAGATTCCAATTAGGCCACTTAAGAGGAAAAGGATTTCCTGTTGCAGCTTAGTGGGTTAAGAACTTGCCAGTGTCCATGAGGATGAAGGTTCAATCCCTGGCCTTGCTCAGTGGGTTAAGGATCTTGTGTTGCCACAAGCTGCAGCTCCAATCTGACCCCTAACCCAGGAACTTCTGTATGCTGCAGGTGTGACAGTAAAAAAAAGAGAGAGAGAGAGAGAGAGAGAGAGGAGAGGCGAATGTTTTGTGTCATTATAAAAAGCAAAGATCCTGTTGTAGCTCACTAGGCTAAGGACCCAACTAGAATCCATGAGGATGAGGGTTTGATCCCTGGCCCTGCTCAGTGGGTTAAAGGCTCTGGTGTTGCTGTGGCTGTGGTGTAGGCCAGCAGCTGCAGCTCCAATTCAACCCCTAGCCTGGGAACTTCCCAAAAAACCCAAAGGATCCAGTGTTTCACTCTAGCAGCTCAGGTCACTGCTATGGTGTGACTTTGATCCCTGGCCTGGGAAATTCCACATACCACACTGGCACATCCAAAAAAAAAATAAAAAAATAAAAATAAATAAAATAAAAACATTTTTAAAAATTTCAGAAAAATTTGGAGTTCCCATCGTGGCGCAGCAGAAACGTATCTGACCAGGAACCACAAGTTTGCAGGTTTGATCCCTGGCCTTGCTCATTGGATTAAGGATCTGGCGTTGCTGTGAGCTGTGGTGTAGGTTGCAGATGTGGCTCGGATCTGGTGTTGCTGTGGCTGTGGTGTAGGATGACAGCAACAGCTCCGATTGGACCCCTAGCCTGGGAACCTCCATATGCCATGGATGCGGCCCTAAAAAGACAAAAGACAAAAAAATTTTTTCAAAAAAATTAAAAAAATTAATTAAAAAATTTTAAAAAACATTTTAAAAATTAAAATTTTTAAAATTAAAAATTAAAATTCTTAAAATTAAAGAAAAATTTAAAAAGGCAAAGAAGCAGAACATATGATGTTAGAAAAACAAAAGTTTCAAAAGGAAGAATCCTTTCTCTAAGTTCTTACTGAAACTTCTGTAAAGACACCCCTGATAGGTTGGGAGAAGCTAAACATTTAAGGGATTTAGACAGGATCCTTTCTGCCCACGCAGTGGGGAGTGTGTGTCTATGTTTTGTGATGATGCTGGTTTCATGCAGTTTGTCCCAACCAAGGAGACCAGACGCCCGATTCTCTGTAGGAGCCCAGTAAGCAGGAAAGAGCCTGTTTGGAAGTGCTGGTCTGAGTACACTGAATACCTAAACCACATTATTGCAGCCCTAGAATTTCCCAAGGAATAGTTCAATTCTGAGAGCTATGGTGATTATTTTAGGAAGATTTTGAACCCCTAGTGACATGGTCATTAGATAAAGTATCCCTCATTTAGGGTTCTCTAATCTCTCTCATTATCCAGTGAGCAAGAATTGAAAATGGTTTAACTCCTAAATCCATTTAACCTAATTGGTAGTGTCAGGCATGAGAACTCATTTCCACATTACCATGTGGCAGTAGATACAAGTGATGCTTCTGGCTGAGCCTTGAACCAACCACTAGGAGAGGGGCCACACTGTCAAATTGCTTTATGTTATATTTTACAAGTACAAATTAATATAGAGAAAATATAGCCGGAGGCATAAAAACCAAAGCATTCAGGATGTTGTGGACTGAATCAGGAAAGACTGACTTGTAGTGTTAGTAGTGAGTTCAGAGAGACAGCAGTGAGTGATAGCTTGAAGTGAGAACTTAATTTCCTGCTCAGGACTGGAATCTGGGCAGCCTGGGTGAAAACTGGAATCCTAACCACTAGATTACCAAGGGCTAGAGGCTAAAAGCAGAGTTACCCTGATTCGTGCCACGTCGAAAGCAAGAATGTTTCAAGGATGCAAAGACTGTAAATACAGGTACAAAGTTTATTATTAGAGACATAGCACATGTGGGAGAGCACACAGGGAAGCAGTTAAGAAGCAAAAGAGCACACTCAAAGAGGAGTGTGGACCTCTGCTAGTGAGGAGTATGACAAATTCGTGATTTAAGTCACTTACGTACGGCAGTTCTTCCGGCTCTTTGTTTTCCTTTGCCTAATTATCTTGCTTACTTTCTCTTACCTGATCAGACCCAGGACTCTCTTCAATATGCATGTGCATCTTTTGGCCAAGAAGGATTCCAGAACAGGGGCCTATGGGAAGTTAGCTGGACTTATGATGGCCTGGCACCCCCTCCCTTTCTGACCCTGAGGGGTCTTTCTGCCCATATGGAGTGGGATCTCCCTGACCCCAAGGATGGGACATATGTGACCTCTTGATCTTTTGCCCAGGCAGGGCTTAGCCCTTCCCTGCCCCTTCCATTACCATCGTTTAAAGTGTCCACAGAACACAAAGTTCAGTTATTTACCTTGTGCCTGTTGTTATTTCTATCGCAAAGTATAAACAGGTAGCTGGTTGTAAATGTAGGTCCTGGAGCCCATCTCCCGCCTCAGTGGGAGCAATAATAACAGAGACTAATACTGATTGTGCTTTTACTGTGGGCCAAACACTGAGCTTAACCCTTTACAGCGTATCTCATTTAAACCTGAAAACAATTCTATGAAGCAAGTTACGTTAGGAGTCTCACTTTACAGATAAAGAAACTAGGCATGGAGAGTTAAAGCCTTCTCCACAGATTACACAGAATGGTAGGTCATGTATCTAGTAGCGATTTTTCTCAATTGGAACCCGGAGGTAAAAGTTTTGGGAATTAACTACTGAATTTCTGGAAAGTCATATTTGGTAGGAATAGGGTAGACACACTCCCTACACAGATTGCAAAAGCAATTGTTTCACTCCATCTCCACAACAGAGACTCTGCTTCAAGCCATGGTTACCTCCTGCTGGGGCTCTTGTGCTGGCTCCCAACACACAGCTCCATGGCTGTCTTGTCATCCCAAGCCAATTTTCACACCATAGCCAGAGTGTCCTTCCCAAAAGACAAGTCTGATGTCACCAATCCCTTGATACATCTTTGCTAAATGCAGACATTAAAAAGTGCACGGGAGTCCATCCATGTCTGAGAGCAGATTGTTGGCAAAGAGAGAGAGAGAGAGAGAGAGAGAGAATAAAGAAAGAATAAATAGTGGCTGGTGAGTCAGGAAATGACATGATAAAAATTGCCTGGGAAAAAGTAGTTCCAGAAGTCTTGTGCAGAACACACTAGCAAAAAGGGAGAAGGGAGGGATGGCGGCTGCCTTGCAGGGTGGGGCTTAGTTGAGTGGCCAGGGCTGAGCAGCTTGACAAGGCTGCTCAAGCCAGAAACATTCTCAGGGAGATAGTCCAGGGATTTGGGGAAGGGCTAAATGAAAGGAAAAGCTATTAAACTAGTAACAGAGCTATTAACTAGGATTCCATGAATCTTAGGGACCGTGATTGGAGGGCAGGAAACACAAAGCAATTTCTTTAGCACCTTAATGAAATTATTAGGAATTTCAAAGGAAATCTACTTGTGGCAAGCTCTCCCACATGTGTATGTGCCTAATACAACCCAAAGTTTTATCTAGAAATCCTTTACAGCAATTTTACTTTATTTATTTATTTACTCATTTTGCTTTTTAGGGCCGCAACTGAGGCATATGGAAGTTCCCAGGCTAAGGGTTGGAATAGGAGCAGCAGTTGTCGGCCTACACTGCAGCAGCCACAGCAACGCAGGATCCGAGTGGCCTCTGCAAACCGCACCACAGCTGAAGACACCACTGGATCCTTAACGCACCAAGTGAGTCCAGGGATTGAACCCACGTCCACATGGTTACTAGTCCAGTTCGTTCTGCTAAGCCATGACAGGAACTATTTTATTTATTTTTTATTTTTATTTTTAATTTTAAGTTTTTATTGAAGTATAGTTGATTTGCAATGTTGTGTTAGTTTTGGTATACGGCAAAGTGATTCAATTTTATACATACATATGTGTGTTCTTTTTCATCTTCTTCTCCACTACGGTTCATCACAGGCTATTGAATACAGTTCTCTGTGCTCTACAACAGGACTTTATTTTTTATCCATTCTAAATATAGCAGTTTTTTTTTTTAAAGCCAACCATTTTTATTATCGTTCATGTATTTTACAGGAAAAAGAGAAAGGAATGTGGCAAACGGGTCGGGTTGTATTAAAAAAAATGCAGGTTTGTACATGTTGCTCTATCTACACTTAGGAGGAGACTCTCCTTGACTTCAGGTGCAGCAGCTGCACTTGTCTGAGGCCCTGTGCAGATGCAGCCCTGAGCACACAGCCTGTGGGGCAGCAGGAGCAGCTCTTCTTGCAGGAGGTGCCTTTGCAGTCTTTGCATGTGCAGGAGCCAGCACACATGCAGGACCCACCAGCAGTGCAGGAGCAGTTGGAATTGGGAGATGGAGGCAGGAAGGATGGTGAGGAGGTTGAGCGGGCTTCTAGATATAGCAGTTTGCACCTGCTAATCCTAAATTCCCAACCCATCTGTCCACTCGCCACCTTTTGACAACCACAAGTCTGTTCTCTATGTCTGTGAGCCTGTTTCTGTTTCATATAGAAGTTCATTTGTGTCATGTTTTAGAGTCCACATATAAGTGGTAATGTATGGCATTTGTCTTCCTTTGTCTGACTTACTTCACTTAGAATGATAATCTCTAGGTCCACCCATATTGCTGCAAATGTCATTATTTCATTTTATTTACTTTTTATTTATTTATTATTTATTTATTTTTAATTTTTTTTATGGCCCCGCCTGCAGCATATGGAAGTTCCCAGGCTAGGGGTTGAATCAGAACTGCAGCTGAGGCCTATGCCATGGCCACAGCAACAGGGGATCTGAGCTGCATCTGCCACCTACGCCATAGCTTGCAGCAATGCAGGATACTTAAGCCTCTAAGTGAGGCCAGGGATGGAACCTGCATCCTCATGGACACTATGTTGGGCTCTTAACCTGCTGAATCACAGTGGGAACTCCAACTTTCCAGCAATTTTAAAGATAAAATTTCAGGACTCATTGATGATGAAAATTTTTGAAGAATCCATTTATTGTGTTTAATTATTTCAGTAATGTCAGGTCCATCACTTGTTTACATTATATATAAACTCAGGGTATAACTTTTTGCTTTTATTTAATTCTCATAATATTTAATTCTGCCAATGTGAATGCTCACTTCATTTTAACTTAAAACTCTTGAATTTTATAAGAAGTTTTGAAGTGCTTCTACTTTATTAAGCAGATTCTTTTAATTCCCAATTTACTGAGCCCAGAAAGGAAATGTATAATGTTTTGTTCACTATGGCTATCTATTTAAGGTCAGGAGATGGCTCAGAAAAACAAATATTACTTGATTCTCATGTCTGACTAGTCAAATCTACACTTTCTGATATGGATTATTTTTGGTCCAGTGAGTTTTATTTCAATTCCTTTTCAGCTATGTCTAGTTTCACAGTATGATTAATGAGTGAACTTTCCTTGTCTTTTCAAAGTTGCCTTGAGAATTGTGGTATTAGGTTTATCCATTTACTGTACGGGCAAACCAAAAATGAAATCTTCAGGAGTTCTCGCTGTGGGGCAATGGAAACAAACCCAACTAGTGTCCATAAGGATGTGGGTTCCATCCCTGGCTTCTCTCCATGGGGGGACGAACTGGTGTTGCCATGAGCTGTGGTGTAGACTGCAGATGCAGCTTGGATCCTGTGTTTCTGTGGCTGTGGTGTAGGCCAGCAGCTGCAGCTCCCATTTGACCCCTAGCCTGGAAACTTCCATATGCCACAAGTAGGGCATAAAAAGCAAAAGCAAAAAAAAAAAAAAAAAACCAAAAAAACAAACTTCAGGAGTTCCCGTCGTGGCGCAGTGGTTAACGAATCCGACTAGGAACCATGAGGTCGCGGGTTCGGTCCCTGCCCTTGCTCAGTGGGTTAACGATCCGGCGTTGCTGTGAGCTGTGGTGTAGGTTGCAGACGCGGCTCGGATCCCGCGTTGCTGTGGCTCTGGCGTAGGCCGGTAGCTACAGTTCCGATTCAACCCCTAGCCTGGGAACCTCCATATGCCGCGGAAGCGGCCCAAGATAGCAACAACAACAACAACAAAAGACAAAAAGACAAAAAAAAAAAAACAAAAAAAACAAACTTCAATGTAAATATTGCTGTTAAAATGAGATATTGATCATTAACATTTGTTAGAGAAAATACATAGACAAGTTCTATATGGCACACTAACTTTTTACCTATACTTTGGTGAGAAAAATATTGCTTGTGAAAAGTATCATATTAATGTTCCAAAATAAACCATCTCACCAGGATGGCAGGAAATAATCTTTCTGATATATAGCAGCAGTTGTCATAGGGGCCACTCCAAAACTGAGAATAATTTTCACAGAGGAAAAATATTAACCAGGATTTCAATCTTAAAATAGTCATTTATACACTGAACATTGACAGCAAATTGTTTCAAATGATCAACTCAAGAAAACATTGGACATTTCTCTGAATTTTCTTACGACCCACCAGAATTTTCTTTGAATCTTAAAGTATGGTTACTTGAAGAAAATCTTGACTTATTTAAAACCCATTTTTAATCTTCAGAACTTCAGACTTGAACAACAGAGCTACAAGGCCATCCTGAAAGGAGAAATCCATTTTTTTTTTCTGGCTTTGGGAGCATCTGAAAATGGTAGTTTAATCCGGATTCTTTGTAAGCCTCCATGGGCTCTGGGGAGAGGTGTCAAAAGCAGGCATTGATGTCCATCAGGACTAAATTCTCATTTTGGCTTAGGAACTTGTCAGCTCAGCTGGGCCCACTCTTTCCCTCCCATACGAAGATCAAATACACAGCACTTTTTTCATTTCCTTTAATCAGCCAGGTCCTTTCTCACTTTCCAGCTGTAGACAGGTTTTTACATGTGTTTCCCTTTTGAGCTGAGCTAATACTGCTTGTCCTCCAAGTCTCAGCTAAAAAGTTATTTATTTCTTCAGGAAGTCTTTTTTTTGCCTAATGGATTAGTTTCCCCCTGAAATATACTCCCACAGCCACACCCAGTATGATATGGCCTGGACTTCATTTCTGTAATGTTTTCATTCCCCTTGAGATTGTAAACCCTGCAAAGGCAGGGACCATTTAACTGTAGGGTGGGTGTGGGTAGGTGGGTGCCTGGGTGGGTGTGGATGCTGGGTGCTTAAAATCCATCTTCTGAGTGAGTAGATGAATGAAAAGTTATCTGTGTAATCTACATCTCGCTACACATCACTTTGAGAATTTGTGGGGCCTATTCCAAACGTTAAAAGAGATAATGTACATGGAATGTATGGCTCCAAAAATTACGAGCTTAATAAATGGGAAGCTGTCTTTATCAGAGTAGCTCACATTCTTGGGGGTCACGATGTGAAAAATAACAGCAAGTCTAAGAAATCGTTGGAGCTAAACAAAGGCCACTTCAGAATGCCCTTGCTCCGAGTGGTAAGGGTGCATTTTTCTAGAAAAGGCTAAGTTCAGTTGCCATGGCAACTAATGAAAACAAACGTTTCTGCCTCGTCTTTTTTAGGAACATGTTTCTAATGTTGTCTTTCATGTAGAATCCCAATTTTCAGTTTAAAAAATATTAAGAAACATAAACCTAAGCTTAAAACCAAAGGCTTAGTAATATTGTGGTGATGTGTTTTCTTGTCACATGCCCCCCATTGAAGGGAAGTAGCTTGAAGGCAGAGACTGTATCTTAAATTGACAGAACAACTAGTCCAGACCTTGCCATTTAGTAAAGACTCAGCATATCTTTGTTAAATAAAATTATCAAAATAATTTTGTCTTCCTAAAATAAACCTTCAGATGTCACCTGAAATTCAAGGCGGCACTTCAGCTATCTACTGATTGTCTCCATTCAGATGCTCTGTCACCTCCTAGAATTCAGCATGTCAAATGAAGTTTTCTCATCAGAACACCATATGTTATTCTCATCAAACCCACATTAGACTGGCTTCCTTCTGTACCATCCAATATAGTCCCATGATATCAAGGCTATTACAGAAACCTTGTTATTTTTGAGTTTCCCTTTCCTGAAATAATAGAACTTCTATATATACAATCTGCCCCAAATTCAGTAATTGTTTCAAGGCCTCATCTTCAGGGCTCTATAGCTAATTTCCCAGAGAAATATCTCCACGACAAATCTCCTCACCATTACAGCTGTAACTCTTTACAATTCATTTATGTGTCTCTCCCTTCCTCGAGAACCTACCCAGCTCCTTCTTCACTAAGAGATTCTGAACAAACTCCTCTCCCTGTTTCTTGGGGTTTCCATAGTGTGCCTCCAATAATTTCTTCATCTTTAGTCACTATTTCCTCACTGTTCCAATAAGGCCCATTTGCACCATGATTTTTTCCCCTACCTCTTCCAAAAACACAAAGCTCTACTCATTTCTATAATGCCTTCTTCCCTCCTCCCCACTTCATCAAATCTTACTTAAATTGGGAGGCCCAAGTCCCATCCCTTGCTTGATCTTTCTTTTTTTTTTTTTTTTTGTCTTTTGTTGTTGTTGTTGCTGTTGTTGCTATTTCTTGGGCCGCTCCCGCGGCATATGGAGGTTCCCAGGCTAGGGGTTGAATCGGAGCTGTAGCCACCGGCCTACGCCAGAGCCACAGCAACGCGGGATCCGAGCCGCGTCTGTGACCTACACCACAGCTCACGGCAACGCCGGATCGTTAACCCACTGAGCAAGGGCAGGGACCGAACCCTCAACCTCATGGTTCCTAGTCGGATTCGTTAACCACTGCGCCACCATGGGAACTCCTGCTTGATCTTTCTAAATCCTACACTGCTCTCCCTTTCTCTGTAATTACAATTATAGCCATCACTTTATAATTTAGCAATTACCTATTCTCTGTTTTTTTTTTTTTTTAAATATTCTTCCATCCCACCTACACTTCAAATCCACACATACATGTGTCACAGGGCCTGGCACCAGATGAAAGTAGATGAATAAAATCAACAAACCAAAGTACCTACTCATAAGAAGTGCTGACATAGACATAAGCTATATCATCAGCTTAGAATAATGTTCTTCTCATACACACTCTGTATGGGAAATGTCCCTTTAACCTGTTGAAGGAATCAAATGGAGGCACTGTTTTCTTATAGAATCTGATCTCTCATTGACACTGATTATCTGGGGGATATGTAGCAGATCCAAGGTGGGAGAGTCAGTAAAGAAGCTTAAATCTCTAGCCACAGTTCATTGGAACAGGGTGGATCAGTTGGAGTTCTTGGATGTTTTGCATTCCACCATAGGGAACAAGTTTCAGTCTGTTCCGACTGTGATGTTTTCTAAGGCCATGTGCCACAAGCCATCAGCATCTATGTTTTCTGATGATGGAGAATGCTGGTTGATCAAAGGCTGCTGTTTTCATGGATGTATTCCCAAGATCAATTGCAGTTCTTCACTGAGGTATATGGAGTGATTGGCCAATGGGGACATGCTGTACAGCACAGAGAACTCTACCCAATGTTCTGTGATCATCTGAAAGAGAAAGGATATGTGTGTGTGTGTATGACTGAATCACTTTGTTGTACAGCAGAAATGATCACATTCTAGTAGATCAACTATACCTCAATAAAACTTTTTTATTTTTATTTATTTTTATTTTTTTTGTCTTTTTTTGCTATTTCTTTGGGCTGCTCTCGCGGCATATGGAGGTTCCCAGGCTAGGGGTCGAATCGGAGCTGTAGCCGCCAGCCTACACCAGAGCCACAGCAACGCGGGATCCGAGCCGCGTCTGCAACCTACACCACAGCTCACGGCAATGCCGGATCGTTAACCCACTGAGCCAGGGCAGGGACCGAACCCGCAACCTCATGGTTCTTAGTCGGATTCGTTAACCACTGCGCCACGACGGGAACTCCAATGAAACTTTTTTAAAAAGCTCAATTGAAGTTCTCAGAACAAAGTATTCAATTCATATTAAATGGATGATGCCTGACATTTGCTCAGTGTCCACTGTGTCCAGAGCACTATATCTGGCATTGTGGTGAGGAAACAGAAGAAACAGCATGGGGATTAACATACAGTAACGTTTTTGACAATCATGTAGTGACTGTTTCTCTATTTTCTGATGAAGAAACTGAGGACCAGATGGCTAAGCAAACTATGAGTTTAACACAAGTGATAAGTGGCAGAGAATGGGGCACAGACTCGTATTCATGTCTGCCTGTCTCCTATGCTTTTTCCACTACATCATGTTTCTGTCTTTGCAAAGCTTATAAATTTGTTGGAAAGATGAAACATACAAACATTAATTAACTTGAGAATTGGGTATGCCCTCTGGCTGTTCACTGATCAAATAGATGCCTTTTAAGTCTAGGGTAACTTGGATGGAAAGCCAGCTGGTCCCAGGACCTACCACAATTGTAGACTATAACTTGATCAGATTTGGGCTTAGACAATCGTTTTTGGCAGTGCTAATTAATAAGGCCTGCCAAAAATATAATTGTAAACAGAAACAATGTCTGACAATAATACAAAAAGAAAGTAAGGTAATATATTCCAGCATTCATTCAGAACTTGGCTGTTTCTGTGATGGCCAGAAAAATGATAATGAAGAGGTGCTCCTTAGAGCCAGGATTTCTGGCAAAACTGTCTCTTCATTTCTTTCTGGAACACATTACATTGTTTTCGTCTCATGTGGTCTATTCTTATTTCCCTACCAACCTTTGTAGAGAGCATGTGTGTATGTCAAATTTTGTTTTATTTACAAGTTGAATTCAATTTATGTTTAAATGATTTTCAGACTTTCTCTTTTCTGCTGGGGCTTAAGCCACAAGGTGTGAGAAAAGAGGGTGAGTAGTGGCTTGAAGAGAATCAGTATCAGAAGAGAGACGGTTGTTTAATACTATCGTATTAAAGGAGATATGCTCAGGATTTTCTCTTCTTCAGGCTTCCTTAAAGGAAGTACAGGTTGGGTCTAGGAGTTGAAAGAAGAGCTGTTCTACTTCTTGGTGTGGTGTTAGTGTCAATCAGGGTTCTTGGGTTGCAAACAATAGATCCAACTCTGACTATCATGCAGGAAAGAAATATTTCAGTAGAACAGTGGGTAGCTCCGGGCATAACCAGAGAGGGTGGAGGGGGAGCCTTAAGAAGGGTCAGGAGCCAGGACAACCCCAGAAGTCTATCATGGCAATGACTGGACATCAGCATTTTTGTTAGTTTATTTTTTCAGTCTGTGCTACACTACATCCAAGATTCAAAATCCCAGGAAAGAGTCAAACTGTTCTTTATGAGTCACTCTTCCACCCTCAACTAGATGAGGGCAGGGCACTTTTATTTAAAGACCACCAGGGAGTTCTCTGGTGGCTCAGCAGGTTAAGGATCTGGTGTTGTCACTGCAGTGGCCTTGGGTTCAATCCCTGGCCTGGGTCCTTCCATATGCCATGGGTGCTGCCAAAAAAAAAAAAAAAAAAAAAAAAGAAAAAGAAAAAGAAAAAGAAAAAAAAAAAGACCATTAGCAGTGTGGGATTAACATATACACAGTATGATGCATAAAACAGTTAATCAACAAGGACCTACTGTATAGCATGGGGAACTCTACTCAATATTCTGTAATAACCTATATGGGAAAAGGATCTGAAAAAGAATGGATATGTGTATATGTATAACTAAATCACTTTGCTATATACCTAAAACTAACACAACACTGTAAATCAATATACACCAATATAAAATAAAAATTAAATTAAAAAATAATGACCATTAGTGGTATCAAAAGGAAAGAATAGATACTGCACAGCAGGAAAGTGTTAAATACCCATATTTAACACTCTCCAACCCAGCCCTCCTAATGACCCTGCTGAAGTTTCTGTTTCCAGAGGCACCTCCTAGAGATCAGAGCTTAGCCTGCTGAACCTGCAGCTGGTGGCTCATTCTCTGCCTCTTCCTCTGTGCTTAGATCTGAGAAGTCCTGAGGACCCTGGGTATCTCTCAACTCATGACTGTTCTGGTTCTGTGGAATAAGAATAAGAGTTTCTGAATACTTTCTGTTTCCTGCAAGCAATGCATTCTACTCATTTTGTCAGTTGCAGGTACTCAGTAAAAACAGGAATTCTAGTTTTCTATTTCATTCTCCTGCTATTGGAGATATGATGGCCAACATGATGGCCTGGGATGGGTCAAGGGAGCTGTGTATCAAGGACAGATCCACTCAGTCCAGTGAAGGTAACAGCTTTGAACTGGTATTCAGGATGTGCAATGATTGTACCCCATTTTACCGGAAACTGAAGAAGCACTTCTCTTTGCAGCTATCAGAGACACTCTAACCAGTCACAGTCCTGTTTTCCTGGTGCTCAAATTCTGTTTTTATTTGTTTGTTTTTGTTTTTAATGCAATATTTGGCATTGCTAAAAATTTCCTGTTAAAACTGTTTTCTCTGTTGGTTCTAACCTGTCCTTCTCTCCTACCTTTCTGATTGGATCTTCTTCTGTCTTTTCCATGCAACATGTTTTACATAAGAGAGAAATATGGTTTGCATACACTTCTCAGTACAAATATTGAGAATCCCAATAAGAAGGCAGAATATCACTGATGGCCACTGGGCTTGGCTAATATTTACAAGTCTTGGCAGGAAGGTTTTGGCATCTTATAGTTTAACCATTGTGTGCTAGCTTTCCTTTCCCCAAAAGGAAGATCAGCAGAAAGTTTCCAACACCACCAGCAAGATCATAGCAAGACAGAAGCAGGAGAAGCCTGAGGCTCTAGGTAAATTTGAGGGGCAGAAAATAGACCCAAGGCAGAAAACAAGTAACTTCTGCGGCATCTAGGCTACTGGGTCTTGGACACAAGGTGGACGTGGAGGGGAGACTAGGTAAGAGTGAATGGCCATCCAGCTCCAGAACGTGAGGTTGGAACTGCTCAGGTGCCTTTGCCTCAGAACCCTCAGGTGAAAGAAAGATGGAGGGAGGGATTTGGATGAAGATAACAGAAGAATTTTATAAAACATGAACTTGACAGAAAGCTGCAAAGGAGAGAGACTGATAGAATGCTCTGGTATTTGAGTGCGGGCAGTTTGGGTCCCAAGTGTCAATTGTTCAGTCATGTGATGTAACATGGTTTAACTATGCTTGACAGAGGCCTTAGAGTTTTAATTCATAGTAAGCTGAGCATAATTGTTATTATGTTTTGATTTCCAAAATGCTGATTCAATCATAGATTGCATCCATCAAAATATCTTCAAGATCAGAGGTGATAATCTATCTGCTCTTCTTTGCTATGTGATAGAATCCCACTCAGAGTATTGCATTCAGTTCTAATTTGGAGGGATTAAAAAATCCTGAGATGAGAGTTGCCACTGGGATCGGGCGTGTCTCTGCAACACCAGGACACAGGTTTAATCCGGGGCCAGCACAGTGGGTTAAAGGATCTGGCATTGCAGCAGCTGTGGTATAGGTTGGAACTGCGGCTTGGATCTGATCCCTGGCCAAGGAACTTCATGTGCTGTCCAGTGGGCCAAAAAGCAAAAAAAGGAAAAAACAAAACTCTGAGATGGAATTCCCACTGTGGTGCAGTGGGTTAAGAAGCTGATGGCAGTGGCTCAGGTCACTGTGGAGACACAAGTTACATCCCCTGCCCAGCACAGTGGGTTAAAGGATCCCTCATTGCTGCAGCTGTGGTTTGGATTCAGTCCTTGACCTGGGAATTTCCATATGTGGAAGCTGCAGCCATAAAACAAACAAACAAACAAACAAAACCAAAAAAGCCCTGAGATATTCAAAGAGGTTAACAAGGAGAATGTCATTTCTTAAAACAATATTGTATGAGAAATAATAGAAGAAAATGGATTTTTTTTTTGTCTTTTTTTTTAGCTATTTCTTGGGCCGCTCCAGCGGCATATGGAGGTTTCCAGGCTAGGGGTCGAATTGGAGGTGCAGCCACCGGCCTACGCCAGAGCCACAGCAACTCGGGATCCGAGCCGCATCTGCAACCCACACCACAGCTCACGGCAACGCCGGATTGTTTTAACCCACTGAGCAAGGGCAGGGACCGAAACTTCAACCTCATGGTTCCTAGTTGGATTCGTTAACCACTGCGCCATGACGGGAACTCCGGATTTTTTTTTTTTACTCAAGAGAAAATGCAAATGTAATAATAGTTGCCTTCAAATATTGGAGAAGTTGTCATATGGTAAAAGAATTCGCTGTATTTTGTATTGCCTAATCTATAAGTAAGACTTAATGTATGGAATTTTTAAGGAGGTAGATTTCAGTTTAATATCTAAAAGGATTTTCACAGAAGCATAAACATTCAAACACAAAATGAGTTGTTCAGGAGGACAGCAATTTATGTCACTAGTACTGCTCAACATAAGTATTTGAATATTGCATGAATATATTGGGACTCTTTTGGTTGTGACAGAAAACCAGTTCAGACTAGCTCAAGGCAAAAAAGAAAACTTACAAAAAAGAAAATTAATTGTTTCTGCAAACATTTCTTGAGTTCCTACCATGCATCAGGCACTGCTCTAAATACCGGGGATATAGTAGTTAACAAAGCACACACACAAAAATTCACATAACTCTGATTTCTAATAGGAAAATAAACAATCAAGATACAGGCTGATATTTATTTTTATATCTATATCTGTATATATTTCTATAGCCACATGGACACATTAGATGGCTTGTGTGATGCCCAATAGGAGGCACAGACAAGAAGACAGGCAGGGCTGCAGATCTGAGCTACACGGCCACACCTTGAATCCCAGTGGGCTGCATTGCTAGCCTGGAGAGGCCACTGTTTTGTAATCTGCAGCAAGACACTGAATGAATTTTTTTTTTTTTGTCTTTTTTTTTTTTTTGCCATTTCTAGGGCCGCTCCCACGGCATATGGAAGTTCCCAGGCTAGGGTCTAATCGGAGCTGTAGCCGCCGGCCTACGCCAGAGCCACAGCAACACGGGATCCAAGCCATGTCTGCAACCCACACCACAGCTCACGGCAATGCCGGATCGTTAACCCACTGAGCAAGTTCAGGGATCAAACCCACAACCTCATGGTTCCTAGTTGGATTTGTTAACGACGGGAACTCCAAATGTATCTTTTAAAACAAAAGAATAAAAACAGAGAGTGAGTTAGATCATAACAGAGTTGTAAAGAAAGCTAAAGTATGAGCACCATGGCCTCCGAGTAAAGACTAGAAAGATCTGAAATCAGAGAAATAAGAGGCAGGGGGTGAAGGCTGATGACATGTGGTTCTGTGGACATTGCAAGGGCTTTGACCCTGAGTTAAAAGGGGACATGATGAAGGAGTGATGAGGTCTGAGTTACATTTTATCTTTATTTTTTATTTTTATTAAAGTATAGTTGGTTTACAGTGTTGTATCAATTTCTGCTGTACAGCATAATGACCCAGACATATATACATTCTTTTTCTCATACTATCTTCATCATGGTCTATCCCAAAGACTGGATATAGTTCCCTGTGCTATACGGTAGAATCTCATTCCTTATCTATTCTAAATGGAATAGTTTGTATCTACCATCCCAAACTCCTTATTCATCCCACTTCCTCCCCCCTCTCCTTGGCGATCACAAGTCTTTTCCCCATGTCTGTGAGTCTGTTTCTGTTCTGTAGATAGGTTTGTTTGTACCGTATTTTAGATTCTACATATAAGTAATATCATATGGTATTTGTCATTCTCTTTTTGACTTAATTCACTTAGTATGAGAATCTCTAGTTGCATCCATATTGCCGCAAATGGCATTAATTTGATTCCTTTTTTTTATAGCCGAGAAGTTGTATATTGTGTATAAGTACCACATTTTTTTTTGTCTTTTTAGGGCTGCACCCTCGGCATATGGAGGGTCCCAGGCTAGGGGTCAAATCAGAGCTACAGCTGTTAGCCAGTGCCACAGCTATAGCAACATGAGGTGTGAGCCACATCTGCGACCTACACCACAGCTCACCACAATGCTGGATCCTTAATCCACTGAGGATCAAACCTGCGCCCTCATGGATACTAGTCGGGTTCGTTAACCACTGAGTCACCACAGGAATTCCATGTATCACATCTTCTTAATCCATTCTTCCGTAGATTGACATTTAGGTTGTTTCCACATCTTGGCTACTGTGAATAGTGCTGCACTGAAAATAGGGGTGCAAGCACCCCTGTCATAAATTAATCTATGACAAAGGAGGTAAGAACATACAGTGGAGGAAAGGTAGTCTCTTCAATTAGTGGTACTGGGAAAATTGGGCAGCTACAGGTAAAAGAACAAAATTAGAACACTCTGTAATACCATATGTAAAAATAAACTCAAAATGAGTTAAAAACCTAAATGTAAGTTTGGATGCTATAAAACTCCTGAATTCCATTTTAGACTATTTTCCTGGCTGCCAGGCAAAAAACAGAGTGAAGAGAAGCAACGGCAGAGCAAGAAATCTGGATGACAGTCTGCACTGACACAGGGAGATGATGGGGGGGGGGGGCTAGGAAGTAGCAGCACAATGGTGACAAGTGCATAGGTCTTGAAAATAAAGCTAGCAAGATGTGTTGATGCATTAAATGTGGAACCTTTAATTGGAAACATGAAAAATAGGGCAGGTATCAGGCACTGATGGATCCTAAAACAATCAAGGCAGGGCTCCATTCGTCTTCATTTCTCAGATGGCTCATTGTACACTGCAGGCATGATGCTCACATAAAGCCCTAGCCTCATGGCACATGTGTCACCAACTAACTTAAAAAGAACAACTTCTCCCAGAGAATCTTCCACTTGTGTTCTGTGTTTGCCGCTGGGTCAACAATTATGGCCAAGTTTGGGCTCTGTGTCTACTCCCTGTAGGAAAAAGAGGATGGGAAGGGACAGGCAGTGTCCAGCCTCAGCTAAACTTTGAGTTGTTACACCAGGCAGATCACTAGGTAGGAGCAGAGAAAGGGGGCAAGGGCCAGGTGGCAGGAGACCACATACCATGCCAACAATGGGGTCCATGGGCAGGCAAAGAAAAGCAGGAACCTCTAGACTGATAGGAAACTGCACATTTTGGGGTGATAAGTGCCCTGGAGGCAGACAAGGAAAAGTGGAAAAGGGTGCAAAATTCCAGCATCTGAATATAACCTGTTGCTCATTATGACCTCATTAAAATAAAATTATAATAAAATTAGCTATGCAGATAAGAAGTATCCTTCATGCATTGAGGCCATGACACTTCCCATCAAAGCTAAATAAGGACAAAACCATCAACTCCTTTTGGGAAAGTGAAGCTGGAATGAAAATTGGGGAATATGACCCCAAAGCCCCTCCCTCTGAGTGAATATTCCACCTATGTAACTGGATACCTCTTATAACCAGCGTGCTAGAGAAACAAAGGGCAGCTGTTTGCCTCTCTGCCTGCCTCTCTTTAAGAGATGTATTTCTCACTTACATAAATCCTCACTTTTCTTTCTCGGTTTCCTTCTTGTTTCTGAATTCCTTCTGCAAGGAGACAAGAATCTTCCCTTTGGGAACAAAGGGATACCAAATTTTCCCTACTAGGCAAGAGCAAAACCATCAGGATAGATGAGAGTCTGCAGTGGAAAATTCTGTGTAGATAGGCAGAAAAGTGGCAAATAAGTTAAATTCAATATGGGATGAAGAAGTGTTCATCTATGATTCTTCCTGAAGCTGGTTTTTGATAAATAGGAGATTTTTTTTTTTTTAGAGAGAATGTTTTGAGCGCCTCTCTATTAGTTTCTTATTGCTTCTGTAACAAATAACTAAAAACTTCACAGTTTAAAATAATGTAACCTTATTATCTTACAGTTTTGGGGATCAGAAGTCTGACCCAGTCTCACCGGGTTAAAAATCAAGGTGTTGGCACAGTTATGTTCCTTCTGGATGCTCTAGGAGAGAGCATTAACTTGCATTCTCCAGCTTTTACAAGTTGCTAGCATTCCTTGACACATGGCCCCTTTCTCCATCTTCAAAGCCAGCAGTGTAGCATTTAAAAATTTCTCTGTCTTGGAGTTCTTATTGTGACTCAGTGGTAATGAACCCAACTAGGATCCATGAGGATGAAAGTTCGATCCCTGGCCTTGCTCAGTGGGTTAAGGATCTGGTGTTGCAGTGAGCTGTGGTGTAGGTTAAAGATGCAGCTTGGATCTGGAGTTGCTATGGCTGTGGTGTTGGCCGGCAGCTGTAGCTCTGATTCTACTTCTAGCTTGGGAAGTTCCATATGCTGGGTGTGACCTTATAAAAGCAAAAAAAAAAAAAAAAAAAAAAAAAAAAATCTGTCTCCCTTATTGTGTTCAGATAACCCAGTATAATCTCCTCATTACAAGATCCTTAATCTAATCGGATCTGCGAGGTCCCCTTTGCCACTTTAGGGAACATATTCATAGTTCTGGGAATTAGGACATGGATATCTTTGGAGGACATTATTCTATCCCAGGCTGACATGCCCTTCGCCCCATTTTGAAGACAGATGCCACATTCCTAACATCTTTCTTGGGATTGTAAAAGTATTCACAGGTGTTTTAGTCATGATAAACGTAGTCACACTCACCCAGGAATGGACCTCTTGACTCAACGGTTGTCCATCCAAAGACCTGTATCTAGAGTTCTTCCTAGAGGAGACACCATATTCAAGAGAGAGGGAGGTCAAACGAATCAAATCCTGCTCTTTGAGGGCTTGAACTGCAGGCACACAAAGAAGGTGGCTTGTTAGTAGAGGAATGAAAATGTGGAGCTCCAAGGAGTGAAGGCAGTAACTAGAAGCCATGACTTTGAGAGAAGAGTTAGTCGGGATGGGTGGTCCAGAAGAAAGGCAGAGTAGGACAGGGAGGGCCAGGGACCCAGAAACTCATCAGAGCTTCTGAGATACATCTTGGGTTGGCTCCTTTCCACCCCAACCCCTGCCAGAAAGTGGCTTTTGGATCATTAGACCTACAACTGAAAATAGATACGCACAATGAATGAGTTCTGGTTCCTGTGTATGCAGCAGCTTAGATTCCCCTCTGCCACCTTTTTTCTAGTTCTACCAGAAAAAAAAAAAAAAAAAAAAAAAAATCCTTAATCGGTAGCCTAACCATGTCCATTTCACAGAAATGTGGAAGACCCTCCTGGCACAAGAATAAAGTGTGAAATCTTCCCAATTAAGACATTAAATGAGAGATGTCTGAATCAGACCCTGAACAGTCCAGATCATCCCCTTAAAAGTTTACCATCCTTTTCCTAGCAATGCTCCCTCTGGTGGCCTGAACCTATGACCTCAGTGTGAATTCTTATATGACCTAATGGCAACACCAAGTCTCCTTATGACACTTGGATTTTAGGGTGAAAACTCTGCAGTGCTGTGAACAGAATTAGATCAGAGGAGAGCCAATGGAATTTAAAAAAAAAAAGGTGGGTGGGGGTTATAGATAAAAAAAAAAAAGAAAAAAGAAAGGAGAATTTAGGACCAAAAGAACTTATACTTTTTGTGTGCCTATGGGTCCTTATTTAGATTTTTTTAAAGGTAGATTATAAAGACTATTGTCATCCACGAAAGCCTTGGAAGAAAGACTATGGGTTTGGAATGGGGCCAGCAGAATTTGTAGCCCCACCTTCTTAAGCCAAAACAATACTGACAGGCATGAAATTGCTATTTACGAGGTTATAAGTCCTTAAAGGATATATTGTATATACAAAGAAAAATGCCACCCACAGAGCTGGGTTGTTTGAGTTTAGGCTGAGAACCTCTGGGATAAGAAAGCCAATCTTTTTGGTTTTCAAGTCGTATTTAACATTTGGCCAGAGTTCAATAACCATCCTTTTTATACAGTGCTTTTTAAACGTTTGAGTCATGGACCCTTTGGAAAAATTTTTGACTCTCTCCTACTGACTCTCTCCTCTAAAAAAATGAACATACAAGCACCACTTTGGCTAAAATTTCAAGGACCTTAGCATGTCCCTGAACCACCGTGGACCCAAATGAACAAAGCCAAACCAAACTTCTAGGATGTAAAAAGTTGGGTGTATGCCAAGGGCAATTTGACAGGCTGGCTGATTCTACAGGTACCATTTTCTCTGACCCTTTCATTTTTTTTCATTTCCTTAAAGCTGCTCATGAACATTTACGGATCTTTGCATAATTTGTGCAGTTAGAGACGTTTTCTAAAAGGACAGCACTGGATGTGCCTGGCTAGAAGTGATTTATAGGAAGGATGCTTCTTGAGAGGAGGGACAGAGAAATGCTAGCTAGGAAGTGAGTTAACAGTGCCTTCCGTGTTTTTCTCTCTGCCATCCTAGCATGGAGGCAGCTGCAATCTAGTTTCTCCTCTTCGTTTATTTTAACAAAAAAATTGAAGTTCAGGTATTAGAGGTTTATCTATTTCAGAACTTCTCAAACTTTTATGAATCAGAATCATGTGAAAGGCTTGCTTTTAAAAATAAAAAGCTCTAGGAGTTCCCGTCGTGGCGCAGTGGTTAACGAATCCGACTAGGAACCATGGGGTTGTGGGTTCGGTCCCTGCCCTTGCTCAGTGGGTTAACGATCCGGCGTTGCCGTGAGCTGTGGTGTAGGTTGCAGACGTGGCTCGGATCCCGCGTTGCTGTGGCTCTGGCATAGGCTGGTGGCTACAGCTCTGATTAGACCCCTAGCCTGGGAACCTCCATATGCTGTGGGAGCGGCCCAAGAAATAGCAAAAAGACAAAAAAATAAAATAAAATAAAATAAAAATAAATAAAAAGCTCTAGGAGTTCCCTTGTGGCACAGTGGGTTAAGGATCCAGTGTTGTCACTGCAGCAGCCTGAGTCTCTGCTGAGGGGGAAGTTCCATCCCTGGCCAGGGAACTTCCACATGCTGTGGGAGCAGCCAAAAATATAAATAAATCAAATTTAAAAAAGTTCTATCCCCACAATTCCTTTTTTTTTTTTTTTTTTTTTTTTGGTCTTTTTAGGACCTCACTCACAGTATATGGAAGCTCCACCCAGGCTAGGGGTTGAATTGAAGCCTATGCCACAGCCACAGCAAAGCCAGATCTGAACTGTGTCCAC
Organism: Sus scrofa; assembly: GCF_054392235.1. Classification (NCBI taxonomy): domain Eukaryota; kingdom Metazoa; phylum Chordata; class Mammalia; order Artiodactyla; family Suidae; genus Sus; species Sus scrofa. The sequence continues at coordinate 50,664,026 of NC_139387.1, read as the reverse complement.
CACCTACATCACAGCTCATGGCAATGTGGGATTCTTAACCCACTGAGCAAGGCCAGGGATTGAACCTGGGTCCTCATGGATGCTAGTCAGATTCGTTTCAGCTGAGCCACGACAGGAATTCAAATCCCCACAATTTCTGATTCAGTAAGTATGGAGTGTAGCCCAAGAATCTATATTTATGACAAGCTCTCAGGTGGTCCTGATGCAGCAAGTCCTGTTAGGGGACCACTGACTGAAACTGCCCACCTTGGCCAGGCATGATATTAGGCACTTGCATGAATCGTCTCACAACAGGAGGACCTGATAAGAAATGGGGAGCCGCTCTAATGACTAACTGGGGAGTTGGGAGGGGCCAAAAGGAGGGAGGAGATGACCACCCTTGGCACAGGACTCCATCTTGACGGAGAGATGCTGAGCCACCAGGAAGGACCCTGAGCCAGACCAAGCACCGGTGGAGCAAGACTGTGAGCCACATGCAGAGCAGCTCTCCTGGTTTCCCTTACCCTGCTGCTCTCCACCCAGGCTGCCCCTTCCCAATAAAGTCTTTTGCTTTGTCAGGATGTGTGTCTCCTGGGATAGTTCACTTCCAAGTGTTAGACAAGAACCCACGCTCGGGCCCTGGAAGGGGTCCCACCTCCTGCAATTGTTCTAGGACTACATTAGAAAGGCACCAATTTCATCTATTTACAGATGAGACTGACTCAGATTTCTGCTGCCTTTCTTTTCTTTCTTTCTTTCTTTTAAATCAGCATTTCCTTCTTTTTTTTTTATTTCAAGAAAACATTCCATACTATAGGTATACCCATTTTGCTTATCCATTAATCAGTTGATAGATATTTAGGTTGTTTGCACATTTTGACTATTATGCATTTTGCTGCTGAAAACAGTGTGCAAGTGGAACATTGCATATTTAAATACAATTTATGAGAATTAAATTTTATTCACTTTTAATACTTATTTTTATACATTTATTTTTAAAATGATTCTTATTTTTCCATTATAGCTGGTTTAGAGTCTTCTGTCAATTTTCTACTGTACAGCAAAATGACCCAGTCACACATGCACATAGACATTCTTTTTCTCTCATTATCATGCTCCATCATAAGTGATTAGATATAGTTCCCACTGCTATACAGTAGGGTCTCATTGCTTATCCACTCCAAATGCAAGAGTTTGCATCTATTAACCCCAGATTCCCAGTCCATCCCACTCTCTCCTCCTCCTTGGTAACCACAAGTCTGTTCTCTAAGTCCATGAGTTTCTTTTCTGTAGAAGGGTTCATTTGTGCCATATATTAGATTCCAGATATAAGTGATATAATATGGTATTTGTCTTTCTCTTTCTGACTTACTTCACTCAGTATGAGAGTCTCCATTTCCATCCATGTATCTTTCCATTATGTCTACCCTGAGGATGGGCAGGTCCACTTAATATTTTGTGCCTACCTCACAAAACTTTTTGTATCAATGAATGAGTTGAAGTTGGCAAAAGTATATCAAACTGATTCCTGTCTTAGGAACTGGTATTTGCTACTCCTTTAGAAAAAAAAAAATGTTCTGCTGTCATTATCACATGACTTTTTGCCTCACATTGATTTTTCAGATCTCTGCTCAAATTCTCTCTACTCTCCCTTTCCTGACCAGCTTGTTCAAAATAGATCCCACTACCCTCTGTCGTCTTCTTTTGTTTTTTGTTTTTTTGTTTTTGTCTTTTTAGGGCCACACCCATGGCATATGGAGGCTACAGGCTAGGGGTCGAATTGGAGCGATAGCTGCTGGCTTATGCCACAGCCACAGCATTGCCAGATCTGAGCCACATCTGCAATGTACACTACAGCTCATGGTAACGCCGGATCCTTAACCCACTGAGTGAGGCCAGGGATCAAACCTGTGTCTTCATGGTTACTAGTCAGATTCATTTCACTGAGCCAGCATGGGAACTCCCCTCCCTCTGTCTTCTTACATCACATTAATTTTATTTCCAGCATTCACCTCGACCTGAATTGCAGTGGTTCATTGTCTGTGGATGTAGCTTATGAGGATGGGGCTTCCTATGTTCACAATTGTGACTCCATCCAGAATGGGGGCTGGACCATGATGGGCTCTTAGCAAATATTTTTTGAATTGATGAACTAAAGTGGTTTTTCTAGTGTACATTTTATTTAGCTTTATGTGTTTATTGCCTTCCTTGAAATGATAACTTTTCCTATAATTTTAGTGCTTTCGGTATTTCTCGAGCAGTATTTACAGTTGTAACAATAAGGTTGCATAGCAATGTTTAGACATAAGAGAAGTGAGAAAGCATTTGCTTTGGTTTATTTAAAATAAATCATTTAAAAATAATTAATTTAAAATGATTTATTTTAATACAGAGCAAATGCTGCTCATTAGTCAATGTGCTTCTGAGACCACAGCGGTCAAACAGAAAAAGCCGTGAATGAGAGGGTGCATCTCTTTAGAGAACTAGGGGAAGTTGGTATTTTAGTTGATTGCTTTCATTCATTTCATTCATATATATGCAATAAAAATCTATTTATTGGTGACCCGCTACTTTCTGGGTACTGTTTTAGGCCAGGGATATAGAAGATAATAAAATGGAAAAATAGTCACTGCCCTTAGAGAGCCTTCACAGTACTGAAAAGAATGGAAAATGAAGAAAAAATATGCAAAATATTATGTAGCATATTAGAAGAAAATAAAGGCATCAGAGGAAAAAGCATGAAAAGAGGGATAAGGAACGTGTGTGTGCAACTTTAAATAGAACAGCCAGGAAAGATCTCACTGAGAAGGTAATATTGAGAGAAAACCTAACTGAGGGAAGGGAAAGAGCCATGTGAATATCTTAGGAGAGAGTATTACGGGTAGAAAGTAGGATGTGCGGAGTTCCCATCCTAGCTCAGTGGTTAACAAATTCAACTAGGAACCATGAGGTTGCAGGTTTGATCCCTGGCCTCATTCAGTAGGTCAGGGATCCCGTTTTGCTGTGAGCTGTGGTGTAGGTCACAGACATGGCTTGCATCCCTCGTTGCTGTGGCTGTGGTGTAGGCTGACAGCTATAGCTCCAATTGGACCCCTGGCCTGGGAACGCTCATGTGCCATGGGTGTGGCCATAAAAGAGACGACAAAAAAAAAAAAAAAAAAAAGAAAGAAAGAAAGAAAGAAAGTAGGATGTGCAGGATGTGCAAAGGTCCTGAGGCAGAACCATGCCTAACATATTAAGGATTATCAAAGAGGCCAGAATGGCTGGGGCAGCCTAGAAAAGAGGACAACATGTAGAAGATGAGGTTGGAGAAGGTGGGGGACCAAATCATGTGGGGGGCCCTGTAGGTACTGTATGTATATATAGCCAATGAATAGTTCTGGGTTAAAACTCAATTCTAATCTGCCTAGAACTGTGATTTTTAACAGCATTATGTGACTGTTATGTTGAGAAGAATACTCGTCTCACATTTGATCTCTGGGCTCCTGAAATAGAAAATCTGACTTCAGAGATTGTTTTTTTTTGGTCATGCCAGTGGCAAGCGATAGTTCTCCAGCCAGGGATCAAATCCCACCACAGAAGTGACCTGAGCCACAGCAATGACAATGCTGGATCCTTAACTTGCTGAGCCATCAGGAATGCCCAAAGATGTTTTTAAATACCTAGGCATTTAAATACCTAAATGCCCAAAGATTTTTTTATTTTTATTTTTTCTTGTCTTTTTGCTATTTCTTTGGGCAGCTCCCGTGGCATATGGAGGTTTGCAGGCTAGGGGTCGAATCGGAGCTGTAGCCACCGGCCTACGCCAGAGCCACAGCAACGCAGGATCCGAACCATGTCTGCAACCTACAGCACAGCTCACGGCAACGCCGGATCCTTAACCCACTGAGCAAGGGCAGGGACCGAACCCGCAACCTCATGGTTCCTAGTCGGATTCGTTAACCACTGCGCCACGACGGGAACTCCCCAAAGATATTTTTAAATACCTAACTTCTCTCCAGTAAGTTCTGCCACATACATTAATACATTCTTTATTTAAAAATGTTTATTGATCATCTACAAAGTCAGGCATTGTGGATAACTGGTTCTTTTTAAGTGTTTCCCAATTCTTTCTTAAACATTTTTTTTATTAAAGTATAGTTGATTTATGCTTTTTTTTTCTTTTTTCTTTTTATGACTGCACCTGCAATATATGGAAGGTCCCAGGCTCACGTTAACACCAGATACTTAACCCACTGAGTGAGGCCAGGGATCGAACCAGCATCCTCATGGATACTAATTGGGTTGGTTACTGCTGAGCTGCTGCTTTGTTTGCTTTAATATAGAAGGAGAAAGAAGTGAAAACTACCAGTTATCAAAGGTCTTTTGTGTGCCTATCCAGCCCTTTACATTTGCTCTCTCAGACTCTGTGCTCTCCTAGATCTTTGGGATAGTGGGGAGTACAAACAAAATGCACCAGTTACAGCGAGGACTCCATAAAAGGACCTTAAGCTTACAGATAAAGGGCCCCAGACTTTGCAAAGAGAACAGGTCACCCCTGACAGTGAGTCCTCACTGAACCCAGGAGGCAGAGCTCAGCTTGGTGGATCCTGGGCACCAGCAAACAGTAAGGGGTGATTGGTGATAGGGACAGAACAGATGCCAATGTGAGGGCACCACAGGGACTTAGGGGGAGGAAGGGGTGACAGGAGGCCAGGGGAGGTGGCTGGAGGTGGGGAAGGGGAGCGGATGCCATAGGGGCCTCCTGGTTGGGGAAAGGCAAAAAGGGAAGGAAAGATGGAGACACTGTCTATGGGAAATTCTAGTCTGAAACAAACTTATGTCAGAACAAAGAATTTCAGGCTAACTTTCCAGCATAAGCTAACTTTTAAGTTTCATCCCTATATTCCAACTTCTGTCTGGAAAGGGACAGCCACGTGTGAATTTTTACTTTGGCTGGAGGGTTATGATTGGGGGAAATTCCTTAGGGCAGACAATTACGTCAACATATTTTTCTAATTTATGTTTTAAAAAGTGCAAGTGTTCCCAAAGGCCTGGTGACAGACATAGCTTTCTTAAATATATTAAAGTCAAACAGTCTGCAAAGAACAGCCTGCCAGCCTGCTGAAGAGTCCCACCCCCTTCCAGATTTAACCAATTTTTAAAGGAAATTTTAAAATTTTGGGTATTTTAAGCTTGCAGCTAATGAATCTAAGGAAAGAGTTTACTCCAAAAACATTGTCAGAGCTCCCATCACATTCCCCAACCCTTGTTTCTTTTAGAGTTTGAGTCAGGGAGATCTCTTCCCACTACCAAGGGTATAGAGGAAAACACAAAACAGGGGAAGGCACAGGCAGATGGGGAGTGCCGGGTAATGGAGGGAGGGAGTGGGGTCTGCAGTCTGAGGCCCAGGTGCCAATCCCAGTTCCAGTCCTGTTCCTTCTCAGAGGTGTACACACGCAAATATACACACATGAACACCCACACACACACACACACACACACACACACACATACTTATATATAGACACAAACATACATATACACACTAATATGCATATTTCTTTTTTGGCCATGCCCACTATATGCAAAAGTTCCCCAACCTGGAATCGAACCCAAGCCACAACAGTAACCAGAGCCACAGCAGTAATAATGCTGGATCCTCAACCTGCTGAGCCACCAGGGAACACCTACATTTATTTCTGTATCTTTCTATATGTTTGTATATTAAAAACCATGAGCTCACATTCTGACATCTGTGATTCTAATCCTACACCACAGGGTCTTTTTTTTTTTTTTTTATGTCACTTCTTTCTCTGACAGTGAGCAACCTGGCTCTTATTACCCACAATTCATTTACTTGTTTTTTCTGTCCTCATATACCCATTTGTAGTTTCTGATCTGCTAACCCACACTCTTTTGAGAAGCCAGTTTACTAACTCAGGTACAATATTTTTGTCTAGTTCCAGTTCTTTTTTTTTTTGGCTTTACAGGAAAAAGTCAAAATACTGTTTTCCAAAGTTGCTCAGGTTAGTATTTTTTTCCCTATCCCCTTTAGTATAATTATGTTTGATTTTGTTTACTGTTTGTATGTCATTTTGAGTTCCCCCATATTCTCTTTGATTTTTAATTACTGATGTATTTGTTGAGTATGTGAAATAGAGTCATGGTTCTAAGAGTCGGAGATATAAAAAAAATTATAATCTGGAGTTCCTCTTGTGGCTCAGTGGGTTAAGTACCCGACATAGTGTCTGTGAGAATGTGGGTTCGATCCCGTGCCTCGCTCAATGACTTAAGGATCTGGCATTGCTGGAAGGTGCAGTATAGGTCACAGATGCTGCTCAGATCCTGCATTGCTGTGGCTCTGGCATAGGCAGGCAGCTGTAGCTGTGGTTCGACAGCACCTAGCTGGAGAAATTGCACATGCTGCATGTGCAGCCCTTAAAAGAAAAAACAAAAAAACAATAAAGTTATAATCAGAAAGCCCTCTCCCCCAGTCTTTGCTGCCCTGTTTCCTTTGCCTCAGTTTTTCCACTCCATTCTGTCCTATTCCCTGTAGGTAATCTCATTAGTTTTCAGTTTCTCCTTCCTGTGTGTCTGTTGTATAAGTGAGCAATTACGTGTATAATTTCTCATATCCAGTTTTTTCTTACTTAAGGGGTGGCATGTTAGATATACTCTTCATCTTTTGGTCCATTGAATTTTTACAAGCTGCCAGGGTAATTCAACAGGAAAGGAATAGTCTTTTTTGCAAATGGTGCCCATCAGGAAAATAAAAATGAATCCATTAGGAAAATAAAAGTGAACCTTGCCATTTACCAAACCATGCTAATACCATCCATGAAAATGAACTTGAAAGAAATCATAGATCTAAATATAAAAATGAAAACTATAGGAGGTCCTGTCTTGGCTTAGCAGAAACGAAGTTGACTAGTATCCATGAGGACAAAGGTTTGATCCCTGGCCTCGCTCAGTGGGTTAAAGATCTGGCATTGCTGCAAACTGCAGTGTAGTTTGCAGACCTGGCTTGGATCTGGCATTGCTGTTGATGTGGTGTAGGCTGGCAGCTATAGCTCCAATTTAACCCCCTAACCTAGAAACCTCCATATGCCATAGGTGTGGTCCTAAAAAGACCAAAACAACAACAACAACAACAACAAAAAACCTTTAAAACTTCCAGAAGAAAACATGAAAAAATACGTATGACCTCATACTAGACTAAAAATTCTTAGGTAGGCCACAAACTTTGTTACGTTTCTAAGGTTGAGCTACTTTGTTACAGCAGCAATAGAAAACTAATACTGTGGGCACAGAAAACTGAAACGTAAAAAAAATCACCAAAAATTTTTTTGGAAAAGCTCCGGGTCTTGTTTATGTTTTATTTGTGTTCGAATTTGCGGGAAACCAATAGATAACAATCTTTTCCTCCCTGGATTTCAGAACTAACTGCAAGGTACACATAGGAGTTGGGCAGATGGAAACTAAAAGTATAAGGAGATGACAATATTAATGTAATGTATTACTTGTCAAGTAGATTTTGGAGAACAGGACTTGGATCTGTTAGTCAAGTGGACTTGCTAAAACTCCCTGCTCTCTTTTTGAAAGCTTGGAAGATCCTACTCAAAAATAATTTTCTGCTTGTAAGAGAATAGTGTCATGCTGGAAGAAGTTAGAAGAGATGGGACAGAAAAGGAAATCAGAGAGATTGGAAGCATGAGAAAGATTCAACAGGCTACCTCTGAGATGTCCCTCTAGGGAGCTCATCCAAGGACCAGAGAGAAGTCTCTAGAAGCTGCAGGTGAAACCAACTCTGTAGCCCTGAGGACAAGGCTGGCCAATGGAAAACTCAGTAAAACCTCCAGTGAGAGATCACTACTTGGACTTTTCTGTGCAATAAAATCAACATGACTTGGAAAGGATTTTATTAGTCACTAGAGAAGGTAGAGAAAAAGTAATGCTCTACTGTGTGAAAACAGAAGTGGCTTCAGGATGGAAAATACTGTCATCTTTTTCAACTCTGCTACTTGTTCTGGCTATGACATTGTGAGGAAGACCTCTCTCCCAAGTCCACATTTTAAAATAGGAAATAGGAGTTCCCGTCGTGGCGCAGTGGTTAACGAATCCGACTAGGAACCATGAGGTTGCGGGTTCGGTCCCTGCCCTTGCTCAGTGGGTTAACAATCCGGCGTTGCCGTGAGCTGTGCTGTAGGTTGCAGACATGGCTCGGATCCCGCGTAGGCCAGTCGCTACAGCTCCGATTTGACCCCTAGCCTGGGAACCTCCACATGCTGCGGGAGCTGCCCAAAGAAATGGCAAAAAGACAAAAAACAAAAAGAGGAAACATTGAATTGGAGTTCCCGTCCTGGCGCACTAGTTAATGAATCCGACTAGGAACCATGAGGTTGCGGGTTCCGTCCCTGGCCTTGCTCAGTGGGTTGACGATCCGCCGTTGCGTTGACCTGTGGTGTAGGTTGCAGACGCGGCTCAGATCGCGTGTTGCTGTGACTCTGGCGTAGGCCGGTGGCTACAGCTCCGATTCGACCCCTAGCCTGGGGAACCTCCATATGCCGCGGGAGCTGCCCAAAGAAATAGCAAAAAAGACCAAAAATAAATAAATAAATAAATAAATAAAATAAAATAGGAAATACACTGTATGCCTAAGCCTAGGATTTATGCCATGATCTAATGCAATAATGTGAAAATGCTTGGAAAATTGGAGGATGCTATTTAAAGTCATCACTTTCATTAATATTATTAAAGATAATGTCCTACTGTTATTAAGCTCCTGGAGCATGATGTAGGTGCTTTTAGACACATCTCAGCTCTTCACTGATACTTAAGTGTCATTTATCATATCTGGAGAGCAATTTTCTAAATGAGAAATACTTCTGCTTTTCCCTGGTCACTAGCCATGGCATGTCTACAGAGAGCACTATTTCAAATGCACAGCTGATGTGAACAGTGGCTAAGAAAATAATGTGTCTTAAAGAGGAAAGCACTGTTACATCCAAGGCCAAAATGAAATGCAGCAAAAAATCAGAATAGCTGTCTTGACTTCTCTCTGTCAATCTGTTGCAAACACATTAACAAGTTTCATTTGCAAGTCTTATTTTTCAGGCTCCCTAGAACATTGTGAGTTTTATGCAAAGGTTAGCAATTACTGTTATGCCAACTTTGAGGTGCAAAATTGAGTCTCAGAGAGGTTGAGCTCGATATGGCTAAATCTTTTTTCATCAATGATCTGGAAACAAGACTCTGCTCATAAATTTCAAAGGCTATTTATGGAAGGAGCACATTGAAGTTTACAAGCAGAATTTCAAATTACATATCTTAATTAGAGAAAATGCAGAGATAAAATTAGCTTCCTTCTCAACAAGTTGACCTTGAGTCTGGGAAGATAGAGGGAGAAGATGCAAGAGCACACAAATGTAAGGCAGGTGCTAGGGCACCAGAGACAGGAAGCTGGTTAAGAGAGCATCCTCAGGTTCAAGAACAATAGTTCCCTTGTGGTCTAGTGGTTAAGGGTCTGGCATTGTCACTGCTGTGGCCTGGGCCACTGCTGCAGCAGGGGTTCGTTCAATCCCTGGCCTGGGAAATCTCCCATGCTGTAGGCGTGGCCAAAAAACAGTCACAAAAAGCACAGAGCCTCCTAGTCCCCCTGATCATAATGGATCTATTCTAGAACAGTCTGTGTAATCCTGCCCTTCACAAATAAGAAGAGTTTGGAAAGATGATTGTAGTGCAGAGAATTAAAATGATGGCAGAAAAATCAACATGGGTACTGTGACTCCATCTAATGTAGAGAGCGATGGAAGAACATGGAAAATTAATACTCTTCATGGGAATAAAGAGCGCTGGCCTCATCACTAGTGCCTGGGGGATTTTCACAGGAAAATACTGAAAGGGCATGGTTTAAATTAAAAAAAAAAATGCAGTTCAACAAGATATGCGATAAAGGGAGTTCCCGTCGTGGCTCAGTGGTTAACAAATCCGACTAGGAACGATGAGGTTGAGGGTTCGATCCCTGGCCTTGCTCAGTGGGTTAAGGATCCGGCGTTGCCGTGAGCTGTGGTGTAGGTTGCAGACATGGCTGGGATCCCGCGTTGCTGTGGCTCTGGCGTAGGCCGGTGGCTACAGCTCCGATTCGATCCCTTGCCTAGGAACTTCCATATGCTGTGGGAGCAGCCTAAGAAATGGCAAAAAAAAAAAAAAAAAAAAAAAAAAAAAGACAAGATATGCGATAAAGGAGGATATAAATCTGACACAATAAACAACGAACATTTATCAAGTGCTTAGAATGTGGCAGACCCTTTTTTTAATGGCTGAACCTGTGGCATATGGAAATTCCCAGGCCAGGGATTGAATCTAAGCCACAGCTGCAGCAAGGCCATATCCTTAACCACTGCACCACAGTGGGAACTCTGTGACAGAGCCTTTGACCTCGCCCTTCAAGGTGCTTACCCCCTGTTCAGGGAGGTGGTATATACAGTGTGGTCAGTGCCAGGGGTGGGCTCAGCATTATGCTGTGGAAAGAAAAAGGAACCTAATCCAAGAAAGGCACTATTTTGAAGAATGTGTGAGCCAGGAAAGGGCTTTTCAGGCAAAGGGAACAGCATAAGGGCTTGAGATGACATGATGTGTTGGTAGAACTGCAAATATAGCTCAAAAGTGCAGGCGGGTAGAATACAAGACAGTATAAAGTACTATAATTTATTGAGATGATTTGTATGATCTGTGTTACTTGCTTTTGTACATTATCTTGTTAATCCTATAATCACTTTTGTGGGGTAGTTTTGTTAGTCAAGGTAATTAATTCAACCTTAATATATAAACCCTGAATGCTCCATAGCTTAGCATAATAAAATTCCATTTTCATTTCATAAGGTTCAATGCAGACCAGGCAGCCTTTTAATTTATTTTATTTTATTTTTATTTTTATTTTTTTTAAAGCCACACCTGTGGTATATGGCAGTTCCCAGGCTAGGGGTTGAATTGGAACTGCAGCTGCTGGCCTATACCACAGCCATGGCAATGCCAGATCTGAGCTGCACCTGCGACCTATGTGGCAGCTTGCGGCAAAGCCAGATGGTTAACCCACCGAGCGAGGCCAGGGATCAAACCCGCATCCTCATGCATATGAGTCAGGTTCTTAAACCACTGAGCTACAACAGGAACTCCCTGGGTAGCCTTTTTTAATGGAGAGTAGCCATTTCATCTAGCCTCCTGGGCTGCCACAGCAGAGGCAAAAAAGATGGGAGCGTCCTCTGGTTCCCAAGTGCTCACGGTCATTTCTACTCACAGTCAATGGGCCAGAAATAGTTGCACAGCCCCAACTTCATCACTGCAAGAGAGGGTGGGACATGCAGAGGAGCACATGGATGTCTGGTGAGTACTAACAGTCCCTGCTCTGGGCAAGTACCTGTGTTATTGATCACTGCAGAACAACATTACCATAAGTCTAGTGGCTCAAAACAATCCATATTTATTACCTCACTTGCAGTGGGTCAGGAGTCCAGGCCCAGTTTAGCTGGATCCTCAGTTTCTGAGTCTCAGAAGGTTGCAAGGCAGGTATAGGTGGGGACTGGGGTCTCATCTGTCGTTTGATTAGGGGAGGGTCTCTTTCCAAGCTCACTTGGTGGTTAGCAGAATCCAGTGGCTGGTGGACTGTTGGCCTGGGGTCCTCAGTTTCTTGATGTTCAACTGGAGGCTTCCCTTAGTTCCTTGTCACATGGGCCTTCCCAACCTGGCAGCTTCCTTCTTCAAAGTGAGCAAGGAACAGAATCTCCCAGCAAGGCTGATGGTGCAATCTCATGTAAGGTAATCACGTAAGTGACATCTTGTCACCTTTACACTGTTCTATTGATTAAAAGCATGGCAGGTTGCACCTACATCCAAGGGAAGCGGATTATACAAGGGTGGGAGTACCAGGAGGTGGGAACAATTTGGGACAATCATAGAGTGTGTTTGCCACCGTACTATTATTATATCCCTATATATCAGAAAAGGAAATTGGGCCACCATGTGGTTAAATGATTTGTCTAAATCCTCACAAGTGAGGAGTAGAACTGGCATTCTGGTCCATTTGATTCCAAAGCCCAAATATATCTTTTTCAGACATACCTGTGGCATGTGTAAGTTCCCAGGCCAAGGACTGAACCTGCGCCAAGCAACACCCCAAGCTGCTGAAGATCCTTAACCTGCTGTGCCACAGTGGGAACTCCTAAAATCCATAATTTAAACCATGATCCTCTATTACTAGATTATGAAGTGATTTATGTTGTGAGAAGAAGGTTGGGTTTTATATTTTGTAGAGAATGAAAAGTAACAGGATCAGATTTTCATTTTAGATATGTAACTAACTATTGGATCAGACTTGAGAAGGCAAGACAGCAAGAGGCAATTTAGGAGGTTCTTACTAGAGAAGATTAGGGCTTTCAGTGGGGCAATGATCAAAGGGATGGCATCAAGGGAACATATCTGAGAACTAATGGGGATGTGGGATGTACAATTGGCGGAAGTTCCCAGGCCAGGGACCGAATGGGAGCTGCAGTTGTGGCAATGCCAGATCCCCCAACCCATTGCACTGGGCATTGAACCCATGCCTCCAAAGCAACCCTGGATTCCCAACCCATTGCACCACAGTGGGAATTCCACGTGGGACTTGTTGATTCAGGGCTGGAGATGAGGCAGAGAGACGACTCAAGGATGAGTTCCCTGATGCTTAGAGGCTGGAATCATGAGCACCTCTCATGCTCCTGTGGCACCACTCTCCCCCTCATCCACTACACTCCACACATCTTGACTTATTTCTGCTTTTAGGACCCATCCAGCTTATTCCACTTCACAGCCTTTGCACCTGCTGGTCTTACTTCCTGGACGACCCTTTTCCCAAATCTCCTTGTTAGCTAACCTCCTCTCTTAGGCCTCCCCTTTCTGAGTTATACTGTAGGCACAGGGTAAACCATGAGCTGAAAATGTCTTGATGTTTTTGTATTGGTTTACCTTCTTCTTTCCTTTTTAAAAATGTAAACTCCTTGAGTACAGGGGCCTCATTCATGGTGTTCATCTCTGTGAGTCCAGTGCCAAGAACAGTGCCTGGCATGCAGTAAGGACTTGATGCATGAGACTGAATAAATGAATGGACCAGGAATAAATGAAAAGCAAGATCATTGAGACCAAGTAGAGGTCAAGTGGGATGAGGGTGCTAGAGATTTGTGAGAGAAAAATGTGGTAGACTGCCACGGTCTTTGAAAACAAACTTATGGTTACTGAAGGGAACAGGTGGAGGCAGGGAGGGATAGACTAGGGGTCTGGGATTGGCATATGCACACTGTGGTAGATGGAATGACTGGCCAACAGGGACCTGCTGTATAGCATAGAGAACTCTACTCAATATTCTGTGATAATCTGTGAGAAAAAGAATCTGAAAGAGAATGGATGTGTGTATATGTATAACTGAATCACTCTGTTGTACAGCAGAAATTATTAGAAGGTTGCAAATCAACTATAGTTCAATAAAGCTTTAAAAAATGAGGCATTCCTGTTGTGGCTCAGTGGGTTAAGAACCCATCGTAGTCTCTGTGAGGATACAGGTTTGATCCCTGGCCTTGTTCCGTAGGTTAAGGATTTGGTGATGCTGGAAGCTGGTGGATCGCAGATGAGGATCTGGAATTGCTGTGGCTGTGGCGTGGGCTGGCAGCTGCAGCTCTGATTCAACCCCTAGCCTGGGAAATTCCATATGCTGCAGGTGCAGCCCTAAAAAGAAAAACATAGTTTAAAAGTTAAAAATGAAAAAAAAATGCAGTAGACTGCAAGGGACTACTGGAATTCAAAGTTTCAGAGGGAAGAAGCTAAGAAGAAAATGTGCACGCAGTAACTGTAGGAATGGATAACTGACATGCAGCAGAGTGTGAGAGATCAAGGGAGAGTGAGGCCAGGCTGTTGGTGCAGAGCTATGTATACCAGGCAAATAGTATGATAGGAGTGGGTCCTGACAGAGTATAAACATGGTGCTCAAGTCTGATGGTTGAGAAGGAGGCACCCAGACCCAAATGGCAGGGAAATGAAGAGAACAGTGATTGGGGGGGATGGTAATTGCTCCTTGCGGGCAGGGGATTTTTCATTACGGTGGACCTTTCAAACACCTTTTAAAAATGGGTATGGAGCTTAGTACTTTGCTTTATTTTATTTTATTGTAATATAGTTGATTTATAATGTGCTGACCTTCCGAGTGCTTTTAATAATCCTATAGGCTAGGTGCTGTTGTCATTTCTGTCTGTAGATGAGGAAAGTGAAGGGTGAAGGAGGAAAGCAACTTGCCCCAGGTCACAGAGCTGACAAATGTTAGGTCCTGGATTCAGGCCAGACAACCTGAATTTCTAACTACCAGGCAACTTGGCCTCCAGAGCTGATCTCCGTTTAGAAGTCATGACTTCTCTTGACTCCAGATTTATTTCAGAGATTCAAAAAATTTTATAGCTTAGAGATCAATAAATCTAATTCGCTCCTATCATTCATTCATTCCCCAATATTTATTGAGCTCCTGCTCATGTATCATGTACTGTGTACTTATCACTTTACATTCATTATCCTGTTAAGCCTCTCAGTCACCTTATTGTGCAGAAGTTCCCAATTTATAAAGAAAGAACGAATTCAGCATCTTCTACAATGTTGGGTATAAAGTGACTCCATCAATTCCAGTTGAATTTACTTGACTTGCACACATATACAACAAGATTCTTTGAGTTGAAGAATGTGACCAGCATAGGTCCCCAGCCTAAGGTCTTTGTTCCCTGATCACTTTCCTCTTTCATTCTGAAAACTTCTATTTGAGCACCACCTATAAAGAAGCTGCGAAATGTATTCCAGTGGAACGAATAGAAAAAATGATGGTTCAGCAGCTTCTGGTCCAAAAAAATTTACATTTCTCCACCCACCAAATTAAAGAGGGACAGATGCCAAACTCTGATAGATTTTTAGTTCAACCCAATTAGCTTCTCCTCTCTGCTTGCCAAACACAAGGCAGACTCTCTTTATCCTAGTGAAAACTTAATTGTCATAGGCACCAGCCAGCTCCCTAAAGATTCCCAGAAATCATTGTGATCTCAGCAACTCCTGTTTCCCACAGACCCTTTCTAGGTAGATCCTGTGAAAACCCCTGATTATCACCACTCCCTCCAGCCCCGACAGCACCTTCTGGGCCACATATAAAGCACTGTGCAGATCATTCAGGCACAAGGCTTTAAGTACAGGGACAGGTAGCCCAATTCCATCCTATCATTGCTAGAGCCCAGGTCCCATATGTACTTAGAACTTGCCTATTCCTCATCAGTTTCCACATGGGACAGGATTAAGAGGACAAGGTAGGTGAATCCTCTCAGCTTTTCTTCCTGCCAGATACATTAGTCTCTGTTTTTGTTACTGTTCCTTTCTGTCCCCTCCACCATCCCCTGAAAAGGAGTCACTGATTGGTCCTATGGTTTTGTTTTTGTTTTTGTTTTTTGTGAACTGGAATCAGGATAATGGGCTGAGGGATAAATATCCCATTGCAGTGAAACAATCATGAAAGGAAACATGCACCTAGCTTTCCCAGGGGCTCTCGAGTGTGGGTGGCTGGCACTGTGAACCTGCGGAGGGATATGAAGGTGGGGAAGGGTGAGACTGAGGGATGACGAGCAAGGGGTGTGAAGGATGAAGGCAAGAAGGCAGGCAATAGGCACAGGGAGATGTGGGCTGTGAAATCAGGAGAGGGGAAGTGAATTTCAGCAAGAGATACCTTTCAGCTTTGCCTGCTTCCAGAAATATGAGTGAAGGTTTGAATTCCTGTTGGACTCTCCTTCTTCGGATGTGGTGCCTCCCTAATAATCTTTGTGGATCATGACTAGAACACAATTGACCTATGCCACAAGCATGTATGAAACTTTCCTGGTGGTCTCAAACATTATTACACAGGGTGGGATAAAAATACATAAGTGACAGTTTGAGAGACACTGATAAGGATTTAAGGAGACCCTTGTAAGAATCGACATAGCAATATCTGGGAGTTCCCTTTTGGAGCAGTGAGTTAAGTATCTGGCATTGTCACTGCTGTGGCTCAGGGTCAGTGCTGTAGTGCGGGTTCCACCCCTGGCCTAAGAACTTTGACATGCTGTGCGCATGGCCAAAACCCCCCAAGAAATAGCAATATCTGTACAAGTTTATAGATTACAAAATTGTTCTTTATTTGAATGATGGAAGGAGAAGCCATGTAGCACTGGTCCTATGTAGATTATTCTCACTTTTGAGATAGGAATCTGAAGCTCAGAGAAGACTTGAGAGTGGCTGACACCTGGTAAGCTGCAGAGTTAGAAATAGAGCCCGTGCCAGCTTGTCTGCTTCTGGCTTTCTCATACTTTCCATGGTTTGGCGTAAAAAATGAGACAGGGGCCCTGTTTACAGAGGGTTCATTTCTGCTGTACACGGTGGAGTTTTAGAGATCAGGAGAAAAAGAGGTTCTCTGGTTACCTTTGTGATAAGGGATTGCAATGCAGAGATGTGTTATCACCTTGTTGGCTGTGCAGTCACTCTTGGTCACATGTACCTTAGCACCTGGCTGAGAGCATGTTGCTAACACTCAGCCTCAGTACACTGGCACTGAATTGAATCACAGAAACAGAGTTTTAGGTGAAATAGAAAAGATGCTTTTATTGTTTTGCCAGCAAAGGGGGCCACAGCAGTCTAGTGTCCTTAAAATTGTGTTCCCCCCAGAAGGGGTAGTGAGGAGTCTTAGTTCAAGGGGCAGGGAGTGATCAACTCGTGGACATTCTTCTAAATGGTGGGCAGTGAGGTAATTGGGAATCAGCATCATCAACCTCCTGGTTCCAACTGATCTGAGATCCACATGCTGGTGGGCAGCACACAGCTAATTTCTTCTACCTGGTGGGGGTTTTAGCATCTGCAAAATAGCTCCAAGGATATGGCTCAGAATATTATTTGTAGTCCTTGAGGAAGAACTAAATGTTCTTGACTTCACTGAATGGCTAAACTGTTATTATTTTGTCTTGCTCGACTGTTTTCCTTTCTTTCTGCATTTTCTCACTTCTCTGATTATTTTTTTATTTTTATTTTTATTTTTTGACTTTTTAGGGCCACACCTGATTCCCATACTAGGGATCGAATAGGAGCTATAGCTGCCAGCCTATGCTAGAGCCACAGCAACGTAGGATCCAAACTGTGCCTGCGACCTACACCACAGCTCATGGCAATGCTGGATCCTTAACCTACTGAGTGAGGCCAGGGATTGAACCTGCAACCTCATGGTTCTTAGTTGGATTTGTTTCTACTGCACCACAATGGGAACTCCTGATTAGATTTATTTATTGTCTGTTTTAGGGCCACACCTGCAGCATATGGAAGTTCCCAGGCTAGGGGTCGAAGCAGAGCCTTAGCTGCCGGCCTACATCACAGCCACAGCAATGCACATCACATCTGTGATGTATGCCACAGCTCTCAGCAATGCCAGACACTTAACTCACTGAGTGAGGCCAGGGATTGAACCTGTGTCCTCATGGATACTGGTCAGATTCTTAACCTGCTGAGCCACAATGGGAACTCCTAAATTTATCCTTTGACTAAAGGTTTTCTACAGAGAAAAGGCAGGTGGAGGCTGTGGGTGGGGGTCTATTCAGAGAAGACCTCCTAGGGTCCTGCTCGGTAACAAGCAGAGCTCATGGAGGAAGAAGGTATCTCTTCCACAGCTTTAGGAGAAGCCTGGTACCCCTGCGCACTCAGAGAATTCCTTCTTTAGGAGAAAGAGGATCTGATTGAGTCAGTGTGTCTCTATTCCACATGAAGTGCTCCCCGGGGTTGTTTGGCCAAATCCCTGTGGAGGCTTCTGTTCTCCCTCATGTCCACCCTACCCCGCAGGTGACTCTGGGTTAGGCCACAGTCCCTGGTCAAACAACTGTGCTCAGGGGAACAAGGTCTGGTTTCACTCCTTGAACTTGGCTCAAGCTGTGGTCACTTAGTGCCTAAAGAACTCCAAGCTGTTTTCTTCAGAAGAGGGCTTGGAAGGGCCATGGTGATGGCCTCATGGACCTTTCTCCAGAGGCCAGACCAGTGAGGTGCAGAGACGAAGGACTGAGACCCAGAGGCTGATGGGCACCCAGGAGTCCTGCCATAGTGCTGAGCTCTGCAAAATAAGAAATTCATTAGCCTGAGTGCTAACCTCAGCACAAGAGAAGCTCACTATTGTAGCCGAGCAGGATCCTGCGAGGACTTCCCAGAGTGTACCCCCTGTCATGTCCTCTACCTGCCTTTTATCTATAGAAAAACTTTAGTCAAAGAATCAATGTAATTAAAGGAGTGGGAAAATATAGAGGAAAAAAAGGAAAACAGTCAGGCAAGACAGAATAATGATCATTTAGCCATTCAACAAAGTCAAGGACTTTTAGCTCTTCTTCAAATATTATAGATAATATTCTGAGCCATGTCCTTGGAGCTGTTTTGCAGATGCTGAGGCCCCCACTGGGTAGAAGAAGTCAACTGTAATCCGCCCACAAGCACGTAGACCCCAGACCAGTTGGGACCAAAAAGTTGATGACCCTGATTGCCAATTATCTCACCACCCATCAATCAGGAAAGTGCCCATGAGCTGACCACACCCTGCTCCTCAAACATTAGAAGACTCTTCACTACCCCTCCAGGTGGGACACAGCCCTTGAGGCACTAGTCTGCTGTGTTCCCCTCCTTGCCTGGCAATTAAAGCTCTCTTTTCTGTTTCCCCCAACTCTGTCTCCATGTTTCTATTTGGCATTGGTGGGCAGAGGCAGGCCAGATTTCAGCAACATTATCTCATGTCCTCCTATGTTTCTGCCTCCTAAGCAACACTAATTTTTAGTCTTTATTTCCATTTCCCTGTCCCTCTCTTTTGCAACTCACAATGCATTGTTGCAGATTTCATCTAATAAGGGAAGAGAGATATTTATGTTACTTAATTTCCAATGATTATACATACAATTGAGAAGCAGGGCACATAAACATATCACTTACCATTAAGGAGTGACCAGTGTTTGGAAACAACCCCCATTTGCCTCACCAGTGTGTTTCTTTAATCCAATTTTGTTTTATTTTTAGGGCTGCACCTGTGGCATACGGATGTTCGCAGGCTAGGGGGTTGAATTGGAGGTGTAGCTGCCAGTCCATGCCATAGCCACAGCAATGCCAGATCCGAGCCATGTCTGTGACCTACACCACAGCTCATGGCAACGCAGGATCCTTAGCCCACTGAGCGAGGCCAGGGATTGAACCCACATCCTCATGGATACTAGTCAAGTTCTTAATGCAATAAGCCACAACAGGAACTCCACCAGTGTATTATTTTATTTCCTATAGTTTAGGTTTAGATGAGAAAACTTGAAGCCACCTAGTCTGTACCTCAGTGTTTGGTTACTTTAAAAAAAAAAGTTCAATTAATATAGTACAAACAAATGAACACTGATGAGAACATTCAGAGTAATTTAGTATAATTCAATTCAATTAAATATCATTGCAGCAGAGAGGGATCAAAGGCTCGGCAGCGGCAGTCTAAGTATAGCAATTAATGTGGTTGGAACTCAGGAATCTAAAAGCTCTCCCATTACATTTCACTAAATCAAAGGATCTACAGAGCAGTTGTTGAATCATTATTGGATTAACAGAGGATTGTTGATGTTGTATCACTTAAATCATAGGCCTTAATCCCTATAACAAAGTCAAGCATTACAGTTTGCAAAGCCAAACAAAATCCTAGGACTGTGAGATCCATTTCAGCCCTGCTTTCCTGCTGTAACATTGACACCCCCTCACAGTGGCCCCTGGAATGTGTCAATAGTGCATCCAGCCAGGGATGTCAGAGTTACTGGGGACCAGACTCAGAGGTAGAAAGTGAGGGAACAACCACCTACCTGTGAGTTCAAGGATTCTGGAAAGAGTCTCTTAATCAAAACAATATTCTCTGCCCTCTGTCAGGATTATGGGCCTTTGGATCTTAAGTGTTTTCCAGACTTTCCTACAGGTCTGTTACTAAAGAGACTGGCTGGTTCTTTCTTCAAGGCATAAAACTTCCTGTTCTGACTGTTGTCACTACCTGGATGGTGATTGAACAAAACATATGATATATGATAAGCATATACTGATATATGATAATGATAGAATATTTAACATATAATTGAGGAATGCAACGATTTCAGCATGGATAACTCAGAGGTGTGATGTGTTAACAATCTAGGCATTTCACCCCTTCACCCAATCATTTGACTTAAAAAAAAAAAGGCATCCTAGCTAAATTCAAGAGCTACCTCATTTAGCAAGATTTAAATGAATAACATGATACGTCTTTACATTAAAATGTCTAAAATCAATTAATTGCAAGTTTTTTTCTTTTTAGGGCTGCCCCTGCGGCATATGGAATTTCTCAGGATAGGGGTTGAATTGGATCTGCAGCTGCCGGCCTACACCACAGCCACAGCAATGCAGGATCTGAAATGCATCTTCAACCTACACCACAGCTCATGGCAACCTGAATCCTTAATCCACTGAGCGAGGCCAGGGACAAACACATGGCTACTAGTTGGGTTCTTAACCTGCTAAGCCATAACAGGATCTTCATCAATTGCAATATAACTTACTCTTGGCTTTCAAAATTAAGGTGAAATTTTTAAAGATTGCACAACTCAAACTATATTTCAGAACCAACTTTTATGTAACTATTTTTGTCTGAGGGAGATTTTCTTTTTCCTGGCTGCATTAAGGCTCATAACCTAGTCTCCTCTGGCACCTCTCTTCTTCTATTCCTTTTAACAGGCTCAGTGGCAAAGTGCCACTGTGTTCTCTCTTTCTCTGCTCCTCTGATTTCTCTTGCCATGATTAAGTGAAGAAAATGATCAAGAAGTCACAATAATGGAGTTCCCTGTTGGCTCAGCAAGTTAAGGATCTAGCTTTGTCACTAGCGGTAGCTCCATCACTGCTGTTGTGTGGGTTTGATCCCTGGCCTGGGAACTTCTGAATTCCTTGGGTGGGGTCAAAATTAAAAAGAAAAAGAAATCATAATAATCGTGTACCAAATTCGGCCCTAGGAAGGTGTTTACCCAATATTCCACTTAGCCATGCCTATTAAATTCCTGCCACACTAGCCGGCTCCCAAATCCTTAAGAAAATCATTGGCCAAGATGAACTCAAGTCAGTTATAACATCTGCCTCAAACTTCAGGCCACACTTGTTCACATTTTTCTTTGAAAGGTTGAAAAAGGATTTCAACCTTTCAAAGAAAGGCAGTTTTTTTTTTTTTTTCTTGTTTTCTTTTTTAATCATAGTTGTAGAACTATGGAAGGGACATGGTGCCAGATGAATAAATCTTGCTTCAACTCCTCTTGAGAATTACACAGAGAAACACAGGGAACTAGTTTCAAAAGTCATACAATTTGTCTACAAGTGAAGCTAGGAGATGGAGAAAACTTGCTCATTCCATTGACATTTAAGAATTGCCAAGAGCACTGAGGCCAGGAAAACGCCACAGGAAGCCAAGTGGGAGGCATCAGGGAAGAAAGGGAGGAGCAGAGGACTTGAGGGGGTGAATCTCAGAAATCTTCAGAGATCTGCTCCCTTGGCAGGCAGGGCAATGTCCCGCCCTCCTAAGGAACTGCTGCAGGTGGGGATCAGATCAAAGAGATTAAAAGTGCAGGGAAAGGATGAGAAGAAAGGTGTGGAAGGCTCCCTGGGGCATCTGGAATTGGCACATTTCAGAGTGCTGTCAACAAAATAGACACTCAAAAACTGTGGAGGCCCCCTTGGAAGGCGGAAGGCCAATTCTGTCTCCTAGTTGCAGTAATTAAAAAAAAAATTTTTTTTTTTGGCCATTCCTGCAGGATGCAGAAGATCCCAGGCCAGGGATGGAAAACGATCCACAGCAGTGACAGTACTGGATCTTTAATGGCTGGGCCACCAGGGAACTCCCCAGCTGCACTAACTGGTGAGGAAACATAGGGGAGTATAGGGTTGGCTGGAGAAGCCTCCTTGAGCCAGGAGAGTTTCAGAGAGGCACAGAAGATGTGGCTACACAACAGTGTCATACTGAAAGGAGACCTTCCTCCCTGTACACAGAGGAGGGAGAGCTCTTGAATTGCTGCCAGAAAAGTCACCCTGGCCCTTATTCCTCCTCATTTTTTCCCTCCTCCTCTAACTACTTACAACAGCTGGTTCAGAACAATGCAACAATAGCAGTACTTTTAATTTTATTTTATTAAAATTTTTTTAAGATATTCATTTTTTTCTATTATAGTCAATTTACAGTGTTCTGTCAATTTCTACTGTACAGCAAAGTGACACAGTCACACATACACATTATCCTCCATCATGTTTTTCACACATTTCTCTAACATTATTCTCTGTCATGTTCCATCATATGTGACTAGTTATAATTCCCTATGCTATACAGCAGGATCTTATTGCTTATCCACTCCAAATGCAGTAGTTTGCATCTACTAACCCCAAACTTACAGCCCATCCCACTCCCTCTCCCTCCCCATTGGCAATCATAAGCCTGTTCTCCAAGTCCATGAGTTTCTTCTCTGTGGAAGGGTTCATTTATGATATATATTAGATTCCAGATATGTGATATCTTATGGCATTTGTTTTTCTCTTTCTGACTTACTTCACTTAGTGTGAGAGTCTCTAGTTCCATCCATGTTGCTGCAAATGGCATTACTGCATTCATTTTATGGCTGATTAGTATTCCATTGTGTATATATACCACATCCTTTTAATCCATTCATCTGCTGATGGACGTTTAATTTGTTTCCATGTCTTGGCTATTGTGAATAATGCTGCAGCGAATATACAGGAGCCTGTATATTTTTCAAGGAAAGTTTTGTCCAGAAATATGCCAAAGAGTGGGATTTCTGGGTCATATGGTAGTTCTATATTTAGTTTTCTAAGGAATCTCCATACTCTTTTCCTTAGTGGTTGTTGTCCCATTCACGTTGTAGGATAATACCCTTTCCTCTACACCCTCTCCGGCATTTGTTGACTTGTTAATGATGGTCATTCTGACAGGTGAGAGGTATATCTTCTCTGGGTAAATGTCTATCTAGGTCTTTTGACCATTTTTCAATTGGGTTGTTGGTTTTTTTGCTGTTGAGTTATATAAATTGCTTGTACCTTTTAGGGATTAAGCCCTTGTCAGTTTCATCATTTGAAACTATTTTCTCCTATTCTGTAGGTTGTCTTTTTGTTTTTTTTTTTTTAATGGTTTTCTTTGCTATGCAAAACCTTGTCAGTTTGATTAGGTCCCACTTGTTTATTTCTGCTGCTTTGGGATGTCTACCTAAGAAAACATTTGTGAGGTTGATGTCAGAGCATGTTTCGCCTATGTTCTCTTCTAGGAGTTTGATGGTGTCTTGTCTTACACTGAAGTCTTTAAGCCATTTTGAGTTTATTTTTGTGCATGGTGTGAGGGTGTGTTCCAGTTTCATTGATTTACATGTGGCTTTCCAGTTTTCCCAGCACCAATTGCTGAATAGACTGTCTTTTTCCTATTTTATATTCTTGTCTCTTTTGTCAAAGATTAATTGACCATAGGAGTCTGGGTTTATTTCTGGGTTCTCTATTCTGTTCCATTGGTCTATATGTCTAATTTGGTACCAGTGCCACAATGTCTTTTTTTTTTTTTTTTTTTTTTTTTTTGTCTTTTTGCTATTTCTTCGGCCGCTCTCATGGCATATGGAGATTCCCAGGCTAGGGGTCGAATCGGAGCTGTAGCCACCGGCCTACACCAGAGTCACAGCAACGCAGGATCCGAGCCGCGTCTGCAACCTACACCACAGCTCACGGCAACGCCGGATCGTTAACCCACTGAGCAAGGGCAGGGACCGAACCCCCAACCTTACGGTTCCTAGTCAGATTTGTTAACCACTGCGCCACGACGGGAACTCCCACACTGTCTTGATTACTGTGGCTTTGTAATATTTTTTGGAGTCTGAGAGAGTTATGCCTCCTGCTGGTTTATTTTTTTCTCCTCAGGATTGCTTCAGCAATTCTGGGTCTTTTGTAGTTCCATATAAATTTTTGGATTGTTTGTTTTAGTTCCATGAAAAATGTCATGAGTAATTTGATGGGCAATGCATTGAATCTGTAGATTGCTTTGGGTAGTATGGCCATTTTTACAATATTAATTCTTCTAAGCTAGGAGCATGGAATATATTTTCATTTTTTTGAATCCCCTTTAATAACCTTGATTAATGTTTTATAGTTCTCATCATATAAGTCTTTCACCTTATTAGTCAGGTTTATTCCTAGGTATTAACTTTTTTGGGTGAGATTTTAAAAGGTATTGTATTTTTGTATTCCTTTTCTAATATTTCATTGTTAGTATACAGAAATGCAACCTATTTCTGAATGTTAATCTTGTATCCTGATACTTTGCTGAATTCATTGAGTAGTTTTTGTGTGGAGTCCTTAGGGTTTTCTATATATACTATCATGTCATCTGCATGCAGTGACAAATTTAGCTTTTCTCTTCCAATTTGGATACATTTTATTTATTTATTTATTTATTTTGCCTTTTTTTTGCTATTTCTTGGGCTGCTCCTGCAGCATATGGAGGTTCCCAGGCTAGGGGTCGAATTGGAGCTGCAGCCACCGGCCTACGCCAGAGCCACAGCAACGCAGGATCTGAGCCGCATCTGCAACCTACACCCCAGCTCACGGCAACGCCGGATCGTTAACCCACTGAGCAAGGGCAGGGACCGATCCCACAACCTCATGGTACCTAGTTGGATTCGTTAACCACTGCGCCACGACGGGAACTCCAAGGTTTTTTTTTTTTTTTTTTTTTTTTTGTCTTTTCTATTTCTTTTGTCTGTCTGATTGCTGTGTTTAGGTCTTCAAATACTGTGTTGAATAAGTGGTGAGAGTGGGTATCCACTATGACTACAGTGGCATGATACTACAAATCAACCACAGGAAAGGAAATGAGAAAAAACGGACTACATGGAGACTAAACAACATGCTACTAAAAAACCAATGGGTCAATGAGGAAATCAAAGGGGAAACTAAAAAATACCTCAAGACAAATGATAATGAAAACACAACAATCCAAAATCTATGGGATGCTGCAAAAAGCAGTGGTTAGAAGGAAGTTCATAGTGATACAGCCCTTCCTCAGAAAAAAAGAAAAATCTCAAATCAACAACTTAACCTACCACCTAAAAGAATTAGAAAAACAACAAACAAAAACCAATGTCTGCAGAAGGAAGAAAATCATAAAGATCAGAGAGGAAATCAATAAAATAGACATTCAAAATAGAAAAAAATCGATAAAACTAAGAGCTGGTTCTTTGAAAGGGTAGATAGAATTGACAGACCTCTGGCCAGACTTACCAAGAACAGGAGATAAGAAGTCAGATAAACAAAATAAGAAATGAAAAAGGGGAAATCTCAATGGATACTGCAGAAATACAAAAAACCATAAAAGAATACTATGAACAATTATATACCAACAAATTTGACAACCTAGAAGACATGACAACTTTCTAGAGACATACAGCCCACCAAAACTGAATCAAGAAGAAATAGACCAATTGAACAGACTGATCACTAGAAATGAAATTGAATATGTCATAAAAACTCTCCCTGCAAATAAAAGTCCAGAACCAGATGGCATCATAGAGGAATTCTACCAAACATACAAAGAAGATCTTACACCTGTCCTTCTTAAACTTTTCCAAAATGTTGAAGATAAAGGAACCTCCCAAAGAGATTCTATGAAACCACCATCACCCTAATACCAAAACCAAGATACTACACAAAAAGAAAATCATAGGCCAATGTCTTAGATGAATATAGATGCAAAAATTCTCTACAAAATTTTATCTAACAGAATCCAACAATTTATAAAAAAAATCAGACATCACAATCAAGTGGGATTCATCCTAGGTTCACAAGAATGGTTCAACATGTGCAAACCAATCAACATCACATACAGCGCTAACAAAAGAAAAATCATTGTTAGTAATTTTTAAAAAAAGTAAAGGGAGTATTTCCCTTTGTGACTCAGCAGTTAAGGAACCCAGCTAGGATTCATGAGAATGCAGGTTCAATCCCTGGTTTTGCTCAGTGGGTTAAGGATCCAGTGTTGCCATGAGCTGTGGTATAGGTCACAGATGTGGCTCAGATCCAGCTTTGCTGTGGCTGTGGCATAGGTGGGCAGCTGTACGTCTGATTTGACTTCTAGCCTGGGAACTTCCATATGCCACAGCTTTGGTGCTAAAAAGAAAAAAAAAAAAATTAAAGGGAGTGTATAGTCATCCTCCAAAAATACTCTAAGAAAATGTGGGGAAAAAAAACAAACAGCAGGACATTTCTATAGCCAAAGAAAACTTCTCAGGGAAAATTGCCATAAAGCAGGCTAAAGTCATAATCAAACAGTCTATCATTTGTTTGAAAAAAATTGAATGAATCCCAAATATGAAAGCCAAGATAGATTAGCTCAAGGAAGAGAGGAACAGACAACAGAAGGTGATGGCAGAACTCAGGAAAGAAAGCAAAAACAAAAAGTTACAGAAATAAGAACAAATTAGAAAAGGTCATAAGGGAGAGTTGACAACATGAAGGATACAGAGGACAGAAATGGGAAAAACAAACAAAATAAAAGAAAAATAAAGAGACAGAATTAGCAGCAAATGACAGCTATAGAAGCAAAGAAGTGAAGCAAAGCATAGCCTGCATGCTTAATTGGAATTCCAAAGAAGAAACCCCTCCTAAAAGCAACACAATGAATATTTTAACATATAATTAAAGAAAATTCAGGGCACGCTGAGTGACAGAGAGCTGGCCCAGATCCATCAACACTAAGTTACACTTAAGTGAAATTGTTGTCTAAAGATACAGAACAAAGCCCTTTTGGAAAACTTAAAAATGTGGAAAGAATTCTTATCTTTTGGGAAGTCAGGTGATAATATGAACTCACTTTTAAGGAAAATAAATGCAGGGTGGCCTCAGAATTCTGTGCAGAAATATTCATTACCAAAAGACAATGAAGCAGCAGCTACAGTGTTCTCAAGAGAAGAGAATGAGTCAAGAGTTTGAACTCAGCCAAACCTTACTTTACTTTTTTTTTTTTTTTTTTTTGGCTTTTTGCCTTTTCTAGGTCCACTCCTGTGGCATATGGAGGTTCCCAGGCTAGGGGTCTAATTGGAGCTGTAGCTGCCAGCCTACGCCAGAGCCACAGCAATGTGGGATCCGAGCTGCGTCTGTGCCCTACACCACAGCTCACGGAAACACCAAATCCTTAACCCACTGAGCAAGACCAGGGATCAAACCTGCAACTCATGGTTCCTAGTCAGATTTGTTAACCACTGCGCCACTATGGGAATTCCCAGCCAAACCTTACTTTATTTTGAGATCATCTTTAGGGAATCTGATTAATCAGTCATCATACATTGTCTTATGTATGTAGGTATGCATTTGTATACATGTATGTATTATGAACATATCATACACCTATGTTTCTATGTAGGTAGATATTATTTATGTAACATCATAATAAACTAAATAAACCCAACTATAAGGTAGAACATTATAGTAACATATCTATTTACAGATTTTTTTTCACCATGAGATACTCCTCCTCCCTACCAATCAGAGCCTTTGAATCTTATGAACTATCCTAAATTGTGTGTAGGTGTGCATATGTGTTCCTAAAATATAGTTTTATTTGCTTTTAACTGTGTGCAAAAGGTATTTTGCTTTATATGATCTTCTGAGGCTTCAAATCTAATACTTCATGAATTACAAGGGGTACTGTGATTCTGTGTACATTGTATTAGTCAGAAACTCTAACCAAGCACGACCCTGTGAGGCCTTCCCAGAAGAGCCCCCAACTCACGTCCTCTGCCTGCCTCTTTGTCTACAGAAAAACTTTAGTCAAAGGATCAATTTAATTAGAGAGTCAGGAAATACAGAGAAAAAGGAAAACAAAACGAGACATAATAATAGTTTTGAAACTGACAGCACTAAGTGGCCTGAACGCAGCCAGAATCCAGATTGGGACTTGAACCCATGTGCTGGGACTCGAACCCAGCCAGAATGCAGACTGGGACTTAAACCCACAGTTTTAAATTAGAATCACTCACCTGGTGTCTGGACTTAACTGAGGTTCAGGTTCTTCCTGCCTCCCTGCAGAAGGAATTCAGCGAGAGACAAAGTGATAGGCAAGAAACAGATTTATCAAGATAGGATGCTTGTGAGAGATGCAAGTGGGCAGGCTCTGCTGCAAGGATTAGGTGGGCTACAGTTTTATCATCCAAGTGAAGTGGGGGTGGGAAAAGACCACCTCGTCCTCTTTCTTGGAGTAGTAGTGCCTGCTTAGTATCAGGTAAGATGTGTATTCAAATCAGCAGAAGGGCGGTTCTTAAACTCTGCCTTTGGTCTGAATCTGAATGCAGACCTCAGCCTATCCCCCACCAAATGACCTGAGGCACGCTTCCACTACTCAGAAGCCTGCCTTATTCTTCTGGCTTTCTTGAGCAATTATTAACTTACAGTGATCTCCCAACATCCCCTAGGTTTCCCTCGCTATGATCCTTTACAGGGTTGTCTACAACTACCTGTGCCTACTCCATCCCTATCAGTTTAACCATTCAACAAAGTCAGGGACCTTAGTTCTTCCTCAAGGACTGTAGATAATATTCTGAGCCATGTCTTTGGAGCCGTTTTGCAGGTGCTGAAGCCCCCACAGGTGGAAGACGTCAATTGTATGCTGCCCAGAAGCACATAGACCCCAGACCAGTTAGAAACAGAAGGTTGATGAAATTGACTTCCAATTATGTCACCACCAATCAATGAGAGGAATGTCCATGAGTTGATCACACCCTACTCCTTGAACCGTATTATTATACGACTCCTCACTACCCCTTCTGGGGAGGGGAGTCCTTGAGGCACTAGCCTGCTATGTCCCTTCTGCCTAACAATTAAAGATAACTTTTTTGTTTCCTCCAACTTTGTCTCCAGATTTCTATTTGGCATTGGTGTACAGAGGCAGCCTAGATTCCAGCCACAAAAGCACAGATATTTGATGAGAGAAATATGACCTCAAGCACTGGTACCAGGTATAAAACTGTTTTCCACTGAAAGACTGAATGAGAACTCTAAGGTATCAGGAAGGAAGAAACTCTAGGAAGGAACTACCACTCACTGTGGCTGAGGAAACTTAGGGACAAACTTAGAAAAAGTGTCATCTGGGCCTGAAACAGAGACCTCTGAGGAGAATCACTGCTCCGGGGGGATGCAGGCATCTCTGAGCCCAGGGGAGGGGCTTCTTGGGGCACTAAGCTGGGCCTCTGAAGAGGAGTGGTTGCCCCTGCTGAAAACTACCCGCTGGATTCAGCTGCTGCTCCAAGAGTGACTTGCCACTGCTGTTGTGAAGAAAGATTGCTGGGGATGAGGTCACAGGGGTAGGAAACAGGAAGACAACAGGAAGCCAGAGTCCTTTCTTCCCCCTCTAGCCCTGAGGCCTCGTCTTCTGCCCCCATTGACAAAGTTTTCATAGAGACCTTGGGCAAAGCTCAGTATGATTTGTAGTCTCTTAGTGCCTATATCAAAAAACTGATTATAGAAGAATAAATTTGGAGCTAAGGGACAGTATCTTAATAGCTGGCACAACCACTAATACAAAAAAAAATTCTGCCAAGTAAGTTAAGACTACTGAGATGCCATAAGAAAAATTGCATGTGTTAGAATAGTTGAAATACAGTTTTGCTGATTGATTTCTATCGTTGGATTTAGCTATGGATAATTCATTTTGACTGCTATATAGTATTATGCTATGGGAATTGACTCAAATTTATCTATCCTTTTGTCATACCGCTTGCAGATTGTTTCCAGGTTTTGCTCTGCAACAATACTATTAAGTATATTTCTTGCTCTTGTCTTCTAATATATTTGTCAAGATTTTTTCTTAGATGTAAATATTGGTGTGGAATTGTTGGCTGTTAGAGTTTGTAAATGTTTAATCTGAAAATATGTTACTAAACTATTTTCCACAGTAATTGTAACAATTTACGTTGTAACCTGCAATTGGCTGATCCTATTGTTAGATAGTCTCTCCTGAACTAGGTAAGAACAAGTTCATATAAGACTTAACATGTAAGAACTCAAGGAGTATTGTTCATATGAACATAGTATCCAGTTGGAAAATTCACTCTTTTGAAAGAAACTGCAAGAAGACACACTCCAGCTAATGAAAAAAATGGGAGAAATTTTGGCAAAGAACTGATGGTGAGAACTCCAGTTTAAGGTATCTGATTTGTACATATGGCATTTTCCTTTGGATGACTAATAGACATCTGAGATGTAACATATTTAAAGATGGACTCTTGATATCAACACCAATCTGAATGTCTTCTTCATTTTAGTTAATGTCAATTCATATTTGCAGTTGCTGAGACAAAAAACCTTGGAATCATCTTGAATCTGTTTTTTCCCTCACCGCTCCCCCCCCCCCACCCTTTTGGCCTCACCTGTAGCATATGGAAGTTTCCAGGCCAGGGAGCAAATCTGAGCAAGCATCTGTGACCTATGCCACAGCTGCAGCAATGTTGGATCCTTAACCCACTGTGCTGGGATGTGGATTGAATTGGCAGTGCCACAGAGACAAGCTGGATCATTTACCCAGTACACCACAGTGGGAACGTCTCAGATTTCTTATCAAAATATTAACAAAAGCTTTTGGACTTACCTGCAAGATGAGTCAAGAACCCTATCACTTCTCATGATCTCCACAATGCTACCACTCTGGTCCAAGCCACCATGAGTTTATATCTGATTCATGGTAATAGCCCCCACAATCATTCTCCCAGATTCTGTCTTTGTCTCTTCTCAGTCTTTTCCTCCATTTAGCAGCTTCACAGATCCTTTAAATGTGTAAGCCAGATCATGTTACTCCTCTGCACAAAATCCTCTGAAGGATCCCCATCTAACTTAGAGTGCAAGTGAAAATTCTTACAATTGCAAAGGACATCCTTGCAATCTCCTACAGGCTCCTGTGTGATCTGGTTCCCTTTTAACTTATAACCTCATCTCTTTCTACTTCCCCCCACCCTCGGTTCTCATTCCATTTCAGCCACGTGGCCTCAGTCTTTCTTCAAGTTTTTTGTTTGTTTGTTTGTTTGTTTGTTTGTTTGTTTGTTTTTTTGTATTTTTAGGGCCACACTGGTGGCATATGGAAGTTCTCAGGCTAGGAGTTGAATTGGAGCTGTAGCTGCTGGCCTACACCATAGCCACAGCAATGCTGGATCATTAACCCACAGAGCAAGGCCAGGGATCAAACCCAAGTCCTCATGGATACTCGTCAGATTCCTTACCACTGAGCTACATTGGGAACTCCTCTTCAGGTCTCTTATTATCACTTTATTTAGGCTTTCTCTGCCTACCCTGATTAAGATTGCAAACTGCCACACTCAATGGCATTTTCTACTCGCTTTTCTATATTTTAGTTCTCTTTAAAGCACTTATCACCGTGCTAATATACAAATATATGTCCTCATGCCAAAGAAACCATCAATTATAAGAAGCAGTATAATGTTGGTTTTGGAGAGACAGCAATGAGTGATGGCTGGAAGTGAGATCTTAATTCTCTGCTCAGGAATTGAACCTGGGCAGCCTGGTTGAAAACCAGGAATCCTACCCACTAGACCAGCTAGAGGCTAAAAGTAGAATCACCCTGATTCATGCCCCCTGTTGAAAGCAAGAATGTTTCAAGGAGGCAAAGACTGTAAAAACAGGTGTGAAGTTTATTGTTAGAGTCACAGTACAACATGTAGAAGAGCACACAGAGAAGTAGTTTGTTCATCTAAGGCAGAAGGAAAGCAGTAATAGACACCCAAAAGAGGAGTGTGGGTGTGGGCATCCTCCTGAATGAGGAGTGTGTCAGAGAAGTGATTTAAACCACTTACATGGGGCAGTTCTTCTGGGTCTTTGTTTTTCTTTGGCCAATTATTTTGTTTTCTTTCTCACACCTGATTGAACCCATGTCTTTCCTCAACATGCATGTACACATTTTGGCCAAGATGTATTCCAGAGCAAGGCCTTGTGGGAAGGTTACTGGACTTATTGCAGCCTGGTGCACCCTACTTTTCTGACCCAGAGGGATCTTTCTGTGCATGCAGAGTTGGGGTCTCCCTGAACATAAGAATGGGAAGTATGTGACCTTGTGATGTTTAGCCCTTCTCTGCCCCCACCATTACCACGGTTTAGTGTTCACAGAAGACAAATTCCAGTTATTTACCTTGTTCTTGTTCATTCTTTTCTCTTCTTTTCTTTTCTTTTCTTTTCTTTTCTTTTCTTTTCTTTTCTTTTCTTTTCTTTTCAGGGCCATAGGTGCAGCATATGGAAGTTCCCAGGGTGGGGGTCAAATTGGAGCCATAGCTGCTGGCCTACACCACAACCACAGCAATGCCAGATCCAAGCTGCATCTGTGGCCTATGCCACAGCTCAGGGCAACACCGGATCTTTTAACCCACTGAGCAAGGCCAGGAATCAAACCCACATCCTTGAGGATACTAGTTGCTTTTTTTTCCCACTGAGCCATAACAGGAACACCAGCCTGTTGTTATTTCTACCTTGAAGTATAAACAGGTGGCTGGTCATATATAAGTGTTTATCGTGGAGCCCACCCAATTCCTGCCTCAAGAAGTATAAACAAGAGGCAGTTGTAAATATCTATCCTGGAGCCCATCTATTTTCTTCCTCAATGTTATGTACAACTAGGAAACTAATTCAATTAAAAATTATTGTGTGAAATGAAAAATATAGCCTGCCACATCAGTAAACAAAGGATGTTGCATCCATTAAGCCATTACAGCCACCTCAATTTTGAGCACTGAAGTAACTCAGGATGAAAGGAAATAGGATGCCCACTGTCAAGCCCTCAGCCATATAGCCGCCCTCAATAGCACACCCTGAGGGGACTCAGGATGTGGAAACACAGGCTACTGGCCCCATGTAGCTAGGTGCGTATCAAAGCAATGATTTCAGTGAGCCCAGACTCTTGGGTTTTCCCATACATAGAAAAGCTCTAAATCCATTAACTTAGGATATCTGGTTTTCTTTATTTCACAGTAAACTTTTGATCTTCCAACTACCTGGTCTTTGTTGCAAAACTCGTTATACAGCCTGGCTTCTCCTTGACCTCTTTGGAGCAGTCCCTCAAAGGCTGTCTGAGAGGCTGCCTCCCGGGCTTGAAGTTCTCAGAAAATATGCCAAATGAAACAATTTTTATGCTGTGCGTTTTTTTTTTTTTTTTTTAGTTGACAACTGCCAATAAAACTGACATGTTGCTTTTTTTATTACTTCAAAATTATTTACACTCACTGAAAAAAAGCTATTTTAGACTTATCTACACACATTGGTTTTATTATATATCACTATTGTGCAAACCAAACAGGAAAATATCAGCAAAATACATTAAGATATTTCTAAAACTTCATCATATTCAGATTTCAAGCTGCCCTGGACAAGGTATCTTTCCATCCAACACCTTATTTTGTGCCATCAGGAACTTGGTGCTGCACTATTTCTCAACGTGCTCTGTTGGTGTTTCTAGGATTTTGTCCAAAAATGCCAACTTCACTTCGTAATTCTTTTTTTTTTTTTTTTTTTTTTGCTTTTTAGTGCCGCACCTGTGGCATATGGAGGTTCTCAGGCTAGGGGTTGAATCGGAGCTTAGCTGCTGGCCTATACCACAGCCATAGCAATGCCAGATCCTAGCTGTGTCTGTGACCTACACCAAAGCTCATGGCAATGCCATATCCTTAACCCACTGAGCAGGGCCAGGGATTGAATAAGCAACCTTATGGTTCCTAGTTGGATTTGTTGCCACTGCATCATGACGGGAACTCCCCACTTGATAATTCTTGAAGCATGTGAACAGGCAGTAACAGTTACATCTTGATTGACACCAGGCCAAACATAACTGTAAGACACAAAGGAATCTCTGAGGTGTGAAAATGTGCAAAAATGTGTACTTTAACATAAATTAAGTATGGTATTTTAGTTATGGATGTATTGTCTGTTCCCCTGTATGAAATGGTAAGATTGAAAAGGGCGGGGTTTGTGTCTCTTTTGTTTCCTGCTATAGCCCCAGGGCCTAGTGCCACCCCCCCGGCACTTAGTTGTTAATTTATTCTGCTGTATTAAGAACCATTAAATATGAATCACAGTTTTAAGGCTCCAGATAATCTCTGTGAGATTATTATGAAATGAATCAATTCTCCTGCCCTGAGTTTGTTTTTAAATTGGCAACAATCTAGGACTCTCTCTTTAGATCTCTAAGGGATTCTGATTCTAAACTAGACACTGTCCATTTCTGTCTTTTATAGTTTCTAAAAAGAGGAGGAAAAGTTGTAGTAAAGCTAATGGATGGATGAATGTACTATACTCCAAGAGGGTATCCCTTTGATAACATTCTTTCTGAGAACACATTATTGCTCAAACAAGGAAATTAAGAACATTTATAAAAATAGAACTGTCATTTTCAGAGCTGTGAAAAAGGAGAAACATTGCTCAGATGAATCACTGGAAATTTCCTTGTGTGAGAATGCACCAAACCAAACTCATGTGGTGGGATGTCCTCTGATTTTATTTTGTCAAATAAGCACCGACTCCAAGGGCATCTATTCTACAAAGAAGACAGGGAAACAGTTTCTAGCTTGATTCCTTCACTTGGTGCCTTTAACATTTGGATACATTCATTCAATCAGCATTTATTGAGATTATGAAGCATAACAAACTGTGGAGTAAAGGAAACGGCTCAGATAAAACTAGCATGTCTAGAAGGAAGACCATTCCAAATGCATGGTGTAAGCCCCCCTAAACAGCGGTCCCTTAGTATCTGTAGGGTATTCGTTCCAGGATCCCCTTTGGATACTCCAATCCCTGGAAGCTCAAGTCTCTATTTAAAATGACCTAGTACCCTTGGCATTTGCACTTCTGCATCCATGAATAATGAAGGGCCCACTGTACTGAGACCAGTTTCTTCCACGAATGGTATAAAAGACAGAATCTAGGTTAAAGCAAAGCTTAATCTGAACTTAAAATACACAAACTTTCATTTTCTAGTGTAATTATACAATGATTACTGTAACTTCATTTTTGTTTTATAACTAAATTAAACTTTAAATCAATTTGGGGGATGCAATTATATCATTGTTTTTAACTTGATTTACAGAATCCACCTAAAATTTGAAACTGTGGGGGTTCCTGTTGTGGCTCAGTGGGTTAGGAACTGAACTAGTATCCACGAGGATGTGGGTTTGATCCTTGACAGTGGGTTAGGGATACAGCATTGCCACAAGCTGCAGTGTAGGTCACAGATGCAGCTCAGATCTGGCATTGCCGTGTGCTCTAGGCCTTCAGCTACAGCTCTGATTTGACCCCTTACTTAGAAACTCCCATATGCCACAGGTGTGGCCCTAAAAATAAAAATTGAAACCATTCACATTCTGTTGATTTCTGTCGTATCAGTGAGTAGAGTTGAGATGAGAGGAGAGTGAGTTTCTGAAGGAATAAAAGAAGTTTGACTTATACTTTTTAAGATGTTACTCTCAACTGTTCTTGTTATCTGAAATAGTTAAATTAATAATAAAAATAAGAAACACTGCAGCAGTTCTGGCATGCTCGTCATGCACAAAACTCTGCCGTACGTTTAGCCTCCAGTTTCTTTTCATCTTCAAAAAGAGTGAGGTGCATAAGAAATGGATGATGAAGGCAATTACATTTTTATGCCCTTTAGGGAAATGGAAATTGTCACTTTCTTAGCTGTGTTCTGTAGTTACTGAGGAAAGTAAACAGAGATAATTGAAGATTCAGAAACCAGCAAGTACTGACTAAATACCTGGTGTATGACAAGCCAGATGCTAAATATTGGAGTAGAGAGGAGAGTGAGGGAGAGAATTTTATACGTGTAATATATATAATATATACACACGCATATGTCATATACTGTAATTTCAAGGTGCTTTACCAGCATCTGTACCATTTTCCAGTCCCCAATTTTCCAATGTGATAAGACATTATATATATAGCATAGCATGCCTGATTTTAGAGCTAAAAATATACAGAACTTTGGAACCCATTTAAGTTATTTATCTATTTATTTTATTTTAGGGAGTTTGACATTGTTCCTAGTTTCCTAATGGTGTGTTCATAGTTTTCACCAGGACATCTTTGTTTCCACACTTAATTTTCTCTCTTGATATTTTCCTTGTTTTACATCTAAAGTACAAATAAAGTACAAGTTTTCTTAATCTGATAAATCAGAAGGCATTTATCAGATTAAGAAACTTTCCATCTCTAGGTCTAAGTGGGTGTGTAATGAGTTTAGGACACATAGCCAGTCTCTTGTTAATACAAAGCAAAATTTCAAATAGTGAAGAGAGTTGAAGAAAAGGAGCACCCAGAGTTGAGCAAAAATACAAGCAGAAAAAGATAATGATGGTCTCTGAAGTCTTACCAAATATACTGTTGGTAGCCTTTGAAATAGCATGAAATAGCCTATGAATGTATCATATATATACTGCTCTTTATAGACAAGAAGGAACATAAACAAGAGTTAGCGGTCCATCTTAAAGTTTTACAGATTAACAAGAACTATGTACCAGTAAAAATGCTTCATTAAGATTCTGGGGACAAGAAAGCCTGCTTCCTCTGCCCTGGGCTGCTAACAGAATCTGAAGGTGGCGCCTGAAGGTTGAAGGTGAAGATGGGCCCTTCCCTGCCCTGCAGTGTGCATGGGCATAGGCAGCATCCAGTGCTGACCAAGCTCACTTCCATATTCTTATCCAATAACTTTGGCCCATTCTTCCCTAATAAATCAATCTCTACATCTGGTGATGTCTTTCATCTTTACACACTGGAAAAGAGAGCAAGTTAAGCAAAAATACATTTTACTCCAACCTATGCCCTTATGACTTGATATTTTGTTGTTTAGTAACCAAAGATTTTAGAAGCCAACACCGAGTGTTTGCTGGAAGAGTGTCATGGAGTACATTTCTCTTGGGATCACATTTACAATCTTATGAAGACACACAGTAGGAAAATAGATCCTTTAAAAAAATTGCACTTAAAAAAAAAAAGGAGGAGTTCCCGTCATAGCACAGTGGTTGGTGAATTCGAATAGGAGCTATGAGGTGTGGGTTCGGTCCCTGGCCTTGCTCAATGGGTTAAGGATCCAGTGTTGCCGTGAGCTGTGGTGTAGGTCGCAGATGCGACTGGGATCCTGCATTGCTATGGCTCTGGCATAGGCTGGTGGCTATGGCTCTGATTGGACCCCTAGCCTGGGAACCTCCATATGCCGCAGGAGTGGCCCAAGAGATGGCAAAAAGACAAAAAAAAAAAAAAAAAAAAAAAAAAGTAAAAGAAAAAAAAAGGGAAAACAACCCACAGAATGGGAGAAAATAGTTGCGAATGATGCAATTGACAAGGGCTCAATCGCCAATGTATACAAACAACTCATACAACACAACAACAACAAAAACAAACAACTCAATTGAAAAATGGGAAAGGGGAAAGGAGTTCATGTCGTGGCTCAGTGGAAACAAATCTGACCAGTATCCATGAGGATGCAGATTCAATCCCTGGCCTCGATCTGTGGGTTAATAATCTGGTGTTACCTTAAGCTGTGGTGTAGGTGGCAGAGGTGGCTCAGATCTGGCATTGCTGTGGCTGTGGTGTGGGCCAGTGGCTACAACTCTGATTTGACCCCTAGCCTGGGAACTTCCATATGCTGCAGGTGTGGCCCTAAAATGACAAAAAAAAAAAAAAAAAAAAAAAAAAAAAAGGAAAAAGAAAAGTGGGCAGAGGACCTAAAGAGATATTTCTCCAAAGAAGACATATGGATGCTCAATAGGCACATGAAAAGATACTCAACATCAGGTGGAATAGAAGGACTGGAGCTTAACTTCTCTCCTAAAAACAAAATCTACAATGAAATACTGAGCAATCTTCAACCAAATGGACCGGAAACTTTCAAAAAGATATCCTATTCCAGAAGACAAAGAGGAGGCCACATTAAGAGGTAAGAGGGGTGATTACATGATATAAGCAACACCATACCTCCCAGGTGGGAAGCCCCACAGACTGGAAAGTAACTGTTTCACAGAGACTCACCTACAGGAGTGAGAGTTCTGAGCCCCACACCAAACTCCCATGTGTAGGGATCTGGCACTGGGAGAAAGAGCCCTGGAGCATCTGGCATTGAAGGCCAGTGGGGCTTGTGTGCAGGAGCTCCACAGGACTGGGGGAAGTGGAGACCCCATTCTTAAAAGGTACACACAGAATTTCATGTGCATTGGGTCCAAGGGCAAAGCAAAGTCTCCATAGGAATCTGGGTCAAACCTGACTGTAGTTCTTGGAGGACCTCCTGGGAAAACAGGGGTGAATGTGGCTTGTTGTGTGGGAAGGACATTGGAAGCAAAGCTGTTGGGAATATTCAGCAGTGTGCCTTTCTCTGGAGTTGGCCATATGGGGAAAATCTGGCCCCATCCATCAACAACAATCCAGGTGTGATCACAGCCCTGGCCAAACAACAATCCAGGTGGGATCATAGCCCTGCCCATCAGTAAACAGGCTGCCTAAAGACCCCCCAGGTGCACAGCAGCCTCTAATTTCACCCACAGACAAAGCCCCATCCACCAGAGGGATAGGAATCAGCTGTGGGCAGGCATCAGTCCCTTCCATAGGAAGCCTACAGCAAGCCCCTGTACCAACTTCAGCCACAAGCGGAGCAGATACCAGAAATAAGAGAGGCTACAACTCTATTATGTGTAAAGAGGTCACCACACCAAAAATCTATAAAAATGGAAAGACAGAGAACTATAACTCAGATGAGGGAGAAAGAAAAAAACCCAGAAAAATAGCTAAGTGATCAGGAGATTCTCAGCCTCCAGGAAAAAGACTTTAGATTATTGATGCTGAAGACGATGCAAGACATTGGAAAAAAAACTGGAGGCAAAGATGGATAACTTACAGGAAACACTGAGCAAAGAGATACAAGATATCAAACTTAAACAAGAAGAGATGCAAAACACAATAACTGAAATAAAAAATTCATTAGGAGCAGCCAACAGCAGAATGCAGGAGGCAGGAGAACGAATAAGTGAAGTGGAGGACAGATTAGTAGAAATCATGGATGCAGAGCAGAAAAGAAGAAAAATGTTTGAAAACAAATGAAGAGAGCCTCAGAGAACTCTGGGACAACATTAAACACACCAACATCTGTATTATAGGGGTGCCAGAAGGAGAAGAGAGGGAGAAGGGGACAGAAAAAAATTTGAAGAGACAATAGCCAAAAACTTCACTAACATGGGAAAGGAACCACTCACTCAAATCCAGGAAGCACAACGAATACCATATAAAATAAAGCCAAGGAAGAATACCCCAAGACACATTTTAATCAAACTGACCAAAATTAAAGACAAAGAGAAAATCTTGAAAGCAGCTAGGGAAAAGAAACAAATAACATACAAGGGAACTCTGATAAAGTTATCAGCAGACTTTTCAGCAGAAACTCTGCAGGCCAGAAGGGAGTGGCATGAAAGACTTAACATGATGAGAGGAAAAAACCTCCAACCAAGATTACTTTACCCAGCAAGGTTCTCATTCAGATCTGAAGGAGAAATCAAAAGCTTCACAGATAAGCAAAAGCTAAGAGAATTCAGCAACACTAAACCAGCTTTACAACAAATACTAAAGGAACTTCTCTAGGCAGAAAAGAAAAGGCCACAACCAGAAACAAAAACACCACAAATAACAAGTATCACCAGTAAAGGTATACATACAGTAAAGATACAAAATCATCCATGCACAATTATGCCACCAAAATCAAAAATCATAAGAGGTGGGTACAAATGCAGGACACTGGAGATGCACTTGCAATTAAGATACCAACAACTTAAAACAACCTCTTATATATAGAGACTCATATCAAAACTTTAGACTAACTGCAGACCAAAAATCTACAATTGATATGCAAATGAATAAGAAAAATCACCTCAAATACAACACTAAAGGTAGTCATCAAACCAGAAGAGGAGAGAACAAGAGAAGAAGGGAAGAAAAAAGAGCAACAAAAACAAATCCAAAGCAATTAATAAAACGGCAATAGAACATACATATCAATAATTACCTTAAATGTTAATGGACGAAATGCCCCAAACAAAAGACATAGACTGGCTGAATGGATACAAAAAGATGATCCATATATATGCTGTCTTCAAGAGACCCACTTCACTTCTAGGGACACATACAAATTGAAAGTGAGAAAATAGAAGAAAATATTCCATGCAAAAGGGAATCAAAAGAAAGCTGGAGTAGCAATACTCATATCAGGCAGAATAGACTTTAAAGTGAAGAATATTTTAAGGGACAAGGAAGGACACTACATAATGATCAAAGGATCAATCCAAGAAGAAGATATAACAATTTTAAATATCTACGCACTCGACATAGGTTCACCACAATATATAAGGCAACTGCTAAAAACCTTAAAAGGAGAAATTGACAATAACACAATCATAGTGGGGGACTTTAACACCCCACTTACAGCAATGGAAAGATCATCCAGACAGAAAATCTATAAGGAAACACAGGTCCTGAATGAAGCATTAAACCAGATGGACTTAATAGATATTTATAGGACATTCCATCCAAAAGTAACAGAATACACATTCTTCTCAAGTGCACATGGAAGATTCTCTAAGATTGATCACATCCTGGGCTACAAATCAAACCTCAGTAACTTTAAGAAAACTGAAATCATATCAAGCATCTTTTCTGACCACAATGCTATATGACTGGAAATCAACAACAAGAAAGAAAACACAAAAAACACAAACACATGGAGACTAAACAATATGCTACTAAACAACCAATGGATCACTGAAGAAATCAAAGAGGAAATTAAAAAATACCTAGAAAGATACGACACTCCAAAACCTATGGGATGCAGCAAAAACTGTTCTAAGAGGAAAG
The DNA here is from genome assembly GCF_054392235.1 of Sus scrofa. NCBI lineage: Eukaryota > Metazoa > Chordata > Mammalia > Artiodactyla > Suidae > Sus > Sus scrofa. The sequence continues at coordinate 50,623,031 of NC_139387.1, read as the reverse complement.
TTTATAGCAATACAAGTCCACCTCAGGAAACAAGAACAAGCTCAAATAAACAAGCTAACTTAACATTTAAAACAGCTAGGGAGAGAGGAAAAGACAAGACCTAAAATTAGTAGAAGGAAAGAAATCATAAAGAACAGAGCAGAAATCAATGAAATAGAAATGAAGAAAACCATAGAAAATATCAATGAGACAAAATTGATCTTAGCCAGACTTAACAAGAAAAAAGAGAGGACTCAAATCAATAAAATTAGAAATGAAAAAGAAGTAACAACAGACATCACAGAAATGCAAAGGATCATAAGAGACTACTACATGCAACTATATGCCAATAAAACAGAAAACCTAGAAGAAATGGACAAATTCTTAGAAAAGTACCATCTTCCAAGACTAAACCATGATGAAATAGAAAAGATGAATGGACCAATCGCAAGTACTGAAATTGAAACTGTGATTAAAAAACTTCCAACAGGAGTTCCTGTCGTGGTGCAGCAGAGATTATCCAACTAGGAACCATGAGTTTGGGGGTTCGATCCCTGGCCTTGCTCAGTGGGTTAAGGATCTGGCATTTCCATGAGCTGTGGTGTAGGTTGCAGACGCGGCTTAGATCTGGTATTGCTGTGGCTCTGGTGTAGGCTGGCGGCTATAGATCTGATTAGACCCCTAGCCTGGGAACCTCCATATGCTGTGGGTGTGGCCCAAAAAAGGCAAAAAAAAAAAAAAAAAAAAAAACCAAACTTCCAACAAACAAAAGTCCAGGACTAGATGGCTTCACAGGAGAATTCTATCAAACATTTAGAGAAGAGCTAACACCTATTCTTCTGAAACTATTCCAAAAAAATCACAGAGGAAGGGACACCTCCAAGCTTATTCTATGAGGCCACCATCATCCTATACCAAAACTGGACAAAGATGCCACAAAAAAAGAAAACCACAGGCCAATTTCACTGATGAACATAGATGCAAAAATCCTCAACAAAATACTAGCAAACTGCATCCAACAATACATTGAAAGGATTGTACATCATGATCAAGTGGGATTTATCCCAGGGATGCAGGTGTTCTTCAATATCCACAAATCAATCAGTGTGATACACCACATTAACAAACTGAAGAATAAAAACCATATGATCCTCTCAACAGATGCAGAAAAAGCCTTTGACAAAATCCAACACCCATTTCTGATAGAAACCCTTCAGAAAGTGGGCATAGAGGGAACCCACCTCAACATAATAAAGGCCATATATAACAAAACCGCCACGAACATCATTCTCAATGGCGAAAAGCTGAAAGAATTCCTGCTTAGATCAGGAAAAAGATAAGGATGTCTGCTCTTGCCACTACTATTCAACATAGTTTTGGAAGTCCTAGACATAGCAATCACCACAATCAGAGAGGTAAAAGAAATAAAAGGATTCCAAATTGGAAAGGAAGAAGTAAAACTATCCCTATTTGCAGATGACATGATACTATACCTAGAGAATCCTAAAGACTCTACCATAAAACTGTTAGAGCTCATCAATGAACTTGGCAAAGTCACAGGATACAAAATTAATACACAGAAATTGATGGCATTTCTATATACTAACAATGGAAGATCAGAAAGAGAAATTAGGGAAGCAATCTTGTTTACCATTGCATCCAAAAGAATAAAATCCTAGGAGTAAACCTACCTAAAGAGACAAAAGACCAGTACTCTGAAAACTATAAGATGAAAGAAATCAAATCTGAAAATCTGAAAACTATAAGATGAAAGAAATCAAAGATGACACAAATGGATGGAAAGACATACCATGCTCTTGGATTGGAAGAGTCAATATCATCAAAATGACCATACTACCCAAGGCAATCTACAGATTCAAAGCAATCCCTATCAAATTACCAAGGATTATAAAAATAATGAAATAATGACATTTGCAGCAACATGAATACAACTGGAGACTCTCATATTAAGTGATGTAAGTCATAAAGAGAAAGACAAATACCATATATATCATTTATATGTGGAATCTAAAATGTGGCACAAATGAACCTGTATACAAAACAGAAATGGACTCACAGACATAGAGAATGGACTTTTGGTTGCCAAGAGGGAGGGGAGGGAGTGGGATGGACTGGAAGTTTGGGGTTGGTAGATGCAAACTATTACATTTAGAATGGATAAGCAATGAGGTCCTACTGTACAGCACAGGGAACTCTATCCACTCTCTTGAGATAGAATGTGATAAAAGATAGCATGAGAAAAAGAATATATATATATATATATATATATATATATATATATATGTATGTATATGTATGACTGGGTACAGCAGAAATTGGCACAACCCTGTAAATCAACTATACTTTAATAAAAAATAAATATCAAAGATAATAAAAAAGAATTGCAATTTATAGCATTTCCTCATCTATTCAGTTATTAAAGTGTACAAGGTTATACGGAATCCAGTGGAAAGCACAATCTATTATTCTAACTTAGTGGTTCTCTGAATGGCAGAATAAAATTAATGGTGTCACCACATAACTGTCACAAAATGACAACTCAATAAAAAAAAACCAAGGGAGTCAAACGCCTGGTTATTATCTTACATGAACAATTCTGTTCCTATATTTAAACCCCGCAGCCTATTTTAAACCCAGATATTCATGAAAATTAGATTTAAAGTTGAATATAAACACAAAATGTTGAAAATAGAATCCAAGGGCGGAAAGTCATGTCCAGACTCACAAATACGAACAAAGAATTATGAGCAAGTGTTCAGCAGCCATGCAAAACTTCCATGCATGCATGTGGAACTGCCCTTGCTCTGCATTTATAAATGTTTGCAGTTACAACATTCAACCGCATTTGTTGGCAGAGTTGACCACCGAGTAAAGAGTAGACACATCTGTTACAAATGAGCACATCAACAAATATGAACTCAATATAATGACTGAATATGTTTTAAAAAGAATCACCCATTTTTCCAAAGAGGACTTTATAGCCTTATAAATGTAACCTACAAATTTGATAATGCCTTATCACTTGGGGAAAGTTTTGTATGTTAAAAATGTTGGTGACAATAAAAAAGTCGCAAGAAGGAGGGTTCTTGAGATCAAATGCTGAACAGATTTTTTTTTAATCAAAAAAATTTTTTATTGGAGTATAGTTGATTTACAATGTTGTATTAGTTTCAGGTATACAGTAAAGTGAGTCAGTTATAATACATATATGGATATATATATATATACTTTCTTTTTCCTCATATAGGTTATTATAGAATTTTGAGTAGATTTCCCTGTGCTCTACAGCAGGTCCTTGGCAGTTATCTATTCTACACATAGTAAAGTGTATATGTATCCCCCCCAATTTATCTCTCCTTCCCTGGAGTTTCGCCTTTGGTAAACACAAATTTGATTTCAAAATCTGTGTTTTTTTATTTTTTAATTAGGTTCCACATATAAGAGATATCATACGATATTTGTCTTTCTCTGTTTTACTTCACTTAGTATGATAACCTCTGGGTTCCACCCATGTTAGTGCAAGCAGCATTATTTCACCGAACAGATTTTTTAAAGCAGAGTGATAATTTTGAAAGTATACCCAGTATGCTATTCTAGGAAAATTCAGCTACCATTTACTCTTCATATCCAACCTCTCCCAGTATCTCAAGAGGAGGAAACTTGGAGTTGATCTATTTCCTCCTCATGGCTGATTCTGACTTTTCCTCTCATGCTCCTGCCAGGCAACACTCATCCTTTTATTAACAGCTCAGGGTTGGTATGTCTTGATTTCAAAGTGGAGGAGAGGTTATGTGGCCCTAATTAAAAGAAGTACACAGTTTCAAGCAATGCAAGCTATCCATTCTGTATTCTCAAATAAGTGGAATGAAACAAACTTATGGACATGGAGAACAGACTTGTGGTTGCTGAGAGGGAGGAGGGAGGGAGTGTGATGGACTGGGAGTCTGGGATTAGTAGATGCAAACTATTGCATTTGAAGTGGATAAGCAATGAGATCCTGCTGTATGGCACAGGGAACTATATCTAATCACATGATGGAGGATAATGTGAAAAAAAGAATATGTATATGTATAATTGGGCTGCTTTGCTGTACAGCAGAAATTGACAGAATATTATAAATCAACTAGAATAAAAAATTAAAAAAGATAACTCCTATCCTATGTATCAACATGTAAATCATGCTAGTTCTCCCTAGAATATAGAGTTTATCATTTGGGTTGTGTTCCATTTCTGTTTCTAATAATCTTTGTCACATTTCCTCCCTTCAAAAGAAAATAATCTGCCCCCTTACATTTCTAACATTGACACCTCCATATTCCTCACAGATTTCTACATTTCCACAAATTCCTCAAGAAAATGTTGAAGCTTCGGAATTTCATAAGATGCTTTTTGAAATGCCACAGCTCATTAACACTGAAGAAATGTCCTTAAAGTAGGCATTTCTAGAAGGAAAAATAAACAGCCATGTTAGAAGCAGAAACACCAGAAGGCATTTGGACTTTTGTTTACTACAAATTTAAAGTCTAGGAAATGGGGGCAGGGAATAAGGCAGTTTTCCTAAATTCGGTTCTAGGAAACAGTCTCGTGGGCTGACAGAAGCACCATCCCCCAGAATGATTCCTGCCCCTCAGGGCACTGTGTGATATTTGCAGATCCTGAGAACCTTCTGCTCTGTCCCCACACTCACCCCTCCTTCCCTCAAGTCACAACTTATGGGCAGTTTGAACATTAACTTCAGAGCATCGGCCCCAGTGCACCAGACCAGATCCATTCTGAGTTGGGTGAACCTTATTTCCTGTATATGCACTGAGATGCAGTGAAAGAGAATGAAATTTGGAGTCATTTCCCACCATTCACCAGTTGCATGATTTTATGGATGTACCATAATGTCTCTGAGCTATAAAACAAGCATAATAATGCTTAGTTTACACAGTAGATCTAAGTAGGGACTTAAGCAGATATGAGACATCTAAAAAAGGGCTTCTCTGATAGTAGGTTTTTGATAAATTCTGGTGCCCTTAAATTTTCAGATATACCAGTCTCTGCAAGAAATTGTCTGCCTCAACCAAAGGGAATGGTTGTACCCTGTTCTTCAAGCTTGACAGGCATAGCAAATTGCTCCTCCAGAACCATGGAAAGGAGAAAATGCTCCTGCTTTGTCTCATCACACATTGAGTTTGTGAACAGAGAAAAATCATTCATCTGGGGCCACCCATCTAGGAGCAGAGCAGAGTGCCAGTTTGTTTTCATATCAGTTAGCTTTCTTTCTTTCTTTCTTTCTTTTTTTTTTTTTTTCTTTTTAGGATATGGAAGTTCTCAAGCTAGGGGAATGTGGAGCCAATGTACATACATGCATAGCCAATGTAGCTAGGCCACTGCCACAATGAGGGATCTGAGCTATGTCTGAGACCTACATCACAGCTCATGGCTATGCTGGATCCTTAACCCACTGAGTGAGGCCAGGGATTGAACCTGCATCCTCTGGGATACTAGTCAGGTTTGTTTCTGCTGAGCTGCAATGGGAACTCCCTCAGCATTCTTGATTGCAAGCAACAGAAACCAACTGTGGCTAATATAAGTAGAAAAGGAATTCATTAGAGAGATTTGAGATTGCTCATGGAACTGAAAGGAAGTTGAGAAACCAGGCCTGGGAAATGTCTGGAAGTAAGAGAACTGAACAGCAGGAACCAGCATTGAGACTGCACCCCAGGATGCCCCGGAGGCACCACCTCCCCTGCTGCTTTGAGCAGCTTTGCCCAGGGCACATGATGCTGCCTAGCTTTCCATTCTGCCTTCTCCAGATTCTGCAGCTTGATGTCTGATGCCGCTGACATGAATAATTTTTAATGTCTTAAATTTTTGATACATTCCCTTGAGATTCAGATCTCCTGGTTGTCATAATGAGGTAGCATCAACTACATCTTCTTAGTGGCTCTCATAGCAACAATTAGCCAAGTTTGATATACTGGTTTTTAAGGAGCTCCCTTTAGATAAGGAGAAAACTCCAGTGCTTGCCATCTCCTCTTGAGTAGAAAGTCACCTGTTTAAGTAGTCAGATATATCAGATTTCTCCAAGTAGAACAACTACTTATATCCCCATGCATGATCCTCAGCTCAGTCAGGCTGGACATGAAAAGAATCCCTTCTTGACGGAGTACAGTGGTTCTCAAAGTTGATTAGGTCGCAGAGCATCTGGATATGAAATCCTTGTATAAATAAAATGCTCCCAGGTAGGCACGATGTCTGTTTAGTTCACAGCAGTACCTGCAGTATCTAAACAATACTTAGCAAAGAGCAGAGACTCAATCAATAATCATTGAATGACACACTAAATTTGAAATATGACATTTTGCATTAGATACTATTGTTACTATTATAAAAGTTGCACTAATGAAGTACAACTCATCATAAATCTATAGTAATCAAATCAACGTAGTAGCGGCATTGAATATGTAGACTAATGGAATAGAACTGAGAGCACAGATATGAACCCACACATATGTGGGCAGCTAATGTTTGACAAGAGAGCCAAGGATACTTAATGGAAAAATGATAGTCTCTTCAATCAATAGTGTTGGAAAAACTGGATATACATATGCAAAAAAGAATGAAACTGGACCCATATCTAACACCACTCACAAAAATTATTTTGTAAAACTCCTAGAAACAGACATAGGGGAAAATCTTCTTAATATTGGTCTTGGAAATGTCTTTTTGGATGTGACACCATAAGCACAAGCAACAAAAGCAAAAATCAACAACCAAGACTACATCAAACTAAAAACTTATGCCTGACAACAAACAAACAAGCAAAATGCTTAAAAAAATGAAAAATCAACCTAAAAATGGGAGAAAATATTTGCAAAGCATCTATTCAATAAAGGGTTAATAGGCAAACTATATAAGTAATTCATACAACTCAATAGAAAAAAATAATCTGATTAAAAACCAGTCAGAAGACTTGAACGGACCATTTTCTAAGGATGTACACATGGCCAACAAGCACATGAAAAGATGCTCAGTGTTATTAATGATAAGGAAATGCAAGTCAAAAGCACAACGTGATATCACCCATACCTGTTAAAATGGTTATTATCAAAATGACAATGTGTTGGTGAGGATGCAGAGAAGAGGAAACACTTATACATTGTTGGTGGAAATGTACCTTGGTGCAGCCACTGTGGAAAACAGCATGAAGATTCCTCATAAAATTAGAAATAGAATCACCACATGATCCAGCAATCGTACTTCTGGATATATATCCAATGGAAAAGAAGTCACTATCTGGAAAAGATATCTGTACCTCCATGTTATTTACAATAGCCTAGACCTGGAAACAAACTAAGTGTTCACTCATGGATGAGTGGATAAAGGAAATGTATAATATACATATGGAATGGAGTGTTATTTAGCCATAAAAAGGAAATCCTTCCATTTGCAACAACATCGAAGGTATTATGCTAAGCGAAACAAGTGACACATTTATATGTGAAATAAGTGACACATTTATATGTGGACACTTACATGTGGAATATAAAAAACACTGAACTCATAGAAACAGAGAGTAGGTTGTTGCTTGTCAGGGATCAGGGGGTGGAGGAAATGAAGTCATGTTGGTGAAAGTGTACAAAAATTTCCATTTATAAGATGAATGATTCTGGGGATCTAATGCATCATGATCATAGTTAAAAATACTGTATTGTATACTTGAAAGTTGCTAAGATCTTAAATGTCCTCACTACCACTACCACAATAAAATGGTAATTCTGTGAGATGAAGGATGTGTTACTACCCTTATTGTAACAATTGCTTGCAACATTTATGTGTATCAAATCATCATGTTGTAGATTTTAAAGTTATATAATGTTATATGTTAATTATATTTCAATAAAGCTGGAAAAATACCTATCTGTATATCTAGAGATGTAAATATTCAGTTTATATTCCATCTCCCAGAAAACTGCATAAGTGATGATACATCATGTCCTTTTTAGGTATCACCTCTGAGGATAGACACATGATGGCTACATTTTCACTATCAGTGATGTCATTTGATCATCTGGCAGCATTGCTGGATGTCTCCAGTACATAGTTACTCTATTCTCTCTTGTATCTAATGGGAAGTCTATAGAGGAACACTTTAAGACTGTATAAATATTACACTCATTATCAAAAATTTCCCCCAGGTTTAACATCCACTGATATTGCCTGATCAAGCTTGCAAAATGTTTTTGAATTCTAGTACTCTCTCCTCATTTTCCATTGACAGATGAAAGTCATCTGTCAATGGCAAGGGCTGCAGGTGCAGCATATCAAAGTTCCCAGACTAGGGGTCAAATTGGAGTTGCAGCTGCTGTCTTACACCACTGCTCACGGCAATGCCAGATCCTTAACCCACTGAGCGAGGCCAGGGGTTGAACCCACATCCTCATGGATACTAGTTGGGTTCACTTCTGCTCAACCACAATGGGAACTCCTGACAGATGATATTTTAATGTGAGCAAGAGCTCCCTGTCTTTTCCTTCTCCTCCTCTTCCTTCTCCTCCTTCTACACTTCCCTCTAGGACTCATGAATTTTAATTTTTTAATAATTTATAACTCATTGCTCTACCTAATTATTTTGATGTTCATATTGTTCCATATTTGGCCAGCAAGAGTCCTTTCAAGATGAACCCTTTATACTTACAATATTTCCCATCAATTTATTGAATGTTTCTTTATGGTATAACAAAATCTTCCAAAATCTTTTACTTACCTCTTTTGAGTTTGGAATCACCCACCTCTACAAGGAGCTCTGAGAGCTAATAGTGTTAAAGAAATGAAGATAAAATGCTCTTGAATTTGGTGATGGTAAAAACTTCTAGGATAACTGTTTTCAGAGAGGGTTGGTGTGAGAGTCAAATTTCATGGGAGTAACTAATGAAGGGGTATGTGTGTGTGATTTTTTGTAGGTGACTGGTAAAGGCAATAAAAGCTATTAGCTCCAGAGAAAAACTTGAGAGGGAAGGGGTTCCCCAAAAGGGCTTAAAGAGAAGAAATTTAAGATAAACCTATAGAATTGGAAGAACTTAAATTAGTGTCTCTCAGGCCATGTAGATTATTGTTTGGCATCACAGTTTCCAGCCCTCAAAGAGTTCATTTTAGCTTTCCCCATTTCCACATTTGTTACTCCCTTCCCCAACAGTGAAAAGGGTATATTCTCTAGTGTCAAAAATCCAAAAGGTTTGTCCTATTAAGTTTTTAAGATGTTTTATATCTATACTTTAAACCTGCCAAATGAGGTTTTCAAGTCTCCTATTATTAGGGCCTGTATTCTACATCTTTTCCTTTATCTTCTATCAACACTCGAGTTGTTATTGTGATTTAGCCCAGCAGTGAGCAGTTTTATATACAGCTTAACCAACTTTATGGGAAGCATTTTTCTTGCATATTCTTAGCTAAAGGAAGCATAGCTTTGCTTGCTTTGAAAGTTTACCTTGCCAACCCCAAGGAGGAAGGTCAAAATAAACAGTCTTTCTACCCTCTCTACTCTAATGCCATATAAATGAACAGCAGTAATTTACTTTCCTGCTTTTGGAATAATGAAGTAGACCACAGCAACTAATTGTTCAAATAACTAACACTTCCTCTTGAGGGCAAAAATTCTTCTGAAAATTACTGACTAAAGTTTATAATAAGAAAAGATTTAGGGGCGTTCCCGTCATGGCTCAGTGGTCAACGAACCAGACTAGCATCCATGAGGACATGGGTTCGATCCCTGGCCTCGCTCAGTGAGTTAAGGATTTGGCGTTGCTGTGAACTGTGGTGTGGGTCACAATGTGGCTCCGATCCTGTGTTGCTGTGGCTGTGGCGTAGGCCGGTGGCTACAGCTCTGATCTGACCCCTAGCCTGGGAACCTCCATATGCTGCCGATGCGGCCCTGAAAGACAAAAATACAAAAAAAAAAAAAAAAAAAAAAAAAAAGAAAGAAAGAAAGAAAGAAATGATTTAGAACAAAATTAACTTTCTATTCAAACAATGACACTTAATTTTTCTGATTCTTTTAGCTCCTTGTAAAAAATGTGCTTCTTTTTCAAAAAGGTAAACATAAATAAATATTCTCTACTTTATAACTAAAAATATTTCCCCATTTTACCATATAGGCTTTCTAATCATTTTAGATTATATATTAGAGTACATGAATACCAAATATGCTAGAAAATTTTCTTATTATTAGATCATTATTGCTATTAACAATTCGCAATTAGCATCTTCATATATAAAATTTGGGAAAAAATGATCACCTTATACTACAGCTCTCAGAATTCAGACTAATATATTAGAAGCTGATTGTATTAGAAATTAAGAAAGAGTACAAAGTTAATGACCTAAAAATCCAACTCGAGAAGTTGGACGAGCAATAGAATTAACTCAAAGAAATGAGAAATGAAGACGGGAATATAACTGAATAAAATTAGAAAAAATTACACAATAGGATAAAATCAAAGCTAGTTTTTTGAATCAAGATTAATGAAGTCTTTTAAAATAATTTTGAAAACACAAAGTACAAAGAAATAATATCAGGAATGAAATCAGAGATATAACTATAGGTATGTTTATGGTGTAATATTTTTACTATAGAATTATACTATTTCCTTCTAAAATAACCATATGGGAGTTCCCGTCGTGGCGCAGTGGTTAACGAATCCGACTAGGAACCATGAGGTTGCGGGTTCGGTCCCTGCCCTTGCTCAGTGGGTTAACGATCCGGCGTTGCCGTGAGCTGTGGTGTAGGTTGCAGACGCGGCTCGGATCCCGCGTTGCTGTGGCTCTGGCGTAGGCCGGTGGCTACAGCTCCGATTCAACCCCTAGCCTGGGAATCTCCATATGCTGCGGGAGCGGCCCAAGAAATAGCAACAATAACAACAACAACAACAACAACAACAACAACAACAACAAAAAGACAAAAGATAAAATAACCATATGTTAGAGGAGAAACATTTATGATTTTAAAACCACTTTTGAAATCTTAGATGGAAAAAAAACATTCTAGTGATACTTGCAATATATCTAAAATAAGTTTAAACATTTCCATAAAGACTTAGTGGTACTTGGAGTTCCCATCGTGGCTCAGTGGTTAACAAATCCAACTAGGAAACAAGAGGTTTCCGGTTTGATCCGTGGCCTCGCTCAGTGGGTTAAGGATCCGGCGTTGCCGTGAGCTGTGGTGTAGCTCACAGATGCGGCTCAGATCCTGCATTGCTGTGGCTCTGGAGTAGGCTGGCGGCTACAGCTCCAATTTCACCCCTAGCCTGGGAACCTCCATGTGCCAAGGGTGCAGCCCTAAAAAGACAAAAAGACGACAAAAAAAAAAAAAAAAAAAAGAAGAAAAAGAATTTGTGATACAAAGCTCCTTGGTATTTCCTAGGGGCAAAGACATCCATCTATGGCTTTGCAGTTTCCTTCTGATATACTTGCAGAATAGAAAACCCTTTGTTAGAGCGGAATTTAGTTTACTTCTTAACAGGTTCTAACAATATACTTCTGGCTCAGTTAATATCATCTCTTTTCCCCACATCATCCCAAAATTTCCACGTAGACTACAGACACTTTACCTCTGGTGCTGGATCACTGTAGATACTTCCTTTTGATAGCACTCCCAAATGATGTATTTCTGGGGCATTTGCCTTTTTTTTTTTTTTTTCTTTTTATGGCCGCACTTCTGGAATTTAGAAGTTTCTGGGCTAAGGGTGGAATTGGAACTGCAGCTGCTGGCCTTTGCCACAGCCACAGCAACATGGGACCTGAGATGCATCTGCAGCTTGAGGCAATGCTGGATCCTTAATCCCTTGATCGAGGCCAGGGATGGAACTGAATCCTCACAGACACTATGTTGGGTTCTTAACCCGCTGAGCCACAACGGGAACTCTGGGTTTGCCATTTTTAAAATACCTTATACCTTAAAGAGTACAGGCTCTGCCTCCAGAGCCTGCTAAGCCTGTACGTTTTGGGACATAAGTTACTCAGAAATGGCATTACATCTCTCATTTGCAAATACAGAGCAATGTCAGATGGTAAATGAGAAGCTAAATCAAACATAAAGTAGGCTGAAAGATTTTGTTTTTATTCCGCCTTCATCTTTTATCTTTTCTTGCATTTTATATACTCTGATATGACAATGTAAATCCTTCAGCACCAGAGTTATGGCAACATGTTCCAAAATATCCCACCCTGAATGCAGTATGAGAAGAAAGCTTCATTGGTTTTGCCCCTGCGCATGTCAGAAGTAGACCTCTATCCCTTTGTTCTCTTCTAGAAGCCCCAGCTTTGTCTCAGGGGATTAGGTACAGGTACTGCTAAGGCTGACCTTTTTCTTGAATTTCCTGCCATTGTTTGTTTTTTTCTCCTAGCCATTCCAGTTTGGTAAGATTTTTCCTTTGCTAATTTGCCATCTGAAACTGGTGGCAAGAGTTTCTTATAATGATCCTTTGCAGACACCCAGGCCCCTTGTGAGAGAAAAGGAAGAGAACTATTATAGCCTGATCCCTCAGACTGCTCTCACAATGGAAGGGGTGGACCAAGAAAACACTGTCTGTATGAGTTATGGTATCCTTGCCAGTCTATGTCTTGAAAAACTCATCGTTAAAGTCTCTGACCAGCCAGAGAACGTGAAGATTTATACCACAAGTTAAATAACAGAAGAGTAGGTTTTTCAATTCTACGTATGAAAGGAATGGAAACATCAGTTGAACCTTCTGGAAGTGACAGCTGCACTAACATAATATTCCCATCAGCTAGAGTCTTGGCTAGAGATTCACATTGTTGGAAGGAGAAAAGGAAGGGAGTAGGGAAGAAAAGAAGTGAGGAAGGAAGGAAGGAAAGAAGGAGGAAGAAAATAATTTTATGAAACTGCAAGAGTGATAGTGAAAGAGTCAAAGGGTATCATACCTAGTGAGTGAAGTTACTCTAATCTTCCACTTAAAAATATGTACCTATAAGTAATTTTTCATAGTATAGTTTGAGGGGAAATGTCAACTCTTTTTAATGAAAGTATAGGTAAGAATAAGAGTAAGAGTAGCAAATCATCCAGTTCCCAAGATGTGTGACACTATGTATCTACTGGATGCTTTGATGCAGGAGGGAAGGTACACTGTCCCAGCCCCACCTGTCCGTCTCCTGACCTGCCAAACACACTGTCCTCACCCTCTGTCGGTCCCACCTAACTAGCTCCCTAATTAGCCTCATCAGGTCAGCCTGGTCCTAGGTCATTGCCAGTCAGTGCCAATATTCTCCAATCCTTTCCAGCTGTAAATCCATTTTCTCCCTTATCTGATTCACCCTCCATTTCCTGCAATGTCTCAGAGTTTTCCTCTTAGTTATTCCTGTTCCAAAAAAAAAAAAAAGTTTCTTTCCACTTTATTCTGTTTTATTCTGTGGATGAAAATGTTTACTTCCTGTATTTCAATCATAGATTAAAATAGTTTTTCTTGGAGTTTAATCATAGATTAAAATAGTTTTTCTTGGAGTTTAATCATAGATTAAAATAGTTTTACTCTGTGTGGCTGAGGACTGACATTTCCTGAAGCTGGCTGTGTTCCATGGGAGGGACCTCATGTGAGGGGCCAGAGCAGAGCCTGACTTACAGGGAGCACCTGACATTACATCTGCCATCATTATTGGTCTTGTCATTAACCCCAGGCTCTGTGCAAAGTGTGTGTTCCTTGTAGCTTTCTTCATCAAGAAGGTGAAAAGGAGGGAAGGAACCAATGGAGAACTGCCCTTGTGGTTGAGTGGAATCCTCAGCCCAAGTGCATTTACAAATTGTTTTTATTATTAATATTGACTCTGAGGAGGAGGCTTAACGAAATACTGAACTAGTGAGAACTTACCACATTTCACTGTTTTTTTTTTTTTAACCCAAACATTTGTCTCACATGTACCTTCTGATATTTATTAAGGTTCACACATGTGTGAACTGAGAATTTTCAAAACATGTTTCTACCGCAGCTGCTCATCAATCAAATTGTCTTCCCAAGATGTTTCCCTGAATTAAAGGATCCTATGTGGGGCCTTGGAATTTCCTCAAAATCCAGGCTGAATGTGGCAATACATAGTTTCCCCAATTTCCCTTTCATTTTTTCCTCCCCCAAAATTCCCTGACAGAAGCCATTAAAAATAGATTCAGAACTTTTGACTTAATATCTTTATTCCCTATTTCCTAAGGAAATCAGTCTTGCAGTTCCTAGGTAATATTATTTCTGTTATAGGACGTTTTTGTGAAGGAAATATAACATGATATGAACAGATAGATGGCTATCCTTTGTTCATAGAGAATATTGGTGTTTCTTTTTTTTTTTTTTGGTCTATTTAGGGCTGCATCCATGACATATGGAAGTTCCCAGGCTAGGGGTCCAGTCAGAGCTGTGGCCACTGGCCTATGCCATAACCATAGCACTGCCAGATCTGAGCCACCTACACCACAGCTCAAGGCAATGCCAGATCCTTAACCCATTGAACGAGGCCAGGGATCGAACCTGCATCCTCATGGATCCTAGTCAGATTCGTTTCCGCTGAGCCATGATGGGAACTCCTGCTGTTGCTTTTTTAATTTAATTTTTATTTTTTATTGAACTATAATTGAGTTACAATGTCATGTTAGTTTCAGGTGTATAGCAAAGTGATTCAGTTACACACATACACGTATCTATTCTTTTTCAAAATCTTTTCCCATATAGGTTATTACAGATTGTTGGCTGGAGTTCACTGTGCCATACAGTAGGTTCTTATTGATTATCTATTTTATATACAGTAGTGTATATATATTAATCCTAAACTCCTCATTTATCCCTCCCCACAACATTTTCTCTTGGGTAACCATGAGTTTGTTTTCAAAGTCTGAGTGTCTGTTTTTGTTTTATAAATAAATTCATTTGCATTATTTTTTATTAGATTTGAGATATTAGTGATATCATATGATATTTGTCTCTGTCTGACTTACTTCACTTGGTATGATAATCTCTAGGTCCATCGGTGTTGCTGCAAATGGCATTCTTTCATTCTTTTTTTTATGGCTGAGTCAGTATATAACCCCAACCCAAACTGTAACAGGACTTCTTTTTGATTACCCAATATTTTGAACTGGAGACATCAGTGCTCCCATCACACTCCTTCACTTTCAGTTTCAGCTTCAGTTTCTCAGGATGAAATCCCATCTGCATCCTCACCCCTTTCCTCAGCCCTTAGTGCATCCTAAGCCTCCTTCAGGGGCAAGACAGCAGTGAACTTTTAGGTCAAGTGAGAATAATTCCCATCCATTAGTAGCATCAGTGGGACCACATCAGATACAGTGCAGGACCTGTCCTGGCCTATCTTTAAGACCAGGATTTGAGTCAGCAGGTGTGATGAATGTTCTGCTGACCTGCACCATCATGCTCTCTATTTGATCAGCATCTGCCAGTCATAGGGTCACACCGACATCATCCCCTTCCCTTCCATCCCTAGTGCTATAGATACCTTTTCTCATATGAGGGTTTTGTTGTGTTGTTCTTTAGAGTGTCCAGTTCCTGCCCAATAAGAAGCCCGTTGGCCAGGGAGCATTGTATTCATCACAGCCACAAGCCAAGGCTGACGAATCTCTGCCCTGACATTTTGTCTGTTTACACTTTTGAATATCGATTGAGAGCACAGAGGCTGAGAGATGAAGCCAGAGAGGTCCTGCTCAAAGTCCTTTAAATTCTCCAACTTGCCCAGCTTAGAAATCAAAGTCCCTGCAGTGGCCTTCAGAACCCTTAGGGATCTGACCCCTGTGATCTGTGACTCACTTTCTCCCATTTCCCTTTACATGCTCTTCCTCAGCTATATGGTTCTTTGCTGTCATGCAGGGCCTTTGCACTTGCTGTTTGCTTTGTCTGTAATGCGTTTCTCCTTGATTGCCAAGTGCCTTGCTCCCTTGTGGCCTTTGGGTCTACTAAGATGTACTTTTCAGTGATTGCCTGATTTTTATTTTTTATTTTATGTTTTCTTTTAAGGGCCTCACTTGCAGTATATGGAAGTTCTCAGGCTAGCATTCAAATCTGAGCTGCAGCTGTCAGTCTACACCACAGACATGGCAACACCAGATCTAAGCCGCATCTGAGACCTACACAGCAGCTTGCGGCAACACTGGGTCCCTAACCCACTGAGGGAGGCCAGAGATTGAACCCTAATCCTTACAGACACTATGTTGGGTTTTTAACCTGCTGAGCCACAATGGGAACTCCATTTGCCTGAATTTTAAATGCAACCTCTACCTTCATCACTCATCATGCTCCTTCCTTGCTTTATGTTTCCCTGCAGTATTCGGGTCTGTATCGCTATGAGAATGTCTGTCTGCATGCTAGTGTGTTTTGATTGATGAGGCCTCTTCTATTAAATAAAAGCCCGGTGAAGTCAGGAAGGATCTTGTTCAGTGCTGTATTCTCTGTACCTTGAAGAAGCCCTGACACTTAGATTCATGAACACATGAATTAGGAATCTTGGCTAACATTAGATACAACCAATGTGACCCTCCTCTTTTTAGTTCTCCTGGACAGAAAGATTCATCAAGAATAGCTTTTGCTATTGAATAAAGCAAGCTTGTTTACCAGGAATAACAAGAATGCTATGCCGATGAAATAGGAAAAATAATATTTGACTTAAGTCAGGAAGTGAAGAAAAGAACCACTCCAAACTCCAACACTTGGTTTCTCCCCTTGGCCATATTGCTTTTGGGGGCTGGATAAGTCTTTTTTTTGCATGTGATTTAGGATGTTTGACAATATCCCTGACCTCTATATACTAGATTCCTCTAGCATTTTCAAGTATGACAACCAAAAAATATCTTCAAACATTCCCAAATATTTCTTGGGGAAAAAAACCCTCTTAATTCAGGATCACTGCTCTAACAGAACTTTAGTTCAATAAAAACAGATTTTTTTCTTTTTTTGGTCTTTTCAGGCTGCACCTGTGGCATATGGAAGTTCCTAGGCTAGGGGTCGAGTTGGAACTGCAGCTGATGATTTATACCACAGCCACGGCAATGCTGGATCCAAGATGCATCTTCGACCTACACCACAGCTCATGGCAATGCCGAATCCTTAACCCTCTGAGTGAACCCAGGGATCGAACCTGCCTCCTCATGGATACGAGTCGGGTTCATTAAAGCCTGAGCTTTTACCTGAATGCCCCAATAAAACAGAACTTAAATGATGTTAAATGATACTTCCCATAAGTACATGTAATTCTCTTTATGATCAGTAAAGTCATGGTCCCTGGTACCCAATTTACATAGCAGTATAAAAAAACAAAACAAGGAAGTCATGATATCCAGTACCTAGCCAGCACTTGGCAAAACACAAACTGCACTAAATTAATTTTTTAGAAATCTCTCCTTTTTGTTAAAAAGTAATTCAAAGAGGAAATAACCTATTGCTTTAAATTATTTGAGAGAAGAAAGATATGAGGAAACCAACAGGAAAAATCGCTTTATATGAAAATTATTTCTGGAGTTCCTGTTGTGGCTCAGCAATAATGAACTCAACGAGTATCCATGAGGACATGGGTTTGATCCCTGGCCTCGATTAGTGGGTCGAGGATCTGGTGTTGCCATGAACTGTGGTGTAGGTCACAGACGTGGCTTAGATCTGGTATTGCTGTGGCTGTGGTGTAGGTTGGCGGCCTCAGCTCCAACTGGCCTCCTAGCTTGGGAACTTCCATATGTTGAGGGTGAGGCGCTAAAAAGACAAAAAAAAAGAACCTAAACATTGTCCTTGAGGATGTGAGTTCGATCCCTGGTCTCACTCAGGGGATTAAGGATCTAGCATTGATGCAAAGTGCGGCGTAGTTTGCAAATGCGGCTCAGATCTGATGTTGCCATGGCTGTGGGAAAGGCCCCAGCTGCAGCTCCAGTTTGACTCTAAGCCTGGGAACTTCCATATGTCACAGGTGGGGCCGTAAAAAGAAAAAAAAATTCTTTCTTATGTCGCTTGTTTGCTGGAGTCTTCCCATGTTAATCCAGGTCCATGCTTGATCTTGATTTGTTTCCATGACAGCTTTATAGCTCTAAATAAAAATTGAATACACACATATCTTCATGACACAAAACTAGATCTCTGCATGTTTGTGGAAAGCCCTCTCTTCACAGGCAAGAATTTAAATGAAGAACGCAGTTATCATCTTCATGGAACCAGCCTCTACCAGCAAGATGACCCGTTTTCTTTCATTATTTTCTAAAGTCTCATTCACAGGATAAGTTGCTGATTCCAAAGTGCTGGAAGCTGAAATGTATAATTTCCCTGCAGAGCTAACCTTGTGGATGAAAAGGGGCTGACGATACCTGCAGGGACTGCAGGTGGTTTCTGTTATAGTGCATCATTTCCCACTGGCTTTGACCTATAAGGAAGCTGTGGTTTTCAGCTGTTTTCATTATAAAGGGAGTTTGTAATAAAAATTTCTTATTATCCTAGAATCTTAGAGCAGCTGCCTAACGCAGCTTGGTACTCCATGCAGTCATGCCTTTTACAGTATCCCTGACATGGTTATCCAGTCCATGTGCAAATATCTCCATGTCCTGATTTTCATTACTCCTCAGGAAGCCTGTGTAATCACTGGTGGAAGTTGCATTACTAGAATATCTTCCTTCCTTCCTTCCTTCGTTTCTTTCTTTGTTTCTTTCCTTCTTTCTTTCTTTCTTTTCTATATAGTGATCATTAATACCCTTGTTTTTCAAAGCAATGTATTAATGTATTTAGCGATATGTGTGTATATATTTGTGTATATACATATTTATAAAGAAAATTATGCTGTTAATTATAGAACACAACTTAAAAGAGAGAGTGTAAAAAAGATTTTCCAGGTAAGGAATATTCAAATAACTTTGGTTTCAAGTCTGTCATGGTTTTCTTCATTGAGCATTCAAGTTCAAATCTGTTCCACCAAAAGTATTTGTACTTTCCTTTTAATAATATTTTATTTTTTGTCTTTTTGTCCTTTGGGGGCCGTACCCACAGCATATGGAGGTTCCCAGGCTAGAGGTCCAATTGGAGCTGTTTCTGCCGGCCTATGCCAGAACCACAGCAATGCCAGATCCGGGCCACATCTGTGACCTACACAACAGCTCATGGCAACTCCAATCCTTAACCCACTGAGAAAGGCCAGGGATCGAACCTGCATCCTCATGGTTCCTAGTCAGATTTGTTTCCACTGTGCCACAATGGGAACTCTTTAATAATATTTTAAAAGTAACTCAGTACTTAATTTTATGATACAGTTTTGTCATTTGTAATTTTACCATCCCTATAATATACCTAAGTGTTTTTGTGATTTTGATAATCTCAAGCTGGTTGCGTCACCAGAAAAAAATGGAAAAGATGAAGTTTTATATATGATATAATATGTATATCATATTACATGCACTCTGTGTATGAATTTTATCTCGATGCTCTATATGAATGCTAGGCTATCATATGCAAGAATAGTGATGAAAACACAGAAAGAAGCAGTCTCTCTCTTCAAGAAAATTCCAATCCTCTTTAGGGCATTATATATATTATATTAGGACCCTGTATTATACATCCACTCTCCTAATAGAGTTGGATAGTGTGTGAAATAAATGCTGTAATGTGAGAATCAAAACATTCATACCGTTCCTAACTTTCTCATTGAGCAATAGTGTGGTTCCCAATAAATTCAGATTTCCCATCTATAAATTAGTGACAATGAAATATTTCTGAATACATTACAGGGCGGTCATGTGATAAAACTGAAAGAGAACAACATCTGGGGTCAGATGTTTTGCCCTGGCCACGTGTCCATCTGGACACTGCAGCAGCCTCCGCTTAGGGCACAGGTGCCCACACCATGCTCAACACCCACTGCCCACCCCTTGCAGCTAGAGATCCCTTCGAAGCTCAGATTGCCCACATTTCTCTTCTTAAAACTCCTAAACTTTCCATTGTTTCCAGGATAACAAACATTCTCCCTGACCAGCCCCATGTGTACTCTCTCCTTGCCTGGAACATTCTACTACTGCCTCTGACTTTTTTTAAAATTAAGTTTTATTGAAGTATAGTTAATTTCCAAGGCTGTGATAATTTCTGCTGTACAGCAAAGTGACCCAGTCCTACATACACACATATCCATTACCTTTCATATTCTTTTCCCACATAGATTATCACAGAACACTGGGTAGAGTTCTCTATGTTATGCAGCAGGTCCCTGTTGGCCAACCATTCCATATAACTCAGTATGCATATGCCAGTCTCCACCACCGAGTCCATCCCTTCTCCTGCCACCTGTCCCCTTTGGTAATAATAAGTTTTTCAAAGTCTGTGAGCTTGCTTCTGTTCTGCAAGTAATTTCATTTGTATTTTTTTTAAGATTCCACATGTAGGTGACATTATATGTTGTTTGTCTTCCCCTAACTTCACTTGGTATGATAGTTTCTAGGTCCATCTATGTTGCTGCAAATGGCATTATTTCTTTCTTTTTACGGCTGAGTAATGTTCCTGTGTGTGTGTGTGTACACCACATCTTCTTCTTCATTTTTTAAATTTTAGGGCCACTCCCATGGCATATGGAGTTTCCCAGGCTAGGGGTCAAATCAGTGCTGCAGCTGTCAGCCTACACCATAGCCATGGCAATGTGGGATCCAAGCTGTGTCTGTGACCTACACCACAGCTCATGCCAATGCCAAATCCTTAACACACTGAGCCAGGCCAGGAATCGAACATGCATCCTCATGGATACTAGTTAGATTAGTTTCTGCTGAGCCACCACTGGAATTCCCACCACATCTTCTTTATCCACTCCTCTGGACAATTAGGTTGCTTCCTTGTCTTGGTTTTCTCTGAATAGATGCCCAGGAGTGGGGTTGCTGGATCTTAATGGTAGTTCCATTTTTAGTTTCTTGAGGAAGCTTCATACAGTTTTCCATAGTGGTTGCTGCCTCTGTTATTTTGAGACCATATCACGACATGAAATCATGCCTTGACTGAATATGTTTATAATTTTACATAAGTTATGGTGTGATTGTTTGGCTGACATCTCTCCCCATCTGGACGGTAAGTTCCATGAGGACATGGCTTTTGTTTTGTTGTTATTGTTAACACTGCTCTGTTCCCATCATCTCCCGCAATATCTAGCACATGGCAGAAAACATTTGTTCAGAAAACATTTATTGAATGACTTCATGAATGTAATGGTCGTGTGCTTTTAAAATGAAGCTAATGATAATAGCTGCTGTACAAGGGGTTCATCTACTGAACAAGGTTTTTACAAGCCTTTTACAAGGAAAAAATGAGACAATATATTAGGAGGAACATGGCAAATGATAAAGCACACAAATATGAGACTCTCTCATAATAGAAATAGCTAAAAACACACAGAGATAATAGCCCATAAAATTTTTATACCAAACATGAGCCAAGGCAATTTTATTTCAAGATGGAAAATTAAGGAATTAAGTGGATATCAGTAAAAAGTGCCCAGAAGACAGGCCATGCACACTGATGATGTCCAAGACTGCTCAGCCTTGTGAGTGTGCATGTGGGAGGGTCATGCTGGTGACCCCCAACAATTTCCAAGTGTGTCCTTGCTACCTTGTCATGCTGCTCCTGCTTGCTGGGCATGGCTGACAACAGGCGATAGCATTCAAGGCATCTCCTCTCCTTGGACACAGGGTAACTGGTCATCTTTTCAGCTTTTGTCTGACCCATCATGGCCAAAACCTGAATCTGCAAAACCACACTAAACTTGGCTTAGAAGGCACTTGGTTATGGCTTTATCAAATATAGCATCTCTGAATATCGACAATTAGGAAATACTACCAACAAAAGTGATTAGCATCTATTTGTGACTCAAGAGAGGGTCGAATTACCATAGTTTACAGTTGTGTGTGTGTGTGTGTGTGTGTGTGTGTGTGTGTGTGTGTGACTCTGAGGATGCCCAAAAGAAACTCAGAGAAATAATTTGTGCTTTTTAATAAAAAAAAAATTGACATGTCAAATTATGATCCAGAGTTACAGTATGAAATGATTTCACATGCTTTCAGGAGGAGAGCACATTTGTGGGGGGGAGGGAGTTTGTTGACTGCATATTCAATGAGAAGGAAGAGCATGGAACTGAAAATTGAGATAAAAAATCAATTTTGGCATCTTGAATTTTGGTGAATGGACCTAATACCGGTGTCACATCAATATTCATTAAATATAGTGTAAATAGATATTTTGGTTTCAGCTTTGAGGCACATGAAAGCCTCCCTATGTTGCTTATCATACTCATTTTCCCAGCTTTATTTTCTGCAGTCTCTCCACTCTCAAGTGCTAGGCCAAGGTCCCTGTGTACTGCAATTTCCTAGTAAATATGCAAAACTTCTTCATACGGCCAGTGCTGTAGAACTCTCCCAGGGAAAATATTACCCAATCACGTGCACCCTCAGTGTATCATATTTTATGAATCAATACTTTTCTTTCAGGAAGTACATTTCTTTCTTTCTTTCTTTCTTTCTTTTTTTTTTTTTTTTTTTTTTGGTTTCTTTAGGGCCGCTCCTGGTGGCATATGAAGGTTCCCAGGCTAGGCCTACGTCAGAGCTACAGCAACACCAGATCTGAGCCGCATCTGCGAACTACATGACAGTTCATGGCAAAGCCAGATCCTTAACCCACTGAGCGAGGCCAGGGGTTGAACCCGAAATCTCATGGTTCCTAATTGGATTCGTTTTGGCTGCGCCACAAATGGAACTCCCCCAGAAAGTACATTTCTAAAAGCTGTTAAAAAAAATTGGGGAGACTATCTGGACTATGCTTTAACATGGTGTTTAAGTTTATATAAAGAAAAGAGTAAAAAATAAAATAATTATGTTCCCATTCTCTGGATATAAGAATGTCTCTCTCCACTAAGTGACTGATATGGAACCAAGGTCATTCCCATCAATGGTGATAATTTTGTCGGTTAATGCATTCTTTCATCTATTCCCATTTTAAAACTTGCTAGTTTTTTCTGGGGATGTAGAAAACCATGGACTTCTATGAAATGTAGATAAATTCCAACTTGAGTTTCATTAACTCCATGCAAGCTGGTCAGTCATTATTAATTAAAATTGCTTTTATAGTGTTTTATTATTCTTTTTGATTTCTTTAAAAAAAGCTGTATTGAGGTATAAATAATATACAAAAAACTGCACATAGTTAATGTATACAATTGGATATGATTGGACATATACAAACACTGGGATATCAACACCACAGTCAGGTTATAAACATAGACCCAACATCTCACAAAGTATCTTTGAATCTTGCCTTCATTTTTTGTTGTTTGTTAGTTTGCTGTTTCTCTTTTTTTTTTTTTTTTGGATTTTTTAATATTAAAGTATGGTTGATTTACAATGTTGTACCAATTTCTCCTGTACAGAAAAGTGATCCAGTCACACTCACATGTATACATTCTTTTTCTGATTATCTTCCATCACCTTCTATCCCAAGAGAAGGTGGATATAGTTCTCTGTGCTGTACAGCAGGACCTCATTGCTTATCCATTCTAAATAGAATAGTTTGCATCTACCAACTCCAAACTCTCTGTCCATCCCACACCCTCCCCCCTCCCACTTGGTAACTACAAGCTCTATGATTCTGTTTCTGTTCATTTTATTATTTTTGTGGAAAAGCATTAATGCCACCTAAATCTTTGAAATTTGCTAGCACTTAAAAATCTGGTCAAAGTTAATGTGTGACTGTGTAGATTTCTGAGCAACTTTCAAAGTGAAGAAAAGAATCTTCATTTTTGGCTGTGTGGTTCTCGCCGCTGGCCTGTAGCTTCCCCTGGTCAAGAGGAAGCTGAGTGTTGGTGTGAACTAAATTTGATGGCCCATTGATAGGAGGCCACTGCCTTTTTGGGAAACTCTATACTAGTGAAGGTTTCACAGCACCAGAGCTTTGTTTTCTTCTTTAAGGGGGCACTAGCGACATATAAAAATTCCTAGGGAAGGGATTGAATCCAAGCTGCAGCTGCTGCAATGCTGGCTCCTTTAACCCACTCTGCTGGGCTGGGGATTGAGCCCATACCTCCACAGCGACCTGAACCCTGAAGTCTGGTTCTTTATGGAAATACCCACTATTGATTTCCAGCTAGGCATCAAATCGAAGCTGCAATTGCTGGCCTACACCACAGCCACAGCAACGCCAGATCCGAGCCACATCTGCGAACTGCGCCCCAGCTCAGGGCAACAGCGGATCCTTAACCCAGGGAGCAAGGCCAGGGATGGAACCTGAGTCCTCATGGTTACAAGTTAGGTTGTTACTGCTGAGCCACAAAGGGAACTCCTGCAGTGGGGTTCTTAACCTGCTGCTCCACACAAAACTCCCCAGAGCTTTCTTAATTATAGGAACAATTCTTTGCTTCTGTTATGAGGCTTTCTTGTTATTAGAGGGTCACACCATCAGTTTCTCCTTGCTAATACTTAATTTTGTACCATTCATTATTTAATCCAATTATCCAAGAACATGATAACAAAAAAGCAAAACCAAACCAAACCCATACCTTTTTTATTTCTGGAACTTTAACATAAATGTTTGTTTATCAACATTCCAGTGAATGCAATGTTTTGAAATTATCAGTGGCTGTTATTTATCCAGATGTTTCTTGTCTTACATTAAGAAAAATAATAGACTATTATAGAAGGAAAATCATCTTGCAACAAATTCTAAGAGTCTGTCTCAACTACTAGGCTGGGGCATGGTAACTGAAACACTGCTCTAAATAAGTGTGTACCAGTCAAAGCCTAAAAAACTTCTTTTCCAATCGTACATTTTTGTTTTGCTGGTGTTTGCTTTGATAGGACTTTTAACCATATAATAGTCTATCTTGCAGTGAACTATATGGATTAAAAGCCTTTCATCTGTGTAATGTCAGGATGAAAAAACTTTCATTTGTGTGATGTCATAAAATCCTAATTTTTTTTTCTCCTTGTAAGTCACGTAGCTGCCTCAACAAAATTCCCATTTTATAAACACAGGCGCTCAAACATGAAGAGGTTCGATACCTTGACGAAATCTCAGGGGAACCGAGGTTCAAGGGGAAAAGTAGAATCAAATCACTCTAGTCTGGATAATTTCTTCCAAAATAGCATCTGAGTGGCGTTACACATAGATAACTGAACTTGCTGTACATTTGCCCTGGTGGAATGTTATGTTTTCTAAATAGTAATCTTGGGCTTGTCAGGTTTGGCAGGTGACAAGAGACAAATCTGTACATAGATTCACAGTAGATTGCAGGGGAAGAATTGAGGGAATTTTACAAGTATGGACACACAAGGACAAAGAATAAGAATATTGTTGGCAAGATAAACAGAATCAGTTAGTGAACTGTTTGGGGGGTTTGTTTGTCATTGAAGTAGAAGAGTGCTAAACCAATCATTTTCCTGAACCCCCTTTTTGTTTTTGTTAATGTGCTAATTTTGTTAATTGCTTAATGTTATGTAACACCTTATTTGTATTGTGTTGCTAACAGATCAGCAAATAGGAATATAAAACAATTTTATTTTATTATTTTTTTACTTTTTAGGGCCACCTCTGCAGCACATGGAAGTTCCCAGGCTAGGGGTCGAATTGGAGCTGTAGCTATGGCCTACACCACAGCCACAGCAACATCAAGATCCGAGCCGTGTCTGCGACCTACACCACAGCTCACCACAACACCGGATCCTTAACTCACTGAGCAAGGCCAGGGATTGAACCTTTGTCCTCATGGATGCTAGTCAGATTCATTAACTGCTAAGCCATGACGGGAACTCCATAAAACAACTTTAGGTGTAAGTTAGGCAAACTTCTTAAGCAAACCAATATTAAACAAATACCAATTTATACTCTTGAAAACAAGAGAGTTTCAAATTTACCAGAAAATAACCCTTGTGTGCATTTCCATTTGGAAAAAAATAATTAAAACAGAATTTCATTGCAGAACAGGGAGTCTACTGGGCAATAAGAAGGATGTTATGTTTTTGCATGCAACCTAACCTTTGTTTTTCTTTTTATTACTTGTAAGTACTCATGGCCATTATTCATGGTCCTACTCAGATCATAAAGAAAATAAAATCCCTTTAAATAAGCTGCAGTAAGAGCGTTTTACAGAGCACCTGCCATATAGAGCATTCTGTCAATTATAAGGTATAGAAAACATAATGTATATTACTAAGGAAATATACATTATATTATATTATATTATAATGTATATTATAATGTATTATAGAAAACATAATGTATATTACTAAGGAAAGAAAGAGCAATACTGGAGGCTTGGATCATCTGTGGAAAGCTAGGGTCTACCCTGCCTCTAATGCAGATGAAATTTTTCTATCACTGTAGAGGAACACGTCTTCATTGTGGATTTATAAAAGCTTGTACAAATGATGGGAAAAGAAGTCTGCTACTCAATAAATCATCAATACTACTTCCTGCAGCCTGGAGAGTTTTCCTCAGAGACATGATTAGAAGCACTGGGCAGATTTCACCGAGCTGAACTTGGAGGACTGGGGAAATCACAGCCCCAAGGTTCTGCATGGCTGTCAACATTTTGAGCTTCCTCCCATACAACATGACTTTTATTTCTGGGGCATTATTTGGGTGACTGTCACTTGTTTGATATGTAGACCTGAGCAGCATTATCTCGTTTCAACAGAACAGGCTCTCCTTAATCTCCCTTGCCAGTGTCGACTAAGAAACCCCGTGGTTGTCTACGTCTGAACTTTTTAGAGAATTCATTATTTCAACCTAATGCATTTCTTCAATTTTTTTTTTTTTTTTTCTTTTTTAGGGCCACACTCGAGGCACATGGAAGTTCCTAGGCCAGGGGTTGAATTGGAACTACAACTGCTGGCCTACACCACAGCTACAGCAATGCCAAATCCCAGCCTTATCTGTGACCTACAACAGAGTTTGTCAGCAATGCCAAATCCCAGCCTCATCTGTGACCTACAACAGAGTTTGTGGCAACGCTAGATCCTTAACCCGTTGAGTGTGACCTGGGATTGAACCTGCATTCTCATGGGTACTAGTCAGGTTCATTTCCACTGAACTACATCATTTCTTCATCTTCTTTAAATTACTTGAAAAGACAATAACAAACAAAACACATGAGAGATTTAAAAAACTATTGCTATAATTTACACTGAGGGAAAGGTAACTAATATTTACAGAGCATCTACCATATGCCAGGCATGGTGATTTCACTCTTTAAATATTTGGATGCATCGATGTCAATTTCACCATGCAAAAATACCTACAGTTCATATCCATGTGTATTCATTTCAGATTTAGTTAGTAAAACCCTTAGGTAACTTCCGGTTTCAGCTTAACTTCTGGTTTCAGCTGGAAAATGTAGAGAGCTAGAAAGAACATCACTCGCATTGTTACAATGGGAAAAAACCTAGACAAATTGCAAATGAATGACTTTTATTGAGTCTATCAGATAACTGAGGTCACCGGGCAAGCAACCAAACCAAGAGACAGATGCACACAGTATCAGAGAAGATGCTACCAAATGCCATAAGCTGTCAAACTCCTGTGAGACCTCTTTCCCTTTCTCGTGCATGCCAATCCCAGCACCCTGTGTAGTATAAATACATGCTTTAAAAAGTCTGTGGATATTTTAGATCTCAAAAACTCCCTTATAAACAAACTCAGGGGAAATGTTTTTCCTAAAAGGATTAAAATCAATCCCCTCACAAGGAATTTCCTGAGACAGAATATAATGGTAAACAGTAGTGCAACTACCTTCCTACTGGCATTAATTTTTATTCACTGAATTTTTGCTGCTTTGAAATTGTCAAAGAGAGCAGTTTTTCATCTAAAATTTCTTTCTGGTACTGAATTACTCAGCTAGGTTTTAACTAAAGGTGCAAATTTTGAGGTCCAAGATTTTTTGTCTTTTTTTTTTTTTAAGGGCCGCACCCATGGCATATGGAGCTTCCCAGGCTGGGGATCGAATCACAGCTATAGTGGCTGGCTTACATCACAGCCACAGTAACACCAGATCCAAACTGCATCTGTGACCTACACCACAGCTCACAGCAAAGCCAGATCCTTAACCCACTCTGAGCAAGGCCAGGGATCAAACCTGTGTCCTCATGAATGCTAGTCAGATTCGTTTCCGCTGAGCCAACACAGGAACTCCTGAAGTCCAAAATTTTAACAAAGGAATTCAAAATAGCACACATATCAATATCATGTAATTACACCTCTAATTTCCTGAGACCTAAAGAACAGTCTTGCAAGGCTGGGTATTCCACATTTGTCTTTCTTTTCCTTTCACCCGTAACTCTGAATTTTAAGGAGGAATTAAGACTCCACTTTAAAAAATATGAAGAGAAATTTCTTGAGGAGGTAAATACATGATACGTAATATATTGAAAACCAATGTATTGCTTGTCCTTTGTACAGGCAGTGCATTGGTCTTAAATAATAGTATCATCTATGCATTGAAGCTCCATTTCGGGTAGTTCTTCTTCCATTTAATTTACCAAATTAGACGTTCCTAAACTAAGTGTAGCCATTCTTGTTCTGTACGGACATTGTGAATTCACAAGAAAAAGAAGATAAAATATTTACAAGTCACCTTGAATTAATAATGCAGGTGGCATAGAATCTGATCCTGACAGTAACACTGTCTACTGATAATCATGTGTTGGATCCAACTGGGCACCTCTCTGTCAACTTGGTGTTCAGTGACATTACACGGGCAGCTTGAAATTATTCACAGTGGGAGGGCTTGCACCATGGAAATTGACAGATGCTACACCCAGAAATGTTAACATATAAACCATGTGGAGTTCCCGTCGTGGCGCAGTGGTTAACGAATCCGACTAGGAACCATGAGGTTGCGGGTTCGGTCCCTGCCCTTGCTCAGTGGGTTAACGATCCGGCATTGCCGTGAGCTGTGGTGTAGGTCACAGACGCGGCTCGGATCCCGTGTTGCTGTGGCTCTGGCATAGGCCAGTGACTACAGCTCCGATTGGACCCCTAGCCTGGGAACCTCCATATGCTGTGGGAGCAGCCCAAAGAAATAGCAAAAAGACAAAAAAAATTTAAAAAATTAAAAAAAATAAACAACGTTTCTGGTAACACATGCTTCCTGACTAGAAGTGGAGTGGTGGTAATTTAAAGTCATGAAGGAGCTACGGAGAGGGAGATGGACTTGGGATGCTAGTACTGGGAAGCTGGTCTAGGACTGAACCACTTTCTGGAATTATTTTTCACCCTAGTTAGTGAGGAGTCGTAAATTATTGCCCATAAACATTTTCTTTTTCTGAAATAGTAGACCTCTGGTAAATTAAGGACTGTAATGGGTTGAGCTGTGGCCCCCCCCCCAAAAAAAATATGTCCACATCCTAATCCCTAGAATCTTTGAATATGTCTTCATTTGGAATAAAGGGTCCTTGCAGATATAATTGGTTATATTAGAATTTATTAGACTTTAGAATGAGATCCTCCTAGATTACCTGGGTGAGCTCTTAATCAAATGACAAGCATCCTTATAAGATAGAGACAAGAAGACTCAGAGATGAAGTTCAGATGAAGATATAGGCAGAGATTTAGAGCCATGTTGCTGCAAACCAAGGGAGCCAAGAAATGCGTGGTGCCATCAGAAGCTAGAAGAGGCAAGGAGGACTCGCCCCTGGAGTTTCCAGTGTGGGTATGGCCCAGCTGACACTTGATTTCGGACTCTGGCCTACAGAATTCTGCGAGAATATATTGCACTTCTTCTAAGACACCTGTTTTTAGTGATTTGTTGTGGCAACCACAGGAAACTAGGACAAGAACCAATGGGAATTAATATTTCTTCTAATTAGTTTTTTACGAAACATACTCTCAAGATCCATTAATTCAAAAACACCATAGACATGTATTCTCTTTATCTTCTACCTCTGCACTTATTTCCTTTACAAAATAGCTCTCTCACTCATCTCTGATCATCAGGGGCATTTCTTGAGCAGCTCCCTTGCCATATCTCCTCTCTAGTTCATCTTTCACAAACAGCTGAAATGAATCATTTAATCTTACATTCTCTCTCCCCTCCTCTGCTCAGCAAATGTTGGTTCTTTTCTAATCAGGGTATCCCACCTCCACCCTGCAGCAACCAGCAGGGTGTTGTGACAATTTAGGCAGGGAGAAGTATCATTTTAAGAGGAAATGCCAAACATTATTGAAAAAAAGCTCAAGAAAAAGTGTGACACAAGCTGGCAGCACAGGACTGACAGCACTGTCAGGAGCCATTAAGAGGGAAAAAAAAAAATGAAAACAAATTTTTGTGCTTTGCATACAATTGCAGCTTCCTACTTCTCCAGACCCATTTCATAGTGTTTTCACTCTATTTGCTCTACTTCCAGGAACAGTAACTGTTTTGTGTTCCTGGATACCTTCAGCTAAGAATTAGTTTAGATTGACTTGGCTATTCATATAATGGTAAAAATGACTATGAAATACCTGTTACTTTTGACCAAGGAATTCCACTTAAAAATGGATCATCTTAAGATGATTATCCCAAATCCATTTTAAAAAAATCATATGTGTGAAGATATTCATTTCTGCCAAAAATATAGAGATCTAAACAATAGGGAAATTATTAAATAATCTCTAATACATGGATTTGATAACTACTAGGCAACCTTAAAAGATAGTATTTATGAAGGCCATGTGGCAACATAATTTTTGATATTTTATATAATATGATGGCAAGTGACTAAACAATTTAATATGTGTTTATGAGTATGTATAGAGAGAATATATGTTTTATTTTTTATTTTTTTGTTTTTTTGCCATTTCTTGGGCCACTCCCATGGCATAGGGAGGTTCCCAGGCTAGAGGTTGAATCGGAGCTGTAGCCACTGGCCTACGTCAGAGCCACAGCAACGTGGGATCTGAGCCACGTCTGCAACCTACACCACAGCTCATGGCAATGCCAGATCCTTAACCCACTGAGCAAGGCCAGGGATCAAACCCACAACCTCATGGTTCCTAGTCGGATTCGTTAACCACTGAGCCATGACAGGAACTCCAAGAATATATGTTTTATATTGCACTTCACCAATTAACACAAATTCAGCAGCTTAAAGTAATATTTATTATCTCATAGTTCTATAGGTCAAAACCTTGAGCTCAACTGGGTTTTCTGCTTAGAGTCTCAGGAGGCCAATGTCAATATGTTAGCTGTGTGGGTTCTTATGCAGAGGATCGGCTTATAAGTTCTTCAGGTTTTTGCCAGAATTCAGGTTTTGTGTTTATCAGACCAATATCACTATTTCCTTGCTCTCTTCAGTCTGTCCACATTCCTTCTCACATGACTCCTTCCATCCTCAAACCAAAAATGGTTCATAGTGTCCTCCATATGTTTCAATTCTCTCTGGCTTTTCTGTCTTTTGAAGGTCTCATATAATTAGATCAGGCTTACCCAGATAATCACTGTATTTTAAAGTCAAGTGACTCGGGAGTTTAATTAAATCTGCAAAATTCCTTCACAGCAGCAGTGCCTAGATTAGTGTTTGACTAAATAACCATATCAGGGCTATCTTAGAATTCTATCTGTCTGCATCTATCTATCTATCTATCTATGATTATTAGTTTTTTTTTGGCTGCACCCACGGCATGTGGAAGTTCCCCAAGGCAAGTATCAAATCCACACCACAGAAGTAACCTAAAATGCTGCAGTGACAATGCTAGATCCTTAACCTACTGTTGCACAGGGGAACTCCCAAATGATGGTTAATTTTTTGTGTCGCATTGACTGGCCAAAGGATGTCTAGATGGCTGATTAAAGATTATTTCTGGGTGTGTCTCTGAGGTTGTTTCTAGAAAAGATTAGCATTTGAACTGGGGGACTGAGTAAAGCAGATGGTTGCCCCAAAGTGGGTTTGTATCATCTGATCCATTGAGGGCCTGAACAGAACAAAAAGGCCAAGGAAGGCTGGATTTGCTCTCTTTTTCCTTTACTCCTTGAGCCATGTCCATCTCCTCCTGCCTTCAGTGCCTCTAGTTCTCAGCCCTTCAGACATGGACTGGAATTTATATCATCAACTCTTTGGTTCTCAGTCCTTCCAACTGTACCACAGACTTCTTTGAGTCTCTAGCTTGCAGAGGACAGATTGTGAGTCTTCTCAGCCTCCACAATAATACGAGCCAATAACGTAATAAATCTGTATCACAATGTATATCCTATAAGTTTCTCTGGAGAACCCTGACCAACCAGCTAGCTAGTTATATTTCCCCATGAATGGAGGAAGAACTCACCGTGTAAAATTTGATTCACATGATAGAATGATGTGAATGATGCTACACATGCATATATTCCATAGGAAAGAGCTAAAATAATAAATTTCATGTACAAATATTACAGTTGGTGAGAAGGTTATTTACTTATTTTGCTTTTTTCAAATATTTCACTATGTTTTTATATTACTTGTATAAATGAAAAACTGGTCTGATTTTATTTCATTCCTTCCTACAAGCTTGCCTCTCCTCGGTCTCCCCATCAGTGACATTAGTAGCTGTGCTTCTTCTCAGTCCTCTAGGTGCTTTGTCTTGGGGTCTTTAATTTTCCATTTCTTATTCCTTCTTTCCTCACATTCAAACTGTACCCAAGTGCAACCAAATCTTCCATGATGGATTCAATCCATTATAATACTTTCTGTCCAAATCCAGCTTTTAGCCACTCTCAGCAGAATATATTTAACAGATCCTTCATATTCTAAATATTTCCACAAGGATCTTCTTTCTCACATATTGCTGCAAAATTATCTCATTAAAACATACCTTTTTTGCTGTCCACTAATTCAAATTTGGACTCCAGTATGTGTCTTACTACTCCATTATGCAATCTTTCTTCAACTACGTAACTCATTTTGAACATTTCTCCATTTCAAATTCTCTTCTTTAGTCAAGTAAGCTTTTCTGGGCTGAACTCCATGATCTGTACCCATCCATCTCTTTGACGCCTCTTGTTCAAACTTATCAATTTGATGACCACTAGGTCTTGTAGATTCTTATTCCAAGGAAATTTATGAATATATTAGTAAGGAAAAATGGGAGAAAGTATTTGAAGATATTCAGCTATTATGTAAGATATTGTTTGGGGATAGTATAATCATTTAAAAAAACTAGTTGATAGAAAAGGCCTTAGAAAACTTAGAATTAATATTTTTCAAAATTTTAAAAATTGGAAAGCCGTGTTCCAGAAATAACAGATTAGTGAACATAATATCAATCACAGCAA
The DNA here is from genome assembly GCF_054392235.1 of Sus scrofa. Lineage (NCBI taxonomy): Eukaryota > Metazoa > Chordata > Mammalia > Artiodactyla > Suidae > Sus > Sus scrofa. The sequence continues at coordinate 50,589,782 of NC_139387.1, read as the reverse complement.
AATATTAGAAAGAATTAAGACACCCATATGCTTTTTTAAATAAGGTTAAGAAATATGATCACTAAAACAATAAGAATGTCAAGCCAAATGAATAATATATTTTTTACTGCTTTACTGAAGAATAATTGACAGAAGTAACCATATTTTTTGATAGATTTCATTAGCCTTGGTCAGGGGAATACTTTCAGAAAAATATCTGACAAAGAATATCATATTTTATAGATGAGACTAAGAACTGTGAGCAGGGTAATAAAGTAGGTAAATTCATAGCTAATGGAATAACTGCATCCAAGAATCTTAATTGAGATAGAGGTTGAACATTGAAGAAAAGTTCCCATAGACATGCCACAAGGTTTAATCTAGTTCTTCATTGCTTAACATAATATCAATGCTTTAAATAAATATAAATGTCCTTCTTATTAATTTTTACAATTCAAATAGCTGGAAAAATTTATTAAGGCAACATGCAGCAGAAAAAAATCAAGAAATTCCAAATGAGTGGGATCAAAATTGTGGTGTAGGAAGACCCTAAACTCATCTCCTCCAACAAACACATAAAAACTACAACTGCATAGAGAGCAAGTCTCACTGAAAATGACCTGAAGACTAACAGAATGGCTCTTCTACAACCAAGGCTGTAAAGAGAAAAACCACAGGGAATTTGGTAGTACAGAAGGAGGAATGATCTAATTGGGACCCACACCCCTAGTGGTGGACTAGAAGAAAAGAGGAATATCACAGTCTTGGGTATCCTCTCTAAGGAGAAAAGACTTCAAACCCCATATTAGGCAGGCTTGGAGTCTGGTACAGTGAAGATGAACCCCTTTATATGGTTTAAATCCAATGGTGTTTACTAGAGAGTTGTAAGAAACAAAGACTCTGCTCTTAAAGTGTGCATACACAGACTTCCTTGTTCCCAGTCCCAGCACAAAGGCAACAGATTGACAACTGCCTGGTGCTGTGGTTGGCCTTCTAAGACCACCCTAAGTCCATGCTGAGCTCCTGCACCGCTCTCTGCTAAGATGGAGATCACTGTTGCAATCATATCTATACATGCATACACCAGGTAAAAGTGGAACAAGATGAGCAGTGCTCCTCCAGCCCCTGAGGCTGTGATCCCACCTCTAACCAAGTCAGAAACTGCCATGACTCCTGGGATGATCCCAAATACCTCAGGGCTCTTGCTAGAGCCTTTTGGGCCCCAAACCTGCCTGCCCAGAGGGCAGTGATTATCATAGTGCATGGAAGAATACCAGCTCACACTTGCCTCTGTATCTAGCCCCATAACTATTTTCATATCTCCCACCAAGGTGGTAATGGCCAGTGCACCTTGGGAGAAGTTGTGGCCTGTGCTCACTTCATGTCCAGGTGTCCAACCAAAGCTACTAGGCACTGTATTAGGATGATCCCACATAATAACATGCCTTCAAGACTGAGACAGGTCACTGTTTAGCCTAATTTCACAGAGACAGACAAAATTAAAAAATAGAGGAATATGCTACAAATTAAAGAACATAGTAAAACTCCAGGAAAAATTTCTAATGAAAAGGAGGTAAATAATTTACTTCATAATGCGTTCAAATCAATAACAATAAAAAAAAAAACTGAACCTGGAAAAAAAATAGAGGAACACAGTGAGAACTTCAGCAAACACTTAGAAAATATGAAAAAATAATAATCAGAGATGAAGAATACAATAACTGCAATAAAAAATACACAAGAAGGAATTAACAGCAGATTAGGTGATACAGAAGAATACATAAGTGACCTATAAGATAATGTAGTGGAAATTACCCATTCAGAACAGAAAAAAAAAATTACAATAATGAGGATCATTTAAGGGACCTCCGTGATATTATCAAGCATACTATTATGTGCAGAATGAGAGAGAAAGGGGCAGAAAATGTATTCAATGAAATTGTGGCTGAAAACTTCCCAGACCTTATGAAAAAAACAGATATCTGGGTCCAGGAAGCACAGAGAGTCCCAAAGAAATTGAATTCAAAGAGACACACATCAATACACATCATAAATAAACTGGCAAGAGTTAAAGATAAAGATGGGATTTTAAAGTCACCAAAAGAAAAACAAGGAGTCATATACAAAGGAACGCCCTTAAGACTATCAGCTGATTTTTCAGCAAAAACTTTGCAGGTCAGAAGGGAGTAGCACAATATATTCAAAGTGCTGAAAAGAAAAGAAAAGAAAAAAAAACCCCAAACTCCTAAAACCTATCCAGCAAGGTTATCATTCTTTTAGTCTCTTCCCTTGTGATTTGATTATTTTCTTTAGTGTTATGTTTGGGTTCCTTTCTCTTTTTTGTGTGTGTATATATTGCTTATGTGTGTGTGTGTGTGTTGTTACTATGAAGTTCATATATATTGATCTATAACTTATTTTAAACTATTACTTATTTTAAATTTACAGTCATTTAGGTTCAGACATGTTCTAAAAGATATACATTTTTACTCTCCTCCCTCATTCAATGTTTTTGATGTCATATTTTAAAACTTCATGTCTTTCTTAACTGTTTATTCTAGTTATAAGTGATTATACAATTTTTATCTTTTAACCTTTATACTAGCTTATTTAACTGGTTGATATATTTCCTTCCCTATATTCTTTTACTTACCATAAAAATTAAAGTTTTTCCTTTTGTAACTACATTGATGAACCTGGAGGGTATTATGCTTTGCGAATGAAGTCAGATAGAGAAAGACAAATACTACCTATTTTCACTTATATGTATAAGGAATCTTAAAAAGTAAACAAATGAACACATATACCTAAACAGAAACAGACTCAGATACCAAGGAAAAACCAGGGGTTTAGAAGGGACAGGCATGGTGAGATGGGCAAGATAGTGAAGTAAATATTTATATACTACTAGGTATAAAATAAATATTAAAAGAAGTAATGTACAGCACAGGGAATATAGTCAGTATTTTATGATAACTTTATACGGTACATAATCTATAAAAATATAAAATCACTATTGTATACCTGAGACTAATATAACTATACTTTTATAAAATATATAGTTACTAATGTAACTGAACTATACTTTTATAAAAAAGAAGTTCCAGGAAAACAAAAATTTCAGGCTAATTTCAAGAAGGTGAAACTAAGTACAGACATATATGGATCATTTCGGGTTTGTATCATCATGAGTGAGACATAATAGACATTCGCATTTTAAAAACAACCGTTAGAACAGAGCTTTATGTTGACTGCATCTTCAATCTGAGCCACAAGGTCATGTGAATGTAAAAATATATATTTTACTTTAGCGTAGGCTATAGATACATGGGATCAATCTAGTAGAAGGCAAGTAAATATTCTTTCCGCATCCTGAACTTAATGATCTACAATTTAAAAAACTGTTTCTGATTCTGGGTTTTAATGAGGTTCATAGATGATCTGAAGACCAGGCAAAGAATTGTTATCAGAAAGGTAAGTATGAAAAACCTGGCAAATGAGGACTTGTAGAAAAAATGGGGTGTTTGGTTTAGAACTGACATGATTAGGGAAAGAATATGGGAGCCATGGTCATGGCTCTCTGGTGGAAAGAGAGGGCCCATCAGTGCAGTACAGAGAGGCTAATTGCAACTCAGTGCAGGGAAAACCTTTCTAACCATTCTATTGTCCCCCAAATAAAAGGTGTCTTCTTGTGTAAGAGTGAGATACCTCCTTCTAAAAGTTTTCAGGCAGATGCTGGATAATTCCCTTTGGGATGTGTATTGTATATGGGAATTCCTGCATTTTTGTGGGACATTGGGTTGAGAAAGGGAGATAATCACTAATGTGTTCTGCTGCATGTATAATCCTTTCTTCCCCATAACTGGATATGTTCATATATAGGAAATATGGGCCCTGCAATGTGGAGAGATGATGTCACAGAAAAGTGACAGATGGTTTGACAGAGGGTTTCTCAGGTTGTGACCATTTGACAAATGTTTGTCGACAATTATTTCATGCAGTGTGGTTGCCTAAAATGCTGGGATAATAAAATGATATCATCACAAAAGGAATTTGCTGCTCAAAAATGTTGAGTTGAGTGGGTTTTTGGTTAACAGATTCCTTGTGCTCTGCATGAGTGTAGGATCATAGTCTTGTCATTATAACATTCAAAATATGATAATGAGATCACGAAAGTCAGAGAGTGGACAATTTTAGGTAATGCCCACCAGCTACTCTGTCTCTTTGATGCTAAAATCAATTACACAAAAATCTGAGGAAGGAAACTTCTTCAACTTTCACTCTCAGGTCTCATAGCACTTAAGAATCACTTTTAATGTAAGAAAGACTGGCAATAGACAGGACCTTTGGATATAGGACAAGATTATGGTCTTATACTTTGTTTTCTTTTCTTCTTCTTTTTCTTTTTTTTTTCTTTTTAAAAGCTGCACCTGTGGCATATGGAAGTTCCTAGGCTAGGAGTCGAATCAGAGGTGTGCTGCCAACCTACGCCACAGGCATGGCAATGCAGGATCTGAGCCACATCTGTGATCTCTGCCACAGCTTGCGGTAATACTGGACCCTTAACCCACTGAAGAAGGCCAGTGATCAAACCTGCATCCTCACTATGTCCGGTTCTTAACCTGCTGAGCCACGGTGGGAACTGCTACTTTATTTTCCTTTAAAACAGATCACAATCTCAAAGATGTGAAGTGCAATAACTTCAAATCAATTTCCCTTGAAGTTTCCTCAGATTAAATACACAAATATATATATATATATATATATATATATATATAATGTACACACATTTATAAAATATATTTTAACTTCCATCTCCTATAAAATTTGCCAAAGTAAGAATGAACACAAAGATCCACAGAAAGAGACTAAAATTAATTTGAGTGCACCAAACCATTCAAGCTATTTCAAAATAGTTAACTTTTCATGATTTGGAGATGATCAATTTAGAACCTATAATCTTTCCAAGGCTGAGTGTTCATTAGAACTTCAGAGTGTTAAAGTTAGAACATAAAGTCTATTTTAATATATTAACATATTTGTACTGGGATTACAATGGAGATTTAAGTTATTACAATATTTGTTTCTTTGTTGATATCAAAGGCAATAGCACCAGACACTCATGAAATATTGGAGGAAAATCCAAAGATCATTTAGAATATTTTTAGGAGTTCCCATCGTGGCTCAGTGGTTAACAAATCTGACTAGGAACCATGAGGTTGCAGGTTTGATCTCTGGCCTTGCTCAGTGGGTTAAGGATTCGGCGATGCCGTGAGCTGTGGTGTAGGTTGCAGACGCCGCTCGGATCTGGTGTTGCTGTGGCTCTGGTGTAGGTCGGCGGCTTCAGCTGTGATTGGACCCCTAGCCTGGGAACCTTCATATGCCTCAGAAGCGGCCCTAGAAATGGCAAAAAGACTATCTATCTATCTATCTATAGATAGATAGATAGATAGATCATTTAGATCTAAAGAAAACAGATCATTTAGAATACATTTTTAGCCTTTAGATTTGGAAACTGAGACCCAGGGAGGTCCAGCCCCTGGCAAAGCTGGGGCAACTGGTAACTTTGGAGTGAGGTCCAGAATCCAGGATTCCTGGTTCACAGTCAAATGCTTTGTATACAACACAGCAGGGTAAATGAAGCCCAAAGTAAATGAACTCAATAGATACTGTAATAAGTGCTTGGTTTATACAATGAACAGCACTAAGCTCTTGTGGGAGAAGTGGGAATGCCAAAAGGCTTAACAATTTTCTTACAGGAATAGACATTCATTCAAGATATGAGCCAGAAAACCTAAAAATCAACACAAAGTTTAAATTGTTGTTCAAGATACTAATCAGGAAATAAAAATAGATGACTGGTTTGCTTGTTGATAAGTATACAGTAAGTGTTAGAGAAACACTAGGGAAAGATAGAGAGGTGTAAGCATATTCTTGGGTGAATGTGGAAGTTGAATTGGATCTTGGAGAATGGATGGGATTTAAAGAGAGAAACTTGGGAAGATGATATTTCGGGAAGATGGAACTCTGTGATTAAATCTAAATCACATTCATTTCTCTAAAGTACTTCCCCAAAATAGTGAGTGTGTGTTTATTTGCATTAGGCGAGAGATAGTCATCTTAAGAGCGATTTTCACTTGAGCGGAACAATTACATGTTTATTTTCAATCTTGGTTGAACTCAGAGAGAACAAATAAACTAGGAATTATTTGTTTAATGTTTTAAGTGTTTATTTTTTACTTTCTTTTGCCACAAAATAATTGAGGAAGCATGTAAAAATATATACAAAAATCATATAAAATAAATTACTGAGGGAAAATAATAAATCCACGAGTAAGAGGAAGACTAGTTGGCAGAGAAGCATAGTATACAAGACTGAATGGCTGTTCATCAAGAACATAGATTTAACTAGCACAGGTATTATCCATCAATTAAAAACAAATATGTAATTCAGGAGAGGACTTTTGCCCTTGTTTGCATAGTCACTTGATAATATATAGGAGGTGATGGCTTTTTTATTTTATTTATTTATTTTTTTAAGACCACACCTGTGGCATATGGAAGTTTCCGGGCTAGGGGTTGAATTGGAGCTGCTGCTGCTGGCCTATACCACAGCCCCAGCAATTCTGGAGCAGAGCCATATCTGTGACCTATATTGCAGCTTATGGAAATGTTGGATCCTTAACCCACTGAGTAAGGCCAGGGATTGAACCCGCATCCTCATGGATATTAGTCAAGTCCTTAACCCACTGAGCCACAATGGGAACACATAGGTGACAACTTTAATTCCATGTTCAAACTCATAAAGAATAATTTCATATGGATGATTTATTATGCTGTCCCTTAGTGTAGGGCAAGAATATTATGCTGGGGCAAAACCTGCTAAAAGCACACTTGTGGTCAGTTAATCTCGGAAGCTTGACTAGAATACCTTAATAGAATATCTTTGGACACTCTTTGGCAAAATATCTGGTCTGCTTCAAAAAGGGTCTCAGTGTGCCCTCCATGCAGATCTCTGATGATCTGAATATTGATAAAAGAGTAAAATTTGTAATATCTACAGCAAGATATGGATTATATATATATGTATATATGCATGTGTGTATATGCATATATACACACATACATATATATATATATTTTTTTTTTTTCTTTTTAGGCCCACACCTGTGGCATATGGGAGTTCCCAGGCTAGGTGTTGAATTGGAGCTGCAGCTACAGGCCTACCCACAGCCACAGCAACGGGTTCTGAGCCACAGCTGCGACCCACACCACAGCTCACAGCAATATGGGATCCATAACCCACTGAGTAAAGCCAGGGATTGAACCGGCATCCTTATGGGTACTTGTTGGGTTTGTTACCACTAAGCCACAATAGGAACTCTCTATATATTCTTTAGTTTATACTCATTCAAGCATTCCATAAATTATACTGAGCACCTATTATGTGCCAGCACTAGGCAAATAGCAGTGAATAATATTCTTTTGAGAGAATTCAGGTAACGAATACATGAGCAAAAAGATAAATGCTATGTCATGAAATGAATGCTGTGAAAAAAAATCTAAACCAGGGAGAGTTGATAGAGAACGTGAGGTAGAGGTGGGCATTGCTACACTGGAAGGAAAGAGTTCTCATGAAAGGCCTTTCTAATAGGATAATATTTGAATAGAGACACGATTGAGATGAGGAAGGAAGCAGGGATACCTGGGAGAAGAAAAGAGCATAGGAAACTGCAAAACCCCTAAAATAACAGTCCGTTTAAATAATAGGAGAAGACCAGTAGGTGGACCTTGTCATCAACATTTTTCAGAACTGAGCTTTAATAAGAATTTGTGAGAAGGGAGTTCCAAGGTTACAGTTCCCAGTGAGAATTTGCAGTGCAAATATGCTCAGTTCCAAGTTGAAGAACATTAGCTGGCCAGGTAGAGCCAGCTAATCAGTCAAAGTGAGGATCCTCTCTTGAAAATGAAAGAGCAAGTGTTAGGTGGGTTTTGAGTACATGAATTCTCAGAGCCAGTATTTTCTTAAGAAACAAGTTCTCTGTCTGCTTCAACACATGAACAAATGGGATGGAGGATGCCTGACAATGTGTACATAGAGCATGGCCAACATTATTTCAGTTTAAATGTTAAAAACAACAACTGCTTCATGCTTTAAAATCACATATGCAACAGAAAATATCCTGCATATCCAAAGATATGTTGCCAAGATTATCCAAAGATATTCTATTATTCAAAGGTATTCTGGTCAATCTTCCAAGATTAAACTACCACCAATTGCAGCCTTAGGTAACTGATCTGTAGGATAGAACCACTGTGATATAAGCCAGGTGAATGCTTTTGGTTTCTGTCAAAATGTTGAGAATAATTTTAAGGATATTCTATCTGGTTAAAAAAAAAAAGAGGATCTGTCATCTGTTTCGGACATGTTTAGGCATTAGCAAAACTATGTAATTATAGATGGCAATGAATGCAGTTTATATTTTAAATTTCAATAGCAAGGGGAATGTATCCAGGACAATGAAAAATAGTGTCAAGTCGTTTAGATAAAAATAAAAAAAAGGGAAAGGGCAAACCACATTTGTGTTTTATGCCGTTAGAAATATTCTCTCTAAAGTAGAGGTTGTCATCACAACTGTCCTTGATCTTGTCAGGGGCGTCAAGACACAGATTCCATAATATTATCTGTAATTGTGAGCTAGAGGGGAAAGGGGCAGGACACAAATGTAAGTCAGGGAAGAAGGGGCACAGCAACATTTGTTGGGCGGCAACAAATGCTGGAACCAAGAGCCGGAACCAAGGTGGCTCTGAGAATAGTCTGGTCGTTGATGTTTAACTTATCATGCCTTCATTATAATCACTCCCCCTTATGCCATGGCAGTTCTGAGGAGGGCAATAAAGGTCCAGAAAGTGAGTAGTGAGTGGCTCAAGTCTTGGGAAATCCCCACCCTTCCCTAAAATAGCAAGAATATTCCTCCCACTTGTAAGCTTATGAAATTACTCAACCCATAAAAACCTACAACCCCCTGGGGCCACTCTCATTCTAAATCAGATGCACTCTGCTTATGGAATGTGTATATCTCTGAACAAGCCTGCTTTCTCTTTTCGCTGGCTCACTCTTGAATTTTTTCCTGCTTGAAGCTAAGAACCCTCACTTGGCTGTCCATCCTAAGGACTCCTGTAGGTCCCAGGACATGACGTTTCCCTCACCTGCAACGTTGGAGCCATTTGAATTGTGACATAACCAGTTCCTAAGCAAAGCCTAAAGAAAGATGAACAAAAGTTGCAAACAATCTTATACTGTTCATGAAATATTTTTCTCCCAAGGTGATAAGAAATACATTATATGGACAATACCTCAATATAATGGATTACCTTTGGCCTGAACTCTATCTATCCTGGGGCAGCAAATATGTGCATAAGAAAACTAGGTTTGTAATTTTTATCAAAAGATAAAGTCATGGAGATTAGATGTCAGTTATGAGCTTACAAATCAAAGCCATTCCATGAAAATTTGTGCAATATTAAATTATAAATTTGACAATGAATTTTTAAAATATTGTATGCAATCAAAAAGAAACAATTACTTTCCCAGTCAATAAAGAAGCACAGTTGAATATCATCAGCCAACTCTAGACCATATTTCATGGAATCCTTCAGTAAGTTGATAGCATCTTTTGTCCTCTCGGGATCTATAGATTATGAGAAGGGAACAAAGAACACCTTTTAGATACATTGATTAGATTTCAATATCTAATTTCTTTTAGCAAAGATTAAAGCATTTAGTCAAGATTTTCACTGAAGGGAGTTCCCTTTGTGGCTCAGTGGAAACGAACCCAACTAGTATCCATGGGGACATGGGTTTCATCCCTGGCCCCACTCAATGGGTTAAGGATCCGGCCTTGCTGTGAGCTGTGGTATAGGTCAAAGACACAACTTGGATCCCACGCTGCTGTGGCTGTGGTGTTAGTCAGCAGCTGTAGCTCCAATTTGACCCCTAGCCTGGAAATTTTCACGTGCCATGGATATGACCCTAAAAAAAAAAAAAATAATAATAAAAAAATAAAAAAAATTTTTCACTGAAAGTTGACTAAAGCAAGCTTTCTCAAGGTGCTGATAGATTCTATGCCTTTGAATCCTCATAAGAAGAAACTTTTAAGAGTTAAAGAGGAGCAGTACGTAATTCTTGGGTTTTCTATCTGCATTCCTGCTTTGCTGCTTTGGGATTTTATTCAGTACTTTACAAGTTGTTCACCATACCTTTGCTTGATCCTCAACAGAACATCATCCAGGACAATAACAGTGGCTTGGAGTAAGTGTCACAGGGATCTGGAGGATGACTTGGGCCTCTAAATTACTAATCACATTATTGCAGGCTATGCCCCAGGGCAACTAAGTCATCTGCCTGGGACAGGCATGACCATGGATCAAGGGCAAATGGTTTTATACCCAATTTATGTTGAAGGATGTGAAAGATCAATTCCCATAATGCCATATTTTTTTTATTGGAAGGAGCTGGTTCTGTCTCCCACTGTTGGCTCAGAGGAATCTGAAAGTTACCCAAGATCTCAAAGTTACTATTTTCCTGGTGAACATGCTCTCCTGTTGGTGTCCCAGGGAGTCACCATCCAGGTAGTAATGTCTTTACAAGGATTTGTTACCACTGTCTGAGCTAGGCATTGCTGGCTGTGCACCTGTGTGGCATTCCACACTGTCCTCCACATGTGGGGGTGGGGGGTGGCAGTCAGAAGCAGTGATCTGTGCTTACATTTCAGTCAGCAAGCATTTACTGAGCACAGGGCATGCGTGGAGTGCACCCCTACAGGTTTATGGTAAGTTAACCCATCAATTTTCACAAAGATCCCATAAGGTGAGCCTTACTGGCCTATTATCATGATACTCATTTTCCCAATGAGATAATTGGATACAAAGCAGTTAAATGATTCTTCTGGGGTCATGTAACCAGCCATCAGATTCCAGCTTCATTGCCGTCCATCAACCCCTACCTGCTTATTCTGCACAGCTACTAGGAAATTATCCTCTTCCTTTGTGACTTTACTGCCCTTAGGGTGGCCTTTGTACTCCATTTCAGCACCAGATGGGTGCTTGTTAGAAATGTACCATCTCGGGCCCCACCCAGACCTACAGAACCAGACCTTACATTTTAACCAGATCCGGGACTTGTGCCCAGTCTGTCCACATGCTGAGATCTCAGCAGAACTGCCCCATGAATCATCAAGGCAGCCGACACCAGCTCTGGCTATAGAACGCCTCTGGCTCTGGTCTCTGCAGGATGAAGTTCTGTAGAGGGCAAACTAATTTGACTCCATAAATTTTCGTTGGTAAGTGCCTGAGCAGCTTATTATAGGACAATTTCACCTAGAAGGCAGTTTCCTAGCACAGACATTGAAAACAAAATATTTCCCACACAGACCTTATATTCCTGATTCAGTTTAGCAAACATTTATAATTGTCTGTTATTTTCCGGCCTGTGTGTGATGCAGGTCTTTGGGACTTCCTATGGGAGGTGGCCGCACTCTCTGTCTGCCAAATCCTGGTTTTAAATTTGCATGTTTGTAATAAACTTGCATCTATAGCCCTCTTAATGCTGCTTTTATGTTGTTATTCATTTAGTCAACCAATATTTAAAAAGTGTGTGGAAAGCATTGTAGAAATCCATTGTGTTTATACATACTCAGCTTTTACACTAGAGGATCCCCTGAAGTAATTCGTCAACGGGCATATCCCTTTTTAATGAAGTTTTGTTGTTATTGTTTTTAAGAAGCTGGTAAATTTATCATGGAATTTATGGCTAATAAAATTTTTCAATTTAAGTATTTTAAAACTGTTTATCAATTTTTTCATTGGAAATCTGGTCCCGAGGAGAGTAGTCTTAGAAAACAAAGGCTGAAAAGTCCTAGGATTCATTGTCTTCATAATAATATAATTCATGTGCTTTTCAAACTCATCAGAAAATAAAGACAGCAATTTAATTGTAAAGAATTATTAGTGCTTACTTTACTTGATTGTATGTAATGGACTGGCCTTTATATAGCAAGTACCTGGCAATAAACACTGATGATGCTTTTAAATATTTCACTTCCCCCTTTCACATTCATTTGCCAAATCGCAAAGTGTCATCAAAGTTTTTCACCGGAAACTCTACCTTTAAAAGACCACCACAGGAGTTCCCGCTGTGGCTCAGTGGCTAATGAAGCCAACTAGGAACCATGTGGCCATTAAAAAAAGAAAAAGTTCAGCAGCAGCAACAAAAACATGTATCCATCCATCTGCTCATTTCTCTCTCCATAGCTATCCATATAAAATATAAGTATGGCCAATATTAATAGTTGGCCAAGAAAAAAAAATTAAAGGGTGTGTGAGTGCCCAGTGTGTTACTCTTTCATGTATTTTCTGTATGGCTGAAGTCTTTCAATGGGGACCTGCTGTATAGCACAGGGAACTCTACCCAAAATTCTGTGATAACCTATATGCGAAAAGAATCTGAAAGAGAATGGATGTGTGTATATGTATAACTGAGTCACTTTGTTGTACAGCAGTAATTATCCCAACATTGTAAATCAAATATATTGCAATAAAACTTTATGAAATGAAAAATAAATTAAAAAGAAAACGTTTAGAAGAGCATAGCATTTGCTCAGTAGCCCAGCTACTTAGTGAAAATGCTAGGATTTGAACCTGGGCATGCCTGACTCCAACTCCTTCACTACTGCATGACACTAATTCCCTAAATACTACATCGCCACAGTTCTCATTTGCAGCATCAAATCTTGCTAATTCCATAGGCAAACCACACTGAGCATTTCCCTTCTTTCATGCACTCCCTTATGTTGTTATGTGCTCATCTGTGATCATTGCTGGGTTATAAACTCTGACAAGGGGAAGATCCATACCGTATTAATTTTATCTACCTCTTCAATCCAGACACTACTCCAATCATCTGCATATAGTGGCAATGCAATAAACATTTGCTAAACTAATAAAACACGAGTTATTTTTTATATATTTCTAGCTCTTTATAAACCTCTCTATTTAAGTTTTCCTGTTTTTGAATGCTACTGAGGAACATTTTAATAATTCATGGGCCTGGATTGATGCAGCATTGCAAATCATAGAGACATGTTCCTTAAGAAAATAAAATAATCTTAAGCTTCCTTAGAATAATAATAATCGTTAACATCTCCAACAGTTGAGCATTTACTACCTAACAGACTGCTAAGTAATTTACTTGCCTATTCCCATTTATTAGTCAAAAGTATAATCCCTAAAATCAGACGATGTGGGCTCAAATCCTCCTTCTACTTTTTATTAGCTAAGTTTCTTGTGTAAATTATTTTCTTTGCATATGCTTCAGTTTCTGCATTTTTGAAATTGGGGTAGTACCTACATTATTCCCGAGAATTGAAGATACTTAGAAGTACCTGGTACATACAAATACTTTGAGAATATTTAGTACACATTTAGTGCATATTTTAGTACATATTAATAAAATATTAGAAAATACTTAATACATACAAAATATTTGGAAGTACCTGGTACACACAAGGCAATTTTGTTATTATTATCTTAATTGTATTTTTAAAAATCACCAATTAGAATCCAACCTATATTTCTTAATTAATATATAAAATCAAGGAGAATATTGTAACTCATATTTACCCCATAGAAAATTTAAGTAAGACTTTAGAATGATTTTCTCTTTAACAGATTTTAAAGATAATCAAGGGAGTAGATCTACATTTTGTGGGATTATTACTAAAGGCAAATATTTATCTAAGAAAAAACTAAGATTGTAAAAGATTGACTATGTTTGCCCTGCAATCAATAGCAAGACAAGGATGACTATTCTTACCACTTCTAGTCAACTTTTTACTGAAGATGATAGCCAAGGCAACTAGGTAAGAAAATGAAATAAAATGCATTTTATATACTAACTTGACATAATCTTGTACTTAAAAAATCCTAAGGAATATATTAAAAAACAATTGGAACTGGAGTTCCCATTGTGGCTCAGTGGAAACGAATCTGACTAGCAACCATGAGGACGCAGGTTTGATCCCTGGCCTCTCTCAGTGGGTTAAGGATCCAGTGTTGCTGTGAGCTGTGGTGTAGGTCATAGACACAGCTGGCTCAGATCTGGTGTTGCTGTGGCTCTGGCCTAGGCCAGCAGCTAAGGTTCTGATTTGACCCCTAGCCTGGGAACCTCCATATCCCATGGGTGCGGCCCTGAAAAGACAAAAAAACAAAAAATAGACAATTAAAACTAATAAATGAGCTCAGCGAGTTTTCAGGATAACGAAATCAATATATGGAAATCAACAGTATTCCTATACAACCACAATGAGCAAAATTGAAAATGAAATTAAGAAAACAATACCATTTCAAATGGCATAGAAAAGAATAAAATACTTTGGAATATAATCAACAAAAGAAGTTCAAACCTATACTCTGAAAATTCTACAACATTGTTGAAAACAATTTAAAAAGACCTAAATAAATGAAAAGATGTTCCATGTTCATGGATCAAAGGATTCAATATTGTTAAGATGGCAGTACTCTCCAAATTGATCTACAGGTTAGTGCAGACCTTATCAAAATTTGAGCTGAATTCTTTGCATAGAATGACAAACTGAACCTAAAATTCATATGAAAATTCAAGAGATTCAAAGTACCTAAAACAACTATGAATAGGAAGAACAAAGCTGAAGAAATAGAACTTCCCAATTTCAAAACTATTTCAAAGCAATAGTAATCAAGACAGTGTGGCACTGTAATAAGAATAGATATATAGGTCAGTGGAATAGAATAGGGAATTTGGAAATAAACCCTGATGTTACAGCATAGATATATAGATCAGTGAAATAGAATAGGGAATCTGGAAATAAACACTCATGTTATAGTTAATAGGTTTTTAATAAGTGCCAAGACAAATAAATGGGGAAAGAATCATCTTTTCAACAAATGGTGCTGGAACAACTGGGAAATCACAGGCAAAAGAATGAAGCTGGACCCTTACATCATTGCCATATATAAAGGTTAACTCAAAAATGAATCAAAGACCTAAAGGTAAAAGTTAAAACAAATGATGATCCTTGACTCATGATCATGTGATGGCAATTTTTTGATTTCATAAAAGTGAGAAATGATATATATTCAGTTGAAACATACTTTGAATTTTGAATTTTGATCTCTTCCTGGGCTAATAATAAATGATGCAATACTATCCCACGATGATTAGCAGGAGCAGCAAACCATAGCTCCCAGTCAGCCACAGATCACAAGGGTAAACAACCCACACATTTACATTTTGTACCCTTCAAATTTTATGTTTTCATTTTCAGTACAGTATTCAATAAATTATGTGACATACTTTATTGCAAAGTAGAGTTGGCCTTAGATGATTTTGTACAACTATAAGCTAATGTAAGTGTTCTGAGCAATTCTAATGTAGTCAAGGTTAAGCCATGATATGTAGTAGATTAGATGCATTAAACACATTTTCAATTTATGACATTCAACTTACAATGGATTTATTAGGACACAACATGGTCATAAATCAAGGAATATCTGTACAAAACTCTAAGAAAAAATATAGGTATAAATCTTCGATATTTGATTTGGGGATGATTTCTTAGATATGACACCAAAAGCATAAGCACCAAAGAAAACATGGATAAATTAGACTTCATCAAATTGAAAGTTTTGTGCTTCAAAGAATAACTATCAGGAAAGTAAAAAAACTGCTAATATGAGGAGAATACATTTTTGCAAAACATATACCCAATAATGTATTTGTATCTGGAACATGTAAAGACCTCTTACCACACAATTAGGAAAAAAGACAAAGGATCCAATCAAAAATAGGCAAGGTGTCTGAAGAGATATTTTTTCTGAAGATATACAAACAGTCAAAAAGCACAAGAAAGGATGATCAACATCATTAGTCAACAAGGAAATACAAATCAAAACAATAACGATATATCACTTCATACCCATTAGAATGCTTATACTGAAAAAGACTTTTCACCTCAAAGTGACACTTTGATACACTTCTTTCAGTATCTATAGAACAAGTATATACACATACAGTTGAAAGAATGTAAATAATTAGAATAACCCATTAACAAATTTCCCAAGCTGACAACAATGGCAGAAAATTGATGATTTTAATTTTCATCTCAGGAAAACAAAAAAGGGGCAGCAAATCAAGCCCAAAGAAAGTAGACAGGAGAAAATAATAAAAATGCCTGCATCTTAAAAATGTCATGCGTATTAAAAAAGAATGTTCATAAAAATGTTTGCTTTAGATGCCAGAAATATAGTTAAGATGCCATAAGCATTAGCTATCTATTATTTGCACAGGGACAAGAAAAACTGGAAGATTCATCCCATTTCGGAGGCAACATTTGCATTAGACAGTGTCTGCCTTTATTATAATAGCCTCCCCTCTTTTGGGGGGAATCTGCTAATGAAGTTTTTGTTTTGTTTTGTTTTGTCTTTTTGCCTTTTCTAGGGCCACTCCTACGTCATATGGAAGTTCCTGGGCTAGGGGTCTAATCGGAGCTGTAGAGGCCAGCCTACGCCAGAGCCACAGCAAACTGGGGATCCGAGCCTCTTCTTCGACCGACATCACAGCTCATGGCAACACTGGATCTTAACCCACTGAACAAGGCCAGGGATCGAACCCATAACCTCATGGTTCCTAGTCAGATTCATTAACCACTGTGCCACGACGGGAACTCCTAATGAAGTTTCTGATAGAACTTCCAGGCTGGTGTGGGAGAAGAGCACATAGAACTAACATTTACCTGATGCTCTGCCAAGCACTCTGCCTGTGCACATTTACTCCATCCTTATAGGAACCCGGACAGGTAGGGAATAATGTGCACATTTCACAGAATCTCATGGAGGTGGAACAGTCTAACACAAATCAATCAGCTGATGTGGTAAGAATTGGAATTTAGACAGCAGTCCTCCTGAGCCAGAACTGGGGGTGTGCATCCAACTGCAATATCAAAATGACCCTTTATCTATGGGGTAAATAAACCCTGGCTAAATGAGGTTATTCTCAGCACTCACCTCTTCCAGGTCCCTAGTGGGGGAAATGTGCTTTCCTGCAAATGACAGAAGAGCTTGGCGTAAATATTTTGTGCTCCTTAAAGAGATGCTAGCTTGGGACTTGCCCCACCCCTTCCCAGCCCACCTCCATGCACTCGTGGTGCAGAACTGGCTCCAGAAGTGCAGAGGCAGGGCCATTGTGGGGCAAACGTCCTACTGCCTGAGTTCAGGGCAGTGACCTCACCGGCCAGATAAAGACCTCCAAAGCCAAAGAGGGGAGGTGCAGGGGAGGGAGTGGGATGGATTGGGAATCTGGGGTTAATAGATGCAAACTATTGCATTTGGGATGTATAAGCAATGAGATTCTCCTGTATAGCACTGGGAACTTTATCTAGTCACTTATGATGGAGCATGATGGAGGATAATGTTAGAAAAAGAATGTATATATGTGTGTATGACTGGGTCATTTTGATGTACTGTAGAAAATCAACATAACCCTGTAAACCAACTATAAAAGAAAAAAAAGACCCCCCCCCCAAAAAAAAGCCAAAGGGGCAAAGGAGGAGGGGACACAGGACAAACCTTTCCTTGGAACCTACTCCATGCCAGCCCCTGTGTGAGGTCTTTGAGTGAGCTGTGTCTCCACTCAGAACTGTCCATCATTCTATTCTTTCTCTCCTCACTAAGTAACTACAGTTATTATGATCATGGAAAGTGAGCCAGCCACTCTTACCTTGGATCAAATTATCCTAGGAAGTTTATTTTAATTTAAAATAAGACCAGATACTATAAAACTCTTAGAGGAAATCATAGGCCAAACACTTTCTGACATAAACCACAGCAACATCTTCTCAGATCCACCTCTTAGAGTAATGACAGTAAAAACAAAAATAAACAAATGGGACTTAATTAAACTTAAAAGTTTCTGCACAGCAAAGGAAACCCTAAACAAAATGAAAAGACAACCCACAGAATGGGAGAAGATCTTTGCAAATGAATCGACTGACAAGGGATTAATCTCCAAAATTTATAATCACCTCCTACTGCTCAATACCAAAAAAACAAACAACCCCATTAAAAAAATGGGCAGAAGATCTAGACAGACAAGTCTCCAAAGAAGACATACAGACAGCCAAAAAACACAGGAAAAGATGTTGAACATCACTAATTATTGGAGAAATGCAAATCAAAACCACTAAGAAGTATCACATTACACCAGCCAGAATGGCCATCATCAAAAAGCCTACAAACAATAAGTGCTGGAGAAAAAGGAACTGTTGGTGGGATTGCAAATTGGTGCAACCACTGTGGAAAACAGTATGGAGATTCCTCGGAAAACTAAAAATGGAACTGCCATTTGATCCAGCAATCTCACTCCTGGACATCTATCCACAGAAAACCATGACTCGAAAAGACACGTACTCCAGTGTTCATTGCAGCACTATTTTCAGTAGCCAAGACATGGAAACAACCTAAATGTCCATCGACAGAGGAGTGGATCAAGAAGATGTGGTACATATACACAATGGAATATTACTCAGCCATTTAAAGGAATGAAATCCTGGCATTTTTAGCAACATGGATGGACCTAGAAATTATCATGCTAAGTGAAATCAGTCAGACAATGAGACGCCAACATCAAATGCTTTCACTAACATGTGGAATCTGAAAAAAGGGGAGAATGAACTTCTTTGCAGAGGAGATGCTGACTCACAGACTTTGAAAAACTTATTGTTTCCAAAGGAGATAGTTTGGGGGGTGGGGGGATGCCCTGGGTTTCTGGGATGGAAATCCTATAAAATTGGATTGTGATGATCATTGTACAACTATAAATGTAATAAATTCATTGAGTAATAAAAAAATAAGAGGGTGAGCCATCTTTTTTTTTTTTTATCATTTTTAAAAAAATTTCCCCAATACATTTTTTTTTCTACTGTACAGCATAGTGACCAAATTACACATACATGTATACATTCTTTTTTCTCACATTATCATGCTCCATCATAAGTGACCAGAAATAGTTCCCAGTGCTACATAGCAGGATCTCATTACTAATCCATTCCAAAAGCAATAGTCTGCATCTATTAACCCCAATTTTCCCTTCCATCCCACTCCCTCCACCTCCCGCTTGGCAACCACAAGTCTATTCTCCAAGTCCATGATTTTCTTTTCTGTAGATAGGTTCATTTGTGCTATGTATTAGATTCCAGATATAAGCGATATCATATGGTTTTTGCCTTTCTCTTTCTGACTTATTTCACTCAGTATGAGTATCTCTAGTTCCATCCATCTTGCTGCAAATGGTATTATTTCATTCTTTTTTAATGGTTGAGTAGTATTCCACTGTGTATATATACCACATCTTCCTAATCCAATCATCTGTCAGTGGACATTTGGGTTGATTCCAAGTCTTGGCTATTGTGAATAGTGCTGCAATGAACATGTGGGTGCATGTGTCTTTTTCAAGGAAAGTTTTGCCTGGATATATGCCCAAGAGTGGGATTGCTGGGTCATATGGTAGTGCTATGTATAGTTTTCTAAGATACCTCCATACTGCTTTCCATAGTAGTTGTACCAGCTTACATTCCCACCAACAGTGTAGGAGAGTTCCCTTTTCTCCACAGTCTCGCCAGCATTTGTTATTTGTGGTCTTATTAATGATGGCCATTCTGACTGGTGTGAGGTGGTATCTCATGGTAGTTTTGATTTGCATTTCTCTAATAATCAGTGATGTTGAGCATTGTTTCATGTGCATGTTATTTTATGCAAAAATTTAGAGGTTTTTGAACTTAGAAATTTTGACCAGTTAACCTATTTGGCCTTAACACATTCTAAGTTCCCTTTTAAGAATCACATCATTGTTTTCAGTCCATCAGTCCAGTGCAAATGCAGCAATTCCATCTCTTCTTCTTTGGTAGTTCATTTTCAGAGGTGCCATCTGTGTTGGTACTGCTGCAAATGAAAGAGCTGGATTCTGACTCTGAATCAGAGAAGAAAGATGAGCTTATGGAGGAGTCTGAAGATGATAAATTGGAGGAGATTTCATTGGTGTCATTGTCCTCTGATGAGAAAGAGAGAGAGTGAAGGAAAGAAAGACTACAAGAGAAAATATATTATGATCAAAAGGAACATTTCAATATTCAGGCATTAAAGGAAGAAAAGATCTTGGTGATGAAGAGGTCAGTGGCTTGGCCTTAGTGGTGACTGTCTGAGGAAGAATAGAAATGAAAAGTCCCAGAGTGAAGAGTACAGAGATGCTGGGGATCACCAAGGACAACAGCACGAGATGATTAGAAACAGAAAATGATGGCCCTGGTGCTTAAGTGCTTGAGGATATATAAGAAAGCTCAGGACACTGTGAGATGACTTTCAAGAGGATGGTGAGTGTGCTATGACATGTGATCTTTCAAAACGTGGGCAAAGAGCTTTGGACAGGACCATGTATAGCTTATGCAAAGAAGACAGAAGAACATAATGAAGATCATATGAAGGATAAGGCAGGTTGGGGATGATCTGAACATTAATGTGTTACAATCAAAGAGTAGTGTGTGTGCAGAACATGCCAGTCCCAGATTCTAGTTGGAGTATTAGTGTTACAATGTGATCATGTCAGTTAGGAGTGGAGATTTAGATGCTTTGGGGCTTCAGGAAGAAAGCTGGGGAAGAGAGATCTGCTATCTGGTATCTCTGAACATCCATTCTGAAAATGAAAAGTTGTGTGGCTTATCCCAAAGTTTTATAACAGTTTTATTCTCTTGAAAATCATTTTGCCAAATAATGAGATTAAGAAACATTAACTATATTTCATTAGTAAATCAATTTTCTATACAGGCATAACTCAGAGACAGTGTGGATTTTGCTCCAGCCTGTTAAAATAAGACAAATAATACAATAAAGCAAATCAGATGAGTGTTTTGGTTTCCTGGTACATATAAAAGTTATGTGTACACTATAGTCTATTAAATGTACAATTGTGTTATGTCTAAAAAATGTACATACCTTAATTAAAATATAATTTATTGCTAAAAAATTCTGAACATCATCTGACTCTTCAGCAAGTTGTAGTCTTTTTTGCAGGTGGAGGGTCTTGCCCTGATGTTGATGGCTGCTGATTGATCAGTATGGTGGTTGCTGGAGGTTGGGGTGGCTGTGGCACTTTCCTAAAACAAGACAAAAATGAAGTTTGTTGCATTGACTGACTCTACTTTTCATGAATAATTTCTCTGTAGCATGTGATACTGTTTGATAGCATTTTATCCACAGTAGAATTTATTTCAAAATTAAAATCATTCTTCTCTAAACCTGTCATGGTTTTATCAACTAAATTTACATAATATTCTAAGTACTTTGCTGTCATTTCAACAATTTTCACAGTATCTTCACCAGAAATAGATTACATTTCCAAAACCACTTTCTTTGTTCATCCATAAGAAGCAAATCCTCATCTGTTCAAGTTTTATCATGAGATTACAGCAATTCAGTCACACCTTCAGGCTCCACTTATAATTCTAGTTCTCTTCATATTTCCACTGTATCTGCAGTTACCTCCTTCACTACAGTCTTAACCCCCTCAAAATCATGCATGAGGTTTGAAATCAACTTCCAAGATCCTGTGAATGTTGATATTTTGACTTATTCCCATGAATCATGAATGTTCTCAATAGCATCTAGAATGGTGGATCCTTCCCAGGTTTTCAATTTGCTCTGCCCAGATCCATCAATTTATGGAAGCCTTATGAAATATATTTCTTAAATCATAAGACTTGAAAGTCAAAATTTCTCTTTAACCCATGAACTATAAAATGGATATTGTGTTAGCAGGCATGAAAACAACATTAATCTTGTCTGCATCAGAGCTCTGGGGTGACCAGGTGCAATGTCAGTGAGCAGTATTATTTTGAAAGGGGTCTGAGCAGCAGGTCTCAACAGTGGACTGAAAACACTCAGTAAACCATGTTGTGAACAGATGTGCTGTCATCCAGGCTTTGTTGTTCCATTTATAGAACATAGGCAGGATAGATTTAGCATAACTCTGAAGTGTCCTATGATTTTTGGAATGGTAAATGAGCACTGGCTTCAATTTCTAGTCACCAGCTGCATCAGCCTGTAAGAGTCAGCCTATTCTTTGAAAGTTTGAAGCCAGGTATTGACATTTCCTCTCTAACTATGTAAGTCCTAGATGACAGCTTCTTCCAATAGCAGGTTGTTTAATCTACATTGAAAACCTGTTGTTTAGTGTAGACACCTTCAATAATGATCTGAGCTAGATCACTTGGATAACCCGCTACAGCTTGTACATCAACCCTTGCTGCTTCACCTTGCACTTTTACGTTATGGGGATGGCTTCTTTTCTTGAACCTCATGAAGCAAACTTGCTAGCTTCAAACTTTCCTTCTGTGGATTCCTCACCCCTTTTGACCTGCATATAATTGAAGAGAGTTTGCTTTGGATTAGGCTTTGGTTCAAGGGAATGCTGTAGACAGTTTGATCTTCTATCCAAACCACCACCACTTCCTCCATATCAGGAATAAGCCTGTTTTGCTCTCTTTTTTTTTTTTTTTTTTTTTTGTCTTTTGTCTTTTGCTGCTGTTGTTGTTGTTGCTATTTCTTGGGCCGCTCCCGCGGCATATGGAGGTTCCCAGGCTAGGGGTTGAATCGGAGCTGTAGCCACCGGCCTACGCCAGAGCCACAGCAATGCGGGATCCGAGCCGCGTCTGCAACCTACACCACAGCTCACGGCAACGCCGGATCCTTAACCCACTGAGCAAGGGCAGGGACCGAACCCGAAACCTCATGGTTCCTAGTCGGATTCGTTAACCACTGCGCCACGACGGGAACGCCTGTTTTGCTCTCTTATCATTTGTATGGTCACTGGATTATCACTTTTTATTTCCTCCAACTTTTCCTTTCCATTCATAACTTGGCTAACTGTTTGGTACAAGAGGCCTAGCCTTCAGTCTGTCTCAGCTTTTGACATGCCTTCCTCACAAAGCTTAGTCATTTCTAGCTTTTTATTTAAAATAGGGGATGTGTAACTCCTCCTTTCACTTGAACACTTACAGGACATTGGAGGGTTATCAGCTGACCTAATTTCAATATTGTTGTGTCTCAGAGAATAGAAAGGCCTTAAGAGAGAGAGAGAGAACTGGGGGAATGGCTGGTTGCTGGAACAGTCAGAACACACAAACTTAATTTTATATTAAGTTTGCTGTCTGATATGGGTATAGTTCAGGGTGTCCCCAAACAATTAAAATAGTAACCTCAAAGATCACCACAACAAATACAAGAATCATGAAAAAGTGTGAAATATTATAAGGATTGTTGCCAGAGACCAGCTCCGGCGGCCAGGGAGTGTACACTTTTTCCCGATCAGAGAGGGACATGGCGTTGGTGAATGTGCATATGGAGACAGCCTCTTTGTCCCTTCTTTCAGGGCGCTGGACTGCTCAAACTTTATTGGCAACAGTGGTTGATTATATAGACAGTTTTTTCACTACAGATTACATCACAGTGTTAAAAGTACATTGGTTAACTATTACATGGTATAGCAGCTATACATCATGTTTTAAGATCTCTATCTTAACTAAACTTAGTGAGTACTTTGAAGAGGCCATAAAACACAAGAATTTAGCATTTACAAACTTTGTTTGTAGACTGGTGTTTATCTTCAAAGCGTTATGGCAGGGAGACAGTGTGAGTAAATATAAACCAACTTAATTAAACTAGTTATCACTAGAAAGCTTTTAAAATCAAAGCCAAAACTCACAGCTAGGTTTTTTGGATAAGATATGGCTAACTTCTATGGACCTCATTAAAATCCTAACTCTAAAGTTACTATATAACTAGTTAATAGATAAACACTATGTTTTAACTAAGTTGGATTAAAATAGGGGAAAAGTCCTTCAGGATGAAATTCTTATTATATTATTGTTGAAATTTTGTTAAGCCACAAGTCACCACAGGAAAATAAGAATGGGAAATAAGAATAATAAGTAAATAATCAGGAAAGACTGAGGAAAACTGAATAGCAAGTGAATAACAGAGAAGATTAAGTTATCCATGGAACAATCCCCACTCAGCAACACAAAATGGAAATTATTTCCTGGGAAATTTAGTTTTCCACCTATGTCAGCAGGCAAGCCTTATTGTCTTCTGGGGCCTGTGCTCGGAATTGTGCTGTACAGGCAGGGCTCCTTTTCTGATTAGGAGCCTGCCTTCAGAATTGCACCATTCAGGCAAACTCCCTTCCTCAGCTCCTTGTATTTTCTGCTCCCCGCAAAGGATTACCAAAATGTGACACAAAGATATGAAGTGAACAAATGCTATTGGAAAAACTGGTGCCAATAGATTTGCTCGATGCAGGGTTGCCACGAACCTCCAACTTGTAAAAACTCAGTGTTTACAAAATATAATAAAGTGAATCACAATAAAAGAAAATGTGCCTGTGCTTTTCAATTATTAACATACTATGTTTTCTTCTGAGATTTACTTCTAAGATTTATTATAACAACATTATTATCACATTTTATGTAGTGAAAATGTATTTTGGGGGATGGGGAAAGGTACCATTCTATTATATCATATCAGATGAAACCCTTGATCTTTGCTTTCAGAAATAAACATCAACCATTTATCCAAGCATCCACAACAGTATTTTGCTAATATCCCAATTTGCAATGTTCTATTACATCAACCTGGACAACTATGGGTTTCTACTCATGTATAAAAACTAATTCTAATTTTATCTATTTTCAGGAAAAAAATCATTTCCTTATATTTTAATTTCTTTTTTTGAGAAATATTTGGATTTATTGAAGTATAGTTGATTTACAAGGTTGTGATAATTTCTGCTGTACAACAAAGTTACCCAGTCATACATATATATGCATATCCATTCTCTTTCAGATTCTTTTCCTGCATAGATGATCACAGCATATTGGATAGAGTTCTCTGTGCTATACAGCAGGTACCCACTGGCCAATTATTCTACATACCTTAGTGTGCATGTGCTATATTTTAATTTCTAAACAAAGCCAATGGTAATTAATACAAATTAAGAATATCGTATGAAAGCTATTTCTTACCAATCCTTCCACTGGAAGTATGCTGCACAGAATCTTGGTTAATCAGCTTCTAGGTTCATGGAAGAACACAAATGTTTGTGAAATAAGTTAAAGTACTAAGATAATATCCAGTGAGTCCTTTTAATGTGAAAAGACTCAAACATAGCAAACTGTCTTATGGGTCTAAGAATCCAAAAAAAATGCGTCCCAGCACTATAGCACCTTCCTCACGGGAAATAAAATTTCTGTTAGGCCTTCATTTTTGGAGTATTTAGGCTGGTCAAAATTTCCCATTTATTTCAGTGAATGTCTTCCTGGGGAATATTCCAGCTTTGAGGTGGCCCCAGGGAAGAAGTGGAATAAGGGGGTGAAGAGTGGGATCCCTCAGAGCAAACAGGTCTATGACCTCTTCCCAGGTCTTTTCTCTGGGACCTTGGGGCATAGTTTCCTTATTCTAACATAAGAATAAAGACAGCCTTAACCTGGTAGAGCTGCCCACATCTAATCTAATTCTTTCACATCAAAAGTGTCCTTGGAATGAACATTAAGTTTCAAGAAATTTTAAAAAGAACAGTCATTTGAAAGGACACATTTTAAAGGAAAAAAAAAAATCTGTATGGTGTTGTGAAGCAGAGAGATATAATCTAAAACAAAAAATCAAAATTAAGCTAAAGCTTAAAATATTTTTCCCTGCTTCCAGATTTTGACCCACTGCTACTTAGAAGTATAAGTATCTTTTCTTTGTCTTTGTCTTTTTCTTTTTTAATAGCCACGCCTATGGTATATTGAAGTGTCCAGGTTAGGGGTCAAATTGGAGCTGCAGCTGTGGCCTACCCCACAGCCACAGCAAACAACACTGGATGTGAGCCGCATCTGTGACCTATACCACAGATTGCGGAAATATGTGAAGCTTAACCCAGTGAGTGAGGCCAGGGATCAAAACCTCATCCTCACAGAGATGATGTCAGGTCCTTAACCTGCCGAACCACAACAGGAATTCCAGTACAAATATCTTAAAGAAAGTAGAAATAAAGCTCGGATTTACATAAATGTGGTTTAGGACTGCTGTTTTCTGGGTCACTTCTTTCCGCACTTGGAGATACTGGCTCAGGGAGTGTAAATAAAATTTAATATCACTTTCAGAAAGGCACAGTTAGGAAAGTGCTTTTTCTCTAATGTGGAAAATTCAAATCATTAAATTTGAACATAAGCAATTTTTGGGTTGCTGAGCTGCTGGCCAGTACGGAAGTTTAAGGGCAAGAATTCCATCCTGGGTTTGCTCTAGCCTAGGCCATGGTCATTTGAGATCTCTGAATCTTGGTTTCCTCATCTGTAAATGGGGATGAGGGTGATAAAAGCACAGGGAACTATATCTAATTTCTTGGGATAGAACATGATGAAGATAATATGAGAAAAGGAATATATATATATATATGTATATATGAGTACATATATATGTACTATGGGTCACTATGCTGTAGTCGCAGAAATTGACATAACACTGTAAATCAAATATACTTTAATAAAAAAAAAATCAACCTAAAAAAAATGGCTAAAATTACCCTGAACATTAAATAAGATAAACTCTGTAAAGTGGAAGGTATTATACAGTCGTTAACTATTATAACTATTTTAAAATGCAGGCTTGAATTATCTACCCTGAAATATAGCTGTTCTGCTTGCAACAAAAAACAAAAAAAAATCAGACTTTAAGCTAGGGTGACAGTCTGGTTTGTCATCAGTTAGTCGGATGACCTCCTACAAGTCATTTCATCTCTCAGGACCTCATTTTCTCATCATTCTTATCTACTGTGTACATTCCCCGTGAAGTTCTCATGCAATAAAGAAGAGACTAGACTTTGAAAACAAAGTACCCTACAAATATGAGGCACAGTCATTAGGTGGGATAGTCATCAAGAGTTGACTTGACTCTTAGAATTAGAGAATTAGAGAAAAGATCCTAAGTTGATTTTTCTTGAACCCTTTTATTGTGAAAAGGAGTCATTTCCCTACTTCAAAGCAATTTTTTTCTTAAATTGAACTCCTAAGTACTGATTCAAGAAAATAGTTACCGGCAATGCATGTGACTTGAAAAGGGAAGATTATAGTATTGATCTCTTGCTTAGATCTTGGAAAAATGAAACTTAAAGAATCTCTGCTATCCTTCCTGTGTGGAAACACATTCAGTGCAATGTTATAACTGCAGGGAGTCTTTCATAAGAATGAAATATCATTTTGTAGCCAGGCCATTAAAACCAGTTTTCTTGAAAAAAATTAGCCAAGAAAAAATAATACACATTTACATGATACTTAAAATCAATTTTTTATTGTATTATATGATCCAGGGACCCAAAAAGTTCTAAGAAGGAATTTTCCCAGCCTTTCTGATATTTGGTCTTTAAGTAGAATGGATTGAAAAACAGCATTAATTTTTTTAAAAAATGAGTCCTTAGAACAACACATGAAGAAATAAGTGGCCATAACAATCTAAACATGGTAGAATAAAATAGGAACTATGTACCCTTGAATTTTTAAACAAATACTGTCATAACTATACTCATTTTTCTGTCATGTTTTGGTTTCCTTTTATTTTCTTAAGGTGTTTCACGGCTAAAATAGCATTTACCTTAGTATCTACTCATTTAATCGTCCATGGTCTTCATCTTCCTCAGTTGCTATTAAACAGTACCTGGTGTTCAAATTTTTTTATTGATCTATACTTAAAATTTTTTTTCTTCAGTAAAACAGTAATATTATTTATTTTTTTGTTCAGCGTGTCCCTTTCATTTTGTATTTCATCATGAGATCTAAGGCTATTTTGAGTATACAACTTACTTCACACCCTTGATGAATGTCATCACCATATATCACAGTTATCCCATATTTAATCGACACCAATGCTTCCATTGAAAAGGATTAAAGAAAAACATGAACACACGAACATATGTAAAAAACACATGTAAAATGCACACATCTTCATAATTCAGAGAGTAATTAGATAGACACATTATACTGCAGTTACTCTGTTCTGGCTACAGAGAGGTTAAAACAACATGAGCAACCTATTTTCTTCAAGGGCTATTTGAAGAGAGCCCTTGACAATGCATGCATGGAAGACAGGACTCATGGCAACTGTGTTGATCAATGTATATTCGGCTGGACAACTGTGACTTTATAAGAAGGAATGAGATAGGACTCTGTCTGCTTGGAATACTCAGAACCTTTAGGATAACTATTCATGCTGATGGGACAAAAACATGTGTAAACAAAAAAAAATGAAAAGTCATCTTATGGTCTCATTAAAGTTAGTTGAGTAAATTTCAAATTTTAAAGGAAAATCCTTCAAAACATTTTGATTTTTATTTCTGAAATTTTAAACTCAAAAATATTTTAGAGAAAAGTTTAATTTTAGTTTCCATCTTCATAAACAAAGCAGAATATTCCAATAGTAGGATGTGCGATGCCTGAATTTCTGATGAGATATTTTAATTCAGTTAAAAGTATCATCAATTATCTAGCGAATTTAAGGAACCAGAGCAAGCACCACCTTGCTGTGGCTGTGGTGTAGGCCAGCAGCTACAGCTCCGATTCACCCCCTAGCCTGGGAACTTCCATATCCCCAGGTGCAGCCATAAAAAAAGATAAAGATAATAGTCTTTCTATTTTTTGTTGCTATTTTCATTCTTTTTTTTTTTTTTTTTTTGTCTTTTTGCCATTTCTTGGGCCGCTCCTGCGGCATATGGAGGTTCCTGGGCTAGGGGTCGAATTGGAGCTGTAGCTGCCAGCCTAGAATGGTAAATGTTCCTGCAATAATGAAATCTGTTTATCTCTGCTTAACCCAGTATTTTCTAAGTTTCTTTAACCAGAGAACTCCCCACTCCTATTCTGCCCATTTAAAAACAGTTACAGAAATCCCTCAGAACTAGTATTTTTCAGGAAAACATTTTGAGAAAAGTTGTTGACCAACAAAAGAAAAAATAACTTCAGATGAACATAACATTCTCCAAAAACCTGAATTATTCTACCCTAGGAAAATACTATGGTACTGTAACTAAAACAGTATCTAAATTACAATGCCCCTTGACCTTCTTGAAAGATATTTTCCAGAATTAATTAATTAATTAATTAATTTATTTATTTTCTTTTTGGTCTTTTTGTCTTTTTAGGGCCTTACCCACAGCATATGGAGGTTTACAGGCTAGGGGTTCAATTGGAGTTGAAGCCACTGGCCTACTCACAGCAATGCCGGATCCTTAACCCACTGAGCGAGGCCAGGGATTGAACCCTCATCCTCATGGATGCTAGTCCGATTTGCTAACCACTGAGACACAATGGGAACTTCATTTTCCAGATTTAAAAAAGGCCTGATCTATGAAACTAGAACACACCCTCATACCATACACCAAAATAAACTCGAAATGACTTAAAGACTTCAATATAAGATGAGACACCATCAAACTCCTAGAAGACAACATAAGCAAAACATTCTCTGATGTCAACCTTACAAATGTTTTCTCAGGTCAGTCTCTCAAAGCAACAGAAATAAGAGCAAAAATAAACCAATGGGGACCTAATCAAACTAACAAGCTTTTGCACAGTAAAGGAAACCAAAAAGAAAACAAAAAGACCACTTACCGAATGGGAGAAAATAGTTTCAAACAATGCAACTGACAAAGGCCTAATCGTTAAAATATACAAACAACTTATACAACTCAACAGCAAAATAGCCAACAACCCAACTGAAAGATGGGCAAAGGACCTGAATAGATATTTCTCCAAGGAAGATGTACAGATGACCAACAAGCACATGAAACAATGCACAACATCACTGATTATTAGAGAAATGCAAATCAAAACTACCATGAGATACCACCTCACACCAGTGAGAATGGCCATCATTAATAAGTCCACAAATAACAAGTGCTAGAGGGGGTGTGGAGAAAAGGGAACCCTCCTGAACTGTTGGTGGGAATATAAGCTGGTACAACCACCATGGAGAACAGTTTGGAGATACCTTAGAAATCTATACACAGAACAACCATATGACCCCACAATCCCACTCTTGGGCATATATCCAGACAAAACTCTACTTAAAAGAGACACATGCACCCGCATGTTCATTGCAGCACTATTCACAATAGCCAAGACATGGAAACAACCCAAATGTCCATCAACAGATGATAGGAATAGGAAGATGTGCTACATATATGCAATGGAATACTACTCAGCCATAAAAAAGAACAAATGAGTGCCATTTGCAGCAACATGGGTGGAACTAGAGACTCTCATAGAGGTTCGATCCCTGGCCTCGCTCAGTGGTTTAAGGGTCTGACGTTGCTGTGAGCTGTGGTGTAGGTCACAGATGTGGCTCAGATCCTGCATTGCTGTGGTTGTAGTGTAGGCCAGCAGCCATAGCTCTGATTCAATGCCTAGCCTGGGACCCTCCATGTGCCATGGGTGCAGCCCTAAAAAACAAAAATAATAGAATAAAATAAATAACAATCCAAGAGTACATAATTTGGAGATACTAAGCAAAAGCTATGAGCATTAAATACATTTTAGTTTTCTTGGGGCTAAAAGTACTATCAAGATCTATATATTAGCAAGTCCTCCTTGCCTCAGCTTCTGAATTTCTGGCTTGGTGGTGCTGCTGGCCACCTGCTCACACAGTGCTCTGTCTTTGCAAATATGGCATAAATTCCTTGGGTAAAGGATCCACATTATAAAGAAAAGAAAGTAACCCAAATGATTCCTTCTCTTGATTTCCTCTTCTGTTTTATTTCATTTCCCTTTTCTTCTGCCAGTAGACTGCCTGGCATGATGTATTTTTTAGTACTGGAATCCTGGCAAAACACTACTAAAATATTTAAGCAATGTAAAATTATGTGGAAACAAAATAAAAACAACAACAACAAAAAAATAAGAACAAAACCAGGCCAACATTTCCCAAGTTCAGGCTTACTTCCTTAAATCAAAACTATGTATTTTTAAAAAAGCCAAATCAGCTCTCCTACATGACCTAGCTGATTTTGCTACATTTACAGTAGACAGATTTGGCATTTAATGGGTTCTCTCCATCTCCCTCACTCAAGGCACTAGAAATAAGGCTTTTAATGTAGACAAGCCAAGACAGGCAATGCCCAAGTAATAAAAAAAGGATCAGTTCTTGTCAAGTCTCTGGACAATTAAATGCTAAACTTGCTCTGTTATCCTGTCCCATCTAAGAAGAGCAGTTTAATAAGGAGCAGAAGTAGTTTCCAATGAAAGACCAAGAAAGATGTATTAGCTTAAAAGACCCATGCAAAGAGCTTAGGAGGCTGTTCTGAGTGACATATAAGAGGCAGCTGAACAAAGAAAAGACAATGAGCCTCAGAAGGCCCCACGGCTTCTCTCTGGGCATCTTTAATTGGCAAAGACAGTTCAAGAGGCTTCTTATTCCCCCCAACCACACTGTGGGCACTAACTAGGGGAGAGAAAATCCCAAATGTCATCTCTGAGAGGATATCATAGCTAGGACTGCAGCACAAAATACCCTTGTACTAAGCCACTCAAACCTTGCCTTAGAAACGCTCCTGGACAGCTTGTGTCTGTGAATTACTGCCCTGCATCTTGGAAGTGATTATAAGAACATAGCATAGCTAGGATTGTAACCCAAAAGTTTGTTCTTTCTTTCTTTCTATCTATCTATCTATCTATCTATCTATCTATCTATCCATCCATCCATTCATCTATCTATCTACCAATCAATCTAGGCTAAGCTCTCTCTGACCATTGACAGATTTAAGAACTGTCCATTGAACACAGTGAGGCATTTCCCCTGCTGATAGCTTCCCTAATGACAAAAAATAACAGAAGCATACCCAGGACATTTTCCTCCTTTTGTCACAAAAGTCCCACTTTTTTTTTTTTTCTTTTTACAGCCATACCTGCAGCATATGGAAGTTCCTTGGCTAGGGGTCAAATCGAAGCTGCAGCTGCCGGCCTGCACCAGAGCCACAGCAACTCCAGATCTGAACCTCATCTGCAACCTACACCACAGCTCATGGCAGGGTTGGATCCTTAACTCACTGAGTGAGGCCAGGGATCAAACCCACAACCTCATGGTCACTATGTTGTATTCTTAACCCACTGAGCCACCATGGGAACTCCACAGAAGTAATTTCTTAAAACACAATCCTTTCCATAGGAGAGAAAAACAAAAATACACTCTGAGAGGAGAGAAGGCCTTTCAGGTCTGTCTGCAGCTGCAGAATCATGATGTTTAACTGGGAGAGGACTTCAGGTGACCACAGTGGAAGAAGAAGAAACTTTTATTTCAGTAAATAGCCTTGAACTGTCAAAATGTGGGATTGCTAATATTTATAGCAAGTTACTGATTCTATTACCAAGCATAGCCCTCTATGGATAATGTGCAGGTATTTTTTCTTCCTGGTAATTGTAAATGTCTCGCTGCAATAGCTTTTCTTACTAGGTATCTGATGAGGTGACAATTCCTTTGCAGTTCATCTATTTATGAGCAAGCACTGCATTAATTATGAAACAAAGCTCAATTTCACAAAAAGAATTCTTAACTATCAGTTCAGGCAAAGTATACCATTTTATTTTGATTTTCTATAAGTAATGTTTTCTTAAAACACAAATATTTATTTTTATTTAACCACAGACTCAGGCAGAAATAGAACACATTGTGTGTATTCCACTCCCCTCCCCACCCCAGAAATTTAATTTTGTTTACAAAACCCATGACAAGGAGTTCCTTGGTGGCTCAGTGGGTTGAGGATTCAGCATTGTCACTGCTGTGACTCTGGTTACTGCTGTGGCGTGGGAATATCTTCATGCCCTGAGTGTGGCTAAAAAAAATATGCCATAAAACTTATCATCTTAATCATTTTTGAGGGTACAAGTTGGGCATTAAGTACATTCACATTGTTGTGCAGCCATCACCACAGTCCATCTCCAGAATTTTTTAATCTTCCCAAATTAAGACTCTGTCCCTATTAAACACTGACTTCTCCCTCCACCCCAGCCCCTGGCACCCAATTTTCTACTATGTCTCTGTGATTCTGACTCCTCTAGAAAATTTTATACAATATCCTTTAAACATGTGTATGAGCTTGAGGTCCCCAGGAAAAAGTCAAATAAGAATATTTTCTTTTACAAGGATGAATAATTAATTCAAGCTCATCCTGATTTTGATTTCTACAAATATATCACACAAAAATTCCTGTTGGTAATTATTTCCCATCCTATCTCAAAAAACAGAGCTTCAACAGAATCTTTTACCAAAGTGAAGCAAGTTAGTAATTTTCAGAACCTCTTTTTAAGAGTGGTGTGAATAGCCAGTTTCTTTTCCTTCTTATAGTCTTAGTCAACATTTGCATTGTTTATGGGTACTCTCTTGCTATTGTTTACTCGCATTTTTTTGCGAACTGAATTTTTAAAATACATTTATACAAGGCTGTGTTTGATGTTGTAAGTAGTTCTGAGGTGGGAACAAGTTAATTTTCATTTAAAAGACAAAATAAATACAGAAATACAGTTTAAGGTGCTAAAGGGAAAAAGGAAGACATTAGTTGTCATGGAAATAATCTCTAATCCACTGAGAATTTTAACCCTTTTAATTAAAACATTAGAAAACTTATGTGCATAATAAATGCAACAAATATTTGATTACTTAAGGGGGTCTTAATTTCTATCAAACAGCATTTCCTTAAATCTAACTAGTACAATTGCACCCTAAACATTGTTGACATAAAAAAATGCACAACCTGAAAAGTTGAGGGATACGTTTTATTTGGGGCACAATTAGGGCTTACACATGGGAGACAGCATCTCAGGTAGCCCTGAGAAACCAGTCCAAAGGGGTGAAGGAGGCGCTAGGCTATATAGGAGTTTTTGAAACAAAGGGCAGGGAGCAGGAACAAAAGAGGCCTGGGCTCACTGAAATCATTCCTTTGATATGCACCTCCCCTATCAGGGCCACTCCTGAGTTTTCACAGCCTGCAGGACTCACTGGCTCTCACCCTTGGAGGTGACTGCATTCACAGACAACTGTGATTCTTTATCCTTAACTACAGGCCGGCGGAAATACCACCCAAGGAGGAAAATGGGGAATCTCAGGCTATGAAAAAGGTGAGGGCGCGGTGCATGCAGCATACACATATTTTACAAAGTGTGTTGCTGATCTCCTGAAGGTTACTACCAGTCACAAGGAGCAGACAATCACCATGAAGGATTTTGGTGTTTTTCTAGGTATGAAGAGATGCAAGAATTGGGCACATAAAATCTTCTCCTGGAGTTCCCGTCGTGGCGCAGTGGTTAACGAATCCGACTAGGAACCATGAGGTTGCGGGTTCGATCCCTGCCCTTGCTCAGTGGGTTAAGGATCCGGCGTTGCCGTGAGCTGTGGTGTAGGTTGCAGACGCGGCTCGGATCCTGCTTTGCTGTGGCTCTGGCATAGGCCGGTGGCTACAGCTCTGATTCAACCCCTAGCCTGGGAACCTCCATATGCCGCGGGAGCGGCCCAAGAAATAGCAACAACAACAACAACAAAAAAGACAAAAAGACAAAAAAAAAAAAAAAAAAAAAAAAAATCTTCTCCTAAAAATATCTGACTGTCTAAAGACCTGTTCTTCCAGTTTTCCCAGAGCACAGAGCGTCTCACTCCCAATGTTCACCCTGAACTCAGTTCAGGAAGTGTTTCAGATCAGCAGCTACAGTAGCTCATAATTTAATCCATGTAGAGGCTGATGGCAAGTGTCAAATCTCAGTTCATAACAGTGAATCTGTGACATGTGACTAGGAATCTTTAGGAGGGAAGATGTGCCTAAAGGGAAAACAGCAAGGCGGGAACAACAACAACAAAATATGTCCAAATAACCTGTTAGTAGAGATGATAATTTATATTCATACTCTATTTTATAATTTATGAAGTATTTTCCACTTATTAAATTATGTAATCTTCACAGTTCTTTAAGGTAATATTTTATTGTCCCTACTTCACCCTTGAAGAAACCACAGCTAGAAGAAATTAAGCAAACTGTGGGTTATTAAAATAGACATATAAATAATGATTACTTCAATTGTATTACTAAGTACTGATGTTCTTACATGCAAGAAGGCCAGGAGTTCCTGTCATTCTATGAATTTTCAAAAAAGATAATTCAGTTAAATGTTCAGGGGTAATAGCCCATTAAAGAAATAGTAAACATGCAGCTGCTAATTAGATCTTCCATTGGAGTAATTGCTTCATTTTATTTCATTGGTCAATCTGTTCAGCTTCTAAAGATAAGTTCTCAAACATAGAAGTTGAATCAACTAAATTTTCAGAAAACTGGGCTACTGAGTTTTTTTTTCCTTAGGTAAAAATTTTGTTTCCTATTATATAAAATAAATAAAACATTTCTGAAAAGTATAACATATGGAACGCCATCTAAAATAGATGGTATTCAGGAGTTCCCATCGTGGCACAGTGGTTAATGGATCCGACTAGGAACCATGAGGTTGTGGGTTTGATCCCTGGCCTCACTCAGTGGGTTAAGGATCTGGCGTTGCCATGAGCTGTGGATCAGATCCTGAGTTGCTATAGCTCTGGCATAGGCTGGTGGCTACAGCTCTGATTAGACCCCTAGCCTGGGAATCTCCATATGCTACGGGTGCGGTCCTAGAAAAGACAAAAATAAATAAATAAATAAATAAAATAGGTGATATTCAGAAAGCACATAAAATGTAGTTTCTTAAGTATTAGAGAAAAATGTAAATTAAAATATCACATGTATTTAGCTCTGCTGTTCTTAATTTCAACTAAAGGTCTGGGGCTGAAGTCTGGAAAGCAATAAAACTGGCCTATAACTTAGACAATAGACAAAGATTACTTAGTGGTGAAATTTACATGATTAAATTTTAATTTTATATTTTATTCCTGTCATTTCCTTTGGAATTTTTTATCCCTTGTTCAAAATTCAAAGATTTTAACCTTTTTTTTTATTGTTTTAATAGCTTTCTTAATGTAGCATGTGCTTTTTTTTCCAATTCCTTTTCTGTGTGTATAGGCCATTATTATTTGTCTGTCATTCTGACACATTAATTTATTTGAAATTAACTAATTAACTTCTTTCACTATGTGGAATTCTCATGAACAATTCAAATAGTTGATTTTAGCTGTCATTGTAATAGACTTGAAAAAATCATAAGATGATTTAGGAACATGTGACATGTTTGCAGATGATGGTCTACCAAGTAGCCTGACCTCACACAAGTACAGATGTACAGACAACTTCTAGGAATGACCTAGAAGGACCCTGCCCTGTTTATTTTCCAAGACAACTTACAGTAAGAGTAAGACCATGCTATCTATTCCCTCAGGAAATGAGTTGATTAATAACTGAATTGGCTGAGAGCTGAGAGATTTAATCCTTTAAGGAACAATGGATGGGGATTTTACTGAATGAAACTCTATCTAAATTGCTCTTACACTTCTCCACTCTTTTAAATAGATGATGGTGACCATAATTTAACCTTTTCTGGTGGCTAGGGATGAGGAAAATAAACCTCAGTTTTTGTGATAGGATGATGGGAAACTGCTTTGGTTAAATGGTAAAATGGAAACTAGATTCAGATTCTGATCCCCTAAATGACTTTTCTGACTATGACACTTTATAGCTGCAAGGTTTGGGATTTATGGATGTGATTTAGACCCTTTTCCTGGAAAATAAGGCCAATGGCAGAGGTTTTACATAAATCATTTCGTATGTTCAGACAGCAGGCCCTCACGCATTTATAGTGTCTGCATTGTAGGTGGCTGTCTCCATTCTGAACCTGCCCCCTTCCCTGGGGGCTTCTTGGCTGTGTCACCTGGACAGTTTTGAGACCCCTGGGCAGTAGTGCTCAGGTGGATCTACAGCCCTGATGAACCCGTGCAAGGCTGACATACCTGGCTCTGCCTTTATCCATTTTCCCCAAAAACTATTTTCTTCACTGCTTGTCAACAGCCTTCTGCTTGCTCCCATCAGTCAAGATATTATCAGTTACTTCTCCAACAGTCACCCAGTGAGACTCAAAAACACTTTCTCTTATACTGAGTGCCTTCTGGGTGTAAAGGATGAGTGACATCTCTATTTCAAGACAGCAAGAAAGCACGTGTTGAGAGCTCACTCCAAAGTTTGCCATCCTTCATCATCCAGAGAAGATGATCTTCCAGACACCTAAGGGGTTTTTTTTGAAGCTTCTCTGCAATGCCAACATCAAGTGGGATACTAGGCCTGCTTAATCTAAACCTCTATGTATCAGGTTACGATAACATTCAAAGGTCTGGGAAGTGCCTGTGTGACAGATAAATGTGCTCATGGAATCCTGGTTATAATATTTCATAGCATGACTAGCCCTCTGGCTGATAGCTAAACTCCAGGACGAGAGAAAGCACAATCACAGATGCCTTTTCTGAATCCAGGCCTCCAGGCCTTAATATGTGTTAATAATGAGCTGATTCTGTGACAGTTTGATGTCCTCATCTTTTTAGTAGGGACCTACAGTTTTTCTTTAAGCATTAGTCTTCTGATTTCTAGTAGAGCAGTTGAGATCTTTACAATCTGATAGTTTCATTGAGGGACTAATTCTTTTTGATTGCCCAAGTATTCCCACTCCATCACTCAGTATTCAATCTTAGTTCAGCATTTACCAGCCCAAGACAAGCTGTCTCCATAGGAAGCAAGTAGGAATGTTGGGTGGGGATTCTGGCTTTCCAGTGATTGGGGGCAGGACTAATATAGAGTGGGCAGGAAACCCATGATGCTAACCATCCCTTAATGCTTAGGACAGGGGCCAAGCTCCAAGCAGAGGGATGACTTGAACAGTCATACCATGTAAAGAGCTGTTCCACCCAAATTATCAACAGGCCTCCCACTGAGTAACTCTGTTTAACATCACCAAGTTGGCCTCTGTCCTAAGGGCCTTGTGGTCCTTATGCATTCATGTTCATTCAGTCTTTCCTTCAACAAATAATTATTAAGCACCTACAAATGGCAGGCCCTCTGCTAAGTGCAGAGGACACAGAAGGAAAAAGAATGCAGTCCTTGTCCTTCAGAGGTACCCATGGTGGAAGAAAAACAAGACAACCAATATATTTTAATACAGCAGGATGAGTACTGAAACAGAAAGGAACACACAAGAGGACCAGGATCTCACCAAGCTCTATGAAGAGGAGATGGTGCTGGAACCAGGAGAGGCAGAGGAGTTGGGGTATAGGCTAGGACAGGGGGCAAAAGAAGAAGAGGAGGAAAGAAGGCTTTTCAAAGAGAAAGCAGCATCCAAGCAAAGCTCTGGCAACTGAAAACGTTTCACCCTGCTGAGGCACAGGGTTGGGGTGAGGAGAACGAAGGACGAAAAGTAGGCTTTGGATGAATTTAGTTTCAGATACTCTGGGTTGAGGTGCAGAGGGAAACCTTTAGATAAATACATGGCTCTAATGTTTGAGGAAAGATGTGGGGTGAAAACAGAGATTTGAGAGTTGGTAACCACATAGATTGTAAATGGAGCTGTTGAAACTAAAGAGATCTTTTAAGAAAGACAAGCTCAAGGAATTCCCGTTGTGGCTCAGTGGGTTAAGAACTTGATATAGAGTCCATGAGGATGTGGGTTCCATCCCTGGCCTTGCTCAGTGGGTTAAGGAGCCAGCATTGTTGCAAGCTATGGCATAGGTTGCAAAGGTGGCTTGGATCTGGTGTTGCCATAGGCTGGCAGCTGCAGCTCTTATTCAACCCCTAGTCTGGGAACTTCTGTATGCCTCAGGTGTGGCCCTAAAAAGAAAAAAAGAAAAAAGAAAGAAAAGAAAAAAAAAAAAAAAAAAGAAAAGACAAGAAAAACAAACTTGAAAGAAAGGGTTTTAGAGTGAAAGCAACTGAGAAAGAGAATTAAGAGTAGTTTGGAGAGATTGTGATGTCTCTTAAGCCAAGAGAAGAGGGAGTTTAAAGGAGGAGAGAGATCAGGAGGCTGATGCTGAGGAAGTATCAGCTGGATCAGCCCCAAGAGATAGCTGGGGACCTTGGAAGGACTTTGCAGTGGTGAGCTGGACATAGCAGTGAGACTACAAGTGGCTGAGTAGTGGGAGGAAGAGGATACTGCACCTTTCTCAAAAAATAACCGACTGCTGCAGAAAAGCAGATGTGACAGGGAAAAGGAGAGAGAAGGAGCAGAAGAGTAGAGGGAGGGAATAAAGATACACATGTGACAGGGAAAAGGAGAGAGAAGGAGCAGAAGAGTAGAGGGAGGGAATAAAGATGCACAGAGGCTTGTGTGTGCATTTTTTTCATTTAAAGATGAGAGACCTTTGAGAGCATTTAGGTACTCTTGGGAAGGAGCTAAATCTGATTTTTTTTTTTTAAAGAATTTTATTTTACTTTTTTTTTTTTTACACGGCCACTCTGAAAGCCTATGCAAGTACGTAGGCTAGGGGTCCAATTGGAGCTGTAGCGGCTGGCCTACACCAAAGCTACAGAAACATGAGATCTGAGCTGCATCTGTAATCTACTCCACAGCTCAGGGCAACACCAGATTCATAACCCACTGAGTGAGGCCAGGGATCCAAACCTGAATCCTCATGGATCCTAGTTGCGTTCGTTACTGCTAAGCCACGACGGGAACTCCAGGAGCTATTCAATTTTAAAGGCGGGAGCAAAACTGCTGAATGAGGTCCCTGAGAACCCAGACCTCAGAGTCCCAAGCACAGGAAGGAGGAGGGAAGGAGAGTCATGGGGGGGAGGGGTGTCTTTAAAGCTTTGCCATGAGGGAACTGAAGATCTCCTCCTGCAATAACTGGATGTTTCATGCTTTTTGTTTCAGATAATTCAAATACGACAAAATCAAAATAGTACTAGTGATGTGTGTATATGCACACCATTCATTCATTCAACAAATATTAACTGTAAGCCTATAGTGTGCCTCATGTTGTCCTAGGTGCTAGGATGTAAACAAAAGCATCTGCTCTTCTAGACTGGCAAAATTAACAAAACGGTGAGTAAATCCATCAGAGGGTGATGAGAACTATGTGGGAAAACAAATCAAGGAAGAGGGAGAGAAAGTGCTGGGCATGGCTAGTTGCGATTTTTTGTAGGGCGGTCAGGGAGGGCCTGGTGGAGATGGTGAGAGAAGATCCAAAGGAAATGGGGAGGCGAGCCATGCAAATATGCAGGAAAAGCAGCCCATGCAGTGGGAATAGCAAGTACCAAAGCCCAATGCCTCTGCTTGAGGAGCCTGATGCGGCTGGAGTTGAGGGAACAGAGCGAGAAGCAGGTGATGGGGATGGAGAAACAGGCTGAACTGTCTGAGAGTGTGGACCTTGTGAGGGCATTGACTTTCAATCTGGATGAGATGGCGCGGGGGCCAGGATCTGAGCAGAGGGGCGACTTGAACAAAGGAACCACCAATCCCTGAAGCTGCCCAGGTGAGAACTGATGGGGCAGAGACAAAGGTGGAAGCAGGAAGACCAACATAAATTGTGCAGTGATCCAGGCTGGGAGGGGTGGCGAGCAGCAGCTTGCAGTGGTGGTTGGTAATGACTAACATTTGCACAAAGTTTACCAGTGCCAGTGATTCTTCCTACGCCAGAGCCACAGCAACTCCAGATCTGAGCCACGTCTGTGAACTACACCAC
This sequence comes from Sus scrofa, assembly GCF_054392235.1. Lineage (NCBI taxonomy): Eukaryota > Metazoa > Chordata > Mammalia > Artiodactyla > Suidae > Sus > Sus scrofa. The sequence continues at coordinate 50,549,015 of NC_139387.1, read as the reverse complement.
AGCTCACAGCAACGCCGGATCCTTAACCCACTGAGAGAGGCCAGGGATCGAACTTGCAATTTCATGGTTCCTGCTTGGATTGTTTCCACTGCACCACGATGGGAACTCTGGTTTTGGAATTTAATTTATAATTATGATCACTATGAGTTAAAACTCTGGTACATTTTTAAAAGGAAATAATACTTTGTTTTGGCTTTGTTTTTGTTTTTTGTTTTTGTCTTTTTGCTATTTCTTGGGCCGCTCCTGCGGCATATGGAGGTTCCTAGGCTAGGGGTCGAATTGGAGCTGTAGCTGCCAGCCTACGCCAGAGCCGCAGCAACTCGGGACCCGAGCTGCGTCTGCAACCTACACCACAGCTCACGGCAACGCCGGATCGTTAACCCACTGAGCAAGGACAGGGACCGAACCCGCAACCTCATGGTTCCTAGTCGGATTTGTTAACCACTGCGCCACGACGGGAACTCTGGAAATAATATTTAATTTCTTCAATTTAATAAATATCCATTTACTTTGCCAGATTTATTAGCACAGTACATGTAATGAGAATATAATTTATTAACAAGAAAAGACAAATAATTTCAAGTTTTTAATTGTGATTATCAAAAGGATATTTTGGGGGTTCTATAATAAATTCCTCAAGTAGTAACACTCATTCCAGCAGAGGAACCTCTCTCTGCTTATTAAGCCCTAGTAACAAATGGCAGAGTTCCCGTCATGGCACGGTGGTTAACGAATCCGACTAGGAACCATGAGGTTGCGGGTTCAGTCCCTGCCCTTGCTCAGTGGGATAACGATCCAGCGTTGCCGTGAGCTGTGGTGTAGGTTGCAGACGCGGCTTGGATCCCGAGTTGCTGTGGCTCTGGTGTAGGCTGGTGGCTACGGCTCCAATTGGACTCCTAGCCTGGGAACCTCCACATGCCCTGGGAGCAGCCCAAGAAATAGCAAAAAGACCAAAAAAAAAAACCCCCAAACAAATGGCATTGGTGTTTTAATTCTTCCAGAAACACATGACAGCTGGTATCCAAGGCCCCCTATATCCATGACAGAACTATTTTCAATAAGCAGTGTAAAAAAATAAGATTTTGTAATATTCAATAAATTCTTATTTTTATTTTATTTTTAATTTTATTGATTATACTTTTCATTTGGAATTATAATAAAACAATCTTATTAAATGATATCACAAGATATTGAACAGTAGGGTAATTTTATAACTGAGACTAGGTTTTTTTTGTGGATTTTATTACAATGCAAATAATAGTGGTTCTTCAATATCCATTCATATGTTACTTTTTTCATATTGTTTATATGTTACTCAATGTCCATTTATCAGAGTCTAGCAGAATTTCCATACAGGAGGGATGACACCATAGAATATTAGTGGATGCAATTCTTTTTTTGTTTTTTTGTCCTTTTAGGGTTGTACCCGAGGCATATGGAAATTCCCCAGCTAGTGGTCAAATTGGAGCCTTAGCCACTGACCTGTACCACAGCCATGGGAATGCTGGATCCTTAACGTACTGAGCAAGACCAGGAATCGAACCCACATACTCAAGGATCCTAGTCAGTTTCCCTAACCACTGAGCCATGACGGGAACTCCTAGCTGACACCATTCTTATGACAAGTCTCTACCTTCTGTATTAAATGAATTTTAATCACAATTCTCTGAATCCTTCCCTTTCCCCAGTGAGGACTCCTTTTGTGCAGAAGCACATTCCTTCCTGTGTTTACCAGTAGAAAGTTAAGGGCTTCAAAATCTTTGAACACATTTTTATTTCAGTTTGTAGTTTCTGCTCAAATAGATCAGTCATTTCTTCAATCCTATGTCTGTGAGGACATAGTGACATACCTTGTTTATCGAAAACACCAGGAAGGAAAGAAATCTTCTTGGATTTATATAATTTTATCCTGAAACCAGTACTTTGGCAGAAGAAAATGGCCTTTAAGTTTAACTGAGGATCACAGCCCTTTTGTCAGGCAGGACTCCTGCACACCATCTAATAACCAAACAACAGGATCAATACAGCAAGCCTCAGACAATCGTGTGCATCAGGACCTTATAGGAAAGCAGTTGGAGAAAGGGCATCTAGGTGAACAAATATTCAAGGGAACATGGGCAATTTTCTGGTGACAGCTCTGAGAACTTCCAAACCACCAGGCAATAAATAATTTTATTTTACATTTTTAGATGCAAGGCTTTTGATGACCAACCTACATTACTCAACCAAAAATTAAGTCATGCAGGGAATTTGAATATTAGTAAAATGAGTTGGTAGTAATTTACCCCTGATTGATGTATTACCTATAATAATCTTTAGGAATTTAATTTAAACAATCTCCACTTCATCAGGTTAATAGACATTTCCCATTTCCTCTGTAAAACATATAAGTCGATATCCACAAGATAATAAATATTCTCTAGTTAGCCTGTGTACTTCTGTTTCCATTACATTAAATTGCATAAATTCTCAGAATCAGCTGAATTTATTCCCAAATCTATCCTAGTTGTACTTTTTTTTTTTTTTTTTTTTAAGGCCGCAACTGCAGCATGTGGAAATTCCCAGGCTAGGGGTTGAACTGGAACTGTAGCTACTGGCCTACACCACAGCCACAGTAACACGGGATCCAAGCCATATCTGTGACCTACACTGCAGCTTGCGGCAATGTTGGATCCTTATCTCACTAAGCAAAGACAGGGATCAAACCTGCATCCTCATGGATACTAGTTGGGTTCTTAACCCCCAGACACAATGGGAACTACTATCCTAGTGTACTTTTTGATCTAAATCATACAACTTAAAGTGTCTGTAAATTGATAAAATCAATGTATGAAAGGGAGTAGTTGCTAAATTTATGAAAACTATGTAAGTGATATGGAAAGATATTGTCATGATGAGGAAGTTGCTCAAATAATTGCTATTGAATAAGGTATTGGGGAGACAACTGTAAGGGCCTGGAAGAAAATATAATGATTTCAGATTCTCTATACAGATTGATATGCAACTTTGTTTAAGTTTTCATTCCACTTCAAAGCTATCAAGGTTGATAATCACCAATTATAATTCTGGTAGGTTTATACAAGAAAGATGAAATGTATTCTAAGCAATGGGTCTTAGAGAAAAGCCCTTGGTCTGACATTAAAATATTGATGAATGAATGCATATTTGCTGATTTTAGGTTAAAACAAGCTGTGTAAGATTATGTACATTTGTTTTATCATTATTATATTTTTTTGTCTTTTTGTCTTTTCTAGGGCCACACCCGTGGCATATGGAGGTTCCCAGGCTAGGGGTCTAATTGGAGCTACAGCTGCCGGCCTACACCACAGCCACAGCAACATGGGATACGAGCCACGTCTGCGACCTACACCACAGCTCACAGCAACGCTGAATCCTTAACCCACTGAGAGAGGCCAGGGATCAAACCCGAATCCTCATATTTCCTGGTTGGATTCGTTAACCACTGAGCCATGATGGGAACTCCTTGTTTTATGATTCCTCATTTTTAATTGACTTCTAAAATTAATCTGCCAACTTTTGGCCAAATACCCATTCACTTAGAGGGTTCCTCCTGTACTTTATTCAGGTAGGTTCACTGACTTTCTTTTGTGGTTTTATCAAAGGACTGTTTGGAAGTTTTATGTAAGAGTAGTAAACTGATTTTGGATAGTCACAGAAGGAGAAAGCACATCTTATTATGTGTATCCACTGTAATGAAATAATAGAAATATTCCTCAGGATAACTGGGATTTATTGTTACAAAATAGCTCCCAACAAGCCTCTCCTCCCTGATTCTATAGGCTTGGGTGAGGCAGGAGATAAATGGACCCTGGGCAGAGCAGCTGCATCTGGTCTCCTGCTGTCAGTTTGAGATAAGATACTAGCAGGAACATTGTGCTCCAATTGGGTAAAATACAAAGCAGCCACATTACTGTCATTCTTGTGGTGAGGGGACTTCCCAGCCCACACAAGGGCAGAGAAAATCCTCAGTCTACGGGAGGGGCCAGTGGAAGGAAGAGACGCCAGCCCCTGATATGTCCTGACAACCTCCCAGCAACCTTCATGCTGGAATCCATTGTGGCTGAGAGATGCATGCATACACCAGGGAAGACCTTGAGTCAAGACCAAACATGGGCACAAGCAAGATGATTGGCCAGAGAAAACCTGAAAGGCCACTCCTGGAATAAACAACCTGAGCCTATTGGACACAACTTATTCCATGAGCTTGCCTGTATGCTCTTCCACACATATTGTGCTTCTAATAAATTCTGTATCTGTTTCACCATTTCTGCTTTTTTTGCTGAGTTCTTTCTCTAAGGAAGACAAGGACTGAGATTTTCTTGCCTCTGAACTCATCTTGGCTCCTTCAACCTGTGGGTACTACCCTCCAGTATTAACTTCTTGGGCTGACAGAATAGGGCAAAAGCAATATGCACAACTTGACCATGGCCTTAAGAAGGCTCAGAACTTTTGCTCTCTTGCTGTCACAAGATTCCATACAGGGAAGCCCAATCCAGCATCCTCATGGACTGCAAGACATGTAAAGAGAGAGTATAGGAGACAAAAGACCAGTTTGAAGAAAGAGAGGCCAATACAGCACCCATTTGTTCCAGCATCATGGGATGAGATACCAGACATATGTGTAAGTTCATCTTGGATGCTCCAGACCCAGTCAACAGCATCAGCTGACTGCAAACACATGTGTTTTCCCAGCTGATACCACATGGAGCAGAGATACGCTGACTAACTGAGCCCGTCCTGTTTACCGAATTTTGAGCAAATAAATACTTGCTGATATTTTAGGCCACCGATTGGGGGGGGTAGTTTGTTACACAATAATAAGTAACTGTCCACAAAACTGAATGGTCACAAAAATTTGGAAGCTGATGATGGCCAATGTCCTAGTGCTTCTCCGATGTCGAGAAACATATAATCTCAAGCTTTAATGCACCAGCTAGAGTGAAAATAAGAAAGCTGCCTCACACCTAAAAAAAAAAGTTAGCACTCATGTCTGTTGAAACTTTAAGAAAGGGGTTCTGACATTTCTCTTTGATTCAGGTTTAAAATTAAATCCATAACCTTAGAAGCAGAATTTTCCAGGGGCAATTTTGCTCATACTACAGAAATAAAATATGCTATGCTAAAAAGAGAAAGGGCAGTGGTAGTTCTACACTGTTGTATTTTATTTTATTTTTTAATTTTATTGAAGTATAGTTGATTTACAATGTTGTATTAGTTTCAGGTGTACAGCAAAGTGAATAAGTCATACATATAAATAAATCCATGCTTTATTTCTACACAGGTTATTACAAACTTTTGGGTAGATTTTCTTGTTCTATATAGTAAGTTCTCATTAATCATCTATTTTTTGCAGTATAGTGTAAATGTTATTTCCCACCCTCTCAATTCATCCCTCCCCATAATGGTTTCACCTACAGTACCATAGGATTGGTTTTGAAATCTGTGTTTGTTTCTGTTTTTTTAAAAGTTTTTTTGTACCATTTATTGAAGTATAGTTGATTTACAATGTTCTGTCAATTTCTTTTCTTTTCTTTCTTTTTTTTTTTTTTTGTGTGTCTTTTTGCATTTCTAGGGCCACACCTGCGGCATATGGAGGTTCCCAGGCTAGGGCTCGAATTGGAGCTGTAGCCACCAGCCTACACCACAGCCACAGCAATGCGGGATCCGAGCCGCCTCTGTGAACTACACCACAGCTCATGGCAATGCCGGATCCTTAACCCACTGAGCAAGGGCAGGGATCGACCCTCAACCTCATGGTTCCTAGTCGGATTCGTTAACCACTGCGCCACGACGGGAACTCCTGTTCTGTCAATTTCTACCGTACAGCAAAGAGACCCAGTCATACATATATATACATTCTTTTTCTCATATTATCTTCTATCATGTTCTATCGTAAGTGATTTGATATATTTCCCTGTGCTGTACAGTAGGACTGTATAATTTTTTATTAGAGTCCACATATAAGTGATATCATGTAGGTATACACTATTTTAAAAGTAAAACAAAAAGATGAAGAAGCAGAACAGTCAGGTAATCTATGATTAATATTATGATAATTTAAAAAATGTAAGTCAGACAAAGCAGACTTATAATAAATATAACAGAGCTATAATAAATATAACCCCGATGACAAATGTAACCATTGTCTTTGGAATCAAGTGCTCATGGCAGCAGCCACAGGCTGGGAGTTTGATCCCTGGCTGGAGAACTTCCACATGCCGCGGGTGAGGTTAAAAAACAAACAAACAAAAACTGGCATCATCTAATCTGTGTCCTTTCATTTTATTTTATTTTTTTTAATTTTAATTTTTTTTTTCCTGCTATACAGCACGGGGACCATTTTTTAAAATGACATTTTCTAATAGCTAAAGTAATGGCATTCATTTTTATTTATTTATTTATTTTTAATTTTTATTATTTTTGTTTGTTTTTTAGGGCCACACTCGCGGCATATGGAGGTTCCCAGGCTAGGGGTCAAATCAGAGCTGTAGCTGCTGGCTTACACCACAGCCACAGCAACTTCAGATCCAAGCTGCATCTGCAACCTACACCATAGCTCACAGCAATGCCAAACTCTTAACCCACTGAGCAAGGCAATGGATCGAACACACAATCTCATGGTTCCTAATCGGATTTGTTTCCGCTGCTCCACACTGGGGAACTCCAGTAATGATATTTGTTACAGAATATTTGCAAAATAAGAAAATCTTAAAAAGTCAAGAATAATTTCATAACCCAGAGATAATCATTGTGAATGTTGGTAAACTACCTCCTAGTAAGGATTATGAATGTTTAATACTTTTTTTTTTTTTTTTTGGCTTCTTAGGGCCACACCTGTGGCATATGGAAGTTCCTAGGCTAGGGGCTGAATTGGAGCTGTAGCTGTCAGTCTACACCACGGCCACACGGATCTGAGCCACATCTGTGACCTACATACAGTAGAGCTCACAGCAACGCCAGATCCTTAACCCACCGAGAAAGGCCAGGGATCGAACCTGCAACCTCATGGTTCCTAGTCATATTCATTTCCACTACACGACAGGAACTCTGAATGTTTAATAGATTTTAAACACATCTTCTATTCCTCAATAGCACATCAAACTTTGCTGATTTTCCTTTTGCAATTTATATTTCTTGTAATCTTTAGGAAAGTTTTTTTTTTTTTTTGGTCTTTTTGCTATTTCTTGGGCCGCTCCCACGGCATATGGAGATTCCCAGGCTAGGGGTCCAATCGGAGCTGTAGCCACCGGCCTACACCAGAGCCACAGCAACTCGGGATCCGAGCCGCATCTGCAACCTACACCACAGCTCATGGCAATGCCGGATCCTTAACCCACTGAGCAAGGGCAGGGACTGAACCCGCAACCTCATGGTTCCTAGTCGGATTCGTTACCAACTGCACCACGACAGGAACTCCTAGGAAAGTTTTTGATGGATGCTGTCTTAAATGATTTGCCAGGATGAATGTTAAGCTAGGGATGAGCAGAGCCCTGTGTGGAGTATGATAGAAAAGGATAAATCTTGATACTTTCATGTAATTAGGACACAGTTGAGACATAAAGCATTTCCATTGCCTTTGTACACTCCTTTGTGCATTTTTACAGCCAATCTTCTTTGCTCATCCATGGCATCAGGCAAAAATTTATCAGCTTTCTATTATTATAGCTTTGCCTTTTCTAGAGTTTCAGATAAATGGAATCAGTATATGATCTTTTGTGTCTGCCTTCTTTCACTTAACCTAATGATTTTGAGATTCATCCGTATTTCTGCATGTGGCAGTGCAATGTTATTTTCATTAGTATTTGTCCATTAGATGGTTGTACAAAATAAGTTGAGGATTCCCTCCTCTTCTATTTTTCTGAAAGTCTCTGTGGAGAAATGGGATGATATCATTTATACATTTAATAGAATTCACCAGGGAAGTCCCCTGGCCCTGGAGGTTTCCTTCTGGGAAGATTTTAAGCAGTGAATTCAATTTCTGTAATAGATATAGAGCTAGTTCAATTATCCATTTAATCTTGAAGGACCATTGATACTTTGTATCTATCAACAAAATTGTTCATGTCATAAAATTTGTGAAATTTTATCATGAAAAAGTTGATAGTATAATAGTTTATACTATTCTGTTAATAGCATTTTACCATTGTAAGATCTATAGTGATGAGCCCCTCTTTCATTCTTGGTAATTTGTATTCACTCATATTTCCTTCATCAGTAGGGCTGAATGTGTTTGAATTTTAATGACCTTTTTAAAGAACTAACTTTTGGTTTATTTGCTCCCCACCCTTTTTTTGGTTCATTTTGTATTTCATAGGTATTTCATTTTGTTTTACTTTTTCCCCCTACCTGTTCTGGGTTCAATTTCCTACAGTTTGTTGAGATGGAATTTCAGATAATTAATTTTAAACTGCTTTCTGTTCTAATATAAGTAGTTAACATTATAAATTTCCCACTTAGCACAAATTGTGATATGCTGTTTATATTTCTTAATTGTTTGCTTTGAAATATTAAAAAAAATTGACACAAAAATGATTTAGAAGTGAATCATTTAATTTGAAAATATTTAGGTAATTTCAATATCTCTTTGCTATTATTATTTAATTTAATTCTGATATCATATTGCATATAATTTTAATCATTTAAAATTTCTTGAGAATCACGCTATGGCCCCAAATATGTACTTTAAGAGAATTTCTATGTGCTCTTGAAAAGAATCTGTGTTCTGTTCTTGCTGGGGAAAGTGAAGTAAAATTCCTTGAACGTGTTGTTCAAGTCTTCCCAATCACAAACTTATTTTTTGTCTACTTAATCAAATGCTAATTGATAGAGGAGAGTTAAAATCTCCAGCTAAAGTTATGGTTTGTCTAATTTCTTCTTCAGCTTTCTTTTATTAGGTGCCAACTCATGTAGAATTTTTATATCTTCTGAATTGATCCAGTTATCATTGTGAAATTTCTGTCTTTGTCCCCAGTAATATTCCTTGTTCTAAACTCTTTTGTCTGATTTTAATAAAGTAACTCTGGTTTTATTTTAATTATATTTGTACAGTAACATCTCTTTCCATTCTTTTACTTTTAACCTATCTGTATCTCTTTATTTAGTAGGTTTTATTTATTTATTTATTTTTTGTCTTTTTGCCTTTCCTAGGGCTGCTCCCGTGGCATATGGAGGTTCCCAGGCTAGGGGTCCAGTCGGAGCTGTAGCCACCGGCCTACACCAGAGCCACAACAATGTGGGATCCGAGCCGCGTCTGCAACCTACACCACAGCTCACGGCAACGCCGGATTGTTAACCCACTGAGCAAGGGCAGGGATCGAACCCGCAACCTCATGGTTCCTAGTCAGATTCGTTAACCACTGCGCCACGACGGGAACTCCCCTATTTAGTAGGTTTTAAACACATATCATATAGTGGCCTTGATTTTAAAAAAGCCCAATCTGACAATATCTGCCTTTTATACGGAAGTGTTTATGCTATTTCCCCTTAATGAGATTATCATTGTTTTCAGATTTAAACCTATTCTCTTGCTCTACTTTCTACTTATTCCTTCTGTTCTTTGTGCTTTCACTCTCTTTTATTACTTTATTTTGAAACAATTAGCCTCTTTTGAATTCTAATTCATTTCCTCTTTTGACATATTGGTTTTTTTTGTTTTTTAAAATTTTTATTAAAATATAGTTTATTTATAATGTTCCTTCAATTTCTGCTGTATAGCAAAGTGATCCAGTCACACACACACACACACATATATATACATTCTTTTTTTTTTTCATACTATCTTCCATCATGTTCTAACCCAAGAGATTGGACATAGTCCCCTGTGCTGTACAGTGGGACCCCAGTGCTTTTCCATTCGAAATGAAATTGTTTGTATACAGCAACCCCAAACTCCCTATCCATCCCACTCTCTCTCCCCTCCCCCCTAGCAAAAACCTGCTCTCCATGTCCATAATCTGTTTCTGTCTTGTAGAGAGGATCATTTGTGCCATGTTTTAGATTCCACATATTAGTGATATCATATAGTATTTGTCTTTCTCTTCCTGACTTCACTTTGTACAAGAATCTCTAACTGCATCCATGTTGAAGCGAATGGCATTATTTTGCTTTTTTTAATTGGCTGAGTAGAATTCCATTCCATATGTGTACCACATCTTCCTAACCCATTCATCTGTTGATGGGCATTTAGGTTATTTCCATGTCTTGGCTATTGTGAATAGTGCTATGATGAAAACATGGGTTTAGGTGCATTTTTCAATGAAAATTTTGTTTGGATATATGCCCAGGAGAGGGATTGCTGCATCATGGGGTAGTTCTATATTTAGTTTTATGAGGTACCTCCATACTGTGTTCCATAGTGGTTGTACCAATTTACATTCTCACCAACAGTTTTGGAGGGTATGTTTTTTTCCACACTTTCTCCAGCATTTATTTGTTGACTTGTTACTGATGGCCGTTCTGACTGGTGTGAGGTGATACCTCATTGTAGTTTTGATTTTCATTTCTCTAATAATTAGCGATATTGAACATTTTTTTCATGTGCCTGCTGGCCATCTGTCTTCTTTGGAGAAATGTCTATTTAGGTCTTCTGCCCATTTTTCAACTGGGTTGTTTGTTTTTTTGTTGTTGAGTTGTATGAGTTATTTGTATATTTTGGAAATCAGGCCTTTGTCAATTGCCTGATTACAAGGATTTTCTCCCATTCTGTGTGTTGTCTTTTCATTTTTTTTAATGGTTTCCTTTGCTGTGCAGAAGATTTTGAGATTAATTATGTCCCATTGGTTTATTTTTGTTTTTATCATCATTATTCTAGGAGGTGAATCAAACAGGATGTTGCTGTGATTTATATCAAAGAGTTCTGCCTATGTCTTCCTTTAGGAATTTTATAGTATCTGGCCTTACATTTAGGTCTTTAATCCATTTTGAGTTTATTTTGGTGTAACAAAAAGATGCATATTAATCAAACTGACAAAAATTAAATACAAAGAAAATATATTAAAAGTACAAGGTAAAAACAACCAATAACATACAAGGGACCCTCCAGAAAGATAATAGCTGATTTTTCAGCACAAACTCTGCAAGCCAAAAGGGAGTGGCAAGATATATTTAAGGTGATAAAGAAAGGAACCTAGAAACAAGAATACTCTACCCAGCAAGGCTCTCATTCAGATTTGAAGGAGAGATCAAAAGCTTTTCAGACAAACAAAAGCTAAAATAATTCAGCACCTCCAAAACAGCTCACAACTACTAAAGGAATTCTCTAGGCAGAAAAGAGAAAACCACAATTAGAAATGAGAAGATTACAAATGAAAAAGCTCACTGGTAGAGGCAAAGATAATATAAAAGTAGGAAATCATTCATTGACAAATAAGATATCAAAACTGGCAAGCGTGAGAAGAGGAGAGGACAAATGAAGAGCATTAAAAATGCATTTGAAATTAAGAGACCAGCAACCAGAAACAACTCCGTAAACATATAAATGGTTATATCAAAAGCTAATGGAAAACACAAACCAAAAAACTAATGGACACACACATAAAAAAGAAAAATTAATCCAAACATAACCATAGTGACAATCTCAAACAATTAAGAAATGGCAATAAATATATATTTATCCATAATTACATTGAATGTGGATGGATTAAATTCTCCAACTAAAAGACACAGACTGGCTGAATGGATAAAAAAACAAGATCTATACATACATGCTGTTTACAAGAGACCCACTTCAGATCTAAGGACACATACAGACTTAAAATGAGGGGATGGGAGAAAGTCTTATCTGCAAAGGGAAATCATAGAAAAGTGAGAGTAGCATACTCATATCAGACGAAATAGATTTTAAAATAAAGGTCACAAGAGAAAAAGAAGTAAACTACATAATGATCAAATGATTGATACAAAAAGAAGATATAACAATTATAAATATATATATATATGCACCCAACATAGGAGCACCACAATATATAAGGCAGAAATCAACTGCATTATATATTGGAGGACTTTAATCCCCTCACATCACCAGACAGATCGTCCAGACAGAAAATTCATAAGGAAACACAGGTCTTAAATGACACCCTAGACCAGATAAACTTAATAGATATTTATAGGATTTTCCATTCCAAAGCAGCAGAAGATACATTCTTCTCCAGGAGAATTCACATCTTGTTCTACAGATCAAGTCTTGGTGAATTAAAAAAAAAATATATGAAATTATTTCAAGCATTTTCTCTGACCACAAGTCTTTGTGGTTTTTATCCTTTCTCTTTTAGTAATTGTTCCAGAGTTTACCATATATACACATATTAATATTATTAAGTACAGATGAGGATTTACATTGCACACATTTACAAAATTCAGAGGTAAATTATATTCACCAAGTCTCTAACATGTTTAAGGTTAAATACATATCTAATCTGAAACCTTTTCGAGATGATTATCATGAAGAGTCAGTGTCATAACACAAGCAAAATGTCTGTAATCACTACATCCAGCTGTGGATTAACACAGTATTTAAATCTTTGTTTCCCCAATAAAATCAAAGCATGCTTTGTATACTGTCTCCCAGTGAAGAATATGAGGGAACTATAAAAACCATTTATTTTTAGGGAGTTCCTGTTGTGGCTCAGTGGTAATGAACCTAACTGGTAACCAATGAGGATGCAGGTTTAATCCCTGGCCTCGATCGGTGAGTTAAGGATCGGGTGTTGCCATGAATTGTGGTGTAGGCCACAGATACAGCTCGGATCCTGCATTGCTGAGGTCATGGCATAGGCCACTGGCTGCAGCTCCAACTTGACCCCTAGCCTGGGAACTTCCATATGCTGCAGGTGCAACCCTAAAAAGACAAACAAACACACCAAAAAACATTTTTTTTTATAAAGGCAAATATAAATATTTTTAAGTTTCACATTCCCAACATGGCAATATAATACCCTCTCATTTTATTTTCAGTCTAATATAATCGACAAGGTAGAATATTTAAATTGCTTTCAAATGTCTCCACATAAATCCTTCTCAAACTGTGGAAACCTAGACTATATCACATATGCGTCATTAGAAATTTTTGGAAAAAAATTGTCCTGAGAACTCACCAAAATATTTTGACAACCACCTTCTGTTTACTTCCATATATTCAACTGACTATTCCATATATTCACCTTCTTTCTTGAGATATAATTACAAAAAATTCATAGTCAACATAAAGAGCTAGAATATAATCTAAAGTTACTATATTTAATAACAGACTTGAACTTTGAGCAAAAGACTTAGAGTCCAAGAACTATACTACCTACAAGGGCATGTACGCTGTCAAGATAAACAAAAAAGCCGCTCTGTATGCTGAAAGGAGACAAGTGAAATCAACAATATCTGAAAAGCATAATGTGTATCATACACTTATTTGAGGATAGCGGAAGATTAGTTTGCTGTTCCAACTTGGCACTTTCAGGAGATTATCACAGAAGTAGCATATCTAGGCACTGGGGTAGAACTGACATCTGAGCTGAAAATCATGAAAACAGGGTGAAAATTAGGAATCTATCATTTTACCTCATTTTTTAACTCATGGCTTTGCAAACTTATATCTGAAAGAATTCACTATCTCTGTCTAAGACAAGGCTTCCAAAAGGAATGAACTATATGAGTTATTAAACACGCCTATACCCAAAAATGTGGAGAAGACCAGAGTGCTGATGTGAACAAATATGCTGACTGCATATGAACCAAATGTCGTTAGCACGTAAAAACAAGGGTTTATATGTGCCAGAAACACACTTGGAGGCTGCTCAGGGCTCTGTTGTCTCACCCAAGGATCTCTTGAATATTTCCAGGAGCCCAGCAGGGGCCAGTTATAGACCTGAGGTCACATTATATAACCAGGAAACACGTAACTCAAAATTATCAGGCCAGGAGTTCCCTGGTGGCCTAGCGGTTAAGGACTCAGTGTTGTCACTGCTATAGCTCTGGTTACAGCTATGACTCATGTTCTATTCTTGGCCCAGGAATTTTCACATGCTGGAGGTGCCACAAAAAAACAAAGCAGAACAACAAAAAAAAAACCTACTAGGCCAATCTTGCTTTCCTAATTTAGGGTGCAGTGGGCAGAAAATGTGATGACACTGGGGCTGTACTGATGCAAAGGACCCTACAGAGGGTTATAACAGACAGACAATCCTGCAGGGGGGAACCTGGCATTAGGCAGATCCTTTCTTCTTTTTTATCTATCCATTTTAACAGGGCAGGCTTTTTAATCTTGGACATTTGATGAATAGCCTCAGTTGACTGAGGTGAGCACAATAAAAAAAGGATTAAACTGTTTTTATAACATGAAAATAGCCTCCTAAGTTCATAAGTCCCTCTGAAAACTAAAAATGAGCAGTAAGTCTTCATTCTTTGCTTTCTTTACCTTCATTATTTCCTCCAGTCTAGTTCCTTCAATATTAGAACCAAATCAGTTGGCATATATGAGGATTCAAGGACCCTCTCCCATCTCCATATTTTCACTATTGTTTGCATAAATTTCAGGAATGCCATGTTTGGAAAGAAAACACATTCAAGACCCAAAGTCTGTGTAGGAGTTTTGTAAAGGTCCTCAGGCACATAATTATGGTGTTGGTTAGAGTCCAGCTTAGTTGAGGTAGTTGTCATAACACTGATCTGGACAACGGTGGGGAAGAGCATATTTCTAAGTAACGGGGGAAGAAGGGGAAAAGGTAAAAAGAAATGTATGAGCTACCACAAAATCATTAAGAGGGGGAAATTCCTGAGCTGAAATGGTTTGGTCAAATTAATTTCAAGTATTTCTGTGATCTGAGTAATGCATACATTCATTCAATATTTTTGCGGGGCCTGCCATGTATCAAGCATTGTGCTAGATGCTGGGGGCAGTCTAGTTCCTGCCCTTAAGGAGCTTCCAGGAGGGCAGGAGATCAGGGCATTAAAGATGTCTCATAAGAGGAGTTCCTGTTGTGGTGAAGTGGAAATGAATCTGACTAGGAACCATGAAGTTGCGGGTTCGATCCCTGGCCTTGCTCAGTGGGTTAAGGATCCAGTGTTGCCATGAGCCGTGGTGTAGGACGGCAGCTGTAGCTCCTATTTGACCCCTAGCCTGGGAACTTCCATACACCGTGAGTGTGCCCTAAAAAGCGGGAAAAAAAAAAAATGTCTCATAAGAGTGGTGATCAGAGATACATGTGAGCAGAGAGGAACATCTAACTAGATGTGCGGACAAGGGAAATCTTTCAGGAGGAAGTGACAGCTAAGCTGAAACCTGAAGATTAGCCTATGGATAAGAACAATCATCCCCTAAGCAGGGAACCCAGAGAGAGAGGAGTGTGGGTCTTTTGAGAGACTGAGAGAAATTCCAGCCGGCTGGCTTGTAGAGGGGAGTCTGGAATTGGAGCCATCTTGAAGGAGCCTTGTGGTCACATTAGGGATTTTGGACTTTATTTTAGGAGCAGTGGAAAGACACTGGGAGGAGTTAAATAAATGAATGAGACTAATCATATAGCATTTTAGAAAGATAGCTCTGAGTGCAGAGTTGAAATGGATCAGAAGGAGGAAAGACTGGAAGTCACAGCAGGGTTCCTTTCTGTTACTTAGGAAATAGAGCATGTCCAGAACAACAAGAGTGCTGCTGTAAAGAATTATGGCAACCATAGCGCTTAAAACAACATGAATGTATGATCTAACACTGCTGGAGGTCTCAAGTTCAAAATGGGTCCCATTGGACTGTCATCAAGTAGTCAGCAGAACGATATTCCCTCCTGGAGCCTCAAGGAAGGAATCTGCTTCCTTGCCTTTTCCAGCTTCTAGAGGCTGATGCATTTCTTGTGCATGGCCCCCTTCCTCCATCTGCAAGGACAGCAATGGCTAGTCAACTATTTCTAACAATGTCATTTCTGGTTCTGAATCTTTTCTTCTTCCCATTTTTTTCTCTTTCTCTCTCTCTCTCTCTCTCTCTCTCTTTTTTTTTTTTTTTTTTTTTTTTTTTTGCATTTTAGGGCCATACATGTGGCATATGGAATTTTCCAGGCTAGGGGTCAAATTGGAGCTGCAGCTGCCAGCCTACACCACAGCCACAGCAATGCCATATCCAAGCTGTGTCTGTGACCTACACCACAGCACACAGCAACAGTGGATTCTTAACCCACTGAGTGAGGCTGGGGGAACCCACTTCCTCATGGGCACTATGTTAAGTTCTTAACCTGTGAACTCACAACAGGAACTCTCTTTCCTCTTCCGATTTAAGGGTCGTTGTGATTATATTGGACTTACCTGGATAATCCAGGTGAATTTCTTTAAGGTCAGCTGATTAGCAAACTTAATTCCATCTTTAGTTTAATCTCCCATTGCCATGCAACATAACATGTTCAAAGATTGGGGATCAGGATGTCAACATCTTTGGGTGACTGCTATCCTGCCTCCTACGGTAGGTATTGGGAGAAGTGAAAAGTTTCAGGAGATATACAAGAAGCTGAAGTAACAACACTTGGTGACAAATGATTCCTCAGAGATCAACTGTGTATGCTCAGTCAATTCAGTTTGTTTCTCTCTTCCTTGCTTCATTCATTTATAGCTTTGCATTATTTGGGGGAAAAAAAACCAAAGTGGCTGAAAAAAATCGATCATGACAAATAGGGGAATACAGAAAAAGACATCTGAACTGACGTGGCTCAAGGAAAACTCTGAGTAAATGGCCAAAATTTACCTTTAGAAATAGTTCTGAGATCCTCAACAGATGAGAGATTTCTGTGGTTTATTCCTAGCCATGACAATTTTTTTTTTCTTACAGCTGCACCCACGGCATATGGAAGTTCCCAGGCCAGGGGTCGAATTGACGCTGCAGCTGCCAGTCTATGCAACAGCCATGGCAACACAGGATCCAAGCCACATCTGCTGCCTAGATCTCAGCTTACTGCAATGCCAGATCCTTAATCCACTGAGCAAAGCGAGGGATCAAACCTGCATCCTTTCAGATGCTAAGGATATTAGTTGTATTCTTAACCTGCTGAGCCACAATGGGAAGTCCAGCAGCCATGATGATTTTACTCTGGAAGATTTTCAGGGAAGCATTACCATTCATCTTTGATAACTTTGCAGAAAAAGCTCAGTATTTTACAGTGTTTTACCCATAAAACATTTAGTGTTAGACAATGCAAATTCCTGGTGATATTACCAAGACAAATTAGCACACATTTCCCCACACTATAATGTTTCTGAAATCAGGATGGATGTGGGCATTTAATGTAGTTATTTTTTTTCCCTCAAAAGATATTTTCAGCTGATGATATCTTATAATCAAGGAAACATTGTCATTTGTGAAATGTCCTTCTGAAAGTTGTCCTGCTATACTGAGTTATTGGTTATATAAAGTTTTCTGCCAAACCGAATATAATTATTTTAGAGTAATTGATCTAAAGGTAGTTATAACAGGCTAAATAAGAGCCCACAAAGATATCAGTCCCCATTCCATAGAAGCTGTAAATATTACTTCTTGTGGCAAAATCTTTGCAGATATAATTAAGTTAAGGGTCTCCAGGCAAGGAGACTATCTTAGATAACCAAGATTGGGGGTGGGGGGGGCAATGGCTTAAACGCAAACCAGGTAGTCTTATAAGTGGGAGGTTTGATTTGGTTTTGTTTTTTCATGGCTGCACCTGTGGCATGTGGAAGCCCCCAGGCTAGGGGTCAAGTTGGAGCTGCAGCTGGGGCCTATACCACAGCCAGATCTCCACCACATCTCTGATCTACACTGCAGCTCTAGGCAATGCCAGATCCTTAACTCACTGTGTGAGGCCAGGGATTGGACCGACAGTCTCACAGAAAATATGTTGGTTTCTTAACCCACTGAGCCGCAAGAGGAACTCCATAAGAGGGAGATTTGACATACACAGAGGAGAATGTGAAGATAGAGCAGAGAGAGATTAGAAGATGCTGATCTTGAATACTGAAGTGAGGAAGCAACTAGCCAAGGAATGCCAGCCGTCACCAGGAGGTGAAAGCGGCAAGAAACAGATTTTTCCTTTCTGACTCTAGAGGGAGTGCAGCCCTGCTGACACCTTCATTTAGCCCAGGGATACTGATTTCAAATTTCTAGTCTAGAGAACTATGAAAGAATAAATTTCTGTTGTTTTCAGTCGCCAAGTTTGGGGTAACTTTTTATAGCAGCCACAAGAAACTAATAAAACCTTTTTTTTCTGACAGGAATCATGGAGCAGGACCAGATGTTTGATGAGGACCATCCTATCTGTATCTTGTGACAATCAAACAATTCCCTGGGACCTAGGAAAACGTTTTACTGTTCAATCCCAATTAAACAAACTATACTTTTGTTCTTGAATGCTTCAGTGATCATAGTGAATTTTGCGATTGTGTCTCTAGAAAATATCCCACTGCTCCCCAAGATGTAATCAATCTAATATAATCTGGGTAGGAAAATAGACTCCCCACACAAACTCTCAGGTAAGCTCTGCTTTACTTATCCAGGTTGAAAATGCTTTTTTTTTTTTTTTTTTTTTTTTTTGTCTTTTTACAGATGCACCTGCAACATATGGCTCGGGACAGCGACTGAATCAGAGATACAGCTGTAGGCCTACATCACAGCCATGGCAACGCTGGATCTGAGCTGCATCTGGGACCTATAACACAGCTTACAGCAATGCTGTATCCTTAAACCACTGATCGAGGGCAGAGATCAAACCCACATCCTCAAAAAGACAATGTCGGGTTCTCAACCCACTGAGGCACAATGGGAACTCCAAAAACTTATTTCCTTAGCTACAGTGGTGGTCCACGTAAGGGCAGACTATGTTAATAAGCAAATGCTATTCCCTTTGCCAAAGATGTTAGCATAGACCCAAATCAGACCAAACATATGAGATGTTTGAGAAAGATGATTCTTCATCCTGAGAGAGAAGCTATAAGGCAACTAACTTCCTAGTGGATACAAACAAGGAAGATGTTAACAACATGGTAGGCAGAAGGGAGAGGTGTAAAAATATGGCTTCTGGATGAGAATGATGGTATATCACATTCTTTATTGAGCATATATTAAGTGCTAAAAGTTGTTTATGTACTTTATAGGATTAATTTATTTAATGCCCACAACAGTCTTGTGAGGTATGTTGCCAACCTTGAATCCTGTTCCATAAACTCAACAAACTCCCTCTATTATTTCTGTTTGAGTTTTTTGCTACCCACAATCCCAACCATTCACCCTGACACAGCTAGGTAGCTTTATCAGGGATGGCCATGGAGAGGTAGAACACCACCTAAAACCACTAAACACTAAAATCACGCACTTTGACATAAGCAGAAAACTCGTGCCTGATTTTCCACAGTATAAGCCTGACAGTCCCCGACTCTGAATCAGCCCAACATTCTACTTTCTCCGCTGTTTGCAGACGCTGTTGGTAAAAACTATAATTGATTAGCATTATTCCCATACCCTGTGGTTTCCTATTTTATTTTATTTTTGCTTTTTAGGGCCATACATGTGGCATATGGAAGTTCCCAGCCTAGGATTTGAATCGGAATTGCAGCTGCTTGCCTACAGCACAACTCATGGCAACGCTGGATCCTTAACCCACTGAGTGAGGCCAGGGATAGGACACATGTCCTCATGGATCCCAGTCACGTTTGTTACCACCAAGCCATGACAGGAACTCCCCCAATTTCATTTTAGACGTCAGTGCTGCTCATATATTTCTTCATTTTCTAATAGCTATCTTTTGAATTTTCCAATGCAATAATCTGAATGTATATTGCATTCCTTTAGGCCCTAATCCAGCTCATTTTCCTGCTCTCAGCAGGAGATCTTGCTTACCATGTTACTGAGATGTGGAACTTTACCTGTGAACTTCCTCAACTGTTCCACCCAAACTCCTTTCTCGCTCAGTCAAAGATTACACCCAGATTCAGCTGCACCGAACCCTCTAGCTCTATATTAGTTCCCATAGTTATCCACAAGCCCAACCTCCAGACATTGTGCTAAGACTCTGCATTCACAATAGAAAACTGAATTCATTAATACCTTCTTTCCGTCATCAAAATCTTGCTTTTCTCCTTGGATTCCACATCATTGTTGTAATTAGAACATAAAGAAAAATGGAGGGAGCAGATGAATGTAGGAAACAAAGTGTTGACATAGCTAAGTGAGAATTTTTTTTTTTGCCTTGAAAGCAAAGATATGGGATTTATATTGATTTCTCTCGGGCATTAGGGAGGTGGAGCTAGATGTAAGAGTCATGTCAGTTCAACTCATTTACATCTCACATGATGGGAAACTATTACAGGTGGACTTAGAGGTCTATAATCTTGTACTTGCATAGAAACACTCCTGAGCACAATACAGGAAAACCATTTCAGCTGTGCTGAGTTAAGCAAATAATAGTAAGTTGGCAACAGCTTTTTTTTAATTAATTTTTTTCATGCTGCTGAACTATTTCATTTATTTATTAATTATTAATTTTAATGTTCTGTCAATTTCTGCTGTATAGCAAAGTAACCCAGTCATATATATTCTTTTTCTCACATTATCCTCCATCATGTTCCATCGCAAATGATTAGATATAGTTTCCTGTGCTATACAGCAGGATCTCATTGTCCATCTGCTCCAAATGCAGGAATTTTCATCTATAAACCCCAGACTCTCAATCCATCCCACCCCCTTCCCCTCCCCCCGACAAACACAAGTCTGTCCTACATGCCCATGATCTTTTCTGTTTTGTAAATAGATCATTTTTGCCATATTCTATTTTTTAAATTTTTATCTTTTGGTCTTTTTGTCTTTTAGGGCCACAGCCATGGCATATGGAGGTTCCCAGGCTAGGGGTCCAATCAAAACTGTATCCACTGGCCTACACCAGAGCCACTGCAATGCTGGGTCTGAGCTGCGTCTGCAACCTACACCACAGCTCACGGCAACCCCGGATCCTTAACCCATTCACCGAGGCCAAGGATCAAACACACGTCCTTATGGATGATAGCCGGGTTTGGTAACCACTGAGCCACAATAGGAACTCCTATTTTTGCCATATTTTAGGATCCACATATAAGTGATATCATATGGTGTCTGGCTTTCTCTTTCTGACTTACTCCACTTAATATGAGAGTCTCTAGTTCCATCCATGTTGCTGCAGATGGCATTATTTTGTTCTTTTTATGGCCGAGTAATATTCCATTGCATATTTGTACCACATCTTCCTAATCCATTCATCTGTTGATGGGCATTTAAGTTGTTTCCATGTCTTGGCTATTATGAACAGGGCTGCGATGAACATACGGGTGTATGTGTCTTTTTAAAATGAAAGTTTTGTCCAAATATATGTCCTGGAGTGGGACAGTATGGCGATTCCTCAAAAATTAAGAACAGAAAGACTGTACAGCACAGTAGTTCTACTCCTGATTTTTATCCAAGAAAATGAAAAAACTAATTCATAAAGATACATGAACCTGTATGTTCATTGCAACATTATTTATGAGAGCCAAAATATGGGAGCAACCTAAGGGTCCATTAATATATTTATGGATAAAGAAGATTATACAATATACATATATAGATATACATTATATCTATATTTGCAGATATGCAGAATATATATCTATATAAAGGAATATTAGCCAGCCATGCAAAAGAATGAAATATTCCCATTTGCAATAAAGTGAATGGTCCTAGAGGATATTATGCTAAATAAAAGAAGTCAGACAAAGACAAATACTATATGATTTCAGTTGTATGTGGAATCTAAAAAATAAAACAAATGAACAAAGTAACTAAAAAGAAATAGAGTCATAGATGCAGAGAACAAATGGACGGCTGCCAGAGGAGAGGAGATATGGGAGAGGAGAAAAAGAGGTGTGGGGGATAAAAAGGTACAAACTTCTAGTAGCAAAATAAATGAGTCATGGTTATAAAATATACAGTGTGGGGTTTATGATGAATAAATTTGTAATGTCTTTGTATGGTGATAGATGGTAACTAGATTTATCATGGTGGTCATTTTGAAATGTGTAGAAATATGAAATCGTATGCTGTGTAACAGGAACTTACATAGTGTTGTAAGTAAATGATACTGCCAAAATTAGGAAACATATAGAAAAAGATCAGATTTGCGGTTACCAGGGACAGGGGAAGCAAGGAGAGGGAATTGGGTGAAAGCAGTCAAATGGTACAAGCTTCCAGTTTTTAAGATAAGTAAGTACTAGGAATGTTATGTAATATAAGCAACATAATAAATATAATTAACCATGCTATATATCAGTTATTAGAGAGTAAATTCTGAGTTCTTCTTGCAAGAAAACTTTTTTTATTTCTTTAATTTTATATCTATCAGAGATGATGGATATTCACTGAACTTATTGCAATAATCATTTCATGATGTATATAAATCAAATCATTATGCTGTACCTCTAAAACTTATATAGTTCTATATTTCAATTATTTCAATGAAACTGGAAGAAAAAAAGAAAGTGCACATGTCCTGCAACTGCCCCATTGTGATCCCTTTACATCAGTAGTGAAATGACCCGGGACGTGAATGCCAGACAGTCAGAGCTGTGAATTGGCTCATTTCTGCTGTGGACCAGGAGTGCACTGGGCTGAGACAACATGAAAAGGACACAGAGATGACTACTTTTGAAAGAGATGTAAAATACCTGAATGGAGTAGTGGATATTTCAGTATCACTAAAATCCTCAGAACATTAGAATCTGCCATCCATATAGATACAGAGGTATTAAATTTAATACCTTCATATTCCTAAACTGGCCAATGTAAAAATGGCTCTGCACACTTGTATGGACATAACCTTTCAAACCACAGCACAGATTGTATTGTTTGTAGACTGTTGATAAGTTTAACCGGAAAGGTAGAATATTGCTTCTTTTTATTATGACTTCCCATATGCCAGGCGCTGCACCAAGCACTGGCATAAATGTGGGTATGATTATCTCTTGAGTTGCAGGTAAGGAAAAGGAGGTTTGTCTCAGAGTGGTTTAATGACTCATTCAAGTTCACTATCAAGAAAATGACAGACCTGGATTTGAACCTCAATTTGATGAACTTCGAATCCCATGCACTTATCTATTAGGAAGAGCATAATGCTCTGTCATCAGGAGCAGCAAGTACGGCCACCCAAATGTCACCAGAGTTTGCTGCTAACAGAAGAGGGATCTGAAGCTCTCCCCAGGTGAAGGAACCCATCTTCTCCAGGCCTTCCTCAAGTGCTGTGGAACCACTTATTTCCTGTAGAATGTTTCATCAGGAAGGATACCAAGAGGTAGGAACAAAAACAGGAGGCTGCAGATTTTTCCCCTCTGCTCCTCCATGCTGAGGCCATTAGCCTAGGGACTCTGATCTCTTGAAGGCAATGCAAAGGAGGTCTGTTAGTTATTGGGAACTGCTTCAGCTTCAAGGACTCTGTTGGTCTTTTCCTGTGGGCCAAGCCCTAGAATTTGTACTTCCCAGGACATCTTCCTCCACATCCCCCACCGTCTTCAGGTCCCAGGATCACCTCCATGAAGCTGTTCCCTTTCCTCCTTGCTTCCTGTCCTTATCACCATCAGAGTCCTTACACACTACAGCTGACTCTCTTGTTTGTCATCTCTCTCCTCCATGGACTGGAAGCTCCTTGGGGCCATGAATTCCATCTTCCTTACTCTCCTGTCTCTCACACCTGGCAGAGTGCCTGACACTCAGTAGGAGCTCTAGTAATAATCTTCACTTAATGAATGAAGGATACTTTTGTATGACTTATCAGCTATTAAGGATCTGAGAAAATGAGGATTGGAACTGGTAAGACTTGCTGTAAGGGGTAGGGTGAGGATGGTGGTGAGTGAAGATTTAGGATGCAGGTTACAATTAAGGATCAAGGATCAAGGAGATGAATTTGGCTGGGTTGGGGTAAAGGGGGACTGGCTCACTGCTGTGAATGAGGTATTCTCCAGCCCTGTAGGATACCAGGAACCTGCTGTGATGGATGGGAGGCAGCATGGGAAAGAGTAAAGGCTAGAAAGGGAGAATAAAATACTAGCAAAAATTAATCAGTTCTCAGAGTTTCCTTAGACTAATCTTGGGGTCCTTTCTTGGGTATTAGAAAGTGATGAGAAAAGAGGAGTTTTCATTTTTTTTTTAAATCAGAGATGCTCATTTAGCCTAGCTTTGTTATTTGAGAGACTTGTGCATTTCATATATTTTATTTAACTCAATAATTAATGAAGGCACTAGTATATCTCAAAGGAGAATTCCATGTGAATTCAAATTGGGGATGATGAAATATATTTGCTAATAGAGGCAAAACTATCTGGTACTATGTAGGTAAAAAAACACAATATTTTGAGGTTATCTTTTCTATACCTTAGAAATCAATTATATCTTCACAAGGCAATTTTTTTGGCACATTCATATGACAAAGATCTTTGAATCACTACAAATTTTCTGCAACTTCTATCCATGCAATGCTGTAAAACAGTGTAATCAATGCAAAGACTATCAAAATTGTCCACAGCTGTAGACTTTGATGATCCCTGGAATGTCCACTGGACAAGATACTCGTGCTCCTGCACTGAAAGGATATCAGGGAAACATTATTTGCCCGATTCTAAGATTTGGATAATTTTCCTGACAAAATGAATTGAAATGAAAATGACTGAGTATGTCATTGATTTAATAAGACTGTAGTTCTTAGACCTTTATAATAGGCTAAGGACAGTAGCACCTTATATGTACCATACATATTCTAAGTACTTTCAATGTATTATCTGTTTCCTTTAATCTTTATAACCCTGAGAACTATGTACCACCATTCCCAAATTGCTGATTGAAAACTGAGCACAGAGAAGTGGGGTTATTTGACTGAGTATGTAGCAGAATTGGAAGCCCAGCCCAAAGAGTTTGGTTCTGTAATCTGTTCCCTGGGCTAGACTGAGGTGGTGACACAAAAGTAAATAATTTTGAGATGTAGTTATGAGGAAACAGCTGGAATTGAAGTTTAATAGAAGGAAGAGAGTGGGTGGGTAATGGGTGAAGAGGGTAGCCAGAAGGGAAGTATAAGTGACAAAATAGAGGAAAGAATTGAGGATGTTTTAATCTACATTTATCTGGTATTTTGAAGATTGGAGGAGTTCCCACTGTGGCACATCTGGTTAAGAACCCAGTATTATCTCTGTAGTGATTCAGGTCGCTGCTGAGGCACAGGTTGAATCCCCATACACCACAGTGGGCTAATGATCCACTGTTGTTTCAGCTGTGGCGTAGGTTACAGCTGCAGCTGGAATTCAATTCCTGGCCCAGGAAGTGCTGCAGGTGTGGCCAAAAAAAAAAAAAAAAAAAAAAAATTTGGGAGAGAGGTCTGTCAAATCATATTGTTATGTAATGGTGTTATTTTATTGCAAACAAATGTAGGGCAGTATAAACTATAATTGTCCCTCGATGGAGACTACACTGATCACTGTTTCCAGAAGATAACACTGTTCTTGTTAATAGAAATTATTGGGCATAGATTAGTTTGGAAAGTGCCTTCCTCTCCTTGCCAAAAAGGGGTGAAGTTTAATAAGACTGAAGAGACCTTGTATCTGCCTCTCCCAAAAATGCATTAGTGGGGTTTCTTTTGTGCAAAAAATGTCATTTGAAAAAGCTGAGACTTAACAAAAATTTGTGTTTTTTCCAACACAAAGGCTTATGCTAGGATATTCTACAAGTTTGCTTCTAGTACAGAACCATCTTAGATGCAAAGGCAGTGAGATACCTTTAGGTTATTGGCATCATCTGTGGAAGGTTTGAGCACCAACTCTTATCCTTGAAATAGATTGCTACCTGACAAAGCTCCAGCCCTCCAGGGAATGCTGCTGTTGGACTGTGAGTACCTTTATTGAGGCAGAACCTCCTTCAAGTTTCTTTAAAATGTGCTAACATTGAAGTTCCCATCATGGCTCAGTTGTAACAAACCCATCTAGTATCCACGAGGATGTAGGTTTGATCCCTGGCCTTGCTCAGTGGGTTGGGGATCCTGTGTTGCTGTGGCTGCGGCTGTGAGGTAAGCCAGCAAATGCAGCTCTGATTCAACCTCTAGACTGTGAATTTCCATACACAGCATATGTGGCCCTAAAAACCAAAAGAAAAAAAAAAGTGCTAACATTTAAAAATGAAAGAAAAAATTAAGTGGAGGCTAAGAGGAAGTTGAAGTGCTGAATGTCAGTGCATTGTGTTTACCAAAACCTTGCTTAGTGTATAGTCTGAGGGAGAGAGGCCATTGGAATCTGTGAGAACCGTGCTGAGTGGGTCTGATAGTAACTGAACAGAATATGCAGCAAAGGGCTGGGTGAGAGACCACTTATTGGATTATCTGCTCACTTCAGCCACTATTACAATGCTTCCCCACCTCCTTCCCAAAGACTCCATCCATAAAATATCTGCAGTTACTAAATGCCTCTTGTAGGAAACCAAGTTGGCATCTGACAATGCGGGGGTAAGGGAAGGAGCTGGTTTTAACACTTTTCAGAGAAATGACTACATGCCACCCCTGGCAGAAGACAACAGTGATGATGACAACGATAATTGTTGGTGACTGGCGTTTATTGAGTTCTTACTACCTGTCAATACATTTTAACTCCCCACATTTGTGGGGTCCAGGGAAATAGTACAAATAGTGGTTATAAGTCATATGTTTGCAAATTTAAAAATTAATAATCAAGCTACACACTTAAATAAAATATATCTATTCTCCTATTTGACAAATATTTCTCCATAACAACCTGGGAGGTCGTAAAGCTCAGACTCCCTGACATTCTGCGTAGGAATGTGGAAGCTCCAGGAAAGGCAGCCCCAGCTCAACCATTTCTCCTCCCACTCACTCTGTGGGATACATGGATGTCCCACACCTCAAGGCCAAGCTCTCCCCCAGTCTTACTAACTGCCACTCTTCAACCCCAACAGGAGGGCAGATGCTCACACCAGCAAGTGTCAGCCTTCAGGAGAACAGATGCAGAAAAGAAGGCTACAAAGGCCCTGCAAGGGGATCTGAGGACAGTTGGAGAGGGATCTGGAGTTCCTGGTGCTCAAATTTGTTCTAGAAGGGATAGTATGGACTGGGAGATGAGGAGGAAGGAGAGACCACTTCCTTGCCAACGTTCAACCCTTTCCAGATTCCTCTCTTTGTAGGAAAGAATGCTGCTATAGGAGGACCAGTGTGGAGTCCCTGATATAAGGCTCAGGATGGGAACCTCCTGCCTGGGTCTCAGGTATACTGGCTTTAAATGCATTATCTAATTTAGAATTTTACTGCTCCTAGAACTCATGAGGTTATATTATCTGCTTACAGATGAGGAAACCAAGACTTAGACAGTTTCATAACTTTCCTCCTAGTAATGTAATAGAGCAGGACCCTAGGGGGCCTCCTCAGAATAGACCCCACCCATGCCCTCTGCCTGCCTTTTGTCTGTAGAAAAACTTTAGTCAAAGAATCAATTTAATCAGAGAAGTGAGAAAATGCATAAAGAAAGGAAAGTAGTCAAGCAAGACAAAATAATAGTAGTTTAGCTATTCAACAAAAGTCAAGGACTATAGGCAATACACTTTAAAAAATTATTTATATTTAAAATTTTATTTATTATTTTCTAAAATTATAGTCGATTTACAACATTGTGCCAATTTCTGCTGTATAGCAGTGACCCAGGCATACATATATATACATTCTATATCTCATATTACCCCCCAACACATTCTATCCCAAGAGACTGGATATAGTTCCCTGTGCCATAGTGTAGGACCTCATTACTTACCTGTTTTAAATGTAATAGTTTGCATGTACTAACCCCAAACTCCCAGTCCATCCTACTCCCTCTCCCCTCCACCTTGGAATACATGTCTATTCTTTATATCTGTGAGTCTGTTTCTATTTTGTGGATAGATTCATTTGTGCCATATTTTATTCTTTTTAAGTTTTATTGGAGCTCCCGTCGTGGCGCAGTGGTTAACGAATCCGACTAGGAACCATGAGGTTGCGGGTTCGGTCCCTGCCCTTGCTCAGTGGGTTAACGATCCGGCGTTGCCGTGAGCTGTGGTGTAGGTTGCAGACGCAGCTCAGATCCAGCGTTGCTGTCGCTCCGGTGTAGGCCGGTGGCTACAGCTCCGATTCAACCCCTAGCCTGGGAACCTCCATATGCTGTGGGAGCGGCCCAAGAAATAGCAAAAAAAAGACAAAAAAAAAAAAAGTTTTATTGAAGTATAGTTGACTTACAACGTTGTGATAATTTCTGTTATACAACCAAGTGATTCAGTCATATATATATACATATCCATTCTCTTTCAGATTCTTTTCTCACATAGATTATCAGAATATTGGGTAGAGTTCCCAGGGATATACAGCATATCCCCAATGGCCAGTCTTTCTAAATATACCTCAGTGTGCACATGCCAATCCAAAACCCACAGTCCATCCCTCCCACCATCCCACCTGTCCCATTTGGTACAATAAGTTTTTCAAAGTCTGTGAGTCTGTTTCCATTCTGCAAATAAGTTCATTTGTATCCTTTTTTTTTTTTTTTTAAGATTCCACATATAAGTGATAAGTAGGTATAGAGGGAACCTACTTCAACATAATAAAGGCCATATATGGCAAAACCACAGCTAACATCATCCTCAATGGTGAAAAGCTGAAAGAATTCCCTCTAAGATCAGGAACAAGGCAAGGATGTCTGCTCTCTTCACCTTATTCAGCAGTTTTGGAAGTCCTAGCCATGGCAATCAGAGAAGAAAAAGAAATAAAAGGAATCCAAACTGGAAAGGAGAAGTAAAATTATCATTGTTTGCAGATGACATGATACTATACATAGAAAAATCATAAAGATGCTACCAGAAAACTGTTAAGCTCATCAATGAATTTAAAGTTGCAGGATACAAAATTAATACATGGAATACAATTGCACTTCTATATACTAACAATAAAGGATCAGAAGGAGAAATTGTGGGAATCATCCCATTTACCATCACATTTAAAGAATAAAATACCTAGGAATAAACCTACCTAAAGAGACAAAAGGCCTGTACTCTCAAAATTATAAGATGCTTATGAAATAAATCAAAGATGATACAAACAGATTGAAAGATATATCATGCTCTTGGATTGGAAAAATCAATATTGTCAAAATGACTATATTATCCAAGGCAATCTACAGATTTAATGCAATCCTTAACAAATTACCAATGGCATTTTTCACAGAACTAGATCAGAAAAATTTTAAAGCCAAAGCAATCCTGAGAAAGAAAAACAGAGCTGGAGGAATTAGGCTGCCTGACTTTAGACTATACTACAACTACAATTATCAAAACAGTATGGTACTGGCACAAAAACATACATACGAATTAATGGAACAGGATAGAAAGCCCAGAAATAAACCCAAGCACCTATCATCATTTGTGCCATATTTTAGATTCCACACATAAGTGATATCATATGGTGTTTGTCTTTCTCTTTTTGACTTCCTTCACTGAGTATGAGACTCTGTAGTTTCATCCATGTTGCTGCAAATGGCATTATTTTGTTCTTTTTTATGGCTGAGTGGTATTCCGTTGTATACATGTGCCACATCTTCTTAATCCATTCATCTGTGAGTGGACCCTTGGCTTGTTTCTATGTCTTGGTTATTGCGAATAGTGAACATAGGGATAACACTCTGAGCCATGTCTTTTGAGCTATTTTGCAGATACCGAAACCTCCACCACGTGGAAGAAGTGAACTGTATGCTGTCTGCAAGCACATAGACCCCAGACCAGTTGGAACCAGAAAGTTGATAATGCTGACTCCCAATTACCTCACCACCAACCAGTCAGAAGAAGGTTCATGATCTGATCATGCCTTGTTCCTTGAACACTATAAGAATCCTCACTACCCCCTCCAGGGTTGGACACAGTTTTGAGGGCACTAACCTGCCATGGCCCCCTTTCCTGGCAAAGCAATAAAGCTATTATTTTCTATTTTACTTAAAACTCCATCTCCACATTTCCATTCTGCACTGATGAACAGAGGTCAAGTTTTAGCAACAATAAGAGGATGAAATCAGGACAGTCTTGCCTCCAGAGCCTGCCCCAACACAATAACCCAAAAACATCTATATAAAATAAAACTGAGATAAATTTTTCAAAACCACTGAAATGAGATATGGTTTGAAGAACACATAATTCATCAAAAATAATCACTATTCAGGTTTGAAAATATCTTGACAGGTGTCACATTGCTTAAAATCCTAATATAAATATTATGCAGATTAAGATGCTTCTCCAATAGGAAAGATGTTGCAATGTCCAAGGTATTGAGAGGACTCTCCACCTCAAGGAACAGGGCAAGGCCACTTTTTAAAAATGGAAATTCCAGTCAATAAGAAATAATATGCTTTTTCTGGCCCCTTAGGAGATGAAACCAGAGTTCAGCTGGTCTTGATTGTGAGGAAAACTCTGGGCTCTGGCCAGAGATCTTTCTCCAGAGCACAAAGGAGCCAGTGCAAGCCACTGACACACTAGAACCATAAGATAAACTCTGGTTGCAAATGTTTTGTTTTGCCCCGTGAAATTTGCATTTAAAATGCATTTTCAAAGAACGTTGAGAAAACAGCATTGCAATCTCAGGAAATGGAGCTCGTTCCTGACACATAAAAGCGATCATTGCTTTGTAGGCTAATGGTACCTCCAATTTTGAAAATGATTTTTATTGATAGGTCATTCAGAATGTAGCACCTAGAACAAGTAAAAACACTGTGCTTCTCTCACTTATATTTTTATGGTGCATGGCCAATGGGGATTTAGTACAAGAAAATTAGTAATATTTGACTGTTAGAATAAACCAAATTTTCTAGCTAAGCTTTAAAACTTGTCATTTCAGAGTTTTGTAAGCACTTCATTTCTGTATAAATTGCAACATGCACTTTCATTAATCACTCCCAAAAGCTTTTAAGTGATAAAAGAACAATACTTTCCGTTTTAATTTACACAAACAACTTTCTAATTTGGGGTCCTTTTATGGTTTTTGTGATTTTGCTGTGGCTTCACTTTTTTAATTTAATTGTATGTGCCAAGAGATCCTCCTTTCTACCTCAGAGTACTGAAATTTTACCTTTTTGAATGTTAATACATTCACAATCTGCTGAGAGTACTTACCAATAACATTAATGATATGCGACAGATACAGCTTTAACATCTTATTATTTAAAAAACATCACAGGAACTTTTCCAGATTAAAGAACACTAAAGAGACTGTAAAAATACTTGATGCAATACTTGATGCTATCCTGGGTCCTGAGAAAATAGAGAAAATGCTATAAAGGACATTATTGGATTGACTGACAAAATTGGAGTGCAGGAGCCACATTAGTGTGTGTCTGGGTGTGGAGAGAAAGAGAGAGCATGCAAATAATAAAGAAAAAGAGGTGTTCCTTTGTGGCTCAGAAGGTTAAGGATCCCACTGTGTCACTGAAAGGGCTTGGGTCACTGCTGTGAGTTCGATCCTGGCCCCAGAACTTCCGCATGCCAAGGCTGTAACTAAGATAATAATAATAATAATAAAGAAAATAGAAAAGTGTTAAGTATTAGCAAGAGGCAAATCTGGGAAAGGGGATGCGGGCTTCCTTCTTATTTTTGCAAATTTTTGGTAAATCAGAGATTATTTTCTAATGCAATTTTTTTAAATGGCATGTTTAAAAAAAAAAAAAAAGAAAGAAAGCCCCTTAAGACCATTTTTCTTCTGGAAAATTCTTTCATGCATTATTCACAAGCTTAGCTATGTACTATAAATAAATATTTAATATTCACTTTCTTTGCCTTGTTAAAATCCTATTGGTTCCTGCTGAGTCTGGTGAAGCCTCGCTGAATCATTATGGCAGTTGGCAATAAAACTAGAGACACTGAGGAGAAGCTGAACTTGGGAAGAAAGAGGCCAGGCCATGGCCTCCCTACCTTCTGGGGCTGCTCCTCTAGCACAAAGCCTTCCTGAACTGACAGGCACTAAAGCTGAGGTTCTCAGTCAGAGTTCTGGAGTGACTGAGCAAGTAAATGAACAATGCAAGGAGAAGGATAGGTCTTTTAAATAATTTCATATCAAAGGTAGGCAGTTGGCTTTCATTTCTGGGCAAATGGAATATACATACTTTTTCTTATTTTGCCTGTAAGGTAAAACTAAAATCCCTAGACTTTACAAATATAACATACAAAACTCTAAATGATGGTAAGAGGTAGACAGACCATCTAGGGACTTCAGGACTTAAGCAATGGCCCAGTGGTAAGTTCCCTGGCTCTTTTTTTTCTGTATCCCAAATTTAGAAGTAGGCAAGCTAGCAACTTGGAAATGCCAACAGTGCAGACACAAAAGGCTCACCAGAACCTGCTGTCTTCAGCTAGCCATAGGACCAGGCAGGGGCGGCCTGGCCAGACAGGACACTATGAGACAATAATTCTTCTACTCCAGCCAGAAATCCCAGACAAAAACTGTCATCCCATTCTCACCCCTGCTGAAACTGACAGCACTAACAGCCTGAACCTAGCCAGAACACAGACAGGGACTTGAACCCACATGCTGGGACTCAAACCCAGCCAAAACCCAGAATGGGACTTAAACCCACGGTTTTAAATTAGAATCACTCACCCTGTCTGGACTCACTGAGGTTCAGGTTCTTATGTCTCCATGCAGGAGGAATTCAGCAAGAGACGAAGTGATAGGCAAGAAATAGATTCATTGAGAAAGGACGCTTGTGAGAGATGCAAGCGGGCAGGCACAGAAGATCTGCCCTGAGGATCCAGTGGGCTGCAGTTTTATCATCCAAGGGGAGTGGGGGTTGGAAAAGACCACCTGTTCCTCTTTCTTGGAGCAGAAAGTATCCAGTAAGGGGTATATTCAAATCAGCAGAAGGGCAGTCCTCAAACTTCTGCCCTTGGTCTGAATCTGAATGCAGGCCTCATCCTCTCCTCCACCCACAGTCTAGTACCCACAGTCAAGCAAGCCTGCCTCATTCTGATGGCTTTCTAGAGCAACTATTAATTTACTTACAGTGATCACCCAACAACCCCTAGATTTCCCTTTCTCTGATCCTTTATTTGGACTTCTACAACTACCTGTGCCTACTCTAGCCCTATCACCACCAGCAAATGCCAAATTGGGGAGTTCCCACTGTGGCGCAGTGGTTTAAGAATCCAACTGCAGTGGCTCAGGTTGCTGCAGAGGTACAGGTTCAACCCCTTGTTAAAGGATCTGGTGGGTTAAAGGATCTGGTGTTGCCACAGCCGCAGCTCAGATTCTATCCCTGGCCCATCCATATATGGCAGGTGCAGCCAATATAAAAACCCCCAAAACCCAAGTAGGGAGCTAGACCCCCATCCTCACCTGATTGTTAGGAAGTACCTCATAGAGGAGGCCCCACACCAGTGGCCTCCCAACCACTTCCTAGCACCCCTTGCCAGGCCCTTCAGAGAGCAGATGCACTTCCTCCCTTTCCTGCCTCCCCGTGGGGGACGCTTCAGATTCTAGATCCAGCCCTTTCTCTGTAGGGTCCATCCTGCTGAATATCAATCACAGGCAGAGAGGAACAAAAAAATGATAAGAAAAGAATTGCACAGAGGTTTATGAGAGATGCCCCACCCCAACACACACACAAACACACATTCTCTACAGCATTACTTAAATCACACGCACACACACCAAAGTGTGGAGATGGAAGGGGTCTTAGAAATTATCCAGAATAGTGGTTCCCAGATTTTTTTCAAGTGACTAGAACAGAGAAAAAAAGAGGACAAGAAGGGAGAATTCAGTTTGCCCTAAGGGACATCTGCTCTCATGATTATTTAATAAGAGAAAGGACATTTTAACAATAATAATGTAGAATAAACCAGCTCAGAGATTTAAAATGTCATAAATTAGCTTTATTTTTAAAAAATCATTATGTTTTTTTCGTAAAAATTGAAATGTAGTTGATGTACAATATACCCTGTTACTCTCAGGTGTACTATGTAGTGTTTGACATTTGCATACATTATGAAATGCTTGTCACTTGTCTAGTAACCATCTGTCCCCATTCTTCTCTTTTTGTCTTACTTCGTCTCATACTCATGAAAAGTCTTTCATAGGTTTAATCATGGAGTAGGCCCCAGGCTCTTGTTTTACAGATGCAAAATGACTGATTTACCCAAGGTTACTAACCCATCAATGGCATCTTGGGGCACAACAATTTCTAGTTCATTGCTCTTACAACCAAGCAGGACCCTAGAGGACCTTCCTGGGACAGTCCCTTCCCTCATATCCTCTTTTTCAGCTCCTCTCTCAAGTATCTGATGTACGTTTCCTGAGTTTGTTTACAAATAAGAACCCTCCACCACTACCAAACAGATGTTAACTACTTAATGATCATGAGCACATAGTCCCCAGGCCTCCTGGAGTTTAAGGACTGATAACATGACACCAGTGACAGCATCCTGTTACTTTGCCATCAGCCAATCAGAGAATTGTGCATGACCTGATCACATACCCTGAGACCCTCCTCCCTTACTTGGCTTTTCAAATGCTTTACAGAAACTGTTTAGGGAGTTTGGGGTATTTTGGGTCATAAACCACCTGTATTCTTGCATGGACTTGGAATAAACCTTTCTCTGCTCCAAATTCTGCCGTTTCTGTTTGTTTGGCCTCACTGTGCATCAGGCACACAAACTTGTGCTAATATTCTTTTCACTACATTTGCTAAGTTCAGTTTCTGATCACATGAAATGATCAGCAATTATATTTAATCTCAATTAACTGTCTCTCTCCTCCAGAATCGCAGAACTCTGAGAATCAGAAGCTCATATCCACAACTGTCTCACCAGAAGGGATCTGACATATCAGATTTCAAAAGTAGTATGACTTCAATAGCAGCATCTTTGTTTTATATTCCAAGAAATAAATACTGTGGCATCATTTTAGTAGAGATTCTTTTTTTCTCTTTTTTGGGGGGAGGGGTGGTGCACGGCTTCACCTGCCACATATGGAATTTCCTGGGTTATGGGAATTGCAGCTGCTGGCCCATACACAGCCACAGACATGCAGGATCCAAACCACATCTGCGAACTATTGTGGCAATACTGGATCCTTAATCCCTTGAGAAAAGCCAGAGATCGAACCTGAATGCTCAGAAAGAGAGCATCAAGTTCTTAACTTGCTGAGCCATATAAAGGGAACTCCTATAGAGATTCTTATTTGATAAAAATTTGCTTTTTAAATTGATGGCCATGATTTGAAGATTTTACTCAAAACTAAAATCAACAGAGTTATTCGTTTTAGATTTTTCCATGTCTCATGTGTGCATTAGCTTGGGGACTGAGTTGTCAACAGCATTTGTTTTTAAGCTTAGAGCTATTTTTAATTTTCTTCCCTCTCACTAACGATACTATCCAGTTTCTACTCCCATATTCTGTGGGTTTTTTTGAGCAGTTCTATTATGAATATGAATTCAGCTTTTCTCCTTCCAGTCTATTTTTCCACATTCTTCTCATTCATGTTTTCCTAAAGTAGCTTAGGAATTTGCTCTTGAGCCCTAAAGTGAATAGATCACCCTTAATCTGGCATGGGAAGGAATAGCTGATCATATCCTATGACTTTATTTGAGAGCTCTCATCAGCTATTTCTGTTTCGTTAATCCTAAGAAATTTTAGATATTTGACCCATTCTAAAGTGGATTTTATAAAAGACAAACAAACAAAAAACAGAGTGTAAATGTATGTTCTTCTTAGAAAAAAAAACAGAGATCCAAAATTTCCAAAAGAATAATTCAAACCGCAAGGACTCCTGCCTATTAAAAAAAGGCACCCATAATCCCTGCTCTTTTTCTGCTATCTACCCCCCCCCCAATAACAAATTATTTTCCTGGTTCCAGAACTCTAGATGAGAAAACTGAGTTTGTTCACTTGCAAATCTTTGTTACACAAAACTAGACCACTGGGGATTTAGATGGCAGGTGCTTGGAAGTATTAAGTTTTGATCATTTAACAGAACTAAAGTATTTTATTATTTTATCATTTTTAACTATTAGAAATATACTTTAAAAGGTGATAAATTTGACATTAAACCCCAATTAACATTCCAATTTTGCTGCTTAAGAGCTGTGTGACTGGGTAAATTACTTTACTATTCAAAGCTACATTTTTCTCTTATATATCACCTAGCCGATAGAGCTGTTAGCAGCAATATAATGATAAATAGCTAACCTCTTTTAAACATTTACTATTCCAGATATTGTTATATAATTTACATGATTATCTCTCTTAATTCTCTAGACACTTCAGTGCAATAACACTTGAGGTAATCACAGATAGTGTTTAAGCTGGTGGTCAAATCCAGAATCTCTGACTGTAGAAGTCAGGCTGAAAAAAGTGGCTTAAAACAAGTATTGGGAGTTCCCATTATGGCTCAGTGGAAACAAATCCGACTGACATCCATGAGGATGCATGTTTGAACCCTGGTCTCACTCAGTAGGTTAAGGATCCAGGGTTACTATGAGCTGAGGTGTAGGATCCCATGTTGCTGTGGCTGTAGTGTAGGCCAGTGGCTACAGCTCCTATTTGAGCCCTAGCTTGGGAACTCCCATACACTGCAAGCATGGCCCTAAAAACACAAATAACAGCAACAACAACAAAGTATTGTATGAAGCAATGGCTATAAAATGCATAGTATATATGACATATTATAAGGGCTCAGTAAAACTTTGCTATTTTTTATTACTATCAAAAGAATATTTCAATTGACATTAGAGAGAATTGAGTTCCTGCTGTGGTGCAGTGGGTAAGAATCCAACTGTGGTGGCTCAGGTCCCTGTGGAGGCGTGGGTTCGATCCTCAGCCCAGCACAGTGGGTTAAAACATCCGGTGTTGCAGCAGCTGTGGTTTGGATTCAGTCCCTGGCCCAGGAACTTAACATTTGTTGTGGATGCAGCCATTAAAAATACATATATATTTTAATATGTAAAATATTAATATAACATTTGAAGGGATGTTACGCTTTAGAGTTTTCTGGTTAAGCATTGACACTGACTAGATTCCCTGAGGACATGCACAGATTGACTTTTGTTTTTGTTGCTCAGATTCTAATACTAAGCATCTACTTTAGAATAGATGGTCTTTAAATATCAGTTGAATTAAAAACTATTCAGAATGATTATGCATATTTAATAAAGTCCATATATAACCTATCACAATAATTAAAACTCTCAAAGAAGACCTTGGCATTAACAACTGGCCCACCGCAACGGTCCCTGCCTCATTTCACCTGTTTGTAACAGGGTTTTGGCCCTTGTTACTGCAAGGCTTCCTAAGACCGTTATTTTAAGACCCATTCAAGATACAAAGGACTTTGTTCTATTTTTGTCTTTAGCAAATAGTATTTATTAAGTAACCACTTGATTCTCAAACTATAATAAAGTCATAGAAAGTAAGGTTAAGGGATGATTGCTTTCTTAAGTCTAAACAAGAACCTGAAATGTCTCGAGAGAGCTTGAGTTATTGATTTCTGGGAAATGAAATGCATTTCTAACTAAAATATATGTTTTTGATCATTTCTAATCAAAAAAGAAAAAATTTTTCTTTTTTTTGCTTTATTACTTTCCCTTCCATAAATGTCATTATTATATATTTTCATAAGGTAAATCATTGTATGCATTGTTTAGTCAAATGTCTCCATTCTACAAATGAAGTACAAACAAATTTTGTGTCATGCTTATGGTCATACAACTGATTAGAGGCAGCACCAAGACTCTTTCCGGATTTAGGGATTTTTCCAGGCATC
This sequence comes from Sus scrofa, assembly GCF_054392235.1. Classification (NCBI taxonomy): domain Eukaryota; kingdom Metazoa; phylum Chordata; class Mammalia; order Artiodactyla; family Suidae; genus Sus; species Sus scrofa. The sequence continues at coordinate 50,511,210 of NC_139387.1, read as the reverse complement.
TGAAAAGAAACATGGCCTCAGAATGATAAGACAAAAGACAAGCTTCACAATTGTTCAAATATCCAAAAACTAAATGACATTATCTGTAATTACAAATACCTGAATACTGTTAAAATTTTTAAACCTTATATTATTTTTCTCAATTAAACACAATTAATTAATGACTTTATGGAAATAAACACATATCTAGACAAATGCTTTAATTACATTCCAGAAACCACAGACGTTGGGTCAAAGATTTTGTGCTAAGTTGTTGCTGCTAAGAACCTATATATGCTCAAATTGATATTTCAAATTCCCTGTAAATCTTTCAATTGTACACAAAGCATTAAAAACTAACGTGGATGGGCCTGAATTTAATCTCTTACAAGAGTTTGTGAGGTTGTTTTTAAAGCTGTTATAATAAAAACCTTAGCTCCACATGGATCTAATTGTTATATGCACAAAAGTTTTTCTCTCTGGACAAATAGAGAAGGCGATGGAAGGCAGGTCTCATTAAAAAGAAATCAAATACAGTCATTACTTAGGCATGTCAAAAACTTTCTTGGCCACCACAAAACCCACCCTGAAGAAGAGTTTGCTGGCTGGAATGAACATGAAAACCAGGAATAATGAGTCAATTAAAATTTCTTTATGCTCCAGTGTAGCGACTCTAATTCTAAAAACCACCAGAGCAGTATTTCTGGTTCCACATGTTCCTTCTTGAATTTGAGCAGGGCTTTGTGGCAGCTGGGATGAATGGAATGTGGCAGCAGTGATGCTGCCTAATTTCTCAGTCCAGGTCATAAGGAGATGTTCTTTGGGCTGACTACCTGTCTTAGGATGGTCACCTGGGAAAGAGCCATGAGGACAATGTGTGAGGGAGCATGGGCCACAGGAAGGGGACACCAATAGGTGATGTAAGTGACAACTCCAGCTGAGCTCTCAGCTGGCAGTTGGCATCACCTGCTGAAAAAGGAGGAGGGAGACTTCGATTAAATCAGTCCTAGCCTTCAAGCTGCCCTGCTGACATCAAGTGGAGTAGGGACGAACTAGCCTAAATTGCCTATTCCTGAGCAAAGTCAATGAAATTCTATTGTCAACGACTGCTTTTGTGGCCTGCTACTCAGCAACAGACAACCAGAGCATCCAGAATGGCACAATCATAAAGTGCAAGTGTGTTTCCATTGAATTTCTTTTATTGGCTTTTAACTTACTCTCTCATTTTCAAATTCTCACTGAAGGAATGAATAGATTAAACCAATGTGAATATTTTTAGATCGTGCTGAATTTAACAGAGATAGACCACAAATGAGAACTCGGCACATCAAAACATTCACATGTTGCACCTCTGACACAAATGCTCTCCAGAAACATCTGATATGTCTGTGATGCAGTCCCTGGACTGGGCCTAAGCAAAACCCTCATCAGAGGAGATTCCCTTCAGCAGCCCCTGTTCTTTGCTTTCCGCCCCTCTGAGCATTCCTGTCTCTCAGACATCTAATCCTCCCTGGCAACAAAGCAGCTGGAAAAGCCAATCACATGAAGATACCAACAGAATTTTAAGTTGTCTTTTTTTTTTTTTGCCTTTTTGTCTTTTTAGGGCTGCACCATCAGCATATGGAGGTTCCCAGGCTAGGGGTCTAATTGGAGCTGTAGCTGCTGGCCTACGCCAGAGCCACAGCAACGCCAGATCTGAGCCATGTCTGTGACCTACACCACAGCTCACAGCAATGCTGGATCCTTAACCCACTGAGTGAGGCCAGGGATGGAACCCTCAACCACATGGTTCCTAGTTGGATTCGTTTCCGCTGCGCCATGACAGGAACTCCTGAAAATCTTCTTTATATTTATTGGCCATGCCACCTGCATGTGGAAGTTCCTGGGCCAAGGTTCAAACCCTCGCCACAGAGGCGGCCTGAGCCATTGCAGTGAGAGTACTGGCTTCTTAACCTGCTGCACCACAAGGGAACTCTGAGTTGTCTTCTGAACTATCCGGTGGACAAAGAGAGGGACAAAGAAAAGTGAAGCTGAGTATGAAAGGAGTTAATGGTGCTTCACGTACCCATGTAGGAGATGGTTTGAGCTAGAGAGTTTTCCTAACACTTTTCCAATTCCACCAGTACCAGGAGCACTCTAGGCAGAGTACTCCTGTGTTCGTACTCCAGATACACACATACATGCATGCCTATCCCTACATATGTACCCAAAGATACACACACAGCTGCACCCACACAGACAAGACAGACATGGACAGATACACACACATTACATACACACCCACATGTCTACACAGACAGATGCACACACACACACACACACACACACACACACACACATCCCTCATATGCCTACACAAAGCTAGAGACAGACACACACAAATCCACATAGACACCCACACTGTGCACTCTCCAGACACACTGTGGTCATTGCAGGGGGTGGGAATGTGCATGAAAGGAAGAGGTCTCCTGCCCACCCAGCGCAGACTGCCTCTCCTGCAGGCTGTGGACTATTTTGGTCATTTCAAATACAACATGTTCTAACTCTAAACAGGATCCTGAAGCGTCTGGGGCGTGTGGGTGTTCTTGGAATTCTACCTAGAGCAGCTATATTTCAATCCTAAAGAACCGTTTGGCAGCCCTGGGTCCTAGCTGTCTGCCCCTAATTTCTCAATCTTCAGGAAAGCTAATGACAGCTGAGCTCCCCACTTCAGCCTGGGATTAAGACACTTGCCAAGCTGACACCTGGCAGTGCTGCATCTCTGCTTAGAGCCCCTGCTGCATTCACATCAAAGTCCACACACCCTGAAAAGTCATAATCTTTCCTACTGACAACTATCAGACACAGCCAACCAGAAAAGGCCTATCCAACAGGTGTGGGGCATTTTTTCCCCCTCTAGAATAGATTTTGATGTCAAGATTCATATCATTATTTTGAATGGCTAAGGCTGCCATTAGAGGGCCCTAGCACCCCTTGGAGGCTTTGTCTCCGTTCTGCTTCTCTTCCTTGAATAAAGACATTGTTTCTTTCCCCCATGCTTTGAATGACAGTCTAGAGAGTGAAGCTTAGGAAATGCAGATCTAAATGCACTTGTGTTTTCTATCAGGGTGTTTGTTTTTACACTGTTGATAGTGATTTGGAGTAAATAAATCAGGGACATTTCGGATCTCCTAGTCGTCCTTTAAGACCTGGCTTCTCTTCTCCAAGAAACCTTCCTTGACTACTCTATGCACACCTCCCTTCCCATGATCTAGGTTACAGGTCTCTCTCCTGAATACTTACAGTGCCCTCTACAGATTTCTCTTGTTGCCCTTAACTCACTGTTTCGCATTTTTTACATGGCTGTTTTTCCCATTACACTCCAATTCCAGAGGGATGTTCACCATATATTCAAATATGTCATCTCATAGCGTTCCCTTGTGGTATAGCAGGTTGAGGATCTGGTGTTGTCACTGCAGCAGCTCAGGTCAGTTCTGTGGCATGGGTTCCATCCCTGGTCCAGGAATTTCTACATGCTGCAGGTGTGACCAAAAAAAAAAAAAAAAAAAAAAAAAAAAATCTGTCATCTCAGGACCAGGCACATACAAAATAAGTACTTGATAAAAATGTGATGCGTTAGGAAAAATTCACAATTAGGGCTGCACACCTATCACTGGGATCATCAGGTACTCCTGCGGATTTATGGGATTTTCCATGAAGGTCGTCTACACTGCAATAGATGTGACAGTTGAAGTGGCAGGTTTTTAGGCCTTGAACACACACGAGTGTCTCAGATGGCCTGACAGATTTGATGCTTGCAGATTTTTTTTCATTACAGCACAATGTCTGCTGTCTGAAGTTCTTTAATTACATTCATTCGTCTTTGCTACTCTTTGTTCTCTGATGACCATAACAATTTCCTTGCTTCGGTAATCAGCATATTTGAGACATTTATTGTTTTCATTATTAAAAGGATTTAAAAGAGAGGACGCCAAGTCTGTTTTTCATCAGCTGAAACCCATATACATCATCTGATTGCACAGTTCTTCTTTGACGTTCTTGAGGAATGTGTTCAGTTCCCAGTTACATGAGAAGGGCTGGGCCCTGGTTAGGCATTCACTTGTTAAATGCCTTACACATGTAAATCTTGAGCACAATAATCCAAATCCATTCCAGGTACCAAAAAAAAAAAAAAAAAAAGCTCATTTCATCCTCTCAGCAATGCGATGGAGGCAAGAATTATGAAAAACTGATATATAGTTTAGACTTTTGGGTCCCTCACAAATAATTTTAATAACAAATGTCAAGCCAACAAATGTGACAACTTCATAGGTATGATAACGGCAAAACTCAGGAGCTGCCATGTGCTTGTTAAGAATTTTCTGCAGCCTAATCCTTTTCCTGTTTACCACAGAAAATGAAACAGGAAGGTTTTTGTTTGTTTGTTTGTTTTTGTTTTCTCCCTTCCTTTTAGGGCTGCACCTGTGGCACAGGGAAGTTCCCAGGCTAGGGGTTGAATTGGAGCTGCAGCTGATGGCCTATACCACAGCCACAGCAACTCAGGATCTGAGCTGCATCTGCAACCTATGCTTCAGGTTGTGGCAATGCCAGGTCCTTAACCCACTGCCAGGTCCTTAACCCATTGAGCAAGGTCAAGGATCAAACCCACCTCCTCACAGAGACAATGTTGGGTCCTTAACCTGCTGAGCCACAACAGGAACTCTGGAACAGGGAGTTTTTAACAGTAAATCAGAGGGCCAGGTTTACTTAAAACAGACCTTTGAATCCAAGGAAATCTGTTTACTTGTCAATACTGCCCTGCCAATGGCAAAGCTAATTGGGATTATAATGCAATTATAATAAATTATAAATTTATAAATTAATTATAAATTATAAATTTATAAATAAGTTATAGCCTTTACAATTTTACAGATTTTAAAATTTACAAATTATACCATTTGGCCTCTTCAAAGGCCAGTTTCTTTTACAAGAGTCACTACCCCATGCAGTATCAATCAAGGCACTGAAAGCAGAGGAAAATTTAGAGTGTTCATATATTGTTTTGTATTTCTGGTTTTTGAGTTATGAACTAGATCTTTTGGTTTGTACTTTTGGTTTGGTTTGGTTTGGTTTGGTTTTTAATTGGTATTCTTAAACTTCTCACAAATTAGACCGTGGGTTTAAAAATCCTTATCGCATAAAAACTATGATCAGTGCTTTTTATTGTATATAAATTATACCTCAATTAAAAACACATCTCTTTATTTCACAAGAACAAAAACTTACTTTCTTGGGTTAAGGGGTGAGATACTGCAGCTCTAAGTTTTTTCTTGTGGGTTTTTGTTTGTTTGTTTTCTATTTGTTTTTGTCTGTCCACTGCTTGACTGCCAGCAGATGAGAGGCAGTGATGAGAGGCAGTGATGAGAGGCTACCCCACTAGACTGCAGTGGTGGTTTAGGACTACCTCCATCCTCTGGTCTCTAACATGGGACATCACTGCTTTGCTTTGCCAGCTGAACGTAGACACAGCTATTATACAACCTGGAGACATGCAACTCCAGAATAGATAACCAATGACACCAAAGAGTCTATCCTATTATTTTACATGGACCACCAGTTTATGCTAGCACACAGCATCGGGAAGAATAGACACATGATGTGCTCTAGTCACAATATGTTACCTTAGGAATAAAAAATTACATAGTCACACTTTCTCTCCCTGATTATTTTAACAAAAGCCAGGGAAAGCTGGAGAAACATTCACATTCCAGGGACCACAAAGGGCCCATCAACAAACAGCACAGTCAGAAATCTGCGAGGTGGGTCAAAGATCTTCTTAAACTCTAAGTTCATACATCCTCTATCCTTGTCATCACAACCACAATGTTTCTCCCTTTTTTTTTTTTTGTCTTTTTTGCCATTTCTCGGGCTGCTCCCGCGTCATATGGAGGTTCCCAGGCTAGGGGTTCAATCGGAGCTGTAGCCCCCGGCCTAGCCAGAGCCACAGCAACGCGGGATCCGAGCCTGTCTGTGACCTACACCACAGCTCATGGCAACGCCGAATCCTTAACCCACTGAGCAAGGGCAGGGATCCAGCCCACAACCTCATGGTTCCTAGTCGGATTCGTTAACCACTGAGACACAATGGGAACTCCAGTGTTTCTCTTTATTTTTTGTCTTTTTGCTATTTCTTGGGCCGCCCCCGCGGCATATGGAAGTTCCCAGGCTAGGGGTTGAATCGGAGCTGTAGCCACCGGCCTAGCCAGAGCCACAGCAACGCGGGATCCGAGCCTGTCTGCGACCTACACCACAGCTCACGGCAACGCCGGATCGTCAACCCACTGAGCAAGTGCAGGGACCGAACCCGCAACCTCATGGTTCCTAGTCGGATTCGTTAACCACTGCGCCATGATGGAAACTCCCAGTGTTTCTCTTTAATACACAATTCTTTACTCATAAAACTTTCTATTAACTTCCCAGTAACATAAACTTCATGACGTCTCAAACTTGTATTTGCTATGGAAATGATATTTTTCATTGAAGTAATGTAATATTTGTTATAGGATTATGATTTTGTTCAAAGTAGTACATAAACTCACAAGCCTTCTGTGAATTACTCCATTATTATTTTGTTTTTATTTTTATTTATTTATTTATTTTCTTGGGGCCACAGTTGTGGCTAAGGAAAGTTCCTGAGCTAGGGGTCAAATCAGAGCTGCAGCTGCCAGCCTACACCACAGCCATAGCAACACCAGATCTGAGCTGAATCTGTGACCTGCACCATAGCTTGCAGCAACACTGGATCCTTAGCCCACTGAGTGAGGTCAGGGATTGAACCCACATCTTCATGGATACTAGTTGGGTTCTTAACCTGCTGAGCCACAATGGGAACTCTTCCATTTTTATATGGAACATTTATTCATTTATTAACTCACTCATTAAGTATTTTCCAGCCATCTAGTCTGGGCAAGTCCCTGTCCTAGGAGCAGAGAAGCAACAGTGACTAAAGCAATGTCCACAGATTTCACATGCTAGTGAAGAGATAGACAACAGAAACCAGTACTTGCGTAATAAAACTTCAGGTAGTTGTAAGTGCCATGAGGAAGCGTCAATGAAGATAAGTCTCTGCAGAGTGATGGAGGGTGTTATTTTAGATGGTGATGGGGGAACACTGCTTTGAGAAGGGGCATTTGAACATAGACGTAAATTAAAATATGGGAATAAACTGTACCACTGTCAGGAGGAAGCATTTCAGGCAGAGGGAACAGAAACTGCAGAGGCATTTTGTTAGAAGCCTTTTCAGCTGATTTTCCCATGACTATAGTAAATAAAATTGCTTATTAGAACTTTGATCCAAAGTCAACAAAGACATATTTTTTTCCACAGTGTATATCCATATATATATTTCCCACTATATCTATATCTAGCTAGCTAGCTAATATATACACACACATACATTTATAATAGTATGTTAAGTTTGAGGCACTTCAGTATAAGGCAGTGTATTATTCAGGGTTCTGCAGTGAAACAAAACCAACAGAATGTACAGCTTTACAGAGAGATTTAGAATTAAGAATTTGGCTTGTGCAACTATGAAGGCTGGCAAGTCAAGCCTGCAGTGTGGGCTCATAGGCTCAAGACCCAGGAGAGCCAGTGGTATAGGTCCAATCCAAAGGCTGGCAGGCAGAGACCCAGGAGTGCCAATGGTGCAGAAGGAGTCCATAAACAGATGGCTGGAGAAATATTTCTTCCTTGCTTGGGAGAGCTGGTCTTTTGTTCTATTCAGGCCTTTAATGGATTAGATGAGGCCCATTCACATTATGGAAGACAACCTACTTTATTCAGAGTTCAATTTAAATGCTAGTCTCCTCCCAAAACACCCTCCAAGTTAACACTTAAAATTAACCATCACCAGCACTATGGTCCCTAAGGCAACAGGAAGCTGCATGGGAGGAGCTGAAACCAGGCAGATGTCAGGGGAGATGTCCACTCAGCTACCAAAGTTCACTTGAATGAGGATGGCTGGATTTTCAACCCCACTTGCAGAGTATTCAAGGCTGGGTATTCACTCAGGTGGGTAGAGCTGGAAAATCTATGCAGCGTCTTAAGAGAGATGTGTTTGCATGGCAGGACCAAAGCCAGCTTAGTAAACTAAGGGTCAAACATGAGATTAGGTGAAGTACCAGGGAACCCATCAGACCCACATGGCTTAGGGAAGGCTACAGCATGAATATAAGCAATAGGCGGGGCATTAGACAGGTGACCCAGCTAAGGAGAACTAAGGAAAGAAAACCTAAATAAAGCCCCATTCTTGCACTCAGCACCGATCCAGAGCTGAGAGGGAAGAAGAGGGTGTACAACAATTCCAGGGCTTCTCAGAGGCCTAGCCTTGCACCTCATTCACCACACCTCCGTCCTGGCTGGAAATGAGTGTGGCTCAGGTAAGGTCTGGGCCACGGACTCCTAGGTCCAGAAGACTTAAACTTGAAACCAGAGTCAATGGAAGAAAATAGAGGTAGAGAAAATGGGATGTGATCTAATATATATCTGTGTAAATTAGACATGTGTATTAAAAGTTTTATTTCTATGAAAATGTTTATACCTGGACAATTAGCTTAGAACCAATACTTAGAACTGCTTTTAGAAAAACATTTGTCAACCAAAATCATCCTCACTCAAGGAATGACTTCTCAATCATCTGTCACTAAATTTTGACACATAGAAAGTGGTGTTTTCACTATATAATCTAAAATAAACATAGGAAAATGCCAAAAAAAAAAAACTTCAGTTTTGCTGACTTGAAGATCCATGTAGTTTAGAACAATATTTCCTAAAGGCAGATAAGAATTTGTTACGCTTTATCAAACAAATTTACAATGACATTCTTGGCTTACTTCAAGGCCACATTATATAAAAGGAGTGATGAATTCAGCAAGCATTGGAATTCCAGTTGTGGCTCAGTGGGTTAAGGACCTGTGAAGATGTGGTTCGATCCCTGGCCTTGCTCACTGGGTTAAGGATCATTGAGTTGCTGTAAGGTGAGGTGTATGTTGTAGATATGGTCCGGATCCTAAGTTGCTGTGGTTGTGGTGTAGGAAAGCAGCTGCAGTTTTGATTTGACCTCTAGCCTGGGAACTTCCATATGCCACAGGTGCAGCAGTAAAAAGAAAAAAAATTTAGTAAGCATCTATTTCAGCAGCTAAAAATGATGTGAGAGATTTATTTATTTATAGTGGAGATTTGTGGGGAGATACTATTAATAGCATAGTTGATTCCTGTTACCAATTAATGTATTCGTTCAAAAGTGAAATATCTTCTAAGTCAAAATATTGTGTATCTCTTTGGACATTAGCCACTTTCCTACTTCCAAGTTCACGGTGATAAAAGCATGATGGATTATTTAGCTTCTCTTTCTCTCTCTCTCTCTTTTAGTTCCTTCAAGGGATTTTTTATTTTTATTTTTTAAAATTTTATTAGAATATAGTTGATTTACAAACCTGTGTTAATTTCAGGTGTGATCAGAGTAAATCAGTTATACGTATACTTATATCCATTCCTTTTCAGATTATTTTCCCATATAGGTTATTGCCCAATATAGAGTAAATTTCCCTGTGGTATACAGTAGGTCCCTGTTATCTATATATAACATTGTGTATATATCAATCCCAACCCCCTAATTTACCCCCCCCACATTTCCCCTTTGGTAAACATAAATTTGATTTCAAAATCTTTGAGTAAGTTTCTGTTTGTAAGTTATGTGTCATTTGTATTAGATTGCGCGTATTGGTGATCTCATGTGATAATCGATTTTCTCTTTCTGACTTACTTCACATCTCTAGGACCATCCATGTTGCTACAAGTGGCATTATTTCATGCTTTTTATGGCTGAGTAATATTACATATGGTGTGTGTATTCCATATATGTATGTACACATACCGTATCTTCTTTGGTGATTCATCTGTAGATGGCCATTTATTTATTTATTTTTGTCTTTTTGCTATTTCTTTGGGCCGCTCCCGCGGCATATGGAGATTCCCAGGCTAGGGGTCAAATCGGAGCTGTAGCCACTGGCCTAAACCAGAGCCACAGCAACTCGGGATCCGAGCCGTGTCTGCAACCTACACCACAGCTCACGGCAACACCAGATCGTTAACCCACTGAGCAAGGGCAGGGACCGAACCCACAACCTCATGGTTCCTAGTCGGATTCGTTAACCACTGTGCCACGACGGGAACTCCTAGATGGACATTTAGATTGCTTCTATGTCTTGGCTATTATAAATTGTTTTAGCTTCTTTAAGGTCTTTAAAAAACTGCTTTTAGAGAAAACTTACTTGATTAAATAGTTCCCTTTCACCACTTTTAACTATGCAAATGCCTACCTTCCATAGTTTAAAAGGGAAATGTTAATGGGGTAATAAAATGTAGTAACAGTCCTGTCTTAAAATCATTCAAATATATGTATTTTTCTTTTTAATTTTTTTAATTGTTATTTCCCCAATACAATTTTTTTCTACTGTACAGCATAGTGACCCAGTTACACATACATATATACATTATTTTTTTCCCATTATCATGCTCCATCATAAGTGACTAGACATAGCTCTCAGTGCTACACAGCAAGATCTCATTGCTAATCTATTCCAAAAGCAATAGTTTGCATCCATTAACCCCAAGCTTCCAATCCATCCCACTCCCTCCCCCTCCCCCTTAGCAATCACAAGTCTATTCTCCAAGACCATAATTTTCTTTTCTGTGGTAAGGTTCCTTTGTGCTATATAATAGATTCCAGATATAAGTGATATCATGTGGTATTTGTCTTTCTCTTTCTGACTTACTTCACTCAGGATGAGAGTCTCCAGTTCCATCCATGCTGCTGCAAATGGCACTCTTCTGCTTTTTTTTATGGCTGAGTAGTATTCCATTGTGTATATATACCACTTCTTCCTAATCCAATTGTCTGTCAGTGGACATTTGGGTTGATTCCATGTCTTGGCTATCGTGAATAGCGCTGCAATGAACATGCAGGTGCATGTGTTTTTTTCAAGGAAAGTTTTGCCTGGATATATGCCCAAGAGTGGGATTGCTGGGTCACATGATAGTCCTCTGTATAGTTTTCTAAGGTACCTCCATACTGTTCTCCATAGTGGTTGTACCAGCTTATATTCCCACCAACAATGCAGGAGGGTTCCCTTTTCTCCACACCCCCTCCAGCACTTTTTATTTGTGGAGATATTAATGATGGCCATTCTGACTGGTGTGAGGTGCTCCCTCATAGTAGCTTTGACTTGCATTTCTCTAATAATCAGTGACGTTGAGCATTTTTTCATGTGCTTGTTCGCCATCTGTATATCTTCCTTGGAGAAATGTCTATTCAGGTCTTTTGCCCATTTTTCCATTGGGTTGTTGGCTTTTTTACTGTTGAGTTGTGTAAATTACTTGTATATTCTAGAGATTAAGCCCTTGCTGGTTGTATCATTTGAAACTATTTTCTCCCATTCTGTAAGTTATCTTTCTATTTTCTTTTTGGTTTCCCTTGCTGTGCAAAACTTGTCAGTTTGATTAGGTCCCATTGTTTTACTTTTGCTTTAATTTCTGTTGCTTTGGGAGACTGACCTGAGAAAATATTCATAAGGTTGATGTCAGAGAATATTTTGACTATGTTCTCTTCCAGGAGTTTGATGGCGTCTTGTCTTACATTTAAGTCTTTAAGCCATTTTGAGTTTATTTTTGTGCATGGTGTGAAGGTGTGTTCTAGTTTCACTGATTTGCATATAGCTGTCCAGATTTACCAACAAAACTTGCTGATAAGACTGTCTTTTTCCCATTTTCTATTCTTGCCTCCTTTGTCGAAGATATATTGACCATAGGTGTCTGGGTTTATTTCTGGGTTCTCTATTCTGTTCAATTGGTCTGTCTGTCTGTTTTGGTACCAGTAGCACACTGTCTTGATGACTGTGGCTTTGTAATATTGCCTGAAGTCTGGAAGAGTGATGCCCCCTACTTGGTTTTTGTTCCTCAAAATTGCTTTGGCAATTCTGGGTCTTTCGTGGTTCCATATAAATTTTTGTATTGTTCTAGTCCTGTGAAAAATGTCATGGGTAATTTGATAGGGATTGCATTGAATCTGTAGATTGCTTTTGGCAGTATGGCCATTTTTACAATATTAATTTTTCCAACCCAGGAGCATGGAATATCTTTCTATTTATTTAAATCTTCTTTAATTTCCTTGATTAATGTTTTATATTTCTCGGCGTATAAGTCTTTCACCTTCTTGTTCGGGTGTATTCCCAGGTATTTGATTTTTGGAGTGCAATTTTAAAGGTATTGTATTTTTGTATTCCTCTTCTAATATTTCCTCTTCTAATATTTCTAAATGTTAATATTATATCCTGCTACTTTGTTGAATTTGTCGATCAGTTCAGTTAGTTTTTGGTCTGAGTCCTTAGGGTTTTCTATATATAGTATCATGTCATCTGCATACAGTGACAGTTTTACCTCTTCTCTTCCTATTCGGATGCCTTTTATTTCTTTTGTTTGTCTGATTGTTGTGGCTAGGACCTCCAATACTATGTCGATTGAGTAGCAGTGGTGAGGGTGGGCATCCCTGTCTTGTTTCATATTTTAATGGGAAGGGTTTCAGCTTTTTTCCATTGAGTATTATATTTGCTGTGGGTTTGTCATAAACGGCTTTAATTACATTAAGGTATGAGTTTTGATCATGAATGGATGTTGAACTTTGTCAAATGCTTTTTCTGCATCTATTGAAATGATCATGTGGGTTTTGAGTTTTCTTTTGTGAATGTGGTATATGATGTTGATTGATTTGCATATGTTGAACCATCCTTGTGAACCTGGAATGAATCCTACCTGGTTGTGGACTCACCCTAATTCCAATACCAGACAAAGATAACACCAAAAAAAAAAAAAAAAAAACACAAAAAAACAAAACTATAGGCCAATATCTTTGATGAATATAGATGCAAAATTTCTCAACAAAATTTTAGCCAACCGAATCCAAGAAGATATAAAAAAGATTATATGTATTTTTCTGAATTCACCCATTCATACACCTATTTGCATTGTTTCATGGTACCGAAAATGCATTCTTAAAAGGACTGCTTCCCATCAAATGGCATCATCCTGCACCTTTACTTTGTATATAAAAGAGAGGAAATTTGTAAGATTCACATAATGCTTAAAATTGTATTAAAGATAAGAATGAAAGCCCATTACATTGTTAACTGAGAGTTATTTCTTCCATGAAAAATTCCTTTAAGAATTTAAGAGCATCAGATAGGGGTAAAAAGAGTGAAGTTGTTATTCCTACAACTCTTGCAACTCAATTATTCCTACATGATGATATTTTCATAGTGAGGACTTAAATTTGTAGGAAGCTGAAGACTAGAGTTCAGTGATCAAACCACTCACATCAATAAAGGACTGCAGTTGACTGAAATGGAGAGGAAATCCCAGTGTTCCACCCAAAGGATTGCATTTTAATGTCAAATTCCAAAGTCCTCCTGCTGTTAACTAAGATAAGCTGATTTGGCCGTCTAAAAACAGCCAAAGCCTTTATAATAATTTCCAGTGATAAGAGCCAGATGGGATGTAATCATGAAGCCAGTGTTAGAAAAAATTCTGCTGAAATACAAGCATTTTTTTGTTGTTGTTGAGATATGATTGACATATAACACTGTGTAAGTTTGTGTACAAACAACTTGTTAATTTGATACATTTATACATTACAATATGATTACTACAGTAGTGTTAGCTAACAACTTTATCATGTCACATACTTATTACTTCTTTTTTGTGCTAAGAACATTTAAGATTTATTCTATTAGCAAAGTTGAAGCTTATAATACAGTTGTTGATTAAAATCACTTCGTTGTACATTAGACTCCAGAACTTATATATGTCTACTAGTTTGTGCTCCTAAGCAGCATTTCCCCAATGCTTCTATCCTCCATCCCCTGGTAATCACCATTCTTTCATTTCTAAAAGCTCAGGTTTTTTTTAGATTCTACATGCAAGTGATATGAGTTAGTTTTTATCCTTCTCTGTCTGATTTAGGCCACTTCACATAATGCCTTTGAGTTCCATCCTTGTTGCAAATGGCAGTATTTCCTTCTTTATCCATTGAAGGACACTTAGGTTTTTTTCATATCTTGGCTATTGTTAATAATGTTACAATGGATGTGTGTGCAGATATCTCTTTTAGACACTGATTTTAATTCCTTCAGATATATATCCAGGAGCAGGACTGTTGGATCATACTGTAGTTCAACTTCTAATTTTGAGGGAAACCACCATATTGTTTTCCATAGTGGTTGTACCAATTTACACACCCACCAACAGTTCATAAGTGTTCCTACTTCTCCACATTTTTGATAACGTTTTTTACTCTTGTCTTTTTAATAAAAGACTCCTAACAGATGTGAGGTGATATCTCATTGTGGTTTTGATTTGTGGAATGCAAACATTTATTAGCAACAGATATAAAGAATCTACATCACCTGCTCTTAGAGACTCAGTAAATCCCCCTCTGTCTTCAAGTCCTCTCATGAGAACCTTGCATCACAGATTCACTTTGAGGAAGTTGATAAATACTCTGAGGCAGGCTTATCTCACTTTCTAGTCAGGACAGTGGACAGAGTCTCTTCTGCAAGGACACACAGCCAAACAGAACTGGGGTTCTTCTAGCTCCATAAGACTCTTGGTCTTGCAAGGGTTGCACTTTTTCCACTTAAGGACAATAGCACCTGTAAACTCTTGCTGTCTGACCGCTTAGATTGATCGCTATTTATTTCAATGATATAATATTATTTTCGAACATCCCTCATCCTGAAGAACAAAACTCTAGTATATATTCTCATAACAAATTGGAAGTGCTTGTGTAAATTGATGAGGATTAGTTTTATGTGTCAACTTGGCTAAGGTATGATGGATGTCCAGTGTTTGGTTAAACACAGTCTAGATATTGCTGTGAAGTTAGTTTTTTTTAGATATGATTAGTATTTATTTATAATCAGTAGCTTTTAAGTAAAAGTGATTATATGCCATAATCTGGCTAGGCCTCATACAATCAGTTGAAGGCCTTAGGATCAAAAGCTGAAATTTCCTAAGAAAGAAGTAATTCTGCAAGAAGGCTGCCATAAAGAAACCCTTCCTGTTTGGTTTCTAGTCTAAAAATTTCAAACTTGCCAGCTCCCATGAACATGATCTATTAAAAAAAAAAAAATCTCTAACTAATGTAGATGCCGAATTTGTGTACTTCAACTGCTAACTAACCACCTCTGGAGTGTACATTAAATTAACTTAATCTCACACATATTCAACACAATGTTAAATTACCACCCAGACAACACATCCCCTTGCTATGTGGTCTCTTCCTTTATTGTTCCTCTGTTTACTTTTTTGCCTTGTTTCAAATTAACATATAGGAGATAACTTCTCTTCAGTACATATTTATATATATATATATCTCCTAAAAGAGTCACTCAAAAACTTGAGCACTTACAAAGGTAACTATGTGAAGAGTTACATAAGGTGATGCTTTCACTTTCCCAGGGGGACACTGTCACTTGATATAATAATGAGTAGAATTTTGTGGTGAAATTCTCCTGTCAAGATTATGCCATCTCATGAATGGTCTTGTACTCATCTCTCATTTCCTTCAGAGTTACATTTAACTCACTGAGCCACCAGGGAACTCCAAATTACAATCATTTACAGAACAATTATCAATGAGCAACTTAATAGAAGATTTTCCACAACTAAAGATATGAAAAAGGATGGCTATCCAATAATATGGATAGGAGGGGCAGAGACTTGATATAGTCAAGATCTACAACCCCAGGTACTGAGAGGATAATCACAATTGCAGAGGTTCTCCCCAAGGAGTAGAGTCCAGGTCCCACATTAATTACTCCAGCTCAGGAGTCCTTCCCTAAAAAAAAGCCAGTAGAACCTCTGGCTTTTTTCCCCCCTTTTTTAGGGTCACACCTGAGGTATATGGACGTTCCCAGTCCAGGGATTGAATCAGTCCTGCATCTGCCAGACAATGCCACAGCCACAGCAATGGGGGACCTGAACCACATCTGTGACTTATACCACAGCTCATGGCAATGCCAGATCCTTAACCCAGGGATTGCACCCACATCCCCATTGATGTTAGTTGGGTTTGTAACCCACTGAACCACAGGGGAACTCCCTGAACCTCTGGATTTGAAGGCCAGCAAAGCTTGGAAATGGGATACTCAGAGGGCTATAGGAAACAGAGATTCTGCTCCAAAAGGGAATAAACAAAAATCTCACATGTTTTGAGACCCAGGCAGAGGCAGTAGTTTGCTAGAGTCTGGATAAGACAAAACCACAAAAGAGGAATTAAGCAAAGTGGAGAAAATCTACCCAGCCATTTTAGGGAACTAATTCTACCAGAAGGACACTGATACAGGCAAGCACAGTGGCAGAATCCTCCTTCTAGCCTATTAATGGCAGGAAATTACCTTCCTTCCTATTAGCAAGTCAGCACAAGTCCCAGGAACCCAAGACCATGTACCCAGCCACACTGGAACCCGGCAATAATCACACAAGGCAGGGCGCCTCCTAGCACACCTATAGTGTGACACAGAAGAAGGGTCATGCAGCCCATGTTGGTGGCATCCCCAGAATATAGAGCTTTGGTGACTGGAGCAGAGTCTGATGCTGGGCCCCACAGCACATCTCCTATATAAGGCCACTTCTCAAAGACCGGGAAATGTAACAAACCTATCTCATACATAGAAATAAAAAGGGGGAGTTTCCATTGTGACTCAGCGGGAATGAACCCAACTGGTATCCATGAGGACGCTGGGTTTGATCCTTAGCCTCACTCAGTGGGTTAAAGATCCAGCATTGTTATAAGCTGAGATGTAGGTTGCAGATGTGGCTCAGATCTAGTGTTGCAGTGGCTGTGGTAAAGGCCAGCAGTTACAGCTCCAATTTGACCCCTAGTCTAGGAACTTCCATATGCCACAGGTGTAGCCCCCAAAAAACAGACCAAAAAAAAAGGGGGAATTGGGCAAAATATGGCAACAGAGGAATATATTCTAAACAAAGAAATAAAACAAAACCTTAGAAAAAGAACTAAATAAAATAGATACAAGCAATCTACCCAATAAAGAATTCAATATAATAATCATAAAGTCGCTCAACGAACTCAGAAGAGTGGATGAATACAGCGAGAATTTTAACAAAGAGGTGAAAATATAAGGAAGAATTGAACAGAACTGAAGGATACAATAATAGAAATTTAAAAATACACTAGAAGGAATCACCAGTAGATTAGATGATACAGAGGAATAGATTAGCAAACTGAAAGACAGAGTAATGGTAAATACCCAAGTTGAACAGAAAAAAATAAAGTGAGGATAATTTAAGAGTTCTCTGAGACAACATCAATTGTACTAATATTTGCATTATAAGGGTCCCAGAAGGAGAAAAGAGAAAGAAGGAGCAGAGAACATATTTGACAACGTAATAGCTGAAAACATCCCTAACCTGGGAAAGGAGAGCCATTAAGTCCAGGATATACAAGTTCAAATAAGATGAACTCAGAGAGATCCATACCAAGACACATTATAATTAAAATGCAGAAATGAAAGATAAAGAGAGACTATTAAAAGCAGAAAGGAAAAGGCAACAAATTAGGTACAGGAGAACTCCCCTAAGACTATCAGCTGATTTTTTGACAGAAACTCTGCAGGCTAGAAGGGAGTGGCATAACATATTCAAAATTATGAAATAAAACTCCTGCAAACAAGAACAATCTAGCCAGCAGGGCTATCATTCAGATGTGAAAAAGAGGTAAAGAGTTATACAGAGAAGCAAAAATTTAGAGTTCGGAATCATTAAACTGGCTTTACAAGAAATGTTAAAGGGAATTTGCTAAGTGGAAAAGAAAATACTACAAGTAGAAATATGAAAATTACAAATGGAAAAATTTCATTGGTAAAGGCAAATATATAGTAAAAGTGGCCTATCAACCACTGATAAAGCTATTAAAAGGCAAAAGCAATAGAATCATCTACATCCAATATAAGTAGTTAGGGGACCCACGAAATAAAAATAATTAAAATATGATGTCAAAAACATTAAAGGTGGGGTGGGGAACAAAAATGGAGGGTTGTTAGAATGCATTCAAACTGAGATATCACCTCACACCTGCCAAAATGACATTAAATAAAAACTGCTGGTGAGGATATTTGGAAAAGACAATCCTCATGCACTCTTGGTGGAGTTGGCTGTAAACTGATGAAACCACTATGGAAAACAGAATGTAGTCTCCTCAGAAAATTAAAAATAGAATTGCTACAAGATCCAGCAATTGCACTTCTGGGTATTTATGGAAAAGACGAAAAACATTAATTCAAAAAGATGAGTGCTATGCTCACTTTGGCAGCACATATACTAAAATTGTAACAGAGAAGATTAGTATGGCTCCTGTGCAAGGATGAAAAGCAAATTCATAAAGTGTTCCATATTTTTGTGGAGTTTGGGGTCAGTAGATGTGAACTCTTGCATTTGGAGTGGATAGCAATGAAATCCTGCTGTATAACACAGGGAACTATATCCAATCACGTGTGATGGAACATGATGAAGGACAATTTGAGAAAAAGAATGTATATATAACTGGGTCACGTTGCTGTACATCGGAAATTGGCAGAATGTTGTAAATCAACTATAATTTTTAAAAAAATTTAGGAGTTCCGGTCGTGGCTCAGTGGTTAACGAATCTGACTAGGAACCATGAGGTTGCGGGTTGGATCCCTGCCCTTGCTCAGTGGGTTAAGGATCCGTCGTTGCCGTGAGCTGTGGTGTAGGTTGCAGATGCGGCTCGGATCCCGCGTTGCTGTGGCTCTGGCGTGGGCCAGTGGCTACAGCTCCGATTTGACCCCTAACCTGGGAACCTCCATATGCTGCGGGAGCGGCCCAAAGAAATAGCAAAAAAAGACAAAAAAAAAAAAAATTAAAAAAAAACAAAAAAGATATGTGCCCACAAATGCTCTTACAGCATTATTTACAAGAGCCAATATATGAAAGCAACCTAAGTGTCCATCATCAGATGAATAGATAAAGAAGACGTTGTATATATAGACAATGGGATAAAGAAAAATAAAATCTTACCATTTCTGGTAACATGGAAAGATCTGGAGGTCATTATGTTAGTGAAATAAATTAGACAGAGAAATATAAATACTGCACTTAAATTAGAATCTAAAAAACAAAACAAATACACAAACAAGAGAAAATGAAAACAGATTTATAGATACAGAGAACAAATAGGTATAGGTAGTTGCCTGAAGGGAGGGGATGAGAGGGGCAGCTGAAGTCAGTGTGGGAGATTAAAAGATACAAACCTCCAGATATGTAATTGATAAGTCAGAGTGATGTAATATATAGCATAAGGCATAAAGTCAATGATATTGTAGTAACTTCATATGGGTATCTATGGTACCTAATAGACTTATGATTATGATTATTTCATATTGCATGCAAATGTCAAATCAGTATGTAGTACACCTGAGACTAACATAATATTGTATGTCAACTATATTTAAATTTTATTAGTATTATTTTTTTAAAGGAAGAATCTTTTTTTTTTTTTTTTTTTTTTTTTTGTCTTTTTGCCATTTATTGGGCCGCTCTCGCTGCATATGGAGTTCCCAGGCTAGGGGTCTAATCAGAGCTGTAGTCACTGGCCTACGCCAGAGCCACAGCAACGCAGGATCCGAGCTGTGTCTGCAACCTACGCCACAGCTCAAGGTAACGCCGGATCTTTAACCCACTGAGCAAGGGCAGGGATCGAACCCGCAACCTCATGGTTCCTAGTCAGATTCATTAACCACTGTGCCACGACGGGAACTCCTATATTTAAATTTTAAGAAAGGGGATATCTTTGTGGATTTCTTGGTTGTTTTTAAGAGTAGGAATGTGGCATATTTGGAATGGATGGGCAACAGGATCCTACTGTAGAGCACAGGGAAATGTGTGTGATGGGGTCACTTTGTTGTACAAAAGAACTTGACGAAACATTGTAAATCAACTATACTTTAATAATAATAAAATGAGTAGGAATGTGGCAAGTGAGAAAAAATTTTAAATGTTTCACAAAAGTTCGCTTAATTTACCACCTTCAAATATATAGATCACCAAGTGATTACATTTGGATGGATAAACAATGGGGTCTTACTGTACAGCACAGGGAACTATGTCCAATCTCTTGTGACAGAACATGATAGAAGATAGTATGAGAAAAAGAATGTGTATGTATGACTGGGTCACTATGCTGTAAGCAGAAATTGACACAACACTGTAAATCATCCATAATCTAATAAAATAAACACATTACACCAAAAAATAAAAATAAAAATTAGACATAAATATATCTCCAAAAAGTAACACAGAATACCAATCCCTTTTTAAAAAGCCTCTAAAATAGGTCATTTAAAATAAACTTTACAAATGCATTGTATAATACATACACTCACCCTCTATTAGATACGCACAAAACATAAAGCTGAGTAAAGGCCCATGAAGCCCTTCAGTAAAGAAGTTTGTTTAAATTTTTTACACCTAGTGTTCTAAAATTTATTTGGTACCAGAATCTTTATCTTGAGCAACTCAACAGTCCACAAAATGCTAGAACATACTTTGAAAAATGTTGGCATAAATTATTTCTGACAGAATGAGGTTAAAAAGAAGTTTCCGCAGTAGGAGATTCTATAATATCTCTCAAGACGTTGTCTCGATATCTAGCAAACAGAAATCCTTCTGTATACAAGATAAATCCTTCATGCTGCATATTAAACATTTACTTCTGTTGTGTACTCAGTGGAGAAGAAAAACAGCTGGTCATCATTTTCTTTTTCTTTTTTTTTTTTTTTTGTCTTTTTGCTATTTCTTAGGCCGCTCCCACGGCATATGGAGGTTCCCAGGCTAGGGGTCCCATCTGAGCTGTAGCCACCGGCCTACGCCAGAGCCACAGCAACGCGGGATCCAAGCCGCGTCTGCAACCTACACCACAGCTCACGGCAACGCCGGATCCTTAACCCACTGAGGGAGGCCAGGGATCGAACCCGCAACCTCATGATTCCCAGTCGGATTCGTTAACCACTGCACCACGACAGGAACTCCTGGTCATCATTTTCTGTAAAAGAAATCAAAATCTGTTTAAAGACCTTTATTGAGACATCCATCTAACCTTCATTGCCACAACAGAAGGAATAATTATAATGATTAAATCCTTCTTAGATATTCATCTTTTATATGTATTAACTATCTTTGTGGCTCTACTTAAAATCATCTACTTCTTCTATTACCTTTTATAGTTTGAAAACATAAATTTAGTTACCCTATCAGAAATATGACCTGTTCTTTGTACCATAGTGCTGTCAGATTACTGTGGAGTTGACTATCTCGTGTGGCAGTAGAGTTCAAAAGTCAGGATATGAAGCAAAATTATGTAAAGTTAAAATTACTCCTAAATCCTGTTAGAAAGGCTTGATGGTGGTAGGGACATGCCATGTCCAGATCTAGGATAGATGACTGTACCAAATAAAGTGGTTGGCTCCTCAGAGACCATGTTACATGAAAAATGCATACCTTTACACCCTAGAATCCTATTCAACACAGCAAGAGGCTCACATTCCATGAGGCATCACAGGAACTGGAGGTGAAACTGACTCTATCTCTTTTCTCCTGCTTTCCCCGGGACTGTGCTTAATGGTGGCACTAGTGAAATTTTCCCCACACTATGAAAGTTGTTATCTTCTCTCTCTCTCTTCCTCCTTCTCTATTTGCTTGCTTCTGATTTCCAAAAACTGATCTTGATCTATAGAGTTGAATTTCTGTAAATATACATAGAAATGTAAATTTCTATGATGTGAATAACTATGTCAAAATGTATTGGTTATCATTGTTGTTAGTTTTTTTTTTTAAAGCAATAGATACAATATCTTCTAAATACAAGGAGAGAAGAATCATTATTTTTATTTTTATTTTATTTCAATAAACATTCAACTGAAAATTGTTATATGAAAAGAATAGGGGAACTGCTAGGCAAAAAGATGAATGTGATCCAACCCCTGGTGTCAGTTTTCATATTTGATGGGCAAAGGCATAAAGACTAAAATCCAAATAAGACTGTATTAAGTAACATAACAGTATGAAAAGGAAAGAAGTTTATTCTCTTAAGTCAGGCAAGAATGTTGCTCTGAGGAGCAACCTTTGAATCAGGCCTTGTACAATGAGCAGGATTTTCCTAAATATTGGAAGGTGTGCGTGTGCCCCTGTGTGAAAATGTATTTGTGTGTGTGTGTAGGTGGCGATTTTATACCAATGGAGCAAGAGAAAAGACAGACTTAAAATGAAAAGCCTCTGAAGGGAGGAGCCCACAACCTGGAACTTTGCTTCTTATGCAGTTGGAAGGTTGGACAAATAAGAATAAGCCAGAAGAATTGAAAACTGGGAGGATGGCTGGGCTCAGATTTAAAAGACTTTGAATGCTCTGCTGAGGAATGTGGACTTGTCTTGGTTTTGAGGGGAATAATGTCAGAGAAGATGGATGGATAGATGGATAGATGGATGGGTGGTTGAATGAATGGATGGATGGAATAAGACAGCTGATCATTTCTACTGGAAAAGAAAACCTTCAAATCATCTTTCCAGGGAGGGTTCCACTGCCTCATACCATGAGCAAAGTACATATCATTGTTTTAGGCAAGTCTGATCTTCTTCTGTACAGCCGAACCCATTCAGAGTTCTACACTTACAAGTATACCACATGAATATCAAATGCATAATAAAAATAACCTCAAACCTCAAGACACCCTGTGAGAATATAATGAAAAACCAATACAAAATAAATTACTCATAAATAAAATTCAATGATGTTTCCTCATTTTATGTAGGGAAACCACATTGGAAGACATAAGAAGCAGAGAACTATGAAAAATAGATTTAAAGACATTAATTCTGCCAATCAAAATTAGACTGGCTATTTTCCTGATTTATGTCACTATTTATTGCAAGTCAACATGTTAAGTCCAGCTTAAATCTGCAAAAGTCATAAAGGAAACCCTAGCGTATTTTCATACTATGGTGCTTCTGGAGTATAACATTAAATATTCATAAAATGAAATGGCATAATCAGCCTTCATAGTTTTAATTCCCTTTGTCTCTACTGTACATGCATTCCAATGGGGTGATTACTCTAATCATAATGGTCAAAAACATATTAGTTCCTTTTAAAATGTACTGCTAACAAAGGATTTAATCTACAACAAAATTCCTATATCATTGTTTATAGGTAGTAATATAAGTTCAAACTCAATCTTAGTGCATACAGAATGGGTGTAGTGGGAGGATATGATGGAAAGGCACAGAGAGGGCCGAATTCTATACACAAATTCTCATTGTGATTCCCTTTAAGGGGCATAATCCTTACAGATGCAACCTAGGCTTTTTGATAGTAAGAAGTTAAGCTTGAGGTCTTAAATTTCTAATTCTATGATATAAAATAAATTTTAAACATATAACATAATTTTGAAACTATCTGTATTTTCAATCTGTAATTATTCCAGGAAAAAGTTAACATATCTTAGTTCTTCTACCCACTTCTGGACAATACCTTGTAAAAGTCAAAGACATATTCATTAGGTCTCCTACCTATGGTAACCCTCCAACTACTTTGTGGGAAATTTAAAAAGAAGAGGCTCGACCTGTATCTCTATAGACTCCCTCACCTCTCATTTTATCCAGTACCTCTTCACACCTGACTCACACTACTGTCCATCACCCCCCTGTTGCTCTTGAATGTTAGCTCTTCTTCTCCCTCATTTCCTGACCCCTAATTTTCCTCTTGCTAGAATGCTCTTCCCTCAAATATCCAGTTTTTCACTACCACACTTCCTCCCTGCGGCAAGTAGCATCTTATCTGAGAGCTCTGTCTTAATGTTTACACAGCGTTTATCCCCTCCTCATTTGGATACACACCTACAGTTTTGTGTAACGATTCCCCTCTACTATAATCCAAATCCATGAGGCCAGAACATTTGTTTTGTACACTGCCTTAATCCCAGCAACTAGACAATTACCTAGCCTATACTAGGCACTCCACAAATATACAAATGAAGGAAAAAGAAGAAAGACTAGAAAGAGGAGCTACCCTATCTTTACTGTTAAAGGTGGATTTAGTAAAGTGGAGAATCAAGGAAATATTCTTTGTGATTCTCTGGACTCTGGTTTTGTGCTCTTTTATCCAATAAAAGATATTCTCTCTGGTAATGGATTTCCTACCCTATCAAAATGTAAGAATACACTTAGAAGTTATAAACTAATTTAACCATGTACTTACTAAATTCAGTAAGCACATTATTGAAAACATTTCTAGGTCAAAAGAGTTGTGGTTATTTTGCTGTCAGTTTTGCATATATCTCTTTGGTTATTCTTTTTTTAACAGAAAAGAATGGCTCTAAAACCAAGACTTGTTTTCCTGTAAGTTCACCCCTACTGCATAATAAAAAATGTCAGAGTCCTTAAGATCCTTGCCTTAGTAACTAATCATTGCACACACACACAAAAATAGGACTGTTGGAAATAATTAAGGCAGGAAATAACCTATCTCAAGAGATTACTAAGCAGTGGGAGAATCTGACTTTTAAGGCCTGAATCCCATCTCCCTCCCAGTGAATAAACAGACCAAAAACGAGAGAGGCCAGGCCACAAAAACATGAGACAGAAGCTAAACCTCATCTCTAATCTTTAAAAAACAAAATTCAGACAGTATAACTTGCCTCCAAGGATTGCCTGAGGCATTAGTTAATATTTGCGAAGAATTGTCAGGATGAAAGACACTGCAGAAGGGCTAAATCTTACTGTCTCAATAACTAAAATGCTTTTTTTTTTTTTTTAATGCTGCATTAGAGAATCTTTTAGAAAGATTCTAACAGCCTTCCAATGGGAAAATTTCCATTCATTCATCATGTTAACAAAGACACTCTGGGGAGGGTCAGGGCTTGCTTTATGCGAGTCTACTGCTATGAAGAAGGTCCATGTTGAACATACCTGAATGAAATGACAGCCTGTGGGGACTCAGCACTCTCCTTAATTTGTTGGGAGAGCATCAAGGAAATTACTTACTGCCCTACCAATCCAGTACTCTACCACATTTGCTCTTGCAGGTTAATTACAATATAGCAGATGTACTAAGTCATGAGCTAAGGCCAGATGCTCATAATTCATATCCATCCCCAGCATTTCATGATGCTATTGAGTTTCAGTTTCTGAAAAAGCAGTGTTTTTTAAAGTGTTTCCTCTGCCTCCAGCATTAGAATGGTCTAGGAACTTATTGGAAACTGCAGATCCTCAGGTCTCATGCCAGATCCACAGAATCCAAATTTGGGGGGTAGAGTTCAACCCACCAGTTGGTTCTGATACTTTGCTTTATAAACTCTCTTTAGTTTACATAAAAAAGATCTGGCTGGCTCTCAAAATCCAATTGGGCAAAAAATTTGACTTCCTAGTAATTTATTGATTTAGCCAATGTATATCAAGTGCCTATTATGTGATAAGCTTTGTTCTGGAGGCTGGAGATTCAGCAGTGAACAAAACAGACACAAGCTCTGACCTCATGGAGCTTATATTCTAGATGAAGGAGGCAGACAAACAAAATAACCCAATTAAGTTTCAACACATCTGATGTCCAGTATTTCAGAAAATGATCACTTGTAGAAGGAATACAGCAATGAGAGGGAGATGGAGAATGGATGAGAAGCAGCGTGGATAAAATGATCAGGATCTGCATTGCCGAGTAGGTAAAATTCCAGCTTTGGGTCATATAACTGTTATGTCAGAGTTTGTTAGAGGATGTTTTTTATACTACTATTTTTTTCTTTTTTGGCAGCCCCGTGGCATATGGAGTTCCCAGGCCAGGGATCAGATCTGAGTTGCAGGTGCAACCTACACCGCAGTTGTGGCAACACCAGATCTTTTAACCCATTGTGCTGGGCCAGGGATTGAACTTGCATCCTAGTGGTGCAGAGACACCACTGATCCTTTCACCACAGTAGAAATTCCTAAATCATTTTAAAAAGACCCATTTATAAGTTGATTTACAGAATTTATGCAGAATTCCTTTTAAGTAAGCATGTTTTAAGTACTTTACAAAAGGTTTCAAAAATACAGGTTATGTTTTGTATTCAAATCTTAGTTCTAAATGTATCCCTACTTTTACTCTATTTGAGTTTAACTATATTTTTAGTACTTAAAGCTATCTCATTTAACCATTTTATTAAATCAATTTTTTAAAAATTAGATAATCACAGAAAATGCAATTCACATGTATTAATTTTAAACTTTTGATTTAATTTTCCTAGGGTTGGAAGAAACAGAAAAAAGAATACTAAAGTTATGGTGGCCTTAGAATTCCCACTGTGGTGCGGTGGATTAAGGATCTGGCGTTATCTCTGCAGTGGCTCTAGTAGCTGCTGAGGGGCAGGTTTGATCCCTGACCTAAAGCAGTGAGTTAAGGATCCAGACTTGCCTCAGCAATGGTGTAGGTTGCAGCTATGGTTTGGATTCAATCCCTGGCTTGGGAACTTCCCTATGCTGTGGGTGTGGATCAAAAGTAGATAGGAGTTGCCATTGTGGTGCAGCAGAAAAAAATCCGACTAGGAACCAAGAGGTTGTGGGTTAGTCCCTGGCTTCACTCAGTGGGTTAAGGACCCAGGGTTGCCATGAGCTGTGGTGTAAGTTGCAGATGTGGCTCTGATCTGGCGTGGCTGTGGCTGTGGTGTAGGCTGGCAGCTACAGCTCCAATTGGACCCCTAGCCTGGGAACCTCCATATGCTGTGGGTGCAGCACTAAAAAGACAAAATAAAATAAAATAAAATAAAATAAATAAGCAAATAAATAAGGTGGCCTTTAATCTCTGATAGAATCTTTTAAAATATATCACCTATCAGTAAGGATTAAAAGGAAACAAAATATTTTGTAGTTAGTAGAATAGGTTCAGTTTAGACTCAGACCCCTGAGGAAAGTGCTATTGAGTTATTAGGGACAGAACTGTGTGCCCTTATATGTTGAGGTTCTAACCCCCCTGTGTGACTGTATTTGAAGATGGTCTTTAAGGAGGTAATTAAGATGAAATCAGGTCATAAGTGTGGGGCTCTGAGCCAATAAGACTGTTGTCCTTATAGGAAAGGAAAGCAACACTAGAGATCTCTCTGCATGCCCAAAGGAAAAGCCA
The DNA here is from genome assembly GCF_054392235.1 of Sus scrofa. Classification (NCBI taxonomy): domain Eukaryota; kingdom Metazoa; phylum Chordata; class Mammalia; order Artiodactyla; family Suidae; genus Sus; species Sus scrofa. The sequence continues at coordinate 50,483,960 of NC_139387.1, read as the reverse complement.
TGTAAGGAAGAGTGCAGAGGCAGCTGTCTGCAAGCCAAGAAGAGAGGTCTCAATAGAAACCACACCTCCCATCACCTTGATCTTGAACTTCCAGCCTCCAGAACTGTAAGAAAATAAACTTTTGTTTTTTAAATCACCCAGTCTGTGGTATTCTGCCATGGCAGCCTGATCAGACTAATACATGAGTATAAACATCTCCTTTTAAACACAGAGAGCTCATTGCATTTTAAGAAAAATCTCCGTGAAGGCTGCTAAGCAATGCAGGCTCCCAAGGCCATCAACACCATCTGAAGAAAGGTGACTAAATTACACATGTCTGTTATGGTCTCTGCCAGAGGAATACTGACCACTTGTCAGTAGCATCACAGGAATGGGAATAAAGAGTAGCCAGGAGGTAGGAGGACGGTAAAAAATAACTGAAGCCCAACTCACAATTACCTCTTTTGTATTAAATAACTTTAATGAGATAAAGGGTAGGATTCATTAAATTGATCGTTAGAGTCATCATTTTTTCATACAAAATGATCAAGGATATATCAAAAATGATGACTCTAATGATCAACTTAAATGAAAAAATGCTATAAGAATATATAATGAGTCAGATAAGCCTTGGTCAGCTTTCCTAAGAAAGAAATATTTCAGCTGAGCAAAGGCCATTTGAAGTACAGGTGAGCAAATTCTTGTGTGGGTGGAGTGCAGACAGCTGTGTGAGAAGAGATTGAAGAGTTAGGCAAGGGCAGATCATGCAGTAATCAAATTACGAAAGAAATGCAAGAGATAGAGCAAGACGTTAAATAAAAATGGGAATACAATCTATATTATGAGAAAATCTATAGGAATAAATGACTAGTTTCTCCAAAAAATGTATTGCAAGGAAAAAAGAGGAAGTGAAAATCTATAATTAAAAGTGCTTTAAGTGACATATTGATCAAGTAAAATCTGTAGAGCCTGTTTAGATCCTGATTTTTTTTTTTTTTTGGTCTTTTTGTCATTTTAGGGCCACACCCGGGGCATATGGAGCTTCCCAGGCTAAGGGTCTAATCAGAGCTGTTGCTGCCAGCCTACGCCAGAGCCACAGCAATGCCAGATCCGAGCCACGTCTGTGACCTACACCACAGCTCACAGCAATGCCGGATCCTTACTCCACTGAGTGAAGCCATGGATCTAACCCGAAACCTCATGGTTCCTAGTTGGATTCGTTTCTGCTGAGCCATGCATGATGGGAACTCCTAGATCCTGATTTTAATAAATATACCAGAAAAACTCTCAATTTTTAAAGAAGTGATAATGCTATTAAAGGAACTATAATTTAAAGACCATGCTAAAATATTTACAGATGAAATGACTTGCACATCTGGAATTTGCTTCAGAATAACTGACTACAGGGGAAAGGAGAAAGTAAGTTGGATCACAGATGAAACAAGATCAGCCAAGGGTTTATTCTTTCCTTTCTTTGTTTCCTCTCTTTCCCTCCTTCCTTCCTTCCTTCCTCCCTCCCTCCCTCCCTCCCTCCCTCCCTCCTTTCTTTCTTTCTTTCTTTCTTTCTTTCTTTCTTTCTTTCTTTCTTTTTCTTTTTAAATCTGGCTACACTCATGGCATATGGAAGTTCCCAGGCCAGGGGTCAAATCTGAGCCACAGTTGCAACCTACACCAGAGCTGCAGCAACGCTAGATCCTTAACCCACTACACCATGGGTTGATTCTTGAAGCTGAGTTTTGAGTACTTGGAGGGTTCTTTCATGTATGTTTGAAATTATACAGAATTAAAATTTTCAAAAGGGAAAAAGGAAAGCATTAGGGGAAAGGGCAAAAGAACTACAAGTTCACTAGGAAGAATCAGGACCATGCATTTATCCAAACTGGTGTCTCTTTTCAATCTGTGAATATAGTGCTCAGAAAATTTAAGACCCCACCTACATTCAGGGCATTTGAAGTCAGACCAATGATGCTTATAAACTTTCTCAATACTATTTGAAATATTGACATAGCATTAGGAAATTTTGCAAATTTAAGCAGAAGGAATCCATTTGGAATCACTCCAAAAATGAATTACATTTTAGAAGGTCTATTTGAGCTAGCTGTAATCAGCAATTCAAGTATTTTTTTAACTCACTGTGAATTACATTTCAAACTAATCATCTTGTTTATTTCTGCTAAAATTTCAGAAACTAAGTGATCAGCCAGGTCTACCCAGCCAGGTCTCTTTTCCAAAATAAAAGCAATTTTCTACTATAAATTCTGCTAATGGGAGGAAAGCCATTAAAATATTTTCCAACAAAAAAGAACATACAGCAAAAATAAGCCAGAAATTAAGCTTACATATTTTTTCCTTGGTTAATCAGGAAGGTGTAAAGGAATTCATAACAAGAACACATAACAAGAAAGGGAAGATAAGACAATGGGGCTATTGGTGTCTACCACCAGGCATTTAATCAAATTGTGTGGCTTTTTATATTCAAATTGTCACTTTAATCAAGAAAACCTAAAATTCTCCAGAATACATTAAATTCAAAAGGATAATCAGAGCTCTGTTCTTTTGCCTTTGAGAAACTCTTTTTCAGGGAAGAAATAACAGGACCCCAAAATACCTCCTTAGCGTAGGAATAGGTCTATAATAGTTATGAATAAAAATTAAAAAAACAGAAAAAAATCAGCAGTGATTTGTCCTATATCAGAATATTACTGCCCAAAGCCAAAAGATCCCTCTGATTCTTTCACTTATAAATTCCTTATTTCTATAAAGACACAATAGGCTGGTCTCATAGAAATTGCTTCCTTGAGAAAAGACACTAGTCTCAATATCAAACACATTTAAGACGAACATGTGGCCCATCACCCTTCCCAAACCCCTTCTGTTCTGTTTACCAGATGCATGTGATCTGACCTGCCTATCAAGGAGGTCTAACCAGTCATCACTGATGCTTCAAAGGGCCTCAGCTACAATAGGACTATGCAGGTACCGCCTGTTCTCTACTCATGACCATCCCCAGCATCTCAATTCCTTGTCAATTATCTTCTCCAGGATCAATCAGAGAAAGTTACTCTGCACTTTTCTCCTCAGTAGAATCACAACCCCTCTTAAATTCAATGGATGTGCAGAACCTGCCCTCAATGTGCTTATATGTACACTCTAGTGGTGATAATCCCACACACATACATACTCACACTGCTTGATTGAATGGTTTATGACACCAACATCAAGTGTCAATGGAATTCAAGAAATGAGAGATTAATGAAGAACCGGAGAATATGAGAAAATCTGTCCATTTTCTAGGCAGAATTTTGTTGGTTGTACAGTGTCAGGTCCAGCAGAGACTACTGAAAAAAAAGATTTCATGTTATGAACAAATGTGACATTTTTCTGAGAATAGTAAAAATACAGTTCAGATTGTGGACCATATCATAGCAATAATTATTTAATTAGGTAGGAGAGGTAGCCATTTGCAGCAATATATAAAGAGTCTTAGAATCCAGATGATACAATAAAACTCATTTTTTGCAGCTCTCTCTGGAGAAGATTTAGGAAAAGGGAGGAGAGCACTGACAGAATCAAGATAGAAAAATTGATTTGGTGTGAAACTTAGTAATAGAGCATAAAATAATGAAGGCCTTGATGGAAGTGGAGAACATTAACAGAGAACAAGGACAAGGAGAAAAGCTGCATCACACAAAACAAAAAAAATGAATCAAAACAAAACAAACCAAGATTCTGTTATGAACATACAGAAAAGGGAATTGTCGAAGATGTCAGTTTCTGGCTTAGGTGGAACTGGTACAAGTGGGGAATTGGCAGCATATTGCCAGAGTAGAGCCTACAGGAAGGGAATTCAGTTTATAGAACAGAGCATGTGGGCAGAGAAAATGTTTGCTTATTGGCGAGTGGGGAAATAGAGAAATTATGGGATTATGGGAGTTCCCATAGTGGCACAGTGGAAACGAATCCTACTAGGAACCGTGAGGTTGTGGGCTCGATCCCTGGCCTTGCTCAGTGGGTTAAGGATCTCATTGCCGTGAACTGTGGTGTGGGTCGCAGATGCGGCTTAGATCCTGTGTTGCTGTGGCTGTGGCATAGGCTGGCAGCTACAGCTCCAATTTGACCCCTAGCCTAGAACCTCCATGTGCCAAGGGTGTGGCCCTAAAAAGACAAAAGACAACAAAAAAAAAAAAAAAAAGAAAAAAAAGAAAAAAAGAAATTATGGGATTATGGAAAGAAGCTTGCTGCTGAAGCCTGTTGTAGTGAGAATTTTTGCTTCATACTGTATAGTGGATGGGGCAAGGTGTGTCCCAGGTTCATGCTTATATGTTGTATTTCTAGCCATGTATTTGGTGTGTGTGGAGTAGGAGGAGAAGTTGTTTTCCTGATTATCTCAGGAGTTCAAATTATTTCAAGAGAAAACATAGCTTCTGGTACTGACTAAATCTTTGTCACCTCCAGGCTCTAAAATCTGTCAGATGTGGATAATCAAATCACAGTTTCAGTTAGGTAGGGGTTCTCCCTTCTTGTAAATACGAGGTTTTATTTCAATTCTCTTCCCACTGGGAGTTTCTCATTAGCTTCTGTCTGTGTCTCTATAGTGGCAGGCATCACCTCCATCCATCTTATCCATTCCCCACTCAGTGACATCATGCAGTGACCATTGATAATTACGCTTTTTGCTTCATTCTTATTTCAGAAGAAAAAACTCAAAAGTAGAACTTTATACATTTAGAAATTTTTATTCTAATAACCTAATCAATTGGTATCCCAAGTTGAAACTGGGAAAATAGTGGTGCTCAGTTTATCTCCTAGTGATTTTGTAAGGGTCTTATGAGAAAGTTGTGGCAACAATGTCACCTTGAGAGGGGTTGACAGTCAGAGATCAAATTGAAGTAGAGTCATGGCAAATTCCAGTAACCACTAACCAGGCATCAAGACCAAGGGCATAGATGATGGTGCTTGAAAAGTGCTGAGAGCAAATGGTGTGTGTGCAACAAAGGGGGCTCATTCTAGGAAAGTGGTATAAAGCCCATGGTTGGACTAACTGGGAGCAGAGCCAAACCTCAGGGTTACAGGCCAGGCAATTTTCAGTCAGTTGATAGGATGGAAAGTGGTGCTTCTCAGTAACCAGTAGGGCGCAGAAGAGTCTCTGGAATCCACTGGAGCAGAGTAGCAGGTCCAGACAAGAGGTACTGTCGTCAAACTCCAGTTCAGCTGCTCATTGCTCAAGAATCCAATACTGAGAGACTAGTATTGGATAACAGGAAAAATAGCTTTATTGAGGAAGATGGCAATCCTTGGGAGAAGGTAGACTCATGTCCCAAAGAACTAATTCCCCTTGCCCACAAGGGTACAAGAGTTTTTAAGGGGGAATTTTAGGGATGCATGGTGGGTAGGGTGGGCCTGTGTGTAGAACAGCACAGTTTACTCTGACAATTATCTTGAAACTGGTCATGTGGTGGTGTGATCAGCATCTCTTGGTGGTATTATGTACAGTTCCAGGTCAGATTGTTCCCAATTCCCTGAAGCCAGTTCTCAGAATTGTGTAAATTGAAACAGCTGATGTTATGGCTATGGTCTGATCATCATGTAGTTAATTTCTTCCATCTGCTGGGGGTTTCAGTATATACAAAATGGCTCAAAGGATATGGCTCAGAATATCTTTTAGCACATGAGGGAATAAAGGTCCTTGACTTAGTTTAATAACTACACTTTATTATTTTGTCTTGTTTAACTGTTTTCTTTGCTTCTGTATATTCTCATTTATTTTATTAATTTTATTTTTTGGTTAAAGTTTTTTCTTACATACAAGAGGTTGGTAGAGGACATGGGGTGGTCTGTCCTGAGTAGGCCTCATAAGTTCCTACTCCCTTAGGGCATGGCTCTCCCATGGGGGGGTTTCAGGGCTTTGACTCAATAAGAGCACATTGCTTCTGCACCTGGGAATAGAGAAGACAAGACTGTTCAGAGTCACCAGTAGATGTTCTGGCTGGCTTCCCACTGATTTCAAAATCTTCTGATTCAGAGTTCCCATCTTGGCTCAGTGGTTAACAAATCTGACTAGGAACCATGAGGTTGTGGGTTCGATCCCTGGCTTTGCTCAGTGGGTTAGGGATCCGGCGTTGCCGTGAGCTGTGGTGTAGGTTGCAGATGCGGCTCAGATCCCACATTGCTGTGGCTCTGGTGTAGGCCAGCTGCTACAGCTCTGATGAGACCCCCAGCCTGGGAACCTCCATATGCCATAGGTGTGGCCCTAGAAAGGACAGACAAAGGAAAAGAAAAAGGAAAAAGATCTTCTGATTCATAAAGCACAAAGACTCATTCAACCTGATCCTGAGATTCCTCTGAGCATTGAATCTCATAGAAGCCAAAATCAGGAAATAATAGTAACTCCAGGTATCTTGGAAATTGGACTGGGCAGCCCCCCAGAGGCAAGGCAGCCCCCTCTCTCCTTCACACCACCCTCTTCCAGTCTGTGCCCTGAACTTACTTCCTCCCTCTGCTCATGGGCTTCATGCTTTTCATGACTGAGCCTAGAACATGGTCATCTGGGCATCCCCCATCTCTTCTTCCCTCTTGTCTTAACATCCCTATAACTATGATCTTTGCAGCTCATTCCTAGGTTTCAAATTACTGAGAGCAGCACCTGATTAGCTCATCTTCTGGAATCAAGTCTCATATGTTGCAAAGCTCCACCTCCTCTTGAACTTTCAACTTTCAGCATAGATGTCACTTCTTCTGACCAATCTTCCCTGTTACAGCCCCCTACTTAGGCCAGGCTGGTGTTCCCACAATGAGCTCCTATAGGTCTGGTCATCGCCCCATAACTGCCCGTTAATGTGCCTGTCTTCCCACTAAAACAGAAGTTCCTGGGGGCTATGGACTATGTCTCGTGCATAGTTATCTCCCCAGCAACCAGCCTTTTATATAAATACACATGGACTTGATGGGTTTTGATAAATGAACCTATATTAAAGCAATACCTACAAATACAGAAATACTTAAAATCTGTACTTTTTGTTCTTACTGAGGCCATCTTATAAATCTCAACATTTCTATAAAGGCACCTGCCATCTTTCCAGTTGTTCAGGCATCTGGCAGAGGGCACATATTGAAACTCTGCTTCTTTTGTACAACCCCTTAGTGCTTAGTAACGTAAACCAGCAAGGAATGAATGAGAATGCAATCCCCATTGCAGCCTACAGAAATATCAACATGCAAATAGAGTTATACCAGATTCCTTTTTCACTTTTCTTTGGACAATAACTATTTATTTTTGGCCATACCCAAGGCATTCAAAAGTTCCCAGTCCAGGGATGGAATGCGAACCTGAGCCACATGGCAGTAACCTGAGCCACAGCAGTGACAACACTGGATCCTTAACCTACTAGGCCACTAGCGAACTCCTAATAACACAGCTTAAATAAAAATTTTTCGTACCCTGGATAGATCTAGAGTGGACTTGAAATGCCATTAAGACTCTAAATTTTCTAACATGACATTAATGAAATTATCTTATTAACAGGTCACAGGAGTTTTTTTAAAAAGGAATTCTACATCTAAAATTTCTAACAATGCACTCTAAACCATATACCTGAAAAAAGCAAATGAGCCCTTCTGCAAAACATGTACTTTGTTCATTTCATTTCTTTTTCTTTTCTCTTTTTATGGCTTCACATGCAGCATATGGAAGTTCCTGGGCTAGGGGTCAAATTGGAACTGCAGTTGCAGCCTACACCACAGCACAGCAACACTGGATCTGAGCCACACCTGCAATCTATACTGCAGCTTGTGGCAATGCCAGATCCTTAACACACTGAGCGAGGCCAGGGATCAAACCTGCATCCTCACAGAGATAATTGGGTCCTTAACTTGCGAAGCCACAGTGGGAGCTCCCATTTCTTTCCCATTTCTGCTCTGTAAAGCATTTAATACATTTACATTAAACCAATATACTTTCTTTCTCTCATTTCACTCTCTAAGTTTTACTCAACAAACATGTCCAGATTACATAGTCCACACCAGGCACTTGTTTTCAGACTTTCAGACAAGATTTTTGCTTTTCTATTAATGAATACATTAGTGAGCACTTCAACAATGCCATAAGTGGGGACAATGCTGTCTGGTTTAAGAAGCACTTCATACACGAATCATTTGGTACTAACAAAACCCCTTCAATCTTACGGTGAAAGAAACAGCCTAAAGAGGTTATTGTGACTCTCTTGAGGTCATTCTAAGTACACAGCTCAGTCCCACACTGAGTTGTCTGACTCCAAATCCAATACTGCACTGTTTCATGTGGCCTCTGGTTCCCCCTGCTTTTATTAATGTGGATAGTAGACAGGGAAATACATTGTATCAAATATCATTTCTGTGTAAGCACATGCCTGAGACCCAGACTGTTCAGCAGGTGGGGTCCACCCAGGTGGACATGGACTTCTCTGTGACTAAATCAGTGCTAACATGAGCTTATAAGGAGTGTATAATCTCTTCAACAGTCAATATATTATTACACTGCTGAAAATTTCTGTTAGAGCATCACACTGCCAGAAATAAAATTGTACATTAAAGTGTTACAGGGTGTTCACTAGAGTTTGGCATTTTTGTCATTGTAAAAACTATTTTTGTCATTATGCTCCACAGAAAAGGATTATTCCCGGATTTCCTATTGTGGCTCGGCAAAAACAAATCCGACTAGTATCCATAAGGATGCCAGTTCAATCCCTGGCCTCGCTCATTGGATTGGGGATCAAGCGTTGCTATGAGCTGAAGTGTAGGTTGCAGCCAAGGCTCAGATCCCACATTGCTGTGGCTGTGGCGTAGGCTAGCAGCTGTAGCTCCAGTTCGACCCCTAGCCTGGGAAAGTCCATATGCCACAGGTGTGACCCTTAAAAAAAAAAAAAAAAAAAAAGGAAAAGGATTATTCCCTTAACTTTCACAGCAACTGAAAATTTAATGGAAATATTAGCATGTAGGATTATGTAGTTTTCTCCAAGAAGTAAAAAGCCAATTTAGACTGAATCAATATTTTCCAATTGTGGGCCCATTAACCAGAGGCAAATTTTGTCGGCCGTAACAGCTCCAACTTTAGGCACATCCCCAGGAATAATATCAGTTGCTCAGCTGTCCTCTTCGCCCTACCTCATACTGTCACTCTACCATTGTGCTATTTGAGCTTGCTATTTGAAAAGCAAACTAGCAAGCTAGATGATCTCTTCTAAACCCATGAATGTATTACTCTATGAATAAAGCAGTAAGTATGTGAATATCAAGAAGCAGTCACTTCTCAGAGGATGCTGTTACACCTGTGGATCCCCAAAAAGTGACCCTCAGAAATCCCAGAAACACTTGGATACTTTCTTAAATACACAGATTCCCAGGCCCAAGCCCAGATGTATTGAATCAGAATATTAGGCAGGGACACCTAGAAATCGATATTTTTAACAGATCTCCTTGGGTGATTCTGATGTTCACCTGATTTGGGAAGCGGTAATGAAACCAGTGATTTTCAAAGTATGGGCCCTGGACTAGCAGCATCGGCATCACCTGGGAACAGTTTAGAAATGAAAATTTCTAGGTTATGCCCTAGACCTACTGAATCAGAGACTCTTGGGGCAGAGCCTCCGAATCTGTATTTATGCAAGTCTTCCAAGTAGTTTTGGTGCATGTTGAAGTTTGAGAAACACTGATTTAAATGAAAGAATGGTTTAATTTCAATTCAAAAAATATGTATACTGAGTCTCCTGAGTAAAGTCCCTGGGTTATTTGCTGCAGGGACAAAAAGCAGCTCATTTTTTACTGTAATTTTAAAAAAAATTTTGTTATTTTTTTTCTTTTTCTTTTCTTTTTCTTTTTTCAGCTACACCGGAACCATATGGAAGTTCCCCAGGTAGGGGTCAAATCAGAGATGGAGCTGCTAGCCTATGGCATGGCCATGGCAATACTGGATCTGAGCCACATTTGTGATCTGTACTGCAGCTTGTGGCAATGCTGAATCCTCAACCCACTGAGCAAGCTGGGGATCAAACCTGCATCCTCATGGACACCATGTTGGGCTCTTAACCCACTGAGCCACAGTGGACACTCCCTTTGTCATTTTTTTCAATACATATTTCTTCTAACATTTATTGAGAATTTTATCAGTGCTGAGCACTCTATTAGATGCTTATTAGGATATAGGTATTTGAAATACAGTTCCTAGACTCAAGGAGCTTATAATCTACTAAGACCAACTTTTTTTGTAAAGGTCCAGAAGGTAAGTGTTCCAGGCATGGAAGGCCACCTGGTCTTTGAGTAGCTACTTAGTTCTGTCATCATAAAGGCAGCCTGAGATAACATAAATGAATGAGCTCTGCTGCTTTTCAACAAAATTGCGTCTATAGATACTAACGTTTGGACTTCATAGAGTTTTCACATCATGAACTTTCACTCATCTTGGAGTTTTTCCCAACCATTTAAACAATGAAAGAACAATTTTGGGGGGTCTTGAACAAACAGGTAGGGACCAGAATTGTCCTTTAGAAGGTAATTCACTCTAAAGTAAAGCCAGCAAGGCAGTAACAAAATCTGAGGGTCTGAGTCTCTGTAATGTCAGCAATAGCAACTGAAAAGCCAGGAGAAAGCTTTTTGGAAAGAAAAATGTTAAATTCTGTCTTAAATGGCCTTTTGAATCTTTTCCTATCCTGTTGTTTTCCTAAAAATTAGTACATGCCTTTTCTTCCATTTCTCTACAGCAGAAACAGATCTGTCTACTTCAATGTATCTATTTCCTTTTCTCTTCTACACCGCATCTCATGAAAATAACATGATGACAATAGCAGGTCTTTCTGTTCTTTCCATATGGGTCCAATTTCCTCCATTTATGTAGATACTGAAGCCAAGATGTTCCATAGTATAAAAGCAGAATATCTTTGAACAAACATAGACGGCATTGTTCCTCTCCTTCAAGTATTAGGAGGTAGAGATTGGCTACCTCCTAGTTTGGGCAACAATTTAATCTGCCTGGAAAACTACCAGCTATGTTGTCTACTGCAGGCTGTAATCCTTGGGAGATTCATAGTTAACTCAGGGTCTTTGTTTTTAATTTCTAATTTCCACAGTTTAAGTGCTAACTATGCATTTGCTAAACATTAAAAATCACAGCAATATACATAACCGGACAAGCATTATGTGAATTGATGATATTAGTTCCCAAATCCACTGAGTGTAATAAGTCAGAATCTCTGGGCACAGCACCCAGAGTTGGTATTTTTAACATGCTCCCCTAGTGTCCTTGATGCCAAGCCAGGCTGGGGAACTGCTTTCTATTCTACAGTTGGTTAGAAAGTAAACCAGACAGCCCCTCAAGGTTCTGACCAAGGTGTGCTCTGGAATGTTCAGGCTTGGGAAGTGGCACAGCATCATGTTATAGGATCATAGGGAAAACATTTTCAGATGGAACTAAAATTCTAAGTTATTCATAACAATAAAAGTAGAAATGAGACCCAAACTTCCAACCACTCAGAAAGAAATGAACAAGGCATGAGTTGGCAGATTATAGAACCAAACCAAGGAAGACAGGGGATGCAGAGAGCACTGTGCCTACTCCACTTGCCCTTTACACCTGCCAACTCACCCACTTATCAAGTTCCTTCCAGCTCACAAAGTCAAGTCAAGAACCCAGAGCTTGTTCTAGACAATTTCCCCAGCCCGCAACCTCATTCTTCACTTTTGACCATGTTTACATGCCCTTGTCCTCAACTTTTAAATTCAGGATTACTGCAATTCCTGTTGTGGTGCAGTGGAAATGAATCCAACTAGTATCCACGAGGATGAAGGTTCAATCACTGGCCTTGCTCAATGGGTCGGGGATCTAGCATTGCCATGAGCTGTGGTGTAGGTTGCAGACATGGCTCAGATCCCTTGTTGTGGCTGTGGTGTAGGCTGGTAGCTGTAGCTCTGACTCTACCCTTATCCTGAAAATTTCCATATGCTGCAGGTGTGGCCCTAAAAAGCAAATAATAATAATAATAATAATAATAATGATTCAGGATTACTGACTCTATAGTCACTCTCTGTAGCTGAATTTCATATCTTTCTGCCCTCAAGAATCTCCAGGTCAACATTCTGGTTTTTTGTCCCTCATTGCTTTGCCTCTACTTACTTCCTTTGTTTTTGGTGAAAACATCTTTCTATAGAAACAAGTTCCTAGAGAAATTCCTGCTGGGATAGGAGGGATATAGGACTGAAGATATGTGAGAGCTAAACTTTTTAATGAGGAAATAAAAAGTGACTTAATAGCTAACTCTTGAAAAACTACATGCAAGAGAGAAATCTCTGAGATTAATATTAATATGCTGTTACACAAAAGCAGCTTCAGCTCTTCAGATTTTCAAGGGGGGAGAATTGTGTAGAGCTCATTTGGTGAGTATCAGAGAGTCAGACTGACAAAAGCAGAAATCAAGACAGCCTGGGTCAGCCAGAGGGAATCCATCAGCTACCCAGGGAATTTATATCTTGTTTTATATGAAATTATGCTTAAATTAATTAGAAAGTCATGTTTATCTTTCCACTGCATAAGTTCAGGAACTCTCAAGGAAACCTACGAGCATATAAACTTCCATAGATACTGTATTTTAAGACAGAAAACAGGACAAGTAATAGAATGTGACATTTTACTTTTTTTATTTTTTATTTTGTTTAGGGCTATACCTGTGGCATATGGAAATTCCTTGGCTAGGGGTCAAATTGGAGGGCCTATGCCAGAGCCACAGCAGTGCCAGATCCAGGCCTCATCTATGACTTATGCTGTGGCTTGCGGCAATGCCAGATCCTTAACCCACTGAGCAAGGCCAGAGGTTGAACCTGCATCCTCATGGAGACAAAAGGCAAGTCCCAAACCCGCTGCAGTATAATGGGAATGCCCTTAAAAATTTTTTTTTGAATTTTATTATATTTACAGTTGTTTACCCATCATCCCGACATAATTTTACAGCATTTCTATCCCAAAACCCCAGCCGCCCCCAACTGTCTCTTTTGGTAACCATAAGTTTTTCAAAGTCTGTGAGTCAGTTTCTGTTCTGCAAATAAGTTCATTGTATCCTTATAAGTGATAGCATATAATGTTTGTGTCTGACTATCTGACTAACTTTTTTTAGCATGATAATTTCTAGGTCCATCCATGTTGCTGCAAATGCCATCATTTCATTCCTTTTTATGACTGAGTAATAGTCCATTGTGTGTATGTACCATATCTTGTTTTTATCATTACTGTAGTGTATTTTTTAATTATAGTTGATTTACAATGCCCTGCTAATTTCTGCTGAATAGCAAAGTGACCCAGTTTTGCACATATATACATTCTTTTTCTCACATTATCCTCCATTCTGATCCATCACAAGTTCCTTCTGCTATAAAGAAGGATCCCATTGCCCATCACTCCAAATGCAACTGTTTGCTAAAAATTTTTAAGAAGCAGCTTTATTGAGGAATAATTGACAAACTGCACATGTTTAAATTATACAATTGGATAAGTTTTGACATTTGTATATACCCATGAAACCATCACCACAATCAATATAATGAATACGGCCATCACTCTCAAAGTTTCTTTATGTCTTTTTGTGATCCCTTGGTCCTATTTCTTCCCACCACAAGCTTATACTCAAGCATTTGTCTGTTTTATGTCACTATAGATTAGTTTTCTTTTTCTAGAATATTATATTAGCAAAAATCATATGATATATACTCTTTTTTGTGTGACTACTTTCACTGAGCCAAGATTCATCATATTTTTGTGTGTATCAGTAGTTAATTCATTCTCATTGCTGAGGAATATTCCATTGTTCAGATATATCATAGGTATTTATCCATTCATCTGTTGGTAAATAATTAAGTCACTTACAGTTTTGGAAATTAAAAATAAACCTATGATGTTCAAGATTATTTTTTATGGTTAAGTTATTTTTTTTAATAATTTTTTTATTTTCCCACTGTACAGCAAGGGGGTCAGGTTATCCTTACATGTATACATTACAATTACATTTTTCCCCCCACCCTTTCTTCCCTGTTGCAACATGAGTATCTAGACAAAGTTCTCACTGCTATTCAGCAGGATCTCCTTGTAAATCTATTCTAAGTTGTGTCTGATAAGCCCAAGCTCCCAATTCCTCCCACTCCCTACCACTCCCATCAGGCAACCACAAGTTTCTTCTCCAAGTCCATGATTTTCTTTTCTGAGGAGATGTTCATTTGTGCTGGATATTAGATTCCAGTTATAAGTGATTATCATATGGTATTTGTCTTTGTCTTTCTGGCTCATTTCACTCAGAATGAGAGTCTCTAGTTCCATCCATGTTGCTGCAAATGGCATTATGTCATCCTTTTTTATGGCTGAGTAGTATTCCATTGTGTATATATACCACCTCTTCCGAATCCAATCATCTGTCGATGGACATTTGGGTTGTTTCCATGTCCTGGCTATTGCGAATAGTGCTGCAATGAACATGCGGGTGCATGTGTCTCTTTTAAGTAGAGTTTTGTCCGGATAGATGCCCAAGAGTGGGATTGCAGGGTCATATGGAAGTTCGATGTATAGATTTCTAAGGTATCTCCAAACTGTTCTCCATAGTGGCTGTACCAGTTGACATTCCCACCAACAGTGCAGGAGGGTTCCCTTTTCTCCACAGCCCCTCCAGCACTTGTTATTTGTGGATTTATTAATGATGGCCATTCTGACTGGTGTGAGGTGATATCTCATGGTAGTTTTGATTTGCATTTCTCTTATAATCAGCGATGTTGAGCATTTTTTCATGTGTTTGTTGGCCATCTGTATATCTTCTTTGGAGAACAGTCTATTCAGGTCTTTTGCCCATTTTTCCATTGACTGATTGGTTTTTTTGCTGTTGGGTTGTATAAGTTGTTTCTATATTCTAGAGATTAAGCCCTTGTCAATTGCATCATTTGAAACTATTTTCTCCCATTCTGTAAGTTGTCTTTTTGTTTTCTTTTGGGTTTCCTTTGCTGTGCAAAAGCTTTTCAGTTTGATGAGGTCCCATGGGTTTATTTTTGCTCTAATTTCTATTGCTTTGGGAGACTGACCTGAGAAAATATTCATGATGTTGATGTCAGAGAGTGTTTTGCCTATGTTTTCTTCTAGGAGTTTGATGGTGTCCTGTCGTATATTTAAGTCTTTCAGCCCTTTGGAGTTTATTTTTGTGCATGGTGTGAGGGTGTGTTCTAGTTTCATTGCTTTGCATGCAGCTGTCCAGGTTTCCCAGCAATGCTTGCTGAATAGCCTTTCTTTTTCCCATTTTATGTTCTTACCTCCCTTGTCAAAGATTAATTGACCATAGGTGTCAGGGTTTATTTCCAGATTCTCTATTCTGTTCCATTGGTCTGTCTGTCTGTTTTGATACCAGTACCACACTGTTTTGATGACTGTGGCTTTGTAGTATTTCCTGAAGTCTAGGAGAGTTATGCCTCCTGCTTGGTTTTTGTTTCTCAGGATTGCTTTGGCGATTCTGGGTCTTTTGTGGTTCCATATAAATGTTTGGATTGTTTGTTCTAGTTCTGTGAAAAATGTCATGGGCAATTTGATAGGGATTGCATGGAATCTGTAGATTGCTTTGGGTAGTATGGCCATTTTTACAATATTGATTTTCCCAATCCAGGAACATGGAATATCTTTCCATTTCTTTTACATCTTCTTTGATTTCTTTGATTAAAGTTTTGTAGTTCTCGGCATATAGGTCCTTTACCTCCTTGGTCAGGTGTATTCTGAGGTATTTGATTTTGTGAGGTACAATTTTAAAAGGTATCGTATTTTTGTATTCCTTTTCTAATGTTTCATTGCTGGTATACAGAAATGCAACTGACTTCTGAATGTTAATCTTATATCCTGCTACTTGGCTGAATTTATTAATCAGTTCAAGTTTTGGGGTTGAGTCCTTAGGGTTTTCTATGTATAGTATCATGTCATCTGCATACAGTGACAGTTTGATCTCTTCTCTTCCTATATGGATGCCTTTTATTTCTTTTGTTTGTCTAATTGCTGTGGCTAGGACTTCCAAAACTATGTTGAAGAGCAGTGGTGAGAGTGGGCATCCCTGTCTTGTTCCAGATTTGAGTGAGAAGGCTTTCAGTTTTTCCCCATTGAGTATTATATTTGCTGTGGGTTTATCATAAATGGCTTTGATTATATTCAGGAATGTTCCCTCTATACCCACTTTGGCGAGGATCTTGATCATGAATGGATGTTGAACTTTGTCAAATGCTTTTTCTGCATCTATTGAGATGATCATATGATTTTTGACTTTTTTTTTGTTAATGTGGTGTATGATGCTGATTGATTTGCGTATGTTGAACCATCCTTGTGAACCTGGGATGAACCCAACCTCGTCATGGTGTATAATTTTTTTGGTATGTTGTTGGATTTGGTTGGCTAAGATTTTGTTGAGAACTTTTGCATCTATATTCATCAATGATATTGGGCGATAGTTTCCTTTTTTGGTGGTATCTCTGCCTGGTTTTGGAATGAGGGTGATGGTGGCCTCATAGAATGTCTTTGGGAGTATTCCTTCTTCTTCAACCTTTTGAAAGAGTTTAAGGAGGATGGGCACCAATTCCTCTTTATATGTTTGATAGAATTCACCTGTGAAGCCATCTGGTCTTGGACTTTTATTTGTAGGGAGTGATTTTATAACCTCTTCAATTTCATTTCTAGTGATCGGTCTGTTCAGTTGGTCTGTTTCTACTTGATTCAGTTTTGGCAGGCTGTAAGATTCTAGAAAATTGTCCATTTCTTCCAGATTGTCAAACTTGTTGCCGTATAGTTGTTCATAGTATTCTCTTATGGTTTTTTGTATTTCTGCTGTATCCATTGTGATTTCTCCTTTTTCATTTATAATTTTGGTTATTTGGGATCTTTCTCTCCTCTTTTTAGTGAGTCTGGCCAGGGGTTTGTCAATTTTGTTCACCTTTTCAAAGAACCAGCTCTTGGTTTTATTAATTTTCTCTATTGTTTTTTGAGTCTCTATTTTATTGATTTCTTCTTTGATCTTTATAATTTCCTTCCTTCTGCTGACTTTAGGACTTTTTTGTTCTTCTTTTTCTAATTCATTTAGGTGGAGGGTTAAGTTGTCAATTTGGGATCTATCTTCTTTTTTGAGAAAGGCCTGTATTGCTATAAATTTCCCTCTGAGCACTGCTTTCGCAGCATCCCATAGATTTTGAGAGGTTGTGTCTTCATTATCATTTGTTTCAAGGTAGTTTTTAATTTCCTTCTTGATTTCCTCATTGACCCATTGGATTTTTAGTAGCATGTTGTTTAGTCTCCATGTAGTAGGTTTTCTCTCTTTCTTTTTGCCATGGTTGATTTCTAATTTCATGGCATTGTGGTCAGAGAAGATACTTGAGATAATTTCTATGCTCCTAAATTTATTGAGATTCGCTTTGTGTCCCAATATGTGGTCGATTCTTGAGAATGTTCCATGAGCATTTGAGAAGAATGTGTATTCTGATTTTTTTGGATGTAGTGTCCTGAAGATGTCAATTAAGTCTAACTTTTCTATTGTTTCCTTTAGGATCTCTGTTGCTTTATTGGTTTTCTGTCTAGAGGATCTGTCCATTGATGTGAGGGGGGTATTAAGGTCTCCTACTATGATTGTATTTTCATCAATATCTCCCTTTATGTCAGTTAATATTTGTTGTATGTATCTGGGTGCTCCTATATTTGGGGCATATATGTGGATGATAGTAACATCCTCTCCTTGGATGGATCCCTTAATCATTAAGTAGTGTCCTTCTTTGTCTTTCTTTATGTCTTTTGTTTTAAAGTGTATTTTGTCTGATATGAGCGTTGCGACTCCTGCTTTTCTGTCATGTCTATTGGCATGAAATATTTTTCCCCACCCTTTCACTTTCAATCTATATGTATCTTTTGTCCTAAGGTGAGTTTCTTGTAGGCAGCATATTGAAGGTTTTTGCCTTTTTATCCACTCAGCCACTCTGTGTCTTTTGATTGGGGCATTCAGTCCATTGACATTTAAGGTGATAATTGATAGATGATTATTTATTGCCATTTTGAACATCGTGTTCCAGTTGATTCTATGGTTCTCCATTCTTCCTTTCTTTTTTTTTTTTTTTTTTTTTTTTGGTTGGATGGTCTCCTGTTATTATCTGCTTGAATGTATTTTTTTTTTCATTTTTTGCAAATTCAATATTTGGTTTTGGCTTGTGGTTGCCCTGTTTTTTAAGTATGCTAACTCCTTCCCATAATTGTATGTTTTAGCCTGATGGTCCTATAAGTTCAAACACTTCATTACTATATTAAAATTATGAAGAGAAACATACAAACAAACAAATTTATGGTCAAGTTTTTAAATGGACATACACTTTCATTTCTCTTGGGTAAATACCCAGGAGTTGAATGGGTGTGCTCTGTAGTAGGTATATATTTCACTTAAATATTTTTTATCGGATTATAGTTGACTTATAATATTGTGTTAGTTTCAAGTGTACAGAAAAGTGACAGTTATACATATATGTATATCCATTCTTTTCCCATATAGGTTATTATAGATTTCCCTGTGCTATACAGTAGATCTTTGTTGAGTATTGTATATATAGTTGTGTCTATATGTTAATCCCAAACTCCACATTTATCCCTCCTACCAACCCTTCCCCTTTGGTAACCATAAGTTTGATTTTGAAATCTGTGAGTCTGTTTCTGTTTTTAAAGTAATTCTTTAGATCATTTTTATTAGATTCCACATGTTAGTGATATAATTTGATATTTGTCTCTCTGTTTGACTTACTTCACTTAGTACGAACATAAATTAATTAAATGAACATAAATTAATTAAATCAACATATAGGTAGAGTTGATTTTGAAGATAGGTTACCCTGGAAAAGCCTATGTGATCTGGAGCTAGACAAAGAGATAATATATGAAATAATTGACTGATAATACATGAAATAAGAATCTAACAGGAATTTGGAAATGCATAGCACAGAGAAGGGAACTGAGGGGAAGAGGAAAGGCCTGGTAACTTAAGGAAGGCAAAGAGCTTATAGAAAAAATTATCAACCAACAAGAAATCACCTGTGGCAGGGTTATCTAAAATCTTAAAAAAAAAAGGAAACATCTAACAAACTGGATAATCTAAAATAAATAAATAAATTCCTAAAAACATAAAACCAACCAGGACTGAATAAGGAAGAAATAGAAAATCTGGGACAGACCATTAATAAGTAAGGAGATTGAATCAGTAATCAAAAATCTTCTAACAAAGAAAAACCCAGACCCAGATGACTTCATGGTGAATTCTACATAACACTTAAAGAATAATTAATTAATACCAATCCTATTCAAACTGGAACAAAAAATTTGAAGAGGATAAAACACTCCCAAATTAATTTTACAGGTCCACATTATCTTTGTACCAAAACTAAATAAGAATCCTATAAGGAAAGAAAACTATAGGCTAATGTTACTGATGAACATAGAAGAAAAAATCCTCAACAAAATATTATCAAACTGAATTCAACAGCACATTTAAAGGACCATAAACCATGATCAAGTTGGATTTATTCCTGGGATGCAAATTAATGAGGGATACACCACATTAACAGAAGGAAGGAAAAAGTTCAAAAGGCCATCTCAATCAATGCAGAAAAATCATGTGGCAAAATTCAGGACCCTTTCATTGTAAAAATTCTTAACAAATTAGATAAAGAAGGAGTGCAAGGCCACACAAGATAAGCCCAGAGCTAATATCATCCATCAATCCCACTCCTGGTTATCTTTCTGAAGGAAATGAAATCACTCCCTCAAAGAGATATCTGCTTTTCCACATTCAGCGCAGTATTATTCACAAGAGCTACGACATGGAAGCAACTGAAGTGTCCATCAGTGAGTGAATGGATAAAGATGTAGAGATGTAGATATATAAGGAATGGAATATTATTCACCTATAAAAAGAAGCTCTGTGCAGTGATAGGGATGAACCTGAAGGACACTATGTAAAGGAAATAAGCCAGACAAAGGCAAATTCTGTTTGATCTGATGTACATGCAGACTCTAAAAAAGTCAAACTCATAACCACAGAGTGGAATGGGGTCTACTGAGGGCTGTTTAGTGGACGAAATGGGGAGAGGTTGGTCAAAGGATAAAATCTTTCATTTATAAGATAAATAAGTTCAGGGACTCCAATGTAAAGCATGGTGACTGTAGTTAGTAGTATTACATTGTATAATTAAAATTTGCTAAGAAATTAGATCCTACATGTTTGCATGCCCCCCGCAAGGATATACATGTGAGGTGATGGGGATGGATATATTGATTATGTTGATTGCTGCAACTATTTCACAATGTATATGTATCACCACATTGCACACTTAAAATATGTATAATATTATTTGTCAATTATATCTCAGTAAAGCTGGAAAAAACCGTTTACTGTAGATCTATTCTGGGTTCAGCACTGTAAAATATGTTGGAGATACAAAGGAAGGCAGGGTCAGTCCTCAAGGACCTCGCATCAAAGTGGAAAAGAGGTATTAACCATTAATTAAAAATATAACTGTAACAAGGTAGAAGTAAGTATAGGGTATTGGGGTATCAGATATAACGAACACTGGGGATAAGAAAGCTCTGGAAAGAAGTCCTAGGAGCAATATGTAAAAAAAACAGCATTAGATAAGGATGAAGGAAAGGGAATTCTAGAAAAAAGAAGCTTTTGAAAAAGTTTTGAGCCTCATGGAATTTGGACTACTTAGGGGACTGAGAGTAATTTAGGATGGTCCCTATTGTTAAAGAGGAAGAGCCAGGGAAGGTATTAAGAGATGAGGCAAAAATGATTAGTGAGAGTGAAATCACAATCCCGTGCCTTGCCAAGGAGTATTAGTCTCTGCCATAACGTTACAGAAAACCACTTACTATTTTAAAATAATTAGGAAGATCAAGTGCCAGGAATGTGGAAGATGGATCTGCAGAGGTGCAAGACTGGGGCTAGAGAGAGAAGAGGTTATTTGCAGGAGCCCAGGTAAGATTCAAGGAGGGCTTTAACCAAGATGGTGGCAGTGGGGTGGAGATAGATATGTTTTGGAGAAACTGAATGATCAAAAACACAGGTTCTCATGACTGCTTGACTGTGCCAGGTTAAAGAGAGGCAATAGACAAAATGTTTGCCAGGTGTTTTGGCCTGGACAGCTAGTAAGATGATCTGAACCTTGGAGTCTGGAGGAAGTTGTTCAGAGACTGTACCTCACTCCTCATAGGGTGCTAATGCACAGGCTGCTTTTCCCTTTCCTTTCGGTCAAAATACAATGACTCCTCTTTCCTCTAACTTTTAATTACAGGTTTCTACACAAATTGAAAGTCAACACATTTACCTTTCAATGTCATGTCATTCAATTAATCAGCACACTCTCTTCACTTCAGGTCACAGAAACTATTGATCCAACACACAGAAGTGCTGACAGCCCCCAAATGGTCACTTGAGATAACACAGAAATAGGAGAAATTAAAGGGTTCTTGTCACTAGCATGTCTTGAATGATGATCCCTAATTAGTAATGGCCCTCTGTGTGATTTGACAGGCCAACTCATCAAAATTAAGATGGCAACCTCCAAAAGGCATCCAAACTTTGGGTGACATAAATTATTTCTCAGTCATTACCTTTTTAGGAAAGGCTTATGCTGCTGATATCATAGGATAGTAAATGCTAGAGAGATATAAATAGAGCTTGTTAAGATATTTTTTCTATAGATTTACTTAATTTTATTAAAAATCACAGAGAGTGTAGGTCTGTAGAAATAAGATAGAAAGAAGGCAAATTTCTTTGCTGTGCGTGTGTGTGTGTGTTTCATAAGAAGACTGATCAAGGCTTTGGAGACAAAAAATTAAAATAATCAGAAGAAAGAATAACTTCATATATGGAACTCATAATTGGAACAATAAACTCTCATATATGTAAATACTCACTCTAGACCAGACTTAGGGCCGGGCACTTATTACTCTCAGCTTCCACCAAGTCATATGTAATAGAAATCGGCCTACCAAGTAGAGTGAGGGTAGAGGGCTGGTGTACCACTGCAGGCTTCCGCTAAAGGTTTAATTTGTAAATAAATTTTGAGGACAAATAGAAAACTCATTTAATTCTAAAGCAGCTAAAACGAACATCAGAAGAAGTTGGTTTTAAGATAAAAGGGAAAGAATCTGAAGTGTGGCATTCTATTAAACATGACATCGTGTTATTTAGACATCATGTTTTTATAAACAGTTTCAATGGTGTGGAAATTAAGAAGATGTTGATATTCATAAATATTTCACTTTCTCAAATGAAATTCAACTCTGCTTTAGTCTCATCTCAAATAACTGCCTCTAGCTCTCCATATGCTCTTCAGAATTGATTTTAGAGGTTTCAAAAGAAAAGAGCTTATTAAGTACCTCTAAATATATTTTTCATGATTTTTGTTAAAATCATCATTGATAACATGGTGGCAATCGAAAAAATCTTCCAAAAACCTTCTCCACAAATAAAATTCTCGGGTTCCTGTTTTTAAAACTTAAACCTCTGAGTTCCCATCATGGCTCAATATGTTAAGAACCTGATTAGTATCCATGAAGATGCAGGTTCAATCCCTGGCCTTGCTCAGTGGGTTAAGGATCTGGTGTTGCTACAGCTGTGGAATAGGCTAGCAGCTTCAGCTCTGATTTGATCCCTAGCCCGGGAACTTCCATATGCAACGGGTGCAGCCCTAAAAAGAAAAAAAAGGTAAACCTCAAAGTGAGGTTAAATGTAAGGGAGCAAAAATATCATAAAATAAACAAGTTTAACATTGTACAGTTTCCCATATAAATGCCATGAGGTATGTATATTATATAATAGAACGTTTAAATAGGCCCTTAACCAAACCAATAACATCAATTTCTATAAAAGTCTTATCATAGAATCAACCTCATTGATCAACATTAGTCCTTGTCCTAATATATCGAGAATTCTTCCAGACAAATGGTGGCATAATTCAATGCATTTTTGCAAAAATAGTTATTCATTTCTATTTACCACTATAATATTTCCACATCTTGAATAGCACATAACTGTTCTTTCTTCAAAGTACAAAACCCAAATATAACATTGTAGGATTATTGAAAACTATCTAACAAATAACAAGATGAGTTTCCAAATATGTTATTTCTATTGATGTTGCAAAATCCTAAAGCAAGAAGAATAGATTCTCTTGCTCTGAAAAGAATAAAATGGATCACAGGCAGGAATACACCAGCATAAGTACAATCGCTGCAGAGATACAAAAAATTGGTGAATTAATAAACACTCAGTGGATATCCCACAACACTTCTATGGTGAGCATTTATTTCTACCTCTTTTTATTTTTTATATTTTGGTGGTGGTTTTATAGTTGATTTATACTGTTGGGGTAATTTCTGCTGTACAATAAAGTGATTCAGTTATGTGTACCCTTTCTTTTTCAGGTTCTTTTCCCATATAGGTTATCACAGAATATTGGGTAGAGTTCCCTGTGCTATACAGCAAGTTCCCACTGGCCCATCATTCCATATACCACAGTGTGCATATGCCAATCCCAATCCCTAGCCCATCCCTCTCCCCCACATATCCCTTTTGGTAGTCTTAAAATCATTTAAAAAATCTGTGAGTCTGTTTCTGTTCTGCCAATAAGTTCATTTGTATCCCTTTTTAAGATTCCATATATAAGTGATATTATATGATGTTTTTCTTTCACTGTCTAACTTCACTTAGTAGATAATTTCTAGGTCCATACATGTTGCTGCAAATGGCATTATTTCATTCTTTTTATGGCTGGGTAATAATAATAATAATAATTATATATATATATACACACACACCACATCTTCTTTATCCATTCCACTGTTGATGAACATTTAGTTTGCTTCCCCGTCTTGGTTATTGTAATTAGTTTTACAATAAACACTGGAGTACATTATCTTTTTGAATTGTGGTTTTTGCCAGATAGATGCCCAGGAGTGGGATTTCTGGATCATATGGTAGATCTATACTATGAAAACTATAAGATGCTGATGAAAGAAATCAAAGATGACACAAACAGATAGAAAGAAATACAATGCTCTCAGATTAGAGGAATATTGTCAAAATGACTATACTATCCAAGGCCATCCATGAATTCAACACAATCCCTATCAAATTACCAATGGCATTTTTCACAGATCTAGAAAAAAACTAAAATTTGTATAGAAACACAAAAGGCCCTGAATAGCCAAAGCAATCCTGGGAAAGAAAAATGGAGCTGGAGGAATCAGACTCCCTGCTTTCAGACAATACTGCAAAGCTATATCCATCAAAACAGTATGGTACTGTCACAAAAATGGAAATATAGATCAATGGAACTGGATAGAAAATCCAGAAATAAATCCATGCACCTATGGTCAACTAATCTATAACAAAGGAGGATAAAATATACAATGATGAAAAAATAGTTTTCAATAAGTGGTGCTGGGAAAACTGGACATTCTGTTCACACAACCTCTGAAAATTATTTTAATGTGATTGACAATATTTTTGTTTGGGGGGTGAAAACAGTTGGAAAATGCCAATTCTTGAATGTCCTAATGTCTTATTTCAAAAGACCCCAGGGGAAGATTTTTCTTTTCATTTTTCCATCTCATTGACTAGTGGGACACTGTGGCTACCATGGGTAAGAGAACTGTAGCACCTGAGGTTGTACTAATGCCCTGATGAATTTTGTTCACAGGTAGGTGTTGCCATTCTTCTCATTTCATTCAAGACCAACTACATTGTCATTGTTGAAGTCATTGTGCATTCTTTGCTTGCATAAAAGTGGAAAACTAGATTTTGAAGTGGATATGGCTGGATATTTAAAAATGAATATTGCACTTCCATTGTGGCTCACCAAGTTAAGAACCCAACATAGTGTCTATGAGGATGCAGGTTAGATCCCTGGCCTCACTTAGTGGGTTAAGGATTTGGCATTGCCATGGCTGTGGTGTAGGCCTGAAGCTGTAGCTCTGATTTAACTCCTAGCCTTGGAACTTCCATATGCCACAGGTGCAGCTGTAGAAAGAAAAAAAAATATCATGGACTTCTATGAAGAAGTGACCCAAATCCAAAAATGGGGATAAACATATGACATCAGTGCACTATATCTCATTAGTGTGATGGTGGATATGCATTAAGTTAAAGGCATCTCAATTTCATATCATACAATGTCCTCTTTTAGGGTGGATCAAGGTAACTGGTAAATTTTCAGACCGAATTTGAATTCTTAAAGATATTTTAGTGGCAACACCAACTATAAAACTGGTAGGAAAATATCTTCAAAGAAGATGATTTCACTGAAAATAGTATGAAAAGAAATCTGATCATGAAAACAAACAAACAAAAAATGAATAAAAAGCAAGTAGTAAAGGGAGATTTTGAGACAAATTATTTGAACAGATAGATTGAAATTTGACAATTTTCATCATAGTAACACACACAATCCCTAGATCATATACACACAAACACAATTAAAGAATTTAGGGCAGACAGTAGCATCTTAATTCTATCTGCAAGACACTGCATTCTCTAAACATATGTTTCTGTCTCTTTTAAAAAAACTGATCTCTATTTTATTCAGTTTGGGGGATAATCATCTTCTCTCACAAATATATTTTAATATTGGATAAATAATCACATTGCGTTAGTGGCTAACATTACAAATAGCCAGAAATACATTTTTATGTGCAATTTTTTGATAGGAAATTTATGAGACAGGGAAGCATCACACAGGCTGACCTCCTGAACTGGCTGATTATGAGACTCTAAGAACATAAGAGAAAGACAAGGTTTGCAGGACTATTTATTGATTTAACAACTTGAAGTGGATGAGCAAACATCCTTTGCTATTAGATCATGTTATTAGGCCATATTATCAGGCTCCAATGTAGAGTTTATTAAATAATCCAGGTCTTATCTCTGAGCTAAATTAAAGTAAAAACACCCTTTATCAGGTAATCCAAAGGTATATACGGAGAGAGAGGAACAAGATGGTGAAGGAATAGAAGGTCGCACTTACCTTCTCCCACAAACACATCAAAAAGCACATCTACATGTAAAACGACTCACACAGAATATCTACTGAATGATGGCAGAAGAACTTAAACCTCCAAAAAGGGCAAAACACTCTTGACATAACTGGATAGAACAAAAGAAAAAAAGAGAGAGAGAGAAGGAATCAGGATAGGACTAGCATTCCTGAGAGGGAGCTGTGAAAGAGAAAAGGAACCCACACCCTAGGGAAGCCACCTAACTGACCAGGAGATCAGCCAAGATAGGTACCTCAAAGTTGCTGAGAAAAGTGCAGCAGCTGGACAGAGGAGGGCAAAGCAGAGTGAGACCCATATAGATCATCTGTACCACCACCCTGGACACCACTGCCTGAGATGCTCAGGCAAGGGCTGGGTGATGAGACTCAGGCTCCAGGGGCCAGTTCAGGGGAGAGGACTAGGGTTGACTGTGTGAGGATAGCCTGAGGGGCTAAGGAGCAGTGTGCCATGGGTTGGGGAGCAGTGTGATATGGGCAGAGGGAACTTGAAGAAGGTCTTGGCCTGCAGGAGAAGCAAGGTCCCATTGTTGGAGAGGGCAAGAGGAGGAGGGGCAGACCAACATAGGAATCGTGCTGTGAATGTGTGGGCTCTCAGCAGGGGTGCCTCTGGTGCAGGCTATGGGAGGTGAGAAGCCTCTTGCTCAGGGCTACAGGAGACCAGGTGCTTCTTGTACAGGCTGTGGGTGCTGGGCACCTCTTGTGTGGACTAAGGGCAGTGAGAGGGAGGAGGGCTAATTGTGATGTGATGCCTCTTGTGTGATCTACAGATGGTAGGAATGGACTGTGGTGGTGATCTCAGAGGCCAGAGGGAGGCATGGCCTGCCACCACTGGGGGCCTGTGAGTGGGTTCCACCTGTGGCCCTAGTCACCTCAGGGGCCAGCAGAATAAAAAGAGGGCACTGCAACCAAGAACAACACATTTTTGCTCTCACTCCTCTGGGAACACACCCACCCTGCATCTGCCACCACCGAAAGCTCTGGGAAGCACCCAGAAGCTTGATGACTATCCATTCCCAAGACCCTACAACTAGGGGCAGCTGGTGCAGCACCTCCTGCATGGGCTAAGCAGGACAGGGTGCTTTTTGCATGGTCTGTGGGGGATGGAGGCAAACCACCACAGTTATCACTGATTCCAGAAGTGGACATGGGCTGCTACCACTAGGGGTCTGTGAAAAGGTACCACTTGCAGCTCCAAGCACCTCAGAGGAGGGCATTGTGCCTCTCACTCCCCTGGGAACACACACAACATGCTGCTGCCACTGCCAAATGCTCTGGGCACATTTTAAATTTGCCTAAGGCTCATTACCACCTCCCAGGGCCCTGCAACTAGGAGTATCCAGTGGCACCTTTTGCAGGTCCTTGCTGCTGTCAAGAGCCCAGCAACAAGGCACTGACTACTAGCCCTACCCATTAACTTCTCCCTGGAAATACACACAGCACCCTGGGAATAACAGCCTGCTCACACCAAAGAAAAAGACAGAAAATATGAAAACTCCCACACCCAAAATAAATAGTAACCCCCACAAAATATAAAGGGGTGTTCTTGGTGTAGCACTCCAAGACAACAGGTTGGCTTCCCTAATCTCTCAGAAAAAGAAAAACATAAGCAAGATGAGGAAGCTCAGAAACCATTCCAAGTTAAAGGAACAGGAGAATTCACATGAAGCAGCAAACAATGAAAAAGACCTCTGCAATCTGACAGACATTGAGTTCATAAGAGAGACAGTGAAAATACTGAAGGAATCAAAACTGAATATCAAGGAATTAAGAGCAGATATGAACAGTAATAAAGATTTCTTTAGAAAGGAACTAGAAAAAATAAGGAGAAAAATAGAAAAATTAGACAGTTCATTTGCAGAGATGCAAACTGAGCTAAAGGCACTGAAGAGCAGGATGAATAATGCAGAGGAAGGAATTAGTGACTTGGAACATAGAATAATGGAAATCACCCAATCAAGGCATCAGACAGAAAATCAAATGAAAAAACACAAAAGCAATATAAGAGATCTATGGGATGCTATAAGGTGGGCCAATCTATGCATAATAGGAATTCCAGGATAAGAAAAAGAAAAGGGGATTGAAAATATATTTGAGGAAATTATGTCTGAAAAATTTTCAAATCTAAAGGAAACTGATATCAAGATACAGGAAGCACAGAGGGCCCCAAACAAGTTGAGCCCAAATAGGCCCCCACTAAGACATAGTATAGTAAAAATGGCAAAAGTTAAAGATAAAGAGAAGATTCTAAAGGCAGCAAGAGAAAAGCAAGCGTTAATTATAAGGGAACACCAATAAGGTTTTTCAACTGATTTCTCTACAGAAATATTACAGACCAGAAGAGAGTGGCAAGATATATTTAAAGTTCTAAAAGGAAAAATTAGCAGCCTATAATACTCTGTCCAGCAAGAATATCATTTAAAATAGAAAGGGAAATAAAGAATTTCTCCAACAAACATAAGCTAAAAGAGTACAGCAATACTAAACCCATTCTAAAAGAAATACTGAAAGGACTTCTCTAAATAAAAAAAGAAGTAAGAAGAAATGGGATGGAGGAAGTCACAATTGGAAAGCAATCAGTTAAATAAGCCAACATACAGATCTAAAAGAGGGAAAAAAAAAACAAAACCCTACTCTAAAAGGGCGGATAAACACAAGGAACAGCAAAAGGACAAATATGAAGATGTTAAAAAAGGACCTCAAAATCATAGAATGTGGGGAAGGAAAGTAAGAAAATCTAGACTCTTTTTTTAAAAAAATGTGTTTGACTATCAGGCTTAAGCAAGGCTTAAGCAAGCCGATATAGGAAGGCATTAACATACTTAAAAAACGGCAACCGCAAATCAAAACCAAACATTACATTCACAAAAACTAAAAAGTACTCGAAGATAAAATAAATGGAAATCATTCAGCCGGAAAAGAAAGGAAGAAAGGAGAAACACAGAATCAACAGGAAAACAAGGTTTAAAATGGAAATAAATAGATATCCATCAATAATTACCTTAAATGTCAATGGACTGAATGCTCAAATCAAAAGACATAGAGTGGCAGATTGGATAAAAAGCAAAAACCTACAATTTGCTATCTACATGAGACTCACCTTAGGGCAAAGGACACATATAGATTGAAAGTGGGGGATGGGAACAGATATTTCATGTCAATGGACAAGACAGGAAAGCATGTGTTGCAATACTCATATCAGACAAAACAGACTTTAAAATGAAGGCCATTAAGAAAGACAAAGGACACTAGTTTAATGGTAAAAGGATCCATTCACGAAGAGGATATTACAGTTGTCAATATCTATGCCCCTAATATAGGAGCACCTAGATACCTACAACAAATACTAACAGACATAAAAGGATAAATGATGGAAATTCAATAATAGTAGGAGACTTTAACACCCCGTTCACATAAATAGACAGATCCTTAGAGTTAACTGATATTTTCAGGACATTACATCCAAAAAAATTCAGAATATACATTCTTCTCAAGTGCACATGGAACATTCTCAAGGATAGGTCACATATTGGGGCACAAAGCTATCCTCAACAAATTTAAGAGTATAGAATTTTTTTCAAGTATCTTCTGTGACCACAGTGGCATGAAACTAGAAATCAACTACAGGAAAGGAAATGAGGAAAAAGTAACCACATGGAGACTAAACAACATGCTACTAAAAAACCAATGGGTCAAAGAGGAAATCAAGAAGGAAATTAAAAAATACCTTGAGGAGTTCTTGTCTTGGCTCAGTGGTTAACAAAGCTGACTAGGAACCATGAGGTTGCGAGTTCAATCCCTAGCCTTGCTCAGTGGGTTAAGGATCCAGTGTTGCTGTGAGCTGTGGTGTATGTCACAAAGACAGCTCAGATCCTGCACTGCTGTTGCTGTGGTGTAGGCTGGCAGCTACAGCTCCGATTAGACCCCTAGCCTGGGAACCTCCATATGCCATGGGTGCAGCCCTAGAAAAGACAAAAAGAAAAAAAAAAAAAGGATACCTTAAGACAAATAAAATGAAGACACAACCACTCAAAATCTATGGGATGCCACAAAAGCAGCACTCAGATGGAAATTCATAGCAATACAGGCCTTCCTCAAAAATGAAGAAAAATCTCAAATCCACAACTTAACCCACCACCTAAATGAATTAGAAAAAGAAAAAAACAAAATGTAAAGTCAGCAGAAGAAAGGAAATCATAAAGATAAGAGAGGAAATCAATAAAATAGAGATTCAAAAAACAATAGAAAAAAATCAATAAAACCAAGAGCTGGTTCATTGAAAAGGTAAACAAAATTAACAAACTTCTGGCCAGACTACCAAGAAGTGGAGAAAAAAACCAAGTAAACAAAATAAGAAATGAAAAAGGAGAAATCACAACAGATACTGCAAAAATACAAAAAAAAAAAAAAAAAACCCATAAGAGAGCATTGTGAACAATTTTATGCCAACAAATTTGACAACCTAGATGAAATGGACAACTTTCTAGAGACTTACAGTCCGCCAAAACTGAATCAAGAAGAAATACATCAACCGAACAGACCGATCACTAGAAATGAAATTGAATATGTCATCAAAACACTCCCTGCAAATAAAAGTCCAGGACCAGATGGCTCCACAAGTAAATTCTACCAAACATAAAAAGAGGAAATTTTACCTATTCACCTGAAACTTTTCCGAAAGTTTGAAGAAGAATGAACACTCTCAAAGATATTCTTTGAAGCCACCATCACCCTAATATCCAAACCAGACAAGGCACCACCAAAAAGGAAAACTATAGGCCAGTATCTTTGATGAATATAGATGCAAAAATTCTCAACAAAATATTAGCCAACCAAATCTTACAGCATGTAAAAAAGACCATATACCAGGACCAGGTAGGATTCATCCTAGGTTCACAAGGATGGTTCAACATACGCAAATCAATCAATATCATAAACCACATTAACAAAAGAAAAGTCAAAAACCACATGATCGTCTTAATAGATGCACAGCAAAATAAATCACACAAAAAAACCAAAAAGACAACTTACAGAATGGGAGAAAATAGTCTCAAATGATGCAACTGACAAGGGCTTAATCTCTAAAATATACAAACAACTTATACAACTCAAAGCAAAAAAGCCAACAATCCAATTGAAAAATGGGCAAAAGACCTGAATAGACATTTCTCCAAAGAAGATATACAGATGGCCAACAGGCACATGAAAAAATGCTTAGCATCACTGATTACTAGAAAAATGCAAATCAAAATTACTATGAGGTAACACCTCACATCAGTCAGAATGGCCATCATTAATAAGGCCACAAATAACAAATGCTGGAAAGGGTGTGGAGAAAGGGAACCCTCCTACACTATGGGTGGGAATGTACAACCACTATGGAAAACAGTATGGAGGTAGGTTAGAAAACTATGCATAGAACTACCATATGACCCAGAAATCCCACTCTTGGGCATATATCCAGACAAAACTTTCCTTGAAAAATACACATGCACCTGCATGTTCATTCAGCACTATTCACAATAACCAGGACATGGAAACAACCTAAATGTCCATCGACAGATGATTGGATTAGGAAGATGTGGTATACATACATAATGGAATAGTACCCAGCCATAAAAAGTAACAAAAGAATGTATTTGCAGCACCATGGTTGGAACTAGAGACTCTCATGCTAAGTGAAGTAAGTCAGAAAGAGAAAGGCAAATACCATATGATACCACATATCTGGAATATGACACAAAGGAACCTTTCCACAGTAAAGAAAATCATGGACATTGGAGAACATACTTGTGGTTGCAAAGGAGGAGGAGGATGGGAAAGGAGTGGGATATACAGGGAATTGGGGGTTAATAGATGCAAACTATTACCTTTGGAATGGAAAAGCCATGAGATCCTGCTATATAGCACAGGCAACTATATCCAGGCACTTATG
The DNA here is from genome assembly GCF_054392235.1 of Sus scrofa. NCBI lineage: Eukaryota > Metazoa > Chordata > Mammalia > Artiodactyla > Suidae > Sus > Sus scrofa. The sequence continues at coordinate 50,451,946 of NC_139387.1, read as the reverse complement.
ATGGAGCATGATAATGTGAGAAAAAAATGTATACATGTATGTGTGACTGGATCACCTTGCTGTATAGTACAAAACTGACAACACTGTAAACTAGCTATAATGGAAAAAATAAAAATCATTATTAAAAAACCCCCAAAGGTATATATGTACTTAAATAGCTTATGACTAAAATAGTTCTTTTGAAAAATGATCTCATGCAGGAAAAAATTTCCTCCTAAATAATCCTAAGAATCTGCCATATATGCAAATTTCTACTTTCAAAAGAAATATGCCTTAGTCTTGAAAAATATTTTATTCAACCTGCATTAATTATAGAGAGCTGAAAAGGACTATTGCAGGAGGTCATTGAGAGCATGCAATTGCTGGTTGACCCATGAGGTGGACTTGGTCTCCTCACCCTCTCTCTGTGCTTGGAATGTATACTCTGTGCATGATTCCCACAGTGAGAGCTGTTCCAAGGACACAGCCTTGAGAGAACATGGTATTGTTGAAACCATCTAGACTGAATACATCACTAAACCCAGTTAAGGCTTCTCTTTATTTTTTTAAGATTCTGGAGTGTGGGGCAGATCCACTCATCTTGCAGCTGAAGAGATAAGACTTGTATGCACATTCCATTGCTTTAAACCTGTCACCTACCAATCTGGAGTGGTCTGTATCTTTCCTCAGTTTCTCCTTGTCCTCTGTGTCCAGTTTGCAAACCAGCAAAAACCAAATCTAAAAACACAGCCTCTAGAGCCAGACCACCTACGTTTCAACCCCTCAGCTCTGATGCTCACTCTCTGGGAGATCTCAGGCAAGTTTCTTAACTTCTCTACACCTCTGTAATTTTTTTAAAATATAGAATGGTATCTACCTCATTGTTCTATTCTGAAGGATAGATGAGTTATTTTATGTTATTGAATATCTGCCAAACAGATCTATCTCTTACACTAAAAATGATCAAATACCATGGTTGGGTGAGGTTATGTGATTTCTGCAAAGTCACAAAGTTAATAAGCATCAAGGGTGGGCTCAGTGGTCAACTCACTTTGTGTTGTGTCATCTTTGAGACTATAATTTTAAATTATACAATTGTTGATAATATCAACTTTTGCATACATTTTCTAACTATATGCAGAGGTAATTCCTCCTTCTTGGAAAATATGATTTTCTAAAATGGGCAGAGTAAAGGGCCTTGAGTCTGTGATAGTGCATTGGTTCAGTCCATGTTCAGTATATGGGCTGGATGACTGAACAAGGACAAGTAAAGGGGAGAAGCAAGAGGCTAAGAGCTTCATGATTTTAAATTATGAGACTATTTACTTTCTATTCAATGTCAAATATTGCATAAATTCTCGGTTATATCCAGAGGTAACGTCTATGTGTAAACCACATGCTAATTACTCCATATTAAAGGGCAGAGAGGAGACAAAAAGAGTTGCATCTCATCCTAAAGTCTTGCAATAACTTCCTTCACTCTTACTGTCCACATACTTGCTATCCCCCCATCCTTTTATTTTTTTTTCAATCTAACTTTTCCTCAGTGGATTTTTCCTCCCACCTTCGTCAAAATTTTGTACATGAATGAGATCTCCTGGGAAAATCTTCCTGTAAGTCCTCACAGAATGAATTAGCAACTCCAAAGAAACTTCTATTTTGATACTTAGAAAATATATGTGGCCTCCGATGTTTTATAACAGTTAAATGTGCCCAAATGGCACAGAGAGGTGAGTTCCTGCTGTAGCACAGTGGGTTAAGAATCTTGGAGTTCCTGCTGTGGCTCAGCAGAAAGGAACTCCACTAGTATCCATGAGGATGTGGGTTTGATTCCTGGCCCCACTCAGTGGGTTAAAGATCTGGTGTTGCCATGAGCTGTTGTGTAGGTCACAGACATGGCTCAGATCTGGTGTAACTGTGGCTGTGGTGTAGACTAGCACCTGTAGCTCTGATTATAACTCTAGCCTGGGAACTTCCATATGCTGCACTTGAAGCCCTAAAAAGGAAAAAAAAAAAAAAAGAATCCAATGTCAGTGCCTCAGTTCCCTGCAGATGCCTGGGTTTGATCCCTGGCTCAGCACAGTGGGTTAAAGGGTCCAGTGGCTAAGGTTGCAGTTGCAGCTGGATTAAATCCCTGGTATGGGAACTTTCATAGGCCATGGGTGGGGCCATAAATTAAAAAAAAATGGCACAGAGAGGAAATGACCAACTCAAACCCCAATTTTCTCCACTTTTTCCCTCCCTGTTGCTCTGCTCCTAACATCAGGTCCTCTGTTACCATAGCAACAATGCTGGCAGAAGTTGTATGTACTTAAAAAACTGACTGTCCAAGTATTTAGAGAATGGAGAAAATGAGAATAATCTGGAAAACATAAAGCTGAATCCCTTTCAGCAAGTGATGGGCTGGATTCCCCAAGCACCAGATTTAATTTTTATCTCCCTCTCTTCTCTGTTAGCTCCTAACAGTGAGCTTGGCAAAGAGGAAGCCCTTAGATACTATCTCAAAACAGGCACAGTTCCTGCCCCAAGATGGGCTTCAGGGAGTCCACAGCCCTTGAAGTTGATAAGTAATACATTGCATGTATTTGCATTAATACGTCTTTCTGAGATAAAAATCTAGTTTGATTTTCAATCTCAACATAATCTGTGAGCTCAAATTGCCAAAAACATGCCAAGAATCCTCCTCCCCTCAGCCTAGGCTCCCTACAGGTATTGTTTTTAGGTCAACACCACAAAGACCAAATTCTGGCTTTGTGGGATTAAAAGAAACAGCAGGAAGGGAGAGAGACTGACAGCATGGAGAAGGTACTCAGGAGGCCAGAGCTGAATGGAAAAGTTCTGAAATCTCATTTTCTCCACTTCTTCCTCCATTTGTTAATTTTAACATAGCAGTTGAAACGAGAAGTGGTTTCTCTTTTCCAAAACAACAAACTCCCTGTTTGGTGATTTATTTTAAAAGGTCATATTGAGGTAAATTTCTTATATTCTGGTTACCTGAAAGTGTATTAAGGTGTTGTTTTCAGGTGTTTTATTTGTGAGGCTCTCCCTTGTTTGTCAATTCTTCCTCCATGAAAAAATTCCATTTCTTCAAGAAGAGGATCTAAAGAGATCAGATAATTTACTCTTAATTAAAAGTTGATTTCTCATAGCAATGAGGGAGTAGAAAAATTAGGGGTTAAAGAAATGACCTCTTGGTCAAGTTTTCTATTTATCTTTGTCAACCCATAATAAAATAGAAAATAAGCCAAAAACAATATGTTCCCCCACTTCTAGAACAGAAGCTGAGATTCATAAATCAAAGCAGAGAATACTCTAGGAGTTGAGTTCTCGAAATCTCTTCCTTTGCCCCTTCACTCCTATAAAAATGGCCTGTGGAATTTTCCTCACCAGTCTATTATATATGATCTGCAGAACCGGAACTTAAAAACAAAACCAATAATAATAATAATAATAAAATTTGTATGTGCTAGATATTAGTGTCATTCGAATATATTAACTCATGCAATTATAATTCCAGGGGGAAAATCATTATAATCCTTATTTTATAGATGAGGAGAACAAAGAACAAAAAAATAGTACTTAATCATTATATCAGATTTTCTGAACTACTTAAATAAATCATGAGATAAAGATTGTGCTATGTTGCTAGGAACATAAATTGGTACAGCCACTGTGGAGTTTCCTAAAAAAACTGACAATAGAGTTGCCATAAGATCCAGCAATCCCACTCCTGGGCATACACCCAGATAAAACTATAATTCAAAAATATACATGAACCACTATGTTCATTACAGCACTATTTACAATAGCCAAGATATGGTAACAATCTAAATACCCACCAACAGAGAAATGGATAAAGAAGATGTGGTACACATATGCAATGGAATATTATTCAACCATAAAAAAGAGTGAAATAATGCCATTCGCAGCTACATGGATGGATCTAGAGAATATCATGCTAAGCCAAGTGTGTCAGAAAGAGAAAGATGGGAGTTCCCTTCGTGGCTCAGTGGTTAATGAATCCAACTAGTAACTATGAGGTTGCGAGTTTGGTCCCTGGCCTTGCTCAGTGGGTTAAGGATCTGGCGTTGCCGTGAGCTGTGGTGTAGGTTGCAGACTCAGCTTGGATCCTGCATAGCTGTGGCTCTGGTGTAGGCCGGCGGCTACAGCTCCAATTGGACCCCTAGCCTGGGAACCTCCATATACCGTGAGATCGGCCCAAGAAATGGCAAAAAGACAAAAAAAAAAATGATATCACTTATATGTGGAATATAAAATACAACACAAATGAACATGTTTATGAAACAGAAAAAGACTCATGGATATAGAGAACAGATTTGTGTTTGCCAAGGGAGGGGCAGCGGGAAGAGAAGGATTGGGTGTCTGGTGTTAGCAGATGAAAACTATTATATACAGAATAGATAAACAACAGTCTTTGTATAGCACAGGGAACTAACTATAATGGAAAAGAATATGCAAAAGATATATGCATGTGTGTGTGTATAAAACTGAATTAACACAATATTGCAATCAAATATACTTCAAAAAATTTACAAAAAAGATCATGCTATGTAAACATAAGGCACTATAAAAATGACATTGGTTACTTTATATTTCAGTTAAATTCTTAAGATTTTCTACTGTAAAGTTAACCAACATGCCAACAATAAAAGCACCTCAAATTCTCTGAGTATTAACATCCACCTTCTCAGTTAATCCGATCCAAAACCTCAAAGCCCTAAATTGCTTCTTCTTAAAGTTCACCCTCCGTAGTTAATTAGTCCTTCAACCTTGTTGATTCTGCCTTCATAAAGGCTCTTCAGTCTGTCCTCCCTTTTCTATTTTCCATGGGATTTCCTTATTTCAGGCCCCTGTTATCTCTCCCCTTGATTATTTCAAAGGCCTATGTCACTGGTCTTCCCAAATCCAGACTTTTTCCTCAATTCCATTTACTCCAGGAGCGGTCCCTCCTTAAAAAAACAGATCTAATCATCTACCCAGCACCTTCAGTAGTACTCACTACAGTCACAGGTAGCATCTTGGTTAAGACATTTGTTTAGGTCAAAGGATTTTAGACCCAGTTTTAAATCAACCATGTACTGTTTCTATGATCCAGAACAGGTTGTTTAACCTCTTTGAAGCTAAATTTCTTTAGGCATATAATATGATTATGTGATATTTGCCTGACCAACATATAGGCTATAATATTTTTTTAATGTTTGAGAAGACTCTTTGAAAACTATGAAATTTATTTCAGATATGTAGCTCTTCCCAAAGTTAACATCCAGGTTTCTTGACCTGGCATTCGAAGCCTCCAAAATCTGACCATGTGCTACATATCCAGATGACCTCGCACTACATACACACCCAGTCTCCTCTCCCCACCCCACTATCCCCCCACAATGCTCTCTAGGTCCTTCATCTATACACTTTGAAATGTCTAAATACACAGCTTCCTCTTCTCTGAATTCCTTTCCCTCCCATGGCCACTATCAGACACTTGCTCAGTATTTAAGACCAAAATTAAATCTCACCTTCTCCAAGAGTGTGTCAGCAATTCTCCAGGCAGGACTTGATCTCTCCCTCCATGGATTCACAAACCACAGAGTTACCATTTTGTGAACTTTTGCTATATGTCTGATATCATGCTAGTGCATATAGCTAATTATGGATTTAATCCTCTATGCATATAGTGCTATAATCCTCCATGCCTATGATCCTCACACTGACACTTAGAGGTAAATATTATTATATCCATTTATAGATAGTGAAACTGGGTCTTTAGAACAGTCAATACATTGGCCAAGGTTACCAAAAATATAAAGGGCAGAGCTTGACTTGGCCAAGTCTATCTTCCTTGGGAGCCGCTGATCCTAACTTCGTGTATACTCACCCATAATAACCCTTACCAGAAGCAGCCTGGAAGTAGTAAAAAACTGCATGTATCCACCTCTCTTACAAGTTTGCAATCGCCTGGATAATGAGGGAATTTTCTTTCTTAGCCTTTTGTACTACAAATGACAACTATATACCTTACATAGAGCAAGATGATCAATGAACTGGGCTGAAATGAACATATAAAACCTTTATTATTCCTCCAGTTAAAACTTTCTCTCCCAACCCTTGCTAACTCTCTCACTCTTTCTCACCCTCTTGCTCTCCCTTTTTATCTTCTTACCATCTAGTGCTAAACTAGGGTGAAAAGAGAAAATACTCACCATTTGGGATATGGATAGCAGGATGGAGGAGAAGAACCACTTGGAAATTATCATTTTCCCATCGATTTTCTGATGTTTTAATTGAAAATAAATATCCTACTGGGGTCCCAAGCCCTTCATATAATACATAAACACTTCATAACTTAACACTGGCTCTAGAGACCAAAATATTTACATTGCAAAGAATTGTTACTATTTTACATTATACCCTTAAAATGAAAAGAGCTTTATATAAAATTTCTTCTAAAACAGTAATCATACTAAGATAATTTTCCCTCTTCTACACAATAAAGAAGAAGACAGACTCACAGTTTCAAGAAACAATTTGAATTCACAGTTTTTAGAATAAAAGTTCAAAAATCCTATTTCCTTTTGAACAACAGGAGAAAAGATTTCTCAGCTGACGGAAGTAGAAAAGACACAGCTCACATTAGAAAAGATTACAGTTTAACAAAAACGACAGATAGAATTTGTGTCTATGGGTTCTCTCTGGAATGCACTCCCTTGAATGAACGAAGTGCTTCATGTAAACCTTAATAACCAATGGCAGTCTACAGAGAGACAGAACAAATTTTGATGTCTCCTTTGATATTCTAACGCAGATTCTGAAGGAAGAAAGCTGTCCAATCAGTCATAAAAAGCACTCACAAATATCTCCATTGTACCAAGTCTCAAATTAATCTTCAATATCCATTCCACAGCCTCAATAATTTTTTTTTTCCTCCTGGAAGTTTAAACTCCTATTCTAGCATGTTACTTACAAATAAAGGATCATGTACAAGAAAATATTTCCCTTTATGATTCTAGGAAACGTAGAAAAAGGGAATATGAGAGTCAAAGAATATGATTTCAGTTTTCTAAACCAATTTGAAAATCATTAAAAAGATGACAAATGTCTAGTATACAAAGTTCTAGTATATTTAGAAGGGGCCATATGAGCTCTTGTAGTTTTACAGATAAGCAAAATGAAATCACAGATATCAAACAACTGACATAAAGCCTTAGTTATTTAATGTTAAAATGTCAAAGGCCAACTGGGGTTCAGGTTCTTTATGTTTATTTCAGTGTTTTTATCAATATAAAATACCATCGATTTAGTCAGAGACTTCAGAATCATAATATCTATTTCATATACAATTAATAAATTTTAATCAGTTTTGGTGCTATCAATGACTTCTGTCATTAAAAGTCTCAGAGAAGGATCCTGTCAAGAGTCTCAGAGAAGGAGTTCCTTTGTGGCACAGTGGATTAAGGATCCAGCATTGTCACTGCAGAGGCTTGGGTTCCTGATGTAGTGTGGGTTCAAGCCCTGGCCTGGGAACTTCCCCATGCCATGGGTGTAGCAAAAAAGGTCTCAGAAAAGTTTCAATTTAATAATAAAGGCTGATCTTCAGTGTGTTTACTAGCTGCTGGTCCCTGTGCAAAGCACATTCCATGTTTCATCTTGCTGAATCCTTAAAATAACCGTCAGAGCCATAACTCTTTTCTTACAGATGAGGTTGAAAAACTTTCTTATCTAGGCACTCAGAGTTGGAAAGGGTAGATTCAGGGCCCAAACCCGAAATGAATGCAATTAACTAATTTACACCCCATACGAATAACATAAAGTTTTGTTTATCCAGCATGTTTTCTTTTATCACGTTATCTTTTATTCACTGTGTATCTGAAGTCTGCAATCAATGATTTTCATTTGTTTGTTTTAATGGAAGTACAGTTTATGTACATTATTATAAAAGTTCCGGTATAAAATATAGTGTCACAATTTAAAAAAATTTAGTATAGTTGATTTACAATGTTCTGCTGTATAGCAAAATTACACAATTATACATACATATGTATATACATATACCCATTTTTTTCTCATAATTATCTTTCATTATGTTCCATCACAAGTGATTGGATATAGTTTCCCATGCTATAGAGCAGGACCTCATTGCTTATCTACTCCAAATGCAATAGTTTGCATCTGCTAATCCCAAACTCCCAGTCCATCCCACTTCCTCCCCTCCATCCTTGGCAACCTCAGGTCTGTTCTCCAAGTCCATGAGTTTGTTCCTGTTCTGTAGATAGGATTATTTGTGCCATATTTTATATTCTACATGCAAGTGATATCATGGTATTTGTCTCTCTCTTTCTGACTTAACGTCACTTAGTATGAGAATCTCTAGTTCCACTCACGTTGCTACAAGTGGCATTATTTTGTTCTTTTTTATGGTTGTGTAGTCTTCCATTGTGTATATGTATCACATCTTCTCAATCCATTCATCTGTTGATGGACACTGAGGTTTCCATGTATGTCTTTGCTATTGTGAATAGAGCAACAATGAATATAGGGTTGCATATATATATATACATATATATGTTTGGTTTTTTTTTTTGTCTTGTCTTTTGAGGGCCGCACCCATAGCATATGGAGGTTCCCAGGCTAGGAGTCTAATCAGAGCTATAGCTGCCAGCCTATGCCAGAGCCACAGGAATGCCAGATCCAAGCCACGACCTACACCACAGCTCATGGCGATGTTGGATCCTTAACCCTCTGAGCAAGGCCAGGGATTGAACACATAGCCTCATGGTTCCTAGTCAGATTCATTTCCACTGCACCATGACGGGAACTCCTGCATGTATATTTTTGAATGAAAGTTTTGTCTGGATATATGCCCAGGAGTGGGATTGCTGGCCATATGGTATTTCTTTTTTTTTCTTTTTTTTTTTTTTTGTCTTTTGTCTTTTTGTTGTTGTTGTTGCTATTTCTTGGGCCGCTCCCGCGGCATATGGAGGTTCCCAGGCTAGGGGTCAAATCGGAGCTGTAGCCACCGGCCTACGCCAGAGCCACAGCAACGTGAGATCCGAGCTGTGTCTGCAACCTACACCATAGCTCACGGCAACGCCGGATCCTTAACCCACTGAGCAAGGGCAGGGACCGAACCCGCAACCTCATGGTTCCTAGTCAGATTCGTTAACCACTGCGCCACGAAGGGAACTCCTGGTATTTCTATATTTAGTTTTCTGAGGTACCTCCGTACTGTTTTCCATAGTGGTTGTACCAATTTACATTCTCATCAACAGTGAGGGAAGATACACTTTTTTCCGCATCCTCTCCAGCATTTAATTTTTGATTTGTTAATGAAGGCCATTCTGACCAGTGTGAGGTGATACCTCATTGTAGTTTTGATTTGCATTTCTCTAATAATCAGTGACTTTGAGCATTTGTTCCTGTGCCTCTTGGTCATCCATGTGTCTTCTTTGGAGAAATGTCTATTTAGGTCTTATGCCCGTTTTTCAATTGTTTGTTTTTTTGCTGTTGAGTTTTATGAGTTGTTTGTATATTTTGGAAATTAACCCCTTTTTATTGCATCATTGGCAACTATTTTCTCCCATTCTATAAGTTGTCTTTTTTGCTTTGTTTGTTTTATGGTTTCCTTTGCTGTGCAAAAGCTTATCAGTTTGATTAGTCTCAATGATTTACTTTTGTTTTTATTTCTATTGCTTTGGGAGACTGACCTAAGAAAATGTTTGTACAGCTGTTGTCAGAGAATGTTTTTCCTATGTTTGCTCCTAGGAGTTTTACGGTGTCATCTCTTAAGTCTTTAAGCCATTTTGAATTTATTTTTGTGCATGGTATGAATGCATGTTCTAGTTTCATTGATTTACAGGCAACTGTCCAGTTTTCCCAGCACCACTTTGCTGAAGAGACCACCTTTTTCCCATTTCATATTCTTGCCTCCTTTGTTGAAGATTAATTGACCATAGGTGCCTAGGTTTATTTCTGGATTCTCTATTCTATGCCATTGGTCTGTATGTCTACTTTTGTACCAATACCACACTGTCTTGATTACTGTAGCTTTGTAATATTGCCTGAAGTCTGGGAGAATTATGACTCCTGCTCCCCCTTCACCCAGGATTGCTTTGGCAATTCTGTGTCTTTTATGGCGCCATATAAATTTTTGGATACCTTGTTCTAGTTCTGTGAAAAATGTCATGGTTAATTTGATAGGGACTTCAGTAAATCTGTATATTGCTTTGGGTAGTGTGGCCATTTTAAGGATATTAATTCTTCCCGTCTAGGAACATGGAATATCTTTCCATTTCTTTGAATCCTCTTTAATTTCCTTGATGAATGTTTTATAGTTCTCAGCATATTAGTCTTTTACCTCCTTGGTCATGTTTATTCCTAGGTATTTAATTTTTTGTGCTGTAATTTTAAAAGGTATTTTATTTTTATATTCATTTTCTAATATTTCATTGTTAGTATACAGAAATGTGACCAATATTTGAATGTTCATCTTGTATCCTGCTACTTTGCTGAATTCATTGATCAGTTCGAGTAGTTTTTGTGTTGAGTCCTTAGGGTATTCTGTATATAGTATCATGTCATCTGCAGAGAGTGACAATTTTATTTCTCCTCTTCCAATTTGGATACCTTTTATTTCTTTCGTTTGTCTAATTGCTATGGCTAAGACTTCCAATAATACATTGAATAAAAGTGGTTAGAGTGGGCATCCTTATCTTGTTCCAGATTTTAACAAAAGTCTTTCAGTTTTTCTCCATTGAATATTATATTGGCTGAAAGTTTGTCATAAATGGCTTTTATTATGTTAAGGTATGTTCTGTCTATAACCACTTTGGTAAGAGTTTTGATCATAAATGGATATTGGACTTTGTCAAATGATTTTTCTGCATCTATTGAGATGATCATGTGATTTTTGACTTTTCTTTTGTTAATGTGGTATATGAAGTTGATTGATTTGCATATGTTGAACCATCCTTGTGAACCTAGGATGAATCCCACTTGGTCATGATGTACAATCTTTTTTATATGTTGTTGGATTCGGTTGGCTAAAATTTTGTTGAGAATTTTTGCATCTATATTCATCAAAGATATTGGCTTATAATTTTCTTTTTTGGTAGTATCTTCATCTGGTTTTGGTATCAGGGTGATTGTGGCTTCATAGAATGTCTTTGGAAGTGTTCCTTCATCCTCAACATTTTGGAAAAGTTTAAGAAGGATTGGTATAAGTTCTCTGTATGTTTGGTAGAATTCACCTGTGAAGCCATCTGGTCCTGGACTTTTGTTTGTAGGGAGTGTTTTTATTACATATTTAATTTCATTTCTAGTGATCAGTCTGTTCAATTGATTTATTTCTTCTTGAGTTAGTTTTGGTGGGCTCTGTGTCTCTAGAAAGTTGTCCATTTCTTCCAGGTTGTCAAATTTGTTGGCATATAATTGTTCATGCTATTCTCTCTCTCTCTCGCTCTTTTTTTTTTTTTTGCATTTTTGCAGTATCTATTGAGAGTTCTCCTTTTTCACTTCTTATATGGTTAATTTGTGTTCTTTCTCTCCACTTCTTAGTGAGTCTGGCCAGAAGATTGTCAATTTTGTTTACCTTTTCAAAGAACCAGCTCTTGGTTTTATTTTTTTCTATTATTTTTTGAATCTCTATTTTTTTTTTTTAATGGCCACACTTAACGGCATATGGAAGTTTCCAGGCTAGGGATTGAACTGGAGCTACAGCTGATGGCTTATGCCACAGCCACAGCAATGCCAGATCCTAGCCACATCTGTAACCTATACCACAGCTCACAGCAACACCAGATCCTTGACCCACTGAACGAGGCCAGGGATCGAATTTGCATCTTCATGGATCCTAGCTAGATTTATTTCCAGTGAGCCACAATAGGAATTCCTGAATCTCTATTTTGTTGATTTCCCCTCTGATCTTTATGATTTCCTTCCTTCTGCTGACTTTAGGTTTTATTTGTTTTTCTTTTTTCTGATTCTTTTAGGTGGTAGGTTAAGTCTTTAATTTGAGATTTTTCTTCTTTATTGAGGAAGGTCTTTATCACTATGAACTTCCTCTAAGAACTGCTTTTGTGGCATCCCCTCGATTCTGAATTGTTGTGTTTTCATTATTATTTGTATCAAGGTATATTTTAATTTCCCTGTTTGACCCATTGGTTTTTTAGCAGCATGTTCTTTAGCCTCCATGTAGTCAGTTTTTTTCATTTCTTTCCCTGTGGTTGATTTCTAGTTTCATGCCATTGTGGTCAGAGAAGATGCTTGAAATATTTTCTATACTCTTAAATTTGTTGAGGTTAGTTTGGGGCTCCAATATGTGGTCAATCCATGAGAATGTTCCACGTGCACTTGAAAATGCATAATCCGGTTATTTTGGATATATGTCCTGAAAATATCAATTATGTCTAAATGTTTTATTGTGTCAGGATCACTGTTGCCTTACAGATTTTCTGCCTAGAGGATATGTCATTGATGTGAGTGGGGTTTAAAATCTCCTACTATAATTGTATTTGCATCAATTTATCCTTCTATATCTGTTAGTATTTGTTGTGTGTATTTGGGTGCTCCTATATTACGGGCATATATATCAATGAATGTAATATCCTTTTTTTGAATTGATCCTTTTATCATTAAAAACTATCCTTCTCTGTCTTTATGGCCTTTGTTTTAAAGTCTATATGTTTTCTGATATGAGTATTGCAACTCCTGCTTTCCTCTTTTCCATTCATATGAAATATCTTTTTCCATCCCCTCACTTTCTGTTTATATGTTTGCCCTAAGGTGCATCTCTTGCAGGCAGCCTATTGTAGGCTCCTGTGTTTTTAATCCAATCTGCCACTCTATGTCTTTTGACTGGAGCATTCAGTCCATTGACATTTAAGGTAATTATTAATAAATATGTATTTATTGCCATTTTAAACCTTGTTTTCTAGTAGGTTCTCTTTCCCCTTTGTTCCTTTCTTTTTTTGGTTCAATGATTTCCATTTGTTTTATGCTTGTGTCCTCTTCTTTTTAGTTTTTATGAATGTATTGTTTGGTTTTGACTTGCGTTTGCCCTGTTTTTTCAAGTCTGTTAACCCCTTCCTGTAGCTGCTTGCTTCAGTCTGATAGTCATATAGGCTCAAACACATTCTAAAAAAAAAAAGAGTCTAGATTTTCTTACTTCCCTTCCCCAAATTTCATGATTTTGATGTCCTTTTTTTTAAACATCTTCATGTTTATCTTGTTGCTGTTCCTTGTGCTTACCTTCACTTTTACAAATAGCTTTTTTTTTTTTCTTTTAGATCTGTATACTGGCTTAATTAAGTGATTACTTTCCATTCCCCCAGCCTATGTCTTCTTACTTCTTTCCTATTCCTTCCTATTTATGTGATTTTTTTGTCTTTTTTTTAAAAAAAAGGGCTGCACCAATGGCATATAGAAGTTCCCAGGCTAGGGTCAAATCAGAGCTTCAGCTACCAGCCTGGCTGCAGCCACAGCAACTCAGGATCTGAGCTATGTCTGCAACCTACACTGCAGCTCACAGGAATTCCAGATCCTTAACCCAATTAGCGAGGCCAGGGATCAAACCTGCATCCTCATGTATATTAGTCAGGTTTATTATCTCTGAGCCGCAATAGGAATTCCCTTCTTTTCCATTTACTGGAGACTGTTCATTATTTCTTTTAGAATGGGTTTAGTTTAAGTTTTTGTTCTTGGAGAAATACTTTATTTCTTCTATTTTAAATGATATTCTTTCTGGTAGAGTATTCCAGGCTGAAAAAATTTTCTTTTTAGAACTTTGAATATATCTTGCCCCTCTCTTCTGGATTGTAGTGTTTCTGTAGAGAAATCAGCTGAGAGCCTTATAGGCATTCCCTGCTAATTCACTCTTTGTTTTTCTCTTGCTGCCTTTAGAACTTCTCCTTATCTTTAACTTTTGCCATTTTTATTTTAATATGTCTTTTTGTAAGTCTATTTGAGTTCAACTTGTTTGGAGCCTACCATGCTTCCTATATCTTGATATCTGTTTCCTTTATATTTGGGAAGTTTTTGGCCATAATTTCTTCAAATATATGTTCAGTCTACTTTTCTTTTTCTTTACCTTCTGGAATCCCTATTATATATGCATAAAATGGCCAGCTATATATGATCCCATAAATCTCTTATACTGCATTCATATTTTTCATTTGATTTTCTGTCTGCTGTCCTGATTGTATGATTTTGATGATTCTATCTTCCAAGTCACTTATTCTTTCCACTGAATTATTCATTCTGCTCGTCAATTCCTTTAACTCAGCTTGCATCTTTGCAATGAATTTTCTAATTTTTCTTGTCTCCTCTCTGTTTGCTCCCTCGGGAGAGTTCTCCTGTTCTTTTAACTGGGAATGGTTCCTGAGCTTTTTCATTTTTTCATATTTTTCTTATTCCTAAAGGCAAAACAACTGCATTAGTCTTGTAGGGCTATTTGTATGTGAGTGCCCCTGGGTAGTTTGTGAGGGCTTACTGTGTGTGTGTGTGTGTGTGTGTGTGTGTGTGTGTGTGTGTGTGTGTGTGTGTGTGTAAGGGCTGCTTTGGGTTTGGATGCATGCTCTCCCTTTTCTAAGTGTGGTAGGCTGTTATCCCCTTGATAGGGGGTGTGCTGGTATATAGCCTGTTGATGCTTCCTGGAAGATGGAGGCAATGGACTGGGTTGTTGGGTCCTTGATAGTGGGAAAGACCCATGGGGAGGTGGCTCATGCTGCCCCTGTTTGCCCCCACCACCTGTGGCCCATGCAAGAGGTGCCCTGCCACCTGTAGCCTGTGTAAGAGGTGTCCTGTGGACCGAGAGCCCACTCATGTGCAGAGAAAGATATTCCTATGGCAATACTGCTCCTCCTCTTCTTGCCCTCCCCAGCAGTGGCATCTTCCTTCTCCTGCAGGCCCAGGCCTCCTACTTTACTCCCTCAGCTGTGGCACTCTGCTTTCCAGCCATGTTGCACTGCTCCTTAGCCCCTCAGCTTCTCTCCACACAATCAACCCTAGTCCTTTCCCCAGAACTTACCTCCAGAGCCTGATTCTCATTGCACAATCCATGCCTAGCATCTCAGGCTGTGGCGTTTGGGGGAATGGTACTGATGGCCTGTGTGGCTCTCTCTCTACTTTGCCCTCTTCAGTCCAGCTGCTATGCTTTTCTCCAGGGCTTTGAGAGTCCCTCTCCATCTTGGCTGATCTCCCAGTCAGTGAGGTGGGCTCCCAGTTTGTGGATTCCTTTCCTTTTTCAGAGCTCCCTCTCAGGAGTGCTGTTCCTGTCCTGATTCCTTTTTCTTCTCTTCTCTCTCTCTCCTTTGTTTCCCCCCTTGTGTTAAACTACAGCTAATTATGTGGAGGGTTTCTTTTTCTTTTTGGAGATTTAAGGTCTTCTGCCAGTGTTCAGCAGATGTTCTCTGTGAACTCATCTCCATGTAGATGTGTTTTTTTGATGTGTTTGTGGGAGAAAGCTAGTGCCACATCTTACTCCCTTACCATCTTGATCCCATTCCTGATTCACAATTTTTAAAGGTTATACTCCATGTAAAGGTACAGTAAAATATTGGCTATATTCCATGTGCTATACACTATATCCTTATATCTTATTTTATACATAATAATGTGTATCTCTTAATCCCCTTACCTATATTGCTCCTCCCCACTTCCCTTTCCCTACCAGTAACCACTAGTTTTTTGTATTTTTTATATTGCATATATAATTGATATTATACAGCATTTGTCTTTCTCTATCTGACTTATGTCACTTAATGGGATACCCTCTGAAACCATCCATGTTGTTGCAAATCAACAACATCATTCATGTATCTTTGGTATCTTCTTAAATTAGAATCATTCCTGACAAAGGGTTGGTACAAAATAAATGTTCATCCAGAAAAGAATGAATGTAGGCAGTATGCAGTCCTGAAGCGCCTTCTACAAAATATTTTTAAACATGAATATACTATTGGGTACTGAAAAGTAAAAGGGAATCCCATGTAGAACAGGCTTATTCAGAAACCCTAAGTGAAAACAGCTGATCCCAGAAAGAGGGTAACACAGCTGAGAGGGTAAACCCTAGACCAGCCAATTCTGTGTTTGCAATTGGATGAGTAACATAGTCTGGGGCTGTATCTCTACTCTCAGACATCTCAGATTTAAAGCAGAGGAAAAGAAGCCTCACTTAAGCCTTTAGCCCAAACCAATTTCATCAATGCAGCTTTGAGGAGAGGGCCCCGAAAACCAGGGATATTTCAGGTGTTCTGAAGTCCAGTTCGCTTTGTTCTTTATATTTACCTTTGTTAGCCAAAAATCCCACCTAGGGGAAGACTAAGCAGAAGGGTAAAGAAGTATCCACCTTCTTATGATTCCTCCTAAAACCCAGAAACACCCAAACATTCATCAGCAGATAAATAAACAAATTGTAGGGTATTTCCAAACTCAGCAATAAGAGGAAATAACTACTGTTACCACCACATGGATGAATCTCCAAGTAACTACTGATTACAAAAAGCTAGACGCTGAAGCATATACCCTGTTATGATTCCACCTATTTTATTTTATTTTATTTTTATTTTATTTTTGTCTTTTTGCCATTTCTTGGGCCGCTCCCGCAGCACATGGAGGTTTCCAGGCTAGGGATCTAATCGGAGCTACAGCTGCCAGCCTACGCCAGAGCCACAGCAATGCGGGATCCGAGCTGCATCTGAGACCTACGCCACAGCTCATGGCAATGCCGGATCATTAACCCACTGAGCATAGGCAGGGATCGAACTGCAACCTCATGGTTCCTAGTCGGATTCATTAACCACTGCGCCATGACGGGAACTCCGATTCCACCTATTTTAAATACTTGAAAAGACAGGTCTCATCTATAGTGAGAGAAAGCAGATCAGTGTTTGCCAGAACAGCAAGTGGATAGAAGACTGACTAGGAAGGGACACAACTCACTTTGTGGGGTGATGGAAGTATGAGGAATTCTTTGGGCATTGGTAAAAAAGTTCTACTTAATTTTGGTCCTGGTTACATGGTATATACTTTGGCCAAAATTCATAGAAATGTATGCTTAAGATGGGTGAATTGTTACTTGGGATTTTGGGCTGGATCTTGGGCCAGAGAAAGGACATTAGTAGGAATAGTGGCAAGTTTTGAATAAGATTTGCCTATTAGCTAATAGCATTGTATCAATATTAATTTCCTAGTTGGTACAATTTCTTTTTCATTTTTTTCTCTAAGTTTAATTAATTTCAAAATAAAGAGTTTTTAAAAAACTAAAGTCCATGTGTTTCTTGAACAGAGTTCATGCAGAGGCCAAGAAAGACATTTTGCAGCCTCAGCTTCCCACAGACCATAGCTTGTCCTCAAATAAATCACCTCATAGTTAAGGTCAAAGTCCTTGGGCAGAGTAGGTGGCCCTGGTAAAACATGGCACAATTTAAAGTGTATAAATTGGGTTGATACAAAAGAAAACAAATCTTTTTTTTAGGCCAAGCAAACTCATCCAAAGAACAGGTCACTTTCCTCTTCCTGCTCTCAAGGTGGCTTTAAGATATTGAAGATTTGATTATCATTGCAGATGGGGCCAGCAGGTGGAGAAAAAGTCATTCTCTGCACAGTCTTGACAACACCTCCTGGGCATATCTTAACCTGAGTCCCAGTTGGTTACAGTGGCCAAAGACAAAAGGGCATGGAGAGGGCAGAGATGCCTGGACAAAGCGTTCTGTGGGTCTTCACCTGTACTTCAGATTATCTTTACTTTGAGGACAAAGAATTGTTTTATGTTTAAAATAGCCTGTAGATTTTAAGACTTCCATTCTAAAATATTTGATGTGTATTTCTTTTGATATTTTATTTTGAATTTTCACTCACACAGAAAGCTAGCTCCTTAGGAGAGTGCCATATAAAAAATAAATAAAATAAAAAAAATAAAACATTTTGGAGTAGAAAGAAGAACCATATTGACCTCACCACCGAACATTTAAGATATACATACAAACATTCGTGTCTGATTAATACATCTATCAGTAATGCAGAAGCAATGCACGTAGCGTAATCATGGTTTATGTAAAATAATATGCTTCTTTTCGTTACATAATTTGTGATACTTCCTATTTCCTCCATAGATCTATTAAGTCTATGTTGAAGACATAGAAAGGAAGTTTATGTTGGAAAGCTGCCTAAAATCTAGAAATTCTCATCTATTTTATTATGCAATATATTTTGCATAATTGCTTTTAACTTAACATTTCTAATCAAATCAACCAAAGTATAATATATTTCCAATGTAAAAATCAGAATTCAGTGGAAAATTCCCCAGTTTTCCGGCTATAATGTTCTATATCTATGATGTATCCTGAGAATGAGGAAGTCTGTCTGCAGAGCCCTACCCTTGACCCTGGTCTTCAGGTGGTTGGATGTGGGAGCAAACAGTAACTACACGGCCACATAGCCTGAGGGCACACACTAAAATATAAATCTGGATAAAAACAAACAACAAAGGCCAAATTTATCCCTCAATCTATCCTTATCAGAAATTGCTTTTGGGTTTTTTTTTTAATGCAGACATTATCTCTAGATTTCCAGATGACTTACATGTTGAAGGACCCAAGTGATCTTCACTCTAACCACATGGCAGATATTATCCCATTCTCTACTGAAAAATAGAGAGTGGTCATGCAACCCAAAGTTACATGGTACACAAACAGTAGATTAACATGTCACTCTGGTCTAGTTGATCCCACAATCCAAGCCTTTATCTATGGAAATGGTCTGTCTCTTTCTAGCCCCTATTAAGTAACTACAAACTGGTCCAAGCTATTCACTCACTGGCTTGCCTAATGATGGCTGTGTTCTGATCTTAAAATATTTTAATCAGGACTCTTTCAGAAAACTTTTTAGTTTTTTTCTTTTTCTTTTTTTTTTGGAGAATAGTTACAATATTGTGTTAGTCTCATATGCATAGTAAAGTTACTTGATATACATACACATCCTTGTCTTGTTCAAGAATTTAGCAGGAAGGCTTTCAATTTTTCATCACTGAGTATTACATTGGCTGTAGATCTATCATAAATGGATTTTATTGTTTTGAGATGTGTTCCCTTTATATCCACTTTGGCAAGAGCTTTTATCATGATTGGACATTGAATTTTATCAAATGCTTTTTCTGCATCTATTGCAATGATTATGTAGTGTTTGTTTTTTCTTTTATTGTGGTGTGTCGCATTGATTGATTTGTGTATGTTGAACCATCCTTGTGATCCTGGATTTAATCCAACTTGATTGTGGTGTATGATCCTTTTTATGTATTGTTGGATTTGGTTTGCTAACATTTTGTTGAGAATTTTTGCATCTATATTCATCAAAGATATTGGCCCATAATTATTTTTTTTGGTAGAGTCATTGTCTGGTTTTGGTATCAGGGTGATTGTTACTTCATAGAATGAATTTGGGAGTGTTCCCTCATCTTCAATCTTCTGGAAGATTTTGAGAAGGATACGTGTACATTCTGTTTGTTTGGTAAAATTCTCTAATAAAGCCATCCAGTCCTGAACATTTGTTTGCAAGGAGTTGTTAGTTTTTAATTACAGATTCTATTTCACTTCTAGTAATTAGTCTGTTCAAAATATATTTCCCCTTGATTCAGTTTTGGAAGGCTCTATGTTTCTAAAAACTTGTCCATTTCTTCTAGGTTGTTCATTTTGTTGGCATACAACTGTTCAAAATATTTTCTTTTTTTTTTCCAAAATATTTTCTTATGGTATTTTGTATTTCTATGGTGTTGGTTTTTATTTATTCTCTTTCATTTCTAATTTTGTGTATTTGAGTCTTTTCTCTTTTCTTCTTGGTGAGGCTGGCCAGTGATTTCTTGAATTTGTTTATCCTTAAAAAACAAAACAAAATAGCTCTTGATTTTATAGAATTTTTCTATTTTTTAATCTCTAGTTTATTTATTTCATCTCTGATCTTTATTATTTACTACCTTTTTCTGACTTTAGGTTTTATTGGCGCTTCTTTTTTTTCAAATTATTTTAGGTGGTAGGTTTATTTGTGATTTTTCTTGCTTTATGAAGAAGGCCTCTATTGCTAACTTCCTAATTAGGACTGCTTTTGATGCATCACATAAATTTTTATGGTTGTGTTTTCATTGTCATTTCTTTGAGATTTTTTTTTTAAATTTCTTCTTAGATTTCTTCATTGGTCTATTGATTTTTTGGTAGCATGTTTAGTCTCCATGTAATCATTTTTTCTCATTTCTCTTTGTGTAGTTGATTTCTAGTTTCATGGTATCATTGTCAGAAAGGATGCTTGAAATTATTCCTATACTCTTAAATTTGTTGAGGCTTGTTTTATGTACTAACATGTGGTCTATCATAGAGACTGTTCCATGTGCACTGGACAAGAATATGTATTGTGGTGTGTTTTTTGTTATTGTTATTATTGTAATGCCCTGTCCATATCAATTAAGTCTAACTGGTCTATTGTGTCATTTAAGATCACTGTTGCTTATTATTTTCTGCCTGGAAGATCAGTCCATTAATATCAGTGGTTTGGTGAAATCTGCTATTATTGTATTTCTGTCAATTTCTCCCTTAATGTGTGTTAATATTTTTTTATACATTTAGGTGCTCCTGTATTGGCTGCATATATGTTAACACGTGTGAGATCCTCTTTTTATATTGATCATTTTATCATTATGTAATGTCCATTTTTGTTTCTCTTTATGGCTTTTGTTTTAAAGTCTATTTTGTCTGATATGAATATTGCTATCCCCACTTTGTTGTCATTTCCACTTCCAGAAATATCTTTTTCCATCCTTTCACTTTTAATCTTATGTGCTTTTCACCTTAAGGTGGGTTACTTGTAGTCAGAATATTGTAGGTTCTTTTTTTATTATCCAATGTGCTATTCTATGTCTTTTGATTTGAGCTTTTAGCCCATTGACATTAAAGTAATTATTGATAAGTGTGTATTTATTGCCATTTTGTACCTTATTTTCCAGTTGATTTTGTATTTCTTCTTTGTTCCTTTCTTCTCTTTTGTTTTTCATTTTGTAGTGTGAAGGTTTTCTTCTTATTAACCTGCTTAAATTCCTTTCTTTTTTAGTTTTTTGAATCTAATGTATGTTTTTGATTTGTGGTTACCCTGGTTTTTAAGAATGTTAACCCATAACTATATCTACTTGCTGTAGACTGGTAGTTACATATGCTCAAACACATTTTAAAAGAGTTACATTTTCTTTCTCCCTCCCCTAGATTTTGTGATTTTTTTGGTGTCCTATTTTACATCTTCATGTTTATCCTTTTGCTGTTCATTGTAGTTATAGTCAGTTTCACAGGTCTTTTGACTGTTTTTTAATCTATGTAATGGCTTATTAAAGAGATCTTCATTCCTTTTATACATTTGTCTTTCCTATTGTGATTTCTACTTACCTATAGAAGACTTTTTAATATTTCTTTTCAGATAGGTTTAATGTGCTATATTCTTTTAGTTGTTGCTTTTATGAGAATTTTTTAAAATGTCTCTTTCTATTCTAATTGATAATCTCACTGAGTAGAGTATCCAAGTTTGCAGGTTTTTTCCTTTTCAGGACTTTGAATATATCTTGCCACTTCCTTCTGGCCTGCAAAATTTATTTAGGGAAATCAGCTTTAAAGCCTTATGGGGAATTAATTGTAACTGATTCTTTGTTTTTCTCTTGCTGCCTTTAGAATTCTCTTTTTATCTCTAAAGTTTGCCATTTTAATCATGATGTGTCTTGGAGTAGGTGTATTTGGGTTCATCTTGTTTGAGACTCTCTGTACTTCCCTGTCTACATCTGGATATCTATTTCCTTCTTTACATTTCAGCCGTAATTTCTTCAAACATGTTTTCAATCTTCTTTTCTCTTTCTTCCCCTTATGAGATTCCTCGTATTCATAATTTGGCATGCTTTATATTATCCCATAAATCTTATATGTTACTTTGATGTTTTTATTTATCTTTCTGTCTGCTGTTATGATTGGGTGATTTCCATTATTCTGTCTCTCAGATCACTTCTTCCTTCCTCTGCATTATTTAGTTTGCTATTTATTGCCTTTAGCTCTGTTTTCATCTCAGCAACCCTATTGTATAATTTCTATTGGCTCCTCATTATAGTGTCTACTTCCTTTTTAGAATCATCTGCATTTCTATCAATAGACTTCTTCATTCCTTCAGCATTTTTATTACCTCTCTATTGAACTCAGGGTCTGCTAGACTAGAGAGGTCTGTTTCACTGTTCCTTCATTCTTTTAATTTTAAGTGGTTCCTCTGCTTTTTCATTTTACTTGTATTTCTCTGAATCTCTGAATTTAGGAAAAATAGTTATTTTCTCTAGGTCTTGAAGGGTTGTGTTTATGTGGGAACAACACTGTGTAGACTCTGTGAGTCCTATATTTTTGTATGAGGGTTGTTTTTGTTAAGGATATTCACCACATCTCTCTTCAGGATGTGCTGGCCCTTGTCCCTTTGATAGAGAGTGTATTTGGTGTTATGGTGAGCAGAGTCTGCACTGGGTATTTTATGGGGCCTCCTCTTTGCCCCATGTCACAGCCCTGTCAGGGGTAAGGTCTACCCCCCGATTTGTTGAAGTAGAAACTCCCAGATCCAGATCTAAGCTGCAGTGTGAGGTAGGTGAGACTGGAGTCCTCCCTCTGGGAAAGGAGCCATGCATGTTCTTCCCCAGAGCTGTCCAATGGGGCATATGACTCAGTGATACTACCTGTCATCAGGTGTGCATGCCCACAAAGATCACTGTTGCTGTCACTGCCTTCAGGGGCCACCTCTGTGGGGGCACTGGTCATTGGGACAGATGTCCCTCAGAAAAGTGTGTGTGCTCACAAAGCCACCAGTGTGGAAACCTGCTGAAGCCTGCCCCTGTGCCTTCTGGGAGCATGCTGATGATGAGGCTGCTATGGTGGACTAGCATACTCTGTCTAGTGTGCACCCCCACTCACATCCTGGGCCACATTCCATACCCTTTGGTTTGTCTATGAAGAGCCAAAAATAAGTCCTCTACCCAAGTTTGTTTTCTCAAGCCTGAGTTTCAGCACTCAGTTGCTGCAAACACCAGCAGGTATGCATCTCAGGCTGGGAAGTGCAGGGACTTGGCAAGGACTATTTTTGCTGGTCTCTCTCTCTACACTGAGGGGGCCACAGGCCAGCTTCTACACTCTCCACTTGAGCCTCTGAAGCTCCCTCTCTGTCCCAGAGGGCCTTCCATCCAGTGAAGGAAGTTCCCAGGGCAACGGAAATTTTCTTTCACATCTCCCTCCAAGGGGCTCAGGTCCAACCCCAATTCCTCTTCTGCACCCCTTTCCCTTTGTTCTACCCAGTGACATGGGGCTATTTCTTGAAGCTTTGTTGTATGAGATGTTCTGAAAGCTTTCAGTAGGTATTCTGTGAGAACTCTTCCACATGCAATTGTATACTTAATGTATTTGTGGGAGTGGGCGAGCTTCACATCCCTCTACTCTGCCATCTTGATCTCACTCCCCACCTTTTTAGTTTTAATTCTGCTAGTTTAGGCAAGTTCTCAAACATCCTGGGCCTTCATTTCCAGAATGATCTCTAATGCTTCTTCTCATTCAAAGTTCTCAGAATTCTGATAATTTCCTCTTTACTGAATGGAAAAGGACAAGCATTTTTTAAAAAAAAAAAAAAACTATTGTAATTCAACTATTAACATTTTCCTTGGTAATTCAGCTTTTATACTGAGCTCAGACCACTACAGTGCAGCAGTGCAAGGGTGCCCAGCTGAAGTGACAAATGTGGGCAGAAGATTAAATTAGTCCTGGGAAAGCTTACATACTAATGCACAAAAGTTGCCCTCTGCCCACCAATCAGGGTCTCTGTACCCACACTTTAATCTAAGGCACACACAGGTACACCAACTCTACTATTATTTAACACTTAAATAATAATAGGACCTAAGCTTCATATTACTAATGACTTCATGGAGACTTATTTTACCTAATGTTTCCATTTTGTTTGCAACCAATTTCATTTTCTCACTAATGTGCTACCACATTGTTGCTGTATTTCCATTCACCAAAACATATATAAATTAATGCTTGAATAAAAAAGTCATTTAATTTTTCTAGCTACTTAGGAGCAGTGGGTGTTTCTATCCCAGCCCAGGGTTTTTCTTAGTAAGCATTAATTCATCCAACTGAATTTATGGAAAAAAAAGTTCCATTCTTACCCTATCTTCCAAAAGAATTTTTGGCTAAATCCAAACTAATGCCCAAACCAAATTTCCTATGAAAAATTTCCACCATAAAGTTGTAGTTTCTAAAATTGTGCAAGTGAGACTAAATTTATATCCTCCAACAAATGAGCACAAAGCGAAAGAATCAAGCAATAAAGACTATCCAAAAGAGAAGAACTAACGTTTTTTTCATGTCCTGAACTTGTTTTTGAGATCCACAATTCATCTACTGTCTATAAAAAGTGTATAAAATGCATGTGTTTCTCCTGTGAAAAATAAATACTAACTGGTTTCAGCTTATTCACTCTGAAAATAGAATAACTAGAATTTTCTCATCTACACTTTATTGCTGTTGAACAAATTCTTTCAGCATATTGAAATCAGCCAATATAACATACTTTACACTTAGCAAGAAAAAATGATAGAAGTGGGAAAAATGAAAGTTTAATAACTTCTAAGACTATTTGGAATAAACTATTATGTACAATCCAATAAGTTTTAAGGCTTTTACTTAGTGAACCAAAAATCTGCTTGATTACTTACACTAAAGTTTAATATTTTAAGAGGTGAACTCAAATATAACATACATTATGGGCTAAAATGTGTTTACCATTAATTTTATTTAAAAAAAATTTTTATTTAACATTTAAACTTCATTTATTTATTTTTAATTGTTATTTCCCCATTTTTTTCTCCTACTGTACGGCATGGTGACCCAGTTACATATACATGTACACATTCTATTTTCTCACATTATCATGCTCCATCAGAAGTGACTAGACATTGTTCTCAGTGCTACACAGCAGGATCTCATTGCTAATCCATTCCAAAGGCAATAGTTTGCATCTATTAACCCCAAGCTCCCATCCACCCCACTCCCTCCCCCTTGGCAACCACAAGTCTATTTTCCAAGTCCATGATTTTCTTTTCTGTGGAAAGTTTCATTTGTGCCTTATATCAGATTCCAGATATAAATGGTATCATATGGTACTTGTCTTTCTCTTTCTGACTTACTTCACTCAGGATGAGAGTCTCTAGTTCCATCCAGGTTGCTGCAAATGGCATTATCTTGTTCTTTTTTATGGCTGAGTAGCATTCCATTGTGTATGTGTATCACATCTTCCTAATCCAGTCATCTGTTGATGGACATTTGAGTTGTTTCCATATCTTGGCTATTGTGAATAGTTCTGCAATGAACATGTGTCTTTTTTAAAGAAAGTTTTGTCTGGATATATGCCCAAGAGTGAGATTGCTGGATCATATGGTAGTTCTATGTATTTTTACAATTAATTTTAATTATGTCTCTCTTTTTTTTTTTTGTCTTTTTGCCATTTCTAGGGCCACTTCTGTGGCATATGGAGGTTCCCAGGCTAGGGGTCTAATGGGAGCTGTAGCTGCCAGCCTACACCACAGCCACAGCAAGGCGGGATCCAAGTTGCATCTGTGGCCCAAACACCACAGCTCACGGCAACACTGGATCCTTAACCCACTGAGCAAGGCCAGGAATTGAACCTGCAATCTCATGCTTCCTAGTTGGATTCGTTAACCACTGAGCCACGACAGGAAGTCCTTAATTACATCTCTTTCTGTACTGGACATTGTGCTACCCATGTAACATTAATCCTATTTTAAAAGACAAAACCAAACCAAACCACACAATTTGTAATGTATATACATATGTAACTATATATATATAATATATTTTTTTACTTATGAATCAACTCTATTTGGTATAATTTAATGCACACATTTAATACATTCATTTAGGTTCATTTAGACAGATGTATACATTTTCATCTCCCGCAAAAGTGTCCCCTATGCAGTCATTCTCCACCTTCCCCTGCATGAGGATCAGCACTCTTGTCTCAGACGTGGACACTCTTGCACAGACCTCTGATATTAACCTTCACTGTATCACCAAATCCAAAGAAACATCTCATTCTTGCCACAGTCTTTCACTATCATGAAAATCTGAATACCTCTGTTAAAACTTGTTGGAGGCCACCTCCTGTCTGTAAATTCAAGAGGGAAATGAGGAAGGAAGGGATTAAAATCTTATCAATGGTATGAATCCTCCACACTCCAGCTGTGAAAAAACTCCACACTCGGCATTCTCTTCAGGAAATTTCTGCTGCTTTATTAGGACTAATAGGATAAAGAATTTTGACTTTTTGTTAGGTGGGGATATAAATATACCCTTAAGACTGGAAATAATAAGCTATGTGCACCAGTAGAATCTTTATGGACCTCACAAGATGCTCAACCTAAGAATGTCCTATTTGTTCCAAGGTGGGAGTGAGAGGAGATGGAGGAACAGATCTATGGACTAAGTAATTATTGTATTTTAACCAAATTTATAGTAGGGCAGTTAACAGCTGTACAGAACAAAATCTGCAAATTTCTCTGGTGTGTCAAGCAAAGAATCTTTGCTTGCATGAAATTCTTCCCTTTATGGTTTAGATAAGATTTTATTACTTTCATTGAATTTTATGAATTTTGTTTTTCATACATTCATTTGTATGAAAATGAATACTTCAACTTGTGGCAGAAAGCACCGTAAAGATGAAGGAAACAAATGAAATATTAATGTATCTTATAATAAGAATCTATGTGAGAGACAAAAATTGTTCTACTACATCATTAAATATTTTCAACTCCCTTTCAATTTTATTTTATTTTGAAAGGCTCCACATTTAATTCAACAAATTAGATAATTGAACAAATTCTCTTTGCACATAGTTTAATTTTAAAATGCATATAATTGTAACTGACAATTTTATTTTCAAAATTAATTTCTTTTCAAAAGCCAAGAGGTCCCTAGTTGTTTTAATTCATGTCAGAAAAGATTTTAAACTGGTAGGGTATTCAGTAAGAAATATTCCCACTCCCTTAGTTGGTTGTCAAGACATCTTTGTGTTTTTTTTGTTGTTTGCTTTTGTTTTTGTTTCGCTTTTTAGGGCCACACCTGTGGCTTGTGGAAGTTCCCAGGCTAGGGGTAGAATCGGAGCTACATCTGCTGGCCACAGCCACTGCAGTGAGGGATCCAAGCCACATCTGTGACCCGCACTGCAGCTCATGGCAATGCTGGATCCCCAACCCACTGAGCAAGGCCAAGGATTGAACCCGCATCCTTATGGATAGAAGTTGGATTCATTTCTGCTGCACCACAACTGGAACTCCAAGATACCTATTCTGAAAGAGTTCTGTTTGGGGAAATTAATCTTAAATATCTAATAGTCCTTTTCTGATCTCATATCTAAACTTGCTCTGCCACATCTTTAGCCTGTGATTATCTCAAAAATTCACAGAAAAATCTTTCTGGAATGTCAATCATTCTCACTACTTCCATGCTTAACATCTTTAGTGTTTTCCCATAGAATTCAGAATAAAATTCAAATGCCTTACCGTGGCATACACAATCCTTCATGATTTGGTTCGAACAGCATTTCTGTCTTCCTACATTTATAGAGGCAGCATTTTCATGAGGACAAGAATCCCATCCATGAGATTTTTTATCTAATGTCCCACACCTAGCAATAACATTTAATGCCCTTAAATAGATGAATGGGTTAAATGAATGAATGAATGAGTGAATGAATAACTAATTTTACATCTTTCAGGCTTCTGTTGATTGTTTATTGGTGGTACTCTCATTGGAAATTATTAGTATGATGTTTATTAAAATGATTTCATACTTCTGGATTGGATCCTGGGAAGTTTGATGTATTTGCATATCTATATAGTTTCAATAGCATTTTAGGTAAGAGCAAGAGCTTCAGATTGTTTTAAATTAATTAATGATGGGGCTTTAAAAACAATAACTTCTCAAAAATTATTGAACAAAAATAAATGTTGCTCATGTTTTCTACATATCCTCTTCTTACGCTTTCTAGAAATAAAACCAATTTATGAGGCTGTTTTGTGTGTGACATTATCAAAGAGGAAGACTGAATTGTGACATGAAACATTAACTGAGTTTTTGGTGCCCAAACAGCACCCCCACCACCACTACCTTTCAGAGAAAGGTGTGTTTAATGGTCAGGAAGAGCTTCATGGAGAGACTGGAGCCTGATCTGATACTTGCAGGAAAGGAGGGGCTTAGATGAGGAAGGAGGTGTGCATTTCCAAAAGGGCAAGAGCTAAAGCAGCCAGGAATGTTAAAGGCAGAGACTAGAGCAAAAGTAATACAATCCTATACACCCCTCATCGCTATTCCCTTTATGTTGAGACATTAGTATAATAGAATTACATATTCCTTCTGCCCAAGGATTCTACTTTAATTTTATCACCATTCTAAAGTCATTAAAAATGCACTCCGGCTCCTCAACTGAGTCACAACACTAATGAGGAAGTCCCATTAGCATCAGGGCTTAGTCTGAAGTAATTACTTCAAGCTACATTTTGGCTTTTTTACTGAAACATGGGGAGGTGAAGAAGCAATTCTGAAAGTACTTTAACGGGATTTAGGACAGATGCTTTCATCTGGAACACTCACTCCAGGAATTGTCAACCACATGGGAACGGTCATCCATAAAATTGATTATTTCTGTTCAAAATGAGGTGACTAAAATCAGATTCACAGTTCCCAAGATTTTGTTGACACTATTGATAACCCTTTTCAAGGGTATTTTTGGTAAACTTAAGTTTCTTTGCTGTGGTTTCTCACTCTACAAAGCACTCCCTGATCATTTTCTGTAAACTGATGGGATTTTAAAAAAATTATCTTCCTTGTTTTGTTTTTAAAATTGTGGCAAGAAGAAGAGGAAGAAGGAGGAGGAGGAGGTTGTGGAGGAGGAGGAGGAGAGGAAGAGGAAGAGGAAGAAGGGTAATGGAATTGAAGCCTGTAGATCAAGTTTTCTTTATGATATGTGATGTGGGAGGAAGAGCAATGAGGGACAACATCAAACTGTTAATAGGAAAGTGAGCTTTATTATGTGTGGAAAAGTTTGTGACTAGGAGTTGTGGTGGATGAAACTGTCAGCATTTCTGCCCTTGAGAGGATGAAATAGTCATATCTGGGGTCCATCTTTGGTCTCCAGACAGATATATATGTGGGATGGTGGGATTAGAGGGAAAACAACTACTGGGCAGAGGGCACAGTGACCCCAAATAAACACAAAGTGGTTGCTTAGGGGTTTTGCTGGGATGTCTTGGTTTAGTTACATTGCTGTATCAACCACATATGCAATCCACCCAACTCCAAAGGGCCTCTCTCCCTTAATGGGCCAGTGGTGGTCCTTCCTTGGCTTGGCTGCTTCCCCAGCCATCCTTTCTTCCATTTTGATGAGGTTTATGAGACACTTAGATAATGCTTGGATCATAGATATCCTGTCTCCTAGAATAGAGCTTGCCTAGCTGTCATTACACATTTCTTGTAACATCTCACCCTTATGCTCCCACATGAGTCTCACTCTCCTCTGCTCTCCATCCTGGGCATCCTGTGCTCCAAAGCAATCATTCAGAGCCCTGCTCTTGCTCCCAATCATTCAGAGCCCTGCTCTTGCTGTCCTTTCTTCTATTTGAAAACCTTGTCCCATCACAAACTTCCAACAATCCCCCAGCCCTGCCAGGGCTCCAGCTCTTTATCTACTGACCTAGGACAAAGCACTTGTTTCTACTGCCTGAGGAGAGAGGCAGAAAGGGCACAGCAATTGGGAAAATTCCACAGGCTCTCATGTTATCTTTGCTGTGTTTTCAACATCATTTTTCTTACTTATCCTGCTCTTCGGGTGACCTTGACATGGTCTCTCTCCACAATTCCTTCTCCATGTCAGACCTCCCTCCACTGAGAAGCCTTCCTTTCTAGTGGCCCACTCTCCCTTCTGCTTCTCTCCATCCCCTATAGCACTTCACTGAGAGATATGTGTTTGATACTTCCTTTTCCTGGGCTGAACTTTATAGTTGAACTTTATAGAGTGCAGCAGCTCTCTGGGGTAGCATATGTTGTATTTCTTCTTTTCCTACCCCTCCAGCACTCTGTAGTGAGTGCTTGTTTGCAGCAGATACAGAATGAGTCTCATTTTCATACTGGACACTGTTAGGAGATGCAGAGACATATTCATTCAACAATGATAAGGGGAAGGATCAAGATGGTAGAAGAGTAAGACATGGTGCTCAGCTTCTCCCACAAACACATCAAAGAAACACATCTATATGTAGAACAATTCACACAGAACATCTACTGAACACTGGCAGAAGAACACATACCTCCAAAAAGGGCAACAAACCTTTGACATAACTGGGTAGAACAAAAGAAAAAAAGACAAAATAGAGAGAGAGAGAAGGAATTAAGTCTGGACTAGCATTCATGAGAGGGAGCTGTGAAAGAGAAAAGGAACCCACACTCTGGGAAGCCACCTAACCAATGGGGAGATCAGCCTAGATGGACGGACCTCAAAGTCACTGAGAAAAGTGCAGCAGCTGGAATGAGGAGGGCAAAGCAGAGCAAGAGCAACACAGATCATTGCACCACTGCCTGGACACCACAGCATGAGATGCTTGGGCAGAGGCTGGGCACTGAGACTCAGGCTCTGGAGATCACTTCCAGGAGAGGACTAGGTTTGGCTGTGTAGAGACAGCCTGAGGGGCTAAGGAGCAGTGTGCCATGGGCTGGGGAGTGGAATACCACAGCAGAGGCAACTCAGGAGTAGGTTTGGGTCCACAGGAGAAGCAAGGCCCCTTGTTGGGGAGGGTGAGAGGAGGAGGGGTGGACCACCATAGGATCTCAAAGGGTGGGGTACCTCTGGTGCAGGCTAGGTGTGGTGAGAGGCCACTTGCTTGAGCTATGGGAGACCAGGCACTTCTTGTGTGGGCTGAGGGTAGCAGAGAGCTAAGAGCGACATGGTACCTCTTGTAACATCTACAGGTGGCAGGGACAAGCTACAGCTGTCATTTCAGAAAACAGAGGGAAGCATGGTCTGCCACCACTAGGGGTCTGTGAACAGGCTCCACCTACAACCCAAGTTAACTCAGAGGCAGGCAAAAAAGAGGGTGCTGCAACCAAGCACCACCCTTTGCTGCTCTCACTCCCCTGGGAACACACCTGCCCTACTGCAGCCACTCCCAACACTCTGAGCAGTACCCACATGCTTGATCACTGTCCCTTCCCAGGACCCTACAACTAGGAGCAGCCTGTGAAGCACCCCCTACATAGACTAAGTGGGATGGAGTGTTTCTTGTATGGTCTGTGGGTTGTAGAAGCAAACTACTGCAGTTATCTCTAACTCCAGAGGTGGGCATGGCCTGCCACCACTAGGGGTCTGTAAACAGGCACCACTTGCGGCCCCAATCACCTCAGAGGGCACCATGGAGGAGGGCACTGTGACTGAACATGACCTGTTGTTGCTCTCACATCCCTGGGAACTCACACACCCTTCTGCTGCCACTGCCAACTGCTCTGGGCACCCCTTAAATGTGCCTAAGGCTTATTACCACTTCCCAGGGTGCTGCAACTAGAAGTAGCCCGCACCACCTTCCTGCAGGTCCTTGCTGCTGTTAAGAGCCCAGCAACCAGGCACTGACTGGTAGCCCTACCCATTGCCTCCTTCTCCCTGGAAACACACTCAGCACCCTGGAGATAATAGCCTGCTCACACCAAAGAAAAAGAAAATATGCAAACTCCTATACCAAAAATAATTAGTAACCCCAACAAAATTAAAAGGGGTGCTCTTACATAGAAGTAGCCCTCCCAGACTACAGTTTGGCTTCCCTAAACTCACAGAAAAAGAAAAATGTAAGTGAGATGAAGAAGCTCAAGAACCATTCCCAGTTAAAAGAACAGGAGAATTCACCTGAAGAAGCAAACAATGAAACAGACATCTGTAGTCTGATAGACACTGAGTTCAAAAGGGAGATAGTAAAAATACTGAAGGAGTTAAGGCTGAACCTCAAGGAATTAAGAGCGGATATGAACAGTAATGAATATTACTTTAGAAAAGAACTAGAAAATATAAGGAGACACATAGAAAAATTAGAAAATGCATTTGCAGAGACATAAACTGAGCTAAAGACACTAAAGAGCTGAATGAATAATGCAGAGGAATGAATTAGTGACTTGGAAGACAGAATAATGGAAATCACCTAATCAGGACAGCAGATAGAAAACCAAAGGAAAAAATATGAAAGCAACATAGTAGATCTATGAGATAATATAAAGTGGGCCAATTGATGCATAATAGGAATTCCAGAAGGAGAAGAAAAAGAAAAGGGGATTGAAAATATATTTGAGGAAATTATGTCTGAAAATTTTCCAAATTTAAAGGAAACAGATATCAGGATATAGGAATCACAGAGGGCCCCAAACAAGTCAAACCCAAATAGGCCCACACCAAGACATAATAAAAATGGCAAAAGTTAAAGAGAGGATTCTAAAGGTAGCAAGAGAAACACAAAGCATTAATTATAAGGGAACCGCCTTAAGGCTAGCAGCTACTTTCTCTACAGAAACACTACAGCCCAGAAGAGAGTGGCAAGATATAGTAAAAGTTCTAAAAGGGAAAAAGTTGCAGCCTAGAAAACTCTACCCAGCAAGAATATCATTTAAAATAGAAGGATGAATAATTCCTACAATAAACAAAAACTAAAAGAGTACAGCAATACAAAACCCATTCTAAAAGAAATACTGAAATGGCCTCTCCAAATAAAAAAGTAGTGAGAAGAAATAGGATGTAGGATATCACAATGGGAAAGCAATCACTTAAATAAGCCAGTGTACGGATCTAAAAGGAAAAACAAAAAAACAAAAAACCTGCTCTAAAAGAGATGAGAAACACAAGGAACAGCAAAAGGACAGATATGAAGATGTTAAAAAGGGACTTAAAAATCATAGAATGTGGGGAAGGAAAGTAAGAAAATCCAGACTCTTTTTTTTTAAATAATGTGTTTGAGTCTATTGACTATCAGACATAAGCAAGCTGATATAGGAAGGGGTTAACATACTTAAAAAAGAGGGCAACCACAAATCAAAACACTGCATTCACAAAAACCGAATAGGAAAAGTACTCAAGCATAAAATAAATGGAAATCATCCAACCAAAAAAAAAAAAAAAAAATGAAGAAAGGAGAAACATAGAAACAAATGGAGAACAAGGTTTAAAATGGCAATAAATACATATCTATCAATAATTACCTTAAATGTCAATGCACTGAATGCTCCCATCAAAAGACAGAGTGGCAGATTGGATAAAAAAGCAAGAGCCTAAAATAATGCTGTCTACAAGAAACTCACCTTAGGACAAAGGACACATATAGATTGAAAGTGAGGGGATTGGAAAAGATATTTCATTACAATGGACAACACAGGAAAGCAGGAGTTGGAATACTCATATCAGACAAAATAGACTTTAAAATGAAGGACATAAAGAAAGACAAAGAAGGACACTATTTAATGGTTAAAGGATCCATTCAAGAAGAGGATATTACAATTGTCAATATATATGCCCCTAATATAGGAGCACCCAGATACCTACAATGAATACAAACAGACGTAAAAGGAGAAATTGATGGGAATAAAACCATCGTAGGTGAATTTAACACCCCACTCATATCTATGGACAGATCCTCTAGACAGAAAATCGGTAAGGCAACAGAGATCCTAAATGACACAATAGAGAAGTTAGACTTAATGAACATTTTCAGGACATTACATTCAAAAAAATAAAAATATATATTCTTCTCAAGTGCATGTGGAACATTCTCAAGGATCGATCACATACTGGGGCACAGAGCTAATCCTCAACAAATTTAACAGTATAGAAATTGTTTCAAGTATCTTCTCTGACCACAATGGCATGAAAGTAGAAATCAACCACAGGAAAAGAAATGAGAAAAAACTAACTACATGGACACTAAACAGCATGCTACTAAAAAAACCAATGGGTCAATGAGGAAATCAAAAAGGAAATTAAAAAATGCCTTGAGACAAATGACAATGAAGACACAACCATTCAAAATCTATGGGCTGCTGCAAAAAGCAGTGCTTAGAGGGTAATTCATGGCGTTATGGGGCTTTCATCAAAAAAGAAGAAAAATCTCAAACTGACAACTTAACCAACACCTAAATGAATTAGAAAAAGAAGAACAAACAAAACCTAAAGTCAGCAGAATGAAGGAAATCATAAAAATCAGAGAGGAAATCAATAAAATAGAGATTCCAAAAA
Organism: Sus scrofa; assembly: GCF_054392235.1. Taxonomy (NCBI): domain Eukaryota; kingdom Metazoa; phylum Chordata; class Mammalia; order Artiodactyla; family Suidae; genus Sus; species Sus scrofa. Next base: position 50,417,584 of record NC_139387.1, on the reverse strand, counting down.
AAATAGAAAAAATCCATAAAACCAAGAGCTGGTTCTTTGTAAAGATAAACAAAATTGACAAATCTCTGGCCAGAGTCATCAAGAAGAGGAGAGAAAAAAACCCAAATAAATAAAATAAGAAATGAAAAAGGAGGAGTTCCCATCATGGTGCAGTGGAAATGAATACAACTAGGAACCATGAGGTTGCAGGTTTTATCCCTGGCCTTAGTTGGTTAAGGATCCAGCATTACTATGAGCTGTGGTGTAGGTCACAGATGTGGCTTGGATCTGATGTGGCTGTGGCTATGGTGTAGGCCAGCAGTTGTAGCTCCGATTCAACCCCTAGTCTAGGAACCTCCATATGCCACAGAGTGTGGCCCTAAAAAGCACACAAAAAAAAAGAGAGAAAAGAAAAGAAATGAAAAAGGAGAAATCACAATGGATATTGCAGAAACACAAAAAACCACAAGAGAATACTATGAACAAATATGCCAACAAATTTGAAAACCCTAGAAGAAATGGACAACTTTCTAGAGAGTTATAGCCTGCCAAAACTTAATCAAGAAGAAATTCATCAACTGAACAGAGGGATCACTAGAAATGAAATTAAATATGTAATAAAAACACTCCCTACAAACAAAAGTCCAGGACCAGATGGCTTTACAGGCAATTTCTATCAAACATACAAAGAAGAATTTATACCTGTCCTCCTTAAACTTTTCCAAAATGTTGAGGATGAAGGAACACTTCCAAAGACATTCTATGAAGCTACCATCACCCTGATACCAAAACCAGATGAAGATACTACCAAAAAAGAAAATTATAGGCTAATAGCTTTGATGGATATAGTTGCAAAAATTCTCAACAGAATTTTAGCCAACCAAATCCAACAACATATAAAAAAGATTGTACATCCTGACCAACTGGGATTCATCCCAGATTCTCAAGGATGGTTCAACATATGAAAATCAATCAATTTCATATGCCACATTAACAAAAGAAAAGTCAAAAATCACATGATCATCTCAATAGATGTAGAAAAAGCATTTGACAAAGTGAACATCCATTCATAATAAAAATTCTTACCAAAATGAGTATAGAGGGAACATACCTTAACATAACAAAAGCCATTTATGACAAACCCACAGTAAATATAATACTTAATGGAGAAAAGCTGAAAGCCTTCTGCTAAAATCTGGAACAGGACAAGGATGCCCAATCTCACCACTTTTATTCAACATAGTATTGGAAGACCTAGCCACAGCAATTAGGCAAACAAAAGAAATAAAATGTGTCCAACTTGGAAGAAAATAGATAAAATTGTCACTCTATGCAGATGACATGATATTATATATAGACTATCCTAATGACTCAACGCAGAAACTACTCAAACTGATCAACAAATTCAGCAAAGTAGCAGGATACAAGAATAACATTCAGAAATTGGTCACACTTCTGTTTACTAAAAATGAAGTATTAGAAAAGGAATACAAAAATACAATACCTTTTAAAATTGCACCCCAAAAAATTAATTATTTGAGAGTAAACCTGATCAAATAGGGAAAGACTTATATGCTGAGAACTATAAAACATTAATCAAGGAAAATATAGAGGATTCAAAGAAATGGAAAGATATTCCATGCTCTTAGGTTTGAAAACTTAATATTGTAAAAATGACCATGCTACCCAAAGCAATCTAGAGATTCAATGCCATCCCTATCAAATTACCCATGATATTTTTCACAGAACTAGAACAATCCAAAAATTTATGTGGAACCATAAAAGACCCAGAATTGCCAAAGCAATCCCAAGTAAAAAAAAAAAAAGAGCAATCAGGAGGCATAACTCTCCCAGACATCAGGCAATATTACAGAGCCACAGTCATCAAGACAGGGTGGTATTGGTACCAAAACAGACATACAGACCAATGGAACAGACTAAAGAACCCAGAATAAAACCCAGACACCTATGGTCAATTAATCTTTGACAAAGGAGGCAAGAATATAAAATGGGGAAAAGACAGTCTTTTCAGCAAGTGGTGCTTGGAAAACTGGACAGCTGCATGTAAATCAATGAACTGGAACACACCCTCACACCATGCACAAAAATAAACTCAAAACAGCTTAAAGACTTAAACACAAGACACGACACCATCAAACTCCTAGAAGAGAACATAGGCAAAACATTCTCTGACATCCATTGCACAAATGTTTTCTTAGGTCAGTATCCTAAGGCAACAGAAATAAAAGCAAAAATAAACCAATGGGACCTAATCAAACTGACAAGTTTTGCACAGCAAAGGAATCCATAAAAAAAAAAAGGACAACTTACAGAATGAGAAAAGAGTTTCCAACGATGCAACAGACAAGGGCTTAATCTCTAAAATATACAAACAACTTATACAACTCAACAGCAGAAAAGCCAATAATCCAATGGAAAAAAAGGGGCAAAGACCTGAATAGACATTTCTCCAAAGAAGATATACAGATGGCCAACGAGCACATGAAAAAATGCTCAACATCACTGATTATTAGAGAAATGCAAATCAAATCTACTATGAAGTACCACCTCATACCAGTCTGAGTAGCCATCATTAATAAGTCCACAAATAACAAATGCTAGAAATGGTGTGGAGAAAAGGGAACACTCTTACACTATTGGTGGGAATGTAAATTGGTACAACCACTATGGAAAACAGTATGGAGGTGCCTCAGAAAACTAAATATAGAACTACCATATGACCCAGCAATCCCACTCTTGGGCATATATCCAGACAAAACTTTCCTTGAAAAAGACATATGCACCTGTATGATAATTGCAGCACTATTCAAAACAGCCAAGACATAGGAACAACCTAAATGTCTATTGACAGATGATTGGATTAAGATGTGGTATATATACACAATGGAATACTACTCAGCCATAAAAAAGAACAAAGGAATGCCAGTTGCAGCAACATGGTTGGAACTAGAGACTCTCATACTAAGTGAAGTAAGTCAGAAAGAGAAAGACAAATACCATGTGATATCACATATCTGGAATTTAATATATGACACAAATAAATCTTTCCACAGAAAAGAACTCATGGACTTGGAGAACAGTCTTGTGGTTGCCAAGTGGGCAGGAGAGGAAGTGGGATGGACTGGGAATTTGGGATTAATTATTGAAAACTATTGCCTTTAGAATGGATAAGAAATAAGATCCTGCTGTGTAGCACTGGGAACTATATCTAGTCATTTATGATGGAGCATGATGGAGAATAACGTGAGAAAAAAAATGTATGTACGTATGTGTGACTGGGTCACCTTGCTGTACAGTAGAAAATTGACAGAACACTGTAAACCAGCTATGTGGAAAACATAAAAATCATTAAAAAAAAACAGCAATGACAATATAATATGAATTCCGATTATGTGTCGCATAGTATGCTCAATGGTAAGAGATGCTGGCCTCCTACGATGGAGACATCATACAAGTATTTAACTTACAAGCATGGTAAGATTACCATGGAAAACTACAGAATACTGTACTTTATAATGAGGTCATCTAACTTAGTTTGAGGTACATGATTTTGCTTTTGCACAGTGTGAATTTAATAACCAAAGGAGTGAATGAATTAATACAGCTACGGGAAGGAAGAAATATGTGCAAGGAAGCTCCCAACAAATTTAACACACTTTATTACTAAAAAGATCCATATGAAATACAAAAAGAGGAACAGCTAATTATAATCAATAAAAATCAAAATATATAATTTTTATTGAAAATTTAGAGATCATCCAAAGCTGTGTTCTTAATGTTTCAGGGACTCCCCTGGAACTCTGAAACCAACAAATATTTGCAATGAGACAACCCCCCTCCCAAAGCCCAGGAATGCCATGATGAGCTAAAAGAATTTTTCTCATAATACTTTTAGATATATGATATAATCAATAGTCAGGGTATATTACAATTTTCCAATCAAAGCTACAGCATACCCAGAATAGCAAACTTTCATTTGTTCAACAAATTCCAAATAGAAGATGCTTTCCTTAAAAAAAATCCACAAGGGTCCAAACACAAATCTAGAAGTATTCTCTTAAACCTCATTTGGGGGGAGATGCAAAAAAGGAGAAAAAAACCTTTTAAAAAAGAGATTGAGGATGTTCAGAACACTTGCAAATCAAATCCATACCTTAAATAGGAACCAAGTCAAAATAAAATGTTATTGTGGTTTTCTTTTGAGTAAAGTGAGTTTTTTCTCTTGTAAACTTGAGAATTAAATAAAGTGCTGTATCCACCAAGTGCATGTGCTTCCAGACTAGTTCTTTCTAGTAGGAGAAAAAACAGCGAGAAAAGATACTGAACAAGTGCAAAACAGCAAAAAACAGAGAAAAGGAAGAAATCGTGTTCCTTTTTACACAGTATAACAGAAATAATAGGTTTCAATTTCAGAAAAATATTTCAGAATGTAGGGAAGTCATCTTATAGAGTGGTTTTAAAGACCTAGACTAGGAAGTCAAAATGCTGGATACAAATCAATCTAAATCCCTTTTGAATTGAGCAGCCTTTCATAGCCTATTTTTCTCTCTGTAAAATAAGGGAAATAACAATAATAACAATAGTAATAATAGTAACCTCACAGGGCCATGTAAACGTTAAGTAAATTAATCCACAGAAAATATTTACAATGATACTTGGCCCCCTTTAAAAAAAAAAAGTAAGAAAGAAAGTAGAAAAAAAAAGGAGGAAGAAAAAATATTTCCACATTAAAGAGAGGTGAGTAAAAACAGAATAACTGTTTTTCTGTTTGTCCCAGAAAAAGTTATTCTGTTTTTATAGTTCTTTTCCCCATACAACTCCTGTCTCTTAAACACACTTTTAAAATACAATAACAAACAAAAATTGAGAAAAGAAAATTTCATAGGTGTCAAAAGAAAGAAGCAAAATATGGAAAAGAAACCAGAGAACCCCTTTGGCTGAGCCTCTTTATCCTTCTCTGTTCTTCCTTTGGAACTCAACTCCCAGATGGCACCAGAGCCCATCATGACTATATAACAATCTTCCAGCTGGATGTCTGCTTAAAGAACTTTGCATTAAAAACAAAATATGCCTTTATGTCTCCATTTTAAAAAATAATTTTAATAGCAATGTTATTGATGCTGGCCTGTAAGATAGGTTTATAATGTACATAAATGTATATAAAACACAACAAAAAGCAAAAAATGCTGTCGAATGCCTCACCAATACAGGAAAATATAAGCAAAGAGTTATGCACAGAAAGGCACTCAAACCATGAGGCAAGTTATCTTGAATAAGTCTGAAACTGCAAGTTTGCTAAGAGAGGGACCAACATTACAACAGAACCAACACTATGGCATTTTTTTGGACAGCTTTGCACTAAACAAGACGGGTCCCTCACTGGTTTGCTGTGCACTGAACATTTTTTCCTTCTCAGAGAAGAAAGCAGAGTTGACTGATTTCTGTTCCCATTGATTCTATTGAATGATGTTCTTTAATCAAGCAGCTGCTTTGCTGCTAGCTGGCTTACAGACCCAACTACTCTAAATACAGCCTGCACGTCTGCAGGAAATCTTTAGGCCTGTTAGGACACGGCGGATGCCTTGTGTAAGACATTTAGCTGCCGGTACTCCTGTGCTCCTGCCAATTAGTCTGCAGGCTGCTCTTTCTCCACAGTCATCCCTCTTCCAGGGATCTCTCAGAATCCCATGAAGGAAAAACCAATGATACTGATGCCCTGTGTTTGGCTGGACCTCAAACGTCCTTGGAAAAACACTGAACCCTTAGAAGACAATTTTCAGAGTAGGAAATATGAAAGTTAACTATTTTATAAGGTAAGAAGGGAAAGTATTCACACAGGAACTAGATTTATATAATGATTATGAGGGTGGGGGTAAAATGAAAGAGCATTTTTTTTTTTTGGTTCAAAATGTTGTTTTACTATTCCCTCAAATCTATTGAAATATTTTAATGCATTGTTCCATAAGTTCTTTTTCCTTTAAATGGCCACACCTGTAGGCACATGGAAGTTCCCAGGCTAGGGGTCCAACCTCAGCTGCAGCTGCAGGCCTACACCACAGCAACTGGCATCACCTGATTAAGCCACATCTGATCTATGCTGCAACTTGAGGCAATACCTTGATCCTTAACACACTAAGCCAAGTCAGGGATTGAACCAGCATCTTCATGGAGAGTATGTCACATCCTTAACCCACTGAACCGCAATGGGAACTCTTGTAAGTGCTTATGCCAAAAAATGAAACACATTGAGCTAGAGTTTGGTCATTTTTTTTTTACTTTCATATCATTTCTAGGAACTGCAAATGACAGTATATTCCTAACATGGCTACAGTGAGTGAAATTAATGGAGTAGGGGCAATATATATGGGAAATACCTGGGGATATGGGGTCCAGAGAGGCAGGGCATGAAAGAAAAACTGATGAGCTTCTGCACACACTTGGCAAAATGCTCTCAAAGCCACCTAACAGAACTGCACTGTGTCTTCTGGGTCATCTCAGATACTGTATTCATGAGGCTCCACCTCTTTCAAATGTATTACAGACTTCCCTGAATGAAATACTACTAAGAATGAATGTCATTTTTAGATCATTCATTTTACAACAGACAGAAAACACACTAAGAATATCCATAGTGTAGAGAGACATATATTATATGATCTCACTTACATGTGGATTCTAAAAAAGTGGGGCTCATAGAAGCAGAGAATCAAATGAGGCTGGAGAGATTTTGGGCAAAGGGCACAAAATTCCAGTTATAAGATGAATAAATTCTGTGGCTCTAACATACAGCATGGTGACTACAGTTAGGAATACTACCTGTATTCCTAATTATATATTTAAAATTTTCTAAGAGAACAGATCTTAAGTGTTCTCATTATAGGAAAGAAAACTGGTAAATTTGTGAGGTGATAGCTGTGTTAATTAGCTTGATTGCGGTAAACATTTCACAATGTATATGTTTACCAAATCATCATGTTGTATACCTCAAATATATGTTACTGAGTAGGATACTATAGGGCCTTCCCAGGATAGCATCTTCCTCCACCCTACCTCATGTCCTCTGCTTACCTTCCTTTTTTTTTTTTTTCATAGCAGCTGCTCCAGTGGCATATGGAAATTCCTTATGCTAGGAGTTCAATTGGAGCTGCAGCTGCAGGCCTATACCACAGCCATGGCAACATTGGATCTGAACCACATTTGTAACCTATGGCACAGCTTGCAACATGCGGGATCCTTCACACACTGAGCCAGGCCAGGGATTGAACCCCCATCCTCACAGTCACTGTGTTGGGTCCTTAACCCACTGAGCCACAACAGGAACCCCAATGTGCCTCTTGTTTGTAGAGAAGCTTTAGTCTCCCAGGCCTCCCCTAAGTCATAAAACTCTGTCTCAAGAGTTAATGATTGGAAGAATGTGAACATGTAATAGCAAAAGATAGTGGTTGGGCCAGGAGAAATGATAAATTAGCCATATAGTAGAGTCACAGAATCTTTAGTTCCTTCCTGAAGGAGGCAGATTACAGTGTCTGACCCACATTTCTCAGTTATTTTTAAGATACTAAAAGCCCACAAGATAGAAGACATTGACTGCATGGTGAACGTGAACATGTAGCCCCAACACAGGCTGAGGCCTGAGAATTGATGATGTTCACCCCCAAGACTTCACCATCCATCAATCAGAGAATGGTGCAGGATCTGATCATTCACCCTGCAAGGCCCTTCCCTTATCTGGCCTTTCAAAATGTTTCCCTGAAATCCATCAGTGAGTTAGGGTCTTTTGAGCATTAGCCACCACAGCTCCTTGTTTGGCACTTGGAATAAATACACTTTTCTCAGCTTTACTGCACATGGGCAAGAAGACCCAAGTTTGGTTTGGTAAAATATATATACTGTTTTTATTTGTCAGTTATATCTCAATAAACCCTGGGGGAAAAACATTAGGGTGAAAAGTATATGGAAAGGTATATGGGAACACTTTGTATTGTCCTTTCAACTTTCTTATAAATCTAAATTATTCCAAAAAAGATTTTAAAAATTAAGATTATGAAAAAAAAATATACTGTGTAAATGTAACAGAAAAATTGGCATCTTTCATTTAGGGTAATAAGATTATAGGTGACCTTTTTCGTATAAAAAAGTAAATTTACTTTTTTTGCTGTAATGTAATATTGTTTCTATCAGTAAATAAAATAATCCAAATAATATACACACAAATAAAAAGAGTATCACTGGAATTCCCTAGTGGCCTAGCAGTTAAGGGCTCAGAATTGTCACTGCTGTGGCTTGAGTTTGATCCTTAGCCCGTGAACTTCCACATGGCATGGGTGCAGTCAAAAAAAAAAAAAAAAAAAAAAAAGAGTATTGCTTTGTGTAAGCAACTAGTTTTATATATAAACATAGTTTTATATATAAACTAGTTTTATATATAAACAAATCCCTAAAGACAAGATTAAAAACACAATATGTTCTCAGTTATAATCTCAATTCTTTTCTTCCCAACTAAGTTTCCTCCTGTTTATTAATAGCCCACACACAGTGGGGATGACAAAAGAGAGCTCAAGTTGGCAGATGCTGGGGATGATATATTCCTGGTTCAACACAGGATAAAAAGAGACCCCCAGAGGTGGTCCTTAAACTGAAGCCTTAGTCCCTAGGCCACACGTAAAGACTTTTTGCACACATCATTTCCTTAAGTTTGCTCAAGATGGCCAGCAGTCCATATGTCACATTATTTCTCTTTTCCAATAACTATTTCTACTGCTTTACAGGGAGGAGAGGACCTTTCCTAGTCCTAGAACTTCACAAAGATCCACTGCCCTGCAGGGTAAAAACTGATGAGACACCCCACAGAAGTGTGACCCAAAAATGGCTGTTGTGGTCACAAAGGAAAGTGACTGGAACCACAGAGGAGAAACAATTTTACCAGTCAGGTGGTCTCTAAATCCTTGCTTTCAGTAAAATTGAACCAGGCCATCCAGCAAAGGACCATTTTAAAATATTTGAGGAAAAACTGGAAAGTGATTTTTTTGCATGTAACTTCAATAAAATGACTTTCACATTAAGAAAATTTTAAAAAACCATCTACTGATTTATGTAAAGAAGTTTCTCGGAGTTCCTGTCGTGGCGCAGTGGTTAACAAATCCGACTAGGAACCATGAGGTTGCGGGTTCGGTCCCTGCCCTTGCTCAGTGGGTTAACGATCTGGCGTTGCCGTGAGCTGTGGTGTAGGTTGCAGACGCGGCTTGGATCCTGCATTGCTGTGGCTCTGGCGTAGGCTGGCGGCCACAGCCCCGATTAGACCCCTAGCCTGGGAACCTCCATATGCCGCAGGAATCGCCCAAGAAATAGCAAAAAGCCAAAAAAAAAAAAAAAAAAAAAAAAAAAAGCAGTTTCTCTCTGTCTCTCTGTAATATTGCAATGGAAAATAGGGATAACAGTGATGCAGGGAATAACTGATATTTACCTACATTTCCAATAAAATTTTATCTTCTATGTAAAAGTATTAACATAAAAATAGCAAATACATATAAGATGCTTACTCTGAACCTTAAGTGGTATACATTTTAACTCCCTTATTGTCCCTTATATTACTTTTGCCACATTTTACACTTGAGGCAATACCTAAACAGACTTGTTAAGAAATTTTTCCAAGGCTACACATCTGTGCAGAGCTGGGTTTTGAATCTAGGCAGACTGACTCCAGAGTGTATGTTCTTAACCATAACCGGTGTTGCATTTTTAATAAGTATATTCAGGTTGTTTGCATTAATAATCAAATCTAGAAACATTTTAAATATTTAGAACCTTCTAGTAATAGTCAATTTAAAATTTCAAAATGTATATAAAACTTTTATTGTGGGGAAATATAGAATAATCAGTGGAAGCCATTTGATTTTAATTTTAAAAAGTATTATATTAGGATAAAATATTGTAATGGAAGTGGAATGAAAATACACATTCAAGAAGAAAAGGGGAGATAAAAATTTGAATTGTTAAATAAAATGCTTTTGTGTATTTTTCTATTTTCATTTTTGACCACCCAGTGGCATGTGGAGTTCCCAGGCCAGAGATCAGATGCCAGCCACAGCCGAGAACTGAGCTGAAGCTGTGTAAATGCCAGATCCTTAACCCACTGTGCCTGGACAGAGATTGAACCCACTTTCCAGTATTCACAAGATGCTGCCAATCCCACTGCATCACGGTGGGAGTCTGGGGGTGTACTTTTAAAAAAATTTTATAGTGAACTTTTTCATTAGCCCACCACTTAGCCTCTCCATTAACATTTTATTTGTACTATTTTTTTTTTTTTGTCTTTTTAGGTCCATATCTGCAGCATATAGAAGTTCCTAGTCTAGGGGTTGAAATGGAGCTACAATTGTAGGCTTATACCATAGCAATGTAGGATCAAGCCACACCTGTGACCTACACTGCAGCTTGTGGCAATGTGGGATCCTTGGGTTTTTTTTGTTAGTTTGTTGTTGCCTTTTGCATTTTTTAGGGCTGCACCTGCAGCACATGGACATTCCCAGGCTAGGGATGGAATCAGCTACACCTGCCAGCCTACACCACAGCCACAGCAACTTGGGATCCGAGCCACATCTGCAACCCACACCACAGCTCACGGCAATACGGGATCCCCAACCCACTGAGTGAGGCCAGGTATTGAACCCACATCCTCATGGATACTAGTCAGATTCGTTTCCACTACACCACAGCAGGAACCCCACATTGTGGGATTCTTAACCCACTAAGCGAGGCCAGGGATTGAACCTGCATCCTCATGGTTACTAGTAGGGTTCCTAACCCACTGAGCCACAACAGAAAACCTTTATTTTTTTTATTTTTTTATTTTTTTTTGTCTTTTTGCTATCTCTTGGGCCGCTCCCGCGGCATATGGAGGTTCCCAGGCCAGGGGTTGAATCGGAGCCATAGCCACCGGCCTACGCCAGAGCCACAGCAACACGGGATCCGAGCCGCGTCTGCAACCTACACCACAGCTCACGGCAACGCCGGATCGTTAACCCACTGAGCAAGGGCAGGGATCGAACCCGCAACCTCATGGTTCTTAGTCGGATTCGTTAACCACTGCGCCACGACGGGAACTCCCCAGAAAACCTTTATTGTACTTTAAAAAAATCACATATCCACTAATTCAATTTGTTTTTTAAAGCTCTATTGAATATCATAATTTATATGGATAATAGGAGGATGTTTATTAAATTTATAACTATTCTGTGACCATTTTCACAATCCAGTTTTAAAATATTTCCACTACCCTCAAAAAGTTCCCCGGTACAGTCTGCAGTCAAACCTCAGTTCCACTCCCAGGCCCTGGCAACCACTAACATATTTTCTCTCTGCATGATTTTTCCTTTTTGATAAATCTCAATAAATTTTGCTCCTCTATTATGCATATTTCACAGCTGGTTTCATTAACTTACATAGTGTTTTTCAGTTTCGCCCAAGTTGTTGCATGTTCAGTGGTTCATTTCTTTTTGGGGCTGGGTAGTACTTCATAGAGCAGATGTTTCATACTTTGTGTACCCATTCACCAAATAATGGATATTTGGGTCATTTCTAGTTTTTGACTGGGAACAATGAATAAAGCTTCTAGGTACACTTATATGCAATTCTTATGTGGATATATATTTCCATTTCTCTTTGGATACCTAGGAGTAGAATTGGCTGGGTAGAAATGGGAAATCTGTATTTGTCTTTTTAAGAAACTGTGTTTTCCAAGCAGCTGTAGCATTTTACATTACTTCTAGCATGCAGTAGAATTTCTCTATGTTCTCACCAACATTTGGTATTGAAAGACTTTTTAATTTTGGCCATTGTAGTAATGCGTAATAATATCCCATTATGGGTTTCATTTTCATTTCCATAATGACTAATGATGCTAAGCATATTTTCACATGCTTATTAGCCAATCATATATTTTCTTTGACCTGATATAACATTTGACCTACATTTAATGGACTTTTTTGTACTCTCCAGAGAGAGTTTTAAGAGTTCTTTATATAGACTGGAGTCCTTTATCAGATAAATTATTTGTAAATATTTTCTTATAGTCTTTGTCTTGCTTTTTCTTTTTAATGCTTAATGGTTTCATTTTCTTTTCTTTTTTGGGAGGGATTTAAGGGCTGTGCAAGTGGCACATGGATATTCTCAGGCTAAGGGTCAAATCAGAGCTTTAGCTGTTGGCATATGCCACAGCCACAACAAGGATCCAGGTGGCATCTGCTACCTTCACCTCAGCTCATAGCAATGCCAGATCCTTAACCCACTGAGTGAGGCTAGAGATTGAACCTGCATCCCCATGAATACTAGTCAGATTCGTTACCCCTGAGTCACAATGGGAACTCTAATGGTTTCATTTTCTTAAAATTAAAAAGCAATACTTTTTCTTTTAGTTTTGTATTTTTTCTATTATAGTTGATTTACATTGTTCTGTCAATTTCTGCTGTATAGCAAAGTGACCCAGTCATATATATATATACATGTATATATATATATGTATGTATATATGCACACACACACATTCTTATTCTCACATTATCCTCCATCATGTTCCATCACGAGTGACTATAGTTCCCTGTGCTATACAGCAGGATCTCATTGCTTAACCCACTCCAAATGCAATAGTTTCAATCTACTAACCCCAGACTACTAGTCCCTCCTACTCCCTCCCTCCCGCCCTTGGAACCACAAGTCTGTTCTCCAGTTCCATGAGTTTGTATCTTTTCTGTAGAAATGTTCGTTTGTGCTGTATATTAGATTCAAGATATAAGTGATATCATATGGTATTTGTCTTTCTCTTTCTGATGTACCTCACTTAGTATGAGAGTTTCTAGTTCCATCCATGTTGCTGCAAATGGCATTATTTTGTTCTTTTTTATGGCTGAGTAGTATTTCATTGTGTATATATACCACCTCTTCTTAATCCATTCATCTGTTGATGGACTTTTAGGTTGTTTCCATGTCTTTAGCTATTGTGAATAGTGCTGCAATGAACATACAGGTGCATGTGTCTATTTCAAGGAAAGTTTTGTCCAGATATATGCCCAAGAGAGGGAATACTAGATCATAGGGTAGTTCTATACTTAGTTTTCTGAAGAACCTCCATACTGTTTTCCATAGCGGTTGTACAAATTTACATTCCCACCAACAGTGTAAGAGGGTTCCATTTTCTCTACACCCTCTTCAGCATTTGTTATTTGTTGATTTGTTAATGATGACCGTTCTGACTGGTGTGAGGTGGTACCTCATAGTAGTTTTGATTTGAATTTCTCTAATAATTAGTGGCATTGAGGATTTTTTCATGTGCCTGTTGCCCATCTGTAAATCTTCCTTGGAGAAATGTCTGTTCAGGTCTTCTGCCCGTTGTTTGATTGGGTTGTTGGGTTTTTTGCTGTTGAGTTATATAAGTTATTTATGTAGTTTAGAGATTAAGCCTTTGTCAGTTGCATCATTTGAAACTATTTTCTCCCATTCCATAGGTTGTCTTTTGTTTTGCTTTTTTTATGGTTTCCTTTGCCATGCAAAAGCTTGTCAGTTTGATTAGGTCCCATTGGCTTATTTTGTTTTTTATCTATTGCCTTGGGATACTGATCTAAGAAAACATTTGTATGATTGATGTCAGAGAATATATTGCCCATGTTCTCTTCTAGGAGATTTATGGTGTCATGTCTTATGTTTAAATTTCTAAGCCATTTTGAGTTTATTTTTGTGTATGGTGTGAAGATGTGTTCCAGTTTCATTGACTTACACGTGGCTGTTCAGTTTTCCCAGCATGATTTGCTGAAAAGAATTTTTCTCACTTTATACTCTTACCTCCTTTGTGAAAGATTAATTGACCATAGGTGTCTGGGTTTATTTCTGGGTTCTATATTCTGTTCCATTGATCGGTATGTCTGTTTTTTTTTGTATCAGTACCACACTGTCTTGATCACTGTAGCTTTGTAATGTTGTTTGAAGTCTGGAAGAGTTATGCCTCCTGCTTCCTTTTTTTTTTTTCCCCCCTCATGATTGCTTTGGCAATTCTGGGTCTTTTGTGGTTCCATATAAATTTTTGGATTGTTTATTCTAGTTCTGTGAAAAATGTCATGGGTAATTTGATAGGGATGACATTGAATCTGTAGATTGCTTTAGGTAGTATGGCCATTTTAACAATATTGATTCTTCCAACCTAGGACCATGGAATATCTTTCCATTTCTTTGAATCCTTTTTAATTTTCTTAATTAATGTTTTATAGTTCTCAGAATATGTCTTTTACCTCCTTAGTCAGGTTTACTTGTAGGTATTTAATTTTTGGGGGTGCAATTTTAAAATGTATTTTATTTTTATATTACTTTTCTAATATTTCATTGTTAGTAGACAGAAAAGCAACCAATTTCTTAATGTTAATCTTGTACCATGCTACTTTGCTGACTTTGTTGTTCAGTTCAAGGAGTTTTTGTATGGAGTCCTTAGGGTTTTTTATATATAGTATCATGTCGTCTTCATACAGTGACAATTTTACCTCCTCCAATTTGGATATCTTTTATTTTTTTTGTTTGACTAATTGCTATGGCTAGGACTCTCAATACTATGTTGAACAAAAGTGGTGAGAATGGGCATCTTTGTCTTGTTCCAGATTTTAGCAGAAGGCTTTCAGCTTTTCTCCTTTGAGTGTTATAAAAAAGCAAAAATTTTTAATTCTGATGAAGTCCACTTTACCAAATCTTTCTTTTCATGCTTTAGATCATATCCAAGAAACTTTTGCCTAATTGAGGTCATAAAGATTTTCTTATATTCCTTGTACAGATTTATAGTTTTAGTTTTATATTTTGTACTATTATCCCTTTAAATTTTTTAAATTTAACTTATTGAACAATAGTTGATTTGCATTGTTGTGTTAGTCCCAGATGTACAGCCAAGTGAATCAATTATACATATAAGTATGTCCATTATTTTTTTCCCATATAGGTTATTACAAACTATTGAGTGTATTTCCTTGAGCTATACAGTAGCTTCTCATTAATCATCTATATTTTATATTGTAGTGTGTATATGTTATTTCCACCCTCCCAATTCTTCCTCCCCCCCCAACGGTTTTGCCTATGATAACCATAAGATTGGTTTTGGAATCTGTGAGTTCATTTCTGTTTTATAATAATTTCTTTTGTTTCATTTTTATTAGATTCCACATATAAGTGATAACATGTATTTCTATTTCTCTAACTTACATAACTGAATATAATAATCTCTAGGTCCAACCATGTTGCTGCAAATGGCATTATTTCATTCTTCTTTATTGCTTAATAATAATTCCATTTTGAATTAATTTTAAGTATTTAGTAAGGTACAGAATTATTTAATTCTTTTGGAAGGAGGAGGTATGTTTATTCAATTGAATTTCTTGAAAAACCCTTCTTTTCCCAATTGAAATCACTTGAAAACTCTGTCACAATTCAATTCACCATAGATAAGTCATTTTTTTTTCTGGACTCTCCATTCTGTCTTGATCTATACATCTCTCCTTATTCCAATAATACATTGTCTTGATTGCTATGATGTTATATAGTAAATTTTTAAATCAGGTAGGTTTTCAATAGTTTGACTATACATATCTGGGTGTGGATCGTTTTCCATTTTTTTTAACTTGGGTTAATTGAATCTGCATATTAATACTTTTCATCAAATTTGGGAAATACTGAACCATTTATTTTTAATTTTTCTTTTGTCCCTTTCTCTCTCCTTTTCTTCTGGAATTCCCGTGAAACACATATTAACAGACAGGACAGTTTTATATAAATCCCCAAGGCTCCATGCATTTTCTTCAATCTTTTTTTCTCATGATCTTTGGATTGAACAATTCCTATTATTCTGTCTTCAAGTTCAGTGATTCCTTCTTCTGCCATATCAAATCTGCTATTAAGACCATCTAGGTCTTTTAATTTTAGAAGGAAATCCTTTGGTTCCTTTTATAGCTTATATTTCTCTAATGTATTCCCTATTTTTTGAGTTATTGTCATCATGTTTTATTTTAATTCTTGGAGCATAGTTTCCTTTAATTAAAGAACATATTTGTAAGCACTTCTTTGTTGTGTTTGTTTGATAAATCCAATATTTCGGCCTTCTCAGTGTTACTTCCTTTTTCTCCTGAATGTGAATCAAATTTTACTGTTTTGTTCTTGCTTTTAACATATCTCCTAAATCTTGGTTGAAAATTGGACATTTCAGATGATAAAGTGTAGAAATTTTGAGCTCTATTTTATTTTTCTGGAGGTTCTATTATTTAAACTTGGCTGAATGTAAACTTTGGAATCTGTCTCCCCTGCATATAAAGTCACTGATGTCTTTGCTTAATTTTTAATTCTTAACTTTATTTTTTGGTTTTGTTTCCTAGGAGTTGCTTCTGGGTCTGCATACTTAAGAAGTTAGCTAATGGCTTGGATAGAAATTGCCTTACCACCTTGAACTGTATATCTTCCATCTTCTGCATGTCAATTTATGTGTGGTTTGGAAGCACATTTGAATTTACAACTCATTCTTATGTCTGCCTTGTCTTTTACTGTTTGTTTGCATGTAGTGTTTCAGTCTACTGGGTACAAGTACAAGATTATCTCAGTCCTTCTATGACAGTCTCATTTGGAGAATCTCACTGTTGATTATCTGTCTGATCCATAGTTCATCTCCAACAGGATTTGGACCATCAAAGTTTCCACTGAGCCTGTAAGTTTCAGTTGACAGTGATTTTTTTCCCCACCCCAAATTGTTTGCCCCTTCTAGCAGCAAAGCAGTTTAGCAGTTTGTTTTGCATCCACATCTACTCTCATAAGATAGCAAAATAACAGCTGGGGTGGGTGGCTGGGAGCAGCCCAGCTGCCAGTATCCTGATGTTATTACCTAAAGCTCTAGAATGATTTTAGTAGTAAATATTTCTCAATTTTTTGTCTGCTATTATTCAGTTTGCACAGGCATGAAGTGGTTGTTTTTGACAATTTTGCACAGTTTTATTCTCTCTTGTTGTGGAGAGCATTCTCTATACTCTCCACTTTGCTGTCACTGGAAATCCCTCTTATTTGTGTGTTTTTTAAATGGATGGTGATGAATAACAAATCACTCCTGTATTTATATTCTATTAGGTATATTTTAAAATGAAATAAAATGGTTTTGTTTTGAAGCATCAACATTTACAGTATATAGGAAATTATATATTTTGTTAGTTCTTAACATGAATAAAACTTTAAGATACCAATTAAAAAATGCATGAGGGCATGTGTAGTTTGTAAAAATTTAGTAGGTACACAGACTGAAATTTTAAAAGTTTAAACTCCCAGCCCTAACAGGAAAGTTAAAGATCCAACTCATGTCTAGAGAACCATCCATAATTGTTTGAAACATACCAGGTCTGAGTGGAATCATGCCTGCCAACCTTGCCTAGAATGGCTCGGTTTTAATAAAAATGACTGTGTCTGTATCCTATTACACCCATGAATTTCCCATATACAAAGTAAGCACTAAATACATTCAACAATTTCTAAGGGTTAAAATTAGGCTAGCAATTGTATTCTTTAGTTTTGATGCTTTGTATTAGTTATGAGAGTGTTCTTACATATGCCATATGACATCCACTTATAATCGGAAAGTAGAAGGTAACAGTCATTTAGCAATTATTCTGGAATTTTCAAAATTTTATGATGTAAAGGTTTATAATTATTTCCAAAATATGCATTTTATTATAATCTAATAGACCAATAATTGCACTTCAGCAATTTTCCTCCTCAGCTTTCAAGAGACTTGTGATAAAGTGATAACAGGCACTTACCAAAAATAAATACAAAACATTACAGATCACTTACAATGAATTAAACTTCTCAAAATAAAAATTATTTCACTAGTCACTGTGCATGAGATATGTAAAAATAGCAAAACGAATAGAGGGCAATAATTTAAAAGCAACCAAAACCTAAGCTTCCAAGAGGGACAAATGTATTTCACAAAGTAGTGAATTTCTCCTTTCTATATCTCAATATAACCCAAAACCTGGCCTAAGTAACTCTCTTTATGGAGAGAAATGGTAGTTGGAGGACAGAAACCCAAAGAGGGACTCACTTTTTACTTACTATTTTTTGGACATTTAGTATTTGACTTCTAAGGTCACATGCATCTATTACCTCTTGCAAAAAAAAAAAAAAAAAAATCCTAAGGTATAAAATGATGGAAAATATCCTCCATTATGTAAAACACATTTCTTAATTACTCAGCTATTACATTTCTAATGAAATTACCCATTGTTCTTTGAATACACAATAGTAAATCAAATGTTAAGGAAAACTAGAGATAAATAATTGAATTCAGAAAGAGCAAAAGAAAAACAAAGATGGTGAGAAAACTAGGATAAGCTTTAGGGTAGAAACAGTAAGTATCAAAGAATGAATTAAAGAATGGAGAATGGAGAATTAAGGAGGAAATCTGAGTTTTTATTCACTGTTTACATCATTTTCTACTTTGAGAGTATGTGGCAGGCTGACTAGGGAAAAAAAATGGTGATTTCAGAGCTAAAAGATACAATTTAATTCTCTGTCATTCTATTTTTTCCCAGATGATTATCTTGCAAGAAAAGCAGGTGTAGAGGTTAAGAACATTGCCTCTAAGTTCAAGTTAAGTCTCTGCCAATTAATATAGTTTTTATTAACATATAGTTGACTTACAATGTTCTGTCAATTTCTGCTGTACAGCAATGTGATCCAGGCATACGTGTGTGTGCGTGTTTGTGTGCATATATATTCTTTTTCTCATATTATCTTCCATCATGTTCTATCACAGTGTTTGGATATAGTTCTCTGTGCTGTACAGCAGAACCTCATTGCTTATCCATTCTAAATGTAATAGTTTGCATCTACTAACCTGAAACTCCCCCTCCATCCCATTCCCTCCTCCCTCCGCCTGGCAACCCAAAGCCTGTTATCCATGTCTATGAGTCTGTTTTTGTTTTGTAGCTAGGTTCATTCATGCCATGTTTTAGGCTTCACATATAAGTGATATCATATAGCATTTGTCTTTCCTTTTCTGACTTATTTCACTTAGTGTGAGAATCTCTAGTTTCATCTATGTTGCTGCAAATACCATTAGTTCATTCTTTTTTAAGCCTGAGTAGTATTCCATTGTGTATATGCATCACATTTTCTTAATCTATTCATCTGTCAATGGACATTTGGGTTGTTTCCATGTCTTGGCTATTGTGAAATAGTGCTGCTGTGAACATATGGGGACGTGTATCTTTTTGAATTGTATTTTTGTCCAGATATATGCCCAGAAGTGGGATTGCTGTGTCGTATGGTAGTTCTATATTTAGTTTTCTGAGGAACCTCCATACTCCATGTATTTACATTCCCACCACAGTTTAGGAGGTTTCCATTTTTTCCACACCCTCTTCAGCATTGGTTATTTGTAGACTTATTAACGATGGCCATTCTGATTGGTGTGAGGTGGTATCTCATAGTAGTTTGATTTGCATTTCACTAATAATTAGTGATGTTGAACATTTTTGGTGTGTGTGCCTGCTGTCTGCCACTTATTATTAAGTAACCTTGGGCACAGTACATAACTCTCCTCACCTCCATTTCCACATCAGGAAAATAGGAAAATGACAAACACTACCTAATATGGTTGCAAGATTCAACAAGGTAGTCCCCACAAAATGCAAAAGAGCCTGGGCACACAACAAGCAGTTGATAGCTGTCAGCTATCACTGTTAAGTGTTAACAGTGGTGATTTGAATCCCATGGCTTAAAAACAGTGATACAATTTGCTGCTGTATAAAAGATCTTCTGCTGTTCTGTTATTATTTATGTGCATTTGATTAGACTTGACAAATAGAAGTTAATTGATAAAATTAAAAGCTGGTAGATTTTAGAGTGTTTGTGACTTGCTGCTCAGGGTAAAAGCAAACAAATTGCCCTGGAGTCTATGTACATGGTTCATGATGCCCAAATTAAAAGACTAAGGAAAAAATACATGTGGTATATTTAAAGAAAAACAATTTAAAATTTTGAAATGGATGAAAACTCAGTGGGAAAAGTACCCAATTCCAAAATTAAAAGTTTGATTTAAAAAAGATACTTACTGTGCATTACACAGATACCCTGTCATCACAATGACTCTCTAGCTTCATGTTGAACAAAATATAAAATACTTTAAAAGGCAACAAGCGATAGGGAAACATGAAATAATTTGTTAGCTAGAGCACATGATTGTGTTTCATTTCCAGGCCATCAGTCAGCTTGCTGAGTCATCAAAATGGGAGTGTCATTTAAGAAACATATGCCTGCTTCAAGAGCTATTGACTTGGCTGTCATTTAAAACAGTACATGTTGCAGCCTATGCTAGCTCTGCAGTTGTAGAAAGACAGAATATCTTAATAAGATCAAGTCTCCTGAAATGATATATAAATTCAATGTGATATTAATCAAAACCACTAGAGACTCTCACACTAAATGAAGTAAATCAAAAAGTGAAATACCATATGATATCACTTATATATGGAATCTAATATATGGCACAAATGAGCCTATCTACAGAAAAGAAACAAACTCATGGCCATAAAGAACAGACTTGTGGTTGCCAAGGGGGAGAGGGTGGGAGGGACTGGGAGTTTGGGCTTAATAGATGCAAACTATTACATTTGGAATGGATAAGCAATAGGTCCTGATGGATAGCACAGGGAGCTATATCTAAGCACTTGTGATGGAACATGATGGAGGATAATGTGAAAAAAAGAATGTATATAAATGTATAACTGGGTCACTTTGCTGTACAGAACAAATTGACAGAATATTGTAAATCAACTGTAATAATTTTTTAAAAAAACCTTATAAATTTAGAATATTTAATATCCAAGGATTGCTAGGAACCCATAGAAAAATAGGAAAAAATTAGCTAATTGAAAGAAATGACTATATAGAACATCCAGAATGATTATAAGACTATAATACTTAAAATTGTGGGGGCACAGGGAAAGTAAAATCAGACTCATAGATATATAGACACTTCAATGGGGAAAGCTGGACGGACTTTTTTTTCTCTTTCTTTCTTTTTTTTTTTTTTTTTTTTTTTTTGCTTTTTAGGGCTACACTAATGGCATATGGAAGTTCCCAGTTCCCAGACCAGGGATCTAATGGGAGCTATAGCCACTGGCCTACATCACAGCCACAGCAACACGGAATCCAAGCCATGTCTGTGACATACCCCACAGTTCATGGCAACACTGAATACTTAACACACTGAGCAAGGTCATGGATTGAACTTGCGTCCTCATGGATACCAGCCAGATTAGTTTCTACTGAGCCATGATGGGAATTCCTGGACTTTTTTTTCTAAGTCATGTGCTGATCAGTGGTTTGGTAAAAGGAGAACTATACTGCCATGGTACACTGTACACATACACTTAAAAAAAAAAAGTCTCTTATAGGTTCTTTAAAGAAAAAAATTAAAATTAAAAAGTTAGAAAATAGGAGGATTTTCACAAATTTGGAATGGAAAAGGAATTCTTAGATAAGACACAGTAAGTGTAAACCATGGAGGAAGTTGTTAAAATTAATAACTGGGTTAGTCTGCCTGGGCTGTCAAAACCAAG
Organism: Sus scrofa; assembly: GCF_054392235.1. Classification (NCBI taxonomy): domain Eukaryota; kingdom Metazoa; phylum Chordata; class Mammalia; order Artiodactyla; family Suidae; genus Sus; species Sus scrofa. The sequence goes on along the minus strand of NC_139387.1, from coordinate 50,395,961 downwards.
TACCACAGACTAGGTTGTTTCAACAATAGAAATGCATTTCCTCACACTCCTGGACCCTAGAAATCCAAATCAAGGCCCTGCAACTGCTGGTTTCTTCCAAAGCTTCCCTCCTAGGCTGGCAGATAGCCGTCTTCTCCCTGTGTCTTCACATCGTCTTGAATTTTGCATCTGCATCCTAATTTCCTGTTCTTATTAGGGCACTGTTTGTATTGAATTAGAGCTCAGCCTAACAACCTCGTGTTAACTTCATTACGTCTTTGGGGATTGTATTCCATATACAGCAACACACTGAAGTAGTGAGTTTTGGAGTGACATAATTCAGCCCATAAAAATGGGCCAAGACATAAAATAAGCACTGCACATAAAAGGAAACCCCAATGGCCAATAGTACACTATAAAAATATACTGAATCTCATTAGTATTCATAGAAAACCAAGTTAGAAAACACAGTGACATTCCATTTCACACCCACCAGTTTGGTCAAAATTTTAAAGTTTGACAGTATCAAGTATTGGAACAGATATGGATCAATTGGCTTGCATAGACTTCACGGATGGAGCTGAAAATTTATCCAATGACCTTAAAAATTTTTTTGATTCATCTAGTAATGTTGATAGTGTCCATGCCTTAACTTTCAGAAATGTCAATCCTAAGAAAATTAACTAGAGAAAGTCTTATGTATTTATCCCCAATAAGCATGTAAAAATGTTTTTATACCAGGACTGTTTGTGGTAGCAAAAGAGTGGAAAACCAAAGTCTATCAATAGCATTATGAATATATTAATGGTATTATCCTATAATGAAGTATTCTATAGCTACTGAAGAAATCAATTACAGTTAAAAGCAAAAATGTAGATGAATCTCAGAATACAAAGGTGAGAGGAAAAAAACAATTTCAAAAATAACAACCAAAGAATGATGATTTGATTTATATAAATTTCAAAAACATGAAAAAGCCATAAATAAAAAATGGAAAAATAAACGTAAAATTCTAGATAGCGGTACCTCTGAGACAGAATGGGTTGAGGGAGGAGCACACAATATAGAGGTACTCACTGAATTCATTTGAAACTCTAAACTTTATCAAATGTTTTATTTAATTAATTAATTAATTTATTTTGTCTTTTTTAGGGCCTCACCCACAGCAGACGGAAGTTCCCCGGCTAGGGGTCAAATCAGAGCTATAGCTGTCGGCCTACATCACAGCCACAGCAACACGGGATCTGAGCCACATCTGCGACCTACACCACAGCTCATGGCAAAGCCAGATCCTTAACCCACTGAGCAAGGCCAGGGATCGAACCCACTTCCTCATGGATACTAGTCGGGTTCATTACTGCTGAGCCACAACAGGAATTCCTATCAAATGTTTTATTAAAACTTTTTTTATGTATTCCCTATTTAACAAGAATATTGTAAAGGAAGAAATTAGAACACATAATACATCTACTTCACAATAGCCTATTATGTGAAACTATATTCCATCTTACATGTATAATATTTCAAAGCCATCAGAACTATGCTAGAATTGATGTGGAGGTAGGGAGCAACGTACATGAGTCCCAATTTTTTAAACCAAATATTGAAATCCAGAATGCTTGCCGGTTTATAAACATGGAAGTGATATTTCAGAAAAAGGAATCTGAATCCAAATTATAGGCTCTCTGGCAGAGAGAGACAAACTCCATTATGGCCTCTTACTTTTTTGCAAGACCCAAGTCTTCCTACACAGAGCCAGGATTCCATAGTCTGAGTTACCAATTATTGCCTCAAAAGGAAAAGGAAAATTATATGTGATGTTTTGATTCATCAAACACTGCTCCAAAAAACACAGGACAGTTTCAGGGGATGCCAGCCAACCCCACATGCCTGGGAGAGCTGCTGTCTGAATTCCCAGGCTGCGAAGCTAGAGGTGGGTAGAACATAGGCGATGAGGTCTAGGAGGGAGAAGCAACCTGTCTTGTGAAATTGCCCAGATTTCTGACCTAACTTCTGACTGTTCAATAGATATGTTTAGTATTTTTACTATATATAATTCAAAAGCAATTAACATGAAAGTCACTTTCAGAGACACAGGGGATATTTAAATACAATACTTACTCTGTTAGTAACAAGGACTCCTCCATTTTCTCAATGTTAAGAAAATCCCAAAGCAGTACTTTCCAGGTTTTCACAGCTCTCTTCTGTCTATTCCAGGTCTTCGGCACAGTTGGGGAGGGAGAATTTAGCCAAGACATACATATGGACAGAGATACGAACAAACTGTGTTTCTCTCCAAGAGTTTTTGGAACCATCATCTCTATCTTACCATACTCATCGAAAACTTTAAAATAATTTATGAAATTCTCTGCCTTGTATCATAAAAAGCCCACCCTCATTAAGTATCAGACACACTAATCCTAAATCATGGATGGAATAATCATTGAGTGTCAATGGCACATAATAAAAGCATGTCTAATCATGGGTCAGGAAAAATTAGAAGGCAGATCGCTGGATACCTCCAACAGATATATCTAATCTTTTCTTTTTTAATGATTTTTATTTTTTCCATTATAGTTGGTTTACAGTGTTCTGTCAATTTCCTACTGTACAGCAAAGTGACCCAATCAAACATACTTATATAATTCTTTTTCTCACATTATCCTCCATCATGCTCCATCATAAATGACTAGATATAGTTCCCAGTGCTATACAGCAGGAGCTCATTGCTAATTCTTTCCAAAGGTAATAGTTTGCATCTATTAACCCCAGATTCGCAGTCCATCCCGTTCCCTCCTCCTCCCCCTGGGCAACCACAAGTCTGTTCTCCAAGTTCATGAGTTTTTTTCCTGTGGAAAGTTTATTTGTGCCATATATTAGATTCCAGATAAAAGTGATATCATATGGTATTTGCTTTTCTCTTTCTGACTTACTTCACTTAGTTTGAGAGTCTCTAGTTCCAACCATGGTGCTGCAAATGGCATTATTTTGTTCTTTTTTATGGCTGAGTAGTGTTTCATTGTGTATATATACCACATGTTCTTAATCCATTCATCTGTTGATGGACATTTAGGTTGTTTCCATGTCTTGGCTATTGTGAATAGTGCTGCAATGAACATACAGGTGCATGTGTCTATTTCAAGGAAAGTTTTGTCTGGGATATATGCCCAAGAGTGGGATTGCTGGGTCATATGGTAGTTCTATATTTAGTTTTCTGAGGTACCTCCATACTGTTTTCCATAGTGGTTGTACCAATTTACATTCCTACCAGCAGTGTAGGAATGTTCCCTTTTCTCCACACCCTCTCCAGCATTTGTTATTTGTGGATTTGTTAATGATGACCATTCTGACTGGTGTGAGGTGGTACCTCATAGTAGTTTTGAGAGATCATTCTAAAGACTTGTTTCTTTACTTGGAAATTGAACATATCCTTAAAAGATTACCTTGTCCAAACATCTTCATGACTTGTAACTAACCCTTGATGTAGTTAAGAGATAGCGAATTATATAAACATGGCAACAGGACAGTAAACACCCTTCTTCACAACCTTCCAGAAGGCACTGCTGAACCCAGCAGGGGTGTAACACAGCTGTTCTGGCCTGGTTAGGCTGAGAGCATCGTCAAATGCAATTAAATTTCACAAAATGTCAAAATGCAGCAAGGAAACCATGACACATAATGTCACAGAAGCTCTGCATCTGGAGAAATTTGTTGCATAATTTATTGAGTGTGTGCCATAGCACTGCATGATCAAAGCAAAAGGAAGAAAAAGAAAAAAGCCCTACTACTGTGGACCCTGACTGATGATCTGAAACACAAATCTGTGATTTGCATAGTAAGTACAAAATTGGGGATTACGGTGACACAGAGCCTTAAATCACAGCTACAAGACTTGGAGATTAAGGGAAACATAACAATGAAACTTTCTTTGAAGCTTAAGTTATAAGAGGGTTTAGGGTTTATCACTTTCTATTCATAGACCCTCACGGCTATTACAAAAGCAGAAGGAGTTTGAAAAGTTTTAAAGCAGAGCATAGGCCAGCCACACTGAGAGTTAAGTATTTTCTGTTAATCTAAAAGTAGAAACCCTTCTAAAAGAAGGAGGAACTCCCACTGTAGCTCAGTGGTAACGACCCCGACTAAATATCCACGAGGATGTGGATTCGATCCCTGACCCTGCTCAGTGGGTTAAGGGTCCGGCACTGCTGTGAACTGCAGTATAGGCTGCAGACTCAGCTCAGATCCCATGTTGCTGCAGCTGTGGTGTAGACTGGCAGCTACAGTTCTGCTTTGGCCCCTAGCCTGTGAATTTCCATGTGCTTCAGGTGCAGCCCTAAGAAGACAAATAAATAAGGAGTTTTATTAAAATGCTAGAGGTTTCTTCACAGGAATATTACAATGTGGGGTCCAATTACAGGAGCAACCCAACTTCATGGGTTTATGTTCTGACCCTCGCCCAGAGTCTGGTGCTTGTTTGCATGGATGAATATATTACTTTTCATATTAAAACTTTCTCTTTTTTCCCTGTATGAAGAGACTTTTTCCAGGTGGGTGGGAAAGAGGTGGTGGGTTATGTGTGGCAGATTTTCCTGAAGGACTCAGGGAAGAATGAGGACTATGCCACACAAGGGAAATATTCCTGGAATCAATGGCTGGCGGGGTGGGGTAGGGGGTGTAACTGGACAGAATGGGGAGGAGGAATGAAGGGTAAAATAAATTGAAAAAAAAACTATAATTATTTCCATCTAAACACACTTATTCTTATCTAATGGATTTGAAGACACAAAATATTTTTCCTGGGTAAATGAGATTTTTAAATGAACATAGAAAGGAGGTTTTAGGAGCTTGCCTATCAGATCCAAAGATTTTTATTCAGCATAACCCACTATCTTCCCAAGAATTATCCCCTACAAAATTTCGAGGTGTCTTTTTCAAAATGCATTTTGTAGAAAACAACCACATTTCTTCACAAAGGAGGCAGAGGGATTACACTAAAGGTATTATTAGTAACACGCATGACACAGTTCTGGGCTTGAGTGCCTTACAAAACCATCTTCCACATCTGTCTGCAATTTCAACAAAATAATACCCATACCTAGATATGAGAAGTTGCTATTGTGGCCTTTCTCCATGTATCTTTTAAAATAAAGTCAGATTGCTACAATCAAGCAGAGATGCTGCATCTAGAGCCATTTCTGAGAAGGATCACTGGAGGGTGACAGCATTGCCATCTGCAACAGAGAATGGTGGGTATTAGCGTAAGGATGATTTAATTATTTCTTGATGCCAACAGGGGTTTCACCTGATTGTTCTCCAGCTGTTCTGTATTAAAATAAATTGCACGCATTTAAAAGAGCTGGTAAACAGGTTAATAATGCTTTATATGCTCTCACATCTAAATACTCAACTTTGTGCAGAATTATGAGGGGTATAAATAAAGCAGGCACACTGAGAAATACTGCTTCAGACTGGTCCAAAAAGGGGAGAAAAGTCTCTTTGAAAATGATATTTCTTTATTCTCCATTTTATGTAAGTTGATATAACAATGATACAAAATCTCTACATTTTGTCCTCTGAAGATATTAAAAAAAGAAGGTCATAGAATATTGAGATCTCAGATTCTCTTACAAATATGTTAGTATACGAAATAGAAACAGATTCTATATATTCCTAAGGAAGGTTTGGATAAAGGAGTGAAAAATAGGAGTTCCCGTTGTGGTACAGCTGAAACGAATCTGACTAGCATCCATGAGGATGCGGGTTTGATCCCTGCCCTTGTTCAGTGGGTGGGGGATCTGGTGTTGCCATAAACTGTGGTATAGGTCGCAGACGTGGCTAAGATCCTGCAATTATGAGGCTGTGGCCAGAAGCTGTAGCTCTGATTCGACCCTTAGCCTGGGAACTTCCATATGCTGCAAGTGTGACCCTAAAAAGCAAAAAAAAAAAAAAAAAAAAAAGTGAGAAATAAAGTAAAACTAATCATGAGAATCTGATTTTTGTGATATTCTATCAGTGAATTATAGTTCCTACTAAGAGATTTAATTCAGCAAAGACAGAAATGGATTTAATATAGCCTAAATGTCTAGCAAAGCAGGTATATTTTTTGAAACACACATATGTTTAAAACCTACATATGCACAATACAAAACAATGTGATGATAAAATATCAGAAAATAAATATTAAGTTCTTAAAAGAAAAAAATTTTATACCAGATAACTGTTTAAACTTATCAGTACAGAAATTGCTTGCTTTTTGTGGTACCAAATAATGCAAGAAGATACATAAAAATTCCTAAATCTGGAGTTCTCTTGGTGGCTTAGCAGGTTAAGAATCCAACATTGTGTCTGTGAGGATGCAGGTTTGATACCTGGCCTAACTCAGTGGGTTAAGGATCCGGCCTTGCTGCAAGCTATGGTACAGATCACAGATGCAGCTTGGATCTGGTATTGCTGTGGCTCTGGTGGAGGCTGGCAGCTGCAGATCTGATTCAGCCCCTAGCCTGGGAACTCCCATACGCCACAGGTGCAGCCATAAAAAGAAAAAAAAAATTCCTAAATCTATCTAATACCAGCTTTAATTCTAAATCATTTTTCCCTCATTTATATGAATGAAGTCAGATCATTACATTCATACTATTCAAAAAATTTTAGTATTATTGTAATTAAAGAGATACGTAAAATAAATGAAATGCTACAAAAACTACATACATATCGATTTTTCCAGTCACATTAGCTGTTGTGTTTGGGGCACAGGGTTGATCAGTCTTCCAAACTGGTGGCTAAACTCCAACATGACTCTGGAATGTTCCATCTATTTCTGGCTTTTTTATTATAGTTTCTTTCTTGGCTATGATTTTCTCTATTCATTCACTTTATTGTCATTGGAATAATCAGGATGATGAAAGCTCTTTATTCTAATATCCATAAGCTATGACTTATGCTATAATTCTATAATAGATATTTTCTTTTTTTTTTGGTGTTGGGGGCTCACCCTTGGCCTATGGAGTCTCCCAGTCTAGGGATCAAATTGGAGCTGTGGTTGCCGGCCTGCACCACAGTCACAGCAATGCTGGATCCGAGCCACATCTGAGACTTATGGATCTTTAACCCACTGAGCAAGGCCAGAGATCGAACCTGCCTCCTCATGGATACTAGTTGTGTTCTTAACCTGTTGAGCCACAACAGGAACTCCTTTTTTCTGTTTTAAAATTTTCTCCCTTATAAGTATATTGTTTTCCTGAAAAGAGTGAATTGGTTGATATTTATTAAGTTAGATGATATGCAAAGCAAAGATTTCTGGGGCTTTAAAAAAAAAGGGTATGAACTTCAAGGGCTTGGTAACCTATTTGAAAAAGGCATAGCAAAAGGCAAATTAAGATACAAACTAGCAAATGGTAATTGCTGAATAAGTAAATCAGTGATAAATGCTATGTGTTTTCAGATAAGCTGCAACCAAATTAGACAGGGTGTTTGAGAAAGTATTGTTTTATGACAAATGAAATTAAGGGGAAGAAGATAGGGAGAGAGATGACAATACAAGAAAACCATGGCAATCAGAAAGCACGAGGTGCATTTCATGGCAACAGGGAGAGGGATTTGGGGAGCAAACTAGCTCAAAAGAGTAATGGGGATGAAGCCAGAAATGTGAATATGAGGCCAATTAGCCTATAGCTGCAGAGCAAGACAGTATGGGGGGGGTGTTAAGTCATATCTTCTGAGACCAGACAGATGTCCTCCCCAATTTTGATTCAGCCACCTACCAGCCTCATTTCCTCATCTGCAAAATGGTGATGATAGTTGTAGATACCTCAGAGAATTCTTGTTAGTATTAAACAGGAAATTTCCTTTCACCGTATGTAGCACGTATCAAGGGGTGAATTCCGGAGTTCCTGCTATGGCCCAGTGGGTTAAGGATCCAGCACTGCTGCAACTGAGATATATAGGTCACAGCTCAGCTCAGATTCGATCCCTGGCCCAGGAACTTCTGTATCCTGCAGGTACAGACAAAAAAGAAAAAAAAATTATGAGTTCTCATTACTAGCCACAGTGAGGGGTCTGGGTCTTGGTGTAGAGTGATGTGGTGAATCATTTCATTATAAACACAACCGAGCCTCTTGGCTCTATACTTAGCCATTGGTTCCTGATAATTGCTCCATATCTGCTCTGACAAATGCTAAGCATCATAATACAGGTTAACACAGACTTGGATCAAGAAAGAATTAGACTCACTTAATGGCTCCTGTGTGTTATTCTTGACAAGTTATTTTATTTGAGGTCAATTTTCTTGCAGGTTAAAAAAAAGTAAATAATAAAAGCAACATGTATATGTTATTATAAGGCTTTAATGAGATAACTGTAGCAAAAGCATCTGACCAGGAGAGAGCCTGGCACACAGTGGGCCCACAAAAATGGTGACAACACTAGTGAACACTTTCAGATCCCCACTTCATGCTGGCACTGAGCATTATCTCTTTAATCATCCTAACAACCCTACAGGGAAGATGGTGTGATTAGTCCCATTTTACATACAGGGAAACTGAGATATTTTACTTTCTAGGTTAAGTAAATCAGAAGGTAACAGAAGCTGGGCGTGGCAGAGCTGCATCTGATTCAGGAAATCTGACACCAGAGACATCACATCACCCTCTGCTTCCTACCTCCTCAGGACCCCAAGAGTAATTATTTGGGCCCAGGTCAGCTCTTGCAGGTCCAGGGCCTCTCTGACCTCAATGACTTACCTGTGAGAATGCCTTGGAGTTCCCTGGTGACCTAGCCACTGGGGTACCTGCTTGTGGCTCAGGTATGATCTGTGGCCCGGGAACTTCCACATGCCGTCCGGGCAGAACAAAAAAAAAGAACAAAAAAAAAAAAAAAAAGAGCCTGCCTTGGGTTCAAAGGAAAAGCCACATTAAAAGGAAATCCTTTGTGTTCTCTAGGAAGGTATTACTTATCACACTGTGTTTCATCCTTAAAGTCAGACACTGACAGCCTCTGCCAGTGTACGAAGACTACAAAAGTTAGCTGAGGTCTCAGCTGTTCACCTGTCACATCTCATTTCCTTCCAGAGGACACATTTTGGTCAAAATTACCATCTTCTGAACACAGCCAAGCTTCTCCCCATCCTAGCTGGGAGCTAACAAAATTTGCAATCAGGCTGACTCTGCTTTCATGAGTGCCTGAACTGCTTCTGACCTGCTTCTCCAGTCAAGCCCTTATTCCCCATCAGTCTTTCCTCCATCTCTTTGCCAAAGTCATTTTTCTGCACGCAACACCTCCTGCTTTCCTTCACCTGCTTCAGTGTTGCTTTGCTCACTCTATTATTTACCTTGAGAAGCTTCCCATTTCTTTGCTTTGACAGCACAAGGCCTACTTTTTTTAAAAATGTCAATTTTCACAGACCATTAATGTACCTGAAACTGTTCACTTACATTTGTTTGAAGACCTACATCCAGCACTTTACTGGGGAAAATAAATGTAATTTACTTCTCACAATAAGGTTCAAGTCTTTTAACATTTTTAGAGTACAATGATCAACAGTCTCTTTTATTCTCTCTCTCGTTTTTCTTTTTATGGCTGCACCTGCAGCATATGGAAGTTCCCAGGGTAGGGGTCGAATAGGAGCTGCAGCACAGCAACTCCAGATCTGAGCTGCATCTGTGATCTATGAAGCAGCTCTTGGCAATGCTGGATCCTTAATCCAGTGAGGAAGGCCAGGGATTACACAGGAATCCTCACAGACACTATGTTGGGATTTAACCCACTGAGCCACAATGGGAACTCAGTACTCTCTTAAAATTTGTGTTGAAACATTTGTCACTTGACTAGGCAGTGGTACCCAGTTATACAAGAAAACACTGATCTAGTGTTGCTGTGAAGGTGTTTTGTGAATATGTTTGGCATCTACAATCAGTTGACTTTTCAGTAAAGATTAGCTTCAATAACTTGGGAGAGTCTAATTCAATCTGCTTTCAGAGCAAAACTTAGGTTTCCCTGAGTGGAAAAATTATGCCTCTGGGCTGCCTTGCCAGTCCCTGCCCAGGAATTTCAGGCTGGCTAGCCTGCCCTATAGATTTTGGACTTCCCTAGCCAGACCCCACAATTGCATAAACTGATCATATTCCTTGATGAGGAATGAATTCTCATTATTCACGGCAGTTATTTTCTACAAAGTTGCCAGGAACACTTCACAACTAGTGGATACAGAGCCATGGCTCCTATCGGGGGTGGGGGCTGCAGGGTTAGGTTTCTGTGAGCCTTCAGTCACAATATTTTTGACAAACAATCAACACATACTTTTGTTTCCTGTGTGTTTCTGTTTAAAGACATTTTATTTAACATTTATTATGAAAAGTTAATTGTATGGTCTTGAATGATTTAAAGCCAGGGGATCTGGAAGCCATTTATGTTATGTAGGTTTGCTTGCCAATGTCTTTGTAAAACAAGCCAGTCTCATCAGTGTTGAAAACCTGCCCTGGTTCCTTAGTGGGTTAAAGATCTAACATTGTCACTGCTGTGGCTCAGGTCACTACTGTGGTGCAGGTTTGATCCCTGGCCCAGAAACTGCTGCATGCTGTGGGCATGGCTTAAAGAAGAAAGAAAAAGAAAGGAAGGAAGGAAGAAAGGAAGGAAGGAAACCTGCTCTTTCACATAACCCTTTTCCTGTCAACCATTTATTAGGTATTATTTTATTTTTTCATGTTTCTTTTTCCTTTTTATGGGCACACCTGCTATGGAAGTTCCCAGGCCAGGGGTTGAATTGTAGCTGCAGCTGGGGCCTACACGACTGGATCCAAGCTACATGTGTGAACTACGCAACAGCTTACAACAACGCTGGATCATTAACCCACTGAGCATAGCCAGGAATTGAACCTGCATCCTTATAGAGAAAACAGTGCATCCTTAACCCACTAAACCACAAATGGGAACTCCATAGCAGGTATTTTTAAAATTCTTCTACAGCTTCTTGATCTGCAGAACTTGCCTTTGGCAAGTTATATTTTTTGCCACATCACCTTTGGAAATGTGTCAGCCAGCCAGCACTAGCCTAGAAGGGTTTTCCTTTCCATGGGCAAAATGAACTCGAATTTCTTTAGCTTTTAGCCTTGTAACATTGCTGACCACTATGCTTTTTTAAAGGGGTCATTATCTCATGGATACATTAATTTAATCACTTTGCCATCTTTTACATAGCTGCATCACACAGTCTAGTTTTCTTAGCACTTTCCAGAGTGGCCCTACATGCAGAGCAGTGAATTTCTTCATCTTTCTGGATATACCCTATTTGTATTCATAAATACTGAACTCACAGCCACAGCCCTACAATTCATGGTGGAGTGAAGCTAATCTAGCACACATATTTTCTCCATAAGGCACATCACAGCCTTCTTGTGCTTAAAAACACTGAAAAGCACTTCAACACTATACTTAGGGGTCACTTTAAACAGTGAAATAATCAAATAATAGAACAAAATTATGAAAAATGTGGTACCTTAGGCTGCAAAACAAAACAAAACGAAACCCCTTATGTTTACAGTATAAGAACAAGAAGATAGGGCATTCAGCCTCAGCTGGGAACACATGCATTAGGCAATTCAAATTTTTTGTCACTTTGTGCATGTCCATAAATGACCACGAAAAGCACTGCAAATATCAATTTGGAGGTTATAAAATATTTTAGCAAATAGGTGAATTCACAAATATGGCATCCAAAAATAATGACGATCAACAATAGATGTAGATATAAATATGTTTTAGTTTCTCTGATAGAACTCTGTTATAGCCAGTACTATTAATTATCCTGGATATGTCTAAAATCCCTGGGGTGTTTTTTTTTATTGAATTCAGAATTTCATCTGATTAGTAGGTGTTGAACAAATATGAATAAATATTTGTATAATTAAACTGACAGAACTGAGTATGTTTCATAAAACATTCTGGCATAAAATGTTATGGGAACGAAGGATAGTTAACCCATGGGTAGCTCTAGTGCCTGGCTCACTTGAGTGGGTCTCCTCCAGGCTAGGATCCACCCACCCAGTCCAGACTGAGTGTCAGATGATAAGATTAAAAAAAAAAAAAACCTAAAAGGAAAACAATATCACAGGACATCTCTAATCAACATAACATAATTTAAATATAAAGCAATGCCCATGGGATGAAAGGACAAAGTAGAGAGAATTGCATCACATCGCAGAAGGAAAGGAGATTTGAGGTTAAGGGGAGGTAAGTGGCGGTAGGTGTCTCATAAAGAATCTGAATCTCAAGGTCACTCTGAAGGAAAAGCACAATGATGTGCAAGAAAGAGGAATGATTATTCTGAAGATAAATAATAAAACAAACAAATATAATAAAACAAACAAACAAAAACAGGCTACAGTGATTTTCCAGGAAAAGAAACATTTAAATGGTTGTTCCGCAATGTAGATCCAGGTATAAGAAGAAATAGAACAATACGAAGTTGAGAGCCAGAGTGAGGGAGAATAACTCTGCAGATGAAAAAAACCACAGCAAACAGCATAAATATGCAGGCATCTTTGTTAACACAGGATGCCTTAGACCTGTAGCACCCCAAAGGCATAATTCTCTATAACTGAAATTGCAACCTTCTTAAAATGTAGGCAGATCTGCTTAAACACCAAAAGCAACAAAGGGAATTCAATTCTTTACAACAAAACACATGAAAGGAAAGACAAATGTTAAGCATAAAGAAGTCAATATTTGTCTTACAGGGAGAAGAATGTGCTTCTTTGAGTTATTTTCTCTGGATCAGAATATAGCAAGATTTGTCTTCCAACAAAATAGTTCCTATATATTTTTTTTCCTGATGAGAACCCAAATAGTCCATGGATCTTTCAATCTAAATGATAGGTAATTTAATAAGTGGCCAGTTGACCACAAATCATTATTTCATCCAGCTATTCGGGTTTTGAGCTTTATGAGCCAGGTACTGTTTCACGAACTGGGAATATAGTGAACAAGACATTGGAGGCCTCTGTCTTTATGGCACTTACACTTCTACTGAGGGGTAAAAATAACAGACAAATAAAGAAGCAAGCTACTGCTGGAAGTGTTAATAATTATGCAGGAAATAAAAGAGGGTGATGTGTTAGAGAATGACCTAGAGCTGCTTTAGTTTGGATCAGCAGAATTGCCCCCTCTGAGGTGGCTGAACATGTAAGCTAAGACCTGAAAACAATGATGACACCAAGACCCAGGGGAAGAGCATTTTAGAGTGAAAGCCAGCGCAAAAGGCCATGTGTTCAGATGCACTTGGTGTGTTCCAAAATCAGAAGGTAAGCAAAGGAGTTCCTGTTGTGGCGCAGTGGTTAACGGATCTGACTAGGAACCACGAGGTTGCAGGTTCAATCCCTGGCCTTGCTCCGTGGGTTAAGGATCTGGCGTTGCCATGAGCTGTGGTGTAGGTTGCAGGCACGGCTCAGATCCCACGTTGCTGTGGCTCTGGTGTAGGCTGGTGGCTGCAGCTCCAATTCAGCCCCTAGCCTGGGAACCTCCAAATGCCGCAGGAACGGCCCTAGGAAAAGGCAAAAAAAAAAAAAAAAAAAATCAGAAGGTAAGCAAGTAGGAATGGAATGTTGTAACCAAGGGAAGAAGAGGTAGAAAATGGGGTCAGAGTGGTGTGCGGATGCCACTCGTGCAAGGTTTTTTAGCAGGCTAAGAAAGAAGCTAGGTGGAAGGGGAAGCTGATCGATGTATTTATACCCATTTAAGACATAGTATTGATCTTTTTTAAGGATCACTCTGATTGATGGGTGAATATAATGGGTTGCAGAAGTGGAAAGGCCACTTAGACTAGATGAGAGCTACTGGTAATTTTGGATTAGGAGTGTGACAACAGAGATGAAGCAAAGTAGTCAAATTTGGGTATGGTTTGAAGGTATTGTTAAGAATTTCATCAGGAAAAGGGAAAAATTCAGATTTCTGGCTTTAGTGATGAGCAGACTGGAAAACAAGCAGACTGGAAAACTCAGTAGGATTGAAAGGCAGCCCTGAGTTCCCATTTGAGATTTATATTTATTAATCTGCAAATTATGTGGTTTGTTCATGAAAATTTAGTTATTCATATTCTAGCAGAATATATAGGATAATTGGAATTAAGTAAAGTTGTGGTTTTGCTGGATAAGTATGAAGAAGAGAAAGAGGAGGAGGGGAGTTTATGTTGCATAAGAGGGACTGTGAAGATGGACCATAGATTTTAACACAGGTAAGAAGATAGAGATTATGTGGAGAGTGACTGAGAGTGAAAAGCAGAACCATCTGAAGCTTGGTAGTCCTGGTGGAATGGAAGAAATGCTGGAGAGGAAACCTCAGAGGAAGTGAGCTGAGAGTGAAGGAGGCAGTGGTTAGACACTAGCATGCTTAAAACTGAGATTTTAAGATATATGATAATCACTGATGAAGATGAGCATAGGTGATAATTATTTTTAGAAATAATTTCTCACATTTATTAAGTATATACCATGTGTCAGACATTGTTTTAAGGACTTTTCCTCTATTATCATTTCTCCTCACAGGAAACTTCATTTTACAGACAAGGAAAATGAAGCACAGAAATGAAACAGCATGCCCAAAGTCATACAAGTAGGAGTACTGTAATTCAAACCCAGGCAATCTGTCTCCAAAGCATATATTCTTAACTAGTCTGCCACAACAACTAAGTGTGTGGGTAGTCAATGACAGCAACAGAAAGAGGTATTTGGGGTGTTTCCCTTTTTGAAGAAAGATGGAGGAGAGACAATAGGATGCAAGTACAGGTTACCTGGTCCTTATCTACTCAAAGAGAAAAATTATATGTTACCAAAGAGAAAAAATATATGGTCTCTACTCAAGAGGAATGCAGTGTCTTGAGAGGAAATTCATATTTTACTTAGTCAAAGTAGGTGGAGAGAATGCGGATACAGAGGAGCTGGCTAAACACAGCTCTGAGGTGCATGATGGAAGTGCATGAGGGAGTAATAGGAGAGGTCAGATTACAAGATGTCCAGAATAAGAATGAGAATATGAGCATTGACGCATAAGCTGGGAAGTTTGGTCTTTTGGTAGCAGTGGGGAAAAAAGGAATGCAACTCAGGAAGTGAATGGGTCTTCTCATTCTATTCAAGCTGGACAGCCTAGACCATGGGGCAACTCTTCTCACTTGCAGTTTCCCCATGGCATTATGGCCCAGAGATACATGAAAGACTTCTGGTGATCAGATGTTAGGGACCCAGACAATATAAAATTTAGCAATTTTTTCTGTTATTCTTGCATGAAGACACTGTTGGTGCTAGAACTTTAAGGACAAGTTTAAGAATTCTGAGACCTGCCCTGGGGAGTGAGTAGTTCAAGCCATAGACTGGGTGTCTCAGTCCTGGGTTCCTTGCAGGATAGATGAGCCCTCTTAGATGATGGGAGGACTGCTGAGACAAACAGAAGCATTGTGATAAGCCTGGACTCTGCTAATGAGGAATGTGTGTATGTTGACTTCCCCTCTAAGCAGTGCAGAGAAAAGTCTGCTTTAGCAGCTGCTGGGCTTCCCACAATCACCTCACTATGCACCCCAGTATGAGCCGAGAAATGCTCTTGGCCTGTCCACTCCATGTCAAAATACAGCAGTGGATCCGAAGCAACCATGACTAGGAGAAAGACTCCACTGTGGGATTGAGGCATCTTGGTTCTAGGGTGGAATCTGGGAAGAAAAGCAGCAGCCATTGTTGTCACTTACTCAAGCAGCACTGCAAAGGCAGTCCAGTTCTCCGAGTGGTCACTCCCCCACATACATGATGAGAGTCCACAGGGCCCACCTACCCTGCAGAGCAATTTCACAACAGGGCAGGGAGAGCAGAGGCTAGAAGCAGTGACCAGCTGTGAGAGACAAAGGGAGCTTGAACCTGAAGCTGTGTCTGAATAGAGTCATGGGTGCTGGCACAGGCAATGCATTGGACCTCTGTCTGCTCACAGACCCCACTTGCAGCAGCATTACCTAATCCTGGGACAAGGGATCCAGTATGAGGAGAGGGAGAACACACACACTTAAAATGAATAGACCCAGCTTGGGCCCAAACCTCAGGGCTTCTGCTCCAGCTCTTCAGGAGCAAACCCAATAGGACGGTGACAGTCACTGAGAAGAGGGGAATTCCTACCTCACGCCTATCACCATACCCTATCTCTAGCCTCTCCCTCTCTAGCCCTATATCCTACCAAAGTGATAGCTGCCAGCACACAATGAGGAAAGATGTGATGTATTTCTGTCAAATCCAGCTCTCCAGCAAAGGCCACTGGGTGCACACTGTGTGTATAAATTTGCTCCTACATAGTGCACCCCTTCAAGACTACAATAGGCAGCTGCTTCACCAAAATTCATAGAGGCAGAGAAATTTATGCAAAATAAAAAAAAGCAGAGTAACTAATCTCTATTGAAAGAGAAGAGAAAAATCCTCAAAAAAATTAATAATGAAACAGAAATAAGCAATTTAGTAGAAAAAGAATTTAAAGCATTGGTAATAAATGTGTTAACTGAATTAGGGAAAAGAATTGATATAAACAATGAAGACTTTAACAAGGAAGTAGAAAATATAAAGAAGACCCAATCAGAAAATGAAAAATTCAATAACTTAAATATAAAACACATTAGAAGAAATGAATAGCAGACTAAGTGATACAGAACTTATAAGTGATCTAGAAGATGGAATAATGGGATTCACTCAATCAGAATAGCAAAAAGAAAAACAGATTTTAAATGAACAAAAGCAATTTAAGAGATTTATG
The DNA here is from genome assembly GCF_054392235.1 of Sus scrofa. Classification (NCBI taxonomy): domain Eukaryota; kingdom Metazoa; phylum Chordata; class Mammalia; order Artiodactyla; family Suidae; genus Sus; species Sus scrofa. The sequence continues at coordinate 50,379,218 of NC_139387.1, read as the reverse complement.
ATAACATTAAGTGTGCCAATATTTACTTTATAAGTGTTACTTATCCCAGAAGGAGAAAAGAAAGAGAATTGAAGATGTATTTGAGTAAATTATGGCTGAAAACTTCTTTTAAATCTGAAAATGGAAACAGATATCCAGGGACAGGAAGCCCAGAGGATCCAAAACAAGATGAGTCCAAAAAGACCTACTCTAAGACATTATCATAATGAAAATGTCAACAGTTAAAGAGAGAATTCTAAAGTCAACAAGAGAAAAGCAAAGAGTCATATACAAGAGAATCTCTAAAGTCTCTACCCCAAAACTATGAGAACTAACAAACGAATTCAGCAAGTTTGCAAGATATAAAATTAATACTCAGAAATCTGTTGCTTTTCTATTCACTAAGAATAAATTATGAGAAAATTTTAAAAAACTTATTTAAAATCACATCAAAAAGAACAAAATACCTAGGAATAAACTTAACCAAGGAATAAACAACTCTACTCTAGAAGATATAAAACACTGAAAAAAATTGTAGATGATTCAAGAAAATGGAAATGTACCCCATGCTCTTAGAATTAATATTGTTACAATTCCATACTACCAAAAACAATCCACAGATTTAATGTATTCTCTATCAAAACACCCTTGATATTGTTGTAAGAATTAGGACAAGTCATCCTAAAATTCATATGCAACCATCAAAGACTCCGAATTTCCAAAGGAATTTCAAGAAAAAAGAACAAAGATGAAAGTATCACCCTCCCAGTCTTCAAACTACACTACACAGCTATAGTAATACACTATAGCATAGTACTGGCACAAAAAAAGACACGTAGATCAATGGCACAGAATAGAGTCCAGAAATGAATCATTGCACCTATGGTTAATTATTCTATGGTTAATTAATCCATACATAATGGAAAAATTCTCTTCAATAAGTGGTTCTGGGAAAACTGGACAGCTGCATGTAAAAGAATGAAATTAGAACATTTCCTCAACTGGAGTTTCCATCATAGATCAGTGGTTAATGAACCCGACTAGCAACCATGAGGACGTGGGTTTGATTGCTGGCCTCGCTCAGTGGGCTAAGGATCCGGCACTGCCATGAGCTGTCATGTAGGTCACAGATGTGGCTTGGAACCTGCGTTGCTATGGCTGTGGTGTAGGCTGGTGGCTACAGCTCTGATTCGAACCCTAGCCTGGGAACCTCCATATGCCGTGAGCGCGGCCCTGAAAAAGCAAAAGACAAAAAAAAAAAAAAAAAAAAAATCCCTCAACCATATATTACAATTATCTCAAAATGGATTAAAAATCCACATATAAGACCTGAAACTATATAACTCCTAAAAGAGAACATAGGCAGAACACTCTTTGACATAAATCATAGCAATATTTTTTGATATGTCTTCTAAGGCAAAAGAAATGAAAGCAAAATAAAGAAATGGGACCTAATTAAACATAAAAGCTTTTGCACAGCAAAGGAAAACACCAACAAAATGGAAAGATAACCTATAGAATTAGAGAAAGTATTTGTATATGATATGATTGACAAGGGGTTAATACCCAAAATACACAAACAGCTCATACAACTCAATATCAAAAGACAAATAACCCAATCTGGGTAGAAGATCTGAACAGACATTTTTCCAAAGATGTACAGATGCCAAGAGATAAGATATCACCTCACATCGGTCAGGATGGCTATTACCAAAATGTCTACAAATAATAGTTTGCAAGGATGTTTGGAAAAGGGAACCCTTGTATTCATTAGTGAGAATGTAAATTGGTGCAGCCACTATCAAAAAAACCATATGGAGAGTTCTCAAAAAGCAAATAGAACTATTATAAGATCCAGCAATTCCACTATCTGGGTATACATCCAGAAAAAAACAAAACACTAATTTGAAAAGATACATGCATCTCAATGTTAATAGTAGCATTATTTACAACAGCCAAGATATGGAAGCAATAAAAGTGTCCATCAACAAATCAATGGGTAAAGAAGATATGGCTTATATATGCAATGGAATATTACTCAGCAAAAAAAAGAATGAAATTCTATCATTTGCGTTAATGTGGATGGACCTAGAAGATACCACGCTTAGTGAAATAAGTCAGAAAGTCAGAGAGAGAAAGACAAATACTGTATGATATCACTTATATGTGTAATCTAAAAAATAATTCAAATGAATAGGTATAGCAAAACAGAAACAGACAGATATAGAAAACTAATGGTTAGTTTGTTGGGGAGAGAGAAGGTGGGACAAGTTAGGGGTATGGGATTAAGAGATACAAACTAATATGCATAAAATGATAAGCAACCAGGATATTGTACAGCACAGAGAATTATAGCCATTGTCTTGTAATAACTTTTATGGCGCATAATCTGTAAAAACATTGAATCACTATGCTGTACACCTGAAATTAATATAAATCAACTGCACTTCAATTTAAAGAAAAAAGAATTAAGGGCTACTCCAGTGCAGATCTTTCCGGGTAATTTGAGATCCAAAGAAACTTGGTCACATAGTACCTTAAAGATTTAGGAGACCAAGAAAGGGTAAAATCTGGCGAGTGCTAAAGCATATTTTGTTTCATTCTCAATTCAGCATCTATGAGGGAACTGATTGTATGGCCGGATTAACAAAGATTGCTGTAGTTCCCGGATAATTCAGAAAAGACAGGCAAGTTCTCAGAAAAGTAGCCTATGAGCGGAAGTATGTCTACACACCAAACTCACCATAGTTTGTTGGCCCCGAGACAAAGGGAAAGGAAAGGACTTTTTTTTTTTAAGGGCTGCGCCTATGACATATGGAAATTCCCAGGCTAGGGGTCAAATCGGAGCTGCAGCTGCTAGCCTACACCATAGCCACAGCAACACCAGATCAAAGCCATGTCTATGACCTATACCACAGCTCACATCAATACCGGATCCTTAACCCAGTGAGCAGAGCCAAGGATCAAACCAGCATCCTCATGGATACTGGTCGGGTTCGTTACTGCTGAGCCACAGTGGGAACTCCAAAAGGTTTTTTTAAATGTAGCTAAGGGAGACATTAGACGTATCTGCAAAATTTCATTTTCTGGAGAGTCTATCTAGAAGAATTTAAAAAGTTGAAAGTCTGCTCCCCCCCGCCCCCGCTGCCCCGTGGCAGTAGGAATATGGGTGATTATTTTATTTTTCTGTATAATTGTTTTCTAATTTTTTAACTTTTCAGAAAAAAAACAAATAAAAAGCAGCCTATGAAAGAATTACTAGAAAATATACTCAAATAAGGAATAGGATATTCTACGTAAGTAATTGTAAAGTATAAACATAAAGTTACAGGACAGCTCATTTCAAATAAAAGTCATACCAGACCACATTAGCCTTTTCCTCTTGCTTAAATTAACTGCCTCTCTTTTTTTCCTGAGAAACTAATGGCTCACTAGCACATGACCATGACCAATTACAGTAAAACATTGCTTTAGCATGTCTGCAGTGAATGCCTGCACAGACATGCATTTGCTCTGAAAAGTTTTTGGCCAAAGACCCATAAAAGTAATTATGACTTTGCCACACACACACACACACACACACGCACGCACACACAAATCCATCCCCCAGAAATGTTACACATAATGTTATTTTAGTGAAGAACAGAGCAACCTAACCAAAAACCCCATCAGATGTAATAATCAGGGTCCAGATTTTCATTCTATTGGTGAACTGGCTGTCAGTTTTCAGCCCTTCAAAAAATGTATTAATGGGCTTCTTAGAGATGGAGTGTGATACATTTGATATGTTTCATATTTTACTTCAAGGTGAATAAGATCCTTCTGAAAAGTGCTGAGCCCAAGGCCCTGGACAGTGAAATCCACTTATCTCCAGCCTGATGATAACATGGCTAAAAGAACAAATTATCAGTGCCCAGCACATGTAAAATGTAGGCGAAAGCCACTCAGGATCCACAGGATAAAGAGAAAAGTAGATCAGAACAATGCTCTCCATGTCTACTGAATATTTCCAGCTGTCTCAGAAGACACCACTGGGGTTCAACCTCTAGAATATGGACAGCCTACAGAGTGGAATCAGGCAGATCTGAGTTCAAAGCCTGGACCTTCCACTTTCTAGCTTGCAGCATTGTGGAAATACTACAACCTCCGTAAGCTCTGGTTTCATATGTATAAATGTAACCAAAAAAAAACTTGGTAGGGATACAGTGATGGATAAATGTATTAATTTCTTGGCTTACAGTGGGCACCCCATGGCATATCCCTTTATTTTCCAATAGCAGAGAGTATTGAAAAATTAATCCAAAACTCTCAAGAAATTGAAAAATAGCATCAAAAGTACATTACACAGGAAGCTTCTCTGATCTTAATTCCAAGAAACTAGTCAACTCTATGAAGATTACCAAACAACAATAATAACAACATTAGTGAGTATCTGTTGAATACTTTAAATGGGTCTTACTCTATTTCTATATTTAATCCCACTTAAATCTTACAACTTGAGGCTATATTGCCATTGTTCCATTTTTGGAGTAAGGAAATAACCTATGTTCATACTACTCCTGATTGATAACGCTGAGATTGGTCCCAGTATTTCTGACTCCAGACGCTAGCTATGTACCTAATCATGAGCTATGCCACTCCATCATTATTAAAGATAAATAAGAAAGGAAATACCAGAACCATTTTTCAGAAAAGAAGTACACCAGTACAACTCTTCAAGTCATGATGTAATTTTCGTTATGTGAAAACTAAATTCTGATTCTTACTCTGCAAGCCCTAATTCTAAGAGTTTCGATGAGTCTTGTTATATAATCTTGATCAAAGTCAATTCCTGACAATTAATAGCTGTAGTTTGATGCTGAACTACCCCTGTTACATCATTTTAGAAAATGCAATCAACATTAGTTTAAATAACCTCATAGCAATCAAGCTAGAAGAATATATTTATTTATCTTACATCTATTTATTTTCTTTGCCAAATAAATAAGCAATCATCTGTTCAAATTCAAAGTTTACCAGCTGTCTCAATGCAGCAGCATGAGTCAAATTCCAAGCCAAACCGCATAATTGGTTTGGCTTCATATATCAACCAGGTACACAATAACAATCCTGATGGAAGGATGTTTAATAAATAGTCTTCATTTGAATTTTCACTGACAGACCACTAATGAAATGTTCTCTATTCTTTCTCCCCATTCTTCAAGGGAAATCAGATGTACCTTTATTAGCAAAAACTAGCTGCCATTTCATTATTATAATAACATTATCAAAACTGGATAAAACAAACTTTGAAAATGAGGCTGTAAGTGTTTAATGCATTTATAATAACAAGAAAACAAGACATTACTGCCAATGTATTTATTTTACTTCCAGTTATGAATTTTGTGAGGACACTTTTCTTCTCTTCCAACCAAGGTCTCAACCAAGATCTCAAATATCTCTGGCCAGTAGACAGCTCCCATTTTACCCAACTATATCCAACTGTAAGTATTCAGAAATGGAAAAATTAATTAGGAGCTAGAGTAAAATTATAAACAGCATATTGGATAAATAATTAGAAATTTCCCATTAGTTTCTATATTCCTTGGAGGAAAATGAAAATTTTCAGAGGCTCAAGTCAATTAATAGTTATGAATAATGTTATAGTTTCTTCATCCTGTGGATAAAATGGCATCCTGAAGGCTCCTAATACCATTTTTTAATATTAAAATTCTTTCAAGCTACAAATAGGTATAAAGAAAATTTTATTTAAGACATCATCGATTTGAATTTTCACAGATTTGAAGGGTTCAATTATAGTAAAAATCTCAGAACTGTGCCTTTTTAAGTTGAAGTATAGTTAAGATTTCTAATGTCATTTTTTTCAGGTATACAGCATAATGATTCAGTTGTGTGTGTGTGTGTGTGTGTGTGTGTGTGTGTGATGTATATGCTTTTTCATATTCTTTGCCCATAGAGGTTATAAAATATTGAGTAGATTTCTCTGTGACTGTATGTCCTTATTTGTTATCTACTTTGTATAAAGTAGTATGTATATGAATGGGAGTTAATTCCATCTTCCTAATTTATTCCCCCCCCTTTAACTTTGGTAACCATAAGTTAGTTTTCTATGTCTATGGGTCTGTTTCTGTTTTGTATATAAGTTTATTAGTATCATTATTTTAGATTCCATATGTAAGTGACATCATATAATATTTGTCTTTGTCTAGCTTATTTCACTTAGTATGATAATCTCTAGGGCCATCCTTGTTGCTGCAAATGGCATTATCTCACTGTTTTTTATGGCTGAGTACTATTCCATTGTGTATATGCACCACATCTTCTTTATCCATTCCTCCATCAATGGACATTTAGGTTGCTTCCATGTCTTAGCTACTGTAAATAGTGCTTCAGTGAATATTGGGGGGGGGGATATATATTTTTGAATTACAGTTTTACCTGGATATATGCCCAGGAATGGACTGTGGCGTTATCATTCTCAAAAATTAATTGTCCTTGTCAGTTAATTATTAAAAAGCAACAATTAATATCAAGTGGCTTGAATATTTTTAATCTTCATGTTTAAATTTTCCTTCTGACTTTCATCACTTTTGCCACATAGGAATCTAAATCAAAGATGTCCATGCCGCTGCACTTGCTGCCAGGGACAGGAGTCCCCTTGGCCTCTCCCTCGATTTCCACTATGACAGGGTTCCTGTCTCTGTCCCCTCTCCTCTTCCTCCTGAACTGTTTTCTGTCACACACACTCCCATTTTGCAGCCACATACCTCTTGTGCTGCTCTTATTGAGACTTCCCTACCTTTCTGCAGTTCACTCTCTGTTAGGATTCAGCTTCAGCTAAACATCCCAAGTTGGATAACATGCTCCATACTGTGGTCCTGCAGCACCTTGTGCATTTATCTATCATTGCAATTTTTATTTACATGATTTGCCCACTAGAGTATAGGCAGATATCTCACCCCTGTTGGGCCAATCAGTCTCTTTGATGAGAATCTGGAATCAGGACAGTATAATTCTAGATCATCTCTTTTCAAAACAAACTGAGAAACCATGCAAAGCTGAGATGGAGGCAACTCTGGACTTACCAAATTAGGGAAAGCCAGTCTTTGAAGAGAGGAGAAAAGATAGACAACATGAACAGAAAGCAAGAAGGAAGAAAAAATCCTAACAATGTGAAAAAAAGAATCAACTTGACTTACTATTGCTCATGTCCAGAAAAAAAAGATCATATATGAAACCCTGATTTCATATATTCTTTCAATCAAACTTCCATTTTTTCTTAAATAATTTTGAAAGCGTTTTGTTTCTTTTTTCTTTTTGGTCTTTTTAGGGCCACGCCCTCCGCATACGGAAGTTCCCAGGCTAGAGGTCGAATTGGAGCTGTAGCTGCCAGCATACACCACAGCCACAGCAACATGGCATCCGAGTCACATCTACAGCCTACACCACAGCTCATGGCAATGCTAGATCCTTAACCCACTGAGAGAGGACAGGGATCAAACCTGCGTCCTCATGGATGCTAGCTGGGTTTGTAACTGATGAGCCATGAGGGGAACCCTGGAAGTGTTTTTGTTTCTAAAAAGCAAATGATTCCTAAGACGCATATGTGATAAGTGATGACTATATGTCTGTTAACAAAGGAACCCATGACTATCTCTTAATTTATTAGAACAGAACAAGGATTCCTTCTCAGCCACCAACAGCCAGCTGAACCTCCAATTTTGCAATAAGCATTGAAAGAATAGAAATTTTTAAAAGAAGAAAATGGCAGTACAGTTTTATAATATTTTGGATATAAAAGGAACTTAGGAGTTATTGTTGTGCTCAGTGGGTTAAGAACCCAACATGTCCATGAGGATGTGGGGTCGATTCCTGGCCCCACTCAATGAGTTAAGAATATGGCATTGCAGCAAGATATGGTGTAGGTTGCAGATGTGGCTCAGATCCAACACTGCCATGGCTGTGGAGTAGGCCAGGAGCTGCAATTCCAATTCAACCCCTTTCCCAGGAACTTCTATATGCCTCAGCTGGGACCAAAAAAAAAAAAAAAAAAAAAAAAAAAAAAATTAAAAAAAAAGAAAGAACTTAGAAGATATTCAAAAATATTCAAAAATTTTAACTTCTTCTATCCATTTTATTTACTGCTTCGGTGTGGGAGCATACATGTAGCACATGGAAGTTCTCAGGCTAGGAGTCAAATCAGAACTACAGCTGCCAGCCTATACCACAGCTACAGCAACACCAGATCCAGACCATCTGCAAACTACACCACAGCTCAAGGCAATGCCAAATCCTTAACCCGCTGGGTGAGGCCAGGAATCGAATCCTTATCCTCATGGATCCTAGTCAGATTCGTTTCTGCTGAGCCGCAAGGATAACTCATATCCATTTTAAAGATGAGAAAATAGAGACCCAGAGAACTGAAATAACTGGCCCAAGGTCATATAGCAAGTCAGTTACAACAGAGCTCATTGCTCCTCTTCCACCTAAAATGCCACCTTTGACTTAAACACAACCAGGAAAACAGCTATGCTGTGACATAAGCTTTCAGAAGAATAAAGCCAGTTGGGGGTTTTACATCCTACAGTTTTTTTAAAAGTAGCAGAGTTCAGGTCTTTAAGACATTCTGTTCTCTTAGTCTTTAACCATGATAACACCTTAGAGAGGATGTTAAAGAAGAACCAGGGGGGTTGTCCATCTCAGCTGTAAATTAGGTGATTTAATGACAACTCATTGGAGATAGAAAAGACAATCTCTCATTTTCTTTGGATAAAAATCAGAATTTTGCATTACGATTTTTGCATAAAAATCTGAATTATCACCTTAATTAAGGAACCATTTTAATCAATAATGGATACCTCATGTTTGATGTATATATTGTAATTTTTTTCACAACCAGTCATAACTAAGAATTACTTAAAGCTGACTGAAAAGTGCAAAAGGAAAATCTGTGAGAAAGGTATAACTCTCAGTTAACATAATGCTCTATCAGTCAATAACTAAAATGCAATGATTATTAATTAGGTGCAGAAGGACATCATCCCTTAACCTCAATAAAGCGTTATTCTCTCGCTCACCCAACTCTGAATGGTTATTTGAGTTCATTTTCTTTTTTTTTAAATTATGATAAATTAATTACCTCCATATCCTAGAAATCCAGATTTATTTTCTATTTAAATACTTCACCAATCCTTTTGGAGGTTAAATCTGGAAGGGCAAATGTTTAATGCCATTCTCTTCATAAAGACTGCTGCTTAGAATGATTACAAAATATGCATTTTCTAGTTTATATATAAATGATGGCCATGAGTTGCATAATGCAAGCAGTATTAATATTTGTAAAGTTTACATAGAAAAAGGATAACTTCCTATATGAAAATAAAATATATTTATCTAGAAATTGGTAAGCTATGTCTCTTTATTTCTTTCCTTTTTTTTTTTTTGTCTTTTCCTTTTTCAGGCCACACCCATGGAATATGGAGGTTCCCAGGTCCAATCGGAGCTGTAGCCACCAGCCTACACCACAGCCACAGTAACACCAGATCAGAGCCATTTCTGCGAACTACACTACAGCTCATAGCAACACTGGATCCTTAACCCACTGAGCGAGGCCAGGGATCGAACTTGCAACCTCATGGTTCCTGGTCGGTTTCGTTTCCACTGCGCCACGACAGGAACTCCTCTGTTTATTTCTTGCTCTTCAATTAATGATTTGTGTAGCTAATGCTGCTTTATTCAGCAAAGACTCTAAAAATGTCAAAAGGGTATTTTCTCATGATTATTGTTAGTCACAGAAAAATAAAGAATAAACAAACAGTTCCTTTCGATCAATTTATAAATGAGAATGGTATTCATTAGTTAAATAAATATACCCTTCTGTTAGGAATGAGTGTTAACCCAGGAATTCTATGAACATCTGAAACATTAATGAACCTTAAATTACCCCAGAACACCTCTTGTTTATTATTTCTTTTTAGCCTGCTCACTTTCGAATGTTATAAACTCATAAAAAAGCACAAATAACTTAAAAATAGGTCAAATCAAGACTATCCCATTTCCCCTACTGCACCCAACAAAGAATGCAGGAACACTGTTGAGAGAATATAGTTCTCAATAAGAATTCTCTCTTTTTTTTTTTTTTTTTTTTTTGGTCTTTTTAGGGCCATACCCGCAGCATATGGAGGTTCCCAGGCTAAGGGTCAAATCGGAGCTATAGTCACTGGCCTACACCAGACACTGCAATGCAGGATCCAAGCCGTGTCTGAGAACTACACCACAGCTCACAGCAATGCCAGATCCTTAACCCACTGAGCAAGGCCAGGGATCAAACCTGCGTCCTCATGGATGCTAGTCAGATTCATTTCCACTGAGCCATGACTGGAACTCTGTCAATAATAATTCTTCAACATTGATTTGGCATAAAATAAATTTGGGAAAATCCTAGCACTACCATTTACTAGTTGTCCCTATGTATCGGATTATTTTAAGCTTTTTCATGTATTATCTTATTTATTCCAAACTGTCCAATGGGGTAGGTACTAATATTTTTGTCTTTGTGCACATGATGAAAATGAACCACAAAGAGTTTAAGACATCTGCCCAAGATCATACATCCGACAAATAGTGGAGTAGAACAGGAACCCAGGAATTCTGGCATTAATTCATGCATTTAACCACTCTGTGTACTGAATACTTCATATGCTTTTATAATAGTAAAATTTAAAAATATATGTAAAACAATTAGCATAGTTCCTGGCCCTTAAGAAGTATGTTGTCAAGTGTAACTATGGTGGTCATCATAACGTTTTTTGGTTGATAATCATCATCATGAATCATGATGCTTGTTATTGGCTTCTAAAAAAATTTTTTATTATAAGTTACTTTTATAGGTATATGTATAATCCTGTTTTTGCTGAAAAAAAAATTGGCCTTATCATTCTTCCTTTAAAAAAAAGTTTCTAAAATGCATTTCTGGCATTCTGCCAGAGCATTCTACAAAATGTAGACCACTCAGTGTTCCAAACATGTGACATATGGTGCTCAGGGGGAAAAAAAAAATGGAGCTTTTACTAAGCAATTGGGGGTCATGAGGATTTTCTACCTGGTCTAGAATTATGTTCTCATGCAAGAAATTATTACTATGTCTTCTGAATTTGTACACTACAAAAATGAGATTGCTTTTATTATAATCATCATTCAGCAGGCTAAATTAGAAAAAAAGGAGGGAAGAATAGGGGAAGACAGAGAGACAGAGAAAGAGAGAGAGAGGAGAGATTGCTAGTTTGTGTTTTACAATGGAATAGAGAGATGTCGGGTGATCTTAAAAAAATAGCTCTTAACAAAAGATAGAGAATTCCATTTGGAATTCTCCATATTGATACCTGGAATACTTATCAAAGAAGCTGTTATGACAGTGAATGAATTGCCTGTCAATGAGAAATGCCTACATTTTGATAGCATCTCTTTCAATATATGATACTGGGCATTCATCAGAAGATGGATACCTAAGTTTTATTAGTTTAACAGAGAAAGGAGATAATTTATCTTCCATTGACTGAAATTCATATGGGCAATTAAAAGTTGCCAAGCACCAGAACCTATTTAAACATTAAGCAAAATGAACCAAGGACAGCAGTACCTAGAACTACCCCGTAGATTAAAGAAATTTTGCCACCAATAAATTATAGAAATTTTGTCTCCTTAGCAAGTGATTTATCTGGAAGAAGCTTTTAGTGTTAGTCTGAAAGAAGCATTTTACTGAAATAAACCATTTTAGTGCTGAGTTCATTTCAAGTACCAACCAAGTTGTCAATAAGCTTTCAAATGAATACATCAACATAATTCTTGTTTTACTATATATTCTGGGGACTCAGTTAGAATGCAGAATATATATATCATTTTCTGCGTTTTACCATAGAATGCAGTGTGTGTGTGTATACATTTTACCATAGAATGCAGTGTGTGTGTGTGTATACACACACACATATGTATATATCATAATGTGTGTATGTGTGTGTGTGTGTGTATATATATATATATATATATATATATATATATATATAATTCTCTGCATTTTACCCTAAAGAAATTTGAGAGTCCAGCTTGGGTTAAATCAACCAATCCAAAGACTAATAGAAGAAACAATCTTTAGAACAAAATCCTCATCTCTAATGATGATCGTCAGGGAAAGTGGCTGATAATTTAGAAAACTAGCAATAATAGTCTAATATAGTTTCCTTTATAAAGTTCCCAAAGATTCCCATCATTTCTGTTTCTCCTATGCTAAAATTAAATTATCTGATCATGCTCCTAGTTAAATATTTCCTTCTCAACCTGAGGACATTTTTCTGGGCATTAGTATGCCAATGTTTTAATATGCCCTAAGAATATCTGTACATCAGTGTGCTCAGTAGTTTTTTTGTTTGTTTGTTTTTCTCTTTTTAGCCATGCCACAGAATGTGAACGTTCCTGGACCAGGGGTCAAACTGATGCCAGAGCAGTGGTTCCAGATCCAGCAGTGACAGCTCCAGATCCTTAGCCCACTGTACCACAAGAGAACTCCCAGGGTACTCAGTGTTAACAAAATCTATTAACAGTTTATTGTATTTTAAGTATATATATATATATATATATAGTAAATGATATGAAATCATTTTTATGCTATAGGATAAAAACTGAAAAAAGTCATAGTGGTATGTAAATTATTAACTTCAAATAATAAGATACACATAAATGGCTTTTTGAATAATAAATTTCTTTAAAGCAACCAGGCGATGTTGAAATCTAATGGATGACAAGCTCCTCTGAGGAAAAATGAGTCCACAAACTGTTTCACCTTTGGCATAGTGTGGGAGGGAAAGACACCATCATAAAAATAGGGGGGGAAAGGTGAAATTTTAACAAATTCTGAAATGCTGAGTATGAACTAGCCTGTGAGTTTGATGCTTGGGAGCCTCAGACTTAAGGAGAATCTGCGTTCATTTACTATTTTTAACCAAGGCCCCCTATTGGGTGCTCACAAGACCGGACAGAGATGATATCAGGCATAGGCTCCTCACTGGAACATAGGCGCTAACCCCCAACTTGTATGAAGCAAAATCTGGAAGACATGGGGAGTGGGGTAGGAAACCCTCTTGCCCTTATTCTCAGACGAAGGTATGCTGCAGGAGAAGGGGGCTAGCAGCAAAGCAATCTTCACTGAAGGGAAGGATAAGACAGCTCCTTGAGCCCAGGAAGGACCCTAAATTGATACAAAGCAGATGCCTATTTACACTGGGAAAGGGTAGGATATGTGCCCTCACTAAAGAGCTCCCTTCAAAACCCACTCACTCATATAGGGCAGACTATGGCTATGTGACAGGATGGGGTGGAGGAGAGTTGTGGTGAGGAAAGAGATCTGAAACACTGAGTAAGTTTCACTCCCAAAATGCAAGTGAACAGGGCCTTCCTAAGACAGAAGCTAGATCAGGAGAACCAAGAAATGCTACCTGCCCTCACCACAAGCTTCCACTAAAAAAACCAGCAACAGCAATCTGCTCCTGGGGAGATACAAGACCATGGGAAAAAAACTGCTTGTAGCTCAGGTATGCTAGACCTGCTGATAGTTGAGAGCAGAACGGGAACCCTGAAAAAAGTCCTACAGTAAAGGGAGGGTCATGATAAGCCCAAAGTGGTAGCAGCTCACCATAGGAGGAATTTGAAGACAGAAGCATAGAAAGCAGCCATAGCAACAACAACAACAAATCCCACTAAGCTACTGATAATCACTCAGGGCCTGACAGAAGAAGCAGTGTGCCAGTTTCAGGTTTAAATAGCATTTATCTCTGTCTATCCTGCACTTTAAAAAATATTTTATTTGGGAGTTTCCTTTGTGGCTCAGTGGTTAACGAACACAACTAGGATCCATAAGGATGCAGGTTAGATCCCTGGCCTTGTTCAGTGGGCTAAGGATCCAGCACTGCTGTAAGCTGTGGTGTAGGTCACAGACACAGCTCAGATCTGGCCTTGCTGTGGCTGTGGTCAGGCCAGCAGCCATAGCTCTGATTCGACCCCTGGCTTGGGAAACTTCATATGCTGCAGATGTGGCCATAAAATAGCAAAAAAAAAAAAAAAATCAGATTTCAATGAAAAATTATAACACACAAAAAAGAAAAAGCCAAAGGCACATTATCAAATAATAAAGCAGTTAATAGAACCAAACCCAGGAATGACTCTGTGTAAGAATTATTAGATAGAGACTTTAAAATAATCATCCTTAATATGTTAAAAGATTTAATGAAAAAGATGAACAACTTGCATTTACAAATGGGAAATTAAAGTACAGAGATGAAAACTATTAAAAAGAATCAAGTAGATATTCTAGAATATATAAATACATATATATACAAATGCATTATAATATATATACACATATGTATATACATGTATACATACATGTGCATATGTATAAATGATGGATAATTCCTTGCCAGGCTTATCAACACACTGGACACAGTAGAGCAAAGAACCAATGAATTTGAAAATAGACTCATAGAAATTATCCAAACTTAATCACAAAGGAAAAAAAAAAGGATAATCCAAGAGATGTGGAACAATATCAAATAATCTAGTATACGTGTACTTGGAGTACCAGAAGGATAAAATGTAGAGAATAGGAGAAAAAGATTATTTGAACAGATGATTTTCAAAATTAGTGAAAGACAGCAAACCATAGATCCAAGAAGTTCAGAGAGCCCTGGCAGTATGAATACCAAGAAATATCCACATAGACTCATTGTAGTCAAACCCAAGGATAAAGGGAAAATCTTGAGGATAGCCAGAGGGGAAAAAAAAAAAAAGGTTTTCTACAGAGGAACAAAGATAGGAGGCAGAACAGATTCTTTGTCTGAAATTAGGCAACCAGGAGACAATGGATCACATTTTTAAAACACTGAAAAAAATGGTCAAGTCAGAATTCTGTATCCAGTGAAAATACCTTTCAAAATGAGGCTGAAATAAAGATTTCTACTGACAAACAAAAGCTGAGAAAATTAATTGCTAGAAGACCTGCCAAGAATTGTTAAAAGGAATTCTTCAGGCAGAAGGAATCTGATACAAGATAGAAATAAAGAAATAAAGAGCATGGGGAAAAGGAAAATAAGTGTGTATAAGTATGACAGACATTTTTCTTAGGTTTAATCTCTAAAAAACAAGGATCTGAAGTAAAAAAGCTTATACTTGTAAAGCATTTCACATTTCCTAAAATAAGTTGAAATAAAATGTATGAAAATGGCAGGCTAAAGGATGGAAGGAAGGAAATAATACTATGATAACATTATTACAATATAAGAAGTATTATAATATAATATTCCTTGATATTATATAATATTTAATATAAAATTATTTAGTATAAATTATATATATTACTTGAAGTGAAATTTCCTAAGTTAAAAACATGTATTGAAAACCACAGAACATCAAACTAATTAATAAAATGTATATCTAATAATAGAGTATGGGAGATAAAATAGAATCAAAAAATACCCAAAAAGGGAGTTCCCTTTGTGGCTTAGTAGTTGACAAACCTGACTAGGAACCATGAGGTTGCAGGTTTGACCCCTGGCCTCCCTCAGTAGGTTAAAGATCTGGCATTGCCACGAGCTGTGGTGTAGGTCACAGACGTGGCTCAGTTCCCCCATTGCTGTGGTTCTGGCATAGGCCAGCAGTTACAGCTCCAATTAGACCCCTAGCCTGGGAACCTCTATATGCTGTGGGTGTGGCCCTAGAAAAGACAAAAAAAAAAAAAAAAACCTCAAAAAGGTGATAAAGCTGCCGATAAAAATTGCTCATTCTTCCGCTCTGAACTCTCTTAGGGAATCTTTTTTCCTATAATATCACATACACATATATAGGAATTTTGATACTGGAAGGATTTAAATAGGAGAAAGTCGGAGTTCCCTTGTGATTCAGTAAGTTAAAGATCCACCATTGTCACTTCTATGGCTCTGGTTACATTTATAGCATGGGTTCAATTCCTGACCCAGGAACTTCTTCATGCCACAAGTGTGGCAAATAAATAAATAAATAAGAGAAAGTTATAGGTATAGTTTTAAGCCATTTGTATGATTACAATTATTTTGTTTTGAAAATGCTTATGTTGTTCACTTCTATATATACACTTAATGAAATAAAAAAATTCATAAGAAAAAAGGTGATAAAAGAGAGACAAAGAAGCAAGAACAAATGGGACAGAGAGAAAAGAACTAGAACTAGATTAAAAACTTGGAAGTTTTAAATACAAATTCAATTTTAATTTAAATACAAATTTAATTTAATAAATTAATGGTACAAAAACTTCAGTTAAAGGCAAAAATTGTTGGACTGGAAAACAGGATAACCACAAATCAAAAACAAACAAGAGACTGACAAAAAACAAACAAAGGAGAATATAAGTATAGTACAAAAGAAAATCATCAAATCACAAAAGGAAAAACAAAATGAATAAGGAAGGAATAAAGAAGAAATATAAAATCAATGGAAAAGCAAGGTTTAAAATAGCAATAAATACATATCTATAAATAATTACTTTAAATGTCAATGGACTAAATGCCCCAATCAAAAGACATAGAGTAGGGAGTTTTCTGGTGGCCCACTGGGTTAAGATCCAGCATTGTCACTGCTGTGGCTTGACTCACTGCTGTGGCAAAAGTTTGATCCTAGGCCTGGGAACTTCCACATGCTGTGGGCACAGTCAAAAAAAAAAAAAAATAGAGAGAGTGGTAGAATGGATAAAAAAACAAGAGTCTACAATGTGCTGCCTACAAGAGATCCACATTAGGGCAAAGGACATATATAAGTTGAGGACAAAGGTATGGAAAAAGATATTTTATGCAAACAGAAATGACAAAAATGGGGGCTGCAGTCCTTATATCAGACAAAATAGACTTCAAAACAAAGGCCATAAAGAAACATAAAGAAAGATACCATATAATGATAAAAGGATCAATACAAAAAGAGGATTTTACACTTGCCAATATTTATGCACACAATACAAAAGCACTCAAACACATAAAACAAATGCTAACAGATATAAAGGGAGACAGTGACAGTAATACAATAATAGGATATTTTAACACCCCCTTACATCAATGGACAGATCTTCTTGAAAGAATTATCAGTAAGGCATCAAAGATCCTAAATGATACGATAAAACAGACTTAATTGATATTTTCAGGACATTACATCCCCCAGAAAACAGAATACATATTCTTCTAAGTGCATACAAAACATTCTCTAGAATTGACTACATATTAAGTAAAAAAAGGCTCAAAAAATTTAAGAGTGTAGAAATTATCACAAGAATCTCTTCTGACCTAAATATAAATTTCTCCAAAGAAGATATACAGGTGGCCAATAGGCACATGAAAAAATTCTCAAAATCACTACTTATTAGAGAAATGCAAGTCAAAACTACAATGAGGTACCACCTCACTCTGGTCAGAATAGCTATCATTAAAAGTCTACAAGTAATTGGAGTTCCTGATGTGGCGCAGTGGTTAACGAATCCGACTAGGAACCATGAGGTTGCAGGTTCGGTCCCTGGCCTTGTTCAGTGGGTTAGGGATCCAGCATTGCCATGAGCTGTGGTGTAGGTTGCAGATGCGGCTCGGATCCCGCGTTGCTGTGGCTCTGGCGTAGACCAGCGGCTACAGCTCAGCTCTGATTGGACCCCTAGACTGGGAACCTCCATATGCTGTGGGAGTGGCCCTAGAAAAGGCAAAAAGACAAAATTAAAAAAAAAAAAAAAGTCTACAAGTAACAATTGCCAGAGAGGATATGAAGAAAAGAGAACTCTCTTAACACTGTTGATGAGAATGTAAGTTGGAATAGCTGCTATTGAAAACATTATGGAAGTTCTACAGAAAAGTAAGGATAGAGTTACTATATGATCTGGTAATCTTGCTCCTGGGCATATATTCAGACAAAGCTAAAATTCAAAAAGATACATGCACCCCTATGTTCATAGCAGTACTATTCATGATAGCCAAGACATAGAAGCAACCCAGTGTCTGTTAACAGATGAATGGATAAAGAAGATGTGGTATATGGAGTTCCTGTCATGGTGCAGCAGAAATGAATCTGACTAGGAACCCATGAGGTTGTGGGTTTGATCCCTGGCCTTGCTCAGTGGGTTAAGGATCTGGCATTGCCATGAGCTGTGGTGTAGGTTGCAGATGCGGCTCAGATCCTGCATTGCTGTGGCTGTGTTATATGCCAGCATTTGCAATTCTGATTTGACCCCTAGCCTGGGAATCTCCATATGCCACAGGTGCGACCCTAAAAAGCAAAAAAAAAAAAAAAAAAAAAAAAAATGTGGTGTATGAATATATATACATAGGAATATTACCCAGCCATAAGAAGGATGAAATAATGTCATTCACAGAAATATGCGTAGAACTAGAGATTATCACACCAAGTGGAGTTAAGTCAGAAAGAAAAATACCATATGATGTCACATATGTGGAATCTTTTAGAATGATGCAGTAGAACATAACTATGAAATAAAAACAAACTTATAGACATAGAGAACAGACTTCTTGTTGCCAAGAGAGAAGGGGTGTGGAGAGAGAGAAAGAGAGAGAAGGAGGCTGGGGTTAGCAGATGTAAGCTATTATACATGAAGGGGATAATCAACACAATCCTATTATACAGCACAGAGAACTATGTTCAATGTCCTATGGTAAAATATAATGGAAAAGAATGTTATAAAAAGAATGTATGTGTATGTATAACTGAATCACTTTACTGCACACCAGAAATTAACACAGCACTGTAAATCAAATATACTTCAATAAAATAAATTACAAGCTGTAAAAAAAAAAAAGGATCTACTCAATATCTTATAACAAACTGTAATGGAAAAGAATATGAAAGAAAATAAATATGTACATGCACAACTGAATCATTTTGCTTTACACCTGAAACTAACACAGTACTGTAAATAACTATACTTGAATTTTTTTTAAAAAGTAAAAAGTTGTTGGATTGGATAAGGAAAAACAAGACCCAATTATATACTTTTTAAAGGAAACTGACTTTAAATATAAAGACGTAGATAGATTAAAATGTTGGGAGAATTATATCATGCAAACACTAATCAAAATAAAGGTGTGTGGCTATATTAATTTCAGACTAATTGCATTTCTCGACAAGAAATATTACTGTTAAAGAAAGGCATTCTGTAATGATAAAGTGGTTAATTCATTAATAAGACATTAACAATACTAAATGTGTGTGCACTTAATCTCTGAGTTCAAATCTACATATAATATAAATGATATGACAATAGTTTTGTTCGTTGGTTTGATTTGTACCAGTAACAAGGGCTGCAGCAAAGTTTCTGCTCCTTTGGTTCTCACCACCACCACCTTTCTGTTTCACCAACTTCAGTGATGATGATCTTTTTGTAGCATCATTAGGATTATAATGAAAGACTGGAATATTTCTATCTCCCAATAAAATCAAAATGTCCATAGCATCATATGTCCTAGGACACCTTTAAATAAATAAATTTCATATGAAAATGAATAAAAGGAAATAGGATGACACTAGTAGTGACACAGAGAAGGTGGGGAGGGAAGGAAAAAAAAAAGCTTCAAAAAACCTAAAATTAGATCCCCTGCCATGTCAGCACTTGGGCTCTGAATTAAGAATATTTACTCAGTATAAGAGTAGCTAGTTCCATCCATGTTGCTGCAAATGGCATTATTTTGTTCTTTTTTATGGCTGAATAGTATTTCATTGTGTATACATATGAATACATAATCCATTCATCTATCAATGGATATTTAGGTTGTTTCCATGTCTTGGCTATTGTGAATGGTGCTGCCATGAACACGCAGGTGCATGTGTCTTTTTCAAGGAAAGTTTTATCCAGATATATGCCCAAGAGTGGTATAGCACTGGGAACGATATCTAGTCACTTATGATGGAGCATGATAATGTGAGAAAAAAAGAATGTATACATGTATGTGTGACTGGGTCACCTTGCTGTACAGTGGAAAATTGACAGAACACTGAAAACCAGATATAATGGAAAAAATAAAAATCATTTTAAATGAAAATAAGAATATTTACTGATTAATTAGGCTTAAACTCTCATGAAGCTACTCCAAAGTGAAGAGATTAGTCTCTTAAGCCAACAGGCTTTCACAAACATCACCTTAACCACTGGTTGTATAGTCTGTGTAGACTCATAGTTTAACTTCACACCTTGTTCATTCCATTACTTCATTTTTGACAGGTCACAACTGAATAAAGCCAAGAACTACTCATCTGAATTCAGTCCTACAAAAAGATGTTTAAAATTTAGGAAGGGGAATAACAGGTGAACAACAATCAGGAGAAAACGTTATTATTTATTAACAATACATGATTTAAAGATTTTTTTCTGTTATTTATAAATCTCACTGCCCTAGGTCACTATGTTTTTATCACACCAGTCTAATGCTGTTCATAATGATTTAAAAATTTTTTGGCCTCTTATAGCATCAGTGGGATGGAATAAAACCTTAACATTTCCCCTAAGGGGATTACGTAATATGAAGATTATTTATTTATTCATTTATTTATTTATTTATTTTTGTCTTTTTTTTTTTTTTTTTTTTTTGCCTTTTCTAGGGCTGCACCCATGGCATATGGATGTTCCCAGGTTAGGAGTCAAATCCGAGCTATAGCCGCCAGCCTAGTGCCAGAGCCACAGCAACGCCGGATCCAAGCTGCATCTGTGACTTATACCACATCTCAGGACAACGTCAGATCCTTAACTCACTGAGGAAGGCCAGGGATCGAACCTGCAACCTCATGGTTCCTGGTTGGATTCGTTAACCACTGAGCCACAACGGGAACTCCAAAGATAATTTATACAGTGCTTTCAACTTCAGAGAAAAAGAAAAAAGCACACAGTCTATGAGAATAAAATATTAAAATGACACAAGAGTTTCATTAGTGCACAGGACTGAATGTTTGTATCCCACAAAAATTTGTATGTTGACACCTAAATTCACAATAAGCAGTATTTGGAGGCGAGACTTTTGGTAGGTAACTAGGTCATGAGGGTGGATCTTTTATGAATGGGATTAGTGCCTTTATAAGGCACTGAAAAGATGAGAGTTTCCTCCTTCCACCATGTGAGGACACAGCGAAAATGAATAAGGAACTGGATCTTCACCAGACATCAAGTCTGCTGACACCTGGATCTTGGACTTAGAGACTTCAGAACTGTGGGAAATAAATTTCTACTGTTTATAGGCCACCAAGTCTATGGTATTCTGTTATAGTAGCTTGAATGGACGAAGACAGTTACTCCTTCCTGATTTCACATAATTTACAGGTTCACTTTAGTGCCATATATGTAACTCTTTTCTAACTCTAAACCTGTCTCAGTAACTTGATTTACATGCTTTTGTGCAAGGTAATTAAACTAAATAGTTTTAAGACTCACTGAGTGGAAATTTCACCAATGTTTCATCCATGAAAGTTAGAAAATGGACCAATTTTAAGCAAAGAGCATGGCCATTAACCAGCTGAGTTCCATAAGTTTAGGAATTTATTTCATTGACTTTGACATTCCTCCAACACCTGGAATGATGCCTAACATGCAACTGACACTCAAAACATATTGTCAAATTAATGAGGGAATAATGAGAGACCCAGCAGCACAGGCTACTGCAGAGAAGAAAATAAACACACAGGAATTATTTGAACTGAACTATCTCAATGCTTATTGCAGTGACTGTCACTGAAATATGAAACACGCACTCACACATGTATCAGGAATAAGGAAAACAAAGATAAGACTTCATATACAAATCCTAGAGATTTGTAATGTTAAAGGGAAAGGTCGTGTGCATTAATTAGACACATTGGTAAGTTGGGGAAAGAGTATTTAAATACAAGGCATTTCTCATTTTACAAGCAGCAATTCACAGAAAAGATAACAGTACGTAAATTTCTTCTGATCCAGCAGCACAGACTGTATACCTACAGTCCAGGATTTCTAATACGATAAAGTGTGCTTTTAAGGCCATCATAGCAAAGAAAATAAAATTAGGGAGCTAAGTAAATGAAATGAGAAGGACAAGATTTTGCCCAGGCTTGGTGACATCTGTAACCAATATTTTATTTACCAGATGAAGTATTTAGCCAGATTTGTGTCAGCCTCAGAGTACTGAGCTCAGCATAGTTTCACCCTAGGGTTTTGCTCAGAAACAGCTCTCAGAAATGAACTAAATAACAGTAACAAAAAACCTCATATGACTTCCTTATTTCATTTCCAAACTGTGTATCAGAATCTCAGATCCACCATTTCTAACAATATATCCATGCTTTGCTAAGAACTGAATTGTTTTCCCCAAAATGTATATGTTGAAGTTCTAACATCCAGTGTGATGGTATTTGATAGTGGGACTTCTGGGAGGTAGTTAGATTTAGATGAGATCATGGCATGGGGCCCTCCTGATGGGCTTGGGGCCCTCCTGATGGGCTTGGGACCCTCCTGATGGGCTTATTGCCCTTATAAAAAGAAACAGCTGCAAGCTTGCCTTCCCTCTCTCCACCCTGTGAGGACACTGAGAAGGTGGCCACATGCAAGCTAGAGACAGAGCTCTCACTAAGGAACTGAATCAACCGGCACCTTGATCTGGGACTTCTCAGCCTCCAGAACCATGAGAAATAAATTTCTGTAGTTTAAAACACTCAGTCTATGGCAGTGTATTACATAACAGCCCAAGATGACTAAGATATGCTTGCAGGAAAATAATAGGAATGAAAATAAAGATAGTGTATAGTCCCATTGCAAAACAGTTGTGCCTACCTTAGGAAATTAGAAATGCAGTATCACATTTACTGCTCCTGATCCCTCGTGAGGAAGGTCCTATTTTCAGTGTCATCATAAAGAAAAGTGAAAAAAAAATAATGTATTGGGGAAGTAAAATTAAAAAAAAAAATAGTGGTTCAGAGAGATAAGGCAAGTTGCCCAGGAAGCATTGGACTCATGATTTAAACTAAGGCCCTCTGCCTGCAGGGTCAGAGCTGTTAAGTCCTAGATGGATCACCTCTTTAGACTTTTTATTGAGCTCAATTAATCCACTTCCTGATACAAAAGAAAAAAATAAAGATTCCAAAATTTACGTCACTCATTTGACAATATACCCCCAATTTTTTTGACTTTTATATATATATTATTATTTCCCCATTACACTTTTTTTCTACTGTACAGCATGGTAACCCAGTTACACATACATGTATACATTCTTTTTCCTCACATCATCATGCTCCATCAGTTTTCTTTTCAAAAGAAGGCAGTTGCCCTTTTGCTCATGAATAAACCTCTGCTTAGTTTTCGACAGTTCTGTGTATTTTGTGGCCCAGTTATCTCGCTCTCCAGAATTGCTGGCATTTGGGGTTAAACATGAAAATAACAATAAAAATGAGTTCCCGTTGTGGCTCAGTGGGTTAAGAACCAATACAGTGCCTGTAAGGATGTGGGTTCGATCTCTGGCCTTATTCACTGGGTTAAGGATCCAGCATTTCTGAAAGCTGCAGGTGTAGGTTGCAGATGTGGCTCAGATCCAGTGTTGCCATGGCTGTGGTGTAGGCAGCTGCAACTCCAGTTTGATCCCTGACTTGGGAACATCCACATGCCACAGGTGCTGCCATAAAAAGAAAAAAGAAAAAGAAAAAAAAAAAAAACAGGAAAAGAACAATAAAAGTCTATCACTTGACTTCGTACCTAGGCTAACTCCTTGTTAGGACTCTAACCTCCAACCTTCTCATCCCCCTCCTCTAGGACTTCCTTCTATTAGTTACACTCCTGGTCCAGCCTCTTAAATCTTTCAGTTCTCCCTAGGGGGAGTTTCCCCTGTGACTCCCTTCAGGATCTTTGTCCATTAAACTTAAACATAAAACCTACCATTGCTCCAGCTAGCATCCTCTTCCTCATGACTTCATTGACACACTTACTGAAAGTGTTCTACACTCAGTTTCCACACGACCTTACCACATACTCATTTGTTTATTTTGAATATTTTGTACCTGCATGTGCCAGACCCTGGGGGTACGACTGTAAGCAAAGCCCAAGCTCTGGTCCTTCTCCGCTCTCACAGCACTCACCATCTCCTTGCAGGTCTCGACTTCTGTCCCATTATCATACTGAAATCCCCATACTGACAGTCTCCAGCCTCCTCCTAATTCTTCATTCCTCTCCTCCACTGCCCTTCTAAGCAAATGAAGAAGTCCCTTTTCTCTATGCCTCAGGGATCTCACACCTTCCTGTGACAACTCAACCCTACCCCCCAAATCCCTCCTCTAGTCTTTCTCTCTCAATAAAGAGCTTCTCATCCACCCAGTTATTCAAGCCAGAAACCCAGGAATTCTTGATTGCTCCCTTCCCTCCTCACCCATCCATTAGCAGGTCCTGTTTCCAAAACTTATACCCCTCACCTATTCACTTCTCACTTAATAATGTATCTGCTTTCTACTTGCTTCCTTGCTTCTACAGCAAAATGACCCTACAGCCCCTGGGCCTGCCACCTGGCTAAGCTCACCTCCTGACTCCCCCTTGCTCACTACCCCCAGGCCTGGGACACTCTGACAGGTCCTTGCAGGGCTGGTCTTCCCCTCATTCAGTCTCAGCTCAGACTCTGGGCAGTAATAAATATCACTTATATGTGTAATCTTGAAAACGGATAAAAATGAACTTATTTACAAAATAGAAATAGACTCACAAAGAAAACAAATTTATGATTACCAAAGGGAAGAGTGGGAGAGGGATAAATTAGGAGTTTGGGATTAATATATACACACTACAATATATAAAACAGATAGCCAGCAAGGACCTACTCCATAACACAGTGAACTCTACTCAATATCTTGTAATAACCTATAATGGAAGAGAATATAAGAAGAATATATAATTTAAACTATATATACGTATATATAACTGAATCACTTCACTCCTGAAAATAACACAACATTGTAAATCAACTGTATTTCAATAAAAATGTTTTCAAGCTCAAAGAAACATGAATTCCTTTCTAACAAAAGCAGCAGGGAGAGACAGCAGGGAAAGGCAGCTTTCTCCGCCTCCAGAGAACAAAGAACACCTGCGCTCTGATGCTCACAGTTCTTCTACCAGGGAAGCAGCAAAAGGTTTGCTCCTCCTAACTGAGGCTTCACAAACCCACACCTCCCCCTCCCCTTGTTTCTAAAAGATAGCAGACAGCTGGGCTTCTACATGCGTCTTTCTCCCCCCTTCCACTATTTCCTTTTTTTCTCTAATATAGGGTAAGAAGGAAGGGAGGGAGGAAGCAAGGGGGGAGGGGAGAAGGAGGGTCATAAAGAACTGACTCAGCACTTCGTTCCTTGGATCACCATGGGCTGCACTGAGTACCACTGAGCATTGAAACTCCCAGAGATGAGGAACCCAGCCCAATATCCATCGTGGACCACACGGCTTGCAGCTACACCTGGGAATCCACTGCTCTGGGCTTCTGATCGCAGTGGTGAGGCAGCCACCCCAAACTCCCCTGTGAGGAAACCACAAATGCTTCTGGTTTTCTGGAGAGGGTGTGCTGGCTTCAAGGAAGGACTGGGGGCTTGCCTGCTGCTGCTGTGGGCTGTGCTGATGGATGACCCCAGTGCCCCTAACTGCTCTTGAAAATGAAGGAAAACAAAGTCAAACAGAACAAGACTTCCTGCAAGAAACGGCAGTCCTCTGTGCCACCCCCCACCTCCAGCCTTAAGTCTTGCTTCCTAGGAGCAAACGTTTTCACATGTTTCTTTTATTTCTTTCTCCAGGTTTTAAAATAACACAGATATACTACCAGTATCAGATTTTTCAACTTAACAACCTTGACTTTTTTCTATAGAAACTAGGATTTGGCAATTTTACATCATCATGACAAGCCCCGTACACATGCATACATGTGTATATACACACAAACACATTTCCCTTCCCCTGCATCCCACAAAGAGTAATCTCTTATGATATTCAGTTAAATTAATTTTACCTGATAACGATTAACGATTGTTAATCGATTGTTTGTCTCTGATCCTCCATTTATTACAATTATGCTTTCTTTCTTGAACCACACTGGGATATAATTTTGTGCCTATCTGACTCAAAAATTAAAAATCTACCATAGGAGTTCCCGTCGTGGCTCAGTGGTTAACAAATCCGACTAGGAACCATGAGGTTGCAGGTTCAATCCCTGGCCTCGCTCAGTGGGTTGAGGAACCTGCATTGCTGTGGCTGTGGCGTAGGCCGTGGCTACAGCTCCAATTGAACCCCTAGCCTGAGAACCTCCATATGATGTGGGTGGGGCCCTAGAAAAGACAAAAACAAAAAACAAAACCCTACTATCACAAAGTATTGGTGGGAATGTAGCAAAGAGAATTCTCACATGGTGTTGCTGGTGAGGAGGAATGGCTACATTCAGACTGTGTGACTAGAGAGGTTACTTTCTTGCCTCTGTTTCCTCTTCTGTCAAAGAAGATAATAGGCTGATTGCGAGCATTCAGTGGCACAGTGCCTGGTACATGGCCAGGACTCAAGGAATACTAACTTCTGCTGGCCAGGTCTCCTGTTACACACTCTTATTCTGCAATGAACACAACTGCAATCAAGTGTTCATAAAGTTAACTTATATGATGTCTGTCTCCCCACCACATCAAAATCTCTTCAGGGACAAGAAACAGGGACCGAAACTGTTTCGGTCTCAGTTTTATCCTTAATGGTAGCAGAGTTCTGCACACAAAATAAATATATTGAATGAGTGGATGAAAGAAGGAATAATGAGTGTATACAGCCTCCACTAATGCAGAGATGCTGAATGTGAGAGCTAAAATTTTATTTTTATTTATTTATTATTTATTTATTTATTTTGTCTTTTTGCTATTTCTTGGGCTGCTCCTGTGGCATATGGAGGTTCCCAGGCTAGGGGTCTAATTGGAGCTGTAGCCACCGGCCTACGCCAGAGCCACAGCAATGCGGGATCTGAGCCGCGTCTGCAACCTACACCACAGCTCAGGGCAACGCCAGATCCTTAACCCACTGAGCAAGGGCAGGGACCGAACCCGCAACCTCATGGTTCCTAGTCAGATTCGTTAACCACTGCGCCATGACGGGAACTCCTAAAATTTTATTTTAAAGTACAGAATTGAAAACCTTCAGCTATGACGCTACTAAGCTACATATCAGCTGTGTAATTTCTCTGATGGTCTTGGTAGTTTGTTATGATGAAGGTCAAGGATAGTTCTCAGAGCAGAAGGAAGAAGTATTCCCTTTGAAAGAAGAAGTCTGGCTCTATGGATATGGGGTGGAAAAGAGCAATAAGTGTGGGTAGCCGTTGGCTGGAGAGTCAAAAACCACAGGAGACACTAATTCACAGATAAAATTAAAACAGCTCTAGACTGGATCAGATGAGAGTGCATTCTGTTGTCATATCCATTTTCTGTCTGAAGCAAAGCAGAAGTTAGGAGGCAGTTTTTGAGTGCATCTGAGAAGAAATGGAAAAGCAAAGGAGATCAGTTGCTTGGACTCTGATAAGGAAGTGTGACCTACCAATTTCTACATGACATAACATTAAATCATTCCATTGGTTAACAGGAAAGAAAGGAAGGAAAACCTAAACGTGAGCCCAGGGAAGGTCCTTGGGCTCATGGCATTTGGGTACTAGGGCATTTGGCATAAAATCCATGCTCAAGATGAGCTTGGGTTAAAGTCATAATGGGCTCTTTGCTTTTGACAATCAGCTGGGATTTACATAGAGCCAACAGAGCAGCAGGTTCTATTAAATGATCTCCAATTATCAGCTTCACAGACAGGAAGGTGATTAAAATTTAATGGCATATCCCAACTTGTTCTCATTCAATAGAGTTGCTGTCATCTTCCTGTCAGGAGAATAAAGAAGTGGGAAATATTGAAAAGGAAAAAAAAAAAAAGAGGAGGGTTTTTAAGGTAAAATTCTCCATCTGACAAGGTAGAATAAATCAGTGAGGAAAAGGAAAAGATCAAAAGTGATTTTGCTTTCTAATTACTGACTTAGAGTCTGCATGTCAAATGTGTGCTATTTATGGATTTAATAAGGAAAGAAATTCTCAGTATGTGCTTCAATTCCTAATATGCTTAGTCAAGACATTTTTATCAATGCCCCACATATTAAAATGCCTATGCTTTACACTTTGTTTTTTGTCCAGTTAAATGAGGTACTGAATAAAGTTGTGCTTTAGTTTGAATATGATGTGTGACAATAAAGTAACAGTGTGCCTATGTGGTTCAACTTCACCCTCTGCAGAATCGCAATAGGAAACACTCAAAACCCTTCAGCGCATTTTTTTTCCCCCAAAGCATCACAGGAGGAAGGAAACAGGTCCCAGGGTCAGTAGCACCCTTATTGGACAACACCCATTTGGATGAATGAGTCACAGCTGAAGTACCTGCCTGGAGCCTCCACACTGGGAAGGCATAGGAGGCTCTAAAAAAAGACCTAAAGACAATATACGTCAGACTATGGAGAAAGGTAGGGATATGAACATATGGCATAAAGAGCTGGAAACAAAGAATGTGTGTGTCGCAACTTCCATTGGTGATCTTAAACTATAAATTACATTAATGTGGAGTTCCCGCTGTGGCGCAGTGGTTAACGAATCCGACTAGGAACCATGAGGTTGCGGGTTCGGTCCCTGCCCTTGCTCAGTGGGTTAACGATCCGGCGTTGTCATGAGCTGTGATGTAGGTCCCAGATGCAGCTCAGATCCGTTGTTGCTGTGGCTCTGGCATAGGCCGGTGGCTACAGCTCCAATTAGACCCCTAGCCTGGGAACCTCCATATGCCGCGGGAGTGGCCCAAGAAATAGCAAAAAGACAAAAATAAATAAATAAATAAATAAATAAATTACATCAATGTAACTATGACATGTGATAAACATGGTAGATTCCTCTGTGTGATCAATTGCCTAAAAGCAATTTGTACTGAAGCAAGTTATGCAGGCTACAAGATGGATCTTTGAAATTCTTGATTATACCTATTCTTCATGCCAAGTTGTCACAGAGACAGATCTCAGAGCAGCATTTTCCTTCTGGGAGTGGGCACAGCCATTCTGGGTGGTCCTGAGGCAGCCATTCTTGCCCACCCCCAGACTGGTGCTCCAGTCAACAGGGGTACCTCTGTTTTTCTTTTTCCACCCTCCATCTCTCTCTTCCTCTCTGTTTGTATCTAGTGTCAGGCAGCTATTAGTGACACCACAGGTACAGTCTAGGTTCATTAACCATACTTAGGAGCTATCAGTTTGGGAAAAGCCATTGTGCCCCCAGAAAGCTCAGAAGGAGGATACAGAGCTAATCAGTACAAGTGCTGGTTATAAGTTACCATGGCAATCACTGTGACACACACTCCTACCCACCTTCCAAAGAAACCTTGTTGTCCCAGCTCCTGAGACTGCTGACAAACTCTTTAGAGATGGCTTCAGTGGCAGGCAGGGCTGCCTCATTCCTTCTCAGAGTAGCTGACAAAAATGACTGATCAATGAAGAAATGTGTTGATCTTAAGGGCACATTTTTAATAAGCATCTGCAGGTAAAACTTCATTTTAGAACCTTCCCTCTGGGATCCAGAATATACCTCTTAGTACTATGAATGATCCAGGAAAATAAACTAGGTACTAAAATGGGTTTGGTCTTCCCAGCTAGCAATAAGGACCCTCTTTTCTATGGCAGGTGAAGCCCAGATAACACCAAACACAGGGCAGCACTTCAATTTTTAAAACTTTCAACAGTGTCAGCTATGATGGTATAATAGTTCAGAAGAAATCACAAAAGACTCCTTAGCAGCCTACAAAGAGACTCTCTGCCTCCTCTCAACACACACACCATGGAGAGGGAGGGAAAGCTGAGCACCGAACCAGGGCTCCATTTCAGAGCTCTGAAGAAAGTTAACCTCTCATCTAAGCCCGGTCTGCTATGCCAAGGTCAGGTCCCTGGTTGGGAAGGAATAGAACTTTGAATGGATGAAATATATGGGTTGATGCCCACAAAAATCTTTCATTGACAGACCAGAGTCTCCAGAACCCATAGAAAATGACAAAAGTGGCCCATTACTCTCTACCAACAACTGACATTCCTATCCTTCCTTGAAGATGATACAGAATCCTCTTGCCTCTTGAAGATAATATGTATCCCTGTTAAACAAGGAACCGCACCCAAAGCTGCTACAAGAGCTGACCAGAGTAAACAAGCATGAGTACACATAGAAGTATTCTGAGGGCACTTGGGCAAGAGGGCCAGGACATAAATTTGGATAAAAAGGAGATTAACATTTTGGGTCCATTCTTCTAGGAAATAATATATATTCCCTTTGCAAAGACTCTAGGAGATGGTATGAGCTTGCTACTAGCAAGGCACCAATAAGTATGGAAAAAGCCAAGGAATTCCCTTGTGGTGCAGCAGGTTGAGGATCAGGTGTTGTCATGGCAGTGGCTTGGGTGCTGCTCTGGCACAGGCTTGATCCCTGGCCTTGGAATGCCCATATGCCATGGGTGCAAAAACAAACAAACAAAAAAGAAAGGAACAAAAACCAAAAAAAAAAAAAAATCATGCCCAATGCTAAATTAGGTAGAAATATCAGACTCGAATAACAGATAGTAGTGGAAAAATATCTTAAAAGGTTCAGAGAAGGGGTTCACTATAGTGGATATTTTATGTGAAGCCTAAAAACCCACCAAATAATTATGTCCCCTAGGAAGACCTGGAGGATACACCATTCTTTCCACAAGAAACAAACTAGTAAGAGAGTCGTCAATGTCTCATCTCTGTGGCCCAGGACTGACAGGAGGAGAGCCACTACACAGGGAGGCTTGATGATTGCAACATAGCAGATAGGATCTCAAGGCAGTAGATACCACTAAGCAGAGCATAACTTTCAAAAGTGAGGTGAGAGCAATTATCATGATGGGCAGCAAGGCTGGACCTGAGCCATAGAGAGTTACTGGGATGGTTAATAGATGAGCGGTCAACAAGGATACTACTCAGGTTGTACCATCAAAGTAAATCAAGTATCATCAGGATTCTGAAGGGAATTCTCCGATAAAAGTCAGAATCCCTTGCAGAGTTTTCCTTAAAAAATTTCTCATATATGGAACCCATTAACTAAAGAAGAGAGCAAGTCTGCAGAAGGAGGGAACTCTCCAACTCCCTCTAACACTCCAGTCAAGTGAACATAAAAATGATTGCCCTGGTCCTCCCCACAAAGGAACCTATGGCCATTTACTTGGCTATGTGTGCTGAGAAAAGATCCAAACACTTTTGAGGACAGTTGGACCCAACGTTGAATTGACACTGATATCTAGGGTCCTGAAGCATCATTATCATCTATCTCTTAGACTGAGGGAATATGACAGCCAGGTAATAAATTAATTCCACAGACCTACCTTGTGGTCATTCCCCAAATCCTTGAATATATAACTAGAATAGACATACTTGGGAGGTGCCCTAATACCCACATTAGGTCCTTGGCCAATATAGAAAGCACTATCACAATGGGGAGTGCAAAATGGAAGCTCTTGAAACTGGCCCCAACCACATAGACAATAGCTTTACTACAGCCCTATTGAGGAATATCCTTGAAAAATAGGGGAGAAAATCCTCCCAATGGGCAGAGCTTTGAGTAGGGCATCTGGTCATCTACTTTGTGTTGAAGAGAGCTAGCCCAAGATTATTTAGAATATATGCGGAAGTATGGATAGTAGAAAATGGCTTGGCTTGGGCCATTTTCAGGAGGCTGGAAGGAGAAAAATTTGAAAATCAGGGACAAGGATGCCTTGGGCAGGGCTGTGTGGATGGACATACAAAAGTATTAAATATGATCATCATTTGCATAGCAATGTCAATCAGAGAGCAGCGAACAACCACGCACAAAAAAAAAAAAATTTTTTTTAAAGATAGCTCTATAATCAATTGACATCAGTGAACCTCTGTAATCAGCTGCCCCAGTGCTAACATGATGGGCATAGACAGGAAGTAGCCTTGGCAGCTGGGGTAGAGGCTATGTTGGGATCAATAGCACAGGCCCAATAGCCAAAGCAAGGCCAGTCTAGCTAGTGCCACTAGCAAGTACAAAAATGCAACAGAGAGCAATATTGAGCAGCAAGTTGACAACAATGGACCCCTTCTATCCCAGATAGGTAAGAAAACTCATTCCTAGCTTTTCTGCCCACAGAGCCTCTGCCAGCATCATTAACAGCTTATAGAGTATCTGATTTACTTGTACAGGCTCCTACATATCATCGTGTCAGATCAGGGGACGCACTTTATAATAAAGGGACATGAAAGTGGACCCATGCCCATGGTCATATCACACAGCACAGAAACAGAAGTTGCCAGCTTGATATAGCATTGGAATGGTTAATTAAAAGCATAGCTGAAGCAATACTTAGGGAGGCAATATTTTTCCAAGAATGGGTTACCATCCTCCAGGTTGCAGTACACGTATTGAATCAAAGACCTGTGTGCAGTGTTGCATCTCTGAAAGGAAGAACACAAGTCCAGGCAAAAAGAACTGGAATCTGGAATGATCCACTTCCATGACTCCTAATGACCCATTTGAGAATCTGTGCTTCTGTCCCCCAACTATAGGTTCTTAAACAGAGTTCCCTTTTGCCAAGTGATACACAAAGAATCCCACTGAATTATAAGCTATGACTACTGCCTGGGCACTTCAGGCTCCTTGTGCCAAGGGACTTGTGGACAAAAAGAAGACTCACCATTCTCAGCAGGAATAATTACTCCTGGTCATCAAGAAGAGATAGGGTTGTTGTTTGCACAAAGAAGAACACTCTTAGTGTCCAGGCAATCTACAAGAATGCCTTTTGGAACTCCCTTACACAATTTTTATTATATTTGGGCAAGTGCCACAACCCAGAGTTTAGAAGAGCATAGTGATTAGGGCTCAGACTTCTGGGTGATAAGGGTGTGGGTCCTGCTACCAGGTAAATCACTAAGATAGGAAGAGGTGCTATCTGAATGTAGGAGAAATCTAGAATGGGGACTGAGGAAGGGACATGAGTAGCAATTGTGGCCCTGAGGCCATTTCCAGCAGTGAGGCTATAGTTTCATCTCGCTCATCTTTCTCTTCAAAATTTCTCCCAGGAAGAGGTCCCCTGAAATCCTGGAAGAGCTGGTCCAAGAATGAATAGGCAAAACTGGATTCAAGTAAAATGAGGAATGGACCACCCAAATCTCCCTTCAGTGAAGAACACACTCGATGCTGAGAATGCTGCCAGAAGGAGAGTTGTTTGCTGTCACACTATTTAGGGATGGTCTTAGAGACAAAGCACTGCCTCACCCAAGTCGTTTCCCTTCCCAGAGTGGCCCACACTCAGTAACTGATTGATGCAGGGGTATAAAAGCCTGACCATCTCGGCATTCCTGTTGTGGCACAGTGGAAACAAATCCAACTAGTATCCATGAGGATGCGGGTTCAATCCCTGAACTCACTCAGTGGGTCAAGGATCCGGTGTTGCCATGAGCTATGGTGTAGGTTCCAGACATGGCTTGGATCTGGCATTGCTATAGATGTGGTGTAGGCTGGCAGATATAGCTCTGATTCAACCCCTAGCCTGTGAACTTCCATATGCTGTGGGTGTGGCCTTAAAAAGCAAAATAAATAAATAAATAAATAAATAAATAAATTTAAAAAGCCTGACCATCTCAACCCAGCTCAGGACAGCTCTGAAGGGTCATACTAGATAGAGAGCTCTCACCTAGGCTGCCATTGGGCCTGCATCATCTCACTGTTTCCCTCTCTGCCCAATCCTGCTTCCTCCCCCTCCCTTCCACAGGTATTAATCCCAGCAACACTCCTTAAACATCCAACACAGTAAATTTTATTCCAGAGTCTGTATCCCGGAAATTAGCTTCCAGCAGGCCTCAAAACTCAGTGTCTTCAACTCTAAAATGGGGAAAACGCCCACCTTGTTCATTTCACCGGGTTAAAAGCCAAATGACATAATCTATATGTAAGCCCTTTTAAAACCATAAACAATTAGAATGCTATGATTATAGCATATTGTTATTATGTAAATGATAATGTCCCCAATTCTTCCATCCCCTGTATTTTTTTAGTATGATCCTCTTTTTTGATAAAAGCTAAAATTGGAAAGCTATTATGTGGTTCTAGAGCAGATTTGCTACAATGAAAAGGCAAAAATGGTTTTCAGTATAACACGATTCTTATTTCTCCTTCACAAATTAAAAAACTACCTTGTACTAACATTTCTTGTTAGTTATGGGTTTATATCATGTTGCTTAGAACATGCTCCATTTTTTCATCTCCACTCTCCATTGTGATGGAGAAGAAAAAAATCTTTTTATCTACCTTCACAGATTTTAAAAATAAACAAAACGAAGTATTAACCAAGACAGAACTTTGGCCTCACTTGGGTTGTTTTTTGCCATCAGTCCTAGCTCAGTGAAGCAGGAATGATCACCACCTGTTCTCTCCCTGGGGGTGAGCAGACAGTCCAGCTTTGCTCTATTAATTAACTCATTGCCAGGAAATAGGATATCAAATAGGCTTGCATCTTTCATTGTGGGCTGGTCATCTAAAAGGTAGCCTACTGATTTGCACATGGGTCCAGCTGCCTAAATCTATTGTGGTTGGCCCTGGAGAGACGATGAGACAAGAACTTTTTGGATGAACTAGCTATTCTCAAAATACTCAGTGCCTGATGGATCACCCATGAAGATGACACCACACAACCCTTCACATTTAATTTAGCTGCCATTTGGTTAAATTTGCCAGACCCTGAGGTCACAGACATTTTCTCTGAACTTAAGAATTTAAGAATTTAGACACAAACACCCTTCTGCCAGGCCACTTGACACTGAAACTCCCCAGAGCACTTTCTCATTTCTACTTTCCCATCTCCTGCATCGCAGACAAGCCAAATCCATCTGTGATGACAAACTCTAGTCATCACCCTCTCTCATCTGCACATTATAGAATAGCAGCCCACTGTGGAGAATGGCTTCCAATGGGAAGATGTTACTTGGAGAATTTGCTGGTACCCAGCACAGAGCCTGAATCATGGTGAGGATGCACATAAGAAATTTCCACTGATTGTAAATAGTCAAACCTCCATCCCCTACCAATTAGACCCTCTCTAAAATCCTGGAAACTTAGTGACTACTTACTACATTAAGCACTGAGAGCAAGCTTGGTAGATACTTTTTAACTCATCTTGAAAAGAACTAGAATTAGATATAAAGAATTTTTGTAGACAAATATTTTAGATCACAAGTTTTTTAAACTGTATTCTATAGAAACTTTAGATTCTCAAATGTGCTACAGATATTCTACACATTTTTTCCAGTTGTATTTAGATAGAAGTGACACTTAGCTCTGTATAAGTTGAAGGTGTACAGCATAAGAATTTGAATTACATAGATTGTGAAATGATTATCACAAGTTTAGGGAATATCCATCATCTCATATAAACATAAAATTAAAGAAATAGAAAACATGTTTTTTTCCTGATGATGAAAACTCTTAGGATTTATTCTCTTAATAACTTTGATATATAGCATGCAATAGTGTTAATGATATTTATCACATTGTACATTACATTCCTCATACTTATATAGCTTATAACTGGGAGTTTGTGCCTATTGACTGCCTTCATACATTTCTCTCTGCCAAAGCCTGGACTTGGGTAACCACAAACCTGACCTCTTTTTCTAAGAGTTTGTTCATTTGATCAATTGATTTTGAAACACAGTTGACCTACAATTTGTGTTAGCTCCTGGTACACAACATTCTATATTTCACACATTTCAAAATGATCACCATGATAAGTCCAGTTGTGATATGTCACCATATAAAGATATATAGTAATTGACAATATTCCCCACACTGTACGTTTCATAGCTGTGACTGGAAGATTGTACTTCTTAATCTGCCTTATCTATTTCTTTCCTCACCTCACACCCTCCCCTCTAGAAACCACCCATCCATTTTTGCTTCTATGACTGTTCTCTTTTATTTGTTCATTTGTATTGATTTTTTGATTCTACATTATTAGGGAAATAATATCATATTTGTCTTTGACTTATTTAACTTAGCATAATACCCACTAGATTCATCCATCTTGTTACAAATGGCAAGATTTCATTATTTTTATTGGCTGAGTAATAATCCATTTTATATACATCTTCTTTATCTATTCATCTGTTGATGGGCACTTAAGTTACTTCCCATTTTGGCTATTGTAAATAATGTTGCAATGAACATTGTGGTTCATATACCTTTTTGAATTAGTGTTTGCATTATCTCTGTATAAATACATAGGAGTGAAATTGTTAGATCATATGGTATTCTGTTTTTAAGTTTTGAGGAATTTCCACATTGTTTCCATAGTGCCTGAACCAATTTACACTACGCCCTGCAATGCATAAAGTCTCCCTGTTCTACACTTCCTCACCAACACTTGTAATTTGTTGTCTTTTTGAAAATAACCATTACAATAGTGTGAGATGATAATTCATTAAGGTTTTGATTTGCATTTCCCTGAAGATTATTGATGTTCAGCATATTTTCATGCATCTATTGGCCATCTATGTGTCTTTGGAAAAATGTCTTTTAGATCCTCTGCCCATTTTTTAATCGGATCTGTTTGGGGGTTTTTGATGTTGAGTTGTATGAATTTGATGACACAGACGGTTTGCAAATATCTTCTCCCTTCAGTAGGCAGTCTTTTTGTTTTGTTGGTAGTTCCCTTCACTGTGCAAAAGCATTTTAGTTTTATGTAGTCTTATTTGTTTATTTTTGCTTTTGCTTCCCTTACTTGAAGAGATATCTACCCCTCCCAAATATTGCTAAGATCAATGTCAAAGAGTGTACTGCCAGAGTTCCCATTGTGATTCAGCAGGTTAAGAATCCCACTATGATTCCTGAGGACAAGAGTTTGATCCCTGGCCTCACTCAGTGGGTTAAGGATCCAGTGTTGCTGCAAGCTGCAGTGTAGGTCACAGATGCAGCTGAGATCTGGTGTTGCTGTGGCTGTGATGTAAGCCAATAGCATCTCTAATTTGATCCCTAGCCCAAGAACTTCCACATGCCATGGGTACAGCCCTAAAAAGAATTTTTAAAATAAAAAAAAAATAGAAAAGTGCTTTGCCTATATTTTATTCTAGGAGCTTTATGGTTTCAAGGCTTAATGTTTAAGTCTTTGATTCATTTTGAGTTTATTTTTGTGCATGGTGTGAGAGAGTAGTCCAGGTTGATTCTTTTGCATATAGCTGTACAGTTTTCCTAACACCATTATTGAAGAGGCTGTCTTTTTCCCATTGTATATTCTTGCTTCCTTTGTCAAAGACTAATTGACCATACAAGTACAGATTCATTTCTGGGATCTCTATTCTGTTCCATTGATCTATGTGCCTGTTTTTATGCGAGTACCATACTGTTTATTACAATAGCTTTGTGGTATAATTTGAAATCAGGCAGCACGATCCCTTCAGTTTTGTTCTTTTTTCTCAAGACTGTTTTAATTATTCAGGCTACTCTACAGAAATTTTAGAATTATTTATTCTAATTCTGTAAAAATGCTATTTTGATAAGGATTGCATTGAATCTGTGGATTGCCCTGTGTAGTATGGTCAATAGTAATTGTTCCAATCGATAAGGACTATATCTTTTTCCATTTGTTTGTGTCATCTTTTAATTTCTCTCATTAGTCTCTTATAGTTTTCTGAGTACAGATCTTTTACCTCCTAAGTTAGATTAGTATCTCCTAAGTACCTTAATTTCTTTTGAAGTGATTATAAATGGGATTATTTTCTTGATTTAACTTTCTGATTGTTCATTGTTAATGTATAAAATTGCAACTGATTTCTGTGTATTAATTTTATATCCTTCAAATTTACTAAATTGATGGGTTCTAGCCATTTCTGGTGATGTCATTAAGGATTTTCTTTGTCATCAGCAAACAGTGAAAGTTTTACTTCTTCCTTTCCAATTCGAATTCCATTTATTTCTTTTTCTTGTCTAAGTATTGTAGTAGGGATTTCCAATATTATGTTGAATTAAACTGCTGAGAGTTAACATCCTTATCCTGTCCTGATCTTAGAGGAAATGCTTTCAGCTTTTTTCTGTGGGCTCGCCATACACGGCATTTGTTATTGAGGTGTGTTACCTCTATACCCACTTGGTTGAGACGTTTTATCATAAAGAGATGTTGACTTTTGTCAAAAGTTTTTTCTGCATCTAATGAGATGATCATATGATTTTTCTTCTTTAGTTAGTTAATGTGGTATATCACATTGACTGATGTGGATATTGAAACATCCTTGCATCCTTGGGATAAGTCTCACTTGATTTTAGTGTATGATCTTTTTAATGTATTGTTGAATTCAGTTTGCTAATATCTTGAGGATTTTTGCATCTATGTTCACAATAATATTCATCTATAATTTTCTTTTTTGTGTGATATTTTTATCTGATTTTAGTCTCAGGATGATGCTGGCCTCATAGAAAGAGTTTGGAATTATTACTTTCTCTGAAATTTTTTGGACAATTTTGAGAATATCAGCATTAACTCTTCCTTAAATGCCTGGAATTACTCATCAGCGAAGGCTTCGAGTCCTGAACTTTTGTTTGTTAAAAATTGTTTTATTATTGATTCAGTTTCATTACTGGTAATCATCTTTCATATTTCCTATTTCTACCTGATTCAATCTTAGAAGATTGTGCATTTCTAGGAATTTTTCCCTTCTAGGTTATCTATTTTATTGGCATAAAACAGTTTGTAATAATGTCTTTTGATCCTTTGTTTTTCTGTGGTGTTGTTTGTAATTTCCCCTTTTTCATTTTTTTAATTATTTGAATTCATTTTCTTTGTTCCTTGATGAGTATGGCCAAAGTTATATCAACTTTATTTTTTCAAAAAAATCAGCTTAGCTTCATTGATCTTTTCTATTTTTTCATTTTTTTAGTCTTTATTCCATTTATTTCTGTTTTGAACTTTATAATGTCTTTCCTTCTACTAGGATTGGGTTTTGTTTGGTCTTATTCTTCTAGTTCGTTAAGTGCAAGATTAGGGGGTTTTGGGGGGGGTTGTTTGTTTTATCTTTTTAGGGCTGCGCCTGCAGTAGTTCCCAGGCTCGGGGTCAAATTGCAGCTGCAGCTGCTGGCCTATACCACAGCCATAGAAACACAGGCTCTGAGCCACATCTGCAACCTACACCACAGCTTATGGCAATAACCCACTGAACAAGGCCAGAGATTGAACCAGCATCCTCCTGGTTACTAGTCAGGTTTGTTACTGCTGAGCCATGACAGATACTCCAAGATTAGTTTTCTTAAGATAAGAATTTTCTTATTAAGGTAGAATATGGAGTTCCCATTGTGGCTCAGCGGTGAATGAATCTGACTGGGAACCACGAGGTTGTGGGTTCGATCCCTGGCCTTGCTCAGTGAGTTGGAGATCTGGTGTTGCTGTGGGCTGTGGTGTAGGTCGCAGACACTGCTCAGATCCAGCATTGCTCTGGCTCTGGCATAGGCTGGAGGCTACAGCTCCAATTGAACCCCCAGCCTGGGAACCTCCATGGACCCTGGGAGCAGCCCTAGAAAAGGCAAAAAGACAAAAAAAAAAAAAAAAAAGGTAGAATACATCACTAGAAACTTCCCTCTTAGAACTATCTTTGCTTCATCCCAGAGATTTTAGATCATTGTGTTTTCATTTTCATTTATCTCTAAGTTTTCTTTATTTATTCTTTGCTTTCTTCAGTGATCCATTAGTTGTTTAGTAGAATGTTGACCAGCCAGCATGTATTTGTGCTTTTTTAGTTTTTTTTTTTTTCTTGTAGTTGATTTCTAGTCTCATAATGTTATGCTTGGAAAACATGCTTGATGTAATTTCAATTTTCTTAGATTTACTGAGACTTTGTGACCCAGTATGTGATCTCTCCTGGAGAATGTTCCATGTGCACTTGAAAACAATGTGTATTCTGCTTTTTTCAGAAGGAATGTTCTATATAGATCTGTTAAGTCCATCAGGTCTAATGTGTCATTTAAGGCCATTGTTTCCTTAGTGATTTTCTTATCTGGATGATCTGCTCATTGAAGTAAGTTGGGTGCTAATGTCCCCTACTAATATTGCATTACCATCAATTGTCCCTTTTGTCTCTAAATTTTCTTATGAATTTAGGTACTCTGATGTTGGATATATAAATATTTACAATTGGGTTCATGCATGTTTATAATTATTATATCTTCTTGTTGAATTTATCCCTTGAACAGTAGGTAATGTCCTCTGTGTCTCTCATTAAATTCTTTTTTTAAAATATATTTTTTCTAATACAAATATTACTATCTTGGCTTTTTTTCACTTCCGTTTGCATGAAATACTTTTCCATCCCCTCCTCTATATGTGTCTTTAGATCTGAAGTGAGCCTGTTGAACATTGCATATATATGGGTTTTGCTTTTGTATCCATTCAGCCCTATATGTCTTTGGATTGGAGAACTCAGTCCTTTTACATTTAAAGTAATTATTGAGAGAGAGATATTTTTTCCACTTTGTTAATTATTTTTTGGTTGTATTTGGATTTGTTTTTTATTCCTTGCTCCTTCTTTTGTTCTCTTCCCTTATGATTTAATGACTCTCTTTAGTATTATGTTTGGATTATTTCTTGTGTGTGTGATTATTTTATGTTATTGATCTGTTTAGTTCAAATGAATTTTAACAATCTTGCATTTTTTACTCCACTTATACCTTTACTATTTTTGACATCATATTTTAGATCTGTTTGTGTATCCCTTAATTGCTTACTGTGGATATAGATGATTTTACCACTTTTGTCTTTTAACCTTCCTACTAGCTTTATACATAGCTGATTTACTAGCTTCTCTGTATATTTACTTTTACCATCAAAATTATTCTGTTCATAGTTTTCATATTTCTAGCTGTGATCTTTTTGCATAGAGAAGTCCCTTTAATACTTCTTGTAAAATTGGTTTTGCAGTCCTGAACTCTCTTAGCTTTTCCTTGTCTGTAAAAGTTTTGAACTCTGCATGAAATCTGAATGAAAACCTTTAAAGGCGGAGTATTCTTGGTTATAGGTTTTTCTCTCTCATCACTTAAAATGTATGTGCCATTCTCTTTTGGCCTTCATAGTGTCTCCTGAAAAGTTGGCTGATAGATTTATGACATTTCCCTTTTACATATTTTGTTTCTTTTCTCTTGCTGCTTTTAATATTTCCTCTTTATTTTTAATTTTTGTCATGTTAATTACAATTCATCTTGGTGTGGTCTTCTGTGAGTTGATCCTATCTGTGTTTCCTGTACCTGGATGTCATTAGAGAAATTTTCAGCTATTATGTGTTCAAATATGTTCTTCCTCTTTCTCTCCTCCCCTTCTGATACCTGTATAATGTGAACATAAGTATGCTTGATATTGTCCCAGATTTCTCTGAAATTGTTCTCATTTTTTTTTCTTTTCCTTTTTCTTTTTTGTTGTTTTGTTCAGCTTCTGTGATTTTCTTTGTTTTGAATTCTAGCATTCTGAGCCATTCCTCTGTATCATCTAATATACCATTGATTCCTTCTAATGTAGTTTTCATTGTAGTTATTGTATTCTTCATCTTTTTTTTGGTTCTTTATACTTTTTACTCTTTATTAAAAATGCCCAGCTTCTCACACTGTTCATCTTCTCTTCTCCCAAGTCTTTTTTTTTTTTTTTAATCATCTTTCAGTTCATTACCTTGAACTCTTTATTTGATAGTTTTCCTAACTCCACTTCACTTATTTCTTCTTCTGGAGTTTTATCTTGTTCCTTCATTTGGAGCATGTGCCTCTGTCCCCTCATTTTCCCTAATCTGCTGTTTTTATTTCTATGTATTTGGTAGACATATTACTTTTCCAAAACTTAAAGAAGTAACCTTTTGTAGGAGACGTCCTACACATCTGAGCAGTGCACCAGAGCCATATGTTCTAGTGTGCTCTCTCTGTGGACTGCATGGGCCCTTCTGTTGTGGAAGATCTTGTGGGCATGGCTGACTCCTACTCTGATTGATTGCAAGGCCCTGCATTGTGCAGAGGATGCCTGCTGCTTGTGGGTGAGTCCAGGTCATGAGTCTCCATGCTGGAGAGACCTAAGTGTTCCTGGGGCTGGTATGGGCTCACTGATGTGTGGAGCTGGGTCTTGGGGTGATTGGTTGTGGGGCTGGCAGACCTGGCTTGAGTGTTGATCTGTTGATGAGAAGGGCCAGTTCCTGATCCAGATGGCTGCAGGGTCTGGAATTTTGCAAAACTGGTTTCATCCCACTGCTGAGTGTGGCTGGATCCCAGGCAGCTGGCTGAGGGATCCAAAGTATCTCAGAGCTGGTGTCAGCTTGCTGGTAGGTAAGGCAAGGGCCCAGGGGGTCCTGGGACTGGTACCACTCCCTGGTGGGTAGTGCTGGTCCAAGGGCTAGTTCTGGCCTACTGAAGGGGAGAACTGTGTCCCAGGGTCCCTGTCTTTAGGGCCTTGGGGGTTCTGGGGCTAGTGCCAGCACACCGATGTGCAGGGCTGGGTCCTAGGCCCTCTGGTGGAGAGGGCTGGTCCTGGAATAGCTGTGGGCTCAGAGGTTTTTAAGGCAGCAGGACTGCTAATGCTTGGGGCCTTGTCCCCACCGTGCTAGTTCCTTTTCTTTTTTTCTTTTTGTCTTTTTAGGGCCACACCTGCAGCATATGGAGATTCCCAGGCTAGGGGTGAAATCAGAGCTGTAGCCGACGGCCTACGCCACAGCCACAGCAACATGGGATCTGAGCTGTGTGCAACCTACACCACAGCTCATGGCAACTCCAGATCCTTAACCCACTGAGAAAGGCCAGGGATCAAACCTGTGTCCTCATGGATGCTAGTCAGATTCACTTCTTCTGAGCCATGACAGGAACTCCTCCTGCTAGTTTCTTGGTCTGAGGCATCCCAGCACTGGTACCAAAAGGTTTGTGAGCAGGGCCAGGTCCAGATGCTAAAAAGCTAGAGGGAGTATTCCAAAATGGCACCTGCAAGCTCCAGTGTCCTCATGGTAACATGAGCTCCCCAAAATAGCTGCCGCCAGTGTCTTTGTCCCCATGGTGAACTCCATTGACCTCCTACATCACCAGAAGGCTTTCTAAGATTAGCAGGTGGGTCTATCTCAGGCTTCTTTCAAATTAAGGATTTTGCCTTGAATCCTAAAATATCTGAGATTTTGCATACACCCTATAATAGTGGAGTCTATTTCCCATAGCCTTCTTGCTCTCCTGAAAATAAGCCCCACTGGCCTTAAAAGCCAAATGTTCTGGGGACTTGTCTTCCAAGGGAAGAACCCCCCTGGCCTGGAGAGATTGATTTGGGACTCAAATCCCTTGCTACTTGGGGAGATCTTCTGTAATTGTGTTATCCTCCTGTTTGTGTGTTGCCTGCCTGGATATATGTGTCTTGACTATGCCCCTCTGTCCCTCTAACTATATAGTTGTGCTTCTTTCTTTATATCTTTAGTTGTAGCTCTTTTCTTCTTGTTTCCTATTCTTTCTCATCAATAGTTGCTCTGTAAATAGTCATAGATTTGCTGTGTCCATGAGAGAGGATGAGCTTAGTATCTTTCTGCTCTGCCATCTTTGCCGCTCCTATGATCAATTTAATATAATGAAAGTAGTGCCAGCTTCCATGCTCATAACTGCCTATGTCTTGGCACACTAACTGCTAGAGCCCTGGATCCATGTAAGAAATATAACTGTGCCCTACTGCCTCTGTTGTTCCAATCCTCAGCTATTTAAAGTAACACAGATGAGAGTCCAAGCAACTTGAGACAGAGATGAATCCTCCCTCCTGTGCCCTGAGTTCCTTACCCACAGTATCGTATAAACAGAATAATAACAAAATGTTTTTAAGCCACTAAGCTTTGCAATGTAGCAGTAGAGATTTGAACAACAGGAATATGCCAGATATTACTGAATATGTTCACTGGGAGCAGAGTGCTGAAAACTATTATCAAAGTGTTTCTGGTGGAAGATACACAGTCCACTGACGCACAAATCTGAGAGGAATGAAGAAATCAGGAATGTGGGCAAGGGGAGTGTAATGTCACTATGATGATAAGACTCAGCTCTAACTCACAGGCTGAAAACAATGATTATGAACAGAGCAGCTGGAAGGCCCAGATCTGCTCCTTTAACACAAGGGCCCCTTGAGCACTTATCTTGGCATCACCTGCAAGGCCTCCTAAAGTTAAACAGAGAATGAGGTTCATCAGTGACTTGTTCCTAGAGAAAAACCAGGTGCCTGAACTTGGATGAACAGTCATCACTTCCCATGTGGATATGCAGGACATGGAGAACACCAGACATGCAA
Organism: Sus scrofa; assembly: GCF_054392235.1. Lineage (NCBI taxonomy): Eukaryota > Metazoa > Chordata > Mammalia > Artiodactyla > Suidae > Sus > Sus scrofa. The sequence continues at coordinate 50,334,832 of NC_139387.1, read as the reverse complement.
GTGCTCCTGGGGGTAGCAAGTTGCAAGGAGGCAATCACAAACTGGGCAAGCATGGCTCAGGCTCTAATGATGCCCTGAAGCCCTGCTTCTCATCCCATTGCCCACTTAGGCACCACAGGGAAGCCTCAACAGCAGCAGAACATGCCAGCCCAATGAACCCTACTGTAAACAATGTAACATCCCTTGCAGCAGAGACTTGGAGGATAAAATAGTGCCAGAGCCGCTAACACTGATGCCAGATTGAACACCAGTTACTGTGTGAGTGAACACACTCTGAAAAGAAGCTGTTCATTTGGCCTCTTCAGCCACACCTAACATCAGATACAAATACTAGCATTTATTGGACACTTAACTTGTGTCCCATGTTTTCCTGGGACTTCTAGGAAAATGGTATCAGACTTCTGAAAGTCAGCCACCATATGTCATATGAGGCACACTCTGTGATCCAATTAGTGAACTCCATCAGATTCAACAATTTAGTGTGTTATTCAATGAACACATATTTTTCAAGTCCCTCCTATTTGTCACGTACCATGCAAGGAGTTTAAGATCTGATGACACCTGGAAACTGCACACATCATAAAGGAAAATAAATGCCATGGGATGACACAGAACAAAGGGAATAATTTTGACTGGCGTATCCAAAAAGCCTTCATGAAAGGGCTGACTTGTGAACTGAGACTTCAAGGATAGATGAGGAGGATTTCAAAAAGCTGAATTCAAGGAAAAATGCATTCAAATCCAGAGGAAAAAAAAAAGTTGCATTCCAGGCAGAGTAAGCAAGAGGGCCAAAAGAACAAGGGTCTAAAACAACACACTGCTTCTCTAAAACAACACAGGAAGCATAAAGTGATAAGAGAAAGAAGTGAATGAAAGAGTGAGGGAAGACACCTAGAGGCAAATTTGGAAGGGAATCTGGGGACATACTATGAAAAGTCTTGAATGTCATGCTAAGACAGGTGGAAGTCATTGCATTATAAAGAAGTACTAGGTTGTGAGGGTGCTTGAAAGTACAAAAGACCAACCCAAGATAATCAAAAATGTATGCTAATGGGAAAATTATTATTTCTGCCCCCTACTGCAAGCTATCACAACCAGGGAGAACTTCACATGCCCTTCACACACACAATCAGCATCACCAGGACGGTGGGAACTAGGTCTGTCACAATCACGGCTGCATCACAGTTCCTTTCACTGCTGCTGAGTCATGTGCACCTGAAATTTACAAAGAGAAGCAATAAATGAATTTTTCCCTATCTGTCCAAGTTGAAAGTTATTCCTCTTGTATCACAACATAAGCTTGTTCCTGTAGCCATTTATATGGTTCTGTGCTTTTCTCTGAGATTTTTAAGGAATTTATGGTCAGGGACCAGGCTGTGTCTATTCACATACCTCTCACCTCCCCCACCCCCCCAACATCCAGCAGAGTGCCTTGAAAATTCATTTTTTGTTGATTGTACAAACAGCATGTTAGATAAAATAGTCTAATTACATCACCTTAACATTTCAATCTAGGTCAAAACACAGCTATTTACATCTGCTCTCCCACTTCTGTGAATATATCTAAAGCAAAAAAAAAAAAAAAATCACTTTGTCTAAAAAGTATCTGCAGGACTTCCCTTGTGAATCACAATGTAACAACACAGTTTTGCTTCTACAGTGGCTGTGGCTTGACCCCTGGCTCAGGAACTTCCACATGCCACAGGTGAGACCACTAAAAAAGAAACAAAAAAAGAAAAAGTATCTGACAAAAAAAGAAAAAGTTATCTGCCTTCATGTTCAATGCAGCATTATTTACAATAGCCAAAATATGGAAACAACTTAAGGGTCAATCAGTGGATGAATGGACAAAGAAAAAAATTGTATATATGTACATTCCATTACATATAAATATTGTTTAGCTATGAAAAAAAGATTTACCGATATTTGCTACAGCATGATTAGATCTTGAAGGCATTAAGCTATGTGAAATAAGTGAGGCAGAGAGACAAATACTATATGTTCTCACTAATTTCTGGAATCTAAAAAACTGAATTCATAGATACAGAGAACAAATTTGTGGTTGCGAGCAGAAGGGTGGGGGTGTACATCATGGTGACTATGGTTAACAATACTGCATTTTTTATTTGAAAGTTGAGAAGAGAGGAGATCTTAGAAGTTCTTATCACAAGAAAATAAAATGGGTTACTATGTGAGGTGATGGAAGTTAATTAAATTGATTGTGATAATTATTTTACAACATATACATATATCGAGTCATTATGTTGCACACCTTAAACTCAGTTATGTGTCAATTATATCTCAATAAAACTGAAATTAGATAGATTGAATGATAAATTTGCCATCATTCTGAGGGTGCTTGCTTTTTGTTCAACACTTAACAGTGAAAAGGCACTTCCTATTACTGCCTGTCTCCCTATGATCTTTTTATGTATGTACATATACACTTTTCCAGCCCATTGTCATCCACAAAATGCATCTTTTTTTTTTCCTATTTCATGCTTTTCTTCTTACAAACCTAAACTGGGATCTACTTAAATTAGTCTTCAGTTTTTCATTTCCTAGTGTAACTTGATTCCTCAGACAAATTTTCTCACCTCTTTCCTACACCTCTCCCATCTTCTTGTGAATGCAAATGGCCTTCTTTAACATACTTCCCTAAATAAATGTCCAAGTCTCCAATCGCTTTGCTCTTCCATCTTGTTTCCATATATTCCTTTTAATTAGCGCCAAAGAGTGTGGAAACCTTTTTTAAAAGGTCATTTTACTAATAGGATATTTGCCTTTCTTAGTCCCCAATTTAAATTCTATCAGCTTGAGATCATATTGCCCAAGATTTCTATAGTTTAAAGCACTCCCTCTCTACAAATTTTGAACCAGGAGAGTTACCTGCCCTACTCATTTGTTCTTCCATCTAATCATTGCCCCCACACTACTCTTAGCACAAATTTTTTAACTGGACTTAAAACAAATCACTGGCTAGAAGTATAATGCCACAGTCTTGTGAACTGGAGCTTAGCACTTGTCATCTGCCTCTACATGGATTGAATCATGGATTCAATTGGCTTGAGCCACAGCAGCTGCTGACTCTCAACACCCCCTGAGAGAGCTCAGGGTGGAGATCAGGAGTGAGTCACTCTGTGCTCTGGGAAAACTGGCAGAACAGGTCTTCAGTTAGTTAGATATTTTTAGGAGAAAATTTTATGAGCCCAATTCTTGCATCTCCTCATATTTAGAAAAGCACTAAAATCCTTCATTGTGAGATCTGCTCCTTGTGACTAGTAGCAACCTTCACGAGAAGAGCAGCAGCCTTCCGTAAAATGTGTGCTTGGTTGCCTGTACCCCCCCCCCCCGCCCGTTCACCATTTTCCCCACCTTTTTGGAGTTGTATTTCAGAACTACCTGAATTGCTGCCTCCCAGCCCTCAGTCCTCATTTTGTCCCAAATAAAACTTATGTCTCAACTTTTAGGTTGTGCATTTTTTTTTTATGTCAACAAGTCTATGGGCTATTTTAAAAAAAGGAAGACACTGCCTACAGAGAATGTCATAGAGACATTCTATAGAACTTAAGACAGTGGTCTTCAGTCTATTTGCCTCATATAGTTCCTAAAATAATTTTTAAACTACATATTAAATTTCACCTTTTTAAATTGAGGTCTAAATTTTTTCATGATTTTAATTAGTTAAGAAGATGTTATTTCCAGTTTACCCTGAGTGCAGGCCTTACGAACATGATATCACTGTTTTACATTGTACCCCATGGTATCTAAATGTAATAACAATTAAATCTGATGATCTTCCGTTTACATAAATGTGAATGAGTGCATTTTATATCCTTCTTTTTCTCCCAATACTCCTATTTCCATTGTATTTCCCTATCAGCACTTTATCTTCCTATAAACATATTTTTATGATGCTTGAAATTCTTTTGTTGATTTTCCTATTTCTCTGCATTAAAATATGCACATAAATTAAAATTTTCCTTTTGACCAGAAGGCTTTATAAGTGCTAAAAATTATTTTGGACTAAGTTGTTATTACAGTTATTGATGTACAATCAATATAACATAAACCTATGATAATATTTTATAAAGAAGTATAAATATAAAATATGTACCTCTCAGTAAGATGAATATGGCTATTCTGAGTGTTTTGGGGTTTGGTTTGTTCATTCATTAATTCTTATAGCTGTGATCACTATTACTAGTTGTTAGAAGGAGATAACATGCAGCATCAACTCTACTTCTGGTTTTGTCTTTATAAATCATTCACATGAACTAATGAAAGTGGAAGGTGAAGTTGTGTTACAGCAATGACAATTCTTTAACTCCTTTCATTTTATATGCCAAAAATTATGTAAAGATCTATGTTGAACATATGTTTGTCAAAGTATCAGCTGACAACTCAATAGATCCACATTCCATGTTGTTGAAAGCAAGTAATTAGAATTCTCCATATTTGCAAAATGACTTGCTAATCTTAGAGTCATTCACTTTCTCAGCTTCTGAAAAGTAGGCTTTTCTAAGACTTAACAATATAATACTGCTTATACCTGTAACTCTTTTACTTAAAAGCACCTTATTTAATGCAAATAATTCAGAAAGTGTCTGTATGTTTTAAATCCCACCTGATGGGCGATTTTAAAAAATCCAAGGCTGTTTGCTCTTCAAACATGTCCTTTGCTCAGAAGGCTCAGACTCTGCTGGAACACGAACTATTTTTGGAAAATTATGTCCCAAGCCTGCTTCGAATATAAGTTAACCAAAGTCTTGGAGCTGTGTATTGGTTTATTCAAATTATGAAAAATTCCCGCATACAACTTAGCAGACAAAGTCACTCTTTGTTATCAAATCAATTGGCCAAATAAGACTTCTTCTGGCTTACTTCAATTCTTAAAATTCAAATAAACACATTTTCAACAATCCCTATAATAATAAGCTCCCTTCTGAATTCCACTGATGCCAGTACTAACATAGGTCAAAACCTCGTGATTTCGATGCTGCAATTTACCTTTTGCAGAAATAGAAATATAGCAGTAGCGATGTAAATCTCTATCCTGAGTTGTTGGTGCCTTAATGAAAGGAGGGTTTTCTGACAGCAGAATTTCAAATCGTGTGCTCTTTCAGAGCCTCAGCAGTTTTACACTTGTGATACAATACCACTCAAGGATATATATTACATTCGTATTATATTTGTAAATTGGGAAAGGGCAATTGTGAAAGGGAGTAGAGAAAGGACAACTAGTTTAAAGCCATGATAACAGGTCGATGTTTGGGCAATTTTAGAAAAATGAATATTGAGATACTGAAAATATATTCTTTTACAACTGAGTCCCATGTTTATCCTTTGAAAAAGTCTTTGTGTGCCCTCAGCAACACACTTAAACCTGATGGCTTAGTGTAAACTAGCTGTGGGTACTGTGAGAGGCAAAAAAATGGTCTTATAACATCATCTTGGTGCATGATCACAGGAAGATCATAGAGTCAAAATATCTACATTTTTTAGGTAAATAACTCTCTGTTATTGCCCACAACATGACTGCTGAAATTTTGATAACTTCGAATGGAATACATAGTTCACAGAATTCTGTCTTTCTAATTTGAAGAAAGTCACACTAAATTTATTTGGTTATTATAGAGCATTCACAGTTCTGCATTAAAAAGACTGTAAATATACTTGTGAGTCTGTTTCTGTTTTCTAACTAGGTTAATTTGTGTCATATTTTAGATTTCACTATAAGTGGTATCATATGGTATTTTTCTTTCTCTTTCTGACCTACTTCACTTAGTATGAAAAGCTCTACAGACATAGAGAACAGACTTGTAGTTGCCAAGGGAGAGTGGAGGGAGAGGGATGGACTTGGAATTTGGGGTTAATAGATGCAAACTATTATATTTAGAATGAATAAGCAATGAGATCCTACTGTGCAGCATAGGAAACTATATCCAATCTCTTGGGATAGGCCATGATGGAAGATAATATAAGCAGGTCACTTATGATATAATATGAATGGGTCAATTTGCTATACATGAGAAATTTGCACAATATTGTAAATCAACTATACTTTAATACAAAGAAAGAAAGAAAGAAAGAGAAAATTTGCTGCTTAAAACACCTAAGATCTTGAAATTTCTGTAATAAAAACCATAGTTCTTATTCTTATTTATAATGATAATAGCGTTTTGTTTTGTTTTGCTTTGTTTTGTTTTGTTTATGGCTGCACCTTGGGCATATGGAAGTTCCTGGGCCAGGGATAGAATCTGACCTGCAATTGCAAACTACACCATAGCTGAGGCAAAGCTGGATCCTTTAACCCACTTCACCGGGCCAGGGAAGAAGCCCGCACTTTTATAACAACCCAAGATGCTGCAGTTGAAATCTTAACTCACTGTGCCACAGCAGGAACTCCAATAATAGTGATTAATTAGAAAAGCAGTTGGAAATTTTGAACACTAATAAAAGGAAGCTGTCAAGCAGATAGATCCAGCTACTGATTTATAAGGGTAAAGAAACTACTTTGGGGGAACTTGGTTTTCCCTGCTCATCACATATTATTTCAATTGAAGTGGAACATTTGATTTTGAGAGAAATAAAAGATCAACTTATATTTTACCTTTTTTGGTCCGTTTTCCATATTTCAGTTATACTTACCACTCCACTGTGAATAGAGTACACAGCAATAAGCAACACCATAACAAAAGCAAGTCTGCAGCTTTATCACAAGTACATATCAACACAAGAGCCACTAGACATTGTAAAATATGTGTTACATGAAAATACATTAGCTAAAAACAGAATATGTGATTCTTGCATTCAAAGAATATCTATAAATACCATAAGGAAAGTAGAGGACATTTGTTATTTATAAAGATGTTATTCAATTAATATGTTGAAAATTGCTTTCAACATCTGTTATTCTATATATTTCAGTAAATACCACTTCTTGTCCTAAATCAAAATGTGGGGAAATAATATTTCAAGAAACCATGGTCTCACATAAACAGCAAGTGGCAGCTGCTGACCCAGTTAATCCCTTCACCCTATGCATAATGCAATCCAAGCCTGAGCTCACACCAATGGTTCTTCTTAAACTGCTGAATATTTGAAGACAAGTTCTACAGTGCTTATGGGTCAGAGTCACAGCAACCAGAGATGAGGAGGAAATCACTGAGCTGTCCTCCTATGACCATACATGCAATTAGGACAAACCAGGTATGAATGTGTCCTCTCACCCAGGGTCCACTAGGAACCAACTTTCCATATTATGCATCCATAAGCTTCATCTAATTACCACCCCACAAGGGAAACCTTAGGGCATCAAAAGATTTATCAGTAGCTGCAGCTGAGATTTCAAACAATAGGCAAAACCATAACTATTTGGAATTTTTATTAAAGGCTATTAATAAAAATCCCCACTGACTTGAGTAACTGAATTTTAATATTAAAAATAAACTTCAGGAAAAGAGAAAAAGAAATCTATTTTCACTCTAATAGAAAAAGAAAGAAATTTCTTGAGATAGAAAGGTAGAACAGAGACTTCTAAAAGTTGTCCTAAAATTTTTTTAATAGGATACAATATTCCCAACTGGGAAATTTACATGCAGTTAATGGAAGGTAGGGGGTAGATGTTGAGGAGGAGAACATGTACAATCTCATTCAATTTATCTATATTGTCTAAACTCCAAGCTATTTTACAAAATAACAGTCCTATATATTTATTCTCATGCCCTTGACTAGCTTCTCTTATGCAAACACTTCCGCTTTGCCAAATAATTTCAGAATGGGAAAGTCTGGACGTGACATATGGTGTATGCCTCTGCTAAATACCTGATATGTGCATAATTTATAAGCCACAGAATTTTGAACATCCCAGATTACATTTGACATTATCAGTCTAATGGGGATAGAAGATACCTTATTGTGCACTCCATTTCTGTTCTCATTGGAATAATGCCATGTTGGGTGGAACTTAATGCCAGTGCTTTTCAGTTGAGACTTGACTCAATTGTGTGTTGACACAGCCTCCATGTAACTCAGCTTTCCTAAAAGCCTGATGGCTCACTTCAAAGACCCCACCCAGAAGAAATAAGGAAGTAGCACTGAACATCTAGGAAGTCCAATTAAGACATAGGTAGAACATTACACTCAATACAGTGAAAGACTGAGAGCACCGCTGGAAATCAGAAAGCACTGGGAAAACAAACCTCTGAGAGAAGAGCAAGATGAGAACCCAGTTCTCAGGGAACAGCCTCACCCTCTCGGTGCCTAGGCCTCTGTGGCAGCCTTTACAAAACTTCCCTCTTCGTCAGGCTGAGCTTTCCATAACAACAAAGCTATCTGTTTAAAATTCATTCATATGGAATATTACCCAGCCATAAAAAATACTAAAATCATGCCATTTGCAGCAACATGGGTAAAACTAGAAATTATCATACTAAGTAAAGTTAGTCAGCAGTGAAAGACAAACAGCATATGATAGCATTTATATGTGGCATCGAAAAAAGGGTTGCAAATGAACTTATTTGCAGAACAGAGACAGACTCACAGACTTTGAAAACAAACTTATGGTTACCAGAGTTCCCGTCGTGGTGCAGTGGTTAACGAATCCGACTAGGAACCATGAGGTTGCGGGTTCGGTCCCTGCCCTTGCTAAGTGGGTTAATGATCTGGCGTTGCCGTGAGCTGTGGTGGAAGTTGCAGACGCAGCTCGGATCCTGCGTTGCTGTGGCTCTGGCGTAGGCCGGTGGCTAGAGCTCCGATTCAACCCCTGGCCTGGGAATCTCCATATGCCGTGGGAGCGGCCCAAGAAATAGCAACAACAAAAAGACAAAAAGACAAAAAAAAAAAAAAAAAAAAAAACTTATGGTTACCAAAGTGGGAGGGAGGGATGGACTGGAGGTTTGGGATTGGCATATGCACACTGAGGTATATGGAATGATTGGCCAATGGGGACCTGCTATATAGCACAGGGAACTCTACTCAATATTCTGGGATAATCCATATGGGGAAAGAATCTGAAAGAGAAAAAAAAATAAAATGTTTAAAAAATAAATAAAATTTGCTTACATTTATGATCATGTTTGCTTAAAGAAATTCACACAATGTAAGAGCTGAGTTTAAGTTTTTGTCAGGGTCTTACTGAGGACTCTAGTCTGGGAAAAAGCCTCTCAACAGCTCTGAGGGGACTGCTCTACCAAGGTTGGGGAGAAACTGATATTTATATAACTTGGCTAGGGAATTCATGCAGTCAAGCATACATCTTGGTAAAAGGCTACTGCTAGTCACAAGGAACAAATATTTCAGTTAATAATTTTAGCAGTTTTTCTATGTATGGGAAGATGTAAGAATCTGGGTTCAGTATCTTTCTTCCTGAGATATACATCTTTCTAAGGGGCCTGTTTTTCTAAAGCACAGAGTGCCTCATTCTTGTTTCCATCCTGAATTCCTCTCAGGGTGCACAGCTGGTCAGTGACAACAGTGGCTAATGATTTAATTCTTGTAGAACCAGATGATGAGCAACATTCTTTGTTTTACAATCAGATTGAGAAGGAACAGGTAATCTCATACCATTAGTCACTGGAGAAGAATATAGCAATATCTGTCAAAAGCTTTAAAATTATGTGTTTCTGCAGTTTCACCTCCAGAATTCTTATAAGAGGAAATAACCAGGGAAGTACACAAAGATATACATGTACAGGAATGCTCCTTACCACATTGACTCTAGGAGCAAAAGGTTGAAAAATAAAAAACTTAAAGTCTTTAGTTTTGACTGACTTTTTACAAATGATCAAATTTGTTTTGGTAGCATCGTGCTATGAACTACTATGAGCAAATAAAAATAATAATGTGAAACTATAATGACCTGAAGGTATATTTTCATTATATAAGTGATTTTAAAAACAGATCATGAAACAGTGAAATGCATTCTATGTTTTTAAAAGATACGAATGCATGGGGAAAAGTCTCAAAGAGGAGACGGTTGATGAGGAGGAAGAAGTTTTCCTCTGCTGTCCTAGATTCTTCTGGCAGGTCTGAGAATTAAATTGATATGAGACAGATTAACAGGAGAAAATCAAACAAAAATTTAATAATTTGTATACCTGGGAGAGACCCAGGAAAACAACTGCCGAAATGGCTGAAACCCTCACCTTAAGTATTATTTTTACTTAAAATCAAAAGAGAGTGCTGGGGGCAGTGTTTTGGGATGTCAAAGGGGAGAAAGAAAATTTACATGGAGATAAAAATGCAAACATCTGCTAAACAAATGTTTACTGAGATAATGGGACACAGAGTGGACTCTGATCTCTAGCCCCTGCTGAGTCTCCTCACCACAGTTAGCCCATATTCTTTGCAAATATGACTGCTGGTGATACCTCTAGTCCCTCCCAGGATAGATCCTTTATCTAAATTCTTTTCTTTTCTTTTTTTTTTTTTTTTTTTTGGGGGGGGGTCTTTTTAAAGTCAACCTGTGGCATGTGGAAGTTCCTAAGCTAGGGGGTCAAATCAGAGCTGTAGCTGCCCCCCTACACCACAGCCACAGCAACAGCAGATCTGAGCCACATCTGTAACCTACACCACAGCTCAGGTCAATGCCAGATCCTTAGCCCACTGAGTAAGGCCAAGGATCGAACCAGTGTCCTCATGGATATTAGTTGGGTTAATTACCACTAAGCCACAATGGGAAATTCTTTAGGCAGCTAAAGGGTAGGTAAAAAGAAAGACTTCCTGAGGGTTCTGTTCACTAAAAATAATCAGCTTAAAATAACCCTCATGCCAAAAAGACATTTTTGGGTGGCATTTTTTTCTCCCCTACACTGTATAACAAAATTTACAAACTGAATTGTGTAAAAAAAGAAAAAAAGTTTATTATCTATCATTAAGTGAAAAAAACAAATTGCAGAATAGTCTTACATTATGACTCTCAGTTAAATAAAATAATTATATATATGTATATATACTTATACATATATAGTGAAATAAAATTCATATTTTATGGTAAGACAGGAGAAATTTAAACATGAAAATATTTTCTCTGCCCTCTGGCCTCCTCTGTCCTCAATCTCACATGATGCACCTGTATTACGCATCAGCTATACTTCATTCATTGGCAGAGAATACCTGCTCAACGATAAAGAGCAACACTCTCTTAGCATCAACAAGACAACTGCTTAAAGATAAACTTCCTCCTTGATCTTGTAAGGGGTCATGATAACTTACTGCTTTGTACTTGCATATTGTATTCTGTAAACTGTCAATAATACGTCATTTAATGTACAGTCCTGCCTCAAAAAACTTACATAACTGTTCATTGCCTTCTAATGGGCAGAACACTTCTCAGAGCTTTCTGAGTTTCTGCTCTCAAGTTATATTCCTCAATTTGGCTTCAATAAAATTTTCCACTTCTTTCTTGGATAAATTGATTACTTTTTGATCCACTGTATATATACATATATATGCATATATGTTTGCGTATATATATATATATATACATGCGTGTGTGTGTATATGGTGTGTTATTAAATACACATATAATATGTAATATATACTAAATATATAAATAAAGAATGGGGGATATATATTGGCCCACTGTATTCTACGGTTCCATATCCTTGGATTCAACAACCACAGATGGAAAATTTGAGGAAAAAAATTCTAGAAAGTTTCAAAAAAGCCAAACTTGAATTTTCAGCAATTATTTAATAGCATTTATATTGTATTAGGTATTATAAGGAATCTAGAGATGATTTAAAGTACCTGGGAGATGTGTGTAGGTTATATGCAAATACTGCACCATTTTATACAAGGACTCAAGCATCTATGGATTTTGATATCCAAGGGAGGAATCAATCCCCTGTGGATACTGAGGGTGACTGCACCAAAATGTTAGTGGTAGAATTACAGGTGGATTTTGGTTTTGCTTTTGTACATATCTGAATTTTCCTAATTTTCTACAAATACTTATTTTTCATGATCAGATAATTATCAGCAATGATTATTTAACTCTTACCTACAATATTCCTGCTCATTCCCTAGCAAATGAAAGCCTCAAAGAGCCAGTACTAGCTTCCTACATCATGACATTTAAACACTGGTTATTTTATGTTTTCCTTTGGTAGAGAAAGCCTAGGTATGAAGGAAGGGAACAAGATGAGACATCCATAAGGTCAAATCCTTGCTGTTATGACTGATTCACCTATATAATAATTAAGACCACACATTTAGATTATACAATGTAGCACTTTTGTTACTAACTCAAGTTTGTCTGCTTGCCTCTGGAAAGCCAATATTCCAGAGACAAATGATGGTTGGAAAGGAAATGTTGCTTTATTCATGAGGCAAACTTCTGTACAAGAACCAACTCCAAAGATTCTACACAACCGTGAAAATTTTTAAAGGAGGAAGGGGAATTTAATCACAGTTAATCATTTGGGGAGAGGATCAGAGTCTTCATTATCTTTCATTGAGTGTAGATTTTCCTCTGATTGGTTAATGATGAGATAACAGGGTATTGTTCTGGGACTCTTGTGCTCAGTCTGAAGTTACCACCCTCCACATGGGTGAGGGCCATAGTTTCTGCAGAAAAACTAAGATATTTTTATGTATATTCCTTGAAAAGGAAACAGGACTTTGCTGCACAGTTATACTATTGTTTCTTTCTTTTTTTTTTTTTTTGTCTTTTTTTTTGTCTTTTTTGGTTGTTGTTGTTGTTGTTGTTGTTGTTGCTATTTCTTGGGCCGCTCTCGCGGCATATGGAGGTTCCCAGGCTAGGGGTTGAATCAGAGCTGTAGCCACCGGCCTACGCCAGAGCCACAGCAACTCGGGATCCGAGCCGCGTCTGCAACCTACACCACAGCTCACGGCAACGCCGGATCGTTAACCCACTAAGCAAGGCCAGGGATCGAACCCGCAACCTCATGGTTCCTAGTCGGATTCGTTAACCACTGCGCCATGACGGGAACTCCTTTTTTTTTTTTTTTTTTTTTTAACTGTTGTTTCTTGATTTCTACTACTTTGTTTCTGCACTCTCTCACTTTTCTGATTAGCAACTGTTTTGAATCTGCCCTTTGGAATTCAGAGAAGGTCAAGGAGGCTGAATGAAGCCCACTTTTTACAAATAACAAACAGGGAACACAGAAAGTATCTGTACCCATTAGGGCCCCACGAAGTCCTGCTCAGAGACTTCACTTTTCTTTGAAAGGGACAAAAAACCTTACTATATTTCTGAAAAATAAAAACATCTTGATAGATGGTATTATTACCACACTCATATGAGTTACATAAAATTATACAAGATAGAAAATATGTACCACGTTTGGTGTAAAAATGAGCACAATCTACATGGATTTTTTTTTTTTCTGTAATAGATTAACAGAGAACTCAGTGGTTGAAGTGTGTTCAATTAGATTTTGGAATTTCAAAAGGACTCATCAAATATGAAGTCACTACAGTAATGAGATACTTTACATAGTGCTTGAGATACTGCAGAACTCAGTATATAAAAAATCATAAAGTAATTAATTAGTTAATTAAATTTACATGAAAAAAATCACTCAGAAATAAAGAAGAGCCAGAAACTTGGAATTCAAAAAATTTCATAGTTTAATAACATATGGCAAATAGACTCTAGAGATGAGCAAGTAAACTTGACAACAAAAAATAGAATATTCTGGACTAGATTACTAACCAAATGGTTTGTGACCGCTTAGAAAAGGATCTCTGGTTAGACTGTAATCCAATATGGGTTCAGATAAAAATAAAGATTTAATTAATTAACTTCATTTTTAAAAAATAGCCTCATTAAATGGGGGGTGCTACAAATATATTTTCATATTTAATTTTGAAAAGACATTTATCAAAAATATCTCATAAAATCTCTGCATACGAGATGGAGAAATGTAAACTAGATGAAAACCCAGTAAGGTAGGCTGATAGTAAGGCAGAATAATAACTCAGGTAGTTGCTGTAGGAGCATGGGTTTTGATGCATTATTTGACATGGCTATTGATTAACATTTATGGCTTAAAAGCTCCAGGAAGTAACATCTCCACAGGACTTGTTTACTATAGGGACTGTACCTACTCTCAGATGGACAGTAATTTCTAACACACTCTTCAACTAATAGAAAAGGAATGAGAGGAATGGTGACTCTTGGTCTAAGGAAAAGTAGGGCAAAGAAACCACAAAACATATGGTACATTTCCACCTCTAAGACCCTTATTGGACAAGGATCGATATAGGTAACTGGACAAGGCCAAAGGAGAAAACCACCTCTTTTTGGACTCCCTGTTGGTAACCCCCATCTTTAAGGGATAAAAACCCCTATAGGACAATAGAGAGGGGGACTCTTCTTCCCCCTCTCAGCCTGTCTTGGGAGCTATTTGTTTTCCTGTAATAAAGACTTTGCTTGCTTGCTGCCTGTGTGTTCATAAAGTTCATTCTTTGGCTCTGTGAACAAGAACCTAGATTCTGGTAACATCTTTCTGGCATCAATAGGATTTGCAAAAAGTAGTGATTGACGAGTCCACATCATCTTGAATGGAAGCCTCCAGGGTGTGGGTATGTGCTTACATGTATCTGAGTGCATGGATATGGGAATGCAGGGGGAATGTGGGGATGTGTATATACATGAATGGGTGACTGGACTTAATGGACAGCTAATACACACACATACACACACACAGAAACACACATCACATCACAAATTTTTCTCAATTCCTCTCTCTTACTCTATATATTAATGCTTCATCATTTTCATGGTGAATTAATTCATCATATTTTAACTTCTCCAAAAGAATGTACTCAATTTATCTACCTCTCGTCATCTCTATTACTACCTAGTTGAGGCTGCCACCACCTCTCAACTGGACCACAACAAACACCTCCTAGCCAGTTGTCTATTGGTTCTCATTCCTACAACCCATTCTCCACACAAAGCCAGAGTGAGGTTTTAAAATTTAAAGATCACACTTTCTTTCAGCTTAATATCCTCCAACTTACTGCAATCAACTGAAAACTTCCTATCCTGGTCAATAAAGCTCTTATTCTGGCTGCCACCTAATTTTCCCCATCGACAACCAGAAAGTGTAAGCTTTTTCCTTCCTCTTGCACTCCAGCTGCTCCCACCTTAATGGAACTCACTGCACACATTGACTGGAATATCCTCCTTTAGCATTTGGTTTTGAGGTTTTAGTTTAAACATCACCTCTGCCAAAGACTTCTCTGGCCACTCAGTTTTAAGTAATCATCCCTCCAATCACCCTACCTTAATTCTCTGGATGGCCCTCTCTCAGTCAGGAGACAGATCCATTTAGGAGACAGAAGCCACATCAAATATTTTAAGGGAGAATTTAATATCATGTTAGCCAGGTATGAATTTGACAACTAGATAATTGGAAAGACAAAAAGAGAACACTAAGGTACCAGCCACTGGAAGTAGATTCCAGACCTAGGGCTGAAGAGACATATAAAAGAAGATGGAATTATTCAAGAAGAAGAAGCTTGGAATTGGGACCCAGCAGAGCTGAAATTGAGAGCTCACAGGAAGGGGTACTGCTCAGCTGGCACTGATATACCTGAGGGGCCACAATGAAGGTGGTTCTGCACCTACTGAGAAAACTGAAAACTGGGTTCAGCTGCTGCTACAGGAATGCATTGTACTGTGCCATGAAGAAGACTGATTAGGATGATGTTCCCAGGGACCTCCAGCAGACAGGAAGGAGTGAATCCCTTCTTGCCCACAAGTCTTGTGGTCTGTCCCGTCTGCCCTACATTGGCAGGTCTATGCAAAACTGTGGTTTGCATAGGCCCATCCCCAGCAACACAAAGCTGAGTAGAGAGGATTTGAGGCAAAAGAAAATAGCTTGGCATCTGGCACAAGCACTTCCCACTTTTATTTTACTTATTTATTCAATAATATATTTGTTTGTTGTTTGCCTCTCCCTATTATTAAGTCAAACCATGAAATTGCCTTTTTTGAAATTAAAAGAACTCTTAAATATTAGCAGTTTCAAGTAATTTAATTGAAGTGGGCAGGAACTTTATCTTGCTCAGCAGTTCAATTCATTGAACTGATCAGTGTTCATTAAGTGTTTGTGAATTTAATACATTGTTGAATTCCTGAAGTTATTTTTGACATTAAAATATATGGAACATATCTCATCTTTCTTTGATAATCTTAAAAAGACTTCAAAATTCTTCCCTCTTTAATTATTACATACAGTGTGAAAGATAAAAGCTAAAGTTCCAGCAAGAAAAACCAAAATAGACTTTTATCATCTGTGTCTCATGTGATGGGTTCTACAGTGCTTTCCCAGTGAATTTCCACAGCCCAATAAAAACACATAGCACATTCTCCTGCCTTCTTCTAAAGTCACTAGTCTTTCTTCTTCCCCATATCTTGCCATCTTCTCAGCTCTCAAGTGTTTATAAGTGGTCCCCACAGTCTTCTTAGATCAATCAAGCAACACATAACAACATCTGGTCTTCTTATTTTTACTTGATGGCAAGTCCCTCTGGCTTTTAGTCATTCTGGTTGCTCTTCTTCTGCCTTCCCTTCACTACCAGTAACAAATCAGGGAATCATCATCACCTCATGTCTCTGAAGTGTGAAAGAATGTGATCCCCATCACCAAAGCAAATACACAGTGCACTTGGAGGGGAAAGCAAACTTCAGGATTCAAGTTTAATGCACAACATCCTCATACAGCTTTAAAGGAAAGGGAAAGGAGGAAGCATGAGAAAAAAGGAAGGAGAGCTGGTCAAGAGGAGTCCAGGTCCATGACCAGTTCAGGGATAGTTATCATCGCTATTGCGATGATATTCAGAGTAACAACTGCACCAAAGAAAGGATATGGAATTCCCTCTGTGGTGCAGTGTGTTAATGATCCAGCTCATCTCCATGGCATTGTCAGTTTGATTCCAGGTCTGGTGCATGAGGTAAGAATCTGGCATTGCCACAGCTGTGGCATAGATTGCAGCTGAAGCTCAGATTTGATTCCTGGCCCAGGAAGCTCCATATGCCTTGGGTGCAGCCAAAAAAAGGAAAAAATAATAATAATAATTAAAAATAAATTTTAAAAAATTTTAAAAGGAAAAGATGTGGAAACAAAGGACAAGGAAGAACACTAACACATGTAGAACGTAGCAAGTTCCAGAAGAAAACCCTCAGGAAAAGAAATCAGCAAATAACACAAATTAGATCAGAAAAAAACGTCATCTCTAAAAGTGATTTCTGGATTGATGGTTTTTTAGCAAGGGTATTCCTTTCTTTTAAATGTCTGTGACTGGTGAAGTGATGAAGGGAGCAGGGATTCAAGTTGATTGCTTTGAGGAGAAGCTATTTTTCAGGTCTTGTACTTTATTTAATCCAAGAGGGGAAAAAAAAAATTCCCTGGCTTCCTGCTTATGGACTGAGGGGGTGGGAAAGCAGGTTACCAATACATCAGGAATTGAATTCTTATTTAGAAATTGGTAAAAGAACTCTGTGGTTCTGGGTTTCCCTTCTGAGTGTTTACAGATTTGAACTTTACAGAAGGATGTGGCAACAATCATGCTTCAATGCACTGTCCAGTGCTGAAGATCATCTCTCTCCACTGAGAGTTCCCAAACTCAGCAAGTTTCAGTTGAGGGCCACAAGACCTCCCTCCCCCCTGCCCCCCCTTCTCCCACCAGAATCAGAGCAACTCTTTAACTTCCCAGTAGCCAGACCTCTGGTATGTCCAGGAACATCCTAGTTAGAAGAGGACCAAGAAATCTTTGTATCTGCTCTTTTTCTTTTTTCTTTTCTTTCTTTCTTTTATTTTTCAGGGCCATACCTGTGGCATATGGAAGTTCCCAGGCTAAGGGGCAAATTGGAGCCTCCTATACCACAACCACAGCCATGCCAGATCCAAGATGTGTCTGTGACCTACACCACAGCTCATGGCAAAGCCAGATCCTTAACCTACTGAGCGAGGCCAGGGATTGAACCTGCTTCCTCACGAATGCTAGCTGGATTCGTAACCCACTGAGCCACAATGGCAACTCTTATATCAGTATTTGTTTTTTTAAGTAGAGACCAATCTTGTAATTATCTAGAAAATTTCTTAAACATATACACACACACACACACACAAACCCTTACGTTGATTGACCATTGATTCTGTGTGCAAGGAACTGTTCTAGAGACTGGGGATACACCTTATGGAGCTTACACTATATTGGGGGTAAATTGGAGAACATATAGTAGAAGCAAATCCAGGAAGAGAAATCAGAAAGTACAAAAGCCCTGAAGAGGCAATGTGCTTGAGCATGTACAAAGCACAAGGTATCTAGAAAGCAACTAGAGTATGGCATAAGTGAGTTGGAGATGCATAGAAGATTACATCTCAGAGGTAACCAGAGGTCAAGTCAGAGCCCTGTGAACAGAAAACATCTATTTTTGAGTGTTTTGTGTGTTTGTGTGTGTGTGTGTGTGTGTGTGTGTTTGGGGGTTGGGAGGATAGTATTACTTTGGCATAATCAAACTTTTTTTTTAAGTGGGAGAACTGAGGACTCAAAGTTAGGAAAATTACAAATATTGCTCCAAAAGAAGTCAGGAAATAAATTAATTGATTTAAAAAAAATAGACTACTTCAGAATATGCCTTCATCTTGGGACTCATTAAATGATACACAGGGGTATCATTAGCCAGGAGTATCACCCTCCCATTTTTCTTCCACACTACAAGGCTGTAATATAAAGCATACCTTTTCAGTCTCTACTCATTAAATCATCTATTCGAACACATCAGCCAATATTAATTCAGCAGATAGCTTATTTTTCTCTGTAAAACTTCTTTTGCCTTCAATCATATTTTACCTAAGCTATACCACTGGGAACCCTTATCCCCAGTGACTGGAAGAGTGACTACACATAAAGGTTATATGATAAATATTTATTGAATTATTGAATTAACAGTGTTTATCTGGCCATCTGCAACACAAGGATGTTCCCTGGGCCCGTGAAAGTTTTCTAAGGACTGAAGACAGCCTATGTACACTTAGGGCAAACAAGCTAAAGATTGCCAGCTCCCTCTACAAGTCTTTTTCTTACAGGAGGTCTCCCACATGCTCATAACGGAACTGCTAACAATTCAGCTAGGCCTTCTCACAAAGAGGATGGGAGGAAAAGCTAAACACATTTTAAACCAGTGAAGTCCTTTTCTAATGAGAGAAATGAGCATCATGGTTCTATGCACTAGTAAATTATTCACACCAGAAATGCTGAAACAAAGTAATCAAACAAAAACTTTCAGTAGAGAGGACAGGAATGGGAAGATTGCAGGCTTCTATGTTCCTTTATTTGCATCTTTTCAAGTCTTGGTGGTGAATATTTTTGACAGATTGATGTGGCTCTCTGAGTACCAATGGATGTATCTAGAGGCTCTCTTTTCTCCCAAGATTTTCCTCTTTATCTGCAAAGTTGCCCAGGAACCTGCAAAGATTTCCAACCTGGAAGCAGCACCCCATACCCCAGCAAAGACTGCAGAGTCCATGCAGGTCTTCCTTCACCGTGGTAAGCCTCGTCTGCGTGTGGGGTGGTCAGGCAGACACCAGGCAATCCTCCATTCCAACTCCTCAACCCATGCCTCTGGAGCTGCTCCAGGTAGGGCTGCTAGATTCAGCAATAAAAATCCAAGACATCCTGTGTTTTACCTAGTCCCAGGAGCCCAGACATGCGGGGCCAAGGAACATTCAGACGAGTGGCATCTGGGCTTGGAGCAAGACACACAATTGTGGAGAGGGGGAAAAAACAGTCCCCTAACCTCTGGACCCAGGGGTGCAGCTTCAAGCACCCAGTGAGAAATTCATTCAAAGGTAAAAACACAGAGCGGCCAGTAGGACCTGTAGCTGGTGTTCTTGGCGATGCCCTTGCTGCAGGATTCTTTGGAGAAGACCCAGTGCAGCGGGGTGGTGTTGTTCATGATCACCCACATGCCATGCACAAACTTGCCCTGCAAGGACAAGTGTCCGTGCACAGGTGAGTGGGGGTGGTGGTGGCAGGGCTGCCTAGAATAGCAGGGAGGGGGAACCCGGAGTCCAGTCTGCTGTGCCAAAGATGCTCTCTGCCCCCCATTATTCCCCCTCTGGGGCCAGGGATTCTCACTGGCTGGCACCTCCTTCCCCGGGCCAGGACAGGCTTAGCAGTGTGCAGCCTGAATCCCCTGCCCCTGCCCTCCTTCCGAGAGAGAGGAGAGGCTGCTGCTGCCCTCAGTATCCCCGGCCTTTCAGCACCCCAGAGAACAGCAGCAGCGTCAGTGGGCCAAGCTCTCCTGCTGCGTCCCCATAGACCCTCTGCAGTCTCCTTCGTGGACTTTCTGTCCCCATCTCTCTGCATCCCAAAGTTGTAGCCCCGGGGGTTGGTGGAAGGTTGAGGAGAGGGAAGAGAAAAACCACAGGAAGTGGAGCTTCGGAAGCATGAGAGCAGAGGGTCTCCCTGGAGGGGCTTCCTGCCTGCCTCGATTGTTATTTTCTAGGCTTTGCCTATGTTTGAACTGTTCCTGCTAACATTATGCAAAGAACTGCAAAGGCCTCTGGCTTTGGCTCCTAAACTTCCCTGTTCTCTTCAAAAGTTGTTTTTCTCCTTAAAATAAAAGTTACGATTTATCAGTGATTAGATATTCTAGAATGCTTCTCACTAAATATGTCTGTGTTGAAAGTCTGCTAGCTCTTCCAGGCCCCTTGTAATAACATGATGTTGCATGTTAATAGTAACGAGTCTCTGATGAGCCTTCCAGATGCTCTTTCAGAACTGAAGGACTATCAACAGAGGATTGGATAAAGATGTCGTACATATATACAAAGGAATATTACTCAGTCAGAAAAAAGCATGAAGAATGCCATTTTCAGCAACATGGTTGGAATTAGAAATTATACTAAGTGAAGTCAGAGAAGGAAAAATATGAGATCACTAATATGTGGAATCTAATAGAAATGATACAATAGAACTTACAAAACAAACTTAAAAATCTCACAACCAAGATTTCCCATCATGGCTCATTGGAAACAAATATGACTAGCATCCATGAGGACACAGGTTTGATCCTCGGCCTCACTCAGTGGGTTAAGGATCTGGTGTTGCCGTGAGCTGTGGTATAGGTTGCAGATGCGGCTTGGATCTGGAATTGCTGTGGCTGCAGTGTAGGTTGGCAGCTACAGGTCCAATTTTACCCCTAGCCTGGGAACCTCCAAATGCCTCAGGTACAGCCCTAAACAGACCAAAAACAAAAACAAAAACAAAACAAAGCAAAACAAAAAAACCCCCTCACAACCAAATTTATGTTTACCAAAGGGGAAACGGGGGGGGGGCAGATAAAGCAGGGAGTTAGGATTGATATATACACACTATGATATATAAAATACATGGGTAACAAAGACCTACTGTGCAGCACAAAGAAATTACTCTATGCTGTGTAATAACCTGTATGGGAAAAGAATCTGAAAAGGAATGCATATATGTATAACTAATTTACTTTGCTGTGCACCTGAAATTAACACAACTTTGTAAGTCAGCTATATTCCAATAAAAATAAAATAAAATAACTGAAGGACTTACTCCTCCAGTTCCTAGGAGTGCTATAGGCAGGAACCCTTAGGTGTCAGTTTCCTTTAGAACTGCCTTGGCTGAACAGGGTCAATGCAACCAAGGTCACCTCCCCCTTCCACGAACAGCATATGTCCAATGAATGATTGTTGTTGAGTTATGAAGGCAAGCTTGACCCTCTTGTCTTAACTAGAGACAACTTTGATGGGCCATTCCAGTTTCAGATCTTCCTAGGGGGTTCTTCATTGAGGCCACATTGTGGCCCAGCCTCTGCCTTTCTTTGCTCTATCCTCATCTCTATCCTAAGAGCAATACTAAGACAGTGGGGACAAAACAGTTTGTGTACCCCCCAGGATCTTCTCCCAATTTACCTCTGGCCACTAAGCCTGGAGCCTTTGGTAAGATGCATGCCCTCCTGAAGGTGGTAGGAAAATCCTACAAAGATTCAGAGACCTGTCATATCAGTAAATATCTAGGCATCAAGTAGCCAGGACAACCCCTCCATCCCTCCGAAGGAAGCTCAATGGCCCCATAAGTTCTATTGGTTTTGGAGGCAGCTTAGTCCATACCTAGGAATATCCTTCCAGCCAAATCTGGGATTCAAAAGGCTGCCAGCTTAGCAGCAGAACTGTGCAATGAATGATTGTTGTTGAGTTATCCTGTGTCCTCATGGATGCTAGTCATATTTGTTTCCAATGAGCCATGATGGGAAATCTTGGTTGTGAGATTTTTAAGTTTGTTTTGTAAGTTCTATTGTATCATTTCTATTAGATTCCACATATTAGTGATCTCATATTTTTCCTTCTCTGACTTCACTTAGTATAATTTCTAATTCCAACCATGTTGCTGAAAATGGCATTCTTCATGCTTTTTTCTGACTGAGTAATATTCCTTTGTATATATGTACGACATCTTTATCCAATCCTCTGTTGATAGTCCTTCAGTTCTGAAAGAGCATCTGGAAGGCTCATCAGAGACTCGTTACTATTAACATGCAACATCATGTTATTACAAGGGGCCTGGAAGAGCTAGCAGACTTTCAAACACAGACATATTTAGTGAGAAGCATTCTAGAATATCTAATCACTGATAAATCGTAACTTTTATTTTAAGGAGAAAAACAACTTTTGAAGAGAACAGGGAAGTTTAGGAGCCAAAGCCAGAGGCCTTTGCAGTTCTTTGCATAATGTTAGCAGGAACAGTTCAAACATAGGCAAAGCCTAGAAAATAACAAGACAGAACTGTGCAGCAGGTCCAAGCTGCAGAACAAGCTGCTCTCACCCTTGGGTCATGCCTCTTACTGACCATATGTTAGAGGTTAGTGGTAGGAAAAGACACTGTGCCAAATATTTGGCAAGGCCCTGGGGAAGATCACATGCAGACCCATAGGGTTCTGCTACATGGCCATGCCAGTGTTTATACCAATTATATATATACTCAAAAACAGATCCTGATGTATTACTAGGCCTTGGTAGAGCTAGGGTGCTGGACTTAGGGGGCATCAAATGACCATGGGCCATTTTGCATCTGGATCCTGCCAGCCGCATCAAATCATAGGTCAGGGGAAAAAAAAACTTTGTGACATATGATCGGAAATTGCATATCTGGGATCAAATACATGTAAGGCCAGAGGTAACAGAGCTGGCATGTACTGCTTCATAGAGCCATTTCTGACATTTCCAGGAATTTTCAAGCACAGCCATTATTATTACTATTTTTTTTTTAATGGCCACGCTTGCGCATATGGCAATTCCTGGGCCAGAGATTGAATCTGAGCTAAGTTGCAGCTGCAACTCATGGTGCAGATGCAGCAATGCTGGACCCTTTAACACACTGCATCAGGGCAGGGATCAAACCAGCACCTCTGCAGCAACCCAATCCACTGCCATTGGATTCTGAACCCACTGCCTCCACAGCAGAAAATCCCATTATTAAGAATTATGTGCACTTACAATTAAATAAATAATATTTAAAATAAAGGCAAGAAATGCTCACACTTTGTAACTTCCTAATTATTTTACTACATTTTACTATTCCCTATGTTCTGGGGAGTATTTATGACTTTTTATGCCTATATGACCGAAATATTCTCTAATTGTGTGATACAACACATCATTTTCCAATGCCACATTTAGTGCCATCATGTTGGTAGTTTGAAATTGGCCATTTTGTAAATGTTTCTACCACATAAATAGGTGAGTGCTGCAAAAGACAATTTCATTAATTGTTTTATTGATTGACTACATAGAATGCAATAGTAAAAATCATAATAGTGAAGATTCAAATATAAAAGTGTGTCATTCTATAGCCATTACATTGTGAATAGCACCAAAATTGAGGAAATATGATTCCAGTATTAGAAAGCTATTATCCCATTCAGTCAATAAGGCAGTCACATAATTAGCAAAGGGGACAAGTTTAAGGTGCATCTTTGTGGTTTCACTTTCATATTACTCATTAAAGTAAATAAAAATATCAATCAACATTCATACCAGGACGATATTAATTTGTCAATTGCAACAAGGTTGGCTAGGGAGGCAAGAGTTTGACAGAAATCAATACAAACTTTCTGGAAGAGTAATTTGGCTATATGGAATTTGAAATAAAGAGTATTGTTTATCATGATTGTAAATTGAGTTCTATACATCCTTCATATTAGTAAAATTTATAATAAATGTATTTGTGTGTATTGCTATAGACTGAATGTTTGTATCCCCCAAACCCACAAATTTATACGGATGGAGATCTCATGAATGGGATTAATAGTCTTTTAAAACAGACCCCAAAGAGCTCCCTTGCCCCTTTCATCATATGAGAACACAGAGAAAAGAGAGTCTGTGAACCAGAAAGACAACCTCGTAAGACTCTGAATCTGCTGGTACCTTGCTTGGATTTCCCAGCCTCTGGAGCTGTGAGAAATGAATCTCTGTTGTTTATAAACCACCAAGTATTCTGTTATAGCACCCCAAATGGACCAAGGTACTTTCTTTGGGAGCCAGTGGTTCAGCTGGTTAGAAGAAGTACAGAGCTCAATGTCACTCACCAACTTTGCACCAGTGCTCCAATACCATCTCACATCTAAATCCATGTGGGGGACTCCTTTTGACCATCAGACAGAAGAGGAAAAACTCAGAGCTTGCTTCATTCTGAGTCTGCTTGGTAGATAGGTATAAGCATTCGCTCAGCCTGAAGTTACCATCCTCCACCTAGATAGGAGCCTTAGTTCCTGCAGAAGAACTCAGAGCTACTGTAATGTATATTTCTTGAGGATCCAGGATCCTGCTTTAATGGCTGCACTCTTGACTGTTCTTCCTTTGTTTCTCCATTCCCTCCCTTCCCTGATAAGTAATTGTTTGAATCTGCCCTTTGGGAGGCAAGGAAAGTCATGGAGGCTGTATGAAGCTTATTTCCTACAAACAAGAAACAGAGGACACAGAAAGGCTTTTGTGCCCAGGAAGGTCCCATAGGGTCCTGTTCTCAGGAAGAGAGGCCAACAGGAACCATGGAGTCTGAATGTGGATGAGAAATGAATTTTTACTGTGCAAGCAGGAGCAAATGGAAGGCTTGTAGGCATATTGCTCAGATATTCCTTCAAGCAAACTGCCCCAGGAGTGCACTAGCTACAGAGCCTTAGGGGTTCTTGCAGCATTGGGATGGAGGACGCATTCCCCCTGTGAAGCTTCTGCCAATGGCCGAGCACAGTGAGAGTCCTAGGTTCTTGCCCTTTCTACCTAGTGCAGGAGGGTTCTAAGAGTAACCTTTGTTCTGAAGCTCTCTATTGAATTGACCAGGACTGCCTCTTCTGCACCTCTCCTTTTTCCCCCTTTCTCCTTTCATAAGTGTCAGATCTTCCCAGGTATGAAGACTTTCTCTGTCTATTCCTACACCTTCTCCCATTTATCTCTATCTTTTACCTCCAATAAATCTCTTGTCCTTCTAATTCCATCTTGGCATTTGCTTCCCTGACAAGCAAAAGTGACTCATATGGTCACTTGATTTATGATAGATGCAAGTGCAGTATAGTAGGAAAATGGTCACTTGTTTAATAAATGGCATTAGGCAAATGAAATATGGGAAAAACATGAATCTGACTCCTACTCTACTCCAAACACAGAAATAAATTCTAGATAGACTTTATACATAAGTGTTGAGGGTAATAAATTTTTTTTTTTCCTAACAGGACCCTGGAATACCAAACAAAAGTAAAAAGTTTCATACTTGGATTTCATTAAAAATAAGAACATCTAATCATGAAAAGAGACCACTCAGAGAGTGAAAAGGCCCTAAATGAAAGAAGATACTGGCAATTTATATATCCTCCAGAGATTTCATATTCAGAATCTATAACAAATTCCTTTAAACCAATAACAAGAAAATGACCCAAATTTTAGGGGAGGGGTGTTTTAGTTTCCTATGTCTATCTTAACAAATTACCACAAACTTAGTGACTTAAAACCACAGAAATGTATTTCCTCACTTTCTAGAGGCCAAAGCATGAAGTCGTGATCGTTGGGCTGAAATCAGTGTGGCCAGCATGGCCCTCCTTCCAGAGGCTATAGAGAGGAAGCCATTCCCTGCCTCCTCTAGCTTCTGGTGACAGCCAGCATCCCTTGGCTTGTGGCCCCATCACTCCAGTCTCAGCCCCTGGGACCACACTGCTTTCTCCCCTCCTGTCTGTATCAAATCTCCTACTGCTTCTCTTACATGTGATTGTATTTACACCTCACCCAGATAATCCAGAATTATTTTCCTATCACAAGATTCCAATTCACATCTGCAATACCCCCTTTCCAAGTAAGATAACATTTATGGGTTCAGGAACATCTTTGGGAGACATAATCCTCCCTTCTTCAGGATGCAAAGGGTTAGAGCAATGTGTGACAACAAGGATAGCCAAATGTCTACTGTCAAACACTCTCCCATCACTTCCAATTCCAAGAGTCTATCATTCTATGAAAATCAGTAACTTTTTTTTCTTTTTATGGCTGCACCTGCAGCATATGGAAGTTCCCAGGCTAAGGGTCTCATCAGAGCTGCAGCTCCAGTATTGCCACAGCTACAGCAATACTTGATCCAAGACACATCTGTGACTTTCGCCTCAGATTGAGGCAATGCTGGATCCTTAACTTACTGAGCAAGGCCAGGGATCAAACCCCCATCCTCAAGGTCACTATGTTGGGTTCCTAACCAGCTGAGCCACAAAGGGAACTCCTAAAAATCAGCATTCTTAAGGTTAGATATTATAAAAACAATTTGACAGTCTTGTGCTTTACAGTTATTATTGTTTGGGGGATAGGTTTGGAAGCTTTAATAAGACATTATTAAAATAGAAGGAGGAAAAGAAATTTAAAAAGATAGAAAGAAAATCTTAGACACTAAGAATGAGAAAGATAACATGGAATCAAGGGGGTTAAAAAAAGCAGATATAAGTAATATTTTAAAAATTGTACTTTGAGCTAAAGGCGAAAAATTTCCAAAAATGGAGACTACGAATAAATTCATTTCTCTATGGACACTCTCAAAACCATCTCCTCAGTGTGACTGAATTCCAAGCAGATGAGCCAGCAGATTTAATCTCCCTGTGTTGTGCAACGAGGGAGTAAACATTCTACAGATCCCATTAGTCCCCTTACAAGGAATGCTTAGTTTAATATGACCACAAAAACAAACTTAGGGAGGAAACTTGAACTGTTAAATCCTATGTAAGAGATGGTATAGGTGTCCTTTCTTATGCATGGAAAACTTGCATCTGTGTTTTCTAACTGCTGCCCCCTGTTTACAGCGGGCTGTGAGGACTAAGGAGACAGAGATCAGCATTCTCCCTTGGAGCCTAGTAACCTGGAAGAGCAAATTCCCAGGAGTTCACCCAAGTAGACTCAGGTATTCTGTCCAAGCTAGCATAGCCCTGAAAGTGCCTCACTTCCTCCCATAGAATAGTTCAAGTATTAGATCCTTAAAGAGTATTAGATCCAATAATGGAGAAAATACTCCTGATAAAATGATTATTAAATAAAATCTTAATCATTTACTTTGCTTTAATCTCTCCTATTATGTGATGAATAGGAACTGAAAATGATTTAGCCTGTAAATCCATTTAATCTAATTTCTTTAAATGTAAAGAAAAGATTTTATTTCCGGAGTTCCCATTGTGGCACAGCGGAAACAAATCCAACTAGTATACATGAGGATGTGGGTTTGATCCCTGGCCTGGCTCAAGGATCCAGTGTTGCTGTGAGCTGTGGTGTAGATGGCAAATGTAGCTTGGATCCCACATTTCTGTGGCTGTGGCATAAGCTGGCAGCTGTAGCTCCAATTCAACCCCTTGCCTGGGAACTTCCATATGCTGCAGGTGCAGCACTAAAAAGCGAAAAGAAAAAAAAAAAAAAAAAGAAGAAGAAGGAGAAGAAGAAAGAAGATTTTATTTCCATATTACAGTAGGCATCTTGATGCAAAGCTTCCAGCTGAGCGCCAGGCCAATCACCAAAGCAGGGGCCCCGCCCCCAAGAGGCTTCATTATATTTGAGATAAAATATGTCACACAAACAGAAAAAGGTCTGTGTACCAGAGCAAAAATAAACTGATTTTGGAGTTGGGGCACCCAGGCTCTGGTCCCAGAACTAGCACTGAGGAACTGCTGCCTCCTCAACCCCTGTATCATTTCTAAATGTGTGAGACAGACAATGTGATCAAACAGTTTCCAAGGTCTCTAAGATCTAAGATTAAATGGTTCTGTTCTATGGAGGTAGATCAAATGCTGTAGATTTACCAAGAGAGACATAATAGCAATTCTAGTAGATGATTTTTATTGAGTTTATACCATGTGCCAGGCTTTGAGCTAACTACCCCCCCAACAAGCTTGGAACCATTTAAGCCTTAAACAACTTTAGGGCATTATTATTATATTTCTCTTAGAAATGGGAAAAAAAATTAAAAACAAAAAAGGCCCAGGACCACACAGCTGAAGTGGTGGGTCACACAGTTGGATGAAATGGCCATTGATGTGGGATTTGAAAAGAAAAGGACAATTTCTGGTAAGTTTGGGGGAATATACACCCTCTAGGTCTGTGGCAAAGCAGTTCATTTAGCTCTGTCAACACCTTGTTTCAAGCTGTCATCTCAACAGACCATTAGAGATAATGTTTTATTATTCCAATAATGTCAGATCACACCCAACATTTTATTTTTATATTATACTTATTCTTGGGATAAACATTTTGTTAGAATCAAGTCAAAAATTCAAATCATAGTCTTTACCCATACTTTAAGCTCCCAAATTATACTAATACCAATGTAAATCTTGACTTCATCTTAATTTTAGGATAATTTCAACATATAAAACATACTTCTTTAATCTCTTAACATATTCATTCCAAGAAGAAATTAATAATGTTTTCATCACCATTGCTTCTCTATTCTAAGTTAGAACGGAGTTCAGAAACACAAGTATTACTTGAATTTCTTGCTGGACCAGTCAATCTGTACATTTTCCGATACATGTTATTTTGGTTCAATGAGTTTCATTGCAATTCTTTTTCTCCTGTGTCTAGTTCATACTGTGATTAATGACCAAACTTGTATTGGTCTCCCCGCAATTGCCTTGAGAATGTGCAATACTGGATTTATTCACTTACTATAAATGCAACACAGAGATGCAATTTTCAATGTAAATATTTCCCTTAACATATGCAGATATTTATCATTGACTTTTAAAAATAAATTTCTTGGATTTTACACACAGAAATGTTCTATGTAGTAACAACTTACTTTTATTTATTTTTTTTTATTTATTTATTTATTTATTTATTTGTCTTTTTGCCATTTCTTGGGCCGCTCTCGCGGCATATGGAGGTTCCCAGGCTAGGGGTCTAATCGGAGCTGTAGCCACCAGCCTATGCCAGAGCCACAGCAACACAGGACCCGAGCCGTGTCTGCAACCTACACCACAGCTCACGGCAACGCCGGATCGTTAACCCACTGAGCAAGGGCAGGGACCGAACCCGCAACCTCATGGTTCCTAGTCGGATTCGTTAACCACTGCGCCACGATGGGAACTCCAACTTTTAAAAATAAAATATCGTCAGTGAAAATAATCAGATTAATACTGTAAAATAAACTCTTTTTTTACCTAAAGACAGAACAATGATAGGAGCCAGTCTCCACACTACATATGTCCTGTGAACTCTACCTTAGAAAGATAACTTCTAACACTGAGAATTATTTTCTTAGGAGGGAAAAATATTAATTAGAGTTTCAATAATAAAGTAATTAATAAAGTGAATATAGTAAATAAATCAATAGCATGTTATTCCAATATCGACCCGAGAAACCACAGGATTTTTTCTCCTCTGAATTCTCTTGCCAATGCACTGGAATTCAGTTCTCTAAATCTTCCTACATAGATGCCTGTGGAATATTACTGCTAGTGAGCAACAAGCAAAACCCAGTCTTATTTTCCAAACCTAGAGGCCTTCATAACAGCTCTGATCCCAGCTCAGGTGCAGCTTGGCTCAGCCAGCCCCGCTCTGGCAAATACACAAAATCCTCTATTAACTCCTTCTACCTGAAGGAGCCTTTCTCACCTCAAAGGCTGCACACATTGTTCCCATTGGAAAACTCTTAGTCCCTTTTCTGGCTTGGCTAACTCTACTTGTCCTCCAAGTCCTTGCTAAAAGATCATTTCTTCAGCCAAGCATTAGATGCCCCTTAAATTAAATTAGGCCCCCTTGGGGTGTATTCTTATAGCATAACAATGATCATACTCTCCGTTCATGTCTGCATTCTCCCATTGACTGTAGCTCCATGAGACCTGATAGACATTGAGTGCTCAATAAGAATTGATTTGCAGGGCTATTAGAAAGATTAGATGAAATAAGGTGTAGAGTGTTACTTGCACCTTGCTTGGTTTACTTGCTTGGTTCCAAACAGTTAATACGATAGCAATTCTATAAAGCCATTACAGCCAAAAAAGCCATCTCAAAATATCCCAGTTGAAGAATATTTGAGTGGTCATATCTCTAGAAAATCATTAAAGCCAAGATCAGTTGCCATGGCATTCCATTGGTCTAAATTTGGCAGCCCCAGTGGCCCTTTAAGAACATTTTACAAAGCCTGACTTTCTGTCCATGTACATCTTTCAGTTAGAAAATAGTAAGAAATATGATGAAAACAAAGTTAATGGACTACAAGATATTTATGAAATAATTTTGTGTTTTTCATAGGATCACACAAATGCATAAATACATCACTGTTAAATGGGAAAGAAGATTTTCACCACGGCAAGTCAGAGATTGTTTTCAACAAAAAAGTACAACCAACCACTAACAAATATTACTATATGGGTAAATCTTAAAAACACTATGTAAAGAGTTACCATTGTGGCTCGATGGGTTAATAATCTGACTAGTATCCATGAGGATGTGGGTTCAATCCCTGGCTATGCTCAGTGGGTTAAAGGATCTAGCATTGCTGTGAGCTGTGATGTAGGTCACAGACATGGTTCAGATCCCACATTGCTATGGCTGTGGCATAGGTCGACAGCTGCAGCTCTGATTCGACCCTCAGTCTGGGGACCTCCATATGCCACAGGTGTGGCCCTAAAAAGCAAATAAATAAATAATGAAAAATAAAAGCACTATACAAAGTGTAAGAAGACAAAGAGTACATGAAATATAATTCCTTATAGAAGATAGACAAGGAGTACATGGCATGTAATTCCATTTGTAAGAATTTCTAGATAAGGCAAAATTAATATATGGTGACAGAAAGCTGACTAGTAGTAGTCACACGGGGCAAACAGAGTAGGCTAGAATGTAAACAATATGAGGGAACATTTTTGGGATGAGGCAAACATTCTATATCATCACTAGAGTGGAATTTATACGGGGACATAATTTTGTCAAAACTTATTGAACTATACACTTAAGTACATTTTCTAATTTGTAAATTACACAACCAAAAGTTGAAAATTATATTTATAAAAGAGACTCTATGCTGCTAGATGAATGAGAAAAATACTATCCTTTGGGTTTTTTTTTTTTAAGACATAAAACTAGCTTTTATCTTTTAAATGTTTAAATTAATCACCGTGGTATTTTTCACATGTGTGCATGTACATATGTTAGTGCTTCAACTTGCTGTTATTCCTGAACTTCAAAAACCTGCATCTTATTAGTAATTAAAAATGAATTATCTCAGCTAGGGCGACATGACTCGAGATCTCACTCTTAGCCATGATTCTATACTAAAATAGAATGTGGTCTGAATGCCTAGACATCTCCTGTGACCAGTCACTCAGTAATGGAACAGGTTAGTGGTAATTGCTCTCCTGATTGAGCCCAGGTCCTAACTTGTATGTGTAGAACACAGAAATATACAGTAATTAGAATCCTGTAGGCAAAGGCAACTTTCCATGTTTTCTTCCCCTTTGGGCATATTTTGAAAAAGTGGATCAGGTATATATGGAAAATATAGTAATACCTCTGAAAAGCTGGGAAATATTTCAAAGCTTTTCAAGCCCAAACCTGCAGCAAATGCATCTTTGACACCATGCAACTGCAGACAGATGTCTGCTCCCGAGTGCTCAACAAGAGTGCTGTGGGTTCTGGTGCCCCATATGCAGGGGAAGCCAGATTCCAAACAACATTGTCTTCCTTGTCTCCTACCCATCAAGTGCAGATGCAACCATCAATTAAAAAATAGAAACTGTGTCCTAGTTCTAATGAGAAAAGCATTATAAGAGGGAAATGGTCCTTAGCTCAATATGATAAAAAATCAGATATGATGTTTTTCTATTTACATAAGTAGAGTTTCCATTGAAATCCATCATGGAGAGAGATTAGTACAGACATGTTACAGGGAAGTTTGGCTTTGCCGAACCTGGGATATGCCAAGAGTGATGTTACCCATCAAGTTCTTCATTCTAAGCTTACTCCAGAGGTTCCTTCTGCAAACCAGAGGACCAAAAGCAAAAAAAAAAAGTCTGTCTCAGTGGGAAGCAGATGAGTTACTGAGCTGATTTAGTATCTACTTAGCTATTTGATTCTAACTGTATTTCAAATTAACTGACCACCAAGGGTTTTACTTGCTCTACTCTCATCAGGTAGATGAATTTGTATGTGGTATTTGCCATCCTCCTCATTACTTTACAGTCACATTTGATATATTTGATAAATCTAGATATCATTTTTCATTTTTTAAAGTTTCATTGAAATATAATTGATTTACAACATTGCCGTAATTTCTGCCGTGTGTTATCATGTACACACATCCATTCTCTTTCAGATTCTTTTCCCATATAGGCTTTCACAGAATATTTTGTAGAGTTCTCTGTGCTGTATACAGCAGGTCCCTGTTGGCCAGTCGTTCCATATACATCAGTGTGCATATGCCAATCCCAAACCCCTAGTCCATTCCTCCCCTCACCACCTGTCCCCTTTGGTAACCATAAGTTCATTTTCAAAGTCTGTGAGCTTCTTTCTGTTCTGCATTTTTATATGTGTGGGATGAATATAAGTATGTTCAGGGGCATATATGTGCATGATTCAAAAGGTAGTTTTCCTTCCAGACAAAAGTTTCGGTCTTTATTTTGGTGGCTGACTTAGTTTGCTTGGGTTGCTATAGACTGAGTGGTTTCAGAAATTTATTTTCTCACAATTCTGGAGGCTAGAAATTCAAGATCAAGGTGCCAGCATCGTCTGGTTCTGGTAAGGGACCATCGCTTCATGGCTTGCAGACAACCACCTTCTCCCTGTGCTTTCCCATAGCCTTTTCCCCTTTTTTCACTGTTAAAAATATATTTATCATTAAAATATATTACACATATGAATTAGATGCAGTCAGGAGGATTTGTTGGCTTAGAAATTTCCATGTGTTCCACCAGAGCACCAGCTTCTTTGGTATTGTGCACTTTATGCACAGGGACAGAAAGCTCTCTCTTCTTATGAGGCCACCAGTCGTATTGGATTAAGAAGGACCTCACTGCTATGACCCCATTTAACCTTAATTACCTCCTAAAACTCTTTCTGTAAATAACAATCACATTGGGAAATAAATGCTTCATTGTATCAATTGGGGGGGTTGCATAATGCAGTCCATAGCAGTGAGTAATTTGTTCTGAACAGAAAGGCATATCTATTTGTGTAGTCACCAAGTATTTATTAAGCACAGACTGAATGGCAGGTTGTGGAGAAACCAAAGTTAAGGAAGACCTAAACCCCATAGGTTTAATTTCTCAACTTATGCATAGTTTGCATGTTATAATTGATTAGAAATGGCAAAGGGAGAGTAATTTCTAAATTTAGAATGTAAAATGAATACACCTGAAATGAACTCAATATAATAAAGCAACCACTTCAATTAAAAAAGAAAATAAGGTAGAATGAAGAATGTTTACCTTTGTTTGACTAGGCCTTTAATTTAATAAATGAGAATTTAATTGAGTGAGTAAAGAGAAACATTTCTTCAGTTTTTCATCTAGAGGTACAAGGCCATATATTTGGAGAAGTTGGTACTGTTGCCAATATCCTGGCTGCCTTTGTACACTGAGGCCAAAGAGAAATGCAGAGACAGAATTGGAGGAAACAGAAAAAGCAGCTTTAATTGCCAGGCAAAGAGGGAATGCGACAGGCTAGTTAGTGCCTCAAGGACTATGCCCCCATCCCTGGAAGGGGTAGTAAAAAGTCTTATAATGTTTGAAGAGCAGAGCGTGTTCAGCTCATGGACATTTTCCTGATTGGTGGGTGGTGAGGTAACTGGGAGTCAGCATTATCAACCTTCTGGTAGCAACCAGGCTGGGGTCTACAGGCTTGTGCAAAGCATACAGTTCACTTCTCCCACCTGGTGGGGGCTTCAGCACCTACAAAACAGCTCCAAGAGCATGGCTCGGGATATTACCTCTACGTATAGTTTTCTAAGGTACCTGCAACTGTTTTCCATAGTGGTTGTACCAATTATAAGCAATGAGATCCTACTGTGTATCCGTGGGTACTATGTCTAGTCACTTATGATGGAGCATGATAATGTGAGATAAAAGAATGTATACATGTACGTGTAACTGAGTCACCTTGCTGTACAGTAGAAAATTGGCAAACCAGCTATAATGGAAAAAATAAAAATCATTATTAAAAAAAAAAAAAGAATGGTAACTCTAATCCTTAAGGAAGAATTAAAAGTCCTTGACTTTGTTGAATGGTTAAACTCTTATTTTACTGTCTTGCTTGACTTTTGCTCTTTTTCTCTGTATTTTTTCACTTATCTGATTAAACCAATTCTTTAAGTTTTTCTACACACAAAAGGCAGGCAGAAGACATGAGGGGTCTCTTCTAGGAAGGCCTCATTGGGTCCTGCTCAGTTACAGTATTTACCTTACAATTCAAATGGCAGGAGTGGACACCCAGACATGATGTGCTGCATCCCTTCCTCATTCCCTCCCCTCCAAACTGATGGCAGTGGTCCAGAATGCCAAGCGAAATATATGGCAAAATGTTCTAATGAGACACCAGAGAGGTCTCAATTCTAATCACCAGATGAAGCACAAACCCTTCAGAGTGCTCTTAAATATATCTGGTTTTCTTAGGAAATTCAAAGCTATTTGAATCTCACCTCTTCCCTTTTCCCCTAACACTAGAAAACTTTATCTGCAGAGAAAGTGTGCATTCGAAGCTTCATTGAAATGCCGTGGCAGGAAAATCCAACATAAGAGCAAAAGCCTCTAAAATTTTCTAACTTTTCCTTCTTTCTTCTTCTCCTCCTCCTCCTCCTTCTTCCCCTTTCCTTTCCCCTTCCCCTTCCCCTTCTTCTTCTTGTAGGAATAGATAAGCAATGAGGTCCTACTATATAGCACAGGGAATTATATCTAGTCTCTTGAGATAGAATATATATATTCATATATGAATGACTGGGTCACTATGCTATACAGAAGAAATTTACTCAACACTGTAAATCAATTATACCCTAATAAAAATAAATTTTAAAAATACTCTAAATTTTCTTGGTGTTAAATTAGGAGATATATTTCATTGTTTTCATGGGAGATACAGTCAACATAATTTTAATCAAAACAGTTATTTTTTCAAGGTCTTGGGTTCTTAAACTTTGTTGTTGCTAAATAATCTGATCAATAGAATTTCATCAGGAATCCTACATCTGCTGGCATATGCTTGAGCTTGTCACTCAGCCTCCCAAATTTAAGCGATTAAATGATAAAAAAAATAGGGCTGATACCTTCAGAGACATGAGACATGGCTTTAAAACTTCAAACCAAAATATCTTTGAGCTTACATACATGATTTTCTCTTAATCCTTAAATCAACTATGAGGTATAATACTTACATCCGTTTTTACATATGAGGAAAATGAAGTCAAGAAAGAAACTGAGGCTAAATGACTTTCCTGTAGCTACAAATTTACTAAGAGGAGAGGCAAAGTCACTGTGAAACATAAGTGGGTTCAAGCCCTTACTTACTCTTCTTACTTCCCCCCCCCCCCCCGCCTCTCTCCTCTTCTTTCTTTTTTAACAAAGTATTTTTATTTTTTAATTTTATTTATTTATTTTTTTTGGCTATGCCCATAGCATGCCAGAAGTTCCAGGGCTGGGATCCAACCTATGTCACAGTAGTAACCAGAGCCACAGCAGTGACAACACCAGATCCTTAACCTGCTGAGCCAAAAGAGTACTCCTCCTCTTCTTTCTAAAAAGAACAATCAAGCTAATGTACAGCATTTTCATTTTTCAAAGGGAGTTCAAATACATGGTTTCATTTGATAGTCACAACCTCTCTAGATGATAGGGAAGAGCAGTGATGGTTTCTCTGTGATGTAGGTGTGGAAACAGTCATTCAGAAGCACTCCCAAGGTCACAACCCTTCAAAATAGCAAGTTAGGTATTGAATTTAGTCTTCCAATTCCCATTTCATTATGCTTTTTCATTACATCTTATTTCCAAACATTAAATTGATACTAAATTCCTACTGTACAGTACAGGGAATTAGATCCAATCTCTTGGGACAGACCATGCTGGAAGATAATATAAGAAAAGGAATGTGTTTTTATATATGTATGTCCAGGTCACTTTTCTGTACAATGGAAATTGGCACAACATTATAAATCAACTACAACAATAATAAAAAGAATGACAAAATAAAAAAAAATTGGCCCTAAATTTATAACACCTATGTTTTTCTTTTACTCTCATCATCTGCATGCTCTTGAGCCCTGAGTGTTCCTTTGGGGATAGTTTCCTTTCTAGCAGGAGCACAGACATTCTTGTGTATAAGGGTAAAATGTCCTTGCCAAGCACTTCTAAATCTGAAACATACTATAGCCAGCCAGAGGCAAGGTCATTATTAACAGTCACGTCAAAAAGACATTTGTGTCAAATTTACTTTTCTACACTGAGATGTCTTGAACATTTGATTGATTCCCACAGTGTTTTCCACTGGGATTGGACTTAGATTCTGGTTCTCCACATTCCCTACCTTCACTATCCTGGGGAGTAAATCTTTGAGCACTTCTGGATGTTTTAGAAGATAAAAGCCACAAAATAAAATGTATACACTTGTGTATGGACATAGTGCTGCATTTCCCAAGATGTAGAGGATTGTAGCCATTTATCATCTCTGAATCTTTTCTAAAAAGATTTTCTTTTCTCTTGTTGTCATCACCAGTCCAAGATTCAATAGCTCCATATTATTCTAGGGTCATCTCCTATCTTTGCAAAATATAGTGATTGAGAAGTTCACTTAGGATGTTAGTCTTAAGAAGTAAATATACAACTACTGAACCACTCCTGAGTCATAGCTCAGCAAATCCTTTCTAGGTGCTTTTAGTAAGACACTTTCCTTAAAGCCAGCACTTTTGTCACATGCCCTGCTGTCAGTGAGATACATAAAATGAGAGCATTGATGGAGGGCTTATGAACTGTTGGGGCTTCCTCCTTACATGCATTTCCTTCACAGCCCTCACAATAACTTCATCCTCACAATGCATGGTATTTTTTTTTAATTGTATTGAAGTATAGTTGGTTTATAATATTGTGTTAATTTCTGCTATAGAGCAAAGTGTTTCAGCTATATATATCTCTCTATATATGTAGATATATATATTCTTTTCTCATATTCTTTCCCACTATGGTTTATCATAGGATACTGAATATAGTTCTTTGTGTTGTACAGTAGGACTTTGCTGTTTATCCCTTTTATATGTAATAGTTTACATCTGCTGATCCCAACCTCCCACTCCATCCCTCCCCTGTGATAAGTATATTTAATCCTCACCTTTCAGATGATGAAACTGGGGCTCAGAGACATTGAGTAACATGCACAAAGCTCTACATTTAATACGTGGCCAAACCACATGTTGTAACTAGGCCTATGGTTCAGAGTCATTGTTCTAACTACTGTGCCATATAGATACTATGAACTCTGTACTGTACTATACTATTCTACTATACTATTCTAGACTATTTCACTCTGTACAATATCACCCTCTACTATACCATACTACCCAATGCTATACTATATCATACTACATTATACTATAGTGTAAAACACCACATTAAATATACTTTATAATAATATATTAACCACAATATTATGTTATATTATCCATTTAAACTATATGGATGCTACATTTCATTACACTAGGCTGTGCTATTTAGTATAAGTTAATTTAAAATTTTACTTTGAGTATCTTTATAACTGGAACAAAGTCATCATGGAAGAGATGTTTAACATTCTGGAGTGGTTCACTGATACACGGTGTAACACACATGATACTTAGAATGAAGTGGTAAAGATGTAACCAGAGATTCTATTGCTTAGGAAATGCTTAATACTTTCATTCAGGAAGTGCCACGGCACTTGACTAGTGGGGGGTCCATTTTCACCTAGGGCTCCAAACTGAAAGATTTCAGTGGAAAATCTTTCCCCCTAAAGGGATTTTTAAAACCCATAATTTCCATAATTTTGGAAGAACATATCCTGACCTGGAATATGTAACATCATACTGCATAGATAACACTTTTTATAAGAGTAAAGGAAATCATTCTAAAATAAAAAATAATTTACCAGAGTTATGCAATCTGCCTCAGAAAATCAAGTATTTTGCTCTCTTTTTTCTTTCAGCTTGTGTCCAAATGAATATTTTAATGAGTTAAAATGATAGCACAGATATATTCAGTGTTACATCAGCTTTCATTGTACCAAGTTTTTAAAAGTTTTTTTTTTTTTTGGTCTTTTCCTAGGGCCGCTTCCCACAGCATATGGAGATTCCCAGGCTAGGGGTCGAATCAGAGCTGTAGCCGCTGGCCTGCGCCAGAGCCACAGCAATGCGGGATCCGAGCCATGTCTGTGACCTACACCACAGCTCACAGCAATGCTGGATCATTAACCCACTGAGAAAGGCCAGGAATCTAACCCACAACCTCATGGTCCCTAGTCGGACTCATTAACCACTGCGCCACTACGGGAACGCCAAAAGTATTTTAACAGAAGGAAGAAAGATGCTTTCAGTGGTCAAATCAAAGATGAAAGAGTTGGTAATGAGGCTTGCCTGAGGCTTGCATATCTTCTGCACCTAGGAACCTATATATACAAAGAAAAGAAAGTCAACCTCATCTAATATATTATTTCCTTTTATTTAAGCCACAAATTTAAAACCATATATTTATACTGAGAGTGAAAGAAAGCAGGCAAATAAAGCCCAGCAAATAATTCCTACCCTTCTGGCCATGAAATCTTTGGCTTGTACAAAGTTAGCAGTTAGCCACTTGTGTAAGATTCACTGCCATCTAGTAATCTCTGAATATTCAGGAAATACCCTGAGAGCTGACCAGGAAGGTATACTGAAATCAGAAGTCTTGCCCAGTATAACAGGTATGTGAGTATATACAAGTGTGAGTGCCTGAAGGAAAGAAATAGCCGAGAGGATTACAATCAGGGTGTAATTCTTCTTCTGCTCTTTAGAAAAAAATAAAATAAAATAATAAAAGTAAATAAATGAGCCTATGCTGTGAATTTAGTGGAGCTGGAATTTCCTGATTATGTATATTGTACTGTGTATCATGTGACCATTTGTCCATTCATTCCCCAAATAGGAGCTTCTTGAATAAACATTAATATCTACATCCCCAAATGTGTTTAAAAGTGAGGTAAGCAGTGATTAAAACTAGCTTGGGATGATGAAGGAGCTAGAAGAGGAAGTGAAAACTATTTCACCAGGGAGCCCTCACAAGCCAGCATGGAACCCTGAGATTTGGTATTATGTCCAGTCAGAAGCTGACATCTTCACTAACGATCTGGAAAAGGGAGTGCATGGTTCCTTAATAAAATGCATAGTTGAAGTTGAATGATTGGTTGCAAGAAATCAGAGAAATTAATGATGTTACTAAAATGAGATGCAACTTTGGGAAATGTGCACTCATCCAGGTACTTAAAAATCAACATCTGAAACTCATTTAACAGGACCAATAGCTGGGAAAGCACTGCTGCCAGCAAATGCCCAGAGGTGATGCCAGGAAGGTTAGACAGGAAATGGCAGGCTGAGCCAGCGTGATCAAGGTATCTGTCTGCAAAGACCTCATGATAGCCGGCCAGTGTCTATGTGGGTCCCACACCACCTGACACCAAGCCACAGCCTCTGAAGTCCACTCTGCTGCTGCCTAGTGGCCTGTCTATCCTCTGCCTTCCAGCTCTGGCTGGAGAGATGGCTCCACAAGGGCTTTCCATTACTGCTCTGCATAAGGAGAAGTTAACAATGTCCAACACTTTGCTACTTTGGGGTCAGTATCTAGACCAAGGGAAGAGGATTGAATTTAGATTCAGCACTGAAGGTTAAGGAGTGTTCCTGGGTAGACCTGGGAATTGCGGCTTGATCCCTGGCATAACAGCTGATGAGTTTTCCAAGGAAAAGCTGGAACCAATCAAGATTCAAATTGCTTCGCATTCCAGCATTTGTAGGAAGTAGATCTCGAAGTCTTGTTGTTTGCTACTGTGTATTACATCTGTCCGCTTAGAGGCAAACCCTAATTATTCTGAATAAATTTGCATTTGGACTCACACTTGCCTTGTAGCTTTGTGCTGACCTTGCTCCCATCATTCTGGTATTAGCGGTCATTCTGCTGGCATCCTACAGGGACCACTGCTCATTAGTTGAGAAAAACCATGTTCACTGTAAGATAGGAAAGTGGAAAAAAAACCCTGGGTCTTCATGAATATGTATAAATTCTCTCCTCAATACAAAGAGCAGGAATCTTTGCATTTCTTAATTTTTCCAACTCGAGTCAGGTCTGCATGCATTTTTATCAATGATATTTAATGTCTTAATTTATAAGATGGTTGAAGGATAGATTCGGTTCAGAGAAAATTGAAGGAAGGCCTCTGGTTTTGAGTCCATCAAGACACCACCCAGAGGACCCCTTGAACTTCACAGTCCTGCTATTCTGTAACCATGTAGCTTGGCCATTGGCCTTACTGAGACTTTCAAGGTAGCAGCACTGTGGGGTCCATGGACCACACTGTTCAAAATCTGCACTACCTGGGAGTAGGCCAGATGAAACTTCACCAATCAAATCTTTCTCGAGTCTGAGCTCAAGACTCCTTTAGCAAAGCTCTCCAAAATAAAAGGACTTCATGCCTGTCGAATAACAGCCTGCTCACCCTCTGGGATGGGGAAAGAGAAAAATTCCTCCTCTCTCATTGTTTAGTGAATGTCTTTGTTGCAGAAACTGCAAAAATCGTGGCAGTGGAAGGAGACAAACAGCACTCGGAGATATGGAAAAGCAAGGTTTATTCAGCACTGGTGCAGGCTCAGAGGAGTCACCTCCAGAGTCTGAGCACCAGGTCTTTGTTCTCAGTAACTTTTATACACTACAAGGTCTTGATTTTTCCATGTAAGCATCCCAGACCTCCCCCATCCCCAAGCAGACAATCTTCCTCCCTAAGAAACTGAGCAAGCAAGGTTACAGAAGCAGAACTGATAAGCAATGCTGGGTACCTGATTAGCAGGGCTGCTAGCTTGGACAGAGGGCACACAGTTGTTACATTATTACAAGAAGGGTGGTATAGTGATGCGCATAGCTGGAAAGGCTTGCAGCTGCCTTCTTAGCCAAGGGGGGGTTTGTTTTTTAGTTAAAACTCCATTTTATCTTCACCATGCTATCCTGACACAGGGAATTTATCATTCTGCTATATGGCTGTATATGTTGATTCTGAATGTAAGGCTTATGATTTTTTGGCCCTAGAAAATTAGGTTTTTGTTTTGTTTTGTTTTCTGGTTTTTGGTTTTTTGTTTGTTTGTTTGCTTGTAGGTTTTTTATTACTCAAATGAATTTATCACATCTGTAGTTGTATAGTGATCATAACAATCTGATTTCACAGGATTTCCATTCCACAGCCCAAGCACATCCCCCCACCCCGGAGACCATAAGTTTTTCAATGTCTGTGAGTCAGCATCTGTTCTGCAAAGAAGTTCAGTCTGTCCTTTTTTCAGATTCCACATGTCAGTGAAAGCATTTGATGTTGGTGTTTCATTGTATGGCTGACTTCACTTAGCATGATAGTTTCTAGGTCCATCCATGTTGCTAAAAATGCTGGTATTTCGTTCCTGTTAATGGCTGAGTAGTATTCCATTGTGTATATGTACCACATCTTCTTGATCCACTCCTCTGTGGATGGACATTTAGGTTGTTTCCATGTCTTGGCTATTGTAAATGGTGCTGCAATGAACATTGGAGTACACGTGTCTTTGCGAGTCATGGTTCTCTCTGGATAGATGCCCAGGAGCGGGATTGCTGGGTCAAATGGTAGTTCTATTTTCAGGTTTCTGAGGACTCTCCATATTGCTTTTCACAGTGGTTGCACCAATTTACAATCCCACCAACAGTGTGCCAGGGTTCCTTTTTCTCCATACCCTCTCCAGCACTTCTTGTTTGTAGACTTTTTGATGATAGCCATTCTGGCTGGTGTAAGGTGGTACCTCACAGTGGTTTGGATTTGCATATCTCTAATAATGAGTGATGTTGAACATCTTTTCATGTGTGTTTTGGCCATCTGTGTGTCTTCTTTGGAGAAGTGTCTGTTTAGATCTTCTGCCCATTTTTGGATGGGGTTGTTTTTTTGGTATTGAGATGTAGGAGGTGTTTATAAATTTTGGAGGTTAATCCCTTGTCAGTTGATTCACTTGCAAAGATTTTCTCCCATTCTGTGGGTTGTCTTTTCATTTTGTTTAGGGTTTCCTCTGCTGTGCAGAAACTTTTCAGTTTGATTAGGTCCCATTTTTTTTTTTTTTTTTTATTGTCAGTACTCTGAGAGGTGGATCTGAGAAGATGTTGCTGTCGTTTATGTCAGAGTGTTTGGCCTATCTTTCCTCTAGGAGTTTGATAGTGTCTGGTCTTATATCTAGGTCTTTAATCCATTTGGAGTTTATTTTTGTGTGTGGTGGTAGCGAGTGTTCTAATTTAATTCTTTTCCATGTGGTTGTCCAGTTTTCCCAGCACCACTTATTGAACAAGCTGTCCTTTCTCCATTGTATATCCTTGCCTCCTTTGCCATAGATTAGTTGGCTGTAGGTGCGTGGGTTTAGTTCAGGGCTTTCTATCCTGTTCCACTGATCTGTATTTCTGTCTTTGTGCCAATACCATGCGGTTTTAATGATTGTTTCTTTGTAGTATAGTCTGGAGTCTGGGAGCCTGATTCCTCCAGCTCCATTTTTCTTTCTCAGGATATCTTTGGCTATTCTGGGTCTTTTGTGCTTCCAAACAAACTTTAAAATATTTTGTTTGAGTTCTGTGAAAAATGTCCTTGGTAATTTGACAGGGATCGCATTGAATCTGTAGATTGCCTTAGGTAATATAGTCATTTTGATAATATTAACTCTTCCAATCCAAGAACATGGTATATCTTTCCCTCTATTTGTGTCATCTTTGATTTCTTTCATTAGTGTCTTATAGTTTCCAGAGTATAGGTCTTTTGTCTCTTTAGGTAGGTTTACTCTTAGGTATGAAAATTAGCTTTTTTAAGGATAAAGTCTGGTCCATTACTGAAACAAAATTCCATTGAATAAAGTTATTTTATTGTTATTTTCTTAAGTCATCCAGATTGCTTATTTTAAGTTTATGTTATTTAACGTTTGGAAGGGGTAAGGATTACTGGAAGAACATGAATATAAAATACTACATGCCAAAGTTTAGTGTACCAAAGAGGAAGTGGCAGTGGTAGGTAGTATCCATATAGTTCTATGACTTTTTTTTTTTTGGTCTTTTTTGCCTTTTTTAGGGCTCCTCCTGTGGCATATGGAGGTTCCCAGGCTAGGGGTCAAATCAGAGCTGTAGCCACCAGCCTACGCCAGAGCCACAGCAACGCAGAATCCGAGCCGCATCTGCAATCTACACCACAGCTCACAGCAACGCCAGGTCCTTAACCCACTGAGCAAA
Organism: Sus scrofa; assembly: GCF_054392235.1. Lineage (NCBI taxonomy): Eukaryota > Metazoa > Chordata > Mammalia > Artiodactyla > Suidae > Sus > Sus scrofa. The sequence goes on along the minus strand of NC_139387.1, from coordinate 50,290,845 downwards.
GGCAGGGATCAAACCCGCAACCTCATGGTTCCTAGTAGGATTCATTAACCACTGTGCCACGATGGAACTCCAGTTCTATGACTTTTAAATCAGAAATTATCCAATGGGCTATGGACTTGGGTAGGGCATTTGAGGATTAAGGTTACAATTAATTGGTTACTCTTTCAAAACTAACTTGGGGAATCAAGATCCCACGGGTAGCCTTTCATATCACTTTAGTCCAGCGATGGTAAGGTAAGTCCTCCTTGACCTTAATCTCTCTTTAGGGCACTGAGTGCATATCCCTTCTTGTGGCATAAAGAGACCCAGTTTCCAGGCACAGCCCTCTGAGAATGCAGTGGGGTGGTTGACACCAAACTTGAATTTTAGACAGTGTCACCCAGCTGTGATGGACTTAACTGGGAGAATCCTTCCCCTGATGTGTAGCCACTACTGGAGCCAGAACCATTGCTTGTCAAATCATGACTGGATAACCCTGTCCAGCTTTCAAGAGAAAAGAATCTGCCATTTCCCAACCCCTGCAGCCTCTGCCGTCATGCATGACACAAAGCCTCCACTCTGACAAGACCGGAGCCCAGCTCTCAGACTCCTGCTCCAGTGGTCTTTCTCTTGGAACTAGCATAGCAGCCACTGCTGAGATTACATTTAATGTCACCCTCCATTAGCCTGATAGGATCCAGTTCTCCCTAGCCCCTCCTGGACTGGGAAAAAGGAAGAGGCTAAGGCAGGAAACTGAAAAAGCCCTTTATGTTCCTGGCTTTTCCTGCAGGTAAATCTCCCAGAAAATTGCTGTTTTATTGTTTCCAGGCACTTGGCTCATTTTATGCCAACACAAGCCTGGAAGCCTCTGTCAGCCCATCCATCAGCTTTTACAGGATGAGGACTTCTGGGAAACATGAAAACCACTCAACAAATTGGAAACATTAATGACATGATCCAAGGAAACATCAAATCTTGGACATTTCCTTCCTTTACCTTCCTCCAACTAAAAAATGACATGGAACACTATTGTGAAGGATAGTTTTATAAAGTGTGTGTGTGTGTGTGTGTGCATGCGTGTGCGTGTGCACGTGTGCACAGTCAGAGAAAAGAACCAAGCCAAAGCCATGGGGAACTTCCAAAGGAAATGAACTATTCTTTTCTCTCTGGAAATTGGACTATATAAAGCCTGGAATTACTACAACCTTTCTGCAGTAATGAGTTGTCAGATATTTCCCCAACATAACTGAATCTTATTATTTAATCCCTTACTAATTTTCCTCAACACATCTAAATAGCATGAGCTGTCCAGAAAACAATGCCAATAATTTAGCTGAAAGATAAAAACCCTGTCATATTTTGAAATACTTTGAACATTTTTAAACATAGTTAATGGGTAACAAACTCCTATTTCTCTGAATAATATCAACCGTCACAAGGTAGCAAGATCAACTTCATTAAACTGCTTCTGGTGCACTTTTCACATCTATAGTTATAAAATGCCCTGGCTTGTCATTTAGAAATTAAACTGCATCTTGGCAAGTAATACAATATTTTAGATTCCATTGAAGAACATGGTAGGAAAAAATTGGGAAAGACTGAATAGTATCTATTTTTTTCATTGTTACTCCAAGATGTTGTAGTCACATTCGCCGCTTTTATTCCAATAAACATAAATTTATCCTAATTGTGTAATGATGTGCCTAGATGTTTTGCTCCTATAAGATTCCCTGTCCACAGCAAACACAGTAAACCTCTTTATTGCTCCAGTGCAGTAACAGTGAGCATATGCCAGAGGAAAAAAAAAATCAGAAACAAGAACTTCATGCAGGCATTTTCAATTGACTCTGGCTGTTGTAATTGTAAACTAAACACTAGTTGTTTTTAAAAATAAGTTGTATAAAGGGCTTAATCTCTAAAACATACGAACAACTTATACAACTCAACAGCAGAAATGCAAACAACTCAATTGAAAAATGGGAAAAAGACCTGAAGAGACATTCCTCCAAAGAAGATATACAGATGGCCAACAGGCACATGAAAAAATGCTCAACATCACTGATTATTAGAAAAATGCAAATCAAAATTACTATGAGGTAACACCTCACACCATTCAGAATGGCCATCATTAATAAGTCCACAAATAACAAATGCTGGAGAGGGTATGGAGAAAAGAGAACCCTCCTGCACTGTTGGTGGGAATGTAAATTATGGAAAACAGTATGGAGGTACCTTAGAAAACTATACATAGAAATGCCATATGACCCAGCAATCCCACTCCTGGGCATATATTCAGACGAAACTTTTCTTGAAAAAGACACATGCACCCATATGTTCATTGCAGCACTACTCACAATAGCCAAGACACGGAAACAACCCAAATGTCCATCGACAGATGACTAGATTAAGAAGATGTGGTATATATACACAATGGAATACTACTCAGCCATAAAAAAAGAACAAAATAATGCCAGTTGCAGCAACATGGTTGGAACTAGAGACTCTCATACTAAGTGAAATAAGTCAGAAAGAGAAAGACAAATACAGTATGAAATCATTTATATCTGGAATTTACTATGTGGTGCAAATGAAACTTTACACAGAAAAGAAAATATTGGACATGGAGAACAGACTTGTGGTTGCCAAGGGGGAGGGGGAGGGAGTGAGATGGACTGGATATTTGGGGTTAATAGATGCAAACTGTTGCCTTTGGAGTAGATAAGTAATGAGATTCTGCTATATATTACTGGAACTATATCTAGTCACTTATGATGGAGCATGACAATGTGAGAAAAAAGAATGTATATATGTATGTGTGACTGGGTCACCTTGCTGTACAGTAGAAAATTTCCAGAACACTGTAAACTAGCTATAATGGAAAAAATAAAAATCATTATAAAATAAAATAATGAAATAAAATAAATTGTCTAAGTTAATGTGACAATACTGTTTCATGAATGTTGTTAAGGAGGGTGACTTGGGTTTGTTTTTTTTGTTTGTTTGTTTTGTTTTGCTTTTGTTTTTTTGTCTTTTTGCCTTTACTTGAGCCACTCCTGCAGCATATGGAGGTTCCCAGGCTAGGGGTCGAATTGGAGCTGTACCCCAGGCCTACACCAGAGCCACAGCAACATGGGATCCGAGCTGCGTCTGCGACCTACACCACAGCTCACATCAATGCCGGATCCTTAACCTACTGAGCAAGGCCAGGGATCAACCCACAACCTCACAGTTCCTAGTTGGATTTGCTAACCACTGCATCACGACGGGAACTCCTTGAGTTTGGTTTTTAAGTGTACATTCACACTCATCATGGGAAATTTCTAGCAAATTGTCTGTAAACTTACATAAATTTGCATGTTTTATTTCCACTCAGAAGAAACAAAAAAGTATATTTTTATTTGTAAAATTAATATTAAAATCAGATTATAAGAAGTTTATGAGAATATTTTACTCAGAATATGTAGGATATGTGTGGTAGGTATAAAGAGCTACCAGGTGATAAAAATATAAAAGATGCTATAGAAATAGTATCAAAGATTTTTTCCAGTTCTAATCATCAGTAAGCAGGAAGAGAGGTACTATAGAGGAGCGACTATATCTGTAGCTGGAAAATATTCTTTCTATTAGATACAAATTTTACCGGAGATGTTAGTAAACAACCCTTTCAAAAATGAATTGAAGTTAAAATAGATAACATCTTCATTTGTTCATTATTAGGTTAAACCTTATGAAATTCATGTTTTCCAAGATCATCATTGGTAAAATATAGGAATTTTTTTCTTATGATAAACCTAATATTTTCTTCTTTTAATTCATCACTATGTATATCCTTGTTATCTGCCAGTTAATCTGGGATTTTTTTTCCCCCAAGAATCTGGACAAATTGGTATCAGATTTTCAGTCTGGAATTCTTTGAGATGGGAAACCAAATTTGGGGATTCAGGAAGGTAAAACAAACTTGGGAGATATTTTAATAGATTTACTTCTCTAGATGTTCCCACACCACATTACAATTTCAGTATGAGTTAAAGAGAATGATTTTTCTACCTTTATTGAGATATAACTGATACATAATGTGTAACTTTGTGTAAAACACATTGATTTGATACACTTCTGTATTGCAAAACGATTACCACCATAACATTTTCTAACACCTGCTTCATGTTACATAATTACCATTTCTGTTTAAGCTCTATTCTCTTAGCAAATTTCAAGTATACAGTACAGTATTATTAAACATAATCACTATGCTGTAGACCAACACCTCCACTTCCACTCCACCCCCCACTAAATTTGATGTAGTCCTCTTTGTTTATTTTTGCTCTTTTTTTGCTTTTGTTTTTGTGTCAAATCAAAATAAAACCAAAACAAAAACAAAACAAACAAACAAACAAAACCATCTCCAAGGCTTATGTCAAGGAGCTTACAACCTAAGTTTATTTCTTGGAGTATTTTGTTTTTAGGTCTTACATTCAATTCTTTAATCCATTTTAAGTTGATTTTTGTGTATGATATAAAATAGGGATTCGGTTTTATTCTTTTTAATGTGGCTATCCAATTTTCCTAATACTTTTCATTGAAGAGACTATCTTTCCATACTGTATATTGTTTCTTTTCCATACATTAATTGACCATATATGCATGGGTTATGTATTCTTTTCCACTGACCTCTGTGTGTTTTTATGTCAATACCATACTGTTTTGATTGCTATAGCTTTATAATATAATTTGAAATGAGGATGCATTATACCTCTAGCTTTGTTTCGTCTTTCTCAAGATTGTTTTGACTATTCACAGTCTTTTGGAGCTTAAAAATTTTAAGATTGTTTGCTTTATTTTTGTAAAAAATGCCATTGGAATTTTGACAGAGCTTACATTGAATCTGTAGGTTGCTTTGGGTAGTATGCACATTTTGACAATATTAATTTTTTCAACCCATGAGCATGGAGTATATTTCCATGTATTGTTGTCTATTTCAGTTTATTTTCTCAATGTCTTAAAAATGTCTATGTATAATATGTCATCTCCAAATGGAAACAATTTTACTTCTTTTCCAATTTGGACACATTTCATTTCTTTTTCTTGCCTTATTGTTCTGGCTAGGTCTTCCAGTATTATGCTGAATAAAAGCAGTGAGACTGAGTATCCTTGTTTTTTTGTTTGTTTGTTTGTTTTCCTTTTTAGGTCCACACCTGTGGCATATGGAAGTTCCCATGCTAGGGGTTAAATCAGAGCTGCAGCTTCCAGCCTATACCACAGCCACAGCAATGTAGGATCTGAGCTGCATCTGGGACCTATGCAGCAGCTTGCAGCAACATCAGATCCTTAACCAAAGAGTGAAGTCAGGAATTGAACTCACATCCTCTTTAGTACTAGTCAGGTTCTTAACCCACTGAGCTACAGTGGGAACTCCTGAGCAACCTTGTCCTGATCCTGATCTTAGAGGAAAAGATTTCAATTTTCTCACTATTAAGAATGATGTTAGTTGTGAATAGTCATATGTGTCCTTTTTATGTTGAGGTACATTTCCTCTATGCCTACTTGCTGAAATTTTTTTCTTGAAAATATGTTGAATTTTGTCAAACACTTTTCCTGCATCTATCTAAAATGATTATCTGATTTTAACACCTTTTTTTATCAATGTGGTATTTTACATTTGTCAGTTTGAGTATGTTGAGGCATTCTTACATTCCTGGAATAAATTTCACTTGGTCATGGTGCATGATCCTTTCAATCCATTGTTGAGTTTGGTTTTGCTAATATTTTGTTGAGGATTTTCCTCTATGTTCATCAGGAATATTGGCCTCTATCTTTCTTTTCTTGTAGTGTACTTATCTGGTTTTTTTTTTTTTTTTTTTTTTTTTTCCCCACTGTACAGCAAGGGGGTCAGGTTATCCTTAGATGTATACATTGCCGTTACAGTTTTTTCCCCCACCCTTTCTTCTGTTGCAACATGAGTATCTAGACATAGTTCTCAATGCTATTCAGCAGGATCTCCTTGTAAATCTATTCCAAGTTGTGTCTGATAAGCCCAAGCTCCCGATCCCTCCCAGTCCCGCCCCCTCCCATCAGGCAGCCACAAGTCTCTTCTCCAAGTCCATGATTTTCTTTTCTGAGGAGATGTTCATTTGTGCTGGATATTAGATTCCAGTTATAAGTGATATCATATGGTATTTGTCTTTCTGGCACATTTCACTCAGTATGAGAGTCTCTAGTTCCATCCATGTTGTTGCAAATGGCATTATGTCATCCTTTTTTATGGCTGAGTAGTATTCCATTGTGTATATATACCACCTCTTCCGAATCCAATCATCTGTCGATGGACATTTGGGTTGTTTCCATGTCCTGGCTACTGTGAATAGTGCTGCAATGAACATGCGGGTGCATGTGTCTCTTTTAAGTAGAGTTTTGTCCGGATAGATGCCCAAGAGTGGGATTGCGGGGTCATATGGAAGTTCTATGTATAGATTTCTAAGGTATCTCCAAACTGTTCTCCATAGTGGCTGTACCAGTTGACATTCCCACCAACAGTGCAGGCGGGTTCCCTTTTCTCCACAGCCCCTCCAGCACTTGTTATTTGTGGATTTATGAATGATGGCCATTCTGACTGGTGTGAGGTGGTATCTCATGGTAGTTTTGATTTGCATTTCTCTTATAACCAGCGATGTTGAGCATTTTTTCATGTGTTTGTTGGCCATCTGTATATCTTCTTTGGAGAAATGTCTATTCAGGTCTTTTGCCCATTTTTCCATTGTTTGATTGGTTTTTTTGCTGTTGAGTTGTATAAGTTGCTTATATATTCTAGAGATTAAGCCCTTGTCAGTTGCATCATTTGAAACTATTTTCTCCCATTCTGTAGGTTGTCTTTTTGTTTTCTTTTGGGTTTCCTTTGCTGTGCAAAAGCTTTTCAGTTTGATGAGGTCCCATGGGTTTATTTTTGCTCTAATTTCTATTGCTTTGGGAGACTGACCTGAGAAAATATTCATGATGTTGATGTCAGAGAGTGTTTTGCCTATGTTTTCTTCTAGGAGTTTGATGGTGTCCTGTCGTATATTTAAGTCTTTCAGCCATTTGGAGTTTATTTTTGTGCATGGTGTGAGGATGTGTTCTAGTTTCATTGCTTTGTATGCAGCTGTCCAGGTTTCCCAGCAATGCTTGCTGAATAGACTTTCCTTTTCCCATTTTATGTTCTTGCCTCCCTTGTCAAAGATTAATTGACCATAGGTGTCAGGGTTAATTTCCGGATTCTCTATTCTGTTCCATTGGTCTGTCTGTCTGTTTTGATACCAGTACCACACTGTTTTGATGACTGTGGCTTTGTAGTATTTCTTGAAGTCTGGGAGAGTGATGCCTCCTGCTTGGTTTTTGTTTCTCAGGATTGCTTTGGCGATTCTGGGTCTTTTGTGGTTCCATATAAATGTTTGGATTGTTTGTTCTAGTTCTGTGAAAAATGTCCTGGGTAATTGGATAGGGATTGCATTGAATCTGTAGATTGCTTTGGGTAGTATGGCCATTTTTACAATATTGATTTTCCCAATCCAGGAACATGGAATATCTTTCCATTTCTTTACATCTTCTTTGATTTCTTTGATTAAAGTTTTATAGTTCTCGGCATATAGGTCCTTTACCTCCTTGGTCAGGTGTATTCTGAGGTATTTGATCTTGTGAGGTACAATTTTAAAAGGTATCATATTTTTGTGTTCCTTTTCTAATGTTTCATTGCTGGTATACAGAAATGCAACTGACTTCTGAATGTTAATCTTATATCCTGCTACTTTGCTGAATTTATTAATCAGTTCAAGGAGTTTTGGGGTTGAGTCCTTAGGGTTTTCTATGTATAGTATCATGTCATCTGCATACAGTGACAGTTTGATCTCTTCTCTTCCTATATGGATGCCTTTTATTTCTTTTGTTTGTCTAATTGCTGTGGCTAGGACTTCCAAAACTATGTTGAAGAGCAGTGGTGAGAGTGGGCATCCCTGTCTTATTCCAGATTTGAGAGAGAAGGCTTTCAGTTTTTCCCCGTTGAGGTTTATATTTGCTGTGGGTTTATCATAAATGGCTTTGATTATATTCAGGAATGTTCCCTCTATACCCACTTTGGCGAGGGTCTTGATCATGAATGGATGTTGAACTTTGTCAAATGCTTTCTCTGCGTCTATTGAGATGATCATATGATTTTTGACTTTTTTTTGTTAATGTGGTGTATGATGTTGATTGATTTGCGTATGTTGAACCATCCTTGTGAACCTGGGATGAACCCAACCTGGTCATGGTGTATAATTTTTTTGATATGTTGTTGGATTCGGTTGGCTAAGATTTTGTTGAGAATTTTTGCATCTATATTCATCAATGATATTGGGCGATAGTTTTCTTTTTTGGTGGTATCTCTGTCTGGTTTGGAATGAGGGTGATGGTGGCCTCATAGAATGTCTTTGGGAGTATTCCTTCTTCTTCAACCTTTTGAAAGAGTTTAAGGAGGATGGGCACCAATTCCTCTTTATATGTTTGATAGAATTCACCTGTGAAGCCATCTGGTCCTGGACTTTTATTTGTAGGGAGTGTTTTTATGACCTCTTCAATTTCATTTCTAGAGATCGGTGTGTTCAGTTGGTCTGTTTCTGCTTGATTCAGTTTTGGCAGGCTGTAAGATTCTAGAAAATTGTCCATTTCTTCCAGATTGTCAAACTTGTTGCCATACAGTTGTTCATAGTATTCTCTTATGGTTTTTTGTATTTCTGCTGTATCCATTGTGATTTCTCCTTTTTCATTTATAATTTTGGTGATTTGGGTTCTTTCTCTCCTCTTTTTAGTGAGTCTGGCCAGGGGTTTGTCAATTTTGTTCACCTTTTCAAAGAACCAGCTCTTGGTTTTATTAATTTTCTCTATTGTTTTTTGAGTCTCTATTTTATTGATTTCTTCTTTGATCTTTATAATTTCCTTCCTTCTGCTGACTTTAGGACTTTTTTGTTCTTCTTTTTCTAATTCGTTTAGGTGGAGGGTTAAGTTGTCCATTTGGGATCTTTCTTCTTTTTTGAGAAAGGCCTGTATTGCTGTAAATTTCCCTCTGAGCACTGCTTTCTCAGCATCCCATAGATTTTGAGAGGTTGTGTCTTCATTATCCTTTGTTTCAAGGTAGTTTTTAATTTCCTTCTTGATTTCCTCATTGACCCATTGGTTTTTTAGTAGCATGTTGTTTAGTCTCCATGGAGTAGGTTTTTTCTCATTTCTTTTCCCATGGTTGATTTCTAATTTCATGGCATTGTGGTCAGAGAAGATACTTGAGATAATTTCTACACTCCTAAATTTATTGAGATTCGCTTTGTGTCCCAATATGTGGTCGATTCTTGAGAATGTTCCATGAGCATTTGAGAAGAATGTGTATTCTGATTTTTTTGGATGTAATGTCCTGAAGATATCAATGAAGTCTAACTTTTCTATTGTTTCCTTTAGGATCTCTGTTGTTTTATTGGTTTTCTGTCTAGAGGATCTGTCCATTGATGTGAGGGGGGTATTTAGGTCTCCTACTATGATTGTATTCTCATCAATATCTCCCTTTATGTCTGTTAATATTTGTTGTATGTATCTGGGTGCTCCTATATTTGGGGCATATATGTTGACGATAGTAACATCCTCTCCTTGGATGGATCCCTTAATCATTAAATAGAGTCCTTCTTTTTCTTTCTTTAAGTCTTTTGTTTTAAAGTCTATTTTGTCTGATATGAGCGTTGGGACTCCTGCTTTTCTGTCATGTCTATTGGCGTGAAATATTTTTCCCCACCCTTTCACTTTCAATCTATATGTATCTTTTGTCCTAAGGTGAGTTTCTTGTAGGCAGCATATTGAAGGTTTTTGCCTTTTTATCCACTCAGCCACTCTGTGTCTTTTGATTGGGGCATTCAGTCCATTGACATTTAAGGTGATAATTGATAGATGATTATTTATTGCCATTTGAACCTCGGGTTCCAGTTGATTCTATGGTTCTCCATTCTTCCTTTCTTTTTTTTTTTTTTTTTTTTTTCATTTTTTGCAAATGCAATATTTGGTTTTGGCTTGTGGTTGCCCTGTTTTTTAAGTATGCTAACCCCTTCCCATAATTGTGTGTTTTAGCCTGATGGTCCTGTAAGTTCAAACACTTCATTACTGTATTAAAATTAAGAAGAGAGACATACATATAAACAAAAAGGGTTATTTACCTCCTGACATCCCTTGCCCACATTTTATGGTTTTGATGACTCTTTTTTATTTTTTTCTTTTTAATTTTATTTTGTTTGAATCATGTTCATGATTAAATCTGTATGCTGGCTTATTTGAGTGACTGCTCTCTGATTGCAGTTTCCTCAGTCCTAGTTCTTCCTCTTCTTCTTCTTCTTTTTTTTTTTTCTTTTCTTTTTTCTTCCCTTTCCTTCCTTTCTTTTTGGTTTAGAGAACCCCTTTCAATATTTCCTTTAACCTGGGTTTTCTGTTGCTGTATTCTTTAAGTTTTTGTTTGTTGCAAAAAATTTTTATTTCGCCTTCTATTTTAAATGATATTCTTGCTGGATAGAGTATTCTAGGTTGCATATTTTTTCCTTTGAGCACTTTAAATATCTCTTGCCATTCCCTCCTGGCCTGTAGTGTTTCTGTAGAAAAATCAGCTGATATTCTTATGGGGGTTCCCTTGTAGGTAACATTCTGTTTTTCTCTTGCTGCCCTTAGGATCCTCTCTTTATCACTAACTTTTGCCATTTTTATTATGATGTGTCTTGGTGTGGGTCTGTTTGGGTTCAGTTTGTTTGGGGCCCTCTGTGCTTCTTGTATCTTGAATCCAGTATCCTTTAGACTTGGGAAGTTTCCAGCAATAATATCTTCAAATATATTTTCCATTCCCTTATCTTTTTCTACTCCTTCTGGAATTCCTATTATGCGTAGATTGGCCCGCTTTATATTATCCCATAGGTCTCTTATATTGCTTTCCAGTTTTTTGATTCGGTTTTCTGTCTGTTGACCGGATTGAGTGATTTCCATTATTCTATCTTCCATATCACTGATTCGTTTTTCTGCATTATTCATTCTGGTTTTTACTGCCCCTAGTTCAGTTTGCATCTCTGCAAATGAATGTTCTAGTTTTTCTTGGCTCCTCCTTATATTTTCTAGCTCCTTTCTGAGGGTATCTGCATTACTGTTCATATCTTCTCTTAATTCCTTCAGTATTTTCACTATTTCTCTTTTGAACTCCAGGTCTGTCTGACTGCAGAGATCTGTTTCATTGTTGACTGTTTTAGGTGAGTTCTCCTGTTGTTTTGACTGGGGGTGGTTTCTCAGCTTCTTCATCTTGCTTGTTGTTTTCTTTCTCCTGAGGGAGTTGTACTCTCCGTGATCGGGCAGTGTTTGCCTTGTCACTGCCATGGAATATTTCCTGAGGGCTGGCGTTGTTGGTCAATCTTTTTTGAGGCAGTGTGGCTTTTCTGGAGTGTTGATGGGGCTAACAGTGTTTCTTTGAAGCAAAGGAGGACTTCCTGAGGGCAGACAGGACTGGGAGGTCCACACCACGATGGTAGCAGATGTCACTTGGTCATGCAGAGCTTGCTCTGGTGTTTTTAGGCTGTGAGGTTCTTGCAGGGGGTTGGCGGTGTTGGGCAGCTGCTCTTCAGGGGTGCATCACCCCCTGGGGGCTGGAGCAGCTATCTGGGTCACTGAGAACCTGAGAGGCTCTTCCCTAGGGCAGCCCACCTCAGAAGGACAGCCTGAGAATGTAGGCGGATCTTTTCACAGTCTGGCCAAGCTTGTTGCAGCTTTTCTGGGCTGCAGGGGCTCTTCCAGGGGTCCGGTGGTGCTGAACAGTTATTTCACGGGAGTGGGGCACCCCCCTGGGGACTTGGGCGGGTAGCAGGGCCATTGGAGATCCAAGAGGCTCCTCCCCAGGGCAGCCCAACTCAGAAACACCATCTGAGATCTTTTCCCAACTCGGCCAGGCTTGCTGCAGCTTTTCTGGGCTGCAGGGGGTCCTGCCTGGAGCTGGCAGTCCTATGCAGCTGGTCCACTAGAGCATCCCCTGGGGGCTTGGGCGGGTAGCAGGGCCTTTGGAAACTGAAGAGGCTCCTCCCCGGGGCAACCCGACTCAGAAAAACCGTCTGAGAATTAGGCCGATCTATTCACAGCCTGGCTAAGCTTGTTCTAGTTTTTCTGGGCTGCAGGCCTTTTCTCGGGGGCTGGTGGTGTTTGGTGCTGCTCTGCGGAAGTGTAGCCCCACCAAAGGGCAAGCAGGCCTGTGCAGGGACAGCCCCTGCGGTGGTAGGCTTCAGGCAATTGTTGAGGCCAGCCCTCCCAGATGGCAGGCAGTCCCAGGTCTGTGAGAGCGTAGGGCGTGGTGGGGGTGGGGGGAGGGGATGCACTGGGAAGCACAGCTTGCAACTAGCTAGCGGGCCTGTAAGCTTGCTGTGGCGTGGGGGGTATTCTATGGGGACCCACCCCTTCTTCTCTCCCCTCCCCAGCACGGGCGCAGACCAGGCTCTTCTCCCAGGTTCCCTCTGATGTGGCTTTCCACTTCCCCGCCCCTGGAGTATTGCTCCCTTCCTCTGCGACAGCTTTGTTTTCTAGTCTCCCAGGCAGTCTCTGCCCCGTCAAATGGTTTCTAGACCTCCCAAGCAGTTTCCGCTCTGCCCCGCCCCCCTAGCCCAGGGACTAATCTCTGGAGCTGATGTCTTGGTGCCCAGCCCCCACCCAGGCGGCGCCCCCCAGCCCTTTCTCGGGGACTAACCTTCCGCTGCGAGGTCTCGGTGCCCAGCCCCCCTCCCAGGCGTCCCCCTGCCCTTTCTCGGGGACTAACCTTTGGCGGCGAGGTCTCAGTGCCTAGCCCCCCCCCAGGCGTCCCCCGGCCCTTTCTTAGGGATTAACCTTTGGAGGCGAGGTCTGGGTGTTCAGCCCCCACCCAGGCGTCCCCCGGCCCCCTCTCGGGGACTAACCTTCTGCGGTGAGGTCTCGGTGCCCAGCCCCCACCCAGGAGTCTCAATTTTTGGTGACTGTGCCCAAAAATTAGTAGTAGTTCAGATGGTCCGTTGGGTTCTTGATCGGCTTTTCCATACTCCAACTTACTGCTACACTCTTCTCTGCATCTGGAGATTCCTCCGGTTCGTTTGATCTTTCGCCCGGTAGGTGACTTTCCAGGGTGCGGGATCCCTTTCTCCTCCGCAGTTCCCTTTCGGGAGTGCCCGTCCCGCTCGGATTCACCTTCTCTCACTCTCCTCTTTTCTCCCGTTCTGCCCAATAATGTCACGAATTTCTTGCCGTTATTGGAGTTTAGGTTCCTCTGCCAGCGATTGGTTGCTGTTCTGTGCGAGTCATTTATTCTGTAGTTGTGCTTTTTTTGTTGTGTTTGTGGGAGAGGGCGAGTGTGTCCCCCTACTCTTCTGCCATCTTGTCCTCCCTCCTTATCTGGTTTTTGTGTCAGGTTATGATGGCCTTGTAAAATGAGTTTAAAAGTGTTTTCTGACTATTCTAATTTGGGGAAGAGTTTGAGAAGAATTGGTATTAATTTTTTTTTTAATGCTTAGTAGAATTCACCAGAGAAGCCATCTTGTTCTTGACTTTTGTTTGTCAGTAAGCTTTTGATGTTGGTTCTAAACATTTGGTTCCAATGTTTCCTTATTGATTCTCAGTCTAGAGGATCTATTCATTGTTGAAAGTAAGGTACTGAAGTCCCCTACTATTATTGTACTGCTGCCTATTCCTCTCTTCAGTTCTGTTGGTATTTGCTTTGTATATTTCAGTGTTCCTAAAGAGAATGATTTCTGACATTAGTGAAAGTCTTCTTTAAAACAAATAGATTTCTCCATGTGTTTAGATAAACCATTGGCCTCTATAAATATATAGGTAGAAATGTTAAAAAAGTCATAATTCTCAAATTATAATCCTTTTAGTTTATTAACTCAATAATATGGTTCTATTTTTATGTTTAGATATCTTGAAAAAATAGCCAAACACTGAACAAAATGTATAAGTGACTCATTTGTGTCAACAAGGGAACTTATATGTGTTCTAACTACATGAAGGATCTAAAGTACTTAAAGATGCAAAGTCTTTGAGTTTAAATACTAGAAACATTTTTTTTCCAATTATGGTCAAAAATATTTCCAAAATATGCTTAAGAGTAATTGAGCAAAAGTTACATATATATACAATTTATTTATATATTTGAAAATATACGTCATACAAATATAAAACTGGTCAATATCCAAGAAGTATTAATTATTTTCATCTGTACCTAATAAAATTTATGTGCTTCTATATGAATGAAATAATTTGCATTACTATCAGTTTTCTACAAATTACAAAGTTTTAAAATAGTTGAAAAAGACAAAAGGAATAAATTCCTACAGAATCAGATTACTCCAGACAGAATGCCTAGACAATGCCCAGCATTCAACTGAAAGGACACATAGTAGTACCTTTTCTATTTAAAAATCTTTCACATTTCTTCTTAAGAATTTTAATTCTGAATTAAAAGACTTAAGTACACCTTTGGATTCAGCATCAACAGAAAAAAAATTCATAATTATTCCACAGATATCTAGAGATTTTGAACAAATATTTTCCACAGGCAGAAAAGAAGTATTACAAAGACTAGCGTAAGGTAAAATTAGCCTTCTTCTACTAATGTTTATATCATAGGCCTTACTCCTTCCTTTTCTTCTGGTATCAAAAGGTATTTTGCAAGATTGGATAAGACTCAGCTTCAATAATCCTGACAGTATTGGCAGAATTTTTCTCCCACAAGGAATTTGAAGATTCCCAGAGGTCTTCAATGTGTGACTAATTTAAGCATAAGTCATGAGTAAGTCTGTGTCCAATTTAGCCAAATCTGATTATGAATAGGGGAGTCCTCAGGGATTTTAAAGATCACTTCATTTGACAATTCCATTATAAAATAAATCCCTCCTGATTAATTTGGCTGGTGTGGTATTACAGATGAGAAAAATATGTTTCTGAGTCAAAGGATCAGGTTACCAGTTGTTGGCTGGGAGGCCAAAAGTACCTGAGGGCTGCTGAAGATGCCTATCAAGTGAGTTGTTTGTTGACTTCGAGGGAAAGGAATGGTCATAGTAGTAGTTTATTGTCAAAAGTGTAGCACCTATATCTATAAGAAAAGTGTAATTTTGGGTCTTAAGAGTAATTGAAAATTCTCCTTGTGAGTTTATGGAAAAAAAGTTGTATTAGTCTTCTCCAGAGAAATAGAACCAATATGAGACAGACAATAGATAGATAGATGATAGATAGATAGATAGTTAGTTAGATAGATAGATAGACAGATAGTTCGCTCTATATAGATAGATCTACATATATACAGATATGTATATGGATATGATATCTGGAAGCTGCTGGAGAAGCCTGTATGTAGATCCTGTACACACAGAGAAAGCAAGAGTGAGGTCAGTTATTAGTAGTTGGCTCACATGGTTATGGAGGCCGAGTAGTCCCATAATCTCTTGTCTACAAACTGGAGACCATGGAAAGTCAGTTGTGTGGTGTAGCTCCAGACTGAATCTGAAGGCCTGAGGATAAGGAAAGCTGATGGTAGATGGTGTAAGTTCCAACTTGGGGGAAGACAAGACCAATATCTAAGCTCAACAGTCAGACATAAGGAGCAAATTCTACATCCTCCACATTTTTCTTCTATTCGGGTCCTAAACAAATTATATGATGCCCACCCACATTGGGGAGGGAAATCCAGTTTATTCATTCTACCAAATCAAATGCATTGTGCACAGGGAAGGCAAATATATATTAAGACTAAGTGTCTTTATCAGTGAGAACAAACATTGCCCCTTCCATGAGGGAACCAGCCCAATGTAATCAACCTGCCATTGGGTATCTGGCTGATCATCCTGGGGAATGGTGCATGTCAGGGACTCAGTATTGATCTCTGCTGCTGATAGATTGTGCATTTAGCATGGACAGTGACCAGGTCAGGCTTTGCAAGTGGAAATCTGTGTTGCTGAGCCAATGCATAACTTCCACCCCTGCCATTGTGGCCACTGTGTTCACTAGCCCATGGGGCAATGACAGGTACAACTGTGGAAAGAGGCTGTTGGGTATCCACAAAACATGATATTACCTTGATTAAAAATCCTATCAACTTGATTAAAAACCCTTCTCATCTGAGTCATATTTTGGTGAACATATCTACACATATATACACATATTTGCAAGACAAGGATATATTCATTTCTTTTACTCACTCAGAGAGGTTTATCCACAGCTTTTCCCCAAACTTCCTTGTCACCAATTTTCCAATCATGTTTCTTCCAAGTCCCCAACCATCCAGCCAAACCACTGGTTGTAGCACATGAATCAATATATATTCGCACATCTGGCCATTTCTCCTTCCAAGCAAAGAGAACAACCAGGAGCACTCCTTGACATTCTGCCCACCAGAAGACCTTCCCTTCACCACTGTCCTTCAGGGATGTTCCAGAAAAGGACTCTAATGTTGCAGCTGTCCATGCAGGGTGCTGCCTGCATATCATGCAAAGCCATCTATACACTAGGCCTGAGTCTTCTCTTCTTCTGTCAACTGAACATAGAGAATTTCCCATGCAGTCATGGAAGCAGGCAAAGAGAGAGAAAGCACTGTTGCAGGAGTGGAGATCATGGGCTTTTGGGACACTTCTTCATGTAACATACTTATTCCTTCAGAAGGGCCTACTTGAACTTGATCAGAAATATACCACTGGGATTTGATGATGGAGTGCTGCTGATGATAAACAATACTGATAATTGTTGAATCATCAAGAATAAAAGAAAGGACCCAGATAAATTCATAAATGAAAATAGAGAAATTACAATAGACACTACAGAAATACAAAAGATCACAAGAGATAACCATGAACAATTACTTGCCGGTAAAATAAACAACCCAATAGAAATAGACAAATTCCTAAAAATGTATAATCTCCCAAGATTGAATCAGGAAAAAATAGAAAATATGAATAGACCAATTAACAGAAATGAAATTGAATCAGTAAATCAAAAAAACTTTCAACAAACAGAAGTCCAGGATCAGATGGCCTTGCAGGTGAATTCTATCAAACATTTAAAGGAGTTAACACCTATGCTTCTCAATCTATTGCCAAAAATTGTAGAGGAGGGAAAGCATAAAAACACATGTGGCTAGGCTAGCATCACTCATACAAAAAACCTACAAAGATGCACAATAAAAAGAAAATTATAGGTCCATATCACTGCAAAAATTCTCAACAAAATATCAGCAAACCAAATTCGAGAATACATTAAAAGGATCATACATTATGATCAAGTGGGATTTATCCCAAGGATGCAATGATAGTTCAATATTCACAAATCAAACAATATGGTACACCACATTAACAAACTGAAAGATGAAAAATCGCATGATTATCTCAATAGTTTCTGAAGAACCTTTGACAAAATTCAACATCCTTTCATTATAAATATATCAATCAAGTGGGTATGGAGGGAATATATCTCAACATAATAAAGGCCACAAAGGACAAGCCCACAGTCACCATTACATTCAAAGTTAAAAGGTAAAACTATTTCCTCTAAGATCAGGAACAAGACAAGATGCCCTCTCAGACTATTCAACATAGTATTGGAAATCCTAGCCACAGAAATCAGACAGGAAAAAAAACATAAAATAAATCCAATTAAAAAGGAAGAAGTAAAATTGTCACTGTTTGTAAATGACAGTCCTATGCATACAAAATAGCACAGGGAACCATATCCAATCTCTTGGGACAGAACATGATGGAAGATAGTATGAGAAAAAGGATGTATGTATATGCATGACTGGGTCACTATGCTGTACAGCAGAAGTTGACACAACACTGTAAATCAACTACACTATAATAAAAATAAAGTAAAATATTCTAAAGATACTATCAAGAAAATACTAGAAATAATTAATGAATTCAGTAAAGTTGCAGGATACAGAACTAATATTCAGAAATCTGTTTTGTTTCTATATACTAACAATGAACTACCAAAAAGAGAAACTAAGAACACAATCCCACTTACAATCACATCAGAAAAAATAAAATACCTAGAAATAAATCTAATTAATAAGGTAAAAGACCTGTCCCTGGGGAACTACAAGACACTAATGAAAGAAACTGAAGATCACAGAAACAAATGGAAAAATATACAGGGGTCATTGACTGGAAGAATTAATATTGTTAAAATGACCATGCCACTCAAGGCAGTCTTCAGATTTTAATGTAATCCTTATAAAATGGCATTTTTTATAGAATTAGAACAAACAATTCTAAAAATATGTATGAAATACAAAAGATCCCAAATAGGCCATAGAATCTTGAGAAAGAAGAACAAAGCTGGAGGTATCACAGTCTCTGATTTCAAATTATACTACAAAGCTACAGTAATTAAAATGGTGTGATACTAGCACAAAAACAGAAACATAGATCAATGGAACAGAACATGCAAAAAAATCAAACAGCACTATTCTCTCACACCATGCATGTATAAAAATAAATTCAAAATGGAATATTTAAATGTAAGACCTGAATTGTAAAAATTCTCACAAATAAAACATAGGCAGTATGCTCTGATATTGGTCTCAGCAGTAGTTTTTGGATATGTCTCCTCCTCAGGCAAGAGAAACAAAAGAAAAAACAAATAAGGAGTTCCCATTGTGGCGTAGTGGAAACAAATCTGACTAGTGTCCAGGAGGATGAAGGTTCAATCCCTGGCCTCACTCAGTGAGCATTGCCATGAGCTGTGGTATAGGTCACAGACATAGTTCGGATCCCACATTGTTGTAGCTGTGGTGTAGGCCAGCAGCTGTAGCTCTGATTTGACTCCTACCCTGGGAACTTCCATGTGCTGGGGGTGTGGCACTAAAAAAAAAATATATATATATATATATATATATATATATGAATACATCAAACTAAGAGATTTTGCATAGCAAAGGGAAAAAAAATCAACAAAATGAAAAGGCCACCTCCTGCGTGAAAGAAGATAATCAAACATTATCTCTGTCAAGGAGTTAATATCTAAAATATACAAAGGACTTATATAACTCCACATCAAAGTAAATAACCCAATTTTTAAATAGGCAGAGAACCTTAATATACAATCTTCAAAGAAAGCATGAAAATATCCAATAGGCACATGAAAAGATGCTCAACATCACTAATCATCAGGGAAATGCAAATCAAAACCACAATGAGATAATCACTTTACACTGTCAGAATGGATATTATCAAAAAGACAATAAATAAAAAGTGTTGTTGAGGACTCAGAGTTAAAGGAGCCCTCATGCACTGTTGGTGGGTATGTAAATTGGTGGAAAACTGTACAGAGATTCTTCAAAAAATTAAAATAGAACTACTGTATGATCCATCAATTCCATTCCTAGATATTTACCCAAAGAAAATGAAAACACTAATTAGAAAAGATGCAGGCACCCCTATGTTCACTGCGGCATTATTTATAATAGCCAAGATATGGAAACTACATAAGTGTGCATCAATTTCAAATGGATAAAGAAGTGGTATATACAAAGAAATATTACTTAACTATAAAAAAAGAGTGAAATCTTGCCATTTTCAACAACATGGGTGTACTTGGAGGGGCACTACGCTAAGTGAAAGAAGTCCAACACGGAAAGGTAAATGCTGTGTGATTTCTCTTATGTGCAATATAAAAAAGAGAACAAATGAACAAATATAACTAAACAGAAACAGAGTCATAGATACAGAGAACAAGCAGGTTGTTACCAGATGGAGAAGTGAGGGCGAGGGGAGAAATACAGGACAGAGATTAAAAGGTACAGACTTCTAGTCACAAAATAAATGAGTCCCAAGTATGAAATGTACAGTGTGGGGAATGTAGTCAATAACTATGTAATATTTTGTAGGGTGATAGATGACATTTGCAAAACATGACAGATGGCATAAGAAGATTTATCACCATGATAATTTTGAAAGGTATAGAAATATCAAATCACACTGCAGAGTACTAAGAACTAACATAATGTGTAGGTCAGTTATACTTCAAAAACAAATTCACAGAAAAAGAGAAGAGATTTGTAGTTACCAGAGAAGGTATTGAGGAGGGGGAATTGGATGAAGGCAGTCAAAATTACAAACTTCCAGTTATAATTCAGTACTAAGGAAGTAGCATACAAATGGTAAATACAATTAACAATTCTATGCATTATACATAAAAGCTGTTGAGAGAGTAAATTTTAAGATTTCGCATCACAAGAAAAAAATTTTCTATTTCTTTAATATGTATCTGTATGAGATAATGGATGTTCACTAAGCTTGTGGTAATAATTTCATGATGTATGTAAATCAAATTATTATGCTATTCACCGTAAAGTGTTTTTTTTGCCAATTATATCTCAATAAAACTAGAAGAAAAAAAATCGCTCTAGGTGGATGAAAGCTGTCTCAAGAAGGTAGTAGTATTGTTACAATAAATGCTTTAAATATAGACACAGGCCAAGTAACAGGACTTAAATCTAATTCCTGTATTGTCTATTGTCCCTTTTGTAGCTAAATGAAAGTTCCCCATGCTTTAAGAGAGAACAACTTGATGAGCTGGTGTATAAGTGTAAACTTGTTCTCTCAGACAACACTTTTACACTGTACGTCTTAACACAGAGCAGTATTGAACCAAGAGGCAAAAAAATAATGATAATAATATTTAAAAATTATTTATTGCTTTGTCTCTAAAAAGATGTAAGGTGTATTAATATCTTAAATACAGATAATTCCAAATCCATCATGTAAACATGGAATATAAATGCCATTGAATCTAGAGGAAAGATTAATGAATCCCCAAGTGCTCAGAAACCAGGATTCAAGCTTTGAAGTTTCTTTTCTCACTGCTCCTTGGAGTCTGGCCTTGAGTACCCTTCTTCACTCATTCTATTGTCAAGGAAACGCATTTCTTTTTCCTGTGAAAAATGACACAACTCAGAAGGGCTGGTAGGACTGAATTTATGATGACTTGAGGAAAAGGCCTGCTCTCTTTGAAAACAACAACAAAAAAAATCTATTAGAATCGCTCTTATGGGAGAAGACTTTGTCTCTAGAAAGCTCCTGAAAAAAAAATTAAAAAATTAGAGTATTTCTGAAAAGCTTAACACACCAACTAGACACCCACTAACAAGGACATTTTCACAATTCTATTTAGCTGTTAACTTAGAAAGTTAATTTTATGGGTGAACTTAACTGAGACCCACTCCCGGATTTCGGAAAGAAAGATGCTTCGGAAGCACCATTTTCCCGTGGTCTCCTCCCCCGCGCCCCGGGGTTGCAACCTCCGGACGCAGAGCTTTGAAGACACAAAACCCGGGAAGATGTGCAGAGGGGCAAGAGGACGCGAGCGTGGAGCCCTGCGGGAGAGCGCGGCCCGGGCGCCGCCGCTGCGGTGCTGAAAAGTCCGGGACGTTCCGGGGCATTGGCAGCCACACGTCTCTTGCGCACTCGTGTCTCCCTCTAGGAGACCCTCCCCAGACCCCGCTGGGGGAGATGTTAAGGGGTGGAATGCATCTTGCGCACAATGGACCGGCCCCCGGGTGCCTCACCCGCCCTCTCTGGGTAGCCCGGCACCGCGACCCGCCGCACCTGCGAGCGAAATCTAGCGGCCCCTGGCTGCGCGCCGACTGGCTGAGCTCAGACTAGCCCGGCCACGGGCGGAGGGTTCAGGGTGTGGGGCGAAAGCGGCGCGGGTCCCAGGATTGCAGGGGTAGAGATGATTGCGAGCGAGTCTTGCGCAGTGGGGCGGAGGGGTGACGATGGCCTGGGGAGGCGGGGGGATCTGCTGGTTTTGTTTGCTTGTATGTTTGTTTGTTTGTTTTTGCAACTATGCCTACGTGGCGGCTCCGGCGGCGGGTCCAACTATGCCCGAGCACACCTCTGGACAGCCGCCGTGTGCCGCCCGGGCCTTAGTCCGGGAGGACGCCAGACTCCCGGGAGAGGCCAGGGCAGCGGCGGCGGCGCGATCATGGTGATAAGCTCTGCCTGAGGCGGCGGCAGGGTTGAGGGCTCGCGCGGAGCCCTCGCAGCGGCGATGCTGACCAGGGCAAGCTGCCTGTGCTGCAGCCGCTCCCTGCAGGGCGAGTTTGTGCAGGACATTATGTGGGCGACTGTGAACCAGCCAGACATGCAGCCCAGCGCCCCGCAGTGCTGGGACATCTTCTTCAATGACTTCTGGGACAAAGGCATGGCCGAGAACATCAGCCACAATTCAGTGGACCACCACACCATGTGGAAGAGGGTGTGGTGGGAGAGGCGCTGTTTCAGAGTGGTAATTTAGAGTCTTGTGGACAACTTTGCCATTGGGGAACTGAGTGAGCTTTTGTGGCATCGCTTTCCATCACGGGTAGCTGGGATTTGCCGCTGCCTGGGTTTGGCCGAGAAGCTAAGGAGGTGTCAAATCTGTAAAGGGTCTGAGATTTACCCTCTTTGTTCAGCAAACAACTACCTTGCCACGGTGTTATAGATGCTGGCAGAAAACAGATACCTGGGTCAAACAAAAAGTACTTTATCCCTTTATTTCAAAACAGTCAGCATGAGCTTCATGCTCACTTGCTTCCTCTTGCCCTCAGAGTCCCATGAGGGTGATGCAGAGGTGGGCCTAGGTCCATATGTCACCTAGGTGGGTCTGTGTCACAGCCAGAGAACCCCAGTTATCTAAAGGGGTTCTTAGCAGCCCACCTCACCCCAGTCTTTCCCTCAGAGGAGACATTATTCTCCTGGTCAGAAAACAAATCTGGCCTCTGCTCCAAAGGGAGACACTATCTCAGATATCCTGGAGAAAAACAGTCTGGGACAAAGTTGCAATAAGAAGTATAGAGATAACTTAGAGAATTTCTCTCTAATGGAAGGTGGGAATGGACTTCACCCTGCCTACTACCCTTGGTGCAGGGAGAACCAAAAAAAGGGCCAAGTTCCCACCACGGATGGAGCATGGGAGACTTATAAAGAAATCTTCTGTGACCAATAAGTTCTTTTTTGGAATTCCTATTGTGGCTCAGCAGAAACGAATCTGACAAGTATCCATGAGAATGCTGGTTCCATCCCTGGCCCCGCTCAGGATCTGTCGTTGCCATGAGCTGTGGTGTAGGTTGCAGCCGCGGCTTGGTTCCCACATTGGTGTGGCTGTGGCTGTGGCCTGCAGCTGCAGCTCCAATTTGACCCCTAGCCTGGGAAAAAGAAAAAAAAAAAAAAAAAAAAAAAAAAAGTTCTTCCTTCGGAACCACTTGTACGTTATTTTTCTTTCCCCTACTTTTGAGTACACGGTTATTCCACTTTTTTAAAGAAGAAATGCTTGATGATGCCAACATGATGGCATTGCTTTTCTAATGACAGTAGAATGTTCTGTGTGATGTGACCCCTGGTTACCTGTCCAACTTCATCTCTACCTCACTCACTCCAAACCCACACTCAAGGTCCCGTGTTCTTCAAGCACAGCAAACTCACTGCTACCTCAGGGCCATGGGCTTGCCATTCCCTCCTGTAAAGTTCTTCCTGCACATATTCACGGGACTTGGGCAGGCTTGCTCTAAGTTTCCATCATCAGAGTACACTTCCAGGGTTATCCTATCTCAAACAGCAAGCACTCCTCGCTGACCTCATCTACACCCTCTTTTGCTGTTTTCCAACAGCACTCGCTATTATCTGGCATTAGATATGTATATGTTTATTCCTGCCCTGTCTCCTCCCTCTACAGTGTAAACTCCAAGAGGACTACCTCTGCCATATAGAACAGTTCCTGCCCCATAGAGCAGGGAATCAATAAAGGAATAACTTGGGGAATGTTCAGCAATTGTCCAGATAATTTTTTAAGACAAGCCCCGCCCCCTTCTTATGTGAGAATAAAGTTTTCTTGGTCTTATTTCTTGGTTCCTTGCCTTTATCTCATTTGCAGCAAAAGAAATGGGAAAGAACCTAAGAGTTCCTTGGGCACATCCAAAGGAAGGGATGGGTCCTGATCACTAGCAGGCTCTGATGCTAGAGCAGCACTGATTCAGGGTCTTTCTGCTGAAGCTGTTGGGTGGTGACCTGAATAAGAGGAGGATATTCAGCACTTTCAGCTCTTACTCCTCTTGGAGTGAACACTGAAGAATAATCATTGGGGGTACTACTTTCCAAATGTGCAAGGCTGTGGTCATTGTACCCACCAAGGTCAAATCCACAACCACAGGGGTTCTCTCCAGACCCTGTGTTAGCAAACTGCCTTCCATTAGTGCTGGTGTCCAGACTTCTCAAAGGAGCAGTCACTGGTTTTGGGTTTGTTTTTTGTTTGTTTGTTTTTTTGGGGTTTTTTTGTCTTTTGAGGACCACACCAGTGGCATAATAAAGTTCCCAGGCTAGGGGTTGAATCAGAGCTGCAGCTGCTGACCTACATCACAGCCACAGCAAAGCCAGATCTGAGCTGCAGCTGCAGGCTATGCGGCAGTTTGCAGCAACACCAGATCCTTAACTCGCTGAGCGAAGCCAGAGATTGAACTCACATCCTCATGAACACTAGAGGTTCTTAACCCTCTATGCCACAACGGGAACTCCAAGGGGTCACTTTTATTTCAAGCAAAAAAAAAAAAAAAAAAAAAGGGAGGGAAGGGTATTCATGGAATACTGTTTTCTGTCAGAGTAAATGAAACAAAACCACCTATAAATACCCTGTCACCACAGAAATTAACATGCCTCTTTCCTCCCCTCAACCCTCCAGCAAACCCACACCTCTAAAGGACAACTAAATTATTGCTAAAACTAATTGCTCAGCAATCAGTTATGAGGAAGATAGTTGGCATTGATATGATCTAATTTAAAAATATTCACTGACTTCCTTTTATGAGGGCTTTCTTCTGGAACTTGCCACCTTCTATGTGGGACTAGTGATTTTTCTTGTCCTTGATCTTTACATTCTTTCTTTTGTGCAGTTGTTAATTTGGATACTAAGGAGGTAAGAGTGACAACAACTACTCCTGAACTTGGTCGTGGGTGTGGACCTCTCTTGACCACCTTTCCTTTCCCTTTCTTCATACTCCCTCCCTGCCCTTTCCTTTAAGTCCATGGGAGGATGCCATGCTTTAAACATGCACTACAACAATGAAGCTTGCTTTAGCCTCCAAGTATGCTTGCATTGGTGCACTGGTCCCTGAGAATCACATCCTTTGGTACTTCTAAGACATGAAGTGGTGATGATTTACTGATTTATTCCTGGTACCAGAGGGGATGCAGAAGAGGAGCAACCAAAATGATTAAGGGCCAGAGGGACATGCCTTAGAGAAAAACAAAAAGAACCAGATGTTGTTATTTATTGGTTGAATGATCTAAGAAGACTATGAGAACCACTTAACAAGCATTTGAGCTGAAATGACAGCAAGAGATAGAGAAGAACAAAGACCAGCAACTTTAAAGAAAGACAGAAGAAAGGGCTAGGAGTTTAGTTTGGGGCTGTGAAAACTCACTGAGAAAGTGTTATAGAACCCATTTTTTGAGTCGTCAGAAACAGAGGATAAAGGAGTACATTTCAGTTTGTTTCTTCCCTGGATTTTAGCTTAAATTGCAAGTGTGTGTATTTTCAGATACCAGAGTGTTGGATTTGGGTGTAAAGTGGGGCAGTTAACTCTCTTTATCCTGTCCTAAAACTTAGAAATCTCTGAGCCTCCTCCAGCTCTATTAAACTAGAATTTATGGAGAGTAGCTCAGGGAATCTGCCTCATAACAAGCACACTAGGTGGTTCTCAGATACTCAAAAGTCAGGGACCACTGGCTATGCTAATAGCTAACACTTATTTGTGTAGCATATACTGGGTGCAGTGCTTACTGTTTTAAATAATCAGTCATTTTATTTATGAAGAATTAAACTTTAGCCCCAGGAATTATGTCTCAGTATTGCTACAGCTTTACAGATAAAAAAAACTGAGGCACACAAAAGGTCGATGATTTTTCCCGGCTGACACAACTAAGAAGTGTCAGAGCCAGAACTGCCCTCATGTGCTGTCTGGCTCCTGACCCCAGGCTCCTTATGCTATGCTCTTGACCACCACACCAGGTGGCCTCCTGGGAATGGTTAACATTGAAATCCTGTCGGCCTCATGGAACTGCCAAGGAAAATGCTTTACACTCCCCTTTTTTATTTTTTTGTCTTTTGGCATTTTCTAGGGCCGCTCCCACGGCACATGGAGGTTCCCAGGCTAGAGGTCGAATCGGAGCTGTAGCCACCAGCCTACGCCAGAGCCACAGCAATGTGGGATCCAAGCCGCGTCTGCAACCTACACCACAGCTCACGGCAATGCCGGATCCTTAACCCACTGAGCAAGGCCAGTGATCAAACCTGCAACCTCATGGTTCCTATTTGGATTCGTTAACCACTGAGCCACGACCGGAACTCCTACACTCCCCCTTTTTATCCTGGGTAAGCTTAAAGCCCTGGATCCATGTGCAAAATATGGGTAAGCACCAAGTGATTTGAAAACCCTGACTTGTTCTCTGACAACTTGATCAGGGAGCCTATGTCTTTTTGTTTTGACAATTAAAAGGTATGAGAGATTTGATTTTGAAAAGTGGCTCCTTCATTTGAAATAGTGAAAAATCTTATGAGAATTTTTTTATTGCTCTTCAAAAAGCTAGGTTGATATTGCCTGCCTACAAGAGGACTTCTCCCTCAGTCTTAAAAGACTGGACCGCCAAGAACTTTGCAAGACGGCATTCTTTAAATGGTGACACATATTGTAAATGTTCTGGGTTATTTGGGGGATTTGGGGTTTTCTTTTTTGCTGTTGTTATTAATGATGATTCTTCTTTTGGATATTATATCCATATTTTTAAACTCATCATAGATTAATAAGATTTATAATGATGAACTGAGGTACTCAAGAGCTTGAATTATTATTTGTATTATCACAAATGAAGACTCTGCCCAAGGGGGGTGCTTATATGCTGGCAGTAGGAGGCAAAGAATAAACAAATATACAGAAATTCCCATTCTGGCTCAGCAGGTTAAGAACCCAACATTGTATCCATGAAGATGGTGGTTCGATCCCTGGCCTCACTCAGTGTGGCTGCAAGCTGCAGCATAGGTCACAGATGTGGCTTGGATCTGCTGTTGCTGTGGCTATAGCTGTGGTATAGGCCAGCAGCTGAAGCTCTGATTCTTTCCCTACTCTGGGAACTTCCATACACCAGAGGTGTGGCCATAAAAGCGAAAGAAAAAAATAAATAGAAATAAAAACAAATGTATGAATGGTCTTAAGGACCTCTTGGCCTACTCTTCCAGACCATGGTTAGAATATACAATATCCTAGAAAAACATTGAAAGAAAGAGCACAGAGTGTGTTTCTTGAAATAAATGAATAAATCACCCAGCATTGGATTACATAGTATAGCATCATGACAGTATTGAGTAATTTGACCTTCACTCAGGAACACCCACTCCAGTGCTTCTTTCCTGGCCTCTTGTATGGAGCTTCCCAGGACACGTGTGCCCTGCATCCTGTTTGGATCTTGCTGATTTCCACCCTGAACTGTTTTCTCCCCCTCAGCCTGGGCAGATTCTCTAATTGTCCATGAAGGCATTAAAACACCACTCAATTTATTTATACCTATTTTTCCTTGGACAGGAAGGAGACTTCTCTGTTGATTGGAATCATTAGAAATTCCCCAAGGAGATGCAGACCCATAATATTCTTCCTGTGTGTTAATATGGATTTACCAGTAAGCACCATTCCCCCATCCCACCCCAGGGAGCAACATTTCCATGCAAAGTTCCCATTCTAGCAGGGTAACTACCTGCTGTGTTTACAGTGCATGGGCCCTTCAGAAATGGTCTCTGAATGGCTTTAAATAAGTAGAAGTGAATTGCTGAAGCATGCTGTTTATTCTAGTAGCTGAAGGCTGAATTGATTCTATATTGAACTCCCTCCACAAAGGGAGAAAGTTTTCTGGGAGTTTTGGGGAAGGGGTGTGTGGAGAGATAGACATGGAGGAGCTCCTTGGCTACTGGGGTTTTGTAGCTGTTGATAAAGCAGACCAAGACAGACGGGCAGGCAAGATTATAAGCCTTCCAAGGCCTGGAATTAAAATTTAGAGACTGTTACCCTTAGGAACATCGGGATGATGTGGAACATTCAAGCAAAGAGACATTCAGTTTCAAGCAGGGCTTCTTAACTTGGTCTTTGGAGTTAGGCCTGGGGGGGAGGTGATCTTTGAATCCCTTAAAAATACAGGCAAAATGTTGTTCATCTGAGCATAAGTGCATTTCTCTGGGAAGAATGCTCTTGGCCTCCATCACATAAAAGGATCTATAAGATACTATCCTGTTCTCTCATCCCCTCGAGAGCAGCTGCTTTGTATTCCCTGTACAGGTCTCTTTTCTAGGGTTATAGACTTTTCTTTTAACCTAGACTGTTTTCCAAAGAAGATTAAAAGAGAAAGATGTCCTATATCTAAAGCACCGAACTTTTGAGGGTGTGAAGAAGACAATACGTGTCTGTTCTTCCCTTTCTTTTCATACACAGTTTACACGACTCTCCTTGCTTTCCACACCATGTGCCCCTGAGGCCTTTCCTGGAAAATGGTACCACTCCTGAGAATGGTGCATCAGTGAGCTCACTAGGTCCCTCCTTCCTGGACTGTTTTCCAGAGGCAGGCGAATTGTACATGGAACCAAAGCTATTTGTGTTCATGTTTGCTACTGTCTAGAAGGCTCTCAAGAAAAAAATTTCTGGAGTTCCCATTGTGGCGCAGTGGTTAATGAATCCGACTAGGAACCATGAGGTTGCGGGTTTGATCTCTGGCCTTGCTCAGTTGGTTAAGGATCTGGTGTTGCCGTGAGCTGTGGTGTAGATCGCAGACGCGGCTTGGATTCTGCGTTGCTGTGGCTCTGGCAAAGGCTGGTGGCTACAGCTCCGATTCGACCCCTAACCTGGGAACCTCCATATGCCGTGGGAGCAGCTCTAGAAAAAGCAAAGAAAGACAAAAATAAATAAATAAAAATAAAACCCACAGGAAAAAAGTCAATTAAAAAAAAGAGAGAGAGGAAAAAAAAATTCTGTTCCTAATACCTGGCCTATATTTTAGTGAGAAATGCAAACTAAACCAAATAGAGTTAGAAACTCCTAGAACTGGGAAACAATCATTTCCAACTTCCATCTCAATACAATAATTATTTATCCATTCAACAGACTTTCATTTAGAATCAACTCAGCTGAGTATGGACGACACAATGATGAACAAGACAAGGTATGAAAAAATAACCCCTGATCTGTGAAAAGAAATAGTTAAGGAGTTTTAAAAGTTGGTTATGTACCTTATGGAGGTCTGTTAAAGGTTATGTGGGACCTGAGATACTTTCTTATTTGAACGGTATTTCAGATATGTTGTAAGCTTTTGCTTGGACATTTTTGGTTGTACAAACATCTGACACAGTTTTTTTCTTTAAATTTTATTGAAGTATAGTTAATATAAAATTTTGTGTTAGCTTCAAATGTAACTACAGAGTGATTCAGTTATATGCACACATATAACTGAAAAAGAATACATATATATATAAGTGTATGTGTGTGTGTGTGATTCAGTTGTATGGACACACATAATCTGAAAAAGAATGTATATATATATTCTTTTCAGATTCTTTTCCACTATAAATTATTATAGGATATTGAGTATAGTTCCCTGTGTTACACAATAGGTCCTTGCTGTTTACCTATTTTATATATATGGTAATTTGTATCTGTTAATCCCAAACTCCTAATTTATCCATCTTCTACCTCCTTCAATCCCCTTTGGTAACTATATGTCTGTGAATCTATTTCTGTTTTGTAAATAAGTTCATTTGTATCATTTTTTAGATTCCACATATAAGCAACATCATACTATATTTGTCTTTGTCTGACTTACTTCACTTAATATGATAATCTCTAGGTCCATCCATTTGGCTGCAAATGGAAATATTTCATTCTTTTTTATGGCTGAATAATATTCTATTTATATATGATATATACTTTTTCTTTATCCATACCTCTGTCCTGAGTCAGAATAGCCATCATTAAAAAGTCTACAAATAATAAATGCTGGAGTGTGGAGAAAAGGGAACTCTCCCACACTATTAATAGGAATGTAAATTGGTGCAACCACTATGGAGAACAGTATGGAAGTGCCTTAAAAAACTAAAAATAGAGTCAATATGATCCTGCAATCCCATTCCTGGGAGTATATCTGGAGAAATTGCTAATTTGAAAACATAAATGTACCCCAATGTTCATAGCAGCACTGTTTACAATACCCAAGACATGGAGACAACCTAACTGACCCAGTTTTAAAATATCAATTCTTTCTTTGACTGAACTAAAATTGCCTCTTGGTTACCAGTATATTGAGCATAAATACCCAAAAGTCAGTCCAGAGTACAATGGAGCTGAGTATTGGATATTGTACTTTTGACTCAGGGTACTTTGCATAGTAAACACATGAAAATACATTTCTCTTTCAAAGGAAATATGCCTCCTTCCATTTTTCTTCTTGAGACATTTTTTGTCATTGAGATGAGCAGTCATTTTGGACTGTTTTGATTACCCATGTTTAATAGTAATATAGATCCCCCCAAATTATTCTACTCTTCTCTTTCTTATAATAACTATAATGCATATATAATAGTAGATGACACTTCCAGTTGGGAACACAAAATGATCTGCAGGGACTCCGGCAAATCATGGACAACTGCCTCCTGTGAATGAGCACCTAAATAATTGATGCATGATGGCCAGTGTTACCAGTTCTTCTGATATTTCAAGAAAGACCAGAAATAAGATTTTTAGTGTAAAATCTGATTTTTAGATATTGGCATATTAAACATATAACAGCTAATCAAAATAGGTTCACAGACTGGACCTGGCCCTAGAGCAGCCTATTTGCCACATCTCTGTAGACAACGATCCTAGCAGCTCCAAAGAGGGAACTTCTCCTTTGAGAGCTACTCAAACCAATATTTCCCTTCAGTATTTCATTTCTTCATTCATTCTTCCATCCATGTATTCATTCCAATATTTATTAGGTGCACACTATGAG
Organism: Sus scrofa; assembly: GCF_054392235.1. Taxonomy (NCBI): domain Eukaryota; kingdom Metazoa; phylum Chordata; class Mammalia; order Artiodactyla; family Suidae; genus Sus; species Sus scrofa. The sequence goes on along the minus strand of NC_139387.1, from coordinate 50,259,802 downwards.
CCAAACACTGTTCTAGACATTGGATATACAGCAGAAAATATAGATAGACACTGCCCCTTCTCAAAATTTGCTCTTATTTCCATATTTCATCTTCTCTATGCTGAGCCTTTTACCACAAACTCAAGCCATTGAGAGTACCTTTTTCTTCTTATCATCACCCAATTTTAAATGAATGGTTTAATTGGTCTGAAAGCCTTAGCCTAAGGAAGCATAACTGTCAGTTTTGACAACCTGAGGGAACTGAGTCTATATGCTTTTCTCTGAGGACAGGGACCTTTGTTGTGTCCTCCTGTTCAGGGCATTTCAAATTTTTGAAGGCATCCCACCACACATGGACCCTCCTGATAAGGAATGTGGAGGTTTTTGTTGCTTCTCCCATTAGTGCATTCAAAATTGTAGGGTCATATAGTAGTCCTATATTTAGTGTTTAAGGAAATTCCGTACTGTTTTCCATAATGGTTGTACTAATTTACATTCCAACCAATAGTGTACTACAGTTCCATTTTTTTCACATCTTCACCAGTATTTGCTATTTGTGTTATTTTTTGAGGAAAGCCATTCTCACAGGTGTGAGGTGAAATCTCAGTGTGGATTTGCTTTGCATGTCTCTGATGATTAGTGATGTTGAACATCTTTTCACATGCCTGTTGGCCATCTGTATGTCTTCCTTGGAAAAACATCTACTCAGATCTTCTGCCCATTTTAAAATCTTTTCTATATTGAGTTCTATGAGCTATTTATTATATATTTTGGTTATATCATTTGAAGTATTTTCTCCCATTAAGTAGCTTGTCTTTTCATTTTGTTGATTTTTTTTTTTTTTTGCTGTGCAAAACCATTTAAGTTTAATTTTTCCCATTTTTTAAATATTTACTTTTTTTTCCCTTTGATCTAGGAGGTAGAGCCATAAAAATATTGCTATGATTTGTATTAAAGAGTGCTCTTCCTATGTTTTCTTCTAGGAGTTTTATAATTTTTAGGATTTTTTTTTCTAATGCTGTGAGAAATATCATGGGTATTTTGATAGGAATTGCATTAAATCTATAGATTACTGGGTAGTATGGCCATTTTAATGACACTCCATAAACTTGAGATGGCTTTCCAATTCTTTTTATCATTTTTAGTTTCCTTAATCAATGTCTAATAGTTTTCAGTGGTCTTTCATCTCCTTGCTTAAGTTTATTCCTAAATATTTTATTCTTGCTCATGCAATTTTAAATGTTTTTTCTTCTCTTTCTGATAATTACTAATGTATTGAAAAGTAACAGATTTCTGTATATTAGTCTTGTATCCTGCAACTGTGCTCAATTTATTAGTTGTGCACAGTTTTTTGATGGAGATTTTTGGATTTTCTATATGGAGTATCATGTCATCTGCAAATAGTCACAAGGTTTACTTCTTCCCTTCCAATTTAGATGCTTTTTATTTCTTTTCTTGTCTGATTACTGTGGCTAGGACTCAAGTATGATGTTGACTGTGGGTTTGTAATAGATAGCCTTTATGCCTTTATTGTGTTGAGAGACATTCTCTCTAGAACAACTTTGATAAGTGTTTTTTTAAATCATAAATTTAACTTTGTCAAAAGATTTTTCAGTATCTGTTGAGGTGACCGTGTGGTTTTAATCCTTCCTTTTGTCAAGGTAGTGTATCACATCAATTGATTTGTGAATATTAAACCATCCTTGCATTCTGGATCTTGGTGTATGAACTTTTTTATATGTAATGGAATTCAGTTTACTAGCATTTTCGTGACTTTTGCATCTACATACATCAAAAACACTGGTTTATAATTTCTTTTTTTCCAGTGACTTTGTTGGGTTTTATTATCAGGGCAATGGTGGCCTTGAAGAATAAATTTGGGAGTGTTTTCTCCTCTTAAATTTTTTGGAATATTTGAGAAGCTTAGGTATTATCTCTTTATATTTGGTAGAATCTTCCTACAAAGCCATCAAGTCCTTGACTTTTGTCTGCTGAGTATTTTGATTACTGATTCCATTCCATCACTAAGGAAGACTCTGTTCAGATGAGGTATTTCTTCCTGACTCAGTCTTGGAAAATTATGTGTTTCTAGAAACTTATCATTTCTTTTAGATTGTCCAATTTGTTAACATATAACTGTTTGTAGTATTCTATTATGTTTTTTGTATCTCTGTACTATCAGTTATAACTTTCCCTCTTTTATTTCTTACTTTGTTTATTAGGGTCTTCCCTTTTTTTTTTTTTTTTTTTTTTTGAATGAGCCTGGTTTCATGGATCTTTTCTGTTGTTTTTTAATCTATTTGTTTCTATTTTGTCTATTTTTGCTCTGATCTTTATTATTTCCTTCCTTGTTCTAACTTTGAATTTTGTTCTTTTATTTTTTTAATTCCTTTAGATGGTAGGTTAGGTTGCTTATTTGAGATTTTTCTTGCTTATTGAGATAGACCTGTACCAATTTAAACTTCTCTTTTATAACTTCTTTTGCTCTGTCCCATAAACTTTGGAAAGTTTTGTTTTTATTTTTCTTTTTTCTGAAGGCATTTTCAGATTTCCTCTTTGAGTTTTTCATTGATCCATTGGTTTTTTAGTAGCATGTTTCTTAGTCTCTATGTGCATGTATTTTGCCTATTTTTCTTCCTTTAATTGATTTCTAGTTTAATACCATTATGGTCAGAAAAAAAAATGCTTGATATAATTTCTATCCTATGAAATTTGTTGAGATTTGTTTTGTGACCTAGCATGTGATCTATCTTAGAGTATGTTCCATGTGCACTTGAAAAGAATGTGTATTCTGCTTTTTTGAATGAAATGTGGTAGATATCTAATAAGTCCAACTAGTCTAATATGTCATTGAAGCCACTGTTTCCTTATTGATTTTCTGTCTGGATGGTCTACTCAATGATGTAAGTGAAGTGTTAAAGTCCCCTACTAGGGAGTTCCCTTGTGGCTCAGCAGGTTAAGGATTGGCATTGTCACTGCTGTGGCTCTGATTACTTCAGTGGTCCAGGTTCAACCCCTGGCCTGGGAAATTCCACATACCACAGGTGCAGCCAAAAAACAAAAACAAAACACCAAGTCCCCTACTATTATTGTATTATTGGCAATTTCTCCTTTTATGTCTGTTAATATTTGCTTTATATATTTAGGTGATCCTATATTAGGTATATGTATGTTAACCAATGTTATAGTCTCTTATGTAATGCATTCATATGCATTAAATATCTTTTTCCATTCTCTCATTTTCCCTCTGTGTATGTCTTTAGCTCTGCAGTGAGTCTCTCACTGCAGCATATACATGGGTCCTACTTTTTAATCCGATCAGCCACTCTATGTCTTTTGATTAGAGTCCACTGACATTTAAAGTAATTACTGATAGGTATATACTTCACATTTTGTTACTTGTTTTCTGGTTGTTTGTGTAGTTGTCCCCTGTTCTTTTCTTCTTCTTTTAGTTTCTTCCCTTGTGATTTGATAATTTTCTTTAGTGGTATGCTTGTATTCCTTTCTTTCCAATTTTTGTGTATCTATTGTAGGTTTTCTCTTTGTGATTACCATAGGGTTCATATATAATGATACATAACTTACTCTATTTGTTTTAAAGCTGATAGCCATTTAAGTTCAAACATATCCTGAAAGAGTTTTACTCCCTTCCTGCATGTTTAGTGTTTTTGATGTTGTTATTTTTCATTTTAATGTTTATCCTTATCTTTTTATTGTACTTATAGCTTATTTAAGTGGTTGGTCCATGGCATTCCCTTTACTAGTGGGATTTTTATTTTCCTATAAAAATTCTTACTTCTTGTTGTAGCTTTAGGTGACCCTTTAATGCTTCTTGTAAGATTGGCTTAGTGGTGATGAACTCTTAGTTTTTGATTGTCAGAGCAGCTCTTTTTACTCTCCTTCAATTCTGAATAATATTCTGGTGGGGTAGATATTTTAGGTTGTAAATTCTTTCCTTTAAGTACTTTAAATATATCATACTACTCTCTTCTGGCCTACAAATTTCCTGCAGAAAAATCATCTGATAGCTTTGTGAGAGTTTTCTTTTATGTGACTCATTGTTTTTTTCTTTCTGTCGTTAGAATTCTCCCGTTATCTTTAATTTGCCATTTTAATTATGATATATTTTGATGTGAGTCTCTCTGAGTTTTATGATTCCTGTATCTGGAAGTCTTTCTTTTTCTTCAGCATTGTGAAGTCTTCAGTCATAATTTAATCAAATACATTTTCCACTCTTTTCTCTTTCTCTTTTCCTTCTAGGATGATTTGTGAAGTCTTCAGTCATAATTTAATCAAATACATTTTCCACTCTTTTCTCTTTCTCTTTTCCTTCTAGGATGCCTTGTGAAAATGTTAGTATACTGGAGGTCCCTTAAACCATCTTCATTTTTAGTTTGTTTTTATTTTTGCTATTCTGATTGGACAATTTCCATTATTCTATCTTCTTGATCACATATACATTCTTCTGTATCATTTATTCTGCTGTAAATTCATTCTAGTTTGTTTTTCATTTCAGTTATTGTATTCTTCAATTCTAACTGGTTCTTTTTTATATTTTCTATTTCCTTGTTAAAATTCTCACACTGTTCATGTATTCTTTTCCCAAGTTCAATTAGTAGTCTTATTATTAATGCTTTTAATTCTTTATCTGGTAAATTATTTATCTCTGTTTCATTAGGTGCTTTTCCAGGGTTTTTTCTTGTTCTTTTATTTAAAACATGTTCCTCTGTCTTTACATTTTGTTTAACTTCCTCTGTCTCTATGACATTAGATTAAACATTTACCTATCCCATTTGGAAAGTTATCCCTATATAGGAGCATCCCTATGCATTTCTGCATATGCCCAGTGGCTTTAGTGGGAGAGTCAGATCTGATATAAGCAAGATTCATGTTTTCCTCTGGGATGTGCTGACAGTTCCCATCTATGTGAGAGGTTGGGTTGGAGACGGAGGGGCCAGAGCCAGAGAAGATGCGAACCAAGTCTTCTCCTATGCCCACTGGCCATCTCTGCCATATTGGAGGTGGAGTCAAAACCCAAGTGCCAGATTAGAAGCCCTGAGATTCTGGTTTGAGTTGGCTGCATTTCTTCTAAGAATGTGATCTCACCACTCCTGGCAACAGCACCTTCAACCCAGAGGGGAGCAACACTGAAGCAAGAGGGGCCAGAGTGGATGCTTAACTGGGACAGCACATGCACTGGGACAGTTTTAGCATGTTAGTCAGAGTTCCATATTGCTCCTGATTTGCCACCACCATGAACATCAGAAATGACTGCCCTTTCCCAGTTGAGATGCAGTGCTGAGTTCAAGCCTGCTCTGTCATTCAAAAGTGTGCAGTATCATTCAAAAATGTGCAGTATCTTCAACAAGTGCAGCCTTCACCCAAGTGGGGAGCTGTGCAAGACCTAGAGAGATCAAAGCAGGTGCTCAGCATGGGCCAGTGGGTGCACTAAAACAATGCTGTTATGTCAGGCAGAATTCCATTCCACCCTTGCCCTCTTCAGATGCAGTACTGAGTTCAAGCCCCCATAACTGTGAACTCTTTTTATCAGTGGCAGCCTTCATACTAGTAAAGAGCTTCTCTGGAGCAAGAGTGGCCAGGGTGCATGTTGGGACAGCTTTGGGAAACTGGCCAGAGCCCAGGCAGTTTCATTCTACTTCCTCCACCTTATTCCTGGGGGTAAACAAATGTGTAGGTGCCCTCCAGGAGCAGAGTCTCAGTTTCTTCAGCCCTATAAGTCTTACTGGTTTTCAAACCACCTAAGGGGACTTGTCTTCCTGGGGTCAGACCCCAGGGTTAGGGTGCTTAAATCCTTAACTCCCCAAGGAGGATCTTCAAGCCTATAAATCCCCCCCTCTTCTGTGTCCCCTCCTAGGGGAACAGAGCCCACACTGACTGCATCTCCTCCCTTCCTACCCAGAGTTGGCTGTGTGGCTCTTTCTTTACAGCCTTCATTGTAGAAGTCTTTCTGCCAGTCTCCAGTTTTTTTTCAGTGATTGTTGCCCCACATGTAAGTGTATTTTTGATGTTTGTTGGTGGAGGTGAGCTTTGCGTCCTCCTACTCCACCATCTTGATCTCTACCCCCTGGCTAAATTTATTTTGACAGGCATGAACCCACTCTGTTTCCAAACGGTAAATATAATTTTGCACTGCCTCATGACCCTTGATTTCATATATATCTGTGACAGAGCTGCCTTCAAAAACTGTAGACTTGCTTTTGTTACATATTGCTTTTCACTGTGCACTGTACTCACACTATGGAACTCAGTGAAATAATGGTCTAAAAATAAGTACAAGCTAATTTGATTTTTTTTCTCTACTTGAATTCAGGTAATAAGTGGTAAATGGGAATAAAAAATCCACTAAAATATTTTCTTTATCTTCATAAATAATATACTATGTATCTGCTTGGAAATTTTCCTTAGTGATCATGATTGCTTTTATTGAACATCTAAGATAAACAAGTTTTTTAAAATTTCTAAACATAGTTATCATTAGAAATATGACTAAGACCCACAGTCTTTTATTGCAGAAAATTGATACCTCAAATTGTTTTAAGGAGCAAGCACCATTTGAGGTGCATATGATCATGGTGACTCATCCATTATACTTTTTCTAAATGTATATTTTACTTTTTCCTCCCCCTGCCTTTTCATTCATAGTATTTATGATGCATAATTGTGAATGTTCTGAGAGTACCACAAAAAAGTTAGCATCACATTCTTCAAGTTAGAATGACAGACCATGTGACCTAGATATTATTTTTCTAATGATTTCATAAGTCAAGTTACTGCTAGGGGATAAAAAAAAGTTGTTGATTTATAAAGTAGAGATATTCTGAATCTACAGCCCTCTTTTGATGATGTACTGAGTTAAAATTGCCCAGCACCCCTTGTGCCCATCACAATAACCATAAGCAGTCCAGTCTAAGACAGCTAGAATGAGTCCTGAACATCTTGGGTGGGACAGAGATTTCCCCAGGGGCACATGGGCATGAAATTTTTTAGAGAATCACTTTCCAGAGCCTTAGCTTTTCTTTGTACATGTTCCTAAAACTTATTTTCCTGAGAATGTACCTGTGGTCATGGTACCTTGATGATTGTTTTCCCTCTTCCCTGTACACAGTAAACTTCTTCTTTCAGTCTGTAAGTCATCACTCTCACTCATTCAGAATCATACTAATCTTTTACTTAACTCTGGTATAAAAACCAGAGTTAAGATGATTTGAAGTATGGGGATCCAAAAACCATCTTTAATTGAGCCCCCACAGAATCAAAGTAAATCTCATTGTTTTCTCCCAGTCTCTTTCCCAAAAGGGTAAAATGTGGCATTTGAAATAGGGCATCTGGGGAGTTTCCATCGTGGCTCAGAAGTAATGAATCCTACTAGTATCCATGAGGATGCAAGTTTGATCCCTGACCTTGCTGAGTAGGTTAGGGATCCAGCTTTGGTGTGAGCTGTGGTGTAGGTCACAGAAGTGGCTTGGGTCCCACATTGCTGTGGCTGTGGCATAGGCTGGCAGCTGCAACTCCAATCGACCCCTAGCCTGGGAACTTCCATATGCCACAAGTACAGCCCTAAAAGAAAAGAAAGAAAGAAAGAAAGAAAGAGAGAGAGAGAGAGAGAGGGAAGAAAAGAAAGAAAGAAAGAAAGAAAGAAAGAAAGAAAGAAAGAAAGAAAGAAAGAAAGAAAGAAAGAAAGAAAGAAAGAAAGGAAGGAAGGAAGGAAGGAAGGAAGGAAGGAAGGAAGGAAGGAAGGAAGGAAAGGCAAGGCAAGACAAGACATAGTGCATTTAGCCTGTATTTGGCATGTTCTAAATTCAGAAGGGAAATATTCTCATGGGAATAGGTATCACAGGTTTATTTGAATTAAAAAGACAATTTGAGAAAGAAAACATATCTGATTTGCAGTTGGTTCAATAATGAAGACTGGCTTTGTCAATTAAGCTGGTAGGTATCTTTCATAAATGGAATGAGTTAAATTTCCACATTTTGATGAAAATATTTAAAACATAATAATTGTATATATACAAAACATAATAAACATAAAGTATTTATTTAAAATATTGAAATTGTTATTTGGCACTATTTCCATTTTATAATCCGTTCTGAGTTTATTAGATTAATCAAGGTGTTGCTACATGAACAACAATAACAAATAGCTGTAAAAACTGTAAACCCTTGTTAGGTATTTCACAGAAACTAGGCAAATGAATGATTCTCACAACAGAGTTACAAATCACCTTATGTCAGGCGAGTACCAGCTATTTGCTTTCTATAAAGAAATTGAGTTGTCAGCTGTTACCACATCAAAAATGATTTGCAATGACAAATCACTATGTGAGTTTTGGCATTCTGAAAGGAGTTCAAAGAACTGAATCAACTATATTCTAATAAAATTTTTTTAAATTCTGTGCTGAGTCATTGCTAGAACATAATCCCCCCATTCTTAGATACATGAACAACTGGTAAAGAAAAAACTGGAAATATTATTGATGCTACCCACTATTTTGTTCTAGAAATAGGTAACATTCACCCACAGATACAAAAGCAACAGTCCCTAAAGTACATTTTTAATTTTAATATTTATCTGTCAAAATTTATAATGTTGTGTATTCATGTGCATGTGTGATTTGATAAAATCTGTATCAATAAAAAAAGTAATGATACCCCAAATTAAAGTTTTAATGCTTTAAGCCTTACAGCTAAAGGAAATTAAATTTTTTTAAATTTATATACATATTTATGATGTCAAGAGATGAAACAATTAATAAGAGATTTTCCAGCATATATATTAAAGCAAGCTAAAATGCTTTGGGAGCAGTGGGACGCAAATATATCTTTCAAGAGAAAAGGAAAAATATAAAATATCCCAGCCATTAAGAAAGAGCTTCTTCATGTTTGTATAAGTGGAAGATGATGGAGTTTCTTAACACTATGGCATTTAGAGTCCACTGGGTACATTTAATACAGTGATATTAAAGTTTCATGTTTAAATGTCAGATAATCAATGAACTAAAATCCTTTTTATTTAAAATTATGATGCAATTTTTTCTTTTCTTTTTTGGCCATGCCCGCAGCATGAATGAGTTCCTGAGCCAGGGATCGAACCTGTGCCACAGCAGCTACCCAAGTCACTAAAGTGACAATCCTGGATCTTTAACCCACTGCACCACAAGGGTACTCCTAAGATGCAAATTTAAATGTCAACCTAAAAGATGAGAGAGGATACATAGTTTTTAAAACTTCTTTGGAATTCCTGTCATGGCACAGCGGAAATGAATCTGACTAGGATCTATGAGAATGCAGGTTCGAGCCTCACCTTGCTCAGTGGGTTAAGGATCCAGCTTTGCCACGAGCTCGAATCTGGCGTGGCTGTGGCTGTGGTGTAGGCCAGAAGCTGCAGCTCTGATTCGACCCTTAGCCTGGGGACATCCATATGCCATGGTTGTGGCCCTAAAAAGGCAAAAAAAAAAAAAAAAAAAAAAAAAAGTTCTTTTATGAGGAAAAAAAAAGTAAAATCCTTCTGCATAAACTCTATTGAACTTCTGACAGTGGGTCATTGGCAGCATGTCATGTTGCTTTAAAAGACTGCATTATACTTCTGACAAGTGATTATTTTTTTAGTTCAGTTGAAAATTCATGTTTAGTGTATATTGGAGTCAATTATTAGAAGAAAGAACAAATGAGCGGGGCAGGTAACTATCTGAAATCAGCACTTACAGAGAGGAGGTACATGAAGCTGCAGGGAACTTTGGGCAGAGGGATCACAAGTGGATGGAGTTTAAACTGGATTCTAAGGAAAAAGGAAAATCCCACTAATAACCTTGGAAAAAAGTGTCAGCCAGTACTAAACGAAAAAATTCATAGGAGTGAAGATAAAAGGAATAATGAAAACTGAGGACAGATATTCATATAGGGAAGAATATTAGACAAGGCCATTTGTATTAACAAGATGGGAGAGGTGTAAGAAGTCAGGAAAATTGTTTGGTGAGACATTCACACTGGGAAATGAAAAACAAGTGGACCTCAGTTCAGGTTTCTAAGGGGAAAGAGAGAGAAAAAGGAAATGAGATGCACTCTCCAAAAAACGTAAGTATAAAATGTTTAAAACATCGGGGTTGGTAGATGCGAAGTATTGCATTTAGAATGGATAAGCAATGAGGTTCTGTGTGTACAGCACAAGGAACTATATCCAATCTCTTGGGATAGAACATGACGGAAGATAGCATGAGAAAAAGTATGTGTATATATGTATGACTGGGTCATTATGCTGTACAGCAGAAATTAACACAATACTGTAAATCAAAGATTCTTTAATAAAAAATTAATTGGCACAACATTGTAAATCAATTATGATTTTAAAATAACTTTTAAGACTAAAAAAATAAATAAAAAATGAAAGATCATACATGAATAAAGGAGTAATGAGAATAATCCCCTTTTGTTGAATTAGGAACAAAAAAATAGGCCATAACTAATAACAGGAAGAATGGGAAAATTTTTTAAAAAACCTTTTTTTTGGTATTCATGTGACTTCACTAGGGTATTCCATCTATCATACTAACTAGCCACTCAATTTGTTGTGATATAAACAAGAAACTTAGCAGGTAGAGAATTTGGTTCCAACTTGGGTAGGCAGGAAAGAGTTTATTCATTTGCACGTTCTTCCCACAAATGTTCATGCACCCGTTTCGTACATCATATAGTGCTCCGTGCAGCAGGGACCCTGTCCCGACCCTGACATCAAGACTTGTGATGCATGGTGGGGTTTCCTGAAAGTGCTGATGGCATCTGAAATTTGCCCAGCTCTGCCCACTTCCCTGGGGATGGCAGCCTGCAGTGCGAGGCAGAAATATGTGTTACTCATTTGCATGTGTTTTCCTTTAACTATGAGTTGACCGAGTCCTTTCCATATTTCTCAGTATTCCACACCTTAGCATTTCTTTATAACAGAGTCCATCTGTCTTAGTGCGGCCTTCAAGGCTTTTCATATTCTAGCCCCAATTTCTCTTCTATCTTTGCCTCCCATGGCCCCCTTCCCACTTTCAGTGTCACTCCACATCTTGTCACTTTATGCCACCCCTTCTGGGAACACCCTATATTTGCTCCTGTCCTTTCCTCTACCTGGAATGTACCTTTTTCTTTCTGGCCTTGAATGCATGTTTTCTTCATTTTTGCTTCCTGAAATGCTCCTCATCTGTCCTTAAGTCTCAGTTTCCAGGCCTGCTCTTCCATGAATCCTTCCTAGATCCCCCAGTCCAAATTATTCCCATTCTTCTCTCTTCCTGCCCGGATTATTTCTTCTCTTAATGGTCTGTATCCTGATAGGCATTTCCTGGAATCATATTTAAACTCTACTTTGCCTCCCCACCAGAGGGTGAATTCTGTGAAGCCAGTTCTGCCCCTTCCATTGGCACGGCACCTGACAAACAGGAGGAACTTGAAAAAATTGTTGACTGAAATGATACATAATTATTGAACATGGTGCTGTTGACTGCTATGAGCCTGGCATAGACTTGCATTTGTTGATGACAAACACCTTATTTTTCAGAGCCCAAATGTCCCCGCAGTTCCTAGCACAAACTGAAACATAAGGTAAATGATCAACACATGTTTGAGCTTGTGTCTGAATGTCAGGTGTGGCTGAAGAGGCCAGAGGAAGAGCTCCATCTCCTTCATGGTCATTGGTTTTAGGTCTGACATCAGTGTTAGCAGCTCTGATACTTTATTTTCCTTGCCAAGCTGCTCCAAAGGACACTACTTTCTTGACAGCAGGGTTCATTGAGCTGGCACGTTTTGCTGCTGTTGAGGCTTCCCCGTGGTGCCTAACTGGACAATGGGATGAGAAGCAGGGCTTCAGGGCATCATTAGAGCCTGAGCCATGCTTGCCCAGTTTGTGATTGCCTCCTTCCAACTTGCTACCCCCAGGAGCACTTGCAGGTCTGGTGTTCTCTGTGTCTTGCATATCCACTATGTGATAAAACTGTTCATCCAAGCTCAGGCACCTGGCTTTTCTCCAGGAACAAGTCACTAATGAGCCTGGTTCACTGTTTAATCTTTAGGAGGCCTTGCACGTGATGCCGAGCTAAGTGCCCATGTATAAACAGAGCAGATCTGGGCCTTCCAGATGCCCTGTTCATAATCACTGCTTTCAGCCTGTGGGTTGGAGCTGTTTCTTGATACCGTGGTGACATCATACTTCCCTCCTGCCTCCCCTTCCTGATTCCCTAATTCTTCTCAGATTCGCAGATCAACGGATTGTGTGTGTTCTGCCAGCAGCACTATGGTAATAGCTTTCAGCTCTCTGCTTCCAGTGAAAATGTTTGTCTGTGTTCAAGGTTTTTTTTGGAGTGTGAATCAGTAGAGAATTTCTTTTTCATTTAACTTGATGTCAATCTATACATATGCATATAATTTAATTCCTCTTTATTTAAATGTATAATCAATGGATTATACCAAGCAATAAAGGTAATTTAAAATATGTCCAGGTGAATTTTAAATTAATAAAATGACTTGTCCAAACACTTAATGAAGCAGGTGAAATGTTTACAGCCCCGCCCTCTTTCTATGAAGTAGAAAAGAGGAGAGAGAGAGCCATAAGATTTATGGAGCATCTATTTTGTGTGCGTTCTTTCATTAAATACAACGATCACATGAGGCAGGAGATCGGTAGTGTTCTGCTCATTTTAAGATCACAAGCTAAGGTTTAGAAAACTTAAGATCAACTTGTCCATGGATAGACAACTTGCAAGTGATGGAGTGGATTCCAACCCTGGATGCTCTAGTGCCAACAGCCATGCTCCTTAAATCATCCTTCCTTTATAGCAAAGTGGGTTTATCTTATAAGAATAATTTCCAATATATTCACAGAAAGTTATGATCTGCTATTAACTGATAATTGATTCTCCATCCCTGCTCTCTTCTCCGCTTGAAATGTCCCTTGAGCTCTCTCCTTTGGTGAACCCTGGTTCACCTTCTAAGAGTTAACTCAAAACATGACTTCATCTTTGAAGCACTTCCTAAACCATATCCCACCTCCACTCTTGACAGAATTATTTTGTTCTTCCACTACATGGTTTTATAAATGAGCCTTAATTTGGGCCCTGCATTACGGTTAGTCATTTATGCCTCTCTCTTCTCAACCACTTATTTTAACCACCCTGATACCCTAGAGTCCAGTAAGATGACTGCACTCGGCATTTACTCAAAAACTACTTTTGAAAGAATAATTGAATAAATAAATTTCGGTGAAATAAATTGGCTTTCCATAGGAGGAAGTTAGAAATTAAATTAAATATTAAAATATCTTCCACCATCCTCCTGCAGTTCCTCCCTATGTAAAATCTTTGTTGAATTTGTATAGCTATGAGGTTCTGTCCAAGACAGGTATTCAGCTCCTCTGCATAGAAAGAATGAGGGAGTTTCTTGGGGACCAGGGACAGGACACTTGTGCAAATGATGCTGGTATGCTTCCTGGAGGGACGTCTGATTCCAGTTTGTGAAGCTTGATCTTTAGCTCATTGACCCATATCTATGCAATATACCCCCACAAGTGATCCAGTGTCTCTATTGGAGAAACAATGTTCTAAACCAGTTTAGACCTTGCGCTATTCCGTTATGTTTTTGATTATATGAAAGGGTGAGGTGGAAATCTTCAAATAAACCCACAGCAACAATTACAAAAGAGGCTCAATCCCCACTCTTCAGTTTGACCATGTTCCTTCAGGCTTTGCCGGGCTGGGGGCAGGGGGGCGGTGTTGTTATGTTCTAGACATGGCATGAGGCCTGTGGTCCCGAGACCAATGAGCAACAAATTGTGGACTATTTTGTGTAACATTCTCACTTTGAAGAGTACAGGCATTCTTTTTTTTTTTTTTTCTTTTTACAGCCACACCTGCAGCATATGGAAATTGCCAGGAGAGGGGTTGAAACAGAGCTCCAGCTGCAGCCTACGCCACAGCCACAGCAACACCAGATCTAACCACATCCGTGACCTATGCCTCAACTTGCGGCAACATCAGATCCTTACCCCATGGAGCAAGGCCAGGGATGGAATCCACGTCCTCAGAGAGACAATGTCAGGTCCTTAAGCCACTTAGCCACAATGGGAACTCCAGTGAAGGCATTTCTAAATGAGCTGATCTTTACCTTTTTCATTTAAATAAAAGAATGTCTCCTTAGAAAAGTACCCGATATTATAAATATAATTTTAGGGATGCATGGAACTATAGTGGGGAAAAGAATAAGGGTAAGATGTGCCAACTACAGACCTAATGGCCTTTACTTCAAAACTAGAGGAGCAGATGAGTGTGGCCCCTACTGAAGCGAACAATTCAATTTCTTGATATGGAAACAATTCTGTTTTAAAAGCGAAAGAAAGATTTTTCAGCTCTGAAGAGATTTTTAGATATATCTCTTCAAAAATATACTTAGAGGAGTTCTCTTGTGGCACAGTGGGTTAAGTATCCAGCATTGTCACTACAGCAGCTCGGGTCACTGCTGCAGCACAGATTTGATCTCTAGCCTGGGAATTTACACATGATGCAGGCACAGCCTAAAAAAATACTTAGAAGTATAAATTTTACCAAACTATTAAATGTTAATTGAAAAAAATTAGAAAATATAGATAAACCATCCCAAAATAAAACTAGCTATGATCTCAAAACTAAAGAGAACTGCTGTTAATAGTTTATCATGTGTCTTTACTGAGCCACAGCAGTGACAACAATGAATCCTTAACTTTCAGGCCACCAAGGAATGCCTGCTTTCTAGTTTTGTTTTTTTTATTTTATTTCTTTTGTCTTTCTGCCTTTTCTAGGGCTGCTCCCATGGCATATGGAGGTTCCCAGGCTAGGGGTCTAATTGGAGATGTAGCCACCAGCCTACGCCAGAACCACAGCAACTTGGGATCCCAGCCACATCTGCAACCTACACCACAGCTCACAGCAACGCTGGATCGTTAACCCACTGAGCAAGGCCAGGGATCGAACCCACAACCTCATGGCTCCTAGTTGGATTCGTTAACCACTGCGCCACGACAGGAACTCCGTGCTTTCTAGTTTTGATATCAAGTAGCAGGAAGAATTTTCTTAAAATACTGCTTTTCAAATATTCAGTAAAATACAATTAACTTTTTTCAATGGTAATTTCATGGAGGACCCCAAAATAATAAAATATTTTTACTTTACTAGTATAAATTCATTTTGTAAATCAAAGTTTCAATGTTTACTTCTTATAAAATCACTAAGAATTATTAAGATTTTTTGGTGACCCAAAATTTTGGAATTAAAAAAATTGTTAGCCACAAATTTGTATCTGTATCTAGTTTATTTCAGGCCTTGTTTTGGTTGTACATCATTAAGAAAACTTTTGGTTCACACAGATAAGTATTTGCAAAAATTGTTTATAGCTTGCTGTGAATTCCTGAATAGTCTTTAATGAAATAGATCCAAATATTTGAAAAAAAAAATTAAATTTTGTTTTCAGAGTTGTGTCCTTAAATATAAATAACCATTCACATTGCTAATTACAGAAATAATAATAGAAAGCTACAAACATTTATAATAATCATTGCAACCATTTATAATAAAATAATGTCAAAATGTATGTTAATAAGCTTGATTGTAGTGAGCACATAACAGTGTATATGAACATCAAAATACAAGTTGTTGCATCTTCATTACACACAATCTCTCTTTCTTTTTACAACTACACCCACAGCATACGGAAGTTCCTGAGCTAGGGGTCGAATCAGAGCTGTAATTGCAGCCTATGCCACAGTCGTGGCAACTCTGGATCTGAGCCACATCTGCGACCTATGTCACAGGTTGAAGCAATGCTGGATCCTTAACCCCTGCAGCCAGGGATCAAACCTGCATCCTCATAGACACTAGTAGGTCTCTTTATCTGCCGAGCCACAATAGGAACTCTCCATTTCTATTTGTCAATTACATCTCAAAAAAGTTGAAAAAAATATTGTCAAAATGTATCATGCTAATTTGTTTGGTTAATGCAAAACACACTAGACTTCAGGCAATATAAACATTTGTGGAGGAGACACGTCCACTTTTTGCCTGTCCTTCGACTTCAGCACCTGCATGTGTGTGAGTACACAGCACACACATGTTGTAGACTATTCTAGCCTGAACAATTTTATAGCCGCTGACAGCGAAAGGCCTGAATTGCAAAAAAATAGAGCCAGAACTCCCCCTTCCACCTCAGAGACACATTTTCATTTAGAGTTTACATAGGACATGGAGGTTAGTTGAGTGTAACTGACTTGAGTTGGACAGTGGCCACATCCCCCTGATCTCTATCCTTAAACCTTGAGTCCTGGGCTGGTTCCGCCTCCTCATGGCTTCTCTATGCTAAGCCTACTGCTTGTTGATGGTCATCTGTGGGGTTGACTCAGGTCTTCATGGCCCCTTCTCTGAACACCCCTGACACTGCTGGCTCCAGAAGGAGCAGCCTCCTGCGTGGGGGCCAGGGAGCCTCATCTGGGCCCACAGGTACAGGTAACAGCTGGGCTGCACACAGCAGATGTGGAGACCGAAAAAGAAAGAGGTGGCAGGAAATTGAAATCTGGCGCTGGTCCCACTGATGGGTCAGTGAGCCAAGAGCAAGGATGGAAACTAGGGACTTCCTGGACTGGTGATGCTGGCTCCTGACATGTGGAGAAGGCCCCAAGTCCTGCTTTTTGTGCTAATTCAGCATGTGGGTTAGATGTAACCATGTCTTTCAAAGATCTTCCCCTTATGCTGATTTGGCATCATCAAGAGAGCCCAGAAGGAAAGCACTTGTGTTTGCCACTTGCCACATTACATAGATATATTTTTTACCAATAAGAAGCCACACATCCTTTGCCCTACACTCTTTTTACACATTCCCAGACCCTCTCTGGGTGTGCTATCTGACCTGTATTTTATTTACAACCTCCTTCAACTCTCCTCCTTTGCCCCAGGGTGGAGCCCTCGGCAGGCAGGTCTAGTGTTTCTAGTAGGCAACCAGGGCCATTGTTTGTTTGTTTTATTTTTAGGGCGGCACCTGTGGCATATGGAAGTTCCTGGGCGGGGGTCAAATCAGGGCTGCAGCTGCCAGCCTACACCATAGCCACAGCAACACCAGAACCGGATCCTAGACACAACTCCAAACTTCACTGAGACTTGTGGCAATGCCAGATCCTTAACCCACTGAGCATGGCCAGGGATCAAACTCACATCTTCATGGATACTAGTTGGGTTCTTAAGCTGCTGAGCCACAACAAGAACTCCAGACACATTGTTAATATGAAAACCCCCCGGGTCAGTAAGCCTATTAGAATTCCACAAACCACACAGGAAGAGCAGAGAATAATTTGTAGTCACATGCTATTTTCAAATAAGAACTTTATTTAGACTATTTTCATTTAAAAAAAATTAAGCACATGCATTTTTACCTGTGGGTTATTAATGAAAATAATGGCTAAGGCATATTCCAAGTTTAAGTACATCCTGCAATTTTCTTCCTCTATTATAACCTATAAATAGCAGCCATTTGACATCTAGACTTTTAAGTTTTCAATGGCAGTAATTAGAAGACTTAACTTTTGAAATTTTCTTGTTTGCAATTGATTTATTCTCTTGCCTTGTCAGATGAAGAATTTTATTTGGAAAAAAAAAACTTGGTTTTTTGGTTGGTTGGTTGATTTTAAGTTCCTTTGTCTTTATTCTCTTTGACATGAAGATGACAGGGTGCCATTGAGAGACAACAAACAGGGACAAGTCATTATATTCTGATCACCTTCCTGCCTGGGCTTGTGATCCTCAGAGAGTGTTTAATAGTCTGCTGTGCTGTCCATTGTCTATAAATCCCAGAGGGTGAAGCAGAGGCGAGGAGCTCATTATCATGTTGACCCAGGCTGGTGTCCAGCATGCATCTGACAGCAGAGCTCCTATAGTGCCTGAAAGGGTGAGCCAGCCTGACTTTGACTTATATGAGAATGCCATTCCCCTTTTCTCTCAGCCGACAGGAGTAATTGATTGCCTGTCTTACTTTTTAGTGAGCAACCTATAAACTCTTCCTTGCTTCCCACTCTTTTCTTGAATCCACCTTGTCCCTGTGTCTTCACTTCTTTATGCTTTGCCTCACTGACAGCTGACTGTGGATATGCTCTCTTTCATTTGGTCCCATTCAGAGCTATTTTGATGTCCCCATTGATGTCTTGTCTCCTCTGGTCTGAGGACTCTCCAGTCCACAGTTACCTCTACCCCTTCCCTTTCTCTCCATTCACCTGTCACTATGAAGCCAGCCTTTCTCCAAGGGGACAATTCTCTCTCTCTCTTTCTCTCTCTCTTGGCCATGCTTGAGGTATATAGAAGTTCCTGGGCCAGGGATCCAACCCATGCCACAGCTGTAACCTGAGCCACAGCAGTGACAATGCCAGATCCTTAACCACTGGGCCACCAGGAAACTCCAACAGTTGCCTATTTTTTTCTCTGAAAAATCCTTCTTGACCTTCTTCATAACAAACCATCAGAAGTTCTACAGAATGAACGATACTGCAGATATGTAGCTTAGAAGGCCCACAATGCATAATTTCTAATTCTGTGTTTTTCAAGCCATTAATACCCAGCAGTTCTGCAAACATGAAAGCATTCTCTCATTCACTACATACTCTTCAGGGTATTAGGAATAAAGCAAATACAAAACAGATGGTTCTTGCCCTCAAAGAGCTTCTAGTCTGATGGAGAAGGCAGATACCACATAGCAGGTATAGTACAACTGAATACAATTTTGATAAGTGCCACGAAGGGAAAGTTCAGAATGCCATGAAGGTTCATAACAGGGAGATTGGCCAATAACAGTATTTCTTCAGTGCTCCCCATCTACCACCCAGCCTTCCCAACAAGCCCACAGGACAAGGACTGTTAACTGTTTTCATTTCACAGAGGCAGGGTCTGAGGCTCAAAGAATCACAGGCCCAATGAGAAACAGCTAATAAGAGATGTAGCCAGGGTTTGGACCCACGTTCATGTGATAACTCTAAAGATAACGTCACCAAGCAGTGTCTATGGCTGCCTCCCATGGAAGGAGCACAGGACAAGGGTGAGGAGACCTCCCAGCACATCTGCTGTCAAGGCCTGGGCTCACTTTTGCCCCATGAAACACATAGGCTAATCAAGGTCCTTCTGGTGAACCTAGACAGGATCTCCTACTGCTTTGACCTACAAAATGTCTTCTTTTACTGTGTTCTTTCCCATACCCAGATGTTAAGAGACTGGCAGCTTCCACTTCCTGTATCTCCAAATGCTCTCTCTGAGAAAAGCCAACCACCATGTGAGAAGTCCCACCACCCTGAGACTGCCATACTGTGAGGAAGTCCAAGTTATCTGTGTTGAGAGGGAGAGATACCCAGCCTGCTCCTGTTAGAGCCATCAGGGCCCAGCCACCAGGAAAGAGTGAAGAAACTTTTTGGTCATTCCAAACCCACCAGATTCAACCAGGAGAAAAGTTAAGGAAACAAGTTGGCTGCCAGGACCAAGGCCCAAGGTATGGGCAGTACATACAGCTCTTCAGCCACTCCGGACAAAATTCCAGCATTCATGGGACAGAATCAAACCATCCCCCACCCCCCACCCCATGCACTGCCTGAATTCCTGCTCAGCACTGAGGGCCTAAGAAAATGGTTTGTGTTTTATTTCCCTAGATATGGGGGTGGTTTGTCACACACCAAACCCTGTGAGAATCTAATGTAAGCAACAGCCCTTCTTCCTAGAATGATGCACATATGCACATACAATTTTATACCCTATCTTATGGTCCACTTTCCCCAAATTTATCTGCTGATTTTAGACAAAGTGCCTGGTCACTAGACAGTTTCTGAGACCTTCAGTTTAATGATTCAGGCAACAGGAAAATAAAACAGAAGCAAAAACAAACATTAGATGTACTTCTACCAGTGAAATGTATTCCTGGATTAAATTTAGGCTGCAAGAACAGAGAGGGATTTTTTTTACCAGACGTCTCTTTCAGGGGGGACAATTTTTCTGAAAGTTCCTTTTTTTTCTTTTAAAAAATGATGACATAATGCCTAACGTAAAGTACAAAGAATAACATAACCAGTGTCTGTGTTTCCACCACCTAGCTATGTCATCTTGACTCTGTAGTATATCTACTTCATTTTTCTAAAACATAGAAAAACATTATAAATCTCTTATATCACTCCCTGCATTAATCTGCTCCCTCCCTAGAAGTAATCATAATCCTGAATTTGCTTTTTGGTATTGCTATGAATACTGTATTACCTTTACTATATAAGCATATAACTATAGTGAACAAAGGGCCTTGTTTGACTTATTTTCAAACTTTGAATAAAGGTTATATAGCGAAGCAAAATTTCCCACCTGAAATGTTTCTCCTTTGAGGATTAATGCGTCTCATGAGGATTAATTTTTTAAGAAACAGAAGACTCAGGAAATTTTTCTTGTTACCTCTCCCATAGACTGCCTAAAAGAACTTGGCTAAAGGGACTGTTAACAGAATAGCGCTGTCTTAAGAGATATCTACAAAGAATGTGGGCCAGGTGGCTGGAGAAGCTCAACAGGGCCTGGAGATCAGAGTCTACTCTGTGTCCCATTGTCTCTATATGCAAATATTTACTATTTCCATGTGACTTGCCTTCCTGCTCTTTGAAGTCCCAAACCACCACCCCAGCATCCTTTTTGTCTTTGCAATTTTCACTAGTTTGTTGTATTTTTTAGATCCCACATATAAGTGATATCACACAGTGATATCTTTCTCTGTGTGACTTATTTCTCTTAGTGACTTATTTCACTTATTGCCCTCCAAGTCCATCCATGTTGCTGCAAATGGCAGGATTTCATTCTTTTTTATGGCTGAGTAGTATCCCATCACGTGTGTGTGCGTGTGTGTGTGTGTGTGTGCGTGCGTGCGTGTGTGTGTGTGTGTGTGCGTGTGTGTGTGTGTGTGTATTTAACACCTTTTCTTCATCCATTAATTTGTTGATGGACACTTAGATTGTTTCTATATCTTGGCAATTGTAAATAATGCTGCTATGAACATTGAGGTACATGTATCTTTTTTAATTAATGCTTTTGCTTTTTCAGTTATATAGCCAGGAGTGGACTTGTTGGGTCATACAGTAGTTCTATTTTTACTTTTTTGAGAAAACTCCATACGTTTTCTACAGTGGCTGTACCAATTTACAGTCCCATCAACAGTGTACAAGAATTCCCTTTTCTCCACATCCTCGCCAACATTTGTTATTTGTGTTCTTTTTGATGATAGCCATCCTGACAGGTGTGTGGTGATATTTCATTGGATTCCTATTTGAATTTCTCTAATGATTAGGCCATCTGTACATCTAAGTATTGTTTTACTATTTTATTTTTGCATCTCATGTTACACTATTTTTCTCCAAAATAGAAAGCACCATAAAAATTATCCTCGTATTAGTTAATTTCCTAAGGTAGAATGTTAAAGTTTTATTTCATATATATAATGCTAGAGAAACCAAATATGTTTCAGACCATCATTAAAATCCTCTTACCAATTCTGACAGAAACTTGAGCTAGTGAAGTGAGGTTTGCAGGTGACAGAAAAAGAAAAGCTATAATTACATTATACATTGTTAATAAATAGCGATATTCTCTGAAGATCAAAATCATTCACTACTTTCTTTCCTTTTTTTTTTTTTTTTTTTTTTTGTCTTTTTGCTATTTCTTGGGCCACTCCCATGGCATATGGAGGTTCCCAGGCTAGGGGTCTAATCGGAGCCATAGCCACCAGCCTACGCCAGAGCCACAGCAACGCAGGATCTGAGCCGCGTCTGCAACCTACACCACAGCTCACGGCAACGCCAGATCATTAACCCACTGAGCAAGGGCAGGGACCGAACCTGCAACCTCATGGTTCCTAGTCGGATTCGTTAACCACTGCGCCACGACAGGAACTCCACTACTTTCTTTTCATTAACTGGATTCAGATGAGTAGCTCCTCACTTCATTCGGTCACTACCTGTCGAAAATGAAATAACTGAACAAATAAGGTGTGAAATTAAGTAATGAGTCATCACAGAAACTACAGCCACCAGTTACAGTGTGGAATTATGTTTGATTAACAGATTCACTTTCCAGTCTCCTGATGAAAGTTTGAGCTTAATTAAAAGTGAGTGTTCTTAACTCAGAGCCCAAACCATGCACTTTCAGATACACTGTGTATCATCTAACTTCAAATTTTTAGGGTATTTTACAGCTTCTCTTTGTGTAAAAGTTTCTTTCACTTCCTTCCATTCATTCTCATATGAATTTTCCCTCCTTAAAAATGTGCTAAGATATATGATCATACCCCAGTCTTTAGACCTGAGGATGACTACATAAAGCCCACTGGCACTGAGGTGGCAAAGCAAGTAGAAGGTTTTGGTGGCAGTAAGGGAGCAGTAACTTTGTGCCAACATTTGGTAACTGGTGTAAACCAAACCAACCAACAAAACTATTGTATTATCAGTTTGTTATTTGTGTATTTGAACTCTCTAATTAGGTACACACATGTTTAGAACTATCATGTTCTCTTGTGAGTTAATCATTCATCTTTCTGAAATGCCCCTTTTTACCAACAGTAATATTTCTTATTCAGAAGTCCAATTAGTCCAATACTAGTAAAACTACTACACTCTCTTTCATTAATATTTGCATGGAAATTTTTCTGTATTTTTGGTCTTTTTTTTTTTTTTTTGCTTCTTAGGGCCACACCTGCAGCATATGGAAGTTTCCATGCTAGGGGTCAAATCGGAGCTACAGCTGCCAGCCTATGCCACAGCCGCAGCAATGTGGGATCTAAGCCATGTCTGCAACCTACACCACAGCTCATGGCAACACTGGATCCCCAACCAACTGAGCGAGACTAGGGATGAAAGTTGCATCCTCGTGGATCCTATCCGGCTTCATTAACTGCTGAGCCACAAAGGGAACTCCCATATACTTTTACTCTTAATTTATGCATATCTTTATAGTTAAAGTGGGCTTCCTTTATTGTTGCAAGACCCATATATTTTGGGACTTGCTTTTTTTCCCCCAATCTGACAGTCTTTGTCTTTTCATTGATGTGTTCAGACCATTAATGTAATTATAAAAGTCTGCATTTAAATCTGCCATCTTGCTAGTTATTTCTGTTTGTCCCATTTGTTCTTTTATCTTTGTCCCCCCCTTTTCTTGCCTCCTTTGGATTTATTGTATTTTTTAATAATTCTGTTTAATTTTCCCAATTTGCTTATTAGTTACACTTTGGTTATTCCACAGTCTTTTTTCTCTCAAGTTTTATTGAGATATAATGATTTGATTTACATACATCATGAAATGATTATCACAAGTTTGGTGAAAGTACATTTTCTCATGTAAGTAAAGAAAAAGAAAAAATATTTTCCTTGTGACGGGCATTGTTACTCTTTTAACAACTTTCATAGATAACATACAGCAATGTTAATTATAGTAATCATTATGTATTACATCCTTAGTACTTACTTATCTCATAATTGAAGATTTATACCTTTTGAATTCCTTCATCAAATTTTCCCACCCTCCACACTCTTCCTGTGGTATCCACAAATCTGATCTCTTTTTCTATGAGTTTATTTTGTTGATTGAGTTTTTTGAAGTATAATTGACCTACAACATGATGTTAGCTCAGGGTGTACAACGTAGTGATTTGGTATCTCTCTATATTACAAATGATCACCAGGTGAGCTCCTGTCATAGCACAGTGGAAACAAATCTGACTAGGAACCATGAGGTTGCAGGTTCGATCCCTAGCCTCCCTCAGTGGGTTAAGGATCCAGCGTTGCCATGAGCTGTGGTGTAAGTCACAGACATTGCTCAGATCTGGCATTGCTGTGGCTGTGGTGTAGGCTGGCAGCTATAGCTCCAATTCAACCCCTAGCCTGGGAACCTCAAAAAAAAAAAAAAAAAAAAAGATCACCTCATAAGCTTACTATCTGTCACTATACAAAGATATTATATTATTATGGACTATGTTCTACATGCTATACATTTCATCCCTGTGCTCATTTATTTTGAAACTGGAAGCTTGTACCTCAATTTCCCTCACCTATTTCACTCATGTCCCACCCCCTCCCTTTGGTAACTACCTGTATTTATGACTCCATTTCTGTTTTGTTACACTTGTTCACTTGTTTTTTTTTTTAGATTCCACAGTATTTATCTTTCTCTGTCAGGCTTATTTTACATTAGCAAAAAAACCCTCTAAATTAATACATGCCATCCTAAATGGAAAGATTTCATTCTTTTTTATGGCTGAGTAATATTCCATTATATGTTTACATATATATATATATATATATATATATATATATATATATATACCACTTCATCTTTATCTACTCATCTATGGACATTTACATTGCTTCCAGGTCTTGGTATTGAAAATAATGCTGCAATGAACAGAGGGAAACATATATCTTTTCAAATTAGTATTCTTATTTTCTTCAGAAAAATAGCCAGAAGTATAAGACTGTATCCTAGGTAGTTCTATTTTTAATTTTTTGAGAAACTTCATATTGTTTTCCATAGTGGCTGTACCAATTTACATGCCCACTAACACTGTTTCTTTTCTTCATATGTGTTTTTTGTTTTTTTGATAATAGCCATTACAATCGGTGAGAGGTTGTATCTCAGTGTGGTTTTGATTTACATTTCCCTGATGATTAGTGATATTGAACATCTTTCTTTTCCTATTCCTATTGGCTACCAGTATGTCTTCTTCAGGAAAATGTCTATTCATATCCTCTGTCCATTTTTTAATTGGTTTGTTTATTTGAAGTTCAGTCGTATGAATTCTTTGTATATTTCGAGTGTTAATCCCCTATCACATATATCATTTGCAAATGTCATCTTCCATTAAATAGGTAGCCTTTTGGTTTTATTGATAGTTTTCTTCACTATGCCAAAGGTTTTTAGCTCAGTGTATTCCATTTGTTAATTTGGGGGTTTGTTTTCCTTGCCAGAGGAACATTCATAAAAATGTTGCTAAGACCAATGTCAAGGATCATATTACCTATGTTTACAGTCTTTTTTGTGTAGTGTTTTAATTTATTAAACTTTCCAGGGATAGAGTTATTGAGAGAAGATTATATACTTTGTTTAGAAATTTACCATGAGTTTTTAGGAGTTCCCGTCATGGCGCAGTGGTTAACGAATCTGACTAGGAACCATGAGGTTGCAGGTTCGATCCCTGGCCTTGCTCAGTGGGGTAAGGATCCAGCATTGCCATGAGCTATGGTGTAGGTCGCAGACTCGGCTTGGATCTGGCATTGCTGTGACTGTGGTGTAGGCTGGCCACTACAGCTCTGATTAGACCCCTAGCCTGGGAGCATGCATATGCCTTGGGAGCCGTCCTAGAAAAGGCAAAAAGACAAAATATATATATTAATTTTTCCTGTACATGAGCAGAGTCTATCTTTCCACTTGTTTGTGTCATCTTCAATTTCTTTCATCTATGTCTTGCAGTTTTCAAGCACAAGTCTTTTACCTCTCTGGTTATATTTATTCCTAGGTATATTTTTTCTTTTTGATGACATTGCAAATGGAATTGCTTTCTTTATTTCTCTTTTTGATGGTTCAATATTAGGGTATGTTAATTTTGTATCCTGCAATTTTGCTGAATTCAATTATTAGGTCTAATAGTTTTTCGGTCATGTCTTTAGAACATGTCACTTGAGAACAGCTACTCTTTTTCTTCTTTTCTAATTTTGATGCTTTTTATTTCTCTTTCCTGTCTGATTGCTGTGTCTAGGACATCCGAAACTATGTTGAATAAAAGTGACAAGTGAGCATCCTGGTCTTGTTCCTGATCTTAGAGCAAACACATTCAGATTTTCATCATTAACTACAAAGTTGGCTGTAGGTTTGTCATATATGTCCTTTATTATCTCATGTACATTCCCTCCATTCCCACTTTGTTGAAAGTTTTATTATAAATGGACATTGAATTTTGTAAGAGCTTTTCTTCATCTATTGAGATATCTTATGATTTTTATTCTTCAGTTTGGTAATGTTGTATATCACATTGACAGACTTGTGAATATCGAACCATCTTTGTGTTTCTGGGATGAATCACTCTTGATCCTGTTAATGTATTGTTGGATTCAGTTTGCTAATATTTTGCTGAGAATTTTTGCATCTAGCTTCTTCAGTGACACTAGCCGATCATTTACTTTTTCTGTGGTATCTTTGTGTGGTTTACATATCAATGTGATGCCAACTACATATAATGGATTTGGAAGCTTGCTTTCCTCTTCAAATTTTTTGGAATAGTTTGAGAAGAATAGGCATTAATTGATATTTAAATCTTGGTAGAATTCACCTGTGAAGCCATCTGACCCTGGACTTTTGTTTGTTGGAAGTCTTTTTTTATTATTATTTACTGATATAATTTCATTACTAGTAATTCATCTGGTCAGCTTTTCTACTTCTTCCTGATTCACTCTTAGGAGACTGTATGTTTCTAGGAAATTATGCATTTCTTTTAGGTTGTCCGTTTTATTGGCATGTTTGTAATAATTTCTTATGTGACTTTGTATTTCTATGTGTCACCTCTAACTACTCCATTTTCATTTCTGATTTTATTCATTTGGGGCCTTGCTCTCTTTTTTTCTTGAAGAATATAGCTTCAAGGGTTTATCATTTTTATCTTTTCAAAGAACCAGCTTCTGGTTTCATTGATCTTTTCTCTTGATTTTTAAGTCTCTATTTTATTTATTTCTGCTCTGATCTTTTTTTTTCCTGTAAGTGACTAGACATAGTTCTCAGTGCTACATGCTCTGATCTTATCATTTCTTTCCTTCTACCAACTCTAGTTTTGTTTGTTCTTTTTCTAGTCCCTTTAGGTATACAGTTAGGTTTTTATTTGAGACATTTTTTTGATTCCTGCAGAATGTTTGTATCACTATAAACTTCCCTCTTATAGCTACTCTTGCAGAGTCCCATAGATTTTGAATAGTTGTCTTTCCATTTTCACTTGTCTGCAAGTATTTTCCAATTTCTTTTTTGATTTATTCAGTAACATATTTGTTGCTTAGTAGCATATTGTTTAGCCTTTATGTGTTTATGTTTTGCAGTTTCTTTTCTTACAGGTGATTTCTAGTCTCATAGTGCTTAGTCAGAAAAGATGTTTGGCAGGATTTCAATCTTCTTAAATCTATTGAGACTTGTTTTGTTAATTTAATATATATATATATGAGATTTTATATGTGTTTATAAGTAAATTTTATATAATTTATATATAATTACATAACATAATTCTAGATGAAATGTTTTTATATAAACATATATTTATATATATTTCTTCTGATATAATTTTTTTTGGCTGCACCCAGGGCATATGGAAGTCCCTGACCCAGGGATCAAATCTGAACTACAGCCGCAACCTACACCACAGCTGTAGCAACACCAGATCCTTAGGCCACTGCATGGGCTGGAAATTGAACAACAGAGACTATGCCAGATCTTTAACCCCCTGTGGGACTTGAACCCACGTGCTGGGACTCGAACCCAGACTAAATCCAGATTGGGACTTGAACTCACGTTTTAAATTACCATTCATCCAATGTCTGGACTTACTGAGGTTCAGGTTCTTTATGCCTCTGTGCAGAAGGAATTCAGTAAGAGACAAAGTGACAGGCAAGAAATAGATTTATTAGTATAGGACGCTTGTGAGAAATGCAAGCATGCAGACAAGGAGGCTCTGCCCTGAGGATCCTGTGGGCTACAGTTTTATCATCCAAGGGGAGTGGGGCTTGGAAAAGCCTGCCTCTTCCTTTCTGGGAGTAGTAGCTCCTCCTTAGTATCTGGTGAGGGGTGTATTCAAATCAGCAGAAGGGCAGTTCTCAAACTCCTGCCTTTTGGTCTGAATCCTAATGCAGGCCTCATCCCATCCCCCACCCAATGACCTGAGGCAATTCCCACACCTCCACTAGTCAAGCAAGCCTGCCTTGTTCTGATGGCTTTTTTGATCAATTTATTAACTTACAGTGATTTCCCAATATGCCCTACATTTCTCTATCTCTGATCCTTTACTGGGACTTCTATAACTACCTGTGCCTACCACATCCCTAATATTTCCAAGAGTGAAATCATATTTGAATCTGAATCTGGTACTGTTACCTGCTTTATCACTTGATAAAGTATCTCTCTTTTTTTTTTTCCTTTTTGGTGTGTTGTAATTTTCACTGAATAACAAAGATTGCTTGTAAAGACCAGCACAGAGTTAAATATGATCACAACCTGAAAATGGACACAACTGCTTTTTCTGCTTTAGTTGTTAGTAGTTGAGCTGGATGTTGTTGCTATATTGATGTTAACATCCTTACATTCAGCTCACCACAGTCTTTAAATTCAGCCAATGAAGATTTGCTCCTACTTTGTGTTTAGTTTGAAGCCTGGATTGCCTGAGGGTTTTTCCCCCAGGGTTCCCATTTTACTCACAGTTATCACAAGCCCTGCTTGCCTGCCTGAATGAAGGATGGTTTGTTTTGATGTCTTGTTCCTCCCCAAGCAGCAGATTGCTATCGCTTGCTATTTAGTGGAGGCGTGTGGTAAGGGTAGGTTGGTCATCACTTGGTTATCAGTATCTAACTTCAGAAGTAGGAAGGCCTTGTTCCCCTGACTTTTGGGGGGAGGGCTCTCTTAGAGTTCCAGACTTACCCCTATAACATTCCATTCTCCCTCCCTCATCCCCCATACCTCTGCTTTGTGTCAGTACAGAGCTTCAAGCAGCTTCTCTCTCCACTCTCTCAGCTGGGGAGAATGTTTTCTGTAGTCCTCTTTCTGCTGCAGCAGACGTTAAGGTCTGTGAAACCTCAATTAAGAGGAACAAACATTTTGCTGCTTTCCTGGTGGAAGAACCCTGAGCATCAGAGCGTGGGTGTTCTTGGTTTTCTGGGGCAGGAGTGCCTATATTCCTCTACTGTCTCTCTCTTCTTTTGCTGTGTGATAAGAATTTATTATAGCACAAGCACAGGAGGAAGCCCAGGGGATTCTGCCTTGAAGGTATGTTTATAAAGAGGCAGGAAAATACTTTTAGAGCATGGGATCTTCTGAAGCCTTCACAGCCATTTCTTTTTTCTTAACTTGACCTAACTTGCATGAATATTAACATAAACTTATCAACACAAACACTCCCTACGTGAGGCTTCTCTAAAACATTTCCAGTCATTGGACAAATAAAACCTTTAATAAATATGGAAATTCTATTTATGCCATTAGTACTTTAACAGTTTCAGTTTATTTTGTATTGTTTGTTATGGTTATGGAAGCAACATGGTCAGATTTGCTCTTCTAAAAATTTCAGTCTGGCTGCTGTGTGCAACAGGGAACCAAGTAGGAGGCTATTACACTGTCAAGGGAGAAATCAAAGGTAAGGTAGTAACAATGACAATGAAAGGGATATGGGCAGTTTGAAGTATATTTTGAATATAGAGTCAGTAGGACCTGCTAACAGATGGGATCAAAAGGAGAAGGAAAATCAAAGATTCCTGAGTTTCTGGCTTAAGCAACTGGGTGGATGGGGAAGCTTTTTACAGAGGTGGAAAGGCTAAAGGAGGGATTTGGGGGGAGTAGGGGCTAGGGGAGAAAGGTGGATGTAGTCATAGGAAGGTGTGAGATCCCTGAGGCAAAGAGAAAAGTGACTTGTTCATTTGTTTGGAAGGATGATGGAGAAGAGAAATGAGGAATTAGGAGGGGCTGGTGACTGTCAGTGTAGGGATTTCAGCAAAATGAGGGCCTGCAAGGATATGCTGAGCACTATGAAAGCAGGGAGGGACCACTCAGGCTTTGAACACAGTTGAATCCCCAGGAACTGGCACAGTGCCTGGCAAATGTAAATGCTCTTCAATTACTTCTAAAATGAATAAATGATAGAGTGGGAGGTAAGGAGGCATTGGAATGAGTGTTGAAGATAGTAAATTTGGCACTGAAGAGAAGTAACATGCTAACTGGCAGAGATAGCAAATGTTAATTTTCTAATGTTAAATTTAATGGATAAGGGAGACTTGTATAAAGAAAAGAATGTTTGCTTGTCATTCCAGTTCTGCAAGGATCAAGCCATTAACCACCGCTGTTGCCCGCCTACTGACAGACAGTGCCATGAGGAAATTCAGGATGAAGAAACCAGCAAGCATCTGTGCTTTGGCTATACCATCCCCTAGTGAAGATGCGTAATCTAAGGAAAACTTCAAATGACTCCAAATTCTTATATTTTTTCAATAAAATCATTAATTTAAGATATCTGTTCTCAGAGTTCTCTTCATGGCCCAGCGGAAACGAATTCGACTAGGAACCATGAGGTTGCAGGTTCGATCCCTGGCCTCACTCAGTGGGTTAAGGATCCTGCATTGCTATGGTTGTGGCATAGGGTGGCAGCTGTAGCTCTGATTAGACCCCTAGCCTGGGGACCTCCGTATGCCACAGGTGCGGCCCTAAAAAGACAAAAAGACCAAAAACAAAAAGGTATCTGTTCTCTGTGATTAGCAGAGGTTCATGTACATGTTTTTTCCTGGAAAAAAAAAATCATATCTACCTTGGGTCCTCCCTTACCTCTTTGAACAATTCTTCAGAGCTCTCTGAGACTCTATCTCCCAGGCTATAGCCCTCAGTAAGGTCCCTGAATAAAACTTAACTTGAAACTCTTGGGTTGTAAAATTTTTCTTTCAGTGAACAGTTCAATGTAGTCATAAGAAAGATAATTCTAGGAGTTCCCGTCGTGGTGTAGTGGTTAACGAATCCGACTAGGAACCATGAAGTTGTGAGTTCGATCCCTGGCCTCGCTCAGTGTGTTAAGGATCTAGCATTGCTGCGAGCTGTGGTGTAGTTCACAAACATGGCTCAGATCCTGTGTTGCTGTGGCTCTGGCATAGGCTGGCAGCTACAGCTCCTATTAGACTCCTATCCTGGGGACATCCATATGCCAGAGGTGCGGCCCTAGAAAGGGCAAAAAGACCGAAGAAAGAAAGAAAGACAATTCTAGAGAAGACAGCTGGTCCATGAAAGGATAAGGCTCTTCCACAGGGGCCAGGAAGCTAACATATATTATTCATCTATAATGTATCAGGAAGTGGGCTAGCACTTTATATCTGTTCTCTCACTCAGTCATCACAATAGGGGACAGTTGCTAGATAAAATACGGGACACCCAGTTGAATATCAATCTCAGATAACAAAAAAAGTTGTATGTTTTATGCAATAATTTCAGCATAAGTATGACACATGCAATATTTGGGACATACCTATATATATATTTTTTAAATAGTCAATGTTTACCCAAAGTTCAAATTTAACCAGATCTCCCATATTTTTGTGTTGAATCTGGGAACCCTACCTTGAGGTGGATTATATAATTGCCATTATATCTGAAGGAAACTAAGGATCTGAAGGATCAAATAACTGCCCACATTCACAAAGTTGTTAGTAAGTGGTAAAGTCAGAATTGGATACCAGTCTGTCTGACTTCAGAGCCTGTGCTTCTCCCGTTTGCTGTGATATAGAGGATAGGAGTTGAGTTCCTGGCAAGGACTTAGCTCAGGTGTGAGCCTCTGTGACTGGTCTCCCATTAATTTGGAGAGAAAGCCTGACTGGGCAGAGCCACAGCCCTGCTCAAGTGGCCAGATTTTATCAAGTTGTTATGTTTGAGTGAGAACAGCTTTCACTCTTCTGAAAAGGAAGACATCTTTTTTTTTTTTTTTTTAATGTAGAAATGCACTTAGTATTACAATCAATGGGGGGAACTCTGCTTATAATTTTGGAGTAGGATATGGGTTAGATAAGCTTAATAAAACTTCCAAGAGGTGATCCAGGCTAGGACTTAAGAGCTCAGACTCTCCTGTCAAAAGGACTGGGGTTTGAATCTTGGCTCCACCATATATTTGATATTGGGGAAATTACTTCACCTTTCCTGTTTTGTGTTCTCAAAAAAGGGGGTGATGGTAACTGTAATGAGAATACCTTTCCTACAGAGTAGGTGTGAGGACTAAATGTGGTCATAGAAGCAATAAATTGCTAACACAAGTGTAGCTCTCATCTTCATCACCACCATCACCAGCAGCATGATTTTTATTCCTGAGTGTGCTTCAGTTGGTAAATAATGGTGGCTCTACATTTTATAAGCTTGGGAGTAAAGTTAGGTGAGAATTTTATTGTTTGACTTTGAGAGCTGCTCATGAGAAAAAAAAAAAAAAAAAAAAAAAAAAACCTCATAGCATTGGTACAAGACTGAAATGCCAACAAATTTGAAAGAAATTACCAAACATGAGAAAAAAAACTTTTCTCGTGTTCCCATCATGGCACAGTGGAAGTGAATCCAACTGGGAATCATGAGGTTGAGGGGTCAATCCCTGGTCTCGCTCAGTGGGTTGAGGGTCCGGTGTTGCTGTGAGCTGTGGCATAGGTCACAGACACCACTCGGATCCCGTGTTGCTGTGGCTGTGGCCGGCAGTTACAGCTCCGATTGGACCCCTAGCCTGGGAACTTCCATATGCCACGGGTGCGGACCTAAAAAGCAAAGAAAAAAACAAAAACGAAAAAGCTTTTCCACTAAATTCTATTTCTATAGTTGCCTGGATTTCTATGCCATTTAGTGATTATCTTAAAGTGGAAAACTCAATACTTTACAGAAACATTGGACTAAGGATGTACAGCTTTGTCCTTTAATGAGATAAAATTTTATTTTGCCTTGTGAGTGTGTATATATGTATTTACATACTTATTTACAGATATCTACATATATCTATTGTAATGAATATAGCGAATATAACACATTCATATATAAAGTATAATTATATTTATAATACATGGATTATATTTCTATTATATTCATTATATCATATATTTATTATATATAATAAGCATAATATATACTATATATACTATACTATATATCATGTTATATATATGTGGATAGATAGTCAGTCTCTTGATAGATTTCACTTCCTTTGATAGTGACTGAAATATGCACCGAGGACAGTTTCTGACTCAGGGAGTTCGTGGGCATTTCCTCTTGTCTTTTTTCTGCAGCAGCCCTACCTGCAGGGTCTGTCATGTTCAATCATTTGTTGATCAATAAACGAGGATCACCTACTAGATACTTAACTTTATTCTAGGTGCTTGGGTCCTTAGTAGACCTCAAGACAAAGCCTGTCCTCTTAGAACTTAGTGATCATGATGACTTTGCTCAGTTTTCTCTTTTCTTTGGTTGAGGCAAGGCTTAGGTCTGCTCTAAGTAGATCTTAAAAGTCTTTCTTATAATTGCCTTTACATGGGCAGGTAAATCAGGAAGTTAAGAGAGTTTTGGGAGTAGATGACAGTTTCATGTGGGGCACTAAATTAAAGATGGGGGTATTTAAAATTCAGAGGATTTAAGGAGGTATATAAATATTATGACCTTCACAGTTGGCCTGCTTAACCAGTCTTTTAAGTGTCATTTTAATGTTTCATTTTCACAGCTCTTGCACTGTACTCTCATCTCACAAAGACTCACTGCAAAATTTTCCCAGTCTTGCCTGATGTCCTAAGATGTACTTCAGAGCTTTATGTTACGTACATACTCACATAGGGACATAAGTAAAACAAGCTATCATTACCAACAAATTGGTTTTGGGAGATTTAAAAAGCCCCTAAGCTTTTTATATTTTTGGCCACACCCAGAGCAGTGGAAATTTCCAGGCCAGGGACCAAACATGCACCACAGCAGTGGCCCCAGCTGCTTCAGTGACAATGCTGTATCCTTGACCCATTGTGCCACAAGAGAATTTTTTTTTTTTTTTTTTTTTTTAAGGGCCGCATCGGTAGCATATGGAAGTTCCCAGGCTAGGGGTCAAATCGGAGCTACAACTGCCGGCCTACACCACAGCAACAGCAATGTCAGATCCTCAAACCACTGAGCAAGGCCAAGGATGGAACCCACATCCTCACAGATACTAGTCGGGTTTGTTTCCCCTGAGCCACAATGGGAACTCCCACAAGAGAATTTTAAAACTCCCTGAGCTTTTACACACACACACACACACACACACACACACACACACACACACAGCTCTCTGTCGTTTGAGCTCAGGCTGCTCTCAAGTCATTTGGCTGCTGCCTTTGATGAAGTGACTAAATGAACTAAGTATGAAAGACAGTGGAACCATCAGTTACAGGTGCAGTGTGTAGCTTTACGTTTGTCTAATAGGCACCCACAAGTCCATTTCAGGCATCTATTGCAAAGTTAGGAGCCACCCTAGAACTCAGTGGTATAAAGCAACGGCCCAGTAGGTTCTGGCATTTAGCCCCTTAAAAAGGGCACAGTGGAGACAGCTTTTCTCTGCTCCACTGTCTGTCGAAGCCTCAGCTGGTATGACTTCTATGGCTAGAGGTGGCCCAAGAGTCTGGGGCTGGAGGATCCACTTCCAAGATGACTTCTTCATCCAATAACAGCACTGAGGCTAGGATGCCATAGGAACCCCTGCTCTTGAATAGAACATATCAATAAGCGACACATTGCAAATCATACTGGAATTATAAAAGCCATGGCATATAACGATCTCAGAATGATGCATGTCTGGCTAGAAGAATACAAGGAGCAGGTGTTTGGTTTTGTTCGTTTGTTTGTTTTACAAAGCCCTGGTCTGAAATCTCTTGACTATGGAAACAATGAATGTGTTGAATTAAGGAAATGATTGGGTTGAAAAACATTTCAGTAGTATTTGGATACTATCTTCACAGAATTGGAGGCGACTTAGAGCATCCTATAGAAAACCAATGATTTTTATTGATGAAGGGTTAAAAAGCCCACTAGTCCTACAACATAGAGAAGAGGACAAGTTTGTAACATCATGAAATTATATGAAATACAATAAGAAATACAATCAGAATGGTCTACAACAACAACAATAAGGCTCATCTGGACTAAACTGAATGCCAACATGTGGCCCCTCTAGCATTACTATAGGATAGCCCACTTCTCTCACAGTGGCTCAAGATTCCAACAGCAAGTGTTCCCAGGAAACAAAGTAGAAGCTGCAGGCCTCAGAAGCTACCTAGCATCATTTAGCTCTGCTGCAGTGGTTGAAGCCACCACAAATGCACTGAGATTCAAAGGAAGGAAACAGACTCTACCTCTCAGTGAAAGGTGCATCAAAGAATTTATGGACATGTTTTAAAACCTCCACACCCTGTCATTTGAAATACCTTCATGAAAATTAAAGCCCAGTGAATGGAACAGATATGGAAGGAGGAATTGGCCAATTATTTAAGCACTTAATTCAGGCCACACTCATGAAAGCAAATGTAATTTAATATTTTATTTTAAAAGTTATATTTTTAAAAACAATTTTGTAAGAGTTCCTCTTCACTATTCCTTCAGTTCTTTCTCACATGAATTTTCTTTGTTTAGTAATGTGCTAAGATTGTATGGAATCCTTCCTTCTCTTGGGTTGCAGCAATACTTTTGTCTTCCATTGATGATGACTACAATAAGATCAATTCAGCCTGACTCAGTGGAGTCAGGAAAGCAATGGTGCTGGGACCTAAAGGAGCAGTAATTCCCAAGCAGTGTTTGGTATTAAATCAACTACTGTAATTATTGTAAAACCATTTATTATTCAAATAATTGTGTATATGTTTATACCAATGATCACGTCATCTGAATATACTGCTAATTTCTTTAGGCCTTTTTTTGATTTTTCAGTTCTATAAGCATCCAAATCTTCTACATCATTTACAAAATATGTATCTTTTAAATATAATGAAATGAAAATTGTTTCTGCTAACACTTAATACCTTTAGTGTCACTGGAGTACGGGTTAAGGCCCTGCAGAAGGATGTGAGTAAAGGAAATATTTTATTAAGAAGGGAGACCAGATGGCCTTCTTTGTAATGTGGGAGACAGAAATTGTGTCCTAAAATTTTTGAAACCTGTATTTAGTCTGGAGTTGCTAGTTTTCTTAATTATGATCCATGTTCCAGAGGGAGTGCCATCAGGAAACAGAGTTTTGTCCTACAAAGTGTCCTCGCTTTACTGTTCTTTAGGTTAATTGATATATCCAAGTTGAATCCTCAATTTCCTATAGAGTGGATTCATAGAACTACAAAGATTACATAAATTATCCCTTTTTGAGGCTAAAGAGCTTGAGCGACGTTTTTTGGGTTTTGTTTTTTAAATCATCATTAGTATTTCCTAGCCATTAGCAGAGAATGTTGTTATTTTTGCTAAGCCAGCTCCCAGAGTATATAGTAAAAAGAAATTACCTTGATGTATTCATCAGAAGTTTATTAAAAACTGCTTTGGTGCTTGAACTAAAATGTTGATCATTACACTAAGATACTTCTTGGCTTCTTTCAGAACTTAGCGCTAAAAGCTTCTTCCAAATAAATCACATGCTAAGGAAGTGATTTTTCAATCTTAATTTATGGATAACAGTTGGTAGAGTGCCTAGATGCTGATAATTCTGGATCATTTTACTTAATGTTGATTGGTAACTGGTGCTTGGCAATCTTCATTCCCCCTAGTGAATTTCAGTGAGTGGGTGATAAATTCTTGCTTTTCTCAAAATACAGCAGTGGCTGTCAAAGTGCAGTCCATCAGTCCCCTAGGGGTCTCCATCATCTTTTCAGTCAGTCCACAGACGTTACATATATGTCTTTTTCACTAGCTTGACATTTGCACTGACTGTGTAAAGGTAATGGTGCTTAAAACTGCCAGCACCTTAGCACAAATCAAGGCAGTGGCACCAAACTATTCTAGCAGTCATTGTATTTCCTCACTGCCAGCTACCCACAGTCCTTGATAAAGCAGCAAAAACTACTGAATTTATCAAATCTGCACCCCTTGAAATGTCAGTTTCGTAATATTTTGTGTGATAAATGAGATGTACACATAAAACATATCTCCTGTGTTCCAAAGAAAGATGGTTGACTTAAACCAAAGCACTATGTAGTCACCTGGGTTCTAAGCTGAACTGGCTGCTTTCTTTAGGGAATATCCCTTTTTACTTGAAAGAATGACTAATGGACAAACTATGTTTTTTCAGATTTGAGTATTTGGGAGACATGTTTTTGAAAAATGAATGAAGTGAGCCACCACTTCAAGGAAAATAACTCATGGTACTTGCTGTAAAAGGTAACAATTATGTTTTCAGAGGAAAATCAGAATTTTGGAAAATTTCTACCTGAATCATGAGCTTCCTAACATTTGCTCTTCCCTGATGATATAGATTGGATATTCATGTATATGATTTTTTGATATCATATAATGATATGAGTCATCATTTGAAATATCTGCATAACTCTGTAAACCACTAACTTACAAAGGATCAGTCCATGAAGTAACAAAATCACGCATTGGTAAGAGACCCACTGAAAGTATAAAATAGACCAATTATTTTAATGTAACAGAACACAAAAGTTTGGTAAGGTTTCAGAGTCCAAATTGCAGCTAATCTTGAAGGTTGAACTGCTTATTCAGTCTTGGTGTCATATCAAAGAAGAATATCCACAATTACCAATAAGGCCAACAAAATTCTCCTCCCTTTTCCAATTATATAGCTATGTGAGGTTACTTCACCAAAATAGCATTATCATAACAGGGGAACCCAGATGTTGTCCATTAAGCCAGATGGTAGAGAGATATGTGAAACAAAGGCACATTTTCATTACATTTTTTGTTTTGAAAAACTTACATTTTTTAATAAAAATATTTAAGTTAATAGGTAATGGGTGTATTATAGTTGTGTTTTGTTGTTGTTGTTGTTGTTTTCTTTTTAGGACCGCAGCTGAGGCATATGGAAGTTCCTGGGCTAGGGATCGAATCGGAGCTGCAGCTGCCAGCCTACACCACAGCCACAGCAATGCCAGATCTGAGCCACATCTGCAACCTATGCTACAGTTTGTGACCAAGCTGGATCCTCAACCCACTGAGTGAGGCCAGAGATTGAATCCACATTCTCACTGACACTATGTCAAGTTCTTAACCCACTGAGCCACAATGAGAATTCCATATTATGGTTACTTTTAATGAATTCATATCTATTTTTAAATTTCCTTAAGTTTCTAAAATGGCAAATATTGATAGATAAAAGACACAAAAATAAATACTCATTAAGTTCTCAATAATTTTTAAGAGTGTAAAGAGCACTGAGAAGAAAGTGAGAGAACTGTTGGTATAGACTAATCTGCTTTCCAATTGGATGCACAGGACAACATATTGGAAGAAATAACTGTCAGGATGTAAATATTTCCCCCTGGAATGCCATTCTCTCACCATCACAAAGGCCCTTAGCATAGCATCCCAGGCCTCTTTTTTGTGCTCATCCATCAGGTAAACAGTCACCATTTGGAAATCTCCAACCTATCTAGCTGTGATTTCAAGACCACCAAAATTTTCTCATTTGTTTTGCAGAATACAACCAAGACTCTTAGGCCAAATTTGGGGGATTTACCTCCTTGTTGTTTTACTTTATCACTAATGCTGCTGCTGTACAGGTTAGGGCTTCTTTCTCTTTTATCTTCCTTTCATTCCTTTTTCTTTTTTTCTATTTTTCTTCATGTCTTTATTTCTCTGAGAAGTAATGGAGATTATATTAGAAATCTATAATCTTTACCTTGTGAGCACTAAGTGGTTATATTAATATTTCTTTCCTGAGAACATCATCTTATACCAGACAGTGAACCTTGTGACTTTAAATAACATGAAAATACTAGTTTGTAGTTCTGAAAATCATACGGTACATGGTCTGAATACTGACTCACTGACCAGTACTATTCTTTATACAATGTATGCGCCTGAAGCCATAAAATATACATGCTTGAAAATTAAAGATAAATCAATAAGAGTTTGGAAGGCTTTTTTTCCCAAACAGAAGAAAACAAGATTGAACGTATACAAATAATTTAGAAATGACTTTACAATCCAGTAGAAAATATCATGGTCATAATTATCATGATCCCCCTTATTCTTATCATCATAGCTACCATATACAAAAGGATATTTTTGACTTCCATGGGTGGAAGATAGTAAAACTATTTCCCGTTGCATCCCAACTGGCTCTAACAAGCTGAAGCTGATAAGGAATCGTGAACTTTGAGTGACTTGGCATGTCATAGCTTTATTGAGTCTAACCAAAATTCTCGTGAATTTGAGAATTGTTTTAACCAATCACAGACAGACCTATGAACTCACCCCTGCCTCTCCAGACGGCTAGCTTTCAATCCTTATCTAGAATAACACCCAGCCTATAAAAACACACCCACTCCAACTTTCTATCACTTAAATAGTTGTAAGGCTAAGAACTGGCCTTCATTCAAAATACCCTTTTAATACATTTAGCATTTCTATTGCTAAGCATCTGTTAAATAAACAACCAGATTGAAAACCAAGAAAGAACATAAACATAATTTATTAAACTTTAGATAGATAAACTTTATAAACATTTAGGGAGGTAAGTTTCTTGTGTGTAGACTTTATGAATATCTATTCTTTTTCACATCTATGCAAATCATGGCCATCACTATTTATATATTAAAGGAAAAGTACATAGTTTCCGAAATAACCCTAAGCAGTGGTTTCCATGAGAGAACTGACATTAGAGATTTCTTTTTAAAAATGTAAATTAATATGCATTGGTAAAGGGTTTAAAGGGAATATAAGTATGGATTTTTAATGAATGGAGTCACTTAATAGACTTACTAAATAAATAAATAGTTAGATGGAGGGAAAAACTAATGTTTGTATCTTACATTAAGGGCTGCAAACACTCTTTGTACCTAATAAATAGCCAATATATTTCAGCTATTGATCAGTAGAATGCTATATATTTGATAGGCCTTAATCATAGATTTCTTTTGTACTTTGCATTTTTACTTTCTTAGATAAGTTTTCCTCATGTCTGACTCCTTTAAGGAATTATAAGCTATACTAAAATTAGGAAGGATAAATATTTTCTTTTTTTTAAGCAGGGATTGAATTTTTATTTTTATTTTCTTTCTTTCTTTCTTTCTTTCTTTTTTTAGCTGTGCCAGTACTTATATTTTTTTAATTGTTATTTCCCCAATACAATTTTTTTTTCTACTGTACATCATGGTGACCCAGTTACACATACATGTACACATTCTATTTTCACACATCATCATGCTCATCATCATCATAAGTGACTAGACATAGTTCCCAAAATTTTATTTGACTTAATAAATAGTAATTTTTGTTTTTGGTAAAGTCAATGAAATATTATGTATTTTTCCACAGTGAAGATTGTTTCTACCCAATGATACTCCATTAAATCATAACATCTATAGCTGTAGAAGACAGGCAAACCCTTCAGAAAACAGAGTCCATATTTAAGCAGAAGATATAAGGTGTGATCATAGGTGATAACTAAACAAATAGAATGTCTTACAATTGAAGCACATGTCAATGTTCCTCATTTCTGTTTTGAAAAAAAAAGAAATGAATATTATCAAATTCTTACCAAATACAAGTTCATGTGCCTGACGCACAGTCAGGCCAAATAAACTGAAACTTCAGAGTTTGGAGCAGAGAAAAGTTTATTGCAGGGCCATGCAGCGAACAGGTGACACATGATCAAAAACCTTGAACTCACTGATGTTTTGGGGGGAAAAGATTTCATAGGCAAAAGGTGGGGTGAAGCAGGGTGTGTGAATTTCTTCTGATTTGTTGGTAGAGGGAGGTAACAGAGCACTTCAAGTATCTTGTGCTCAGCTTGAAGTGGGGGCCTGAGTTCCTGTAGAAAATCTCAAAGATATTATTATGTATATTCCTTGAGAAGGAGCTGGGACCCTACTCCAAAGCTACAGTATTGTTTGACTGCTCCTCCCTAGTTTCTGCAGTCCCTCCTTTCCCTGATTAGCAACTGTTTGAATCTGCCCTTTGGAACTCCAGCGAGGTCAAGGAGGCTGAATAAAGCCTATTTCCTACAAACAAGAAACAGGGAAGTGGAAAGGATTTGTACACAGTAGGGCACCACTGGGGTCCTGCTCTTCCAAAACCACTGATTTGTTTTGTTCTTTTGGAAGCTAGTGAGAGAGAGAATAGATATTTCCAAATTGTGCTAGAGGCAAAGAAAGAAGCAACACGGAAGGAAGGAAGAAGCCATGGCCTGTGGTCAGGAAATCTGGGTTCTGCTTAGTTTCACCCTGGCTTCTCGTGCAAATTTGGGCCAGTTGATTATTTCTTGATTTCCACTTTTCTCACCAATTAAGTGGGGATAGGTCAAGATTGTTGGACAGTTTTCAAAGTCTATTCTATCCACCAAATTCTGTAGAACTGAACTGCCATGTCCTTGCCTTTTACACACATGCATTTCAATGGCATGTGCACAATCGCAGGGTGTGTGGAGAGTTAAGCTTTGGGAAGCTCCCCCTTCTCTGAGCTGACACATTTCTTGAGCTCTTAGATTGAATAGAGATAGTAGCAGTTTTAAATTTGTATTCAGTCCAACTTAAATAAATGCCATTATGATAAAGACTCTCCTGGAGAGTATTTTATAAATGAGTTTTGTCATTTTCTTTTCTTCCACCATTATCTGAATAACTGTCTCCATACGTCTTTGAAGCTTAAGGCAAATATATTGACTAAAAATGCTGAAATAAAGGAAAAGTAGATTGAAATATGCACTTTGCATAAATGCCTTCAACTGCCATAGACGTAACAAAGGTTGAGCATTTATAAAGTGAGAACTTTCTGACTCTTAAAAAGCAGCTTACTGATTCATTTACTTAATAAACACATTGATCACTTACCCCAGAAAGCCAGGTGATTTCACAGATAGACTGCTTCTTCCCTCCCATGTCCACCTTCTGTCCTCTACTCCCCACTAGCCTGGTCCCCCTGGAGTGCAGGCAACTCTCCTAGGCTCATGGCATTGGGTAGTGTCCCTTGAGACTACCCTGTTTTCCAGAGCAGTGTTAGATGAACCAGAACAGTGTATGGTTTTTCTCTTCCTTTGGGGCCGATACTTGGTAACTCAGTCAAGCCATGGAGTCCTGGGTCTAGGTAGGTCTGCTTATGAAAACTTCTTAGGTTTTGCAAAAATGAGGTCAGCATGGAATTGTCTCCCTTCATGGGCAGCCTGTTACTCTGCTTCTGATGCTTTTCCTCCAGGCATTACTGGCGTGTTTATACACATACACATACTGGGATATATTGGTATTTAGAGGGAAAGGAATAACATTTTGACTTTGAACTGTTAAGTTTTTTGAAGTGGGATCTTAGGAAGTCTGGACTCATAGTAATGATGTGTCAATGTAGGTTCATCACTTGAGGTGAATGTAACACTCTGATAGGGAATGTTGATAACCAGGAAGGTTATGAATATGTGAGGACAGAGGATACATGAGGAATCTCTGTACCTTCCAATCAATTTTGCTGTAGACATAAAACTGCTCTAAAAAAATTAACAATATCTTAATATGTTGTTTCCACCACAACCACCCTTGATTCTGAAAGTCATTTCCTGTGTACTTTGGATGACTTTGAAATGTTATGCAAAGAAGATGCGGTCTACCTAGACATAATCAACTGCTGTGAAATAGCAGATCAAGCGAATATCTTTATAGAAATGACAAAAACCCTTATACTAGAGTAACTTGCCTCCACAGGGCATTCAATTAATTATGAGCTGGGAATAAATAATACTTTTTACAGTACCTTGACATTTATCTGGGTGCATTGTTTTATAAACAACATTATTCACTCAGTCTTTCAGTCCTGCCTTGTTACATGGTGATCTTATAATTCCCAATGAGAAATTTCCACATTAAGAACTTGGCAGACTTACAATTGAGTTTTATAAAGACTTTTCAGTTTTCAGTTGATAATAAAAAATGATATTTTAAATTATATCTCTTATTCTTGGTTTACCATTCTATATTCTTTTTTGTCCATTCTTTTACTATTTTTTGGTGATAATTATTAAGTAGATAAGAAAGAACTTTAATAGAATATGACATTTAAAAAGCAGCAATAGGCGTTCCCGTTGTGGTGCAGCGGAAACGAATCCGACTAGTAACCATGAGGTTGCAGATTCAATCCCTGGCCGCACTCAGTGGGTTAAGGATCTGGCATTGCCATGAGCTGTGATATAGGTTGCAGATGTGGCTTGGACCCTGCATTGCTGTGGCTGTGGTGTAGGCCAGCAGCTGTAGCTCCAACTCGACCCCTAGCCTGGGAACCTCCATATGCTGAGGGTATGGCCCTTTTCAGGGCTTCCGTAAGGCCCTAAAAAGGAAAAAAGAAAAAAAGGCCAAAGAAAGCAACAAGATAGTGAACTCCTTTGCCTTATGTGCCCTTCTTCAATCTTATTCCCTTCTCAAATACTATGGTTTAGAATTGTGTTAATTATTTCCTTTCTAGTCTTTATTGTTTTACAGTATGTTTGTACCTCTGAAAAATACAAGTTTTAGTTTTATATGTCTTTGAAATCCATATAGATGGAATCTTACTGCAAATATCCTTTAGAGACTTGCTTTTTTCACTCAGTATAATACTCCTGTGATTCACCTTTGTTATTCATGGACTTTAAATTCCTGAAATTCCACTCTGTATGGATATAGTACTCAAAAAAATGAATGGCTAGCACACTATTTATCGATAATTCTATAACTAAACATTCAGTTTCCAGGTTTTTTTTGTTTTTTATTTTTCCTTTTTTTTGGGGGGGGGGTTGTATCACAAAAACAGAAACAATTTGCAAGTCTCTGAAGCTCAAGACGTTTTTCAGAAATCTTCCTATGAGCATGGGGAGTGGGTTTCTTCAACATTACTAGGTAAGTCCAAATATTTCCCATAGTGGCCATACCAACACATTTGGCATCAGCAGAGATGTGAACAAATGCTATTGAATATTGTCAAATATTTGAAAAGCATCAGTTTGATAAGCACAGAATGG
This sequence comes from Sus scrofa, assembly GCF_054392235.1. Classification (NCBI taxonomy): domain Eukaryota; kingdom Metazoa; phylum Chordata; class Mammalia; order Artiodactyla; family Suidae; genus Sus; species Sus scrofa. The sequence continues at coordinate 50,215,882 of NC_139387.1, read as the reverse complement.
TATCTTGCTATGGTCCTTATTTTTTCCTGAATCCCCTTGTCACTAAGCCTATTTTCATATGTTGATCATTGGCCATTCGATTTGCTTTTAAAAACAAAGTGCCTCCTTTTCTATTGGATTATTAAATTTTTAATGAAAAATTTTATTGCATGAAATGCAGAGCTTGTGCAGTTTGATTCATTTTTCCAATGTTTACACTCTTATAATTCACACCACTATCAATGTAGAGAACATTGAAAAAGTCTTTGTCTTCTTCCTCAGTTGATCCCCCATCTCAGCAGTAACCACTGATCTGACTTCTGTCATCATTAATTTTACCTATTTAGGTCTTTCAAATAAGTGGAATCATCATATGGTGTGTACTTTTTTATGCTTGGCTTTTTCCACACAGCAAAATGTTCTTGAGATTCATTAGTGCTGTTGTATCTCTTAGAGAATAATTCTTTTTTATTGCTAAGTAGTCTGTTTATCCATATTCCTGTTAATGGACATCTGGACTGCTTCCAGTTTTAGCTAGGATGAAGAGTTTCTAGCAACATTCTGTTCAAGCTTTTGATAGATAATAAGTGTTTTAATATCCTCCCTTGCCAATTCTAACTTCAGGGTTAGTTCTGGATTACTTTCCTTTGACCAGTTAGTCTCTGCCGATGGGTGTTTTCTTGTCTCTTTGCATACCTGGTACTCTTGATTGAATGCCAGACCTTATGAATGTCACCTTGCTGAGTGAGGGACAATTCATATTGTTTGCCTTGAGTTTTGTTCTACTACGCAGTTAAGACCCAAAAGGAGAAAAACATTCCAAGTAACTTACTTTCATGATTTATTAGATAGGCCTGGACCTAAGTCTGCCTAGTCTAGGCTAATTATTCCTCTGTACTGAGACAAGTTCTTCCTGAGTACTTTTCCCAAGGCCCCATGAATTGAGTTTTTCCAGTTGGGTTGGTGGGAACATTGTTGCCAGTCCTGCATGAGAACAAGTTGCTATTCCCTCTAATTCTCTTAACTATTCTTTACCAAACCTCCTCATGGGAAAGAAATTTCTCTTTCCTTTCCTCATATATGTGCTAAATACTTAAGGGAGACCTTCTTTATACCCCAGGTTTTTCTCTGTGCTAGTCACCTCTCTGGTTCTCTACTTATGACTCCAGCTGCCTTGGTCTCCCTAGATGCTAAACTCTATCTCCTCGACTCAGGGAGCCTGACTCAGTTACCCCTCCTTGCAGCGTAGCCTAGAAACACTTTTAGACGATAAGCTGACAAAGTAGAGGGCTAATTTTGTCCATTTCCCACCTCTCAGAGATCACTTCCCCTCACTGCCTGAAAACTGTTATTTCATGTATTTTATTTCATGTATTTTGAATGGTCCCTGTCATTCTACTCTGACCAGACAGCACCAGTATTTTGAACTGTATGTTTGTCTGTCGCTCTGGGAGGATTTTACTCTTGAGGGTAGGGGATTATTATTACATTCAAGCTAACTATGCCTTTCTTGTCTTTTTATTATTATTATTATTAAAGTATAGTTCATTTACAACGTTCTGTCAATTTTTGCTGTACAGCAAGGTGACCCAGTCATATATATATATGTATATATATATATATACACACACACAAACACACACATTCTTTTTCTCATATTATCTTCCATCATGTTCTATGACAAGGACTGGATATAGTTCCCTGTGCTATATAGCAGGACCACATTGTTTATCCATTCTAAGTGTAATAATTTGCACCTACTAACCCCAAACTCCCAGGCCATCCCACTACTGTAATCCCCCTTGGCAACCACAAGTCTGCTTCCCATGTCTATGAGCCTGTTTCTGTTCTGCAGATAGGTTCATTTGGGCTATATTTTAGATTCCACATACAAGTAATATCCTATGGTATTTGTCTTTCTCTTTCTGATTTCTTTCACTTAGTATGAGAATCTCTAGTTGCATCCATGTTGCTGACAGTGGCATTATTTAATTCTTTTTTATGCTTGAGTAGTATTCCATTGTGTATATGTACCATATCTTCCTAATCCAGTCATCTGTAGTCATCTGGATATTTAGGTTGTTTCCATGTCTTAGCTATTGTGAATAGTGCTGCTATGAACGTACAGGTGCATGTATCTTTTTGAATTGGAGTTTTGTCCAGGAGTGGGATTGCTGGATCATGTGGTAGTTCTATATTTAGTTTTCTGAGCTACCTCCATACTGTTTTCCAAAGTGGTTGTACCAATTTATATTCCCACCAACAGTGTAGGAGTGTTCCCTTTACTGCACACCCTATCCAGCATTCGTTATTTGTAGACATATTAACGATGGTTTTCTTTACACAGTAGGAGAGGTGGCTAATGACAGAAGGGGTTGACAAAGGCAGAATGACCCCAAATGGCACCACTCAGGCTGCTCAAGTTTGAGGATTGTTTCCAGGGGTTCTCTGTACTCTCTGACTAGGTGAATCAGGAAGACATCCTGTTCAGCATCTGCCAGCCTGAGTTTTTGTTCTGGTCCCTATTGAGGTTTAGGGCCTTGGCAGGGGCGCATTAGTTAACAAGAGGAAATGAGATCAATTCTCATTAAAGCTGGGCGCATGTTGAGAGTTAACCTTTTTTTTTTTTTTTGAGATATCAACCTATCTGAATACCTGAGTGTTTAATAAATGTCTTTACATAAAATTGGCTTGCACATACCACAATAGTGTTGGCTGTGGTTCTGCCCAATATAAGATGAATGTTCCAAGATGGGCAGGCTGGTTAATTGGGAGATTGTCTTCCAGGTAGGATTTGTTTGAGGGGAGATCCATGTTCTGCTGCAGAGTAGCTCTCAAGAAAATCTTCCTAGACATAAGCCAGCTGAGACAGGCTTGCTTTATAAAGTGACTTAAGGCATTTTGAGCACGTTCAGAACTCCAGCAGCTCTTTAAAGTTCTGCCTCCAGGCCCCAAATCCCTGAATATCTCCCATGTCTGCTCCAACTGTTCAATCCTGCTCATTTCATTATGGCAATGTTAGAAATATGGTGCCATTTGCCATTTATATCTTGAGCTAAACCAATGAAATTAAAATCCTAAAGCATTGCATTTAAGTTTTTGGTATTAAAACAAGAAGGATAATGCAGAGCAGTTTCATTAAGTTAGAAAGAAAAGAAAATCACAGTGCTATTGCAGCATTTAGAACTCCTAGAAACATATTTTTCTTTAAAACAAATCCTTTATAATCTCCCCTTATAACTCTCAACATAAAACTGGTTCTTTCTTCAAAGTGAAAAACATTTACATCTTATTTTTCTTCATCTGAAAATAATTTTCTAAATGTGGATTCTCCCAAGGATATTTGAGATCCAGGTTGATAGCAAACACAGGGCATCAGCATCACTGGTTTTTCAGTCACATGGTTCTGAGATGTCCCTAGAAGAGGAATGTGGTTCCAAGGGCTGCAGAGAAAGAGCAGCCCATAGACTAATTGGCAGGTGGTGGAAGCACCAGCAGCCAAACGAATTATAAGGAGTCTGCTGTGTCCTAACAGGCCTAAAGATTTCCTGCAGACCCAAGAGGGAGGTGAAGGCTGCATGTGGAGTAGGTCAGTCTGGAAGCCAGCTACTTGAAAGAATGAAGGTTTTCAGTACAAATAAAAAAAGCAAATAGAGGAAAACGGAAATCAAGTATAAACTCTATCTGATTCTCTGACCAGGGGAAAAGAGTATCACTGAACACTATACCAGTAAGGAATCTTTCCCATTTGCTACAAATTTATAAAAATTACCTTCCTTTGGCTCATCATTTGTTACTATTGACCCTTCTTTCAACAAATTAATCTTCATATCTGTACAAGGAGATTTGCCTTCATGCTGTGGACTACCTGCATTTCTTTATATCATTTCTTCATATTCAAAATGATGATGAAGTATTTTATACTTTAAATACCTTTCATGCTTCCATACATTTATATCATTAAACTATCATAGCAACCATAAGAAACCTCTCAAAGTGAAGATTAAAGTTTGAGTATTAAATTTTTCTAATAATAACATTTTAATTTTTATTTAGGAAAGGCGATGTAAAAAAGTTTTAAATTTTAAACAAATTTTTGAAAAAGACAAATAGCTGCAAATCTGTCACCTACTTATTTGACTCCATTAGCAATGGGCAATTAAATTTCTCTAAAAGAAAGAAGGACAGAGAAAAGAGAGGCTCAGGCATGTGAGCAATCTCTCTGCCTGCTTTTCTAGGTTTTCTTTCTATTTTTATTTTGCAAGTCTATGAGATTTTTCCTCAAAACTTTTTGTCCCAATTTATTTTATTTTATATGTATGTAGAAACGTATCATCCTATTCTTTCTTCTGCCCCAAGTAGAAAATACTTTTTCATTTTCTTTGTATTCTCTAACACAATTCTTTCTTAATGTGCCAAATATTAACCTTACATGAATTATTTCATTTAATCTACACACAAGCCCATCAGATAAGTATTATTATCCTAATTTTACAGGAGACAAAACTGAGGAAATAAGAAAGCAAGTGCCAGTTGCACACAGTCACATAGAGTGAATTCCTCATCTGAAACTCAGTAGCCTGACTCAAAAGTCTATATTGTTAAAATAGCACACTAAAACCTGAAATTTTTCACGTGAGTGGCCAAGATGGTGGATTAGGAAAACCCTGCACCCATCTCCTTCCACAGGCACAGCAAAATTACAACTTTCACAGAGCAACTTTCAGTGAGAATGACCTTAAGACTAGAAGAAACCAAGGAACCACAACAAGACAGTTTGGAGGGGTAGAGATGTAGTATAGCAACAAATCACAGTCCTTGACACAGTATGGTCAGGACCTGAATACCCAGTAGAGGACCACCAAAAGAGAAGGTAATGAAAAATGCAGAAGTTCTCCTCAAGAAGCAAGATGTCCAAGCTCCATATCAATCTATCTAATGCAGGGGTCCTGCACCAGGTAGATGAGCTCCCAGAACATTTGGTTTTGAAGAACTGTTCTGCTTGTATATAGGAGTGTCAGAGGGCAATAGGAAACAGACACTTCTTTTAATGATTTTTATTTTTTCTATTATAGTTGATTTTATTTTGTATTTAAACTGGCAAAAATTAGGAAGTTCCAGTGTGGTGTAGCAGGTTAAGGATCCAGCATTGCCATAGCATACAACTACGTGTGTGATTTTGATCCCTGGCCCAGGAACGTCCATGTGCTGTGGTTGGGGCCAAAAAATAAAATAAAATGGCACAAACTAAAATTAGGTTAGAATATTAAAAGCAGCAAGGGAAGAGCAAAAGTTACGTACAAGGGAACTCCCATAATACTACCACCTGACTTTTTTTTTTTTTTTTTTTTTTTTTTTTTTGTCTTTTTGCTATTTCTTGGGCCGCTCCCGCGGCATATGGAGGTTCCCAGGCTAGGGGTCGAATCAGAGCTGTAGCCACCGGCCTACGCCAGAGCCACAGCAATATGGGATCCGAGCCGCGTCTGCAACCTACACCACAGCTCACAGCAACGCCAGATCGTTAACCCACTGAGCAAGGGCAGGGACCAAACCCACAACCTCATGGTTCCTAGTCAGATTCGTTAACCACTGCGCCACGACGGGAACTCCCCACCTGACTTTTAAGCAGAAACTCTGAAGGCCAGAAGGGAGTGGCATGATATATTTAAAGTGATGAAAGGGAAAAAAACCTATAACTGGGAATACTCTACCCAGCAAATCTATCATTCAGTTATGGAAGAAAAGGTCAAAAGTTTTACAGTCACACAAATCTAATAAAGTTGAGCACCTTAAAACCAGCTTTAGAATAAATGTTTAAAGGGACTTCTTAAGCATAAAAGGCCACAACTAGAAACACTATCTGATCACTTGTGATGGAATTTTTTGGAGGATAATGTGAAAAAAAGAATGTATATGAATGTATAGCTGGGTCACTTTGTGCATCAGAAATTGGCAGAACATTATAAATAAGCTATAACAAAAAATTTTTTAAGGAAAATAAATAAATACATTGCAAGATTAAAAAATAAATCTATGGGACACAGCAAAAACTTAACCCAAACTCATCAAGAAAAGAAAAAGAATCCAAATAAATAAAATCTGAAATTTAAAAAAATTTTGCAGTTTATACCATGGAAATCACTACAAATAATTATATGCCAATTAAATGGACAATCTGGAAGAAGTGGATAAATTCCTAGAAACACAATCTACCAAGACTATGTCTGGATAAAATAGAAAATCTGACCACGCCAAACCAAATACCAGGAGAATCAGTTAAAGGAAAAAAACAAAACAAAACAAAACAAAACAAAAAAAACCCTCAACAAATGGAAGTCCAGGCTTAACTGATAAATTCTATCAGACATCTTAAAAGAACTAATGACCATCCATCTCAAACTACTCTAAAAAATTGAAGACAAAGGAAATTTCCAAACTTTTTCATCAATCCAGCCTCACTGTGATACAAAAAGTAAATTACTGGCCAGTATCACTAATGAACTTAGATCCTTAACAAAATATTAGGAAACCAAATCCAACAATAAATTACCTCATCACCTCATGATCAAGAGGGATTTATTCCAAAGACACAAGGATGGTTCAATATCCACAAGTCAGTCAATGAAAGAAATTGAATTAGACAAAATAAATAGAAAGATATTCTGTGCTCGTGGGTTGGAAGAATTAATTTTATTAAAAGATCTCTCATACAATATATAAAAATAAATCCAAAATGTATTAAAAACTTAAATGGAGGACCTGAAACCATAAAACTTCTTGAAGGAAGCATAGGCAGTACACTTTTTGACACTGGTCTTAGCAATATTTTATTTGATATGTCTCCTTAGACAAGGGAAACAAAAACAAAAGTAAAAAATGGAAATATATCAAACTAAAAAGCTTTTGCACAGGAAAGAAAACTATCAATAAAACAAAAAGACCCCCTACTGAATGGGACAAGATATTTGCAAATAATATATCTAATAATGGATTAATAGTCAAAATATTTTTTAAAAACTCATAACCCAACATCAAAAAAATCTAATTAAAAAATGGACAGAGAACTTGAATAGCCATTTTTCCCAAAGAAGACGTACAGATGGCTACCAGGCACATGAAAAGATATTCAATATCATTAATCATCAGGGAAATGCAAATAGAAACCACAGTGAAATACAACATCACACCTATTATCACACCTAATGGTTATTATCAAAAAGACAACAAAAAACAAATGTTGAAAGCAAGGATGTGGAGAAAAGGAAACACTCATGCACTGTTAGTGGGAACATAAATCTGTGCAGTCACTATGGAAAACATTATAGAGTTTCCTCAAAAATTAAAAATAGAACTACCATACCATCCAGCAATTCAATGCCTAGGTATTTATTTGAAGAAAACAAAACAGTAATTCAAGAAGATATATACACCTGTATGTTCATTGCAGCATTATTTACAATAGCCAAGATATGAAAGCACATTAAGTGCCCAACAAGAGATGAATGGATAAAGAACATGTAATATTATATAGATGTATACATTACACACACACACACACACACACGGATATCAGTCAGCCATTAAAGGAATAGAATCTTACCATTTGTGACAGCATGGATGGACACAGAGCTTACTGTGCAAAGTGAGATAAGTCAGACAGAAAAAGAGAAATACTGTATTATTTCACTTATATGTGGAACCTAAAATACAAAACAAATGAATAAACTAAATAAGAACAGAATTGTAGTAGCAAAATAGTTAGTCACAGGTATGAAATACAGAGCATATGGAACATAATCAATGGTGGAAGACGATAACTAAAATTATGATTATTATGAAATGTACAATCACTATGTTGTATAAAAAGAACCAGCATAGTGCTATGGATCAATTATTCTTCAAAAAAAAAACCAAACTCTTAGAAAAAGACATCAGATTTTTGATTAGACAACGGGTGTAGGGAGAATTGAATGAGAGCAGTCAGAAAGTACAAATTTCCAGTAATACTGTAAATAAGTACTAGGGTTGTGTTGTACAAGATGGTAAGTATAATTAACGTTGCTGTATGTTACATATAAAAGCTGTTAAGAGAGAAATCCTAAGAGTTCTCATCACAAGGACAAAATTCTTTTTCTATTTCTTTAATTTTATATCTATAGGAGATAATGGATGTTCACTAAACCTGTTGTGGTGATCATTCCATGATGTATTTAAGTCAAATCATTATGCAATACACCTTAAACATATACAGTGCTGTATGTAAACTAGATCTCAATAAAATTGGGGGGAACTTAATGGAAAAAATAATAAATAAATAAATAACAGGAATGTAATAGTACAGAACAGTGAATACAGTCAATAATATTACAACTTTGTATGATGCATAATCTATAGAAATATCAAATCACTATGTTGTACAACTGAAACAACTATAATGAAAGTCAATTGTATTTCAATAAAAATAATTAATTGTGATCTTTAATTTTCCAAGAGTGTCTGACTTTGCTTTCAATTATATTAATTCAAAGTGAAGTTGTTTTCTTCTCAAGAAAATAGAGTGATGAATGTTAACCAGACTTACTGTGGTGCTCATTTTGCAAAATACGCAAATATTGAATCATGATGTCATACACTTGAAACTAATATTCTATGTCAATTTTTCACAAAACTCAAACAAAATATTTAAAAAAAAAAAAGTTTGTTTGGAAGTACAAAAGACCCAGAATAGCCAAAGACATCCTGAGAAAGAAAAATGGAGCTGGAGGAATCAGGCTCCTGGACTTCGGATTATACTACAAAGCAACAATCATCAAAACCGTATGGTACTGGCACAAAGACAGAAATACAGATCAGTGGAAAAGGATAGAAAGCCCAGAATTAAATCCATGCACCTACAGTCAACTAATCTATAACAAAGGAGGCAAGAATATACAATGGATAAAAGACAGCTCCTCCAATAAGTGGTGCTGGGAAAACTGGATAGCCACATGTAAAAGAATGAAATTAGAACACTTCCTAACACCATAACAAAAATAAACTCAAAATGGATTAAAGATGTGGATATAAGACCAGATACTATAAAACTCTTAGAGGAAAACATAGGTCAAATACTCTCTGACATAAACCACAGCAGTATCTTCTCAGATCCTTTCCTAGAGTATTAACAATAAAAACAAAAATAAACAAATGGGACTTAATTAACTTAAAAGTTTCTGCACAGCAGAGCAAACCCTAAAGAAAACAAAAAGACAACCCACAGAATGGGAGAAAAACCTTGCAAATGAATCAACTGACAAGGGATTAATCTCCAAAATTTATAAACACCTTCTGCAGCTCCATACCAAAAAAACAAACAACCCCATCCAAAAATGGGCAGAAGATCTAAACAGACAATTCTCCAAAGAAGACATACAGATGGTCAAAACACACATGAAAAGATGTTCACCATCTCTCATTATAAGAGAAATGCAAATCAAAACCACGATGAGGTACCACCTTACACCAGCCAGAATGGCCATCATCAAAAAGTCTACAAACAATAAATGCTGGAAAGGGTATGGCGCAAAGGGAACCCTATTACACTGTTGGGAATGTAAGTTAGTCCAACCACTGTGGAAAACAGTATGGAAATTCTTCAAAAAACTAAAAATAGAACTACCATTTGATCCAGCAATCCCACTCCTGGGCATCTATCCAGAGAAAATCATGACTCGAAAAGACACATGTACTCCAACGTTCATTGCAGCATATTTTCAATAGCCAAGACATGGAAACAACCTAAATGTCCATCCACAGAGGAGTGGATAAAGAAGATATGGTACATAGAGTTACCATCATGGCTCAGTGGTTAACGAATCCAACTAGGAACCATGAGTTTGCAGGTTCAATCATGACCTTCCCCAACAAAGTTGCAAGTTATAGAACAGACCCAAGCTACTGTATCTGTATAGAAGGGAAGTGTCCTGTGGGTGAAAGAAGCACAAAAATCCTTTGGCTCTGAGCAGTCAGTCTCACATAAACAAGCAGTGCTTCCAATGTTTCTGTTTGCTGGGCAACAGCAAGTTATAGAACAGACCCAAGCTACTGTATCTGTATAGAAGGGAAGTGTCCTGTGGGTGAAAGAAGCACAAAAATCCTTTGGCTCTGAGCAGTCAGTCTCACATAAACAAGCAGTGCTTCCAATGTTTCTGTTTGCTGGGCATTAATTTGCATAAATACCATTGCAGCCCTATTTCTAGGATAAGGAAATATATTAGCTTTCTGTTGTTATTTCTTAGGTGAAAAGCAGAACTATGAGTATCCTTTTGCACATAAAGAATTCTGAATTATTCTTAATTTTTTTGATAAAAGTGAGGGTTCGAATTTATAGAGCCACACAATTTCATTACGTGCCGGTTAATGAATGCCAGTTCTTCTGTGATTGTATCTAACTCCTCCTTTTTTCTCTTGAGAAGACTCTTTAATCTTGCTAGGCTAAACAACAAAAATAAATGACAAAATTGCTTACAATGAATTTCTGGGGATCAGTGCTATGCATTTCATTTTGTCAGCAAGCCATATCTTCCCACTAGTAGAATTCATAGTAGAAAATTTGTGAGTAATTTGTTTTGTTGATGATTTGTTTTAAAAAGAGAGTGAGACCTGGCAGCGCAGAGATTTTCAACAAATAACTGAGCTTCTTAAATTTTATCAAGGTGATTATTAAGCAAGATGATTATTTGGAGAGTAACGCACAAGTCAATGAGTTAAAAATAAATGTTTTAGTTAATAAGCATAGCTGGTTCTACTACACCTCCCTGCCAAAAGTAATTGCTTTTGGAGTGATTCCCAATGACTTCCTTTATGCCTTAAAAAAATTGCATTGCTGCCAGCTTTTCAAGTAGTATTTAAACAATCTATTAGCAATATAGATCTGAATTCAAAAGAACTAGAAGATAGCTGGTGTCTACCAGTTTCCATTTAGAATGAATGTATTTTAAAAGGGGCTACCATTTGGTTTAATAACCATGACTCTACAACATTGAAGACATCCCCTTTAGTTCTATTTTTATTTTCTTTCTTTTTCAACTTACTTGGACTTCAGAAGATTTTTTTTTTTTGAACACTCACAATGAATGTATTTAAAATATCTATCCAAAAAAAGTGACTGAGATTACATCTTTCAAGAAAAGATTATTCTGTATGTTAGCCTTTTTTCAATAAGACCAAAAAGAGAGTTTAAAATCAAAATGGGAGTTCCCGTCGTGGTGCAGTGGTTAACGAATCCGACTAGGAACCATGAGGTTGCGGGTTTGATCCCTGGCCTTGCTCAGTGGGTTAACGATCGGGCATTGCCGTGAGCTGTGGTGTAGGTTGCAGACGCGGCTCGGATCTCGCGTTGCTGTGGCTCTGGCATAGGCCGGCAGCTACAGCTCCGATTAGACCCCTAGCCTGGGAACCTCCATATGCCGCAGGAGCGGCCCAAGAAATAGCAAAAAGACCAAAAAAAAAAAAAAAAAAAAAAATCGTAGTTCCCGTCGTGGCGCAGTGGTTAACGAATCTGACTAGGAACCATGAGGTTGCGGGTTCAGTCCCTGGCCTTGCTCAGTGGGTTAACGATCGGGCATTGCCGTGAGCTGTGGTGTAGGTTGCAGACGCGGCTCGGATCTCGCGTTGCTGTGGCTCTGGCATAGGCCGGCAGCTACAGCTCCGATTAGACCCCTAGCCTGGGAACCTCCATATGCCGCAGGAGCGGCCCAAGAAATAGCAAAAAGACCAAAAAAAAAAAAAAAAAAAAAAAAATCGTAGTTCCCGTCGTGGCGCAGTGGTTAACGAATCTGACTAGGAACCATGAGGTTGCGGGTTCAGTCCCTGCCCTTGCTCAGTGGGTTAACGATCCGGCGTTGCTGTGAGCTGTGGTGTAGGTTGCAGACGCGGCTCGGATCCCGCGTTGCTGTGGCTCTGGCGTAGGCCGGTGGCTACAGCTCCGATTAGACCCCTAGCCTGGGAGCCTCCATATGCCGCGGAAGCGGCCCAAAGAAATAGCAAAAAAAAGACAAAAAAAAAAAAAAAAAAAAAATCAAAGTGAATGAGTTCTTGTCGTGGCTCAGAAGTTAATGAATCTGACTAGCATCCATGAGGTTCAATCCCTGGCCTGGCTCAGTGGGTTAAAGATCTGGGGTTGCCGTGAGCTGTGGTGTAGATCGCAGATGCGGCTGAGATCCCAAGTTGCTATGGCTGTGGTATAGGCCAGCAGCTACAGCTCTGATTGGACCCCTAGCCTGGGAACCTCCCCGTATGCCACAGGTGCAGCCATAAAAGCCAAAAAGCCAAAAAGCCAAAAAAAAAAAAAAAAAAAAAAAGGGAATATTGTTGCACAAGCTGCAAATAAATATCCCATGGTTTAAGCTGCAGCTAGATATAAAATAAGAAAATGTTCCTGTTGCAATTCTGTTTTCCATTTCCCTAATTTTTTTTAAAAAGTGTATATGATAGAAAATGTCCAATCTATACAGAGGTAGAACAGTATAACGACTGTCATCTACCCAGCTCCCACCATCATCAGTCAACCCAGCTTCCACCGTCATCAATCAGCAAGTATACAAGCTTGTCGCATCTCTATTTCCACCATCCCACTTCACTCCCACAGAATTATTTTAAAGCAAATTCCAGACAATACATCATCTCATAAGTGTTAACATGAATTTCTAAAAAACAAGAAATCTTTAAAAGTATTACATATATACATTTATTACCTTAAGAAATTAATGATAAGAGTTCCCTTTGTGGCTCAGTGTTTAACAAACCCAACTAGGATCCAAGAGGATGCAGGTTTGATCCCTGGCCTCAATAAGTGAGTTAAGGATCCGGTGTTGCCTCAAACTGTGGTGTAAGTCACAGACATGGCTTGGATCCTACATTGCTGTGGCTGTGGTATATGTCGGCAGCTATAGCTCCAATTAGACCCCTGGCCTGGGACTCCCATATGCCACAGGAATGGCCCTATAAAGCAAAAAATTTAAAATTTAAAATTAAAAAAAAAGATCTTGTATACCATCATATATCCAATCAATATCTAAATTGCCCTGATAATTTTCTTGTAAATGTCCCTTGACAGTTGTTTCTTCAAATCAGGATCTAAACAAAATCAACCCACTAAAGTTTTCTTGAGAAGTCTTTTAAGTCCTTTTAAATCTATAGTTTCTCTTACTTCCTTTTTATTTTTCATTGCAATATGCCCACTGATGTAACTGTGTCATTTGACCTGTAGTTTCTCACATTCTGGATTTTGACAATTGTATCTACAGATTATTAATTGACTTGTGTTTTTGTTTCCTGTGTTTGCTATAAACTGCAAGAGGCTAAAACTAGAGGCTTGATCAAATCAGCCTCTGATTGCTTTTTAGACATGAATACTTCATAGCTGGTTCATTGTACTTCCATCAGGAGAATGTGGTTCTCTGCTGTGTGGTGCTAAAATTGGTTCTGGTGTTGTCAGCCTGATCCATCTTTATCAGCTTTTTACCTACTATTTTAGCAACACTGTTGATCATTCCCCTAGATCTATTATTTCAAGAGGAAGAGAATGTAATTTTTTAAAATGTACTTTAAAAAGTCAGGCTGTGGGTGTGAGCCAAGCTGAAGGTGTGATGTGTGCCATCTTCCTATAAACTTTGATCATCATATAGGCACTTAGCTCAGCCAGGAGACTGTGCAAATGTAAGCCTCCTGCAAATGCAAGGATAACCCAGGCCCAAGCCCAAAAGGGAAAAAAAGCAACAGTCAAGCCTTCAGCCTTTGCTATACCATTTGCACTTTTAACTTTTTACAAATAATATTTGTAGGAGAAATAGAGAAGCACCACTGAAATATGTCCATCCTCAGGGTCACTCCTTTCAGCCCATTTATCCATTGAGGTTTGAGAGTAGGGGGAATGAATAAACCTTTGTGTTGATGATTTTCCTTTTCCAGCCTTGGAGGGACAGGAGAGAAAGGGCAGAGATCAGGTGGAAGGAGCTGGGAAGGGTGTTCCAGACCAATACCTACTGGTACATTCAGCTCAAACTGACTTTAGTCACCAAAACCTTTTTTTTCAACTGAACTTTGTATGACCAATAAAAGAATCAAACTCAATAGCATTATGAAATGTGGGGAGAGTTCTGTGGAGGCTCAGTGAGTTAAAGATCTGGTGGTGTCACTGCTATGGCTCTGGTCACTGCTGACATGGGCTGGATTCCTGGTCCAGGAACTTCTACATGACATGGGCGCAGACCAAAAAAAATTTTAAGGAAAGATGAAATATTGAGGATTAAATATGAATTATTAGAGTCTGGCCTTAGCTTATGGTTTGTGGTTTGACATGCCTGCTATATTGCACTTGATCTGTGGGAGCAAATGTATTAGAGCCCTGGACTGATATGTCAGTAAGGATTTTCCTTGACTCCCTCCCAAGTAGTTAAGGAGAAGGCTGAGCCCCACAGGTTGTCTATTGGTCAGATATGTTAAATATGAACTTTCTGGAGTCCCGTTGTGGCACAGTGGAAATGAGTCCGACCGGGAACCATGAGGTTTCGGGTTTGATCCCTGGCCTCGCTCAGTGGGTTAAGGATCCGGCATTGCCCTGAGCTGTGGTGTAGGTCACAGATGAGATTCAACTCCAATCTGGCCTTGCTGTGGCTGTGGCATAAGCTAGCAGCTGCAGCTCCAACTGGACCCCTAGCCTGGGAACCTCCATTTGCCACAGGTACAGCCCTAAAAAGCAAAAAGCAAAAAAAAAAAAAAAACAAAACAAAACAAACAAACAAACAAAAACTTTCTGATAGCATAGAATCCACACAGGCAAGCCGGTCTCTTCCCAAAGAGTTTTTGGTAAATGTGATGACTGAATAAAAACTTCCTCCTCTGAAGGTCAATCACCTTTGTGTATGTGTGGAATTTGTTTCAATGGCTCGTTATTGCAGCATGAAAGAAAAAACAGGAAAGCATTCCAGTAGGATTAGAAGAAAGATTTAGTCCTTTTGTGATGGCTTTCATTTTTAAAATTCTTTGCAAATAGTACTAAACTGTCTGGAAATCCGTGGAGACTAGTTCCTCTATGCATTTTATTCTTTCAGAGTTTAGAGAAAGAAATGTAGCTTCTACCTCATGTTTTTGTGCCTGGCTTCTCTCTTCTCCAGGTCCATTTATACACTGGATGCCTTTAGAACTCAGAGTCTCCTACTGCCTCTCAAGGGGGGGAGAACTATATTTTCTGTGTGATGATTAATTACTAAGGACATGATCCTAAGGATGCTGACTCTGGGACAAGGAACAGTGAAGGTAAATGCTTGCGAAAGTAGAACCTCTGCTTTATGGGCATTTTTTTTCCCAATAAAAAGGAACAATGGATGAGATACATGAAAAAATCATCAATACAGTCATTGCAACTCTTGACCTAGAATATTTCCAAGTGATATGTGGGCTCTATTGGTAAGAGTTTCTTTGAAGTGATCATATAATCTCAGCCACGTACTTAAATTTTGAAAGAGTATGTATGTATGCATTTTTTGTTTGTTTTGCTTTTTGCTTTTTTCTCCAATGTCATTTTTTAAATTTTTTTAAATTTTTTATTTTTGTTTTATTTTTCTTAGAGTATAATTGATTCGTGATGTTCTGTCAATTTCTGCTGTACAACATAGTGACCCAGACATATATATATACGTTCTTTTTCTCATTCTATCTTCCATCATGTTCTATCTCAAGAGATTATATATAGCTGCCTGTGTTATACAGTAGGACCTCATTGCTTATCCATTCTATGTGTAGTAGTTTGCATCTACTAACCCCAAACTCCCAGTCCATCCCATTCTCTACCCCTTTCCCTTGTCAGCCACAAGTCTGTTCTCTATGTCTGTAAGTCTGTTTCCATTTTGCAGATAGGTTTATTTGCGCCTTTTTTCTTTTTTTTTTTTTTTTTTTTTTTTTGCTTTGTAGTGCCAACTCTGTGGCATATGGAAATTTCCAGGCTAGCGGTTGAATCAGAGCTATGGTTGCATCTTCGACCTACACCACAGCTCATGGCAACACCAGATCGTTAACCCACTGAGCAAAGCCAGGGATTGAACCCACATCATCATGGATACTAGTCAGGCTTGTTAACTGATGAGCCACAATGGGAACTTCCTATTTGCACCATATTTTAGATTCCACATACAAGTGATAGTATATAGTATTTGTCTTTCTCTTTCTGACTCAATTCACTTAGTATGAGAATCTCTAGGTGCCTCAGTGTTGCTGCAAATGGCATTATTTTGTTTGTTTTATAAGTACAGTTGAATACTAAGTGGAAAAAAAATTTATAATTAAGTGACCAAACATATACATAGAGATATAATAGAGTTTGGAGGATGATACAAAATAGTTCTTTTACTCTATCCTTGAGCCCACATTCAGTTGTACCTAATCCACCTTGACTGATAAACAGGGAGGATTATTCTTTGGAGTCTCACACTTCTTGCTCCTCATTCACTCAATTTGGATTAAGTACTTATAACAGGCTAATGCACTGTTTCAGCTGATTGGACTAGAGCAACAAACCAAAAAAAAAGGCTCTACCCTTATTGAGCTTACCATTGAAATAAACAAGCGTGAGGAAGGAGACAAGATGGCGGAAGAGTAGGGCTACACGCTCGCCCTCTCCCACAAACACAACAAAAAAAGTACATCTACAGGATAAATGACTCGCACAGAACAGCAACCAATCGCTGGAGAAGAACCTAAACTCCAATAACGGCAAGAAGTTCGTGACATTACTAGGTAAAACAAGAGAAAAGAGGAGAGTGAGATAAGGTGAATCCGAGCTGGATGGGTGCTCCCGAAAGGGAACTGAGGAGGAGAAAGGGATCCTGCACCCTGGAAAGTCACCTACTCGGGGGAAAGATCAAACAAACCAGAGGAATCTCCAGATGCAGAGAAGAGTGTAGCAGTAAGTTGGAGTTCTGAAAAGCAGATTGAGAACCGAATACACCATCTGAACTACAGGCACAGTCACCAAAAATTGAGACGCCTGGGTGGGGGCTGGGCACTGAGTCCTCAGCTCCAGAGGTTAGTCCCCAGGAAAGGGCTGGGGGGTGTGGGGTGGAGCAGAGACTGCTTGGGAGGTCTAGAAACTGGTCTGTCAAGTTTGACGGGGCAGAGACTGCCTGGGAGACTAGAAAACAAAGCTGTCGCAGAGAAAGGGAGCAATACTCTAGGGGCGGGGAAGTGGAAAGCCACATCAGAGGGAACCTGAAGAAGAGCCTGGTCTGCGCCCATGCTGGGGAGGGGAGAGAAGAAGGGGTGGGTCCTCATAGAATACTCCCCATGCCACAGCAAACTTACAGGCCCGCTAGCTAGCTGAAAGCTGTGCTTCCCAGTGCATCCCCTCCCCCCACCCCCACCACGCCCTACGCACTCACAGACCTGGGACTGCCTGCCATCTGGGAGGGCTGGCCTCAACAATTGCCTGAAGCCTACCACCGCAGGGGCTGTCCCTGCACAGGCCTGCTTGCCCTTTGGAGGGGCTACACTTCCACAGAGCAGCACCAAACACCACCAGCCCCCTAGAAAAGGCCTGCAGCCCAGAAAAGCTAGAACAAGCCTAGCCAGGCCGTGAAAAGATCTGCCTGATTCTCGGACGGTCTTTCTGAGTCAGGCTGCCCTGGGGAGGAGCCTATTGGGTTTTCAGCAGCCCAGGTGTCCGCCAAAGCCCTCAGGGGGTGCCACACTCAGGCAGAAAAGCTGCAAAGGACTGCCAGGTCTCTGCAGGACCCCATGCAGCCCAGAAAAGCTATAACAAGCTTGGCCAGACTGTGAAAAGATCTGCCTACATTCTCAGGCTGTCCTTCTGAGGTGGGCTGCCCTAGGGAAGAGCCTCTTGGTTTCTCAGTGACCCAGATAGCTGCTACAACCCTCAGGGGGTACTGCACTCCTGAGGAACAGATGCCCAACACCGCCAACCCCCTACAAGAACCCCACAGCATAAAAACACCAGAGCAAGCTCTGCCTGACCAAGTGAAATCTGCTACCATCGTGGGGTGGACCTCCCAGTCCTGTCTGCACTCAGGAAGTCCTCCTTTGCTTCATAGAGACCCTGTTAGCCCCATCAACACTCCAGAAAAGCCACACTGCCTCAAAAAAGACTGACCAACAACGCCAGCCCTCAGGAAACATTCCACGGCAGTGACAAAGCAAACACTGCCTGGTCACAGAGAGTACAACTCCCTCAGGAAAAAGAAAACAACAAGCAAGATGAAGAAGCTGAGAAACCACCCCCAGTCAAACAAACAGGAGAACGCACCTAAAACAGTCAACAATGAAACAGATCTCTGCAGTCTGACAGACCTGGAGTTCAAAAGAGAAATAGTGAAAATACTGAAGGGATTAAGAGAAGATATGAACAGTAATACCCTCAGAAAGGAGCTAGAAAATATAAGGAGGAGCCAAGAAAAACTAGAACATTCATTTGCAGAGATGCAAACTGAACTAAGGGCAGTAAAAACCAGAATGAATAATGCAGAAGAACGAATCAGTGATGTGGAAGATGGAATAATGGAAATCACCCAATCAGGTCAGCAGACAGAAAACCGAATCAAAAAAACTGGAAAGCAATATAAGAGACCTATGGGATACTATAAAGCAGGCCAATCTACGCATAATAGGAATTCCAGAAGGAGTAGAAAAAGATAAGGGGATGGAAAATATATTTGAAGAAATTATCCCTGGAAACTTCCCAAATCTAAAGGATACTGGGTTCAAGATACAAGAAGCACAGAGGGCCCCAAACAAACTGAACCCAAATAGACCCACACCAAGACACATAATAATAAAAATGGCAAAAGTTAGTGATAAAGAGAGGATCCTAAGGGCAGCAAGAGAAAAGCAGAATGTTACCTACAAGGGAATCCCCATAAGAATATCAGCTGATTTCTCTACAGAAACACTTCAGGCCAGGAGGGAATGGCAAGAGATATTTAAAGTGCTAAAAGGAAAAAATATGCAACCTAGAACACTCTATCCAGCAAGAATATCATTTAAAATAGAAGGGGAAATAAAAATTTTTTCCAACAAGCAAAAACTAAAAGAATACAGCAACACAAAACCCAGGTTAAAAGAAATATTGAAAGGGCTTCTCTAAACCAAAAAGAAAGGAAGGAAAGGGAAGAAAAAAGAAAAGAAAAAAAAAAAAAAAAAGAAGAAGAAGAGGAAGAACTAGGACCGAGGAAACTGCAATCAGAGAGCAGTCACGCAAATAAGCCAGCATACAGATTTAATCATGAACATGCTTCAAACAAAATAAAATTAAAAAGAAAAAAATAAAAAAAGAGTCATCAAAACCATAAAATGTGGGCAAGGGATGTTAGGAATTAAATAACCCTTTTTGTTTATTTGTTTGTACGTTTCTCTTCTTAATTTTAATATAGTAATGAAGTGTTTGAACTTACAGGACCATCAGGCTAAAACACACAATTATATGAAGGGGTTAGCATACTTAAAAAACAGGGCAACCACAAGCCAAAACCAAATATTGCACTCGCAAAAAAATGAAAAAAAAAAAAAAAACACTCAAGCATCTAATAACAGGAGACCATCCAACCAAAAAAACGAGAAAGGAAGAATGGAGAACCATAGAATCAACTGGAACACGAGGTTCAAAATGGCAATAAATAATAATCATCTATCAATTATCACCTTAAATGTCAATGGACTGAATTCTCCAATCAAAAGACACAGAGTGGCTGAGTGGATAAAAAGGCAAAAACCTTCAATATGCTGCCTACAAGAAACTTACCTTAGGACAAAGGATACATATAGATTGAAAGCGAAAGCATGGGGAAAAATATTTCACGCCAATAGACATGACAGAAAAGCAGGATTTGCAACACTCATATCAGACAAAATAGACTTTAAAACAAAAGACATAAAGAAAGACAAAGAAGGACACTACTTAATGATTAAGGGATCCATCCAAGGAGAGGATGTTACTATCGTCAACATATATGCCCCAAATATAGCAGCACCCAGATACATACAACAAATATTAACAGACATAAAGGGAGATATTGATGGGAATACAATCATAGTAGGAGACCTTAATACCCCCCTCACATCAATGGACAGATCCTCTAGACAGAAAACCAATAAAACAAGAGAGATCCTAAAGGAAACAATAGAAAAGTTAGACTTAATTGATATCTTCAAAACATTACATCCAAAAAAAGCAGAATACACATTCTTCTCAAATGCTCATGGAACATTCTCAAGAATCGACCACATATTGGGACACAAAGCTAACCTCAATAAATTTAGGAGCATAGAAATTATCTCAAGTATCTTCTCTGACCACAATGCCATGAAATTAGAAATCAACCATGGGAAAAGAAATGAGAAAAAACCTACTCCATGGAGACTAAACAACATGCTACTAAAAAACCAATGGGTCAATGAGGAAATCAAGAAGGAAATTAAAAACTACCTTGAAACAAAGGATAATGAAGACACAACCTCTCAAAATCTATGGGATGCTGCTAAAGCAGTGCTCGGAGGGAAATTTACAGCAATACAGGCCTTTCTCAAAAAAGAAGAAAGATCCCAAATTGACAACTTAACCCTCCACCTAAATGAATTAGAAAAAGAAGAACAAAAAAGTCCTAAAGTCAGCAGAAGGAAGGAAATTATAAAGATCAAAGAAGAAATCAATAAAATAGAGACTCAAAAAACAATAGAGAAAATTAATAAAACCAAGAGCTGGTTCTTTAAAAGGTAAACAAAATTGACAAACCCCTGGCCAGGCTCACTAAAAAGTGGAGAGAAAGAACCCAAATAACCAAAATTATAAATGAAAAAGGAGAAATCACAACGGATACAGCAGAAATACAAAAAACCATAAGAGAATACTATGAACAACTGTATGGCAACAAGTTTGACAATCTGGAAGAAAAGGACAATTTTCTAGAATCTTACAGCCTGCCAAAACTGAATCAAAAAGAAACAGACCAACTGAACACACCGATCACTAGAAATGAAATTGAAGAGGTCATAAAATCACTCCCTACAAATAAAAGTCCAGGACCAGATGGCTTCACAGGTGAATTCTATCAAACATATAAAGAGGATCTGCTGCCCATCCTCCTTAAACTCTTTCAAAAGGTTGAAGAAGAAGGAATACTCCCAAAGACATTCTATGAGGCCACCATCACCCTCATTCCAAAACCAGGCAGAGATACCACCAAAAAAGAAAACTATCGCCCAATATCATTGATGAATATAGATGCAAAAATTCTCAACAAAATCTTAGCCAACCGAATCCAACAACATATCAAAAAAATTATACACCATGACCAGGTTGGGTTCATCCCAGGTTCACAAGGATGGTTCAACATACGCAAATCAATCAACATCATACACCACATTAACAAAAAAAAAGTCAAAAATCATATGATCATCTCAATAGACGCAGAGAAAGCATTTGACAAAGTCCAACATCCATTCATGATCAAGACCCTTGCCAAAGTGGGTATAGAGGGAACATTCCTGAATATAATCAAAGCCATTTATGATAAACCCACAGCAAATATAATCCTCAATGGGGAAAAGCTGAAAGCCTTCTCTCTCAAATCTGGAACAAGACAGGGATGCCCACTCTCACCACTGCTCTTCAACATAGTTTTGGAAGTCCTAGCCACAGCAATTAGACAAACAAAAGAAATAAAAGGCATCCATATAGGAAGAGAAGAGATAAAACTGTCACTGTATGCAGAGGACATGATACTATACATAGAGAACCCTAAGGACTCAACCCCAAAACTACTTGAACTGATTAATAAATTCAGCAAAGTTGCAGGATATAAGATGAACATTCAGAAGTCAGTGCAATGAAACATTAGAAAAGGAATACAAAAATATGATACCTTTTAAAATTGTACCTCACAAAATCAAATACCTCGGAATACACCTGACCAAGGAGGTAAAGGACCTATATGCCGAGAACTATAAAACTTTAATCAAAGAAATCAAAGAAGATGGAAAGAAATGGAAAGATATTCCATGTTCCTGGATTGGGAAAATCAATATTGTAAAAATGGCCATACTACCCAAAGCAATCTACAGATTCCATGCAATCCCTATCAAATTATCCAAGACATTCTTCACAGAACCAGAACAAACAATCCAAACATTTAAATGGAACAACAAAAGACCCAGAATCACCAAAGCAATCCTGAGAAACAAAAACCAAGCAGGAGGCATAACTCTCCCAGACTTCAAGAAATACTACAAAGCCACAGTCATCAAAACAGTGTGGTACTGGTATCAAAACAGACAGACAGACCAATGGAACAGAATAGAGAATCCGGAAATTAACCCTGACACCTATGGTCAGTTAATCTTTGACAAGGGAGGCAAGAACATAAAATGGGAAAAAGAAAGTCTATTCAGCAAGCATTGCTGAGAAACCTGGACAGCTGCATGCAAAGCAATGAAACTAGAACACACCCTCACACCATGCACAAAAATAAACTCAAAATGGCTGACAGACTTAAATATACGACAGGACACCATCAAACTCCTAGAAGAAAACATAGGCAAAACACTCTCTGACATCAACATCATGAATATTTTCTCAGGTCAGTCTCCCAAAGCAATAGAAATTAGAGCAAAAATAAACCCATGGGACCTCATCAAACTGAAAAGCTTTTGCACAGCAAAGGAAACCCAAAAGAAAACAAAAAGACAACTTACAGAATGGGAAAAAATAGTTTCAAATGATGCAACCGACAAGGGCTTAATCTCTAGAATATATAAACAACTTATACAACTCAGCAAAAAAACCAATCAATCAATGGAAAAATGGGCAAAAGACCTGAATAGACATTTCTCCAAAGAAGATATACAGATGGCCAACAAGCACTTGAAAAAATGCTCAACATCGCTGGTTATAAGAGAAATGCAAATCAAAACTACCATGAGATACCACCCCACACCAGTCAGAATGGCCATCATTAATAAATCCACAAAGAACAAGTGCTGGAGGGGCTGTGGAGAAAAGGGAACCCTCCTGCACTGCTGGTGGGAATGTAAACTGGTACAGCCACTATGGAGAACAGTTTGGAGATACCTTAGAAATCTATACATCGAACTTCCATATGACCCTGCAATCCCACTCTTGGGCATCTATCCGGACAAAACTCTACTTAAAAGAGACACATGCACCCGCATGTTCATTGCAGCACTATTCACAATAGTCAGGACATGGAAACAACCCAAATGTCCATCGACAGATGATTGGATTCGGAAGAGGTGGTATATATACACAATGGAATACTACTCAGCCATAAAAAAGGATGACATAATGCCATTTGCAGTAACATGGATGGAACTAGAGACTCTCATACTGAGTGAAATGAGCCAGAAAGACAAAGACAAATACCATATGATATCACTTATAACTGGAATCTCATATCCAGCACAAATGAACATCTCCTCAGAAAAGAAAAACATGGACTTGGAGAAGAGACTTGTGATTGCCTGATGGGAGGGGGAGGGAGTGGAGGGATCGGGAGCTTGGGCTTATCAGACACAACTTGGAATAGATTTACAAGGAGATCCTGCTGAATGGCATTGAGAACTTTGTCTAGATACTCATGTTGCAACAGAAGAAAGGGTGGGGGAAAAAATGTAATTGTAATGTATACATGTAAGGATAACTTGATCCCCTTGCTGCATAGCGGGAAAATAAAATAAAAGTGTAAATATCTACATATGTTTATATTAGGTACATATATAATACATGAGTATGCATTTATTTATATAAATATTAATTTATTTATTTACATATACATATATAATGTGTGTTGGGTGTTGATAAGCACTGTGAAGAAGTCGGGGAAGACCTAGAACACAAGATGATAATTGAGCAATGACAGGAAGAAAATAAAGGAGTGAGCCATGTGACTATTTGGGGAAGAATCTCAGATGGAGGGAAAGTAAATTGCAAGGCCTTGAGGCAAGAAAGTACCTGAGTGTTCACACAACAGCCAGGAGGCTGGCTTGGCTGGAACAGGGTGGGGCAGAGGTAGAGCCATAGAAAATGATGTCAGAGAGACATAGGGCATGTGTACATATGCATGTCTGTTTGTGTACGTGTGCATGTGTGTGTATGTGTGTGTGTGTGTGCAAGCATATGTGCACAGGATCAAGCCTTTGTCTTTTTAAGCCTTACTTCCTCTCCCCTCTCCTAACATGCTTCTTCTTCCACTTAGCCTCTAATGCTGTTGAAGGTCAGGTGGTTTTGATGGGGAATCAGGCCACAGAAGGTGGAGACAAAACTAGGTGGGGGCGGAATTCAGGATCTTCAGATGCTTCTGTGTGTGTTTGCAGGGGTGAAGTGGGGATTAATTGGAAAAAAACAAAACAAAACAAAACCCACCTTTGAGTCAATAAAGAACTTATAAGACATAAAAATCTTTCTTGTTGGCCTCCTCTTATTGCCTGGTCTCACTGCATTTTTTGCTTACATTCTCTGTCTCTTCTTCAACTTACCAAACACCTTGTTCTGCCATTTGATCTCGATATTAGTCAGGGAGCAAGGGAGTGGTAGAATACTCTTTCCTGCTATGATTAGCATTAATGCTTCATTTCTTCGCTTATGTTTAAACTAGATTTTATAAAGCTACAGGGTAAGGCATAGAAGAAATAAAACACCAATTAAAATAAAATACGAACTGAATTATCTTCTTCCTTGCTACACCTCACTCTCCATGGACCAGTATAGAATACTCGTTCTTGTACATTTTTACATTAATAAAACAAATTGCTTGAGAAGTAAATTGAATGAGAAATGGTTCCCAGTTGCAGGCTATTTCAGGAAACTTCAGCATCAGGAGGATGAGTATAAACAGATGATGCAGAGCATAGATTTTGGATATGCTGATATTTCGTCCAGAGCTGAGGGGGAAAGAGTCAAAATTTGGAATTCAAGTTTTTGTTATTCTAGGGAAATAATGATAAAATGAACTTAGAGATTAAGTCTAGTTTTTCTTCGCCTAAGAAACTTTGGCTTGAGTGGTAGTTTTTTATTTTCCAGAAAATTGTCCCAGTTTGTACCTCAGAGGAATGTGGCCCTTATTACCTGTCATAACATAGAATTTGGTCCTTCCTGTGCCTGTCCATCATCTCCTCTGACTATTCACACCCTCATGTACTCAGGCTGAAGTTAATCTTAACATGATGCAAAGATCAATTTAGAAATTCATTACTGGACTAATTCCTTTGTCAATAATGATTTTTAAATGAACTAATTTGCTCTCAACATTGTGATTAGGATAATCACTCTGTTGGAATGTATGTACAGTAGAGATAAAGGGTATTTAAGCAGTGAAGCTGATTATTCTGTTTTCTTCTATGAATAGTTAAGGTTTATATTCCAGGAGGATATTAAGCTGAAATGTACTTGGGTTTTCCTTTTGTGATTCATGCAGATTCAAGCTGAACTATGTGTGTTGGTTTGCGATCAATAGAGACATAAATCAGGAAAATAGCCAGCTTAATTTTGATTGTTCTAGAGAACAAATGCCATTATCTATTTTTTATAGTTCTCTATATCTAATGTCTTCTAATGTGGTTTCCCTGCACAACCAGAAGACACATCACTGAATTTTATTTATGAGTAATGTATCTGGTATTGGTTTTTCATTACATTCTCACAGGGTGTCTTGAGAATGGGGGTTACTTTATTATTATTTTACAATCTTGTGGCATAGTTGAAATGAACAATCTTGAGAGGAGTGGATGATGAGAGAGACCTGACTTGCCTAATTATGACAAGATGTCCTTTTAAGCTTGGATATGAAGCAGTGGAACTTCCTTCAGCAGGGCAGTTGGGAGGCTTTTTTCTTTTCCTAATAGAAATGATTACCTGTCGAATTTATCCATGCATTTGTCCATCTTTTCCTGCATCAATCTCTGCATAGGCTGCAGTTCTAGGACCTGGAAAACACCCAAATTCTGTTTCACATGGGGACAAATCTGCAACCTGGCCAACAGAGGGGTCCACCAGTAACAACTTGGTGAAAATGGAGGGGTGAGGAAGGATGTGGCTAATGCTTCTCCTCACTTGGGGAGGTGACTGTGTTCATCTGAGGAATGAGATGCCTGTTCTCAGACTTGCTCTTCATCAGCCTCCATCTCATTCATACCCCAGAATGAGGTTCACTGAAAGAACATACAGATACCTAACAAGTAAACAGAGATTGGCAAACAAATTTCTCTCTTTCTCTCAAAATACCACATCCCAATAAGAAAGGAAAAATAGAATATGGGCCACTATGAATTATCAATGCCTATGTAACAAATACAAATTTAGGTTTAAACAACCCACATTTATGAGTTCAAAATTTCCGTAGGTATAGAAGTCCAGATATTGGTTTAGCTGGGCCCTCTGAAAAGCTACAGTCTAGGTGTTGGCCAGGGCTGAGTTCTCATCTGGAGGCTTGACTGGGGATGGAACACTCCCAAGCTCATTCAGTTCTGGGCAGAATTCATCTCCTTGTGGCTGAGGTCCCTGGCTTCTTGCTGTCAACTGGGGGTCACTCTCAGCTCCTAGAGGAGCTGTAGTTCAGAGTTCCTTACTACATGGCCCTCTCCATAGATCCTCCTACAATATGCAGCTTACTTCTTCAAATCCTTCAAGGGAGAAAGTCTCTAGCATCTCCTTCTATTAGCAAGATGGTGACACTGTAATCACAGAAGTGATACAATCTCTTTGTCATAGTCTAATGGTGAAAAGCAAGTCCAAGTTCCCTTACGTGAAAGGAATTACACAAAGACATGAATCACAGGAGGCAGGAATTATGGGTCCACCTTAGAATCTGTGTACCATATTACTAATAATGAAATGATTATTTTTTCATTATATCTCATCTCATTCCAAAAAGGATGTGGACTAAATTAAGGATATGCAGTATGACAGAGCAGACCATTGCACTGACATAGATATATACTGTAAAATGAACAATAAACTGAAAGGCATTTTGCATCTAGCTGAGCTTTATTTAAGGTCAAGTGATTTTGTGGCACACAGAACATTTTGGCATACCTTTTCCAATTCCAAAAAAAGCAATCATGAAATTGGGGAAAATAAGCATGGTGTTTTAGCATACCAAGTGGAAAATAGCATTGGGTAGCAGATGACTCGATGCCAGTGCCAATCATTTTTTTTCTTCTACATCACATTTCACTTTTTATTTCCTACTCTCTCAAATACCATGCTATCCATTCTCTTTCTGACCTCATTACATGAAAAAATCTTCTTCATGTTGGCCCTTTACTGCCTGTGCCAGCATGTTCTGCACTGGTACCACTGCAATCATTCATAGAAGAGTTTCTGGCCAAAAATCACCATGGCCTGCCTATCCACAACCACAAGTGCCGTAAGCATGGTCATTGTTACTCTGGGTTTTGGGCTTCAGTGAAACCGTTGTCTGGAGTTTGGTCAGCCTCTTCTCACTACTTGTAGCTGGCTCTTCCATCAGCCTCCTAAATACCTAATGTGGTAACTTTACGCTACTTTCTTAGTTTTCAAATCAGAACCTATGTCCAGCTTTGGCACTTAGGTCATGTTCTAAAGTTGAAATTTTTGTTTACACAATTTTAACAGTGTTTAAAAATGAGTACACTGATTTATTTGACACAGTGTTAGAAAATATAGAATTAAGATTTGTACCTTACCTTAAAGTGGAACATATTTAAAGATCTATTGCTATCTTTAATGCCTTATTCCAACTATTTGCATATCCTAGGTACATTTATGTCATTGCTTTGCTATACAGGATGTAAATTGTGACTCACATTCTGTCACTATAATTTCATTTGTTCTCACTTTAAATTTATGACCACCTGCCTCAAGTGGGATCTTGGAGTTGCCATGTGATCCTGCTCATTTCTTGGTCAATTCACTATCTCACTATATTTACCTGCAAAATATTTCACATGCCCTTCTCTCACCTCAAACCTCCAACACCTTCTTCCACATTACTCTCAGCTGATGACTTGGCTTTCTATTTCACTGAGAATATAGAAAATACAAAATGTGATCACACACACACACCTCAAATCTCCCAACTTACCCCAAGTGGGCTTCCTTCCCTCCACTTGTTGTAGGTAAACTGTCATTTACTTCCACTTGCACAGTAGAGCCCTTCCCCTCCTATCTACTTAAAAATATTATTACAGCAATTGCTCCTCTTGCTCCTGAATCACCCACTCTTCTCACTCAGCTCAATTATTCTCTCCATCATTCTCAATCAACACTCAGTTATTCTCTCTCATAATCGTTAACAACCAAACAGCATTACCTCTCATCTAAAAATTCTCCTTTGCTCCCACATCTCCCTACAGATGCTACCTCATATCTACGTGGCAAAATTCCTCAAAATAAATGTCTCTACTCTCTGCTTGCACACCTCTCTTCTGTTATCTCTTGAACCCTCTCTAGACAGGCTTCCAACCCCACAGCTCTTCTCAAAATGTCCAGGGACCTCTTCATTTTCTAGCTCACTGATCAATTGTAAGTCTTCATCTTACTAGATCTGAGCAATATTTGACAGAAGTGATGCCCCTGCTTCTTTTCTTGGCTGTACTTTATCTTAGTCCTCCCCTAACCTCACTGCCCACTTCTAGTTTCCTTTGCTGGTTCCTCCTCATTTTCCTTTCAGAGGACTTCATATTCTGGAGTACCCCAGGTCTCATTCTTGGAATTCCTCATTCTCTACCTAAACCCATTCTCTTAATCCTATTCAGTCTCCTGGCTTTATATACCACCTTAATATGCATACATACTTTCAAATACAAAATTATATCCCTGGCCTGAATTTCACCTATCTACACATTTATATGCCCAGATAATTTCCTGACATCTCTGAATTGATGTCTAAAGGGCATCTGGAATTCAACATGTCCAGGACAAACATTCTGACTCCCACCACCATCAAACATGCTTCTGAAAACTCAGCAAATAGCAAGCATATTATTTTAGTTCCTTGGCCCAAAACTCTTGCCATCATCTACCCTCCTGTTTCTCTCACACCCAAATCCTATCCAACAGTAAATTCTGTTGACTATAACTTTAAAATATGCCCAGCATACATACAAACATGACTTTTTCTCTCCACTTCCCACACTACAATCCAAGTCCAGGTCATTATAAACCACCACCTTCCTCCTTCCACCCTTGCCCGTGTTAACCTACATCCCACCCAGAATCAGGGCCATCATTTTCCAGGTGATTTCACTCTTCTTCTCAAGTCTCTCCAAAGGCTTTTCACCTCATTCAGAGTAAATGCCATGTCCTTCCAGAGGCCTAAACCTCTCATTTCCTTCTACTCCTCCCCTTACTCATCATGTTCCAGCCTCTTCTGAAATACTCTGCCCCCAGATCCTTGCATGACTTGCTCACTGACTCCCAAAAGACTTCTCTGAAATGTCACCGCACCATAAGCACCTTCCTAGATCAACTGATAGAAAACAACACACCCCAACTCTGCACCATCTTCCTTAGCTTCCATTTTTTTTCATAGTGTTGGTTGGAACCTGACATAATATATTTTTATGTATTTATTTCTGCCTCTATCCACTAGAATATAACCTCCACAAGAGCAGACCTTTGTTATGCTCAGCACTGCGGCTCCAGTGCGTAGAATACACAGTACTAAGTTCATTGCAGCCACTCCATAAACATTTGAAGAATGAA
Organism: Sus scrofa; assembly: GCF_054392235.1. Taxonomy (NCBI): domain Eukaryota; kingdom Metazoa; phylum Chordata; class Mammalia; order Artiodactyla; family Suidae; genus Sus; species Sus scrofa. Next base: position 50,186,163 of record NC_139387.1, on the reverse strand, counting down.
ATAATTTAGTAACATGTTACATTTGAGAAAATACGCCCTTCATGAACAATAACAGAAAATAAATATCAGCTGTGCCGGGCCCTTTGCTAACCCCAAACCTGACCCCAACCCCAAATTATATGGTATCTGATGTGAATGTTCCCTGGGTCTGATTGGAAGACAGGAGGTAGAAATATAGTAATAATTCGCAATGCAGGGGTACAGAGGAAAATGCTGAAAGAGTGACATAGGGAGAATGTGCTTGGTTCAGGCTAGAAATTAATCTTCTCAGTCAAGTGAAATATTTATCCCAGTGCCAGGCACTGAGATAGAAGGGGGTTGGGAGTTCCCGTCGTGGCGCAGTGGTTAACGAATCCGACTAGGAACCATGAGGTTGTGGGTTCGGTCCCTGCCCTTGCTCAGTGGGTTAACGATCCGGCGTTGCCGTGAGCTGTGGTGTAGGTTGCAGATGCGGCTCGGATCCCGCGTTGCTGTGGCTCTGGCGTAGGCCGTGGCTACAGCTCCGATTCGACCCCTAGCCTGGGAACCTCCATATGCCGCAGGAGCGGCCCAAGAAATAGCAACAACAACAACAACAACAAAAAGACAAAAGACAAAAAAAAAAAAAAAAGAAGGGGGCTGGATATGGGAATCTTTCATGATTAAGAGCATTTGAGCTTCTCCCTAAAGAAAAAGGAGAATTTAAATGAATTAGGACTAGAGACACAGCATTCCAGACAGGGAAAGGAAGTGAGCAAAGGCATGAAGTTGGAAATGTGTCTGACATATTTGGATTAAAATAAGGCAGCCAGTTTATTAGGGGTTTTGCAAGTGCAAGTAAGAAATGACGGAGTCAGAAAGTGGGGACCACAAATAAAAGTCTAAGAGGTTGAGGTTCCACTTCTCATCTGAAGGGTTGCTATTGAGAGGGAAAGTGTTTCCCTCTTCACGCTCCCATTGCATCCTACATGGACCTCAATCTCTGCACGTCCCTCTATCACATCAGAAGTAATGAGTCCAGTGTCACATTTGTGTGTCAGTGTAAATGATGTCTGACCCCTCCACCCAAATATAGATTTCCCTAGCCTGGGAACCAAGCCCTATCTGCAGGTTGGGTGGTTGGTTTTGCACCCTTGTCTGGCACAGTGACATTTTAGTAAGTGCTCAGTCAGTATATGTTAGTTGAATGAATGGATGAATGAATGAAGGATAAGTGCTTGTTCATTCAAACTGAAAGCAGCTGAAAACCCTTTCCCTGTGGACTATATTTTTAATTTTAAATACAGTAAACAAAGACAAAAATAAAATAGTACACAGGAAAAATAAAATTGAGAAATTTTCAGAGTTCCAGTCATGGCTCAGTGGTGAATGAATCCAACTAGGAACCATGAGGTTCCTGGCCTTGATCAACGGGTTAAGAATGTGGCATTTCTGTGAGCTGTGGTGTAGGTGGCAGATGCAGTTTGGATCCCACGTTGCTGTGGTGTAGACCAGCGGCTACATCTCCAATTAGACCCCTAGCCTGGAAACCTCCATATGCCATGGGTGCAGCCCAAGAAAAGACAAAAAATGAAATAAAATAAAATAGAGAAATTTTCAAATTAGCACTATCAAGACTAGCAGCTTCACTTAGCAGATAGTTGTAAGAGAGATCTGTGAGAATTCATCTTGAGCTAAGTGCAGCATGAGTTTTTACAGTACTGCATTCCCCTTACGTTTGCATGAACCGTAATGAAAATTGCCCCCAAAGTCTTTGGAGGATTTAAATTAGAAAAAATGTTTGTGTTGGTTATTGGTCCGCTGTTTCACTGCCTGATACACAGCCTTGTCCACAGTAGGTTCTCAGTAAAAGTCAATTGAATGAAATGAATCAGAAAAGAAATAAGTTAAATCCATGAGTTTGCCTGCCTGTACCTCAGCCTTCCTGACAAGTCAGCAGAGCCCACTAGCCAGGGAAGGCTGTGATGATTGAAGTTTGTTCCATTGGGGAGAATTTCCTCCCAGCTTCTCACTGTGAGGTCTGCATGGAGGGACTCAGAGCCCAATTAGTGCCTCACACCCACCTGTGTGGTAAGTGTGGCTCCCACTTCTGTTCCTTTAGAAATGGGAGGTGGATGAAATTTAGGCAGAAGAAAAATAAGGAGGGGACATTTCTGAAGGACCGCAAAGGGACATTTTGGGGATGAATGTGAGGAGTTAGGTGAGAAGGTAAGTAGAACAGACTCCCAAACTGAGTGTCTCTTAGCCAGGGCCCAGGCCAACCCTTTCATTGTACTGAGTGGAGTTCAGATGCAGAATTGAGAGAGCATCAGCTAACTTTTCTGCACATGCTCTTTAATCATCTGAAGGCTTCTGGATACATTCATCACCTTCCCTCCTACCAATGGCCCATTATAGTTCTCTGCAGTGTAATTTACTGTCAGGGTGAAAATTCTAGGAAATCGCATTCACCCCAAAAAAAAATCTTCCCCTTGGCCTCTAAACAGTCAATAACCCCCCAGCCCCAGGAGACACATTTTTTTCTTCTACTCTTAGTATTATTTTAAGTGATTTGTTTGATCATACACACTATATATTATCTCAGATTCTCTGCTGCTGCCTTCAAATTTGGGACTGTTGAGCAGTCTTTCTCTCAACCTTCCTGTGAACTTCCTTGTAAATCAATCTTGTTCTCTTCCTAAATTCCACATTTGAATGCTTAGTGGAATGCTTCTATTTTGTCCTTTTCTTTTTTTTTGAAGGAGTACAGCTTCCTAAGAAAGTTCTAGAAATCTCCCCTCTATCCAATTCAAACATTTATTTTTTAAAACTTTTTATTAAAGTTGATTTACAATGTTGTGACACTTTCTGCTGTACAGCAAAATTACCCAGTAATGCATAAATAAATATATATATATATACACACACACACACACACACACACACACATACACACACACACATAAATATATACGTTCCCTTTCTTATATTATCTTCCATCTGGTCTAGCCCAAGCGACTGGATGTAATTCCCTGTGTTATCCTGCAGTACTTCATTGTTTATCCATCATAAATGTAATAATTTGCATCTACTAACTTCAAACTCCCAGTCCAGCCCACTCCCTCCCCCCATTCCCCCTTAGCGACCACTGTTCTCTATGTCCATGAGTTTGTTTCTGTTTTGTAAATTGGTTCATTTGTGCCATATTTTAGGTTCCACATATAAGTGATACCATACTGTATTTGTCTTTCTCTTTATGACTTACTTCATTTAGTATGAGAATCTCTAGCTGCATCCATGTTGTTGCAAATGGCATTATTTTGTTCTTTTTATGGCTCAGTAGTATTCCATTGTGTTTGTGTGTGTGTGTGTGTGTGTGTGTGTGTGTGTGTGTGTATCACATTTCTTAATCCATTCATTTGCCTGTGGACATTTAGATTGTTTCATGTCTTGGCTATTGTGAATAGTGCTGCTATGAACATGCAGGTGTGTCTATGTTTTTGCCATTCAAACACTTTTTTTTTCTTTTTTTTGTCTTTTGTCTTTTTAGGGCCACACTCATGGCACAGGGAGGTTCCCAGGCTAGGGGTATAATCAGAGCTACAGCTGCCAGCCTACACCACAGCCACAGCCACGCCAGATCCAAGTCGTGTCTGCGACCTACACCACAGCTCATGGCAACGCCGGATCCTTAACCCACTGAGTGAGGCCAGGGATCAAACCCGCAACTTCATGGTTCCTAGTTGTATTTGTTCCCGCTGCACCACAATGAGAACTCCTCCTCAAACATTTCTAATGCTCTCACTTTACAGTTGGGTTTCCTCAAGAGGCTCTGTGCAGCCCCACTGAAGTTTTACAGATCCTGAAGTCACTTTGGGGTGGAAGAATCAGAGGAAAGAGCTAGAGCAATGTCAGGGATCCAGGGATCTTCCTGGAGTCCACAGGAAGAGGATGGTAAAGAAAGAGGGGGTGGAATTCTGGGACTGGACATGTCAGGATGTGGGAAGGGTGAGAACAAACCCTGGGAATGACTTAAGGGAAGAGACTTTGCAGGAATCATAAAGAGTTGCACAGTCTTACTTGGTTCCAGAAGGCATTCTTAAAAATAAAAAAATTTTTAAATCCAAGAATTTTGAAGACTCTATAAACTCACAGGAGATTTTTTTTTTTTAAATCGGCACAGATTTAACTAACATCCATTGACCAAGGTCCCATCCACTACAAAGCCCTCACTTTCTGCTTCTATTCTTCCCATTCCAGTAGGATCTTGAACGTTGGGAAAATCATTTCACCTCCAAGGGTTCCCATTTTCTCAGCTGTAATATGAGGGAAGTGGACAACTGCTGGCTCAGGTCCCTTCTGTCTCCAGTAAATTGGTGTTATTGTCACCCTTTTCTGTCCTAAGAAAATCACAGAAAGTATAATTAGGGATAAAAGCAGCTAAAGCAAAGTGCCTATTGGAAATTTCTTAATGCATTGGAGACAGATGTAGCTAACTGTCAAGTCCTTCAAGTGTTTTTATTTAGTCCTAAATATGCTGCCTAATGTGCCTATAGAAGTGAGGCAAAGGGTAGACACAGCACTACCAACAACAACCCTTCAAGGTGATTTTGGCAAATCATTGCTGAAACTTGGTTGCTCAAAACATAGGGAAAAAAATAGAGTCAGTGCTTTATCTCTGAATCTTTAGACAAATTATAGAATTTTTATGTGTTGCTTTTTGCATTTGGAAATTTTAGTAACATGGTCTGCTACCTTTCTTCCCGAAATGTTCTAGGAAAGAATTAGTACATGGAAGGGACTTGGGACATTCATAAATAAAGGTGCAATGGAAGTGCGTCTCTACTTGATTATCAGATGCAGCTCAGCCATGAAAACTGCACCCTAGAATTCCCTCAGAAACCTGCCACCCCACCAGTCTTCTGCTTGGTCATGGAAAAGCCTAGCACTAGTTGCTCAGGCCAGAATGTTTTCTGCCTTTCTCTCAACATTATATCTAATCCATCACTAAAAGAATATCTTTCTGCCATGAAAATATATCCAAAATCTGGTCACTTCTTACCACCACCCTGGTCTGGTCACTGTGCTTTCTTCTTCTCTCCTTCCTTCTAACCTGTGTTCTCTCCCCAATCTCTTCTGAGAACAGCCATCGGAAGCACACATCAGATCATGTCACTGCTTAGCTCAAAAACTTTCCAGAAGCTCCCCATTTCACTGTGAGTGAAAATTTTTAAAGGCAAACAAGATCCCCTATAGTCTGAGCCTGACACTCCCACACTATTGCCTTTCCCACCACCTCCCAGACCTCATCTCTGCCTGCTCAGCACCCACTGCACTGTCCTCCTTGCTCCTCCTTGAATACCACAGGTCTGCCTGCCTAGGGCCATTGCCTGGTTCCTCTGCCAGGAGGTCTCTGCCCTAGAGTTTCTCCCCTAAGTCTCTGCTGAATCATTCCCTTCCCAAGAGGCCCTCCCTGAGCACCCTGGAGAAATTCAACCAGCCCCAACCCTGAAGTCCTGCATTCCAGGTACCCTGAAGTCCTCCATTCCAGGTACCCTTTTTCTTTCCTGTAATACTTGCCACATTTGTAACATACTTACTACTTGTTTTATCATAGTTCTGGAAACTCCACTCCCCATCCAGTTAGAATATCAGCTCCACAGAAGCAGGGGGGAGGGGGTCTCTCTGTTCGATTCATTGATGTGTCTCGTAGCACACAGAACAGTGTCTGGCACATACAAGGCACCACATCCAAGTTAGCTGAGCAAGACAGTGATGCGTGGGCTGGCATGGCTAAGAAAAGCATCATGAAGGATGAGGAAGGAGATTTTGAGAGGCCTCACACTAGGTAATTAAGGGGATTTTGTTTAGCTATGATTCTTCACATGGTCTTTCTTGGATTCTAGATGTATTTCTTCAAATGTACATCAATTATCAAGTCCTTGGGAGTAGTGTTGTATTCATCTTTTTGCCCAAAAGTTCCTTTGCTCTTTAATATAGGGGGTGTCTACAGAATATTTATTGAAATGAACCAAAATAAGATTTATGGAAATGAAAAACAAAACTGAACAAATTTATCCTGGTATGTACTTTGTACTTTATACTTTGTAATATATGTATATTTATGTATTTTATATTTCTATATATTTATAGAAATATGTATGTATTTATATGGGTACATTTTATATATAAATATGTCTGCATATTTATATATTTATCTTTTAAGCATGACTAAAAATGATATTGCCGAGATGTATTTACACAAACCAATTATACTGGATCAGTAAAAAATTTTTAAAAAACAAAAACTGAGAAAGAAAAGAGCAAGAAAAATTTGAGCAGTATAGACAAATTTCTGGCTATCGTCTTCCATAAATGCAGTATCAGGTGAGAGTCAAGTTTGAGACAGGTGAATTTGTCCTTCTGCCAGGCAATCTCAGTTCCTGTGAGCCTTCATGGCATGAGTATCTTGCAGTGGTGAATGGTACTATGGCATTTCATGATCTTCATTTTCATACAATATGACATCCTTATACAAGTCTTACTTAGTACTCAAAGAAATAGCCATTCATTTCTGTTCTGAAGAATAATTTCTCTGGGTTTGCCTTCTTGAGATATGGTATGTCATTCACCAACATGGAGCTTTTCTAAAGGATTTTCAAAAATAAACTTGTTTGACCTCGCATGATTTTTGCTTTATATGCTGACTTTATTTTATTCTTATTTTATTTTTTACAGCTCCTTCTGGGTCATATGGCAGCTCCCAAGCCAGGGGTCAAATCAGAGCTGTAGCTGCCAGCCTACAGCACAGCCAGGGAAACACTGGAGCCAAACCACATCTACAACCACATCTACAGCTTGCAGCTATGCCAGATTTTTAAACCACAGAGAAAGACCAGGGGTTGAACCCAGGGAGAATCCTCGCAGAGACTATGTCAGGTCCTGAACCCCTTGATCCCAGATAGGAACACCCTATATGCTAATTTTAGAAACTAACCTCCGTGTGACTCTACAGTAGTCTCTTAGCACATGGCATTACAAGTAGAGTCACAAAGAGAACAATTACTTGCTGATGATTAAAACATGAGAGATATTTAATGCAATGGACTCATTGCTATTGCAGCAGAGGAAGTAAATGGACCTTGTAAAAAGGTTCTCTAAATGAATAATGATTTCTTACAATGAAAATGGTGACCCACTGCTCTCATATCTACTGAAAACAGAAAAGCAGGAAATGGGCTTAAAGTATTACAAAAAAAGATGTATTTCAGATACATTTGCTGGATACTAAGATGTTTTCTTGAATGAGGTTTTAAGTGGAAAATTCTTATGTGGAAACTTTTCTTTTTAACCTTATTCTATCTGAGATAGTTTATTACCAGTGTTTCTCAAAGTGTGTTATAAATGCTAAGAGGGTTTACTCAAAATAGGGATTCTGTCATCAAATATATTTCACTTGATTTGAGAAATGTTGATTTAGACATATGAAAGGAAGGGCATAATTTATACAGATTTGTAGTGACCCCTTCAGTGCATTATTCAAAAGTTTTTTAACTTACTTTGTCCCTTCAACAATAACAACAACCAAACAAATCTTCACAGGGTTTCGCTTTAACACCACCACCTAAATAAGGATTCCTTTAGAACTTTTTATTTAAAGGTATAGCGTTTCTAACCAGTCAGCAGTAAGTAGAGGATGTCTTGAGGAGAAAGTCAGATATTCATATGGTTAATTGTTGATTCAAAAAGAGACACAAAATAAGTAGATAAGGACAAAAGCACAGAATGGGACATTATGTTATCTGTGTGACAATTCACTTCAAAAATGCATCAGTGTCAACATTGTGTTGCCTCATGTAAGGTTAGTTAACTTAACATACACTGGGGTGGTTAGCATTTAAAATACTATATTCAGGAGTTCCCATCGTGGCGCAGTGGTTAACAAATCCGACTAGGAACCATGAGGTTGCAGGTTCGGTCCCTGCCCTTGCTCAGTGGGTTAACGATCTGGCGTTGCCGTGAGCTGTGGTGTAGGTTGCAGACACGGCTCAGATCCTGCATTGCTGTGGCTCTGGTGTAGGCTGGTGGCTATGGCTCCGATTAGACCCCTAGCCTGGGAACCTCCATATGCCGCGGGAGCGGCCCAAGAAATAGCAAAAAGACCAAAAAAAAAAAGTTTAAAAAAATAAATAAATAAATAAAATAAAATATTGCATTCAATTTGTATCAGCCAAGACATGGAAGCAACCTAAATATCCATTGACAGATGAATGGATAAGGAATACACAATGGAATATTACTCAGCCATAAAAAAGAATGAAAGAATGCCATTTGCAGTAACATGGATGGATCTGGAGATTATAATACTAAATGGAGAAAGACAAATATCATACAATATCACTTATATGTGGTATCTAAAATATGACACAAATGAACTTATTTACTGAAATAGAAACAGACTCACAGACATAGAAAACAAACTTATGGTTACCAAAGAGGAAAGGGGGTGGAAGAGGGATAAATTAGGAATATGGAATTAGCAGATATGAACTATTATATATAAAATAGGAGTTCCTGTTTTGGCGCCACAGAATTGAATCTGACTAGTATCCTTGAGGATGCGGGTTCAATCCCTGGCCTCGCTCAGTAGGTCGGGGATCCAGCATTGCTGTGAGCTGTGGTATGGGTTGCAGATGCAATTTGGATCTTGTGTTGCTGTGGCTGTGGTGTAGACTGGCAGCTGTAGCTCCAATTCGACCCCTAGCCTGGGAACTTCCATACACCATCAAAAAAAAAAAAAAAATATATATATATATATATATAAATAATAACATCCTATTCTATACCACAGGGAACTGTATTCAATATCCTATAATAAACCATAATAGAGAAGAATATGAAAAAGTGCATATATATATACACAAACACACACACACACACACACATACATCTGAATCACTTTGCTATACACTAGAAACTAACACGACATTGTAAATCAATTATACATCAATTTAAAAAAAAAAGTAAAGTACTATACTCAGGAATCCCTGCTCTTGAGGGACCTCTATGTACAATTCCAATATTCTTATCAGAATCCACACCAAAGCTTTGTTCTTTAGTGTGAAGGTTGTTAGAAAATAACTTTATACTGGTGAATAAGTGGGGCCAAGATAGATGGTTGGTTAGGAAATGTGTACAGACACCATCTCCCTTGAATGAAGGAATTCCACCAGTCTTACTGAGCTAGAACTCAGGCTGTGTTGGGCGCTGCGTCCCCACATTTCACGAAGGCTCCAAGCCTGAACTGACTGGAAGTTGGACTACTCTGTCTTGGGTATTTTTACGTTGTCCTCAGAGAGTATTCCATGCAACATTGTGTAGGAGAACTGCAAGACCAAGTGAGGAGTTCCCTGGGCCCACAAGAGCTTTTACTTGCTTGCTAATAAATGTTTATACTTCTGGCTGTATTTCCTCCAGGACCTGCCTGTCAGTGTCACATACCCTCTGGCTCTAAACACCAGAGACCACTAGTGTTTACAAAGGACGCAGCAATTCCTACACAGCCAAATTGACCTAGGTCAATTTCCAACACCAGGCTCTGGCATTTGGTATTAAAAAGTGACACAATGAAAGGAATATTTTTAATGACAGTCTTCTTGGAATCACCACAAGATTCCAGTCGCTTAACTCCATCATAATCCCTTTTGACATCAGCAACTTGGCCAGTGGATTCTAATCATCTATATACATACAGATAGATACAGACACATATATCTACATACAAATATATCCATCTATACACTGTGTGTGTGTATATATATATACACATATATACATGCATATATACAGATATAGACAGACCTATGCCTTTATTTAATAAGGCCTTTTGTGGGTAATAATTTAATGTCAAATACTACTGCAAAATCAATTTTACTATTTGTCTTTAGCCAAACATATCTGTTTTTGCCATCTTAAGGAATTTTCTAGAAAAAACAACTCCCAATTAGTAATCATTGGCTTGAATTCTTTTCTGTATCTTTACTCATTTTTAAGCTTCATGTGGCTCATATAGCATCTTTTTTCCTGGGTATACTTTAAAGTTGTGGGTTGAGGCCATTTGATGGAAAGCAGGCTCTTTAGGGTTACATGTTCCCTGTCTTGATGTATGTGTATGCGAATATCTGCTGATCTCATAGAAATCTGGTGCCATTTTTAAGTACAGGGCTTCTTTTTCTATCTATTGCTGCCTTTTATTAGTCAATTACAATATCCCTTTTAAATGAGGGAGGTTGGCTGTTGGAATGTACTTTTAATTATGGGGGAAGTGAACTATTCTTCTATTTTAATTATGTGGGAAGTGAGTTATCTGTGAAAGTAGCTTTTTAAACACCCCTTAAAAAGCAAAATAATAGGTCACACATTATAGTCATGTGTCTCTAATAGAAACTGAGTCCTGTGCAAGGAGATGCAACACATTTGGAAGACAGAAGATATTTCGCTTTGCATATATGCAGCATGATAGCAGGAATCGAATCTATTAATAGGAGCTCCCAAATGCTGTTATGCAAGTAAATCCTTCCCTTCATTTTAGTTGCTAAAGTAGAAACTTACTGAATTTATTGTTACTTTCATATGTCATGAAATAAGCCAGAAATTTCTCACCACATTTGTTTGACAAAGTATAATGAACATGTGACTACCTTTAGGAAATGCAGCTGCAGAATATTTCAATCTTCACCAACTGAGTGAAATTCTATAGATTATATTTGGTTCCTTTTCCTTATTGAGTTCAGATTACAGAACAAAGGCACCATCTTCTAGGCAACAACATTGATAAATGATAAAAGAATGAGTTATTATGTCTTGTAATTTTATAAATACACTGATTTTATTCTGCCTTCACCTATCATTGGTGCTTCTTGGGGAAGAAAGTTCAGCCTTGGAAAAGCAAGTTTTGAATTGGCTGGGGGAAGAATGAAGTATATAAATCTAATTTTGTCTCCCAGCTATTTCAGTTTTTCATTTAAATTTTATTAAGTGAAGTAAGTCAGAAAGAGAAAGACAAATACCATACGATATCACTTACATCTGGAATCTAATATACAGCACAAATGAACCTTTCCACAGAAAAGAAACTCATGGACTTGGAGAACAGTCTTGCGGTTGCCAAGGGCGAGGGAGAGGGAGTGGGATGGACTGGGAGTCTGGGGTTAATAGATGCAAACTCTTGCATTGGAGTGGATAAGCACTGAGGTCCTGCTGCATAGCATAGGGAACTATATCTAGTCACTTATGATGGAACATGATGGAGGATAATGTGCCCGAAAGAATGTATATATATGTGTGTGACTGGGTCACTTTGTTGTATAGTTGAAATTGACAGAACACTGTAAACTAACTATAACGGAAAAAAACTTTTTTTAAAAATAAAAAAATAAAAATAAATAAATTTTATCAGTGAACCTTAGAGCTTATGAAAATTATTAAATGGATCCCCAGTAGAATGTGGACCGGCAGCCATGCTGTTTGAAGTCCTGAAACAACCATTTTCTGCCCCCATTAATCTTTGTCCTGTTGCTTTGGAGGAAAGAAAAAGCTAAATGGTCATCTGGTCAACCACATCTGTATTGGCGATTCAGGTAAGTTCTGTGTTCAAGTCATGGGAGAGCTACCCTAACCCCTCCATAGCATGGTGTTGTGGCAGTTTAATCGTATATCAGAGACACAGCCAACTACAAACTCATTAAGAGTTAAGACAGAAGTGATTCCACTTTCCGAATCAGCTTTTAACTTTTTGTACTTTCAGACTGCCCCCAGAGTCTCTTGCCCCACATTGTAGCCTGGATCTGACTATGTGTGTGTCTGTGTCCACCTGTATCTGTGTGTGTACCTTTGTTTCCTCAGCTATGCCCCAAGCTCTAGAAGCTGAGCTTGGAGTAAAAGAGGAAGAAGGGAGAGCCAGGAGCTCCCAGAGCTGAAATGCACCTGCGGTAATTTATAGAACTGAGAAAAAACAGGGCTCTTCCATCAGCGGCTTGGCAGATATGCAGCCTTGTGGACACTGAGTGACTCTGGGCTTACACTCAATCACCATGGAGACTTCTATTCAGATGTTGAGAGAAGGTATTTGCAGCTCTTTGCAGCTTAGGGAGTGTCTTTTCTGTATCTTCCCAAGGCAGAAAATAAGATTCTAGCCAATAATGTCCACCATAAGGAATATATTAATATTCCACCTCTGTTTTCACAAGTATGTTATGAAACAGGCTAGGTCAGATATCAACACCTTTATTTTTAACTGATTATCCAGTTAAAGCACAAAAAAAGTAATTTTCTTGAAGTCACACACTTGCTCATGAGAAGAATAACATAAGCTATTAGCAGCCATATTATTGGGTACTTTAATTCTAATCTCTATTCCCTTTCCTCCTGCAATTAGGGATAAGTCGGTTTCCACTGGACTCTTTTCCTAAAAATTAAATTAGTCCCTTAGAAAGTTAAATCATTTCCTTTGGAAGATGTCCCCAAATCCCTCTTTCTAGACCCAAGACTTTCTGAGTTTTATCTGAACCTATTAGGCTGAAATAAGCTATATACTGTTTAGCAAATTTTGTCATATCTATGATTCCCCCATATCCAAAATTGGGCTGTCCTCCAGCATTTCTTGTCCTAGGAAATTTAGCCATGTGCCAAAAAATTTTTTTCCTAACTTCTCAATTTTCTGCTTGGTAAGTCACTTATATGTGAAAGAAATATCTTCTTATATTTTAAAGTTTTATTGGAATATAGTTGATTTACAATGTGGTGTTGGTTTCAGGTGTACAGCAAAGTGATCCAGTTGCATATTTACATATATGTATTTTACATCTAAGCTGGTCGGAGAGGAGGGAGGACAAATAGCAGTATGAACAATTAAAGTTTAGCCTTAAAGAAACTTTTGTGAATACTATTGTTTTCAAATTTATCTTCATGGAAATTACATAGTTTGCCCTGATCTTAAATGGGATGTTTTTAAAAATAAAGAGAAACACAAGCTTGCTCCCTGCCTCTTCGGATCAGCACTCCCCATTAGGAATAGGGAGTAGTGGCCCCCCGGCAGGTGTCAAAGCTCCTGCTACAGAACTCCACCTTCTCACCAGCCTCCCCTTCCCCAAGCCAACCCTACCCTACCCCCCATGGCCTCATACTACAAGGTAACATAATTCAATTAGGCCCTCATTTCAGAGCTAGAGGAGCCTCTGGATCACAGCAACATCTTATTTGATCCACCTTCTGGAATGACGGCAAAAAAAGATAAAAATAAACCAATGGGATCTAATTAAACTCAAAAGCTTTTGCACAGCAAAGGAAACCATTATACAAAAAAATTAAAAAACAACCCACAGAATCAGAGGAAATTTTTGCAAATCATGCAACTACAAAAGCTTAATCTCCAAAATGTACAAACAATTCATAAGCTCAACAACAAAAAACCAAACAACCCAATCAAAAAATGGGCAGAAGACCTAAAGAAGTCTTTGGAGACTTACATAAGAAGACTTAATAGCAGTCACATGAAAAAATGCTCAACATCACTAATTATTAGAGAAATGCAAATCAAAACTGCAATGAGGTACAACCTCATACCAGTCAGAATGGCCATCATTAATAAGTTCACAAATAACAAATGTTGGAGAAGGTATTGAGAAAAGGATACCCTCCCTCACTGTTGGTGGGAATATAAATTGGTACAACCACTATGAAAAATGGTAGGGAGGTACCTCAGAAAACTAAATATAGAACTAACATATAACCCAGCAATCTCACTCCTGGGCATATATCCAGACAAAACTTTCATTGAAAAAGACACATTCACCCTTATATTCATTGCAGCGCTATTCACAATAACCAAGACATGGAAATAACCCAAATGTCCACTGACAGATGAATGAATTAAGAAGATGTAGTACATATACACACTGGAATACTACTTAGCCACAAAAAGGACAAAATAATGCCATTTGCAGCAAAATAGATGGAACTAGATATTCTCATCTAAGTGAAGTATGTCAGAAAGAGAAAGACAAACACCATATGATATCACTTATATGTGGAGTCTAAAATATGGCACAAATGACCTATCTACAGAACAGAAACAGATCATGGACATGGAGGGCAGACTTGTTTGCTGGGGGAGAGAGGAGAGGGAGGGGAATGGATGGCAGTTTGGGGTTGGTAGATGCAGACTGTTACATTTAGAATGGATGAGTAATGGGGTCCTGCTGTACAGCACAGGGAACTGTGTCTGGTCTCTTGGATTAGAACATGATGGAAAAAGAAAAAAAAAAAAAAAGAAAAAAAAAAAGAATGTGTATGTGTATGGGTGGCTAGGTCACTTTGCTGTATGCACAGCAGAAATTGAAGGAACATTGTGAATCAACTATACTTTAATTTAAATTTTTTAAAAAAAATGAAAAAGAAAGAGATGTTATGCCTCTTTCAGATCTGCAGTGAGGACTGCTCTCTAATAATCACAATGAAGGGGAGAAAGGTGGCTCATTAGATAAAAATGCAGGGGCAAGGATAATTACCAGGTCAGAATTCTGTTAATACCTGCCCTTGTCTTAATTCTTAGGATTAATTAATACGGTGTATTACATTCTCTTTACAAATCTCTTGGGAAAGACATGTTAATACTTTTGTAGAAGTATTTCAGCTTTTGAAAAGGGTCAAAGGAAGTCAACTATCTGAAAAGTAAAATTCACCTATAAAAAGAGAACATAAATAATAGGCTCAGAGTTCAGAGTCAACAAGACACTTATTCTCTGGGATTTATTTATTTTATTTATTTATTTTTAATTTTTTATGGCCACGCCCATAGCACATGGAAGCTCAGGGATTGAATCCAAGCTGCAGCTGTGACCTACCCTGAAATTGTGGAAACTCGGATCTTTTAATTCACTGCACCCAGCTGGAGATCAAACACCTTTGCAGCCAGCAAGTCACTGCAGTTGGATTCTTAACCCAGTGCACCACTGCTTTTAAATAACATTCCTTATTCTCGTCTACTTCTTTTTCAATTTTGGTGGGTCATAGAAATATAGCATCTTACTGTAGCTATTTGAGAATGAAGACTTGTTAATACCAGTTTTTTTCTTTTTCTATTCCTTTCTTTTTGTTTTAAATCGAAAAGGTATAATTCTTTTAGGTAAAAAATGACATAATTACTTACAAAGGAACAAAAATTCCCTGTGCTGCAGTCTCTGAAATATACACAAAAAACAAGACCATCCAAGAGTTCCTACTATAGTACCACAGGTTAAGAATTCAGCTTAGGTCACTACAGAGATGTGGGTTTGATCCCTAGCTTGGGAACTTCCATATGCCACAAGTGTGGCTATTTGGGGGGAAAAAAAAAAAAAGTCTAATATATCAAAGTATATTTTAAATAGACCTTCCTTCAAATGCAGTATAGTATATACATACATGGAAGTATAAATACTTTGCCTATTACAATATACTATTAGTAATAAAAATTTTTCTGCTACTTATAAATAAAAGAAAAACCTTCACAAATTAATATATACAGTATCAAAGAAAGTGTTTTTTCAATTTAATGAACTACTATAATAATTTTTTTATTCCAAAAAAAAAAATGTCATGGAACAAATACTTGCTTACTGACTAAATTGGAGAGGCACTAAGAAACTCCCCAGCTTACATGATCTCCCTCACTGACACCAGATTTCACCATTAGGGTTTAATTTCCTTCATGCTGAGCTTTGCTTCTTCTGGTAGGCTTTGGTTTTTGCTGTTGCCCATTGTTTAAATTCATTCTATTCCTGAGAAGACAATATGTCTCCTTAATGCCTTGGTGAGCTTGATCCTACTCAGCTACTTTGCTCCCTGGAATGAGTTGCAAGTGGGGTGGGGTGGGCAGGGATTCTGAAAGGAGCCCAATTAAGAAGCAAGGTTATTGCAGGGCACACCCAGAACAAGAAGTATTAGTCACTGGTGGGGTTATGAAAATAGCCGATGTTTCTGAGAGGCATATATGTGTCAGGGGTGCATGTGAATATTTCCACAAAGCCAGAGGTTTTAGCCTGAGGGTTTTCTGCAATGAATTCAGCACACTGGTCAAAGAGTTTGCACTGGTCTGATTATTCATTTCCTCAATGAGAGCCTGAAAATGAAAGAGATGGTTAAATGCTAACTGAAGTGGAATTAAGCCCAGATTAATTTGCCCTCCACTGCTGTGTGTTTCAGAGACTGGAGCACAGGGAAGTTTGGATGGGCTTGTTGTTCTTGGTTTGCCCATTCATCCCAGCCAGCAACCTCTTCCCGTGGGTTCCCTGGTGGCCGAGAGTGTCCTTTCAATGCCCAGGTAATTGCTGCTCCGGGTTTCCTCTGTTCCTAACCTGTCCTCTGTCACTAATACAGATGCTCCAGAGAGACAATCCACTGCCTGTATGACAATTAATTCCTTGTGGGGCTAAGGTGTTTATTACCTCAGCTTTAAAAACCAGCCCCAGAGGAGGTTGAATTCTATCAAGTTTGCACATGTTCACTCCAATTTACACAGCTACCTCCATGTGAAATATTGAGTAAATTCAGGATTTTAGCAGCAGTCATTTATGACTACCTTGCCCAAGTGTCTGTGTTTATTAAACATAATTATAGTAACTTTCTAAAAATATTTGTTGACATATGAAATTAACTATGTTAAGTAGAATGATTGTAATTAATTTCTTCCTATCTTCTTTCTTTCCCTCTTTCTTTTTTATTTAATTTAAAAATGGGACATATATTGAGAGTAGGTTTCAAGGGTACTCATCAGACACAAAAAAATGGTAACTATGTGAGAGTATGTGTTAATTAGCTTGACTGTAAAAACTACTTCACTCTATCTGTATATCAAAACATCACCTTAAACATATACAATTTTTATTTTAAAATATATAAAAATTAAATGAAAAAATTAATAATTAAAATAAAGAAAAATGACAATGGGAACAATCTCAAGAAATCCGTCCTTGAGGAAAAAAATGGTTTAAAAATTATAAAGGACATTCAGGAGTTCCCGTTGTGGCTCAGCTATTTAAGAATCTGACTAGCATCCATGAGAATGTGGATTCGATCCCTGGCCTTGCTTGGTGGGTTAGGGATCCAGCATTGCTATGGCTGTGGTGTAGGCTGGCAACTGCAGCTCTGATTCAACCCCTAGCCGGGAACTTCCATATGCTACAGGTGCAGCCCTAATAAAGAAAAAAAAAAATTATAAAGGGCATTCAGACGTGAAACTGCATAATGCCACTTAGCTCTGAATATTTAAACTGTTCCAAAGCTTATATTCTCTTGTTTTACTCAAATGTCAGCATCCCGAGGCCATGTTTCCTTTCGGATACTTGGAAATGACCCTGAATCAAGGAATAGAGTCTTCATTCTGCCAGTTGTCAGTCACGTATCCTAGAGCAAGACAAGAAGCTACTTTGGGCCATGTTGTCTCATCTGACTAAATGATCTCTCTATTTGACTCAACAGTCTCTAAAACTACACCGTTTTCAAAAATGATATATAAAAATAACCATTTTCTAAAAGTCAGTTATCCGAAGCCAAAAAATTATCAAGAAATTATTATCTTTTATGTTTTCAAGGTAGCAAGAAAAGTGATCAAAATCTTACATTTTAATTAAAAAATGGATTTCAAAATTGCCAATCCCCTAAGAACCAAGTACTTTGTAGCATTCTTGAAATGTTTCAAAACCTTGTTTTCAATTGACTAAAGGAGCAGTCAGCCCATTATGTGCTTTAAAAGGCTCTAGCACAATTTGAAGAGCAACTTATTATTGCCCAATAAACAATATTTGATAATATTCTTTTTTTTCTTTTTATGGCACCACCTGCTGCATATGGAAGTTTCCAGGCTAGGGGTTGAATTGGAGATGCAGCTGCTGGCCTACACAGCCTGTGGTCTGCCTCACAGTTTGCAGCAATGCCAGATACTTAACCCACTGAGCAATCCAGGGATTGAATCCTCATCCTCACGGAGACTATGTCATGTTCTTAAAAGCTGAGCTACAACAGGAAATCTGCATCCTCTATTTTATAAGAATAAAAAAAGTCAGTAATTCTGAGTATTCTATATGTGCTATCTTGCCTCTATCCTAACCTCAAAGATGCCCCTGTACCACCCTCTTCTCAGTTGCACTCCATAATCTGGATAAAGGGAATAGGAATGGTTATTTTGTTATTGGTCACCTACTTAGCATTGTGTAATTTTAGGATCAGAATTTCATAAGTAAAATATATGGGAATAATCTTTTATTCCGATGACACATGTCACTTTTATGAGTGTTCTTTTTGAACAGGAAAACATATTGATGGTTTAAATTGACCTATTACAAATTTTTGTTTTCTTTTTAGGGCTGAACCCGCGTCATATTGAAGTTCCCAGAGCGAGGAGCTGAATTGGAGCTCTAGCTGCCAACCTACGCCACAGCCACAGCAATGCAGGATCCAAGCTATATCTGTGACCTACACCACAGCTCATGGCAAAGCTGGATCCTTAACCCACTGAGAAAGACCAGGGATCGAACCCACATCCTCATGGATACTAGTCAGGTTCTTAACCCACTGAGCCACAATGGGAGTTCCTGTCCTCTTGTTTTTATCCAGCAGGATACATATAATTTCATGGCTCCTTTTTTCACACTTTAATCATATCTCAAAATGAATAGAATTTCTTACAATTGAAGAAATTAGTATAGTTAATGAGAGATGTCAAAAAAGTGATAGATTCTAATCATTCATTCACATGCCACAATAAAATAATTTATATGCTGTAGTACTAAAGAGCAAATCCTAAGCTAATAGAAAACTTGCATTTGTTGGAATAGGGGCAAAGTAAACAGAATTAGCAAAGGCAGAAATATTACATGGCATGGAAATTATTTGAATAACTGAGAATATAGACAGAGAAATTGCTAAAGAAAAGAAAGGAAAAATTAAAAATTACTATAAACTTAAAAAGAAATGTGCTTTACAAACATCTAGATACTTGAGACATGAGGAATTTAAAGAGAGACCTTCTGTTATTTTCTATTTGAGTAAAACTTTAAAATCATATCTATTAATATAAATGAAAAATTTTCATCAAATAAAAATCACAATAAAAATGAATTCCATATTTATTCATTTTTCATTTTTATTTTTATTAAAGTATAGTTGATTTACACTGTAGTATAAATTTCTGATGTATATCATAGTGACCCAGTCATATATATATTCTTCTTTTTTTTTTTTTTTTTTTTTCCTGCTTCTTAGGGCTG
Organism: Sus scrofa; assembly: GCF_054392235.1. Lineage (NCBI taxonomy): Eukaryota > Metazoa > Chordata > Mammalia > Artiodactyla > Suidae > Sus > Sus scrofa. The sequence goes on along the minus strand of NC_139387.1, from coordinate 50,166,901 downwards.
CCCCACAGCATTTGGAAATTCCTAGGCTAGGGGTCAAATTGGAGCTGTAGCTGCTGGCCTACACCACAGCCACAGCAATGCAGGATCCAAGCAGCATCTGCAACCTACACCACAACTCATGGCAATGCTGGATCCTTAACCCACTGAGCAAGGCCAGGGATCAAACCTGTGTCTTCATGGATGCTAGTCAAATTCATTAACACTGAGCCACAATGGGAACTCCCCCTTTTTTTATATATATCCTTTTTCTCATACTATCTTCCAGGATGTTCTATCCCAAAAGATTGGGTATAGTTCTCTGTGCTGTACAGTAGGACCTCATTGCTTATCCATTTTAAATGTTCTAGTTTGCATCAATGAACCTCGAACTCCCCGTCCATTCCATTTCCCCCCTGCTTCCCCTTGGTAGCCACAAGTATATTCTCCATGTCTCTAAATCTATTTCTGTTTTGCAATATGTTTATTTGTGCCATATTTTAGATTCCACATATAAGAGATATCATAAGGTATTTGTCTTTCTCTTTCTGACTTACTTCATATAGTATGAGAATCTCTGCATCTATATCTGGACAAACTATAATTCAAAGATTCATGCACCCCATGTTCATTGCAGCACTATTCACAACAGCCAAGACAGGAAACAACAAATGAATGGATTAAGATGTGGTACATATATGCAATGGAATATTACTCAGCCATAAAAAAGAACAAAATTATGCCATTTGCACAACATATTTATTTCTTGAGGGACATTACATACAATATGGGGGATCCATTCTGGTATACTATCTGTGCATGTGATTATCTGTGCTTCTAAGTCACTAAAGAAGAGAGATGGTTAATTGAGACTGAATCTAGAAGTTCATGATGTTCTCATCAACAGAGAAGACATTAATATTATCAGAAACTTAATTTAGAAACTTAATTTAGCAGGTTATTATCAGAACCCTGAAATAGCTGATAACTTGGAAAACCATAGAAGTCTGCCATTTGACCACTTTCTGATCTGTGAAATGAGAGTTGTCCCTCCTCAATGATTTCCGAACAGAGTTGAAGAAACATTGTGGATTGTTGGTCCATGACATTTTAGTGATCTGTGGCACATGGAAATTAAAGAAAGACAGTGTAATAAGTTTTTTATAAAACTAAGTTTAAGCATTTTTAAAATTCTGAAATTATGTAGGTTCTACTTCATTGCTGTTAGAACGTCCTTTCTTTGTGACATAGCAGGTTAAGGATACAATGTTGTCACTGTAGCATCTCAGGTCACTGCTGTGGTGCAAGTTCAAATCCTGTGCCTGGGAACTTCCACATGCTGCAGGCATGCCCCCCTTAAAAAAAAGAATGTCCTTTCTTTTGCGAAATTATAATAAAGACAAATGATAGTTTTATTTATTAATATTTTAATTTTCAAAATTAAAGTTTATTAATAATTACTAGTTATTAATATCCTTAGTTCACAATGCTCTGACAGTGTCTCCCCAAACCCAGTGATTTGTCAAAATCTAAAAATCGGGTGCCACTAAACAGGAAGTGGTGCCCTTTTTTTTTTCCATGTTTGAAACATTTTAATGTGTCTTTAAATGAGAATTTTAATTAACTAAAATATACACAAGCATAATTTAGCAATCTAATATGAAAGTAAAAAGATCTATCAGAAAAGTAAGGACAGGAGTTCTCACTGTGGCACAGAGGGCTGGGAATCTGACTGCAGTGGCTGGGGTCGCTGTGGAGGCACACATTTGATTCCTGGCCGTGCACAGTGGGTTAAGGATCCAGTGTTGCCACAGCTGTGGTGCAGGCTGCAGGTGAAGCTCAGATTTGAGCCCTGGCCTGGGAACTTCCATATGCTATGGGTGGGTGCAGCCAAAAAAGAAAAATAAGGACATTTTGAGAAACACAAAGGAAATGTGTTTCTTTTATTCATAATATTTTACACCATGAAACAGACACTTTGGGTTACTTCAAAATTTAAATTCTACCTATTTTTCAATTAATTTTTTTCATGACAGATGCTGACCTATTTTGTCCTGACAATATAAATAGGCTGCCTGACAATATGATATGATAATTTTTTGCTTTAATTTAAAAGATGGTGGTTCAGTATTGAAGACCAAGCTCATTTTGCATTCAATTTAAAAGACTGTGGCTCAGTGTAAAATACAGTGGTTCAGTGTTGAAGACCCTGCACTTCAAGAGGCAACAGTATAGGCAGCTTACCAATGGAGTTTGCAGTCCATGAGAACAGGAGAAATCAGCTGAGATTTTAATTGAGTGTATACATTCAGCAGCTGTATACACTCCCCAGTTCTTTGCCTGCTGGCTGGGAAGAAACAAACATCTGAGAAAAATCAATTGAAGATATTTCATGTGGAGTAGGAGAGCTGACAGAAATTCTTTCCTTCCTCCAGGCTCTCCACACTTTCAGATCTCAGGGACTGAAAGTGAGGCAAGAGAGCCAAGTACAACCTCTCACAAACATTTCCAGAAGGATGAGGATCTCCCTGGGTGCAGAAAACCTAGGTTAGGCCTGAAAATCAAGCAAAGTCCCCAACTATGTAGACAGCCAACATCCGGGCTCTAAAGCAGAGAGACATTTCCTACAGTTTGGAAAGCTGGCTGTTTGGATGTAAAACACAAAGATAATACTGAAATTTCATGAGAACTTACATCCAAAGTCTGATGTTTTGAGAATACATCAGTGATGAACTGAATTAAAGTAAAACCGCAAGAAAACCTAGACTCAGATTAACCAGATTGACTCAGCTCTTCAACTAGGCATCTGATACAAAAAAAGACTATGACTTTTATGGAGGTAAATATTATTTACCTCAGTCTCTACTATTTTATTACACAAAATTTCTAACATTGTATTGAAAATTATAGAATTATAGGACACACAAAGAAGCAAGAAATTTGGCCTGTGGTTAAAAGAGAAAACAATCAATAGAAGCAAAAAAAAAAAAAAAAAAAAGAAGCCATAGTATTTTATTGTCAGACCAGGGCTTTTAAATGACTGTAATAAAAAGGATATAGTAGAAAGAGAATAAAATGAATGTGGAATTAATAATTTCAGCAAACATGAAGCTATAAAAAAAAATTTTTTTTTTGCTGCCCCACAGCATGTGGAATTCCCAGGCCAGGGATTAGATCCAAGCCATGTTTGCAACCTATGCTATAGCTGCAGTGGTGCCAGATCCTTTAATCCACTCTGCTGGGCCAGAGATCAAACCTGAGTCTTGGCACTGCAGAGACACCACCAATCACATTGTGCTACAACATAAACTCCTAAAAAAGAAATTTAAATGGTAGAAATAAGAACTTCAATATCAGAAGAATTCATCACATAGGCCTTATAGACTACCAGACACAGCAGAGGAAAGAATGAATAAGCATCAAGACAAGTCAATAGTAAATTTATAAACTGAAACACAAAAGAAGGAAACAAACAGAGCACCTGAGATATTTGGAACAATATCAAACAATCTAACATATGTGTAATTAGAATTCCAGAATGACATGAGAGACCAGAGAAATATTTGTAAAGATAGTGACTAAGGATTTTCCAAAATGTATTAAGGACATTATCCCAAATATTCAAGAAGTTCAGTGAACCACAAGTGATGCTAGAATAGCTAGACCGCCCTAGGGAACAAAATAAATTTTGATACTTATCTCACCACTTCCGCAAAAATTAATTCATGATTTATCATAGAAATTAATGTAAAATACAAAGCTATAAAGCTCTTAGGAGAAAACATCAGGACATACCTTCTCCACTGTGAGATTTCTTAAGTAGGACACAAATGTGTTTAACATAAAGAAAAAATTTTAAATCAAATCTCATCAAAATTAAATTTTTCTCAACAAAGAATACCATGAAGAAAATAAGTAGGTGAGCCACAGATTGGGAAAACACAGTCATAATGTACATCCAGCAAATGATTATATTCATTATATATAATAAACTACAAATCAACAACAAAAATAAACAGCTTTAATAAACCAATAAAAGATTTAAATGGACAAGTCACAACAGAAGTTGTATGAATGTCCTATGAGTAAATGAAAAGTTCTCTATTAATTACCAGAGAAATGGTAATTAAAAACAAATTAATCATTTAATACCCTCTAGAATAGTAAAATTTAAAAGACATCACAAAATGTTAACAAGAATGTGGAGCAATGGAACATTCATACATTACTGTTAGAAATTTAAAATGGCACAATCACTTTGGAAAACTGCTTAGCAGTTTTTACAAGTTGAATGTGCATTTAACTTAAGACCTAACAATTCTAGATATTTTACTCAAAAAAATGAAAATATATGTCTACAAAATATTTGTACAAGAAAGTTTATATTCATAGCAGTCTTATTCATAATAGCACAAAATTGGAAAAAGCCCAGGCATTCATCAAAAGGAGAATGGATAAACAAATTATAGTAAAACAATACAATGAAATCCTAATGTAATTTTAAAAAAGCAAACTACCAATACATCAAAAAAGTGAAGGAATCTCAGAAACATTATACTGAGTTAAAAAGATGAATAATACATGCTGAATAACTATTTATTATGTCCAAGAAGAGCTAAAACTGGTCTTAAGTGAAAGTAATCAGAAAATTAAGTGTTCCTGGGGCAAAGGGCAGGGAAAGAGTTGCTTGAAAATTGGCATGTCAGAATTTTTAGATTTAGGTAAATGCTCTATATGTTGGTTTTAGTGGTACTTATATGAGTGTTTTTAAATGACAAATTCCATTAAATTGAATTCTTATGATCAATGCATTTTATTGTATGAAAATAGTATTTTCATTAAAAATACGTTTTTAGGAAGTTCCCATTGTAGCTCAGCAGTAACCGGCTGACTAGTATCCGTGAGGATATGGATTTGATCCCTGGCCTTGCTCAGTAGGCTAAGGATCTGGCATTGCTGTGAACCGTGGGTAGGTCACAGACGCGCCTCAGATCCCGTGTTACGGTGGCTGTGGCATAGGCTGGCAGCTATAGCTCCAATTTGACCCCTAGCCCGGGAACCTCCATATGCCACAGGTGCACCCCTAAAAAAGAAAAAAAAAATTAAATGTTTTAAACCCCCCCCCCAAAAAAAGTTAAATATGACCTGGGCAATGTTTCACTGGAGAATGAAGTGAAAATCTATAAAATCTGAAGTGAATGAGTAAAAGAAATAATATAAAAAGATAAAGCTTTATCAAATGCTATTTATGTTTTGTTAAACATGACAAGGGTGGGAAAACAGAGGGAAAAATCTCAATGTCTGGGAGCTGAAAAGAAAAATATCATTTAGCATAGAAAAGTGTTATTCTAATTATCTACTGCAGTATGACAAATCACTGTAAATCTTGACATCTTAGAAAAAAGCAATGCCTATGATGTCATATACTCTCTGGATTCAGAAATCTAACTTAGCTTGTGGTTCGGGATCAAGGTCTCCAGTGAGTTTGTCGTCAAGCTGTTTTGTGGGACTTTGCTCATTTAAAGGCTTGGTTGGGGCTGGAGAATCAGCTTCACTCACATGGAAGGCTCACTCACATGACAACTGGCTGTAGTCATCAGTTCTTTGCAATGGGGGCCACACCATAGGGACCTCAAGACATGTCAGCTAGCTTCCTTCAGAGTAAATGATTCTCAAGAGCAAGGCAGAAGCCACAATGTCTTACGTATAGCCTGGCCTCTTAAGTGCAGTGCGAAGTTTAAAGCAGAGATAGAATGGCTTTGTAGGTTTATTAACCTACACTTTGGGCTAAGAAATAGATTAAAATTAAAGTTTAGAACACCACAGGGTAAGGATGGGAAAAGAGCTCAGGAGCTAAAGATCAGCTTGGTGGTCTATGGCATGGCATGGTCCAGGGCATGAGCTAAGGATAAGCTTGAACATTTCCTTACTTGACTGGAATCATGACTTTCAGGTTACCAAACCATGTTAGACATGATAGATAATTGTGTGTGTCCATTAAATCCCATATTGTGAATAAACAATGTCATGGTAATTTCAAGAGCTAAAAAAAAATTTTAAGAGTATATTATGATTTCAGATAAGCATAAGTGACAATAACATATGTAATGTTTTATACTGTGTGCTGTGTAATCTTAGGGTATTACTTTGGTTTACTAGTGCAAATGAGGTTGTGAAAGAGTCTAAGTTAAAAGAAATCAGAACAGAGAGGCCCTAGCAACTCTCTCTCTCTTTCTTCTTGGTCTCTACAAAACTCTTCATTTCTTTTCTAATATCTTTTGCTTTTAATGTTTAACAAAGATGCTTTGGCAGTTTCAAATTCTAAAACCCTTCATAGAAGATTATGAAATGTGCTTCTCTGGATGGATAAGATAGCCAAGACATGGAAACAACCTAAATGTACAACAGATGAGTGGATAAAGAAGATGTGGTAATATACACAATGGAATATTACTCAGCCATAAAAAATAATAATAATAATGCCATTTGCAGCAACATGAAAGGAGCTAGACATTGTCATACTAGGTGAAGTAAGTCAGAAACAGAAAGACAAACATATGATATCACCTATTTTGGAATCCAAACTATGGCACAAGTGAACTTATCTACAAAACAGAAACAGACTCAAAGACATAGAGTTTCTTTCACATTGTAGCATATAGCAATATTTCATTCCCTTTTGTAGCTGAATAATATCTCATTGTATGGGATGTGCAACATTTATTTTATCCATTTGCCCGTTGATGGACATGTGGGTTCTTTCCACTTTTTGGCTATTGTAAATAATACTGCTATGAATATTCATATAAAAGTTTTTGTATGGACATGTATTTTTTAAAGAAATGTTACATCTTTTATTTTTTCTTTTGTCCACATCCACGGCATGCAGAAATTTCTGGGTCAGGGGTCGAACACACTTCACAACAACCCGAGGCACTGCAGTGACAATGCTGGATCCTTAGCCCACCGTGCCACCAGGAAACTCCCACACATTTTTTTTTTTGGTCTTTTTTTTTGCCATTTCTTGGGCCGCTCCAGCAGCATATGGAGATTCCCAGGCTAGGGGTCCAATCGGAGCTGTAGCCACCAGCCTACTCCAGAGCCACAGCAACGCAGGATCTGAGCCGCATCTGCAACCTACACTACAGCTCACGGCAACGCCGGATCCTTAACCTACTGAGCAAGGCCAGGGATCGAACCTGCAACCTCATGGTTCTTAGTCGGGTTCGTTAACCACTGCACCATGACGGGAACTCCATATTTTCTTTTCTCTTGATATTTTATCTTGAGCTATGGTACTTCTATGTTTAACCTTCTGAGGAACTCAGCTGGAACACTTCTGTTCCACTCACATTGTAATGCCCTAGCATCCTTTAAAAACTTCAAGTACACTGAATTGCTGGCAGTATACCGCCTACCTATAATACATAAGTACTTCACTAATTATCTGCATCAGAAAATACATGCCCAGTAGTCAAACCATAATAGTACTGTGATGGTTCATTATATGTGTCAGCTTGACTGGGCCAAGGGATTCCCAGATACCTAGATAAACATTATATTTGGGTATGTCTGTGAGGATGTTTGGGGATGAGATTAGCCTTAGAATTAGCAGACTGAGTAAAGCAGATCAGCATCCCCAGTGTGGGTGAGCACCATCCAATCCACTGAACGCCTGAACAAAACCAAAAGGTGAAGGTTGAATGCTCACTCTGCCTGACTACTTGAGCTGGGATACCAGTCTTCTTCTGTACTTAGACTGACTTACACCATCTGCTCTTCTGGTTCTCGCACCTTCTGACTTGGCCTGGAACTATACCATCAGCTTTCCTGTGTCTCCTGCTTACAAGTGGGAGATTGTGGAACTTCTTGGCCTCAATAATCATGTAAACCAATTCCTTATAAGAACTCTCTCTATATGGATAGAAATAGAGAAAGATAGATATAGTTATGCATATAAAGATAGAGAGAGAGATCTGCTGGTTTTGATCCTCTGGAGAACTCTAATACAAGCATTATATTATATGTTATTACCATCATTTATTGAGAATTATATACGCTCCAGATGTTGTCATTAGCCCAACCACCAAACAAATATTAATAATATTATCCTCCCCTTCTAGATGAGGAAATTAAGATCTAAAATAGTATAAAACAGTAGAGATATAATGTGAGCAACACTCATAATCACCCGTAACACCACATGGGGAATTTTAAAGTTTCTATTAGTCACTTTAAAAAAAATAAAAAGAAATAAGTGAAATTAATTTTAGAGTATGTTTTATTTAACCAAATATATCCAAAATATAATTATTTCAACATAGAGTCAATTTTTTAAAACTCTTAACAGATATTTTAGGAGTTCCCACCATGACATAGTGTGTTAAGAATCAGGCTGCAGTGGCTCAGGTCACTGTAGAGGTGTGGGTTCAATCCTTGGCCTAGAGCAGGGGGTTAAAAGGATCTGGGCTAGTTTGCAGCTGCATCGCAGATTCAGTCCCTGGCCTGGGAAACTTCCAGATGCCATGGGTATGGCTATAAATAAAAAAGAAATTTTATATTCTTTTTTCTCTACCATGTCTTAAAACACAATGTTTTTCTTATACTTACAGCATGTCAATTCAGAACCACAGTTCAAATGCTCAGTAGTCACATGTGGCTAGTGGCTAACATATTAGATAACACAGACCTAGAGACTTAACTAATTGGTCTTCCTCATACAAAAACCTGAACTCGCATACATAACTAGGCTTTACTGCCTCTCATACCTAGACATGTGGCATAATTTTTAGAGCTGATAAGAAATCAATAAGGTGAGAAGTACTATCTCATCTTAAAAGATAAATTAAGAGAGTTCCTGTTGTGGCTCAGCAGTAACGAACTTGGCTAGTGTCCATGAGGATGCGGGTTTGATCCCTCACCTCACTCAGTGGGTTAAGGATCCGTTGTTGCCATAAGATGTGGTGTAGGTTGCAGACACCACAGCCCAGATCTGGCGTTGCTATGGCTGTGGTGTAGGCCGGCAGCTACAGCTCCAATTTGACCCCTGGGAACTTCCATATGCCTGCCACACATGCAGCCCTAAAAAAGCAAAAACAAACAAACAAACAAACAAACAAAAAGATAAATTAGAACCTAGTTAGAGAAAGATAAATTTCTCAGAAGATAAAATGAATGACCTTGCTCTCTGAGTTGCTTTGTGAATTTGTGAAGGCCACCAAAAGAAAAAAAAATGCAGAGCCATATATCTATATCTATCTATACGTATCTATCTATTTGTATACTGAATATGAAGTTCTTCAGACCCCGCCTATAAGGACAGGGAGCTAAGAAAATGCTTGTTGGATGGTTTTGGAAATTTTTGGAATATGAAGAAGCTATGGATTGCAGTTATACACAGTTTTCTGGAAATGTTTCCATCCATCAGCTCTTTGGATTAAACAATCACAGGGGTCTGCTTTGTCTTGGCTCATAGAAGCTGGCAGCTGCCAGGTTAAGTCTAACCCGAAGAGTCTCACTGCACAGGAGTCACCAAGCCTCTGATCCTTCCATGATGCTTCCTTGAACACCAGCCTGTGTTCAGTGCTCTAGGATTTTGCTCCTTAACCACTTCAGGCCAACATATATGAGGCCCAAATAGCTTATCATCCAACAATTTGTCAAGTGCCTATAAAGGTAGGAACTCAGCAGATCAGAATCAAGTTGGAATATTTTTGGTCTCAACTCTATTTAAGTGAATTTAAAGTCGATTTCAATAAGTATTAAAGTTGCTTTAATTTTTTTTTTTTTGGTCCAACTTAAAAAAAAAAAAAAATTGGAGTTCCCGTCCTGGCGCAGTGGTCAATGAATCTGACTAGGAACCATGAGGTTGCAGGTTCGGTCCCTGCCCTTGCTCAGTGGGTTAACGATCTGGCGTTGCCGTGAGCTGTGGTGTAGGTTGCAGACGCAGCTCAGATCCTGCGTTGCTGTGGCTCTGGCGTAGGCTGGTGGCTACGGCTCCGATTAGACCCCTAGCCTGGGAACCTCCATATGCCGCAGGAGCGGGCCAAGAAATAGCAAAAAGACAAAAAAAAAAAAAAAAAATCTAAGTCATGGAGCTTAAGGCAAAGGAAGCCTGAAACTTTGTTGCTATATTGAAGCATCATTCTGAGAAATCTGGAAGCAGAAGCAGGGGAAAGAAGAGAGTAATGAGGAGAGGTGGGGGAAAGGAAGAAAGAAATAAGGGGAAAAAAAAGAGAAGAGAGGAGTTCCACTGTGGTTCAATGGATTAAGAACTTACATGGTATCCATGACGATGTGGGTTTGATATTTGGGCTGGCTCAGTGGGTTAATGATCCAGCATTGCCACAAGCTGTGACATAGATTGCAGATGTGGCTTGGATCTGGCATTGCTGTGGCTGTGGCACAAGCCCCAGCTGCAGCTCTGATTTGACCCCTAGCCCCGGAACTTCCCTATGCTGCCGGTGCAGCTGTAAAAAGAAAAAAAATAGAGAGAGAGAGGAAGAGGCATTTTGTCAATTTTTACAATAAATTTTTCATCCTGTAACATGGCTATATATTAGAGAGAAAAAAAAAATTGATAAAGCCTGAAGTTAAAACATTAAGGATTAAGACAACTAAAAATGCTTTCCTTGCATGATGTCTTCAGGTTACAAATACTATTCACTTTACACTAAGCCAGTTTAAAATTAGAGAAAATACAAATCTTCACATTAAAGATGTGCATCTATAATGTACCGTCTTAGGAAAATGTGATAAAAATTAGACAGTCCATTTTTTTAGGAATGAAAATGTGATACTTATTTGAATTGAATCAAAAAAAGCTTTCAGAGGAGAGAGGACAAGATGGCGGAGGAGTAGGGGGACACGCTCGCCCTCTCCCACAAACACAACAAAAAAAGCACATCTACAGAAGAAATGACTCGCACAGAACAGCAACCAATCGCTGGCAGAGGAACCTAAACTCCAATAACGGCAAGAAGTTCGTGACATTACTGGGCAGAACGGGAGAAAAGAGGAGAGTGAGAGAAGGTGAATCCGAGCGGGACGGGCGCTCCCGAAAGGGAACTGCGGAGGAGAAAGGGATCCTGCACCCTGGAAAGTCACCTACCGGGCGAAAGATCAAATGAACCGGAGGAATCCCCAGATGCAGAGAAGAGTGTAGCAGTAAGTCGGAGTACGGAAAAACGGATCAAGAACCCAACGGACCATCTGAACTACGGGCACAGTCACCAAAAATTGAGACGCCTGGGTGGGGGCTGGGCACCGAATCCTCGGCTCCAGAGGTTAGTCCCCGGGAAAGGGCCGGGGGACGCCTGGGTGGGGGCTGGGCACCGAGACCTCGCCTCTGAAGGTTGGTCCCCGAGAGGGGGCCGGGGGACGCCTGGGTGGGGGCTGGGCACCAAGACATCAGCTCCAGAGATTAGTCCCCGGGCTAGGGGGGCGGGGAAGAGCGGAAACTGCTTGGGAGGTCTCTAAACCATTTGACGGGCAGAGACTGCCTGGGAGACTAGAAAACAAAGCTGTCGCAGAGGAAGGGAGCAATACTCTAGGGGCGGGGAAGTGGAAAGCCGCCTCAGAGGGAACCTGGGAGAAGAGCCTGGTCTGCGCCCGTGCTGGGGAGCGGAGAAAAGAAGGGGTGGGTTCCCATAGAATACCCCCCACGCCACAGCAAGCTTACAGGCCCGCTAGCTAACAGAAAGCTGTGCTTCCCAGTGCATTCCCTCCCCCCACCCCCGCCACCCCCTACGCTCTCGCGGAACCTGGGGTTGCCTGCCATCCAGGAGGGCTGGCCTCAACAATTGCCTGAAGCCTACCACCGCAGGGGCTCTCCCTGCACAGGCCTGCTTGCCCTTTGGAGGGGCTACACTTCCACAGAGCAGCACCAAACACCACCAGCCCCCTAGAAAAGGCCTGCAGCCCAGAAAAGCTAGAACAAGCCTAGCCAGGCCGTGAATAGATCGACCTAATTCTCCGACGGTTTTTCTGAGACGGGCTCCCCCGGGGAGGAGCCTCTTGGGTCTCCAAGGGCCTTGCTACCCGCCCAAGACCCCAGGGGGTGCTAAGACCTAGTGGACCAGCTGCATAGGACTGCCAGCTCCAGGCAGGACCCCCTGCAGCCCAGAAAAGCTGCAACAAGCCTGGCCGACTTAGGAAAAGATCTCCGACGGTCTTTCTGAGTCGGGCTGCCCTGGGGAGGAGCCTCTTGAGTCTCCAAGGGCCCTGCTACCCGCCCAAGACCCCAAGGGGTGCTGAGACCTAGTGGACCAGCTGCATAGGACTGCCAGCTCCAGGCAGGACCCCCTGCAGCCCAGAAAAGCTGCAACAAGCCTGGCCGAGTCGGGAAAAGATCTCAGACGGTCTTTCTGAGTCGGGCTGCCCTGGGGAGGAGCATCTTGAGTCTCCAAGGGCCCTGCTACCTGCCCAAGACCCCAGGGGGTGCTGAGAACCAAGTGAAATCTGCTACCATCGTGGGGTGGACCTCCCAGTCCTGTCTGCCCTCAGGAAGTCCTCCTTTGCTTCAAAGAAACACTGTTAGTTCCATCAACACTCCAGAAAAGCCACACTGCCTCAAAAAAGATTGACCAACAACGACAGCCCTCAGGAAATATTCCACGGCAGTGACAAGGCAAACACTACCCGATAACGGAGAGTACAACTCCCTCAGGAGAAAGAAGACAACAAGCAAGATGAAGAAGCTGAGAAACCACCCCCAGTCAAACCAACAGGAGAACTCACCTAAAACAGTCAACAATGAAACAGATCTCGGCAGTCTGACAGACCTAGAATTCAAAAGAGAAATACTGAAAATACTGAAGGAATTAAGAGAAGATATGAACAGTAATGCAGATACCCTCAGAAAGGAGCTAGAAAATATAAGGAGGAGCCAAGAAAAACTAGAACATTCATTTGCAGAGATGCAAACTGAACTAGGGGCAGTAAAAACCAGAATGAATAATTCAGAAGAACGAATCAGTGATGTGGAAGATAGAATAATGGAAATCACTCAATCTGGTCAACAGACAGAAAACCGAATCAAAAAACTGGAAAGCAATATAAGAGACCTATGGGATAATATAAAGCGGGCCAATCTACGCATAATAGGAATTCCAGAAGGAGTAGAAAAAGATAAGGGAATGGAAAATATATTTGAAGAAATTATCGCTGGAAACTTCCCAAATCTAAAGGATACTGGGTTCAAGATACAAGAAGCACAGAGGGCCCCAAACAAACTGAACCCAAACAGACCCACACCAAGACACATCAGAATAAAAATGGCAAAAGTTAGTGATAAAGAGAGGATCCTTAAGGCAGCAAGAGAAAAACAGAATGTTACCTACAAGGGAACCCCCATAAGAATATCAGCTGATTTCTCTACAGAAACACTACAGGCCAGGAGGGAATGGCAAGAGATATTTAAAGTGCTAAAAGGAAAAAATATGCAACCTAGAATACTTTATCCAGCAAGAATATCATTTAAAATAGAAGGGGAAATAAAAATTTTTCCCAACAAACAAAAACTTAAAGAATACAGCAACACAAAACCCAGGTTAAAGGAAATATTGAAAGGGCTTCTCTAAACCAAAAAGAAAGGAAGGAAAGGGAAGAAAAAAGAAAAGAAAAGAAAAAAAAAAAAGAAGAAGAAGAGGAAGAACTAGGACTGAGGAAACCGTAATCAGAGAGCAGTCACTCAAATAAGCCAGCATACAGATTTAATCATGAACATGCTTCAAACAAAATAAAATTAAAAAGAAAAAAATAAAAGAGTCATCAAAACCATAAAATGTGGGCAAGGGATGTTAGGAGGTAAATAATCCTTTTTGTTTGTATGTATGTCTCTCTTCTTAATTTTAATATAATAATGAAGTGTTTGAACTTACAGGACCATCAGGCTAAAACACACAATTATGGGAAGGGGTTAGCATACTTAAAAAACAGGGCAACAACAAGCCAAAACCAAATAATGCATTTGCAAAAAATGAAAAAAAAATACACTCAAGCAGATAATAACAGGAGACCATCCAACCAAAAAAAAAAAAAAAAAAAAAAAAAAGAAGAATGGAGAACCATAGAATCAACTGGAACACGAGGATCAAATGGCAATAAATAATCATCTATCAATTATCACCTTAAATGTCAATGGACTGAATGCCCCAATCAAAAGACACAGAGTGGCTGAGTGGATAAAAAGGCAAAAACCTTCAATATGCTGCCTACAAGAAACTCACCTTAGGACAAAAGATACATATAGATTGAAAGTGAAAGGCTGGGGAAAAGTATTTCATGCCAATAGACATGACAGAAAAGCAGGAGTTGCAACGCTCATATCAGACAAAATAGACTTTAGAACAAAAGACATAAAGAAAGACAAAGAAGGACACTATTTAATGATTAAGGGATCCATCCAAGGAGAGGATGTTACTATCATCAACATATATGCCCCAAACATAGGAGCACCCAGATACATACAACAAATATTAACAGACATAAAGGGAGATATTGATGAGAATACAATCATAGTAGGAGACCTTAATACCCCCCTCACATCAATGGACAGATCCTCCAGACAGAAAACCAATAAAGCAACAGAGATCCTAAAGGAAACAATAGAAAAGTTAGACTTCATTGATATCTTCAGGACACTACATCCAAAAAAAGCAGAATACACATTCTTCTCAAATGCTCATGGAACATTCTCAAGAATCGACCACATATTGGGACACAAAGCGAATCTCAATAAATTTAGGAGCATAGAAATTATCTCAAGTATCTTCTCTGACCACAATGCCATGAAATTAGAAATCAACCATGGGAAAAGCAAAGAGAAAAAACCTACTCCATGGAGACTAAACAACATGCTACTAAAAAACCAATGGGTCAATGAGGAAATCAAGAAGGAAATTAAAAACTACCTTGAAACAAATGATAATGAAGACACAACCTCTCAAAATCTATGGGATGCTGCGAAAACAGTGCTCAGAGGGAAATTTATAGCAATCCAGGCCTTTCTCAAAAAAGAAGAAAGATCCCAAATTGACAACTTAACCCTCCACCTAAACGAATTAGAAAAAGAAGAACAAAAAAGTCCTAAAGTCAGCAGAAGGAAGGAAATTATAAAGATCAAAGAAGAAATCAATAAAATAGAGACTCAAAAAACAATAGAGAACATTAATAAAACCAAGAGCTGGTTCTTTGAAAAGGTGAACAAAATTGATAAACCCCTGGCCAGACTCACTAAAAAGAGGAGAGGAAGAACCCAAATCACCAAAATTATAAATGAAAAAGGAGAAATCACAACGGATACAGCAGAAATACAAAAAACCATAAGAGAATACTATGAACAACTATACGGCAACAAGTTTGACAATCTGGAAGAAATGGACAATTTTCTAGAATCTTACAGCCTGCCAAAACTGAATCAAAAAGAAACAGACCAACTGAACACACCGATCACTAGAAATGAAATTGAAGAGGTCATAAAATCACTCCCTACAAATAAAAGTCCAGGACCAGATGGCTTCACAGGTGAATTCTATCAAACATATAAAGAGGATCTGCTGCCCATCCTCCTTAAACTCTTTCAAAAGGTTGAAGAAGAAGGAATACTCCCAAAGACATTCTATGAGGCCACCATCACCCTCATTCCAAAACCAGGCAGAGATACCACCAAAAAAGGAAACTATCGCCCAATATCATTGATGAATATAGATGCAAAAATTCTCAACAAAATCTTAGCCAACCGAATCCAACAACATATCAAAAAAATTATACACCATGACCAGGTTGGGTTCATCCCAGGTTCACAAGGATGGTTCAACATACGCAAATCAATCAACATCATACACCACATTAACAAAAAAAAAGTCAAAAATCATATGATCATCTCAATAGATGCAGAAAAAGCATTTGACAAAGTTCAACATCCATTCATGATCAAGACCCTCGCCAAAGTGGGTATAGAGGGAACATTCCTGAATATAATCAAAGCCATTTATGATAAACCCACAGCAAATATAATCCTCAATGGGGAAAAACTGAAAGCCTTCTCACTCAAATCTGGAACAAGACAGGGATGCCCACTCTCACCACTGCTCTTCAACATCGTTTTGGAAGTCTTAGCCACAGCAATTAGACAAACAAAAGAAATAAAAGGCATCCATATAGGAAGAGAAGAGATCAAACTGTCACTGTATGCAGATGACATGATTCTATACCTAGAAAACCCTAAGGACTCAACCCCAAAACTCCTTGAACTGATTAATAAATTCAGCAAAGTGGCAGGATATAAGATTAACATTCAGAAGTCAGTTGCATTTCTGTATACCAGCAATGAAACATTAGAAAAGGAATACAAAAATACGATACCTTTTAAAATTGTACCACACAAAATCAAATACCTCGGAATACACCTGACCAAAGAGGTAAAGGACCTATATGCCGAGAACTATAAAACCTTAATCAAAGAAACCAAAGAAGATGTAAAGAAATGGAAAGATATTCCATGTTCCTGGATTGGAAAAATCAATATTGTGAAAATGGCCATCCTACCCAAAGCAATCTACAGATTCAATGCAATCCCTATCAAATTACCCATGACATTGTTCACAGAACTAGAACAAACAATCCAAACATTTATATGGAACCACAAAAGACCCAGAATCGCCAAAGCAATCCTGAGAAACAAAAACCAAGCAGGAGGCATCACTCTCCCAGACTTCAAGAAATACTACAAAGCCACAGTCATCAAAACAGTGTGGTACTGGTATCAAAACAGACAGACAGACCAATGGAACAGAATAGAGAATCCGGAAATTAACCCTGACACCTATGGTCAATTAATCTTTGACAAGGGAGGCAAGAACATAAAATGGGAAAAAGAAAGTCTATTCAGCAAGCATTGCTGGGAAACCTGGACAGCTGCATGCAAAGCAATGAAACTAGAACACACCCTCACACCATGCACAAAAATAAACTCAAAATGGCTGACAGACTTAAATATACGACAGGACACCATCAAACTCCTAGAAGAAAACATAGGCAAAACACTCTCTGACATCAACATCATGAATATTTTCTCAGGTCAGTCTCCCAAAGCAATAGAAATTAGAGCAAAAATAAACCCATGGGACCTCATCAAACTGAAAAGCTTTTGCACAGCAAAGGAAACCCAAAAGAAAACAAAAAGACAACTTACAGAATGGGAGAAAATAGTTTCAAATGATGCAACTGACAAGGGCTTAATCTCTAGAATATATGAGCAACTTATACAACTCAACAGCAAAAAAACCAATCAATCAATGGAAAAATGGGCAAAAGACCTGAATAGACATTTCTCCAAAGAAGATATACAGATGGCCAACAAACACATGAAAAAATGCTCCACATCGCTGATTATAAGAGAAATGCAAATCAAAACTACCATGAGATACCACCTCACACCAGTCAGAATGGCTATCATTGATAAATCCACAAATAACAAGTGCTGGAGGGGCTGTGGAGAAAAGGGAACCCTCCTGCACTGTTGGTGGGAATGTAAACTGGTACAGCCACTATGGAGAACAGTTTGGAGATACCTTAGAAATCTATACATAGACCTTCCATATGACCCGGCAATCCCACTCCTGGGCATCTATCCGGACAAAGCTCTACTTAAAAGAGACACATGCACCCGCATGTTCATTGCAGCACTATTCACAATAGCCAGGACATGGAAACAATCCAAATGTCCATCGACAGAGGATTGGATTCGGAAGAGGTGGTATATATACACGATGGAATACTACTCAGCCATAAAAAAGGATGACATCATGCCATTTGCAGCAACATGGATGGAACTAGAGAATCTCATACTGAGTGAAATGAGCCAGAAAGACAAAGACAAATACCATATGATATCACTTATAACTGGAATCTAATATCCAGCACAAATGAACATCTCCTCAGAAAAGAAAATCATGGACTTGGAGAAGAGACTTGTGGTTGCCTGATGGGAGGGGGAGGGAGTGGGAGGGATCGGGAGCTTGGGCTTATCAGTCACAACCTAGAATAGATTTACAAGGAGATCCCGCTGAATAGCATTGAGAACTATGTCTAGATACTCATGTTGCAACAGAAGAAATGGTGGGGGAAAAACTGTAATTGTAATGTATACATGTAAGGATAACCTGACCCCCTTGCTGTACAGTGGGAAAATAAAAAAATAAAATTTAAAAAAAAAAAATAAATAAAGCACTATAAACTTAAAAAAAAAAAAAAAAGCTTTCATACTTTCTTCATATGAAAAATACACCTGCTTATAATTATACATTAAGCAAGAGTCTCTTTTCTTTCTTTCCTTTTTTCTTCTTTTCCTTCCTCCTCCCTCTCTCTGTTTCTTTCATTCATCAGCAAGTTTGATATATACAATTCTTAGTAAAATATATGGAGGGTTTGAGGTCTATACTAGGGCAACTGGGTCAATGCAAGAAAGCAAGAAAAATAATCAATAGAACATGTAGCTCACAGGTCCTGCTGGAGCCTTCAAAACTGTAGCCTTGGGTTAAGAAACTTAATCAAGAAAGTTCTATTCCTATATATCCTTATACTATATTGTTACTACTTTTTATAAGACCCTTGGCAATATGTAGGAAAAAACCTCTTTCCCGGGAGCACAGTTACTATGTGATTAATTCATATTTATTACACTGTATCTTATTTCTGTCCTTGTTCTCATCCTTTTATTAGTTTCCTAGGGACACTGCAACAAATTACCACTAATTGGATGGTTTGAAAACAACAGGAGCTTATTCTTTCATGCTCTGGAGGCCTGAATTCTGAAATTAAAGTGTCCTAAAGGCTATGCTCTCTCCAAAGACTCTAGGGGAGAATCCTTCCTTGCCTCTTCCAGCTTCTGGCCCTTTAGGGATTCCTGCTTTGTGCCTGCATCCCTCCAATTACTGCCTCTATCTTCACATAGCCTTCACTCTATGTCTCTTCTCTGTGTGTCTCTTACAAGGACACTTGTCATTGGATCTAGGACTCAGCTAGAAAATCCAAGATAATCTCATTTTGAGATGTTTAATGTAATTATATCTGCAAAACCCTTTTCCCAAATAAAGTAACAATCACAAAATATATCTTTGGGGTTGTGCTAGTCAACCCCCCAGCAAATGCTAGTTCCTTGAGGCATAGACACTAGTACCTGGCCTCATACTTGCCACTTAAGCTCTAAAGAAATATTTAAGGAAGAATAAGTTAATGGAAAGATGAATACACTGTAGCATTCTATTATCATAGGAGAAAACTTGGTTCTTTTCTTTTTCCTCTACCCATCTTTAGTTTCATTGGTTGGGTCTCTATAGATTAGATTGACAAAAGGTAGATTAACAGGGAAAAACAAATTTATTAGCATATGTATCATACCCACATGTGGGAGCACTTAGTGATGAGTAACTCAAAAGAATGGCTGGAACTTGATCTTATGTAGCTCTCAGCAAAGGACAGTAAATTGATAAAGAAGTGACGAGGAGTTCCTGTCGTGGCTCAGTGGAAACGAATCTGCCTAGTATCCATGAGGACGCAGGTTCAATCCCTGGGTTA
This sequence comes from Sus scrofa, assembly GCF_054392235.1. Taxonomy (NCBI): domain Eukaryota; kingdom Metazoa; phylum Chordata; class Mammalia; order Artiodactyla; family Suidae; genus Sus; species Sus scrofa. The sequence continues at coordinate 50,147,347 of NC_139387.1, read as the reverse complement.
AGGATCAGTGGGTTAAGGATCTGGCATTGCCATGAGCTGTGGTGTGGTCGCAGGCTTGGATCCTGAGTTGCTGTGGCTGTGGTGTATGTAAGCCAGCAGCTACAGCTCCAATTCAACCCCTAGCCTAGGAACCTCCGTAAGCCGAAGGTGAGACCCTAAAAAAAAAAAAAAAAAAAGACCAAAAAAGAAAAAGAAAAAAGAAAAAATAACAAGACAAAGGCAAAGAGCTTTAAGCTTCTAAGGGCAACAAATTGAGGGAAGGCAAATACATAGGGAAACTAATGGTAGATAAGGGTTGGTTAATAGGGTTTTTTGTGTGGTTTTCTTTTTTCATTTATAATGATTTTTATTTTTTCCATTATAGCTGGTTTACAGTGTTGTGGCAATTTTCTACTATTCAGCAAGGTGATCCAGTTACACATGCATGTATACATTCTTTATATATATATATAATTTTTATTTTATCATTGTCTCAGCTTTTACTATTATTATTTTTTAATAGTTATTTCCCCAATACAATTTCTTTTCTACTGTATAGCATGGTGACCCAGTTATACATACATGTATACATATTCTTTTTTCTCACATTATTATGCTCCATCATAAGTGACTAGACATAGTTCCCAGTGCTATACAGCAGGATCTCACTGCTTATCCATTCCAAAGGCAAGAGTTTGCATCTATTAACCCCAGATTCCCAGTCCTGCCCCCTCCCTCCCTCTCCCCCTTCGCAACCACAAGTCTGTTCCCCAAGTCCATGAATTTCTTTTCTGTGGAAAGGTTCATTTGTGCCATATATTAGATTCTAGATATGTGATATCTTATGATATTTGTCTTTCTCTTTCTGACTTACTTCACTTAGTATGGGAGTCTCTAGTTCAATCCATGTTGCTGCAAATGGCATTATTTTGCTATTTTTATGGCTGAGTAGTATTCCATTGTATATATATACCAAATCTTCTTAATTCATTCTTCTGTCAATGGGCATTTAGGTTGTTTCCATGTCTTGGTGTTGCAGATAGTGCTGCAATGAACATGTGGGTGCATATGTCTTTTCAAGGAAAGTTTTGTCTGGATATATGCCCAAGAGTGGGATTTCTGGGTCATATGGTAGTTCTAGGTGTAGGTTTCTAAGGTACCTCCATACTGTTTTCCGTAGTGGTTGTACAAATTTACATTCCCACCAACAGTGTAGGAGGGTTCCCTTTTCTCCACACTCTCTCCAGCATTTGTTATTTGTGGACTTATTAATGATGGCCATGATTTTCCATGCTCCTGGGTTTGAAAAATTAGTATCATAAAAAATGGCTATACTACCCAAAGCAATCTACAGATTCAATGTAATCCCTATCAAATTACCCATGAAATTTTTCACAGAACTAAAACAAACAATCCAAAAATTTATATGGAGCCACAAAACACCCAGAATTGCCAAAGCTATCTGGAGTAAAAAAAAACCAAGCAGGGGGCATAACTCTCCCAGACTTCAGGCAATATTATAGAGCCACAGTCATCAAGACAATGTGGTACTGGTACCAAAACAGACATATAGACCAATGGAACAGAATAGAGAACCCAGAAATAAACCCAGACACCTACAGTCAATTAATCTTCCACAAACGAGTCAAAAATATAAAATGGGAAAAAGACAGTCTTTTCAGCAATTGTTGCTGGGAAAACTGGACAGCCACATATCAATCAATGAACCTGGAACACACCCTCACACCATGCACAAAAATAAACTCAAAATGGCTTAAAGATTTAAATGTAAGACAAGGCACCATTAGACTCCTAGAAGAGAACACAGGCAAAACATTCTCTGATATCAACCTTATAAATGTTTTCTAAGGTCAGTCTCCCAAAGCAACAGAAATAAAAGCAAAAATAAACCAGTGAGACCTAATCAAACTGACAAGCTTTTGCACAGCAAAGGAAACCATTAAAAAAAAAAAAAAGGCAACTTACAGAATGGGAGAAAATAGTTTCAAACAATGCAACAGACAAGGGCTTAATCTCTAAAATATACAAACAACTTGTACAACTCAACAGCAAAAAAGCCAACAACTCAATGGAAAATTGGGCAAAAGATCTGAATAGACATTTCTCCAAAGAAAATATACAGATGGCCAACAAGCTCATGAAATAATAGGGTTTGTTATATTGATTCCTCTGGTGCCATCTCCAAGCTGATTAGAGACTAGAGATGTTTCTGGTTATAAAATTCTGTGCTTTCTGGTAGAGAGGGGAACAGGGACACTTTTACAAATTTATGTCCTGCTTTTAGGGAGGACAGTGGAAAGACAGATAGCTTTTCTTAAATCTATTTCTTCTCAATTGCCTTCAGCTCCAAGTAATCCTCATGTCAAGTGGCATATTTTGTGCTGCATGTTATGCTACATTTCTTGTGGATGATAAAACTAGAAAATGCTGCAAAACATGTTAGTCACATTTTCCTCTGATAAGGATTTCTTTCCTCAGCTCACTTGTCTGGTGGTGGGACACCACGAGCCTTTCCTTGTATTTATTTATTTATTTATTTATTTATTTATTTATTTTTATTTATTTATTTATTCATTTATTTTGTCTTTTTGCCTTTTCTAGGGCTGCTCCTGTGGTATATGGAGGTTCCCAGGCTAGGGATCTAATCGGAGCTGTAGCCACCGGCCTACACCACAGCCACAGCAATGCGGGATCTTTAACCCACTGAGGCATGCCAAGCATCAAACTCTCAACCTCATGGTTCCTAGTCAGATTCGTTAACCACTGAGCCACGACGGGAACTCCCTTTTTATTTATTTATCTATCTCTTTCATAGAGAGCACTGCACTATAAGTAATAAACACTACAATACATTCATCCAGGCCAGATGGAGCTGCTGATATGAAGAGTTGCCTTTCTCTTCAGCTTCACCTAACCTGTTGGTTCTTTCCTTTCCTTAGATCAAAGAAGTAGAAATAAAGAATAAGTCATTAACAAATGACCAGACCTCTTCCCCAGCTTCCCCTTCAATAATCTCACAAACTGTGGGAACAAGATGGAATCTTAAGAAAGATCACAAAGGAGTTCCTGTTGTGGCGCAGTGGTTAATGAATCCGACTAGGAACCATGAGGTTGCGGGTTCGATCCCTGCCCTTGCTCAGTGGGTTAACGATCCGGCTTTGCCGTGAGCTGTGATGTAGGTTGCAGACGAGCCTCGGATCCTGAATTGCTGTGGCTCTGGCGTAGGCCGGGGGCTACAGCTCCGATTAGACCCCTAGCCTGGGAACCTCAATATGCCGCAGGAGCGGCCCAAAGAAATAGCAAAAAAAAAAAAAAAAGAAAGAAAGATTGCAAGGAGTTGACAAGCCTGCACAGAGTGGGGGTTGGTGATGAAGCTGACCCTTTATCTCCATGATTAACTGAGATCACGTTCCCCTTTTCCTCTTTAAATACTTTCTCTCCCGCCCCCCAGGGGAACAGCCAATGTATGTATGTATGTATTTTTCTCTTTAAGTGCTTTCATGACCAAGCAGAACTTCAGAGTTGCTTTGGGGACATGAGTCCACCTTCTCCCCAGATTGCCAGCTTTCTGATTATAGCAAATTTTCCATTCCTACCAACCCTTTCTTCTCATAAGACTTTCAAATGTCTAGCAAATGGACCTGAGTGATTCTATGGTAAGCTACAAAATAATTATCTCGAAATTTGAAAATTGTTGGGAGTTCCCATTGTGGCTCAGTAGGTTAAGAACCCAACATTGTTTCTGTAACGATGTGGGTTCAATTCCTGGCCTCACTCCATGAGTTAAAGATCTGGCATTGCTGAAAGTTGTGTATAGGTCACAGACCCATCTCAGATCCTGTGTTGCCACAGCTGTGGCATAGGCCTGCAGCAGCAGCTCCAATTCAACCTCTGCCCCAAGAACTTCATATGCCACAAATGTGGCTGTAAAAAGAAGAATGATTGAAAATTGTCATCTTTGTAGATTGATATAAATTGGAATGGAAAATAGTGTCTTGTCACATCACTTTTGTGGTTAACAAAAGTATGCTCTTTATGTAGTGACTAAACAAACTTTTAAAAGTCTAACAAGACACTTTTGAAGCTTTGCTAAAAGTTATGGATTTGCATTTCTTTTTTTATTAAAGTATAGTTGATTTACAATGTTTCTTCAATTTCTATTGTACAGAAAAGTGACCCAGTATACGTATGTTTTTTCATACTATATTCCATCACATCCCAACACAAGAGATTGAACATAGTTCCCTGTGCTATGTAGTAAAATCCCACCGCCTATCCATTCCAAATGTGACAGTTTGCATCTACTAACCCCAAACTCCCAGTCCATCCCACTCTCCCTGCCTCAGGAAATCACATATCTGCTCTCCATGGTCATGATGTAAGTCTGTTTTGTAGTTAGAATCATTTGTGCCATATTTTAGATTCCTCGTATAAGTGATATCCTATGGCATTTATCTTTCCCTTCCTGACTTGTTTCACTTAGTAAGAGAATCTCTACCTGCCTCCAGATTGCTGCAAATGACATTATTTGTCCTTTTAATGGCTGAGTGGTATTCCATTGTATATATGTACCACATCATTTAATCCATTCATCTGTCCTTGGACATTTAGGTTGTTTCCATATCTTGGCTATTGTGAATAGTGCTTCAATGAACATAGGGTGCATGTATTTTTTCAATGAATGCTTTTTCCAGATACAAGCCCAGAAGTGGAATTGCTGGGCCACATGGTAGTTCTATATTTAGTTTTCTGATGTACCTTCATACTGTTTTCCATAGTAGTTGTACCAATTTACATTCCCACCAACTGTGAAGGAGGATACCATTTTCTCCACACCCTCTCTAGCATTTGTTATTTGTGGACTTATTAATGATGGCCATTCTGACTGGTGTGAGGTGGTACCTCATAGTAGTTTTGATTTTCATTTCTCTAATAATTAGTGATGTTGAGTATTTTTTAATATGCCTACTGATTTGCATTTCTTTTTTTTCTTTTATTTTCCCACTGTACAGCAAGGGGATCAAGTTATCCTTACATGTGTACATTACATTTTTTTTCCCCACCCTTTGTTCTGTTGCAATATGAATATCTAGACATAGTTCTCAATGTTACTCAGCAGGACCTCCTTGTAAATCTATTCTAAGTTGTTTCTGATAATCCCAAGCTCCCAATCCCTCCCACTCCCTTCCTCTCCCATCAGGCAGCCACAAGTCTGTTTTCCAAGTCCATGATTTTCTTTTCTGAGGAGATGTTCATTTGTGCTGGATATTAGATTCCAGTTATAAGTGATATCATATGGTATTTGTCTTTGTCTTTCTGGCTTATTTCACTCAGTATGAGATTCTCTAGTTCCATCCATGTTACTGCAAGTGTCATTATGTCATTCTTTTTTATGGCTGAGTAGTATTCCATTGTGTATATATACCACATCTTCCAAATCCAATCATCTGTTGATGGACATTTAGGATGTTTCCTTGTCCTGGCTATTGTGAATTGATTTGCATTTCTTGATAAATTCCTTTGATCATGCATCAGAAAAGTGTAAGTGAAAGATATCAATGTCTTCAGTTGTTTTAAGCACAGCATGCTGCACAGCTTGTCTAAAAAATCATGTTTATAATCAGATATACCATTAGGCTGTGAATGAGGGCATCAGTTGCCCAAAGGATTACTCCATTCTCTGCAGCAGCAATAGTGCTCCTCAAATAGGCCTGGGGGAAGCATCTTAAGTGTGCCTTCTTCATACTGAGCTCATCTCCAGTTTGGCTTTTGGTTCTCTGGGGTATTTTGTTGAATATCAGTAGTTTGCATTGGCTCCATTGAAAAGGTCTCTGGTCAGCAGCTCAGATCTTTTCCCAGAGCCAGAGCAAACTGGCTTCTGATTTCATCTTCTAGAAGATTGGAAACACACATGGCTTCTCACTTATTTTATTTACCACTTTCAAAAAAGAGGTCTAACATTGCCCTGATCAATGGAATGAGCACACTTCTCAGAGCCAGCCCTCACTTTAGTAGTCTGCATTGAAGCAGATGTTGAAAATACACTTCTGTAGTGCAGAAGCATCTTGATTTCTGAAATAATTATATCAGGTTTTTAAGTAGCATACTTGCCAAGAAATTTTCAACCCTAAGTAGGCTCATTTTTTATGGGTTCTTGGTAGTTAAAACTACACCTCAGAAGAGTGGCTTTTGAAAAAAAATCTTGATTTTATTTCATTTGTATGCCTGTGGCAGATTCATTAATTGGAAGGGAATGGTCTTTCTTTCCTTTGAGTTATAATAATGTATCAGGACTTGGAGTCAGATCAGCCATCAGACTCCACTGGCAGGCAAGTTATTTAACTCCTCATCTGTAAAAGGGCATGATACCGGCACTTCCTCCACAGAGGTTTGATAAAGACTCATTCTAAATTCGATTATAAATGCAAATGCTGGGACCTATGCATCTGGGGGCTCTGGGCCTCCTCCATCAATACCTTTACCAATGGGGTAAGGAAACTTAGGCACGTGAGGGTCCGAGGAATGTGTCACTTGAAGCCCACATCCCCACTTCCTGGTCCAGGTTCTATGTACTCTCCACCCCAGAACCCTGCTCCATGGGGTCCTGAGCCTACTTCCAGAGCCTATGCAATCCTCACTGCTGCTTTTTTTTTTTTCTTGAGCTCCAACCAGTGAATGTCTCTACACCTGCAAAAGGGCTAAGAAGCAGCTGTTGGCAAACATGGGGGTGGCATTTGGACATGCATTGGTGCTGCACAGAACATGGGTGGGCTGGGGCCACCTTCCCCTACAATTCCATATCCCTACGCAGGACTTCAAGAACTCAGGATTCAAAATTCAAACATGGCCTTCTGAGTTGTTTTGAAGATCTGTTTGTCAAGACTGGAAGACAGAATGTTTTATCTAAGAGCACTGAGTAGTTTGTTGGCTTCATGTGTAACTAGTAAATATTTAGCCATGTGGTCTCCATTCACATTCTCACCCCACATCCTGCAAATATCAGGGACAGGCTCATATGAAGAACACGCAGGGCAGGACTCAATAAACATGAGCGATCATCGTATTATCATCACCATCACTGTTATTTGTCATCATTATTTCTGTCTTCTGCCACTTAGGGCAATGTGGCCAATCCTCTGGACCAGTTGGAGAACATCAGCTCACTCTCTCAGATCTTCTAGATGCTGGCTGTATTTCCCGCAAGAAGGAAGAAAGTTACACCTGAGATTTAGTTGATGGAGTATTTAAAAGGAAGTAAGGGAGGCAGAGGGAGGATTCCTGGGCTCAGTCAAAGCCACAGCAGGAGAGCACAATGAGAGTCCACGTGCTCTAAAGCCTGAAATTCTATATTTGAATCTTTACTCTGCCTTTTCTTATGAGTGCAGCCTGAGCCGAATTACTTAAGCTTTCTGCTCCTCGATGTCTTCACCGGTAAAAATAGTAATGTTAGGAGTTCCCGTCGTGGCGCAGTGGTTAACGAATCCGACTAGGAACCATGAGGTTGCGGGTTCGGTCCCTGCCCTTGCTCAGTGGGTTAACAATCCGGCGTTGCCGTGAGCTGTGGTGTAGATTGCAGACGCGGCTCGGATCCGGCGTTGCTGTGGCTCTGGCGTAGGCCGGTGGCTACAGCTCTGATTCGACCCCTAGCCTGGGAACCTCCATATGCCGCGGGAGCGGCCCAAGAAATAGCAAGAACAACAATAACAAAAAAGACAAAAGACAAAAAAAAAAAAAAAAGTAATGTTAAAAATATTGGCGTATAATTTTGAAGATGAACTGAGATAATAAACAGAGAGCCCTCAGCGCCTCCTGTGTGATCAGGAAAGTTCTGCTGTTAATGACAGAGCCTTTTTTTTTTCCACACCCCAACATGTGTAAGTTCCTGGGCCAGGGATCGAACACCTGCCATAGCTGTAACCAGAGCCACAGCAGTGACAATGCCAGATCCTTAACCCACTGAGCCACCAGGGAACTCCACGACTCACTTTATATAGGTAAGAAGGGGATGAACTGACCTTGGTTATACATGGGTTCCTGCAAGGCTTGCTCCCCTCCTCCTGCAGAACTACAGCATGGTCTCTTCAACTTTTGAAGATGGTCAATTCATCTTCTGCATGAGGCCTCTTCTCACCACCTATTTTAAAATCACCACTCTATAAAGCCCTTCCTTGCTTTATTTTTCTCCAGAGCATTTTATCATCTTGCAGTATACTGTAGGCTTTCTTATTTGTTATGTCTTCTCCCAAAATACATTCTTAGAATATAAGTTCTATGAGACTGTAGTAATATGGAGTTCCCATCGTGGCACAGCGAGAACAAATCTGACTAGGAACCATGAGGTTGCAGGTTCGATCCCTGGCCTCGCTCAGTGGGTTAAGGATCCGGCACTGCTGTGAGCTGTGGTGTATGTTGAAGATGTGGCTCAGATCTGGTGTTGCTGTGGTGTAGGCCAGCAGCTGTGGCTCCGATTTGACCCCTAGCCTGGGAAACTCCATATGCTGAGGGTGAGGCACTACAAAAGAAAAAAAAAAAAGAGAGAGAGAGAGAGAAACTGTAGTAATATGAAAGCAGTGCCCACCTCCCAAATATATGTCCACCAGAACCTGGGAATGTGGCCTTATTTAGGAAAAGGGTCTTTGCAGACATAATTAAGGCTCTTGAGATAGAACCATCCTGGATTAGAGTGAGCCATAAATACAAAGTGTTTTGGGAAGAGAAGAGAAGACCAAGGAGTGAATGATATCAAGATAGAGATGGAGATTGGAGTAATGCATCTACAAGCCAAGGGACACTAGGTTTGATGGCAGCCACTGGAAGCTGCAAGACAGATGTAAGATGAATTCTCTCTGTGTGTTTCCCAAAGGCACTAATCCTGCCAGCACCTTGTTTTCAGACTTTTGGCCTCCAGAAGTCTGAGGGAATAAATGTTTGTTATTTTCAGCCATCCAGTTTATAGAGATTTGTTGTTAAGAACATTACTGGATATGTTAGGAAAGTAGCACAAAAAGTACAATTTTTTTTTCTGTTTTTGTTCTGTAATCTCAGTGCCTAGAAGAGTGCCAGATTCATAATAGGTGTTTGGTGACTATTTGTTAAATGAAAACTTAGGACCCAAATTGTCTCCATCTGGCCATGGAAGCACCTTGTCCAGCCTAGCAGGTGCCAACCAACTTTACACATGAAAAGCCAGATTGCAAATATTTTCAACTTTGTGAGGCATATGGTCCCCATTGCAATTATTCAGCTCTGCTGCTACAGTTGAAAAGCAGCCATCGATAAAACATAAGGAAATGAGCATGACTGTGTTCCATAAAACTTATTCCAAAAGTGGATGAGAGTTGAGATTCACTGACTCCTTGGCATTGATGAGCAACCTCTCTGAATCTCAAGATCAACTTCTTGTCCACCCAACAACCCTTTGGCAGCCCTCTCAGTTGGCCACATTACCATGGTCTCTTCAACAGTGACAAGATAACTTTAGGAAATCTTAATGAAACACAGAAATTTGTGCAAGTGGGAAGAGTGTCTTAGTCCTTCATTTTATATTAGAGACGTTTTTTTCTGGTGTGCACAGGGCTCAAGGCAAGGGTTTTTCTTTTCTTTTCTTTTCTTTTTTTTTTTTCCTTTCTTTTCCTTTCCTTTCCTTTCCTTTCCTTTCCTTTCCTTTCCTTTCCTTTCCTGGCCACCCCACAACATCTGGAGTTCCCAGGCCGGGGATTAGATCTGAGCTGCAGTTGCAATTTACAATACTACTGCAGCAGCACCAGATCCTTTAACCTACTGCACTGGGCTGGGGATGAACCTGCATCCTGGTGCTGCAGAGACACTGCCAATCCCATTGTGCTACAGCGGGAACTCCAGTGCAAGGTATTTTTGACAATTAATGGGTGGGACAGGGTGAAGTGAGGATCATCGAACTCTTCAGTCAAGCTGTTCCTGCCCATTGGTAAGTAGGGCAATGACTCCTTTAGGCCTGCAGTGAACCCTGAAGCTTTAAGATGCTGGACCCTGAAGCCTGAAGTGGGAACTCACTTGCCTCGACTTCCTAACTTCTTGATTCCCCAAAGACAGAAGTGCTAAATGCTTCTTTCTTTCCTTTCTACCTTGGTACCAAAGCTGATATCTAGATAGGTGAACAGGGGGAAAGTGGAAAGATGCTTTCTTTCTCTTTTTTCTTTTTTGGCTGCACCCACAGCATACAGAAATTCCTGAGCCAAGGATCAAACCCACACCACAGCCATGACAATGCTGGATCCTTAACTGCTAGGCCACTAGGGAACTTTTATAAGCCTCCTTTTAAAATATGCCTTTCCAGGAGTTCCCTTCTTGGCTCAGTAGTTAACAAACCCAACTAGGATCCATGAGGGTATGGGTTCAATCCCTGACCTCACTCAATGGGTTAAGGATCTGGTGTTGCCGTGAGCTGTGGTATAGGTCACAGATGCAGCTTAGATCCCGAGTTGCTGTGGCTGTGGGGTAGGTCTGCATTTGTAGCTCTGATTCAACCCCTAGCCTGGGAACCTCCATGTGCTGCAGGTATGGCCCTAAAAAGCAGAATAGATAAATAAAATAAAATACACCTTCCCATATACCCCTGGTGGCTCAATGGGTTAATGCCATAGGCACAGCCAAAAAATTAAAATTAAATATAAAAGCAAAAGGAGTCATACAAGTTTAGAAGTAATATTTAGGTGCTCTCCCTAACCACACAAACCTCACTCAGTAGACTGGAGTTCTTTGACAGCAGGGCCTTTATTTTATTCCTAACTGTGTCCTTAGCATTTAGCATGTCAATAGACACAAAAAAGAGAACAAATGACTGAATGAATAACCGAATAGGCTATATTCAGAGAGATAGATGTGCGTATTTACGCAGAAACATATACTTACTTTCCCAAATATACAGTGACTTACTTTTTTATACAATATAGGACTTCTTGGAGTTCCTGTTGTGGCTCAGCAGAAATGAATATGACTAGTATCCATGAAGATGCAGGTTCGATCCCTGGCCTCGCTCAGTGGGTCAGGAATCCAGCATTGCCATGAGCTGTGGTGTAGGTCACAGATGCGGCTCAGGATACCATGTTGCAGTGGTTGTGGTATAGGCCGGCAGCTACAGCTCCAATTCGACTCCTAGCCTGTGAACTTCCATAGGCCAGGTGCGGGCCAATTAACCAACAAACAAACCAACAAAAAATATATAGGACTTCTTTACTCCTTAAACTGGTCTACAATTCTCATCTCTTCACAGACCCAGACTGTGGCTAAACTGAACACAAAGACATGGATAAAAATCACTCTCATGTTCTTCTGAGTCCAGGCAGGAAGCATCTCTGTTTGTACAGAAATGATATGAGGGACCACATGCCACCCCTCACACCAAAGGTTTTTAGAGCTGTGATATTGACATTCATTCAGATAACACATGAACATCTCGTGTCTGCTGGGAAAGCTGGACCAGAGTCAGAAAGAGACTCATGTCCACACAGCTTGTCTATGATGAGCTCCAGGCTGGCCTGTGGGTGAATTTTCCTTCAACATAAGGACTCCGGCCTGAGCAGGGACACAGTCCGCACATCCCTGGAGAGAGAGACTAGTGGTAACCCACATCTCTCCCAGCACCAGCTACAGAGCTCCAGAGACTGTCTACACCACAAAGCTATGATGGGATCTGCTACAGCACAAAGTCCAAATTTGAAAACACAGTGCCAGTAGTGCGGTACCGCACCAGTAACATGTGGGAGCGAGGGTCAGAGGGCACAGTCAGGATCTGAGAACGTGCTGTTGGGACTAGTCACAGTGTCTGAGCTGCTGAAATCCAGGGCAGAAAAACTGTGGGAGGCAAAGCTCTTAAGCTCTCTGTAATGCTAAAGAACTAGCAACAGGAGTTCCTGTTGTGGCGCAGTGGTTAACGAATCCGACTAGGAACCATGAGGTTGTGGGTTCGATCCCTGGCCTTGCCCAGTGGATTAAAGATCCAGCATTGCCGTGAGCTGTGGTGTAGGCTGCAGACTCGGCTAGGATCCCGCGTTGCTGTGGCTCTGGCGTAGGCCGGTGGCTACAGCTCCAATTCGACCCCTGGCCTGGGAACCTCCATATGCCATGGGAGCAGCTCAAGAAAAGGCAAAAAGACAATAAATAAATAAATAAATTTATTTTAAAAAAAAAAACTAGCAACAGTGCCGGTGTAGCCCTTAGAGTCTAACCTGTGAGTGTTTCTTAAGGGAAGAATGAGCTTCTATGCAACTTAATTGCTTGGGATGAAATGCTCAGGGGCATTCATCACAGCCCTGAAGTCACCCTGCATCTACCCAGTTTTCCAGCATGAGCCACTGCATCCTTTTCAAGCACGGACTGAGCAAGCTCTGCATGTGACTGAGTCATTGTGGGGCCACCACCCTGAGTGTGTCCACTGTACTGCTGCTGTGGCTTTTCTTTTGGAACGGAATGAAATTTGGCTGTCAAGAGAGTCCCTGTTCAGGTATGACTAGACAGATAAAAGTGAATCTTTTGCCACTTATTTCTTTGCTTACACACATGTTTCCAAACAAATGAGGTAACATGGATCTGGTAATATGTATTAATTTAAGAAAATTTAGCTGCGTAGCTGAATGGAGGATATAATTTATTTGAAGTCTTCCTTTAGTTTTTTCAAGTGACATTATGTGATATCTAACGTGTCCGCTCCTAAGGTGAATATATAAAGAGAAGGCTCATGGGAAGGTTTTTGGTCTACGAATTCACATGGAAACCATATTAATGATGAGCTGGGCTGTAAAATCAGCCATAAACAATGAAACCAATAAGCCTAATTTCATTGTTCAGTCAAGCAATTTCCAAATGTGTTCACACAGAAAGAAGAAAGATAAATGCGGTACGTTTTTTCAGGCAATTCCAGAATGCAGAGCTGTGATCTGCAGTTTTGTTGCTTCATAAGGAAATGAAAAGCGTTTTCATGTCCTGAAAGGCTTTTATGGGGCAGGATACAACAATGTCAGTGCCAGATACTTGTAGTAAAGTATAAACATTCTTTGGGACCATCGCTCATCATGCAGTGTAAACAGAGGTTTCTGCTGGAGAAGAACAGGAGCAACAGGGCCCCTCATTTGTCTCCTCAGCACCATTTCTAAGTGGCCCAACTCCAACAGACTGCCAGTTATCCATTCCTGCTAAATTAGCTCTCTGCCCTCAGCTCTATCAGCCTGTTTCTTCTGGCTCCCCTTCTCCAACCAGTGGTTGGTCATTTTAGACATGCACCCACTATTCTATCTGTTACCCCTTACCTCCCTCCCTTGATTTCCCTTGTGCTTAATTGCTAATCCCCAACCTTGCAAAGAAATCCTTTCCTCCTTCCTTTAGGTACAGGCTGTGCATAGTGACTGCTTTCCACATAGGACTGCTGTATAGCGACTGCTTTCCTTACAGTCCTATAAGGAAGGGGGTAGTGGGGACAGTGTCTTTTTTTGAGAAAAAAAGAACTGAGAAACTTGACAAGTGCTACCTCAGCCAGGTGATCAAGGTATTCATCAGTATTCATCAACCATTTGCTGATAGCATGGCCTCTCAATGTGATGTAATAAAAAAACCCTTTAGGGAGCTCCGATTTTGGCTCAGCAGGTTAAGAACCTGACTCATATCCATGAGGATTCAGATTTGATCCCTGCCCTTGCTCAGTGGGTTAAGGATCCCAGGTTGCCTCGAGCTGTGGCATAGGTTGCAGATGCAGCTCGGATCTGGCATTGTTGTGGCTGTGGCTGTGGCCAGCAACTTCAGCTCCAATTCGACCCCAGCAGCCATAAAAAAGAAGAAAAAATAAATAAATAATAAAAATAACACTTTACCTTTGTGGGTGGTCTTTCTCCCCAAAAGCCATAACCCAAGGCTTACTGTGAGAAAAACCTAAGACAAACTCCAATAGCGGAACACTCTTAAAAAAAAAAAAAAAAAAAATCTCAAATCTATGTTCCTTTTCCTATTAAAAAACCACAAAGTTTGCTGACTAATGCCTTTAACCTGGGCTGCTCCCCCACAAAGTTGTTCTCTTTGTCCCAGGCTGTGTAGTGGAAATTGGCTCGTCTCTAGTCGAGGGCTCTTGGTATGTCCCTGGTTCCCGACTCTCATTGCAGCGTTGTTCCTCCTTCCCCTTCACCTAACCCTGTGGGCAACTTTGATCCTCCCACAGTGTAGTTGTGAGCATAAATGAAATAAAGTATGTGAAGTGCCTGAAGTCTGTGAGGGGAGCTCACAGGGGCCAGCATCGCTCTGCTGAGACGACAGAGATCCTATGGAATAAGAGCCCTCGCACACTTTCTATTTCACAAGCCCTCTTTTCATCTTCCTCCTTCCTTACTGTCTCAGAGGAAAAATGGTGTCTATTACGAGCGATGCAAAATTTCTGAAAAGGTAGCTTTTTAGCACTTACAAAAAGAGATGACAGAATTAATTTGTAAGTGAAAATGCTGAGGAATAAAATTTTACTGGTAATTCCCATCACAGCATCTCACTGGCTCGCCCCAATCATTCCAATGTCATCAACATCTCTTTCACTGGCAGACTTTGAAAGGAGATGTAGATTCAACAACTTAGTGTTTATGAATTAAGTTTGGTTTTCTCTTCCAGTTTTACTGAGAAATAATTGATATAAGTTTAATGTATACAGTGTAATGATTCGACTTACATACATCATGGAATGATTGTCACAATGTTTGGTGAACATCCATCATCACATATAGGTGTAAAATTAAAGAAATAGGAGTTCCCATCCTGACTCAGTGGTTACCAAACCCAACTAGCATCCATGAGGATGTGGGTTCAATCCCTGGCCTCATTCATTGGGTTAAGGATACAGCATTGCCGTGAGTTGAGGTGTAGGTGTCAGACACGGCTCAGTTCCAGTGTTGCTGTGGTGGCTACAGCTCCGATTCAACCCCTAGGAGCCTCATATGCCTTGGGTCCAGCCCTAAAAAGACAAAAATACAAAAAAAAGGAAAAAAAATAAAGAAATGGAAAAAAGGAGATTTTTTTCTCGTGATGAGACTTCTCAGGATTTATTCTCCTAACTACTTTCATATGTAACATAAAACAATACTAATATCATTTATCACATTGTACATTACATCCCTAGTATTTGTTAATCTTATAATTGGGAGTTCATATCTTTTGACTGCAAGATTCAACAAACTTTATTTTTTTTTTTTTCCCACTGTACAAAGATTCAACAAACTTTAGACGAGAAAAAGAAGTTCCAGAGCTCCTGTCGTGGCTCAGCGGTTTACAAACCCAGCTAGTATCCATGGCAACATGGTTTGATTCCTGGCCTTGCTCAGGGGTTTAAGGATCCAAGGTTGCAGTGAGCTGTGGTAAAGGTCACAGACTCTACTTGTATCCCACATTGCTGTGCCTGTGGTGTAGGCCAGCAGCTTCAGCTCCGACTCATCCTTTAGCCTGGGAACCTCCATGTGCCACAGGTGTGGCCCTAAAAAGACACACACACACACACAAAGAAGTTCCTAAAGTCTGACCCATTTTCCGTCAAACCACTCAACACTGGGGGTGCACTGGCAAAGTGACAAAAAGTGATATGGGTAACTTATAAAAGAAGACCATGTAGCAAAGGTGGGGGGAACTTACAGAATTGAAGGGAATGCAGAGGACCCTGACTTGTAGTAAACAAGAAGTGGGGGGTGTTGCAGTCTGAATAGTGACCCCCAAATTCATATGTTGAATCCCTAATCCCCAGTACCCCAGAATGTGTGACTGCCTTTGGGCCTTTAAAGAGGTGATTAAGTTAAATACGGCCATTGGCTGGGGGGTGAGAGTGGACAACCTAATCCAGTTTGACTGGTGTCCTTAGAAGAAGAGATTAGGACACATGGACACCCGGAAACCAGGGATGTGGGCACAGAGGAAAGAGCATGTGAGAGCCCAGGGAGAGGGCAGCCATCTGCAAGCCTAGGAGAAAAGACCTCAGAGAAAACCAGACCCGCCAACACCTTGATCATGGGCTTCTAGCTTCCAGAACTGTGAGAAGTGTTTTTTAAACCACTCAGGCTGTGGTATTTTCTTAGGGCAGCCCTTGCAAACTAATAAGTGGTCTTGACAGTAAGCTCTTGAAAATTATCTGAGGAATAAATGGGTAAATTTCCACCAATGTCTCTCCTCGCATTGACGTCCAGGTAGAAAGAATCCCATTAGCAGAGCTCAGATTCAGGTCATGTACACTCATCCCCACTAGGTTGTTGAGATGACTGACTTGTCCAGAGCCCAGCAGTGGACTCCACTCTGGTCCATGATGGAGAGAACAGAAAACCTTAAGTCTCACCAACTGCACACGGTTAGCAGGGAGGGATTCTCCAGTGGGGAATCCAGGTGTGGTTAAGGGCAGATTCTGAAATGAACCAAAAGTGACAGATATTCTCTATATTATGTTTTTGATAAACCATTTGAAAATAAACTGATCTGATTTTGAAACTTGACCGTTTTGCTTTTCCGATAGAAAATCTAAATTCAGTTTTGAAGGCATGCCATCTATTTTTTTAAATATGAAAATTTTATTTATTTATTGTTTAGGTCCACATGTACAGTATATGCAAGTTTCCAGGTTAAGGGCCAAATCAGAGCTGCAGCTGCCAGCCTACACCACAGCCGTGGTAACTTGGAATCCAAGCTACATCTACAAACCACACCATAGCTCATGGCAATGCCAGATACTTAATGCACTGTGTGAGGCCAGGGATCAAATCCACATCCTTGTGGTTACTAGTCAGGTTCATAACCACTGAGCCACACCGGGAACTCCCTAAAAATTTTAAATATGAAATGAAATCAACCTTTGCTTTTGGGTTTCATTCCATCTCCATCATACCAGTCTGCTTTTAGCATATCATTACAAATCCTGTTGGACTTGTTCTCTCTAACCACTCAGGGCCAAGTCTTTCTGTAAAACCAGACTTTAGTATCTGATAATATAATTTCCTTTATCATCTTTTTTTTTAAATGCTGTTTTCACATTTTAGTTGACAGAACTTTTATGTAAAATGTCAAGAGCATTCTGTGCTTTGTTAAACCTTTGCCTGAAAATCAGCCATGTTTTCAAGTGACCTTGGGGAGTCGATCTTTAGAAAGACAGCAGCTTATTTCACGGATAAAAAATTGGGGCTCAA
The DNA here is from genome assembly GCF_054392235.1 of Sus scrofa. Taxonomy (NCBI): domain Eukaryota; kingdom Metazoa; phylum Chordata; class Mammalia; order Artiodactyla; family Suidae; genus Sus; species Sus scrofa. The sequence continues at coordinate 50,130,185 of NC_139387.1, read as the reverse complement.
ACTCTCACATTGAAACCAAGTTCCTTGGCTGAGTTTATGATTAACCTCTCTATCCAAAACTTTATTTCTTTTCTTGTCCTACACATGTTCCCCTCAAGATTAAAGAGCAACAAAGATAAGGGGGGATTGAAACCAGTCAAGACCCTGTGGAGCCCTCCCAGGTACAAAAGCCTCTCCATACCCACCCCCCTTTTTAGGCTCTACCCACAGCATATGGAAGTTCCTGGGCCAGAGATTGAATCCAAGTCTCAGCTTCAGCCCACACCACAGCCTTCAACCCACTGTACCAGGCCCAGGATCCAACCCATGCTTCCATAGCAACCCAAGCCACTGCAGTCAAGTTCTTAACCTACTGTACCACAACAGAAACTCCACGTCCCACATTTTTTGTTTATAGAAAAAAGGCTTTAGTCTCACTAGGCCTCCCCTGAGTTCCACAGAGAAGCCACAGGCAGTTACTAATTAAGGAAGTGAGAGAATGCAGAAACAAAGGAAAAACAATTTTAAAAAGTAATGACAATACTTTGCCAATAAAACAGTCTTCATTTCTCACCAAGCAATATACATAATATCTGATGGATATCTTTGAGTTGTTCTTCAAGAACTAAGACACTCACCACCACCCCCAGGTATAGAATGGTGGCTGCTTGCTGACCACAAGCACATAGAACCTAGACTGGTTGACACCAGAAGGTTGATGGTTGAGATTCCCAAAACCCCACCCTGTTATTTCACCAACAACCAGTGAAAAGAAAGTCATGCATTCTACAGCCCTCACTTCAAATATTGCCTTTAAAAACACTCCCCCAACCCTCCTACACTGTTGGTGGGAATGTAAATTGGTACAACCACTATGGAAAACAGTACGGAGGTTCCTCAGAAAACTAAATATAGAACTACCATATGATCCAGCAATCTCACTCCTAGGCATATATCCAGACAAAGCATTCATTGAAAAATATACATGCACCCACCCCCATGTTCATTGCAGCACTATTCACAATAGCCAAGACATGGAAACAACCTAAATGTCCAATGACAGATGAATGGATTAAGAAGATGTGTTATATATACACCATGAATTACTACTCAGCCAAAAAAAAAAAAAAAGCAAAATAATGCCATTTGCAGCAACATGGATGGAACTAGAGACTCTCATACTAAGTGAAGTAAGTCAGAAGTAGAAAGACAAATGCCATATGATCTCACTTATATCTGGACTCTAATATACAGCACAATGTTCCTGTCTACAGTAAAGAAAAAAATTCATGGATGTGGAGAACAGACTTGTGATTGCCAAGAGTGAGGGGGAAGAAATGGGATGGACTGGGAGTTTGGGGTTAGTAGATGAAAACTATTGCATTTGGAATGGATAAGCAATGAGATTCTGCTGTATAGGCCAAGGAACTACATCTAATCACTTGTGATGGAACGTGATGGAAGCTAAGGTGAAAAAAAGAATGTGTATATATATATAAACACACACACATATATACATATATATGTATGTATAACAGGTTACTTTGCTGTTAGAAGAAATTTTGATAGAACATTGTAAATCAACTATAATAAAAATGAAAAATTAAAAAAATACTCCCCTGAATACCATCCAGGACTTCGGGTCTTTTGAGCATGAATTGCCCATACTCCTTGCTGGGCTCTGCAATAAAATGATGTACTTTCCTTCACCACAACCCAGTGTCAGTAAATTGGCTTTGCTTCAAGGTGGGTGAGTAGACCCAAGTTCAATGTGATAAAAACAGCAGATGCCATCAATTCAAAGAAAGCTCCTTCACCTTGCATGTAGAAAGATCTTTCGAGACAGTGTGTAGTAAGTCAAGATTTGATTATTAAAACACAACCACTACATCTCTGTGATGAAAGAAAACTTTGTGATCTGAGAGGCCAATGGAGAGAATCTGAAAAAATTTTGTTTTATGCAAGAAAAATTATTACTATCTTTAGAAAACAGGATGTCATCTTTTTTGCTCTTTATACTGAAATAATATTTAAGAATCTAAGACTTTAACTGTATAATTATTTTCTCAAGTCCAGGTACCTTTATAAATTTGTTTATGCTGGGTAATGTTTGGATGAGTTTTACAATCACTGCTATGATACAGCACAGTGAAATATAGTGCTTTTGTTTACATAGGGTCTGCATTAAACCACACTTCTCCAGTCTTTCTCTTATTTTTATCATTTACTATGTATGTGACCTTGAGCAAGTTACCCATAATATTGTGATTTATAGTAAGAAAAATATACATTGGGTTTTCATCTTTGGTTTAGGCACAGAACTCTTAAAACACTCTTGAAATTTCCTGAGTGTTAAGAGGGATAAAGGTGTCTTTTGTTATGTCAATGAGGTGACTTTTAAAAGCCCCTAGAAACCTAAGAATGATTGCCAGGGAACCAACCATGTGGCCTGATGGAAGAGTTGCAAGTTTCACATCTAGCCACTACTTCTAGGGGCTAGAGATTGAGTTTGATCACCAGTGACCAATGATTTAATCTGTCGTGCCTGTGTAATGATGCCTCCATTACAAAAAAAAGGTGGGGAGGGGTTCAGAGAGAGCCTCCAGGTTGTTGAATACGTGGAGATTCAGGGAGACTGGCACCCCTTGAGAGGACATGGAAACTTCACATCTTTTCCTATACCTTGCCTATGCATCTCTTCCCTCTGGCTCTTCCTGAATGATACTTTTATATTAAACTGATTATTTAATAACTAAAATGTCTTTCCAAGTTCTGTGAGCCATCCTAGCAAATACATAAAACCCAAGGAGCGGGTAGTGAGAACCTCCAATTTACAGCAGGTCAGAAGCATAGATAACAACCTGGACTTGTGATTGGCATCTGAAGTGAGTGAGGGGACCATCTTGTAGGACTGAGCCCTTCACCTGTGGGATCCGATTGGACATCCAGCCAGTATCAGAGAATTGCTTGGTGGTGTCAGACACACCTTGGAATTGTGTCAGAATTATAGCCTAACCATCCTGGCTTCTATTTCCTCATCTATATCTTGAGTACAAAGTTGAAATAAGGCAATACATGTAAACACAAGAGAAGAGTGGCACATGGTAAAGCAATGCAAACTATTGATATCATTGCTATAACTTAAGAGCTGAGATGCAGAGACAGTGACACTGGTCCTGTCCTAGAGGGTATGGCAGCACGTGAGAAAAACCCTTGAACACAGTGATGTCTGCACAGGGACGGTACTGTCAGAGCACTAAGTCAGGTGTCCAAAGATACTTCTTTTTAGGACTCTCACTAAACTTCAAAAAATGAGTAAGTCTTTAATTAGCTAACAGGGCAAAGCCTAAGAGCTGGCTGTACAGATCAGCCAACCCCTGACTTAATATGGTTTGACTTAAGGTCTGTCAACTTTACAATAGAGCCAAAGCAATACTCATTTGGTAGAAGCTGTCCTTTGAATTTTGAATTTTGAGCTTTTCCCAGGCTAACAATATTTGGTACAATACTCTCTCGTGAGGTTGGGCAGCTGCAGTTCCCAGTCAGTCATGCGATCAAGAGCAAAAACAACCAAAATGCGTACAACTGTTCTGTACCCAGACAACCATTTGCTTTTCCACTTCTGGCACAGTATTCAATAAATTACATGAGACTTTCACCACTTTGTTATAAAATAGGCTTTGTGTTAGATGATTTTGCCCAACTGTAGGCTAATGTAAGTGAGCACACATAAGGTGGGTGAGGTTAGGCTGTGTTGTTTGGTGGATTAGCTATCTTAAATGCATTTTCAACTTGTGATATTTTCAAAATGCAATAGATTTATTGGGATGTAACCCCATGGAATAAGGAACAAAATCAGAGAAGATCTGTACTAAGTCAGTGATTTCATTTACTTGCATGTCAAAGGCCTAACTGCTCATTTTAGCATGATCTGCTGTAGCAAGTAGACGTATCAACAGTTTAGATGATAGAGGCCCTGCTCCTATTTTTCTCAGTTCCAAACTATAAACTCATGATCATTCCTAGGACATAGGGTTTCACCAAGGCCTCTCTAATTATATGGGGTGGTTTTTCTTGGCAGTATCAGACGCAGTCTTACTGAATACCTTAGCATTGACCTTTGTTTTTGAGAAAACTCAAATTCTGATCAAGTGCCAGCCTTCCTCAAAAGAGCTTCATTGCTCAAAAGAGATCCATGTCCAATGCATTTCAGGATGACCACCACCCTCCCCACCCAGTCCCCACAGTTTCCACTGGCAAGACCCTTACACACCAGAAACACAAGCACTCAGCACTGTGGCTAATGAGGGGCTTCCATTTACTGGGATGCCATGTTCAATGGTTGATACATTTTAACTCAGTCATTTTTTTGGAAGGCACACCCATGGCATATAAAGTGCCTGGGCCAGGGATCAAACCTGTGCCACAGAAGTGACCCAGGCCACCGCAGTGACAATGCCAGGATTTGAGCATACTTTTGATTTAAAAGCCAAAAAATACATAAACATTTGTTTTTATGTTCTCAACCTAAGCTAGACCCAGGGTAAGCAAAGAGAAATATTCATAATCATGCTACAAGGAATTTTCTTTCATTCCAACTAATAAGAAACCATCTGGTGTCCAAATCCAAGGATGGTAATGACCACACTTCTTCACCTGGGTGTAGTTACAGCCCATGTGACTTTTCACTTTTTGAAAATTAAAGCAATTACTGAGATAATTCAAACTGATAAATTTTTCCTCCAGAGTCTTCAAAATACCAAAAAAGATGTAAAATAAAGTATCTTGTCTCATATTCCATTTTTGGACTCTCTGAAACTTGCTTACAAGTGTTCATGGACCACAGGTTAAGAACCTGTCACTTCAGTCAGGAAAGACTAAAATTGGGGTCACATCCTTGCCACATAGGATGCCCAGTTATCTATTCACTCGGAGGAAGTTGGTGGGCTTCTGTGGTAGCTGATATCGCTATAGATTAAGGATGAAAAATAACACTTCAAACCAGGAGTCAGCAAACTACCACCTTTGGGCAGATCCAGTCCTCTGCCTGTTTGCGTGTTCTCTGTGGCTGCTGTCATGCTACAATGGCTGAGTTGAGCAACAGAGAGAGCAAATGACTTGCAGAGCCAAAAACTTTTACTCTCTGGACCTTTATAGAAAGTTTTCCAACCCTTCGCCTAAATTATCCTCTCCCTCTGCAGGGGGCACACTCCTTTTGGCCATGCTCTGAATTCCTGAGCCAGGGAGAGCAGCAGACCTACCACAGTGAATATAAGCCCTGTGAGAGTGAAATCCTAACCAGCTGGTTTTCCCATGGCACTTTCTGGCTTCACATCACGCATTAGCTCCAAATCTCAAGACTGATTTTGCTCATGTACAGGAGATGGTTAAATCTAATCTCTAAGAGCTTGAAGCTTTGTTCCTAGCTTTGTGACCCTGGGGAAAAAAAAAAACTTAACCTCTTTATGCTTCAGATTCTTCACTTCCTCTTCTTCTTCTTCTTTTTTTTTTTTTTTTTTTTTTTTTTTGGATTTTATAGCCATACCTGTGGCATCTGGACATTCCCAGTTTAGGGGTGGAATTGGAGCTGCAGCTGCTAGCCACAGCCACAGCCACAGCAACACTCCAGATCCAAGCTGCATCTGCGAACTACACAGCAGCTTGTGACAACACCAGGTCCTTAACCCACTGAGCGAAGCCAGGAATCAAACCCACCTCCTCACGAACACTATGTTGGGTTCTTAACCTGCAGAGCCACAATGGGAACTCCCAGATTTTTCATCTTTAAAATGGAAATGACAGTAATACTACCCACCTGACATGGTCATTGATAAAATTAAATCAGTGAATACATGAAAATGTTGTGTTTAGCCCAGAGTTTGATTCATAGTAAGTATTATGCTAATAATACTTACTATGAATTATGTAAGAATTGGTTTTTATACGTGTAGCCATTGTCAAAAGTGGGAGTCAGGTCAAAGGAGGGCCCAAAATTTAGAGAGAAAAATATTATCCCTTTCAGCCTCTAGTTGAACACTACTCTTTTTTAACTTAATTTTTTTTAATTTGTTTACTTTCTCAGAAATATTCTTCTGCTCACTATTCAGTCACATCAAAACAGCTTAATATTTTTAAAACTTGAAGACGCAATTGGTAAAACTTGTATTTTTATTGTTTTTACAGTTCTACAACAAAAGAGTGTAAGAAACAAATGGGAATTATGATTCAAAGTTAAAGGAAGTCTTCAATGATAAACTTGACTTGATGGAATTATAGTAACAATTGTGGATTGACCAAAATAATTTATGATGTTTACATTTCCTTGTGGGGAAAACATAGCAATAACTGTATATTTAAATTAAAACCCTTACAAGTGCTACCCTAGGGCACCAAGAAGGCAACACAGAAGCCTGACTCTGGAAATAGAAGCAATCCTGGAAATGGCAGGTGTTGCAGGAGAAGGAGATGTCCTGGAACAGATGTCCAAGGTGAGGGGTCTTCAGCTTCACAAGGAAAGAATTCAAGAGCGGGAACCATAGTAAAGGGAAAGCAGGTTTGCTCAGAGAGATACACGTTCCATAGGCAGAATGCAGACCATCTCAGAATTACGAGAGTAGCCCCAGGGCACAGGATTGTTGGTTTTTATGGGCTGAGTCATTTCATAGGTTTATAAGGGGGAGGAATCCTTACTACTTCAGAGAAGGGTGGGTATTTCCAGGAACTGGGCTACTGCCCATTTTTTGGCCTTTGATGGTCCACCTAGAAACTGCATGGCAAAAGGGAGGCTGCATTTTATTTAGTATTTCAATGAAGGCATAAGGAACTCAAGGTCAAGGTCAATGACCAGACTATTCTTGATGCCACCTTGATTCCAGCTGATTCCAGCTGACTTTTATCACATCCCAACAGCTGTCCCCCTTCTTCATTGTCTAGCAGTTGTATCCTGTCCCTTTCCCTCCTGTCTCACAGGTATATGGAATGTTTGGCATTGAGCTCATTTTTATTTTCTTTTTGCTCGTTGTAAAATGGAAGATGGGGAAAGAGTAGTGAAAAATGTTACAGAAGGCATTTACAGTAGAATACGATGGAAAAATAGTGTATTCTTGGGGTTGAATAACTCCAACCATCCCTACATGGCTGTTATGAATATTACCACTTCCTCTTGCCATCAAACAAACAACGCTTTGAGTTTTTCATACTTTTGTAGAACCATTTGTGTATTCTTTATCTGAGACATAAATTAGGATAACTATGCTAACCAGATAAGTAAAGGATCAATTCCAATAAAAAAGTATTCATACCAGTACAGTAACTGAAATCCTTAAATGCATTAAGAAGATGGCCTCCTAGCCTAAGCTTTTTTTTGCAATCTACATCTTACAAAGAACTCTTTTCTGAGATTGAACTTTTTCTGGATGCAAATCAGAATTTTTTTTTTTAAATCATTATTGCCACCATCACGCAGCTCTTGCTTCTGTGAGTAAATTCTTAATTTACTCTGGGAACTCTTATTTTTTCAGTTTTATCAACTGTGCTCCTAACTCACGTGTACTAAAAATCAATGAAGCAGGATAGAGGCAAGATGGCAGAAGAGTAGCGGGATGTGCTCGCCCTCTCCCACAAACACAACAATAAAACACATCTATGGGTAAAACAACTGGCACAGAACATCAACTGAATGCTGGCATAAGAACTTAAATCTTCAAAGATGGCAAGAATCTCTTGACATAACTGGGTAAAACAATAGAAACCAGAAGAGAGAGAGAGAAGGGGAATCAGGACGGGACTGGCACTCCCGAGAGGGAGCTTGTGAAGGAGAAAGGGAACCTACACCCAGGGAAGCCACCTAATTGACAGAAAAATCAGCTGAGTTGGAGGAATCTCCAAGACACTGAGGAAAACACAGCAGCAGGTCTGAAAACTGAGAAGCAGAGTGAGAGCTGCACAGATCGTCTGAACCACTGGCACAGACACCAAAGACTGAGACGCTGGAGTCCGGGCTGGGAGTCAAGACCTAGGCTCTGGAGGTCAGGCCCTGAGAGTAGGCTGGGGTTGGTGGTGTGGAAATAGCCTACAAGACTAGGAAGTAGTGCGATGCAGGCAAAGGGAACAGAACAATACACTAAGGGCTGGGGAGTGGAAAGCCACAACAGAGGGAATCCTGGAGAAGGTCTGAACCGGCAGGAGAGACAAGGCACCACTGTTGGGGAGGGGAAAGGAGGAGGGGCGGGCCACCATAGAATACTCCCTGCACCCGTGTGCAGGCTTGCCTGTCAGCTAGCAGAGAGCAGAGCGTTCCCAGCACATCCACCCCTCCTCCATCCTGCATGCTCCTGGCCAGAAGCCACCTGCCATCCCATGATGGACTGGCTCCAAGACATGCGGGAAGCCAACCACCACGATGGTGTTCTCCAGCCAGGCCTACCCGCCCACGGTAAGCACTCCATTGCCCCAGTGCGCCCTGTCAAGCCCCTCCTAGCATCAGGAAGTGAAATGCCACCGCGTGTCCACTGGCCAGCCCCACCGGCCCTCGGGAAGTGCCCTGCCAGGCTGAGGGAAGCGCACCTCCACTGTGGTGCGCTCCGTCAGCCCCGCCCACCCTTGAGAAGCACCTTGCTGCCAAGGAGCGCACAGGGCCAGCCCCTCTCCCCATTGTAAAGTGCCCCTCTGCCGCAGAGCAACCCAGCCGGGCCCACACACCCTCAGAAAGTGCCCTGCCAACACGGGGCATGCTGGCAAGCCCCTCCCAGTAGCAGGAAGTGCATCACCACCGCAGTACAACGGGCCATCCCTGCCTGCCCTCGGGAAGCGCCCCACTGCCTTGGAGCACCCTGGCAAGCCCCACCTGGCTGCACGGGGGAGTGCACTGCCACCATGGCATGAACCGGTCAGCCCCGCCCAGCCTGGGGAAGTGCCCCGCTGCTGTGGAACTACTTGGCCAGCCCACCCTCGGAAAGCCCCCCACTGCCGCTGCACACCCCAGCCAGCCCCGCCCAGCCACAGGAAGTGCACCGCCACCGCAGGGCACCCTGGCCAGCCCCAAGCAGCCTTGGGAAGCGCCCCACAGCGGCAGCACTCCAGCCAGCCCCGACTGCCTGCAGGAAGCGCCTAGCCACAGCAGCGCAAGCCAGCCAGCCCTGCATGCCCTCGGAATATGCCCCACTGCCGCAGCACGCAGGGACTGTTCCAAACTATAGTTTGGCTTCCCCAAATTCACAGAACAAGAAAAATACAAGCAAGATGAAGAAGCTCAGAAACCATTCCCCATTAAGGCAACAGGAGAATTCACCTAAAGCAATCAACAAAGAAACAGAACTCTGCAGTCTGACAGATTTTGAGTTCAAAAGGGAGATAGTGAAAATACTGAAGGAATTAAGAGATGATATGAATAGTAATGCAGACTCCCTCAGAAAGGAACTAGAAAATATAAGGAGGAGCCAAGAAAAACTAGAAAATTCATTTGCAGAGATACAAACTGAGCTAAGGGCAGTAAAAACCAGAATGAATAATGCAGAGGAAGGAATTAGTGATGTGGAAGATAAAATAATGGAAATCACCCAATCAGGACAACGGACAGAAAACCAAATGAAAAAATATGAAAGCAGTATAAAAGACTTATGGGATAATATAAAATGGGCCAATCTATGCATAATAGGAATTCCAGAAAGAGAAGAAAAAGAAAAGGGGATTGAAAATATATTTGAAGAATTTATCACTGGAAATGTTCCAAATCTAAAGGATACTGATTTCAAGACACAGGAAGCAAAAAAGGCCCCAAACAAGTTGAACCCAAACAGGCCCACACCAGGACATATAATAAAAATGGCAAAAGTTAAAGATAAAGAGAGGATTTTAAAGGCAGCAAGAGAAAAGCAAAGTGTCAATTATAAGAGAACTCTCAAAGGCTATCAGCTGATTTCTCTACAGAAACACTACAGGCCAGGAGGGAATGGCTAGAGATATTTAAAGCACTGAAAGGAAAAAAATCTGCAACCTAGAATACTCTATCCAGCAAGAATATCATTTAAAATGGAAGGGGAAATAAAGAATTTCTCAAACAAACAAAAAATGAAAGAGTATAGCAATACAAAACACATTCTAAAAGAAATACTGAAATGACTTCTCTAAATTAAAAAAAATAAAAAATCAAGAGGAAGAACTAGGATGGAAGAAACCACAATTAGACAATCACTTAAATAAGCCAGCATACAGATCTAATCCTGAAGATGCTTAAAAAAATAAAATAAAAATCATACAATATGGGCAAGGAAAGTAAGGAAATAAATAGATTCTTTTTTTTAATTTTTTTATTGTAATGAAGTGTTTTAGCCTACATGACTATCAGACTAAAAAGCACACGGTTATAGGAAGGGGTTAACATACTTAAAAAACAGGGCAACCACAAATCAAAACTGAACATTACATTCACAAAAAGGGAAAGAAAAGTACTCAAGCATAAAATAAATGGAAACCATACAACCAAAAAAAGAAAGGAATAATGGGGAATCACAGAATCCACTGGAATACAAGGCTTAAAATGGCAATAATTAAACATCTATCACTTATCACCTTAAATGTCAATGGACTGAATGCTCCAATCAAAAGACACAGAGTGGCTGATTGGATAAAAAAACAAAAACCTTCAATCTGCTACCTATAAGAAACTCACCTTAGGACAAAGTACACATACAGATTGAAAGTGAGGGGGTGGGAAAGATATTTCATGCCAGTGGACAAGATAGGAAAGCAGGAGCTACAATACTCATATCAGAAAAAATAGACTTTAAAATGAAGGCCATAAAGAAAGACAAACAAGGACACTAGTTAATGGTTAAAGGATCCATTCAAGAAGAGGATATTACAGTCGTCAACATATATGCCCCAAATATAGGAGCACCCAGATACATACAACAAATATTAACAGACATAAAAGGAGAAATTGATGGGAATATAATCATATTAGGAGACTTTAACACCCCATTCACATCAATGGACAGATCCTCTAGACAGAAAATTTAGACTTAATTGATATTTTCAGGACATTATATCCAAAAAAAAGTTCAGAATACACATTCTTCTCAAGTGCTCATGGAACATTCTCAAGAATTGATCACATATTGGGGCACAAATCTAACTTCAACAAATTTAAAAATATAGAAATTATTTTAAGTATCTTCTCTGACCACAACGGCATGAACCTATAAATCAAGCACAGGAAAAGAAATGAGAAAAAAAAACTACTACATGGAGACTAAACAACATGCTACAAAAAAACCAATGGGTCAATGAGGAAATCAAGAAGGAAATTAAAAAATACCTTGAGGAGTTCCCGTCATGGCTCAGTGGTTAACGAATCTAAGAACCATAAGGTTGTGGATTCAATCCCTGGCCTTGCTCAGTGGGTTAATGATCCAGCATTTCCGAGAGCTGTGGTGTAGGTTGCAGGTGTGGCTCGGATCCCATGTTGCTGTGGCTCTGGCATAGGCGAGCAGCTACAGCTCCAATTAGACCCCTAGCCTGGGAACCTTCACGTGCCACAGAAGCAGCCCAAGAAGTGGCAAAAAGACAAAAAAAAAAACCTTGAGATAACTGATAATGAAGTCACAACCACTCAAAATTTATGGGATGCTGCAAAAGCAGTGCTCAGAGGGAAGTTCATAGCAATACAGGCCTTCCTCAAAAAGAAAAAAGATCTCAAATTGACAACTTAACCCACCACCTAAATGAATTAGAAAAAGAAGAACAAAAAAAACCTGAAGTCAGCAGAAGGAAGGAAATCATAAAGATCAAAGGGAAATCAATAAAATAAAGACTCAAAAAACAATAGAAAAAAAATCAATAAAACCAATAACTGGTTCTTTGAAAAGGTAAACAAAATTGACAAACCTCTGGCTAGACTCACCAAGAAGAGGAGAGAAAGAATCCAAACAAACAAAAGAAGAAATGAAAAAGGAGAAATCACAACTGATACTGCAGAAATACAAAAAACAATATGAGAATACTATCAACAATTATATGCCAACAAATTGGACAATCTAGAAGAAATGGACAACTTTCTAGAGTCTTACAGCCTGCCAAAACTCAATCAAGAAGAAATTCATCAACTGAACAGACCAATCACTAGAAATGAAATTGAATGTGTTATAAAAACACTCCACACAAATAAAACTCCAGGACCAGATGGCTTCACAGGCGAATTACCAAAAATACAAAGAGGAACTGAGGCCCATCTTCCTTAAACTTTTTCAAAATACTGAAGAAGAAGGAACACTCCCAAAGACATTCTATGATGCTACCATCTAATTCCAAAATCAGACAAAGATACCACCAAAAAAGAAAACTATAGGCCAATATCTTTGATGAATATAGACACAAAAATTCTCAACAAAATTTTATCCAACTGAATCCAACAACATATCAAAAAGATCATAAACTATGACCAGGTTGGATTCATCCCAGGTTGACAAGAATGGTTCAACATACACATATCAATCAACATCATACACCACATTAACAAAAGAAAAGTCAAAAACCATATGATCATCTCAACAAATCCAGAGAAAGCAATTGACAAAGTCCAACATCCATTTATGATTTAAAAAAAAAAAAAACTCTCACCAAAGTGATATAGAGGGAACATTTCTTAACATAATCAAAGCCATTTATGACAAATGCACAGCAAATATAATACTCAATGGAGAAAAGCTGAAAGCCTTACCACTAAAATCTGGAACAATACAGGGATGCCCACTCTCACCACTGCTCTTCAACATAGTTTTGGAAGTGCTAGCCACAGCAATCGACAAACAAAAGAAATAAAAGGAATCCAAATATGAAGAGAAGAGATAAAACTGTCACTGTATGCAGATGACATGATACTATACATAGAAAACCCTAAGGACTCAACCCAAAAACTACTTGAACTGATCAACAAATTCAGCAAAGTAGCAGGATATAAGATTAACATTCAGAAATCAGTGGCATTTCTGTATACTAACAATGAAACCTTAGAAAAGGAATACAAAAACACAATACCTTTTAAAATTGAACCACAAAAAGTAAAATACCTGGGAATATACCTGACCAAGGAAGCAAAGGACCTATATGCCAAGAACTATAAAACATTAATCAAGGAAATTAAAGAAGATGTAAAGAAATAGAAAGATATTCCATGCTCCTGGGTTGGAAAAATTAATTTTTTAAAAATGGCCATACTACCCAAAGCAATCTACAGATTCCATGCAATCCCTATCAAATTATCCATGACATTCTTCACAGAACCAGAACAAACAATCCAAACATTTATATGGAACCACAAAAGACCCAGAATTGCCAAAGTAAACCTGAGAAACAAAAACCAAGCAGGAGGCATAACTCTTCCAGACCTAAAGCAATATTACAAAGCCATAGTCATCAAGACAGTGTGGTACTAATACCAAAACAGACGTATGGACCAATGGAACAGAACAGAGAACCCAGAAATAAACCCAGACACCTATGGTCAATTAATCTTTGACAAAGGAAGCAAGAACATAAAATGGGAAAAAGACATTCTATTCAGCAAGCATTGCTGGGAAATCTGGACAGCTGCATGCAAATCAATGAAACTAGAACACACCCTCACAGCATGCACAAAAATAAACTCCAAATGGCTGAAAGACTTAAATATACGACAGGACATCATCAAACTCCTAGAAGAGAACATAGGCAAAACACTCTCTGACATCAACATCATGAATATTTTCTCAGGTTAGTCTCCCAAAGCAATAGAAATAAGAGCAAAAATGAAACAATGGGACCTAATCAAACTGAGAAGATTTTGCACAGCAAAGGAAACCAAAAAGAAAACAAACAGACAACTTACAGAATAGGGGCTTACTCTCTAGAATATATAAGCAACTTATACAACTCAACAGTAAAAAAACCAACAACCCAATTGCAAAATGGGCAGAAGACCTGAATAGACATTTTTCCAAGGAAGATATGCAGATGGCCAACAAGCACGTGAAAACATGCTCAGTATCCCTGATTATTAGAGAAATGCAAATCAAAGCTACTATGAGGTAGCACCTCACATCAGTCAGAATGGCCATCATTAATAAGTGCACAAATAACAAGTGCTGGAAAGGGTGTGGAGAAAAGGGAACCCTCCTGCACTGTTGGTGGGAATGTAAGCTGGTACAACCACTATGGAGAATAGTATGGAGGAACCTTAGAAATCTATACAGAGAATGATCATGTGAGCCAGCAATCCCACTCTTAGGCATATATCCAGACAAAACTTTCCTTAAAAAAGACACATGTACCCACATGTTCATTGCAGCTCTATTCACAATAGCCAAGACATGTAAACAACCCAAATGTCCATCAACAGACAATTGGATTAGGAAGAAGTAGAATATATACACAATGGAATACTACTCAGCCATAAAAAAGGATGACATGATGCCATTTGCAGCAACATGGATGGAACTAGAGAATCTCATCCTGAGTGAAATGAGCCAGAAAGACAAAGACAAATACCATATGCTATCACTTATATCTGGAATCTAATACATGGCACAAATGAACCTTTCCACAGAAAAGAAGATCATGAACTTGGAGAACAGACTTGTGGCTGCCCGAGGGGAGGGGGAGGGATTGGGATGTATTGGGAGCTTGGGGTTAACAGATGCAAACTATTGCTTTTGGAATGGATTAACAGTGAGATCCTCCTGTGTAGCACTGAGAACTATGTCTAGTTACTTACAATGGAGCATGATAATGGGAGAAAAAATATGTGTATATGTATGTGTAACTGGGTCCCCATGTTGTACAGTGGGGGGAAAAATTGTGTTGGGGAAATAACAATTTAAAAAAGAAAAATAATAATAGAAAGATAAATAAATAAATAAATAAATAAATAAAGCAGCCATTTGTAAATTCTGGATCTGCTGCCCTCAGGTTCTGTTTTCCTGGTATTGGTCTCTTCCTTTCCAACTTCCTGTCAGCTCCCAGGACTTTGAGATTTCCTCAAGCTCTCCATTAGTGTATTCTAACTATAGAAGCTTTGGCTAGGTCTTGAGGTGCAATCTCTCATATGCAAACATTTCCACTAAATTTCTTTTTTTTTTTTTTTTTCTTTTTAAGGCCACATACCAAGCTAGGGATCAAATCAGAGCTCTGGCTGTGGTCTATACCACAGCCACTGCAATACCAGATCTGAGCCACATCTTTGACCTATGCTATAGCTTGCAGCAATGCCAGATCCTTAACCCACTGAGCAAGGCCGGGGACCAAACCCACATTTTCATGGACACTATGTTGGTTTCTTAACCCACTGTGTCACAATGGGAACACTTCCTCTTCTTCTCAAAAGGACACTTCTTATTGAATTAGGACTCACTGAGATAATCCTGTATGATCTCATTTCAAGATAACTTTATTATATGTATAAAGACCCTTTTTTCCAAATAAGGTCCTATTCACAGTTTCTGGTTGACATATCTATTAGGAGGCTACAACTTAACCCACTACAAATATTAAGTTAAAAAAATGTTATCTTGGAGAAATATAACTGCCCAGTACCTGGGCCATCATCAGGACCTTCTCCTCTAGGCCTTTCCAACTTCCCACTTGATGGCTCACCTCAATCTAACCAACAGAAGGTCCAGACAATTTTACCCCAAACAGATTTCAATCCATCTTTTTAAAATTTTTTGCCCCATAGTCAGTACTTGGGTTGAAATACCAGCTTTGCCATTTATCGGCTGTGTGACCTTGGGCTAATTACTCTACCCCTCTGTTCATCAGTGTCCCATGCATAATTTGGTGTAATAAGGTTATAAGGATTAAAGGAATTAATATATGTAAAGTGCTCAGAACAGTATCTGTCACAGAGTATCTGCTCGTGAATGTTAGCAGCTACTCTTATTACATTGTAACGGAAAAGAATTATAAACTCTTTAAATGAATAAGCTAGTCCTAGTCATTTGTACTTTGAAGTCACTTTATTACTAACATTAAGGTCCAAACTTAAGTTTAATCAGAAATAACAAAACATAGATATTGATATAACCCTTTGGGGGAAAAAAGTCCATAAAGTTTTCAGAATTGAAAAACTCTCCACATTACTAACTGTTGTTTGTTAGCTTGAGAGTTATAAACTAAAAATGCAAACTTCCAAATGGAGTGAGGTGAAAAAAGAAGTTAAGAAGATGGAGAATTCATTTCCTTATGTATCGTATGTCTTAGTATTAACAAATATGGACTTAAAATAATAGCATTCAGTTTTCTATTGTGTCTTTCATACATGAAAATCAAAGCAAAGGACAATTTTCTATCAATGCCAGGAAAGGTAGAAGAATAAATAAGAATGTCAGTGTTGAGAGTACTCTTCCTGAAAAATAGTCCTTAGGTGAAAATCAGGGACTTTAGGACATGCAATAATGCTCTTCTATTCCCAGGAAGTTGTATAAAATAAAGTAAAAATAAAATAAAATAAAATCTTGCCAGGAGTTTCCTGGTGGCCTAGTGGGTAAAGGAGTCGACATTGTCACTGCTGCAGCTCAGGTCACTGCTGTGTCACGGATTACATCCCTGGCCTGGGAACTTCCGTTTGCCATGGGGGCATACAAAAAAGTTTAAATTAAAAAAATTTTAGGAGTTCCCATCGTGGCGCAATGGTTAACGAATCCAACTGGGAACCATGAGGTTGCG
Organism: Sus scrofa; assembly: GCF_054392235.1. Taxonomy (NCBI): domain Eukaryota; kingdom Metazoa; phylum Chordata; class Mammalia; order Artiodactyla; family Suidae; genus Sus; species Sus scrofa. The sequence goes on along the minus strand of NC_139387.1, from coordinate 50,113,508 downwards.
GGTTCGGTCCCTGCCCTTGCTCAGTGGGTTAAGGATCCGGCGTTGCCGTGAGTTGTGGTGTAGGTTACAGATGCGGCTGGGATCCCGCGTTGCTGTGGCTCTGGCATAGGCCGGCGGCTACAGCTCCGATTCGACCCCTAGCCTGGGAACCTTCATGTGCCGCGGGAGCGGCCCAAGAAATGACAAAAAAAAAAAAAAAAAATTTTTTTAATGTTTGCTAAATAAAATGTTTAAAAAATAAAACAAATTTTTAAAACCCGTCTAAAATTTTAAAAATAAAAAATAAAGTTTAAAGTAAGTAAATTAATTAAATATTTTAAAAATAAAATGAATTTTTAAAACCTCCCTCCGTGAAGCTTTCCCTGGTCCCCATGTTTGGGATAAGTCTCTTCTCTGTTCCTGCAGCTCGTTGATAGCCAGTATAACAAGGTATTTTATAATTACCCTGATTTCCTGCACTTCCGTAAACTCACTGAGGGCTGGAACTCTGTCCGCAGCACTTAGCACAGGGTTTGGCATATAGTGGGCCCTGCATACAGACTGAACTACTAGAACTTCAAATGCTTGAAAATTAATTTTTCCAGAACCTTCTCACTTCTGGGATCTCCCCTTATTAGGATTTTGCTCCATTCTACACAGACCTTTTTCTCTCCTTCCATTTATTCAGAACCGATTGCCTGTCAGCCAGGCCAGGTGCAAGACAATCCTTTCAAACAAAAAGACTTTACTACCCACCATTGTAGAGCAATTCCAGAGCTTCCTGAGTCCCCATACACACCCCTAGGTCTGGAATGTGTCTGTTCCAACAGACACGGAAAGAGAAAGCAGTGATTTTGCAGGCTGGGGAGGGAAGGGAGAGAGATTTGCATACAAGACAACTGCATGGTTTCCTACATTGAAGGACATGGGACTGGTGGGAAAGAATAAAGGGAAGAGATGGAAAACAAAGGGACACTACACAGTGCACCTCCTCTCATGCTTTGTAGAAGAGGTTGTGGTTATGTGTTATTCTCCTTTGATGAAAACCACGCATCTTTTCTCTCTTTAGTTCTTTATCGTGCCGACAAAAGTCCACTTAAGCTATTTCATCTGTAGATGGAAAGACGGGAAAGGAAGAAAAGGTCTGCCTAATGCCAGCTCCCCTAGCAGGATCAGTGCCCATCATTGTCCTCCACAGCATCGAGCTTTGCAGCAGTGCAGCTGCAGTGTCACCTCGTCTTCTGTCCACTACACCCTAAATTAGAAAAGCCAGACTGATCTGATGACTGAGAACCTCATGATTCCCTGGTTGTATGATGTGCCCTCAGGTGTATGATGGGCACTGCTGTGCTCCTGGAGATGTCTCAGGTGGGATGATGGAGCCCAGCCCAGGCTCCAGCTGTGTCTCTAGCACATACAAACCCTATGTTTACACGCTAAGGGCATTTTGTTCATACACAGATAGCATGTTAGTTCAAATATACACACCTGCCTTTGTCATCATTTTTCATATAAGCATGTTTGGTAACTCATAAATCTTTTAAGGCCACACCTGTAGCATATGTAAGTTCCCAGGCTAGGGGTCAAATCAGAGCTACAGCTGCCTGCCTGCAGCTCACCACAGCCATAGCAATGCAGGGTCCAAGCCGCATCTGCAACCTACACCACAGCTCATGGCACTACCAGATCCTTAACCCACTGAGCAGGGCCAGAGACCAGACCCTCATCCTCATGGATACTAGTCAGGTTCTTTACCTCTCAGCCACAATGGGAACTATAGTATCTCATAAATCTTGAGATACTAAATTCTCAAATCTTGAAGTCCTAACCATTAGATAGAGAAAAATCACAAACTGATAATCATTTAAGTTCATATACTTCCTACAAGAGCTACATTTTTTTACTTCTGTCCCCCACATTTTATGGTTTTGATGTCATATTTTACATCTTCCTGTTTAACCCTTAACTATTCATTGTAGTTACAGTCGATTTTACAATTTTTTCTTTTAGCCCCCTTTTTTTTTTTTTTTGTCTTTTTGCCATTTTTTGGGCCACTCCTGTGGCATATGGAGGTTCCCAGGCTAGGAGTCTAATTAAAGCTGTAGCCGCTGGCCTACACCAGGGCCACAGCAATGCCAGATCTGAGCCGCATATGCAACCTACACCAAAGCTCACAGCAACACCAGATCCTTAACTCACTGAGCAAGGCCAGGGATTGAACCCACAACCTCATTGTTCCTAGTCGGGGTCGTTAACCACTGCGCCGCAACGGGAACTCTTCTTTTAGTCTTCATACACACTTATTTAAGTGGTTGATCCACAATATTCACCATATATTTGCCTTTACTAGTTATGTTTTTCATTTCCTATAAATTCTGGTTTCTTTTTTTCCAGCCATCTGTATTATGAGTTTATTTATTTTTATTATAGTTGATTTACAATGTTGTGCCAATTTCTGCTCTATAACAAAGTGACCCAACCATTATAAATCCTTCTTTTCTTCTTTTTTGTTTCTTTTTATGGCCTCACCTGCGGCATATGGAAGTTCCTGGGCTAGGAGTGGAATTGGAGCTGCAGCTGCAGGCCTATCCCACAGCCACAGCCACAGTGGATCTGAGCCACATCTGTGACTTACATTGCAGATCACAGCAATGCTGGATCCTTAATCCACTGAGCAAGGCCAGAGATTAAACCTGCATCCTCACAGACTCTGTATCAGGTTCTTAACCCACTGAGCCACACTGGGATTTCTGAAACTCTGGTTTCTTTTTGTAGCCTCTTCTTTTCCACTTTTTCTTTAACATTTCTCGTAGAGTTGGTTTAGTTTGATGAACTCTTTCAGTTTTTGCTTGTCTGAGTTCTTTATCTCTCCTTCAATTTTGAATGCTAACCTTGCTGAGCAGAGTATCCCATGTTGTGGGTTTTTCCCTTTCAGCACTTTAAATATACCATTACAATCCCTTCTACCCTGCAAAGTTCCTGTAGAAAAATCAGCTGATAGCCTTAAGGATGTTCCCTTGTATGAAACTTTTGTTTTTCTCTTGCCACCATTAGAATTCTAATTTTGCCATTTTAATTGTGATATGTCTCAGTATGGGTCTCTTTTTGCCCATCTTCTTTGAGACCTCTTGTGCTTCCTGTACCTGGAAATCTGTTCCTTCTTCAGGATCAAGATATTTTTAGTCATAATTTCATCAAAGACATTTGAGCCCTTTCTCTCTCTCTCTTCCTTCTGGGACAATTATTGCCGGGGTCCAGCCCCAGCAGCCAGGAGACGACGAACAGGAGGAGGGGCTACAAACAGGCGTGGAAAGAATTGGAGCCAACTCCCTCAGCAAGTGCTGCAGATGACCCTTTTATTGAAAGGAGAGCATCAGCTTTTATACATTTTACTTTTATGCATGATTATACAAACAACAATATATGTTAATTTATTATTCCAAACTATTCTTTTAGTTTTAGATTTTAAATGAAGATTACGTACAAACTGTACTTTTATTCTTAAAAAATAAGTAAATAGCAAGCAGAATAATAGGTATCTAATTTTTACTTTAACAATGATTTGGCATAAGGTGATAAATATTCTTGCCTAAGCTACCTATTGTGCTCCTCTAGCAGGCATGAACAGCCATTAATGGGGAGTGGGGTATTCACACATGGTTTGCTTTCAAGGTCAGGCTGACCTCAAACCATTAGCAGATTGTGCGAACATAAACTGTCTTAAATAAACCTTATCTATTATAAAGATCTTTATTAATTATAAAATCTATATATCAAAAAAATCTTGCCAACTATAATAATAATTTCCACCTGCTGGGTCCCAACAGGTAGCGTTTATTATAGAAAAAAATATGTCTTGTCTTATAATATCCACAATTGTTGGGCCATGGGCAACACCCAAACCACCCCCTAATCTGTCTCCATGGGGACGGACCAGAGTCCAACAAAGATCTCCAGGCCTACATGGCAGTTCTGCATAATATTTACTCTTACTCCTCTGAAGGGAAACTTCCCATTCTTAGGAAAGTTCTTTATGCATGGTTCAATTGTTTTTAACCTATTTAACAAGGGCTTAGGTTTATGAGTAAATAATGGCCCATACTTGGGTGGAAGCTCAGGAATTTGAGGAAGTTCCCAATATTATGAGCCAAGAATGACTCACAACACACATAAGCGTCAGACAGAAAAGAAGCGCAAGAATAGAAGAGGAAATCATATTTCAGAAATTTTTACTAAACAGGATCAGCTGGGGGATTCTTCGAAACTGCTTTGCAGCTTCAGTTTCTTCAGCCTCTGCTGTAGCTTTGCTTACAGTTAGGCCTCACACAGGATTATCCTTCTTAGCCACTTTGTGGCTCCCAGCAAATTATAAGGCAAAAACTCTTGGCATTTTCCTAGAGGTCACTTAAACTGTCATTTTTAAAATTTGTTTTTCATTTTGTACTACTTTTTTTTTTGCCTTTTGTCTTTTGTCTTTTTAGGGCTGCACCCTCACCATATGGAGGTTCCCAGGCTAGGGGTCTAATCAGAACTACAGCTTCCAGCCTACACCACAGCTCACAGCAACGCTGGATCCTTAACCCACTAAGCGAGGCCAGGGATCGAACCAAACCTCATGGTTCCTAGTTGGATTTGTTTACACTGTGCCATCATGGGAACTCCTCTTTTTGTAGTTCTAATTGGATAATTTCTATTATTCCATCTTCCATATACATATGCATTCCTCTCTATCACCTGATCTACCATTAATTCCTTCTAATGCCATTTTCATTTCAGTTCTGTCTGGAACTTCTTTTTTTGTCTTTTTTAGGGCCATACCCATGGCATATGGACGCTCTCAGGCTAGGGGTCAAATTGGAGCTATACCTGCCAGCTACAGCCACAGCCACACTGGATCTGAGGTGCATCTGCAATCTGCACCACAGCTGGCAGTGATGCCAGATCTCTAACCCACTAAGCAAGACCAAGGATCGAACCTGGGTCCTCATGGATACTAGTCAGGTTTGTTCACCACTGATACATAACAGGAATTCCTCCTGACTGGAACTTTTTTTGTATTTTATAGTTCCTTCTTAAAATACTCACTGTGTTCCCCTGTTCTTTTCCCAAGTTCAATCAGTATTCTTATTACGAATGCTTTGATTTCTTTATCAGCTAAGGTTTTTTAATCTCTGTCTCATTGTGTGTTCTTCCAGGGCAGGGGAGGTTATTGTTCTTTCACTTGAAACATATTCCTCTGCCTTCTCATTTTGTTTAATTTTCTCTGTCTCTAGGATATTAAGTGAAACAATTACCCATCCCATCTGGAAGGAGTGTGGGAGCATCCTCGTGCAGCCTGATTGTCTCCAGGGGCTTTGGTGGAGAGCAGGGTCAGATGACTACAAGTTACATCTTCCCCCAGGATGTACTGGCAGCTCTCACCTTCATGGGAGGTTGAGCTAGGAGATGGAGGAGCTAGAGATAGAGCCAGGTGTGATTCAGGGCTTTTCCTATGCTCAGTGGCCATCACTGCTTATCAGGAGCGGGGTGGGTCCCAGTGTCCTGGAGCAGAATCCATACGGGTTGAGTCTGAGCTGGTTTCTTTTCCTCTACATGTGTGTTCTCCCTGCCCCCACCAGAGTAGGAACTGGAGGGGTTCTGGCACACCAGTCAGAACTCAAGACAGCTCCCAACCTGACATCTCCACCAACATCAGCTATAGCTGCCCTCACCTTGTTCAGATGAAGTGCCAGGTCCAGGGAAGCTCTGTTCCCCCAGCAGTACCCTCCCCAGAAACAGCCTCCTCACTAGTGGGGAGCTGGAGCAGGAAGGGCTAGAGTAAGCACTGGGAGAGGGCCAGGAGGTTGGGGGGCAGATAACAGTGGGACAGTCGGGGTAAGCAGCCAGAGCCCCAGGCAGTTTTGATATTCTTCCTCTATGAATTCCCAGGAGTAAGTGTGTGCATAGTCTTCATAAGTTGAGCCTCATTTTCTTACAGCACTCCTGTTTGTCCCACTGGTTTTTGAACCAGCTGAGGGGGCTCACTTCCCACTGTCGGTCCCTAGATCTGGGGGGCTCAACACATGGTGTAAACCATCTCTCCCTAGGGATCATCTCTGAGCCCACACAATTCCTCTTCTGTGAATCCTCCTAGGGGTGCAGGTTCCAACCTGATCACTTCTCCCCCCTTTCCACTGACTCTGTGTGGATCTTTCTTTACAGGCTTGGTTGCGGAAGTCTTTCTGCCAGCTTCTTCTCAGTGAGACTTTCTCCACATGTAGATGGAGTTTTGATGCATCCTTGATGAGAGGAAGCTCAGCTTACTCTTCATCTCCATCTCCTCCCCTGAGAAAACCACTTCAAATACAGTTCATGAAATTATGAGTAAAAGTGAAGGAAACTGACAACATTTCTGATCACTACTTACTACTTCTTTTTCAAAAATGTATGAATTTTAGATCTGGAGTTCAAATTCTGTCCCACCATGACTTAGGTTTGCTACAAGTATCTTAGATTACTGGAATTAAGTTGACTTTTATACTTTTTAAAAAATGCTGTACTTGGAGTTCCCGTTGGGGCTCAATGGTTAACGAATCCAACTGGGAACCATGGGGTTGCGGGTTCAATCCCTGGCCTTGCTCAGTGGGTTGAGGATCCGGTGTTGCCATGAGCTGTGGTGTAGGTTGCAGACACGGCTCGGATCTGGCGTTGCTGTGGTTGTGGCATAGGCTGGCAGCTATGGCTATGGCAGCTATGGCTCTGATTGGACCCCTAGCCTGGGAACCTCCATGTGCTGTGGGAGCGGCTCTAGAAAAGGCAAAAAGACAAAATAAATAAATAAATAAATGCTGTACTTTAGCAATAAGAAAATATTATTTAAACTTTGGCTTGAACACTGAATTGACATTTAACTGTTTTACACATCATTCTTGTGTGAGAGAAAATGAGCAGTAAGTTTACCTGCAAGAAAAAATGTAGGAGGAAAGGAAATGTTTTACTAAATACCTTTTTGTTCTTTTTTTGTTGTTGTTGTTTTCTTTTCTAGGGCTGCACCTGCGGCATATGGAGGTTCCCAGGCTAGGGGTCTAATCAGAGCTGTAGCGGCCGGCCTACACCAGAGCCACAGCAATGGGAGATCTGAGCCATGTCTGCAACCTACACCACAGCTCACAGCAACAACACCAGATCCTTAACCCACTGAGCAAGGCCAGGGATTGAACCCACGACCTCATGGTTCCTAGTCAGATTCGTTAACCACTGAGCCATGACAGGAATTCCCTTTTTGTTCTTAAAATCTATTTTCTGTCAGGCTCAAACAGAAAGCCAAGGCAGACATTAAGTCACTTGGGATAAGGATATAAAGTGATTGTGATTCACTGGTGGTTGATTTTAAAGAATTATCATAAGTTGTCAGTTGGACACCATCGAGTATATCTCCACTGAAACAATAAAAATAAATGCTGATTTATTAACATTTTTGTGCTTCTGTGAGAAGCATTTTCTCTTGAGAGATGAAAAACAAAACAATTAAAGCTACAAATATACCACATAGTGATTGATGAAGTATTTCATCTTTTCAGACCAGGCTCAAAAATCTGGCTTGTTGGAAAATACTCTCCTTACTGTCTGGAATGTTCAGTGAATGCTGGTGTCTTTTGAAATAAATTGTCACTCTCTATCACGTTAGAGAGAAAGGAAAAACAACAGGATTATTCATTATGATTATCTATTACTTATTGTAGGTGACTGAAATATTGCCTTTATTTCAAGATTGCTGCTTTTACATAAAAGTTGCTGTGGGAGGAATTCCTTTCCCTTCCAGGGGCCTATCGTATCTCCCCACTTCAGGGTATCTAATTTTTTCCATATTTGCACACAGCAAGAAAGAGAATAATAGGGAAATACAGGGTTAAAGCATCTGAAATCAGTTCTAACAATCATGGTTCCAAGCTGTAACAACTGTGTAGATTCCAAAAACAAAAGTGAGGTTAGTCATTCTAATTGTATTTTTTACCATCCAATCAATTTTTGGCTGGCTTATAGCTCTCAAATTACCCTAATAAACTGGTAACGATGTACAACATGACTCTTCTACTTCTTTTAAATCTTTATTTTTGCAATATTGCAGAATTACCTCTGCCCCTTCCCTCTGGGCATGGCCCATTTAAATACATTTATGTAGTGTGGGAAAACTTGCCCTGGGAAAATATTGTATTACAGCTGCAGATTTGGCATTCCCACTGCGGTGCAGTAGATTAAGGATCTAATGTTGTTGCAGCTGTGGCATATGTCACAGATGCAGCTCAGATTCGATCCCTGACCTGGGAACTTCTGTATGCCACAGGTATGGCCAAAAAAGGAAAAAAATAAATTAAATTAAATTAAGGTGAAGTTTTCATTTAAAAAGTCATCAAGGGGAAAAAAGTCAAAACTCTTCCTTCAAATCTTCAGCAAAGGAGTTCCCGTCGTGGCGCAGTGGTTAACGAATCCGACTAAGAACCATGAGGTTGCGGGTTCAGTCCCTGCCCTTGCTCAGTGGGTTAACATCCGGCGTTGCTGTGAGCTGTGGTGTAGGTTGCAGACGCGGCTGGATCCTGCGTTGCTGTGGCTCTGGCGTAGGCCGGTGGCTACAGCTCCGATTGTACCCCTAGCCTGGGAATCTCCATATGCCGCGGGAGCAGCCCAAGAAATAGCAAAAAGACAAAAAAAAAAAAAAAAATCTTCAGCAAAGATGAATGTTAGCTTTTCTTTGCTGTGAGGGGCAGCACTCATGTTTATATTGTATGATGGTGAATCAGAAAAACCCTGGTGGATCTTCCTTATGCCTCCAAAGCTTTCAGACCACTGAGTTACCCTGAGGTATGTTTCTTCCATTCCAGCTCACATGATGGGAGTAGAAAGTCCAGCCCATCCAATCCTGCACAAGCACTCCCAGGTAATGCCTCATCTGATAGATACAAAAAGATCACAGTGGTCTTATCTGGATAAAGTGCAGAGGGTGCCCTTTAGTGAACTTCTAATTGGCGAAAGTTGGTTGAGTAATTTAAAAACTTAGTTTAAAGCCAAGAATCATAAAGAAAATAATATTTAACTTCAAACATTTAATTTGAACCTAAAATATACAAATGCACATTCACCAATATTTTACAGTCAGACCAAGATCTTTTAGTTAGAACCTATCGATTGGAAAATTCAATCAACATTCCTCACAGAAGCTGTATCTAAAATGTATCACCTACGGCTAGCACCAGTTTGATATCTTTAAAGTTGAACAAAAATCTAAAGATATTTGCAAGTAAATTGAGTAAAGAATCCACTACTTTTAGGATTTTTCTCCTTCAGTCTTTTACTGTTTTGTCTCATCAATGCCTAGTTAGACAGCAGTTTTATATTTTTTAGCAATTTCACTTTTTTTAGACTCTCCAAAGCATGCACTTGATTTTCATAAAAGTGACAACTCTTTTATGAGTTTTGTTTTCTTTTGTTTTGTTTTTTTGTCTTTTTGCCTCTTTTGAGGGCTGCTCCCGCAGCATATGGAGGTTCCCAGGCTAGGGGTCGAATCTGAGCTGTAGCCACCGGCCTATGCCAGAGCCACAGCAACACCGGATCCAAGCTGCATCTGCAACCTACACCACAGCTCACGGCAACACCGGGGCCCTAACCCACTGAACAAGGCCAGGGATCGAACCCGCAACCTCATGGTTCCTCATCGGATTCGTTAACCACTGAGCCACGACGGGAACTTCTCTTTTATGAGTTTTCACTAATCAAATGGTTTTATCCATTTGTAGAATGATTTTCTAAACCATGCAATTGCAATAGAAAGTGCAACTGAATAAACTTGGGAATAGATATTAAATGACTCTTAGCAAACAAACAACTCAATCAGTGGGAGCAGAGGTGCACAGGTTTCATAAGAAGCAGAGTGCTTTCTCAAGTATTGATTAGGGCATAACTCAGTACATATCTCAAAGGGAACAGAGAATGTCTGCTAACCTAGTAATTTTTTAATGAAGATCATTTATGTTTTTCACTTTTTAATGAATTTTATTATATTTACAGTTGTACATCATCATCACAACCTAATTTCAAAAGAGTATCTATTCGAGGTGAAATCTATCTTCTACAGATAAAACAATAAAAACTATAGTTTCTACTATTGTTCACACTCACTGGATGAAGTTATTGTTATTTTCAGCTGGTCATCAAGAACCCTGCATCTGGGAATGCAAAATAAGGCTTGCTACTGCTCAGAGAATAAGGCTGGTCTCTCCAATGTCATCAGAATATTACACCATGTTCCACAGAACAAATGTTTACTTAGATGCCTTCCATCCCTGTGGCACCCAGTGCTCTAAGACTTGCTGATGTGCCCCGGTTGTCGGATTACCAGCCATGTGCAGGATGTAATCCTGATAAGAGAGTTGAGACTACCGGTCACCCAGACGCCATTTTCCTCTTCACATGTACGAATTCAGCACAAAAAAAATAGTAAATTAACTGAGTGATTTTCTACTCTAATATTTTGCTCAAACTTGAGATATATTACCCTGCCCTGTGGAGGACTGAAGTGTGACTGGACAGCTGTGAGACCCTTGCAGTGGCCACACATGCTTCTGATATGTCTGTTGTTGATGTTGTAAGCAGAAGATCTAAAAGGAAAGAAAACCGTGCAAGCAGGATTGAAGTTCCTTGATGTTGCTGTTTTTCTATTCGGGTATAAGCAAGAAGGAAGGATGATGCTCTTAATGATTCTGTACAAAAGAAACCCTAACTCACTTTGGAATTTGTTAAAATCTGGCAAAGGAAAGGTCTAACCTTATTTTTATTAAAATTCACCTAATGCACAGAGACTTGTTACAATAATATTGCCGATTAATAAACCTAATTACCATTCCCATATGGACAACTGGAACTCCTCAAGGTAATTTCATAAGACTTGGGTGTATAATTGTCAATAAGAAAAAAATGTATTTAAAAAAAGTCACTAGTAAAGGAATATTATTGCATTAGAGCTGTATTAAAATACAACAAAATCTAACTGCCAATGCAAATTAGCTTCATTTTTAGTGATGTCCTAAGGGTATTCAATAAGATTATGATATTATTCTTCTTATAGGAACTATATTCAATAAAACATGCAGTTTGAACATTGTAAAAATGAGGACCCACTGAAGAGGAAAACCACCACCTTTTTGCATAGCTTATTTTGAATGAAATTTTAAAATAATTCTCATAACTATGGATGGCCTCAGATGCCAACTAGAAGGTGCTTCTAGAAGGAATTAAAATTCCAACATTTGTTACCCAAGTTTAACACGTGGAGGAATTTCCTCTGCTGGAATGAGGTTATTACTCTGTTGTGTTCATGTTTAGATCTTAAATGTTGTGGTAAAGTCTAGCAGTCTAGATCATTAAATCCAAGAAGCGTTATTATACTTAAAATAATAAAACAGGGTTCATTTAGTCATCTAATAGTCATATGTGTAGATATATTTTAAAATCAAAGCACTATTATTTTCATTCGAAAAGACTTTTTTCAAGAAATATTGCTACAATTTATGTCAAAGAGCATTCCCTCTCTATTCTCTTTTAAGAATTTTATGGTTTCATGTTATACATTTAGGTCTTTAAATCACTTTGACTTTATTTTTGTAGATGGTGTGAGGGAATGTTCTAAACTCATTGTTTTACATGCAGCTCTCCAGCTCTCCCAACACCACTTGTTGAAGAAATTATCTTTTTTCCATTGTAATTTCTTGCCTCCTTTGTCAAAGATTAATTGACCATAGGTATGTGGGTTTATTTCTGGACTCTCTATTCTGTTCATTGATCCACAAGTCTGTTTTTGTGCCAATACCATCCAGTTCAGATTGCTGTAGCTTTTTTTAAATTTTTTTTTGTTTTTAAATAATTTTTTGTAAAAATTATAAATTTATTTTTACATAAATTTTTACTTTAAAATAAATTTAAATTTTTATTTTAAATTCTAGTGCCAGGGATTGAATCAGAGCCCCAGCCACAGCTGTTGCAACACTGGATCCTCCAACCCACTGCACTGGGCAAGGGATCGAACCTGCACCTGTGCAACAGTTGGAACTTCTGCATTCAGATTCTTAACCCACTGCACCATAAGCAGAAACTTCTTGCTTACTGTAGCTTTGCAGTATAGTCTGAAGTATGGAGGAGTTATGCACCAAGTTTTGTTCTTTTTCCTCAGGATTGCTTTGGCAATTCTGGGTCTTTTGTGGTTCCATATAAATTTTAGAGTTATTTGCTACAGTTCTATAAAAATGCCATGACTGTTTTGAGAGGGATTGTATTAAATCTGTAGATTTCTTTGGGTGGTATGGCCATTTTAACAAAATTAATTATTGTTCCAATCCCAGGGCACAGGATAACTTTCCATTTCTTTGAATCATCTTTAATTTCCTTCATCAATGTTTCATCACATTCAGAATAAGGGTCTTTGAATCTCCTTGGTTAAGTTCATTCCTAGATATTTTTTGATGGGACTTTAAACAGGATTGTTTTTTTAATTTCTTTCTCTATATTTCATTATTAGTATATAAAAATGCAACAGATTTCTGTATATTAATCTTGTATCCTGAAATCTTCCTGGCTTCATTTATTTTAATAGTTTTTGGGTGGAGACTTTAGGGATCTTTATATAGAGTATATATCATATGCAAATAGTGACAATTTTACTGTTTCTCTTTCAATTTTGATATGTTTCTTTTTCTTGTTTGATTGATGTGACTATGATTTAAATACCTTCTTAAAGAGAATTGGTGAGAGTGAGCATCCTTGTCTTGTTAGTGAATTTAGCAAGAAGTCTTTCAGCTTTTCACCATAAAGTATTATCTAGTCTGTGGGTTTGTTGTAAATGGCCTTTATTATGTTGCAATATGTTCCCTCTATATCAACTTTGAGGAGAGTTTTTGTTATGACTGGATATTGAATTTTGTCAAATGCTTTTTCTGTGTCTACTTAGATGATTGTGTGGTTTTTGTCTTTCCTTAAGTTAATGTGATGTATCACATTGATGGATTTGTGTATGTTGAACTATCCTTGTAACCCTGGAATGAATTCAACTTGATCCTTGTTATGTACTGTTGGATTCTGTTTGCTAATATTTCGTTGAGGATTTTTGTATCTGTATTCATCAAAGAGACTGGTCTGTGATTTTCTTTTTTATAGCATCTTTGTCTGGTTTTGGTATTAAGGTAATTGTGGCCTCACAGAATGAATTTGGGAGTGTTCCCCTCTCTTCAGTTTTTTGAAGTAGTTTGAGAAGGATATGAATAATCTCTTCTTTATATGTTTGGTAGAATTCCCCAGTGAAGCCATCCAGTGTTAGACTTATGTTTGCTGGCAGCTACTTATTACAGATTCAATTTCACTTCTAGTGATTGGTCTGTTCAAATTGTCTATTTCTTCTTGATTCTCTCTTGACAGGCTCTGTTTCTAGAAACTTGTCCATTTCTTCTATGTTGTCCAATTTTTTGGCGTATAACTATTTAAGTATTATCTTATTTTTTGTATGTTTTTGGTATCAGTCGTTATTCTTCCTCTTTCATTTCTTATTTTGTTTATTTGGGTCCATTTTTTGGTGAGCCCAGGAAAAGGTTTATCAATTTTGTTTATCTTTTCAAAAAACCAATACTTGGTTTTATTGTTTTTTTTTAATTTTTTATCTCTATTTTATTTTCTCTCTGATATTTATTTATTTCCTTCCTCTGCTGACTTTGGGCTTGGTTTGTCATTCTTCTTCTAATTCTCCTAAGGCAAAAGAAATAAGGGCAAAAATAAACAAATACAATCTAATCAAACAGTTAAAGAAATGGAAAGATATCCTGTAATCTTAGATTGGAAGAATTAATTTTCTTAAAATGGCCATAGTACCCAAAGCAAACTATAAGATTTAATGCTATCTCTATTCAAATTACCCATGGTGTTTTTCACAGAACTAGAACAAATAATCATAAAATTTTTATAGAATCACAAAAGACCCAGAATTGGGCCAGCACAGACCCATCACCAAAACAAAAAGAAAACCTATGAACTGGGAGAATATATTTGCAAATAATGCAACAAACAAAGGCTTAATTTCAAAATATACAAATGGTTCATATAACAGTAACCAAAAACAAACAACCCAGGGATTTCCCTTATGGCACAGCAGGTTAAATATATGGTGCTGTCACTTCAGCAGCCTTGGTCACTGCTGTGGTGCAGGTTCAATCCCTGGTCCAGGAACTTCCACATGCCATAGGCATAGCCCTCCCAAAAAAACCTAATAAAAAAGTGGTCAGAAGATCTAAATAGACATTTCTCCCAAGAAGACATATGGATAGCCAAAAAGCACATGGAAAGATGCTCAACATCACTAATTATCAGAGAAATGCAAATAAAAATTACAATGAGGTATCTCACCTCACACTGGTCAGAACGGCTGTCATCAAAAAGACCACAAATAACAAATGGTGGCAAGGATAGGGAAAAAAAAAACCCTCATCACCACTGGTGGGAATTTAAACTGATGGAGCCACTATGGAAAAGAATATGGAGATTCCATAAAAAACTAAAAATAGTTACCATATGATCCGGTAATCCCACTCCTGGGCGTATATCTGGAGAAAACTATAATTCAAAAAGATACATGCACCTGGATGAATGATGAATGGCAATCATCAAAAAGAACACGAATGACAAATGCGGCAAGGATATGAAGAAAAGGGAAACTTCGTACACTGTTGGTGGGAGTGTAAATTGGTGCAGTCACTGTGGAAAACATAAATAGAGTCACCATATAACCCAGCAATTTCACTCCTTGTCTATATCCAAGGAAAACAAAAACACTAATTCAAAAAGACCTACATCCCAATGTTTATAGCAGTATTATTTATAATTGCCAAAATATGAAAACAACTTGTGTCCACAGATGAATGGATAAAGATGTGAGATATAGAGAGATAAATTGATAGATGATAGATAGATAGACAGATAGATAGATAGACAGATAGACAGACAGACAGACAATGGAATACTACTCAACCATAAAGAAGAATTAAATTTTGGCACTTGCAACAACATGGATGGATCTGAAGGATATTATGCCTAGTGAAATATGTCAGACAGAGAAGGAGAAATCCTGAATGTTATCACTTATTTGTGGAATCCAAAAAGTAAAACGAAAGAGTGATTATAACAAAAAAAGAAACAGACTCACAAATATAGAGAACAAAGTAGTATTTACCAGTGGGGAGAGGGAAGGGGGGAGGAGCAAGATAGGGATAAGGGATTAAGAGGTACAAACAGGGAGTTCCCATCGTGGCACAGTGGTTAACAAATCCGACTAGGAACCATGAGTTTGTGGGTTCAATCCCTACCCTTGCTCAGTGGGTTAACGATCCGGCATTGCATGAGCTGTGGTGTAGGTTTCAGACGTGGCTAGGATCCCGCGTTGCTGTGGCTCTGATGTAGGCTGGCAGCTACAGCTCCGATTGGACCCCTAGCCTGGGAACCTCCATATGCCACGGGAGCAGCCCAAGAAATGGCAAAAAAGACAAAAAAAAAAAGGTACAAACAACTATAATAAAATAAATAAACTACAAGGATATGTTGTACATGACAGGAAATATAGCCAATACTTTATAATAACTTTAAACAGAGTATAATCTATAAAAATATGGAATCACTATGTTGAGCACCTGCACCTAATATATTTTAAATCAGCCATACCTCAATTTAAAAAAAAAAAAAGAAATATGGGAGTTCCCCTCCTGGCGCAGTGATTAACGAATCTGACTAGGAACCATGAGGTTGTGAGTTCGATCCCTGGCCTCCCTCAGGGGATTAAGGATCCGGCATTGCCATGAACTGTGTTACAGTTCGCAGATGTGGCTTGGAACCCGCGTTGCTGTGGCCCTGGCTTAGGCCGGCACTACAGCTCTAATTAGACCCCTAGCCTGGGAACATCCATATGCCGTGGGTGCAGCCCTAGAAAAAGACAAAAAGACAAAATAAATAAATAAATAAATATGGAGCTCCCATCATGGTGTGGTGGTAACAAACTTGACTAGTATCCATAAGAATGCAGGTTCAATCCTTGGCCTCATTCAGTGGGTTAAGGATCTGGTGTTGCTGTGAGCTGTGGTGTAGGCTGGCAGCTATAGCTCCAATTTTACTCTTAGCCTGGGAACTTCCATATGCCAGGAGAGCGGCCCTAAAGAGACAAAAAAAAAGAAGTATAATGCAAGCAAAAAAAATTTTTCTTTCCAGTCTTCCCTTTCTGTGCAGCTCATCAAACTATTCATCTCTATACTTAAATTTGTGTTTTAAAATGAAACAATAAGGTTTATTACTTGAGCATATTATATAGTCTTACAAAAATTATAATTCATCTTATAAGATGAAAAATTTTTTCAATGGTGAGGCTAACTAAATGCAGTGGCTGTTCACCCCAGGACTGATAATCAGCAGTTTTTCCAGTTCAGTGAAGTATTTGTTTTTAATACCAATGGGTCTTTTTGAGTTTCCTTCAATCAGGTAAGAAATAACTATGAAAAAAACCTTCTGTATAACATACCAGTAGAAGTCAGAGTTAAGATATGTTTATTCTGATAATTGATGTTGAAACACTGGCATCTCTTAAACTATACATCTTTTCAATAGAAATAAACCCCACCTGACTTTTCCAAAGACATCAAGCTGCAATATAATTCCAACACATATTTAATTAAAGAGAAAAACACGAAGCAGTTTTTAATCTTTGCATAACTTTTTAGTAAAACAGGAGAAAAGTATGTGTTTTATAAAACTAAATTTGTAAAAAAAAAAAAAAAAAAAGAAGTATTTTTCCAGGTGGTTGCTGAAGAGTATTGTTAATAAAATTCAGCTTTGTTTCATAAAGTCGCATTCACCTGTGGTTAAGTGAATCCTACAGAAATTTTTACCAATCGGATACTTAGAAGGGAAGATATTTCTTCAGAACTTTGTCATTAGAGAAATTTTTAAAATGTCATTATGCAGATGGGGGACTGCAGCCTGGTAATAGAGTCAGTAAATTACAGTAAATGCCAACAAGGGAATTCTAGTTTGAGGCTATTTGTTAAAACAAAACTCTTCTTTACTCAAAGAGCTCTTTTTTTTTTTTTTTTTTTTTTCCTTTCTCCTTCTTGATGTTTGTTTCTGGTTGTAAGAGCTCAGAGGTAAATTTATTCCTTGTTTCAGATCAAAAAGAAAAGTAAAACAATCCTGAAGACAGGGAACTCAACTATTTAAAGGACAGTGAGACAGTGAGTATGACGTTGCAGAAGGTGGGCTGAGCGTAGCTGGAGAGGGGAGCTGTGTGAGGGGTAGACATGTGAGCTTGTTGTAGAAGCTCTTTCAGAATTTGCTCTGACCTTCCCTCTAGTCAGTGCTTTCAGCTCAGATGCTTATTTCCAGGGCTTCCAAACCCAGAGAAATAAGAAAAAGATCAAGTTTTAAGAAATTACCTCTTCTAGGAGTTTGCGCTGTGGCTCAGCAGTAACGAACCTGACTAGTAACCATGGGTTTGGTCCCTGGCCTCACTCAGTGGATTAAGTATCCAGCGTTGTCATGAGCTGTGGTGTAGGTCACAGACATGGCTCAAATGCTGTGTGGCTGTGGCTGTGGCATATTCCAGCAGCTGAGCTCCAATTCAACCCTTAGGCTGGGAACTTCTATACGCCACAGGTATGGCCCTAAAAAGAAAAAGAAAAAAAAAAAAAAAAGGAAATTACCTCTTCTTGTGATAAAAGGGGAAAATAACATAATCCCCAGATATGCTTTCTGTTGCTGATTGTCATCTAGCAACCAGCATTGCCTTCACTGAGTTCACACAACACCCCCCCCCCCAAATCTATCAGAGGTCACAGAACTTTCTTAAATCAATAAAGCCTGATGAGATAAGTTCTTTGAAATCACATCCAGGGAGTAATAAAATAGTTTTTGTCTCTAAACCCAAGATCTTTCATGGGCTTGGAACACAAGGGTATTTTTTTTTAGCACCACCTCCTATCATAGCTACAATATCCTCTTGATTTTTCTGGAAATAGCTCAAGAAATATGCTGTCCCTGTCACTGCTCCCAGTGTGCTTCCCAGTAGGGAAGACCTTAGAATTCTGCCAATTAAAGGTACATCAAGGAGCAGTAAGACAGGACCCAAATCTGTATATTTTCTCTAATAAGGTGTCTCTCCAAACAGCTTCCCAAGCTGTTGTGTGGACCTTTTAAGCTACTGCCAGGTGTCTTCTATGGCCCTTCAAGAGGAACTCTTCCTGCTCCAAAATTAAATTGATCTTCTTATAGGACAGGACAGGAGGCAAGCACAGGTTTGATTATCAAAGGATTTGACAAGCATAGGTCCTGTCTTTATTCTCAGCTCTTCTACGTTAAAGCCAGCTCCACAATTTTGGTCTTCAGGTGGCAGAGATGGAGAGACTCTATTAAACTGCAAAATATGTCCACTTTAAATGTAGCAGAAACATCTGAATTTTGTAGCTGTGATCACTTGGTTTCTTTATCGTTCAGGAAGGAAGCATTTTCCCTTTCTCCTTACATCAGCACACATTTTCTTTGCTTTTGCATTTGAACTCTAAGAGTGCTGGCCTTTTTAAAAATTTAATAATTGTGCATTATTTTAAATTTTATTCTCCTGTAGCTCACCAGGATCTTCTACCTCAGACAAAGTAAGACCTCATGGCAGAAGAAGGAGCAAATGAGACAACTGATGAGTCCAAATGAAGAACCACTTTAGGAATATGATGTATTTTATATACATAAATTTTATATAGTTTTTCTTCTTTGTAATGCTAGCTTTACTGATGGCCTGATCTACAGACACTTATATAAGTCTCCCATATACAAATCAAAGAATCCCCACCATCTGTGTGCAAAGAGAGCTCCATGGAGCAGGTTGTTGGCAATGTCACCAGGCCAGGGACTCAGCATCATATGAAAATTTCCTACCAAAAGCGCTCGCAAGTCACTCTAGAAGCCATAAAAAGTCAGAGTTTATTTAACCATGCTAGCTTTGTATACTGTTTCTAAATTGCATTACTTAGGGGTTATATTCACTACAATGTGTCAAATCTATGCTCTCTTGCCAAATTTGTGCACCTCCAGAGGCAAAATTCATAAACGACTTTAATGTTTATAAATGACTTTTTTCTTTTTACAAAAAAAATAAAATAATCATAAAAATCAGCATAGTTACGAGTTCCCTGCTGGTCTAGTGGCTAGGACTCAGTGCTTTCACTGCTACAGCCCAGGGTTCAATCCCTGGTCTGGGGAACTGAGATCCTACATCAAGCTATTGTGCACCTTGGCCAAAAAACAAACAGACAAAAAACAGAAAATTTGGCATAGTCATACCATTTCTGGTGAGAAAGTAAAGAAGGTTTTCAGTGTTTTGTTTTTGTCACATAATACTTGGATTTAAAAAAAAACAAAAAACAAAAAACAAATCTGTGCCAAACTTAGGAGTTTGATAATTCTGGCTTAGCATTTATATTGTCTTAGGCTAAATTCACACATGCACATATCCTGAACAACCTTGACACTGAACATGGGCACAGGAGAGGCAAAGATGCACTGTCAGAAGGCTCTCTAGCTTACATTCACAGCACAACTGGGCTCTTTTAAATCTCAGGAATCTCCTTAAGTGTTGTCTACCATTGATCAGGCAGCCCTTGTGAGTCCCAGAAATCCTTTCCTCCCCAAATTCATTAGTTGCCATGCTGTGGCCTCCTCCAAGAGCTTATCCTTATTTGGGAGGATATAACATTCCTCTGAGTTGATTCTATCCCTTGTCTGTCAAGATAAGTATTTACCAGAGTGTCTTCCTGGAAATGCAAGTTCTATGGGATGTTCATAGCTACTCATACAATATGGCCAGGGGAGATTCCAGTGGTCAAATAGAACATGCTGAGTTAAGCAAAGATAAGTAGGATCCTTTGTTACGAAAGTCTTCAATAACCCAACTCATCTTACGAATCTTTTAAAAAGAAAAATGGTATTCAGAATTTCCCACGAAAATTTTTTGGTAAAAATTTTCCCAAGACAAAGCATTCCACAGTTACGCTATTAGGAAAAGACTAGTCTAGAGAAAGAAAAACAACATGAGGTGTGGTAACCAAAGTAGCATGACTACGACTCGTGACTACAACCATCTTTACTAGACATAGGAAACAAAGTAAAATTTGCTTGCAGTTGGTAGTGATAAGACTTGCCCTTATGAATAACTCCTAGACGTAATCAATGGTGTTTGCTTTTCACTCACTGCTCTCTTAAGGGTTGATAATACAATCAGGGTCATTGAAGACTGGGTGACAAGTTCTGCATCATGTATTCCTATAGTGGTGGCAATGGCCACAGTGGAAGTGAACTGCAGGCAGTAGTGGTGGGAATAGGAGTTGGACTTCTAAACTTAAAAGTCATACTGAAAATAATATGAATGGCAAAGAAATGTAAAAATGGTTGGAGGGAGTTCCTTCATGACTAGCAGGTTAAGGATCCAGAGCTGTCACAGCTATGGCTCTGGTTACAGCTGTGGCAGGAGTTTGATCCCTGGCCTGGGACGTCCTGATACTGCAAGTGCAACAACAACAACAACAACAACAAAAAAAAAAAAAAAAAAAAAAAAAAAAAAAGGTTGGAATAAGGGATACACTCATCTCTACTTGTTAGTAGGTTAGCAGTTAATATATATTAAATTTTTCATTTTATAAACTTCTGAAAAATCAGAGTATATACTTGTCCATTTTTGTATATCTAAAAGTATCTGTCATGGTTCTTTGTTTAAATAAATCAAAATAACCCATCAGGAGTTCCCACTGTGGCACAGTGTTATTTCTGCAGCGTGAGGGCACAGGTTCCATCCCCAGTCAGGAGCAGTGGGCAGCTGCAGTGTAGGTTGCAGCTGCAGCTCGGATGTGATTCTTGGCCCAGGGAACTCCATATGCCTTGGGGCAGCCAAAAAATAAAATACCTCTTCAGAAGTTTGATCATCCATCGTCATACCATTGTAACATTTCATAAAACATTTGAAATGTTGAACATTTGAAATGAAAAACATTTTTCATCTACAAAGATGAAAAATTGAAATTTAACATTAAACTTTTCTTTAAAAAATAGTTTGAAGTGTTTTCTTTTAAAACTCAAAATTTAATAAGCTACTTTGAATGACAATAAAGCTAGATTTGCCTTTTTATGTATAAATACTTATGTTCTATTTCAATTAATAACAATGCTAGAATTCCTAATTTGTTGGAAGATACATAAATATCTTTTTTTCTTTAGGGCCACACCCATGTCATATGGACATTCTCAGGTTAGGGGTCAAATTGGAGCCGTAGCTGCCAGCCACAGGCACAGCCACAGTAACACCAGATTCAAGCCATATCTGCAACCTACACCACAGCTCACAACACTGGATCCTTAACCCACTGAGCAAGACCATCAAACCTGCATCCTCATGGGTATTAGTCGGGTTCATTACTGCTGTGCCACCACAGGGAACTCCTAAATTTCTTATGTGTGTACTTAAGCTTTTTTGGGAAGCTGTTTTGCTAGCTCACTTCATTCCTGGGAAAGTCATGGCTGCCTAGAAGAACAGACACTGGTTGACAGGCTGCCCCCATTTCTATCTTTTATCAATGATTTGTCAAAGGCTCCCCTTACACCTATTACCTGCCCCTTTATCACTGCCTTTAAAATTAGGTAGCTTATGCTCTTTTTTCTTCACCATAATAGAATGGACTTAATTACCTCAATGCTTCGCTGAAATGTACCTTTTTCTCCTGCCTTTTTACTCAACTTTTAGAGAATATTCACATAGAGATTTTTCCCTCCTACTAATTTTTGTCTGTTTGTGTATGCATGTTTATCTTCAGCCCCATGTTAAGAGACTAGCACTGATTTAATCATGGAATAATATTAATATAGTACAAGATAATAGGTTTTATAATTTATGTTTATGAAGTA
The DNA here is from genome assembly GCF_054392235.1 of Sus scrofa. NCBI lineage: Eukaryota > Metazoa > Chordata > Mammalia > Artiodactyla > Suidae > Sus > Sus scrofa. Next base: position 50,091,539 of record NC_139387.1, on the reverse strand, counting down.
TTTCATCTGTCTTGGGAAAAAAACAAGGATAGACACACTACACAAAATTGATGTCAATAAAATAATATTATATATTTAAATGAAGGAAAAAGAATTCAGCACAAGCTAAGTTTGAAAATCTGATGATCTACTTGGTATAAACCAAAAAATGATGAAATTGAACAAAGAAGCACAGGCTCTTAAAGTTGTACCATTTTTGCATCAAGAAATTTCCTAACAAAATAAAAGGGAATCAAAGGATGGGAGAAAAAAAATGGAGATCCTTTGTCAGGTTCCTCTGTTCTGCACTGTCTTTCTCGGTCCTTGCCTATACATAACAAGGACTGGAGGTGCAGGCCAAGTAGCACGGTAGCAGCACCAGGTTACAGCTAGTGGGCTTCATCAAGCAAGGATGGAGGCAGGCAGTCTGGCGGGAGGTTGTTCCCAGCTGGGAGGTGCTGCAGGAGAACCAGGATAGAGCCAGTGGTCTTGCCGTGCAGGGATGCAGGCAGGCAGTCTCTCCAGGCAGGAGTAATCAGCTCAGGATGGAAGCGATTCTGGGTCAAAGGAAATTTCCCCTTGAACCAACACCTCAGTGTAACAGGTCTGACCCGGACTCTTTTAATGAGCCGTGCCGGTTCACTGCCCAGCGAAAAAATGCTCCTGTGGGTTGCCTCAGAGGTCTCCATCAAGAGACCTGGAGAGGGGCAGTTTGGACAATTCTTTCTAAAGGAACCAGCTTTAATGATGTACAATGTACAGCAGTGTACAAAAGTCAGTGTACAGTAAGTTCTATTTATGCCCTCAGAGAAAGCAGGCCGCCCTGGGTAGGGACTGGCGCAGACTGCAACTGAGTCTTTCCTTATATTCCTATATCATGGACCTGTTTGGAGACCCCTATTCTCTTGCCCCACTAATGTCCTGTCCCAACACCCTCTACTCCTAGCGTGCATAAGGGGGCGCTTTGGATCCTCTGATTGGTTTCTGACAAGGATGCCTTATTTGCAGGGGACAAAGGTTATAGGGAGATGCTCCGAAGAGCATTCTTCTGGTATCTGCGTGTGTCTTCATCGTTTGATCACAGGCCTCCTATTTTTGTTAATGATAAATGGCCTATTTTGAATCACCCTGCTAAGAGTCCCTATCATATCCTACCTTAACACCTTCACAGCTCAGCAGGTTAAGGATCTGGCATTGTCACTGCTATGGGCTCTGGTTCCAGCTCTGGCACAGATTCCATCCCTGGCCCGGAACTTCCATACACTGTGGGTGCAGCCAAAAAAATTAAAGAAAATTATTAAAAAAGGAAGAGCAAGGATGCTGTTTTCTAGCTTTATTGAGGTACAGTTAACCAAGACAATTATAACTTCTTACTGTTGCACTATTTAGATTTAGAACTATATGCTTATTATCTCATTCTGCTATTTTTAAGTTATTATGGCCACATTATTTTTTAAAAACCATTGGGATCAAATAACAGAAAAACTGGGAAAATTCCTTTCAAAGCTTTTTGGGTCCCTGGACCATACGTATCATTAAAATCTTATTTCAAGATCCATGTTTATGTGTGTGTGGTTTTGTGTAGCTGTTGGGAAGGCGGAGGGGCAGTTTGGACAATTCTTTCTACAGGAACCAGCTTTAATGATCTAGCTACAAAAGCCTTTTCATTGTAATGGAAGATTTCCTTCCATTAATGGTTATAACATTGTGTTCATTGCGGCTCCAAATGAAAGCAATAGCAAGATCTCTTAAAGTTCATTTTGGAAAGCCCTAGGGGAGAGAATGAATCTGCTAACTTTCCTTTTAAAGTCACATATTATCCTTAGTATATATGAATAAAATTTAGGGGGAAATTGATTCTTTTAAACATGGAAATGGTTATTTTTTACAACAAGGTTACTTAAAGATAACCAATAAAGGAAAATATCTAATTTCCTCTGCTCCTCATGTTTAGCCAAATTGGTGATGGCGGCTTATATTTCTGTGGTACTTTGTAGTTTTCAGGGTGCTGGTCATTATTGCATTAGAACCTCACAATTAGTTTGTGAAATGGACAGAGAAGCATTGAAAAATGGGCAGAGAAGCATTGAAGTCCTGAAGTTTCAATGACTAGTTCAGGATCACACAGCAAATTCATTTTAAGGCGAAGATTGCCAAACCGTTTTGCCATCTGCCCCTCCACATACAGATGTGTGTCATCTATAAGTGACTCAATCCAGGAGAATAAAATTATGGCAATAGCTAACATTTGAGTACTTTTTACTTTATAGAATTAGTCCATGGTCGCTATTTAATTTTCTTTCCAACAATGTTCTGAGATTGGTATTATTATAATCATTCCATTTAAATATGAGGAACAAAATTAGTGATTATTTTTCTTCATTTTAGGAGATTCAGGTTTAAGCCAATGCCCTTTGAGTCCTTGTCTACTTTTTTGTCTATACCCCATGCTGCTCAAATACCTCTCCAATGCAGAAATTTATATTTAAATCCATAAGTATGTGTGTTTGCTTCTTTGGGGCAAAGCATCCTCCTAAATAATATATTAGTTATGAAGACAATAAAGTTAGTTTACATTTCCTGACCCAGCATCCCTGACAAAGAGAGGTGACCCAGAAAACAGCAGGCATCATCCCAATTTAGATAACTGAATCTTAATATACTTGCCTTAAGATATCTGTGCTACTAAATTAGAGCAATCAGGCAACGGCAGAAAGAAAGGGTATTTTCAATTTAACTTTTATTTGCTCAATTTTACTATTTACTTAAGATTTTGTTTACTTCTCTCTGGGCGGGTAACTTTTTTTTTTTTTAATTTTACCCTATAAAAACATGATCCTTTTTGTAATCTATGTCAAGATAAATTGTGAAAACCTTGTAGAGAACTGGTATTTTGCAAACGATTCTGGTCCGTGGAAATATAAATTGTTTCCACAGAATGCAATTGATCCTTGTGGATACTGACCAGTTTTCCTTCTATTTATAAATTCATTTCCCCTATTCCTCTCAATTCTCCTTTGACCTAGTTACAACATTGTACTGGTTCTCTCATTAATCAGTGAGCTAAAATCCTTAGCACATGTAAAGTTTCTTTTTATATAACAGCCATGATTTTACCTTTTAAAAAACATTAACAAGGACAAAATAATGCCATTTGCAGTAACATGGATGCAACTAGCAATTCTCATACTGAGTGAAGTAAGTCAGAAAGAGTAAGACAAATACCATATGATATCACTTACATGCGGAATCTACAATACTGCCCAAATGATCCTATCTACAAAGCAGAAACAGATTACCGATGAGAGCAGAATTGTGGTTGCCGGGGGTTGGGTGGGGGAGAAGTGGGATGGACAGGGAGTTTGGGGCTGGCAGATGAAAACTATTACATTTGGAATGGATAAGCTTTGAGGTCCTACTGTACAGCACAGGGAACTATGTCCAATCTCTAGGGGTAAGAATATGTGTATTTGTATAACTAGGTCACTATGCTATACAGCAGAAATTGACACAACACCTTAAACAACTATACTCTAAAAAAGAAAGAAAGAAAGAAATAACAGGAAAAATATAAAGTATAGACTTTAGTTAATTAAAAAAATTAAAAAGAGGAGATCCTGTTCTGGCTCAGCAGGTTAAGAATCTGACTAGTATCCATGAGGATGTGGGTTCGATCCCTGGACTTGCTCAGTGGGTTAAGGATCCTGCATTGCTGTGAGCTGTGGTGTAGGTCACAGACACAGCTCAGATCTGGTGTTGCTGTGGCTGTGGCATAGGCTGGCAGCTGCAGCTCCAATTCGATGCCTACCTTGGGAAATTCTATGTGCCCCAGATGTGGCCCTAAAAAGACAAAAGAAAAAAAAAAAGTTCTTTACATCTGGAACCTAATATCACTCTAAGAACCCATGTTGTCTCTTTACATGTGATTAGTCTAGACTGGATTTGAGCAACCCTGTAACTCCGTGTGGTAAGTACTTTAACACATATTATAAGCACAAAAATATAAGGAAACTAAAATTGGGAGATGAGTTAGGTGCTTAAAGCCCAGTGAAACCATTACAGTCTTCTGCCTCCTTGCAGCACCTCAGGGCTGGAACACTGCTGGCAGTTCTTTATTAATGACCTGGACTTTGATAGAAACATGAGGTTTTGTCTAGCCAAGAAACTCTCAACAAGACATTGTTCTTTCAGAACATCCATTCCCATGGAAACATCTTAGAGCACTGGGGATAAATTTTATTTGGATTCTTGAAACCATATGGCCGGCCACACTGGGTGTTTTCACAGGGCTAGACTACACTTTTATTCACATGACCTTGAAACTAATCCATTAAGATCCAGTGCAGCACAGTTTCAATGCAAAGGATTGAAATGGACAGCTTTCTATGCTGGCATCCTTAATTTATATTAATTAGTGCTAGTTATACTTGGAAATTAGAATGTAAACAAGTTTATATGTCCTGAAAATAGGCAAGATTAGCATAAACATTTTATGGATGAGCATAAGTCCCCGAAAGATCAGAACATTGTAATAAAATGTTTATATTTGGGTTATTGTAACAGTATTCTCTAAGCAAATAAAATAGTTGTTGATATTTTCTACCGAGAATATATTGAAATACACATACAAGATTATTTTGTTAATAGCACATATTTAATGGGTTTTTTGCCTCTGATTCTTTAGAAAATTGAATTACAATGCAATAAAGAGACAAAAAGACATTTAACCACTTTTTTAGTAACAATTATTTTTGAAATACATTCAAACAATGGGAAAAATTGTTTTTCTTTTTGCTCTTAATCAGATATATTGCCTTTCATTTCATTCCCATAGCATTAAGACTGATTCAAACTTTCCTTCTTTCTGCCTGAAGCTCCACAAAATCTTTAGTGGCAGGTCAACATGTAAATAAAAAAAACCTTACAGAGAGCTCAGAACATCATGTTGTCAAGCCAACACTGGCATTGGCAAGTTCTATATCCTCATCTTCTTCTTTTTTTTTTTTTTTTTTTTTTTTTTGGTTTATTTGCCTTTCCTAGAGCCGCACCTGCCGCTTATGGAGTTTCCCAGGCTAGGGGTCTAGTCAGAGCTGCAGCTGCCAGCCTAACCTACTAAGCGAGGCCAGGGATCAAACCCACAACCTCGTGGTTCCTAGTCAGATTCATTAACCACTGAGCTATGACCGGAACTCCTGTGTCCTCATCTTCTTCTGTTTTTTTGTTTGTTTCTGTTTTTTGTTGTTGTTGTTTTTTACCTGCAGCATACAGAAGCTCCCAGACCAGGGATAGAACCCAATTAGCCACAGTAGCAACAGTGCCAAATCCTTAACAGCTAGGCCACCAGGGAACTCCCTACATCCTCATCTTCAAGCACAATTCAACTGCACCCACTCTCACAGACACACATTGATACTCAGCATACTTCCAACCTTCCTGTTTTCTCATCTTCCTGCCCCCAGCATATCCTTCCTCACCTTCAACTTTCTCCAGCTTATACCTGTTACTTTCCCAATTCCTCTGCCTCCTCCATATCAGAGCTCTTAACTTCTATTTTTCCTCAGCACTTCCCAGCATGGTACCACTGACCTCCTCATCACTGAGACTTTCATTTCTACTACCTGAATCCTGAAATTTTCCCCTTTGACCTTACCCTCTTGCCTCTACCATTGCTTCCATTCTTTCTCCTGACTCTTCCTGACCTGGAGGTCATGACTGACAGGTGAAAACTCCCAACATTTCTCTATACTCACTTTCCTCTTCTCAGAACAAAACACTGCATTCCCTTCCTTTGACTTTTTTAATTATTTATTTATTTATTGGTCTTTTTAGGGCTGCACCCATGGCATACGGAGATTCCCAGGCTAAGGGATCAAATCGGAGCTGCAGTTGCCAGCATACACCACAGCCACAGCAACAACAGATCTGAGCCACATCTGTGACCTACACTGCAGCTCTCAGCAACACCGGATCATTAACCCACTGAGCAAAGCCAGGAATGGAAACTGCATCCTCATGGATACTAGTCAGTTTCATTTCCACTGAGCCACAACGGAAACTCCCACTTCCTTTGAATTTTTTTTTTTTCCCCACTGTACAGCAAGGGGGTCAGGTTATCCTTACATGTATACATTACAATTACATTTTTCCCCCACCTTTTCTTCTGTTGCAACATGAGTATCTAGACATAGTTCTCAATGCTATTCAGCAGGATCTCCTTGTAAATCTATTCTAAGTTGTGTCTGATAAGCCCAATAGCCAGGACATGGAAACAACATAAATGTCCTTTGAATTTAAATGAGAGTTTCTCCCCTCTCACTCATTCTTGCTGGCTTTGTTCTTTTTCTTTTTCTTTTTTCTTTTTTTTTTTTTTTTTAGTGATTTTTACTTTTTTTCCCTTATTACTGGTTTATAGTGTTCTGTCTGTTTTCTACTGTACAGCAAGGTGATCCAGTCACACATACATATATACATTCTTTTTTCTCACATTATCATGCTCCATCATAAGTGATTAGACATAGTTCCCAGTGCTATGCAGCAGGATCTCATTGCTTATCCATTCCAAAGGCAATAGTTGGCATCTATTAACCCCAAATTCCCAGTTCATCCCATTCCCCTCCCCTTCCCACTTGGCAACTACAAGTCTGTTCTCCAAGTCCATGAGTTTCTTTTCTGTGGAAAGGTTCATTTGTGCCAGATATTAAATTCCAGATATAAGTGATATCACATGGTATTTGTCTTTCCCTTTCTGACTTACTTCACTTAGTATGAGAGTCTCTAGTTCTATCCATGTTGCTGCAAATGGCATTATTTTGTTCTTTTTAAAGGCTGAGTAGTATTCTCTTCTTAATCCATTCATCTGTCGATGGACATTTAGGTTGTTTCCATGTCTTGGCTATTGTGGATAGTGCTGCAGTGAGCATCTGGGTGCATGTGTCCATTTCAAGGAAAGTCTTGTCCAGATATATACCCAAGAGTGGAATTGCTGGATCATATGGTCGTTCTATATTTAGTTTTCTAAGGTACTGTTTTCCCTAGTGGTTGTACCAATTTACATTCCCACCAAGAGTATAGGAGGGTTCCCTTTTCTCCACACCCTCTCCAGCATTTGTTTTTTGTGGACTTATTAATGATGCTGCTGGCCCTATTCTTTACCATCATTAGGACTCTGGTCACTCTACTTCACGGCACCAACTTCTCCATCCCTAAGCCCATTTCCAACTCACTCTGCCATCTCAATAATAAGAATAACTAGTTAAAAATATGTGTAATATGAAATATATAAATAAACATAAATAAATAACTGCTATCCTAGAATTTGTCATGTCCTGATTTGTCCTTGTAACTGCCTGGCCAGGCCTCAACCCTGGGTAACTCCCCTGCCTGCTTTCTGATTCCTCTAAGCTTTCATCTAGATGCCAAAGGTTGAAGGAGAAAATGACAAATTTGAGCTGAATGGGGACACTTATAAAACTCTAAAGAAAACAGTGAAAAAAGTAAAATTCATCATTTGTGGATTTTCTCCTAAATACATTCTTCCCTCATCATGCATGCTCCCTTCCCTTCTTCTAAGTCCCCTATCCACCCAACAGCATTTAACATCATGCAAAGCTTTTATTAAGAATATTGAGTTCATGGAGTTCCTATTGTGGTTCAACAGGTCAAGGACCTGACTTTGTCTCAGGGAGGATGCAGGTTCTATCCCTGGCCTCACTCACTGGGTTAAGATCCTGTGTTGCCACCAGCTGTGGTGTAGGCCACAGCTGCAGTTCCAATTCCACCTGTGACCCGGGAACTTCCATGTGCTTCAGGTGCAACTATAAAAAGAAAAAAAAAAAAAAAAAGTTTTGAGTTCATCTAAAGTGAATGGCTAGGAGTTCTCATTGTGGCTCAGTGGTAATGAATCCAACTAGTATCCATGAGGATGTGGGTTTGATTCCTGGACTCACTCAGTTAGTTAAGGATCTGGTGTTGCCATGACCTGTGGTCAGAGATGCAACTTAGATCCCACATTACTATGGCATGGCATAGGCCAGCACCTGTAGCTCCGATTCGACCACTAGCCTAGGAATTTCCATAGGTTGTGGGTATGGCCCTAAAAAGACAAAAAATTAATGAGTAAGTAAAGTGAATGTCTAGGGTTTTTTTCTCAGGCCTCAGCCATCCTGATTTCTCCAAAACGAAGAGTTTGACACTCTTATTACTCCCGTTCCTCCCATGCATCTTCTCACTCCTAATGGCATTGACCTCCATGATTTTGAAAGCCTCTCATTCTTTGCTTAGGCAGTCATCCATTATTTTTTCTTCTGCAGCTGATATCATACTTTTCCCACTCTTCCTCTAAACTTATGAAGTCAGAGATATTCACAGCCTACCTACTGCCTGCATGTATATAGTCCACATATATTGTTAATATTCATAATTCTCCAAAATCCAGTCTCTTTGCACCACTATCTTCTATTACTCTCTTATGCTGTACAGTGCTCCAGATAAAATAATCAATTATCATAGAATGGGAAACACAAGTCCACCTAAATACATTTTATGGTGCTGAGAAAGAGCACAGATTTTTCTTGAACAAAAAAATTTGATGTTCTGCACAGATTTTCTTGAACAAAAAATTGCTAGCAAACTGAATTAAAGGATGACTTGGAAGTTAGAAAAAGTGCATTAATTATTCCTGAGAGATTTACAGATTTCTCTCCCCTGGAACCATTTGTTTATATTTCACAGGGTAATAAAATGCTGGGCCACACATTTATGTTTCAAAGAGCTGAGGCATCTATGGACCTTCTGCTTTTCTTCCAACATAGGATTTGTTTACATAAAAGATAAAGTTTCTCTCCTTCTCTCTGGAGAAGAGGGAGCCCTTGTACAAAAGTTCCTATGCAAGCTCCAAATTACAAAATTAGAGTGGTCCTCTCCTCTTGTACATGCAGTTTACATCTGCTGTCATCCCACTGCCCCAAAGGGGAGCCCGGGGCATGAGAAACCAACACTAACATATTCTGTAAGTAAATAATTACTCTACCTCTGATCCAGAAACCTCATGTCGGTAGTCAGGAAAAAAATAAATAAATACAGATATTAAAAATGCATCAAATAAAATAGAATGTTACGAAGAATTTCATTTAAGGGTTTTTTGAAAAGTGCAAACTCTTTCAGTTCATTTGTTGTTTTAATGACTTATACTCAGCTTTTTATATAAAACCGAGTTAGTTGTTAAAAGTTGATTAAAGTGCTTATCTATTCTCTCAAGATTTTGGAGTTATTTCTAAGAAAACATTTCTAAATGTTCAAATGGTTTCATGAGTGTTCCTATAACCCCTCCTCACCAAAATCCATCCATTTAAACTGTGATTTCTACTGAACTTAGCATGAAAATGTTGTTAAGAAATCTACCCCACAAACTCTCCAGATTTGCAAGGGAATATCTTTCTCACTATCCTGTCTTTTGCTGTGATGGCTGCAACAGACACTGTTGAGGGCAGAAGACAGTTTTGCTCCCAAAGCACCGTGGGTGAGAGCAAAGCTATAAGGAACCTCCTGCTTTTGTTTTCACTCTCCTAGAGAAAGTGGAACATCATTACCTTCATCATTATCTCTGACAGAGGCTAGATTGCTTTGTAAATAATCAGAACTGTCTGTAGTCTGCCTTCTCAGGGAGACTATTTTCCCCACTTTCCTGGATGCATTTGAAATCCAGTCCCTTTCAGCCTCTGTCCTGAGTGATGACTTTACACAACCTGTGAATCAGGATGTGGGTTGAAGAAGGACTGATTCAGTTAAAAGAAGCAGAGGCATATTGCTTAGAAATCATCTCTTGCACCCATTATCTTACTTTAGATTGTCAGGCATGTAATTTCATGTCTGCCCCAACTTCCTTTATTTCCTAAACTTCATATCTTAAACTAGAGAGGAATCAATTTTATCCTGCCCTACAGACTGGATTTTTGTATCTAAGATTCATGATACGATCAAGAGTTTCCAATCTCAAAGTGTTCTAGGGAGTTCCTGCTGTGGCACAGTGGGCTAAGGATCTGGCTTGTCTCTGTGGAGGCACCAGGTTGACCCCTGGCCCAGTGCAGTGGGTTAAAGGATCCAGCATTGCTATAGCTATAGCATAGATTGCCACTCCGGCTCAGATTCAGTTCCACCCTAAGAACTTCCATATGCCTCAGATGTGGCTAAAAAAGATAGAAATAACTTGCTTTAAGTGTTCTATGCAGGCCAGGAAAAGACACATGAACAATAGTAGGTTCACAGCAGTGAGAGAAAAAACACCAGGAAGTGCATCACTGTTGAGTTTCCTCATTCAGGCCTGCCTTTGGGGAAGTTGCTTCCACACAAGGCTCACACTTTCTGTAATGCACCCCCTTTTTGGAAGCCATTGTAGGCAAGTCCTACCAACCTTCCATTTTAATCACCCTCAAACAGAGCCCAGTCTCCCCAGCCTGATGTCTTCACGCATTGCCATCTGTCTGCTGGGCAGTATCCAGAGCCCTCTGTCCCTCACCCTTCCTGCTACCCTCCTCCTCCAAGTAAAAAGAGCAGCAGTAACTGACACTTGAAAGTCAATTTACAGGGTATTTCCTCTTCCTTTGGAGCCAAACCATTCAGAGTGTTTGGTAGGACAAGCATCATCACATTTATTTCTTAGAAAAGAAGCAGGCTGGAGAGAGTTGTCTGTGTCCTCCCACTGTGGTAGGTCAACCAAGGACGATTGAAAACCTCTTGGACATTCCCTTCTCACATTTGTAAAAGAAGTTGGTCTTAAAGACTTCTCTAATTCTAAGAGTCTGTGTTTGGAAGTATGAGTCTAAGATTCTCAACTCTTAAACTCTAGTGTCAACTAAAAAAGCCCAGAGAAGAAATTACAGGTCTTTTTCCTCTTCTGAAGAAATATTTCTATTTTCAGGGTTTCTTCTGGAGGTAATTCCCACAGCTTCGTAGGAATCTGTGATCTTTTAGATGGAAATTTCAGGCCAGGTGGGAAGCTGGCTGCTTCATGGGAAAAGAACAGTGGTTTTAATATTTATTCTTATCATCTACAGACCCTCTGCCAAGCACAGTAGTCATGTTACCTTCTGTCTTTTTTTTTTAAGTTGAAATATAGTTGATTTATAGTGTTGTGTTTTTTTCTGCTATACAGCAAAGTAATTCAGTTAAAAAAAAATATATATATATATATATGTGTATGTCTCTGTGTGTGCGCTGTATATACTTTCTAATGTTCTTTTCCATTATGGTTTATCATAGGATACTGAATATAGTTCATATTCAGGATACTGTGCTATACAGTAGGACCTCTTTGTTAATTCATCCTATATATAATAGTTTGCATCTGCTAACCCCGAACTCCCAGTCTATCCCTCTCCCACTCTTCCCCTTGGCAACCAAAGTCTGTTCTCTATGTCTGTGAGTCTGTTCCTGTTTCACAGATACACTCATTTATATCATATTTTAGATTCTATGTATAAGTGATATCATATGCTCATGTTACCTTCTTAAACTCTTCAGGATCCTGGAGAGGTAGAAGTTAACCTTTACTGCACAGATTAGGGCCCTGATGCTCAGAGAGGTAAGGCAGCAAATAACCCAAGTCATACAGCTGATGAGTGGAAGACCCGCCTGGTTTCACCCTCTAGTCAGTGGCACCCATTAAAATATATGCTCAAAGCTACCCTTTATCAGTAGGAGTCCAGGTTCCCTAGTTTGCTTCAGAGAAAACAGCAAACAGTGGCTTTCATTTGTTTATCTATGTTAAGCTTTTGTTTATGACTATTTTGAAGAATGGATTGCACTGCTGAAACATTTTTAATATCACTGGCCCACACCATTCAAGTTCATATCTGCCAGTCTGAGCCCCCTTGGTAGGCTCAGGTGCAGGCTCTTTCCCAAGGCCCAGTGAAACTTCTCCATCCTGAACCCTCCCCCAAGGACTTGTCCTCGTCCAAATGCCAAGGGATGAGAAAGTCTGAAAAGGACTTTCCTGTCCTCAAAACCTAGATTAATTTCTACTGTCTTCCCAAAAGATTTCCACAAATTAAATCTAGAAAAAAAAATAATAAAATTCACCACATCCTAGGGTGTGAATATTACTTTTAAAAATAGCTTTTCAATGCCCTTGCTAATCAAGGTGTACCCTGCTTTAAAAGGCCCTAATGTACAAAATTCCAGACTGAAACAGTCATCAACTAGAGATTAACTCTTCCTTTTGTAAAGGAAGTCTTCCCTGATGCACTTGAAATAGTTTCAGTTTTCCAATTTACATGTAGCTCTTCAGAAGTATATCCAGTAGTTTCTAACATGATTATTTGTACAATTTTCCCCTTTCTCAGAAAAACTCCTAGGGAAAGGGGATTATAGTATTGTGTGTATGTGCAAAATCATTCTGGCAAGAAGTTAGTGCCATTCTAATACACTGACCTCAGTTTACCCAAAAGCAGGATTTAAAATAGGCTTCTACATATTCAGGATTTAAAACAGGCTTCTACATCTCATTAATAAAACAAAATTTTTTAAAAGAAACGACTATACATTAAAAAATAAATAAATAAATAAAACAGCCTTCTAAACTAACTGTGCCAGGGGAAGAATAGCTGGGCTTGCTCCAGAGAGAGACTGACCTCCAAAAGTGGACTTGAGGGCTAAGTGGCAAGATGGAGGTGGAGCGCTTTTTTTCTGGGTGGTAGGATGTAAACAGGGCATTTATAGCCATGTTTGGAAACCAGAAAGCTTATCATGTTATATTTTAAAAGAAAAAAAAAAAAAGAAGAAAGAAAATAAGAAAAGGAAAGCAACATGTTCTATTAAAAAAAAAAAACAGAAACAAGAAAAGGAAAGCATCATGTTATATTTTTTAAAAAACAGAAACAAGAAAAGAAAAAAGACAAACTGGACTTCATCAAAATTAAAAATATCCACTCTGTGAAAAACAGACATGACATGTCTCATTCGGGACAATGTGAGGACGAGCTAGAGTTTAGGAGAAAATATTTGCAAAACACACACCTAATAAAGAATTGTTATCGAAAATATACCAAGAACTCTTAAAATTCAACCAAAAAAAAAGCAATTCGATTAAAAAATCAGCCAGACCGTAATAGACACCTCACCAAAGAAAACATGCAGATGGCAAGTAAATATATGAGAGGAAGCTCCACATCACATCTCAGAGAAATGCAAATTAAAACTGCAATGAAATTCCACTACACACTATTTGAATGGCCAAAAACTAGAACCATGATCACAGCAAATGTTGGTGAGGACATGGAGCAAAAGGAATGCTCAGATATTGCTGGTGGGAATGTAAATTGGCACAGCTACTTTAAAAGACAGTCTGATGGTTTTTACAAAATGAAACACACTCTTTACATACAATGCGGCAATTGCACTGTGGTATTTACCCAAAACGTTGAAAATTTCTGTCCACACGAAAATGTTCACAAATGTTCTATAGCAACTTTATTCATAATTGCCAAATTTGGAAGCAACCAAAATTTCTTTCAGTAGGTGAATGGATAAATAAATTGGCACATGCAGACAACAGAATATTATTCAGCACTAAAAAAGAAATGCGCTATCAATCTATGAAAAGAGTGGAGGAAATTTAAATGCATGTTAATAAATAAAAGAAGTCAACCTGAGAAGACTACATACAGTCAGATTCCAACTATATGATATTCGGGGAAAAGCCAAACCATGGATCCAGTAATAGGCAGAACATAGGGGATTTTTTAAGTAACAAAATATTCTGTATGTTACTATAATGATGGATACATTTTAATACATTTGTCCAAACCCATAGACTAGACACACCAAGAGTGAATCCTCAGGTAAACTATGGACTTTGGGTGATAATGATGTGTCAATGTAGATTTATCCTTAGTTTTCTGTTTTTTGTTTTTTTGGGTTTTTTTGTTTTTTGTCTTTTTAGGGCCTCACCCACAGCATATGGATGTTCCCGTCGAATCTTGGAGCGGTAGCCGCTGGCCTATGCCACAGCCATGCTGGATCCAACTGTATCTGCAACCTATACCACAGCTCAGGGCAACGCCCGATCCTTAACCTACTGAGCAAGGCCAGGGATCAAATCTATGTTCTCATGGGTACTAGTCAGATTTATTTCCGCTGAGCCATGACAGGAACTCCAAAGGTACCATTCTTGTGAGTGGTATTGATAATAGGAGAGGCTATTCGTGTGGGGGCAAGGGGTATATGGAAAATCTCTATACATCTCAGTTTTGTTTTAAACCTAAAGTTGCTCTAAAAAATAAAGTCTTTTTTAAAAAGACAAAGGAAATTCATAAAAAGGTGTTCTAACTAATCTAAAGTAGTAATACCATCTACCGTGCTCGTGGTGACTACCATAGGGCAAGTATTATGAATTCGGAGTGGAAGCTCTTGTTTGAATAGAAGCCTTGGTTTTTGACTGAGGTTACATTTTAAGCCCATTTCTAATGTAAAAGAAATCAATACCTTTATATGTGATTAGGAAAGTTATCTGTAAGCTTCATCCATCTCTGAAATTCTGCCTACAAAAGTGTGAGCAATATTTATGCAGCCTACCTTATATGGAATAAGCTGAGACGTACCCAACAGGTTGATGAAGGCATGACTTAGTAAAAAACGGATTAAGGGAGGTTGCTCACCTAAAGAAGAGTAATACAGGCACTTGATGGGGAAAAAAAATGGAAGAGGGTTAAATAATAATAAATATATGATTAATAATACATAAAATAACTATATTTAAAATAATAAATATAACACGTGTCTCAATATACTTTTTTAAACTTTGCATTCAGTAAAAAAAAAATTTCTTTGGTGTGCAATTCTATGAATTTTAGCACGTGTGGCTTTGTAAAAACACCACAAGAATCAGGATACAGAACAGTTCCATCACTGGATAAAAGATTCCTTCATGCTGCCTTTTTGTAGCTAAATTCTAGCCCCAACTCTGATCCCTGCCAAACATTGATATTCTCTCTCTAGTTGGTTTTTTTTTTGGGGGGGGGAGGTGTATGCTCTTCCTACTTTTTTTTAAATTTTTTCTCTCCATCCCAAGGGCACTCCTAATATGCTTAAGTGTAATCTTAATTATATACATATTCTTGAAAGTTACATAGTACTATTGTGTGATTTTTATTAGTTTATTTTTAAGGTTCAATTCAGTGGGTTTAAGTATATTTACAAAATTAATTGTGTGACTATCACCAACATCTAATTCCAGAACATTTTCATCATTCCCTCCCCCAAAAAAAACCTGTACCTCTTAAAGGTTACTCTCCATTCTCCCCTCTATCCAGCCCCTGGAAACCAATAATTTAGTTCCTGCCTCCCTGTATTGGTCTATTTTAAACATTTACAATAAGTGGAATCATATAATATCATGCATAAGTGGCTTCTTTCACTCTGCAGGATGTTTTCTAAGTTCATCCACATTGTAGCATATTCTCATGAGTACTTCATTCTTTATATGGACATACTATTTTGCTATATGGATATATGATAATTTTTATTGATTAATGGGTATTGAGTCATTTCTGCTTTTTAATTATTATGAATAATACTGCCATGAACATTAGTGTACAAGTTTTTGGATGAACGTGTTTTCATTTCTCTTGGGCAAATACCTAGGAATGGAATTGCTAAGTCATGCAGTAACTTTAACATTTTGGGGAATTACCAAACTGTCTTCCAAAGTGACTGCACACTTTACACCTTCCCCAGGGCTATGTGAGAGTTGCCATCTGTCCTTACCCTTCGCCCTTGTTTATTGTCCCTATTTCTTATTATAGCCATCCTAGTGGGATGAAAGGACATATGATTGTGGTTACATTTCCCTAGTAAGTAATGATGTGGTGATCTTTTCATGTGCTCATTGACCATCCATATTTCTTCTTTGGGGAAATGTCTGTTCACATCCTTTGCCCCCTTGTAATGGGTTTGTTTGTCTTTTTATTTTTGCACTGTAGGAGTTCTTTATGAGTTCTGGATATAACACATAATCAGACATGTGATTTGCAAATATGTTCTCCCACAACAAATATTCTGTAGGTTTTCTTTTCACTTTCTTGATGGTGTCCTTTGAAGCATGAAAGTTTTAAATTTTGATGAAATCAAATTTTTCTATAATGAATTACACTTTTGGTGTCCTAGCTAAGAATTATTTGTCTAACCCCTGTTAGGGAAGATTTTCCCATGTGTTTTCTCCTAAATCTTTTATAGTTTTATATTTTATTTTTAGATCTATGGTGTGTTTTCAGTTAATTTTTATCTAAGGGGGTAAGATTTAGGTTGACTTTTTTAGTATTTTGTATACTATTATCCAATTGATCCAAGATCATTTATTGAAAAAAATTATCCTACTCCACTGAATTACTTTTTCATTTTTGTTAAATATCAGTTGGTCATACTTGTGTGATTCTATTTCTGAATTCTATTACGTTCATTGATTTAAATGTTTATCTTCATACCAATATAATATTGTCTTAGTTACTGCAGTTACCAAGTCTCAAAAATCAAGTATTTAAATCTTCCAAGATTATTTTGGCCTTTCCCTAGTACTTTTCACTTCTATGTATATTTTACAGTCAGTTTGTCAGTATCTACAAAAAGCCTCCTGAGATTTTGATTAGAATTTCATTGAATCTATAGATCAGTTTGGGAATAATGACTTCTTAATATGAGGTTTTCAACTCATGAAATTTGTTTATTTCTCTGTTTATTTGGCACTTCTTTAAATTCTTTCAGTAACATTTTATTGTTTCAACAGAGAGATGTTATTTTTTTTAATTTCCCCTAGTTTTACGCTTTTGTGTTGCTACTATAAATGGCATTTTTAAATATTTTTTTCTAATGTGCACTACTAGGATATAAAAAAACGGTCTCTGTATATTGATCTTTTATCTGGCAAACTTGATAAATAAACTCACTAGTTTTAGTAAGTTTTATTATTTTGGGATTTTCTACATATATAATCATGTCATCTGTGAATAAAAACCATTTAATTTTCTTGTCCAATCTGTATAACTTTATTTTTTTTTCTTGCCTTATTCTACTGACTAGGACCTCCAATACGATGTTGAGTTCAAGTGATAAGAATAAATGTCCTTGCCTTATTTCCAATTTTAGCCTTTGACCATTAAGTATAATTTTAGTTGTATGTTTTCTTGTTGATGTGTTTTCTGCTAAGAATATTGTTTTTAGTGTTTTCTTTCCAATAATAGAATGGTTTGGCATAAATATTTGCATACGTTTTGAAATTATTTAAACTTGGAGCTAACATCCCACCTTGACCATGTCAGGTCACTCTTAATAGGACCTGGCTCCACATATGCAGAAATAAGCCCTTAAGTTAGCAAGCAACTGTCTGCTGGGGTTCAGAAGCAGTTGCCTCAAAGAGCTAGTGAATACCAGGTATTTCAAAGGAGCAAATAAGGAGAGGATTGGGACTAACGTTACTGAGTTCTACTCTTTGTCAGACCCTGTGTGAGGCCTCTTATGTGAGTCAACTTCGTTTCTGTTCTTATCTATACAGAGTCAGAACTTTTCAATACAGAAGGTCTCTGACTCATGGTGGTTCAACGTACAATTTTGCAACTTTACGATGGCGTGAAAGCATAACACACACAGCAGAAACTGTACTTTGAATTTTGAATTTTGATCTTTTCCCAGGCTCATGATGTATATGCTTTCCCAGTGCTGGACAAGGCAGCAAGCCTCAGCTCCCAGTCAGCCACACAATTAGGAGGGCAAACTACTGTACACTTAGAATCCCTCTATATCCACACAACTTTTCTGTTTTTCACTTCCATACAGTATTCAATTAGTTACATGAGATGTTCCATGTTTTATTATAAAATGGATTTTGTGTTAGATAATTTTGCCCAACTGTAGGCTAATGTAAGTGTTCTGATCATGTTTAATGTAGACTATGCTAAGCTATGATGTTCAATAGGTTAGGTATATCATAGACAAACAAATTTAGGATATTTTCCATTTACAATGGGTTTATCAAGATGTAACTCCCACTGCAAGTGGAGGAAGATCTGTCATTCTATTCTTCCCTCTTCAGCAGGGGTGAGTGAAATGCTCAGGGCAACCAAAGCTCGTCCAATAAACTATCCAGGGTAGACTACCAGGTGCCTCTCACTATTGGGGCAATGATGCAAATATGATACCAAAGACCGATAGGATACCAAAAGACCGAACAAATGATTTCTTCCCTTTCTGTGTTTTTTGAGCAGAAAAAAAAGTTTCATTTGTTATTACTTACATATAGTATACTTATATATTACTTACATAGAGAAATTTGCTTAGTACATTTATATAGTACTTGTATAGTTATGTACTTACTCATGTATACTTTTTTTATGGCATCGCCCAAGGCATATTGAAGTTCCTGGGCCAAGGATTGAATCCAAGCCACAGCTGGGACCTATGCCAGATCCTTTAACCCACTGTGCCAGGCCAGGGATTAAATCCAGGGATTAAATCTTTGTGACCTTGCCACTGCAGTCATATTTTAACCTACTTCACCATGGGCTATATATATATATATATATATATATATATATATATATATATATATATAGTTATTACCCATATATATAGTTCTTATTTACAGCTTGTATATAAAGTCTATTCAAAGGAATCTCCCCAAGTTAGATAATAGATGTTATATTTCCATTGTCTTTCAAGGATGCACTTGGAAAACTTAGCCATAGGTATAGACATAGCCATGTAGATATGTTCATATATATATAGATACACACACACACACACACACACACACATACTTTTTTTTTTTTTTTTTTTGTCTTTTGTCTTTTTTGTTGTTGTTTTGTTGTTGTTGTTACACATACTTTTTTAAAAGGGGAAAATAAGGCCCTAGGATCTTTCTACCCAACCTAATCACTTTCAGATGAGGAACTAGGATTCAGGGAGATTAACTGGCCTACCCAGGCTGCACAGCCCATTAGTGACAAACCCTGCACTGGAAGTGAATGTTCTAAAAACTTACATCGAAGCTGCTGTCATGGTGCATCGAAAACGAATCCAACTAGGAACCATGAGGTTGCAGGTTCAATCCCTGGCCTCGCTCAGTGGGTTAAGGATCTGGCCTTGCCAAGAGCTGTGGTGTAGGTCACAGACGAGGCTCAGATCTGGCATTGCTGTGGCTCTGGTGTAGGCCGGCAGCTACAGCCCCGATTAGACCTCTAGCCTGGGAACCTCCATATGCCTCAGATGAGGCCCTCAAAAGACAAAAAAGGCCAAAAAAAAAAAAAAAATTAAATAAAAATAAAAAAAATAAAGACCAGCCTAAGTACTAAATCCACTTACATTGTAATTAATCTATCTATCACGGCTTTTCCCCTGACCAAACTCAAGCTTCTCATTTCTAAATATGTAGACATCTGATCCTGATGTAAGTTTTTAGAACATTCACTTCCAGTGCAGGGTTTGTCACTAATGGGCTGTGCAGCCTGGGTAGGCCAGTTACTCATAATTATTATTAAATTACATTTTTAGTCACACCCTTTTTCCCTTAAATGGACGTGAGATGAAAAAGTTACTGTGACAAATTTTGTGGAAAAATTGGAAGGTATTCATGTAGCACAGTAGATGTTTTCGGAAAATTTTTGTGACATTTTGAACACGGAGTCTACACAGAACAAAATGGAGTCCGCTTTTCTTCTCTCCAAACATAAGCATGTATTTAGACTGGATGATGGGCCACAGAAAAGTCAGTGATCTCATTCAGAATTTTTACAATTTAACTCTCAAAATTCAATAATTTTTTAAGAGGTCACCAGGTCTAATCTTTATGTGTAATTCAGGCCGATAGGGGAAAAAAGGAGAAAGTGTACTTTTTAATTTGACAGAGAGGTTGAAGATCAAAAAATAATAATAAAGGAAAAAAAGGACTCCCACAAAAGTCTAGAAATTAAGAAGCCCACCCAGCAGTTCCGGTTCATGCTGTGGTTAACAGGGAGTGTACTGCCACCAAGTGGTTCACTAACTCCACTCACTTCTGGAACTGTATGTGTCTTAAATTCTCCCCAAATATCCATACCTTTTCAAAGAACCTGTTTTCAGTTTAAATGAAAATATCATGAAACCTTGGGCAAGAAAGCTAAGAAACTTTTCCTAAACTGACAAATGAGCAAGTTCTTAATTGTCAAAAGAAAATGTGATGAATTTCTATCATTAAAACCGCCAGGACATCGCCGTGAGCTGTGGTGTAGGTCGCAGATATGGTTCAGATCTGGCATTGCTGTGGCTGTGGCATAGGCCGGTGGCTACAGTTCCAATTCGATCCCTAGCCTGGGAACCTCCATATGCAGCGGGTGAGGCCCTAAAAAGATGAAAAACAAAAAAATTAAAAAATAAAACCCCCAGGAAACTAAAGTGATGACATGCTTTTACCCAACACAAGGGAAGGTGGTGTCACAGCTGATAAGCACAGGGGCAATTCCTATGAAGTGACATATGCATAATAAAAAAATCTACACCATTTGAATGGAATCTAATTTCTAGTAAATGTTGCTCTTGGAAAAGATATAATGGGCGGAGTTCCCCTCGTGGCTCAGCAGTTAATGAATACAAATAGGATCCATGAGGACACAGGTTCTATCCCTGATCTTAATCAGTGGCTTAAGGATCTGGCATTGCCATGAGCTGTGGAGTAGGTCACAGACACAGCTTGGATCTGGAGTTGCCGTGGCTGTGGTGCAGGCCAGAAGCCACAGCTCCGATTCTACTCCTAGCCTGGGAACCTCCATATTCCACAGGTGCAGCCCTAAAAAAGAAGAAGGAGAAGAAAAGGAAGAAGAAGTGAACATATGAGGTTGGTGCTGGTCCCAGGCCTGTGTCCAAAACCCTTCACTTTTTGGAGACCCCCGGGAAGAGAGTGGGGCTCACAGGACAGCAAGAGATTTTGCTCACATTGTGATGCTTATCTCAATACCACAAAAGTAGACATTCAAAACAAAGCTCTTGTGAAATTTCTTTTCACTGCCTCTTCCCATCACCACACCCTGTGTCAACAAATAGCCAACTTTAGGGCCCAGGACCAAAGTGGGTGTGTGTTTGGTAGAGAACATATAAAGGAGACTATTTAGGTAAGAAGGAATTCCAGCCTCCTCGTGGCACCTTGACAATCAGAGGGATCTTGTTCCAGCAAGTCAGCCACGGGGATCTTTGGCCTTGGTTCACACTGTCTTCTTTACTCTCTTCCTTAGCCCTGGCATCTTGTTGAACTCAGCCTGACATCAAGTTAATGGATGGGGCAAACTTCACATGCTTACCAAGGCAGTGTTCTTCACTGTGACAAAACCCACCTCAAAACCACCAGGGGTGCTTGCTTATTAGGAATGTGGATGCTAGGGCCACACTCCAGACCTACTGAAACTTTTTGGAAGTTAGCGTTTTTGCACATAATCTACATGATTCTTATGCCCTCAAATTTGGGAATTACTGACTAGGAGAAAGGTCACAGAGCAGAGGTTCCCTAAGTTAACTACACAATAGGATAATCTAGGGACCTCTTTAAAGATAGTGATGACTGGCTTCTACCCCCCGCCCCAGATACTCTGATTAACTGGTATGGATGTGACCTCCTGGTCATAAGGAGGTTTTAAAATTCTCCAGGTGATTCTAATATGTAAGAAAATTTGGGAGCCTGTCAGAGAGGATGTTAGATCATCATCTGACGATTATTTAACAGACAAGGAAACAGAGAAGACGCCAAAAGGTAGTAATATTGCCTAATCCTGGAGCTATTTTTACCCTAAACTGCTTACGTCATTCAACCAGGAACCCCTAATAGTTCCATCAGTGTCCAACTGAAGTTTTTTTTATAGTTTTTATTTTTTTCATTATAGCTGGTTTACAGTGTTCTGTCAATTTTCTACTGTACAGCAAGGTTACCCAGTTACATATACATGTGTACATTCTTTTTTCTCACATTATCATGCTCCATCAAAACTGACCAGACATAGTTCCCAGTGCTACCCAGAACAATCTCATTGCCTCTCCATTCCAAAGGCAATAGTCTGCATCTATTAACCCCAAGCTCCCAATCCCTCCCACTCCTTCCCCCTCCCCCTTGGCAACCACAGGTCTATTCTCCAAGTCCATGGTTTTCTTTTCTGTGGAAAGTTTTGAGCCTTTTAGTGTGTTTCTCCTGATCTCACATGACTTTCAAAAAGGACCCAAGGCCTTCTTCTCTGTGACTCATGTGGGCTAAAGCAGATGTGGGGCTCACTGAACCAGTGTGAACAGGGTGATATTTACCAGTATAGCTTTTCAGCCATTTTGACTGGCCCAATTAATTCAGGGTTTGCTCATCAAATAGATAAACAATCTGTGGACTTGTTCACCTCTATCGCATTGATTCAACTCAGAAAACAGTGTTATTTCACTAATTTTTCTCCTTTCAGATCTGTCTATGAACTCAGCCACAATGTTTAACAGAATAATCTTACATAGATGGGACTTGGATCCATAACCAGCTTCCGGTTTCCCCCAAATTACTTATTGCACAGTCAAAATGAATACACTGGGGTGTTTTAATAGTGCCTTATGCCATCTCGGGGGTGATCTGTATCATCAGAGTAGACAAGCTGTTTGCATTGTTAAGAAATTGCATAATATTCATCTGAAATTTCCTGAGCATCTCCCCCCTTTTAACATTTAACGCCAGAAAAGCACTACTTTTCTAAGAAGCTTGCCTGGTCTCCCTAAAGCAGAGGTTTCAAATGGCTCCTGTTATTTCTTTCGTAGATTTTCACCTTTTGTGTTTATAAAACGCACACCCGCTCCTGTCCTGGACCCTAATGTCAGCTGAGTGGATTCTGAACTAACAGTCTGCCTTTTAGGCCTCCTGACCTTGATATTTGGCTTTGGTTTAGGCTTTCAGGGGTAATGATGCTGTTACTGGTATTATTTTACATTCAGTGTAGCGCTGTTATGTGTGTTTATGATGAGAGTTATATTAAAAACCTATTGTGGGAGCTCCTGTTGTGGCGCAGCGGAAATAAATCCAACTAGGGACCATGAATCCCCGGCTTCCCTCAGTGGGTTAAGGCAGTGGTGTTGCCATGAGCTGTCGTATAGATCGCAGAATTGGCTTGGATCCTGTGTTGCTGTGGCTGTAGTGTAGGCTGGCAGCTGTAGCTCCGATTCGACTCCTAGCCTGGGAATCTCCATATGCCGTGGGTTCGGCCCTAAAAAGCAAAAACAAACAAACAAACAAACCTATTGTGGTATCGGATTTGAGAAAAACTCATTATGATGTCTAACCTAAATTATTTGTAGAGAAGTTTGAACTATGGAAGAATATTACCTATTTGGATTTTCAAAACACACATCATATTAAGTCAAGACCTTAACTTCAAAAAATAATTATTCAAAGCACACATCATATTAAATCAAAATTAACTTTAGAAAATAATTAGAAGTAATTTTAAGCAGTGATTTTTTTAGTTTCATTTTATTTACTTTTTGTAATAATAATCTTTAGTGTATTTTTATTAAAGAACAGTTGATTTACAACGTTGTGCCAAAATCTATTGTATAGCAAAGTGACCCAGTCATACATTCCCTTTCTTATATTACCTTCCATCATATTCTGTCCTAAGAGTTTGGATATAGTTCCCTGTGCTAGACAATAGGGTTTTTTTAATTAAATCAGATAGTAACAGCCAAACAAAATAGTACTTTCTACCTGCCCCGCACTTATCTAGTCACTAAAAGTCTTTTAATTCTCACTACAGCTATTATACTGTTATACTAAGGTCAGACTAATAAGATCCATACTCTGCCCCTGGTGCAGATTATTACCTAGCATTGATCACAGTCAAGTGCATAAAAATATGAGCGTGACTAGAGGGAGGAAGGCTGAGTGGGGCTTGGTGGTGGGACTGCTAGGGTCACAGTGGCAATTTCAAACCCTGTAAACAATCCTGGGCATAGGATCAGCGTATGCAGTGGTTAAGAGCATGGTATTGGAACAGGACACTGCAAGATCCAACCCCGGCCTGAACACAGAGGAGCTGGGTGCCTATGGGCAAATTCTATGGCACCCCAAGCCATTTTTCTTTGTTCTTTATTGTTAAAAAGCAAAGTCAATGGCTATGTATTTGTTTCCTAGTGCTATCACAACAAAATACCACAAAGTGGATGGTTTAGACAACAGAAATTTATTTTTTCGCCATTTTCAAGACCAGAAGTCCAAAATCAAGGTGTCTTTTTTTCTTTTTCTTTTTCTTTTTCTCTTTTCTTTTTATGGTAACTGCAGCATATGGAAGTTCCTGGGCTAAGGGTGAAATTGGAGCTGCAAGTGCCAGCCTAGGCCACAGCCTCAGCAACCCAGATCTGAGCCACATCTGCCATCTCTACGACAGCTTGTGACAATGCTGAATCCTCACTGAGCGAGGCCAGGGATCGAACCTACATCTTCATGGAAGCTAGACAGGTTTGCTACTGTTGAGCCACAACGGGAACTCCTCAAGTTGTCTTCTGAGTTGGTTTCTTCCAAAGCCTCTCTCCTGTGGAAGTCAACTTCTCAATGTATCCTCATATGATCTTTCTTCTGAGGGTGTGTATTCCTGCATTTCCCTATGTGTCCAAATTTCCTTTTATTATAATGACACCACTCATGCAAGATTAGGGGTCACCCACTAGGGAGGCCCTCACTTTAACTTAATTACCTCTATAAAGATCCTAGTTCTAAATACAGTCACATTCTGAGATATTGGGGGGTAAATGCTTCAACATACAGATGGATGGGAGGGGACACAATTCAGCCCACAACAGCTTGTTCATAATATTTAATGAAACTTAAAAGAAATAATACTAATAGGAATTCCTGTTGTGGCACAGCAGAAACGAATCCAACTAGGAACCATGAGGTTTCAGGTTCGATCCCTGGCCTTGCTCAGTGGGTTAAGGATCCTGCATTGCCATGAGCTGTTGTGTAGGTTGCAGACATGGCTCAGATCTGATGTTGCTGTGGCTCTGGCGTAGGCTGGAGGCCACAGCTCCAATCCGACCCCTAGCCTGGGAACCTCCATATGCCTTGGGTGCAGCCCTAAAAAGCAAAAATAAATAAATAAATAAATAAAATAAAAATTTTTTAAAAAGAAATAATACAAATAAATCATTTAGCAAGGTGCCTGGTAAAAAATAAGGAAATGTCCTTGGATGTTGGAAATGTTCTTCATTGTAGTGGTGTCACATGGGTTGAAACACAATGAATTGCACAGACATAGAAAACAAACCTATGTTTACCTAAGAGGAGAGGCAGTGGGAAAGTGATAAATTAGGAGTCTGGGATAGCAGATACAAACTTCTACATATTAAATAGATAAACAGCAAGGTCTGACTGCATAGCACAAGGAATTATATTCAATATCCTGTAATAAACCATAATAGGAAAAAATTAATAACCATAATATATATTTACATATTTAAATAAATTTTGTTATGTTTAAAAATAAATATATCATATATATGTCAATATAAATATACTATATATTTAAATATATTAAATACATATAACTGAATCATTGCGTTGTGCACCAGAAACTAACACAACATTGTAAATCAACTACACTTCAATTTTTTTTTTTTTTTTTTTTGTCTTTTTGCTATTTCTTTGGGCCGCTCCCGCGGCATATGGAGGTTCCCAGGCTAGGGGTCAAATCGGAGCTGTAGCCACCGGCCTACACCAGAGCCACAGCAACGCGGGATCCGAGCCGCGTCTGCAACCTACACCACAGCTCACGGCAACGCCGGATCGTTAACCCACTGAGCAGGGGCAGGGACCGAACCCGCAACCTCACGGTTCCTAGTCAGATTCGTTAACCACTGCGCCACGACGGGAACTCCCTCAATTTTTTAAAAAAGAAAAAATCACATTGTATTGTACACTTAAAATGTATATTTGATTGTGTGTATATTAACCTCAATAAAGCTGATTTTAAAATATTAAATTACTGAAGTCTCATTGTGATGCAGAGGAAATGAATCCTACTCGTATCCATGAGGATGCAGGTTCGATCCCTGGCCTCGCTCAGTGGGTTGGGGATCCAGCGTTGCCGTGAGCTGTGGTGTAGGTCGCAGACGCAGCTCAGATCCCACTTTGCTGTGGCTGTGATGTAGGCAAGCAACTACAGCTCCAATTCAACACCTAGCCTGGGAACTTCCACATGCCACGGGTATGGCCCAAAAAAACAAAAAATAAATAAACAAATAAATAAAATTTTAAAAAAACTTTTTAAATAAAATATTAAATTACTGCCTATCAACTTCTCCACCTCAATGACTTCCTTTAAAACATTTTAAAACATCTTTCAAGCTTTAATAAGCCTGAACCCTTGATGACTAATTACCCCCAAATGATTCCCAAGCAAAAGCAGAATTATCCTGGAGTGTGGAAATCAGTCCTATGCCTGAAGTCTTTGCATCTTTTACTACTGCCCATAAAAGTAAATTATCCAAAAAGGTGTTTTTCCTGGGAGTGTGTCATTCCCTCAAGGGATTTGCAGAACTATTTTTAGAACTAGTTTCCCAGAAAGGAGCAGAGTTCCTGGCATGTGACTTTGATGTTGATGGAAGGTCCCAAGTACTTAAATTCTCCAAATGTCTTAAGTGCTAGTTACTCTACAAGAGTTGCTATGGTCTTAAGTTCCATTTGAAATGAAAAGGAAAAATATTGAAAAAACATTTTCCTCTGAAGATTTTGAATAGCATCCAAGTTATATTATGGAGACAACAACATGTCCTGAGAGATTTAAATTTCAGTATTGGTGTATATCCATCCTTAGAACTTTGGGAGAATTTCCAAATTAATGTTGAAGAGTTATGAAACCTCCGAGGGGGAGTTCTGCTAACCATAAAAGAGTAGTAAAATTACCATGATTTCTCAAAAAAAAAAATCTTCCTTTAAAAAATATGTTCCCATTAAGAATTGCTTCAGGATATAATTTTTTATGGAAACACAAGTATATATAAATACAGTGGTGTTTGTTGTCTAAATGAGTAAATCTGTTGTTTGACTAAATGAATGACTCAATAAGAAAGCAGCATTAAGAGAAATCCAGATGCAGTTTTATTACAAACATGCAACTTTAAACCCAGGAATTGGCTGAATCACAATAAGCTGGAAGTAGCATGGCCAGCTGCCTCCTTTGGGAAATCGCTAAGACCTGCATGTCACTCAGTGCCTGGCAAATAACAGACAATGACCAATGTTTTCTACATGGAATCATTAAGTGTAAGATCTGTGAAGGAAATTTTTTTTCAGGTCTGTGATAGAAAACTGCCTTCCAGGTGACATTACCTCATGATAAGCCACTCTGGCACAAAAGAACTAAAACTTACAGAGTCACTGTACTCTTCCCTCTACAGAACTTCATCCTGCAGAGACTGGAGCCAGAGGGGTCCTGTAGCAGAAGCTGGTCTGGGCTGCCTTTGATGATTCATGGAGCAATTCTGCTGAGATCTCAGCAGACAGATAGACTGTTTGGGGTCTTATTAAAGTGCAGGTCTGGTTCTCTAGGTCTGGGTGGGGCCCCAGACTGTGCACGTCTAACTAGCTCCCAGGTGATGCTGAGATGGGGGTCGATGGGCTACAGTGGGGCAGCAAAGTCATTGGAAAGAAAAGAGGATCATGGCATAGCTGGGCCGAGTTTGTAGCCATGGGTGATGAAAGTTTGAAGGTTGGTTATATCACTTAACTCTCTATCCAAAAAGTCTCATGGGGGAAAAAGGTATCATAACAGTAAAAGCACAATAATAGCCACCTAATGGGATTCTTGTGAGAATTAATGGGTAACAATATAAAAAAATATGGTGGTATGCTCCATACATAGCCAGGGCTCAGTAAGTGCTTGCTGACTGAAAGGTATGCACAGGTGACCGCTCTCTGCAGATGAGGGGACTCCACTCCTCACCTCGCCATCCCCACCACTGTCCAGGACAGTGCCCAGCACCCAGCAAGTACACAGGCAGCATTTGCTCAGTTCAGGTGGTAGCAAAGCGATCAACACCTGTAAAGACACTGACACCTGGATGATGGCTCCCTGTGGCACCAGCAAGAGAGCATCTTCACTGAAAAAGCAGTAACTCTGAGGCCTTGGGTAACTTCCAGGCTGCTCTGAGCCAACAATGGGAGACAGAACAAGCTCCTTCCCATAAAAATATTGTATTAGGAGAGCTGATCTTCCATATCCTTTCACATAAATTATGTATAAAATTACTGCCTTTGTTCCATGACCGTACATGTCTCGGGCAGGTGGCTCTGTTTCCCTGGGGCACAGCCTGCAATGGTGTGATTAGTCACTTAGAGGCCAAGTCATGTTCCAGATCCCTGAGACACGGATGCCAAGTCATTGTCCTGGACCATGCTCTGCTGAAAGCAGAGCGAAGGTAAGGTGAACTACTTGAAAAGTATTGAACAAAATTCCCAAGCAGCACATCAGAAATGCAGATAGAAAACCCAAGAATTCCCAAAGCACCTCTTAAATCATAACAACTCTTTCTGGTGAGGATTCAAAGACAAAGACTCTGTTAGCACCTTGAGAACCCTACTTTTTGTCCACTTTCATTGAAAATGCAGAATAAATCTTTACCAAAACAAATGATTTTTTTTTCATCTTAAAGTATCTAAACAACGTGTTAATAAAGATGTTCTCTCCTCCCAAGCTAACAAAACTAAATAAGAACTTATTCCACTGATACTTTAATGTCATTCTCAGCCATAACCCGATTTGCTCTACTTAACTTCCTACAGAAGTGGAAACTTGTACCACAGATAAACACATTCAAATTCCTCTCCAGGGTTATTTGAATAGGGGGGTGGAGGGGATTGACCGCCCAGGAAAAGAAGCATAGGTCAGAGGAAACTACTGCAAAGGAATCCTAAATGAGCTAGAACAATTGCGAGCCTGGCTTTCCTGTTTAAAATTTTTTAAAGAAAAAAAAGAAACAAGCAAGATTTTCTCCCCTCCCTCTCCTCCCCTGCACCCAAAATCCATAGGTCCCAGGAGGGAAATGAATATGCCCTTCTCTTGCTTAGGATTCCATTGTTGACAAACCAGTTACTGTTTCCATTCAACTTCACATGATATTTTTAAATTGAACTCAATTTTATAAATTAACATTACACAGGTTTTCATGCTATAGGCATCTGGGGTTTGTTTGGTTTTTTTGTTTGTTGGTTTGTTTGTCTTTTTTTGCCTTTTCTGGGGCCGCTCCCATGGCATATGGAGGTTCCCAGGCTAGGGGGTCTAATTAGAGTTGTAGCCAGGCCTACGCCACAGCCACAGCAACTCAGGATCTGAGCTGAGTCTGCAACCTACACCACAGTTCACAGCAAAGCTGGATCCTTAACCCACCGGGCATGGCCAGGGATCGAACCGACAACCTCATGGTTCCTAATCAGATTCATTAACCACTGGAACACGACGGGGAACTCCTATTTGGTTGTTTTGTTGTTTTTTTGGGTTTTTTGTTTGTTTGTTTGTTTTGCTTTTTAGGCCACGCCCATAGTATATGAAGGTTCCCAGGCTAGGGGCCGAATTGGAGCTGTAGCTGTCAGCCTACACCACAGCCACAGTTATGCCAGATCCTTAACCCCCTGAAGGAGGCCAAGGATTGAACCCATGTCCTCATGGATACTAGTCGGGTTCGTTATTGCTGAGTCATAATGGGAACTCCAATATATTCATACTATAGACTTTAATTCATACCTGATATTTTGTCAATTTTCTTCTTGACAAAAATTATAAGACTAGATTTCTCATACAATGTTCACTATTCCTCTGGTGCAAGTGGGTTTTAGGCCAGGATAATCCCCTATTGGTCAATGATATATTCTCTATCATCTTAGAGAAAAAACCATCAGGAGAAAAATAAGATTGTTTGCAGGTGTTACTATTTTTAACTCTTGTTAACTTGCAAAGAAGTACAGCCCCCCCCGCCCCCACACACACACACATCCTCACCAAAGAACTGAAGGCTGGGATGCTTTGCTGCTTAATTCTCATGTAAATCCAGTCTTAAATAAAGAACATGTCATCCAGGATCTCTACGCATGTTCTAAACTTGACTCCCTTTTCATGAAAGATGACTAATGAGCTGTAAGTAGGTGCCTCTGCTTTAGTCCTTCCCAGAACTGCTTTATTGGACTCTGCCTTGTTTGGATTGTCAGACTTTCAGGCTTGTCTCCTAGCTAAGATTCTATTTCTTTAAGAAAAGGGCAAGGTCCTGCGAGGGCTTAGCTCAGTACCTTGTACTTGAGAATTCACTTTGCATTTCAGTTCCCTGTGGTGTGATAATGAAGAGCATTTGGCTGTGAACAGGGACACCCTGGTTCTAGACCTGGCATTTCAGCAACCAGCAGAGGGCTCAGGCTTTGTCCTCTCCTGGGTCTATTTCCAGATCTGAAAAATGATCATTATACTACATAATCTTTAATGTCTCGTTGAGTTTAATATTTTTGAGTATCTCCAACATCAACTAATCACCAATCAATACTTTAATAATTTATATCTCTGCTCTAATTAGTACTGTAATTTCTCTACAAATAACAATGTTAATATAATCCGAGGGGGAAAAGTTTACCTTCTTAATATTTCCTGACGTTTTAACTATATTGGTCTTATAGAGGATAGGGCTGAATGTTAGCCTTGAAAGTGATCAGTGATTTAAAATTAATAAGCTCGGAGTTCCCGTCGTGGTGCAGTGGTTAACGAATCCGACTAGGAACCATGAGGTTGCGGGTTCGGTCCCTGCCCATGCTCAGTGGGTTAAGGATCCGGCGTTGCCGTGAGCTGTGGTGTAGGTTGCAGACGCGGCTTGGATCCTGCGTTGCTGTGGCTCTGGCGTAGGCTGGTGGCTACAGCTCCGATTCAACCCCTAGCCTGGGAACCTCCATATGCCACAGGAGCGGCACAAAGAAATAGCAAAAAGACAAAAAAAAAAATTAAATTAAATTAAATTAATAAGCTCCAAGTTCATGAAAAGTTACTATTTGAAAATGATTGAGATAGTTAGAGATATTGAAATTGATTTTATCTATTTCTGCTGTGTTTCTACATTCATTCTTCCTCTTGACAATTTTTTTAGTAGTAGTTAAACTTTAAAATGGGCCAAAATGCATTTTTACCTCGTTTATGTTTAAGAATTGGCAAGTTCCTATCAATAATTAGATAAGTTTCATCTAAATAAACCACAAGGGTAAACAGATGAGAAGTTTTGCACTTGACATAGTTGATAGTGTAAACAATTTTAAAGAAAACAGCATATTAATAAAACTAAACCCCTTCCTAAGTCAAAAAGCCACACATCTTTTGCCAGTCTTTCATACCTTAAATGTGACTCTAAAATGCTATGAGATTGGTGAATATAGTTGAAAGATTGAAACGTTCTGACTTCACCTCCACAGGCAATTTATTTTAGCATCAAAGACACAGAGCAGCCATCTCTCTCTCCAGCTTTCATTATTCCATCCTCATGTGTTGACTTCTGTAGAATACTTTAGACACTATGTCAGGCGCAGAGACGCTATTAAAAAAACTTGATCTGACTCACTCTTTGGCAACAAAGAAATTCATTTCATGTGCCACTCTGTTGAGCATCCAGTTTCTCAGACCCCTGCAATATATTAAAGACTTGTTTTCAAACTTTATCTGTGAGATGTTTCTTTCACCTGAGATCCAGTCATGTATCTGAGCAGAGCTGTCATAGCACTTCCTATGCGATTTTTCTATAAACTCAACACCTAGTTTCTTTTTAGCCCTTCCTTATTTGCCCTGATTTCCTTACATTCCTCCCTCCTCACACAATGTTTCTATTACTTCTAAATTGTTGGCTTTCTCCCTTAAAATAAGGAACCCCAGGGAGTTCCCGTTGTGGTGCAGCAGAAACAAATCTGACTAGTATCCATGAGGATGCAGGTTCGATCCCTGGCCTCACTCAGTGGGTTAAGGATCCAGCAGGTCGTAGGTGTGGCTCAGATCCCGCACTGCTGTGGCTGTAGTATAGGCTGGCAGCTGTGGGTCCAATTAGACCCTTAGCCTGGGAACCTCCATATGCCGCGGGTAGGACCATAAAAAGCAAAAAAAAAAAAAAAAAAAAAAAAAAAAAAAAAAAAAAGGCACCCCAAATTAAACTATGTTTTCAGGTTCAGTAAATCCAGGGTAAAGTGAAAATATTTTCTTCCCTTGCTCTGGACCCTATATCAAATGGCTTTTTTGAGGGGTTGCCTCCATATGACTTTGTGGCTTATATTGGGGATATAGTCAACTGAAACCTCTGATGATTTTTTTTTCACATGAACTTTTTTTTTTTTTTTTTGCCATTTTCTTGGGCCACTCCCGTGGCATATGGAGGTTCCCAGGCTAGGGGTCAAATCAGAGCTGTAGCTGCCGGCCTATGCTGGAGCCACAGCAACGCAGGATCCGATGTAGTTTGTCTGCAAACTACATCACAGCTCACGGCAACGCCGGATCATTAACCCACTGAGCAAGGCCAAGGATCGAACCCGCAACCTCATGGTTCCTAGTCGGATTCATTAACCACTGAGCCAAGACAGGAACTCCCCACATGAACTTTTGTTAAATCGAGTCTCACCCATCCGGCAGTTGTGTAGCAAATTTCTTAAAGTTAAGTTGAAGTACTCATATTTATCTGTATTTCATCATCCTGACATTAGTCTGAAATGTTAGATTTTGGGGGATTTTTTTCTCTTTTTTTCTGACATTCATTGTATAGAGAATACCACATAGCTAGCTCAACTGGGCAAATGTGCTGTGAATATTTTCTGATTGGTCATTTAAGTCATTGGTAAAAATGGTGAAGAGTTCAGCACCAGATTAGATTAGTACCCTGTTTCCAAGTTGATCTCTTTTTTTTTTAATTTTATAATGATTTTTATTTTTTTCATTATACCTGGTTTACAGTGTTCTGTCAATTTTCCACTGTACAGCAAAGTGACCCAGTCATACATATACGTATACATTCTTTTTTCTCACATTATCATGCTCCATCTTAAGTGACTAGATATAGCTCCCAGTGCTACATGGCAGGATCTCATTGCTAATCCATTCTAAAAGCAATAGTTTGCATCTATTAACCCCAAACTCCCAATCCATCCCACTCCCTCCCCCTCACCCTTGGCAACCACAAGTCTGTTCTCCAAGTCCATGATTTTCTTTTCCGTGGAAAGGTTCATTTGTGCCATGTATTAGATTCCAGATATAAGTGATATCATATGGTATTTGTCTTTCTCTTTCTGACTTACTTCACTTAACATGGGAGTCGCTAGTTCCATCCATGTTGCTGCAAATGCTATTATTTTGTTAGATTTTAATGGCTAGGTAATATTCCATTGTGTACATGTACCACATCTTCTTAATCCATTCAACTGTCGATGGATATTTAGATTGTTTCCATGTCTTGGTGATTGTGAATAGTGCTGCAATGAACAGACAATGGGTACATGTGTCTTTTTCAAGGAAAGTTTTGTCTGGATATATGCCCAAAAGTGGGATTTCTGGGTCATACGGTAGTTCTAAGTATAGTTTTCTAAGGTATCTCCATACTGTTTTCCACAGTGGTCGTACCAATTTACATTCCTACCAACAATGTAGGAGGGTTCCCTTTTCTCCACACCCTCTCTAGCATTTGTTGTTTGTGGACTTATTAATGATGGAGATTCTGACTGGTGTGAGGTGTTACCTCATAGTATTTTCTATTTGCATTTTTCTAATAATCAGTGATGTTGAGCGTTTTTTCATGTGCTTTTTGGCTATCTGTATATCTTCTTTGGAGAAATGTCTATTCAGGTTTTTTGCCCATTTGCAATTTTTTTGCTGTTGAGTTGTATAAGTTTGTGTATTTTAGAGATTAAGGTCTTGTCAGTTGCATCATTCGAAACTATTTTCTCCCATTCTGTAAGTTGTCTTTTTGGTTTTTTTACGGTTTCCTTTGCTGAGCAAAAGCTTGTCAGTTTGATTAGGTCCCATTGGTTTATTTTTTCTTTTATTTCTGTTGCTTTGGGAGACTGACCTGAGAAAACATTTGTCCAAGTTGATCTCTGTCTTAATCAAGATTCTTGATATAAGGAGTTCCCACTGTGGCCAAGTGGTAATGAACCCAACTAGGATCCATGAGGATTTGGGTTCGATCCCCGGCCTCACTCAGTGAATTAAGGATCTGGCATTGCCATGAGCTATGGTGTAGGTCACAGATGCAGCTTGGATTTGGCATTGCTGCATCTGTGGCTGTGGCCAGCAGCTGTGTAGCTCCATTTCAACCACTAGCCTGGGGATTTCCATATGTTGTACCTGGGGCCCTAAAAAGCAAAAACAAAACAAAACAAAACAAAAACATTCTTGGTATAGTTTTATAGCTTGTCCACTAGCTACAAATTTACCTAAATAATATCATCCAGCCCACATTTCTTTGTTTTGTCCACCAAGTGGTCAAAGATACTTTGGCAGATATTGTGCTAAAAGCATTCCTCTGTTGGAGGCTAATGAACTCTATTGAAATGGTGGTAATGGACAGAATCTGTTGTAGAAAATGCTACTGCACTTGGGGATGGTTTGAGGATGAGAAGTCAAAGGAGAAGAAAATTACAAAATTTAGTACTCCAGAGCAGAACACCAGAGGACCTGAAAAGACACTCTGGTGGAAGCCATGGGGAAGCCAGTGAGAAGCAAGATTTTGGTAAGAAAAGAAATAAGATCAACTTTCAATATTATTTTTTTCTATTACAAGAGTGGTAAAAATGTGTGTGTGTGTGTCAGGATATATATATCACTGCAAGCTTGGAAAAAGAGAAAACAAAATAAAAAATTCATAACTGACCTGCCATCTGAATACTCAATTATTATCACTTTGGTATATTTCCTGCAAAAACTCTGTAGGTGGTTCACTTCATATGTTGTTATATTAAGTTATATATATATAATGACACACATGTTCAAGGAACTAAAGTATTTCAATAGGTTTTTTTTTTTACTATTTATCAAAATAATGTGTCCCTTTATATTGGTGATTTAGGTTCCTTTCAATTTGGAGAAGTGGAAGCAATGAACATAGCTTTCCATAAATACATCATGAATTATTTCTTATTATGGATTCCTAGAAGTAGAATTCCTGGGTTAACATATATGAATATATTTTATGATACTTAAGACATGCTATTAATTTGCTCCAAAAGAGGGTGCAAACTTTCACTTCCACAAGCAGAGTTCAGCACTTAAGTTTGAATGTTAATTGAACATTTATGTGGTAATGGTATGTGGACAATTGACAGTGAGAGAAATTGAGGCTGGAAATACAGATTTAGTTAGGACTTTTTCATATATAAATAATAAATAATAAATAATATATTTTCAAATATAAATAATAAATAAATAAATAAAATCAAGTAGAAATTCTCCTTGGGAGTGAATAAAAACAGAATTTTGGAAGGTGAACTATAAAGAAATATGTTTAAACATCTCATTTTATAGATGAGGTGTACAGAATTAAGTGGCTAGCTCAAGGTCATAAAATAATAAATAATGGGGCTGGTGGGGTGCGGGGAAGGGAAGAGAAAAGGAGGACATAAAAGAGACCAATGAAAGTACTATACCATAGAAATTAAACACTAAAACTTTCCCAAACAGAAGATAACACTGTGTAAAAATTAGCAAAGAAATCCAAAAAAAATGAGGAAGTAAGACAAACTGTTGGATTTAGAAAGAGAATGGTCCCTGCTGACTGATTTTCCTCTGAGCCTCCTTTAGCACTAAGAACTGGCTGTTACCCATCTTCACAGATAGACTTTTAAACATTTACAAGCCCACAAACATTAAAAGCTGCCTAGTTCTGCCCCAGGTAATAGTCATCAACAGTAAAAGGAAAAAAAAAAAATCAACATTTCTAATGACTCTGACCACCTATAAATTATTAGCCCCAGGTTTTTGAACTATTAAAAAAAAACTAGACTAATTAACTTATAGTACATCCAATCACATAGTTTCCTTTCATGAATTTTGGTCTATAACTTCATCCAGCATAAGAATAAAATGAAAACTAGACCAATAAAATCTAAATTTGCAGTATAGACCTAGACTAAATTACCCAGTGTCAATTTCTCTTCTTCTACAAGTCCAATCCCTTGGGTATTTTTGGACAATCATGCTACTCTTTGAGTAGGCAAATCAACATAAATTGTGTTTTGCCTGAGGATTCCAGGAACTGAAAGAGGATTGGTATTCCTGGAAGTATAGAAAATGAAACCAGACGTGTCTGAGATGAATGTAGGTTTGGAAAAATCAGAAGCTGCAATTATCTGTCACACAGTTTGCTTTTTATTTTATTCTGCCCCTCTTATCGCCTCCATTGCCATGGTCTCCTGACTGGGGTATTCTCTGTGTTCTGTGGCTCATGGCTCATGCCATGCTTTTTTCTTAATATTTACAATTCCTGGCATTTCCTCTTTAAAGTGATATTTCTCTCTTGCTTAAAATGTCACTGTGTTGTGTTGATCACACTCTGCTGAGTGCTGAGAAAACCTCAGATTAGGAAAAAAAAACTGGTTGCTGGGAGAATCCCAGATTACGTTATTCATTTCAAGTGTACATGAAAGATGAATGTGTGAGCAAATACTGAAAATTGTTTCTCATAAAGTGTCCATAATGGTCACAGGTGAGTGGGGAAACTGTTTTATAGAGAGCATAAAAGAAGAAATATCCATGCTTTGTTTTTTAATTTATATGACTTGAATTGCATGTTTCTTAGAAAAATCACAAGCATAAACCTAAACTTCCTGGTCCTCAACTTCCTAGAGTTGTAGTAACCTAGAAAGTTAGTTTGATGTGGTGGGATGACTCAGAACTCACATCAGGGGCTAGAGTGGAAAAGTTTCCAGAAGGTGATTCACTCTCATAATGGTGTTATCAGGACACCAGGCAAGTTTCCAGGGGACCCACAAACCCACCTCCCCTTCATTAGGTTGGAATCCCATGCCCTATCACTTCTGAACTGTAGGCAGATATGATTACACATGATCCATTAAGTAAATGCCCATTTCTCCTTCAAGAATTTGCTACTTGAGTCACAAGGAAACTTTTCCAACTGTATCAGTTATGCCAAAAGAGAAAATAAATTTGAAGAGTCCTTTAGGTTCTTCGAAAGATCTGCCTTTTTCCACCTTTTCCCTCCTCAAGATAAAAAGCGTGACTCAGTGGAGGATTACAACATAAGAAGGGCATGTTTCCTCTGACCCATTTCCTTCCCATGGCTCACTTTCATCTTCATGCCACTGCAAAGGTTTCTGACCTGTGGGGAGGAGCCCCAGCAGAACACTGCCCCTTTACTCAGTACCCACAGGCTGACTTGTGTGAGGTGGTGACAGGTCAGAGACTCGTGAACAGCAGATATATGGCTGTCAGGACTGTTTTCAAGGCCACATGCATTTGTAATTAAGATATCCTAGATGTACTTTATCTTCTTCTCCTCCTAAACTAAAAGGTCAATACAAAAACACAAATGGCCAGAAAGACAAGATGGCAGAGTAGAAGGAATCAAGCTTATCAAATCACAAGAGAACAAAAAAGGGGGGAAAAGGCAAAGAAAAACAAATCCTAAGCAATTAACAAAATGGCAACAAGAACATACGTATCGAGTAATTACCTTAAATGTAAATGGACTAAATGCTCCAACTACAAGACCTAGACAGGCTGAATGGATACAAAAACCAGATTCATACAAGAGACCCAATTCAGTTCTAGGGACACATACACACTGAGAGTAAAAGGATGGAAGAAGATATTCCAGCAAATAGACATCAAAAGAACGCTGGAACAGTAGTATTCATATCAGAAAAAAATAGGCTTTAAAATAAAGATGTTAAAAGAGACAAAGAAGGACATTACATAATGATCAAAGGATCAATTGAAAAAGAGAATATAACTATTGTAAATATGTGTGTGCCAGCATAGGAGCACATCAATATATAAGCAACTGCTAACAGCCTTAAAAGGAGAAATCAAAAATAACATAATAGTGGTGAATTTAACACCCCATTTACAGAAATGGACAGATCATCAAGACAGAAAACCAGCAAGGAAATACAGGCCCTAAATGATGTATTAGACCAGATGGACTTAATAGACATTTATAGAATATGCCATCCAAAAGCAGCGGAAGAGAACATTCTCTGGGATAGACCACATTCTGGGACACAAATAAAGTCTCTGTAAATTTAAGAAAATTGAAAAACAGATCAACCATATTTGCATCCACAGAATTTCTTAAATCATATCTTGCAGTACATGAGTTGCTGGAGTTAACAAAGTTGAAGATAACAGGCGTAGCAAGATGGGATGACTTTTGGATTATCACAGTGCTCGATGTGAATTTCTAACACATTTTTATTCACAAGCTGATGGTGTTATTTCTGTGGAATTGTTAATTTAATTATCACTCTGCATTTCCTTTTTATTGTTCAGGTTAAATATTCAGTAATAGCAAGCTGGCATCAAGTTATGAAAAATGTCCATACTCAGAGATCTTAAAGAAAATAATGTCTTGGGCTCTATGCTGGGTCACTTGCTTTTGTCTGCCCTTCAGAGATGTGCTGTGAAGCCATGAAATTGTTTCATCATGTTTGAACCTCAGTAATTTTAATTCATTCAATTAATTAAATGCAATTAATTCAGCTATCATGTAGACGTGAATAAAACCTGATAATGTGTTCCTGCTGTAAAAAAAAAAAAAAAAAAAAAAAAAGTGTAGTTTGAAATCTAAGGCTTATACAATAGGTGTTCTCTTTTTTTTTTTTTTTTTTTTTTTGTCTTTTTGCCATTTCTTGGGCCGCTCCTGTGGCATGTGGAGGTTCCTAGTCTAGGGGTTGAATTGGAGCTGTAGCTGCCAGCCTACTCCAGAGCCACAGCAACGCAGGACCCAAGCCACGTCTGCAACTTACACCACAGCTCAGGGCAACGCCAAATCCTTAACCCACTGAGCAAGGCCAGGGATCAAACCTGCAACCTCATGGTTCTTAGTCGGATTCGTTAACCACTGTGCCATGACGGGAACTCCTACAATAGGTGTTCTTATGTTTAACTAGTGAATGGGGTGAGGCATGACCCACTGTGAGAAGCTGGGCCACCCCCAAAAGTTTCTTTTGAAAAAAAGTTAAAGTCAACCTCTCCAGGACACTTGGTTCCACCCTGACATGGGTTATAGGTTCATGGAGTAAGTGTAAGTTGTATCAGTGGGCATCTTGAGTGGCCCCAGGACATGCCTGATGCTGTGGCTTACTAGCTCTGGTCTGTTGCCTGCATCTCACGCTGTCCTGCCACAGGTGTGTGTGAGGCTATGGAGCAGAGCTGTATGCATGGGATTGCCAAGCACTTGGTGAAATCAAGATTATTTAAAATGCCTCCATTTAATGGGCTCAAAACTTCCCCACAAAAGTTAACTCATGAACAGAGAGAAACCCTGAGGTTGTGGTTAAAAACAACTATGAACATGAAGAGGCTGCTGTTGATCCGGCAGGACTCTGACCAGAAATGAATTAGCAGCAGGGTGATGTCCTCTGATGTGTGAGGGCTACACAAATGAATTTAATGAAGGTAGAAAGATCTTTCTTTGGATCAGGTGGAGGAAGATTCAACTTTGGATCACCTAGCTCATCTTTCCAGGGATTTTGGTGGCTGGAGAAGCTGAGTTAGTGTCAGTGTTCATTTCATTTTCTGTGACCAAGTGCATTCTCAGCTCCTCTTCACTGGGAAGCCCTGTTGCAATCCCTTGAAATGGACATTTTCATTGATATACATAGCTTAAAAGAAACAGCAGAAACCAAACTCCGGAAATACTTGATTGCTTGTTTTGTTTTATATTTGGTGCTGGTTGTCTCCCACCCTGCCCCTTACTATTAAACTATTTGGTCTGTTTCCAAAAAGAAAAATACAAATAAACAAATCTTTATTCAAGCTGTTCAAAAGCCCTATAGAACAGGGCAAGCACTAGGAATAAACATGTTCCCAAAGGCTGGCTCACCAAAATATTCCCAAAGATTAGGTTCTTGTTGCAGAAGGAATTCAGAAACAAGACAGAAATTGAGAAAGAAAATTGAGGAGTTATTTAAGTGAGAAGAGAGTCATGGCACTCACTTTCTCCCACAAACACATCAAAAAAAAAAAATAAAACCATCTGCATATGGAATGATTCACAGAGAACATCCACTGAATGCTAGCAGAAGACCTTAAACCTCCATAAAGGGCAAGAAACCCTCCACATAATAGGGTAGAACAAAAGAAAAAGAGAGAGAGAGAGAAGGAAGCAGGATAGGACTAGCACTCCTGAAAGGGAGCTGTGAAAGAGGAAAGGAAGCTACACCCTGGGAAGCCAGCTAAATAACCAGGAGATCTACCAAGATGGAAGAACCTCAAAACCTCAGAGAAAAGTCAGCAGCTAAACTGAGGAGGACAAAACAGAGAACTGCACAGATCATTGGTACCACTGCCCCTGGAACCACAGCCTGAGACACTTGAAAGGGGGCTGGGCACTGAGACGCAGGCTCCAGAAGTCAGTTCTGGGGAGAGGACTAGGGCTCGCTGTGTGAAGATAGCCTGATGGGCTAGGGAGCATTGTACCATGGGCTGGAGAGTGGAGTGCCACAGCCAAGGGAACCCTGGAGGAGGTCTGGGCCCACAGGAGAAGCAAGGTACTATTGTTGGAGAGGGCAAGTGGAGCAGGGACAGGCTGCCACAGAAATATCTTTCTCTGCACATGTGTGTACTCTCAGAGGGCAGGGCTGTAGGCAGCAAGGCTTGCCTTTTACACAGACTACAGGCAACAGGCCCCTCTTGGGTGGGCTATGGATGGTGGCACCTCCTGCATAGGCTAAGCATGACAGGGCACCTCTTGCATGGTCTACAGGTGGAG
Organism: Sus scrofa; assembly: GCF_054392235.1. NCBI lineage: Eukaryota > Metazoa > Chordata > Mammalia > Artiodactyla > Suidae > Sus > Sus scrofa. The sequence continues at coordinate 50,050,598 of NC_139387.1, read as the reverse complement.
GGGGCAAACCACCACAGTCATCTCAAACTCCAGAGGTGGGAATGGCTCACCACCACTAGAGGTCCATGAACTAGGCACCACCTGAGGCCGAAGTCACCTCAGAGGTCAGGACGGAGAAGGGCACTGCAATCAACATCACCTATTGTTGCTCTCACTCCCTGGGAACACACACTCCCTGCTGCTGCCACTGCCAAACACTCCAGGTGTCATCTACGCCTGCCTGAGGATCACTGCCACTTCCCAGGGCCCTGCAACTAGGAGCAGCCTGCACCACCTTCCCATGGGTCCTTGACACTGTAAAGGGCCCAGCAACCACGCTACTATTCCTGCCTATTGCCTCCATCTCCCTGAAAGCACACACAGCATCCTATCAAGGGGATAACAGCCTGCACACATACTGAGGAAAGAGAGAGCAAGCATCCAAGCCAGAAGCAGACCTCACATCAAAAAATAAGTAGTAAGCCCTCACAATATACCCAGGGGTGCTCTCACATATAAATAGCCTTCCAAGACTAAAGTAGTTGTTTTCCCTAAACTCACAGAATAAGAAAAATATAAGCAAAATGAAGAAGCTTAGGAACCATTCCCAGTTAAAAGAACAGGAGAATTCACCTGAAGTAGCAAACGATGAAACAGACCTCTGCAGTAAATAAGACACCAAGTTCAAAAAGGAGCCAGTAAAAATGCTGAAGGAATTTAGAGTGAATATGAAGGAATTAAGAGCAGATATGAACAGTAATGCAGATTACTTTAGAAAGGAACTAGAAAATTTAAGGAGGAGCCAAGAAAAATTAGAAAATTCATTTGCAAGCTGTGTTAAAGGCACAGAAGAGCAGAATGGATAACACAGAGAAATGAATTATTGACTTGGAAGATAAAATAATGGAAAACACCTAATCAGGACAGCAGACAGAAAACCAAATGAAGAAACGTGGAAGCCATACAAGAGATCTATGGGATAACATTAAGTGGTAGAGTCTACACATAATAGGGATTCCAGAAGGAAAAGAAAATGAACAGGGGATTGAAAGTATATTTGAAGAAATTATGGCTGAAAACTTTCCAAATCATCAGGAAAGAGATATTAAGATACAGAAAGCAGAGAGGGCCCCAAACAAGTTGAACCCAAACAGGCCCACACCAAGACATAGTATAATAAAAATGGCAAAAGTTAAAGATAAAGAGAGTATTCTAAAGGCGGCAAGAGAAAAACAAAAAGAACCCCTATAAGGGAACCCCTATAAGGCTATCAGCTGATTTCCCTACAGAAACACCAGAAGAGAGTGGCCAGAAGAGAGTGGCAAAGTATATTCAAAGTTCTAAAAAGGAAAAATGTATGGCCTAGAATACTCTACCCAGCAAGAATATCATTTAAAATAGAAGGAGAAATAAAGAATTTTTCCAAGAAACAAAAACTGAAAGAGTACAGCAATACAAAACCCATTCGGAAAGATATACTGAAAGGACTCCTCTAAATTAAAAAAAGTAAGAATAAATAGGATGGAGAAAATCACAACTTCGTCTTCATTCCAGTTCCACCTTCCCAAAGGGAGGAGGGTGTTTTGTCCTTATTTAGTTTTATTGGAGGTGTCATGACATCGGTGCATGATGGGTACTACTTATAGATGTAGTTAATTTTATTATAATGAGAGAATAATGAATAACAGGTTACATTTGGATGCTGGAGATTTACACCCTTTCATACCTTTCTTTGTCTGCCTCTAGGGCACTTATCACCCCAAAATGTGTGGTTTTCTGTCACTCTGGACCCTGCTGTTTGAAAAATGTATGGTTTCCTGCCATCTGGCCCCATGCCCCCCTTCTCTGCTCATACACGCCTGCTGTAATAAACTTGGCACCTTGGGAAAGGGGAAGATGAGCTTGCTTTGTTGTTTGCATGGTCCAGTCAACAAGGGGGATGAGGCACCTTGTGCAAAGCTTCCAGAACAAGGACTAACTAGCTACCCACAGGCAAGGGCTTTAGTTCAAATGAAGAGCATATGCCTCAGGTGATAAGCAGTCAGTTTCTGCTAAGTGCATCTGTTAAAGGGATGTGATTTTTGAGATGTCAGATCTTCCAGTGTTTCAAGAGAAATCCAAAGGCTGGAATTTCATGTAAAATGTCAGTCTTTGCAACTAATTTTAAAATGTACATTCATTTTTGGGGCCAAACTAAACATGCTCTTTTGAGTTATGTGCACTCTCTGGCCTCAGGGGTGTGGGGCATGATTCTACCCTCCGTGGATAGGAATGTCAGTATGAACTCGAAAGGGATCACACCTAGAGCAAGTAGAGATGCTGGAGACCTGCAGCAGGAGCCACGAGGAACAGTCCACAGAGGAAGTAGCACCGATCAGACCCTGGAGTTGGGATTAAGCAGTGGTCAGGAGGGATTTGCATCCTGCCCAGAGCAGAGAAGCCCACACTCATTGTTGTGAGGGGTAAGTTCATGTGCCACCAGCCTCAGGCTGCAAAAATGTCCCAGTAAGAAATGTCACACACATATACATACACACACAAGACTTCCCAGATGAAATGTGCAATGTAGGCTAAAAAAGAATTTGGAACTTTGACATTCTGAAAAAGCATCTCTAAGCACTAGTGTTACTTAAACTCCTGGCAGAGCTGCCACTGTTCCAAAGGTGGGCACCCATCCACATCTAGGAGCCACTGGACTGAAAAGAAAAGCCTCACACATCTTAAAGAGTAACCTTTTCAGTAAAGTATGTTGAGTCCCGTCTTATCTTTTTTAAGAATTTTTATTTGATTTACTTTGTTGTGTTAGACTCAGATGTACAGCAAAGTGATTCAGTTTTTAGATGGATAGATGATAGATATAGATAGATGATAGATAGATAGATAGATAGATAGATAGATAGATAGATAGATAGATAGATAATAGATGATAGACAGACAGATAGATAATAGATAAAAATATATATGTTCTTTTTCAGGTTCTTTTCCATTATGGGTTATTACAAGACATTGAATATAATTCCTTGTGCTATACAGAAGATCCCTGCTGTTTATGTCTTGTATAGAGTAGTGTTGATTCCAAACTCCTAATTTATTCCTCCCCCCTTTCCCCTTTGGTAACTCTAAGTTTGCTGCCCCTTTCTGTCCTAAAAGTGTGCTCATTGAGATCTGAATCTTCCAGATAGCCAGGTATCTCTGGTACAGCAAACAGCATGTCACTTGGCTTTACACATCAGCATGACCTTGCTTTGAACACTGTTTTAGAGCATATGGACTAAGTTCTCTCCAGGACTTCAGTTGGGTATTTGCAAGGTCAGGTAAATCTTCATTACACAAAACATGGAATAGACTTGCATTTTATAGAGTTTAAAAGAAAATAGGGCAGCCTTTGGGGAGGGAGCCTCAATAAGCCTACGGGAGGGGAGCAAAACTTGCCACTGCAAAATGTCTCTGGCATGTGCATTTTTTTTTTTTTTGAAATCCAGAGTATACAGTTTATTTTTTTTATTTATTTTTTCCCACTGTACAGCAAGGGGATCAAGTTATTCTTATATGTATACATTTTTCCCCAACCTTTGTTCTGTTGCAATATGAGTATCTAGACATAGTTCTCAATGCTACTCAGCAGGATCTCCTTGTAAATCTATTCTAAGTTGTGTCTGATAATCCCAAGCTCCTGATCCCTCCCACTCCCTCCCTCTCCCATCAGGCAGCCACAAGTCTGTTTTCCAAGCCCATGATTTTCTTTTCTGTGGAGATGTTCATTTGTGCTGGATATTAGATTCCAGTTATAAGTGATATCATATGGTATTTGGCTTTGTCTTTCTGACTCATTTCACTCAGTATGAGAGTCTCTAGTTCCATCCATGTTGCTGCAAATGTCATTATGTCATTCTTTCTTATGGCTGAGTAGTATTCCATTGTGTATAAATACCACATCTTCCTAATCCAATCGTCCGTTGATGGACATTTGGGTGTTTCCATGTCCTGACTATTGCGAATAGTGCTGCAATGAACATGCGGGTGCATGTGTCTCTTTTAAGTAGAGTTTTGTCATATATGGCATGTGCATTTTTAAGATTTCAAAATTACCATGACCCCAAAGACTCAGGAGGAAACTTTGATCTCCCTGCTAATTGCTTAAAAGAATGTAGATAGAAGATCTGTCCCAGAAAGCGAGCTCTCTCCAAATAACCATGGTATGAACTAGCTGCAAAGACAGGGAGGAACTTAGCAGAGTCTGTGTATTAAAATTCCTCTCTGTATTCCATTGCCTCTAGCATGGCCCAGCAAACGTTTGTTTACCAAACATTTGCTTTTCCACCTCCATGTGAATTGCCTTCCTCCCCTCTGAAGTCCCAAACCACTATCTCCAACATCCTCTTTTGTCATTAGCTGAAGATGGTATTTAAGATGAGGGTTTTGGCCAATTGGGTGAATTACTCAGTTTTCCTGGGTCCCTTTCATGTATCCATGTTATTAAACTTTTGTTTGAATTTCTCCTGTTCATCTAGCTCATGTCAATTTCATTCTTAGGCCACCTGGAAGAACGTGGAAGGGTAGAGAAAATTTTCTTTCTCCCAGAAGAAAGAGCAGGTGACAACAGCTGCTTTACTGGATGCCTTAGGTTTGGCCCAAGCATCACAATCTCTTTCCTTTTCCCTTCCTGATACTTTATAAGGTTGTCTAACATGGAAAGTCACAAATTCTAGGGAGATGATTTTGTACCCAGGTCATTGAGAAATTAGTTTTGTGTCCGCTATTTTACTTCTACTTGTGCAGTGCAATAGATATGTATGTGGGGTGGGGGGGAGAGAGAAATGATAAAAAGTTCATTTTCCATGTGCAGTATATTATTGATTTTTAAGATATTTGATGGGAAGTAAGACTCCAAGAATTTTAACATCTGAATTTTAAGTTAGTAAACGTCGATACAAACTAGAGATGTTTTTCATGATTAATGTCGACATAAATGCCACCAAATCCTGTAAAGTGTTTATCACAGAACCTGGTGTACAATATGTGCCCCGTAAATGTTAGTTATTCTCCCATTTTGACCATTCCTTTCCTGGTAGAGTTGATATTAGTCTTGATTTTTTTAAGCCCTCCTGTATTTTTGAGCTAAAGATTTTAAGTGGTATTATCTCATCTTGTCCTCAGTGATCCTTATAATAAAAAAAGACTAGCATTTGTGCACCATATGGCTTCTCATATCCATGTTGATCCATTTAATCTTGATAATAATCCTGCAAAGCAAATGAACCACCTTCTGTAGAAGCTATTTTTTATCTCTATTTTAAAAGACACACAACCAATAAATTCATTAATAAAATCAATAGACATTTTTTATGGCCCTATCCATAGCATATGGAAGTTCCCAGATCAGGGATTGAATTTGAGCTGTAACTGAAACCTATGCTGCAGCTGTGGCAACACCAGATCCTTTAACCCACTGTGCTAGGCCAGGGATTGAACCCACACCTCCACAGAGACCTGAGCCACTGCCATCAGATTCTTTTTTTTTTTTTTTTTTTTTGTCTTTTCTAGCACCGCATCCATGGCGTATGGAGGTTCCCAGGCTAGGGGTCTAATTGGAGCTGTGATTGCCAGCCTACACCAGAGCCACAGCAATGCGGGATCCGAGCCGAGTCTATGACCTACACCACAGCTCACAGCAATGCCAGATCCTTAACCCACTGAGCGAGGCCAGGGATGGAACCTGCAACCTCATGGTTCCTGTTCAGATTCATTAACCACTGAACCATGACAGGAACTCCTGTGATCAGATTCTTAACCCAGTGCACCATACTGAGAACTCCTCAATAGACATTTTTGAATGTTTGTTATTTTCTAGACATTCCATGGGTACCAAGAATTAAATAATGAGAAGGAAAAAGACACTGTCTTCATCCTCATGGAGTTTACAGTCCAGAGGAGGAAATAGATAGTAAACAAGTAATCGCAAGACCAATTACAGCCCTGCTCTCTGTCATAAAGAACAGCATTGTCCCTAGAGAGCATACAATCTGTGAACCTGAGTGGCCTGGGAAATCAGATTTTCCTGTGGAGTGATGTGGAAATGAAGACTAGGTCATTAATAGAAGTCTCAGAGAACTGAGTATTGCAAAAGAGCACATGCAAAGGCCCTGTGTCAACAGTGAACAGCACATCTGAGGGGTGCAGTGAGAGAGCAGGGCACAGCGAGATGCGGCCATAGAGGCTGCAAGGGACCTGACCCCACAAGGTTTGGGATCAGGGCAAGGGTTTTGTTCTTCATCCTATGAGAATCTTTGATGTTTGAATGATCGGATATGTGCTTGAAGGAATCTCTGGCTGCAGGGGCGTATGACAGTGGGTGCTAGGGGCAAAGGGGCACCTTATCTTGTCCTCAGTGGGGTACCTAAGACGAGGCTGATGGTTAGATGGACACATGGTCTGGGCAAAACATCCAACCCCAGATCTTGTTTTCTTTCAACTGTATTGAATGACCTCCCTGTAAAGTGATTAAGGGACATTTTATAGTCACCAATCTGTAAATGGAAAACCTGGAGTACAAGGAAATTACTTTGTCAGAGCCACATTATTTCTCGATGAGAAAGTCATTGAGAATGGAAAATGAAAAATGTGAATGTTTTGATTTCACCCACAGTACTATTTGACATACATACCAGCTAATATATAAGTATTCATTTTAATCACTTCAGCAGGTTTTACTTTAATCTGCTTTCATTCTCTCTTAATTTTCAACCTCTGCAGGCACTTAATGCTGTACATGAGGCTCTTTAGCTGAAATCAAAGGACCCTAAAGTCGTAGGGTCCACAAAAGAAACATTAAAAGAGCAAACATTTCTTAACAAAGCTCTCAAGGTAGAAACATTTGATCAAGTCAAGGCTTGTCAAGGCTTTTATGTTTATGAATTAATATTGAGACTCCAATCTTTAAGCCTAAACAGTGAAATTTAACATCATCAACATATTTGTCTAATGAAACTTTTGGTTAATGGGCATAATGGCTTAAATTTATTTTCATAATTAGCCCTTTAAGGGAGTTCATATTGTGGCTCAGCAGGTTATGATCCCGACTAGCATCCATGAGGATGCAGGTTTGATCCCTGGCCTCGCTCAGTGGGTTAAGGATCTGGCGTTGCTGTGAGCTGTGGTGTAAGTCGGCAGCTGCAGCTCTGATTTGACCCCTGCCCCAGGAACTTCCTTATGTTGCAGGGGCTGCCCCCCCCCCAAAAAAAAAGAAAGAAAGAAAAGAAAAAGAAAATAATTAGCCTTTTTGTTTTTGATTATTCAGGCTCTCAAAATACCCCAGGGTTATCATTTTCAGTTTTCTCTTTCTGTTTGCCTACAAAAAGCCTCATTTCCAGTTGACTAGTGGCTAAATATGCTTTGGACATTTCTACCTTTCTGCTTGCATATGTCCTTAGAATAGCCAACCCCAAGAAGCCACTCATCCACAAAGAATTTTGCTCTCTGGCCAGTGCAGCCAGCCACTCTTACCCTGCTGCTTATGAACCTTTCAAATACTTACTATCTACACTGGTCATTTGAAAGTCACAGTCTGTTAAATTGTGGTGTTAGGTGTCTATATTTTATGTCCCCTACAGGATTGGAAGTACTTAGAGGAGAAAGACTGCTTCTTTCTATGTTTAAAACACTGTCTTACATCCAGTAGGTGTTTAATATCTACAGCATTAAAATAAAAGTACTCCCAGGAGTTGCCCTTGTGGCTCAGCGGAAACAAACCTAACTAGTATCCATGAGAATGAGGGTTCGATCCCTGGCCTCCCTCAGTGGGATAAGGATCCAGCATTGCTATGAACTGTGGTGTAGGTCACAGAGTGGCTCAGATCCCATGCTGTTGTGGCTTTGGTGTAGGCTGGCAGCTCTAGTTCCAATTCATCCCCTAGCCTGGGAACTTCCATATGCCACAGGTGCAGCCCTAAAGAGCAAAAAAAAAAATTTTAATTTTAAAAATTAAAAAATAGGGAGTTCCTGTCGTGGCGCAGTGGTTAACGAATTCAACTAGGAACCATGAGGTTGTGGGTTCGATCCCTGGTCTTGCTCAGTGGGTTGGGGATCCGGCATTGCCATGAGCTGTGGTGTAGGTCGCAGATGTGGCTCGGATCCCGAGTTGCTGTGGTTCAGGCACAGGCCGGTGGCTATAGCGCCAATTAGACCCCTAGCCTGGGAACCTCTATATGCCGCAGGAGCGGCCCTAGAAAAAGGCAAAAAGATAAAAAATAAATAAATAAATAAATATTAAAAAATAAAATATACCCAGTTTGTTCATTGATAAATATTTACAAACAGAAACACCATGTTTTTCTTTTTTCTGGTAAAGCCAGTGTTTGGAATCTGTGACATCTAAAGATTCCAAGCAACATAATTTTGTCCGAAAATGAGCAAGCGATTTTTTTTTTTAATGTTGAAAAGCAGAGCAAAGCCATTTGGAGACATTAATTTGATTTGGAACTCTCAACGGCAATAATAATGTCAAATTTGACATGAAAATTATCTGGATGTTCTCTCATCTGGTAAACATTTCAGGACCAGCCTTCTTTTCTGATATTTTAAAATATTTATTGGGTTTTTCTCCATAGATATTTCACAATCCTTCAATTTTCAATTTTTTTTTTTTACAAATCTCAACTATAATCAGCAACAGTGATTGCATAAAACCATCTGCACTTGTTTGATGACTTAGAACTATACATGTACTGTAAAACTACTTTTGTGAGTTTGCTTAATAAATAAGTAAAATGTACATGTGACTGCTCTGTACTATCTTTGCAACTTCCTGCAACTCTGTAAATATTGTATATAACATTCTCAAAAGGATAAATTTTTTAGAAATAAAGAAACAGGGATTAGGAGGAAGAGAGGAGCTGAGATAGAAGTAAGCATGTTTAGAAAAAGGTGAGAGTTTCTATTGTGGTTCAGTGCGTTATGAACCCAACCAGTATCCATGAGGATCTGGGGGCCTTCCCCGGTCTAACTCAGAAGGTAAAGGATCAGGTGTTGCCATGAGCTGTGGTGTAGATCACAGACGCGGCTTGGATCCCGTAGGCTGGTGGCGTAGGCTGGCAGCTGCAGCTCCAATTCAACTCCTAGCCTGGAAACTTCCATATGCTGCAGGTGGAGCCCTGGGGGGAGGGGGGGGAGAAACCAACATGAAGGATCCTTGTGGTGATCTGTGTATCTTCTTAAACAGTCATTACCAACATAATAATTTTCATTATAAATCTACACATTACTACTATAGACTTGTTACTAAAATTATAAAGACATTGTTCTGAACACAAAAGTTTTTTCTGATTTACCAATAGATCAAATGATCGCTACATGGAGGAAAAACATATAGAGTAGAATATTGAGCTAATATAACAATGAAAATGTGTTGGATAGTCACTGTATGACATACACTATTCTAAAAATTTTATATGTATTAACAAATTTTTAAACCTTGGCAATAGCACTCTAAGGTATGTAATATTATTATCCTTTCTTACAAATAAATTATGACACAAAAAGATTAAGTAACTCATCCAAGGTAACACAGCTAATGAGTGACAGAAATAGGGCTTGAACACAGGAATGTAACTAGATTCTACACCATACTCCTTTTCTGGTTAAATGTTAATCAATCACCAAATACATATTGTGCAAGTTCATTTTAACCATTTCTCTTAAAATCCATCATATTTCTTCATTATTTGCCTCTTTTAATAAAAATAGCATGATGAGGGGTGGGCCAGATTTGGCATTTCTATGTTTCCTTGTTGTTTGTAAATGACTTAGCAGTGAGCAAACTGTATATAAGGTTTACTTCATGCCATAGATATTAAACTTCTACAAGATATAAGACATCATGTTGTAAGCATTAAAATATATGTATCAGTTTTAATATGTACAAATAAGTATTCCTAACTAAGGGTCCCATTACTAACTTTGGCTTTATTATTTTGAATTAATATGTCTACAGCAATTGCTCTGCTGAAATTGAAAAAATCACAGTGACTATTCCTTTGCTGCAAAACAATTTTTTAAACTCTCAGCATATATAATACTCAGTGGGATACTTGTGTCTCCCACCAAAAAACAATCTTGGGAAGGGTGGAATGATGCTCCTCAAACACTTTAACACATTCTCTGCAGCAAGAGAAATTTATTTTGTGTTTCTCTAGATAGACTGAGTACCAAATTAAAACTGAGTAGTAGATGCCAGAGGCATACACCTTAAAATAAAGACTTTCTAGTCTTTCTAGTCCTTCTAGATTTTCTTTCATTCATGATCCTGGCTTCCTTAAAAAGTATTGAGTATATCATCATGGAGACATTTAAGCATAGGCTGGGTGATCATATTAGTGATGTAAAAAGATATGTTACTGAACTGGGTCTTGAGCAGGTTAGGTGATTATTCTAAGGTTCGATTATAATGAAAATACTTTCTAGGGAAAAATCTTCATGACACTGGATTTGGCAGTGATTTCTTGGATATAACACCAAAGGCCCATGTAACAACAACAAAAAAAAATAGACTTGTTGGACTGCATGAAAATTGAAAACTTTTGTGTATCAAAAGATGCTATCAACAGAGTAAAAAAAGCACCCACAAATGAGAGAAATCACTTGCAAATCACGTATCTGGTAAGGGATAAATGTCTAGAATATATAGATAACTACTAAAACTCAACAAAAGAAACAAATCCAATCCAAAAATGCACAAGGACTTAGACATTTTTCCAAAGAAGAGATACAAATGGTCAATAAGCACATGAAAAAATACTCAGCATCACTGATCACTAGGAAAATGCAAATAAAAACTCCAAGGAGTTACCACCTCATCCATTAGGATGGCAGTACCAAAACAAACAAACAAACAAACAAACCTAGAAAATAACAACCATTGGAGAGGATGTGGAGAAATTGGAACCCTTCATGGAAATGTAAAATGGTGGAGCTGCCATGGAAAACAGAATGGCAGTTCCTCAAAAAACTGAAAGAATCTGACTGCATTGGCTCGAGGTGTGGTTTGGATTCCTGGCCTAGCACAGTGAGTTTAGGGATCCAACATCGCCACAGCTGCAGTGTAGGTGGCAGCTGTGACTTGAGTTCAATCCCTGGCTGGGGAACTTCCATGTGCTGCAGGTGTGGCCATTAAAAAAAAAAAAAAAAAAAAAAAAGACTAAAAATAGAGTTACCACTTGATTAAATAATACCACTCCTGGATATTTACCCCCAAAATTTAAATCAGGATCTCAAAGAGGTATTTGTATAATCATTATACATTTGTATTTTTTATTTGAATAACTGTTATAGTAGTAGTATTATGGAAGCTAAAATGTAGAAACAATCCAAGAATCCATCAATGGATGAATGGCTAAGAAAAAATGTGGTCCATACATACAATATAATTTTAATATCTTAAATGGGAAGGAAAATCTGACACATGGATGAAACTTGAGGACATTACACTAAGTGAAATAATCTGGTCACAGAAAGATATATACTATACACTATTTCACTCATATGAGGTGCCTAGAGTAGTCAAATGCATAGATACAGAAAGAAAAATGGTGGTTGTGAGAAGAGGGGGAAAGGTGGATTGGAAGTTGTTTAATGGGTACAGAGTTTCAGTTTTGCAAGATGAAAAAAGTTCTATAGATGGTTTGAGATGATAGTTGCACAACAATGTACTTAAAACCACTGAACTATATACTTGAAAATGGTTAAGATGGTAAATTTTATGTTACATGTATTTACCACAATAAAAAAAAATGGGGAGAAAAAAATTTTCTTACTAACTCCATTTTAACGGTTTTTACAAGAGCTGAAAAGCACGGTTTTCTTACAAGTCAAGGCCATCAGGAAATGATACGCTAGAATAAAACTCACCTGGATTCCCTGCAGGTCTCTTCAACCTCTTCAAGTCCACAAGAGTCCCTCTGCTGGGAAATCATATATTTCAGTTTCCTTCACTTTAGAATCAACACCTTGTGCTTGTGTGCGGCATTTTGCAAAATAATAATGACTGGTTTTCTAGTATTTAAACAATAGAAAATAATAGTGGTAATTATTGTATTAATCATTGAAGTTTTTGTATATGTAGAGAGTGGTTTCCACAACCTAGTAGTGTTAAAGATAGATTCTTATTTCCTACCCTGAAGATATTTCTCATTCAACTAGACCCATAAAGCAGCCATGGAACTAAATCCAGATTAAGCACAGGCCTGGATGAACATGGATAGAATCCAAAACATCAGGATAAAAGAAATAAACCACTTGCACGTGGACTGGAGTTTCCCTTTGCCTTTTTTCTATGTTTCTTCCCTCTTAAGTTATTAAGAAACCTATATCCTCACTGAATTCTTTGAATACTAAAAATATGGTTGTTAAAAGTGAAATAGCAGTTTGCGCTCTGCTTCATGTATCCGGATGTTGACTATCATGAATCCTTTGTGCTTTTAAAAAACAAATAAACAAAAAAGCGTATTAATGAGGCACCATGACTTTACTGACCACAAATAGAATCACGAATGAGGAAGCGGTTACAGACTAATTCATGTGAACTATTGGAAGCCTATTGGCTTTTTTTAAATCATAGTTTGACTCAAATGGCAAGACTAAAGAGTTACTTTATTTTTTATCTATATGGTAGGGTTTTTAATTTATTTTATCAAAATATAGTTGATTTACCATGTGTTAATTTCTTCCGTTTAGGAGAGTGATTCAGTCATACATGTATATACTATTTTTCATATTCTTTTTCATTATGGTTTATCACAAGATACTGAATATAGTTCCCTGTACTATACAGTAGGACCTTGTTGTATATATAATAGTGTGCATCTGCTAATCACAAACTCCCACTCCATCCCTTCCCTCTCCCACCCCCTTGGCAACCACAAGTCTGTTCCCTTATGTCTCTGAGTCTGTTTCTGTTTCATAGATAAGTTCACTTGTGTCATGTTAAACATAAAAGTGATATTTTTGGTACTTATTGGTGTTTATCTTTCTAAAGAGTTACTTTAAATACTACTCCTCTGTCTTTTTTGTTTGTTTGTTTCTTTGCCTTTTTAAGGCTATACCCACAGCACATGGAGGTTCCAAGGCTAGGGGTCACAAATCAGAGCTGTAGCTGCTGACCTACACCATAGGTCACAGAAACGCTGGATCCTACCCACTGAGTGAGGCCAGGGATCGAACCCACATCCTCATAGACAATATATCGGGTTCTTAATCTGCTGAGCCACAACAAGAATTCCTATTCTTATTCATTGTATTTTTTTTTCCTTCCTGATCTTTTACTGATAAATAGTCCTGCTTTTTCTCCTCCTTTTATTCAACACAAAACCTAGTTTTGATGACTCTTCCAGCCAAGAAGGGCTACGAATTATTTTTGGATTTATTAACAAAAATAAAGATTTACCATCTTTTGTCCATTTCTCTCTACTCTGAGTCCACACTCAACACTTGTCCACTCCTAGTCCCTCCCCTTCTCTTCCTCCCCCCCCCCCCCCGCAACCCCATTAGAGGGCAGGAGGCTTTGTTCTGGGCTTCCTCAGTAGGAAGATATGCACCCCCTGCCCCTCTACCAGCTTGCCTTTCCGGGGGAAAAATAAAGCAAAAGAGTCGGCACTTTCCCCAGCTTAGCTTCCTGCTTACATTACCACCACCACACATGTTCAAAGGCTTGATTGACTGTTTCTTTTGTTTGGGCTTGTCATCTTCAGCTACTCTAGCACCTGGAAGCTTAGCTCGCTCCAGCTCCGCTGAGTTCTTGAGAATCAAACAAAACAGAGGAGCCAGAGAATTCCAAGAAGATGGTGGAGGAGGAAGCACCAGGAATGAGCCTCTCCCCTACCAAGACAACAATTGCCCCAGCACAAGCTATCTTGTGGGACAGTGCTGGTACCTCCGGAAGAGAAAAAAGTGATAGAGGACTTGCTTGCACACCAGCAAAGGAACGACCATTGGAACTTTCACTCCGAATTCACGGTGACACATTTGGAGACTTAAGCAGATAACTCTGACGCCGAGACCTGCATTTCTGGGGCAAAAGATATAAAGAGCAACTAGGGAAAGGGATGGGGAACAGCTAATGTCTTACCCATTTATGCTTCATTTCAAGCTTCCACTTATACCTTTTTCTAGGCTTGCAACCTGGGGACCTACTTCCGTCTCTTAGCCCTTAATGTCCAAAAAGACAAAAGTGTGGATGCAGCAAAGACAGAGCACTTACTATTGAAGGATAGAGATTTTTCTCTTTTTTTTTTTTCTTATCTTTTTAGGGCCACACTGCTGCATATGGAGGTTCCCAGGCTAGGGGCCTAATCAGAGCTGTAGCTGCTGGCCAATGCCACAGCCACAGCAATGTGGGATCCAAGCCTTGTCTTAGACCTAGACCGCAGCCGATCCTTAACCCACTGAGCGAGGCCAGGGATCGAACCTGTGTCCTTATTGATGCTAGTCGGACTCACTTCCGCTGAGCCATGACAGGAACTCTGAAGAGAGATATTTCAAAGTAGGCAAAGCCTCCAGGGGTAAGCCAGCTGGGGAATGCTACCCAGGGAAGGCTCATTTGATTCTCAAGAAACATGTAATGTTTAGGACATATATATCCTGAAAAATGATCATTCTTCACCTGAAATTCAAATGTAATTGCGAGGTCCTGCTTTTCATTTGTTTGTTTGTTGTAAATCTGGCAATCCTCCTTCAGCTGGGAACACTCACCCATATTTGTCATTTTTGTTCCATGCCATGGAATGGCTAGACGGAAAAGCGTCAAATCAGCAGGTGTTACACTCCTCCTGGGAATCTGTCTGGGAGAATGATATGAAAGAAAAAGTTACATCACCCCATCCTGGAGCACTTGGTATCCAGGGAACTTGCCCAGCGCCTTGTGGGCAAGTTCCCGAAATCCTTGTAGATGCTTGAGGGAGTGAATTATACTGTGGGGCTTTCATTAGATTGCTCTAGCAGGGTGCGTAGGAAATAACAGCTACTTATCACAGTGATTCCCGATTGTCTTGAGGGAGCTCATGATGCTAGTAATAAAATCATTTTTTTTTTATGGCTGCACCTGCAGCATATGAAAGTTCCCAGGCCAAGTACTAAATCTGAGTCACAGCTGCAACCTATTCCAGATCCCTTCACCCACTGCACCAGTCCAGGTATCCAACCTGCATTTCTGCAGTGACCCAAGATGCTGCAGTCGGATTCTTAACCCACTGCAGCACAGTGGGAACTCTGATGCTGGTAACAAAGTTTTTATTGGAAAAAAAGCATTCTGTAGAGAGATAAGAATTTCATTTTGAGGGAAATAAATCTGACTGAACAATAAGAAATACTAATTTGGGGTGTGTCACTGCAATTTAATGGATTAGAAGCTGAGGTTGCTGGCCTGTTGTTCTCTTTTTTCCCCATTTGGATGAAATTTGCCACTTCTTCATAGGTGGTATCCAAATGAAAGGACTGGGAATTAAGGAGAAAATTGCTGATCTGAGTATTTATCATGTGGAAGCACTATTGCATCAGATTTTGAGCTGAGACCATCAAATGAATTGGGTTTCACGTCCAAAAAATGTTGGGAATATACTGCTCTTTTTTTTTTTTTTTTTTTTTTTTTTAGGGCCACACTTGAGGCATGTGGAGGTTCCAAGGCTGGGGTCTAATCAGAGCTGCAGCTGCTGGCCAATGCCACAGCCACATCAACATCAGATCCGAGCCACGTCTGCAACCTACACCATAGCTCACTGCAACACCAGATCCTTAACCCACTGAGTGAGACCAGGGATCAAACTGGCAACTTCATGGTTCCTAGTCAGATTCATTTCCTTTGGGCCATGATGGGAACCCTCCGGGAATATACTGCTCTTCACCAGCCTTTTTGAAAATATGTTCAAGTCCAGTAAATCCAGTTATAGTTTATGGAGAGCTGAGTGCTGTGAGTGATGCTGGATGGACACTCATTAGAGTCTTCCTGTGAGAAGTCAGTGCAGGAGACTCCACAAGGTGCTGCTACTCCAGGAGGTCACACCAGCAAACCCCCGAACTCCCGACCTCAGCTCCATCACCCCTCTTCCTGACTGCCCCATCATCATACAAACCTGCTGCTATTCTCCCATCCTAAATTGAAAACAAAACAAAACTTGATTCTTTTTTTTTTTTTCTCTCTGTCTTTTTGCCATTTCTTGGGCCACTCCCACAGCATATGGAGGTTCCCAGGCTAGGGGTCGAATCGGAGCTGTAGCCACCGGCCTACGCCAGGGCCACAGCAACACAGGATCCAAGCCGCGTCTGCAACCTACACCACAGCTCACGGCAACGCCGGATCCTTAACCCACTGATCACGGCCAGGGATCGAACCCGCAACCTCGTGGTTCCTAGTGGGACTGGTTAACCACTGAGCCACAACGGGAACTCCCAAAACTTGATTCTTAATTCACTGTTTCCAATGCCTCATCTCCCCTTCTCTCTTAGGCCTGCTCTAATCAGACTTTCCAACCAGCCTTCTGACACTGATCTCGTTAAGTTCACCAATAACTCCCAGGGCACTGAATTCAGTATCCCCACCCTGTCTACAGTGTAACAGACTGAACAGCAGTATTGGGGTTTTTTAACGATCCTAATTTTTTTTTTATCATAGTTGACTTACAGTGTTGTGCTAATTTCTCTGTACAGCAAAGTGACATTCTTTTTTTCATATATACTTTTCCATTTTATATATATCTTTCATTATGGCTTATCCCAGAAAATTGGGTATAGTTCCCTGTGCTATACAGGAGGATCTCATTGTCTATCCATTCTAAACGAAATAATTTCTACCTACTATCTCAAAACTCCTAGTCCATCCTTCTCCCTCCCCTCTCCTTCTTGGCAACCACAAGTTTGTTCTCTTTTTATCTGTGAGTCTGAACAGCAGTATTTGAAACCATTTATTACTACCCATCCTTGAAGCACTTTCTTAACTTTCAAAACCACATACTCTCTAGGCTTTCTTTCTCATTCTCCAGGTTTTGGGCTGCAATAATGCTGTACAAATCTCAGTGGCTTGAAAAACCACCAGTTTATTTCTTACTTACATATCTGAAGCTGGGCTGTGGGCTTAGCTGATCTAGGTTGGGCTCAACTAAGCGAATCTGGACTCCAGGCTTCTGGTTCAGCTCTATAGGATTTTTCCAAGGCTTCTTTTACTCAGTGTAATATTTTTTGAAATGTATCCATGTTGTTGCATGTATGAATAATTCTGAATTTGTTATTTTTTAGCATATAGATATTTCAGTTCTCTCTACTGAATAGATATAAAAACAATGACACCCAAGCAATGAATAAAATTCTGCCCAGATCTTGATATCTAAATACCATTCCCACAAGAAGGAGCCAAATTCTTGGGACAGATGGCTGATTCTGAGATTTTCCAGAGAAAATAGAAAATGAATCTTGAATATCGTATACCAGAAAGCCAGAAAGTGCTGAAAGATTGATGGAAACATGTTTAAAGGACACGATAGCACTCCAAAGGTGTTCCCATTTGCCCAATTAATTTACTGAATTTTTTTAAAAGAATCCATGAGTCTATAAAAAGAACAGTGGGAATGAAGAGATAACAAATACTTCTATACATAATAACATTTGTTAATAACTGTAAAAGAAATGACAGAATTCAAAACTCACCATTTTTCAATTTCCAATGTAATAGCAATTTAGGCAAAGATTATCAGCAAATGCTAAAACCATTGTGCAGAACAAAATATCCACATGGTCTCCAAGTCTGATTTCAGAAGTGATTGTGTGTCAATTTCTATACTACAGATTTAAAAGATGAAATATAACCTTTACAATGAAGAGATCTGTCAGGCACTCCCTTAATCAAGTAATATAGACCAATAATGGGCCAAACAGACAGTAAGTGTTTCTTGATGTAATAGCATAGGAAGCACACACATCATGTCTGTAGCATGCTTGCCAAAAATATTTAACCTGAATTCTAAACATGAGGAAAAAAACAGAAAATCCAAATTGTGGAACATTTTGTAAAAGAATTGACTCAAATTTTCCAAAATGTCAATCTCACAAAAGATTATTTTTAAAGTTTGAAAGAATGTTCTAGATCAGCAATTCTCAAAGTCTGGCCTATAATTCCCTCTGAAGTTTTTCTTGTGAACTGGTGTTTCCTGGAGTGCCTGCATATGGCCTAATTTTGAGGGATGTTGCAATATCCACAGTCCTTTCTGTTGGGGTTTTATAAATATTTGGAGGTGGTTTTATCATGTGGCACTGATAATGTGACCATAACAAATCCTGGTAGGAAAGGCACTTTTGTAATATAACCAAAACTCATATTGCTGGGTGGACAACCCACAATCTGGAAAATAACTATATCACAGAGGCTCTCTAAAGGAGTGAGAGTTCCATACCCCGTGTCAGGTTCCCCAGGAATTCCATAGGACTGGGGAAAACAGAAACTCCACTCTTGGAAGGCACACACAAGGTTCACATGCACAGAATCCCAGGGCAAAGCAGGGACTCTGCAAAACTCTGGGCCAGACCTACCTGCAGGTCTAAGGGGGTCTCATGGGGAGCCAGGGGTTGGCTGCAACTCACTATGGGGACAGGACACTGGAGGTAGAAGTCCCAGTGAATAATCATCAGTGTGAGAAACCTCAGAGTCTATCATTTTGGAAAAACCTAGCCCCACCCAACACCCTGCGGGCATAAATGCTTAGAAGCCATAGGTTAAAAAAACCAACATGGTGAGAACACAAACCCACCCATCAGCAGACAAACTGCCTAAAGTCTTTCTAGGCACACAGCTGCCTCTAATCCCACCTCTTGCCACAGCCCTGCCAACCAGAGGGACAAGACCCAGCTCCAGCCATGTGTGGACAGTGACCAATTCCTCCCATCAAAAACCCGGCCAAAAGTCCCTGTATCAGGTTCACCCACCAGTGGGGAGACATCAGAAGCAAGAGAGGCTACAACCCTGCAGACTGCATAAAGGAGACCACAAACACAGAAAGTTAGACAAAATGAAATGGCAGATAAATAGACTCCAGATGAAGGAACAAGACAAAATTGCAGAAGAACAGCTAAGTCATGTAGAAATAAGCAACCTACATAAAAGACTTTAGAGAATGGGAGTAAGGATAATTTAAAATCTTGGGAAAAAACTGGAGGCAAAAATCAAGAAACTAAAGAAATATTAATAAAGAAATATAAGATTTAAAGAACAAACAGACAGAAACAAACAATAGAATAACTGAAGTGAAAAATGCACTAAAAGGAACCAATAGCAGAATCCATAAGGCAGAAGAATGAATAAGCAAGGTGGAAGACAAACTTATAGAAATCACTGACACAGAACAGAATAAAGAAAAAAGAATGAAAAGAAATGAGAACAGTCTAAGAGAGCTCTGGAACAACATAATGTACATGGACATTTGCATTATAGGGGTACCAGAAGGAAAAGAGAGAGAGAAAGTGCCGGAGAAAATATTTGAAGGGATAATAGCCAAAAACTTCCACAACATGGGAAAGGAATCACTCTTAAATATAGGAAACACAACAAACAAAATATAGAATAAATCCAAGAAGGAACACACAAAGATATATATTAATCAAACTGACCAAAATTAAAGATGGAGAGAAAATATTGAAAGCAACTAGGGAAAAGCACCAAATAACATACAAGAGAACCCCAACAAGGTTATCAGCTGATTTTTCAAGAGGGCCAGAAGGGAGTGGCATGATATATGTAAAGTGATGAAAAGGAAAACCCACAACCAAGAATACTCTACCCAGCAAGGCTCTCATTCAGACTCAATGGCAAAATCAAAAGCTTTTTTTTTTTTTTTTTTTTTGGTCTTTTGTCTTTTTAAGGCTGCACCTGCAGCATATGAAGATTCCCAGACTAGGGGTCTAATGGGCACTAGAGCTTCCAGCCTACACCACAGCCACACCAATGTGGAATCCGAGCTGTGTCTGTGACCTACACCACAGCTCATGACAATGCTGGAACCTTAACCCACTGAGAAAGGCCAGGGATCAATCATGCAATCTCATAGTTCCCAGTCAGATTCATTTCTGCTGTGCCATGATGGGAACTCCAAAATCAAGAGCTTTAAAGACAAGCAAAAGCTAAAAGCATTCGGCACCAACAAGCCAGCATGACAGCAAATGGGGAAAAAAGGGGCACAGTGGGAAACAAGAAAATTAAAAATGAGAAGCCTCACCAGTAAAGACAAACGTACAGTAAAGGTAGGAAATCATTCACATACAAATATATCAAAACTAGCAATCATATGAAGGGGAGAGTATGATTGCAGGATATTTGAAATTAAGAGGCCAGCAACTTAAAACAATCATTTATATATGTATATATATATATATATATATATATATATATGGAGAGAGAGAGACTCTATGGTAACTGCAAACCAAAAATATACAATAGATCACACACAATTAGAAAATGTAATCCAAACACAACACTAAATATAGTCATTAAATCACAAGAGAAAAGAGCAATAGAAGAAGGGAAGGGAAAAAAACAACAAAAGCAAATATAAAACAATGAACAAAATGCCAATAAAAACATACATATCAAAGATTACTGTAAATGTACATGGATTAAATGCCCCAACCAAAAGACATAGACTGGCTGAATGTATACAAAAACAAGTCCTGTATATATGCTCTCTACAAGAGACGCAATTCAGATCTAAGGACACATACAAACTGAAAGTGAGAGGATGGAACAACATATTCCAGGCAAATGGAAATCAAAAGAAAGCTGGAGTAGCAGTACTCATATCAGACAAAAAGACTTTAAAATAAGGACAGTTACAAGAGGCAAAGAAGGATGTTACATAATGTTCAAAGAATCAATCCAGGAAGAAGATATAACACCTGTAAATATATATATGCATCCAGTATAGAAGCACTTCATTATATAAGGCAACTGCTAACAGTCATAAAAGGAGAAATTGGCTATAATACAATGATAGTGGGGAACCACCCCATTTTCAGCAATGGACAGATCATCCAGACAAAATCAATAAGGAAACATAGACCTTAAATGAAGCATTAGGCCAGATGGACTTTATTGATATCTACAGAACATTCTATCCAAAAGCAGCAGAATACATGTTCTTCTCAAGTGCACGTGGAATATTCACCATGATAGATCCCATCTTAGGCCACAAATAAAGCCTCAGTAAATTTAAGAAAATTGGAATTAAATCTAACATCTTTTCCCACCATAATGCTGTAAGACTATAAATCAATTACAAGAGAAAAATTGCAAAAAAAAAAAAAAACACAAACACATGGAGCCTAAACAATATGCTACTAAAAAAATCAATGGATAACTGAAGAAATCAAAGAGGAAATTATAAAAATTCCTAGAGATGGTGAAAATGAAAGCACAATGATCCAAAATCTATGTGACACAGCAAAAGAAGTTTTAAGAGGAAAGTTTATATCAATACAAGCTTACTCAGGAAACAAGAAAAATTTCAAATAATCTAATCTGGGAGTTCACATTGTGGCACAATGGAAATGAATCTGACTAGCATCCATGAGGATGCAGGTTCAATCCCTGACCTCTTTTAGTGGGTAAGGGATCCAGCATTGCTGTGAGGTACAGTGTAGTTCACAGATGCAGCTCAGATCCTGCATTGCTATGGCTGTGGTGTAGGCCAGCAGCTGTAGCTCCAATTCAATTCCTAGCCTGGGAACTTCCATATGTCACAGGTGTAGCCCTAAAAAAAGCAAAAACAAACAAACAAACAAAAACTAACCTTACATCTAAAGCAACAAGAGAAGGAAGAACAAATAAAACACAAAGTTAGAAGGAAAGAGATTATAAAGAGGAGGTCCCACTATGGCACAGCAAGTTAAGAATCGATAATGTCTCTGAGGTGGTATGGCTCAATCCCTGGCCTGAGGCAGTGGGTTTAGGACCTAGTGTTGCCACAAATGTGGCATAGGTCACAGCTGTGGCTCAGGTTCAATCCCTAGCCTGGGAAATTTCGTATGCCATGGGGTGGCTTAAAGAGTAAAATAGATAGATGATAGATGATACATAGGTAGCTAGGTAGATAGATCAACAGATTGATCGATCAATCAATCAGGGTAGAAATAAACAAAATAGGGACAAAGAAAACAATAGAAAAAATCAATGAAACTAAAAGCTCTTTTTTTTAAAAGATCAACAAATTTGATAAGGCTTAAGCCAGACTTATCAAGAAAAAAAAGGACAGGGCTCAAATCAATAAAATTAGAAATGTAAAAGGAGAAGTTACAACTGACACCATGGAAATACAAAGGATCATATGAAATTACTACAAGCAACTACCATGCTAATAAAATGGACAACTTAGAAGAAATGGATAAATTCTTAGAAAAGTATAATCTTGCAAGACTGATCAAGGAAGAAATAGAAAATATGAACAGGACAATCACCAGTACTGAAATTGAAGCTGTGATTTTAAAACTTCCAAAAAAACAAAAGTCTAGGACCAGATGGCTTCACAGGTGAATTCTATCAAACTCTTCAAGAAGAGCTAACACCTATTCTTCTGAAACCATTCTAAAAAATGGTAGATGAAGGGACACTACCAAACTCATTTTACAAGGCCAACATCACTCTGATACCTAAACCAGACAAGGATACCATCAAAAAAAGAAAAAAGAACAAGAAAATAAAATTACAGGCCAATGTTACTGATGAAAGCAGATGCAAAAATCCTCAACAAAATACTAACAACTCAAATACAACAATACATTAAAAATAATCATATACCATGATCAAGTGGGATTTATCCAAAGGATGCAAGATTCTTCAATATCTGCAAATCAATCAGTGTGATACACCACACTAAAAAACTGAAGAGTAAAAACCATATGATCATCCCAATAGATGCTGAAAAAGCTTTTGACAAAAATCAACACCCATTTATGATTTAAAAAAACAATCCTTCAGAAAGTGGGCATAGAGGAAATTATAAAAATCAACATAATAAGGCCATATATGACAAATGCAGAGCTTATAATATCATTCTCAGTTTTGAAAAGTTGCAGGAACTTCTGCCAAGATCAGGAACAAGACAAGGATGTCCATTCTCACCACTACTATTCAACATAGATTTGGAAGTCCTAGCCACAGCAAAGAAGAAAAAGAAAATAATCCAAATTGGAAACAAACAAGTAAAAGTGTCATTGTTTGCAGATGAAATGATAATATACCTAGAAAATGCTAGAGATACTACCAGAAAGCTACTAGAGCTCATCAGTGAATTTGGTAATGTTGCAGAATACAAAATTAATACATAGAAATCTATAGCATTTCTATATACTAACAACAAAAAATCAGAAAGAGAAATTAAGGAAGAAATCCCATTTAAAATCACATCAAAAAGAATAAAATACCTAGGAATAAACCTGCCTAAAGAGGCAAAAGACCTGTACTCTGAAAACTATAAGACACTGTTGAAAAAAATCAAATATGACAAAAACAGATGGAAAGATATACCATGCTCTTGGACTGAAAGAATCAACATTGTGAAAATGACTATACTACCCAAGGTAATCTATAGATTCAATGAAATCTCTACCAAATTACCAATGATATTTTCACAGAACTAGAACAAAAGAATTTTTTAATTTGTATGGAAACAGGAAAGACACTGAATAGCCAAATCAATTCTAAGAAAGAAAAATGGAACTGGAGGAATCAGATTTCCAGACTTCAGACTATACTATAAAGCTACGGTCATCAAAAGAGTAAGGTACAGCACAAAAACAGAAATATAGATCAATGGAACAGAATAGAAAGCCCAGAAATAAATACACACACATTTATGGTCAACTAACCTACGACAAAGGCAAGAATATACAATGGAGAAAGGACAGTCTATTCAATAAACAGTGATGGGAAAACCAAACTGCTATGTGTAAAAGAATGAAATCAGACCACTCTCCAACACCATATGCAAAAAATAAACTCAAAATGGATTAAAGACCCAAAGACAGACCAGATACTGTAAAACTCAGAGGGAGTTCCCACTGTGCCTTACCAGAAACTAATCTGACTAGTTTTCATGAGGATGCAGGTTCAATTTCCAGCCTCTCTCAGTGGGTTAAGGATTCGGCATTGCCATGAGCTGTGGTGTAGGCTGCAGATCCGGCTCAGGTCCTGCATTGCTGTGACTGTGGTATAGGTTGCAGTCTTGGCTCAGACCCCATGTTGCTGTTGCTGGGATGGCTCTGAATCGACCTCTTGGCTGGGGTCAGCCTATGCCACATGTGCAGCCCTAAAAAGCAAAAATAAATTAAAAATATTTTAAAATATTAAAAAATAAAAAAGGATACAAATGAACTTGTTTACAAAACAGAAACAGACTCACAGACTTTTAAAACAAACTGTATGGTTACCAAGTTGGACGGATTTATGGGGAGAGGAACAGACTGGGGGATTGGGATTGGCATACACACACTGAGGTGTATGGAGTGGATGGTCAACAGGTCCTGCTGTATAGCACAGGGATCTCCATCCAATGTTCTCTGATATATGGGTAAAGAATCTGAAAAAGAATGGATATCTGTATGTTTATAACTGAATCAACTTATTGTACCGCAGAAATTATCAGAACATTATAAATTAACTATACTTCAATAAAACTTTAAAAAAATGAAAGAAACAAAAAGGAAGAGGTGCAGCCTCCTTCCACTGATGTCTGCTCTGGATAAGGTTGGCACTTTTACCTCCACCCCCTGCCTTCCTTGGAATTTAGAGATAGAAATCAATAAATGAACACCAAGGAGTTCCCATTGTGGCTCAGTGGTGAACTGGACTAGTATCCATGAGGATGTGTGTTCCATCCCTGGCTTTGCTCAGTGAGTTAAGGATTTGGCATTGCCCATGAGCTATGGTGTAGGATGCAGACACTGCTCAGATCTGGCATTGCTGTGGCTGTGGCATACACCAGCAGCTACAGCTCCAATTTGACCCCTAGCCTGGGAATTTCCATATGCCAGGGTGTGGCTCTAAAAAGACGAAAAATAAAGAAAAGGAAAAGAAAAGAAAAATTTTTAAATGAACACCAATAGCATCAAGGACTCTATAAGAAGGACCCAACTTGCAGATGAAACACCATGAGCTTCCAGAATTAGAACACACTACTCCTGACAGGGAATCCCTTGCATCCTGGCAGACTGACGGAGACCCAGGAGCAGCAAAGTGGACCTCTGGGTACTAGCAAGAAGTAACAGGTGGTCAGGAACAGAGCAGATGCAAATGTGAGGAACTCAGAGAGAAGGAAGGGAAAACAGGTGGCCAGGGGAGTTGGCTGGACCCAAGATGGGGATCTCACAGCCACCAGGTGGGCACGAGGAGCCACTTAAGACTCCAAGAGGGGAGAGCACAGCAAAGCCACAGATGTCTGCAGTTGGGGGAGGGGAGCAGGCAGTGGTCAGGGCTCCCAATTGCTCAAAAGCAGAAGGAACGATGGAGATGCTGTCTATGGGGAACTCTAGCCTGAAATGAGCTTGTGTCAGGGGAAAGAATTTCAGGCCAACTTCTAAGCATAAGGAAAGTCTCATCTGTACACTCCAACTTCTGCCTGGAGAAGGATACCAAGTGGGAATTTTTATGTTGAGGCTGTGATTACGGAAAAATTCCTTAAGGCAGATTGTTATGTCAACATATTTTTCCAGTTTGTATTTTAAATTGTATAAATGTTCTCAGAGGCCTTGTGAAAGACCCAACTTTTATAAATGTAAAAAAGTCAAACAATCTGCACACAACTGCCAATCTGCTGAAAACTCCCCCTTCTAGCTTTAACCAGATTTGTTAATGATGATTATGTTTTGAAATTTTAAACATGCAGTAATCAGTCTAAAGAAAATCAGAGTTTACCCCAATAATATTGCAAAGGAGGATTTCCCCCAACTCTTTTTTTCTTTTTAATGGCCACAACCTCAGCATATGGAACTTCCCAGGCCAGGGATTGAATCCAAGCCACATCTGCGACTGCCAGATTCCTAACCTACTGTGCCACAGCGGGAACTCCTCCCCCATCTCTTGTTTCTTCAAGACTTTTCCTTGAAATTGGAGTGTGCAGGTTGTGGGGGAGGTAGGGCAACACCACGCACAGGCAGTCATGGTGGTGTGGAGTAAGGAAGGGGTGCCGGATGAGCAGAGAGGTCCAGGTTCAAGTCCCAGTCTGGGCCCATCAACAAGGCATGCCCTTGGCCAAGTTACTTAACCTGCCTCCCAAGAGGCAGCTTAGTGTGGCAGGCAGGTTTTCCTAGGCTCAAATCCTCCTGTGCCACCTCCTTGCTGGTGACTTCTGGCAGTGGAACATTGATAACACAGCACCTGCCTCATGGCATTATTATGAGGTTAAATGAGTTAGCTTAATGTGAAATACTTGAGAGCACATGTAATATAGAGAGAGCAGTGTATAAATGCTTGTTCTATTATCAGTTTTGTTTTTTGTTTTTTTTTTTTTTAAAGCACATACTCTCTCACAGGGCACAAGATATTTTTTTTCTTCTAAGAAGAAACGATCGCCCAATCTGTGAGTGAACAGAGTAGTCTCCAGATGAGGGTTGTTATGGACTGAATTGTGCCTCTCAGATTTCATGTGTCGAAGTCTTAACACTGACTACCTCAGATTGTAACCATATTTGGAGATAAATCCTTTAAAGAGGTAATTCAGTTAAAATGAGGCCATTAGGATAGTTCTTAATCCAATACTACCGGTGTCCTTGTAAGAACAGATTTCAGGAGTTCCCATCGTGGCGCAGTGGTTAACGAATCCAACTAGGAACCATGAGGTTGCAGGTTCGGTCCCTGCCCTTGCTCAGTGGGTTAACGATCCGGCGTTGCCGTGAGCTGTGGTGTAGGTTGCAGACGTGGCTCGGATCCCGCGTTGCTGTGGCTCTGGCGTAGGCCAGTGGCTACAGCTCAGATTCGACCCCTAGCCTGGGAACCTCCATATGCCGCAGAAGCGGCCCAAAGAAATAGCAAAAAGACAAAAAAAAAAAAAAAAAAAAAAAGAATAGATTTCAGGAGCTCCTGTCGTGGCTCAGTGGTTAACGAACCCAACTAGTATCCATGAGGATGCTGGTTCAATCCCTGGCCTCGCTCATTGGGTTAAGGATCTGGTGTTGCCGTGAGCTGTGGTGTAGGTTGCAGACCTGGCTCAGATCTGGCATGGCTGTGGTTGTGGCATAGGCCAGCAGCTGTAGCTCCGATTCAACCCCTAGCCTGGGAACCTCCATATGCCACGGGTGTGGCCCTAAAAAGACATAAGACAAAAAAAAAAAAAAAGAAGAAGAAGAAGGAGAAGAATAGATTTCAACACAGAAAGACCTCAGACACTTGTACATATGGTGGAAAGAGAATTCGGAGACAAAACAAGGAGATGGCCATCCGAAAGCCAAGGAGAGCAGACCCAAAAGAAAACTGTTAACATCTTGATCTTGGACTTCTAGTCTTCAAAACTGTGAGAAAGTTAATTTTTATTGTTTAAGCCACTCAGTCTGGGTTATTTTGTTATGGCCACCCTAGCGGATTAATACAAGTATTTAAATATATTCTGCATATCTTTAAGAAAAAGATACAACATTTTCCAAAGTTCAAAGTGGGTGTCAACTTAGAAAGCAAATATTTGTTGACCACCTGATGTGAGGCCCTGGTGCAGGAGCTACCACACTCAAGCATTGTGTGTCCTCAGGGAGCTCACAAGTCCAGTCAGCAACCTTGATAGGTAGAGAAGGAATTGGTCGCATGCCTCTCTGAACATGTGGCCTCTAAGTTTGTTATGGCAGGAAAAGAGGGAAAAAAGAAGAAAGTCATGAACCTCACATCAATTCCACTCCCAGTTAATTGGTCCTAACCTAACTTCAAGAAAGGCTGAAAAACACAAGGAAGTATGTGGAAAACTAGTGAGTAACTTCCTCAAGTAGATACATTTATTCTATCTCCATTCTGTTAGAGAGGCCAGATATACTGCCCAAGTCAACTAATAAGCAGATAAGCCAGGGATCTCACCCAACTACCTGATTCTAAAAGCTACATCTTAGCCACTGCACTTTGTCAGATCCTGAAGAAGACAGGCATCGTCCTGTAGAAAATGGGGGCTGTTAAAGAGTTTTAAGCTGGAAAAAATGGCATGATGAGATTTTTCTTTTAGGTTGATCACATACACTGTAGTTTGGATGATAAATTTGAAAAAGCAAGGCTGGACATAAGAAGACCACTTAGGAAGCATTGCAATGGCTCAGACGGCAGATGCTGAGGGCCTCAAATAGGACAATGACAGAAGGAATGGAGTGGAGGGACATAGTGGAGAAGATTAGCCAGACATGTTATTTTAGGATGAGGGTGAAAAAGAGGAACTATTCAAGAAAAATACCTTCATATCTGAATGGTGGCTTGGCAGGATGATATTACCAATGAAAGCAGAATACAGAAGGAAGAGCAGGTTTACTGGGGAAAATGATTATTATTTTGGAAACACTGAATTTGAGGAACTTAGGAGACAGCAAGTAGCAATGCACGTTTAGCTGCTTATGGAACAATTATTCCAAAGCGTGGGGAAGGAGTTGGGGTACGAATATGCAGGCAGTAGTTAAATAAGAGAGAGATGTTTGGAATCCTGTGGAAAATACTCATCAAAAGGCCAAGTTCAGAAGTGATGATCAAATCAAATTCAGCAAAGTCCAGATAAACAATATCAGTCGGATTTTGTCCCTAAAAGTCATGGAGGACCTTAGTAGTAAGAGCTTCCATGGAGTGGGAAAGGGTGATGCAGAAGTCGGATAGCCACACTACAGAATGAAAATGAATGTAAAAATGCTACCACTTTTAACCCTTTCAGTAAAAGAGGTATTATCACCCCACTTTGTAATGAAAGTGGTGACTTGCAATATGTGCAGTGACTAGGAACTCAGGCTCTGGGAGGCAGCTGTCTCAGATTGGGTTCCTTGAATTAGATTCAAATGGATATTTCTATGCAGGCTTGTTAGGGAGCATTTTCAAAACCAACACCTACAAAGAAATGAAGGAAGCAGTTTTGGATAGTGATGACAAAGTAGCTTCAAAGGACTGGTCTAATCTTGCAGAGATGAGCTCCTGAGTTAGAAGGGATGCAACTTGTCCCTAATGTGGGCAAAGAAGTTTTGACCAGGCTTTTGGCCACACGCTGACTAGACATTGGATGTACTCTCCCCAGGAAAGGATGCAATGGGTGAGGGAACTCCCTTTGGTCAAGGGCAACGCCCACTGAGGGACTCAGCTGAGAGCCATCAAGAGCCAACTCTCCCAGCAGCTAGAAAATGAGCACACCAGTTGTGACCAGGCCTCTGGGTACTGCACAAAAGCACCCACTGCACTGCCTGTCTAGGTGCCAATCTCAGCCCAGCTGCTTACTAGCTGTGGGATCTCAGTTGGTTTCTCAATCTCTCTGTGCCTCCGTTTCCTCATCTCTAAGGTAGGAATAACAGTAAATTACCTGATGGGGTTGTTGTGAGGGTTAAATGAGTTAATAAAACTGATAGAAAAATGCCTGGCACATAGTCCATATTTCATAAGCTATTCTCATTAAAGGTAGAAGAAACTTCGCTACCCAAGTCTTTGATTTCCAGTCATGTGCAGGTCTTCAGACCATTCAGCCTCAATTCTTTTTTTTTCTTTTCTTCTTTTTTATTTTTCTTTTTCTTTTTAGGGCTGCCCCTACATCACATGCAAGTTCCCAGGCTAGGGGTCATATCAGAGCTGCAGCTGCCGGCCTGTGCCACAGCCACAGCAACACCAGATCTGAGCCACATCTGTGACCTACGCTGCAGCTCGCAACAATGCCAGATCCTTAACCCACTGAGTGAGGCCAGGTATCCAACCTGCATCCTCATGGATACTAGTTGGGTTCTTAACCCACAGGAACTCCTTTTGTAAAAAATAAGTACTGAGCTTATAATATGTGTGAGTTTATTAATTACTAAGTCAATAATAATAATAAATACATTGTTCATAAAAATGTTTAAGAAAAATGAATGTATATGTGTGAACCACTTTATTGAGTTGTAACTGACATATAAAAAGCTGTACATATTTAATATATGTAACTTGATGAACTTATAGATATTATACGTTTGTGACACCATCATCACAATAAACATACACTTCATCTCCCCAAATTTTTCTCCTGTTCTCTTTGTTTACTATTATTTTTTTATCCAATAAGAATTATTCAACAAAAAATTTGCCATCTTAGGAATTTTTAAAGTATACAATGCAATATCGTTAACTATAGGCACTGTGCTGTATAGTAGATTTCCAAGCTGCCCTGCCCTATCCCAACCCCTAGCAACCAACGTTCTACCTTTTGCTTTCATGTGTTGGACTTTTTTAGATTCTTCACATATGTGGTATCAAGTAGTATTTGTCATTCTGTTCCTGGTTTGTTTCACTTAGTATAATGTTCTCCAGTTTCATCTACATTGTTGCAAATGGCAGGGTTCCTTTCTTTTTTAAGGCTGAATGCTATTCCATTATATATGCATATATATATATATATATATATATATGTACATTTTCTTTATCCATTCCTTCACCAGTAGGCATTTAAGTTACTTCTGTGTCTTGACTATTGTCAATAATGCTACAGTGAATATGAGCGTGGATAGATCTTTGAGATCCTGTTTTCAATTTCTTGGGATATATAGCCAGAAGTGAGATTGCTGGATCATATGGTCATTCTATTTTTAATGTTTGGAGGATCCACCAGACTGCTTTCCATAGTGACACCAATTAACATTCCCACCAGCTATGTACAGGGTGTCCTGTATCTCCACCTCCTTACCAACACTTATTATATTTCATTTTTTTATGCTAGCCATCCTAACTGGTGCTATTTCCAGTCTATGCAGTACATAAGCACAGGTACATTGTGCCTACCTATAACTGTTTTGCTCTTTACAAAAGTGCATATTAATATGGTATTACCCAGACAAAGATATGCAGCAGCTAACCTGGAAACTTCAGTGGCTTGCAGCAGTGTTGCTCCCTCACACAACCATGGGCTCAGCTGCCCTGGGCTGGCTTAGCTGGGCCTGGCTCCCAGCTGCAGATCCGGTCCAGGCCTGTTCCACGACTCTCATCCTTCTTAGATGAGCATTGTCCATGACATGTTCTTCTCAAGGGTAAAGGCAGGAGCTTGAGAGAGCAAACCCACACGTGCAAGTGCTTAAACCTTTGCTCACATCTGTTGACATCCCTAAAGCAATCCAGGTGGCTGAGTCCAAAGTCAAGCACAGCAGGGTGGGGAAGGTAGGCACAGCACTCATGGAGGCTGAGGAAAGAGAAGGATTGGAAATTCACAGAACGATTCTCCTTCCATACATCCTGATGAACAAAGATTCTTTGGCAGAAAAGAAGATACTTGTGACTAGAATAATCAGAGTAATACTCAAAAAAAAAAAACCCACTTTAATTGAAAGCCTTGGCTAAATATGGCCAGTATCTCTGAGTATGCCCTTGTAGCCTCTAATTCAGTCTCCTCATTTGTAAAGAATAAGTATAATACCCTCTTCTATTTAACTCAGAAACGAGATGTCATTCTCCTCCGTGGATCACATGTCTTGTGGAATGCTGCACCACTTCTTTTTATGATAAATTGGCATCTTCTGCCATCTAACAGGTTTTTTTTTTCTTTTTAAGGCAGCACCTGTGACATACAGAAGTTCCCAGGGCTAGAGATTGAACAGGAGCTGCAGCTACAGACCTACGCCACAGCCACATCAATGCGGGATCTGAGCCACATCTGTGACCTGTGCCACAGCTTGTGGCAACGCTGGATCCCTAACCTACTGAGCGAGGCTGGGGATCGAACCTACATCCTCACAGACACGATGTCGAGTTCTTAACCCACTGAGCCACAATGAGAACTCCTCTAATTTTTATTGAGAGTTCCCACATGGGCACTGATTCCCCAAGATTACCATAAAAAGCTGGGACAATGAAGGAATGGTGTCCTTAATAAACAGTGGCTGGAATCCAGTGCACTGCATATTTCTGAAGCACTGCATCTTCGTCTTATAGGCTCTGACTTATCTTGACAGTGCTGAGTATATTGTGAGCCCTCCAGAATTTCCAGTTGAATTTCCCTAAACGTCTATGTTTCAAGAAGATAGATTAAACGGGGGATGGTAAGCAAACACTGCTGAGACCTGAGGCAAAATTCAGCCAGTGGCATCTGTGAAAAAATCTAACACAAGTTCATTGCCTATCCTAGCTACTAAGTACACAGCTCAGCACATTGCTCCTTAACTCCTAAACTTTGTATTTGGACACTACCTATGGAGAAGCAGCATGTTTCCTCTGAATGGAATAAAAGAATGAGGGTTCAGCAAACAGCAGCTTCTGCTCAAAAAAACAAACAAACAAACAAACAAAATTCCTAACCCATTAAATTATGGGAAGACAGTGCCCAACTTTTATGACTTCTTTTATGACTTCTTAGTTCTATGAAATTAATTTACCCCAAAATGATATCCTCTTCTCTTTGCTTGCCTAAACCAAGGCAGAATTTCTTTATTCCAATAAAAAAAAACTTTATTGCTACAAACATCATCCAACTCCTTAAACTCATTCTGAAATCATTTTGAGCTCAGGAACTCTTTTTCATATCTCTGCCAGATTGATCTTACAAAAGTGCTACAGGACTTCTAGGAAAAAAAAGAGGAGAAAATCTTAGTGACTACATTAGTTGGCTAGAACTGCTGTAACAAAGTATCACAAGCTGAAGAACTTACACAACAGACCTGTATTATCACCGCTCTAGAGGCTAAAAGTCTGAGATCAGGGTGTCGGGAGTGTTTGTTCCTTCCAAGGGCTATAAGGAAGAATCCATTTAATGTCCCCCCTCCTTTTTTTTTTTTGCCACAACCATGGCATATGGAAGTTCCCAGGCTGGGGTTCAAATCGGACCTGTGACCTACACCACAGCTCGTGTCAATGCAGGATCCTTAACCCACTGAGTGAGGCTGGGGATCGAACCTGCATCCCCATGGATACTAGTCAGATTCTTTTCCCCTACACCACAAGAGGAACTCCAATGCCTTCCTCTTACTCTTAAGGCTTTGCTAGCATTTTTGGCATCCTTTGGTGTGTAGATGCATCATCCCAATCTCTGGCATAT
The DNA here is from genome assembly GCF_054392235.1 of Sus scrofa. Lineage (NCBI taxonomy): Eukaryota > Metazoa > Chordata > Mammalia > Artiodactyla > Suidae > Sus > Sus scrofa. The sequence continues at coordinate 50,017,404 of NC_139387.1, read as the reverse complement.
AGTCACAGGGCATTCTCCATGTGTGTGCACACACTCTTGCATTGTGTGTGTGTGTGTGTGTGTATAGGTGTGCGGCTCCAAATTTCCTCTTTTCCTTAGGACACCAGTCATACTGAATTAGGACCTACCCTAATAACCTTATTTTAACCTGATTATCTCTATAAAGACCCCATCTCCATATAAGATTGCATTTTGGGGTAGTTGAGATTAAGGTTTCAACATATTAATCTGGGGCAGAGGGACACAATTCAACCAAAAAGGTGACATTATGTTAGGCAAAGATTTCTCACAAATAATAAAAAAAGAAAATTGGTAAGTTGGAGGTCATCAAAATTAAATACTCCTCTTTAGAAACACTATTGGAGTTCCCACTGTGACACAGCAGGTTAAGGATCCGGCATTATTTCTGAGATGAAACAGGTTTGATCCCCAGCCCAGAAGAGTGCATTAAAGATCTGGCATTGCTGCAGCTGTGATGGATGTCTTAGCTGCAGCTCGGATTCAGTCCCTGACTTGGGAAGATCCATATGCCATGGGTGCAGCCAAAAAAGAAAATGAAAAAAGAAAAAAGACTATTAAGAAAATGAAAAGACAAATGAGCCATAGACTAGGTGAAAATATTTGCAGCATGTGCATTTGATAAAGTACTTGTGTCTAGAATACATAAAGAAATTTTACTCAATAATAAGACTTAATAGGAAAAACACAGCTCATATTAAGATAACCCAATTAATTAGAAATGAGTTAAAGAGTTGAACAAACACATCATAAAAGAAGATATGTGAATGGCCAATAAGCATGTGAAAAGATGCTCAAAGTCATTAATGATCAGGGATATGAAAATTAAATCCACAAAATACCTCTGCATACTGATACATTGACCACATCAAAAAGATTGACAATCCCAAGAGTCTGCAGAGATGTGGAACAACTGAAACCCACCTACAGTCACTTTGGAAACCAGGAGGGTAGTTTCTTGTTAAAAACAAAAAAAAATCATACACCTGCCATATAACACATCAATCCAAATCCTAGGCATTTACACAAGAGAAAAAAAAAAACCTGTGTTTACACAGAGGCCTCTACGTGACTGTTCATAACAGTTTTATTCATGGTAGCTAAAACCTAGAAACACTCCAAATGCCCACCAACTAGGGAAGGTAGGAACCAATTTTATATACACTTGCAATGGAATACTACTCGGCAATAAAAGGATGAATTATTAATACACATATGAAAAGACAACATATTCTATCTGTCCATTTATATAGCACTCTAGAAAAGGAAGTTCTGTAGGAAGAGAAAATCAACCAGTGTTTGACAGGAACTGGGGGAGTGAAAGGGAATCGGCTGCAAAAGAACACAGTGGAAATTTGGGGGGCAATGGGCATTTCGATATCTTGATTGCGATGATGGTTAAATGACTACACATTTGCCAAAAACTCATTGAACCATACACTTAAGAAAGTGAATTTAGGAGTTTCTGCTGTGGTGTAGTGTGTTAAGAATCTGACAGCAGTGGCTCGGGTCGCTGAGGAGGAGACGTGGGTTGAATCCCTGGCCTGGTGCAATGGGTTAAAGGATCGAGCATTGCTGTAGCTGTGGCATAGGTCACAGCAGCTTAGATTCAGTCCCTGGCCTGGGAACTTCCATGGGCCGTGGCTGCAGTCAAACAAAACAAAAAAACAAAAAAAACAAAAAACAAAAAAACAAAAAAAGGAAAAGAAAAGAGAAAGTGAACTTATTTTATGTGAATTATACTTGTAATTACATACTTTTATGTAATTATACTTGTATACAAGTAAGTTAGGTCCTGATTCTGTCCACTGCTTAATTTCTTCCCCCCTCTTTCTCTAAGTAGGATTAAGCAAGATTTAGGTTCTTGGAGGCAGGACTAGGAAAAAGAGTTGAAGATGAAAGGTCTATTCCAGGGAAAATAGGAGCAAGAATAAAAGGAGCCTCATTTCCCAGGGGATCTCACATGTGAAGGTGTGAGGGCTCAGGGAATGCTGTGAGTGGTGGGTTAGGGGTGGGTTAGAGAGAGTACTGGGCTGGGTCAGGGAGTGTGAGGGAGAGGGTCTTTCTGTGTGAGAACAGGTCCGGGAGTTGCAGGGTGCTAGAGAACAGGAGGGAGAGGGGATTTTAGTAAGAATTCCCTTGAAGCTCTACATTTGATTTGCTAGTGATTTGAATTCCTGTTTTTACTGTTCTTTGAACATGGCTCCAATTCTGAATGAACCACAGGGTCGTGGTTGTAGGATGGTCATACAGGCAACAAGCATTTATTAAACACCTCCTGGGGATCCCACATCTTACTGTGCAGCCCAGGGAAGGCAAAACATGTAAAAGACAATATTGAGGACATTTGATGAGCTAAGAAATGAAATACAATCAATAACATTTGTGTAACCATTTACAACTTTCAAAAATCTTAGTAGGTTTGATATGTTATGATTTGTTTGAATCCTTATAAAATTCTAGGGTACATAGGAGAAGCAGACAAGCCCCATTTATATTATCTGAACTTAATGATCTGATATGCCTGATAGTCAGCTCTGTGGCAAGAATCTTGAACACAAGGACTCCAAAGCATGTCCTCTTTCTCCTTTTTTTTTTTTTTTTTTTTTTTTTTTTGTCTTTTTAGGGCCATATGAGCAGCATATGGAAGTTCCCAGGCTAGGAGTTAAATCAGAGCCGTACCTGCCAGCCTACACCACAACCACAGCAATGGGGATCCAAGCCGTGCCAGCTACACCGCAGCTCATGGCAATGCTGGATTCTTAACCCACTGAGCAAGGCCAGGGATCGAACCTGCATCCCATGGATAGTAGTCAGGTTTGTTACCACTGAGACACAAGGGGAACTCCTTCCTCTTTATTCTTTAAGCAACATTTTACTCTCTCTGGTCTGGGAAGAAACGCAGAACACACCCAGAGACACTAAAGCAGAAACCTAGTTTCTGGGGTGTAAAGTGGTTTTCTGGATTACAAGAGACATGCCTGTTCATCTGCAGTGACAAGGGTCTCTTGCAAGGATCGGGGAGCATGTTAGGTTTCACAGGTCAACCCTGCTCTTGGCTGCTCAGTCACTCTTTGTCCCAAAGGCTTGGCTACACAGCAGGCCCCATGGAGCACCAGTCCATGTCTCAGCAAACACTGGGATCTAATTACCATTTCTATATGTCTCATGGAATCCGTATTTATTATTTTAATAAAGGATCCAATTGATCAGTTTTGTCACCATCCCCTATCAAGTTCCTCTGTAGAATATGGTTTTGCCTAAAAGCCCACAAAGGCATCTGGCCTCTCTCGTTTTCATCAGGAGAGGACTGTCCGTGGGAAACAGGGATGAGTGGGGGAGGCTGTGACTTCAAGGCAGATGATACAAGTAAGCCTGCTATTGTGCTGTATTTCCTAGAGCAATAAGTACATAGGCTTGTGTTTGGGGGTAGGGTTTTGGCACAATGTAAACCTGTTACCTCATGTGCTCTTACAGTTGTTTTGAATCCTTTCAGAGCTTAGGACTCTGAAACAGGACTTATTTCCTTCTCCCCTCCCCCCTTCCCACAATTTCTCCACTACATTCTCTCAGCTTTGCCACTCAGAAGGTGTCAATCCAGAATTTAGCCAATAAGGGAAGAGAAACATCCATGCTATTATTTTTTAAATGACTCTGAGCCCAATTCAAATGCAGCACTCAAATGCAGCACTATAACTTAACACTAAGGGATTATAAATTCCTGGAATAATCACTTTTCAGCCTTGAAACAAATTATCAGTGCATTGTATCATTTACTATATATATTTGGGGCGGGGGGGATGGCGTACCTGAAGCCTATGAAAGTTCCCAGGCTAGGGGTCAAATCAGAGCTACACCTGCCAGCCTACACCCCAGTCACAGCAATGCAGAATCTGAGCCATGTCTGCAATCTACACCACAGCTCACAGCAATGCTGGATCTTTAACCCACTGAGCGAAGCCAGTGATCAAACCCGCATCCTCATGGATACCTGTCAGGTTCATTACCACTGGGCCACAGCGAGAACTCCCTATTCACTACATTTATAGTTTCATGAAAAATCATGAAACAATCTGGTCTGTAACTCAAAGTTTCAGTATTATCAGGAAAAAAAAATGCTTAATCTGCTGCACAACCAAGAAACTCCAAAAAGGTGCATTAGATTAAGGATCTGGCATTTTCATTGCTGTGGCTTCGGTCACAGTGGTGCATGTTCAATCCCTGGCCTAGAGAACTTCCACATGCTGAGGGTGCAGCCAAAGAAATAAAAATACATGACTTTTAAATATAAGCATAATTTAATATAGTATAGACAAATGATGAGTCACACTTGTTGTATTCTGTGTAACTCAATATCATTCAATTCTATGACACCATCATAAAGAAGAATTATAAGCCCAACAGCTGCACTGTAAGTATATCAATTGTAATTGTTGGAATTCAGGGATCTAGAAAATACTCCATCATATTTAACTAAACTGAAGCATATATAGTACAGTTGTTGACTCAGTGTAAGATTAAGAAAGAATTGTTGACATTACATCATTTAAATCATAGCTCTTAATCCCTATAATAAAGTTAATCATGGCAATGTTTGCAAAAAAAGAATGAGCTCATAGGACTGACCTTTTTACCTAAGGTGAAAGAATCCATCTGGAGAGATCACATTACAGCAGCAGCCCTTGCTGCCACTCTCCTGTATTCCTTCCCAGCATTTTATTGTACACCCTCCCATCTTGTCTGGTTGAGTTTATCAGGAGTTATTAAGACCATCCTCAGTGGCCAAGACTTAGTAAGCCGCCATGTATGCTCTGATTTGGAAGATTATGGGAAGGATCCCCTTCCACAAATAGATCTCCTCTCCTTCTCTGAGGATATCTGAATGCAAGTTCTTGAAGACTTCCTGACATTTTTGCTGCTAAAGAGGCTGGTTGGTTCTAATGCACAAGATTTGTAGAGCTGCCCCTGTCATCTGGTAGATAGCGGTGCATAAAATACTAACAATGCAATGAGTTTGGAATGAATAACTGACACATGATGAGGCTTATATTCTAGTCATTTATGCTTTTTCTGTTAAAATGAGTGCTAGCTAAATATAGAGTCTAACATATATAGTAAGACTTAAAAGAATTACATGATACTGCTTTAACTTAAAGTTTATCAGTCGAAAGGTGACTTGTTCTGGGTTTACAAACTTAATATGAAATTTTTCTGAGAATATCACAAGGCTTTGAAACTATGTTTTTTGTTTTGTTTTTGTTTTTTTGTCTTTATAGGGCTGCACCCATAGCATATGGAGGCTCCCAGGCTAGGGGTCGAATTGGAGCTGTAGCCACTGGCCTACAGCACAGCTACAGCAACACCAGATCCAAGCCACGTCTGTGATCCACACCACAGCTCACAGCAATGCCAGATCCTTAACCCACTGAGCAAGGCCAGAGATCAAACCTGCATCCTCATGGATACTATTCAGATTTGTTTTCTGCTGAACCATGATGCAAACTCCTGAAACTATATTTTAAATTAAAAACCCATCTGTCTACTTTTATATGATTACTTGTCCAATCAGAGAAAGAAATCACTTTTTTTCTGTCCACTCATTGGCCCAAAGTATCTCCATTTGCCTCTTCTAATCCTTTTGCAAAATTCCTTTCCCTTCCTCTCACTTCAAATCGATGTCTTCTTTCTCCGTGATTAACTGAAGAAAATCACAAAGAAATTATAATACTTTCATATCTGATGTAGGCCCTGTTAAGGGTTTTTCCCAACTCTGTTCAAAATTCAGTTTAACCAACCAACCTTCTGTAACATCACTCTGCTCCCCAACTTCTTCACCCCCTGAATGTTGTGCATGGCAGTAAACAAAACAACAGACACATCTGACTGAAACTCTGGGCCAGTTTTGTTTTTCCTTGTCTTTCTTCCAAACACTGTAAATACATTTTGAAAATATGCTCAAAGTTTTTTAACATACTTGTAGGATTTTGGTGTAAATATCATGGTCATTAAATTATGATTCTTCCTATGACACCTCTTGAAAAACCACAGGAAAAAAAAAACACAGTGTTTTTTTTTAAGCCACAAACTCAATTTTCATGAAACTAGGAAACATAGAAAATCTACTGAGTCTAAATTAAAATGGAAGAGTTTTAACTCAATTGGGCTGAGTTCTGAGGAACTCTTTAGGAGTCTGGGTAGAAGGCAGAAACCTGCTGTTGACAGGGATGAGTTTGAATAGTTTTCAAGTGCTGGGGAAGAGAGAGTGAGAAAGGTGAAAAGTGCCCAGGGGTATCTAAAGTAGCAAATATCAAAAGCAGCAGCCAAAATGAGGGGAACACCTTCTCTGGTAGGTACAGCATTAGGTGAAGCAAAAAATAAAGTGCTGAAGACACCATACTGAACCTGGTGAAATTCAGAGGGGTACACACCAAGGTGCCATATTTAAAGGGAAAAGGTGTGAGGAGTGAAGAATAAAAGATTTGAAATAATAATGACTGAAAACTTCCAACATTTGATGAAAACATTAATCTACGCATCCAAGAAGCTCAACTAACCCTAAGTAGGATAAATTCAAACAGATCCATACCTAGACACATCATATTGAAACTGCTAAAGGACAAAAAAAAATTTTTTTTTACCATAAAGCAAGAGAAAAGCAATTCCCCACAAAGAATCCTCAGTAAAATTAACAGCTGACTTCATTAGAAACAATGGAGGCTGGAAGGGAGTGGGATAATATATTCAAGGTGCTAAATGAAAAAAAGTCAATTAAAAGAGTCCCCATCATGGCTCAGCAGTAACAAACCCAACTAGCATTCATGAGAATGTGGGTTCAATCTCTGGCCTTGCTCAGTGGGTTAAGGATCCTGCTTTACTGTGAGCTGTGGTGTAGGTTGACATGGCTTGAGTCCTGTGTTTCTGTGGCTGTGGCATAGGCCAGCAGCTGTAGCTCCTATTTGATCCCTACCCTGGGAACTTCCATATCCTGCAGGTGCAGTCCTAAAAAGACAAAAAAGAAAAAGAAAAAAAAGCTAAAATTTTTATATCCAGCAAAACTGTCCAAAAATGAAAGTATAAATTGAAGTATAGTTAATTTACAATAGTTTAGTTTCAGGTGTATGGCAAAGTGATTCAGTTATGTAATATGTATATAACATATATTCTTTTTCAGATTCTTTTCCATTATAGGTTATTATAAGATATTGAATATAGTTCCCTGTGCTGTACAGTAGGTCCTTGTTTTTTATCTATTTTATATGTAGTAGCATGTATCTGTTAATCCCAAACTCCCATCACTCCCCCCCCATTTCCCCTATGGTAACAATAAATTTGTTTTCAACATCTGTGGGTCTATTTCTGTTTTGTAAATAGGTTCGTTTGCATCATTTTTTTTAGACTCCACATATAAGTGATATCATATTATATTGGTCTTTGTCTGACTTACTTCACTTAGTATGATAATCTCTAAGTCCGTCCATGTTACTGCAAATGGCATTATTTTATTCTTTTTTATTACTGAGTAGTAGTATCACATCTTCTTTATCCATTCATCTGTTGATAGACAGACACTAGGGTTGCTTCCAAGACATACATGGATTTTTTGAAAATTGAGATAAATTGTTGCTAGCAGATCTTCCCCTCAATAAATTCTAAAAGAAGTCTCCCTGGCTGAAAAAAATGACACTAGACCTTGAATTCACATAAAGAAATAAATACTATGGTAAAAGTAATCACATAGAGGGTTAGTTTCCTGTGGTTACTGTACAAATTACCAAAAACTTAGTCACCTAAAACAATGCAAATATATACTACTTAGTGAAGTTTAGAAGTCCAAACAGATCTCACAGGGCTCAAATCAAGGTGCTGGCAGATCTGCATTCACTTCTGGTAGCTCTAAAGGAAAATCCACTGAATTCTCCCTCTCAACCTCTAGAATCTACCTGCGTTCCTCTTTCCTACATCTTCAAAGTCAGAAATGGTGAGTTGAGTCTTTCTCATATCATATCACTCTGATCTCTTGTGCTCCCCTCTTCCACTATTTTTTTTCTCTTCTTACAGCTGTACATGCAGCCCATGGAAGTTCCTGGACTGGGGATCAAATTGGAGCTATAGCTGTAAGCCTATGCCACAGCTACAACAACACCAGATCTGAGCCACATCTGCAAACTACACCACAGCCGGCAACAATGCCAGATCCTTAATCCACTGAGTGAGGCCAGGGATCAAACCTACATCCTCAGGGACATTATGTCATGATCTTAACCTACTGAGCCTCAACAGGAACTCCCCCTCTTCCACTTGTAAAGATATTGTGATTACATTGTGTCCACCTGGCTAATCCAGGATAACCTCCCCTGATTTAAAGTCTTAAAGTAAGCAATCTTGATTCTGTCTGGAATCTTAATTCCACTTTTTCATGTAACCTAATATAGTCACAAGTTTTGAAGATTAGGACATCCTTGGGGAGCCATTATTCTGTCTACCACATGTAGGTAAACACATAAGACAATATAAATATATTTTTGAAGTTTTATTGGAGTACAGTTGATTTACAATGTTGTGTTACTTTCAGGGGTACAGCAAATCAAATCAATGCTACATATACCTATACACATTTTTCAGATTCTTTTCCCATATGGGTTAGTACAGAATATTGAGTAGTTATACAGTAGGTCCTTCTTGGTTATCTGCGTTATACATAGCAGTGTGTATATGTTAATCCCAAACTAATTTATCCTTCCCTTCTACATTTCCCCTTTGGTAACCATAAATTTGATTTAGAAATCTGTGAATCTGTTTCTATCGTGTAAATAAGTTCATTTATATCATTTTTGAGTTAGATTCTACATATAAGTGATATTACATCATGGTCAACTAATCTATGACAAAGGATACAAGAATATACAATGGAGAAAAGACAGTCTCTTCAATAAGTCGTGCTGGGAACAATGGACAGCTACATGTAAAAGAATGAAGTTAGGACACTCTCTAACATTGTACAAAAAAATAAACTAGGAGTTCCCGTCGTGGCGCAGTGGTTAACGAATCCGACTAAGAACCATGAGGTTGCAGGTTCGATCCCTGGCCTTGCTCAGTGGGTTAACGATCTGGCATTGCCGTGAGCTGTGGTATAGGTTGCAGACGTGGCTCGAATCCCGCATTGCTGTGGCTCTGGCGTAGGCCAGTGGCTACAGCCCCGATTTGACCCCTAGCCTGGGAACCTCCATATGCCGTGGGAGCGGCCCAAGAAATGGCAAAAAGACAAAAATAAATAAATAAATAAATAAATAAATAAATAAATAAATAAATAAACTAAAAATGTATTAAAGACCTAAATGTAAGGCCAGATATTATAAAATCTTAGAGGAAAACATAGGCATTTGACATAAATTGTAGAAATATCCTTTCAGATCTACCTCCTAGGGTAATGAAAATAAAAACAAATATAAACAAATGGGACCTAATTAAACTTAAAAGCTTTTGCACAGCAAAGGAAACCATAAACAAAATGAAAAGACAACCCACGGAATGGGAGTAAATGAGTTTTTTAATTTATTTTGTCTCTCTTAATGTATTTAAAAGATAAATAAATAATAATGCATAAAATAATAATGATGCAGTTATATTGATGACTTCTAACATATAAAGATGTAATCATTATGACAATAGTTAATTATATACAATTAATAACACAAGGGTAGAAGGAGAAAGGGGAGCTATGTTGAAGCAAAATGTATATATACCATTGGAATTAAGTGAAGATCATTCTAAATGAGTCACCAGAATATCTATTAAACACAAAATAAGGTGATGAAGGAGGATCAAAAAAAGGCATGAGATATCTGGAGAAGACAGTCTTCATTATACTAACAGAGGAGGTAACCCTTCCCACTACTTATCCACACTTCCCTAATCACCTGCCCATAGCTGGTTCAGGAAAATACAATGCATTCAAATATAAATACACAAATAAATTATATAGTATCCATTTTTTAAAATTCTATATAGGAGTTCCCATGATGGTTCAGCAGAAAAAAATCTGACTAGTATCCATGAGGACACAGGTTTGATCTCTGACCTCACTCAGTGGGTTGGGAATCCGGCATTGCCACGAGCTGTACTATAGGTCACAGACATGGCTCAGATCCTGCATTGCTGTGGTTGTGGTGTAGGATGGTGGCTACAGCTTCGACCCCTAGTCTGGGAACTTCTGTATGCCTCAGGTGAGACCCTAAAAAAAAGCCAAAAAAAAAATCTGTAGAGTAAAATGTGGAGTTCTCATTGTGCCTCAATGGGTTAAAAACCTGACATAGTGTCTATGAGGATGCAGGTTTGATCCCTGGCCTCACTCAGTAGGTTAAGGATCTGGTGTTGCTGCAAGCTGTGGCATAGGTAGCAGATACCGCTCAGAGCTGGCATTGCTCTGGCTATGGCGTAGGCCAGCATCTGCAGCTCTGATTGGACCCCAAGCCCAGAAACTTCCATATGCTGCAGATGTGGCCATAAAAAGTAAAAGAAAGAAAGAAATGAAGGAAGGCAGGAAGGAAGGAAGGAAAAGAAAGAAAATATGGGAAAAGCATAACAAAACTTTCCTATAAAAAGAAAATCCACCAGAAAGAGTTGTCACAGATTAGATAAAAATTGTGTACAAATCAAATCACAATTATGAAGGAAGAAGCAAAGCAGAAATAAACAGGAAGAAAGAGACAACAGATATTGTTTGCATGATAACAGAAAGAAGAGAAAGAGGAACTGGCAGGACTCAGGAAAGAAAACCAAAATCAAGCATAAACCATACATTATTAAAAGCACAATAGCAGCGTTCCCACTATGGCACAGTGGGTTGAGGATCCAGTGTTGTGGCAGCTGTGGCATAGGTGGCAGCTGAGGCTCAGATTCAGTCCCTGGCCCAGGAACTTCCATATGCTGTGAGTATAGCCTAAATAACAAATAAATGATAAAAGCACAAGGGAAAATAGATATTATGGAAAGCATAGAGACAGGCAGGAAAGAAATGGGGAAGCAAACAAAAATTAAACCAAAATAGAGAAAGAAATCAAAGGGATTAGAGAACACATTGATACAGAAGACAAGGAAAGAAGGAAAGTGTATCCTACATGTGCATGGAGTCCAAAAGAAGAAAGTCAAAACAGTAGAACAGAACACATTTGAAAACATTGGGAATTCCCTTAGTGGCTCCGCAGTAACACACCTGACTAGTATCCATGAGGACATCAGGTTTGACTCCTGGCCTCACTCAGTGGGTTAAGAATCCAGCATTGTCATGAACTGCCTTGTAGTTTGCAGACGCTGCTGAGACTCTGCATTGCTGTGACTGTGGTGTAGGCCAGCAGCTGCAGCTCTGATTTGACCCCTAGTCTGGGAACTTCCATATGCCGCAGGTGCAGGCCTAAAAAGACAGACAGACAGAAAGAAAAGGGAATGAATGAAAGAAAGGAAAAGGAAGGAAGGAAGGAGGGAGGGAGGGAGGAATAAAGGAAGGAAAGAAGGAAGGAAGGAAAGAAAGAAAGAGAGAGAAAGAGAGAGAGAGAAAGAAAGAAAGGAAGGGAGGGAGGGAGGAAGGGAGAAAGAAGGAAATAAATAAATAAAGAAATAAGAAAGAAAGAAAGAAAGAAAGAAAGAAAGAAAGAAAATTCCGCAAGTGCAGCCCTAAAAATAAAAAAAAAAGAATGAACGAAAGAAAAGAAAATATAGAACATATTTCTCAAGTGCATGATCTAAGCCTATCTATGGAAGTGGCACATTATATATCAAGGAAATTTGATCTAGCTCCAACAAAACTTAAGCACATCTCAGTAAAGCCATTGTCTTTAAAGAAGCAGAAATCATTTGGAAATCCAAGCAAAAGATTACACCATTTATGAAAAAGAAAAAAGAAATCAGGATGATAGCAGATATCAGGTTACTCAAAAGCAGCATTCAATGCCAGAGATAGTTTCAACACTTATACTAATGACAGCATGAATAAACCAAGTTTTACTTTTAATATAAAGTTTCAACCACATGTGTATAAAATTAGAATTCTTGATTCATGACATATTTTCATTCTTAGTCCATGTATGTCCTCATTTATATATTATCTGTGTACTTTTGATCTATGACAATTTTATCGTACATGATAATTATTGATTATTAAAATACACCGTTATGTTAAATAATAACATAAATGCCCATGAAAGCAACATGAGAACTCAGAGTAATTTTCATCTGCCTTTCCTACCCAGCCATTTAACATCCCCCACCAGAAGGAATCACCACCCTGACATTTTATTATTATTCTCTTGAACACATAAAGTATTATCACATATATGTGTTCATAAATAAAAAATGCTTAGTTTTAGTTGTTTTAACTTTACACAAAGGATATAATATTATGTGTAATCTTATGACACTTCATTTTTGTCACACAATATTACCATATGTCATTAAATATAAGGCACCATAAAATGTAAGATACAACATTATTTTATGCAATAAAATAAGAAAAAATAGTATCTTCTATTTAAACAATGACCTGCCATCAGTTGTAAGATATATCACAATTTTACAGGTGTTTAAATGACAAAAATGATAATTAATAAAATACAGCACATTGCTAAGAGTTATGTTTACTGTTAAGTGTGACAATAGATTATTAATTTTGACTGATGTATAAAACTTAATGTGAAGAATATACCTTGATTTACTTATCCCTTTCCTTTTTTGTGGTCATTCAATTTTTACTATTTTTTTCTTTTTTTTTAATTTAATTTTATTGGAGTAGAGTTGACTTACAATGTTTGTTTAATGTATCATTTAAGAGATTTTCATTTTTTCCATTTTAGCCATTTTACAGTGTTCTGTCAATCTTCTACTGTTCAGCAAGATAATCCAGTCGCACATACATATATACATTCTTTTTCTCACATACATGCTCCATCACAAGTGACTAGACATAGTTCCCAGAGCTATACAGCAGGATCTCATTGCTTATCCATTCCAAAGGTAATAGTTTGCATCTGTTTACCCCAAATTCCCTCCTCCTCCCCCTTGGCAACCAAAGACTGTTCTCCAATTTCATAAGTTTATTTTCTGTGGAAAGGTTCATTTGTTCCAGATATGAGTGATATCTTATGGTACTTGTCTTTCTCTTTGTGATTTACTTCACTTAGTATGAGACTCTCTAGTCCCATCCATGTTGCTGCAGATGGCATTATTTTGTTCTTTTTTATGACTGAGTAGTATTATATTGTGTATATATACCACATCTTCTTAATCCATTCATAATCACTGCACATTTAGGTTGTTTCCATATCTTGGCTATTGTGAATAGAGCTGCAATGAACATATGGGTGCATGTGTCTTTTTCAAGGAAAGTTTTGTCTGGATATATGCCAAAGAGTGGGATTGCTGGGTCATGTGGTAGTGCTATATTTAATTTTCTAAGCTAACTCCATACTGTTTTCCCTAGTGGTTGCAGCAATTTACATTCCCACCAACAGTGTAGGAGGGTTCCCTTTTCTCCACACCATCTCTAGCATTTGTTATTTTTGGACTTATTAATAATTTTCACTGTTATAAACAGTACTGTGGCAATTCCCACTGTGATGCAATGGGATCAGTGGTGACTTTGTAGCACTAGGACGAAGGTTTTTTGTGTATTTTTTATTTTTTGCTATTTTAGGGCCGCACCTGTGTCATATGGAAGTTCCCAGGCTAGGCTTGAATCGGAGCTACAGCTGCTGGCCTATGCCACAGCCACAGCGACTTGGGATCTGAGCTGAGACTGCAACCTACACCACAGTTCATGGCAATGCAGGATCCTTAACCTGCTGAGCGATGCCAGGGATCGAACTCACATCCTCATGGATCCTAGTCAGGTTTGTCAACTCCTGAGACACTAAGGGAACTCCCCATGACACAGGTTTGATTCCCAGCTCAGCACAGTGGTTTAAAGGAGCCAGTGTTGCCACAGCCACAGTGGTGGCATAGGTCATAACTACAGCTGGGATCTCAGCCTGGGAACTCCATATGCCATGGGGCAGCCAAAAAAAAAGGAATAAAAGAAAAAATACGGTACTGTTATGGACAGTCATATTCATGACTCCTGGTATACCTATGCACAAGCTGCCCCTGAGTTGAAGTAAAATTTCTGGGTCATAGATTAGTGAATGTTTACCTTTATGAGTTATTGCAAACTTGCTTGCCAGGGGTTGTACCAATTTATATTCTTGCCAGAAATAGAGCTTTTAGTCACATTTCTTCCAACTGTAAATACTATCAAATTGTTTTGAACCTTTTAAAATTCAGAGAATAATGCTCATGTGGATCTCTTCTCAAGGAAAATACTAGAAGAAAATCTGTAACCAGTCAAAGGATGGTTGAGGAAACAACAGTAAAAATACTTCTCATGGTCCACCTACTAGAGTAATGAAAACAAAAATAAAAATAAATAGGACCTAGTTAAACTTTAAAGCTTTTGTACAGCAAAGGAAATCATTAACAAAACAAAAATACAACTTACAGAATGAGAAAAAAAAACTTTGCAAATGAAGCAACTGACAAGGGATTAATCTCCAAAATATATAAACATCTCACACAGCTTTAAAATTTAAAAAAAGCAACTTGATTAAAAAATGGTCATAAGATCTAAACAGGTATTTCTCCAAATAAGACAGATGGCCAAAACACAAATGAAAATACGCTCAACATTACTAATTATTGGAGAAATGCAAATCAAAATTGCATTCTGGTGTGTGCAACTCATACCAGTCAGAATGGCCATCATCAAAAAGTTTACGAACAATAAATGCTGTAGTGGGTGTGAGGAAAAGGAACCCTCCTACACTGTTGGTAGGAATGTAAGCTGGTGCTTCTGCAATGGAGAACAGTATGGAGGTTCCTTAAAAAAACTACATATAGAGCTACCATATGACCCAGCAATCTCACTCCTGGGCATATACCTGAAGAAAACTCTAATTTGTAAAGATATATACACCCTAACCTTCATTGCAGCATTATTTACAATAGCCACAACATTGAAACAACCAAAATATCCATCAACAGAAGACTGGATAAAGAAGATGTGGTACATATATGCAATGGAACATTACTCAGCCATTAAAAAGCATGAAATAATGCTATTTGCAGCAGCATGGATGGGCATAGAAATTATCATATTAGGTGAAGTAAGTCAGAAAAAGAAAGATAAATATCATATGAGATCACTAAAGTGGAATCTAATAGAAATTATAAAATAGAACTTATAAAACAGAAACAGACAAAGATTTTGAAAACAAACTTTTATTTAGCAAAGGGGAGATGTACAGGGGAAGAATAAATGTGGTTGGGACCTCTATATACACACCACTATATATAGAATAAACAGGTAATGGGGACCTACTGTATAGCACAGGGAAATTTATTCAGTACTGTGTGGTAACATATATGGGGAAAGAATCCGAAAAAGAATGGATATGTGGAGTTCCCACTGTGGCTCACCAGTAAAAAACCCGAGTAGTATTCATGAGGATGTGTGTTTGATAAATCCCTGGCCTCACTCATTGGGTTAAGGATCCAGCAGCATTGCCATGAGCTGTAAGTCAAAGACCCAGCTCGGATCTGACTTTGCCATGGCTGTGGCATAGGCAGGCAGCTGTAGCTCCAATGTGAACCCTAGCCTGGGAACTTCCATATGTGACAGGTCCAGCCCTAAAAAGCAAAAAATAAAATAATAAAATAAAATAAAAAGAGTGGATATATGTATAACTGATTTACTTTATGCCTGAAATTAATACAACATTGTAAGTCAACTATATTCCAATAAAATTTTTAAAAAATACTTCTTGTGGGCAGCAAATACACTACCCATAGATGGAGATCAGAAAAAGGGAAAAATAAGAGTGACAGATATATATATATAGAACATATATGGCATATGATCTGACTTAGAAAAGATAAAACTGAAAAAAAAAATGGAAAAGGAGTTCCCATTGTGGCTCAGAAGGTTGAGAACCCAACTACTATCCATGAGGATACAGATTCAATTCCTGGCCGTGCTCACTGGGTTAAAGATTTGGCATTGCCACAAGTTGTGGAGTAGGTCACAGATGCAGCTTTGTTCTGGTGTTACTGTGGCATAGGCCAGCAGCTGCAATTCTAATTCTACCCCTAGCCCAGGAACATCCATATGGCATGGGCGTGGCCCTTAAAAAAAAGAAAAAGTCACACCCACTGTGCACAAAGCAGGGCGTTGGGACAGGGATAGGGTGGAGAGAGGTACAAAGGAGAATGCACATGTCTTCAACATGCTTCACCACAGCATTTCCGAGATGAATTCCATTACCCTTCTGCCAACATCCTATTGACAAACAGCATATGGCATACCCTGAGTTCAGAGCATTAGGAACTGTGTATTTAGGTGAATTTTCTTTGGAAGGATTTGACTTTGTTCCTGGGTCTCTAAATGATTTATACCTTTATCCACTTTGTCCCCACATCTACTCTTCTCCCTCTATCTTTTCTTTCTTTTATACTTAATGGTCAAAATATTCAGAATGAACCAATCTAAGAATCACTCTATCTCTAAAACGTTAGTAGGTATTTAATGAGCGACCTAATACAAATGAAATTTTCAGTTAAGAATAGAATGAGGAGTTCCCGTCATGGCGCAGTGGTTAACGAATCCAACTAAGAACCATGAGGTTGCGGGTTCGGTCCCTGCCCTTGCTCAATGGGTTAACGATCCGGTGTTGCCGTGAGCTGTGGTGTAGGTTGCAGACGCATTGCTGTGGCTCTGGCGTAGGCCGGAGGCTACAGCTCTGATTCCACCCCTAGCCTGGGAACCTCCATATGCCGCAGGAGCGGCCCTAGAAATGGCAAAAAAAAAAAAAAAAAAAAAGACAAAAAAAATAAATAAAAAAATAAGATACACTCACAATTAAAAAAAATAGAATAGAATGATATGAAGAAGAATCTAAAGAAAAATTAGAAGTCAAGGGGTGGGGAAATGAGGATGATGAGGCATAAAACTTGCCAAAAATGGTATCGATGATCATTAAATGGTATGTTGGCCCATAAGTGTTCTCCTTGAAGACAAGAAAGTACATATCAAGCATCAAGAATTCTAGAATATTTTACAGAGTGTCATGAAATTTGTGTGGGCTAAAACAGTTTTTTAAATTCTGGGGTCGAGAAAAGTTACCCTTCCTCTGCCTGGCTTTGGTGTTAAGAGAATGAAGATGGCCCTAGGATAAAGGTGGACAGCTCGATGGCCCCTCTCCTGTTTGTCTAGTGCAAGGGCAAAGGCAAAAGCTGTCCATGGTCCAGCTCACTCCCATATTCTTATTTGTTGACTTTTAGAAATTAGTCTAAATTTCTAACCACTTCTTTTAGTTTCACTTCTGTGAACTCACATGCATGTGAATATTAATAAAAATACTGTGCATCTTTTCTCCTTTTAATTGTCTTTTCTTAGTTTAATTCTCAAAACTTCAGTTACTAAACCTAAGAGAGCAAAGGGAAAGTTTTTCCTCCTCAAAACACTCCATTACTCCATAAATGTCATTCAAATGACATTTATATACATAAACATATATGTAAGTAAAAGCAAATGCTTTTAAATGCCACACTTTAGCTTGGCTTTGAAAATGTCCTAAGATTACCCTGAGGAGCACATTTATAACCTTATAGAAGCATGCAGTGGGAAATTAAATCCAGCATAAAGAAATACACTTTACAGCATTTAAAAAATATAGCCCTTCAATGATTAAGGTATACTTCTAATCACAGTTCAGTTGGAGTGTGTTGATTTCATTCCATTACAAAATCTCACAGAGGTTCTATCAAATTTGATTGACAACATAATCCATTGCCCTAATTTAGTGGTTCTCACCACTGCAGAATAAAATAACAGTGTCACCAAATAACCCTCGTCTAGTGACACCTCAACAAAAGACCTAGGGAGGTAAATGCCTGTGTTATTATATTAAAAGATCAATTCTGTTCCTGTGTTTAAACCCCACAGTCAATCCTATACCAAGGCATCTCTAAAAATCAGATTTCCAAGTTAAATATAAACATGAGATGATAAAAATAGAGGCCAAGGGCAGAGAAGCATGTCCAGGCTTGTGACTCTTTTTGAAAGAGACTGAGAAATAGCTTTACAGCAATGCGAGTTTGTCATGCACATTAAACTGATCTACTGAAGGACTGTCTTGATTGCATGAGTTAATGGAGCTGACACAGAGTCAATGTAACTCAGTGCCTGACTATGTCAAAAGTTAATTCAGCCATGGTTGCAAATGGTGTCCTGTAATGGTGAGAACCACTAAATTAGGGCACTAAATATATCCAGAAAAAAACTTTCATTGAAAAAGATACATGCACCCCAATGTTCATAGCAGCACTATTCACAATAGACAAGACATGGACACCCCATCCTCAGGATCAGGGAGACCCAACTGCACGTGTGCAAAGAGACCCTTCATGGTCAGAAGGGGAAGGGGTGCCAGGACATAATAAGTCTGGATAACCTTCCTGCCATATTCTGCCTTGGAACCATCTTGGCCAAAAGATACGAAGGCAGATCAGGGGAGGGCCCTAGATCTGGTCAGGTGTGAAAGATAAAACAAGTTAATTGGCCAAAGTGAGACAAAGACCTGGTTAAGTAATTTAAATCACCCCTCTGGCAGGCTTTTCATTCAGGGGAACACCCACAACCTCAAGTCTCTTTTTTTTTTTTTTTTTTTTTTTTTTTTGTCTTTTTGCCATTTCTTGGGCCACTCCCGCAGCATATGGAGGTTCGAAGGCTAGGGGTCTAATCGGAGCTGTAGCCACCAGCCTACGCCAGAGCCACAGCAACATGGGATCTGAGCCATGTCTGTGACCTACACCACAGCCCACGGCAATGCTGGATCCTTAACCCACTGAGCAAGGCCAGGGATCGAACCCTCAACCTCATGTATTCCTAGTCGGATTCGCTAACCACTGAGCCACGACGGGAACTCCCCCTCAAGTCTCCTTTGGGTATGTATTACTGCTTTACTTCTGCCTTAGACTAATGCTCTGTATTTCTGTGCTCTTCCTCATGTTGTACTGTTTTTGCAACAATAAATGTTATACCTGTTTTTACAGTCTTTGCCTCCTCGAAACATTCGTGCTTTCAACAGGGGGCAAGAATCAGGGCAGTTCTGCTTTCAGCCTCTGGTTAGTCTTAGTGGCTAGGATTCCTGGTTTTCAACCAGGCTGTCCAGGTTCAATTCCTAGAGCAGAGAATTAAGATCTCACTTCAAGCCATCACTCACTACTGTCTCTCTGAAATCACTCTGGGAAAACTGGCAGAACAGGTCCTCAGATTGACATTTTTAGGAGATTTTATGAAACCAATTCTTGCGTCTCCTTGTACCTAGAGTAACACTAAAATCCTTTATGGTGATGTCTACGCCTCGTGACTAGTAGTAACTTAAGCAGAACCAGCAGCAAACTTCTGTGAAATGTGTTCATGGCTGCATGCACCTCTCCCTTCACCTGTATTACATATACTGATGTTATTTCCTCCTGCCTATTTGGGGGAAGCACTTCAGAGATATCTGAAATAGCCCCTGCCCAGGCTACTGTCACAGTCATCAGCGAGTGCAGCTACCTCCTACCTCCAAGCGTGAGCCAGTGAGCCCTGAGGGAACTCAGGAAGGAAACAAAGAATACCTGCCATCTAGCAGCCATCAGACTGAAGCCGGTCAAGACATCGAGCCCTGGGGAAACTCTGTAGTGCATCTCAGCTATCTGGGGCCAATATCTTGTGATTTCACAGCCTGAGTGAGCCCGGACATTTACAAAAGCAGTAATCTTCTGTTCCTACAATCTGTCCTTTGTTGCAAAACTCCTATATATCCTAGCTCCCACCTCACCTCCTCAGAACAGTTTTCTCAGGGATATTTGAGATACTGCCTCCTGGGCTTAAGTCCTCATTTTGCCCCAAATAAAACTTAACTCTCAACTTTTAGGTTGTGCATTTTTTTTTAGTTGACAGTAGTAAGGACATAGATTTGGCTCAAGCAGCTTATATTGTACATTATTTGACTAATATATGGGATATATCAGGAGTTCCCATTGTGGCTCAGTGGTTTACGAATCCGACTAGGAACTATGAGGTTGCGGGTTTGATCCCTGGCCTTGCTCAGTGGGTTAAGGATCTGGTGTTGCCATGAGCTGTGGTCGCAGATGCGGCTTGGATCCCGTGTTGCTGTGGCTCTGGTGTAGGTTGGCGGCTACAGCTCTGATTCGACCCCTAGGCCTGGGAACCTCCATATGCCCCGGAAGTGGCCCTAGAAAAAGGGCAAAAAGCCAAAAAAAAAAAAAAAATACATGGGATATATGATTCAAAGTTGACCTAGGGGTTCTTAGAGAAGAAAGGCTTCTGTAAGGAAATAATATTTATGTACCCAAATGAAGAGGCAGAGGTATTTATCAAGTAAAGGACAGAGGAGAAAATAATATCTGTGAACCTGGAGGAGAAGAAACCAGTGAATTGGAGGCAGAAGGCAGTGAGAAAAGGGCCAAATAACTCAGGAGATTTGCGGCCAACTTAATGATTTTATCTGGATCCTAAAAGCCACTGAGAGACCTTAATCGCTCAGGTTACTGATACAATCAAGATTTGCATTTTGAAAAGTCATCTACTGTGGCAGTGAGGTGGACAGAAGAGGGTCAAGCTGCAGAAGAATGACTGCAAAAGGAGATAAGAG
Source organism: Sus scrofa (assembly GCF_054392235.1). Classification (NCBI taxonomy): domain Eukaryota; kingdom Metazoa; phylum Chordata; class Mammalia; order Artiodactyla; family Suidae; genus Sus; species Sus scrofa. The sequence goes on along the minus strand of NC_139387.1, from coordinate 49,996,642 downwards.
AGGGACTGTCCTACCTGCTGGGCAGTGGGAGTGGTGGGTCACTCTTAACTGAAACCTGTGTTGTAGGGGACACTGGCCCACAGCTGAAGGTGCCCAGGGTAATTCTCATCCTCCCCAGATTTTTCCTTCATGGCCAGAGAGGCCCTTGGGGGAAAAAAAATCTCCATACCTCACTCCTGCCTGAGTTGCTCTTAGCTCCAGGCATTGTTCAAATCCTTTGGGAAAAGCCTCCAATTCCTAGCTCTTGAGAGGCACTTGTACTACTGAAGTCTCTTCCCAAGTTGGGTGATCTCTAAGGTGAACTTCTTCTCTCATGCCCTGCAGGGAGCATTTGCATTGACTCACCTCTCCTGTTGCTGGCAGAGCCTTTTCACACCTGGTCTCCACAACACAGCCCCCTCCTCCCTCTGCCAGCACTGCTGCCTGCCCCGGCCTCCCCTGCAGCCCTGCCCTTCTATTCCATACACACCTCTCAGGATCAGACACTCTTGTGCCGGTGTTTGCACTTCCTCCTAAAAAAACAGAGCCCAACACTTTGCCCTCCAATTTTGTGGCGTGACTCGCCATGGACTGTCTGAGAAGTTTCCAACCCACCACAGTCAGCCCCTACACACTGATCTCAATGGAGAGAGGGAAACGGGACAGGAAGGATTACCAAGTAAAGCTTATCTGAAAAGTCTTTACTCTCCCAGATGAAACATACATGCACACACATCCACACACCGGTGGTCTCTGATCACATGGCCAAGTTTCCCTTCATTCCCTCCATAAATTTATTACCGTTTTCAGTCTCCCATGCTGAATAGAAAACTGGACTTATTGAACATATTCACTATATTATTGAATATATTCACTATATTCAATAAATGACAATTTGTTTTCTTTGGTATTTTCACTGATTAACAATTTACTAGTTCAGTGTGGTCTTGTGGGCAGGAAGAGTTTACTGCCCTGCTAGGTAAATATTGGAGAATCAAAAGGCCAGCACTGACCATTCTACTCTGTTTTAACTGCTACTAAGTCAATGGCAGTGCATCAGAAAATGGCTCCAATTCAGGCATCTTTTCCTTTCCTTCAAGGTCCTGATGTGGTTGAATGACCTCTGCTTTTTCAGAACATCTGCAGTTCTCATTTGGACACCTTGGTTAATGAGATGGGCACCAGCCCCCAAACACTCCCCACTCTTTCGCTGCTCCTGATGAAGCCATTACCCTCCCAGACCTACAGCCACCTTGCTCCAGGTCCCCAGGAGGCAGGAAAACATACTGATGTTTTGTTTTGGTGGCCGCACGCATGGCATATGGAAGTTCCCGGGCTAGGGACTGAATCCAAGCCATGACTACAACCTACGCCACAGGCTGTAGCAACACCGGAAACTTAAACTTATTGCACCGGGCAGGGGATTGGACCCGCACCTCCATGCAACCCGAGCCACTGCAGTTGGATTCTTAACCCACTACACCACAGCAGGAACCCCTACTGATGGATTTTTGATCACCTGCCTAGGGCACGTCCACATTTCAGAAAACAGTTCACACGGAGGATTTCAGGATCCTGGGAATCAGTCCGCATTTTATTTTACAGTACATTCATATAAGTTCCTGCATTTCCAAGGTAATCAGATCACATTCAGGTTAGCACTGCTGGTAACAAAATTATACAACTACCCTGGCTTCAAAAACAAGATAGGATGATACACATTAACACTTCTTTCCCTTTAATACTGCAGAAGACAATACATCACAAAAATAAAATCACATGCCTCTTACAATCCAGTGTGAAGGCATATTACTTATGCTAAAATTAAACCATTTGGGACAAGAGGAGAATAAGAAGAGTTTCAAACCTTAAGATGTCTAAAATTTCCCCCAATGCCATCTTTCTTTTCTACACACCAATTGGCACAATCAGCATTAATGCCGCAGGAAGGGAGGAACAAAGGGAAGCAGGGGATCATTTAACTCTGAAACTCATGGCTTCTTGGGCTACTTCTGTAAAAACTACTTAAATAACCTAAAATTCTAAAAAGAGTTCATATTAACAAGGGATGGTAATATAGAAAGCACCTGGAGAAAACTCCTCCAGTGACTGATGTAAAATATTAAGCTGAAAACATTTCACAAAAGTGGACAACTGTATCATACCCAGAAATGAAAGTTCTGAAAATACACTTTCACTTTACTGAATGAAAGCACCATCACGCATGTTGCGGTGTTGGATCAGTTCAGAAAAAGCACGGCAACCTCCATCTCCAATATTTATCACCAGCTATCTTGTATCATTACCATGTTTAAGAGTACAGCTGACCAATATTCCCAACCCTTGAAAAATAAAAGAAGCCAAATTGAGCTATAATAAAAACTAGAATGGATTAGATAGGAGAAAATTCAGAAGTGTGAGAAAGCAAGAAGTTAAATTTACTTGGGTCTTTTTCCTAGATAAAAAAAAATATATATATATATATTGTTACAAAATGTTTTGGACCCAGGTCCAACACAGCTGGAATGATAAGTTATTGAAAATGCAAGCCTCCATCCAGAAAGACAGCGTGCTTATGTAGCACCTTTCTCTTAGAAGTTCAATGTGCTTTAGTATAATTATCAATCAACTGCATAATTAACTTACTGTTAATTCCAGTGACTAATGAGTCCCTGCCACTTGCTGCCAAGAAATTTTTGAGTCCTGAACTTATTAGGCTATGAATGAAATTGATACTCATATATGCTGACTCCAAAAGAAATACCACCCTTTGCAGGGCTGAAAAATATGATGGAAGAGAGAATAAGACACTTCTTAGGAAAGCCACATCTTTAGGAAAAAACATGTTGTGAAAAACCAGAGCCAGTGCATATTGTACAACCCCTGAAGAAAGCCCCTAGCAGCAGGGGGAACAAGGGGAGCAGTGATGATTTTGAAACCAGAGTGACTTGCAGCTAACTGCCTAATGGTAAATTCACATAGTAAAATGCAGAATAAGTCAACATACAGCCAAGGTTTACATTATATCTAGAAATATGTTTTACGCTTTAAAAAAAAATTGCAATGCACTCCAAAAAAATGTTTTCAGATAATTCATGTACAACAGAAGGCACTGTTATTCGCATAAATCCACTGATTCTGCATGGCAAAACCTGAGACGTGCGATTCCATCCAATCCTCTTGAAACCACCTTGGTCATTCATCCTTTGGAGCATGTGGTTTGTCCTTTTCAGTCCAATGATTCTGGTTTTCTTAAATTTCATACATTACAGTAGCTGCTTAAAATATATATTTCAGAGTGAGAAAGGTCAAAGGGGAAGGCAGGGTGGATAAAGGCGCTGCTGGATGCCAGGCAGTAGCTGGTACAGCAGGTGGCGCAAAAAGTAGCCCCTCCCTGGCTCCCCTTGACCCACTCCTGCCTGAAGTACAATGTGGTACAATGTGGTGATGTACCACATTTGGTCGGCTGATGTTCCTTCTTTCAGTTGTTGGTGGGCATAGTCCCAAAGTTAAATGCAGAGAGGACTCCTTTGTTTTCAAAGGTGAAGCCTCCCTGTTGTTCAATCTTCTTCTTTGCTTCTGGCATTTGCCAAGATAAAGAGGGGAAAAGAGAAGATTATTTAAGGTGACAAAGTTCTTTAACCTCAAAAGAGTTACATTCTTTAGAGTCAGCACTATGAAGGAATGGGAACTGTGGTCATAATTATTCTGCCCAGTTGAACAGCCTTTAACAAACCCATGTCTGCAGATGCGGAACCCATGGATACAGAGGGCCAACTGCACTCCACCATCTTACAAGGGACCTGAGCATCCACGGCTTCTGGTATCTGGGGGAGCCTGGGAACCAAGTCCCCTCACCCCACAGATACTGAGGGAAGACTGAAGTTATATTTTCTATCCTGGAAAAACTTCGCAAAAACTGAGCAAAATGAAAACAAGGCTTAAAGCTATAGTGTCTACTGCACACTGACTTCTCACATCAGAAGGTTCCATACAGAATCTGTGCACAACTGAAAGTCTAAGCCGATGCAGAAGGACTTGGGTTCTAGACTCTAGGTTCCCACTCCATGATATTTCCTACTAAAATACTTTTGTAACCCACCAAATCTTTTCCATTAATTTTCTAGGGGTTACCATAATAACATCTACATAAAATAATTTTTCCAGCTCAAAAGTGAAAATCAACAAGAATTACTGACACAGAAAGTCCAACAAATAGAAATGGAGGGTATTTCCTTTCCAGGAATACAAGCCCCTTGCAAGAACTCATAAAATACCTTTGATCCATACCTTTATTTAGATGTTTAGGTGGGCGACCCACTGATTAACTCCCTCTCAGGATTCATCCCAACTTTTAGTCTTATCTTTGGCCAAATTAGGATAAGGATGTAAACAAGAACACCACTAAAAGGCACATATTAACGCACAGTATTTTACAGAGCTAAGATATTACAAGTGATTAAAGAGATCATACAATAATGAAAATTCCTTATTATCTTGAAAAGTTGGTCCCTAACAAATTTTTTTTTTTTGTCTTTTCTAGGGCTGCACCTGCGGCATGTGGAGGTTCCCAAGCTAGGGGTCTAATCGGAGCTGTAGCCGCCAGCCTATACCAGAGCCACAGCAACTCAGGGTCCGAGCCACATCTGTGAGCTACACCACAGTTCTCCAAAACGACAGATCCTTAACCCACTGAGCGAGGCCGGGGATCGAACCCGCCACCTCATGGTTCCTAGTTGGATTGGTTAACCACCAAGCCACGACAAGAACTCCCTTAACAATTTTTAGAACAGCATTTAGATGCCATCTGACTCATAAATTAAAGGCTGACTACTGGTACTCTGACACATGCGCTCCAATCTGGAAGTCATGCTGGCTGACCTGCCACTGTCCTCCGATGCTCCGCCAGTGTGTACACCTCCTGCAGTGCCCTCCTCTGGTCCTCACTGAGCGGTGCCATCAGCAGTTGGTACCAGGCAGCATCCCGATTCTGTACAGCTGTTGTATTTTGGAGTGTGTAGGGGGAAGAGGAAGGACAGAGGAATCCAGTGACAATTACTAAAATAACTAGTGATGCAATCAAATTACAATGAAACAATCACAGACAATATGTGATAAAACTTATTCCAACAAAGGATTACTCCTGAGTACTCACTTTAGTATTCGCCCTGTGTGAGGCTATAAAGGAAGGTTGGAACATCACAAATCTCTGCTTTGCCTAGTTCTCTGTCTCCTCCACCATCTCCTCTTCTTCCTGGGGTTTGACTGTCAATGCTCCCCAAAATCCATATCTGGGGAAATGCCTACTCATTTGTAACCATTTTCCTCGGGAATTCTCATGCTACCTGGACCTTCAGCATCACTTTGCATCAAAAACTCAGGTTTGTACCTATAGGCAAAATCATTCCCTAAGCTACCTGGACTTTTCCATTGGATGGCTCACCTCAAACTCAGCACAACTATAACCAAATTTAACATTTTTACCTCCCAAGCCCCTCTTTATCTCCCCATTTCCATCACTAGCTCTGTCAGTCCCCTAGTCAACCACTGTAAATCCCTATCATCTTTAATCATGCCTGCTCCACATCCAATTCTGTGCTGCTCTCTTGAAGTCTTTTTACCTGTATGCTTCCTTCCATCAGATGCCATCCTCCCACTACAGGGCTGTATTACTCCCATCTTAATAAGTAATTTCCTGATGCTTGGTTCCTGAGTCTAGCCCCCTTCAGTCATTCTGGACTCCATCACCTGATAACTCCCCTGAAGGAAACTGCCACACCCCCAAGGTCATCTCTTCATAGAAAAATATTCAAAAACACTCTAATGCACAATGGGATAAAGACGACCTCAGTCTGGAATTGAAGGCTGGTACAATTTGGTACAATTTTACTATTTCACAGAGACTTTAAGCAGTGGTCCCTGTATGCTGATTGATCCAAAGCTGGCTGCCTATCACTTGAGGAGCATTTTCAACATGCATATTGAGACCCACCCAAGGTTTAACGGCTTCCTTGCTCTTTATGATATACACCCAGGTCTAGAAGCAACTCTCTTGGAGCACACCTTCCACATTCCAATCTCCACATTTATACTCCTATTTTCCCCATGCTTTAGAACATCAGTCCCTGTACTTCCTACTTCTTGTTCCCGCTAAATTTCAATAAAACATAAAGGTAGTTTTATCTTCATTAACCGTATTTGTAACAACACTAAATAATGCCAATATATTACACTACCATTGCCCTGTTAGTGACAATACAGGAGGATGTTCACTTTAATACTGCTTGTAACAGCAAAAATCAAACAAACAAAAAAAACCTGGAAATACCATTGGAAATAAGCTAAATCATGGTACCATCATAATTATAAAAGTCTAAATAATGAGGTTAATGAGATTTTTTTCATTATGATTCTTTAGTAATTTTCTAAATATTTTCATTGGTTTATTATTTATTTTTAATTCAGTAAGTTTTCCATTTATATCTCTCATTCTTATCCTGTATTACTGGTCCTATTCATTTGTAGAGGGCCTTTGTAATCTCTGGCCCTTAAGCCTATGACATATATGTAACAAATATTTTTTCTCAATCTTTTATGAGTACTTTAACTGTATCTATAGTGTCTTTTGCTGCACAAAATGGGCAAGTTGCTTATGCAGTAAAAATTTACTCTTATGGACTCTGTTCCTTCACACTATGATTGTGAATTGCTAGTAAGTTTATGGTCACAATTTTTAAGCAGCATACATGAGATTCTTCATTCTTTTCTGTAAAAGTCATTGTTCATTTATACTAGAGGATAAAAATACACACAGACCTTTTTGCCTGAAATAACTTTTGTGAGGATAATGTGCAGCCTCACCCTGCCACTCTATAATGATGAAGACTGCTAGGATTGGGTAATAAATGCTTCATTATGCTATTCTCTCTCATTTTGTGTATGTTTGAGGATTTCTATGATTAAAAATAAATGAAAATTAGGTGTTCCCGTCATGGCTCAGCAGAAACGAATTCTGACTGGCATCCAGGAGGACACAGGTTTAATCCCTGGCCTCGCTCAGTGGGTTAAGGATCCGGTGTTGCTGTGAGCTGTGGTATAGGTTGCAGACATGGCTCAGATCTGGCGTCGCTGCAGCTATAGTGCAGGCCAGCGGCTACATCTATAATTCAACCCCTAATCTGGGACCCTCCATATGCCGCGGGTGCAGCCCTAGAAAGAAAAAAAAAAAGAATCTAAACCAATTTGGGGCAGGTCCCAAAACAACATCTAATAGGAAGATTAAAAAAAAAAAAAAATAGCTTGGGGGAAAAAAAATCTGAAGATTCAATGGAGTAACAACATACTTAGTAGAGCTTGTGTGAAAAATTGATATTCATCCACACTACTGTCGAGGTCCAGTGGAGTGCTGAATCCCTCAAGGGCAGTTTCTTCCAACACTTCTTCATCCCAGTCGTCATCATCTTCCTCCTCATCCTCACCTCTTCCGTTGTTTGACTGCATTGCTTGAGCAGTTACATTTGTTTCCTCTTCATCACTTGAAATCTCCTCTGTGAATCCATTATTTATTTAAAAGGAATAAAACCACATAAGGACAAAATATAAATTCCATAAAGAAAACAAAAATTATAAAATGATATCTGGAAATGGGAAATCTACCAAACATTTTTCCATAAATTTACAAAAGTAAATTTTAACTTTACTATAGTTTGCTAAACTGAGATGACTTTCTCCTTACTGAAAGCAATTTCTAACCATCCCTAAATCTGTGGCCCAGATTTACTACTGTATTACTATGGCTGCTTCATATCCATTAATATAAAAATACCATTTAGCCAGATTCCCAAAGTAACTTTAAAAAAAAAAAAAAGATAATAATTGTATAATCAATGGATGTGTATTCAATAACAATGACCTCCCATTGAGAATTTGGGTCTTTCTTGCTGTTCTTGTGGTTGTCTCTTTTTTAGGGCCACACCCACAGCATATGGAGGTTCCCTGGCTAGGGGTCTAATCGGAGCTGTAGCCACCAGCCTATGCCAGAGCCACAGCAACACTGGTTCCTTAATCCACTGAGAAAGGCCAGGGATCAAACCCAAGTCCTCATGTATGCTAGTCAGGTTTGTTAACCACTGAGCCACGACAGGAACTCTGTGAGTCTCTTAACAATTAACCAAGTTGATTATAATTGCTCAGAAGTGCTCAAATGAGGTTATTTCTCATTTAATAATAATAGAAACAGAAAAATATAGAAATATGAAGGAAAAAATAACTAGCTACATGTGAGTTCAAAAGTTGAAAACTCAATTCGATATCACCATTGATTCCGTTTCTATTTTCAGGGATGGTCTAATACGGTAAATACTGGAAGATGATAAATGCAGGACAAAATCAACCTAAGAATAAACACCTGGAGTAAACCCAAACCAGGCAATATTAATCTAAAACTAGTTCTATAAAACACACCATACTGGATTAAACTACCATTTGGATTAAACTGCAAGGTAGTTTTAGGGATTAGGCAAGAAACCATAGTTTTGACCACATACATGTAAAAAAAAATACATACACACACACATTAAGGTATAATTACAAAGTCAGCAAGAGATACCTTTGCTAATTAATCAGCCTATACTTCAGCAGGAAACTCAACAAGAGAGTATAGGATATTACTAGAAAAATTTCCCTTAAGTCATAATAGTTATAAGCCAAAAGAAAGCAAAGCAAGAAAATAAGAAATAGTACATTACAGTATACTGAAAAAAAAAAAAAAAGAATTCTGTGATTGTTGGCATATACTTAGCAAAACAGATGTTAAGAGAGTCACTTCACAGCTAAAGACACACAGAGACTAAAGTGAGGGAATGGGAAAAGATATTTTATACAATGGAAACAACAAGAAAGCAGGAGTAGCAATACTATTAACAGATAAAGGAGACTTTAAAACAAAGGCCAATGCTATAACAAAAAAAAAGAAGAGTATTATAAAATGATAAAGGGTTCAATACAAGAAGAGGATATAACATTTGTTAACATATATGCACCTAAACCTTTAAAGCAAATATTAACAGATATAAAGGGAGAGATTGACAATAATACAATAATAGTATAGGTCTTTGAAAATTCTCTTACATCAATGGACAGATGATCTAGATAGAAAATTAATAAGAGTACTCTTAAGTGACACATTAGAACCAGTTGGAGTTAATATGTATCTACAACATTCTATCCAAAGAGGGCATAATACACATTCTTTTCAAGTGCACACGGAACATTTTCAAGGACAGAACACATGCTAGGTCACAAATCAAACCTCAACAAATTTGAGAGGATAGAAATTATATTAAGTATTTTTTCCAAACACAACAGTATGAAATTGGAAACCAATTACAGGTAGAAAAATAGAAAAACAAACACATGGAGACTAAACAACATGCCACTAAAACCAATGGGTAAATGAAGAAGTCAAAGAGGGAGTTCCTGCTGTGTGTGCAGTGGGTTAAGGATCCAGTGTTGTCTCTCGTCGATGTGAGTCTGATCCTCAGCCCAGTGCAGTAGGTAAAGGATCCAGCATTGCTGCAGATGTGGCATAGGTCACAGCTGCAGCTCAAATTCAATCCCTGGCCTGGGAACTTCCATATTCCATGGGTGTGGCAAAAAAAGAAAAAGAAAGAAAAGAAAAAGAAATCAAAGAGAAAATCAGAAAATACCTCAAAACAAATGAACATAAAAACACAACTTTTCAAAATCTACGGGACGCAGCAAAAGTAGTTCTAAGAGGAAAGTTTATGGTGACACATGCCTACGTCAAGAAATAAACATCTCAAACAACCTAACCTACAATTTAAAGGAATTAGAGAAGAAAAATAAACAAACCCCAAAGTCAGCAGAAGGAAGGAAATAATAAAGTTTATAGAAGAAACAAACAAAATAGAGACAAAAAAACAATAGAAAAGATCAATGAAAACAAGAGCTGTTTTTTTGAGAAGATAAACAAATTTGATGACTCATTAAGAAAAAGAGAGAGGACCTAAACAAATAAAACAAGAAATTAAAGAGGAGATATTACAAACGATATCATAGAGATACAAAAAAATCATATGTAAATACTACAGTTACATGTCAACAAACTGGACAGCCCAGAAGGAATGTTAACATTTCTAGAAACATACAACCTTCTAAGACTGAATCAGGAAGAAACAGGCAATCTGAACAGGGAGGTCATTAGTAATGAAATTGATTTCATATTTTAAAAAAATTCCAGCAGGAGTTCCCGTTGTGGCTCAGTGGGTTACGAACCCAACCAGTATCCATGAGGATGCAGGTTCGATCCCTGGCCTCACTTAGTGGGATAAGGATCTAGTGTTGCTGCAAGCTGCATCATAGGTCACAGATGAGGCTCAGATCTGGCGTTGCTGTGGCAGTGGAGCAGGCCTGTGGTTACAGCTCTGATTTGACCCCCTAGCCTGGGAACTTCCATATGTCGTGGGTATGGCCCTAGAAGGACAAAAAATATAAATAAATTAAAAACTCTGGGCAAACAAAATTCAGAATTGGATAGCATAACATGGGAACTCTCCCAAACCTACGAAGAAAAACTGATACCTATCCTTCTCACTGAAGAGGAGGGAACACTCTCAAATTCATTCTATGATAGCACCAAAAGCAGACAAAGACACTACAGAAAGAGAAAATTACAGGCGAATATATATGATGAATATAAATGCAAAAAATAGTAGCAAACCCAATTCAGTAATATATTTAAAGACTCATACATCATGATCCAGTGGGATTTATTCCAGGGATGCTAAAATGGTTCAATAGCCACAAATCAATGTGATACGTCACATTTTTCAAAAGGATAAAAATCACATGATCACCTCAATAGATAGAGAAAAAGCATTTGACAAAACTCAACATCCATTTATGACAAAAACTCTCATCAAAGTGGGTATAGAGGAAACATACCTCAACATAATAAAGTCAATTTATGACAAAACCACAGTTAACATCATACATAACAGTGAAAACTGAAAGCTTTTACTCTAAATTCAGAATAAGACAAAGATGCCTATTCTCACCACCTCTATTTAACATAATATTGGAAGTCCTAGCCAGAGCAGTCAGACAAGAAAAAGAAATAAAAGGCATCCAAATTGGAAGGGAAGTAAAACTGCCACTCTTTGCAGATGACATGATACTATGTACTGAAAACCCTAAAGTGTCCACCAAAAAAGCTATTAGAATAAATGAATTCAGTAAAGTTGCAGAAAGAGAAAGCAAGAAAACAATTCTGTTTAATAATGCATCAAAAAGAATAAAGTACCTAGGAATAAACTTAACCAAGGAGGTGAAAGACCTATACTCTGAAAACCATAAACACTGATGAAGGAAATCGAAGATGATACAAAGAAATGGAAAGATATCCCATATTCGTGGATTGAAAGAATTTATAATATTAAAATACCCATACTACCCAAAGCAATCTACAGATTGAATACAATCTCTATCAAAACACCCATGACATTTTTCACAAAATTAGAACAAATCATCCTAAACTATATATGGAACCACAAAAGATCCTAAATTGCCAAAGCAATTTTGAGAAAAAAAGAACAAAGCTAGAAGTATTACATTTCTTGACCTCAGACTATACTACAAAGCTACAGTAATCTAAGTAGTATAGTACTGGCTCAAAAAAAGATACAGAGATCAAGGGAACTGAATGAAGAACTCAGAAATAAACCTATGCATTTATGATCAATTCATCTACAACAAGGAGGCAAGAATATACAATAGGGGAAAACTGGTCTCTCAATAAATGGTGCTAAAAAAACTAGACAGCTACATGTAAAAGAATAAGATTAGAATGTTCTCTCATACCATATATAAAAATAAACTCAAAATGGGATTAAAGGCCTAGATGTAAGACCAGAAACCATAAAACACCTAGAAGGAAAGATAGGCAGAACACTTTTTGAGATAAATCACAACAATATTTTTTTAGGGATTGGCTCCTAAGGCAAAGGAAACAGTAAAAGTAGACGAATGGGACCTAGTTAAACTTAAAAGCTTTTGTACTGCAAAGTAAACCAAAAAACAAAACAAAACAAAAAGACAATTTACTAAATGGGAGAAAATACAGGTTCATGAAAAAATGCTCAACATCACTAATCACTAGAGAAATGTGAATCAAAACCACAGCAAGATATCATCTCACTCCTCTAAGTATGAATGGCTAGCAACAAATAACGAATGCTGGCAAGGAGACGGAGAAAGGGGAACCCTGATGCACTGTTAGTGGGAATGTAAATTTGTGCAGTCACTATGGAAAATAGTATGGAAGTTCTTCAAAAAACTAAAAATATGATCCAGCAATTTCACTCCTGGGTATATATCCACACACACCCCAATTTCACAGCAGCCAAACTATGAAAGCAATCAAAGTGCTCATCAACAAATGAACAGATAACGATATGGTAACAGATAAAATGGAATACTACTTAGCCATAAAAAGCATAAAATCTTGCCATTTGCAACAACATGGATAGACTTGGAAGTTATTATGCTTAATGAAATAAGTCAGAGAAAGACAAACACTGTATATTACACTTACATGTGAATTCTAAAAAATAAAAGACAAAACAGAAACAGAAACAGAATCACAGATATAGGAGCAAACTAGTAGCTATCAGTGGGGCCAGGGAAGTGGGTAGGGACAAGACAGGGTAGGAGATTAAGAAACTATTAAGTGTAAAATAAATAGGGTACAAGGATATATTTTACAGTGCAGGGAATATAGCCAATTTTTTTTATAACTTTAAACAGAGTATAATCCATAAAAAGTGAATTACTATGTATGTTGTACACTTGAAACTATTATATTATAAGTCAACTATACTTCAATTAAAAATAAACCAAGTTATGAACTGTTTATTTCTGGAATTTTCCATTTAATATTTTCAGATCTTGATTGACTGCAGGTAACTCAAACCGTGAAAGCAAAACCACAGTAAGGAGGGACTACTATAATAAGTCAACCAAACCCAAAATATTTGTTCAATGTGTAACAGGCCAAGAATGTAAATCTGTTTAATGACTCCAAATAGACTAAAATTCAAAGAAAATGTATGCTCAAATCAAAATCAATTCTAGCATTCACTGCAATTAGAACACTTTACCATTTTCTTCCATATCGGTTTTCTCTACTTTTGAGCGATCTTCCCGGTTTACCAGTTGTCTGGTAGCACAGACCTGCTTCAGGCCAAGGAAAAGGAAAAGAATTGAAGGCACAATCTGTGCTACCACAGCATCTACTGCAGGAGGTCGATTTTGCAATTCCAAAAGGATACTCAGTCCTATTATACACATCTTTCGATCGTGATGCCTAAAAGTTAAAAGGGAAAAAATTGTGCACATGAGAAATGAGGACAATTCTGAAGAAATTTTAAAAAAGAATGTCTATAGTATACTCTAAGGTTCATTTAATGGAGTAATACAGAGGTATTCCCATTTTATACTATATGAAATCCTATGTAAATCAAATATTGTAACTCAATTATCACTATCAAAGACCTATGGGAAGTCTGCAATTAATACGGTGAATCTTCCTGCTGTATAGCACTGGGAACTATGTCTAGTCACTTATGATGGAGCATGATAATGTGAGAAAAAAGAATGTATGTATGTATGTGTGACTGGGTCACTCTGCTATACAGTAGAAAATTGACAGAACACTGTAAACCAGCTATAATGAAAAAAATAAAAATTATTATAAATGAAAAAAAATACGGTGAATCTTGATGTAATTTTTTTTCCTTGGTCCTTTCAGGGCTGCACCCATAGCACATGGAGTTTCCAGGCTAGGAGTTCAGTTGGAGCTGTAGCCTCCGCCTACGCCACAGCCACAGCCACGCCAGATCTGAGTTGCATCTGTGACCTACACCACAGCTCACAACAACGCCAGATCCTTAATGCACTAAGCGAGGCCAGGGATGGAATCCGCAACCTCATGGTTCCTAGTTGGATTCGTTTCCGTTGCGCCACGACGGGAACTCCTTGATATATTATTTATTTATGATAAATTATACTATATCTGGGCCTTAGCATAATAAGTTTTATTAAAGCAGGAATATTTATATTTTAACAGCATAAAATTCCTATCCTATGGGGAGAAACAAGGAGTTTCTTAGACTGTCTTCACTGGATGGGTCTCCAAGGTTTCTTGGCACATAAACCATACACTAACCCCAGGTGCCAAAAGCTACTTCAAAAACTCTGCATCTAGGAGTTCCCGTCATGGCTCAGTGGAAACGAATCTGACTAGCATTCATGATGACGAAGGTTCGATCCCTGGCCTCGCTCAGTGGGTTAAGGATCCATTGTTGCCGTGAGCTGTGGTGTAGGTCACAGATGCAGCTCGGATCTGGCATTGCTGTGGCTGTGGTGTAAGCTGGCAGTTACAGCTCCAATTCAGCCCCTAGCCTGGGAACCTCCATATGCCATGGGTGCAGCCCTAAATAGATCAAAAAAAAAAAAAAAAAAAAACCTGCGCCTAATTAACTAAAATTAGAGCTATATGTAAATCTATTCAACATCCTTTGCTATAAAAGAGGATAAGGAAAATTTAATTCTGAAGAAAAAAAGTTTGACTGATAAGCATTACACACATTTTTGTATTGTTTCTTCTAAATTGTTTAAAGTTAAAAATATTGAGAATAAAAAACTACTATATTAGTATAACACTCCTAAAATTGCGAGCATGAACCAAAAAATTCATTGGCAGTGAATCAAAATGAGAGTAAAAGACAATAAATCCAACGATGAATATATTACTAACTTCCGCTATTCTTCATTATTTTCACTGCTTGACTGATTCATGTCACTAATGCTAAAGCAGTGTACCATAACAGGAACTGTGTTTGGCCTGAGGACTTCCTCATCCGTGTAGCTTCTAACTAGTAGTGTCCACTACTAGTGTCAAGAAGATCACAGTAGGAAAGATGATTATCAAAGTGGGGCTCTAAAGGATCCAGAGGTGCACAATCTGAGCGTGCCCAATCTATTCAGTAGCTGAGAAAGATTTTCTGCTTTTAGAAAGTTGCTTATAGATACTCATAAAGAGATCCGCAGACCAACTGTGAATGACTAAATCTCCACTCCCTAAATCTTTGTCAGAGATAACTTTTAAGCACAATCTCTTTTTAAAGTATATTCTTCCTTTCAAAGTTTTAATAAGAAATCTAATTCAGGGACAAATTCAGTCTCCTGCAGTAGAAAAATTAGAATGCACACAACAGCTCATAAATATATTCCCCCATTCCTCTTCTACCATCCTAATTCCAGCCTCCATCATCTCCCCACCACTTGGCAGTGTCGTAACTATTCCTGCTGGAAATCTTTTCCCCTCAGAAAATTTTTCTAAATGAAAGTTTATAAAACTTAAAAAGAACACAAATTATTTCTAATGTTTTAAACAAATTAATCAGCAGTCTAGCTCAAATTCCAGCACAACAGTCATTTACATGTGTTGGGTCACTTGAGGTGGGCATGTAACTACTACTTAGGATCTCACCTTTCCTTTGTTGAAAAGCTAGGAGACTGCTTCACATAAAGCCCAACTCTCCTATCAGGTCAGGACTGGGGCCTTAGCTAACAATTCTCTGATCTCACACTAAAAAATAGGCTCTCTTGAGATCTACAGAGTTCAATATCCTGAGACAGTACATTATATTTCTACCATACTCGTGCTTTTCTTAGAAACACAGCTCCATTTAGAATGCTATTTATATATCTATGTTACCCACAGATACTTAACAGTCATGGAACCCAGATGGACACAATTCTTGTTGCCTAGAGGTATAACATGAAGTCAAAAACAAGGCCCATATCTAATTTTCAGAGCCTGCATTCTTTCCACTATATTATACTGCTAAAATACATTCTTAATTTTCTAAAAATTTAATATAGTTAACAGTACACTAAAAATAATTCTTAGGACATAAAAATTCTCTTTCCACATGCTATTAAGGTACATATAAAAAAATCAGCTTTCCAGAAACAGAAACGCAATGTAAATTCCAAAAGACAAGTACATACCCCAGAAAACAATCTGTATCATTCATCCACTGATTTATAAACTGTACAGTTACAGGCCCAGGGTTGTGAGGCAACTGAATTCGTTCTAAAGTATGTAGCAGCAAATCAGGGTTGTAGTACAAGGCAGCAATAGCAACCTGAAGACACATAGTACGAAGCTCACTGGTTTTGACCCCTCGGGTTAATCTCTCCAAAACAAGTTGAACAAAGAGTGGAATGCACTAGAACAAAAAAGAAAAAGAGAATCTCAGTAACTCCTACAGAAAGATGAATGTTCATTTAGTGTAATCAGTAAATAAGATACTCAATGACAATAAAGCTTTTGTGTTTCAATCATTTTTAGAATTATTAAACAAAATTTCTATTCTCCTAAAAACCCAGAGTTAGTAAATGGCCAAAAAGAGGTCCTGGAGTAATATCAATATGTCTCCTTCCCTTTGAAACTGAAGATTACATTTAGCTGAAGACTGTCCGATAAGAGTCTACAATCAAATGATGGCAATAATCCAAATGTAGACTCAATCACTTCCATGTTTAAGTTAAAATGACTAAGGTGGAGTTTTTCTTTGATAAATCAATTTAGAAACACAGTTGACCCTTGGACAATGTGGGTTTGAACTAGATGAGTCCATTTACATGCAGATTTTTTTCAACAGCAAATACTATAGAACTACACTAGCTGTGATTGGTTGAATCCATGGATAGGGAGGAACCATGTATACAGAGGGCCAACTGCAAGTTATATACAGATTTTTGACTGCATAGAGGGTGAGTGCCTCTAACTCCTGCAGTGTTCAAGGGTCAATTGTTAATAAATTAGACTAAGAATAAGCATGATGTGATTAGGATTCCTTTTGAGAAAGAAAATTCCTAAAAAAAAATAAAGTCACAGGGATGTAATACACAACATGTACAATTAATAATAATGCATTGTATATTTGAAAGTTGCTAAGAGAAATTATTAAAAGTTTCTCATCAAGAAAAAAATTTCATAACTTTGTATGGTGAAGGATTTATCTAGACATTGCCATGAACATTTCACAGTATTTACAAACACAGAATCATTATGTTGTACATCTGAAATTAATATATGTCAAATATAACTCAAAATTTTAAAAAGAAAATTACTATTGGTATAAGTAAAAGATTGAAGAAAATGGTGGAATTCACATACTAAAATAAAATCACATGACTAATTCTAAAGTGCAATACTGATTAATTTATTAGAAATATTTCCTAATAGCTTTTTTTAATTTTTAATTTTTTATTGAGGTACAGCTGATACCATGTTGTGCCAATTTATGCTGTATAGCAAAGTGACCCAGTCATACAAATATAAATACATTCCATTTCTTATATTATCTTCCATCATGGTCTTTCCCAAGAGATTAGATACGGTTTCATGTTCTATACAGTAAGACCTCATTGCTTACCCATTCTAAATGTAACAGTTTGATTCTACGAACCCCAAACTCCCAGTCCATCTCACTCCTTCCCTCTCCCCGCTTGGCAACCCTAAGTCTGTTCTCTATGTCCGTGAGACTGTTTCTGTTTTGTATATAGGTTCATTTATACCATATTTTAGATTTCACATGTAAGTGATATCTCATAGTATTTGTCTTTCTAACTTACTTCACTTAGTATGAGAATCTCTAGCTGCATTCATGCTGCTGTAAAGGGCATTGTTTTGTTCTTTTTTAATGGCTGAGTAGAATTCCACCATACATATGTACATCTTCTTAATCTATTCAACTGTTGTTGGACATTTAGATTGTTTCCATGTGTAGGCTATTGTGAATAGTGCTGCTGTCGACATAGGGGCATATGTATCTTTTTCAATTATACTTTTGTCCAGACGTATGCCAAGGAGTAGGATCATATGGTAGTGCTATATTTAGTTTTCTGAGGAACCTCCACACTGCTCAACTAGTTGTTTTTTTATATTTTTATAATATTTCTAATATTTCATTGTTAATATACACAAATAAACTATATTAACCTAACTTTACATCTAAAGCAGCTAGAGAGAGAAGAATAGACAAGACCTAAAGTTAGCAGAAGGAAAGAAATCAATGATCAGAGCAGAAATCAATGAAATAGAAATGAAGAAAACCATGGAAAAGATCAATGAAATGAAAAGCTGGTTCTTTGAAAAGATCAACAAAATTGATAAACCTCTAGCCAGACTTATCAGGAAAAAAGAGAGAGGACTCAAATCAATAAAATTAGAAGTGAAAAAGGAGAAGTTACAACAGTCATCACAGAAATACAAAGGATCATAAGAGACTGCTACATGCAACTACATGCCCATAAAACAGACAACCTAGAAGAAAGAGACAAATTCTTAGAAAAGGACAATTTTCCAAGACTAAACCAAGATGAAATAGAAAAGATGAATGGACCAATCACAAGTACTGAAACTGAAACTGTGATTAAAACCAAAGTCCAGGACAAGATGGTTTCACAGGCGAATTCTAGCAAACATTTAGAGAAGAGCTAACAGCTATCCTTCTGAAACTATTCCAAAAACTGGCAGAGGAAGGAACACTCCCAAACTCATTCTATGAGGCCACCATCACCCTGATACTAAAACCAGACAAAGATACCACAAAAAAAAAGAGAGAAAATTATAGGCCAATTACTCTGATGAACATAGACGCAAAAATCCTGAACAAAATAATAGCAAATCATATCCAATAACACATTAAAAGATTGTACATCATGATCAAGTGGGATTTATCCCAGGGATGCAAGGGTTCTTCAATCTCCACAAATCAATCAGTGTGATAAACCACATTAACAAACTGAAGAATAAAAACTCTCAATAGACGTGGAAAAAGGCTTTGACAAAATACAACACCCATTTCTGAGAAAAACCCTTCAGAAAGTGGGCATAGCGGGAACCTATATCAAGATAATAAAGGCCATATATGACAAACCCAGAGCTAACATCATTCTCAATGGTGAAAAGCTGGAAGAATTCCCGCTGAGATCAGGAACAAGACAAGGGTGTCTACTATTCAACATAATTTTGCAAGTCCTAGCCATGGCAATCAGAGAAGAAAAAGAAATAAAAAGAATCCAAATTGGAAAGGAAGAAGTAAACTATCAGTATTTGCAGATGACATGATACTGTACCTAAAGAATCCTAAAGACTCTACCAGAAAACTGTTAGAGCTCATCAATGAATTTGGCAGTCTCAGGATACAAAATTAACACACAGAAATCGGCTACATTTCTATATACTACAATTTAAGATCAGAAAGAGAAATTAAAGAAACAATCTGATTTATCACCACATTAAAAAGAATAAAGTATTTAGGAATAAACCTACCTAAAGAGACAAACGACCCATACTCTGAAAACTATAAGACACTGATGAAAGAAATCAAAGATGACACAGATGGAAAGACATACCACGCTCCTGGATTGGAAGAATCAATATTGTCAAAATGACTATGCTATCCCAGGCAATCTATAGATTCAATGCAATTCCTATCAAATTACCAAGGATATTTTTCACAGAACTTGAACAAAATATTTTAAAGTTTGTTTGGAAGCACAAAAGACCCAGTATAGCCAAAGTCATCTCGAGAAAGAAAAATGGGACTGGAGGAATCAGGCTCCCACTTCAGGCTATACTACACAGCTATAATCATCAAAATCATATGGTACTGGCACAAAGACAAAAATATAGATCAGTGGAACAGGATAGAAAGCCCAAAATTAAACCCACACACCTACAGTCAACTAATCTATGACAAAGGAGGTAAGAATATACAATGGAGTAAAGACAGTCCCTTCAGTAAGTGGTGCTGGCAAAACTGGACAGCTATATGCAAAAGAATGAAAAAGAACACTTCCTAACACCATACACAAAAATAAACTCAACATGGATTAAGACCTAAATATAAGACCAGATACTATAAAATTCTTAGAGGAAAACATAGGTCAAACATTCACTGACATAAATCACAGCAATATCTTCTCAGATCTGCCTCCTAGAGCAATGACAATAAAAACAAAAATAAACAAATGGGACTTCATTAAACTTTCTTAATTAAAGTTTCTTCACAGCAAAGGAAACCCTAAACCAATGAAAAGGCAAGCTATAGAACAGGAGAAAATATTTGCAAATGAAGCAACTGACAAGGGATTAATCTCCAAAATTTATGAACACCTCCTGCAGCTCAACACCAAGAAAACAAACAACCCCCATCAAAAAATGGGCAGAAGATCTAAACAGACAATTCTCCAAAGAAGACATACAGATGGCCAAGAAGCACATGAAAAGATGTTCAACATCACTAATTATTAGAGAAATGCAAATCAAAACCACTATGAGGTACCACTTTACACCAGCCAGACTGGCTGTCATCAACAAGTCTACAAACAATAAATGCTGGAGAGGGTGTGAAGAAAAGAGAACCCTATCATTGTTGGTGGGAATGTAAATTGGTGCAACCACTGTGGAAAACAGTATGCAGATTCCTCAGAAAACTAAAAATAGAATTACCATTTAATCCAGCAATCCCACACCTGGGCATCTATCCAGAGAAAACCATGATTCGAAAAAATACATGTACTCTAGTGTTCACTGCAGCACTATACACAATAGTGAAGACATGGAAACAACCTAAATGTCCACTGACAGAGGAGTGGATAAAGAAGTTTTGGTAAACAAATGAACGTTTCCACAGAAAAGAAACTCATGGACTTGGAGAACAGACTTGTGGTTGCCAAGGGGAGAGGGAGGGAGTGGGATTCTGGGGTTAATAGATGCAAACTATTGCCTTTGGAACGGATAAGCAATGATATCCTGCTGTATGCACTGGGAACTATATCTACTCACTTATGATGGAGCATGATGGAGGATAATGTGAGAAAAAGAATATATATCACCTTGCTGTACAGTAGAAAATTGATAGAATACTGTAAACCAGCTATAATAGAAAAAAGAGATGTGGTACATATACACAATGGAATATTATTACTCAGCCATTAAACGGAAAAAAGTAATGGCATTTGTAGCAACATGGGTGAACCTAGAAATTATCATGCTAAGTGAAGTTAGTCAGACACTGAGACACCAACATTATATGCTATCACTTATATGTGGAATCTAAAAAAAAGGACACAATGAACTTCTTTGCAGAACAGATACCGACTCACAGACTTTGAAAAACTTATGGTTTCCAAAGGAGACAGGTTGGGGGTGGGGGGATGGGATGGGTGTTTGGGATGGAAATGCTATAAAATTGGGTCATGATGATCCTTGTACAACTATAAATGTAATAAAATTCATTGAGTTAAAAAAATTGAGATTTTTACAAAGATATGGCTAGTGTGATTAAAACTCTTCCTTTCTTCCTATATTCTGATATGGAGCATACATTGGATATAGGCTATCCTATTAAAAAATTATTACTATGGTCAAATAATTATTGTGATTCAATGAAGCCATAAGAAAATGTAAACTAAGTTTGAAAAGTTCTTTTTGACATGTTTTAATAATAAAGCTTCATTTTAACAAATATCTACTATTACATGCAAAGCCATTAAGAATGCAAAGTAACTTTGAGGCTTCAAAATTAGTGGAACTGAGATTATGCCTTTATATTATATTAAAACAAAATCAAATTTGAGGACTAATTATGCATAATATCTCCATAAACTACAATGGAATCATCTGCAGTATATATTAAGTGAAGAAGGCAAGAAGGAAAAATATGTTTACTATGCTATTGTTTAAGAAGGTAAAGAGAGAATGAATATAGCTATTTGCTTTTTTTTTTAATGAAAGGATGAAGTAAACACTGTGGGTGGGAGGGGCTGAAATGAGAAAGAGAGCAAGGGTAAAGGGGACAGGGATGGAAGGTAGATTTCCCTAAACATACTTTTTACTGTAAATCAGTCTCTGGAACTATGCATATGTTTTATTTATTCATAAAATAATTTAAGCAATCCCTAAAAGTTAAAGCAAAAGGAAATAAAAGTGATTATTTTAAATTATTTTAAAATGTATACTTTACTAGAGTTGGAGCTATAAATATCCCTAGCATATGAATATACCCAGGAGATAAAAAGATACTACTAAAAAAAAAATCTTAACCATTAACAGAAATCATATGTTGTTGATAATGTTAGTATAATTACTCTGAGATTATATATACATGCTGTGGGATAAAGCAAGTGAGTAATTTTAATGAGGAATTTTGCTGTGAGAGATTTAATTAGGATCAATTAGGTTAAGTAAAATTAATGTGGTACTGAATTTGAATGGGAAATATCTGTGTCTACAATGATGCATTACTCTTAAAACCATATGTGTTTCCTGGTTATTTTTTGTTTTTGTGGAAACAATGATCAACTCAATAGCAATGAATACCCCTTGTACTTACTATAGTATTGGAATTTCCCAGGGTAGGGCAAAAAAATGTACACAGCGAACCTGGAACATCTAGTCATACCCAACAGCAAGTAAACTACCAAAACAAACACTACTGGAGTCCGGTCAATAGCACTCATGTGACAAATTCAAGAAGCTCCCACTGGCCCAAAACTGAAACCACTTCATATGCCTGAAATATACTCAAACACATGAAACAAATTTGAATCTATAAGTTAACAATACTAAAAAACCAAAACAATAAGATTTTACTTTTGAAGGATGCTAGGAAACTACTTTTAATCATTGAAAATAAAGGGAAATACTCAAACTGTTTCTCAGAGTGACCTAATATTTGATAAGGAAAAAATTTCTCTTCATAGAACTATTTCCATGAATAAATGAAGTAATGGCAGAATCAAGATATCATCACAAACAGCCCTAAGATCATAAGACAAGACAACTAGATATTCTATGCCTCCTGGAAGAAAAACATACTACCACCTATGAAGCATTCTAGCAAAAAAAAAAAAAAAAAAAAAAAAAAAAATCACAAATGAATCTGACCAAATCTCTGGCTCTAACTATCAATTAACAAGAAATACTGAGGAATTTCATTCCAAGGCATTACAATCTTTCAGCTCTACTTCACTGTGCTGTAATGGTAACCTCACTAACATTTTTAACTTTGTGACATAAAAATGCTTGAATACCAAATTTCCAATCCCTCTGGCAACCCAGTTTTAGGAGTAGGAAAACACTGTATTACATAAGAAATTCCTATTTGCTAACTTCGAATGGGCCCACCCAGCAATTCTTTTATTCAACTCTTCTTTACTACTTACTAGACTCTTTCAAGATGAAATTTCAACTTTTTCACTTTCTACAACTCTTCCTATTTTACAGAGAAGAAATGATAAAGCCATTGGACTTAAGCTTCTACATCCATTCTTTCTCTGTATCAGCATTATCTAAGAAGCACTTTCACAACAATTAATAGATGTTCCTTGGGTTTGGAAAACCAAAAGACTCCATAGTTAAATTAATTTAGAAAACAGAAAATACTAACACTCCCTTAGACACACTTCCAAATAAAGTCACTAAGAAGTCAAACAGTAACAAAGTGAATTTTGTTTTATCCAGTTTTTCCTAGATTTACTGGACCACTGAATACTCTTTTTTATCAACACCTACTAACACCATTAGATGGTCACCGTATAAGTAATATAGGTCTATTCCTATCTCCTGGTATCCATACTTTCTGTACTGTGAAAAAGATCATCTTTCTATCACTCAAGATAAACCTGTGTTTGTGGGCTTTTCCCTGCCCTCATCATCTAACATCTTGTTTTTTTTCCTGGTGTTTTCTATGCAATGCCTGCAATGACTCCCACTATGAATCTAGTTCCATTCTTCTACTCCCAATGCTACTATTCTAGAGCAGAACCAAATAGCTTCAAATCCTCTTGCTCATTTTCATACCCCTGGTATGCAGAAGACCTCTTTAGGTTAAAGACACTGCTAGCAGATTCATCACTCTATCTTTGATCATGCCATTTCTCTGCTCAACACATCCTCCATTCAACTGCTTAGAGCAAGGGCACGTCAACTTTTAGTAAATACGTAGTAAGTATTTTCAATTTTGCAGGCCACATAAAATCTCTGTTGCATATTCTTCTTTAAAAAAAAAAATTCCTTCAAAAATGTGAAAACCATTCTTAGTTCCCAGACCATATGAAAGCAGGTTTGAGGCTGGATTTGGCCCTCAGCCATAGAGCTTCCCTATTTCTAGCTTACAGAACAGATTCTAAACTCTGGAGCATGAATTTATTCTATACCCTTCTGAACCATTATTATATCCTACTACTCAGAAATCTCCAAAAGCCAAGACTAAAGCCTTCTCTTCTCCCCCTCAAGTCCTAGGCTATGCTACCTTCTCATTTTGTTAACACCCCAATTTCTTTTTACCTCTACTATATCTCCTAAAATAGTACCCACTGGTGAAGAGGAAAAAGAGCCTTCAAAAATACCTGTAAAACTTTATTGATCAAAAAAGGGGGGGGAAGCGGGGGAGTTCCCGTCGTGGCGCAGTGGTTAACGAATCTGACTAGGAACCACGAGGTTGCAGGTTCGATCCCTGGCCTTGCTCAGTGGATTAAGGATCTGGTGTTGCCGTGAGCTGGGGTATAGGTCGCAGAAACGGCTTGGATCCCGCATTGCTGTGGCTCTGGCATAGGCCGGTGGCTATAGCTCTGGTTAGACCCCTAGCCTGGGAGTCTCCATATGCCGTGGGAGTGGCCATAGAAAAGGCAAAAAGACAAAAAGGGGGGGAGGGGTTTGCACTCAAAAAAATGGAGAATTTCACAGTAAGCAATTGAAAGGAGGCTGATAGTTCCTCCTAATTAAAACAATAAGATAAACCATAAGTTAGCAGTTTAAACAAAGAAAAAAACAAGAAAGGAGACATCCAAGAAGAACTCTCCTGGCATCAAGACAAACCTCAAAACCAGACTTTGAAAATTTCAAAGCAGCCATTATAAATATTTAAAGAATAAAATAAACATGTTCAATGTAAAGGACTCCATGATGACAATGTCTCATCAAATATAAAATATCTATAAAGACATACAAATGGAAATTCCAGAGTTGAAAAATATAAGCAAAATGAAAAATTCACTACAGGGGCTCAAGTAGGCTGAACTGGCAGAACAGACAATCATCAAACCTGAAGACAGCTCAAAAAAGATAATGCAATCCAAAGACCAAAGAGAAAAGAAGATGGACAAAAATAACCTGAGCCTCAACAAAATGCAAAATACCATTACGGGAAACCAAAAAGAGAACAAAAAGACAATTTACTGAATGGGAGAAAATTGTTTCAAATGATGCAACTGACAAAGGCCTAATCTCTAAAATATACAAACAACTTATACAACTCAACAGCAAAAAAGCCAACAACTCAATTAAAAAATTGGCAAAGGATCTGAATAGACAGTTCTCCAAGGAAGATACACAGATGGCCAACAAGCACTTGAAACGATGCTCAACCTCACTGATTATTAGAGAAATGCAAATCAAAACTACCATGAGATACCACCTCACACCAGTCACAATGGCCATCATTAATATGTCCACAAATAACAAATGCTGGAGGGGCTATGGAGAAAAGGGAATCCTCCTGCACTGTTGCCGGGAATGTAAGCTGGTATAAACACTATGGAGAACAGTATGGAGGTATCTTAGAAAACTAAATATAGAACTACCATGTGACCCAGCAATCCCACTCTTGGGCAAACATCTGGACAGAACTCTACTTAAAAAAGACACATGCATCCACATGTTCATTGCAGCACTATTCAAAATAGCCAAGACACGGAATCAACTCAAATGTCCACTGATAGATGATTGGATCAGAAAGATGTAGTATATATACACAATGGAATACTACTCGGCCATAAAAAAGAATGAAATAATGCCATTTGCGGCAACATGGATAGAACTGGAAACTCTCATCTTGAGTGAAGTAAGTCAGAAAGAGAAAGACAAATACCATATAATATCATATATCTGGAATCTAATATATGGCACAAATGAACCTTTCCACAGAAAAGAAAATCATGGACTTGGAGAATGGACTTGTGGTTGCCAAGGGGGAAGGGGAGGGACTGGGAGGGACTGGGAGCTTGGGGAAAAAGATGCAGAATGTTGCCTTTGGGATGGATTAGCAATGGGATCCTGCTGTGTAGCAATGGGAACTCTGTCTAGTCAATTATGATGGAACACGTAATGTGAGAAAAAAGAATGTATATATGTATGTGTAACTGGGTCACCATGCTGTACAGTAGAAAAAATATATATATAAAGAAATTTTTTAAAAATTTTAAAAATACCATTATGCACACCAACATACGTGTAATAGGAGCACTAGAAAGCAAGAAGAAAGGAGAAGAAAAATATTTGAAGACATAATGGCTAAAAATTTTCCATTTCTGACAAAAAACAATCTATACATCCAAGAAATTCAGCAAATTACAAGACAAACACAGTGAAATATACACACACACACATCACAGTAAAAATGCTGAGAGAAAATGTTGACAGGAGCAGCAAAAGAAAAAGCAAACATCATAAGTAAAAGGGAATGTTAATAAAATCAACAGTTGTTAAACATTATTTCTTTCTTTTTTTTTTTTTTTTTTTTCTTTTGCCATTTCTTGGGCCACTCCCGCAGCATATGGAGGTTCCCGGGCTAGGGGTCTAATCGGAGCTGTAGTCACCAGCCTACACCAGAGCCACAGCAATGCAGGATCCGAGCCATGTCTGCAACCTACACCACAGCTCACAGCAATGCCGGATCCCCAAACCATTGAGCAAGGTCAGGAATCGAACCTGCAACCTCATGGTTCCCAGTCAGATTCGTTAACCACTGTGCCACGACAGGAACTCTGTTAAACATTATTTCTTATCAGAAATAAGGAGGCTAGAAGACAAGGTATTGTATATTCAAATTGCTGAAAGAAAAAATTATCAGCCAATTCAACAAAACTGTCTTTCAAAAGTGAAAGTGAAATAAAAACATTCTCAGAAAACAAAAATAGAGAATCCATTGCTAGTAGGCCTCACAAGAAGTACTAAAGAAAGTTCTTTAGGCTTCTGAAAGTGAGTGGCCCAGAAAATAATTCAAAGAAAAATATACACACATACACTCACTCCAGTAAAAGTAATTATAAAATTAGTTAAAATGGTATTTCTTTAACTGTTTTAAAAAGCAATCACATGAAATAACATGTTGTAATTGTACTGCTGAGACCATAAAATATAGAAATATAATATATTCAACAATGCAAAGGAAGTAGGAACAAGATCCTACCAGAATAAGGAAATGACCAGATTGTACTTCCAATCCACAGCAACAAATAAAGAGAACTGAGAAATGGTAAATAAGAAGGCTAATATAACAAACTCTATAAATATATACAATTGGTTGCCTTTCCTAGCTTCTTTGAAATAAAGTTACAAATAATAATTATAAACAGTGTACTGCTAGGTTTATAACACATGTAGATGAATATACATAATAGTAGTATATATTAGTATATACATGCTATATAATATATGTAGCATATATTACATATATTAGAATATATATAATAGTACAAAAAGGAGGAAGAGGGAATAGAGCTATATAGGAGTAATGTGGCTATATCTCACTAAAATTAACTTAAATTTGAAGTATATTCTGATAAGAAAAGATGTATATGGTGGGCCCTAGTGCAACCACTAAGAAAAATGTTTAAAATAGTGGGGAAAAAAAAGCATTAAAGGAGTTTAAATGTGACATTAGAAAATATTTACCTAATTTAAAAGAAAACAGTAGAGAAAAGATAGAAGAACAAAAAAATGAGCCATATAAATAACAAATTAAATGTATGTGTAACAGTAATAACAGGAAACGTGAACAGATCAATTCAAAGATACAAATAGGCTGAAAGTAAAAGGATGGAAAAAGATAAATCATGCAAACGCAGCCAAAAGAAAGCTGAAATCTATATATGAATAATACACAAAAACATTAGAATAGACAAAAGAAAAAATGCTACTTCCTTCCACCTCAGGACACTGGAAAAAAAAAAAAAAAGAGCAAGGTAAACTCAAAACAAGTAAAGGAGAATAAATTACAAAGGTTAGACCAAGAACTAATGAAATAGCAATCAAAAAAAAGAGAGAACAAAATCATACATTAGTTCTTTGAAAAGATCAATAAAATTGACAAATCTTTACCTCAACTAACAAAAGGGGCAGAGGGAGAGGACACTAATTACTAAAATCAAGAATAAACCAAGGTCATTATTACCAATAAACAAAAACAAAAAGAGGAGTTCCCATTGTGGCACAGTGGAAAGGAATCTGACTAGTATCCATGAGGATGGGGGTTCAATCACTGGCCTCACTCAATGGGCCAGGGATCTGGCTTTGCCATGAGCTATGGTGTAGGTTACAGACACGGCTCACATCCTGCGTTGCTGTGGCTATGGTTCAGGTCTGCAGCTGTAGCTCTGATTCAACCCCTAGCCTGGGAACCTCCATATGCCACAGGTGCAGCCCTAAAAAGCAAAAACAAAAAGAAATGTAAGGAAATATTATTAACTGCACGCAACTAGTTAGTTAATTTAGATGAAATGGACAAATTCCTTGAAAGAGGTAAACTACTAAATTGACTCAAAAAGAAAAATACAAGTAGACCTACAAAGAGATCTAATTGGTAATTTTAAAAACTACCCACAAAGAAAAGGTCAGGCAAAGATGACTTCACTGCTAAATTCTAACATATTAAAAATGCCAACCTTCACAAACACTCCCCCCCCAAAAAAAAACTGAAGGAAGCACTTCTAAGTTCATTCCACAAGGCCAGCAGAACTCTAATTCCAAAGCCAGCCAAAGATATCACAAGAAAAAAAAATTACAGATCATTATCTCTTATAAATATAGACATAAAAATACTTAAAAAAATACCACCTAACTAAATCTGGAAATATAGTAGAAGGATGATATTCCACAATCAACTAGAATTTATACCAGGGTTGCAAGGTTGATTTAACACTTAAAAATCAATTAATGCAATCCAGCACATCAATCAATAGACTATAAGACAAAAACCACATGATCATCTCAATAAACGAAGACAAAGCATTTGACAAAGTTCAGCACCCTTCATGATCAAAACACTCAACAAGCCAAAAATAAACAGGAACACAATCAACCTGATAAAAGAAACCTATAAAAAAAATCCACAGCTAACAGATTTAATGATTAAAGAAATGCTTCTCTCCTCTCCCCCACCCCCGCCCCAAGAAGAGGAACAAAACAAGATGTCTCCACATCTATTCAACATTGCACTGAAGGTTCTAGTCAATGCAATTAGGCAAGAAAAATAAAACTAAAAGCACCCAGACTGGAAAGGTAAAACTCTATTTGCAGATGAGATGACCTTGTATACAGAAAATCCTAAGAAATTCTTTGAAACTTTATTAAAACTAATAAACAAGTTCTTCAAGGTCACAGAACATAAGATAAATATACCATAAAAAATGCATTTTTGTGTATGTCTTTAGGACCACACCCACAGCATAAGGAGGTTCCCAGGCTAGGGGTAGAATCGGAGCTATACCTGCCAACTTATGCCACAACCATAGCAACAGAGGATCCGAGCCATGTCTACAACCTACACTGAAGGTCATGGCAATGCTGGATCCTTAACCCACTGAGCAACGCTAGGAATCAAACCTGCATCCTCATGGATGCTAGTCATATTTGTTTCCACTGAGCCATGATGGGAACTAAAAAAAAAATTGCATTTCTAAACACAGGCAATAAAAAACTTGAAAGTAAAATCAAGAAAACAGCATGTACAACAGCATTTTTAAAGAATAAAATACTTAGAAAGATTTTAATAAAAGAACTGAAAGACCAACTCTGAAAACTGAAAAACATTTTTGAAAAAAGTTAAAGATGACCTAAGTAAAAGGAAAGCCATTCCATGTTCAGGGATTGAAAGACTAAATATTCTCAAAGTGACGATACTTCCTAAAGTGATCTACAGATTCAGTACAATGCTCCAAGTTGACTTATTTGCTGAAACTGACAAGCTGATCCTAAAATTCATAAAGAAATTCAAAGGCCCCAAAATAGCCAAAACGATCTTACATAAGAACAAAATTAGAGGGCTCAAACTTCTTAATTTCAAAACTTTCTACAATCCTACAGTAAAAAAAAACTGTGTAGTTCTGGGTTAAGGACAAAAAAATGAATCAAATCTGAAAGAGAATCCACAAATAAACCCTCCCATTTATAGTCAATTGATTCAACAAGGGTACCAAGACAATTCAATGGGGAAAGAATAGTACTTCAACAGTTGGTGCTGAGACAACTTGATATCCACATGCAAAATAATTAATTTGTACCCCTTCCTTACATGACATAGAAAAATTAGCACAAAATGAGTTAAAGACATAAATGCTCAAGCTAAAACCATAAAACTCTTAGAAGAAAACAGGAAAATCTTTGTGAACTTTCTTAAATATGACACCAACCACAGTAACAGAAGAAAAGTAAATAAATTGGACATCATCAAAATTAACAACTTTTGTGCTTTAAAGGACATCAATTAAGAAAGTGATAATACAAAAATTGATAGGAAATTTTTGGAAATTATATATCTGATAAAAGACTTGAATTTAGAATATATAAAGAGTCCCTACAGCTCAATAATAATCTAATTAAAAATAGGCAAAAAAGCCTGAATAAACATTTTTCAGAAAAAAAGTACAAATAGTCTCATGGGAGTTCTTGGCGCAGAGGAATTGAATCTAACTAGTAACCATGAGGCTGTGGGTTCAATCCCTGGCCTCAGTAGGTTAAGGATACGGTGCTGCTGTGAGCTGTGGTGTAGGTCAAAGACTTGGCTCGGATCTGGAGCTGCCGTGGCTGTGACATAGGCTGGAAGCTGTAGCTCTGACTGTACCCCTAGTTTGGGAACCTCCATATGCCATGGGCAGAGCCCTAAGGAAAAAAAAAAAAAAAGCAAATAGTCTCATGAAAAGATGCTCAACATCACTAGCCATCAGGAAAACGCAAACCAAAAGCATGAGATACCACTTCAAACCTACGAGAATGGTTATAACAAAAAAATAACAAAAAGACAAAGCAAGTGTAGAGGATATGGAAAAACTGGAACCCTCATTCACTGCTAATAGGAACGGGAAATGGCACAGGTGCTTTTGGAAAGCTGTGACAGTTCCTCAAATGGTTAAATACAGAATTACCTCTCCTAAATAAGTACCAAGAGAAATAAAAACATATCCACTAAATATCTGCATAGAATGTTCAGATCAACATTGTCTATTCCAGCCAAAATGTGGTAATAATAAAAATGTCATCAACTGAGGAATGACTAAAATAAATGTGATATATCCAAATGATGAAATATTTACCAATAAAAAGAAATAAATTACTGATACATACAAAATGGATGACCTTTAGAACATTATGCTAAGTAACAGAAGTCATTCACAAAGCACCGCATATGATTCCATTTATACGAAATGTCTAAAATAGGCAGACCTATAAAGAAAGATCTATAGAGAAAGAAAGTAGAATAATCGTTGCCTAGGGCTGGGGTATGTTAATGGGAAATTAGGAGTGAGTACTAACAGATACAGAGGTTTGCGGGGGCCGTGATGAAATGTTATAAAACATTGTGGTAATAGTTGCACAATTCTGTGACTACATTAAAAACCATTGAAGTATACACTTTAAATGGTCGAACTGTATATAGTATGTGAATTATACCTCAATAAAGCTGTTACAAAAAAAAATACATACAGCAAATATTACAAAACTGAAAAAAAGATACAACTCTATAGTTTTTCTTGAACACTTCAGCACTTTTTTTCTCAGCAACTAAGTATCATACCACAACTGCATCAAAAGTTGAATTAACTTGGTTAAAAATATATAATAGAATTTTTCTATCAAAAGAGAAAAACCTTTTCCTTCTTTTTTGCATAGTGCCTTTCTGGTTTTAAAGAATATCTGGCAATATTTCAATAGCACACACAAAAAGAAAGGGAAAATGCAAATCTCTGGGAATCCAACTGAGTAGAATTTACAAATTTCTCTCCTTCATGATTTGATTGATAGCCTCTTAAATTGTCACATATTTTTCTGTGTATCTAGAATGCAAAGTACAATTTCCAAATTGCATGAGTATTTTTGTCATAGGATTTGTACCAGTAAGCACAAACTATAGACTATAATTTTCCATCATGAACAAAATATCTACCAGGTATATAAATTTTAAATGTAAATATCAAGTGGGATGTTTTCTGTACAGATATTACCTGATCAATTCCTCTTCCTTTGCACTGAAGAATGATGACTTCAAGAAGTTTGGCTGCATGACATTCTGCATCTTCTCCTGCATCTCCGCATAGTACCTACAGTAATTACAATTTTGCTCAGCAGTGAATGACACTGCAAAGAATTTAATCAAGTCCACATGAAGCAAATATCCCAGAAAAATTCAGCCATTAGAATCACTGCTTTGCTTGTATCTTAAGTTTACCTTGCCAACCCAAACAAGGAACTTCAAAATGAAGTCCATCTATCTTCTTTATCTACTCTAATTCCTTATTATAATTCACTTTTTTAACTATGGATCAATAAAGTAAGCTATATGAGTTAACTGTCTAGATAAATGAAGCTTCCCTCTAGGGAAGGCATTAAAACAACAAAACAATAAAATGAAATCAAAAGAAAACAAAATAAGCTTCTTCTTTTTTTGGCCACACCCACAGTATGCAGAAGTTCCCAGGCCAAGGATAGAACTCCTCCCACAGCAGTGACCAGAGCCACAGCAGTGACATCAGATCCTTAACCCACTGCGCCATGAGAGAACTACTGAAATAACCTTATTAAACAAACAAACCCTGTATTTTTCTGTTCCTTCTGAATATATGCACACATATATTAATATGAAAACCATAAATTTAATATTACACAACTACTAACTCCCTCACATGGACTTTATAATAAGGTTCCCAGAAGAGAGATTCACAAAGTAGAAGGATTCTTATATTAGAAATTAAGAAATATGGGAGTTCCTGTCATGGCGCAGTGGAAACGAATCCAACTAGGAACCATGAGGTGCGGGTTCAACCCCTGGCCTCGTCAGTGGGTTAAGGATCTGGCATTGCTGTGAGCTGTGGTGTAGGTTGCAGAGGCAGCTCGGATCTGGCATTGCTGTGGCTGTGGCATAGGCCAGCAGCTGTAGCTCCCATTAGGCCCCTAGCCTGGGAAGATCCATATGCCGCAGGTGCGACCCTCAAAAGACAAAAAGACAAAAATAAATAAATAAATAAATAAATCTACTTCTTAAAAAAAAAAAAAGAAATAAGAAATATGGAAAATTTAATAGGAGTTCAAACATAAGACATAAGAAAAAGAGATTTAACCCAAAGAATAAAGATAAGAGATAAATTAGGAATATGGACAAAAAGAGATAACAGGAGTTCCCATTATGGCTCAGTGAGTTAAGAACCCCACTGGTATCCATGAGGATACAGGTTCAATCCCTGGCCTCCCTCAGTGGGTTAAGGATCCAGTGTTACCACAAGCTGTGGCATAGGTCACAGATAAGGCTTGAATCCAGTGTTGCTGTGGCTGTGATGTAGACCTGCAGCTCTGATGCCATCCCTAGCCAGGGTATATGCTGCAAGTATGGCCCTAAAAAAGAAAAAGAAAAAAAAAAAAAAAAAAAAAAAAAGGAAAAACAAACAAACAAAAAGATTTGGAGTACCCTGGTGGCTCAGAAGGTTAAGGATCCAGTCTTGTCACTGCTGTGGCTCAGGTTCGATTCCTGGCCAGGAAATTCTGCGTTTTACAAATAAGGCCCCCCCAAAAAAGACTTAACAAGGTAGATGACTTTTGTCAAAAATTATTTTTAAAAAGCAAAATTTCAAAATATTAAGAATGAAAGACATAGACATAGATAAGGGAAAGATTAAAAATGAGAAGACTGAAGAATACTATATTCCTTCTAAATTTGATAACTTAGATGAACTGGATAATTAAGAAAACTAAACTTTGAATATCATATTTTGGTCTTAGTTTGTAATTAGTCTTCCGTAATCACGTCTGTGATATCCATTAGAGAGTACCTATGCATGCATATGTGGGTGCATATGCGTGTGTGCCTGTATGTATTGTATTTATGAAAAAAAAAAAAGAGAGAGAGACCATTTAAGAGTTTAAAAAAAAAAAAGAAAACTAAACTTAAAAATATTCCAGATTAAGTTGACAGACTGAATATTCCCATTCAATTTTATTCTTCCCAAAGGCCATTAAAATGAAGGTAAAGATATTTTAGAGGCATATGTCCAAGTCAGAGAAAAGGAAAAAAAAAGTTATAAAATTATGGCACATGGAAAACAGATGGATCAGTGAACTGAAACATAAGCAGGCAGCTAGCAAACCAACCAACTCTATTTACATAAACTTAAAATTCTACCTCTAGAACAGTGTTTCTAGCTCAACTCTAAATGTGAACAGGCTCTGGAACTAGAATGCCTTGGTTTAAGTCCCAACTCTGCCACTTATGAGCTGTGTTTTTAGAAAAGCTATCTAACCTCTGTACCTTACTTTCCCCACATATAAAAGGAATATAATAATGTACTTATACCATGGGATTATGCAATACAGAAAGAAAAAAAAAATCAGCCACCTTTCCCCAAATTACATTTACTTAGTTTCTTTATTTGCTGATTTTGTTGGTTTGAGGGTTCCCCCACACACACAAAAGGAGGAGAAACAAAATATATCACAGTAGTTTAAAAAAATGGGCTCTTGAACCAGACTACCTGGATTCAAATCTGGCTCCAACACATAATAGCCATGTGACTTAGATCAATTTCTTAAACCTCAGGCACAATGCAAAATGCCTCTCTCCTCTTTGACAAAAAAGTATTGTAAAGATTAAATAAGTTTATGTGTATAAAATGCTTAGGAAATACCTGGTATACAGTAAGAGTTCAATAAGTATTAGCTGTTAATAAAACCAGGAATAAGAAATATATTTTAACTACTGGTAAGTATAAGGACATCACTGTGAAAACCACAATGATGAATATCTACCTCCTACAATACATAGCAGCTCTGAATTATTTAAGAACTTTACAGGACTGTTATTTGTCCTACTGTTGCTTTCTCTTCCCCTTTCCCTCACTAGCAACTGTCTCTATAACATAGAAGAAAAGTGAAAACAGCCAAATGATTATGACTTAACAAGCTGGGTTATTACAGAACTAAATGAGTCTTCAAAAATCATCACTCTACTCCCGCAGTTTATATGTGACGAAACTTAGTGACTTCCCCAAATCTCCCAGGCTTTTTATAACTGAACTGAGACCCAAATCAGATAAACTGGTTATGAGTTTAAAACTCTAAACAGAACTAGTGCACATCTCTTCTAGTGAGAAAAATAGGTTGGACACTAGCTATTTTACTCCCAACTCCAAGGCCAAGACGAACCTTAGGTTTCTGGCTACTTGAGCTTCCTAAAATCTGCCAGCTCTATGCAATACATTTATATTTATGTATACACATATGTTCACCTAACAGAGGAGGAAAACATTAGTTATCAATGATTCCAAGATATAACTAAGAGGGTCAAATCTAACCTCTGACAAGGATAACATAGCAGACATAAACCAATAGTAGCCATTATGTGGCCTCAAATTATCCTGTATTGAACTAACAATGCTGTTTTTGCAACTATTCCAATTTTTGTCTTATGTTATTTATGTTCAAATTACCTATATCTACTGTCTTCCAAAATATACATTCAATTAAAAGAAAAATCAATCATTGTGCAGTACTTTCTTAGCACTTTTCTTTAATCTAGTAGCAAGTCTGCATTTTTGGAAGAAAATTATTTACCCTAAGCATTATAAAGTACACAACTATAAAAATGGTGAGCATTCTTAAATATAAATTCAATATGAAATTTTCAAATTATAATTCCAAACTCCATTTGAAAATAAAAAATGACAAGTATATGTTGATGAGGGCAATACAGAACTAAATACAGAACTAAATGAAGGAAAATACATTTCTAAATAAACCATTAGTAAGAATCACTACAACAAATGATTAGGACATGCTTACCTTTCTACACATTGTAAAAAGTATTTCTAAATGCTTTGGATTTGATAGTAAAGTACTTGTATCTATTGTCACATAATTATGCAGAAGAGGCATCATGTCTGGAAAAAAATTCAAAATCCCAGTGAGTCTTGAGTAACAGAAGTAGAAATAAATTATTCCCACTGAAACTACTTCTGCTTGCAACCACAAAATGTTAGAAACAAAAGTGATAAATCTGTCCTATTTATGAAGAAAATGTGGATCAGAAAGCTCAAAATGCTCACCATTTATTGTAGCAACTGTTCTGAATTGTCTTCTTTTCTCCATATCACCATCTGACATACTGTATATTTGCTCACTTATCTGATTCCCACCCTTCCCTTCCCCACCACTGAAATGGAAGTGTCAAAAGGGCAAGGTCTGTCTATTTTGTTCAAGGCTGTATTGCTCAGCTTAGAATAGTACTGGAACATAGTCAGTATTCAGAAAATACTAATTGACTTAATATAAGGATATATGTTCTGACTGCAAAGTAACTTAAGATTCAATAGGAAATATAGTCTTCCTCCGGCTACCTCTAATCCCTGGGCCTGAAATATATTGTGATAACACCACCCTTTACTTGACAGGGAAAGAAAAACAATTATTTTCTGATTAGTATTGGAATCATTTATGTCTTTATGTCAAGGGTCAAAGGAAAGAATATCTATCTAGACACAGAAATGGAAAAACGTTACATGGTCAAAGTCATACCTGTAAAGTACTCAAAACAATCCTGCTGAAAAACCTCATATAATATACCTAGAAGCTGCCACATTTGAGGAGAAATACCATGGCAGGTTAAACTATATGCCAGTGAAAGAATTTCTTCATAGAATTCTAGAAAGAAGAAAATCTCTAGTTAGAATGCTAGGAAACAGCAAAAATTAAACACAGGGACCACACAGGAGAGGATTTAGGCTACACACTCACAGGCACATTCCTCTTACATCTAATCTACTTTTGAGCATCTGTTTCTCAGCATTCACATCTTTAGCTACATCTATTTGCCACTTTCCATTCCTTACCAAGATCTGCCCTCTATTCAATTAAGACGAGGCAAAGATTTGTTTTTACTCAAATTACTTACAATACTGAAAAATTATACTTTTTATACTTTGTAATATAAAAAATACAGTTTATACTTATAAATCTATACTAGAAATGGATACAGGAACAAACATTAGCCTATGTCTCTCATGCACAGGACTTTAGATTTACAAATAATTAACATTCTTTAAAGTGCTTCATTAAGCTAATCAAAAATATCTGCCTGCCTCACGTATTTTTACGAAATATATACTGGATAGTATTTTGTCAATTTAAAAAGCTTATTGGAGTTCCCGTCATGGCTCAATGGTTAACGAACCCAGCTTGTATCCACGAGGACACAGGTTCGATCCCTGGCCTTGCTCAGTGGGTTAAGGATGCAGCACTGTTGTCGTGAGCTATGGTGTAGGTCACAGATGTACAGCTTGGATCCCACATTGCTGTGGCTGTGGCATAGGCTGGCAGCTACAGCTCAGATTCGACCTCTGGCCTGGGAACCTCCATGTGCTGTGGATGCAGTCCTAAAAAGACAAAAGGACCAAAAAAAAGTAAGTAAATAAAAAATAAACAAATAAAAAGCTTGTAAAATGTGTACAGTATTTTTTAAATTTACCTCAAGACAATTATACTGTTAAAGTAGAAGAGTCCAAAGGAAATGTTCTTGCATGTTTACATATATTTACTATTATTACCCTCACTCATAAGGAATTATATCTAAACATACAAACAGAAAACAAACCTCAATACAAAAATTGCAAAAATTCCTACCATGTCACTGAGCAAAAAAGTCTCACTTTAAAGTTTTTTCTCCCTCTTATGAAAAAGAACTAATATTTACCCGGGAAACTTGAATAAAGTATTTTTCCGAAACATTAATACATTCAAAAGCTAGTAATACAGATATTTGCCTTACCAAAAGCAAAATAAGGTGGAAATCAAAAATACTGGAAAACAATTTGTTATGTAGGACAATCACTTGAAAAACAACCAACTTTCTAAATACAAAATTTCAAGTTCTGTTCATTATTACCTCACCTTGGAAGATGAGGAAAGAAAAGCAAATGCCTCGTCCTAAAGTGAAGCCCAAAAGATAGAAATGAGGCCCAATAGGTCTTTTCACACTCTTGACAGCTACAGTATGATCTGGCCATTCAGATGCTCAAGACCAAGACTTTGAATCTTGAGGGAGAAACAAGAAGGCACAAAACTGTTCCGTGCTGGGGTTTTTGTTCGGGGGATTTTTTTGTGCATGGGGGGGGGTCTGTGTTAGAGAATGTACTGTGGTGGACAGCAGTCTAGAACCCAGTGCTGACAAAGGCAGCAGTGGCCTTGTTAAACTGACCACTTTTATGGCAGAATCATGGCTGGCTCTGGCCAACTCCAGGCTTCCCACTGATTTGGTGAGTTACCAAATATCCTTCCATTAAATCTCATTTATGCTTAAACTGACCAGAAGTTACTTCATTTATTCTCAATCAAGAAGACTATCAGGGTAAGATGGTTTTATTAACTGTGACTTCCTCCAGAAGGTAGAGCAGTCAAATCAGTAATAGCTAAGCCTGGCTTCTCATAATAAATCGACTTCATGAGTAAAGTAGCAGTGAAAACAGGCAAGTGGGACAAGGGAAAGAGACTGGACCATGCACATAAACATGGTCAGATTGTTGTGGTGAGGGTCCTAGGTTAACAGATTCACCCCATGACATCTTCCAGAATAAGTCTGTTTTTTTCCTTTATCTGAGATCTTGTATGATCAAATATTCAAAAAGGTTCAAAAAGGGCCATTAACATTACATGCATTACAGTTAAAAATATGAGAGAGATCATCCATCACCTTGGAACTAGGAATGGGAGATTAGAGGAAAGAGGCAATTGAAACCACAGCTTCCTCCTCTGCCCACTGCACCCAAGAAATAGGTCCCTTTCCTTTTCAATACATCCCTTTGCCTTTTTACAACACATCCTGATACTGTAATTGCTCAAATTAAATATCTAGTAGAGGCAGATTTCAGAAGGTTGATATAAGCTACTTCCCTTTGCTTTACTTCACAGCTTTCTCCTCAAGATTACTTTAAATTTAAGTGGAGATTAATTCCTTTTAACTTCTTTTATACCTTGTAATTTACACCTCTTAATCCCCTTCAACTGAAATACAAGCATATAAGGAACAGTGCAGGGAATACAGTCAATATTTTATATTAACTTTGTATGAAATACATTCTATAAAAATATCAAATTAGTATGTTGTACAACTGGAACTAACTGTAAGTCAATTTTTAAATATTCATATGTTTGAAGTCCTTGAAAAAAAATTTAATGGAGAATTTCTAGTTACAATCTCTTCCAGGAATAAAGGACATGAGTGAACATATTCTTTATAAGCATATTATGTCCAGGAATCTTCTTTTTAACTAGATTAAAAAGACCCTCAGTGATTCTCATGCACATAAAAATCTGAGAATTACTGCTTTATAGCAACAATTTCAAAAGTAAGGAGTATGTGCCCTCAGCAGGATGCAAGACAATCCATTGAGATGGAATAAGAATGTACTGAATATGATTTTTAGGGAATTCCTTGGCAGCTCAGAGGGTTAAGGATCTGGCATTGTCACTGCTGTGGCTCAGGCTGCAGCTGTGGCATAGGTTCAATTCCTGGCCTGGGAACTTCTGCATACAACAGTCGCAGCCAAAAAACCCCCCACTATATTTATATATACACATATATTCAAATATTATTCACATATATTAGAAGGGTATGCTCAATTTTTACTAATAGTGTAAATGATAAAAAGTTTGGAGACAATGGCTCTTACACAGTAACATGCTTTTGTTCCAGCTCTCCACTTATATACTATACAGGCTGCATCTCCCTCATGCCCACATGACTTGTGGCTGGCATCTTCAAAATGCTTGGATACGATGAAAATAAAATTGCCTCCTACAACTTCCAAACAGTTTATAACATCCAGCATCAGTCATTGACTGTACTTGCAATTCAAGCAGTATAACAGATAAAAGAACAACAATTCATATTTCCAAAAGGACATATGCCTATCATTTCACATTTTTCAATTTCAGAGTAAAGTAACCTCACCTGAACCTCATCCCAGTTTTTTCTTTCTAAAAAGATTTAAATTCTCTATCCTTTAAAAATTATAAGGACAAAAATTCTTAATTGGATATGTTAAGTTTACCTCTACATGAAAATAAAGATATCTAATATTAGAAAGTATATCTAAAAATTGAAGAGAGTGCAAGCTTCTCTTTCTCAAAATTGTCCATCTTGTTGAATTTGAAAAGCTAAAGTGCATTTTTCATCAAATTTTAAAATATTCTCAATTTACCTTTTTATTCTACTTTTGAACTTACCAATTACATGTTTCTGTAAAACAAGATCAATGATCCGTAGACAGATATTCTCTAACTGCTGAGTAACCTAAAGACAAATTTTAAACATTTAGTTTAAAATTCATCATGATTAAAATTCATCATGATAACCCTTAATTTAATCTATAAATTTAATATTATCCCAATAAAAATACCAACAGGACTTTTTTGAGAAGAGAAATTGAGAAGTTAATTCTAAACTTCATGTGAAAAATTAAGCATGCAAGAATAACCAGGGAATTCTGAAAAGTAGACTGATGATGGAAGTGGAAATTAAATCCATAATAAAATAACAAACTAATTCTTTATCTCATATTTTATACCAAAATAAATTCCTAATATATCAAATATTTCAGTGTGAACACTAAACCATAAAAACACTAGAAGAAATAAAAAGAATTTGTGTATAAGCCTGAAGAAGGAAAATAACTCAAGCCCAGTAATCAGAAATAAATAATTAAGCTACTAGATTTCAAAAATTAAAAATTTCTACATAGGGCAGGGGAAAGTCAAAGACAAATGAAAAACTGAGTGAAATACTTTGAAACACAAAGTTCAAATTCCCCTCACATGAAATCAGAACAACAGGGGAAAATGGCAAAGGTTATGAAAAAGAAATACAAACAGATCTTAACCTTCTAACAGGATGTTCATTCTAATAGATGATACGAGTACAAATTCTAAGCATAAGATTAACACCTCTCACCTATCAGACTGGCAATGATCAAAAAATATGGGGCTTGGAGTTCCTGTCGTGGTGCAGTGGTTAATGAATCTGACTAAGAACCATGAGGTTGCGGGTTCGATCCCTGGCCTTGCTCAGTGGGTTAAGGATCCGGCATAGCCGTGAGCTGTGGTGTAGGTTGCAGACGCGGCTCAGATCCCATGTTGCTATGGCTCTGGCATAGGCCGGTGGCTACAGCTCCGATTAGACCCCTGGCCTGGGAACCTCCATATGCCGCGGGAGCAGCCCAAGAAATGGCAAAAAAAAAAGACAAAAATATATATATATGTGGGGCTGGGAAGAGAGACACTGTTGAACACTGATTTGGAGAAGGTAAATTAGTATATACTATGAAAGACAAATTGGCAATATTCTTCAAATTTTACATAAATCCTTTGACCCAGCAAATTCTTCAAGGAATTTGCCCTCCAGGTACGTTATCATATGTGCAAAATGGCATGCAAAAGGCCATTCATTGCAGCAATGTTTGTGCTCAGTAACAACTAAATGTGCATCTAATTAGAGACAATTAAATTCTATCCATTAATGAGGGACTAGTTAAATAAATTTAAACATCATACAAAGGGATATTATACAACTATTAAAAATATGTCACTTTATTGACTAATATGGAAGGATCACCAAGATGCATTATGTGGAAAATGGCAAATGAAAACTGTATCTATCACTTTCATAAAAGAAAAATATATTCATGTTTTGCTTGGTTATTATAACAGAAAAATCTCTGGAAGGATGCAAAGAACTTGGTAGAGGTGCCATTTCCTGAAATGGAATTTAGATGACTGAGTTGCTGAGTAAGAAAGCAAAATTTCACTGAATGCTTTCTTACACCATTTGAATTTTTCAACATATATTTGTATGAAAAAATTATGAAATAAGTAAAAATTAAAATCCATCATGGGTTACATTTTTTATCTAGGTATCCTATTTCAATTTTCAAGCATATTCTTTTAATATTTAGCAGCTTAAACTATTGCCTCCAAGTTCAAATGATCAAAAATTTCCCAGTTTAAAAATCTGTCAATATGTTTGAAAGCATTAAGCAAAACTAATAAGCTTAAGCATATGTTTTAGATTTCAAATT
This sequence comes from Sus scrofa, assembly GCF_054392235.1. Lineage (NCBI taxonomy): Eukaryota > Metazoa > Chordata > Mammalia > Artiodactyla > Suidae > Sus > Sus scrofa. The sequence continues at coordinate 49,954,174 of NC_139387.1, read as the reverse complement.
TTGCTCTTCATACATTAAGATTTATACATGTATTCAAACATACATAATTTTTCCTTTTTTTAATTTTTTTTTGTTTTGCTTTGTTTTATTGCGGTTTGGTGTCTTTTTTTTTTTCTTTTTTTTTTTTTTTTGGTCTTTTTGCCATTTCTTGGGCCGCTCTTGTGACATATGGAGGTTCCCAGGCTAGAAGTCTAATCGGAGCTGTAGCCGTCAGCCTACACCAGAGCTATAGCAACATGGGATCCTAGCCGTGTCTGCAACCTACACCACAGCTCACGGCAACGCCGGATCCTTAACCCACTGAGCAAGGCCAGGGATCGAACCTCACAACGTCATGGTTCCTAGTCGGATTCGCTAACCACTGAGCCACAACGGGAACTCCTATAATTTTTCCTTTTAAGGAAATACTGTTTTCAAAGTTTTCTTTTAGTAAGTCAAAGTTCAAAATCATAAGGCTGGCAGTCAGAAGACCAAGATTCCAGTCCTTGTTTTCCCTTAGTTACCTATGACCTTGGTACCCTATGACCATTTAGCTAAAGGCTTTAAGTTTCTTCATCTATAGGTAAGGATGCCGATTTTAGTGCATCTCAATTTTAATCCATTTAAATTATTTAATCCTTAATGACCTCAAGAAGTTTACACGCTCCTTTAACTGTACTTGAAATTCAAAATAACATTAATATCGAGAGTAAAAAAATTAAAACAAAAAGATAAAACAGTGTTTTGTTTTCAAACAAATCCTACTGCCCATTCTACTACTGCCCATCCTCCACACATACATATTTGGAAGAACTCGACTAGACGATTTCTAAGGTCTCTTCAAATTTAAAACACAAGTTCAGAATATAAGGTAAAAAATAATCCTTAAGTATACTAGTAGTTAAACTTGGAAATCTCACTGTTACTGAGAGGCCCGTACAGTTTAGAAACGGACACACAACACAATAATGAATATGGAAATTAATATTCATATTAAGCCTTTTAGGTTAAGCAAGGCCTATCCAGGAGAAGAAAATCAAACCATTTTTAAGAAATCTGTTAAGTATCCACTGCTATGCAATAAACACAGGATAAATCAATAGCCACAGAGTTTAATAATGCTATTTAAAGAAACTGCACCTGCTTCCTAAGTCCTACTGTACAAAACAAGAGCTGCCATCATTGTCAAATAAGTCAACTGTGCTCGTAGTAGCAATGAACACAAATCTAATTTAAGTAGAGGCTATATAATATATATTACTTGAGGAGGAAAAAAGCCCAGGTTTTAGGTAGCGATTGATATATTCAGAATAAATCAATTGACTGAACCCCAAATCTACAACTTACTAGCTCTGTGAACATAAGTCAGACTCTTGACACTACCTGAACCTTGCTTTTTATGTCCGCAAAAGAAAACTACCATTACTGTTCTATTGATCACATGGTGACATAGTAAATTTCTATAAGCTAATGGATATGAGAGCACTTGATAAATGTCTACACGAGTTCTCATCCCAATATTGTTCTGGGATTCAGTTTAGGAAAGATGATGTTTTAAGTCCTGCTTCCTTTCCATTCTCAGATATTAATTACATCAGAACTTGTTCCATTATTTAAAATTTGCCACTATGATTGAAGGGAAGTCTCTCTCTACCAAGATGATCAGATTATGGATTCCAAAAAAGTAGGGCTCATATCTTATTCAATTTGGTATTCCCCCAAAACCCAACCTGGCACACAGCAGATGTGATGAACTAAACTCAGTTTAGTACAAAGAGATATATACTATATTCTTTACAACCACATGTAATATTTCCCCTCGATCATTTTAATATTTTAACTTGAGGATAATTTTTAAAATCTAGCAACATAAACAGCAACTTAAAGATCAAGACTTTATAATTCATGCCCAATGATCATACTGATTTCAGTTAATATTACTACAAGGACATAATAAAACACAAAGGAATCCCACCTCTTTATGATCTTCTACAACTGTCAAGATAGTATCAATGGTATGTAAAATTCCCATAGCCATTACTGTTTTGTCTTCGACTTCTTCATATTCATCACTTTGAAGAACTTTGCCAAATATCTCAGCCTATGAGAAAAGCCAATGTATTCAACAGTTAGTACTGCGATATCTGCCCTTCCTTCACACTACTGTAAGTTAGCAAGAGGGCAGTGTTGCACATCTAAATGTCAGCATTGCTCAAACTTTAAGATAATGCCCTTTGCCAAGTAAATCAATGATAGAACCTATCATGTTTTAAATATAGCCATTTTCCCCTTATCTAGTCACTAAAGTGGAATATATATTAGCTATTACAATCAGACAGTAAATAATTAACTTCTGGTTATCATTAAATAAGTAAATCCAAAATGTAGGAAAACTGAAAAGTAATACTACAATGAAAAATTTGATAGAAGATTTAGAAGACAACATTCAGGATCACCCAGAAAGTGAAACAAAAGAGCAGACATGGAAGACAGGAGAAAAGGTAAGGAAATGAGAGACTAAATCCTGGCCTAATATTTCACATCAGTACCATAGAACATAAAAAAATAGTAGGAGAAATTCACCAAAGAAGTAATATAAGGAACTGTCCAGAACTGAAGGAAGTGAGTTTCCAGATTCAAGGACTAAAATGTGAAAATTTAGAAGGCTCACATCAAGGCGCGTCATTATGAAATCTCAAAATATTACATATAAAAAGATGCTGTTAAATATTGTTAGATTCAAGTCTAACTACAGAAATCATTAACTCTCAGAATTATTAGAGCAAATGTTTTTATACTGGTATTTCTGTTACATATAAGCTGAACTCCAAATTTTGGAGTTTATTTAGATTAATAAAGGCCTTTATGCCAAACTAACATAAATTTTGCCCAGTCTTACCAAGTGTTGAGTCATATCAACAGCAATTGAGGCTACCTCTTGACTGTATTCACATATCATCTTCTGGATAACATTCGTAACATCATCATTTTCTGTCTCTCTAACAATGTGCAACAGCTCCTGCATAATAGGCCTCACGTGTGGCTTCATATATTCCTTAGCTAATGCAATAAAAAACAAACTCAGTAAAAAATTAGCCATGCATAAGCAGTGAAGGAAAGGAACTTGGTCACAAGGTAACAGGTTCTAGATAAATATTTGGTCCATGGTGAGTCAGTTACAAAGCTGTACCAAAATGTTCACCTCTGTAGGAATTTTCCCATGAGTAATAAAGAAATAACCAGTCCTGCACAGCAAAGAACTGTCCTGCTCAAAGTGCCTACAGCCTCCACAGAGAAATTCTCTAATTATACATACGCTCTGTCATCGGCATGGCTTGTCAAACATGAATATGACATTACGATACAAGCATAAAAAAATCATGTTACACAAAGACTATGCCCAACATTAATGGTGCTCATTCCTTCCCCTACCCCATCTCTAATCATGATCATTATGTAATACTCAGTCCTTCTGTTGAAACGTTGCTGAACAGAGGTAAAGGTCCATGTTCTTCATAAAGCTGAATTACTTTGAGAGATATATTTGAGCTTTGAACAGAACACTTCTAAACAAATGAGATACCTATGTTATCACTCACTAGAAGTGCTACTTGCTACTTTCAATACTAGCAGAATCAAAGAATCCTAAAGTTGAAAGCAATCTTAAATCTAGCCACCCACCCCCCAAAATTTAAATATTATCTCAATTTAAGCCTTGACAGATCATGTTCCTTGTCCAGGTATACACAGCCAGTTAACAGCACAATCAAAACTAGACCCCCATGTCTCTTGATTCCCAGTCTATCTTAGTGACCAACAATTACCAACTTGATTTCTAATCTAAAGTTTTTCTGGAAACTACAGACAATAGACACTCTAAAATGGCAAAAATAAACTCATAACATTCGGAGAGGGTAGTTTCTGTTGTGGCTCAGAGGTAAGGAACCCAACAAGTACCCATGAGGACACAGGTTCAATCCCTGGCCTCGCTCAGTAAGTTAAAGGATCCAGGTTGCCATGAACTGTGGTGTAGGTTGCAGACAGCTCGGATCCCATGTTGCTATGGCTGTGGTATAGGCTGGCAGCTACAGCTCCAATTCTACCTCTAGCCTGGGAACTTCCATATGTTGTGGGTGCATCCTAAAAAGACAAAAAAAAAAAAATTCTGTGGGGGCAAAACCTTAAACCTTAATGATTAGGATATCATCTTTGTTAGGCAAGGAAGTAAACAAAACAATTTGAGAAGACCATGTCAAAAAAAGGAAAAAAAGTAAATTAAATACACCTTCTAAAAGGTATATTTTTATTTTAAATTGTTTATAAACTTAAAATTTTTGGTTTTACCTTGTGTCTGGTTAGAAATTAATGACTGAAGAGCAAGGGCAGCTTCAACCTTGACAGGCATCTCCTTATCTTCAATCAGGCTCTTCTTTGCTAGATCAACTGCATTTCTTAGGTTGAGCTCATTATGAAACTTCAAAGAACTGAATGCATGAAGTACCCAACAGGACTATGTTATAAGAAAAAACTCAGTAAGCAACTATTAGGATTATGGCATTATATAATAATGTCACAGATGTAAGAACTTCTGACTAAAATATCATTAAGTCTACCAAGTACTATTTATTTGTTTTTGGAGAAAAGCATATTAGCCTTAGTTGCCAACATCTGGATTCCTCAGTCTTCTTATAAGAAAAGCAGTTTTATTACTCAGAAATAGCCTTTAAGCAATAACATTATTCATAGGAAAAAGAAAACAGAGCCAAATTTAAATATCTCTGAAAAAAAAATCCTGTCAATGCTTTTATTAAGTATTATGATTCATAATTTATTATTTATATGCAAAAGCATTACAAACCAATGCTGATATTTGTTTACTGGTCTTCACAGCAAATGAATGAAATATTATTTTCCCTTACACCAACTGGCTTAACAAACTTTATTCATTCAGTTGAGACATAAAGAATTTTAAACCTTGCATATATTAGCAAATTTTAAACTATTATACAGAATTATAGTCTTATTATTTAAATTCTCCATGTGCATAAAACACAATCAAAAGTAATAAACTTGAATTACTAAAGACTTGCAAGAGAAATACAATCAGAGTCTGCCAAAGGTAGTAGCCACCCGCTAATAAAAATACTTGTGGGTCCACCACATCCCTAATCTACATTTGCACAAATACTTCCTTAGTGACTATTATATTGCATTTATAAAATACTTTAGAGTGTACAAGGCATAGTTAATAATATATGGGTTTTTAGCAAGAAATTTTATTATGTTAACATACTTATAAAAATAAGTACTAGGTTCTAAAGTTCTATCTTTATTTCTCCATAAAATACATTATTGCTAGAAATATACTTAGAAATATATACTTAGAACACAAATAAATGTAAATATATAAATATATATAAATATACTTAAATATACTTAATATACTTAAAATATATATATACTTAAAATATATACATATATATATAAATAAATATACTTAAAACACAAATAAATGTACATGGATTATTATTTTCTCTAATTTTATTAAGGTATATCTAACCATTATACTAGAAGTTATAATCAAATTTTTAACCAAAATAGAATTTGCATGCCATTTTGGACACTGAAAATTAATCAGCTTATAAATTCACATGTACCATTGCTGTAACATTATCCCTCTTACTGCATGTTGCATATGCAGCAAGTGAGGCTAGGGTGAGAAATGGCTGAAACTAAAATCAATAAATCCCTTTATTTACTACTGTGCTCTCTATTCAGCTTACATGACCATAAGAGATGTTCCAAAATAGACTTCATTTTACCACAATATGTGGTAAGGAGGTCAATTTATCCAGAAATGTTTAGTTCAAATATTAAGTTACAAATGAAGATCTTGAGATAATACAATGGAAACATGGAAAACTTACTCTGGCTCGAAGGTATCCCAGGTTAGACAATAATAATGGAAATACATGATTCTGCAACAACAATTCCATTTGGTCCTTGAATAAACTCTTCTGTTAGGAAATAGAAATTAAGTTTAACTTATCAATGTCTGTTTCATATGTAAAAATTACTTCTTAATACATTATATCTTACACTTAATATACTTCTATTTACAATTTTGTAAAACTATTTGACCTACAGTAAAAGTAAGACAGAAACAGCACCTTAGATATAATTTGATACTGATTGATCCTTCTAGAAACACATCACACTAAAGTCATTTTGTGTCACTTTTATAAGTTTCATACTGAAAAAGTGATGAATAAAAGTATTTTTTAATTGAAGAAACAGATGAGAGAAAGAAAAATTTTTACAGCGAACTCAATCATGCAGAAAGTTACCAGTTTTAAAATAGCCATAACTTTCATACTCTCTCATTTGCCTGCACTTAAGCATATTATTAAATAAATTAAATTAGAGTAGCTTAACCTTCAATAAAATATCAGCTAGGGAACCAATCACATGCAGGGCTCCATCTTTCTTCCTAGGGTCAAAGTTCGGGTCTGTTAGGATTTGATAACAAAACGCCATCATTTTTGGCAACACCTAAAGAAACAGAAGAATCCATTTTAGTCTACATGAGCTTTCACTGACTTATAGCATTAAATGTGATATATAAATTTTCAAAAATATAGCCATTTTATTGTATTCTATAAAGCAATAAAAGAAAACAAAATATTCCTTTTCCCTTAGGACAGAAAAATATTTTTAAAGTAACAGATTATAACTACTATCATAATTTTTCAAATATTACTGTCATTCATTAAAGTGTCAAATCAACACAGGTCCCCTTTCAGTTTCTGTACTTAAAAATTAACTATTTACCTCTTTTCTTTTCTTTGCAGCAGTATATAACAGAGTCTGGGCTGCCGTGGTGGGAGAAGCATAATCTTCGAAAATATCTAAGATTTTAAAAGTTTAAACCATGTTAGCAAAAATACAATTACTCATTATAGATTTTAAACCTGATTGACCACTGCTCCAAAACCAAGAAATAAAACAGTCCACAAACAACAGTGGTTTACAGCATAAAAAAAGCTAATGATATATCGTCAGCGCTCTCATACACAACAATATTTATCAAACTCTACAGGTTATCCTTTTAAATAATCTATTAAAACAAACAATACATATAGGCAAATCTGTTTCACTGAGGATAGGAAAAGTGCTTTATCTCTATCAAAAAACAACAAAAACTTATTTAGTGCTTACCATGTTCTAGATTATGGGGATACAAATATCAAACAAAAAAGGTTCTCATGGAGCTTGTAGTAAGAGAAACAGATTACATACATACAGATACACATACACAATATTACAGTTGAGAATATCGCCTCTCTAGAAAGGTTAGGTAATTTGCCCACAGTCACCACAGTAAGTGACCAAGTACACATTCACAACCAAGCTGTCTTAACATCAAAACCTGAGCTTCTTCGGTTTTTACCAAATGTAAAAATATTATTAATACTAGTCCATAGACTTAGGAATATTTTGTTCATGTAAATAACTGTACACGACAAAAATATAACAAGAAAACTAATACCATAACTGTTCTCCCTGACAGTTATCTAAAAGTAAAGCACACATATCAAATAATAGTCACTGCATTCTAGTCTACAGAAGGAAATGACCAAGGAAAAAAGGCACTTCAGCTACTCCTGAGTTATCCATATTCTCTCTCTCTTTTTTTTTTTAAACAACATACTTGTGGCATTTGGAAGTACCTGAGCTATGGGTCGAATCAGAGCTGCACCTGCAGGTCTACATCACAGCCACAGCAACAAGGGATCCAAGCCTCATCTGTGACCTATGCCACAGCTTGCAGCAACACAGGATCCTTAACCCCCTGAGTGAGGTTAGGAATCAAACCTGCATCCGCATGGACACTATGTCGGGTTCTTAACATGCTGAGCCACGAGAGGAACTCCCATATTTTCTTTTAATGCATAAAATGTAAATTCTATCAATTAACACACACACCTGCTAATTATTATATTTTCTAAAAACTGAGATACCTTCTTATTTGATATGAAGAATAACTGAAATAATGGTAGCTTTCTAAAAGCTAAACAAATATGCAGCACATTATAAAAACTCAGGAGTATCATAAGAAAGCTAAATACTGAAAGAATGCTTTAAAGAAGATAGAAGAAAGATTGGCTAATCATTCTGCTCTCTCAAAGCAAACTAGGAAAACACAAGCATTAGAAAGTGGAATTAATAAATCATGCATATGTACAATGGTTTTCAAAAGGAAATGGTAGAATAGAGGGATAAAGCACTGGTAAATATTGTTTTCTCATTCACTTGGTTTTTGTTTTTTATTTTTCCTATTATAGTTGATTTACAATGTTCTGTCAATTTCTGCTGCACAGCAAAGCGACCCAGTTGCACACATATATACATTCTTTTTCTCACATTATCCTCTGTCATGTTCCATCACAAGTGACTAGATATAGGTCCTTATGCTATACAGCAGGATCTCCTTGCTTATCCACTCCAAATGCAATAGTGTGCATCTATTAACCCCAAACTCCCAGTCCATCCCACTCCCTCCCCATTCCCTTGGCAACCACAAATTTGTCCTCCAAGTTCATGAGTTGTTTCTTTTCTGTAAATGGGCTCATTTGTGCTGTATATTACATATAAGTGATATCATATGGTATTTGTCTTTCTCCTTCTGACTTTCTCTTTCTGAAAAAAAGTTCCATCCATGTTGCTACAAATGGCATTCTTTTGTTCTTTTTTATTGGCTGAGTGTATATATACCACATCTTCTTAATCCATTAGTCTGTCAATGGACATTTAGGTTGTTTCCATGTCTTGTCTATTGTGAATAGTACTCCAATGAACATAAAAGTAGGTGCATGTATCTTTTTCGATGAAAGTTTTGTCTGGATATATGCCAGGAGTGGGATTGCTGGGTCATATGGCAGTTCTATATTCAGTTTTCCGAGGTACCTCCATACTGTTTTCCATAGTGGTCATATCAATTTTCATTTCCACCAACAATGAAGGAGGGTACTCTTTTTCTCCACACAGCACTTGTTATTTGTTGACTTGTTTATATAAGGTGTGAGGTGGTACCTCATTGCAGTTGTGATTTGCATTTAATAATTAGTGATGTTGAGCATTTTTTTCATGTGCTTTTTGGCTATCTGCATGTCTTCAGAGAAATGTCTGTTCAGATCTTCTGCCCTTTTTTCAATTGGGTTGTTGGTTTTTTGCTGTTGGGTTGTATAAGTTGTTTGTATATTTTAGAAATTAAACCCTTGTCAGTTGCATTGTTTGAAACTATTTTCTCCCATTCTGTAGGTTGTCTTTTTTTTTTTTTTTTTATGATTTCCTTTGCTGTGCAAAAGCTTGATCAGGTCCCATTGTTTTATTTTTATTTTTATTTCAGTTGCCTTGGGAGACTGATCTAAGAAAACATTTGTATGGTTGATGTCAGAGAATGTTTTGCCTCTGTTCTTTTCTAGGAATTTGATGGTCATGTCTTACGTTTAAGTCTTTAAGCCATTTTGAGTTTATTTTTGTGCATGGTGTGAGGGTGTGTTCTAGTTTCATTGATTTACATGCAGCTGTCCAGTTGTGCCAGCTGGACAGAGACTGAAAAGACTGACTTTTTCCCACTTTATGTTCTTGCCTCCTTCGTTGAAGATTAATTGACTGTAGGTGTCTGGGTTTATGTTCCATTGGTCTGTATATTTGTTTTTGTACCAATACCTCACTGTCTTAATTACTCTAACTTTGTAATATTGTCTGAAGTGTGGCAGAGTTATGCCTCCTACTTGGTTTTTTCCCCCCCTCAGGATAGCTTTGAAAATTCTGGGTCTTCTATGGTTCCATATAAATTTTTGGATTGTTTGTTCTAGGTCTATGAAAAATGTCATGGGTAATTTGATAGGGATTGCACTGAATCTGTAAAATTACTTTGGCCACTTTAACAATATTAATTCTTCCAATCCAGGAGCATGGAACATCTTTCCATTTCGTTGAATCCTCTTTAACTTTCTTGATTAATGTTTTATAGTTCTCAGCATGTAAGTCTTTCATGTCCTTAGGTTTATTCATAAGTATTTAATTTGGGGGGCTATGATTTTAAAAGGTATTGTATTTTTATATTCCTGTTCTAATATTTCATTCACTTGTTCTTCCTGTACTTTGTCTTCAAGGGAAAGAGGCACTTCCTCACATTGTGAACTAAATAATACTAAATATAAAGCAATGGGAAAACAGCATAGCCCAATAATCTAGCATCTATACCGTAAGTTTAACTCAAGTAACAAGAGACGTGTAGCCCAACAAGGGGGAAAGCACTGTTGTCACAGCACCCTCAGTATGCCTTGAGTAATGCCAGTCTTATCAATTATTTATTTCAACATTCACTGAAAACAGACTAGGACTGAGAACTTGCAGAGCAATGTAAGACTATAGATAGGATAGAGGACGCAAAATAAGCAAAAGACAAAGTCCCTGCCCTCAGATAGCTTCTTCACTATAGGAGAAACAGAGGAACATAAATAACATCTTGCTGTATTAAGAGCCTGAGTATTCCATGAAGTGATTAATTCAAACTGGTGATAAAAGGGAATGAACTTGGGCAACCTACGCAGTTCAACAGCTTCTGTAGGAGAAGCCAAGGCTAAATGGACCCCCAGAGAACTAGGCCACACAGTGGGGTCACCATAGGAAATCTCATTCGCCTGTGGAAAACTCAGTCACTAGGATAAGGAGGCAAACTAAGTAGGGATGCTTCTAAAATATGCAGAAATGCAAAGGATCCCCCCAAAATGCCCATGAAAGCATGGTCCCTGCAGATGGGCATTGCAACAGAAAGAGTTACAGAGGGCTCCACAACTGCTTCAGTGCCCATGAAAGGAATGAATAAAGCAGTTTTTCATCCCCCACAACAAAGGCCTCAAGTCTACAGGTTCAACACATCAAACTCTCATTAGTTTCAGAGTTTATCATGCAAAGTAGAACTTTCAGAATTTAACAAATTAATAAAATCAACTTAAAAGTATAAATTTAGTTATACTACTTCACATATCTAGGACCTGATGAGGAATAAAATCATCTCAATTACCAAATTTCATCCTTATATACTCATATGGATCTTCTTGCCACAGCTCTTCATCCTCATCTTTATAACACATCACAGAAAAAATCACATCTTCAGAGATATTCTAAGAAGAGAAAAAAAAAAAAAAAACAACAAATGGGTATAGACTATTTACATTTGTGGAATACCAATAATGAAAGCTTTTATGAAATTAGTTTTCCAAACTGTTACATTAAGCATGTTGTTAAGCTTGCATATTAAGGTAAAGGCAGGAAAGTAGAAGCCCTGGGGGGAGGAGGTGGGGAGGCAATAGAGTTAAACACAAGATTGTTTTTAAACAACTGATTAAAGGTATGGAGAAAAAGATGAATGTAAATGCTATTCTTTGAAGCAAGAGCAGGGATAATAAAGTTTTACTATCAACATTAAACATACCTAAACATACCTTGATTCTTTAAGGAAGAGAAATAAATATCAAACCAGGGTTATATTTAATATTATATAACTCATTGTGAACATTTTTACATTTCCATTTGATCCTAAATATCAATGTCTAAGCAATATTATAATTTTCTTCTCTTTTTCCACTTCCAAAAACTTAATTTCCTACCCTACAAATGTAGGAAATCACATCTAACATCCTCTATGTATACTACTGCTAATGCTCTATTAAGACCTTCTGTGCTCTAACATGTAAAAACAAAACTATCTCTTATCACTTCTTCCAAATTAAGTAATTCTAAGAGAAACAAAATCTCAGCCTAATAATCAGAGTTTACTTATTCTTACATTATAGCCATGTAATAGTAATGTAATAAGGCCAAAGGCATCAAGTAGGAAAAAAAAAATGCTATCACAATTCATCCTTACTTTACAGAAATAAACAAAATCAAATCTATACCTTTATTAATTACAAAGGAACACTATTTGATCAAAGGAATTGGGCAAATATTAAGATGTCCATAGAAAATACAAAAGACATAGTACCTTTAACACAATACTAAACATATTCTATCCTAGACACCAAAGACAAAATAAAAGAATTTGCTTTATTTTTTAGATACCATCTTAGAGATTACAGAATTTAAGAATTCATGGTTTGCAAGGAAAAAATTCAGTTACTAACAACTTTGAATTATCCAAAATTACCTGTGCACAAGTAAGATTTATTAATAGTCCATAATTTTTCATTCTGATTTGTTCTTTAATTAAATAACAATGCTGAATTCTACCTTTAATAAACAAGTGATACAAAAAAAAAAAAGAGAAAGCTTTAACTTCTAATACAGAACCTAACAATCCAAAAAAGAAAAATAAAAACTTTGGCCATACCTACAAAAGAAAATGGTCATGTTTCAGGCTGCATTTCCTGCAAAATAACACTACCTCAGTAGAGCTCCGGCAGCTGTTTTGAAAATGCTGTCACATGAGATACCTCATTTGACCCTAGCAACCTTTATGCAAGAAGGGTAGAAAAATATTATCTGACTCAACAGAGGAGAAACAGAGGCAAAATGAGATTCCAAGCAAGATCAACTAAATCCAAGTCTTCCAACTTGAAGGCCTCACTCCTCAAATACATAAATTTCCAAGCCCTTCATATCAGAAAGACTGCACTCATTTGAAATTATTCACAGAAACAAAAACACATTAAATAGAAAACATGGGATTAGTCACACTTACTCAGTCTAGAAAACTTAATTTAACCAGAGAATAATTTCAGAGAGCTGCTCCCCAACACTAACCTGTATATGTGGCTTCATCTGCTTCCAGGTTACAGAATGAACGATCCCTTGGTTGAGATAGTTGAATGCCTGCTGAAGGACACGGGGTGCCACATACTCCTTCTGCCTATACTGGTCTAAAATTTTTAGGAGTACCTACAGGAAAATAGGAAGAAAACAGATAGGAAAACATAAATAATTTTAAGGTTAAGGGATTTTAGGTACCTAGCATTTTAGATATGGCGTAAGACCCAAAATCCATAATGATAAAAATTAACAGAGAAGAACTAATTTATTTTTAGGGAAATACATCTTGTAAGAAAGTGCATGGGCTGCTTTCTTAAATGGGTCCTTGTTATACTGAACTGAAGTGTGTCTCACTGTGATTTCCGGCCATGTACCCGACATCTAACCTGTGGAAATACTCGAAATATGTCTACCCCCTATTCCACATATCACCTCTCAAAATAAATTAAGACTCTTGTCAAAAAATAAATACATAAATAAATAATAACATACTTGACTAAATGAACACTGAAAATATCCATTTAGGAGTTCCCATTAGGGCTCAGTGGGTTAAGAACCCGACATAGTGTCTGTGAGGATGCGGGTTCAATCCCTGGCCTCGCTCAGTGGGTTAAGGATCAGGCACCACTGCAAGCTGCAGCATAGGTCACAGATGTGGCTCGGATCTGGTGCTGCCATGGCTGTGGCGTAGTCTGGTAGCTGCAGCTACCATACGACCCCTAAACTGGGAACTTACACAAGGTGCAGGTGCAGCCATAAAAAGACCAAAAAAAAAGAAAACTCCATATGGCAAGAGATATAATAAATAGATTTTAGTATTTGATTACGGTGCACTTCACTTAAGAAAAATGATAAGTTACCCAAAAAAATTGTATTGGGACAACTGATTAGGCCTCTGAAAAAAAAATTAGGTTGCCTCCCTAACTAAACTTCACACTGACATACATTCCAGATGGGGAAATAGCTCAACAACAACAAAAAACGAAACCATCAAGTAGCTTTTTAAGAAGGGTGGAATTTTTTTATTTTGGGCTATAGAATTCCTTAGAGATATAACACAAAACTGAGGAGTTCTGGGGTCTTTTTTTTTTTAATACTGATTAAAGGAAAAAGATTGTTTATAAGGAAGGAACCATGCCCAAAGAAGCTGTAACTGGCCCAAGCACCCTCCATCAGAGGCAGCACTACAAGAAATTCCTGGTCTCCAGAGCCCTTCACTAGAGTGTATAGTTAGAACTGAACTACTGAATAAATAAAAGGAGATCTTTCAAAAAATGTACAGAATTTACAAATTCAGTTCAAGTTACATAAAATTTCTCAGAAGTCCTGTCATCTAGAAACTCCTTCTGCAATGCAGGCTAAAAACGAGTGCTACTGAACAGAGTTCTTCCTAATACAGTTGTCATTCATATAAAGTGGAGGTGGTAGTAGATGAGACACAACAATAAAGAAGAGTACAGTTTTTGATTAAAAAAAAAAAAAAACCTTTTTAAAATATCAGGAATATATACCTTAAATAACTAAGGTTTAAATAGTTTGACATGGATGCAGTGGCATGAAATTTAAATGTGTGTGTGTATACAGACACATGTTTATGTGAACTGAAAAAAATCTACCAAATACATTACAAGAGGGCATCAACCTGAGGATGCTCACTGGAGTTTAACAGCAATGGAAAGAGCAGGATACACAGCCAACCAGCTTCCTGATTATCCTAGTATCTAAAGTGAATAGCTGAATATGTGATTTATTCATCACTAATTTTCCCTACATACTATCTCATTGGCCAACAAAATAATTTGTAAGAAAACTATAGCCATAGCTTTCCTAAATTGCTGCAAGGTAATTTTCAGAAATGATAATCCATAAAAGGAAGTATGCCATAAAAGGAAGATGACAAGTTTGAAGTATTTAACCTTCTATCAACAATAAAGAAGACTAATATGCATAGATTTATAAAAATATAGAAACACTCTCTATATCATTAAAGGCTTTTACTATACTGATTAATCTCTGCTTCCTCAACATAGTCTGGACACAACCAGTGCTGTTATTAAATTTCATTTCTTGAAATAGAAACAAAAATTTTACAATTCAAATAGCAATACAGATAAACCAATCCCCATGCCCACCTTCCTTTATAGTTTATAAATATTAATATCAACTTGGGGAGTTCCCGTCGTGGCACAGTGGTTAACAAATCCGACTAGGAACCATGAGGTTGCAGGTTCGGTCCCTGCCCTCGCTCAGTGGGTTAACGATCCAGCGTTGCCGTGAGCTGTGGTGTAGGTTGCAGACGCGGCTCGGATCCCACGTTGCTGTGGCTCTGGCGTAGACTGGTGGCTACAGCTCCGATTCGACCCCTAGCCTGGGAACCTCCATATGCCGCGGGAGCAGCCCTAGAAAAGGCAAAAAGACAAAAAAAAAAAAAAAAAAATATATATATATATATATATATATATATCAACTTGGATTATTTCTCAAGAACTCCTAATTTTCACTATATAGAATGGTTCCCAAACTTCCACAAAAATGTGTACGTTCTCAGCTGAAAGTCTTAACTTCCGAGCTCAACTCCTTTTGAAATAGATCAATTCTTACTACCTAAATCTTCTGATGTAAGGGCTCAGAACAAAAAGGTGAGACTCCAAGAAACAGTAGGTAAGAAAGGCATACAAGGTCAGAGAGTTAACTGAAGAACACAATCTCATACTGGTGACTGTGACACAAGTGTCAACAAACTTGAAAGGTTGAGTCCAGCATCTAAGAGTCTAGAAGGGCAATTCTTGCAGTAGCTACCTTAGAGCATCTGTGGTTCTAAAACTGACTGCACTGTATCTGATTCCCACAGCTCCATTTCATCCCCAATAAATATGTAATGTATAAATTAATATGTCTGTACCTAGTTATAAATGGATAGAAGTGACTTAACTACTTTCAGTAGTGACCACCCTTCTATTTAAAAAGTTTATTACCTGCTGAATTCCCACTGCATACGTTTTCAAAAAGAATTCAGAAAATTCAAAGTATTCTTTTGTGACATTTCCTGGGCTTCCATATCTTAAAATACAAAGAGAAAATGTTTAAATACTGTGAATTTTTAAAACAAAGCATTCTCACTTTTTTAAATACTTGTTGAAAGATGTATCCCATGGAGGCAGAAAACTAACATTTTTCCTTTTTTTCACAGGCCCCCAAATGAAATCATGATATGCAGTACTTAGACTCTGGGCCATACTTAAAGTCTCAGGAAGAAAACAACAAAAATGAAACTGATGTCATTTCTCCATGATTTTTATAGAGGAAGAGAAAGATCCAGAGAAGCCCGTCTACCTCACTCTGATCACAAGGCCCATGACCACAGTTAATCCTGCTTTAAAGTAAGCAGGGGGTGACTTTTTGCCCTCTGTGGCTCTAAAAAAAAATAATCATATTACTGTAGAGTAACAAGAGACCTATTCAATTTTATTACATCCAATTCTGAAATACTAACCATAGGTTATAAACCTAATAACCAGAATTACCGTTCAAAGAGACGAGCTACAATGTGTAGTGCCCACTTCTTACACTTCCACCAGACTAGTTCTGGCCTGTCATCCTCATCAATCTGCAGAGTCTCCTAAGAAGACAAAAACACCCAGATAAAGTTCCTGCATAAAGAAAAGGGTTCCTGTAACTAACAAAGGCAAAATAAATGTTGATAAAGGTAAGTACCATTAAATGTGAATTCAAATTGCCATACAAATGCAAATTTCTACTTTATAGATTGCAAGGTTAGAATTAAATAAGCAAAGCAAATTTCAATTAACCAGTGCTGTTGTTCACATTTATCTTTCTTCAAAAGGCCCAAATAAGTAGGAAACAAAATACAAAATACCGTATCCCTTGAGGAAACTCTCTGAGATGACAGAAAAGTTCTATATCTTGATGTACATGATGCTAACACAAGCGTTTGTCAAAATTCACCAAGCCATTCACTAAATTCTGTGCAATTATGTATATAAACTAAAAGTCAACGTAATTTGTGCCAAGATGTGGACAAAGGAAAGAATACTGCATTTAGAGACAAGCTTAAATTTAATATTTGATACATTTTAATTTAATTTGATTAAATTTGAGTTAATTTAATAGATGAAATTATACTATCACTGTTTTTGTAAATAACACTGAGACACAACTTTCACCTATCAAATTGGCAAGTTTAGAATTTAACATAACAGATATTCGTAGCCACTGCATTAAAGTCAGAAAAGTGTTTCTGGAGAAAAGTTTGCAAGATCTGTCAAAGCCTTGCACAGGGAAGTTATAGTCACTATTCTGTAATAACCTTTAATGGAATATATCTACAAAAATACTGAATCACTATGCTGCATGCCTGAAACTAATATAATACTATAAATCAACTATATTTCAATTAATTAATTAAAGGTCTGTCAAAGCCTTAAACACTGTTAGGAGCTTATCCAAAGAAGACAATCATATAGGTGCATAAAAATTTAACTACATCCTTACAGGTAAAACACTAAAAAACTAAAACAACCTAAATATACAGCAAATGAAGCATTCGATAAAAATGGCACAATATAAAAAAGAAATTATTTTAAATTAAAAATAAAAAATATTCGTAATCATGAAAATATAAGTATAACAGATTTGAGAGAAAAGTGAATTTATAAATAGCACCTATCCATACCATTTTTACCAAAATAATATGGTTGTTCCTTCTGATAAATTTCATTAGTGCTCCTTTTTCTGCAAACCCTTTTTAATCACTTTTTAATAAGATTTTTCAGCATATCCTTTTAATCACTTCTTCCTATAAATAAAGATTTTGTAATATTTTTTGTAGAATGAAAAAATGATTGTATAGAAATGCAGAGGAAAAAAAGAGGAATAAATACCACACATTTTTTAAATGGTTATCATGTTTAGTAGGATTAAATATATAGTTATTATTTCATTAATTTTGTTTATCTGGACTTTCTAAAAATGAGTACATATCATTAACTATTTTTATTACAGTAGTAATTTTTTTCCCAAATAGCAGGCTGGGATAATATATCAATCTACCATAAATATTTCAAACCCAGGTCACTATGCTGTATAGCAGAAACTGACACAACACTGTTAAGTCAACTATATTCTAATAAAAAAAAAATGTTTTAATCATTGAAAAAAAAATCCTAAATTCAAGTTTTCCCATTTCTCTTAGGAAAGGAAGCCTTTTCTTACAGGAGGAACAGTCCTGTCAATAATAGTCCGGAAGATCTCCATCCATGCTGTCATGGTTTGGTTATTCACCAGCTGAAGAGGCAATGCATACTGAAAACAAAAGGACAACAACATCAGACAATAATTCCTCCCCTCAAAAAAATCAGCAATTTTATCAGTATTAAAGATTGAAATATATGGAATGGCTAATATTTGACTATGAAAATAATAATTTCAGATGGTCCAACCTAAAATTCAGCTTAAAACAGCTCTATAAGCATATATATATGTAAATTACTTTTTTTAAATCTAGAAGTATACATGCCATGAATATTTCTCTAGGCTACTCTTTTTGAATAAAATAATAATACAGTAAGGTATAATTTATTCAGCATGAAGTTCTAGATAAGTGATTTTTTTACCATTTACCCCTCTGTGTGTCAAACTTTTCATTTTTCCAGCTTTATTAAGATATAATTGATATATAACACTATGTAAGTTTAAGGTGTACAACATGATTTGATATTGATATCTGAATGATTACACATATACATTATGAAATTATTACTACAATAAGGTTAGTTAATATGTCTATTACCTCACATATTATCTTTTTACTTTTTCATTGTTTTGATGGGGGGGGTTGGCCCCACCTGCAGCATGTGGAAGTTCCCCAGCCAGGGACTGAACCTGCACCACAGCGGTGACCTGAGCCACTGCAGTGACATCAGATCCTTAACCCACTGCACCACAAAGGAACTCCAATATTTGAAGCATAGTTAATTTCCAATGTTATATTAGTTTCAGGTGTACAACATAGTGATTCAGTATTTTTACAGGTTATACTCTATTTAAAGTTATTACCGGAGTTCCCGTCATTGCTCAATGGTTAACGAATCCAACTAGGAACCATGAGGTTGTGGGTTCGATCTCTGGCCTTGTTCAGTGGGTTAAGGATCCAGCATTGCCATGAGCTGTGGTGTAGGTTGCAGACGCGGCTAGGATCCTGCATTGCTGTGGCTCTGGCGTAGGCTGGCAGCTACAGCTCCGATTAGATCCCTAGCCTGGGAACCTCCATATGCCACAAAAGCGGCCCAAGAAATGGCAAAAAGACCAAACAAATTAATTAATTAATTTAATTTAATTGATTACTGAGTTTCAAAAAAGAAAAAAAAATAAAGTTATTACAAAATGATGGCTTTATTTCCCCGTGCTATACAATTATCCTTCTTATTTATTTTATACACAGTATTTAGTGTCTCTTAATCCCATGCACCTGTCTCAACTCATCCCACTTCCTTCTCCCCACAGTTAACCACTAATTTTGTTCTATCTGTGAATCTATTTTTGTCTTGTTATATACATTCACTTATTTTTTAGACTCCACATACAAATGATAAAACATGGAGTATTTGTCTTCCTCTGACTTTTTTCACTAAGTGTAATACACTCTTAAATTCATCCACATTGCTGCAAATGGCAGAATTTCATTATTTTTATGGCTGAATAACGTTCCATCGTATAACTTACAACATCTTCTTCATCTACTGATGGGCACTTAGCTCACTTCCATATCTTGACTGTCATAAATAGTGTTGCTACAAACACTAAGGTGCACATATCTTTTCAAATTACTGTTTTCATTTTTTTTCTAGATATATATACAGCAGTAGAATTGCTAGATCATATGGTAGTTCTATTTTTAGCTTTTTGGAAGCACCTCCATACCATTTTCCATAGTAGCTGCACCAATTTACGTTCCCACTAAGTTGTTAGGGTTCCTTTTTCTCCATATCCTTGCCAATATTATATAGACTTTGTGATGACAGCCATTCTGATTGGTATGAGGTGATATCTCACTGTGGTTCTGATCTGCATTTCTCTGATGATTAGTGATGTTGAGCATTTTTTCACCTATTGGCCATCTGTATATCTTCCTTGGAAAAATGTCTATTTAGGTCTTCTGTACATTTTTTTAATTGGGTTGTTTGGGTTTTGATATTGAGTTACATGAACTGTTTATATATTTTGAATATTAACCCCCTTATCAGTCATATCATTTGCAAATATTTTCTCCCATTTAGCAGGTAGTTTAATTAGGTACTATTTGTTTATTTTTGCTTTTATTTCCTTGCCTCTTAGGAGATAGATCAAAAAAAATACTGCTATAGTTTATATCAAAGAGTGTTCTACCTATATTCTCTTCTAAAAGTTTTATGGCTTCTGGTCTTACATTTAGGTCTTTAGTCCATACTGAGCTTATTTTTATGTCTGGTATAAGGAAATGTTCTAATCTCATTCATTTACATGTAGTTTCCAGTTTCTTAGCACCACTTATTGAAAAGACTGTCTTTTCTCCATTGCATATTCTTACTTCCTTTGTAGTAGATCAACTGAACGTTAAGTACATGGGTTTATTTCCGGTTTCTCTTTTCTGCTCCACTGATCAATATGCTTGTTTTTGTGCTGGTACCATACTATACTGTTCTGCTTACTGTAGCTATGTAGTATACTCTTAAGTCAAGGAGCATGATACCTCTAGCTTTGTTCTTTATTCTCAAGATTACTTTGGCAATTGAGGAGTTTTTGTGGTTCCATACAAATTTTAGCATTATTTTAGAATTTTAGAATTTATCTTTCCATTTTCTTTTCTTTTTTTCCAGCTACACCTGCAACAAGTGGAAGTTCACAGGCCAAGACTGAACCCATGCCACAGTTGTGACCTGAGCCACAGCTGTAGCAATGCCAGATCCTTATCCCACTGTGCCACAAGGGAGCTTCCTCTTTCCATTTCTTCATATCATTTTCAAATTCCCTCATCAATGTTCTATAGTTTTTACTATATAGATCTTTTAATTTCTTAGTTAAGTTTATTCCTTTCTGATGCAACTGTAAATGCAATTGTTTCCTTAATTTCTCTTTCCATAATTACATTTTTATGGCAGAAATGAAAGTCTTTACCTATGTAAAATTGTCACTATATGCAGGTAACATGATACTACATGCAGAAAACCCTAAGAACTCCACACAAAAACTATTCAATCTGATCAACAAATTAAGCAAAGTAGCAGAATATAAGATTAACATTCAGAAATCAGTTGCATTTCTGTATACTTACAATGAAATATTAGAAAAGGAATATTTTTTAAAAAAGTATCTTTTAAAATCACACCCCCCCCCCCGCAATAAGATACCTAGGTATAAATCTGACCAAGGAGGTGAAAGGCTTATACCCTCAGAACTATAAAACATTAATCAAGGAGTTAAAGAGGATTCAAAGAAATGGAAGGATATCTCATGATCCTGGATTGGAAGAATTAATATTGTTAAAATGGCCATAATGCGCAAAGCAATCTACAGAGGTAATGTGATCACTATCAAATTACCCATGACATTTTTCACAGAACTAGAACAAACAATCCAAAAATTTATATGGAACCACAGAAGATCCAGAATTTTCAAAGCTACCCTGAAGGGGGAGAAAAAAAAAAAAAAAAAAAAAAAAACAAGCAGGAGGCATAACTCTTCCAGACTTCAGACAATATTACAAAGCTAGAGTAATCAAGACAGTATGTTACTGGTACAAAAACAGACATACAGACCAATGGAACATAAACCCAGACACCTACAGTCAATTAATCTTTGACAAAGGAGGCAAGAATATAAAATGGGGAAAACTTACAAGCTTTTGCACAGCAAAGGAAACCATAAAAAAAAAAAAAATAACTTGACTGGGAGAAAAAAAAGTTTCAAATAATGCAACCAACAAGGGCTTAATCTCCGAAATATACAAACAACTCCTACAGCTCAACAATAAAAAAAACAAACAACCCAATCTAAGAATGGAAGAAAACCTAAATACATTTCTCCAAAGAAGACATATAGATGGCCAACAAACACATGAAAAGATGTTCAACATCACTAATTATTCGAGAAATGCAAATCAAAACTACAATGAGGTACCACATCACACCATTCAGAATGGTCATCATTAATAAGTCTACAAATAAAAAATGCTGGAGGGTGTGGAGAAAAGGGAACCCTCCTACACTGTTGGTGGGAATATAAACTGGTACAACCACTATGGAAAATAGTATGGAGATACCTCAGAAAACTGAATATAGAATTACCATATGATCTAGCAATCTGACTTCTGGGTATACATCTGGACAAAACTTTCATTCAAAAAGATACATGCATCCCTATGTTCACTGCAACACTATTCACAATAGCCAAGACATGAAACCACCTAAATGTCCATCAATAGATGAATGGATTAAGGTGTGGCACACACACACACACGGTGGAATACTACTAAGCCATAAAAAAAATGAAATAATACCATCTGCAGCAACATAGATGCAACTAGAAATTCTCGTACTAAATGAAGTCTGAAAGAGAAAGACAAATGTATCTCTTATATGTGGAATGCAAAATATGAACCTACCTGTGGGACACAAAGACTCACAAACATAGAGAACAGGCCTGTGGTTGCTAGGAGGGAGAAGGGTGGTGGGACAGGCAGGGAGTTTGGGGTTGGTAGATGCAAACTATTACATTTAGAATGGATAAGCAATGAAGTCCTCTTGTATAGCACAGGGAACTATATCTAATCTCTTGGGATAGGCCATGATAGAAGACAATATAAGAAAAAATAACATGTTTGTGTTCATATATATATATATACACACATACACACACCTAGTCACTGGGTCACTTTGCTGTACACTGTAAATCCACTCTAATTTAAAAAAATACTTTACAAAAAAAATAAAGAAAATCTTTACCTCATGAAACATTTAAGAAACATTTTTTCAATTACTTTCCTCTACACTGAGGCATGATATCACAGTCCACTGTATTATAGTGTGCAACCCCCACCCCTACTAAACAATGAGCTACAAGAGATGAGGCGTAGCATCTCTGCATGCATGCACTGCAAAACCTGCTATACACTAAGAACATAATCATAAGTAAGAAACAGTTTCTGTCCTCACAAAGCTTACACTCTAGGTGAGGAAAAAAACACATTTAAATAAGGAATTACAATATGGTGTGACAAACAGTATGGATAAAAGCAGTATAATGTTGACAAGGGCACCCAGGAGGCCCACCTAATACAGCCTGGGAATATCAGAGACAAGTTCCTAGAAGAGATACACAGTACCTTAAAGAAGCAAGAAACTCTCAGAAGAGAGAAAGGACACAGCCACCTCATGAAGCTGAAAGAATTTCTGCATGGCTGGAGCGTAAAGTACAAAAGCTAAAGCCAAGTATAACAAGAGATGAAGGGTTTTATAAGGCATGTGAAGTTCACATTTTGTTCTAAGTGCAGTGGGGAGTCAGTTGGCTTTAATGGGGAACAGAGGAGGATCAGGCTCAAAGCTGAGGGAAGTGACAATGAGTTCATTTTTGGACAGATGACTTCTGAAGTATGCATGGAACATTCAAGTGCCTTGTACACAATAAATATTTAATAAATGCTTAGACAAAATCAATTAAATTGTATCATACTTTTTAAAACATAAATGTTTCTGCCTCTTCCCAAATTGTCAATCACTTTTTACTAAATTATCACTGTAACTGTGGCTCTTACAGCTTTCGAAATTTCCCCGTGAAGAATATTGCTACAGTAGCATATAGCATAATACCAAATGGTTTACAATAATGAATTTTTAATTTTTTTTTAGGTTTTTAGCACATACATGTTGAGAGAAAAAAAAATTTAGATCTTATTCTCTTAGCAAACCAAATAGAGGTAGAGGCTTTAAGAAAACCATTTCATAAGCCTCTAACTTCCTCATCCTGGCTATGCTTATCCCAACAGGAAAGAGAACTCTGGCCTTTGAATAAATAGGGTATTGGAGTTCCCGTCGTGGTGCAGTGGTTAACGAATCTGACTAGGAACCATGAGGTTGCGGGTTCGGTCCTTGCCCTTGCTCAGTGGGTTAATGATCCGGCGTTGCCGTGAGCTGTGGTGTAGGTTGCAGACGCGGCTCGGATCCCGCGTTGCTGTGGATCTGGCGTAGGCCAGTAGCTACAGCTCCGATTAGACCCCTAGCCTGGGAACCTCCATATGCCGCGGGAGCGGCCCAAAGAAATAGC
The DNA here is from genome assembly GCF_054392235.1 of Sus scrofa. Taxonomy (NCBI): domain Eukaryota; kingdom Metazoa; phylum Chordata; class Mammalia; order Artiodactyla; family Suidae; genus Sus; species Sus scrofa. The sequence goes on along the minus strand of NC_139387.1, from coordinate 49,930,057 downwards.
AAAAAAAAGACAAAAAAAAAAAAAACTGAATAAATAGGGTATTACTATATCTAATGGCAAAAGATATCACTGAATAAAAAATGGTACAACCACTATGGAGATACCTTAGAAATCTATACACAGAACTACCATATGACACAGTAATCCCACTCTTGGGCATATATCCGGACAAAACTTTCCTTAAAAAAGACACATGTACCCGTATGTTCATTGCAGCTCTATTCACAATAGCCAAGACATGGAAACAACCCAAATGTCCATCAACAGACGACTGGATTAGGAAGATGTGGTATATATACACAATGGACTACTACTCAGCCACCAAAAAGAATGAAATAATGCCATTTGCAGCAACATGGATGGAGACTCTCATACTGAGTGAAGTAAGTCAGAAAGAGAAAGACAAATACCATATGATATCACTTACATCTGGTATCTAATATAAGGCACAAATGACTCTTTCCACAGAAAAAAAAATCATGGACTTGCAGAATAGATTTGTGGTTGCCAAGGGGTAGGGAGTGGGGTGGTTGGGGAGATTGGGGTTAAGAGATACAAACTATTGCCTTTGGAATGGATTAGCGATGAGATCCTGCTGTGTAGCACTGGGAACTATGTCTAGTCACTTATGATGGAGCATGATAATTGCAAAAATACAATGTGTACATGCATGTGTAACTGGGTCACCATGCTGTACAGCAGAAAAAAAAAAACTGTATTGAGGAAATAACCATTTAAAAAATAATAATAACAACAACAACAAAAACATCTGCCTCAAAGTGATTTCCCTAAGGAAGATTTTTTTAAAGGGGGCTCTCTTCTTTACTTTCCCATTTACCTATAATCGTAACTAATCTATAGGCAGAATGCTATGGACAAATTAGTCAAATTACCAGTTTTTAGCGCAGCTGACTACCTTGTTTCTTCCATACTCAGACTTCAGATACTGGAACGAAAGGGAAACAAACACTGAATCTCAGCTCTGCCACTCAGTTAACTCGGACAATTAAGCTGACTTCTGCAAGCCTCTTCTCTCACAAGGATTTTTTTTTTTTTTTTAATATAGTGAGAATATATAATGTGCAATTTTTAACAATAACAGACACTTACTGAGAACTTTCTATGTGTCAGGCAGAAATACAAGCACCATAGTCATCTTCTGCTATAGAAACTTACCTGAACAAGTGCATAAAAGATTTTCAGGATCTGCTTCTGTAGTAAAACAGAATAATGTGAGGAATCAGGAAGGAGCTGCATGATTTGTTGCTGAATACGAGGCAGAAATATTTGCATTGCTGCTATAAGAGGTTCTCTTTCCTCTGCTTTCTTATATCTACACAAGCAAAGACAAAAAGAGAGAAAAATAATTTCTCCCCACAAAAGAGCTATAAACAATGAATGAAAAACAATACTTTCTAAACTACATAAAGCTAATAAAACAATAACATACCAAACACAGACTTATATTTTCTACTTGGATTGTTAGAATAAACATGAAAAGAACTTTGAGAAAGCACATCCCTATTTTAAGCAGAATACCTAAAATCCTTCCAGAAAGAAACTAGTTTAAAAAAAAATCCAAGACAGCTTTGCAACTTTCCTATATGAATTTTTTAGTACTGAAATTAGTTTTCATCATATCACAATCCTTCCTATACAAGTTGAATGTCAGTTTAAAAAGACATTCCTATTATATAACATATAATACGGGGGGAAACATTGATTCATCCACTCTCCTACATTGAGATGTTAAAACAGTATACAAATTTAGGTGCTCTTAGATCACTTTAACTAGGTATCCATCTAAAATAGTCTCTAAAAATTCTTTTAAAAGGAAGACTATCGACTGCAGGAAAACAATCCCCTTAGATACTAGAAAGCAATGCTATTAAATGCAACACTAGTCCCACACCTCCCAAACAACTTTTACAGAAAAGAAAGTCACCAACAGAGAAACTTAAACATTGTTTACCTTGCATCCAAAAAAGTAAATGTTTGTTTTACTTAACAATATGCTCACTTAAAGACAAATGTTAAGGTACCTCTCCATCAGTTTCCAAGGAAAGCTGAGACTAACAAATAAATTTGAGAAGGACTACCTTAGAGATTAGTACATTAGCAGATTAAATAGTCTTTGAAAAACTGTAGAAAATAAACATGTTTAACTGTATTTACCAAACTAACATCATTCTGCAGAATAATCATAGCAGACCCCTCTATGCAATGTAATTCTTTCCAAGTAACACATGGCTGGTATCTTCAACCAACAGAAATCAACTTACTCATACGTCTTCACCAGTTGATACAGACATAATAAACTGCCAAGCCAGCTTCCACTGCTCTGTGATTGCAAGTAATAGTCTATCTTGTCGACTACCGCTGGCCAATGACCAGGGAAATCGTATTTAATGATGGCACGGAGACACATTGTTAACTGGACTCTATAAGGTGGGGGGGAAAAAGTCCAAAATCTAAGTAGTTATAAATATCAGGCTTCAAAGACCTCTAATATTTTACATAAAAACACTCTGATTCCCATTTACCTACATTATATAGTTATCTATCTAGGGTTGGAAGGAAAAGAGTAATCCTATCAAGAAAAACCTCCTCAGGAATTCCCGTCATGGCTCAGCAGTAACAAACCCGACTAATATCCATGAGGACATGGGTTCTATCCCTGGCCTTGCTCAGTGGGTTAGGGGATCCAGCATTGTCATGAGCTATGGTGTAGGTTGCAGACACAGCTTGGATATGGTGTTGCTGTGGCTGTGATGTACGCTGGCAGATGCAGCTCTGATTGGACCCAAGCTAGAAACTTCCATATGCCACAGGTGTGCCCCTCCCCCCTAAAAAAAGAAAGAAAAACTGAAAGAAAACAAACACCAAGGTTGACTGCCTAAAATGAATGACATCTTTCAAATGATAATATCCTAAATACAACTTTGCTTTAAAAAAAGAGAATTTAAAAGTAAATTCATAAAACTTTTTCAAAAAACAGTGGATCCACCCCAGCTCTATAAAATTTCCCAGCTTATTATATTTTGTATTTTGGTTATCATAGCCTAAGAAGAAAACAAAACTAAAAACATTTTATCACTTCAACTAAAAACGGTCAAAGAAAGTAAAATGGAGGCCCACATCACAGCAAGAAGCACCTCTGTGAGGCCAAGGCTTGAACCATTCATTGTCAGTTCCCAGCCATACAGGATACTACACCTACCAGAGATTCCTCAGATACTAATTTCTATAAGTTGGGTATAAATAATAAGCATTAGCTGGCAATTATTGAAGAGGAAAGCTAAGAGTTTTTCCCCAAGAATTAAAGAAAAAAGCAAGAGGGCAGACATAAAACAGAAAAAAAAAAAAAAAAAGGCATCTCTTTAATAAAATTACAAAGTTAAGTGATAAAAAAAGATGTGATCACATAATGCATCAGGTCAGGCATCATTCTTCAACTGGATCCCAATTTTAACTGGGATTGAAAAGAAAGTGAAGGCAAAAAATTTCTCTTCTACAAATTATCAGTATATCCTTACATGGTCACTTGCAAATGGTAAGAAAGTAAATCCACAGTGAGAAGAAAAAGGTATGTGTTCAGTTGAATAACTTGAATTCACTGAAATGAAACAAATAATCCTTTTTCCTTATGTTATAAATCAATTTGCAAAAGATCCTTTGTAATACTCTTCTATAAACTTTCAGAATATTTCTTCCAGAGTGGTTAGAGTTAGCCTTCAAGACGTAAGAAAGGCAAAGCTACAAAGAATATCACAATAAAGATATCCTCTTGTGCCACCAGCAACTGTTCCTAAACAACCAGTAGATAATATCTGTATTCAATAAAACTGAAACTTTTCATTCATTTAATCTCATCTTCAGATTAACCCTCTTAATCCTTTCTCATTCCAAGACAAGCAAAGGACAACTGTGAACAGCCATCCTTTCATGTATTACTGTGTAGAAGCATTGCCTACAAGATTCAGAGAGATCTGAAATGCAAAGACTTTGACAAGAAATGGATATCTGGTGGTACCATAGGGAAGCCAGTGCCAGAATGGATGTGGGCAACCAGTGAGAATAAGGATGCTTTTCTTTCACCAGGACATCAATTTTTTCCTCTTAACAAAACAACTGCACAAAGAGGAGTTCCATATTTGTCCTCTTTCCTCACTGTCCCTCTCATACTTCCTTTTCTTTCCTCTGCTTAGGGCATATGTGTATTACACACTCACAGACAAAGATACATCTAAGTTCTTGAAACTAAATAATTTTATTTCCATACCTCGGTTTCTATTATTTCCCTCCTCCATTTTCAAAAGAAACCTAATCACTTGCTCATGTTGAAAAGAATTTGTTTCTCCTATTTTAAAATTGCATTATTCTTCTGACTTCACAGCTTTGCTGTCCAATAGGGGAGCCACTAGCTATGTGCGCACACTGTCACTTAGTCAAAATTAAATTAAAAGTGTAGTCCCGGAGTTCCCGTCGTGGCGCAGTGGTTAACGAATCCGACTAGGAACCATGAGGTTGCGGGTTCGGTCCCTGCCCTTGCTCAGTGGGTTAATGATCCGGCGTTGCCGTGAGCTGTGGTGTAGGTTGCAGGCGCGGCTCGGATCCTGCGTTGCTGTGGCTCTGGCGTGGGCCGGTGGCTACAGCTCCGATTGGACCCCTAGCCTGGGAACCTCCATATGCCGCGGAAGCGGCCCAAAGAAATAGCAAAAAAAAAAAAAAAAAAAAAAAGTGTAGTCCCTCAGGAGTTTCCTCGTGGCTTAGCAGATTAAGGATCCGGCATTGTCACTGCTGTGGCTCAGGTTTGATCCCTGGCCCAGGAACTTCAGCATGCCAAGAGTGCAGCCAAAAAAAAAAAAAAATTAGTTCCTCAGTGACACTAGACACATTTCAAGTACTCAGTTGGCTTTTAGGCCACGTGGCTAAGTATCAGGTAGTGCGGACAGAGATTTCCACCACTGCAGAAAGCTCTAATGGACAGTACTGTGCTACAGCTGCTAATCTAAATTTGGAAAACAAGAGATAATTCTTCTAATTTATACTTTCTCCTCAAAGAAAAAGATACTCAGTTCATAAAAATGAATTAAAAAATAGATAAAGTGTTACAAAAAGTGGTAGGTTAAAATTCCCAGAAGTCATTTTCCCTGTATCTGGGGAAAGAGAAGCAAATGGTAAAAATCTAAAGGTCATAACTAAGTACATTAGTTATCAATGTAGTAGGGATCTATACAACGATTTTCGTTCCATTTGATTTTTGCTGTAACACTTTTTGTGGCAACTTACAGCAAGTACATCTTTTCTAAACTATTTTAAGACAAAGAATTATAAATGCAAAAAAAAAACAACTAACTAAAACTGTATTATCTGAGTGCCCATCTTCATGACTTTGTATCTTTAACAAAACAAACTTGAGGCCTATGATTAAATCCAACCTCCCTCATTGATATATTTTGTGGCCCTACTAATCAGATAGATATAGTATAATGTACCTCACTAAATCTGGAGACCGAATTATTCCTTCTACAATATTATCACGTATTTGCTGGCGATCATTTTCATGAATGTTGAATGGAAATATTGCTTCTCCTGGTGGAGGTTCTCGGTCCGGCCAGTATTGTGTCACCATGTTCTTCAAGTAAATGGCAGCTAAATGAGAGAAAAAAAAAAAAAAATGCTAATGTAGCAGTATTGAAAAAATGGCTTTCATTCAGATTTACAGAGCATGAAAGGCTAAACCCTTCAATGCTAAACATGATACCTAGCAAAAATGGAAAATCTTCCAGTTATAAATAGCCAAGTGGGGAAAGAAATATACATATAAATTTGAAGTTTCTCTTTCGCTAGTAAAGTAAGTCGAAGCAGAAAACATCGTATTAAATCAAGAGTTTATATACAGAAAAATGATCTAGAACTCAAGTATGTATCTTTAGACTAAATACATGATGATCTAAACGAAACTCTACTAACTGCAAACTGCACTTTGAGATCATGAGTCATACTATTTATAAGGCCTAATACTGAAAAACAAAAATTATTTGAGAGAGAGAGAATTAGTTAGTTTGGGGTTTTGTCTTTTTTTATATCAGATCAAACAGGTTCTAGACTAAGTATCATCTTTTACTTCAGTATTTTTATTATATACTAGTCACTGGTAATAAAAACACATAAACTGTTGAAAAAATGAATAAATGATCTAAGAATATGGTCCAACCTGTCAGCACTTCTGACTAATTTCATGAAATTAATCTTTGCAAAAAGAAAAATCATATTATACACCAAACCATTTTAATCCCTACAGAACTAGTCTTATAAATAAAAATAAGTGTGAAAAATAGTGTGATTTCTGTTTTATGGTTAGTTGTCTTCTTTTTGTTCTGTCTGTTTTGTTTTTTCAGGCAGCAAAGATACAGACAAGATAAAAATCATGGACTTAACTCATAATTCAGTCATCAAATGCTGTTAATTTTATAACTAAAAAAATATTTTTATTATGGGACACCATATCAGATGGCCTATATAAAAGGCACACTACAAATTTGTATGTGTTGAAATAAACCGCTGATTAGTTAAAGCTGAAATGAATAACTTGAAAAGAAAATATTAATTACTCTTATGGATAACCATAGATTACCAAGAATAAAGGAAAAATACCAAAAATAATTTAAACTCTACCAATAATCTAAAATCTTCCTTCAATCATTTAACTCAAGTATCTAACCATTTGCCAGAGCTAAGAAAGAAAACAGAAATTTTTGTCTCCATTCATAAAGAAATTAAGTATTCAAATTTGCTTTTCTGCAAAATTCACTTACAATTTCAAACATCTTAGTTTGAAACTGACTTTAAAACACACACACACTTCTCTCCTTCTCAAACTCACCTAAGCTCTATCCTCTGGACCCAGAGCCACCCTACACAGGGCAACTGGGTTCCATAACCTCACAGCGGAAGGATGCCAATAAACTCAGTGAAGAAGAATGCTGTGTTTTCTGAGTTGATGCTTCTAAGCTTCACCATTTTTCATAGGAATTTAGTAGCCCCTATCTCCCTTGTTATTACTTTAATCTGTTAAAGGTTAGGAAATAAAGTAACATAATGTCTATACTATATCTAAAACAAGATTGATTCTGAGTAAGAGCCAAGGAATTTCCTACAAATAGGACACATGAGTTCTAACAAAACAGTTACTTGAAGTCATTCTAGACTAATAAGAGGCACCGTTCTGTTTGTTTCCAGGTTCTATATTCTCGAAAAACTGAAATTAACTTAACAAATAACCTGTGAATAACTTAACTATAAACTTAATCTTTAAAGCCTCTCCCTATCCATCTTTTGGAAATACATATTCCAAAAGTCAGAACAAAAAGAAGACAACTAATGAAAACCAGAAATCACCCTATTTTTCAAATGTTGGTCCCACATCAGTCATCAACAATGACTTTTTCAGGTCTAATGTAATACGTCTCAACTACTTTTCTTTTTTTGGCTTTTATAGGGCCGCATATGGAAGTTCCCAGGCTAGGGGTTGAATCAGAGCTGTAGCTGCCAGCCTAAACCACAACCACAGCAATGCCAGATCCAAGCCACATCTACAACCTACACCACAGCTCATGACAACGCAGAATCCTTAGCCCACTGAGCGAGGCCAGGGATTGAACCCACATTCTCATGGTTACTAATCAGGTTCGTTACTGCTGAGCCACAGCGGGAACTCAACTATCGCTTTTAAATTCAAATTATTTCTGCTCATAGCAACTCCAAAACGTACTAATGGAAGTACATTTCAGAACCTAAGTTTACATATATTAAAGAGTCTCTTCTCTTTATAGGTAAGGAGTGAAAAACTGGAAGTCATTTGAGAGATTTCTGACAACTATCCTAAATTTAAGATTGGCTCCCTTCTCTGAACATTACATGGTAATATTAATAATGTTAATAAGCTTGTCAATACCTCAAAAGGAAAACATGGAGCAAACATCCAAATTTATTTTGTTTTGTTTGCCCATATCAAAATATTACCTTTTTTCCCGATTTCTTCAAAGTAAGGTAATATAGGACATTGACTAATAAGCTTGCTTGATAATAGCAAGAATATTTCAGAATTGCCCACAAGCTACATATCTGGACAAAACTATAAGGCATAAAGATACATGCACCTCTATGTTCATTGCAACACTATTCACAGTAGCCAAGACATGGAAACAACCTAAATGTCCATCGACAGATGAATGGATAAAGATGATATACATATATACAGTGGAATACCACTCAGCCATAAAAATGAATGAAATAGTGTCATTTACAGCAACATGGATGGACCTAGAGATTATCAAACTCAGTGAAGTCAGGAAGAGACAAAAACCATATAGTATCATTTACATGTAGAATATAAAATACAATCAAAATAACTTATCTATGAAATATAAACAGACTCACAGACAGAGAATAAACTTGTGGTTGCTGGGGGGGCGGGGTTGAGGTGGGGGAGGGACAGACTGAGAGTTTGAGATTAGCAAATGCAAACTATATATATATATATATATATATATATATATATATATATATATATATCCAAAAACTAACATAACATTGTAAATCAACCATATTTCAATAAAAATAAATTCAGAAAAAGGGAAAAAACTGCCCAGGAAAAAAAAATCAAGAACTGAAAATTTTAGAGAACTATAATCTTTCACTTAATATTAGCATAATTTTTTACAGCTTTATACAGGCTTACATTTTTTTAATCAAAGCCACATCATTCTTTTTCAAATATCATGCTAAAATGATGCATTATCTCTCTGGGTGTTACTATCATATTCTTGGGACCTCTGTTTTTTGTTGTTGTTGTTGGTTTTTTTGTCTTTTTGCCGTTTTCTAAGGCCGCTCCCGCGGCATATGGAGGTTTCCCAGACTAGGGGTCTAACCGGAGCCGTAGCCACCGGCCTACACCAGAGCCACAGTAACGCGGGATCTGAGCCGTGTCTGCGACCCACACCACAGCTCACGGCAGTGCCAGATCCTTAACCTACTGAGCAAGGCCAGGAATTGAACCCACAACCTCATGGTTCCTAGTCGGATTCGTTAACCACTGAGCCACGACGGGAACTCCAGGACCTCTGTATTTTAATAATAGACTAAACAGAACAGAAAACTTATAAATGGCACTTAAATTTATGATAGTTACAGTAGAATTCTACATAGTATATTTCATACTGTTGATAAAAGAGATGTTCTAAACCAGAAAGTTGTCCTAATATATTAGGAAATGGTCAACCACCAAGACAAACTCTGTCCTGTGGCTAACAAATTTGAAATCTACATAAATTATGAAGAAAAAAGTATCCTTTAAATGCCATTAACATTTTATATCAAAATACACCCAAGTTTTGGTTACCTAAGTTATTAAGACTCAAAGTTGTATAGAGTTGGTGAGGACATGGAGAACCCAGCATTCTAATGCATTATTGATAGAAAGAGCAAACAAATGCAACTTGGGGATAAGATTCAAAATTCTAAATGTTAATACTTCTAATATCCTTCACCTGCTAATATCCTTCACCTTTCCATGTTACAATTTATTCTATGAAAATATCCCCATGGATATACAGAGATATGTGTCCAAGGATGCTCATTTTAGCATTGTCTCTATTAACAACAACAAAAAGGGACAATAAAGGAAATGTCCATTAATATCAGATAATTATAAATAAACCACCATAATTCTAATACAAACAAATACTTGAATAATTGTTATAAAGAATAAAGCACATGTATGTGCACTGACATGGAATGATTCCCCAAGGGTATATGGCTAAATTTTAAAAAGGAAATTATAAAATCACATGTGTAATACAAACAGATTTTTGTTACTTTTTAAAACCAGCATATCTACAGCATATCTGGTTTTTGTAATGTTTATATGTCATATAAAGAAGACATATTTAATTAGCACATTGCTTTAAGATCTTTAAAAATTCTATTTCTACAAAGCTTCATAATAGGAACTTCACAATGGATCTATAAACACATAGGTTATTAAAATAAGTTCCACTGGAGTTCCCATTGCGGCTCAGAGGTAACGAGCCTGACTAGTATCCATGAGGATGCAGGTTCAATCCCTGGCCTCGCTCAGTGAATTAAGGATCCGGCACTGCCATGAGCTGCATTGTAGGCATACACGGCTCAGATCCCCTGTGGCATAGGCCAGCAGCTGCAGCCCAGATTCAACTCCTGGCCTGGGAACTTCCATATGCCGCAGGTGGTGCCCTAAAAAGCAATAAATAAATAAATAAATAGGTTTGATTTAGCAAAATGTGGTTTCAAAACAGTCCTATTTTATAAAACAAAGATTAAACAGAGTCAAAGATCAAACTGTTTCAAAACACTTACATAAGTCTTATAAACTTCATTAAAGTAAAAAATAATTCCAACGTGAATGTTTTTCCAAAGGTTTTTCTAATCTTAACCACAAAGGGATTGTTTAGGAAAGCAAACACATTGCTATAAATATTTTTCCTAAGCTTAATGATTTCTTTTTCATTCTGTTATGTTCAAGTAAAATAAATATGTTTATCCGCATGCAGAGTATAACCCCTTTTCTATAAAATCGTTCCTCTATCTAGAAAGTTATCTAGATATCTGAACACATGCAAAGACTAATAATGTTCACCTTTTCTGAGTGATGAATGTCAGGTAATTTTTTTTTTTTTTACTTTTTTCTTTGTATTTTTCTCTGTTGCCCAAATTATCTATGAGTATGTGTCACATAATTTTTAAAGGTCTCTTTAATTATATATATTTTAATAGTTGTCATTTTACCCCCTTTATGTTGACATTATTCTCTTTTCAGGACTCATGACACTCCAAGGCTTTCTTCATTTTTTTACCTTCTGGGTTCTAATGACCAGCTCACAAAAAAAGCAAAAAGAAGAACAATACACAACATTAAGGAACTATCCCTAAGGTCCCACAGACTCAAAAGTAAGTGCCATGTTTCTAACAAAAGTCCTGCTTGCTGCCCAGCCACGTGGTTAGGAGCACCTATGTGATACACTGCTTCCTGATCTGATGCACGAATGGGGCTGAATTCACATATATAAAACACGGTCTTAACCTGTGGGCCCAAAGGCAAGGCCACGGGGAATCATAAAATATTAGGGACAGAAAGCTACTAAAACTGGGAAAGCTAAGAGGGGAAAATAGCAAAGTTACAAGGAAGAGGCAGAAAGAAGCTGGAAGGGAGAAGAGCAAAGAAAAAACTAGGGCATATTTAAGAGCTCAGTATGGACCTCTAAATTTCCAGGCAAAAAGAGAGTGAGTTTTTAAGGCATTAGAAATACTTCATGTGTGTATGTTTTCAAAGAAAGAAGATACTTGGAATTGAAATAAAAACTCTAGTTCTACTTTTTCCCACAAATAAATTTATAAAGGATTAAAAAAGAACCAACTCACCTGCCTGTCGTACTGGGAATTCCACATGGTCAGAGACTATAATCCGAAGTAAACTGGGGGCAAAATTGATAATCTTGTAAGACTGAAATTACAAAGAAATATTTCATAAAAAAATAGGGCAATATAAATGAATACCTATTAGCACCTGTTACTGAATATATCACTATAATAAAATAATATTAAAAATAATATAAAATAAATAACTTAAGTGAGAAAAACTCTTCAAAGCAAAATGATTACTAAAATACTTCAAATCAAAAAATTTACTCAGAAAAAATTGATGAATAAAAGATAACATTTTTATGTTTCTTGGACTTACACTGTCAAAATGCTCTCCAGAAAGGGTGTAGCATTAACACTCCCAAGAGTAATATATTACGTGTCCATCTATCTTATTATTCCTTTGAAAATTTTATACCTTATTTGTATTTTAAATGACATTTCTTTTACTTTGAACTTTTTTTCCTGTTTGTTGGCTATTTGTTTTCTTTCTATTCCACTTACCCTTTGGTCAATAGGGTATTTGTTTTATTCTAAAATTCTAGGAACAGAGTTCCCGTCATGGCTCAGTGTTAACGAAATCCAACTAGGAACCATGAGGTTGAGGGTTCAATCCATGGCCTTGCTCAGTGGGTTAAGGATCTGGTGTTGCCGTGAACTGTGGTGTAGGTTGCAGACACCGCTGGGATCCCGTATTGCTGTGGCTCTGGCACAGGCCAGCGGCTACAGCTCCGATTAGACCCCTAGCCTGGGAACCTCCATATGCCACCGGAGCAGCCCTAGAAATAGCAAAAAGACCAAAAAAAATAATAATAATAATAAAATAAAATTCTAGGAACTATTTATAAATTTAAGATCTTAACTTTTATGACTTAACCATTGCAAGTGTTTATATGCTATTTGTGCTTCAATTTTGTTTATTGTATTTCTGACAAACAAAAAAACAGGGAGGGAGTTCCCACCATGGCACAACAGGATCCACGGCATCTCTGTACCACCATGACATAGGTTCAGTTCCGTGGGCCTTTAACCCAGCACAGTGGGTTAAAGGATCCGGCACTGCCACAGCTGCAGCATAGGTCACAATGTGGCTTGGATCTGATCCCCGGCCCAGGAACTTCCATATGCCTTAGGGCAGCCAAAAAAAAAAAGGAAAATAGGGACACATGGGCTACAGAAAATAGGAGATCCAACATAAGAAAATGGACAATAGCAGTGCATGAACTATAAAGAGGAACCAGTGCAGACTGGAACAGGGTGCCTCACAGGACAGTGTTGAAAACTATTGTCGCCAGCTGCCCTCTGCTGCTAGGGCATCTTTTAAATTTAACAATGCAGAAGTGAGCCCATGCTGATGAAGTGCCTGCTGCCTGGGCCATTTCTCCCCAAAGACATGTCCAGCTTTGACCTACTCCTTAGTCTGGCCATGGTTGACTTTGGAAGCAAAAAAAAGAGAGAAAGAGAGAGAATGCAGTCCATTCCTTCTGACCACAATCCCTCCAGATGCCAGTACCTGGAGCATATTACAGGCCTGCCATATTCCCAGAGCTTCCACTCAGCCCTGCCTGCTGACATTCCCAGAAAAGACTCATAAATTCTCAGTGAGGCTAAAGCCAGACAATGACTTACCTCCTCCCTGCTTACCTCCTCCCAGGAGCTTGGACCTAGGGAGGGATCCCTTTCAGTACCTAACTAGGTGGGTGTAGGCATACCACTCCATTTGTTAATTTACCACCTTTCCTATTCATTTATTTTTAACAGTATGTATGTATTTATTTATTTATCTATTTACTTATGTCTTTTGAGGGCTGCACCCACAGCATATGGAGGTTCCCAGGCTAGGGGTCGAGAATCGGAGCTGTAGCTGCTGGCCTATGCCACAGCCATGGCAACATCAGATCTGAGGCCGCATCTACGACCTACACCACAGCTCAAGGCAATGCCGAATCCTTAACCCACCAAGCAAGGCCAGGGATCAAACCTGTGTCCTCATGGATACTAGTCAGATTTGTTTTCACTAAGCCACGATGAGAACTCCAACAGCATTTTTTTCTTTTTTCTTTTTAGGGCCGCACCCGTAGCATATGGAGATACCCAGGCCAGGGGTCAAATCGGAGCTACAGCTGCCAACCTACGCCACAACAACAGCAACATCAGATCCGAGCCACATCTGTGACCTACACCACAGCTCAGGGAAATGCCAGATCCTTAACCCACTGAGCGGGGCCAGGGATCAAACCCCGCATCCTCATGGATACTAATGGGAACTCCTTAAAGTAGTTTTTTATGATAACAGATTTCTTTTAATAGCAATTTACAGGACTCAAAATTAACACAGATTTAGCTCAATCTCACCTTCCACACCTACATTCTTATAAAATAACTCATGTTTATAACCTTTGAGACACTGGAGGATCCTGTAGTGAATCAATGAGTAAAACATCTCTTTAGTTTAGTTCTAATCTACATAGTTTAGTTACTTATTATACACAAGTACAAAATAACCTTTAGACTTAGAGTAAAACTACTTTTAAAAAGTGGATGCTACTTTATTGCAACACTGTTGCCACTGTACACATTTTGGAACTCCTCTTTTCACAACTGCCATTTCAAAGAACTTTCTGCAACTTTTTGTCTTCTCCTTTCAGCCTTGATTCAATCTATGTGAATTTGGCCAGCTAAAACATTCAGTGGTAAATTCAGATAGTCTCATACTACTTTCCTTGCAAATATTTATCCAGTTTCCTTTTCCACCGTGGCCTTCAAGTTTCGAAGAAGAAGAATACACCTTTCAATGATTTCTTGAAAGGACTTATATCAGTGAAGTTTTCTGAAAATAAAGTTTCCTTGCTTAGCTAAATTCTGCATTTTCTGAGACCTCGTCTAAAGCAAAGAACTGATATTCTCCCACTCTGTTTCACTGCCACCTTTACATTAACTTTTTCAGCCCTCCAACACACCAAGTTGAGGGCCTTTACTGAACTTGCTCTTCCCTCTCTTCTTCTCCCAGTTCTTCACCTCTTCACAACATCTAGGTCTCTGCTTGATGTCATTCTTCAGAGACTGACCACCCTACTTAAACATTCCAACACTCTCTCCAGGGCTTTATTCTCTATAGCACTTATTACCTGAAATTGTATTATTTTTCTCCACTAGAATGCAAGCTCTATGACAAATACGTTATTTATTAATGATAAATATTTTATTCATACAAGCAAACTCTCTTAAAGGTCAATAAAAATGATACATACAGATACATGGAAAAGAAGAGATTCCAAAGCTTGGCAATGAAAGTAATATCTTGGAGTTCCCATCGTGGCACAGTGGTTAACGAATCCGACTAGAAACCATGAGGTTGCAGGTTTGGTCCCTGCCCTTGCTCAGTGGGTTAACGATCAGGTGTTGCCGTGAGCTGTGGGGTAGGTTGCAGATGTGGCTCGGATCCCGCGTTGCTGTGGCTCTGGCGTAGGCTGGTGGCTACAGCTCCAATTCAACCCCTAGCTTGGGAACCTCCATATGCCATGGGAGCGACCCAAATAAATAGTGAAAAAAAAGACAAAAAAGAAAAAAAAAAGAAAGTAATATCTTGATTTCCCTATAGAGCCTATATGGATGGAGAATGATTTATTAAGAAACCTTTCCAGATGTCCTTGTTGGCACAGTGGCTTAAGGATCCTGTGTGGTCAGTGCATTGACTGAGATTGCTGCCATGGCACCAGTTTGATCCTTGGCCCAGGAATTTCTACATGCTGCAGGGCACAGCCAAAAAAAGAAAAAAAGAAAAAACAAAAACACCTTGAAAGAGGTATCTATCCATCCCTACTTTCCTATGCTGTTGCCAAAGGGACTTCTGGGTTTAAAGACAATGACAAGTGTGTACAGGATACATTCTTAATACCCTCCAATAAAACTACACACTTCCCCAGAGAAACAATATCTGATATAACAGTCAAGGAACCACTCACTGGTAACAAAACAATGTCAGCTACAGAAAAAATATAGTTCTAAATAAGAATTTATCTTTTGGAACACAGGCTGTTATATTTTGAAACTGCCTATTCTTCTAAATGCCAACTGACAAATCAATCAGGACACTGTAGAAACTGCCCCCATTTCCTACACAGAGCATATTTGCTGATGAGGGACCTAGACTAAAATAAATGAGCTGGACTCTAATCTTTTATGGTAGACTACCCACCTGTTTATCCCACAAAGAAGGATGCTACAGTTGTGGTAAAGTATAAGCATACAAAGCCCGACCTTAAAATCATATTTTATTAAAAGATTATGTGACATTATACTTTGGTCATCTATTTAACAGAAAATTCAAAAAAAGCTTAAAAGCATGTTAATCCAAAGCATTATACAAAATATAATGCTAAATGAGTGACATAGCAATAAGCTACTTTTAGAAGCTGCAGAGGAAACTGCAGTCTGTGATGACTTGAGAGGATATTGTGCAGGGCAGGGTAGAGTAAGGTTGGAATGGATTTGCTATGAAAGAAAGGGTCCTAAATGTCTTTGCAGTTCTGAAGTTTTTCTCACCTACATTTTCCTCATCTGTAAAGTCAACTGCACTTATACACTGATGACTAAGAAACAAAGCAACAGTAGGCTAACAGAGGCAGGGAAATACAACATGATATCAAAGATATGATCCCCTATAGACACTGTAAAAATAACATCTGGCCTCACCATGAAGAGAAGAGGGTCACAAACAGGCCAACTGCCCTGTTCATACTAGCAGACTGCAAATTCAGCTCTTGCTTTGTCCCTCCTAACCAAAGCCTGGATTACTACTCTTCCAGCCAAGCAGTATATAGTACTTTTTCTCTGCAAAGCCTCGGACAGGTACTGTCTTTTAACTTTCCCCTATTGTAAGTGAGAGCCCTTTTCTTTTTGAAGTACCAAAACATTCCCTTTGGGGCTTCAGTTCAACTCAACCTTCTCTCCAGAGTCAGTGTTGTCACTCACTCTTTTAACACATGGAAATCCTAGATTCACACTTATTCCACTGGATTTCCCATTAAAATAACCCCTTTCAAAGGTTCACAGTTTAACCAGGGAAAACTTAACTCCCACAGAACATTTACTTGGGAAAGTCGTTGTTACACTTTAGGAAACACAGAATCACCTAGTTAGCTAATTAAAACACCAATCATTAGACCCCACTCCCAGAGTTTCTTTAAAGTCTAGAGTGAAGCCCCATAATTTGCACTTCCAACAAGTTCCCAAATGACACTGATGCTACTTATCCTGGGCAACACTTTGAGAACCACTAATTTAGGTATATTTCTTTACATTTTAAGGATTACTGCAACCTCAAACAGCTGTCACTCTATCCATTAACAGACCTTAATTCGTACTTTTTAGTGAGAAGGCTGTGATTTATTCCTACAGGTGAGGAGGAAAATATAAGCTAGTATGGAAATGTCGGTGCTATCACTCGAACTAAGGCTAGTTCATAAAGATAGAGGATGGAAGATAAAAGAAAGTCTTACACATTTTACCATTTATAAAAAATTCCTACAAATATTACTCGGCGTATCTTTTGTAAAGCAGTACCACCATGAAAAAACTCTTCCGGCAGCATTTCCCAGCGCTCCAACAAAACTGCCAATCAGTGTCTACACGGTCCTGCCAACCCCGCAGAAGCAGGCAATGGGCAGGGTTTGCCAGAGCAACACCTAAAAAGGGCTGGATCTGCAGAAAAACCGAACTCAGATTTGAATTTTAGGTGTATTTTCCCACCAAGTCAGCGAACTTAAGGAAAAGAAATCACACCCTGAAAACACTAGCAAAGCTTGCTAAAGCTTCTTTTTGCGAACCAAACGGGCTCAACAAACTGCACTAGGGAAGGAAAACGACAGGAAAGATGCAAAGGTGGCCAACAGGTGCGTGAGCCGCTGAGAAAAGATCCCAGGAGAGCGGCGCCACCGGACCCCGGAGCGGGGGCTGGGGCGGGGGTGGGACAGGCCGAGAGACGCGTCGGGGTCGGGGCCCGGGTGCTGGTGGAGATCCGGGGTGCGGAGAAGAGAGAGCCCCGAGAGCCAGCTCGGCGGCAGGGGGGCGCCGCAGGCCCGCTCCTCACCTGGTTGAGTTCATTCTCAGCTGCAATCCGCAGCTTCGGGTCGATGGTGCCCTTCAGCGCCTGGATGATCCGGTTGAGGTCCATCTCCCGGGCGGGGGCTCCGCGGCCCCCGGACCAGTAGGCCAGACAGCAGCTTTAGTTTTTCTTTTGACCCTCTCAGCCTCCTCCTCCGCGACCCCTGCACTACCTCACTCCCCAACCTCCGCCACCGTCGCCACCTGCAGCCACTTGCTGCGCCACTCTGACTCCGCGCCCCCTGTCCTCCCTTTCTACCCCCCACAACTCGCTCTCCATTCACCCTTTTACGACAGCCGGTGGGAGGCGGGAGAAGTAAGAAGAGGAAGCGGCGCCTCTTTTACGGCGGCCTCTTCCCCCGGGCGTGATGCTATATGGCTGCTCCTACTGGCGGCCACCATGCTCCTGTACGGAAAGTGGTCTCGGCTTCTTCCCCAGAGGAAAACGTCTCACCAGCTCCGGCAGGAGGCCGCCTTGCTGCCATACGGAAAACAGCCTCCCGCCTCTTCCCAGAGAGGGAAACGAGCTGGCTAGGTGTCTCTTACAGCTGCTTCCAAATTAAGCATGTATGGATGGAGCGGCACTTTTTGTTAGTCCGAGAACCGTTTGGGCATCATTACAACGGAGCCTCTTCCAGAGCAGACTTTTTGGGACCTTGAGATCATCTAGCCCACGGGAGGACGGACTTCCCTCGGTCTGTGGGAGCCATCATTAGTTCTTTCATTCACACACTCATTGACTGAACATTTTTAAACATGTATTTTTGAGCCCGCGTACTGAGATATTTAGGTACCACATTATAACAAAATGAATTCAATGCAGGTTACTATGAAGGAACTTAGGGTGTGATAGAAGACACAAAGGTAAACAAAAAATATACTTAAACAAAGTAACTGTGGAAATACAGAGATCAGAGGAACTGATATGCCTGAGAGTTTCCGAAATTTTTTCAAATCTTTTCAGAAAAACAGTTAAAGGCAAGAAAGGTTATACTGTTTCCACTGTGGACATATCTGGCCCCACAATTTCAATAGCATAAAAATATGAAAGAGCTAGTTGTTCCTGAGGTTAACCCAGAAAAAGAGAGTTCAGATTACATTTGTAAAGATGACTGTGGGCAAAATGCAATTAAAAGGGGTGTGATCGTTCCAGGAGCAGATAATCGGGAAGGACTGGTTCAGTTAACTGGGTTCAATGTAGAGTAGAAAATACGTGGAGGAAAACTTAGATGCCTGAAATCCCTCCTCTCTGCAGAAGCTGTAAATGGGACCACACCCTTCAGCTGGGTGCAAAAGTGCCTAGTTCTCTGGCTTCTCCAGTTTTGCCTGTTCTCTACATTTCCATCAGAGTAATGTTTCTTAACAGTCAATATTGTCATGTTCCTTACTTGATGATATCCTATCAATTTCCAGGTAAAATACAAACTCCTTAGCACTTCAAGTTATTATGAAACATAGTGCCTTTCATCCTCACACTATTTCCTTATCCCACTCTCTTGGACCTCAGGGATCTAAAACTCCTTGACCTCTGAAACCTTAACTCCAGTATCCTCTTTTCAATTTAGGACCCTTTTCTTCCATTTTTTCTCTCCCTCAATAATTCTATACTTGTTTTCCAACCCAGTCACTTTTCAGTCCTCCTAGCTTATCCAGTCCTGACTACATACACATCCTTCTCTGCTGTTCAACTCCCAATTTAACTTTTCATATCTACCCTTGACCCACTGTGCAAATTGACACTGTTACAAATTGACACTGTGTTCTTTTATCGGGCTCAACAATCCTATTTGTTTCCTTTGTTCAGCAAAATCTTCAGCACCTCAGCAACTGTCCCAACCCTTGAGACCCTTCTCAAACTCCCTACCTCTTTCCACAGAGCCCTGCAAAGATGAAAAAAAAAAAAAAAAACCATTTGATTTTGTAATGGTTTGTAAAAGTTTTTCCTATATTTTCAACCTCTTTCTCTCCACTGATTGAACCTCAGCCTAAAAACATTTCCCCCCAGTTTAAAAAAAAAAAAAAAAACTTTCTTCAGTAATGCTATTGGGGTTTTGTTGTTGTTGTTTGTTTGTTTTGTTTGTTTGTTTGTCTGACAATGCCCACAGTATGTGGAAGTTCCCAGGCCAGGGATTGAAACCAAGCCATAGCAGTGACCCAAGCCACTACAATGACAACACCAGATTCTTAACCCACTGCAGCGAAAGAGGACTCCCTATTGTTCATTCTTTTTCACTTTCATGCCAAAGAATGGTGTTCGTTTCTTCTCTACTTCCTTGCTTCCTCTCCATGCTTCCATCGGCTATTCCCAGACTTCTGCCCTCGTTTCCCCTACTGAAACTGCCAACAAAAATCAACACAGATCATTTAGTTGGTATCTAAAGATACATGCATTTGATATATGCAAGAGACAGTTTTAGTTCTTAAAATATCTCTCTCTCTAGTATCTGGCACTGTACCTTTTACATACAGATATAGATAGGTAGATGATGATAGATAGATAGATAGATAGATAGATAGATAGATAGATAGATAGATAGATTAGATAGATAGATAAACAATATCTTTATATTCCACAACTAAATGCTGGTAAGGATGCATAGAAACTGGAACACTCTTATATTGTTGGCAGTTTAAAATGGTGTAGCCTTCCTGGAAAGCACTGGCTAAAAAAAAACAGCTATGCCATGGAATACTACTGAGCAGTGGAAAAGAATGATATATGCAACAACCTGGATGAATCCTGGATAAGAATCATGCCAAGTGAGGGGGAAAAAATGCCAATCCCAAAAGGTCACATACTATCTGATACCATTTATATAACTTTTTAAATGTAACATTCTTAAAATAACAGATCACAAAAATAGCAGATCAGTGATGGTGAGGATTAAAGTGGGAATGAGGACAAGAGGGAAGTGGGTATTACTATAAAAGGGCAACATAAAGGATTCTTGTGGGAATGGAAATAACCTGTATCTTGATTGCATCAATCTCAATATCTTGGCTGTATTACTGCACCAGAATTTTGCAAGATGTTACCATTGAAAGAAACTGGATAAAAGGTTCAGGGGGCTCATCTGTATTATTTCTTACAACTACATAAGAATCTACATGGAGTTCCCATCGTGGCACAGTGGTTAACGAATCAGACTAGGAACCATGAGGTTGCGGGTTCGATCCCTGCCCTTGCTCAGTGGGTTAACGATCCGGCATTGCTGTGAGCTGTGGTGTAGGTCGCAGATGCGGCTCGGATCCTGCGTTGCTGTTGCTCTGGTGTAGGCCGGAGGCTACAGCTCCGATTCGACCCCTAGCCTGGGAACCTCCATATTACCACGGGAGTGGCCCAAGAAATGGCAAAAAGACAGAAAAAAAAATCTACAATTATCTTAAAATAAAAAATTTAGCTAACAAAATGTATAATTTATGATGTTCCCATGAAAAATTTGTATGCGTTGAAAAGATTCAGTGAAGACAAGTTACTAAAAAAATGCTATCAAATGAGTGGTGTCCGAGGGCAGGGAAAAAAAAGCATTTATGATTCTGCTCTCAGATTCCTTTGCAAATGTTTTAAAATAGCCTTCCGTAAACTATAACTTTAACTTATATATCACTCATTATTTATGATTCCCCTCTTTATTACTGTGCATGAGAGGATGTCTATAGTAACACACTCACCTTATGTAAGGTAGGATTTGAGCAAGCTATATTGTCTTTTTGTATTATCATGGTTTGTATATGCCTCACCTCAGTGCCTCTTTCCTCATCTGCTTCCAAAAGCTATTGTGAAGACTACACTTAGATAAGCACAGTACTCATAGTACATGCTCAATATTAACTATTATAATTGTATTCTATTTAAAAGGAGAGGAGAGACCTTATTCAACCTTTGATAAATGAGACACAGTGAGACATAGTCTCACACTATGCCTGAAACATAATAAGCAATTAATAAGTATTGGTTAAACGAATGCATGTGAGAGAGATAAGGGTCAGAAACAGCATATGTACAGTAGGAATAAAGCAGGTAGGATAGATATGAGACATTTCACAGGTTGACTCATCAAAAATTTGTGACTGATTAGATATACAAAGTAACAAAGGGAAGTCAAAAATGATTCTAGAGTATCAAGCTTTGATGACCTATGAGAAAACAGAAGTATTACATTTTGGAAGAGAGTTTGGACATGTTGAACTAGAAGTGCTTATAGGTCATACAGATAGAGATTTCCAGTGACCATCAGAAATTCACATCTGGCTCTCACAGCAAAGCTGGGTGAGAAGGAAGCGATGGCTAGGAGTTAAAGGAGTAAAAGGATGGAGTTAGAGAATTGATTCATCTGTGAATACAGCTTAGTAGACACCATAGAAGTGGATAACATTATCCTGGAAATATAGCACAGGAGGACAACTGGCATGATTACAGCTCAAATTACAGAAAGTAATTTTTACTCCAAGCACTACCACTGTGATCTTTTTGGAGAGTCAACATTTTAGTCACCTAAATGGAATATTACACAGCTGCCCTCCACATCATCGGCAGCAGTTCATCTGCTGGTCAATATGAGCAGGCTTGAATCTAGTCCACATGGTAAGAACAAAATGGGAATTAAAAGTCAATACATGCTTCATGTAAATCAATGGAACTAGAACACACCCTCACACCATGCACAATAATAAACTCAAAATGGCTTAAAGACTTAAATGTAAGACAAGACACCATCAAACTCCTAGAAGAGAAATAGGCAAGACATTCTCTGATATCAACCATACAAATGTTTTCTTAGGTCAATCTCCCAAAGCAACAGAAGTAAAAGCAAAAATAAACCAATGGGACCTAATCAAACTGACAAGTTTTTGCACAGCAAAGGAAGGCATAAAAAAGACAGCCTATGGAAAGGGAGAAAATAGTTTCAAACAATACAACTGACAAGGGCTTAATCTCTAAAATATACAAACAACTTATACAACTCAACAGCAAAAAAGCCAACAATCCAATTGAAAAATGGGCAAAAGACCTGAACCTACATTTCTCCAAAGAAGATATACAGATGGCCAACAAGCACAGGAGAAAATGCTGAACATCACTAATTATTAGAAAAATGCAAGTCAAAACTACTAAGAGATACTACCTCAGACCTGTCATAATGGCCATCATTAACAAGTCAACAAATACTAAATGCTGGATAAGGTGTGGAGAAAAGTGTACCCTCCTACACTGTTGGTGGGAATGTAAACTGGTACAGCCACTATGGAAAACAGTATGGAGTTACCTTAGAAAACTAAATATAGAACTACTATATGACCCAGAAATCCCACTCTTGGCCATCTATCTGGGTAAACTTTAATTGAAAAAGATATATACACCCCTATGTTCACTGCAGCACTCTTCATAATAGCCAAGACATGGAAATCAACAGATGAATGGATTAAGAAGATGTGGTATATAAACACAATGGAATACTACTCAGCCATAAAAAAGAACAAAAGAATGCCATTTACAGCAACATGGATGCAACTAAAGACTCTCATACTAAGTGAAGTGAGTGAGAAAGACATACCATATTATATCACTTATATATGGAATCTAATATATGGCACAAATGAACCTATCTACAGAAACGAAACAAACTCATGGACTTGGAGAATAGACTAGTGGTTGGCAAGGGAGAGAGAGGGAGTGGGATAGACTGGGAGTTTGGGGTTAATAGATGCAAACTATTGCATTTGGAGTGGATAAGCAATGAGACCCTGCTGTATAACATAGGGAACTATATCTAGTCACCTGTGGTGGATATGATGGAGGATAATATGAGAAAAAAGAATATATATATAAAACTGGATTACTTTGCCGTACAGTAGAAATTGACAGAACACTATAAATCAACTATAACAGGAAAAATAAAAATAATTTTATAAAACAATACACAAAAATACCTACCTATAAGTTTAATAACATATCTCAAACCATTTTAAATGATCGGTAAGGGAATATAGCAAAGTTTGTGATTAAATGCCTCTACTTCAAAAATGTCTATATTGGCAGAGTTCTACATCACAGCACCTGAAATATATTCAAGAGTATATACGTACATGCTGTAAATGTAAGATCTTTAGTATTTTGTTAAGGTAATGAAGTCAATAGTACGGTAATCTCCTTTAAAATGTCACATACCAACAAAAGCCCTGAGTAGACTTTTTTAAAAGAATGAGACAGACTGCTCAGTTAAAGAAGAATTTTTAAAAAACAAAAAATCAGTACATAAAGCTAAAGTAATAACAGGTTAGGAAGTTCCTGACTTCTGTTCTGACCGGAAATCTGAACAGAAGTCAGAAACTTCTAACTCTAAGAGGCTAAAATGGTATTGTGGTGAGGAGGCATAGAAGCTAAAGAGTTGTATTAACTAAGACTGAAGATGAAATATTTAAATATTTACTTTTTTGGGGGGGGGGGGGGCTGTGAGTGCAGCATGTGGAAGTTCCCAGGCCAGAGATAGAGCCAGTGCCAAAATAGCAACACAAGACACTGCAGTGACAATGCCAGATCCTTAACCTACTGCCCACAAGGGAACTCTGAATTACTTTTAAATCAGTTTTTTCCTCAAAATGTTCTGTTTCTTAATTTCCTCAGGCTTTTTCCACATTTTGTATTGGAAAAGGAGTCATCCTGTTCAAATTCAGGACACATGACAAATGATAACTTAAAACAGCCTCCACTGAGCCCAGTTTGTCCAGTCCAGTGTTTAGTCTGCCCTAGAAAAGCTGAGCTGTATATCCAAAACATCTGTGCAAAACAGCAATGGAAAATATGATGAAGGAAAACACACCTGGGAACTAAGAAGAATAGTAAGTATGGTAGGAAGGGCCACTCAAACCAAGCCTGGCTCGGGAACTTCCGCAGTGGCCTTAGAAAGTCGATCTCTAAGAGTCTCAATTTTATTATCCCCCTACAACAGTCTCTACCTCACCAGGACCACTGCAAAGATCAAATAAGAGTATACAGATGAGAGCACTCTATAACTTATGAAGTGAAATGGAAATATTAGTAAAAGGTTTTTATGGTAAAACTCTTCCATGAATTATTCCAGGCTTAATGATCATTAAAACAGATCCTTGAGCTCTATCCAAGAAAAGACAAGCCAGGGTAAGTACCACAGCAATCTACTATTTCATCTTTTAAATTTTCTTTTGTCTTTTCAGGGCCACACCCATGGTCTATGGAGGTTCCCATGCCAGGGGTCAAACTGGAGCCACAGCAACACCAGATCTGAGCCATGTCTTTGACCTACACCGCAGTTCCTGGCAATAATGGATTCTTAACCCATTGACTGGGACCAGGGACTGAGCCCTCGTCCTCATGGATCCTATTCGGATTCATTATTGCTGAGCCACAATGGGAACTCCTACTTTAAATTTTTTAATAAAAACGTGTTCTAGGAGTTCCTGTTGTGGCTCAGCAGGTTAAGAGCCCAAGACAGTGTCCATGAGTATATGGATTCAACCTCTGGCTCTGCTCAGTGGGTTAAGGATCCAGCATTGCTGCAATCTGCAGCAAAGGTCAGAGATGTGGCTCAGGTCCGGTGTTGCTCTGCCTGTGGTGTACACCTGTAGCTGCAGCTCCAATTCAACCCCCAGGCCAGGAACTTCCATATGCCACAGATATAGCTGTTAAAAAAAAAAAAAAGAAAATGTTCAGTAATATGCAGAATGAAAAATACCCACTTATAATAGTTCTACAGTAAAATGCACAATGAAAAAAAAAAAACTACTACAACCCCCTTTCCAACACTAACCAACTTTGTACATACTACAGAGTCAGGGGGGAGAATTCAAGCGATCACATATACATGCTTTTAGAAATTTTTACACAAATTTTATTGCTCACACTGCTTGATGTTTTCTCTTCCAACTTATTTAACCACTTTCCTAGTAA
This sequence comes from Sus scrofa, assembly GCF_054392235.1. Lineage (NCBI taxonomy): Eukaryota > Metazoa > Chordata > Mammalia > Artiodactyla > Suidae > Sus > Sus scrofa. The sequence continues at coordinate 49,904,562 of NC_139387.1, read as the reverse complement.
TGGGCATCCAGATTACTTCTCCAGTTTTTGCTGTTACAATTAATGCTATACAAAATATTTCTATCCATGCATCTTGGCATGATTCCAAAACTATTTGTAAATTCCTAGCAGTAGAATTTCTGGGTCAGAAAGCATACTCTCCAAAAAGTATTAATTTCATTCCCATCAATAGTATGAGTGCCCATTTTCCCACATGCTTACCAAAATATGCACTTTAAAACTTTAGGGAGTTCTCTTATGGTGCAGCAGGTTAAGGATGTAGCTTTGTCACTGTAACAGCTCAGGTAGCTGCTGTGGTGTGGGTTCAATCCCTGGCCTGGGAACTTCTGCATTCAGCAGATAGAGCCAAAAAAAAAATTTACATATGCTCATTATTATTATTTTTTTTTGTATGTATGGATGAATAACCTCTTCACTTGTTACCCTGTTTTTGGCCACCTTTCTCTTGATTTCCTACCACCACAGGTGATCATTTGTCTTTTGACATTATTTCCCCTAACAGAAGTTTTAGAGGAACAAATTCTGTGTGTCAAATTTATCTATCTTCTATGGCTTCCAGGTTTTGTGTCCCACTTAGAAATCTCTTCCATACTTTCACATAGGTTTCCCCCCACAAAAATCATGCTACTACAAAGCCAAAGTTGACAAGCCCCACCTCTGCATTCAAAGCTTCCAGTCATTTTTAGGTGCCACATTCTTAAATATGAACATCCAACCCATAATCATAAATTTCTGAGTGAATATAACAATACAGACAATAGACTAAGACAAAGAGAAATAGACTACAGAGGGAGGAAATCCTTTTTAAAAATCAACTATCCTTAGAATTAGACAATAATGCAGCCATGAAACAAGAATGGAATACATATGTAAGGAATATTCAAGATAACAGAAGAAACACAGCAGAAATTTAAAAACCCCTTAAAAATGCTGATAGACAAAATCAAGGGAATCTTCTGAAACAAGAAAAAAGATGAGAAGATTAAATAACTGGTCCAAGGAGGTTTAGCTTCTGAGTAAGATTTCCAGATACAGAATAGAAAAAAAACAGAAGTGTTATAGAAATCAGAGAGGAGTTCCCGTCGTGGCACAGTGGTTAACGAATCCGACTAGGAACCATGAGGTTGCGGGTTCGGTCCCTGCCCTTGCTCAGTGGGTTAACGATCTGGCGTTGCCGTGAGCTGTGGTGTAGGTTGCAGATGTGGCTTGGATCCCGCGTTGCTGTGGCTCTGGCATAGGCCAGGGGCTACCGCTCCGATTAGACCCCTAGCCTGGGAACCTCCATATGCCGCGGGAGCGGCCCAAAGAAATAGCAAAAAGACAACAAAAAGAAAAAGAAAGAAAAAGAAATCAGAGAAATAAGAGATTTGCTCTCAGCACATGAAATGGGTAAAATTAATATACTTGATGTGTCTGAACATTCATTGTTATAGCCCCTGATTCTGGTACAAATCAGATAACCCACATATTTGAAAGACAAAGTTAATCATTTATTTCAACACATAAGGCCCTTAAGATAAAATGAATAAAGGAATATTGCCTAAGAAACTTAGAATTAGTGATCCTGAGGCATCTTGATAATGGGTAACAATATTTTATCAAATGGCATTCAGCATCTTGCACTGGTAGCAAGTGAGCTGTACCTATCAGTTTATCAACATTTTCCCAAAAGCTACAAAATGAGGACAACTATACTGGCCTAATCATTAAAGTGGCAATTGAGAATGTGAGATACGCTAGCCAGTAGGATCCCTAAAGAGACAACTCAATTTTTTCATCAAAATAAAGTGTTTGGGAGTTCCTGCTGTGGTGCAGTTGGTTAAGGACCTGACTTCAGCAGCTCAGATTCCCATGGAGGTGTGCATTCAATCCTTGCCCCAGAGCAGTGTTAAGGATCTAGCATTGCCACAGCTGCTATGCAGGTCGCAGCTGTGGCTCAATTCAGTCACTGGCCTGGGAATTTCTATATGCCACAGCTGCAGCCAAAAAATAAAAGTGAAGTGTCTGGCAGGGGAACAGAATGGAATTCATATGGAAAAACCTTAATGTCTATATGCCAACAATTATTTCACCTTATAAAATACATAAAATATCATTCTAGTTATCAAAACGATCACAACAGAACATCAGTCATTAAAGGAATTAAACCTTACAAACAGGAAAAATCAAAAAGTATGAAAATACAGTGTGTGGTGGCAAAGCACTGTAAACTTGTAGCTATTATAAAGTTTAGAAATTTTCAATTTAAAAATGGGATGGTTGACAGATACCTGGTACAGAAGGAAAGTGAGAAAACCTCTTAAAAATATTTCCTGTTTTAAATACCTCATTTACTCACTAATTTTAGAGAAGAGTCAGTTGCTCCCAGTTCTTAACAGAGAATTCTTTTAACAAAAGACTAAAAGGTTTAAAATGAAAGAAAACTCGGAGACTTCAGTAAATAGAAAAACTTTCTCTCTCCTACCTCTACCTCCGATAAGACAAGTATCTCTATATTCAGAGATACATAGTAATTTTACAGAATGCCTTTCCCCTTCAGTCATACTACAAGATCCTCTCAGTAAAACAGAACTTTCTGACACAAGGTCCATCAATGTACTTTACATATCTGTGGATCCTCACTGCATCTCCTGCAAAGGTATCTAAAATCTGTATACATGTACATCTTCCTATAAAGACAACTGGACTTTTATCAAAAGCTTCAGGAAAAAGTGTCTTCAAAAATTATATTACTGTAGAATGAAAGGTATTGTCCATTCCTGTTAAGTATAAGAAGTTAATTTTCCCAGTTGATCTTTACACTTAGAAAAACAGTATTTCATTTACAATACTCTCCCAAAATATGAGTATTATCATGAGGGGATACCCTAATTAATGAACCTCTTCTTGTTGGACACCTACCCTAAAAAATATAGTCACTCACAATAGTTTAAATGTTGATTGTGTGCAGGATGAAATGTCTAAATAAGCTGAAGACCCTAATACAGCAGGAAGCACTGTGGCTAAAAAGACTGAGAAGGGCCTCACTGAACTTGATTAACGACTGTTCTTACACTTGAACGTTTAATCATATTTCTGCTTTTCTATATACTTTTTAGTTTGTGTTCTGGACATAAAAGCTATTAACTAATTTATTTAACTGGAATACTACTATCCCTAATTCACAAAGTACCTACCATGAGTTGAAAAATTTCATTAAATAATGAATGACACTATATCCTCTGTCTCCATTTAACACCATGGAGAATTACACATGGCTCCAGGATTTAACTGCTGAACACACACCTAGCTCAAAAATATTAGCCTTAATAGCTGAATGCTCTTACCATCTTCCTGAGATTATTTAATATCTCATAGTGAGCAGAGAATCAAAATAACAATTTTCTGCCTCAGCATGTGACTTGTTTGCAGGGTAAGAATGCCCTTTGCCCAACCCTTAATAAATTCTAGAATACCACAATCAAAATGTTTATTTTAAAAAACTCTTCTTTACAGTGAGAAGTGTATGGAGTTCTTGTTAGTGAGAAACATACAAACTTAAATTGAGATGTGTGAGGATGTATGTCTAGAAAGGATACTTAACTCTGGCAATGTCTGCTACCATGCATATAAGAATACACACACACACAAACACACACACAGAACCCTAAAGTTTTCAGAATGAGAAAAACACAATTACAGCATCTAATCTTTATTACATGCTCGTGTGCCAGGCACTGTGTAAGGTCTTCTAGATAAATTCTTAGTTGAACCTCACTATTGCCCTATGAGGTTGATCTACCATGCCCATTTTATATTTTGGGAAATGGTCTTTTAAAAAATCAGTATAAGGAGTTCCTGGAGTGGTTCAGCAGAGATTAATCTGACTAGCATCCATGAGGATGCAGGTTCGATCCCTTGCCTTGCTCAGTGGGTTAAGGACCCAGCATTGCCGTGAGCTGTGGTGTAGATCACAGACACAGCTCACAGCTCAGATCCCGCGTTGCTGTGGCTGTGGTGTAGGCCAGCAGATATGGCTCTGATTCGACCCCTAGCCTGGGAACCTCCATATGCCATGGGTGTGGCCATAAAAAGACCAAAAAAGGAAAAAAAAACAACAACAATATAAAAACTTGCCCAAGATCAGTTACTAAGAGGCAAAATCAGCTCTCAAACATAGCACTGCCTGACTCCAGACTTACACTTTTTAATGACTAAACATTTTGTCTGCTCAAATTAAGAATCCACCACTATGCGCCTGTGTGATGGTGGACTAGTCGTATTACCTGTGTATCCCCTATTGTACCTTGTATTATCACATAGTAGGTACTTGAAGAAAGCTAACTGAAGGATAACACATCCTACTGCAAAACAGCTTCAGGGAGAATGTGTGATTTGGCCAGTGGAAAACAGATAAAAATTTTTGATGAACGATTTATATAGTAACAGAGAAAAACAACTCTAAAAGGAGCAGTTATATATAAATAAGGCTTATTTTAAAATAATAGTATGAACCCATGAATAAATTCCCATTCAAGAGTTATCAGTGATGAACACTAAAAATTAAACATTTTGCCTCTTAACTAAATGTTTGATCAAATAAAAACACTGAAGGTGCATGTAACTTTTTTATTGAGGCACAACAAGGCATTATAACTCGCCTAAACTTGAGGCAGTTAGTTTAGTAAGCTGAACGTTAATACAGTTAAGGATTAAGTGCAAACAATATACATTCACAGCTTGACTAGCGAGGCTACATCACAATTTATAAAGTGCCAGATTAGTGCTAATTGTCATTCAGCTTGATATTTTTCACCATGGGGAGGAAAACAAAAAAGTAAGGACCTCCTCCTTCCTCTAGGAATGAAAACATTTTCCTAAACCATCAATCACAAGGGCAAGGACTACTTTTCTTTTATTCCCACTAATTCGAATACCATATCCTTTCATCGTCAATTCTGTACTGACTTTCAATCTTGGTAAAGAAGATAGCCTGAAAATGTAGAATATTTCCAACTACTTCCATAAATTGCTCCCCTGTGCAAACGTAACCATATCTGGTCTCCCTGGAAGAGCTGAAGAATTGCATGATTGCTAGCAGTTTCATGGTCTGGAGCACCATCATTGGCATAGGCAGATACCAAGACCTCTTCATTCTTCATGAGGTTGACATACAGTGGCACATTCACTGCCAGCTTTAGCATGTGAAAAATGAAAACATATGTGCCATTCACCGGGCAATTAAATCTACCAAGCTGAAGATCAAAAGTTTCTCCCAAGTTGTTCAGAAGAAGATCAAACACAATAGGTTGGTCTAAAGTTCCAGGGGCAAGATTAGAGGTTCTGGCTGCTGAGAAGGCAACTCGCATCTGCTGAGGCAGGGGATACACGTGTACTGGCAGTATGGTGGCTGCTGGGTTTGTCACTGGCACATCCACAGGGGTCATGCTACGCGAGTCTCCTTGTCCAGAGTCACCACTGTTAAACGTTTCGTTGTCTCTTTCTGGGCTGCTCACCTGAGAAGAATCACTCCACCCTGCTGTTTTATTAGCAACAGTGAGTTTCTCATAATGAAGCAGTTAGCTTTGAACACAATATTTAACATTAGTCGGCTACTGAAACACAGATAAAAATACATTTTATAGTAAATTTGTTTAAAAAGCAATAAAGTAGAAATACAGGTTATTTTTCTAGATTTCTCTGGCAATAGGCTTTTTCACTACTATTCTAAAGCCGGAAAGGATCTAGATGATTTTGTCCAATGGCCTCACTTTGAAAATATTAAAAATATGTGGCCCCCAAAGGTTGGATAACTCAACCATAGTTACAGTTAGCAAAGTCTAATACCCAGGTATGCACTCTCTTTTTACTTCTTTATCTTTCTCTCATAATTCTCACTGAGTTCTTAACTCCTCACAATGACAAATTCACTCCAAGTATCTAATGTCAAAGGACTCAAGAAAGCTGAGATTACATAAACAACTCAATTTTTGGAACTACTAGCCACTAGACATTCGAATGTATTTTGTTATGGTACTAAGTCCCATGATAAATGCTTGTTCTTTATTTCCAAGTTAATAGGATAGAAAAATTTTAATGTTTTCAGTATTATACAGAAGGCCAGGGTAATGGGATTTCTTAAAAGGAAAAGATTCTCTTTTCTTGTGACAAAGTTAGTCTTCAGTAATTCTTGATTTTCTAAGTTACACTGAATCTTTTAATAGTACCTTCACATTTTAAGAAGAATTAAAAGTATCCTGATTTTGTTCAAGTCATTGTGTCTTAATTGTTCCTTACTGCTATCTATCAGTGTAGTGACACTAGAGTATTTAGGAGGGTTGATTATTCTAAAACCTCCATCCTGAAGCATCACACAAAACTATTACAAGTCAGCATAGTGAATATATAGCAAGGTAACATTATGCTCTGGTGACAAACAACTTTAAACACACACACTTAAATTGACATTTGATTTCCACAGCCTTTCTAGTAGTCTAATATTTCCCAAAGGTCTTCAGTACTACATTTAAGCAAGCTGAAAACCTCAAAAGATAAATGCTGAAAACAATGCACTTTGGGGAGAACCTGACAAAAGATAAAGAAAGATCTAGTAGTATGTTTTGAGTAAATAAACTCCTCAGTTAATTATCCTTACCTCTAGAATTTGCCCGAGGACCACCAGATGTCCCTCCTCGCTTGTAACACTGCTGGAAGTTATCCTAAAATGAACACATAATATTTACCTTAGCGCCAAAAATGCAAAACAACAATTACCTATTACCCAGGATTACAAATAAATCTGTAAGACTAAGTGCTGCTCTGAGCACCTGATCTGGCCTCCTCCAACAACCAAAGGGACACCAGGAAAAACAAATAAACCAAGGGCCACAATAGCAATACTGCTTCATCCACGAATTAACCCGACAGATTAGATATGTTAATATCTGCAAAAGCAATGAAGCACTTAGAGAACACTATGTAAAAGATATAATGCTAGGTAATGAGGGAAATTCATAAATACGGCCTGGTCATCTATTCCTCATCTCAGTGTAAGAGGAGATAATGAAGCAAAAGTACAGACCATTTCAATCTAGATGGATCTAGATGATTTTGTCCAATGGCCTCACTTTTAAAATATTAAAAATGTGTGGCCAATCTTGCTCTATTTATAAACCCAAGTATGAAGACCAATTACAAACTATGCTAGTGTTTTGTTTTGTTTGACGGGGAATTTGGTAAGAACTATAATGTATGAACATGTTACTGCTTGGAATCTTTTAAGGGAAAATGTTCAAGAGGCAATATTTCAAACAGACTCCCAAGCATAGTGAAAGTCAGCCTCCACCAAAGTCACAAAAAGAATAATTAGTGATGCAATAAGATTAATACATGTAATAAAAAATTTAAACAGGATAAAAAAGTATACAATAAAAATAATCATTAAGCTTCCTATCCTAAACCCCCTAGTCCTCTTCCCAACACTACTACTATCATTAACATCTTATGTTTCCTCAGTAACATATTTAAAGCAACACACAAAAACACTAGAATACTGACTGGTATTAAGAACAGATCACTCTGTTACTGAAGTCGGTATTAATCAACATATTCCCTTCACACAGGGTACCTCATGATCAAATAATAACAGCTAACATTTGCACCCTTGATATAAGCTTGGCATTGCGTGCTAAGCTTTTATGTACAGCACTTCATCTAATCCTCAGGATCTCTCAGAGAGTAATCCTCAACACTTCAGAGTAAGATAAGTAACTCAAACAAATGAGTCTTCATCTAACAGATAAGGAACTAGCGCTCAGAAAGTGTAACATGCCCAAGGCCACACAACAAGGGAAATGGTGAGATCAGGGGTCAAATCCATATCATTTAGGTGACTCAGTGTGTTCTCCAAGGTGTGTTCTTCAATACTGCCTCTGTACAGACATCTATCTTACCTCACGCACCTCTAAGCTCTTCAAGTACAGGTCCTGTACACATTACCAGCAGAACTCAGTAAAATACCATACACATACTGAAAGGATTGTAAAACTTCAAAACGGAAAATGCTGACGTGGTATAAATTCATATCCATCTGTGACCAGTGACAGGGGGTTCCCAAAGTTTGTTAAAGTGGAATGCCTAGCATCCTCTTATCAGTCTTTTATCATATATAGTAAAGAACATCTGCTGAGCTATTCAAATCAAGAATTACAGGCCAAACAGAAACAGACTCAGTGACAGAGAACAGACTTTTGGTTGCCAAGGGGGACGGGGAAGGGAGTGGAATGGACTAGGAGATGGGGGTTGGTAGATGCAAACTATTACATTTAGAATGAATAAGCAATGAGGTTCTACTGTACAGCACAGAGAACTATATCCAGTCTCTTGGGATAGAACATGATGGAAGATAGTATGAGAAAGAATGTATATACATGACTGGGTCACTGTACTCTATAGCAAAAATAAGCACAACACTGTAAATCAACTGTACTTTAATAAAAAACACATTAAAAATTTTAAAGAATAAACAAAAAATTAAGCTTATAAAAAAGGACTCTCTGAGCTCTTATATCTAGAAAAGTTAAACCAAGGGCAATATAGTAAAGACCATGGGCTCTAGAGTTAAGAAACTTGCAATCTAATCTTAGTTCTACCATTTACTTGCTGAGGGACCTTAGACAAGTTACTGGTTTCTGAACCCCTGTTTCTCTTATAGGGTGGAAAAATAAATGAGTTAATTCAAACTTAATAAAATCCTTAAGACCTGCTCCATGTAACAGGCATTGGTGATTAATCCTACTTGAGTTAGGAGAAAAGCTTCCAACGCAACTCTCCATAGCACTTACAAGTAGTTCTAAAACTAAGAGTGCCTTTACAAAACAAATTATGACTCTGCTATAGTTTAATCTCCAGCGTAACATCAACAACTGTACTCTGATTCACTTATGACAATCATTCTTACCCTTTGGGAATAAGGTGTTCCGGGATACTCTCTAGCTTGGAACTGTAGCTGGCTATAATTTCCATTGGAAATTGAAGGAGGTCCTCTATAAGTATCAAAACCTAATAAATAAACAACTTACATAAAATTATGGGCAAAATTGTACTAAATTTTTAAATTTGTCTATTCTATACCACCTTAAACGTTAAACAGATCTTAACAATGCCATCATTGGATTTATGCCTTCTTTAAGCAAACTCTGTAATATTATTTCCACAATAAAACACATATTTATAAAATATCACAGACTTCAAATAAGCCAACTGTAGAAATTTACTACTGCTGGGATGCAGGTGGGATTAGGATGGTGGTTAAGGCCTCAGTCTAAATTATCTTTACTAATACCAAGCAGTGACCAGAACACTTGGAACCATATCTAACTTAAGAGAATATCACTATTATAGGCTCAAAGTTTATGTTTTTATCTGTGGTATACTCTGATAAACAACTAGAAAATGAGCATTGTCTAACTATGACATGTTTTGAGCCAGTCAAGTCAATTAACAAAAGAAAGACATTATTCAAATATGAAAACCAAAATTCATCCCTGGAAAAAAACAAAATGCTCAACCTTTCACTTCAGTTGTAGGATCAATCTGTTTTTCATACAAAAAGTTCCTCTGCTATAAACAACAGATATATTAGAAATACTGTATTTTACAGAAATAGGGAATTCTCTACTACATTATAAATGACATCCATAAAAAGGAACAAGGTATAAAGTAAAAATAGTTTATACAGACAAAATAATTCAGTATAATTAAATTTTATTCAGAGCATACCTTTATAACCACCAGGGGACCGATACGAATTGGTTAGTAATCTCCCACCACGAGTACATCCTCTAACAGATCCCCGGCTATTGACAAATGGTTGAGAGGGTCTGGGAAATACATTCGTCTGTGCTGGGTAAAAGGCAAGGCTACCATTGCTTACTTGAATAGTTCCATCAGGATAACTTGCTGCTTAAGGAAACAGTTTTAGAGTCCAAAAGTTAAATGGTAATAAAAATTTAATACTCTTTACACTTCAAAGTCAGTGTATATCAAAACTTTTAATACAACTTTCTCCCTTTTAGAAAAAAAAAGCAGGTGCTACATATGCACATTTATATATATATATATATATGGAGAGATCCCTCTCCATATATACATATAAAATAATAAATTATTCAAACTTTTTTAAAAGGGAAGAAAACTCTGACACATTCTACAATATAACATGGATGAACCTCGAAGACTTTATGCTGAATGGAATAGGTCAGTTACACAAGGACCAAGACTGTATGGTTCCTTATACAAGGTAAATATCTAGAATAGTCAGATTCATAGAGAGACGAACAGTGGTTGCCAGAGTTTGGAGGGAAGGGGGAAGAGGGAGTTAGTGTTAAAGGGGGAAGATGAAAAATCCCTAGAGATGGATGGTGGGCATGGCTGCAAAACAACCTGGATAAACTTAATGCCATAAAACCTGTACACTTAAATGGTTAAAATGGTGAATTTTATATTGTGCACATTTTACCACAATTAAAGGGAAAAAAAAGTTCAATAATCCAATCAAGGAGTAAAAGAAAACGAATTTTTATTAATATTCTAAATTAGTTAACTAAAAAGGTATATGACAAAAATATCCTTTAATGTAAATCACCTGCCCTATGTTTTCATAGTACAGGTGAGAGAACAGAATTAGGTCATTTGTGGCTAGGTCGAGGGATTTACACTAACCGCCTCTTGTGATTAACCAAGTACCCAAAATGCTCAAATAATCGCTCAGGCTTAAGTTTTAGAAAACCCTAAAGGAGTCTGAAATACCAACACTAAAAATCTACAAGGGCTTCTTAAATTGGGAAATATCTACAAAGTTGCCTATTCTTTAATGTACATTTTAGAACAGTATAAACTATCAAAAGGTTCTCCCATCTCTAAGCAAACAGTAGAATAAGCATACTAAATTATATCTTCACATTAATCAATGCTTTATTATAAGAGGGAAAAAAAGAAAAAAGGCCAGACTGCCATTTGTCTGTGTTAACAGAGTGTTAATAGAATGATTTCAAAACCTTCATAGAAGCCGCTGGATAATGCCCATGTACCTCTACCACCGTCAATGGTAATCAAAGCAATTGGATTTAAAAATAAGAGCCCACTTTGAGGTCAAATCAACCATCTAAGTTCTGCCTCTACAAAAGTTTAAAGGTAATAGGTGAACTTAACTAAAGAGAGGAAAAGGCAATAACTGTTTCTCACACTTGAATATGTGAAGAGATAATGTTCACTAATCAGGAAATAACTTCTCAAGTGTCCCTATAGATCTGCTTTCCATTTAATTAGCTTTCATCTAAGTCTTTAAAATATCATACAAAAGATCTTACCAGTCTCTTGAGAAAGGACAGTTTGTTCTACGTGTATAGCTGGCAGTTGGCACTGGGGTGGTGTTTGTGTACTTGCTGTAGTAAAACTTTGATTGTAGCCAGATGAATAAGGGGATTCTTTTATTTCTTGTTCTTTCCGTGGAGGCAAAGGTGCATTAACATTAAATACCTTAAAAGAGAGGGTACACTAAGTCATTTGTGAAGTTTCATAGAAAAATTAAGGGTGACATTCAGCAAAACTCTACAACATTCAAAAACTTCAATTTGATGGGCAAAGGACTTGAAAGACATTTCTCCAAAAAAGATAAATGGCCAATAGGTACATGAAAAGATGCCCAATATCATTAGTCATTAGAGAAATATATACTAAAACTACAATGAGATACCACTTCATACCCATTAGGATGGCCATGATTTAAAAAAAAAAAAAAAAAAAAAAAAAAGACGAAAAAGCTAAGGGTTGCTGAGGGTATGAAACTGCAACCCTTGTGCACTGCTGATGGGAGTGGAAAATGATGCAGCCACTGTAGAAAATCATACGGTAGCTTTTCAAAAAGCTAAATGTAGAACTGCCATATGATCCAGCAATTCCACTTCTAGGCATATACCCAAAGAACTGAAAGCAGAGACTCAAATAGATATTTGTATACCAATGTTCACAGCATAATTCGTAATAGACAAAAGGTAGAAGCAACCCAAGTGTCCATCAGCAGATGAATGGATAAACAGAATGTGGTATATACATACAATGGAATGTTTTTTGTTTACCATAAAGAAGAGAGAAATTTTGATCCATGTCACAACATGGAAAACATCATGCTAACTGAAATAAGCCAGATACAAAAGGATAATACTGTGATTCCACTTATATGAGGTACCTAAGAAAAGATAAATTCATAGAGACAAAGGGAGTTCCCATTATGGCTCAGCAATAATAAATCCAACTAGTACCCATGAGGAAGTAGGTTCAATCCCTGGCCTCACTGTGGGGCATTGCCACAGCTGTGGGGTAGGTCACAGATGTGGCTCAGATCTGGTGTTGCTATGACTGTAGCGTAGGCCAGCAGCAGCAGCTCCGATTCAACCCCTAGCCATATGCCACAGGTACAGTCCTAATACGCAAAACAAAAACAAAAACAAACAAACATAGAGGTTTCTAGAGCTTAGGGAAAGGGAGGGACAAGGAGCCATTGTTTAATGGGTACAGTTTCTGTTTGAGATGATGAAAAAGTTCTGGAAATAGATAGTGGTGATAGCTGTACAACACTATGGATGTACTTTACCATTGTATTATACATTTAAAAATGGTTAAAACAGATAACCAGTGAGGTTCTAGTGTACAGAACAGGGAACTATATCCAATCTCTTGGAGGTAGAACATGATGGAAGATAGTATGAGAAAAAGAATGTGTATATATATATATATATATATATATATATATATATGTGTGTGTGTGTGTGTGTGTGTATATATATGTGTGTGTGTGTATGTGTATGTATATATATGTGTGTGTATGTGTATGTATATATATGTGTGTGTATGTATATATATATATATATATATATATAAAACTGAGTCACTATGCCATACTCCAGAAATTGACACAACACTGTAAAATAACTATATTCTAATAAAATTTTTAAAAATAGTAAAAACAGTAAACTTCGTTATATTTTACCACAGTTAAAAAAAAATCTATGATTTATGACAGAAATTACACCAAGTACAAAAATTAACTCTCCTGCTATTATCATAATAATGCTTACTGAGAATGAAAACCACATAGGGAAAGAGGGTATTTTTTCAGAAACTTAAGATGAATGAAAAAAATCTGCCATTTATTGAAGTTTTACCATGTGGCAGGCAATGATCTGTCCACACTCTGGTCATCGTCTATAATACAGCACTTCTATTACTCTCTAGCCCCCTTATTCTGCTCTATTTTCCTTTACAACACACAGCATCTGATATTATATAAATTCATATATACACACAAATACATATATATATACACACACACATATATATATACACATATATACACATGAGTATTTTTCTCTCTAGCCCTCCCACCTCCACAATAAAGTGTAAGCTTCTTAAGCACAAAGATCTGTCTATTCTCCATTGTTACAACCCCTAAGAACAGCACTGGCTTCATGTTTGCTGAATAAATGAGTGAAGGAGCAAATGAGAACCAATTTAAACTGGATAGAATGCAGATAGAGAAGACCAGCCTAGTATGAGCAAAAAAGACATTGTGGCTGGAGGGGCTGTGGAGAAAAGGGAACCCTCCTGCACTGCTGGTGGGAATGTAAACTGGTACAGCCACTATGGAGAACAGTTTGGAGATACCTTAGAAATCTATACATAGAACTTCCATATGACCCTGCAATCCCACTCTTGGGCATCTATCCGGACAAAGCTCTACTTAAAAGAGACACATGCACCCGCATGTTCATTGCAGCACTATTCACAATAGCCAGGACATGGAAACAATCCAAATGTCCATCAACAGATGATTGGATTCGGAAGATGTGGTATATATACACAATGGAATACTACTCAGCCATAAAAAAGGATGACATCATGCCATCTGCAGCAACACGGATGGAACTAGAGAATCTCATCCTGAGTGAAATGAGCCAGAAAGACAAAGGCAAATACCATATGATATCACTTATAACTGGAATCTAATATCCAGCACAAATGAACATCTCCTCAGAAAAGAAAATCATGGACTTGGAGAAGAGACTTGAGGTTGCCTGATGGGAGAGGGAGGGAGTGGGAGGGATCAGGAGCTTGGGATTATCAGACACAACCTAGAATAGATTTACAAGGAGATCCTGCTGAATAGCATTGAGAACTATGTCTAGATACTCATGTTGCAACAGAAGAAAGAGTGGGGGAAAATCTGTAATTGCAATGTATACATCTAAGGATAACCTGACCCCCTTGCTGTACAGTGGGAAAATAAAAAAAAAAAAAAAAAGAATCTGACTGAAAAAAAAAAAAAGACATTGTGACAAGAATGTACAAGGCAAGCCCAGGAGACCAGTCTGCGAAGTTATACCAGAGTCTCTACTTTTTTGAGTGTCAGGCAAAGAATTTTCAACTTCCTTCTGTAATGGACCACTAGTTGCTTTTAATTAGGAATAAGAAAAAGTCAGTAAAGCCAATGTGGCAATTCTGTGTAGGATGGACTGACAGGAGATAAAGGGAAAGCAAGGACACTAAACTTTTCTAGGTGGCCAAGCAGGAAGTAATAAGATTAGAGAACTCTGGTGTCTAAATTCTCCAGCCCATTGCTCTGCATCGTGCCTGCTTTCCATTGCCACTCCACTGGCTCCAGCCAACCACCATCACCCAAAATTACCTGGAGTGGGACATTAAACACCATCAGAAAGGGTACTTACTGGCCAAGAGTTTTTGCTTTTTCCCTAAAGAACAGTTTTATACTATTCTGGGTTTATAGAAGAAACATACAAACCTTGTTGTAATATTACCTTAAGTTTTAAACTACAATTTGTAAAGGAATATGTAATTCAAAATACTATACAAATATGACCAATTCTCCAAAATCTAGCATGACATCAAGATGAAATCAAATGAAAGGTTTAACAGTGACAGAACATACAAGTAAGTGTCCTCTATTACAGGTTATTGATGCCATGGAACATCACTACTATGATATCAGTAATGATTAGTATTATTAAGTTATTTATAGAAAAGTATGTTCCTCACCACACTTTCTTTGCTTAATATGGGTCCTCAGCTTTGTCTACTACTAATTTTCAGAGAAGAAAATGTTCTGATAAAATAGCCATTTGAAATGATTGAGGCTTTGGATCTAATACTCTTCCATCACAAACACTGGACAAATGCAAATTCTACCAGCCCAAATAAGAGTAATACAAAGGCATTTTTTTTCACATAGTACCCAATATTAAGAAAAACAATGCCTTTTTAACAGGAATAATGAACTGCAATCATCATTCATGTTTCATACTCACTGTCTGCATGGCTTGAAAAGGTGCTGTGTTAATGGTTACTGAACTACTACTTGCTGGAGGTGACTGGAAGCCCTGTTCAGAGCCCTTTGACATGGGCGGATTTGGAGAAGCTAGTGAAGACGGCTGCTTGCTTGAGGGAACTGCTGCCTAGGGAGGAGAAATGCAGTATCAGTCAATTACCTGCCATACAACAAGCAGTTAACTTACACTAAACCCCAGACTGGCATAAGTCAGCAAGTTCTATAGAATGACATCTGGACACAGGAATGCAAAAGAATAGCTTTTGCTTACAATTTCAACTCTCAATTGCTGAGGATGCACACTAGCATTTGCTTTGCACAGCTTGCTGACTAAGTGAGAGTCTTACTATTAATCAGTCTAACAGAGGAGGGGCTGAACTTTTTATGAGTAACTAGTCCTTTTCAAACCCTATAATGGTATTTTCCAGTTCGGAATCTAATATTACTCCAAATTCATAGAGAATCAGGCTTAAGAAAACCCTTGAGTTAGTTGCTTAGTCAGTGTTAATTTGTCTCTAATTTTTTTTCTTTTTGGCCATGCCAGTGGCATGTGGAAGTTCCCAGGCCAGGAACTGAATGTGCACCACAGCAGCAACAACGCTGGATCCTTAATCCACTGAGCCACGAAGGAACTCCAATTTGTCTCTATTTTAAAGTCTTACTAGTAGATACCTAAGTTAGACATCTAAAAAAAGAAAGCCAAACCTGGAGTTCCCGTTGTGGCTCAGTGGTTAATGAATCCGACTAGGAACCATGAGGTTACAGGTTCGATCCCTGCCCTTATTCATTGGGTTAAGGATACGGCATTGCTGTGAGCTTTGGTGTAGGTTGCAGATGCAGCTCGGATCTGGCATTGCTGTGACTGTGGTGTAGGCCGGCAGCTGTAGCTCTGATTCAACCCCTAGCCTGGGGTTGAATCAGAGCTACAGGGAACCTCTATATGCCCCGAGTACAGCCCTAAAAAGCAAAAAAAAAAAAAAAAAAAAAAAAAAAAAAAAAAAAAAAAAAAAATACAGTGAGAAACTCAAACTAAGCATACTCCTACCTAGAAATATTCATCTTTCTGCCATTAACAGTTTGGACATATTTATTGTATCGGATAAGGCAATAATATGCTATTAAGTCTATTTATATGGCAAGGTCACAATGTTAAAGTTACCTTTTGGGTTCCAGGACTACAACATCTATAGAAAGCAAACATTAGTAAGGTATAAATGTTAAATCATTAAACTGATCATGCTTGTAACTCATACAATAAGCTGGTTCTGCTATTCTTTTTAAGACAGAAAAGAAATTAAGACAATTGGTCTCATATTACCTCAGGAGTCTCTGAGGTCATAAACTCTGTTTCAGATCCTGAAGAAGCCTGATCGGTAGTAACCAAGCAAGCATTTGAGCTACAAGTTACTGGAGAAGCAGCAGCCTAGACACAAGAAGATATAAAATGTTGTAAAAGGCATGCTTGGCTCACTTGATAGTTCTTGAACCCTGGGCTCCCTCACACGTTACTCTTGTTGAGCACTCAACTACTGCCAAATGCTATGCTAAACACTTTAACGTGTGTATATTAACTCCTAACCATAGCCCTGTGCAGTGGGTAAAACAATTCCTATCTTATTCATAATCAGGCAGAAACAAAGAAAGGTAAGTAATTTGCCCAAGATCACACTAAAATTCAGTGGTAGAATTGAGACTCAAATGTAAGCAGTCAGCTACATTGCCTTTCTAGGCCTGGTCACCAAAGCTACACATCAAATCCCATTCTCATTTACCAAGAATCTTGGCCCTGGAAACCTGGGGCCAGACCGCCAGGAACCATCCGCCATCACTGGGAGATGTGCCCAGGGTACATTAACACTCGAGGCATGGGTCTGCCAGGGATCATGGTAACTATGCTTTTACTCTAAGTGCTCTTAGTGTCTTAAAAAAGCAGGTAGAAATAGATATAACAGAAAGGATAAGCTCTACATAAATCACCGTGGCATGAAAATTCTAACAAAAAAACCTGAGGCTAATAATATGTATAAAACAAAAACTGGGAAAAAGCACAGTAGGAACTAAGGCTGTGACAACTATAACCAACAAAAAACGAAGAGAGAAGCTAGAAGGAATGCTATGGTAACAGAGATCTATAAAATTCTACCAATCACAAGCTCTGAAATGTCAGTGAATCCACCCCTTTTATCTAAACGCTTCAATGCAGTTCTCAGAAGCCTTAGCAATAAAACAGGTGAAGTGGAACTAATTAATGGTAACCAAATATCAGAACAGTGACCTTCTAGAACAGTTCATCAGGATATGCCACTTCTTGGGAAGGAGATGGAGACCAAGTTTTAAAAAGGTCTTATGAAAAAAAAATTGAAATCCTTTAGAACATTTTATATACCTAAATACACAGGTATAATTTAGGCCTGACAAAAATATTAGAATCATTGTAAAACCAGAGTGTTTCTAAAACTAGGCCTTTCTTCTAGCCCTCTCATTAAAACAATGAGACAACTGCTCAAAATAAGTGTGACTGGCTGTTATGGGGCTATAACTAACTCCATTATCACAAAAAAGATTCACAGATGCTAAATTAAAGCAACTTAAGCCACTTAAGCTTTAAAGGACCTTTGTATTTTAGTTAAAAGGTTAACGCAACAAAAAAGATAAACATTCTTTACATTAGTATTTATTTAGAAGCTATGGCAGTTCCTGCTTCCAAATATATTGCCCTTTTTCGGGCAGACTGCCCAGCAGGAGTTAGTTTTAGGTGCTAGTGAATAAACATGATGTTGGAGGTCAGTGGTTCCTAAAAATGGATGCGCCGATTTACCCAGGGAGCAGATTAAAAATACAGATGACTAAACAACATGCCTAGAAATTCTGATCCTGCAGATCTACAAAGGCATCCCTCAGCACCCACAGAGGATTGGTTCCAGGAGGCACTACAGATACCAAAACTCACAGACACTCAGGTCCCATGGTGCGCCCTCCATACCTGTGGTTCCACAACTTCAGTTCAAACCAACCTCAGATATGTGGTACCGTGTGTATTTAGAAAAAAAAAAATAATAATAAAAAATCTGCATATACGTGGACCCAAGCAGTTCAAACCCATCTCATTCAAGGGTCAATGGTTTATACTTTTATTTAAGTGACAAAATAATTCTGATGCAGCCATCCTATAGGCCTGCCCCTGAGATCTACTAAACTAGACTAATAGTTTTTCAAAAATTTTTAACTTGTGAATTGAAAGCTTCATATAGAACCTAATAGCTAGAACAGATAAAATGAAATTCTTTAGTTAAAGCAGTGAGTGGGGTGAGGGATCTTGCTCAATAAATACATTTTGAAAACTGAACTACATCTTATCAAACTAAATATAAACCACTGTAAACAAACGGTATTTACTCAGAAGGTTTTGGAAGGGAAAGCAGTAACTGTGGAACCACCTGGTCAAAATATTTAACGTAGTGTCAAGCAGCTACCATCTAGAAAATTGCCATAAGGTTTTCAGAAAGATCCTGAGAAAGAAAAAAATTTTAAGGTAATGAACAGAAAACACCTTGAACTTACTATTGATGAAAATGAAACATGGCGTTTAGAGATCCCAATGATTTGCCCCCTTTATTTTTCTAAGTGTGTTCTGTGAAAATTAGCTCATCAGGATATTAGCTGTTATATGTGGGACTGGCTAACCAAGAGTTAAACAAAATTAGTTTCTCTCTTTGGACCCTTTACTATGCCAATATACTAAGTGATTTAGGTTCCCAAATTACCTTTGAATTCTTCAGGCTTGCTCTTTCCTTACTAAAATCAGCCTCCTCATACTTAATCTAAAAAACTAGATACTCGTAGAACATTTTCAATAATTGAGTTAGGTATGTTAGGATGCATGAGTCTGAATATTCTTGCCAAAGCAAGTTTCTTCCCTGAATAGCAACAAGAGTAAATGAGAAATTAGTCTGGAGAAGTTACCTGTAACGGCTCTTGAAGAAAATCACTTTGATTGGATAGATTTTGTTCTGTAGATGCTGCAAAGAGTGAAATCAACAGTAAATTACTGGGGAGGAGAAAAGTTTATGTATATCAACTGGGTGGAAGCTAAAGCTTATGCTTTATAAAACAAAGCAGTATCTGGAAGGACTACGTGTCAAGTCCTTTCTATTAAAGCTCTAAAAAGAGTCAGAGAGGACTACAGAATAGGGCACTAGTTCCAACTCTGATACATAATGATGCTTTAAGGTTAAATGGGTAAAAGCAGCATTTCAAGGCTTCCAAGAAAAAAGAACTTTGACTTTAAAAAATAATGGTAATTGTAACATAGAAGATAAAAATCTGAACTATCATGAGTAGCAATTAGCTGATACACTTTAAGTTACAAGTTTCAAAATAAGTCCTAGCAGGGGTCATCTGTCTCTTCCGTTTTTTTCTTTTTGATTATTTAAAATAATATACTTTTCAATTACTTAGTTCCAGTTTAGCTTCTCATTAATGTCTATCACTTCTGTTAATTACTCTCACTTCTTTCTCCTTACCTTGCCCAGAAAGTATTGCACCAGTCTTCTGGTTGGTGCATGCTGGTCACTACAGCTGGACTATGGCTTTGATTATGTTATTCCTCCCCAGAGATAAAACAGTGTAGAATAAAAAGCCTAAAGTTTGAAGCATCAGATCCAGATTCATATCTGGGTTCCATCATTAGTTATTGTGGTAATCAGTACAATAAATACCACTGATGTAACTTTACTCATAGTTAGAATCCAAAAGCCTCCACTCTAGATTTATAGAGTCAAATGCGGGTCAGGCAAGTTCTAGTCAGAATTCACTCAAAGAACATAAAAAATAGCAAAAACAGCTACTGTGTACTTCTATTCACCCATCTGGAGATTTTCTCTAAAATGCAAACAGGTCAGTTAAGTACAGTAACATCCTATTGGTAATTCACTCATATATAACTCTAATAACAGATGGACACATTTAGAATAAATACCTAGATATAGTTTACCCTTAAGACAATCTGCAGTAAAATCATTTGTGAAAGAAATAATTGTTAGACCTAGAGCTGTTTGTTCCAAGTCTTAAGAATGATGACATACCTACTGGGCTACCTGGAGTAGCTGAAGGCGGCTGTGATGATGGAATTGCACTTGAAGGTTTGTCAAAATCCAGAATAGATTCCTAAAGACAAGATTTTAAATAATGAGTAGAAACAAAGCTTACTGCCTCCTGGTAAAGCTATTACCATTAAATTTTTTATGATGTTGTCCACTGCTTATCAACTCTAGGAATCTAGCTAATAACTATCTCAAGATGTTAATAACTTAGTCTTCGTAGGAGAAGAAATTAAGAGTTAAAAATGAAATCGAAAGTCAAACCTCAAGACTGCCAAGTATCAAAACTATAAATTAATTCAAAGGCAAAGTTAGGAAAAGAAATTCCTAACTTGAGGTCTTAAACATCAATTCTAATGAGACTGAACTCTCATTTTTATTATACCCAACCATTGAGAGGGTCTAATTATTTTATCTCAGCCACTAAACTAACTCATGCTCCTAGACAGTTTCATGACAAGAAGCCATTCTCTTCCCACATCTGTGTAGCCTCATTCTCCCAGAAACATTTCCAACATTCTGAGTGTTTAACTTACATACCTAGACTGATCATTGTAGATCTTTTATTTATCATCAAATAATCTTATGAAGTAAGCAATTTCTTCACTTTACAAATAAGTAGAAAGCTGGAGGCTAAATAACTTGCCACAGATTATACAAGTCTCAAATCTTTTTACTGTACAAAAACCTCTTATTTGCCTACTTCATCCCTCAGGAATATCATACTACTCTGAAATTCTGTAAGAGTCTGCATAACAGAATTTAGCATTTAACTATTAACACAAGTTTACAATTATATGGAATTGGGATATAAATTCCTTGAAGGCAATGAACATTATAATCATCTACACACAATGGCACCTACCAGAATGACAAACATAGCATAGATTCCCATAATCTAAGTGGAAATTATGGATGAGCTACAGCAGTAATGTCATTTGAACATTCAAGTTTCTTACATGTTTAATTCATTTTATTACTCACGACAAACAGGATTAGGAACAATTACCCTCATTTTTCAAAAAAAAAAGAAATGGAGGCAAAGAGTTCAGTAACTTGCCTAAACTCTCAGAGTTAGGAGGTAGCAGGGTCAAGATTCTACTCATTCTGGACACCAGAATCTATGCTCTTAACAACAACTTCATTATAATGCTTCATATCAGAAGCTAGTATCATATCACTTAAGATCCATTTAAGAACGACTCATACTTGCATAAAGTTACAAGTTCCTTGAATCTGGGTCATCAGATCCTGCAGTTTTTCTTTCCTCAATACTGGATCCTTTGGAAGGGTAGAGGAAGAACCTACAGGCTGATGCATAGGCTTAGGCACCTACAAGATAAATCCATAATGTGTAAGAGTGAAATCCAAATTCAATAGCCTAATTCAGGAAACTCAGCTTATTAATACATCTTAATGAAATCAAAACACATAGCATTGTTCATTTAAAGATTTAGCTTAGGTAAAGAATCTCCACATAAATGCATTTCTAAGGAATTTAATGTTAAACACATTTCCCTTTTCAGAACATTAATGGGACATCTTTCTAAATACCTTTTTAAAGGGAAGGCTCAGAACAACAGAACTTTTTTGATGGCAAGTTCTCTCATTATGGACATTAGTTACCCTGCATCCTCTATAAGATGCTACTGACTATAATATATAACACATCAATGATTTCCCCCCCGGGAAAGAAACTACTACTACCACATTGAATATCCATCCCATTTTTAGGACATATTTGATTTCAGAAACATTAAAATGTAAAAATGTATATACATACATCCTAAAACTGAGGCAATTCACTATTGTATTTTTTTTTTTTTTGTCTTTTTGTCTTTTCTAGGGGTGCGGCATATGGAGGTTCCCAGGCTAGGGGTCTAATCGCCGCTGCAGCTGCTGGCCTATGCCAGAGCCACAGCAATGTGGGATCTGAGTCGCGTTCTGCAACCTACACCACAGCTCATGGCAACATCAATCCTTAACCCACTGAGCGAGACCAGGGATCAAACCCGCAACCTCATGGTTCCTAGTCAGATTCGTTAACCACTGAGCCATGACGGGAACTCCTATGTTTTGTTATAAAGTAAGTATACTTTGTTGGGGTGGCGGGGGGTGGGCTATAGATGTTTAGAAGGTGGTTAGCCCTCATGCTAAATTTCTTAACACTGTTGCATAGCCTGAAATAGACCTAATGTTTATAGTTATTTCTTATAGATATCAGCAAGCCTGTCCCTACCAGAGCCTCTTCTCCACCTTCAAATTCACTGGGAAGTCACACAGCTAAGCTTATCAACAGTGTCATAAAATAACAGTAAATACACCCTACAAGAACATATCAAAGGCTCTTTTGGGAGACAAGTACAAACTTCAGTGATTTCTTTCATGTTATCTAGTCTTTTGGCTTTGAACTCTATTTTGCCCTTGACTGTACTTAGGCATGCATGCTCCAGGCAGCTGAGACTGCAATACAGACAAATACTGTACTATATAGAGAAAGATTGCAATATAGACAAATATTGTACTATATAGAGAAACTTGCTCTCAGTCACTGAAAGACCCAGCAATTTCAATAAAATGATGTCTCTGCCATGAAACAAATTAAAGGAGTTTTGGTCTGTCCAACTAAATACTCTTGATTTTTTTTTGGTTGTTATCATTTTTATTCCACACTCACTGCATACAGAATTTCCTAAACCAGGGATCGAACACGCACCACAGCAGTGACCAAAGCCACTGCAGTGACAAAGCCAGATCCTTAACCCACTGCGCCACAAGGGAACTCTGTAAACACCCTTATTTTAAATACTATTCAGCAAATTGCATGGTATCATCATTCTGGTGTGGTAAAGACTTGGCATTGCTATACCTAGTGGAATTTTTAATTGCGTTTTTTAAACTGCTTTATTGCAGTGTTAAACTGGGTTTTTAAAAATAAATTTCTTAAAATAGTCATATTACAATTACTGTCATGTGATATCTGACCAGTGAAATAAGGCTACCAGTCAGAAAATTAGTACCTTAGTACGCTACCAATCAGCGTCAGAAAGAAGCTAAAATTACATTACCACTTAAAGAGGAAGAAAGGAGAATTAAAGGGGACGAATAACTAAAATTCTCTCCCCATAGGGTAAAATTGAGGTGGGGTAATTTATTTATAAAATGCAATACTTCGAATTTCCTAAGCAAAATGTTTTTCAGACTGTTAGAGAACCAGAGACTTATGGGAAAGCCTCTGGCTGAAATGGCATGGAAGTCCAGGGCACATTACTAGACGGAGATGAGAACACTGAAAGGGTAGCAAGTTCACATTTCTTAGCAAACAAGGTGGCAACACATCTTCAACAAGTTTGCATTGAAACACTGGTAAATAACTCACACTTTAGTAAAAGACAACACTAGCTAGGATTCTATCCAAGGATTATTCATTATAAGCTTTCAGGTAAGAAGAT
Organism: Sus scrofa; assembly: GCF_054392235.1. NCBI lineage: Eukaryota > Metazoa > Chordata > Mammalia > Artiodactyla > Suidae > Sus > Sus scrofa. Next base: position 49,880,632 of record NC_139387.1, on the reverse strand, counting down.
AATATTTTTTCTTAAAACAGAATAAGGGTTATTTTTCGTTAAACAGAATAAGGCCTTATATTTGAACTAAATCTCCTGCTCCAAACCTAATTACAGACTATTTAACACCTGTACTTTTCATCTCCAGAAAATTCTTATTTTGGAACAGAAATAGAGAATTAATTCAGATCCTTCCCCAACTACTGCTCCTTCAAAAACAAAACATGAAAGATTCCTGTTTCTTCTCTTCACCTTCTTCAAACAGGACAGGTTAATCTGAGTGAATGCAAATAAGTGAAAGAGAAGGAAGAGAATACAGAAAAATGTAACTTCTGTCAGGAAAAGGTCTCCCATGTTGTGACATGCACTTACATTTCTCACTTGTTCACATGATGGTATTCTCTGAACTGTTCACTTTTTTTTTTTTTTTTTTTTTTTTTTTTTTTTTTTTTGGCCATACCTGCAGCATGCAAAAGTCCCTGGGCCAGGGATCAAACATGCATCACAGCTGTAACCAGAATCACAGCAGTGACAACACCATATCTTTAACACGCTAAGCCACCAGAGAATTCCTGAACTATCCACCCACTCTTCTGATGTCACACCACGTCATTAAAATTTGAGCATTGAAACAGTATTTTCTAACTGAAAATTTCCTCTCGGATTAGGTGCAAAAGACAGACTAAGTCTGTTTCCAGTTTTCTAAGGAAAACAAATTACACATTAAAGAGTTAAGTGAAATGCTTTAATATATTAATAACATAAGTTTTACTGATTTTTCTCCTAAAGAGAACTTTTAAATTACCGTTATCACAAATCTTTATTTATGCCTATACTGACAGGAACAGACTAATACAAATCAACTCACATCTTTGGGTTCTGTATTGAACTTCCTGGGCAGGAGCTGGTCATTTGGTATGAGGCTTGCTGCAGCTACCCCCCAGGACTTTGGAGAAATCTGTGATTGTGGTGTTAAAGGGTGTTTTTGACTCTCAACATTGTTTTCCCAGGATTTTGGTGTCTCTGACTGTCTTGAATCCTGTTCTTCACACATGGGAGTGGTCCATGACTTGGTAATGTCCTGTTCACTCTGCAGGGAAGGTGTCCAAGACTTTGGAGTTTGCTTCTTTGGATCCTGATCTTTCTGCAGCTGAACTGGCCAAGGTTTTGGTGTCTCCTGCTTCTTCGGTTCCTCTTGAATATATCCTACTTTGGACTTAGGAGTTTCTTGTTTCCACTGGCTAGGAGTTGGCTTGGTTTTGGAGATGTCCTGCTTCTTCTGCTCCTCCTGCAGAGTGGACCTGAGTTTTGGAATCTCTTGTTTCCTCTGTTCTAAGGAAACTGCAGGCTTTGATACCTCCTGGTGCTTAACAGAAGACTCCCAGGACTTGAAGGATTCCTGTTTCTTCTCCTGACCATCTGGTTCAGTAAGCATATCCCAACATTTGGGGAGATTTGGTTTTCTAGCATAATCTGTTTCCCAAGATTGCTCTTCACCTTGTTTGCTTGAATAATCTACTTCTGTCATGTAGCGTCTGTTAAGAAACTAGACCAGAGAAAAAACTGTACTCAAATCACAAAGTCTATAAAAGACCTTGAGGGTAATACTGAACTCTACTAATATTCCTCTGTCCACTGGTCTGAGCCACTGGCTAACAGGAAACTTCTATCCTTATTCTACTTGAAGACTATCCTGCTTTTTCGTCAATTCTTTCCCCTTGATTAACGGAAATACAAACTTTGATACTTCAAAAGCACCAATCTATATTTGACTCACCTAAGACTAGTAAGCAGTGCACATGGTGGTACCACATTGGCTTGATTGGGGCTCTTTTATCAGGGTTATTCTGCCTCTGCCAGCCTTAGGACCACTCCACCCACCTGATTCCTCTGTTAAGGCAGAGGATAGTTCAACTACACAAAGTTATACCCTTTAACCTGAAGTCTTATGTTTCCTGAATTACCAGCCTTTCCTTATTTCCATTATATAGCAATCATATTGTGATTTTGCTTCTTTCATTCTTTTCTGCTTCCATGAATTCCAATGTCGTTTCAGAAAGAGAACAAATACCCTCATCTATTTCCAATGTGAATAAATTCAAGACAGAGCAAAATCCCACCCATCTTTAAATTCTAATATAGAGGCCAAAACCAACAACAACATCTAACAAGCAATTATTGTGTGCTAGGCCAAATTGTAAGTAATTTAGAATTTAAGTTAACTCCTTTAATCCTCACAATAACCATATGAGACAGGCATTATTATTACACCCATTTTAATGTAGGAAGATAAGAGACACAGCTGGGCTAGATATCTTGCCCAAGGTTATTGAGCTAATAAGCTGCAGAGTCAGGATTCTAGCTCCAGAGCCTCAGGTCCTAGGCACAAAATGATATAAAAGTCTCAAAAACCAAAATTGACTGAAAGCTCTTTCAGTACCTTACCTCTTGTGGTTGTATCTCTGGCTGTGCAAGTTCCAAAAGAGACTCTGAGAAGATAAAAGGAATATTAAATAAATAAGTAAACTAAAGTTTTTAGACTGATTACACTATAATTCATTCTAGCCACAAATTTCAGAGGAGCAATAGAAAAATAGTGCAATTAAGTATATTCATGGCAGAAGTAATTCTCACTGTTGGGTGTTGGTCAAAACCATGTGGTCTGAAGCTAGAAGCTCTCCTTATATAAGACATTTTTCTAAAGTCAAGTTGCAGTAAAAACTGTTTTCTGATTGAAAATAAGACTATCGGAGTCCCTTTGTGCCTCTGCAGCTTAAGAACCCGACATAGCACCCATGAGGACGCGAGTTCAATCCCTAGCCTCGCCTAGTGGGTTAAGGATCAGGCATTGCTACAAGCTGCAGCCTAGGTCACAGATGTGGCTCAGATCATGTGTGGCTGTGGCTGTGGTGTAGGCCAGCAGCTGTGGCTCCAATTTGACCCCCGGTCTGGGAACTTCCATACACCACAGGAAGAAATATTTGAAAAGAAATACTTGTAACTTGCTAGTGGTTACCAGAATGCTGCCTAAATTACCTCCTTAGAAGTGATACTTTTTAAATAAATCCAGCCTTAACAATAAATAGCAAAAGTGCCATTTACTCAAAATATTTCTTCCCAAGAAAAGTGGAATTTTGAAAAATATGGAGTTCCCTTGTGGCAAGGGTTAAGGATCCAGTGTGGTCACTGTTGTTGTTCAGTGACACTGTGGCTCAGTTTGATCATTAGCCAGGGAACTTCAGCATGCTAAGGGTGAGGCAAAAAAGAAAAAATTATACATATGTATATCCTTTTACTGATTTTAGCAATTTTTTTTCCAATGTTAACCTCAGGTTATTTACATTCTTGTTCTGCTATAGTATGGGACTCTATTATAACTTATGTTTCAAACAATTTTAAATGGAATTATCCTAATAGTTTAACAGAGACTCATTCAAATTCTACAAATGCCTCATTTTAACAGTATACTCTTTTGTAACAAAGTGTAACCTAATTTTTTATTAAGGTTCACTCTGCAAATCACAGCAGTAAACCCTTGAGATGTTTCCTAAACCTAGGCTTACCCTGGGGCAAGTAAAGATTTCCATGCATGTAGAAAATAAAATTAAACTAAAGCAGTCATTTTACAATAATCTGACTCATTTTTAAGTGTTAAAAAATGAAACCACTATAAAGAAATTCAGAGATGACAACAAACCTGACTCTTTGACAGATTCAGTCTTCAATGATTGTTTTTTCTTCTCTGATTTTATTAGCATTTCTTCCTCCAATGATACCTCTTTTTCCTTAGCAGTTTTTGGAACTGGGATACTTTCAAAATAGCCTGAGTTCAGCAATTTAGACAGTAGATCTTTCATGTGTTTGTCTAAGAAAGAGTGATTAAGACTTAGTTATCACATAACCTAATAGTTTTTGGAAAATTATTTGGAAAAGAAATCCTAATATAATTTTATCCTACATGTAGTACATCCTTATAATACTTTACATTGGGGGTATTCAAAGAACTGGTTATACCATGAAAAAAAAAATACACAGTTCATCTCTACATCATAATGAATCAATAGAAATTTTAAAAATCAGAATCCCAAAATTTAGCAAGTCACTTAAGTTTCTCTGGGCCTCCATTTAGACCACTTGAAAAATGACTAAACATCAGAGAATCCAATCAAAGAATCTCATACAATACAAAAGCACACATCTATTCCCTGAGCTGGGAGAAAAGTCACTTCTCCCATCTGCCCCCAAGACAACAGAACTAACAATTAGTCTATCTTCCCTAAGTACTTAAAGTAAAACGACATAGCTTCTGAAACATAACCTTTAGAAAAACCTAGCTTGGACAATCTCTAAAGAATTTTTATAGTACAAAATTCTATGATTAAGATTTTACTCTTTAGTTACGCTGTATTTCACTCTTAGCACATCACCAAAAAATCTTAAAATGATGTTAAAGTTGCTTCAACATAAATAGATCTAAAGTCTATTTCATTCTTAATATCCACTAAAAACATAATTCCCAAATTAATCAAAGTTCTCATACTTGATTTGGGCCTATTATTCTTCTCGTAGGAAGATGATGACAATACTATGATTTTTTTTAAATCGGCTTTGAGATATAATTTACAAACAACAAAATTCACATTTTAAGTGTACAGTTTTAACAGATGCAACAGTCATGTTTCTTCCACCATAACCATGATATAGAACATTTTCATTAACTCAAAAAGTTCCCCTATGCCCCCTTAGTAATCAATTTCCTCCCCCTACTCTCTGGCAACCACTGACTTGCTATCACTCTAGTTATCTTTTTTCTAGAACTTCATATAAATGGAATCATACAATATGAACTCTTTTTTTCTGGCTTCTTTCAGAATAATTATAATTAACTTGGCATAATTATTTTGAGATTCATACACACTGTTGCAGTATCAATAGATCATTCCTTTTTTATTGCTGAGTAGATTCCATTATCTGGATTATATCACATTTTATCAATTATCAGTTGATGTACATTGGGCTGCATTCAGTTTGGAGCTATTATGAATAAACTGGTATAAACATTCATGTACAAGTACTTATGTGAACGTATGTTTTCAATTTTCCTGAGTACTAGAAGTATAATTGCTTGGTTGTACAGTAAGTGTACACTTAATTTTATAAAAATTAAACTAGTATTTAGTTTCCAAAGTATTTGTATCATTTTTCATTCTAACCAAGAAATAAATTTCTGTGATTTAAACTTGAAAGGACTTAGAAATTTTGAGATAATTATTCACACTTAAATATCTTTAAAGAGGAAGCAATCACTAGTAACAAAAATGTTTACAGCTTCCAGAGAGTTTTCATTATCCTAAGCTAGTACACAAAACTACGTATTTCATTGTCCAGCCATTTGTACTTGGTCATTTGGCCAAAGCCTATTTAGAAAGCAAAAGGACTCTTTCTCTCCAGATCATTTCCAGACCAACAGACAACAATGTGTCAATAGACTCTGTAGCCAAACCATGCCTATTTTCTAAAGCAGATATGATATATAAGCCTTGACATTAATAATGTGTGGACTTAAGATTCTTAAACAGAATAGGTACTGTAATATGGAATAAACACTCCAAAATGATCAAGCACTAGTCCATAGCTCTTGTCCCCAAATCATAATGACTTGCCACTTCAAAACTCTCCCTAGGTTCCATTTTAGTAAGCACAATTATATAATAGCTGCTTTTAACAGAACTAAACAAGATGTCATTCTCCCAATGAATCTGGTATTGTCAGACATGTAAGTTCTGATGGACTGACACAGTTTCAGCCCTCAATATCATACTAAACTCCTAGACATAAAGTTTAGTATTTACTGCATAAGTCCAGAGTAGAGAAAACTCACATGTCGTTCCTACCACTGCTTTCTCACTACCTTCCAAAAGGTCCCAAAAGTACAAGGATGACTGCTCCATCTGGTCTTCAACACTGACAAGGAAAAGCAGCAGCAGAACAAAGTGGCTTTAGAGGTACATATATTTATATATGGAGCAGTACAATTTATACAATATAATCCATCAACAGTTAAGACAGTCAATGTTAATTTTGTGGCTTTTTTTTAAACTCTTTGGAAATGAAAAATTGAAATTTTATAAAAAATGACTAAATGTCCACTTATGGATCTCAAATGTATGCATTTTTTTCTTTAAAACATCTAAAATAAAGATTTTTACCAAGCACAACTATTAAAGAATAGACCAAAATGACTTTAAAGCAATCAATGTAGTATCATTCATTATCAAGCATATGTCCTAGATAAAAGAAGAGTGGAATGGAAATATTAAGAGCCACATTTGACTTTAAAGAGAGCAGCTCATTTTTCAAATTATATTTCACATATTAAAGTAAGCTACATTCCTTGGATCTACCAAAGTGAAGCAGGAGAAGGAAGCAATCAAATAGGTAATGATGATGGAATGGACTATGGGAATGGGAATAAATAAATATGTGGCCATATAGGTAATTAAGAGTATCTGATTTCTTTCTGAACTGATAGGACTAACTTCAAATGACAAGTGAAATCTAACTCTGCTTTTGCATGGCTAACAGATACAATATTGAAACAACCTTCATATAATAAGCCAAAAGCATAGAGCTGTGCTCATTAGCTAGTTTACTCAATCTAAACAAAAACAGCAAATGAATAGCTAGAGGAGAAAAAAACTGGGTTGCCTTAATTTGCTGGTTTTATATTTTAAATTATCAGATGTGTTTCTTATTATTTTTTCACAGTATAAGAACACCAAATAATTCTCACTTTGACAGTTTAATGATACTGGCCAAGTTAAACTTTATTTACCTCCATTTAAGTACAGCAGTGGTACATAAGGAGGCAAAGACTCTCAGGTAAAAGAGCCTGAGATGGGAGTTTCCTTCACGGCTCAGTGGTTAAGGAACCCAACTAGGATCCATGAGGACCCCAGCCTCACTCAGCAGGTTAAGGATCTGGCCTTGCCGTGAGCTGTGGTATAGGTCGAAGACATAGCTGGGATCTGGCGCTGCTGCTGTGGTGTAGGCTGGCGGCTATAGCTACAGCTCCGATTCGACCCCTATCCTGGGAAACTCCACATGCCATGGGTACAGCCCTAAAATAGCAAAAAAAAAAAAAAGAAAAAAAAAAGAAAAAACCCTGAGATGATTACCAAAAAAACTTGAAGAAGAAACAAAATTAGCACGGTGGTTAATACCTGAATAAGGTTAAAACTTGATCAGACATTGTTTTTAAAATCCATATTACAATAACAAAGCAGATCGTTCAAATTTACTTTCCTTCTAGACAGTCATCCACTTTGAGTCTGGGTAGGCCAATGTTTCCAATGATGAATCAAATTAATGCCTTCTTAGTTAATTACATGTATATTAATAAATATCTATAACCACATACACATATGTATATTGTGTGTGTGGGTATATACATACATGTATATATACAGTTATATATATGCACACACACACACATATATGTAACTAAAGAGCTAGCTAAAGTGTTATGTGTCCGTCCTATTTCAGGAAAATGTTTTCATTAACTTACCTCAGACTTTCATTTCTTTCAGGACAGGTCAGTTTTGAAAATTTAATGAGGTAGTCAAGTTCTTTTAAAGGCAAATACACTGCACCATTCAAGCCCCCTTTGAAGTCTTTCTGCACATGTTCCTGTGTCAAGTTCTGTAATACATACTGAACTTGAAGTATAGTGCGAAGCTTTTTCTTCTCAGCCTCAAGTTTTAGCATGTGCTCCCTTCTCTGGGCTTTCTTCTGCGCTTTAAGTAGCTGTTAAAACAAAGCTAATTAAGGCTGACAACTCTCCACAACCCTATATTAGCAACCCATTAGTCTACAAAATTTTAATCCCAAAAGTTGAGATTAGATGATAAATCTCAAATATGTAACACTGACTGTGAAACTGACAGTCACTTAACCCCCTGCTTGGTTTTTGACCCAAGTAAATCACTGAGTAATAAGCTGGTCTGTCTCAGCTAACTGAAGCAGAAGAGTACAAATATCTGACCCCCAATTCCTATCACCATGATGAGAAGCAAAGTCCCTAACACTATGGTCCCTTTTAAACCCAAGGTTTTGCTTTCCCACATTATGTGTATCAAGCCTTTTTAGGCTATATTAAGAAAATGCTTCCATTTAGGATTTCGTTTTGTTTTAAATCTCATGTTCCAGAGGTCAAATATTTAAACTAAAATGGTTAATTTTCAACAAACCAAAGATGATTGGCTAAAGTATAAGGAATTGAAAACTAAACAGAAATAAAATATCTTACAAATATAATGCCAAAAAAGCCACAGTCAACAGTTTTTTAAAGTGAAATTAAAAGATATTCATAATAATTTGCCCATCTGTATGGAGCTTTATCTTCCAATATTTAGCTAACAAAACATACGTGGAAAATTACTGGAATTTAAGTTTTTCCTCAAATAAATGTATGTTTGTGTAGACTGAGTAGTCCTAAGTCTGTCTTAAAGCTCATAACTATAATACTAAAGTCTGATATAATACCTGGGTCCCAAAAGTGGCTTCTCCTTTATAAAATACCAATAATAAAAAGTACCATCTGCTTCCACTGAGAAACCTAAAAGGCCTTTTCTGCCCATAGTTATTTTCCCGTTTGTAATATTTCTATCCTATTAGATATTTTTCAAGGTATGAAGATTAAGAGAACAAAAAAAAATTTAAAAGAAGACTTTTCCTATAGATGAGTTAAAGTACTCTGATACAGCATCAATATTTAAAACTCTACAAAAGAGATGTTCATTCTCCTATTTGATTCAGATGGGAGGAGGGGACCTCAAGAAAAAGATTCATTATGGCGTCATTAATTTCTTTCTACAGGGTATGAAAGCAACTTAATGTGACTTGTGCTTCTACGAGAGGCAAGGGACAATGGGTAAAGATTTGAGACTGAGAGATGAACTGGTTGGGGGTTATGTGGGCAAGGATATTTTCTTCAGGACACACACCAGTAACACTTACCAAACTCAGTTTGTGCTTGAGAAGAGGAAAGTTGGGAAAGGTGGCAATTCTAGCTCTCCAGGACATCGGATTCTCCTGGACATAGTTTCATGATGGAGGAGGGAAAGGCACTTGGTGCTGAGGACATCTTTGGGACTATACCACACGATTACCTCAGACCTCTCTTTAGCCACCTCCCAGGTTGGATTCAGGGTGGACATGGGCCCAGCCCACCCTGAACTTCCCCTATCAAAGGATGCATTAGATTAAATGCTTATCTTTTTGTTTAGCTGCATCCCCTTAGGCTTCAGCTCCATGATGACAGGACTATATCTCTGTTGTTCACTAGTATATCACTGGTACCCAGCACTGTCTGACACATGACAGGCTCCAAGAAATTTATCCATTCAATCAAGTATCAAGTAAGAATTATGCTGACTCCTAGGTCATAATCAGATGTCACAAAAACCATTGACAGCAGACTATTTCTCCCTATTGATATGGAAACTAAGAAGACAGTTGCTTTCTCTTCTTCCAACTGAGGATTGGTTTAGAAAGAAGAACATTTGAAACAAACTTCTATCAACCAATAGTATTGAATCATAAAATTTATTTTCTGAACTATGACTAAAAATGATAAATCCCCACCAAAGGGCAAAAGTCTTATCATGAAGATAAAGAAGATGTGGTGGGCTGAACAGAAAGACTTTCAACTTTAGTTTGAAGGTAAAGAAGACAATGTTACACAAACTCAAAACAAGCTATCATAGAAGAGGCCTGGCAAAAGAAAGACTTTAGTAAAAAAGAGCCCCCAAATTACTAGGCTTGAAGATACTTTGCTATAAAAATAGTGAACCTACATAGGTGCCTGGTACATGGATGAGGTTTTAAAAAAAGATTTAAAAAGAAGAAAAGAACATCATATATTGAAAAAAATGACTGAATGGAAAACTAAAATTTGATAGGGTAACTCTGAGAAAAGAGAATTAATAGAATTTTTAAGTATTATAGAAGGATACTTGAAACTTCCAAGCAAATGGTAGATTTGAAAGATTTTTTTTTATAGGGAGTTCCCATCATGGCACAGTAGAAACAAATCCAACTAGGAACCATGAGGTTGCAGGTTCAATCCCTGGCCCTGCTCAATGGGTTAAGGATCTGGCATTGCCATGAGCTGTGGTGTAGGTCACAGATGCAGCTCAAATCTGAAATTGCCACAGCTGTAGGGTAGGCTGGCAGCTGTAGCTCCAATTCAACCCCTAGCCTGGGAACCCCCATATGCCATGGGTAAAAGCAAAAACAAAAAGAAAAAAAGAAAGATGTTTTTATAGTACAATGGACCAATACTAAATAACTTAACAGATGGGGGGAGGGGGAGTGAATCAATCACACAAGAATAAAAAAAAAATTTTTAAAAAGACTTAGAAATATTAAATCTAAGAGTTCCCATTGTCACTCAGCAGAAACAAACCTGACTAGGATTCCTGAGGATGCAAGTTCAATCCCTGGCCTTGATCAGTATGTTAAGTATCCAGTGTTGCCATGAGCTATGGTCTAGGTCACAGATGCAGCTCGGACCCGCAGCTGCAGTAGCTGCAGCTCTGATTTGACCCCTAGCCTGAGAACTTCCATATGCTGTGGGTGTGGCCCTGAAAAAGAAAAAAAGAAAAAAAAAAAAAAACCCGCAAAAGAAGTATTAAATCTAAAATAGCCTAGAAATATTTAGTAACTTTAGTAATAGAAAGTGTTAACATTAAGTAATGAATATGTGAACATGAGTTACAGTGTCCTATGGGTAACAAAAAGAGCTAATATCATCTTAGACTTGCATTAACAGAATTCCCATAAAAGAGAAGGTGGTTATATCTATACTAGGCTATTTTAAATTTCACACTACCTTTTAAAAGTTAATTAAATCAGACATCCAGAAGTGAGCAACCCAGAACTACATTATAAGGGTTAAGATGGTAGATGTCTTCAGCCTAAGAAAGATGTTTTGGGCTCTGTTTTTTTGGTTTTGTTGTTGTTGTTGATGATGCCAGAGAAATAGAGAATTTTAATTTACCGTATAAGATAGTATCCAAAAAAGTAGAAAAGACTATTTTTTGAAGCATGTGCCCTATCCCAGAAATAAATTTACCAAAATATTTCAATTGTTAGAACATGATCTTTAAAAGGGCCATCTATTTAATACTAAGATTCTAAAACAATGAAGAACACATCATATTAATTACTGATTAAATATGCAGGAGATAAAAGGGTGAATTGCCAACACACAGAATCTAATAAGCAGTGAGACCAGACTTGAATTAAATTTAACATAAACTATAAGTTTTCCTGGTAATAAGTGTCATGATCTTAAGAAGAAGAGTCTACCAATTATGCTTCTTATTATGTTAAATAATGCTAAACCTACAAGTCTATATTAAACTTCAAGCCTATATCCTGAAATATCTTTAATAAATGCTATGTCAAAGTAGTTTTTCCCCCTTCTCAATGATTTCTATAATTTCACAGTGAAATAATACCCATTAGATTACTAATACTTTATTCACAATGTCTCATATCCACATAACATATGCATTGAGACTCTAGAAATCTGAAACACAAGTTCTTCAGTAGCAATCCCATCTCCCTCAATAAAATATTAGCAGCAGTTGGATGAATGATAACCAAATACCATTATCAGACAATGACATTTTTCTTCAAAATCAGTGGTTTAATTGGCTTTAGGAAAAGCAAAGAAAACATACTCACATCTTGGCTCAGTCCAGAAAAGGTTTTCTGAAGTTCCTTGGCAAATTCTAAATTATGTAGCACTTCTTCATATTTCTCAACTGCTTCCTACCAAATAGGATGAGAAAATATCAATTCTGTGAACTTCTAAATACAAATATGTCTAAATAAGTAGTCATTAAATATGAGATTTAAGACTTTAGGAACTAGCCATTTACTATACATATTCAAAAAAGTAAGGAGAAAGTATTTAGTAGTTACATAAAGTTAAATTTAAAAATTCAGGCATTCCCATTGTGGCTCAGTGGTACCGAATCTGACTAGTATCCATGAGGACGAGGGTTCGATCCCTGACTTTGTGCAGTGGGTTAAAGATCCAGGAGTTCCCGTCGTGGCGCAGTGGTTAACGAATCTGACTAGGAACCATGAGGTTGCAGGTTCGATACCTGGCCTTGCTCAGTGGATTAACGATCCGGCATTGCCGTGAGCTGTGGTGTAGGTTGCAGATGCGGCTCGGATCCCACTTTGCTGTGGCTCTGGCACAGGCCAGTGGCTACAGCTCCGATTGGACCCCTAGCCTGGGAACCTCCATATGCCGCGGGAGCAGCCCAAGAAATAGCAAAAAGACAAAAAAAAAAAAAAAAAAAAAAAAAAGATCCAGCATTGTTTGTGGTGAGCTATGATGTAGGTAGCAGATGTGGCTCCAATCTGGCATTACTGTGGTTGTGGCATAGGCCAGCAGCCACAGCTCCAATCTGACACCTAGACTGGGAACTTCCACATGCTGTGGGTATAGTGCTAAAAAGACCAAAAAAAAAATTCAATTTTCTATACTAGAAATCTGAATAATAATTATTATTATAATTATTAAGCTGTGTCCATATCTATAAAGTCAAAAGTCAGGGAGGCCTGAGCACCGAGCCAGTAGGATCCCTCTGTCATTATTCATTCACTATACAAATATATTACACAAATAGTACAGTAAGGATCACACAGATGAAAGCAACCTCAATAAATTTATACTATGATAGAAAAGACTTGTTGGAGTTCCCACTGTGGCACAATGGGATCAGCGGCATCTTGGGCATCTGAGTTGCAGGTTCAATCCCCAGCCGAGCATGGTGGGTTAAGGATCCAGCATTGCTACAGCTGTGGTTTAGGTCACAACTGTGTCTTGGATCTGATTGTTGACCTAGGAACTCCACATGTCTCGGGGCAGCCAAAAAAAAAAAAAAGACTTATAAATAATTACCTATAACAGACAAATTAAGTATTATAACGGAAATACTGTGAACTTAAAGAAGCAAAATTTTTTGAGATTTTACAGATGAACAAAGCTGATCATTAGAGAAAGGGTAGTTTTTTTATGGGACTTTAACTTAAACCTATATGAAAGGACAAAAGGCCAGTCAGTATGAAACAGAACAAGGTGGGGAACTTGTCCAACCAGATAAAGACATATTATAAAGCTTGCATAATTAAAAATAGTATAATATTCTATTTCTAGGTAGTTATCCAAAAGAAATGAGAACATATGCTCACATGAAGACTTGTCAGAAACTTATATAACAGCATTATTCATTATAGTCCCAAAGAAAAACAATCCAAATATCCAGTAACTGTTAAATGGATAAACAAAGGAATTCTAGTTAGCAATAAAAAGAAATGATTTTTTTTTTTTTAATTTTTTTTTTTTTTTTTTTTTGTCTTTTTGTTGTTGTTGTTGCTATTTCTTGGGCCGCTCCCGCGGCATATGGAGGTTCCCAGGCTAGGGGTTGAATCGGAGCTGTAGCCACCGACCTACGCCAGAGCCACAGCAACGCGGGATCCCAGCCGCGTCTGCAACCTACACCACAGCTCACGGCAACGCCGGATCGTTAACCCACTGAGCAAGGGCAGGGACCGAACCCGCAACCTCATGGTTCCTAGTCGGATTCGTTAACCACTGCGCCACGACGGGAACTCCAGAAATGATTATTGATACATGCTGTAACATGGATGAACCTCAAAAACATAAGAACAAAGTCTAAGAAGCCAGATGCAAGACCTTTTTACAAAATCTCCAGGAAAAAAAAAAAATTTATAGACATAGAAAGCAAATAAGGGCACAAAAAGGTATTTGAAGGGGTTATGGAAATGATATAAAACTGGACTGTGGCGTTCCAGTTGTGGCTCAGCGTTAACAAACCCAACTAACATCCATGGAGACACGGGTTTGATCCCTGGCCTCGATCAGTGGGTTAAGTATCCAGCATTGCCGTGAGCTGTGGTGTATGTTGCAGACGTGGCTTGGATCCTGCGTTGCTGTGGCTCTGGTGTAGGCCGGTGGCTACAGCTCGGATTGGACCCCAGCCTGGGAACCTCCATATGCTGTGGGTGGGGCCCTAGAAAGACAAAAAGACCAAATAAATAAATAATACTGGATTGTCATTATAGTTATAACTCTACAAATTTACTATAAATTATTGAATTGCACATTTAGAATAGGTTAATGTTACATTTGTGATACCTCAATAAAGCTATTTTTAAAATAATCTGATATAATCTAAGTCTTTATAAAGGTATAGAGCAATAGAAACATGTGTACTACCTGTCTTAGCATAAACTGGTACAAGAATTTTGGAAAACAATTTGGCATTTTTACTATGAAGTTAACTACGGGCAAACTACATAGCCCAATGATAGGTATATACCCTGAAAAAATCTTACACCTGTACCTCAATAATATATATAAGACTGATCAAATTAGAACACCAAAAAATAATAGCAACTCAAACATCCATCTACTTACAGACTACTACCGAGTAAAGAAAAGCAAAAGAAATACAGTAACTTGCATCAATATAAAAATCCTAAACATAATGAGTGAAAAGGGTAAACTGCAGAAAATACAGTATAATGTTTATTATAAAAATTCAAAAAAGCAATTTGAAAAAAAAAATTCAAAAAAGCAACCCTAACAGATACAAGGACAATAAATAAGTTCTACTAAAACAAAAGGAAGAAAATAAAGGGGGTAAAATTCAGGATCAGGTTATAGGAAAGAGAGAGTTCTGGAAATGAGCTTCAATTATATTGATAATACACTATTTGGATTGAGTGGTGGGTTCCAACACTCACTTTATTACGCATTATAACTTCTACGTGATATTTTGTTTGGACTACGTATTCCACATAAAAGGGTAGAGAGGCCCCCCAACTATAGAACGAAGAATGCACAGATAACAACCATAGTACACAGTCCTCAAAGGGATATAAAGCTAGAAAGGAATATCCCTTCTTATCTACTCCCAAATGTTAAGTATTAACTTTGACTCAAGAAAAGCAGTATCAAAGGGGAATTACCTCAACTTCTCACTATCAAATGTGGATGCATCCTTTCTTTCTCCCTTTCTCTATACGGTGTTAGAAATATCCTTCTACCTGTGCCCTGGATCCTAATCAATTCTGCCTTCATAGGAAACCTTTTTTTTTTTTTTTGGCCTTTTTAGGGCCAAACCCTCAGCACATGGAAGTTCCCAGGCTTGGGGTCTAATCAGAGATAAAGCTGCTGGCCTACACCACAGCTCACAGCAACACCAGATCCTTAACCCACTGAGTGAGGCCAGGGATCAAACCAGCAACCTCAGGGTTCCTAGTCAGATTCGTTTTCGCTGCGCCACAACAGGAACTCCACATAGGAAATCTTAATTCCATGATTCCTTCTTTAGCGTCTTGAGCTTCTTCCTCTCTGCTGATGCTTAAACCAACATTTAACAAGTTCAAGTCTCCCTGAGCCCAAATAAGAAAAATAAAAAGTAACTTTCTGGCACCACCTCCTTCCAGTCTCAGACAAATTTCAAAAATATCTACATCGTCTCCATTTCCTTTCAGCCCTTATCAACCTGAACTGTTTCCACCATTCCACTAACACTGTCCCCACCATTCCACTAGAACTGTCCTGGCTAAAATCAGCAATGTCAATCCCTTCCTTTAAAACTATGGACCTTTTTATGGAGTTCCCGTCATGGCTCAGCGGTTAACGAATCCGACTAGGAACCATGAGGTTGTGGGTTCGGTCCCTGGCCTTGCTCAGTGGGTTAAGGATCCGGCGTTGCCATGAGCTGTGGTGTAGGTTGCAGACGCGGCTGGGATCCCGAGTTGCTGCGGCTCTGGCGTAGGCCGTTGGCTACAGCTCCGACTGGACCCCTAGCCTGGGAACTTCCATATACCGTGGGAGTGGCCCAAGAAATGGCAAAAAGACAAAAATAAATAAATAAGTAAATAAACCTATGGACCTTTTATAGCTCTCACTTAGATTAACATCTCAGAAGACTAACATAAAGGCATCCTTCTGCTCTAAAAACATCTCCCGATTTTTTATAACACTAAATTTCCATTTTTCTCCCATTTCTCCATATTTTTATTTACCAGCAATTTTTCCATTAATTTTTCTCAGCTCAGTTTTAAGCACTTATAAAATAAAGAAAATAGGACCCACATCACAGAAATGTCATACAATTTAAATAATTTCATATTTATAAATTATTCAGAATGATGCCTGGCCCTAAAGTAAATTCACTATAAATATTTTTAGCAATTATTATCCAAACATGAAATATTAGAGTTCCTTAGCATTCTGTCCTTGGCTTCTTTTCTGCTTTCTTTTTCTTTTTTTTTTTTTTTTTTTTTTGCCTTCTCTAGGGCCGCTCCTGTGGCATATGGAGGTTCCCAGGCTAGGGGTCGAATCAGAGCTGTAGCCACCAGCCTACACCAGAGCCACAGCAACACGGGATCCCAGCCGCGTCTGCAACCTACACCACAGCTCATGGCAATGCCAGATCCTTAACCCACTGAGCAAGGGCAGGAACCGAACCCGCAACCTCCTGGTTCCTAGTCGGATTCATTAACCACTGTACCATGACGGGAACTCCTCTTTTCTGCTTTCTGTACTCTCACCCAAGATAGTCTCATCTTTTCTCATGGCTTCAACTAGCAGTCATACAGGTGATACATTTGAAGACTACACTTCTTTATGCTCCAGACCTTTTCTTAAATACTTATTAGATATCTCAGTCCTTAATGTTTCACAGGCACATTAAAATCAATGGTCCAAAATTGAGTTCTTTATCCTATCCTCCCAACACATTCTTCTTGCCCAGTGTTTCAAAGCCCAACAAATGGTTTTGCCATCCGTCCACCTGTTCAAGCCAAAAGCCTGGAAACCACTCCTGGCTCTTCTCTCTATTCCTACATAATTACAAAGCTATGTTGATTTTACCCCTCAAATCCAGCTATTATGCTCAAAACCCCTCTGCCACTTTCTGGGTGCCAGTTCCCAAGAGCTCTGACCTAGACTACAGCTGTAGGAGCTCACTTGAGTCTCAGTTCTCTATTTCAAATCCAGATCTGAATCAAAATAAAGTTACAAATGGGACTCTAAAAAACTTATTAAGATATTTTTCTTACTACTAAAGGAGAAATCTAGGTTTATGTAGCAATCTTAGCAAAAGCTTAGAAATCTATAGCTTAGTCTCAACAGGTTACCTAAGAGTGACTACTAAAAGAGGTTACAGTGACTATGCGGATGAAATGATCATGCAGATCACAGTATTACAAATATCTGTTGGGTGAAAGAAGAAACACAAACCGAGTGATAAAATTTCTAATCAACAATACTGAAAACAGTACCAAATCAAATCTATAGTACACAGCAAAAGCAGTGTTTGAAGGAATAGTCACAGCTTTAAATATTTATCGGGGGGGGGGGGGGGAGAAACAATTAAGCAGTCAGCTTAAAATTAGAAAATGCAGTAAATAAACCAAAGGAGAGCAGAAAGATAAAAGGAGTAAAAGAGAAAAAAATAGGGAGTTTCCACTGTGCTGCAGCGGAAATTAATCCGACTACTATCCACGAGGACCCAGGTTTGATCCCTGGCCTCATTCAGTGGGTTAAGGATCTGGTGCTGCTGTGAGTTATGGTGTAGGTCTCAGACACAGCTCAGATCCCACATTTCTGAGGCATAGGTCAGAACTGTAGCTCTGATTTGACCCTTAGCCTGGGAACTTCCATATGCCACAAATACGGCTCTAAAAAGCCAAAAAGAAAAAAAGAGAGAGAGAGAGAAATAAACTTGTTATGAATAATTATTTTGCCCCAATCTTTGAAAATATATATTTTTTCTTTTTGGCCTCCCCATGGCATATGGAGTCCCAGGGCAGTGATCAAATCTGAGTCGGAGCTGCAACCTATGCCACAGCTGCCACAATGCTGAATCCTTAACCCAGTGGGCTGGACCAGGTGTCAAACCCATATCCCTGCCACTGCAGAAACACCATCGATCCTGTTGCACCACAGCAGGAACTCCTGCAAATAACTTTTTAAAACTGGATGATAAGTAGCTTAAAGGGAAAGTTCTGAAAAGTTCACTCCAAAAGAATAACCAAATCAATTTCCAAAGAAAAAAAAATGAGAATATTTTCAATGAACTCCCACCCAAAAAAGAACCAGGCTTGGTTTCAGAGAATTTTTTTTTTTGCTTTTTAAGATGGCACCTACGTTACATGGAAGTTCCCAGGCTAGGGGTCAAATCAGAGCTTCAGCTGCCGGCCTACACCACACCCACAGCAACCAAAGATCCAAACATCTGTGACCTACACCACAGCCCATGGCAAACCAAGATCCTTAACCCACTGAGCAGGGCCCGGGATCAAACCCGAATCTTCATGGATACTAGCCGGGTTTATTACCGCTGAGCCACAATGGGAACTCCCAGTTTCAGAGAACATCTCAACCAAACTTTAAAGTATTATGGAAACACTGACAATGTATTTAAAAAGGATGAATAAGTAGAGCACAGAGGATTTTTAGGGCAGTGAAACTATTCTGTACGTTACTCTAACAGGGATACATGCCATTATACATTTCTCAAAACTGACAGAATGTAGAACACAACGAGTTGAATCCTAATGTAAGCTACGGACTTTGATGATGATGTGTCAATGTAGGTTCAATTGTAATAATGAAGTACTTTGTTAAGGAATGTTGACAGTGCATGAGTAGGCTCAGGAAGTATACTGGAACTTTCTCTACTTTCTGCTCAATTTCACTGTGAACCTAAAACTGCTCCAAAAACAAGGTATATTTAAAAAAAAAAAAAAAAAAAAAAAAAAAAAAGGAGCAAAAATAAAGGCCAAAAAGTATCTTTATCAAGCTAAGTTGGAGAAGAGTATTTGTTTACACAGGCTTAAAGAAAACTCTGGACAGATACAAAGGAATTTATTAGAATCATAATACTAAGAACTTAGAGGAAGGACAAGGTAGAAGAAAAACTACCCTTTTTAAAATTTCCTAATTTCTAAACTATGTGAATTATTCCAACTTCAAAAACTAAACTTAGAGCTTTTTAATTAAGTACTATACAACTGACATCAGTGCTCTGAGGGATCAGATTACAGACTTTTTTCTTCACGTTCATTTGCATTTTCTAAATTTCTACCTTAAGCATATATTGCTTATTATATAAGATGTTATTTCCCAAAAGTATCACTAACTATATAATCATGTCTAAAAACTCAATATTCAATCATTTTATATTTAGTAAATCTATTATGTAATAACTATTTAAATGTTATGAACTATTCTAAGTACTAGAAATGAATAAACAAAATCTCTACTTTAGTGGAATGTAGAGACAAAACTTTACAGTTTGTCAGAGAAGTGCTTCTATTACGAAAACTGAAGCAAGGAAGGAGTTATGAGTGTGAACGGGGGAATAGTGGTATGGTATTGTCAGGACATGCCTTACTGAGACGACCTTCAAATAAAAAGCTGAAAGAGGTTGGGAACTGAACCATTTAGACATCTAGGAAAAAAGCATCCCAGGCAGTAGGAACAGAACATGCAAAAGCCCTGAAGTAGAAGCGTGCCTGGGATGTCTGAGGACCACTAAAAAGGCCAGTGTTGCTGAGATGAAGATGGCAAGAGAGAGAAGTCTAGGAAGTGCAATGAAGATGTAAAAGGAAGCAGGGAGCTTATTTTGTAAGGCCTTATAGGACACTCTGCCGCTGTGATGGAAATCAATGGGGACTCTTGAGCAAAGAAATGACCACCTGACTTGTATTTGAACATGATTACTGAGGCTACTAAGTTGAGAATCGACGTGAGGAGAGAGAGCAGAAATAGAAAAACCTGTGAGGAGGCCGTTACAGTAATGCAGATGAAAGGTGATATGGCTAGGACCAGGAAAGCAGAAACAGAATTTATGAGAAATGATCAGTTTCTGGATTTATTTTGAAGGCAGAACTGACAAGGCTTGCCAGTAGGCCAGATATGAACTATGAGAAGAAAAATGAGATATTCTCTAAGGTTATGGGCAACTCTATCCTTCTAGGTCATCAAACCATCAACTGGCACAGCAAAGATTAGAGGAAAAGGTTTTGGGGTGCAGAGTGAAATAAGAGTTTGCCAAAGGCAACTGGCCCTAGGAATTAGAGTTCAAAGGACTGATCTGTTGGCAATATAAATTTGGCATCTGTCAGGATATTACTCAAGAAATCAAAGTTAGTACTATAGAAGCAACATGTAGTTGTGAAGGCACTAATGACATACTGAGATTTAAGTTTGCTTAGCTGGAGCTCTGAAATATAGCAGGTCATCAACATTTCTTAGAGAGCTACTGTGAGAACCATCAACCTCTCCACTTCCATCCCCTGTATTTCCCCAAAGTCAAAAACACTACTATAACAGAACACTTCTTCCAAGAATATTTACAAAAAGTAAAGTTTCTTCACTTTTAAAGTTACTGAACATACCATGACTACTTAAAAACAAAGCCATATTAAAACTACCGGATATCCAGCAAAGTCCTTTCACCAGCTCTCTGACCACATCGTTCTTGGAGCTCACACAATTCAAATCTGTGCCTCAGCAAAATTGTAATTTACT
The DNA here is from genome assembly GCF_054392235.1 of Sus scrofa. Lineage (NCBI taxonomy): Eukaryota > Metazoa > Chordata > Mammalia > Artiodactyla > Suidae > Sus > Sus scrofa. The sequence continues at coordinate 49,859,994 of NC_139387.1, read as the reverse complement.
ACATCACAAAAATTCTAGGTCAGTGAGGAAGAGCCAGTATGGGAGGCGAAAAGTCCTTGAATGCCAGTATCTATGATATACAGTGAAGAATATTAGCTAAGAAAAGATAAAAGACAAGAGATCTACAAGCTAGATCAAATAGCTTTTAGATTGTGTCCCTTCTTAGGTAGGAGATATGATCGGGTCAAAATGGAAAATATCAACAAAAAAAATTTTTTTTTAATTTCCGTACTGCAGAAACTCTCCCCTTCACCATATTAAATAAAATGTGCAATTACCAGGTAATTCCAGGGCAAGGTAAACAATATTTTTAAAGGCTGTAAATGGTAAATATTTATAGTAAGATTTTTTTTTTAAAAGGCCAGATATATCTCTGACAGATAACCATGCCTCTTAACAAGGACTATGGTAATCCGGGATAGAAAAAAACAGGGAGAAACCATCAAAGGAATTAAGGGGAAGCAACCTAGCAAAAATCAAGGCAAGCTGTAGTAAATACTCTTTTACATTTTAGAGCAGAGTGATGTTGGGTTTGGAATACACCAGTTAACAGTAGGAATCTAGATTATTCCCCAATCTTCTTTAGTCCCCTCTGGTGAAAATTTAATTTAAATCCATATGATGGCGCTTAGTGAGAGTCTACATTTTCACTCTTATTGAACAATGCACAGTGCCATCCATACCATCTACAAGAATAAAAGAAGTAAGATCAAAGCTATGAGATCTAATAGGTGAAGACAAAGTCCTTTGAAAAATTCAGCGGATTCTCACTCTTCTTTTTTAGCCTATCAAATCTTTGGTCTCCCCTAAATTCATCTAGAGTTTTATTACGAAAAGGAAACCGGCAAGTGTGACCAAAAGATCATAAATCACTTACCAACTGGTCTGGATTAAGTTGCTCTCCATTTTTCAGGCGATCCTTATAATCTTCCAGTTTGAGCTACAAAAGAGAAACTAGTATTTACTATAGTCTGATATGACATTCCATAACAATTTCATTGTAAAAATACCAGACCATTTCTGATGAAAACAAAATTCTTGAAGCTATCAGCAATCGTAGATGAGTTCCAATCAGGGAAAAAAATACTGCACACAATCAACATTAGTCTGCAATTACAAAAGCAGAAATAAAACCCTTCTCTCTCTCTCCTTTTTTTTTTTTTTTTTTTTTGCTGCGCCCGTGGCATGCACAAGTTCCCAGGCCAGGGATTAAATCTGTGCCACAGCAGTAACAACGCCAGATCCTTAACCCATTGAGCCATCAAGGAACTTTGTAAAACCCTCTTCTCTTAATGGCCCCTATTTATAATTAGACCACTTGACATACAGGGATTTAACTAATTAATGTGCTCCTAACCAAGCAGTGCTCAATCAGGGGCAACATCTGCAGATATTTCTAGTTATCACAATTCTGGGGATGGGAGGGAGGCAGAGGGTGCTACTAGTATCTTGTGGGTAGAGGCCAAAGATGCTGATGAAAATCCCACAATGCACAGGACAGCCCCCCCCCCCACAACAAGGAATTACCCAGCACAAAATGTCAGTAGTGCTGAGGCTGAAAAATCCTGCTCTAATCTCATGCTTAAACTGTTACCTGTTGAATTATGTAGGCGTCTCTCCATAGGAAACTTCCTAATGTAAGTACAGAAATGTAAAAGAATTAAGGTAGCCTCGACTTGAAGCTAGAAATATAGAATTATAAGCTAGAAATCTAGAATTATAGTAGCCTTGAGTTTAAGCTATTTTTCATACAAAATTTGATATAAATAAATGACAAATAAACTGCATTTATTGTCCATAATGACATGACTTTATATGATATTCTAAAAGCAATGTTTAGGCTTCTTCCATATTGGCTTTATAGCTTTAAAATGCTTTCCCAGAAGTTTGAAACAAAACTGTGAGTAAGGACAAAATTGTTACTCAAAATTAAAAAAGTAACATAGTTAAGCTGAAGAGTATAATTATACATGTACATGTAGTTCCTCCACCTGGGGGAAGACATTAACGGGTCTCCATCAATAGGTCCAGCTCTGACTAGTTTCCCACAGTGGCAGGAAATTTGTGCTGACCCAGGCACATTCACCTTATCACACTTGTGATCAACTGCATGCATTCAAAAGACAACTGGTGAGAGCCAGGGCTACAGAGAAGCTACTAGTAACTGTCCTTTATTCACCATCTTCCTAGTGTGTGTGTTGGGGTGGGGGGTGGGAGGGAGAAAAAGAAAGAGAGTCAACCAGACTCTTAAAAAATCTCTTTACCCTCCTCCATTAAAAGCAACTTTCCTAAGGTTTAACTAGATCTTGGTATAAAAATATCTAAGAGTTCCTAGGTCCAGGCAATTAGTAACTCACCTCACTATCACAAGCAAAAGACAATCATGACACGACAAAGCAATGTGCAGTACTGTTTCACAGGCTACATGACTCAGGAAATGAGGAATGATGTGGACCTTTACATCAGCATTTACTGTAACGTCAGGCTAGTTATAACCCTGACTATCTTTACAAGGCTCTCTACAATGCTTTCACCTACCAATCTTAAACAATCACCTAGCAACACAAAAATCAGTGCTAAGCCATGTTCTGGCTCTACCATCCTTAAAGCTTCCAATGACTGCAGCAGCTATACTGCAATATCAACTGCTGCAGAAAGTCACAAGGAAAACAAGCTAAAAAAAATCAGGCTATTACTCATCTATGAAAAGAAACATTAATACCACACTCAAGGAATTAATCCAACCTAAAGTAGCTAGCTCTTCAAGTATTTCAACAGTAGCATGCATAATTTCACTGTGAAGAATATTTTTATTCGGGTATCCTGTCAAGCCAAACAGAAAGAGTTTAATAATGTCCACTATTAGCTTACTCGTATGTTTTCAGCCAGTTAAATCTCAAGGTTACTTAAATTTGGGGGAAAGAAATCTTTAGAAAGGAATACCCATGCGTCCTGATAGAAAGCAAAAATGTCAGTTCCTTAATCCTTATTTAAAGTGATGAATATACAGGCTGGGAGGAAAAAAAAAGTTACCTTCTTTTTCTCGATGTTTCTGATTTTGTGTTTAAGGCATATGAGTCCATTATCAATATATGTCTCATATGCCTGGGAAGGAGAGGCAGCAGAACTGAGAGTAGACTGCAAGGGGCTCACGGCCCTCTGGCTGTCCCCATGCTGACTGTGGTTCACTTGGGTCTTGGATGACTTCATGTTCCCCTCTTTCCCTTCCTCTAAATGGCCTGAAGGTGACTGGTAACCAAAAGGAGATGAAGAGAGTTGCACCATTGAAACAGATGAGGCTGAAGGAGGGAAAGGGGAAAAAAAAGTTAAGGATAAAAGTAAATTAGGTCTAGAGGCTTTAAATTCCCCTGAAAAGTCCAGACCCACGCCGTCAAAATTCTCTTCCACAGAAGTGAGCTCAAAACCCAATGATGCGTTAGATACCGTACTTCCATTTCACAGTCTTGGAAGCAATTAGTTCCAAGCACTGGCGCCTTTACCTAGGCAAAAATCTACAACATGGGGGATGGTTCCAGAAATTCAATTTCCCACATAGGGAGGAAGAGCAGCTATTATCAAGGAATGGCTTCAGAACTGAGGGCAATCCACATTCTGAGTAATTTCTATGGTCAAATGATGACACACACAAAATAAGCTTTCCCCATTGGGACAAGGCAGCCATTCCAACCCCTTTACATTACCTCTCACCACCAGCCCCAACTCTAATCACTAACAACGACATTTAAAAGAAAATCCCGAACACACAATTCTTTTACAGCTCTCATTCACTAAGACAAACTTCTTGAGCAAGAATGCTAACTTCCCTGTGATTGTTCTGGGGCCTACTAGGCAAGGTACTCTATCAAGCTGCGAGCGCCCCAAGTTGGTGCTCCGTTTTGTGGAGACTAACCCAGAACCACTCACACCTAAAAGGTTTCAGGGCTCATCCCAGGGAGCTTTACACTGCCCCGGTCTGTGGCCCTCACACCCCCTCCACCCCTGCACGTCGGAGCTATGGCCCCCACTCCCCTTGAGTAGCATCCCCAAAGCAAGGGCATAACAGGCCCCACGCGGACGCCGCGGACCCCAAACCCCGCAAGGCCCGCGCGAGAGGCGTCTCTACGGGGCTGGCACTCGGCGGCCCGAAGACAGCGACCCCCCGCCCTCCCCAGAGTCCTCGGGACGCCGAAGCACCCGGCCGGGGCCACTTCTGCAGGTGCCTCCTGCAGGAAAACGCACAGGCCACCTGCCTCCCAGGGCCCCGCCCCGAGGATGCCAAGCAGCCCAGCACCTCACGGCGTCGGCCGCCCAACTCTGCCCACCCTCGCCGGCCCCCACCACGCCGACTCAGGCCGCCGCAGCACGGCTTCACCTCCGCAGGCCGCAGAGGCCACTGCCGCCGCCGCTGCCGCAGCCCGGGCCAGCCTTCGAAAGCCGGCGGGAGCCAGGAGAGCTGCGGAGGTGGACCGGCGCCACCCCGCACTCGCGTCTCCTCCTCCCGTCTCCTTCCTCTCCCCTCCCAGTCCCCGCAGGCGGCGTCAGCGGCGCCGGGCACCCCGCCGACCTCGCCGCTCTAGCCCAGGTCCGCCCTCAACGCCGCGCAGCTTATATAGGCGCGCACCCCAACCGCGCGCGCGCGCAGCCTCTGGCCGCCGCCGCCTCCTCCTTCCGGAGCCCCGGCCCGGCAGCCGCGGGCCTCCGCCCGGGGGACGTTTGCACCAGGCCCAGCTGCTGCGGGAAGTCGGTCGCGAGAGGGCGCGTTCTCCTCGCGATTGCGCAGATTGCGGGGCACCAGGTGGGCCCGCTGAGTATGGGAGAGCCCGCCGGCCGCAGTCCCGGCAGCGTGCCCGACCTTGCTGATTGCATCCAGTAGCAACTGGATGTGCGACCTTGAACAGGTGATTTGGATTCCTCAGAAAGCGCCGCGAGCCCTTTGTGGACTTGCCGGTTAAACCGAGCTTGAGCCTCTGGTGGTTTCGGTAGGCACTCTTAAAATGCAGGGGTGCCATTGTCCCCCAGACTCCATCCTTCACGGTAGGATGGAGAAAGTCGCCGTTTCCTCAGAAAGAACTCGGCGTATAAGAACAGAATGTTCCAAACCATCATTGCTGTAAAAATGGAGTGGGTGACTCTGCAACCTTCAGTAATAATTGTTTATTTAGGCTGTGTTATTTGTTGCTTCTGAACACTAGTTCGTTGGCGCTCAGAGAAAAAAGCCGATAAAAAAATCTTGGTAAGGTTGCACTAAATTAAGAGAAAAGGCTGGAAATACCTCACTGTTTCTGGAGCCGAGTAGTGGAAAAGATAGTGTTTCTTATGCTATACTTCAAAAGAATAAGAGAAAAAAATGGAAAAACAAAAACCAGGAGTTACCTCAGCCCCAACATGTGTCCAGCTATTACACCAAATAGAACTGTCCCTAGGGCTTTGATAAAAATTATTTAGACTAGCAAGAGAAAAACAGAGAAAAAGTCAGAAGTGTAATCAAGGAAACAAAAGTCAAGTTTAAAAAGTTTTGGAAGAACCCACCCAAAAATTATCATGATTTTTTAAAACCATTTCTTGAGACAGTATTTTGCCAGTTATTATCAATGTTCTTTTTAATCCCTAGTAATCTAATATACCTTCTTGTTGCAGTTTAGCTTTGAATCTCTGACCTTGAGGGTGAGACAAATGTTAGATTGTACAGTTGTTTCATTGTTTATAACTAGAGAGAGAGTAGAAACTGTTGAGCCTGAGAGGAGGAAGGCTATGCCTTGGCCCTTGAAGAAGCAAAAAAAAAAAAAAAAAAAAAAAAAATTGGCCTAGTAAAACAAAACAAGATGAAGGACATACTTTAGGATCAATGAGCTGGCGCAAAGTTACAGCACAAGTTATGCCCCTTGTAGCCTGAAAGAATAGTGAACCTAAGAATGGTATTTCTTAGTAATCATTAAATGATTGCCTTATAATTGACAGAACAAACTATCCCTTGGGTCATATAGATGTGACCATAGAACCTAAATATTCCACTAAATGGAATAATTCTGAATAAATCTGTACAGTTTTATTTCCCAACATGGATTAGAAAATGAATCAAGAATGCAAAAGTGAAAATAATTAAATTTCAAGTCCAGTAAGGTACAGTCTGTATTAACACAGCATAGGAGATAGTAGGAGATTGTACCTTATAGATAATGTTTCAATGATATCTTCTGAAAAAAAAGAAAAGGAGAAGGTGATTCAGAAAAAAAAAATCTTTCCTGATAGAAAAGATCTCCGAAGCCCATGAATCTGGCTTATTTTGAAAGCACATGCCCCCCCCCATTTTTATTTGGTAGAGATTTTGTTTACTTTCCCCTCCCCATTCCCTATTTTCTACTCCTTGATTTGTTTTGCCAACAATGAGGCGATATTTGTGGAAAGCCACCTCCAAGTTTAGTAATGAATTACTGTAATTCAAATATGATAAAAAGTTGTTTCAAATAACTGTGGGAGGAATATATTCACTCAAAAAATATGGATTGTTATGTCAGTTATATCTCAATAAAGTTGGGGGGCCTACACTTATTGGGCTACAGATAGGCATTGTGTGATAGGCAGACAATGGTGAGTGAGGCATATATAGCCCTCCCCTCACTGAGCTGAGTGAGTATTCAATAAATGCTGCAGGAATAAATAGCAAAAACAACCAGCTCAAAGTAGAAAAACAAAATAATAAAGAATTACTGTGGACCATTTGATTTCTCAAAAACAGTTGCACTTTACCTCCCTTGAAATTGTGATGGTTTTAAATACGCATTGTCCCGTAAATGCATGGTTCCTGCTGGGACAGTTATGCTATAGTCAATTAAAATAAATGCAGCTTCGTGTTGTTGAAACTGGAAAGATTAATTTAGCAAAGGATGTTGAAACTGGTAACATTTAAATGGAGATACGAGAATACGAGAATACGTTAGATATTTTGTTATGGGTGATAGAAGTCTGCTTCTCAGTGGCTTACAAGGGTTTGTGGAATGTTGCACCTAAAAAAAAGAGAGAAAGAGAAAGGACGGGGCGGGGGCGGGGGGAGGAAGCCTAAAAAAGAGATTCCCAGGGAACAGTTAACATAAAATATTGTTCTAAAATATTGCACTTTCCCATATTTTCAAATTCATGGAGTGTCTCTTCAAATACTTAAGGAGAGAAACTTATGTAAGTGACCAATATAGACTTCAGGTAGAAAAAAAGAAGTTGCAATATTTCTGATAGCGTTAAGGTTAATATTTTTGTGGGCTTTTTTTTTTTTTCATGAAATTATAGCACCATATTCCCAGTGGTTTTGTTGAAGCCCTTTTTCTGTATTAAAATTAATGCATTAATAGTGCTTCACCAGTAAGTCCCTTTGAAATAAAAGTTCTTAGGAGAGAAATGATCAGTGTTGAACTTGTGAATGTGTGTGTGGTTAATAATATCAAGCCCATAAAAATACTATTTTTGGGGAAGGGTGGAGGGAGTGGGATGGACCAGGAGTTTGGGGTTAAAAAATACAAACTATTACATTTAGAATGGAAAGACAATAAGGTCCTTCTTTGCAGCACAGAGAACTATATCCAATCTCCTGGGATAGACCATGATGAAAATAATATTTTTAGAAAAGAATATATATATATGACTGAATCACTTTGCTATATAACCACAATTGGCACAACATTGTAAATCAATTATACATTACAAGAAAAAAATTGTTTTTAAATACTATTTCTGTCCAATTTTGAAGTAATAGTATAGGTTAACAGCACAGACTTAGGAGTCACACACACCTGATTTGATTCTTACTAGTTCACAGTGATCTTGGACAAGTTACCTAAATTCTCTGGGCTTCAGTTCCTTCAGCTTTACAGGAGAGGTAATAATATTTGCTTAATGGTGTTGTTAAGGACCTCATTTTGTTGATGAAAAGGCATGTCCTCTACTGAGGTGCCTTCATTTGCTTCTTTTCCAACAGTGTGGAGTCTGGCATTTCTCCTGGTAACCTGAGGAGAACTAGAGTATTTTAGGGCTGTGAAACCTCTCCCCTTATTTTAAAGACATGGTAAATAAAGCTTCTAGATACTTCAGACTTTACTGAGGAAGAATCTAGGCCTCCTGTGCACTAGTGCAAAGTTCATTCCCCACAGCATCAACCCTCGTCCTTACTGCTTCCATAGAGAATAAATAAGCTGTAGAAATAGGCAATTACACTGACACAATTGGAAGCAAAAAGAATAAGCAATGCAGTGTTACTGTATCTGATAGGGATGGAGGAGGCACAGGTAGTTGTAGAAGTCCCAATAAGGGCTCATAGATAGAGAGGGAAAACTAGGGAAATTTGAAGAGATCACTATAAGTTAATAATTGCTCAAGAAAGCCATCAGAACAAAGTAGGCTTGCTGGACTAGTGGAAGGGCGAGATTTGCCTCAGGTCATTGGGTGGGCAAGTGGGATGAGGCCTGCATTAAGCTTCAGACCAAGGGCAGGAGTTTAAGGACCACTCTTCTACTGATTTGAATACCAAATACCAAGGAGGAGCTACTCCTCCAAGAAAGAGGAAGAGGTGGTTTTTTCAGACCCCTACTCCCCTTGGATGATAAAACTGTGGCCCACTGGATCCCCGGGGCAGAGCCTCCTTGCCTGCCAGCTTGCATCTCTCACAAGAGTTCTATCCTAATAAATCTATTTCTTGCCTATCACTTTGTCTCTCACTGAATTCTTTCTGCCCAGAGGCATAAAGAACCTGAACCTTAGTAAATCCAGACACTGAGTGAGTGATTCCAATTTAAAACTGTGGATTCAAGTACCAATCCGGGTTTAGTCTGGGTTCAGGCCATTAGTGCTGTCAGTTTCATATCTTCAAAGAAATTAATTGAATTAGACATCCTAAAATAGTCATATCTCTTTTGACCCAATAGCCCTTGTTTTAGCAATCTCTCCTATGGAAATAATCAGTCCGGACAATAATTTATTTATAAAAATGCTCATCACAGCTTTTTTTAAGTGATGAAAAACTGTAAACAAAAACTTAGGCATTTGGCCTGGGGAAATACCTCAATAAGGTGACTTTAACCCATGAATTATAATTCAGAAAGTACAAAAAATCTTTTTAAATACTACTAAATGACATACAAAATTTTAAAAAGCAGGATAATAACATGATATGACATTATTTAGTACAGTTGTGATTTTGTAAAATATTTAATTTTAAAGTGCAGGGAGGGAGTTCCCACTGTGGTGGAACAGAAACAAAGCCAACTAGTATCCATTAGGATGCAGGTTTGATCCCTGGCCTCACTCAGTGGGCTGGGGATCCAGCGTTACCATGAGCTATAGTGTAGGTCGCAAATGGGCTCCAATCCCACATCACTGTGGCTGTGGCTGTGGCACAGGCACAGAGCTATAGCTCCAATTCAACCCCTAGCCAGGGAACTTCCATATGCCACTGGTGTGGCCCTAAAAGAAAACATAAATAAATAAATAAAATTCATGGAAAAGGCTAGAAGATAAAATTAAAGAAGAAAACCTCTTTACTTTTATATCATATGTTTATTTCTATTTTATTTTGTTTTATTTATGGCCATGCCTGCACCATTTGTAAGATCCAGGCCAGGTATCAAACTGCATCACAGCAGTGACAATGATGGATTCTTAACCACTGAGCCACAAGCAAACTCCACATATGTTTATTTTAAATAGCAAAGGAGACCAAAAAAATTTCCCCAGAACATGAAAACTACCATTATTAATTTTTTGCTTACATCCTTCTATATATATTATATCTATATAATCTTTTTATAAAAATAGGAATGTACTACACATATTTGGCAATTCTGTCATTTTCACTTAAAACATGGTACACATCTTTTTATTAAAACAAATTTTAAGTTTCAGTTAGCTGTGGGTGCTAGAATTTCATATGATTCTAATTATCTTCTTTTTAGTTTCCTGTGAACAAGTAAGAAATTAGAAAAACTATAAATAATTCTTTCCTTAAAGTATCATTTAGAGACCTCATTATTTAACAGAAATGTTAATTGTCCAAATGGGACCCACAACAATAATATATAATAGTAAATATTTGAATAAATGGTAATCTTTATCATTCTTCCCCCACAAAAGGACAAGTATCCTAAATGAAACATGAAGAAGTTACCCTAAAATAAAACCTACAATAGTATAAGTTATTTTGTCATTTGAAAAACTAATTCTTGGAATTTCCGTCATGGTGCAGTGGAAACGAATCTGACTAGGAACCATGAAGTTGCGGGTTCAATCCCTGGCCTCGCTCAGTGGGTTAAGGATCCAGCATTGCTGTGAGCTGTGGTATAGGTTGCAGACATGGCTCAGATCTGGCGTTGCTTTGGCTCTGGCGTAGGCCGGCAGCTACAGCTCCTATTAGACCCCTAGCCTGGGAACCTCCATCTGCCATGGGTGTGGCCCTAAAAAGACAAAAGACAGAAAAAAAAAAGAAAGAAAGAAAAAGAAAAACTAGTTCTTATTTATTGTTAGCTCAGAATTTATCACATAAATTATTTACTCATTTTTAGTAAGCAAAACATCTTAAAACGTTTCTATTCCTTAGATGTGACACTAGAGGCACAGCAAAAAAAAGAATAAATAAATGAATAAATTGAACTTCAACAAAACTGAAAACTTTTGGTTCTTCAAAGGACATCATCAAGAAAATGAAAAAGCCCATGTTGCCACAAATGCCATTGTTTTGGGGGGTTTTTTGGGGGTTTTGTTTTTTTTTTTTTTGTCTTTTTGCTATTTCTTAGGGCCGCTCCCACGGCATATGGAGGTTCCCAGGCTAGGGGGCAAATTGGAGCTGTAGCCACCGGCCTATGCCAGAGCCACAGCAATGCAGGATCCGAGCCGCGTCTGCGACCCACACCACAGCCCACGGCAACGCCAGATCCTTAACCCAATGAGCAAGTCCAGGGATCGAACCTGCAACCTCATGGTTCCTAGTCAGATTCGTTAACCACTGCACCATGACGGGACCTCCTATTTTGTTCTTTTTTATGGCTGAGTAGTAGTCCACCGTATGTATGTACCACATCTTAATCCATTCTTCTGTTGATTGATGCAATTAGAGATTCTTATACTAAGTGAAGTAAGAAAGAGAAAGACAAATACTATATAATATCACTAAAATATGGCACAAATGAACCTATCTGCAAAACAAAAACAGACTCACGGATATAGAGAACAGACATGTAGTTGCCAAGGGGGAGGAAGGAAAAAGGGGGATGGATGGGAAGTTTGGGGTTGGTAGATGCAAACTATTATATTTAGAATGGATAGGCAATGGTGTCCTAGCACGGGGAACTATGTCCAATCTCTTGTGACAGAGCATGATGGAAGAATATATGAGGAAAAAAATATATATGTGTATATATATGACTAGGTGACTGTGGTGTATAGCAGAAATTGAATCGACACTATAAATCAAGTATACCCTAATAAAAAATAAATTTGATTTAAAAAACACAGCCCATAGAACTGGAGAATATGTGTAAATTACATATCTGTAAAGGTACTTATACCATCAGTAATATATATTATATTATATACAATGTTATACATTTTTATATAAGAATATGCAAAGAACCCTATAACTGGATAATAAAGACAAAGCAATTTTAAAATAAGTAAAGAATCTAATTAGGCATTTCTCCAAAGGAGATATACAAATAGCCAATAAGTACCAGAAAAGATGTTCAACATCACTAGTCATCGAGGAAATGCAAATCAAAACATGGTGAGATACAACTTCACACCTACTAGAATGGCCATAATAAAAAAAGACAGATAATAACAAATGTTGATGAGAATATGGAGAAATTGGTTGTCCCTCTCATGCACTGCTGGTTTAAATGTGAAATTGCATGCCCCTCTTCGGGGAAATAATTTGCCAGTTCTCAAATAGTTAAATATACAGGTTCCATATGACCCAGTAATTCCAAGTATATACTCATAGATATATACTAAAGAGAAATGAAAACATATCTCCACGCAAAAATGTGAACACAAATTTTCACAGAAGCATTATTCAAATTAACCAAAAATTAGAAACAAACCAAATGTCCATCAACTGGTGAGTAGATAAATACAATATAGTATACCCATACAAAGGAATATTATTCAAGCATAAAAAGGAATGAAGTACTCATACATGCAAAAGCATAGATGAAAAAAGAAATAATTTGTTAAATCATAAACAAATCTTAAAAATAATATGCTACAAGAATGATCCAGACATAAAAAGCCACATACTATATTAACATTTATATGAAATGTCCAGAATAGGCAGATCTATAGAGAGAGAAAGTAGATTCATGGTTGCCTAGAGCATGGGGAAAATTCTAGGAGAAAATGGGAAGTTATTGTATATGTGGTTTCTTTGTAGGGATTAAAATGTAAAGTTGATGGTAATAATGATTGCACAATTCTGTGAATATACTAAAAATCATTGAATTGTACACTTTAAATGGGTGAGTTGTTTGGTGTCATGGGTTGATTTATGTCCACTAAAAAGATATGTTGAAATTCTAACACTTAATACCTTAATAACCTTATTTGGAAATGGGCTTTTTGCAGATGTACTCAGTTAAGATGAGGACATACTGGATGAGGGTGAACTCTAAATCCAATGATTAGTGTCCTTTTAAGAAGAGGGAGATTTGAAGACACAGAGAAGAAACCAGCAAGGTCAGACTCTGGAAGAGGAGAGAATTGGCTAAAGGAGGTCATGGAATCTGATCCTGCTGCAGTCAGGAAGCTGATTAAAGCCTAACACTTTCGGAGCTACCAGGCCATTTGTATGATATAATCTGTGGAGCTTCTGGTCCATTACTTTTAATAAACCACTAGGGGAGGGGGGCCAAGATGGCTTAGTAGGAGGATGTGGAGCTCACTCCCCCTCCCCCAAAACACATCAAAAATACATCTACATATGGAAAAATTCCCACAGAAAACCAACAGAAACTGGCAGAAGATCTCCTACGCAACCAAAGCTACAAGAAAGATCTCCATGTAAAGAGGAAGGATGGGGAATAAAAGGTATTAAGAGCCTGGAAGGGATCTATAAAGAAGAGAAGGTCCACATGAGCAGACCCTTACCCTGGGGAGCCCCCCTTGCCAGCTGGGAAATCCGCTGGGACAGATAGAAGGACTGGAGAAGCCTAAACTGTGCTCATAAGGAGTGTGTACAGATTGGCTTGCTAACAATCAGGGCAGAGAGAGACTTCCACCGGCAGCTGCTGCCTTGCCATACTTCCAGTCCAAAGGGGTGAGTGCCCTGGCCCCACTCACTCAATGCTGCAGCCTCACACAAGATCAGAGAAAAGAGTCACTCTAGCAGTACAGAGACAGACTGGAGTGCCTGGAGTGTGATCTGGGCCCAATCACAGAGACCAGTGTCAGCATGGTCCTGGGTGGTGCCCCAGGAATGTACATTGGCCTGGCACTGAATCTGGAGCAGACAGGCCCTGGGAGAGGACAGGATCTAGCTGTGCAGAGACAGCCCTGAGGGCCTGGAGGGTGGTCCAGGAGGAACTGCGGAGGGACCCCATTGTTAGCCCATGCATGGCAGCAGTGGTTCCAGAATGCACAGCAGCTGGGTAGAGAGGCCCTGGCAGGAGTATATGATGGTCTGTTTCCATGTACTCTGTGCACTCCAGCTTCACCCACTCCACACCACCTGGAGGCAGACTTGAGGTAGACAGACCCAGGGAGAAGTCAGCCATAGAGGCAGCCCAGGTCCCAAGGGGCAGCACAGTCACCTTGATTCCTGCTGCCATGAAGGACTCGCCTCCAGCCCCAGCCTACTCCACTCCACAGCCAAGCACTAGGTCTGGGATGAACACCATAGAGAAAGGGACTCAACCTTGGGCTGCTTCTGGGAGAAATGTGCAACACTTGCACTGGCAACACATAGGTTCACTGTGATCCCACAGGCCTTACTTGCTTCAGCAATCACCTCCTTTGGGGCAGAGCACACATCCAAGGGCAAAGGAACCTCATCAAACCCAACCCTTAGGGCTTCTACTCTGATAGCTGGAGAGAAGATCCCATCCCTGATGGGGCAGTGACAGCTATGGAGCAAAAAGGAAGTCCCACACCACATTCAGCAAAGGCTCTGGACACAACACAAATCACACCCCCTATAAAGGCAATAAGGACCAGCACACTCTAAAGAAAAACATGGCTCTCATATTCATACCAAAACCAGTTCTTACGCTAAAGATGTTGGACTTTCATAATCTACACAGGGACAATTCCACGTAAAAACACCCCTTCAGACCACGGTAAATAACTGTTTCCCATAGGCTCATAGAAACAGAGAAAGTTAAGTAAAATGAAAAAGCAGAGGAACTATTTCCAATTAAAAACAGGATGGAATTCCTGTTGTGGCTCAGCAGGTTAAGAACCTGAGGTAGTCTCCATGAAGATGCAAGTTTAATCCCTGGGCCACGCTCAGTGGGTTAAGGAGCCAGCATTTCCACAAGCTGCAGCATAGGTCACAGACGTGACTTGGATCCAGTGTTGCCATGGCTGTGGCATAGGCCTAAAGCTGCAGCTCTGATTCACCCCTAGCCCAGGAACTAACATATGCCACAGGTGTGGCCATAAAAAGATTTTTTTAAAAAGAGAGAAAGAAATCCCTTAAGGAACAAATAATGAAACAGACCTCTCCAGTCTACTAGACCCAGAATTCAAAAAGGAAGTAATAAAAATGATAAAGGTATTAAGAAAGATTATCAAAATATATGTAGATCATTGTAATAAGAAATTAGAAACTTTAAAGATGAACCAATCAAAATTAGACAATTCAATTGCCAAGATAAACACCAATCTCAAAGCAATGAATAGCAGATTAAATGACACAGAAGAATGAATAAGTGATCTGGAAGATAGAATAATGGAAATTGCACAATCAAAACAGCAGACAGAAAGACAATTTTAAAAAATGAAAGAAACATACAAGATACATAGGATAATATAAAGCACGCCAACCTACACATAGTAGGGATTCTAGAAGGAGAAGAGAAGGAAAAGGCAATCAAAAATGTAGTTGAAGGAATTGTGGCTGAAAAATTCCTAAACCTAAAGAAGGAAACAGATATCCAGGCATAGGAAGCACAGATGAACCCAAAAAGACCCACACCAAGACATATAATTAAAATGGCAAACTTAAAAAGAAGATTCTAGAGGCATTGAGAGAAAAACAAAGAGTCAGTTACAAGGGAACCTCCATAACACTTTCAGATGATTTCTCTGCAAAAATTTTGCAGGCCAGAAGGGGAGTGGCATGATATGTTTGAAGTCCTGAAAGGGAAAAACCTGCAATCTAGGATATGCTACCCCCAAATTATCATTTAAAATAGAAGAGATAAAGAATTTTTCAAAGAAATTAAAACTAAAAGATTCAGCAATACTAAACTAACCAAAAAGAAACATTGAAAGGCCTTCTTTAAATAGAAAAGGGGCAAAACTCTAAAAAAAGAAAGGAAAATTTACAATTGGAAAGGCAAATATATAAAAGCATTGAAGATCACTTAAGCCAGTACATAGATTAAAAAATAATAAAAAGGTTTTGGGGTTTTGTGGGTTTTTTTCTTGTTTTTTTGTTTTGTTTTGTTTTTGTTTTTTTGTCTTTTGTCTTTTGTCTTTTTAGGGCCACACCCATGGCATATGGAGGTTCCCAGGCTAGGGGTCTAATTGGAGCTACAGCTGCTGGCCTACACAGCAGCCACAGCAACGCCAGATCCGAGCCACATCTGCAAGCTACACCACAGCTCATGGCAATGCCGGATCCTCAACCCACTGAGCGAGGCCAGGGATTGAACCCACAACCTCATGGTTCCTAGTTGGATTCATTAACCACTGAGCCATGACAGGAACTCCATTTTTTTTTTTTTCTTTTTTGGTGGGCCGTACCAGTGGCATAAGGAAGTTCCCAGATCAGAGGTTGAATCAGAGCTGTAGCCACTGGCCTATGCCAGAGCCACAGCAGTGCAGGATCTGAGCTGCATTTGTGACCTGCACCACAGCTCATGGCAACACCTGATCACCAACCCACTGAGCAAGGCCAGGAATTGAACACACATCTTCATGGATACTAGTTGGATTCATTTCCACTGTGCCACAACAGGAACTCCCTAAAACGTTTTTTATAAAAGTGATTTTAACTACAACTAACAGCAAAAGGATAAGCATGAAGATGTAAAATAGGACATCAAAATCACAAAATGTGGGTGAGGGGAATATAAAAATATCGATCTTTTAGAATGTGTTTAAACTTGTACGACTATCTGTTTAAAGCAAGTAGACACAGTTATGTGTCAAAATATTTCAAATCCAGGATAACCACAAATCAGAAACATACATTAGAATCATAAAAACCAAAGAGAAAGGAACTCAATCATTCTACAAAAGACAGTCGTTAAACCCCAAAAGGAAAAACAAAAAGAAGAAAGGAGAACTACAAAAATAACTGAAAAACAAAGCTTAAAAATACCAAAAAGTACGTATCTATCAGTAATTACTTTAAATATCAATGAGCTAAATGCTCCAATCAAAAGACATATAGTGGTCTAGTATCCATGAGGACACAGGTTCAATCCTCAGCCTTGCTCAGTGGGTTAAGGATCCTGCATTGCCATGAGCTGTGGTGTAGGTTGCAGATGCAGCTCGGAACTCACATTGCTGTGGTGTAGGCCAGTGGCTACAGCTCCGATTCGACCCCCAAATATACAAAAAAGAACTTATATCTATCCTTCTCAAACTATTCCCAAATATCAAAGAGGAAGGAACACTCTCAAATTTATTCTATGAAGCCACTAACACCTATATACCAAAACCAAACAATGACACTACCAAAAAAGAAAATTATAGGCCAATATTTTTGATGAATGTAAATGCAAGAATCCTCAACGAAATATTAGCAAACTGAATCCAACAATACATAAAAGGGTCAAATGCCATGATCAAGTTGAATTCATTCCAGGATCACAAAGATGGTTCAACATGAGCAAATCAATCAATGTGGAGCCACATCAACAAAAGAAAAGACAAAAACCATATGATCATCTCAATAGACACAGAAAAAGCATTTGACAAAATTCAACACCAATTCATGATGAAAACTCTCACCATGGAGTTCCTGTCATGGCTCAGTGGAAACAAATCTAACATCCATGAGGACGAAAGTTCAATCCCTGGCCTCGCTCAGTGGATTAAGGATCCTGTGTTGTCATGACATTTCATGTAGGTCACAGATGCAGCTTGGATCTGGCACTGCTATAGCTGTACTGTAGGCAAGAGGCTACAGCTCCAATTTTACCCCTAGCCTGGGAACTTCCATATGCCATGGGTGTGGCCCTAAAAAGACAAAAAGAAGAGGAGGAGGAGAAAACTCTCACCAAAGTGGATATAGAGGGAATATATCTCAACATAATAAAAGCCATTTACAACAAACCCATGGCCAACATAATACTAAAGAGTAAAAAACTGAAAGCCTTCCTGATAAATTAAAGAGCAAGACAAGGATGCTTACTCTCACTACTTCTATTTCACATAGTATTGGAAGTCTTAGCCACAACAATCAGATAAGAAAAATAAGTAAAATGTTTCCAAATTTGAAGGGAATAGATAAAACTGTCACTATTCGCAGGTGACATAATACTCTATGTAGAGAACCCTAATGTCTCCACAGAAAAACTATTAGGACTACTAAATAAATTCAGCAAGGTAGCAGGATACAAGACTAATGAACAGAAATCTGTTGCATTTCTTTTCACCAACAGTGAGGTATCAGAAAGAGAAAGTAAAAAAAGCAATCCCATTTAAACCACATTAGAAAAATACCTAGGAATAAACTTAACCAAGGAGGTGAAAAATCTATACACTGAAAATTATAAAACATTGATAAAGGAAATTGAAGATGATTCACAGAAAAGTAAAGATATCTCATGCTCTTGGAAGAATTAATATTATTAAAATGGCCATACTACCCAAAGCAATCTACAGGTTTGGACCTCTATCCAAATATACATGACATTTTTCATAAAACTAGAACAAATAATCCAAAAATTTATATAGAACCACAAAAGACCCAGAATCTCCAAAGCAATCCTGAGGGAAAAGAACAAGGTTGGAAGTATAATCCTCCCAGACTTCCAACTATACTGCAAAGCTACAGAAATCAAAACTGTGTGCTACCTGTACAAAAATGGACATATACATTAATGAAACAGAAGAGAGAGCCCTGAAGTAAGCCTATATACCCTATTGTCAATTAATCTACAACAAAGGAAGTAAGAAAATACAATGGAGAAAGTACAGTCTCTTTAGCAAGTGGCATTGGGAAAGCTGGACAGCTACTTGTAAGTCAACACCATGTACAAAAATAAACTCAAAATGGTTTAAAGACTCAATAGAAGATGTAACACCATAGAACTCATAGAAGAGAACATAACCAAAACATTCTTGGACATAAATTGCAGCAATATTTTCTTAGATTTGTCTCCCAAGGTAAAGGAAATAAAAGCAAAAGTAAACAAATGGGTCCTAACCAAACTTAAAATCTTTTGCACACTAAAGGAAACCATCAATAAAGACACCTATGAAATGGGGGAAAATCTTTGCAAATGAGGAAGTAACAAAGAGTTAATATCCAAAATATGCAAACAGCTCATACAACTCAATATCAAAAACACAAACAACCCAGTTGAAAAAGGGGAAGAAATCCTAAATAGACATTTCTCCAGAGAAGACATACAGATAGTCAACAGGCACATGAAAAGATGCTCAACATCGCTAATAATTAGAAATACAAATCAAAACCACAATGAGGTGTCTGCTCATACCAGTCTGAATGGCTATCATCAAAATGTCTATAAATACTAAATGCTGGACAGGGTGTGGAGAAAAGGGAACCTTCCTGCACTCATGGTTGGAATGTAAATTGGTGCAGCCACTATGGAAAACAGCATGGAAGTTCCTTTAAAAACTAAAAATAGACTTCCACATGATCTTGCAATCCCACTCCTAGGCATATATCCAGAAAAGACAAAAACTCTAATTCTAAAAGATACATGCACCCCAATGTTTATAGCATGACTATTTACAATAACCAAGACATGGAATTAACCCAAGTGCCTATCAACAGATGATTGGCTTAAGATGTGTGGAGATATATATATATATATACACACACTGGAATATTCCTTAGCTATAAAAAAGAATGAAATATTGCAGCAATGTAGATGGATCAGAGGATATTATATTTAGTGAAGTAAGTCAGAGAAAAACAAATATATGCTATGATTTACATATGGAATCTTAAAAAGTACACAAATGAAATTATTTACAAAGCCAAAATAGACTCACACACTTAGAAAACAAACTTATGGTTACCAAAGGGGAAAGGGAATGTAGGAGGAATAAATTAGGAATACAGGATTAACAGATACAAACTACTATACATAAAATAGATAAGCAATGAGGATTCACTGTATAACACAGGGAACCATATTCAATATCTTGTAATAACCTATAATGGAAAATAATCTAGAAAAGTATATATATATATATATATATATATATATATATATAAAACACTGGGGGGTGGGGGAGGAAGGAAGAGGGCCTTATGAAGACAGAGATATTGATTGAAACGGTGCAGCTACAAGCCAAAGAATGGCAAAGCTTGTCAGCCACCAGAAACTAGGAAGAGGCAAAGGATTCTTCCCCAGAGCCTTTGGAAGGACCATGCCCCTACTGACACCTTGATGTTGAACTTCTACTCTCCAGAACTTTGAGAGAATAGATTTCTCTTGTGCTAAGCCACCTCATGTGTGGAATTTTGTTATGACAGCCCTAGGAAACTAAAACATATAATTTGTGAATTATATCCTAGTAAAGGTGTTCTGTTTCATTTTGTGTTTTAAGGGTTCTGGGTTTAGTTCAGTCAGAGTGGAAATTTATATACTCTTGTGGTAGAGAGCACTGGATATACAGAAGACAAATGAAGGCCCTAACCATGCAGATGTCTCCTGAGGGACATGAACTTATGTTTTATTGCATATGTAATTGTCTTGGCTGCCAGGCAGATAATTTATTCTAGGTATATTATTCTTACTTCTCTCAGGAATCCTTCTCCCACCTGTGTTTAATTCTGTAACTGGGCCACAAACAAAGCAATCTTGTTCTCTCCATTTTCTTAATTCACTTATTTTCTCAGTTTATCGTAGATTCTCAGACTTCCTAGGAAGAGATTGGGCTAGAAGACCATCTAAGATAATTTGAATTCTCCTACACTTGCAATCCTCCCCCAGCAAAAAAAAATAATGTTTATGATTCAAAATTGGATACTGTCTCATTTGTACCCTCAAGATTTTAATTTATGGAGGTGACTGAGTATCAACATGGAAAGGATCAACATGACAAGAGATTTGTACGACTTACATTTCCCAAGAGGAGGGGACCGCCACATGAGAAGCATCATGTTTTGGTAAGAAGGCAGAAGCAGGAGCCAGGGGAAAGCATAGGCTAGAGCCTCAATTGGTTTTCTGCAAGAAAGGCAAGATGGGAGTTCCCATCGTGGCACAGTGGTTAACGAATACGACTAGGAACCATGAGGTTACAGGTTCGATCCTTGGCCTTGCTCAGTGGGTTAAGGATCCAGCGTTGCCGTGAGCTGTGGTGTAGGTTGCAGACGCGGCTCGGATCCCGCGTTGCTGTGGCTCTGGCATAGGCCGGTGGCTACAGCTCCGATTCAACCCCTAGCCTGGGAACCTCCACATGCTGTGGGAGCAGCCCAAGAAATGGCAAAAAGATAAAAATAAAAAATAAAATAAAAAAGAAAGGCAAGATGGAAGAAAGTATAGGACTGGCTCTTTTGAACATTTCAGTGGGCTTTGGGGTATAGAGGTGGTCTCCAGGTGTCACGGGAAAATTTAGAGCAAAGGAAAGGTTGGCTTTGTAATGTGAGGGTTAAATAAGAAGGTGTGTGAGTTCCAGACAAGCTGATTTCAAGAGAGAGGTAAACACTTTGGCCATGATTAACAGACATAGGATAAACATACGGAATCTAAGAAAACGTGGTTAGAACAGATATCCAGTTACTTTTAAACTTTGGACTGAGTCCCCTATCTACTCAAGTATATTGCCTGAGAGGTTAATGGCTAAATAATATTTCCTGATTGTTTGGAGCCTTAGCCCTGGAAGCTAAGCTTTTGTTCCTACTTTACCTGGTCATTATCCCTTCTTTTAGGCTCCCTGGCACCCCTTGTAACTGCCAGTCTGTCCTGACATGTCTGCTCACGTCACTCTATCATCAGTGAAATACAAAATGAAATTTTAATAGCTCCTACTGCACTCGAGTTCACTTCCTACAAGGCAACCAAATCAACAATTTCTTACATCTTTCTATATATTTGTATGCACATACAACAAATACACACACACACACACATACATATTCTCCCACAACCACCATTGTTTTTTAGCCAAGTAGTCACACATAAACACTGCTGCACCTTGCATTTTTTTCCTAACAGAGTATTTTGCCATTATCCCATGTCATTACACAGGGAGCTCAACACACAAGGAGCTTCCTCATTCCTTCAAATCAACATACATTGTTTAAATGTACTACATTGTATAATGTGTTACATTGTTTAAATGTCGTATCAATTTATTTAACCCCTCCTCTAGTGGATATACTAAGGATATTTCCAACCCTTTGCCATTACCAACAATGTTGCAATGAATAGTCTTATTCATATGTTATTTTGTACCTTTGTGAGTGTATCTGGAGGAGAAATCCCTAGCAGCAGAACTACTGAACTGTGCTTTTGATAGGCATTTCCAAATGGCCCTCTAAAGATGCAGTAACATTTAGACTCCCATCAATGACATACTGTGTTGCTGTCCTCACCCTCATCAACATGTGTGGCATTTGCCACCTGTGCACAGCTCGCATTCCACAGACCTGTCAGTGAGTTCCTGTGACTTCCAACTGTCAGTGCCTGCATCCTTGTGCCTGAGGGTTCACCCTCCCCATCTCCCATTGCAGAAGTTCCCTGTGGGATTATGGGGGTAGTGGGGAGGACACATCCAAAACACAGAAAATCTCTCTCTCTCTCACTCTCTCTCTCACTCACGCCCGCGCGCGCACACACACACACACACACACAAACACATGGCAGACTTCACCCTTGACTTTTCACCTCCTTCTTCCCTTGGGTAGGACAATTTTGTGATTAATATGTTACATCATCTCCCAGAGTTTTTCCCATAAGATAACTGGGTTAATAATGCTGCCCCCCTTTTTCTATGTCACTTCCCTACACCCCTTTCCAGGTGCCCAATTTGAAGTACCTTGTTTGGATTCTTTTTTTTTCTGTCTTTTTGCCTTTTCTAGGAGCTGCAGCCGACGGCCTGCACCAGAGCCACAGCAACGTGGGATCTGAGCCTCATCTGCGACCTACACCACCGCTCACCACAACGCCGGATCCTTAACCCACTGAGCAAGGCCAGGGATCGAACCTGCAACCTCATGGTTCCTAGTCAGATTCGTTAACCACTGCGCCATGACGGGAACTCCTGGATTCTTTTTGTTTGGAGTGAAAAGCTGGCAAAAGTGGGATGAGCAAGCTCTACTTCTCCAAAGATAACCGAGTTACTTCTTGTTATTCACTTTGACTGTCCCTACATCTGTTTCACGCTCCTCACAATGTTGATATTTTTCAGTCTCCTGGAAACTAACCTCTTTGAAGCCATGCAGCTATAATTAAAGATTTAAAGCAAATCTGTGTGCCAGAATAAATTCAGTAAACTGCCTGTTTTAAAAATAAGAATATTTGGGAGTTCCCATCATGGCGCAGCAAAAATGAATCCATCTAGGCATCATGAGGTTGTGGATCTGGTGTTGCTGTGGCTATGGCATAGGCCAGTAGCTACAGCTCCTATTAGACCCCTAGACTGGGAGCCTCCATATGCCTCGGGTGCGGCCCTAAAAATACAAAAAAAAAAAAAAAAAAAAAATTTGGGAGTCCCCATTGTGGCTCAGTGTGTTAAGAACATGATGATTCATATCCATAAGGATGAGGGTTCAACACTGATCTTACTTAGTGTGTTAAGGATCTGGCATTACCACAAGCTGTAGCGTAGTTTGTGGATGTGGCTCAGATCTGGCATTGCTGTGGCTGTGGTTTAGGCCAGTAGCTGCAGCTCCATTTTGACCTGTAGCCTAGGAATTTCCACATGCCACAGGTGCCTTAAAAAGCCAAGAAGAAAAAAAAAAAGAATTTTTACCTTAATCTCAGGAGGAATCTTAAGAGAATGCAAGTCCTCTTTTAAAATCTTCCTAATAATTTTTTACAGAATGCCTACCAACTGACAAGTTAAACAACATTGGGAGAAGACTAGGTGAACTTCACATAAATGTTTTTCCACTGAAGCACTTTTTTTAAGAAGAGATTTACATTCAGATATAGTAGATAAGAGCATTAGTTAAGTGTAAGATTCTTAAACTTGAGATATATTACCTCTAAAATGGGATAATAATTCACAGGGTTAGTTAACAAATTTATGGTTACCAAAAGGGGACCTGGGGAGGGATAAATTAGGAGTTTGGGATTAACAGATACCCACTAGTATATAAAAAAAACAGATAAAAAATAAGGACCTACTTTATGGTACAGGCAACTATATTCACTATCTTATAATAAACTATATTGGGAAAAAATCTGAAAAAGAATATATATATAGATATAGATATATACATATAACTGAATCACTTTGCTGTATACCTGAAATTAACACATTATAAATCAACTATACATCAATAATACTTTAAAAAATGAAAAAAAAATTCACAGGGTTGTTTTGATGATTAAATGAATGAATATATGTAAAGTACTTAGCACATTGCCTGGCATGTAATAAAGACTCAATAACAAAAACAATTTCTAGAGTTCCCGTCGTGGAGCAGTGGTTAACGAATCCGACTAGGAACCATGAGGTGGCGGGTTCAGTCCCTGCCCTTGCTCAGTAGTTAACGATCCGGCGTTGCTGTGAGCTGTGGTGTAGGTTGCAGACGCGGCTCGGATCCCGCGTTGCTGTGGCTCTGGTGTAGGCCGGTGGCTACAGCTCCGATTCGACCCCTAGCCTGGGAACCTCCATATGCCGCAGGAGCGGCCCAAGAAATAGCAAAAGGACCAAAAAAAAAAAAAAAACAAAAAAAAAAAACCAAAAAAAAAAAAAACAAACAATTTCTACTCTTACGGCACTGTGTGCTCCAGAAGACTAGAAGAACACATCCCATGAGAATTCTTGACCCTGAGGACTGCCTAGAGAAGGATACTTCATAAAGTGTTCAAAAGACAGAAACCCCACATTTCAGCAGAGTGCAAATCAAGAGGACAGCCCAGTCTACCTTCCCACAGCATTGCTCAGGCCATCCAGACCTCTATAACTGTGTCCAAGGGGGCATCACAAGCATTGTCACAAGAGCAGACAGGACTTCTGTGATACTGAAGTAGGCATATTCTCCCCTCTGAGACCATTGCTCTTGCTTCCCTACCTACAAATTGCAATATTAATGCCACCAATCCCAGAAAGAGAACTGGACTAAGAATCATGCTGGCAGAGGTCTAATACTGGCTCTTTCAATGACAGTTTGTGAACTTGGCCAAACTTACTTAACTTGTCTGTGAACAGCCATATAATAAATCATCAGCAAGTGCTATCCACTCTACCGAAAGACATATTGCAATTATTTCTATATATTCTATCACCGAAGCCAGACCACTATCATTTTCTATCTCAGATATAGCAACAAATACCTCTGGATTTCTTGTCTCCCTTCTGGCCTGACTCTAATTTAGCCTAAATGCCGAAGCAGTGGAATATTTAAAAATTTTTTTTCTTTTCAGGGCTGCACCTGCAGCATATGGAGTTTCCCGGGCAAGGGGTTGAATCAGAGCTGCAGCTGCTGGCCTACACCACAGCCGCAGCAACGCCAGGCATGAGCCACGTCTGTGACCTGTACCACAGCTTATGGCAATGCCAGATCCTTAACCCACTGAGCAAAGCCAGGGATCAAACCCACATCCTCCTGCATACTATGTTGGGTTCTTAATCCTTTATGCCACAATGGGAACTCCAAGCATTTTAAATCTGATAAAATCCCCTGTTAAAAACTCCTAATGGTTTACTACCCTACTTAGAAAAAAATCACTACTTATAATGGCCCTCATGATATAAAGCATCCCTCCAAAACCTCTTTTACTTTATTGTGGCTGACAGACTCTGAAGTGGCCTCCATGACCCCTGCCTCCTGGTTTTCGAGGCTTGTGTAATCCTTTCCCCTTGAGTGGGTGGGACCTGGACATGTTTTTACTCAGTAGAATACAGCAAAGGTGATGGATTGTCACTTCACTAAAACACTGCATAAGATTATAACCATCTTTCTAGGAGGCTCTTCCTTGCTGGCATGGGAAAGCAAGCAGCCAGGTTGGGAAGGACCACATAGCAAGGAACTGAGGTCAGCCTCTGGCTGACAGCCAGCAAGAAATGGAGGCCCTTAGTCTAACGACATTAAAAAGATTAGAGTTCCCATTGTGGCTCAATGTGTTAAGAATCTGAGGTAATCTCCATGAGGATGCAGGTTTGATCCCTGACCTTGCTCAATGGGTGAAGGATCCAGCATTGCTGTGAGTTACCTTGTAGGTCACAGATGCACCTCGGATCTAGAGTTGCTGCAGCTGGTGGCCAGGCCACCAGCTGCAGCTCTGATTTGACCCCCTAGCCCAGGAACTTCCATATGCCACAGGTTTGGCCATAAAAAGAAAAAGAAAATTAAATTTAAAAATGAAGAGTTCCCATTGTGGCTGAGCAGTAATGAATCCGACTAATATCCATGAAGACACAGGTTTGATGTCTGGCCTTGCTTAGTGGGTTAAAGGATTTTTCCACATTGGTGTGAGGTGTGGTGTACTTCGCAGACACGACTTAGACCTGGCGTTGCTATGGCTGTGACATAGGCCAGCAGCTGCAGCTCCAATTTGACCCCTGGCTTGGGAACTTCTATATGCCAAAGGTGCGGCCCTAAAAAAGACCAAAAAAAAATTTTTTTTTTAAATAAAAACATTATTCTACTATCTTCCAGTTTTCTGTGTTGATGTTGAATAGCCAATGCCATTATGACTTTAAATCCTTTATATGTGATATTTTTTTCAACCTAGAAGATTTTCTGATCCTCTTTTTATCCTAGGGTTCTGAAATTTCAGAGTGAGGTGACCTGATGCACTCAGGGGGCCTCATCAATCAGAAATTCAATTCTGAGAATTTTTACTTTTTTATTTTTTTGTCTTTTTAGGACCCAACCCACAGCACATGGAAGTTCCCAGGCTAGGGGTCGAATCGGAGTTGTGGCTGCCAGTCTACACCACAGCTACAGCAACGTGGGGGTCTGAACCGTGCCTGTGGCCCACACCACAGCTCAAGGCAACACCAGATCCTTAAACCACTGAGCAAGGCCAGGGATCGAATCTGAGTCCTCATGGATGCTAGTTGGGTTCATTAACCACTGAGCCATGATGGGAACTCCATGAGAAATTTTTAAAAATTCGTTCTCCTGTAACTGGTTCCTCTCTCCTCTGTTTGTTTATATGTCTCTCTTTATGGAACTTCTATTATTTAGATATTGTGTCTCTTGGGTGGATTTTCTAATTTTCTTATATTTGTTTTCCTATTTTCCATCTCTGTCTTTTTTTTTTCTATTTTCTGAGACATTTCTTCACCTTTATTTTATGATCCTACTTTTAAAAAATTTCATCAGTTACTTTTATATTTCTTAAAGTGCAATTATGAAAAAAAAATAAATACCAGCACCTAGTATAGAGTCTGACACATGGGAATGGGTGCTGAGTACATAGTTTTTGATAATGAATGGATTTCATTATCAAATGGATTTCAACCCCCAACTTGCCACTTGGAGTTTAGAAATCAAAACAGCTGACAATAGCGATTTTTCCATCCTCTCTGCTTCCTCCTGCTCTGATGTTGGTTGGCCAAGCACTCTCCTGTGTGCCCCATAAAACTGAGGAAATCAAAGACTTTCTGTTCAGGCCAGGTGAAAGGATGCCAAATCTGTCGAGACCAAGAAAAATAAGGATAATCTGAAGTTTAAAGTTCAATACAGCAGTTACTTTTATATCTTGGACATAACAAAGAGAGGGCAGAGGAACTACAACACTGTCCCTACTCCAGGTTTGACAGTGAAGGAGCTGAAATGAACCAAGCACACCAATTTGAACTGTATTTAAATGGTTTTAATTCTTTTTTTAAAAAGCAGCTGACAATAGGCCTCAGGAATTTCCCATCGCCCTCTTTTTCTTAGAAATAATTCCTACTGGTTTAGTTTTTTAAGTACTTTTGAATTAATAACATGCTTTTTTTTTTTTTTTTTTTTTTGGTCTTTTGTCCTTTTAGGGCCACAATCTCGGCATATGGAGGTTCCCAGGTTAGGGGTCTAATCGGAGCTGTAGCTGCCTGCCACAGCCACAGCCACAGCCATGCCAGATTGAGACACATCTGTGTCCTACACCACAGCTCATGTCAACACTGGATCTTCAACCCACTGAGCAAGACCAGGGATTGAACCCTCAACCTCATGGTTCCCAGTCGAATTTGTTTCCACTGCCCCACACTGGGAACTCCCCCATAACATGCTTTTCCATGTTGTTTACATAGACTAATTTTTTTCTAAGAGGCCAATAAGTTTAAAAGTAGTAATTATTTGAATAAGCTTATTTGCATGGTCAAGCAAAAAAATAAATGTTATCTGCTATGCTATGATATGGTAAAATAGCAAGTGAAAAAATAATGTAGCAGTAACTATGGACCCATTTCATGTACTAAATTATTTAATACTTGTGACCACCCTATGAGTTAGTTACAGTTGTTATCTTCATTTTATAAAAGGGAAAATAAGACACAGAAAAGTTGAATAACTTCCCCAAAGTCATACAACTACTATGTGACATCTACTGATTTTTATTTTTTAAATGATTTTTATTTTTTTCTGTCATAGTTGGTTTAGTGTTCTGTCAATTTTCTACTGTACAGCAAGGTGACTCCCATCTATTGATTTTTTTAAATGTCTATTGATTTTTAAATTTCTATCATGATTTTTATCTTCCAAGAAATCTTTTTATTCTTGAAATACAGCTTCTTCAAAACATTTCATTCTTTCTTCATGAATGCAATAGCATTTTTTATCACAGTGAGACCATGACTTGTAAGTCTTAATTTTTCTGATTCCTCCATTGCTTCAGTTTTCTCCAAACTCTTTTCTGCTTGTTTTAATCCCTATTTTTCCATGCTGAAGAATTTCCTCAAATGTCTCACAAGTCTTACCCATTCATTTATGTTTAAGAGTGAGGCACGAAAACTCAATAAAACCTATGTATGGGATTGGCAGTATTGACTTTCAGACTTCATTGCAGAATAATGGGCAGGGGCTGAGCCATCCTATAGGGGGGACCACCCCTCCCAAATATGTCAGTATCTCTAGAACCTTTTCCCTGGGTGGTCATTTTCTCCAGGGAGAAATTCTCCCTCCAGTTCCTTACCTTGGCCAGTGTTAACCTGGCTGCTAGCATTCTGGAAGCCAAGTTAGTGAAAGAGGTTTTAGAATCTTACTTTGCAAGATGCTGATTTCCATTTAACCGCCCGGCATTCCGCAGAATTCCCTGCCTTTCCACAATGCCTGAAGCTGCAGTGTCTAATTCAGTGCCTTTCCATTTTCTGCTGAGGCAGTTTGCTTGTCTACCTGGGGTGTGAAAAGGGATATAAGAACCTACTTCTTTTATAGAATTTCAACCAATTTTTCTGTCTTTAGCCCTACCCTTCACTCCTGCCTTGGAGATAACTGGCACCACAGCTCCTGAGATGTTCAGGCTCCAAAAGGAGAGTTTGGCTTCTTGGCTTCCCTCACTGTAGGCAGTATGGTTCAGCTTTCCCTAGTCTGCTAGATCAGTTAGTTTTTGCCCATCTGCCCTTGAGCTTCCAAGATTGGATTCACAACTCTCAACAGCTCTTCTACAACCCACTGTAGTCTCCCTTCCTGTTTTCTTCTTTCTCATACATTTTTGTCTTTCCTAATCCTTTCAGCATCATCTGGTTAGAGATTCAGGAAGGAGAAGAGGTAAATGCAAGTATCCAATCTTCTGGGTTAAGCAAGAAGCCTGTCCTTGGAACCCCTCTGTTATGCCACCTCTGTGTCTAGCCTGAATAGCTATCCTCCACATAGATCATGATTTTTGCTGAAGGCAGGGACCTGAAAATAAAAAATTCCCACACTCCTACGAAAAGATGAAATGTTCTGTAGCTATGGCAACAAGAAACCACCAGAACCAGTGCTAAACTGGTTTAATGAATCAATGGCAACTTGCCTAAGTGAACACACTTCTGAAAGTTAGCCAGAAACAGCCCCATGTTTTGAAATCCAGCCAGTCCACACCATTCTGTTTTTCACCACTAAAATCAACCCACTTTCATACTGCCCCTGAAAATCTACCAATCCCTTAACTCTACACTTCCCAAGCCCTATATAAAATCAGCTCCTGCTTTGCTGGAAGAGACTGTGTTTCAGTAAGTATTAGACTTGGCTTTTGGTTTGCGCATTGAATGGAAGTCTTTTCCTTGTGCAGATTTCGGCAACCACCACCATGCCTGACACATAGGAGGTCCTCTGTGGACACATAAGGGAATGGGGAGCTATGTCCAAAATAAAACACCCTGATCTGTTTGCCCTAGTGAGCCATGTGGCAAGGCTAAAGCAGCTACAAAATTCATTCAACAGTCATTCATCAAGCAAATTTAAGGGTATCTGAGAGGTAAGAGATGTGAGAATCTGCATCCAGAAGCAAGTGTGTTTCTTACCACCTTTGACTCAGTATAGTTAGCTGTGGGTAGCCTCATCAATGGGTGAGACCAGCAAATAAATGGGATTTTTTTGTTTTGTTTTACTACCTTTTATTTTCAACTATATCTTCTTCAGCTAAGGAGAATCTTCCCTCAAAAGAGACCACATTTATGGTGGCAAAAAAATGGATTCTAATAGATATTTTTAAGATACTCTATGTGGAACTTAATTTACTGTAGGGTTGAAACTTTTTCCAAGTCACACTTGCCTCTGGGAGAACATGTGCGCTTTGGAACTAAGATCTTCTGAGAATCAGAATTCGCTTTCCTCTATGATCCTTGAAAAGAGCCAGGAAAAGTTCTTCCAGGGATGCAAACCAGGGCTGCAGGCTTAGAGTACCAGAGAGGAAACAACAATTCCCAGCACAAGAACCTGGCATCCCTAGGGAAATCAGAAGAGCATCCCCTACTCCCCTTCCCCCTAATCCTCCCCTCTCCCCTGCAATAGGTTCTGCTGTTGCAGAGAAGGGGGGAGAGGACCATGCCCCCCACCCCACCGCCTTCACTTCTGCCATCACAGCCCTTCCCACACCTTTCCTGCTCCACCTATGCTGGAGCCATAGGTCCTTGCTCTGGGGTGGTGGCCTTTCCCCTGGGAGGCAAGCAGAGTCTGGGCTCCCTGCACCCAAGTACCTAGCCCCACCTTCATCTGCCACTCGCTCAAGCACAGGGATGGCCCTTCTCCAGGGACAAAGCTCAGCATCTGGCTGTTTGCTCTTGTACCAATTAACAGGTTTCAGAAGACTTGGTAGTTCTAGAAACTTCCTCCAGTAGAGGAAGTCTGCATGGTTACTGCAGGAGCTGTGCTCCTTGTGGTGCTGATTGTGGGAGTTGGTTTGCCTACACACTCTAGCCAAGCAACCTGGCTTTAGCTGCATGAGGGTGCCAAAAATTATCTATTACAAAGCAATTGGTGTAGTTCCCATTGTGGCTCAGCAGGTTAAGGACATGGCATAGTGTCTGTGTGGATGGTGGTTTGATTTCTGGTCTTGCTCATTAGGTTAAGGGTTGCACATTGCCACAAGCCATGGTATAGGTCACAGATGTGGCTTGAATCCAGTGTTGCTGTGACTGTGAGGTAGGCTGGCAGCTGCAGCTCTGATTTGACCCCTAGCCTGGGAATTTCCATATGCCACAGGTGCTATCCTAAAAAGATCTTAAAAAATAAAATTAAAATAGAAAGCAATTTGTTTGGGAAAAGAAAGAGGAAGGAAGGAAGGCAGGAAGTTGAATTCTCAAAAAATTACTTTTGGCAAATATGATCTGTCAGTCTCTAAGAGATAATATATTCAAAATCTTATTTATAATTATGAATATGTCTATATCCTTATAGTCTACCTGCTTTTGATTGGTGTATATTATAGATCTGTTTTTGGTTACATATAACCTCATAACTGTTATGTCTTCTTGGAAAGATGTTCCTTTTATCACTATGAATCTTTCTATGTCTTAATGTTTTTCACCTGTAGTATCACTTTGTTATTTGTCTGATGTATATTTTTAAATGTATCTTTTTCTAACTTTTGTGTATCCTTTGAAAATAGCATTAATCTTTTTCATCTTTGTTCTATTTTTAATTCTTTATAATGGACATCATTATATGGACATCATTATTTTCTAATGAAAAAAGCTTTAGGGCACCAAAATTTCAGAGCACCAAGAAATAGAAACCAGTCAAAGGATATTTCTGTTTTTCCTTTTATTCTCAAACTGTCTTAAACAATGCTAGAGATTCCTCAAAAAGTTATGCATAGAACTACCATATTACACATAAATTCCACTTTTAGGTTTATACACATGAGAAATGAAAATACATGTCCCCTTGGACTTCCCGTCGTGGCTCAGTGGTTAACGAATCCGACTAGGAACCATGAGGTTGCAGGTTTGGTCCCTGCCCTTGCTCAGTGGGTTAACGATCAGGTGTTGCCGTGAGCTGTGGTGTAGGTTGCAGGCGCGGCTTGGATCCAGCGTTGCTGTGGCTCTGGCGTAGGCTGGTGGCTACAGCTCCAATTCGACCCCTAGCCTGGGAACCTCCATATGCCGCGGGAGTGGCCCAAGAAATAGCAAAAAGACAAAAAAAAAAGAAAAAGAAAAAAAAAGAAAATACATGTCCCCACAGAAACTTGTACACAAATGTTAATAGCAGCATTATTCATAAGACCCAAAATGTGGAAACAATCCAAATGCTCATCAGTGCATTAAACAAATTGTGGTATTTACATACAATGAAATATAATTTAGTCATAAAAATAAGGAAGTACTGATAAATGCTAAAACTTGGATGAAACTCGAAAACATTATGCTGGAGTTCCCTTATGGTGCAGTGGGTTAAGTATCTGATGTCACTGTTGTGGCTTGGGGTGCCGGTATGGTATGGGCTTGATCCCTGATGGGGGAACTTCCATGTGCTGCAGGTGGGGCCAAAAAAAAAGTATGAATATTTCAATGATATAATGCCAGACTGTTTTCCCAAAGGATTTACATTAATTAACATTTCGCAAGCATTATCAGGAAGTATTAACTTTAATACACTGCCCCTAGGCCTTGAATATTATCAGCAAAAAATAAAATTGCCCATTTGTTTTATTCATTTTTTAAACATAATTCTGAGAAATCTCAACAGATACTGCAGAAATACAAAAAATAAATAAATAAATAAAATAATACTATGACCAATTATATGTCAACAAATTTGACAACTGAGAAGACATGGACAACTTTCTAGAGACTAACAGCCTGCCAAAACTTGGTAGAAGATAGTTTCAAATGATGCAACCGACAAAGGCTTAATCACTAAAATATGCAAACAACTCATACAACTCAACAGCCAAAAAAACCCCAACAACCCAATTGAAAAATGGGCAAAAGACATGAATAGACATTTTTCCAAAGAAGATATACAGATGACCAACAAGTACATGAAAAAATGCTCAACATCACTGATTATTAGAGAAATGCAAATCAAAACTACTACATGAGGTACCACCTCACACCAGTCAGAATGGCCATCATTAGCAAGTCAACAAATAACAAATGCTGGAGAGGGTATGGAGAAAAGGGAACCCTCCTGCACTGTTGGTAGGAATGTAAACTGGTACAACCACTATGGAAAACAGTATGAATGTAAACTGGTACAACCACTATCAGAAAACTAAATATAGAACTACCATATGACCCAGCAATCCCACTCTTGGGCAAACAAAACTTTCCTTGAAAAAGACAAGTACCTGTATGTTCACTGCAGCACTATTCACAATAGCAAAGACATGGAAACAACCTAAATGTCCATCGACAGATGGATGGATTAAGAAGATGTGGTATATATACACAATGGAATACTACTTAGTCATTAAAAAAGAACAAAAAATACCATTTGCAACAACATGGATGCAACTAGAAACTCTCACACTAAGTGAACTGAGTCAGAAAGAGAAAAACAAATACAGCATGGACCCTAATATACAGCACAAATGAATCTTTCCCCAGAAAAGAAACTCATGGACTTGGATAAAGATATGCAGTTGCCAAGGGGGAAGGGAGGGAGTGGGGTGGACTGGGAATCTGGGGTTAATAGATGCCTTTGGAATGAATAAGCAATGAGATCCTGCTGTATAGCCCTGGGAACTATATCTAGTCACTTGTGATGAAGCACGATAGAGGATAATGTGAGAAAAAGAATGCGTGTGTGATCGAGAGAGAGACTGGGTCACTTTGTTGTATAGCAGAAAATTGATAGAACACTAAACCAACTATAATGGAAATAATAAAAAATATTTTAAAAAAGAAGAAGAAATAGATCAGGAAGTTCCCATCGTGGCCCAGCAGAAACAAATCTGAATAGTATCCATGAGGACACAGGTTCAATCCCTGACATTGTTCAGTGGGTTAAGGATCTGGCATTGCCGTGAGCTGTGGTGTAGTTTGCAAATGCACCTTGGATCTGGTGTTGCTGTGTCTGTGGTGGAGGCTAGCAGCTACAGCTCTGATTCTACCCCTAGCCTGGGAGCCTCCATATGCCACCAGTGCGGCCCTAAAAAGACAAAAAGAAGAAGAAGAAAGAGATCAGTTGAACAGACCAATCACTAGAAATGAAATTGAATGTGTAATAAAAACACTCCCTAAAAAATAAAAGTCCAGGAACAGATGCCTTCACAAGTGAATTCTACCAAACATACAAAGAAGAATTTATGCCCATCATTCTTTTCCAAAAGGTTGAAGAAGAAGGAATACTCCTAAAGACATTCTATGATGCCACCATCTTCCTAATACCAAAACCAGACAAAGATACTACCAAAAAGGAAAATTAAAGGCCAATATATTTGATGAGTACAGACACAAAAATTCTCAAAAAATTTTAGCCAAAAAAATCAAGCAACATATAAAAAGATCATACACCACAACCAAGTGGGATTTATCCCAAGTTCACAAGGATGGTTCAACACATACAAATCAATCAACATCATACACCACATTAACAAAAGAAAAGTCAAAAACCACATGATCATCTCAATAGATGCAGAAAAATCACTTGACAAAATCCAACATCCAACATGATAGAAACTCTTACCAAAGTAAGAGGGAACATAGCTTAACATAATCAAAGCCGTTTATGACAAACCCACAG
Source organism: Sus scrofa (assembly GCF_054392235.1). Taxonomy (NCBI): domain Eukaryota; kingdom Metazoa; phylum Chordata; class Mammalia; order Artiodactyla; family Suidae; genus Sus; species Sus scrofa. The sequence goes on along the minus strand of NC_139387.1, from coordinate 49,825,370 downwards.
CCAATATAATACTCAATGGAGAAAAGCTGGAAGGAAGCCTTCCCACTAAAATCTGAAACAAGATAAGGATGCCCACTCTAACCACTTTTATTCCACATAGTGTTGGAAGGCCTAGCTACAGCAATCAGACAAACAAAAGAAATAAAATGTATCCAAATTGGAGGCGAAGAGGTAAAATAGTCACTCTATACAGATGACACAATACTATGTATAGAAAACCCTAAGGAGTCCATACAAAAACTACTCTGGCTGATCAAGGAATTCAGCAAAGTAGCAGGATACAAGGTTAACATTCAGAAATTGGTTGCGTTTCTGTATACTAGCAATGAAGTATTAGAAAAGGAACATAAAAATACTGTACCTTTTAAAATCACACCCCACAGGGAACTATATCTAGTCACTTGTGATGGAACATGATGGAGGATAATGTGAGAAAAAGAATGTATATGTATAACTGGGTCATTTTGCTGTGCAGCAGAAATTGACATTGTAAGTCAATTATAATAGAAAAAATAAAAATCTTTAAAAAAAAAAAAAAGTAGGTATGGAGTTCCCATAGTGGCTCAGTGGAAACGGATCTGACTGGCATCCATGAGGATGCATGTTTGATCCCTGGCCTTGCTCAGTGGGTTGGGATCTGACATTGCCCTGAGCTGTTTGTAGGTCACAGATGCAGCTTAGATCCTGCGTTGCTGTGGCTATGGTTTAGTCAGCAGCTACATCTCTGATTCATTCCCTAGCCTGGGAACCTCTACATGCCGAGTGTGCAGCCCAAAAAAACAAAACAAAACAAAAAAAACTAGGTGAAAAGAAACAAACTCATGGACTTGGAGAACAGATTTGTGGTTGCCAAGGGGGAGGGGGATTGGGATGGACTGGGAGTTTGGGGTGAGTAGATGCAAACTATTGGGATGGACTGGGAGTTTGGGGTGAGTAGATGCAAACTATTGCATTTGTAGAGGATAAGCAATGAGAACCTGCTGTATAGCACAGGGAACTACAAATCTATCCACTTGTGACAGAACATAATGAAGGATAATATGAGAAAAAGAATATATATATATATATATATACACATATATATGTATATATAGGTATGATTGGGTCACTTTGCTGTACAGCAGAAAGTGATAGAACATTGTAAATCAACTACAATAGAAAAATAAAAATCTTTAAAAGATAAAATAAATGCAGGTAGCTATCTATGTATAGTTAAAGTTACAAATACCCAGGAATAAATAAAGCTAAAATAATGCATAAAATGTGTGAAAAATAATTAGAACTATATTAAAGGACACTTGAAAACAAATAAATGGAAAATATGTTCATAAAAATGCTAAATTGTTTAGATAAAAGTACTCTCCATATGGTTCTATAAATGCAATAAAATTCTGATCAAAATGCCAAAAAATAAAATAAACATAATTCTAACAAACTTGTTTTCTGATTTCCCAGCCCACACAAATTAAAAGCAAAAAAATTAGAAGCAAGGAGTTCCTGTTGTGGCCCAGCAAAAAAGAATCCAGCTAGCATCCATAAAGATTCAGGTTCGATCCCTGGCCCTGCTCAGTGGGTTGGGGATCTGGCGTTGCTGTGAGCTATGGTGTAGGTTGCAGACATGGCTCAGATCCCACATTGCTGTAGCTGTGACATAGGCCAGCAGCTGTAACTCCAATTGGACCCCTAGCCTGGGAACTTCCCTATGTTGCAAGTGTGGCCCTAAAAAGTAAAAAAAAAAAAAAATGGAAGCAAGGTTTTGAAGACTATACAGCAGAAATCAACATAACACTTATAAATCAACTTTACCTTAACTTAAAAAAAATAATAAAATTAAAAAAATTTTTAAAGGTATTGAAGACAGTTGATTAGGATACTTGGACACGTTTGCTGATAGCTTGAAGGTGAGGTGAGAGAAAAGACCAAAATATAGAAATGCAAGGGGGAAAATCCTAGATATCTGGGATTATTTAACAAATTCTTCTTCAATCTTCAATAGTCTATGATATTGGAGTTCCCACTGTGGCTCATCGGGTTAAGAACCTGATGTAGCGTCTGTGAGAATGTGGATTCGATCCCTAGTCTCACTCAATGGGTTAAGGATCTGGTGTTGACACAAGTTTTGGCATAGGTCAAAGAGGCGACTTGGATCCTGTGATGCTGTGGCTGTGGTGTAGGCCTGAAGATGCAGCTGCAATTTGACCCCTAGCCAGGGAATTTCCATATGCCACAGGTGAGGCCATAAAAAGAAAAAAAGGTCTATGATATCATTACTTATTGTAGGTTATAAAAATTACTGTTCATTATATAAAAAGAGTAGGTGAGCAAGAAAAACCCAAACTGTACTGACGAAAACTTGTTTTAGAGTGGTTTTCATTGGAAGAAGAAAACTTTTATATTGAAATGGGACATCTATTGCTTGGTTTTATTTTATTTTTAGGTCTTGAGTTACTGTGAAGAGTCATATGGCTTTGCTAAAGGTGAAGTGAGAAAATAGGAAGGGTGTGAGCTCCATATTCAGGAATAAAAAGGGAGAATAAAAGGCCCTGGGCCAGGACAGAAAGGCTTTTTCTTTCACTCTCAGACTTCTGCCTTTTCCCCGTAGTGGTTAATATTTGTTACCCTCTTCCTATTTTCCTTGAAAACAAAAAGGCCTGTCTCTATGTATCATAGTCCCAATCAGCAAGGAAGTGGGATGAGGAAGCACATTCTCCCTCAACACAGCTTCAGGCTCACTCAGGGTGAAGGGAGGGGTGGAGTGGCTGGCTCTGGACCCAGGGAGAGAAAGTAAGTCCTGGAAAGAACTGGGAATCCAACTCAGTCTGGCATCAAAATCAGCTGGAGGGCTTGTTAAAACACAGATTGTTATCTCCAGAGTCTGTGATTTCTAGCAGGGCTGGATGAAGTTGAGAATTTGCATTCCTAACAAGTTCCCAGATGATGCTGATCATGTAGGTCCAGGGCCCAGACTTTGACAACCCCTGCAGGCGCAGTGCCCAGTTCTAATTATTAGAATCACCTGGGAGGTTAAACTGAGAACAGGCTTGTGGTTGCCAAGGAGGAGAGGGGAGGGTGCTGGATGGACTAGGAATTTGGGTTTAGTAGGTGCAAACTATTACGTTTGGAACGGATAAGCAATGAGGTCCTAGAGTATAGCACAGAGAACTCTATATCCCATCTCTTGGGATAAACCATGATGGAAGGTAATATAAGAAAGGGAATGGATATAGATATATGACTGGGTCATTTTGCGGTACAGCAGAAATCAGCACAGCATTGTAAATCAACTATACACTAATAAAAAATTAAAAATACATAAATGAACAAATAAATAAAAATAAAAACTGATTCTTGGGAGTCTCATGCCAGACCCTACCAATGAGAGCCTTAAGCACTGGGACCGTGTTTGTTTGTTGATTTGCTAAAGCCCCCCATTAGATCTTGGTGTTGAGGAGGCGTGGCATTCCACAGCCCCAAGGTACCCAGACATATGTTAAGCTCTTAGTCAGTGTAAGCCCTGACTGATGGATTGATTGAGACCCAGAGAGCAATTTCAGCAGTCAAATATGAATCATTCAGTATACTAATTTTATTTGATTTGATTCATAATGATGTATCTTTGGAGAATATCTCTACTGGCCTCTTTTTTTTTTTTTTTTTTTTTTTGTCTTTTTGTCCTTTTGTCTTTTGGGGGGCACACCTGCAGCATATGGAAGTTCCCAGGCTAGGGGTCTAATCAGAGCTGTAGCTGCCGGCCTATGCCAGAGCCACAGCAATGCCAGATCGGAGCCACGTCTATGACCTACACCACAGCTCATGGCAACACTGGATCCTTAACCCACTGAGCGAGGCCAGGGATCAAATCCGCAACTTCAGAATTCCTAGTCAGATTCGTTTCCGCTACGCCACGACAGGAACTCCTCTATTGGCCTCTTAACCACATAAAAATGAGCACTTTTGTAAAAGAAATTCTCACAATTCTAATAGACAAATAAAAAAGCTCTGACACAGCCCTGTAAATTACAGAATATTTCCATGACAACAACATGACATTTTTAAAATGCCCAAATGGAGCTGTTGTAAAATTCTTTCAGTTTTACCCCTTAGAAATAGTTGTTTTATGGCTGCAGGTGGAAGTTCCCCAGCCAGGAATTGAACCAGTGGCACAGCAGCAACCCAAACCACTGCATTGTCAATGCCAGATCCTTAACCTTCTGTGCCAAAAGAGAACTCCAGAAATAGTTGTTTTTTTATCAGAATATCCTAGCAGTATAACCAAACTGGTAGCTTATACACTATTCAAAATTCAGTAGGTTAGATTTTCTCAGGCAGCACTACTTTCTTTCCTGATATTCTCTATAGGCTGGTGTTTACAAAGTATTTTTTGTGAGTAATCATCTAAATATTCAGCAGATGTTGAAAGCAGAACAATTATTGTTCTCATTGATTTCAAGTCTTTTACAAATAATAAGCAGTGTTGTCACTTTAATGATCTTTAACCATAAACTAGAATTTGGATAATGTGGAGCTAAACTGTAATTTCAGCTTTTCTTCATTTAAGTGATGGCCTACCTTGGTTCTGGGTCAAATTTCTTGCAAATGAACTTCTAAATTTTGTCCAACCTACTTAGCTGAAGTAGACCATCAAGTTTTGGCTTGTTAAGCGTTGGCATGAGTGTAGAAAAAAGTGGTTTGTGAGCTTAACTGAACTGTGGTTCATTGGGAGAAGCTGATTACTACATAATTTGTCGATTGAGTATTGAACTCATTTCTGAAATTAGATAATAGTGAGCTATTAGTGACCCAAATGGAAAAACATGCCCCACATTCATTAATACTATGCAAATCAGAATTTTATCATTCTACATGTGATGACAAAGAATATGAAAGCAATGTGAAAATTAACTTAATTGGAAATATTGTAAAATTATTTTCAACATCATATGTTAAATTAAAGAATTGCTTAAATTAATAGAGAAAGCCAAAATAGTAAGCCTGGTTAGAATGGGTGCATATGCTTTACAAATTACTTATTTTCTAGTATCGTCACAACACTTAATAGTGGTACATTTAATAGGAAGACAGTTCAAGTTCAAATACATGACAGTGAAGTTGAGGATTTCAGGGAAAACTACAGATTGTTCAAAAACTTCTCAAAAGTTTATCTTTTGTATCCAAAGAGCTAAAAATACATTCCCTGGGATCTAGTATTTTCCCCAGCACAGAGCTGGCAGTGAGTAAATATTGAAGGGAGGGAGGGAGGAAGGAGGAAAGAGGAAGGGAGAAAGAAAGAAAAAAAATATGGAAGGAAAGCTATAAATCTATGTTCTCTCATCTCCTTGGCACTGGAGGAGTGTGGGTACTACAGAGAAACAAACTAGGGCTTAGCTGTGTCTTATCCTCAAATTAGGTAATTTCATCTCCCAAATATCTCTTGTCAGACCAAAAGATACACTTCTTCCTCTCCCAAGAAGTCCAGATGCCAGGTCTTTCTTGACACCTCTGTTTCAGACAGTGTAGCCAATCAAGTTAAGAATCCAGACACTAATGTAGTATGTACATAAAATGGAATGTTATTCAGCCATTAAAAAGAAGCCAATACTGGAGTTCCCATCTGGGCGCAGTGGAAACAAATCCGACTAGGAACCATGAGGTTGCAGGTTCGATCCCTGGCCTCAACCAGTGGATTAAGGATCAAGCATTGCCATGAGCTGTGTAGGTCACAGCTGTGGTGTAGGTCACAGACGTGGCTTGGATCTGGCTTTGCTGTGGCTCTGGCATAGGCCAGCAGCAACAGCTCTGATTAGACCCCTAGCCTGGGAACCTCCATGTGCCATGGGTGAGGCCCTAAGAAGACAAAAGACAAATAATAATAATAATAATTTTAAAAGTAAAAAAATAAAAAGAAGGCAATACTGATATGGGAAAATAATCTGGAGGAACGAGTGTGTGTACGTGTATCTAAATCACTTTGTAGTACAGAAGAACTTATCACAACATTGTAAATCAACAATACTTCAATAAACTTTTAAAAATGAAAAAAACAGAAGGCAATCCTGCCATTCATAATAACATGGATAGACCCTGAGGACATTATGCTAAGTGAAATAAGTCTGAGAAAGAAAGACAAATTTCGCATATTAGATAAATTCCACTCATATGTGAAATCTAAAAAACAAAAGAAAAAAAACAGAGGTAGAGAGTGGAGGGTGATGAAATGCGTGAAGGTGGTCAAAAGGTTATAAAATAAATAAGCTCCAGTTATAAACTAAATAAGTGCTGGTGTTCCCACTGTGGTGAAGTGGGTTAAGGATCTGACTGCAGTGGCTCAGAAGGCTAAGGAGGCAGGTTAGATCCCTGGCCGGGGAACTTCCATATCCTGTGGGTGCAGCCAAATAAATAAATGACTAAGATGTAATGAATAGCATGTTGACTATAGTTAACAACACTGCATTGTACTGTACTGCAAAGTTACTAAGAGAGATCTTCAAAAATTCTCATCACAAGAAAAAAATTGAAACTACGTATGGTGATGAATGCTAACTAGAACTATTGTAGTGATCATTCTGCAATATATGCATATATTGAATCATGTTATATACTGAAACAGATATAACTTTACATGTCAATTATATCTCAATTTTCTAAAAAGCAGCATTAAAAAAAAACTACAGATACTGAATCCAAATAGCCTAGGTTCAAATTTCTGTACCCTACTGATTTTGTTGTGTGACAGTGGGCAAGTTTTTTGACTACTTGGCACTTCATCTATGAAGTGGAGAGAGTAATAGCTTATCTGTCTTAGGATGTGTTATAAGGGCTAAATGAATTAAGATGTGTAAAGCATTTAGAATAGTGCCTACATGCCTGTGGTTGGCAGCTTCTGACATAGCTCCCAATGGTCCCAGGACATGGACTGTGGAAACCAGGCCTTCAGAGGATGGGATCTTGCAGAAGTGAGCAGTCCTGGTGGTGCCTTCTGGAGATGAACAGAGAATACACCTGCCATGTGCAGCACTAAGGGGCTGCTTGAGCCCCTCACCCTGAAGTGGGAGATTCCTCAGCCCACCATTCCCATCATAGGCATCATTGCTGTCCTGGTTCTCTTCATGGTCACTGGAGCTGTGGTGGCTGGAGCTGTGATCTGGAGGAAGAAGGACTCAGGTGGAAAAGGCAGCTCTACATTCAGACTGCAAGCAATGTCAGTGCCCAGGGCTCTGATGTGTCTCTCACAGATCCTAAAATGTGAGATAGCTGCCTTGTAGGGGATGCCTTGTTTATGTGCCTACTTCGTGACCTCAGACTCCTCTTTCGGCAGCTGCATCTGAATGTGCCTGTGTTCCTATTAGCATAATGTGAGAAAGTGGGTAAACCCATCCCTGCCTACTGCCCCTTCCTCACCCTGACCTGTGTTCTCTTCCCTGATCCACTTTTCTGTTCCAGCAGAGGCGGGGCTGGCCGCCTCCATCCCTGTCTTAACTTTATGTTGTGCTGAGAAATGATGTCTCATTTCCTTACTGAAAATAAAATTTTTGGATGTGAAATAGTTTTTTCAAATCATTCCATGAGTGGTTGATGGGATAATAAAGGAAAAGACTCTTAAAGTTTGAGAGAGGAAATAATGGAAATACTGAGAAACTTCTAGAATCAAAGAAAAAACAAAAAACAAAACAAAACAGTGGAGTGAGAAGATGGGAAAACCTGTGTGGCTAGAGCTGCCAGCAAGGGGAAGAATGATATAAAACAATAAAACAGAATTAGAGAGGAAAGCAAGGGGCCAGATCACTTAGGGCACTGAAGGTCATAAAGGAGCTTGGGTTTTTACTTTAAGGGTAATGAAAAGGGCATTAAGCAGAGCTATGATATAGTTCCACCATTTTAGTCCAAGTTTTAATCCCAGTAAAAACCTTTGGCTGCTCTGTGGAATAATGATTATAAGAAGACAAGAGTGAGTTAGTAGGAATGTAAATTGGTACAACCACTATGGAAAACAGTAGGGAGGCTCCTCAAAATACTAAAAATGAACTACCATATGATCCAGCAATCCCACTCCTGGGCATATAAATGGAGAAAACCATAATTCAAAAAGATACAGGCACCACAATGTTCATTTCAGCACTAATTACAATACCCAAGACATGAAAACAACTTAAATGGCCATCAACAGAGGAATGGATAAAGAAGATGTGGTACATATATACAATGGAATATTACTCAGCCATTAAAAAGAACAAAAGAATGCCATTTGCAGCAACACGGATGGACCTATAAATTATCATACTAGGAGTTCCCGTCATGGCGCAGTGGTTAACGAATCCGACTAGGAACCATGAGGTTTCGGGTTCGGTCCCTGCCCTTGCTCAGTGGGTTAAAGATCCGGCGTTGCCGTGAGCTGTGGTGTAGGTTGCAGACGCGGCTCGGATCCAGCGTTGCTGTGGCTCTGGTGTAGGCTGGTGGCTGCAGCTCCGATTGGACCCCTAGCCTGGGAACCTCCATATGCTGCAGGAGCGGCCCAAAAAAATAACAAAAAAAGACCAAAAAAAATTATCATACTAAGTGAAGTTAGACAGTGAAAGACAAACATATGATATCACTTATATGTGGAATCTAAAAAAAAAAAAAAGGATAAAAACGGGAAAAGGATAAAAGAAAAAAAATGAACATCTATGGAACAGAAACAGACTCACAGACTTTGAAAACAAACTTATGGTTACCAAAGAGGACAGGAGGTGGCAGGGATGAATTGGGGGTTTGGGACTAGCATATGCACACTGTGGTGTATGGAATGATGAGCCAATGGGAACCTGCTGTATAGCACAGAGAACTCAACCCAATATTCTGTGATAATCTATGTGGGAAAAGGATCTGAATAAGAATGTATGTGAGTACATGTATAACTGAATCAATTTGTTGTATGGCAGAAATTATCACATTGTAAAGCAACTATACTTCAATAAAATCTTAAAAAACAAAAAAGATAAGAGTGAGGCAGAAAGATGAATTAGGGAAATGCTCTTAGTGTTCTGGGTGAGGGATGCAAAATTTGAAACTACATTGTAAAAGCAGTGTTGATGAAAAGAAGTGGATGGACAGGAAGGTATTTTGGAGGTAGGGCTGATAGAATTTACTGAAAAATTGATTGAAGAAAATAGGAGTTCCTATCATGGCTTAGTGGTTAACAAGCCCTACTAGTATCCATGAGGATGTGGAATTGATCCCGAGCCTCACTCAGTGGGTTAAGGCTACAGCATTTCCCTGAGCTCTGATATAGGTTGAAGATGCAGCTCCAATTCTACCCCTAGCTGGGAACCTTCATATGCTGCAGGTGCAGCCCCCAAAAAAAGGACAAAAAAAAAAAAAGAGAGAGAGAGAGAGAGAGAAAAGAAAATAGAGGCACTGAGGAGGCCACATAGGTATTTAGCTTGATGTGGCAGGAAAATATCTAAAGTTAGAAATGAAGATTTCTCCTTTGAACATGTAAGCCTGAGATGAAATTAGATATTCAGATGGAAACATCAAGTGAGCAGATGGATACTGGATACACCCATCTGGAATTCTGGGGAATAGTTTTCCCTGGAGGTTGGGGGGCAAAAAATCAACATAAAAATGACACAGCATTGTAGAGAAGGAAAAAAATTATTTTCATTCTTCCTTTCTTGGTTCTCAGCAGTGGCTTGTACAACAAAAGACAGATTAACAAGAGAAAAACAGAAGTTTATTAACATGTATATCTCATATATACATGACAGAGATTCAAGCAAAGAGTAACTCGAAGAGGTGGCTTAGAACTCTGGCTTATAGAACACCTTCAATGAAGAACAAAAAAATCTGTATGGAAATGTTCTAAGATAAAGGGAAGTGGTTTTAGGCTTCCAAGAACATCAAAATGTGGAAAGATAAGTATATGAGCAGAAACAAATAAAGTGAAGTTTGTTTGCAGCTTCCTTTAATGCTGTCTTTGGGCTGATAAGTCTAGAATCATATCTAATAAAGAAAACTTTTGAGTTCCCATCATGGCTCAGTGGTTAACGAATCTGACTAGAAACCATGAGGTTGTGGGTTTGATCCCTGGCCTTACTCAGTGGGTTAAGGATCCGGTGAGCTGCCATGGGCTGTGGTGTAGGTTGCAGATGCGGCTCGGATCCCACATTGCTGTGGCTCCGGTGTAAGCTGGCGGCTACAGCTCCAATTAGACCCCTAGCTGAGAACCTTCATATGCCGCATAAGCGGCCCTAGAAATGGCAAAAAGACAAAAGAAAGAAAGAAAATTTTATCTCCTGCCCTTAGGCAGGAAAGGGGAGAGTAGAAAAAGCTTTTCTTACATTTTCTGCTTCTCAGTTGCCTTCAGTTCAATATAATTTTTATGTCAAAGAGATATATTTTGGGGTGACATTCTAGTTCAGCATCCAAGAATTGCAGAAGATTATCTAGGGAGAAAGTGTGCATGGAAAAAAGGGACAATCCCTGAGCCCCAGGCTGCTCCAAAATGAAGGGGAGTAGCCCCTTCTAGCAGAAGTGGAGAAACCAGCCAATGAAGCTGAGAAGCAGGGACCCCACCCAGGGAACTAAATTTGAATAAAGCTCTGGGGGGGTTAGAAGAGATAGAGAACTTGGGAGATGATTGAGATTGAGCTTTATAGAGTTCCCTGGTGGCACAGTGAACGAAGGATCTGCCACTGTCACTGATGTGGCACAGGTTTGATCCCTGGCCCAGGAACTTCTACATGCCACAGGTGCAGTGAAAACATTTTTTTTAATTTCCCTTTTTTCAGCTTCACCTGCAGTACATGAGAGTTCCTGGGCCAGGGATCAAACCCATACCACAACAGTGACCTGGGTCACTGCAGTGAAAATACTGGATCCTTAGACTCCTGTGCCAAAAGAAAAGTCCAAAAAATAATAATAATTTTTTAAAATCTTTATAACTGGGCTGAATAAGGGTTTAGAGTCAGAAAATTTCCTGTGAATGAAAAAAAATTTTTAAGTTATGCTTCTTGCACACCTGAGTTTTGGGGAGTGAGATTCATACTCACCAATAATAAAATAATTACATACAATTTTGTATTTATGTAATTAACTAGGTATTTATGTGTGTTTATATAAATATTACAGAATAATTAGTGCACTGAAGGCAAAGAAAAGACTAAGAAAGAGCATGAGAAGGGGGCTCACATGAAAGCTGGCCTCCAGGAGAAGCCTCTCTGAAGACAATTCAAAAGAGTGGGTTCTAGCGACCCTAAAGGGGGGAGAATGGTTTGCTGAAGGAAGAGCCAAAAGAGAGATGAAAAGATAATAGCTCAGTTCAAAGCCTGGGTAAACAGAAGGTATGTGAGAACAGCCAAAAAACCTCCTGAAGAGGTGGGGGGTGGGGCGCGGGCGACTGAGTCTTGTGAGAAAAGAAGGTGAACTAATCATTGTTTGAAAAGGTTAAGTATATAGGAGTTCTTACTGTGGTGCTGTGAGTTAAGGATCTCATGTCGCCTCTGCATGGTGGGTTAAGAATCAAACATTGCGGCAGCTGCGGTGTAGGTCTCAGCTGCAACTCGAAATTGATCCCTGCCTGGGAACTTCCATAGGCAGCGGGTGTGCAAAAAAAAAAAAAAGTTAAGGATGTAAGTATACTGCAGTTTTCTCAGTTGGAGCTCATCTGAACCTCAGAACACAACATGATCTGAATGACTGTTTCTTAATTCTCTGAAGAACGTTAAGCTAGAATCCAGAACAGGTGGCTCATTCCAGATGCAGGACGGAGAAGTTAATCAGCTCTCTGCAATGGATGCCATAGGGCGCTGGGGCTTAATTGTTCTTGGATCTGGTTGAGAACCAAGGAAAAGAAAAGTATTTGGGGAAAAAAAAAAAAAAAACCCTTTCGAAAATAGTATTTTATAAAAAAAAACGCAGTAACAATAACAAAACAACAACAACAAACAAACAAACAAACAAACAAACAAAAACAAGAATGGGAACCTAAAATTTAAAACGTAAAGTGGAATTTCAAGATTTACTGAGCCGGTGTGGTGTGATATCTGGGGCGGAGGTTGGGGGTGGGGGATGGGAAGCCATCCTGACAGATAACCTGCCATTCTGTGTTTACAGCCAGTGTGCTCTCAGCTGCTCATCAGGATAACTGTACCCACTCTACTTAGGACAGTTGAGCTCGGCTACCTGACCTCCCGTATTTCAGGACCCGCTTGTACCCATCACGATCACTGAGCCCGGTTCTGTAACAGCATCTCCTACCAGCAGCCCCAGGGCTCAGGACACTAGCTGCACGACTTCTCCCCAGGCCTCCCTCCATCTCCTAAGGTAAACGGAGGGTCCTTCGCGTTCCCTCGGAACAAAGTGGCTGGTGGGTTTTCTGGCCCATGTAGTATTTTCAGCCTAGCATCCCACACCTCTGGACATTTCGATCGCTTCTTTCACCATTTACCAGGCAGTGTTTCCAGTTCTACCTCATTTAATGTAAGCTAATATACTTTTTCTCAAGCGTCTAAGAGGCAAACGTACGGTGTATTAGCGCCATCTGCTGGCATCCTTGCCGAGGTTTAAGTCCTGTACCACGAGAGAACGCTCTCAGGCAAAACAAAAGTTCCAATGTTATGTTCTGTGGCCCCTTGATTGAGCATCCTCAGAATCCAGCCCCACACCTACACTCTCAACTCCTAAAGGCACAAGTTGACCAGGCCCTACAACCACTCAGGGTATAGTCCCTTTCTTCTTAGCAGGCCCAGCGCTTCTCTGGCAGAGTTATGCTGTAACTTGATCCTAGTTATGGGTCTGAGAGCCAAGAGGGGAGAGAGAGATGTATCCTGAGCAGGGCCAGGTTCTCTTGCATCATCCTCAAATGAACAAGAGGCACCAGCCTTTGACAGGGAGGAGTGGATCACTTCTGCAGGTCCAGAGGGCCCAAGGGAATTTTTAGTGCATTGACCCAGATGTTCCCATCCAAAGCCTCAGACTCACACTCCTTTCAAATCAAGGCCTTGACCTGGAAAAAGCAGACCAGCAAGAGCTGAGAACTCAGCATTCTCTGGAATTCTGCTACTCTTATAATGTGGATGTTTTCAGTTTACTGCTCCCAGGCTGCAGGAGATGGAAATCAGTTTGTATACAGCCAAGGAAGCACTCTGGCTTCACATTTCACAGTATATGGGTGAGTAATCATCCTCAGCCTTTCAGTGCCTCTCTCCATGGCCATCTAATTTCAAACAACAGCCATCTAATTCTAAAATTCTTCTATTTCCTTAATTTTCTTAAGCCCCTGAGATGGTGCACCTGCCAGTACATTGGTTCCCATCAGTTTCCCATCTCAGTTTACCACCTGTAATTGTTTTAGCAATGACAATGAGACTGCATGCCTGGGACTATCAATGCTCCTCCTACAACCAGCAATAGGGTCTTTATCACAGGCAGCCACCAACTCTCATTTTAGGACCACATCCAGGACTAACCATCATTCATTGGGTTCCCCAGGAAACAGACTCTGAGGAAATAGATTCTGTGCAGAGGTTATAGGAGAGCCTGGCAGACCCAGCACCTGCAAGTGGTGAGGGAAGAAACACCAGGCACAGAACAGCTGAACTGCAAGGGGTCATAGCTGAGGTCTAAGCAGATCCCATGGGGAGCACTGAAGGTGGGAGGGCCCTCCCATGCAAGGTGGACAAGCTTTGTCCCAAACATGAAATAGTCATTGGATGTGCACTGTGGCTGGGAAGGGAGCATAACCTTGAGCGGAGTGTCTTGGATTGAGAGGCATCAGCCAGCAACTCCCCTGCAGCTGGAGGAATAAGAAGTAGCCCGGCCCTGAAGGGGAAGCAGAACGCACACAACAGTATCCACAGCCTCTGTGATCCTGGGCACCGCACTTCACTTGCTGAGGCTGTTTTCTGATCTGCAAAATAAGGGAATGATATCTTCCTCACAGGACACCCTAAAGAGTAAATGAAAAAACAAGTATAGGTAATTTGGAGCTGTTAACAAGGGTATTCTTCTCAGCCTGAATTCTGTGACAATCTCAACACCATCTTTCTACTATGCCCTACACTCACTTCTCCTCTCAGGAGCATTCAGTATTTTACTTTTCTATCAGGATTTATCTTTAAAGTCAAATTTTTTGTTTCTTCAAAAAGTCACAAGTGTGGTGTTGAGACATGACTAATTTATGATGTGTGTCTTTGAATGGTTTTTCATCATAAATTTCTAAAATAGGTCCTATAATAATTTTTAAAAATTCATCAGTCTATAATCTGGCACTCTATAGAGAATAAAATTGAAGAATTTAAACATTTGAAACTTCTCTCAAAAGAATTCACCAGTTCAAAGGAGATTAAGAAATGAATTGTGCAGAATTCCCATTGTGGCTCAGCAGGTTAAGAACCTGACATAGCATTTGTGAGGGTGTAGATTCAGTTCCTGGCCTCACTCAGTTGGGTTAAGGATCTCACGTTGCCATAAGCTGCAGTGTAGGTTACAGATGTGGCTCAGATCTGGTGTTGCCATGGTTGTGACATAGGCCATCGACCTGTAGCCAGGGAACTTCCATAGGCTGCAGGTGCGCCAGTAAAAATAAAAATAATTATGCAATTTTAAATAATTCTCACTAGAGGGAGCTGGTCACAAATAAATACTTAGATACAGATTTGCCTGGTCAATATGGGTGTATTTTTAAAACAGATGATTTCTATTGAAGATTAACTTGAAATTCTAAGTGAGCATAAGAATCTTTTCTCTTTCTAAACGTTCTGGAACATTTGAAATATTTGTGCATTAATTCTAGAGCATTCACAATTATGTCACTTTTGTGTTTAGGAAGAGAAAATCAGCCCTAGGATCTGTAACTTCCCCTCAAACTTTAACACTCTATGACATATAAAGTGATCATTTGGAATATGAAATATAAGAGTGTAGTATATATAGGTAATAATTAGAAACACATTAATTTAGAGTTACTTTTAAATGATTTTGTCATGAACAGAGCCACAACATGATGAACTATAAGGTTTAGCATATCTTGATTTGATTGCACTTGTTAAAACAAGACAATTTGAGAATAGAAGACACTATCAATACCATGTTTTAATATGATTTATCCTATTGATTTAGTGCCCTCTTTAGTGCATTAGCTACAGAAAGCCCTTGTTTTCAAAGAGGAATTAGGGATGAAGGGTTGGAGGGGGGAAGGGAACTAGTTTGCAAATTTTGCCATGTGGAACTTTGTGTCATTACTGTTTTTCTGAACTATTCTAAACAAAATTATTTCTGTTGCCCCTTCTCCTTATCCCCTCCTTTTTTAAAACTTCATTGACTTCTAAAATCTGAAATTTTCTACTCTTTCTCAACTTCAATTTCTTGACTTATTAAAGACTCGGACAAATTCATCCAGAAGCAAGCAGGAAATGAGTCCATTGCAGCATGGTGCAAAGTAGAAGCCTTTGGGCTTGGAAGTCAGGTGGATCCGGGTCTGAACTCAGTTACCTCAATTCAAAACTGTGTGATCTGCATTAATTCTATAATCTCTGAAAGCTTCCCCATATTCATCTGCAAAATGAAGACAAAATAAGATCTTTCAAGTCCTCAATGCAGTGAAGCACGCACAGCACTCAATGCAGCGCCTCACAAATAAAAAGCCGTTGGCGCACATTGGCCATTGTGTGATGCGCAGGAATGTCAGAACCCCAGGCTGGGTTCATGGACCAAACTCCTAAATATAAAACCAAGGATTTTGGATCAGAAAGAGACCTCAAAGATCATCAAACCAAGCCCTCTTTTTCTTTATTGCTTCCTTCCTTTCTTTCTTTATTTCTTTACTTCTTTTTCTTTTTATGGCTGTACCCTTAGCTTTTGGAATTTCCCAGACTAGGGGTCAAATCAGAGCTGCAGCTGCCGGCCTACACCACATCCACACACCACCAGATTCTAGCTGCTTCTATGACCTGCACCTCAGCTGTCGGCAGCACCAGTTCCATAGCCCACAGAGCGAGGCCAGGGATGGAACCTGAATTCTCACAGGCACTAGATTGGGTTCTTAACTCACTGAGCCACAACAGGAACTCCTTTTTTTTCTAATGATGAAAACCAAGGCCAGATAGGCTCTGTGACTTTCAAAAGTTCACATAGTAATGCGCTCACAATAAAAGGGCCATAGTGATAGAGCTAAGGTCTTCTCACTCCAGGTTTCACTGAGTCCATGAGCCAAACCTCTTTTAGGAAGAGGGCACTGAGCTAGGACTCAGGACCTTAAAGAGCACCAGAGGAGGCTGGAACTTTCCTCAGAACTGTAAAGTTGTTAGCAGCTCTTTCTAGCTTGTGGATGAGGCCAGTAATCTGTTTTTTACATGGTGATTTCTTTGGAGCTTATTCTCCCCTTTGGGTTGTAGGATAGGAACTGATCAGGGGCTCAGAAGCGCGGATACAGGAGCTCGGGGCAGTGGGTTAAAGATCCGACATTGCTACAGCTGTGGCATAGGTCAAATGTGGCTTGATTTCCACCCTGGGCCCAGCAACCTCCATATGCTGCAAGTATGGCTGGAAAAGAAAGAAAGAAAAAAAAAATCCCTTCTGCCTTTGAATCATGGATCCAACATATTAGCTGTAGCACAAATTAGCTGATGCCAAAAATATCCCTTTTCCTAAGTCTTTCACATTATACCTTTCATTCAGTGGTAATGGCTTAAAACTTTTTTTTTTTTTTCGGTCTTTTGTCTTTTTATGGCCACACCTGTGGTATATGGAGGTTCCCAGGCTAGGGGTCCAACCAGAGCTACAGCTGCCAGCCTACGCCACAGCAACAGAAGATCCTTAACTTAACTCCCGGCTTAAAATTTTTATTCTCAAAAACCAGTGGCTTTAATGTGGAACATGAGGAAGTAGCATCAAATAAGTGAACTAAATGATTCAAATTCGGTGATTTCTATTGGCTTTCCTAAAATTCTTCTACAGCATAATTTTGAAGATTATTTTTAGGGAGAAATAAAACAAACAAAAATTGTTTCACTTTTTTTTCCTTTGCTATGCCTACAGCTGTGGAGGTTCCCAAGGCCAGGGAATGAATCTGTGCCACACCAGTGCCCTCAGGCACAGCAGTGATAACTATCAGATCCTTAACTCACGGTGCCACCCGGGAACTCCCAAGAGTTGTTTCACTCATTAAAATGTAAATGGAGAGAGAGAGAGAAACTACTGAATTGCCTAGACAGGACTTCGTTTTTTTAAGTAACATCATATTGAGTCAAAGAATAAAACAAATATAACATCCAGCTATTTGCAAAACAATGAAAATGAAATAATACATAGAACACTTAGTTTAGGAGTTGTAGCCAACTACACTCAATGGTAAATAAACTTAAACCTTAAATGCTTTCCTTATTAAAAATTTTGTCAAGTATTCCGCTAATTAGAACACCTAAAATAACTCTAGGAAAAAGGAAAATAGAGATAAAAGAAAAAAACAGGAAAACTGATAACTCCAATAGCAGGTGTTCCAGAGGGAACATAAAATAAACATGTTCCTCTCAAATTCAATACACACACACGCCAAAGAGAGAAAAACAAATAGAATGAATGAGCAATACCCTGGAAAAAACTTGTTATAAAATAACAAACATCGGTACATGCAGAAATCTCAATAAATTCAATGATTAATTTTAAAAAATGGCTTTAAAGAAAACCTGATATTTATAGCTGAAGAAACTGCTACCAAAGGAGTGTCTACAGAAACTTTTCAAACTCAGTTAGTTTTGTGGTTGAATTATCTCAAAATTTCCAGAGTTTGACAAATATATTCAACAATATGGAAGCTAATTTATTTTTAAGTATTTTATTTTATTTTATTTTATTTTATTTTATTTTATTTTATTTTATTTAGCTTTTTAGGGCTGTACTCTTGGCATATGGAAGTTCCCAGGCTAAGGGTCAAATTGGAGCTACTGCTGCCAGCCTATGTCACAGCCACAGAATGCCAGGTCCAAGCCACATCTATGACCTACACTACAGCTCACGGCAACACTGGATCCTTAACCCAATGAGCAAGGCCAGAGATCAAACCTGCATCCTCATGGATCCTAGTCGTGATTGTTAACCGCTGAGCCATGAAGGGAACTTCCTGGAAACTAATTTATTGACCAAACTTTGTGTAGCAGAGTTCATCTGCATCCCTGGGTGTGAGTCATGTCACCTCCTCTTTCTTCCATCTACATCCGGAAGTCTGCAGGCTGCTTAAAATATTTGACTGGACTTTTTATTTCTTTGGCTCTTAGAAAGTTAAAGTCTTTTCTCTACCCAGCTCCACAGACTCCTCGTCTTGATGAAATTTTGCCTTTTTTCTTTCTTTTGTGTGTGTGTGTGTGTGTGTGTCATTTTTTTTAGGGTTGCACCTGCGGCATATGGAAGTTCCTAGGCCAGGGTCAAATTGGAGCTCTAGCTGCTGGCCTATACCACAGCTCACAGCAACACCAAATCCTTAACCCACTGAGCAAGGTCAAGGATCAAACCCATGTTCTCATGGATACTAGTTGTGTTCGTTACTGCTGAGCCGCAATGGGAACTCCCAATTTTGCCTTCTTTCATATTTTATGTGAAAGGCCACCCAGCCCTTAAACATTTTTTAATAGCAGCTGATTGCATTCTTGAAAGCTCTGTGGCTTTGAGAGACCATGGGATCATACTTAAGATCATTCTACTATCTAGTCCATTCAGTTACATTAGTAAAACATTTTAATAAATATTATATACCAAAATAATTAAAACAGTTATATTGAAGCAAGAAGAGCTTTTCAGTGAAGTAAAGAAAACAGAAACAGGCACTAGGTCTTAAAAAGTATATATAACACTCATTTATCAATAGGAAAGAGGAAAATTGTTCTCTTTATCTCATAAATCTTTTTTTTTTTTTTTTTTTTTTTTTTTTTTGGTCTTTTTGCTATTTCTTTGGGCCGCTCCTGCGGCATATGGAGGTTCCCAGGCTAGGAGTCGAATCGGAGCTGTAGCCACCGGCCTACGCCAGAGCCACAGCAACGCGGGATCCGAGCCGCATCTGCAACCTACACCACAGCTCACGGCAACGCCGGATCCTTAACCCACTGAGCAAGGGCAGGGACTGAACCCGCAACCTCATGGTTCCTAGTCGGATTCGTTAACCACTGCGCCATGACGGGAACTCCATAAATCATATTTTTAAACTAGCTAGCTATTTGATGATACAAAAAAAAATTATAAATTTCAAATGAATTGAAGATCCAAATATAAAACAAAATAAACAACAACAACATGAACATTTATCTTCTCTTTGTTTTTGTTTTTATTTTTTTCATTTGTTTTTTGGCTATGCCCACAGCATGTGGCAGTTCCTGAGCCAGGTATTGAACCCAAGCCACAGCAGTGACAGTGCCTAGCCCTTAACAACTAGGCTACCAGGAAGCACCTATCTTTTCTTTGAATAAGATAGAACTTTCTAGGCTTAAACAAAAAGAAGATATCACAGTCCATTTAACTGCATAAAAATTTAAAACATCTATATATATCACTAAACATAAAATCAAAAAAAAATAACCAGTTGAAAATGTGACAAACACAGAATTCCTACTGTGGCTCAGTGGATTAAAGATGTGGTCTCTGTGAGGATGCAGGTTCGATCTGGCCTTGCTCAGTGGGTTAAGGATCCAGTGTTGCCTCAAGCTGCAGTGAAATTCAAAGATGTGGCTCAGATCCAGTGTTGCTGTGGTGTAGACCTCAGCTGCAGCTCAGATTCAAACCCTAGCCTGGGAACTTCTACATGCCGCAGGGTCGGCTGTAAAAAAGAAAAAAGAAAATGTGACAAACATAATAAATGGTTAAGATCCTTTATATGTAAAGGGTTGATAAAAATTACTAAGAAAAACAGTAAGACCTCAAAGGGCGATTGAGCAAATTATGTATAAAGAGGTTTCCCAGAAGAGGAACTACAAAAGGAAAAGAAACATGAAAACATTAACCTATCACAACACCAAGAGTGAGCCTTAATGTAGACTGTAGACTTTGGGTGGTATGGAGTAGGTTCATCAACTGTAAAAAAAATGTACTGCTCTGGTGGGAGATTTCGATAATGGTGAAGTTTACGCATGTGTGGGAGCAGCGGGTGTATGAGAAAACTCTGTGTCTTTCTTTGTTGCTGTGAACCTAAAACTGCTCAAAAATTGTTCTTGTCATGGTGCAGTGGAGACAGATCTGACTAGGAACCATGAGGTTGCGGGTTTGATCCCTGGCCTTGCTCAGTGGGTTGAGGATCTGGCACTGTCGTGAGCTTTGATGTAGTGTAGGTCACAGATGCAGCTTGGATCTGGTGTTGCTGTGGTTGTGGTGTAGGCCGGCAGCTGTCTCTGATTCAACCCCTAGCCTTGGAACCTCCATATGCCATCGTGTGTGTGGCCCTAAAAAGAAAAAAAAAAAAAAAATTCATTAAAGTTGTAATAGGTTGGGCTTCCATTCCCGTTGTGGCTCAGTGTAAGAACTCAACATAGTGTCCTTGGGGATGCTGGTTGGATCCTTGGCTTCACTCAGTGTGTTAAGGATCTGACATTGCCTCAAGCTACGGCATAGGTCACAGATGCATCTTGGATCCATCATTGCTGTGACTGTGTTGTTGGCCTGCCACTGCAGGTCCAATTCAACCTCTAGCCCCTGGGAACGTCCGTATGCTGCAGGTGCAGCTGTAAAAAGAAAAAAAAAAAGGGTTTAAAAAAAGTTTTTAAAAAATTCATTCATCTAGGAAGAGCATTACCAAAGTTATTTCATTTTCAGCCCAATGCTATTTTGTGGAGGGTGGAATGTATTATACTCTGCATGGATTATGTATATATTATACAAGCATAAAAAGAATGACAACAAATTTTAGGGTGTTTTTTAGGGTTTGCAAAGTTCATTCACATAGTTTTTTACTTGATAAATTAGCATACTTCTGCGATTAACACCCTCCCCAACTATTTATAGCATTCTTGAGATTTTTGAAAAAGGCCCTTTGTGAATTAGAATTGAACACAAGCCAAATTCTTCCAGGGTATGTGGTTATACAACACTCACTGAGGAAAACAACCAATTGTCTGGGTGTACACCCCAGGCAGAATTTGTTTAAGAGAACTGAAATATGTTTGAGTTTGAATGTTTTCCTTCTCCGACTAGCGATTATCATTTTTACTGTGGTTTTTTTTCTTTTTTTTTTTTTTTTTGCTTGTTTGTTTGTTTTTGCCAACTCAGGACACGTGGAGTTCCCAGGCAAGGGATCAAACCCAAGCCTGAGTTGCCACCTACACCACAGCTGCAGCATCAACGGATCCTTAACCCACTGGGCCGGGCCAGGGTTGGAACCTGCATCCCTGCTGCTGCAGAGACACCGTCGATCCCATCCCATTGGGCCACAGTGGGAACTCCTTAACAGAGTTCTTTGGAAAACTTTATTACACAGCCATGAAAATACCGATATTAAGCCTGCTGATGGGAAGTGTGTAATCTGCTCATTTTTTAAAGGTGCACGCACCCTTTCAGGTCAATAGGGCCACACTGCAAGATCCTGAGTGTTAGTGCTCAGGTGAATTAGAAAGCTTCTGGCTGAATTTGCCTTGCTAAGTATCTTAGCTACTCAGTTGTCCTCAGTGGAACTTTGTTGAAGGGTATGTTTTCATTATTTCTTGCCAAATTTTAAAGAATGTTGAATTGCAAAAACTGAGTAATTCTCCCATAGGAGGAAAACAACTACCACAGCACCTATTATGTAGCCTTCCAACCTTACCTATTTGAAAAAACATTAAAAGACATTTCCAGATGAGTAGACTTTTATTCTGAATCTGAATGAACAATCAATCTTTCAGAGGGCACATAATCAAAGAAAAGAAGGAAAAGTGGATATTTTTCCAAAGGTTAAAGAATGGTTATGTTCATAAGGATAAAGGAAAGAGGCAGTGACTTAGATTGCAGATCTAATGTCTTCGAAACAAAGAGCGTGGTTGACAAGGTGACCATTTCAAGGTTGATGTAATGGAAAAACCAATAACTCAGGTTTCAAAGGAGATTTTGTTTTTATGCTTGAATTGTCTAATTTGTCTTATTTAACTACATAATCACCAGCTTTACCCTTTATGTTAAAAACTGGGGCGCTCCGGTCTGGCTCATGGTTAACGAATCTGATTAGGAACCATGAGGTTGCGGATTTGATCCCTGGCCTTGCTCAGTGGGTTAAGGATCCAGTGTTGCTGTGAGCTGTGGTGTAGGTTGCAGACGAGGCTCGGATCCCACGTTGCTGTGGCTCTGGCGTAGGCCGGTGGCTACAGCTCCGACTGGACCCCTAGCCTGGGAACCCCCATATGCCACGAGAGCGGCCCTAGAAATGGCAAAAAGTCAAAAAAATAAAATAAAAACTGACCAGGTAGATATGTCTCCTCAGGCAAGGGAAATGAAAGCAAAAATAAACAAATGGGAGTACATCAAACTTTTGCACAGCAAAGGAAACTATCAACAAAATGAAAACACAGTCATTTTTTTTCAAAATGAACCACAGGATGAGAGAAGATATTTGCAAATGATACATCTGATAAGGGGTTAATAATCAAAATAGAAAGAACTCATACAACTCATTAGCAAAAAAACAATCTGACTAAAAAATGGGCAGAGGATCTGAACAGACAATTTGCCAAAGATGACATAGGGCCAACAGATATATGAAAAGGTACTCAGCATCACTAATTATCAGGGAAGTGCAAATCAAAACCACAATGGGCTATCACCTCAAACATGTCAGGATGGCTATTATCAAAAAGACAAGAAATAACAAAACGTTGGCGAGGATATGGAGAAAGGGAACACTTGTGCACTGTTGGTGGGAATGTAAATTGGTCCAGCCACTCTAAAAACTGTGTGGAGGGTCCTCAAAAAAGTAGAAATAGAACTACTGTATAATCTAGCAGTTCCACTTCTGGGTATTTTTCTGAAGAAAATAAAAACACTGATTTGAAAAAATATACTCATTCTTATGTTCATAGCAGCATTTTTCATACTAGCTAATATAGAGAAGCAACCTAAGTGTCCATCAATAGATTAATAGATAGATAAAGAAACTGTGGTATATACTATGAAATATTACTTAGCCATAAAAAAGAATGAAATCTTGCCATTTGCCACAACATGTATGGACCTAGAGGGCATTATGCTAAGCGAAAGAAGTCAAAGACAAATACCATACGATTTCACTTATATGTGAATTGTGTGTGTGTGTGTGTGTGTATGTGTGTGTGTGTGTGTTTTTAAGGCTGCACCCGAGGTATATGGAGGTTCCCAAGCTAGGGGTCAAATAGGAGCTGTAGCCACCGGCCTACACCACTGCCACAGCAATGCCAGATCCTAGCTGTGTCTGCAACCTACACCACAGCTCATGACAACCCGGGATCCTTAATCCACTGAGTGAGGCCAGGGATCAAACTTGTGTCCTCATGGATACTAGTCAGATTCATTTCCACTGAGCCACTCCAGGAACTCCATAATCTGTGAAAGTTTTGTAAATGAACAAACATAACAAACAGAAACAAACACATAGAACAAACAGGTGGTTGCCGGGGGCGGGAGGGGGGTGTTGAGATGGGAAAAATAGGTGGAAGAGATTAAGAGGTACGAACTTCCAATTAAAAAAAATAAGTCAGGGATGTCATTTACAGCATTGGAAATATCATCAATAATATTGCAATAGCTTTGTGTGGTGACAGATGCTAGTTAGGCTTGTCAGGGCGATAATTTTGTAATATATAAAAATCACTATATTATACACCTGAAAGCAATACAATATCGTAAGTTAATTATACTTCGATTTTAAAAAGTGACGAGGGGAGCTCCCGTTGCGGCTCAGCAGTAACGAAACTGACTAGTATCCATGAGGATACCAGGTTGATCCCTGGCCTCACTCAGTGGGTTAAGGATCCTGCGTTGCCATGAGCTGTTGTGTAGATCGCAGACATGGCTCAGATCTGGTGGCTGTGGTGTAGGCCAGCACCTGCAGCTCAAATTGGACCCCTAGCCTAGGAACTTCCATATGACACAGGTGTGGCCCTAAAAAAAAAAAAAAAAAAAAAGTAACAAGGTATGATGATATGACGGGGACAGGGAAAGCCCCATAAACCCCAGAATATATCCTTTGATAGGCTCCAAAAAGACTATCATATACTTCACCTTATCTCAAACCATTGTAACATATGGGTAAAAAATAGCTTTTAATTCTTTTTTTTTTTTTTTTTCATTTTTGTCTACCCCATGACACATGGAGCTCCCAGGCCAGGTATAAGATAGAAGCCACAGTTGACACCTAAGCCGAAGCTGCAGCAATGCCAGATCATTAACCCACTGTATTGGGGCCAGGGATTGAACCTGAGTCCCAATCCTCCTAAGACGCCGCCAATCCTATTGTGCCACAGCAGGAGCTCCAGCCACTAATTCATTACAGCAATTTCCATCAAGATATGGAGTCTATTTTCCCACCCCCTGAATCTGAACTGGCCTTGTGACTTGCTTTGGATCATGTGACATTAACAAGTTGGATACAAGCAGAAGCTTGAAATGCAGTTAGGCACTAGGCTGGTCCTATATTGTTGCTTTTGGAAAATAAGCTGCTAAATGGGGCTATGATTTCCCTTCCATTTCAATAGCCATTGAGCTCAACTTTTCTGGTAAAACTAATGGTTTAATTAAAATGTTTTCAATAGAAGGAATTTCTCTGGCAAGGAACTATGTGAGAAGATATTTGAAGATATGAAAATGAATACATTCCCGTCTATATCCTGCAAGAAAATAAAGTAAGTCAAAAAGAGATAAGGCAATAGCCTTAAAATATATATATAATAGGGCCCTACCTTAAGAAAAATAGGTTGTATTTTAAATTATTTATAAGTCAGTTATCTGAATCTTAGAATATGTATCCATGCATCCACCACAGGGTTTGGCATGTGGCTGGTACTCAAGAAATAGTTGTCAAATAAATGAATGAACAAATGGGAAATGCAAATGGCTATTATATTCTCTGACTTGGAACAAGAAAGAACCTCCATGTACTTTGTGATGGTTCATTTTATGTGTCAAATTGGCTGGGCCATAATACCCATTTATTCAATTAAACACTAATCTAAGTGAAGGTATTTTTTAGATATGGTTAATACTTACAGTTTGGAGTTCCTGTCGTGGCGCAGTGGTTAACGAATCTGACTAGGAACCATGAGGTTGCAGGTTCGATCCCTGCCCTTGCTCAGTGGGTTAACGATCCGGCGTTGCCATGAGCTGTGGTGTAGGTCGCAGACGCGGCTCGGATCCTGCGTTGCTGTGGCTCTGGCGTAGGCTGGCAGCTACAGCTCCGATTGGACCCCTAGCCTGGGAACCTCCATATGCCGCAGGAGCGGCCCAAGAAATGACAAAAAGACAAAAAAAAAAAAAAAAAAAAATACTTACAGTTAGTTAACATTAAGTATGGAGATGATTCTTAATAATTAGGGTGGGCCTCATCCAATCAGTAGAAAGGGTTTAAGAACAAAACTGAGAGGGAGAGAGACAAAAAGAGAGAAATGTCAACAATTGATGAATTTATGTAAATATATATACATAGACATATTTGTGTGTGTATAAGTTTATTACGCCACTAATTACAACTTTTTAAGGTGTATAATTTTTTTCAAAATCAAAAATATACTTTTTAGAAGCTGGGGGAAGGTAAATGGAGTAAAAATGTTCAAATTCTTCATATTGTCTGGGAAGTAGTAAAAGTATTTATTTATATTAAAATTTTAATTAATCAAGGATTCATGTTTAATCTCTTGAGTAACCACTAAAAGATAGTAAGGGGTTTCCTGGTGGCCTAGTGGGTTAAGGACCCAGTGTTTTCACTGCTGTGCCTTGTGTTGCTGCCGTGGCGCAGGTTTGATCCCTGGCCCTGGAAATTCCACTTTGCAGGTGTGGCAAAAAAAAAAAAAAGAGTAGTAAAATAATAACTAGTAAGTCAATTCTGGGTGTGGGAGGTGCAGGGGCAGTAATGGAATATAAAAAGTAATTACTCCAAAAGAAAGCAGAGAAAAGTGAGGGAATAAGCAACATAACATACATGGGATAAAATAGAAAACAAATGGTAAGATGATAGATTTAAATCCAAATATATAGTAAGCACATTGAATGTAAATAGACTAACTAAAAGAGAATGGGTGTCAAACTGGATTTAAAAATGATTCTATTTTCATAATGAAACTAAGAAATTATTTGCCTTTTACACTCTGTTTACATTTGCACTGTTGTTGCAAAAAGCAGCAGTGGGGAAAACTGCTGGCACCTTAACCCAAGTCAAGGCAGTGACACCAAACTATATGAATAGCCATTGCACTGCTAGGTACTCACTAAAACAAAACAAAACAAAAAAGTCAGTTTCACTTAAGAATGCCCTCGACGAAGCATTAAACCTTACTAGTTTTATGATTCTAATCAAGTACAGTTTTTTTTTCATGCAGAAGGAATCTTAGCAGCCCTCCTCCCGTCCTATTCTCATATACAAATAATCCTTCAGGATTCTAATAAGTGGTCAGTTTGCTTTGGCTTGAATGTTGTAAGGGATAGGGAATGCGTTTTGTTTTTGGATCTTTTTAGGGCCATACCTATGGCATAGAAGTTCCCAGGCTAGGGGTCCAATTGGAGCTGCAGCAGCTGCAGCTGCCAGCCTACACCACAGCCATAGCAATGCCTGATCCAAGCCTAGTCTGCAACCTACGCCACAGCCTATGGCAATGCTGGATCCTTAACCCACTGAGCGAGGCCAGGGATTGAACCCACATCCTCATGATACTAGTCAGGTTCCTTACCACTGAGCCACAAGGGGAACTCCTGGGAATGTGTTTTTTAGAACAGTTTATTGAGAGGCCATCTTTTCTTCTCGTCCTGTTCTGACCAGCTTCTTAGTTCCCCCAGAAAACAAATGCTTACTTCTCTGCAAAGCAAACTGCATCTTTGACCATGCTAATGCAGAAGGCAACATTTCAGCAGCATTCTAAATACTTAAAAAATATTTGGTTTGGAAGTTCCCACTGTTGGTGCAGTGGGTTAATGACCCAGCTTATCTCTGTGGAGGCACCAGGTCGATCCCTGGCCCAGTGCAGTGGGTTAAGGATCAGAGTTGTAGCAATTAGTACTGCTATCCCCACTTTCTTGTAATTTCCATTTGCATGATATATCTTTTTTCATTCCCTCACTTTTAATCTATGTGTGTCTTTCATCCTGAAGTAAATCTCTTGTAGGCAGCATATTATAGGTTCTTTTAATCCAATCAGCCACTCTATGTCTTTTGATTGGAGCATTTAGTCCGTTGACATTTAAATTAATTATTGGAGTTCCCATCATGGCGCAGCAGAAATGAATCTGACTAGGAACCCTGAGGTTGTGATTCAATACCTGCTCTCACTCAGTGGGCTAAGGACCCAGGGTTGCCATGAGCTCTGGTGCAGGTTGGCGGCTGTAGCTCCTATTGGACCCCTAGCCTGGGAACCTCCATATGCCACATGTGTGGCCCTAAAAAGACAAAAAAAAGACCAAATAATAATAATAATAACAATAAAGTAATTATTGATAAGTATGTACTTATTGCCATTTTATTTATTTTTTGTCTTTTTGCTTTTTAGGGCCACATTCACAGCATATGGAGGTTCCCAAGCTAGGGGTGAAATCAGAGCTACATCTGCTGTCCACAGCCACAGCAATGCCAGATCCAAACTGTGTCTGCAACCTACACCACAGCTCAAGGCAACGCCGGATCCTTAACCCACTGAGTGAGGCCAGGGATCGTACCCACAACCTCATGGTTCCTAGTCAGATTCATTCCCACTGCACCATGATGGGAGTTCCCTTATTGCCATTTTATACCTTGTTTTCCAATTGATTTTGTAGTTCTTCTTTGTTCATTTCTTCTTTTTGTTTTTCCTTTTGTGGTTTGATGGTTTTCTTTTGTTTTATGCTTAAGTTCCTTTCTTTTTAAATATTAAATAAAAATATCTGTCCTCAGAATGATTATCTTCACTTCATGCACACTTTATTTACTTTATTTTTTCTCTTTAATTAATTTCTTTAATTTATTTTGCCAAATACTAGTCAATATTTGTTTAAAATTTTTTCTTCACAGGATAATAACAATAAAGCTTTTATTTAAAAAAATTAATCAGTGTGTATGCAGTGTATATGCCAGTAGAAAAGGATAGTGGAAACCAAATCAAGAATAAATGAAAAAGGAATTCCTGCTGCTGTGGTGCAGTGGGTTAAGAATCTGATTACAACAGCTTGGGTTGCTGCAGAGGTGTGGGTTCAATCTCTGGCCCAGTGCAGTGGGTTAAAGGATCTGGTGTTCCCGCAGCTATGGCACAGGTCATAGCAGTGGCTTGGATTTGATCCTTGGCCGGGCAACTTCCATATGCTATGGGTGCAACCATTAAAAAAAAAAAAAAAATAATAATAATAATAAATGAGAAAGTGGTGGTGACCAAAAAGAAGAATGTATTATGGACCAGATATCGACTAGGTTTTGTCACTTCTATCACACTTAAGTCTAACAACAGTTCTGAGCATGTCAGTTGGATTTTCTGGGAAGCAGATAGAGCTAGAAATACAAAAGATTTCTTGGAGGGCTATGCCTGTGAAAGATAAAAGGTGGAAAATGCAGGACCGGCAGGGAGTCTTCAGACTACACTGTAGATCTGACACATTAAAGGCAAGGGTGAGTCAGCAGGTTGGGAAGGGTGAGTCTCAGACCATGCTGCAGTCTGACAAACTCTTAACCCTCAGCAACTCTGGAATAGTTCCCATTAGAGGCGTCTCATCTTGGGCTGAAGTGACTACATTCATACCCCCCTGAGCTCAATCACTGGCTGGGGGCTACCCCAGAAGATCAAAATCTACCTCAGGGCTGTAACAAGCTAACACACACCTTACAGCGGAATAGCAAGTCGTTTCCTGAAGGAAGATCCAAGCACTGTACCTCATGGCTGTCATGAAGAGGTGAGTTTTACAGACCCACAGACGGGGAGAACAGACTTGGGGTTGCCAAGGGGAAGGCGGAGATGAGGGGAGGAGGATGAACCGGGAGTTTGGGGTTAGGAGATGCAAACTATTATATTTTCAATGGATAACCAATGAGGTCCTGCTGTACAGCAGAGAGAACTATATCCAATCACTTGTGATAGAACAAGATAGGAATATGAGAAAAAGAATGCACATTTATATATGTGTGTGTGTATATATATACACACACACACACACATATGACTGGGTCACTTTACTGTATATCAAAAATTCACAGAACATTGTAAATCAACTATAATAATTTTTAAAAAGAGGTGAGTTTTAGGAGATCCTGTCATGGTGCACAAAAATGAATCCAATCCCTGAGGTTACTGGCTCGATCCCTGGCCTTCCTCAGTGGGTTAAGGATCCAGCGTTGCTGTAAGCTGTGGTTATAGGTCGCAGAAAAGGCCCTAAAAAGCAAAAAAAAAAAAGAGGTGAGTTTTAGTATGATCCCAGTTTTTCAGAAAAAGTGAAGCACAGAGGTTATGTAAATTTCCCAAAGCTACACAACTAGAAAAGAGCTAGTAAATTTCCCCTACTTTCCTTGTGGCTGATAAATAAATACTACTTTCTAATTTATGAGAATTTTTAGAAATGTCCGGTTTTCATCTTAAAATGCTTTTTTAAAAAAAAATACTGTGTTTTATATTGTTTTTAAATCTGCTAGGTATATAAGACTATCATGTAAAAGTTTTCATTTTAAAAAACAAAGTGATGTCAGAGAATACATTCCACATTCCAGAAATGTTTAGCCTTCTTTTTCTTTTCTCTCCAATCAAAAGGCATTGTTGTTTTTAACAATTAAATCTCTGGGCTGCAGTAGTCAAGGATGCTAAATTTCAATGTGGTTGAAGCGTTTACCATAGGAGTTCCCATTGTGGCTCAGCAGTAACCAACCCGACTAGTATCCATGAGGACGCAGGTTCAATCCCTGGCCTAATCCTTGTGGGTTAAGGATCCAGCGTTGCTGTGACCTATGCTATTGATCACAGACGTGGCTCAGATCCCGCGTTCCTGTGGCTGTGGTGTAGGTCGGCAGCTGCAGCTCAATTTCAACCCCTAGCCTGGGAACCTCCATAGGCCGCAAGTGCAGCCCTAAAAAGCCAAAAAAAAAAGGAGTTCCCGTCGTGGTTAACGAATCCGACTAGGAACCATGAGGTTGCGGGTTCGATCCCTGCCCTTGCTCAGTGGGTTAAAGATCTGGCTTTGCCGTGAGCTGTGGTGTAGGTCGCAAATGCGGCTCGGATCCCGCGTTGCTGTGGCTCTGGCGTAGGCTGGTGGCTACAGCTCCGATTCAACCCCTAGCCTGGGAACCTCCATATGCCACGGGAGTGGCCCAAGAAATGGAAAAAAGACAAAAAATAAATAAATAAACAAACAAATAAATAAATAAGTAAAAATTTAAAAAAAGAAAAAGAATTTACAATATAATTTTAAATATCTGAAAGCTGGAATTGCAGGAAAAGTGCTCAGAGCCCCATAATTACAGTAGCACTCCCACATGGTGCCAAATCGATTTTATTGCCAACACACTGGTCTTTTTTAACCTCCTTCACTAGGGACGAATGCAGAGCCAGAGGAAAAAGTCAAGCAACAAGAAGTCTAGCAGTTATAGGTACAATTTGCCTAAGGACATTTTCTAAAATGATTTCTTTTTAGAGATCTTTCTCCTTCCTCTTCAATTTTCATATTTTTCTCCCTCTGGGGAAAACACAGCTTTGGGCAAGCCAGAGAGCCAAGCTGACCTAAGCCTTCAGACTTTCTAGACTCTTCCATCTTAGCCAATTCTGTCACCATAATCCATTACGGAAAAGAAGGGAATTGTGGAAAAACCAGACAACACTAAGAGGCAAAAAGAGAAAGAAAACTGCCACCCAGAGCTATCTAATATTGTAGTATATACCCTTCCAGGCTCTCACTTGCCAGGGTATTTTGGTTTGGGTTTTGTTATTTTTTCAGAATATAAATTCATTCCATAAATATTATTTTATAACTAGTTTTTCTTTACTCAATTTCATGAACAAGTTTTCACATCAATAAATTAACCTCTACAAATGTGTACTTTTGGCTCTAGCCCAGTTCATTCAAAGAACACACCACAGTTGAACATTTAAATTTTTAAATTTTTCTCCTTTTTCTTTTTTTTTTTTTAGGGCCACACCTGCAGCACATGAAGGTTCCCAGGCTAAGGGTCAAATCAGCTGTTGGCCTACACCACAGCCACAGCAACGTGGGATCCGAACTGCGTCTGTGACCTACACCACAGCTCACAGCAACACCAGATCCTCAACCCACTGAGGGAGGCCAGGGATTGAACCCGCAACCTCATGGTTCCTAGTTGGATTTGTTTCCACTGCACCATGACAGGAACTCCGTTGCTTCTTTTTCTTTTTATAGAAATTCTTTTCTTTCTGTAGCAATTTCATGAACACCCTTGTAGCCGAGACATTTTTATAATTTTTCGAGGTAAAATTCACACACACAAAATTACCATTTTAACTATGTTAAAATGTACAATTTGTAAGTTGTTAGTGCAGTCACAAGGTTGTACAACCAACTAATTCTAAAACATTTCCATCACCCCAAAAAGAAACCCCCATACTCTTAGCATCACTCCCAACTGCCACCACTTCCCCCTACCTCCTAGCAACTACTAATCTACTTTCTGTCTCTACGTGTTTACCAATCCTGGACATTTTATATAAATGGAATTATACTCTATGCAGCATTTTGTGTCTGGCTGCTTTCACTTAGCAGAACATTTTCAAGATTCACCCACATCATAGCATGAACACCTCGTCTCGTTTTATGACTGCGAACTATTCAACTGTATGACTACACCACATTTTGTTCATCCATTCATCAGACGATGGACATTTAGGTTGTTTCTACATTTTCACTTTTTATGAATAGTGATGCTATGAAAATTTTTGTACAAGTTTTTATGTGAGCATGTTTTCAGTTCTCTTGGGTTTTTACCTAGAAGTGGAATTGCTAGGCTAAGTAGTAACTCTGTGTTAACTTTTTGAGGAACTACCAAACTGTTTCCCACAGTGGCTCTGCCTTTTACATTCCCGCCAGCAATGTAAAAAAGTTCTAATTTTTCCATATCCTCACCAATGTTTGTTATTTTCCTTTCTAAAAATTGTTGCTATAGGAGTTTCCATTGTAGCTCAACAGGTTAAGAATCTGACTAGTATCCATGAGGATGTAGATTCAGTCCCTGGCCTCGCTCAATTGGTTAAGGACCTGGCATTGCTGCGGTGTAGGTCGCAGATGCAGCTCAGATCCAGTGTTGCTGTGGCTGTGGTGAAGGCCTGCAACTGCAGCTCTGATTCAACCCCTAGCCTGGGAACTTCTATCTGCCTCAGGTGCAGCCCTAATAAGAAAAAATAATTATTGGTGTAGCTTATCTGAGCAAATACAAAAAGTTATTTCATTGTGGTTTGATTTGTATTTCTCTAATACTAATGAACATTTTTTGCATGTTTATAGATAATTTGTCTTGCTTTTGCTTTTTAGTACCGCACCCATGGCATATGGAAGTTCCAGGCTAGGGGTCGAGTGGGAACTAGAGTTGCCAGCCTACACCAATGCAGGATCCGAGCTGTGCCTGTGACCTACACCACAGCTCACGGCAACACCAGATCCCTGACCCACTGATTGAGGGCAGGGATTGAACCCATATCCTCATGGATGTTAGTTGGATTTGTTTCTTGCTGTGCCACAACGGGAACCCCGCTTATAGGTAATCTGTAGATCTTTTTTGAAGAAGGTCTATTCAAATCCTTTGCCTATTTTTAAATTGGGTCTTTTTTTTTTTTTTTGTCAGTTATAAGAGTTTTTTATATATATTCTAGATATTATGCCTTTATCAGATGTTATTTGCAAATAGTTCTCCCATTCTATGGATTGTCTTTTCACATTCTTGATAGTGTCATTTAATCCACAAGTTTTTAATTTTTTATTAAAGTCCAATTATCTATTATTTTCTTTTATTGTTTGTTCTTTTGGTGTCATGTTTAAAAAATTGTTGCCAAATCCAAGGACATGAGGATTTATACCTGTGTTTCTTACATTTAGTTCTTTGATCCATTTTGAATTAATTTTTGTATATGGTATTAGGTTAAAAGTAAATAACTAAAATATAGGCTTTGAATATATTTGAGGTCTAAAAGCTCTCTCCTTCGGGGTTCCAGTCATGGTTCATCGGAAACAAATTCTGACTAACATCCTTGAGGACAGGACGCAGGTTTGATCCCTGGCCTCGATCAGTGGGTTAAGGATCCAGCATTGCTGTGGTGTAGGCCAGCGGCTACAGCCCCAATTCAACCCCTACACTGGGAACCTCCATATGCCACATGTGTGACCTTAAAAAGACAAACTAATAATAATAATAATATAAACTCTCCTTCAAATGAGTAAAAAAATTAAGCAAGCTGCCTGGCGCAGCTAATCCTGGATGTATGCACTACAGAAAGATTCAAGTGGGCAGTATTTTCTGTAGAGAGTACACTTTGCAGTTCCACTTTATAAATCCCAAACGATGCTGCTTTTCTGACCTCCTTTGACTGAAAAGAGATCATTTCACATGGTACTATTTTTTCTGCTACTTCCTATTAATGGCAAGCCTCTTGTTCTATTACATATAAAATCCATTTTAAAAGATGCCTTGCAGCAAAGATTTCTTCAAGAGGACATAAAAACACTAACCACAAAGGGACAAAGTAATAAGTTAGTCTGCATTAAAATTAAGAACATCTGTGTTAATTAACGCAACTGAGGAATCCTTTCACAATACATATACAGATGTATATTGTATACTTTAAATATTTTACAATTTTATTTGTCAATTATACCCCAACACAGCTGGAAGAAAAACTATTCCCACCCCTGTTATGTATATGAAAGTGTTTGAAATAAGTGTAAAACTCAACAATGCTCAGGTCTCAGTTCCTTAAGGTTGACCAAGCCAGACACACCTCCCTACATACCATCCAAAATAAAAATTAAAGGAGTTCCCCTCCTGCTGCAGCGGAAATGAATCCGACTAGGAACCATGAAGTTTCGGGTTCGATCCCTGGCCTCACTCAGTGGGTTAAGGATCTGGTATTGCCATGAGCTCTGACGTCACAGACGCGGCTCGGGTCTGGCGTTGCTGTGGCTGTGGCATGGGCTGGCAGCTGTAGCTCTGATTCGCCCCTAGCCTGGGAACCTCTGTATGCCACGGGTGCGACCCTCAAAAGACAAATACAAAAAAAAAAAAAAAAAAAAAAAAAAATTAAGAACATGTGTTCAAAAGATACCATTAAGGGAGCTCCCTGGTAGCCTAGGGGTTAGGACTCAGCATTTTCACTGCTGTAGCCCAGGTTCAAATCCTGGTCTGAGAACTAAGATCCCACATCAAGCTGCTGCATGCAGTGGCAAAAAAAAAAAAAAAAAAAAAAAAGGAAAAGAAAAGAAAAAAGAAATCTAAAAGGCAACTTTCAGAGTAAGAGAAGATATTTCATACACACACACACACACACACACACCCTTCCAAGGATTCATATCCCAAATACACATTTTTTTAAATGCTCACAAATAAATAAGACAAAAGACAACCCAATAGAAAAAAAGACAAAAAAAAAAAACCCACTACAGACATTTCATAAGAGGATATATCAAGGGCCCATACATGTATGAAAAGGTACTCAACTGATCAATCCTTCATCAGGTGTATGCAGATTAAAACTAAAATGTGGGGGTCCCCACTGTGGCTCAGCAGGTTAAGAACCTGACATAGCCTCTGTGGGGATGTGGGTCTGATCCCTGTACTCACTCAACGGGTGGCATGCTGTGGCTGTGCCATAGGCCTGCAGCTGCGGCTCTGATTCAACCCCTAGCCTGGGAATTTCCATATGCTGCAGGTGCAGCAGTAAAAAGAAAAAAAAAAAAGCTAAAATGTGACCAGATGGCTGAAGTGAAAGATGCAAAATACCAAGTGTTGGCAAGGCTATGAAACAGTGGTGGAGCACAAAATGGTATGAACATAGGAAAATCATTTGCCCTTGTCTCCTAAAACTGATCATGTGCCTATTCTAGGATATAATAATTCCACGCCTAGTATATACCCAATAGAAATGCATCCATATGTTCACCAGAAGACATGTACTAAAATGTTCATTGAAGCCACCCAAATATCTATGAAAATTTATGGTATATTGACATGATAGAGAATGAATGACCTAAAATTACAATGGGAGTTTCCATTGTGGATCAGTAGGTTAAGAACCCAACTAGTATGCATGAGGATACAGGTTCGAGCCCTGGCCTCGCTCAGTGGGTTAAGGATCCAGTATTGCTGCAAGTTGAGGTGTAGGTCGCATGTGCCACTCAGATCTGCTGTTGCTGTGGTATAGGCCAGCAGCTGCAGCTCCAATTGGACCTCTAGCCGGGGACACAAGTGCAGCCCTAAAAGGAAGAAAAAGTAAGCTAAACTAAACTAAACTAAAATTATATGCAAAAATAAATGAATCTTATAAACAAGGTTAGCAAAAAAAAAAAAGAGTACATGACACACAATTCCATTTACCTAAGGTACAAAAAACAGGTAAACTTAAATCTACATTGTTAGAAGTCACTGGAAAGTAGTGACTGGGAAGGAGCATGGGAATGGGGGTAGGGGAATCTGCTAACGTGTTTCTTAGACTGGAAGCAAGTTCCATAGGTGTGCTCAGTTGTTAAAATTCGGCTGAAGACTGCCCTTCTCTTTATGTATGACACTGCAATGAAAGTTTCAAAATAAATGGACCTGGTATGCTTACATTTTACTGGCTAGATTGTTTCTTTTCTTTTCTTTTTTTTAAGGCCACATCCTCAGCACATGGAAGTTTCCAGGCTAGGGGTCAAATGCCAGATCCGAGCTGTGTCTGCAAACTACACCACAGCTCACGGCAATGCTGGATCTTTAACCCATTGAGTGAAGCCAGGGATGGAACCCACATCTTTGTGGATACTAGTCAGGTTTGTTTCTGCTGAGCCATGACAGGAATTCCCAGATCACTTCTTTGTCTGTAAATACACCTCAAATTATTTTTCAGTTTCTCATATTTAAATTATAGAATTTTTGGAATTGGCATCAACATTGTTTCTTAGTATTGGTCTTTCTGAGCCCCTGTTTTCTCATCTGTAAAATAAGGACAACAGTAGAGCTTATTAAAAACTCTAGTTTGGGGGCTGGTATTTGTTTTTGGCTGCCCCAGCGGCATGTGGAAGTTCCTGGGCCAGGAATCAAACCTTTGCCACAGCAATGATTCTAGCTGTTAGAATGACAACACCAGTTCCTTAACCTAGTTCACCACAAGGAAACTCAAAAAAACTCTAGTTTTAAAGTAGGGTAGTTTTTAAAAGGCAATGTGATTTTTTTAAGTGTCTATTAGCACAGTGCCTGACACAAAATTCTCAATAAATGATCACTGAATACTTTCTGCTAAAGCAATGGGACTTAGAAACCCTTTCCATGTGCTAACATAGCATCCTGTACTTATCCCTGTCTAAGCATTTCTTACTGTTTTCCAAGACTATAAGTCCCCTGAGAGCAGGGATAGTACGCAATCCATCATAATTTTCTCAGCACCTAGTTCTGCTGCTGATGTGGGATAAGAGTTCAAAATTTGGAGTTCCCACTGTGGCACGGTGGGTTAAGGATTTGGCGTTTCTGCAGCTGTGGTATAAGTCAGTTCAGTCCCTGGCCTGGGAACTTCCATATGCCATGGGTACAGCCAAAAAAGAAAAAAAAATTCAAAAATTCTTTCTCAACTTTTTTCTGTTGAAATAGAAACTTTCAATAAACTTTCTATCTATATTATTTTATTTTCAAGAACATTTTTATTTATTGAAATTTACTCATTAATAGAAGATTAAGTTTTTGACACTTTGCAGTATCTACTATTTTATTGCTAAATTATGGAATCACATTTGTTTTCCCTGAAACAAGTTTTCTCATTTTCTTCTACCATCCACTAGTAATTTCCCTCAAGATATTATTTTTCTTTTAACTTTTTTTTTTTTTTTTGGTCTTTTTAGGGCCTCGCCCTTGGCATATGGAGGTTCCTAGACTAGGGGCTGAGTCAGAGCCACAGCTGCCAGCCTACACCACAGCCACAGCCACAGCCACACCAGATCCGAGCCACGTCTGTGACCCACACCATAGTTCATGGCAACGCCAGATCCTTAACCCTCTGAGCAAGGCCAGGGATTGAACCCGCGTCCTCATGGATGCTAGTCAGATTCATTTCCACTGAGCCATAATGGGAACACCAAGATATTCTGATTTGAATCTGTTCCCAGAGAACCTCTTTCTACTATTTCCTCATATTCTTAGTTACTGTCATGCTGGGTAGCTATAGAGCTTCCTTTCACAACTGCTAAATCTACATAACTGATTTCCTATCCTCACTCTCAACCTCGTTTCAAAAGGCTTGCTTATTATTTTGTCTTTCCTGGCCCATTTCAGTGCCCTCAATAGTTTGGCAATTGTAGAGACTTATCCTTGTTAAATAAGCCAGTTTGGTCATTCCTACTATTTTCTATGGAATTTCAACATAATTAAGAAAATATAATTGGGGGCTAAGAATTGTGGGTATCCAACTGAATGTGAGGCAAAGGAAGAAAATAGAAATCCCCAGGTAAATCCAGAGGTTTTTTTTCCTTTCCACCAAAGACAAGGCTCACTTAATAACTTTACTCCTGAGGAAGGCTATCCCATACTGAAAAACACTCAACTCTAGGTGATAAAGGCAGAGGGAACATTACATAGGAGAGGAAACAACCATTTGATAACTATGTAATATAAGCCAGTTCTGGCCACTGTCATTCCTCCCTCCCCATCAAATTTAGGAAAGGTCCCTAAACCACTTCCTCTAATATTTCACCAAAATTAACTCTTGGACTTGAAAATAAACAGTTCCCACTGCTAACTTTCCATCACCATATGGTATCTAGAGCACTGATCTTCAACTATTTTTATTTTATTTCTCAAATGAATTTATCACATCTGTAGCTTCAACTATTTTTAAACTTCTTATTGACATGTAACACACATCCAAAGAAGTACACACTCTTCTCCAAATCTTTCTGATCTCTCTTCAATTAGTAAAAAAGAAGAGTATGTACTCTTAACATGTTTCTTCCATATATACATTATGCACATGCAATACAGTGCTAATATTATATACACTATAAAACATAAAAACATAGGAGAAAAATAGATCTTAAAATTTCTCAGAGTTCCCTAGCAGCTCAGGGGGTTAAGGATCAGGTTACTGCTGTGGCTTGGGTTCGATCCCTGGCCCAGGAACTTTTGCATGCCACAGGTAAGACCAAAAAAAAAAAAAAAAAAAGTTCTCATCATAAGAAAAATTCTGGGGAGTTTCCCATCGTGGTTCAGTGGAAATGAATCTTACTGGGATCCATGAAGACGCAGGTTCGTTCCCTGGCCTCACTCAGTGGGTTAAGGATCCAGTATTGCCATGAGCTTCAGTCTAGGTCACAGACATGGCTCGGATCTGGCGTCGCTGTGGCTGTGGTGTAGGCCAGTGGCTATAGCACCAATTAGACCCCTAACCTGGGAACTTCCTTGTGTGGTCCTAAAAAAGACAAATAAAAGAAAAAGAAAAAATTCTGTAACTATATGTCAGTAACAGATGCTTTCTAGATGTACTGTGGTGATCATTTCACAATATATAGATATCCAATTACGTTATAGACCTGAAACTAATATTATTTGTCAATTATACCTCAATAAAAAATAGGAGACAAAAAGGAGAAAAAATAAGCGGAAATTACTTTGTGTACCCCAGTGGACCAGGCTTGCACACTACTTGGAAACCATAGTCGTGTAAACAGTAAGAACAAGCTGCCTTATACAACCAGATAAATCAGAGGCTCTAGGGAGGGTTTGATAATCTCTGGTCTGAGTTGTACAGCATCAGCTTAATCGCCAAAAAGTACACGGGACAGTCCATCCTAAACCTTTAGCACTATGGCCACAGTATGTGCTTTTCAAGAACTGACTCCCCAGTTGCATGTGTTTATCCTCAATGGCAATCCTCTGGGATAGGAAATTTGAAGAAGAAAAACACAAGTATGTTTTCTGTCTCCTTTGTGATAATTTGAAATTCACTGCAAAAACACAGTAGGGGTTGGTTTTTAGCGCTTAGTAAAGATTAAAATTATCTTGGTCAAGAGAAACAGAAATAGATTCTACAAACATTTTAAATATGTTTCTAGGGAGTTCCCTGCAGTGGCTCAGAGGTTAACAAACCTGACTAGTATTTATGAGGATGCAGGTTTGATCCCTGGCCCCGATCAGTGGGTTAAGGATCTGGTGCTGCCATGAGCTGTGGTATAGGTCACAGACACGGCTCAGATCTGGCGTGGCTATGGCATAGGCCAGCAGCTACAGCTCTGATTAGACCCCCTAGCCTGGGAACCTCCATATGCCCAGGTTCCTCCCTAAAAAAGAGAAAGAAAAAAAAAAGACAAAAAAAAAATATGTTTCTAAGGCTTACATTTAAGCTAACATAACTGTTTAGCTGACTGTGGATGAAACAATGGATTAGCTCCAGTTTTAGCTCTACAACCAACTAACTAGCTAGGTAAGTTTCTTCGTCTGTAAAACGCTGGCGCTAACCTTGATCGGTTGAAAAAAATGATCAGAGTGCTGTGTGAATAGCACCACCTTGTGGACATAAATATCATAACATGGTAAGGGAAGCGTCCTGGCCAGGACAGAAAAGCTGCTGATTAAAATAGGAGCAAAGGGCCTATTTTTCCTGACAGAATTATATGTCAGCCTATTCAACAATGAAATGGTTTTAGTTCTTCAGGAGAAAATTAAAATTATAATTTTTAGTTGTGACAAATTCCTTTGACAATCGACAAACCGATGCCACCAGGATTCTCTGGAAACAGCCAAAGATATCCCTATTGTATCCCTCATCCCTGGTTTTATTTGCAAAAGAAACTTTACAAAGAGACCTGAAATTG
Source organism: Sus scrofa (assembly GCF_054392235.1). Taxonomy (NCBI): domain Eukaryota; kingdom Metazoa; phylum Chordata; class Mammalia; order Artiodactyla; family Suidae; genus Sus; species Sus scrofa. The sequence continues at coordinate 49,785,260 of NC_139387.1, read as the reverse complement.
CCTCATGGAGTTTAGGAAACAGTCTCAAGCTGCTAGAGTCAAAAGCATCCCTGAGATGGTGCAGTCCAGCGCATTGTCTTCAGCGCTGGCATTAACCCGGTTGGGGCGGGGAAGGGGGAGATGGGGAGAGCAAGGAGGCGAGGCTGGGGAGGGCTTGAGGGGGTGTGGGGGGAGGGACAGCATTTCTGTTAGCATGAATGGTGCGTCCTTAGAGTTGATCCAAGCGGCAAGTCTGGCTGAAGCAGGCAAACAGCCTGGCTTAAACTAACTGAATATTAGGCCTTGAGGCTAAGTATGTTATACTATTGCAGCATATTTCCCCTTTTTAGGGCTGCACCTGAAGCATATGGAAGTTCCCAGGCTAGGAGTCCAATAGGAGCTACAGCTGCTGGCCACAACCACAGCTACATAAGATCCTAGCCACAGCTCACACAATGCCAAATCTCTGACCCACTAAGCAAGGTCAGGGATCCAACCCACATCCTCATGGATACTAGTCAGATTCGTTTACACTGGCCACAATGGGCACTCCCTATTTCAGCGTGTTTTATGAATTGGTTCCATAGTACTGTTACAGCACAGCTGAATTTCATTCTTCAGAAATCATCCAGTGGATTTCCCCTTGTGGCTCACCAGGAATGATCCCAACTAGTATCCATGGGGATGCTGGTTCAGTCCCTGGCCTCACTCAGTGCGTTAAGGATCCTACATTGCCCTAAGTTGTGATGTGGGCCGCAGATGTGGCTCAGATCTGGCGTTGTCTGGCTGTGGCATGGGTTGGCAGCTGTAGCTCCTATTCAACCCCTAACCTGGGAACCTCCATGTGCCGTGACTGTGGCCCTAAAAAGACAAAAGGAAAGAAAAAGAAGAAAGACAGATAGACAGAAAGAAAAAGGAAGGAAGGAAGGAAGAAATCATCCTGAGAGTTTATCTTGACCACTCCCTGGATCTTAGTACATTTTTGAGCAACTTAATTATATTTGCCTTGGCTTCGTGCCCTCTATACAATTTCCCAATCCTGGGATTCATGTGTAGCCAAAGCACAATCATCTTATAGTGAACACATTTTCTCCTTTAAGCGCTGAAACTTAAGAAAGCTTGAAGGATTTTTTTTTGGGGGGGGGGGCTGGGTATGTGTCTTGATGTGAACAGTTTACAACCTCTTCTGAGTTCACCATAACCACAGATAATAAAAATAGTTTTCATTCCTCCCGCATCCAATTAGACCCCAGTGCTAAAAATAATAAACATGGCAGGTGCCTTCACCATGCACCTACCATGGGCCAGGACCTACATGATGCATGTTCTCGTTTTATTATTGTTACAACTCAGTTTGCTATTATTTCCTCCAGTTTACAGAGAAGGAAAGAGCTCAGAGAAAACTTATCCACGATAATAAAGACATTAATGACCCAAATCAAGATATGAATTCAAGTCTTCTAAGCACCCGTGATATTAACCAATAAGCTCACACGCCAAACATAACTCCTGTTGCCATCCACCACACCTGTACTTCTGGGAACCACAGAGACATCAATAAAAGTCAAATGCAATTAAAGGGCAAGAATAAGCCTAAGAACTTTAGTGAGCTAGAATTCTCATAGGACCTAAAGGTTACATGGTTTCTTAAGCATTGAAGGACTATTTAGAATACTTAGTAGGGTCTTGGAAATAGGTGATCAAAGAACAGTTGAAGGTTTGTTTATTCATTTACAAAGGGAAAGCATGTACTTTAAGATGCTTAAAGATATGGCAGTCACCATCCTAACCAAGTAATCATTTTAGCATCACTAACAATGGGGCAACTTGACCTTGTGTGCTTTTCTTGATGCACTAAGAGATGCACCACACAGCCTATGTTATGTTCTTGCCAGAGTTCTCATTGTGGCTCAGCAGGTTAAGAACTCAATATAGTGTCTGTGAGGAAGCGGGTTCGATCCCTAGCCTCGATCAGTGAGTTAAGGATCTGGTGTGGCCACAAGCTGCGTCGTAGTTCAAAGATGCGGCTCAAATTTGGTGTTGCCATGGCTATGGTGTAGGCCAGCAGCTGCAGCTCTGAGTCGGCACCTAGCTTGGGAACTTCCATATGCCACAGGTGCAGCCCTTAAAAATAATAATAAATAAATCTAAGAAAGACAAAAAAATTCAGGATATAGGACATTATACAACTAACTTGGATACTTCAAAAAGTTCAATGTCATGGGGAAACAAAGGCAGGAGGCCTATTTCTGATTAAATTAAAAGAGAGAACCAGGAATTTCCATCATGGCGCAGCAGAAACGAATCAGACTAGGAACCATGAGGTTGCATATTCGATCCCTGGCCTCCCTCAGTGGGTTAAGGATCCGGCGTTGCCATGAGCTGTGGTGTAGGTCACAGATGGGGCTCAGATCCCATGTTGCTGTGGCTAAGGCTGTAGGCTGGCAGCTGTAGCTCCTATTCGACTCCTAGCCTGGGAACCTCCATATGCCGTGAGTACAGCCATAAAAAGCAAAAAAAAAAAAAAAAAAAAAAAAGATTTTGGGACAATAGGGTAATTATTCCATAGAGACTTATATTACTGAGCTATTGTTATTCATCTCGGGTGTGGCAATGGGACACCTAAGGATATGGAACATCCATCCCTACAATATGAATGCACAAGTATTCAGGGATGAAATGTCACATTGTCGCAACTTACTTTCAAATGATTCAGCAAAACTGATAAAGGATTTGTAAAATTTAACAGTTGGTGGATCTAGGGAGGTTATGTCCTAGCCTTTCAGCTTTTCTGTATATTTAACATTTTTCCAAGATAAAATATTTTTTCAATCCTTGAAATTCATCAAGGAGTTCCCGTCGTGGCTCAGTGGTTAATGAATTGGAATGAGATTGCGGGTTAGATCCCTGGCCTCACTCAGTGGGTTGAGGATCCAGTGTTGCCGTGAGCGGTGGTATAGGTTGTTGACGCGGCTCAGATCCCGAATTGCCGTGGCTCTGGCGTAGGCTGGCAGCTACAGCTCCAATTAGACCCCTAGCCTGGGAACCTCCATATCCTGCATGTGTGGCCCTAGAAAAGACAAAAAAAAAAAAAAAAATTATCAAGATTATTAGAAGACAGTTATCAAGACAGTGTGGTATTGGTACAAAAATAGACGTACAGACCAATGGAACAGAATAGAGAACCCAGATAAATCCAGACACCTATGGTCAATTAATCTTCAACAATGGAGGCAAGAATATAAAATGGGCAAAAGACAGTCTCTTCAGTAAGTGGTGCTGGTAAAACTGGACAGATGCATGTAAATCAATGAAACTAGAACACATCCTCACACCGTCCACAAAATTAAACTCAAAATGGCTTACAGACTTAAACGTAAGACAAGACACCATAAATCTCCTAGAAGAGAATATAGGCAAAACATTCTCTGACATCAACCATACAAATGTTTTCTTAGGTCAGTCTCCCAATGGGAAAGAAAGAAAAACAAAAATAAACCAACAGGACCTAATCAAACTGACAAGATTTTGCACAGCAAAGGAAACCATAAAAAAAAAAAAAAAAAAGACAACCTACAGAATGGGAGAAATAGTTGCAAATGATGCAACCAACAAGGGCTTAATCTCCAAAATATATAAACAACTTATACAACTCAACGGCAAAAAAAACACACAACTCAATTGAAACATGGGCAGAAGACCTAAACAGACATTTCTCCAAAGAAGATCTACAGATGGCCAAAATGCGCATGAAAAAATGCTCAACATCACTAATCATTAGAGAAATGCAAATCAAAACTACTATGAGATACCACCTCAAACCAGTCAGAATGGCCATCATTAGCAAGTTTACAAATAACGAATGCTAGAAAATGTGCGGAGAAAAGGGAAACCTCCTACACTGTTGGTAGGAATGTAAATTGGTACAACCAGCATACTGGAAAACACTATGGAGTCTCCTCAGAAAACTAAATTTAAAACTACCACATGACCCAGCAATCCCATTCGTGGGCATAGATCCAGACAAAACATTCATTCAAAAAGATACATGCACCCCTATGTTCATAGCAGCACTATACACAATAGCCAAGATATGGAAACAACCTAAATGTCCACTGACAGAGGAATGGATAAAGATGATGTGGTACATATACGCAATGCAATACTATTCAGCCATAAAAAAGAACAAAAGAATGCCATTTGCAGCAACATGGATGGACCTAGAGACTTTCATAGTAAGTGAAGCAAGTCAGAAAGAGAAAGACAAATACCACATGACATCACTTATATGTGGAATCTAATATTTGGCACAAACGAACCTATCTACAGAAAAGAAAAACTCGTGGACTTGGAGAACAGACTTGTAGTGACCAAGAGGTGGAGGAGGGAGTGGGATGGACTGGGAGTTTGGGGTTAATAGATGTAAACTATTGCATTTGGAGTGGATAAGCAATGAAATCCTGCTGTAGAGCACAAGGAACTCTATCTAGTTACTTGTGGTGGAACAGGATGGAGGATAATGTGAGAAAAAGAATGTATATAAGTATAGAACTGGGTCACTTTGCTGTACAGCAGAAATTGACAGAGTATTGTAAATCAGCTACAATAAAACAATTTTTTTAAAAAAGAAAAAATAAAATTTGAGCATCAGTCACTCTCTGAACTATCTTCACAGTATTCCGGTAAATCTAAAACTGTTCTAAAATTTACTTAAAAAAAAACAAGACTATTAGCATAAATTCAACCTTTCTATGAACATGACTTGTGAAAATACAAGAATTGTAATCAGCTGATTGATAAATATTTATTGTGTTCCTACTTAGTATTAATAACCACTGCATAGACTCGGAGCTATTGTGAAAAAGACATGGGTTCCTGCTTTCCTGGGTCCTACTTAGCATATAGTTGCGTATGTGTGTGGTGGAGGGCGGGTGGTAGTGGTTGTTCTGGAAGCCTTCCCTGAGTGGTTCCTAAGCTGAAACCTGATGGATAAGTAGGTGTTGCAGATATAGGATGGTAAGGAAGTAAGTCAGAGGGAACAGTGTGTGTGAAGGCACTATTGATGTGATGGTCAATCTGGGGAGTGACAGGAAATTTATTCCTGTGGCTCCTCCCAAGCCCTTCTCCTTTTCACACAGCCTGTCTCCTGGTTCTGTTAATCACTCCCTACCTCCAGCTCTTCAGACCTAGAGGTGGTAACAGCACGCCAACTTTCCTAGCCCCCGTGTTACCAGTGAACTGCACTCTCCCTTGGCGTTTCCCTTCACCATGTGCAACACTTTGTAAAGTCCCTATATTAAACTTTCCTCAAATTATCCAATTTCCGTAAGCCATCAAGTTCCTGTTGGCACACTGATTAATAAAACCTTCTGGAGACAGACTTGGGAGATGCTTGCCTATCTTAGACGATATTTGGGACCGTGGGAATGGAGAGGGTCTGGGAAGAGGACTGAAGATGAACCCTGAGCCAGTGAGCATCTGAAGCAGGAAACCTGGGAACAGGGATGTTATCAGCCAAGAATATTTCAAAGAAGAAACTATCAACTGTATCAAGTGCTGTTGAGAGGCTGCCTGAGTCAAATGAGGGCTCTGGAATTCCCCCTGAGAAAGCCATCCTTGATCCTTGGAGTGGTGAGGGCAAAATCAACACTGGAGTGGACAGTAAAGGTAACTGGAGGCAAAGAGGGCATTTGTTACCTTCAAAAAAAAAAAAAAGGCCTAACTGCTCAGGTTCCTATTTTAACTCTACCAGTGACTTGCTAAAGAATCTTGAGAGTTCTGTCCTAATTTTTGAGATGTGATATAAACAACCATTCTTCATTGCAGTTACAAAAACTCCCAATACCTGGACAATGTTAAAGCGAATGGAAGCTTCAGAAGTGTAGATCATTGAAGTTCTCAGAGTAAATTACTTCCCCCCTTTCAGTCTCCTAGACAAAGGGCAGGCTTTGCCAAAATCTTTTCGGTCTCTCTAAAATTGAGAGATTAAGCTCTTTCACACTGAAGCCTGAAACTAAGTATATCCAAGACCCCCCTACCCGACATACAATAACAAGGAGTTTCTAACCAGGGTGCAAGATATTTGAAACCAAAAGCATTCTCTGGATCACAATGAGTAACCAAACTCCATAGCTCAAGAAATTGTTAGAACCCTCAGATCCCTTTCTTTGGGAACATGAGCCTGTGAAACTATCTATCATTGATCCAATTTGGCTTTCTCCTCCCTTCCCAGTTCACTGAACATCACACAGAAATGACTGCCAGGGCAGCACAATGCTAAATCTGGGTGATTGGAAAACTGCTTTGGGGACAGTGAATCAAGAGGCTCCCTCAGTATCTCCCACTCTTCTCTGCAGAGCAAGCAGCTAAGTTCTGGCTCCCTTCACTTAGTTTTATTTATTTATTTATTCTTTTTACAGCTGCACCTGTGGCATATGGAAATTACTAAGCCAGGGTCAAACTGGAGCTGCAGCTGCAACCTACAACACAGCCGACACCACAGCCACACCACCAATCTGAGCTGCATCTGCAACCCACAAGCCCTAACCTACTGAGCAAGGCCGGGGATCAAACCTGCATCCTCACAAAGTCCCCACTGAGTCCTTAACCCACCGAGCCACAATGGGAACTGCAACCTTCATTTATTTTTTTGGATGAGTTGTTATGCTAAATCTCCTGGAGACTGTTTTCTCCACAAAGTATATGATTTATATTTTGAACATCAAAATTAACAAAATTCCATTACTGATTTAAATGACAGCTTTTAGAGTAAAGGTCAACTTATTTGCAAGGGTAAAACTTGCCCCTGATTCTCGTCTTCGGAAGAGACTTTTCCGAACACAGGTTAGGAAGGCAGCACTGATGGAGCTCCTTGTGGATCAGTGAATTAAGGCTCTGAAATCATCACTGCCGCAGTTTAGGTTGCCGATGTGGCGCAGGTTCAATCCCTGACCCAGAAATTTGCACATGCTAGGGGCACAGCCAAAAAAAAGAAGGCTAGTACTGCTGAAAAAAGAAAAGAAAAGCAGCACTGCCACAGCAGGAACAAGGGTCCAGCTTGAAGTGCAGAGGCTTTGAAATCATGAAAGCTAATTTTCAGTCACATTACCTCCCTCTGCCTCCACTACCTGTGAATGGGTGTTTTGTTATACTTTGCAAGGCTGTTTGAACATTTGCAAGGCTGTTTGAACAATGTTTAAAGGTGCCTGGGCCACTACACTAGGTTTTTCACAATAAGGGAGCTATTTTTCTTTTTACTTGCTACACTGAGGGCTTGTGTATAGGGCAAAGAGGCCCAGTTTCAGGGGATTCACTTAGGGAAAAAAAAAAAGAGGTACTGTGGCAGACAATGTCTCTCAGGATCCCCACATCCTACTCTTAACGCTGTGTAACTTGAAGGTAGGCAAGACTGGACTTGCCAGCACAATGGTTGTGGGGACTTGCTTGGTACAGAGAGCACCATGGTGGGAGACCCCAGGTGATAAGAAACTAAGGTGACCTTCAAGCCAGCAGTCTGGGTTCTCTGTCCTACAGCCACGGGGAATGAATTTTGCCAACAACCTGAGTAAGTTTGGAGTAGATTATTCCCAAGTCACCTGAGAATGCAATGGAGTTGTCACCTGTTATAGTCTTTTGAGACCCGCAGCAAAAGAAGTAGCCACACTACACCTAAATGGAAACTGAGATCAACGTCTTCTATACCACCAAATTTGTGATAATTTATTAAATAGCGGTAGAGGAGTTCCCGTCATGGCACAGCGGAAACGAATCCGACTAGGATCCACAAGGATGCGGGTTCAATCCCTGGCCTCACTCAGTGGATTAAGGATCCAGCGTTGCCATAAGCTGTGGTGTAGGTCACAGGCAAGGCCCAGATCTGGCATTGCTGTGGCTGTGTCACAGGCCGGCAGCTACAGCTCCAGTTGGACCCCTAGCCTGGGAGCCTCCATACGCTGCAGATGCAGCCCTGAAAAGACAATCAATCAACAAATTAAATAAATAAATAGAAATAAAAATTAAATTAAAAAAAAAAAAAAAAGAAAAGCTTAACCTACAGATCTACCTTTCCCAGGTAATAATCTGTTTTGGAAACTTTTGATAAGAATCATACCCCTTTGGATTTCTCATAAACCTGTAAAGTAATTCTGAAGTTTGGAGACTCACAAAGGTCAAGTGACTCAAATGGCTACTTAGGGGTTAGGGCCAGGAATTAGAGAACCCAGGTCTGACCCAAATGCCAAAATCCACCTTTCTCTAGAACCAATTTTTATAGTTTCTCTAAAATCTTGATGATGTTTCCTGCTCTGTCCATAGATAATAATAAAACCATATCAAAACACTGGCGAACTTTGTCTTTCATTGTTATGAGTGAGGACAGGGATCAAACTCTCATCCTCATGGATACTAGTCGGGTTCTTAACCCATTGAACCATAATGGGAACTCCATCAATTTAGATTTGTTTTTACAGATTTTTTTTGTTTGGCTGCACCCATGGCATACAGAAGTTCCTGGGCCAAGGACTGAACCCATGCCACAGCAGTGACACACGAGACCCTTAACCTGCTGAGCCACCAGGGAACTCCCTCAACTTAGATTTTTTGACTTTACAATTGTGCGAAAGCAACCTGCATTCAGTAGAAACCAGACTTTGAATTTTGATCTTTTCCCAGGCTAGTGCAGTATGATACTCTCGTGATGCGGCGGCAAGAGGAGCAATCAGCCACGCCACCTTGAGGGTAAACTACCACGTCTCACCATTTTGGGTTTCACTTCCAGTACAGTACTCAATAAATTATATGAGAGGAGTTCCCATTGTGGCTCAGTGGTAAAAAACCCAACTAGGATCCATGAGGATGCAGGTTCGATCCCTGGCCTTGCTCAGTGGGTTAAGGATCCGGTGTTGCTGTGAGCTATGGTATAGGTCGCAGACATGGCTCAGATCTGGCGTTGCTGTGGCTGTGGCATAGGCCAGCAGCTGGAGCTCCAATTTGACCCCTAGCCTGGAACCTCCATATGCCGTGGCTGCGGCCCTAAAAAGAAAAAATAAATTACATGACATATTTAACACTTTATTTAAAAATAGCCTTTGTGTTAGACAATTTTGCCAACAGTAAGCTAACACATATATGTTCTGCGCAAGTGTACAGTAGGCCAGGCTAAGCTATGATATAATAAATGCATTTTTGACTGACAATATTTTCAACTTACCTTGGGTTTTTTGGGATGTGACCCCAAGACAAACAGAGGAAGATCTGTATTGTATAAAGTCTTGTCTTTCTCAGTAAAAAGGACTCTTTTCCTATATGACGTGTTAATACTACTAAAGGCTTACACTGAGTATCTGTGAGGGCCAAAAATATTGTTATTCTTAACTAAGAACCCCTTTCAAACAAAGCCACAAAACAGCTCCTTTTATTTTCTAATAAGACTAAATTTATTCAATACCCTAGTAAAAGTTTTGATTATAAGTTTCCAACAGTATAAAAAGTACAAAACAGATTTGTAGATTTCTAATATATTAATACAAAGTGCATGACTACATACAGTACATCCTACAGGCAAAGAGAGGTGGAAGGGGAAAAAGAAGACTGTGGTTGAGGTCTAGTAATAAATAAATAAATACAGAAGTAGAGATGATCCATATCATAGTATATTCTACCACCAATACTGCAGCCAAAATGTACAAAAAAAAAAAAAAAAAAAAAACCAAAAAACCATTTCAAAAATAACTCAGGAGGAGGATGAGAATGGCTGGGATTCTTGTAATACACCTCAAAGTCTGCAGAAGAGCTAACCCAACTCACTGTGTAGTCCGTGCATATGGTGGCTTGTAGTCTTTTCCCAAAAGGAAGAAATATAAAATTTTAAGTTTAGACTAAGAACTATAAAACTATAGGGTACCCATAAAAAGTGGCTCACTCCTTATTGTTATTTATACTATCCGATCTTTAAAATCCAGTTTTAAAAATAAGCACTGAGTCATGTTATTATAAGGTAGGCAAATGACCCTCCCTCATTACGAAAAGTCTGAACTGGTGATATATTTTTCCTGAACTTTTAGAAAAGAGGCAATAAATAGTACTTTGGTTTGGGTTCAAGTAAGAGGCTTTTGATGAAGGTTTTTAGAATTGAAAAGCTTCACATGTACGATGTATCAGCTAACACTTCAACTTTCAGAAAGCCTGACTAAAAGAAACCAAACCAAAACCAACCACTCGGCATTAACACACACCTCTTTTCTTTTACTAGAATTTTACTTTACTAGAGAATGAAAACAACAACAACAACAAACCCAAACCATAACAGGTTAAAACAAGTCAAACAACCATTCTACGCAGATAAAACCTTCACAAAGGTCAACTGAAGTAATCCAGAGCTAAAACTGAATTGTGCAGATTTTCAATGAAGTCATCAGTCATGTAACATAAATTATTTACACACTCGCAAGCCCTCTAAGAAATGTGCCCCAAGAAGCATTAACCTTTTTTTTTTCGTGTGCCATCCTGAAGACTTGCACATTTTATTTTTTAGCTAATTTAATATTTTGACTAGAATGTGTTTTCTACCATGTGGTAATGCTTTGGTACTATTCATACAGGATTGCTTATCCTAACTAAAGACTTGACATTTCCCCAAGAGGAACTTTGATTCTGCTTTAGAAATTTCATTCATATAAATTAAAATCTTTATCAAATACCAACGGAGGGAGGTGACACAGGATGCAACATATACAGTCAAGTTACCTCTGTATATTTAGAAATTACTCCTTCAAGATAGTCGCACCAGAGAGCTTAGTCTGTCCTGCTTAATATTCAGTAGTACAGGTTTAAATCATTAGAACCTTGGCAAGACCCTAATATTTCAAAATTATTAACAACTACCTCTAGGGGCAAGTCCATGTTACTGAGTTATGACAAATTTATTATAACAAAGGAAAACAAGTGTAGCCAGCCATCTTAAAAAATGCCCCAACCACTGCTTCTCAAAAAAGAAAGACTAAAAAAACTACATACGTTTATCATACAACAAATCCCATCTCTGTCCCCTGAAATTCCCCTAATTTCATTCATTAGAAGGGGATTTTAAAAAAAGACTTAAAGAGCACTTTACAGCAGCATTCAGCTTTCCTATGAAATACTCAGCATCTTAAATATTATGTACACTTTTTTTTCTTTTAGTAAGCTAGACACTGGCTTCAGAGTTTGTGGAACTGGAGGAAAAAATAACCCACTCATAACTATTCTAGAGTTCCTGTCGTGGCGCAGTGGTTAACAAATCCGACTAGGAACCACAAGGTTGCGCCTCGCTCAGTGGGTTAAGGATCTGGCGTTGCTGTGAGCTGTGGTGTAGGCCAGCGGCTACAGCCCCAATTGGACCCCTAGCCTGGGAACCTCCATATGCCGCGGGTGCGGCCCTAGAAAAAGACCAAAAAAAAAACCCCAAAAAAACAAAAAAACCTATTCTAGAAATTGTCTTTTGGCAGAATAGCAGGTATCCAAGTTAAAAATAAGAGGGTCGTTCTGTTGCTTTGTATTCCAAAATTCAAATTGTTTTTTGTTCCCCTTCTACATAAACCTCAGTCACCACTCCTGAGTGGAGATGGGCAGAGGCTCTGGGCCCTGCTCCTCCGGCTTCTCAGCAGCTGCCTTCTTATTGCTGCAGCAAGGCTTGAATAGATGTGTGTCGATGAGGACTTCCCCAAATCGGCCTTTATAGATAATGCCACAGCATATTTTCTGTCTAAAAGGAAAAAAATGGAGAAAAGATATATTAATAAGGCAGAAAAACAGGTACACAAAAGGTGTACAGCAGGTATACTATTCATCATTATAACCGGCACAACATGATCAAAAGTTCCTCTTCCACAATTTTATCACATTCTTAATGAAAGGGCTCCAAGAGTGAACACAATTTGCTGGGTAAAGGGAATTGCCCAGGCCCCTTAAATCTCACACTGGAATCTTATCAAATATTAAGAGGAAAAAAGACATTCTGAGAGACAGTAGTTTCAGAGGTTGCTCCCAAATGTGCAAACTGTTTCCTCCAAAAATCACCAAATCTTAAGAGAAAAACAGCCACCATATTGCCGAGGGGAGAGGGATAGACTGGGAGCTTAGCGTTAGCAGATACAAACTACTGCATTTAGAATGGACAAAGTCCTACTGTATAGCACAGGGGACTATATCCAATCACCTGGGACAGACCGTGATGGGAAAGAATATAAAAAAGAATGTATACGTGTGTATAACTAAGTCATTTTGCTGTACAGCAGAAATTGGCACATTGTAAATCAACAATAATTTTTAAAAATTAAATTAAAAAAAAATCTACCACAAACAGCCTGATACGGCTGGTGGTTTTATTTTAATACTGAACATATCAAAAAATACACATAAATACTATTAAATATACATAAAGGCATAAAAAAAGGACAAACAAATCACCCATGGATCGCACACTCTAAAGAAAAAAAGTATTACTTCCTATAAGCCCTCTCTAATCCAACATTCCATCTCATTCTCATCTCCTTAACTTCAGGTTTATTACTCCCTTTTTTCTTTCTTTCTTTCTTTTTTTTTTGTCTTTTGTCCTTTGTCCTTTTAGGGCTGCATCCGTGGCATATGGAGATTCCCAGGCTAGGGGTCTAATCGGAGCTGTAGGCGTCGGCCTACACCACAGCTCACAGAAACACCAGATCCTTAACCCACTGAGCAAGGCCAGGGATCGAACCTGCAACCTCATGGTCCTAGACCGATTCGTTTCTACTGCACCACGACGGGAACGCCCCCTTTTTTCTTTATACATGTTTGTGTCGCTAAACATACTGCTTAGTTATCTCATATATATACATATATAGAGAGAGAAATATATAAAGACTCATACTGCATGCGGCAATTTTTTTTGCTCAAGAGTAACTGAAATACATATTGTTAGACAGAGCCTTATTTCATTTTAACTTACATATGGTATTCTACCATGTGAATATACCACAATTTACCCACTCAACCTTTCAATGGGACAATCTCTACTGTTACAAACATGCTGCACGCATCAGATTTCTTTCTAGGTTATGTGGCTGGGATATTAGGAATGGAAACACGTTCAACTTTTCTTAAAAATGCAAATTATCAACATGGTTCCCTTCTATTCCTGTTTTGCTAAAGATTTTGTTTTTAAACCTTGAAGGAAAGTTCAAATTCATCAAACATCTTTAATATGCCACTAATACAACAGGCACTTTTCCCCCTCCTTTAGAAACTGTCAATGTGGCAAATTATATTAGTTGATTTTCTGATGTTTAGAACAATCTCAGAGTTACCATTGTGGCTCAGTGGTTAACGAACCCGACTAGCATCCATGAGGACACAGGTTTGATCCCTGGCCTCACTTAGTGGGTCAAGGATCTGGTGTTGCTGTGAGCTGTGGTATAGGCCGGCAGCCACAGCTCCCACTGGACCCCTAGCCTGGGAACCTCCATATACCGCAAGTGTGGCCCTGAAAAAGACAAAAAGACCGAAAAAAATAAAAAATAAAAAATAAACAATCTCCTATCCCTAGAAAAAAAATCTAACCTGGTCCTATTTTGATATCAAAGCTGCGTTAGCCTCACAGAATGCTTGGGGCCTATGCCTCTTTTATCTATAATCTAGAACAGCCAATGCAAGATTAGAATCATTTGTTTCTGGACTGTTTAGTAGAACTTGCCTAGCTGGGCCTGGAACTTTTTGAGGGAAGACTTCTGACCACTGAATCCACTTCTTCATTATGAGACTATTCAGATTTTCTATTTTTTCTTAAGACCGTTTTGGTAAAGGTCTTTTTCTACTAACATATCCACTTCACCAATTTATTGGCATTAAGTCATTTATAATATCCTATTGTCATCTAAATTTCTGCCCTTTTTTTGCTTTTTAGGGCCACACCTGTGGTATATCAGAGTTCCTAGGCTAGGGGTTGAATCGGAGCTATGCTGCTGGCAATGCTGGATCCTTTAACCCATTGAGCGAGGCCACGGATTCAATGTGCATCCTCATAGATACTTGTCAGGGTCATAACCTACTGAGCCACAATGGGAACTCCAATTTCTGCTTTTTTCTATGGCTGAATCTTTTTCTTAACCAAGATGCTTATGGGTACCATCTCTTTTTCTTTTTGTCTTTTTGCCATTTCTTGGGCCGCTCCCGAGGCATATGGGAGGTTCCCAGTCTAGGGGTCTAATCGGAGCTGTAGCCACCAGCCTACGCCAGAGCCACAGCAACGCAGGATCCGAGCCGCGTCTACGACCTACACCACAGCTCACGGCAACACCAAATCCTTAACCCACTGAGCAAGGCCAGGGATAGAACTGGCAACCTCATGGTTCCTAGACGGATTCATTAACTACTGTGCCACCACAGGAACTCCCCATCTCTTTTTCTTAATCTGCTTTCTCTCTAGTAACTTTTTTATTCATCTTTTTTAAGAACCAACTCAGCTTCACTGATACTATCCATTTGTACTAAGTTTCTACTCCAATACTTAGGATTTCCTTGCTTTTATTTTTCTTTATATTGGGCTTCATTAATCTTTAAAGTGCATACATATAACTTCATTTATTTTTAATCTTTCTTTTGTAAAAAGCATTACAGGGAAGAACTTCTATCTCTTTAACCTCATACCACATGTTTTGATTTGTGGTATTTTTCAGTTTTAGTTACAAGGATTTTCATATTATACTTTATTCACTGACCCATGGTTTCTTAATTTACAAACATATGGAAATCTTCATTCTATTTGTCTAGGGATATTTTAAAATTCTCTGCCCTTCCCTTCCTCTCTAGAGGTTTTACATTGTTACTTTTATTCCTTGAGTGGTTACACACTTAATTAATCAAACTCAAAGTTATTCAAGGGAGGTCCCTTTGTGGCACAGCAGAAAAGAATCCAACTAGTATCCATGAGGATGTGGGTTTGATCCCTGGCCTAGTTTCAGTGCATTGGGGATCCAGCCTTGCCTTGAGCTGTGGTGTAGGTCACAGATGCAGCTTGGATCCCCAAATTGCTGTGGCTGTGGCACAGGCCAGCTGCTGTAGCTCCAAATCGACCCCTAGCATGGTTACTTCCATATGCTGAGAGTACGGCCTTAAAAAAGAAAAAAAAAAAATTATTCAATACATTTCTTCTCCACAATGCAAAGGATGTTAGGATATTTTAACTCTTATCACTACTATTATTTTGACTTATATGTTCCTATTGTCATGTAATTCTTTTTTTTAGAATTCCCACCTATTATCATTTTTCTTTATGGTCACACCTGCAGCATATGGAAGTTCCCAGACCAGGGGTCAAATTGGAGCAGTAGCTGCAGCCTATGCCACAGCCATAGCAACACCAGATCCAAGCCACATCTGCCACCTGAACTGCAGCTTGTGGAAATGCTAGATCCTTAACCCACTGAGCAAGGCCTGAGGACGAACCTGCACCTCACAGAGACAACATCAGGTCCTTAATCTGCTGAACTGCAATGGGAACATCCTATTTACTGTCATTTTAAGCAGTCAATGTTTGTTTAAATTTACCTAAGTATTTGCTACTTTATTTATCTTCAGAATTTCAATCTGGGATCTCTTTTTTCCACCTGTAGAATTTCATAAAATGAATCAGTTTGGCAGCAAATTCTCAATTTTCTTTTCTTTTTTTTTGGTTTTTATGGCCGCACCCAAGGCATATGGAGGTTCCCAGGCTAGGGGTGGAATCAGAGCTATAGCCACCAGCCTACACCACAGCCATAGCAATGCGGGATCTGAACTGCATCTACACCACAGCCCACAGCTATGCCGGATCCTTAACCACCAAGCAAGGCCAGGGATCCAAACCATGTCCTCATGGATCCTAGTCAGGCTTGTTAACCGCTGAACCACAAAGGGAACTCAATTTTTTTCCTAGTCAAAAAATCCTATGCCCTTGTTTTCAAAAGACGTTTTTACTACAAATATATAAGAGCTATTATCTCTTGGGCCATTGAAAATATTAATCTATTGTTTTCTGAGTTCTTTTATTCATACTGAGAACTTAACTTGTGTTTGTTGTTCCTTTGAAAATAATGTTTTATTTTCTCACTAAATTCTGTTTTGTCTTTCATGTTCCATAGTTCCACTATATGTGTCTATGGGTGAATTTTCTTCACCCATAAGATAAATGCTTATTACCTTGTTTTTGTTAGCCTTCCCAAATCTGTTAACTAGAAGATCCTTAAATACTTTCTCTGTTTTTAGATTGAAATACAATTGATTTACAATGTTGTATTAGTTCCTGGTATACAGCAAAGTGGTATACACCAAAGCTACACATATATACAAATATTCTTTTTCATATTCTTTCCCATTCTGGTTTATTATAGGATACTGAATACAGTTCCCCTGTGCTATCCAGTAGGACCTTGTTGTTTATCTGTTTCATATATAGTAGTTTGCATCTACTAATCTCAAACTCCTAGAGTTCCCAGTGGGCTAAGGATCCAGCATTGTCACTGCAATGGCTCGGGCTGCTTTTGTGGCACTAGCTTGATCCCTGGCCCAGGAACTTCTGCATGCCTCGGATGTGGCCAAAAACAAAAGCAAACCAAAAAAACCCCTAATCCCAAACTTCTTATTTTTCCCTCCCCCTCAACCCCTTTCCTCTTTGGTAGCCATGCCTAATTAGTCTGTTTCTGTTTCTTAAATAAGTTCATTTGCTTAACCATATTCTCTCTTTCCTAGTCTACCATCTTTTTTTGACTTTGGGGTCCCATATTCACTTAGCATTTGGGCTCTGATTATTCTTTATTAACTTGTCCATTTATTAATGCCATTTTAAAAGACATAAAAATATATATATTCTTCCAGCCCTTTTACTTTTTTCAGTGGGAGAGGTGATTGGAATGAATACCTAGTCTACTCCAGGATAGGAAATTAAGGTTCCTCAACATGATTTTATTTTAAATCAATTTTAGTAGAAAAAATACACAAAATCCCAATTCTCAGCTCAATGCTTACCTAATCCACTGCCAACCACATATGCTACCAGCTGTTTGCCAAATGCCATTTAACTGCTAAGGAAGTGGGAAACCGTTACCTATAATTAAGAAGTTTTGCTGGTTAGAGTTATTTCTGTTGCATTTACCTTTTCCAGTATGTGAGATCTAAAAAGGAAAAAACTGGCGTTCTGTTAGAGCCAGAAGCCATCTCTGTATCTGAGCCATCATCTGACTGGTTACTATAACAAGGAGATTGAGCTGGAGAGGCACTTGAGGTGGTACTGTGAGCATCAGAATCTGCAATAAAGAAAAAACAAATTATAACTTCACTATATGCAATTGCATCAGCATAGAACTCTGTGAATGAGGTAGTAAAAGGAAGGGAAAGAATTGATTTTTTTTATTCCCTACTAACGTTTGAAGATATTTGTACTAAAGTACTCCTAAGAGAAAATGAGGGCTTAAGTTTCTAGGAAGATAAAGAGTAAACAGACTTCTCCCTATTCTGCTAACACAACTAAAATATACATGGACTTAACACATAAAACTAGAGAAAGTCAGCAACAGCTAGGGAGCTCAAGAATTTAAAGACGTGAGGGTGAGCTCCCTAGCTTTTACGGTTTGTTTTTTTTTTTTTTTTTTTTTTTTTGCCTCATAAATCCCAATCTTGGAGCTAAAGAAGCCAGCAACTCAGAAACGTCAATGGGTGCAGGCACACACCCACAAACACACACCCACACAAAGCCAACAAAAGCCTGTTCTCTCCAGTCAGAAGACCAGGAAAGGGACAGCTGAGCAAGACAGGAAACCTTTATTGGACAATAATCACTTTAGTCCAGCCAAACACCACAGAAAAAATGGGTCCCCACCCCCAACCACCCAAGCAAAGGGCAAGTGGGGAGCCTAGATTTCTGTCCTCCCAAGACTTCTGTGAGGCCCTCACCACCCCCCAACACCTCCACCAAGGTGATGCCAGGGAAGCCTACTGAGGTCAGGGCTTCCACTATGGCCCACCAGGAACAGGAGCACCCCACCATGTGGGAGCCTTAATTCCCACCCGACCCGACCTGTCCCAGCCAGTCAGGATCTCCTCTCATCTCAGATGTCAATGGAGGTTGAGTGGGAAACCTGACTTTTAACACCATAACACCAGTAACAAAGGTGGTGCCCCTCCCCCACCTCCCCTCCTGGAAAGGTGTCCAAAAAAAAATGCCACTTAAAACAGAAAGTTTAAATAAGACTTAAGAGTCTCAGAACACAACATTTAAATGTCTAGGTTTCAATTAAAAATCACATCATATCCAGAACAATGAAGATATCAAACTTAATGAAAAATCAAGTCTATTTTAACACAAAGATGATAGAGATGTTAGTAATAAATATTTGACACAGACTCAGCCATTACGAACAAGCTTGAAATAAATGAAAACAGAGCCTCAGTGAGTGGGCCTCAGTTAAAAAAAAAAAAAAAAAAAAAAAAGGAAAGAAAGCTATAAAGAAGAACCAAGGAACTGAAATCTGAACTGAAAAAATACAATAAATGAAATAAAAAGCTCAATGGACTGGCTCAAGAGCAGAATGGAGGGGACAGAGGAAACAGTCAGTGAACTGGAAGAAAGAACAACAGAAATTACCCAACCTGTACGACACAAAGAAAACAAATGAATAGCGCCTTAGAGACCTGTGGGACTATAACAACAACAACAAAAAATCTACATTCATGTAACTGCAATCCTAGAAGAAGAGAAGGAAGAGAAGGCAGAGGTGAAAAAGTACTCAAAGAAATATAATGGCTGAAAATGTGCCAAATTTATCAAGAGACAGAAACCTATAGACTCAAGAAGTTGAGCAAACCCCAAACAAGCTATACCCAAAGACATCAACACCCAGACACATGATAATGAAACTTCTGAAAACTAAAGACAAAGAAAAAAATCTTGAAAGCACCCAAAGAAAAACGACACCTTACCTATAAAGAGAAAACAATAGATCATGGTTTAATAAGAAATAAAGGCAATTCATCAGATACAAGCTAAACATGATTTAGTATTTTTGTCCTCAGAAGACTTCATATAAATTTACAAGACAGAAAATAAATCTTTTGGTTGACGGTCACTGAGATATAAAGCTCTTCCCAGCAAAGGCAATACCAGATAGGGGCCAAGCCTACCACACGTTTTACATTTAAGCTAAAGACTGCCGCCTCCCAGGATAGGTGCAAAGAGCCATTCTTCAACAACTCAGTAAACCAATCAAATATTTATTAAGTATCTACTAGACACAAAACCCTGTGTAATATCCTGCATGGAAAGAAACAGTCTAAAGAAAACTTTTTTGAATAGAACTCACAAGATATTTTCTATTAAACAAAGTTTACATAAAATTAAGTACATGAAACAAAGAAAGCACTATTAGTGTTTTCAATATATTCATTTACTTCCAATATACAAATAGGTCAACCTCATTAAAAAAAAAAAAAAAAAAGGCCTCAAGGGCAAGCAGGCTTTAAGTGAATAAGTACACTGGTATGTTTTAAAGATTTCCTTAATACTTAATAGCAACTGCAGTCAGCTCTATGCTATCCTAGAAGAGCTTAATATCCATGAACCATTTGAAATTGCAGTTATTTGACCATTTCTGCCTATAAAAATGGCAATTTTAGAAGCTCTCTTGTGGTGCAGTGGGTTACGGATCTGGCACTGTGACTGCAGTGGCTCCAGTTCCTGTTGTGTCTTGGGTTCGATCCTGGCCAGGAATTTCCACGTGCCTTGGGTGTGGCCAAAAAAAAGGGGGGCAGTTTTATATGGTTTAGTCTAATACCTGGGATACTAGGATACAATTAACTCTACATAAAAATGCAGTTGGGGGGTAAAGACCCTTTTAGAATGTAGGTCTAGAGATTCATCAAAGAACTGAAATTTTTAAAATCTTAAAAATCAGGGAGTTCCCATTGTGGCTCAGCAGTAATGAACCCAACTAGCATCTGAGAGGATACAGGTTTGATCGCTGGCCCTAATCAGTGGGTTAAAGGATCTAGCATTGCCTCAAGCTGCAGCTTGGGTTGCAGATGTGGCTCAGATCCTGCATTGCTGTGACTGTGGTGTGGGCCAGCAGCTGAAATTCTGATCCGACCCCTAGCCTGGGAACTTCCATATGCCACAGGTGCAGTCCTAAAAAAGAAAAAATAAAAATCAGGTAGGATTTGAAAAGGCACAGAGTAAATAGTTAGATGGCATGGGGCAGGTAGGGATGATGAGCAAAGCTGTGGAAGCAGAATACACTATGCACAGGAAGGGAACTGACCCTTGCCCAAAACAGGACCTCCAAAGACTTGCTAGAGATTTTCGGCTTTATTCTACAGTAAACAGAAATCATTGCAGAGTTTAGGAAGAAGAATGACAAAAAGAATGGCTAACATTTCTATAGGAATTTATTTTGCTTCATTTTTTACAAAGCCCCTTTTTACTTAATTATCCTCACTTCTCTGATTAGGAAACTGTGGTTAAATGTTAAGTAACACCTGGGTCCCATATCTGTTCAAGAAGTGTAATTCAAATCCAGATCTTCAAGCCCTAGGTCCAACGCCTTTCCAGTACGCCACAAAGGAAAGAATGCCCCAGGAAGAACAACATGCAGGGTGCATGGAAGCAAATATATAATCAGAGGCAGGCAAACCATTTATTGGGTGATGTATAAAAATTCAAATATCTCTAAACTGTTATGTCGCACACAGCTGTCAGCAATTCACAACACACCTGGGAAAACCCTGCTTCACTCCGAGTCTCCAAAATCCACTTATTTTCAGTCTCTAAGCCCTTCACAACACGGCTTTATCACAAAAATCTAAAATTACACTGGATATATTCCCTGAGGTAAGGCAAAAGTTAGTCTGATATCATTTTCTCTATAATTAAAGGGAGAAGCTAAGAATATATATATGAATATCAATTCCTCTCTCAAGTGATAGAAGAAAATTACTATTTTCCAAATGTTCACTAAGACATCTAGTGAGAATACAGGGTAGAGTCAGTCCCCCCCACCTTGGTGACAGCTGGTTAAAAAGGGAACTTGCATAATTAAAATACACACACATTTGATGTTGCCTAAATACTTTACTATAAATGTATTAAAATCATTTAGCCAAACATTAAACATACTATCAAAGTAACTACAGACTGGTAATACCTACTTACCCTGAGCACAGAGTTAGTAAAAGATCTGGAAAGATCTGGGAAAGAGACCCTGGGACATTGGTTATACTACCCCAGAGAACAGAATGATATCATAGAAAGAGCACAGGGCTTTGAAGTGAGACAAACCCAAGGTCATATTCATCTGTACCACTTATTAAGTGACCTGGGTCAAGGTTAAATTACCACTTTGTATCTCCTATCCTAATCTCATTGAGATTATTATGCATGCAATGTGCCAGGTACATATTCCAAAACGGTCAAGAGATGATTGTGCTCCTTCCTTCCTCTCATTCTATCTGATCAGTAAATTTAACTGTCTTTTTCTATTAATCTAAAACAAGCATTGGGAGTTCCCACTGTGGCGCACTGGGTTAAAGGATCCAGCATGGCCACAGCTATGGCTTGGACCTAATCTCTGCCCAGGGAACTTCCATATGCTGTGGGTGAGGCCATAATTAATTAATTAATTAATAACAAGCAGGGATTGACAATATTTTGTCTAACAAGGTCCCACATGTGGGGTTTTGGTTTTGTTTTTTTGTTTGTTTGTTTTTTTGTAATCCTGAAAATTCCATTGCAAGTCCAAACCCGTATCTACAATTCTGAAAAGGCTCTGAAAACAAGTTTATTCCTGACCCATTTGGCCACAAAAATGGACTATTAATTATGTAGGCAAACCTGACTAGCTTATTTACAGTTAGTTTATTCCACCTATATGAAAATACTCCTACATTTTTCCCACAGAAATACTAACACGGTTGATTCAACAGTGCTGCCTCAGACCCCCCCCCCACCGCCTTGTGGGTAATAGACAAGTTACATAATAACATTTTGTGCAGTGGATTTCTTTTTCAAAATCTGAAATCTAGGCGTTCTTGTTGTGGCTCAGCGGAAACGAATCTGACTAGCGTCCATGAGGACACAGGTTTGATCCCTGGCCTCACTCAGTGGCTTAAGAATCCAGCATTGCTGTGAACTGTGGTGTAGGTCACAGACACAACTCGGATCTGGCATGACTGTGGCTGTGGTGTAGGCCAGCAGCTGTAGCTACGACTTGACCCCTAGCCTGGGAACTTCCATGTGCCATAGGTGCAGCCCCTAAAAGACAAAAAAACAAAACAAATCTGAAATCTAAACTCCCAAATACACAACAGGTACCACAACAGGTCCCCTCCCCCCAAACAATGACTTCATATAAAAGTAAATGAGGAGTTCCCGTCAAGGCGCAGTGGTTAACGAATCCGACTAGGAACCATGAGGTTGAGGGTTCGGTGCCTGCCCTTGCTCAGTGGGTTAAGGATCCGGTGTTGCCGTGAGCTGTGGTGTAGGTTGCAGACAAGGCTCGGATCCCGCATTGCTGTGGCTCTGGCGTAGGCCAGTGGCTACAGCTCCGATTTGACCCCTAGCCTGGGAACCTCCATATGCCGCGGGAGCGGCCCAAAGAAATAGCAAAAAGACAAAAAAAAAAAAAAAAAAAGTAAATGAATTGTTAACATTGTCATTCATTTCCCATCCTCTCACCCTACACACACACACACCAAGCCTCTTAAACGTAAAATTCTTTTTTTTTTTTTTTTTTTTGCTTTTTAGGACCACACCTGTGGCATATGGAGGTTCCCAGATTAGGGGTCGAATAGGAGCTACAGCTGTTGATCGACGCCACAGCCACAGCCACACCAAATCCGAGCCGTCTCTATGAACCTACACCACAGCTCATGGCAATGCTGGATCCTCAACCCACTGAGCAAGGCCAGGGATCGAACCCACAACCTCATGGTTCCTAGCTGGATTTGTTTCTGCTGCACCACAAAGGGAACTCCTTAAATCTAAAAGTCTTTAGGCTGGCTTTACTGCAACATATGAGTTATGATTTCTAAAATTACTTTCCAGAAAACCTGGACTTTGGTCTCAAATTGTCCACTAATTACTTATATACCTTTTTGCCTATCTCCAGTCCTCAATCTCCTTATGCATAAAAACCAAGTAAACAAACTTGAAAAATTCATCTTCCAGAAAATTAAGACGTCAATAAAAAGGTCAGAATGGTCAGTGTTCTCAGCACAATTTGAAGATGTGGCTAAGCTGCTGAAAGTACTTTTATGACATAAAAATCAACGATAAAGTTCCAAGATTTCATAGAAGCAAATATCTCGACCAAGTCAACATCTATCTTCCATTCTTTTTTAAAAAAGGAATGAAAGAAAAAATGGTCCGTACATGCCATCTGCCACCCCCAGACAAAAATGAAAACCAAACAATTATTCTTAAATTCTCATGTTTCAATATCAAACTTACTGTGACGTTTAAATTCCTTCTGTAGCTTACTGATCTGGTTGCTTTTTATCCTGTTTCCAGATAGGGTTTTCACTTTCTTTGGTTTCAGTGTAGTCTTTAGACTAGGTCCTGCCCTTGCATCTACCACCTGGAAGAAAATACTGAATATTTAATACCATTTAAAAAATGACACCTCTGTATTCCCTTGGTTCAGATGAATGTTTATTTGAAGGAGCCAAATTTGAAAACCACAGTTTTCTACTCAGTGTTTGAGAGCCCATGGGCACTTTTAATCGTCACATGGTATTAAAGAACAGTTTATCTAGGGGCTTTATTCTTTTTTTTTTTTTTTTGTCTTTTTGTCTTTTTAAGGCCGCACCCATGGAGGTTCCCAGGCTAGGGGTCTAATGGGAGCTACAGCTGCCAGCCTACACCACAGCCTCACATCACTGAGTGAGGCCAGGGATTGAACCCGAAACCTCATGGTTCCCAGTCAGATTGTTTCCACTGCGCCACAACGGGAACTCCTAGGGGTTTTATTCCTTTGAAGTAAGTAATAGCAGGAGTCTGCTGGACCAAAAATTCCTATCAATTTACATATGGTGAAAATGACCTAAGTAGGTTAAGAAAAACCAAGCCTAACAACATTTAACTTTTCTACGGGATGATGTTTTTCAGCTTTCACATTTTTGATTTTAACTTTACCACAAAGCAGTAACTATTTTTGTTACTACAATTTTTAAGGTAAAGAAAAACAAGAAATAGCAAACTATGCATTTTGACTAATTTCACTTATTTATTACCAAATGGGCAAGGGTGGGTGGGGAAGGGGCCCAGACTAAAATGAAGGTTCAGACCTACGCTTTATGCTCATTTTAGTCCACACCCTTAATCCCTGAGGTTAGCTATGTGACAGCAATGGCACGTTCTCTGTGGCCAAGCATGACCTTTGGTCTAATCCTATGTGGTCCCACTTCTCACGCCTTCATTCACATTTACTATTTGCAGATTTCTACCCTTACATATAAAGACTGACGTTACCTTCAAAGGCACAATTTAGATCTTTCCAGATAAGCTATTAATTAAAGAAAAACTCACATTTTTATAAATTAACAGACTCATAGAAACTATCCTAATAATGTAACATTGTCACCAAAGGACAGTGTAAGGCTAGTGTAAGAAAAAAGACAAAGATAAATGCTTGCTGGAGTTCCCATCATGGCACAGTGGAAATGAATCTGACTAGGAACCATGAGGTTACAGGTTTGATCCCTGGCCTCGCTCAGCGGGTTAAGGATCCAGTGTTGCCGTGAGCTGTGGTGTAGGTCAAAGACGAGGCTCGGACCTGGCGTTGCTGTGGCTGTGGTGTAGGCTGGCAGCTACAGCTCCAATTAGACCCCTAGCCTTGGAACCTCCATGTGCCTCTGGTGAGACCCTAAAAAGACAAAAAGACAAGCAAACAAAAAGAATAAATGCTTGCCTGCTTAAAAATGAGTATTTTATATAAATATAATAAATCTTCTGAAAGCACAAAAAAAATTAGACAGCAGACGTAAGTGTTGTTCTGATCACTGAAAATATTTTCTAAAGAATTCTAGTGACATTACAAAGTGAAATGCAAATAGAAAACACATTTACATGCCAGTTTGATCTCAACTAAATTTAAATACAGAATATTAATAGCTTCTGAGAGATTACTATGCATAATACTTTATATATATCTTCTCATTCAGTTCTCACAACAGCTCTGTAAGATAACTATTTATCTCTGCACTTTATAAATAAATGTCACGTGCCCAAAGTTCACAACTAGAGTGGTAAAGGCAGGATTCGAATCCTGTTGACTGAAAACCTACATGCTCATTATCAATACAAGCTAAGGTATATGTTTTCCTAAGAGATGAGAAAAAGGACCTATGTCTAACTAACTCTAGGAATTTCTGGGTTAAATCTGAAAATATGGGAAATATATACTGTGACTTTCCAATATGGGGATATCTGATACAACCTTAGGGAAACACCATATCAAGCTATTTCGCTCCCAAACATGCCGAAATGTCAAGTGATGATATCTGAGCAGCAACTAGCATTTTCTTTATTCTTTTCAGACTTTTCCACCCTGGGAACATATTATTTCCAAAATTAGGGGGGAAACTAATGTTACTTTAGTATATAGGAAAAGGTATAACTGAGAAAGATGAAAGACAAACTCACATGATTCCAGTTTTTTTTTGATCCTGCTGGCAACTTCTTCCATCTTTTCACAAGCAGGACACAGGCATTACAGATGTCTCCTGAACGAGTCTCATGTAACCTGATAAGAAAACAATCAAACCTTTATTAGTCTCCCTTAAAGGATTCATGCAAGTACATTTCTTTTAGAAAAAATTCATCTATTTATAGTTTATAGATGTTCTTTCTAATTGTTCTGGGTGATCTAGTGCCATTGTTTTCTGTAGTACATTTCAGAAATATAATCAACTTCTATATCCAATGAACCAATTCTATGTGCTGCAATTTGGTCATTTCACAACAATGTTTTTTAAATTAAGCACTAGTAAAATTTAAGACCTAAGAAGATCCTGGTCTCCATGGCTTTAAACAATGCTGTCCAATTAATCTTTCTTGAAATATACACATAATTCATAAGCAATAAAACACGCCACCCTTTACGTAACACAATGTGCCAAAATACTGTAGTTTTACAACAAACAAAATCAGATAGGCACTGTAATTTTTTTTAAATGATTGCACCTGCATGGAGGAAAGAACTCTATAGTTAACCAAGCTATTTTTTAAATGTATCTCTGAGGAACTTTTAACTTATTTTATTTTTTTGTATTATAAATATATATGGGAAAATAAAAATAACATTTATTACATATACAACTGGAAAAAAACACATTAAGAGAAATATGTAATTTCAGGAAGTTCCCAAGTGGCACAATTCGTTAAGGATCTGGCTGCCGCACCTGTGGCTTAAGTTGCAACTGCAGCACCAGTTTGATTCCTGGCCTGGGAACTTCCACATGCTGCAGATGCAGCCAAAAGAGAGAGAATGTAATTTCAAAAGGCAAGGTTGGTTGGTAAAGACTCTTTAAAATAACTACAAAGTTGGAGTTCCTGCTGTGGCACAGTGGGTTAAGAATTCAACTGCAGTGGCTGGGGGTGATGCAGGTGCATGGGTTTGATCCCTAACCCAGCACAGTGGGTTAAAGAATCTGGTGTTGCTACAACTGCAGCATATGCCACAGCTGCGGCTCAGATTCAATCCCTGGCCTGGGAACTTCCATATGCTACGGGTGTGACTATAAAAAATAATAACATCTATAACTACATAGTCTAGGATTAACAGTAAATAAACAAATGTTCTGATAAGAAAAACACAGTGGTGAAATTAATTCTAACATGAGAAATGGTTCAAGATTAAGGATTTTATTTCATCCAAGTATTTGCTGGAAAGTAAATTCCATTTTATTAAGCAGAGGTTTATTGCCAAAAGATAAATAAAGAATAAAATTATAAAATAAAAGCTAGGTTTCGGGGCAGAACATTAAGTCCTGTTAGTATCCTCAGCAGACTGGGCTAAATGGATTTCTATAGCTTAGAAAAACAATACAAAAGACAGAAAACTAGTTCAACTATTCTAACAGAGAATACGTTAATCTTTTTAAAAACATTTTTGTACATCCTGAAGTTAACAACAAAAGGGTGTATTTGGTTATAACTTCTAAGGGGCCTCACAATTAATTTGGCAGTTCCTCCTAATCTGGAAAAGGGTAGGCTGTCAGTATTGCTTGATTTGTTTTACGAGCAAGTGCCTTGAAATAAGAGATTAGAATTAGCATATATGTGATTTTAATTATTAGCACACTACTCCAATCCCTTTGCTTAGAAACATTTCCATATACTGAAATCTCTTTCACTTTAAAAATGGTACAAACATCAGATGGTCTTACCCAAAACAGCTCTGGAAATCCTTTTCATAGCGTTTACTGTCAGTGAAGCGAGAACTAGAGGATTTAGCTCTGCAAATACAGCAGCCCTCTATACTTCGGTACATCTTTGGCTTGTGAAAACCAAACATCTTTTCTTCTGGGCAAGTCTGTAAAGCCAAGGGAATTGACACAGCTTTGTTGAGGGCTCTAACAAGAAACCATTAAAAGAGAAATCTCTGCTCCACCCCACCCCCAGCAACGTGTTATTACATGACTGAGCCTGACAGGAGCACTCCGGGGAAGACCCCCTCCTGGCAAACACTCATCCTAAAAACTGCAGGAAGGAGGTATTTTCTCAAACTCCAGATTTTAAGCAGAAAATACAACACACCCTTCCCACTATCCTGTGAAATAATGGAATCATAACACAATGGAGGACACATCCTAAAATTTAAGCTAAGGTACACCCTTTTACTTTGCACCTCTGCATGAATGTGATTCCCCCTTGGAAAGTTTTGGACACGATATGATACTAAGCACAGAAGTAGTTCAATATGTATCACCTACACTTCTTTGCCCTATGGGAAATTAGAGGGGATTTCTTCTCTGATAAATGGGGAAGTTCTTAGCAGGCAATTGGGCCCTGAATTGAAACTACTGAAAGGGAGGCTGTAAAATTCACAAAAATCCAGGGTTATAGTAATTTAAGAATAATAATTTCATAAATCATTAAGACAAATTAAGAATGAGCTCACACTGCCTGACCAGTGGTGTGTCCTTCAGTTGTTAGAGAGGTCTTTGAAGCTCTTCAATGAGGTGCAGCGTCTGAGAGCAGTTAACAGTGGGAGGCCGATGTTCAAAAATAGTGAGATAAACCGTGATTCCCATGATCAAAAAAAAAAAAAAAAAAAAACCCTCAACATGAAGCGAGGAAGGAAGAAACAGCTCTAGGGGTGGCAAAAACATGTACCTTGTAAGTAATGTAGAATATCCAAACCAAGGACCAACTTCACCAGGACATCTGGACTAAGAGAGGTGATGAAAAGGTGGTGAACAGAAACTAAATCCCAAGGGACAAATCCAGAGTGGCAGGGAGGGTGTGTGTGTGTGTGTGTGTGTGTGAGGGTCTCACAAAAGTAACAAATAAAGCATCAATAAAAGGAATTATTAATACTAATTAGATTTGTGGCCATAGTTTTAAGAGATGTAACCACAGAATACCATCCTTTTAAAAGTTCTTTTGGGTTGGGGAATACACTGGGGGTATGGGATAGAAATCCTACAAAACTGGATTGTGATGATCACTGTACAACTATAAATGCAATAAATTCACTGAGTAATAATAATAAAAATTCCCTGAATGTTAAGCCTGTGGTAAGCCATCTTTTTATGGAAGAGCCAAAATAAAAACACAAAAAGTTAAAAAAAAAGTTATTTTAGAAATACACTCAAATATATGAGGAAAACAAAAACATCATTATTTGTCTTTGGATGATCTCTTGCCTGATCTCATCCCATTCCAATTCTGTTTAGCCATACCAGAGCAAGTATTTATGAAAGTGATTCAGAGAAACAACCAAATAGTCAGGCTGTGTTTGTGTGCGAGAGAGCGAGATTGAGGGATTCTGAAATACAGAGGATTTATAATTTGTTTTTAAGAAAATATTTTATCAGCAAAGAATTAACTAAAAACACAAGTTTTCCTTTTAAACAGGGGCTATTGTTCATCAAGTGTTCTTCTTTGATGTTTTTGTTGGTGAGGGAGGCAGGCAAAAGGGAGATGGGGTGGGGCAGAAGTCCACTGATGCATTTCAATAATTAAGTCTAAACTAACAGTTATTTTAAGAATTGCTAAAACAAGAAAATAAAATATTCTTAGTTGACTGAGTTAATTGTTTGCACTAAATTAGTTTTTCGAAAGGAAATAATGAGGAAGGTGTTCTATATATGTAAAGGTGTAGGCCTGTGAAACGAGGTAGATTTTTTTTTTTTTCGGTCTAACAACAAATCCACATGAAAAGTGCCTTCTAAAGAAAATGGTCATCTGTTGCACTGGAAAAAAACAATGTCAAATGACACAGGTTTACAGAAACTTTAAAAGAAGAAGTGCTAAGAAAGTAGAAGTTATTGCTTTAATTTGTATATTCCTGTTTCGAGGCCAAAATGGAACAGAACTCTTTCTATTCCTTACACCAACCTGTGGGCTTTCCAAACCCCCCCAATCACCATCAAGGTCAAAAGTCCACAGTTCCCCTTGCAGCTTCATCAACAGCTCTAGGAAACTTCAGCCTCCCTTCTCAGCAAGGACAAAGCAAGCACAGCGAGAAAGGCCAGTTCATTCCATTAATACACAGACCAAATCCTATTACAACAGACAGATTCCTATTTCTACTCTCACAATCCCCTTCTCTCCCAGAAATAAACATGCCATCAAAACTATACAAAATTCAGATCATCTTCAATATGTAAACTACCATCACTGAGGCTGGATTTGACCATGAAGCCATAGTGTGCCCGATATCATGCTGGCAAACTGGTTAAGGAATACTAGAGCTACAGCTAAATACTGGGGGGAATGGAGGGGGGGGTTCCTTCTCACCAGCAGCTGTTGTGAATCAGTGTTTATCTTCAATATGATCTTTATTGGTGGGGAGGATTTCCATAAAACTTAACCAAGAGTACCAGTGAAACTATCCGTTCTTCAGCTTGAGGAATGTTCTTCTTAGACATCAGGGAAAATACAATAGCCTGATATCTCTGATTGATAATCTTTTATGCAGTTCTGTGATCTTGTTTTTCCTGACAAAATTATTCTGGCCTAGCATCTGAAAGAAGCCTAAATCCTAGAGTTTACCCTCTTCCAGGAAGTGCTAAATACAGGAAGGGGGCAGACACTTGTCCTAGGGAAACATACAAAGAGCACATGAGCCTTCTAATGGCCGGTTACCTAATAAACCTATTAAACCTTTTCTGAGCTTATTCTTGTACTTGAGAGGCACCTGGGAATCTGCAGCAAATACACAGGGGTTTCATTTTGGGCTTTGTTTACAGCAACCCAGTTAATCAGAGGTTAGTGTTTAACCATTCTGAGCTTTGGGGAAGACAGAGATTAAATGAAAATATTGTCACAAAGTCTAGAGACCCTAATGTTTAAAAAAAAAATAAAATAAAAAAAAATAAAACTTACCTGATCTCTGGGAAAAAACTAAGGAGACGAAATGGCTCTGAGACCTAGTTACACATATGAAAAGGTAGTGGGTAAGCAAGGCACGATTTGATTTTAAACTTGAGATTCCTATTATTTCAACAAACCAAGGTGGTTCTTTAGAATACATCTTTCCTATAAAAATACCGAATAACTAAGGTATACATCTGAAACTAACATAATATTGTGAATTAACTTTTTTTTTTTTTGCTTTTTAGGGCCCCACTTGCAGCATTTGGAAGTTCCCAGGCCATGTGTAGAATCTGAGTTGCAGCTGCCAGTTTATACCACAATCACAGCAATGCTGGATCTGAACCTCGTCTGAGACCTACACCATAGCTCACTGCAACGCCAGATCCTTAACCCACTGAGCAAGGCCAGGGATCAAACCCACATCCTCATAGTTACTGGTCGGGTTTGTTACCACTGAGCCACAACAGGAACTCCAACTAACTTCAATTTTTAAAAAAGAGTACTTCTCAGAAGTCTCTTATGGTGCAGCAGGTTAAAGACCTAGCGATGTCACTGCAGTGACTTTGGTCACTGTTGTGGTCACTGGCTCGATCTCCGGCCTAGGAACTTCTACATGCCTCAAGCGTGGCAAAAAAAAAAGTAAAAAAAGAAAAAACTTCTTTTCTAATCCCACATTTGTGCAACATTAAATGGTTCCTCTTGAACAATCTATTGTATTCAAATTATTTGTGATTTTGTATCTATTCTTAGATGTTACATCACTCACCACTGTTTTAATAGAAATAAACTAATACTATCTGCTTCCTCACTGATGAAAAGTTACAGATGAGAAGAGAACTCCCCCCACACAACTTCACTCTAAGGGTGCATGTGTATTTGCAGAAAACAGAAGAAAATTTAGCTTTGAGATAAAGGCAAAATTCAGAGTCTCAAAATGCTGATAAAAACCATCATTTGAAAAAAAACACATCATTTGTCTTCTAAAATTAGACAGTGGTGATGGTTGCAAAAGTGTAAATACACTAAAAGCCACCAAACTGTATACTTTTAAAGTGAATTTTATGGTACACGAATTATATCCCAACAAGCTTGCTTTTAAAAATAAAAATAGATAGGGTTGGGAATTCTCTTGTCTTTATTCATCTCAGTAACCTCAATACCTAGAATAGTGCCAATCATCTTGTATGTAGTCAATAAATGTGCTGATTAAACTTTTTAAAAAAGCTGTCATTTCTACAGCACTTCACGTCTTATAAAGCATTTTCATTGACATTATTTGTCTACTGTCAGCCAAATAGCCACATATTTTTTGAATACTGTAACAGTTAAAGACAAATCAACCATGCTGAAATTGCTGTCTGTCCAATTTAATCCAATCTCCCAAAATTAAAAAGATTAAAGTTAATAGCTAAGTCAGCAAAAGCCTAAGAGAAATAACTATAATTATATGAGCAAATACTATGCAGACAACAAAACGTGAATTTTTAAAATGCAACAATCAATCCTAAACATTTGTTTTGATTGATTTATTGTGATTTCTTCTAGTTTAAACCTGTACATTTCATATAAATTCAATGATCAACTTAATAAAAGGATGGGGAATGCAATCAGTGTTGAAACAAGGAAAGGGTGAAATAATCACTGTATATCAGAGATACAGAAGGGCCAATTCTAATCGAATCTAATGAGATTGTGAAGCCAAAGAGGAGGGATGATGTCTTATTACACTTAATTCAACACAAGTAAGGTAAATTTACGAGTGTAGTATAATATAAATAGGAAAGAAATCTTCACAGCAAGTCAATAGTGAAAGGATGTTATTTAAGAAAATTTTTCTGATAAATAATTCTAAGCTTAAAGATGATTTCTTATAATTTTTAATAATAACATAATATTTGACTTTAAGCTCCAAATAAGAAATGGTATGAAGAATAATAAAATGAAATTTGAGTTTTCAATACCATTTTTAATATGGAATTAGAATACAGGGAGTAAAAAACTTAATTCTTTAGAGTATTTTCTTGTCTTTCAAATCTTAAAAGGATGGGGTTTTATTTATTTATTTACTTATTTATTTTTGTTTTTGCTTTTTAGGGTTGAATTTGGGGTATATGGAAGTTCCCAGGCTAGGGATCAAATCAGAGCTGCAGCTGCCAAGCTGCCAGCCAACACCACAGCAATGCCAGATCTGAGCCACATCTGTAATCTACACCACAGCTCATGGCAACACCTGGTCCTTAACCCACTGGGCGAGGCCAGGATTGAACCCACGTCCTCATGGATACCAGCACAGTTCGTTACTGCTGAGCCACAATGGGATTTTAACATTTAGGAAAATGGAGGGAGTTCTTATGGTAAATATAATATCTATTAGGCTCACCTTAGTTGGTAATCTTCAAAGGAAACCAGTAGTTCCTCCAATATAATAACCTCTCCATTCCACTTTATAGATTACTTCTAGTTAGTAAAAGTAACATTTTTCTTATATTCGAAACTACCCTCCAAAACTCAAAATGCCACTGGATGGACTAGATAAAGAAAAACAGAGAGAAGTTAACTATGTCAAAGGTGATAATCAGCTTCATAGTTAATTTCACAACTTGTCCATGCCATCTTGCAAAGTAAAATTCGGATGCACAAATTAGGCGTGTAATCTCGGAGATTAAAGCATTCTTAAAGTGTTCTTAGTTTTCAAAAGACCAAAGCCCTATAGATTCTAATCATAGACCAAAACGCTACAGCTTCTTTTTAAAAACCAAATGACCTAGACTTAGGGGGAAAAAAAAAAAAAAAAGATATAAGACGTTGGAAGCAACCTCAATGTCCATGGAGTCAGACTGGTTAAATTATGATGTCTTTCAGCCCTTTAAAAAGACTGCAGGAGATCTATGACATGTGCCAGCAGGGAACTATCCAAGATTTCTTGTTCTGTGAGATAAGCATGTTGAATAATAGTTATACAATATAATCCCACAGTATGTTTTTAAAATGAGACCTTACATACACAAACTGGCTTTTTAAAATAGACTTTGAAAAACTAGTAAGTAGCAGCTGTGCTTCTGAGGAGTGCAAGAATGAAGGAAGCTTACTTTCACTTCATTTCCTTCTATACTGCTGTTTTTTTTTTAATCAAGAGCACAACACCCCAAAACTTTAGTTATCATCACATACCTTGACTTAACTAAAGAGAAATCTGAAAAAGACCAGAGAGCTTAAACAGACTTCCTCAAAGACATACAGATGAGGAGATACACATGAGGAAATAGATTCCACAGAAGAGAATACAGAACAGACTAGTAAGATTAGAAGAGACATAGAGCAGAATGGGAAGGAAACTGCAGAAAAGAAATAAGCAAAACATTTGCAGAGTGGGAAGGAAGCAATGATGAACAAAGACAAAAGGAACCAAGCAACCAAAGACAACTCTGAAGTGAAGGAGCCTGTACTCTTTAGAACTGAATTTTAAATGGCAGGATGATGGGAAAGGAAAGGAAGTATGAAAAAGACACTCGTCATCAAAAGCACTGAGCAACCTTGAGTGCCTGTAGTTGGTAATGCCACCCTCAACACCATTTTAGTCAATGGTATGCTATCTTTAATCACATATAAGAACAGGATCCAAGAAACACTAACAGTGTAACTGGAGCAACACTCTTCACAAAGGGTCAAAGAGAATTGAGTGTGTTGTGTTCTCCTGCTGCTAGGCCACTTGGTTGCAGCATTCCCCTACAAAGAGACATGTTTCAGCAGCAATTAGGGAAAACCATGGAGCAATTAAACACTATTATTTCCTCTTGCCTGCTTCTAGTAGAAACCAGCCCACATCCCAACACCAAAGGTTCTGAATTTACCTTATTTCTTCACTTTGTGAAGTGAAATTTTAAAATTTAAACTTGCCTGGAGGAAAACTGAGAAAGAGGTGGTAGACCCCACGTGTTTGTCAATAGCTTCTCCAACCATGTACTCAGTCTCTGAGGAATTACATGATAAAGCATTTATAACTGTGCAGCCTATGGAATCTACGTTAGTAAAAGAGCCTACAACTCTTCCTATAGGAAAGGAGTCTAACACAGAAATAAGTCTTCAGCTGAAATAGCACGGGTTAAAAATAAAAATCACAAACCCTGTCTCTGAGATTCAGCTAGTGTAAAAAAAATACTAGGTCCTCTCAATTGATAGTGTAAAAAATTACTGGGTATCCCAATCCTAGATTAAGAGCCATTCCAGAGGATGAGAAAGTTAAAGGTTGGGGAGGTAGGATTTATTTGCTTTTAAGGGATGATAATCAATTAAGAAATGTAACTATTGCGAGTGTTGTGGTAGAAAAGGCACTAGAATGATTCGAGTTGGAGTCTATTTCTGCTTTTGTCTTTAAAACTGAATAGGAAGTCACTTCTAATTTTATTTGTCCCTCTGTAATATTAGGGTGAAATCTCACTTCTACTTTCCAGGGATGCTGTGAAGCAAGAATGTGAAAAATGTCTGGGTAAATATACTCCATTTATTTTCTTGAATTTATTACTTACATCTTGTAGAAATATAAACTCTTGGAGTTCCTGTCGTGGCTCAGTGGTTAACGAATCCGACTAGGAACCATGAGGTTGCGGGTTCGGTCCCTGTGCTTGCTCAATGGGTTAACGATCTGGCGTTGCCCTGAGCTGTGGTGTAGGTTGCAGACGCGGCTCGGATCCCACGTTGCTGTGGCTCTGGCATAGGCTGGCAGCTACAGCTCTGATTAGACCCCTAGCCCGGGAACCTCCATATGCCGCGGGAGCGGCCCAAGAAATGGCAAAAAGACAAAAAAAAAAAGAAATATAAACTCTTATCTGTCCCAAGACACACTCAACAAATTAAAATGAGGGTAGAATCCTGATTTCTGAAGGTTTTCTTTTAAGAACAGGTCTTTGGGAAAAGAGGAACTTAGGATTTTCAAGGAGACTTTAAATTCATGAAACGAGATCATATTCCTTTCTGTGAAGCTGTTTCCCCATTTTCAAGCCTGACAAAAAATGTTAAGAAAGCACACATCTGGTTTAACCCAAACCTTAGGAAAGTTTTTTAAGCTCTCTGAAGCACCTAATACAAGGACTAGCAGCCCTAACCTTAAAATGCCCTAAATTAATTACACAATCTTCTCTTCCAAATACTCTTCCTCTGTTCACCTATCTTAGTTTCTATCCCTATGGTCACGCAAAAAAATCTGAAAGCCAACTGGGCTGTCCCTTATCCTCTGCATGGCCCCCACCATGTCCACAATGAAGTCCTTAGAGAATCTGCATCTTCCTTCACTTCTCTGGTTCATGTCCCTTCCATCCCCAATGCTTTTGTTTGTCCTTAATTATGATGTTTGAACTCCTGTCAGAGTGTCATAACCAACTCCCGGGCTCTTCGAACAGGTGGTATCTTCCTGAAGTTCAATTATCAATATCCCTTCCAAGGGCCCAACACTGGCTTCAAGATAATATCCAAACTCCCTGGCAATAAATCCAGCACTTCTCAGGATCTGGTCCTGCCTACTAGCTCCTCCCAATTTAGAATTCTGATATTCCAGGAGTGTCAAACCAACCTTAATAACCAGCCACATCTCTATTTAGGCTACTATTTCTGTCTGAGACCCTTCCCCCGCCCCATGCTTAACCCGGGAAATTTTTTAAGAATTATATCTTTTTACAAAACTTTTCCATCTCTCTATCAGAACACCTAAAATACACACAGGATTTCACATATTTGTTTAATGTATTACCTCCTCTACACAATGATAAACTGCTGCAGGGCAGGAACAAGTCTTCTATTACAACCAGGTGCTGACTGTACATAGTACACAGGACCAGGTGGAACTTGCTAAAGAGTGGGGTAGCCAAAATATAGCTGAACAGTATATTTAAGAGGATGGAGCAGAAATAGTGTCCATAATAAAGATATGCATTAAACTTGGTGTTTTGTATGGGGTCAGTTTTTTCTTTAACATTGAAGTCTACAGACTTTTGTAGGAAAAAACTAAGCTTTAAAGATTTCTAGGAAATGGGAGTTCCCACTGTGGCACGGTGGGTTAAGAACCCAACTGCAGTGGCTTGGTTCTCAGGTTCAATCCCTGCCACAGGCAGTGGGTTAAAGGATTCGTCACTACTGAGGCAAAGGTCACAGCTAAAGCTCGGATTCAATCCCCAGGCCTGGGGAACTTCCATCTGCCGTGGGTGTGGCCATCTAAGAAAAAAAAATTCAGGAAATGTAAACCAAGTAAATTACTTTAATTTAAAAAAATTAATAGTAAACAAGCCAATGCTCTGCCATAACAACTGGCAGAAAAAATATTTCTTGCTGATTTCAAACAGGCACCTAGGAAGGAGAGATTAGGAGAATAGTGTGGGGAGAAATGAATCTCCAAATGAGAGCTATTTAAACTCAGCATACACTAACATCAACCAAATTAAAATAACTTTAAGCCAAAGCAAACTTCTAGTAGGTGGAAACAACTAAATATGAAGCTAGAAATGAATTATTTTAGTCCAACTGCAACTTTTGTACTTGAATATGTAATAGCAAATGTGCCTGTGACTTCTATATTTTCTAGTGCAAAACGAAAACTTCCCTTCCTTGAGAATAAATACCCTTCTTTTGGATTAGCTGCAGAGTTAATTAAAAGAGAAACAGCAGAACCAAAAACAACAAAATATTTTCCATTTATAACACCGCCACCACCATCACCACCCCCAGTCAAAACTAAGTGTGCAAAATCCAGGACACTCTTGTGGACAAGAGAAATCAGGAAGAAAGAAAACGGCATTTTCTAGATCTCCACAGGACTTTTTGAATCAGAACTAGATAGACAATCAGGAGTTGAAGGTAATACCTTCCCAGGACCAGTTTCTGAAGGTGGTAGAGGGAGCCAAAAACATTCTTTCTGCTCATCATTTACTGAATTATTTCCTATAGCAAGGAAACTGACCCAGTCGTCAGTTTTGTCTTCTGCAAAATGCCTGCTTCCCTAAAGTTAGCCAACTACAGTCAATATTTACCAAGCACATTACTTGCTTATTTACATCCCCATGAATTAGGTATTATTACTCTTTTGCAAATGAGAAAACTGAGCCACAAACTGACTTATCTAAGATGATCAAGAATTTGGAACCTAGACTGAACTAACCTAGTGCCTCAGTACATGTGTTCCCTTCCTTCTCAACCAATTAATTATATTCATAGCATTGCTTCAGGAAAAAAAGAAAACGTCGTATTTTTAAAGCAACCTACTATGAGCCTGGCATGGTAAATTTGTTCTTATAATAGCTTATGACAGTGGTTTAAATTTCTTTTTTTTTTTTTCTTGGTCTTTTTTTTCTTTTTAGGGCGGCACCAGCAGCATATGGAGGTTTCCAGGCTAGGAGTCTAATCGGAGCTACAGCTGCTGGCCTACGCCACAGCCACAGCAACACCAGATCCGAGCCTCGTCTATGACCTACACCACAGCTCATTGCAACACCAAGTCCTTAACCCAATGAGGGAGACCAAGGATCAAACCTGCAACCTCATGGTTCCTAGTCGGATTCCTTTTCACTGCGCCATGACAGGAACTCCGACAGTGGTTTAAATTTCAAATAAGCTTAAGCTTCCCCTGGTGAAAAAACTTATTTTACTTGGAAAATCATTTTCAAATTGCTTTTCTGACATAAATCTTTCTGAGTTTGACCCCCTGAGCCAGGTTTTCCCAGGACCTGATTACAACTCTGGGGGAAAAAAATGATCATCCAGGTTCCAGACTTACAGAATTAATAGTACTGTGCAACAGCAGCCTTGAGGCCCACCAAGGTTCTAGAATACACTATCTACTGAACTTTTTTTATCTTCAATCTCCTGCAAAAATAATGCAAAAAGGGAAGGCAGTGGAGTTCCCATGTGACTCAGTGCATTAAGGATCCAGCATTGTCACTGCTTGGCCAGGGCTGTGGTAGTGGTGTGGGCTGGATCCCAGGCCAGGAACTGCCTCAAGTCATGGGGTTGAGGGGGGGGCGGGGGGGGAGAAGAGAGACCTTGTCTGTGTGTCTTTCCCATTCTCAACTCATTAACTTGATAAACCAAATCTCTGCTGCACAAATTATGAGATATTTAAAACTAAACCCATTAAGATCTATAAATTTTATTTGAAATTTTCCAGGATATTGAAATTCTAGCTGTAACTCAGCTATAAAACACTAAGAAAAACAAATCAAAGAGTGTGTTTGCAAAGCACCTCATGTGCATCTTAAATATCTGACGCAGAGAAATAACTGCCCAAAGGGAAGGCGTAAAGTTATTAAATCCAAAGTTTCTCAGTCTCTGAACAAGTTCTTTCTATTCACTTCAGAAATGTACTGTTACTAATATTGGTAGCCTCCAGATATTTGTAATTTGGTCAACCAAAACTTGGGAAAAATGTGTTTTGTAACAAAACAATGAAAGCACAAAACTGATTTCAATTTGTGTAGATGTTTTGGTTTGTGTGGGTGTGGCATCTAAGGATACTATGATTTTTCCATAATGATCACTTTCAGATTCTAAGCCTTAAATATGATCCAAATGCAGGAGAAATCAGGAAAGAAGCAACAGACGTGGTTCTGCTTATCGGATGTCTAGACTGCAGGCAAACCCCAAATACCAAAGAAGCATCCATGTGTCAAACCAGCATGATTTCTGAGCTATGCCTGGGGCCACATACCAAAAAAAAAAAAAAGTTAGCTTGAAAAGAAAATCTAAGAGGGGTAACCAGAAGGTCAACCCTGGTTCACAGGAACTAGGAAGCGGCTAGCAACGACAGCTAGCCATTACCCTGCCATGCCCTGAGCAGATTCCTCCCCAACCCCCAGAGAAAACCTCCAAGAAAGGCCTAACTGCTCTGAACCAGCTTCTTCAAGGTCATCCAAAGATAAGGCAGAGAAGGAACACTGAGCCAAGCGTACCTTGAGGGCCAAGGAAGATTTCCCCTATCCCCAAATCTTAACAGAAATTAAAAAAAAAAAAAAAAGCCATCGGGCTTTTCTCCAACTCCACCAGAATTTAATTTAGATTGAGCAACTAATAAATGTGTTCGGTTTTGCAACATAAATTATCAAAAGGCTTTTCGAGTCTGTCAAACTCCAGTTCAAAAACAGGTGTTTTCAGAGCACTTTGAATGACAAGGTCAAATTCACTTTTTTAATTATTAGAAGAGAAGGGAAGGCAGAATTTTCTTAACCTTCCTTAAGACAACATGCGTGACGGGTGGGGGGGAATAACTGCTGGGGAGAAACTGCCTCGCACCGGGCCCTTATCTGGCGAAACAGAAATTCCTAGTCTTCTGAGTGCCTGGAGTCATTGAATGTTAGAAGGAGAAATTAAAAACAAAGAAACCTACGAGGGTCAGAGTTTCTAGAGCAAACTCTGCACCGCCCTACCACCCCAAGAAGCCCCGCTACCCAAACAGCCCCCGCCCCTGCCGCCCCCCACCCCCCACGTAAACACACAAAGACAAGAGCTGCACCCACGATTCGCTCACAGTCCTCACTTCCCTTTGTAGGATAACGGCAGTCCCCAAACTTCCCCGCGGTGGTTTTTGGGTGTCGTCGGGGCTGAGTCCCCTGATCGTGCGGGCTGCGCACGGCTCGGCTGGGGTGGGGGGGCCCTCGCCGCGCTCGCGGGTTTCCCCGAAAGCAGTCAAACGCCTCCCGGTTCCCACTCCGGTGCTCCGCGGCCGCCCCAGGCTGCGCTTCCCCCCACATACACACACCCCGGCACGCGGCGACGGCCGACACAGAGACACCCAGGCAGCAAACAGAACCGCTCCCAGGCGGATCGGTGCGTAAACACAACTGCGGTCGGGAGGAAAGTTCCTGTGGAGAGCTGCCCGCCCGGGCGGGGGCGGCGGCGGCGGCGGCGGCAGCGGCAGCGGCGGGAACCGAGCGCGTCCCTCGCTGCCGCCTCCCTCACCTGCGCCGGAACAACGGGCCCTGCGCCCGCCCGCCCACCCGGCCGGCCCGGCGCCTCCCGCAGGCCGCGCCTCCCGCACGCCGCGTTGCCGGGGCTTGTTCCTCCTCATGGCTTTGCCCTGACGTAATTCAAACATGGCAACAGTTCGACTTCAAAGGCGGATCCACAGACCTCCCAGACGCAGGCGCCGGTCCCGGGGAGCTGGCCGAGCCCTCGGTCGTCGCAGCAGCCAGCGCCCGGGCTCCAGCGCGGGGCCCCTCGGCTGCCGCTGGCCGCGCGGAAGCACGCTGCCTCTCCGCACACCCGCACCGCGCACTAGTAGCGCCGCGAAAGTTTCCCCGCGAGAGGCCGAGGGACAAAAGCCCCTTCCGAAACTCGCCCGAACTTCGGGGGGCCAGGCCTGCACGGCCCTCCGCCCGGCGGCCGCCCAGAGCGCCCGCCGGGCCCGCAACAGCACATGCGGCTCTTTGTTTTCTGTCCAGCTGGGCGCTGCCTACGTGCAGCAGGAGGGACGTGGGATTGTTTCTCTGAGGGAGATACTAGACGATCGCCCAGGGGAAGGGGCCGGACCCCACGTCCCAAAAGTCCGGGGCCGGTCCTGCCGTCCTCCCCTAGCAGCGGGGCCATTTAATCAAAGTTTTGCAATGTCCTTGATGAGAAACGCCCGGATTCCCCGCCCTGCACCGGCCGAGAGTTGGCGACTTTCACTCTGCTTTTGAAACTGGCAAGACGCCATCATCAGCAAGTCACATTGTCCTGCCGGCCGGCCCCGACAGCACCCGCATCTCCCGGCTGACCGCGAGCCAGAGGCTCAGCCGGACCTGGGAGCAAACCCGGGTCGCAGCCCCAGCACGTGGTCTGTCACGCTCGGCACAAAAAGCAGTGCCCTCCTGAGTTCCCGCACTCCTCCGGCGCAGACAACGCCGCTGCCTCCATCCCCAAGTCAACTTGACTCCGACTGGCCATCTTAAGCCGTACACCGTGGCCCTAGAGAGCGCCGCGGCGCCCAAACCACGCTACAGGTGAATAAATTGCGGACCAAACTTGAGGCTCCAGACACCCCGAACGCCTGCGCTGCCTGGGCGCGGCCCTGGGGAGAAGCGTTTCAGAGCCGGGGCCGCTTCCGAGCGGCCGCGTGCTGCTCATTGTCGCATCCGCATCCCTCCGGAGTTGGGCGGACAACGCCACCCGCATGCACTCCGGCCATGCCGGCACCAAGCCGAAAGGCCAATTTAAACCTCCTCCGCCGGCCAGCTCACAAGTAGACGCAACTTAGTTTTCGAGCGAGGGGCATTCATTGTCCACACTCATCTAAACACGCGCCGGGGGTGGGGGGGCAAGAAACTCAACCACGAGGTCCAACAACGGCGCCCGGCCACTCCCGGGCGCGCGCCCACGCGGGTGCACCGACCCAGGGCCCCTCGGCAGTCGCCAGCAACTCGTTTTCTCTCGGGCCTTTCAGCCACCAGGCTCCTTTTCGCCAGCGAGCACTGCGGCTGAGAAAAGTCATTGTCACCTTCAATGTGGACCCCTCAACTCCGGCGACTCCTCACTCTTCCAGGCTTCACTCACTTCCCCCACCCCAAGACTTTCGGTTTGCCTCAAATACCCTCCCCAATTAAAAAGGACACACTAAACATGCAGATACAAAGAATCTGGGGTCTGAGGACCACGAAAACCGCGCTCCAAGCAATGCCATCTCCAAGACAAAACTTCCTGTGTGCGTATATGAATGTGTGCGTGTGTGTCTGTGGAAGGACTGGGGGAGGTGGTGAGGTGAGGTGAAAAGAGAAAAAAAGCCACTCCGAAATCAAAGCCTCCTGAGACAGTTTTGCACCGCAGTAATGGTTAGAGTCACTCACCTTCCAGAAGCAACCGTTCCACGCGCAATAATGTTTCAGAGGTGGGGAGTGCACGCCAAGCCAACCCACGCTCCAATCGCTCCCTCCTCCTCAACTGCCTTGTCTAGAAAGATTGTCTCCTGCAGTTCTGCAGTTGCCACGGCTGGCGGGGAAGGTGTAGATTCCGCTTTCCTTCTGCGCACGCGCAGCTCCTGGTACAAAATTCTCCTGAATCGAACTTATTTGCATACGGGCGCGCGCGCGTCGAGGGCTGGGAGGGGAGAAGGCCCGGCGGCCGCGCGCGCTCCCGAGGCCTCTATTGTCCTTTTAAGGGGAGAAGCGCCGCGGCGCGGGAAACGCGGCGGCCACAGGGAAACGGGGGCGGGGACTGCTTACTACGGTGACGTCACGTAAACAAACGCCCCCTGGCTGGAGGCCCAGGCTAAGGGGGAGTGGCGAGAGGGGAAAGGCGGAAAGGTTAGCAACCCAGGGAGAACACTGGGCTGCGTGTCGTACTTTACACTCGGAAGCTTTTCGCGCACACCGTTTCGCGTTGAAAAATAGTTTTGAAGGCTGTTTTTGCAAAATTTTCACATCTCTGCCCAGTGTCTGAACTGAAGTGGCAGGGGAGGTGGTCTTCCAAGCGCCCAGATTGAATTAATACTTCTCCCATGTTTCCTAAGTTTTGCTTGAAAAAGGGTTTTTGAATCTTTTTTTTTTTAAATTCTCTGAGGCCAACGGAGATTTGTCTTTCTTGCAGTTTTAATGAGTCGTTTAATAAAGTCCCATTTTGACATTCTGTTCATTCACCAGCTCCCGTCTGCACTCCTCAAAGAGTAACCCACTCCATAATAATTCAGTTTTTTTCTCCACTTTGGCCTTAAGATTTCAAGCCTGTTGCAGTTGAAGAGTTGTTAATTTCCGTGGGAATAGTGTCGCTTTTCTTTTATAGTGGAAAGCCAGTAATCTAGGGACACACATCCCACCTCCAGCTGCTAGTAAAGGGTGATCCAATCACCCAGAAATAATACCACCAACTGGTGGTCTTGGGAATTGAAAAAGTTGCCGGTGAAATGCAGAGTTTCCCTTATGGAATATGTAATAAACCAACAATCTAAATGCTTCTTGCCCCAGAAGAGAAAAAAAAAAAAAAAAACTGAAGAACTGAAGTAAATCTCAGACCAATAAGTGAAAAATGGAAAAAAAATAATTGTGGTACACCTTTATTCCAAGAACACATCTAACACCAACAGGCTGAGACACTGATTTAATGACAGACATGGGGAGACAGGAAGGATGTTTTTCCCAGAAACTTGATATTGGTCCCAAGATGCAAAAGTGTGGACATTAACCATAAAACTTAATCATCTGCTGACAAGTTTCACTGCTTTCACTGTAGTGTCAACAATGTGGACTTAGATATTTCTGATGCAAATCAAAACCACTTTGAGATACCACCTTACACTGGCTAGAATGACCATCATTAAAAAGTCTACAAACAGGAGTTCCCGTTGTGGCTCAGTGGTTAACAAATCCCACTAGGAACCATAAGGTTGCGGGTTCGATCCCTGGCCTCGCTCAGTGGGTTAAGGTCCCGAGTTGCCATGAGCTGTGGTATAGGTTGCAGACGCAGCTCAGATCCAGTGTTGCTGTGGCCCTGGTGTAGGCCGGTG
The DNA here is from genome assembly GCF_054392235.1 of Sus scrofa. NCBI lineage: Eukaryota > Metazoa > Chordata > Mammalia > Artiodactyla > Suidae > Sus > Sus scrofa. The sequence goes on along the minus strand of NC_139387.1, from coordinate 49,741,254 downwards.
GCTACAGCTCCGATTCGACCCTTAGCCTGGAAACCTCCATATGCCAAGGGAGTGGCCCAAGAAATGGCAAAAGGACCAAAAAAAAAAAAAAAAAAAAAGTCTACAAACAATAAATGCTGGAGAGGGTGTGAAGAAAAAGGAACTCTATTACACTGTTGGTGGGATTGTAATTTGGTACAACCACTGTGGAAAGCAGTATGGAGATTCCTCAGAAAACTAAAAACAGAATTACCATTTGATCCAGCAATCCTTCTCCTGGGCATCTATCCAGAGAAAAACCATGACTCGAAAAGATACATGTGCTCCAATGTTCATTGCAGCACTGCAGTATAATAGCCAAGACATAGAAACAACCAAAATGTCCATCGACAGAGGACTAGATACAGAAGATATGGTACATGTACACAATGGAACATTACTCAGCCATTAAAAGGAAAGAAATAATGCCATTTGCAGCAACATGGATGGACCTAGAAATTATCATGCTAGGTGAAGTCAGTCAGACAGCAAGACATCAACATCATATGGTATCACTTACATGTGGAATCTAAAAAAAAGACACAATGAACTTCCTTGCAGAACAAATACTGACTCACAGACTTTGAAAAATGTATGCTTTCCAAATGAGACAGGTTGGGGGGTGAGGGGATGTGCTGGGGGTTTGGGATGGAAATGTTACAAAATTGGGTCATGATGATCGTTGTACAACTATAAATGTAGTAAAATAGAGTAATTAAAAAGAAATATCAAACTGAAAAAAATAAATAGATAGATATTTCTGAAATGCTAATTTAATGCAAAAGCCAGTTCCTGGTACACACACGATGAACCCACTTCTCAAGTCTTCAATTAATGCTTCTTTTTTTTCTGTAGGCTCTATAGCATACTATTTCTATAACTGTATATGAAACCATACGTTAAATACCTACAAAGGAGAAAAAACCTGACACCCCTCACTAAAACGTTAGCTTCCTAAGGGCAAGAATTTTATATTGTATTCACTTTTGTCTTCTAGTGTCTAAAACAGTGCAGAGCACATAATGAATTCTGAATTTTTGTAAAATAATAAATCAATGGATATTTTCAAACTTAGTATTAGAGATTTATCTCAAGGAAAAAAAAGCTTTAGTTTGGAATTTTTATATTTAACCTAAAATGAGTTTGGAAGTTATAATGGTCACCTCAACTGATATGATGCCTGTCCATATCATAATAAATCAGGTTTAATAACCAGTTTAGTGGCAAACTGGGCTCAAAGCATAAGCTTCCACCTTCTTCTTTCTGAAAAGGATTTTTTAAATTTGGCCCAGGTTGTCTCAAGTACTTATTTGGTTTATGAAAGACCTTCCAAAAATAATTTCACTTTAGAAATTTCAAATTTCACTTTTGAAAGTATGAAAAGTGCAAATATAATAATGTTTTTCAGACTTCAATTATTGCTTGTAAGATATCTTTATATAAATATAAAAATGAATATTTATATAAGATATAAATACATACCTTGAATGCCTTTTCTTTTGAAAGTTTGTGTAAAGAATATATGTAGTAAGGAGTTCCCTTCGTGGCGCAGTGGTTAACGAATCTGACTAGGAACCATGAGGTTGCAGGTTCGATCCCTGGCCTTGCTCAGTGGGTTAAAGGATCTGGCGTTGCCCTGAGCTGTGGTGTAGGCTGCAGACATGGCTCGGATCCTACGTTGCTGTGGCTCTGATGTAGGCCGGTGGCTACAGCTCCGATTCAACCGCTAGCCTGGGAGCCTCCACATGCCGTGGGAGCGGCCCTAGATAAAGCAAAACAAAACAAAACAAAACAACAAACAAAAAATAAATAAATAAAAAGATATCTTAAAAAAAAAAAAAAAGAATATATGTAGTGGGAGTTCTCGTCGTTGCTCAGTGGTTAACGAATCCGATTAGGAACCATGAGGTTGCAGGTTAGATCCCTGGCCTCACTCAGTGGATTAAGGATCTGGTGTAGGCCCACAGCAACAGCTCTGATTTGCCTAAAAGGACAAAAGATCAAAAAAAAAAGAATATTTGTAGTGGAGTTCCCCTTGTTGCTCAGTGGTTAGCGAACTGTACTAGCATCCATGAGGACCTGGGTTCCATCCCTGGCCTCGCTCAGTGGGTTAAGGATCCAGTGTTGCCCTGAGCTGTGGTGTAGGTGGCAGACGCAGCTTGGATCCCACGTTGCTGTGGCTCTGGTGTAGGCCGGCAGCTACAGCTCCGATTGGACCCCTAGCCTGGGAACATCCATATGTCATAGGTGCAGCCCTAAAAAAAGACAAAAGAAGAAAAAGAATATATGTTGTAAGCCACTGCTTTGTAATAATTTGTAATAACTTTTAATACAATGTAATTTATAAAAAATTGAATCGCTGTGTTGTATACCTAAAACTAATATATCATAAATCAACTATACCGAAAAGAAGAAGTTCTCTTGTGGCACAGCAGGTTAAGGATCTGACATTGTCACTGCAGTAGCTTAGGTCGGTTCTATGGCATGGGTTTGATCTCTGGCCCCAGAAAATTCCATTTGTTGCAGACACGGCAAAAAATATATGTATGTATACTATAATCCAGAGATGGAATAGACCCAGATGTGCAAGCAATGCAGGAATTACAATATTTTGGATACAACATTCAGATAGGAAAGTACCTGGAAACTTCAGAGCTACTGAGCTAATATCGTACAGCAAGACTTCTTCTACTTACAAAAGAGAAGTTAAGAAGCAATCTGGGGAGTTCCATCGTGGTGCAGTGGTTAACAAATCAGACTGGGAACCATGAGGTTACGGGTTCGATCCTTGGCCTTGCTCAGTGGGTTAAGGATCTGGCGTTGCCATGAGCTCTGATGTGGGTCTCAGATGCGGCTTGGATCTGGCGTTGCTGTGGCTCTGGTGTAGGCCAACGGCTACAGCTCTGATTTGACCCCTAGACTGGGAACCTCCATATGCCATGGGAAGCGGCCCTAGAAAAGGCAAAAAGACAAAACAAAAAAGGCAATCTGGGTAATTTTTGTAGGAAAGATAACAGCAAAATCCTTAAAGAGAAATTTGACTTCCTTCAAGCCTTAAAAAAAAAAAAAAAGCCACCTGCTATTTTTTTGAACAACCAGGTGCATTCCAAAGGTTCTTTTGTTCATTTCACTGCTTGAACGTGTTGTTATAGCTGGCTCTATCCAGGGCCAATAGCTTCATTTATGAACTACTTCAAAATACTATTACCTAAATAGCCCAAGTGAATTTTTTATCAGAAAGAAAGAGGAAGGGGAGTTCCCGTTGTGGCACAGAGAATCCGACTATTATACTCGAGGGTGCAGGTTCAAACCCTGGCCTTGCTCAGTGGGTTGGGGATGTGGTGTTGCCATTAGCTGTGATGTAGGTCACAGAAGCAACTAGGATCCCGCATTGCTGTGGTTGTGATGTAAGCCGGCAGCTGCAGATCTGTTCCACCTGGGAACTTCCTAATGCTGCAGGTGCAGCCCTAAAAAGCAAAAACGAAAACAAAACAAAACAAAAAAGGACGGAGGGAAGGAAGAAAGGGAGGAAAGAAGTAATTTATAATATAAATTTGGATTATAGGAGATTGATACCATGTTAGTAAAATATTTGCATATTTTTGAAGAGTATAGTGCTATTCGAAACTTATATTGAAATTGAGGAGTACCCTGTGGTGCAGCAGGTTAAGGATCTGGCATTGTCTCTGCTGTTGTGCTGGTTCAATCCCTGGCCTGGAAACTCCCATGTACCTCGGGTGTGGACAAAAAACATATATATTATATTGAAATTGAACATGTAAATGTAAATTGAAATTGAAAATATGTTGCCAGATCTCTGCAAGTGAAGCCAACTACCTTGCTTACAATATGTTGTTCTTGCTATAGAATTATGCCTATTGCCGGAATGTTTCCTTTCATTTAGCAAACATTTAATGACAATTAAATGTGCAAAATAGTAAAACCATTCTAGAAATCTGGAGGCTTGAGGCCCCCATTACCTCCTCTCATTTATTTCTATAGAATTCTATTTTATTTGGTACCTTTTTGTTCTGTAGAATTTGTTGCCTTGTTTTGAGACTTAAATGTTGTTAGCAACTTTATAATTTATTATAAAAGACTGAAAAGGTCAAAAATTGGTAGTGAAAGATATTACCAGCAATTTAGTAATGTTTGTAATGAAAACTCAAACTAATGATATTTTTTAAATGAAGGCTGATACCCTCATCATGAGAACCCGAAATGAACCACATCAAAATATTTTTCTTGAGCCCAGGAAAGAGCTGATTATTTTTATTACACAGGGTTTTGTTCCTTAGCTATAAGACCAATCCTTTTTCTCACACCCAAACAAGCACAGTATTTTGTTACTTATTGGTTTAAATCCTTTTGAAGTTCAACTAGCAAGAGGTCAGAGTAAGTCAGATAATTTTAAGCTATAAGTATAGAATTGGTTATGTGATCTAGGCAATACTCCAGCAACTGTTGACAGCTGCCAGAAAAAGGTATCTATTACTTAAAATCAAAATTAACTTTTCTGAGGGTTTGGGATAGACATGCTTTCAAATTTGGTTGTGATGATTGTTGTACATGTACACATGTAATAAAATTCATTACGTAATAAAAAAACTTTAAAAAAACAATAATTCGGAGAGATCCAACATTCTATCAACACTGACTCTTATCAAGAGCATAATTTTGTCTGCTTTTGTTCAAGTCCTTATGTTACTCATTAAAATTTTGTTATTTTCTTAAAACAACAAAACAAAAAATCTAAACTTTTCAAATTTCTGAACTTAAAGACTGAAAGCATTGTCACAAATTTATCCTTAAAAAGAGCAATCTCTGAATTTATAGAAATTTGAAGTCTTATGAATAGCATATTTTAAAAAATAAAAGTACTGGTCACAAAAATAATTTTATTTTAAGAAGGATGTTGACTGAATTCACAAGAGAATAAATCAGAATGATGAAAGAGTCTCGAAACCATAGCATTAAAAGCAATAATTGAAGGAGGGGCTATGATTTGAGTGAGCTAGAGAGCAATCTTTGACTATCTGAAGGATCATATTTAGAAGAGGAAATGGGCTCATTAGGATACAAGTTAGTTTTGAAAATCACAAGAATTTCTTGTTAAATATCCAAATATGTGTGTGTATATATATATATACATATATACATATATATATATATATATATTTTTTTTTTTGTCTTTTTTTAAGGCCGCACCTGCTGCACATGGAGGTTCCCAGGCTAGGGGTCCAATTGGAGCTGTAGCCACCGGCCTACACCAGAGCCACAGCAACACGGGATCCCAGCTGTGTCTGCGACCTACACCACAGCTCACGGCAACGCCGGATCCTTAACCCAATGAGAGAGGCCAGGGATCAAACCCAAATCCTCATGGATGCTAGTCAGGTTCATTAACCACTGAGCCACAATGGGAACTCCCAGAAATATTTCTAACATATGAATAGTCCAAGTATGGTGCAAGATGCTTCAGAAGGCAACTCCCCATCATTAATGATAGATATTTACAAAAATAAAACCAAGACTTTGATTTCTGTGAGTTACATTATTTATAACATAAAGCCTGCTACATATAAACTGTTAAAATCTATGAATCTATGATTACAGGAGCTAAATGAGTAATATCAACCATAGGAGCCTTAAGTTTGGGAAAAGAGTTTACCTATCACTGTGGCTGGAGAGGTTAGGAATGTCATTTTGGAGAGTATGGGATCTGAGTTTGGATATTCATTCATTCATTTGTTCATTCAATAAATACTTACTATCTACTATTTGCCAGGCTCTGACAATAAAATAATGAGCAATATAGACATACTCTCATGGAATGCAGGAGGCAGGCATTCCAAATATACTTACAAACTGTGAGAAATAAAAGGAAAAAAGTACTGTGAGTTTAACCATGTACGGCAAGGGGATCTAACATGGATGTAAGAGAAAGACTCTTTGAGGAGTTCACACTGTGGCTCAGTAGATTAAGAACCCAACTAGTGTCCATGAGGGTGAGGGTCCAACCCCTGGCCTTGCTCAGTGGGTTAAAGAATCCAGAATTGTGGGAGCTGCGGTATAGGTCGCAGATAAGGGCTCAGATGTGGCATTGCTATGGCTGTGGCGTGGGCCAGCTGCTGCAGCTCTGATTTGACTCCTACCCTTGAAACTGAAAAGAAAAAAAAAAAAAAAGGAGAGAGAAAGCCTCTTTGAAGAGGTGAAGTTGAATTTACAGCAGGATTAGATAGAGAATTGGATGGTGGAAAGAGTGTTAAACCAAAGGCAACTTCATAAACAAGTTCTTAGAGACAGCCAAGTACTTGGGGTGATGGGAAAAGACATGATAGAAGAACCATGAGTTTTATTGAAAAAAAGTCATGCATGGAGTTCCTGTCGTGGCTCAGTGGTTAGCGAATCCGACTAGGAACCTTGAGGTTGCGGGTTCGATCCCTGGCCTTGCTCAGTGGGTTGAGGATCCAGCGTTGCCATGAGCTGTGGTGTAGGTCGCAGATTCGGCTTGGCTCCCGCGTTGCTGTGGCTCTGGCATAGGCCGGTGGCTACGGCTCCGATTAGACCCCTGGCCTGGGAACCTCAATATGCCTCCGGAGAGCCCCTAGAAAAGGCAAAAGGACAAAAAAAAAAAAAAGTCATGCATGAATCTTGTTTGAGGGAAAAGATCATCAGGTGTTGGTGACTCAGCAAAATCAGGATGATCAGCCCTATGGATTTAGAAGTACAACACTGAGTTGGAAGTAGCTGACTATGAAAGTGCAGACTCCAGAGACAAACCCCTATCATTAGATTACAATCAGTTAAATCAATATCTATTTCTTCTGTGAAAATTTACTTTTCTAAATGTCAATAAGGTATTGACCACCCCCCAATCATAGAATCCACTTCCTGGAAGAACTCCTGTTCTAATCATTAAAATCATTACTGAAGGCAAACACACCACATCACCAGCAGATGCACAAGTGAACAAGCAGATACACAATACAGGAAAGTCAATGAAACATGCTGGGTTGCCATTTCTAAGAACTTTGGGAATAAAATATCTAGGAATCTAAAAAAATTTAATATTTTGCTTACAGTCAATTTTTAAACTTTTAAATATATATTTTGAAGAATTTGAATTTTTGTACATGAATTTAAAAAAATAGAATGCAATTCATAGCTTAGGTTAGCACCCAGGAATTACGGCTTTCAAGGTTTCAGATGATACAGACATTAAAAGTTTTTCCAGATATATTGTTAATCTAACAGTGCTTTCGTGTTCCAGAAATGGAAATACAAGGCAGAAGAGATGAAACAGAGGTAATCAACATACATATTGCATCTGTGGCAATGGTTAGAAAAGTTGGTATCAGCAAAGAGTAAACACATATTGCATTATTGTTTTCCTAGCAGGCAAAGGTTAGTATATGAACATAATTTAAATTTCTTCAAGAAATAGAGTTAAAACATACCCTCAGGCTTGTTGAAAATAAGGAAGTGTATTAGTACTCAGTTGCTGACAACTAAAACATTAGTGTAATGCCAATAACATAATCTATACTTACACTAATAATTTACAAAATAAATTGTTGTAGAAGAGAATAGAGAATGCCCAGATCTTTGAAACTGCTCTTGAAAAAATACATTATTTAAAATTTTACATCTGTCAGAAGTTCCCATTGTGGCGCAGCGGAAACAAATTCAACTAGGAACCATGAGGTTGTGGGTTTGGTACCTGGCCTCCCTCAGTGGGTTAAGGATCTGGCGTTGCTGTGAGCTGTGGTGTAGGTCAGCATCTGTAGCTCTGATTACACCCCTAGCCTGGGAACCTCCATAAGCTGTGATTGCGGCCCTAAAAAGAAAAAAAAAAAATTTTACCTCTGTCATTTCTTCAATCAGCATAGTTGCCAATGGTGCTAGAATAAATTTCGCATTTTAAGTAATTAAGTATTCTCTTCCAAATCCTTTTTTTTTTTTTGGCTGCACCTGCAGCATGTGGTTCAAACCAGTGCCTCCCTGGAGACAAGCCAGATCATTAACCCACTGTAACACAGCAGGAACTTCACGAATATTATCCTTTCAATGTTGCAATTAAAGGTTGGAATCAAAGTTATATTAAAAATAAAAAATAATTTTTAATCCTGGAGAGCGAGAACTCAAAAAACTTGAAAAATTAATAAATTTAATTACATTAACTTTAAAAATTTGTGCATGGGAAAAAATATGATAGTGTCAAAGTGACCCAAGCCACTGCAGTGACAAAACTGCATACTTAATCCACTGTACCACAAGAGAACTCTTAAAGATAATTTCTCAATATGAGTAAAAGTACAAAAAGTTAAGAGTTCCTGCTCTGATGCAACGGGATCAGCAGTGTCTCTGCAGTGCCAGGACGCAGGTTCAATCACAATCATGGCATAGTGGGTTAATGGATCTGGTGTTGCCACAGCTACAGCATAGGTCACAACTGCAGCTCTAATCTGATCCCTGGCCTGGAAACTCCATATGCTGCAGGGTAGCCGAAAAAGGAAAAAAAAAGTTAATTCACCCAAAAATATATAAATGGAAATAAGCACATGGAAAAATGCTGAACGCTAGTCATACTTCATAATAAGATTGTTTATTTATAAATTTTGTGATTTTATTAATAATTTTAATGTAATATTAATGTGAATAAAGTCAACTACTTTTTGTCTAGAATTGATTATAAAGAGTTATTTATTAACATAGAAGATAGGAGGTCCTGTTGTGGCTCAGCAGTAATGAACCTGACTAGTATCCATGAGAATGTGGGTTCAATTCCTGGCCTCCCTCAGTGGGTTAAGGATCCAGAGTTGCCGAAAGCTGCAGTGTAGGTTGCAGGCTCAGCTCCCATCCTGCATTACTGTGGCTGTGGCGTAGGCTGGCAGCTGCAGCTCCAATTCGACCCCTAGCCTTGGAACTTCCATATGCCCTGGGTGCGGCCCTAAAAAAGACAAAATGTATATATATATATATAGGAAGATTTTAGCACTCTATTTAAAGTAGATAAAAAACAATTTCCAGAACAGGAGGAAAAGTATGATTTCACTTGAGGGGCAAAAAGGAATATATATATGTGTGGGTGTGTGTGTGCGTGTGTGTGCACAAACATATTGTATATGTATTTATACATATATTTGTAAAATCGTAATTGTAAGGAGACATCATAGTGTTAATCACAGTTACCTCTGAGGAAGATTGAACTGAGAAAAAAAGTGGGAGGAGTGATTTTTATTTTACATAATTTTTTTCTCTGAGATGTTATGAACATCAATTACTTATAAAATATTTCAAGGTAGAAAAACACATGTTAAAATACATGTAGCACATTAGGAATACAAGCAACATTACTAAAAGTTTCTGCATTAGTTTAACAGATGAATTGCTGAGTAACTGTTAGCACTGCAGGATCCGAGCCACCTCTGCAACCTACACCAAAGTCCATGGCAACTCTGGATCCTTAACCCACTGAGTGAGGCCAGGGATTGAACCCACAACCTCATGGTTCCTAGTTGGATTCGTTTCCGCTGCACCACAATGGGTACCCCGACTATTAGTTTCTTCAATCCAAGATCCATATCTGGTTTGGTTTCAAAACTTCCAAAAGTGTTTTCTATGGTACATGCATATAAATAGCTATAAAACTGTGCAGCTAGGAGTTCCCGTCGTGGCTCAGTGGTTAACGAATCTGACTAGGAATCATGAGATTGTGGGTTCGATCCCTGGCCTTGCTCAGTGGGTTAAGGATCCGGCATTGCTGTGAGCTGTGGTGCAGGTCGCAGATGGGGCTCAGATCCTGCATTGCTGTGGCTCTGGTGTAGGCCGGTGGGCTACAGCTCCAATTGGACCCCTAGCCTGGGAACCTCCATATGCCATGGGAGTGGCCCTAGAAAAGGCAAAAAGACAAAAAAACAAAACAAAAGTGTGCAGCCTATAAAAGTTCTTCTTTCTCCTACCCAGAATTACCTTCCACCTCACCTCTGAATGTTTAAATGCTACCAACCTATCCTTCAAGGCCTGGTTCAATGCCAGTGCAGCTTCAGATATAATTATCATTTATTGATTGCCTGCTCTAGATCTACCCTCACTCTATGTGCTTCCACATGTTTTATCCCTCTTTATTGTTTAACATCTTCACAATAATTCTGTGACGTAGATGTGAGTCTTTCTCACATTTTTTTTGCATATGAAAAAAAAGGGATTTGCTGTTATGAGGCTTATTCAGTGTCTCCTGTGTCATAGTAAGCGGTGGAGATGAAAGGGGAAACCAGGTCTCTTAGGTCTAAATTCTAGATCCATTCCACTTTACTCCCCCATGGACTTCTTTGCTCTTTTTTTGTTTTTGTTTTTGTTTTGTTTTTGTCTTTTTTTTCTTTTCAAGGCCACACCTGAGGCATATGGAGGTTCCAGGCTAGGGGTCTAATTGGGGCTGTTGCTGCCGGCCCACGCCAGAGCCACAGCAACGCCAGATCCGAGCCATGTCTGAGAACTACACCACAACTCAAGGCAATGCCAGATCCTTAATCCACTGAGCGAGGCCAGGGATCAAACCCGCAACCTCGTGGTTCCTAGTCAGATTCGTTTCCGCTACGCCATGACAGGAACTTCCTCTATGGACTTCTTGATTCCTCAAATAGGAAGTAATGTTTTCCTCCTCTGAACTCTTCTAACATTTTGTCGGTGTATCCTAAGGCACACATCAATTTCTGCATTATTATTATTATTATTATTACTATTGCCCATGCCCATGGCATGCAGATGTTCCCAGGCCAGGATCAAACCTGAGCTACAGCAGTGACAACAATGGATCATTAACCTACTGAGCCACCAGGGACTCCAATTTCTGCTTATATTTCAATTATTTTTGCATAGCCCTGTGTCTTTATAAGACAACAAAATCTAAATCTAACAGTTTTGATCCTTGGAGGACATGAAAATCACCTATGAACATTTTCTCCAATTTTTTTTTATCGTAGTAAAATACATAAAACATAAAATTTATTGTTTTAACAATTTTAAGTATACAGTTCACTGGTATTAAATACATTCATAAGGTGCAACTATCACTGCCACCCATCTCCATAACTCTTTTCATCTTGTAAACGCAAACTCTGGTGATTTCCTGCTGTGGAGCAATTGGGTTAATGACCTGGCTTGTCTCTGTGACGTTGCCAGTATGGAACAGTGGTTTAAGGATCCAGTGTTGCTGCAGCTATAGCATAGGTTGCAGCTCTGGCAGGGATTCAGTCCTGGGCTGGGAAACTTCCATATGCATCCATAATGACCTTGACTATTGTATCTCATATAAGTGGAATCATTCAGTATTTGTCTTTTTGTCACCGATTTATTTCACTTAGCAAAACGCCTTCAAGTTTCATTCATGTTGCAGCATATGTCAGAATTTTCTTCCTTCTAAGGCTGAATAATATTCCATTATTATTAAGGCTGAATAATATTTCATTATACATACACACACCCCCCACACACACATTTTGCTTATCTATTCATCCATGAATGGACCCTTGGGTTGCTTCTACGCTTTAGCAATTGTGAGTGATGCTGCTACGAACATGGGTATACAAACATCTCTTCAAGACCCTCTTTTCAATTCTTTTGGGTGTATACCCAGAAGTAGAATTTGATAAATCATATGATAATTCTGTTGTTAATTATTTTTAGAAATCACCGTATTGTTTTCTACAGGAGTTATACCATTTTACATTCCCACCGCACAAAGGTTTCAATTTCTCCACATCCTCACCAACATTTGTTATTTTCTGTCTTTTTGACAGTAGCTATTCTAACAGGTGTGAGGTGGTACCTCATTGTAGTTTCGATTTGCATTTCCCTGAAGATTAGTGATGTTGAGCATATTTTCACATGCTTATTGGACATTTGTATATCCAAATGAAAAAAACATCTAATTTCTTTGCCCATTTTTGAATCAGGTTGTTTTTGTTGTTGCTGTTGTCGAGTTTTAGTATCTCTCATTATATACTGGATATTAACCCCTTGTATATGATATGCAAATCTTTTCTCTCATTCTTTAGGTTGCCTTTTTACTTTGTTGATTTGTCTTTTGATGCAGAAAATGTTTTAATTTTTATACAATCCAATTTGGCTATTTTTTTTCTCTTTTGCTTGTGCCTTTGGTGTCCTATCCACGAATTCATTGCTAGGTCCAATGTCTGAAGCTTTTGCCTTATGTTTTCATCTAAGAGTTTCAAAGTTTTAGATATGACAATTTTGGTCTTTTTGAGTTAGTTTTGATATATGGTATTAATTAGGTAAGGTCCAACTTCATTCTTTTGCTTATGGATATCTGGTTTTCTCAACACCATTTATTGCGAAGTTGTTCTTTCTCCATTGAATGGTCTTGGCACTCTTGTCAGAAATCATTTAACCAGGAGTTCCCATCGTGGCTCAGTGGTTAATGAATCTGACTAGGTAGATCCATCAGGATGTGGGTTCAATCCCTGGCCTTGCTCAGTGGGTTAAGGATCCAGTGTTGCCGTGAGCTGTGGTGTAGGTTGCAGACACAGCTCGGATCTGGCATTCGACCCCTAGCATTGCTACAGCTGTGGCATAGGCTGGCAGCTGTAACTCTGATTGGACCCCTAGCCAGGGAACCTTCATATGCCGCTGGTATGGCCCTCAAAAGAAAAAGAAAAAGAAATCATTTAACCATCTATGCACGGGTTTATTTCTGTGTTCTCAATTCTGTTTCATTGGTCTATATGTCTGCCTTCGTGCCAGTACCACACTGTTTTGACTACAATAGTTTTGTAGTAAATTCTGAAATCAGGAAGTATGAGACCTCTGGCTCTGTTCTTTTTCAAGATTATTGGGATATTCAGGATCCTCTATGATTTCAAATTTTTTTTTTCTTTTTTGCTTTTTAGGGCCGCACCTGTGGCATATGGAGGTTCCCAGGCTAGGGGTCAAATCAGAACTACAGCTGCTGGCCTACACCACAGCTCATGGCTACGCCAGATACTTAACCCACTGAGTGAGGCCAGGGATCGAACCCACAACCTCATGGGGATTTGTTTCCACTGCGCCACGATGGGAACACCCGATTTCAGATAAATTTTGAGATGGGTTTTTCTACTTTTGAAAATAAAATCATTGGGATTTTTATAGGGATTGTTTTATAGGGATTTGTAGGTCATTTGGGGTAGAATTTACCTCTTAATATTAATCCATGAACATGGATTTGGAATTTCCACTTATTTACATCTTCAATTTCTCTCAACAGTGTTTTGCTGTATTCATTGTACAAGTCTTTTCTTCACTGGTGAATTCCTAAGTATTTTGTTTTTCTTGATGTTACTGTAAATGGAATTATTTTCATAACTTCCTTTTCAGGTTGTTTACTGTTATTATATAGAAATGCAACTGATTTGTGTGGGTTAATTTTGCATCCTTCTGTAGTTCCCATCTGGCATTGCCATGAGCTGTGGTATAGTTTGGAGACATGGCTCAGATCCCTCTTTGCTGTGGCTGCAGTCCGGCAGCTGCAGATCTGATTCAACGCCTTGCCTGGGAACTTTCCATTTGCCAAGGGCACGGCCCTAAAAAAGACCCCAAAAAAAAAAAAAATGTGTAACCTTCTACTTTACTGAATTCATTTATTAGTGCTAACAGTTCTTTTTGTGAACTCTTTAGGGTTTTCTATATATAAGATCACATCACCTGATGAGATTCAAGACCCGCTACCCCAAAATACGTCACCTTGACATATTGGATATTTTAAGCTAAAGGAGTTTGAGAAAATGGCAGAAAGAGGAAAGTCATTTTGGCTTTGCCCGCAACACTTCTCCCCTAAAATAGGTCATAAAACTCCTATGTAAGAGATACCCTTCCTTTACCCAGAGGAAAGAAGCATCCTTTATCCAAAGATAAAAAGGACACACACTAGGAAGAATCCGAACAAACAAGACTTGCTGAGTTTCCCTCAGTTCACTACATCTCCCTCATACTCTTTGACCTATTGTGTTCCTTTACAACTGTCCTGTTTCCATAGTGTAGTGGTTATCACATTTTCATCAAAACTGTCTATGCTTCATCAAACCTGGCATAAAAAAAATTTAGGTTTAATTATTTCTTTTGGTTCCCATTTCCTTACAAAAGTTCTCATGCTCTCATGTCACATAAAACAAATAAACCTGTATGTGTCAATTTAATTTTCAAATGCAACTGGGGATAAGAGGGTTGAGGGAAATGTTTTCCTCCCCTCCACCTGCAAACAGAGATAATGTTACTTCTTCCTTTCCAATTTGGATGTCTTTTATTTATTTTTCTTTCCTACTTCCTCTGGGTAGAACTTCCAGTGCTATGTTGAATGGAAGCGGCAAAAGCGAACATCTTTGCCTTGTTCCTAATCAAAGCTACCAAATTTTATCATTGAGTATGATGTTCACTGTGGATTTTTCATGCATACATTTTATTATGTTGAGGCAATTTCCTACCTTTCTTTCTTTCTTTCTTTCTTCCTTTTTTTTTTTTTTTTTTTTTTTTTTTTGCTTTTTAGGGCCACAACTGTGGCATATGGAGGTTCCCAGGCTTGGGGTCGAATCCGAACTGTAGCCGATGGCAACTTGGGATCTAAGCCATGTCTGCAACCTACACCACAGCTCACGCTGGATCCTTATCCCACTGAGCAAGTCCAGGGATGGAACCTGCAACCTCATGGTTCCTAGTCAGATTTGTTTCTGCTGTGCCAAAACAGGAACTCCTCCACGGCAATTTCCTTCTTCTCCTTGTTTGTTGAGTGTTTTATCATACAAGAATGTTCAATTTTACCAAATGCTTTTTCTTCATCAATTGATCTGATCACACAAGTAGGGGTTTTTTGGTCATGCCCATGGCATATGGAAGTTCCTGAACCAAGGATGAAAACTTTACCATAGCAGTCTCCTGAACCACTGCAGTGACAAGGCTGGGTCCTTAACCTGCTGTGCCACAAGGGAACACCTAGGAGGGTTTCTTTCTTTTCTTTTTTTTTTTTTTTCCCTTTTGGCATGTTAAGCCATCCTCACATTCCAGGAATAAATCCCACTTGATCATGGTATATGATACTTATATATATGGCTGAATTTATTCTACTAGAATATTTTTATTAAAATACAGTGTTGTGCCAATTTCTGCTGTACAGCAAAGTAACCCAGTCATAGACACACACACATTCCTTTTCTTATAATATCTTCCATCATGGTGTATTACAAGAGACTGGATATAGTTCCCTGAGCTATACATTATGACCTCATGGCTTATCTATTCTAAATGTAATAGTTTGCATCTACTAACCCCAAACTCTCAGTCCATCCCACGCCCTTCTCCCTCCCCCTTGGTAACCACAAGTCCGTTTTCTATGTCCATGAGTCCGTTTCTTTTTGTAGATAGGTTCATTTGTGCCACATTTTAGATTCCACGTGTTAGTGGTATCATTTGTCTTCCTCTTTCTGACTTCACTTATTGTGAGAATCTTTAGTTCCATCCATGTGGCTGCAAATGGTATTATTTCTTTTTTGTGGCTGCATAGTATATATATATATATATATATATATATATATATATATATGTATACCACATCATCTTTATCCATTCCTCTGTCAGTGGACATTTAGGTTGCTTCCAGGTCTTAGCTATTGTGAATAGTGCTACTGTGAACATAGGGATACATATATCTTTTTGAAGGAATGTTTTGTATGGATATATACCCAGGAGTGAGTTTGCTGGATCATGTGGTAGTTCTATATTTAGTTTTCTGAGGAGCCTCAATACTGTTTTCCATAGTAGTTGTACCAATTTAAGTTCCCATGCAACAGTGTAAGAGAGTTCTCTTTTCTCCACACCCTCTGCAGCATTTGTTATTTGTAGACTTATTAACGACGGCCATTCTGACCAGTGTGAGGTGGTACCTCGTTATAGTTTTGACTTGCATTCCTCTAATAATTAGTGAGGTTGAGCAATTTTTCATGTGCCTGTTGGCCATCTGTATGTCCCCTTTGGAAAATGTGTATTTAGATCTTCTGGCCACTTTTTTTGATTAGGTTGTTTGTTTTTTTGTTGTTGGGTTGTAGGGGTTGTTTGGAGATTAGGCCCTTGTCAGCTGCATCATTTGCAACAATTTCCTCCCATTCTGTAGATTGTTTTTTGGGTTTTTTTTTTAATGGTTTTCGTCCTATGTGTTTGTTTTTGTTTTTATTTCTATTGCCTCAGAAAAAATTTGTATGGTTTATGTCAGAGAACGTTTTGCCTATGTTCTTTTGTAGGAGTGTTATGGTGTCATGTCTTATGTTGAAGTCTTTCAGCCATTTGAGTTTGTTTTGTTAGAATTTTGTTGAGTATTTTTGATGTTGGTCTCTACTTTTCTTTCCTTATTGTGTCTTTGTCTGACTTTGTTATCAACGGATGTGTTAACTTTTAAAATATGTTCAGGCCACAGACCAATGGAATCAGAATTTCTACAGCTGATGCTTGGTTAACTGTGTATTAAAAACCTTCATAGGTCATTCTGATGCATACCACGGCTTGAGGACTCATTCATACCTGGTTCATCTTTGAATTTCCATAGTGTTTTGCAAAAAGCAGATGCCTAATAATACTTAAGTTATTCATAATCTTTAATGATTTTTGTAAATCCAAATGGAGAATCAGAGATGCCACTCTAAGAAGAAAAGTCCAACTGACTGGGTAATTGGAGCACTGTGAGGATCAGGTGGCCTAAGCTCCAGGGAGGTAGTGGACAATGAGGTTAAGAGGCGAAACAATTGGGGCCCAAAGATGTGCTCCAATACACCTTAGGTGTTAGCATGGGAGCAGCCACAAGGAATGAGGAAAACAAGCTTATAGGTCATTCCCTCAAACTACATACTGCCCTTTTTTAAAAATTTATTTTTATTTTTATTTTTTGGTCACCCCATAACATATGGAGTTTGCAGGCCAGGGATCAGCTCTGAGCCACAGTTGCAACCTACACCACAGCTATGGTAATGCTGGATCTTTTAACCCACTGTGCCAGGCAGGGATTGATCCAGATCACACTTGCATAAAAATGTTTATACTATATTGGAAAAATAAAGAGCTTGCCTTCATTGCTCTCCTAGTCCCATGGATCAATCTTTTGCTTCAACAGTATTTGGGTGGAGCAGACCTAAGGGTACCCTTCTTCCAGGTTTCTACCACCCTCCAACCTCTTTTCCAGAACCAACCACTAATACATATACACATATATAACACAATGGAATACTACCCAGCCATAAAAAGAACAAAATAATGCCATTTGCAGCAACATGGATGGAACTAAAGATTCTCATACTAAGTGAAGTAAGTCAGAAAGAGAAGAACAAGCACCATATGATATCACTTATATCATATGGAAACCAATATAAGGCCCAAATGAACCTATCTATAGAAAAGAAACAAACTCAGCACAAAGAGCAGACCTGTGGTTGCCAAAGGGCATGGAGAAAGAGTGGGATGGATGGACAGGGACTTTGGGGTTAACAGATGCAAACTATTGCATTTGGAGTGGATAAGCAGTGAGGTCCTGCTATATAGCACAGGGAACTATGTCTAATCACTTGATGGATGAAACATGTGATCATGTGATGAAACATGATAGAATATGAGAAAAAGAATGTATATATATATGTATAACCAGGTCACTTTGCTGTACAGCAGAAATTGACAGAAGATTGTAAATCAATCATAATAAAAAATTTTTTAAAATATTTCTGCTAAAAAAAAAAAACTGGAGTTCCCGTCATGGCGCAGCAGCTAACGAGTCCGACTAGGAACCATGAGGTTGCGGGTTCGGTCCCTGCCCTTGCTCAGTGGGTTAACGATCCAGCGTTGCCGTGAGCTGTGGTGTAGGTCGCAGACGCGGCTCCGATCCCGCGTTGCTGTGGCTCTGGTGTAGGCCGGTGGCTACAGCTCCGATTCGACCCCTAGCCTGGGAACCTCCATATGCCGCAGGAGTGGCCCAAAGAAATAGCAAAAAAAAAAAAAAAAAAAGACAAAAATAAAACCAACCACTCGGCCATCCTCAGCCTCCAAGACCAGCAAACACCACATTTGATCTTAGGTCCTTGTTGCTGATCAACCATAAACTTCCAGATTCATCAGAATTATTCCACCAAGTTGGAGGCTGCCATCAACCTACCCCTCTCTGGGCTTCCATTTTGATGGCGATGATGTGGATGTGGGTGACTTTTTCTGTGAACTGACTAAGGGGAAGTGCAAATGTCTCTTCAAGGTACAAAACCAGCACAGCGGCTGAGCCCTCCTCCAAGACTAGCAAATGTGATCCCAGAATGAGTGGAATAAACCCAAGATGCTATGGAAGCCACCAAGCGCATGGAGGAGAACCTGAGCCAGGCCTTTTGGGTCTGCATGCCCTGGGTTCTGCCCATGCAGACCCCCATCTCTGTGACTTCCTGGAGAGCCACTTCCTAAATGAGAAGGTGAAACTCATCAAGAAGATGGCCATCACATGGAGTTCTCTTGTGGCTCAGTGGGTAAAGGACCTGGCATTGTCACTGCAGTGGCTTGGCTCACTGCCATGGTAAGGGTTTGATCCCTGGCCCAGGAACTTCTTCTACAAGCCACAGGGTAGCCAGGAATGAAAAAAGAAGACGGCCACGCCCTGACTAAACTCTCCGGGTTGGAGGCCCCCAGGCCGAGCTGGATGAGTATCTCTTCAAAAGGCTCACCCGCAAGCACAACTAGGATCCTTCAGAGCGAGCCTCTCTAGCATCACCCTAGTGTCAGGGCTTCTCTCTCTGTAGCCACTAAGCAGCGTTTTAACCATCCTAGAGCCGTCTCCCAGACAGTGGACCAAATGGAAACAATAACGATTATTTGCAGGAAAAAAAAATTTGCCTTTGCTCCCCCAAATTTCTTTGAATTTGTAAGATAGATAGCAAAAGAGGACTAGATCATGCTGGCAGTGATATTTGAAAAAGGATGAATTTATCTGGGATGAGGAAGGGGGACTTAAGGGGATCACAGCAAGAATGTGGTGGAACAGGACTGACTGCATATGCAGCATGAAACATGGTGCTTCCTTCCTGAGGAACCATCTATTAAGGGAGCACAATTTTGTTGTTGTCTCTGCCTGTTAACCAGATACTTTTATATAACAACAACAAAAAAAAATATGTGTGTGTATGTGTTGCATTAACTGCTGCTTCACTTTTCTCAATCAGTCTTTTATAAACTCTGAGTATAGAATTTAGAAACCTTTTTTTTTTTTTGGTCTCTTCTAGGGCGGCACCTATGCGAGGCATAAGGAGATTCCCAGGCTAGGGGGTCTAATCGGAGCTATAGCTGCCACACACCACAGCCATAGCACCACCAGATCTGAGCTGTGTCTACAACCTATACCACAGCTCACGGCAACGCTGGATCCTTAACCCACTGATTGAGGCCAGGGATGGAACCTGCAACCTCATGGTTAATGGGAACTCCAAATTTAGAAATTTTGTTGTGATTTGTTGTTATTGGATTTTACCTGAAATGAGCTGCTCTATTACATAGGAATGATAGTGCTGACCCACAATTACTAGAGTATAGACTTGAGTTATTTTTCATAATATTCACAATAAAAACATTAATAAGTAACTTTATGAAGATAATCTGCTATGAGGATACACAATGTTATAAAATATACCTTCTACCCTTAATGGACTTCCAGTTCTCAGGAGGGAGATATAACAGTTACATAAAAAGTAAATACTTAAAATAATTCTCCTGGCCGAATACAACTAAAAACCATGATGCTGCAGGTTCGATCCCTTGCCTCGTTCAGTGGGTTAAGGATCTGGCGTTGCCTTGAGCCGTGGTGTAGGTTGCAGAATGCGATTCAGATTCCGTGTTGTTGTTGCTATGGCTGTGGTGAAGGTTGGCAGCTGTAGCTCCAATTCGACCCCTAGCCTGGGAACCTCCATATGCCTCGGGTGCGCCCTGAAAAGCAAAAAAAAAAAAAAAAAAAAAAAAAAAAAAAAAGGAAATACTCAAAGGAAAGTGATACAAGCTTTGCATTAAATAACATATACTCATGTTTATTGCTATATGAGCTCACATGGTCTGTGCCTGTAAGGAGCTTAAAGGATACCAGATAGATGAATAGATAAATATCCATATAACATGATAAAGTGTGCACAATGTACTCAGGGAACATAAAGCTGGAATATTTTGCACACCATGGTGTTCAGAGAAGGCTTGGAGAACATGCTGCTTGAAGGAATCCAGAAGAATGAATGTGAGGTTGAAAGGTGAACAAACATGGGCAGGGCTTTCCAAGCGGCTGTAATAGCATAAACAAAAGCTTTCCATGTTGAAGGAACATGCGGAATTATTACAGTGTGTGATTGGGATTGATGGGGGATACGTCAGGTCACGGAGGGCCCATGAGCCATGTTAATAAAGAACCTGGACTAGGGCTCTAGGCAGTGGGAGCCATTAAAAGCATTTAAGCAGGGGAATGACATAATTAGATTCGAGTTTTTTATTTTATTTTTATTTTTTTGGCCTTTTTTTTTTTTTTTTTGCCATTTCTAGGGCCACTCCCATGGCATATGGAGGTTCCCAGGCTAGGGGTCTAATCGGAGCTGTAGCCACCGGCCTACACCAGAGCCACAGCAACTCGGGATCCGAGCCACGTCTGCAACCTACACCACAGCTCACGGCAACACCGGATCGTTAACCCACTGAGCAAGGCCAGGGACCGAACCTCATGGTTCCTAGTTGGATTCATTAACCACTGAGCCATGACGGGAACTCCCAATTTGAGTTTTTAAATATCTAATTCTAGGTGCAGCAGGGAGGACAGATTAAAAGGAAATAAGACTGGAGGCAGGCTGATGACTTAAGATTATAGTGCTATCGTTTAGGCAAAATATCATTAAGGGTCATAATTGGATCTAAATGGACTAACTTCAGAGGATAGATTGGGAGATTTCAAGGAGGGAAAACAAGAAGTGCTTAGTTATTAACTAAATGTATATGAAGGAGAGCATGGCGTCTAGAACAAGTCTTATGTTTCTAATTTGGATGATGAGAAAACCGAGAAACGAACAGCTTTAGAGGGAAAGATGAACAGATGTGATTTGAGGAAGGAAAGGAGAGGGAGTAAAAGCTAGAGAGGAATGAAAGGTCACAGGAAGTTTTTGTTTATAAGCTTTGTTATGTTTTAGGGTATGAATAATTTGACCATGCTCATAGGTTGAAACCCAGGGTTGCATTTTATGCAACATTGTAGGTACTAAATAAATCAATGTTGAAAGAATGAAAAGAATGCATTGGAGGTAAAGAGAGAGTCTGTCTGCTAAGGCAAGGTCCTGGGGAGAACAACACAGAGAGGACTGGAGGGCAGAGGCAGATGCATTGGTCTGGAGCAGTACAGGGATTTCTCATCCTCTGAGACTCATGGGATGGATGTCGCCATGGTGGGAAAGCAATGCCATCCTTTTAGGAGTGGGAGAAGCTCAGACATCTGTTGCTTCATGACCTTGATTTTCTTCATGAAAATGGAAGCAAGTTTGTCTGTTTAAGAGGGAAAGTCAAGTGCTTGGGTGGATTGACAAGAATTGTAAGGGAACTGGTGCTGAGTGGAATGAGAGACAGTACTTTCAAAGGATAAATGAAAGGGTTGTTGAGGGGGTTTAGCTGAGTTTGAACCCCATGCATTTGTAGTGGTGATGATCTGTATTGCCTGATTTTTCCCTGCTAGCCAATGGCTGTCTGGATAGGTGGGAGAGAAGACATGAATGCAAAGTAGAGGGTGTTGGAGAGACAGTGATTTATACAACTAGCCACCGCTGGTTGGAGATAAGGAAATAAGACAGATGGAGCAACGTGGTGTGCTGAATAATGGTCCCCCAAGATACTCTAATCCACAAAATCTATGGATTCTTATATGGCAAAAGGGAGTTTGTAGATGAGATTAAATTAAGAATTTTGCAATAGGGAGATAATCCTGGATTATCTGGGTCATCACGAGTATCCTTACAAGGGGAGGCAGAGGGAGAGTTTAGTATGGAGAGAAGGCCATTTGACAAGGACAGAAGCAGAGATTGGAATGATGGGCTCTGAAGATGGAGGAATGGGCCACAAGCCAAGGAATAGAGGTGCCTGCTAGAAACTGAAAAAGGCAAATTAACAGATTTCCCCCTCAGAACCTCCAGAAGAAATCCACTCTGCTGACATCCTGACCTCAGCCCCGTGAAACTGATTTTTGACCTCTGACCTCCAGAATTATCAACGAATAAATTCGTGTTGTTTTAAGCTACTAAATTTCTGGTTATTTGCTACAGTAGAAATGAGAAACTAATACAAGCAGTGAAAGAAGACTTGTCAGAAAAGCTGGGCTTTGGAGGAACAGTAGGACATGTATAAACAGAGATGAAAGAATGTGGAAATGGGTGATAAAAAATGCAGATAAGGAGAAGCTGACAATGCCCACAGCATGCTTAGGAACCAGTAGACTGGGCTGCAGGAACAAAAAGAGTGCTGGAAAACAAGGTGGAATTGGTCGGGTACAGCAAATGCTGAGGGCCTAGATTGCCTCCTTAATGAGCTGGGCTATGTCCTGCAGTCTTAGAGGAGCAACCAAGGAAAGATAAATTTGATGTCTAAGATTTTGGAGTTGAGAAGCACTTCGAATAGGAAAAGTAGTTAGGTTTCCAATAGTACGAATATTAGATGGTAAGATCCTTCATTAGGGGAGTTCCCTGGTGGCTTAGCAGGTTAAGGACCTGGTGTTGTCACTTCTGTGGCAGGTGTTCCATCCCTGGCCCAGGAACTTCCCCATGCTGCCAATGTGGGGGGAAAAGAAAGATCCTTCATTAGGGACAGTGGTGATGTATATCTCTCAGAGTTCTCCAGAGAAAGAGAATGAGAACCTATATATGTATACCCACACAGCTATATATGTAATACATATATATATTATATATAAAAAGAGATTTATTTTAAGGAATTGGTTTAATTATTTGTGGGGGCTGACAAGTCTGAAATTTTTAAGGCCGAGCAGAAGGCTAGAGAAACTTAGGTAGAAGTTGAGGCTGCAGTCTTGAGGCAGAATTACTTCCTCCCTGGGAAACCTCAGTTTTCGCTCTTAAAGTCTTCTGTGGTGACCCACTCAAAATCCCAGATTTGTATAAAGATTACCTTAAGCTGAAGATAGCTGAAATTCAACAGATGGAGAAAAAAAATCCTTAGAGCTTCCCTTATCTGACTAAAAGCAGCAACTTCTGGGAAATAAGGCTGCCATAAATTCTTCTTCAAGCCAGATCTATTGCCAAAAGGGAAAAATGGGGAAAAGAGCCACCCCTTCTATAGAAGAGGATTTTTGCGTTTTTTTTTTTTTTTTTTTTTTTTATGGCCCTGAAGGAGTTGGAAAGACTACTCATACCTGTATAGGCAAATGTTATCACAAACTTCCTTATCACCTGTTTGTTCTCCTGAAAATCCATTTATCTTTACAACGATAAATGTTTTCCCATAAAGTGCCTTTCTCCTTCTTTGCTTCACCTATTAAGATGGAATACAAGCTCCAAATTCTAACCACTCTGAGAACTGACAGAGTTCTCCTGCTACATGTATGGGTAAATAAACTCTTTCTTCTTCCTGTTAGTAGATCTTTGGCTTCCCGCAGCATTTTTTTTTTTTTTTTTTTTTTTTTTTTGGCTTTTTGGCTTTTTGCCTTTTCTAGGGCTGCTTCCCGCAGCATATGGGAGGTTCCCAGGCTAGGGGTCGAATCGGAGCTGTAGCCGCCAGCCTACGCCAGAGCCACAGCAACTCGGGATCTGAGCCGTGTCTGTGACCTACACCACAGCTCATGGCAACACCAGATCCTTAACCCACTGAGCAAGGCCAGAGATTGAACCCACAACCTCATGGTTCCTAGTCGGATTCGTTAACCACTGAGCCACAACGGGAACTCCAATAGATCTTTGGCATTTTAATTTGCAGCTCCCATTCACTAAACCTAAAAGGATAGAGAACATTCCCCACAACACACATTTTCAACTGACTGTATGAGGCCCACCCACATTAACAAGATAATTTCCTCTTTTTTTGGCCACACCCACAGCATGTGGAAGTTCCTGGGCCTAGATCAAACAGCACTGCACCAGCACCACCACAAACAACGGCAGCAACCCAAACCCTTGCAGTGACAACACTGGATCCTTAGTGTGCTGCATCGCAAGAGAATTCCCAAGAAGTAAAAATGCGAAATTATCCATGCACAATTATACCACCAAAATCAGAAATCATGAGAAGAGGTGGGTACAAATGCAGGACACTGGAAATGAACTTGCAATTAAGAGAAAAACAACTTAAAACAATCTCATATACATATAGACTCTTATATCAAAAACTTCGGAATAACTGCAAACCAAAAATCTACAATTGATACACAAACAAGGAATCTCTGGAGAAGAAATATATCTCATAGTAAGTAAGTGCATAATCCACCATGAAAGGGGTCATTTGACATCATTCTTGGAATGCTGAAATCTTACATCTGATTCTGATTTCCTCTCCATCAAAGAATTTATGATAATTATAATTAAATAATGCAACTGTACATTAAATAATACAGTTCTACAATTGGGGGTTTTTTTTGGTCTTTTTGCCTTTTCTAGGGCTGCTCCCGCGGCATATGGAGGTTCCCAGGCTAGGGGTCGAATCCGAGCTGTAGCCGCTGGCCTACACCACAGCCACAGCAGCAAAGGATCCGAGCCGCGTCTGCAACCTATACCACAGCTCACAGCAACGCCAGATGCTTAACCCACTGAGCAAGGCCAGGGATCAAACCCGCAACCTCATGGTTCCTAGTCGGATTCGTTAACCACTGAGCCACTACAGGAACTCCCCTATGATCGTATTATTAACCATTTCTCTCCATGGTATAATGTAAGGTCTATAATGTCTTGTTTATCACATCACCTAGAATGGTGTAATGCCTATATTGAAGAATCAATAAGATGTAACAAATTGTGAGGACATATTTATATAATTACACTGTTTTTTAACCTATTTATGCATTTTATATTTTATTTATTTTCAGAGGGTGTATTATTTTTTCTGTTCTTACCAGTTAAGTTATTCTTTTTATTATGCTATATAAAATATTTAATTGTATATAAGGCTTTCATCTTTATAAATTTTAGTTGCATAATATACACAATCTTAATATAATGCTAATTTTTAAAGAAAAATTGAAATGTAATAGATAATACTAAATAGTAAAAATGAAAGCCATACAAAATGGGATAAAGTATAGAATAAATTTCCTATTTGTCTCAGCATATTTTCCATTCCACTTCTTCAGAGGGATTCACTTAATCTGTTTCTTAAGATCCATAATATAAAAATCTGTGTGAATGTAATTGTGTTTAAATATATGTATTTTATTCTGTAAAAAAAATAAAAATAAAATTTCAGAGAAAAAAGATCTATTTTAAAGCTAATGAACCCTGGATAACCATATTCTTTCTCCCTCATGTGCATTCCTTTATCATTACCACACTTGATGACATTTTTTTTCTATTCTTTAATTTCTTTTAATAAAAATTGCAAATATATGTTATGTGTAGGAAAAAAAAGAGAGAGAGAACTCCCAAGATAATCTCCTTTACTTTATTTACATCTATAAAATACCTTCACTGTAACCAAAACTTAGATTAGTGCTTGATTAAGTAACTGGGCACTGTAGCCTAGCTAAGCTGATACATAAAACAATCTCAAGAGGGAAAGGAAAGATGGGTAGTGTCCAGGAAAAAAAATTAAGAAAACATTAGCAGGATTTGGTGACGGACTGGAATAAGGGAGGAAAGAGAAGGGCAGGTCCAAAATTTTAGGCTTGGAGGCGATGGTTTGCAACTATCCTTCTCACTTCTGTCCTATTCTTAGCATTGAGGACTCTTGTTCCTACTCTTAATCTGCACCTCCTGTTTGTCCTACTCTGAACAACCACGCACACACACACACAGTTTCTAACAACCGATTAGGGGTACAGTGTGTGGCAATGTAACAAAGTTCTGCTTAAGGATGATCAGTGACTTTGACCCCATAGGGGCAATGCTTTAGGTAAAAGTAATCCCAGTTGGAAGTATTAACCTAGCTGTTATAGAAAGAGGAGTCTGTTACCCAAGGATGGAATAATCAGACAGGAAAAGAAAAAAGAGCCAGAAATGTTGTGAGAAAATTTTCTGAAACTTGAGAGAATTGTCAATTTCCTCTGGGCAGGGATGTAGCAACTGATTAATGGACTGCTTTAATCAATTTCAGCAGTTGATATAAACTTGGGCACAGTTTACAAGCTTTCTGCATTTGACATACCATTCATTTATATGGGTTGGTGTTTTCCCGAGTTTCAATTCTATTTCTAAGGTCTGGGTTTCTTTCTAAGTGACATAAGGGTACTACTTGTAAATTATAGGCTTTGGGCATTTTGGCAATGGTCATAACGAAAACCTGAAGCATGGAGATTAAAAACCCTGCCTGGCCAGGTTTTAAATTGAGTCTGGATGCACTTCACTTATTCTGTTAGGCTGCTAAATTGTTGCCAACAGAAACTTAAAGATGCACTTTCTGCAATTAATATGTTAACTATCATTAATGGCTTTGTTTTCTCCAGACAAGCCAACGGCACAGGAATTAGTCTTTAGTCTTGATAAACTGGTTCTGAGAAATAAAACACATAGGAATTAGGGAAAGAGAATACAGCCAAACAGTGAATCTAGCAGCAAAATGCTTTTTGTCCCTCCAAAGTGAATTAAGACCTTACATTTTATTTATTTATTTATTTATTTATTAAATAAATGCTGGATCCTTAACCCACTGAGCAAGTCCAAGGATCTAACCTGCGTCCTCATGGATACTAATCAGATTCGTTTCCGCTGAGCCACAACGGGAACTCCAAGACCTTAAATTTAGAAGCCAATATAATAGACTTTACTTGATGTTTCAGAAATGACACAAGTTTTATAGCCTCCAGTCCAAATCTGACTAAGCCAGTGGACCACTTTCCACAGCCCCCAGGGCAACCAGTTACCCCCCAGTTCTCCAGATCAGCACTTCCTCCACTCTGGAGCAACTGTTTTCAAAACCTCACTTGATTCCTCATACCCTCCCCAGGGTATCTATGAGCCCACTTGGCTACATTTCAGCTGCAAACCAAAGGCTATTCCACAAAGCACCAGGCACTTTCCCAACTTTATCTGTTCTAACTACTTTATCTCTTTACTTCACATTCTCCCTCTGAACTTAGCATCATTCATTATTATCATATCCATTTTATCACGGGGCAAAAGGAGCTTGAGAGAAATGAAATAAAATCTCATATTCTAGTAAGTGATTGAAATGGGATTGTATCCTGGTCCTTTTGAATCCAAATATTGCTCCTATCATTTTACTTTCTTCGTTTGTACAGGATAATTTTCTGCGAAAGGGAGGGCTTTGTCTATCACTAAGTGTGTGTAGAGGAGCCCTACACCTTAACTACAGGGCGACGTTTCCCAAAACTTTTATTTACTTAGCACAAACAAGGGAGAATCAATTTGGGCATCTGAACTGTCCTTACAGCCTCTTTACATACATACACACACACACACACACACACACACATATACATATATATATACATATATAAAGAGCAGACAGGAAAAGAAAAAAGAGCAAGAAATGTTGTGTGTATATACATATATACACATATATATACACTTGTCTTTTTTTTCTTTCTCTGGCCACACCTGCTGCAGAATATGGAAGTTCCAGACTAGAAGCTGAATTGGAACTGCAGCTGCCAGCCACAGCCACAACCACACTGGATCTGAGCCGTATCTGTGATCTCCCCCATAGCTTGCAGCAACACCGGATCCTTAACCCACTGAGCGACATCGGGAATCAAACCTGCATCCTCACAGAGACTACGTTAAGTCCTTAACCCACTGCGCCTCAGTGGGAGCTCCTCCAGCTTCCATTTTTAATCTCTTTGGTGTGATGGAAGAGTGATGGGCCACTCAATAAAGTTGAGGGATACAGGCTGGTAGGAGTCACTGGCTCACAAGGTCCCACGCTCCTGGGATAACACTCTGAGCTGCCAGTTCCCTTCCACCACCACCATAAGGTGGCTGTACCATCTTCAAGAGGATTTCATATCTATTATCTCAAACTAACTTTAAACACAATTCTCAGAAAAATTAAGTTGTGGGAAACCTTGAGTCTACCCTCTACTTGGTGGACTGGAACAAGAAGAGTAATAATATAAGCCTGTTCCTGAATAATTGCAGTTAATAAGTGCACGATTCCAGTCTGATTGTCCACAGGAACCAGACTGTGTCTCAGGCTCATTTTAACCTGTGAGGACCTGAGCTAAATTCTGTGGAATGATGGTTGTCTGTGAAAGCTGCCAGCACAATGGATTCAGAGGGTCTTTTGGAACTGAACTTCAAATGTGTGCTTTTCTGCTTCTATTCCTGCTCCCTGCCCCTGTTCTTAGAGGCTGTCAGCTAAGGAGCATTGTCAGAACATCTTCTACAACAATCTCAAGGGAGTTCCCATCATAGCTCAGTGGTTAACGAATCCGACTAGGAACCATGAGGTTGCGGGTTCAATCCCTGGCCTTGCTCAGTGGGTTAAGGATCCGGCATTGCCATGAGCTGTGGTGTAGGTTGCAGACGTGGCTCGGATCCTGCATTGCTGTGGCTGTGGCATAGGCTGGCAGCTACAGCTCCGATTTGACCCCTAGCTTGGGAACCTCTGTATGCTGCTTATGTGGCCCTAAAAAGACAAAAAAACAAAAATATAAGAAGAAATAAATAAAGAAATAAAATAAAGACTTTAACTCACAGTTAAATGAAGACGATGAAAAATTTCCATGGAAACGAAGCATTCTTATGTCAACCAGAAGGAGTGGGTGAGGAGGGAAGCTTGTTGATGAGCCACAAAAGCAGAGTGAAGAGGCAGGCAGGTGTTACCTGTTACCTGTGTCTCAAGACACATCCTGGATTGTCTAGTACTGCCTGTGGGTCTTTATCCTCCTGCCCGGTTGGAATTATTCCCATTTGCATTTAAATAGGCTCTGGTATCTCCCATACTTAAACTCTATCCATCTTGACCCCATTTCCCCTTTCTGTTCGTTGTACCATTTCTCTCTCCCCATGGTAAATAGATGCTTTGCAAGCATTGTCTATCCTTCTTCCCGCCTCCAATGCCTACCTCCCAGTGACCCTTCAACCTGGTCCCGTCTAGTTTACACCCCCCTCTGCTCCACTAAGGAAGCCCTTGATGAGGCCACCAGATTCAAGAAACACCTTCTAATTCTCATCCCACTGGATTTCTCAGCAATTGAGTAGCTCCTCATGACATGCTCTTTTTGGAATCAGTGACACTACATTCTCTGCGTTCTTCTGACACATGCCTGGCTGTGCCTTTTCAGTTTTCTTTAACACTGCATTGTACCCAACAACTCAGTGTAAGTCGTTCCTCCGATCCCAGTCCCTAACTCCTCTTGCTTGCTCTATGTTCTACCCTTAGCAGCCCCACCTATTCCGGTTGTTTTTTTCCAATCATTCACAGATTTCTCCCACCAGCCCAGAGCTTTCCTATATCATGAGACTCACATATGCAAGTAGTATTTACACTACTACCAAGAAGGTCCTATTGTATAGCACAGAGAACTATATTCAATGTCCTATGACAAACCCTAACAGAAAATAATATTTTTAAAGGGGAAAAAAAAATATGTATGTATAAACTGAATCACTTCGCTGTATAGCAGAAATTAACACAACATTGTAAGTCAGCAATACTTCAACTTAAAAAAATTTAGGAGTTCCTGTCGTGGCTTAGAGGTAGCAAACCCAGCAAGTATCCATGAGGATGTGGTTCGATCCCTGGCCTCTATCACTCTATCATTGGGTCAGGGATCTGGCATTGCTGTGAGCCGTGGTGTAGGTCACAGATGTGTCTAGGATCTGGTGTTGCTGTGGCTGTGGTGTAGGCCAGCAGCTGCAGCTCTGATTCGACCCCTGGTCTAGGAACTTCCATATGCCACAGATACAGCCATTTAAAAAAAAGAAAGATAGAGGAAAAAAAAGATGACCTGGAACATTAAAACTCTTCAGAAGCTTTCCATTGCAGTTAGGATAGAATCTAGAGCCTTTGCACTAGGCCTTGATTCATCTCTCCGGGCTCTTCTCAAGTCACTCTCTGTTGACTAATTATTTTCTTCAGCCACATTTCTCTTTTATTTCTCTTGGCCACAGGGCCTTGTTTCCCTTGAGTTGATTCTCTTCCTTTCTTCTCCCCACTGCCTCCCCTGGCTAACTTTTACTCACGTTCAAGTCTCAATGGTCTCTCCTCAGAGAGGCCTTTCTTCTTCTTCTTTTTTTTTTTTTTTTTTTTTTTTTGCATTTTAGGGCCACATCTGTGGCATATGGAACTCGCAGAGAGGCCTTTCTTGACCTTCTAATCTAAAATAAATAGGTTCCTCATGGAGTTCCTGTTGTGGCTCAGAGGAAATAAACCTGACTAGTGTTCATGAGGATGCCAGTTCAATTCCTGGCCTCACTCAGTGGGTTAAGGATCCCCTGTTGCTGTGAGCTGTGGTGTAGGTCAAAGACATGGCTCATATATTGGCATTTCTGTGGCTGTGGCCTAAGCCGGTGATTCAACCCCTAGCCTGGGAATGTCCATATGCTGCACCTGTGGCCCTAAAAAAGTAAAATAAAATAAAATAAAATAAAATAGCAAACTATTGCCTTTGGAATGGATAAGCAATGAGATCCTGCTGTATAGCATTGGGAACTATATCTAGTCACTTATGATGGAGCATGATAATGTGAGAAAAAGAAAATATATATATGTGTGTGACTGGGTCAGCTTGCTGTACAGTAGAAAACTGACAGAACACTGTAAAACAGCTATGATGGAAAAAAATAAAAATCATTTAAAAAATTAAAAAATAAAATAAAATAAAATAGGTTCCTCATGGAGTTCTCTGGTGGCTCAGAAGGTTAAGGATTCCATGTTGTCACTGCTGTGACAATCCCTGGGCCTGGAATTTCCACATGCTGTGGGTGTGGCCAAAAGAAGAAAAGAGGTCCCTCTAATTCTCATAACTTTTCCCTCCTATTGAATACTACTTGTAATTATACATTTCTTAATATATTTATTTGTTGAAATTTTTTTTCTTTGTCTACAGCAGTTTGATGTGGCTTCTCTGTGGCCCAGGGATTGAACCTGGGCCATTTGTTGAGTATCTTTCATCTCCTTTGACTGAGAACTCCATGGAAGGAGAAATCACATTCCTTTTGTGTATCACTACATACCCATCGTTAGCAAAGTGTTTGGGATATAATAGGCTCTCCTAAATGCTTGTTGAATAATGAATAAGTTAATATTCTTCTGACAGGCAGGTTCTACTATGAAAACAGATATTGGAACCTGATGCCAGTGAACAGGTAAGTCATACAGCTTGAGTCAGTACCCCTGACTGGGATTCTAGGCTTGCCAAGGGTCTTTTGATAACTTTCTTTCTTTTTTTTTTTTGGTTGTACCCATGTCATGCAGAAGTTCTGGGGCCAGGGATGGAACCCACTCCACAGCAGCAACCTGAGCCACTTCCATGAACACACTGGATCCTTAACTGGCTGAGCCAGCAGGAAACTCCTCATTTCTAACTCAAATATCTTCAGGTCCCATGGGGTCATAACCATGGGGTCCAGCTGAGCTTTAACAGCAGAATTTCTGATTTGGTGTCTCCCTTTTAGATCCACATGCCACAGCCCCCAAAGTGTCCCCAAGTACTTCTCACGTCTCCTTCTCTCCCCCACCCAGCCCCTCTGCTTCTCTGGGAGGACCTGGAATCCTTCCCAGGAGTCTTTTCCCAGAGCTTTCCCAAATGGTACAGCCCTCAAGGATCCACTTAATGCTCTATATCTTTTGTCTTCTCTAAGCTACATGTATCTCCTAGGACTCTCTTCCTTCCAAGT
Organism: Sus scrofa; assembly: GCF_054392235.1. Lineage (NCBI taxonomy): Eukaryota > Metazoa > Chordata > Mammalia > Artiodactyla > Suidae > Sus > Sus scrofa. Next base: position 49,709,212 of record NC_139387.1, on the reverse strand, counting down.
GATAGACCAAACTCAAACTAGCTTGAGCACAATGGAAGCCTGATTAGTTCTCTTGACACTGGAAGAGCCAGGGTGAGTCTGGAGACAGCTGGAAGCAGGGACCTCCAAGCAATCTGGCTCTGGCTCTCTGCCCCTCATTTCAGCTCTTCCTCTTTTGCTGGCTGCATTTTCTCATACTGCAGACAAATTCTCTCCACATATTTGGGGATGTAGCTGCAGCTGGCCTAGGATGTCATGCCCAAGTCCCATATCCCAGGCAGGAAGGGCTTTCTCCCACCAACTCTACTTAGGAAAATCTGAGGGAAGGGTGTTAGTTGACTAGCCACATGCCCTGCTTGGGTAACATCTCAGTCCTGTATGACCAGGGGTGTGGAATCTCAGGTTTGGAGTAGTGGGGACAGGAAGAGAGAATAAGAGTGTAGAAGGTAACAGTTGAATGCCCACCATGCTATGTTTCATGCAGAAGTAGTGAGACTGCCTGTCATGGGTTGACTTGTGTTCCCCAGAAAGACATGGTGAAGTCCTAAATCCCAGCACTTCAGAAGGTGACCTTATTTGGAAATAAAGTCATTGTAGTTGTAATTACAGCTGACCCTTGAACAACAGGGGTTGGGGGGTGGGGTGAGGGGCACTGACTCTGACTCAGTTGAAAATCTGCAGGCAACTTTACAGTCTGCCCTCCATATCCTCGGCTCCGCATCTGCAGATTCAATCAATGGCAGATCATGTGGTCCTGTGGGAGCACAAGTGGACCCATGCAGCTTGAACCCATGTTGTTTAAGGTTCAACTGCAGGTAGGATGGTGTCACCCTGTGAGCCATTAATCTAACTGGTATCCTTATAAGAAAAATTATTCATGAATTATTCATAAGTTTTTCATTTACTGATCATGTTAAAAAATGATGAGGGAGATATTATTCAGGGTACCATCATGGTAGGTGTAGGTAGGAACCACTCCAAAGGCGTTTGTTTGTTTGTTTGTCTGTCTGTTTGTTTGTTTGCTTTTTGGCCACACCCTTCACATATGGAAGTTCCCAGGCCAGGGACTGAATCTGAGCCACAGCTATGACCCAAGCCGCTGCAGAGACAATGGTGAATCCTTAACCTGCTGCACCACAGCGGGAACTGCAGAAGTTTTGTATTAGGGAAGAGACTGGGATTTGACTTTGAACATAACAAGGAAAAGTGAAAATGCATAGCCAGAGAGCAGGGTAGGCAGGTCACTGGATGGAAAATTACTAAGAAGAAACAGCAGGGGTCAGGAGGGGTTTCTTGCTAAACTAATGTAACAGGATTCTTGCCAAAGGCAGGCCAAGGTGATCAGACATTACCTGGGGGATGGAAGAGGATGATGAACTAAATCAGATATCGAGTGTGACCTAATATCAACCACGGGGCACTCTGACTAAAACTGGGCTATACGAAGAAGGATACAGAACTCCAAAAGTAGAGGTCTCATTGGAGAAAACAGTTCAGAGGAGTCTGACTAGGGTTTGATCAAGGGGAGAATCTTTTTCTTTTTTCTTTTAGGGCCATATGGGTGAAGCATCTGGAAGTTCCCAGTCTAGGGTCAAATCAGCCTATGCCACAGCCACAGCAATCCTTAACCCACTGAGCAAGGCCAGAGATCAAACCTGCATCCTCATGGATACTCGTCGGATTTTTAACCCCCTGACCACAATGGGAACTCCAAGGGGAGAATCTTTATCAGGGAGAACCCCCTGTAAAGACTGAGGTGATGTGTCTACAAGCCAAGGACTGCCAAGGCTTGCCAACTGCGACCAGATGCTAGGAAAGAAGCATGGAACAGATTCCCCTCAGTGCCCTGAGAAGGAACCAGCCCTGCTAATGCCTTGATAACAAAATTCCAGCCTTCAGAACTGTGAGGGAATAAATTTCTATTGCTTTCAGCCACCCAGTTTGCAGTATTTTGTTATAGCCGCCAAAGAACACTAATATATAGCCCTTTCCCAACTCTGCATGGCCTTTTGTCTCCTGGGCTCAGAATCGCATATAGTTTCTCAGGAAGCCTCCTTGCAGCTTCTGACCAGCTTCTGACTATACCTCACTGCCTGTGGGTGTTCAAAAACCTGGTCCATGTGTCTGGAAGGAGAAATTGATGCCATTACCACTGTATCTGCTCCACTCTGCCCATTTCCATCCCTCTTCCCCAGGAACCACCTTTTTGGCTAACATAGGAACACACTGCCATGGGCCTCTCTTACTGACCAGGAGAGAGGACTGGATTGACTCAGTAACCATGAATTTGGGCAGCTCTATTTCTCATTGGAAATGAATCATTTGGCATTCTATCTTGTACATCGCTGTCTTTGAGCTTTGTTAGTGAGTTTGCATCTGAGTCCTGTTAACTTGAGGTTGTGACTTCAAGATTCTGAATCAGCAAAGGTAAAAGCCAAACTCCTTGGGCCTGTCTGGAGGGGCTATCAGAAGGCCAGGCAACACCTGTCCCCATGACATTACCTTGTTCCTGTCTTCATGGATAAAATGAACTCTGCTCCTAACCCTCTTTCCTGCCAATGGGCCCCACCCCTCAGTCCTAATCGAGGATTAGAACTAAATGGGGCTGTTTTTCCACTTTATCCCTAAAAGCTGCTCTGATTTTGTCTCTAATTTATTTTTATCCTAGAAAAAGTAAAATGCTCCCAACAGATTAACTCTACTGTAATTTAGTGGTTGTATCAAATTCCCAAGACTATTTGTCCTTGGGCATAATTTTTTTTTTATGCCACTAAGCAGTTATGAGTGTCTGTCTGTGTGCATGGATGCTTGGCTTCCAATGAGGTGCTTTTACAATGTGATAACCTTGTGCCATATGTTGGGCAAATATCTTGGCTGTAATTCACGGGCAACTGACACATTAATAGATCCTCTGTCATTCTCATTGTGGAGACTCTGTGTTAGTAGCCTTTGTCTACAGTGGATGTGACAGAGGGGCAGGATTAGCTCAGTGACGCTTGGAACAAAGTTGACAAGGGATTTTATGCAAACAAAGCCAAACATCGAGGCAGCTTCCGTAGACACCTGGCTGAATAAATTAAAGTTGATTGAATCTTCTATTGTAATGATGATAGAAAAGGAGGTAAAATATGCTTCTCCGAATGAATTTCTTTACAATCATTAACCATTTCAACCTTGCTCTTCCAGGAAAGCAGCAACTTTGCAAGACACCTTCAACTGGGTCTGGCCCCAGAGGTATTGTGCATGCTTTCGGCAAGCAGAGTCACTGGACAAAGATGCTTCCAAAGCAGGGCTGGCAAAGAACCCAATACTCTCTTCCCCTTGGCCTGCCCTGGCCTCTGAGTGGCCACATGGGAAGGGCTCAATGCAGGAGAAATTAAATGTGCCCAGAAGGGAAAAGGCTGAAGTAACAATCGAAAGAGGACTAGGAAAATAGAGACGAAATAAGTCCACCTGCTATATGAAAGAAGAAAACAAACAGCGCCAAGGTTTACTGATAAACTTGGCATAAATAGTCACTCTCCCATCGCTTTTATTTATGGACCTTTCCTTTGCTGTGAGTTGGCATTACCAGCGAGCATGAGGCACTCAAATGCAAAAGTACAAGGAAAAGCCATTTTTGCTTTGTTAAAATGAGCACATACAAGATCACACAAGTGCCCTGTGAAGCAGTGAAAGTCTGCCTGGTGTGGCTTTAATGGAGTCACACCTGTCCAAACAGAAACCTCATCACAACCTGCCATGGTGCTCACCTCCACTGAGAATGTCCCCCGAAAGAGCCCCTTAACAAAGACAGCCATGTCCGTTCCAGAAGGATGGGGTTAAAATACACGGGGATGTAAATGTTATCTAGGCGTGAACGGAGTAATTGAGGTTAGCTTTTACCCATCACTAAATTGTGGTTGGCCAGAGGACTAGCTATTCCTCTTGGTAGACCTGGGATCGATGTTTGATTTCTGTGTGGGATCGGAGTGCCCACCCCAAACAGGAAGTGACCAAGCGTCATAGGGAGCAGAATAAACAAAGCATGTGAACCAGCAAGAGAGGTGAAGAGAAGGCAGTGTGCATGGGAAGAATACTCACTGAATCAGCTCTGGAAAAATATTACTACTTCCGCTTCCTAAACAAGATCATTTTTCAGCAAACTACTGTGTCTTATGGGCCTCAGTTTCCTCATCTGTAAAACTGGGGTCATAAGACCATAGTCATAGGACTGTTGTCCGAATTAAATAAGATATATATGTAAACCCAAATCTATGAGACACAGTTAGCATTTGAAAATGTAAGCTTTCCCTAGCAACTCTGCTACAGGATAAGTCACAATTGTGGAGGAGGAGGGGAGGGGGAGCAATGGAGCTCATAAGATGCCCCTGAAGTGCAGCCAAAGTTGGAGACCTGGAGTTCCCGCCATGGCTCAGTGGTTAATGAATCAGACTAGGAACCATGAGGTTGTGGGTTTGATCCCTGGCCTTGCTCAGTGGGTTAAGGATCTGGCTTTGCTGTGAGCTGTGGTGTAGGTTGCAGACGAGGCTCGGATCCCACGTTGCTGTGGCTGTGGTGTAGGCCGTCGGCTGCAGCTCTGATTCGACCCCTAGCCTGGGAACCTCCATATGCCAAGGGAGTGGCCCTAGAAATGGCAAAAAGACAAAAAAAAAAAAAAAAAAGTTGGAGACCTCTGCTTTAACTGATTAATACTGGTCTTTCTTCGTGTAACTGATATAATCAGTGCTAGACCTCAACAGGGGCTTTTGGCAAACTTTTTCTATAACAGGTCACACGGTAAAATTTTGTTTCAGTTTTCGTTGTTGTTAAATATTTTAAGTTTTGTAGTTCATGCACTCTCTCAGCTACTCTTTCCAGAAGAGCTGAGAGCCATCCATGGACAAGACTTAATGAGTGAGCTTGACAATATTCCAATAAATCTTTATTTGGGGACACTGACATTTGAATTTCGTGTAATTTTCACGTCTCGAAAGTTTATACTCCTTTGGGTTTTTCCCAACTATCTGAAAACATGCAAACAATTCTTAGCTTTTAGGTCATTAAAACCAGGTGGCAGGACTGGATTTGGCCTGTGGGCTGAGATTTACTAAACCCCCTTCTGGACATTGGATTATTTTCTTTTTTTTAATTATATGATTTTATTTTTTTAATTTTTAAAAAATGATTTTTTGTATTGGGGAAATAACTATTTAAAAAAAGAATAACAGGAGTTCCTGTTGTGGCTCAGTGGTTAACGAATCCGACTAGGAACCATGAGGTTGCAGGTTCGATCCCTGGCCTTGCTCAGTGGGTTAAGGATCTGGCATTGCCGTGAGCTGTGGTATTGGTTGCAGATGCGACTTGGATCCTGTGCTGCTGTGGTTTTGGCGTAGGCTGACAGCTCCAGCTCTGATTAGACCCCTAGCCTGGGAACCTCCATATGCCATAGGTGCAGCCCCAGAAAAGGCAAAAAGACAAACAAACAAAAAAAAAAAAAACAAAAAAAAGAAAAAAATAATAATAATAAATGATTTTTATTATTTCCATTATAGCTGGTTTACAGTGTTCTGTCAATTTTTTTTTTTTTTTTTTTTGGTCTTTTGTCTTTTTGTTGTTGTTGTTGTTGTTGCTATTTCTTGGGCCGCTCCCGCGGCATATGGAGGTTCCCAGGCTAGGGGTCGAATCAGAGCTGTAGCCACTGGCCTACGCCAGAGCCACAGCAACGCGGGATCCGAGCCGCGTCTGAGACCTACACCACAGCTCACAGCAAAGCCAGATCCTTAACCCACTAAGCAAGGGCAGGGACCGAACCCACAACCTCATGGTTCCTAGTCGGATTCGTTAACCACTGCGCCACGACGGGAACTCCTCAATTTTCTATTGTACAGGAGTTCCCATCGTGGCTCGGGGGAAAGGAATCTGACTAGGAACCACGAGGTTTCGGGTTTAATCCCTAGCTTCAATCAGTGGGTTAAGGATCTAGTATTGCTGTGAGCTGTGGTGTAGGCTGGTGGCTACAGCTCCGATTTAACCCCTAGCCTGGGAATCTCCATATGCCACGGGTGTGGCCCTAAAAAAAATAATAATAATTTTTTCTATTGTACACCAAGGCGACCCAGTCACCCATACATATATACATTCTTTTTCTCACATTATCCTCCACCACAAGTGACTAGTTATAGTTCCCAGTGCTATACAGCAGGTAGATTATTTTCTTTACATTCGTTATCTCCTCTTATTCGAATATCAACCTGACCAGCTAATGTCAGGAAGGAAACTCATTTTACGGAAAAGGAAACTGACTTTGGGATTAAGCTGGGTGCCCCCAGCAATTTTCCTAACATTTCTCTGCCTCAGCTTCCTTGTCTATCTTGTAAGCTTGGGAGAGAATTAAATGAGTTCAGACACATAAAGTACTCAAAACGGTGCCTAACACATAGTAAGCTCCTCATAAATATTAACTGTCACTTCTTCAAGCATTAAAAACTCTTCTAGGAGCTCCTGCTGTGGCGCAACAGGATCAGCAGAGTCTCTGCTTGTTTGCTCCCCAACCGGGGACAGTGGGTTAAAAGGATCCAACATTGTCACAGTTGTGGTACAGGTCACAACTGCAGCTTGGATCTGATCCCTAGCCTGAGGATCTCCATATACCACAGGGTGGCCAAAAAAGAAACGCAAAAAACAAAACTCTTCTACATGACCTTTAATGACTGCATAGTATTTCATATAGGTTTTCATGACTGACTTCACAAAGTCTTTAAAGTTGGACTTTTAATTTGTCCTTTATTTTCTTTCTTAAAAAGAAACTCATAATTACTTTGTGGAAAAATTTAAAGTGGAGATATGAAAAAGAAAAATCGGAGTTCCTGTCGTGGCTCAGCGGAAACGAATCTGACTAGTATCCATGAGGACACGACTTCAATCCCTGGCCCTTGCTCAATGGGTTAAGGATCTGGTGTTGCCATGAGCTGTGGTGTAGGTCGCAGATGCAGCTCGGATTGGCATTGCTATGGCTGTGGCTGTGGCTGTGGCTGTGGCATGGGCTGGCAGCTACAGCTCCCGATTCAACCCCTAGCCTGGGACCCTCCATATGCCACGGGCGTGGCCCTAAAAGACAAAAAAAAAAAAAAAAAGAAAGAAAGAAAAAGAAAAATTGCTCAGAATGCATTCTAGAGATCATAACTGCTTTTATAACATGATGTATGTTTTTCTAGCTTTACTTTTTTTCATTTTTTAAAGTTTTATTGAAATATATTTGATTGGAGTTCCTTGATGGCTCCGTGGGTTAAGGATCCAGCAGTGTGTCACTGCTGTGGCTCAGACCACTGCTGTGGTGCTGGTTTGATCCCTGGCCCGGGAACTTCCGCATGCCATGGGTATGGCTGGAAAAAAAAAGAAAGAAAGAAATATAGTTGATTTACAATGTTGTGATCATTTCTGCTGTACAGCAAAGGGATTCTGTTGTACACATACACATATCCTTTCTTTTTCAAATTCTTTTCTCGTATAAGATTTTCACAGAATATTAAGTAGAGTTCCCTGTGCTATACTTCCACGTTTATTTTTATCTTTAAATGAAGCTGGGATACACTGTGCATACTTTATAACCTGAATTTTCACTTAACACGACAGTGAAGGGCCTCTTGACCTCTAAAATCCTGATCTTAGAGTCTCTGACTTTTATTATCTTAGTTTAACTTGTGCCTTCCCACTGCTCACACTTATTCCCCTAAGGGAGACTAAGCTGACCATCTGGTCTTCTTGGCATTATATTTCTTTTTTCTTTTCTTTTTGGTCTTTTTGTCTTTTTAGGGCTGCACCTGCAGCATATGGAGGTTCCCAGGCTAGGGGTCAAATTGGAGCTACAGCTGCCGGTCCACACCACAGCCACAGCAATGCGGGATCTGAGCCGTGTCTTCAACCTACACCACAGCTCACGGCAACGCTGGATCCTTAACCCACTGAGTGAGGCCAGGGATTGAACCGGAAACCGCATGGTTCCTAGTCAGATTCGTTTCTGCTGAGCCACAAGGGGAACTCCCCTGACACCTTTCTTTTCTTTTTGTTTTTTCTTTTTTGCCCACACCCATGGCATATGGAAGTTCCCGGGTCAGGAGTCAAACTGGTGCCACTGCAGTGACTGGAACCCCTGCAGTGACAACACTGGATCCTTAACCCACTGCACCACAAGGAAACTCCCTTCCCTGACATCTTTATTTTGCTTTCTGTAAGCACCTTACCAATTATACACGATGACTAGTCTTTATCATTTTAAGTGGCAACAAGCTCTGAGTAATTCTGGCGGAGAGCATCTTCACACACAGTTGCTAGAGACCAGCTGAAAGTAGATGTCCCTTTGGAGTATTATCTGGAGTGCTGGCTTTTTTTTTTTTTTTTTTTGGTCTTTTTGCTATTTCTTGGGCTGCTCCTGCGGCATATGGAGGTTCCCAGGCTAGGGGTCAAATCGGAGCTGTGGCCACAGGCCTACACCAGAGCCACAGCAACACGGGATCTGAGCCACGTCTGCAACCTACACCACAGCTCACAGCAACGCCGGATCGTTAACCCACTAAGCAAGGGCAGGGACCGAACCTGCAACCTCATGGTTCCTCGTCGGATTCGTTAACCACTGCACCACGACGGGAACTCCTGGAGTGCTGGCTTTATACAAAAATGCCAAATTACTTCTTACACTGTTGAAGCATCTTTTACCCTTCTCCTTTCTGTTATCAGTGAAAAATAGTATGTAGACTTCAGAACTCAAATTTTGATCTGTTCTTGATTAGATCTAGGTTTACCACACTATGGTTGAGAAAAAGTTGAACTGTTACAATGAATTTTCACATGGTTGAGAAAAAGTTGAACTGTTACAATGAATTTTCACATGGTTGAGAAAAAGTTGAACCCTTACAATGAATTTTCTGTGAGTATAGAAGCTTCTACAATTGACTGAAATACCTAAAATTCTCAACACAATGCGCCTGGCTCCACTTTTGATCTCGTATGAAGTCAGGCACTGGCACACACTAGACTGTGAACTGGACTGATTTGACAGTTTTTGAAGTCAAGTGTTTAGTGATCTGGAAATAGAGTCTTTATACCTGCTGCTGATAGCAGACTGTGGGCCACATGTGAGCCACTGGGTTTGGTATGCTATCAGTAATACAGTCACTTCCCTTTCACCTGCGACAGGGCCAGAGCCCAGGCACGGAGACCTGAATACAAACATGAAAAACACCTTACCACCTGGGAGTCGAGGCAGGTCCAGGCACATCCATTCCTCAGGCATTTAAGCAGCTGTTTCTACAGCGTTACCCTGGAAGAGCAGATGGAAGAGTTAGATTAAAAACCAGTAAAACAGTGGTCTCCTAACTGCTCGACCTTCTCTTTCTCCATCTCCCGTAAAAAAAAAAAAAAAAAAAAAAAAAAAAAACCCTAAAGTACTTTGTCAACTAGACACTAACAATCTTTAGCTTTGTCTATTTCCAAGGAAAAATTACAAGGATTGTTAAAGTCCTTTTAAACTACACAAGAAGCAGTTATGGGACACTTACTGTTATAATGTCATGCACTGTCATATTTGTGGTTTATTTAATTTAATCTCAGAAGGGGACAGGGGGCAGCTAATCGGCAGGCCCTATCAGCGGAGGAGGCCTAGGTGGCTGGTAACAAAAGCAGGGTCAAATATCATAAATGGCAGAACTCAGATCTGAAAGCAGACCTGAGCCCTCAAGCCCAGGTGCTTCCCATGATCACATTACCACATGTCTAGAGCACAACTGAGAAGGAGAACCTTCTTTGGGGGAGGGGGGTGCATTCTAGTGGCACGTGAAAATTCCCACACCAGGGATGGAACCCATGCCAAAGCAACGACCCAGACGAACAACCCAAGCAGCCACACGCTGGAGCCTTAACCCTTTTTGACAGAGAACTCCAGGGCAAAATCTTCCTAGCAACAGCGAGCAGCCAGAAGATGATTGCAGAGGAAGCGCCCAGAGGAAAACTGCCAGGAGTGTGGAGTGGGGGAAGGGACAGAGGCTTTTTTTTTTTTTTTTGGCCGGATAAACCCCAAGGAGACAGGGATCCAACCCAGCCATAGCAGCATCCCAAGCCGCTGCAGTGACAACGCCGTATCCTTAACCCACTGCGGCCACAAGAGAATTTCAGAAGCGTTTTTTCTTAGAAGAAAAAATAGGTAAGGTCATACGCAGGCCTGTCTCTCAAACATTCATTCATCCTGCTTGCTCGCTTGCTCGGGCACAATAGAGATGTTGGCAGATTGGCCGCGGGGGTGGAGGGCGGGGACTGGAGGAGTTGCCACTGTCGTAGTACAGCCAGCACAGGGTAACTGCAGGGCCACCGAGAGGAAATCTCGCCAAAGGCGGGAGCCCGCAGGATAGCGCAGTTACCTGCCCCGAGGAGGGTGCTCCTAGAACAGTATTCAAATCTCAGGGTTAGAGTAACTTGTGGATTGAGTCACCGGGAAAATGAAAGCTGCAAAATGCACTTTGGGTTCGTGTTTTGCTTGTTCCTTTTTCTTCTGCTTTTTGCGGGGACTCCCCACCTCATCCTGGAACAGTGCCGCATTCGGATTGGCTGGAGGAACTGGGTGGCTCTCCCTTCCCACCTGCCGTTCTGAAACCCCACAAAAGTGAAGCCTGAGGGTGTGTATGAAAGAGTGAGGCGTGACGCCACTATCCGCCAGAGGACAGAGAGGACGAGTGGCCCAAAGGGGCTGTGTGTGTGTGTGTGTGTGTGTGTGCGCGCGCGCGTGTGCGTGCGTGCGTGCAGCTTGGAAGTGAGGTGGCAGGTTCTGGCTGCCTGAGCCTCTTCCTGGGGCCAGGTGGACACGGTGTGGGCGCAGAGGCATGACAAGAGCAGAGCAGGGTTCAGTCTTCAGCGAGAAAATGGGGCTTTCTTCCCTCCTTTTCGCAAAGAGCTGGCAGTCTGGGGGCAGAGCCATGGCCAAACCCGGAATTCGAATACTAAGGGCTGAGTACTGAGCAAGACAGATGGAAACTGGAACCCAGAAGGACCACGGAGCTGGTGTGGAGGAGAGGCAGAGCCCCAGAGGCGGCCCTGGTTATCTATTTCCGTGTAACAAATTAACAAAAACGGAACTGCTTGAAACAGAAAACGTTTATCAGCTCAGCCTCTTTGGGTGGGGAGTCCGAGTCCAGGGCGTGGCTCAGCCCGGTGCCTCCTGACTAAAGGACTTTCATGGGGTAGCAGTGATGCTGTTGGCGGAGGATGCTCTCTCCCTGGAAGGTTCAACAACTGGTGAAGGACCTGGTTCTGAGCTCAGTCACGTGGTTGCTGACTGGAGTCAGCTGCTCACAGGCGGTTGGCTGGAAGCCTCCCCTCTGTTCCTTGTCACATGCCCCCATTCCAAGGCATTCACAACAAGACAGCTGATTCCCCCCAAAGGAGAGCCATAAAGCCCCCAGAAAGGAGCCACGGTCCTTATGGAGCAAAAATGTCAATTCTGCCATATTCAGTTCTCCAGAATCACGTCAGGAGATCAGCTCACACTCGAGGGCATGAATACCAGGAGGAAGGGATCAGTGGGGCCATCTTAAAGGCTGCCTTGTCACAGTGTCCAAGCTGAGACCTGGAGAGGAGCTGGCTGGGCCGAAGGGAAGGGGGTTGTGTGGAGAGGCTAGTGAGGTAAGCTGCAGCTGTAATTCATCGTGGCTAAGTGGTTCACATGAGTGGAGATGCGTGCTAGGGAGACCAGCAGGGCCCAGAAGGTGTAAGGCTGTTTCGTTGTGTGGGTTTTTTGGCCACACTTGGGGCATTCGGAAGTTCTGGATATCAAACCCACACCATAGCAGTGACAAGGCAGATCCTCAATCTGCTGAGCCACCATGGAACTCCTGCGTAAGACCTTTTAAACCCAGATTTGTGAAGGTGGACTTCATCCTGGAGGAATGGAGAGCTTAAACCTGGAGGCTAAAATTTAAGATTTGGCTTTAGAAAGATGACACTGCTGTGGGGAGAATGGATCGGAGGGAGTAAGAGGGAAAGAGGGAGGCCATGGGGGATTTTGAACTAAGGTAGTGACTGAAGAGATAGATGGAATCTGGAGATAGAAGTTGAAGGCGTTCCCATCGTGGCTCATCGGTTAACAAATCTGACTAGGAGCCGTGAGGTTGCAGGTTCGATCCCTGGCCTTGCCAAGTGGGTTAGGGATCGGCATTGCCATGAGCTGTGGTGTAGGTTGCAGACGCGGCTCGGATCCCGCGTTGCTGTTGCTCTGGCATAGGCCTGTGGCTACAGCTCCGATTTGACCCCTAGCCTGGGAACCTCCATATGCCACGGGAGCGGCCCAAGAAATGGCAAAAAGACAAAAAAAAAAAAAAAAAAAAAAGAAAGAAAGAAGTTGAGATCATTAGGTCGTGTGACTGAGTCCTCATTGTCTGCCATCTCCTTCGTGAACACACGTTCAACAAGGTCTCTGGTATCTCCAGTGCCTAGAATGGTGGTGGTTTTTTTTTAAGACTTTATTTTTTATGAGCAGTTTTAGGTTTACCACAAAATTGAGAGGGAGATGCAAGAGATTTTCCATACATCCTCTGTCCCCACAGATGTGTTCATTCCCTCTCCCTTTATTAACATTACTCACAGAATAGTACTTTTTTTTTTTTTTAACCAAGGATGAACCTACATTGATACATTAAAATCACAACGTCCATTGTTCACCTTACAGTTCACGCTTAGTGCTGTACATTCTATAGGTTTTGATAAATATATAACAGATATCCATCATTTTAACATCATACAGAATTCATTTCAGTGCCCTAAAAATCCTTTGTGGTCCACTTGTTCATCCTCATCCACCATCCCAGCCCTGGCAACCACTAATGTTTTATTGTCACATAGTGTTGCCTTTTCCAGAATGTCATATAGTTGGAATCATGCAGTGAAATAAGTTTGCTTCTTTCACTCAGCAGTATGCATTTCAGTTTCCCCTATTCTTTTCATAGCTTCATAACTCATTTATTTTTAGTGCTGAATAATATTCCATTATTTATGTTATATATGTTTAGTGCTGAACAATATTCCATTGTGGCTTAGTGGTAATGAACCCGACTGGTATCCATGAGGACTCGGGTTTGATCCCTGGACTCACTCACTGGGTTAAGGATCTGGCATTGCCGTGAGCTGTGGTGCAGGTCAACGACATGGCTTGGATCCTGCGTTGCCACCGCTTTGGCATATGCCGGCAGCTGCAGCTCTGATTCATCCCCTAGTCTGGGAACTTCCATATGTCTCGGATGCAGCCCTGAAAAGTGAAAATTCTGATAATGATTCATTGTGTGAATATACACATTTATTTATCCATTCACCTACCAAAGGCCATCTTGGTTGCTTCCTAAATGGTGGCTTTAAATGGATGGGTCGTTTATCCCCAGCTTTCTGTGAATAAATTGGTAGACCCTTTCTCTGAAATACAGAGGACAAAACATGGCTAGGAACTTAATATTTGAGAAATAGTGAGTTTCTGGCACATCCAAGAGGAGATGCTCAGTAGGCAGCTGAAATGTGGGCAATTGGAGAGCTGCCCAGAAAAATAGTGAGAGATGCAGATTAGGGTGTCCTAAGCACCCAGGTGCCGATTGTGGGAGTGGATAATAGGGCACCAGATTTCCAGGACTCCCTGAGCAGCAACAGCATTTTGAAAGACAGTACAGGAAGGAAAGCCAATGGTCATTCACCAAAGAAAGCCCAAATGTGCTGCCAGAAAGGAAAACCAGGAGTGGAGGGAACCAGAAAGAACAGGAGGCAGTGAGAGTGTCAGGTAAGGACTGCAGAGCCCAGGGCTTTGAAGCCTGGGGCAGGTGGGGAGGGAGGTGAAAAGGAATGTTTTCCAGAAATGCAGAGCATTACTTAATATCTTAGAAGTTAAAGCTGCTGCTTCCAAATTTCATTAAAGGACAAAGAAAATTGATAAACGCTTAGACATCAGCTCCCCCAAATTGGTCTTTCTTGCAACAATTTAAGAATCACTTGGGAGGCTTTTCAGAAATACCGGTTTGAAGATGTGTCCCAGCCCTATAAAACAAGTCTCCCAAAAGGGAGGTAGAGACAACTGTAGGTTTTTTAGGTTTATTTTTTGTTTTTTAAAGCCACCAAGTGATTTTTGAAGTGTGACGAGATTTGGAAATCACTCATTTAAACAAACCTCTAACAACTCCTGGTTCATATTTGGCTTAAGCCCTTTTTGAAGAATTAAAGTGGCAGGAAAATTTGTAGATTGCTGAGCTATGAGAAGCTGATTGCTAAATTTAAAAGTTTCATAGGAAATTTAAAGCAATCAGGAAAAGAAACTCCCCTACAAAGTTTAAAAACAGCAACTAGAAAACACATCTTGTTTGTTTATTATGAACAAAATGCTCCAGTTTTCTTGCGGTGCAGTGGGATCTGGCATTGTCAATGCAGAGGCTTGTATCACTGCTGTGGTTCGATCCCTAGCCTAGGAACTTCCACATACCGTGGACAAGGTAAAAAAAAAAAATTTTTTAAGAAAGAAAATGCTGAGAACAGTAATTAGGATTATAAATTTAGTTGAGAGTAAATGAGAGCTAGATTAGTAACTAAAACTGCCTGTAAACACTTGTACAATGGTTATCCTCCTGGATGTGGTTTGCAAAAGAACCCAGTGGATATCTGAAGAGCAGGGGACCTGTTCCAGGCTCTGCCTGGGTGAGAAGTCCTCATTGTTTCATAAGCCAAGAAAAATTCCCCAGCTCACCGCTGCCTCCTCGCTGGAAAAACCCGGAAGCTCCCTTCTCAGCACTCCTAGAGCACAGCCTGGACTGTCTGGCTGCCCCCCACTTCCTTAGCACTTTCCTTTGTGCCTGGCAGTTTAACTTTGAGCCTCAGAAGTCCATTAAAACTCCCTTGCGGGTCCTTGGGGGACCACTGGCCTTTGTAAGCTCCACAACCAAACAGCAGCCTTGCACGAATTCTCGGGAGCCCTCCTTAGGGCCCCTCCAGACTGGCAGAGACCCCAGGGATTTACTTCCCACCTTCTGGAAATACAACTCAAAGCTCACCACTCACTCCTCCCCTTTCCCCAGGATTTTACATTGAAATCATCCCCCCCCATCCCACCCCGTTTTTACCTTTTCTTGCTGTCCTTAAGGATTTGTATACTAGTTTTTCATTTGTTTTTAGGACATGAACTTCTCACCAGGAAATGAAAATCACAGAGAAAGTAGTAAGTCACAGCTCCCCCTCCCTAGCTCAGGGGAAGCCTCGCTGGCAAGGCTCAGACGTTTACATCTTCAGGTCAAATTGTTCCAAACAATAGGTGCCCTTAGGTTTCCCCTTACTGGGCAGAATGTACCCAAATTCACTGGTTTCCTACCCCACACGGGATTTCTCTGGGGTTTTTAGAGGGTTTCTTTAAATTAGTTCAATCTTAATCTAATTAGCCCACAAAGAGATGCACATAAAATATTATTTCTCTCCTATCAAGATGGCAAAAAAATTAAAATGGAGCTTGACAATACCCTGTTTGAGCCATCTTGCTGGGAAGCTGATACAGTCTTGCACCACTGGAGGGGTTCCGAATCAAGAGTCTTAAATATGTGCATACCCTTCCCAGTAATCCCATTTCTAGGAAAATATCCTAAGGAAATAATCAAGAGAGGCCATCAATGATTCATGAACAAAGCATATTCACTGCAAAGCCACAACTGAGAAAAACTGGAGAGGACTTACTTGCCTCCCAGGTAGGGTTTAGCTCCACAACTCCTCCTACAGCTCAGTGATGAAAGGAGGCGCCTCCAGCCTTGCAGTCATCCAGGCGGCAAAGGCTTACTAGGTACCTACTCGGCATCAGGCACTTGGCTGGGTAAACAAAACAGCTAAGTCCCCAGCCCCCGTGGAAGTTGCACTCACTAGAATTCACGATCTCGTAAAACAGTTTTTAAGTTGTTCACATTATGCTTTTCGGGCCGAGGCCGGTTACACACTGTATCACCCCCTCCTCTCTCATCTCCTGCCAAAAGCAATTACCAGTTCCGAACCCTTTTCCCTTCAGTGGCTCTCTCCAGTCTCCCTAGACCTCTTCATTCCTTTTCCAAGGCAGATCCTAAGGCTCCGAGGTAACCTGATAACAGCGGGAAGAACACCAACATGGAAGTCTTCCGATTGGTTTCTAGTTCCAGGAAGTTGCCGTCTTCAGGCAAATCACATCACCTCCGGGTCTGTTTCTAACCAGAATAAAGAAAGAAAGGGCTGGACCAGTCTTCTGGGTTCTCTGAGTCCAATCATCTTTGGCTCTGTGAAAGAACCATCCATAGATGAGAGAGTCTTAACCCGCCGTTCAAGGGAGCGGGAGACCGAGACCCCCAGCCCCCAGGAACTGCGCATTTCTGGCTGGAGGAGGGGCTGGGAGGCTGGGCCCGGGGCCCTTCACCCATCCAGTGTTTTCCTGAAAGGGCAGTGGGACGGTCTCCATTTTCACTGCTGCAGAAGACAGGAACTCGGGTCATTATAGTAGTTGGTTTATTGATTACCAACTGGGAGACAGATAAATAAACAGAGTTGCAGAAGTTTACACATGATCTTAGAATATGCTGGAGGCTCCTCCTTTCATTTAGGACCCCCTTCCTGCCGGCCCTTGTCCCCTACTGTGCTCTTCTGCTTTGAAAAGGGCAGTCAGAAAGAATCAATCCTTGTCCTCACCTCAGAACGAGAGAGCAATTTGCAACTCAGAAGAGCAGTTGGACTTTGACCCTTGCAGTTAAGAGCTGCTCTGAGAAATTTCCTGTGACCTGTTGAAGTTTGCTGCGTCGAAGCAGTAAGGAGTTTTGACATTAATGTCGATTTAAATCAGGAGTAAAAAAGGCGGTTCAGCGTCAGGGTTCTACCAGCTCCTTGAAATTGTGCATAAAAGTGAGTTTGTGTGTATGTCTGTAGGCACATTTTACTAGAGAATGTTCACAGCTTTCCTTGGATTCTCAAAGGGACTTACGAGCTGCCCAAAGATTCAAGTTGCTTCAAGTGACAAGTGGGTGCTAGTAAGGGGGAGCTGGGGTGCGAGTCCATGGGAGTGGAAGAGGGAGAAGGAAAAGTGGGGGAGGAGGTATTCCAGTAAAGACTTCACAAAACAGCAGGACTATGGCATGGGTAGCATTTCTTGTGCTCTTACTCTATGCCAGGTATGGTTCTAGACTAAAATATACAAGGACTGGTTCATTCGTATATCAACTTTATGATGTAAATAAGATTATTGTTTTGGCTTTGTAGAGTTGCTCATTTAATAAATATTTACCATGTATCAGGCACTGTTCCCAGAGCTGGGGATATAGTAGGTAATGAAACAGTCGAAAATACCTCCTTTGTGGAGCTTACATTCCTGTGGGGAGATAAATAAGGAAACCAGGTTTGCAGAGATAAACAAGTGATAAACAAGGGTCTTCAGCTAGTAAGCAGTAGAGATTTGAACCCAGGTGGTATGGCACTAGAAGCTGCTTTTTGTTTGTTTGTTTGTTTTATAAGGAATAGATAATAACGTTGAACAGTTGAAAACTAAAAAATTCTTTGCCACAAAAAATACCAAAAATTAAAATGAAAAGTGAGAAAATATTAACATTTCGTAGAGCAAAGGATAGCTCAAAAATATTTTTAGATAAGTCAAAACCAAAAATACACATTAAAAATGAATATGCAGGAGTTCCCGTCATGGCGCAGTGGTTAATGAATCCGACTAGGAACCATGAGGTTGCGGGTTCGGTCCCTGCCCTTGCTCAGTGGGTTAACAATCCGGCGTTGCCGTGAGCTGTGGTGTAGGTTGCAGACGTGGCTCAGATCCTGTGTTGCTGTGGCTCTGGTGTAGGCCGGTGGCTACAGCTCCGATTCGACCCCTAGCCTGGGAACCTCCATATGCCGCGGGAGCGGCCCAAGAAATAGCAAAAAGACAAAATAAATAAATAAATAAATAAATAAATAATGAATATGCAAAGATTACTAAAATAACTCAGAAGAGGAAATATATATGATCAATAATGTTGAATACTGGCTTCCTGAATTATGATTACAACATTTTGTTTAGGGAGTTCCCTGGTGGTCTAGTGGTTAGGATTCAGCATTTGTACTGCTGTAGCAAACCCCCCCCCACACACACGGAAACAAACAGAAAGTCTGTTTATTGCTTGCCCAGTAAGGTAGAGCTTTACATTTGACAGCTTCTTAGTAAACATCAGAGGGCAAAGGGTGGAATCTGGATATTTACTGAGAATTTGGAGACTAGCCTTAACCAGGTCTTAACCCACTGCACCATGGTGGGAACGCCTCAATTAGACTTTTAAGAAACCTTGAGACACATCATTGACATTCAACAAATTTCACATACTTAAGGTATACAGTGTTAAGTTTTGACATGAGTCAGGAAACTATCTCTACAATTAAGATTATAAATATATTTGTCACTTCCAAAGGTTCTTTGTGACTGTCATTCTGCCCCTAGCCTCCATCTCCAAGCAGCAACAGTCACTGCACATTATTTGCATTTTTTGTTTGAATTTATACAAATAGAATTCTATAGCATGAATTTATTTTTTGCCTGCTCTTTTTACTCAGAATAATTGTTTTGAAATGCATCTATGTTATATGTATCAAATGTTTGCTCCTTTTTATTGCTGAGTAGTATTCCATTGTATATCACAAATTATTTATCCACTCATCTGTATAGGGTTGCTCCTGAGGCATATGGTGGTTCCCGGGCTAGGGGTTGAATCAGAGGTATAGCCACGGGCCTACACCACAGCCGCAGCAAGATCTGAGCCGCATCTTCAAACTATACCACAGCTCACGGCAGTGTCAGATCCTTAACCTGCTGAGCGAGGCCAGGGATTGAACCTTCGTCCTCATGGATACTAGTCAGATTCATTTCCGCTGAGCCACGGCGGGAACTCATGTCCATTCATCTGTAATGCCAATTGGGTTGATTCGTTTTTGGCTATTGCAAATAAAACTGTGATTAATATTCACATACAAGTATTTGTGTAGACATATGCTTTTACTTCTCTTCAGTAATTAATTACCTTAGAATGACTGGATTATATGATAGGTGTATGTCAAACTTTAAAATTTTTTTTCTCTTTTTTTTTTTTTAGGGCTGCACCCGTGGCATATGGAGGTTCCCAGGCTAGGGGTCTAATTGGATCTGCAGCTGCCGGTCTATACCACAGTTACAGCAGTGCAGGATCCAAGCCACATCTGCCCTATACCACAGCTCAAGGCAATGTGGGATCCTTAACCCACTGAGCAAGGCCAAGGATTGAACCCACAACCTCATGGTTCCTAGTTAGAATTGTTTCTGCTGCTCCACAGTGGGAACTCCCCAAATTTTGTATTTGTATGTAATTATTCTTTTTTTAATTTTTTTTATTTTTGGCTGCACTCACAGCATGTGGAAATTTCTGGGCCAGGGATAGAATCCCAGCCATAGCAGCAACCAGAGCTGCGGTAGTGACATTGCCAGATTCTTAACCTTTTGTGCCAAAAGGGAACTCCTATTTTTATTTTTAATTTAATTTTTTTTAAGGGCTGCACCCACAGCATATGAAAGTTCCCAGGCTAGGGGTCGAATCGGAGCTATAGCTGCCAGCCTACCACGGCCACAGCATGTGGAAGTTTCCAGGCCAGAGATTGAACTCATCACAGCAGGGGCCAGATCCATGGCAGTGATAACACCAATCCTTAACCTGCTGAGCCACAAGGGAATCCTATGTCAAAGTTTTTAAAAAGTCATCGAACTGTTTTCCAAAGTAGATGTACTATTTTCCATTGCTCTCAGCAGTACATGAGAATTTCATTTGCTCTACGTCCCCACCAATATTTGGTATGGTCAGTCCTTTCCACTTTAGCCGTTTTTCAGAGGTATATATTGATATCACTCTTGAATTTCCTTTTTTTTTTTTTTTTTTTTTTTGTCTTTTAGGGCTGCACCCATAGCATATGGAAGTTCCCAGGGTAGGATTCAAATCAGAGCTGTAGCCACTGGCCTACACCACAGCCACAGCAACACCAGATCCTTAACCCACTGAGCGAGGCCAGGGATCGAACCTGTGTCCTCATAGATGCTAGTCAGATTTGTTTCCACTGAGCCATGACAGGAACTCCCTGAATTCCCATTTCTGAGATAATGATGCTGAGCATCTTTTTTGTTTCCTCTCAAAATTCGTATATTGAAGTCCTAACCCACAATACCTCAGAATGTGACTATATTTGGAGATAAGGTCTTTAAAGAGCTAAGTTACAATGAGGTCCTTAGGGTTGGCCCTAATCCAATAGGACAGGTATCCTTATGAGAAGAGGAAATTGGGACTCAGGCACGCACTGAGAGAAGACCATGTGAAGACAGAAGTTCTGTCTGTAAGACAAGATTCTATCTGTAAAACAAGGAGAGAAGCCTCTGAAGAAACCACTTCTGCTGACACCTAGACTTCTAGCCTCTGGAATCATGAGAAAATACATTTCTGGAGTTCCCGTCGTGGCGCAGTGGTTAACGAATCCAACTAGGAACCATAAGGTTGTGGGTTCGGTCCCTGCCCTTGCTCAGTGGGTTAAGGATCCAGTGTTGCTGTGAGCTGTGGTGTAGGTTGCAGACGCAGCTCGGATCCCGTGTTGCTGTGGCTCTGGTGTAGGCCGGTGGCTACAGCTCCGATTCGACCCCAGCCTGGGAATCTCCATATGCCGTGGGAGCGGCCCAAAGAAATAGCAAAAAGACAAAAAAAAACAAAAAAAAGAAAAGAAAAGAAAATATATTTCTGTTGTTTAAACCAACAGTCTGTGGTACTTTGCTCCCAAGATGCCACCAATCCCACTGCACCACAGTGGGAACTCTGTGGTACTTTGCCAGATCAGTCCTAGCAAACTAACATATACTTCTTCATCCATTTTCTGGAAGATTGAATATAGAATTTTTATTTATTATTTCTTCCTTAAATTTTTGATAGAATTTCCTAGTGAACTTATCTGAACCTGGAGTTTTCTTTGGGAGAAAGTTAACTATTCAATTGGAATTGAATAACAAATTCAATTTCTTTAATAGACAGGCTATTCAGGTTATCTGCTTCTTCTTAAGTGAACTTTGATAATTAACGTCTTTAAGAAACATCCGTTTCATCTAAGCTGTGGAATTTGTTGACAAAATGTTGATTGATGAAAAAAAGGCACCAACTGCCATATCAGGAATGAGAGAGGTGACACAGATACAGATTATATATTACAAGGATATAAGGGAATATTATGAACGACAGGAACTCTTAATCATTACTATTTCTATTATTAAGTTTCTAAAGGTAGAAGCATAGGTCATTGATTTGAGATGTTTTTCTAATAAAGGTATTTAGTACTCTTTAAGAGCTGTCTTGGGGGTTCCCATGGTGGCTCAGCAGTTAACAAACCCAACTAGGATCCATGAGGACACGGGTTCGATCCTTGGCCTTTCTCAGTGGGTTAAGGATCCAGCGTTGTCATGAGCTGTGGTGTAGGTCGCAGACGTGGCTCGGATCCCGCGTTGCTGTGGCTCTGGCGTAGGCAGGCAGCTCTAGCTCTGATTTGATCCCTAGCTTGGGAACCTCCATATGCCTCGGATGCAGCCCTAAAAAGCCAAAAAAAAAAAAAAAAAAACCAACAAAAAAACCTGCCTTGGATGCACCCCACAAATTTTGATATTCTGTGTTTCCATCTAGTTCAAAATACTTTTAGCTTTCACTTTTGATTCATTTTCTGACCTTCGTGGCCAGAGAACATACTTTACATAACTTGAATCTCTTAAAATTTGACACTTGTTTTATAGTACTTGGAAAGAATTTGTATTCTGGTATTGCTGGATAAAGAATTCTATTAATACCAATTAGGTCAAGTTGGTGGGTAGTGCTGTCCAAGTCCTCTGTGCCTCTACTGATTTCTTTCTTACCTGTTTATCAGTTATTGAGAAAGGAGAGCTTATCCTACTATAACTGAGACTTTGTCTATTTCTTATTGATTCCATGAGTTTTTCTGTCTACATGGTCTGAAGCTCTGTTATTTTTGAGCAGGATGTAAGTGAGAATTCAAGGAAAAGTTTCGGAGCATTTAAGGACACAAGCTATGTGCAGGTGAAAGATAGACTGTGCAGTTGTATCACATTGGAATATAGAGAACATCTGGCCCATATTCTGGCTCTGACAGCAGTGATTTATTTTTAGGTTTTGCTGCCCAGAGATTAATTGCTCCATCTAGGTTACCGTATCTATTTTAATCAAAGTATAGTACATATGAGGATAAAGAACCCAAAGAATTCTTAAAAATATCAGGTCGAAGATGGTTCTCTGGGACACAAGTCTACCATTTTCCCAGTCTTCTGGCTTTCTGAATAAAGTCGCTTTTTCTTGCCCAAACCCCTCCCCCGCCAAAAAATTAGGTTGAATCATATGGAGTTATTGACATTTGCCTTTGACCTATAAAAATGGTAATTTAACAAAGCAAGAATGTTTGTTCACTATGGTTATTGTTCAGAATAGTGAAACACTGGGAGTCATCTAAATGTCAAACAATAAATCATGCCACATCCTTATTGTAGATTTAGAATTAAAGTTTTGAGCGATTATCTAATAACTCCCTTTGCGTTCTCATCCAATTTTCATAACACTAAATTCCATCTATATATGCCAACAACTCTCAAGGTCATATCAGAAGTCGAATTGTTCACAAAATCCAGACTCAGACACTCAATTTCCTGTTCGCTATTTCCATTTGAGTTCCTAACCAATATTTGAAATGTAACATGTTCAAAACTGAATTCCCAATCTATCTTCAAAGCCTTTTCTCCCCACATCCTCACTCATCTCAGTTCATGGAATTCTAGCTTCACCTTTCCCAGTGGTTTAGGTCAAAACCCGTTGGGGTCATTTTTGACCTTTCTTTTCCTCATCCCCCACATTCAATCTGACAGGATATTCTTTGACTTTAGCTTCAAAATATTCCCAGTACCCAATACTCTTCACCACCTTCATTCCTACCACCGAGGTCTTCTTTCCTTTACAGTGCAAAAGCCTCCTGACCTTACTGCAGTTAGTCAGTATTTTAAAGGGCTATAATGACAATTGTATACATCTCTGGGGTTCCTGTTGCAGTGCAGCAAAAACAAATCTGACTAGTATCTATGAGGATGCAGATTCGATCCCTGGCCTCGCTCAGTGGATTAAGGGTCCAGTGTTGTCGTGAATTGTGGTGTAGGTTGCAGACGTGGCTGAGATCCTGCGTTGCTGTGGCTGTGGTGTAGGCTGTCAGCTGTAGCTCTGATTCAACCGCTCACCTGGGAACTTTCATATGCGGCCCTAAAAAGCAAAAAAAATAAAAATTAAAAAAAAAATTATATACATCTGGACCAAGTTCAAAATGAGCATGGCAGACAATGTCAGCTCTCAACCATGGTCTCACAGGGCTTGGAGACATTTGCTATCTTCTCATCGTTTCTGCCTGCATTTTCCCACTCCCATTTTTTGTTTCTTCTTTGGCTGAATATAAGGAACTAAACTGCGCCAGTTATCAATTTTATTGCCTTTTAGCTCCAAATGCATCCTCCGTTGCTTGCTCTACAACAATGGAGCTAGACCCTCTTACCAACATTTCTTCTTTGTCAGTTGGCACAGTGGTAACCTTTGTCAACAGAATGCACTGGAGGGGCACTCTAGGAGGGTGCTCTTCTTCCTAGTTCTGCTGGGCCCCGCTCTGTGGGCTCTTGTAATAGGCAGCTCCTGCTCTTAAAGCAGAGGGTAACCTCATTTGGCACCCCCTTTGGATGGCTCTGCAGTGAAGTTTACTGGTGTAACACCATGGATGTCTTCCTTGGTACCCTCTCCAGCGGTTTCCCAGCAAGTTCAAGGAGACAGCACGCCCCATGGATGTTGCCTGGCACCTGACAGCAGATTCCAAACAAGTGGCACTAGTGCAACATCTCAGTAAAGTTGTCATTCAGTGTGCCATGGCTGTGCCCTAATAAAATCAGATGCTCAGTCTAAGGGGGAGAGGCTCCTTTAGGAGCTTATTCTTGTATTCTTATATTCTTTAGGGTTCTTTTTATTGCTTAGCAACAAATCCTCTGTCATTCTGATTGTTTGTTATAGTAGCCTCTGATGGTTAATTTTATGTGTCAGCTTGGCTGGGCCATGATGCCCAGATTATTTTTTTTCTTTTTTGTGCTTTTTATGGCCGCTCCTGCAGCATATGGAAGTTCCCAGGCTAGGGGTTGAATTGGAGCTACAGCTGCCAGCCTATGTCACAGCCATAGCAACACAGGATCTGAGCCATGTCTGTGACCTACACCACAGCTCACAGCAATGCTGGATCCTTAACCCACTGAGCGAGGCCAGGGATCGAACCTGTGTCCTCATGGATGCTAGTTGGGCTCGTTAACCACTGAGCCATGAAGGGAACTCCCACGGTGCCCAGATTCTTTTTTTTTTTTTTTTTTTTTGTCTTTTTGTCGTTGTTGCTATTTCTTGGGCCACTCCCGCGGCATATGGAGGGTCTCAGGCTAGGGGTCGAATTGGAGCTGTAGCCACCGGCCTACGCCAGAGCCATAGCAACGCAGGATCCGAGCCGCGTCAGCAACCTACACCACAGCTCACGGCAATGCCGGATCGTTAACCCACTGAGCAAGGGCAGGGACCGAACCCGCAACCTCATGGTTCCTAGTCGGATTCGTTAACCACTGCGCCACGACAGGAACTCCGGTGCCCAGATTCTTAAACATTATTCTGGATGTTTCTGTGAAAGTGTTTTTTGGGTGAGATTAACATTTACATTGGTGGACTTTGAGTAAAGCATATTCTCTCCATAACGTTGGTGGGCCTCATCCAATCAGTCAAAGGCCTTAACAGAGCATAGACTGACCTCTTCTTAGCCAGAAGGAATTCTGCCAGTCAACTGTCTTTGAGACAGAACTCTTTCCCTGGTTCTCCAGCTCACCAGCCTACCCTGCAGATTTTGGATTTACCAAGGCTCCACCATGCTGTGAGCCAATTCCTTAAAATAATCTCTCTGTGTACACACACACACACACACACACACACACACACACACACACACACGTCCTGTTGGTTCTGTTTCTCTGGAGAACTCTAATGTAGTTCTTTACCCCTCTTCAAATTGTTGTGTGGCTTCTAACTCCTGATGTGGACCCTGACAAATATAGCATTATTTCCCTGAACTCCTAATCTGTAACACAACTGCCTACTTGGCATTTTTACTTGGATGTCTAACAGGTTTGCCAAACTTAAGTCCAAAAGTAAGTTCTTGATGTTCCTCTTGCAAACTTATTCCTCCTATGCTTTTTCCAATCTCAGCTAAAGACAACTCCATTTCTGTGAGGCTTTCCGTGGCTAATCCATTTACAATTGCAGTCCATCTCTAAGCAGCCCCAACCCTAGTTTCAATCCCTCTTCTTTGCTTTTTATCAATTATATGTATTACTTTTCTGTCACATTTATTGTATAACTCCTGCATTAGAATATAAATTCCATGAGAGCAGGAATTTGAAGTGTATATATGTTTAAACTGCTGTATGCCTACGTATGCATGTATATGTGTATGATTAGTGGGTAGTCAATGAATCTTTCATCTTTACTATGGATTATTAATTTTTTTAGTCAAAAACTTTTATATTTTTGAGTGTCTTGTTTAAGAAACACTACCCTTTCCCAAGTTCATAAATACATTCTACATTTTCTTCTAATATTTTTATTTTGCTTTTTACATTGAGGTTATTAACCCAATAATTAATTGATTTTCCTGTATGGTGTGAGGTAGGGCTCAAGTTTTTTGTTTTTTTTTTTTTCTTTTTTCTAACCCCTTTTGGATAACCAGTTGCCCAGCAGCATTTCTACTGCATAATAGTTTTAGGTAGTTTTCTCTCTCATAATGGTTTTATCTCTCTACTTTCTGAAGTCACTTGCTCCCGTGAACTGCTTAGTATTACAAATCTATAATAATGAAGCAAAACAAAGTATCAACCCCACAGTTTTATTTGTAAAGAACAAAGCATGAAAAGTCATATTTAAATGTACTCCAAAACCTGAAAAACCCACATCAGTTTCTCTGATAACGTATGTTAAAGTGCTTGATATCACAATACTCTTTAAATTTTAATTATGTTCAGATGAGAAATTAAAAAATCCAGTTTTGATGCATTCTGTTAACAACACCAAGAAAAACAATATAATTTAAATGCAGAAATGCTCATTTAAAAAAAAAGATACACAGAGTACATTTATACATGGTTCAAGTGTAACACAGAGGACTTTTTCTGTATGTTTAACACCCTCATTTGATTGACAACAGGAACTCTTACTGTACCTCTCTACTGTTACCAAGATCTGTCCGTTGTTTGGAATAGAGCCTGGAGCCACACGCAAAACATTTAGGAAATCTAGTCAAGCATGATTCTCTCCCACTCTACCCAAGGATACCCTGGATTCCTTCTAATGAAGAGAAATTTTTTGGTTGATTTTTTTCTACTCTGGTATTAAATGCTCAATGTGATACATTTTTGGAGCCAATCTTTATTTTGTCCTTGAGAGGAGGATCAGGTCTGCTAAGATCTGAAAGGATAAGGTTCTCCTTGAATTATTCTGATCACACTCCGTTGGCATCCTCTTCAGAAAGCTTGGAAATCATTTTGATTCAAGAGATTTATAAAGTATTTTAATAGAAATAAGAGACCTTGTAGTTTATTGTTTATTTCTGTCTCCTTTTATGTGAAAGGGTAAGGTAACAAATACTTATATAAGAAACACGGACTTCAAATATAGTGGATGACTTGGGAATAGGATTCACTTAATAAAAGTAGAGAAGATCTCCAGACTCCATTTTCAATCAATGAAGGTGTGTTAATACTGAAATATAAATAGCTAAGGTTCAGATTGTCCTTTCAAATGGTGTAAAGGCTAGACCAGGTTCTATATAAATCTGACAGAGAAAATACTCACAGTTCTCAAAATGAAAAATCTACTGAAAAATGATCATTCTTAGCAGAAAGAAGCTGTTTCATTATTAAGAGCTACACTCCCAATGCTGTCAAATAAATATTTCCCTGGGGAATCCGAGGTCCTTATTTGTTGCCTCATGTTTCAAAATATCTCAGAGGTGTCAACGTTCACTACACATAAACTGTTACAGATAGTCTCTATCCTTTTTTACCTACATTTACATAATACAACAGTGTTTTATTGCCAAAAAAGGAAATAGGAGCAATTAGAGATTTCCCCTGTCTCATTCTTACAGTGGGACAGAAGTTCATTTAAATAATTTTTTTAAAAGCCATGTGAAAGTAAATACCACAGGATTACAAAAGGTACAAAAATGTGGGACATATTTAAAATAAATTTTAGAGGGAAAAATCACAAACTTTTGCAAGCTTTAGGTTTCTCCTATCAAATTCTTGCACCTGGTGGGAAAGAGGGTGGGGAAAGTTGGGAGGTCTTACTTTCTTTTCAGTAGCCCATTTTTCTCCAGTCCTTTATGCTACTCCACGTTGAGCCTTAGTCATTCTCAAGGCGCTAATGAGTCCCTGGGCAGAGCACAGTTTAGGGTCTCACACATAATACCAACATGAGTGTAATGCTGCTGTGTCACAACGGTTGAGATTAGGAGTTTCTGGACATTTGAAAAACACTTAGAAATGTTTCAAGAGGTAATATTTTTGACAATTTAGTGTAAAAGAAATTTCTTCTTAAGCTACGATTATGTGAGAACACTGATTTTGACCTCAGACATTACCTTTAATTTATCTTAAGGAAAAAAAATTACAAAATTGGCTTTTATGTATTTTGAGGTGTGATGACAAAGGAATTATATTAATTTAAAAAATGAACATAGCAGAAAGTATACCTCTGAATAACTTTCAAAAGTCAGCTCAGAAGGCTATGTACATTTACATGTACTTTTATTCTAAGGACTCTGCTACTGTCCTGCTCAAAATATTTAGATATTGGTTCAGAGATATATAAGTCACATAAGAATCATCTCACTTCTTTAGAACTGTGACCCCAAACTCTGCTTACATGTCCTTTACATTCATCAACTTGGAACATAAGGACCTCCTGTTGTCTCCAAATACGATATTTCTTTCCTAAAGGTCAACATTTACCATCACTGGCAATATTCAAAAGAAGGAGCTGTAAGTCACTCAGGCAGCTCACGAGGAGGTCCCAGGTGTTTGGAACACTGGCTCTATCACTGGCTTATGTATTAGTATAAGGACTCCCAAGGTGACCACTTTAAAGGGCCTGGCATCTGGAGGATATGTCTGCTTTGGTGTGATTCGCTTTTTTTGAAATTAGTCGTTTCACCACTATAGTCAGATGATAGTAAGACTTTAGGTATAATGCTTTGGGTGGGTCATTACTTTTTAAAGTAATTTGTTTGTTTGTTTGTTGTCTTTTCTAGGGCTGCACCCGCGGCATATGGAGGTCCCCAGTCTAGGGGTCTAATTAGAGCTGTAGCTGCTGGCCTACACCACAGCCACAGCAACTTGGGATCCAAGCTGTGTCTTCAACCTACACCACAGCTCACGGCAACACCAGATCTTTAACCCATTGAGCAAGGCCAGGGATCGAACCCACAACCTCATGGTTCCTAGTTGGATTTGTTAACCACTGAGCCATGATGGGAACGCCTTAGAGTAATGGTTTTATTCATAGACTTCCCAATCAAATTTTGCTCCTAGTTTTCACAACAGGTGTAATTCTCTATAACTTGAGGACAATTTGTTAAAATGAATATGAATCCTTGTAGATGATTATTACAAATGAATATTCATCCTTATGTCCTACCTGTATAGGTGGATAAATAAAGATCCAAAGGTAGAAAGACTATTAATAAGAATGCATTGGGGGTCTGTCTCATGCAGCCTGGTGTAAGAAAAAAAAAAAAAAAAAAAAAAGAAAAGGAATTCTAGACCCTGTGTTGTCACTGACCAGGAGTAGGGGTAATACTTTAATCTCTCGGATCCTTAAGTGTTCCCATCCCATAAATGAGAAGGCGGGACTACATGAATCAATTCTAGCATGCTAGTCTAAGTCATCTCTCTGTTTGCCCAGAGTGTGTCAGAAGCATGGCCTTTGGAAAGGGTAACAAGAACAAAACCCTGGACTGGATCATTCTATGATTTCTCATCATTGAAACAAGAAGAGCCTGCTGTGAAACAGGTTCTGGATGTCTCCCATAACAGAATTGCCACATCCCTGGAAGACCCACACCACCAGAGACACACTTTAGCTGCAGGCAAACAAATTTCTGGTCTACCCAGATCACCCAGAACCATCTTAAACCCTTTCGTGGGATTCTAAATGCTCCCTTCAATTCCCCCTTCTCTCCTCAAGTGCTTTCTTCGTCACAGATTAAAAGAGGGTGGGCCTTGGCTGAATACAGTGTTTGA
Organism: Sus scrofa; assembly: GCF_054392235.1. Lineage (NCBI taxonomy): Eukaryota > Metazoa > Chordata > Mammalia > Artiodactyla > Suidae > Sus > Sus scrofa. The sequence continues at coordinate 49,679,808 of NC_139387.1, read as the reverse complement.
TAAAGGGAGGGAGGCACTTGTTTCATTAGTTTCTTTCTCCAGGAAAAAAGAGAAACAACACTGTTGGCTAAAGCCCAGGACCCTCGGATTATACAAGGGTCCTGAGAGGCCGTGGCTGGGTTTCTCAGCCACAACTGGGAATAAAATCTAGAGCTCTGCTGAGACAATTTCGCTGCTAACAATGTGCAAATGCCTAATTAGACTTACAGGACCCAACATAAGATGAGGACTTAAGGTAACAAGCTAACATCACATGTATTTATCTTTCTTACAAAATACCAAACTGGAAAGTTACTCACAACGTTTGGTCTTTAAAAACTGTTGCCTCTTGTTTTGCTTCCATTTTGCCAGTCTTGTGCTGAACTGGCTTTGCCCTTCTCTGGGCCAGTTGTTTTACATTACCGTCCCGCTTACAAAGGAACGTGAAGCTTGCCCTGAAACACCCAGAAAGAGTTCATTCTTTCTCTGCTCTTCGGTTATTTGCATTATCATGGTCAACAAATACTTTCACAAAGACATTCCAAGCCACACAGAGCCCTCCCCCTTCTTAGACATTCTTTCCTTTTCCTGAGGGGGGATGGGCATGCGGGGGGAGGGGGGGTTGACTGGAACCTAACAAAGACTGGGTTTGTGGTTATCCTGAAGAGGTAAGGGACCACTCCCGGGTTGAGGTGGCCAAATTAAAAGTACAGAATCAAACCGCTGTTTGCAGTTCTTCCAACTATGAGGCCAACACTCTGAAAATCACGTCTCCCCAAAGTACCTCAAATAACAAGAATAAAAATGCCAAGAATGAAGTTAGTCTAGGCTAATCTTTCCAAAGTGTAAAGAAGTTATAATCCCACAATTTAACACACTTCTCAGGACTTTGTGTGTTCTCTTTCCAGTTCAGCCAAGCTCCTGGGGTCCAGTATTCAAAATATTTGAATTATATCTTCATCTTGTGCTGACGGAAACATTCTTCCAAAAGACTGGAAAAGTGACTCGATTCAAATGTAGGAAATTATTTGAAACTTAAAAGACACAAGTGAGGACTCCTACCCCATACAGTAGGTAAAGTTGTCTACATTCACAATACAAAGGATGGGAACTGGGATGGATGGCCAGGATGTAACAATGCATTCTGTGTGATACCTGGAGGAAAAAAGAGCCCCGCCGGCTTGTACTATATTTACATGTTTACTGGCTTCTTCCTGACTAGCACCACTCCCCACCCTACCCCCCAACTCCCAATACTTTTAAACTACTTATTTTAAATCACAGGAATTTTCAATCTAAGAAAAGTATCTTATTAGAGTAATATAATTTCTTAAAGAAGAGAGCATATTTACACACATCTAACACATGAAAATACTCTATTTTATACTAAATTCCAGGTTCAAATGAACTACAATACAGCATTTAACCTTGTCTGCAGCATGAGGATTGTTCAAATTGGGGGATATGGTGTGCTGCCCCCTAGTGGCTCCCTACCTCATCAGACAAGTCCGCATCGGGCCCCCACTGCTGGGGAAGGTTCAGGAACAAGGGGTCTGGACTGAGAGTTTCTAGCTAATTGGGTTACACATCCACTCCTTTGATGAGTGATCCTTCTAAGACTATGGTGAAGTCCTGGATGGTTTGCAAAATGCGGATGAGGGAGTTGACGGTCATGCGGTCTCGAAGGAGGGCGCTCTCCTCATACATTCGGGTGATAGCAGGACACTCGGCTAACAGCGGAATCCACTGTGGGAGCAGGCGATCCCTACAGAGGCAGACAGAAACAAGTCCTGAGCACAGCTGCCTCTGCTGCAGAACAAGGCATGCAGCGCTTTCAGGGGAAGGTATGGGGCTGGATGGGGCAACATCTAGCTAAGCCTCTGAGATCACCAGAGAGGAAACCCAAGTCCAGTAGTTGGGTAATTACTGGTTAAAAAGATACAGTAATGAGACAGTGTAAGCTAATGGCACACCCATCAGATTTTAAAAGTGGGTCTGCACAAGTTGGCTATGAGGACTTACACATATTAAAGAAATTCCCTATTCTGATAATATCACTTTTAAAAAGGGACAGAATATTATTTTGCATTCTTTTTACAGAGATTTACTCAGACATCCAGGGCAAGGCAAGCCAATGCTGACTTTTTGGGAAGAAAGACTCCATTAAGCTGCAGGGACTAGCATTAAAAACAAAAAACAAAAAAACTTACACAACATAACAAGGTAAGGAACAAAATCAAAGCAGAAAAACATTAAGAAGATTTTAAAACCAAAAGAGGGGTCGGACTGGTCTAAAATCAGAACAGTAAAGAGATAAAAGGAGATAAGGATCATGTTCAAAAGGAATTTTAAGGAGTTCCTGCTGTGGCTCAAAGGTTAACGAATCCGACTGGGAACCATGAGGTTGTGGGTTCGATCCCTGGCCTTGCTCAGTGGGCTAAGGATCCGGTGTTGCCATGAGCTGTGGTGTATGTCGCAGACGTGGCTGTGGTGTAGACCAGCGGCTGTAGCTCTGATTAGACCTCTAGCCTGGCAACCTCCATATGCTGTGAGTGCGGCCATAGAAAAGACAAAAAAAAAAACCCACAAAAAAACAAGAAGGAACTTTAAAAGCACAGCTGCAATTGGGTCCCTTTGGTTAAGAGGAATACAGAACTTAGTTCAGTAAACCAGTTGTTTCTGGACAGAATCTCAATCTTCAGTATTTCCTCTTACACTGATATTAGTTAGCTGTCACTAAGGAGCTAACACATCCTCACTGAATACCTCTGCACCTTCATGACAAGGACAGCCACTAGGCTATCTTGAAACTTTCTCTGGGGCTCTAGGGGATTAGAAGAAAACAAATGCTTCAAGAATAACTTTAAAAAATATTAAGGTTTCTGTTTCATTTCTTCCAATTCTGAGAGTTGTTTTAAAATTAATGGATTGGGTTCCCATTGTGGCTCAGAGGTAACAAACCCAACTAGCAACCATGAGGATGCAGTTTTGATCCCTGGCCTCACTCAGTGGGTTATAGCTCTGGTGTTGCCGTTAAGTTGTGGCATAGGTCGTAGATGCAGCTCTGATTTGATCCCTAGCTTGGGAACTTTCATATGCCACACCTGTGGCCCTAAAAAGCAAAATAAAATAAAATAATAAAATTAATGGATTGTACAGCTCTTATATGTCATTTTTTAAAAAAGAAAGGGGTAGGAAATTGTCTTAAGGAGGAGACTTTATATAGCTAAAAAATTATTTAGATAGTAAGAATCTCATGTTATTAAATTTAAAGCAACATGGTAGCGTATACACACTATACAAGCTCTTCGTAGTAACTATACATGTGTGTATGTGCTGATGTGTCTAATTATCTACCTGTCTACCTACTACCTATCTACCTACGTCTGGTGCCAGTACTGTGTAATGGTTCAGAGCTGTGGGCTCTGGAATGAGACTGGTGAATCTTGGCTCTGCCTCTGACCTTGGAGAAATCTGTTAACTTATCAGTGCCTCTTCTATTTTCTGTTTTCTCCTCTATGCAATGGGGGTATCAACTGCTACCCCATCTAGTGGTAGTGGTCAAGTGACAGGAAGATTAAATGAGATAATGTATGTGAAGTATTCAGTACAGTACCCAACACATAACAAGCACCTAATAAACCCCAGTCTCAGAAGACCTGGAGTGAAAAAACCCCCTGGGAGAGCTTTGCAAGGCACATGATTTGGTATATTCCCTTCTAAACTCTTGTTCAACGTATGACAAAGATAGGGAAAGTCAAGAGCTGGCTTTATACCGTGTTCCAAGGCAAACTAAAATCTGGAATTTGCCATCCTTCCCAATGTTCCTGGGTGCAGTATTAATAGCATTTACATAGTGGCAGAAGGTTTTGCAGGATGATTTCTGAATGAGGACGTCATCTTCATTGTCTAGAATCTGGTCAGTGGTTTCAAAATAAGCAACTGCTTTCTCTGGGGAAGGAAACCAGAATTGCATCATACTACACATCAATACATCATGTACAAAAAGATAAATCATTTAGTTTATTCCGGAAACACAAATGATGCTTTACATTATAGCCATTCCTGAAATCAAAACCATTATCACTGGTTTCACAATAAATTCTAGAGGCCCATGTTTCATGGCAGAACAATATGCTTCTAGAAGTTTATTTTCTAATCTAGAGTGCTTTCCAGAAGGAATTCTTTAGAACATTCTTTAGAACATCTTCAAGAAACAGCAATTGACAGTAAAGAAGAAAACAAACATGGACTTATCTGCTAAGACTGGAGCTTTCTAGTAGTAAACTGCAAAGACTTGGCAGCTACTAAGGTAGTGCCCTCTGTTCTAGCTACAGAATGGCTGGTTAACACTTTGCAACAAAATTCTTAAAATGGAAATGATTCAGTAAATCTGAGGAAGAGTGATGTACAGACACAGTGGAAGCAGAAGCAGTAAGATTCCAGGAGTTCCAAAAGAAAAAAATTCCAGGAGTTCCTATGTGGCCTTGCTTTGTCAACTTTCCTTTGTCTAAAAACTGGATAAAATCAACTACTTCAGGGAGTTCCTTTCGTGGCTCAGTGGTTAATGAACCCAACTACAATCCATGAGGATGCGGGTTCGATCCCTGGCCTCGCTCAGTGGTTAAGGATCTAGCGTTGCCTTGAGCTGTGGTGTAGGTTGCAGACGCGGCTCGGATCTGGTGTTTCTGGGGCTGTGCCGTAGGCTGGCAGCTGTAGCTCCAACTGGACCCCTAGCCTGGGAACATCCGTATGTCACAGGTGTGGCACTAAAAAGCAAAACAAAAAATCAACTACTTCATCTAGGCTGAATGAAACACAAAATGATTAATCACCCCATCAAAGTACACTGGGAATTGTAGAAGAGCTGCATATCAAAATAAAGAGTACAAAGCTTAGGAAGCTAGAGCAGCACATTCCAATAAAACTTGATGTTGGAAATGTACTATATCTGCAAGGTCCAATTCTATAGCTACTATCAGGGCTGATGTGATTAAGAAAGTGAATGTTAATTTTAATTTAAATTAGGTCAATTTAAATAGCCACATGTGAGGAGTTCCCGTTGTGGCTCAGTGGTAATGAACCCAACTAGTATCCATGAGGATTCAGGTTCGATTCCTGGCCTTGCTCAGTGGGTTAAGGATCCGTTGTTGCTGTGAGCTGTGGCGTAGGTCACAGAGGTGGCTCAGATCCCTCATTGCTGTGGCTGTGGAGCTTCAGCTCCGATTTGACCCCTAGCCTGGGCACTTCCATATGCCACATGTGTGGTCCTAAAAAGCCCCAAAATTAATTAATTAATTAAAACAATAAACAGCCACATGTGGCCATGTGGCTAGTGATTACCATATTGGACTGCTAGTGTAATTTTTTTTTTTTTTTTTTTGGTTGTACCACAGCATGTGGAAGTTCCTGGGCTAAGGATTGAACCTGTGCCACAGCAGTGACCCAAGCTGCTGCAGTGACAATGCCAGATGCTTATCCTGCTGCACCACAAGGGAACTCCTAGAGTAATCCTTTTATTTTTATTTATTTTTTATATAATGATTTTTATTTTTTTTTCATTATAGCTGGTTTACAGTGTTCTGTCAATTTTCTACTCTACAGCATGGTGACCCAGTTACACATACATGTATAGATGGTTTTTTCTCACATTATCATGCTCCATTATAAGTGACTAGATATAGTTCCCAGTGCTACAGAGCAGGATCTCAAAGTAATCCTTTTAAAACATAAATTATATCATGTTACTCCTTAGCTCCAAGCCTTCCAATGATTTCCCATTCCATTCAGAATAAAGACCAAAGTGCTTCCAAAGGCCTAGAAGGTCCTGCACAACCCGGCTCTGGCAGTACAAACCTTTTCTCTCTCCCAATACCTGCCACTCTCTCTCCCTCAATCTGCTCCAGTCATATTCACCTCCTTGCTACTCCATAAAAGGCCAAGCCTTTGCTAGGTTACTTCTCTCAGCCTGGAGTACCCTCCTCTCCATATTCTGAGACTTACTTCCTCACTTTCTTCAAGTTTTTGTTCAAATGTTACAAAGCCTATAATGGCCCCATTTGAAAAAGTACTCCCATTTCACTTCCTTTCCCCTTGCTATATTTTTTTTTTTTCCAGATCAACGATGACCTTCCAACATATTAGATGAATTACCTATTTGTTACGTTTTTGTATATTGTTTGTCCTCCTGCCCCCAACAGTTCATAAGTTTGTCAACCATAGGAAATATTTTTTTGGCCACATCCATGGCAAGTGGAAGTTCCTGGGCCAGGCATCAAACCTGAGCCACAGCAATAATCAGAGCCATAGCAGTGACAATGCCAAATCCTTAACCACTAGGCCACCAGGGAACTCCAATCATAGGAATGTTTAAGTTTTGTTTACTTTTTAAAGAATTTTTACTGAAGTAGTTGACTTAAAATGTTGTAATGTTTTATTTTTATCTTGATGTATATATCTTGAGCGTCTAGAGTAATGTTTAGAATATTGTAGACACATATATTTGTTGAATTGAATGAAAAGCACAGATACTGCTTATTTGATATTTACTTTGAAAAACATATACCGTATCACTAACCCTTATTCAACTCAAATTCCCGGGTCGCTGAGTTTTCTAACCTTATAATAACATACACCTGCTTTAATTTACCTATGAAGTCCCAGATGAAAACGTTCTTGTGAAAGATGCGAGCAGATTTGAAGCCATGGTGGAAAACTTGCTCAAGTGCTGCCACTAAGCCACTCTCTCCACAGAGCAACACGGTGAGGCTTCCTCTCTGTGGAGCGTAACACAAAGCACCAAAGGATAAGCTCCTGCATCCATGTTTAAGAAAAACACTAGAGGAACAAGTGCTGAGGGTAGTTATGAAGCACGTTTTTGCAGCTATTAGAAAGCTTACATTTGAAAATTAAAGCATCTTTGACTGCCTTATGTATCATGTATAAAAGCAGCTTTAAAATCCTACCATATTAAGTTTTATAGTCCGGCATACCTCTTTTTCAGGTTTGTGAAAATGTTTCACAATATTGTTCACAGCTTCTCCAATTCCTTCTTGGATCTGTCCAGCATTGGGTTCTGAAAAATAATGAACAATGGCTAAATTCTCATGCAAGAGAAATAAACCGAAGTACTACAGGGCATCAACTGTGCCTGCTTGTGTAGGAAACACTCCACTAGAGCAGGCTGGCTTGTCAGGGGCTCTGTGAAACTTGCCTTAGCCAGTCTGGCCAAGTGAGAGGTGTATCAGCATATAGGATAAAAAAGAATCTGAGAGCCCTCTGGGATTCAAATCCCAGTCTTACCACCTGCAATCTATAACCCTGGTCAAATGTCTACCTACCTCTAAGTTTAAGTTTCTTCAACCTAAAACCAGGGAAATACACACCTCATGGGTCACTGGGAAAAGTGAATGAGATATTAGGTGTAAATCACCTGGCATGGTGCCTGTCACAAAGTGCTAGCAAGTGCCCAGATAAAAGGAGTGAGGTGGGAAAGACACACAGTATCTTCTTCAGGTACCTGCTTATCCCACTCACCTTGAGTCCCTTAGCCAGCACAGACCAAGGCTTCTGGAGCGCTCAATGTCTAACTTGGTATGTGTATTTTGCTGTTGTGTTTGAAATAAAGGGAAAGGGTTCCCGTTGTAGTTCAGTGGGTTAAGAGTGCCCCTGAGTTGGGCTGGATGCCTGGCCTCGCTCAGTTGGTAAAGGATCTGGCATGACTGCAAGCTGCCGGAGTAGTTTGCAGACATGGCTCCAATCCGGCGTTGCTGTGGCTATGGTGCAGGCCAGCAGGTATGGCTCCAATTCGACCCCTAGCCTGGGAACTTCCATATGCTGCAGGTGCCTCCCTAAAAATGAAATAAGTAAATAAACAAATAAATAAATAAAGTAAGTAAAGGGAAGATGTCAGGTGCACAGGGAGACCTTGACTGAAGTCCAGAACTGCTTCTTTCTGGCCAGTCTATCCATCTGGGCACCGCTTCATTCTCTCAGCCGGCACTTGCTCACCCAGGCCTCGTTTCCTGAGGGAGAGCTTGGTGAGCTGCTTGAATGGAATCTAAAGCAACCTTGCCTCCCAAACCCCAAGAATAATTTAAAAAGAAAAAAGGGAGAAAAAGAAGGGAAAGAAAAAAAGATGATAAATAGGTTTTATCCAGGGACAGAAGTAAGTAAAAAGAGAAAGATTAAATACTCGGTATTTTCTTGTAGTGATTAACTCTTTTTTTTTTTTTTTTTTTTTTTTGTCTTTTTTGCCTTTTCTAGGGCTGCTCCTGTGGCATATGGAGGTTCCCAGACTAGGGGTCTAATTGGAGCTGTAGCCGCCGGCCTACTCCAGAGCCACAGCAATGTAGGATCCGAGCTGCGTCAGACCTACACCAAAGCCCATGGCAACGCTGGATCCTTAACCCACCGAGCAAGGCCTGGGATCAAACCCTCAACCTCAAGGTTCCTAGTCTGATTCATTAGTTTCTGAGCCACGACAGGAACTCCGTGATTAACTCTTCTTCTTCTTCTTTTTTTTTTTTTTTTAGCTATGCTGTGCAGTGACTTGAAATAGGATCATTCCTAAAACAGGGATTGAACCTGGGCCACTGAGTCCTAACCCCTAAACCACCAGGGAACTCTTTTATTTTATTTTATTTTTTTGGTCTTTTGTCTTTTGAGGGCCGCACCCTCAGCACATGGAGGTTTCCTGGCTAGGGGTCTAATTGGAGCTGTTGCCACTGGCCTATGCCAGAGCCACAGCAACGCCAGATCCGAGCCGTGTCTGTGACCTACACCACAGCTCACAACAACCCTGGATCCTTAACCCACTGAGCAAGGCCAGGGATCGAACCCGCAATCTCATGGTTCCTAGTTGGATTTGTTTCCACTGCACCACGATGGAAACTCTGGGAACTCTTATAATTAGCTTTTTTTTTTTTTTTTTGCTTTTTAGGGTTGCATCTGTGGCACATGGAAGTTCCCAGGCTAGGGGTTAAATCAGAGCTGCAGCTGCCAGCCTATGCCACAGCCACAGTAACGAGGGATCCAAGATGCAATCTGTGACCTACACCATAGTTCACGGCAACACTGGATCCTTAATCCACTGAGCGAGGCCAGGGACGAATCCGCATCCTCATAGATGGGTTCTTAACCTGCTGAGCCACAACAGGAAACCTCCCCCCCCCCCCTTTTTTGAGATTAGCTCTTAAATTGAACTCATACATCATACTACATAAAACAAATGTATAGATTCTAGAATTTAAGAATCTTTGAATTCATACTGCTAGAGGATTTCTTGCATAAAACATTTTTCAAGTAAAACTCAAGTTTTTCTTACACCAACATATAAAATTATTAAAATGGAAACCTCTTATGGTTAAAGGACTGATTCTGTGTTCTCTTCAGTTCCTAATAATTTTTTAATTTTTATCTTTCTCTGAATATTTTCTCTTTTCAACATGAAGATCTATTTTGAAAGGTTTTATTCAGTTCAAAAGAACCCTGTAGTGATCAGCACACACTGAAAAAATACCAAGTTAGCCATTTCTGAGTTTCATGTTATTTAAAATTTTTCTGGAGTTCCCGTTGTGGTTCAGTGGTAACAAACCCAACTAGTATCCATGAGGACACAGGTTTGATTCCTGGCCTCACTCGGTGGGTTAAGGATCCAGCATTGCCCTGAGCTGTGGTGTAGGTCGCAGATCCCATGTTGCTGTGGCTATGGTGTAGGCTGGCAGCTGCAGCTCCGATTCGACCCTGAGCCTGGGAACCTCCATATGCCATGGGTGTGGCCCTGAAAAAACCAAAAGAAAAGTTGTTTTTCTGCTTATTAAGTAAAGAAAATATGACCAAAAGTAGGAGATAAGACCTCTCAAAAGATTAATACCCCCATGAAATCAGACTGATTTAGAAGCCGTAATAATTTATAAGGACTGAACTGAAATCTACTTTTTAATTTAATTCAATTTTACTTTTTTAATTTAGGGCCACACTTTTGGCATATGGAGGTTCCTAGGCTAGGGGTCCATTTGGAGCTATAGCTGCCAGGCCTATGCCACAGCCATAGCAACTCCAGATCCGAGCTGCGTCTGCAGCCTACACTGAAGCTCTCAGCAACACCAGATCGTTAACTGAGTGAGGCCAGGGATCAAATCCGCATCCTCATGGATACTAGTTGGGTTCCTTTCCACTGAGCCACAATGTGAACTTCTACTTTTAAATTTTAAATAAGCATAATTAATGTATTACATAAAATAAATTCACCATATTTTTATGGCCGCACTCATGGCATATGGAAGTTTCTGGGCCAGGGACTGAATCTGAGCTGAGCTGTGGCAACACAGCATCCTTTGACCTACTGAGCTGGGCTGGGGATCCAACTTGCACCTCTGTAGCCACTGTCCTCCATCCTCAACAGTATTTGGTATTATCAGTTGTTTACATTTTAGCTATTCTAGTGTGTGTTTGGTGTGAAGTTTACTTCTGAAGGCAAAAAAGAATTATGAATAAAGGGAATGATTTGAGAAGGAATAAGGGAGATTTCTATAGACTATAGCATTCTAATAGTATATTACCATGTACTGACAAATGCAGAATAATAATATCTACAGAAACTGCTTTATTAGTAAACTAAGGACTTCTCAGGTATATGTTATTCTACTTACAGTTATTGTGTATAAGTTGAAATATAACCACTTCACTGATAAACTTCCGTGATTTTTCACTAAAACATACTGACTTTTATTAGTTTTCTGCTGTTCCTGTAATAGATTACCACAAATCTGGGGACTTAAAAAAGCAGAAATTGGAGTTCCTGTCGTAGCTCAGTGGTAACGAATCTGACTAGGAACCGTGAGGTTGCAGGTTTGATCCCTGGCCTTGCTCAGTGAGTTAAGGATCTGGCGTTGCCGTTAGCTGTGGTGTGGGTCGCAGAGGCGGCTTGGATCTGGCGTTGCTGTGGCTCTGACATAGGCCGGTGGCTACAGCTCCAATTCAACCCCTAGCCTGGGAACCTCCATATGCTGTGGGAGTGGCCCTAGAAAAGGCAAAAAGACAAAAAAAAAAAAAAAAAAAAAAACCCAAAGAAATTCATTCTCTCACAGTTCTGGAGGCCACAACTCAGAAATCAGAATCACGGGATAGAAATCAAGGTGTGGTCAGGGCTCCACTCCCTCTGGAAGGTCAAGAGAAGAAGCTGCTCGTGGCCTCTTCAAGCTTCTTGAGGCTCTGACATTCCTTGGCTTGTGGCCACATCACTCCAGTTTCTGCCTCTTATCTTTCTACTGTCGTCTCCTCTGTGGGTGTGTCTAACTTCCTTTTGCCTCCCTCTTGTAAGAATACATGTGCTGCATTTAGGGCCCACCTGGATACTCTAGGATACTCTGCCCATCTTAAGATTCTTAATTTAATTACATTTGCAAAGATCCTTTTTCTAAATAAAGTAATATTTACAGATTCTTTTTTTTTTTTTTTTGTCTTTTTTCAGGGCTGCATCTGCGGCATATGAAGTTCCCAGGTTAGGGGTTGAATTGGAGCTATAGGTGCCGGCCTACACTATACTACGGCCCAGGGCAACACCAGATCCTTAACCCACTGAGCAAAGCCAGGGATTGAATCCTGCATCCTCATGGATATTAGTTTCACTTCTGCTGAACCCCAACAGGAACTCCCCTCATTTATAGATTCTAAGGATTAAAATCTTATGCCCTCAGGAGACATTATTCAGCCTATTAAAGACCACACTAGTATATATTAGAAGTTTACTGCACTATTAAAAATGACACGTGAGGTGTTCCTGTGATGAACCTGACAAAGATCCATGGGATGCAGGTTCAATCCCTGGCCTCACTCAGTGGGTTAAGTATCTGGCATTGCCATGAGCTGTGGTATAGGCTGCAGACGCAGTTCAGATCCTATGTTGCTGTGGCTGAGGTGTAAGCTGGCAGCTGCAGATCCAATTCGATCCCTGGCCTGGGAACTTTCATATGCCACAGGTGTGGCCCTAAAAAGCCAAAAAAAAGGGGGGGGGGATGTGAACATAGTATTCTATCCATAGAATTCACTTTTTTAAAAATAGTATTTTAATACTACAGGAAGTTGGGGGTGGGGGGGGGGAAGAATTTTTAGAATTCCTCTTAGAATAAGGGCTTTCAATAACTAGATGCAGGAGTACTATATATAACTGTCCTTATTCCTCCTTTATGTTTCAGACAAAATATTATTTATTCATACTTCCAGAGCTTAATTAAAACAGAGCATACAGTTTTGATTGGATTTCAACATCTAAATTTGTCAGGCTTTTAATTATTTGTTAATATCTTGCCTTATTTTTTCCCCTTTTTTTCTCTCCACACTCTTAAAGTCCTTTCTCTCACATTAATTTTCCTCAGCTTTCTTCTTTTTAATCTCCTTACCAGAATTCATTAACACAACCGTTTCCTATGAGATGGCCACATGGTGCCTGCAACATTCGAAACACATTGGAAAATTAAAAAACCAACTATTTACTGGTACTTTTTCCTGTCAGTGAAGTGATGCTTAGTCTCCTGGCCATGGTGGGTGATTTCTGCTGGGGTGGAGTCCGACACTGCTTTACTAGATCCTCATCTGCTGCTGATGTCATCAATTCTCCAATGAGAATTCTCTCCAGGCTTCCATCATCAATGCCTTTCCCCAGCCACCGCCCACATGGAAACCTGGTAGGACAGAGACAAACTTCGGAATCACCAATATTTTACTAGCTTTAATCAGTATTATTTATTTATTTATTGTTTTTTTTTTTTTTTTTAGGGCCACACAGTGGCATCTGGAGGTTCCCAGGCTAGGGATCTAATAGGTGCTGTAGCCGCCGGCCTACACCACAGCCACAGCAACGTGGGATCTGAGCCATGTCTTTGACCTACACCACAGCTCACAGCAACACCAGATCCTTAACCCACTGAGCGAGTCCAGGGATTGAACCCACAATCTCATGGTTCCTAGTCAGATTTGTTTCCGATGCACCATGATGGGAACTCCTTAATCAGTATTTTTAAATGGCACTGTGGTTGAAGCCCATCATTTTAGTGCCTGTGGGTTGTTTTCTTCATTATAAAAATTATGACCTAGTAGTTCCCATTGTGGCACAGCGGAAATGAATCTGGCTAGTATCCATGAGGATATGGGTTCAATTCTTGGCCTCACTCAGTGGGTCGGGGATCTGGTGTTGCCATGAGCTGTGGTGCAGGTTGCAGACTCAGCTTGGATCCTGGGTTGCTGTGGCTGTGGCGGAGGCCAGCAGCTGCAGCTCCAATGCACCCCCTAGCCTGGGAAACTCCATATGCCTCGAGTGCTGCCCTAAAGCAATAAGCAAACAAACAAACAAACAAACAAAGCCAAAACAAAAAAAGACCTAGATATAACATTTTCCCCATATACATTATTTTTATTTTTTGTTTTTTAAAGTATTTTAAAGTAAATTACACACATCAGGACATTTTACTCCTAATCACTTCAGTATGAATCGCTGAAAAATGCATTCTATCTTCTATAGTCATAAACTGCTGTCACATTTAACCATTAAAATAATTCTGCAATATTTTCTCATACCTTGTCTATATTAAAATTCTGTGTTAGTTTCAACAAGAATATTTTTTTTTTTTTTTTTTTTTTTTTTGCCTTTTGTCCTTTTTAGGGCTGCACAAGTGGCATATGGAGGTTCCCAGGCTAGGAGTCTAATAGGAGCTACAGCAGCTGGCCTATGCCAGAGCCACAGCAACACCAGATCCAGTCCACGTCTGCGACCTACACTACAGCTCACTGCAATGCCAGATCCTTAACCCACTGAGCGAGGCCAGGGATTGAACCTGCAACCTCATGGTTCCTAGTTGGATTCGTTTCCACTGCGCCATGACAGGAACTCCAAAGAATATCTTCAAACTAGATATTTATGTGGGAGTTAAGTTACAGGTGGGAGTTAAGTTACAGGAGAAAAGAGGAGAATGGTCTCAAGGAGGAGTGCTGGTTGTAATTAGGAACGTCAAAAGAGCCTTTCCTCTTACCGATGTTATTTTAAGCTTCTCTTTTTATCTATTTTTTTTTTTTAAATCAGAGTTACACTAAACTTTTTCAACATTTGTGGACTAAACATTAGCAGCAAACACAATCAGTTTTTTTTTTTTTAAGTATTTTTGGGCTGTTTTATATATGGAACAAAATTTTGTTATTACATAAACAAAATCAAGCCAAAACAACCCAAAAAAACTAAACTAAAATTCAGAAGGCAGTGGGAAAACTTTAGAATGAAAATAATTCTCAAAACTTTTCTTGTCTTAAAGAATTCTGAGCTTGCAAGGACATTTACTTACCTGTATGTGTGCCCTGTGATTTCATTTCTGACCATGACACAATCAACTAGCCATTTGGCTAACAGTCCTGAGTTGTCGTGACCAATTTGAACAGTAGTCAGCTTCCCTAGGTTCTGGCACTGTAAGGACAGGAGCAGAGATTACTCAGTACCTGATCCCTTCCCACTACCTCTTGGCTTCAGCAGTGGCACCACGGTTCCATCCAATTGAACAAGTGCAGAGGACCCAGAAACAGCACAGAGTCAGTGATTTGTGCTTTTGAAGGATGAGAACAATTTCAATTAGTGGGGAAAGGATCTTATTTAGATTTAGTTAGAGAGGTCAAGAAAATAATTACAGATATTTAAAAAAATCACCAAAATGACTATTTTTTGCTTCTAGTAAAAGATTAAGGCAGAACTGAATTCAAACCTCATCTGAATGTCTTTGATGCTACTGTTTAAAAAACAAAACAAACAAACAAACAAAAAACACATAGTCATCAATGTCCTTCCTGACCCTTTGTGGAAAAGTACAAAATAAAGAAACGATAATAGGAATGGTGAAAATAAATGTCAACTAAATTCTGACTTTTAAATTCTGTAAAATATCATAGACTAACTGCCTATGAACAGTTGGGAACACCAGAGCTATGAGTTCTCAAAGCCCTTGACTTCTCTGCATCACAGCAGAAGGCACCGTAGCAGTCTAGGTGAGGGAGGATGGCATCCTGAATTAGCTGTGGCAGCAGAGATGGAAAGAAGTAGGCAGAAATGAATCTGGAAACAGCAATGATGGGACTTATAATGCAGTTTATGTTCTGTACTTGGTAGTCAAAGAAAAGCCAAGGATTTTAATCTTTTATATACAGTGAGCCCACTGGAGAGATGGTGCCCAAATAAGTTCTTAAGACTTTTGAGTGGAAACTGCTATTCCTGGACCCCACAGAACATGAGAACAGGACATTCAGTTAGTACCACTTCTTGGCACTAACTGAACTGTACAAGCATTTGTCTTTTTCCTGCAAGCCAGGGTCCATGAGCATGTGGACTCAAAATATGGAAAGACCTCACGAGGTAAGACCTCAAAACTGACCACCATAGTGAAAGGTATTATTAAAAGAATCACTTTAGGAGTTCTCTTGTGGTAGACAGGGTAAAGGATCTGTCATTGTCACTGCAGTGGCTTGGGTCGCTGCTGTGATGTGGGTTTGATCCCTGGCCTGGGAATTTCCACATGCCACAGGCACGGCCACAAAAAAGAAAAAAAAAAAATCACTTTATACATGTCACGATGTAGTCTTAAAGCCAAAAGTATAGATAGCAGCTCTCCTGTCCCTTTGTTCAGGTTCAAGCAGGGCCAATTTACAGTTTGGGAGAGAAACAATGTGGGGAAAGCATTTACTTGAGTGTTCTCTACTTGCTAGGTTCTGTGCTGGCACTAGGAATTAGGGAATAGGACCGGGCAAAGCCCCAAAGTGCACCCTTTCAAGTAGAAAATTAAAATAATAACAATAAAAATACAAAATAAATTAGCATGTTCATTAGCATGTTTAGGTATACAATCCCCACAATGACCGTGCATACTTAAGTACTCCTTTACATTATTTGAGTTAAGGAGAAATGAAAAAGTGAAACTGGCATTGTTGCGTAGAACTATGTATGCTGAGAAAGGTATTAACTGAACCTACTTCAAAAGTCATTTCGAGGAGGTTTTTGGGAATCTGCATTACTCCTGTGTCTCCTAGTTCTCCCGATACACAGATCCAAGGGTTCGATGTGATAATCGCATTGCTCAGCTTTTTGATGGGAATGATCACTGCCCTAT
The DNA here is from genome assembly GCF_054392235.1 of Sus scrofa. Classification (NCBI taxonomy): domain Eukaryota; kingdom Metazoa; phylum Chordata; class Mammalia; order Artiodactyla; family Suidae; genus Sus; species Sus scrofa. Next base: position 49,663,690 of record NC_139387.1, on the reverse strand, counting down.
ATGGAATCACTGAAAGAAAAACGCTGAAATTAATACAAAATTACAATAAAGTTCTCCTGATAACAAAATAAATATATTAAAAATTCTGTTGGCTTTCACAGATAAATTGCTTTTTAATGATCTATGAAGATGTACTTAAACAACAGGATGACAACATAACCTCTCCCAGTCTAGAAAGATGAGGTCCAGCTTGTAAGCCCCAAGTCCCAATATCTGTGGTGGTTTCCACAAACATAATCACCATGTATGCAAGGCATGTTTATCACCATGGTGATACACATCACCACTACATTTATAAACAATCTCAGGCATTAGCACAGGAATACTCGGGGACATAAACATTGACTGTGCTATCTAGTATTTTCATTGCTTTAATGTTTTTCTTAATTTTGTTCCAAAAGCAAGTATAAATGGTTTCATATAAAAAAGAGGGTAGGAGTTCCCATCAGCAGAAATGAATCCAATGAGGTTGCGTGTTTGATCCCTGGCCTCACTTAGTGGACTAAGGATCCAGTATTGCAGTGAGCTGTGGTGTAGGTCGCATTTGCGGCTAGGATCTGGCGTTGCTGTAACATCTGTAGCTCCAATTCGACTCCTAATCTGGGACTTCCATATGTCGTGGGTGCAGCCCTAAAAAAAAAAAAATTAAATAAAACATAAAAAAGGGGGTAGGGAGTTCCTGTTGTGGCTCAGCGGGTTAAGAACCTGACTTGTATACATGAGGATGTGTGCTCAATCCCTGCCCTTGCTCGGTGGGTTAAGGACCCAGCGTTGCCACAAGGTGCAGCCTAGGTAGCAAATGTGGCTCAGATCCCATGTTTCTACAGCTGTGGTGTAGGCTGGCAGCTGCTGCTCCAATTTGACTCCTAGCATGGGGAACTCCATATGCCACACATGCAGCCTTAAAAAGCAACAAACAAACAAATTAAAAAAAATGGGGTAGATGACTTCTTGGATAGCATCCTCTTGTCGCTGATTTCTTCTGGGCAATGCTTTAAAGCACTGTAGTTCTAAACTTTCTCATTCCAGTTTTATAGCTCAACATGTAGAGCCAAGAATAATAAACAATGGCACCTCTATTCTGGATGGGACATGACCTCTATAAACCACTGTTGGGAAAGGTGACTCATGAGCAAGAAGAGCCCCAGGATGCAGAGATCTGTATGAAATACAGAGATCTGTGTCAAATCTTTCCCTTCTGAAGTTTGCGTCAAAAGGCACACCACTAGATGTCACTGTCCTATCACTGTCCTTTGCTCAAACTGGAAACACAAAGTTAGGCATTACATCTACCTCCATTTCCTTAAAAAAAAAAAAAAAAAAAAAAAAAAAATGAGGACGGCTCAAACACATTAGCACATTTTTTCCCCTCAGTGTATATATATTATCTTTTAAGCAGGGTAGAATCAATATTTTGGTAGGTATTCTCAGTATTTTTGTTCATTTAGTCACAAGAGAGCTATAAGTAAAACCCTTCTTGAAAGGACTACATGTAGGATTGAAAACACTTACTGGACAAGTGCTCAGACATAGCCTCACAATATGAGCTCACGTTTCAGCGTGCGATTAGGTAAGCCAGATGAAGAGGATAAATGGTTCATTTCCTTAAATTTACATAAACTATTTTCAGTTGGGCCAATAACCTCCCTTTCTGTCCTTTTATTTTGGCTTAAGGAAAGGAAAATATCACAGGAAAGGCCATACCTTCATGGTTTAGTAATCATGAGAATTAAATGATTTTTGAAACTGAAAGCAGAAGAGGTTAGTGCAAGATGTTATTTTAGGTGCCAGAGGCTACTCTCATTTTCTTTCACTGACAGGATTAGAAAAACTGCAGAAAAAAGCCTGTTTAAGGTCAGCGGTTCCATGGCAGCAAAGGGCCCACAGATGCACAACAGTGATTTCACAAAGTAGAAAAAAATGAATATTCTTAGACTCAGAATATTTCTTTCATTAAGTACTTCAATGAAAGAGTTACTCAGATGAAGAGAAATATGCAGATCTGGGAGGATGGTAGGAGTTCTAACCCTCTCTGCTCTTCCCTTTCAAAATAGTATATAACACCTTAGCTTCTAATAAATTAATAGTAGCTTGACAGATATTGTAGGTTGGTCCCCAAAACATTCCAAGTCCATTTTTCCTTGTCTGTTTCTACCAGAGACTTAGAAGACCAAAAGTCACACAATTCTGCCCAGTGAAATAGTGGTCATATTTACTGAGATTTCTTAGAAAACCCTTTTTCTGGCACTCCTTCCTTCTTTGGGCTGGAAGTTGGGCTGAGAATAGCCACCTTGTGACTATGAGGTGACTAGCACACATTGATAATTGTCAAAGAGCCTGGGCCCGTGACAGCACTGTGGACTGCCTAGCTCAAGACTCCTTATTGTGTGAAAAAAAAATAAAACTACCGGTTTGTTCTTGTAGCTGAACACAACTGATACAGGTAAGATTTTCCAAAGCAGGGAAAGGGACCCACTGCAAATAAGAATTAGTAAGCAAGGACCATAGTCAAAATGTAAAAATGAAAAAACTAAAAAAAAAAGAACAGTAATAATGAACAGAACAAATGCTATGATTTAGTTTATCCAAAACACATCTCCAATCAGCATTTCCTCCCTCTAAAGACCAGACCTACTCTCTAGAGCAAGATCCTGAAGTCTTTCTGAATTATGAAAATGTGATTGTGCTGTTATGTAAATTTATTATTATCATATACCGATTCTCTGAATTTATGTGTTTCAGATAAGATACTGGAATTTTTGTTTAATAAAATATTCTTCCTCACATGCATCCCATTTTGTATTGCAGATTAGGACTCCTGGGAAGCAGAACGAAGAATGTTGCTTCGGGACCAACATGTGAGGAAGCAGGATGGGCTGAGGCAGAAAACGAGCTCTGACACTGTGAGTCCTCGGCTGATCTCACAGTGAGTTCTGGGACAATTCATGGCTGAGTCAGGGATGCTGGCTGGCTCTGGCAGGAGGGACAGCCTCAGGTTAGGTAGTTTCTTTGGTGAGACACTTCCCACAGGAGCTGACAGATGAGGGAGGTCTTCCAGCAGCACTTCCGGCTGCTGGGGTATAACCTTCATTCCTAAATAAAGATGGGGGTGGGCTGGGAACTGTCACAGTGTCTGTCTCATTTTAAAAATAAAAGCTCTTACTCCATTAGTCATCTGAGCAACTCTTCACTTAACAGTCAATTCTCCAGACTTACTGATAGTGGTGAACACACTGGTGAAGCAGAAATAGTCCACAGCATTGAGGGAAAGAAGATGGTAAAGAAACTGCTCTCTTTCTTCTTCACAACGCAGAAAAGCATAACGTTTATAAAGCTTCCTAGGAAAGGATAAGACAAGCACAAAATAATAGTATAGTATATTTTTCATTGTCTTCCACTAAAAATAAATACCCCCACTTAGACAAAACATGGGTAGAAACTTTAGAAAGAACAGTTCACAAAAATGAATGCATATAGAGTTAATAATACATTCTTTTTTTTGTGTGTGTCTTTTTGCCATTTCTAGGGCCGCTTCCCGCGGCATATGGAGGTTCCCAGGCTAGGGGTCTAATCGGAGCTGTAGCTGCCAGCCTACACCAGAGCCACAGCAACGCGGGATCCGAGCCACATCTGCAACCCACACCACAGCTCTCATGGCAACGCCGGATCCTTAACCCACTGAGCAAGGGCAGGGATTGAACCCGCAACCTCATGGTTCCTAGTCAGATTCGTTAACCACTGCACCATGATGGAATTCCTAATAATACATTCTTTATGGCCACACTCGCGGCACATGGATCAAATTCAAGCTATAGATGTGACCTATGCCACAGCATCAGCACTATGCTTTAACCCACTATGCCAGGCCAGGATTGAACCCACAACTTCACAGCAATCCAAGCCTCTGCAGTTGGATTCTTTTTTGCTTTTTGGGGCTGCATCCACAGTATATGGAAGTTCCCAGGCAAGGGGTCAAATCAGAGCTACAGCTGCTGGCCTACGCCACAGCAACGCAGGATCCGAGCTGCCTACACCACAGCTCACACCAACGCCGATCCCCAACCAACTGAGTGAAGCCGGGGATGGAAACTATACTCATAGACACTAGTTGGAATCAGTTCCACTGAGCTATGATGGGAACTCCTGCAGTCAGATTCTTAACCCACTGCACCACAGAGAGAACTCTAATAATACTTTTTTTAACCTACTTAGTAATTAAAGAAAAAAATCTCCCATGAATTCATGTTGTCTATCAAAGTAATAAAGATTTAAAAGCGATGACCAGGAGTTCCCATCGTGGCTCAGGGGAAACGAATCCGACTAGTGCCCATGAGGATGCAGGTTTGATCCCTGGCCTCGCTCAGTGGTTTAAGGATCTGGCATTGCCCTGAGCTGTGGTGTAGGTCGCAGACACGGCTCAAATCTGGCATTGCTGTGGCTGTGGTGTAGGCTGGCGGCTACAGTTCCAATTTGACCCCTAGCCTGGGAAACTTCATATACAACAGATGCGGCCCTTAAAAGACAAAAAAAAAAAAAAAAAAAAAAAGTGATGACCATTGCTAATGGGGACATTGGGGGGATGGCAATCAATAACAGAATTAGAACTGACAATTTCAGGAAAGCAATTTGTTGGTAATAATTATTTTAAGCCAATCATACCTTTTGACTCATTAATTTTACTTCAAGGACTCAGTCCTAGGGATATAGTATGAAACATGGGCAAATATTTACTCAAAAATGTCCACTTGAATTTTATTTGTAGAAGTCAAAATACATCATGGTACACCTGTTAAAAATAAAGTTTAGGAAGAATTTTTTTGGGGGGGAGCCAAACTCACAGCATATGGAGGTTCCCAGGCTAGGGGTCGAATCGGAGCTGTAGCCGACAGCCTATGCCACAGCCACAGCAATGCAGGATCTGAGCCACATCTGTGACCTACACCACAGCTCATGGCAAGGCCAGGGATTGAACCTGTGTCCTCATGGATGCTAGTCAGATTCGTTTCTGCCGACCACGAGGGGAACTCCTAGGAAGAGTTTTAACAATAACAAAACTACTACTGCCCCAAATAATACATTTTTATTAAGTACTTACATTTAAGCACTTTTCCAAGTATTTTAGTTATTACTATATGTAATCCTTGTGACCATGTATAAATAAGTCCATTAACATTCTCCTTTTACAGGTGAGGAAAAGAGATACAGTGAAGTTAAGGATCTTGTCTAAGGCCATTCAAACTGTGAACAGTAAAGCCAGTATTTGGAGTTCCCATTGTGGCACAGCGGAAACAAATCCGACTAGGAACCATGAGGTTGAGGGTTCAATTCCTGGCCCTGCTCAGTGGATTAAGAATCTGGCATTGCTGTGAGCTGTGGTGTAGGCCAGCAGCTGTAGCTCCAATTTGACCCTTAGCCTGGGAAGCTCCATATGCCGTGGATGCGGCCCTAAAAAGCAAAACAAAAATTTAAAAAATGTTCATAATATTAGGCTAAAAAAAAATGATGTTAGAGTTCCCATTGTGGCTTCAGGGGTTAAGAGCCCTAGAGAGTGTCTGTGAGAATGTGGGTTCCACATCTGGCCTTGCTCAGTGGGTTAAAGATCTGATCTGGCATTGCCTCAAGCTGTGGTGTAGGTCACAAGATGTTGCTCAGATCCAGTGTTGCTGTTGCTGTGGCTGTGGTAAAGGTCTGCAGCTGCAGCTCCGATTTGAGTCCAGGAACTTCCATATGGCGCAGGAGCAGCCATAAAAAGAAAAAAAAAAAAAGAAAAAAATTTTAAAAAGATGGTGCTGAATACAGTATAATAAACCAAGAGAACATGCACAGAAGAAAGTACAGAAGAAAACATGTGAGGAATTTCTGGCAGCCTAGTGGGTTAAGGGTCTGGTATTGTCTCTCCTTGCCCTGAAACTTCCACATGTTGTGGGTGTGGCTAAATAAAAAATAAGGAATATCACAGACTGTCATAAGTTAAATATCTTTTTTAAAAATAAAAAAAAAAAAAAAGAAAGAGGAGCTCCCATCATGGCTTAGTGGTTAACAAATCCGACTAGGAACCATGAGGTTGCGGGTTCAGTCCCTGGCCTTGCTCAGTGGGTTAAGGATCCGGTGTTGCTGTGAGCTGTGGTGTAGGTTGCAGACGCAGCTCAGATCCCGCATTGCTGTGGCTCTGGCATAGGCCGGTGGCTACAGCTCAGATTCGACCCCTAGCCTGGGAACCTCCATATGCTGTGGGAGGAGCCCAAGAAACGGCAAAAAGACAAAAAATAAATAAATAAATAAATAAATAAAAGAAAAAGTGAAATACTCAGTAATCACTTTTATGTAACAGGATTTTATTTTATTATTATTTTTTGTCTTTTTAGGGCCGCACCTGCGGCATATGGAGGTTCCCAGGCTAGGGGTTGAATTAGAGCTGCAGCCACCAGCCTACACCACAGCCACAGCAATGCCAGATCTGAGCCACGTCTGTGACCTACACTACAGCTCACCTAAATGCCGGATCCTTAACCCACTGAGTGAGGCCAGCAATCAAACCTGAAACCTCATGGTTCCTAGTCGGGATTCGTTTCCACTGCGCCACAATAGGAACTCCCTTATATAGAAGGATTTTAAATGATTATCATTTTCTTCTTTGTACTTTGGCCACAAAGGGCAAATGACCTATGCGTGGGGATAAGGGACATGGAGAGTTGCCAGTTTTAAGAGAACAAGGTCAGTTTCACAGGCTATACTTTACATCACACACTATCAAATCTATTCTTTGGATATTAAGACTCATCCTAAAATGCTCCAGACAGTAGGTAATCTAACAGTGATACACACAAGTGCAAAGTCATGAAAAGAATGGGGTTACCATGGGAAGGTTCCAACAGAGGTCTGTGTTGAATTCTTTGCATACCATTGTTCTGAGAACTCAAAGTCCTCAGCCTTCAGATGAGCTCTACTGTACATATTATCTGGATGATGCATTTTATCCAAGGTTTCTTGATAGGGTAAAAGGGAACTAATAAAACAGTCGACAATTAATTGATATATACTTGATTGGTTTCCTGGCTCTAAACTACTGAGTGTAACAGCAAGATTCTCTGAGAAGCCCTTTACTGTGGACCCTTTTAATTTTTTTTGCTACTCCAGGTTTTGTTGTGATCTTTACAATATAAGGTTTACAAAAATTCACCCCATCTTTTGGATGTTATTGCCTGTCTGTGGGACCACTCAGCTTTTTGTCTGATCAGAGTGGCACGATTTGGCCCTTGGCTGTGAAATCTGTAGCTTCCCAGATATAATCAAAATGAGGTCAGAAACAGAGTTTCTGAAGTAAGTGCCTGTTAGAAAGGAACGGCATATGTGCACAGGAGTCAACTCATGCTGAAGAAGCCAGCTTGTCAGTCTATGCAATTTGTTTTGTAAGCACACAGGTCATAGAAACAGAAATGCCTCAAGAGGCAATTTCTTACTTTGTGAGCAGCTGGTTTGACAGCAACTGCTTGAGATGCTGGGACAAAAGCTTCTTTTCTAGAGACAATCTGATCCATGCTCGAGCTCGGCCGACATCAGTCTTGATCTCACTCATGTTTTGAATATGCCTAAAGAATGGCAGAACAGCAAAGATGTAAATCCTAAGGCTGACTTTGAACTGGAAAAGAACTGAAGGGTTACAGCACTCTGCACAGAAGAGTTATATTTAGAGAAAGCAACAGGCAACACACAATTTATGTTGATTAAACCTTCAAGCGTATGAAATTTGTCCCCCATCAGAATTAGATTACATTACAACACAAGCACAGAGGCAACATCCTAAGATAAAAGCGTTTAAGTCATTTACACTTTCAGATTTATTATATTCTTGTTTTCAGGCTTCTAGGTACCTGTAAACTGGCACTTGGTTATTCCTGACCCTCAGGAAAATAAAAGTAACGAAACAGGACGAACAGTCAAATTCTTACTCAAAATAATTGCTCTATAGTTTAATATCTCCTAACAACTTTAATCCACTGAATTATTATTATTATTGTTATTATTATTATTTTTTGCTTTCTAGGGCCACACCCGCAGCACATGGAAATTCCCCTGCTGGGGTCAAATTGGAGCTACTGCTGCCAGCCTTCATCACAGCCACAGCAACGCCAGATCCAGGCTGCATCTGTGACCTACACCACAGCTCACAGCAACACCGGATCTTTATCCCACTGAGCAAGGCCAGGGCGAACCCTCAACCTCATGGTTCCTAGTTGGATTCGTTTCGGCTGCACCACCATGGGAACTCCTCACTGAATTACTTTTCAAATAGCCCTGAAAACATACAGAAAATATGAAATCTTACTTTCTATAGCATTAGAAGACAAGTCATGCCGTACTAATCAATCCAAAATTCCTAAAAATTTGGAGTTCCTGTTGTGGCTCAGCGGTAACGAACCTGATTAGCATCTGCGAGGATGTGGGTTTGATCCCTAGCCCTGCTCAGTGGGTTAAGGACCTGGCATTGCTGTGAACTGTGGTATAGGTCCCAGATGTGGCTAGGATCTGGTGTGGCTTTGGCTGTGGCTATGGTATAGGCTGGCAGCTGCAGCTCGGATTTGACCCCTAACCTGGGAACTTCCCTATGCCCAGGGTGTGGCCCTAAAAAAAGACAAAACAAAAAAATCATAAAAATCTGACTTGGGGAATTGTGTGGCCAACCTCCAATGAACATTACATATATGTATAAATTAGTATCCTGTGTAAGAAGTTGATGCCATACTCAGCAGGACTGAATTTATCATCCTGAATGATTCTCCTCCTAAGGGGAAAGAAAGACGGAGCAGGAAGGACAAGCCTAAGGGACAGGGTAATTATAGCACCACTACGGTGAGTCATTGAAAAGTCTTTGTGATTGTGATCCACCATCCTTTCCTTTTTTTAAAAAAAGCTGTACAGAATGACTCATCCTAGCTGTAGTAAATATTGCAATAAACCCTTTCCTCTGATGATTCCAAGCACTCAGAATAAGGAATATCCTCCTTGCAAAACGCACACATATTCTTTTTCCTCAGTTTTATTGAGATACAACTGACACACAGCACTATTTAGGGTATACAACATAATGATTTGACTTACATACATCATGAAACAATTACCACAAGAGGTTTAGCGAACATCTCATCTCATGTGGATACATTTAAGAAAGTTTTTTTTTTCCTTGTGATGGGAACTCTTAGAATTTATTTCTTACCAACTTTCATTTATAATGTATAGCAGTGTTATCCTTTATCATGTTATATGTTACATCACTAGTACTTATTTATCTTAAAACTACAAGTTTATATACTTTTGGAGTGACTTCTCACAATTCCCCGTCACTCCATCTCCCCCACCTTGGCCTCTAGTAGTCACAAATCTGATCTCTTTTTCTATGAGTTTGTTTTTGAAGTATAACTGACCTAAAACACTATGCTAGTTCCTGTTATACAACATAATGAGTCAATATTTCTATACATTTCAAGAAGGTCACCAAAAGTCTCGTTGTCATCTCTTACCATTCAATGACATTACATAGTCTATGTTCCCCACTCTGTGCATTTCATACCTGTGACTGATTTATTTTGGAACTGAAAGTAAGTACCTCCTGAGCTTTCTCATTTCTTTCTCTCTTCCTCCCAGACCCCTTCCCTCTAGAGTACCTGTTTGTTTTCTGTATCTATGACCCCCTTTCTGTTTTGTTTGATCACGTGTTTTTTCTCTCTCTCTCTCTCTTTTTTTTAAGTGAAATCCTGCGCCTTCTTGGTCTTATTTCACTTAGCATAATGCCCTCCAGGTCCATCCGTGTTGTCACATACACACATTCTTTCTTTTTTATTTCTCTCCTCACCATCCCCCCCAACCCAATCCCTGAATGGAAAGATTTAGGCCTTCACTCCTGGGTGCCGATATATGATCAAACACCTTTTTTTTGGTTTGTTTGTCAATTTAATGGCAGGGGGCTGTGTGGTGATTCCACTTGCTGCTTCTGCTTTTCCAGTGGTGGTGGTGGTGGGGACATTCAAGGAACCCAAGACACGAAGGATTGCTGGGCAATTCCTTCCATTTAGTCCCTTCCAGTGAGTGACCAAGATCACTGAATGACACTGAAGCTGATGCAGACATGCTTGCTCCCTACCTCCTGAGTTCCGAGGTGTCTGCCCACAGCCAGTAGGGGTGTGGGTTGGCCGCTGGCCCACTGAGGCCTACCGCTGCTTCTCCCAGTGACCCTAACTCCAGTCCTCTAGAAGGAGCTAGGATGGATGGAAAAGCCATTTTTCTTTCTTCCACTGGGGTTCACTTTTGTGGACAGAAGCTGGCTCAGTGGTGGGTGGGGATGATCACAATGCAAATCTCAAGCACTCAGTGGTTGAAGAATGTAGCTGGGCCCAGGGCAGCAGTGGCCCTAGGCCCTGGCCAGTAACGTGAGGCCAAAGTTTATGGTCCTTAAAAGCCTCCCAAAGTGGGGTCAAACAGTGGGAAGGACAAAGAGGGGGTTGGCACTGGGAGCAAGGGGCTCAGGGTTGAGAGACTGTGGGGGTTCACCCACTTGAGGGTCCCCTTTTACTGGAAGCCCACTCTTTTCATCAGCTCATCTGCCTCTGATGGGCCTCGGCTGCCATAAACGTAGGGGATGGGTTGTGGCTTCTCGTGCTCGATCTGGCGCAGCAGTGGTGTGAAGATCCACCTGGCCTCCTGGAGCTCGTCACTGTGCACAAAGTGCATCTGGCTCCCACAAAAGATGTCCAGGATGAGGTGCTCACGTGCATCGGGGAGCTTCACATTCTTGTATCTGTTGCCGTAGGTCAGACCTTCTCATTACAGATGTCATCTGAGTTGGTGGAAGTGAGCTTCTCCATGGCCACCAGACACAGCACTTGCAGGATGTGATTCTGCATCACATCCTGGATGATCCCAAACTCACTGAAGTAGCCTCCATGGCCCTCAGTGCCAAAGGGCTCCTTGAAGGTGAGGATGACGCAAGTGATGTTGTCACAGTTCCAGATGGGGCTGAAGATCCTGTTGGCAAACCTCAGCACCATGAGGTTCTGGACCATCTCCTTGCCCAGGTAGTGGTTGATGTGGTAGATCTGGTCCTTTTGAAACAGGGAGGAAATGTGGTTGGACAGCTAGTTGGAACTCTGCAAGTCCCTCCTAAAAGGCTTCTCCACAATGATACGGTTCCAGCCTATCTGGCTCATGCAGGTCTCATGGATGTTCTTGGTGACAGCCTCGTAGACAGAGGGGGGCAAAGCCAGGTAGAAGAGGCAGTTGGCTTGCGGACTGTGGTGGAAAGGATTCAGGTGGCTGTTGAGGTGCTCACAGGAGGCCACGTCATCCTATTGGCCAGCCATGTAGGAGTTGCGGGCAAAGAACTCCTCCAGCTTGGGCTTCTCCTCTGGGGTAGCTTTGATGAACAGTTTGCTCCACATGTGGATGTCAGCCACTGTGAGGCGGGAGTGGGCGGAGCCTATGATGAAGGTATCTTCCAGCAGAAGGCCATCCTGGAAAAGCCAGCAAACGGTGGGGTAGATCTTCTTGGCCAGGTTGCCGGATGCGCCCATGATAATGAAGATATGTATCTCAGACTGATGAAAGGAATCGTGTTGGTACAGCTCTTCCCTCAGGATCCCGCACACCTGGGGCTGGCTCAGAGCCACCTGTTCTGTCATTGATGCTCTCTGCACCTGCTGCCGGGCTGTGGGCAGCCTTGTACCCCCGGTGCTGCTGTTTCACATCCAGGAGGTCTCGGATGTCTCACGAGATGCCTCATAAGTCCTTGTTCTCTCCTACTCTGGGGGAAGGGCTCCATCTCCCCAGCATGGCCACGCCCATCGATTCCATTTGTAGGCTGGCCTTCTGCAGCACCCGCCCCTTCACTGGAGGTCACTGGCTCAGGTCAAACCAGCCCTATTAGGCAGCCAAGTCGTGGCTCCTTCCCTAGTGGGGAAGGGGCCTCTAATGCTGCAGGGGGGCAGCCTCCCTGCATCTAATCAAACACTTATCACATCACACAGGTGAGGCTTTAAGCAGCAGCATAAAAAATAAGTCAGAATGAGGAGATAAAGCAAATTGTGTTCCCATTTTTGTGTTAACCAACCTCACCTCACGAATTTTTTTTTCAGAAATTAGGACTTAAATTGTCTTAATTTAAAGATAAATTATCTTTATTTTTATTTATTTTTTGCTCTTTAGGCCACACCAGCAGCAAATGGAAGTTCCCAGGCTAGGGGTTGAATCAGAGCTAGAGCTGCCAGCCTACACCACAGCCACAGCAAGGCGGGATCCAAGGTGCATCTGTGACCTACACCACAGCTCATGGCTTGCTGGATCCTTAACCCACTGAGTGAGGCCAGGGATTGAACCTGCATCCTCATGGATACTAGTCAGGTGTGTTACCGCTGAGCCACAATGGGAAATCCATTTATCTTTAAAGGGCTAAATGGTTGTGAATGGTTGTGAATGAAGGAAGGTGGTGTCGGGTAAACCCTGCTAAGACCCTGGTTCTGGTGGCAGTGGCAGTAGCAGTGGTGGCTACCAGATGACCCACCTGTGTGCCTCCAGTATGAGTCTAGGAAACAGTACTGGCTGTTACTCAAACCTGCTGACACTGCCCAAATGATGAGACAGCTCATGAAAAGGAACAAGGGGGAAATGCTCAGGCATTCACCACTTAAAGTTCCACCGTATTTACAAGGCCCCCACCATGAGTGCAGTGTCAAGTTAGAGCTCACATGATCTGGGGATACCAAGTTAATCAAAGTGTACCCACTGAAAATGAATCTATTTGAGATCTGGTAAGTACTTATATTGTATTCTCCCTACTCTAAGACAGGAAAATATACTGAAATTAATTTTATGCTTGACTTAAACAAGTATCTGAAGACATGTAGGTAGGTGAAGAATGACAAAGTGGGAATTATAATTTGAAAAACAAGGTATGTTAAAGGAAAACGGGAAGGATTGGAATAAAGTGAAACCTATTTTGTTTAGGTGGCTACTGGCATTCCCATCATAAAAATATTTGCACTAGTTTTTTTTTTTTTTTTTTTGGCAGGAGGCATGGGAATCAGGATATGAGACCACCAGACTCTTTTCCTCAAGCCCCTTGTTTACTGTCACCAGGGAAATTACTTTGCCTATAAGACTATCTCCTAATGGAATTCTTTTGTTCCAGAACCTTCAAAAGCTCACTGGATATATCCTGAACTGCTCAGGCTCACATTCAAGACCCACTACACCCTTGGCCTCAACCTATTTTCCTATTAAAAAATTCTATTCCAGGAGTTCCCTGGTAGCCTAGCAGGTTAAGGATCAGTGTTGTCACTGCTGTGGCATGGGTTTGATCCCTAGCCTGGGAACTTCCATGTGCTGGGGGCATGGCTAGAAAAAAAAAAAAAAAAAAAAAAAAAAAAAAAAAAAAGGGAAAAAATCTATTCCAAGCAATTGCCTTACATGACTCTCTACTTCATTACCTGAAGTACCTACTTTCTTCTAGTTTCCATATTTGATTCTATTAATGTTTGAAATCCCAGGTTCTTCTAGAAAGCTTTCCCTAACCATGACAGCCTTCAATGACCTCTCTAATTTAAGAAATTCCATAGTCTATTTTGCATTTATCATGCGTTATCTACCACTTCTATCATTTTCTCTTGGTATACATTTTTCTCAGCTTGACAAATGCTCCCCGAGAATGAGGAGCCCAATATTTCTTACTAGTGTTATACCCTTCTTTTCTTCCCTATAGGGCCTAGCATGTATTAGAAGCTCAAAAAACTCTGTTGCTTTGTAAATCTATATCTAATTTTATGCTTTAAAACAAATTATATGTATTGTTATTAAACTTTAACCTTAATCTATTAAAAAATTTCTGTGTAGCTATACCATTTGAATCATTTTTTTAGGCTATACTTGAGGTATGTGGAAATTCCCAGGCCAGGGATGAAACCTACACCACAGCAGCAATCAGAGATGCTATAACCACAATACCAGATCCTTAACCTGTGTAACCACAAGGGAAAATTCCTGAATCCATCTTTTTGTTTGTTTGTTTTCTTTTAAATTTTGTACAACTTGGAGTTCCCGTCGTGGCTCAGTGGTTAACGAATCCGACTAGGAACCATGAGGTTGCGGGTTCGATCCCTGGACTTGCTCAGTGGGTTAAGGATCTGGCGTTGCCGTGAGCTATGGTGTAGGTCGCAGATGCGGCTCGGATCCCACGTTGCTGTGGCTGTGGCGTAGGCCGGTGGCTACAGCTCTGATTTGACCCCTAGCCTGGGAACCTCCATACTCTGTGGGAGCAGCCCTAGAAAAGGCAAAAAGACAAAAAAAAAAAAAAAAAATTTTTTATACAACTTGACTTACAATGTTGTATTAGTTTCAGGTGTTTGGCAAAGTGAATCAGTTATACACATAAATATATCCATTCCTTTTTCCCATATAGATTATTACAAACTATTGAGTAGATTTTTCTGTGCTAAACACAGAAACCTGTGTAGGTTTTTGTTAATCTGCATCTGTTTTCAATTGGATTTAATTAATTAATTATTTATTGCTTTTTAGGGCTGCAGTCACCGCATATGGAGGTTCCCAGGCTAGGGGTTGAATCAGAGCTACAGCTGCCAGCTTATGCCACAGCCACAGCAACACAGGATCCGAGCCATGTCTGTGACCTACACCACAGCTCACAGCAATGCCAGATCCTTAACCCACCGAGCGAGGCCAGGGATTGAACCCACATTGTAATGAATACTAGTTGGATTTGTTTCTGCTGCGCCACAATAGGAACTCCTAAATTGGAATAATTTATTATAGGTAAGTAGAACTTCATTCAGCGCATAAACAGGTATTACTTCTAAGACAGATTCTATTATATATAAAACTGAATCACTTTGTTGTATAGCAGAAATTATCACAACCTTGAAATTCAACTATACTTCAATAAAACTTTAAAAACTGAAAAAAAATCCTGTTAATTCTTAGAAAAGTATATGTGGTGTGGTTTAAATAACTTATTTGATTTGTCTCCAACACTGGTACAAAGTTTTCTAATTTTTATGTGTTCTGTCTTATCTAATTGTCTCAATAACCATCATTATTTCACTTCAAAAATGAGAAAGCTTTTCGGCACCAAAAAATAAATAAATAAATAAATAAATGAGAAAGCTGAGGAGTTTCCTTGTGGTGCAGTGGGTTAAGGATCTAGTGTTGTGACTGCAGCAGCCTGGGTGGCTGCTCTGGCTAGGCTTTGATCCCTGGCCTGGGAATTTCCACATGTTGCAAGTGTGGCCAAAAAGAAAAAAAGAAAAAAAATGATTAAGCTGAGATTCATCAGGACTAAGTGACCCATGCAAGGTCAAAGAAATAGTGCATATTATTATAGAGATGCCAGCCATTTTCTACCAATCCTTTATGATACTCACATTCTTGGAGAAACTCTCCTTCTACAGACCCAGAAGAAGCAGAAAAACAACTCCAGTACCACCACGACTGATGGTCCCAGACTCTGGATCCCTCAGCTAGAACTGAACAGATAAGAAGCATTTGCCTGATCTAAGCTGAGCCAATCAGATATTTGCTCAGAAACGGGGAATCAGTATATTGAAAAAACAAGTTAATTTTTGGCTTGGGCCAAAATGTTCACAGTAAAGCATAAAAGGGGGAAAAGGGACTGGGGCAGGGGAGGGGAGGAGAAGCAGCAGAAGTGGAAGGAAAAGCAGGACAATTTACTTCCACTGAGGTGGAGAGTAACCCAGGACAAGACTGTTTCAAATCCAGCCACAGTTCTTGTGCTTGGATTCTGGAAAATACCCTCATATAGCTCCCATAAATCCTTTCTGCTGACGTTAAGTTTCAATGGGCTTCTCTTCCCTAAAACTGATTCTTTTTTTTTTAAGGGCCGCACCTGCAGCATACGGGAGTTCCCAGGCTAGGGGTCAAGTCAGAGCTGTAGCTGCCAGCCTATGCCACAGCCACAGCAAGGCCAGATCCAAGCTGCGTCTGCAACCTACACCACAGGTCACAGCAACACTGGATCCTTAACTCAGTGAGTGAGGCCAGGGATAGAACCTGCATCCTCATGGATACTAGGCAGGTTCGTAACCCGCTGAGCCACAACAGAAATCCAAAACTGAATGATTCTTAACAGTTGCAGCAACTAAATTTGAATCCACGTTTCCTGAGTCCAACTCTGGTGCTTATTTCACTGTATCACCAATGAAACCCAATAATATTCTTAAATTAAGGAATTAGCCAGTTTTAGTTTGAGCCCACATTCTGAAGTCACAAAAATTCCTCAAAATATTCCTTCCCAGAGCAACAAAATCATAACTACTGTAGTGTTGAACAAAGCCAGGGGCTCACAGGCACATATGCACACATTATTTACAAAAAGATAAAGTAGGAGTTCCCTGGTGGCCCAGTGGTTAAGGATCCAGCATTGTCCCCATGCTGCAGGTTCGATCCCTTGCCCAGGAATTTCTGCATGCTGAATTTGGTATGAATTTGGCATGGCCAAAAAAAAAAAAAAGAAAAAGATAAAGTGACTAGCCATTTTACTTATCTTTATTTCTTCCCATCTTTATATGTAAACTGAAATGTTGACTCAGATACCCTGTTCACTTGTTTTCACAGGCAGAATAACAATACTCAGATTGTAGAACTGACAGTCTCCTCGATCTTGTGATGTTCCACTATGCTCCTCATTATTAATTACATTTTGTCAATAAGAATAAAAGTCTGTTTGAATGGCTAAGATTATATATGCATAGTTATTCTGGAAAGAAATTGGTAATAATGGTAATGGCATGGTAATACTCCTCTTTTATCTGTACAATTATTTACTGTCCCAAGCCTTTCTCTTTGGAAGAAAAGAATCATTCTGTAACTGACAGTTTGGTGACAACTGCTATCTATGAAGGTCCTGGGGATTTGTCAGAGATCTATGACAAAGGGGATGGCCTGGAGACATGTCTGTCCTGGACTCATGCCAGCTGCTGAGCAGTCTGGTATCAAGACTATTGACAACTACAAGGGCTCCAAGTCTCCAAACTGCCCATGTCTTTGCCTCAAGAGAGAAATGGGGGAGACCGGAGGTACTGACAGAGGTATATGCCCAACAGAGAGCGTGAAAGCAGAGATTTATGCCACCTCGCTAGAAAACGAGTTTTTGTTTAATTGTTCAGACTGAGAAATCAAAGTTTAGAATATTACTTGGGGGAGTTCCCGTCGTGGCACAGTGGTTAACGAATCCGACTAGGAACCATGAGGTTGCAGGTTCGGTCCCTGCCCTTGCTCAGTGGGTTAACAATCCGGCGTTGCCGTGAGCTGTGGTGTAGATTGCAGACGCGGCTCGGATCCCCCGTTGCTGTGGCTCTGGCGTAGGCCGGTGGCTACAGCTCCGATTCAACCCCTAGCCTGGGAACCTCCATATGCCACGGGAGCGGCCCAAGAAATAGCAACAACAACAACAACAAAAAAAAGACAAAAGACAAAAAAACAAAAAACAAAAAACAAAACAAAACAAAAAAAGAATATTACTTGGGTGTTTCTCTTTAGGGAAAAACATCCACATCAACTATCTAGGTAACATTTAGGGATTACAATGAAGTATTTGCTGAGAACTTGGAAACAGAAATAAAACTGTCCACTGAGAAACATATGAATAAGAACGACAATACAGAAAAGTCATCTTAAAGCAGCAGAATGAAGCAGAGGAAAGGAAGAAAGAACCATGGGCAGTTTCTGAGTTGTTCCCTGACAACCTCATGCATGAGTTCCCTCAGCATGAGGATCAGTGATGTGGAGCTGGATGATAAGGAGGACAGCAAGCAGCTTCTGATTTTGATCCAGCTTACAGGCAGTGCCTATCCTTACCAACAGAAGAATATCAAGTCTTCTGGTTAAGGAAATAATAAACTGGTTTCCTGTGACCACACCCTTCCCTGGTCATAGATGACCCAAGTCCAACCTACTATTTTTTTCTGTCTCTCTTAGGTATTTGAAGTCTCTTGGTTAGTAAGAGTATCTTAGAGTCTGATAACATTTTGTTTTATTAACGATTTGGTTTCTGATCTTATAAAGCTGAAGACTCTAGCACAAGGTCTCTGAAGACCTAGAACAAGTGCTGCCTCGCATGCCATAAGTGGGAGATCACACCCATTAGGATGGCTACTATCTAAAAGAACAGAAAATAACACATGTCGGTGAGGATGTGGAGAAATTGGAACCCTTGTGCACAACTTGTGGGAACGTAAAATGGTAGAAAACAGTGTGGTAATTTCTCAAAAAATTAAACATAGAATTACTGTATGATCAAGCAACTCCACTTCTTCCCAAAAGAACTGAAAGGAGGGACTCAAACTGACATTTGTGACTCACATTCATAGCAGCACTATTTGCAATAGCCAAAAGGTGGAAAACAACCCAAATGTCCATTGATGGATGAATGGATAAACAAAATGTGGTCTATGCATACACTGGAATTCTCAGCCTTAAAAAGGAAGGAAATTCTGGGACTTCTCATTGTGGCTCAGTGGGTTAAGAACCAGACATAGTGTCTGTGAGCATGCCTGATCTCACTCAGTGGGTTAAGAACCAGACATAGTGTCTGTGAGGATGCCTGATCTCACTCAGTGGGTTAAGAACCAGACATAGTGTCTGTGAGGATACCTGATCTCACTCAGTGGGTTAAGGATCTGGCATTGCCACAAGCAGTGTTGCGTGGCTGTGGTGTAGCCGCAGCTCCGATCCAACCCTTAGCCAGGGAACTTCCCTATGCCACAGGTGCAGCCATAAAAAGAAAAAAGAAAAAAAAAAAAGAAAAGAAAAAGGAAGGAAATGCTGATACATGTTCTAACATGGATGAACCTCAAAAACATTATGCAAAGTGTAACCAACTAGACACAAAAGATATGATTCCATTTATGAGATACTAGAATAGTCAAATTCATAGTGACAAAATAGAACAGTGGTTACCAGGGGCTCAAGGAGCTATTATTTAAGGATACAGAGTTTCAGTTAGGGACAACAGTAGCTTCTAGAGATGGACAGTGGTGATGATGGCAGTACCAAGTCAATGTACTCAATGCCACTGACTGTACTCATAAAAATGGTTAAAATGGTAAATTTTATTATATACACACCTATTTACTCTAACATTTAAATAAAGCCACAGAAAAATGTTAGTGGTAGAATCTAAGTTGTGATGATATGCCTCTCTCTTTTTTTTTAGGGCTGCCTCCGCAGCATATGGAGGTTTCCGGGCTAGGGGTCGAATTGGAGCTGTGGCTGCAGCCACAGCTGCTCCAGATCTGAGCTGTATCTTCGACTTACACCACAGCTCATAGCAATGCCAGATCCTTAACCCACTGAGTGAGGCCAGGGATCAAACCTGTGTCCTCATGGACACTAGTCAGCTTCGTTTCTGCTGAGCCATGACAGGAACTCTGGTTGTGAGGATAGGGACATATTCACTATAAAATCTTTTGACTTTGCTCTATGTTTAAAATTTTCTATAATGAAATGTTAGGGCAAAACCCTAGCAAGTCAGTTTGTATTTTCTCAGCAACGCCTCTCTACCTTACTAAACATCTTTTGAAAGCAATCAACCAATTAAGTTTTACTAAAAGCATCTATCATTTGGTGAAAATGTCACTTTAGGGCACTCGGGGGTCTCTTTCAGTCCATGTCTGAAGATTGAAAGCTGGAGTAACCCTTACATGAGAAGTCACAGGACATCAATGTTTGAGTTGAGTATCCTGAACAAATATAGACTATGCAAAGTTACACTAAATGATATTAAGGCTGATGCACACCTGTATACTACTGCCAACTTGTTTGTGCCTAGTCACACCTGGCACCTTTTCTGGTGACAGGGCAAAGGCTGAGAACTTGCATCTGGTAAGAAAGAGACCTGAACTTTTGCCAGGTCTAGTTCTAGTTGCATTTCTGCTGTTAACTGGCTATATTAACCCACCTGTGTCTGGGTTTCCACATTTATAAAAAGAAGAAGCTAGGCAATATGACTTCTCAAGTTTCTTCTGTACTCTAAATTTTAAATTGATTAGTAAAAAGTATCTCAGCAATCACCACTTAACTAAATCTTCAACACTGTAACCAATATAATTCAATAGCAGTTTGTCATATATAATTCAATAGCAGTTTTATATATATATATATACACACACACATATATAAAAATGTTACCCACACACACACCACTCCCTCACACACACTGAAAGCTAAAAATATGGCAAATCCTTCATTTAACAAATATTAATTGAGAGCCAATTATGTGCTAGACTGTTAACACTAGCAATTCAACAGTTTCACATGCCAGATGGACTCCCATCTCTCATGAAATTTTTAAGCAGCATTAGAAAAACAAACAAGCAAATAAGTGCTATTATGCAAAGAATTAAAATAGGGGAATTCGAAAGACAGTGACCGGGTGGCTGCTATAGACCAGGTGGTCAGGGATGGCTTCTTGGAGGAAGTGACATGTGAACTAACATGCAATGACAAGAAAGAGCCTGGCTTGTGGAGATTCTATGGGGGTAAGAATCAGGGGAAAGCTCTCAGGTGAAGGGAACAGATAAAGAAAGACCCAGGGCAAGAATCAAGCTTGGCATGCTGAAGAAAACAAAGAAGGAAGAGTGACAGGAAATAATACTGCAGTTAGACAGGGCTCAGATCAAGTAGGGCCCTGGCAGACAGGGCATAAGCTATAATAATAATTATAAGCTATCTACTCCTGCACAGCTATAATAATAATAGCCCTTATATGTTTACTTTGTACCAGGCCTGGTTTAAAAAAAATATATATATATATATATATGTACACACATACACACATTAAAAAAAATAATTTGACTTACAAAAATGTTGTAAAAGTAGTACAGAGAATTTCTGTACACCCAGCTCACCCTAATATTAACATCTTATATAACCAAATTAAAACATTCACATTAGTACAATACTATTAACTGGAGTTCCCGTCGTGGCGCAGTGGAAATGAATTGACTAGGAACCATGGGGTTGCAGGTTCTATCCCTGGCCTTGCTCAGTGGGTTAAGGATTTGGTGTGGCCGTGAGCTGTGGGGTAGGTCGCAGACGTAGCTCGGATCTGGCGTTGCTGTGGCTCTGGTGTAGGCTGGTGGCTACAGCTCCGCTTAGACCCCTAGCCTGGTAACCTCCATATGCCACAGGTGCGGCCCTAAAAAGACAAAAGACTAAATACATACTATTAACTGAATCACAGATTGATTTCACCAGTTTTCCATCTATGGCCTTTTTCTGTCCTAGGATCTCATCCAGCATCCCACATTGCACTTGGCTGTCATCTCCTTTGTCTCCTCCAATCCATAATACTTCCTCAGCCTTTCCATATCTTTATGGAGGTATTCTTGTCACCTATTTTGTAGAAGGCCCCTCAATGTGTGTTTGTCTCATGGTTATGCTGACTTCACGCATTTATGACAGGAATACCGCAGAAGTGTATTGTATCAGTAAAGTGTATCACATTACTAGCTATATCTTATTACTAGTGACGTTAACCTTGATCACTTGGTTAAAGTGGCATCTGCTGGGTTTTTCCACTGTAAACTTACCATTTTTTCTTTTGTAATTAATAAATTCTTCGGGAAAGATACTTTGAGATTATGCAAATATCCTGGTTTCTTGTTTCAAACACTAATTTTTCTACTTCATTTTTCTATATTTATTACCTGGAATGCTTCTGTAAAAAAGAGCTGTAAAGGATCCAGTGTTGCTATGGCTGTAGTGTAGGCTGGTAGTTGTAGCTCTGATTAGACCCCTAGGCTGGGAACCTCCATATGCCATGGATGCGGTCCTAAAAAGACCAAAAAAAAAAAGAGCTGTAACATTTTCATTTCTTGCTTTCTCTCTCTCTCTGTCTTTTTAGGGATGCACCCAAGGCATATGGAAATTCCAAGGCTAGGAGCTGAATTGGAGCTGCAGCTTCTGGCCTACGCCACAGCCACTGCAACATGGGGTCCAAGCTGCATCTGTGACCAACACTGTGGCTCATGGCAATGCCAGATCCTTAACCCACTGAGCAAGGCCAGGGATCGAACCTGCATCCTCATGGATACTAGTCAGGTTCTTAACCCACTGAGCCACAAGGGGAATTATTTATTTAATTCTTTGTTTATATAATAGGCCCTTGGATATTTATTTTATTTTATGGGTTATGCTCTAATGCCACTGTTATTTATTTTGCTACTCAAATTG
The DNA here is from genome assembly GCF_054392235.1 of Sus scrofa. NCBI lineage: Eukaryota > Metazoa > Chordata > Mammalia > Artiodactyla > Suidae > Sus > Sus scrofa. The sequence continues at coordinate 49,641,439 of NC_139387.1, read as the reverse complement.
TTTCATCTTTGGCCATATGGAGCTCTTTCAGGTTGGCTCATATGTCTCAATTACATGATCCTATACTTTCTGAGCACTTTCTTACTTTTTGGCCTTACCAAAGATGCGCTAGGTTTATCCTATATTTTTGCTTCCTCAGCCCTGGAATCAATCACTTCTCTAGAGAGCCATGGTTCCTTTCACTAGAGATTGGTATTTAGAAACCAATATGTGGGCACTAGGTATGCTGTTACTGGGTTATTACTACTTCTAGGCCCTCTCAGTGGAAAGAGCTTCGAACAGTGATTGCCAAGGGTAGGAAACTGGAAGAGGAGCTGATGCAAAAGGAGTACACAAGAGGATGATGGAACTGTTCTATAACATGACTGTGTGTTGGTGAAAACATACAGAACTACACACTGGGAGAAAATGAATCTTACTGTATATACATTTAAACAAAACCCCAAACAAAAAAACCACTAGGATGTGGAAGGAACCCCAAATAGAATACAAGCTAATGAATAAACCTAACACATTACAAATGAATAATAAAACCACACTGAAGGAGTTCCCCTCTTGTCTCAGTGGTTTAATGAACCTGACTGGCATCCATGAGGACCCAGGTTTGATCCCTGGCCTCGCTCAGTGGGTTAAGGATCCGGCGTTGCCATGAGCTGTGGTGCAGGTCGCAGACACAGCTTAGATCTGGAGTTGCTGTGGCTGTGGTACAGGCTGGCGGCTACAGCTCCGATTTGACTCCTAACCTGGGAACTTCCATATGCCATCAGTGTGGCCCTAAAAAAGACAAAAAACAAGCAAACGAACACTGAAGGGAGTGGAGAAAAAAAGAACTAATCTAAGTTTTGGAAAACAATATTTTGACTAGATACTGGAAGGCTAATGATAAAACTAACTGTGCACAACACCGTATTTAACTGGTACCCTTGTTCCTATGAGGTAGCAATTCCAAAACTACCTTATAGGTTGAACAAGTAAGTGAATATACTGCAGATAATGAGAAACAGGTTTCCTCCTATTTTTGGGTGGGGGGAGCCTGTACCTGCGGCATGCAGAAGTTCCTGGGCCAGGGATCACACCTGTGCCACAGCTGCAACCAGAGGCATGGCAGTAACAATGCCAGATCCTCAACCTGCTGAGCCACAAGGGAACTCCCGAGCCAGATTTCTTATGATTGGAGAAAAAAACTATAAATAAGGGAGAAAAACCTGACCCCCTTGCTGTACAGTGGGAAAACAAAAAAATTAAAAAAAAAAATAAGGGAGAAGGCTAGAATGATCCCTGTGGTACTGAACTGGAATCAGACATCACCATGAATTTATGGTTTTAAAAAATTGTGTGTGTGCAAAAATATATACACATATAAATAAACTAGAAACAGAAATAAATATAAATGTATGTGTATGCATGAGTCATATACATACATTTATTCCCAGGGCTATTATGAGTGCTTTACTTTTATTAACTCATTGAATATTTACACCAAAACTTTGAGAGAAACACTACTATTATCCCCATTTTAGAGGTGAGAAAACTGGGAATATAAGCCACTGCCCTTTGCTACAGAGCCTAGTGAGTGGCAGAGCTAAAAGAGTAACACTTGCAGGCTGGTTCCGCACCTGAGGTCTTAACCAGCATGCTATACTGCCCCTTAAAAAGTGAAGTGAGTTTATCAAAGCCGGACACCCCTCCCCACAAAAAAACAAGAGGAAGGAGATAAAAGTAAATAATGAGGAAACTTAAAAGGAGCAAGGTAGCCTTACATGATGTGACCATCTCTTAATTAGGTTTCAGAAGTTTGGCCAGTGAGGTCAACGCTGCAGCGCTTTCAACCATCATCACCTCACAGTATGGCTACTGTGGAATCACTGCAGAACACATGTGGTTTCCATCAAGAGAGCTGGAGATCATTCTCCCCTCCTAGTTATAACTACTCATCTCATGCTGACCATCAAAAGGAATCAAAAGTCACATGAGGACAACTACATTTCATCTATCAAGGAATAAGAGCATTTAAGATGTAAATAAATATAGGAAGTGATTCAGATAACAAAAACCAACACTTACTGAACTCTTATGATGAGCCAAGTACTTCCAGAAACTTTTTAGTATAATGGACTAACTCATTTAACTCACATGGGCTAGATAACTGTTTTTATTTCTAAGAGAGAGATGGAAAAGCTGAGGCAAAGACAAGTTACAAAGTGCCTAACCTAAGATCACACAGCTAGAATGAAGCCAGGATGTGTCACTATACTATGATGCCACTAGCAAAGGTTACGTTTTTCAGTAGTAAGCATCTGACAAACCAAATAAACATCAATAATTAATATTAATGTATACCACAAAAGAAAATTTCAAGTGTCATAATTGTTATAACATTCACTTTAAATTCACATATTTTAATAGTTGATTCAGTATTGCACCCAAAAGTTTAAAAGAAAAAAGCCTCTGCTTTCCTAGCTCAATAAATCTATTTTAGGTACACTGATGTCTTTTAATGATTTCTAAAACCAGTAATTGCAAGTGATAATTCTCAGATTTGCATTTGCTTCAAACTAAATCTACCCAACAGCAATTTTTCTGCTAAGTAACCTGTCATTATTTGCAGATTTTTTTGTCTGTATCTGTGGGCAGCAGGAATTTAAAGAGGTTAAAAAAAAAAAAAAGAACAAAAGAAATTGTAAAATAATTTAGGGGTGCTTTAAAACTTAGCTGCATTTGCCTTTGGATTTAATGATAGAAAAAAATATAATAGTATAAAAGTAAGACCATAAAAAATATTTTCTTCAAAAATACATTAGCAAAAAAACGCCATAGCCACAGTTATTTGAGCAATTTAAATGAAAGCCACAAAATATTACAAAGTTATCACCATATACTAACACATATAACAAATACCTCATGTCTTGGATGAGAGACACCCTGAGTGTTGGCAACATAACTCCTGAGTCAGATTTTCTTCTTTCTGGTCCAAGGGCAACTATGTAGAAAAACATCAGCAAAGTATTAGAAAAATAACAGTAAAGACTTTTAAAAAATCTACATGGTTCACATTGCATAAATAAATACTTTGAAATTACTTTGATGTGAACAAATTTTAAAGACAACAGAAAAGCTCAAATTTGTCTACCCAATGTTCCTACTTTGTTAATACAGTAAACTAGCTATTTCTTTCTACTTAATCTAGGGCTGTATTTGAAAATTTTTAATGAATCATAAAAGCCCACTTCAAAATAAGATGACTTGTGCACATTTTCACCAGAAGGGCCAGTCATTTTCTAAAGTTATCACTCTAATAGCTCTGAATAATTACACGAAAGAATGTCTGTAAATTAACCTACTAAGGACATGAATCATCTCTGGGCTAGTGAACTACAATCACAATTCCCTTTCCCCCTGAAGAAGTGTTTTAAAAGGAAAACCTGAGTTTGGATTCTCTCCCCGCCCTACCCCACTGTCCACACCTGCAGGATATGGAAGTTCCCAGGCCAGGGATCAAATCCAAGTCACAGCTGCGACCTGAACCATAGCTGTGGCAACACCTATGCCACAGGGCCAAGGATCGAACCTGTGCCATGGCAGAGCCAACTCTGGATCCTTCACCTGTGGGACCACAGCAGGCACTCCGAGTTTGGATTCTTTAGTCTGATTAGTTTCTACTTCAAAGAGCAGAATCCAAACTACAGTATGTAAATCATGCAAAGTGAGTAATCTACATGGACAGTTAGAAGTACAATGTCCATGAGTCTTATGAAGCCTCAATAGCTAATATTTATAAAAGAAGGAAGGATTATTCTTTTACATAGCAATTGCTAAGCAATCAATTATTGGCTAATATGTTGTACTTGGAGGGCTCAATCTCCTTTAAATGAGATGCCATGGAGTTTTGCACCCTTTATTTCCATTTTCCCATCTGTAAATGAAAACTAAATTGCACTATCACATGTGGCAAATACATTGATAAACTGAGAATTTAGGATGTGGGTTTTTCCTATATATTAAATTTTCTAAGTTTTTAGACTAATTGTACTTTGGGGAACACATATATGAAGCTGGGAGACATTTTGGTGGATTAGGATCTGCGTGTTTTGGGCTGAGACTTGGCAGATATAAATGAATAGTGATGGAGTTGCTAGGAAAAAGACAATGTGGCCTGACCAACCTGAAGGCTGTCCTGTTGAGGGCCTTCCCTACTAAGTAGGTGATAAATAGGGCATTTGGCTTGGAAGTTTGGGAAGGGAGTTTTCAATGGGTCACTGGAAACGGTGGTTCATCTTGATACCCAAGAGGTAATGGACATAAGGAAACTGTTCCAGAGACTTGCAGGGAATGTGTTGTTTGTCTTTCTGTCTGAGAGTACCACCACTTAAGTGTGTTATTAATGAAAGCACAACCTGATTTTGGGGAAGAATGTGAAATACCACAGAAAATGCCTCTACATCCCAAATGATTAGACAGCATGAAAGATGGCCACACAAGTAATAAGAAATGGGTAAGAGGAGAGAAAAATAAAAAGATCATGAGGCAGGAGAAAGAAGCTGAGACCATGATCTGCAACTTGGCTAGGGGAAGACATGGCAATAGACAGAACCATGCCTCAGGGTGGTTTAATAAAAGGGGAGTCTGACATTTCCAGAAGCAGCAGCATCTACCATAAGAACATTCACAGGCCTAAGCATGTTCTGGGAATCCTATTTTGGAATCCTATTTTTCTAGTTACTCTTCTCTGATCAATTTTCCTTAACCATATGATGTACTTTTTCATGACTCCATGCAATGTGTTAAAGTCCAAAGTAGCTCATCCTTTAATGCTTCTGTATCTTTCTTTTTGTTGATAGCCTTTTATCACTTTAGATTGAGAGCAGTATAGTTTAATGGTTAAAAACATGGCTTTCTTGGAGTTCCTGTCATGGCACAGTGGAAATGAATCTGACTAGGAACCATAGGGTTGCGGGCTTGATCCCTGGCCCCTCTCAGTGGGTTAAGGATCCGGTGTTGCTGTGAGCTGTGGTGTAGTTCACAGACATGGCTCGGATCCCGAGTTGCTGTGGCTGTGGTGTAGGCTGGTAGCTGTAGGAATGATTCGACCCCTAGCCTAGGAACCTCCGAATGCCATGGGTTCGACCCTAAAAAAAAAAAAAAAAAAAAAAAAAAAAGAACATGGCTTTCTTAAACCCTATAGAGAACTTAATAGCTCGTTGACTTTGGGTATCTGTGGTCTGTTTCCTCATCTGCACATTGGGGACAGTCATAGTACCTACCTTATTCAAAAGATGTAAAGTGTTTAAAATAATGCCTGGCACAAAGTAAGTCCTCAGAAAAAATAAAATAAAATAAAATTTAGCTTTAATTTTGCCTCTGTGTGAAATCTTTCCCAAATATTCTCTCTCCCCTAGGCACACTGTTGGATAAGTCATTCTCTCTTTCTCACGGGACTTGTAAAACTGAACCTCTATCATATACTTACCACAATGTAATACTTTTGTTAATGCTATTAAATTATGTGACTCTTGAGGCCTGGTCATATCCTATTCTGAGAATATCCAGGGGGCCCCTCAAAGTGCTCAGCAAATACTCACTGAGGAGGATGAGATTATTTAGGGCCAGATGGCAGAATCTTAAATGACAAGTTAGAAATTTACAGAAATCTTAGGGAGGGGGAAGAGATTCTAAAAAGAAATGCTTCCAAGTGCTTTTTAGTTAGTTAATTAGAGTGATAGTATGATGGTATAAGAGATGTAAGGGAGATGAGCCAGAAGTTACTTCAAAGGCCAGCTGGTGGATGGACTAAGGCAGTGATAGCCAGTGAGAACACAGAGACATATGTAGTGGATATAATTTTTGGATTAAGGGGGAGCAAGACTCAAGAGTCAAAAACAATATTAAGTATGAATATAAACTATTTTAATATATACTCTCCCATAATTATACCTGTCCTTTACATTTTTTTAATCTTAATTTTGCAAATGAAGAAACCAAGGCTCAAAGAAGTCAAGAAATCTGCCCAACCATATCCATTAATTAAAAGGGGCAGAGTGTTCTGATGTCATGTCTAGTGGGCTGTTACATTAAAGATGACCTTCTGGCTTATAGTTTGACTGAGAAGAGGGTGCTGAGGCTATTAAGTAAAATGGAGAGAAGAAGGGAGAAATCCCAATAGGGACAGGAGGGAGGGGTGCTAAGACAGTGAGTTTGTTTTAGAATGTGTTGAGTTTGAGGTTCCAATGGGCCATGTATCGATATCTAGGAACTAGGGCTGGAGATAGACATTTATGAAAAGTCTGCTAATGGAATAACTGGATAAGAACACTGGATTAGCTATCAATGAAAAGACACTGACAAGTTCCCACCGTGGCTCAGTGGTAATGAACCTGACTAGTACCCATGAGGACGCAGGTTCAATCCCTGGCCTTGCACAGTGGGTTAAGGATCTGGCATAGCCATTAGCTGTGGTGTAGGTTGCAGACATGGCTCAGATCTAGCGTTGCCATGGCTATGGCGTAGGTTGGCAGCTGCAGCTCCAATTTGACTCCAAGCCTGGGAATTTCTATACGCCGAGGGTGCAGCCCTAAAAAGACAAAACAAAACAAAACAAAAGATACTCAAGTCCTAACCCCCAGTACCTCCACAATAAATGTCTGTTGTTTAAGGCCACCCAGTTTGTGGTCCTGTATAATGGCAGACCCAGGAAATTAACATAGTACTTTATTAGTAACTTTAGCGGAAAGTTTAGAAGCCTGTGAACAAAATGCAGATTAGGAGTTAAGGAGTAAGTTAGGGACTATTTTACTTTTTATTTATAGATCTAAAAATCTAAGAAAGTTTTCACTGAGTCTATTCTAGCCAGAAGAGAAATTTATAAACTATTTAAATGTATATTTCTATTAGTATTTAATCTGCAATAAGCCACTTTCTCCTTCAGTATAAAAATTCATGGATTTAATACTTAGTTTTAGGAGGAGTTCCTGTCACGGCACAGCGGAAACAAATCCGACTAGGAACAATGAGGTCTTGGGTTTGATCCCTGGCCTCCCTCAGTGGGTTAAGGATCCAGCACTTAGGTGAGCTGTGGTGTAGGTCACAGACGCGGCTCACATCTGGCATTGCTGTGGCTGTGGCATAGGCTGGCAGCTGTAGCTCCGATTTGACCCCTAGCCTGGGAACCTCCATATGCTGAGGGTGTGGCCCTAAAAAGAAACAAAACAAAACAAAACCAAAAAAACTCTTAGTTACAGGAATTCCCTTTGTATATCTGCCTGAATCAATGCTACTGCATAGTTTGTATGCGGCAGAGACTGCATATATATAATTTTATAGAATCATCTATAATCTACACGCAGGTAGTAATTAAAAGAAAACTTCTGATGAAGTAAGACATTTGAAGAGTGACCCCAAATTCCTGGCTAGATCCAGAATAACCATTTAAATTCAGTATTTCCACTCCCTTCTGCACTCTATCCCTTCCCTCACCAACTATAAGTCCACATAAAGTTTAGGAGTTCCCTGGTGGACAGTGGGTTAAGGATCCAGTGTTGTCACTGCTGTTGCTAGGGTTGCTGCTGTGGCCTGGTTTGATATTGGTCCTGGAACTTTCACCTGCCACAAGCACAGCCAAAAAAAAAAAAAAAAAAAAAAAGTTTAGTGGAAACCTGTTTGAGGATACAGGGTTTGAAAACAGTACCTATGTCTAAGCTGGTCAACATTATTTAAGGTAGAAACTTTTGGGTGATAAATCAAGAACAGTCCTCTTTCTAGAATCAATTGCATTCTGGGATCCTTTCTTTAAAAGAGAACTTCTGGAGTTCCTGCCGTAGCTCAACAGAAATGAATCTGACTAGCATCCATGAGGACACAGGTTTGATCTCTGGCTCTGCTCAAAGGGTTATGGATCTGGTGTTGCCATGAGCTGTGGTGTAGGTTGCAGATGCAGCTCAGATCTGGCATTGCTGGGGCTGTGGTGTAGGCCGGCAGTTACAGTTCTGATTCGACCCCTTGCCTGGGAACCTCCATATGTCGCAGATGTGGCCTAATATAAAAAATAAAATAAAATAAAATAAAATAGGACTTTTAACTACTAGGTGCAGTGACTTGGTCAACATTTGGCTAGGTCAAAATTAGGACAGTTTAAAAAGACATGGAGGAAACAAATACATATTATTAAGTGCAGCCCTAAAATAATAATAACAAAAAAGGCATATTACTAAGTGAAAGAAGCCAATCTGAAAAGGCTTCATACTATATGACTTCAATCATATGACATTCTGGATAAGGAAAGATTATGGAGACAGTAAAAAGATCAGTGGTTATCAGGGTGAGAGGAGAGGGAGGGATGAACCGATGGAACATATGATTATTAGGACAGTCAAACTCTCTATATGATGCTAAAATGGTGGATCCACGTCATTAACATGCATTTGTCTAAACCCATAGTATGGGCAACACACCCAGAGTGAACCCTCACATAAGTAAACTATGGGCTTAGGGTGAGGTGTCAATGCAGGCTCATCAACTGTAAGAAATACCCAACTCTGGTGGAGGATGATAACACGGGAGGCTATGCATGTATGGGGGCAGAGGGTATATGGGCTTAACACTGCTGTGAACCTGAAACTCCTCCAAAAATAAAATCTATTAAAAAAATTTTAAGACAGTCTACCCTGTCATGCTCCTCTTACTAAGACAGATCTTTTCCAGTCTTCTGCAACCCTTAAAATGTCTGATTCTTGTTTAGTGCTGCTTCTGAAGGAACACTAATCTCTCACCTAGTCTCATCCTGGCTCAATGCTGATAAGTGCTGTGTTCAAACCCACACGAATCTCTAAGGACTTGGAGGATCTTTCTCCTTAATATGAAGATGCAGACTGCTTACTGCCATTAATTAGGAAGCTTAGTAGTTGGCAAACAAAAAGTATTTGGGGGGAAAGTACCTAAACACTCAGATTTAAAATGATTAGAATCAATGAACTGCTAATTTCTATAGAATTAGAACACACTGTTTCTCAATAAAGAACTATTTTATTTTTAAATGGATGTTTTCATATACATTTCACACTGTCTTATTTTTAAGTCCTAACTTCATGGGCTGAATCATCAGAAGTGTTAGAACAATATTTATCAAATCCACCCCTCTGAACAGACAATTAGTTTGATTTCAAAAGCTACACAGCTTACACTGGTCTGACTTAGGGTCAGTACAATATTTAGCTTGTATTCATTCTTAGATCACCAGCCCTTCACTGACACTTGGCAGTGCTGCACGGTGACTGCGCGAGGCACATTCCATACTTCTGGGTCTTGACTCTGGAGCTTGACTGGTGCTACTACTGACTGATCGAAGGGCCCTGCAAATGGCTGGATCTCTGATCTCTAGCTCAACCACTCAACATCTGACAATCGAAAGCCATGAACTTGCTGGTGTTGCCTGGTAGCTGCTCACAGTAAAAGGGGAGATATCCTCACATGCCTATTTGGCACAAGAGCCAAATGCTTAACTGAGGTTGGCTTTCTACCTTTTCATCCTACAAATGGTTATTTCTTTCTAGGAATGTTGTTGTTCTGATTAGGGTAAGCTACCTTGGTTATGGTCTCATGGTCAAAATAGTTAACTCTTCTATGAACTTATGTAAATATTAGAGATAGTTTGAGGGAATAAGCCAATATTAGAGATAGTTTGAGCCAATAAGCCAATGTCCCTTTTTCCAATAGAGAAAGGGACAAAGGAGAGAGATGGACACTAGAAAATGCTTTTAAAACTTGATCTCAGTCTTTATAAATAGTTACATCTTGGGACATCAGAACCTTGACATTCTGCTTAGAGGGGCTTCAGGGCAATGCAGTATCAAATTCACATTCCTAGCTGTCTCACTGGATATACTGAAAAACTAGATTTCCAACAATAAATACCACATTTACGGTAGTATTGCCCTCTAGGGGCAGTGAGGAGAATGGAAACAGGTGCTTTAATCACATTTGCAATGTTTTCTTAAGCTGGTAGTTGGTTTATGAATTATAAAAAAATTTTTTTACATTGTTCAATGTCTAAAGTAATCCATAATTTTAGAAGATGTTTCCAAAGAGCTGATTCAGTATAAAACATTTTATCTTTCCTAGTTTTCCACTGTTACCTCCACTTTTTGTGCAACAGATGGTTATTTTACAGCGTAAAGAAAATCAAGCACCTTGTTATGGAAACTATACAGCAGGGAGAGCATCTAGGAACCCTACATAACTCTAATTAGCTAATGACATGCTAACATGAGTTATCTTGTTATAAACTGAAGAAGAAATCTGTTTTCTGAAGATTTTTGAGAGAGAGAGATATATACATATATATGCATATATATATAAATGTTTCTCACCTGAAAGATTATTAATGATATGCTAAAACTTTTATTTGAGAAAAAAACCCGTATACACTACACCTTAATACTGGTGAAAGGGAGTTCCCGCTGTGGCTCAGTGGTTAACGAATCCGAGTAGGGGCCATGAGGTTGCGGGTTCAAGCCCTGGCCTTGCTCAGTGGGTTAACGATCCAGCATTGCTGTGAGCTGTGGTGTAGGTTGCAGACATGGCTCGGATCCCACGTTGCTGTGGCTCTGGCGTAGGCCGGCGGCCATGGCTCTGATTCGACCCCTAGCCTGGGAACCTCCACACGCCGAGGGAGCGGCCAAAGAAACGGCAGAAAGACAAAAAATAAATAAATAAAAATACTGTTGACAGTAAGGAATACTACCCATATCATCCCTTACAATTCATGAGAAGTGTTCAAATGTTACCTGACTTGATCAACACTGCAGCCTTGGCATCACTAATATTATTTTCCCTGTCTTCCCACCCCCATCTTGTGAATGAGGAAGCTGAAGATTAGAAAGGTCAAGGGACTTTCCCCAGGTCTCACAGCTAGCAAGTAATATTGCTTCTTCTATCTCACCCCTCTACTGGCAGGATGGGGTGAGCTCCAGCTTGAGAGGGAGGTGGAGACAAAGCCACAGGTCCTGATTCTTCCAGTGCTGTAGAAGCAATCAAGCCAATGCATTCTCACCTGGTGATTCTGCAAGGTGCTCTTGTTTCTCTTCTCTGTCCTGAAACTGAATTAAATGTGACCACAAAGCTGACTTCCCCTGAAAGTACAAGGTATACAAGAATTTTCATTTTATAAGAAATAATTCATCAAAACGACTTCTCATCAAAACCATTCACGATGAAATGCCTATTTTGAAGCTGGGAGACCCAAGCTCATCCATTCCTAGCTGTGTGACCTTCTGAGCATTTCACTCCAAGTCTAGCGTGGGTCGTCCTCTGCCTTGTTGAAAAGATCAGCAATAGCCTGGGGAAGGGCAGCTAAGCAGAGGCCAGACAGGCAGGCATGGAAATTCTGGACTTCAGCTCGGTTGTTACTCAGTTAGGTGTGACTGGGGCTGTCTATACTGGCCACACTAGCAACCATGGAATTAAAGCCTCTAGCAGCACAGAATATATTTGTATGCAAAATATGTTTGGATACATGCAAGAGCTACAAGGAAAGAAAACTGGGGCAAGAGGAGAAAAAGAAATGCGGAGGAGAAAAGAAACAGGTACACAACAACAAACAGAAAGGGAGACAAGAGGGACAAAAGCAAAGAAATCATCTAATTTTTCTACCGTGAATAACCAGATAACTTAAAATGGCAAAGAACTGGTAACTCTAGCTAACAGATTTTCTTTCTTGGACAGTGACGAAAATACACACTTAATGGAATCTACAGGGGATACAGCCTCCAAAGTGAAACGTGTTGTTTTATCCTTTCCTGTTTACCAGGAAAGAGCCCCAAACCGCCTGCTAATCATGGGTTATATTTTCTTTTTCTGGAATTAAAATGCCTGTGGCGTATTTCTAGTCATCCTGTGACAAAGAAACACATCATTTAATTTTTATGATATCTTTTTCTTTTTGTTTCTTTTCTTAACAGAGCTCCCAGGGGGCCTTGTCACCAGGGCCTCTTGAGACTCTTACCTGCTTGACCTGCAAGCCGTGGCTCCATATCCTTTCCAGCAGGTCACAGAGGCTGGCAATCAGGGTGTTCTCCTCCAAGCCAGTTATATTTGCTTCTCCGTGGCCCAGTTCCACTGCTTCATGTCCCATCTTCTCCACCAACATACGTTTCGTCTGAAAACATCACAGATGGTCACAGGTGTCAGCCCAGCAGTGAGACCCAAAACCATCAGGTCAATTCCTGGATCAGGAGACCTAGGTTCCTTCATCATACACTTCTAACTGCAGGTCTGGAATCACTGTGGGAGAAGGGTCTTAACCTTTGTGGTCAACTAACTGGAGTAAGGCCATGTATCCTTTCACTATTTTGTTAGAGAAACAGAGGGTCACTAAAGAGAGACTTTGATGCTATTTTAAAGTAGCCTCATGTAAATGCTTATGCATAACAATTTTCAGATTACTAACTTGAGTAATATTGGGGAATTACACCAGACTGTAATTGGTATAGAAGATGTACTGTAAGAATCTGAAATGCCATCCTTCTACCAAAACTCTATCTTAGATACTAAAAATATTCACACTTAGGTTTTTTGTTTTGTTTTTTTTAATTGCCATACCTGCAGCATATAGAAGTTTCTGGGCAAGGGGTCAAACTGGACCTGCAGCTGCCAGCCTACATCACAGCCACAGCAACACCAGATCTGAGCTGCATCTGCAACCTATGCTGCAGCTGTGGCAACGCTGGATTCTTAATCCACTGAGTGAGGCCAGGGATCAAACTTGCATCCTCATGGACACTATGTCAGGTTCTTAACCTGCTGAGCTACAATGGGAACTCTGCACTCAGTTTTTTGTTTTTGTTTTTTTTTTTGTCTTTTCGCCATTTCTTGGGCCGCTCCCTCAGCATATGGGATGTTCCCAGGCTAGGGGTCTAATCGGAGCTGTAGCTGCCAGCCTACGCCACAGCCACAGCAACGCGGGATCCAAGCCGTGTCTGCAACCTACAACACAGCTCACGGCAACGCTGGATCGTTAACCCACTGAGCAAGGCCAGGGATTGAACCCCCGACCTCATGGTTCCTAGTCGGATTCGTTAACCACTGCGCCACGACAGGAACTCCTGCACTTAGTTTTGATTGCACTTTGGCAAAAACCACAATAAAAACAGGCAGTTAAAATTTTTAACCTCTTTTTTTCCCTTCCTCTTTTTTTTTTTTTTTTTGCTTTTTAGGGCCACACCTGCAGCACATGGAGGTTCCCAGGCTAGGGGTCAAACCAGAGCTACAGATGCTGGCCTACACCACAGCCACAGCAATGCAGGATCTGAGCCATATCTGTGACCTACACCACAGCCCATGGCAACACCAGATTCCCATCCCACTGAGCGAGGCCAGGGATCAAATCCACAACCTCATGGTTACTAGTTGGATTCGTTTCTGCTTCGCCATGATGGGAACTCCCCCGTCCTTTTTTTCTTAATGCACGTACTGAATATGCAGAGAAGGTACACAAGCAATGACTGTCAAATAAATGAATGAAGTTGTTGGCTAAAATGATGTTCTGAGCTTGTCAATTTGTACTGTTACCTCTGATAAACATGGACAGCTGAGAGGAGACCTCAGATATATACACAAACCCACAACAGAGCTAAGGTCTTCTTCCTTAGGGGTATATACACGCATGTATGGAAAAAGATAAGGTTCTACACAGCTGCACATAGAGACATAAACAAAACATGAGAGTTCCCTGGTGGTAGAGTGGTTAGGATTTGGCACTTTCACTGCCATGGCTTGGGTTCAATTCCTGGTCTAGGAATTGAGATCCCACATTAAACCGCTATATGCCACAGTCAAAAAGAAAAAAAAAAAGTGTTGCTCTTCACATAAGATGACAACATCTCTGACACAACTTCTACCTAGCTTAGTATCTGTTCATGCGGGACAGGAAGATAGCAATGACTGAAGGGTGAGGAAAACTTTGCAGGGCTCCCATGTCACTGATTCTGTGGGTAACAATGATCCCATGGAGGTTCATGACCTCAGTACCGAACACATGAGGCGTATGGCCCAGGAAACGTGTTCTGAGGAAGCTGCAGGCCCACGTGGGGGTTGGCTCAGCACATCTTAGCTTCGCATATAGAGTAAACATGAATGCACACTGTCCCACATCAGTGAATAATACGTACCTTCATTCTACATTCTTTTAATAAGCCTTCTACGAATTTCCAGTTGGTCTGTGCGATCACTGCGGGGGAGAGGTCTGACAATTTGGGTTGCCTCAGGTTTTTTCCTAAACTTCGGGCCTCTTGCATGTATTTCTAAAATTTAAAGAGTATTTTTAATGCATAGACATCAGACATTCTTCTGACCTACTTAACCTTAGTAACACGTGCAGGAACAACAAGACGCAAAAAGAAAAAGGCCCTAAGTGTGTAAGTGCCACATCAGTTCAAGGTTTAGCACACCAAAAGGCAGAAGGCATTCATACCCCCTCTACTGTTAGCCCTGTGAAAATGAGAGTGACAGAAACCACAGCAAGTAAAAACTCATTTTGAATAACTTCCCAATAAAACTTCCCAATAAAAAGACTGAACTAGCATTTCATCTAGTTCAGTCTTTTTACTGGAAATACCCAGGGGTGTGATTAGTCAGGATTGTGGCTGGGATGGAAACATTTGATTGTCCAAATAACACATCCAGGGTTTGTTTCCCCAGGAACCCAGTGATTCTCAGATCACTGGAGTCCTCCACTCGTCTCCCCACAGATCAAGAGACTTGATGTGCTTCTAGCCTCTTGCAGTGCTGTCCAACTTGACCCACTAACCTAATCAAGTCACAAGAGTAAAATGAGGCGCTCTGGAAAATGACTGCAAAATTATATGACCTCAGGCATATGTGCTTATTCATAAAATGGGCATAAAATAAGCCCACCTACCTCACAAGAAAGGTTAGGAGATCATTCTGAAAAGTATCATGTATTCCAAATGCAGGAGGAGCCCTCTTGTTTCTGAGACATGTTTGCTACATCCCTCCCTTTCCTTGTTTCACAATCAACAGAAAGGGGAAATAGCCTTTTTTTTTTTTTTCTTTTTTAAGGTCTGCACCTGTGGCATATGGAAGATCCCAGGCTAGGGGTCAAATCGGAGCTACAACTGCCAGCCACAGCCACAGCCACAGCCACAGCCACAGGAACTCGGGATCCGAGCCGCATCTGCAACCTACATAGGTCACAGCAATGTCGGATCCCCAATCTGCTTATTGAGGCCAGGGATCGAACCTGCATCCTCCTGGATATCAGTTAGGTTCGTTTCCACTGCGCCACAATGGGAACTCCAGGAAATATCCTATTTTTTTTTAGGAGACACTGACAGCTCAGACAGGGTCACAGAAATGCAGACCTTTCTGCTCTTGAGCTTTGATTAGTGAACTCCCAGGGCAGGGGGAAAAAATCCCTATACAACATTAGCACAGGACAGTTGCTGTCTCTCTTCTTTCATGATACCTGCAAAAGCTCATCCAGATACCTTATGTTTGTACCAGGCCTACAGGGCAGAATCTCCAAAAAGCCTAAGTGTCTTAGGTCTATATTTAGAGAATAATTGCTCTAAATTATATAGTAAAAGCAGTAGTTTGTTGGGGGGAGAGAGAGAGAGAGAGAGAGGCTGCAAGCCAGCACATCCTCCCACAGACACATATGTGAAATCTATCTTTACTATCTTAAGGGAAGAATTTGATATAACAGAAAGATGTGTAAAATCCTTTGCATTTTTTAAATGAGAGGGAGTCTGCACATTTAATAAATTTCCCCTTTGGAAGAAAAATAACCTGCTAAATCTGGCACAATATGTTAAAAATCCCACCAATTAGGGACTCACAAATCCATTTAGCTCCTAGCCTCCCTGACAAAAGGCAGCATTAACAAAACAAACAGTTTTCTTTAGAATGTAATTATTTTAAGGACAGATTTAAAAATTCAATAAACTCTGTAAGCATTTAGTTGTCATGACAGTTGTGTATACTTCTTTCTGCTTCAAATCTTTTCAAAAAGAAGGTGAAAGAAAGAGGGAAAATTGACAGAGTCAACTATCACCACTAGGGAAATTAAGTGTAACAAGGTCTAGTGAAACATCCAGAAGGTTAGTTTCACTTTTTGTTTTTTTGTTTTTATCTGTTGTTTTAGGGCCACACTTGTGGCATATGGAAGTTCCCAGGTTAGGGGTCAAAATGGAGCTGTAGCTGCCAGCCTACGCCACAGCCACAGCAATTTGGGATCCAAGCCTTGTCTGGGACCTACACCACAGCTCATGGCAACACCAGATCCTTAACCTCCTGAGAGGCCAGGAATCAAACCTGCATCCTCATGGATATGAGTCAGGTTAGGTTTGTTACCACTGAGCCACAATGGGAATTCGTGAAGCTTAGTTTTTAAATAAATAAAAGCAGGAAATCAAAAGTTTCAAAAAAAACCAATCTATGATATGACAGGGATAGTATCTGAGATTATAATACCTGCATTTCCTCTCATTTCAGGTTGTACTGATGTTATTTGGAATATTACAAACTAGAGGTAAATGTTGGTAAAAAACAAATGTTAACTGCCAGTTGTTGAAAGAGCTCTGTTTCTCCCCTAGCCTCAACTGCTCCATCTTTTGGACCTGTGCACATGCAGAGAGAACCACTCCAAGCCTCAACTCTTCAGAGAGTTAAGTATCAAACTTGGCTTAGGAAGAAATACACAGGCTAGAAAGAAAGGAGTGAAGCACACAGTCAGGCAAGAGGCTAGGAAGAAACCTCTGGCGTTTTTCTTTTGTTTGAAATATACAAATAATTAGACTCTTAAAAGTCAACAACTGGATGAAAAATTAAGCACTGTTTAAAGTTTATGTTCTATTTCACGAATGAAGGCAAGCTAGAATGGGACTGTCCTCTGAGTGGCCATATTCATGATCTCTCAGCACATTCAGGGCAGATTTAGTATCAGCTAAGAGTGAACTAACACCACAGGGCGATGCACAAAGTCTTCTGAGCATCTCTGCTGAAGCTACAAAATGAGCAACATTCCATGGACAGGCACAGATTGGATACAGGAGTGGCTCGAGACCTGTCCTCACAGCAAGAAAGGAGGCTGCTTCTGCATGTTGCAAAAATAGAACAGTGCCTTTACAGCAAACAAGTGATGATAAAAACATGATTTTCTTTGGGGACAGCTGGAGGAAAAGGTGTATTTTAAGATGAAAAATGGAGAAAAAAGGGTAACCTTTCACAAGGGGAATGGTTTTATAATAAAGTCCATTTCTCTACAGACAGAAATCACCCCCAGGTTTCTTCATTTCTGCCTAAGCCAAAACCAACAAAGCAGCAGGAACTACCCATGAAAATATATCCTATTATTTAATAAACACTGAACTGATTGCTCTTTAGTACAGGCTCTCCCTGAATTTTCTAACAAACACCCTGTCCCTCTTCACAAGCTTGTGAAGAGACCACTATAAAGTGAAGTCAATTGATTCTAATATATCATCATAGGAAAAAACTACCACCAGAAGTCCTAAGTGACTCAGGCCCTCAGGTGAGTAGCTGTTCGGTGCAACCCAGTGTGCAGGGCTACTAGGAAGAGTGGGCCTAGCCTTGCCTTTGTGTGTCCAGCTGACTTTAGGTAAGCCTCTTGGACTTTAGATAAATCATGTTAAGTTGGACAAAGTTACCTCAAAGGCTCCTCTTAGCACTAAGATTCTTTTTTTTTTTTTTTTTGTCTTTTTGTTGTTGCTGTTATTTCTTGGGCCGCTCCCGCGGCATATGGAGGTTCCCAGGCTAGGGGTTGAATCGGAGCTGTAGCCACCGGCCTACGCCAGAGCCACAGCAACGCGGGATCCGAGCTGCGTCTGCGACCTACACCACAGCTCACGGCAACGCCGGATCCTTCACCCACTGAGCGAGGTCAGGGATCGAACCCGCAACCTCATGGTTCCTAGTCGGATTCGTTAACCACTGCGCCACGACGGGAACTCCAGCACTAAGATTCTATATTGATGATCTGATCTTCTTGACCGTATAAAATACAGACCAGGAATAAGGAAGGGTAGATTAGAACACTGTGGAGCTAAAACGCAGCAAAAGAAAAGCTGTTTGAAATGAATCACTTCTGCACTTTTGTAAAAGGCTTAAATGAAAGAAAATGTGAATATTTAATATATTTCCCCTTTGGAAGAAAAATGGTGTCCTAAATCTAGTCCTCCCCTACCCCCTCAAAAAATACCACTGATTAGGGATTCGAATATTCAGTTTTACTTGCCACATGTACAGAATGACTCTCATTAGCACACACCACCACAAAAAGGTGCCAATCACCAAAGGAAGTGGAGAGCTAAAAGTTCACGTCATGAAGTGATGGGAGGCATTCTAGAGCTATATACACTCACGCGTGTGGATAATTCAAGAAACAGCAAAGACAAGATTCAGGAACATCTGCAAAGCACTTTCAGGCAAAGAACATACCAGGCAGCGCTCAGAGAAGGATTTTTTAGGAAGTCGTGCAGGAGGAGGTAGACCCTGATCCCACTCCCAGAATGCCATGGAGTTCTGACAGACCACAAGTTCCCCCGAAGGCTAAGAGGACGGAAAAGTGCCAATGACAAAAGAAAAAAAAAAAAGAAAAAAGAAAAAAGAAAAGGAGAGGGAGAAAGAGACAAGCAAAACAGGCATGCATATGATAACGTCACAGCAGACGAGAAGGGGGAGAAGAAATATAGTAGCACAAAGGAAAGCAGTAGACAGGCTATGCTTCAGTTCTTAAGAAAACAGAAAATAGTTAACAGATCTTCTGATTGCATTTTCCTTGGATCACAAGGAAAAATTATTTATCATCATTCAAATGTGCAATTATTTTATTTTCAAGTAGTACAAATAAAGCATAAAAATCTCAATTTAAAATAATTTAAAAACACCTCTAAAAATGGTGTCAGCAAGTCATGTCCAAAGCACAGGCAAATATATCTTTACTAAGTTTAAATTATACTTAAAACTTAAAAAGTCTATACTTATAAAATTTTTTCCCTATAAGAGACATATTGATAAAAAATTTATCCTATGGTCAGCCATTACGTGATGTGGTACAGAGTGACTTGTTTTAGAGTCTGATTTTAGATGTATTAAAACCACAAAAATGGAAAAAAGGGTGTTTTCAGCTCTAAGTCAGTATGAAAGGATTACTATTTTAAAATACAACTGAATAATTTTTTTTAGAAGAATGCAAAAGAACCTACACGGTGACACGTGCTGGGCTAATAAGTAAGCCTAGTTCCCAGCTCTTGCTTCGAGGCATCCCAGGAAAGCAGCCCACATACCTCCCTCAAGTCGCTGTCCAGCCCAACGTGCTCGGAATGTTGGCGAAGGCGGTCTTTCCTGCGCTGTGCAGTGGCGCTGCGACTCACCCAGCGACTGAAGGAACAGAAGGTGCAAGTTAAACAAATGTTAAACAAATGTGAGCCCTTGTCTTTGTCTCTGTATTTTCTTTGTCTTTGTATTTTTTTTGGCCTTGCTTATAGCATGTGCAAGTTCCCCAGCTAGAGCTCAAACCTGCGCCAGAGCAGTGACCTGAGCCACTGCAGAGACAACACTGGATCCTTAATCTGCTGTGCCACGAGGGAACTCCATGATCATTTGTCTTTAAAACAGAATGGGAGTGGCTCGAGGTTATCAGCAGCGTCTTTGCAGGGTTGGTGTGCAGGTTCAATCCCTGGCCTGGCACAGTGGTTAAGTTCCCATTGCCGCAGCTGGGAACTCCACATGCCTCAGGACAGCCAAAAAAGAAAAGAAAAAAAGGCCCAGAAAGAACATACTGTTCAAAACCAAAGACCAACAATACCTATTTTTCAATCAAATCTTAAAAAAAATGCACCAGGAGTTCCCGTCGTGGCGCAGTGGTTAACGAATCCGACTAGGAACCATGAGGTTGTGGGTTCGGTCCCTGCCCTTGCTCAGTGGGTTAACAATCCGGCGTTGCCGTGAGCTGTGGTGTAGGTTGCAGACGTGGCTCGGATCCCGCGTTGCTGTGGCTCTGGTGTAGGCCGGTGGCTACAGCTCCGATTCAACCCCTAGCCTGGGAACCTCCATATGCCGCAGGAGCGGCCCAAGAAATAGCAACAACAACAACAACAAAAAAAGACAAAAAAGACAAAAAAAAAAAAAAGACAAAAAAAAAAATGCACCACCTTTATTGAGATATAGATACCATACTATTCACCCATGTAAAACATCCAATTCAGTGGTCTTTAGTATATTCAGAGAGACTTGTGACCATCACTACAATCGATGCTTTTTTTTTTTTTTTTTTAACTGAGGTTATAAAATGTACAGCACCTCTCTGTACTGGTCCTCTCCTTTCTACCTTACCTACCCAACAGAGCACCAAACCTGGATGGAGACCACCTTCTCATCTCCCTTTCTCATATCCATGTAGATCAGTTCCCGAGTTCCCTCATGACCATCATGCATCACTTCACCTCCCCGTCTCAACTCTCCCCCATTCCCTGCAAAGCCTATTCTAAACCTTTCATGTTATCCTCAAGTGCCTCCACTCAACTGATGACCCAGCCTTGCCTCTCTCTTCCTGTCCTCCGCTTCAATGAGGCACATACACATCTTTCTTCTAATCCCAAAATATAATTAACATATATTGGCCACGGCTCAAAAATAGTTCTTCCACCAGGACCCCTGACGAGTTAGTTTTCTCTTGCCTTCTCCACCCTGCTCCATTAGAAAGCTCTTGTGCTGTTATCTTCACTTCTTCTCTCTGTACTGAGTATTGCTCTTCAGCTGATCTCTCTCTCAATACTCAACAGTTACATCTAAATCTGTTTTTTCATGCTTCTCATGTAAAATTTCTTAAGAAAAGTTTATCTTATCTTTTTAATGATTTTTATCTTTTCCATCATAGCTGGTTTACGTGTTCTATCAATTTTCTACTGTACAGCAAGGTGATCCAGTCACACATACATATATACACTCTTTTTCTCATATTATCACGCTGCATTGTAAGTGACTACATATAGTTCCCACTGATCTCATTGCTTATTCATCCCAAAGGCAATAGTTTGCATCTATTAACCCCCAATTCCTGGTCCATCCCACTCCTTCCCCCTTCCCCTTGGCAACCACAAGTCTGTTCTCTAAGACCATGATTTTTTTTTCTGTGGAAAGGTTCATTTGTGATATTTGCATATATTAGATTCCAGATATAAATGATAGGTTCATTTGCATATGTTGATTCTAGATATAAATGATATCACATGGTATTTGTCTTCCTCTGACTTATTTCGCTTAGTATGAGAGTCTCTAATTCCATCCATGTTGCTGCAAATGGCATTATTTTGTTCTTTTTAAAGGCTGAGTAGTAGTCCATTGTGTATATATACCACATCTTCTTAATCCAATCATCTGCTGATGGACATTTAGGTTGTTTCCATGTCTTGGCTATTGTGAATAGTGCTACAGTGAACATACAGGTGCATGTGTCTTTTTCAAGGGAAGTTTTGTCTGGATATATGCCCAAGAGTGGGACTGCTGGGTCACATGGTAGTTCTATATTTAGTTTTCTAAGGTACTTCTGTACTATTCTCCATAGTGGTTGTACCAATTTACATTCCTACCAATAGTGTAGGAGGTTCCCTTTTCTCCCCATCCTCTCCAGCACTTGTTATTTGTGGATTTATTAGTGGTGGCCATTCTGACTGGTGTGAGGTGGTACCTCATAGCAGTTTTGATTTGCATTTCTCTAATAATCAGTGGTGGTGAGCATTTTTTCATGTACTTGCTGGCCATCTGCATATCTTCTTTGAAGAAATGTCTATTCAGGTCTTTTGCCCATTTTTCAACTGGGTCGTTGGCTTTTTTGCTGTTGAGTTGTATAAGTTGTTTGAATATTTTAGAGATGAAGCCCTTGTCAGTTGCATCATTTGAAACTATTTTCTCCCATTCTGTAAGTTGTCTTTTTGTGTTTTTTTATGGTTTCCTTTGCTGTGCAAAACCATGTCAGTTTGATTAGGTCCCACTGGTTTATTTTTGCTTTTATTTTTGTTGCCTTGGGAGACTGACCTGAGAAAACATTTGTAAGGTTGATGTCAGAAAATGTTTTCCCTATGTTCTCTTCTAGGACTTTGATGGTGTCTTGTCTTATGTTTAAGTCTTTTTTTTTTTTTTTTTTTTGCTATTTCTTGGGCTGCTCCTGCGGCATACGAGGTTCCCAGGCTAGGGGTCAAATCGGAGCTGTAGCCACCAGCCTACACCAGAGCCACAGCAAAGCAGGATTCGAGCCACAGCTCACCAGAGCCACACCATAGCTCACGGCAACACCGGATCATTAACCCACTGAGCAAGGGCAGGGACCAAACCCACAACCTCATGGTTCCTAGTCGGATTCGTTAACCACTGCGCCACGACGGGAACTCCTGTTTAAGCCTTTAAGCCACCTTGAGTTTATTTTTGTGCATGGTGTGAGGGTGTGTTCCAGTTTCACTGATTACATGGCAGCTGCCCAGTTTTCCCAGCACAACTTGCTGAAAAGACTGTCTTTTTCCCAAGAAAAGGCTAGATGTAAGGTCTCTACTTATTTATTATTGGCTCTTTTATCTCAAATCAGCTTCTTCTGAAAATGCTCTTAAATCCATTTATAGCCCTGCCAATCCAATGGCTATCACTCAATTCTTAGCTTATTCAAACTCTCTGATGATCACTCTTTCTACTTTAAAACTCGTTATCTTCAACCACCTCAGTGTTTCCAATGGGATAAACTCTCTCATGTCTGAGGATGAAGTTCTCTCCCAACTTCTATTCATCTTCCAGAGAGCTTCAGATGCCCCATAGAAAGTTAGGATTCCTCCAAATCTAAATTAGCTACCCCTCTTATACTCTCCAATTGCAGTAGCTATCACAGGGTGTTACAATTACTTATCTCTATTTTCTATACAATCTTCTCTACTACAAATGCTTGAAGGGCTGGTATCAAGTTTGTTAGGCATTTCATTGGCAAAGTCCACTATACCACCTGCCCCTTCTATGAACACACCCTAAATAAATGTAAGCAGAGACATAGTCTAACATTTAGGTTTATAGCCATTCATCACAGCACATATGCAATAATCAATTCTGTGTTTCCTTTATTCTAAGAATCAAATTTTGGCTTTTAAATGGTCCTGAAACTAGAATGACTCTTCTATACCATATACATGTTTAATGTGTAACTTTTTCATAAAGCTTCTGAATTAACAGCAAATCTCACAAGCAACAATTAATTAGAATCAAGTAAACATACTCAAAGCAACCTAAACGTCAACAGTAAGGGGTGCTATACATTGGAAGATCATATAGTCTTTTAAAAATTAAGTTACTAGGAATATCAATAATATGGAAGAATAATGAATGGTACGATAATGAATGAAAAAGCAAGATACAACACTATAAAAAATTCTCTGGATTTGTACAGAAACATATAAAACAAGTATGGACATGCACACATACGATCTATGCAATAGAAGAGCATAATACCAAATGATAAAACTCATGGTGATGGCATTATAGGTGGTTTTTTTTTTTTTTTTCTTTTTTATGGCCACACCTGTAGCATATGGAAGATTCCAGGCTAGGGGTTGAAATGGAACTTCAGCAGCAGGCTTACACCACACCCACAACAACATAGGACTGAGCTGTATCTGCAACCTATGCCCCAGTTTGCAGCAATGCCAGATCCTTAACCCACTGAGGCCAGAGATTGAAACCAAACCTGCATCCTCACGGATACTGTGTCAGGTTCTTAACCTGCTAAGCCACAACAGGAACTCCTAGGTAGTTTTATTTTTAATTAATTTATTTATTTTAAATTTATTTATTTTTTGGCCACCCAATGGAATATGGATTCCTGGGCCAGTGATCAGATCCAAGCCACAGCTGTGACCTACATCACTGTACTATAGTGGAAACTCCAAATACATACGCAGTTTTTTCATTTGTTCATTTTTTCTTTTTCTGGCCTCACCTGTGGTATATGGAAGTTCCTGGGCCAGAGACTGAATCTGAACCAGAGCTTTGGTTTACACCACAGCTGCAGCAATGCTGTGTCCTTAACCTATGTATCTGGCCAGGGATCAAACCAGTGCCTCCACAGAGAAAAGCCACATCATTAACCCACTGTGCCAGAGCAAGAACTCCTGCCCATTTTTTAAACTGGGTTGTTTTTCTAATGTTGAGTTGTAGGAGTTGCTTATATATATACACGTTGAATATTAATCCCTTATCAGTAGGTCATATCATTTGCAAATGTTTTCTCCCATTCAGTAGCTTGTCTTTTTGTTTTGTCAATGGTTTCCTTTGCTATGTAAAGCTTATTAAGTTGAATTAGGTCACACTTGTTTATTTTTGCTTTCACTTTCTTTGCTTTAGGAGAGAGATCCAAAAAAATACCGCCACAATTTATGTCAAAGAGTGTTCCACTTATGTTTCCTTCATACATCAAACTATTTTAAAAGACTTCTCGGGTCTTGACTTATTGTCCCCATGACTGTGTATTCATTGCACTATTCCAGGAATATTTACTCTTGAGTGTGTCCCTGACAGCATAGAGCTATATACAAGTTAAGAAATGAATTTATACTTCTGCCATTCACTAAAGTCCTATTACCTTAGTGACAATTCACTATTTAAACATTTTTTTATTAATAAAATATCCAATTTACAAAAAGTTTAAATAAGAATGTTGCTTCTTTTGTTGCTTTTTAAGTAATTTATACATGCTTTTGGTATCAAATTGATAAATCATCTCATCTCAGTCTGCTATTTATTTATTTATTTATTTTACTTTTTAGGGCCACACCTGCAGCATATGGAGGCCCCCAGGCTAAGGGTCTAATTGGAGCTACAGCTGGCAGCCACAGCCACCACCACAGCAATGCGGGATCAGAGCTGCATCTATGACCTACAACCACAGGTCATGGCAATGCCGGATCCTTAACCCACTGAGCAAGACCAGGGATCGAACCTGCAGCCTCATGGTTCCTAGTTGGGTTTGTTTCCGCTGTGCTACAACAGGAACTCCTCAGTCTGCTATTTAGAGGAAGACTGGATAATTATGATAAAAGTGGTGGCAAAGAAAGGCAGACCCTCTTAAGATAGTTTAAAAAAAAAAAAAAGGTTTATATTGAGAAAAAAATGTTCAGAGTTGTAGAGACAGATTTTTTAGGTACAATCCTTGGAAATGTCCCTAAAGCAAAATCCATAAAAGACTGTAAAAAGGATATAAAGAGAACTGGGGGTGACTGAAAAGATCCAGAACGAAAGTATATCAAGAAACTGATAGAGTCGTTTTTTGTTTTTTGTTTTTCTTTTTAGGGCCGCACACACAGCATATGGAGGTTCCCAGGCTAGGGGTCTAATCGGAGCTGTAGCCCCTGGCCTATGCCACAGCCACAGCTGCATCTGCGACCTACACCATAGCTCAGGGAAATGCCAGATTCTTAATCCACTGAGAGAGGCCAGGGATCAAACCTGTGTCCTCATGGATACTAGTCAGATTCGTTTCCACTGAGTACACGGCAGGAACTCCCTGATAAAAATTCTTTATTTGACCAAACTTTAGTCAGACTCTTGAACCTTCTCCTAAGCCCACCTGTGCCTTTCTTTGCAAAATTAGCAAGAACCTTGCTAGGTCAATTTAGCGACACCATCCCTACTCTCTATGATCATTCTGATCAGGTTCTGAATTCACTGCCATCTCCCACAGTGATGTCTGATCACCCAGGCTGGCCTTCAGCAAGAATCCTTGTTAGGTCATCTTAGTCAGAATCCCCCCTCATCCCTGATGTTTCCTTTTAGGAATTTTCTATCCACTGATCTCCACTCTGCTCCTTGGTGATAAATTCCCACTTGGCAATGCAGTATTCAGAGTGGAGTCTAATCTCCCCCCACTGCAAGGTCCTACACCTTGAATAAATGTGGCCCTCCTTGAATAAAGTCTATGAATATTTTTTTCTTGAATACCTCAAAGAAAAATATAAACACCAGCTGATAAAGTTATGTAATAAATAAAGAGGCAGGGCAAAATACAAGTAACACAATGTATAAAGACCTGGAGGCTCTGGCAACAGCTGTGTAGCAAAAAAGTCAGTGTAAGATAGTAAAATTTGCTCAGAGATTTAAAAAATTAGGGTTACTAGGCAGTGGTTCAAATAAATAGTAAAAATATGAAATAGATTAAAAACACCAGGAGTTCCTATTGTGGCGCAGGAAACAAATCCGACTAGGAACCATGAGGTTGCAGGTTCAATCCCTGGCCTTGCTCAGTGGGTTAAGGATCCAGTGTTGCTGTGAGCTGTGGTGTAGGTTGCAGACGCGGCTCGGATCTAACGTTGCTGTGGTTTTGGCATAGGCCAGCAGCAACAGCTCCCATTAGATCCCTAGCCAGGAACCTCCATATGCATTGGGTATGGCCCTATAAAGTCAAAAAGACAAAACAAAAACAAAAACAAAAACAAATCAACTAATCTAGACTTGTGGCTGCCCAATGGGAGAGGGAGGGAGTGGGAGGGATTGGGAGCCTGGGGTTATCAGATACAACTTAGAATAGATTTACAAGGAGATCCTGCTAAGTAGTATTGAGAACTATGTCTAGATACTCATATTGCAACAGAACAAAGGATGGGGGAAAAATATATACATGTAAGGATAACTTGATCCCCTTGCTGTACAGTGGGAAAAAAAAAAATCAGCTAATGAACTTATATAATGAATAAAGAAAAGGAGCAGAATACACATGCCTGAACATTTCTTTTGGCAGGGAGAAGTGGAAAAGCACAAAAGATAAGGATAAATGGTAACTTACATGATGTAACTGTATCTCATTCTGTGAGACAAAATGGCAAGTTTAATTTTCCTTTCTTTTCTTTCTTTCTTTCTTTCTTTTTTTTTTGCTTCTTAGGGCCAAATCTGCATCATATGGAAGTTCCCAGGCTTGGGGTTGAATTGGAGCTTCAGTTGCTGGCTTACAGCACAGGCCAGTTCTGAACTGCATCTGCGACCTACACCACAGCTCACAGCAATGCTGGATACTTACTTAACCCACTGAGCAAGCACAAGGATTGAACCAGCACCTTCACGGATACCAGTCAGGTTCGTAACCTGCTGAGCCACAACAGGACCTCCCTAGTTTTATTTTCAAAACATAGAAATGAGCATGTGAATGACTCTGAAGTCCACACATTCCCAGTCTTGTTAAGTAATTCATTTATTCTTTGCATTATTAAACATCATTTACTAGCTATAATTTTGCCAAAGGTGATCACATTTGCTGAAATACTAAAGACAGCTTATTTGCTTCTGCTTTGTAAGTAGCATATGAAATTCTAATAGTTGATCAACCATTTGCATAGGCATGGTTATAGATCCCTTTACCCTCTAATTAGTTCTGAGATTTTTTCCCTTTCAGACTGTAATCTAGTCGAAAATGTAAAGCTTGGGGCTCTGTGTGGAAATGGGAAAACTTGAGATTATATAAGATTGAAAGCAATAAAATACAGCAGTAAGATTTTAAAATTGAAATCTTCCCTCTTAAGCAGTCCCTATACTTCTTTCCCTGCTTTATTTTTCTTCACAAACCTTATCACTTTCTGACAGGTTACCTATTTTACATATTAAGTTGTCTTGTTTGCTTCCTCATATTGAAAGCAGAGATTTTCATTATTTTAATTCATTGCTAAACTCCCAATGAACGGGACAGTGCCTTGCATATAGCAGGGGTTCCATAAATATTTGCCAAGTGAATGAATAAGTACTCTAATGCTACTGAAAGAAAATAAAAACTATGTAAATGAATAGTCTACCCATATCAAAGTGATTTTAAAAATTAGGATATTTTACAAACACAAGAAAAAAATTGATTAAGCTGATGACTAGTCTGTACTGATGATAAACTTATCCACTTCAGAAAAATAGCCTATGGTATTTATTACACTCATCTGGAACGTATGAATCGATAAGGGTCAGCATCTTTTAGCACATTTTAAGTTTAGTGTTTATAAAGCAGAGATAGCTCTTCAGTGGAGCATGAAACTTCAAATTAACTAAGGTAAATCAGGTAAAACTTTCAGTCATAAGCTCTTTATTTCTGCCTTGTAATCAGCATATTAAATTCTCTCTGCTAATTTCCTCCCCAAGGCTTCACTTGCATTATCTGTAAGAGAGGAAGATTTCATTCTGAATACATAACTATTCCCTGTTTATAGTCTTCATTAAAGTTAAAATAGCCTATTTAAATAAGAGTTCAATCAAATAAAGCTTTTCAAAAATTAACCTTTTTCTTTACTGCATAGTGCTCCATTCCCAAATTATGTACAAGAATACTGATGGTGAAGATTTTCCAGACTTCCACAGTCTTTATGAATGAGACATCATGAACATGATGCAAGGAATAAAGGAGACCTGGGTTATAATCCTAACCTTGCCACTAACCCAAGCTTGTACTTTTACCAACATGTAACAATGGCCCCATTTCAGGGTTAGGCTACATAATCTCAATCTTTACTTTGCTCTTCAGGAGGGACAATGGCACCTGAGAATGTATCTTGCTTCTCAAAGTATAATCCTACCTTCTTTTGGGTCCCCCCTCTTAACCGAGCCCAGTGAGGCAGAAGGGAGGCATGTCAGGGCTCTTTCATTCTGAAAGGCCTCATTAGATTGATACGACAGGTGTTCAATATTTTAGGTTATTCAAAATTTTGGGGGGGGGGCTACCAAAGCAAAATATCCAACTCTAAGAGTAATCACATGTCACCTTCATATTAGAGTAACAGCCAGAAGTACATGCAGTATAATGGTTAAGTGCTTGGGCCCCTGAATCAGCAGTCGTAGGTCTGAATCCTATTTTTACCACTTTCTAACTATGTGATCCTGAAAGCAAGTTGTTGACTATCTCTGAGCCCCAATCATAAAAATGGGTGAAACAACAGGCTTCATCAGTAGGGATACGTTTGTAATAAGGATGATGAGCTAATACACTTAATGCAGTCAGCAGAGAAGCTAGTGCAGACTAGCTTAATAATATTAGCTATTATTATCAGCAGCATCACCTCCACAATCAATATTCTTTTGGCATACAGAAGGCTCAACTGGCAGGAAGGGCACTGCTTTCTGAAAGTAGGAAAACATGGGCTACATGGAAGGATAATAACTATTTTGAGTAAAGCAGTGATGAAAATTTCCAAACTTTCTGACTCAGATTTGAAAGGAGGTGGATATTTATAGTGATAAATACAAGCCTACCTCATTTTTACTGTGCTTTAAAGATACTGTTTTGTTTTGTGTGTGTGTGTGTTTGTTTGTTTTGGCTGCACCATAGCATGCTAAAGTTCCCAGGCCAGGGACAGAACTTGAGCCACAGCTGTGACCCGAGCCATAGTAGTGACAACACTGGATCCTTAACCCACTGAGCCACAAGGGAATTTGGAAGATGCTGTATTTTTTACGAATTGACAATTTGTGGTAACCTGTGTTGTCAGATGATGGTTAGTATTTTTAAGCACTAAAGTGTTTTTTGGTTTTGCTTCTTAAAAAGAGCCGCACCAGTGGCATAGAGGCTAGAGGTCGAATTGGGGCTGTAGCTGCTGGCCTACACCAGCAATGCAGGATCTGAGCCGCATCTGTGACCTAGACCACAGCTCACAGCAATGCCAGATCCTTAATCCACTGAGCAAGACCAGGGATTGAACCTGTGTCCTCGTGGATGCTAGTCAGATTCGTTAACCTCTGAGCCACGACAGGAACTCCAGCACTGAAGTATTTTAAATTAAGATATCTATATATTTTTTTTAGACATAATGCTATTGCACACTTAATAGACAGCAGCATAGTGTAAACATAATTTTTATATGCACTGGGAAACCGAAAAATTCTTCCTTTATTGTGCTAGTCACTTTACTGTGGTAATCTGGAACCAAACCCACAGTATCTCAAAGGTATGCCGGTATTAGACTCCAAAAGGAAAAGAAACAGCAATGTATATGCTACTGTAACTGTTTTCCTTAATTCATACATCTTTTTTCCTTTGATGTATTTGCCATCACTGTAGTTTTCTCACATGTAGACCTAAATGAATCAATAATTCTGACACATTTCAGAATTTTTTTTTTTTTTTTTTTTTTTGGTCACACCTATGGTATATGGAAGTTCCCAGGCTAGGGGCTGAATTGGAGCTACAGTTGCCAGCCTATACCACAGCCATAGCAACACCAGATCCAAACTGCACGTGCGACCTACACCACAGCTCATGGCAACGCCGGATCCCCAACCCGCTGAACGAGGCCAGGGATGGAACCCACCTCGTCATGGATACTAGTCAGATTCATTTCTACTGCGTCATAATGGGAACTCCAGAAACATATTTAACGGAACACTTGCAGCTGGGAAAATGGTAAGGGCTTCATTCCTTTCTGGTTATTAAAAATAGGACATTAACAGTAGAAACAAGGATTCGCAAATATTACCACACATATATGAACCTCAAGAGATTCCAGATGGCACAATACTTAGGGTACAGTGTTTATTAAATCAAATCAAGCAACACCATCACATGTGATAAAGATAATTTACTAAGTTTTCTTTTTTCCTGACCAATAAAATCGTAGCAAGTATCTTGGGAAATAAGCAAGGACCAAAAACTGTGTAACACACAGCTCAGCAAATCATCTGGGAGACAGAAATATCATACTTGTAAGCCATCTTTCAAGAACCTTCAAATTACGTTTTAGTTTGCACTATACAGGATAAAGGGCATAGTTCCACTGTCTCATTCCCCTCACTGATTTTATACTTGCCTCCTGACAATTCTGGTTGGTCAGTGCCATTCTGTGTACCCAGTGTCTCCCACAATCTTCTATCCCATTTCTTTGCCACTGCCTGGCTTTTCCCTTTCCTTCTCTGAGACTCTTCAATAAAATCACAGAATGTCAGAGTGTTTGCAGATGAGAAAAGAAGGAAATGAGTCCCACTTGTCTAAGGATCCCAAGCTGGGTAGTGGTCAGGAATGAACTAAATTCCAGAACTGTTGATTTCAGAGCTTTCTTTCTAACATACCATTCCTACCCTGCTTTGAATTATTTTCTTGTAAAATCCTTCTTTATTACATACTTGTTAATAAAATACTTGTATTTACCTAAAATCAAGAATTTCCCTAAACCCAAACAACTGTTTT
The DNA here is from genome assembly GCF_054392235.1 of Sus scrofa. Classification (NCBI taxonomy): domain Eukaryota; kingdom Metazoa; phylum Chordata; class Mammalia; order Artiodactyla; family Suidae; genus Sus; species Sus scrofa. Next base: position 49,610,241 of record NC_139387.1, on the reverse strand, counting down.
CAATTCTAATCATACTCATATTTTCTGAATGGAATCATCTACCATAATGACAGGGTTTAATCTTTATTTTTGGTTGTTTCATAATTTCTGCACTTGATACTTAAAAGTATAAAGATGGTGTCATGGGTTGAAGTATGTCTCCCTAAAAGATATGTTGAAGCCTTACTCCCAATACCTAGGAATGTTATTTGGAAATAGGGTCTTTCCACATGTAATCAAGTTAAAATGAGGTCATTAGGGTGGGCCCTAATCTAACATGACTGCTGTCCTTATAAGAAGAGAGAAATTTAAACAGGGAGGCATAGAGGGATGGTAGCTACGAAGTTGCAGGCAGAGACTGGAGTTAGGCTACTACAAGCCAAAGAATGCCTGGAGCTACCAGAAGCTGGAAGAGTCAAGAACAGTTCCTCTCCAATAGGCCTTGGAGGGAGCATGGCCTTGACAATACCTTGATTTTTGGACTTCTAGCTTCCAGAACTGTCAAAGAATAAATTTCTACTGTTTTAAGCCACCAAGTTTGTGGTGCTTAGTTACAGCAGTCCTAGGAAACTAACACAGGTGGTAAAAGTATAACTTTTCTAATTCCTTTAGAGAGTATTAGCATTAAACTTCAACATAGGCATCTAAAATGAAACTATTCCCAAGCGCACATCACTTAAGAAAAAACTCTCTAGTCTTTGGATTTTCTTACATGATGGAATTAAAGTCGACAAGTCATTGAGTGTCAACTCATATTTCAAATGGGTTACTTTGGTCTTCGAAAAAATAATGAGATTGATAAAATGTTTAAGCATTTCTCATTAGAGGTGCAGAGCATTGCACCTTCATTCACTCCTTCAACTAACTACTCAAGGATGTGCTTACTTGTTATTCGTTGGTCCTGTTGCCAAGACATCAGACTGTAGCTTCGGAAAGAATCCTTGCTCGTATTTGCCTTGACCAATTTTCATATCAAGTAGATGTGGGTGGATTGCAGTGTGATCCATTTTCATCAGTCGCTGCTCAATTGATTGCGCTATAAATTAAATGTATAACACATTAGAGACATTTCATTCACTAAATCTTAAAAAAAAAAAAAAAACAGTGCTTCTTCCACTCATGCAGTGACAAGAAACTCAAATCTTTCTGACAGTCTGAAATAGATTTTTACAAAAGCTCTCCAGAAATCAGCATAATGTAAGTACAAAAGGTTAGTTTTAAGTATACACTAGATAATTAATTCTCATGGTATTTTCTGCATTTGTCAAACACAGGGAAGTGGGGTTAAAAAAATCCATAATTTAGTATTGAAATAGTTTCCCCTAAGTGGGAAATTCAATATTCTTAATGAAAATATGGTTCTAAGTACAACATTAAAGAAAATAATGGCAGATTAAAAATATTTTCTTTGAGCCGAAAGACAAGTAAACGGAAGGAAAAAGCAAGCATTCAAGCCTTATGTTACTTTATTTCTTTGTGCAAAGATCCATTAAATATTCATGCTTCTCCACTTGTAAAAACAAGGAACTGTGTCAAGTATATTACTCACTTTTAGCAACAGTCACATTCTCACTAGTAGGAGTCATTCAGGGGTGCTTATTAGATCAAAGGGAGTAATGCGGAGAAAAAATAAAATAAGCAGGCATTTAGAAAATGTCCAGAGGATAAGAAACTGCCTTTTGAAGAATAAAATAGGCCGGAGTTAAAAGACAGGAACTACTCAACATTTCTATTTTAAAACCGCTTAAAGTTAGGAGATGTTTCAAAGACCCAGGAAACACTGAACTATTTCTTCGGTTTTAAAAAAAAAATTTGATGTTAAATTTTCCTTTTTTTTTTTTTTTCTTTTTAGGGCTGCGCCTGCAGCTTATGGAGGTTCCCAGGCTAAGGGTCGAATCAGAGCTACAGTTGCTGGCCTACACCACAGCCACAGCAATGCCAGATCCGAGCTGCATCTTCGACCTACACCACAGCTCATGGCAACACTGGATCCTTAACCCACTGAGCGAGGCCAGGGATCGAACCCAAAACTTCATGGTTCCTAGTCGGATTCGTTTCCACTGTGCCACAATGGTACCTCCTGATCTTAAATATCTTTATCAACTGAATTTTCAAGTGAAAGTATAATACCTGTGAAGCAAGACTAGGGTTTCCATCCCTTGTCTAGAGATTACCAAAGGGGAGGACAAGCAGTGAGTATGGTTGTGTGATTCATAGAACATACAGTGGGAACTATCAATCAGGGGATTTGAGGATAGTAAAAGGATATTTTCATACCTATTTCATAGAGTCAGTTTATTTTGCCCCATTCAATACCAGCAGATTGATTATCATTGGTTCTTCCCCATAAATATTCTAAAAAAATTTTTTGGGGTGGGGAGGGGTCTGTCCATGACACATTCCATTCTTGTCAAAATAACCTGTTTAAGCCATCCTATGTGAGATCAATGCCTCCCAGGCAGTTGTCTGCAGCATTAGGGATGTGTGCAGAAGGCATTATTACCCTCTATGACTCTAAACCTTAAATGCTGGAATATCTATGTTAAGCTTCCCTAATTTTTCTTTGTAACTCACATGAATTTATCCAAAACTTTCTTGAATTTCATTTCATTTTTAGTGTACAACTTGTACTTCTCTTGAAATATAGTCCATATGTTCTAGGCTGGAAAAAGGATCTCATATTTTAATGTGAAATGATATTTAATTTTCAGTAATGTCCCCTGACTATCCACAACCATATCTATACTTTCAATGCTTCTTAATATGTATAAAATACAATTAACAGATGGTTTAGGCAAGTAATGCTTAGATTCGTGGCATGGAATTCTCTGAAGTCCCTGCCAATTTTATGTTCCATGAAATACTATAAAATTCCATCTCTGCCAATGAGTGCTTCTGTCCTCACATAAGGGAAAAAAAAAAAAGTAGCTTCAGTTTTTCTACTGGTTTTAAAAGACAGAAAAATCTATCTGATACTGAATTATTCTCCATTAGTAAGAAAACTGTGTAAAGACAAAAATCATGATTCACAATTAATTACTCCAGGGTTTATAAGATTGTCATAAGAAGTACAACGTAATATTGCTTTCCAGTGATTATACTGTTATTGAATAGTGAATATTCAGAAATTATTAAATGCCTGCTTTTAGAGGTCATGGGTCTGTTGTTAGACTTTCAAGGTTTTGTGCCAAAACTCATTTTCTGTGATCAGTAAGGAATAAGAAAATTCTGCGTTACTATCAACTGGTCTTTCTGCACAGAAATCATGAGGTTCTGGTGCCACAATATCAGCAGCATTTAGCCTCTGTCTAAAGAGTTCACCTGCAAATCAAAACTCTTTTTAGTTAGAGGCAAAACAGAAATAAAGGCAAAAAGCAACAAAGGACAAAAAAGGATACACAATAAAATTCAATGTCAACAACAAAACCCTAATCTCTACAGTTTTTGTTGGGGGTGGGGGATGGAGAGGAGACAGTCTACCTGATAAAAGAAATAACTACACCATTTATGAGAGATAGACATGGTCACAGCCAACGGCCTCCTTTTGCTTTTTTTTTTTCCTTCTTTGTTTCTTTCTTTTTCTTTTTTGGGCCTCACCTGCAGCATGTGGAAAGTTCCCAGGCTACGGGTCAAATCGGAGCTGCAGCTGCTGGCTTATGCCATAGCCATGGCAACACCTGATCAAAGCCAAGTCTGTGATCTATATTGTGGCAACACCAGATCCTTAACCTACTGAGTGGGGCCAGGGATTGAACCCACATCCTCATGGGTCCTAGTCAGGTTCCTAACCTGCTGAGCCACAAAGGGAACTCTTCCTTTTGCTTTTTAAAAGTTTGTGATAAATTAAGTTCCTGGGAGACTATTCCTAATCTGGCCTAATGTCTTTTTCATAAATGTTAAATCTATAATGGTACATTTTCAAGAGTATTATATAATTTCTGTGATAATAGTGGGAGTATCAAACTCTGATAGGCTGAGAGAAAATCTATTTTAATTGAAAAGATTTCTAGAAACACACAAATATAGCAATCAGTGCTTAGCTCCATTTAAAAAATTCTGTCAGGAAGGAAGGAATAACATTTGCTCAGTAAGGCATTATACTATTTACATGGCTATTAATAGTCATACTACTCTCTGAATAGGCACAGACATTTTCATTCACTCTAATTCCTCAACTCCCAGAAACACACAGGCAACTGTCACTTCCTAAAGGGGATCCAAGGATCTACCCTCAGAAGTGGGATACAACAGAATGTTTTAGTGAGTTATCGAAGAACTCTAAGGCTACACAAAAGACATCATTTTTATACTTCTTTCCCTAAAATATGCTACAACTATAGCATCACCCCTCCTGAAACTTTGATCTATTTAAGATAAAGTGAGAAAGGCAAGCAACAGAGCCAGAGAAAAGAAAATCCACATCTTCTGCCTGTTTTTACTTCAGAAAAGAAACTGCTCTCAAATAGTTCCTACACTTGAAGGGAAAGAAAGAAAAGGAAGGGCACCCAAGTAACAGAACTAGTTCATTTGGCAAAGAAAGAGATAGGAACCAAGTATAAATATATAAAGTCATGTGGATTGGTACATCTTTCATGTTTATTTATTGAATGAACAGCTGATGCAGTAGTAAGACTTCAGGTGCTAGAATCAGTCAAATAGGAGTTCAAATTAAGGCTTAACCGACCACTGGCTATGCCATCACATACAAGTTACTTAACCTCAGCGTTTTCAGTTATAAGATGAAGCCAGTAGTAATGCAAGCAATAAAATGTGTCTATACTCCCTCATTATTAAGATGAAATGCAAAAATGCACATAGAACAGCTGGAATAGTGTCTGGCACATAATAGGTATTCGTAAACACTATTAATACGATTATTTATTTAATGGACTATATTACACTGTCAGACAAGATTGGTCAAGATGCATAATTCCCTGAGAAAAACTATTGTCAGGGTTGGGGAACCTCTAATTCGAGTACAAGAATCTAGAGATTTAATTTCAATAAATGAAGCTATTTTAATGAAAGATACCACTAAAGTAAACATAGTGTTTTAGTTATGTCAATTAGGCAGCAACTCAAATTTACTACTTTAAATTAATACTTATCTTTTTCCTTGGATGAAGAAAAGAAGAGGTGAAAAGCAAAAAGGCAAAATAAGCATTAAGACAGAAATGAACAATTTTTCATTAAGGGAATAAAGAGAGTAAGACACAAATCACAGCAATCTTACAGCTCTATTTCACTCAATTTGTTATTGTTTTTCATCTTCTGAGGGAAGAGGAATGTCAAATAGGAAAAGGACTGACATTAGCTCACAAAACAGAAAGAAACAAAACTATAAAAGAGCATTTCTTGATACAGCACAAGGAAAAGGATTAACCATGAAGTCTAAAACTAAAAACTAATGTTGCAGTTTATAAGGCCAACAATACGCAAAGAGAAATGACCATAGATTTTAAGTTAATTTTAAAAGGCATGATGAATGTACCTGCTTCTTTTAAAGTGCTGCATTTCTGATAGATAGATGTCCTCAAGGTGGGAGCCCTTACATTATACAGTCTTATCTTCTCAATCCGAGAGTCAAAGACTCGAAGCAAAGGATCTTTCTCTTCCCACTGAGACATAATTTTATTATCAATAAAGGTGGCAAACATCTGTGTTTCAATGAAGCGTGAAAGGAATGGCAGGTAAGGCTCGGGCTGGTCAGACAGAAAGGATGCCTGTAATGAGATAATTAGGAAATTATTGTAAATGCAAAAAGACCATCTCAATACTACACGACAAATCCAAAAATTATCTGTTGCAAAGATCATTCCTTTTTAATCTTATACAAAACTGATGCTTGAAATTTAGAATTCCTTAAGAATCCACTTTTCTTTCCTTTCTTCTAGATTCAGAGAATTTAGGACACTTAGGTCTTTAGCAGCTGATCCTACCTTTCAGAACTGACTTACATTCTGGTCCTCATGACATTATGTAGAAAAGAGGGCATCGTTAATGAAAGATGGTGGATCAGTTGCTACAAGATCGTCAATCAACTTCTTCTCTTACCATTAAATTCGACCCTTTTCCCCAGTGAGCTGTAATTTCTTCTGCTCTCTATTCCTAGCCTTTGCCAAATAGCTCCATGTCATAGGCAGCGAGGTGATTAACTGATACAATAATGATACATACTTAAGCAATAACCTTTATTAAAAAACCAACAACATGGAATTTGTGCTTATGGGTAAAATCTTTTGTTCTTCAAATGGATGTTTTCCTAGTCCCTGACAGAGACTGATGGAATGCATTAATTCAAGATCAAACTCCATTCCAACGTGTGCTGACAAAATAGTCTGGGCCTTAACAACTGAAAAAAAGCATTGCCTGAAAAACCATCCTAAGCAAGCCAAGCCTTTGAAAAACACATACAACCAGCCACATGTCCCTGCTCCCAGCTTGTCTGCTGCATGCAATGGTTCAGTAAATTGGAAGCAGCTTCTGATTCAAAAGGTTCATTTTTTTTCCTTTGGTGCTTAGGGTCCACGTGTGTAGAGGAATTCTGGTCACAATTTCACACTGTCTGAGATTTGGAGGTTGACTACTATTTTAACTGCTGGATTGCTTTTGCTCTTCATTCTTCTGAGTAGGCAATGTGGCAAAAGCCAGAAGGGGAAAGGTGGAAGATAAGTTTTGACATAAGGTCACTCTCCTTAATACTTATTAGCTTCCTCCTAGCATATTTTTCATTCTGAAATTTAGGAAGCCTTTGAAAAATTTCCTTACAGAGATCCACTTATTCAATTTAACTGTCTCCATAGTTTTGATGCAGTTACATAAATCCAAATAGCCAGAGAAAAGTTCACAGTTAATCTCCACAAATCAGTTCACTTCTTTAAAAGATATTTTACAGATAAATATCAATTTTATTTTTCATAGAGCAAACAGCCTTTTTTCCTAATTGGACCAAATGTCTGGCTTTTGATATCAGATCCTTGTGGACAACAACCCTTAAGTCAGCAAAAACTTGGCTTGCAGTACTAGGTATGTGATAAGTCCTGTAAATTTTCTTAGTGAAAAATGAGATGATTGCAAGACTTCTGGAATTGAACATGAAACTTTGATTTCTCTAGAGGTTATATAAAAAGAATTCCATTTATGGTTTGAAGCTACATAAAGATTAAGAAGGAAGAAAGTACCAGTGCTCAATTTAGATAAGAATTTGAATTACCCCAAGGATAAATCATGAGTATACACAGATTAGTTCCATGCTGGCTAGGAAAAAATGTGGGAAAATGATTAAGCATAATGAAATAGGAACCTAAGAGCAGAAATACATTTGGAGAAGTGAAGCTTTCTCAATTTATTAAAGAAATTTTTTTCAAATATGAAGTGCATCAGAATTTAACTATTAAGTGTAGTTTGTACACCTCATCTAAAAAAGTATCTGATGAAATCAGAAAATGATCTTTTATATTACCCACCTTTAAAAAATTTTTTATTAATATTTGTTAGATACTCTAAGACTGTAGATTGGCCTGTTAGAACATATTAGCCCCTTTGAGAGGTCTTTCATGACACAAAGACACCATTTAGCAAAATGGCATAATTCATTCTAATAGCAGTATTATGCCTTGGCAATCACAGAGGCAAGGGACTGAATTATACCCAAGTGACTTGAAAGAGTTAATGCATACCCCTAAGTGCTTTTTTCTGGAAAAAACAAAACAAAACAAAAACACCTAAAAGCTGGTGGATATATTAAGAAAAACTGGCAAAGAATATTCTATAGTAAACCTCAGAAGGAAGCTTCAACTTTAGCAGGATGATCAAAACTGGTGTCACTTTCTGTCTTCCCTTCCAAAAACTTTGGAACAGAGCATTAAAATCATAAAACCTAATTTATTCACTTTTTCTCTCTTTTGAACCTAAATTGAGATAAAAATTTACCTTCTGAAACGAAACCATTTGTTACCTTTACATGGTAAAGTTGTGACTTCATTATAGGATAGAGATAATTAAGGATTTACTAGAAAAGGACGAGGCCTTATTTAACTAGACTTGATCCTAAAATGTGAGTAAATAAAACTCCTTACAAGATCAGATATTATGGGAGTTACCGTCATGGCTCAGCAGTCAACGAACCCGACTAGCATTCATGAGGACACAGGTTTGATCCCTGGCCTTGCTCAGTGGGTTAAGGATCTGGGGTTGTCCTGAGCTATGGTGTAGATCACAGATGTGGCTCGGGTCCTGCGTTGCTGTGACTGTGGTGAAGGCCAGCAGCTACAGCTCTGATTCAACCCCTAACCTGGGAACCTCCATATGCCTCAACAGCCCTAAAAAGCCAAAAAAAAAAAAAAAAAAAAAAAAGAAAAAAGATTAGATATTGTTAGCAGATTTGAAAAACATATGAAATTTAAGACTTGCTTTAATGCAAGCATCTTCAAAGTATAGAAAATTTAAAATGAGGTTAAAGGTAATTTAATACACAATTCAATGAGCAGCTTCATGAGCTACTTGATTCACTTTCCTGTGAAATAATTTATCTAGTATAAGATACTGGTCGAGAAAAGTTCTTGATGGGAAGGGGGGGGAATCTACATTTTGAAAAAATTAACAAAATCAATAAAAACACAGCCCACTAAGCAATGTAAAAAGGGAAATTCTGGTTCTTTTTACTTTGTCAAAGTTCTGCATCTGTTCCCGGTTGGTCAGCCACGATTCCATGTCCTGGGCGGTCTGAATCACAAAGGCTTCATAATCGGCAAACATCTGTGTAAATCGGTTAGCAAAGACCTCTCGGAGCTGCACGTTGAGCTGGTAGTCCCTCAGTTCTGCCTCTTCACACTGCAGTTTTAAGTCCTTTTCTTTGTCACTCAGAGAGGCAGAGAGGTCCATTTTTTCCACGGTCACACCGGTCCGCTTGGCCAGGGCTTGGAGGCGGGCTATGGTTTCATTGCCCTTCAGTAACTCATACATACTGATGTTATTAGCAGAGACATTGCCATTCTTCTTGTCATTGACCAAGTCTTTCAGAACCAGGTTCTTCAGTTTGGTGGTGCTTTCACTGCAATGTAAGCTTCCCTCAGGAGGGATTCCAAATTGAAGAAGAACTTCAGAGAGTTCCTGGATAAAATCCACTTTATTGGGGAACTGTGGAAATTCTTCAGGCAACTCAATGAAATGGTTGTCGATATCCACAAAACACAAATTAGCCTGAAAGAGAAAAAAAGACATACAAAGGTTTTAGAGTAAAGGAATTTGATTTTCTACAATATTATTGCCAACTCTTATACACAGAAATCACAGATTGCACTGCCTTTTATTTTTTTATTTTTATTTTTTTGGCTGCACCAGCAATATGTGCAAATTCCCAGGCTGGGGATTGAACCCAAGCCACAGCAGGGACCCTAGCTGCTGCAGTGACAACGCTGGATTCCTAAGCTGCTGTAACATAAAGGACTTCCCGGCACTGCCTTTTATGTTAACCTTCTCAGGGTTGAAATTTATTTTATCCTTTAAAAATAAATCTTTGTGGAATTCCTTTGTGGTTCAGCAAGTTAAGAATCCAACTAGTGGAGCTCCCATTATGGTGCAATGGAAACAAATCCAACTAGTGCCCATGAGGATGCAGGTTCGATCCCGGGTCTTGGTCTGTGGGTTGGGGATCCGGCGTTGCTGTGAGCTGTGGTACAGGTTGCAGACGCAACTTAGATCCCAAGTTGCTGTGGCTGTGGCTGTGGTATGGCCGGCAGCTGTAGCTCCGAAACAACCCCTAGTCTGAGCACTTCCATTTGCCATGGATGCAGCCCCTTTTAAAAAAAAGGAATCCAACTAGTATCCATGAAGTTGCGGGTTCCGTTCCTGACCTCACTCAGTGGGTTAAAGGAACGGGCACTGCTACGAGCTCTAGCATAGGTCGCAGACATGGTTCGGATCAGGCATTGCTGTGGCTGTGGCATGGGCCACCAGCTGCAACTCCCATTCAAGCTCCAACCTGTGAACTTCCATATACCCAGAATTTGGCCCTAAAAAGAGAAAAATAAATAAATAAAAATAAATCTTTGGGAGTTCCCTTCGTGGCTCAGTGGTTAACGAATCTGACTAGGAACCATGAGGTTGCGGGTTCGATCCCTGGCCTTGTTCAGTGGGTTAAGGATCCCGCGTTGCCATGAGCTGTGGTGTAGGTTGCAGACATGGCTCGGATTCCGCATTGCTATGGCTCTGGCGTAGGCCGGTGGCAACATCTCCGATTAGACCCCTAGCTTTCGAACCTCCATATGCTGCAGGAGCGGCCCTAGAAAAGGCAAAAAAAGGACAAAAATAAATAAATAAATAAATAAATAAATCTTTGTTGCCAGCATTTTTCCCTGAGAGAATATATTAATATATATGAATAATTTTCCCTGGGTCTCATTAGTTTATTATAATCTGGATGACACTGTAATATATGGCATCCATTAGGCATTCCTCAATAGGTAAAAGTGCACAGATTCGTAGTTCCCTACAAATAGAAGGCCACAAGGAGTTCCCATCATGGCACAGTGGAAACGAATCTGACTAGGAACCATGAGGTTGCGCGTTCGATCCCTGGCCTCAGTGGATTAAAAATCTGCAATTGCTTTGGTAAACTGTGGTGTAGACTGTAGACCTGGCTTGGGTCCCATGTTGCTGTGGCTGTGGCGTAGGCCAGAAGCTGTAGCTCCAATTAGACCCCTAGCTTGGGAACCTCTATGTGTCACAGGCGCAGCCCTAAAAAGCAAAAAAAGAAAAAAGAAAAAAAAGGCAATAAGTAAAGTAATATACTCAATGAGCTTGAACTTTCTATGCCATTCCACTGCTCTCGCACCATTTATAATTTAGAATTAACAAAAACTGCATCTGTAGTACCCCAAAATGGGATGAAATTTAGCGAAGAGCAATCCAGTTCACAGAAAGTCCACAAATTTTCACTTTATAGAAAATTAGCCTCAATCTTTTAGACGACAAAACCATTTCAGAAGCCACTGCACAAAGAGCAGGAGGCAGAGGGTGGTGGAGGCAAGTGCTTAGAGAACTAGAAACGACTAAGCCTTAGGTAACTTGAAGGTGACCTGAATATTTTTGACTTGAGGAAAAAAGGAGACAAAAATAAGAGGAACAGTGTTTTTGAGTTTGTTTACATTCTAAATATAAAAAGACTTTTAAATACCTTACAAGAAGATACAGAAAATTCAAGGGGCTACATACCTGCATAAAATTCTTTTTTTGTTGTTGTTTTTGTTGGTTTTTTTGGTTTTTTTTTTTTTAGGGCTGCACCTGCGGCATGTGAAGGTTCCCAGGCTATGAGTTGAATCGATCTGTAGCTGCCAGCCACAGCCACAGCCACAGCCACAGCCACACCAGACTGGAGACTCGCCAGCCTATACCACAGCTCACAACAATGCCCGATCCTTAACCCACTGAGCGAGGCCAGGGATCAAACCTGCGTCCTCATGGATACTAGTTAGAGTCATTTCCACTGAGCCACGATGGGAACTCCCCTGCATAAAATTCTGATTCTCCCTCAGTTACATAAAACTGACACTGAACACAAGGCATGGGGTAAAGTCAATAAACAGAAGGAAGCCTCATCTTGTGCTTCCCCACCTCCCCAGGCCGCAACAATGCCCCCAGGGAGCAAGGACATGATTCATATGGTCCTCTGATCCTGAATGTGAAAAGAGGAGCGCAGATTTCTGGGTCTCTGTTATTCTCTTTTGATCCCTGGTCTTCATGTTAGATGCTAATGAGCAACAAGTATAGCAAAGTTCCAAATTAAGCTCAATAAAAACTCAAAAGACTTTCCACCATCCGAAAACAGAATCAACAGTGATTTTTCAAGCCTAAACAACCTCTGAATCTACCCCTTTAATGTGCAGATAAAGAAACTGAGGCCCAAGAAGGTGGGTGACTTCCTAATACGCATCCTCAAAGAGCCATATAGCTTAAGAGATTTTTTTCTTCTCCATTATGCCTCATTTCCAATGGCAATAGTTTTCCCTAAATAAAGCAAGTGTTGAAGTCTCATCTTGCTGAAGACAGTAGTGTTACTTACAGCTTTATTTAAATCCACATCTTTATATATGTGTCTACAGTCTCTAGAAAGTAGGATATATTCTACAGCTTAACGGAAGAAACTAGGTCACCAAAATTCAAATGGATGATTCAATATCTTTAAAAACAGAGGAAAAAAATTCACTAACTTGCTAACCTAAATGTTAATCAGCAACCATCTCTCCACTTAGACTTTGTACTGTCTCTTTCATTAATGCCTTCCTGCTATCTTTTCCTATCCCTTTCCTTCTGTTATGAAAAGAGAAGATGATACATCTTAAGAAATTTTAGAGCTTGTTATGCTCATGTAATCACTGATGAGCCGAAAATGTACAGCAAGGCAAGGTGGGTGTTTCAGCACCACAGCTACTGGCCTGTCTTCCTATTCCCACGAGTCTCTCCTTCCCTCCTGTGTCCGCTTACAAGGGCCGGAGTTGGGCCTTTGCTTATCACAAAGTAGAAACAAGGAATGTGAACTTGTATTATAAAAATGCATTGAGGGAGTTCCCGTCGTGGCGCAGTGGTTAACGAATCCGACTAGGAACCATGAGGTTGTGGGTTCGGTCCCTGCCCTTGCTCAGTGGGTTAACGATCCGGCGTTGCCATGAGCTGTGGTGTAGGTCGCAGACATGGCTCGGATCCCGCGTTGCTGTGGCTCTGGCGGAGGCTGGGGGCTACAGCTCCGATTCGACCCCTAGCCTGGGAACCTCCATATGCCGCGGGAGCAGCCCAAGAAATAGCAAAAAAAAAAATGCATTGAGGAGTTTCCATCGTGGTGCAGCAGAAATGAATCTGACTAGGAACCATGACATTGCAGGTTCAATCCCTGGCCTTGCTCAGTGGGTCAAGGATCTGGCGTTCCCATGAGCTGTGGTGTAGGTCGTAGATGTGGCTCCGATCCTGCATTTCGGTAGCTTTGGTGTAGGCTGGCAGCTGTAGCTCTGACTGGACCCCCTAGCTTGGGATTCTCCATATGCCATGGGTGCAGCCATAAAAAGAAAAAATAAAAATAAAAATGTATTGAAGAAAAACAGAAAAGCCCTTTTCTAAAACAGATAAGAACTCCATCCAATAGGGTATCGCTTTTTTATATTTTTCTTTTTTAAAGGCCACACTTGTGGCATATGGAAATTCCCGGGCAAGGGGTCGAATTGGAGCTGCAGCCTACACCACAGTCATGGCAACACCAGATCCAAGATGCACCTGTGACCTGTGGCAACACCGGATCCTTAAGCCACTGAGTGAGACCAGGAATTGAACGCACATCTTCACAGAGACAAGATGGGTCCTTAACCCACTGAGCCACAATGGAAATTCCTATAATAGGGTATTCTGATAAGTCATTTTCTCACTTTAAGTACCATTAGGTTTTTAAAAATATATTATATATTTTAAAAAACCCTCAAGAATGAAAAAATAGGAGTTCCTGTCATGGCGCAGTGGTTAACGAATCTGATTAGGAACCATGAGGTTGCAGGTTCGATCCCTGGCCTTGCTCAGTGGGTTAAGGATCTGGCGTTGCCATGAGCTGTGGTGTGGGTCACAGATGCGGCTTGGATCCCTTGTTGCTGTGGCTCTGGTGTAGGCCGGCGGCTACAGCTCTGATTGGACCCCTGGCCTGGGAACCTCTATATGCCTCAGGAGCAGCCCTAGAAAAGGCAAAAAGACAAAAAAAAAAAAAAAAAAGATGAAAAAATATACTTGACATCTCAACCTCATGCTGTTTTAGGACTTAATATTTCTACATTTTGACTGATTAACACTGCCCAGAAGTCTTCATTTATGTAATTACTTCAAATTAAAAATAATAAACATTCCCACAAAAGGGAACAAAGACTTGAAGCTTAATTACCTCTTTGCCATGAAGCTTTCCCATGTCCCTCTCCTAAAGGCATTTTTATATTCTCTGCATACATTCTTAGTTGTAAAATTCCTCTTACCTTTTTTTTTTTTTTTTTTTTTTTTTTTTGTCTTTTGTCTTTTTTTTGTTGTTGTTGCTATTTCTTGGGCCGCTCCCGCGGCATACGGAGGTTCCCAGGCTAGGGGTTGAATCGGAGCTGTAGCCACCAGCCTACACCAGAGCCACAGCAACAAGGGATCCGAGACGCGTCTGCAACCTACACCACAGCTCACGGCAACGCCGGATCGTTAACCCACTGAGCAAGGGCAGGGATCAAACCCGCAACCTCATGGTTCCTAGTCGGATTCGTTAACCACTGCGCCACGACGGGAACTCCTCTTTTTTTTTTATTTTAAAGCCTGTTACTGCTATTTGTAAATGTCTTATTTTAGAAAGCAGAAATCACTTCTTAAAGGTGGCTTCTTTCTCAGATGTCTCCTAGCGTACCCTGCACTCACAGTGTATGAGACAACTGTGTGCTGAATGAATGAATAAGACTCAAAGAGATGGTCATTTTGTGGAACCTTAAAAATACGCAAGAGAAAGAAATATCCAGGAACCTGCGGCCAGGGTGGCTCTCTCCATGTTTGGCAAGAGTTCTGGTTTCTCAATGGCTGAAGTTAAGCTGGGTTGGCATAAGGGTAAGCCAGAGGAGAACATTTAACATTTTCATAGAATTTTAAGGTAAGATATGACAAAAAGAGTAGCAAAAGCAATTCTGTTTCAGTTTTTCCCTTGATTTTTTTTGCCCACTGTTTTCTGTAAAGATGAGTAAGAACAGTAGAAAGAGAGGTACCAATCTGTGTAATGCTCACTGCTCCATCCATCTCTGTACCATCACCCCTTCAATATAACAAGTAGCTACCTGTGCCTATCACTTTGGGATCATGGGGCAAGTGAGTGTGTGGTTAATTATAAGTCTATGCAGTTACGTTAGTTAACTAACAACTAAAATCATGCCTTCTTAAAATAATCATTTTATAAACATCACATTCATAACTATTCTAAGAAGGCCTCTCCCTATTTTTAGCTATTTTATTTTTAAAGTTTTCAGGGAAAGTGGGGCAAGTATTACTAGTCACATTTTAAAGACAGCTATTTTCATACACACTTCCTCCTCCAAAATATGTGGAGTAGATTATTTCATTTCATTGTAAAATGATAACTGGAGTAAAGTGAAATGCTATTAGCCTTTTCCTCTAAAATAGTAATGCACTAATGTATACTTCCTATATAAAGGCACTATTATTTTCACAGATGATTCACGTTATTTCATATTATTCTACTCTTATGAATAGACAAGTATGTATATCATTAAACAGTACTTGACTTAAAGTGAATGAAAAATTAGAAAATCACAGACATTACTGTAAGAGCTTTCAGAATTTTTAAATTTGGCTTTAGAGCCAGATACACACAGACATAGAGACAGAAAGATCCTGATAACAAGTACAAAGATTTCCTAATAACAAGTACATCAAGGTGGCATTTAAAAATTCTCAACAATTTTTTTTTTTTTTTTTTTTTGCCTTTTCTAGGGCCGCTCCTACAGCATATGGAGGTTCCCAGGCTAAGGGTCTAATCGGAGCTGTAGCCACCGGCCTATACCAGAGCCACAGCAACTCAGGATCTGAGCCGCATCTGCAACCTATCCCACAGCTCATGGCAACATGGTGGGGCAAAAAGACAAAAAAGGCAAAAAAGAAAAAAAATGGCAAGACAGTTTGCATATTTGTTTTATATAATCTGAATCAAGCTATTTTCCCCTGAACAAAAATGTTAATTTTGGTAGAGAAACATTCATTAGGATAAAGTAAGCAATGGTTGATTACAGGAATCACTACTGGGTATAATGGCTGTGGCTCAGTGCATTATTTTAAATTCACTTATTAAAATGAGAATCTCTAAAGGAAATAAGAACACATAAAAGTGAAGCACAGCATGAAAGATTTTATTAAGAAAGGTGCAAATTAAATAGCTAATGATATAATGTAATTAGTTTATGTTTTTTAATAGGCCATGGCACGCTCATCAATATTTCAGTTCAAAGGCTTTACATTTCAATTCTGAGTGCCATTAACAACAGCTAAAATTAGATTCAAAATGCTTTCAAGAATTCCTTTTTATTTTCTTCTGAAACAATATTTGAAAATACAACACAAAGAAAGCACCATAACCTTAAGGTGGCTTAAAAGCTAAAAGTTAGAAATACTGTCTCAACCACTTAGCCAATTTGACATTTAGAAAAAGCTGAAAACCAGCCTTAATCTGAAAACAAAGACTACCCAAGTATTTAATATTTAATGATGATCTCTAGCTTGCTAAAAGATGTTACTTTCCATTTGATAGAGGTCAAGAGTCAAATTCACCTCTATTAATACAATGATTTTAAAGGATGTTAAAATTGGGCTATATCACTTAAAAACAAATTTATAAATGAATAGGGGAAAAGAAATAAAATGTTATTAGAATACTAAAGCAACTAGATAATACTACTATTGCTCATCTTCACAAATTTTATGGATGTGAAAATTTGCCAGTATGTCTGTCTGTCTTTCTTTTTGCTGCACCCACGGCATGTGGAAGTTTCCAGGCTAGGGACTGAACATGAGCCACAGGAATGACAATGTCGATCCTTAACCCACTGAGCCTCCAGGGAACTCCAGCCACTGCCCTGTTTTTGAACCATGTTTAATGAATGACTGTCATATAATAACCCTCAGGAGTCAGGATCTACATTCCGTGGCTGAGTCTCTGCCCTAGACCTACTTGGAAGATTCAGAACAGCCAAACGCAGTTTAGACAAAGACAACGCTATCTAACAAAAGCAGCCTTGACCTAAATCGGCAAAGAGCAAACGCTTCATCATTCATTATAAGTCTTACCTCTTGAGGAAGCTCTAGCTTAGAACGGTCAGTTCCTTCTTTTGACTGAAGGCCCATCAGATAAGGGACAGGAGCATCAAGAAAATGTAGCAGAGAAGCAGGGAGGATGGGCACGTAAACATGCTGCCACTGAAATGGGAACAGAAGTGTGGTGATGCCTTCCGCCACAGTCATCAAGCGTTGATAATCTGCACAGAACAACAACAAAAATGGAGGAGAAGATTCCAAGTCAAAACATCATCACTGCATTAGAATTGAAAATGCCAATTTTCAGAAAAAAATTATTGCACTAATAAGTAAAGTGCTTCTTTATGACTGCAGAAGAGATTAGTTCTATCGCACCACAATTAAAGAGTTAAACGGTTTCACTTGAATGGTTTGAAGAGGGTTTTAGTAGGTGGCAAACAACATCAAATTTTGCTTCTGAAAAACCGGCATTCCCTTCAAATGTGAAGGAAACAAGAACTAATAAATGTGCTCTTCACATTTTTCCCACTGAAAATGCATAAGAATATTGCTATTGATCACTTTTTGTATACACGCATATCTACGCAATCCTCAATTTGAGGCTCTTTTTTCCTTGATAAATGATCATGGCTATAGCCTATAGTTGTCCTGATTACATTTATTTTAGCCTTCATTTTGTGGGTACAAGAAATCAACAGATAGATGCATTCACAGTCACACTTCCTATATTAACCTCCAACTCAAATCTATGGACAAAATGAAAGTTACCAGAAAACTGAAGGTTGTTTTTTGCATGTACGTTTGATTGACATGAACTAATTTATCAAAACTAAAAACTGTCCCCAATATTAAAGTGCCCTCTTCCTCTCCCTGGTTTTATTGAAACATAATTGACATATAACATTGTATTAGTGTTAGATGTCAACCACATGATGATGTGATGTTACATATATGTTATAAAATAATTACCACGTAAGTTTAGTTAACATCTATCACCTCACACAATTACAAATAAAATGCCCTCTTAAACCACTCTGCCATGGACAATTTATACATACATATATCTATAATCCTTATTTAAACCCTTGGAGGAAGACATATTTCAGAAATCAGATTTTTTCTTTTTAATTTAGAAAGGTAATATTGTGCATATAACACATACTTGAAATATCCAGGGCAGCACCCTGTAATCAAATACATTAATATAGTAATCATTAAACTATATGAGCGTCCTAGTAGGGCAGATTACCAAAGAATCATTTTCATTGAAATCTGATTTTGTCAATGAGCTACCAAAAAAGTTTGGTTTTCAGAATTATTTTGGATTTGAGAATTGAAGAAAATAGATACTGTGGATTGTAATAATTTTCTCACAGAATTCATTATGCACAGATATAGTAAAACGTGGGGGAATATGATTTTGGCAGTCTTTTTTTAAAAGGTGAAGGGAAACGATCTGATGCTACTTGGTTCACATCAAATTCAAAGAATACCTGGCCATGCAAAACCAGGATGTTTTCCATCGAAAATTTTTTCTTGTGTTGTTTTATAATTTGTGAATACCTTTAATAGTCTACCATGAGATTTTCATCATAAATCATCAGCTATCCATAGCCTACATGTACTTAAAAACTTTCCTTAGACTTAGATTTTAGGTGAAAATCTGTTTACAGGAATACTTTTAAGAAACAAATACCAGGTGGCTTGAGAGAGAAGGGTGTTTGGTATTTTGTGGTTTGCACGGTGACCTTGCTTGGAGTAGATGGTCCTGTGAAGCCTGTGAGCTACAGAAGATCATGGCTCAGCTGTGAGCATCTGGTCAGTGTACAGTGACAGGGAGGCTGAGCCATCACTAGATCGGTTCCTGGGTATCAGCAGCTTTTTCATTTCTTTCTCAGTTATAAGGCAGACACAGGTGAAAGGCTCGAGGTTTTAAGCAGTCAGATCCTGTACCAGTTATCTGTTTATCTATCTACTGAGCTCCAAATTCGCTCCACAAGTGGTCTATGAAAATGAACTGGACTGTTAAGGACACAGGAGAGACACCGCAGGAGAAAGGGGCTTCTCTTCCAGTTCAGGAGTACAGTGGGCAGGGTGCAGTGTTCTGTGTGTTTCTGCTCCTGCTGCACAGCTGATCAATGGTGTGGACATGTGGGGAATATGGTGCTACATTCCCTGGCCACCTGCCCAGCATGGCCACTCTTAAAGACTGGGCCCTCCTAGCATGGATACTGCACATTTGTAACTCACAGCCACAGTGGTGCCCTGACAACTTCTGTGCCTGCTCACCAGACACAGCTCACTTGTACTGGGAAGGGTGCTTTCTGCTTGCCCGGTGACTGAGGATCAGCTCTGGCCCAGGCAACCCACCTACCACCACCATCCAAGGAGCTGCCATACTTCCTTCAGTGAGGTCTGAACCACAGACTTGGGAAGTAGGCCCCCTTCCAGGTCGGTCCTTCCTGGGGTACCCTTTAGTGTTTTCATCATGTCTTTATAGGTACTTTCCTACCACAGCTTAATAAGTCTTCATGTTACATTCCTTGGTTTAAATTACCATGTGGTTTAATGTGTCTCCTGATTGGGCATATGGTGAAAGGCAGAGGGTTTTAAGCAGTCAAATCAAATCCGTAGCCACTAGACTATCTTATTTACTGCTGATGGGGAAAATTGTTCGATCTCAAAGAAAACAAATTCTTTAAGTAATTGCAACTAACATCGTGGGCCTTTTCCTTGCTTTGATTATGGAAAACTTTCACATGGGAGGTGAAAATAAATTTTATGTTTCCCCCTTCTACTAGACACTGAAAAACTGATATATAAGGTTTATTTTTCCTCTTCCACCATCAACCCACTTGTTGCCTATTCTTCTTCTCAGTTCTGCTTTCTCAAGATTAGGTGAAATGCCATTCACTTTTTAAATAATGTAATTACTTAGCAGAAACAAGATAATGCTTTTTAACTGAGCCAAGAAATAAAAGGTAAGCTTCTTCTTGAAGTGTATTTGCAAAAATTTAAACAGCTTAGGGAAATTATTTTTTCTTTGATACTCAAAGTGATGCATGTGTAAAATAAGTTTTCACATTTAAGACAAGTCTCAGCATGGCATATGAGGCTCTTTATAATTTGGCCCTTTCCTGCCTCATTTCTTACCACCACATATACAGTCAGGTCATCAGCTTACAGTTCATTCACTGAACATGACATGTTTTCACAGGTCCCTGCACCTCTGTACACTCTTTCCCTTTGCCCAGAATGTCCCTTCCCCTTGCAATACCTTTTCCTTAGGCAGTGGTTCCTTTGGAAAACATTTCCTGAACACTTCTTATCATCATATGCTTCCACAGTACCTGGTCTCTATTTCCACTACAGCAATTATACATCTCAAACTATTAAAATTCTTTCATAACTCTCTCTTTCTATGTCTCTCCCCTCTTCCCTACTAACCATTATCTGCTGGAGAGCAATGACTCTATTTTTAATCTCAGAATTTCTAGCACTTGGGAAGTTCTCTTGTGGCACAGAGTTAAGGATACAGCACTGCCACTGCAGCGGCTCAGGTCACTTTTGCAACAGGGGTTTAATCCCTGGCCCAGAAACTTCTGCATGTCATGGGCATGGCCAAAATCAATAACAATGGCAACAAAAAACAAATAAAAAAAACCCAAAACAACAACAAAACAGAGTTCCCTTGTGGCTCAGCAGGTTAAGAATCTGGCATTGTCACTGCTATGGCTTCTGGTTACATCTGTGGTGCAGGTTCGATTCCTGGCCCACGAACTTCCATATGCTATAGGCATTGCTGAAGAATAAAAATTCTTTTAAAAATTAAAAAAAAAGAATTTCTAGCATTTGGTACAGAGCCTAGTGATTGGTCAATAAATGTGTACTAAGAAATTAATATGCTAACAACTAAGGCATGTAAAATGAAATAAAACTACTGGACATTATGCTTGACCATGTTATATAATAACGCATTGTCAAAATTTGCCTAGCAGTGGCACAGGCATAGACCCTGAGATGGACTGCCCTCTGCCATCTCATCCTCTAATCTTGGTCCCTATCCACCCTATCCACCAGCATCATGTGGAAAATAAGGTCACTCCCACGAGGACAGCTGAGAGGCCTGGGGTTAGAGGTGAGGTGGGAAGCATAGGATCCATGCTGCAGGCTAAGGAGATTGCTGAGTGACACAGGGCAGGTCCAGCATTGGTTAGTGGTGCAATGCCCCAGGAAAAGGCCACGCCTATCAGGGTTTACACACCGCCAGTAGAGGTGTGAGGATGGTGGTTTCCAGCATACCTCTGGTGAACCTCCTGATGCAGCTGGAAGATTACGCAAGTACGACCCCAAGGCAGTGACTGGTTACTAACTGAGCCAGGCTGGCTTTAAGGCCTGGAATCCATGCATACAGAATTCAGCTCATCTCCCTAGCTCTAGAAATTAATTTCAAATATTCTCAATGAAGCCAACAACAGAGAATGTGACCCTTGCCTTCTGTGAGTATGTCATCAGTGTCTTTGCAGAAACTGCACACCTCACATGAGCCACCAATCCTAAATTACTCATCTGTCCTCATACCAACCTGTTTTCATAATAAACTTTATTTTGACCAAAAAACAATTGCCTAAAATTCACAAAGAGGGAGTTCCCATTATGGCTCAGTGGTAACAAACCTAGCATCCGTGAGGATGCAGGTTTGATCCCTGGCCTCACTCAGTGGGTTAAGGATCAGTGTTGCTGTAAGCTGTGGTGTATGCCACAGACACGGCTCAGATCCAGAGTTGCTGTGGCTGGGGTGTAGGACCGCAGCTACAGTTCCGATTCAATCAACCCCTAGCCTGGGAACTTCCATATGCTGCAAGTGCAGCCCTAAAAAAAAAAAAAAAAAACTTCGCAAAGATATAAAAGGCAGAGTACAAATGCAAATGAACAGAAAAAATTACCCTCAATGATAGGTAAAAAGTAAGCTACATTTTGCTTATCAGTTGACAAAGATTAAAAAGGAAAATGGAAAACAAAAAGACAACTTACAGAATGGGAGAAAATAGTTTCAAATGATGCAACTGACAAGGGCTTAATCTCTAGAATATATAAACAACTTATACAACCCAACAGCAAAAAAGCCAATCAATCAATGGAAAAATGGGCAAAAGACCTGAATAGACATTTCTCCAAAGAAGATATACAGATGGCCAACAAACACATGAAAAAATGCTCAACATCGCTGATTATAAGAGAAATGCAAATCAAAACTACCATGAGATATCACCTCACACCAGTCAGAATGGCCACCATTAATAAGTCCACAAATAACAAGTGCTGGAGGGGCTGTGGAGAAAAGGGAACCCTCCTGCACTGTTGGTGGGAATGGAAACTGGTACAGCCACTATGGAGAACAGTTTGGAGATACCTTCGAAATCTATACATAGAACTTCCATATGACCCCGCAGTCCCACTCTTGGGCGTATATCCGGACAAAACTCTACTTAAAAGAGGCACGTGCACCCGCATGTTCATTGCAGCACTATTCACAATAGTCAGGACATGGAAACAACCCAAATGTCCATCGACAGATGATTGGATTTGGAAGATGTGGTATATATACACAATGGAATACTACTCAGCCATAAAAAAGGATGACATGATGCCATTTGCAGCAACATGGATGGAACTAGAGAATCTCATCCTGAGTGAAATGAGCCAGAAAGACAAAGACAAATACCATATGATATCACTTATAACTGGAATCTAATATCCAACACAAATGAACATCTCCTCAGAAAAGAAAATCATAGACTTGGAGAAGAGACTTGTGGCTGCCTGATGGGAGGGGGAGAGAGTGGGAGGGATTGGGAGCTTGGGCTTATCAGACACAACTTAGAATAGATTTACAAGGAGATCCTGCTGAATAGCATTGAGAACTTTGTCTAGATACTCATGTTGCAACAGAACAAAGTGTGGGGAAAAAAAATGTAATTGTAATGTATACATGTAAGGATAACTTGATCCCCTTGCTGTACAGTGGGAAAATAAAAAAAAAAAGAAAAAGAAAAAAAAAGGAAAATGGCAGCAAAAGTGTGGGGAAAAGGGTATTCTCATACATTTCTTTATAAAGGCACCATAAATTGCTACTGTTATTGGCAATATCTATCAAAAGCTTAAAAATATAGAGATTATTTGACCCATCAATTCTAGTGATTTATCACATAAATATACAAAAACATATTACATGGATGCTTATGTACAGTCTCATTTATAACTTGTAACATTCTAAGTATCTAAAAAAAAGGGTTAGATTTATAGCCAGCTATATAATGAAAGATCCTGAAGCTATTACAAGCATATCTATATTATTAACATGGAAACCCAAAAATATGTTTGGCAGCAGCAGGAAGGAGCTAGGTACTAAAAACTTGCTGAAATTCTATTTCTTGGATATATGTCCAAAAGAACTAAAAGCAGAGTCCTGAAGACATCTGCATATCTATGTTCACAATATCATTATTCACAGCAGCCAAAAGGCGGAAGTAACCCAAGGGCCCCTCATGGATGAATGGATAAACAAAACGCGGTAAAGACATACAATGGAATGGCATTCTGCCTTAAAAAGAAGGAAATCCTGACATATGCTACAACATGGATGAATCTTGAGGACATTATGCTAAGTGAAATAGCCAGTCAGAGAAAGACAAATACTGTGTAATTACACTTATATGAGGTATTTAAAGTAGTCAATTCATAGATACAGATGAAGAATGGTGGTTGTCAGGAAGAGGTTGAGAGTGGGAAATGAGGAGATTTTTTTCTTTATGGCCACACCCATGGAATATGGACATTCCCCTGCCAGGGACTGAATCTGAGCTGCAGCTGTGAGATACACTGAAGCTGTGGTAATGCCAGATACTTTGACCCACTGAGCAGGGCCATGAAGTGAACCCATACCTCCAGAGCCACCCAAGCTGCTGCAGTTGGATTCTTAACCCACTGTGCCACAGCAGGAACTCCAGGCGGAGTTATTCTTTAATGGGCATAGAGTTAAAAGCTGTGGAGTACGGTTACACAACAATGTGAATATACTCATACTACTGAACTTTTTGCTAGCAATAGTTAAGATAGTAATTTTTTTTTTGACCACAACTTAAAAACCTTGCTAAATATAATCTATATGGAAATAATCTGTGGAAAGTGGAATCTCCCCAAAATGGACCTATGAGAATAAATAATTTGAATTCGACTTGGAAAAAATTTTTTGATATGAGATGGCTTTTTGAAAAAGTATACATGTTTCAAAGTCAAATAGGCATGCAAAATAGGTAATGACTATATATTCATTGAAAATTTATTCTATATTAAATTTTTTTTTTTTTTTTTGTCTTTTTGCGTCTTCTAGGGCCGCTCCCACAGCATATGGAGGTTCCCAGGCTAGGGGTCGAATCGGAGCTGTAGCTTCCAGCCTATGCCACAGGCACAGCAATGTGTGATCTGAGCTGTGTCTGCAACCTACACCACAACTCACAGCAATGCCAGATCCTTAACCCACTGAGTGAGGCCAGGGATAGAACCTGCGTCCTCTTGGATACTAATCAGATTCATTTCCGCTGAGCCACGATGGGAACTCCTTAATTCATAATTTTAAATAAAAATATAGCTTCCTATAAATATATGCGTATCTATACATTCATAAAAATATAAACTAATACTCCTGAGGACCTGTGAAAAGTAGTATCTTTTATTGCTGCAACAGAAATTAAAACAAAAACAAAGTATTTATGCACATACTATGTAATTAAATTATTTAAAGTAGGTTAAATATAGTTGGTAACTGTTGGTAAAAGAGAAAAAAGAACTGGATTATTTTTCTATTTTGCATTATTAATAGTTATATTAATATGCCTAGCAGTTGTTATATTCTGTAACACTTGTCGCAATCAATCTGTTCATTTTAATTTTAGTTCAATGATATTTTAAATACATTTCTATTCATGGCAGTGTGCTGGACTAGGGCTCCTAAACTAACTGAAAAATGCTAAATAAAATAACAATAAAACACTCAATACACGACTACATGAATTTCCTAAATAAATAAATAAATAAGGGAAGTGATTTGAGGCCAGGAATTAATTGGGAACATGAGTCCAGTGTGGTAAAGCTGAAGTGTCTGGCTGTCTTTCGAGTGTTTACTGATCCACAGTGATCTAGAACTTCAGGTTTACTTTCTTGCATGTTGAAAGGCAGAGTCCAAGAAGGGTTGAAATTCAGATGGTAGGTACTCTTGCATAAAGCTAGACCCAAAAAAGGACAAAAACCTCAGGGAAAAGAGATCAAGAAAGTAAAAAACACAGGAGTTCTGTTGTGGCTCAGTGGGTAAAGGATCCGGTATTGTCCCTGCTGTGGCTCTGGGTTCATCTGTGGTATAGGTTTGATCCCTGGACCATAAACTTCTGCATGTCAGGGGCATGGCCGGCAAAAACTACAACAACAACCACCACTATTGCCAAGAAATTTTGTCTGTCCTGGCCCTTGGAGCAAGGGAGAAAAAAAAAACCTCCCTGTGAATTCCTACCTATTGACTAGTTTTCAAGGATGTTTGGGGGGCCTTATGTTATCTGTATTGCCCAAAGAAAGACTAAGGTGAGAATTTTAACTTAAAGTAAATCTGTGTTACCTGTGAATTCGGATGCCTGGTGAAAGAAAATATAAACACTGGAAGAATAAACCCTCAATCCTCAACTTATGAGATAATGAATTTAGATGAGAAAGAATAAAAAACATGTATGTTTAACACGTTTAAGGAAATTAAAGGAAGAATTATGATTAAGAGTATACTGAAATTAAAATGTCGAAGGAAGGGTTAACTATGGAGTAAACATGGGTAAAAAAAAGAATTAATACACTGGGAGATAAATCAACCAGAGTATAGCACAGAGACAAAGAAAGAAAAAGAGGCTGAGAGATATGCAAGACTGAGCAAGACAGATTAATTCATTTAATTAAAGTTTCAGGAGGATAAAAAAGAAAAAAAAAGACAGATGGAAGTAAAATTTAGAAAGACGGCTGAGAATTTTCCAAAACTGGTGAAAAATATTAACCCTAGCTTCCAGGAAACACAATGAATCACCAGCAGGACAAATAAAGAAACTCTCATCCAGATAAATTACAGTTGAAATACAGGACACTAAAGATGAAGAGAAAATCTTATATGCAGTCAGAATGAAGACAGATTTCTTGCCAAGGAACAACAATTAGAGTGATTGTGACAGACGACTTCTCAATGGCTACAATGGAAACCAAAAGACACTATAATATAATACGCTAAAAAAGGAAGAAAAAAAAAACGCTTTCAACCTAGAATGTAATATCCAATGAAACCAACTTTCAAAAACAAGGACAAATTAAATACACTATCAGATGAACACAATCTAAGAGAGAATGCCACTTCATTTAAGGAACTTGTTAAGTATACACTTTAGGAAGAAGGAGACTTCCCAGAAGAAATAAATATATAAGACACAAAATGGAATGTGAATTTTTGAAAAATGGCAATTATGAGTAAGTTTGAGCAAAATCAAGTATGTAAAATAAAATTACCTAATTTAAGGGATTATCAAAATTCTGAACAACTGTAACAAGTGAGCCATGATGGGGGGTGACTGGAGTCAAAACATTTTTAGAGTATCTGTATTTTAAAGATTCTGATTAACATAAGACTAAGTGTTCATGTTAAAAATCTAAAATTTACCATTAAGAGAAAATGGACTGCATAACATCTATAATAATTAAATGAAAAAAATGCACTGAGAAAAAGACATACCAATTATTTCCAAAGAAGGCAAAAAAGAGGAAGAAAAGCAAAATAAATGGTCAAAACAAATAAAAAATTTTAAATTTAGAATTGAATAATGAAAACACCAGATACTAAGAGTTGTGCGATGCCACTAAGACTCAAATGCTTAAGGTGCTAATATTTGGGGATGGGAAAGTATAAAATAATGAGCCCAAAAGAAGTAAAAAAACAAAACCAGAAATAAAGCAGAAACAAAGATATAACCCAGTATACAAAGGTGAAAATTTTGTTTTTTTATTTTTTAATTGAAAAAATTTTTTTTTAATTTTATGGCTGCACCTAAGGCATATGGAAGTTCCTGGGCCTGGGCTGCAGCTGTGGCAACACTGGATCCTTTAACCCACTGAGCTGGGCTGGGGATTGAACTCGTGTTTCCACAGCAACCTGAGGCAATGCAATTGGATTCTTTCCCACCCCCCCACAACAAGAGGCCTTCACGTATTTACTACTGAGGCAAAGTGCTATGCAGAAACACCAACACAAAGAGGACCCATTTCCTAATATATTCAACTGTGGCTGTGATGTTTTCAGAGTGATATGGTGGGATGCGAGTGACCGCCACACAACATAAATACACATGCCACCTCAAGTGCAGAAGCTCCTTACAGACCCAGCTTGGTTCTTCTCCAATGTCTTTTCTTGGAGTTGTACCTGATTTTATTACTAGTTTTCCTTCTAATCCATTGGGGGGATTTTGCTTTTGCTTCTTTTCTTGGCCAGGAATCACTGTGATCCTGAAAGTCTTGTGCGGCAAGGAGCTAATTCAATCCCACATAGGATGGTGGAGAAGAGAAGAGAGTGCAGTGAGATTCTCAACCTACTGGGCCATAGCTGGAACTCCAGTTTTTTAAAAAGAGTAATATAATTGATACACTTTATGGAAAAATAATCAAGGGGAAAAGAGAGAAGGCAAAAATAAATAATGTTGGGGATGCAAAGGGGGACAAAACTACAGATATACAGAAATTAAGAAGGGGAGTTCCCACCATGGCGAAGCAGAAACGAATCTGACTAGGAACCATGAGGTTGCGGGTTCGATCCCTGGCCTTGCTCAGTGGGTTAAATATCCAGCGTTGCCATGAGCCATGATGTAGGTCACAGACGCAGCTCGGATCTGGTGTTGCTGTGGCTCTGGCGTAGGCCGGCAGCTGAAGCTCCGATTAGACCCCTAGCCTGGGAACCTCCATATGTCACACCCGGAGGCCCTAAAAAGACAAAAAGAAAAAAAAAATAAAATAAAGAAGAAGATAAGAAAACATTATTAAAATATTCTTCTTTTTTTTTTTTTTTGTCTTTTTGCCTTTTCTAAGGCCGTTCCCATGGCATATGGAGGTTCCCAGGCTAGGGGTCAAATCAGAGCTGTAGCCACTGGCCTATGCCAGAACCACAGCAACACAGGATCTGAGCCACGTGTGCAACCTACACCACGTCTCACGGCAACACCGGATCCTTAACCTACTGAGCGATGTCAGGGATCGAACCTGCAACATCATAGTTCCTAGACAGATTTCTTAACCACTGAGCCACAACCCAAACTCCTAACATATTATTCTTAACTGAAAGCTAAGAAAATTGTTCCTAGAGAAAACAGGAATGAACAAAAACTGATTTAAGAAGAAAGAGTGGTGCTTCCAGGTTGGTAAACACACTGAGGTACTGGGAAGATGATGTGCCTGGAGGGGCAAGGAAGCTCCCAGTCTCCCCTCTCCCCCCCAATACTTTCTCCTGTACGTCTCTTCCATTTGGCTGTTCCTGAGTTGTATCCTTTATAATAAATGGTGACAGAAGTAAAGTGCTTTCTTGAGTTTTGTGAGTTGTTATGGTGAATTATGGAACCTAAAAGGGGTGTCGTGGGAGACCCTGAATTCGTAGTTGGCTAGGCAGAAATGTAGCTGGTGTTTGAAGTGAGGGCAGACTTGCAGGACCAAACCCTTAAACCTGTGGAGTCTGATGTTAACTCCATGTAGTTGGTGTCAGAAGTTAATTGAATCATCAATATCAGAGCTGACAGATGTCAGGAAGGAAAGCAGCTCTTACTTGGTGTCAGAAAATGTTGGATTCAGGAGTTCCCGTCATGATGCAGGTGCAGAGGAAACGAATCTGACTAGGACCCATGAGGTTGCAGGTTCGATCCCTGGCCTTGCTCAGTGGGTTAAGGATCTGGCGTTGCCATGAGCTGTGGTGTAGGCCGCAGACTCGGCTCGGATCTGGCATTGCTGTGGCTTTGGCGTAGGCTGGCAGCTACAGCTCCAATTAGACCCCTTCCCTGGGATCCTCCACATGCTACAGGTATGGCCCTAAAAAGACAAAAAGACAAAGAAATGAAGGAAGGAAGGAAGAAAGAAAGGGAAAATGTGGGATTCAGTAGAATGACCCAAGCTCACAGAAGATGTGGTCTGGGAAGAGAAAAGACGAAAGAGCAAGGAACAAGGAACCTTTGATTCCTGGGTGGCCACAGGGTCAATCAATCACAGTACAGAGCAGCAGCTATGCTGAGAAAAATTACTAAAAGTAGAAGTTATCCATGGAACTTACTGATGGATTCAACTCCTGGGGAGTTGTTCCAATGGCAAACCAATTTTGAAAAAATTGAAATATACAATCCTGTGATTACTGTTATCTATAGTAGCTAAAATGAAATAAAAGAGAGGGTTGGCTCAGACTTTGATGCTGGGCCAACTAGCTTTAAAGCTGCCCCCAAAGGGAAAAATTAATCAGGGACAACAAAAAGTAACTCTAAGACTGCTGTCATCAAAGTCCATGTTGGAGATGGGAAGGGCAAAACCAAGACACTGCTGACACCAGGGGGTTCGGTATGAAGGAACTATCTTGTTTTGTAGATCGGTATCACCAGCTTCCTCAAGAAGCTTTACTAAAATGGGCCAAGAGAAATTTAGGAGCAGTGTCTTCATTTTTAAATGCTGCAGAGGCGCAGGGCTGATGCAAGACCCACAGCTAACTATGGGACAATCATGGATAGCTATCCATGACACAGCAGATTATTCCTGAGAAATAGCCAGCTTGGTGGACCGGACAGAAGTTACTATAAAGTCTGTTTACACTAAGAAGGGACACTGTCCAACTCCCCTCAAAGATGTCAACTGGACACCACAGATGAAGCCACTGATATTATTCATATGCAACCCATGTGGGTTGGCACTATGAAAATCAAGACATTCACAGTGAAAGTGCCCACCATGCAGGTCATGGTAAATACTGTGGGCTCCTTTTGCATTAGCAACCCATGTAACCTGAGAGTCAAAGAAGCCTGTCTCAGCTTCCCCTCATGAATCATAAGAGATGCTAATAAAAAAACATTATATTAATTAAAAAGAAAATGTGGACAGGCAGAGGAAAGAGTCAAGGGACTTGTCCCAGCAGGATGGATGTTTTTAAAGTTATTAAGAAACTGGGTGACTAAAGCAAACATTGATAGGATTGGAAAAGAGAGTATCAAGTGACCCATCCCAGTACAATGGAAATCTGTGGGTGGTTATTAAGAAATGGGATGAATAAGATAGACATTGATGGGGTTGAAATAGGTCTTAATATAGCACTGAGAATGGGTAGATCAAAGATATCCCAGCTGGTCCCCCTACATTAAAGGGCTTGAACAAGTTGAGTCTATTTACTCCAGTTTGGAAAAATTTAAGACACAGGGAAAGCAATGATTATAATGAGAAACCAGAGATGAAATCACCCAGGGCAATAATAAGGTAGACTAATCAAGATAAAGACTGACAAAAGGACCAGGGTCTCTTTGCTTGAAACCCCTGATGGCTAAAATGGTCAGGGGATGGAGAAGAGAGGTTTCTGGGACTCCTTTGTTCAGAGAGGACCCCCTATACTGTGATTCCAAAACTCTTTGGTGAAGTCTTAACACAGACTACAATTAGTTGAGAGAACGTGAAAAATGTTGAGATTGGCTGGTTTAAGGTGGAAGTTTGGGCAAAAACTGGAATGTTTAAATAGGCTTATCTGAATGGTTTATGGGAATGGATATTATGTCTAAGTGGGGAATACTTCCCCCCAAAATAAAAAAGAAGGAATGTCAATGGCCCTCCAAGCAGTATTAATTGGACATGCTAAGTGGAAGTAAGAATGCCTGAGCCCACACAAGAAATTGCAGTCTGGCAGAAAAACTGTATAGCAGCTCTGTGTGGAGCAGACTGGGGTTTATGGCAAAAGCCTGCAAGCGCCTCCCAGTGACAACTATTGGGATGTTGGACTAGAGAATTTCCATTTGAGAGTCAATTACCAGCCTGCTACTGGACTAGTCTAAACTGTCCCTATGATTGAAAGACATAATACTGAAACCCAAAATACCCACGATGTCTTGGGTGATGTCAGAAATACATGCTAATGAGGAAGGCAATGGACAGAAGAATTCCATAATAAAATGCAAATAGTTTATATAGGTCTTGTTACGAGAATGCAAGGAAGAGACACAATCAGGAGCCTCTTTTCCCAGAGGACTGACTCTGGAACTGAGTGAGTTCCTGCCAGATTCTACTGTCACCTGGACAGCTAACAAAGGGCTGCTTGCTTTATGGACACAGTTCCAAGGTGAATGGCCACCACTCTGATGCAAGAAGGTAAATACAGATGGGCTCAGTGGGTTCATGTTGTTTTCCTAGCAGTGATGGAAGAAATGAACAAATTTGTAAAAGCCCACATGCCTGGGTTTTTACTGACTCACAGCAATGGAAAATGGGACTATTAAAAGGATGCCTGTATATGGTGCAGCCATATGGAAATCACTCTAGGAATTTATGGCCACATTACATTAAGACATGTTGATTCCCTTCAGAAGAACCTCCTTCCAGCTTTGAGAGGTGACTGTAACTACCAAGTGGACCTTTTGGCACACTCCCTTGAAGTGGCCACCTGGGTCCATGAAGTGAGTAGAGACGGGGGAACTGCAGCAATGC
The DNA here is from genome assembly GCF_054392235.1 of Sus scrofa. NCBI lineage: Eukaryota > Metazoa > Chordata > Mammalia > Artiodactyla > Suidae > Sus > Sus scrofa. Next base: position 49,578,672 of record NC_139387.1, on the reverse strand, counting down.
AGATGGGCGGAATCTAGACCTAAGTTTCTTATACCCTCTGAGGCACCAATTAACAACAAGAACTGTTTTATCTGCCAGTAAGAGAGACAGGGATGGCAGATGGCTATGGGGAAGATTCCCCAGGGGAAGGCCCTACTACACAAGTAGATTATACTGGAATAAAGCCAGTAGCCCTGGTGGGATGGGGCGTTGGGGGGACTATAGAGGGTTCCTACCAGGAACAGACACTTCAGACCGGGCTTTGCATATGATGCTGTAGATGCAAATGTTTAAAAAACTATCAGTGGATCAGAACAGAAGATACTACACTAATGTGGGTGGCCAAGCTTCAGATTAAGGGACATGACACACTTCACAGCACAGTGTCCTACAGGGAGTGAAGCAATACCACGCCTAGTGGACATATGATGTTGCTTATCACCCTTTCACAGTACTGGTTTAATAGAGAATCAGAACAGGCAGTTGAAACATTTGCTGTCTAAAATGGATGAGATAGGAGTTCCCATTGTGGCACAGCAGAAACGAATCTGACTAGGAACCACAAGGTTGCGCATTTGATCCCTGGCCTCGCTCAGTGGGTTAAGGATCTGATGTTGCCATGAGCTGTGGTGTAGGTAGGAGATGTGGTTGGGATCTTGTGTTGTGGCTATGGTATAGGTCAGCAGCTGCAACTCCAATTCAGCCCCTACCCTGGGAACCTCCATGTGCTGCAGGTGCGGCCCTAACAAAAGCAAAAAATTTAAAAAAAGAATGAGATAAAGGCATCAAGGGTTAACTTACATACCCACCATGCGGGGGCCTACAGGAGAGTCCCCACTAGACAGATACCTTTGCTCTTCTGGTGGATCTGGGAAGAGGGGTATAGAGGTGGATGCCGGTCTGACTACAACTCTTCCTAAGGAGGAAGGATGCTGGTATAACAGTATGCTTTGGGTTTCTTTGGTGTTTTTTTTTTTTTTTTTTTTTTTTGCTTTTTAGATCCGTACCCAAGTCATATGCTAGTTCCCAGGCTAGGGGTCGAAATGGAGCTACAGCTGCCAGCCTACACCACAGCCACAGCAACAAGCTGCACAGATCCAAGCTGCATCTATTAGCTACACCACAGCTCACAGCAACACTGGATCCTTAACCCACTGAGCAAGGCCAGGGATCAAACCCACATCCTCATGGATACTAGTCAGATTTGCTTCTGCTGCACCACAATGAGAACTCCACAATACGCTTTTTATTTTCTTGACCATGTCACCTCAACTTTTTTTTTCCTACCTGATGCAGGACCAGGACTACAGCTACAAGTGCCAGAGATGGGGATGATTCCCAAGCAAGAAACTGTAACTATTTTTAAAACTATACGTCAGAATTCCCAAGAGCCTGAGGGGTACCCTGTGCCTTCACCCCCTCTGGCAAAACTGGGTAACAGTGAATGCAGCTGTAATGCCAAGAGGTAATAAAACCAGCCCTCTAGTTCTGTACCTTTGTAACCTTACCCTAATATGAATGGTACTGGACTGAGGGGGAGGTATTTACTGCCTGCAATCTAAACCAGCAGTGTGGTGGACCCTAATGTCCTTCCAAAGGTGGAAAACTTTGGGAAAAAATGGAAAGAAGGAGGAATAGGAGCTGAGGGTAAAGGAGTGAATAAATGAATTATGTAATAAGAGAAATCCCATATGACATTATTACCTTGAAAGAGGCTCAGAGCAAGAGATGATACTGTCTCTTAGCTCAATAATACTAGATGCCTTGAAAGGGAAAGCCATATATTGCTGCTTTTGGAACCTGACAAGATGGAATAGAAGCCTGCAAAGCTCAGTGGCCTTGCCCTGGGAGATACATTCATAGCACAGACAATAAACTGAACTAAGTAGTAATGACTGATGGGACAAATAATGTACCAGCATCTTTTAAGTGTTAGGATCCTTTTGCTATAAGGAATTGTGGTCAAAGACCAGGGGGTAGCCTATGGTATAATAAAAATAATTTGATCTTTGTCTCCAGTTGATGATGATAATGATGATGATGATGGTGACGATAACAGAGGGGGTGTAAAAGGAAGAAGGGGGAGGAGAAATAGAAAACCTAACCAAACCATTAAAGACACCAAACTGGTACTTAACATCTTCCCAACAAGACCAAACAGTTTACAGACAAGTTCCCTCAAACAGTCATGGATCAAATAATTACAACCTTCCATGAATTCTTCTCCATTTTATCTTTGAGAGAAAAATGGAACACTTTCCAACTCATTCTATGAAGGTAGAATAATCTAATACCAAAACCCAGATAAGATAGTATAAGGAATAAAAATAATAAGCCAAATAAATAAAAAACATAGATGTAAAATTTCTAATCCGAATATTAGAGTAGTTCCCATCGTGGCTCAGTAGTAACAAACCTGACCAGTATCTATAAGGATGAGGGTTCAATCCCTGGCCTAGCTCAGTGGGTCAAAGATCTGGTGTTGCTGTTAAGATGTGGTATATATAGGTCGCAGATGTGGCTCAGATCTGGTGTTGCTGTACTGTGGTGTAGGCCGGCAGCTACAGCTCCAATTCTACCCCTACACCCCTAGCCTGGGAACTTCCACATGCCTCGAGTGTGGCCCTAAAAAAACAAAAAGGTCAAAAAAAAAAAAATTAGCATATTAAATCAAGCCATATATTTAAAAGTTTGGCCTCAGGAGTATCAGGGTAGACTGAAATGAATAAAAAGAGAAAAATATGATCATCTTACCTGATGTAGAAATAGAACTCAATAAAATACAACATACATTCATGATTTTTAAAAACTTTGAACAAATGAGGAATAAAAGGAAACTTCTTTAATCTGGTACAAAGTATTTACAAAAACAATACAGCAAATGTTATACCTAATAGTGAAGCATTAAAGGAATTCTTTCTAACATCAGGAAAAAGACAAGGATGCTTGCTATCATCAATTCCAGTCTATACTGCACTGGAGAGCCTAGTTAGTATTGTAAGGCAAGAAAAATAAATAAAGGTGACCAAGTTTGAAATAGAAGGGAAAAAAAAAAACCATCATTATTTGCACATTACCATCTACTTTACTGTTATAAAACTTCACTGAGAGACATTAAAGAAGGCCCTAATAAATGAAGAGATATATCATTTTCATGGAGGGGAAGCTCAATATTCTAAATTTTAACTGTCCCCAAACTGGATTCACTGAAATTTCAATAAAAAGAAGGCAGTGAAGAGAACTGTCCTATAAGATACTGAAACTTACTTTAAAGCTATGTAATTACAACAGCATGATTTACTACAGGGACAGAAGAATTGGCAGTATAAATTTAAAGCCCTGAAATATTTACTATTTATATATGGCAGAGTGGCACTGCAGATTAGAGGGAAGATGAATGGTCTATTCAACAACTAGGACTAGAATAACAAGCTTGATCTCTTTCTCACAACATAAACAAAAATCTATTTCTTACAGATTAAGGCCTTAAATGCTAAATGTTACTTTAAAACATTTAGGAGAAAAATGCAGACTATTTTTACAAACTCAGAATAGAAAAGGATTTTTTTTTAAATTTGTTTTAGTATAGTTAATTTACAATGTTCTGTCAATTTCTGCTGTGCAGCAAAGGGACCCAGTTATACATATACATTCTTTTTCTCATAATATCTTCCACCATGTTTCATCATTGCTTATCCACTCCAAATGCAATAGTTTGCATCTACTAACCCCAAACTCCCAGTGTATCTCATTCCCTCCCCCTCTCCCTTGGCAACCATAAGTCTGCTCTCCATGTCTGTGAGCTTGTTTCTGTTCTATAGATAGGTTCATCCATATATTAGATTCCAAATATAAGTGATACAATATTTGTCTTTCTTGTTCTGACTCCATTTAGTATGAGAATCTCTAGTTTCATCCGTGTTGCTACAAATGGCATTATTTCACTCTTTTTTTATGACTGAGTAGTATTCCACTGTGTATATGTACCACATCTTCTTAATCCATTTATCTGTTGATGAACATTTAAGTTGTTTCCATGTCTTGGCTATTGTGAATACTGCTGCAATGAACATAGGGCTGCATGCATTTTTGTGAGAAAGTTTTGTCTGGATATATGCCCAGGAATGGGGTTGCCGGATCACATGGTTGTTGTTGTTTTTGCTTTTTTTAGGGCAGCATCTGTGGCATATGGAAGTTCCCATGCTAGGGGTTGAATTGGAGCTACAGCTGCCGGCCTACAACACAGCCACAGCAACTCCAGATCCAAGCTACGTCTTTGACCTACACCACAGCTCACAGCCAACACTGGAACCTTAACCCACTGAGTGAGGCCAGGGATCAAACCCACAACCTCATGGTTCCTAGTCAGATTCATTTCCACTGAGACATGATGGGAACTCCCACATGGTTGTTCTATATTTAGTTTTCTGAGGTACCTCCAATACTGTCTTCCAAAGTGGTTGATCCAATTTAAATTCGAACCAACAGTTTAGGAAGGTTCCCTTTTCTCCACCCTCTCCAGCATTTATTTGTAAACTTATTAACGACAGCCATTCTGACCAATTTGAGGTAGTATCTCATTTGATTTGCATTCTCTAGTAATTAGTGATTTGGGGCATTTTTTCATATGCCTGTTGGACATCTGTATATCTTCTTTGGAGAAATGTCTGTTTAGGTCTTCTGCCGATTTTTCAATTGGATTGTTTGTTTCTTTGCTGTTGATTTATATGAGTTGTCTGTATATTTTGGAGATTAAGCCCTTGTTGGTGGCATCGTGTGAAACTTATTTTATCCAATTCTGTAGGTTGTCTTTTTTTTTTTTTAATGGTTTCCTTTGCTGTGCAAAAGCTTGTTAAGTTTGATAAGGTCCCATATGTTCATTTTTTTAACTCAATGAATTTTATTATATTTATAGTTGTACAACAATCATCACAACCCAATTTTACAGCATTTCCAGCCCAAACCCTCACCCCATTCCTCCCCCAACAACCTGTCTCCTTTTGTAACCATAAGTTTTTCAAAGTCTGTGAGTTTTACAAAGTCTTCTTCAGCAAAGGAAATCACTGTATTCTTTTTTCAGATTCCACATATAAGTGATAGCATATGATGTTTGTGTCTCACTGTCTAACTTCACTTAGAATGATAATTTCTAGATCCAACCATGTTGCTGCAAATGCCATTCATTCATTCCTTTTTATGGCTGAGTAATATTCCATTGTGTATACATACCACATCTTTTTCTTTTCTTTGCTTTTTAGGGGTACACCCTTAGCATATGGAAGTTTCCCAGCTAGGGGTTGAATAGGAGCTACAGCTGTTGGCCTATGCCACAGCCATAGCAACTCAGGATCTGAGCTGCATCTATGACCTACACCAAAGCTCACAGCAACGTTGGATCCTGGACCCACTGAGTGAGGCCAGGGATTGAACCTGCAACCTCATAGATACTAGTCGGATTCGTTTCTGTTGCACCACAATGGGAACTCCATGTACAACATGTTCTTTATCCACTCCTTTGTCAATGAACATTTACATTGCTTCCATGTCTTGGCTATTACATAGTGCCGCAATGAACATTGGAGTGCATGTATATTTTCAAGTCATGGTTTCCTCTGGATAGACGCCCAGAAGTGGGATTGCTGGATCAAATGGTAATTCTATTTTTAGTTTTCTGCCAATAAGTTTACTTTTGTTTTTATTTCTATGGCCTTGGGAGACTGACCTAAGAAAACATATTGGTGTCAGAGAATGTTTTGCCTATGTTCTCCTCTAGGAGAACAGTTCTTGTCTTATGCTTAAGTCTTTAAGTCATATTGAGTGTCTTATCTTATGCTTAAGTCTTTAAGTCATATTGAGTTTATTTTTATGTACAGTGTGAGGGTGTGTTCTAGTTTTATTGATTTACACGCAGCTGCCAGTTTTCCTGGCACCACTTGCTGAAGAGACTTTTTCCCATTTTATATTCATGCCTCCTTTGTCAAAGATTAATTCACCATAGGTGTCTGGGTTTATTTCTGGGTTCTCTATTCTGTTCCACTGGTCCATATGTCTGTTTTTGTACCAGTACCACACTGTCTTCGATTACTGCAGCTTTGTAATACTGTCTGAAGTCTGGGAGAGTTATGCCTCCTGCTTGTTTTTTATTCCTCAGGATTTCTTTGGCAATTCTGGGTATTTTACAGTTCCATATAAGTTTTTGGATTGTTTGTTCTAGTTCTATGAAAATGTCATGGGTAATATGATAGGGATTGTATTAAATCTGTAGATCACTTTGGGTAGTATGGCCATTCTAATGATATTAATTCTTTCAATCTTAGGAGCATGGAATATACTTCCATTTCTTTGAATCCTCTTTAATTTCCTTGATTAATAGTTTATAGTTCTTATTTCACCTCCTCGGTCAGGTTTATTCCCAGGTATTTAATTTTTTGGTGAGATTTTAAAATGCAACTGATTTCTGAATGTTAATCTTGTATCCTGCTACTTTGCTGAATTCGTTGATTAGTTTGAGTAGTTTTTGTGTGGAGTCTTTAAGGTTTTCTATATATATAGTATCGTGTCATCTGCATAGAGTGCCAATTTTACCTCTTACAATCTGGATACCTTTTATTTCTTTTATTGGTCTGACTGCTGTGGCTAGGACTTCCAATACTATGTTGAATAAAAGTGGTGAGAGTAGGCATCCTTGTCTTGTTTCAGATTTTAGTGGGAAACCATTCAGCTTCTCTCCACTGAATATTATATTGGCTGTGGGCTGTCATAAATGACTTAGATTATATTAAGATATTTAAGAAGGATTTCTTAAATAGAACAGAAAGTTAAGTCATAAGTTAAAAGATTGGTAAATTGGAATTTATGAATATCAAAGATATCTTAATTCATCAAAAGACCCCTAAAAGAAAATTAACAGCCACAAATTAGGAGATATATACTACTTCTATAACCGCCCAAGGATTAGCTTCTTGAATATATAATGAAAACTCATTGAGAACAACGTCTTCAGTTTTTGTTCATCATAAAATAAAGTACAAAAATACTGTCCAAAGCTGTTAAAATTCCAATGCCTTTAGGATACAGGTTATGGGAACCCACTTTCTGTTAAAATATGTTTGCTTTTATGATTCATAAGCTTCATAACTAACAAAACTATAATGTTTAGTTGAGCTTCACTAGCCATTTGTGTTTAGAAGGCTTCCAACTTCTTCAAGAAAACTTCAAGAAGCTTCTCCTTTCTGATGAGGTTAATTCATGCACAACTACAAAGGGAGGGGAAGGGAGAGGAAATACAGTGAAGGCTCACAGGCAGGCAGTGCACTGTGGGCGGGGGTAACTGCTTACTTCCATTGTGAAGAATCAAGGGGGGTAAGCAAGGCCCCAAAATGTTCCTGAGGCCATAATGATTGGAATCAAAAGTAGACATTAGTATTTAAATTCCCTTATCTTTTATACCTCTATTATTCATTTGAAAAGATGATCAAACTCCCATCTTCCCACTGTTTTGCTCCAAGTATTTCTAGGCTACTGAAGAAAAGCACTCTTTTCTGATTTGGGCTCCTAGAAAAAAGCCTTTACCTCCTCAGTTCATTCTCTACATAAAATTTCTAGCTAGTTACCACTGCAAAGTGACTGTGATGTACACACTCTCTAAGTAACAGACTGGATAGGTTTAAATAGGCTGTGGGCCAGAATTTCAATTCAGTCTAGAAAGACATTTTCATCACTAAAATCCACCCACTTTGATTCACTCTGGGTTCTCATGGTAATTGTTCAAGATTTGCAATGTTTTTAAATTTTACAGCACCAGTGAGCATGCAATGAAGTATCAAATGTTGTTAAAACCCTTTACAGAGTCAGGAAAAATGAAGAATGGCATTAGAGTGTAATGACTCACATTTCATTCATTTAAATGAAATTTCTTTCTCTAACGGGAAAGACGTTGTCATTGTTAAAATGTGCATTTACACAGATAATCTGCAATTATTTAACATGGTGCCTTTACAAAAGACCCTCAGAGGTGAGTTTATAATTTAAAACTAAATACTGAGACAGATAAGCAGAGGTTAAGTGCAGGGTCCCATACAGCTAACATGTGGTAGGTGCTCTGGAGAAAGACTGATCCCAGTCCGTTCTCAGCCTCATATTACCTAATAGTTGTGATCTTGGGCATGTTATCAAGCATCCCTGAGCATCAATTTTCTTCTTCAAAAAATATAGACAGTACTAATTCACTGCTGAAAAGATTAAATGGAGGGGGAGGGGAACCAAGTTACCAAAAAATACTCATTTGAGTACAAATTCTACAATCTCAGATTTGCTCTTGTTCTCAGCATTAAGGCCAAGTTATCAAAAAATACTTGAGGACAAAAACATGCTCATAAATACTTAGTTTTCTTAATTTGAAACTGAAAGAAACAGGTAGGTATTAATCAACTACAACTTTTCAATAGACTCCATAAACCAAATAGGATAAGCTAATAAAACGAAGCAGAAAGATGAGAGCTCAAAAACCACAAGCAGTGAAGCAAACGGTGCTATGCAAAACAAGAAGTATGATAATGAGGGGTGTTTTTCTTAAAAAAGCGTGATAGTCAATATAAGAGAACATAAATTAAGTTCTCAACTATGAAACAAATGCCTTGGCTGTTTAACAAAGTTACACTTTAAATGTATTAATACCTCAGACCTTCACAACCTAAGATGAGCATAATTTATAGAGGATTAGGTAGGACTAATAAAACATAATAATTACAATAACATTGGCTATCATTTCATCAGCTAATTATTCCCGAAGTATTTTGTGCAGGTTTTCTTACTTAACCTTCACAATAAATCAGTGAGACACAGGAGGGAAAGAAACTCATCCCCATAAAGATGAACTGACTGACACTCAGGAGGATTATATAACTTGTCCAAGGTTACAGTTAGCAAGTGACAGAACAGAGATTTGAAATCATGATTGTTATCACTCCAAAACCCAATATTCTTTCTGGCCCAAATGGTTTCTCTAGGCAAAACATTAGGAAACTGAACTAAGTGACTGGGAAGATCCCTTGGAAATCTAGGATCTAAAATCCTTTCTACTAGTAAGCTAATATACCTGACGGTATTAAGCTCCAACCCCTTCCCCCCTCAGGGAAAAAAGCAAGAAAGGACAATGTAGAAAAGGAAGAAAGAATTACTTAATGTTAAATCTTGCACATACATAAGGGAGACCTGCAGGTAATGGCCAGCACCAAGAAAGTGAGAGCACGAGGACAAGAAAGAAATTAGCTTAGTCATTAGAAAAGAACTTCCTGACGACAAAAATTGAGACACTGGAACACATTATCAGAACATTATGCAGCATAAACTGAAGAAAATACAACCTCGTGAAGGGCTGTCAACACACAAACAGTGTCAACATACACACAAGATGGGGAAGTACAAATATAGCCTACTTGGCTCAGTCTCATTTATAATTTAAAATAGAAAAGAAAAAAAGGAAACTGGTAAAATAAGCTTGACAGCAGCAGTCAGGAGACTGTACTCCAATTCTGCCAGCCTAAATACAAGTAAGCAAGATGCTAACCCAAATATTTGTGCCACAGTTTTCAAAAGACCCACCAATGCACAGGTACCATTTTATATTTTCCTTCAATTCACTATCCATTAAGACACAGCATTTCTGGAGTTCCCTTCGTGGCTCAGTGGTTAACAAACCCCACTAGTATACATGAGGATGTAGGTTCCATCCCTGGACTCACTCAGTGGGTGAAGGGTCCAACACTGCTGTAAGCTGTGGCCTAGATCACAGACGTGTCACAGATCTGGCATTGCTGTGGCTGTGGTGTATGCCGGCAGCTGCAGCTCCTATTCGACCCCTAGCCTGGGAACTAATATACGCAGCAGGTGCGGCAGTAAAAGAAAAAACAGACACAACATCTCTATTTCCTCTGCAAATTTGTGTTCAGACTGGAACCAGTGTTCCAGTCTACTAGGTTCAATATTAGTCATCACAGATGCTCTGATAATATAACACCCAAATTTTGTTATTTTCTTAAGTATGCTTTGGGAAATTTTTGAATACAAAGTATCACTAGGATAACTTCCTTCTGGGACTAAAAACAAAACCAAAAAACCCACATAACTTTGGTGGAACTGTTAGAAGAATCATGTGTTTCCCGTATCTGTGCCCCCTCTCTCACTACATGAAACCACCCACAGGCAAAGATCCAAAGTTGATCACCTTAGGAAGCTGCAGGGTCAAAAATGTTATTTATCCCTTTCCAATACCAGCTGAGGTTTTTTTTTTTTTTTTTTTTTTGTCTTTTGTTGTTATTGTTGTTGTTGTTGTTGTTGCTATTTCTTGGGCCGCTCCCCGAGGCACATGGAGGTTCCCAGGCTAGGGGTCGAATCAGAGCTGTAGCCACCGGCCTACGCCAGAGCCACAGCAACGGGGGATCCGAGCCGCGTCTGCAACCTACACCACAGCTCACGGCAACGCCGGATCATTAACCCACTGAGCAAGGGCAGGGACCGAACCCGCAACCTCATGGTTCCTAGTCGGATTCGTTAACCACTGCGCCACGACGGGAACTCCCCAGCTGAATTTTGATGTGGACCTTTACTAATCTGTACCAAAAAAAAAAAAAAAAAAAAGAGAGAGAGAGAGAGAGAAGCTTTGTGTTCCTGGTAGTGAGGGGATTCTCTCACTCTCACTGTACAAAGAAGTATGTTTCTTTTATGATGATTATTATCAGGGAAAAGGATCTATGTCCATTAAGATATAAAAACACTCAAGTAGGCTATGTTAATGCTTTTAAGTTCCTTCCCTTTTTCTCTCCACAGCCACTGCCACCCCAAAGAGAAGTAACCTCACGGTCTCTGGTCCTATCCAAACCCACTTTTTTAACCCAAACAGAAAAGACTTCTGACCATTAATTATTTGGAATGGATAACGTACCCCATGGAAATACAGTAGTTGGCAGCATAAGTACTTTTTTGGGAGAGACCTAAAATCTAGGGCAGACCTACCTTGTGAGTAGAGAAGGATCTGCATCTCTAAGAGAACACAGGTAAACACCTGCACCAGGTTCTCCAGCCCCAGAAGCTCGAAGGCCTCTCGGAGAGGGTAATCAGAGAGGGGGAGCTCGCTGGGTCCCGGCCTCTGGCAGATGACGGGTTCATAAACACCATAAAATTTCAGTGATCTCCCTGGAGGTGGAAGGGGCACCTCATAGAGAATATTGTGGATGTAGCTCTCGAGCGGCAAGGGTGGTGGCTGCTGGGAGGTAACTGCCTTGTAAAGCTGGATAAGGAATTTCTTGCAGGCCTGCATGAAAGGCAGTGGTGTAATCAAACATATGCTTTTGGAAACATACAGGGTGTCTCTGCTGATGTCATAGGAGTTGTAGCGCTGGAGTTTCAAAAGGGACGTTGTATCTCCCTCGTCAATGCTGCTCGCCAGCGAGTCCATGCTGCAGGAGGAAGAGGCGTACACGCTGCTGTAATGCTCTGCGTTGTGCATCTGGTAAAGCGTCTGCATTGCTGTGCAGATTTGCTTACTTGTAACTTCTTCATAAAAAGTGAGAACAAAACCGTAGGTACGAGAACCATCTTCCCGAGTGATTATAAATGAGTGGAACTGAGGGTCTTTATTGTCATTTTGTGTTCTGAAAGATAGCCCTTTAGGCATGCACAGCTGTGGGGGAAGGAGAAGAGAAGCATCAAAACGCAGCACTCAAACCACTTCAAACCTGTACAAAATGTCTATGAACCTTCATCTGAGCTTGTGACCTCAGCAAGTCACGTAACTTCTCTGAGCCTCAGTTTCTTTATCTACAACATTTGATGCATCAGTGACTTGAAGACAAAATATGCAAAGATACTTTACAAATATTTAATACTTAAAGACTATTTCTGGAGTAATGATAATGTTTCAGAGGAATACAGAAACAGGTAAAAGTTCATTTGATAAGTGGAAAAAAGTTAAGCACAGAATAAAAGCAATAGTATCATTCTCACTCTTTTGAACGATATGATACTTTATCCTTAGAAAAATAAACTTTGAAAAGGGAATGAATTTTTATTTACTGAAGCAGAAGGACAGAAACAATACATGTTAGATTATTTCCAGCAGATATTAGGCTTTAGGTCTTAGGAACTACCCAGGAATGGGTCAAATTGGGGAATAAAATTACATGCAGAGTTAAAGGTGTTATATTTAAGATACTTAAAAGGCACAAGAAAAGAGAAATCAATTCTTTAAAATATTTTAAATAAAACAAAGTACAGAAAATTTGAATATACTAAGGAAAACAGAACTTGTAATTCAACTATCCTAACATAACGATCATTATTAATTTTTCTATTATTCTGACTTTTATATGACAATACACTTTGTGCACAGAAATACTTTTACCATACATTACACTTTTTTTTCCAGAGGTAATAATCAATCTGGTGTGAAATTCAGAAGCTCTCGCAAATCCCCACATTACCAAGAAAATGTAATTCACCTTAAAAGTTACATGTCCTTCATTCAAACTGTGAACAAACACTTATAAGTGCCTTTCCGAGCTGGGCACTATGATGGCTCAGTGAGAAAGACAGTGGTTCCTGGTCCTCTGGAGCTTCCAGTCCAGCAAGGATGACAGATGATTAGACAATCATAAACTGTGAAGTATGGGAAGTGCTATGATAGGGTAAATAACAGCAGGAGGAAAAATATGGAAAAAACACAGCAGGAGGACACGAATGAGAAAAGACAGAGCTACCAAGGGAAAAATGAAGGCAGTCCCAGTGGAAACCTGAGAGTAACATGTATAGGTGTTAGTGAGATAAAGTGAAGGCAGAGAGAGAGGACATGTGCACAAGCCCAGAAGACAAAATAGGAGGTTTTGAGGAACTGAACACATTCATTGTTGGTGGGGAGGAGGGAGATGAGAGAGGCAGCAGGAGATACGAGAGGTGAAGTCACGAAGGGCCTTGGTGAGTCATGGTAGGAGTCTGGGGATGAAAATGGGGAAGCCTCTGAGGGTTTTTAGCAGGAAAGGAACAGAAACAGATGTGCCTCTTAGCACAGCAACTTTCTGGCTTAGAGTGTTGGTTTTCACAGGGATCTCAAGGAGGCAGCAGGAATGCTCAGAGCCTTGGAGTCATCTCTGACTCCTTTCTTTCTCTCTCACCCCATTATCCAATCCACCAGTTACCATCAGTTCTACCTTCAAAAATGTATTCAGAAACAAATGTAAATCAAAACTGTCAGAATGGCCATCACTGAAAAGACTGCAAATAATAAATGCTGGAAAGGATGTGGAGAAAAGGGAACCCTCCTACACTGTTGGTGGGAATGTAAATTGGTGCAGCTACTATGAAAAACAGTATGGAGGTTCCTTAAAAAAAAAAATAAAAAGAGAGTTACTATATGATCCAGAAATCCCACTTCTAAGCATATACCCAGTCAAAACTATAATTTGAAAAGATACACGCACCCTAATGTTCATAGCAACACTACTCACAATATCCAAGACTTAGAAACAACCTAAATGTCCACTGAAGGATAAAGAGATAAAGAAGACATGGTGTGTGTGTGTGTATATGTATGAGGGAATATTAGCCATTAAAAAGAATAAAATAATGTCATTTGCAGCAATATGGATGGACTTAGAGATTATCATACTAAGTGATGTAAGTCAGAAAGAGAAAGACAAACATCATATGATATCACTTATATGTGGAATCTAAAAAATGACGCAGGAGTGGAGTTCCTGTCATGGCTCAGTGATAACAAATCCAACTAGTATCCATGAGGACCTGGGTTCAAACCCTGGCCTTGTTCAGTGGGTTAAGGATCCAGCATTGTTGTGAGCTGTGGTGTAGGTTGCAGACACAGCTCAGATCCAGCAATGCTTTGGCTATGGTGTTGGCAGGTGGCTACAGCTCTGACTTGACCTCCTAGCCTGGGAACCCGTATGTCATGGGTGCAGCCCTAAAAAGACAAAAAAATAAATAAAATGTGACACAGGAGTTCCCTTGCGACTCAGCGGGCTAAGGATCTGGTGTTGTCATTGTTGTGGCTCTGTTACAGCAGTGGTATGGGTTCGATTCCTAGCCTGGGAATTTTGCATGCTGTGGGTATAGCCAAAACAAAACAAACCATAAAATATGATACAAATCAACATACATACAAAACAAAAAGAGCCTCACAGATACAGAGAACAAACCGTGGTTGCTGGGGGCTGGGGAGAGAGGGAAGGATTGGGAATGCGGGGTTAGCAGGGGCAAACTATTTTATACAGGATAAATAAATAACAAGGTCCTACTGGGTAGCACTGGGAACTATATTCAATATCCTGTGAGAAATAATAATGGGAAAGAATATAAAGAAGAATATATATGTATAACTGAGTTACTCTGTAACCAAAAATTAACATGACATTGTAAATCAACTACACTTGAATAACATTATTTTAAAAATTTTAAAAAATATATTCAGAAACAAATTACATCTATCTGTACTCTTACTACTCTAATCTAAACGACATTCTTCTCTTGCCTGGATGACTACTTAATACCCTGCTAACTTTAAGTCTCCCCGTTTTTGCCCCTGAACCTCATAACCTGCTCCCCATATAGTATCTAAAGTGATCCTTAAAAATATTAGATCTTTCAAAACCCTCCAATGGTCTCTCACTTCACTAGAAGCTGAAATCCTCACACTGTAAGGCCCCCATGAGGCCCTACATGACTTGGCCCCAGCGACATCACCTTTCACTGCTCTTCAGCTCACCTACTCCACTGCTCAGCAACACTGGCCCCACTGCTGTTCGGTGAACACAATTAACAACTCTTGCCAAAATCTGCCTTCCCTCCAGCTGGAACTATCTTCCTCTAGATATCTGCAGGGTTCATTACCAGTAGCTAGTTGTATTTTCTAAAAAATGATTTCAAAAACATTTCTAGTTCCAGGTGCTTTTCAAGAACCTTGCCACTCTTCCACCAAGAACCTGGGCAGGTTGCTGACACCAGGACCTCACAGACTCGTTTTGTAAAGAGCCAGATAATAAATACTAGACAGGAGTTCCCGTCGTGGCTCAGTGGTTAATGAATCCGACTAGGAACCATAAGTCGCAGGTTTGATCCCTGGCCTCGCTCAGTGGGTTAAGGATCTGGTGTTGCCGTGAGCTGTGGTGTAGGTTGCAGACATGGCTTGGATCCCGAGTTGCTGTGGCTCTGGCGTAGGCCAGTGGCTACAGCTCTGATTAAACCCCTAGCCTGGGAACCTCCATATGCCATGGGAGGGGCCCTAGAAAAGGCAAAAAAAAAAAAAAAAAAGGACAAAAAAATAAATATTAGACAACTACTCCAATCAGCCCTACCATCCATCACAGGATGAAAGCAGCAGCAGACAACACAAAGGAATGAACACGACTTCGTTCCAATAAAACTTGACTTACAAGATAGGCAATCAGGTATATTTGGTCTGAGGCTATGGTTTTACCCCTCTCTGGCCTAGGCAAGAAAAAGGCAACAGAAGTAGCAAGTGACAATAAGTGACTTTTGAGGCAAGGCTTTATAAAAAAGGCAATGCAGCTGCCCCCACCTCTGGTCTCACACCATGGGCGACCTGAGCCAACGAGTAAGTGTGGCTAATCCAAAGCTGCCTTGCTGGAGAGATGGCATAGAGGCAGAGCCCCAGCTCTGTTCCCAGCCCAGAAGACACAGAGGGAAGAGTGGGCCTTCAAACAATCCCAGTCCTCAGCTCCTAACCAGTCTAAGAACCAGCAGAGCAAAGAAGGGCAGCCCTGCCAAATCCTACTCAAACTGCAGATCTGTAAGCAAAATGGTGATTTTGTTGTTTTAAATCACAAGACTACAGCCCTTAGGTCAAACTCAATTTTACTGGAACACAATCACGCCCATCCACTTAAGCACTGTCTGTGGCTGCTTTTACACTGTGGCAGCAGAGCTGAACTGTATAGCCCACAATATTCAACTATTTACTATCTAGCCCTTTGTGGAAAAAATCTGCCAGGCTATGTGTTAAGCCACTTAAGTAACACTGGCATGGCTTGTTCTGCAGCTTCAGATACCAAAAACACTCTCGTACTTCCTCTAAGTCTCCATATAAATACTACCTTAAAGAAGCCTTTCTTCAGCTTTCCATTAAAAAAGTGTTATCATCCTATAAATGCCATTAAAATGCCACCTCTCATCTAAAAAGTCTTTATTGAATGAGGCAATTAAAATCTTGTACCACAGTATACATATGTACATTATATATTGTCACATATTAGTAGACTCTAATTTTGTTTGATCTTCTAGACTGAAAACTACTCAAGGACTGGTAATAGCCTTAACCATTCCAGAGTATCACACCCGGAACAATATACTCTTTGAGGCCATAATAAACGGTAAATGATAAAAGATAAAAGGCAAACTGTCAAGCTCAGCATAAAATATGTCAGTGAAAATGTCTTTATAGTTCACAGAATGAGAGACTTAGAAAGAGCTACAGTAGCTGTACTTAATTATTATAGACGTATGCTGACAAGAATTAAATTACTGTGTATATTTGGGAAGAATAAGATATAGACTTCGGTAAAACACATGAATAACTGGACTAGATAAGGGGAAAATTTGCTTGTTCCTAATCTTGGGAATAAAAGGCTATGGAAGGATATTTTCATAATTATGCTTTCACATTAAGATTGCATTTATCATAGCAAGTCAGTGAGATTCTCTGATGATAATTACGAAGGAAAACTCATCTGACATATTAACTATAGTTAATAAAGATTATAGGAAGGATGATTTGAATCAGTCTTGCTCCAGGCTAAGCTCAAACCTGCATAGCATAGGGAGAGAGAGAGGCTGGGGGTTTGGGTAGAAATATTCTAAAGTTAGTTTGTGATGATGGTTATACAACTATAAATATAATAAAATTCACTAAATTTAAAAAAAAACCTTGGAGTTCCCATCATGGCTCAGTGGTTAACAAACCCGACTAGTATCCACGAGGATGCAGATTAGATCCCTGGCCTTGCTCAGTGGGTCAGGGATCTGGTGTTGCCATGAGCTGTGGTGTAGGTCACAGACGAGGCTTGGATCCCGCGTTGCTGTGGCTGTGGCATAGGCCAGCAGCTATAACTCTGATTTGACCCCTAGTCTGGGAACCTCCATATGCCAGGAGTGCAGCCCTAAAAAAAGGAAAAAAAACCTTGCATGGCGTCGTGCGTGGCACACATAAGTATTTGTTGAATGAAGGAATAAATGAATGAGCAGGAAAGCAATCAAAAACATATTGGGTTACAGGATCAGATTTAGTTCATCTCTTCATTCAGTCTGTAGTTCTCTTTATTTTTATTTTTTTTGCTTTTTTAGGGTGACACCAGCAGCATATGGAAGTTCCTGGGCTAGGCAATGAATCAGAGCTGCTGCTGCCAGCCTACACCACAGCCACAGCAATGCCAGATCTGAGCCGCATCTTCGACCTACACCACAGCTCATGGCCAACACCAGATCCTTAACCCACTGAGCAAAGCCAGGGATTGAACCTGAGTTCTCATGGATCCTAGTTAGGTTCGTTACCACTGAGCCACAAGAGAAACTTCCTGTAGTTCTCTTTTTACATCAAGTAGGCAATATAGAAACAGAGTGACCTCTGAAGTCAACATAAAGACTTAATTGTAATTGACAGGCTTTCCTAACATCATAAACCACAAAACTACAGCTTGAACTGTTTTTGAACAGCTGCCCAATATTCCCTTAAGAGTTTGTAGCTTTCTTTAGCACACATTCAAACATTTACAAGAAAAGCTTGCCAAAAGTTGCAGCTCAAAGTGAAGAATGATTGCTATGTTACAGACAACAGATGTAAGAATTCTTAAATTCTCTTCCTACAAATAAAAAAAAGTAAGAATTATATTTCTAATTTGGGAAGCATAAATTGGAAAATGCTATTGCTTTTTCATTTTTAAAAGTGAGTTTATTTTTCCTAATCCAAACTATAAATCAACATTTGCTCACCATGGCATTCAACATCATTTATCTGCTGATGTTGCTATTTACTAACAACATCCTCTCCCACCCCACTCCCTCACAACATCTAAAAGTTCAGAGTTGTCACTGCTAACCAGATTGTCACTGGCAATCACTTACTCTAGCCAAAGGGGGCTCACAATGCAGTGTACTTCTCCTGGTTTGAATAACCACATGTCCTTATTATCTCTCTGGAGTTGTTTTTAGGCAGTCTGGCTAAAATTTTAACCATTTTTTTCCAATTTTCTACACATCTATGACTTTCATTCCATCTCTCTTACTATATAAGTCAAAATTATTCAGAAAACTCTCAAGGAGTTAGTGAATCAGTTTGCCCTTCCTTCTTTCTTTCTTTCTCTCCTTCCTTTCTTCATTTAATAAACATTTATTTTACGTCATGTATTGCATTAGATCTTGATAACACAACAGGCAAATATAAAAATAATCCCTGGGAGTTCCCGTCGTGGCGCAGTGGTTAACGAATCCGACTAGGAACCATGAGGTTGCGGGTTCGGTCCCTGCCCTTGCTCAGTGGGTTAATGATCCGGCGTTGCCGTGAGCTGTGGTGTAGGTTGCAGACGCGGCTCGGATCCCGCGTTGCTGTGGCTCTGGCGTAGGCCGGTGGCTACAGCTCCGATTCAACCCCTAGCCTGGGAACCTCCATATGCCGCGGGAGCGGCCCAAGAAATAGCAACAACAACAACAACAAAACAACAACAACAAAAAAAGACAAAAGACAAAAAAAAAAAAAAAAAAAAAATCCCTGGAGTTCCCGTCATGGCTCAGTGTTAATGAACCCAACTAGTATCCATGAGGACACGGGTTCAATCCCTGGCCCTGCTCAGTGGGTTAAGGATCCAGCATTGCTAAGAGCTGTTGTGCAGGTCGAAGACAAGGTTCAGATCTGATGTTGCTATGGCTGTGGTGTAGGCCGGCAGCTGCAGCTCCAATTTGACTCCAAGCCTGGGAACTTCCATATACCGCAGTTACAGCCCTAAAAAGATAAATAAATAAATAAATAATCAATCCCTTACTTCAGAGAGTCTAATAGGAATCAGAAACATATAAACCCACAGTTACAAAATAATGTGATCAGTATTGCTACGGAGAGCATTTAAGGTGTTATGAGAAGAGAGAAGCGAGGGCACCTAACTATTCCTGCTTAAAGAGATGGTTTTGCAGTAGAGGTGACATCTGAACAAAGACAGGGAAGGGAAATAGTGCAAGCAAGCATACATTCCTTCATTTATTCAAAGATTAGAACCTCTACTATGTTCAAAGCTAGGGATACAGAAATGAATAAAAGGGAGTGTTCCCGTCCTAATGGTACTTATGTTATAGCAGGAGATGCAGAGTCGACAACTAGCCACATAGTTCATTGCAACTGTCATAGTGCCACTGCCACAGAAAGGTACAAGGTGCCAAGAGAACCTAAGGGGACCTGGCTGAATGTATGGAAGGGTGGTGGAAGGTGGTGGTCAGGGGTGGCTTCTCTAAGGAAATCATGTTTAAAATGAAATGAAATCTGAAGGGTCAATATGAAAAATTCACTAGGGGAAGGAGATGTGAAAAAGCCTTCCAGAGAGAGAGAGAAGCAGAAGCACAAGCTGTAGTGTGAAGAAAGGAAAGGAAGGTTAGCTGCACTCCTGATGTTTGGTCACTTAGGAGGAAAGGTGTGCCAGGCCAGAATGGCCATCATCAAAAAGTCTACAAACAATAAGTGTTGGAGAGGGTGTGGAGAAAAAGGAACCCTATTACACTGTTGGTGGGATTGTAAATTGGTGCAACCACCATGGAAAACAGTATGGAGATTCCTCAGAAAACTAAAAATAGAATTACCATTTGATCCAGCAATCCCACTCCTGGGCATCTATCCAGAGAAAACCAAGACTCAAAAAGACACATGTACTCCAATGTTCATTGCAGCACTATATGCAATAGACAAGACATGGAAACACCTAAATGTCCATCAACAGAGGAGTGGATCAAGAAGATGTGGTACATATGCACAATGGAGTATTACTCAGCCATTAAAAGGAAAGAAATAACAGCAGTTGCAGCAACATGGATAGATCTAGAAATTATCACGCTAAGTGAGACACCAACGTCAAATGCTATCACTTACATGTGGGATCTAAAAAAAGGACACAATGAACTTCCTTGCAGAACAGATAATGACTCACAGACTTTGAAAAACTTATGGTTTCCAAATGAGACAGGTTGTGGAGTGGGGGAATGCACTGAGGGTTTGGGGTGGAAAGGCTATAAAATTTGGTTGTGATGATCACTGTACAACTATAAATGTAATAAAATTCATTGAATAATTCAAAAAAAGAGGAAAGGTGTGGATCTGAAGCAAATTTGTCACATGTTGACATGTGTTAGTTCTAAGTAGTGGTATACGACTGTTGTTTTGTTCTCTCTGTTTTATGATACTTCCGTTTTTTTTCCCACAAAAGTCTGTGACTCCACAACCAAAAGAGACATAAAAGCAACTAAATCAGAAACAATTTCACACGCCACGTATCTATTTTCTGTTATATATGCATCATATATATCATGCATGCACATGGAATTTTTTTAATTTAACAAACTTTCACTGCTTTGGGGTACTTAATTTGTGTGAAATTAATGACCCTCATTTAAAAGCTCCACTTTGTTAGAGGAACGAGTGATATTATAAAAGGTGATAACTTATTGGAGTGGGGTTTTGCTCAAAGGCAAGAACAAAGCTTTGTATCTTTAGGTGAGAATAAATTATAGCTTCATACAAATGCACTTACTAATAAATCAAAGAGGAAATAAAGGCAGTAAATCTATGACCCAAATGCAGACTAGTTTAATGGGATGCTTTTCAGTGATTTTCAAGGACTACCAGCAAATCCTTTTAGATTTGCGGCAATAAGCAAAATGCTGTATGGTACTTAAGCACTAAAACAAACCTACATGTCCATTCTTCAGAGAAAAACGTTTCTGCTTACAGAAGATAACTCAGAGACAAAGGGTGAAGAAAATATCAAAGACAGATCAAGGAAGCTAATAATTGCTTTAAAGGTGACTGTTATGCACATAGAGGCAAGTGCTATCACAGATATCTTACTATTAATCCATCCAAATGATTAAAAGAAATGAAATACATCAAATGTGGCATTTTGTTCCAAATGATAGTGGTTTCATGTTGTAGTAAGAACCTAATTTTGGACTTCTGGATTTCTCACAGAATAATTTGTACTTAAAAATATATTATTAACTTAAGAAAATTAAGTATTATAATCTTACTTATATTCTTATCCATTTTTCCATTGCTTCATTTATACACTCTTTAATATCTTTCCAGTAATTTGCTAGCACAAGCAGCTGATAAATTATTTTTTGTCACTGTTGTTTGCCAACTATTTTAGTCAGAAGCTTGTCTGACTCCTTCACATCTCATAAATATAACTAACAGTTGTGTTCTACTTAACATCGATAGTGCTGTCTTCAAAGATGAGGCTGGGCCCCACGCATTAACTTCCAGCAAAATGGCATCTCATGTTATTTCCGTACAGGGCAACATTTAGAGGAATAACTACACTGTGCTCAGTGAAGAAGCAAAGTCCAAGTGCCAAGTGCCTTAGGCATCTGTCCTTAGAAAAATTCCCTGCTACTCCCTCTTTGGAGCAAGCCTGGACTGGAAGGGGTTTACTGTGACACAGAAATACGAAAAAGGTCCTATGGGACCCATATCACTTTGGGCCAGGTCAAAACCAAGTTACTTAGTTTTTCTTTGGGGGAGACAGCATGCAGATAGGGAAAAAAAAGTGAGCTAGAAAGTAAGAAATGATCTGGATTTAATCTCTGAGACTCCCCATATAACTCTGGGCAAATAACTTAACCTCTGTAAAAGAGGACTAAGACTCCTCACTGGGTACATGTGAGCATGTATGTGAAAGCATGTATATGAGGGTGTCTAAGAGGCATCTACTAAATATTATTTTCTTCCCTTACAGTATTACATCATAATGGGGTCTTTGGGCTATACCTTTAAAACTCAAAAAGAACCACACCTATCAGTGTCTCAGTCCACCTTTAATCATTTCTGGGCCTATCACGCCTAATCGCTGATTTGTGTACTTTAGGGCCCTCTGAATTTTATAATCTCAGAGGTGATGGAGGTGCAAAATATTATCCAGGCTTCTAAGCAGAACCATTCTTAAATGACCTGAAAATTATGATGTACTGTATTTCTAAGAATCTCTAAAGAGACTTACAAATTACTATTGGTAACTCATTACATTAATTCAAATTCTTCATAAACAAATTCCTACTAATGTCTAAATGAGGCACGGAAGTTCCTTTCCTACCTTACTTTGTGAACATGATAAATTACAGACCCATCATACCACATTCCTTAAGGTATGAAAACTGTAATCATGCTCCTTCCATCCAGCTCCTCACCAGGCAAACAAAATAATATCACAGTCATCAAAGCATCTAAGTGTTCATTAATATAAATTCATCACAAAGCTTAATAGGAAGAAAAGAAAGTGGGCTTTGAGGGTCTGTTATATATACTTATTAGCTACGGGGACCCCCGGCAAGTTACTTAACCTCTCTGAGCTTCATTTTCCATATCTCTAAAATGAAGAAAATATTATGTTATAGAGTTGTTTATTTAAAGGGTTAAATTAAGGAGTTCCCATCGTGGCTCAGGGGTTAGCGAATCCAACTAGGAACCATGAGGTTGCAGGTTCGATGCCTGGCCTTGCTCAGTGGGTTGAGGATCCAGCATTGCCGTGAGCTGTGGTGTGGGTTGCAGATTCGGCTCGGATCCTGCGTTGCTGTGGCTCTGGCGTAGGCCAGCGGCTATGGCTCTGAATCGACCCCTAGCCTGGGAACCTCCATATGCCGTGGGAGCGGCCCAAGAAATGGCAAAAAAAAAAAAAAAAGACAAAAAAATAAACAAATAAATAAAGGGTTAAATTAAATGAAATAATGTAGACATTGAAAATATAGTTACTACTGTCATCTTAAAAAGAAGGCTGAAGAGAAAAAAAATCCCACATACCATGTTTACTGCATCTTGATCAAAAGGATTCCATTCTATATTCTGAGGATAGTGGGCCAGAACTTTGGATTTGAATGTTCTTCTCAAAGGACTCTGGTCAAAATTTTCACCTATAACAGATAATTAATAATTAGTTAATATCTGGAAATTTTTCAAAAGCATGTCATAGTTTTATTTTGTAGATACACTGACTGATAATGTTGAAATCTCATTCAATTTCTATCTCTAATTGTCTGAATTGTAAATTTTTCAATGGATAACTGAAAAGGAACTGTTAATAAGAGATCTCCATTTAAAACTTCAGAAACTGAATTTTAAAATCCTGGCTAGACAACTGATACTAAAAATCAAGAAATGTTAAAATAATCCTTGCTTGTAACCTAATTATTGTCCTCTATTTAGAAACATTTAATTCACTAAAGAAACAACCTGAATTAAGTTAATTGTACTTAAGATCCCGAAACTTTGTACATGTATAGACCAAATGCTGCAGAGCCCCAAAGAGGCAACTTTGCTTGTATTCCTACCAAAATCTCTAGTAAACATGACTGCATCTCCATGCTTTTACAGGTAACAGAATTAACAGAATCAGAAACATCATTACTAAGTGTCTGCTTTAGTAGACAGAAAACATTAAGCTCACTAACCTCTGAAAAGAGACAAGCTGTTCTAAGCCCAATTCATCACCTGTTAAAATTCTGGCAAGGTAAAAAGCTATCCCTTGATTATCATATATAAGAAAATTCAGTAAAAGCTGTCAGCTCAGTTCTTCACCTCATTGACCAAATTAACTCTCATGAGACCTATAACCCCTAAATGCCTCGGTTTCATAAAATATTTTAATGTGAATGGATCTTGAAGTCTCAATGTCAGAAAGTTGAGATTAAAAAATTAGAAGCCCTTGGGAGCAAAACTATTCTGTCTCCTGTGCTTTTTCTACTTTTTAGGTTCTAATTAAGTGTAAAACACAAGCTGATGTATCAAAAAATAAATACCACTCACCAGTATTTGTACAAGTAAAAAATATCATAAAGTAATACATGAGTCACATGTGGACATCTAATTAGGCTCATTTCCATCTCTGGTAAAAATATAAAAGATGGATACTAAAACACCTTTCAGTACAAAACTTAACAGATCACAGAAGGAGGGAAAAAAATCACACTCTAAAATGTTGCTGGAGACTGCAATATAAAAAACACAGAGTTTTTTTGAATAAGGACACATAATTTAAATAGATTTGCTGCAGCAACTAACCTATTACTTTCAATTTAAGTGCTTGGATAAAGGTAATTTTCCTCTGGATTCCTCTTATTTAGGCAAACACTTCATCTCTACATCTTTTTACCCCATATTTCCATCTTCTAAGAGATAGAGAACTTTCATTTCCAGAAGAGAAACTGTTAAAGGCATCCCGAAGGAAAGTTTATCATTTCTGTGCCATGCTTCTAGCTTATGTGAATGTGGAAAAGTCAACTGAAAATGCGCAGCTATCCACGGGCCACTCTGAAGACAGCAGTCAGGGTTCTGCATGGTCGACTTCAGGAAGGGTAAGTGGTATCTTTCAGCTAACACTAGATTCTTATACAAACACTAAGAATTTTCAGATTATTCACTTCTTCATTAAAAAAAAAAAAAGGGTTACTTTTCAGTTCACTTTAAGTAGACAAAAAGCAAAACAAAATTTTTCTCCTGGTCTGGAGTTCCCTTCTGGCCAAGCAATTAAGGATCCAGCATTGTCACTGCTGTGGCGTGAGTATGATCCTGGTAGGGGGACTTCCACATGCCACAGGTATGGCAAAAATATTTTTTTTCTCCTGGTTCTAAGGTTTAAGTTGCTGATTGTGCTAGTGACACAGCAACAGGATATCCTCAGATAATACTGGGTCATCAAGGAACCCTCTCCTGTGCCCACCCCCAAATACCAAAAACACTTATTTTATCATTCAAAAATGTAAATAAAATATGAGATACTGTAGGGGCAGAAGAAACAGCACATAACTCAAGATATAACTCCTTGCAACACTTACCTTTTAATGAATTCCTGTCTGAGTTTGGTTAAAATAGTAACATTATCTTTATTCATCTATCATGTTATTAATGGGACAGGAGATAAATCAGAAAAGACATGACAGTGCCATTTTCAATATAATTGTTCTGATAACTAAGGAACACCACACCCTCTTGAGGCACAATGAATCAACCACAAGAGGAGAGAAGGAAAACTACCTCCAGAGACAAAGAATTTTACAAAAACAAAACTCCACAAAACAAAAATACAAATCTAACAAAAGAAAAACAGAACCACCACCATCACCACCACCACCACCACCATCACCACCACCACCATCACCACCACCACCATCACTGATTAGACTGCTTTAAAAGGGAGGAAGATCACTGCTACATTTACACAGCTGTCTTGGCAAATATTATTTTGAAGAAAATTTGGAAAAGAACTAAGTAGAAATTCTGATAACGCTGTTAAGGATTTAGAAGTGAGTAAATGCAGCTATTCCTACTAGTGCCAAAGAAGAGAAACCTGGAGATGATTCCTTGGGGGATGTGAGACAGGGGAACAAGTAACCTTCACAGTTTTAACCCGGAAACTTCTAACTTAGAATTTACTGCTAGGACTTGGCAGAAAAAAATAAATCAGTCTAAGAATTTGGATTCTAAGGAAATGGAAATTACATAAATATCCTTAACTTAAAATTCACTTTTTAAACACTATCCTGAAATAAACAAGGATTATAAATTTGTGCAAATATTAATATCCTATATGACAGCTACATGTAGACTTAATTCCAAGAGATAGTGCCAAGTAACCTCCTACTAAACTTAAGCTGCAATTAAGCCTTTCCTCCTAAGAGAATAGGACATATCTGCCAAGAGAGCTTAAAGACCAATGAATAATTTTTTCAAGGCTTGGAGCAAATGAGTTCTTTACGAAAATTAAGATGCAAATGAGGGAACAGAAATAGAAAATAATACCTAGTTTTTGCCTAAGCAAAACTGAGTAAACAATTATGATGGGCTTGGGGTGAATTAAAATAATAACTTCTTACACTTCAGCTTTTATTTTTATTTTTACCTGAAGTCGTATTTGCAGCATCTTGGCTCTTGCCATGACGATCTGCTTCTAGCCATTGGTACAAAACTACATAATGTAATGGAAACAAAAAAGCTTTATGAACAAAGAAACACAAACAAAAAAGCAAAAATGACTTTGAAGAATGGAAAATGAGAAAAAAATTAAACAAAAGCAATTAAACATGAGACATTAACATCAACAGAAAATAGCTTAACATGAATAGTACATAGTTTATAAGCTATTAGTAATAAGAAAGCAAAGAGAAGAGAAAATTGTATTTTAATATAACATGTGAAATGATATTTAAACATCTGTAACAGTTACTGGAAAAAGCTCACATTCCGTTCTTAATGCTAATTTAAAAGAAATATCAGGAGAAAGCTAATGTTTCCATGGTCAGATATAATAAAATACGACAGTAAGATTAAATGACAAACTATGAAAATTGCATCCCAACCTCTCCACAGCTATGGGAACGGGTGACATCCAAAAAACTGACTCTACCAAATGCTGACAAATATGTGAGGAGACACAACTTTCATAAATTGCTGGTGGTAATGCAAAATGGTACAGCCACTTAGGAAGACAGTTTGGCAGTTTCTTCTAAGATCATACCTACTGTACGATCCTATAACCCCAGTCTAATCAGCTGAAAAACAAGACGACTTCCAAGAGGAGTCATCTACAATATACCTGATGAATATGTGTCAAAACTGTCAAGTTCATCATAATAAGGAAAGTCTGAGAAACTGTCATAGCCAAGAGGAGCCTAAGGAGACAAGACAACCCAATGTAATGTGGTGTCCTGGATGGGATCCTCCAACAGAGAAAGGACACGAAGTAAACACAGGGAAATATAACATAGTATAAATTTTAGTTAATAATGTATCATATTGATGTTTTAATTACAACATGTATATCAAACGATGCCAAGATGTTAACAACAGGGAAAAATGTGTTGGATGGAAGTATGGGGGGTTGTATGTAGGAACTCAGTATTATCCTCTCAATTTCTCCGTAAATCTAAGACTGCTCTAAAAATCAAGTCTGTTTTAAGAATTGCATTCCAATATTAATGTAAGAATAGAAACATATCTTACAAGTAGTCAATCTTTTGGAAATCACCATGCAAACACCAACTGAAGTTTGGTGTACAGAGATATCATTAATCAACTATCTTCTTATGTAACTATTAACCAAGAAGTGTCAACTCTTGGGGAGAAGTTTGCTACAGTGAGAACATAGGCTATTAAAAAATTCACACTAGACTAACTTAGCAGCTCTGAATATTCAAACTTCTGTATGCCTTTTATGGGTTACCTAGATAACTACAATTTTTAGACATTTTAAAAGAGATGTCAGAGTCTTTCCTTTAAAGAGCCAAATAATGATAACTGTAGGGTCCTAATAGCCAGAGAGCCTTCCTGTCTACATCTCAAAGGTTTGAATAACCCCAGGAGAGTAGCACAGGCTAAGATTATACTCTGGGGGGCTATTTACCCATGGATATTGTAAGAGTTCTAGATCCCAAACAAGGTTTACAGAAACTTTCTATGCCCTCCCTCCACAAAAACAACAAGAACAGGGCTGGGAAAGTGCCTGTGGAACTCCTGAACTGAAGGAATAAAGGAACTGAATTAATATACATGGCTACAGGCACCCTGAAATCACAACAGAAGATGTCTGTGTCTTTAGCAACAGCCAGAAATGTGAAATGACATTCATTCATCATCAGTGATAGATGGCCCCAAACAGCCTCCACACATACACCCAGTGTGCAAAATCCTTGGTTGAGGGTGCCCCAATGGGTACCCCTCCTCCACTCCTCCAGGATACCGCACACTCCTGGGAGGCAATATCATTACAATTGGGACTAACATGAAAGAATTTGAGAAGCAGACCTCATTCATTAAATACATACTCAGGGCTTTTCCTCTTTCTAGTTCATATCCCAAATTGCTGTAGCTGTGGCATAGACCTGCAGCTGAGGCTCATATTCAACCCCTAGCCTGGGAACTTCCATATGCCACAGGTGTGGCCCTAAAAAGCAAAAGCAAAAACAAACAAAAAACCCCAAAAAAACAAAAAATCAAAAATGAGACACATGAGGAGTTCCCGTTGTGGCGCAGCAGAAACAAATCTGACTAGGAACCATGAGGTTGTGGGTTTGATCCCTGGCCTTGCTCAGTGGGTTAAGGATCCAGCATTACCGTGAGCTATAGTGTAGGTAGCAGATGTGGCTCAGATCTGATGTTGTTGTGGCTGTGGTGTAGGCCGGCAGCTATGGCTCCAATTGAGCCCTAGCCTGGGAACCTCCATGTGCCATAGGTGCAGCCCTTAAAAAAAAAGAGAGAGAGAGAGAGGGAAACACACACACACACACACACACACACACACACACACACACACACACACACACACACACACACACAAATAAAAACTAATCCATTAAAAGGTCTAAAAGTTCTGCCCAGGTCTTATCTAAAGCCTATCCTGCACTGGTTAAGGTGGAAACTCTTGGTTGTGGTCAGCGTTACCACTGCCATTATATTTTCCAATTACTTCATACAGCCTCTGTTTCTGATTTTACTGAACAAAAAGAAAAAAGAAAAAATATAAAAGCTATTTCAGGTCAATTTACTCCGGCCAGCTACATAGAGAATGGTACCTAAGCAAAAATCATATTAATAGATTTAGAGGTTCAATTATTTTATCACTGCCTTCAGATTACCAAAATCCAATTAACTATGGTCTAAATAATTCAGAGAATTTCCAGTGAAATAAGTGCAGTGCTTCATGCAAAGCCACATAATGTGAATCACCATTAGACCAGTCTGGATTTCAAAGTCCACTTTATAGCACATATATTTAAAAAGATAAAGTATGATTACAAAAGAAACATGACTAATATTTTTACATAATATACTGGAATATATATAGGCATTTCTAGAAGGATTGAGCTCTAAAAATTTCTTAACCCTCATAAAGTATCTCTTTATCATATTACAAAGAGTCTGCACCTCTTGTCTCTTTGTAGATGATGTCAGAATACCAGGAACACACCTCTCTGCTCACTGAGGCACGAGATCTGGCCTTCTGGTAGCTCCATGCTTCCTGGCAATTGGCACTGGGAGTCGGGACCCTGCCCCCAGCTCCACGCCTCTCGTGGGGGTCTCCATGGCTTGTGCACGGGGTCACAAGTAGATGTGAGACTTGTGAACCTTGGAGCTATTTCTCAGGCTGAATGCACCTGATACACATCTCCTCACTCACCCAGTGAGTTCCCTCCCTCGCTGTCCATTTCCATCACAGCCTATTTCTGAGCAAGGTCTTTCTCTGCAAAACAAGGCCAAGTCTCCTAATTGTTCCCCATGCTCCTTGCAGGATATCAAGTCTAGATGTTTTAAAGAAAGTTTGCTGATAGGAACAATGAAAGAAGGGAAGCTGAAACAGGTCATCTCTTCTGCCCTGCCCTTTTTCATTTTGTTCCTTTTCTCCCTTAAGTACAGACACACACACACACACAGACACACACACACACACACACACAGACACACACACACACACACACACACACACAGAATACTCAGTAAATTTTCCCCAGTATTCTGACAAAAGGTGAGAGGAATATATGGAGAAACTACAGATGCTGCCTATGAAATTCATACTGAGGCAAAGAAAAAGGGAAGATATAAGGGTGGGATAACTCTTTTCCCCATGTCTACCCCTACAGGCCTCCAAAGATCTGAACCGGCACGAGCAGGAGGTGGGAGAGGGAATGCTAAACAGCAGTGGGTCCTTCAAGAGACTGACTAGGGAAAGAGAAGGGGGGGTGGGCACCTTCAGGGTGGAAACTAAAATGAAGGGGCACTTCTGTGACATTCACACGTGCTGTCTCTACACCACAGTAAGCTGACCAAGCAGGTCTCCCAGGAGGCTTCGTATTCATTACTCATTCCAACGATTCTACAACTATTTAAATCATCTCTGGAGTTCCCATCATGGCTCAGTGGTTAACGAGTCCTACTAGGAACCATGAGGTTGCGGGTTCGATCCCTGCCCTTGCTCAGTGGGCTAAGGATCCGGAGTTGCCATGATCTGTGGTGTAGGTCGCAGACGCGGCTTGGATCCCACATTGCTGTTGCTGTGGTGTAGGCCAGCAGCTACAGCTCTGATTCGACCTCTAGCCTGGGAACCTCCATATGCCGTGGGAGCAGCCCAAGAAATGGCAAAAAGACCAAAAAAAAAAAAAAAAATCATCTCTGAGTCAGGGACGTAGAGGTCAAGACCTGATGAAATAATAGCCGCCACATAGCTAACACAGAGAGCCTACTGCAGGCAGGGGTTACTCTAAGTGCTCTACATATACTCACTCACCATCATAATTACTCCACGGAGTAGGTCTTATTACTGTCCTCATTTTATAGATGTAGAAACTGAGGCACAGTATCATGAGTCCAATGTCAGATAACTAGAAAATTCAAACCTAAGCAGTGTGGCTTCAGAGTCTGGGATCTTATTCTCCTTGCAGCAAGGAGACCAGGACATGGATGCACCTGAGTTACATGGTAGAAGGTGCGGTCGGAGAGGTAACCAGGAGCCAGATAAAACAGGGCTTTGTGGGCCATGGTGAGGACTTTTGACTTTATGCTAAGTATCACAGCAAGTAACTGGACTGTCTTAAATAGAGAAGTGCCTTTGTTTTAAAAAGATCATCCCGGCGGCTGAGAGAACAGACAGCAGTGGGCAAGAAAGAGCGGGAGCAAAGAGGTCAGTTAGGAGGCTTCTGCAACGGTCAAGGCAGAAGACGGCAGCAGGGATTACAGAGAGCGCTAAGGTGCTAGAAGTGAGAAGACTCTAAATATACTATGAAGGGATAAAATCTACGACTTGCTGCTGGATGAGATGAGAGAAAGGGGTAGTCAAGAAGGATACCATGACAGCATGGACTGTGGTCTAAACACCTAGATGAACGATGTAGCTTATTACTGAAACACGGAACAGTTGAGAAGAAGGGGGTTTTACTGGGGTGGGGAGTGGGAGTGTCAGGGAATAAAGAATTCCATTTTAGACATGTTAAGTCTAGGATGCCTATTAGATATCCAAGAAAAATTCTGAGTAAGCATTCAGATACACAGATTTAAATTCAGGGGAAAAGTTAGAAACTCAGGGGTCAACATCAAATAGAGGTTATCTAACACCACAGGGCTGGATAAGATCACCTAGGAAATGAAGACAGGAAGAAAGAAGATGAAGAAATGAAGGCTAGGCTCAGAGCCCTAGAGGACGCAAGGAACATTAAGAGGCTGGGAGGAGGATGAGGAACTGGCAAAAAGGTAAATGAGAAAAAGAAGCCTGTGAGATTAGAGAAAAACCAGAAGCATCATGGAAGTCAAGTAAAGAAAATGTTTTAACAAGGAGCATGCTGACAACACGGAAGTCACTGTGACCTTGACAAAGAGATAGGGGTGAAAACCTGTCTGGCGTTGCTCCAAGAAAGACTGCAAAGAGAGGAAGTAGAGGCAGAGAGCATAATTAACTCCCAGGAGTTCTGCTGGAAAGATGATGAAAGGATAATATTGGAGGAGAGCATGGAGTTGAGGGAAGGGTTTTTGGTTTTGTGTTTGTTTTTCTTTTTCTTTTTTGGCCCCTCACCCCCACCCCTAGCATATGGAGTACCCAGGCCAGAGATCAGATCTGAACCGCAGTGGTGACCTACTCCACATCTGTGGCAACGCTGGATCAACCCACTGTGCAGGGCCAGGGATGGAACCTGCGCCCAGGCACTCCAGAGTAACCACTGATCCCACTGCACTACAGAGGGAACTCCAGTTTTGTTCATTTTTGTTTGTTTGTTTTTTAAAGACAAGAGGATATGAACTCATTCAAACAACATTTCCAGTGTGCCTGTACTGTGCCAGGCAGGCAGTCTCTGATGCTCTAGATCTGATCAAGACAGTCCAGTCCTGTGGGGATCTCTCACTCTCCTACCTTGCTTTTCATAATTCTAGCACAGAGAGCTAGTTTGCCCATCCCATACCAAATTATGGCAGATACACTTCGTTGTACACTTCGGGTAACCACACTTCGTATCCCCAGCACACAGCTTACCTATTTTATCCTTTTGAATCTTTATGGAGCAGAAGGAAGAAATGAAGGCTAGGCCCCTGTGGGGGCCTTCTAGGTATAAATCCTTTCCACGCCCCCCATTTCTAGTTTGCAGGAAATAGGCTTCATTCAGCCTCCATGACTTTCCCTGAGTTCCAAAGGGCAGATTCAAGTAGTTGTGGAAAATAACATAATGTCTTTTCTATCAAAGGAATTCTTGGTTACTCCATTTTGTCTGGTTTAAGCTAAAACGCCTTCCTGAGGACCCCCCCCTTTCTCCCAGTAACAATTTGTTTCAAATTAACCAAGGGAGAAGAATGTGCCACCTGACCTGACCAATGGGAAGGGGACAGGTACATCACCTGCATTAGGGATAAATAGAGAGGGTCTTTTCTTCTCTGCACGCTTTTTGAGTACACCGTGTTCATGTGTCTCATTTTCCAACAATGACAATCTGAGCCATCTCCCCAACATAGTGGCTTATCAGGGAAGGGAGGGGATGCAGAAACAAAAGAGCAGTCAAGATACAATGGTGGGTCCTGAGCAGGGTCCTCCTTCAGCCACAAGGAATATACATAACAAAATACCTTTGAGTTCTTCTGCAGCAGCTAAGGCCCCTACCCAGCTGGAGGATGGCAACTTCAGACTGAGCACAAGATGCATGGAAAATCACCGTATTACCTCACCACCAGTCAAACAGGAGAAAGTGTGTGCACAGTGGAAGATAACAAAGACTCTGACCCCCTCCGCAAGTAGCTGTCCCTTTAAAAACTTTCATAGTCGAGCATAATCTTTGAAGCTGGTTTTCAAACATGAGTTTTCTTTCTCCCCAAGGTGCCAGCATGAACTGAAATTTAGAACTTGCCATCAGCCTCTACTGCAGCTGCCTTGCAGCACCCGATAAGCGAAGCTCAGGGTGGAGATCAGGAGTGAGGCACTCTGTGCTCTGGGAAACTGGAAGAACAGGTCTTCAGATAGACATTTTTAGGAGAAGATGTTTATGAGCCCAATACTTGCATCTCTCCATATCTCGAAAAATGGTGAAATCTGTCAAAGATGACTGAGTCTGTGACTAGTAGTAACCTTCAGGAGACCAGCAGCAAGGCTGCATGAACTTCACCCTTCACTTTTAAGACATATCTTGATATTTCCCCTTTGGGGCAGTATTTCAGATAACTCTGAGGCAACTCCTGAGCTGCAGTTAGTGGACAAAACAAAAGCTGTCATCTGTGAGAACATCCACTCCCAAGGATGGGCCAGTGAGCCCTGAGGGAACTTAGGAAAGCATATCAAAGGAGTGATTCTAGTAAGCCCAGACCTTCACGTCTTCCCATAAAAGCTGGTTTTCTGTGAATCTTCTGTAAATCTGGTTATCTGTACATCTTTCGTTCCTACTACCTTCCCTTTGTTACAAAAATTCATATGTCTAGCTTCCCCCCTCCCCTCCTCAGAGTGGTTTTTCAGGGATACCTGAGATGCTGTCTCCCAGGCTTAAGTCCTAATTTCACCCCAAATAAAACTCAACTCACAACTTTCAGGTTGTATTAGCCTGTTGAATAAAGCAATCTTTTCATTTCTACCAGCGTTTGTCTTTCAAGTACCGGCTTTTGAGAGGTAAGCAGCAGAACCTGACTTTGGTAATGTTTATAACAGGACGTGGAACCCGTGGGACACTATCTATTCTCCCTCTGGCACTCCCTGGAACAGTTCCTTTCTCACTTGGATAAGCCACGCCAATTATCTTAGTGCCAGTGTACAGCTATCACTGATCCTGGATCTATGACAGACAGCAGGTGCTCATCAACATCCATGTTCTCCCCTTCCCAACATCCTTGCATCTGGGTGCGGGCCAAATGACTAGTTCTTGCCAAAGAAATGTGAGCAGAAATGGTATGTGTCACCTCCAGGTTGAGGGACACAATCTGTCTTTCTTCTGCTGCTCATCAGCTAAATGCAAATGGAAAAGATGGGGAGATCACACATGGCAGAAATTTGGGTTCTTGAATGTCTCTGCAAAATAGAGCCCCTCCCCACCTGGCCTACATTAAACTAAACAATAAGTTAGAAATAAGCTTCTATTGTCTTGAGCCACTGATAGTTTGAAATTAGCACAGCAGTTAGCTATTTATATGTTTCTGGATTAGTCTGAGTTTTAATTTGTATCAGTTTTGACCTTCTGAATACTATGCCAATCCCTGACTATACTGTGCCTTTTCTTCTTTGGCAATGCTCTACACTGCCTGCTTCTGTGTTCAGATATATGATGAGTACATGGGATAGAATTTGCCCATTTTTTATGGATGCTCTCTACCTTTTATAGAAGAAGTCATAGATCCACTACTAAGCTATCAAGACCACAGGTTTTAACTCATGATGGACCTATTAGTCTTTCTAAATCTACAACCTCTAAATCCAGTTGGTGATCTTGCAAGTGTCGGCTGCTGGTCACAAAGGGAATCAAGCAAAAGAAGCTGGAGGGATCTCTGAAAGTTCATGGACCTCAATGAAGAATGTTCATCATGAAGAAACCTGAAACCAGGGAATCTTAAAAGTTTATTTTGATTAAGATCTTACTACAACTACCAATAAGACTGCCCTGATTCCAGAGGTTTCCCAGGCCACCTGCACTTCTCACAGACTGGCTACATTTAGGGATTCCCACAAACCCCTCAGGTTTGATCATTTATAACTCACAGAACTCAGGGAAAGTGCTATGCTTAACAGTTTTATTACAAGGGATACAAATCAGAAGGACTAGACCAACGAAGACACAAGTTGAGGTCTGGGACAGAATGCAGAACTTTCATGCTCTTTCCTTGTGTATTTGAGGCAGAATTATAACTCAAGTAGCCAGTGTAGAAGCATGGGCTTCGAGGCATTCTTTGAAATGGCTATTATTTAACATTTGTGGTTTAAGGGCTCCACCGAGTAACACCCCCACAGGCCTTGTTTACTATAGGGCGTGTACCTACGCCCAGATGGACATTAATCTCTAACCCCCTGTGACTCAATCCATGGGAAGAGAAGGGCAAAGAACTATGAGACTATGGGACATTTCCACCCCTAAGATCCCTATTGGACAAGGACTGATATGGGTAACTGGGAAAGGCCAATGGGAGAAAACCACAACTTTCTAGACTCCACATTGGTAACTCCCATCTTTAAGGGATAAAAAACCCCTACAGGACAATAGAGAGGGGGACTCTTCTTCCCCCTCCCAGCTGTCCTGGGAGCTGTTGTATAAAAACTTTGCTTGCTTGCTGTCTGTGAGTTTGCAAAGTTCATTCTTCAGCTCCGTGAACAAGAACGTGAATTCCAGCAACATCTTTCCAACATCAGAATCAGGCTGTGTCACACGCACATGCACACACACCCCCGAAAGTAGGTTTACCAACCAGGAAGCTCCACTAAGCTTTGACACATAGTTTTTAATTGAGACTCCATTACACAGGCATATTTGATTAAATCATTAGCCCTATGACTGAAATTCAATCTTCAACCCCCAGGTTGGCTCAAAGTCCTTCTGGTGTCCAACACCTACTGGAAGCTACCTGGGGTCCCATCATCAGTTACCTCACTAGGACAACACTCTTACTACCAGAAAATTCCCAGGGTTCTAGAAGTTCCGTGCCAGGAACTCAGGACAAAGACACAGAACTTCTTGTTTGGCACTGTGCATCCTACCACCAAGCGTAAAACACAATAGTACATTATTTACTTGTAAAAATAGCCTCAACAACAACCCAGGATCTATAGTCCTCTGATAATGAGGAATAAACAGAATGTTCTGCTCCTAACCCATGCCTGTCACACCATCCCTTTTGTAATAAAATATGAAACAAGAAGGAAAACTTTAAAAAAGCCATTGAAGTAGCATAACTGATACCATGAAATGCTCTAAGAGGAAAGAATCCATGCTTTTTAGGTTAATAATGAAATAAGTACCATTTTCTTTTTTTGACCAGTGTTTAGTAAATGATTTTTATTATTCTGAAGAATATGTAAGTGATTTTCAAATAATAGCTATAGCCAAGGAAACAAGGTTCTAGTTCTAGTCAAATATCCTGGAATCTAGCACCTTGGAGTACATCGCAATTTCTTTGAGCAAAAATTTCCTCATACATAAAATATAGATTATTTTGTTACTAAAACACATTAGGAATTCCCATTATGGCACAGCAGAAACGAACCTGACTAGTAACCACAAGGTTGTGGGTCGATATCCGGCCTCGCTCAGTGGGTTAAGGATCTGGCATTGCTGTGAGCTGTGGTATAGGTCCAGGTCGCTGGGTTCCACACTGCTGTGGCTGTGGTGTAGGCCAGAAGCTGTAGCTCCGATTTGACCCCTAGCCTGGGAACCTCCATATGCCATGCGTGAGGCCCTAAACAAAAAGCAAAACAAAAAACAAAACACCCCCACATTATTAGTATGTAGTATTACCAGATATCTATCTTCTATGAGAATCATTTATCTAACGTATCTCTAGGAAAGCATGTCAATGTTATTATTCATGTTACATTTTAGCTTACAAAATAAAGCAAATCTTCCCCTATTGCTAAAGAACTTATTCTCTGATAAAGAGCTTCCAAGACAGCCACCTTTGCCTTCAGAAACAAAAGCAAGTCACCCACCTTTAAAATATTCATAGCTGACAAGTAATACTAGAGTTGGAGTTGTGAGACATTCAAACCAAGGCTGTTCTGATGCTTGACTTAGAGAAGAAGGTATCTGTACAGAACTAATGATGACTTTCCTCTCTAT
Organism: Sus scrofa; assembly: GCF_054392235.1. Classification (NCBI taxonomy): domain Eukaryota; kingdom Metazoa; phylum Chordata; class Mammalia; order Artiodactyla; family Suidae; genus Sus; species Sus scrofa. The sequence continues at coordinate 49,541,661 of NC_139387.1, read as the reverse complement.
TTCCATTCATGACTTTTGCTGCCATGCTCACACACACACACATTTTATATATATATATATATATATAGAGTTCAGACATACATGTAACTCAGTTTACTGTACACAGGAACAGAAATCAATTTACACAAGAATATGAGTTTATTTCCCCTACTATCTTAAAAAAAAAAATCCTGCATAAGAGGTCAACAATGTAAATCAGGAGTTACAGGTATAGAATTGAGTTCTTAACAGAATGAGAAGGCAGCCCTGCTGTAACTGGACATTTGTGCCCTGCTTACAAAAACTGGAGAAAGCTAGATGATGTTTGATTTAGTGTCTTTTGTGTTTCAGGTGTTTATGGAATGGCCTTCTAAGTGAGGGCAATTAGTGTTCTGATCGACACTTGAATCTAGTTTAAGATTTTAACGTTACCCTCTTTTTGATGGGGCAGGCTGAGCCTAACCAAGGTATAGCTGCATAACTGGTGGCCAAGTGCCATTCGAAGAAAAACAGGACTTTGAGTTTTATTTGAATACATATTCTTTAGCAGTTTAAAGTAGTTACTTACTTTTATGCCCTTATAAGAATGAAAAATATGACACATAAATTGCATTAGGTTACTTGAAACTGGAGGGACTGACTCACTCAACATCACATTATTCACCCTTACATCCTCAACACCTACTTAATACTATGCCTGGTACATATTCCACCAGAATAAATGGATATATGAATGAAAACTGTACTCTTAGGTCTGAATCATATACTCCAGAATTTGTAAGACTTAACTTATTTAAAGAACTGGTAGCTGTGAAAATGATTCATTTTAAAACTTTGACTATATAAACTGAAATGTAATTTAAGTAAAGGAATAAAATTAGTCCATTTTCTTTAGAACATTTTAGTTCTTTTCCAATTTGTGCTGACTTATAAATTAAAATCTGATACCTTATTTCAAACATAAGAACATAAGGATATTATTGTATCATATGTCCACCATGGTGTCACATGATCAGAATTTTATTATTCTTTGCTTTGAATCAAGGATTTCATGGCTAACTTTTTTTTTCAAAGCAAACTTTAGGCTTTGGAATAGTTTTAGATTTATAGAAAAATTGAGCAGGTGGTACAGAGTTCCAATATACCTCCCAACCAGTTTCCCTTATCAGTAAATATTACATTTGTTACAACTTATGAAGCAATATTGATACATTATTATTAACTAAAGTCTATACTTTTCAGATTTCCAAAGTTTTCACCTAAGGTCCTTGTTTTTGTTCCAGAATCCCATCCAGGATATCTATCACATTACATTTAGTCATCATGTCTCCCTCAGCTCTTCTTGGCTGTGACATTTTCTGAGACTTTTTGCTTGTTTTAGATGACATTGATAGTTTTGAAGAGTACTTGTCAGATATTTTGAAGAATGTTCCTCGAATGGGATTTGTCTGATGTCTTCCAAATGATTAGACTGAGATTATGGGTTTGGAGAGGAAGATCATTGAGGTAAAGTGGCATTCTCATCACATTATATCAGGAATATACATCAGCATGACTTATCATTGTTGATACTTACCTTGATCATCTGACTGTGAAAGTCCCTCTATTTTCTCCCCTTTCAATACTATAATCTTCAGAAGGAAGTTACTATGCCCTGCCCACACTTAAGGAATGAAGAATTGTGCTCCATGTCCTTGACAGTAGAGTATTTACATAAATTATCTGGAATTCTTCTGCAAGGGAGATGTCTCTCCTCCCCTGTTTATCAATTTATTTGATCACTTACTTACATCAGTATGAACTCATGAATATTTTATATTTTAGGTCAAAATGCAACATACTCCTATTTTGTTGTTCACACAGCCACTGGGAACTCTTTCATTTGGCTCTTGTGCCCCCATAACATACTCCTATCTGTGTGTCATTTTTTTTTTTTTTTTTTTTTTTTGTCTTTTGTCTTGTTGTTGTTGTTGCTATTTCTTGGGCCGCTCCCGCGGCATATGGAGGTTCCCAGGCTAGGGGCTGAATCAGAGCTGTAGCCACTGGCCTACGCCAGAGCCACAGCAACACGGGATCTGAGCCGCGTCTGAGACCTACACCACAGCTCACGGCAACGCCGGATCGTTAACCCACTGAGCAAGGGCAGGGACCGAACCCGCAACCTCATGGTTCCTAGTCGGATTCGTTAACCACTGCGCCACAACGGGAACTCCTGTGTGTCATTTTTTGGTTTTGGTTTTAGCACTTTCCTTAATTTTTGACACTATAAAACGACACTATAGGCTCATCCTGAATATTTCCTGCTCCATTTCTAGAACCAGCCATTTCTTCACGGATTGATCCTTTAATTGGAAAATGGTATTAGAAACCAAGATCTGGGCACTGGGTATGCTCATTTCTACTAGGGCATCATTGCTTCCTGACCCCCCCCCCTTAAAAGTTAACCAGTTTTTATATCCTACCTAAATATTCAGAAACAGGATAAAGTTGACAATACTAATTTATAAATAAAAATTTAAACTTCTTTATAACAATATTTTGAGAAGTATTTGTCTCTTGTAATATTTTCAGCAGTTGCTTCATATTATGATGGCAACTTTCCCCTCCACTCTTACCAGCCTACCTCTACATATGTCTCAATTCTCAACCTGAAGAGGCAATGGGAGATAGTTTTTAGCATCTTTGCTGAGATCTTTGGAGAAAAGACGCCAAGAATATTTTTATAGTCTTATTAACTGCTGATTTTATACAGATGTACAAGTAGTTTTGTACAAATGTAGCTGCAAAACAGGTTAAATTCTATACGTAAATAACTTTAACTTACTCTGCCTACATCTGAAAAGTTTATGAATCTCATCCATCCCAGACAGAGGAGACAAGAATTCTGTATGTATTTCTGTGGAATTCTTTTTTTGGGAAAAAAAAAAAAGAATTCCACAGAAATATTCAGAATTTTGGGGGGATGGTCTTAAATCTTTCAAGTACTAAACAATTCACGTTTTATTATAAAGAAGGCATCTACTGTTACTGTATTTTACATCCGGCTTAATTCACAATTTTCACAAAGCTCTATGTAATCCATCTTAACAATTAGTAACTTTGTGTAGCATTTGTTTAAATTACTACTTTATGAACATAAAATGGATTATATAAACTGGTTTATTCACAGAATTGTCATGTTTAGTTATTTAGATATAAACTATAAATTTCTGAAGTGAGAATTTGAATATTAAGTAGAAATTTAATGATATTGCAGAACTATTTTAAAAATTTTAGTTTTGATAACGGTAGTAGGAGTAATGTAAAAACAAAGAGACCTTGCTACTCAAAAACTGTGTTTGCCTCTTGGTAGGTGTCGAGCTGAAAGACACAATCAAGCCAAAGGTTGGGAAAGGGAAGGATTTATTATTTGCAGCAAGGAGAACACCAGAGATATTTCTCAAAGCAGTGTCTCCCTGAACAGCAAAACTAAGGAAGTTTTAAGCTAAAAGATATGTGCATACTCCCGAAGGGGCTTGGGCAATTGACAGGTCTACAGAATCCAAGCTTTAGCTGACTGAGGTCAGGAGGGTCAGGAAAGGTAACATCATCATGCTTTGCGTTCCAGTTCATTTGGTGGTTGGGCACTTCAGGCTAATCTATACTGTTCCCAATACAACTGGGAGTCTTTACAACTGATATATTATCTTCTCTATTGTTACTTCTATTTTTGTTTTATTTTGGTTTTGGTTTTTGGCTGTGTCCACAGCATGTGGAAGTTCTGTGGCCAGGAATCAAACCTGTGTCACTGCAGAGACATGAGCCACAGCAGTGACAATGTTGGATCCTTAACCTGCTGGGCCATCAGGGAACTCCAACTGCTACTTTTTTTGCCTCTTTTTTTTTCTTGAACTTGATAGAGTTTTCCACAGTCTGAATTTTAATGACTGCATCCCCATATTATGCTTTAACATGGTCCTGTCTTCTACCTGGTTATCTAGAGTTCATTTGTTTCCTCATTCTTTTGTCCCCTTGAGGTCATTACTGAGACTTGTTCAAGGACATTGTGGCCAGGCTTAGATCACAAAATGGCTTAGGCCAAAAATGGCTTCTCATTTCAAGAAAGCCATGCTTATTTCTCTTTTTCCCAGAACCCCTACCCTATCTGCTTACAGTCTTATTTTCAGAGATATCTGCAGAAATATTTCAAATAAAATTACATGACGTCTGCAATTTGCTTCAACCATTATATGTGGGCATGAGAAAAACCAATGTTGGTCATGAGTTGGAATTCTTGAAGTTGAATAATGGGTATATGGGAGTTCACTGTACTACTCTATCTACTTCTTCAGGTGTTCAAAATTCTCCATATAAAAAGCTTTTAAAAATCATTAATGCCGGAGTTCCCATCGTGGCGCAGTGGTTAACGAATCCGACTAGGAACCATGAGGTTGCGGGTTCGATCCCTGGCCTTGCTCAGTGGGTTAAAGATCCGGCGTTGCCGTGAGCTGTGGTGTAGGTTGCAGACACGGCTCGGATCCCTCGTTGCTGTGGCCCTGGCGTAGGCCAGTGGCTACAGCTCTGATTGGACCCCTAGCCTGGGAACCTCCATATGCCGTGGGAGCGGCCCAAAGAAATAGCAAAAAGACGAAAAAAAAAAAAATCATTAATGCCAAACAAAATAGGTCATTAATGAAAAACTTAGCAAATGTAAGCCCAGCTTCAGAGGTCAGGAAGTAAATAGTTCAATGTCTCTCTAAAGATAATGACTCATTCTCTTCCTTTTGTAAGACAACCACAAAAATATTATGACACCTAAATAATAAATGATAATTCCCTAATATCAAACATCTAGCCATTACTCAAATTTCCAATTATTGCATAAATGTAATAATTATTTTTAATATTTCGTATCAGGACCCAAATAAAGCTCATATACTGTGACTTGCTGATAAACCCTTTAAGTCTCTTTTAATCTTAGGGCTTCCCCTCCATGTCTGTTTTCCCCCTTGGGGTTTCTTTGTTGAAGAACTCGACAGAGGGAGTTCCCGTCGTGGCGCAGTGGTTAACGAATCCGACTAGGAACCATGAGGTTGCGGGTTCGGTCCCTGCCCTTGCTCAGTGGGTTAAGATCCGGCGTTGCCGTGAGCTGTGATGTAGGTCGCAGACGCGGCTCGGATCCCGCGTTGCTGTGGCTCTGGCGTAGGCCGGTGGCTACAGCTCCGATTCTGGCGTAGGCCGGTGGCTACAGCTCCGATTCAACCCCTAGCCTGGGAACCTCCATATGCCGCGGGAGCGGCCCAAGAAATAGCAACAACCACAACAACAGACAAAAAAAGACAAAAGACAAAAAAAAAAAAAAAAAAAAAAAAAAAAAGAACTCGACAGAGTTTCCACAGTTTGAATTTTGTTGGTTGCATCCCCACAGGATGGTTTAACAGGGTCCTGTCCTGGTAATCTAGAGCTGCACTGTTTAAAAAAGTAGCCACTAACATGTGACTATTTAAATTTTAATTAATTAAAAATAGATACAATTTAAAATTCAGTTCCTCATTTGTATAAGACACATTTCTAGTAGCTACCATATTGGAAAAGAGTGAACAGAATATTTCCACCATCGCAAAAAGTTCTACTGGACAGCACTGATCTAGAGGTTTGATCAGATTCAGGTTTAATTTTAGGGGGCAATATTACTTCATAGCTATGTTTATGTACTTTCATTAGAAGGTGCATGTCGGATTTCCCTGGTGGTTTAGTAGCTTAAGGATCCAGCATTGTGGTGCCTGGGTCACTGCTGTGGTGCAAGTTCGATCCCTGGCCCAGGAACTTACATATATGCTGTGGGTGTGCCCCTCCCCACCAAAAAAAGAAGGCACATAATGTCTACCATCCTATTTCATTACCCATGGGTTCATTTTATATAGGAAGACCAGATAAATTTAATTCTTGTCCTGTATGTTGATGACTTTCAAATTTAATTTAAAAATCTAGAGACCAATTTCAATTCTCACTCAACCTTTCTACAGCGTTTGACACTTGAATATCTGCTTGCTCCCTTGTGGTCTGTGACATCAATCTCTCCAAGTTCTCTTATCTCGATGATCACCACAAGAGTCTCTCTGTTGTAGTATGTGTTTACTTTATGCCTTTGTTAGACAAATGTACTCTGAGATGGTTACCCATGTGCATCCCTGGAGTAAGATCCTACCTTTGGAGGAACAGTGTATTGCCTTCCTTGGAGGAGGTGAACATTCCCATTATTAATCATCTTGGGAAACTACATTTATGACATGAAAAGAAAACCTGAACGATGGAACTTAAGCTGATTATGAAGAAGGAACACTTCCCTCCCTCTAGACCTCTATAAGCAGTCTTAGATATGCTTAAGGACCCTCCTCATGTGTGGGAAAAAAACAATCTCTGTCCTGTGGAGTCTGATCTTGGCAATCCTCTCTCTACCTGGGAAAGAACTCAACCCTGTAAAGGGTCCCAAAGGACCAACCGATTCTATGAGCAATGAAAGCAGCCACACAGATACTTTCCTACACTGGTTTTGTTACATTCCATCTTTTATTTTCTTCTGTATTTCTAAGTATTTTGTGAAATCTTACTATTCTCACCTGTAAGAAATAAGAGAGGCCAGTATGGTACAGAGAGAGCTGCACTCTTCAAGACCAGCACCGCCATAGCAGCTATGACTACCAAGATCCTCAAGTGGATGGTGAATCTTGGTAACAAGACTTGGCGTTGGAAAGTTCAGCTGCCCTTCTCCAAGCTGGCATTCTCTCTTTTCTACCAGTTCTTAGGAAGTGGGCAGTTGTTTAGGGAGCCTGCTGACACCTTCACAGGTTTCTCTTTTCTTAGTGCTGCTCAGTTTGTGTTCCTCTGGGTTCTGTCTTTGCTAATTTTTCTTACTCCACACTCCATTTATACAACCACCTATACTAATGACTTCCAAATACACATCTCCAGCCTGATCAGTCTTCTCTCCAGGTATGCATTTCCAAGTGCCTACTGGAAATCTTTACCACAAGCTATAAAAGCTCAAAGTATCCCAAACTGAACTCTTCCTCTATTCCTTGTGTCAGTCAATGAAATGAAACTCATCTAAAACCCGGGATTGATTCTCCCTTCCCTTGAAAAAGGCTGAGGAAAACAGAATGGAAATAAAATAGAATTCCTTCTAGTATACAAAGTGTTTTCTGTAATAAAGAGGGTTCAATGTTCTTATAATGTGGGGAAGGAATCTCAGTTTTCTGTTTCTGGAGCATAAATATAGAATGACTAAGTCATATATGACTTTCCATAAACTAGTACTTAGTATTTCTGTGTTTTCCAGAAAGAAAAAATGGTAATGATGAAATGATGAATAAAGCTATGTCAAAAAAAGCATAAATATTATAAAAGTTATTTTAAAAATCCTGCTGCAAATGCTAGGAAAAGTGAACACAACAGCAAGCATGCCTAAGAACAGTGGTTTTTTGTTTTTGTTTTGTTTTGGGGTTTTTTTTTTGGTTTTTTTGGGGGGTGGGTTGTTTTGTTTTTTGGTCATACCTGTGCATGTGGAAGTTCCTGGGCTAGGGATCAAACCTGTACTATACCAGCAATCCAAGCCTCTGCAGTGACAACATTAGATTCTTAACCACTGCACCACAGAAGACCTCCAAAGTGTTTTTGTTTTGCTTTGCTTTTAGAGCATTCTTGACTTACAAAGGTAGCTCTCCATCGCTTGCATTAATTTTTCATAAGAAAAAAAGAAAAACACCAAAACTCTTCAGTGATATGAATCTCTTACTAGGTACTGCTTTGTAGTTGTGAGAAATGTTCTATAGTTACTAATGTAAGATAACACAAGCAATATTTCCAACAAATATTGTAAAAGTCAGAAAAAAAATTATGCGTGTGTATGTGTGTGTCTGAACAGAAGGTAACTCTGAGTAAAAGATGATCCACACATCACTATCACTCAAAGTCCATAGTTTACAACAGGGTTCATTCACTCTTGGTGATGCACATTCTAGGGGCTTTGATAAATGCGTAATGACATGTACCACCATTACAGTATAGTACAGAATAGTCCACTGCCCTAAAAATCCTCTGTGTTCTGCCTATTCACTCTGCTCTCCTCCCTAACCCCCAATGACCACTGATCTTTTTACTGTCTCTAGAGCTTAGCCTTTTCCAGAAAGTCACAGAGTGGAAATCTTTTCCAATTGGCTTCTTTCACTTAGTAATATTCATTTAAGGTTTGTTCCACATCTTTTCATGGCTTGGTAGATCATTGCTCTTTAGCATTGAACAATATTCTATTGTATGAACATAGCATAGCTTATTTATTCATTTACCTATGAAAGCATATCACAATTGCTTAATGTTTAAGAATAAAGTTGCTAGAAACCTCCATGTGTAAGGGGTTTTGTGTGACTTTAAGTCTGCAACTCCTTTAAATAAATGCCAAGGAGTGTGACTAATTAATCATATGGTAAAGTACATTTAGTTTTTTTAAGAAACTGTCACAATGTCTTCTAAAAGTGGCTGTACCATTTTGCATTGCCACTGGCAATGAATGAGAATTGTTAAATGTTTACTTTTAACATTTATTAATTCATTTAGATATATTTGTGTGGTCATCCTTGTCAACACTGGCTCTGCTATAATCACAGTTGCTGTTTGAGTCATCTAACACATGACTGTATTGACTATAGAAGGCTACATATAAATTAAGTTATATATGTAAGTAGACAAAATTATACACTGCCTATAGAAAAAAGCATTCTCTCTGCTCTAATAATGAAACTTAACTATTATTTTAAATTCTGAGAGTAACTAGGGATACAGACACCTCAGGAATGACTTTTACATAAGTGGCAATAAAAATGATCTAATCAGGGTACAGAATGAGCTTTCTTAGAAGTGTCAAGAATCACAAATTCTTAGACTCACAAGAGGAAGAGATCAAAGAGGGAATCATTTCCAAAGCCCTATCTGGTAATTTCTCTAGCTCAATGAAGAGGACAGCCCTTCACCCAGTGGCTAGAGTCATCCCTGACTCCTCTTTCCTTCTTACTCCCTACATCTAATCAACTGCTTCATCCTACTGATTTAACCTCCCATTTTCTTAAATCCACCCAGCTCTCTCCATCCCACTACCACTGCTTTAGTCCAATCCAACACCATCTCTCACCAGAACCATTACAAATGTCATCACTGTTCTGCCTGCAGGCTTATTCCCCACCAACCCCTCCTCCATAATGCAGCCAAGAAATCTTTCCAAAGACAAATCCGATGTTATTACCCTTCAAAACCCTTCAATAATGCTTCACTATCCTAAGGTTAACTATCCTAAGGTTAAATCTCAAATTCCTTAATAGAGCTTCAAAATTTTTTGCAGTACGACTGCTTATGTCCTAACCTTTTCTGCAGGATTGTCCATAGCCTTTGTATTCTGTTCTTCCGCTGTGTAGAAAGTACAAGCTGTTCACCATATGTACTATACTCTCTCAAATTAGTTTTACATATGCTCTCTGTCTGCCACAGGTATTTCTTCCAGTACTGCCCCTACCCCCATTCCACTTGCAAATTCTTGGCTGCCCTTCAGATCTATGTTTATAGTCATTTCTTCTGGAAAAGCCTGCATCTCTATGTGGGTAAGAGTTGTATCCTGTTCACTACTGAATTACTGGACCCACACAGTGCCAAGTATAACATGAATTCAAGGACCATTCATTAAGTGAATGAATAATTATGAACGTGGGCTAGCTGAAAGGCCATGGTTGCTATGGACTTTGTGTAAAGATTTTTATCTTGTTTGTAAAAAATTTAGAATAGTTTTGTAATAGTATGAAGGTCATTTAGTAAGAATTTAAGACTTGAATTATAACTATGCCAAAATTATAAATTAAAATTATCATGACTATTATTGTAAAATTATTGTAAATAATTTTTGTAAAAATTATTATTGTAGAATGTTTCTTTCACAATAGTATGTAGAAACAGCTGAGAAATAACCAAGAAAGCTGCATTGTGGATTTTGTGCTCCTGCAAGACCATTCCAAATACTTACAATTTTATAGATATATATATACTGGATAAATTTTATTGCGATAAATGTTTGTTAAACTGTACTTTTGTGAGAGAATATAAGTCAAATTCTTTTAGGATGCATTTTCTCCTTCAATTTTTTATTGTAGTAAAATACACATATCATAAAATTTAACCATTTTAGGAGTTCCCGTCGTGGCTCAGTGGTTAATGAACCTGACCATGAGGATGTGGGTTTGATCCCTGGCCTTGGTCCATGGGTTAAGGATCTGGCATTGCTGTGAGCTGTGGTGCTGACAAGGCTCGGATCCAGCATTGCTGTGGCTGTGGTGTAGGTCAGCAGCCACAGCTCCAATTCAACCCCTAGCCCCGGAACCTCCATATGCCACAGGCGCAGCCCTAAAAAGACCAAAAAAAGAAATTACCATTTTAACCATTCTTAAGTGAACTGGTGGTATTAAATATGTTTATAATGTGCAACCATCACCACCATCCATCTCCATGACTCTTCTCATCTAGTAAACTGAATCCCTACACCTGTTAAAAATAACTCAACATTCCCTCCATCCCCCAACACCAGCCCCTGGCAACCATCATTCTACTACTATGTCTATGATTTTGAATACTCTAAGCACCTCATATGAATAAAATCATACAATGTTTTTTTTAATGTCTGGTTTATTTCACTTAGCATAATGTGCTCAAGGTTTATTCATGTTGCAGCATACTAAAGAATTTCCTTCCTTTTTAAAGCTGAGTAATATTCCACTATATACCATAAATGACATTTTGCTTATCCACTCATCCACTGATGGACACCTGGGTTGTTTCCTTGTTATAGCCACTGTGAATAATGCTGTTTTGAACCTGATGCAAATATCTCTTTGAGACTCTGCTTTCAATTCCTCTGCTTTCAATTCCTCAATTCAATAACCATCAGAAGTGGAATTCCTGGGTCATTTGATGATTCTATTTTTAATTTTTAGATGAAGTGCCATACATACAGTTTTCCACAACAATTTTACCATTTTGCATTCTAACCAACAGTGCACAAGGGTTCAAATTTCTCCTCATCCTCATCAGCATTTGCTGTTTTCTGTTTTTTTTGATAGCAGTCATCCTAGTGGATAAGAGTTACTTTTACCAAGAGTTTTAAAGGCCTTTCCATTTTGCATAAATGCATATGAATGAACAAAAATCCAAGAAACTCAAACTTTGTTCAATTACATATATATAATCAGTTTGTGATTTAGAGAAACTAATAACATAGGCATACTTTTTTCACTAAGATTAAACTTGTTTATTCACTAAGAAAACAATATTATTGGTGGTTAATAGACTGTTCACAATTCTATATTGGCAACCAACAAATATATCCAGCTCTTTCTATGAGCTTAATCAAGCATATTAGGAATACAGAAAAATTATTCTCTCAGTGCTTATATTATAGAAGAAATTCTTGGGAAATCAATACTTCAAGCTGGTATAGAGAGACAATTATATCACAAAAGAGGCTACACAGTAAATATTTATAGAATTTAAATATATGCATTAGGAGTTCCTGTCATGGTTCAGTGGTTAAGGAACCTGACTAGTATCCATGGGGAGGTGGGTTCGATCCCTGCCCTTGCTCACCAGGTTAAGGATCCGGCATTGCTGTGAGCTGTGGTGTAAGTCGCAGATGTAGCTCAGATCCCACATTGCTGTGGCTGCAGCGTAGGCCAGCAGCTAGAGCTCCAATTCGACCCCTAGCCTGGGAACCTCCATATGCCTCGGGTATAGCCCTAAAAATACAAAAATAAATAATAAATAAATAATTGTGTTAAACCCACTCTTTCAGAAAATAATTCTTTTGGGGGGGGTTTGTTTGTTTGTTTGTCTTTTTGCCTTTTCTAGGGCTGCTCCTGCGGCACATGGAGATTCCCAGACTAGGGGTCTAATCGGAGCTGTAGCCACTGGCCTATGCCAGAACCATAGCAATGTGGGATCCGAGCTGCGTCTGCAACCTGCACCACAGCTCACAGCAATGCCAGATCCTTAACCCACTGAGTGAGGCCAAGGATCGAACCTGCAACTTCATGGTTCCTAGTCAGATTCATTAACCGCTGAGCCACTACGGGAACTCCCAGAAAATAATTCTTATGCTTATTTTTAATGAAGCTTATTTTAATGAAGATGTGAAAACTAGGTGTACAGGTTACACTTACTTCTTCTGCATTATTCCTGAATTTGCTCCTTTTGATGATAGTGACTATATCATTTATTTATATTCATTTCCTCCAATGATGTACAACATACTTTCTGTTAGCATATCTCACACCTGAGGAAGTTAAGCCCAAGCCAAGAAGCACTTTGGCTTACTATTTTTTTCTGCTTCTTCATTAATTTGATCTTTCATTATGGATGATTTTAGTCTTTGGTTACAGAAAAATACACCGTTTATATGTTCCTTCAAGATCCTGATAAAATAAGTGACTAGTGAAGTTCCCGCTATAGTTCAGTGGGTTAAGAACCTGACTACTATCCATGAGGATCCAGGTTTGATCCCTGGCCTCTCTCACTGGGTTATGGATCCGGAGTTGCCACAAGCTTCAGTGTTGGTCGCAGATGCAGCTCAGATCCCACATGGCTGTGTGGCTATGGCACAGACTGGCAGCTGCAGCTCTCATCCAACCCCTAGCCCAGAATTTCCATATGCTGTAGGTTAGGCCCTAAAAAGGAAAAAAAAAAAAAAAAAAAAGTGACTACCATCTGCCTACTTAAGAGCTGGCTACCGACTTGCATGTTAAGTCCTTCCGTTTGTCTTTTGTACTCAGCTTAAATCCTATTTGTACAAACTACCCTACTACAGCCCACAGCAATTTCTTTTCTCTAAAACCAACCCATTTTATTTCAAGTATAGGCAGATCTTTATTTTTTCTGTGGATTCCCTCTATCCTGAGCTTACAGTGGCCCTGACCATGCTGCTCAGTGTCCTGATTCAGGACAGCTGTTGCTTCCTTGGTCTTGAGACGTAAGGTATAACTACCTCAGCAGAGGTGAAAGGCTGTGAAATGTACAGTATAATGCTGAAAGAGAAGTGCACAGGTGGTAAAAGGAAGGATCACTCTCTTGCCACACAAGCTGAAATTTAATAGCCTTAATTTCATTAATGCTTGTATTTGGGAGTTGGGTTATAAGAGAATTTATTTCCCCTAGGAACAGCATTGTAAGGTGGTTACGTCTTCCTATCTCCATAGCTCTAAACTAGCGAAGATAAAATGCCTAGTGACCCAGGACAGGGACCTGGGAAGATTAGAAGGAAGACAGGATCAGGAGTATTCACACCACAGCTGATGAAGGACTAGGGAATGAAGCTCAGAAGCCCGGGAAGACAGACAAGATGTCAGTGTGTCTTTCTGTCTCACAGTCTTCTCTGTTTTTTCCCTTTCTTTCCCCTTTCCCCTTCCTCAACGTCTCCTTCTAACCCTCAGCTAATCACTCGGCCCTCTGCGGGGGCTAGGAGACAGGGGGCTCCTTCCCTTAGTTCACTCTTGAGTGCCTGGGGTGAGATGAGAAGCCTGGGTTTCTGAGAAGATTTGTGGGCAGGCTCCTGCAAGGGGAGCAGTGCACAGGGATGCAAGGAAGGGGAGGGGAGCCTGGTAAACAGAAGCTTTGGACATCAGAAACCTCTTAGATTGAGGGTTGTCTCCCTACATAGTTCATCTTGCTCCTTCATCTACTCCTGAAGTCCATTTACCAGAGATCGCTCCACAAACACATAAAATCTCATTCAAATATTTTAGAAAATAACTTCATAAATGAGTAATTCATAACATGCTAGACTTGAATAATTTTTACAAGATTATACAGTCGACCTACGCCTCATTTAGAGCAAGCAAAATCTTTCAAGCGACTTTTAATAAACTTTTAGTGCTGTATACCACCTTACCTTTTCAAACTTAAAAATCACTTGAATTCCACACTCACTGCATCCTACTCAACTAGCATAGCTAGTTTTCCATTTTTTCTTTTTTTTTTTAATCTATTTTGCTTCATGCTGTGCTAATTTAATCTCATCTTGGTAAACAAGAAAATGGTTTGCATTTGACACTCTAGCTGCAGCCACTGCAGCTTGCCCGTGTGCAAACCAATTTTGTTCATTCTTTACCCTGGCAGGGAGCTCTGCCCTAGAATCGTTTTGGGACTAATCAACATTAAACCTGTATTAGAAAGGTTGCCGAAAGCAGCCCTAGAGCAAGGCCACGGAAACAAGGCTGTTCAGGAAAAGGATTAGGACAAACACAGCAGCTGTGTAAAAAAATCTATGTGAAGAGTTTTGCTTTTCACAGAAAAACTGGGGCCCAGCGCTTCTGTGGAAATGCCTTGGAAAGAGGTTGTGGAGAGAAAAGAGATGCACCAAATCCACTGTACTTCCTTCCTGGGATGATAGGAGTTTGGTGTCAAGCCAGAAATCTTACTTCAGAGGTGGAAAATGAGAATTAAATAGTAAATGCACCCTTTGCCAGTCTCTGCAGCTGAAAATACTGTATGGCTGTTCTTTGGGCATCTAGTAAGTTAGATGTCATGGTTTTCTACAGGACGAACTGAGATATAAGAAACAGGAGACGTGCCTAACAAGATTCAGAGCAGATATAAGCCAAACCTAACTTTGTCTACAAACTGTAAGAATCAATTCCACAACATGGAATGATTAAATGATCAATGATCGAATACTGGGAGTTCCCAGCGTGGTGCATCGGAAACAAATCTGACTAGGAACCGTGAGGTTGTGGGTTCGATCCCTGGCCTTGCCCAGTGGGTTAAGGATCTGGCATTGCCATGAGCTGTGGTGTAGGTCGCAGACACAGCTCGGATCTGGCATTGCTGTGGCTCTGGCATAGGCCGGCAGCTACAGCTCCAATTAGACCCCTAGCCTGGGAACCTCCATCGGCCACAGGTGTGGCCCTAAAAGAACAAAAGACAAAAAAAAAAAAAAAAAAAAAAAAAAGATCAAATACTGCAGTATTATTTTTTTGGTCTACTTACCTGCTGGATTCAGTCTACACCTTTCAGTGTATCACATTCATTTTGCTCTAGAATGTGAATGAGAATCAAGAGTACTCAATCTTTTTTGTTGTTTTTTTTGCCTTTTCTAGTTTATTCAGTGGTTTAGGGTATATTCACAGAGTTGTACAAACATCATCATTATGTAATTTTAGAACATTTCATCACTTCAAAGAGAAACTTTACTCATTAGTAGACAGTTTTTGATACCAGAGCCATCCCTGTTTGGCAGTGTCTGAAACCTGTGAGGGCATTTCTTGGACTTTGACAATTGGAAGATGGCAAAAAAAAAAAAAAAAAAAAAAGAATTCTAAGTGTTTAGACAATACCTAAAAAGTCCGAAAAATGTTTTTCAAATAATTTTTTCTCTAGTCCAGTCTTATCCATGCACCAGCTTCAGAACATTCGTTGCAGACATAATTTATTTGCAAAAGAACGAAATGTTACCCAACTATGGATTTCAAAATACACTGTGATCTCATCCGCAAAAGCCAGTTTCCAGCAGAAAACTTTGTGTTGAGGCTCCAATTAATAGATTAATTGGAGTTCCTACTGTGGAGCAGTGGGTTAAGAGTTGACCTGCAGTGGCTTGGGTCACTACGTAGACGTGGGTTAGATCCCCGGCCCAGTGCAGTGGGTTAAAGGCTCTGGTGTTGCCACAGCTGTGGTGTAGCCTGCAGCTACAGCTCTGATTTAATCCCTGGCCTGGAAACTTCCATATGCCAAGGGTGCGGTCATAGTAAAAAAAATATACAATTAATTAATTAAATACAATCTTACAGAACTTTTCAATCATGTTTCCCAAATAAATGAAAGCAATTCTGCATTACCACAGTTTCCAGACACCTATTATAAATTAAAATGAACACTTTCTAATCAAACAGCTAGAATAATTTAGGCAAATAATGGAACTGAAAGAAATTTAGTCAGCAATGAAAAAAATAAAAAAATAACACAAGCTATAAATGTAATTTAAAATTTTCTAGTAACCACATTCTTAAAATAATAGTAAGAAACAAAAATTAATGTAAGATATATTTTATTTAACCCTATGTATTCAAAATATTGCTTTAACTTGTAATAAATACACAAACATTTTACTGAGATATCAAGTCTTTGAAATCTGATGTGTACTTTTTTTTCTGTTTTTTGCCATACCTGCAGCATACCGGGCCAGGGATCGAATCCCAGCCACAGCTGCAGCAACACTGGATCCTTAACCCACTGTGCCAGGCCAGGGACTGAATCCGCAGCTGCTGTAGAGACAATGCCGGATCCTTAATCTACTGTGCCACAACAGGAACTCCTGGTGCGTATTTTACACCCACAGCACATCTCATTTTGGAATAGTCAGGTTAGAAGTGCTCGGGACCCAGGTGTGGGTAAGTGGCTCCCATACTCAGCAGCACAGCCTGAGGTTACCCAAGTTAGTTTATCTTTCAAGTCATCATAAGGGATTGCCTTAGTTTAGGTACTCATCATCTCTTGCCCAGATTATTCCAGTAGACTCCTAACTGGCCTCCTAGTCAATCTGGCCTCTATAACTGCGGCCAAAGTGATCTTCTTAATATGATAATATGCTAATCAATCATTACAATCCTCTGCATAAAATCCTTCCGCAGTCCTTTAAGGCTGAATAAAAATCCAAATTCCTTAGCTTGTAATATAAACATATCTGCCCCTGACTATCTGTCCAGTTCTACTTACTCCTCTTCCTCTTCTCTCCCACATTAGCTAAATTACTTGCTGTCATATTTTTACCTCTGCCTTTGTAAGTATTTTCACTCAGTTTAAGACATCCTCCTCTCAATCTCTGCCAATTTAGCAAACATCTGCTCCTAGGTCAATGATACATCTCAGAGAAATGCTCCCCATTTCCCTCCAGGGAACATTAGATGTACTACTCTAAACCGCCTTTTCAGCATCTATTACATTGTGCAGTAGAGTCAAATTTTATGAGGTTCTGGCTCTAATGTGATCTTGAAGGGCTAAAATCAGAGTCAAATTACCTCTGGAAATTTCTAAGGAAATCATGGCCTTATTGGGAACTGAATTTTGCTGTACTCTGCAGTCTTATATGCACCTTACATGCATCTCTGGGAGTTGGGCAAATCTCTATTTCATAGATGAGGGAAATACCAAATAAGTTATAACTGGTATTAAATCTTAATTAGTAAAGTTGCTAACATTATTCTTAGTGTGTCCCATAATACTCAGCAATGCTTTTCCAACATCATTAAAAAAAAAAAAATCACTGGGCTTCTACTATTTTGGGTTATTTTCTCTTTAATCTTCTTGCTTCTCTTCTATTCTATCTCATTCTAATCATTAAGATGGATGCTGAAATGAACAGTTCTTCTGGGTGGAGTATTTCTTTTTCCTCACAGACGTCTCCTCCTTTCCCCATCCCTCTACCCTTTTTAGATCAACGGAGGTGGTAAATCTTGAGACTACTGTAGGTGTGTGAGGGAGAGTATATCAAAGATTTCTTAAATTTCTTTAAAGCTCTAATGACTTACTACATCTGTTCAGTTCTTACGTGATCCTAGTAAAGAATCAATGACAAAAATATCTAAATATTTTTCCATTTTGGGGGTTGGGGGAGAAGCAGGGAAAGTAGGGGCTGCATGTAGCCTGCAACTTCCAGTTTATTGCAGCTGGCCTCAGCCCTTAGGACAACTCATGTGCCAATCATTCTGCAGGCATAGGAAAGGACAGGGAGAGGCTGATGTGTGCCGAAAATCCCTGCTCCTGGCCAGGGAGGTGGGGCGGGGAGGCTGTTCTCAGATCTGGAATGGGTCTGTGAAACTCCCAAGCCTCGGGGTGCAGGGCACTAATGTGGTAGATTTCCTGAGGCTGCTTACCATCCCTAGAAGAGGGAAGGTAAGATAAAATTGACCTACTCTTACAGTTCAATTCTGGAGGACTTAGGAGGCTGGCAAGAGGCAAGGAGGTTGCTTAGGTCATGCTGCTGCTGACTAGATACTCGCACTTCAATGGGAATGCAGTGGCCCCAGCATACATCTCTTAAACCATTCCACCAAAGAACCAACAGAAACACTCTTTTGGGGGGGGGCATCTTTTTTATAGCCAAACCTGTGGCACAAGAAGTTCCCAGGCTAGGGGCTGAATTGGAGCTGCAGATGCCGGCCTACGCCACAGCCATAGCAACTAGGAATAGAGCCAAGTCTGCAACCTACACTACAGCTCATGGCAACGCTGGATCCTTAACCCACTGAGAGAGGACAGGGATCGAACCTGAATCTTCATAGATACTAGTCAGGTTCATTTCTGCTGAACCACCACAGGAACTCCAAGAAGCACTCTTTTTGAGTTAATGTTCAGACATCTTATTAGCCTGTTATGCCATTATTTTATTGTTCATTTTCCTGAAAATAAACCCTTCCTTTAAGAAGTATATGAGGAGGAGTTCCCGTCGTGGCTCAGTGGTTACCGAATCCGACTAGGAACCTTGAGGTTGAGAGTTAGATCCCTGGCCTTGCTCAGTGGGTTAACAATCTGGCATTGCTGTGAGCTGTAGTGTAGGTTGCAGACAAGGCTCAGATCTGGTGTTGCTGTGGCTCTGGCATAGGCCAGCAACTACAGCTCCAATTAGACCCCTAGCCTGGGAACTTCCATATGCCAAGGGTGTGGCCACAGAAAAAAAGACAAAAAAAAAAAAAAAAAAAAAAAGTACATGAGGAGACGTTAAGACACTGTGAATGTACTAAATTGTGCAGTTTAAAATGATCAATGATTAGCCTTACATTACCTCAATTTTACCTCGATTTTTGAAAATGAAAAAGTACATGACCAGAAAAATAATGCAGGATTACCAAGGCCATTTTACTTTCCTTCACAATGTGTACCTGACACACTTGGCCCTGTGACATTGCCCAGGATTAGAGAGTGAATCCTAAGATTGCTGTGATGGGCTCTGAGACAAGAGATTATAATGTCAGAATACTTAGCTCCCAGGATGTGATTAAGTTCATTCTGTTCATCAGTAAAGTGGCATCATAACATTCTTCCTAGCATATTAAAGGAAATGAATCCTAATTAACATATGTAATAGCTCAGTAAGCCTCCTTTTTGTCTTTTAAGTGAGAATGACTGAGCCTTTTTTTTTTAAATCATCTCCAATTTTTAATCACGTCTTAGAAATACTGGTAGCAGTATATATGCAGTAAGAGAGAAATACATGGAATTTTAAAAGATACTTAGAAAATAAACATAGAAATAACACAAAATATATCTTAATCAATCATCCTTTTTTATAAATAAATACCGAACATCTTCTCCACTGTAATAAAATATCACAAAAAAATGGCCACCAAAGGTTCTTCCTCTCCCCATATGTGTGCATATTGCCTCTTCTATCAAAAGAAGGGGTCTGTTTTCCTCCCCTTGAATCTGGGCTGGTCCTGTGACTTGTTTTAACCAGTAAATATGACAGAAGTATTGCTGAGCCAGTTCTAGGTCTATCCCTTAAGAGTTGTGACAGCTTCTTTCTCTCTTAAAATCAAGCCAGCACGTAAAGCAAACCTACTGAATAATCCTGAGAGGTGACATGGAGAAGTGGGAGAGGCCTGCCTGGCCACTAACCATTACAGGCACCCAAGTCAGGCAAGAGAAGCTATCCTGTACAACAAGACAAATTAGTGATCCCAGGAGACTCCGTGTGAAACAGAACTGCTTACCTGACCCAGAAAATCGTAAGAAATACGATTTAACTGGTGATTTAAGCCACTATGGAATAGTCTATTACATAGCAATAAATAACCGAAAAATCTATATACCCCCTAACTTTCTTCTAGAACCCTAAAATTGAAATTGAATTTCTATTAATAATAAGCTGATCTATTACTTTGATCCCCAAAGAATCCTAAAACCTCTAAATTGAGGGTTTTGTTTTTTGTTGTTTTGTTTTTTTTTTTTCTTTTTTTGCCATACCCAAGGCATACAGAAGTTCCCAGGCCAGGGATCAAATCTGCACCACAGCAGTAACCAGACCCACAGCAGTGACATCAGATCCTTAAACCGCTAAGCCACCACATAATTCTTAAACTGAAAAATGTATTAATTTTCTTTCTTTTTTTCCTTTTTGGTAACACCTATGGCATTCAGAAGTTCCCAGGCCAGGGAGCAAACCTGAGCCATAGCAGTGACAATCCTTAACCGCTAGGCCACCAGGGAACTCCTGAATATTTTATTAATTTTTAAAACCAAAAGTTCTTATAGCTGACAAAGGACTGGTCACCAGAATATATAAAGAATTCCTATAGTCAATAATAAAAAGACAAAACAATAATAATAATAAATATAAAACAACCCATTTTTAAAAAATGGACAAAAGATCTGAAAAAGAGGATAAATACAATATATACAAAAAAGCCAACAAGTAAATCAAAAGGTATTCAACATCATTAGCCATCAGGCAAAATATAAAATAAAAGCCACAATGAGACACTATCTCACACTCACTACAATGATTAAAATTTAAAAGGCTTACATACCAATGCCAAGTATTGGTGAGGATCTGAACCAAATGGAACTCATACACTGTTGGTGGAAGTATAAAGTGGTAAAACCAATTTAAAAAACTGTTGATGAATTTTATACCTAACCCATACACCTATAATTCTACTCCTAAAAAAGCACATAGCCACAAAATTATTTGTAAAAGAATGTCAACTTTACTCAAAATAGAAAAAACTGGAAACAACTCAAATGTCCACCAAAAAGCAAAAGGATATACAAATCGTAGTATATTCATTCAATGGAACACAACTCAGTAATAAAAAGCAATAAACTACTGATGCACACAACAGAGATGAACCTCAGTGATACTTGAGTGAAAGAAGCCCAATAAAGATTCCATATGATGTTCAAGAACTAACCTAAGGTTCTGTCAGCTAAAACCACCATCATTTAGTAATTTGTAAAAATGACCAACACAAAGGAAAATAGGAGAAGTACTTGCTATATGTTCTCTAGGCCTTTTAGAAAAACATGGAGCTGTTCCTTTGGTCACATACATGTGAATCTACATGAAAGGTGACACCGTAGACATCAAGGGAATGGGTACAGTTCAAAAAGGAATACCTGGTAACTGTTACTATGGCAAAACTGGAAGATCATCTGAAGAAAGCAGAGGGGAGTTCCCATTATGGCACAGTGAGTTAAAAATCTGACTGCAGCAGTTTGGGTCACTGTGGGGGCTTGGGTTTTGATCCGCAGCCTGGCACAGTAGGTTAAAGGATTTGATGTTGCCACAGCCTACAGCTTAGTCAGCTGTGGCTTAGATTCAATCCCTGGCCTGGGAACTTCTGTATGCAATGAGTGTGGCCATTTAAAAAAAGAAAAAAAGCAAGCAGAGGAAGTACATAACAAGTAAGTTTTCTGGAAGAAGAAAATTATTTTTATAATTATGTATCACGAATTTGGAATCAACGAATAGAACATCATTAATTAAGCCCTGTTGACAAAAGAATAAATTAGAAATATAATTTAATAAACTTGAACTTCTGGACGAATACATTCAGTGTATAAACTTTCTGCAAAACAAGGAATAATTCCTCAAATGGCTGATTGGTTTTTTAAAGAACTCAAAAGATTTGTCAGCCTTTCAACATTTTTTTTTTCCTTTTTTCTTTTTTAGAGCCACACCTGCAGTATATGGAAGTTCCCAGGCCAGGAGTCAAATTAGAGCTGCAGCTGCCAGTCTAAGCAGCAACATGGCATCCAAGCTGCACCTGTGACCTACACTGCAGCTTGCAGCAATGCTGGATCCTTAACCCACTGAGAAAGGCCAGGGATTGAACCTGAATCCTCATGGATACTATGTTGGGTTCTTAACCCACTGAGCCACAACAGGAACTCCTTAACAAATATTTACTGAATAAGATACTCTGATAAGTGCTCTTAGAGCAGCAAAGATAAAACAAATCCAGACTTCTGTAGTACTATCTCATAGTAGTATCTCAGAAACTTCTTCATTATAATACACAAACTCATTACATATCATATGAAGGAGTGTAATGACTGCTACAACCATCAAATTCAACAAATGCTATGGTACTATCAGCAATCTGATGTCAAATTAAGTCACACAACCATCTATAACACTAATATATGAAGCAGAAAATGAAGACTATTCAAAATTTATCTGATTTATCAAATGCCAATCCATTAAGATTTCTGGACTACAAAGAATACCATTTAATTTTTTCTTTTTTCTTTTTTTTCTGTTTCCTTTTTAGGGCCACACCTGTGACATATGGAGGCTCCCAGGCTTGCGGTCGAAATAGAGCTGCAGCTGCCAGCCTATGCCACAGCCACAGCAACATGGGATCCAAGCCACGTCTGCAACCTATATCACAGCTCACAGCAACACCAAATCCTTAACCCACTGAGCAATATTCAAACCCTGAATATTAGTCGGGTTCTTAACCCACTAAGCCATAAGGGGAAATCCTCAATTTTTTCTTACTGTAATAAGATACAGTATCCTCTTTTCACCAAACTTAAACAGGTAGATAAGAAGTCATTTGGAGTTCCCCTCGTGGCTGAGTGGTTAACAAATCCGACTAGGAACCATGAGGTTGCAGGTTCGATCCCTGGCCTCGCTCAGTGAGTTAAGGATCCGGTGTTGCCGTGAGCTGTGATGTAGGTCGCAGACACGGCTCGGATCCCGCGTTGCTGTGGCTCTGGTGTAGGCCGGCGGCTACAGCTCTGATTCGACCCCTAGCCTGGGAACCTCCATATGCTGTGGGTGCGGCCTTAGAAAAGGCAAAAAGACAAAAAAAAAAAAAAAAAAAAAAAAGAAGAATTCATCTATTTCTCCTTAAGGCCATAAGACCTATATAGCTTATAAGATAAATGACGGATAAAGAATATTAATGCTCTGGAAGATTGAAATAAGAGATGACAGAGCCAGGATTAGGACGAATTTAGAGTTTGCCTAGATAAACCTACCTCACATTTCATAGAAAAATTTATTTTTTTACATCCCGGAAATAAGTCATTAAACTGTTCCCAGTGACCTCATGAAGTAATACATTCTATTTTTTAAAGTCTTAATAATTAGAAAAATAATTTTAAAATACGATCTTTTTTCCGGGAGTTCCCATTGTGGCTCAGTGGTTAAGGAAACCAACTAGTAACCATGAGGTTGTAGGTTCGATCCTTGGCCTTGGTCAGTGGGTTAAGGATCCAGCACTGCCATGAACTGTGGTGTAGGTCACAACATGGCTCAGATCCCATGTTGCTGTGGCTGTGGTGTAGGCTGGCAGCTATAGCTCCAATTTAACCCCTAGCCTGGGAACGTCCATATGCTGTGGGTGTGGCCCTAAAAAGACAAAAGACCAAAAAATTAAAAAAAATAAAATACAATAAAATACAATCCGTTTTCCTATAACTTATACTCTCTCGTCCCAGTTTAGTTCTCTAGAATTTCTGAGGTCCACATTCTCCTCTGTCTGACTGGGCCTCAAATTTTCAAATCTGGTTGATATATTCACTAATTACCTCTTCTGAGGAAGCACACCCTATTCATTTTACCATTTCTCAAGAAACAGCAAAGAAAACGTCACCTATTCTCTACTCCTTGGATTCAGAAATTTAAAAAAAAAAAAAATGTAAAGGTACGGAGCACCTTTGGTCTGCCAGGCATTAATACTCTATATTGCAGGTGTTGGAGACATGGCAATGAATAAAATACATGATATCAGTCTCGCTGAATTAACACTTTAGAGGATATGCTCAAGTTAATCAATATGAATCTTAAAACCCATCACCCTAGTTCAATACAACCTGAACATAGTGGAACTATTCTGAACACTAGATACAACTAATATAACCTAGGAGTCACTCTGAACATTTTTACTTTTTTTTGACCAGCCTGGTCATATTATTGACTAATATTGAGCTTACAGTCAATTCGTTCTAAAAAGTGAATATAGGGAGTTCCCTTTGTGGCTCCGATTGGACCCCTAGCTTGGGAACTTCCATATGCCGTGGGTGCAGCCCTAAAAAGACAGAAAGTCACAAAACAAAATAAAACAAACAAAAAAATAACCTGGATTGAACTAATACTCAGTTCTTCCTGTAAAACATAATGGCTGATGTCCACAGCAGGCCAAAAGTGTTCCTGGCCAGTAGCACTTCCATTTCCTGTACTTGAATTTGCTTGCCACAGCCATTCCCAATCTGTTTATGCAGTTACACGTGATACTGAATTCATAATTTCATGATTAAGTAAACTATGAAATGACTGTGAAAAGACTGGTAAATGAACCTGAATATATACATAGGCAAGTTGCTAAAAGAAAAAACAATAAAACTGTCAAATTAGAGAAATACTGAAGACTAGGGTGGAAAATCATAAAAATTTAGGATTTTACAGACAGACTTCTTTGAAATGGCTTTAAATTCTCACTATATTGTAAAGAAATGGAAACCAAAAATCACAGATGATTCATTATATACAAGGTGGTTTATATAAGAAACATCATAAACAATTACAGTCAACAGATGCTTATTCAAAGGAATTTAGCCTTAGTCCTAAAACAAAACATTTATGAAATATGCATGTTTTAAGAGAAAATGCTTAAAACATTAAGGTAACTTTTCTTTGCATTTCATCAGACTTTTTTTCTTTTTCTGTCTTTTCTGGGCCATACCCACAACATATGGAAGTTCCGAGGCTCGGGGTCAAATCGGAGCTGCAGCTGCTGGCCTACACACAGCCACAGAAATGCTAGATCCGAGATGCATCTGTGACCTACCCCACCACTCACGGCAACACTGGATCCTTAACCCACTGAGCGAGGCCAGGGATTGAACCTGCATCCTCATGGATACTAGTTGGGTTTGCTACCGCTGAGCCACAATGGCAACTCCTACCTCATCAGACTTTTTAATTAAGTAGTGCCAATTACAGTAGGAAAAAAATTCAACTGCAACAGTCCCCAAAAGAGAAACAAGGATGCCAAGAAAGATTTTAGGATGCCACTGTATAAGGGATGATTAAAAATTAAAACTTAGGTCGGAACCCTATTACACTGTTGGAGGGAATGTAAATTGGTGCAACCACTGTGGAAAACAGCATGGAGATTCCTCAGAAAACTAAAAACAGAATTACCATTTGATTCAGCAATCCCACTCCTGGGCATCTATCCAAAGAAAAACATGACTCAAAAAGATACATGTACTCCAATGTTCATTGCAGCACTATTTTCAATAGCCAAGACATGGGAACAACCTAAATGTCCATCGACAGAGGAGCGGATAAAGAAGATGTGACACATATACACAATGGAATATTACTCAGCCACTAAAAGGAAAGAAATAATGGCATTTGCAACAATATGGATGGACCTAGAAATTATCATGCTAAGTGAAGTTAATCAGACAGTGACACGCATCACTTACATGTGGAATCTAAAAAAAGGACACAATGAACTTCTTTGCATAACAGATACTGACTCACCGTCTTTGAAAAACTTATGGTTTCCAAATGAGGCAGTTTAGGGGGTGGGGGAATGTACTGGGGGTTTGGGAATGGAACTGCTATAAAATTTGGTTGTGACGATCATTGTACAACTATTAATATAATAAAATTCATTGAGTAATAAAAAAAGAATTATCAGAAATTCCTAAACAAAACAAAACAAAACAAATTTAGGTCTGAAAAGGTGAAAGCTAAAAGGGGTTATGACCCAAGTCAAAACCAGCAACAGCATGAACAAAGTAGACCTAGATTTATTTACCAACCCCAGAAATGCAGGATAAAGGCAGCCTCTAATAGGCAATTTTTATTGGTTAAGAAAAAAAAAAAAAATCACCCCATGAAAAGCAAGGGCCTTGTCTGTCTTTGCTCACTGATCTACCCCACTCACTAACTGAGGCCTGGAATGCCTGGAATGAAGTAAGCCTTCGATAATTATTTAAGGTTGGATGAATCAATTAAATGAGCTAGCCACAACACTCTGACACTTACAAAAGGAGGAATAACCTTGAAATTTGAGAGGTGTAAGCTTAGGATAAGCAGGACAGTGCGACTTGACGCACCAAAAAATAAACTTAGAGACCCAAGCGTCTCTATATTTTCCAGTGTCCTCTCACTCCCTTTCTCTGAAGGTCCTACTCTCTAGTTTTACTGATTTCTCACCATTTCTCAGGCCTTTGTCCCATTTTCTTTTAGGCTTAAAGTGCTCCCTTTCCTTCCCCTCTCTTCATTTATTAAAATTCTATGCCTCAAAAGATCTACAAATGGCCAATAAGCACATGAAAAGATGCTCAGCATCATTAGTCATCAGGGAAATGCAAATCAAGACCACAACGAAATGCCACTTCACACTCACTAGGATTAGGCTAAAATTAAAAAAAAAAAAACAAAAAAAACACGTGTTGGCTAGGATGTAGAGAAACTGGAATCCTCATACACTGCTGGTAAGAATGTAAAACATTAGAGCTGCCTTGCAAAATAGTCTGACAATTCCTCAACTCCGCAATTCTACTCCAATTTCAATACTCAAGATTATTGAAAATACATGTTCATAAAAACTTGTACATGAATATTCAAAGCAGTATTATTCGTAATAGTCCAACAATAGAAATACTCAAATATCCATCAACCAATGAATGGAAAAATAAAATACAGTATATCCAGTACAACAGAATATTTGGCAATAAAAAGTAATGAAGTACTAATACATACTATAACATGGATGAACTTTGAAAACATTATGATAAGTGAAAGAAGTCAGAAGTTCTTGTCACAGCTCAGCAAGGAGTTCCCCTTGTGGCTCAGTGGAAACGAATCTGACTAGCATCCATGAGGACAAAGGTTCAATCCCTGGCCTTGTTCGTGAGTTAAGGATCCAGCACTGCTGTGAGCTGTGGTGTAGGTTGTAGATGTGGCTCAGACCTGGTGTTGCTGTGGCTATGGTACAGGCTGGTGACTACAGCTCTGATTGGACCGCAAGCCTGGGAAGCTCCATATGCCTCAAGTGTGGCGCTAAAATGAAAGGAAGGAAGGAAGGAAGGAAGGAAGGAAGAAAGAGAAAGAAAGAAAGAAGGAAGTCAGGCACATATTTTAAGATTTCATTTATTTGGCAAATCTATAGAGATAGAAATAGATTTGTAGCTACAAGAAGCTGACAGGAGGGGAGAACAGAACAGATATGGGGTTTCTTTTTAGAACAACAAAAAGTTCTAAAGTTGATTTGTGCTTATGGTTTCATAACTCTATAAATATACTAAAAGCCACTGAACTGTTTGCTTTAAATGGTATGTTTGCTATGTTTGCGGTATGTGAATTATATCTCAATTAAGCTGTTTTTAAAAATCTATGCAAGAGTTCCCTTTCGGAATAGTAGGTTAAGGATCTGGTGTTGTCATAGCAGCATCTCCCGTCACTCCTGTGGCATGGGTTCAATCCCAGCCCAGGAACTTACACATGCCATAGCTGTGGCCAAAAATAAATAAATAAACAAAATCTTTATGTACTTTAAGGGCAGGTTCAAACATCATCCTCCCCCTTACCTTACCTAGCAAAAATTAGTAATTTCCTCTACGCCCTCAAATCAGTTTTAATTATAGCCTGTTAGTTATGTATTACCTATATTAGAACCTGAGCTTCTGAACCATAAAAAATTTCTTACTCATCCATTTTCCCAAGACCTAACACAGTGTATTACACAGAGTAGGTACTCAGAATCTTTACTGTACTACAGAATTAATTAACCTCAAAGAGTGACACAAGCAGATGATATGAATGAAATTAAATATATTGAGTCAAACTTACCTATTAAAAATCCACAAATAGTTAAGTGTTATTCTAGGATTCATCTCTTCAAGTGATAACACAGATGGGGTGGGAAGTTCTGAAGAGAGGGGACTAGAAAGGTAGACTTCTGCCCAGAAAATATTGTCGAATCTTACAATCTTCTTTTCTGAAGACCCCATGGCTACATATTCTAGTGCTTCTGAGTTTTGCCATCTTTCTTTCCTTTGAAATAGCCACTTGTTCAAATAATGCACAAGCTGCAGTGTTTTACAGTAATTTACACAAGGTAGTATTTCTGGGAAAGATTTATAGCCCTTTCGAATAAGTCTTCTCACAGATAAGAGCACACTAAAGAGACACAACCAAATGCAATGTGTAGCATCCTGGATTGGCCATAGAATCAGAAAGAGGAGAGTAGTGGAAAAATTGGTGAATTCAAATAGAGTCTGTAGTCCAGTTAGCAGTATTACCCCGATGTCAACTTCTTAGTTATGATAAATGTACTGTGGATATGTGGAATGCTAACATCTGGAGAGCTGGGTGAAAGGTATTCAGCAAGTCTGTACTATCCTAGAAACTCTTCTGCAAATCTAAAGTTATTTCAAATCAAGTGTGTTGTTTGTTGTTTTTTAAAGCAGATTCTTTACTGTGGAGTAAAGTTAGATACATTCATCTAAAGTTCTTTCATGTTTATTCAACAAATACTGTGTAGCTGCAGGAACATAAGATCATGGGGTGAGTCTGCGAACAAAAACAAAGATTTCTACCTTGTGGTGCTTGTATTTTAAGAAGGAGAAGCAGATGATAAACAATAAATTTAATAAGTAATTAAGTTATGCAGCATGTGAAAAGGAAGTAAGTGCCATGGAAAAATACAACAGTAAAGCAATGTTGGGAGATCAGAAGTGGGAAAAGGGAGAAAAGTTGGAAATTATAAATAGTTGTGTAGAAAGGCCTCACTGAGAAGAGGACATCTGAGCACAGACAAGGACATGAGGAGGAAGGGGAGCAGGCCATCTACCTGAGGGAACAGCACTGCAGGCAACAGAACATCTAGAGCAAAGGTGCCAAGACTTGAGCAACATGACAGTCAGTGAGAAGGCAGCACAGGGAGGAAGGGGCGTGTGGGAGGGAAGAAAGCTGGACAGGTCACAAGAGGCCAGACCACAGGAGTTCACTGGTATTTCCTCTGAACAAAATGGGGGCCACTGGAGACTCCTTGGGGTACTGCGCCCTGAGTTAATGTTTTAAAAGAATCACTGGCAGTTGTACTAAGAACACTCTTTACACAACATCACCCACATGGTATTCTTGCTGAAAAAAATGTTTAGCCAGAACCTCATCATAAGAAAACAATCAGGAGTTCCCGTCATGGCTCAGTGGTTAACGAATCCGACTAGGAACCATGAGGTTGCGGGTTCGATCCCTGCCCTTGCTCAGTGGGTTATGGATCCGACGTTCCTGTGAGCTGTGGTGTAGGTCGAAGACGCGGCTCGGATCCCACATTGCTGTGGCCCTGGTGTAGGCTGGCAGCTACAGCTCCGATTCGACTCCTAGCCTGGGAACCTCCATATGCCGCAGGAGCGGCCCAAGAAATGGCGAAAAGACAAAAAAAAGAAAGAAAACAATCAAGTAATTCCAGAATGTGGGACAACCTACAAAACACAAGGCCTGGACTCTTTAAAACAGTCAATATCACGAGAAAAAAGGGGGTGGTGAAGGGGACTATTTTAGATTTGAAAGAGCCATAACATCCAAGCAAAATGAATGACCTCGACCAAAATTCCCTAAAGGGATATTAGTTTCTTATGGCTGCTATAACAAATCATGACAAACATGTGGCATAAAACAACAAATATAATGCCTCACAGTTCTGATGGCCAGAAATCAGAAATCAGTATCACTGGGTTGAAAGCAAGGTACTGCCAGCGCTGCACTCCCTCCAGGGGCTCTAGAGGAAAAGCAGCTCCTTGCTGCTGGGGGCTGCTGGCATTCCTTAACTTGCTGGCTATATCACTTTAATATCTGCCTCTGTCTTTACATCACTTCCTCTTGTGTATGCATGCATGTGCAGGGTGTGTGTGTGTGTGTGTGTGTGTGTGTGTGAGAGAGAGAGAGAGAGAGAGAGAGAGAGAGAGAGAGAGAGAGAGAAATCTCTCTCTGCCTCCCTCTAACAGGGATGCATGTGAAAGCATTTTGAGTCCACCAGCATAATCCAGGATAATCTCTCCATCTCAAAATCCTGAATTTAATCACTTCTGCAAAAATATTTTTTTAAATTAAGGTAACATTTAGGTACTAGAAATTAGGGTCTGATATTTTAGAGGGTTATTTTCAGCCTCCTACAGAAGCGAAAGGTATAAAACACATTTCTTAGACATTAGATGATACTGAATTAACTTTCTTCGGTGTGATACTAGGATTGCAGTTACAGGATAATTGAGGTTATATGTTGAAAGAATCAGAGATGAACTGCCATAATACTTTGAATTAGTATAGCAAAAATAAATACATGTATATAGAGAGACAAAAAGAATAGGCACTAGATAACATACAAATGTAATAAAATTTTACCAACTGGTGATTCTAACAGGGAGGCTTTTATGGGGTTTTATTATATTATTCTTTCAACTTTTCTGTAATTTGGCATTTTCCAAAGAAGAATTTTCGGGGAAAAAATGTTAATAATAGACTAGAGGGGGCAAATGAAAGAAGACTGTAGAAGCTATGATGTAGGCAAGAGATGATGGTAACTCTAACCAGGTGGTGGCAGTTAGTGAAGATGTGATGGTATTCTGGATGTATTTTGAAGATTGAGGCAACAATTACTGATAGACTAAACAGAGTGTGGAGTGAGAGAAAGAGAAGACTCGGGAATGACTCAAAGGCTTTGAGATATGGATAAACCTACCATCAAATGAAAAGGGGTAACTTAGTTTTTAGGCGAAATAACAGAATTCCAGTTTGGGACATACTGATTTTGAGATGCTAATTCAAAATGGAGACGTTAAGAAAGCAGTTAGATATCTAAGTCTGGATGGTAGGAGAAAACTCTGAGCTAGAGATATAAATGTAACATTTAATCAGAAGAATGTTAATACAAGATCATAATGAAGTCATTATATTGGACTAGATCACTAAAGGAGAAGATGATGAGAGCAACCACTAAAATCACAAAGTGGTACACATCAGGGCAGAAAAGAACTAAAGAAAATTTATATCCTCAGTCATCCTAAGATTGTATGGAGCTATCAGCATTCCCTTTTTTTTTTTTTTTTTTTTTTTTGCTTTTTTAGGGCTGCACCCACGGCATATGGAGGTTCCCAGGCTAGGGGTCAAATTGGAGCTGTAGCTGCCAGCCTACACCACAGCCACAGCAACAGGATCCAAGTCACATCTGTGACCTACACCACAGCTCATGGCAATGTCAGATCCTTAACTCACTAAGCAAGGCCAGAGATCGAACCTGTGTCCTCATGGTTGCTAGTCAGATTTGTTAACCGCTCAGCCATGACAGGAACTCTATTATCAGCATTTCTCAAGGAAACTGGATCCACTGAAAGATGCCCAAACCACTTCAATGTTTTGCAAGATTTTCTTGCTCCCCAATATGTCACAATACTTACTGCTATTACCATTCTAAGTCCTAAACAAAGAATTTAAACAACTATCACTCAGGAAAATACTTTTTAAAAAATGCCCAACACAAATTATGTCAATTTTTATTAAGAATCTCTCATATTACATTTCAAAAAGACAAACAGGGAGTTCCCGTCATGGCGCAGTGGATAACGAATCTGACTAGGAACCATGAGGTTGTAGGTTCGATCCCTGGCCTTCCTCAGTGGGTTAAGGATACAGCGTTGCCGTGAGCTGTGGTGTAGGTCACAGACACAGCTCAGATCCCGAGTTGCTGTGGCTGTGGTGTAGGCCGGCAGCTACAGCTCCAATTCGACTCCTAGCCTGGGAACCTCCATATGCCGAGGGAGCGGCCCAAGAAATGGCAAAAAGACAAAAAAAAAAAAAAAAAAAGACAAACAGTACGAGTGTATAAAGTATATAAAACAGGTATAGCTATACTTGCCTTAACTGTTAATAGTAATAGTATTATTATTTCATTTTTCTGGCTGAGTAATCTTCCACTGTATAGTAATAGTCACTGTTTTGAATTCTGACTCGCCAAAAAATCCATTTAGCACAATTGCCCCTCTCCTCTATTACTGCTTCCAAAGAGAGGATCTAGAAATTTGTGTCATGCAAATTAAATACTATAGCACTGTAGTTCAATTTTAGTAAAACTGAATGCAATAGATGCATTAACTAAATGGAAATAAACTAGCAATAGATCTAAAGAGGATCAACAGTTTTTAAAAATAATACATGCATAAACTTCAGGATATTTCTTAAAAGTTTCACACTGTATAGAACATTCTGGTTTATTTTTAGCTTTAATTTTTATTTATTTATTTTTGCTTTTTAGGGCCAAACCCATGGCATATGGATGTTCCCAGGCTAGGGGGAGGAATTGGAGCTACAGCTGTCAGCCTACACCACAGCTCATGGCAACGCAGGAGCTCTGACCCACTGAGTGAGGCCAGGGATCAACCCCGAATCCTCATGGATACTAGTCGGATTCATTTCCACTGTGCCACAACTGGAACTCCTATTTTATTTTTTTAATTTTATTGGACCATAGTTGATTTAAAATGTTGTATTAGTTTCAGATGTACAGCAAAGTGATTCAGTTGTACATATATGTATATGTTTCTTTTTCAGATTCTTTTCCCATATAGGTTATTACAGAATATTGAGTAGAGTTCCCCATGCTATATAGTAAGTCCTTGTTGGTTATCTATTTTATATATAGTAGAGTGTTAACACCAAACTCCTAACTTACCCCTCCTCCCAACCCTGACATTTCCCCTTTGGTAACCATAAACTTGTTTTTGAAATTTGTGAGTCTGTTTTATAAATAAGTTCACTTGTATCACTTTTTATTAGATTCCACATATAAGTGATACGATATTTGTCTTTCTCTGTACAACTTCACTTAGTATGATACTCTCTATGCATTGCTGTTTGTTGCAAATGGCATTATTTCATTTTTTTGGTTGAGTAATATTACCACATCTTTTTTTATTCATTTTCCCCGATGGATATTTAGGTTGTTTCATGTCTTGGCTATTGAAAACAGTATGGCTATGAACAGAGAGGGTGCATGTATCTTTTCAAATTACAGTTTTGTCTGGATACATGCCCAGGAGTGGGAATGCTAGATAATATGGTAATTCCATAGTGTTCTCATAGTAACTGTACCAATTTACATTCCCACCAACAGTGTAGGAGGGTTCCCTTTTCTCCACACCCTCTCCAACATTTACTATTTTGTAGACTTTTTTGATGGTGGCCATTCTGACCAGTATGAAGTTGTACCTCACTGTAGTTTTGATCTGCATTTCTCTAACAATTAGTGATGCTAAGCACCTCTTCATATGCCTTTTGGCCATCTGTCTTCTTTGACAAAATGTCTATTAAATCTTCTGTCCATTTTTTGATTGGGCTCTTTTTGGGATATAGATCTTCATGAGCTATTTGTACATTTTGGAGATTAATCTCCTCCTGGCCGCTTCGTCTGCAAATATTTTCTCCCATTCTGTGAACTGTCTTTTCATTTTGCTTATGGTTTCCTTTGCTATGCAAAAACTTAAGTTTAATTAGGTCCCATTTCTTTATTTTTGTTTTTGTTTTCATTATTCTAGGAGATGGATACAAAAAGACATTGCTGTGGAGTTCCCTGGTGGTTCAATAGGTTAAGAATCCAGTGTTGTCAAACAACCCCATCAAAAAATGGGCAGAAGATCTAAACAGACAATTATCCAAAGAAGACATACAGATGGCCAAAAAACACATGAAAAGATGTTCAACATCACTCATTATTAGAGAAACGCAAATCAAAACCACTATGAGGTACCAACCTTACATCAGCCAGAATGGCCATCATCAAAAAGCCTACAAACAGTAAGTGCTGGAAAGGGTGTGGAGACAAAGGAATCCTATTACACTGTTGGTGGGATTGTAAATTTACACTGTGGAAAACAGTATGGAGATTCCTCAGAAACCTAAAAATAGAACCACCATTTGATCCAGCAAGCCCACTCCTGGTCATCTATCCAGAGAAAACCATGACTTGAAATGACACATGTACTCCAATGTTCATTGCAGCACTATTTTCAGTAGTCAAGACATGGAAACAACCTAAATGTCCATCGACAGAGGAGTGGATAAAGAAGATGTGGTACATATACAAAATGGAATATTACTCAGCCATTAAAGGGAACGAAATACTGGCATTTTTAGCAACATGGATGGACCTAGAGATTATCTTGCTAAGTGAACTCAATCAGACAATGAGACACCAACATCAAATGCTTTCACTGACATGTGCAATCTGAAAAAAGGACAGAATGAACTTCTTTGCAGAACAGATACTGACTCATAGACTTTGAAAAACTTATGGTCTCCGGAGGAGACAGTTCAGGGGGTGGGGGGATGCACTGGGGTTGTGGGATGGAAATCCTACAAAACTGGATTGTGATGATCATTGTACAACTATAAATGTAATAAATTCATTGAGGAATAAAATAAAATAAAATAAAATAAAATAAAATAAAATAAAACAAAATAAAAAGAATCCGGTGTTGTCACTGCTATAGTTCTGGTTACTTCTGTGGCATAGGTTCGATCTGTGGGCCAAGAATTCTGCATGCCATGCGAAAAGCAAAAAAAAAAAAAAAAGATATTGCTGTGCTTTATGGCAAAGAGTGTTCTGCCTGTGTTCCTCTAAGACTTTTATAGTGTTGGCCTTACATTTAGGGCTTTAATCCATTCTGGGTTTATTTTTATCTATGCTGTTAGAGAATGTTCTAGTTTAATTCCTTTACATATAGCTGTCCAATTTTCCCATTACTACTTATTGAAGAGATTATCTTTTCTCCATTGTATATTCTTGCTTGCTTTGTCATAACATTAATGGAACATTTTAAATGTACCTACATTTTTCTAGAAAGAAGGTTCAAACATTTTATTATATTTTATTTTCAATAGGATCCATGATCTCAACATAGTTTAAAACTTTCAGGTTTAATGAGTTCTCATCATGGTGTAGCAGAAACGAACTCAACTAGGAACCATGAGGTTGCAGGTTCAATCCCTGGCCTTGCTCAGGGTGTTAAGCTGTAGTGTAGGTCATAGACGCGGCTGGGATCCTGTGCTGCTGTGGCTGTGGCGTAGGCTGGCAGCTGTAGCTCTGATACGACCTAGATTTCTAGCCTGGGATCCTTCATATGTCTCAGGTACAGCCCTAAAAAGCAAAAAAAAAAAAATTCCAGGTTTGAAAATTAACATTGCTAGAGGCCTGAAAATCAAAATAAACCATAAACTGACTATGGCAGAACTGAAAAACTATGAATTTAAAAAATAAAATATACATTTTGATACCTCTTAAAAGCAATTACATTGATAATAAGGGATATTTGCCAAGTTCAACTCATGTTCAGACATGACGAAAATTTTCTAATGAAAACATGCTTCAAAGAATTTCCTTAACAAAACAAATGAATTTACTTCTGAAAACTTTAAACCTTAGAGAAACACAAGCCTATAGGACCTTACATTGAAATTGCTCAGTTACTGGTGAAGTTATTTAGCTAATTCCCCTGTTTCTAATAATCAGCCAAGATTCATCTCCCACTTACTTCAGACATCTAAAAAAGGCTTTTAAATTAGAGAAATAGGGAAAACCAAGGAAGATCCTCAGTAAAACATGACAGAGAAGGAGAAGCAGAAACAGGCTTGATCATTATTTTCTACTTAGTGAAGTTTATTCAGTGTTCACACTTTCTTGTGAAAAAATGCCTACTACTTTTATATTAAACATAAAAGTTGACTTGAGGTCTCTTCAGTTCTTTACATAATACGTAACATTTATATTCTATTTGGTAAGAACTATTCCTAGCACTTTATTTGCATTAGTTCACTTAACCATGTATGTGTACATGTATTTTTTGTTTTGTTTTTTCTTTATGCTGAGACTTGACCTCCCTGGACTAACAAGAACTATCTTAATTATTCCCAAAGGTTTCACTTTGGGGTCTGATACAGAAGTGTGACTTGCCAAGAAGAGCCTTCAAAGCCCTCGGTCCTGACATCAGGGCTGTCATTGGTCTGAACTAAAGGTCTAATGTGGCTCTGTTTAATTTAGGATTACAATCTTTCCAGGATGAAAATAAAAATCTCATACAGATTAGACGGACCCTGCAGCTGCCTTGATCTCAACATAAAATCATTTCCAGTCTCCATTTCACTTACCATAATAAATAACCTAGACCCAGCCTAAAAATAAATCAAAGTAGAGAAATACTTCTAGACTACCCATTTGGGGCCATAAGGATCTTCACCCAGACTTGACAGAGAACTGCTTTACTCAGGTTACTTTTATAAAAGGCTTTATAATAATGAAAAGGGCATATTTTACAATGTTCAATGAAAAAAAAAAAAACAGGATAAATGGATATATAAGGTAAGAGAAAAACTATATAAAATCACATTAAAAATAGAAAGGAAGGAGTTCCCGTCATGGCTCAGTGGAAACGAATCCGACTAGGAACCATGAGGTTGCAGGTTCGATCTCCACCCTCGCTCAGTGGGTTAAGGATCTGGCGTTGCCATGAGCTATGGTGTAGGTCTCAGACGATGGCTCGGATCTGGCATTGCTAATGGCTCTGGCATAGGCCAGCAGCTGTAGCTCTGATTAGACCCCTAGCCTGGGAACCTCCACATGCCGCGGGTATGGCCCTAAAAAGAAAAAAAAAAAAAAAGAAAAGAAAAGAAATATAGTGAAGTATTCACAATGGCTGTGGCTATGCTACTAAAATATTTTATTTTTTTATTTCCTAATTTTTGCTATAACTTAGCATTAATTTGTGCTTTTTAAAATATTTATCCTCAAATTATAAACTATATATGACCCATATAATAACAAATCTAGATAAATAAGCTTTATATTAGAGTATATTTATTCCATACCAAAATGTTATTTTCAGAGTTCCCGTCGTGGCTCAGTGGTTAACAAATCTGACCAGGAACCATGAGGTTGCAGGTTTGATCCCTGGCCTCGCTCAGTGGGTTAATGATCCAGCATTGCCGTGAGCAATGGTGTAGGTTGCAGATGTGGCTCAGATCCCGTGTTGCTGTGGCTCTGGCATAGGCTGGCAGCTATAGCTCCAATTAGACCCCTAGCCTGGGAAACTCCATATGCCACAGATGCAGCCCTAGAAAAGGCAAAAAGACTAAAAATAAATAAATAAACAAAATTTTAAAAAGTTATTTTCTAAATAGTGTGTCATTCTATAACCATTTTCTGATCAAATCCTTACCAAAACAAAGTTCTCCTGTATTCTTTCTCCATTTTGTTTTCAACTTCTCCCTGAAAAATACATTTTTAGTGGGAATCAAATTTTTATTGCCCAGAGTGTGAAATCAATCTAGATTTAAAAGCAAGATTATAACTCCACATCTAAAAGCCCTTGGAATAAGAGAAAAATTTGTTGAATGGGTAATTCCTGTACACTAAATATCTTTGAACCATAAAAAATGGCAATATTTGACTGATATATTCACAACAGCAACAAAAACCTACTTTGAGTTTACAGTTTGCAAATTTCCAAAAATATCACACTAACACATTCAAGTTTAGTTGGCAGAGACACATTTGCAGTGTTTAATAGAAACAAACAGCCTAAGATTTGCACATGGAGAATGACAGCTCTGAGTACTCTATTTGCAGCAAATGTGCTTCATTAGCCATTGTGTTTTTTCCCTTCAAAGATTTTCTCTCAGGTCACTGCCATATTGCTTCCTATTAGACAAGTTAGTACTGGGAAACAGTGCTTGAAGCTATATATACACATATAAAACATTAATCTGTGGCCCTGGCAAATTTACATTTATTTTTGTTTATGTTTTACTTTTCTTTTTTCAGCCACGCCCACAGCATGTGGAAGTTCCCAGACCAGGGATCAAATCCAAGCTGCAACTGTGATCTATGCAGAAGATGCAGCAATGCCGGATCCTTAACCAACTATGCTGCGCCAGGGACTGAACCCGAGCCCCTGCTGAGACAATGCCAGGTCCTTAACACAGGGCACCACAGTGGGAACTCCTTTTAAAACACATTTTCAAACATTCTCCTAAGAGAATAAAGGAAAAATATAATGAACCTCTATGTACCTGTCATCCAGCTTCAACAAATATCAATTTTTTTTTTTTTTTTGTCTTTTTGCTATTTCTTTGGGCCGCTCCCACGGCATATGGAGGTTCCCAGGCTAGGGGTCGAATCGGAGCTGTAGCCCCTGGCCTACGCCAGAGCCACAGCAACGCGGGATCCGAGCCGCATCTGCAACCTACACCACAGCTCACGGCAATGCCAGATCCTTAACCCACTGAGTAAGGCCAGGAATCGAACTGCATCCTCATGGGTGCTAGTCAGATTCATTAACCGCTTAGCCTTGACGGGAACTCCCTGCTGGACTATTTTTAAACAAATCTTGGACATGATCTGAAGAGTTTCTCACTAGCAAATTTGAAAGTTATAGAGATGCTTGTCCTCTTCCATTTAAATTATTAAAAATATTTAAACATAACGATATTAAACAATGTCCAATATAGCTTAAATTAGAATCAGGCTTTTGGGGCTAGAAGTAAACATAGCTATCATCTAATTCCTTGCTATTCATATTGTGATACTTAGGCTAGCAGTACTGGCATAACCCAGGAGCTTGTTCAAAACACAGAACCTCAGGGCCAGAACTAAAGAACCAGACTCTACCCCTGCGTGAAGAGCATTAAAGTCTTGTACATCTGAACTGGCTCTCACTTGAGAAACTGAGGCCTAGAAAGGTCAAGTGAGTCTCCCAACAGGAGTAAAGCTCAAAAGTACCTGATTCTGAGACCAGGTTTTTTTTCCTTATGCGACACGCTGCCTCTCAACACACCTGATTCCCACCAGAAGACCCTCTGAAGCTCTCACATCCTTCTGGAAACTAATTCGATTAACAAGTAAATGAATTTCCCACACGATATTTTTTTTGAAATTCATGAGAGCCTGACATTTTCCCAAATACTACATAATATGCTGGAGCAGAATCTGTAAATTAATCAAACCTCTTCCTTCTTTGGGTAAAAAGACAGACCTTTTCAGCAAGAGCGCCTCTAAGGGAACCAAATTAATTAATTAATGGCTATGTGTTTTTTTCTTCAAATGTCAGTACTAGAGTCTCCTTATGCAGAGACTATATAATTGGGTGCAGCTGAAAACTTGGGCTTTTTGGCATAGGATCGATAAGTACAATGCTAAAAGCCAAACTCATTTTCTAATTGTGGCTTAAGTAAGAAAGTTCAGAAATGAGTTAAAAATAGCATTAGCAATGATAACCAAGTCTCCCTGTTACACTAAAAAGACACTGCCTTTTGTTCTTAATTCTAAGAAAAGAAATTATAATTTTCTAAGTAAAATTTTGAATGAAATTTAAGATTATTAAAATTATTTAAAAGGCAAGTATTACTTTAATTATGGTGTGTGTGTATACACACACACACATAAAATATTTTATATATGTATAGTTGTGTGGGGGGGTGTCTTTTCAGGGTCATACCCATGGCATATAGAAGTTCCCAGGCTAGGGGTTGAATTGGAGCTACAGCTCCTGCCCTATGCCACAGCCACAGCCACGCAGGGCCAGAGCCGTGTCTTCTACCTACACCACCGCTCACAGCAATGCCAGATCCTTTAACCCACTGAGCAAGCCCAGGGATCAAACCCACATCCTCATGGATACTAGCTGGGTTCGTTACCACTGAGCCACAACAGGAACTCCTTAATATGTCTTTTTAAAAAGAAAAAAAAGTTTGGTCATATAAGCTTCTGTAAGAGGGCACTCAATTTCAGAAGAAAACTTTATGACACCTGGGACTTCCAGAGCCTTTTCAGGACACTATTAAGAAAGCTATTGTCCACAGGAAAAAAAAAAGAGAGATTCTGAAATTTTCAGTGGAGTGTGTTTTCTTAACAAAATAAAGAGTGGAGGGTTAAAAAAAAAAAAATGTCAAAACCAATAACATTCCTTTGAAAATGCTGGTAGAGTAATCTTTCAGTGCAGCTGCCATCCTTTACTACTCTATCTTTTTAAAAATACTCATAAGGGAGTTCCCGTTGTGGCACAGTAGAAACAAATCTGAAGAGTATCCACGACGGATGTGGGTTTGATCAGTGGGTAAGGATCCGGCGTTGCCACCAGGTGCGATGTAGGTTGCAGATGCAGCTCAAATCTGGCATTGCTGGGGCTGTGGTGTAGTTTCCTAGCCTGGAACTTCCATATGCCATGGGTGCGGCCCTAAAAAGAAAAAAAGAAAAACAAAACAAAACAAAACGAATACAATTTAAAGCATAACAAAGCATTTCTTTACCCACACACGGCAAAAGAGAAATAGTAAGGAAATATATCCCAATGCCAGGTATATGCAAATAGATTAATAATTTCTGCTCCATACACCTGTAACAGATTGTCTCTAAGAGGTCTACCTGAGATGTTCAGCTTTAAAAAAAAAAAAAAAATCATCATCATTTTGAAATCTAGTTACCCAACATCTAGCTTCACGGCTTTTTTTTTTTTTCTTTTTAGGGCCACACCTGTGCATATGGAAGTTTCCAGGCTAGGGACAGAATCCGAGCTGCAGCTGCCAGCCTACGTCACAGTCTTGGCAACACTGGATCTGAGCCCCATCTTTGACCTAGGCTACATCTTGTGACAACATCAGATTCTTAGCCCACAGAGCAAGGCCAGGAATCAGATCCACATCCTCACAGACACTACGTTGGGTTCTTAACCTGCTGGGCCACAATAAGAACTCTAACTGAATTTATAGTTTGAATTTTCAAAAAGGACACCTAAAGCTCGAATCTGTTTATTAGCATAACACAAGTGACAAACAGAAAAACTTGCCATTTCAAGGACAAATGAAAAATCAATAATTTATTCAAACATGTATTGAGTAACTAATATTTGTCAGGCCTGTGATAAGAGCTGATACGTCCTTGAGTGTAGTACCTACAACCAAAGTGAGGTCAAATATCAAACACATTTTTTTCTTTTAAGCATATATATCAATTATATTGACAATGACTGCACATTCTGGCACTGTAGGTGATGAGGGGTTATAAAGGTGAATAATAGGTTATATTTATTGTTTCCTATGTAGTCTCACAGGCACTGAATATTATCTCATTTATTAATCCAACAACTTTTGGGGGGTTTTTGTTTTGGGGTGTTTTTTTTGGCCACACTTGCGGCATATGAAGTTCCCAGGCCAAGGTTCAAATCCAAGCCACAGCTGTGACCTACACCACAGCTGCAGCAATATCAGACAGATCTTTAAACCTACTGTACCAGGCTGGGGATCAAACCCACGCTGCCACAGAAACAACACTGTGCTACAGTGGGAACTCCAATCCAACAACTTTTTAAGTTAAACACATCCTTGTTTTTGAGATGATAAACTAAAGCTTTGAAAATTTAAGAGGTGAAACTACCAAGTATCAGAGCTGGGATTTAATCTCAGGCACTTTAAACTCCAGAACCCATGCACTTTACTGCTATGCTAAATTGCTTCCCTTAAGTAGCTTCAAGTCCAAAGGACAGAGAGATATACTTAGAAATAATGTTAATACTTGGGGCCAGCCCCACCTCATGAGTGTCCAAAAGTCTACCTGACAAATAAAAGTAGCTAATTAAGTCCCCACGGGTAAAGAGTGCATATGTTTTATACTGCAGAATTACTCCCTAAGGAACAAATTTAATTTTAAAGAAACAGCAAAAAATGAGCTGAAAATCTAAACAGTCATGTCTCCAAGGAAGACGTACGGATGGCCCAAAACCACATGAAAAGATGCTCAACCTCACAAATTATTACAGAAATGCAAATCAAAACTACAGTGACGTATTACCTCACGCTGGTGAGAATAGCCCTCATCACAAAGTCTAAAACAGAGTTCCCTGATGGCTCAGCTGTGGCTTGGGTCACTGTTGTGGTATAAGTTTGATCCCTGGCCCAGGAAATTCCACATGCCACGGGTGTATCCAAAAAAAGAAGAAAAAAAAAAAAAAGCCAGAAAAAATTCTGCAAACAATAAATTCTGAAGAGGGTGTGCAGAAAAGGGAACCCTCCTACACTGCTGGTGAGAATGTAAACTGTACAACCACTATGGAAAACAGTATGGAGGTTCCTTAAAAAACTAAAAATATAAT
The DNA here is from genome assembly GCF_054392235.1 of Sus scrofa. NCBI lineage: Eukaryota > Metazoa > Chordata > Mammalia > Artiodactyla > Suidae > Sus > Sus scrofa. Next base: position 49,499,463 of record NC_139387.1, on the reverse strand, counting down.
TGTCATATGATCCAGCAGTCTCACTACTGGGCATATATCCAGAGAAAATCATAATTCAAAAAGATACAAGCACCCCAATGTTCACTGCAGCACTATTTACAATACCCAAGACAAGGAATGTCCATCGACAGAGGAATGGATAAAGAAGATATGGAAAGTGTGTGTGTGTGTGTGTGTGTGTGTGTGTGTGTGTGTGTGTGTGTGTGTGTGTATGAGTGTGTGTTTACAAATTCTAAATACTTATGTACAAAAGGCTTCCATCTTCCTCTAATAAAAGTTCTTTCTACATGTTAGCTGCACAAAACTTCTAAGACAGATGGGCAGCCTGTAAGCCCTTCAAATCCTTTGTTTTAAAGGTGGCAAGTGGGTCCTATTGACCAGTAGAGCCAGCCAGGTTTCTGGGAAGCAATGACCCATATATATATATATATATATATATATATATATATATATATAATGGAATACTACTCAGCCATTAAAAAGAATGACATAATGTCATTTGCAGCAACATGGATAGACCCAGAGATTATCATACTAAATGAAGTAAGTCATCAGAGAAAGACAAACATATGATATCACATATGTGGAATGTTAAAAAAGGATACAAATGAACTTGCCTGCAGAACAGAAACAGACTCGCAGAATTTGAAAACAAACTTATGATTACCAAAGGGGACAGGATGGATGGATTGGGAGTTTGGGACTGACATATGCACACTGTGGTATATGGAATGATTTTCCAACAGGGACCAGCTGTATAGCACTTTACCCAATATTCTATAATAACCTATATGGGAAAAGAATCTCAAAAAGAATGGCTGTGTGTATATGTATAACTGAAATCACTTTGTTGTACAGGAGAAATTATTACAACATTGTAAATCAACCATACTTCAATAAAACTTTAAAAATGGAAAAAAGATACAAATGAACTTATTTTAAAAACAGAAACAGACTCAGACATAGAAAACAATCTTATGGTTACCAAAGGGGAAATGTGGGAGGGAAGGAATAATGAGGAATTTGGGATTAATTTATACACACCCAGGGAGTTCCCATTGTGGCGCAGCAGAAACGAATCCAACTAGTATCTATGAAGATGCAGATTTGATCCCTGGCCAGGATCCGGTGTTACCCTGAGCTGTGGTATAGTTTGCAGACATGACTTGGATCCCACATTGCTGTGGCTACGGTGTAGGCAGGTGGGCAGCTGTAGCTCTGATTCAACACCTAGCCTGGGAACTTCCATATTCCACCAGTGTGGCCCTAAAAAAGCAAAAAAAAAAAAAAAAAAAAAAAAATTTATACACACCCAATACCCTGTGATAACCTATATGGGAAAAGAATCTGAAAAAGAATGAATATATGTATATGTAATAACTGAATCACTTTGCTGTACATCTTAAATTAATACAACATTGTAAAGCAACTATATTCCAATAAAATGAAATAAAGGCAAATAAAAATTTTTTAATTTAAAAAGAAATGGCCTATAGTTGTGTATGAGCTACATAATGACAGCAATTTTACAAAAGAAGTAAATGAATGAAAATAATAGATAAAAGCAACTAATTCCTTTCTATTCTAAAAAGGCAGCTCTACAATAACTTCAATTTAATTATTTCAGTGACAAGACCTCCAATTCTGTCCAACTCATCTCTTCCTAACACATGGGAACAAAATCAAGGGATGAAACTGGATGTCACTTTAAATATTTACCTAGAATTTTTTTTTTTTTACAAATTCTAAATACTTATGTATAAAAGGCTTCCGTCTTCCTCTAAGTAAAAGTTCTTTCTACATGTTAGCTGCACAAAGCTTCCAAGACAGATGGGCAGCCTGTAAGCCCTTCAAATCCTTTGTTTTAAAGGTGGCTAGTGGGTCCTATTGACCAGTAAAGCCAGCCAGGTTTCTGGGAAGCAATGACCCCAATAAAGCCATTATGTTTCTTCATTTTCTAAGACCAGAGTAGACAAAGGAGCTAAAACTAAAAGAAGAGAAGCCAAAGGAAGATTAGACAAACATTAAAATCCACGTCATACAAATTTGTGACACAAACAGTTCCTATTTTTTAATACTGCTGTCACAATGTTAACCTACAAAATGAAAAGACTGACCCCACTCTTTTTAAAATCTTAATCTTTCACACAACTAGGTAAAATCTCAGCAGTTGGTAGGAACACAAACTGCCAACCTCCTTGAAAAACATACACCAGGGTTTTCTTCCTATGTAAAACAGAGAGCTAACAGAAGAAAATCTGACTGTTGAAGACATTCCTAATGAGAGGTAAATTTTTTTCTTAAAAAGGAAGTCTGCATGTATAGAAAACCCTTAAGACTCCATCAAAATTCTATTAGAACTAATTAACCAATTCAGCAAAGTTGTAGGATATACAATCAATACACAAAAATCTGTTGCAATTCTACATACTAGTAATGAACTATCAGAAAGAGAAACAAAGAATACAATCCTGTTTACAACTGCATCAGAAAGAACAGGAGTTCCCGTTGCCGCTCAGAGGGTTAAGAACCCTACTAGTATACATGAGGATGAGGGTTCAATCTCTCACCCTGCTCAGTGGGTTAAGGATCCAGCATTGCTGTGAGCTATAGGTCGAAGATGCAGCTCGGATCTTCAGACACAGCTCTAATTCGACCCCTAGCTTGGGAACTTTCAAATGCCATGGGTATGGCCCTAAAAATTTTTTTAAGGAATAAATACCTAGAAATAAATTTTACCAAGAAAGTAAAAGACCCATATATCAAGAACTTCAAGACATTATAAAGGAAAGATATCCCATGCTCCTGGACTGGAAGAAATCAAGATTGTTAAGATGAGATTACTACCCAATGCAATCCACAAGTTCAATGCAATCTCTATCAAAACTTCAGTGACATTTTTCACAGAAATGGAACAAATAATCCCAAAATTTGTATGGAACCACCAAAAAATCTGAAGGGCAAAAGCAATCTTGAGAAAGAACAAAACTGGATACATCACCCTCCTTGATTTCAAACTTTATAACAAAGCTAAATTCCTTAAAACTGTATGAGACTGACATAAAAACAGACACATAGACTGATGGGACAGCATAGAGCACGTAGAAACAAACCCACACATAAATGGTCAATTAATTTACAACAAATAAGCCAAGAATATACAATGGAGAAGACAGTCAATTAATCATGTTGGGAAAACCGGAGAGCCATAAGCAAAAGAACGAAATTCTACCACTATCTTAAACCATACAAAAAAACTAACTCAAATGGATTAAGACCTGAATGTTAGAGCTGAAACCATAAAATTCAAATATAGGTGGTAACCTCCTTAACATAGGTCTCAGTAATGATTTTTTGTTTTTGTTTTTTGTTTGTTTGCTTGTTTTGTCTTTTTGCCATTTCCTGGGCCGCTCCCACAGCACATGGAGGTTCCTAAGCTAGGGGTCAATTTGGAGCTGTAGCCACCGGCCTACACTAGAGCCGCAACAACATGGGATCCGAGCCATGTCTGCAACCTACACCACAGCTCAAGGCAATGCCAGATCCTTAACCCACTGAGCAAGGCCAGGGATAGAACCTGCAACCTCATGGTTCCTAGTCGGATTCGTTAACCACTGAGCCACGATGGGAACTCCTCAGTAACGATTTTTTGAATTACTATTAAAAGCAAAAGCAACAAAAGCAAACATAAATAAGTGGGGTTATACTGTATTAAAATGCTTCTGCACAGGACAGGAAATCGTCAACAAAATGAAAAGTCAAGCTACTGAATGGGAGAAAATATTTTCAAATCATGTATCTGATAAGGGGCTAACATCTGAAATATATAAAGAACTCTTACAAAAACAAAACAAAACAAAACAAAAAACCCCAAACAATCCAATTAAAATATGAGCAGATCTGAACTGACATTTTTTCAAAGAAGCATAGAGAGTTCCCATCATGGCTCAGCAGTAACGAATCCAACTAGTATCCATGAGAATTCGGGTTCAATCCCTTGCCTTGCTCAGTGGGTTAAGGATCCGACGTTGCTGTGAGCTGTGGTGTAGGTCGCATACGTGGCTCGGATCTGATGTTGCTGTGGAGTAGGCCAGCTGCTACAGCTCCTATTTGACCCCTAGCCTGGGAACCTCCACATGCTGTGGGTTCAGCTCTAAAACGACAAAAAAAAATAAAACCCCCTACTATATGATGTAGCAATTTCACTTCTAAGTATTTATCTGAAGAAAATGAAAACACTAACTTGAAAAGATTCCAATATTCACTGCAATATTGTTCACAACAGCCATAATATGAAAATGACCTAAGTGTCCATTGATGGATAAATGGACAAAGAAATTGTGATATATACATAAACGGAATATTAGCCATAAAAAAGAATGAAATCTTAGGGCAGTGGGTTAAGGATCCAGCATTGCTGCAGCTGTGGCATAGGCTGCAGCTGTAGCTTAGATTTGACCCCTGGCCTGGGAACTTCCATATGCCGTGGATGCAGTCAGAAAGAAAAAAAGAAAGAAATCTTCCCATTTATGACAACATGGATGAAACTCAAGGGCATTATGCTAAGTGAAGTAAGTCAGACAGAAAAAGGTAAATACCGTGTGATTTTTTTTTTTTTTTGGGTCTTTTTAGGGCCACACCCACAGCATATGGAAGTTCCCAGGCTAGGGGTGGAGTCAGAGCTGTAGCTGCCGCCCTACACCACAACCACAACACCACCAGATCCAAGCTGAATCTGCAACCTACACCACAGCTCACAGCAACGCCCACTTAACCCACTGAGCGAGGCCAGGGATCGAACGCACAACCTCATGGTTCCTAGTCAGATTCGTTTCCACTGCACCACAATGGGAACTCCCCATATGACCTCTTTTATATGTAGAATACAAATACTACACATACATATGAATAGATAAAGAGGATGTGATATACTATATGGAACATTACTCAGCATTAAAAAAAGAATGAAAATCTGTCATTCACAACAACATGGATGGACATGTTATTATGATTAGTGAAATAAATCAGAAGAAAGAAAAAATATTCTGTTATCACTTACACATGGAATCTAAAAAATAAAACACATGTATATGACAAAACAGAAACAGGAAGTTCTCGATGTGTCTCAGTGGTAACAAGTCTGACTAATATCCATGAGGACGTGGGTTTGATCCCTGGCCTTGCTCAGTGGATTAAGGATCCAGCGTTGCCACGAGCTGAGGTGTAGGTCACAGAGTGGCTTGTATCCCGAGTTGCTATGGCTGTGGCTGTGGTGCTGGCCAGCAGCTGTAGCTCTGATTTGACCCCTAGCCTAGGAGCTGCCACGTGCTGCAGGAGCGGCCCTAAAAAGCAAAATGAAATAATATATAAAAGGATTCCTTATAATTTCTCTTGATCTACATTCTAAATGATTTCAAGAGGTCTCTGAGAAATTAATAACATGCAAATGTCTTTTACAAATAAGATTTTTTGAGTTTACTAATCATATGCTCTCTAAATCAAGAATAAAATTTCTTTAATGAAAATGCCGAGTACTGCTTAGTGATCAAAAGAGATTCACAATTCAGAGATGCTTAGAAAATCATAGATACTTAAAGGCATAAGGAACTGTAGTGATTACTTTGTTCAAATCCTATATTATTTGTTTCACGGCTTATTTTGCAAGAGAATTTGAGTATATACAAACTTCTCCCTGAGTGTCTATTCTTTATTGATTATATCCACAGCAAAAAAGAAACCAGGGGCAACCCACTGCAACTCCAGATTGGCTACTGAAGATGAGAATATGTGAGGATCTAATGGAAACAAGGCAGGGACTGTTGGAGCCCATGAATATTTCAGAAGAATAATGAAAAAGTGTGCCAGATGGGTTTGCTTGCAGCTGGCTAACAACTAAATTTCTGACCAAAGCCAAGTGCTTCCTTACATAATTTATCGAGCACTTTTCAGTTTCCTTCTACTACCACCCTTTGCATTCTTTTTTCATCCTTATTCTTTCCTTTTTTAAAGAGCAATACCATTATTTCTCTTTCAAAATGGGATTGTTTTGTTTTTTGTTTTTTTTAATTTTTAAGAAAAGAACACCTGTGTGCCCTATACTGTGAGGCTGAAGGGTAAGTCCAGGTGTGATTACTGAAGCAAAAATGGACAAAGGAAGTGTTACGACTAACCACTCTTTCTTAAACAAAATAGTTTAAAAGTAGCACTAATTGCCAAGGGCTGGCAAACATAAATACAGATCAACTCTGCTTAGCCAGCAGAGATGAAGGCTCATCCTTCCCCAGAGCACACTGGTCCTGCCTGCTTCTCCACACTCATCTTCTACCCTATATTCCAGATACAAAAGCAGCTGAAACCGCTCAAGGTCTTTCAACAATAAAAATTTAAATTACAAATGACATTTGAGCTCCTACTGTGTGCCAACTACTGTTCAAAGCATTTAACCAGCAAATCCCAAGAGGAGTTAGAGTATGATTATTATTAGGTAAAGAGAATTTAAAATTTAAGTAACTTTCCCAAAGCAGTCTGCTTCAGAGCCCACTCTCAAACTCTGCTACTGCCTCTCTAAAACAGAAGATCTGTATTATGTCTCTCAAATACAGATGGCTTCAAAATCCTGCACACTACTACAGCTTTGACATACTCCATTTAAAATCATTCTGAAGCTTTTAAGCACTAAATCAGAGATTTAAAGCTTTAATAATGCCAAAATCACTGTGGTGGCCAGCCTGGAAGATGATTCAGTAATCCCTGCCTCCTGATATGCACAGCCTTGTAGAATTTCCTCTCGCAATGAACCAGGGTTAGACGCTGGTCCAAGAGCATAAGGCAAAAATGATGGGATACCACTTCTGAAATTATAAAAGGAGTTATTAAAAAAAACAAACCTGCAGATTCCATCATGGGCTCTTGTCTCTCTCCATCCATTTGTCTATGTCTGTCTGTCTCTCATCACTTGCTCTGAGGGAAGCTAACAGCGTAATTAGGACATTCACGCAGCCTATGGAGAGGCCCAAGTAGTAAGAACAGATTCCTATTAACAGCCACACAACTGAGTTTAGAAGCAGATTCTTCAGCCACAGCTGGGCCAAGCCCTGGGGTTATGGTAGTCCCTGCCAACAGCTTGACTGCCACCTTGTAATACAGAGACTCTGAGCCAGAACTACCCAGCTAAGCTGTTCCTGGATTCCTGCCTCTCTAAAATATGTAAGATAATAAACACTTGTGTTCAGCACTAAATTTTAGGATAACTTTTTCCACAGAAAACAATTAGTTAACTAATACAATCGAGCAGCCTTTTCGACAGCTTACGTACAACAAGACGTTTATAGAAAGAGCCTTTTATTGTACAGTGACAAGGAATACAGCGAATATTTTGTAATAACTATAAATGGATTATAATCTTTAATTGTGACTACAGAGTTCCTGCTGTGGGTGGGGCAGTGGGTTAAGAATCCAACTGCAGTGGCTCGGGTTGGATTCAATCCTTTTTCTTTTCTTTTCTTTTTTTTTTTTTGGCTTTTGTCTTTTTTAGGGCTGCACCCAAGGCATATGGAGGATCCCAGGCTAGGGGCCGAATCAGAGCTGTAGCTGTGAGCCACAGCCACAGCAACTTGGAATCTGAGATTTGGGATCCAAGCCGTGTCTGTGACCTATACCACAACTCATGGCAATGCTGGATCCTTAACCTACTGAGCAAGGCCAGGGATCAAACCCACATCCTCATGGATACTAGCTGGATTTGTTAACCACTGAGCCACAGTGGGAATCACGAATTCAATCCCTAGACTGTGTTGCTGCAGCTGCAGCTCAGATCCAACCCCTACAGCCATAAAATGTTTTTAAAAAAAAATTTGTGACTGTTGTATACCTGAAACTTAAAACAATATTGTAAATCACCTATACCTTTAAAAAAAGTAGAGAGACCAACAATAATTACAAAATTCTAGATTAGCTCCAAGCTGGAATAACATTGCTGCTTGAATCTTTTTTCTTTCTGTTTTTCTTTTTTTTTTTTTTGCCATGCTCACACCATGTAGAAATTCCCAGACCAGGGCTCAAACCTGCACCACAGCAGTGACAACACCAAATCCTTAATACACTAAGCCACCAGGAAACTCCCAATGCTTTTAATAATTAGTTAAAATCTATGTCACATAACTTTATAAATACTAAAAACAAACACAAGAATTACTTCTTGTTTAACTACTGCATTTGGTTAATGAGACATTTCACATTATTATTCATTACATAAATTGTAACTGGGATCTAAAGTTTATGTAGAAAACCAAAACTCATTTCATTACAGTGTACATAAAAGAACACTCATCTTTAGAGGAACATTCTAAAAGATTATGGTTGAAATGACAAAATCTGGCATTTGTTTCAAAATAATTCTGTAGAGGTAGGTAGGAGTACGGAGGGGGGAGGATGAAGATAAAATATTATGGCAGAAGGCTGAGATTTAGTTGATGGGCATTTAAGGTTCATTATACATTCATTACATGTTCTCTTTCATATAGGTTTGAAACTTTTCATACTAATTAGGTGTTTTTTGGGGGAGGGTTCCCAAACAGACAAAACAAAACACATTCTATCTACACTGGGTAATCTCCTACTTTAGTGTAATCCATCAAAACTTCCCACTTAGCATACAAAGACTCCCTGGAGTCAAGGTGATGTCACATAATTTGGAGATACATACCTTTCTAAAGAAAAAGATTACCCAAAACATGGGTTCTGTACCACTTTAGACAATAGTTTTTTAAGTAAAGTCTTCATTAATACAATATGTGCAGCTACACTTGTGGATGATTTTCAACCATCTATTAAAAGAAAGTCCTTTTACATTTATGTTCTTGAGCCCTTTTGCCCAACTTAAACATTTTGCTTATGTGGGTTTCTTTGATCAATTATAGGCATACCTCTGAGATACCTTGGGATCAGTTCCAGACCACTGGCAATAAAACTAAAATTCTAATAAAGTTAATCATGAATTTTTTGGTTTTCCGACACATATAAAAGTTCTATCTACACCATATTGTAGTCTACTGAGTGTGTAATAGCACTATGCCTAAAAAAACCAATGTACATACCTTAATTTAAAAATACATTATTGCTCAAAAATACCATCCATCATCGGAGCTTTTAGCAAATTGTAATCTTTTTCCTGGTGGAGGTTTTTGCCTGGATGCTGATGGCTGCTGACTGATCAGGGTGATGGTTGCTGAAGGCTGGGGTGGCTGTGGCAATTTCTTAAAAAAAGACAATGAAATCTGCCACATCAATTGACTCTTCCTTTCACAAGTGACTTCTCTGTAGCAAGCAATGCTGTTTGATAGCATTTTACCCACAGTGGAATACTTTTAAAATTGGAGTCAATCCTCTCAAACCACTGGGTAATCAACTCAATTTATATAATATCCTAACTCCTTTGTTGTCATTTCAACAATCTTCACAGCATCTTTACCAGGAGTAAATTTCATCTCTAGAAACTACTTTCTTAGCTCATCCATAAGAAGCAACAAACCTCAGAGTTCTCTTGTAGTGCAGGGGCTTAAGGATCAGCATTGTCACTGCAGCAGCTCAGGCTGCTGCTGTGGGGAGGGGGTGATCCCTGGCTGAGAACTTTCACATGCCTCAGACACAGGCAAAAAAAAAAAAAAAAAGGAAAAAAGAAACTCCTCATCCATTCAAGTTTTATCATGAGATTGCAGCAATTTAGTCACATCTCAAGCTCCACTTTATTTCTACCACATCAAGTCATTCTTGAGGGTTGGAATCAACTTTTTTTCTTTTTAATCTTTTTAGGGCCTCACCCAGCACATATGGAGGTTCTCAGGCTAGGGTCAAATTGGAGCTACAGCTGCTGGCCTAAACCACAGCCATCGCAACCCCAGATCCAAGCCTCATCTGCGACCTACACCACAGCTCACGACAACACTGGATCCTTAACCCACTGAGTAAGGCCAGGGATCAAACCTACATCCTCACAGATGCTAGTCAGATTCATTTCCACTGAGCCACAATGGGAACTCCCAAAATCAACTTCTTTCAAACTTCTCTGAATGTTGATATTATGACCTCTTTCCATAAATCACAGATGTTCTTTTTTTTTTCTTTTCCTTTTTTTCTTTTTACACCCATACCTATGGCATATGAAATCCCAGGCTAGGGGTTGAATTAGAGCTGCAGCTGCCAGCCTACGCCACAGCCACAGCAACACCAGATCTGAGCCACATCTGCAACCTACACTGCAGCGTTTGACAAAGCAAGATCTTTAATCCACTGAGCAAGGTGAGGAATCAAGCCCACATTCTCAGGGACACAGTATTGGATTCTTAACCTACTTAGGCACAATAGGAACTCCAAATTACGAATATTCTTTTTTTTTTTTTTTTGTCTTTTTGCCTTTTCTAGGGCCACACCCGAAGCGTATGGAAGTTCCCAGGCTAGGGGTCCAATCTGAGCTGTAGCCGGCAGCCTACAACCAGAGCCACAGCAACGTGGGATCCAAGCCGCGTCTGCGACCTACACCACAGCTCATGGCAATGCCGGATCCTTAACCCACTGAGCAAGGCCAGGGATCAAACCCGAAACCTCACGGTTCCCAGTCCGATGCGTTAACCACTGAGCCACGACGGGAACTCCACGAATGTTCTTAATGGCATCTAGAATGGTGAATCCTTTCCAGAAGCTTTTCAACTGACTTTACCCAGATCCATTGGAAGAATCACCATTTATGGAAGCTACAGTCTTATGAAATGTATTTCTTAAATAATAAGACTTGAGAGTCAAATGACTCCTTGATCCATGGGCTGCAGAATGGATCCTGTGTTAGCAAGCATGAAAACAACATTAATCTCATTGTCCATCTCCACCAAAGCTCTTAGTTGACCAGGTGCATTATCAATGAGCAGCAATATTTTGAAAAGAATCATTTTCTGAACAGGTCTCAACAGTAGACTTAAAATAATCAGTAAACCATGTTGTAAATAGATATTCTGTCTTTGTTGTTGATTTATAAAGCACAGGCAGGGAGTTCCCCTCATGGCTCAGCGGTAATGAACCCGACTAGTATCCATGAGGATTCAGGTTCGATCCCTGGCCTCACTGAGTTAAGGATCCAGCAATGCTGTGAGCTGCGGTGTAGGTCACAGACACGACTCAGATCCATTGTTGCTGTGGCAGTGACATAGCCGGCAGCTGCAGCTCTGACTGTGCTCCTAGCCTGGGAAGTCTCATATGCCACACATGCAGCCCTAAATAAATAAAAAAATAAAGCACAGGCAGAGTCTATTTAGCATAATTCTTAAGGATCCTAGGATCTTCAGAATGGTAAATGAGTATTAGATTCAACTTCAAGTCACCAGCTGCATTATCCCCTAACAAGAGATTCAGCCTAACTTTGAAACTCTGAAGCCAGGCATTGACTTTTCATCTCTAGCTTTGAAAGGCCCTCCATAGATCCACCTTGGAATCTTCTTTCAAGAGAAAGTGTATACACTTGGAGTTCCTGTCATGGCGCAGTGGTTAACGAATTTGACTAGGAGCCATGAGGTTGCAGGTCTGAACCCTGGCCTTGCTCAGTGGGTTAAGGATCTGGTGTTGCCATGAGCTGTGGTGTAGGTCGCAGACTCGGGTCGGATCCCACGTTGCTGTGGCTCTGGTGTAGGCCGGTGGCTGCAGCTCCAATTCAACCCCTGGCCTGGGAACCTCCATATGCCACGGGTGTGACGCAAAAAGACAAAAAAATAAAAATAAAAAAGAAAGTGTACACAATGAAACACTGAAAATCTGTGTTTTAGTGTAGCCACCTTCGGTAATGATCTTAGCTACATCTAGATAAATTGCTACAGCTTCTACTTCACTTGCTTCATCCTGTACTTTTATGTCATGTAGACAGTTTCTCTCCTTAAACCTCATGAACCAACCTCTGCTAGCTTTCAATTTGTTTTCTGCAGTTTACTAACCTCTTTCAGCCTTCAAAGAATTGAAGAGAGTTAAGGCCTTGCTCTGGATTAGGATTTGGTTTAAGGCAATACTGTGGCCTGTTTGATCTTCTATCCAGACAACTACAACTTCTGCACATCAAGCAATAAGGCTGTTTCATTCCCTTATCATTCATGTATTCACTAGAGTAGCACTTTAAATTTCCTTTAAGAAGTTGTCCTTGGGAGTTCCCCTTGGACACTCAACTAGTGAAACAAATCCAACTAGTATCCATGAGGATGTGGGTTCGATCCCTGGCCTCGCTCAGTGGGTTAAGGATCTGGCATTGTCATGAGCTGTGGTATAGGTCACAGATTCGAATCAGATCATTCATTGCTGGTGCTGTGGTATAGGCTGGCAACTGTAGCTCCAATTTGACCCCTAGCCTGGGAACTTCCATATGCTGCATGGGAGGACCTTAAAAAAAAAAAAAAAAAAAAAGGAGTTCCAGTCATAATACAGTGGAAACGAATCAGACTAGGAACCATGAGGTTGCAGGTTTGATTCCTGGCTCGATCAGTAGGTTAAGGATCCAACGTTGCTGTGAGCTGTGGTCTAGGTCATAGACGTGGCTCAGATCTGGCATTGCTGTGGCTGTGGCTCAGGCTGGCAACTGTAGCTCTGATTAGACCCCTAGCCTGAGAACCTCCATATGCTACAGATGCAGCCCTAAAAAGACAAAAAAAAAAAAAAAAAAAAAAAAAAAAAAAAAAAAAGAAAGAAAGAAAGCTGTCCTTTACATTCACAACTTGTCTAACTGGTGCAAAAGGCCTAGATTTCTGCCTTTTTTAGGTTTTCAACATGCCTTCCTCACTAAACTTAATCATTTCTAGCTTTTGATTTAAAGCAAGAGACATAGGACTCCTCCTTTCCCTTGAACACTTACAGGCCACTGCAGAGTTATTAATTGGCCTAATTTCAATATTGTTGTGTCTTAGGGAATAGGGAGGCCCAAGGAGACAGTGAAGGACAAAGGAATGGCCAATTGGTGGAGCCTTACAAAAAACAAAGTATATCTGCATGCGTAGATAATCTATTCCTAAAACAGATAGGCAACCAACAAAACCTGTAATTCTCGTGTACAAAATGACCCAAAGTTGGTCTTGCTTTCAATCACAATGTGATTTAAGTTTAATAGGTTTGTTATTATTCTTTTTAAGTATATGTCTTCTGCTTTACATCAGACTAAAGGAGTGGGTTCTTCTACCCTTAATGATAAAATTCCTCTACAAGGACAGGGGCCTGAATTTGGACCCAGAAGGACCTTCTGGTTCTAATTTGATCGCTAGCAATGCACTTCATTTAACATCTCTGAATATGATTGCCAACTGCAAACTAGATTTTGTACCTGAGCTGCTATAAGCAATAAAATATATAATCTGAGCAATACCTTCATCATTAATGTTACTAAAGTGAGGGAGAAGGGCAATTAACATAGGTAAGAGAAGAACGTCAAAGTTCAAAGGTAAGACGATACTCCAAAATTAATAAGAAATGTCATGGAACACAACATCTCTGGAAATACATGGTTATGTCTGGGGAAGGAAACTAAATAGCTGGGGAAGGGACATATTTTTTTTAACATCATCTTTTTGTATCTTCTGAAAATGATACTATATGGATGTGTTATCTATTTTAAAAATAACGGATAAAATTAACTGTCAGTTTAAAAAAAAGGATACAACTCTAAGGACTGTCTTGAATGTCTAAAGGAGAGTTCCAGCAATAACTTAAATTTCATCAAAGTGCCTAAAGCTTAATCCAATATTGTTAATGAGGGTAGTAGCTAATATTTATTAAGCAATTATATCTCACCAGCCTCTACAGAACGCACTCACTATACATGCATTTTCAGCCAACTTGTATGCATAATTCTACATTAGTACCAGAGGACCTGAATATTCTAGGTGGGAGTGTCTAGAACCATTACAAGCACTTACAGACATTCAAACTGGCTGGGTAGTCGTTTGCTGTACAAACTCCAGAGCTTATGCAGCATATGATTCACTGCCTCAGAGCTGAAGAATACAGATAAATGCTCTACTAATGCCTGCCACAAAACTGTGCATTTTAACTATGAATTGAAGCATTACAGAAGAAAGGTAAATTATTTACTAATTAATGCCCAACAAATTAGCCTAACTCAAAAATAAGTCTCTTAGCTATGTCCTGGGCAAGTTTCGATATTTTCTTAATTATTGTATACTTCATGTTTAAAAACACAGATTTAGGAGTTCCTGTCGTGGCTCAGAGGTTAATGAATCCGACTAGGAACCATAAGGTTGCAGGTTCAATCCCTGGCCTCGTTCAGTGGGTTAAGGGTCCAGCATTGCTGTCAGCTGTGGTGTAGGTTGAAGATGCAGCTCAGATCCCACATTGCTGTGGCTCTGGCACAGGCAGGCAGCTACAGCTCCGATTAGACCCCTAGCCTGGGAACCTCCATATGCCATGGGTGTGGCCCTAGAAAAGACCAAAAAATAAATAAATACAAAAATAAATAAAGACACAGATTTAAATTAACATGCACATATTCTCAGTTCCCTTAGAAGATAAATGAAGGAAGAAAGAAAAGGAGGTAGGGAAGGAGGGAGGGAGAAAAAAGGAGAAGAAAGAGGTGCATGAGTTCCGTCAATATTAACAGAGGCAAGTGTGATATTATGGGAAGATCATGGAATCCTGGGTCTGAAGCCTTCAATTCAAGTTCTAGTTCCACTAGTTGCTCACACACACAAAATCTTTAATGCAGTTAAATACAGTTACTATACTAAGATGTGGAGAAAGTAGTTTTAGTCTTCCCTACTATAAAGGAAAATAAAGTCATACCAGCACCATCACTGCCACAAATTCAAAAGTGAACTTATGAGACGGGATTAAGATGGCAGAATAGAAGGACTGGAGCTCAACTTCTCTCCTAAAAACAACAAAATTACAACCAAATGCTGAACAACCTCCAATCAAATGGACTGGAAACTTTCAAAAAGATATCCCACTCCAGAAGACAAAAAAGGAGGCCACATCAAGAGCTAGGAGGAGCAATTACATGATATAAACAATCTCATACCTGCCAGGTGGGAAGCCCACAGACTGGAAAGTAACTGTTTCACAGAGACTCACCTACAGGAGTGAGAGGTCTGAGCCCCACATCAAACCCCCGCGCGTGGGGATCTGGCACTGGGGAGAAAGAGCCCCTGGAGCACCTAGCATTGAAGGCCAGTGGGGCTTGTGTGCAGGAGCCCACCAGACTAGGGGAAATGGAGACCCCATTCTTGAGGGCACAAAAAGGCTTTTGTGGCACTGGGTTCCAGGACAAATCAGGGGCTCCATAGGAATCTGGGTCAGACCTGACTGCAGTTCTTGGAGGATCTCCTGGAAAAACAGGGGGTGACTGTGGCTCATTGTGGGGGAAGGACACTGGAGGCAAAGCTCTTGGTAATATTCATCAGCATGTGTTCCTCTAGAGGTGGCCATTTTGGGAAAATCTGGCCTGACCCATGAGCAATGAGAAGTCTCAGGCCAAGCAATAATTCAGGTGGGATCAGAGCCCCACCCATTAGTAAACAGACCTAAAGACCCCCCCAGGCACACAGCCACCTCTCATTTCACCCAGAGACAAAGTCCCACCCACCAGAGAGATAGGAATCAGTCCCACCTACCACTGGGCAGTTCCTCCCATCAGGAAGCCTACAGCAAGCTCCCCCCGCCCCGCCGCCCCATACCAACTTCAGCCACTAGGGGGCAGACATCAGAAGTAAGAGAGGTTACAACTATACTGTCTGCAAAAAGAAGACCACAGCAAAAGCTTATAAAAATGAAAAGGCAGAGATATAATTCAGATAAGGGAACAAAAAAAAAAAAATCCAGAAAAACAGCTAAGTGATCTGGAGATAATCAGCCTCCAGGAGAGACTTTAGATGATGATGCTGAAGATGACGCAAGACATTGGAAATAAACTGGAGGCAAAGACTGATAATTTAGGTGAACACTGAGCAAAGAAATAAATATTTAAAACTTAAGCAAACAGAGGTGCAAAATATACAATAACTGAAATAAAAAATTCATTAGAAGCAACCAATGGCAGAATACAGGAGGCAGGAGAACAAATAAGTAAGGTGGAGGACAGACTAGTGGAAATCACTGATATGAAACAGAAGAGAGAAAAAAGATTGAAAAGAAATAAAGACAATCTAAGAGAACTCTGGGACAACATTAAATGCACCAACATCCATATTATAGGGGTGCCAGAAAGAGAAGAGAGAGAGAAAAATGAACAGAAAAAATATTCAAAGAGATAATAGCTGAAAACTTCCCTAGCATGGAAAAGGAACCACTCACTCAAATCCAGGAAGCACAAGTACCATATAAAATAAACCCAAGGAGGAACATTCCAAGACACAGAGTAATCAAACTCAGCAAAGAGAAAATATTGAAAGCAGCTAGGGAAAAGAAGCAAATAACATACAAGGGAACCCCAATAAAGTTATTGGCAGATTTTTCAGCAGAAACTCTGCAGGCCAGAAGGGCGTGGCATGATATATTTAACATGATGAAAGGAAAAAAAACCATCAACCAAGATTACTTTACCCAGCAAGGCTCTCATTCAGATTTGAAGGAGAAATCAAAAGCATTACAGATAAGCAAAAGCTAAGAGAATTCAGCAAGACTAAAACAGCTTTGAAACAAATACTAAAGGAACTTCTCTAGGCAGAAAAGGCCACAACTAGAAACAAAAATACTACAAATGACAAGGCTCACCAGTAAAGGCATACATACAGTAAAGGTAGGAAATCATCCATGTACAAATATGCTACCAAAATCAGAAATCGTGAGGAGGGTACAAATGCAGGACACTAGAGATGCACTTGCAATTAAGAGACCAACAACTTAAAACAACCTCATATGTAGAGAGAGACTCCTATATCAAAACTGCAGGGTAACTGCAAACCAAAAATCTAAAATTGATACATACACAAAAAAAATCAACTCAAATACAACACTAAAGATAGTCATCAAACTATAAGAGGAGAGAACAAGAGAAGGGAAGAAAAAAGAGCAACAAAAAAAAATCCAAAGCAATTAATAAAATGGCAAAAAGAACATACATATCAATAATTACCTTAAATGTAAATGGACTAAATGCCCCAATCAAAAGACACCGACTGGTTGAATGGATACAAAAACAAGATCCATATATATGCTGTCTTCAAGAGACCCCACTTCACTTATAGGGACACATACAAATTGGAAGTGAGAGGATGGAAGGAAATATTCCATTCACATGGGAATCAAAAGAAAGTGGAGTAGCAATACTCATATCAGACAAAATAGATTTTAAAAATTCTTAAAATGAAGAATATTATAAGAGACAAGGAAGGGCACTGCATAATGGTCAAAGGATCAATTCAAGAAGAAGATATAACAATTATAAATATGTACGCACCCAACGTAGGATCACCTCAATATGTAAGGCAACCGCTAACAACATTAACACCCCACTTACAGCAATGGACAGATCATCCAGACAGAAAATCAACAGAGAAACACAGGCCCTGAATGAAGCATTATATCAGATGGACTTAACAGATATTTATAGGACATTCCATCTAAAAGCAACAGAATACACATTCTTCTCAAGTGCACATGGAACATTATCTAGGACTGACCACATTCTGGGTCACAAATCAAGCCTTGGTAACTTTAAGAAGACTGAAATCATATCAAGCATCTTTTCCAACCACAATGCTATATGACTGGAAATCAACAACAAGAAAAAACTGCAGGAGTTCCCGTTGTGGCGCAGTGGTTAACGAATCTGACTAGGAACCATGAGGTGGCAGGTTCAATCCCTGCCCTTGCTCAGTGGGTTGAGGATCCGGCGTTGCCGTGAGCTGTGGTGTAGGTCACAGACATGGCTCAGATCCTGCGTTGCTGTGGCTCTGACGTAGGCCAGCGGCTACAGCTCCGATTGGACCCCTAGCCTGGGAACCTCCATATGCCGCGGGAGCGGCCCAAAGAAATGGCAAAAAGACAAAAAAAAAAAAAAAAGAAAGAAAGAAAGAACTGCAAAAAACACAAACACGTGGACACTAAACAACGTGCTACTAAACAACCAATGGATCACTGAAGAAATCAAAGAGGAAATTAAAAAATACCTAGAAACAAATGACAACAACGACATGACACTCCAAAACCTATGGGATGCAGCAAAAGCAAAAACTTCTAAGGGGGAAGTTTATAGCAATACACGCCTACCTCAGGAAACAAGAAAAAGCTCAAATAAACAAGCTAACTTTACATCTAAAGCAGCTAGAGAGAGAAGAACAGACAAGACCTAAAGTTAGCAGAAGGAAAGAAATCATAAAGATCAGAGCAGAAATCAATGAAATACAAACGAAGAAAATCAAAGAAAAGATCAATGAAACTAAAAGCTGGTTCTCTGAAAAGATCAACAAAATTGATAAACCCTTAGCCAGACTTAGCAAGAAAAAAAGAGGACTCAAATCAATAAAATTAGAAATGAAAAAGAAGTTAAAACAAACATCACAGAAATACAAAGGGTCATAAGGGACTACTACATGCAACTATATGCCAATAAAATGGAAAACCTAGAAGAAATGGACAAGTTCTTAGAAACGTACAACCTTTTAAGACTAAACCAAAATGAAATAGAAAAGATGAATGGACCAATCACAAGTACTGAAATTGAAACTGTGATTAAAAAACTTCCAACAAACAAAAGTCCAGGACCAGACGGCTTCACAAGCAAGTTCTATCAAACATTTAGAGAAGAGCTAACACCTATCCTTCTGACATTATTCCAAAAAATTGCAGAGGAAGGAACACTCCCAAACTCACTCTATGAGGCCATCATCACCCTGATATCAAAACCAGACAAAGATACCACAAAAAAAAGAAAATTAGGGAGTGCCTGTCATGGCTCAGTGGTTAACTAATCAGACCAGGAACCATTAGGTTGCAGGTTCAATCCCTGGCCTTACTCAGTGGGTTAAGGATCTGGCATTGCCATGAGCTCTGGTGTAGGACAGCAGCTTCAGCTCCGACTGGACCCCTAGCCTGGGAACCTCCATGTGCCTCGGATACAGCCCTAAAAAAAAAAAAAGGACAAAAGAAAAAAAGAAAATTATAGGCCAATTACACTGATGAACGTAGATGCAAAAATCCTCAACAAAATACTAGCAAACCGCATCCAACACATTATAAGCATTGTACATTATGATCAAGTGGGATTTATCCCAGGGATGCAAGGATTCTTCAATATCTGGAAATCAATCAGTGTGACATACCACACTAACAAACTGAAAAATAAAAAACCATATGATCCTCTCAATAGATGCAAAAAAAAGCCTTTGACAAAAGCCAACACCCAGTACTGATAAAAACTCTTCAGAAAGTGGGCATAACGGGAACCTACCTCAACATGATAAAGGCCATATATGACAAACCCACAGCTAACAGCACTCTCAATGGTGAAAAGCTGAAAGAATTCCCGCTGAGATCAGGAACAAGACAAGGATATCTGCTCTCGCCACTACTATTCGACATAGTTTTGGAAGTCCCAGCCACAGTAATCAGAGAAGTAAAAGAAAAAAAAGGAATCCAAATTGGAAAGGAAGAAGTAAAACTATCGCTGCTTGCCGATGACATGATACCATACCTAGAGAATCCTAAAGATGCTACCAGAAAATTCTCAGAGCTCATCAATGAATTTGGCAAAGTCACAGGATACAAAAATAATATACAGAAATCAACTGCATTTCTATATACTAACAATGAAAGATCAGAAAGAGTAATTAGAGAAATGATTCCATTTACCATCATATCGAAAAGAATAAAATACTTAGGAATAAATCTACCTAAAGAAACAAAAGACCTGTACTCTGAAAACTATATGATGCTAATGAAAGAAATCAAAGATGACACAAATAGATGGAAAGATATACCATGCTCTTAGATTGGAAGGATCAATACTATCAAAATGACTGTACTACCCAAGGCAATCTACAGATTCAATACAATTTCTATCAAACTATTAAGGACATTTTTCACAGAACGAGAACAAGATTATTTTAAAGTTTGTTTGGAAGCACAAAAGACCCAGAATAGCCAAAGTCATCCTGAGAAAGAAAAATGGAGCTGGAGGAATCAGGCTCCTGGACTTCAGACTATACTACAAAGCTACAGTCATCAAAAACCATATGGTACTGGCACAAAGACAGAAACATATATCAGTGGAACAGGATAAGAAGCCCAGAATTAAACCACACACCTCCAATCAACTAATCTATGACAAAGGAGGCAAGAATATACAATGGAGAAAAGACAGCCCCTTCAATAAGTGGTGCTGGGGAAACTGGAGAGCCACATGTAAAAGAATGAAATTAGAACACTTCCTATCACCATGTAAAAAAATAAACTCGAAATGGATTAAAGACCTAAATATAATAAGATCAGATACTACAAAACTCTCAGAGGAAAACATAGGCCAAACACTCTCCGACATAAACCATGGCAGTATCTTTTCAGATCCACCTCCTAGAGTAATGACGATAAAAATAAAAATAAACAAATGGGACTTAATTAAACTTAAAAGTTTCTGCACAACAAAGAAAACCCTAAACAAAACAAAAAGACAACCCACAGAATGGAAGTAAAACATCTGCAAAATGAAGTGACTGGCAAGAGATTAATCTCCAAAATTTATAAGTATCTTCTGCAGCTCAATACCAAAAAAACAAACAACCCCATCAAAAAAAGGGGCAGAAGATCTAAACAGACAATTCTCTAAAGAAGACATACAGATGGCCAAAAAACACATGAAAAGATGTTCAACATCACTCATTATTAGAGAAATGCAAATCAAAACCACTATGAGGTACCACCTTACACCAGCCAGAATGGCCATCATCAAAAAGTCTACAAACAATAAATTCTGGAGAGGGTGTGGAGAAAAGAGAACCCTATTACACTGTTGGTGGGGATGTAAATTGGTGCAACCACTGTGGAAAACAGTATGGAGATTCCTCAGAAAACTAAAAACAGAATTACCATTTGATTCAGCAATCCCACTCCTGGGCATCTATCCAGATTAAACTGTGACTTGAAAAGATACATGTACTCCAATGTTCATGGAAGCACTATATACAATAGCCAAGACATGTAAACAACCGAAGTGTCCATCAACAGAGGAGTGGATAAAGGAGATGTGGTACATATACACAATGGAATATTATTCAGCCATTAAAAGGAAAAAAATAACGGCATTTGCAGCAACATGGATGGACTTAGAAATTATCAGGCTAAGTGAAGTCAGACAGTGAGACACCAAGGTCAAATGCTATCACTTACATGTGAAATCTAAAAAAAGGACACAGTGAACTTCTTTACAGAACAGATACTGATTCAGACTTTGAAAAACTTAGTTTCCAAATGAGACAGGTTGGGGGGGATGGGCTGGAGGTTTGGGATGGAACTGCTACAAAATTTGGTTGTGATGATCGTTGTACAACTATAAATGTAATAAAATTCACTGAGTAATAAAAATATATATAATAAAATAAATCAAAGTGAACTCACCTCCATCATCTGTGTTCCTTATTATTTCCTCTGTGTTCCTTCCTTCTATGAATGATATTATCATTTCCCTGTTGCCTAGGCCCAGAATCTAGTCATGTGCATCTCATCTCCCCTTTAACGTCATATACATGAAAGCTGCCAAGTTCAATTCATCCAATATCTACCCTATATCTCCTACATCCATCCTTGCTTCTTTACTCCTACTGCCACTATCCTAAGTCAGGCCCTTCCACTCTAGTTTGATTTGTACAAGAATTTCCTAATTGGTTCCCCACTTCTAGTCTCATTTCAGTTTAATTCTATTCTACTCACCTGGAGTGACATCCCTAGAGCACAGCCTGGAGCACGCCATTCCCCTGTGCAAAACCTGAGGGGCTCTTTTCTGATGTCACAGTCTAGTGAATACTCAGACAGGCTCCCTTCCATCAGCCACAGCCCCCGAAGCAACTCTGTAGTTTACATCCCAACCTGGTCACTAAACAGTTTAACTCCATCTTCCCTGGCCACACTAATAGTTCAGGGATGGTCTCAGGGAAGTGTGCCCTAAAGTGTCTGGTCACAGCAAAGTCACAGATTCTTGTTTCAAACATGAATAGGGAATGGAGAAAGGAAGTTCAATCTCCTCTAGGGAAGGTATGATGTGTAAATATGAAGCCATTGTAATACCACAAAGGAAGCCAAATTGAAGAGGAAGTCAATCAACACTGGGGAGAGATGGAGCATAAAGTACTGCAGTGAACCAGAGCAAGAGCTCTATTTAAACTATACCTGATCACCCTCACTCCCACCCCTAAAAACTTATGTGAACCAGCCAAATTCCTTCATTTTTTAGGCCCTCTTTGATCTACCTCCACTCCATAACATGCTTAAAGGAGGCCAGTCTACATATTTCTTTTAAATGTGTAAGGTATACACATTCAGTGCTAGAAACAAGAGGGCTTAAATAAACTCCCCCTCTTCCCCATGGTTCACCCCTCTACTTTCTTTTGTGAATGTGTTAATATTCTCAAAAAAATTTTTAAAGAACTAGTGCTGGTAAGAGTACTCAGAATAAACTAAAATTCACCTCGATTCAGCCCATCCTAAAAAATAACTAAACAGAAACAAAAAAAATGCAAATAATGCCTTTTTTTTTTGCTTTTTAGGGCCGCAAGTGCAGCATATGGAAGTTCCCAGGCTAGGGGTCAGAGCTACAGCTGCCAGCCTACACACAGCCACAGCAATGCCACAGCCACAACACCACCAGATTCGAACTGCATCTGCAACCTACACCACAGCTCATGGTAACTCCTTAACCTACTGGGTAAGGCTAGGGATTGAACCCACAACCTCATGGATACTAGCCGGCTGTTACTGCTGAGCCACAACAGGAACTTCCAATAAATCTCCAGATAAGAGAGGACTAGATAAGAACTAACCAGAATCTTCTAGTTAGAGACTAGAGGCTCTCTCCTCAAAAAATAATAATAATTTTTTTGGAGGAAGAGTTTTGCCTCCTTTATTCAAAACTTATTAGACTATACTGTCACCACTAACAAAAATCACATTCACAACGGTAAATTGACAGGTTTAAAGAAAATAAGAAG
Organism: Sus scrofa; assembly: GCF_054392235.1. Taxonomy (NCBI): domain Eukaryota; kingdom Metazoa; phylum Chordata; class Mammalia; order Artiodactyla; family Suidae; genus Sus; species Sus scrofa. The sequence continues at coordinate 49,476,295 of NC_139387.1, read as the reverse complement.
CATTTTACAAGGTTTTCCAATTACTATGAAAAGCATCCCTTCTTTAGAATCTTAAGGTCTTTGGTTGGTTGGCTAGTTTAAATATATGACCTTCATGACATATCTTCTAGGAAGAAAGCAATTTACAGAAAGGATCTAAAAGCACCAACAGGCAAAACACTGCAAGACAATCAAAAGATTGTCCCTGTTCTTATTATTCAGCTACATGAAAAGGGAAACTGTAGGCACTCTGCATTCTCTGCAGCCTGAACTGTTCAGCAATGCTCCTGAAATGTTTACACAGCCCCCAGGTGGGAGACACCAGGGAGCTGGGAAAGAGAGTGTCAGTTCTGCTGCTGCTTCTAGACTCAGTCTCCCTAAAATACGATTCCCCCCCACCCCCACCCCCGCCCCAACCTGGGAGAGACAAGCACATTTCCCATCAGAAGTTTCTTACTCCACCTAAATGTATTTCTATTCTGCTATGTGACTACAAATAAATTGGATTCCCAGTAAAATGAGATCAAGAGTTTATCTCATTTGTCACTGAGTTGCTTCTTTTGCTCACCAGCTTCTCTTTCCTCTGTCCTCCCACCTCATTTGTCACCAGTGCTTTCCTTTCTCCTCACAATGAAAAAAAAATTTTAATATATTATTTTAGTGTTAAATTCCTGAGATTCAAAGCTACTCTTTCTTTTCCCATTTCATTTTAATTACTGATCTTAAGAGGATTTTAAGTACTAGAGATTTAATTTTTATCCTTCAAAGTAAACACCCAAGGTAGACAACTCACTTTTATTTATTCATTCATCCTTTCAATCACAAAGATCTTCACAGCTGTCTTATACTAAATCAGTGGCAATTACTTAGACAAAAGAAAATATTATTGTGTTTCTCGGATTACTGCTCAGCTCATTTAGCCACAACACCTCTATAAAACGGTCACGTTGGCTTCTAACTAGAGACCAGAAATCAGAGCTTCTATTTTTATTTTAAATTCCACCCTTTGGGATAACAGACGATTGCTGTTTTCTTTAATATAATCATATATCCCCTACTTTTTAAGTTGAGCATATATTACTTCTGTAATTTAAGTGACATATTTTTAAAGAATATTTATTGTCCTTTATTATTTCAAGCCAATTATTTCATTTAGCCTCACTTCTTGTGGAATATTCAGTAGCAAGAAATTGCCATGTAACCCAAAGTCCAAAAGCTTCATTATTAAATCCTTCTCACAGTGTGTAAAACTGACATTCCCCAGAAAGTCCTACCAAGATGTCTGCAACAGAGCAAATGCTTAATTTTCTGGATAAACTTGAAGATAGTATGCAAAACAATAATAAAATACATAGATAATCAACAAACCTTTATTTCTGACACTAATATTACCCTTGTTCCAAAAACAAAACAAAACAAACAAACAAACAAACAAAAAAAACCTCTCACATTAATGCAAACAAGTAGCAAAACTAAATGCGTTCATCTCCTTTTGTCTGTCCCTGATTTTCTTCCTACTCTATTTTAGGCATCTGGTAAGGTGTCCAAAAAGTGTTTATTATAAGATAAATAGGTTAAAGTACTGATTCTCTCCAAAAATATTCAATCTGTTGCTCTTGCATGATACCCTCTGAACACAGTTTTTAACATCTCATACCTAAAGGCACAACAACGGGGTGCAGACATTTGGATCTTCTTGGGTTCCCTTATGCTGGAAAGGCAAAGTCTCTGCCTAAATAAGCACCATTATTTTATGACACTTTACTCCAAAGGGGGGAAAAATATTTAGTAATATACATACCCACAAACCTTTAAAGTTCCTATTGGAAAATATACAGGTACTCTGGGCAGAAAAAACAGACTTTTTAAAGAAAAAAATACTTATTATTAAACTCATGCCCACAATTAAACCTCAAAGTTCTCCCCAATGCTAAGAACATCTTTTAAGGAAGCTTAAAGCTTTATCTTGCTGTGTAAGGAAACCTGGGTCTACTGGAAAAAAGCTCAAAGGCCCATAATCTCATCACAAAGCGGCAGGGTCAAAAGGCAGAGGTCAAGGAACAGGGGAACAGGGTGCAAAACAGTTCCCACACTTGAGAGGAGGCTATATATCTCATTATTTTAGAAGACATTCAAAAACTATTCAATCACGTTCACTAAAATAATACAACCATTTTCTTTAAGTTCCAAAGCAAATTTTATGAGTTCCTTATTTTTAAGTGGAAGGAATCTAAGTTACTTCTTTCCCTCCAGTGAAAAAAATACCAATCTCTGTCACATACATACACACACCAATGCACGCTTCAGCTGTCCCTCAAAGAACAACTTTCAGATAAAAGCTGTCACCTGATCTATTCCACAGAGTTCACTGAGGCACTCTCAGAAATAAATACTAAATATGCATACATGTCAACAAACATTTCTCAGCAAGGTCCCTGCCCCCTAATGATTCAACAAAATATGTCTACTTCTTGGCCTTATGCCACATTCAGAAAAAGCTACATTTTTATTTCTACTTAGAGGAGATTTCACTCCAGAGAAGAGGAAAGGTGATCTGTTAAACATTTGTACTGGAGACTCTGTAATGACTCCTCTAGTGCAATTGAATCTGGGGGGACTCCAGAATTGAGGGCATTTGTCTGGCTATCCCCACACCATTTCTCACACTCTAACCATAATATCTCTGTTGCATGTAGAAGAGAGGGTAAGAGAGAGATCAACAAGGTCAGGAAAAGAGGATTTTGGAATAGCAGGTGTAGTTACGTGGTTTCACCCTCATACGCTTACTTATTAACTCTCCCCACTGGCCCCTTCCACCAGAGACAAAATGCTTTTCAAATGGTTCAGAGTAAGCAAGGCCTATCAGTCCTTCACTATTAGGAATACACAAGATTTTACACTTGAGCACACAGGGCTTTCACGTATTTATTTAAAATCAAATTGTAGGGTGTTCCCTTCGTGGCTCAGCAATTAATGATCTCAACTAAGATCCATGAGGATGTAGGTTCCAACCCTGGCCTCAATCAGGGGTCACAGATCCGGCATTGCCATGAGCTGTGGTGTGGGTCGCAGATGCAGCTTGGATCCTGCATTGCTGTGGCTGTGGTATAGGCTAGAGCTGCAGCTCTAATTCAACCCCAGCCTGGGAACTTCCATATGCCATGGGTGTGGCCCTAAAAAAAAAAGGCAAAAAAATTTTTTAAATAAATAAATAAAATAAAATTGTAGTTAGGACTGCCAATGGAAAAATAAGCACTGCCAGACAGGAGTGAGAACAACTAAACAAAATAATCTATTTTGGCATAATCACCTCAATAGTACCAATGCTTGTGTTTTAACTGTGAAATCACAGTCATTGTTCTCATGAACAATTGACACAAAGCAAATGGAGTCAAGTAGGAAAGCTCATTTTTCTGGAGCTGAGCCAGAATATTCTGAAATCTGGACAAAAGTGTATTTATAAAGAAAAAGAATACACTTAAGATAGGAAATGGGGAAACATTTTTAACTGGTATGTTATCTTGTTACCCCAGCCATTTAAATTTCCGTAAAAGTCAGGGTTAAGGTAGAGAGAAATTAAACTTAGAAAACAAAGCAAAACACTGTGGTCCTAGAAGTGAATCATCAATAAACTCTTATTTTTTGGAAGGCGGAAGTTCCCAGCTCAGGGATCAAACCCACACCACAGCAGTGACAGTGCCAGGTTCTTAACCACTAGGCGGGAACTCTTCATCCATTAAGCTTTAAACCTATAATCAGTCATAAATTCCTATTGCTCCAACTCTTCTTTAGTAAGTCAATACCTCATTTTCATGGACTTTCAGTTGATATGCTGGGTGCTGATTCTTACAACAGGGAAGATTTCCACGTCAGGGAACTGTATGAATACAGGATGCTCACTCCCCTCAAAACAATTCATGTCTCATCTGCCTAGGGGCAGCAATCTCTCCTTGTTATTTCAGCCCTTATCTACAGGAGAAAAAAAAAATCATATACATTTAACATACACAAAGAATACTGCGGAGTTCCCTTCGTGGCTCAGCAGTGAGTGAACCCGAATAGCATCCATGAGGATGCAGGTTCAATCCCAGGCATCACTCAGTGGGTTAAGGATTCTGCACTGACATGAGCTGTGGTGCAGGTCACAGACATGGCCTGGATCCCAAGTTGCTGTGGCTGTGGTGTAGACCGGCAGCCACAGCTCCGACTAGACCCCTAGCCTGGGAACCTCCATATGCTACAGGTACGGCCCTAAGAAAAAGATAAAAAGACCAAAAAAAAAAAAAAAAAAAAAAAAAACTGATCTAGCAGACTGTGCCTGTTTTCTCAAAGGACTATGAGAGAAGGAAAAGGAAGGAAAATGAAGGGATTCTAGAAACATACAGTGTGAAATCTGAAAAGCTGAGGGAAATAAGAAACTCTTCCCAGTTTCTGCTGGGGAAGAAGGTAACTGGAGGATTCAATGAGATCTTAGAATTTCTTCACAATGAGATTTTTTTTTCTGTTTATTACTCAATGAATTTTATTACATTTTTATGTGTACAACAATCATCACAACCAAATTTTATAGCATTTCCATCCCAAAACCTCAGTGCATCCCCCTACTTCACTATGAGATTTTAACAACACAGACAAGCTTAGCCAAAAAAAAAAAAAAAAAAACAATCAAAAGAGCAACAAGAGGGGACTTCATGAGGACTAAGGTGAAAATAAGGGCGATCTTTGAGAAGGGATCAGGGGTGGGTACAAAAGCTATGAGCAAACTTGCGCCATGCTATCAGAAACTTAATCTAGATGTCACTTCTACATGAATGTTTCCTCAAACTATAGAATAATTTTGTGTTAAATAAATGACAGCAAGATTGTGTTGTACTAGAAAAGAGGGAGATAGGGAGAGCAAGGAAACAGGAACTTCAAAGCAGAGATCTGGATTCTCAAGGCCAGGACACAAGAAAATTATGCAAAACAGGCAGATTTACAGGACAAGGCCTCTGGGATATGGAAAACAAACTACCTAAAATATCTTTTTTTTTTTTTTTTTTTTTTTGCTTTTTAGGGCCACACACGTGGCATATAGAGGTTCCCAGGAGAGGGGCTGAATCAGACCTACAGCTGCTGGCCTATACCAGCCACAGCCACGCAGGATCTGGGCCTCGTCTTCAACCTACACCATAGCTCCTAGCAACGCTGAATCCTTAACCCACTGAGCAAGGCCAGGGATCGAACCCTCAACCTCATGGTTACTGGTCAGATTTACTTCTGCTGTGTCACAATGGGAACTCTTACCTGAAATATATATTAACCAGGTTTCACTATCTAAAACCAAGAGGTCTACAAGCTAAGGATTCAGCCTACTAGTCCACAGCTGGTTGAATTTTAAAATTCTATAACTCTAAAATTATAATTCCACTTCATTATTTTTATTGTAGTCTATAGTTTAAAAGCCCTTTGCAAAACACTGTCACATTTTATAATTGAGAAAAGTATCTAGAAATAATTTAGATCACATTAAGTTTTGAAAAACATACTCCCATGTATCTCCTTGGACTATGAACAAACTTTTTTAAAAATCTACAAGAAAGGGAAGTAAATAGACTACTTTTGCAGGGGTATTCCTAAGAGGATGTGAATATGTGAAAAATATTCACAGTAGCAGCCGCATTAACTTAGCAGTAGCACTGACAAGACAGGTTTCCCATTCTAGGTAGGGCTATCCACAGTTGCTGGTATGGTACATGTAATGCCACCTCTTTCTCTACCATCCCATAAAGCACATAGGATGGAATCGAGAGTGACATCATTAGAGGGAAGACCTTTAATTCATCCCGATAATTTAAAAGCACATACCATTTATAATCTCAGTATTTCAACTTTTTTTTTTTTTTTTTTTTTTTTGCCTTTTTTGTTTGTTTGAAGGGCTGCACCTGCAGCATATGGACGTTCCCAGGCTAGGGGTCAAATTGAAGCTACAGGTGCTGGCCTACACCACAGCTACAACAACTCAAGATCCAAGCCTAAGTCTGTGACCTACACCACAGCCCATGGCAATGCTGGATCCCCAATCCAGTGAGCAAGGCCAGGGATCAAACCCACATCCTGATGGATACTAGTCAGATTCCCCTCTGCTGAGCCACAATGGGAAGTCCCTCAAATATTGTTAATGATTACTTGGGGACCCAGATCACAACTGGCAGGCCCACTGCTGTCATCACCCAGTAGTTGAAGATAGTTGGTCTGGAGGATTGAGGGGCAGCCAGGCATAGTGGAAGAGGGCCACCAGGATGCAATTCCAGCTTTGGCCTTTTCTCTCTCTATGACTCTGGGCAACAACTCACTGAACCTCAGCCTCCTCACCTGTAAACTGATGATAGCAATAACTTCAGTTATTGTGAGGAGTAAAGATAATGTTTGTAAATCACCAACCACAGTTCATTTTCATAGCTTCATCATACAAAGGTGATTTCCTGGAGCCACTTCCGACTCAATAGTGCTAGCACATTATCTTTCCAGGTCATTTAAAGAAAGTCATTTACTTCAAAATTAACTTTCTGCACCAGTAATACATACAAGTTTATTAAAGGAAAAAAAGGCATTAGCTTAAGAAATCCTTGTTTGTAAAGCAACTATACTTTTCCCCCCTCACTGTACAGCATGGGGATCAAGTTATTCTTACATGTATACATTTTTTTCTCCCACCCTTTGTTCTGTTGCAATATGAGTATCTAGACATAGTTCTCAATGCTACTCAGCAGGATCTCCTTGTAAATCTATTCTAAGTTGTATCTGACAACCCCAAGCTCCCGATCCCTCCCTCTCCTGTTGAGCAGCCACAAGTCTATTCTCCAAGTTCATGATTTTCTTTGCTGTGGAGATGTTCATTTGTGCTGGATATTAGATTCCAGTTATAAGTGATATCATACGGTATTTGTCTTTGTCTTTCTGACTCATTTCACTCAGTATGAGAGTCTCTAGTTCCATCCATGTTGCTGCAAATGGCATCATGTCATCCTTTTTTATGGCTGAGTAGTATTCCATTGTGTATATATACCACATCTTCCAAATCCAATCATCTGTCGATGGACATTTGGGTTGTTTCCATGTCCTGGCTATTGTGAATAGTGCTGCAATGAACAGGCGGGTGCACGTGTCTCTTTTAAGTAGAGTTTTGTCCGCATAGATGCCCAAGAGTGGGACTGCGGGGTCATATGGAAGTTCTATGTATAGATTTCTAAGGTATCTCCAAACTGTTCTCCATAGTGGCTGTACCAGTTTACATTCCCACCAACAGTGCAGGAGGGTTCCCTCTTCTCCACACCCCCTCCAGCACTTGTTATTTGTGGACTTATTAATGATGGCCATTCTGACTGGTGTGAGGTGGTATTTCATGGTAGTTTTGATTTGCATTTCTCTTATAATCAGCAATGCAACTATACTTTTTAAAATGTTTTGATTTTAATTTTTAGTGTTAAAAAAATAAAGATTTATACTATAAAAAAAGAAATCCATGTTGAGATAGTTACAAAACTTAGAATAAAGTTAGTAAAAATCATGGATTCTTGCAAAATGGATTCTTGCGAAATGTGCAGGAATGAGGGGAAAGCAACTATTTCAATGTTCTTCTAGCCTCATGATGTACAGCAGAGCATAAAATACTTCCTTTTTTTTCTTTTTCCTTTTTTTTTTTTTTTTTCCTTTTGGGGTCCACACTTGCAGTATATGGAAGTTCCCAGGCTAGGGGTCTAATCCGAGCTACAGCTGCCAGCCTAGGCCACAGCCATAGCAACACTGGATCCAACAGCACAGTTTGAGGCAATGCCAGATTCTTAACCTACTGAGCAAGGCCAGGGATCAAACCTGCATCCTCAGAGACACTATGTTGGGTTCTTAACCTGCTGGGCCAAAACAGGAACTCCAATACTTCCATTTTTATTCCTAGAATTCTCAGTCCTTACCTCCTCACTAGCTATCCTTAAAAAAATTTTTTTAAATAAAAAACAGCTATCCTTGAATTCTGTTCGAAAAGTAACATAGAAAACTGCCTCATGATGAAAATTTTTAGAATCTCTGGCTAAGAGGTTATTAGATGGTGCTATCTTAAAAAGTCAACACTTAAGCAAAAGAGAACATTACACAAGGTACAATAAAGACAAACTATAAATGGGGGGAAAAATACAAAGGATTAAACTTTACTGGAGTTCCCATCGTGGCGCAGTGCTTAACAAATCCGACCAGGACCATGAAGTTGTGGGATCAATCCCTGGCCTTGCTCAGTGGGTTAAGGATCTGGCGTTGCCTTGAGCTATAGTGTAGGTTGCAGACGCGGCTTGAATCCCGCATTGCTGTGGCTCTGGCATAGGCTGGTGGCTACAGCTCCGATTCCACCCATAGCCTGGGAACCTCCATATGCCACAAAAGCGGCCCAAGAAATGGCAAAAAGACAAAAAAAAAAAAAAAAAAAGAACAAAGAGAACTGTCCTGGCTGACTATGCCCAAAACTGATGTGGACACCTATAAAGAAAAAAAACTGAATGCAATTTCCTAGGATTTTCCTCTAAAGCCACCACTGAAGCTATCAGTGCTTTTTAGAACAGCCACTTTCTGAAATTTCAAAACATTACAAATCATTTATGAGCATTTATGTGCTAATTTATAAATAAATAAGACATGCTGTTTGCTTAAAAAAACAAAAACAAAAAACCTTTGCTGGTACCTGCATGCTTGCCTGCATAAAACTGGTGTCTAGGAGTTCCCGTCGTGGCTCAGTGGTTAATGAATCCAACTAGGACCCTCGAGGCTGCAGTTCAATCCCTGGCCTTGCTCAGTGGGTTAAGGATCCGGCGTTGCCGTGAGCTGTGGTGTAGGTCGCAGATTCAGCTCAGATCCTGAGTTGTGTGGCTCTGGCATAGGGCAGTGGCTATAGCTCCGATTAAACCCCTAGCCTGGGAACCTCCATATGCCACGGGAGCGGCCCTAGAAAAGGCAAAAAGACCAAAAAAAAAAAAAAAAACTGGTGTCTAAAAAAAAGCTATTAATTTTATTATCTATTTGTCATAGCTTATTTTGAGAGGGAAGGAACAGGCTGATAAATATCACAGATATAAGAAATTTTAGGGGGTGAGCGATGGAATGGAAGGTGTTGAGATATATGGACTGACTGGCCAACAGGGATCTGCTATATAGCACAGAGAACTCTACCCAATATTCTGAGCTAATCTATGTGGGAAAAGAAGATGAAAGAGAATGGATATGCATATCTATTTAACTTTGTGTGAGTATGTATAACTTTTTTTTCTTTTGCTTTTTAAGGCCACACGCACAGCATGTGGAGGTTCCCAGGCTAAGGGTCGAGTCAGATCTACAGCTGCCAGCCTACACCACATCCACAGCAACACCAGATCTGAGCCGAGTCTGTGATCTACACCACAGCTCACAGCAACACCAGATCCTTAACCCACAAAGCGAGGCCAGGGATCGAACCCTCAACCTCGTGGTTTCCAGTCGGATTCGTTTCCGCTGTGCCACGACGGGAACTCCTATATGTATAACTTTTTTTGGATGTGTGTATAACTTTGTTGTAGAGCAGAAATTACCACAACCTTGTAAATCAATTATACTCCAATAAAACCTAAAAAAAAAAAAATAGTAGCTTTCAGAAGTTACTGCTGTGGCTCAGTGGTGACAAGCCCTATTAGTATCCATGAGGATGCAGGTTCAATCTCTGGCCTTGATCAGTAGGGATAAGGATCTGGTGTTGCCGTGAGCTGTGGAGTAGGTCACAGATGTGGCTCGGATCCAGAGTTGCTGTGGCTGTAGGCTGGAAAATGCAGCTCCAGTTAGACCCCTAGCCTGGGAATTACCAAATGCCCCAAGTGCAGCCCTAAAAAGCAAAAAATAAAAAAATAAAAATAAAAAATTGAGTAACTGAATAATTGAGTAAGTTTTTTCCATTGTACCTTTTTTCCATTGTACCTTTTTAAAAAATAACCATTCATTCATTCTCTTATTTTTTGATCAATTTCAAGCTTCCCATTTAAAAAAAACAAACAGAAGTTCCCATTGTGGCTCAGCAGTAACGAACCCAACCAGTATGCATAAGAATTCAGGTTCCATCCCTGGCCTTGCTCAGTGGGTTAAGGATTTGCCATTGCCATGAGCTGTGGTGTAGGTCGAAGATGTGGCTCAGATCTCAAGTTGCTGTGGCTGTGGCATACCCGGCAGCTACCCCTAGCCTGGGAACTTCCATATGCCACAGGTGTGGCCCTAAAAAAGAAAAGAAAAAAAAAAAAAAAAAAAAAAAAAAAAAAAAAAAAAAAAACTCTAGTCCATTTAGAGGTTTAAAAACCCACACCTAATCATATATACTAACTTTTTTGCTGGTAACAAAAAGAAAAGTTCTATATTTATCCATCTCAAACTATCTCATTCATTTATCCAATGTGAGTCCCTATAATGGGCCAGGCACTATTTTAGCCCCTGACTAAACAAGAGGGATAAGGTCCTGCCCTCTAGGAACTGACACTCTAATGGGGAAGACTGACATTAAAAAGTAAAAGAAAGCAAATGTATCCACAACATATTGTCAGATATCAGTAAGTGCTGTGGTAATAAGTGTAAGGAAAATAAAGCTGGGTAACTGCAAGGGTGGGGTAGGGAGAGTGGGAAGGATGCCATTTCACACAGAATGGTCTGGGAAGGCTGATCTGAGGAAGCAACGCTTGTGCAAAGACCTGAAGGAGGAGGAGCCAGTCTTGCAAAGACGTAAGCCTGCACTGTCCAACATGTGGCTGGTCCCTACTGAGATGTGCTGTAAGTATAAAATATACACTGAATTTTGAAGATTTAGTAAGAAAAAAAGAATGTGAAATAATTTTATATTGATTATAGGAATAATATCCTAGATATATAAATAAAATACATCATCAAAATTAATATCACCTGCTCTTTTTTTTTTTGCCTTTTTTAATGTGGTCACTAGAAAATTTATAATTACTAATATAGCTCACACTATACGTATAATGGACCATGCTGGTCTAGGGTAAGAGGACTCCAGGGAGAGAACAGAAAAACAGGCCATGAGACAAGAAGCTTGCTATCTTGAAGAACCTACAAGAAAAACAATGTAGCAGGAAAGAGTGATCCAATCAGAAAAGGTTGGAAAGACAGGCAGAGAGCAGATCACGAAGGCTAGGGTGAACAGACTGAATATTTGGTTCCCTCCTCAAATCCCTATGTTGAAATTTAATCCCCAACGTGACTGTATTTGGAGGTGGGGCCTTTGGGGTGTGCTTAGGTCATGAGGGTGGAGCCCCATGAATGGGATTCACACATACCCTTATATAAGAGAGATCTTGACAGTCAGGAAGCGGGCTTCCTGAAGGAGGACGCAGGCCCTCACCAGACACCAGATCTGCTGGCACTTTCATCTTGGACTTCCCAATCTCTAAAACTGTGAGAAGTAAATTTCTGTGGTTAGTAAGCCAACCAGTATATGGTATTCTGTGATAGTAGCCTGAACAAACTAAGATACAGGGTTAAGAATTTGAATCTTAGAACTGCCTTGTGGCACAGGGGAAACAAATCCAACTAGTATCCGTCAGGATGCCAGTTCAATTCCTGGCCTCGCTCAGTGGGTTAAGGATCCAGCATTGCCATGAGCTTTGGTGTAGGTCACTGACTCGGCTCGGATCTGGCAATGCTGTGGCCATGGCATAGGCAGGCATCTACAGCTCTGATTCTTCCCCTAGCTTGGGAACTTCCATGAGACAAAAAACCAACAACAACAAAAAACAAACAAAAAAACCTGATTACTTAGTATTTCACCCAAAAATAATTTCAGGCCCATAGAAGAAAAGGATGGTAAATTCAGAAATCAGTCATCCCATTTAACCCCTTCAAGACAGATAAGAACACTTGAGGCCTACAGCTATCCTAAGTAAATGGCCCAGGCAGGAGCTCAGCTTCTGGCTGTACATCCAGCTTTCACAACTATACTGACTGCCCCACCAGCCATGGTTCCACAAGCCATGGTTCCACAACCAACAATGCTTTTAAAAACTATAAACACATAGGAGTTCCTGCCATGGCTCAGCAGTTAGCAAACCCGACTAGCATTCGTGAGGACTTGGGTTCGATCCCTGGCCTCGATCAGTGGGTTAAGGATCCAGCACTGGTGTGAGCTGTGGTGTAGGTCACAGACACAGCTCAGATCCCAAGTTGCTGTGGCTCTGGTACAGGCTGGCAGCTACAGCTCCAAATGGACTCCTGGCCTGGGAACCTCCATATGCCATGGGTGCAGCCCTAAAAAGACCAAAAACAAAAAAACAAAAAACCCTATAAACTTATCTAAGGACAAGTAATTTATGCAAAGAAAAGATAGATGATAAAACCCAGTAAGAACAAAAAGGTTTAAAATTTTTGGAGTTCCCATGTGTGTGGCTCAGCAGATTAAGAACCCAACATAGCGTCTGTGAGACTGCAGGTTTGATCCCTGGCCTTGCTCAGTGGGTTAAGGATCCAGGTTAAGGATGCAAGCTGCGGCGTAGGTTGCTGATGTTGCTTGGATCTGGTGTTGCTGTGCTGTGGCTGTGCGTAGGCCAGCAGCTGCAGCCCCAACTCCTAACCTAGGAACTTTCACATGCCGCAAGTATGGCTGTAAAAAGACAAAAATTAAAATTAAAAAAATTTTTTAAAGTGTTATTTTTATTTGTGTGGTAAGTACCTTATACTGATATACTAATATCTTTTTTTTTTTTTTTTTTGGCATTTCTTGGGCCGCTCCTGCAGCATATGGAGGTTCCCAGGCTAGGGGTCTAATTGGAGCTGTAGCCGCCGGCCTACTCCAGAGCCACAGTAACTCGGGATCCAAGCTGCGTCTGCAACCTACACCACAGCTCACGGCAACGCCGGATCCTTAACCCACTGAGCAAGGCCAGGGATCGAACCCACAACCTCATGGTTCCTAGTCGGATTCGTTAACCGCTGCGCCATGACAGGAACTCCATACTCTTCTGTTTTTTTGATAAATGAATGAAAGAATGCAGGCAGTGCTGCCTTATAAGAGACCAGCCAGGTCAGGACATAAAGGTCATAAAGACCAGTCTTTTCCCTCTAAATATCTTTCCTCTACAGAGGAGCTAAAAGATAATCTCATTGATTATAAGGTTATCCATGTAGGGTCCCTATACTGGTAAATTTTATAATCTGTGTGATATAGTATATGTTCTTAAAGGAGGCAGCAAATGTAGTGGTTATAAGCATGTACGGAGCGTGTCAGATAAACTTTTAATCCAGGTTTCTTACTTCTTATATGAACCTAGGTAAAGTGCTTAAACTCCCTAGCCTCAGTTTCCTCATTTGTAAAATACAGAAAATAGTGCTACCTCCTAAAATTGCAGTCAGGAGTAAATGAGGTAATTATTATGAAGCACTTAGCATAGCGCTTAGTTACCATGTGGAAAATCCTGAATAAATGTTCTTTTATTACGGCTATTTTATTGTAGTCTTTCAGAACAGTGACTGTCACCTATATACACCTCAACCTGGCACACAGTAAGCATTTAACATTGACTAATTCATCCAAAATGCAATGGCTGTATGGCTTTAACAAAAACAAAATTTAGGTCATTATCAACCAAAAATGTTAAGAATCTGGATATATGGCACTTGTTTCCTAAAGTACTTTTTTTAAAAAATTGGAAGTATAGTTGATTAAAGTACCTTATGTAGGAACTACATCTACCCTCTAATAAAGTGAAGAAGAAAATGTTGTCTTCTGTATGGAGTTCCATAGAATTTATGACTAACAATGCACTGTATTCTAGACATTCACTTTTATTGCTCCAACACTGTCTGTTACCAGAAGTGGCAATACAAACAAAAAGATATACTCAGGAATTTCAGAACAATGTGTCAACCCCTCAGCAGTGGATAGTACATACTTTCCCTCCTCCAGCCCGTTTTTTCTCCTCTCATTCCCTTTCTTTTCCTTTCTTTAACTATTTTCTCCACCTCCAAAGACACTTAGGTCCTCCCTCCCCCCCTTCCCCTAACCATATGGTCTTCTCTGGTCTTCTGAGCTCCCTATGCTGGTTCACCCTGCATTACCCAATGCAGCAGACACCTAAGCCCTAGGGCTGCCATAGAGAGGTTCAGCTCCCTTCACTGCTGGCGGAATTTTTCTATAAAATCCCCACGAATTTTTAAAACCAAGTTATCACTCTATCACAGCAACTAGACCTTGAATCTTCTTTGGCTCCACTGGAATGGAATTTGATCCTTCCCCAGCCCCCCAATTACCAGGCTAGACCTTCCAAACTCCCCAGCATAATCTATGGTGGGTCAGGGATGTCAATAAACCTAACAACTGTGATCCTACCTACCACGCCTGTACACCTGGCCAAGGTTTTGGGGGTTTTGTTGCTGTTGTTTCGTTTTTGTTTTTGTTTTGGCCTCACATGTAGCATATGGAAGTTCCCAGGCCAGGGACAGAATCCCAGCCACAGCTGTGGCAATGCCAGATCCTGGTTTTTAGCAGTCTTGACTGTGACTTTCAGTCTGGATTAAGGGCAATCCAGAAAGACTTGCCAAATTTGAGTCAAGCTCACCTTTTTTATTTTTCAGAGCTTAAAATGAAATAACTATGGAGCTTCCTATACTAGAACAACCGGGCTTCACTCTGGTGTCTACACTGGTCAAATGTGATCTCTGAGACCTACCCTTAATCTCTCATCCTTGGTTTCTTCACTGTAAATGATGTCTAAGATCCCTTCCAGCACTACTGTAATGATACTGTCAGTCTCAATTAAATTTTATATTTGAATTTAGACTATGGTCTCCACTGCCTCTAAGCATTTCTGGAAGCCATGCCCAAGACACCAAAGCTAAAAATAAATAGCTAGAGGCACCAAGGAAGATCTCTATGGCAAGGATCTCACCCATCTGACTTCCTCATCTACCAGTAGGAGTGAATCCAAGCTACCATGGAAACGCTTTAAGAATATTCTGGTCACCACATGATTTGTAGACTCATTTGTAAATCTTATATTCGTTCACTTATTAAAAACTATGTACTATGTATAATGTACTATGAAAGAGAAAGGCAAAGACCCTTCCCTCTTGAGGGCTTGCATATTTATGTTACTTAAGTAAAGATCTAATTACATCCTTCAGTTTTCCACTGCCTGAAATATTTGTTGCTGTAAATCAAGCCACATAAATTGCTACATCTAGGTCTTAAAGGAAATGCGAGCCCATAAAAGAAAATTTCAAAATGACACCTGCCTCCCTTCACATCAACTAATTCCAAATACCTCTATTTATACCTCCTTTTCTTCTTTATGCCATAAAGAATCAGTTTGAAACCTTCTGTATCTTTAAAATTAAAGGAAATTTAAACATTTCTGCTTTAACATTTATGGGATGCTTTCTTTTAAAGGATAAAGTACATCTTGAAAATACATAGTGAATAGGAAAAGCACAACAACTAAGATTCGGTAGAGAAAGGACAAGAGGTAATACTGGTATATCAGTATGTACAGAAAATTTCAAGGTCTTCTATTTTTTTTTTTTTTTTTTTTTTTTTAATGTGGAAGGTCCCGGGCCGGGGATCAAACCCATGCCACAGCTGCGACCCAAGCCACAGCAGTGACAACACCAGATCATTAATACTCTGTGCCACCATAGAATTCCTAGACCCTCTATTTTAAATATTTTTAATTTATATATATTTAAATTACTTTCAGCTGTTAAAAGACCTACTTGAGTTCCCATTGTGGTACAGTGGAAACAAATCTGACTAGTCACCATGAGGACTCAGGTTCAATCCCTGGCCTTGCTCAGTGGGTTAAGGATCTGGTGAGTGAGCTGGGATCCTTCACTGCTGTGGCTGTGGCATACACCAGTAGCTAAGCTCCAATTCGATCCCCTAGTTTGGGAACCTCCATATGTCATAGGGTGGCACTAAAAAAAAAAAAAAAAAAAAAAAAAAAAAAGACGTACTTGACATGAAAGACGTCTTTTCATTGTTGGTAAAGCAGAGTTTTTTATCATAAGGTTTCCGTCTATTTAATTCATCATATGGTTTGTCTCCCTAATTTGAAAACAATGTCCCACCACCTGCAGAGTGTGAATTCTAGGAATATGTATATGTTAAGAAAAAGTCTATAAAGCAATTGGTAGAATTTATGTTTAATAAAAGCCAATTAAGATCTTCTACAGGCAGGATGATAATCTGCTAAAAACAGTGCGATAAAAATAGATGGGTTCCAGAAAAGTAAAACAGAAACTTAACTACCATTAACTTTGAAATTAATGCAGCAAAACAGAAACAACCTTCTGACTAATTTGCCTAACTCACTGGCCTTGTTTCCTGATCCCTAAATGTAGCTCTGTGGAAACAGTCAAGAAGATTGTTAGTAGGGAACATGATACTACATTCTCTTGTCTTCCTCTCCTCACTAGCCACACTTAATCTCCATGGTGGTTTCCTCCTCATCCTCCCCACCTCTGAATGCTGGAGCGTCTCCAAGGCTCAGTCCTTTAGCCTCTTTTCTTTGCTATCTATACTCACTCTCTGGGTGATGTCTCCCAATATCACAACTTTCGATTTATATGTAAAAATAAATTTAGACCCCTGAGAGATGTCTGGCCAACTTGCTATCTCCATCTGAATGTCCAATGGGCATCTCAAACTTAACATGTCCAAAGTGGAATTAATCTTCTCCAATCTTCATCAGTCTTCCAATTTCAACCTTTTTTTTTTTTTTTTGGCTTTTTAGGGCCACCCCCGCAACAGATGGAAGTTCCCATGCTAGGGGCTGAATTGGAACTACAGCTGCCGGCCTATGCCATCCTTAACCCACTGAGCAAGGCCAAGGATTGAACCTGCATCCTCATGGATCCTAGTCAGGTTTGTTAACCGCTGAGCCACAAAGGGAACTCCAATCTTCCAATTTCAATAGAGAAGCTTATAATTGTTTAGGCATAAAATCTTTGAGTCATCTTTGCTTACTTTCTTTGAATATGGATACCCTTACTCAATTCATCAGCAAGTCCTGCTGGCTTTCCCTTCAAAATACATCCAGCTTCTAAACACTTCACTACCATTGCCTTGGTCCAAGCCACCAACATCTCTCACCTCAATTAGTGAAAAAGAGACTCCTAACTGGTCAGTCTCTATCCTTGCCCCTGATGTAGTCTCGTCAACATGACAGCCACGGCCAATTTTTCAGATCTCATTACGCTGCTCAGAACCTTCCAGTAGTTTCCCATCTCAAAGCAAAAGACTAACAGTTGTCCATGAGGCCTATAGAATCTCCCCTACCCTTTCTTAATGATCATACCTACTATTCGTCCCCACATTCAGCTCCAACCACACTGGTCTCCTTGCTATTAACCTACTAAACTAAGCACTCTTCTACCTCAAGTCTTTGCTGTTTCCTCTGCGGGCAATGCTGTTCCCTGAGACAATCCACATGCGTTGCTACATCACCTCCTTTAGGGTTCAGTTCAAATACCATCACATTGGAGTTCCCGTTGTGGCGCAGTGGTTAATGAATCCGACTAGGAACCATGAGGTTGCAGGTTCCGTCCCTGCCCTTGCTCAGTGGGTTAACGATCCGGCGTTGCCGTGAGCTGTGGTGTAGGTTGCAGACGCGGCTCGGATCCCGCGTTGCTGTGGCTCTGGCGTAGGCCGGTGGCTACAACTCCGATTCAACCCCTAGCCTGGGAACCTCCATATGCCGCGGGAGCGGTCCAAGAAATAGCAACAACAACAACAATAATGCCGAGGGAGCGGCCCAAGAAATAGCAACAACAATAACAACAACAACAAAAGACAAAAAAAAAAAAATACCATCACATTATCAGTGTGACCTTCTATAGCAATTTTAGTAAAAAACATAACCCCACCATTCTGCCAGCACTGCCCTATCCTCATTTCTCTGCTTTATTTTTCCTCATAGCACTTATTAACCTCTGACAAACTATGAGTTTTTGTTATTTGTTTACACTAGAAATGTAAGCTCGGAGTTCCCACTGTGGCTCAGTGGTTAACAAATCCGACTAGGAACCATGAGGTTTCGGGTTTGATCCCTGGCCTCGCTCAGTGGGTTAAGGATCTGGCATTGCCATCAGCTATAGTGTAGGTTGCAGATGCGGCTCGGATCCCACTTTGCTGTGGCTTTGGCGTGGGCGGCTACAGATCAGATTAGACCCCTAGCCTGGGAACCTCCATATGCCACAGGTGTGGCCCTAAAAAGACAAAAGACAAAAAAAAAAGAAATAAAGAAATATAAGCTCTATGATGGTAGGGATTCTTGACAGCTTTATTTACACCTCTACCCTGATCTGCACCTAAAGGCTTTCAGAATTATTTGTTGAATGAAATAATGAAATAGTTATCACACAAAATTGATTTTACAAGATCCTGCTCCTTGGCTGTGTTGGTTGAATGTTCTTTAGAAAGCACTACATGGAGTTTCTGTCATGGCTCAGCAGAGACAAATCAGACTAGCATCCATGAGGATGTAGGTTCGACCCCTGGCCTCCCTCAGCGGGTTAAGGATCTGGCATTGCCCTGAGCTGTGGTATAGGTGGCTCAGATCTCACATTGCCGTGGCTGTGGCTTGGGCCGGCGGCTACAGCTCTGATTAGACCCCTAGCCTGGGAACCTCCATATGCCACAGGTGCAGCCCTAAAAAGACAAAAGCAAAATTGATTGTTATCTCAAAACACCAAGTTTTTTGTGTTTTTTTTTTATTTTGTTTTTGTTTGTTTTTTTTTTGTCTTTTGTCTTTTTGTCTTTTGTTGTTGTTGTTGTTGTTGTTGCTATTTCTTGGGCCACTCCCGCGGCATATGGAGGTTCCCAGGCTAGGGGTTGAATCGGAGTTGTAGCCACCGGCCTACGCCAGAGCCACAGCAACGCGGGATCCGAGCCGCGTCTGCAATCTACACCACAGCTCACGGCAACGCCGGATCGTTAACCCACTGAGCAAGGGCAGGGACCGAACCCGCAACCTCATGGTTCCTAGTCGGATTCGTTAACCACTGCGCCACGACGGGAACTCCTTTTTTTTTTTTATTCTTTGTGTTGGTTTATTTGTTTGTTTTTGTTTTTTTAGGCCACACGCAGGGCATATGGAGGTTCCCAGGATAGGGGTCAAATCGAACCTGTGTCCTCATGGATGCTAGTTGGGTTTGTTAACCACTGAGCCACGACAGGAACTCCAAAACACCAAGTATTATGAGAAGCAGAAAGCCCAAACAATCACCCACACATACTACTGCATAATAAGCCAGTTTGTATCTAAAAAATTGCATTAACATTTTTTTTTTACTGTTCAATTTTGTTAAAGCCATTTGCAGGATGTCTAAAGAGTCCCAGGCCACACCTACAAGTGTCATTTTAGTTTTACTAGGCATATAGACTTGAAATAAAGAAGGAAAAAACACAGGCTTTTTCTAGTCATCAGTCACCACTGACAGAAGGTCTCCAAGTGACCCTGTGCCACGAGAGCTTGGGGAAATGTTAGGGAAAAGGGGGATTCTACAAAAATAAAATAGTCCCTTCATCAATCCCAAAAGAGGAATCCCTCCAACGCCTCTGCAAACCTTTTTTTTGTTTTAACTTCATAGCACTTAACAAAGCCATTCTTAATATGTACATGAAATCTTAACTGAAAAAATAACATGATTATATAGTTACACATACAGGAAAACCTGGTACTCATTCCTCCTCTCCAAAAAAAAAAATTTAAGTAAAACTAGACATAGTTTTGGTTGAAAATGTTTTGCTGTGAAACTAACTTAACATATTCACTTAGCTAAGGGGTGGACTGATGGGTATTGTACCTTAAGGCTGAACAGTTTTGTTTACTATTGTTTATTACTTAATACACTCTTTCCAGTACCCCCTCCAAAAAGAAAAGAAAAAAATAATAAGACACATTGGTGCACTCAAGAAGGAATGCTATGTCCAAAAGAAGCTGTTCTGAAAAGCTATGACCTAAGTGTTTAAACACTGACACAGATAAAGTTCAGGCGGTAGATGTCACTTGTCTCACCCGTTTAAAAAAAAAAAATCCAGATTCAGATCCCAAGAAGACAAGCAGAAAGAAACAGGCGTGAAAAATAAAATCAGTCCTTTCTCCCGCCTCCTCCCAACACTGCGCACTCACCCCCGCCCCCTCCACCACCATCCTTTAACCGCCTCTTTTCCCATCTCCGATCCCCAGCTCAGCCCTGCACTGCGCCATCAAAAGAGTCGAGAGGACCGACCTATGCCCCTCCAGGAAAGCCCAGGCAGCAACACACGGTGCACCCAACTGAGGGGAATTATATTCAACTACTTAAACTCGGAACAGTGTAAGCAGTATCAACAAGGCATCATGCCGGGTCCCAAGCGTCCAAAGATCGTCGACAGCTCCTGCGACACTGCCAAAACGACAGGATTCCAAAAGGTGACTCGACCGTCATCGCAGAACCCGAGGCGGCGCAGACCGGGAACAGTTAAGGATGAAATCCAACTAGCCTCCAGCCTGGCGCTCGCCCCACGGGTCACTGCCGCCTGGGGGGACGCGGCCCCGCGGTCTCCCACGCCCCCTCTCCGAGGGGGCCCGGGCGCCGCGTCACGTGCCGGGGCTGAAACTTCGCAGCCGGGGCGGCGGGCGGCGCGGGGGGTGAGCCACGGGAGCGCAGCGAAGCCGGGAGTTCACGCGCCCGGTGATTCACCCGCTGCCTCCGCGAGCAGCTGCGGGAGAGGGGGCCGGCATGCTCGGCCCAGGCCGTGCCCTCGGAGCCGCCCCCTCCCCTGCCCCCGCGACTGTTATTAATAACCCCGCGCCCGCCAGGCGAAACCCTGGGCGGACGCCCGCGGGCTCAGCAGCGCACCCTGCACGCGGAATAAATAACAATGTCATTAAATCGCGGCCCCAGAACCCCGCCGGCCGGAGAGCAAGCGCCGCCGGGAGCTGACTTTGTCTGAAGCCCGTACCCCGCCTCCCGCGCGTCCTCGCAGCGTCCCCCGCGTCCCTGAGGAGTACACGGCGCCGCCGCAGCCCGGCCTTACCCGCCAGCTCGTCAGGCTCCAGCCCGCTGTCCGCGTCGATCCCGCACAGCACGAAGTAGTGCGCAAAGCGGCAGGCGGCCGGGGAGGAGCCCGAGCCCGGACCGGGCGCCGCGCCGCTGCCGCTCATCCCGGCGGCGCTGCTCCAGCCGCCGCCGCCGCCGCCGCCGCCGCCGCAGCTCGGGAGGGCTAGCTGCTGAGGCTGCCGCTCCGGCTTCGGTCTCCGCGCGCCCGTCCTAGGGCGACCCGGGCGCGCCCATGGCGGCGCAGCCACTGCTCGTCACCGCAGCCTCGCTCCTCGCTCGGCGCCGGGAAAGCGGCCGCGAGCTCGCGCCCAATCCTTCGGGATCCCAGTGACGGGTGGGGGAGGGGCGCACAGGGGGAGTGTCGCCGGGAGAGGCCTGCGCCGCCGCAGCTGCTCTCGTAAGCTGGGAGCCGCGGCGTCTGGCGCCCGCGGGTCAGCTGAGCGGCACACGGGCTGTGGGAGCGCAGGGAGCGCTGGGGCGCGGAGGACCGGTGCGTGGGGCGGGGGCGCGGCGGGGAGGGCGCGCGCGAAAGGGGCGGGAGCGCGCGTTTCGGTCCTGTGTGCGCGCGCTCCCAGCGGGCTCGGAATTGAGCGCCGCGCGCGGGCGGGATTCGTGCCAGCCTGCCCAGGCTGCGGAGCTGGGGCGACCCCACACACGCGCCTCTCGGCCTCCGCCAGCCAACAAGAGGCTTAGCCTCAGAGCGGGATGCTACCTTAGCCCTCTAAATGGGATGCTACCTATCCTAATTAAAAAGAAAGAAATGCAGCTTTGGGAAAGGCTAACGGCCGCTCTGAAATCTTTTCCACAAAGGTCTGGACCATCAACATATTTTAAACTGTGACAAGTACAGATGGCTATCTCATTTTAAGATCCTAGTCCTTGGACTTCCCTTGTGGTGGAGCAGGTTAAGGATCCGATGTTGTCACTACTGCAGCTTGGGTTCTGCTGTGACGGTGGTTCCAACCCTGATCTGGAAATTTACTCATGCCTTGAGAGGCGGCCAAAAAAAAAAAAAAAGAAAGAAAAAAAAATCCTAGTCCTTTAATCCTTCCCCCAGCTCTCAGCCCCATTCACAAGACATCTTTCCTCAATGAATTGGTGCCAACTCAGTGGGGCGGGGGCGGGGGGTAAACAACACAACTCAATATCTACAAAGATTTGAGACTTCTGAAAGGACTGCAATTGACAACTTCCCTTCCCTGACCCACTGTAATTTATCCAGACATTTTCCAGGTGAGTGTAAAGTTGCCAAGGCGCTCCAGTTCCCCAGCAGTGTTCTCGTTTGATTTTATCAGCTCTCCCTGCAGGTACAATCGGAGGCTGATAAGGCAACAGGAATTAGACCCTGAACTCTGCTCTTCACAAAGCTATTGCTTGCTTGCTTTTTTAAAAAAATTTAGGGTAAGTACCCAGGCTGGGGGTCTAATCAGAGCTTCAGCTGCTGTCTTCCGCCACAGCAATGCCCGTTCTGAGCCCCATACCTTCACGGCAATGCAGGATCCTTAACCCACTGATGGAGGCCAGGGATGTAACCTAGGTCCAATACTAGTTGGGTTCATAACCCGCTGAGTCACAACGGAAACCCTGGCTATGGCTTTCTTACCCTGCTCTTTCCTCTGACTTTCTCTTCTTCAGAAAGGGCTTGCCAACTAGTTATTACTCCTTTGAAAGGTGAAAAATTGAATCCATCCCATCTCCACATTGTCATCCCTTCCACAATTCTCCCTACTCTTTGAGGATTTGGATGGGGGGGTTGCGTGGTCTGAATCGTGACTACCACTGGTAGACACATAAAAAAACCCTCCAGGGTGGTGGACTAAGAGAATGAACCTCAATTATTTGAATAATGTTCTTCCTGGAAGATATGTATGCATACACACCATCATTTACTGTAGTCTGTACCCTCACTTTCTCTCTTTTCAAGTTTGAAATGAAAGAAAAATAAAACAATCAGAGTGAGCCACTGGCTGGGTAATTGACCATTAGCTCCTATTGCATCCTGAACTTTTCCTTCAAAACACTTTTAATGACTTTTTTCCTGTATCTATCTTCTTAGCTGGATTTTAAGCTCCACAGAGCAGGAGTCACGCTCTAAGATTCATCATATTTCTAGCATCTAGCAGAATACTGGTCCCACCTAGTCCCTCAGTTTATATTTATTGAATGAATGAAAGAAGGGTGGTTATCTAGGTAGTGACAAGCTGTTGATGCTACTAGGAAAATACGGAAACTCGAACATCTGTAACATATTTATGAACATATGCTAATTTGCTGTTGTTATACAGTTATTGCTTTTTCTCATATAGAGAGTACTGAAGTATATAAAACAATTTCACTAATAAGGGGGTCGGGAGACAGTGATAGGCTGTGTATGTATTTCTCCTATCTTTGATGGTAACTCCTTGCAGAATGTTTTTTAGAAACACAATAGAAAACTGATTTACTAAAAAAGAAAAGGGGGGGGGGGAGAAAACTGATTTACTGTTGGCACTAGCACCTTTTGGGGGGCACTTTTTTTGTATTTTTAGGGCCAAACCCACGGCATATGGAAATTCCCAGGCTAGGGGTTCAATCAGAGTTGTAGCTGCTGGCCTACATCACAGCCACAGCAATGCCAGATCCAAGCTTGGTCTGCAACCTACACCACAGCTCACAGCAACGCCAGATCCTTAACCCACTGAGCGAGGCCAGGGACTGAACCTGTTTACTCCTGGATACTATCCGGGTTCATACTGCTGAGCCATGATGGGAACTCCAAGATATGTCACTTTTTGTTCATTTGAAAAATGACTTATGAGCTTGTAAGCCCTGCATTATTTTTTTTAATTTTTTTAAATGATTTTTATTTTTTTCATTATAGTTGGTTTACAGTGTCCTGTCAGTTTCTACTGCACAGCATAGTGACACAATCACACACACATATATATATATTCTTTTTCTCACTTTATTCTCCATCATGTTCCATCATAAGTGACTAGACATAGTTCCCTGTGCTACACAGCAGGATCTCATTGCTTATCCACTCCAAATGCAATAGATTGCATCTATTAACCCCAGACTCCCAGTCCATGCCACTCCCTCCCTACATTAATGTTTTTAAGATGAAAAAATAGAAGCCCAAACAGAATGCATTCGATTATGATATGTAAATTTCATCAAAATAGCCAAAATATCGTATCTTTCCTAAAGCTTTCAAAAGAATAGTCACACATTAAAAGATTAAACTCAAATTTGAAAATACCTGAGTACATTCCTAATTATCACTTCAGATTGTGTAGGTATAGTCTGCATTATGTGGCAATAAAACAAAGTTGAAAGGATAAGCAAGAATTAACTACATGTCGGAGTTCCTGTCCTGGCTCGGTGGAAACGAATCTGACTATTACCCATGAGAACGAAAGTTTGATCCCTGGCCTTGCTCAATGGGTTAAGGATCCACATTGTCATTAGCTGTGGTGTAGGTTGAAGACTCGGCTTAGATCTGGCATTGCTGTGACTGTGGCACAGGCTGGCAGCTATAGCTCTGATTTGACCCCTAGCCTGGGAACCTCCATATGCTGCACATGCGGCCTTAAAAAGATTTAAAAAGAAAAAAAAAAGAGAGAAAGAATTAACCACATGTCATTGCATACATATTTTCCTCTGAAATAATGACATTGATTAACTAAGTGAACAAAAAATGACTTAAAATAAATCTTCCAAAATATTTATTGTGTTCAGGAAGAGAGAGTCATATCCCCATTACTATGCTAAGACAACCCTTGTCTGTACCATCCTTCACCTCCATCCACCATGCTGTCCATACATACTCACAACCAAGAGATAAGGGATGGCTAAAGTAACTATTCAGAGCCCCGATGATCATTGGATCACATTTTACCAGTGGTCAGTGTTACCATGTGTTAGACCACCAGGTTAACAGTGCTCAGTCAATACTATGCTCAGTCATTCCTATGTTTCCTGCAGGCAGCGGACCCTGGCAAGGCTCGGCTACTCCAAGCATGAGTCACGCCCTCCATTTGAGGTTTTATCAGAGTTGTTCAGAGCAGATCATTGCTCAAACACTTAGGAGTGCTGCCTTCCATTCTGCTGTCATTTCTTATACATATGCTGCCTGACTGGGAACCTGCAGTGGAGGCAATAATCCCAACTTTAACCTCTATATAGCACAAAACACGCCAAGTAACCACAAGTCCAATGGAGGAAAATCTTGAGTGACATTTTCTTCTGCCAGGGTTTTAGCTTTCTGGGAAAATCTTATATCACAATGAAAGCTTATTTGGGGACTTCCCATCGTGGCGCAGTGGTTAACGAATCCGACTAGGAACCATGAGGTTGAGGGTTCGATCCCTGCCCTTGCTCAGTGGGTCAAGGTTCTGGCATTGCCGTGAGCTGTGGTGTAGGTTGCAGACGCGGCTCGGATCCTGCGTTGCTGTGGCTCTGGCATAGGCTGGCAGCTGCAGCTCCGATTTGACCCCTAGCCCGGGAACCTCCATATGCTGCAGGAGTGGCCCAAGAAATGGCAAAAAGAAAAAAAGAAAAAAAAGAAAAGAAAGCTTATTTGGAAAATCAGTAATTGTCTTCCCTCATCCTTAGTTTCAGAAAAAGCATTCGTTTTTGCCAATAAGAGTTTGGTAGGAAACCAGCCCACCCACAATTTTGCATAAATCTGTTTCTACCTTATACAATGAGTTCAGGATGATCAAAAACCTCTTTTATGTAAGTCAGTATGCTAATGCTTCAGGAATATGAAATTAAGACAGAATCCCTCTTCTTCAGGGTTTATAGTTTAGCAAGAAGAGAAATATTTTTCAAAATTATTTAAAATACCAAAAAGAGATAATAAAAAGGAAAATATATATTCCACATGACAAAAAGTGATAAGGGATTGGGTGAGCAGAGAGCTATAATCTTGCTAGGGAACCTAGTAAGTCATCATGAAAGTGGTAATATTTGATTGGGTTTTTTTGTTTTGTTTTGTTTTTTGCCTTTTAGGGCCGCACTCACGGCATATGGAAGTTCCCAGGCTCAGGGTCAAATTGGAGCTGTAGCTGCTGACCTACACCACAGCTCACAGCAATGCAGGACCCTTAACCCAGTGAGCGAGGCCAGGGATTGAACCTGTGTCCTCATGGATGCTAGTCAGATTTGTTAATCGTTGGGCCAAGACGGGAACTCCAAAAGTGTTAATATTAGAGATGGCCTTATAAAAGGAATAGGAGTTCACCAGGTAGAGGTGGGGAGGAAGATATTCCAGGCGCAGAAGAAATGACTGGGGTATAAAAGTGTAGAAGACTTGGAGTTCTCATCGTGGCTCAGTAGTTAATGAATCTGACTAGGAACCATGACGTTGCAGGTTCGATCCCTGGTCTCGTTCAGTGGGTTAAGGGTCCGGCATTGCCGTGAGCTGTGGTGCAGGTCACAGATGTGGCTCGGATCCCGAGTTGCTGTGGCTCTGGTGTAGGCCAGTGCCTACAGCTCCGATTCGACCCCTAGCCTGGGAACCTCCATATGCTGCAGGTGCAGCCCTGAAAAGACAAAAGACAAAAAAAAAAAAAGTAGAGGAACAAAGTTCAACTGAAGCCAGAGCATGAAGAGAATCGAATGCCTAGTGAATGGGGCTGACTCACTCTTTTTTTTTTTTTTTTTTTTCTTTTTTCTTTTTAAGACTGCACCCTTGGCATGTGGAAGTTCCCAGGCTAGGGGTCCAATCAGAGCTACACCTGCTGGCCTATGCCACAGCCACAGCAACACAGGATCCAAGCTGAATCTGCAACCTACACCAACAGCAATGCTGGATCCCTGACCCAACCAGTGAGGCCAGGGTTCAAACCCGCATCCTCATGGATACTAGTCAGATTCATTTCTGCTGAGACACAACAGGAACTCCAACTCACTTCTTAAGGTCTTGCTGATACCTGAAAGCTAGTCTTAGCTAGTGTTGAGCGATTTTAACACAGAATACCTGAAGGTAGCTAAGCCAGCCCCCTCATTTCACAAATAAAAATGTCTAAGTCCCACAGAATTTTCATGACTTACCCAAACACACAGTGTCAGTGGCAGGACCAGTAACAAAGCCTAAAAGACTGGATTGCGGCACCATGGCTCATGGCAACACCTGATCCTTAATCCAGTGATCAAGGCCAAGGATGGAACCCACATCCTCATGGATCCTAGTTGGGATTGTTAACCACTGAGCCATGAAGGAAACTCCTGACTTTTTTTTTTTTTTTAACCTAAGCTAACTTAAATTGGGATTCTGGCACTTGCAGCCAAAAGAGCACCTATGTCAATGTGATTTGGCCTGCAAAGTATTAATAGGAAGAATTGGGCAAAACCTTCAGGCTACCCCAGGCTAAAAATTATAATAAACCACTCTACACGCTCATCTGACCCCAAATTCAAAAGACTTAAAGAGAAGCTGTAATTCTGTATATGTTTTCAAGATCCCCTATAAATATAAATACATAAACTTTACAAAATCTAATTGTACCAGAGTTCTTATTATGGCTCAGTGGGTTAAGGACCTGACCTTGTCTCTGTAAGGATGCGGGTTCAATCTCTGGCCTGACTCGGTGGGTTAAGTAAGGATCCAGCATTGCTTCAAGCTGTGGTGTAGGTCACAGCTGCAGCTCTGATTCAACCCCTGGCCCAGGAACTTCCATATGCCTCAGCAGTGGCTGTAAAAAGAAAAAAAAAACAAAAACAAAAACACCTAATTGTGCCTTACCTGTCCACTTCTTGAAACAAAGAGAAACTATATTTAAAATATCATAAATTTATTTTTTTCAATTGTCAGTATACTGATTGCATTTGTGTTCAGGCCCTGGCACAGCACACAGAAGGGAACATTTGAGCCTGTAGCACATCTATATTTACCCAGTATTGCTGTCGCATATAAGCTCCAAGTGGAAAGAAAATACCTGAAACTTCAATGCTTACAGCATTTAATTAGATTAGCTCAATCCAGTGGAGCAATGAGGACTATGAATGTCAGACTTTGCTATCAGCAATTGAAGAGAATAGTAAGCATGTGGTAAAGAAGGGGCCGTGAGGGTTACAATAGTAGAAGCCCCTCCTTATGGAAACTTAAGGAAAAATGAAAGGAAGTTCCTCTCTAAGGAGTGTTTGTTGAATCAGAATCCATTCCCCTCCCTTCATTGTAGAGCACTGATGTTGATTGGGTGGGATCAGACTTACAGCTAGCTCTAGGGTGAAGCTTTGTGAACCTATGTCTCTTTTAGGGGTTAATGGTTCAGAGATGGACAACTGTCCTAAGCTGGCCTAATTAGTGTGAGGTTGGGAACTTTTTTTTTTTTTTTTTTTTTTTTTTTGGTCTTTTGTCTTTTGAGGTTGGGAACTTTTGTTTGATATTTGGAGGAAGGAACACTGTCTTCACATCCTGGATATAAATAAGGAAGTATACAGAATTGCTGGTAGCCCTTCAAGGAAAGCCAGACCAAGGATAAGCCATCATACAGAACAGGGCAGAGCTGAGAGAAACTCCAAAAAGCAGACTGTATCATGAACTCCAGATCAAATCACAGAAGAAGCCAGCCAGATATCTGGAATGTGTCAGTTAATGTGAGCCAATATATTCCTCTCATTGTTTCAACCAGTTTGAGTTCTTTTCTTTTTTCTTTCTTTCTTTTTTTTTTTAATGTTTTCTAGGGCCGCTCCTGTGGCATATGGAGGTCCCCAGGCTAGGAGTCTAATCAGAGCTGTAGCCACCGGCCTACACCAGAACCACAGCAACGCAGGATCTGAGCCGCATCTGTGAGCTACACCAGAGCTCACAGCAACGCCGGATCCTTAACCTACTGTGCGAGGCCAGGAATTGAACCTCATGGTTCCTAGTCAGATTTTCCATCAAAATTTAGAATACTATACCTTTGGGTTCATCATTTCTACATCTCAGAATCTCTCCTACAAAAGTACACAAGCGAAGGATATATATATACAATGAAATTCCCTGAAATTGTTCATGATATTAAAGAAGTGGAGGTAATCTTATTTCTACCAAGAGGAAACAGTTATATAAATTATGGTATATCTCTGTGGTGTAATGCTAAGAAAGAAGTTGCACTGATGGAAAAACATTTTCTGATGTGGAGTTCCCGTCATGGTGCAGTGGAAACGAATTCGGCTGGGAACCATGAGGTTGCGAGTTCCATCTCTGGCCTCGCTCAGTGGGTTAAGGATCTGTTGTTGCCATAAGCTGTGGTGTAGGTCGAAGACGTGGCTTGGATCTGGCATTATTGTGGCTGTGGTGTAGGCCAGTGGCTACAGCTCCAATTAAACCTCTAGCCTGGGAACTTCCATATGCCATGGGTGTGGCCCTAAAAAGACAAAAAAAAAAAAAAATTGTAAGTCATGGTTATTCTTATATAAATAACTCAAACTTGAAACTTTTTTTTTGCTTGTTTTTTTTTTTTTTTTTGGCCATGCCGACAGCATGCAGAAGTTCCCAGGTCAGGGATAGAACCCAAGCCACAGTAGCAACCTGAGCCATAGCAGTGACAATGCTAGAACCTCACTGAGACACCAGGGAACTCCAAAACTGTAACTATTTTATTGACTTATTCCTAAGACTAATTTGAATGACTATAAATGTATTCATATATGAATATGTACACATGCATGTATAATAGAGTATAATAATTGATAATTTGTTCATTATTCAACAATTGTTATTGCGTGCCTGCCGTATGCCAGGCGGTGTTCTGTCAAAGAGTCCCATAGATTTAAAGTGTTGCACATGAGATCCAAAATTGCTTCAAGAATATAAGTAACTGGAGTTCCTGTTGTGGCTCAGTGGTTAACGAATCCGACTAGGAACCATGAGGTTGAGGGTTCAATCCCTGTCCTTGCTCAGTGGGTTAAGGATCTGGCGTTGCCATGAGCTGTGGTGTAGGTTGCAGACTCAGCTCGGATCCCGCGTTGCTGTGGCTCTGGCGTAGGCCGGTGGCTACAGCTCCGATTCGACCCCTAGCCTGGGAACCTCCATATGCCTTGGGAGCGGCCCTAGAAATGGCAAAAAGACAAAAAGACAAAAAAAAAAAAAAAAAAAAAAAAAAGAATATAAGTAACTATAAATGTTGAAGTGAAGCAAAGAATAAGATGTTTATGTATGTATAATTTTCAATCACCAAAAACACTTAATTTGGCTATTAAATAGCCAAAGTGATGAACTTGATTTCACGGTATAAATTTGTAATCTTTCTCAGTTTCAACTATAAACCTCATGGTCTGAAGAGCCAACTAAATAAAACTACCGAACTTGATTTTAGTATATTTTCAATCCAGCATCTTCAGACCCTTACCACAGGCCAGAATTTAAACCTGAGTTCTCAGTTCCAGACTTCACATATAATCCCTAACACCTCCTTTAAACCACAAAAATCTCACTTATCTATTCTCTCCCACTCTGAATTCATAGGCACTTATAATTAGTTCTACACAATTTAGTCTTGCAATATTAATTAATTCGGATATATCATCTTTTCTTTCCAACTTGTGCCGCTGAGAGCTTATGAGGGTCAGGAATTGTTTTCTTTCTCCACACAGCCACACATCACAGTTTATTCTTTCAGAAAATTGACTAAATGCATCCCTCAGCTTCCTCAAAAAAGAGTGTACATTTAAACTAAAAATAGAACACAGATCCTCTGTGCTTTTCAGTTATAATCAATATGATTATTCATGAGGCAATTATTTTAAGCTTAGCAATTTAGATATAATCCCATCATTAAATTAAGCTCGAAATATTAGAAATTGCAGGATGTTTATTCACCTTAGTTGCTTGTAAGCAACTGTTATCCCTCAAGATTACGACCCCCTCCATCATTTCTAGGGAACAATTTTTGATTACATAATAGTTTTTGAAATACACTGTGGAAAGTACCTATTCTGTTTTAGAAAATATGGACTCTCTCTCTTTCTCTCTCTCTCTCTCTATAAAGAATTCTTATCCTACGACTATTTCCTTGAACTTCAGACTCCAACAATAATTAAAGGTAACAAGAAAGATGCTGGGATAAAAGCCAATTTAATTGTACTATCCTGAATAATTGTTTCTGACTTCCAGCTTGCCCATTGTGATTTTTTTTTTTTTGGGCAAGAAAGAAATTAATATCAGACTCCAACAATCTTCAAACAAGTAAAAATTATAATCTAGTGGGTGCCTATTTAAAGTAACAGAAGCCAAGGCAACACAAGAGGCTTAATTTTAGATATGCATGTTATTAACTAAGAGTGAGAAAGAGTATTATCTGGTAGTGAAGAGCCAGGAACATGAAACAACCATTTTAAATTTATACTCCCATTCCTTCAAGGTTTGAGACGGATAAAATAACTTCAACTCTCTGTATTTAGCTGTTATGTCCTTAAATGTAGTTAAGAGCTAAGTTTGATTAATTTTTTATCACTTCACAAAATTGATGTGTTGGCTTATGAAACACCAAACTCCTTGTCTTAGTTCAGGCTGCAGTAACAAATTATCTCAGGCTGCGAGTCTTAAATAATAGGAATTTATTTCTCACAGTTCTGAAGCCTGAGAAATCCAAGATCAAGGTGCTGGCCCATTGGGTGTCAGCAGAAAGCCCTCTTCTGGTTTACAGACAGCCATCCCCAAGTCATGTCACATGGTGGTGACAAAGGGGGTGGGGAGGGTGATGGCAGGAATATCTTTTTGTCTTTTTAGAGCTGCACCAGCAGCATATGGAGGTTCCCAGGCTAGGGGTCGAATTCAAGATACAGTGGCTGGCCTACACCACAGCCACAGCAACACCGAATCCGAGCCGCATCTGCCACCTATACCACAGCTTAAGGTAACACCAGATCCTGAACCCATTGAGCGAGGCCAGGGATAGAACCCATGTCCTCATGGATACTAGTCAGGTTGGTTAACCACTGAGACACGACAGGAACTCCTGATATTAGGAATCTTATTTAGGGATATAAATATAATTTATAGCTAGAAACATTAAAACATTGTAGAGTCACCTTTTCAACATTGTTGGGTTAAAAAATGAATTCTGGAGACTCCTCTAAGGCAAAATATGCCCAGATTATAATAACAGAACTAAATTAATAACAGAATTCTTAAAATTTAACCTAAAAAATGCTGAAAAGTGGAAAACTTGCTAAATGAACATCTGAATTTAGACACTAAAAAATCTATCTTGTCTAGCAATATATTTTAAAATGTTATCACTGGCTACAGGAAGGCAGTAGCTGCACAAAGGTAGCAATTAATGTGACAGCAGTCAAGTGTTAAGACCAAATTAGGGGGAATTATTTACCCTCATTGCTATGATTGGAAGTGTAGAGGAGGCACCCAGAAGCTACTATAAAGGAGGTTATGGATAAATACACACTACTTTTTATATTCGTCTTGAAACATACAATTTCACAGATGCCTTTCAAGGAAAAAAAAACTTAAAGCAAGTGAAATCTAGAAAACGATTTATAGTCTTGTATCCTGCAGTACTCTCCAAACATTGGACAGATACAGAACTCTTTTCTTATACTTTTTGTTATGGAAATCTCCAAACATACACAAAGTAAAAGAATGGAATAATGAGTCCTCATGTATTGATTATCTGGATTCAACAGTTATCAATATATAATCAATCTTGTCTCATTTATAACCCTACTGTCTCTTCATTCCCATTACACAAGATTATTGGAAATCAACTGTTAAATATCATCTCATCTCATCTCACCAGAGAATACTGTAGTATATATACTTAAGAGATGGACTCTTTTTTTAAAAGCACAATAGTAATGCCATTTTCAAACATTAAAAAATGAACATCTTAATATCAAATAATGTACAGTCAGTAACATTAAAAGTCTTACTGGAGTTCCCGATGCAGCTCAGCAGGTTAAGAACTCAACATATTGTACATGAGGACGTGGGTTCGATCCCTGGCCTGGCTCAGTGGGTTAAGGCCACAAGCTGCAGCATATTTCGAAGATGTGGCTTGGATCTGGTGTTGCTGTGGCTGTGGTGTAGACCTGCAGCTGCAGCTTCAATTCAACCCCTAGCCTGGGAACTTCCATATGCCACAGGTGTGGCTGTAAAAGAAAAAAAGACAAAAAAAAAAAAAAGTCTTACGGATAGTCACCTAGTTTAGATAATAGTAGTAACACACACAAAAAAAGTTTATGATTGAACTTGCATGAATTTGAATTTTGAGTTTAAGTATTTCCATATATTGTTTTGTTGAGTTGAAATTATATTAAAATGAGTATACCTTCTAAATCACACTTCTATATTTGATAGGTTGGTTTGTTGATTCTGTCCAAGGACTAGATACAGAGCAAGTCGATATTTGCAGGCCAAGAAACAGTGCAAAATTGAAACCCAAACTGTCAAGTTTTGAAAATAATTTCTCTGAATCCAGAATGGAAGGAGGAATGTTGTAACACTCTCCTTCTTAACCCCATTGCTAACTTTCAGCTGGCTTTACCCTATTGTTACACTCTGTTAAACTA
This sequence comes from Sus scrofa, assembly GCF_054392235.1. Classification (NCBI taxonomy): domain Eukaryota; kingdom Metazoa; phylum Chordata; class Mammalia; order Artiodactyla; family Suidae; genus Sus; species Sus scrofa. The sequence continues at coordinate 49,442,728 of NC_139387.1, read as the reverse complement.
TTAAAATTCTTCCTAACTGTGGGAACTTACCCTAGCACTTCCATCTGCTTCTCCCCCAAGCCCAGCACCTGGCTTCTCCAGCCCTGAGCTGGAGTGGGCCTGTGCTCTGGTGAGCAACCCGGCCGGCCTCCTGCTGGGTGATGCTTGATGCCCCCTTGGTTCCCTCACCCAGGGCCTTCCCACAGAATGCCTTCTGTGGCCACTAGTGGGAGCTGCAGCCCCCACAAGGAGTAGAATTGCTAGGTCCTCCTCAACTCTATGTTTAACATTTTGAGAACCACTAAAAAGATAGGACAGCGTTTTGAGAACTGTTTCCCTAGTCTGAGCCAATCTCATCTGCTACCTAAACTATTGCAAGAGTTGCCTAACTAATTTCCCCGATCCTACCTGGTGCCCCTGCAGTTTTTACTCCACACAGCTGCCAGAGCCATCTTTTTCAGAGTCTACCTTAGAGAATATCACTCCGTTTTGTAAGTCTCCAGTGGTTTCCCATTACCCATAGAATAAATCCAAACTCCAGGGCCCAAAACATGATCCAGTTCCTGCCTTTCCTCCTTGACTGCATCTCCTCATCTCTCAAACTTGCTTCCTTCTAACCTTTGTATAATTGGCTCCTTATAATCATTCACATCTCTACTCAAAAGCAATTTCCTTAGAAGGTGTTTATTTGTTGATTTGTTTGGCTGCCCCATGGCATATGGAGTTCCCGGGCCAGGGATCAAATCCAGGCTGCAGTTGTGACCTACACCATAGCTGTGGCAACATCAGATCCTTTCACCCCACTGTGCCTGCTGAGGATCAAACCTGCCTCCTGGTGCTGCAGAGGTGCCACCGATCCCAATCCTGTTGTGTCACAATGGGAATTCCTTACTTGTTTAATTATTAATTTTCACCACTATATCTAGTTTCTAGAACTTAGAACTGGCACACAGTAGAGATTCAATTTAATGCGCTTGGAATGAGTGCATTAATAAAAGACAAAGGCACCTAGTGTTCCAGTTATCTATTGCTGTAGAAAAAACTATCCCAAAACTTACCGATTTAAAATAACTGTTTAAGGGAGTACCCTGGTGGTCTACTGGTTAGGATTTGGCACTTTCACCACTGTGGCCCAGGTTCAATCACTGGTCTGGGAACTGAGATCCCATATCAAACTGCTGCTTGCCACAGCAAAATAGATACATAAAATTAAAATAAAGCAACTCTTTAGCTAGGCTCAGGTGAATGATTTTTCCATTGATCTTGGCAGTGGTCATTTCTGTATCTGCAATCAGCTGGCAGATTGACTGGGGGCCAGGCTCAGCTGGGCCTTTTCCTCCCTGGCTACATGGCCTCCTCACGTGGTCTCTACCATAAGGTAGAGGATTCCACTAGAATTCCACATTAACAATTCTTATAGCTATAGGAGTCCTCATCATGGCTCAGTGGTAACGAATCTGACTAGCATCAATGAAGATGCAGGTTCAATCCAAGGCCTCACTCAGTGGGTTAAGGATCCAAAGTTGCTGTAAGGCGTGGTATAGGTCTGAGACATGGCTCGGATCTGGAAACTTCCATATGGATATGGAAATGTTTTATTAGACCCTTTGTAGCTATATTTGATTTTTGTGTTTGTTTGTTTGTCTCTTTAGGGCTGCACCTCAGGCATATGGATGCTTAACTCACTCACTGAGTGAGGCCAGAGATTGCTGAGCCATGACGGGAACTCCTGTAGCTATATTTGTTAACATGGAGTTCTAGTGGAATCCCTGTACTACTGCACTACACAGCCTGGCTATGTGAGTTTGACCCTTGATTGGGCTGCTTATTGCTGGTGATCCTGCACAAGTTTCCTAACCTTTTTAGGCGTCAGTCTCCCCATCAGTAAAACAAGAATGGTGATAATAGTACCTACATGACAGGTTTTTGGAAATTAAGTTAGTTAATATCTGTAAAGTACAGGATAATACCACATCATGACTGGTAGGTAAGGATTTGTTAAGTAAAACACCAATTTCAGGGGGGAAAATAATACTGAAATGTTAATCCTAAGAACACCAGGAATTATATTTATCAAACAGTAGATAAGTTTTCTTCTTTTTAACTTGCCAAAAGGCAATCGCACTAAATCAAAGTAATCTAAACCCTTCCTTCCTCCAGGTTTTCTCCTATCATTAACAATTTAAACACAACCAGTGATAATGCCAGCTAATCAGATAGTTCTTTTTCAAAATTTTTTTTGGAATTACTAATCAGACTCTATTAAAACACTGACCTTTTATTGTACTTTCTTTTTTTTTTTTTTTTTCCTTGTCTTTTGTCTTTTGTCTCCTTTAGGGCCGCACCCTCGGCATATGGAGGTTCCCAGGCTAGAGATCTAATTGGAGCTGTTGCCACCAGCCTACACCACAGCCACAGCAATGCCAGATCCAAGCCGCTTCTGCGACCTACACCACAGCTCACAGCAACGCCGGATCCTCAACCCACTGAGCGAGGCCAGGGATCGAACCCGCAACCTCATGGTTCCTAGTTGGATTCGCTTCTGCTGCGCCACAGTGGGAACTCCTTATTGTACTTTCACTTCCCCAATAACGCTTTTAAAAGTCCTTCTAAAAGAGACATAGTAATGACTGGTAAGTTAAGGCAATATTAGAAAGCAATGCCCGTTCAAAGGTTGAATTTGGCTGGAAAAGGCTGGAGGTCATCTACTGCTATGAGAGGAGGACTGGTCCCTGGACTCCAGCACCAGGTTAAATTCAGAGCCACTCCTGGAAATTTCACTTGCAGTTTGATTAGCACAGACTATTCCAGACTCCACAGCCCCTTTCTTCACGTATGAAGCATAGAGTCCTCAGGCAAACAGAGGCTACAGGACTAGAGGGAACCTAGTTCTCACTAGAGCATTCTAGGATAAAGTCCCAAGCCAAATAGCCACTGACAATCTTAGAAACCCTGGATAAGATGAAGTCATTATGAAAAAGATGAAAATACCACCTTATGTTTACGTGTCACAGTAGCTCTTTAAGGTGTTTTCAGTCTCAGTCTCTCTCATATCATGAACAACCCTAGGAATATAGCAAGACTAAAATAATAATTACCACTTGCATGACAATCAGCATTCCAAAGATGAGAGGTCAAAGGAGGAAGTTAATTATAAATAAGACTATCTGCTGCTCCTCTGACCTGGCAGTGTGTCTGGAGCTGAGTGAATTCCAGAGAGAACTGTATGTTCCTTGTCTTCCCTTCACTTCTTTAGTACATGTACCTGTCACGTACTGAGCACTGGCAAAGTTTTTTTGTTGTTTGTTTTGTTTTTAATGGTTGCATCAGGGGCATGTGGAATTTCCTGGGCTAAGGAACAGACCTGAGCCTCTGCAGTGACCAGAGCTGCTGCATTCAGATTTTTAACCCACTGTGCCACCACAGTGGGAACTCCCAACAATTAAAGTTTTAATTCTCCTCTTTTCTTATTTTCATTTTTCAAGAAGCCATAACAATAAAGAAGAAAATGGAAGGCATGTAGAAGCTTACCATCTCAATACAATTATCTTCATTTCCTTCCAGATTTTGTCCACCGTGTGCAGGTTTTTACATAATTTTCATCATGGTGCATGTGCTTTTTACTTTCCCTTTTTCTCCTTTTATAGCAATGCTTGTTCATTTTGTTTCACCATCTCAACTATTATGGCTTTTTATTACTGTTTGTTAGTGTGTGGCAATTTATTTAATTATTTAGATATTGATAGCTGTGTAGATTGTTTCCACTGTTTTGGAGGTTTTTTTTTTTTTTCTATAAAAGTTGTGATGAACTTCTCTGTTTTTATAACTTCTTTGGTATTACTTCCATGCGATAAATTCCTAAGAAGATCATGGTTTGGAGCAGGTCGTTTGTTCTAAAGATGGCCACACAATATCACTGATGAACATAGATGCAAAAATCTTCAACAAAAATTAGCAAACCACATCCAAATATACACTAAAAAGATCATACACCATGACCAAGTAGGATTTATCTCAGGGATGCAAAGATTCTTCGATATCCACAAATCAATATCCACACATCAAAAAACTGGAAAATAAAAACCATATGATTATCTCAATAGATGAAAAAAAGCTTTTGACAAAGTTCAACACCCATTCCTGATAAAAACTCCAGAGTGTGGGCATAGAGGATAACTACCTCAAAATAATAAAAACTGTATATGACAAAACCACAGCTAACATAATTCTCAATGATGAGAAACTGAAAGCATTTCTGCTAAAGATCGGGAATAAGACAAGGATGTCCATTTTCACTAATGCTATTCAACATGGTTTTGGAAGTCCTAGCCATCCATGGCAATCAGAGAGAAAAAGAAATAAAAGGAATCCAAACTGGAAAAGAAGAGTAAAGCTATCACTATTTGCAGATGACATGATACCATACCTAGAAAATCCTAAAGACACAAGCAGAAAACTGTTAGAGCTCATTGGTGAATTTGATAAAGTTGCAGGATACAAAATTAATACACACTAATTGATTGCATTCTATATACTAATAAGGAAAGAGCACAAAGAGAAACTAGGGAAACCATCCCATTTACCATCCCATCAAAAAGAATAAAATACCTAGGAATAAACCTACCTAAAGAGACAAAAGACCTGTACTCTGAAAACTATAAGATGCTGATGAAAGAAGTCAAAGATGACAGAAATAGATGGAAAGATATACCCATGCTCTTGGACTGGAAGAGTAAATATTATCAAAATGACTATACTACCTAGGGCAATCTACAGATTCAATGCAATCGCTATCAAATTACCAATGATATTCTTTACAGAACTGAACAAAATATTTTAAAATTTGTATGGAAACACAAAAGACCCCAAATAGCCAAAGCAATATTGAAAAGAAAAAACATAACTGGAGCAATCAGCTCCCTGACTGTAGCTTCCAAAGCTACAGTTATCAAAACAGTATGGTACTGGCACAAAAACAAAAATATAGATCAACATAACAGGACAGAAAGCCCAGAAATAGGAGTTCCTGTAGTGGCACAGTGTAAACAAATTTGACTAAGATCCGTGAGGATGCAGGTTCAATCCCTGGCCTCCCTCAGTGGGTTAAACATCCAGTCTTGCCATGAGATGTGGTGTAGGTCACGAACATGGCTTGGATCTGGTGTTGTTGTGTCTGTGGTATAGGCCAGCAGCTACAGCTCTGATTCAACCCTTAGCCTGGTAACCTCCATATGCCACAGGTGCAGCCCTAAAAAAAAAAAAAGAAAGCCCAGAAATAAACCCAAGCAACTATGCTCAACTAATCTATGACAAAGGAGACAAGAACATACAGTTGAGGAAAGATAGTCTCTTCAATAAGTAAAGGTGCTGGAATAACTGGACAGCTACATGTGAAAGAATGAAATTAGAACATTCTCTTAACACCATACACAAAAGTAAACTCAAAATGGATTGAAGATCTAAATGTAAGGCCAGATACTATAAAACTCCTAGAACAAAACATAGGCGGAATTCTCTTTGACATAAATCACAGCAATGTCTTGTTTGATCCACCTCCTAGAAAAATGACAATAAAGACACAAATAAACAAATGGGACCTAATTAAACTCAAAAGGTTTTACACAGCAAAAGAAACCATTTAAAAACAAACAAACAAACAAAAAGACAGCCCCAGAATGGGAGAAAATCTTTGCAAATGATGCAACTGACAAAGGCTTAATCTCCAAAATGTACAAACAACTCATACAACTCAACAACAAAAAAATAAACAACCTAACCAAAAAAAGGGGAGAAGACCTAAATAGACACTTCTCAAAAGACACACAGATGGCCAGCAGGCACATGAAAAAATGCTCAACATCACTAATTATTAGAGAAATGAAAATCAAAACTGCAATGAGGTACCACCTCACACCAGTTAGAATGGCTATCATTAGTCATCAAACAATAAATGCTAGAGAGGATGTGGAGAAAAGGGAAGCCTCCTTCATTGTTGGTGGAAATGTAAATTGGTACAACCACTATGGAAAACAGTATGGAGATTCCTCAGAAAACTAAATATAAAGTTTCCATACCATTCAGCATATATCCTGGGCATATTATGCAGGAAAAACTTTCATTGAAAAAGATACATGCACCCTTATGTTCACTGCAGCACCTTTCACAATAGGCAAGACACGGAAACAACCCAAATGTCCATGTACACAATGGAACACTACTCAGCCATAAAAAAGTACAAAATAATGCCACCTGCAGCAACATGGATGCAACTAGAGATTCTCATATTAAGTGAAGTAAGTCAGAAAGAGAAAGACAAACACCATAAGATATCACTTATATGTGGAGTCTAAAATGTGGCACAGATGATCCCATCTATAGAACAGAAGATCATGGACAAGGAGAGCAGACTTGTGTTTGCCAGTGGTGGGGAGGGGGGAGAAGGGGCACTGACAGGGAGTTTGGAGTTGGTAGATGCAAACAATTACATTTAGAAAGGATAAGTAATGACCCTACTGTACAGCACAGGGAACTGTGTCCAGTCTCTTGGGTTAGAACATGATAGAAGATGGTACTAAAAAAAAAGATTGTATGTGTACGTATGGCTAGGTCACTTTGCTGTACAGCAGAGATTGACAGAACATTGTAAATCAACTATATTTTAATAAAAAATTTAAAAAATAAAGGAGTTCTCATTTGAGGCTCAGCAGTAACAAACCTGACTAGTATTCATGGGGACATGGGTTTGATCCCCTGGCCCTGCTCAGTGGGTTAAGGATCCAGTGTTGCTATGAGCTGTAGTGTAGGTTGCAAACACAGCTTGGATCCCATATTGCTGTGGCTATGGTGTAGTCCAGCAGCTACAGCTCTGATTTGACCCCTAGTCTGGGAACTTCCATATGCCACAGCTGTGGCCCTAAAAAGAAAAACAAACAAACAAACAAACAAAAAACCCTCATGTAAAATAAATGATTGTGTTAAGCCCTACGTTTTGCAATAGTTAGCTAGTAATAGGTATTTAACACATGGGTCAAAAGATAAAATTTTCCCCCAAATGCTAGAAAAAATGTTTCCTTTTTTTTTTTTTTGGTCTTTTCTAGGGCCCCACTCACAGCATATGGAGGTTCCCAGGCTAGGAGTCTAATTGGAGCTGTTGCTGCTGGCCTACACCACAGCAACGCAGGATCCAAGCCGCATCCTCGACCTATACCACAGCTCAGGGCAACACTGGATCCTTAACCCACTGAGCGAGGCCAGGGATCAAACCCGCAACCTCATGGTTCCTAGTCAGATTCATTAACCACTGAGCCACGACGGGAACTCCAAAATGTTTCTAACAGTATTCAGTTTATACAATTTGCAGTGCCTTAGAAAGTCTAGATGATTTTTCAAGGTGTGAGCTTTAGAATGGTTTTTTTCTCTGTAACTATTCCTGTCTCTTCAGTTAAGACAGAGCAATAGCCTCAGTCTCTTTGGGAGGGATTTCACTTTGCCTCTCTTCTGTTTTTGTTTTTGTTTGTTTCTGGCCACACCTATGGCATGCCGAAGTTCCCAGGCCAGGAATCAAACCAATGCCGCAGCTGTGACTCAAGTCACAGCAGTGACAACAATGGATCTTTAACCCTCTGAGCCACCAGGGAATTCCAACTTTGGCTCTCTTCTGAGTAGGTTAGGGTTAGGACATCTTCCTCTGCTTTTTTAGTCTAATGTTTCTATTTTACTTCCTTCTTCCGTTTTCCCCCACTTTTTTTTCTTTTTTCTTTCTTTCTCTTTTTTTTTTTTTTTTTTTTTTTTTGCCTTTGTCTTTTGTCTTTTTAGGGCCGCACCTGTGGCATATGGAGGTTCCCAGGCTAAGGGTCTAATCAGAGCTGTTATGCCAGCCTACGCCAGAGCCACAGCAATGCCAGATCCAAGCCACATCTGCGACCTATACCACAGCTCACAGCAATGATGGATCCTTAACCCACTGAGCAAGGCCAGGGATCGAACCCACAACCTCATGGTTCCTAGTTGGATTCGTTTCTGCTGCACCACAATGGGAACTCCCATTTCCCCCCACTTTTAGCCCTGCTCATCTTCAAGCAAAACCAACACCTATCATTCACTTATTTCAAATTTAAACACACGAGGCTCTGAATTCATGTGAAGAAAGGAACCAGAGAGGACTGAGTATGAGCGGACACCTGCACCTTACATTAAAGATGAGCACATGCTCAATTCATAGTTCCTTCCAAAAACCTATTATGTGTTAAACATATTGTCAGGTAGGACTGAGTACCCAGGATAGAAATTAATTCAGGTTGGATCCAGACGAATGGGAATCTACCAGTGTATGGAATCGAGGACTGTTTTCAGGCAAGACCTGACTCAAGGCTCAAACAATGTGAAGAAAAGACAAATTTCTCTGTTTCTTTTTTAGGGCTGTACCCCCGGCACATGGACGTTCCCAGGCTAGGGATCCAATGGGAGCTGCAGCTGCCAGCCTACATCACAACTGCGCTAGATCCTAGCTACATCTTCGACCTACACCATAGCTCGCAGCAACACCAGATCCTAAGCCAGGAATCGAACCCTCCTCATGGATATGAGTTGGGTTCGTTACCACTAAGTCACAATAGGAACTCCAGATTTCTGTTTCTTGCCTGACTCTTCTCTCCTCTGTGTGCTGGTTTTGTTCTCAGGCTCTGAGTCATTGGTTGAAGCAGTAGCTCCCACCTCTCGGGTTCAAGTTGAAAGAGAGGAAGAGAGAGATTATTCCAAGCACTGAGTACAAATCTTGGGATTCCACAGCTGAACAATCTGGGGTCTTGTGCCCATTTCTGAACCAGTCAGGGTGGTCTGGGGGATGAGGAGGTGCTGATTGGTTTAGGCTGGGCCAGCCAAGCTGCGACTGGGGTTAAGTCAGCACCACTGTGAGTACAGGGACTGAGCGTAGGGAAGGGAAGGGGGGCTACTTGCCAAAAATGTAGCAAAGCCACCTGTGCAGGAATTCTCTGAGAAATTGGTTCACAATTTCCTCTGGCTAAACACTCGCCCACCCCCACCCCTCTATTTCATCAATGCCCCCCTTTAAGAGTGTTATTTCTACACCCTCTGTCTGCAATCCTCAGCTTCTACTGCTCTGGACGCAAGGATATTTTTTTCTTTTTTTAACTGCTTTTTCTTGTTTTTCTTTTTCTGTCTAAATTCTTGGTCACCTCTCCTTTGAGGAGCCACAAAATATGCTTCTCTGTTGGACGACACAGCCTCCAGGGGAAGGAAGGAGGCCCACTCCTGGGAAGATAGACAATTAGGACCTTCCTAGAGGTAGAGAAAAAGGGCCCGAGCCAGCTTTCCCAGTGTGAAGAGACAAGTATTTTCCCCAAGGAGGGAGTTGGATCAGACAGGTCAGGAAAGTTCCTTCCACTTACAGGATGCTCTGATTCACATCCTCTCTCTCAGACTGGCAGGGTTTAGTTTTGTTTTCTAGAAGGGCAGAGGGAGGAGGGGAGTCTCTCCTGGAAAGAGGAACCGGCGGGAGGGGCGCGGCCAGACCCACGGCACCCACGTCGCGGCTGCGTGCGTCCGGCTGCTGCTTGTCACGCACCGCTTGCATTTTGCACATTTTCATAAATCTGCAGAATTACTTCGAATCATCAGCTTGTTCTTGACAGCTTTATCCCCTTGGTTCTTGAAAGGGAAAGTAAATCAAAGCTTGCCTGATCAGAACCTGGTAGGAGGGTGAATAAAGACGTTCCTCCATGGCATGGGGACCCTCTCAAGGTCTACCCCAGATCCAGGCTGGCCTCCAGGACACAGGGCAAATTGCCTGAGTTACAAGATTGCCCTGCACCAGGGCGGAATATATGAGCAGCCCTCAAGCCTGTGTCACTGCAGAACGAAAGGCTATGAAAGGAGAGGAAAGAATGAATGGGAGATGTCCGGGGTGCAAAGTGACCCAGAAGCCCTGACAAGCCAGCGAAAGGCTGGAATCCTTACAAGGGAAGTGAAGTAAGCTGTCCAGGAAAACATTCAGGGTGGGGAGGGCGGTGTATGTTCTGCAGGGGGTGGGGGCCCAAGCAGCATTTCAAGCTGAGATGCCCCAAGGCACCAGCAAATAGGGCTGAGCCCTCTACTTGGGTTCAGCTAAAGTGTGGTTTCACAAGTGCTGATGTTGCCTCTTTTTCGTCTTTTTAGGGCCACACCCTCAGGCATATGGAAGTTCCCAGGCTAGGAGTCAATTAGAACTGCAGCTATGCCACAGCCACTGCTGCCAGGGATCCAAGCCACATCTGTGACCTACATCACAGCTTGCAGCAACTCCAGATCCTTAAGCCGCTGAGTTAGGCCAGGGATCAAACCCGCATCCTCATGTATACTAGTTGGGTTCTTAACCCTCTGAGCCACAACCAGAACTGATGTTGTCTCACTTTAAGTTTTACAATGATGCACTTGTAGTTCAGAACAAATGCAAGAGCCGCAAAAGTTATACAATGAATATGGTCTCAACAGCCAAGTTTGCCCAGCGCTTTTGCCAGCTCTTCCCCAGCCCCTCTGTCTCACAGACCTGAGCCTCTATGGAAGGATCCAGGATCTCTCAGGTCACATTCAAGCCCACATTTCATCCTTTATCCGAAACACAGCAAGTGGAGAAACAGGATGCATGAACATGCAACCTGAAAATGATGAATTTTACCTGAGTCCTGTGATCCTGGAAAAGGGTGGCAAGGATTAAGAAACCCCCTCATGTAAAGTTCCCCCTGTGGCACAGTGGATTAATGATCCGGATCTGGCACAATGGGTTTAGGATCCCGCCTGTGGTGTAGGTTAGAGCTCTGGCTGGATTCAGTCCCTGGCCCGGGATTTCCATATGCCTTGGGTGTGGGCAAGCGAGGAAAAAAAAATCCTCCCACATTAACATTAACACATTATTATATAGAAAATAGATAACCAACAAGTAACTACTACTCAATATTTTGTAATTAACCCATAAAGGAAAAGAACTTGAAAAAAAAAATAGATATATGGAGTTCCAGCTATGGTGCAGTGGATTAAGAATCCGACTGCAGTGGCTCCCAGTGCAGCTGTAGTTTGGATTCAATCTCTGACCTGGGAACTTCCATATACAGCGGGTGTGGCTATTAAAAAAGAAAAAAAATGTGTGTATATACAAATATATATTATATATATATGAATCATTTTGCTGTGCACCTGAAACTAACATAACATTGTAAATCAACTATACTTCTAATTAATTAATTAAAATTTTTAAAAATTAAAAAAAGAAATCCCCCAAGAGACTTTGCTTAATGCAAAGACCCAAGCATTCCCCTCTGACTTAGGTAAGACTCCCAGATGCCCCTTGTTTCCCTATTGACAAGGCCAGACGCAGACCTTCAAAATTCCTTTTCTTTGCTTCATAAATGATTAGCTGAAATGCTTGTCCTCACTGATCCATGCAACAAATGCTGTTAACCAAGCTTTGATTAAGCTTCTCTCCTTCCTCCAGGCCCTTGAACTTTGGCCCACTCCCAGCTTCTGAGAATAGGCTGGCCTCAGGGTCAAACATTCTCTAATCTGCCTTCCGCTCAGGCCACTCTTTCATCCAACATCCCAAGTCTGGCTCTTCCCAGCCTTGTTTACTCCTCTCTGGAACAGAGGAAAATCTTTTTGTCTAACTCTTAGATGATTGCAGACCTATGATCACAGATTTCTCTCATTGCAATTGTTCCCCCTGCCCTGCTCTACCCTTGCAATAATCCTTTTGAATACAAGTCTCTCTTTATGAAGTCTAGAATATATATATTTTGGACAAACCAGAAATGGAAGACAACCTATCAGCTTTCTTTATGAGCATCTTCTCATAGAAGTTTTTTATAGGAGTTCCCGTTGTGGCTCAGTGGTTAACGAATCCGACTAGGAACCATGAGGTTTCTGGTTCGATCCCTGGCCTTGCTAAGGGGTTAAGGATCTGGCGTTGCTGTGAGCTGTGGTGTAGGTTGCAGATGCAGCTCGGATCTGGCGTTGCTGTGGCTGTAGTGTAGGCCAGTGGCTACAGCTCTGATTAGACCCCTAGCTTGGGAACCTCCATATGCCGCGGGAGAGGCCCTAGAAGAGGCCAAAAAAAAAAAAAAAAAGTTTTTTATAAACTGAATATTGTTTGGACTTAACGTCGTGGAGCAGCAGAAATGAATCCGACTAGGAACCATGAGGTTGCAGGTTCGATTCCTGCCCTCTCTCAGTGGGTTAAGGATCTGGCGTTGCCCTGAGCTGTGGCGTAGGCTGCAGACGCGGCTTGTTTGACCCCAGCCTGGGAACTTCTATACGCCGCGGGTACAGCCCTAAAAAGCAAAAAAAAAAAAAAGATACTCGGTCAACAAGTTAGTCCCATTTTCTGACAGCACCCAATCCAGAACAATCTTCACTTTACCTTTCCCCAAATCATCTAACAGAAACCCAAATCTGGGAGTTCCCATTGTGGCACAGTGAAAAGGAATCTGACTAGGAACCATGAAGATGCAGGTTCAATCCCTGGCCTTGCTCAGTGGGTTAAGGATCCCGGCATTGCCGTGAAGTGTGGTGTAGGTTGTAGACACGGCTCGTTTGACCTCTAGCCTGCGAACCTCCATATGCCGCGGGGTGCAGCCCTAAAAAATACAAAATAAAAAAGAAACCCAAATCCAGAGTCCCTTGGTGGCACGGCGGGACCAAGGATCCAGCTGCTGTCACTTCTGTGGTGCAAGGTGGATCCCCGGCCGGGAAACTTGTGCATGCCGAAGGGTGAGCCTGGCAGGCCGGTGGCTTTAATAACACACACCAGCCACCCATTAAGGGCCTGAATTTGATCCTTTCCTGTGCGCCATCTGGTGGTCATATCGTGTAAACGGCAGGAGCATCTACCTGAAGACGGGTTGATGGCCCTCTCCTATATCCTTCCCTCTGCTTAACTTCTCCCCCAGCTCTTTTCCCCATCTCCCAGTCTCCCCTTGGAAAAGGCTTTATTTCCTCTGGGATAGTGTGAATGGTTTACTAAACTGAAGAGGTCTCTCTACGTTAGGTTTTTGGTAGCTGGGGAACCTCAAGCCTCAGCCTTTATGATACTTGTGGTTTCTAAATATACCTGAAAAAGGACGAGCAGAGTCAGCAGAGGCCTCTGTGGGTAAAATTAGGCTCTCTCTATGAGAATAGGAACAACAGAGGCACCTCTACCCCATTTCCTCTTCCCGAAGTTTACACCCTTGAAATGAAGGCTAAAACTGTTCAGTATAATTTTTCTTCTTAGTAATATTCCCAAACATGAATCACAAAAGTCATCAACAACCCTTGATTAGGGCTGAACATTGACTCTACATTTAAAGGTTTCTGGAGTTCCTGCGGTGGCATAGCAGAAACGAATCCGACTAGGAATCATGAGGTTGCGGGTTTGATCCCTGGCCTTGCTCAGTGGGTTAAGGATCTGGCGTTGCTGTGAGCTGTGGTGTAGGTCGCAGACTCGGCTCAGATCTGGCATTACTGTGGCTCTGGTATAAACCGGCAGCAATAGCTCTGATTAGACCCTAACCTGGGAACCTCCATATGCTATGGGTGCGGCCCTATTGAAAAAAAAAGATAAGAAAAAGTTTCTTTTTGTCATGACTTTTTTTTATTACCTACAATAAAATGTGTCCTATGTAACAACACATGGCTGTGACTCAAATGACAGCATCACATTTCTGGAACTTTTCTTGGTCACATGAATGCAAGTTTATTATGTGGAAACTCAAATAGACATGCTATGACTGCTGCAGACTGAAGGCAATGACCCCTCTGTAGGGCAAAGTGGTAATGAACTTGGATGGCATTGTTAAGTACTGACTTCTGTTATAATTATACCACAAGAGAATTCTAAGATGATGTGGTTGGAGCACATTACTTGGTTTTCCATGACACTGCTCTAGTTATTTCCTCAAGCAGTCCTCTCCTATGGTAAAATCAATATGACATATTTTTTTTCTAGACAGTTTCAGGTTATTTTAGAAAACACAAAACCTGTATTATGTAAAGAAATGACAGATATTTTTAGTATGATATGATGTTTTCTAACAGGACTGACTGTTCATATCTATATGTCACTTTTAAAGTTCCACAAATAGAAGTTGCCTTCGGAGTTCCCGTCGTGGCACAGTGGTTAACAAATCTGACTAGGAACCTTGAGGTTGCGGGTTCGATCCCTGCCCTTGCTCAGTGGGTAAAGAATCCTGCGTTGCTGTGAGCTGTGGTGTAGGTCTCAGACACAGCTCGGATCCTGAGTTGCTGTGGCTCTGGCGCAGGCCAGCAGCAACAGCTCCAATTACACCCCTAGCCTGGGAACCTCCATATGCCATGGGAGCGGCCCTAGAAAAGGCAAAAAGAGAAAAAAAAAAAAGGAGTTGCCTTCGTGGCTCAGTGGTTAAGGGACCCAACTAGCATACATGAGGACTCGGGTTCCATCCTTGATCTCGCTCAGTGGGTTAAGGATCTGGCATTGCCCGGAGCCGTGGTGTAGGTCGCAGAAGAGTTGCTATGTTCTGTGGCTGTGTTGCTGTGTGCTGAGTTCCTGTGTTGCTGTGGCTGTGGTGTGGGCCAGTGGCTACAGTTTCATTTGGACCCCTAGCCTGGGAACCTCCATATGCCACGGGTGTGGCCCTAAAAAGACACACACAAAAATTTTTTTTCCACAAATAATTCATTGATAAACAAATTCTCTTTGTAAACATTAAAATACAGAAAAATGCAGGAGTTTCCTGGTGGCTCAGAGAGTTAAGGATCTAGCATTGTCTCTGTTGTGGCCCTGGTTACTGCTGTGTCTTGGGTTCAATCCCTGGCCTGAGAACTTCAGCATGCTGTGGGTTGGCCAAAATATTAAAAACATAAATAAGTAAAATTTGGAAAAATACAGAGTAAATGGTAAAAGCCACCCATCATTAACACCCCTTCCTTACTCCCTTTCCCTAGAACAACCAGTGTTTCCAGTTTTGTGTGTGCCCTACCGGATCATTTTTTTTACATTTAAATTTGCATATATGCATATACTTAGTACATAATAATAGGAAAACTTTCTTCCATATTATTGTGTTTCAGATACACTTTCTTATTCAGTCTTATAGGGGAGGCAAAATTTTACCTCTATCCTCTTAGGCATGAGAATTAAATTGACATAAGGCAGATTAACTTGAGAAAAGCATACAAATTAGTGTAAGTTTTATGTGACATGAGAGCCCACATAAGAAAATAAAGACCCAAAGCAGTGGCAAAACCAAAATGCTCCTATATTAGATTGAACAAAGACAGGCAATTGTGGAAAAGTAACTAAGATAAGTGAGGAGGCTAAAGAAAGATAAGATTTAAGCAGGTCTATTTGTACAGAAGTCTCATGCTTTCAACCTCCCACCCTTGATGATAAAGTTGTTTCCTTCTGGTAGAGGGAGGATGTCTTCCATGGGGCGGTTTATTATCTGCCTTCAGGAAGAAAAGGGGCTGGTCAGAGACCCCTTTTCTTCTTGTACCTATTGGGTGGCTTTAGCTCAACATAATCCTTAGGTCTTGGAGTTCTCTTCTGGTGCAGCAGGTTAAGGGTCTAGCACTGTCACTGCAGCAGCTTCCATCACTGCTGTGGCCTGGGTTCAGTCCCTGGGCCAGGAACTTCCAGATGCCTCAGGTATGGCCCCAAAATAATAATAATCCCTAGGCCAAAGTAGCCTATTTTGGGGTAGCATATTCTGCCACCCTTCATCTTCAAAACAACCTTTGAAGCTGGTGCCATTATTTATCTATTTACAGATTAGGAGATGGAATCATAGAGCAAGTAACTAAATTCTTCAAGTTGCACCACTGGTAAATAACAAAGCCAGATTTTTGAACTCAAGCTGACTAAATTCAGTGTCCCAAACTGTCACTACACTGATTCATCCCCTAGTGGCAAGTTCAGTATCACCCCAGTTGCTTTGCTGTTTGCAAACCACAGGAGCTGAGCAGGCTACATGCTTGGAGTGCGTGAATATTCAGTGAAGATGGTCACTGGGCTAACTGCGCAGCTGAATCTGGGCTATTGCAAAGCTTCACTGTGGTATAAACACAGTAAGAACACAGTAGAAACTGCTGCAATGTTAAAGTGACAATGCAGTCGGTCGGGACCTTTATGCATTGTCAAAAACTAGGGTGTGTTTCTCCAAACTGCAAAATTTACTTTATCTCTGGAGTTCCCATTGTGGCTCAGTGGGTTAAGAACCTGACATAGGGAGTTCCCATCGTGGCGCAGTGGTTAACAAATCCGACTAGGAACCATGAGGTTGCGGGTTCGGTCCCTGCCCTTGCTCAGTGGGTTAACGATCTGGCGTTGCCGTGAGCTGTGGTGTAGGTTGCAGACTCGGCTCGGATCCCACGTTGCTGTGGCTCTGGCGTAGGCCGGTGGCTACAGCTCCGATTCAACCCCTAGCCTGGGAACCTCCATATGCCACGGGAGCGGCCCAAGAAATAGCAACAACAACAACAAAAGACAAAAGACAAAAAGACAAAAAAAAAAAAAAAAAAAAAAAAAAAAGAACCTGACATAGTGTCCCTGAGGATGAGGGTTTGATCCCTGGCCTCCCTCAGTGGGTTAAGGATCCGGTGTTGTCGCAAACTGCGGCATAGGTTGCAGACACGGCTTGGATTTGCTGTTGCTGTGGCTGTGGTGTAGGCTGGCAGCTGCAGCTCCAATTTGCCCCTGGCCCGGGAACTTCCATATGCCACAGATGCGGCTGTAAAAAGAAATAACATTTAAAAACAAATCAAAACTGGGAGTTCCCATAGTGGCTCAGTGGAAACGAATCTAACTAGCATCCATGAGGTTTTGGGTTCGACCGCTGGCCTTGCTCAGTGGGTTAAGAATCCAGCGTTGCCATGAGCTGTGGTGTAGGTTGCAGATGTGGCTTGGACCTGGCCAGCAGCAACAGCTCCGATTAGACTCCTAGCCTGGGAACCTCCATATGCCGAGGGTGCAGCCCTAAAAAGATTAAAAAAAAAAAGAAAGAAAAAAGTTCAAATAAAATATTAAAAAAAAAAAGCAGGCAAAGCCCCCTTTCCTGCCCACCTGCATCTCTCACAATCGTCCTATCTTAATAAATCTATATCTTGCCCAAAACAAACAAACAAATAAAACTATATCAATTGTGTAAAATTAAATTTAGGAATATTTTATCACAATCACTTTCTTGGCACATTCCTGACCTTCAGCCGGATTCCTTGAATATTGCTTACATTTCTCAAGAGTGAAAAAGCCGATTTGTCCTTAGATGTCATTTGATGACTCTGTCTTGGTTTCATCTGTGTGATGAAGATAACCCTGGCCTTATTTCTTCAGAAACCTGAGGATTGTTTTAGAGGATAGATAAATGAAGGCACTTTATAAACTGGAGAGTGCTCCAAGTCCCTGTCTCTGACCGTGCCCCAGAGCTCCTCTCTGGGCTGTGAAGGTGGACAAATTAGCTCTTAGCATCAATTACTAAGACACAACTAATGAAAGTGCTCAGACATGATTAATGCTTGCTTGCTTGCTTGCTTGCTTGCTTTTTTGTCTTTTTAGGGCCGCACCCGTGGCATATGGAGGTTCCCAGGCTAGGGGCCAAATAGGAGCTTTAACGCCAGCCTACACCACAGCCAGAGCAACACCAGATCCAAGCTGCATCTGCGACCTACACCATGGCGCATGGCAATGCCAGATCGTTAACCCACTGAGCGAGGCCAGGGATTGAACCTGTGTCCTCATGGATGCTAGTCAGATTCGTTTCCACTGAGCCACAACGGTAACTCCATGATTAACACTTTCTAAGGAACATTCAGCTGGAGTTGCCGTCATGGCGCATTGGAAATGAATCCGACTAGGAATCTTGAGGTTGCGGGTTCAATCCCTGGCCTCGATCAGTGGGTTCAGGATCCGGCATTGCCATGAGCTGTGGGGTAGATGGCAGACGTGGCTTGGATCTGGTGTTGCCGTGGCTGTGTGTAGGCCTGTAGCTGTAGCTTCGATTAGACCCCTAGCCTGGGAACCTCCATATGTCACAGGTGAGGCCCTACAAAGCAAAAAAAAAAAAAAAAAAAAAAAAAAAAAGAAAGGAAGAAAGAAAGAAAAAAAATCAGCCAACACAGACTCTACTTTCACAACCTCTTGTTATGAATATCTGGTTGAAACATTATGGTAGAAGGTTATTTTTCACTAATATAAGCCCATTCCCTCCTAGGAAGTATGAGGCACTGAAATAAAAGTTGTATTAGGTGCCTGGCACTAGTAGGCATTGCAATATCTATTGAAGAATCAAAAAGAAATATTGATCCCAGTCTAGCCCTATTAAATCTTGATCCATTTAAATTTATCGCACTTTCCAGATGTGTCAGTTTTTCTCATCTTAAGATGGAGAAAATAGTTTCTACCTTCATCTTTGTGTCTCAGAGATATCATGAGATTGAGATTATATATGAAGTATTTTATCTCAATATGTAGATTTAAGATAGTGTTCTTCTTTTCCATTATAGTTTATTGTAAGATATTGAATATAGTTCCCTGTGCTATAGAGCAGGACTTTGTTCTTTATCTATTTCATATGTAGCAGTTTGTATCTGCTAATCTCAAACTCCTAATTTATCCTTCCCAGACTCCTTTTCCCTTTGGTAACCTTAAATTTGTTTTTAATGTCTGTGAGTCTGTGTCTGTTTTGTAAATAAGTTCATTTGTATCATATTTTAGATTCTATATATAAGTGGTATCATATGATATTTGTTTTTCTCTGTCTAACTTCATCTAGTATAATAATCTTGAGGTCCATCCATGTTGCTGTATTTATTTCATTCTTCTTGATGGCTGAGTAGTATTTCATTGTGTGCATATATGTACCGTATGTTCTTTAACCATTCCTTTGTCTAGAAACATTTAGATTGCTTCCATGTCTTGGCTGTTGTAAATAGTGCTGCAATGAACATTGTGGTGCATGTATCTTTTCAAATTAGAGTTTTTAATAGGTGAATGCCTGGTAATGGGATCTTGGATCATATGGCAACTCTATTTTTAGTTTTTTAAGGAACCTCCATATTGTTTTCCATAATGGCTGCACCAGTTTACATTCCTAACAGTGTGTGTGTGGGGGTGTTCCCTTTTCTAAGATATTGTTTATATATGTATTTCCATAAAGGCCTACATACCTAAGGTGTGTTATCGACATCTGTGTGGCATTAGGGCATTGGTGGCAATGAGAGCTGGCAGTGCTTAGGTCTGGGAGTTGGGAGGGGTGGGAGGTGGGGAGTTACCAGGCTGTTTAGACAGAGGTAAGGCAGGGAAGCGTGGGGGAAGCCTGAGAAAGAACAACTAGAGGGAAGCAGCATTCAGAGCTCAGCAGGGTTCACCAAGTGCATGAGAGTTAGTTGGCAAAGGGAAGAGGGTAAAAGGCAAAGAACTCATCAAAAGACGGCCACAGCAGGCAGGAGACTGGCAGTCAGTGCAAACGAACAAGCCAAAGGCTCCAGGTGCTAGTCCTAGTGCAGGCGTGAGTTGCACTTGCCTTGAAAGTACTGTGTCTGTGAAGAATTCTGCTGAGCTTTTCTCAGTCATGTTTTTCTGACTCATGGGCCTGAAGTTTGAAGTCAATACTCAGAAAGCAGCAGTCACCATCTAATTAGCCAATGTTGCTTATAGCTATTGTCATGTTACAAGTGTATTCATGCCATCTCCTCCTAAGAGTGAAACATTCTTGCAAATAAAATAAACATCAATACATTTATAGGCATTAGTATACCTCACACAAATCCTATGAGTGGCATTATAAAACATAACACCATTGGGAAGCAAAACAAATGCTTAGGTTGGCAATTTCCACATGTGATTATGGTAGTGCTGTTCCCCTTGCTGGGAGATAAGAATGTCACATAATTTAAGTATTATCTACTGGAGTTTCCTGGAGGTACAGTAGGTTGTTTCTGGTGTTGTCACTACTGTGGCTCAGGTTGCATTGTGGCCTGGAAACTTCCACATGTTGCAGGCATGGACAAAAAATTCAATGACAACGAAGTTGTCAAAAGTTAAAAGCAATGACAACGAAAGTGCTTTTATTTTTTTTTTTTCTTTTCAGGGATACGCATGCATCATAGGGAAGTTCCCAGACAAGGGGTGGAATGGGAGCCTCAGCAACCAGCCTATACCACAGCCACAGCAACTCCAGATCCTTAACCCACTGAGCAGAGCCGGGGATAGAACCCACATCCTCATGGATACTAGTGGGGTCTTAAACTGCTGAGCCACAAGGTGAACTCCAAAAAGCGCTTTAAAAAAAAAAAAAGTACTACCTACTAGTTCACTTACACTTTCCAGTTTTTGGATATTTGCCATAGGCTTGACTTAATATTTATTTATTATTAAATAAAATCTTTTCTGACATCAGTAATCATGAATAAAGAGTAATTTTTCACAGAACTAAAACAAACAATCCAAAAATTTATATGGTGCCACAAAAGACCCAGAATTGCCAAAGCAATCCTGAGAAACAAAAACCAAGCAGGAGGCATAACTCTCCCAGACTTCAGGCAATATTACAAAGCCACAGTCGTTAAGACAGTGTGGTACTGGTACCAAAAAAGACATACTAGACCAATGCTACAGAATAGAGAGCCCAGAAATAAACCCAGACACCCAGGGTCAATTATTCTTTGACAAAGGAGGCAAGAATATAAAATGGGAAAAAGACAGTCTTTTCAGCAAGTGATGCTGGGAAAACTGGACAGCTGCATGTAAATCAATGAAACTGGAACACAGCCCCACGCCATGCACAAAAATAAATTCAAAATGGCTTAAAGACTTAAATGTTTTTTGTTTTTTCGTCTTTTGTCTTTTTAGGGCCACACCTGTGGCATATGGCAGTTCCTAGGCTAGGGGTCTAATTGGAGCTGTAGCTGCTGGCCTACATCACAGCCACAGCATTCCAGATCTGAGCTGCATCTGTGACCTACACCACAGCTCATGGCAATGCCAGATCCTTAACCCACTGAGCGAGGCTAGGGCTCAAACCTGCAACCTCATGGTTCCTAGTTGGATTAATTTCCGCTGTACCATGACCAGAACTCCCTAAAGACTTAAATGTAAGACAAGACACCATCAAACTCCTGGAAGAGAACATAAGGAAAACATTCTGACATCAACCTTACGAATGTTTTCTCAGTCTCCCAAGGCAACAAAAATAAAAGCAAAAATAAACCAATGGGAATTAATCAAACCGACAAGCTTTTGCACAGCAAAGGAAACCACAAAAAAACACAAAAAGGCAAATGACAGAATTGGGGAAAATAGTTTCAAATGATGCAACTGACAAGGGCTTCATCTCTAAAATATTCAAACAACTTATACAACTCAACAGCAAAAAAGCCAACAACCAAATGGAAAAATGGGTAAAGGACCTGAATAGACATTTTTCCAAAGAAGATATACAGATGGCCAACAAGCACATGAAAAAATGCTCACCACCACTGATTATTAGAGAAATGCAAATCAAAACTACCATGAGGTAACACCTCATACCAGTCAGAATGGCCATCATTAATAAATCCACAAGTAACAAATGCTGGAGAGGATGTGGAGAAAAGGGAACCCTCCTGTGCTGTCGGTGGGAATGTAAGCTGGTACAACCACTATGGAGAATAGTACGGAAGTACCTTAGAAAACTAGGTATAGAACTATCATTATGACCCAGCAATCCCACTCTTGGGCATATATCTGGACAAAACTTTCCTTGAAAAAGACACATGCACCCATATGTTCAGTGCAACACAATTCACAATAGTCAAGACATGGAAACAACCTAAATGTCCATCAACAGATGATTGGATTAAGAAGATGTGGTATATATACACAATGGAATACTACTCAGCCATTAAAAGGACAAAATAATGCCATTTGCAGCAATATGGATGGAACTAGAGATTCTCATACTAAGTGAGGTAAATCAGAAAGAGAAAGACAAATACCATATGATTTCACTTACATCTGGAATCTAATATTGGGCACAAATGAATCTTTCCACAGAAAAGAAAATCAGGGACACAGAGAAAGAGACTTATGCTTTCCAAGAGGAGGGGGAGGGAGTGGGATGGCCTGGGAATTTGGGGTTAGTAGATGCAAACTGTTGCCTTTGGAATGGATAAGCAATGAGATCCTGCTGTATAGCCCTGGGAACTATGTCTGATCACTTATGATGGAGCATCATAATGTGAGAAAAAAGAATATATACGTGTATGTGTGACTGGGTCACCTTGCTGTACAGTAGAAAATTGACAGAATACTGTAAATCAGCCATAATGGAAAAAATAAAAAATAAAGAGTAAGAAGAAAGCTGGAGTATTTGAAGAGGAATTTGTAGTTTCTGGAATTTTGGGGAATTCTGGTAGCTCATCTCTAAATCCCCAAGAGTAATATCCGTCAGGAATTTGGAAACTTTATTATTTATTTATTTATTTATTTATTTATTTTTGTCTTTTTAGGTCTGCACCTGCAGCATATGGTTGAACTGGAGCTGTAGCCTATGGCCTATACCACAGCCACAGCAACTCAGGATCCAAGCCACATCTGCAGCCTACACCACAGCTCAGGGCAATGTCAGATCCTAGCCTGGGAACCTCCAGATGCCGCAGGTGCGGACGTAAAAGGACAAAAAAAAAAAAAAAAAAAGAAAGAAAGAAAGAAAAAAGAAATAATGATTGATGATCATGGCAGAGTTGATCCGATCCTATGTGTTCACCAAACCATCTCATTTTCTTTTTTTTTAATTTTATTTCTTTATTTTCTTTTTTTTAAGATTGTTTTTGTTTTGGCTTTTTAAGGCCACACCTGTGGCATATAGAGGTTCTCAGACTAGGGACTGAATCAGAGCTGCAGCTGCCGGCCAACTCACAGCCACAGCACCACCAAGTCTAAGCCATGTCTACGACCTACACCACAGCTCATGGCAATGCTGGATACTTAACCCACTGAGCGAGGCCAGGTAGTGAACCCACATCCTCATGGATGCTAGTCAGATTCGTTAACGCTGAGCTATAATGGGAACTCCTATTTATTTATTTTCTTTTTATGGCCACACCTGCAGCACTTGGAAGTTCCTGGGCTAGGTGTTAAATCAGAGTTGCAGCTGCAGGCCTATGCCACAGCCACAGCAACACCAGATCTGAGCCACATCTGTGAGCTATGCTGCAGCTTGTGGCAATTTGGATCCTTAACCCACTGAATGAAGCCGGGATCGAACCCACATCCTCTCAGAGACTACACTGGGTTCTTAACCCACTGAGCCACAGCAGGAACTCTTCCTTTTCCTTTCGAGCTCAGAGGCTGACTACATCTCCTAGCACCTCCTTACATAAAACTTCCTCACAATTTTTCAGTCTGGCGGCAGTGAGTCCAAAATGACAGACACACACAATAGGAGAAGGTCCATCCCTTATGTTGCTGCCCAGAGGATGGCTGTCCTCGTAAACTCTATGACAAGAAACACTAGCATGAGGGAGAAATAAATGTTTATACTCTGAGCCAATGAGAATTCAGAGTTTGTTGATTACCTGGCATGGCCTATCCTATTTTTGGGGTGTCTTTTTGGGGCCACACTCAGAGCATATGGAGGTTCCCAGGCTAGGGGTCGAATCAGAGCTGTAGCTGCCGGCCTACACCACAGCCACAGCCACGGCAACTTGGGATCTGAGCCGCATCTGTGACCTACACCATAGTGCATGGCAATGCTGGATCCTTAACCCACTGAGCAAGGCCAGGGATCAAACCTGAGTCCACATGAATACTAGTTGGGCTTGTTAAGCACTGAGCCACGGCGGGAGTGCCCTGGCCTAGCCTATCTTAACACCTTGCTGCTTGTGATCTTCCTTACTCTCCACTGGAGTGGAGGAACATCCCCGGGATATGCAGCGTGGTACGGGACGACAAAATAAGGCAATTCATATTGTATTGTGTTGTATTGGATGTCACAGGAAATGCTTCATTCCCCACTTCTTGGAAATAATGCACCCATAATAATGCACTCAACAAACAAAACCTACAATCAATAGATTAGGCTACCATCTGTAGAAACAGCCTGATAACAAGAGCCCTTTCCATGAAACCATGTGGCTCTATCAGTGCTCCTTGGCCCTATTTGTTCATTATGATTTAGCACATTGTGATTTATTGTTCTTTGCCCAGCAGTCTCGTGGGAATGTGGCAGTGTAAGTAAAGCTCCATCTCTGTGCCTCCCAAAGTTGGTTTTTGGACTGAGGCAAGAAGGACCAGACCCAAACGTGAGGTCCCCACCCGGTTTCTGCTTTCCAGGAAGACCCTCTTTCGCAGCCAGCAAAGGTTACCAGCCAAAACTTCTCAGGCAGCCCAAGTGTCTTTTAAATGGTTTTGAGTAACTTGGGCCTTAAGGTAAGCAGATTGGCAGCAAGAGGAAACAGCTGAAAGGGAAAAGCACACTAGACTGCAACAGAAGGGGCCCTACAGCCATCATGTAGCAGCATCACCCATCCTCCCTGGAGCAGAGCTATGGGAACCAGGTGGGGTTGCTTGGCTGCTACTCTCTTGACTGAGGGTTTGGTTTAGTCCCAAATCTGACTCTTGACACAAATAGCACTTCCACAGATAAATGTAAGGGTGACAGTTTATCTAATTTAAAGCCTTATAAAAATCTAAGGTCTGGGGAGTTCCTGTCATGGCTCAGTGGTTAACGAATCCAACTAGGAACCAGGAGGTTGGGGGTTCGATCCCTGGCCTCAGTCAGTGGGTTAAGGATCCGGCGTTACCGTGAGCTGTGGTGTAGGTTGCAGACGCGGCTCGGATCTTGCGTTGCTGTGGCTCTGGCGTAGGCCAGCGGCTACAGCTCCGATTAGACCCCTAGCCTGGGATCCTCCATATGCCACGGGTGCGGGCCTAGAAAAGACAAAAAGACGATAGATAAATAAATAAACAAACAAACAAATAAATAAATAAATAAATAAATAAATAAAAGTTCAGGTTCTTACTTAGATTTGGCGTTTCGGAGTTCAAAGAGATAGATAATCCGCTCCAGCAGATAAAGCTCCTGGGGCCGTGTTGGTACTGGAATAATTCTACAAGATCTTGAGAGAATGGAGGAGAGAATCTGTTCCCTCAAGACTGCAGTTAAAAGCATTTATACAGGGATGTCAGTGACACAGCAAAAACCTAATTACATCGTGAATCTCTGGTACGCTCTCAAATACTAAGTTGTAAAATTGTACGTTGTAAGTTGTACATTACAAATATTAAGTTGTAAAATTCCCAATTGAATGATGCATTTAAAATAACAGCTTGTTTTGTCCTCCCTCACAGCGTCTCAAACCAGGCAGTTATAAATGAGCTGATGGTGCCCCCTGGTGACCATCATGGGGAACCACCTGGCACAGGTGCTTCCTTGCTCTGTACTAGCCTCTCTAATCTTGTACCTACTTAAATCATTTCAGAAAATCAAAACTAAAAAAGTTGGATTTAGGTACTCTATGTGCATTTATGTTTTCACTGCTAGAGAACTAAAATGGATAATCAATTTTTTTTTCTTTTTAGGGCCACAACCACGGTATATGGAAGTTCCCAGGCTGGAGGTCTAATTGAGCTGCAGCTGCCGGTCTATATCACAGCCATAGCAATGCCGGATCCTTAATCCATTGAGCGGGGCCAGGGATCAAACCCACATCATACTAGTCAGGTTTGTTACTGCTGAGCTGTAACAGGAACTCCCGCATCTTCAAATATATATTTCCTTCTTCTTTTCTTTTTTTAAATGGCCATACGCATGGCATATGGAAGTTCCTAGGCCAGCAACTGAATCTGAGCCACAGCTGTGACCTAGGCCACAGATCCTTAACTCACTGTGCCAGGCTGGGGATGGAACCCACACCTCTGCAGCAGCACGAGCCACTGCAGTCAAATTTTTTAACCCACGGCACCACAGCAGGAATTCCCAAATATATATTTCCAACAGTTGGCACATGTTCTTTATTTTTCTTCTTTCCCTTCACAGATCAGTGGACACTTGACTGAGACTTAGGATGTGTTCCCTCGAGAAGCATCTCTGTTTCAATTGTATTCTATGAATGTGGTCTACATGTCTTTATTTTTTAATGTTCTTTAATTTTTTTAATTAAAATAAGGGAAAACAGAGGTATTAAGTCACATGGCAAGCAGTGCCAAACAAAGATGACATCCCATACTGTTGACTGGCAGGAACCTCTGAACAAGGACCCAACTCCAACATCTGCTGAGTACTGTTGTTTATCATATAAAAATTCAAGTTTATAAGTGCAGTGATTGCAGTTCTCTTGTGGCACAGAAGATTAAGGATCCACTGTTGTAACTTAGCAGCTTAAATCACTCTTGTGTTATAGGTTCGATTCCTGGCCTGGGACCTTATTCATGCTGCAGGCATAGTACAGCTCCCCACCCCCAAAAAAAGGAAAGAAAAGAAATGAAATAAAATGTGCAGTAGTTGAAAGGTATGAAAGCCAAGGACTGTTATAATATTTTATTTATTTATTTATTTATTTAATACTCTATCTTTCTCTTTTTCCTTAAAGCAGAGAATTCATCCCAACAGTTTTTTTCTTCCATATGAATACACATTGTTTTAGGAAAAATGTGTTTCATCCTCTTCTGTCTCTCTCTCTCTCTCTCTTTTTTTTTTTTTTTTTTTTTTTTTTGTCTTTTTGTCTTTTCCAGGGCCACACCTGTGGCATATGGAGGTTCCCAGGCTAGGGGTCTAATTGGAGTTGTAGCCACTGGCCTACACCACAGCCACAGCAACTCGGGATCCGAGCTGCGTTTACGACGTACACCACAGCTCACAGCAATGCCAGATCCTTAACCCACTGAGCAAGGCCAGGGATCGAACCCGCAACCTCATGGTTCCTAGTTGGATTCATTAACCACTGAACCACGACAGGAATTCCTGTCTCTTTTAATTCCACGTACATGTGTAAAGCCACTGATAATAGTGGCTGGGGAAAAAAAAAAGCCATATAAGCCCTGAATGAAATAAGACTTCTAAAAAACTTACAGTGTTAACCTCTAAAACGCTTTAAGTACCCAGGTGTTTCTTTTCACCTTGTTGGAAATTTCCATACTCCTTTTCATCCATTTAAAAACCTACCCATGGATAAATAACAAGATCCCACTGTATAGCACAGAGAACTATATTCAATATCCTGAGATAAACCATAATGGGAAAGCATATAAAAAAGATTGTATAGGAGTTCCTGCTGTGGCTTTGCAGGTTATGAACCTGACAAGTATCCATGAGGATGCAGGTTCAATCCCTGGCCTCGATCAGTGAGTTAAAGAGCCGGCACTGCTGTGAGCTATGGGGTAGGTCTCAGATGGGGCTGGGATCCCATGTTGCTGTGGCTGGGACATAGGCCGGCAGCTGCAGCTCCAATTTGACCCTTAGCCTGGGAACTTCCACATGCCACAGGTGTGGCTATAAGAAGCAAAAATATAACAAATAAAAAATAATATATCTATGTATAACTGAATCACTTTGGTGGTACAGTAGAAATTAACACAACTTTGTAAGTCAACTATACTTCAATCAAAAAAATCTCCTTTTTTTTTTTTTTTTGTCTTTTTGCTATTTTTTGGGGCCACTCCCGTGGCATATGGAGGTTCCCAGGCTAGGGGTCCAATCGGAGCTGTAGCCGCCAGCCTACGCCAGAGCCACAGCAACGCAGGATCCGAGCCGCGTCTGCAACCTACACCACAGCTCACGGCAACGCCGGATCGTTAACCCACTGAGCAAGGGCAGGGACCGAACCCGCAACCTCATGGTTCCTAGTCGGATTCATTAACCGCTGCGCCACGACGGGAACTCCCTACTTTTTTTTTTATTCAGGTGGCAACTTTCAAGATAAATAACCGTTATATTTTAAATCGTTTTTTGGTTATTGTCTATTATTATTATAATACAATGGTTTTAAATTTATAAACCGCAAACATGAGAGTCCTAAGTGATAGCATGGCTTAAGAAATCTTTTGTTTGGGCCTGGGAATTGAACATCACCTATTACAATGTTTCTCTTTAAAGATATGCCTATTCCCACTCCCGAAATAATGACTCCCTGTGCTAAAATTACACAAATTATAGCAGGGCTATACTTATTGGTAGCTTAAATAATAATTATTATTATTACAAATATTTATTGCATGTTTTCTATGTTCCAGGCTCTGCTTTAAGAAGCTTATATGCATTGACTCATTTAATCCTCACCACAACTCTATGATGCAGTTAACCTCTTATCATCTTGTGCTTTTTTAAAATTTTTTGTCTTTTTTTATAGGGCTGCACTCGTGGCATATGGAAATTCCAGGCTAGAGGTTTGAATCACAGCTGCAGCTGCCAGCCTACACCACAGCCACAGCAATGCCAGATCCAAGCTGCATCCGCAACCTACACCACAGCTAATGGCAACGCTGGATCCTTAACCCACTGTCCGGGGCCAGGGATTGAACCTTCATCCTCATGGATACTTGTTGTGTTCTTAACCCACTGAGCCACAACACAAACTCCAGGTTTCCCCTCTGAGTCTTGCAGGAGGGTCAGGTGGGAGTAGAAGTGGGGGCAGTCACTCCTGGATGCTGTTTTAATGGGTGGGGTCAGCAGTCCCCCCTATCCCCCACCCCACCCCACCCCACCCCCGACAAGCCTGCTACAGATGTTCAAGGCATTATTTGTTGAAGCCAGAAGCTGCCCAAGTGGGTTGGCAATAGACAGCAAATTTGGTACAACTGGAGACGATTATTGCAAAAGGAAATGGAGAGAGAAGAGTGTACAAGGAGCATAATATAGATAAAGTCTTGGGCCGGATGGACCTGGATCAGAATCCAGGTTCTGCTACGCTGCTAGACCCGGTTGGATGCAGGCACGTTACTTATGCTGCTTGGCCTCAGTTTCCCTAGATTGTATTAAAACTGAGAAGAGCTACCTACTTCACAAGGTCGTTAGGAGAAGTGACTGAGAGAGTGTGAAGAAAGCCTGCCATACAGTCACACATGATACGTACTGTTTTACTTTTGCCTGAATTTCCTTCCTGTACTTCTGACTTACAGAAAAATAATTAGGTAGAAATAGGCTGAGTGCAGGAAGGGAAAATAAACTAAGCTTTCCTGGACTACATTTTTATATGCAGAAAAATTTTTGCAACTGCAAATATAGGCAGCACTTAGTATCCTTGAGATATTGTGATGTTTTCCCCTGATGTTCTTTTAGCTCCTGAGGATGGCTGTAGGCTGAGGATGAGAAACTAACTCTGCAAAATGCTGCCTATCCCCCCTCTCAGAAGCAGATAGGACTCTGGCGAGCTTCAGATGATATAGAGAAAACTGAGCGTAGCATGGATGGCATTAAACTTTCACTTCCATACTAACAGCACACGATTCTAGTTTGTTTTTTTCTTTCTTTCCTTCTTTTTTTGGGGGGGAGTTCCCACTGTAGCGCAACGGGATCAGAGGCATCTTATTTTCATCGACTTTTAGGGGCTACTTTATGCCCTGGACACAATAGGAACTTTCTTTAGCTCAATTTATCTTTTGTCGCTTCCCTGAACTTCATAGGCCACGGAGCAGCCACGAAAAGACAAAACAAGAAAATAAGAAAATAACTCAAAAGTAAATACCAGAACAAACAAGGGAATTAAAATAGTACACCAGAAAAGATCTATTTAACACAAAGAAAGTCAGTAATGGGAGAATAAAAGATCAAAGAAGACATGAGACATATAGAAAACAAGTAGGAAAATGGCAGAAGTTAAGTCCTTCCTTATCAGTAGTCACTTCACATAAAGGAATTAAAACCCCAATTAAAAGGCAGAGATTAGCAGAAAAGATTTTAAAAAAAGGTCATGATCTAACTATGTACTGTCCAAAGAGACTCACTTTATTTTTTTAAATTTTTTATATGGAAGAACATGGTTGATTAACCCTGTTCTTCTGTCGTAGAGCAAGGTGATTCAGTTATACATATACATACACTTTGGGGGGGGGCACCCTGCTGCATATGGAGTTCCCAGGCCAGGGATCAGTTCCAAGCCTTAGTTGTGACCTAAGCCACCGCTGCAGCAATGCCAGATCCTTAACCCACTGTGTCCAGGCAGCTTCCAAGATGCTGCCAATCCTGTTGCACCACAGTGGGAAATCCTATACACTCTTTTTTAAAGTATTCTTTTCTATTGTGGTTTAATCATAGGACACTGAATACAGCTCTCTGTGCTATACAGTAGGACCTTGCTGTTTATTGCTTCCGTGTGTGGTAGTTTATATCTGCTAACTTCAGCCTCCCACTCCATCCCTCCCTCACCCCTCCCCTCCCTTGGCAACCATAATCTGTCCTTCTTGTCCATGAAGAAACTCACTTTATATTTTTATTTTTTATTTTTTGTCTTTTTAGGGCCACACTAGTGGCATATGGAGGTCCCCAGGGTAGGGGTCTAATCAGAGTTGAAGCAGTTTGTAGACAAATATATACATATTTTTATATTTAAATATAAGTGTAAATATATTTTACTAAATATGTAGATATAAATATATAAATATATATATTTAAATTAAATTTTATTTTATTATATATAAATATATATGTGTGTATATATTTATAAGTGTAACTATATCTTAATAAATATGGAGATATAAATATATAAATATATATTTTTTTAATTAAATTTTTTTTTCTTTTTAGGGCTACACCCATGGCATGTGGAAGGTCTCAAGCTAAGTTGAATCAGAGCTCCAGCTGCCCACCTATGCCCCAGCCACAGCAATGAGGGATCCGAGCCACGTCTACAACCTACACCAAAGCTCACAGCAACGCTGGATCCTTACCCCACTGAGCAAGGCCAGGGATTGAACTCTCATCCTCATGGATCCTAGTCGGGCTCATTAACCACTGAGCCACGAAGGGAAATCCTGAATATATATATTTAAATGCATATTTTAAATGTCACAGCCCTAAGTGTCCTAATAGGTAAAAGATGCTGGCACATGACTTGAGCCCATTCAGTCATTAGTCATTAGTCCAGTGCAGCATCCTTATTGTATGAAAATGTCTCTGGCATGAGGCCACCCAAGTCTGCAGATGTCTATCCCATCTGGTCAGGTTCTAAATGCTGGAGTGGTCTCAGCAATACATGGCTTCACACTTTCAGGCATCTGATAAATCCAGCAAAGAGATGATGTCATTTCTTGCTCTGAGGTATTAACATAATATTGGATTTCCCTTTATATCATAATTCATTTATTCATTCCTTTACTCTCAGCTACCATTCCTCCTTCTCTCCACTTACACCTAAACTTTTCCACCTTTGGAAGGGCATTAGGTTGGGCCATTGCATTGGTTTAGGTTGCAGGCACCAATACAAGTCTAACAAATACCTCCCCTCAGCACACCCTGAGTCATGTAGGGAAGTGCTATTTCTATTACTAGACAATACCTCTGCCCTCATTGTTAACCCCAACTTTGTCAGACAGGGTGAAGGTAAAACCTGCATGAGGGACAAGACCAAATACATATATTTTATTGTATCACAGTCTTTTTGGTGGTCGTGGGGTTGGGGCGCCCTGTGCCTTATGGAGTTTCTGGGCCAAGGATCAGATCTGAGCTGCAGTTGCAACCTACGCTGCAGCTGTAGCAATGCCGGATCCTTAACCCATTGTGCGTGGCCAGAGATCCAACCTACATCCCAGCGTTCCAGAGTCGTAGCCGATTCTGTTGCACCACAGAGGGAACTCCTATATCACAATCTTTTTTTTTGGTCCTTTTTGTCTTTTCAGAGCTGAACCCACAGCAAATCGAGGTTCCCAGGCTACAGGTCAAATTGGAGCTACAACTGCTGGCCCACACCATAGCAACAACAATGCAGGATCTGAGCTGCATCTGTGACCTACATCACAGCTCACGGCAACCCCGGATCCTTAACCCGCTGAGCAAGGCCAGGGATTGAACCCATGTCCTCATGGATACTAGTCGGGTTTGTTAGCTGCTGAGCCATGACAGGAACTCCCATATCACAGTCTTTAATAAGCCTTTGTGGGAATCTTCCATAAGATTTCAGAAGATATCTCTAGAATATCATTCATCCATCCAAACCATACTCCTGGGCACACTATAAAAAAGGAACTTTGATATGAGCCAAAACCTTTATGTTCTTTTAAACCTCTACAGATGGATTTAATTCAGTTTTTTCCCTCACCGGATTCTAAATTTGTTCTTACTACTCTGTCTCTGTTTTCTGCTTGGGTAGAAGACTTCTCTTTTTGTAAAACAACTGCTCTGACAGTAAAATTTTTTTTTTTAGTTTTTTGTTTCCCACTTGGGGAAAAACCCACCTAATCTGCCTGGTGCTAGAGGAAACCAATGCACTGAAAGAGTAGTTAAGAAACTCGCTAATGGAGTTCCCATCGTGGCACAGTGGAAACAAATCCAACTAGGAACCATGAGGTTGTAGGTTCAATCCCCAGCCTCGCTCAATGGGTTAAGGATCCAGGGTTGCCATGAGCTGTGGTGTAGTTTGCAGACGCAGCTTGGATCTCGCATTGCTGTGGCTGTGGTGTAGGCTGGCAGTTATAGCTCTGATTAGACCCCTAGCCTGGGAACCGCCATATGCCAAGGGAGTGGCCCTAGAAAAGGCAAAAAGACAAAAAAAAAAAAAAAAAAAGAAAGAAAAAGTAACTCACTAAGGTGCTGTTACACATAAGCTTTGTGCCCACAGTCTTCAGAGAAAATTGGACGAATAAATAATAATTTGTGAAACCACCAGAGGAATTTCAGTTACTACAGCCAAAGACTCTCCCAGCCTTTAGAGTTACTCCAGCAGGAACTCATAGATAATCCCTACATGAGCTGCTTGCTGAATACTCCATGTGTCTACAGATCTCATCCGCATCCTGACTCTGCTCTTGTATGGTCCAACATGGCAAAAGATTATAGGGGGCGAATGCAGAATATCCCAGTTTATAAAATAGGTAAACCTTGCATGAATTTCATCCCAGAGCCTTGGCTTCTTGAAAACCATACCAATGGGAGACTGTCTCGAGCAACGCTGGGAAGAAATTTATCAGAAACAGAACGCAAAGGGGACCATTTTCCCAAGAGCCCCAGATGACACAGCAGGTGGCCAGCTGTGAACAGCTTCTACCGGAGACCCCTCCGGGAATCCGGATCCAGGCACACCTGGTGTCAGTGACGCCACTGTCTTCTTTGTTTCTTTCTCTTCCTTTGCTTGGCTATCTTTTCTCTCCTATTTAAAGCTCTTATTGTTAATGTGAAATTCTTTTTTTTTTTTTTTTGGTCTTTTTGCTATTTCTTTGGGCCGCTCCCGCGGCATATGGAGGTTCCCAGGCTAGGGGTTGAATCGGAGCTGTAGCCACTGGCCTACGCCAGAGCCACAGCAACGCAGGATCCGAGCCGCGTCTGCAACCTACACCACAGCTCACGGCAACGACGGATCGTTAACCCACTGAGCAAGGGCAGGGACCGAACCCGCAACCTCATGGTTCCTAGTCGGATTCGTTAACCACTGCGCCACGACGGGAACTCCGTTAATGTGAAATTCTTAACGTTTCTTCCCTTAATTTTTGTCACTTTGGGAAAATGGGAAGGATGAACAAAGAAAGCGTTGCACAAAGCTGTTAATGTAGAATCTTATTTCTGTGGACTCAGGTGCCAGCATGTTGGGCTCTCGTGAGGGCTCTCTGTTTACACAGCCGCTTTCTTGCTGTGTTTTCACATGGTGATGATCAGAAAGAGAACAAGCTCTCTCATGTCTCTTCTTACAGGCACACTAATCCCATCATGAATGCTCTGCTCTTATGACATAATTACCTCCCAAAGACCCCTTCTCCAAATTCCATCATGTTGGGGATTACGATTTCAACCTGTGAATTGGGAGGGATATAAACATGCAGTCCATAACAGCCAGTTTTTTGGGATTTTTGTTTTTTGCTTTTTAGGGATGCTCCCTTGGCATAGGGAAGTTCTAGATGTCTAAACAGAGCCACAGCTGCCGGTCTACGCCATAGCCACAGCAACACAGGATCTGCAACCTACACCACAGCCCAAGGCAACACCAGATCCCCGGCCACTGAGTGAGGCCAGAGATCGAACCCGCATCCTCAGGGATGATAATGGGATTCGTTTCCACTGCGCCACAACTGGAACTGCCCGTAACAGCCAGTATTAACAGGACCGAGAAGCACCATTCAAGCCTTCTGAAAAATCTCCATTAATACTTTTAATTAATTAATTTATTTTATTACTCAAATGAATTTATCACATCTGTAGTTGTATAATGATCATAACAATCTGATTTCACAGGCTTTCCATCCCACTGAAAAATCTCCATTAATACTTGTCTTCATAGTCATTTGCTCTTTTCTTCTCTGTGTGTGTGTTCTCATTTGACCTTCACTTAAATGATTGGAGTTACAAAGGCAAAAATCATGGGAAGCCTGGAAGCCTGTTCTTCCCAAAGTATGAGGTAACAATCTGCAGGAGAAACGTAGATCTAGTGGACTGAATTAACCAAGATGTGGTCAAAGTAGATATGAGAGTCGGTGTCCCTGTTGACCAAGATGAGGGACTGCAAAGCTCTGAAAGACAAGAAAACTTCCACTGAGGGCCTGGCAAGTGTTTTTCCTGACAGCTCTTCTGCCCACCCTTCCCTGCACAGGACTTTAGTACTATCTGTTCTTTTCCAGTGCAGTAGGTAAAATCCAGATTGCAGAAGATAAAGCTGCCAGTCCTCAAGAACAATTATTCTCTATTCCCAAGACAATCTGGACTTTGACAGACAGCTGAAATCCACAAAACATTCTACTCTTTCTCCCTAAATTGACTGCTCCTCTTGAGATTTCTCATGGCAGCTATTCTCAAATAAAGGCTCAGGCTTAGATTCTGTGGTTCATTTTTTCCTACATAAACAGTAATTAAGCTTTTTAAAATGCCTGGAGGATGCTTAGAGTCCTTCCAAAATCACCATCTGAAACTCTGATTAAGGTGAAGATGGGAGTTCCTGCGGTGGTGCAATAGGTTAAGGATCCAGTGTTGGTACAGCTGTGGCACAGGCCACAGATGGGCTCGGATTCGATTCTTGGAATTTCTATATGCCGCAAGTGTGGCCAAAAAAACAAACAAACAAAAAGTGGTGATGGGGAAAAAATGGCAGTTTATTAAGACCTGGAAGAGATAATTCAGAAGTTAACAGTGGGAGGAGACACACAAAGAACCTACTTGCTCTTTTTTCCCGACCACAATCTGTTGATCTATGCCCACAGCTGTGCTTGCTTAAAAGAAACTAAGGCAGATAACAACAAGCAAAACTGCAGAACCAGCTGGAGCCAGAAAGGCCCAAGATGGGAGCAGTCAACTGCCCAGAACTGGTTCCAGCCTGACCAGGAGGGCAGTACCTGTGAAGAGGAGACCCAAGGGGTCCAAAGGTTGCCTCTGCCCATCACCATGCTAGGACTTCCACCCAGAGGTGGGACTTGCATGTAACTAGGCACAGTTGTCCCTGGGCAAGGGAGCCCAAAGGACTGTGCATACTCCCTGCCCCTTTCCCTGAATTCTCCGGGTGCCCCCATCCCTTACCCCTTAAGATACCTGCTTCTCTCCCTCAAAAAGGAGTCTTCAGAAACCTCGAGCTCTCCTGAGCCCATTCCTTGATCAACAAATAACATGTCTGCTGTGCTTTGCCAAACCTGGTCTCCTTCAATGGGTGGGAGCAGCACTGGGCAAGGACAGGACCCAGTCAGTGTCCACCTGATCTGAGAGGGTCATAACAAGGTCGAATGGATGAAAGAATGACGGTATCTGAAAGTTGGACAGCAGAATAGAGTGGTTTTCAGATTGTGCTTGAGGACTATTGTCTGCCAAATTTTTGGACTGCTGGTCATTTGTGTTCCTTGGGAAAGAGATTCCACCCCAAACCTAATAAATCAGCACCTCCAGGCAAAGGCCTGAGAGTGGGAACTGAATCCAGTGTCTTAGGTGGTTCTTATCATCAGGGCAGTTTGGAATCCATTGTTCTAGAACACCGTTGGTAAGGAGAACTGGCACGTGGAGCTTTTAAAACGACAGCTCCCAGATTCCGTTCTGAGTATGTGCACAGACATTTATAGTGAGGAATGTGCATGTGTAATTTTAAGTCTCCTCAGGTGGTACCCAGCACTGCCTTCTCTGGGAACTCCTTAGTAATGCAGACTCGCTGGCACCGCTAAGACCTGAGCCAGAATCTGACCTTTAACAGAATTCCTAGGTGACTGGTCTGCGTGTTAAGATTGAGAAGCACTGCTGCCCTGGAGCACATGGAGAGACAATCATTTTCATTCAGATTCCCAAGGTTTTCTTTTCTTTTCTTTTGTTTTTCTTTTTTTTTTTTTTTGCTTTTTGCTTTTTAGGGCTGCACTCACAGCATATGGAAGTTCCCAGGCTAGGGGTCAAATCAAAGCTCCAATCTACACCACAGCTCACAGCAACACCAGATCCTTAACCCATTGAGCAAGGCCAGGGATCGAACCTGCAACCTCATGGATACAATCAGATTTTGTTTCTGCTGCACCACAACAGGAACTCCTCAAAGTTTTCTTAAAGTTCAGCTTCCTCCGCAGGGGAGGCAGCCAGGCACCGATGGAGATAAGCGCTTGTGCTTTCTTGGGTTCTGGGTAATATTTCATTTGAAAAAGTTTTTGCTGATGAGAAAATTGGAAATTGATGGAAGTGAAATGATGCTGTGGAAAGAAAGCCGAAATAAGAGTGAGCAAGATTTGAGGTTTGGAGTTTAGGGGCAATAATACATAACTTAAAGAAAGGTTGGGGGATGCGTCTGGAAACTACTTGCAAATAGTTTCTTCTTAGGGTGTATGCTTTTTTGAGTCTGCTGGTGAAACCAAAAACACCTCTACTTGAACCTAGTCAGAATCCAGAATAGGACTTGAACCCACAGTTTTTTAATTAGAATCACCTGGTATCTGGACTTATTGAGGTTCAGGTTCTTTGTGTCTCGGCACAGAAGGAATTCTGTGAGAGACAAACTAATAAGCAAGAAATAGATTTTTTTTTTTCTTTTTAGGGCCACACCCTGAGGCATATAGAAGTTCCCGGGGTAGGGGTCACATTGGAGCTACAGCTGATGACCTACGCCACAGCCATAGCAACGCCGGATCCCCAACCCACGGAGCAAGGCCAGGGATCGAACCTACATCCTCATGGATACTAGTCGGATTTGTTTCCACTGTGCCACGATGGGAACTTGAAATAGATTTTTTTAAGTTAGGACACTTGTGAGGGCTACAAAGTGAGCAGGCAAAGAAGCTCTGTCCTGAGGATTAGGTAGGCTACATTTCTATAATCCAAGGAAAGTGGGCAGTGAGAAAAAGATTGCCTTCTTCCTAATTCTTCAAGGAGAAGGCTTACATCATTAGCTCCTCCTACTGGATAAGAGGGTATTTGACCCTATGAGGTCAAACTAGGACTGTCATTGTGTTTTTTCACATCAGCAGAAGGGTGGTAACATATGCTAAAATACATTGAATCATCTCAGGTTTCTGTATGATGCGGGTCTCCTACTTTGGAAGTGTCATCTCTCCCTTAAATTCCTGTCCTTGACTCTAAGGATCATTATCTTGCTGAACCTGAATGCAGACCTCATTTTATCTTTCATGTAATGACCGGGGATATATTTCATGCTTTTATTTTATGGTTTTATAGTTAAGTAAGCTGGCTTTTTTTTTTTTTTTTTGTCTTTTTGCCTTTTTTTTTTTTTTAGGGCTGCTCCTGTGGCACATGGAGGTCCCCAGCCTAGGGGTTTAATTGGAGCTGTGGCCACCGGCCTACGCCAGAGCCACAGCAACGCCAGATCCAAGCCATGTCTTCGACCTACAACACAGCTCACGGCAACGCCAGATCCTTAACCCACTGAGCAAGGCCAGGGATCAAACCCACATCCTCATGGGTCCTAGTCGGATTTGTTAACCACTGAGTCACGATGGGAACGCCAAGCAAGCTGGCTTTGTTCTAAGATGTTCTGATGGCTTTCTTGAGTGATTATTAACTTACAGTGGTCCCCCAAAGTTTCCTCCTCCATCTATGGTCCCCTCCTGGGACTTCTACAACTACCTGTGTAACTACGCTACTCCATCCCTATCACTGGGAGAAGGGATTCCTGGCCAGAGACAATCAGGCTACACTTGAGGTCCCCGCTGCTCTCAGGCAAACCACATCATCTTCCCAGATCTCAATTTTGACTTCTATGAACAGAGAACTTTGTTTGACAAGGGACAAGTCCCCTTCAGCTTTAAGATTGGGAAACTAGGAATAAGGTAAATTAGGAGAGACAGCAGTGAGTGATCGCTTAAAGCAAGACCTTAATTACCTGCTCAGGAATTGAACCTGGGCAGCCTGGTTGAAAACCAGGAATCCTAGCCACTGAACTAACTAGAGGCTAAAAGTAGAATTGCCCTGATTCTTGCCCCCTGTTGAAAGCAATACTGTTTCAAGGAGGCAAAGACTGAAAAGTGGCACAAATTTTATCATAAGAGAAGTTCCCATTGTAACTCAGCGATAATGAACTTGACTAGTATCCATGAGGATGTGGGTTCAATCCCTGGCCTCACTCAGTGGGTTAAAGATCCACCATCGCTGTGAGCTGTGGAATAGGTCACAGATGTGGCTTGAATGTGGCATTGCTGTGTCTGTGTCATAGGCTGGCTGTTACTGCTCCGATTCGATCCCTAGCCTGGGAACATCCATGTGCTGTGCGTTTGGCCCTAAAAAGACAAAAAAAAAAAAAAAAAAAAAAATTGTTATCATTAGAGACACACTACAACATGTGGGAGAGCACACAGAGAAGTAATCTATTTATATAAGGTAGAAACAGTAATACCCAAAGGAGTGTGGGTGGGCATCCCCCTGAATGGGAAGCCAGCCAGAGAGGTGACTTAAATCACTTATATGGGGCAGTTCTGAATCTTTGTTTGCCTTTGGCCAGTTATCTTGTTTTATTTCTCACACCTGACCAGTCACAGGGCCTTCCCCAAGAGGCGTGCACATCTTTTTCCCCAAGTTGGTTTCTAGAGCAAATGTTTATGGAACTTACGGAGCAAAGGGTTATCAGGACTTATTACGGCCTGGCACCACCTCTCTTTCTGACCCTGAGGGGTCTTTCTGCCCCTGTGGAGTGGGATCTCCCTGATCCTGAGGGTGGGACATATGTAACCTCTTGATCTTTGTCCAAGCTGGGCTTAGCCTTTCTCTGCCCCTGCCATGACTGTTGTTTAAAGTGTCCACAGAAGACAAAGCCCCGCCCGTTATTTAGCTTTCCCTGTTGTTATTTCTATCTTGAAGTATAAACAGGTTGTAAATGTCTATACTGGAGCCCATCTATCTCCTGCCTCAAAGGGACCTTTATTTATGTACCGAAAAAATCAAGTTCACTTGTCAGATTTCTTTTGTAATACTATCTTTATTCATAACAAAAATAAACTGGCCTTAGAGTTCAACTCTCTTGTTTGCTGTCCCAAAACGTTTCTGTATGATTTCATATCAGTAATATAGGTGAGGCATTTCTAGCTCCTTTCTGATCTCTGGAAAGGACAAATAAATCTATGGGTTTCTGAGTGTTTCCTTTGGGCCAATAGTAAGTCCTTCATAGAAGTTTTATGATTCTATAGGGAAGTGAATGCACTATGTTGTGGAAATAAGTGGAGAGCACCCAGATGAAAGCAGAGGCTATGTGTTCAGAGTTTGCTCTGGCAAGAGAGCCAATTACATCTGGCAGAGACCCAGGGGGCTGAGAAGTCTCAGGGTGAGCTATGGCAGAGTTTGGTGGCATGGGACACAGGAGGTGGGCCGACTAGAGCAGGGCATCTGTGAGATTGGTCCGAGGAGCATATTTGGCTTTCTCTGGCTGATCCTGATTTGGAAGCGGGGCAAGTATTAGGCACGCTGGCAGTCATTGACCTTGTCTGATCACTTTGGACTCATTGCTGCAGGGGTTGTAGGTTGGCCTCTGGGGCTGCTTGCTGCAAAGGTTGTGGGTCAGAGTCTGCTGTCACACAGACTGGTCATTGTCCATTTGTACATTGTCTCCACATGAAATTGTTGGAAAAAGATAGCATTTTGTTTATTCCTAAGAATAGCTTGTCACAAGCCACATTTAAAATATATTTGAGGAGTTCCCTGGTGGCCTAGCAATTAAGGATCTGGCATTGTCACTGCTGTGGCTCAGGTCACTGCTGTAGTT
Source organism: Sus scrofa (assembly GCF_054392235.1). Taxonomy (NCBI): domain Eukaryota; kingdom Metazoa; phylum Chordata; class Mammalia; order Artiodactyla; family Suidae; genus Sus; species Sus scrofa. The sequence goes on along the minus strand of NC_139387.1, from coordinate 49,402,474 downwards.
CAGGTTGGACCCTTGGACAAGGAACTTCCACATGCTGTGGGTGCAGCCAAATATATAAATAAATAATTTTTTTCTTTTTTTGGCCTCCCTGTGGCATATGGAGTTTTGGGGTCAGGGACTGGATCCAGGACACAGTTGCAGCCTAATGCTGGATCCTTAACCCACTGCATCAGGCCAGAGATTGAACCTGTGTCCCAGCACTCCCAAGATACCGCTGATCCCATTGCACCACACCAGGAACTCCAGTAAAATATATTTTAAAGCATAGAAAAGATATTCTAGAACTAATCTGTCCTAGACACTTTGTGGTTTGTTTTTTTGTTTGTCTATTTTTATTTATTTATTTTTTTAGGGCCGCACCCATGGCATATGGAGGTTCCCAGGCTAGGGTTCAAATCAGAGCTGTAGCTGCTGGCCTGTGACACAGCAACACAGGATCCTAGCCGTGTCTGTGACCCACACCCCAGTTCAGGGCAACGCCAGATCCTTAACCCACTGAGCGAGGCCATGGATCGAACCGACTCCTCATGGATACTGGTCAGGCTCGTTAGCCACTGAGCCATGATGGGATCTCCCACTTTTTGCTTTTAAAAGACATAAGAATTACGGAAGACCAGGTTTCTGACCAGATATTACCTAAATTATCTATCTGCAAGCTGGTAAACTTGATCATTGGGTAGCTGTGGCGGGGGGGAAACAACTAATTCTGGCTGTACTAAGCCAGATCCCAGTTACTAAAGATCCTCTCTCTGTTTTTAATTATTTATTTTTTATAGCCACGCTTGTGGCACATGGATGTTCCCATGCTAGGGATTGAACCCCTGACACAGCTTCGACCTACATCACAACTGGATCCTTTAACCCAGTGCACCTGTCTGGGTGCATTCCCCATGACCTGAGCCCCTGTTGTTGGATTTTTAACACACTGCGCCACAGATGGAACTCCAAGATCTTCTCTCTGTTAATGGTGCACCTAGGCGGGCCAGCTTCCCAAAGTTAGAACTTAACTCTAAGCTTATATGTGTAAGAATTAACATCCGTCTTTTCTACCAAAGGAAGCCTTGGTTACTCCATTTGGTTCCTGCTTCATCTCAGACACCCTCCTCCACCCCTCTCTTTTCCGCTTCTGCCGGTACAGATTTGTTTCAAATCAGCCAACTGAGAAGAACGTGCGCCCTGACCTGACCAAGGGGAAGGGGACAGGTATACCACCTGCGTTAGGAATGAATGGGAGGGGCCTTCTCTCTTTGGCATGCCCTTCTGCAGATGTAAAGAGCCTTGTCGAGATCTCCCTGTGTTCATGTGTCTCACTTTCTGATGCTGACGATCAGAGCCAGAGTCACTTTTCCTCAACACATGGTTAACTAATTCTTTAATTGATCAACTGATTATTTAATTAAAGGATAATTTCCTCAAAAGGGCAACATCATTACTTCCATACAGATATTGCAAAATAAACATGTTAAATATTTTGAAAAACTCATTAATGAGGAAACTGATGTTAAAGAAAAACCATAATGGAGGTCGCAGTTTGAATGTACCCCAAATCACTCCCCCTAGACCCATAACCAAAACGTCAGCTGTCCAGATTTCCCCCGAATGCTGACTCTAACCTTAAACAAAACTTGAGCTTTCCGCAGAGGGGCGTGTTCTTGCAGCTTCCTAGCGCATCAGCTACCAACAGCGAGCTTGAGTGAGGTTGCTACACTACAGGACAAAAATGTAAGTTTCTATGGACCAATCACAATAGAAAACAATGTCCTTCCTCATTCAACTGAGCTGTAACTGCTGAGCGTGAGCGTCTTTCCACTTTTGGTTTTGTGCCCTGAGGAAACCCAGGAAACACAGGAAACTGGCCCTGATAGCTGAGGTGCATATCAAAGGAGTGATTTCAGTGAGCAAAACCCCTTGTGTCCTCCCATCAAAAAGTGCTAAATCCCTTTGATACCTAGTTTTCTTTCGTGAGCAGTAATGCTCCCCACCCGCCATCTGCCTTTTGCTGCAAAACTCCTCTATATCCTAGCTGCCCCCTCAGCTCCTCGGAGCAGTTTTCTCAGGGTTACTTGAGATGCTGCTTCCCAGGCTTAAGTCCTCAGTTTTGTCCCCAAATAAAACAGAACTCAACTTTTAGACTATTATTTTAGTCTACATAAGTTCTAATTACCATGACAATTATGGTGGTGATGCTAGCTCATAATGGGGAAAAAGAGCTGTGAGATATATTCTCTCTCACTCAAGAAAGATTTCAAAATCCAAGTCAGAGAGACAGTTTTCTGGGTATATTGTTATTAAGGAATAACAACCTTGAATTCACTCTAATTTGTTTATGTCTTAGAGTAAATCATTAATTAATTCAGTCAACAAATATTCATTGATCTCCTAATATGGGCTCCACCCTTGCACTAATGTGCAGGAAATAAAGCAATAAATACAATTGTTATGGCAGGTAGATAGTTAGGTAAGAGCAGAGAAATGGGGCATCGGGCCAGGTGGCAGGAAACCGCATCATGCAAACAGCGGGTGCCCATGGGCAGACAAAGAAAAGCAGGAACCTCCAGACTGACAGGAAACCACACATTTAGGGGTGATAAGTGCCCTGGAGGCAGATAAAGAAATGTGGAAAAGGACATGAATCTCTGGCTTCCTGAATGTAACCTGTTGCCATTATACCCTCATTATAATAAAATTATAACAAAACTAGCTATGCAGATAAGTACCTATTATGCACTGATGCCATGACACTTCTGATCAAAGCTAACTAAGGACAAAAACCCCTCCTCCTTTTGGGAAGGTGAAGCTGAAATGAAAATCAGGGAATACGACCCCCAAGCCCCTCCTTCCCAGTGATTAATGCACCTATTCAGTTGGATGCCCCTTATAACCAGCATGCCAGAGAAGCACAGGGCAGCTGCTCGCCTCTCTTCCCGCCTCTCCTTAAGAGGTGTATTTCTCACTTAAATAAATCCTCACTTTACTCTCTCAACTGAACTCCTATGACGGAACGAGAATATTCCTTTCGGGAACAAAATGGACAAAATCCCAGCCTTCAATAAGCATGTAGAGGGAGTTCCCATTGTGGCTCAGTGGGTTATGAACCCAACTAGTATCCATGAGGATGCGGGTTTAATCCCCAGCCTCAGTCAGTGGGTTAAGGATCTGGCATTCCCGAAAGCTATGGTGTAGGCTGCAGATACAGATGTGGCTCTGATCTGGTGTTGCTGTAGCTGTGTTGGGGCATAGGCTGGCAGCTGCAGCTCTGATTTGACCCCTGGCCTGGGAACTAACAAATGCTGCAGGTGCAGCCCTTAAAAAAAAAAAAAAAAGCATGTAGAAATAAGTCATAGGGAAATGCAAATTGAAAACCACAATGAGATACCATGCCACACTCAGCAGAATGGCTAAAGCTGAAATGACTCACACCATAGCCCACAATGTGTAGCTCTTACTCACATGGCGGGAATCTTAAAATGTTATAACCAGTTTGGAAAACTGTTCAATAGTTTTTTATAAAGTTAAATATACACCTACCCTATAGTTGAGCAATTCCATTCCTAGATATTTACCCTAGAGAAATAAAAACATGCCCACAAGAAGAGTTCTGCAAGAATGTTCATAGCAGCTTTATAGCTTTATTAATAATGGCCTCAAGGAGTTCCCATCATGGCTCCTCGGAAATGAATCCGACTAGTAATCACGAGGTTGTGGGTTCCACCCCTGGCCTTGTTCAGTGGGTTAAGGATCCGGCATTGTCATAAGCTGTGGTGTAGTTTGCAGAAACGGCTCAGATCCTGTATTGCTATGGCTGTGGTGTAGGCTAGCGGCTACAGCTTCGATTAGTCCCCTAGCCTGGAACCTCCATATGCCGCTGGTGCGGTCCTAAAAAGCAGCAATAATAATAATAATAATAATGGCCTCAAACCGGAAACCACACAGATATCAATAATCACAGTGGAATGCTACTGAACAAGAAAAAGGAGTGAAGGACCCATACAGGAAATATCATGACTGAATCTCAAAAACTTGCTGAGCAAAAAAGTCAGAGACAAACAGTACCAACTGTGTACTGTGTAGTTGCATTCATATGAAACCCTGGAACAGGTAAAGCTAATCTATGGAGACAGACATCAACAAAGGGTTTGCCTGAAGGTGAGTGGAGGTGTGAGAAAAGGTGGGAGGGGAATTTCTGGGGGAGTGGGAATATTCTAAGTCTTGATAGCTGTGGGCTACATGTGATACTTTTACCAAAACTCTCATCAGACTGTTCATTGGAGACTTCAGTTATGTGAATTAGCCTAAATTAGAAAAAAAGGAAAAAGGAAATAAATCTCTGTCCTCATGAGAGTTCAGTAAGCAAAATAAGTGATCAATGTCTATGAAGAAAAACAAAGCTGGGAAAATGTTTGCAATTTTTAAATTTTATTTTATCTTTTTTATTTTGCTGTTCCTGTGGCATTTGGAAGTTCCGGCCTAGGGATGGAACCTGCTCTGCAGCAGTGACCCAAGTCACTGCAATGACCACCGCCAGATCCTTGACCTGCTGTGCCAGGTAGAACTCCTTGTTTGCAACTTAAAATAGGGTGGTCAGGAGTTCCCGTCGTGGCGCAGTGGTTAACGAATCCGACTAGGAACCATGAGGTTGCGGGTTCGATCCCTGGCCTTGCTCAGTGGGTTAACGATCCAGCGTTGCCGTGAGCTGTGGTGTAGGTCGAAGACGCGGCTCGGATCCTACATTGCTGTGGCTCTGGCGTAGGCTGGCAGCTACAGCTCCGATTCGACCCCTAGCCTAGGAACCTCCATATGCCGCAGGAGCGGCCCAACAAATGGCAAAAGACAAAAAATAAAAATAAAATAAAATAGGGTGGTCAGACCTCATGGAGATGGCAGCATTTGAGCAAATACTTAAAGGCCACAGGCGGTAAAAATCTTAAACAAAATATTAGAAAACCAAATTCAGCAGCATATTAAAAGGATTATACACCAGGACTAAGTGGGATTTATCTCTGTAGGGCAAGGATGATTCAAATACAAGAAACGATCAATGTAATACATCACATTAACAGAGCGAAGGGAAAGAACCATCTGGTCATCCCAGTTGATGCAGAAAAGGTAATCTCGGAGAGACAGCAGTGAGTGATGACTTGAAGTGAGATCTTAATTCTCTGCTCAGGAATTGAACCTAAGCAGCCTGGATGAAAACCAGGAATCCTAGCCACTAGACTAGCTAGAGACTAAAAGCAGAACTGCCCTGATTTCTGCCCCCTGTTGAAAGCAAGAATGTTTCAAAGAGGTAAACACTATAAAAAGAGTTAAAAACTTTATTGTTAGAGACACAGTACAAGATGTGGGAGAGCACACAGAGAAATAGTTTATTTATTTAAGGCAGGCAAAGCAGTAACCGGCACCCAAAGGAGCGAGGGTAGAGGTGTCCCCCTCAATAAGAAGTGTGCAAAAGAGTTGATTTAAATTACTTATACAGTTCTTCCAGGTCTTTGTTTTCTTCTGGCCAATTATCTTATTTTTCACAGCTGACCAGATCCAGGGCCCTCCTCGACCTGCATGTGCATCTTTTGGCCAGGATGGATTGCAAAGCAAAGCATGATGGGAAGGTTATCTAGACTTATTATGATCTGGCACCCCCCTCCCTTTCTGGTCTACAGGGATCTTTCTGAGCATGTGTAGTTGGGGATCTCCCTGACCCCGAGGATGGGAAGTATGTGACCTCTTGGTCTTTTGTCCAAGCAGGGCTTAGCCCCTCTTCTGATCCTGTCATTACCACTGTTTAACAAGTTCACAAAAGACAAGTACCAATTACTTGCCCCGTACCTGTTATTTCTATCTTGAAGTATAGATAGGCACCTGGTTCTAAATGTTTACCCTGGATCCCACCTATTTCCTACCTCAAGAAGTGCAAACAAGAGGCTAGTAGTGCCTATCCCCTGCTTCAGGAAGTATAAACAAGACGCTAGTTCCAATTATCTATCCTGGAGCCCATCTATCTACTGCCTCACAAGCATTATACAAAATAAGGGAGATGAGGGGCTTGCCATGCACACATCTAAGGGAAGACCACCCCAGGCTGAAGATGTAGCAAGTGTACAGACCCAAGGCAGGAAACAGTGCAACGTGTTTGCAAAACATCAAGATGGTCTGTCTAGTGTGTTTGGAAAGTATCCTCCGAAAAGGGTCAGCAGTAGGAGTGGAAGTCAGAGAAGGGGCTGGGAAGGGTGGCTCGGTGATGTTGGAGGGTTTCCAGTGGAGCAGTGACAGGACTGGAGTTCCTTTTAAAAGGATCACCTTATCGGAGTTCCTGTCGTGGCTCAGTGGTTAACGAATCCGACTAGGAACCATGAGGTTGCGGGTTCAGGTCCCTGGCCTTGCTCAGTGGGTTAAGGATCCGGCGTTGCCGTGAGCTGTGGTGTAGGCTGCAGACGCGGCTCGGATCCTGCGTTGCTGTGGCTCTGGTGTAGGCCAGCGGCTGCAGCTCCGATTCAACCCCTAGCCTGGGAACCTCCATATGCTGCAGGTGTGGCCCAAGAAATGGCAAAAAAAGACAAAAAAAAAAAAGGATCACCTTATCAAAACTACCATGAGATACCACCTCACACCGGTCAGCATGGCCATCATTAATAAGTCCCCCCCCCCAAAAAAAATCCACAAATAACAAATGCTGGAGGGGGGGCGGTGGAGAAAAGGGAATCCTCCTGCGCTATTGGTGGGAATGTAAGCTGGTACAACCACTATGGAGGTACCTTAGAAAACTATATATAGAACTACCATATGACCCAGCAACCCCACTCTTGGGCATATATCCGGACAAGACTTTCCTTAAAAGAGACACATACACCCTCATGTTCATTGCAGCACAATAGCCAAGACATGGAAACAAGCTAGATATCCATCAACAGATGATTGGATTAAGAAGATGTGGTGTATATACACACAATGGAATACTACTCAGCCATAAAAAAGAACAAAATAATGTCATTTGCAGCAACATGGATGGAACTAGAGATGCTCATATGGAGTGAAGTAAGTCAGAAAGACAAATTCCGTATAATATCACTTATATCTGGAATCTAATATACGGCACAGAAAAGAAAATCATGGACTTGGAGAAGAGACTTGTTGCCTAGGAGAAGGGGGAGGGGGAGGGAGTGGAATGGACTGGGACCTTGGGGTTAATAGATGCAGACTATTGCCTTTGGAATGGATTAGCAATGAGCTCCTGCTGTGTAGCACTGAGAACTATGTCTAGTCACTTATGATGGAGCATGATAATGTGAGAAAAAAGAATATATACGTATATGTGTAACTGGGTCACCATGCTGTACAGTAGAAAAAAAATTGTATGGGGTAAATAACAATAAATAAAATAAAATAACAACAACAAAAAAAGAAATATAAGGATCATCTTGGCTTTGTTGCCAAAAAAACACGGGGAGCCAGGGAGGGAATCAAGGAGTTAGTTAGGAGAACAGGCTAGAGATGGCTCATACTAGGTGGTCAGGAGCTATCAGATACTGGGTATATTTTGAAGGTAGAGCCCAGATTTGCTGGTGGGTACTTATGTGTGTGTGTGTGAGAGAGAGAAACATATGGAATGTGTCAGTGGGTGACACCAAATCTTCCTTAAACTTTAGGCCCTGGAGTTTCCGTACTGGTTAACGAATCCGACTAGGAAACATGAGGTTGCAGGTTCGATCCCTGGCCTTGCTCAGTGGGTTAAGGACCCGGCGTTGTCATGAGCTGTGGCATAGGTCGCAGATGTGGCTCGGATCCTGAATTGCTGTGGCTCTGGAGTAGGCCAGAGTTCCGATTAGACCCCTAGCCTGGCCTTGCTCAGTGGGCTGGGGATCTGGTGTTACCATGAGCTATGTGTAGGTCACAGACACGGCTCAGATCCTGCATTGCTGTGGCTGTGGCGTAGCTGCAGCTGTAGCTCCAATACGAAACTACCCTGGGAACTTCCATATGCTACACCTGCGGCCCTATAAAGCAAAATAAAAAAAAAAAAAAAAAAGGAAGAAATGAGATCAAGACAGCATGGTGATTAACAGCCCAGGTCAAGTTGGCAAAGAAAAAAAAAATGACATCTTGCCCTTAGATTATGTATCGTTATGGTTAAGCAAATATATTCACTTAGTGTCCAAGTCCTGCTAATGGCACGTTCAGATGTGTCCAGTTCTTTCCATGCCCTCATTAGCACTTGCCTGAGTACGATCACATTCTTCAACTGGCGGTCTCCTTGTCTTCACTCCGACCTCTAATACCTGCAGCTTAAAACTGATTTCTAGGAATTCTCTTGTGGCACAGGATCCAGTGTTGTCACTGCAGCGGCCCAGGTTGCTGCTGTGGCACAGGTTTGATCCCTGGCCTAGGAACTCCCACCATGCTACAGGCAAGGTAAAAAAAACCAAAAAACAAAAAACCACAACAAACCCCCCTAACTCCGAAAAACTATTTTCTAAAATTCAACTCTGATCCCCTCACTCTTTGCTGAAAACCTGATCTCCAGCCTCCAGTCTTGTGTCTTACCAATAATTAACTCCACAGTTCTAATAATAATCACAGCATTTATGATATGCCAGGAACTATACTAAGCACTTTACTTTTATCTCATTAAATCCTCCCAATATAGTATTATCGTCATCATCACATCTGATTTATAGACGAGAAGACTGAGACTTAGTGTAGTGGAAAAAAATCTTTCCTTTACCCTCTCTCTCTTTTTTTTTTTTCCTTTTCTGGACAGCCCCTGTGGCATATGGAAGTTCCCGAGTTCCTGGGCCAGGGATCGAATCCCAGCTGGAGCTGTGACCTACGCCACAGACAAACCAGATCATTAACTCACTGTGCCACAGCAAGAACTCCTCTTCTTTTTTTTGCTGCAAAAGTTCCAGGGCCAAGGGATCTAATCTGTGCCACAGCAGCCACCCAGGCCGATGCAGTGACAGTGCCATATCCTTAACCCTCTGCACCGCCAGGGAATTCCTCCTTTTTCTCTTATGTTCGGTGTCTGGGATCTGCAAGGTAAACTGACAAAGGACAGATGAACAGAAGAAAACAAGAGTTTACACACACAACCCATACACACGAGAATTCACTGATGAATAAACTCATAGGGAGTTAAAATTTTGTGCTTATACCTAACTTACTTTGTAGGTGTTGATGAAAAATTAATCAATAGTCAATCTAAAGAAGAAACGGAGGAGTTCCCTTGTGGATCAATAGGTTAAGGATCTGTTATTGTCACTGCAGCAGCTGGGGTTACTGTTGTGGCGTGGAAGTTCCACGTGCTGAATACACAGCCCCAACCAAAAAAAAAAAAAAAAAAAGATTTTTTTCCCCCCCAGAGCCAATCTGAGGATTATAACCCTGGAGACAGTCTTTCAGACAACTCTGAGGACTGTTCTCATTAGAAGTCAAAAGCACAGTTATATACATTTTTGAGACAAAGGATCATTCATCAAAGTGACACATTGACATTTTGCATAAAGTTCACCAGAGGTACACAGTCCAGGCCTACACGGATGAAGGGAACAGCAGGTCACCATGACCCCTTACAGGATTAGGAAAAGAATGTTATCTTCTAAGGAGCTACACTGCTGGCATCAGAAGGGGGAAATGATCTTTATGGCTGTGCAGACATTCCTGCCTTTGTGTGGAGATCTGGTTAATGTATAATGCAGCTACACATTACACGTTAATGAGGGCCCTGTAGGGCAGGGCATGTGTTAAGCTATACTTAATTTTTCTCATCCTGCCTTAAAAACACATACATTTCAGGGGTTCCCATCACGGTGCCGCAGAAACAAATCTGACTAGGAACCATGAGGTTTCAGGTTCCATCCCTGGCCTTGCTCAGTGGGTTAAGGATCCGGCATTGCCATGAGCTGTGGTGTAGGCACCGACAAGGCTCGGATCTGGCATTGCTGTAGCTCTGGTGTAGGCCGGTGGCTACAGCTCTGATTAGACCCCTAGCCTGGGAACCTCCACATGCCGTGGGTGCAGCCCTAAAAAGACAAACAAAAAAACCCCCAAAAAACAAAAACATGCATTTCATTCCATCATAGAAGGAATGGGCAAGGAGAGAAAGAGCACTTATGGGAATGACTTTTTAGAAAGATAAATGATCCTTTAGGAGAATAGATAGGTGATATGTCAGTCTTGGGACAATGGCTGTTTGGGTGTGACTTCCACTTCTCAGGTCCAAGATTAGAGTTGTTCTGGAATTCCCTTGTGGCAAGGTGGCATTTACACTGCAGCAGCTTGAGTTGCTGCAGGGACACAGGTTTGATCCCTGGCCTGGGAAATTCCACATGCCTATAGCTAAAAAAAACTAAAGCAATCAAACAAAAAGTTTAGAGTTGTCCCTGGGGAGAAGGTTTATGATAGTTGAGTTCTTTTGGGAGACTGATTTAGGCAGATAAGGGATTTCAGAAACTCAAATCCCCTTTTGTTCAAAACAACTTCTGCGTCAGAGTGGGATGTCCTGATCTCTTTCATCAAGAAAGTTTAATAATGTGCCCAAGGTCATATAGTTAAGTATAATTACATAATTTGTCCAAAAAAATCCTTGAAGATGAATTTGAGAATGGGGATAATTTTTTAAACTTGCACTTTTAAGAGTGTCCAGTTATTAGAGAACTGGCTCGTGTGCAAAAACGTAGGCGGGTAGTTAAAAGGCAAAAATCACAAGGTCGGATGATAACTCAATTGCTGATGGGTCTCCTCAGTTGCATTTGGGTCAATTTTGATAAAAGCGAAACTGTTCTTTCTTTCACTTAAAAAGAAGACATTTCGGGAGTTCCCGTCATGGCTCAGTGGTTAACGAATCCGACTAGGAACCATGAGGTTGAGGGTTCGATCCCTGGCCTATGCTCAGTAGGTTAAGGATCCGGTGTTGCCGTGAGCTGTGGTGTAGGTCGAAGACTCGGCTTGGATCCCGAGTTGCTGTGGCTCTGGTATAGGCCGGCGGCTACAGCTCGGATTTGACCCCTAGCCTGGGAACCTCCATGCGCCGCGGGAAGGGCCCAAGAAATGACAAAAAAAAAAAAAAAGACATTTCGGGAGTTTCCATTGTGGCGCAGCGGAAACAAATTGGACTAGTATCCATGAGGATGTGGGTTCGATCCCTGGTCTTGCTCAGTGGGTCAGGGATCTGGCATTGCCATGAGCTGTGGTGTAGTTCACAGACATGGCTTGGATCTGGCATTGCTGTGGCTATGGTGTAGGTTGGCAGCTGTAGCTCCAATTCAACCCCTAGCCTGGGAATTTCCACATGCTGCACCTAAGAAGCAAAAAATTAAAAAAAGAAAGAAAGAAAGAAAACATTTCAGGAGTTCCCATTGTGGAGCAGAAACAAATGTGACTAGTATCCATGAGGATGCAGGTGTGATCCCTGGCCTCACTCAGTGGGTATGGGATCAGGTGTTGCCATCAGCTTTGGTGTAGGTCGAAGACACAGCTTGGATCCCTCACTGCTGTGGCTGTGATGGGCTTATAGTCTGTTTCTTTGGGATTATTTTAAGAATGTAAAGCCTTTTTCTGGACTATGGAATGAAAGTTTCAGAGACAACAATTTAAGCTGCACTACAGAGAATGGGCTAGAGGAAAGCAGGATTGCAGAGACCAGTTATGGGAATTCAGGCAAGCAATCATAAAGTGAAAACTAAGGCAATAGCAAGAGAGATGGAAAGAAGCAGATCAATTTAAAAACTATCAGTGGGATAGAATACAGAAGCTAGTTAAAAACAACACTTCTCTCTTTTTTTTAACAGCCATACCTGCAGCATATGGAAGTTCCCAGCCAGGAGTAAATTGAAGCTGCAGCTGCATCCCTGTGCCCCACACTGTAACACCCCACCTCAGCGATGTATGCTACCTACACTGCAGCTTGTAACAACGCAGGATCCTTAACCTACTGAGCCAGCCATGGAACCTCCATCCTCATGGATACTACTCTGGTTCTTAACCTGCTGAGCCACAATGGAAACTCAAAAAACAACATTTCTTAGGCAAACTAATCTTTAATGTCTGTTAAGAATTATTAACAGGGAGTTCCCATCGTGGTGCAGTGGAAACAAATCCCACTAGGAACCATGGTTTGATCCCTGGCCTCGCTCAGTGGGTTAAGGATCTGGCGCTTCGGTGAGCTGTGATGTAGGTCCCAGAAGCTGCTCAGATCCTGTGTTGCTGTGACTCTGGTGTAGGCCGGAGCTGTAGCTCTCACTGGACTACTAGCCTGGGAACCTCCATATGCCGAGGGTGCAGCCCTAAAAAGCAAAAAAATAAAAAATAAAGAATTATTAACAGCAAGAGAATCAGAGAGTACTATCGAAATAAACTGTAATTAAGAAAATTAAAAAGATTGTGCATGCATGAAATTATAACAGGGAGGACATTATGATTTAATCACAGTTGAGCATAAGCGTCATTATTATTATTATTATTGTCTTTTTGCGTTTTCTTGAGGCGCTCCCGCGGCATATGGAGGTTCCCAGGCTAGGGGTCTAATCAGAGCTGCAGCCACTGGCCTAAGCCACAGCCACAGCAACGCAGGATCTGAGCCGCATCTGCCACCCACACTACAGCTCACGGCAACACCAGATCCTTAACCCACTGAGCAAGGCCAGGGATCGAACCCTCAATCTCATGGTTCCTAGTTGGATTGGTTAACCACTGAGCCACGACGGGAACTCCAAAAGTAAGCGTCATTATTAAAGGTTTATTAAAGGTCTATTTTGCTCACCATTCTATGCCCAGTGTTTAGGAGTGTGACTGGCATGAAGCAGATGCTCCAGGGCTTCAAAGTGGATCTTCAAGAAATCAGTATTTGTAGCTCCCCTATTTCCCAAGGGAGGTCTGAAAGCCCGGTGGTTTCGAACTTCCTGTCCCTTTAAGAAGGGCAGGCGAAAGGAGAAAAGGCGCTGCCGGGAAGGAGGGCGGAGCCTGGGGTGGGACTGGGCGGGGCGCGGGGCAGGGTAGGGTGGCCTGGGCTGGGCTGGGCTGGGCTGGGCGCCGGCTTGGCTGAGGAAGCTGGACCCCGCTTGCAGTCATAAAGAAGGTGCAAAAAGACGGGCAGAGGAGAGTGACAGACGTGCCCAGTGCTTAGCTTCCTGAGGCGGTGTTAGCACAGCCGGGTAAGGAGAGGAGAACTGTGCCTGCCCCTTTAAGGTTGACTCTCTCCTTGGAGGGAAATCACGTGCTAATACAAAAGACCCGTCTTTTTAACCCGTCTTCTTTCCTTAGCAATCATTCCACGTACCAAGTGTCCAGCACATAATCACATATTCATAAGGGGTGCTGTTTCATTGGTGCTGGCTTGGGAGGGAGCGACATCGGTCTGGATGAAATGGTGTCCACAATCTCCTATTTGATTTCTTTTTAAACCTTGGACTTTTGGGATTCAAGGGCTGACCCGGTCGGTCCTCACAGGATTAGTCCAATGAGGTCAGCCTAGACCCTGGGATTCCAAAAGCATAAACGTGGGCTAATTTTATTAATACCCACTGGAGGTCCATCCTGAGTTCACAAACTGGTCTGAGAGGCATTGTGGCCCGCCTGTGTCTTGATATTTTAATTAGTTGCCAGTTTATGTGCCAGTTTAAGTGAGAGTTTATGTGTAAATATCTGGATTATCTTGAGCGATTGGGAGATCAGCCCAGGAGTCCCTGGCTGGCAGCAGTTTGCGGCCCTTTTGGACTGTTTTGAAACAGTTTACAGTTTGCCACAGCCCCTCTGTTATCTAACAACAGCCTGGATCATACATCTATCACCAGCCCAGCCCTGGTAGGCATTTAAGCTTGGGGCCCCTACTCTAAATACTTGGGTGGATATAAGACTTTAAAATATTTACGCAGATTAGATCAGAGGTCTCAAACAACTGGGTGTATAATTTCTGTTTAAACTGCTCTTTCATTCCTGCTTATTCTTATCAAGGTGTCTTTTTATATTAAGTCCAGTTTTGGTAAAGATGACTCATCAGAGGTATTTACAGAAAGAGGTTTGGGAGCTGATATTCTTTTATTACAATTAAATCTAAAGGTTTTTTTTTTTTTTTTTTTTGCTTTTTAGGGCCACACCTAAGGCATGTGGAAGTTCCCAGGCTAGGGGTCAAATTGGAGCTTCAGTTGCCAGCCTATACCACAGCCACAGCAACTCAGGACCCGAGCCTCACCTGTGACCTACACCACAGCTCAGGGCAACGCTGGATCCTTAACCCACTGAGTGAGGCCAGGGAGCAAGCCTGCATGCTCATGGATCCTAGTCGGGTTCATTAACTATTGAGCCACGAAGCGAACTCCTCTATAGTTGTTTTTTTTTTTTTTTAATATTTTTTTTTTTAGGAAAAACCCTTGAACCTTTATTACATTGATGTTTTATGCTAGGACTATCTTTATTGTGCAGTCAGTATAATTTATCTCTACCCACAGTTAAAATTTGACAATCTGTACAACTTTTGGCTAGACTTCATAAAGGCAAGAATTATGTTTGCCCTGTTAATTGCTCTATTCCACCACTGGCATCTAAGCTTTCTGAAGAGAGGGACTTTTGTTTATTTTGTTCAAAGTTGCCAGGCAAAGTCCCTGCTTAAATGGAAGTGATTTATTAAATGTATGAAAGAACTTTAAAGGTATATCTTATTGTGTGTAACAGGCATGTTCCTGAGGATTCTCTCAAAAGCAAATGCTTGTATATTTGTTATTCTAAATTATTAAGAGGATTCTGTTGTGAAAAGGCATCTTTTAAAAGACTGGCTTTTCCTTGGAGTTCCCCTTGTGGCCCAACAGGTTAAGAGCCTGACTAGTATCCATGAGGATTCAGGGTCAGCGTCGTTCACAGAGTTAAGGATCTGGTGTTGCCATGAGCTATGGTGTAGGCCCACAGCTGCAGCTCTGATTCAGTCCCTAACCTCACAACTTCTGTATGCCTCAGGGGCGGTCATAAAAAGAAAAATAAATAAATAAAAATAAAAGATTGGATTTTCCAAAATTAATATATGAGCACTTTCACCTAAAATGAACTTGTATTTGTGCATCATCTGATACAGAGCTACTACTATTTTCTTACTGTGTAATAGCATTTGGAAGTGTCAGTGAGCCTTGGGATTTTCAGTATTATTTATTTAGAGGTCCAGATATTCTAGTCGAGATCAGTTTGGCCGTCAGACCCTTGTTCTTTCCCCACGAGGAGCAACTTTTATCAAGAACAACACTGACAAACCTGTGCTTTGGGACAGGACTGATGGCTTTGTGCCCAGGCTGGAGAGCATTTGCATTGTTTCCCTTTAACCGCTGTGGTGTCCTTGGGAAAGCTGTGAGAAGCACTGGTCTTCCCTTGTTTCCCTGGGGCCACTGCCCATGGAGAGGAACTGGAAGCTTCCTGGACCCCGAGATGAAAGCCTTCCTGGAGGAGCACACTGAAGTCACCAGAAGTGGCAGCCTCACCCCTGAAATCCAGTTGCGGCTTTTGACTCCCAGATGCAAGTTCTGGTGGGAGAGAGCAGACTTGTGGCCCCACAGCGATCCTTACTGGGCAATCTACTGGCCTGGAGGCCAGGCCTTGTCTAGGTACGGCCCTAGAAGAAGCTAGAACCTTTATGGCTTCTTACCTCCTTTCTCTTCTCAGTCCTTTCCAACTCCACATTCTTCCTGTCCTCACAGAAAGACCAGAACCCCCAAATTCTTCTGGTGGTCCTAACTTAGAGCAGCTTCGGAAGTTTCGGATTGCCTTTGTTGCATAGTTTTACCTTCCATTCCAAGCTTCTGAAGCTGTTTCCCAAATATTGTTCTCTCCCCAAGAGAAGTCCTAGGTGAGCTGTCAAGACTTGGTAATGAGGAGTTCCCGTTGTGGCGCAGGGGAAACGAATCCAACTAGTATCCATGAGGATGTGGGTTTGATCCCTGGCCTTGCTCAGTGGGATAAGGATCCGGCGTTGGTGTAGCTGTGGTGTAGGTTGCAGATGCAGCTCAGATCTGGTATTGCTGTGGCTGTGCCGTAGGCCAGGGGCTACAGCTCTGATTCCACCCTTAGCCTGGGAATCTCTATATGCTGCAGGTGTGGCCCTAAAAAGAACAATAACAACAAAATGACTAGGTCCTCTCTCTGCCACCTTTGCAGCTCTTAAGATTGACATTTTGTCTCACTCGAGTCAGGCCAAACTTGCCCATGTTGGACCACATTCTTCTGCTGAATTCCACTATTTTTTCATCCAGTCAATCCAAAGAAAAATTTGGGGACATCTCTTACTGACGTTCTTTCATCTCTCTTAGATAATGTTTTCCCCCTTTCTGTCTAATTTAGGTATCTTTTGGATAATCCTGACATTGTCAGAGGAAGATCTGTGTTAGATATTGGGAGTGGATGTGGGGCTACAGCTATTGCTGCTAAGATGAGTGGAGCTTTGAGGATCTTGGCCAACGACATAGACCCTAGTAAGGATTTCATATTTAAAAATATTTCAAGCTCGTCTTTTTAAAATTTTTATTATTATTTTTGCTATTTTAGGGCCGCACCTGTGGCACATACAGGTTCCCAGGCTAAGGGTTGAATCAGAGCTATAGCTTCCAGTCTACACCACAGCCACAGCAATGCAGAATCTGAGCCGAGTCTGCGATCTACGGCAATGCCAGATCTTTAACCCACTGAGCAAGGCCAGGGATTGAACCTGCATCCTCATGGATCCTAATCAGGTTCATTAACTGCTGAGCCATGAAAGGAACTCAAAGCTCATCTTTTTTAAAATTCCAAGATAAATAGCTACAGATGCCTCAACATCATAGCCACTTTACATGTATATATATATATTTTTTTTGTTTTGTTTTATAGGGCTGTACCCACGGCATATGGAGGTTCCCAGGCCATGGGTAAAATTAGAGCCACAGCTGCTGGCCTACACCACAACCACAGCAACGCCCGATCCTTAATCCACTGAGCGAGGCCAGGCATCGAACCCACAATCTCATGGTTCCTAGTTGGATTGTTTCCGCAGCACCATGATGGGAACTCCCGCCATGTGTATTTTGTAACCTGATAATGTGAAGATACTCAGTGGAAGGGACATTTTCTGTGGGAATCCCATGGGGCCTGAGCTGACCTTTTTTTTTAAACTTATTTTTTAATTGAAGTGATTTACAGTGTTGTGCTAATTTCTGCTGTAGAGCAAAGGGGTTCAGCTATATACAAAATTCTTTTTCCTATTCTTTCCCATTATGGTTTATCCCAGGCACAGGAGGACTTGTATTTGTGACTGTCAGTTATCCCCTGAAGTGTTACCAACCTGGGAGCCCTTATTGTTAATTTCTGGGCTAGGCATTTTCTGAAATATGTAGGTACTTTTTTTTTTCCCCCATAGTGAAAAGACGATTTATTATTTCATTATTACATTTTTTTATGCCATTAAGGTACAGTCTGTTTATGGTTGGGTCAGTCTAGATTGGCAGTATGTAGGTAGTTTTTATCTGACCAAAACCCAAATGAAGATAGGCCTGTGTCTTGGATGGAGATTTTATTCCATTTGAACCCAAGTTAAGACAGGTAAGTTTTAATTTTTTCTGATTTTCTTCTTTCTTCCCTTTCACTGAGGCTCTTTGAGGAGCTTGATTTTATATAGGGGTTTCAGTTCTAACGTGTCATCCTGCTCAAGCCCAAGGCTTTTTTCCCTGCCTCCTTATAACTCTAACAGACCAAACCTCTTTGTTATTGAGATCAGCAAATGTTCCTGAAAACCTCAACATTTTGGGTATTTGGAATTATTTGTTTTGTTTTCAGGATATTCATATATTTGAGAAGTGCAGGAAATTGATTATATTGGCATACACTTTGGGATTCTTTTTTTTTAATTTTTAATTTTTTTTTTTTTTTTGTCTTTTCAGTGCCACACCAGCAGCATATGGAGGTTCTCAGGCTAGGGGTCCAATCGCAGCTATAGCTGCCTGCCTACACCACTGCCACAGCAACACGGGATCCAAGCCACATCTGTGACCTACACCACAGCTCATGGCAACTCCAGATCCTTAACCCACTGAGTGAGGCCAGGGATCAAACCTGAATCCTCATGGATACTAGTTGGATTCGTTTTTGCTGAGCCACGATGGGAACTCCTAGGCTTCTTTATCAAAAAAATACAATAAAAACAACTTTCACCAGAAAGTGGAAAAAAACCTTGTTAGTAGATGTTCTAAATTATTTAAATTAATCAGTAGGGAATGAAAACAGCCTAGCATCTACTAATTCACTATGTTGTTTTTTTCAAGTTGCAGGAATGGCTATTACACTAAATTGTGAATTGAACCGACTGAATCCTTTTCCTGTTTTAACCAAAAACATTTTGGATTTGGCACAAGATAAGTGGGACCTTGTTTTGCTTGGAGATATGTTTTATGATGAAGACCTTGCAGACAGTCTTCATCAGTGGCTGAAGAATTGCTGTCAGGCCCACAGAACTCGAGTACTGATTGGTGATCCTGGACGACCCCAGTTCAGTGGACACAGCATTCAGCATCAGCTGCTCAAAGTGGCAGAATACTCACTTCCAGAGCCTACTAGGCAGGAAAACAATGGACTGACAACAAGCACAGTGTGGGATTTTCAGCCTTGAGTTATTGAAGTACTTCCATATGGACAGAGCCATGTTTGAGTTTAACCCTAAAAAGACTCTCCAGTTCAAAACAGACAATTTGTGTTAAATCTGGCAGGTCTCAGTGCCAAAATTTGAAGGTTTACGTTTTGTCAGCCTTTGTCATATAACTTGTTCTGCATTAAGCCAAATAGAGAAATCTCTGTCATTTTTTTTCTAGTTTTTCTGCTACAGGAATATAGTTATTGAAGGCAGTACTCAATAGGTAACCACATGTAATTTAAGCAGCAGAGAGGAATTAGATATTTTAGCAGAGTCTATTTCTATAGTTGAGGACAGCTACAGTGTATCTTTGAATTAAACAAAACACAAAATACAGAAGAGGAGTTCCTGTCGTGGTGCAGTGGTTAACGAACCCGACTAGGAACCATGAGGTTGCGGGTTCGGTCCCTGCCCTTGCTCAGTGGGTTAATGATCCGCCGTTGCCGTGAGCTGTGGTGTAGGTTGCAGACATGGCTCAGATCCCTCGTTGCTGTGGCTCTGGCGTAGGCCAGTGGCTATAGCTCCGATTGGACCCCTAGCCTGGGAACCTCCATATGCTGTGGGAGCGGCCCAAGAAATAGCAAAAAGACAAAAAAAAAAAACCAAAAAACCAAAAACAGAAGAATACTATATTTAAAAAATTATCTGTAAAGATCAGAGATGCAGTTAGTATGGTACAGAGTACATGGGCTTTGGGGCTAGTTAAGCTCTCAGAGCTTTAATTTCTTCACCTATGAAACAGTAATAAAATTTAATAAACTGCACCTCCAAGGGTTATTGTAATAAAGGAAAGCATAAAGTGCCTAATGTAGGATTAGTGCATAATAAGGCCTCAATTAAGAAATGTAGGTTGGAGTTCCCGTTGTGGCTCAGTGGTTAAGGAATCCGACTAGGAACCATGAGGTTTCGGGTTTTATCCCTGCCCTTGCTCAGTGGGTTAAGAATCTGGCGTTGCCGTGAGCTGTGGGTGGGTTGCAGACGCGGCTCAGATCCTGCGTTGCTGTGGCTCTGGCATAGGCCAGCAGCCACAGCTCTGATTAGACCCCTAGGCTGGGAACCTCCATATGCCGCAGGAACAGCTCAAGAAAAGGCAAAAAGACAAAAAAAAAAGAAAAAGAAACGTAGGTAAAAGTAAAGATTTTAGAATTTCCTACATACTCAGTACTGTGATACCTTATGATGTCTCTTTATAGTTTATTCAGGTCAACTAGAAATTGGTTACGTCACCACTACATGCCCCAGGTTGTCAGGATCTTCTATATCAATAAGAACATCAGGTCATAAATGAGAAACAATATAAAGAAGGATGTGTAGAGTATATATCACTATGTAAAAAAGGTGTATGTATATATATCTACATATGAATGTATGTTTAAAAGATATATATTTACTTGCAGTAAACAGGTATCTTTGGAAAGATAAGAAACTGGCAACAGTGTTTGCCTTCTGAGAGGGTACTAGATGGTAGATGAGGGTGGGAGGGAGACCTGGTTTTTACTTTGGGGTCTTGTAATTTTTTTTTTTTAGGGCTGCACCCACAGCCTATGGAGGTTCCTAGGCTAGGGGTCAAATCGGAGCTGTAGCTGCCCGCCTACACCACAGCCACAGCCACAGCAATGCCAGATCCAAGCCATGTCTTCGACCTACACCACAGCTCATGGCAATGCTGGATCCTTAACCCACTGAGTGAGGCCAGGGATCAAACCCGAGTCCTCATGGATGCTAGTCTGGATCATTAGCCACTGAGACACAATGGAAACTCCTGGGTCCCGTAATTTTGTACTGATTACATGTAGTACATTTCCTGTTCTCCTATTTAAAACTAAACATGACCACAATACATGTTACAATTGAAGTATAAAATACTGCAGTTGAAGTTCCTGTCATGGCTCAGTGGAAATGAATCTGACTAGCATTCGTGAGGACGCAGACTGGATACCTGGCCTTGCTCAGTAGATTAAGGATCCAGCGTTGCCATGAGCTGTGGTGTAGTTCACAGATGCGGCTTGGATCCCGTATTGCTGTGGCTGTGGCTGTGGCCTGCAGCTACAGCTCTGACTGGACCCCTATCCTGGGAACCTCCATATGCTGCACATGTGGCCCTAAAAAGACCAAAAAAAAAAAAAAGAAGAAGAAGAAAAAGCTGCAGTTCTCTGGTGGCCTAGTAGTTAAGGATCTGGCATTGACTGTCACTTCTATGGCATGGGTTATGGGTTCAGTCCCTGGCTTGGGAACTTCTGCATGCCATAGGTATGGCCCAAACAAAAAAATCAGCCTTTTGCATGTATAGCTGACCCCTGTAAAACAAGGGGGTTAGGGGCGCTAACCCCCCCCCCCACCTCCTCACCTGCAGTGGAAAATCCGCATATAATTTTACAGTTTGCATCCAAGGTTCTGCATTCAAGAATAGATTGCATTGTACCGTAGTATTTATTGAAAAAAGACAAAACCAAAAAAACATACGAGGGGACCACTGTTGTTCAAACCCTTGTTGTCAAGGGTCAACTGTACTCTCATGTTCTTATATACTGTTTAGGAATTGTTTATGATACTTGCATTATATGCTTTCTAATAATATACATATGCCACAAGGATTAGGATACCACAGAGATGTGATAAGTTATAGTCATTCAGCAGAAATGTAAAGAAAGCAGTTAAGGGCAAATTTTTGCTTAGAGAGGAAAACAGGATAATTGGATGGGAGTTTTGGAGCTGGGGTCATACAGGATCTTGTAATTTTTTTTTTTTTTTTTTTTTTTTTGGCTTTTTAGGGCCATACCCACAGCCTATGGAGGTTCCCAGGATAGGGGTCGAATTTGGAGCTGCAGCTGCCAGCCTACACCTGCCACAGCCACAGCAACTAGGGATCAAAGCCACGTCTGTGACTACATCACAGCTCACAGCAATGCTGGATCCTTAACCCACTGAGTGAGGCCAGGGATGGAACCTACATTCTCATGAATACTAGTCAAAATTTGTTTCTGCTGCACCCTAAGGGGATCTCTGATCTTATGATTCTTGAACTTTGGAAGTCAGTTTATTACAACCCATTTTATCTTGCTGAATCCAATTTCCATTGGTCTGCTGGGGCTTAAAAATTATAAACCCCAAATTTTGATTCAACATCGGGTAAAATTAATAGAAATTATAGGCTACAGTGGCATTGGCTGGTATTTGAGAAGAAAGAGTTCTGTTGACATATTCTTTGAAAATTCAGAATATTCTGCTAGGTACTGTCCTTCCCAGTAAGAAAGAGGAAAAAAGGAAAATTATACTCTGGAGCACTGCTGGAGGTCAATTTGAAGCGGTAGAGTAGATTTACTTTCAAATGTCCACAATCCTGTATATTATTCTCTCTCTCTTAATGATTCATGAGGAGGGTCCAAGAAGGTCTCTGAGATTTCAAAATGTTACTTAAAATATTTTAAAATCTCATGCACACACACACACACACACACATATGTAACAGTAAGCCTTGAAATGACTGTAGCTTAACAAATTTAAGACTGTTCACATTTAACAAGATTATTGAGAAGTTTCCAGTGTAGCTCAGCAGGTTACAAACCCTATTAGTATCCATGAGGATGTGGGTTTGATCCCTGTCCTTGCCAAGTGGGTTAAGGATCTGATGTTGCTGTGAGCCATGGTGTCACAGGTCATAGACAAGGCTTGGCTAGGATCCTGAGTTGTGGCTGTGGTGTAGGCCAGCAGCTGCAGCTCTGATTTGACCCCTAGCCTGGGAACTTCTATATGCCACAAGTGCGGCCCTAAAAAAGATACCGCTGCATTAATTCCCAGCATACTTTTAACCGTTCCATGTTTGTTGCATCTTCTTTTTTGTGTTCTGCTTTTTCTGTCTTTTATGGTTTTGAGCATTTTATATGATTCTATCTCCTTTCCTTGCTTATATCAATTATATTTATAAAAAAACTTTTTTAGCAGTTGCCCCAGAACTTACAGTATATATTTACAACTAATCCAAGTCCACTTTTTTTTTTTTTTTTTTTTTTGCTACACACTCGGCATGTGGAAGTTCCCAGGCCAGGGATGGAACCAGAGTTGCTGCAGTGACAGTGTTGGGTCTTTAATCTGCTGTGCCACAAGGGAACTCCCAAGTCCACTTTCAAATTCTGCTGTACTGCTTCATGATTTTCAATTTGTTCAGCCTTTATCTTGTGAGGACAGAAGTGATGACTTCTGGTATATGTCAGACCAGAAACTGGAAGTATGGGTATTACTTTTATTTATTTTCTCCTTTATTTTTGTCTATTCATTCAACAAATATTTGGGTGCTTATTATGTACCAGACACTGTTCTAGGCACTGGAGATACAGTCAAAAAAAAGGAGAAACAATTACTGTATTCATGAAGCTTATATTTTAGAGTGGGGAGACAGATAATAAAAAAAAAGATGTCAGATGGTGACAGACGGAAAGGGGAAAAACAGTTCAGAGTGGTAGGAAGGGTGACAGGGATAGGAAGGAAAAGGGACTGGAATTTTAAGCAGGGTGGTAAGAAATACCTAATATAACTAGCAATATAAAAAAAGATCAAGCTGCAAACTGCTTTAGGACGATAAATCCTTTACAGACATAAAAATCTGACACTACAAATCTTTTTGTGTATTTGTTCTTTATTTGTTGGCCATGCCTGCAACATATGGAAGTTCCCGGCCTAGGGATCAAACCTGCCTGTGGCAGTCACCTGAGCTGCTGCAGTGACAATGCCAGATCCTTAACCCACTTCAAGATTGCCCAGATCTTGAAAATTAGTTTCTCCAAAAAAGGAAAAAAGTATTGATTTGGTTAGGTGTTCAAGATTAAATCTTATTGAATTTGTCTTTAAAAAATTTTTATAGCCTTACCATTTCACATACACATACAGTGGCAATATATGTTTATATGGCTATAAATATATCACATTTATAAAGCAGTTAATAGTAAGGGCAAGAAGTAGAGTTGAATGTGTAAACCCTTCCCTCTAAACATGTATAAGAAATCTACCGTACTGTACTTTCCCTGTTAACTATATAAGTTAATCAGGAAATCTTTAAGAAAGTCCCACTGAGAAGCTTATGGCACAGGGACTATAATGAATTTGAGTGTAGTTTAAGCAAAACGTACTTCAGAAAATTTTGTGATAGAATAATACATTTCATTTGAAAACTAAGTCCTGTGCTGTTTATTTCACTTTGTGAAACAAAAAGAGCTTTAGGATACAACCTCTGTGATGACATTTCATGTTTACTCATTTTGATATATTTTATTATTATTTTTATTTTTTAATTTTTTTTGCTTTTTAGGGCTGCATTTGTGGCATATGGACATTCCCAGGCTTGGGGTGGAATCGGAGCTACAGCTGCCAGCCTATGCCACAGCCGTAGCAACGCCAGATCTGAACCATGTCTACAACCTACATCACAGCTCACGGCAACCCACTGAGCGAGGCCAGGGATGGAACCCGCATCCTCATGGATATTAGTCAGATTTGTTTCTGATGCGCTACAATGGGAACTCCCAAAGATTTTTTTTTTTAATTTTTGGCCCTGGCATGCATAAGTTCCGAGGCCAGGGAGCAAACTAGTGCCACAGCAGTGACAATGCTGGATCCTTAACCTGCTGAGTTACCAGGGAATTCCCCATTCTTATATATTCTTGAATGCAGTTTTTAAGGAAGAATGTTTGTAGATGAATAGCACATACCTGGGACAAGTAGCCGTAAAAATCAGTGCAAAAAGTGGCCAGCTAAGGGCCCCAATAACAATCATATGCTGAATGGCTAAGATATATGATGTCCTGGATTATGACATTAAACTTATTATTTTTTTGTTTCACTGAAATAGTAAATTCTGTGAAGAATTTACAGGCCTGATGTTCAGCTTTGCTTTTGGCCAGTGAGTATTTAAATACTTGGGAAGGTAGCAGTCAGAACATAGCTAGGAAGGTAATTATGCTTTTAGAAATAACTTTACTTCGATTTCTCCTAATGTTTACCCTACTGGTAAATTTCTCTTGTAGCAGCTCAGATATCTAGGTAGGAGAAGGCAATCTCCAGGGAAAACAAGTAATTTACAACTTCGTTATTTAACAAACAAACACAGTATCCTCCCCAAATATATCTGAGGGCATGCTAGGATTACCACTTCAGGAACAATTGCCGATGCAACAAACATAGAAATAACAGCACTATTAACACGTTTAAGAGCTTGCATAACTTCGAAGCATAAATCATATTATTGGAAAGCCAATGTCTAAGACCATTGTTTCCCGGAAAAGTAGTGTGAAGATCATAGTTCTGATAAGCTTCAATAAGCTTCAATACACAGTCCATGTTACTTGCTTTAGTTTGTTTGGTCCAACTAATTGCTCCAAGACTACTCGTGAATGATCTACAAAAGAAAACAATGCCAATATGTTAATTCACAGTAATCAAAGGTATTTAATGTCTCCTCATGTATAAACTGAGCATGATGATAACTATCTCATAGGGTTACTTAAAGGATGAAATGAGACATATATATATATATAAAGAATAGCATAAACTAAAAATATATTTAGTTAATGGGAATCATTACTATTATTAGCTGCAGGGCACATATCATAGTAATATTTTAAAAAATCAATCATTTATTGTTTCACCTGTAATTTCATCTTAATTTCAGCAACCAGAAAGTAATAGGGTTAAGCTTTCTCAGGTCCTGGCAGGAAGCAGATGACACACTAAAGTAAGGTGTTTAAACAGAGTTTAATAAAGTTACTATTTACAAAGAATGATTAAAGAAACAGGATTAAAGAAATACCCTGGGAAGCTGTAACACGCCCAAAAAGGTTAGGGGAGAGTAAGTTACCAGAACAGAACAACCTGACCTGTAGTTGGACATTTTTCTTCTTTTTTTTTTCTTTTTTGGCTGCCCCTCGGAATATGGAGTTTCGGGGCCAGGAATCAGATCTGAGCTGCAGTTGTGACCTAAACCACAGCTGCGGCAATGCCAGATGCATAATCCACTGTGCTGGGCTTGGGATTGAACCTGTGTCCCAGCACTCCCAAGACGCCACTGATCCTGCTGTACCATGGTGGGAACTCCAAGTTGGACATTTTTTCCATGTCCTAGAATACTTTCCTAAAACATGATTTTTTTTCTTTTTAGAGCCACACCTGTGGCAGGGTTTCCAGGAAGTTCCCAGGCTAGGGGTTGAATTGGAGCTGTAGCTGCAGGCCTATAACACAGCCATAGCAACACCAGATCTGAGCTGTGTCTTCGACCTAAACCACAGCCTGTGGCAATTCTGGATCCTTAATCCACTGAGCCAGGCCAGGGATCGAATCCACATCCTCATGCATACTAGTCGGGTTTGTTACTGCTGAGGCACAACGGGAACTCCTAAAACACAATTTTTAATAGATAAGTATTACATGAATTTATTATAATTTTATTTTTTATTAAAGTATTATTGATTTACAATGTTGTATGAATTTCTGCTGAATAGCAAAGTGATTCAGATACAATATTTAAAAAAAAATTCTTTTTGAGAGTTCCCCTTGTGGTTCAGCAGGTTACAAACCTGACTTGGTATTCATGAGGATGCCGTTTCGATCCCTGGCCTTGCTCAGTGGGTTAAGGATCTGGAGTTGCCGTGGCTGTGCTATAGGCTGGAAGCTATGGCTCTGATTCAGCCCAAACCTGGAAACTTCCATATGCTGCAGGTGTGGACCTAAAAAGACATCAAATAAATAAACAAATAACTAAATGTATGTTAAAAAAAATTCTTTTCCATTATGGTTCGTCATAGGACACTGAAATGAGTTCTCTGTGCTGTACAATAGGATCCTTAACACACTGAGCAGGGCCAGGGATTGAATGCACATCCTCATGGATACTAGTCGGGTTTGCTTCTGATGAGCCACAAGGGAAACTCCTAGCTTCTAAAGGCTACCACATTCCTTGCATTCCTCTATGTTCAAAGTGTGCAACATTGGACAAAGTCTTTCTCGAACTTCCACTTGTACAGGTCTCCTTTTTCTGTCTCCTTCTACTTTTAAGGACTCTTATGATTACATTGTGCCCACCTGAATAATCCGGGATACTCTCCCTATTTTAAGGTTCTGAGCATGAGAACATGGACATCTTAGTTTTGTTTTTTTTGGCTGCCTCACAGCATATAATGTTCCTGGGGCAGGGATCAGACCCAAGCCGTAATCGTTACCTGCGCCACAGCTGCGGCAATGCTGAATCCTTTTAACCTCCTGTGCTAGGCTGGGGATTGAACCTATGTCCTAGCACTGCAGAGACACTACCAATGCTATTGCACCGCAGCAGGAACTCCGAGAACATGGACATCTGGGTGGGGGCATTATTCTGCCTATGGCATATACCATACTAAGTGAATGCAGAACAAAAACAACATGATCATTTCAACAGACACAGAAAAGCAATTGACAAAATCCAACATTCATGATAAAAACATTCAACAAACTAGAAACAAAAGGGAACTTCCTCAACCTAATAAAGGGCATCTATGAAAAAGCCATGGTGAACATCATCCTTAATGGTGAGAGACTAGATATTTTCCCCTAAGATCAGGAATGAACAAAACACAAGGATTTCTGCTCTTGCTGCTTCTACACAACACTGCACTGGAGGTTCCAGCCATGGAAATTAGGGAAGAAAAAGAAAGGCATTTGTGTTGGGAAGGAAAAAGTACAACTCCTTTTTGTAGTTATGGTATATAGAATTTCCTAAGGAATCCACTAAAAATTAGAACTAATAAATGAGTTCAGCAAGATTGCAGGGCACAAGAGCAATACATAAAACCCAACATATTTCTATACATTGAACAATCCAAAAATAAAATTGAGAAAATAACTTCATTTACATGATCATTAAAAAGAATAAAATATTTAGAAATAAATTTATTAAAAGAAAAACTTATACTCTGAAAACTACAAACCCTTGCTGAAAGAATTAAAGATCTAATAAAAGATCCATGTTCATAGATCAGAAGGCTTACTATTAAGATTGGCAGTACACCCTTGGAGTTCCCGTCGTGGCTCAGTGTTTAATGAATCCAACTAGGAACCACGAGGTTGTGCGGTTCATCCCTGGCCTCGCTCAGTAGGTTAAGGATCTGGCATTGCCGTGAGCTGTGGTGTAGGTTGCAGACGCGGCTCGGATCCCGAGTTGCTGTGGCTCTGGCGTAGGCCGGTGGCTACAGCTCCGATTTGACCCCTAGCCTGGGAACCTCCATATGCTGCGGGAGCAGCCCAAGAAATGGCAAAAAAAAAAAAAAAAAAGATTGGCAGTACTCCTAAACTGATCTATAGATTCAATGCAATCCCTAGTAAAAGCCCAACTAACTTCTTTAAAGAAATTGACAAAATGGGAGTTGTCTCGTGGCTCAGTGGGTTAAGGATTGTTACTGCAATAGTGGAGCAGGTTCGACCCCTGGTCTAGTAACTTCTGTATGTAGTGAGTGCAGCCAAAGAAGAAAAAAAAGAAATTGACAAAATGATCCTAATACTTACGTGGGAATTCAAGGGACCCAGAAGAACCAATATAGTTTTGAAAAAGAACAAAATGAGAAACTTCATACCTCCTGATTTCAGTTTAGCTGGTGTCTCTAGGAATATTTTTAGATTTTTTACTAGTTATGATGATATTATTAAATATTGCATATAAATATTTATTTCCTGACTCTATTTTTGTCACTGTTCTATAGGAATTTATTATTGCACATAAACAGGAAGACACTTTTCCCTCCAGTCATGAGCATTTTAAATTTTTATGTAATTTAAAATGTCTGATGCTAGATGGCAGTATTATATCACTCAAAAATCTCAAGCCAGCTTTTTTTCTCATGAAGATACGGTGAACTTTGGGCATTGAGTTTCAACTAAAGAAATATTCGATTTGAATATTTGAATATTCAATGAGTTTGTTATGCTGTAGAAGAAACTGGAGTCTCTCTCGCTTTTTTTTTTCTTTTTAGGGCCGCACCCGGGGCACATGGAAGTTCCCCCGATATGGGTCAAATCAGAGCTACAGCGGCGGGCCTACACCACAGCAATGCCAGATCCGAGCCTCATCTGTGACGTATACCACAGTTTACGACAACGCTGGATCCCTAACCCACTGAGCGAGTCCAGGGATCGAACCTGCATCCTCCTGGATCCTAGTCAGGTTGGTTAACTGCTGAGCCACAAAGGGAACTCTCTGTGGAGTCTCTAAATCAGGATCGCTTACCAGAATACTTTGTAGAACATGTACAAGAGGAAAGGAATTTTCCCTTTACCGTTCTAAGTTCTTGGCTAAGATCCACTGTAACCAAAGACAGATTAACAAGAGAAAAACAGAAGTTTATCAATAAGCATACCCCCTGTATACAAAGGAGACACCAGGAAAAATCAGTAAACTCCTTGAGATGGCCCCAGCCACCACCTTAAGTATATTTTTCAGCTAAAGACAAAAGAAAGATCAACATCTTGAGGAGACTGGTTATGGGAGTTACCAGGAAAAGCATGGTAAACAAGGGTAGTGAAACCAAGCAAACCCCTACTGGGCCCTCCTGGGGAGAAGTCCCTTCATGTCTTCTATTTCTTGTCTGTGGAAAAAGCTTTCTTCTCCTAGGCCCAACTTCTAAAGACCAGACCAAACAGTTAATGATTAGAGAAGTAGAAAATGCAGAAACAGAGGAAAGCAGTCGAGCAAGAAAAGGAATAAAAGCTTGAAAAACAGAGTCACAGGACTCCTCGTTCCTCCCAAAGGGGTATAGATAACAAGGCTTATCTTTGAGTCTTATCTTTGAGTCTTTCTGCAGAAACTAAGACCCCCTATTCGGGGGGAAGATGGTGATTACTTGCATGTAGATCCCAGACTGGTTGGAACCCGAAGAGTGATAATTAAAATTCCCAAAACAGCACCCTGTTACTTCACCACCAACCAATCAGAAATGTCCACGAGTGTGATCAGCACGATGTGACCCTCGTCCCAAATGCCTTTAAAAACCCCTGCCAGGGAGCCATCCTGTCTTCAAGCATGAGCTGTCCATTCTCCTCACTTTACCACAACCCGATGTCAGCAGATTGGCTTTGCTGACTGAAATCAGTTTGGTAACAGTAAGATTTGCTATAAAGTTGGTGCCTTCTCCACTGAAAAGACTCTGATTTGGTCATCCTTCTCTTTTTGGTACAGAGAGGGAGACACTTTACGATACATGTCACAAACGAAAAAATTTCCTCACAAAAGGGTAACTTCTACTCTGTTTTCACAGCTTCTTCAGCTCTGCTGTTTCTCAAAAATAATTAGCTTAAAATAGTCCTTATGCCAAAAAGGGCATGTCTCGGGGTGGCTTATTCTGTCACTCGTCAAAACACAGACTCTCAGGACTGAAAAAACTCCAAAGGTCATTTATACCAATCACACTGCTGATGCTTGATGCCACTTCCCTATTTCCTTCCCTTTCCAACTAAGAGTCAAGCCATTTGACATCAAAGGTTTAGGAACTTGCTCTAATGGGGAAAGAGGTTGAGATTTCGGATTAGGTGACTTAGGTTTTTTACTTCTAGTTCTGAAACCAACCTGGGGCCCATGGGCTCTTGGGTACACAAGCCTTTCCGTGTCCCCCATTTCTTGTTTTAGGGAATAAACTTCAGCCCCCATGACCTTCCAAAGGGTAGGTTCAAACTGTTGCTAATCAGGGAAGGGAGGGGATGCCGAGACCAGGAAGGAACACTCCAGAGACAATAGTGCTGCCTTGGGGCAGGGTCCTGGTCTCTCCTCAAGGAATATAGGTAACAATAGCTTTGAATTCTTCAGCAGAACTAAACCTCCCAACAAATGGAAGATGTTAACAAAGCATTCTTTATTCCGGAAAGAAGACCATTGAACACCGGCTTTGGAAACAATGCAAGTCTGCCTCTACCCTGATCCTTATCTGAAGGCCTATTTTTTCACTCCCCAAACTATAAAACCACCTCCCAATCTCTCCCAAGGGGGGCAGAGTCTTTGAGGCGTTAGCCTGCTGTGACCCTCCTTTGCCTGGCAAAGTAATAAAGCTATTTTTTCTCCTTCGCCCAAATCTCTGTCTCTGTGGCACTGGTGAGCAGAGGCCGAGTTCTCGCAACAGTTCTACTGTTAACTGTTTTTAAGATCTGGGGCAAGCCACCTAAATTCAATTTTATCTCTGTTCCATTATCTTTAAAACAAAAGAGTTGTGTAGATGACTTGTATGGAATCTTATCATTTCTCTAAAAATCCATGACTCATATAGATGGAGACCCCTTTCGGAAAGAGATTCATGTTGGGATATTTTGGATCCCCAAGAAACAAAAACTTTGGGAAATATAAATTAAAAAACCAAAAAAAATTTTTTTTTTTTGGTCTTTTTGTCTTTTGGGGGCCGCACCTGTGGCATAGGGAGGTTCCCAGTCTAGGGTCAAATCGGAGCTGCAGCTGCCAGCCTGAGCCACAGCCACAGCCACACAGGATCCAAGCTGAGTCTGCGACCACAGCTCACGGCAACACTGGATCCTTAACCCACTGAGCGAGCCCAGGGATCAAACCCGAAACCTCATGGTTCCTACTGAGATTCGTTTCCACTGCGCCGTAACAGAAACTCCACAAACTGATTTTTTTTAAATAATCAAGGAAAATGTAATTTAGACATTTTTATAGAATACACAGTGGAAAAAATGGGAGGCAGGGCACATTTTTGCAAACGATGATCAAGGTTCCAATGCTTCATTACAGTGTCTGGCATAAAGAAGTTCTAACATGCTGGAATAGCAATGAATGAATAAATAACAATGAGAAAATGGAATAATATAGAATTTAAGAAATTAAATATATGAAAAAAAAGTAGTTGTCCTTAAAGCAAGGAATCAGCTTTAATGACAGGGTAACTCTGAAACAAATCACTTGGCTCTTTGTGGTAAATCTTGATATATTATACAGGAATCTAAGTAAAGAACTTGCTTGTACACAACACTGTAAATCAACTATACTTTTTAATTTTATTTTACTTTATTTTATTTTTGTCTTTTGAGGGCCACACTCATGGCATACGGAAGTTCCCAGGCTAGGGGTCGAGTTGGAGCTGTATACCACAGCCACAGCAACAGCAAATCCAAGCTGCACCTTCGACCTATGCCGCAGCTCACTGGATCCTTAACCCGCTGAGTGAGGCCAGGGATAGAACCTCTGTCCTCATGGTTACTAATCAGATTGGTTTCCACTGAGCCATGATGGGAACTCCCAACTATACTTTAATTACAAAAAAATATGTTAAAAAAAAAGAACTTGCTTGTAAAATAATCAAGCTGAAACAAATCCTCAGATATCACTAAAATTGGAGTCAATTCAATCAAAAGTGGCAGATTTCCTGTCGGGTTTTCCTGCTTTTCAATGTAAACATAAAGACTCTAGTGCTGTCTAATTGCTTTGTTGCCCTTCTAAAATCTAGAACTCCATGCTTGTGAATACTGTGAAACATGTTTAGATAATGATTAGAAACTGAAATGCATGTCCATTGTAGATTAATAAACCTGTCCATTGAAATTACTGAGTTGAAATGACTTAAAATCAATGCAGACATAATTGAATTTAAAATAACTTGTTAAAAAATTCTCTTATCTCCAAAATGTCTATGATTTTCAGTATTTTATTTAATTAATTTATTTTCATTTTTGGCTGCCCATCAGCACATGGAATTTCTTGGTTGAGGATCAGATCCCAGCCACAGTTGCAACACGAGATCCTTTATCCCACTGGGCCTGGCCAGGGATGGAACTTGTGTCCTGCTGCTGCAGAGACTTGCTGATCCTGCTGTGCCACAGTGGGAACTCCTACAATATTTTAAGTAGCAACTTAATGTTTTATCTTTTCTGAAGAAACAAAATCAGAGTGCTTCTAATAGTTTTTTTTGTTTGTTTGTTTTCTTTTTTAGGGCTGCACCTGCAGCATTTGGAGGTTGCAAGGCTAGGGATCGAATCAGAGCTATAACTGCTGGCCTACGCCACAGCCATAGAAACGTAGGATCAGAGCCGAGTCTGCAACCTACATTGCAGCTCATGGCAACCTTGGATCCTTAACCCACTGAGCCAGGCCAGGGATTGAAGCTGCGTCCTCATGGACAGTAGTCAGATTAGTTTCCCGAGCCGCTATGGGAACTCCTTTTTTTGTCTTTTTAGGGCCACACTTGTGGCATATGTAGGTTCCCAGGCTAGGGGTCAAATCAGAGCTGTAGCCGCTGGCTAGTCATATTCATTTCTGCTGAGCCACGAAGGGAACTCCTCTCTTCAGTCTTTAGATGAAGGTGTTATTTCTGGTGAGGGTTTCAGCCATTTTGGTGAGTGACTCAGTTCTCCTAGATCTCCCTCATGTATTAATACATGTTATTAAACTTCGTCTGATTTTCTCCTGTTAATATGCCTCATGTCAATTAAATTCTTAGACCAGCCAGGAGAACCTAGAAGGGTAAAGGAAAATTTCTAACTCCCTGGCACTTGGATTAAAAAAGTTGTTTCTTACCTATAGTATTTCTCAGGGCCACTGAGAAATTTATATTCATTATAGTGCTATGTTGTATGTTCCAAAATTTTGGAGATATAAACATATTTTTTTTGTGCTATGCCCTTGTTCTCTAGAACACCACACCAGCATGTAACTGTAGTTAGTGAGATCAAGGGACTGTGGAGCAGATAAGTGAAAAACATAAGACCACAAGGTGGCAGTAGCACACAACAAGCTTTACCTGGGCAGTGCTTTTCTTTGATAGGTTTGAGAAGGGGAGTCTAGCCACAGCAATTAGACAAACAAAAGAAATAAAAGGCATCCATATAGGAAGAGAAGAGATCAAACTGTCACTGTATGCAGATGACATGATACTATACATAGAAAACCCTAAGGACTCAACCCCAAAACTCCTTGAACTGATTAATAAATTCAGCAAAGTAGCAGGATATAAGATTAACATTCAGAAGTCAGTTGCATTTCTGTATACCAGCAATGAAATATTAGAAAAGGAATACAAAAATACGATACCTTTTAAAATTGCACCTCACAAAATCAAATACCTCAGAATACACCTGACCAAGGAGGTAAAGGACCTATATGCCGAGAACTATAAAACTTTAATCAAAGAAATCAAAGAAGATGTAAAGAAATGGAAAGATATTCCATGTTCCTGGATTGGGAAAATCAATATTGTAAAAACGGCCATACTACCCAAAGCAATCTACAGATTCAATGCAATCCCTATCAAATTACCCAGGACATTTTTCACAGAACTAGAACAAACAATCCAAACATTTATATGGAACCACAAAAGACCCAGAATCGCCAAAGCAATCCTGAGAAACAAAAACCAAGCAGGAGGCATAACTCTCCCAGACTTCAAGAAATACTACAAAGCCACAGTCATCAAAACAGTGTGGTACTGGTATCAAAACAGACAGACAGACCAATGGAACAGAATAGAGAACCCGGAAATAAACCCTGACACCTATGGTCAATTAATCTTTGACAAGGGAGGCAAGAACATCAAATGGGAAAAGGAAAGTCTATTCAGCAAGCATTGCTGGGAAACCTGGACAGCTGCATGCAAAGCAATGAAACTAGAACACACCCTCACACCATGCACAAAAATAAACTCCAAATGGCTGAAAGACTTAAATATACGACAGGACACCATCAAACTCCTAGAAGAAAACATAGGCAAAACACTCTCTGACATCAACATCATGAATATTTTCTCAGGTCAGTCTCCCAAAGCAATAGAAATTAGAGCAAAAATAAACCCATGGGACCTCATCAAACTGACAAGCTTTTGCACAGCAAAGGAAACCCAAAAGAAAACAAAAAGACAACTTACAGAATGGGAGAAAACAGTTTCAAATGATGCAACTGACAAGGGCTTAATCTCTAGAATATATAAACAACTTATACAACCCAACAGCAAAAAAGCCAATCAATCAATGGAAAAATAGGCAAAAGACCTGAATAGACATTTCTCCAAAGAAGATATACAGATGGCCAACAAACACATGAAAAAATGCTCAACATCGCTGATTATAAGAGAAATGCAAATCAAAACTACCATGAGATATCACCTCACACCAGTCAGAATGGCCATCATTAATAAATCCACAAATAACAAGTGCTGGAGGGGCTGTGGAGAAAAGGGAACCCTCCTGTACTGTTGGTGGGAATGTAAACTGGTACAGCCACTATGGAGAACAGTTTGGAGATACCTTCGAAATCTATACATAGAACTTCCATATGACCCCGCAGTCCCACTCTTGGGCATCTATCTGGACAAAACTCTACCTAAAAGAGACATGTGCACCCGCATGTTCATTGCAGCACTATTCACAATAGTCAGGACATGGAAACAACCCAAATGTCCATCGACAGATGATTGGATTCAGAAGAGGTGGTATATATACACAATGGAATACTACTCAGCCATAAAAAAGAATGACATAATGCCATTTGCAGCAACATGGATGGAATTAGAGAATCTCATACTGAGTGAAATGAGCCAGAAAGACAAAGACAAATACCAGATGATATCACTTATAACTGGAATCTAATATCCAGCACAAATGAACATCTCCTCAGAAAAGAAAATCATGGACTTGGAGAAGAGACTTGTGGCTGCCTGATGGGAGGGGGAGGGAGTGGGAGGGATCGGGAGCTTGGGCTTATCAGACACAACTTAGAATAGATTTACAAGGAGATCCTGCTGAATAGCATTGAGAACTTTGTCTAGATACTCATGTTGCAACAGAAGAAAGGGTGGGGGAAAAAATGTAATTGTAATGTATACATGTAAGGATAACCTGACCCCCTTGCTGTACAGTGGGAAAATAAAAAAAAAATTATAAAAAAAAAAAAAAGAAAACAAACTTATGGTTACCAAAGAGGACAGAGGTGGTGGGGGGAAAGACAAATTAGGAGTTTGGCATTAACATATACACAATATTATGTATAAAATATGTAAACAACAAGGACCTACTGTATGGCACAGGAAACTATAAAAAAAAAAAAAAGAAGGGGAGTCCCTCACAACGGAACCTCAAAGGGCAAAACCTTCCAAAGGGGGAATGAGAGAGAGAGAGAGAGAGAGAGAGAGAGAGAGAGTGAGAGTGTGTGTGTGTGTGTGTGTGTGTGTGTGCGTGTGCACGTGTGTGTAAGATAGTAAGGTAAGGGAACTCCTAGAAGACTGAGGAGAGGAGTTATGTGTCATGCTGTTGGTAAATTCAGTACTTTGAGTCATGTGGATTTGCAAAGATTTGGTGGGATTAAGCTTTCTTTTTTCTTTTTTTCTGTCTTTTCTAGGGCCGCACTCGCGGCATATGGAGGTTTCCAGGCTAGAGGTCCAATCAGAGCTGTAGCCACTGGACTACGCCAGAGCCACTGGATATGAGCCATGTCTGCAACCACAGCTCGTGGCAACACCAGATCCTTAACCTACTGACCGAGGCCAGGTATCGAACCTGCAACCTCATGGTTCCTAGTCGGATTTGTTAACCACTGAACCACGACAGGAACGCCTAAGTTTTTAGTGTCTATAATCATAACAGGCAGGCATTTCCCTTGAATTCACCAACTGATAACATGTTTTTGTTACTAGTGAGCTCAGTAATTAAATAATTTATCTCAAAAGTCTTCTTCCTTAAAAATCAGATTATTCACTGCAACATATTTTCCAGACTTGAAAACTGGTATTTGCTAGTCATTTCTATATTAATTAATAGAAGCACCTATAAGAGTTTATGGTCTCTCTTCTAAGGATTTCTTTATCTATAGGGTCTTTGATAATTGCTTTAAGCAGCTTGTCTAAGTTTTTCTGGTTGACTGTGTACAGTCTGTCTTGACTTCTATTAAAAGTAGAGATACAACATTGTAAATCAATTGTGCTTCAGTTAAAAAATAAATTTAAAAAAAATAAAGGGAAAATGACAATTTAACTATTTCCAAATTGTAGCCAGGAAGATAAAGTGAAATTAGCAAAGGTTGAGTTATCCTGAGACAAATATAACAGAACATTAAAATGGAACTATTTCTGCTAAGGTTCTAGGACTAGAAGTACCAGCTACTTTCTCATTCCAAAATAAGATACCAGACCAAAGAGATACATGACTTTCAAATGCTTGGCTGAAAACTGATTTTGGAATCCATGCTGCCTCATGCATTCAAAGACACTAAAGTGATGGAGTTCCCGTTGTGGCTCAGTGGAAACAAATCTGACTAGTATCCATGAGGAGGATGCAGGTTCGATCCCTGGCTTCACGCAGTGGGTTAAGGATCCAGCGTTGCCACATTCTGCAGTGTAGGTGCAGATGTGGCTCAGGTATGGCATTGCTGTGGCTGTGATGTACACTGGCAGCTGCAGCTCCGATGTGACCATTAGCCTGGGAACTTCCACATGTGCAAGTGCAACCCTAAAAAAAAAAAAACAAAAAACAAAAACAAAACAAAAAAAGAACTGCAGATAGGAGATATACGCAATGATGAGGGGTGTGGTAGAGAGTGGCCTCTGAAGGAGGTCGAAAGTGCCCTATTTTGGGAGAGTACAGATTGGGATCAGCTCATCCACAGAGCCCAGGGTGTGAACACTCCACCTCAGTAGAAGCAGTCAAGTAAGACTTTTCATCCTCTCCCCTCCCCTCCTTGCTCACCACAGTCCTACCCTGCACTGACCTTGGGGGGGGGGGGTCAGAAACCATGGGGTGCAGCTGGGAAAGGAAGAGGGGAAGCATGAGGTGGTAAAACAGAGAAACTAACAATGACCCCTTATCCACAGCAGCCTCTCCACCTAAGGCAAACTTGAGCTGATTGGAGGAGCAAAAAGCTTTAATTTGAATTTGTTTGGAATATTACATGGGTCCAAGACATTTTAATTACTGAAATGAGAGGGGGTTTTGGTGGTATGGAATGATAAGACTTTTAACTATTTGAGAATGATAAGAAAAGTCAATAGCAAATGTCTGAGATTTTCATCTGGCTTTGGGGGAAAATAGCCCCTTTAGAGCAGATTTATAATTAAAATAGTGCGAGGAAAATGGAGTCACTTTTTTGAGTACCACTTTCTTGTTGAATGTATTGATTACATGTACACATAGCTCAGTGGGTAGATTGACACTTTTTTTTTTTTGGTCTTTTTAGGGCCGCACTGGTGGCATATGGAGGCTCCCAGGCTAGGGTGAAATCGGAGCTGCAGCTGCCAGCCTGTGCCACAGCCACAGCAACACAGGATTGGAGCCGAGTCTGTGACCACAGCTCACGGCAACAATGGATCCTTAAATCACTGAGCAAGGTCAGGGATCGAACCCGAATCCTCATGGATACTAGCTGGGCTCATTAACTGCTGAGCCACTACGGGAACTCCCTGGATTCACACACTTTTAATGGGTATTCTGAAAAGATCAATTAGCAAAGGTTGCTGTTACTACATTTCACATATTGTGGTTTCCTCCACCTTACAATAATAGCCTACTTATTAGAATATAATTTTCTGCCTTGTTTGATGACCAGAGAGCCTCTGGCTGCCTTCTTACAACCCCCAGAATAGTGTGCACATGTACCAATTCGCTGTACTCAGTCCCATGAACTTCTCTGGTTCCAAATTATTGGTTTTTAATTATGATGATCAATTTTTAATGGGTAAAATCATTCATATGATACAAAACTTCAAGATGCACAAAAGGGTATATCATGAAGGTGTTTTCCTACTCTAGTCTCTCCATACCCTTCCCTAGAGGTACCCACTGTTAACAGTTTCTGATGTCTCTTTGGGCTATAGCGCTCTGAGAAATGTCTGCTTAAAATAAGATTTAGTCTTCATTATAGATGTCACTGATAACCAAATATAACCCTTTACAGGCTTGGTCTAGATTGGCAGTCCAAATATCGGAAAAACAGAAGGGGTCAAAAGGCTTCTAGCGTAGTAACTACTAGACTGTAATTAAGAAAACGAGCTGGAAGAGCTGGGCATAAGTACTGATTTACAAAAAGACCCAGGTTATACTTTGGTATGGGACCCATTGCAGGGATCAAGTGAAAGAGGTATCACGGCTCTTACATAAGCCCCAAGGGCTGTCACTGCTTTGTTCTTCAGTGAGCTACCACTGTAGCCTTGGAGTCCAAATTATTCTGAATCTCAATGGCTACGGCTTGATGAGACTACAGTTAACAGGTCAGTTAGCATATTTGACAGATGTAATATTAGAAATCTGACTACATAAAGCATCACGTTTACTATCATGACCACTACCACTACCATCGTCCTCATCACAGTTGTCATTTATTTGAGCATCTGCCATCACCACCGTCATCATCATCATCCTGCCTAACATGTACTTGGGCTAGGCACCAGACACAGTATTGTCAGGTAATCACAGTGACCAAATTTATGAGTAGGTACTGTCATTAGACCCACTTCAGGTGAGAAACTGCATAATGGAATGGGTAAGTAATTTATGCAAGGTCACACAGTTATTAAAAGATGAAACCGGGACTTGAACCCATGCAGCCTATCATACGAACCTGTTATCAGGGGGCATCCATGGAAGAGTAATATACATATCTGAGGACAGCAAGTAAGGACAGCTTCTACAGCCTCATCGGTCAGATTCACACAGTGTCCCATATGAATCTCCTATTTAAAAACAAAGACAGCATAATCAAAAGAAAAAATAGGACAATAGTAACAGTATGAAAAAGCTTGGGAAATACCGTATGCTGATAACAAACAATCCAAATAGCTACTTGTAAGAAAAACTCTATAGAAAGGACCAATGCAAGTCTGTACTAATTTGGAAGGTATAGCAGCTTTAAAAGGTAAGTGCCCAACCATTTAATGAAGCAACCTGGCAACATCTATTACAGCTGACAATAAGTATCCCCCAGAACCCAGCAGTTCCAAACATAGATGTTCACTATATAGAGAAACGCTTGTATATTTATGTAAGAGAACAACTTTTTTTTTTTTTTTGGTCTTTTGTCTTTTTTTTAGGGCTGCACCTGCGGCATATGGAGGTTCCCAGGTTAGGCGTCGAATTGGAGCTGTAGCCACTGGCCCTACACCACAGCCATAGCACTGTGGGACCTGAGCCTCGTTTGGGACATCACAGCTCACAGCAACGCTGGATCCTTAACCTACTGAGTGAGGCCAGGGATTGAACCCATGTCCTCATGGATACTAGTCAGGTTCATTAACCACTGAGCCAGGACGGGAACTCTGTAAGGGAACAATTTCTAAATATGCCCACTGCAATATTATTTGTAACAGTAAAAGAGTGGAGACTGGGTAAATAAATGGTGGTTCATTAATATGGTGTAACAGATAAAACCATTGCAATGAAAAATATCTACTTGTATTAATAGACATAAATCTTAAACACGATGTTAGTTCAGACACTTTAGAAAATAGTATGGTAGATATTACAAAGCTAAACATGTACTTAGCATGTGACTCAGCAATTCCATTCTAGGTATTTACCACCACCATTCCTGTCAAAAAATGCAAACATATGTCTACCTAGAGACGTGTATGCAAATGTCCACAGCAGTATTTGTAATCATCCAAACTTGGAACAACTTGAATGTCCATCAAATGGTGAATGTATGAACAAACTGTGTCATTTCTGTCCTATGTAATACTACTCAGAAAAAAAAGAAATGAAATATTAACAAATGCAACAACATGGGTGAATCTCAAAAATATTACGCCAAGTGAAAGAAGTCAAAGAAAAGACTAAAAAGCCAAACCACAGACAATATACTGCATGATTCCATTCATATAAAATTCTAGAAAAGGCAAAACTATACTGAGAAAAAGGAGTTGCTTGGGGGGAGGGCCACAGCAGGCAACTGACTACCAAGAGATGGGAGAA
Source organism: Sus scrofa (assembly GCF_054392235.1). NCBI lineage: Eukaryota > Metazoa > Chordata > Mammalia > Artiodactyla > Suidae > Sus > Sus scrofa. The sequence continues at coordinate 49,361,958 of NC_139387.1, read as the reverse complement.
AGCTTTTCAGGGTGATGGAAATATTCTATATTTAATTGTGGTAATGGTTATAAGGCTAGATAACATTGCCAAAATTCATCAAACTGTACACTTAAAACAGGTGAATTTTATTGTATGTAAATTATTATTTTTCCTTTTTTTTTTTTTTTAGGGATGCACCTGCAGCATATGGAAGTTTCCAGGCTAGGGGTCGAATCAGACCTGCAGCTGCTGGCCTATACCACAGCCACAGCAATGCTGGATCTGAGCTATGTCTGCGATCTACACCACAGTTCATGGCAATGCCGGATCCTTAACCTACTGAGGCCAAGGACTGAACCTGCATCCTCATGGATACTAGTTGGGTTCTTAACCCATTGAGCCATGACAAGAACTCCCTATTGTATGTAAATTATACCTAATAAATCCTGAAAAGTTTTAAAAACATAATTTTGAATTAAAAAGCAAACTGTAAAACAAGAATATATTATGAAACTATTATATACGATTTACAAACATATAAAACAATACTGTACCTTGTTTACAAAAATATATATGCATACACACATATACATAGAGAAAGTTTCCAAACATGGATGGAAAAATATACAGGCATCTTTAGAATAGTGGATGAGTGGATAAACAAAATGTGATTACAACAGGCAAATTCATAAAGACAGAAAATAGAACAGAGTTTGCCAGAGGCTGGAAGAGAGGATAATGGGGAATTACTGCTTAAAGGGTAGAGACATTCCTGTCATGGCTCAGTTCCCGTCATGGCTAGTCTTCCCAACTAGCATCCATGAGGACGCAGGTTCAATCCCTGGCCTCGGTCAGTGGGTTAGGATCTGGCATTGCCGTGAGCTGTGGTGTAGGTTGTAGATGCGGCTCAGATCCTGCATTGCTGTGGCTGTGGCATAGGCCAGCGGCTGCAGCTCCAATTTAACCCCTAGTCTGGGAACCTCCATGTACCGCTGGTGCGGCGCTAAAAGACAAAAAAAACCCCAAAACATAACATAAAGAGTTTCAATTTGGGATGATGAATCTTAGGTAAGGAATCAGACATGACTTGCTAGGAACCACCAAAACTCTAATCAGACTTTCAATCTAGCAGGCTGATTCCCAAGGAATAAGCTGCCTTGGAGACCAGTTAAAAGTCATCCGTTATGGGCTGTTCTGTTACAACTTCCCTCTACCCCCTACCCAAAACCATTACCCACATTCTTAAGGAGCAACCTGAGGAGACTGCCTCCCCCTAACCCTTGACTATTGACTCAGCACAAGAACTACCCTTTTCCTATACAAGTGAGTGGCAGGGAGTTTGAGTCCTCTCTCAGTTCTCCTGGCCAATCTGTTGGTCAGTAAAACTCGCTTGCAGTCTCAGGACTCTGGCCTCCTGCCTCTTTGATTTTCTGCTCTAACAATGAAAAATTTCTGGAGATAGAAAACGGTGACGGCTGCCCAATGATGTGAATGTACTTAATTCCACTGAATTGTACACTAAAAATAGTTGAAATAGTAAACTTTTCATATATTTGACCATAGCAAAAATTTTTTTAAACCAATTCTGGAAGATTCATCTAATGTTTGTATTAAATGTCAGTCTTTAGGAGAGGTCCATAGACTTTTTTTTTAGGGTCCTACTCGTGGTGTATGGAAGTTCCCAGGCTAGGAGCCAAATCAGAGCTGTAGCTGCCGGCCTATGCCACAAGCCAGAGAAACTTGGGATCCAAGCTGCATCTGCAACCTACACCACAGCTCATGGCAATGCCGGTTCCTTAACCCACTGAGCAAGGCCAGGGATCAACCTGAGTCCTCCTGGATATCAGTCGGGTTCGTTACCACTGAGCCACGATGGGAACTCTGGTCCTTAGAATTTTAATCAAATTTATTTTCAAATTATAAATTAGCAATACTGATCATTTAATCTCCTGGAGTTGGGGGTTCCCATTGTGGGTCAGCAGAAATGAATCTGACTAGTATCCATGAGGATATAGGGTTGGTCCCTGGCCTAGCTCAGTGGGTTAAGGATCTGGCCTTGCCATGAGCTGTAGTGTAAGTCACAGATGCAGCTTGGATCTGGCATTGCTGTAGTGTAGACCAGTGGCTACTGCTCCAATTCGACCCTTAGCTTGAGTGGATTCGGCCCTTAAAAGACATAATAATAATAATATTCCCAGAGTTGAACAAATTAAAAGCACCAGATTAAAACAGGGTATCTAATAAATGGAAGGCATACATTACCCAAAAGAGAAGAATCAGTTAAAAAAAATGAAAATGTTTGTATTTCAATTTCAGTCAGAAATTGTAGTCACCAAGATGCTATAAGTCAAAGGTTAAAACATATTCATTATAGTTTAAGGAAGGAATTAAGTTCTAACAAATTTTAGAAAGATTTCCATTAAAAGGCTTTGGCACTTACAGAAATTGGCTTTGGAAAAATGAAAAATTCAATCAGTGATACGACAATGACCAGGTCTGCTTAGGTTGGTGTTTCTAATTTTATGTCTTTCTTTTATTTTTTCCTTTCCTAGGGCCGCTTCCTGTGGCATATGGAGGTTCCCAGGGTAGGGGTCTAATCGGAGCTGTAGCCACAGGCCTACGCCAGAGCCACAGCACTGAAGGATCTGAGCCTTGTCTGAGACCCACCACAGCTCCGGCAACGCCAGATCCTTAACCCACTGAGCAAGGCCAGGGATTGAAACCGCAACCTCATGGTTCCTAGTCAGATTCGTTAACTACTGCACCACAACGGGAACTCTGGTGTTTCTAACTTTTTTTTTTTTTTTTTTTTTTTTTTTTTTTGTCTTTTTTGCTATTTCTTTGGGCCGCTCCCGTGGCATATGGAGGTTCCCAGGCTAGGGGTCGAATCGGAGCTCTAGCCACCGGCCTACGCCAGACCCACAGCAACGTGGGATCCGAGCCGCATCTGCAACCTACACCACCGATCACGGCAACGCCGGATCGTTAACCCACTGAGCAAGGACAGGGACCGAACCCGCAACCTCATGGTTCCTAGTCGGATTCGTTAACCACTGCGCCACGACAGGAACTCCCTGGTGTTTCTAACTTTATAGCACTGAAGTAAATATTTCCTACCACTGCATAACAACTAATTTCCTGATGGTCTTATTAAGAAGTGATAAACTAGGTTAACTGTTTGAGAGCTTTGTTAAAAATAACGGTGATTATAGGAGAATGTTGTTGTAGGAATTAAATAATGAATATAAGGTAGGAGTATGGAAGGTAGAATATATTAAGTGTAAGTATTTAAAACAGTAAAAATTATGGCAGAGTTTATTGTCCCTACAGTTAGGATACATTTGGAATTTGGAACTTTGTTATTTTAAAAAAGGTAATTTCTTTTTTTTTTTTTTTTTTTTTTTTTTTTTTTTGTCTTTTTGCTATTTCTTGGGCCGCTCCCGCGGCATATGGAGGTTCCCAGGCTAGGGGTCGAATCGGAGCTGTAGCCACCGGCCTACGCCAGAGCCACAGCAACGCGAGATCCGAGCCGTGTCTGCAACCTACACCACAGCTCACGGCAACGCCGGATCGTTAACCCACTGAGCAAGCGCAGGGACCGAACCCGCAACCTCATGGTTCCTAGTCGGATTCGTTAACCACTGCGCCACGACGGGAACTCCTAAAAAAGGTAATTTCTTAATTAAAAGATTTGCTAAAAATATATATGCTATTTTACATATATACACACACATACAAGCAGGATGCAGCTATATATATACGACAAAAAACTCTTTTGGTAATAAAGCAAGTAGAAATATTTTGGCAAAAAATGGCACCACCAATCTATTACAACAGTGATTACTAACATTTATAATTCATTTGCAGCCTGCTTACTTCCAAAAAGGATTTGATGTGACTTACTGTTGAAAAGCACAGTTATGGGAGTTCCCTTCGTGGCTCAGTGGTTAACAAATCCAACTAGGAATCATGAGGTTGCGGGTTCGATCCCTGCCCTTGCTCAGTGGGTTAAGGATTCAGCGTTGCTGTGATCCGGCTCGGATCCCACGTTGCTGTGGGTCTGGCGTAGGCCGGTGGCTACAGCTCCGATTCGACCCCTAGCCTGGGAAACTCCATATGTCATGGGAGCGGCCCAAGAAATGGCAAAAAGACAGAAAAAAAAAAAAAAAAAAAGAAAGAAAGAAAAGAAAAGCACAGTTATATTAATTAAGAGTAAAAACAAAGTAAAACACTATTAACTGGGAAAGGAAGAAACCAAAATCGTGGGACAAAAGGCTTCTTTTTAAAAATTTAAAAAAATTATTTACATTATTTATTTGTTTTTTTTACTTTTTATTTTTTTGTTTTTTGTCTTTTTTTGGGCTGCACCGCAGCACATGGAGGTTCCCAGGCAAGGGGTCCAACAGGAGCTGTAGCCGTCGGCCTATGCCAGAGCCACAGCAATGCCAGATCCAAGCCGCATGTACAACTTACACCACAGCTCACAGCAAGGCCAGGGATTAACCACTGAGCCACGACGGGAACTCCAACATTTATTTTTATTTACATATTTTGGCCAAGCCCTTGGCATGTGGACGTTTCCAGGATAGGAATAGAAACTGTACCATGGCAGTGGCAACTCCAGATCCTTAAGCCACTGCACCACCAGGAAATTCCCACAAAAGGCTTCTTAATATGTATACTAGAAACAGGTTATTTGTGCCATACGAGTCACTTAATATAAAAGCTGACCGCTCATTTAAAATCTTTTTTATTTTTTAAATTTTTTTGTCTTTTAGGAACGCACCTAGGGCATATGGAGGTTCCCAGGCTAGGGGTCCAATCGGAGCTGTAGACGCCAGCCTACGCCAGAGCCACACCAACTCAGGACCAGAGCCATGACCTACCCTATGGCTCATGGCAACACCAGATCCTTAACCCACTGAGTGAGGCCAGGGATGGAACTCACATCCTCATGGATCCTAGTCGGGTTCATTAACTGCTGAGCCAAGACAGGAATTACTCATTTAAGATCTTTTAAAATGGCTGCACAATGTGGTTTTTGTGGAGGAAGAACCTTTTCTCTATCCTCTTATGTTTGAAAAAACTGAGTTTATTCACAAGCTCACAAAGAGGCTCAAAGAAATGGCTCGAATTTAAAAACAAGGTTTAGCGTTTATATACCATCTTAATTAGGGAAGGGGAGGGAGAGAAAGGAAACTTAGAGAAAAACAAATGACTTTTAGGGCAGACAAAATGGACCTTAAGGAGAGTAGATGGGAGCTATGATAAACTTATGACAATGTTTGTTTAATGAAATTTGTCATCTGAATTCTCCAGTGGTTGGTGTGATCTCCTCACATAGGGGAAATCTTCCTTTTATTTTTGGCCGTATCCCGCTGCATGTGGAGGTTTCTGTGACAACACAGGATCCTTAATCCACTGTGCCACAAGGGAACTCTGGGGAAATCTTCCTTAATGATTGAGGAAGCTGAGGAAGATCTGAAGCAGTTGAATTCTTTTAGAAAGGTCTGATTCTAGGCAGATGGGGATAATGGAAGGGGGGATCAGACAAAGCCTTTTTTTTTTTTTGCGTCTATTGATTCTCAAACATCTTCAGCTCAAAATAATTTTTATCCCACAGAGGCATATTCTGGATACCTTTATGGATTCAGAAGAATAAGATGGTGAGAGAATAAATGTGATGTCAAGAAAAATATATTGGGAAAAATGAATGGATATATATATATATATGTATAACTGATTCACTCTGCTGTATACCTGATACCAATACAACACTGTAAGTCTGCTATACTCCAATAATATTTTTTTAAAAAAGAGAAAAATACATTGACAAGAGAATAAGTAGTCCTGGCAAAAATATCAGGTATGAAAGTTCTTTTTTTTTTTTTTTTTAGGGCTGCATCTAAAAAAAGGTTTAGTTTTTTTTGTTTGTTTGTTTTTTTTTCCATTTCTTGGACCACTCCTGCGGCATATGGAGTTTCCCAGGCTAGGGGTCGAATCGGAGCTATAGCCACCAGCCTACGCCAGAGCCACAGCAATGCGGGATCCGAGCCGTGTCTGCAACCTACACCACAGCTCACGGCAACACTGGATCCTTAACCCACTGAGCAATGGCAGGGATCGAACCTGCAACCTCATGGTTCCTAGTCGGATTCCTTAACCACTGTGCCACGACGGGAACTCCAGGTTTAGGTTTTTTAGGAAACTGACACATGAAGGTTCTCAGGCTAGGGGTCGAATCAGAGCTGTAGTTGCTGGCCTACACCACAGCTCACAGCAATGCTAGATCCTTAACCCACTGAGCAAGGCCAGGGATGGAACTTGCCTCCTCTTGGATCCTAGTCAGATTAGGTTCTGCTGTGCCACAATGGGAACTCCTGAAAATTCTAAGAATGTTGTTTTACATTTATAAAATTTCACTTTTTCATCCATAATAAGACCATCCTTAAATATATCAGAAGCTAAAACTTCTGGAAAATAAGAACTTTTATTGGAAGTAAAGTGGGTTTTATGGAGTTCCTGCTGTGGTACAGTGCCTTAAGAATCTGACTGCAGTGGCTAAGGCCACTGCAGAGGTGCAGGTTTAATCCCTGGCCTGGCAGTGTGGGTTAAAGGATCTGGCGTAGGTTGCAGCTGCGGCTCAGATTTAATCCCTGGCCCAGGAACTTCCATATGCTAAGAATGCGGCCATTAAAAAAAAATGGATTTTTAGGAGTTCCCATCGTGGCACAGTGGTTAATGAATCTGACTAGGAACCATAAGGCCGCAGGTTTGATCCCTGGCCTTGCTCAGTGGGTTGAGGATCCAGCATTGCCGTGAGCTGTGGTGTAGGTCTCGGACACAACTCGGATCCTGAGGTGCTGTGGCTCTGGCATAGGCTGGTGGCTACAGCTCTGATTAGACCCCTAACGTGGGAACCTCCATATGCCACGGGAGCAGCCCTAGAAAAGACCAAAAAAAAAAAAAAAAAAAAAAAAAAGGATTTTATTATAAATTATACTTTATTTCCTATCTTTACCAATTTTATTTCATTCTAGGAATAAAGAGGTATAGGGGAAAAAAATTCCATGGAAATACCTAAGTGAAAATAGGCACTAGTTATCTGCTAGCTTTAAAAAAGAATTTCTGGGGCGTTCTGTTGTGGCACATCGGTAACAAACCCAACTAGCATCCATGAGGATGCAGGTTCATTCCCTGGCCTCACTCAGTGGGTTCAGGATCCAGCACTGCAGTGAGCTGTGGTGTAGGCTGAAGTTAAGGCTCCAATCCCAAATGGCTGTGGCTGTGCCATAGGCCAGTGGCTACAGTTCTGATTCAACCCCTAGCCTGGGAACACTTTTATGCCTGTGGGTGTGGCCCTAAAAAGACAAAAAAAAAAAAAAAAAAAAAAAAAAAAAAGAATTTCTGGAGATAACGTAAACATTTAGTCATCATCTTTACAGATATTTTTAAATTACCTCTAATTTCTTGGCACAAGGTCCCCTAACAAGTGCAACCACGCCGCTGTCAGATACCTAAGCAAAGGCAAAAAGGAACATAGCATGTGAATAGAGATGATATAAGTACATTTTTCTAAAAAGTATTAATTATTTAGATATAATTTTATTGCCTCCCATTTAACAAACATGTGTTTTAGCCACACTTAGTTTCCACCTTTACTTAAAATAATTAAGGGGGATATGCCAAATTATACTGCAATTATTTAATACTACCAAAGAATGAAGTTAATAATTTCAGCAACAACAAAAGGACTTAATTACATTTTGATGAGTCATGGGTCAAATACATACAATCCAACATTTCAAGTCTATATTGCATTTACCTGAGTGGCTGAAAAATCAACACACTGCAAAAGTGGGCAGTTTTCTCCTAATGCCTGCAAGGACACATCAGTAATCCCTAAGCAGCCTCCTAAATCAATGATCTTTAGCAGCCGGCAATTGAGAGCAAGAGCAAGAACTCCTTCGTCAGTGAGATTGCAGCATCTTTTCAAAGAAGCTTCATGCAGATATGAACAAGATGAAGCCACAGCTTTTATTCCTGAGGGAAAACATAACTCTGTGTCAATGAACTATATATGCTTATATATGAGAAATGTGACGGCTTTTCATTTCAGCAATCACCAGTACTGATACATCCAACTGTATGTTAACCTTTTTCAAAGTAGCCCATCTGTGGGGATATACTTATTTTCCAGTGATGTTGTGGTTATTTAAAACTCTTTTGGGACACAATGCTGTAAAGCATAAATTGACACAACACTGTAAATCAACTATAATAACAAAATTTTAAAAAACCTCTTCTGTCATGTTTCAGGAATTCTCTACGCAATCTGTAGTATATTCTTCAGAATATCTGCAATTAATTAAGCCTTTCTTTTTTTTCTTCTTCTTCTTTTTAAGGCTGTACCTGTGTCATATGGAAGTTCCTGGGCTAGGGGTCAAATCCGAGCCTCATCTGCAACCTATGCTGCAGTTTGTGGCAATGCAGGATCCTTAATCCACTAAGCAAGGCCAGGGATGGAACCTGCATACTCATGGATACTAGTTGGATTATTAACCCGTTGAGCAGCCACAACAGGAAATCCTTAGAACTGATTCTAAGCAAGAATTCTAATTTGGATTCTTTAGCTTTGTTTGAATATTTTTATTGATAAATATAGTTTCCTTTTCTTTGACATCTTCATACTCTCTTTAACATATTTTCCCTTTCTCTGCTCCAAAATTATGCCATAAATCAACTATACTTCAATAGAACTTTAAAAAAATTGAAAAAAAAATCCACAAAATTTTGCCACATGGTGAGTAGTTCTCCACCAATTCATTAAGTGTTAATAAATATACCTTTTGAAGTGATGGAAATTCTGTTTTCTTTTGAGGAATTTAAATTTAACTTCTTCAGTTTTCTGCAGTTACATAGGTGCAGGAGAGCAGTATCTGAAATATCACAGCTTCGTAGATCTAGAGTTTGGACTTCAGGATGTAAAATCTATAATGAACACATGAATTTGAAAAATTAATTTTTGCTATTAATGTAAAGGTTTATTCCATGTTCAGTGTTTTGGTGGTCATAACAGACAAATGGCAGGTGAAAAATACAGCAATGAATACAGAAATATGTCTGTGTGGAGACAGATACATAAAGCAGGAAAAAACCAAGCCTACTTCCACCTGAGGTATAGCTTCTAGAGCCCCCAAAGTTCTCACCAGGACAGAGCACTGCTGAAACACCTGGTTCAGGGGAAGGACCCTCTAGACCCAGAAGCAGAACCAAGGTAGTGGAGGGTGCTTATCCTCTCCCAGTAGCTCCTCACTGTTATTAGAGATTCAAGCTATGGGCCTCTTTGCTCAGCAGGGATGATCTTTCATCACTTATATACCAAATGCTTATCTAGAACATTGACCTCCTTCATTCTTATTTTTGGAGCTAGTACAAACCTAGTATTACTGACCATTTACTTGAGGGCAACAAATAAAGATGAATTTCAAATCTTTTTTTTTTTTTGGTCTTTTTGTCTTTGTTGTTGTTGTTGCTATTTTTGGGCCGCTCCAGCGGCATATGGAGGTTCCCAGGCTAGGGGTCGAATCAGAGCTGTAGCCACCGGCCTACGCCAGAGCCACAGCAACGCGGGATCCGAGCCGCGTCTGCAACCTACACCACAGCTCACGGCAACGCCGGATCATTAACCCACTGAGCAAGGGCAGGGACCGAACCCGCAACCTCATGGTTCCTAGTCGGATTCGTTAACCACTGCGCCACAACAGGAACTCCCTCAAATCATTTTGAGCACTCATTCTGGGGGTATTTTTTTTCTTTTTTCTTTCTTTATTTATTTGTCTTTTTACTTTTTCTAGGGCCGCTCCCATGGCATATGGAGGTTCCCAGGCTAGGGGTCTAATCGGAGCTGTAGCCACCGGCTTACACCAGAGCCACAGCAACATGGAATCCGAGCGGCGTCTGTGACCTACACCACAGCTCACGGCAACACCAGATCCTTAACCCACTGAGCGAGGCCAGGGATTGAACCTGCAACTTCATGGTTCCTAGTCGGATTCATTAACCACTGCGCCACGACGGGAACGCCTCTTCTTTTTTATTTTTTTCAAAATAGAAATGGCTTTACTTTTCTGACCATGAAAGTAAAGTACTATTATTAAAACATTCAGACAACATATAAAAATTATAACGATGATACAAATTACTATTTCTACTTATTGAGCACTTACCAGGAAGTGTTTATACATTATGTCATTTAGCATTCTCTCTTCCTCTCTCTCACACACACTCCTGAGACACCAGACATTACAATTTTATAAATGAAGTAATTGAGGCACCCAGGGCTTAAGTAGCAACACAAAGCACACAGGTAAAAAAGGAGCAGAGCTAGGACTGGAAATCAGGTCTAATTCCAAAAGCCATGCTTTTAACTACTACAGCTAAAATTACCCAAAATTCCAACACCCAGAGACAAGCATAACATTAGTTTTGATGTTTTTTGAGTTTTTAAAAAAACCACTTGAAGAAAAAGGGGATCAGATCACATATATTTATAAATGAGTACTTTTTATAAAAATAATTTTTTCCATACAATTTCATTTTATGCATGCACCCTAACTTATTAAATGCATCCTACACTGGCAAACACTTAGGTTGAACATTCAGACTGATTTTAAGAGGTAGTATAGTGTATAAGAATATGTACTCTGGGAGTTCCCATCATGGCTCAGCAGAAATGAATCTAACTTAGCATGAGGACACAGGTTTGATCCATGGCCTTGATCAGGGGGTTAAGGATCTGGTGTTGACATGAGCTGTGGTGTAGGTCTCAGATGCACCTCAGATCTGGCATGGCTGTGGCTGTGGTATAGGCCGGCAGCTGCAGCTCTGATTCAACTCCTAGCTCTGTGAACTTCCATATGCCTCCAGTGTGGCCCTAAAATGCCTTAAGAAAAAGAAAAAAAAAAGAAAAAAAAAAAAAAGAACATGTATTCTGGAAGCAGACTGCCTGAGATAGTGATTGCGATCAAGCTCTGCTTTCTTGGTTTCCTTTTTCTTCCCTTTCTTCTTCTTTTTTTTTTTTTTTTTTTTTGTTGTTGTTGTTGTTGTTGTTGTTGTTGCTATTTCTTGGGCCGCTCCCGCGGCATATGGAGGTTCCCAGGCTAGGGGTTGAATCGGAGCTGTAGCCGCCGGCCTACGCCAGAGCCACAGCAACTCGGGATCCGAGCCGCGTCTGCAACCTACACCACAGCTCACGGCAACACCGGATCGTTAACCCACTGAGCGAAGGCAGGGACTGAACCCGCAACCTCATGGTTCCTAGTCGGATTCGTTAACCACTGCGCCACGACGGGAACTCCACTTCCCTTTCTTCTTTTCCTCCCTCCTTCCTTTCTTCTTCTTCTTCTTTTTTTTTTTTTTTGGCACGCCAGCAGCATGTGGAAGTTCCTGGGCTGGGGATAGAAACTGCATCCCTGTAACCTGAGCCACAGCAGTGACAACACCGGATCCTCAAACTGTTGAACCACAAGAGAACTGCTTTTTGTGCTTCACTTTCCTCATTAAAATAATATTTGTGCAATACATAACTGTTAATTATTTTTTATAAATAATGTTATGATGAGCATTCTTGTGTGCTTTAAAAATTATTTTCTTGAGATGAATACCAGAAGTAAATAGTAATTATGTGAGGTATATGGAAGTTATTGGGCTAGGGGTCAAATCAGAGCTGCAGCTGCTGGCCTACACCATAGCCACAGCAACATCGGATCCTTAACCCACTGAGTGAAGCCAGGGATCGAACCTGCATCCTCATGGATACTAGTCAGGTTTGATACCCCTGAGCCATGACAGGAACTCCTGATCAACATTTTTTTTTTTAATGAAATAAAACATACTAGAATAAAATAGAAATATCCAAGTGTACTGCTACAGTACTGTTACACATAGGTGTGGTTTGTGTCCTAGAGTCACCATGTAACATATATATTTCTTTCCATAGGGTTCTTTTTATGCCATTTGTTTATTCACCCGGAATTTTCATTTCTTTCCAGCTTTATTGCAGTATGCTTAATCAAAAAGTTTAAAACTTCTTGAAAACACGGAGACCATAGGTGCTGGTATCATGAAGACAAGGGAAATAACCGACAGAGTGGTAGGAAAAGATTTTTTTTTCAGAAACAATCACACCCAGACATTTTGGTTATTGGAGGAAAAAAGAACCCCAATGCTCTATTACATTTAAAATTTTTTATTAATCCTACAATAAAACATTGTTTCAAAAATCTGAAACCATATTTAAACAGTAAAATATAATATGCCTGCTTCACAGTTATATGCATTCTTACCTCACTTATATTTGAATCTGTTATCTGCCCTTGCACGCTCATTATTTTAATCAGTCTATCTTTTATGTTGGGTGGCAAAGGCTTAATGTCTGTGATAAATCTGGAAATATTCTTCATGAAGCACCAAAGGCATCTGAAATACAAATATAATATAGTAAATTACACTGTACAGGTACTGATTCCTAATATTTGTTTATCGCTATTTGTTAGCACTCAGTTCTTTCATAAACAGGGTATACATTATTAATATTTTTTTTGGCCATGGCTGTGGCATGTGGAAGTTCCTGGGGCAGGCACTGAACCTGAGCCACAGCAGTGACAATGCTGAATTCTCAACTGATAGGCCACCAGGAAACTCCCAGGGTATCCATTTTATATGAATATTTACAAGTTAAGTTTTGGTAAGATTCAAAAGCCTAGTCTATCTAACTACCTGGTATTCTGTGATAATCTATGTGGGAAAAGAATCTGAAAAAGAATGGATGTGTATATGTATAACTGAATCACTTTGTTTTATAGCAGAAATGATCACAACATTGTAAATCAACTATATTTCAATAAAACTTAAAACAATAAAAAAAAACATGCCCAGTCTGTGCTCACTTATGAACAGGCTGTTTTTCCTCTACAGTTTTTTTCCTCTCAGTGTACCTTATTTACTAAAATGACAAAAAAAAAAAAAAAAAAAAAAAAAAAAAGGATTTTTCCTAAGTCAGTCCATACCTAAGACACAATTAGCACCAAGATTTCAATCATGTACCGCTAAGTAAATATTAAACTAGGGCATACTTTTTTTTTTTTTTTGCCTTTTTTTTTAGGGCCACACTCAGCATATGGAGGTTCCTAGGCTAGGGGTTGAATCAGAGCTGTAGCTGCAGGCCTATGCCACAGCCGCAGCCACATCAGATCCGAGCTGCGTCTGCAACCTACACCACATTTCACGGCACCGCAGGATTCTTAACCCACTGAGTGAGGCCAGGGATCAAACCTACAACCTTGTGGTTCCTATTCAGATTCGTTTCTGCTGTGACATGACAGGAACTCCTAAACTAGGGCCTACTATTTGACACATTTTGTTAATCCAACAACTTGCTTTCACTATTTTCTCTTAAATTATACAGGTTTAAAAATCACTCAAGAAAGAACTGTAACCACAAAGATTCCCCAAACAGTACAAATCTCAGAGGTAACAAACTTACGGCCAGGATTGTATATGCAACAACCAAGACCTGTATGACCAGTGTATCTCATGTGTGGCCTGAAATTCCGACCATCTGAGAAATCCATACTTTAAACAAATAAATACAAATCTGTTTCATTTCTGCCTACACACTCACCCACATATACACAACTTAACATTCATAAATAAATATCACACACTTCAATTTTTTAGTGCAACCTTAATTTCTTTTCTTCTTTTGGCTGCTTCTGCTTTTCCCTCTGCTATCCTTCCCTCTTCTGTTAGTTTGGTTCCTTGTGCTAGTGTATATTCTTTATTATTTTTTCTCTGTGCTCATACACACATTTACTCACACCTGTATTTATGAACTCATATATACATTTCAAGGATTAGGGTTGGAGGTGGGGAGAGATCACTGTGTTCAAGCATGGCATCATTGTATACCCTCTTTCATTCAATATCTTAGGAAACTCTTCAAAGCATCAGTATAGTTGTAATTTTCCTTTAATGGCCATACAATATTTCACAGTCTGGACTTTTTTTTTTTTTTTTGTCTTTTTAGGGCCACACCCATGGCATATAGAAGTGCTCTGGCTCTTGGTTGAATCAGCTGTAGCTGCTGGCCTAGGCCACAGCCACTTGGAATCCTGAGCCGTTTCTTCAACCTACACCACAGCTCATTGCAACACCAGATCCTCAGCCCACTGAGCGGGGCCAGGGATTGAACCTATGTCCTCATGGATACTAGTCAGGTTCGTTATCACTGAGCCACAATGGGAACTCCAGGACGACTTATTTAGTCATCCCCTATTGATGAGCATTCTACCGTTTCTAGGATATGTTAAAGCATAATGTCAGATTGTTTTCTTCACATTTTCATCATCAGTGTTGGAGGGTTCCTTTTCATCTACATCTCTTAAGCAATAATTGTTATCTATTTTACTTTTTTTTTCCATTTATTTCCATCATACCCATTTCCCGAGCCCATCCCCCACCACTCGAGGAAACCATTCTAATGTCTAAGTTGTTTCCTTTTGTTGTATGTGTACTTTTAACGTAATTGTCCTATGTGTACTCCTAATTTATGTATGGTGTTATAGATTTAATTTTTCACTCAGCACTGTTTTTAAGATCTACCTACTCTTTTTCATATTTTTTTTTGGCTGTGCCGATGACATATGGAAGTTCCCAGGCCAGGGACTGAACCCATACCAGAGCAGCAACTCCAGCTGCTACAGAGACAACACAAAATCCTTACCTGCTGTGCCACAAGAGAACTTCAAGATCTACCTATTCTTTTTCTTTTTTAATAATTTTTAAGTTTTTCGATTACATCTGGTTTACAGTGTTCTGTCAATTTTCTACTGTACAGCAAGGTGAACCAGTCACACATACATGTATACATTCTTTTTTCTCATATTATCATGCTCCATCATAAGTAACTAGATATACTTACCAGTGCTACAGAGCAGGATCTCATTGCCAATCCATCCCAAAGGCAAGAGTTTGCATCTATTAGCCCCAAATTCCCAGTCCATCCCACTCTCTCCCCCTCCCCACTGGCAACCACAAACCTGCTCTCCATGTCCATGATTTTCTTTTCCATGGAGAGGTTCATTTGTGTTGTATATTAGATACCACATATAAATTATATCATAAGGTATTTGTCTTTCTCTTTCTGACTTGCTTTACTCGGTATGAGAGTCTATAGTTCCATCCACATTGCTGCAAATGGCATTATTTTGTTCTTTTTTATGGCTGAGTAGTATCCCATTGTGTATATGTACCACCTCTTCTTAATCCAATCATCTGTTAATGGACATTTAGGTTGTTTCCACGTCTTGCCTATTGTGAACAGTGCTGCAATGAACATACAGGTGCATGTGTCTTCTTTTAAATTTTTTAAAAGTATTTTTTATTACTCAATGAATTTATTACATTTATAGTTGTACAATGATCATCACAATCCAATTGTATAGGATTTCCATCCCACAGCCCCAGCACATGCTCCCACCCCCCAAACTGTCTCCTTTGGAGACCATAAGTTTTTCAAAAGTCTGTGAGTATGTGTTCTGCAAAGAAGTTCATTCTGTCCTTTTTTCAGATTCTACATGTCGGTGAAAACATCTGATGTTGGTGTCTCATTGCATGGCTGACTTCACTTAGCATGATAATTTCTAGGTCCATCCATGTTGCTAAAAATGCCAGTATTTCATTCCTTTTAATGGCTGAGTAATATTCCATTGTGTATATGTACCACATCTTCTGGATCCATTCCTCTGTCGATGGACATTTAGGTTGTTTCCATGTCTTGGCTATTGAAAATAGTGCTGCGATGAACACTGGAATGCATGTGTCCTTTTGAGTCATGGTTTTCTCTGGATAGATGCCCAGGAGTGGGATTGCTGGATCAAATGGTAGTTCTGTGTTTAGTTTTCTGAGTAATCTCCATATTGTTTTCCACAGTGGTTGCACCAATTTACAATCCCACCAACAGTGATAGGGTTCCTTTTTCTCCACACCCTCTCCAGCACTTATTGTTTATAGGCTTTTTGATGATGGCCATTCTGGCTGGTGTTAAGGTGGTACCTCATAGTGGTTTTGATTTGTATTTCTCTAATAATGAGTGATGTTGAACATCTTTTCATGTGTTTTTTGACCATGTATATGTCTTCTTTGGAGAATTGTCTGTTTAGATCGTCTGCCCATTTTTTGATGGGGTTGTCTTTTTGGTATTGAGCTGCAGAAGGTGATGTGTCTTTTTTAAGGAAAGTTTTGTCCAGATACAAGCCTAAGAGTGGAATTGCTGGGTCATATGATAGTTCTATAGATAGTTTTCTAAGGTACCTCCATACTGTTTTCTATAGTGGTTGTACCTATTTACATTCCCACCAACAGTACAGGAGGGTTCCCTTTTCTCCACACCCCCTTCAGCATTTGTTATGTATGGACTTATTAAAGATGGCCATTCTGACTGGTGTGCAGTTTTGATTTGCATTTCTGTAATAAGCAGGGATATTGAGCACTTTTTCATGTGCCTGTTGGCCATCTTTATATCTTCCCTGGAGAAATGTCTAATTCAGATCTTTTGCCCACTTTTTAATTGGGTTATTGCCTTTTTTGCTGTCGAATTATTTAAGTTGTTTGTATAGAGATGAAGCCCTTGTCAGTTGCATCATTTGAAACTATTTTCTCCCATTCTGTAAGTTGTCTTTTTGTGTTTTTTATGGTTTCTTTTGCTGTATAAAACCCTGTCAGTTTGATTAGGTCCCATTGATTTGTTTTTTTTATTTCTGTTGCCTTGGGAGACTAACCTGAGAAAACATTTGTAAGGCTGATGTCAGAGAATGTTTTGTCTGTGTTCTCTTCTAGGAGTTTGATGGTGTCCTATTTTACGTTTAAGTCTTTAAACCATTTTGAGTTTATTTTTGTGCATGATATAAGGGTATGTTCCAATTTCATTAATTTACATGCAGCTGTCCAGTTTTCCCAGCACCACCTACTAAAAAGACTGTCTTCTTCCCATTTTATACTCTTGCTTTCTTTGTCAAAGGTTGATTGACCCTATATGTCTGTGTTTATTTCTGGGTTTCTTATTCTGTTCCATTGGTCTGTATGTCTGTTTTGGTATCAGTACTGCACTGTCTTGATGACTGTGGCTTTGTAATACTGCCTGAAGCCTGGGAGAGTTAAGCCTCCTGCTTTGGCAATTCTGGGTCTTTCGTGGTTTCATATAAATTTTTGGATTGTTTGTTCTAGTTCTGTGAAAAATATCATGGGTAATTTGATAGGGATTGCATTGAATCTGTAGATTGCGTTGGGTAGCATGGCCATTTTTACTACATTAATTTTTCAACCCAGGAGCATGGAATATCTTCCCATTTCTTTGAGTCCTTTTAAATTTCCTTGATTAATGTTTTATAGTTCTCAGCATATAAGTCTTTCACCTCCTCAGTCAGCTTTATTCCCAGATATATGATTTTTTGGGGGGTGTGATTTTAAAAGGCATTGTATTTTTGTATTCCTTTTCTAACGTTTTATTGCTAGAATACAGAAATGCAACTGGTTTCTGAATGTTAATCTTATATCCTATAATTTGTTGAATTTGTTCATCAGTTTGAATAGTTTTGGGTTGAGTCCTTACGGTTTTCTATATATAGCATCATGTCATCTGTATAGAGTGACAATTTTACCTCTTCTCTTCCAATTTGGATACCTTTTATTTCTTTTGTTTGTCTGATTGCTGTGGCTAGGACTTCCAACGCTATGCTGAATAAAAGTGGTGAGAGTGGGCATCCTTGCCTTGTTCCAGATTTTAGCGGGAAGTCTTTCAGCTTTTCTCCATTATTATATTTGCTGTGGGTTTGTTGTAAATGGCTTTTATTATGTTAAGGTATGTTCCCTCTATACCCACTTTGATAAGAGTTTTTATTATGAATGGTGGACCTTGTCAAATGCTTTTTCTGCATCTATTGAGATGATCATGTGGCTTTTAACTTTTCTTTTGTTAATGCAGTGTATGACATTGATTGACTTGTGTATCTGGGATGAATCCCACTTGGTCGTGGTGTATGATCTTTTGTACGTGTTGTTGAACTCAGCTGGTTAAAATTTTGTTGAGAATTTTTGTGTCGATATTCATCAAAGATATTGGCCTATAGTTTTCTTTTTTGGTAGTATCTTTGTCTGGTTTTGTGATGGTGGCACCACAGAATGTTTTGGGGAGTGTTCCTTCTTCAACACTTTGGAAAAGTTTAAGAAGGATGGGTATAAGTTCCTCTTTGTATGTTTGGTAGCATTCACCTGTGAAGCAATCTAGTCCTGGACTTTTATTTGTAGGGAGTGTTTTTATAACATATTCAATTTCATTTCTAGTGATTTGTCTGTTCAGCTGATCTATTTCTTCTTGATTCAGTTTTGGCAGGCTGTAAGTCTCTAGAAAGTTGTCCATTTCTTCTAGGTTGTCAGATTTGTTGGGACATAATTATTCATGATATTCTCTTATGGTTTTTTTGTATTTCTGCAGTATCCATTGTGATTTCTCCTTTTTCATTTCTTATTTTATTTGGGTTTCTGTCTGGCCAGAGGTTTGTCAATTTTGCTTATCTTTTCAAAGACCCAGTTCTTAGTTTTATTGATTTTTTCTATTGTTTTTTTAATCTCTATTTCATTGATTTCCTCTCTGATCTTTATGATTTTCTTCCTTCTGCTAACTTCAGGTTTTATTTGTTCTTTCTCTAAACCATTTAGGTGGTGGGTTGTCGATGTGAGATTTTTCTTCTTTTTTGAGGAACACCTGTGTTGTTATGAATTTCCCTCTAAGCACTGCTTTTGTGGAATCCCACAGATTTTGAATGGTTGTCTTTATTATCATTTATCTCAAGTTTTTTTTTTTTTTTTTTGTCTTTTTGCCTCTTTATAGGGCTGCTCCTGCGGCATATGGAGATTCCCAGGCTAGGGGTCTAACTGGAGCCATAGCAACCGGCCTACACCAGAGCCACAGCAACGTGGGATCCGAACTGTGTCTGCAACGTACACCACAGCTCATGGCAATGCCGTATCCTCAACCCACTGAGCAAGGCCAGGGATCAAACCCGCAACCTCATGGTTCCTAGTCAGATTCGTTAACCACTGCGCCATGATGGGAACTCCTCAAGGTATTTTTTAATTTCCTTCTTGATTTCCTCATTGTCATTGCTTTTTCAGTAGCATATTGTCTAGTATCCATGTATTTAGTTTTCTTCTCATTTCTTTTCCTGTGGTTGATTTCTACTTTCATGCTATTGTGGCCAGAGAAGATACTTGAAATAATTTCTATACTCTTAAATTTTCTGAGGTTAGCTTTATGCCCCAGTATGTCAGCAATCCTTGAAGATGTTCCTTGTGCACTTGAGAAGAATGTATATTCTGATTTTTTTGGATATAATCTCCTGAAAATGTTGATTAAGTGTAACTCCTCTATTGTGTCATTTAGGATCTCTGTTGCCTTATTGATTTTCTGCCTAGAGGATCTATCCATTGATGTGAGTGGGGTGTTAAAGTCTCCTACTACTGTATTCCCATCAATTTCTCCTTTTATGCCTGTTAGTATTTGTTGTAGGTACTTGGGTGCTCCTGTATTAGGGGCATATATATTGACTATTGTTAATATCCTCTTCTTGAATGGCTTCTTTTAACATTAAATAGTGTCCTTCTTCGTCTTTCTTTATGGCATTCATTTTAAAATCTATTTTGTCTAAGTATTCTAATACCTGCTTTCCTGTCTTGTCCACTGGCATAAAATATCTTTTCCCATCCCCTCACTTTCAATCTATATGTGTCCTTTGCCCTAAGGTGGGTCTCTTGTAGACAGCAGATTGTAGGTTTTTGCTTTTCTATCCAGTCTGCCACTCCTTGTCTTTTGATTGATGCATTCAGTCCATTGACATTTAAGGTAATTATCGATAGACCTTGTTTTCCAGTTGATTCTGTTTCTCCTTTTTCTTTTTTTGGTTGGATCATTTCCATTTATTTTATGCTTGTGTACTTTTCTTTTTAGTTTTTGTGAAGGTAATGTTTGGTTTTGATTTGTGGTTGCCAAAGATCTACCTATTCTTAAATGTTGGAAAATCTCATGGGTGAAAAGTGGTATCTCATTATTACTTTCTCTAATTATCAGCAAATTCAACACCTTTTCATAAACTTGCTATCTGGATATTCTTTTTTTTTTTTTTTTTGCTATTTCTTTGGGCCACTCCCACGGCATATGGAGGTTCCCAGGCTAGGGGTCGAATCGGAGCTGTAGCCACTGGCCTACGCCAGAGCCACAGCAACTTGGGATCCGAGCCACGTCTGCAACCTACACCACAGCTCACGGCAACGCCGGATCGTTAACCCACTGAGCAAGGGCAGGGACCGAACCCGCAACCTCATGGTTCCTAGTCGGATTCGTTAACCACTGCGCCACGACGGGAACTCCCTATCTGGATATTCTTTTCTCAAAATTGTTTATGTGTATCCTTTGCCTATTTTGCTATGTTCTTACTTAAATTTATGGAGTTCCCTGATGGCTTAGTGAATTAAGGATCCAGTGTGGTCAGTGCTGTGGCATAGGTTTGATCCTTGGTCCAGAAATTCTGCATGCTGCAGGCATGGCCCTCCCCCCAAAATTTGAGCCATTTTTTGTGGCCAAATATATGACTGATTTTGTATATGCTCTATAAATATTCAGAGAACATATATTCACTGAGATGTAATATTCTCTCTTTTTGTATTATACGTATGTATCCAAAATCTCTCTCTGGTGTTCCCTGGTGGCCTAGTGGTTCAGGATCCTGCGTTGTCACTGCCTGTGGCTCAGGTTTGATCCCTGGCCTGGGAACTTCTGCATGCCACATGTAGCCAAAAAAATCAACTGATCAATCAACCAATCACTCTTTGTATGACATATGTATGTGCACACAAATATATTAGGTGTTTATGACTGTTTATTGGGATCAATTTTTCTACTGTCTTTTTTCTGCTAAACCTGTAGAATTTTTAGTTTGTAATACTCTATTTTAAAATCAAGTTTTCTTTTCATTTCTATTAGTTTTTGCTAGTGTATGTGCATTACTGTTTTATAATGAAATTTTTTTAAATGCAGAAAAAAACAGGATGTCATGTGCTGAAAATCTAGAATTTAAAAATTTTATATTGTATCAGATATCTTTCATTATATAAAACAATTCAGATAAAATTAAAACCTCTTTGTCCACTTATTCAGGTTTACTCTTCTTTATCTCCCTTTGCAGAGACAACTACTACCATAAAGTTTTTGTTTTTCCTTTTTGGCTGCCTAGTGGCATATGGAAGTTCCTGGGCCAGGGATCAGCTCTAAGCTGCAATTGTGATTTACCCTGCAGCTGTGGCAACACTGGATCCTTAACCCACTCTGCTGTGCTGGGAATCAAACCTGCATCCCAGTGCTCCAGAAATGCCATCATCCCATTGTGCCACAGCAAAGGAACTCCAACCATGAATTTTTTTTTTTTTTTTTTCTTTTTAGGGCTGCACTCAGGGCATATGAACGTTCCCAGGCTAGGGGTCGAATGGGGGCCACAGCTGCTGGCATACACCAAAGCAAGCCACGTCTGCAACCAATATCACAGCTCAAGGCAACACCGGACCCTTACCAAATCAGCAAGGCCAGAGATGGAGCCCAAGTTCTCATGGATCCTAGTCGGGTTTTTTAACTGCTGAGCCACAAAGGAAACTCCCCAACCATGAAGTTTTAAAAATAGTATCTGTCCGTACTTTTCATACCTTTATATACTTTTATATATGCATAAAAAACATATATATATATATATATTTTGGTCTTTTTGCCTTTTCTAGGGCTGCTCCCGCGGCATATGGAGGTTCCCAGGCTAGAGGTCTAATCAGAGCTGTAGCTGCCGGCCTATGCCAGAGTCACAGCAACGCAGGATCCAAGCTGCGACTGTGACCTACACCACAGCTCACAGCAACGCCAGATCCTTAACCCACTGAACAAGGCCAGGGATTGAACCTGCAACCTCATGGTTCCTAGTCAGATTCGTTAACCACTGTGCCATGATAGGAATTCCCTATAGTGTTGTTTCTATACTTATAAAATGTAGTATATTGTTTCCTACCATGACTAAACTTGTTTCTTTTCTTTTTTCTTTTGGTCATGCTCATGGCATGCAGAAGTTCCTAAGTCAGGGACTGAATCCATGCCACAGCAGTGCCCTAAGCCATGGCAGTGACAACACTGGATCCTTAACCACTAGGCCACTATGGAACTCCTAAAATTTTCCATTTTATATGACTAGGCTTTAGCTGCAGATTCATGATCATTTTGTCTTCTAGTGGAATATTCCTTTTACTCTTAAGTAATGTCTCTATCTATACTGATGTTTTTCACTTTAGAATCTATTCGGTCTGGCTTTATTATTGCTCCACCATTTTTCTTTGGCTTCTTTTGCTAAAATGTTTACAAGATTCATCTGCATTGTTGCAGATAGCTATAGTTTGTTCAGGTTCATCTTCACTGCTGCATAATATTCCATGGTTCCAACAATTACTTTATCTATTCTCCTGCTGATGTACAGTGTGGTGCTTAATAATTTTTTTTTTTTTACTATTATGAGTATTGATATGAGTTGAGTATTCTTGGACGTTTCTTTTAGTACACATGTGCTGGTGTTTCAGTAGAGTATATATCTTCAGTGGAACTATTGACTCGTAGGACATGTATATGTTTAGCTTAATACCAGTTTTCCAAAGTAAAAATCCTACCATCAGTCAATGAGAACTCCTGGAATCCATGTCTTTTCCAACATTGGCATTGTCAGTCTTTTTAATTCTTTTTTTTTGTCTATTTGCCTTTTCTAGGGCCGCTCCCACGGCTAGGGGTTGAATCAGAGCTGCAGCCGTCAGCCAACACCAGAGCCACAGCAACGCAGGATCTAAGCCGCATCTTCAACCTACACCACAGCTCATGGCGACACCAGATCCTTAACCCACTGAGCAAGGGCAGGGATTGAACCCGCAACCCATGGTTCCTAGTCAGATTAGTTAACCGCTGCGCCATGACAGGAACTCCAGTCTTTTTAATTTTTGCCAGTTTAGTAAGCACATAGTAACAATGCATGGGGGTTTTAAACTGCAATTTCTGATTATTAATTAATTTGAGCACATTTTTATTCCTTTATTGTACATTCAGTCTCTTGGAGTTTTTTTCAAATATCATGTTCAGTTTTATTTTGGGTTGACTGTTTTACTTAGTTGTGTACAGGAATTCCTCTTCTATTGCAGACATGAGCCTTTTATTGGTTATATATGTTGCAAATATATTCTTCCATTTTGTGCATTGCCTTTTCATTCTCTTAATAATATTCTCTGTTGGGTACTAATGCATTCTGATCTATCAGTGTTTTCTTTATGGCAAGTATTTTTTTTGTGTCATGTTTATGAACTCTTCCACTGTACTATGTTCGTGAAGATATTCTCCTATGCTCTCTTCTATTTCATTCTTTTCATGGTTGAGTGATACACTACTGTATAAATATACTACACTTTATCTAGTCATCTGTCGAATGACATTTAGGTTGCTTCTATGTCTTGGCTATCGTAAACAGTGCTGCTGTAAACACTGGGAAGCATATATCTTTTTGAATTAGAGTTTTTGTATTTTTTGGATACATACCTAGGAGTGATATTGCATGATCATGTGACAGTTCTATTTTTAGTTTTTTAAGGAACCTCAATACTGTTCTCCATAGTGGCTGTACCAAGTAACATTCCCATCAACAATACAGAAAGGTTCCTTTTTCTCCACATCCTTTCTTGCATTTATTATTTGTAGACTTTTTGATGATGGCTATTCTGATCTGTGTGAGGTGATAGCTCATTGCAGTTTTGATTTGCATTTCTCTAAGAATTAGCAATGGTGAACATCTTTTCATGTGACATTTGACTATCTCTTATGCTTTCTTCCAAAAAAAATTCACTAAATGTATTTACTTTTTACTTTTTGACTTAAAAATCCTCCTGTAATTGATTTTTGCAATTGTCAAGAACTGTGCAGTCTCAGAGTTTACCCTACTTACTAGTTTATAAGCTAGCTTTATTCCCATTTTATCAATGCTGGAAGAAGACATGAAATTCCTGGGTCAGAGAAAAAGGACCTTATTACTCATAACAAGAGCAGGAGCCAGAGCTTCATGTTTCTGTTGGTTTTCCATGCCCTTCAAGTCCTACAGTATAATGTAGATGGGCCCAGACAGAGAACTGCCCATGCAGTGGGTTGTGTTATAGGAGAGGAGAACTGAACTTGGGGGATTCACCATTTTTATAGCAAACTGAAGTAAGCCTGCTCTTTTTGGAAGGAGAAAATACTTCATTCCTCAAGGGTGTTTGCTACAAACACAATGAGAAACAGCAGAGGTAATCAAGGCCTTGCATTTTTGGCATACCCAGCAAGAATGTACAGGTCCATGTCATTCCGTATTCCAACAATCCACCCCAACACATTCCTGGTGCATTCAAATATTCATGTAAGCATGCCACTCTGTCAGCTACTTTAATTAATGTGACCAACAGAGGTTAAAGCTAAATCTGTTAAATTTGTCCCTTAAAGCATTTAATTGAAGCTGCAACCAATAGTACTCTAAGTAGCAGGATAAGGCCAAGCTGCAAAAATGACCTCAAAAGTGGCCCCACAATACCAGACTCAGCTAACTGAAAAAGTATGGAGTGTGGGAAGGGGACCAGTAGGTCTTATTTTAAACGGACAGGATGTAGTCAAAATCCAGTTTATCATCCATTATGAAACAGGCAAGGAATTTTTTAAATTTTTTTGTCTTTTTGCCATTTCTTGGGCCGCTCCCGCGGCATATGGGAGGTTCCCAGGCTAGGGGTCTAATCGGAGCTGTAGCTGCCAGCCTACACCAGAGCCACAGCAACGAGGGATCCGAGCCGTGTCTGCAACCTACACCACAGCTCACAGCAACGCCGGATCATTAACCCACTGAGCAAGGGCAGGGACCGAACCCGCAACCTCATGGTTCCTAGTCGGATTCGTTAACCACTGCGCCACGACGGGAACTCCCAGGCAAGGAGATATAAGTTGCTATTTCAACGACACATTTTTCTTTCTTAGGGCTTCTAATTAAAAAAAACAAAAACAAAAACATTATTTATCTGTATTCTTCCCTTAGGGATAATTGTTCCTTTGCTTTTGAATATTTCCAATATATTTGTTTTAAAATCTTTCAAACTGTTCTATGTCTGCAGTTCCTAAAGTGTCAATACTATTTTCTGTTGTCTTTTTCATGCTATTTTTTCCCTTAGAAACTTTGTAAATTTTGACTGTTAATGCTTTTTTTGCTCAAGTAGTTTTGCATGAGAGTCTTCTGTTCTTTGTGTTGTAAAGATATTCTCATAGTAAAGGGTTTTCTTTCTTTGCTAAAGGACCCTGTCTTCATCTGGTTGAACTGTAATAACAAACTACAGAATGGGTAGCTTATAAACAACAAAAAACTAACTTTTATAGTTCTGAATGCTGGAAATCCAAGATCAAAGTACCAGGATGGTTGGGTAAGGGCTCCCTTCCTGGTTCCACAGCTGGTACCTTCTCTATGTGTTCTCCATGGTGGAAGGGGCTAGGGATTTCTCTGAAGCTTCTTTTGTAAAGGCACTAATCCAATTCATGAGGTTCCACCCTTATGATTTCAATACCTCCGAAAGACCCCAGCTTCTAATAACATTACCTTTAGGGTTAGGATTGCAACATATGAATTTTGGAGGTACAAAAACATTTAGGGAGTTCCTGTAGTGGCGCAGTGGTAACGAACCTGACTAGTATCCATGAGGATTCGGGTTTGATCCCTGGCCTCACTCAGTGGATTAAGGATCTGGTGTTGCTGTGAGCTGTGGTGTAGGTAGCAGATATGGCTCAGATCTGGCACTGCTGTAGCTGTGGTATAGGCTGGCAGCTATAGCTCTGATTTGACCCTTAGCCTGGGAACCTCCATATGACACCAAGTGTGGCCCAAAAAAGATGACAAAAAATAAAAAACAAATAAAATTCAGACCATAGCAGACCCCATTAGTATTCACAAATTCTAAAGCTCAGTTAATGATATTTTTTCATATTGAGGATTCTGTAACATATTCGTAGAGAAAATTCAAACTGTACACCTATTCATAATAAAGGCATGAGATACTAGTTTTTAAACAGGTCCTGATGCAGAGTTTAATCCCTGGCCTCACTCAGTGGGTTAAGGATCCAGTATTTACATGAGCTGCAGTATAGGTCGCAGATGTGGCTTGGATCCAGTGTTACCATGGCTGTGGTATAAGTCAGCAGCTGCAGCTCGGATTTGATCCCTAGCCCAGTAACTTTCATGTGCCACAGGTTTGGTGGTAAGAATTAAAAAAAAAAAAAAAAAGACTCAAAATCCAGGGATTCTATTTTTGGCTGGAACTTTACATCCTTGCCACTGATTTGGGCTGCCCTTAAGAAGAATTTGACCTCTAGGTCACAGAGTTAGGTGACTCTGTAGCAGAGGTAGATTCTGAAGGAGCTGAGTAATGGAATTTATCTGCTGACCCTCCACCCTACAGGTGGGCAGAAAGTCCTTCCCTGAAGGGTGATCTGGGTGGCACATCTTCATGGATATCGCTCCCAATTTCCAATACTATGTATTATTTAGGTGTTTAAACATTTTAAGTAATTCGTACTCAATGGACTGCAAGGAATAGGAAGGGAAACAAGTTTATACTCTCCCAGCTCTCATTCTCCTCACTCTGTTATGATATTGAAATGAGACACTCTACCATCAATAGAAATTCATGTTGTTTATTCTAAAAGTCAAAAGCTTAACTAAAAAAATAATTTGGGGAGTAACTGCTTTATTAAAATATAACTGATATTGGAGTTCCCATTGTGGCGCAGCAGATACGAATCTGACTAGTATCCATGAGGATGCGGGTTCGATCCCTGACCTCGTTTGGTGGGATCCGGTGTTGCCATGAGCACGGGTCTAGGGCACGGCTTGGATCCCACATTGCTGTGACTGTGGTGTAGGCCAACAGCTATAGCTCTGATTTGACACCTAGCCTGGGAACATCAACAGGCTGTGGGCGCAGCCTTAAAAAGCAAAATAAATAAATAAATAAAATAAAAAAATATATATATACATACACACATATATATCTATATATCTGACATAACAGTGGTTTTTAGTGAATCCACAGATTTGTGCATCCATCATCACTATCCAATCCTAGAAGATTATAATACACTAAAAAGAAATCTTGTACCCATTATCTGCCAATCCCCCTCATCTTCCATAGCCTAGGGAACTAACCGAAGCTCCAGAGAAAGCCCTATCCCCTTCCACTATGTGAGGACACACAGAGACAGGGTGCTGCTGTCTCTCTAGATTAGCCTATTCTGCACATTTCTTTCTTTTTTTTTTTTTTTTCTTTTGTCTTTTTGTTGTTGTTATTGTTGCTATTTCTTGGGCCGCTCCTGCGGCATATGGCGGTTCCCTGGCTAGGGGTCGAATCGGAGCTGTAGCCACCGGCCTACGCCAGAACCACAGCAACGCGGGATCCGAGCCGCGTCTGCAACCTACACCACAGCTCACGGCAACGCCGGATCGTTAACCCACTGAGCAAGGGCAGGGACCGAACCCACAACCTCATGGTTCCTAGTCGGATTCGTTAACCACTGCGCCACAACGGGAACTCCATATTCTGCACATTTCATGTAAATGGAATCATAAACTTCCTGGTCTTTTATTACTGGCTTCCTTCACTTAGCATAACATTTTCAAGTTCATCCATGTTGCAACATGTATCAACACCTCATTTGTTTTTACTGCCAAATAATATTCCATTACATGGTATACCACCTTTTGTTTATGCATGCATCAGTTTATGAACATTCAGGTTGTTTCTACTTTTCCTTTTTTTTTGTCTTTTTTGTCTTTTTAGGGCTGCACATGAGGCATAAAGAAGTTCCCAGGCTAGGGGTTGAATTGGAGCTGCAGCTGCCAGATTACACCACAGCTCACAGCAATGCCAGATCCTTAACCCACTGAGTGAGGCCAGGGATTGAACCCGCGTCCTCATGGATACTAGATAGGTTCGTTACCATTGAGACACGACAGGAACTCCCAGGGTTGTTCCTACTTTTTTTTGGCTCTTATGAATAATGCTGCTATAAACACTTGTGCATGAGTTTTTGGGTGGACATATATTTTCATAGTCAATAACTACGTAATATCTTTGTGTGGTGACATATAGTAACTAGACTTATCATTACTTATCCTGACTTATTGAAACTGGACTTGTGGTAACCAGAGGCAGGGGGAATTGGATGAAGCAGTCAAAAGGTAAAAACTTCCAGCTATAAGATAAATAAGAAATAGGCACATAATGTACAACATGTTAAATGTAATCAACACTGCTATGTAATACACATGAAAGTTGTTAAGAGAATAATTCCTAAGCGTTCTCATCATAAGGAAAAAACTTATTTTCTTTCTTTCTTTTTTTTTTGGCCTTGCCCACAGCATGGGGATGTTCTTGGGCTAGGAAATGGAATCAGTGCCACAGCAGTAACCCGAGCCACAGCAGTGACAAGACTGGATCCTTAACCAACAGGCCACCAGAGAACTCCAAAAAAACTTCTCTTCTATTTCTTTAATTTTGTATCTGTGTAAGATGATGGATGTTCACTAAATTTATTGTGTATACAAGTCATTATCCTGTACATGTTAAAATTACACCTTCCTACCTACAACTAACCTTCCTACCTACAACTGAGTGCAGCAGAACACCTGATAACATCACCAAAAGACATTCAAGCTGCAAACCAGGAAAGCCGATCAGTTTGAAACTGCCATCCTCATTCCACCATCTAAAAATTCAAGCTAAAGTCCAAAAATTTTCTCAACTGGCTGCTCTCTTGACTCAAAAACTGCATTTATAATTTGTTCCATTAATCTTTGTCTTTGTTTCCATGGAAATGCTTCTTATTAAATACCTGATTGCTCACACCATAAAAGCTTACTTAGATGGAAGCTTACCTATAATACCACTTCTATAAAATAAGACCTCCTCATGTTTGTCCCCTCCTAAGTAATCAGGACATAGTTTAGTACTGTAAGGCACTAACACAATATCGAAAGGCTTATTCCCACCAGGTTCAAAAACCTTTCTGTGATCTGCTTCCAAAAGAATACAACGTGCCCCATATATTGGAACCTAGAGACTTGGTTTATTGGAAAAGACCAACAAAAGACTGCACTTAGACCTCACTAGGAGAGACTTCATCCTCTACAAAAATCTCTACATTTACAGCAAAAATCTGTAAATTCTTCAGCCAGAGTTACATCAGACAATTGCATATTTTAAACACACTAACCACCCAAGATGGAAGTGCATGTACTGGTAAAAAAATGCTGTTTCTATATTAATGCATCAAAAAGACCTTTTTTTTTTTTTTTGCCATTTCTTGGGCCGCTCCCACAGCACATGGAGGTTCCCAGGCTAGGGGTCGAATCGGAGCTGTAGCTACTGGCCTACACCAGAGCCACAGCAACGCAGGATCTGAGCCGCGTCTGCAACCTACACCACAGCTCACAGCAATGCTGGATCGTTAATCCACTGAGCAAGGGCAGGGATCGAACCCTCAACCTCATGGTCTCTAGTCGGATTCGTTAACCACTGCGCCACGACGGGAACTCCCTCAAAAAGATCTTAAAGATAGATGCCAATCTTTAATCAAATAGGCAATGCTTCTTTGTTTGATTATGTACTTAGCTATATCATGGCTCCTGGGATTTCTGCTCTGGGGAATTTTTCAATCCTTGGCTATTATTCTCAGAGTCATCACATTGTTACCAATAGTGGGGTTCAGCTGCTTGCCACTATAAAGCCAATAAAAAGGCAAGATTAGT
The DNA here is from genome assembly GCF_054392235.1 of Sus scrofa. Classification (NCBI taxonomy): domain Eukaryota; kingdom Metazoa; phylum Chordata; class Mammalia; order Artiodactyla; family Suidae; genus Sus; species Sus scrofa. The sequence goes on along the minus strand of NC_139387.1, from coordinate 49,332,013 downwards.
GGAAAGGAAAGTTTGCTTTATTTCAGATGCCAGCAACCAATGGGGGGAGGATGGACTCCTGTCCAAAGGCTGACTCCTCCCACTGACAACCAGCTCTTATAAGTGGAGAGATGGGGCTCTACGCAGAAACAGCATAGTCAGCTCTGACAGTCATTTTGAAATTGGTCATGTGGTGGTCTGACCAGCATCATCTTGATTATCTTTAGTAGTTAATCTTCAGTTCCAGATCAGTTTGTTCCCATTTCCTTGAGGCCTGCCTGCTCTTGGAACTGTGTCAGCTTATGGCATGGCTATATTCTGGTCACCAGGTATTTAACTTCTTCCACCTGATAGAGGTTTCATTACTATAAGACAGCTCACAGGATATGACAGAATATTATCTATAGCCCCTGAGAAGATCCTTGACTTTGCTTAATGACAAAACTATTATTACGTGGCCTCATTTGACTGTTTCCCTTCGCTCACTTCTCTGATTAAACTTATTCTTTGACTAAAGTTTTTCCACAGAAAAACTAAGTCCTGCTCCATTTCAATATTAACCTCCCTAGTAACCTCTTAAAGAGGTTGTTTTTTTTTTGGCCTCATCTGTGGCATATGGAAGTTCCCAGACCAGGGGCAAGTCACAGCTGCAGCTATGGCACCAGTCGCAGCAACAGCAGATCCAAACCATATCTGCAACCTACACCACAGCTTGTGGCAATGCCAGATCCAGGCATCGAACCAGCATCCTCATAGAGACGACGTTGGGTCCTTAACCTGCTGAACTATAATAGAAACTCCCTCTCAAGAGTTTTAAATGTCTTTAAATTGAGCAGCCACTCACATAGCAAATGAAATCCATCAGGATAAGACAGCTAAAAGAACTCAGTGATCCCACTGCCACTGCCTAGGGTGATTACGAAACTATCAGTAACAGCAGTTACCTGACCGTTCACCTCCATGACTACATCAAATGAGGTAGTGAGAGTAACACTATATTGGTTTACAGTATCAGCTTGCTAAGACAATGACCAGAAGTCGGGGATTTATTAAATAAAATAAAATGGAGACCAGGCTTGAAAATTCCCCAAACTGACCAAGCCAGTTAGGCCATGTAATCAAAACTGAACCTAGATTATTTCATGAACATAAGTGAAATTTAGGTTATTTCTTATAAATGCCTCTGATAATCAACTTAAATAGTCTTCTTAAAATATCTGCATAAAATAAGCACTTTTAACCAATCCCCTGCCATCTGTAAACTCCCACTGCAATGACCATTGCAAAGGTTAAACAACCTTAACGTGCTCACCTCATAAATCACTGGGTAACTACATGTCTCTGTGCTTCTGGTTTCTCCGCCAATAAAATATATCAAGGAAAGCTCTCTTAATTTTAATACTAGGCAGCCTTCTAAACTTTTAATATGTTAAATTTAATCCTCACTACAATGTCATGAGATAGGTATACTAATATTGTAGGTCAAGAACTTGGGCACAGAGAGATGAAATTACTTTCCATGGTTACACAGCTGGTGAACAGCAGAGCCAGGAACTGAACCCAGCAAGCGCAATCGAGAATTTGAGCGCTACAAAAAGGGAATCAATATTTATCCCCATTATAGTAACTGGGTGGAACTTTGCTGAAGGCTTCTGAGTACCCCATCTAATGTTTTGTTTTATCAAGGCTTTCAGCTCCCATCAGACAGGCCACTGCCAGGAACTCCCTGAGTGTGGAGCTGTCAAAGCTGAGTTCGGACACCTATAAAGGACAGACAGGCAAGCTCGCTAGGCAACCCTTTTGGCCTGACCTTCCTCAGTGAGGAGAGAACAAGTCTGGGATCCAGGAGTGGAAACACCTGCGGGGCCTTCTCAGCGGTCAGAGGCGGGAAGGGGGCGGGGAAGGAGAGCCGCGCGGGGCGGCGGGTGGTGCCGCGGCGGGGCGAAGGGAGGCGGGCCGGGGCCAACTCACAGGTCCAGGAGCTGACTGACCCGCTCCGGGGAGGGCATCGTAGCGGCCCTCGGGAACCTCTTCCACGGTTCCGGGGCCGCCGAAATCCAGCCAGAGACAGTCTGTCAACTCCCGCCCCCCGCGTGATGCGTGGCGGCCCCGCCTCTTCCGGTAGCGCGGCGCGGGCGCTCTCGCGCTGCAGGGGCAAAGCCGAGCCCCGCCCAAGGGGCGGAGCCTTGCGCGCGGCGCCCAAGGGGCGGAGCCTTGCGCGCGGCGCCCAAGGGGCGGAGCCTTGCGCGCGGCGCCCAAGGGGCGGAGCCTTGCGCGCGGCGCCCAAGGGGCGGAGCCTTGCGCGCGGCGCCCAAGGGGCGGAGCCTTGCGCGCGGCGCCCAAGGGGCGGAGCCTTGCGCGCGGCGCCCAAGGGGCGGAGCCTTGCGCGCGGCGCCCAAGGGGCGGAGCCTTGCGCGCGGCGCCCAAGGGGCGGAGCCTTGCGCGCGGCGCCCAAGGGGCGGAGCCTTGCGCGCGGCGCCCAAGGGGCGGAGCCTTGCGCGCGGCGCCCAAGGGGCGGAGCCTTGCGCGCGGCGCCCAAGGGGCGGAGCCTTGCGCGCGGCGCCCAAGGGGCGGAGCCTTGCGCGCGGCGCCCAAGGGGCGGAGCCTTGCGCGCGGCGCCCAAGGGGCGGAGCCTTGCGCGCGGCGCCCAAGGGGCGGAGCCTTGCGCGCGGCGCCCAAGGGGCGGAGCCTTGCGCGCGGCGCCCAAGGGGCGGAGCCTTGCGCGCGGCGCCCAAGGGGCGGAGCCTTGCGCGCGGCGCCCAAGGGGCGGAGCCTTGCGCGCGGCGCCCAAGGGGCGGAGCCTTGCGCGCGGCGCCCAAGGGGCGGAGCCTTGCGCGCGGCGCCCAAGGGGCGGAGCCTTGCGCGCGGCGCCCTAGCGGAGGCCGTATAAAATCGAGGGGAACCTAACCCTTCGGTAAGCGCTGTGGCGGTTATTGTTCTGTTGACGGTGTCCCCAACTCTGGTGGGTTCCAGAGTGGGCCAGGAGGGCGCGCAGCCTAGCCCAGTATCCTCCGAGCCGCGCGAGGTCACTGCTTTTACGTCCGATGCTGGGCCGTGCCTTTGGCGGGGTATGTCGGTGACCGCTGGGATACAGACTCCGTGACCGTCAGAGAGGTTTAGAGGATCTGAGAGTGACTGCCATTTACCTAGCACTTTCTCTAAAGCGCATACTGAGCTACGTGTTTTCCATAATTAACCACATTCATTTAATCCTGTAAAGTCGGAATTTTTTAGCATTTTTTTTACAGATGAGTGGCACTACATATGTACAAAATGCTCAGTAAGAATTTCATCCTAGCGGGGGTAGAAGAAGAGTTTGTGTTCCAATCAGAAAGGACTCCAAAGAAGGAGCCCTCTGGAAGTTCTCAGGTGGTCCAGTGATTAGGATTGGTTGTTCTCATGCTGTTACCTGGGTTCAATTCCTGGTTGGGGAATTGAGATGCTGCTTCAAGCCTGCCTAGTACGGCCAAGGCGGGGTGAGGAAGAGGCCCTCTTTCCCAGGTGGAGTTCTCTCTCCTTGGTTGAGCTGCAGAGTACTTGCTGCTTTTTGGTGCTTTTTCGTCTCTCTTCCCTTTGTAAACTTTTGATTGAAAGTTGCAACCCAATCTTTCTCATCTCTTCAGGATGCTGCTCATTCAGTCAGCACACACCAGGGTAGGGTGTGTGCTGAAAAAGGGTAGGGGTTATGCTCAGTGCTGAGGGTTCAATGGTGAACACTTGAACCAGACAAGTAAAAGAACAATCAGAATAACTAAAATGTGCTAAAATGGAGTTACTTCTCTGGGGAACACTCACATGAGGGTGGGGGAGGAGGTTACAGAAAAGGTAACAGAAAAGAAAGGTAGTCTGTTAGGGACTGTAGATTATTCACAATGGGTACAGTGGGAGTGGTGATGTTACTGGAGTCTGCCCAGTGCACAGTGAGGTCAAATAATACTGAAGTCTGAGTTTGGAGTGGAGGAAAGTTTATTGCAGGGCAGTGAGAGGAGACAGGAGGCTCAAGCCCAAGAGAAACTTGAACTCCCCAAAGGCTTTCAGCAAAGCCTTTTAAAGGCAAGGTGAGGGGTGTGGTTATTTGTTGCAAACTTCTTGGGATTAGATCCTTTGTTCTAGCTGCTGTCAGATAGGTCAGGTCACAATGTTCCTGTAAACTGCCAACAAAACAAATGTTATTCTCTATTGTGCAACTTTTTATCTCCATGCAAATGGACTCTTAAAGGTCAGAGCCTTGGGAATAGACTGTCCTGTATATTTCGGGCTATAGGCAACATCCTTCTACAAAAGATGCACAGCCAGCATGACTAAGCACAGACAACAAAGCACAAAGTTTACAGTAAAAAGGAACAGCTCTAATATGGAGTCAGATTTTTTTTTTTTTTTTGTCTTTTTGCTATTTTTGGGGCTGCTCCCATATGGAGGTTCCCAGGCTAGGGGTCAAATCGGAGCTGTAGCTGCCAGCCTACGCCAGAGCCACAGCAACGCAGGATCTGAGCCGTGTCTGCAACCTACACCACAGCTCACGGCAAAGCCGGATCATCAACCCACTGAGCAAGGGCAGGGACCGAACCTGTAACCTCATGGTTCCTAGTCGGATTGGTTAACCACTGCACCAGGATGGGAACTCCCTGGAGTTAGATTTGTTACACAAAGAGTTCAGAATAGCTGCAGTGGCGAGAGTGATGAGAGGCGAGTATAGAGCAGCAGATGGCACGCTTTCTATAAAGAGCCATAGAGTAAATATTTTAAGTTTTGTGGAACATCCCTGTTGAGCCGAACTAGGGTCTGCTTACCCTACCTGAGGCTAAGCCAATCTACTGACACTGGGTTGTGGTGAGGGAAAGTACAGGGCACCAAGCAAGGAGAACAGCCAGCTGTTGCTCAAAAGATTGGAATTCCCCATGGCTTTCAGACGAGTTTTTATATGCAACCTAGGGATGAGGGTAGCAGGGTGCATGATCAGCTCATGGATTTTTTTTTTTCTGATTGGTTGATGGTGAGGTAATAGAGTGATGTTTGGGGAATCTTAATCACCAGCCTTCTGGTTCTATCCAGAAGGGGCTATGTGCTTCTGGTCAGTGTGCATTCAACATTCTCTACCGGGAAGGAGTCTTAGTTTCTGCAGAACAGTTCGAAGATATGCATCAGATTATCTGTATCCCTTCAGGAGGAACTAACATCCTGTGGCTGGTCATTAACTATTTGAATCTGCTCTTTCAAAATCTTGGAAGGCCAAGCAAAAAGCAGGGGACATGGAGGGGCTTATTATGTCCAGATGGACTCTGCAGGGTCCTGCTTTGTTTCAGTCTCCACTTTTCTTTGATACTCCCCAGTCCCGAGGGGAACAGGGGTGAGACAAGAAAGGGAATAAAGTTTTGAATAAGAGAGGTTAATCATAAATTTGGCAGGGGAACTTGGTTTAAGTGTCACACTGGCTTGGCCACAGCTACTCAACTTTTACCTCAAAAGCAGCCACACAGGCAAATTGGGAGTGGGGGTTGTGTTCCAATAAAACTTTATTTATGGATACTGAAGTTTCAATTTCATATACTTTTCAGTGTCATGAAGTATCATTCATCTTCTGATTTTTTTCAACCACTTAAAAATATGGTTGAAAAGTCTTGCAAACTGTTCAAAAACAGGCAGTTGGCAGGGTTTGGGTATCCGTTGTGGGTTGGTTTCTGATCTAGAAAGCTAAAATGGGACATGATGGTCTGTGTTACGTTAAACAACCTAGGATTTGTCTGAAGCACTTTGTGCAGAGTCAGGACAAGAACAGAACATGCATAAGAAGGATGAATTTTAAAAAGATCCCTTGGATGGTAAATGATTTGTTGAGGTGACAAGTGGAGGCTTAGAGACCAGATAGGAGTCTTTTGATAAAAGCCTAAACTAAAGTAATAGCAGCAGACAAGATGGACAGATTCAAGAGGTAATGGAGGTAGAACCAGTAGGATTTCGAGAAGGTTTGGAGTGAGGGTGGAGAAAAGAGAAGAGTTAAGGCTAATTTGTAGGCTTTGGGTTTGGAGAAGTTGGTGGCATATAGTGGTGCCATTAAATTAATGAGCTATGAGGATTAGAGGCGTTTTTTGAAGAGAGGAGAAGATTACATTTTGGACATACGAATTTAATCTTTTTCTTACTTAAGGTCACACTTGCCGCATATGGAAGTTCCCGGGCTAGGAGTTGAATCGGAGCTGTATCTGCTGGCCTTCTCCCCATCCACAGCAATGCCAGATCTGAGCCACATCTGCAAACAGTGCTGCAGCTTGTGGCAATGCCGGAGCCTTAACCCACTGAGCGAGGCCAAAGACTGAACCCACATCTTCATGGATACTAGTCAGGTTCTTAACCCACTGGGCCACAGTAGGAACTCCTGGACATAAGAATTTTCAAGTGGCTGTGGAAAATACAAACTTAGAGCTATAGATCTGGAAGTTATGCTGGTTTGCTTTTAAAGTAGAGGTTGAGGAATTCCCATCGTGGCGCAGATGTTAATGAATCCTACTAGGTACCGTGAGGTTGCGGGTTCGGTCCCTGCCCTTGCTCAGTGGGTTAAGGATCCGGCGTTGCCGTGAGCTGTGGTGTAGGTTGCAGACGCAGCTCGGATCCCGTGTTGCTGTGGCTCTGGCGTAGGCCGGTGGCTACAGCTCTGATTCGACCCCTAGCCTGGGGACCTCCATATGCCGCGGGAGCGGCCCAAGAAATAGCAACAACAACAACAACAACAAAAAGACAAAAGACAAAAAAAAAAAAAAAAAAAAAAAAAGTAGAGGTTGAATAGCAATGATGGTATGTGTATTTATTTGTCTTTTTTTTCAGGGCCACACCTGCAGCATATGGAGATTCCCAGGCTAGGGTCCAATCTGAGCTATGCCTGCTGGCCTAGGCCACAGCCACAGCAACGCAGGATCCGAGCCACGTCTGTGACCTACACCACAGCTCACGGCAACGCCAGATCCTTGATCCACTGAGCAAGGCCAGGGATTGAACCTGCATCCTCACGGTTGCTAGTCAGGTTCATTAACCGCTGAGCCACGACAGGAACTCTGTGTATTTACTTATGAATTCAGTAATTTTGAGGAAGAATCCTCTGCTGTTTAGGGAGTCATTTAGACCTTGGAAGACCTTGACAGATCAGATGAGGGCAAGACTTCATGGTCTTTTCCATCTGCTGAGTGCTCCCTAGCTTGAATGCTACTCAGCTGTCCCTCTAGGTGTTCCCATTGATTATTTGATTCTTCAAGACTAGAAAAATGCAGGTCACTGCATTTTTATGAGGTATTCAGCTTTGGATGCGTGCATTCTTCTAGATTCTAGTCAAAGGAAGATATTACTGCTGCTTTTTGTTCTTTTAAGAAAATGTCAGTTATATAAAAAGATAACATTGCCCTAGTTGTTTGTAGCCAGATTTTAAAGGTCAAGATGTACACAACCCTAATAATATCACAATTCTTAGAAGTATTTTCACAATGATTTGCTACAGATTTTAGGACCTGAAATATTTAAAGACTAGCCTCTCAGGGAGTTCCTTTTGTGGCTCAGTGGTAGTGAACCCAACTAGGATCCATGAGGGCTCAGGTTCTATCCCTGGCCTTTCTCAGTGGGTTAAGGATCCAGAGTTACCATGAGCTGCAGCACAGGTTGCAGACACGGCTCAGATCCTGCTTTGTTTTGCTGTGGCCGGCAGCTGCAGCTCTGATTCGACCCCTAGCCTGGGAACTTCCATATACTACGCATATGGCCCTAAAAAACAAAAACCAAACAATCAAAACAAAACAAAGTAGGCTTTCAGATGCTTAGCATAAGTATATCAAGAACTGGAGTCTCTTGCCACTGAATCAGATAGGTCTGTGGTTACCATAACATACTCATCTCATTCCTCCCTTATTTTATAGCATTAATGTGATTTGGGGACTGACCTCACCTGCAAAAGTTGGTCTAGATGAATGCTAATCAGATTACTGTAGTGATTGGTTCAAAGGTTAGCAGGCCTAGATTAATCAAGAAATCACAGTATTTCCTCAGCCACAAAGATGGATTCAAGAAGGGGCATGTGTTGGAGTTCCCGTCGTGGCTCAGTGGAAACGAATCCAGCTATGAACCATGAAGTTTCAGGTTCGTTCCCTGGCCTCACTCAGTGGGTTAAGGATCCAGTGTTGACATGAGCTGTGGTGTAGGTCGTAGACGTGGCTTGGATCCTGAGATGCTGTGGCTCTGGCGTAGGCTGGCAGCAACAGCTTCGATTAGACCCCTAGCCCAGGAATCTCCATATGCCACGGGTGCAGCCCTCAAAGACAAAAAAAAAAAAAAAAAAAAGAATGGGCATGTGACTTATTGGGGCCAAAAGGAAGCAGGAAACATTTTTCAAAAGATTTCTGGGAAAGAATTTTCCTCAAAGGTATTACAATGTTTATGAGGCAACACTCTGTTGTCTCAGAGTGTTGAATGAAGTTAAACAGCAAAACAGAGTAAGAAAATCACAGGAGAACAGCCAGAGTCCTAACTGAACCACGCTTGAACACCACCCCTCCCTACTGTCAAATGACAAAAATAAACAATTTAGCAATGCGTTTGATGTCCTTTATTTAAGGGAAAACAATCTGTGGAGTGCCTCTGAAGGAGTGGAGCACTCTTCCCAAGGGATGTTTGGGTAGGGCTGTGTTTTACAAAGTGTCTGCAGCAGCAATGAGGAAACAAGGTATGACTGACTAGGAGGTCAGTAATTTCCATATAATATTAACAGATCAATCAAGGAATAAGGAAATAAATTTGGCTTACGTTGACTTGCATATCTGAGAATAAGGAAATCATTACAAATTCTTGGCAGTTGGTGATAGGCTGGTTGGATATACTGTGCTTCTGGTGAAGTATAAAGCATTGATAGGAATGTGAAAATATCTAAGTTTGTGTTTGCTGATTAGCATATCTGAGCAGGAGCAACTCAATCTTGGGCCTAGAGATTTATTTTGACACTACTTTCTGTTACATAATTCAGTTAATCTTGGCTGTTAGTAAAATTACTAGATTTGAGTGTTCTGTTTCTTGCTGCCCCAGACAACCTAACAGTTGCATATTCATAGTAGGAGTCACCAGCATAAAGATGGAAATTAAAGGTATAGGAATAGGAGTTCCCGTTGCAGCTCAGTGGTTAATGAATCCAACTAGGAACCATGAGCTTGCGGGTTTGATCCTTGGCCTTGCTCAGTGGGTTAAGGATCTGGTGTTGCTGTGAGCTGTGGTGTAGGTCACCGACGAGGCTCAGATCCTGCGTTGCTGTGGCTCTGATCTAGACTGGCGGCTACAGCTCCAATTAGACCCCTAGCCTGGGAACCTCCATATGCTGTGGGAGCGGCCCTAGAAAAGGCAAAAAGAAAAAAAAAGAAAAAAGCTATAAGAATAGATGAGCTCACCCAAAAGGTGTATATAAAGTACATATTTCTCCAGCAGGTCCTTGGAGAGGTAGCTGAGGAATAGCAATTGGCTGGTAATTGACTGAGAAGGGGCAGCCAAAGAGAAAGAGGAAAAACCTAGGGTGCTACCGAAAAGAAACATGATCAAAATTGTCACATGCTGCAGAGAGGTCAAGTAAGATAACACTTGAAAGTGATTTAGCAACAAGGAAAGGTCACTGAGATGGTGGTGGAGGATATAGCCTGATTGTAACAACAGGAATGAATGGGAAGTGAGGGAATAAACACATAAGTGGCCCAACTCTCACAATAAATGCTTGTACAAATGAATTGCTGCTTCTGTTTAGACTCATGCTGAAAAAAAAAAAAGTAGATTGTATAAGACTCTCATATAGCTCTACTTCAAAGAAGGTAAAGTGAGACAATTCAAAAACATTATTTATGAACCTAATTATCTTAGAAGTTTATGGACCTACTTACCAGATGTCAAACATAGTAAATAACTTACATAGTCATCAAATAAGAATGAAGTATCGTGCTGTTTTTTGGATGAAGGTGAGAGCTTTCCCAAATAAAAGCTTGTGTCAGACTCCAAAGACAATGTTCTTTCTACTTTGTTTGGATACTCAGAAGAGAGCTTTCTGGTGCATCCAGAACCAACGATATAAAAGTGATTAAGAATTTCAAGATGAGACTTCCCATTGTGGCTCAGCAGGTTTAGAACTTGACTAGTATCCATGAGGATGCGGGTTTGGTCCCTGGCCTTGCTCAGTGGGTTAAGGATCTGGTATTGCCTCAAGCCATGGTATAGGTCACAGATGTGGCTCAGATCTGGTGTGGCTGTGGCTGTGGCTCCGATTTGACCCCTACCCTGGTAACTTGAGTATGCCACAGGTGTGGCCCTAAAAATAAAAAAAATTTTTTTTGAAAGAATTTCAAGATGGTGGTAGCAGAGCAGTAAACTGGGGTGGGGCCTGTGCAGCCACACAAGTGTCCAGCCCATGAAGCTGACTCAGGGTGTATCTAACGGCAAAACTTCCCATGAATATCAGTTTCAACTACTGACTATTCAGAAACTCAAAATTGAGAGACAAATGTGAATATAGGAAAGCATTTTTACTATCATTGCAAGGGAACCAGGTTCATCAAATAGAATAAGAGGAATTTGTAGCTCAGATGATATGGCAGATATTTATATTTCACATCTGGCAATTCAAATTGGAAAGAACACGATGTTCCTGTCTTTTGGTAAGGAAAACAGGATGTTCTTGTTTTTGTGGCTTATCTTGGGAGGCAAAGCTTATAGGATTTCCCGTTAGTCAAGGCTTTTAGAAGGTTCCTGGTATTCATGATTTATCTTGGAATGCAAGATTATTAGGAATGGAAGTCTTTTCTGGTGCATGGTCAGTGAGTTTGTGAACAGGGCTAGGCAAAGGGCAAGATGTCATTTTCCTTTTCTCACCTCTTTGCTTGTGCTGTCCACTTTACTGTAGTTTCCTCTAGTTCAAAACCTTCATTTCCTTCCCTAGATGCCACATAAAGAAAACTTTATTATTGTTTGTTCCTCTTGGGTAGGTTATATAAGAATAACAAACAATATTACTTTCTTTAAATCATACTATTCTTTCCTAGTGTGTATGTAAAAATATAAAGTGTATATATATAATTATTAAGTATATCTCTCATGCAAGTGGATCTTGGGTCAATAATAATATATACGTACACAAGTACACCACAATAAATTGTTCAAATCGGAGTTCCCATTGTGGCTCAATGGAAATGAATCTCACTAGTATCTATGAGAAAGCAGGTTCAATCCCTGGCCTCTCTCAATGGGTCAAGTATCTGGCATTGCCGTGAGCTGTGGTGTAGGTTGCAGACAGGGCTTGGATCTGGTGTTGCTGTGGCTGTGGCATAGGTCAATGGCTACAGCTCCAATTCAACCCCTAGCCTGAGAACCTCCATATGCCATGAGCATGGCCCTAAAAAGATAAATAAATAAATAAATAAACAATAGTTCAAATTATCTTTACATGCCATATATCAAAATGTAAGATTAGGCTATGAATTAGATTTTTCATTCTTAAGCCATACTACTGATAATTTCGATTCAAAACAGCAATTACTCTTCTAATATCAATTTTCAATTCAGTGTAACATATATGTCATCATCTATTACTAAGTATAAATCATTTTAGTTGGCTGTTGTTAAAGTGACCAGACTGCACCCAAAATGGAGTGATTTACGCTAAGCCCCATGCCCCAGGTCTGCAAAGCAGAGCTTGATGAAGGTGTTTTGTTTTTTGGTTTTTTTTGGTTTTTTTTGGTTACCCTGTGGCATATGGAGTTCCCAGGCCAAGGATCAGAGCTGAGCTGCAGTCCCGACTATGCTCCAACTGTGGCAACAAGAGATACTTAACCCAAGGTGCCAGGCCGGAGATCAAACCTGCGTCCAAGCACTCCAGAGACACTGCTGATCCAATTGTGCCACAGTGGGAATTCCTTGACTAAGTTTATATTCTGCTCTTCCAGAAAAAGAAGACATAGGCCAACCCATCAATGCTTGCCTGCTTAGTACAGGTTAATTGACCTGTCTCCAAGATTCCTCTTTGCTCTGTATAAGGGAAGTAACCCTGCTTTAACCAATCAGCAAATGCCCAGTGTAACTTCCTTATTCCTCTTTGCTTTGGTCTGTAAACATTTCTTGCTCTGTATGGCTTTTGGGAGCTCCTTTCTATCTGCTAGATTAGATGCTGCCCCATTCATGAACTGCTGAATAAAAGCCTCCGTGGGTGTTCCCTTATGGCTCAGCAGGTTAAAAATCTGGCATTGTCACTGCTGTGGCTCAGGTTGCTGTTATGGTGTGGGTTCAATCCCTGGCCCTGGAACTTTTCATGTGCTGCTATCTAGGCCAAGAGAAAAGGAAGAAAAAAAAAAAAAAGCCTACTTGATCAGTAAATTGTCCCTGGAAAATTTTCTTTTAATTGTATTAATGACAATAGTGAATGTTTATTGAATTGTTAGAATAATGCCTTGCATACAGTGTTTTACAAGTTCTAACTCATATATTCTCAAAGTGATCCTGATTAGTTGGTATTGTTACCATTATCACCCATTTTCCAGATGAGGCCAAAGACATTAAGAAACATGACCAGATTGGAGTTCCTGTCGTGGCTCAGTGGTCAACGAATCTGACTAGGAACCACGAGGTTGTGGGTTCGATACCTGGCCTTGCTCAGTGGGTTAAGGATCTGGTGGTGTTGCCATGAGCTGTGGTGTAGGTTGCAGACACGGCTCAGATCCCGAGTTGCTGTGGCTTTGGCGTAGGCCGGTGGCTACAGCTTGGATTAGACCCTTAGCCTGGGAACCTCCATATGCCATGGGAGCAGCCCTAGAAAAGATAAGAAAAAAAAAAAAAAAAAAAAAAAAGAAAAGAAAAGAAAGAAACATGACCAAATCCACATGGCTTGTCAGTGGTAAAGCTGGGAATTGAGGCCAAACAATCAAAATATAGAGCTGGGTTCTTAAGCATGTAGGAGCTACATACAAAAGAATAAGACTGGACTATTTCCTCATACCATATACAAAATAACTCCAGATGGGTTAAGACTTAAATATAAGACCTGAAACTATAAAAACCCTAGAAGAAAACATAGGCAATATGCTCCCTGACATTGGTCTAAGCAATAATTGGGGGGAGAAGGAAATATGCCTCCTCAGGCAAGGGAAACCAAAGCAAAAATAAATGGGACTACATCAAATTAAAAAGCTTTTACCCAGTGAAGGAAACTATTAACAAAATGAAAAGGCCATCTACTGAGTGTAAAGATATTTGCAAATGATATATCTGATAAAGGGTTAATGTAAAAAATACACAAATATATAACTCAACATCAAAACAAAACAAAAAATAATAACCCAACCTGACTAAAAAATTGGCAGAGGGGAATTCCTGTCATGGCGCAGCAGAAACGAATCTGACTAGGAACCATGAGGTTGCAGGTTCGATCCCTGGCCTCTACCAATGAGTTAAGGATCCAGTGTTGCTGTGGGCTCTGGTGTAGGTTGCAGACATGGTTCAGATCTGGTGTGGCCAGCAGATCAAAGGCCAGCAACTACAGCTCCGATTTGACCCCTGGCCTGGGAACCTCCATATGCCTTGGGTGTGGCCCTAAAAAGACACCCCAAAAAAAAAAAAAATGGGCAGAGGACCTGAATAGATATTTTTCCAAAGAAGACACACAGATGGCCAGCAGGCACATGAAAAAATGCTCCACATTACTAATCAGGGAAATGCAAATCAAATCTACAATGAGATAACACCTCATACCTGTCAGAATGGTTATTATCAAACAGACAAATAACAAGTGTTGGTGAGGAGGTTGAGAAAAGGGAACCCTTGTGCTTTGTTGGTAGGAATGTAAATTGGTGTAGCCATTATGGAAATAGTATGGAGATTTGGCAAAAAATAAAAAATAGGGGAGTTCATATGGCTTGTTTCTGTGGCATTGCAGATTTGATCCCCCGTCTGGCATAGTGGGTAAGGATCTGGCACTGCTGCAGCTGTGGCATAAATCACAGCTCAAACTTGGATTCAGTCCCTGGCCCACGAACTTCCATATGCCACTGGGCACCTGAAAAACAAAAACAAAAACATAACCACCATATTATCCCTCAGTCCCACCCCTGGGTATATATATGGACAAAACTTTCATTCAAAAAGATACATGCAGCCCTATGTTCATTACAACACTATTCACAATAACCAAAACATGGAAAAAACCCAAATGTCCATCAACAGATGAATGGAGTAAGAAGATGTGGTACATATACACAATGGAATACTACTCAGCCACGAAAGAGAACAAAATAATGCCATTTGCAGCAACATGGATGGAACTAGAGATTCTCATACTAAATGAAGTAAGTCAGAAAGAAACAAATACCATATGATATCACTTATATGTGGTATTTAAAATATGGCACAGATTAACCTATCTACAAAGCAGAAAAAGACTCACAGACATGGAGAGCAGACTTGTGGTTGCCAAGGGGAGGTGGCAGGAGTGGAATGGACTGGGAATTTACCATTAGTAGATACAAACACTTACATTTAGAATAGAAAATCAATGAAGACCTGAAGTGTAGCACAAGGAACTATATCCAGTCACTTGTGATAGAACATAATAGAAGATAATATGACAAAAAGAATGTGTGTGTATATACATATATATGTATAACTGGGTCACATTGCTGTACAGCAGAAATTGACAGAACATTGTAAGTCAACTATAATAAAAATTTTTTAAAAGAAAAACAAAACAAATGAACAAACATAACAAAGCAAATGAAAAAACATAATAAAACAAATGAACAAACATAGCAAAACAGAGATAGAGAACAAAGAGGTGATTTCCAGAGGGCAGGACTTGGGAGGAGAAGAGAGAAATAGGTGAGGGAGATTAAGAAATTCAAAATAAATGAGTCATGGGTATGAAATGTACACTGTGGGGAATATAGTCAATAAGTATGTGATATCTTTGTGTGGTGACCAGTGGTAGCTATATTTATTATGGCAATCATTTTGAAATGTATAAATGTATCAAATCACTATGTTGTGTAACAAGAACTAAACAGTATTTTAGGTCAATTTTACTTTATAAACAAACAAACTCATAGAAAAAGAGATAGATTTGTGCTAACCAGAGGCAGGGGTGGGAATTGGATGAAGGTGTCAAAAGATAGAAACTTCCAGTTTATAAATAAGTACTAGTGGTATAATATACAACATGACAAATACAATTATCACTGCTGTATGTTATATGTGATAGTCATTAAGAGAGTAATTCTAAGGGTTTTCATCACAAGAAAAACAATTTTTTTTAAATTTCTTAATTTCTTTGATTTTATATCTCCTGAGATGACAGATGTTCACTGAACTTTTTGTGGTAATCATTTCATGAATGTAAGTCAAAACATGCTGTACACCTTAAATTTATATGTGCTATATCTCAATAAAATTGAAAGAAGTCCTTTACTATTGTATTACTGTGAATTTCTTTCTTTGTTAATATTTGCTTTATGTATGCCTATGTATGGGTGCATATATATTTACAATTATTATGTCTTCCTATGATTCCTTTATCATTATGTAATATCCTTCTTTGTCTCTTGTTTAAGTCTTTTTTAAAAGTTTTTTTTCCGATATAAATCTTGTTTTTTGGGCCTTCTTTTCATTTCCATTTGCATGGAATATTTTTCCCATCACTTTAATTTCGGTCTGTGTGTGTTAGATCTGAAATGAGTCCCCTGAAGGCAGCATGTATGTGGGTCTTGTTCTTTGTATACATTCAGCCACTCTATGTCTTTAGATTGGAGCATTTGGTCCATTTACATTTAAAGTAATTGTTGATGGATGTGTACTCATTGCCATTTTATTCACTGTTTTTTGCTGTTGTTCTTTTTTTAAATAGTTCTTTTTTTCCGCCTTTCTTCTTTTGGCCTCTTCCCTTGTGATTTGATGACTATCTTTACTGTTATGTTTGGATTCCTTTCTTTCTCTCTCTTTTTTTTTTTCAAGTGTATGTCTATTATAAGTTATTTTGTTAACATGAGGCTCATGTACGTGATTATTTTAAATTGATAATCTCTTTAGTTTGAATGTCTTCTAACCTTGAATTTTTACTCACCCTCCCACCTTGATGTTCATGTTTTTTGACATCGTATTTTACATCATTTTTTATATTCCTTAGCTATAATTGGGTATAAATGCTTTTTGCTACTTTTATTTTTTACCCTTCCTACTAAGTTTATAAGTGGTTGATGTATTAACTTTACTGTATGTTTGCCTTTGCCAATGAGATTTTTCCCTTTTACAGTTTTCATATTTCTAGCTGTGGTATTTTCTGCTTAGAGATGTCCCTTAACATTTCTTATAAAGCCAGTTTAGTGGTACAGAACTTAGATTTTGTTTGTCCGTAAACTATTTATCTCCTTTAAATCTGAATGATAGCTTTGTTAGGTAAAGTATTTTAGTTGCAAGTTTTTTCCTTTCATTACTCTGAATGTATCATGCCACTCTTTTCTGGCTTGTAAAGTTTCTGCTTTAAAACTCAGCTGACAGTTTTACGGAATTTTCCTTGGCCTATTGGTGAGAGGGGCTGTGACCTGGGTGTATGAGTGTGTGTGTGTCCAGAACTGGTGCCTGCCCAATGGTGGGCAGATAAGCCCCTGGCCCTAATAAGCTAGAGAATACTCTAAAATAGTGCTTCTCAGCACCATTGGCCTCATGGCAGGAGGAACTTACAAAAAACGGCTTCTACTAGTGTCTATGTTTCCAGTGGGAGTCACAGTTGCCTCCTGACTCTCCAGGAGGCTCTCCACGGTTAGCAAGTGAGGCTGACCCGGTTCCTTTCAAATCAATGCCTCTGTGCTGGGTCTTGAAGCCTATGAGATTTTGAAAGCTCCCCTTAAAGTGTAGCCTCTTCCTACAGCCCTCTGGCCTTCAAAGCAAGATGTTCTGGGGGCTCATTTTCCTGGTGTAGGACCCCTGCACTGGGAAGTCTGACATGGGACTCAGACCCCTCAATCCTTGGGGAGAATCTCTGAAACTGTGATAACCCTCCCATTTGTGAGTTGCTTATCGTGAGGTGTGAGTCTTGACTCTCCAGCATCTCCACTCTTCCTACCCATCTCACTGTGGTTCCTTCTTTATATATACATTTTTTTTCCCTTTTTTTTTAGGGCCATGTCTGTGGCATATGGAAGTTCCCAGTCTAGGGGTCAAATCAGAGCTGCAGGTGCCAGCCTACACCACCACCACAGTAAAGCCAGATCCGAGCTGCATCCTACACCACAGCTTAGAGCAATGCCAGATGCTTAACTCACTGAGCAAGGCCAGGGATCAAACTCACATCCTCATGGATATTAGTCAGATTCTTATCCTGCTGAGCCACAACGGACACTCTGTCCTTCGTTATATTTTTGTTGTGGAAAACCATTTCTCCTAGTCTCCAGGTCATTCTCATAGATAGCTGCTCTGTAAATAGTTTTAATTTTGGTGTGCTTATAAGAGGAGGTGAGCTTAGTGTCTCCTTACTCCGCCATCTTTCTCAAGATTTCTGAGCAGAAAAATAGCAAAGACAGGACTAGAACACAGCCAATATCTTGTCTGATACATTTTCTAAATCTTATCTTTGGGTTATAACTTTGAAGGGGGCTAAAGGAAAACAATAAAGATAAGCAGATGAGCTACTACTTTATTATATTACCATCTGTAGGTTATTTCCCAGTAGGTGTGTCCTTAATTCATGCCAATATGAAAACAAAAAGTGTGTTTTTTGGCTGTGCCCATGGCATATGAAAGAAAGTCCTTGTGCCAGGGATTCAACTTTTACCACAGCAGCAATGATGAGCCATATAGCACTGACAAGGCAAATCCTTAATCTGCTGAGCTTTGAGGAAACTCCCAACATGTGCTCTTTTTATTTAATTCCTTTTTATATCTCATCTATATCTTATTCCAAATGGTAAACAATAATGCCCATGATTATGAATTCTTGTGCATTGCTGAAATTTTCCATTAGCTTGACACTTAATTAATTTGTTTTTAGGCTATAGATCAGTATCTTTCAAATTCTCATGAGTTTGAGGCATACAATGTATTACTCAGGATTCAAGGCAGGAAATAGCTGGGAAATTTCAAACAAGATAAACAAGGAGATATTAATAAGCTGTTTCTAAAGTTTGGGCACAGTTAAGGGAAAACAGGGGTAAGGATGTTTAATAGGTTAGGACTTGTAAAGGCAGGAAGCCCTTACCTCTCCTAGTCCTGAAAGGACAGGGAGGGAACAGTTACCAAAACGTGGAAAGAATGGCCACAGATGAGGCCACCTAAAAGGAGCTATGGCCTTTGGATCAGTAAGGGACCACACTCAGCCTGTGACAACGCAGCCAAGAGGGAGCTGGAAGAATAAATGCTCTAACCCACTCCCCACCTCCTTTTGGTCTCCTGCTGGTGCTGTCATGGCTTCAACCCAGCCAGGAGTTGGGGAGCAAGGGATCCCAGTTTATACAGTCTGCAAATTTTATGCCCACCTGTTAGAGCCCAGAGTAGAGAAGGATGGAATGGAAAATACCCAATTCATAAACAGACCACTGATTTTTAAATAAAGTAAATTAAATATCATGAACATTTTAAAATTAATAAGAATAATAGTTTGCTAGAGCCAATAAAAATTATTATAATTTTATAATAGAAAGATGGCCATTGCTATCCTTCATCGGGATGCCAAGAGCTGTTGCAGTGACAGCTTAAGCCTTTTTCTACTTAGCGTCACTTTTTTTTTGGATTATTCAATGAATTTATCACATCTGTAGTTGTATAATGATCATCACTATCCAATTTCACAGGATTTCCATCCCACAACCCAAGAGCTTCACCTTTAATTTTTATTTTTACAAAGCTAGATGATTCCTAACTCACATTTATTGGCCGTTTACAATGGGATCAAATGCTTGGCACTCCCATCAGACAGACTTTCAAAATCCATTAGTTCCATTGGTTCAAAGAAATACCTAATATCTACTGTGTACCGGGCAGCATATATCAGTAAACAAGCATGTTGGAATATAGAGTTTCAGATGAGAGATAGAAAACAGCACACAAACCAACAATATGTGGAGCTAAGGACTATAAAGAACAGGATAGGATCAGAGAGAGAGAGGAATATGGAGAGATGGGGAGAAATGAGAGAGGGATTATTCTGGCTTGGGTGGTCAAAGGGTGGCATCTCTGAGGCTGTGATATTTTTGCTCAAACTTATTAAAAGATAAATTGAAGCATTTTGGACATTCTGAGAATTTATTTGAGCAAAAATTGATTAGAATCAGGTAGTGCAAAATCAGAAGTCATTAGGAGAGCCCTGATGATAGGATTTGGGAGGAAAGACATATAAAATACAGAAGCGAAAAAGGAAATTATTTGATTGGCTATTGCTTAAAGCCTATTTGGCTATTCGTGATTGATTATCTTTAGGGTTGTGATATCATAACCTTTTGGCATTTATAGGCTTAGATTTTTTTGCCTACATGGGCTGCCATGACATTAGAGTCAACCTCAATCCAATGTTTCCCTTCTTGTTTTATACTTCAGCTTAAATTATAAAAAGCAGCTAGCTACATGATGGAAGACAAGATAAGAAAGGGAATGTATATAAATATATGACCGGGTCACTTCACTGTACAGCAGAAATTGGCACAACACTGTAAATCAACCATACATTTTTTTAAAAGGGGGAAAAAAAGAAGTAAAAAATGAGCTAATCATGCAGAGATCTGGGAACAGAGGGAAGAGAAAGACTTGTGAAAGGAAAATAAAAATGGAGTTGGTATTGCTAAGGGCACTCTCTAAAATGGAGCCAGGAGGCCATTGAGGAAGTGGGGCTTATGCATGTCTCAGCTTGGACGAAATCTGACTCTTTGACCTGATGAAGTAATCCAGCATACCTGCTAGAAACTCAAGGTACTTATCAGACCCTTACCCTAAAATTACTCATGACAGTCTATCTACTTATTGGACACCTGTCCTAAAATAACCTGTGATTCCTAAGGACAAATATTTTCTGACTCACATCAGAGTCAATCACAATTCTTACCAGGCATGTTTTCACAGCCTTGTGGCTTTTTGTCTCTATAAGCTCCTGACTTTCTCTTCCTTGGAGCTCTCCTTTGGGGTTACCTGAAGTCTGTGTCTCTCAAATTATAATTCTTAAGACTCCAAATAAACTCTTTTCTTTTTTTTTTTTTCGGTCTTTGTCTTTTTTTTAGGGCTGCACCTGTGGCATATGGAGGTTCCCAGGCTAGGCGTCTAATCAGAGCTGTTGCTGCCGGCCCACACCAGAGCCACAGCCACGCCAGATCCAAGCCAACTATGCGACCTACACCACAGCTCAAGGCAACGCTGAATCCTTAACCCACTGAGTGAGGCCGGGGATCGAACCCATAAACTCATGGTTCTTAGTTGGATTTGTTTCCGCTGTGCCACGATGGGAACTCCTAAACTCTTTTCTTATTTGCAGCCTCCAACGGTTTCTTTTTCTTTTTCTTTTTAGCGCTGCACCTAAAGCATATGGAAGTTCCCATGTTAGGGGTCGAATTGGACCTGCAACTGCTGGCCTGTGCCACAGCCACAGAAATGCCAGATCCAAGCTATGTCTGTGACCTACACCACAGCTCATGAAAAGGCCGGATCCTTAACCCACTGTGCGAGGACAGGGATTGAACCTGTATCCTCATGGATAATAGTCTGGCTCATTACCATTGAACCACAATGGGAACTTACCTTTTTTAAAAAATTTTATGGCTGCACCCACAGCATATGGAAATTCCTGGGCCAGGGATCTAATCCAAGCTGCAGCTGAGCCACACCACAGCTGCAGTAACACCAGATCCTTTAACCCACTGTGCCAGTCCAGAGGTTAAACCTGAGCTTGTACAGTGACTCCAGCTGCTGCAATTGGATTCTTAACCCACTGTACCATGGTAAGAACTCCCAGCATTACTTTTGGGTTGAACTCTGAAGCAAAAAATCTGCTTACTAAAATTTAAAGAACTGAAGGAGGTCAGTGCCCAAATGGAGGGGGAATAGTAGGAGATAAGATTGGAAAAGTCAGAGGCCAGACCAGGTAAAACCTTGATGGCCAAATGCCTGAATTTGAATGTTATTCAAAATGAAATGGAAACCACCAAAGGTTTAAAGAAGGATAAGGGCTATAGTGTGAAGAAGCTGTAGGGAGTGAATTATAGCATAGCTTGAACAGTAATGAGCCCAGTGGTGGTTTCTCCAAAGGTTATACCTCTCCCGAGCCCCCACCTAGCATCTTCAGCCCCTTTATGAACAGGTGGAAGGTCCCATCAGGGAACAAGAACAGTGGTACTGGTGTTGCTGCTGGAGGTGGTGATGGTTGTGGCAGTGGTAGTGGTGGTGGCCGTGGCAGCAGCAGACAGTAGGTGTATTTACAGGATTTCAGTACCCGGGGCTCAGAAGCCTTCAATCCTGGGTTGCTCCCAGGGTAGTGATAGTGTTGCTGAAACTTAGCCTCTGTCTGCTGGTGCCAAATACAAACTCAGAGGCAGAGTTTTGGGTGAAAGAGAAAAAGATAGCTTTATTGCTTTGCTGAGCAAAGGGGGCCACAGCAGCCTAATACCTTAAAGAATGTGCTCCCCTTGGGAGAGACTAGGAGGTCCTTTTATGGTCAGGGGAGTGGAAAATGGGCTGGAGATAAGGATTAGGGTAGAGGCAAGCTTGCATTGTCTTTCAAAGCTGGTGTTCAGTGGCCCCAGGACTGGTCCTGGTGGTCTTCCTTCTTCTTTGGGGCATGGTCCTGTTTCCTTCTGGAGGAGTATGATTAACAATATCTTTGAGGTCTTCTGCAGAACTAAAACCCTCAACAAATGGAAGATGTTAATGAAGCCTTCTTCATTCCAAAAAGAAGGATCATCAGCTTTGAAAAGCAATGTAAGCTTGCATCTGCCCTGATCCTTAGCTGCGACCCTATTTTTCACTCTCAAACTATAAAACTACCACCCATTCTCTCCATAATCTTTAGGACATTAGCCTGCTGTGACCATCCTTTGCCTGGCAAAGCAATAAAGGTATTCTCTTCTCCTCTTGTCTCTGCATTTCTATTCAGCACTGGTGGACAGAGGCTGAGTTTTGGCCACACTTGCTGAATCTGTTTCTCTGCCTGCCAAATGGAGCTGGCTGGTCCTCCCCACCTAAGTATATGAGAGGACAGTTACGACAATGTATACTCACTTTGGACTGAGAGATTATTTTTTTCTCAAATATTATTTGAGGGGAAAGAACAGTTGCAAGGGTTTGCTTGGCCTCAAAGGAAATGTTCCTGATCTTAACCCCAAGCCCCACCTCTGCTCCCTCAGCACAGAGGAGGGCCTTCTTGCTTCTTGCCTAGATTCCTGTGTGACTGGACTAGGGCTCCAGGTCTCCACCGCCCAGACCACTACACCCACCTCTGCATTCCCCATTTCTCACACAGTAATGCTCCGTATCAGTCTCTCTCTCCCACCTACCCCACTAGACTGGCCATGGGCAGCCTAACACTCTTCTTGTACCTGGGTAAAGATGGAGTCAGTGAAAATAGAGAGAGTGAAGAGTTTATCAGGTGAACAGGAGAGCGAGACAGCACTTCTGACCAGGACATGCACTGATGATAGCTCCAGGGATAGTCAGAGGAGTCAGAGTTGGAAATTTTATATATAAATTATAGCCTCACTTGCAGCATGTGGAAGTTCCTGGGCTAGGGGTCAAATCAGACCTTTGATTGAGGCATACGCCACAGCCACAGCAACACCAGATCTGAGCCGCATCTGCGACCTACACTGCAGCTTGCGGCAGTGCCAGATCCTTAACTCACTGAGCACGGCTGCGATTGAACCTGCATCCTCATGGACTCTATGCTGGGTTCTTAAACCACTGAGCCACAATGGGAACTCTAGGTTATATTTTAAAGACTGAACCAAGAGATCTGCTGAAGGACTGGAAGTAAAGAGAGAAATCAAGGTGTTGTTCATTCATTCATTCATTTTAGATAATTATTAGTTATTGACTAGATACCACATATACTACCTAGGATGCTGATGGCAGTGCAGGTACATTGGCAAACAAGAGAAGGTCCCTGATCTCAAGGAACTTACATTCTAATTGATGGAGACAACAATAAACAAAATACTGCAGAAGCTCTTAATGCTAAGAGAAAAATAAAAGAGAGTAATGTAATAGATTACTAGGTAGGATAGATTCCTCTGAAAATCCAATTCAAAATGGCTTTAACATTAAGGGTTTTAACTAACAAGAAAAGTCAGAGTAGGATGATTCCAGGGCTGGGTACTCAGCGGCTCAATGACATTGTGAATTCAGCTCAGCATCTCTGTGATTCTATCGAGTTTTCATCCCATGCTTTTTTTTTTTTTTTTCCTGTCTTTTTGCCATTTCTTGGGCCGCCCCCGTGGCATATGGAGGTTCCCAGGCCAGGGGTCCAATAGGAGCTGTAGCCACCAGCCTATGCCAGAGCCACAGCAACGCGGGATCCGAGCCGCGTCTGCAACCTACACCACAGCTCACGGCAACGCCGGATCGTTAACCCACTGAGCAAGGCCAGGGACCGAACCCGAAACCTCAGATTCGATAACCACTGCACCATGACGGGAACTCCATCATCTCATGCTTTTTTTTTTTTTTTTTTTTTGTCTTTTTGCTATTTCTTTGGGCTGCTCCTGCGGCATATGGAGGTTCTCAGGCTAGGGGTCGAATTAGAGCTGTAGCTGCTGGCCTACACCACAGCCACAGCAAGACAGGATCCGAGCAGCGTCTGCAACCTACACCACAGCTCACGGCAACGCCGGATCGTTAACCCACTGAGCAAGGGCAGGGACCGAACCCGAGACCTCATGGTTCCTAGTCGGATTCGTTAACCACTGCGCCACGACGGGAACTCCATCTCATGCTTTTAAGATGACTTTGTGGGTCTAAGCAATGCATTCTTGCACTAAGGTGTCTGGAGGCAGGGAAAATGGACCTGTTTTTTTCTCACATACGCCTTTCATATATATTTTTTCATATATTTTTATTAAATATATTTTCATATATATATATTTAAATATATGTATATGTATGTGTATATATATATATATACACACATATATTTTATGGCTTCAACTGCAGCATACTGAAGATCCTGGGCTAGGGATCAAATTGGAGCTGCAGCTGCTGGCCTACAACACAGCCATAGCAATGCAGGATCTGAGCCACATCTGCAACCTACGCCACAGCTTGCAGAAACTCGGGGTCTTTACCACACTGAGTGAGGCCAGGGATCAAACCTGCATCCTCACAGACACTAAGTCGGGTTCTTAACCCACTGGGCCCCAACGGGAACTCCACTTCTCCCTTTCTAAGAGCACAAAATGTTTGCCTGACACCCAGCAGTACCCTCAATATTACAGCACATACCATGACTAAAGCAATCATTGCCAAGGGAAATAAAGGAGACTTCTTTGGCTGAAATCAGTCATGCTTTATCTCTTGGGGCTGGTCATGGACCTGACTGCCCCTATAGCATATAGCCAATTGATACCCAAATAAAATTAAATTTCTGTGAAAAGAGAAGAGGAGGGGGCAGAGAATTACTGTAAGCAAGAAATCCTATTGGAGCTCCCTGGTGGCTCAGCAGGTTAAGGATCTGGTGTTGTCACTACTGTGGCTCTGGTTACAGCTGTGGCATGGATTCAACCCCTGGCCCAGGTGTTTCTACATGCCATAGGTGCAGCCAAAAAAATAAATGAATAAAATAAAATAAACCATGTAATCCACAGAGAGGGAATAATTAAGGGGGTGGTAAGGTGGTCTCCCTAGAGATGGTAATATTTTACTTGAGACTTGTCAAGAAGTTGTCAGTCTTATGAAACCTGGAGATTACCCTTCAGGTGTAAAGAGCAAATGCACTACTTATGGGCACAGGGTTTCTTTTGGGGGTGATGAAAATGTTCTAAAGTCGATTGTGGTAATGGTTGCACAACTTTGAATATATTAAAATCTTTTATATTATATACTTTAAATGGGTGAATTATACAATATATGAATAATATCTCAAAACTGTTATTTTAAAAAAGAACAGTAAATGCAAATTCCCTGAGACTAGATGAATTTGGTGTAAGTCACAAGAACTGTTTTGACTCAGTGGGTCAGATAGAGTGGAGAATTCTCATAGCAGACCTTAATCATAGTTCAACTCTTAATGAAGGGTATGGAACTCAATTTCAGAACTTCTAATAAAAGGCAGAGAAATACCCTATATTTTCAGGTGGGATATTCCCTGCCAGGAAAGCAGGCTTCAAGCCACTCAGCATGCATGGCCTCCAAAAGACCTGCAGCCAGTAGTAGATGGGACTGTGCCTCATCTGAAGGGCTACTACAGTCCCCTTATTAGTGACATTTGGTAAACTACATAAGCTGATAATTTTCCGTTTGATTCAAGCTTTAACAATAGACATTACCCATGTTAGTGTCTGTTTTCCTCTTTTGTAGTTGAGATTATTTTGCTATCCCCCGCCCGCATCTTATAAAATTGCAAGAAGGCATTTTTTTTCCATTTTTTTATTACTCAGATGAATTTATTACATCTGTAGTTGTATAATGATCATAACAATCTGATTTCACAGGATTTCCATCCCACAGCCCAAGCGCAAGAAAGCATTTCGTCAAAGCTAGTGTTATGCACCTTGCAGCTGGGTCTTTCTAACTTCCTGCAGAGGCAGAGTGCAAGCAAGCTTTTGCTAAGAACTAGCACTCGTCCAAAGCTGTGCAAGAAAGGAGCTCAAGTTTATCTTATATACATAATTAAGGAACAAAAAGAAGGCTGGTGTTGCTGGAGCTTAGGGAGAAAAGAGATCAGGGTAAAGAGGTAGGCAGGGACTAGATCATACAGGGTCTTTAAGATCATGAACTAAATATTATCATAGGTAATTGCAATTGGGAGCCACTAGAGGTCATTAAACAAAGGCATGACAAGATCTTACAGGCCTTTTGTTTTTTTGTCTACACTCAAGGGATTTGGAAGTTCCTGGGCCAAGGATCAAATCCAAGCCATAACTATGACCTATGCCACAGTTGCAGCAATACTGGATCCTTACCCACTGTGCCGGGCCAGGGATTGAACCTATGCCACCACAGAGACAATGTCAGATCTTAACCCACTGCATGAGAGCAGGAACTCCCTGATAGGCATTTTTAACAGATCCATTTAGAGCCGCAAACTTTGGGGAAATATCTGCAAAACAAATAACTAAAGAAAACTACTATCTAGAGTATTACAAGTACTCCTACAAATCAATATGATAAAAGACAAAGAATGCAATCAGAAAATTAGCAAAATATTTGAGTAGGCAGTTCTTTGGAAATCTAGATGGTCAATAAACATATGAAAAATGCTCAATCTCATTAATCAAAGAGGGAAGTACATGTTAAAATCTCAATAAAACAACTATATAAGCCACGAGCTTGGTAAAAGTGGAGGAAAAAAAATTGACATTTCCCAAACTTTAGCACTACCCATACAAACTCATCCTCCAGTGGTCGGGGTGTTAGATTGGTATAACTATTTTGGGAAATTGGGATCTGGCGTTGCCATGAGCTGTGGTATAGGTCGCAGACACGGCTCAGATCTGGCATTGCTGTGGCTGTAGTGTAGGCCAGTGGCAACAGCTCCAATTAGACCCCTAGTCTGGGAACCTCCATATGCCACAGGTACAGCCCTAAAAAGACAAAAGAAAAAAAAAAAAAAAGGAAAGAAAATTGGGGTGCACAGCTTCATGTTTACTAGACAGTCCAATATCCACAGTCTTGTAGATATTTATCTTAAAAAAACTCTTGCGCATAAGTAGCAGGAATTGAGTATCAGAATGTTCACTGCAGCACTAGTAAAAACTGAGAACATCCCAGAGTTCCCCGTGGCGCAGTGGGATAAAAATTTGGCATTGTCACTGTGGTGGCTTAGTTTGTTGCTGTGGCACAGGTTTGATCCCTGGTTGGGGAGCTTCCACGTGCCACAGGCATGACCAAAAGAAGGAAGAAAAACCCTGACAACATTCCAAAGCCCTTGAGTCGTGTGGTCTAATGGTATTAATTATGGAATATTATGTTATGAAATGTTATACAGACCTACAGCTATATCTGTCAAGATGGATGGAGTTCACCAATATAATATTGAGAAAAAGAAGCTAGTCACAAAAGAATATATATGGTTGGATTCCATTTTTATAATTTCAAGATCAATAAAACTAAACTATATTGTTTATGTAGCTATGCGATAAAATTGAAGTAAAGCAAGAGTAAAACTGAAGTAAAGTATAGTTTAAAAAAAGAAAAAGGATTGTCGTTATCTCAACAGGAAGGAGGAGATGTGAACAGGAAGCAGCCTTATGAAGTACTGAAAGTGTTCCATTTCTATGAAACACAAAAGTTTTAAATTTTGATGAAGTTCAGTTTATATATATTTTTTCCTTTGGTTGCTTGTACTTTTTGTGCCATCTTGTAAAAATTTTTGCTAGGGGTTCCCGTCGTGGCGCAGTGGTTAACGAATCCGACTAAGAAAATGAGGTTGCGGGTTCGATCCCTGGCCTTGCTCAGTGGGTTAAGGATCCGGCGTTGCCGTGAGCTGTAGTGTAGGTTGCAGACATGGCTTGGATCCCGCATTGCTGTGGCTCTGGTGTAGGCCGGCGGCTGCAGCTGCAATTAGACCCCTAGCCTGGGAACCTCCATATGCTGCGGGAGCGGCCCAAGAAATGGCAAAAAGACCAAAAAAAAAAAAAAATTTCTTGCTAAATCCACAGACACAAAGATTTATCCCTATATTTTCTTCAAAGAGTTTTATACATTAGTTCATACATTCAGATCTTTGGTCCATTCTAAGTTAATTTTTGTGTGCAGGGTGAGGCAGGGTCTTAGATAATTCTTTTGCATATAGTGTTCAATGTCTAAAGCAGTGTGTGGATACACAGACCTTTATTTTATAACATATTGTATATATGCTTCCGTATGTGAACTGAATTTCATAGATTTAAAGATATAGCTAGGAAATTATTGCCTTGGACACTGTGTGGAGGGCGACTAGTAGTGGAACAAGAGACAAATCAGGAACACCATTTGGATTGTCTCATGGGTTTTTCGGCTGAAGCAAGAGTGGATGGTGGTGCCATTAACTGAGAAGAAATAAATTATCTTCAGCATATGTTAATTTTGAGTGTTTTATTTATTTATTTTTTTTCAGCATCCAAGTAGAGAAGTCAAAAAGGCAATTGGATAAATGAATCTGGAGTTTAGGAAGGGAAGCAGAGCTAAAGGTACACATTTGGGAATATATAGTATTTTGTCGTCATAAAGCTGCGGGAGTGGTTGAGATAGAGAAAGAAAATAGACAAAGAAGATGAGAGTATCATGGATGCAGCTCTAGAGTGTGCTAATATTTAGAAGATGAGCAGAGAAAGGGGTAGATACTAGAAAGGAGACTGTGAAGGAACAGCCAGTGAAGAAGAATTTGGGAAAATGTGGTTTAGAGAAAAAATGTGGCATAGAGAGAAAAACGTTTCAAAGAGAAAGGAATAGTCAAATACTGCTAAGACATCAACAATGATGTGAAGAAAGCATTAATCATTAGATTTGGCAAGATGAAGATGCTTGACAACTTTGACAAGGTAGGGGATGCAGGTCAAAGCCTGATTGGCTTTACATAACACACTGGGGAGTTAAACTAGTGACCAACTTTTGGTTTATTCGCTTTTTTCTTTTTACAATTTCCTTTAAATAAGATCAGGAGGCATATTCTTTACAAAGCAATGCATGTGTTGGCTTTAAAATGCACGCTTCATTGTTACGTGTAGTTAGGTGATAATAGTATCAGAACTGAATCCAGCATACTCTTTGCAGTCTGTGTTATGGCTTAAAAGTAGTGATTATCTAAAAAAATTTTCTCCTGAAGCATTAGATTTTCGTATGAGCAGAACATAATGTACTTTAGCACCTCTCCTTCGTATACCATATATTACCATATATATGCCAAGAACTGATTCATTTCTGCATATTAGTAGTGACTTCATCCAACTCTAGACAGGGTATTTGCTAGCATACACACAGGACCATAATTACTCTTTCACATTGAGTGGCACTGATGTTACAGTCACAATGGAATTTTGCCAGTGGCTTGTTTCTTGTTTTCTCTCTGAGGTTACTTTCAATCACATTGCAGCTGATTTTTACAAAATTTTAAGAACACTGAGAACAACCTATTTTAGTACATAAGGAATGCAACAGTTACCGAGTCTGAGTTTGTTCTGCTAGCCAAAGAACAGGCCAATACATGGGGAGACTTGTTGTTGGGGCAAGGAACAACAACTTTTTTTGGAAAGCCAGCAGACTGAGAAGAAGGCAGATTCAAATGTAAGAAAGAACCATCTCCCTCTAGTCAGATTTCAGGATCTTTTTGGAGTTCCCATTGTGGCTCAGTGGGTTAAGGACTGGCATTGCTGCAAGCTGCAGATGCAGCTTGAATCCAGTGTTGCTATGGCTGTGGCATAGATCTCTGCTGAAACTCTCATTCTACCCCTAGCTTGAAAAGTTCCATATGCCACAGGCGAGGCCTTAAAAAGAAAAAAAAAAAAAAAAAAAAAAAAAAAAAAAATTCAGTCTCCTTTTATACAAGAAAGGGGAGAGTGGTTAGTTTTTGCAAACTTCTTGGCGCAGAAATTCTTTGTTCTTGTAGCTGTCAGGTCTCTGTCACAGTGTTACCGTAAACCTCCAAAAATATAAATGTTATTCTCTGTTCTGCGTCTAAAAATGTAATACTCTTAAAAGTCTTAACATTAAGAATTGGCTATCCTGTATATTTCAGGCCATAAGCAGCATCCTTTTGCAGGAGGTGCAGAACCAAGATAATTAAGCACAAATGACAAAGGTTAAAATAAAGTTAAAGGAAAAGGAACAGATCTAATATGAAGTCAGATTTGTTCTTCCCTATTACACGACTTTGAATAAAATATCTGTGGTTTTGGCTTCTTTCTGAATTTAGCAAAAAAAAATTATTATATTTGGTACAGCTGATTTTTACAAAATTTTAAGAACAATTGTTTGAGCAATGAATAATTTCATGTGTTATTATAGACTACAGTCCTTTGTTGCAAACTGAAATGAATTCCCTGGTGGCCTAATGGTTAACAATTCAGTGTTGTCATTGCTGTGGCTTGGATTTGATCCCAGGCCTGGGAACTTCCATGTGCTGTGAGTGCAAGGAAAAAAAAAATTAAAAAAAGAGAAAGAAATAGAAATGAAAGTATTAACTTCATACCAAAACAACAAAATTTCTTAGAAGATGATACAGTGAGAAAAAAATAGCTGGATTGCCTTTTTTTTTTTTTTTTTTTTTTAGGGCCACACCCATGTCATATGGAGGTTCCCAGGCTAGGGGTCAAATCGGAGCTAAAACTGGCAGCCTACACCACAGCCATAGCAACTCCAGATCCGAGCTCTGTCTGTGACCTACACCACAGCTCACAGCAACACTGGGTCCTTAACTGCCAGGAGCCGTTCGTGAAGGTCTGCCTGCTGACAAAGTCCAGGAGACTAAGGACCCCAGACTGCACAGTGTGTCTGGGAAAGCGACGGTCCTGCTGCTTCTTCTCTGCCTGCTTATGCTATTGATAAAAACTGCGGGAGCTGGGGGAATTGCTGTCAAAATTTCCCAGGAAAAAGACCCCAGGGAGGGTACACGTTGGGGCCTAGTACTTACCTACAAATTCCTGCTGTCCCCTTGTTCTATGATCATCATCCATTTCTGAGTACCCCCCACACCTGTTTTTCTAAAAAAGTCCCTAATAGAATGCTTACAGACCTGGAGTACAATTTGTATGACTCATGGAAGTTTAATAATAGGCCAGGGCATACGCCATTCAATTTACAAAGAGAATCTCATTTTCCTTGCCAGGGAATGGTCGATAATTACAAATTGTTACTGGGCATTGAGACGAGGAAAGTTGGTCCGGTTTGTACCTAGCAACTGGAAACAAGTTAGGGAAATAGGGGGCTGCCTCGGAAGGCCAACCAATTGTGAACTGATATGTCAGGGCTATTGGCCCAACCCTAAGGAGTGTCAATGCTATGGTTTCTAGTTCTATAAGAATCAAAATAACCTTTATAAATATAGCTTACCTTTGCTAATGGAAAGTAGTTAAGACCTAACAAAGAGATTCTATAGTAAGGTAGTTGATAAGTTTGCACTTTTCTGCTCCATGATAACTAGGTCATAGTCATGAATACATCTGATTTTAAATAGTCAAGAGGGAAGTACAAGAAACAGGAACATTGTGTATGTCCCCCTAATACGTAAAATCATGGGGAAATATTCGACGGATTGGAAAGTTAAAAAATGTCAAAGGATGTATGATGCATGATATAAGGAAACAAAAATTGTATATAAGCTAAGCCTGTGTCCTGCATAAATGCCAGGCCTGTGTCTACTCCTTCGCCAACGCTGCCCATCCTTCGGGAAACCCTGGTGCAGCTGGAGCAGGACTCCGGCACTTAATCCACTGAGTGAGGCCACAGATGGAACCTGTATCCTCATGGATACTAGTCAGATTCATTTCTACTGAGCTAAGACGAGAACTTCCAAGAATTGACAATTTTTAGATATCCATTCTCATATTTGTTTATAATTTTTTCACTTGTTTTTTATGAAATTATCACATTTGCTTTTTATCTAAAATGGAGGGTCTGTTCAGTTTTTGCATTCTGAACTTTATATTATTATATTATTTTTATATAATTATATTATTATTTTCATCATTATGCTTTTACTTTGGTAAAGCACTTGCAAAGCCTTTGATAACATTTTTTTAAACACTGAAGATATAAGGCCACATAAATAGTAACCTCATTGTTGCAGAAACCGTGCAAGTGGAAAAAGACAAGCGATGCTTGGAGATGCGGAATAGCCAGGTTTATTCAGCACAGTGTGGGCTCAGAGGAATCTCCTCCAGAGTCTGAGCCCCAGGTCTTTGTTCTGGGTAACTTTTCTGTTTTTTTTTTTTTTTTTTTTTGTCTTTTTAGGGGCAGACTCGCACATGGCGGTTCCCAGGCTAGGGGTCTAATCGGAGCTGTAGCTGCCAGCCTATGCCAGAGCAACAGCAACGCCAGATCTGAGCTGCATCTGACACCTACACCACAGCTCACGGCAATGCTGGATTCTTAACCCACTGAGCAAGGCCAAGGATCGAACCCGAAACCTCATGGTTCCTAGTCAGATTCGTTTCCTTTGCGCCACCATGGGAACTCCAGTTCTGGGTAACTTTTATACAATACAGACTTCTGGGTCTTAAGGTTTTCCTGGCCAAGCAGCCCCGGCCCTCCCCCTTCCCCGAGCAGAGTTCCTGCCTAAGAAGCTGATAAGCAATGCCTGGAGCACAATAGCAGGGCTGTTAGCAAGGACATAAGGCTTGTAGTTGCTACATGATTACAGGAAGGGTGGTATGTGGCAAGCAAGTCTGCTCACGTAGCTGCCCTTTCAGCTGGGGGTTGTTTCTCTAGTTCTTACTTCATCATAAAAAATTAAAGTGTTGTGAAAATATTTTAAACTAAAATGAGTTGCACCTGGGTAACTGAATGTTAGTGGAAACAAGCTGCCAAACACTGTTTTTAAAGTGTGTCTTATATCTTCAAAAATGAAATTATCACAAAGGATGTAGAGGCACTTAAGGTTTGAAGACAGCAGGAGTTCCCTTTGTGGCTCAGTGGTTAACGAACCCAACTAGGATGCCTGAGGATGTGGGTTTGATCCCAGGCCTCACTCAGTGGGTTAGGGATCCGGCGTTGCCATGAGCTGTGGTGTAGGTTGCAGACTTGGCTTGGATCCTGAGCTGCTGTTGCTGTGGTGAGGGCTCTGATTGGACCCCTTGCCTGGGAACTCTATATGCCACAGGTGTGGCTCTAAAAATCAAAATAAATAAATAAATAAATAAATAAAAAGATTTGAAGACAGTAGTATAAAGTTCACATTTTTCCTTTTTGAGGAAGTACCAATCAAAAGTAACAAGTAGAATGAGAAGAAGAAATTATGAGGCAAATCCCTAAATTACAAATAAGTAGAAGGCTGAGGATGAGGATATTAAGAGTACAGATTTTAGAAAGATGTTGTTAGATTTAGGGTTTGGGATTGGGTCAAGGTTAGACCCAATATACTGCTTTAAGGTTAAGGACTTGACTTAAATCTCTTGTTTGAGGCTAAATCTTTTATTTCAAAGGCAGGAATGAGATTCTCAGGTGTGTTGAAGGAGCTTCTCTAGACTCCCTAGGGTTCTAAGAAACAGAGAAAATGTAGCAACATATGTATCATGTGGACAAGTTGTATTTGCAGAAAACAGTCTGAACCTGTGAAAGTGAGGGAGAAACCTTGCATTGTAAACAATGCTGTAATGGCCTATCTCTATTGGCTGGGGAGATGTTGGGGTCAAATAAACTCATACAGAAAGTTCTGGATCTGAAGCCAAATTCCTGATGGCTTGGAAAACAGTAGAGAGCTGGAGTAGCAGGAAGCTGCCTGGATGGGCAGGAAGCCAGAAACTGCACTGTGGGCTTAAGGAAGTCTTCCTATTGTTGTGAGCACCAAGCCTTGGAATGGCATCTGTATGGACAAACTGAACCTGGAGCTAAGCCACAACCCCAAAAGGACCAAAGTGGGCTTGGTTACTGATAAAAAGAGAAACAAACCTTGTTTGGAGGAGAGCTCTCCAAGTTTGGTTCAGAGCACTCCCGCAGAGTCTGATCAGCAATGAACTCACAAACTGGATTACCAAACACACAAGAAGTCAATAACCTTGAGTAACAATTAGCAGAAACAAGAAACAAAGATTTAAATTTCCCAAGGATTTCAAATATTGGAGTTATAATTACACACATGTAACATAAAACACAGATGTGAGAAGTGGTTGGGGGTTTTTTTTGGTTGCCCCCATGGCATGTGGAAGTTCCTGGGCCAGGAATCTAACCTAGGCCACAGCAGGGACCCAAGCTGCTACAGTGACAACACTGGATCCTTAACCCACTGTGCCACAGCAGGAACTCCTGTGAGAAGTGTTTTAAATAAAGCATACAGTTTAAAAAGTGAATATTCGGAGTTCCTGTCATGGCTCAGCAGTAAGTAATGAACCGACTAGTATCTCTGAGGACTTGGGTTCGATCCCTGGCCTCACTCAGTGGGTTAAGGATCCGGTGTTGCTGTGAGCTGTGGTGTATTTCGCAGATGCCTAGGATCCCAAGTTGCTGTGGCTGTGGCTTAGGCTGGCACACATGGCTTCAATTTGACCCCTAGCCTGGGAACTTCCATATGTCTTGGGTGCAGCCCTAAAAATAAATAAATAATAAAAAGTTGAACATTCAACTAGAAACACTCAGGAATGAACAGATATAGTTTGCAAAAAATCCAAAAGAAATCAGAAATAGAAAAACATTATTGTTGGCAGCAAAAAACCTCAGTGGAGAGATTAACTAGATTGGATAACTCAAGTGTGAATTTGTGAACCAAAAGATATACCTGAAATACTGACCCAGAATGCAGTAAAGAGAAACAACCAAAAACTATGAAAAAAAAAAACAAAACCCAAAAGATTAAAGGACATCGAAGATAGACAAGATCTAACAATTTGATGGCATTCCAAATAGAACAATGAGAAAGGAAGAGAGGGATATATTGAGCAAATGGCCATGAATTTGAGAGAACAGCTGAACAACATAAATCCAGATCTTAAAAGCAAAGAAGAAAAAAATCAATGAAATAGAAAAAAAAAAAATTCAAGAAAAAAACTGCAGAAATAAAAGGAGATGAGTCTGAAAATGTAAAGGACATATATTATTTTACAAAATGATCCCAAGTGGTCAATGCCAATATATGACCTTATAGAATAATTGTGTTGTGCTGCGTAAGAACAGAGACCACTCCAACTGAGAAGAAACAAATTAGGAGTCTTTAATACTGGCCAGGGCCACACACTGCTTAAAAGCGGCTTGAGTGTGAAGCCCCAAACAAAGAAACGAACCGCGTTTATTTATTTATTTATTTTTTTAGTCTTTTTGCCTTTTCTAGGGCCACTCCCGCTGCATATGGAGATTCCCAGGCTATGGGTCTAATTGGAGCTGTAGCCACTGGCTTACGCCAGAGCCACAGCAACGCAGGATCTGAGCCGTGTCTGCGACCTTCACCACAGCTCATGGCAATGCCGGATCCTTAACCCTCTGAAGAGAGCCAGGGATCAAACCTGCAACCTCATGGTTCCTAGTCAGATTCGTTAACCACTGGGCCATGACGGGAACTCCACGAACCACCGTTTATAAAGGCAAACTTACATCCATGTTGGGAGGGGGTGCACATGCATAAGTAGGGGTACAAAAGCAAAGTGGCGGTTAAATTACTTTAAACCTTAACTAATAATAGTGTATAGGTTAGTAATAATGATTTATGGTAAGGGCTGTTTTTCCTGACTTAAAGCAGGCAGCTTATGCCAGCGCCAAAGAGGTAATTAGATGGGCAACCTTGTAGCATCTTCAGTCCTTCTTATCAGCTAACTTTGTTCTTCTAAGGAAGGGGGCTGTGGAGGAGACCTAGGTGCCGGGTTGATTGCTTTACACCGGCACTATGGAATGTTAACAAGGCCCAGGCTTATGTCCTTCAACTGGATTTCAAATATAAAGCATTCTTTGAAAGTTAAAGAAAACAAATTACTTCTAATGAGGAAAACAGGCTTTGTACTTCATCACAACATTCATTCCTGGAAGACATGGCAAGTAAAGCAATACAGATAAAATCCTCAAGGAAGGAGTTCCCATCGTGGCTCAGTGGAAACAAATCTGACTAGCATCCATGAGAATGCAGGTTGCATCCTTAACCCAGTGGGTTAAGGATCTGGCATTGCTGTGAGCTGTGGTGTAGGCCAGAGGCTACAGCTCTGATTTGACCCCTAGTCTGGGAACCTCCATATGCTGCGGGTGTGGCCCTAAAAAGACCAAAAACAAACAAACAAACAAACAAACAAAAAAACAAAAAAAAAACCCTCAAGGAAAGCAGTGTGGCCCAGAAAGTCTATATCCAGTCATACTGTTCCTTTCGTATAAAGGCAAATGAGGGAGTTCCCGTCGTGGCTCAGCGGAAACGAATCTGACTAGTATCCATGAGAATGCAGGTTCAATCCCTGGCCTTGCTCAGTGGGTTAAAGATCTGGCATTGCCATGATCTGTAGTGTAGGTCACAGACGTGGCTTGGATCTGACGTTGCTGTGGCTGTGGTGTAGGCTGGCAACTGCAGCTCCGATTCGACCCCTAGCCTGGGAACCTCAATATGCTGTGGATGCAGCCCTAAAAAGACAAAAAATAAAATAAAATAAATAAAGGCAAATGATCTTAGGGATATTGCTTCCATGAACTCATTTGAACAATCTGCCAGTGGACACATTTTATTAAACAAGAGATGACTAGAAAGCACAGGTAGATAGCACAAGGATTTCAAGATAAGTAAGAGTAAAACTAAAACAAGTGTGGGGATTATTGTTACTAATAATGAATGATGGGGGTTCCCATCGTGGCAGAGTGGAAATGAATTCAACTAGGAACCATGAGGTTGCAGGTTCGATCCCTGCCCTCGCTCAGTGGGTTAAGGATGCGGCGTTGCCTTGAGCTGTGGTGTAGGTGTCAGATGCAGCTCCGATTTGGCTTGGCTGTGGCTGTGGCTGTGGCCCGCAGTTCCAGCTCTTATTTGACCCCTAGCCTGGGAACCTCCATATGCCCTGGGTGTGGCCTTAAAAAAAAAAAAGAACGATAATGAATGATATTTATGAATGATAAACATTAGGAAAGATAATATAATTAAATAAAATTGGGAAGTCATGGGGAGAAAGGGGAGAAGCAAGAAGAAAGCTACTAAATTTTTTTTCATATATCATTTATTTAAAATTAGTCACGTTTGCTACAAAATAAAGATAAGTGTCACTTTAGTTCAAATACAGATCTTATGAATTGTGGTTATAATAAAACAAAAAGATGAATCATTGTACAAAAAACTGAAAAGATCCGAAGTCCCCAAAAAGGCACTATATTGAAGAAAGCTACTACTACTTTAACTGTTGTTCAGAAGAGGGCATTGATAATACTGCCTAAAGAAAGAGAAGATTAGACATTACACAAAAATACAAACATTCATAGAGATCAGAAGACATGGCATGCATATGTAACCATGCAAAAATTTCACACGGGAAATGATTTTTTAACCTTGAAAACATGAGTCATAACGAAATAACATGACATAAACATGAATAAACATATCTTTCATTTCAATACTTATGATAATTATAAATGAGTTAAACTCACCCAGTGAAAAGGGAAAAGTCAGGTTGGTATACATACCCAGAATAATTCAACATTGTAAACAAAGGGAAACTTAAAACCATCGAAAGTATAGAAAATGAAAAGAACAAAATGATAAATGAAGGGACAGATTTGACTAGGCTAATACAAACAAAAGTGGCCATGATCTTCATTTCAAATACAACTGAGTTTGAGACAAGAAGTATTAAATAAGAAAAAGAAGGGCACTTCACAAGCTAAAAAGCCCAATTCAGAGAGAGTATGTTTATGGATATCTCTGTACAAATAATAGAGCATTAGTATAAGCATAGCCCTTAAAGAAAAGTTAAAACCTATACAGAGAAATAGACAGAAACACAGTGGCAGGACGCTTTAATTCATTCCCTCGGTCTGTGATTTTATTAAGGGAGACAGCTACAATAGGAAGATACTCAAAACCTAAGTGAGAAATATCTCTGAGATGGAGTGCCCAGGCATAGCTTTTATACTCAGAGACTGTGGGATACGTGGCTGTGGAAAGAGGAAGTGGTGTATTAAAACTGGTAAGAAAAGTCCTGACCTTAATGAACTACGTCAAATATTGCAAAAACAGAAAGGGCAAGGCAGGAAATATTT
The DNA here is from genome assembly GCF_054392235.1 of Sus scrofa. Classification (NCBI taxonomy): domain Eukaryota; kingdom Metazoa; phylum Chordata; class Mammalia; order Artiodactyla; family Suidae; genus Sus; species Sus scrofa. Next base: position 49,294,036 of record NC_139387.1, on the reverse strand, counting down.
GTTGGTGGTTAGGTGTATAGGCTGGAGTTTGGGTCTGAGAAAGAACAAACAAATTACCGTGTGGAAGTTTGCATAAAATTCAGGGCCTTGCCTTCCTTTATCAGACTAAAGTCATGTCAGATGCTAAGTTTGACCAGTCTTATCATTGGCTATCAGTGCCTGCTTAAATGATTTTGGTTTTTAAGCAGATATAAATTGCATATATTCCAGGTAATGCTGACACAAAGCCTAGAATCTAGCTCTACAAATATTCCAAACAAGGTCGTATTCACAGATGAATAAATCACAAAGCAGCTAGAAGTCTTCCCTATATTAACTAATAAGAAAGATTGAAAACGAATGAAGCAAATATCCAAATGAAGTTAAAGATCAGCAAAATTAATCTAAGAAAGCAGAAAGAGGGAGTTCCCTGGTGGCTCAGCAGGTTAAGGATCCTGCATAGTGATAGCTGTGGTGTGGGTTCAATCCCTGGCCCAGAAACTTCCACATGCTGTAGGTGCTGCCAGAAAAGAATAATCTAAGAGCTGGTTGCTTGAAAAATTAAACTTTTGGCTAAGTTAATGAAGAAAAAAAAAAGCAGTTTTGTGGTATTTGCACAACATTGTAAATGAACTATACATTAATTAAAAAAAAGAAAAGGAAAAAAAGCAAAAATATACTTAGTGCAGTAATTTGGAAATTCCAGATAAAATGGATTCTTTCTAAAGAAACTATAATTTATCAAAACTGATCTCAGAAGAAAGCCTAAACAGTAGTTTCCTGGGAAAACTGGCCCAGGAACTTCGGCATGCCAAGGCATGGCCAAAAAAAAAAAAAAAAGTTTACACAATTTAATTACTATAAAAGAAAAAACAAAACCAAACCAAAGCGCCCTAGGTTCTTTTCATGGGTGGTTTTGCTGCACCTTTAAGAAACACATAATGCCAAAATTATTTAATCTATCCCATCACATAAAGAAACTTTCCTAATTCTTTATACAAAGCAAGAATAATTTCAATACTAATCTGACAAAGACTATAGGGGAAAAAAACTGGTTGTTAATCTCACTTGTAAATATTGATGAAATAATACTAAGTAAAGTATTAGGAAAAGGAGTCCCACAATATCTTAAAAGAATAACATGACAAAAAAGGGTTTATTTCAATAATACAAGGATAATTATGTATTAGGACATATTTTATGAATAGAACTGAGAAAGATCAACTCTGCAGACTTCCAAAAGAATTTGATGAAAACATTTAACATCTACTTTTGAATCAAAACTATCCATGAAAGGATAAAAATATAGGATACTTCCTTAACATGAATCCATTTTAACCTCCAAATTTATGTTCAATAGGAAAATATTAGAGACATTCTCATTAACAAAAAGGTTAAATATGGCATCTTCATTTAAAATAAACTATCAGGAGTTCCCGTCGTGGCGCAGCGGTTAACGAATCTGACTAGGGACCATGAGGTTGCAGGTTCGATCCCTGGCTTTACTCAGTGGGTTAAGGATCTGGCGTTGCCCGTGAGCTGTGGTGTAGGTTGCAGACGCGGCTCGGATCCTGCGTTGCTGTGGCTCTGGCGTAGGCGGGCAGCTACAGCTCCGATTTGACCCCTAGCCTGGGAACCTCCATATGCCGTGGGAGCAGCCCTGGAAAAGGCAAAAAAAAAGACAAAAAAAAAAAAAATAATAATGAAATAAAATAAAATAAACTATCAGTATTCTATATTTTTTTAAAAAGGTAAAAAAATGATGGCTACTATTTTCACTTTTTTCTAGCTAATGTAATTATCTTTATAGTTTAAGGAAAATAAAATAAAATATAATAATAATAAATAAAATTAAAAATAATAAATAATAAAAATAAAATAATAATAAAAACCAAAAATACTGGGCATGGGAGTTTCCACTGTGGTACAGTGGGATAAGGATCCAGTGTTGTCTCTGTGGTGGCACAGGTTCAATCCCTGGCCTGGTGCAGTGGGTTAAGGATCTGGCATTTCTGCAGCTGTGACATAGGTCACAGCTCCAGCTCAGATTTGATCCCTGACCTGTGAATTTCCATATGCCATGGATGTGGCCAGAAAAGAAACAAAAACAAAAACAAAAAACTGGACACAAGGTCACCTGCTCCTGTCACTTTTATTTAACATTGTACTGGAGATTCTAGTCAGGGCAATTAGGCAAGAAAATGAAATAGATGATATCTAGATTGAAAAAGAAGCAGTAAAATTATCTCTTTTTGCAGGTGGCATGGTCTTATTTATATAAAATCCTAAAGAATCTACAAATCTGTTAGGGCTAATAAATGAGATCAGCAGTGTTGCAGAGCTATAAGATCAACATACAAAAATAGGTGTATACACTAGTAATAACAATCCCAAAATGAAATTGACAACAATTTCACTTACAATAGCATCAGAAAGAATAAATATTTAAATTTAACAAAAGAGATGGATGGTTTATTTTATTTTATTTTATTTTTTTGCCTTGCCTAGGGCCGCTCCCATGGCATATGGAGGTTCCCAGGCTAAGGGTCTAATTGGAGCTGTAGCCGCTGACCTAGGCCAGAGCCACAGCAACTCAGGATCTGAGCTGCGTCTGCAAACTACACCACAGCTCACCGCAATGCCGGATCCTTAACCCACTGAGCAAGGCCGGGGATGGAACCTGCAACCTCATGGTTCCTAGTCGGATTTGTTAACCACTGTGCCATGATGGGAACTCCGAGATGGATGGTTTATACTCAAAAAACAAAACAGCATTGAAAGTAAATTAAAGAAAACTGGAAATTGAAAAGATATCTATGTTCCAAGGATGGAAGACCTAATATTGATGATATTCATTCAAATTAATCTACCAATTCAATACAATCCCTGCCATTTTTTTTTTTTTTTTGGAGAAATGGAAAAGCTGGTCCTCAAATTTGAATAGAATTGCAGAGAGTCCTGAATGGTCAAAACAATCTTGGAAAAATAAGTTAAAGCTGAAGGATTCACTTCCAGTGGGTGAAGGATTTGAATAGGCATTTCTCCAAATACAAATGGCCAATAAACACATGAAGATATGCTTGAACCACTAATTATTAGGGAAATGCAAGTCAAAACTAAAAGGAGAGATCACCTCATACCCAGTAGCATGGCTATAGTAATTTTTAAAAAGGACAATAACAAGTGTTGGCAAGGAAGGGAAGAAATAGGAACTCTCATACATTGCCGGTGGAAATAAAAAACAGTTCGGCAGCTGTGGAAAACAGGCTAGCAGTTCTTTTAAAAGTTAAATCTTGAGTTACTATATAACCAAGGAATTCTAGGTATGTACCTTAGGGAAATGAAAACATATATCCATACAGACTCTTCAACACAGATATTCATAACAGCATTATCCATAGTAGGCAAAAAGTAGAAGTAACTCAAATGTTCATCAACTGATGGATGGATAAAAAAGTGGCATATCTATAAAATGGAGTATTATTAAGTCATAACAAGTAATGAACCTTGACAATATGCTAAGAAAAAGAAGCAACTGACAAATGGCCACATACTGTATGATTCCATTTATATGAAATGTCCAGAATAGGCAAAATCCATTGAGACAAAATGCAAAAAAAATTGTTGCCAGAGGTTTGGGGGAGGGAGGAATGGGAAATGACTGTTTGACTATGGGGTTTATTTGGGGATGACAAAAATGTCATGGAATTAGTGGTAATAGTTGCATAACTTTGTAAATACCCTAAATATCTCTAACTTACACAATTTAAATTTTGTAAATGGTAAATTTTTTGTATTTTGATTATATCTCAAAAATATTGCCTAGCTTTAAGTTATTGTATAGTAGTGAACTTTTCAAAAAAGAAAAACAAATAATTTTGACGGAAAGGAAGTGGTAAATTTGTATTATTTGCAGATAATATGATTCTATACTCAGAAAATCTGAGAGAAAAACACAAAATTTTATAGATTATAAGACAATTCTGGGGTTAGTATGAAATTAATACTCAGAAATCACTCATTTTCATACACACAAACAAGCAATTCAAAAAAAGTCTATTTACAATAGCAACAAGAAAGAATTCCTGGGAATAACCTAATCAAAAATGTGCAATAAACAAAGAAAACTTTTAACTCACTACTAAGGGAAACAAACGAAGATTTAAACAAATGGAAAGGCCTAATTTAACATACCAGGAGTTCCCTAGTGGTTTAGTGGGTTAAGGATCCATCACTCCTGTAGCTTGAGGTTCAATCCCTGGCCTGGGAATTTCTACATGCTGGGGCCAAAAAAAAAAAAAAAGAAAAATGCCAACAACATAGCATAGGATGATTCAATATCATAAAACTTAAAATTATTTCTAAATTAATCTATAAACCCACCCCCCATTCTAAGAAAAAAATTAAAGACAAATTTTAAAGTTTATATAGAAAAAATGTAAATAACATGTCTGATGAAGAAAAGAAATGACAAGAGCAATCAAGCCGGAAAGTAAAGCCTGATTTAAAGTTGTAATTACAGCAGTGTGGGCTAGTGGGTAAATAGCCAGGCATATCAATAGTAGAATGGAGTCTAGAAATAGATGAAATTGCATGAATGAATCAGTATATGATAAAGTGATACTTTAAAGCCTTAGGGTAAAAATGGACTATTTAATGGATATTTGAGAATAAGCGGTTAAAAAAAAAAAAAGAAAAATACAAGAAGAAGTTGGATCCATACCTAACACTATAACAAAGACAGAGCTCAGGTAAGCGAAGATTAAAATGGAAAAATGTAATTATCCAAATACTAGGATAAATCACTGGAATAATTTAATTTCCTACAAACTTGAAAGATGCTAAAGAAAAGCTTGAGAAATGTAATTGCATATTTTTAAAAATTCTGCCTAGGAGGAGTTCCTGTCATGGCTCAGCAGAAATGAACCCAACTAGTATCCATGAGGAAGCAGGTTCAATCCCTGGCCTTGCTCAGTGGGTTAAGGATCCTGTGTTGCCATGAGCTGTAGTGTAGGTCGCAGATGCAGCTTGAATCTGGCTTTGCTGTGGCTGTGGCGTAGGCTGGCAGCTACAGCTCTGATTTGACCTCTAGCCTGGGAATTTACATATGCTGCGGGTGTGGCCCTAAAAAGACGAAAAAAAAAAAAAAAAAATTCTGCAGAGGAAAATTTACCGTAAACTAAGTCAAAATAGAAAATTGAGGAAATCATTTGATACTAGTATCACAAAGGGCTAATTTTCCTCATATGAAAGAGGTTGTAGGTGGTTCCCACTGTGATGCAGTGGGTGAAGTATCCCTAGTTGCTGCAGCTGTGGCTTGGATTGGATCCCTGGCCCAGGAATTTCCATGGGGCAGCCCCAAAAGAAAAACAAAAAATCACCTAGTTGTTCTCTGGTGGTCTAGGAATTAAGGATTCCGGTTGTTACTGTTGTGGCTTCGATTCAATCTCAGGCCCAGAAACTTCCTCAAGCCTCAGGTGTGGGCCAAAAAAAAAAAAAAATTTTTTTTCTTTAGAGTACCTAAAATAACCACAGAAAAAAACAACCCAGTGGAAAAGTGGAATTCATATGACTAGACAATTCATGGGAAAGGTAATACGGATGGCTATGAAAAAACTATTAACTTTACACACAGCAGAATTAAAATTAATATGCCATTGAGATCATCTTCAACTATTGAATTAGCAAAGAAATATCTTTGATAATGTGTTGTTTTAAACAACAAACATATACAGTTATTTCTTCATACTACTACAACGAATTCTTATATTTCCCACTCCCTTCACTTAATAGTACCAAAACCTGGTGTTTTTCTTGACCTTTGTTAAATTAGAACAAGTCTCTGAAGAAGAATGTACAGTGTATCAAAAGATGAGATCATCACCCCATATCTGAAACCTAGGAATTGAATTTACCTCTTACCTAAATAAGTGAAAGTTATGATGATCAAAGTCCTTTGTTGAGCAAAGCAAATATAGGGTTTATGGGAAGTATTATTTTGGGAAATACTGTTTACTAGGGCAAAAGTAGTTGAAAAATCAGCCTTAGAAGCATGGGTTACAAAAGCCCATTTCCTGTTACTGAGACATGTTTACTGAAGCGAGTTGTTGCTGATCCAACAGGTTTAAAACCAGTATACCATGACTATAAAAATTTCCGTCTTTTCCTAGGTTTGTGGGGAATTTTTTTTTTAATTCTTAAAAAATAAGTTATGTCTCCTCTTGCCTGCCCTTGATTTTAAAAAGTAGAGTCTTTCACAGAGAAGAAGCAATTTCCTTGGACTTAGCATAATTGATTATTAAAAGACCTTAACCAAGGGTATTCATTTTCTATTGCTGCCGCAACAGGTTACCACAAATTAAATGACTTAAACAACAAAGATTTATTATCTCATATGTTGGTGGGTTAGAAGTCTGACTAACCCTTACTAAATCAGGGTTCTAAAGGGCTGTGGGGAAAAATATTTCATTTCTTTTTTCAGCTTCTATGGGAAGCCCACATTCCTTGGTTTATGGCCCCCTTCTTCAAAGCCAGCGACATAGCATTCCTCTGACCTTGTTTCTTTTTTGCTTTTTAGGGCCGAACCTGCAACATATGGAAATTCCCAGGCTAGGGGTGGAATTGGAGATACAGCTGCTTACCTATACAGCCACAGCCACAGCAACACAGGATCCGAGCTGGGTCTGTGACCTACACCACAGCTCATAGCAACGCCAGATCCTGAACCTGCTGATAGAGGCCAGGGATCGAACCTTTATCCTCATGGATACCAGCTGGGTTCTTTACCATTGAGCCACGAGAGAAACTTCCCCTCCAACCTTGTTTCTGTTGTCACATTCCCTCTCCTTCTCTTCCTTCCTTCTGCCACTCTCTTTCATTTATAAGGACTTTTACGATCACGTTGGGTCCACCTGGAGAGTCTAAGATGCTTTACCTACCTGGACGTCTGTAACTTGATCTTGACTGCAAAGTCCCTTTTGCTGTGTAACATGATATATTCACTGTTAGGTGGTATCTGCCATGTGGAGAGAAAGTTCAAAAAGGAGGACTTTGAAATCTGCCATATCATCAGAATTCAACCCAGGCTCTAGATGGAGTTTCAGCTGACCACACCAACAGCAAACAGGGCATGGATGAAGGCCCCAGGACAAAACTTAAGAACTGTCAAATCTCAAGATAAGCAGAGTCAAAGGGATGGGTAAAATTTTACAGGATGACCTAAAACGTCTTTCCCTGTTTCCCAAGCCCCTTCCCCTTTTTTCCTTAGGACGATATACCCAACACACAGACCCTTGCCTAGAAAAGATGCCCTTGCCCTACTGGTAGAGCCTGAGTAACCTCTGCTCAGTACTCGCAGCTGCTCTGTTGGTCAGTAAACCTGCTTACGATCGCGCTGCTCCAGTCTCTGTTTCTCTCCGCTCAGCCATCCTAACATTCACAAGTTCCAGACGTCTTTAGGGGACCATTATTCTGCCTACCACACAGAAATGGAAATGGAAATTGAATTGAGGAATACATCAGTTAAGAGTGTACTTGACTGCTTAAAAAGTAAAGGATCGTTTTGTCTCATGTACCAGGAAGTCTGGGAGACAGGACATCAAGACCGGTGTGGTAGAAATTCCTGTTATGGTTCAGTGGGTAAAGAACCCAACATAGAGTCTGTGAGCATGCAGGTTCCATCCCTGGCACACTCAATGGGTCAAGGATCCAGCGTTGCCATGAGCTGTGGTATAGGTCATAGATTCGGCTCGGATTTGGGGTGCTATGGCTGTGGTTGTAGGCTGGCAGCTGCAGCTCCAATTTCTAGCCCATGAAATTCCATATCGCCACAGGCACAGCTGTAGGAGAAACACAAACAAAACTAAGACTGGTATGATAGTCAATAATGCCATGAAGGAAGCTGGCCTTTTTGCTTTGCTCTCTATCATACTTGGCAATGATTGCCAAGCTTTCAGCATCACACAAGTGTTCCAGGGAAGAATAAAGAAGTGGAAGAGGTAGCATGAGAAAAATTCAGGTTACATTTTATTAGTCAGAATTGAGTCACGGGATCACCTCTAATAGCTAGGAAATCTGAGAAGGTAAGTTTTTAATTTTCCTGCTTCTCTACAAAAGGAAGGAAAATTGAAATAAGGGTTGGAATGAGCGATAGCTGTGCTGACCTATAGAATGACTGCAACAACCAAATGAACTTAACAAAGAATTTTATCCAGTTATTGAAGAACAGGTATCAGGTATTGATTTTAATGGACTACTTGCTACAAGTATTACTTCATATTGGTTGGTTCTATGTTCAAAATTGATAAAAAGACTCAGAAGACATTTTCCCCACACCCGCACCAGTTTACTTAGCTTTGAAAGATGCACAGTTAACATAGATGCCCAGAGCCAAACAGCAGAGGCCTTCTGACATCTGGCAACAAAGTTATGTGCAGTTTCTATACTTCTCCACTCTCCAGAGCTCAGTTCCAAGGAACAGGTGGAGGCCTTCGTGGACAGCTTCACCTTAGGGCAGCTGCCTTCCCATTCCCTGCCTGTGTGTGTCCGGAACTTGCTGAACCGTCTCTCTAGGAGTAAGTGCCAAGTCACAGGCCTCGAAGTGCAGCTGCAACTCATCTATCAGACCTCCCAGTGAATGCGTCTGTAAACCACGTGCAATCTGACCCGCTAACATCCTGCATTTATCTTACATCGCTACCTTCTGAAGAGCAGAGTAGCAAGTAGGCAAATCTAAGGTCATATCCCCAGGGTCCCTGGGTCTGACATCAGAGTTTAGACCAGCTGAAAACCCTTTCCTTGCAAGTACCAGGCACCTAATAAATATTGAATTCGGAAACAAATAAGATGTAGGAGTCGGACAAAGGAAGGTCAAAATAGCACCTTAGTAAAACTTACTGGGCCTGTGGCATGCTCACACTTTTCCCAGACTTATGCACTGGCACAGATGAAAAACACAGGCTTCCCAGAACAACAATAGAGGCCTGTGTGAGGAGAGCAGACCCACTCTATGAGACACAGGTCTAGAAAGGGTGGGAGAAGGGCTGAATATGTCCAACTAGTCCTTCCTAGTCCCCTGGGGAAGAGAAAAGGAGGGGTGGGAGAAGGTCAGTGCTTCTCAACCCTTCTGGCAGTTTGACGTCATAAGGGGAACAAATGTGTAGCCAGAAAGAAAGTTCTGTGTGTGTGTGTGTGTGTGTGTGTGTGTGGTTTTCTTTTTTTTTCTTTTTTCTTTTTGGCTTTTTGCCTTTTCTAGGCCCGCTCCCACGGCATATGGAGGTTCCCAGGCTAGGGGTTGAATCAGAGCTGTAGCCACTGGCCTACACCAGAGCCACAGCAATGCGGGATCCGAGCCTCATCTGCACAGCTCACGGCAATGCTGGATCCTTAACCAACTGAGCAAGGCCAGGGATCCAACCCGAAACTTCATGGTTCCTAGTCTAGTCGGATTCATTAACCACTGCACCACGACGGGAACTCCTCTTTTTTTTTTTTTTTTTTTTTTTTCTTTTTAGGGCTGAACCTGCGGAATACGGAAGTTCACAGGCTAAGGGTTGAAGTGGAGCTGCAACTGTCAGCCTACACCGGAGCCATGGCAATGTCAGATCCAAGCTGCACCTGTGAGACAACACTGAATCCTTAATCTGCTGAGTGAGGCCAGGGATCAAACCTTCATCCTCTGTGTCGAGTTCTTAACCCACTGAGCCACAACAGGAACTCCTGGTTTTCCTTTTTAATTACACTTTTTATTTTGTGATAATTAGAGGTTTTCATGCCGTTATAAGAAATAGTACAGAGAGAAGAACCCATATAGTCTTAACCTAGTTTTCCCCAGTGGTGACATCTTGTGAAACTGTAGTACAACATCACAACTAGGATATCGACATTGAGACACACAAGACACAGAAGGTTTCCATTCCCACAGGGATCCTTCCTGTGGCCCTTTTATAGCCACACCTGTTTCTCTACTCTCTAGGAAGATCCATTTTACTCATGCTCTGCTTTTTCATAAACAGCAGGTTTATGTTTATGTTTACTAGCTTTGTATAAAAGTAAGAAAAATACATTTTCCTTTTTTTTATACAAAGAAAGGAATTTCTTTGCTTTGTATATTTTCCTTTCTTTTATACAAAGCAAAGCCACCTGTTTCTTCTTCTTCTTCTTTTTATTACTGGTAAGAGTATCTTTAGGCACCTAAACCCTGTTGCCTCTAGGCTGTTGACACTCTTGTAGTTTGAGAGAATTACCTGGAATCATAAAACAGTTTTTTGGGCGAGGGGGGTGGGTAGAAAAATAAGTTCATTCATAAAATATTTTTCAGACATTCTTCACTTAGTTTGTAAATACCATGATTAATATAGTTTTATTTTTTTGTTGTTTAATGCAAAGCCATAAAAGCAGTTTTTTCATTTTTAACGTTTTATGGAAGTATAGTTGATGTACGATTTCTTTTTTCATTTTTTAAAGCTTTTATTTTTAAGATTGCTATAGTAATTAACTGTCTCCCTCCTGCTTAGCTTTTCTTTCTTTCTTTCTTCATCTTTCTTTCTCTCTTTCTTCCTCTTTCTTTCTTTCTCTCTCTCTCTTTCTTTTTTTTGTTTTCATTTTGTCTTAGGGCCACACCCATGGCTTATGCAAGTTCCCAGGCTAGGGGTTAAATCAGAGCTACAGCTGCAGGCCTGTACCACAGCCACAGCAACTCGGGAGCTGAGCCACATCTGTGACGTACACCACAGCTCACAGCAATGCCAGATCCTTAACCCACTGAGTGAGACCAGGGATGGAACCCAAGCCCTCATGGATACTAGTTGGATTTATTACCACTGAGCCACAATGGGAACATCCTTAACTTCTCAATAAACAAATAGTGTGTGTCTGACTGTACCAAAAACTGAAAAATATGGAGTTTGTCTTACCACCTTGTCTCTCCAATTCTCCTGGTTTTCGAGTCCCCTCCTGGCCTCACCCTCTTCTCTCTCCCAGAGCCCCCATTACCCATTGTCATTTCCAGCACTCTCAATGCTCTCACTCTTTTTTGTTCCTTTGTTTTTGTTTTTTAGGGCTGCACCTGTGGCATATGGAGGTTCCCAGGCTAGGGGTCCAATTGGAGCTACAACTACCGGGCTACACCACAGCCACATCAGATCCAAGCCATGTCTTTGACCTACACCACAGCCCAAGGCAATGCTGAATCCTTAACCCACTGAGCTCGGCCAGGGATCAAACCTGCAACCTCATGGTTCCTAGTCAGATTTGTTTCCCCTGTGCCACGACAGGAACTCCTGCTCTCACATTCTTACTCTTCTGTTTCACTTGTGCTCTAACCTCACAAATGACAATGTACCTTCTCTATTCCTACTGGGAGGCAACTTAGTAAAGAAGATACAACATAAGGTTTTATGACTGACAAATATAGATTCACATTAAGTCTGCTATTTTATCTTCAGTGGGCATTTACTAATTTTTGTTCACTATCATCCAACCTCTTTTCTTTTTTTCTCTTTTCTTCCAGTTCTGTTGAGGTATTATTGACATACGGTACTGTTTAAATTTAAGGTGTACAGCATAATTATTAAGGTAAATACATTATAAAATGATTACCACAATATATTTACATATACAGATGTCATGAGGATTAAATGTGAAAACAAACTTAAGTGCTCTGGCATGCAATAGCCGCTATAAATCTGTGACCGCTAAGCTCAGGTGAACTTCCAACACGGCTTAGCAATCTTTTTATTTGTTCTGAGCCATCTGCTTCTCCAGAATTCCCTCAGCAGATATTAACAAACATTTACAACTTCAGGCTGCCCATTCAGCCTCCCCCTCGAGCTAAACAGCCAGTCTCAAGTGTAACAGGAGAATGTCAAGGAGACAGAGGTACCAGATTTGCAGAATCTTGGAAGGTTTTGTTGATCTTGTGATTCATGCCAGAGTCATGATGTCTTAAGCCCTGCTCATAAGAATAAATTTTTGGAAAAAACCTATATAATTAAAGCCATCCCAAATTTACATCAGAGTCTTCTTACCTCTATTTACATGCAGTGGTTCCTTTTGCACATATGTACCCCTCTGTAATATGCAGGGTTAATTGGGTAGATGAATGGAGTGAAGTTGTAATTTGCTCTGCTGCTGAAAGTCTTCCTCTTAATTTAAGGATGTCAGACTTGAAGGTCATATCTGGTTGCTTTTCTTCTTATTGTGGGCTTCTGGTATGCTGTGGAAGTCAGTGCTATTCAGTCTTTGATCAACTGTTAGGATCAGAATGCTCCTAGTTTATCCTGGCACCAGAGATACTCTTTGAAATTATTGGTGCCTTTTTCCCAGTCGGTCAGCAGACATCAAGGTTACATATGTCTAGAAATAATTTCTGTAGTGAAGAAGGTGAATTATAGCTTCATTACAAGAGTCTATAAATCATTCTCATAACAAAAATACAAACATGTTAGTATGAAACAACACCAGCTATAAATGGATGCAGTCCCAGAGATAAATAAAAAGTGGCATAAAGGAATGTTAAATTACTTGAAAAGGTAATTTCAGAATATCTAAACCAAGACTTGTGCTTTTCTCATTGATTTCATTGATAAAGAGGCTCCCTTTATATATTTTTCCTTTCCCTCCCCCAACCCCTTTCTTCCTTCCTCTTGGCCTTTTTAAAGCTCTGTAAATAATCTAGGACCAGCATTCAGTTTGCTAGACATGACATTTTCTCATGTTTCTCATTTTCTTACATATGTTTCAATTTATTTCCTACTTAAGTTTCATTGTATTTTGCAATCACTCCCTCCCCCCATAGACACACTACTGAAGTTTTTCAATGTTTAGTTGTTTTTCTTGAATGAAATATGAGTTTCTTCTTGTTCATCCTGATTAGCTTTAAACCTTAGGACAGCAGTAGCACTGCTGACTAGTTTTCTGGGCTGTCTCTACGAATAGATAGACTTGAAGGGCAGAGACGATTTCATCAGTCTTAGAATGGAGGCTCTCTTTCTTCTTTAAGGAGACGTTCTAAGTCTTTGGCTTCGATGGCAGTGATTTCACTGGCTAGAATAAAGTTCGTGGCTTGAATAAGGGGAAATACCTATCCACCTAACCTGTGGTTTTGCTCTTGAGGAAGGGCATATACCAACATGGAAATGTTAAAAAAACTTTCTGATCTTGTATGTCTATGAACACGCCGCCTGGAACCCTGTGACTAGGCATTATGGTAATATTGAGCATTATTATTGTGACCTCTTGCTTACAGCACGTTTATATAGTAGAAATGCAGGGACAATAGGAGTAACTGCAGTAGTAACAGCTGCAGGATGCAGACTCAATTTCCAGTGTTGCTGCAAGCTGTGGGTTTGGTCGCAGATGTGGCTCAGATCTGGTGCTTCCGTGGCTGTGGCGTAGGCCTCAGCTGCAACTTCACCTTGACCCCTAGCCCTGGAATTTCCATATGCTGCAGGTGCAGCCGTTAAAAAGAAAGAAAGACAACTATTGGAGTTCCCATCGTGGCGCAGTGGTTAACGAATCCAACTAGGAACCATGAGGTTGTGGGTTTGATCCCTGGCCTTGCTCAGTGAGTTAAGGATCCGTCATTGCTGTGAGCTGTGGTGTAGGTCGCAGATCCCACATTGTGGGCTGTGGCGTAGGCTGGAGGCTAAAGCTCCGATTCGACCCCTAGCCTGAGAATCTCCATATGCCACGGGAGCGGCTCAAGAAATGGCAAAAAGACAAAAAAAAAAAAAAAAAAAAAAAAAAAGAAAAGAAGAGACAACTATAAATGTAATAAAATTCATTGAGTGATAAAAAAATAAAAAAAATAAAGTAATCCAATGGAAGATTAAAAAAAAAAAAAAAAGGAAGAAGGAAGAAAGGAAGAGGGAGGGAGGAAGGAAGAAGCACAGCTTCTCGCTGGAATGACTAGAATTTCAGGCCTAATTTCAGGAACTTCCCTAGCTAACAGTCAAATCGGAGCTGCAGCTGCCAGCCTACACCACGGCCACAGCAATGCAGGATCTGCGCCGCATCTGAGACCTACACCACAGCTCATGGCAAGGATGGATCCTTAACCCACTGAGCAAGGCCAGGGATTGAATCCGAATCCTCATGGACACTATGCAGGATTCTTAACCCACTGAGCCACAACGGGAACTCATAAGCTGACCTTCTTTCTCAGAGGAGAGAATTCAGCAAGGTTCTGGAAGTCTTGCCACCAGCAAGTGTCTGAAAGAGGTGCTGGCACATAGGAATTGATGTGAGGCTGGGTACACCTCTAACTTTTACCCTTCTCTACAAAAACTAATTATCAGGGTGAACTTTCTGCTCTTTTTATGTTGCGCTAAAGCTATAAGCAATGGCTCGGTGAACATATTGGTAGTTTCCTAAAGAAGAGAGTAAAATTCTTTGCTGGGTCCATATTCCATTATGCCTTTGCAGTAGGGGTTATACCAAATGCATAAAACTTTTTTTGGAGATAAGATTCCCTTTAGGCTACTTAAAGGAAAAAAAAAAAGATTCTTCCTCCCAATCAGAAGTTCTCAGAATTAATCAATCCTCTCAAATTGAGCCAACATATCTATCAGTTGAGAAACTTGCAGGGCTTTTTATAATAACAGGGCTTGTTATATTGGTGTGGCATTCAAGCTAGAGAACTAATCTGGGGATTACCAGTTGGCAGTTAGCAGCGTATCGATGGAGCTAAAGCCACTGGTATAGAAGAACTAAAGAGAGAGTGTTTAAAATAATAAGAAAAGAGAGGTGAGGTTTTCCCTCTTTGTTGTGTTTTGTTTTGTTTTGTTTTGTTTTTTTGCTTTTTTAGGGCTGCCCACGAGGCATATGGCAGTTCCCGGGCTAGGGGTCAAATCAGAGCTGTCACCACTGGCCTACACCACAGCCGCAGCAACGTCAGATCTGAGCCGAGTCTGAGACCTACACCATAGCTCGCAGCAACACCAGATCCTTAACCCACCTAGTGAGGCCAGGGATTGAACCTGTGTCCTCATGGATGCTAATCAGATTCGTTTCCACTGAGCCATGAAGGGCACCCCTGAGAGGTAAGTTTTGAACTATGGAGGATGCCAATAGTTAAAGAGAGGTAAAAGAAGCTCAGCAATGGAGGCCGAGAAATGGTCATGAAAGGGTGAGGAGAAAAGCCAGGGAAGAATGGTGTCAATGCAGCCATGGGAAGAGATTCATGAAAAACAAATGCTACAGAGATTAAGGAAGGCCCACAAATGTATTGGAATTTTCAACCAAGAAGTCCTTGCAATATCCCAGTGAGCTTGGGATCTCAGTTCCTTTAGAGAGGTTGGAATGCCGGTCAAATTGCTGTGGACCCAGGAAATGGGAAGTGAGGAGGTGAAGGTGTGTGTGGACTCTTCTTTCAAGAGCTCAGCCTTGCAGATAGAGTGATAACTGGAATAGAACCTGTAGTCTAGGAAAGGTTTTGTTCTCTCTTTTTTCACAAGAAGGTATATAAGTGAAGCTACAGGAGTATAACTTCACAGCATCTAGAACCAAGATGAGGAAAGAGCTAATGAAGAGTTCAAGGTGTAAGAGAAAGCGGGTGACTGATAGAGATGGGAGGCGTGTGGTGGCCAGACTCCATGATCCCTACCTCCTGGTATTCACCACTCTGTCACCCGCCTTGTACCAGGGGTGGTCTGCGAGATCTCTTGAATAAATGGTGCTACGCTGCTTCTTAGAAGAGGTTATCAAAGACCATGTAGCTTCTGCCGGTGGCATTCCTTCCCCTTGCCCCCTCCCTCTCATCATTTGCTTTGGAGGAAGGCAGCTGCCATTTCACAAGCAACCCTATGGAGAGGCACACATGATGAAGAAGTGAGGCCTTTTGTCAACAGCCATGTGAGAGAGCTTGAGGGTGAATTCTCCAACTCAGTGAAGGCTTCAGATGGTGGCAGCCTGGCTGACATTTTGGCTCTAACCACATGAGATACGTTGAACCACTCAGCTAAGCTTGGCTTCCAGACTTCACCATCTAAAACAGTGTGAGCTAATACATGTTTATTGTTTTAAGTCTCAAGTAATTTGTTAGGTAGTGTAAGGGAGGAAAGGGGTTTTGTCAATCCTCTTGAGATCCCTGGCTGGTTCTGAAAATTAAGCTGACAGAGACAGACTAGCAGGAGAAAAGCATACACATTGATTTCATATACATTTTCTGTGACACAGAAGCCTTCATAAGGAAAAGAAGACCCAAAGAAACAGTTAGTCTTGTGTATTTTATGCAAGGTTTGGTGAAGTGTGTGGCAGTCCTATAGAAATATGACAGGTTGGAGTTCCTGTTGTGGCATAGCAGAAACAAATCTGACTAGTTTCCATGAGGATTCAAGTTTGAACCCTGGCATCGTTCAATGGGTTAAGGATCCAGCATTGCTATGAGCTGTGGTGTAGGTCACAGATGTGGCTCAGATCCCATGTTGCTGTGGTGGTGGCGTAGGCTGGCAGCTGCTGCTCTAATTTGACCCCTAGCCTGAGAACTTCCATATGCTGTGAGTGTAAAGCCCTAAAAATCAAAAAGAAAAAAGAAAAAGGAAGAAAGAAAGAAAGAAAGAAAGAAAGAAAGAAAGAAAGAAAGAAAGAAAGAAAGAAAGAAAGAAAGAAAGAAAAAGAAAGAAAGAAAAATATGACTGGTTAAGGAATATAAAGTAATTGCAGTAAACTGAGGGCCACTTAGCAAGGGCTATTTGTTGGGGTTCTTCTTGGTTTCCCTTCATCTTTAGAAATAAGAATGTTCCTTTCCTTTGGTTATAAGGAGGGCAACTTTCACATGAGGGTTTTATGATCTGTTTCAAGAGAGAAGGACAAAGTGACCTTGCTTCTCTTGTTTTCTCAAAATTCTTCAGCATAAAATTGTCAACATATAGGAGATCCTGCTGCGGTGCAGTGGTTAAGGGTCCAACTGCAGCAGCTCAGGTCACAGCTGCTGCTCAGATTCCATCCCTGGCCTGGGAACTTCCAAATACCCAGGGGGTAGCTGGTAAAGAAAAAAAAAATGTCAACATACAAAGATACCATATTTGGGGATAGCATGTCCTGATAAGCAGAAATATATAAATAATACAAGAGGAATTGGCTTTGGGCAGGAGGATAGACTCCATTTCCTCTGAGAAGCTACCAAGTCTGGCACTTCTTAAAATTTCTTGTTCTTTAAGTTCACCCTTTATAGCTTAGGTATAGCTTGGGGCATGGTCTTAATCCATTTTTATTGCTCATCAAAACATATTTAAAACACTAGAATCTTCTACTTTTTGTAACATCCCAAAGTTGGACATGATATCTTTTTTCTCAGCCAATATTTATTCAATAATTAGTTTGATAAAGATTTACTATGTGACATTATTATAATAAATTTTAGAGAAAGCAATGTTGCTTTTAAAGTAGCAACTTTTTGAGTGATAGATGAACTATTTACTATTCAAATTATCCAGCAACAAGCCTTTACTGAACAAAGCAGTATGGGTATTAGTGTGAAAAAATACGTGAGAATTACCCAGGCAGAGAAAAATGACATCTGAGAACGTATCAAATCAAAATTTGTTCAAAGCAAAAATCATGCTTGCATGACCAACAGTAGAGTACCAGTTAAGACAAATTGAATACTCTTGATCACAGAGCAATGAGAAATTCTTCCAGCAAGTGAGTGTAACTGCCAAATGGGATCATATATTTTTTTTAATGAATGAAGGGAAAACTAATTTTGAGAATATAACCAGGTGGAACTGAAATTGATTTTTTTTTTTTTTTTTTTTTTTTTTTTTGTCTTTTTAGGGCCACACCCGCCTCATACGGATGTTCCCAGGCTAGGGATTGAATCAGAGCTACAGTGGCTGGCCATAACCTCAGCCACTGCCACACCAGATCCGAGCCGTGTCTGTAACCTACACAACAGCTCATGGCAACATGGGATCCTTAACCCACTGAGCAAGGCCTGGGATCAAGCCTGCATCCTCATTGATATTAGTCTGATTAGTTTCTGCTGAGCCACTTTGGGAATTCCTAAAGCTGATTCTTGAAGTTCTGCTTCAAGTTATCCTAGAGAGTTGTGCTCCCTTTTTAACCATTTATGATTAAATGTTAAGTGTCAAGCATAAAAAAATTATTCTGCTGGTGGATGTGACATTGCAGTAATAAACTTGTAAAGTTTTCAATCATTTCCATTATTTATCTTAACCTTTACTCGTATTCATTTTAGTAAGGACTTATGTGCAAACCATTGTACAAAGATTAAAATGCCAAATTAGCCTTTAAACATTTAAAGAAAGTGGGTTTTTCCTTAACCAGAGTTTTTAACCACTTTCTATTGCCCTTTATTGTATTTTGGATTTCACTAGGTTGGAGCAGGCTGGACCATGGTGAGTGCTTGGAACTTGACCAAGTCATGGGTCTAGGCAAACATGGCAAGATTAACAGGGCCAATTGTCATTTCAGAGAAAGGTCTAACCCGCGGGCAAGGCATGGTTTTCATGATTTCCCACTACATCTAGTCACTTAGGATGGAGCATGATAATGTGAGAAAAAATATTCTATACATGTATGTGTAATTGGTACACCATACTGTACAGTAGAAAACTGTACAGAACACAGTAAACCAGCTATAATGAATATAAAAATAAAAATCATTATATAAAAAAATAAAATCTATAGGAAAAGTTACAGTACTTAGAAGACCTTGTTTTTTTTTTTAACAACTTTATTGGAGTATGGTTGACTTTCAATGTTGTATTAGTTTCAGGTGCACAGCAAAGTGAATCAGTCATACATATAAATATAACCATTCTTTTTGTATCTCGCCTCTGAACACTGGCACCAATTAAGTCTCAGAAACAGAGTTTTGGGTGAAATAGAAAGAATAGCTTTATTGCTTTGCCAGGCAAAGGAGGCCACCGCAGGCTTAACGCCCTCTAAACTGCGTCCTCTCTTGAGAGGGGATAGCAAGGGGTCTTACAGGTCTAGAATGAAAAATAGGACTGTTGATAAGGACTAGGGTGCTGCATTCTTCTCCCTCTATAGAGCATTTCAAAGTCATCTGGGCCAGCATCAGGTGGTCCAGTGATGGTTGCTGGTGGTCTTTGGTGTTATGCCACCTTGACCTTCTCTCTGGAATGGAGATGGCTTACAACGGGGAAAGGATATTAAGAAATGTTTCAAGGAGTTCCCATTGTGGTGCAGCAGAAACGAATCTGACTAGGAACCATGAGGTTGTGGGTTCAATCCCTGGCCTCGCTCAGTGGGTCAAGGTTCTGGCGTTGCCGTGAGCTGTGGTGTAGGTTGCAGACGCGGCTCGGATCCTGTGTCGCTGTAGCCGGCGGCTACAGCTCTGATTAGACTGTAGTCTGGGAACCTCCATATGCCTTGGGTGCGGCCCTAAAAAAAGACAAAAGATGAAAAAAGAAAAAAGAAATGTTTCAAAGGAAAAGAAACACCAAGTGCAATATAACTCTAACTGGAAAGTAATCATTTGTAAAAGAAAGCAATTAAGCAAGGAAGAAAGCATTTGTGAAAAGCTGGTTAGACTAAGCTAGAGGACCAAGGCAGGGCAAAGCATAATGGAGACTGTTTTAACTGGTTTTTAGTTGTAACATTTTTTTCTTTTTTCTTGTTGGCCATCCAGAGGCATATGGCGTTCCTGGGCCAGGGATCATATCCAAGCCAAACTTCGAACTAGGCCAAAGCTGTGGCAACACATGGATCCTTAGCCCATTGTGCTGGGCCAAGAATCGAACCTGCATCTCAGCACTCCCAAGTCGCTGCTGATCCTGATGTGCCACAGCAGGACCCCCTAACATTTTTTCCCCATATACTTTATTACAAACTATTGAGTAGAAGGGACTTGATTTGAATTCCATTTTACTATTTAGTAGTGATGCTGAGCAAGAGATTTTACCTCTCTGAGTTTCAATGTCTCTTCCACAAAATAGAGCTAAAAATATCCTACCATTATCGCATTCTGCTCTTTTCTCAAAGGTCAAATGAGCCTTGCATTAAATATATGTGAAACCATTTTTTCAACTTTAAAGTACTGTACATCTACAGATGGGATAAATTCATTTGAGTAATAAAAAAAAAGAAAAAAATAATGTACTATACACATACTATTTTTATTGTTGATACAATTATCATTTCTTCTTACCTTGAATCTTTCTGTTCTTGGCAAAAGTTATGATAGGCTTTTGGTCCTGAATGTAATTTGAGAAAGGCTAATACCTAATGCTGAAAAAAAGAAAAAGTACATCTTCTTAAAAATTATTAACAGATTTGAAATTAATTTTTGATACCGAAAATAATGCCTAAAACAAATCAACATTACTGAAAAACATTAAATATTTATCTCCTTGAGACAGCAAGGACTGTATCCAGCACCCTAGAACAATGGTATTTGGTATTTTTTCAATACCAAAAAGTGACTTATTAGCATTTGCTATTGCAAATGGTTACCACAAAAACAAAATTAAGGAGGTTTAATTTATAGAAAGGCAAGTCTCTTAGGATATTTACAAGTGTTTTTCATTTATTTATTTAAAGTATAGTTGATTTACAATGCTGTTCCAATCTCTGCTGTACAGCAAAGTGATCCAGTCATACATATGTGTATTTATGTGTGTGTGTATACATACACATTCTTTTTTTATATTATTTTCCAACATAAACTTTCCCAGGAGATTGGATATCTCCCTGTGCTATACAGTAGGATCTTGTTGTTTATCCTTTCTAAATCCTTTGTATCTACTAACCCCAAACTCCCAGTCCATCCCTCTCCCTGCCGCCTCTCCCTTTGGCAACCACAAGTCTGTTCTCTATGCCTGTGAGTCTGTTTTGTAGATAGATTCATTTGTGCCATATTTTATTTTATGTCTTTTTAGGGCTGCACCCATGGCTTATGGAAATTCCTAAGCTAGGGGTCAAACTGGAACTGCAGCTGCTGGCCTACACCACCGATCACGACAACACCGGATCCACTAAGTGAGGCCAGGGATTGATCCTGCATTCTCATGGATACCAGTTGGGTTTGTTACTGCTGAGCCATGATGGGAACTCCTATGCCATATTTTAGATTCCACATATAAGTGATATCATACGGTATTTGTGTTTCCCTTTCTGATTTACTTCATGTAGTATGAGAACCTCTGGTTACATCCATGCTGCTGTAAATAGCATTATTTCATTCTCTTTTATGGCTGAGTAGTATTTCATTGTATTTATGTATGACATCTTCTTAATCCATTCATTTGTCAATGGACATTTAGGTTGTTTCCATGTCTTGGCCATTGTGAATTCTGCTGCTATGACCATTGTAGTGCATGTATCTTTTTGAATTATAGTTTTATTTGTATATATGCCCAGGAATGAAACTGCTGGATCATATGGTAGTTCTATTTTTAGTTTTCTGAGGAACTTGCATTCTGTTTTCCATAGTGGTTGTACCAACTTATGTTCCCACCAGCAGCGTAGGAGGGTTCCCTTTCCTCTACATGCTCTCCAGCGTTTGTTATTTGTAGACTTATTAATGATGACCATTCTGACCTGTATGAGGTGTATGAGCTGTTTGCATATTTTGGAGATTAAGCCCTTTTCAGGTGCATAATTTGCAGATACTCCCATTCTGAAGTTTGTCTTTCCAATTTTTTTTTTTTATGGCATCCTTTGCTGTGCAAAAGCTTATAAGTTTGATTAGGTCCCACTTGTTTGTATTTGTTTTTGTTTTTATTTCTACTGCCTTGGGAGACTGACCTAATAAAACATTTGTACAATTTATATCAAAGAATGTCTTGCCTATGTTCTCTTCTGGGAGTTTTCTTTTGTCATGTCTTATGTTTAAATTTTTAAGCCATTGTGAGTTTATTTTTGTGCACGATGTAAGGGTGTGTTCTAATTTCATTGATTTACATGAAGCTGTCCAATTTTCCTAGCACCACTTGCTGAAGAGTCTCTTTTTCCCATTTTATGTTCTTGCCTCCTTTGCTGAAGATTAATTGACAGTAGACGTGTAGGTTTATTTCTGGGCTCTCTATGCTGTTCCATTGACCCATTTGTCTGGTTTTGCACCAAATACCAAAATGTTTTGATTACTGTGGCTTTGTAGTATTGTCTGAAGTGTAGGAGAGTTATGCCTCTTGCTTTGCTTTTTTTTTTTTTTTTTTTTTCCTTAGGATTGCTTTAGCAATTCCGGGTCTTTTATGTTTTCATACAAAATTTTGGATTATTTGTTCTATGAACAATCTGTGAACAAGTTTTTTTTTTTTTTCTGATTATAAGCATAATAAATTCATTGTAGAAATTTTGGATAGTCTATATATGTATAAAGAGGAGAATTTTATAGCTTGTAATCATAAATAATTGCTGTTATTTTGCATAGTTTTTCCAATTTTCTTCTCCCTCTTGTCTGCCTTTTTCCACATTTTAAATTATAAGCAATACTATAACATACAATCTTTCAAAACAATTTTTTGGATGTAAAAATATACTTCGGATCTAAAAATCTAAAAATCTTTTTAGAAAACATCTGAATTTGTTTCAGAAGTAAATATTTTTCCTCCAAGTATATTTTTCTTTCTTTTTCCTTTCTTTCTTTCTTTCTTTCTTTCTTTCTTTCTTTCTTTCTTTCTTTCTTTCTTTCCTTCCTTCTTTCTTTCCTTCTTTCCTTCTTTCTTTCCTTCTTTCCTTCTCTTTCTTTCTTTCTTTATTTTTTTTCCTTCCTTCCTTCCTTCTTTCTTTCTTTCTTTCTTTCTTTTTTTTCCTTCCTTCCTTCCTTTTCTTTCTTTCTTTCTTTCTTTCTTTCTTTCTTTCTTTCTTTCTTTCTTTCTTTCTTTCTTTCCTTCCTTCCTTCCTTCTTTCCTTTCTTCCTTCCTTCTTTCTTTCTTTCTTTCTTTCTTTCTTTCTTTCTTTCTTTCTTTCCTTCTTCCTTTTTTCTTTTCCTTCTTTCTTTCTTTCTCTTTCTTCTCTTTTCTTTTTCAATCACACCTGTGGCATGTGGAAGTTCCCTGACCAGGGAATGAATCTAAGCCACACGCCAGAGCTGCAGCAATGCTGGATCCTCAACTCACCTCACCATCTGGGAATCAAACTGGCACCTCCACAGAGATGAGCCAGATCATTAACCCACTGTGTCACAGCAGGAACTCCCCTTCCAAGTATATTTCTAAGGACTCAAGTTCAAAACTTTGCACTACTTGGAACCCCTTCTCTCTTTTTATTTTTGGAAATTATCTGAATTGATTTGATTCTGAATCAAATCATACTAATTCTTTCCTTTCTATTCCTATTACCATGGCCATGGCCCAGGCCCCTGTTTCCTCATCTCTAGATTATTACTATTATTTTTTCAGGGCTGCAGCCATGGCATATTGAAGTTCCCAGGCTAGGGGTTGAATCGGAGCTGTAGCCACTGGCTTATGCCACAGCCACAGCAACTTGGGATCCAAGCCATATCTGCTATGAACACCACAGCTCATGGCAATGCCGGATCCTTAACCCACTGAGAACGGCCAGGGATCAAACCCACGTCCTCATGGATGCTAGTCAGATTCGTTTCTGCTGAGACTTGATGGGAACTCCCTAGATTACTGAAGTAGGTTTTTGACTAGTCTCCTTCTTTCTAGTCCTTTTTCTCCAAAATCTATTTTACAAACATCTTTAATGCATCATTACTCTTCTCAAAAATACTAACTCTATAGTCTGTAGCAGAGGTCCCAAACTGGAGCTCCAATGCTGGATGCAGTCTCCAAATGTGTTGTGTTACAACTCTCCAGTGTTCTGAACAATGATTTTTAATTAGCTGGAAACATTTAGATGGGCCATATGCTTTACTGATTTGTGTTACCTGCTTGGCCTCTAGGTTTTTAAGTATGGTTGAACTGATTTTACATTGTATAACTCCAGGGGCACTGTGCCCATAGCACCCCCTAGAATTGTACAACATACAACCTCTACAATCACCACTATTCTAGCTAGCAGTCCTGCTAAAGCTTATGGACATTTGAGGTTCTACCCTCTAGACTGTACAATTTGAGAAAGAAAACCAATAACTCATCTAACCCTGTCCACCATAATAGCTAATCAAGCCCATCTTGTACCAGAGCCTGGAAAAGGCTGACTTTCCTAAAAGCCTTACGTGCTAAGCCATGAAAGACAAGAATATTCTAAAAGCCATGAATTCCAAGATTAGCCATAAAGTGTTTTTTTTTTTTTAATTCAAAAGACAGAAACATCTTGTTTCTCTTTTTAACAAAATGGACCCAAAAGTTACCCAATCAGAATTGTCTCCTACCATAAAACCATCTGAGTTATCACCCGACCTTGTGGCTTCCTACACAAATGATTTTTTTCTTGATTAGGTGTCTCCTTTGCAAATGTAAGTTAAAACTCTAGTCAGTTCTTTGAGTTTTTTGTCTCTGAGTTTTGCAGAATAAAGTGTAAACTTCCTTAAATACCAATTCCGAGCCCTTTATAATGTGGATCCTGTAACCCTAAAGTTTTCTTCTTTGCCTAAACATTGTATTTGAGGCAAACTTATTTTCCTCTTAAGATAATCTTCTCAATTCTTTGTTGCATTCCTCCTTCATCTGGTCCTTCTGCTCTCCTTTCCCTCTCCTCTTAACCTACATCCCTTCTGTTCTTTAAGGCCTGTGTTGATCCTACCTCGTTCATGAAGCCCTTTTTGGTTTCATCCTTTTTTACCCCTCTTTCTGCCCTTATTGTCTACATCATTATTTATTTGACACTGTGTACATCCTACATGTATATTTATTTTTCTCACTCATTTTTAATTATCTTCTTTTCATAGTGTAAGAGTAACACGTTCAATTTAAGATACACAAATATAGAGGAGCAAAATGAAATGTTAAAACGCTTGCAATACGACAATAAATACAAGAAATAAACTAAATGAATTATGTACATTATCTCGGGATGCAAAAGGGTCCTTTAATCTGATGAATGTAAGGTATAAACCTTAAATTTAGAAATGATAATTTAACTTTGTAGAAGTGTTAGATTTCCAAGTTGTTGCGAGACATGTTTTTCCAATCTTCTTGCTTGATCATCCACCCATAGCCCCTCCTCACGTGATCTCATCAAAAGAGTAATATGAAAGTGGTGTGGTTTCTTGAGGTGGGGCTCTTGGTCCTAGAGACCTTGAGTCCCCCAGGTTCCCACCTTTACTATCTCTGTGTTTTGCTTTGTGTTCGCATTTTGTTTTGGGTTGGTTTTTTCCTTAAGTTCCACAGCACCCATTCTTCAGCCCCATCCTGCTGAGCTGGCCTCGGCACCAAATATTTGTTCCATGGAGTAAAAACATGAAGAATATTTTTTTGTTAGGTGACTTTTCAACTTTTAGAAATGTGTCAGTTCTGTTGATTTCAGAAGGGGCCGATTTCCTTGTCCATAGCATAGGGGAAAATGGCCAGCCTCTGCAGACCGTGATTATTAGCATCACATATCTCTACAAAGCACTTTTGCTGTTGCAAAGAGAAAGTAAAAATGGGTAGAGCATTGATATGTATGATAGAAAATGTCAGTATTGCTAGAGCCTTTGCTTTAAACAGAATCTGAACAGTTCCTACAAGAAAATAATGGAAATTTTGGGAATGCAGGGAATGAAACTACTAAACAGTAGATGGGAGGTCATCACTATTCTTTTAGTCTTAGACCTAAAGAAAAGCTGTTGGACTGGTCATTAATACTTATGACATGTGAAGAAATCTACATTACTTTCAAAAAGCCAGAAAAGGAAGATTTTTCCCTTCCTAGGGAAAATATAGTAACATCTCTGAATAATTTGTAATATATAAAGCTCCTTCAAACTACCACGTTGCCACTCTATGTTCCAATCTGTTGAGTGGGTGAGAGCCAAGTACAGTTTGGGAGGTTCCTTGCTTCTGTAATCTCTCTGCACCCTGTCTAGCTTTCACCCTGAATGTCTGTTGGAGTTTTCATCCTTGGTCGTAAACAATTGATATTTTCTCAAACTTATGTAAAGTACAAAGAAACGCTTCTTTAGCACACTGTGTTATGTTTATTGATCTATAGTAATCACAGTAGAAAATGGTGACCTTGCAATGCAAATATAAGAAAGCATTGAGAAAGCTGGTGGTTAGGGATGGAAGCTTGGTTGGGGTGAGAGAAGTGGTGAACAGCACAACGTGATGGGAACTGAGGTTGTGCTAATTCTTTGAGAAAAAAGTCTTTTGTCCACATCAAAGGATGTAAGTGGGAAATTTCATTAAAATTACACAGGCACTAATGCTAATCCAAGCCCTTCTTGTCCCCTTTCCAAACAAATTGTCAGCCCAAGTCCAACTACATAAAAATTCTGGAGATGGCACTGCCATAAACTTTTCCAGGAAATATTTATCTTCATCCTAATTTCCATTCTACCCTCTTTTAAAAGCCAGAGGTAAGTGAAGGAAGAAAATAATAACATTTATTAAGCACTTGACATGTGTCAGATGCTATCATATCTACTTTTTTTTTTTTTTTTTTTTTTTTGCTTTTTAGGGCTGCACCCATGGCATACGGAGATTCCCAGGCTAGGGGTCAAATCAGAACTGCAGGTGCCGGGCTACACCACAGCCACAGCAATATGGGATGTGAGCTGCATCTGCGATCTACACCACAGCTCACAGCAACGCCGGATCCTTAACCCACTGAGCGAGGTCAGGGATCGAACCCGCATCCTCATGGATACTAGTCGGGTTCATTAACTTCTGAGCCACAACAGGAGAAACTCCTATCTTTAATAACACATTTATTCTTCTCAGTGATTTGATAGGTATGTACTATCATGGTTTCATTTTGCAGATGAGGAAACTGAGGTACAGACTAGCTAAGTAGCCTGCTTAAAGTCACTGTCAAAAGAGCTATGTCAAGAGTTTCCTCGTGGCTCAGCGGGATAAGGATCTGGCATTGCCACTGCTCTGGCTTTGGTTACAGCTGTGACAAGGGTTTGATCCCTGGTCCTGGAACTTCCACATGCCATGGACATGACAAAAACAAAAACAAAAACCAAACAAACAAAAAACTGTAAAAAAAAAAAAACTATGTCAGGAATGACTGAAACGTGACCTGAGGACCTCCACATTTGCACCTGTGCTGGACTTTTGCTGAACACTCTGAATTAGCTGCTAAATAGTTCCTGAGTTGCCAAAAGGAAAGAATAATGCTGGGAACTAGACTTTGAACTGGAAAGAATAATGCTGAGAACTACTTTGTCTTTCTTTTTTTTTTTGCCCTTTCTAGGCCCGCTCCCACAGCATATGGAGGTTCCCAGGCTAGGGGCCTAACTTGGAGCTATAGCTGCCGGCCAACAACAGAGCCACAGCAATGCAGGATCCGAGCCGTGTCTTCGACCTTCACCACAGCTCACGGCAATGCTGGATCTTTAACCCACTGAGCAAGGCCAGGGATCGAACCCACAACCTCGTGGTTCCTAGTCAGATTCGTTAACCACTGAGCCATGACAGGAACTTCTGCTGAGAACTACTTTGAACTAAGGACGAGATGTGATCCATAACCCAACTGTATGTATGGAATGAGTTTACCTTCTGATCCAAACTCTTGGTAAACAACATATAAACCTGTATGAACTTTGCCTTTTTTCCCATAAAAATGTTTACCCATTTCCCGCCAGTGGGAGGAACTATTATGGGTTCCTCTTGAATCTGTGATCCTTGAATTGCAATTCTAAGACCCCAGGAAATCTGCCTTTTTGTCTTTTATAATTTGAGGGTCCTTTTGGTTAGTTGTCACAAAGCTAATAAATGGTAGAGGCAGGAATCTAACTCAGCCAGCTAGGCTTCAGAATCCATGCCCTTAGCTATTACCTTAGGAACATGAGTGGGGTGGAGGAGGGAACTTAAAGAAATAATAACTGCTGCAATTTATTGAACATTTATGTATTGAGTACATTCAATCCTCAGAACCACCCTCTAGACTATTAGCATCCTCATCTGCTAATGAGGCACGTAGAGGCTAATTAATGTAAAGAACCCTGAAGTCCTGAGAATTTTCCACATGGCCCCACCATGTCTCTGCCTAAAGTCATGCCTCCCATTGGTTCTTGCATGGCATCTTAGTTGCTAACTGTTCCTCCCACTCATCTTGATAAATCCAAGTCTCCAAAACAAGAGCTACTAATCTGCAACAGTTCTCTCCACTTCTAAGAAGCTTTTCTGACCAAATAGTCCCCAAACTAGCTGAATTTTGGCTGACAATCCCCTCCTCCATCCTAGCTAAAATTCTATAAAACTCTTGCTCCTTCTTTCTCCAAGATGGACCATTCCTTAGCTCTTTCAAGAGCCTTCTCAGGCCTGACTTATTAATTAATTAATTAATTAATTAATTTATATGGCCACACTCATGGCATATGGAAAGTTCTATGCTGGGGATTGAATCTGAGCCCCAGCTGTGGCCACATCAGATCCTTTAACCCACTATGCTGGGCAAAGGATAGAACCCGAGCCTCCAAAGTGACCAGAGCTGTCAGATTCTTAACCTACCATACCACAGTGGGAACTCCAAGGCCTGACATTTTGAAAGTAAACTTTCATGCTAATGTTGCTCTGGCTGTTTTTTTCCACATTAACTTTCCAAAAGCCACATGCCTAGGAAGTAATAGAACTACTATACTGGTAATTTTCATTTTAAAAATGACTCATTGACTTGTTTGCAATTTGAAATGCCCTTTTTCATGGAATTGATTTCATAGTCTGAAGCCAGCCCTTTAGGCTGTTATAACCACTCTGAATTGCCAGAAGTAGAGAAATAAATCAGTAATGAAGTGAAAGATTGGAATTGAGTAAATGAAATAAGTAAGTTTTAGCAGAATGACCGTATAATTTCTTGTTCAACTAAGAGACATTGTAGAGTGAAAGAAGAGCTATTAATAATTATACAACGGAATTCCCTGGTGGTGCAGTGGGTTAAAGATCTGGTGTTGTCACTGCTGTGGTGCAGGTTCGATTCCTGGCCCGGGAACTTTTCTGCATGCTGTAGGTGTGGCAAAAAATTATAATAATAATTATATGAGGACTACAGGTATAAACTGGGACTCTCCTGGACACACTAGGACACATCTTCTCTCTAGGTTTAGATCAAAATTGAATGACTTTGAGCAAGTCATCCTAACCTGCTTGAGTCTCAATTTCTTCATTGCAAAATGGGAGAATTGACACTAGCTAATGGGGTGGTTGTGAGAATTGAGAATGTATGGTGCACACCTGAATTTGTAAAGTACCATAGAAATATACATTTTTAATACTAAAAATTGCTACTATACCAACCTGAGGTTTTTTGGTACATTAGAACACTGTTGCACTGTGTATTAATTGTGAATTTATGTTGCTCTCCCTATTAAGGTAGTCTCTTTTCAACTGTGGTGAGAGGCCAAGAAAGCAAACCAAACAGTAAGAGGCCATGGGCACTCCATCCCCTCGCCAGGGCACACCAACTACTTAGAGAATAAACTCTACTTCCTTCCAAAAATTTTTTCTTTCTTGAAACTGAATGCTAGATCCATTAATCTAATATTCTATAATGAGAATAATAATTTGCTTGTCTAATAAACGTAAGTTGTAACCTGCCTGCACTGATCAAGCTCCCTTTGGTTGTTCTTACAATCTGCATACCCCTCAAGCTTCACTTAGCTTAGACAATATATCTTAAGACTCTTAACCACCCCTGCTAGATAACACCTCTGACATATGGGTCACTATGGCAACAGTTGCCTAAGTCGTTTTTCAGCAACTTAGAGCTAGTTCTTACCTGATTCAGACCAGTCAAGACCACTGACCAGTCAACTGAGCTTACGTGAGTGTTCGATCGATGACTTTTTGACATCAGAAGGTCAAAACTCTACCCTCAGAACATAGTGATGCAGCCACTTTCTGAACATGCATCCTAATAAGAGCCATGAAGTTCAACTATACTTGTGCAGACCACCACCTATCTCACCACCTTACCCGATGCCTCAGACCATGCTGCCTTTTTATCCTACAAATATCCCTAAACCTTATCTTGATGGAGGTGGGCTTGAGACTTGTTCTCCTGTCTCATTGCTTGGCTGCCTTGTAAGTAAATCTTTTCTTTGCTGCAAATGTCAACATCTCAGTGATCAGCTTGCTGGGAGTCAAATGAAACTAGTTCAGTAACACTTTGTTTAATAAAATGAATCAGTGTTGGTGAGTGAAACATCAAATTCATAAACACAAACCCCAATCGCCAAGCCAGTCAGAGAAAAGTTCCCTGGTATTCAGTCCCCAGTCCTGGAGCCCAAGCCTCAGTTTACCTAAACTCTGCACTCAGGTTATCTTATCCTTTGGCTACAACTCAAACATCTCCAGATCTTCCTCCAGGGTGGCACTAATTAGATCAATGTTTTTCAGCCTTTGTTGACTGTTCATTTCTCATTTTAATATTATTTTTATGAAGTTCTTCAGTGGCCTAGCGGTTAAAGATCCAGTGACGTCACTGCTGTGATGTGGTTTGATTTCTTCCCCCCAGAAACTTCTGCATGCCATGGGCATGAGGAAGCCCAATTCTATAACAACCAGTACATGCCTGGGGATCTGTTTTGTGGAATTCATGCACCCCTTAGATCAATTAGAACACTTGTAGCCAATTAGCCAGTGTATCCTTGGCTTAGTGGAGATCTGGTAGTATCAAGTCTGAAACACAACTTGGTTTCCATTCTCTTGTCTCATGGTCTGAGAGCCAGCTATTCAACTTCCTTCCTCCACATTGCTGAGCAGGGCAATTTCCCCATAGAACTGAAGGTCCTCCAAATACCAACATCTACATGACCTTGTTCTCAATTTTCCAAATCTTTTAACCAGATAAAGTTATTATTTTCAATTCTATGTGTGTTTACTACATACATTTATTCATGTATTTGACAAGTGTTCATTGAGCACCTAGCAAATGGCAGTCATTGGACTAGGTCTAGGGATAAATATTGAATAAAACTCAATTTTTGCTCTCAAGAAATTTATATTCAGTTGGGAAACACAAAGGACTGCAAATAAATAAATAATATATCAAATGGTAATAGGTGCCTTGGAGAAAGAATACGATAGAACAAAGGGAATAGGCAGTCTGGTGATGGGAGGCAGAAATACAAAATAGTATATAGGGTGGTCAGAGAAACTTCACAATGAAGGTGACATCTGAATAAAGACCTGAAGAATGTGAGGGAGGAAGCCGTATGAAGAGTCTTCCAAACAGAAGGAAGAGTAAGGGCAAATGTCCTGAGGTGGAAGCATGCTTGCATTCAGGGAACAGAAAGCAAGCCAGTGTGGCTGGAGCTGAGGGACCAAGGGGAAGACTATAAGGAGATGAGGTCAGGATGATTAGACCTAGGTTTTGGTTTTAAGATCCTGAGTGAAATAGAATGTCATGGGAGGTTTGGAGGCAAAGTGTAACATGATCTGGTTTGCATTATAATAGTAGGAAGAATAGTTGCAGAGAGGTTAGCTGGGAAGTTATTGCAATAATCTGCACAGGAAATGGTGATGACTGGAAACAGACTGGTAGCAGTGAAGTGATACAAAATGGTCAGATTATGGATATATTACATTTTTAATTTAAAGCCAATAAAACTTGTTAAAGGATTCAGATATAGTTTGGAAGAGAGATGTCAAAGGCCACTCTAGAATTTCTGCTCTAAACACATAAGAAAAAGATGTTCTTCACTGAGATGGGAAGAGAAGGAAGAGGTTTGGGAGGAAACTGGAAGTTTATTTTTAGATAAGTTGAGATTTTGATGCCAAGCTGATGTTCAAGTGGATATGTTGAATACGCAGGATTTCAGAGGAAGGCTCAGGGTTGGATGTATCAACTGGGGGATTATCAGCTTGTAGAGGAACTTTAAAACCTTACAACTAGTTAAGCCCATCTAAGGAGAAGAGAAGACAGAGATGGGACGAGGTCCAAAGAGTGAGTTTTGTGGCACAAGGAGAACTTAGAGTCTTGGGAGATATATAGGAATTAGCAAAGAATACAGAGAAGTAGCAGCCAGTGAGATAAGAGGGGAATCAAAAGAGTGATGACATCCAAGCTAAGGAAAGAAAATGGTCATAATCACACTCTAAAATAATACACTTTTTTACTTTGTTACATGATGTAAATGTACTTGCTTATCTCTTTCCCTAGACTGTTGTATTTTTGAGGCCTAGGAATACATCATGTCCATTACTCTATCTCCAGGGCTATAGTTAGCTCAAGACCTACCACACTTCAATTTTTCTTCATGGGAATACTCTTCCTTTTATTTTTTTCAGAATAAAAATTTTGAAAAAAAATTTAATTAGAGAAAAGTTGAAAGAAAAGTACCATGAACCCTGGAACCCCCTTAACCTAAATCATCAGTTATCAGTAAATATGATCCTATTTTCTTTTCTTTGACCATGCACACAGCATATGCATGTCCCCAGCCAGGGATCAAATCTGAACCACAGCTGCAGCCACACCAGATCCTTTAATCCTCTGTGCCAAGCTGGGGATAGAACCCACAACTCCATAGCAACCCAAGTCATTGCATTTAGATCCTTAACTACTTGTGCCACAGCGGTAACTCCACTATTTGCTTTCCTCTTTTTCTCTCCCTTTGAAACTCAGTTACAGATATCCTGACCTATTATTACACCTAAATAATTTAGCATCTATTGTTTAAGAAAAAAATATTCTCTTACAAAACCACAGTGCTTACCAAGTGCAGGAAATCTAACATTGATACACTATTATTATCAGTACATAGTCCATATGCAAATCTTGCCAATTGTTCCAATAGCCCCTATAACAATACTTCCTTTTCACACATTTCGTGTAGTTCTAGTCCCTGTGTCTCTTCAGTCTTGTTTAATCTGGAACAGTTCCTCAGATTTTGTCTTCTATGGCTTGATATACATATATATTTCTTTTATTATGACTGCATATAGAAGTTCCCAGGCTAGGGGTCAATCAGAGCTGCAGCTGAGACCTACGCCACAACCTCAGCAATGCTGGATCCAAGCTGCATCTGTGACCTATGCCACAGCTCAGGGCAATACCGGATCCTTAACCCACTGAGCAAGGTCAGGGATTGAACCCACAACCTCATGGACACTATGTCAGTTTCTTAACCCACTGAGCCACAATGGGAAGTCCAGCACTGACATTTTTTTTAAGTATACAAACCAATAGGTTTTTAGAGTAGGATTTTCTCAATGATTCCAAGTTTTTAGATTTGCTCCATTTTAGGCAGTTAATACATAAGTGATATTATATGCAAATTAGAAACTTAATATTGGTTGAAATCCCTCTTAAAGTAATTAACTAGTTTCTTATAGGAAGATGTCAAGTCAGAAACTGAGGGGTCTGAGATAATCCCCTACTTGCAGAGAGCTAGAAAGGGGAGGAGGACTGGGGAGAGGTGGAGAGAGAGACCCTAGTAGAAACACCAGGTCTCTGGATCAGAGATCAGAACTTTATTTATTCACAGGGCCAGAAAAACATTGCACTTTTTGTCCCTCAGGCATAACACCCCTCAGGTGACACAGTGAGAGCTTGGGGGCTAAGCCTACATGTATGGAGGGATCAAACTGTAATTGAAAGACTCTGAAATATGAATCTAGGGGTTTATATAAAAAGAGAAAACCATTTCTTGTTCCTTTTCCTGAAGAAAGGGAGAAATCTTTGTCCTGATGTAAACTAATTTTCCTTAGGAATGGAAGGGCAAGAGTATTGGAATCTTACTCTTTGGAAACTAAATTCTCTAAATTGTATAGAGAAGATAAAATCAACCTCTCTGAAATTACAACCAGAATTTTTGCGTCTTTTAATATGTACACACGTAAGGAGCTAGTTCTCGAAATCCTTCCCAAGGTCTCTCTAGGGAGGAGGAAAATTCCCCTATCCTGGAATGCAAGGCTTTGACTCTAGGTAAGATATAGAAGTTTTATTACCCTATTAATGGCAGCAAAAGGCTTGGCAATCAAGGCTGTAAAGAACAAATATTCCTGGAGGACATAAAAGCAAAACTTCTCATCTTCACAGTAGACCAGTATCCATGTTCAAGACACTAGGATTTTTCA
This sequence comes from Sus scrofa, assembly GCF_054392235.1. Taxonomy (NCBI): domain Eukaryota; kingdom Metazoa; phylum Chordata; class Mammalia; order Artiodactyla; family Suidae; genus Sus; species Sus scrofa. The sequence continues at coordinate 49,259,990 of NC_139387.1, read as the reverse complement.
GGAACACAGAAATTCAGGGAACACTTATTTTCTGAAAGACAACAGTGCAAAATTTCAGAATGGGCAAACATGGACATCCTTTCTTCACCATTTCCTTTTTTTTTTTTTTAATGACCGGGCCTGTGGTATGTGGACGTTTCCTGGGCCATGATTCAAATCCAAATCACAGCAGTGACCAGAGCCACTGCAATGACAATGCCAGATCCTTAACCAGCTGCACAATAAGATAACTCCTCCCTTTTAATGCATCTTTTCTTTGACTTTTGGGACTTCTCTGAGACTCTATAACTTCAATTTGGGGGTATGAAGCACATTCTGCAAATATTCTATGCTGCAAGACATATCCCATGTCCCCAAATTTTAAAGTCCCATATATTTAGGGCAAAGAATCATTAGAAAGAGAGCAAATTAACTTAAAATTAGCTATCGATGAATTACATGATCTTAATAGTGTGGTAGACTTTTAAGAGTACAAATATCTATCCCACAGAGGTGAAGGGACTTAAAGAATGAAGTGAGGTAAAGTTTATTGTAATTTGTAAAATACCATATACATGAATCTCAATTTGTATAATAATTATTACCGATACTACTACACTGAGGCCTGGGTACAGGGCAGCATCGTATTTTTGTTCACGGCTTGTGTTGACATTTAGTACACAGGCCTTTACTTTCCTGTTTTCTGTCTCATGGTCACAAGATGGCTGCTGCACCTCCAGACTCACATTTATATACACTCCTCATAGAAAGAAGGATGTGAAGTAAAGGATTTCTTTTATTCAGGAAGGGACACTGTCCTCAGAAACTACTACCTTCATCTTAGTGTGTAAAAACATGTCACATGACCAGCCTAGATGCCAAGGAGGATGGAAAAGTGTTTTTTGTTTTGTTTTGTTTAATCTTTTTATGGCCACATCTGTGGCATATGGAAGTTCCTGGGCCAGGGACTGAATCTGAGCCACAGGTGTAACCTATACTGCAACTGCAGCAATGCCTGATCCTTTAACCCACCGAGCCAAGCCAAGGAACAAACCTGTGCCTCCACAACCACTGGAGCTGCTACAGTAGATTCTTAACCCACTGTACCACAGTGAGAATTCCAGAAAGTGTTTTTAATTGGGCACAGAGCAACTTCAAATAAAATCAGGGTTCTATTAGGAAGAAGGATTGGGTTGGGGGTAGGGAGTAGATATTGTTTGAGCAGACAACTAGCAATGTTTGCCCCCATCTAGCAATTTTACCTCTAGTAATTTATCCTACAATTATACTCACCTCTCCTTGCAGAACCTGTTGGTGCCTCCACCTAGTTCCCTGGGGAATCTTTGTTACCATTTTGCTGGGCCCATCCCCTTAAGGCTGCCCTGAGATATGAGAGCCACCTGGACCTGACATGCCTGGAGTCCTGTGCTGCTTCCATACTCCCCCAACCCCAGGGTAGCCCAGAGCCAGTGACTATCTATGTTGGGGTACTTTGTTCTGATCCCTAGCCTAAAGGCAGAAAGATTCTGCTTGAGTTTATGCTCCAGAGCTCCCTGTAAGAACAGGTATATCTAGACCCCCTGAAACCACATTCTTGCTTCACTTCTTCCCCTTCTATGTCCTGCTTCCCTCACTTTCATAGGTTTTTCCCTAAGAATGTTCTCCTAACAAGTCCTTTGCACAAGAATCTCCATCAGCATCTCTACTTCTAGGGAGACAGACCCAAGACACACATGCATGAGATGACTGTTAGGGCCTACATGGGGGCTCATTGTTAAAATGGCTTATTGTGCTGACCTCACAAATAAAATATGAGGTCACAGTGACCCGTGAGACTGACCGCCTTGCTCAAGCGACACCCTGTTTTCACCGCTGGTACCTACTTTCCCAAGACTACAAGACCCGCCTACCGTGGGACCCTGCACACCTCCAGCTTTCTCAAGATGATGAGAAAGATTATGTCCCCCTACCATGGGACACCTCCAACTTTCTCATGACTACCTGACCACCAGAGTCCAGCTGCAGCTAAAGATAAACTAACCACTCTCCCTTCAGGGGATCCAATTTCCTATCCGCAGGGTATAAGAAGGATCTGTCAGAAGGGTATAAGAAGGACCTGTTAGAAAGGCAAGTGGCTGGCTCTTCTCAAGGGTCAGTCACCCTCTCCTTTCCCTTAATAAATTTCCTTCTCTTTGCCTGCCCACCCGGCTCATTCTCCTTTCCTCTGCACTCGCCTTACAGTGACAACATTGCTTCATTATTTGTAACAGGAAAAGAGCTAGCATGCTAAATGTCCACCACTAGGATACTGGTTAAATAAAGTGCCATAACATATAAAATTGAATACTTGGGAGTTCCCGTCGTGGCGCAGTGGTTAACGAATCCGACTAGGAACCATGAGGTTGCGGGTTCGATCCCTGCCCTTGCTCAGTGGGTTAACGATCTGGCGTTGCCGTGAGCTGTGGTGTAGGTTGCAGACGCGGCTCGGATCCCGAGTTTCTGTGGCTCTGGTGTAGGCCGGTGGCTACAGCTCCGATTGGACCCCTAGCCTGGGAACCTCCATATGCTGCGGGAGCGGCCCAAGACCAAGAAAGAGCAAAAAAAGAGCAAAAAAAAAAAAAAAAAAGAGAGCAAAAAATTGAATACTTGCCATGTAAGCTGTTAAAAAGAATAAGGTAGGGGGCGAGGGATGGCCTGGGGGTTTGGAATTGGTATCTGCACACTGAGGTATATAGAATGAATGTCCAATAGGGACCTGCCGTATAGCACAGAGAACTCTGCCCGATATTCTGTGATATTCTATGTGGGAAAAGAATCTGAAAGAGACTGGATATGTGTATAACTGAATCACTTTGTTGTACAGCAATTACTACCACCTTGTAAAATCAACTATACTTCAATAAAACTTTTTGAAAAATTAAAGAAAACAAAAAAAAAGAATTAAGGTAGCTAAACTCACACCATTGGTTCCTCTGGGAAAGAAACTGGGGGTTGAAGGACAGGTGGGAAGTATGTATTTCACTGCACCATTTGTTCTTTTTGTAGCTGGAACAATTTGGTTGTATTGCATATTTTTAAAGTAGAATTAACATTAAAAATTAGTGTGGATTAAGCAAGGAAATTGATACTTAAATGAAAAATCCCCCAGTACATATACAATTAAATGACTCTAAAAAATAGTCACATTTACTAAGAGATTACTCTGTGGGCTCTGCCTTCTTTTATATCTAGTTTTCAAAGTCATCTATTGCCAACACCAGCTCAGCAGGTGAGGTCTGAAGAGTGGGTGCTGTGAAACTTAAGAAAAAGTTAACATAAAACAAGACACAAAGACATTTATCTTAATTTAAAGTGGGAACGGGGCGGGTGGGGGGGGGGAGGCACGACACCTCAAGGTCTCAGAGACCAAGAGCGCAGCCTCAAGAAACCACACTGCTTTTATTGTGCTCTTTAGGATTTCATCAAGTGAGGAGGGGGTTGTAGGTGCCAGATATAGATAGTTCTTTTATTATTTTAAAAGTTCTTTTATTATTTTAAAATTCACATAGCTAGTAGCTGGTTAAGCTTTTATTCTGACCTTTAGGCATTTAAAAATCATTAGCATTTGAGGAAGCTTGGCATCAGCTGTCTATGCATAGCATCTAGAGAATCATCATTGTGCTTCCGCAGAGGGCATGCCTATCTGCAGCAACCCAGTGTGCCTAAATTTGCACCTTGTTCTCCTTGCTGATGCATATTCTGCTAATGACTGCTCATAAACCCCCTGGGGCCATGAGTTTCCTCTTTCTCTTGTTTTAACAGGACATACCATGCTGTGCAAATGGTGGCGTGCCAATCTGCACAGGTCTGGCATGTCTAGACCAACGCATTATGTCCTCATTCAGCTGACCACATAAATAATTTATGCCTTTTGGTCTTTGTTCTTAAGCTTAAGTTATATGCCAGCACTGCGACTGTTTTTTTTCAAGCAGGAATATGGGGTAAAGTAAAGCAGGACAAGATGGAGTTTTCAGCATAGAAAATAGAAGGAAAGAGGCTACAAAAAGATTGTAGAAACATGTCTCCCAACAATCTATACTCCATCACCTCATAATCCTCTGCCACTTAATCCTCTGCTGCTGCAATCTGGCTTCATCCTCTCCTCCAAAATGACTCACAACCAAGATTATCCATGACATCAGCGACTCCTTGCCTTTAAATGAAGTGGTTGCTTTTCAAGCCTCATCGTCAATGTGTCTCAGCAGCAGTCTGTGGCATTATGCTCTCCTGGGTTTCTACTTACCTCGTCATTCATTTCTTCTTCATCTCCTTAATCAGTTTATCCCCTTCTGTCGGTCTATGGACAAATACAACACCAGTTTTATGGCACCTCCTCTGAGCTCCTATTTTCAACAGCATATTTAACATTTATGCTTGGAGAGCCCAGTGAATGGCATCACCATTCACCTGAGTTCCTCTTTCAGGAAAATGGGGATCATCTTTTCCCTTTAATGCTCATATCGAATCAATCACCAAATCCAATCCATTTTAATGTTTATTTATTTATTTATTTATTTATTTTTGCTTTCTTGGGCTACACCCCTGTGGCATATGGAGGTTCCTAGGCGAGGGGTCACATCGGAGCTGTAGCCACTGGGCTACACCCACAGCCACAGCAATGCCAGATATGAGCCTTGTCTGCAACCTACACCATAGGTCATGGCAAATCCAGACCCTTAACCCACTGAGCAAGGCCAAGGATCAAACCTGCATCCTCATGGGTACTAGTCAGGGTTCGTTATCATTGAGCCACAAGGGAACTCCCATTTTAACTTTTAAAGGTGTCTCTGATCTGTTCATTCCCTCCATCTGCATTGTTGCCATACTGTTTTAGCTACTGCCATAGTCTCGCTCCTGGTTTAGTGCATTTTAACTTGCCTTTCAACTTGCCTTTCAAACTCTATCTCCTCTATTGCAGTGATCACACTGCACCCAGAATAATCTTTTCAACATATAAGTTTAATGCACTCCTTTCAAACTTTGCAATGGATTTTCAGTAGATTTCAAATAAAATCCAAATTTCTCATCAAGGACTCTAAGGCTACATGATCTGGACTTTGGCTGTCTCTCCAAATGTTTCAAAGCATTATCCCTCCAGCATCCTTTGATTTCCTTCCTCAATCCTGGGCCATTATTTTTAATTTTTTATTTAACTAATTAATTTACTTTTTATTTTTTGCTTTAGGGCCGCACCTTCAGCATGTGGAAGTTCCCAAGCCAGGGGTTGAATCGGAGTTGCAGCTGCTGGCTATGCCACAGCCACAGCAATACAACGAAGGATCTGAGCTTCGTCTGTGACCTACTCCACAGCTCATGGCAACACTGGATCCTTAACCCACTGAGAGAGGCCAGGGATCAAACCTGTATCCTTATGGATACTAGTTGGGTTTGTTTCCACTGAGCCACTTGGGAACTCTTATTTGAGCTCTTAAATATTGCTATGCATGGAGTTCCCACTGGGGTGCTGTGGGATCAGTGGCATCTCTGCAGCACCAGGATGCAGGTTAGATCCTTGCCCAGCACTGTGTGTTATAGGATTTGAAGTTGCCATAGCTGTGGTGTAGGTCGCAATTGAGGATCAGGGGCCCCCATATTCTGCTGGGCAGCCAAAAAATAAATAAATAAAAATAAATTAAAAAAAAAAGAAGAAAGAAAAAGAAAAGAAAAGAAAAACTGCTACGTAAATTTCTTCTTCAGTACCTTAGCATATCCTATCTGTTCTGCCTGTAAAGTTCCCTGCCACCTTATATTTTGTTAATAGTTCTCTTTTTTTCGAGTTTTAGTGTAAATGTAACTTCTTCAGCTTTAATATTCCTGATATTCTAGGTAAGTTGAGGTCACTGTTATATAATTTCCTAGTGCCTATATTTTTTCCTTTATAGCTCTTATAAAAATTTGTAATTTATTTGTTGGCCTGATTCCTCTAGACTGGGGATCAGCAAACTATGGCCCATGGGCCAAGTGTAGCTCAAGTCTATAAATAAACTTTCATTGGAACACATCAGCACCCAATCATTTATGTATTGCTGGTATAGGCCCTACAGTATTTACATTCTGGCCCTTTACCAAAAAAAGTTTACTGACATCTGCTCTAGACTAGACAGTAATCTCTGTTAGATTAGGGATACTATCTGTTTTGCTTATGTCTTCCTAGCACACTACTAAAAAAATTGAAGGACTCCTATAAAAACTGATTACATAAATGAGTGGTAATCACTCTGCTAAGTAGTTTACATAAAATATTTTAGCCTTTACAACAATTTTATGCAATAAGCAGTATTTTTTTTCTTTCTTTTTCTTTTTTCATTTTGGACCCACCAGCAACATGTGGAAGATCCTCGGCCAGGGATCAAACCCATGCCGACATCACAGCTGTAACGTTAATGGATCCTTAACCCACTGCACCACACAGGAAATTCTAAGTAGTATTTTCTACACTTTATAGATGAGGAAACCCTAACCCTAAGATCACATAGCTGACAAGTAGCAAACCAATATTTGAATTAAGTTGTAAACTATTTTTCTTCTACAGATTTTATTGAGAAATGATAAATTGATATGAAAACTCTTCAGGGTAGAAGACCTACAGAGACATTTCTCCAAAGAGACAGATGGATGGCCACAAAAAGATGCTCAACATCCCTAATTATCAGAGAAATGCAAATCAAAATTACAGTGAGTACTACCTCACACTGGTAAAAACGGCTATCATTAATAAGTGTACAAATAACAAATGCTGGAGAGGGTGCAGAGAAAAGGGAATCCTCCCACACCATTAGTGGGAACATGAGTTGGTGCAACCACTATGGAAAACAGTATGGAGTTTCCTCAGAAAACTGAAAACAGAACTGCCATATGATAAGGCAATCTCACTCCTGGGGATATATCTGGACAAAACTATAATTCAAAAAGATACATACACCCAATGTTTATAGTAGCACTATTCACAAAAGCCAAGATATAGAAACAACTTAAATGACCATCAACAGTGGATGGATTAAGATGTGGTACATAAATGCAATGAAATATTACTCAGCCATAAAAAAGAATGAAATAATGCTATTTGCAGCAACATGGTGCAACTAGAGATTATCATACTAAGTGAAGTAAGTCAGAAAAAGACAAATATAATATGATATAATTTATGTGTGCAATCTAACACATGGCACAGATGAACCTATCTACAGAACAGAAATAGACTCAATAAATGCTTGAGAGGGTGTGGAGAAGAGGCAACTCTCTTACACTATTTGTGGCAATATAAATTGGTGAAGCCACTATGGAAAACAGTATGGAGATTCCTCAAAAAACTAAGAATAGAACTACCATTTGATCCAGCAATCCCACTCCTGGGCGTCTATCCAGAGAAAACCATGACTCAAAAATATATGCGTACTCCAGTGTTCATGGCAGCACTGTATACAATAGCCAAGACATGGAAACAACCTAAATGTCCATCGACAAAGGAATAGATAAAGAAGATGTGGTACACATACACAATGGAATGTTACTCAGCCATTAAAAGGAATGAAATAATGGCATTTATAGCAACATGGATGGACCTAGAAATTATCATGCTGAGTGAAGTTAGTCAGTGAGACACCAACATCATATGCTATCACTTATATATAGAATCTAAAAAAAAAAGGATACAGTGAACTTATTTACAGAATAAAAACTGACTCACAGACTTTGAAAAACTTATTTATGGTTAACAAAAGAGTCAGGTTGGGAAGGGAGGGGATGGACTGGGGGTTTGGGATGGAGATGCTATAAAACTGGGTTGTGCTGATCATTGTACAACTATAAATGTAATAAAATTCATTGAGTTACAAATCATTTGTAGATCCTCCTGAAAAGTGGTGGAGTCTGTTTCCCCAATATGTTAGTCAGGGTTCTCCAAAGAAACAGAACCAATAAGATAAATATAATTAGAGACATAAATATAGATAATAAACATAGGTATGAAATAGCTCACATGCTACAGAGATCAAGAAGTCCCAGGGTCCACCATCCGCAAGCTGGAGAACCAGGAAAGCCAGTGGTGTAATTTAGTCCAAGTCTGAAGGCCTGAGAATCAGGAGGCTGATGGTGTAAATCCCTATCTAAGTTTGAACATCCAAGAACCAGGAATGCCAATGTCTTGGGGCAGGAAAAGTTGGATCTCTCAGCTCAAACAGTCAGAGTAAATTCATCCTTCGTTTTTGTTCTAGCCAGGCCCTCCAGGGATTGGATGATGCCCAGTTGGTGAGAATGATCTTCATTCAGTTTACTGATCCAAATGCTAATCTTTTCTGGAGACATCCTTACAGACACGCTCAGAATTTAAGTTCTGCCAGCTTTCTGGGCATTCTTTAGTCCAGTCAAGCTGACTTAGAAAATGAACCATCACGCCTACTCCTTGAGTCTTGGGTTAATCTTATGACTTACTTTACACAATAAAATGTAGAAGTGATGATCTATGACTTCCAAATTTCAGCCTCCAAAGGGCTTGTACTTCTGCTCTTGCTCTCTAAGAATTGTGCCCTGAGACTACCATGTAAAAAAGCCTAGCTTAGCTTACTGGAGGATGAGGCCATGTACAGAGGTGCACCAGTTGACAGCCAATGCAAGTGCCAGCTACGTGAAGGAGACTGTTTTGGACAGATTCCTGTAGCCACATGAGTGGTTCCAAGCCAGACCAGTAGAAGAACTACTGAGATGATTCTAGACCAAATTATGACCAACAGAATTGTGTGCAATAAATGGATGATGTTTTAAGCTACTAATTGTGGGAGGTGGTTTGTTATGAAACACAGGCTAATTGAAACAAGTTTGTATCAGAACTCAAAACATAAAGTTGCTAATTAGGGTCATCGGCGTACAGTTTGGTCCTCAGCTCACAGATGTGGAAGTTTTAAATAGTTTACAAATCCAGAATTGGTCAAACTCCATGAATACCTTGAAACTTACCAGAAAATCCAAGAAAGAAAAATTCAGAGTGAAAATCATATATTTTTTTGTGTCCTCTGTTTACATAACTGGGAAGCATCTATACAATCAGAAATTACTTAGGGAAGAATGGATTTAGGGCAATGGGAAATTTATAGTTATACAAACAAATAAATTGCTGTTCCAAACTATAATGACGTAAACTATCCTTATCCTACAATAGTATTTAACTATGGCCCAACCAGAGTCAGTTTCTCGGGACTATGAATAGTCAGTGCCAAAATAACGTAAACTATCCTTATCCTACAATAGTATTTAACTATGGCCCAACCATAGTCAGTTTCTCGGGACTCTGAACAGTCAGTGCCAAAATCTTGCTCTCTTGCTATCCTTTACTTACCTCTTCTGACCTTTGTTTTTATTGCCAAATTTCTTTGGATGGTAAAAAATTTATCAATTAAGGAGTTCCCATCGTGGCGCAGTGGTTAACAAATCTGACTAGGAACCATGAGGTTGTGGGTTCAATCCCTGGCCTTGTGCAGTGGGTTAAGGATCCGGTGTTGTCATGAGCTGTAGTGTAGTTCGAAGACATGGCTCGGATCGCAAGTTGCTGTGGCTGTGGCGTAGGCCGGCGGCTACAGCTCTGTTTAGACCCCTAGTCTGGGAAACTCCATATGCCATGGGTGTGGCCCTAAAAAGACAAAAAGCCAAAAAAAAAAATTATAAATTAGCAATTTTGAGTACAATTATATTCTAGTCTTTTCTTGCTGATATTACACCCCATCACCTTAATGTATCTTGGTGTTTCCAAGTATTCTTTTCGTTGTTGTTGTCTTTTTAGGGCTGCGCCCATGGATGGAGTTTCCCAGGCTAGGAATTGAATCAGAGCTGTAGCTGCTGGCCTATGCCACAGCAACATCAGATCCGAGCTGCATTTGCAAACTACACCACAGCTCACAGCGACACCAGATCCTTAACCCACTGAGTGAGGCCAGGGATGGAACCTGTGTCCTCATGGATGCTAGTCAGATTTTTTTCTGCTGATCCACAATGAGAACTCTTCCAAGTATTCTTATTTCACAGGTGTTTTTCATTGGTCTTTTGACTTTGTTAATAAGTCCTTTCCTTATGCCATGAATAACTTGTCTTTGTGGACAAATTTATCATTTAAAAAGCTCTCTTCTAGGTTTTGTATGATATTTTAAAGGCCAAGGACCTCTGGCTATTGGAAATAAATTTTTAAAGAAAAACTTTCAACCCTGAGTCAGTGCTACAGGAGCAGGCTAGTTGACCTGGTAACAAAACATATGTCCTCAATATAAATAGGAAGAGAAGTTTCCCATTCAGGAAATGAATCTGATTAATAACCACTAGGATGCAGGTTCGATCCCTGGCCTTGCTCAGTGGGTTAAGGATCCGGTGTTGCAGTGAGCTGTGGTGTAGGTAGCAGATGTGGCTCGGATCCTGCATTGCTGTGGCTGTGGTGTAGGCTGGCAGCTACAGCTCCGATTAGACTCCTAGCCTGGGAACCTCCATATGCTGCAGGTGCAGCCCTAAAAAGACCAAATACATATATATATATATATATATATACGAAGAACAATGTCAATTATATCTCAGTAATGCTGGTATTGCCATAAGCTGTGGTGTAGGTCACAGGTGTGGCTCGGATCCCACATTGCTGTGGCTGTGGCTTAGGCTGGCAGCTGCAGCTCTGATTCGACTCCAAGCCTGGGAACTTCCATATGCTGTCTGTGCAGCCCTTAAAAAAAAAAAAAAAAAAAAAAAAAAAAAAGCAGATTTTAGGAGATGTTTACGCACATTGCTATAAACTTGCATAGAGTAACATTCTAGTGGTAGTTCTTTTATTGTCATATTTTAAACATGTAATCACACAATGTGGAAAAGTATTGTTAATTGCTACTCATTTCATTCTTACTGTAAGATCTTATTAATTCTTTACTGCATTTTGCCAATAAATGTTTTTAGGCCTGCCTTTTGCTTACAATGCTAACTAATGGAGATCCATGGTTTGGCTTTGTTAATAAAAGCCATTCTAAATAACAAAAGTGGTCTCAGAAATATAAAGAACATGCCCCTCTCCCCAGTAGCACAGGCAAAGAGATAAATTTCTTTGATGTAAACTTGTTTAAAATATCCGTTTTTTGTATAATATTAAATAGTAGATATTCACAAAAATACCTGTCTTTTTTTTCTGTGCAATATGGAGATGGTGTGAATATTTATAAATATTTCCAACATGTTCTATTTCTTGTTATTATAAATCTGTCCTTAGAAGTACAATTTAAAAAAAAAGAGTCTTGTAAAACTACTGAGACTTAGAAATTTAGTTGCTATGTCCTTAAAAATAATCTTTGGGAGTTCCCTGGTGGCTCAGCAGGTTAAGGAACAAGCATTGTCCCTGCAGCAGCTCGGATCACTGCTGTGGTGTGGGTTTGGTCCCTGGTCCAGGAACTTCCATGTGCCATGGGCGAGGCCAAAAAAAGAGAGAGAAGTGCTTTCAGTCTAGTAGTGAATTACAGGAATGCCTGCCCACAAGATGTCTCTGCCTGGGCAAATCTGCTTCAGTCTCAGGGCCCAGAGTTCTTATAGGAAATCTGATTATGCAGACACATTCCTCCTACATGCTACATGACCATCCTTGGTGCAGACCTCCTAGAGGCAGATGCACATGATAATAAATTTTGATATATATGTTAACAAGACTAACAATCTGATATATCTCTCTCAGTGCCTCAGGAACACAAGACAACCTCATTAACCAGTGACTGTGTTAACTCCAAGAGTTTAGCTCCCAGAACTTGGCCAAGTGTTGGTGCCATGACTCCAGATACTCCTAGAAATATGCAGATGTGCTATGCAAGCTCTTTGAAGTTTATAATTCTGATTGGTTGCTCTACTTAATAATTTGTTGCCCTGTTGGTAACGTTGTAACTGACCTCTTTACATGCTTAAAAATATACATTCTTATCAAACTGCTCACTTTTTCCTCTTTTCTGTCATACATGTTGTGGGAGGAAAACCTGTGACTTTGCTTGATTTATTTTTATTTAATTTTTTTTTTTTTCGGTCTTTTTGCCATTTCTTGGGCCGCTCCCCCAGCATATGAGATTCCCAGGCTAGGAGTCGAATCGGAGCTATAGCCACAGGCCTTTGCCAGAGCCACAGCAACACAGGATCCGAGCCGTGTCTGCGACCTACACTACAGCTCACGGCAACGCCGGATCCTTAACCCACTGAGCAAGGCCAGGGATCGAACCTGCAACCTCATGATTCTTAGTTGGATTCGTTAACCACTGCACCGCGACGGAAATTCCTGATTTATTTTTAAAAAGTGTCTCCATCAGTCTTAATCTAGCTAAAATGAACAACTAGCAAGCAATTCTAGCACCATACAATTTAAAAATATTTTATTACAAGAGTAATTCATGCTTGTAAACTGTTCATAATACACAGTGCAGTACAATAATAATTTTTTTTTTAAGGGCTGCATCCCTGGCATATGGAGGTTCCCAGGCTAGGGGTCAAATCGGAGCTATAGCTGCTGGCCTACACCACAGCCACAGCAATGCAAGATCTGAGCCCTGTCTTCGACCTACACCACAGCTCACAGCAACGCTAGATCTTTAACCCACTGAGCGAGGCCAGGAATTGAACTTGCATCCTCATGGATGCTAGTCAGATTCATTAACCACTGAACCATTATGGGAACTCCATAATAATAATATTTTCTAGTCTAGAAATAATGAATTGAAAGTTTCAATGATCGCCCTTTTAAAAATAACATCTTTATTGAGATATGATTCACATGCCACAGAACTCACCCATTTAAAGTGGACAATTCAATGGTTTTTAGTATATTCACAAAATTGTGTATGCATCACTATAATTAATTTTAGAACATTTGGAGTTCCCACTTTGATGCAACAGGATTGGTGGCATCTCTAGAGTGCTGGGATGCATGTTGGATCCCTAGCCCAGCACAGTGGGTTAAGACATTGCTACAGCTGAACATTTTCATCACCTTAAATAGATTTCCTGTACCTACTAGCAGTCACTCCTATTCTGCCCACTCACCCCCTTACCCGAAGCCCTAGGCAACCATCAATCTGCTATTTCTGTAGGTTTATCTCTTCTAGATATTTCATATAAATGGAATCATACTATGCAATCCTTTGTGATTGGCCTCTTTCACTGAGCATGTTTTCAAGGACCATCCATGCTGTAATATGTATCAGTATTTCATTTCTTTTTATTACTGATTAATATTCCATTGTACCATCTATACTCATTTATGCATTCATCAGTTAATGGGTATTTGAGTTGTTTCTACTTATTGGCTATGACGAATAATACTGCTATGAATGTTTGTGCACAGGGTTTTGTTTAGACATATGTTTTCATTTCTCTTGGGTATAGATCTAGGAGTGGAATTGCTGGGTTATGTGGTAACTGAACTGTTTGAAGAACTACCAAACTGTTTTCAGTGGCTGGGCCATTTGACATTCCCACCAGCATTGTGTGAGAGTTCTATTTTTTCCACATTAAAAAAAATTTTTTTTTATTATAGCTGATTTACAATGTTCTGTCAGTTTCTGCTTTTTTTTTTTTCACATTTTTATTTGTCTTTTCATGATTGCTATATGAGGTGGACTTTTTCTCTTTCATATTTTCAGATAAAATCTCGGATGAAAAATCACAATTACCAACTTGAGGCTTTTCTGAGTTCTGCAAAACAATTGGGTTCTGAGAGAATAGCTTCTTGGTTATCATTGTACTTTTCATTGTTTAGTTGGTAATATTGCATTGTAAGGTTGTTAACATCAAATGATTTCTAAATTCATGTGCCACCAAGAAATAGTGAATTCACCATTACTGAACCTATTTAAATAGGATAACTAGTTCGCAGAGACATTAAAAAGGCAATATATAGGTGGGTGTTTGGGGGAGTGCTAAGATCAGCCCACGTTTTTGATTTGCCAGAAGACTTACAAGACTCGCTAACAAGTTAAACTCACAGCTGCAATTTACTACGGCATAAGCTATAGAGCAAAAGCCATAGGAAAAAGTCATCCCCGGGTGGTGTCTGGAGAGGTCCAAGACATATTCCGAGTCCTTCCTCATCTGGAGCCGCATCAGCTATGCTTCTTCTCTAGAGGCAATCTACTGGGACAGAAGTAGAATGTCTCTGCTCTGGAGTTCCCGTCGTGGCGCAGTGGTTAACGAATCCGACTGAGAACCATGAGGTTGCGGGTTCGGTCCATACCCTTGCTCAATGGGTTAACGATCTGGCGTTGCTGTGAGCTGTGGTGTAGGTTGCAGACACGGCTCGGATCCCGCGTTGCTGTGGCTCTGGCGTAGGCCGGTGGCTACAGCTCCGATTCGACCCCTAGCCTGGGAACCTCCATATGCCGCGGGAGCGGCCCAAGAAATAGCAACAATAACAACAACAACAACAAAAAGACAAAAGACAAAAAAAAAAAAAAAAAAAAAAAGAATGTCTCTGCTCAGAGCAATCCCTTTAGGATTCTTATGAGGGACTGGTCACATAGGCATACCCTGCTCTGTGACTGGCAACAGCAACCATAACTCGGGGGACCTCAACAATGAAACCATTTCAATGAAATCAGTTCTACACCTGGTCAGTCTGGATTTTGTGCAAAAAAAAATTGATAAGCTCACGTGGCATGGTCCATTGCACCAGGTATAAACAATAAAATTATCCATAAAGTAATGACATAAAGAACATTCTGAGGACCACATTCTACAGATTGGCCAAAATCAATCATGGTTCCAGGAGGCCTTGGCCATGTGAGGACTGAGCAACTGGACCTTATGTGTTGAGTTACCTCAAAGGTGGCTCCTTAACATGAATTTCCATCGTTCTATTTTATTATTATTATTAGTCTTTTTAGGGCTGCTAGTCAAATAGGAGCTATAGCTGCCGGCCTACACCACCGCCACAGCGAAGTGGGATCTGAGCTGTGTCTGCAACCTACACCACGCTCACCCGGCAATACCAGATCCTTAACCCACTGAGAGAGGCCAGGAGTTGAATCTGTGTCCTCATGGATACTAGTCAGGTTTGTTACCACTGAGCCGCGGCGGGAACTCCTCCATCATTCTAGAATCTTATATATCAATAAGATTTACACACTAAAATGCAATTTGCCCTCAAATTGAGAGACATATTGAGGAGAAAACTCAGACTGCAAAGAAAATAAGGAAGTGAATAGAATTAATCATGAAAAGGACAACATAATGGAGTTCTCTTATGGTGCAGCGGGTTAAGGATCTGGCATTGTCACTGCAGTGTCTTGGGTCACTGCTGTGCCATGGGTTTGAAACTTCTACATACCACAAGCGCAGGGGAAAAAAAAAAAAAAGACCACATATAGTAAAGTTTACATAGAAGTTTCAATCTATTTGCTTTGGAAAAATAGTCATGAGTAAAACTTAGATACAAATTGTGTTTTATTTTATTTTATTTTATTTTACTTTATTTATTTTCTGGCCTTGCCCATAGTATGCAGAAGTTCTGGGACCAGGGATGACAATGAGCCACAGCAATGACAATGTCGGATCCTTAACCTGTTGAGCCACCAGGGAACCTTATTTTTTTATTTTTTTGTCTTTTGTCTTTTGTTGTTGTTGTTGTTGTTGTTGTTATTGTTGCTATTTCTTGGGCCGCTCCCGCGGCATATGGAGGTTCCCAGGCTAGGGGTTGAATCGGAGCTGTAGCCACCAGCCTACGCCAGAGCCACAGCAACGCGGGATCCCAGCCGCGTCTGCAACCTACATCAGCGGGATCCCAGCCGCGTCTGCAACCTACATCACAGCTCACGGCAACGCCGGATCGTTAACCCACTGAGCAAGGGCAGGGACCGAACCCGCAACCTCATGGTTCCTAGTCGGATTCGTTAACCACTGCGCCACGACGGGAACTCCAGAACCTTATTTTTAATTGGAAATGACATATCGAGTCTATTCTATGGCCTAGAGCAGGGAGTTCAACTTCTCTTTGGGATGACCTGAAAGATGACTCATTAGGAAAGTCATCTAAAACATGCAGGAATAAAAAACATAAACATCTAATCAGGGTCAGAATGAGGAAACAAAAATTATAGTTATCAGGAGGTTAAGTTTGGACCAGATACCAGGGTTACATTGGCCCTTTTAGGAAAGGGAAGTTTAAACAGCTGAGAGTGGAACCACAACATAGATGAGGAAGTAAAAATGATTAGTAGAGGAAAAGAGTGGAAGCAAAAAGGGAAATGGGCCCCACAATGATTGCTTTTTATTTTTCTTCCTTCCTCTTCTCTCTCAACAAACTTACTGGATACCTATATAAGAAGCACTAAGAGCACTTTCTGTCTTTAATGAGTGTTCTCCAAATAAGCCTGAGTCACATGTGTCTGGATATTTTCCTAATGTGTATAAACCCCTCAGTTTATTGAATTTGCACCAAGGACTCTTGAAAGGAAGGCCACTTCCTAGGAATGTGTGGACAGACAATGGGTTGATTTATAGCTTTGAGGAGGACTGGATTTTTTTTTTCTTCCACTCAGCTAATATAAGGGCAGTGGAATTTATGATGTGCTGTTTAAAACCTAAATCTCCCCAGGCAAACCCCAAGGTCAGTATCTTTACTGATGATTTTCAACTACCTTAACTAGTTAGATCATCTCACTTGATTAGATAACCAGAGGGAAAGAAACATTCCTGGGAACTTCTGCTTCAGTCTCTCCTGAAGCCAAGAGTGCTTGCACAAAGCTTGGTGGTGCAGTCTGTTGTAGAGTCCCATCTCATCATGACTGAGTAAGGACCCGGGGAGCTTGTGTTTATTGTTGTTTTCAGCTACTAAGTTTTGTGGAAATTTTCTATGCAACCATTGATAAATAGCGAATCAGTTGAGGCAAGAGTTGGTCATTTAGGTATCTGGATGAAATAAGACTGAATGGTCCCTTTATTTTGTGCTTCGGAGAGAGTTTTTACAGTCCCCACCCCTCCCTCTCCTACAGTCCACACGCCACACCCATTTTGGGGTGGATGAGAGAGATGCATTTTTGCACAGGAAGAAGGGCGATTGGAATACTAGCAGACCACAGATATGTTCCCAGGCAGGTCAGTTTTATGCGAGTACCCATGAAAGCTGAGACTCAAAAATTGGTTCTTTTAAAACTATTCATGGTCTATAAACATAATGGGAATTCTTTAAGTGCCCACAGGTCCATATCCCAGTTTGAAGACCACTGGAAATGAGGTGCCATGCTGCATTGGGAGACCCTTTGAAACAGGAAACAGTGAATACGGTAACATGACCCTTTCCAGAAGGATTTCAGTGGGTCGCTCTTGCTGACTCTCAAGCTTTATTCAACCTAGAAGTGAGGCAGAGTAATGAATAATGATTTAGGTAGTTAGGGTAGAAACATGGGCTTCGATGCATTCTTTGATGTGGTTGTTGATTAATATCTATGATTTGGGAATTCCAGGAAATAACATTCTCACAGGCCTTGCTTTCTATAGAAAGTATATCTGCTTTACGTCTAGGTGGACGTTAACCTCTCACTCACCCCTTGACTGATAGGGAAGGAATGAGAGGAATGGCGACTCCCAGTCTAAGGGAAAAGAAGAACAAAGTAGCCATAAAACTTATGGGGCATATCCATCTCTATTGGATAAGGCCTGATACAGGTGACTGGACAAGGCCATTGGGAAAAAGAAATGATGTCTGGACCCCACATTGGTACCCCCATCCTTAAGAAATAAACACCTCTATAGAAAATAGGAGGGGGAAATTCCTTTCTTCCCCCACTCAGTGTCTGTGCTGAGAGCTGTTTGCTTTTCTATAATGAAATCTTTTGCTTGTTTGCCACCTGTGTGTATTCTTGAGGCTCATCTTCCTTCAACTCCATGAACAAGAACCCAGATTCCAGTAGGAGAAGGGCTTTACAAACCAGGCTTTTCCTCAGTTGGGTCTTCTGGCATGATGGAAGACATCTGTGCATTGGCCCCACCTACCTGCCTTTGATGCCCCTCTGAGAGATGAAAAACAAGTGTCAGCTTGTTTGGTTTGTTTAAGACAACTTTTTTTCCCCTGCTGGAATGCCTTCATTTTAGTGTTTGTTAATACAGATCTTCTAATTGTTTCTTTCTTCCTCATACACATCAGCCCAACACAGGACCTCTTACACTTAATGACACGTGCTGCATGGCAACTCTGGATACATTTAGCCAGCATGGGATATTGTGAGATAAGACTCGACAATAGCTATTTAATATTTCACCATCCCTGCCAATGCATAAGCACGTTTTAGAAGTCTTAATCCATCAACGTGGTCCTACCGTATAGCATAGGGAACTACATCTAATCCCCTAGGGTATAACCATATTAGAAGAAGATGAAAAAAGAATATGTATATATGTATGACTGAGTTATTTTGCTGTACAACAGAAATTGGCACCAGATTGTAAATCAACTAGACTTCAATTTAAAAAAACAGAAAAACAATAAAATAAAATCTTAATCCAATTAATAACTGACCTGATAAAGGCCACAAGTAAAGCTCCTTTTCAATTTTCTTTGCAATTTTTTAGGTTTTGACCAACTCTCATGGCTTCACTTAGCATCTGTACATCTATAACAAGATGCTGAGGTGTTCCCGTTGTGGCTCAGTGGAAACAAATCCGACCAGTATCCATGAGGATTCAAGTTCGATCCCTGGCCTTGCTCAGTGGGTTAAGGATCTGGCACTGCTGTGAGCTGTGGCATAGGCTGGCAGCTGCAGCTCCAATTCAACCCCTCACCTGGGAACCTCTATATGCTGAGGGTGAGGCCCTAAAAATGACCCCCCCCCCAAAAAAATGCTGAAAATGACTTTTCCTGATTAATCAAGAATCAGGGACTGGCATTGAAAGCTGAAACAAAGGAAAACCAAGAAAGAGATATTTTAAAGACAGCCACCCAGGGAGTTCCTGTGTGGCGCAGTGGTTAACGAATCCGACTAGGAACCATGAGGTTGCGGGTTCGATCCCTGCCCTATGCTCAGTGGATTAACGATCCAGCATTGCCATGAGCTGTGGTGTAGGTTGCAGACGCGGCTCGGATCCTGCGTTGCTGTGGCTCTGGCATAGGCTGGCGGCTACAGCTCTGATTCGACCCCTAGCCCGGGACCCTCCATATGCCGCGGGAGTGGCTCAAGAAATGGCAAAAAGACAAAAAAAAAAAAAAAAAAAAAAGACAGCCACCCATCTTTGGGGCTTGATTCCACCCCTGGGCTTATGAACAGCAGAATGAGCCTCACTCATACCAGCTTTCATCCCATCCCTCACTCCAATCTATGGAAAAGAGACCTGAGGAGGGGTGAAGTGAGGGGAGGGGAATCAGAGTTACACTTAGCCATGTGGTGCTTTAATCCTTCACACACCTAAGTGTAGGGAGAAGCCTCCAATAGAAACACTGAGAGACGGGTGTCTGAAACACGGATGCTGGCATTTCCCCTTCAATTAAACTTTTGCTTAGAGACATCGGTGCCAGAGTGAAGGGCAGCCTTCAAGTGGTCACAACTCTCGCTGTTTGGCATGGCTGTGATACACGTTTTCTCGGCCACAAAGACTGTTGCTCAGGGGAGAGGATCCCAGCAGTAAAAAGGTAGAGGACAGGTTATGTGGAAGCAGGCTGGGGTGAGTGGGTGAGGTCAGAGGAAAACCAGGATTCAGGTCTGTGTGGTGGAGGCCCAATAACCATGCTGGCTAAACCTTGCCCACACTGCCACCACCTTCAGGAGCATCTTCAGTTCCCTAAGTCATAGCTCTGGCAAGAAATGAAGGACAGGTAAGTTTTGAATTAGTTACATGGTTGCAGTTTCCTTTCTTTTTTTTTTTTGGTCTTTCTAGGGTCATGCCCGCAGTATATGGAGGTTCCCAGGCTAGGGGTCCAATCGGAGCTGTAGATGCTGGTCTACACCACAGTCACAGCAACGCGGGATCCAAGCCATGTCTGCAACCAATACCACAGCTCACAGCAATGCCGGATCCTCAACCCACTGAGCAAGGCCAGGTATCAAACCTTCGTCCTCATGGATGCTAGTCAGATTCACTTCCACTGAGCCACAATGGGAACTTCGAGTGATTGCAGCTTTCAATCAAACTGGACTGTTTTCATAACTGAAAGTGAGGAATCCAAATGGAAAATCATGGAATCCCTCCAGGATGGTTGTTAAAAGATTTTAAAAAGGGAATTCAACAGGGCATGACTGAAAGCACTGATGAGAGGGAAAAAAATGTTTTTCATATAGGCAACCTACTGAATTGAAACTCATATAAACTTGTTACTGGCTGATAACTTCACAATTTACATCCCTTGCCCTGGATCCATATTCTTAACAGCCTCCTGGGCATCTCTGCTTAGATGCCACACTGAATTCTGTATGAAGACCATAGACAGTAGTTGTTAGGAGGGGCCCAGAAGCCAGACTGACCTGTTCATTCCTGGCTTGACACTCTATTGACCCTTGGCCACTTATTTAGTCTCTATGCCTCAGTTTCTTCATCTGTGAAATGTGGATAATACTATATTCCTCGTAGGGTTGTTGTGAGGACTAAATTATCTATTTGGCTGGCACTAGACAGACATAGCAACTAGGAAAGCAAAGATTTAAACCCAGCTTTATTAGAGTCCATGCTGACAATTACTGAGATATACTCATTTCAAAAAATTGATTACTGGAGTTCCCATTGTGGCTCAGTGGGTTAAGATCTTGACATAGCGTTGGTGAGGAAGCGAGTCTGATTCTTGGCCTCCATCGGTGGTTACAGATCTGGCATTGTCATGAACTGTGGTGTAGGTTACAGATCCAGCTCTGATCCTGTGCTGCTGTGGCTATGGTATAGGTCAGTAGCTGCAGCTCCGATTTGACCCCTAGCTTGGGAACTTCCATATGCCGCAGGTGCAGCCCTAAAGAGAAAAAAAAAAAAGATTATTTGTTGAGATGACAATGTTTTGGACATATTTAATAACAAAATAAATTATTAAAATTAATTTCAATCAATTTCACCTGTTTCTTTTTACCTTTTTTTTTTCCATAGAAAATTGAAAATTGTATGTGTGGTTCACATCTATTTCTGTTGGACAATGCTGCTTGGGAGCTTGTCATCACCTGTAATTTTCTCGCCTCCAAAATCTCAAACATCTCACTTGCCAAGCACAATCTCTTTATTACATTTCGCCTAACATGATCTCACTCAGCTTCTCAGCTCATGCACAAATACACATAGTCTATCATTTCACTTAGTAACCTCCTATTCATCCTTTAGCAGCAAATCAGTTGTCACTTCCTCAGAGAAGCCTTCCTTGACTTCTTTAAGCCAGATGCCCTATTATAGCATTCCTTAATGTCATATTCTCAGTCCTTTTTATCTGATTCCTTATTTCAGGTACAATTTTCTGTTTATTTATGTGACTATTTGATTACTAACTGGGTCCTCCACTAGAATATAAAATCCATAAGGGGGTAAACTGTATCTATTTCGACTCAACACTGATTGCTCAGTATCTACCACAGGCCTGAGTCCATATTCAAAAAGATAAATATTCACCACATAAGTATTCTCACTCAAACATTTTCAGCTCACTGGGAACTATACTCTACTGATACGAATATTCCATATTTTGCCCTTATTCATGTCCTCTTCTGATTATACTGACTTCCATCTAGGTGAGACCCCATGATTAATCACTGCTATGACTTCTTGCAAGTATTTAATTCCTCATCCCTCTGTCCTCTTTTGCGTCTTTCTGGCTCCAGCTCCAGATGAACCCAGTGCTCCACTTTCTTTTTTCTTACACCTGAGTAGCCTTTATCCAAGCCCTGATGGAGAAAAGAAAACCAAGCGTGTTGTCCATTCTACCTTCATAAACTTAGGGATAAACAACAAGGTCCTACTGTATAGAGCAGAGAACTATATTCAATATCCTATGATAAACCATAATGGAAAAGAATATTTTGGGAGCTCTCACTGTGGTGCAGTGGGTTAAGAATCTGACCACAGCAGCTCTGGTTGCTTCAAGGTATGGGTTCAATTCGATGTCGCTGTGGCTGTGGTGCAGGTCGGCAGCTCCAGCTCCGATTGGACCCCTTACCTAGGAACCTCCATATGCCGCAGGTGTGGCCTTAAAAAGACAAAAAAAAAAAAAAGACTTTCCCAGGCAAATTGATCACATGGTCATTCTATTTAAAGGCCTCCTCTGTGTCTCATTCAGATTGTATACTCCTCTACCTTGAATTTCATGTTACCTTATTTTTCATTTTTTTATAGTATGTGTACACATTTCTATATACTATGTTGCTCCTTTTTACCTGTTTTTAAGCATAATATAAACTGAATCATACCACATATATTATTCTGAGATCTGTTTCTTTCATGTAACAATGTTTCTGGGATTTATCTATGATGTGAGTATCTACAGTTCTTCCAGAATGTTCTCCTTTATTTTAATGATGAATATACCACAATTTAACAATTGTGTATTGACATAAGGCAGTTTTTAGATGGGGACTATCATCACAAACCAGGTTGTTAAAAGTATTCCTGTCTTGGGAGTTCCCATTTTAGCTCAGTGGGTAACAAAACTGAAACTGACTAGTATCCTTGAGGACCCAGGCTTGATCCCTGGCCTCACTCAGGGCATTGGGGATCCAGCATTGCCATGGCAATAGGGATCCAGCATTGCCATGGTGATAGCATAGGCTAGCAGCTGTGGCTCCCATTTGACCCCTAACTTGGGAACTTCCATATGTCACAGGTGCGGCCCTAAAGGTATTCTTGAATTGTCTCCTGATGCCCATACAGGCATCCTGAGGTTCTGATCTAGGTAGAGAGTTACTGGGCTCCAATTTTTGCCCATGTTCAGCTTTACTCTGTGATGCAAAACCATTCATTTAGTGCTTGTACCAATTTCCACCAGCTTTAAATGAAGGTTCTCATTATTTTACATCCTTGTTAACACAGGGTATCATCAAATTTAAAATTATTTTGCAAGTCCAGTGCCTAAGAAATACTATCTCACTGTGGTTTTTGTTTTTTGTCCTTTTAGGGCTGCACCTGCAGCATGTGGAGGTTCCCAAGCTAGGAGTCTAATCAGAGCGTTGCTGCCGGCTTACACCAGAGCCATAGCAATGCCAGATCTGAGCCGCGTCTGCAACCTACACCACAGCACGGCAATGCCGGATCCCCAACCCACTGAGCGAGGCCAGGGATCGAACTCACAACCTCATGGTTCCTAGTTGGATTTGTTTCCCCTGCGCCACAGCAGGAACTCCCTCACTGTGTCTTTAATTTGCATGCCTTCACTTCTAATGAGGTTGTATTTTTTTCCTACATATTTATTGTTCCTATCCTATGAAAAGCCTTTTACCGTTTTTTTTTCATGTATTTTTTTTCTTTTTTATTTGTAGAAATGTTTTAAGTATTCTGGATATTTCATCTTTTCAGTTAGATTGATTTCTAATATTTCGTTTTTGTTTACGGATTATCTTTCACTTACTGTACAGTGCCTTTCAATAAAGAGGTTCTTAATTTTAATGTTTCAAATTTGTCAGTGTTTCCTCTGTCAAATGCTTTCTATGTATTAAGAAACATTTGCCTATTTTATTTATTTATTTATTTTGTCTTTTGTCCTTTTTAGGGCTGCACCTGCGGCATGTAGAAGTGCCCAGGCTAGGGGTCAAATCGGAGCTGTAGCCACCGGCCTATGCCAGAACCACAGCAACACCAGATCTGAGCTGCATATGTGACCTACACCACAGCCGAGGGCAACACCGGATCCTTAACCCACTGAGCGAGGCCAGGGATTGAACTCCCAACCTCATGGTTCCTAGTCAGATTCGTTTCCACTGCGCCATGATGGGAACTCCACGTTTGCCTACTTTAAAGTCATAAAATATTTTTTTCTTTTGTTTTCCAAAAGTTTTGTAGTTTTGTCTCTTATATTTAAGGCTTTACTTTACCTTTCATCCCTTTTTATTTCAATACCACTTACTCGAGTCATTCCTTCTCCACTGATGTGTAGTTTTCTCATAAGTCATATTTCTATACACACAAGGAAATTTTTCTGCGCTCTCATTTCCGTTGCATTGATTTTTTTTTTCAATCTCATAGCTAATACTACTTTTTTTTTTAAAGCAGAATATTTGACTGTGGTTGACCTTTTGTTCTTCAATAATAATTTTAGAATCATTTAGTCAAGTTATAAGTTAATCTTAGAAGACTTTAGAGATATCAATCCTTTTTAAAATTTGCTTAAATATTTTATTGAAGTATAGTTGATTTACAGTGTTGTGCCAATTTCTGCTGTACAGCAAAGTGACCCAGTCAAATATATACATACATCCCCTTTCTATATTATCTTTCATCATGTTCTAGATATTGAGCCTTCTTATCCAAATCATGGTATGTCTCCACTTATTAAGGTTTTCCCTCATGTACCTCAAAAAGCACTTATAATTTTCTCCAGAAAAGATGTGCATATCTTTTTTTTTTTTTTTTGTCCTTTTTTTTCTATTTCTTTGGGCCGCTCCCGAGGCACATGGAGGCCCCCAGGCTAGGGGTCGCACCGGAGCCAAGCCGCCAGCCTACGCCAGAGCCGCATCCGCAACCCACACCACAGCTCACGGCAACGCCGGATCGTCAACCCACTGAGCACGGGCAGGGACCGAACCTGCAACCCCATGGCTCCCAGTCGGACTCGCCAACCACTGCGCCACGACGGGAACTCCCTGTGTATATCTTTTGTTAGATTTATTTTTAAGCACTTGAATTTTGTTTTGCAAAGTATGTCTTTTGGGGTGTGTTTCTCCCAACGTCTTGTTACAAAAAACTTTCAAACACACAGGAAAATTGAAATAATACAATGAATATCTATATTCACATGGATTTGTTCACTGTTAACTTTGTCCATATTTGTTTTAATGTCTGTGAGTGTAATTTTTTTGTTCTACCATTGTCTCAGGCTTTGCTTTGCAAGTGGTGGACTCTAGAATAAGTAAGATGTATGCTGCCCTTGTGGCACAGTGGGTCAAGGATCTGGTGTTGTTACTGTTGTGGCTTAGGTCACTGCTTCAGCACAGGTTTCAATCCTGACCCCGGAATTTCTGCATGCCATGGATGTGGCCAAAAATAACCCCCAAACTAGGATATCTAACTTTAGGGTCACAATAAGACATTCTAAGGACATTTTGTACTTCCTGACCAAATACTGACAATTGCCCATTTTTTACCCTCTGTTTTGTCTCAACCAGACTTGGCTCAGGCTTCATCTTCCTCCTCCAGGCTCCTGAACTCTGCTTGCCCTGAGCCTAAGCAAGCACACACAAGTTCTCCAGAGAACCAGCTGACCTCAGCCAGACCCTCATCCTGTTAGACCTCACTGGTCTTTTCTCTTGCTTATCCAACTTCCCCTTAAAAGATTCTGCTTATCTTGCTTCCATTCCTTCACCCTACAAAAGAAAACGGTTTTTCTATTTGATTTTAAAATGCTTTTAGATTTTTGATATCATAGTGTTCTCCCATTGCACTAGATTTTCTTTTCAGTTGAGTCCCTCCTCCCTCTCTAAATCCAGATTTGTTTTTATTGGACATTTCCCTGCCTTAGTCCTGAAATCAGCCATTTTCCACTTAAAAGGAAATGATTTACTTTTCTATTGTATC
Source organism: Sus scrofa (assembly GCF_054392235.1). Classification (NCBI taxonomy): domain Eukaryota; kingdom Metazoa; phylum Chordata; class Mammalia; order Artiodactyla; family Suidae; genus Sus; species Sus scrofa. The sequence goes on along the minus strand of NC_139387.1, from coordinate 49,234,313 downwards.
TGGGTGTATTTAATGCTTTTCCATTTAACTATTTGAAACTAAGTTGCAGATACCATGATGCATCATCTCTAAATATCCTAGCAAGCTTTGCTAAGGAATAAGGGCAGTCTCCCTCATAAACATAATCTGTTACCCTGGCAAGAAAATTAACTTTATTTATTTATTTTTTTGTCTTTTTGCTATTTCTTTGGGCCACTTCTGCGGCATATGGAGGTTCCCAGGCTAGGGGTCGAATCGGAGCTGTAGCCACCGGCCTACGCCAGAGCCATAGCAACACGGAATCCGAGCTGTGTCTGCAACCTACACCACAGCTCACGGCAACGCTGGATCGTTAACCCACTGAGCAAGGGCAGGGACTGAACCCGCAACCTCATGGTTCCTAGTCGGATTCGTTAACCACTGCGCCACGACGGGAACTCCCAAGAATATTAACTTTAAATCTACAATACTATATTCAAATTTCCCCCAAGTGTACCCACAGCCTTTTACTGCTGTTTTTTGGTTTGTTTCTCCTACTCAGAATCCAAATAAAATTCATCCATTGTGTTTGGTGTCCCGGTCTTTTTTTTTTTTTTTTTTTTTTTTTCTTTTTCCTTTTCTTCTTAGGGCTTCACCTGTGGCACATGGAAGTTCCCAGGCTAGGGGTTGAATCTAAGCTACAGCTGCTGGCCTACACCACAGCCACAGCAACTTGGGATCCCAAACCCACCGAGCAAGGCCAAAGGATAGACCCTGAATCCTCATGGATGCTAGTCAGATTCGTTTCCACTGTGCTACAACAGGAACTCCCATAGTGTTAAATTTGAACAGGCAATGTCAATATCAGCTCACGATGTTTCAGCAGGCAGATGGTTAGGTAAGAGCAGAGAAGGGGAGCATGGGACCAGATGGCAGGAAACCACACATCATGCAAACAGTGGGTGCCCATGAGCAGACATAGAAAAGCAGGAAACCTCCAGACTGATAGGAAACCAAACATTTTGGGGGCATAAGTGCCCTGGAGGCAGACAAAGAAAGGTGGAAAAGGGCACCAATCTCCAGTGGCCAAATGCACCCTGTTACTTATTATGCCCTCATTATAATAAAATTAGCTTTGCTCACAAGAAGTACCCATCATGCACCGATGCCATGACACTTTCAATATAAGCTAAATAAAGACAAAAATCCCTCCTCCTTTTGGAAAGGTGGAACTGAAACGAAAAATAAGGAATATGGGAGTTCCCGTCGTGGTGCAGTGGTTAACGAATCCAACTAGGAACCATGAGGTTGCGGGTTCGGTCCCTGCCCTTGCTCAGTGGGTTAACGATCCGGCGTTGCCGGTGTAGGTTGCAGACGCGGCTCGGATCCCGAGTTGCTGTGGCTCTGGCGTAGGCCGGTGGCTACAGCTCCAACTGGACCCCTAGCCTGGGAACCTCCATATGCCGCAGAAGTGGCCCAAAGAAATAGCAAAAAGACAAAAAAAAAAAAAAAAAAAAAAGGGAATATGACCCTGAAATCCCACCTTCCCAGTGAATATTCTGCCCATGCAGTTAGTTGCCCTTCATAACTGCTGTGCCAGAAAAATGCAGGGGAGCTGCTCACTTCTCTGCCCACCTCACTTTAAGAGGTGTGTCTCATTTAAATAAATCCTCACTTTTCTTTCTCAATTTCCTTCTCATTTCTGAATTCCTTTCACAACAAAACAAGAACCTAACCTTTGGGAACAATGATTTAAAAACTGTATGACTTCCAAATTTTGTTCACAGGATTGGCCTGGAAGCAATAATATTCCACTGCCATTGAGCATACCTAGTGCCCAGATTGTAGTCTCTAAATACCATTCTCCTCTAGAAGGGATCACTGCCTTTTTTTTTTTTTTTTTTTTTTTTTTTTTAGAGCTGCACTCGTGGCATATGGAGGTTCCTGGTCTAGGAGTCGAATCAGAGCTACAGCTGCTGGCCTATGCCACAGCCACAGCAACATCAGATCCAAGCTATGTCTGTGACCACAGCTCACAGTAATGCCTTAACCCACTAGAGCAAGGCCAGGAATCCAACCCACAACCTCATGGTTCCTAATCGGATTTGTTTCCCCTGTGCCATGATGGAAACTCCTCATTGCCTTTTATTTATTTATTTATTTTGTCTTTTGTCTTTTGTTGTTGTTGTTGTTGTTGTTGTTGTTGCTATTTCTTGGGCCGCTCCCGCGGCATATGGAGGTTCCCAGGCTAGGGGTCGAATCGGAGCTGTAGCCACCGGCCTACGCCAGAGCCACAGCAACGTGGGATCCGAGCCGCGTCTGCAACCTACACCACAGCTCACGGCAACGCCGGATCGTTAACCCACTGAGCAAGGGCAGGGACCGAACCCGCAACCTCATGGTTCCTAGTCGGATTCGTTAACCACTGCGCCACGACGGGAACTCCCTCATTGCCTTTTAATTGGAAATAGGTGTGTTTTCAGGTAAGGGAACTGAAATATAATATAAACATAGAATTCTTGTTGTGACCTTGAAACTACATATTTCCTAGTTTAAAATCACGGCTTTACCACCCGCAAATTTTGTGGAAAATGGACAGAAAATATTAATGACTCTGTGTTTCAATATCCTTATCTATAAAGTAGGTGAGAATAACACTTAGTTCACAGAATTTCTGCAGAAGATTAAATAACAATACTTGCAAAATTCTTAGAATGGTAACTGGAACATAATAAGTGCTCCAGATATATTAGTTATTAGCATCATGATTTTTGTAAAATTAGTAAACAGAAATTTTCATTTTTCAATCACTTTTATTTGGTAAGGGATTTCAGCCTTTAAGTTTTCCTTTTAAATGTATAGTGTGTATGTATATTTAGTGTGGTCCTCTACTTATGTACAGATTAGTTCTTAATTTTTTTTTTTTTTGTCTTTTTGTTGTTGTTGTTGCTATTTCTTGGGCCGCTCCCGCAGCATATGGAGGTTCCCAGGCTAGGGGTGGAATCGGAGCTGTAGCCACCGGCCTACGCCAGAGCCACAGCAGCGCGGGATCCGAGCCGCGTCTGCAACCTACACCACAGCTCACGGCAACGCCAGATCGTTAACCCACTGAGCAAGGGCAGGGACCGAACCCGCAACCTCATGGTTCCTAGTCGGATTCGTTAACCACTGCGCCACGATGGGAACTCCTAGTTCTTAATTTTTTAAGCAGCTGTTTGGATCTCAAATTTGTTTTCAAAAGAAAGAATGAAATGAACGGTGATTTAGTTCTTCAAATGGACCATTTAGTTCTTAATATGTACAGTAACTCTGTATGAAACTAAACTTCGAGCAGTTAGAAACTTGAGGATTGGGTCATTCTGGGTAACAGGTTTCTTGCATTATTTAATGTTCAGTTTTGAGTGTTCAACGGAATGGCAGAAGCTCCTCGAGTATTTGGTGGAATCCAAGTTAAAAACGCAAAAAAACCAACCATCTCTGAAATCTCTGAAAACTAATAACAAACCAGAAAAATCCAAATATAAGCCACTCTGGGGAAAAGTGTTTTATATTGACTTACCTTCTGTCACCCTGTCTGAAAAACTGCAAAAGGACATTAAGGATCTAGGAGGACGAGTTGAAGAATTTCTCAGCAAAGCTACCAATTATCTTATTTCAAATAAAAAGGAAGCTAAATTTGCGCAAACCTTGGGACGAATTTCTCCTGTACCAAGTCCAGAATCTGCATATGCTGCTGAAACCACAGCACCTCACCCCAGCCATGATGGAAGTTCATTTAGGTCTCCAGATTCAGTGTGTTTGAGCAGAGGAAAATTATTAGTTGAAAAAGCTATCAAGGACCATGATTTTATTCCTTCAAATAGTATGTCATCAAATGCTTCCCATGATATGGGGAGTAAAAATTCTTCCTATTGATGATATTAGGTACTACATTGAACAAAAGAAAAAAGAATTATATCTCCTCAAGAAATCAAGCACTTCTCTAAGAGACGTGGGGAAAAGCGTAGGTATTGGCACACAGAAAGGCAGAACAGGTAGACTCAAAAAGCCTTTTGTAAAGGTGGAAGATAAGAGCCAGCTTTATAGGCCATTCTATCTTCAGCTGACCAATATACCTTTTATAAATTATTCTATTCAGAAGCCCTCAAGTCCATTTGATGCAGATAAACCACCTAGCACCCAAAAGAAACTCAGGTTAAGCTAAGAATCCAAATGGAGGGTGATAAATGTGGTGGAGTCCCCATTTCAACTCCAGTTGAAGAAGAAGAAAAAAGGATACTGTGAATGTTGCTTGCAGAAGTGTGAAGACCTTGACAGCCATCTTCTAAGTGAGCAACACAGAAACTTTGCCCAGAGTAATCACTATCAAGTTGTTGATGACATTGTATCTAAGTTAGTTTTTGACTTTGTGGAATATGAAAGGGACACACCTAAAAAGAAAAGAATAAAATACAGTATTGGATCCCTTTCTCCTATTACTACAAATGTTCCAAAAAAGTCTGAACCTAAAGAAAAGCTGGAATTGCAACATAATTCTCAGAAAGATTCCAGGGAAAATAACACACAGGTGATGGAGCAGAGCTTCCTACATAAAGAAACCTGAAAGAAGGTTTGTGTCTACCTCAGAACACGTCCCCCACCCTTCAAGTGAATTTTGAGGACTTGAGGAAACATCTAATAAATGTTCCATGTTAAATCCAGCTGAAAATGATATAAAACAAAATTTTACACTTCTACCCCCACGTAAAAATAAAAAGGAATGCATTCTTGACATTTCTGAACAGAAATTAATTATAAATGAAAAGGACTTAGAAGAAGTAAAGGTAGATCACCGTCCATGTCGGCCACAGACATCTATACAAGTTTCTAATTTCAATATGGATAATAGTACATCTCAGCCAAGACAAAAGTCAGACACTGTGCTCCTTCCAGCAAAGGATCTGAAGGGAAAGGACTTTCATTCAGTATTTTGTCATGACTGATCTATTAGCAGTAAATAGTTCACAGGAGCACCTAACAATTCAGGCAAAGACTCCATCCCGAAGCCCTCCTGAGGAACCCAATGCGTGTGACATCAAGAATATGGATAGCTTACCTTCTGGTAAAATCCATCGGAATGTGAAAATATTATTAGGAAGAAATAAAAAAGAAAATCTGGAACCAAATGTGGAGGTAAATAAGAAAAGGACTGAATTTCTTACTACACAAGAAGAAAATAGAATTTGTAGCTCACCGCTGCAGTCTCTACCGGACTTATTTCAGACTAGTGAAGAAAAGTCAGAATTTTGGGGTTTTACAAGCCTCATTGAAAAGAGTGATACATGTGATGTTTATATATTTGGGAAGAGGAAAATTCAAATCTGTTATCAATGTTTTTCTCTTCCCTTCAACTTCTATATTTACTGGCTTTTAGACTTAAAAAATACGTACCTTTCAGAAGAGACGAAGATCACATTCTTGAAATTTTTATAAATATGTATAAAAATGCTTAAGCTTTGGAGCAGCTTGCCAATTTTGTTTACAGAACCAAATGTAAATATTAACAATAAAAGTGAAGTTTGCATTTAAAAAATAAATAAATAAATAAACAGACACCTAAATTCAATAGAGCCGGGAGACCAGAAGGGGGAGCTCCCACACCCTGTGGCAACAGCCAAGTCCAACCGGAGGAAGAGAGACTCCTCTACTTTCCTGCCAAGGACTCCCTGCCCTGGAAAAGCCCTGGACTCTTTGTTTATCGCAGCCCTCCCACTTCCCCTTCTCCTCTAAAAAAGCATTCTCCTTCCCTTGCCATTCCAGACTTACACGTGGCTCACTTTAGTTGCAGATGCCAAACTGCAGTTCTCTGCTGATTCTGAATGAACCCACCCTTGCTGGAGAAATAGCTGGCAGTCTACTTATTTCAGGTCAACACGTTTCATTAACACCATTCAGACATTCTTTTCTTTTTTTTTTTTCCTGTCTTTTTAGGGCCACACCCGAGGCATATGGAAGTTCCTGGGCTAGGGGTCGAATCAGAGCTGCAGCTGCCAGCCTATGCCACAGCCAAAGCAACTCAGGATCTGAGCTGTGTTTGCGACCTATAACACAGCTCATGGCAACACTGGATCCTTAACCCACTGAGGGAGGCCAGGGATCAAACCCACATTCTCATGGGTACTAGTTAGGTTCTTTACTGCTGAGCCACAATAGGAACTCCCCATTCAGATATTCTATTGTTCTTGGCATAAAACCCAAAAGCTCTAACAAGGCTTGTAAGACACTGCCTGATCATCCCTTGCTACCTTATTATGCTCTCTGCTTTCAGATTTTAAACCACATTTATAAATGTGCCATTTTCTCATCTGCCTCAGAGCCTTGGCACATAAGGTTCTTTCTTTTTGAAATGTTCTCCTCTGTCTTTTTGATTGGCTCTTCAGAGCTCAGCTCAAATGGAACCTCTCTATAGAATCCACTTAGACCAGGCCTCTCATTATATGAACCCCACAGCCCCCTGTACTTCTCAGCAGCACTTCATCAGTTATGATAAACTAGGTCATGTTGCCGGGCAAAAAAGTCCCAAATCTCGGTGGCTTAAAACAACAGGGGTTTTCACATTCTATTTACATGTCTTCCAAGGCTCTGCAGGAGAATTTTTTCAGCTTAGACACATAGTCATACAGTCTAAGGACTTAGATGGAAAGAGTATTTGCCATCTTGCATACCTGCAGTTGCCATGTTAGGGAGAAAAGCCCTTTAGTTTCCCACAATGGACAAGTAAGTGCTTATTGTAAATAAGAAACATGTCACTTGTTTAAAAAATTGAAATAAAAATCACACGAATAACATTAGCCTTTTTTTTTTTTTTTTTTTTTTTTGACCTGTGGCATATGGAAGTTCCCAAGCCAGGGGTCAAATTGGATCTGCAGCTGCCGGCCTACACCACAGCTCATGGCATTGCTGGATCCTTAACCCACTGAGCAAGGCCAGAGATCGAACCCACGTCCTCATAGACACTAGTTGGGTTCATAACCTGATGAGCCACAACTGGAACTCCAAAATTAGCCATTTTAAAGGTGAAAATTCCGGAGTCCCACCATGGTGTAATGGGTTAAGAATCTGATTGCAGTGGTTCAGGTCTCTGTGGAGGTGTGGGGTTCGAGTCCCCACACAACACAGGGAGTTAAGAGATCCAGCATTGCCACGGCTGTGACTTAGGTTGCAGCTGTGGCTTGGATACAATCCTTGGCCCAGGAACTTCCATATGCTATGGGTGTGACCATAAAATAAAATTTTAAAAGAAAAAGGGGGAGCCCCCATTGCGGCTCAGTGGGTTAAAAACAGGACATGGTGTCCGTGAGGATGTGGGCTCAATCCCTGGCCTAGCCCAGTTGGTTAAGGACCTGGAGTTGCTGCAAGCTGTGGCATAGGTCGAAGATGAGGCTCATATCCAATGTTGCTGCTGCTGTGTCGTAGGCCGGCAGCTGCAGCTCCAATTCAGCCCCTAGCCTGGGAACCTCCATATGCCACAGGTACGGCCCTACAAAGAAAAGAGGGAGGAACAATTCAGTGGCGTTTAGTACATTTACAATGTCACAATTTACCCCAAGCTCTATCTAGTTTGAAAAATTTTCATCATCCCCAAATAAAACCCTGTACCCATTAAGCATTTTCTGTGTATTCTCTGCACCTCCTAGTTCCTGGCAAGTACCAGTCTGCTTTCTGTCTCTGTGGCTTTACATATTCTGACTATTTCATAGAAATCAAATCATACTTTATGTGACCTTTTGTGCCTGGCTTCTTTCACTTAGCATGACATTTCCAAGGTTCATTCACATTGTTGCCTGTAATTGTGCTTCATTCCTTTTGATGGCTGAGTAATACTTCATTGTGTATATGTACCACAATTTTTTAAAATCTGTTCATCTGTGGATTGATATTTGGGTTGGATATTTTGGCTATTGTGAATAGTGATGCTATGAACATTAATGTGCAATATTTTTGTCTCTATTTTCAATTCTTTGAGTAAATGCATAGAAGCAGAATTTCATACAGTAATTTTATGTTCAACTATTTGAGGAACAACCAGGCTCTTCCACAGTGACTGAACTATTTTACATTCCCACCAACAATATATGAGGGTGGCCATTTCTCTACATCCTCACCAACATTTGTTATTTTCCTTTTTTTTTTTTTTTAAATTATAAGCATCCTAGTGGGCATGGCATGGTACCTCCTTGTGGTTTTCATTTACATTTCCCTAATGACTAATGAGGTTGAGTATCTTACTCTATGCTTGCTGGCCATTAGAAAGAATAACTTCTAAGAATGTCTATTCAATTATTTTGCCCATATTAAAATTGGATTATCTTTTTGTAATTGAAATGTAGAAGTTCTTAAAAAAAAAAAAAGAAATGTAGATGTTCTTTATATATTCTGGGAATAAGACCCTTAATAGATATACAACATACAAATATTTACTCCCGGAGTTCCCGTCGTGGTGCAGTGGTTAATGAATCTGACTAGGAACCATGAGGTTGCGGGTTTGGTCCCTGCCCCTGCTCAGTGGGTTAACGATCTGGTGTTGCCATGAGCTGTGGTGTAGGTTGCAGACGTGGCTCGGGTCCCGAGTTGCTGTGGCTCTGGCATAGGCTGGTGGCTACAGCTCCAACTGGACCCCTAGCCTAGGAACCTCCATATGCCGTGGGAGCGGCCCAAAGAAATAGCAAAAAGACAAAAAAAAAACCCCAAAAACAAATATTTACTCCCATTCTGTAAATTGTCTTTTCACTTTCTTGATAATGTCCTTTCATGCACAAAAGTTAACTGATGAAGTTCAATTTATTTTTTTCTTTTGTTGCTTGTGCATTTTATTCATATCTAAATCCATTGCAAGTTTGAGGTCATGAAGATTTACCCCTGTTTTCTTCTAAATGTTATAGTTTTAACTCATATTTAGGTCAATAATACACTTTACCTCTTATAAGTAGGTCAATCATCCACTTTTATATGTAGGTCAATAATCCACTTTAAGTTAATCTTTTTAATGGTATGAGAAGGGGTGCAGCCCATTCTTTTGCAAAAATCCACTTGTGCCAGCACCATTTGTTGAAGAGACTATTCTTTCCTCATTGAATGGCCTCAGGCACCTTGTTGAAAATCAACTGGCTATAAATGTATGGGTTATTTCTGGATTCTCACTTCTATTCTATTAGTCTATATGTCTATCTTTATGCCAGGATCACACTGTTTTGATTACTGTAGTTTTGTAGTGAGTTTGAAAAGCATAAGTTCCCAACTTTGTTCTTTTTGAATACTGTTTCAACTTTTCAAGGCCCTTTGCAATTCTATATGAATTTAGCCAATCCTGGCTTGATCTAGCCTCTGAGAATTGTTTCCTCATTTCTAGTCTTTTTTCCAGGGATGATTCATAAACAAAATAGAAAATTTCTAGTCAATACTGGAATGGAATAAAATTTTTATTTTAAAGTGGGACAGCAGTTCCGTCGTGGTGCAGCAGAAAAAAGAATCTGACGAGGAACCATGAGGTTACTTGTTCAATCCCTGGCTTTGCTCAGTGGGTTAAGGATCTGGCATTGCTGTGAGCTGTGGTGTAGGTTGCAGCTACAGCTTGGATTGGACCCCTAGCCTGAGAACCTCCATATGCAGCAAGTGTGGCCTTGAAAGGACAAAAGACAGAAAAAAATAAATAAATAAATAAAGCAGGACAGGAAAACTTAAGCAAAACATATTCCCTTGTCCCATATTCCATACTGGGCCCTCTGTAATGTGCAGTGTGCACTTGCATTAAATATTAACCAGACCTCTTCAAACGTGGGAAAGTCTGCTCAATCATAGCATCAATGTGGTTTTTCTTCTTTTTGATACAAGAAAGATGATACCGAAATCTAGGATCTTGTTCAGGGTGGTCGAAGAATGAACTCTTCAAACACACAGGCAGCAAGCAAGCAAAGTTTTTGTTTTTTTTTTTTTGGCTTTTTGCCTTTTCTAGGGCCGATCCCATGGCATATGGAGATCCCAGGCTGGGGGTCTAATCAGAGCTGTAGCCACCAGCCTACACCACAGCCACAGCAACTCGGGATCTGAGCCACGTCTGCAACCTACACCACAGCTCATGGCAACGCCAGATCCTTAACCCACTGAGCAAGGCCAGGGATCGAACCCACAACCTCATTGTTTCTAGTCAGATTCGTTAAACACTGAGCCATGACGGGAACTCCCGCAAGCAAAGTTTTTATTGAAGAAAAGCAGATAGCTCCCAGGGTTACCAGGAGGGGGGAGAAGAGCCCCCCTTTCTCTATTGTCCTATAGAAGTTTTTATTCCTCAAAGTTGGTGGGGTACCAACGTGGGGTCCAGAGAGGTGTGGTTTTCTCCCATTGGCCTTATTTGGTTACCCATTTCAGTCCTTGTCCAATAGGGCTCTAGGGGTGGAAATGTCCTATAAGTCTCATAGTTTCTTTGTCCTTTTCATCCTGGGAACTGAGTCACAGGGAGTTAGAGATTAATGTCCATCTGGGCGTAGGTATACTCCCTATAGTAAACAAGGCCTGTGGGGATGTTACTCCCTGGAGCCCTTAAGCCACAAATGTTAATCAATGGCCTTATCAAAGAATGCATCTAAGAAGCCCATGCTCCTACATTGACTACCTGAGTTAATATTCTGCCTCAATGCCCCCTCTAGAGTTGGAGACTCTAACTGAAGGGAGAAGGGGTGATGACAACTCTGATTGCTTCCTGTTGAAAAGGGGCGTCGTTAGGGGAAAGCAGTTAGGTCTCCACTCATGGGACAATTGAGTGGGTTTTGATACTTTACATTGGGTACCCCTTCTATCACCATTTGAAGGTTGATAGCTTCTAACTGGGATGTAATGACATGAGAAATACAATCAATTATACAAGGTTTGAATTAAAAGGATCAAGATCATGAAGATGGCTATGGTGACGAAATATTTTCACCAGGAGGAGGAAGTCAACCAATTCCAGAGGGCAGCTCCAAAAGCTGGAACTGGATACGAATCTCATGAATCTGCTGCTGGAGATCTAGTGAGAATTGGACACATTCTGTTAATAATCAACAATACAGATACAACATTTAGATTTAAAATAGCACAAGTATCTTGTCCTTGTGAGGAGTATGATTTATGGCACCACCTTACTTGTAAGGATAACTTCTTCAAATTTATTTTAAACTTAGTCTCCCCATGTACAAAATTACTTTTTTCAGTGTCCACTTCCCACACACCTTGCATCACTTTCTGTATCCATATTAGTCTGTCCCTTATTTTTCCATCCAGAGCAACAAGCTAAAGACAGACTATCTTTCTTTTTCCTTAATAAAATGCAATTTTATTTCTCATTTTTTGCTTTATTGAAAGCACATGCATCCTACTTTTTAAAGTAACCATGGACTGTCTTCTATAATTTTTAAAAACACTTTTTTTTATTATTATTATAAAGAACATCTCAGGGTGACACTAAACATATTGATTAATCACCCTAAATACCTTTAGTTTTTTTATTTAGTAACTGATGTCTCAGTGTCTCATTTGACTTTTATTAAACCTAGGTACTGGAGTTCCGGTTGTGGCTCAGTTATTAATGAATCTGACTAGGAACCATGAGGTTGCAGGTTCGATCCCTGGCCTTGCTCAGTGGGTTAAGGATCTGGCATTGATATGAGCTGGGGTGTAGGTCGCAGATGCGGCTTGGATCCCGAGTTGCTGTGGCTGTGGTGTAGGCTGGCGGCTACAGCTCTGATTGGACCCCTAGCCTGGGAACCTCCATAGGCCGTGGGAGTGGCGCTAGCAAAAGACATAAAGACAAAAAAAACAAAAAACAAAAAAACAACCTAGGTACAATAAGATATTTAATGTCGATAACTGTAACGACATGTATGTATTAATTAGATCAACAAACTTCAATTTTGACATGATATTAATTTAATATTGAATATTTCCCAGTTTACGTGAATCTAAAATTAGTTCTGGCCAGTTAGTTACCTTCCATATTTTGAACACTTGTATATACAATGTCTGAGCCAAGGGAATATAGGAAAAAAAGGCACTTTTTAAAATCCAATACAGGAAACCAGGCTGCTGTTTCTGGAATTTGTGAGAGGAGAGTGTATGGCTTGGGCACTACTGGATATAATGGGACAACTGCCTCATTAGACGAAGGTCTTATACTAGGTGCCAACCCCCATTAGGCTTTTGTAATCCTAATATAGGGGTGTTACAGGGGCTATTACATTTGATTAATAATCCCTGTTTCTTTAGGTTTTTTATGATTGTTTTAAGTTCTTGTTGTTCCTCAGGTCTTAGAGGATACTGTTTTTGGCAAGGAAAGAAATTTTTATTTATTTATTTTTTTTGTCTTTTTTTTTGCCTTTTCTAGTACTGATTCCCACAGCATATAGAGGTTCCCAGGCTAGGGGTCGAATCGGAGCTGTAGCCACTGGCCTACGCCAGAGCCACCGCAACGTGGGATCCGAGCCGTGTCTGCGACCTACACCACAGCTCATGGCAACGCCGGATCCTTAACCCACTGAGCAAGGGCAGGGACCGAACCCGCAACCTCATGGTTCCTAGTCAGATGCATTAACCACTGCGCCACGATGGGAACTCCAAGAAATTTTGATTTTTAAGAGTTATTTCTACTGGTCGAGCATTTTTTGCTCTTCCTATCTTTCTTCCTATGGCCCAGACTTCTGGGTCAATATCTACTTTCATCAAAGGCAGGCATAAGCCTTGATTAGGTTCTATTGTCATGTGAATTGAGGCTTTAACCTTGACAAAATATCTCTCCCTAAAAGAGAAGTTGGGCTCTCTGAAATAATCAGAAAAGCGTGAGAGAAGAAAATGGACTCCCAGTCACAGCTCAAAGGTTGTGTAAAGAATTTTCTAACTGGCTTGCCAGAAATACCACAAATAGTGGCAGACTTATTTGAGGGGGTCCCAGGGTTGGAGAGGAGGACTGAAAAGGTGGCTCCCGTATCCAGGAGGAAGTCAATAGGCTGTTTTCCTACATTTAGAGTTACCCGGGGCTCCTGAGTGTTGATGAGGACAGGAGCCTGGGTCCCGTCAGTCTGGATCCTGAGCTTGAGGGATTGACCCCAGGGACCTTCATCTTTGGGGGCAGTCCTTCTTCTAGTGATCTTCCTGATATATGGGACAGGGCCTAGGTGGTGGGGTCTGAGTCTTGGGGCATTCCCATTTAAAGAGTCCCTCTTTTCCACAGAGGAAACAGTCTCCGGGTTTAGGTCTCTGCCCTAGTTCTCTCACTTGGAGGCTCCCAGGTTGACTCCCTGTAGTGCCATAACCAGAATCTCAACCTTTTCTCTGTCTCTCCTCTTGTTTTCCTTTCATTCTTCCTGGTCCCGATTATAATGTACTTGAGTTGCTACTCTAAAGAGATGCCCCAGGTCCTGATCAGGGCCAAAAGCCAATTTTTGGAGTTTCTCCATATATCTCATGCTGATTGCATTATAAATTTGTCTTTAAGAATTATTTGGCCCTCCATTGATTCTGGGTCCATTGGTCGATGTTTTCTCAATGCCTCTATGAGTGTTTCTAAGAAAGCCGATGGACTTTCTTATTCCCCTTGACAAACCTCCAATAGTTTGGAATAGTTAATGGACTTTACTTGTGAGGCTTTTAATCCCTCAACTATACAAGTCATAAAATGATTTCTATGCCAATTGTCTTTATCCCCCTCATCAGCAGACCAATTAAGATGCTCATAGGAACTGCACACACCCTGTGAGGAATCTTGTTTGTTCCTCTCCTGATCTGCCTCTGGCATTTACAGCATACCATTCACCTCCCCAGCTTTGAGTATTTTCTAAGACTTGATTTTTCTTCACTCATAGTCAATGTCTGTTTTAGTAATAACATGATGTCCTTCCAGGCAAACTCAAAGGACTGCGTGAGACCCTGAAAGGCCTCAATACATCTATCTGGGTCATCAGCAAATTTTTCCAAATCTGTTTTTATCTCTCTTAAGTCCTGAAGTAAAAAAGGCAAATGGAAAAAGGCAAATGGACCTGTATTGGTCCCCATTCTCCATTTGCTACTTTTTGTAAAGGGAGTGTAGAGGGATATAACTTCGGCGCTGGAGGGGGAAGAGGAGGCTTGGGCAGTATTGAAGAAGGCTGATTAACTTCTGGAGGGTCTGGCCCAGTTGGGCTAGGATACGGTGGGCACCTAGGTCCTGAGGGAGCTGGCATAATACTGCCAGCTGAGGAAATCCATGAGCCTTCTTCAGTGTAGTGTCTTCCTCATTGTAAAGAAGATCTGAACATAAGGCACCTCTGACCATTTCCCTTCTCGTCTACAAAATAGGTCTAATTGGAGAATAGTATCACAATCTAGAGAGCCTTCAGATGGCCATCGCTCTCCATCCAACAGGTTATATAGCGGCCAGGCTTTTGTACAAAAGAAAATTAAACTTTTCTTTTTCAGAGTCTCAGGGTCAAACTCTTTCCAATTCTTTAAGGCACATGTCAGAAGAGTTGCTATTGAGCCATGCACCAGGCTTGAGGATGTCTGAAAAAGAGAAAAGACCAGCTGCAGCACCTATTGTCCTTTCTCGGCTATGTGAGGGTGTCCCCTCTCCCACGGAGCAACTGCACATTAGTGGTCAAATGTCCCATCCGACCTCAGGCTGACCGGAATTACCCACTCCTTACCAGCATAGCCTCTCTTCCTGCCACCCCTACCCACTGCTTGTCTCTGGACAGAGATGAAGAAAATTTAGGCATACAGGCCCTGCCCTGAGTTTTCAAATCCTAAGATGCTGGCTCTGACATGCCCTCTGTTAATACCAGGAAAGTTCCTAGGCCACAGTTAACAGGTAAATTGGATAAACCAGCTGTCAAGATTTCTCCAACCAGGGTGAAGGTAAATAGCAAAAAGCAAAACTGATTATGCCCAGGCTCAGAGGCTAAACCCTTGGCCTAAATTGGATGAATACTAGTTATTAACTCCTTCTCCCCCACAGGCATGGTAACAACTCAGGGTGGTCTTAACATCTAGAGATCTGTTTCCTTTGTACCCCCACAGCTCCATTTGAGGTAATAGCAAAGGAAATAACAAAAGGTCAGGTCAGTCTTACAGTATAATCTCCAGAAAATCCTTTTGAAATCTTTGCCTGGATTTCTGGGTTAGGTCCCACCCTGTGTCGGTGTCCAGACAAAATAAGGGAGGGTCCCCCCTTCTTAAAAGTGGCCATTCAGATGTCTGCTTGACTGCCCTCCTCTAGGGAGTTTAGGTTCCTCTTAGCAATTGGCTGTTTTGTATAACCCCTGAACTTGGATTGAACTCACAAGGAGGGAGGAGACCCCTCAGAGTCTGCTACAGCCATAAGCCATGTGCGATCACCTTGGAACTGCAGGTTAGGACCCACTCAGACTCCATAGCTGCTAAGGCCATGGCGCCACAAACTTGAACCTGAAGTGTAAGCGAATTAGGCTGCGCATTCACTCATACATGCACTCAGAGGTTATCACAGTGCCTCCCCCAACCCGAGAGGTTATTTTAAACCCTTTATCCCCCTTTAAAATTCACAAAAACAACATTTTGTTTCTTACATGTCTTTTAACAATTGCTAACCTTCAGGGATACAGTAACTGTGATTTCCTGAATATTTTACAAAGGCTATAGTACATAGAGAGAGGAGACTTCAGGGCAGAGGGAATGGGAAGGAAAGTTGCCTCCTAACTCATCCGCACTCATTCGCACATTCACCCTCCTTTCAGAGGCAAATGAAACTGAGAAAAAGGAGAGAGTGCAAGTTTGCAGCCTCTTACCTTGTGAGCGCAGATGTGTTGGATCGGATCCCAGACAAACCCCCAAAGATGATACCAGAAAGATGATACTGGAATCTGGGTTCTTGTTCAGGGTGGTCGAAGAACAAACTCCACGAACACACAGGCAGCAAGCAAGCAAAGTTTTTATTGAAGAAGAGCAGATAGCTCCCAGGGTTACCAGGAGGGGGGAGAAGAGCCCCCCTTTCTCTATTGTCCTATAGAAGTTTTTATTCCTCAAAGTTGGGGGGTACCAACATGGGGTCCAGAGAGATGTGGTTTTCTCCCATTGGCCTTATTTGGTTACCCATTTCAGTCCTTGTCCAATAGGGTCCTAGGGGTGGAAATGTCCTATTAAGTCTCATAGTTTCTTTGTCCTTTTCATCCTGTGAACTGAGTCACAGGGGATTAGAGATTAATGTCCATCTGGGCGTAGGTATACTCCCTATAGTAAACAAGGCCTGTGGGGATGTTACTCCCTGGAGCCCTTAAGCCACAAATGTTAATCAATGGCCTTATCAAAGAATGCATCTAAGAAGCCCATGCTCCTACACTGACTACCAGAGTTAATATTCTGCCTCATTTTGACACCAGCATTGTGACTCCTTGTAAGATTAATTTTTCTTCTTCTAATTCTGTAAGGGGTCAAGGTAACCATTTATTCTCTTTGTATGTGCAGCTCTAGACTATGTATTTTTGGTGAATGTGACATTTTGATGTATGATCCTTCATTGCAAAAATGTATATCACTGTGCCTTCAATTTCTAATAACAGACACAAAACCACTTAGTGCTGTACCTGGCTTTTTATCGGCTGTGCTCATGGCATGCAGAAGTTCCCAGGGCAGGGATTGAACCCATGCCACAGCCATGAAAATGCTGGGTCACTAAACTGCTGAGCCACCAGGGAATTTCAAGTGCCTTCAATTTTTGACAAACAAAACAGTCATCAGAGTTTTCTGAAAAACTGTCTCCGAAAAACAAACAAACAAACAAACAAACAAAAAACACCAACAATTTATAGGTGTTCCCTGGTGGGTAAGTGGGTTAAGGATCCAGTATTGTCACACCTATTTCTCAGGTCCCTGCTGTGGTGTGTGTTCAATCCCTGGCACAGGAACTTTTGAATACCTCAGGCAAAGCCAAAAACAAACAAGCAAAAAAACTTGTCTCCTGGGTTATAATGTGCAGATTAGTTTGAATAAAATTCTTGATTTCTCCTTTAGATTGACTATTGATTAATTTTTCATCTACAAATTTATATAGAAGCATCAACAAATATTTTTGATAGTAGACATACACTGACCAAAGCTGGCATGGAAATCTATCTCTTGGAGCTGGGATAATATGAAGATTATAGGGAATGAGTTGTCATGAAAAAGTCCATCTGTACTGACAGCACCACCAATTTACAGAGGAAAGCAGGTTAGAGAAATAGGGGAAAAAGAAACAGGAAGAGTGTTTTCAAGAGCAATTGCAAATGGTAATACCGGTTGAGTTCTTGGATTATGAAGTATCTGCAACTAGATCTATCCATGGAATTTCCAGTGTAATAAATCAATTCATTGCCCTTATAATCAAATCACTTTCATGTATTTTCTTCATTTACAGCAGAAAGAATCCCCACAGATTCATATTCCATGTGGGAAGTTCTTTGAAGTGAGCTTGAAGGTATTTTAGCAACATGCAAGTCAGACAAGACATATGCATTCAGGAGTTCCTTGTGGCTTAGCAGGTTAAGAATCCGGCATTGTCATTGCTGTGGCTCAAGTTGCTGTAGTGGCACAGATTCAATCCCTAACCCCTAACCCCAAGGAACTTCCACATGCTGCATTTGTGGTCAAAAAAAAAAAAAAGGAGTTCCCATTGTGGCTCAGCTGTAATGAACCCAACTAGTATCAATGAGGATGTAGGTTCAATCTCTGGCCTTGCTCGGTGGGTTAAGGATCTGCAGTTGCCGTGAGCTGTGGTGCAGTTTGCAAAGGAGGCTTGCATCTGGAATTGCTGTGGCTGTGGCTAAGGCTGGCTGCTGCAGCTCTGATTTGACCCCTAGCCTTGGAGCTTCCATTGGCCACTGGTATGGCCATAAAAAGAAAAAAAAAAAAAAAAAAAAAAAGACATTTCTTTTAGAAGGTTTGTAATACTGAGCAAAACATAAGGGTTTATATTTGTTCACAGTGAGAATAAGAGAGATAAACTTGTAGCAGTGTTTTGCTGAGCCAGTGCTTTGGGGCAAATATTCTCTGTCTTACATTTCAGATGTTCAAGAAGAAAAATTTAAATTATTTCTGGTATGCAGAAAGCTTGGACAGCTTCAGAAGATGGTCTTATCTCTTTACAGATGTTACTGGAAATACAATCATTTTTTTTTAATTTCACATTTTTTTTACAATAATTTACAAAGCACATAATACAATATATAGCTAAATGAATGTTAAGTATTTTAAAATGTTAAGATTAATTTTAAAATATTAAAAATGAATTTGGGGCCCTGCTTAACACCTGTCTTTTTATTCCTTGGATCTCTTGTTAAAAGATTACTGTTTATGATCCAAATGATGTAAAGAATTTAGCTTTTTTTTGGGGGGGCCATGCCTGTGGCACACAAAAGTTCCCAGATCAGGGATCAAATCCATGCTACAGCAGTGACAGTGCTGCCTCCTTAACACACTGAGGCACTAGGGAACTCCAGAACTCTTGGGCTGCTCCTGTGGCATATGGAGGTTCCCAGGCTAGGGATCAAATTGGAGCCATAGCCACCAGTCTACGCCAGAGCCACAGCAACGCGGGATCCAAGCTGAGTCTGCGACCTACACCATTGCTCACAGCAACGCTGGATCCTTAACCCACTGAGCAAAGCCAGGGATTGAACCCGCAACCTCATGGTTCCTAGTCGGATTCGTTAACCACTGAGCCATGACGGGAACTCCTGAACTTTTTTTCTTTTGCCATTTCTTGGGCCACTCCCATGACATATGGAGGTTCCCAGGATAGGGGTCCAATCGGAGCTGTAGCCGCCAGCCTACACCACAGCCACAGCAACTCGAGATCCGAGCTGCGTCTGTAACCTACACCACAGCTCAGGGCAATGACAGATCCTTAACCCACTGAGCAAGGCCAGGGATCGAACCCACAGTCTCATGGTTCCTAGTTGGATTCGTTAACCACTGAGCCACGACAGGAACTCCTCTCCTGAACTTTCTTTTAACAAATAAATTTCTAACCAACAGGACGTGATTCTTTCTCAAGTAAAAATTATTAAAACACAGTATGTTTCTGTGATAAGAAATGTGATTCTGATATAAATGCCTGAAATCACCATATAAATGTTCTTACAAGGTATTTTATTTATTTATTTATTTTGTCTTTTTAGGACCGCACCTGAGGCACATGGAAGTTGCTAGGCTAGGGGTCAAATCGGAGCTACAGCTGCCAGTCTATGCCACAGCCACAGCAACAACAGATCCAAGGTGCATCTGTGATCTATGCCACAGCTTGCAGCAATGCCAGATCCCTAACCTATTGATTGAGGCCAGGGATTAAACCCACATCCTCATGGACATTAGTTGGGATCTTAACCTACTGAGCCACAATGGGAACTCCTCTACAAGGTATTTGAGGTAAACTAATTACAAAGCAAATAGCCATCATTGAGATGCCAGAGAAAGAGATGCATCATTCACCTCTTACTATATATATCATCCTTGAAAGCGATACCCAAACATTTTAAAATCACCTTGGTTAACTTATGGTTGAAGTTGGAAGGTTTCTTTAGTGAGCAAGTCTTAAGGAAGAGGGTTCACCAACCCAGAGCTATCCACTAGAGACTTGACAACAAATTTAAGATACCCTAGGAGTTCCCTGGTGGGCTAGTGGTTAAGGATTTGGCTGTGGCTTGGGTATCCTGCTCTGGCTCAGGTTCAGTTCCTGGCCCAGGAAATTTTGTGTGCCATAGGCACAGCCCCAAACAAAAAATAGAAGATTTAAGATATGACAGTGGTGTATCTAGTGTATCTAGAGGTGTTATAAGCACCCAGAAGGAAAAGAATTCCATCTTCTCCTAAATACCATATTTTAGGATATGAAGAAAAGAAGATTAAAAATGGTCCACACTGGAGTTCCCATTGTGGCTCAGCAGATTAAGGACCCAAGTAGCATACATGAGGATGTGGGTCCAATCTCTGGCCTCACTCAGTGAGTTAGGGATCCAGTATTGCCATGAGCTGTGGCCTAGGTTGCAGATACAGTTTGGATCTGGTGTTGCTGTGGCTGTGTCGTAGGCTGCCAGCTGCAGCTCTGATTCAAGCCATAACCTGGGAACGTCCATATGTTACAGGTGTGGGAGTTCCTGACGTGGCTCAGTGGTTAACGAATCCGACTAGGAACCATGAGACTGTGGGTTCGATCCTTGGCCTTGCTCAGTGGGTTAAGGATTTGTCATTGCCCTGAGCTGTGGTGTAGGTTACAGATGCGGCTTGGGTCCCGAGTTGCTATGGCTGTGGTGTAGGCCTGTGGCTACAGCTCCGATTAGACCCCTAGCCTGGGAACCTCCATATACCCAGGGAGCAGCCCAAGAAATGGCAAAAAAAAAAAAAAAAAAAAAAAACCATATGTCACAGGAGTGGCCCTAACAAAAAGAAAAAAGAGTCTACACTGTGAAACTTATACAGCTTTACAATGCATATTATGAAAACTCTTGACCACCCTGCACTTAGTATATGCCTGGCACATGGCTGACTTCCAACCACCTGAGGATCACAGATCTCTTCCTGCCTCCCACCGCCTCCTACACTGCTGGTCTCTTAGCTCTTGTTACTACCACTTCCACCTCCAAGAAATCCCCTTCTCCTTGATATCTGCCAAGCCTACTTGCCCTTCAGTTTGCTAATGAGTCCTTCTCAAATTAACTTATGGGGGTCCTGCCTTTCAGATGCTGACAGTAATTTTTCCAAGCGCTGACTGTGTGCATAACTCCTTTTTTTTTTTTTTTTTTTTTTTTTTTTTTTGTGGTACTCATGGTATGCAGAAGTTCTTGGGCCAAGGATTGAACTTGAGTCACAGCAGTGGCAACGTCAGTTCCTTAACCACTAGGCCACCAGGGAACTCCAAAAATCCTATTATTCTTATACCAAGAGAGTAATCCTGTCACTCTAGAAGGGGGAGTGGCACCTTAGTCTGTTCAAATGACACTCAAATATTCATTCTTCCTGACCTCTTCTTGTTAAGTCAGAACCTGGGAAAGGTGTGAGATTTGAAACTGCTTTCCCACTAGCAACTTACCCTGCTACAGATTTTCATTTATACACTGGCAGAAAACAGAAGGCTTCGGTGTCCAAAACAAAGATGGGTTCTCACAGCAAAGGCCAAAGTAACTTCATAGCTCCAGTTCTCTGAGCCCCACCTCGCAAAGGGTGAAACAGGGAGGGCCAGGTGGTACCTACACATGCTTCCAGGGTACAGTATGTAAGATGAGGTCTGAGAAACAGGGAGGGCCAGGTGGTACCTACACATGCTTCCAGGGTACAGTATGTAAGATGAGGTCTGAGAAATTATAGGGAGGGCCAGGTGGTACCTACACATGCTTCCAGGGTACAGTATGTAAGATGAGGTCTGAGTTGGGGAGACTCTGATCTTATATGCTGACAAATCTACCCAGCCTCCCTTCCAATGAGAGAGGTGATCTCATTATCCTGGAACGTAAGTAAATACTTCTGGTGAAAAATGTATGTAAATCTCTTGGAGGGAGTCTTTACTTATCTGGGAATGCAAATATATCCGCTCTGAGGGAGTCCCTGTCTCTATCCTTCCAGAGCTGCCTGCTTACCCAAGCATTCCTGGACAGATAGTCCTGGAGCACACAAACTAAATGTTTAGGAGTGCTGTTGGTTCATGGAAAATTATCATTTAACATCTTTTTTTAAAATATTATTTATTTATTTTTTTTTTTGTCTTTTTGCCTTTTCTAGGGCTGCGCCCGCAGCATATGGAGGTTCCCAGGCTAGGGGTCGAATCGGAGCTGTAGCTGCCAGCCTACACCAGAGCCACAGCAATGCAGGATCCGAGCCTCGTCTGCAACCTACACCACAGCTCACGGCAACGCCGGATCGTTAACCCACTGAGCAAGGGCAGGGACCGAACCCGCAACCTCATGGTTCCTAGTTGGATTCGTTAACCACTGCCCCACAATGGGGACTCCTCATTTAACATCTTTTAAATGGGTCCCCATGCCTGCCAAATTCTGCTTTTGGCCATTCCACTGCACTTCTCTTTATAAAATCTCATACTTTCCAACGATTTTGATTATGAAATCTCACAACCAAGAACCACTAATTTCCTCAATATAAAAACCATGGCAGGAATTCCCATCATGGCTTGGTGGTAGTGAATCCAACTAGTATCCATCAGGACACGGGTTAAATCCCTGGCCTTCCTCAGTGAATTAAGGATCCAGTGTTGGTGTGAGCTGTGGTGTAGGTGGCAAGATGTAGAATCTTGAGCTGCTGTGGCTGTGGTATAAGCCAGCAGCTACAGCTCTGATTCACCCTCTAAAAACACTATGGCAACATACTTCAATTAGAATATTTTGTCAGCATTTGTAGCATCATGGATGGACCTAGAGATTATCATACTAAGTGAAGTAACTCTGGAAGAAAAACACAAATACCATATAATTTATTTTAAATGTAGAATCTAAAATAGGACACACTAATGAACTTCTCTATGAAATAGAAACAGACACACAGACGTAGAGCTTGCCAAGGGGGAGGTGGGATGATAAACAATAGTGGAAAAGAATATGAGTAGAGTATATAGGAGTTCTCTGGTGGCTCAGTGGGTTAAGGATCCAGAGCGTCATTGCTGTGGCTTGGGTCACTACAGTGGTGCATATTCAATCCCTGGCCCAGGAACTTCTGCATGCTGCAGGAGTGGCCAAAAAAGAAAAGATATATTTACAGTAGAACTGAATCACTTCAATGTATAGCAGAAATTAACACGACATTGTAACTCAACTATACCTCAATAAAATAGGAGTTCCCATTGTGGCCCAGCAGAAACAAAACCGACTAGGAACTATGAGGTTGCAGGTTCGATCCCTGGCCTTGCTCAGTGGGTTAAGGATCTGGCATTGCCATGAGCTGTAGGTTGCAGACGCAGCTTGGATCTGGCGTTGCTGAGGCTGTGGCATAGGCGGGGAGCTATAGCTCTGATTAGACTCCTAGCCTGGGAACCTCCATAGGCTGCAGGTGCAGCCCTAAAAAGACAAATAAATAAATAAAATAAAATAAATATTTTTAAAAAGAGAATTTTGGCAGAAAGACAATGATAGATGATGTATTAGACAATGATCCAGGGGGATCCAATGATCCACTAAATGAGAAAGTAGGAAAGATTTAAATTTCTTATAATTTATTTTAAAATTATTAGGTGTTAGGAATTTGTCTTGAATTTGTCCTGAATTTGTGTAAAAAAAGATTTTAGGAGTTCCTGTCATGGCGCAGCGGTTAACGAATCCGACTAGGAACCATGAGGTTGCGGGTTGGGTCCCTGCCCTCCCTCAGTGGGTTAACGATCCGGCGTTGCCGTGAGCTGTGGTGTAGATCGCAGACGTGGCTCGGATCCCGCGTTGCTGTGGCTCTGGCGTAGGCCAGTGGCTACAGCTCCGATTCGACCCCTAGCCTGGGAACTTCCATATGCCGCGGGAAGCAGCCCAAGAAATGGCAAAAATACACACACAAAAAAAGATTTTAAAGAAAGAATGTAGGTATGCTTTCTTGTAGCTGGATGTCAATATAAGTATAACAAAAACACCAATAACGTTAGTTGTCTAAGGAAAGGCTATTTAGTGACTGATACTTTGGATTACTATGCAATAAATATTCTCTCCCTTCCCCATTCTACTCCTTGGCCCTGTGACTTGCTTTGGCTCATGGAACACTGGCACTGAAACCACACATCTCAGATTGGGACTTGAAGCCATGAGCTGGGACTCTAACCCGGCCAAAACCCAGATTGGGTTTGAATCCATTGTGTTTTAATTAAAATCACACATCTGGTCTCCGTACTAACTGAAGTTCAGGCTCTTTATGTCTCGGAACAGAAGGAATTCAGTGAGAGGCAAAGTGATAGAAAAGAAGTAGATTTATTGAGGGAGTGTGGGCCTATTATAAGGTGAGAGCAGCCTGGAAGATACACATTCTGTAGACAGAAAGGAGTTTATCTCAAAAGGCAAGAGAGTGGCCCTGAAACATGGGGTGGTTAGTTTTTATGGGCTGGGTAATTTCATAGGCAAATAAGTGGGAGGATTATTCCAACTATTCTGGGGAAGGGACAGGGATTTCTAGGAATTGGGCTGCTGCCCAATTACTGGCCTTTTAGGGTCAGCCTTGGAACTGTCATGGCCCCTGTGGGCATGCCATTTAGCTACTAATGTATTACAATGAGTGTTTAATGAGGTGCAAGATCCACTGGAAGTTGAACCTTCCGCCATCTTGGGCCTAATCACTTCTAACCAGTTTTTGTTGAGTCCTCAATGGCTATATCATTTTATTTAAAGGTTGTACCCCGCTCCCTTCCCTCCTGTTTCAGTGTTGCTGAACTCATGTTCATGTGTCCTAGACACAGTGAAGCCAAACAAACCAAAATGTCAGAGTTTGGAGCAGAGAAAGGTTTGTTGCAGGGCCAAGCAAGAAGAAGGGGGCTTGTGCTCAAAAAAACCCCAGGAGTTCCCATTGTGGCTCAGTGGAAATGAATCTGACTAGGAACCATGAGATTGCGGGTTCAATTCCTGGCCTTGCTCAATGGGTTAAGGATCCAACTTTGCAATGATCTGTGGTGTAGGTCACAGACGTGGCTCAGATCTGGCGTTGCTGTGTCTGTGGCACAGGCCAGCAGCTATAGCTCCGATTAGACTCCTAGCCCCGGAACCTCCATATGCTGCGAGTGTGTCCCTAAAAAGAAGAAAAAAAAAAAAAACAAAAAACACAAAACACAAAAAAAACCAAACTCCCTGTAGGTTTTCAAGGAAGAGTTTTTAGAGGCAAAATTTGGGGTGAGGGCTGCTGAGTGTGTGACCTTCTTCTGACTGGTTGGTGGTGAGGTGACAGGGTGGTCTTCCAGGAATCCTGTGCCAGCCAGAAGTTAATTATCCTCCACCTGGGTGGGGGGTCTGAGTTCCACCAGAACTCAGAGATATTTTTATGTGTATTTCTTGAGGACAAAGACCTTGCTTTATTACTGCACTATTGCTTCTTGACTGTTCTTCCTTTGTTTCTGCATTCCCTCTCTTCCTTAACAAGTAAGTTTGAACCCACCCTTTGGTACTCAGGGAAGGTCTAGCAGGCTGAACCCTTTTTCCTGCCAACAAGAAAAAGGGGACTTGGAAAAGCTTTTGTGTTTGGGAGGGCCCCACAGGGTCCTGCTTGGTTTCATTAACAAACAAAACTGAGTAGAGACCTTCAATGTGTTTGACTGGGCTCTTGGAGCCCCATCATTTGCCTTAAGAACATGCCCAACAGCACTGCTCCTTCAGCCTGAGTTCCATGGTGAGGAACAGTTCCCTGGGAAATGGACTGGATCCCAACCTGAATCCTGGAGCCCAGGCAGCCATGCCCCAGTTGGAAGCAGCTATCCACTGACCCGCAGACTCGCAAGTAAGAAAAATAAGTCCTTGTCATTGTAAGCCACTGGAATTGGATTTTTTTTTTTAATAGAGCATCATTGTGACACTAGCTGACTTATAGTATTGGAAAGGAAATTTATTCAAAATTTTTTCTTTAATTTTTTCAATTTGAGCCATATGAATAAACTATTTTTTAAATTTGAATATACCCTGTCAAGCACATATGCCAAAATGACTCAGGATATAGACAAGGGTAATTTTCATATTGCAAGATGATTGCTTTGTGTCCATATCTTTCCATTTCCTTATCTTGGACGCAAGATGATGTTTGTGAGGAAACTAGTATGAAAAGGACATTTTTTAAGTATCCAGGTATACATTTCTCCTGTGGCAGGTTAAGGATCCAGTGCTATCACTGCTTCGGCTCAGGTTGCTGCTGTGGTGTGGGTTGGATTCCTGGCCCAGGAACTTCAACATGTCATGAGCATGGCGAAAATTTTTAAAAATTAAAAAAAGAAACAAAAAAAAAGAGTAAATGCAAATTAGAAAGTAAACTGAAAGAAAAATGATTTAAAAAACAGCATTATTAATATATGAAATATTCCTATTACATAAAAATTAGTAGATGATGTTCTCTTCTTCTCTACAGCTTTGGAGCCATATTACTGACTCGCTAAATCTACTCCATGTGAGCTCCAAGAACCAGTAAAAAACTTACTGTCATCCTGTGATGTCACACCAAAAATTTCTAGGGTATCTAGACTAAGAAACTGTATAAACAAACAGACAAACGCCAAACTGCACATAAAAATAGAATTATGACTCAGAATCTGCAGCAACCAGTCCAGGAAGTCAACTTAATATATACAAGCCAGATTTGAAGGAAGTCAGATTACTATCTCTAGCAAACAGTCCAGGAAGCTAAACAACCCCCCTGTAAACATTGGCCCAAAATGTCTAGGACTTGGTTAATATCTGATAGCTTTCCAAATTTTTGCCCTTGCTTCCAACTTAGGACCAAGTAGAGAAAGCCAAACATGCACTCCTAAGCCATCACCTAGCATGCTTCTCTTCTAGTTGATCCATCTGCAGCTTCTCCACACCAGCACCCTCCCTTCAGAGAACACCCACACCTTCCCTTTTCCCATTATAAATCTTTCCCACTCCTCTGTCTGCCTTTGAGTTCCTGCACAAACAGTGAAGGTGGCTGACTCTTGCTATAGTCAGCTCAGAAGAAATAGCCTTTGCTTGTTCTCATTTAGGGGCTCTTCTTTTATTTCCACAAGACAGTTTTTTTTTTTTTTTTTTTTTTTTTTGCTATTTCTTGGGCCGCTGCCGCAGCGCATGGAGGTTCCCAGGCTAGGGGTCCAAGCCTATGCCAGAGCCACAGCAACGCAGGATCCGAGCCGCATCTGCAACCTACACCACAGCTCATGGCAATGCCAGATCGTTAACCCACTGAGCAAGGGCAGGGACCGAACCCGCAACCTCATGGTTCCTAGTCGGATTCGTTAACCACTGCGCCACGACGGGAACTCCAAGACAGTTAGTTATTACCATTACCTCAGGCTAGGGGCTGAATCTGAGGTCTAGCTGCTGGCCTACACTGCAGCCACAGGAACTTGGGATCTGAGCCTCATCTTCGACCTTCACCACAGCTCACGGCAATACCAGATCCTTAACCCACTGAGCCAGGCCAGGGATCAAACCTGCATTCTCATGGATACTAGTTGGATTCATTATCACTGAGCCACAATGAGAACTCCTTCATCTTTTGTGTTTTTTTTTTTTTTGGCAGCAGCATGCAGCTACTTGATGTAGGACCTCAGCTCCCAGACCAGGGGTTGTATCCAGGCTGCAGTGATAAAAGCACCAAATCATAACCACTAGACCACCAGGGAACTCACTTCTAGTTTTAACCCTTTGCTATTCAACTCTTGCTGTGGGAAAGACTATTTGGCTAACAACATTCTAGAACAGGTAACATTTACAGTGCCCAGCTGATTTCATATCCCAGGGAACATTTCTGAGACTACTTTGGACATTGCAATCAAGCAATTATAAAGGTGTTAGAGAAGAAAGCCTGGGTCCTAGAATTCCACCTTCACCTTTTATTTATTTTTTATTTATTTTATTTGTTTATTTTTTTATTTTTTGTCTTTTTAGGGCCGCACTTATGGCGTATGGAAGTTCCCAGGCTAGGGGTCAAATTGGAGCTACAGCTGCCAGCCTATGCCACAGCCACAGCAATGCAGGATCCAGGGCTAGTTACCCCCAAGCCTCAACTGGAACTTCTTCCCCCTTCATCTTTCATTAGATTTCTCTCTTCCACTCTGGTAATATTCCTTACAGTTATTTTTTAAAGAGAAACTCTGAGGCTTTTTTGTTATCAGCTGTTACTATTCTACATGTCACTTTCTTTCTGCAAGATAAGGTGTACTGGCTCCATTGTAGATCTGGTGCAAGAAACCTCTCCGCTTTTTCAGGGTGCATGTTTTTGGTCAACCTGAAGCAGGAGGCTCTTCCCGCACTAGCAGGTGGCAATAGTAAAACAGTTGCTTTAGAAGAGACAGAGAAAGGAAGCAATTGGCAGTTGGTTTTAAGAAAATGAACTTTGAGTTGGCTGGCACGCCACTGCGCATGTGTATCAACTACAAGGGTGGATGCTGGGGTTGAGCCTTTTGATTAATGTGGCAGGCGCCACACCTTCTGGTGTTCTGATAGAGAGGCATTCTGGTCAAGCTACTTACAGAAGAGGTGTGTGTCAGAGGCCTCACTTCCTCTCCCTTAAAACCAGATGTCCTTCATGGCTCAGCTTTTGGGAAAATGCAGCTGGTTCCAAAGAGGAAGGTAAGGCTGTGTGTCTGTCGAGCTCTCCTAGCTTTATTAATCTTCAAGCAAGTTCTCCACCAGCCACTTCCTGAAAATCCAGGCAACAAACTTGTCCTCAGGAACTGACCACAAGCCCAAGGAATGCCTAGGACTCCTAAAATGTATGCATGCCAGTCTCTAGCTACAGACCCAGCTTGCCCAACAACAGATAGCTATTTTGGAAAATTTACAAGTTCCCACGACACAACTGACTCCTGGGAGGGATAACAAGATCCAGCTTATTTCTCAATCTGTTGTTAAATCACCTGCCCCAGGAGTTCTGGTTGTGACCTAGCAGGTTAAGAACCCGACTAGTATCCATGAGGATGCAGGTTCAATTCCTGGCCTCGCTCAGTGGGTTAAGGATATGGCATTGCCACAACCTGTGGTGGAGGTCACAGATGTGGCTTGGATCTGGCATTGATGCAGCTGTGGTGTAGGCCAGCAGCTGCAGCTCTGATTGGACCCCAAGCCTGGGAATTTCCATATGCCGCAGGTACGACCCTTAAAAAAAAAAAAGAATCACCTGCCCCAATTCAGTAAATGAATTGTGGAACACACACACATGCACACCCCAAAAAAACAAAGAAAGAAAGGAAATGAGCTTCCCTATTCTCAACTTCTGTATATAAGATCCAAGTTTAGATGAATACCCAGATGCAGAATCTGCAGAAATGGAGGGCTGACCATAACGGACCTGAGTATCCTCAGAGCTTGGTATCTGCACGGGGCTTAGAACCAATTCCCTGCAGCTCCTGAGGGATGGCTATAATTTTCCTTAAACTAGATCTGCATGAGAACTTGCCTGCAGTCCAGGTATCATGCTGGTTCTCAGATACTGTACATGGTCTACCTTTCCATCCTCCCTTTCCCATCTACTCTCCTCCCACCACATGAACCTATAAGGATATATCGCTTGTGGGAGAGGAAGCCTCCAGAGTCACAGGAAGGATAAACTTCGCCACAGTGTCAGCGCTTGAGAAAATGAATGACTTTAATGATAGAGTAATACATCCTTTGCAAGGCAGATGTTTCCAAATTCTTTGTTTTCAACAAAATTGAAGGAGGCTATAAAGACGTTGACAGCCAAAATTACATTAAAAATGGAACTCAAGAACTCAAGACTGAGTTCTCTTGTGGCGAAGTGGGTTAAGGATCCAATGTTGTCACTGAAGTGGCTTGGGTCACTGCTGTGGCACATGTTCTATTCCTGGCTCTGGAAACTTCCACATGACTCAGGATCAGCCAAATTTTTTAAAATATAAAATTAAAAATAAATAAAAATCGGAGTTCCCGTTGTGGCGCAGTGGTTAACGAATCCGACTAGGAACCATGAGGTTGCGGGTTCGGTCCCTGCCCTTGCTCAGTGGGTTAACGATCCGGCGTTGCCGTGAGCTGTGGTGTAGGTTGCAGACGCGGCTCAGATCCTGCATTGCTGTGGCTCTGGCGTAGGCCGGTGGCTATGGCTCCGATTCGACCCCTAGCCTGGGAACCTCCATATGCTGCAGGGGCGGCCCAAGAAATAGCAAAAAGACAAAAAAAATAAATAAATAAATAAAAATAAATAAATAAATAAAAATCAACATTGGATGCTTGATGACATTGACTGCCATGTACCTCAGAAAGATTTCAGATAAATGAATATCAATATAATAGAGTCCCTTTCATTCCCATTTCCTCATTTATACTACAGAGCATCAAACAAAAATAGATCCAGACTAAGTAAGGAGAAGCTTTTTTCAAAAGAACTATTGTATTGAGGGAGGAAGATACTGCAAAAGAGAGAACAACTCAGCCAGAGTAAACAAGATCGGCAAGAACAGGTATGGGGATGGGATTGGCAGGTGGCACCACTGGACAGTTTCTCCTCTTGGTCAGCCAATCCTGGTGGTGCCATTAAGGAGGTTGTTCCTTGTTCCAATGCTTGTTTTAAGCTCAAGGGTCAACAAAAGTTTAAGGGACTGCAAGAAGGAAAGGAGCCCAACTAAAATTTGGTCAAATTAGGTTGTTACTCAATGTGTCCATTGCCTGGGGCACATAGCCAATGAACATACCAAGTACTTTCCATCAAAGCAGAAGCACTACTACTTGTGACAAGTAAGGAAACAAGAAGATAGTTCTCAAAGCACCGACTCCCCCAAACAGGAAGTATTAAACGAAGGGTGCACACATATTCACGAGAGGGTGAGTATGATCTTCCGTGCAGAGATGTTCTGGATACGCTCGCACAGTGTGACGACAGGCCCGAATAGACTTTGCATGTGCAAGACAGGGTGCCAACCCCTGCTCTTGGGGTGGAGACTTTAGCATTAAAATGAGGCAATGTTTACTCTGGGTTGAGGCAATCCAGGCATCCAACTGATTGAAGTTACAGGGGTCGGCAAAGGTCAGCATCATCAATCCTTAGGCTCCATTCAGTCTGGTGGTTGAGGGCACAGGGGTGGGGGTGGGGGGCTGGATCCTGCAAAACAGCTCAAGAATGTGCTGATCTTTACCTTTGAAACAGAACTGGGAGTCTTTGTGATTTATTTAATGTATCCACTATGGTTAGTGCTCTTGCTGGATAGTAGTTGTCTGTTCCTGCATTCTTTGTTCTTTCAAAAATCAATACTGAGATCTCTTCTCTGTTCTTCATGACAACATAGGAAGCCGTAGGTTACCTTTCCCCAGTCATCAGTAAAGAGAACACAGAGGTGCTGAAATTCACACTCTGGTTCTTAACTTAAGCTTGTCCATGGTGTATTACAATTTCTCTTATTGCCTGGTACTCTACATCTGCAAGATGTGACAAACTCCCACTTAATCCCATCCCTTCCTTATTACTGTCTGCCAGCAAGATAAGTTGGCATTTTTTTTAGAGTAGTGTTTAGCTAATCATTTATGAGACAAAGAATGGGAATTGGGAATTTAGAGGGTCTACATCTGGCCTTGTCATAGCTAAGTAAGGGGCATCCATGAGTCGTATCTGAGTCATGAAGAAAGGTAGCTTTTGGCAGTAAGCTGTTGCCTGGAACACAGTGGGAGGATTTTTTCTTTCTTTTTTTTTTTTTTATGGCTACACCTACAGCATATGGCATTTTTCAGGCTAGGGGTCAAATCAGACCTGCAGATGAAGTTTACACCACAGCCACAGCAAAACATCAGATCAGAGCCTCGTTTGTGACCTACACCACAGCTTCTGGCAATGCTGGATCCTTAACCCACTGAGCAAGGCCTGGACAATATTGGGTCTTTAACCCACTGAATCACCATGGGAACTTCCAAAGGTGGGAATACTTTTACATTAACGCAATGTTTTCTGGGAGGACAGGGCTCAGGTAAAGATTAACTTTGCCAAAGGTTCACACAGAATCGATCCTGAGGCTTAACCCATTTTCTTCATAAGTCATAATCATCTATACATATATGAACTAAGAAATCAAAGAGCACCCATCTCACTAAGATACATATTTCCAATAAATTTTATTTGACCATGCCCGCTGCTCGAGGAAGTTCCTGTGCCAGAGATTGAACCCGAGCCACAGCAGTGACCTAAGCCACAGCAGTGACAATGCCATATCCCTAACCTTAACCCTCTAGGCCACCAGGGAACTCCTCCAATAAGATTTTACTTCCATGTTGGAGTGACCAAAAACTGAGCTCTTGGTAAGTATCAGGTTCTGGATTGATAAACTCAGGAGACACAATTTGTTCCCATTAACAGTTGCTCATTCCACAAACTACTCCATTATGCAGTATCAACAAGTAAATTGTTGATATCCTGTCTGTTTTATCTAAATATCCAAAACAGCAAGAATCAGTTTCCTGGTGGCTCAGCAGGTTAGGATCTGGCATTGTTACTGCTGTGGCTCTGGTTACAGCTGTGACATGGATTTGATCCCTAGCCCCGGGGAACTTCCACATACCAAGGTTGCAGAAAAAAAAAAAAAAAAAAAAAAAAAAAAGACAGCAACAATTCCTCAGGGAGCTGCTGGGGTTTTTATTTTTTATTTTTATTTTTTATTTTTTTGTCTTTTTTGCCATTTCTTGGGCTGCTCCCACGGCATATTGAGATTCCCAGGCTAGGGGTAGAATCGGAGCTGTAGCTGCCAGCCTACACCAGAGCCACAGCAACGCAGGATCCAAACTGCATCTGCAACCTACACCATAGCTCATGGCAACGCCGGATTCTTAACCCACTGAACAAGGCCAGGGATCGAACCCACAGTCTCATGGTTCCTAGTCGGATTTGTTAACCACTGCGCCACGACGGGAACTCCATGCTAGGGTTTTTATTTTGTTGTTTTGTTTTGTTTAAATTTATTTTTCAACAAAATGGCCCGGTTTCTTCATAGTGCAATGCTGGACTTCTGTAATGACTTGTATACCCTCTCCGCACTGGGACCTTGGAGAGTTTGATTAGTGGAGACACCTCACATGTCCCGAACAGGCATTAAGCAAGCTATGAGGATCAGCCTTTGTTTAAATATTGATCTTAGAGCTCTTGGCTCTTCCTTTTCCTTCTCTCTGTCAGTGGTTTCATTTCCAACAACACAGCAAGCAGCAACCATGGGACAGTATTTTGAGCCTTTTCCCCCTCAGCTTGTTTGTCTTTGTCAATACTAGCAGATGATATTTAATCAGTTCTTAGGGAATGAGATCACTTTGTTTTCTTTTTATGGCTAGATCCATAGCATGTGGAAGTTCCCAGGCTAGGATCTGAATCAGAGCTGCAGCTGCCACCCTGTGCCACAGCAACACCAGATACTCCATCCCAACCCAGTGTGTTCTCGCTGCATAAGAATTTTGCCATATGGAGTCAGGGATCATCACATCAGCTGCCACTTCTAATACAAATCTGGACTGGTGGAAAGACTAACAAAACATAACGTACTCCAGTACCAGATGGTTTATATTTTTCTAAGGATATAGGATAGGTACTTCAGCATGCATCATCTTTAGCAAAAGGTCCTGCAATATTCCAACACAGCTCCCAAGACCTCCTATTTCACGGGTCATGCTCAGTTACAAGGGATGAACATAAGGGAGGGTGGGCCCGTTTGGTTTGGGGGAAGCTATTCCACTACCTGGAAATTCTTCTAGGTTACTCTTCTAAGTTAAGAGCTGTTAGAACTGAGAATATCCTCGTGTACATCCTACATTCCCTCCTCATTAATCTCCAAAGGAATTTCTTAGTTAATGAAAGAAGCTCTTTTCCTCCCATCTGAGATATAATATGTGATTAACTTGGGATCTCTGACAGGCCTCCCCATCTCTCTCAAGGCCTGTGTTGCGCTTTGTCTACTCTCTCTTTTTTTAAGTTTTAAATTTTTTATTAAAGTGCAGTTGATTTGGGAGTTCCCGTCATGGTGCAGTGGTTAACAAATCTGACTAGGAACCATGAGGTTGTAGGTTCGATCCCTGGCCTTGTTTAGTGGGTTAAGGACCCAGCATTGCCGTGAGCTGTGGTGTAGGTTGCAGACGTGGCTCGGATCCTGCGTTGCTGTGGCTGTGGCTGTGGCCAGCAGCTACAGCTCCGATTCGACCTCTAGCCTGGGAACCTCCATATGCCATGGGAGCGGCCCAAGAAATGGCAAAAAGACAAAAAAATAAATAAATAAATAAAGTGTAGTTGATTTACAATGTCGTGCCAGCTTCTGTTGTATAGCAAAATAACTCAGTCATTCATACACATATACATTCCCTTTCTTATAGTATCTTCCCCAAGAACTGGATATAGTTCCCTGTACTATACAGTAGGACCTCCTTGCTTATGCAGTATTTTGACTACTCTTGAGTCAAGTTTTGACTCTGGGATGTGGATTGCAATGAAAAAGGCCTTGGATTAAAAGGCAGATGGAGACAATATTGTAATAGGAGTGGAGGTTCAGCTTTACAATATTTGCCAAGTTTCTCCTCTCCACTAAAGGCTAGAGATGGTGCCCACACTGGTCCCATGATTCTAACTGGTCCTGTGATGTTAATAGTAACAAGCGCCACAAAAGCTGGAACCATGTGTTTTGTGTTTAAATAATGTATCTCTGGCACTTAGCTGGTATATGCTAAGGATCTTTAATATTCACTTATTCGAAGATTCCATTAAGTCTGAAGGATCTCCTGCTTCTCCATCATACCTGGGCCCTAAAAATGATAACTGCAAGACTTTGGGAAGATGTTTCTGTTGCAATGATGTGTCATGGTTAGGTCTCAATGTATTCATTTATCTTCAATATATATCATCCCATCCTGCTCTCTTAATGATGACTTAAGACCTACTATTATCCCTTTTTCATGCCATAATATCACAGGAAAAATGAAATCCAAAAGTTGCTAACTTAGTAAGAATTGAGAGCAACAAGATGCGTACTTCCAAAAACATATTTCAACTCTTAAAGCCAGTTCTTTAGATATAAAGAACTAGATACAATTACAGATAGAAATAGAGAGGAAACACGGGGACAGCTTGATTGCAAGGAAAAGTGAGAGTAAGCGGGAGTTCCCATCGCGGATCAGTGGTTAACAACTCCGAGTAGGAACCATGAGGTTTCGGGTTCAATTCCTGGCCTTGCTCAGTGAGTTAAAGATCCAGCATTGCTGTGAGCTGTGGTGTAGGTTGCAGACGCAGCTCGGATCCCCCATTGCTGCGGCTCTGGCATAGGCTGGTGGCTACAGCTCTGATTAGACCCCTGGCCTGGGAACCTCCACATGCCATGGGTGCAGCCCTAGAAAAAGGCAAAAAGACCAAAAAAAAAAAAATAAAGGGGTAAATGGAGCTCTGGCAGGAGAAAGGATGGAGAAAAAGACCTTCCATCATGAAGACCAGGAAGAATAGAGGAAAATGCTTCTACCACCCCAATCCACCCTAAACTAACATAGGATCGGAGGGTGACCCACTGTTCGAGAGCTCTGGATTTTTATAGTCACCTGATTTGATGGTGAGGAACTTGGATGCCTTAGGTGGATGCCTGGATGGGGAAGGAAAACATCCTCACCTTGGGAACAGCAGGAGGCAGGACTTTTCCAATGAGCACATGTTGGATTCTTTCCCGTTTTTTGGTTTTTATGAATAAGGTTGCTATGACCATTTGTGTAAACATTTTTGTGTGGCTATCCATTTCTTTTGGGTGTATATGTAGGAATGGAATTGCTGGGTCATATGGTAACTATGTGTTTTTTGTATTTTTGTCTCTTTAGGGCTGCACCCACAGCATGTGGAGGTTCCCAGGCTAGGGGTGTAAACGAAGCTGTAGACGCCAGCCTATACCAGAGCCACAGCAATGCGGGATCCGAACCACGTCTGTGAACTACACCACAGCTCATGGTAATACCAGATCCTTAACCTACTGAGTGTGGCCAGGGATCGAATCCATGTCCTCATGGATGCCAGTCAGGTTCGTTAACTGCTGAACCACAACAGAAACTCCTGTGGTAACTATGTTTAACCTTTTGAGGACATTGGAACCAGAGTGGGCCGCCCCAAAATATGTCTCAATGATGTATTGATTATTTTGAATTAAAGTTACTTAAGAAACAGTCGAGGTAGGTGAGACACTTTGATTCTCTTTGCTGTCTCCCTGAAACCAGGAGACCCTTAACCCACTACACCACAAGAGAACTTCCCTACTGGATCTTGACCAATATAGTAACTGGTACCAGAAGTGGTCTCAGGAAATGTTCCTTCAAAATGGGACTTGGGATTAGGTTGCTAAAATAGTTGAGAAACAATGGCTAATTTCCTTGCTGGAGGAAAGTGAACACCTAATTCACAGAATATAGCAGTGTTATGGTTACTCAAATATCTTTTTTTTTTTTTTTGTCTTTTTGCCTTTTCTAGGGCTGCTCCCATGGCATATGGAGGTTCCCAGGCTAGGGATTGAATTGGAGCCACAGCAACATAGGATCTGAGCCACGTCTGCGACCTATACAACCAGCTCACAGCAACGCTGATCCTTAACCCACTGAGTGAGGCCAGGGATCGAACCCGCAACCTCATGGTTCCTAGTTGAATACATTAACCACTATGCCATGACAGGAACTCCTCAAATATCATTTTTATTTATTTATTTTTTTATTTTATTTTTAATTTTTTTGTCTTTTTGCTATTTCTTGGGCCGCTCCCGCGGCATATGGAGGTTCCCAGGCTAGGGGTCCAATCGGAGCTGTAGCCGCCGGCCTACGCCAGAGCCACAGCAACGTGGGATCCAAGCCACGTCTGCAACCTACACCACAGCTCACGGCAACGCCGGATTGTTAACCCAATGAGCAAGGGCAGGGACCGAACCTGCAACCTCATGGTTCCTAGTTGGATGCATTAACCACTATGCCATGACAGGAACTCCTCAAATATCATTTTCATTTTTAAATGATTTTAATTTGTTCCATTATAGTTGATTTACAGTGTTCTGTCAATTTCCACTATTCAGCAAAGTGACCCAGTCATACATATATACATACATTCTTTTTCTCACATTACCCTCCATTATGTTCCACCACAAGTGACTGGATATAGTTTCCTGTGCTATAGAGCAGGATCTCATTGCCCATCCATTCCAAATGCAATAGTTTGCATCTATTTGTTGCGAGACATATTTTTGTAATATTTTCTTAGCCTCTTGGCTGAAAACTCCATCTTGTCCTTCCTTACTTTGTCCCATCTTCCTGCTTGAGAAACAGTCACGGTGATGGTAAATGACTTAAGCTTAAGAACAAAGACCTAAAGGCATGGGTTATTCGCAGGGTCAGCTGAATGAGGACATAATACATTGGTCTAGGCACGCCGGACCTGTGCAGATTGGCACGCCATTTGCACAAGCATGATATGTCCTCCAAAGAATAAGAGAAAGAGGAACCTCATGGCCAAGTGGTTCATGAGTGGTCGTTAGCAGAATATGCATTAGCAAAGAGAACCAAGGTGCACACCTAGGCACACAGGGTTACCGCAAATAGGCATGCCCTTTGCAGAAGCACAGTGAGGATGCTCTGAAATGCTATGCATAGATAGCTAACTCAAATGCTAATGATTCTTAAATGCCTAAAGTTTAGAGTAAAAGTTTAACCATCTACCAGCTAAATGACTTTTAAAATAATAAAAAAACTTATAAAATAATAAAAAAAACCCCACCTCTATCCTGCACCTACAACCCCCTTTTCACTTGATGTAATCCTCAAGAGCACAATAAAAGCAGTGTGGTTTCTTGAGGCAGGGCTCTTGGTCCCTGAGACCTTGAGTCCCCCAGTTCCCACCTTTAAGATAAATGTCTCTGTGTCTTGTTTTACGGTAACTTTTTTCCCCTTAAGTTCCATAACACCCATTCTTCAGCTCCATCCTGCTGAGCTGGTCTCGACGTCTGTTAACCCAACTCCCAGTCCACCCCACTCCCTCCCCCTCCCCCTTGGCAATCACATATCTGTTCTCCAAGTCCGTAAGTTTCTTTTTGGTGGAAAGGTACATTTGTGCCATATATTAGATTGCAGATATAAGTGATATGTAATCAAATGTCAGTTGTAACATGGGTTGATATGCAGGTTGAAGGCTCTGGGAGATCAAATCACTATGGCATAAAATTACTGTGGTGACAGTAGGGACTATAAAGGTTTGAGGGCTTCCTGGTGGCCCTACCAAAGGTAATGGACAAATTATAGGCTTTGGATGCTTGATTCAGAAACTGAGTAAAAGATTAAAAACTCTCCACGGAAGCTTTGAGGTTGCAAAGCCCATACAGGTAAACATCAAGCCAAATGTAATGGTTATGGAATTATAATAAAACTGATACTCAACCTTGTCAGGATCTCTTTTGTAAAAGTAAAGACACCTGTGGGCAAGGGGTAGACCCTGAGACATAGGATAGACTCATTTTAGCAGACCTGAATGAAGTAACAAAACCTTAAAAAGGCGGGGGGGGGGTAATTTTCCCACTCTGGCACAGTAGGTTAAGGATCTGGTGTTACTACAGCTGTGGTGTAAGTTTGATCTCTGGCCTGGGAACTTCCATCTGCCTTGGGTGTGGCTGAAAAAGAAAAAGAAAAAAAAAAAACTTTTAAAAACTATGAATACCCACCCTCCCCCATCCTCAAACCATTTTTCTTGACAAAGGACAGATCCTTCTTGGCTATCCAAGGAAAGCAGTAGTCACCTGAGTAACATTATTTTAATGGTCAGTAGCCTCCCAAGATTATGATAATTCTCTGAACTCCCTGTATTATCTTTTTCTCTTTCTAGTCCCATAGTGAGAGCTAGATCCAACATAAATGTCTTAGTTAGCTTTGGCTGCTGTAACAAAG
The DNA here is from genome assembly GCF_054392235.1 of Sus scrofa. Classification (NCBI taxonomy): domain Eukaryota; kingdom Metazoa; phylum Chordata; class Mammalia; order Artiodactyla; family Suidae; genus Sus; species Sus scrofa. Next base: position 49,195,803 of record NC_139387.1, on the reverse strand, counting down.
TATCACAATCTGTGTGGCACAAGCAACAGAACTCACTATCTCACAGTTCTAGAGGCCAAAAGTTAGAAGTCTGAGATCAAGGTATTGGCAGGGTTGGTTTCTGCTGAGGACTGTGAGAGAAAGTCTGTTCTGGAGGTTTGCTGACACTCTTTGGTGTCCCTTGCTCTTAGAAATGTAGCCCTATCTTCCTTCGTGTTCACTGGTGTTCTCCCTGTGTGTATGTCCCCTTTTTAAAAGGACATCAGTCATATTGGTTTAGAGCCTACCTAATGACTTCATTTTCACTTAGTTACCTCTGTAAAGACTCTATCTCCCAATAAAGCCACATTCTGATGCAGTGAGGGTTAGGATTCAACATATAAAATTTGGGGAAGATACAATTCAACCTAAAATGAAAACACAGTGGCAGGGGAATCATAGGACTTTACTCAGGAGGAGATAGGCCATGCTTGGAAAAAAAAAAAGGCAAGATCTCAGCAATTTGTATGCATAGGAATCTGGGGGAACATGTATAGGATTGGATTTCAAAGCTCTTAAACCGGTAATGATAATATGAGATTTGATTAGGTTGAAGTGATCATTTGGGAGCATTTCCCTGAGAATCAGAATTTTATTTTCTTTTCTCGTTCTTCAAAAAATTTTTTTGATCATATGTCATTTATTTGGTAGCTTTTTAAAATTAATGAATTTTATTATACCTATAGGTGTACAACAATCATCACAACCAAATTTTTACAGCATTTCCATTCCAAACCCTCAGTGCATCCTCCCACCCCACAAAATGCCTCATTTGAAAACTATAAGTTTTTCAAAGACTGTGAGTCAGTATCTGTTCTGAAAAGAAGTTCATTGTGTCTTTTTTTTTTAGATTCTACATGTAAGGATAGCATTTGATGTTGGTGTCTCATGTCTGACTGACTTCAATTAACATGATAATGTCTAGATCCATCCATATTGCTGCAAATGCCATTATTTCATTCCTTTTAATGGCTGAGTAATATTCCACTGTGTATATGTACCACATCTCCTTTATCCACTCCTCTGTTGATGGACACTTCGGTTGTTTCCATGTCTTGGCTATTGTATATAGTACTGCAATGAACATTGGAGTACATGTATCTTTTCAAGTCATGGTTTTCTCTGGATTGATGCCCAGGAGTGGGATTGCTGAATCAAATGGTAGTTCTATTTCTAGTTTTCTGAGGAATCTCCATACTGTTTTCCACAGTGGCTGCACCAATTTATATTCCCACCAACAGTGTGATAGGGTTCCTTTTTCTCCATATCCTCTCCAGCACTTATTGTTTGTAAACTTTTTGATGATGGCCATTCTGGCTGGTGTAAGGTGGTACCTCATAGTGGTTTTGATTTGCATTTCTCTAATAATGAGTGACGTTGAACATCTTTTCATGTGTTTCTTGGCCATCTGTATGTCTTCTTTGGAGAATTGTCTGTTTAGATCTTCTGGCCATTTTTCGATGGGGTTGTTTGTTTGTTTGTTTTTTGGTATTGAGCTGTAGGAGGTGTTTATAAATTTTGGAGATTAGTCCCTTGTCAGTCGACTCACTTGCAAATATTTTCTCCCATTCTGTGGGTTGTCTTTTTGTTTTGTCTAGGGTTTCCTTTGCTGTGAAGAAACTTAAGTTTAATTAAGTCCCATTTGTTTATTTTTGTTTTTATTGTCATTACTCTAAGAGGTGGATCTTCTAAAGGACAGAAGATGTTGCTGTCCTTTATGTTGGAGAGTGTTTGGCCTATGCTTTCCTCTAAGAGTTTTATAGTATCTGGTCTTATATCTAGGTCTTTAATCCATTTGGAGTTTATTTTTGTGTATGGTGTTAGAAAGTGTTCTAATTTCATTCTTTCACATGTGGCTGTCCAATTTTCCCAGTACCACTTATTGAATGGGCTGTCTCTTCTCCATTGTATGTTCTTGCCTCCTTTGTCATGGATCAGTTGACTGTAGGTGTGTGGGTTTAATTCTGGGCTTTCTATCCTGTTCCACTGATCTATATTTCTGTCTTTGTGCCAGTACCATATGTTTTTGATGACCATAGCTTTGTTATATAGTCTGAAGTCAGGAAGCCTGATTCCTCCAGCTCCATTTTCTTTTTCAGGATATCTTTGGCTATGCTGTGTCTTTTGTGCTGCTAAACAAACTTTAAAATATTTTGTTCAAGTTCTGTGAAAAATGTCCTTGGTAATTTGATAGGGATTTCATGGAATCTGTATATTGCCTTGGGTAGTATAGTCATTTTGATAATATTGACTCTTCCAATCCACATCTGCAGTCATTCCTGAGCCAGGCATTGAATTAGAGCTGCAGCTGCCTATGTCACAGCCATAGCAACACCAGATCAGAGCTAGATCTATGACCTACCATACAGCAATGCTGGATTCCCTAACCCACTGAGCAAGCAAGGCCAGGGATCAAACTTGTATCCTCATGGATACTAGTCCAGTTCATTACTAATGGGAATTCCAGCTAATTGAATCTTGAGCCCATTCATTGCCCATCAACTTAAGAAGCCTAGACTTTTCTAGCATAGTGTAGAGGAAGGAGTCTAAGGACTCATAAGCAGCGTGATGGCATGAATCTATTATATCTACTATTATGATCTATTCTGCCACTCTGACTCACATACCTCCCTGGGAAAACCTGGTCAAGAATACATTACAGAATGCATTAGTAACATGAATATCAGCATCCTTATAGAGCTCTGTGGTAGCTGTTCTTTTGTAGGCTGGAGATGGCAGTGAAGGATGTTGCCAAGGAATTGAGTTACCTCCTCTCAAATGGAGTAAAGGGATCCAGGAGTGGAATAGGCAAGACAATCCGTAAGCCTCAGTGACAAGGTGAGTGCAATTCCCAGAATAACCCACAGGTATGAAGGTGTGACCTATAATGGTATGTGACAATGTATAACTGGTCAAAAGACCTTAGAAATTAAATACAAGGGCAGGAGTTCCTGCTGTGGCTCAGTGGAAATGAATCTGACTACCATCCATGAGGATGCAGGTTTGATCCCTGGCCTTGCTCAGTGGGTTAACCATCCAGCATTGCCATGATCTGTGGTATAGGTTGCAGACACGGCTTGGATCTGATGTTGCTATGGCTGTGGCATAGGCCAAAGGCTACACCTCCAATTCAACCCTAGCCTGGGACTGTCCATATGCTGTGGGCACGGCCCTAAAAAGACAAAAATAAATAAATAAATACATAAATAAATACAAGGGCAGCTTACCAAGTGTTTCTTGACATACTCAGATAATGATTCCTGGTCGAGTGTGCAGAAACTTAACATAAGTTACTATAGTGGGGATTTACATCCTCTTATCCAATTTCCAGAACTATACTAGAACTAAATTAAACAGACAGGAGCCCAAATGCCTGTGCCATATGACCACAGGCATGCTTTATGAATCTGGAGTAAAACTTTATAAATCTTGAGTAAAAGTCCTAGACACAAGTGGAACCATGTACCAGTGTGAGTGTGAACTGGAGAAAGACAAATATCTTTGGAGATTATTTGATACTAACTTTGAACTAAAGCTAATCACCAGAGCTTTTATTTATTACAAAATAAATAATATAAAGCAAAAAAAACAAACAAACAAAAAAAACAAAAAAACAAAGGCAAATAAAGAAACCCATCATAGACCAACAGTCAGAATTGAACCTTATGGAAATCAGGTGATAATAGTATATTGATCAGAGTCAATCTCGCAGTGGGTCCATTGGCATGATGGAGCCCATTCTATGGCTATCTCCCTAGTCTCAGAATGTATGGTGGGAAAAAGAATATTTAGTAACTGTTCTTTTTTTTTTTTTTGCTTTTTAGGTCTGCACCCAAGGCATATAGAGGTTCCCAGGCTAGGAGTTGAATTGGAGCTACAGATTTCGGCCTACACCACAGCCACAGAAACAAAGGATCCAAGCTGCATCTGTGACCTACACCACAGCTCACGGCAATGCCAGATCATTAAGCCACTGACTGAGGCCAGGGATTGAACCCGCAACCTCATTATTAGTAGTCAGATATTAATATGAATTTCCGCTGCACCACAACAGGAACTCCTAGTAACTGTTCTTTGATTGATGGAGTAAGGAGCTTTATATGAAGTAAGATGGTTCAAGTGGAAGTTTCTGGAACTCTGTCTCCAATACATCGACATAAAATTCCAAAAGTAATTCTGTTTCTCTCAGGAAATCTAAAGATTTGCACTACTACCGTAGACTTTAAATATTCAGAGTAGTTATTCTTATCACAGTCCCACTTAATACTCTGCCTGAGGCAAGAACCAGTTGTATTTCAGAGAATGACTGTAGATTACTGGAAACTTAGAGGTTGTTGCTAATTAAAGCCATGATTCTGGATGTGGTGCATTTATGGAACAAATCAACATAGCCTCTGGCACTTGGTAGGAACTAATAGCCTAGAAAATAATTCCTTTCTCGCTCTTTCTGTCCAATTCCTTTTAGCAAAGATAATCAAAAGCAATTTGCCTTCATATGTTAGAGAATAAACTTTCACCATCTTACTTCTGGGCTATGTCTCTCTTTCCTCCACCCCATCCCCCTTCACATACATTCTTTATTCTTCTCTATCTTATTCTGTCCCTGGAAAATTGGCCTTTATGGGCATAATCTTGCCAGAGAATTGTAGATAAATGCCACACAATTCAAGACCTGTCTCTGGCAAATTTCTAGGGGTCCAGTGGTCTAAAGACCTGTTGGGATATTGTTGGCAAAATTCAGCCTCTGTCTGCTGGTACCAAATTTAGATGCAGAGATGGAGTTTTGGGTTAAGGAGAAAAAAAAATAGCTGTATTGCTTTGCCAGGCAAAGGAGGGGCATAGCAGGCTAATGCCTTAAAGACTGTGCGCCCCCCCCCCCGACACCCCCAAAAGAATGGCAAGGGGTTTTATAGTAAAAAGGAGAAAAATAGGTTTTCAGATAAGAATCAGGATTGGAACAAACATACATTCTTCTTTTTTTCTTTCGTTCTTTCTTTTTTGTTTTGTCTTTTTGCCTTTTCTAGGGCTGCAGCCATGGCATATGGAGGTTCCCAGGCTAGGGGTCTAATCGGAGCCGTAGCCACCGGCCTTCACCAGAGCCACAGCAACTCGGGATCCGAGTCACATCTGCAACCTACACCACAACTCACGGCAATGCCGGGTCCTTAACCCACTGAGCAAGGCCAGGGATCGAACCCAAAACCTCATGGTTCCTAGTCAGATTCCTTAACCACTGAGCCATGACAGGAACTCCGCATTCTTCTTTCTTTGGGGGAATATTAGCCATCAAAGCTGGAGTCAGGAGATGTTCATGATGGTGGTCTTCTGGGTTATTGCCTAGAATAACAATACTTGTGCAAAGGGCATATTGATCAGAGATTAGAACAAACTAGGAAAATTCCTGAAAAACATGTGCTAATAATCTTTAACCCATAGGCAATTATGCTTGGGGTGCCTAATCTTTAGCTTACGAGTGATTGTGTTTAGGGTTCAATTAAGTCAGAGAGAAGGACAAGGAAGGACTCTAAGCTTTTCTATTTTAAAGTATTCACTTCTAGTGTTCCTGTCATGGCACAGAGGAAACGAATCCAACTAGGAACCATGAGGTTGTGAGTTCAATCCCTGGCCTTGCTCAGTGGGTTAAGGATCCGGCGTTGCCATGAGCTGTGGTATAGGCTGGCGGCTACAGCTCTAATTCGACCCCTAGCCTGGGAACCTCCATACGCCACAGGTGCGGCCCTAAAAAGACAAAAATTTTTTAAAAAAGTATTCATTTCTAAAAGAAGCATAAGGAATATAACTTTTCTCTTAGGTGTATAAGATGCTTATGTGTATTCCTTGAGGGAAGACCAGGATCCTGCCCCAAGGCTGTACTATTGTTGCTTGACTGTTCCTCCCTTCCCTGATCAGCAACTGTCTGAACCTGTTCTAGGAACTCAAGGAAGGTCAAGATAGCTGAACAAGGCCCATTTCCTAAGAACAAGAAATGGGGGACACAGAAAGGCTTTTGTGCCCAGGAGCCCCACAGGCCATGTCTGGTTTCAACAGCCCCTCTAAAGTGAAAGAAATTGCTGCCTGCTACCTTGCCCCCCCACCCCCCCCGCCCCCCGGACTGTCAGTTCAATCATGCTTGAATTGACAACCTATACTATGTCTGCTGTCTTGCGCCTTCTCATTTGCCAGGTAACACATAGGCTTCTAGTTTTGAGTAAAGCCCAGAGGTAGATATTTCTGGAGCAAGTCTAAGATATAGTGCAGGTTACCTTGTCATGTTTGTAGACGACAGCAGTCTCAGTGGTGTTGGAAGTGTCTGTGGGAGACAAAGATGCTGCATTCAGCCTCTAGGAAGCCTCAATAAGAGTCATAATAGGGACACAGTGGGATCTGCGGTGCCTCTGCAGCAGTAGTGTTGTAGAATTCCCAGAAATCACCTCAAAGGACACTCGAGGAAGATGGAGGCAGCTTTATTATGCTGGGGTGGGGTGGGGTCCACAGGAATCGCTTCCCAGTCATGGACCCCGGAACAGAAAGGGGAAGATATATTTATAGTGCTTGCTTATGTGTCTAACATGCCATATTAATCTTTAGTTACATGCAGGATACAGAAAGATGTATAGCTGTACAGAATGCCTTATATTGTTACTTTAATGATTAACCTCAAGTACAATCTAGCTATTTTTGAGTTTCTTTAGAACAATTGGGGTCTGGAGTTTCTCAGGTCCTAATGACTTTGTTTTTCTCAGAGCCCTCATATGAGTCACCTTAAGTTCACCAAGATGGCCGGTGGCAGCAAAATGTCTTCGCTCTTGTCAAGCTCGCTGTTCCCTTTTCCACACTCCACAACAGGATACATGTTCAATCCTGGCCCTGAGCAGTGGGTTAAAAGATCCAGCATTGCCACAGCTGCAGTGTAGGTGGCAACTGCAATTCAGACCTGATCCATGGCCTGGGAACTCCATATGCCACATGGTGGTCACAAAAGGGAAAAAAAAAAAAAAAGTGAGAGAGTTAAAGCAGAGACTCCCAGAGTTTTGGAAGACAACCATACCCTCTTTTTCTTATGACCACACCCTCTTTTTCCATTTGAAAAGCAGTTCCTTGGGGGAGTTCCCTTTGTGGTTCAGCGGTTAACGAATCTGACTAGGAACCATGAGGTTGCAGGTTCAATACCTGGCCTCGGTCAGTGGGTTAAGGATCTGGTGTTGCCATGAGCATTGGTGTAGGTCACAGATGTAGCTTGGATCCTGAGTTGCTGTGGCTCTGGTGTAGGCCAGCAGCTACAGCTCCGATTAGACCCCTAGCCTGGGAACCTCCATATGCCGCGGGTGTGGCCCTGAAGAAGACAAAAAAAAAAAGTAGCTCCTTGGACTTCCTGTGTGGCTTGTAGCATAACTACTGAAAAGTAGCTCCTGAGAGTTCCTGCTGTGGTATAGCGGCTTAAGGATCTGGTGTTGCCTCTGCAGTGGTGTGAGCTTATCCTTGGCCTGGGAACTTCCATCTGCTGGGGGTGCAGCCGAAAGAGCTCCTCACTCACTGCTGGGATCTGGTAGAGACTGAGTCCTTGACTGTGAGACTTCCAAGTATTTTGTTCACCCAAACTACCAGCCATGCACTAAGTGTTCTATGATGATTAAATTAGAATATTACTTGGGAACAGTAGCATTTTATAAGTGAATGCCAATATTATATGTAAGACTAAGGCAAAGTAGATTCAAGAGGGAAAATTAAACTGTACAAGATAGTAAGAGTTTCTTGGTAACTGCGTGTTCTATTTTGCTGCCTTCTCCTCATCTCATATTTAAGATTTTACGTGAAGTTTTCATGCCCAGAAAGCATAGTAGGAAAAACACACCAGCCTGACACTGGCCAGAAATAGACCTACTTGGGGGTAATTTTGAGAATGATTGCGGGAAACTCTCCCAGAGACAGAAAACTGGTTGTGCATCATTTTATGTAGAAAGAGAAATATCCTGAAATATGTATCTAAACTGATTCATGGATAGTGCCTAAAGTTTCACTGGTTACATAGAGACATGATGAAAAGAGGATTAGAAGATTGACATCAAGAAGACAAAGGGGGGAGTTCCCGTAGTGGCTCAGTGGTTAGCGAATCCGACTAGGAACCATGAGGTTTCTGGTTCGATCCCTGGCCTCACACAGTGAGGTAAGGTTCCAGCATAGCCGTGAGCTGTGATGTAGGTCGCAGATGTGGCTTGGATCCCACGTTGCTGTGACTCTGATGTCAGCTGGTGGCTGCAGCTCTGATTAGACCCCTAGCCTGGAAACCTCCATATGCCTTGGGAGTGGCCCTAGAAAAGGCAAAAAGACAAAAAAAAAAAAAAAAAAAAAAGACAAAGGGGAAAGGTGTGGGGATAGACTTCTCAAAATGGGCAGTGTGAAAATATTGTTATCTTGTGTAAATGCCACCAGAGGGCAGCCAGTCTGGAGGAAGAGCTCAGTAATCAGGTAGACAAGATGGCCCAGCCTCTGCGTATCAGTAAGGCTCCCCCAACTCCCCAAGTCATTCCAGTGCTTAATGGTCCCATGTATAAGAATCCATACTTGCAGATATGCATGGTGCTATGGGTTGAATTGGGATCCTCATACCCTAATGCATATTCCTGCACTCAGAGTGTGACTGTATTTAGAGATAGAGCCTTGGGGGCAGGGATACTGCTCAGGGCCAGAGGGGAAAGGCTACCAGGACCCCAAGGTGATGTTGCTGCCACAGTGGACCTAGAGGCAGGGCCACCAACCTGGAGGGACCAGAGGACAGACTATCAAACCAAGGAAGATTAGGAGTTCCCTGGTGGCCTAGAAGTTAAGGATTTGGCATTGTCACTGCCATGGCTCAGGTTCAATTCCAGGCATGGAACTTCTGCTTGCTCTGTGGCCAACAGATAAATAAATTAAATAAAAATAAAAGGGTTATTTTCATCTTATTTAAAAATAAACAAAACAAAACCAAGGAAAATTATTTTCAAGCCTTAAAATGCAATGGAATTTGCCCTGCTAAGTTGTGGACTTCTTGGGACCTGTGACCACCCCCCTTTTCCTTTCAGATTTATCGCTCTTTTAAAAAGATTTTTTTGGAGTTCCTGCTGTGGCACAGTGGGTTAAGAATCTAACTGCAGCAGCTCAGGTTTCTGCAAAAGTTCAGGTTCAATCCTGGCCTGGACCCAGCAAGTTAAAAGATCTCCCATTCCTGCAGCTGTGGTATAGGTTGAAGCTATGGCTTGGATTCAATCCCCGGCCCAGAAACTTCCATATGCCTTGAGTGCAGCCATCAAAAATAAGATAAAATTTAAAAATAAAATTAATTTATTTATCTTTTGGCCATGCCCAACAGCATATAGAAGTTCCCAGGCCAGGGATTGAAACTTCACCTCAGCAGTGAAAATGCTGGATTCTTAACCTGCTGTGCCACTAGAGAACTCTAGATTTCTCATTTTTTGTGTTTTCTTTTTTTCTCTTTCTTTCTTTCTTTTTTTCTCTTCCTTTTATGGCCGCACCTGCATCATATGAAGTTTCCCAAGCTAGGGGTTGAATCAGAGCTACAGCTGCCAGCCTACACCACAGCCATAGCAATGCAGGATCCAAGCTGCATACGTGACCTACAACACAGTTCACAGCAATGACAGATCCTTAATCCACTGAGTGAGGCCAGGGATTGAACCTGCTTCTTCATGGATGCTAGTTGGATTCATTACCACTGAGCCACAACAGGAACTCTGATTTCTCCCTTTTTGAATGGCAATGTCATTCCTATGTCTGTTCTAATATTGTATTTTGGAAGTAAATAACTCATCTGGTTTCACATGTTTACAACTGAAGGGAAAATTTTGCCTCAGGATGAAGCATACGTCAAGTCTCACCTGTACTTGATTTAGATGATTTTCAGATGAGATCTGGGACTTAGCATGTAATACTGAAATGGTTAAGACTTTGTGCTATTGAGATAGGGGTGAATGTATTTTGCATATGAGAAAGACATGAATTTGGGCATCCAGAAAGCATAGCGTTATTTGCAATAACTAAGACATGGAAACAACCTAAATGTCCATTGACAGAGGATTGGATAAAGGAGATGTGGTACATATACACAATGGAATATTACTCAGCCATTAAAAAGAACAAAATAATGGCATTTTTAGCAACATGGATGGACCTAGAAATTATCATGCTAAGTGAAGTTAGACAATGAGACAACAACATCAAATGCTATCACTGATGTGTGAAATCTGGAAAAAGGACAGACTGAACTTCTTTGCAGAGCAGATGCTGACTCACAGACATTGAAAAACTTATGGTTTCCTAAGGAGACAGTTTGGGGGGTGGGGGGATGTGCTGGGGTTGTGGGATGGAAATCCTATAGAATTGGATTGTGATGATCATTGTACAACTATAAATGTAATAAATTCATTGAGTAATAAAAAATTAAAAAAATAAAAAGAAAGCATAGTGTTGTGGACTGAAATGTTCCACTAAAATTCATCTGTTGAAGCCCTAACACCATAACATCAATATGTGACTGTATTTGGAGACAGGGCCTTTACAGAGGTAATTAATTTAAAATGAAACCATCTGGTGGACCCTCCTCAAATATGACTCTTGTCCTTATAAGAAGAGGTGACTAGAAACATGCAAAGATATATTAGGGACAAGTGCACAGAGAAAAGTTTTGAGGGGACACAGTGAGAAGGGTTGCTACAGAGGCATAAGTTCAATCCCCCACCCAGCACAGTGGGTTAAGGATCCAGTGTTGCTGCAGCTGTAGTGAAGGTCATAGCTATGGCTCGGATTCAAGTTCCTGGCCCAGGAACTTCTATATGCCACAGGTGCAGCCATTAAATTTTTTTTTTACAAATATAAACAGGTAAATAAATAAATAAAAATGGCCTTTTAGCCTGGTATACCTTGTCTGTCTAGATTTCTTTCTTTCTCTCTATCTTCCGTCTTCTCTCTCTCTCTCTCTTTTTTTTTTTTTTTTTTTTTTTCTTTTGGCTGCTTGGAGTCAAATGGAGTTGGCCAGGGATCAGATCTGAGCCGGAGTTGAGACCTACACCAAGGCTGTAGCAACACCAGTCTAAATTTCTTATTGTAAATAAATGTGGAATTTATAGATTGGTGGACATGACGGTCTGGATAATGAGAGTAGTCACTGTGGGGTTTGCCAAGGGAAGAATGCACAAGGCCAAACTGGCAAAGCAAGAGTGATTTATTAGGCATCAGAGGGGCACAGGCTGAGCTGAAGATGGCGCTAGCCCTGACTGTGAGGAGATGCTAGGCTTATAAAGGATCTGTGGCAGGAATCTGTGGCTGGAGTTAATGGAGGGAACTTGGGGCAGGGACAAGGAAGAAGGAGGAGGGGAAGGCCGAGGGAGGGGTAGGGGGTTGAGTCCCCTGACAGAGGGCAGTTCATCCTAGAAGGTGGTTAATCTCCGCAGGCAGTTGTTTTCCATAGGCTATTGTTTCTTGCTGCCCCACTTGAGCATTCGCATTCCCAGAGAGGGTGCAAATAGCAGGTCTCCAAAGTGAACAGCCATTTTGGCGGATGAGAGTGGGATCTGTCCCCATTCTCTTGGGAACCTATAGGTTCTTTTGTTGCTGCATCCTTTTTGGAAGGCCAAGTCTCCTATCCCTTGGCCCTTTCTTCCAACTTGAGCTACTTTCTTTGCATTCTAACAGCAGCGCTCTTGGCTGGGCATTTTGAGTCCAATAGTGGTGACTGCTTCAGCTCTTACTAGCCCTGAGAAGCTTTACTATCCTTTCTTGTTTCCTCTTCATTCTGCACACACCATTACAAACAGTGCTTTTTTTTTTTGCTTCCCAATTACCCTGTTGTTTTGGAAGGAACTTGACTGAGAACAGCAGGGGAGTGGTAAAGTAAATATCTATGGGGAAATCATGGTAATGATAATGATGTTGATTATCTACTTTCATTTTTTTTAATTTTTAAAAATTTTTTGCTTTTTTTAAGGGCCCTGCTTGAGGCATATGGAAGTTCCCAGGCTAGGAGTCAAATCAGAGCTGCAGCTGCCGGCCTCGCATCTGCAGCTCACGGCAATACTGGATGCTTAACCCACAGAGTGAGGCCAGAGATTGAATCTGCATCCTCATGGATACTAGTCAGGTTCATAACTCCCTGAGCCACGACAGAAACTCCAGATTATCGTCTTTTATTTTTTTATTTTTATTTTGTTGTCTATTCTAGGGCCACACCTACAGCATATGGAGGTTCTCAGGCTAGGGGACTAATTGGAGCTGTAGCCGCCAGCCTACACCACAGCCACAGCAACTCGGGATCTGAGCCGTGTCTGTGACCTACACTACAGCTCACGGCAATGCCGGATCCTTAACCCGCTGAGCAAGGCCAGGGATCGAACCCACAACCTCATGGTTCCTCGTTGGATTCATTAACCACTGAGCCATGACAGAAACTCCTAGATTATCTATTTTTAGATTAAGAAATTATTTCCTTTTGCTGTGCATAATCAATAGCCTAGGTTATGTATATCTCCCTATAAAATAGCTAGTTTGGCTTTTATGTTTCAGCAGTACATTTTATAGTTAAGTCTAGAGAGTTCTCTTGTAGCCTAGTGGGTTGAGGATCCAGTGTTGTCACTGCAGTGGCTGAGGTCACTGCTGTGGTGCAGGTTTGATCCATGGCCCGGAAACTTCCACATGCTATGGGCATGGCCAAAGAAAATTATTATTATTTTTTTTTTTTATTTTTTAATTCCAACTGGTTGGAGTTCCCGTCGTGGCCCAGTGGTTAATGAATCCGACTAGGAACCATGAGGTTGTGGGTTTGATCCCTGGCCTTGCTCAGTGGGTTAAGTATCCAGCGTTGCTGTGGCTCTGGCATAGGCCGGTGGCTACAGCTCTGATTAGACCCCTAGCCTGGGAACCTCCATATGCTGTGGGTGCAGCCCTAGAAAAGGCAAAAAGACAAAAATAAAATGAAATAAAACAAAATTCCAACTGGAGGAAGTTCCTGTCATGGCTCAGCAGAAACGAATCTGATTGGTATCCATGAGGACTCGGGTTCGATCCCTGGCCTTGCTCGGTGGGTTAAGGATCCATAATTGCTGTGAGCTATGGTGTAGGTGGTAGACTTGGCTCAGATCTTGCATTTCTGTGGCTTTGGTGTAGGCCAGCGGCTACAACTCTGATTCTGCCCCTAGCCTGGGAACTTCCATATGCTATGGATGTGGCCCTAAAAAGACGAAAAATGGGAGTTCCTGTCGTGGCACATCGGAAACGAATCCAACTAGGAACCATGAGGTTGCAGGTTCGATCCCTGGCCTCACTCAGTGCGTTAAGGATCTGGCATTGCCATGAGCTATGGTGTAGTTCTCAGACACGGCTCAGATCTGGCATTGTTGTGGCTGTGATATAGGCTGGCAGCTGTAGCTCCGATTAGACCCCTAGCCTGGGAAGCATCATATGCCATGGGTGCAGTGCTAAAAAAACCAAACCAAACAAACAAACAAAAAAGGCAAAAAATAAAAATAAAAAATAAAAAAATTTCAAACTCTATTTCCCATTGCAGCTCAGTAGGTTAAGAACCAAACTAGTATCTATGAGAATGGGGGTTCGATCCCTGGTCTCACTCAGTGGGTTAAGGATCCGGTGTTGCTACAAGCTTTGACATAGTTTGAAGATGTGGCTCAAATCCGGTATTGCCATGGTGTAGGCTGGCAGATTCAGCTCCAATTTGACCCCAGCCCAGGAAGTTACATATGCTGCAGTTGCAGTCGTAAAAAGGAAAAAAAAAAAATAATTCCAACCATTCTGCCTTCTTTAAAAACTTGGATTTGGCTTTTCTGGTTTTTGTAGGGTTTTTTTAATTTGTTTGTCTGTTTTGCTTTTTAGGGTCAGGGCATATGGAAGTTCCCATGCTAGGGGTCCAATCAGAGCTGCAGCTGCCCGCCTATACTGCAGCCAGGGCAACATGATTTGAACTGCCTGTGGGACCTACACCACAGCTCACGGCAGCAACGGATCCTTAATCCACTGAGTAAAGCCAGGGATCGAACCTGCATCCTCATGGATACTAGTCAGGTTTGTTATCACTGAAATGCGATGGGAGCTCCCTACTGTCTTTAAAACTTGTGATGCCATTTTTTCCATTAATATGAAATGCTTTTCTACCACTTGTAAAACTACCTCTCATTATTCCCTATGTACTTACTTCCTACTGCCAGTTGGTTGAAAGCACTTGTGTAATGAGTGAATTTCCTTGTCCATACATTTTCTACCATGAGCAGGACTCTTTTCTTCCATTTTACCCCACCCCAGAGTCTTCTTTTGCACTAAGACCCAAAGCCTCAAAACAATCATTGCTCTAAATGGAGCTTGTTTTTTTAAATTATTATTTAGTTATTTATTTTTAGGCTGAACTTGTGGCATATGGAACTTCCCTGGCTAGGGGTAGATTTGGATATTCAGCTGCTGGCCTAGGCCACAGCCACAGCAAGTGCCAGATCCAAGCCACGTCTGTGACCTACAACACAGCTCGCGGCAATGCTGGATCCTTAACCTACTGAATGAGGCCAGAGTCCTCATGGATACTAGTTGGGTTCATTACTACTGAGCCACAAGAACTCCTGGAAAATGTTTTAATAGGAGATTATTGCTTGAACTGGACCTGGGGATTTTGCAGAGAATTTCAGGCATCGAATATCTGTGAAGGAGGACATCTTTAATGCAGCATCATTACCAATCCAGGAATTCCCTTGGGGCACAGTGGGTTAAGGGTCTGGCTGTGGCTCTGGTTACAGCTGTGGAACAGGAACAGGTCCAGTCCCTTGCCCAAGAACTTCCACATGCTTCGAATTTGGCCAAAAAAAAAAAAAAAAAGAAAAAAGAAAAGAAATAAAGAAAGAAAAAAGAAACAAACTATCAATCCAGGTCACAGACCTAAAATGAAAATTTTTTTTTGGCTGCACCCATGGCATGTAGACGTTCCTGGGCCTGGAATTGAACCCATGCCATAGCAGACAACACCAGATCCTTAACTGATCTCCATGAAATATTAAATTTTTAGGGAGTTCCTGTCATGGCTCAGCTGAAATGAATCTGACTAGCATCCACGAAGGTGCAGGTTGGATCCCTGGCCTTTCTCAGTGGGTTAAGGATCTGGTGTTGCCGTGAGCTATGGTATAGCTCCCAGATGGGGCTTGGATCCTATACGGCTGTGGCTGTGGCGTAGGTCAGCAGCTGCAGCTCCAACTGGACCCTAGCCTGGGAACCACCATATGCTGCTGGTGTGGCCTTTAAAAGCAAAATATATATATATGTATTTTTAAGATGTACATTTGATACCTACTTGTATCCATAAGAAAAATGCTAATTAAAGTTGAAATGATATAAAAATTTCTACATTTTTGTTTGGAAAAGTATACCTGAGAGTTTAAAGAAAAAGGCATTTTCCCCTCATAATTGATGGGAATATACACTTGTAACCTCTATAGGGAACAAACTGGCAATAGCTCTTAAAATTGGAAATGAACATATCTCTGACCCAGAAATTCTGCTTTTAAGAATTTACCCTATAGGAGTTCCTGTCGTGGCTCAGTGGTTAATGAATCCGACTAGGAACCATGAGGTTGCAAGTTTGATCCCTGGCCTTGCTCAGTGGGTTAAGGATCCAGTGTTGCCGTGAGCTGTGGTGTAGGTTGCAGACTCGGCTCAGATCCCGAGTTGCTGTGGCTCTGGCTTAGGCCGGTGGCTATGGCTCCGATTAGACCCCTAGCCTGGGAACCTCCATATGCCATGGGAGCAGCCCAAGAAATGGCAAAAAGACCAAAAAAAAAAAAAAAAAAAAAAGAATTTACCCTGTAGATGTGCTCCCACTTGTGCAAGTTGACCTGTTAACAGGGCTCTTTATTACAGCAATATTTATAATAGCAAAAAGAATGAAAACAATAAAAATATTTTTCAAGGAGTTCCCATCGTGGCGCAGTGGTTAACGAATCCAACTAGGAACCGTGAGGTTGCGGGTTCAATCCCTGGCCGTGCTCAGTGGGTTAAGGACCCAGTGCTGCCGTGAGCTGTGGTGTAGGTTGCAGACATGGCTCGGATCCTGCGTTGCTGTGGCTCTGGCATAGGCTGGTGGCTACAGCTCCGATTAGACCTCTAGCCTGGGAACCTCCATGTGCTGTGGGAGCGGCCCTAGAAAAGGCAAAAAGACAAAAAAGAAAAATTTCAATAGGAAACTGGGTAAATAAATTATGATGGCTATACCTAATGGGTTACTATGCAGTTGTTAAAAAGAGTGAGTGCCCAGGAGTTCCCTGGAGGCCGACTGGTTAGCTCTCTGTGCTTTCACCACTGGGTCCCAGGTTCAATCCCTGATCTGGGAACCGAGATCCCACATCAAATCACTGCATGCCCCAGCAAAAAAAAAAAAAAAGAGTGAGGACCCATTATATGTATTCATTTGGATATATCTTATATATGATGTGATTGTAAATCAGAAAATTCCAGGTGACATCCAAAAGTCACCTAATAGGAAAACACAAAGGATCAGATTGTCACATCAGACTCACCAAACCAGAGACTTACCTAGTATCAAGCTTCTCTACAATTTCAAACATACAAGTAATGGTGGGTACAGGTGAAGTAGGGAGGGATCTGGGACCATCAACACCAGTCTGGTCAACATTAACAAGTGAGTTTTCTAAGCAATATGTGCATCACATGCAAAGAAGCCATGTTAATCATGAAACATCAATTTTAGGGAGTTCCCCTCGTGGCTCAGTGGTCAACGAATCTGACCAGAAACCATGAGGTTGTGGGTTTGATCCCTGGCTTCACTCAGTGGGTTAAGGATCGAGCATTGCCCTGAACTGTGATGTAGGTCACAGACATGGCTTGGATCCCTTGTTGCTGTGACTCTGACGTAGGCTGGCAGCTACAGCTCCAATTAGACCCCTAGTCTGAGAGCCTCCATATGCCATGGGAGGCTCAAGAAATGGCCAAAAAAAAAAAAAAAAAAAAAAAAGAAACATAAATTTTATACACTGATAATTACATAACTTTTGCGATATTTTCCAGGAGGCCTTTTCCTACCTACATTCTTAAGTTCCAGGGTTGGTTACCATAAGCAATTCTAGACAATTAGATACATTCCGCTAAAAGCATTCCACAGACAAGGACTCTTCAGCAATCAATACCATTGGGTTTTCTTCCAGGAGGTCTCTTTGTTAGAATGTTCACAAGAGGAGTTCCCGTCGTGGCGCAGTGGTTAACGAATCCAACTAGGAACCATGAGGTTGCGGGTTCGGTCCCTGCCCTTGCTCAGTGGGTTAACGATCCAGCGTTGCCGTGAGCTGTGGTATAGGTTGCAGACACGGCTTGGATCCCGCGTTGCTGTGGCTCTGGCATTGGCTGGTGGCTATGGCTCCGATTAGACCCCTAGCCTGGGAACCTCCATATGCTGTGGGAGCGGCCCAAGAAGTAGCAAAAAGACAAAAAAAAAAAAAAAAAAAAAAAGAAAAGAATGTTCACAAGAAAATAAGACCAGATCACCTCTCTTTATTCTTTCCCAGAAGTTCTCCAAGTAACAAAGAGAATTCATTGCCAACCTGTTGCACAATAACCCCTTCTTCCCATATATTATTTTATTTTATTTTTCCATTTTTTTATTACTCAAATGCATTTATCACATCTCTAGTTGTATAATGATCATAACAATCCAATTTCACAGGATTTCCATCCCACAGCCCAAGCACATCCCCCCACCCCCCAAACTGTCTCCTCCGGAGACCATAAGTTTTTCAATGTCTGTGAGTCAGCTTCTGTTCTGCAAAGTTCAGTCTGTCCTGTTTTCAGATTCCACATGTCAGTGAAAGCATTTGATGTTGGTGTCTCATTGTATGGCTGACTTCACTTAGCATGATAGTTTCTAGATCCATCCATGTTGCAGAAAATGCTGGTATTTCGTTCTTTTTGATGGCTGAGTAATATTCCATTGTGTAAATGTACCACTTCTTCTGGATCCACTCCTCTGTCGATGGACATTTAGGTTGTTTCCATGTCTTGGCTATTGTAAATAGTGCTGCAATGAACATTGGAGTACATATGTCCTTTCGAGTTGTGGTTTTCTCTGGATAGATGCCCAGGAGTGGGATTGCTGGATCAAATGCAATATTCCACTGTGTATATGTACCACATCTCCTTTATCCACTCCTCTGTTGACAGACACTTAGATTGTTTCCATGTCTTGGCTATTGTATATAGTACTGCAATGAACATTGGAGTACATGTATCTTTTCAAGTCATGGTTTTCTCTGGATTGATGCCCAGGAGTGGGATTGCTGGATCAAATGGTAGTTCTATTTTTAGGTTTCTGAGGAATCTCCATACTGCTTTCCACAGTGGTTGCACCAATTTACAATCCCACCAACAGTGTAATAGGGTTCCTTTTTCTCCACACCCTCTCCAGCACTTACTGTTTGTAGACTTTTTGATGATGGCCATTCTGGCTGGTGTAAGGTGGTACCTCAGAGTGGTTCTGATTTGCATCTATCTAATAATGAGTGACGTTGAACATCTTTTCATGTGTTTCTTGGCCATCTGTATGTCTTCTTTGGAGAATTGTCTGTTTAGATTTTCTGCCCATTTTTGGATGGGGTTGTTTGTTTTTTTGGTATGTAGTAGCTGCAGAAGTTGTTTATAAATTTTGGAGATTAATCCCTCGTCAGTCGATTCACTTGCAAAGATTTTCTCCCATTCTGTGGGTTGTCTTTTTGTGTTGTCTAGGGTTTCCTTTGCTGTGCAGAAACTTTGAAGTTTGATTAGATCCCATTTGTTTATTTTTCTTTTTATTGCCAATACTCTGATAGGTGGATCTGAGAAGATGTTGCTGTCATTTATGTCAGAGTGTTTGGCCTATGTTTTCCTCTAGGAGTTTGATAGTGTCTGGTCTTACATCTAGGTCTTTAATCCATTTGGAGTTTATTTTTGTGTATGGTGTTACGGAGTGTTCTAATTTCATTCTTTTCCATGTGGCTGTCTGCTTTATTTTATTTTATTTTGGGTAGGAGCACTGTGGCATGCAGATATTCCTGGGCCAGAGATCAGACTCTTGCCACAATAGTGACCTAAGCTGCTGCCATGACAACACCAGATCCTTAACCCACTGAGCCACAGGAGAACTCCTCCCATGTATCATTTTAAATATGAATAAAAACTGGATGGTTCTGAGAATACAAAAGTGAATTGTCCTAAAGGTCTTTAAGTGGTTCCCTAATGGCATAGCAGGTTAAGGATCTGGTGTTGTCACAGCAGCAGCTCAGGTCACTGTTGTGATGAGGGTCCGATCCCTGGCCTGGGAACTTCCACATGTCATGGTACAGCCAAAAAATTTAAAAATAAATAAATAAATATCCTTAAAATTCAACAAAGAAAAACATTTGTATGTGTTAAGATACAATTAAGTTGAAAAGTCATTAGAATTAGAAGAAATCAAATTGAACATATTTTAAATATATGTGGATAAAGTTATAATGAAATCCAAATTTAAAGGAACTATACACTACCCTTATGCCAGAAAGTCTTCCTTCCCTCACCCTCAAAAATCCACCAAACAAAACTTTTCTTTCAATGTTCGTAGATATATTCTGACATTTTACTTTCCCCATAGACACATCCTTGATAATAAATAGGAGCATGTTTCAATATTAAATAGAACATTAAACAGTTCTTGGTACTTGATTATGTTGGCCTATGGAAACAGCAATTGTATGGTTAAACCTAATAATACAATGGAAACGGCCATATTTTACCTCTAAATATAAGTCAGATAAAATATGTAAGCAGCCAAATATATAGAATATATTATAATGGTACAAGAAGGCAAGATTGTGAAGAAGAAAAAAACCTTGGTTCAAGTTGGGAAAACACAACTCTGGTTTCTCCTTCACTATTACTATGTGTAATTTTGGGGGTAAGTCTATTTATCTCTCTTAATTTCAATTCCCTTGCCTCTCAAATGAGATTAAATTTAAATTAAACTACATTGAGATACCACCTCACACCCTCTAGGATAGCTGTTTCATGTAAAACAAAGCAGGAGTTCCCGTCGTTGCTCAGTGGTTAAGGAACCTGACTGGCATCCGTGAGGACCTGGATTCAATCCCTGGCCTCACTCAGTGGGTTAAGGATCTGGCATTGTCGTGAGCTGTGGTGTAGGTTACAGACATGGCTCAGATCCTGCGTTGCTGTGGCTGTGGTATAGGCCAGCAGCTAGAGCTCCAATTGTACCCCTCGCCTGGGAACTTCCATATGCCGTGGGTGTGGCCCTAAAAAGCAATAAATAAATAAATAAGTAAATACACTGATTAATAAAGTGTACTCTATGATATATATTCAGTTTTTTCTTTTATGCTTAAGAACACAAATATGTAATAAAAGTTTTAAATATATATGTAATTGTGGAAAATGACATATAACATGAAAAAAAGTTATGCGATACAAAAAAGAAAAAAACAAAATGTAACTTTAGTGTAAATTTGTGGATTATCTTAAACAATTACAAAATTCGCAATTTCCTAAGCTTCAATAGCATTAACAGGGAGCATTTAGAAGAAGGATGTGGGAGTTCCCGTCGTGGCGCAGTGGTTAACGAATCCAAATAGGAACCATGAGGTTGTGGGTTCGATCCCTGCCCTTGCTCAGTGGGCTAACGATCCGGCGTTGCCGTGAGCTGTGGTGTAGGTTGCAGACGTGGCTCGGATCCCGAGTTGCTGTGGCTCTGGCGTAGGCCGGTGGCTACAGCTCCGATTCGACCCCTAGCCTGGGAACCTCCATATGCCGCGGGAGCGGCCCAAGAAATAGCAACAACAACAACAACAAAAAAAGACAAAAGACAAAAAAAAAAAAAAAAAAAGAAGAAGGATGTGGTTAAAAGGTGTCAAATAAACATGTAACACCAAAAGAGGTGATATTTAAAGATAGGTAGCAGCTGACATAATTCTTCACATTGTTGTTTCATAGATGACTTGAAATAGCCCAAAAGCAATATAATTCCAAATTTCTGAGTATTTTCAACGTGTTGAATGTTTTATGTAAAGTGAAAATGAAGAGTATTATGTGAATGCATGACCTAGTGGCAATCAACTTCATTTTGGTCACAAACTACCAGAGAGGAAATTCTTCATTCAACAAACCTCCTTTGAGTGTTTACATAGCATAGGCTCTGGGGTCCAACAAACACTGAGTTCTTCTCTTGGTACCACCACTTGAAGCTGCATGACTTGGGAAACGTTCATTTTTTTGGTTTCCAGTCTGCAAAATGGGGGTTTGTAATGGTCATGTTGAGATGATCAAATAAGATAATATATATAAGATTCTTAGTACTATGCTGGCACACGGTGAGCTTTCAGTAGAAGTTTATTACAAGTATTACAAGCAGTGCACTCTCTAGTGGGCTGAAAATGACTTATGTGTCATGAATTGCAGTTGGAGCCTATGGTCTGCTCACTCTAGGATTCAGGAAATGTTGCCTGTCAATTAGTCTAGTGGCCAGGTGTAAGAGGAAGGTAAGAACCTTTTGAAAAACTCTCTTTTCTCCAAGAGGGTTAAGAAGGACAGGTTTAGTTCAAGGAAAAGGGGCTAGAGTAAGAAAGAAGGAAAACAAAGCCCAGTTCTCACAATGCTGTACTGACTACAGTCACTAACCGTAATGCAATTCAATTAAAAATTAATAAAAAGATGCTGTTCCCTTGTGGCTCAGTAGGTTAAGGATCTGGCATTGTCACTGCAGTAGCTCAGGTTACTACTGTGGTGAAGGTTCAGTCCTTGACCCAAGAACTACTGCATGCCAAGGGTATGGTTAAAAAAAATGAATAAAAAGATAGTAAAATTTATTTGGTAATATAAAATATACTATTAAATTAACCCATGGAGCCTAGTAGAAATCATAACAGAAATTAAGCATCTTGGAGTTCCCGTCGTGGCGCAGTGGTTAAGGAATCCGACTAGGAACCATGAGGTTGCGGGTTCGATCCCTGCCCTTGCTCAGTGGGCTAACGATCCGGCGTTGCCGTGAGCTGTGGTGTAGGTTGCAGATGCCGCTCGGATCCCGCGTTGCTGTGGCTCTGGCGTAGGCCGGTGGCTACAGCTCCGATTCAACCCCTAGCCTGGGAACCTCCATATGCCGTGGGAGCAGCCCAAGAAATAGCAACAATAACAACAACAACAACAACAACAACAAAAAGACAAAAGACAAAAAAATAAATAAATAAATAAATAAATTAAGCATCTTAAACTGAGGAGTTCCTGTTGTGGCTCAGTAATAACGAACCTGATTAGTATCCATGAGGATGCAGGTTCCATCCCTAGCCTCACTCATTGGGTTAAGGATCCAGTGTTACTGTGAACTGTGGTGTAGGTCACAGACTTGGCTTAGATCCAATGTTGCTGTAGCTGTGGTGTAGCTGATTGGACCCCTAGCCTAGGAACTTCCATATGCTGCACGTGGGGCCCTAAAAAGAAAAAAGAAAGAAAGAAAGAGGAGTTCCCATTGTGGCGCAGCAGAAATGACTCCAACTAGGAACCATGAGGTTGTGGGTTTGATCCCTGGCCTCGCTGTAAGGTGTGGTGTATATCGCAGATTCTGCTCAGATCTGGCATTGCTGTGGCTCTGGCAAAGGCTGGCAGCTATAGCTCAGATTAGACCCCTAGCCTGGGAACCTCCACATCCTGCAAGTGCGGCCCTAAAAAGACCAAAAAAAAAAAAAAAAAAGAGAGAGAAAGAAAGACAAAATCTTAAACAGATTCATAATAAAAATACCAAATATTGCAACTAGGATGCAAAACAACATATAGAGAATTTTTCTTTCTCCCTTCCTTCTTTCCTTCCTTTCTTTTTCTTTCTTTCTCTTCCCTTCTTTAAATGGAAATAAAAAAGGATGGAAATTAATAAACTTCAGGAGTTGAAAAAATGAAAAATCGAATAAATAAAAGTAGAAGTAAATAAGAGCAGAAAATAACTAGAGAGCAAAGAGACACAAAGAGGATCTACAGAGCCAAGAGTTGGTTATTTGAAAAGATTAATAGGAGTTCCCGTCATGGCTTAGTGGTTAACGAATCCAACTAGGAACCATCAAGTGGCCGGTTCGATCCCTGGCCTTGCTCAGTGGGTTAAGGATCCGGTGTTGCCATGAGCTGTGGTATTGATCGAAGACATGGCTTGGATCCGGCATTGCTGTGTCTGTGGTATAGGATGGCTACAGCTGCGATTAGACCCCTGGCCTGGGAACCTCCATATGCTGCAGGTGTGGCCCTAGAAAAGACAAAAATAAATACAGACATACATACATACATAAATAAATAGATAAATGGTTCTTCTCTTCTTCCAAGGACAAAATGGCTACAGTGGACACGTAGCTGCCCAGTCAGACTGTATTTCTCCTTCTGTTGCACTTTGATGTAGTTATGCAATTAAGTTCTCCCCAACTGAGTGGGAGCAGACATGACTGCAATGACCCTCCCTTAGTGGAAACTGTATGCCACTTCATGTCCTTCTTACCTTTTCCTGCTGCATGAAACACAGATGAAGCCGCCACCCTTGTTTCAATCACACAAAGGGAGCAGAGCCCTAGGAGATGGCTCATCCTCAATTTGGAAGAAAGCTGGGTTCCTGAATCACTCAAGGATTAGAGCCACCTGGCAAGGTGAGACTCCCATCCTTGACTATATATTAAATGGGAAGCTATATATATATATTTTTTTTCTTTTTTTTTAGGGCCACAGCCATGGCATGTGGAGGTTCCCAGGCTAGGGGTCAAATCAGAGCTATAGCTGCTAGCCTATGCCACAGCCACAGCAACATAGGATCCGAGTTTCATCTGCAACCTACACCACCGCTCATGGCTGGATCTTTAACCCACTGAGCAAGGCCAGGGATCCAACCTGAGTCCTCAAGGATGCCAGTCAGATTCGTCCATCACTGAGCCATGATGAGAACTCCCTGGAAAACTATATTTAAATGAAAAATTCTGGGAGTTCCAGTCGTGGCTCAGTGGGTAACGAATCCAACTAAGAACCATGAGGTTGCAGGTTCGGTCCTTGGCCTTGCTCAGTGGGTTAAGGATCCGGCGTTGCTGTGAGCTGTGGCGTAGGTTGCAGACGAGGCTCAGATCCCACATTGCTGTGGCTCTGGCGTAGGCCGGTGGCTACAGCTCTGATTCGACCCCTAGCCTGGGAATCTCCATGTGCCTCGGGACCGGCCCAAGAAATGGCAAAAAAAAAAAAAAAAAAAAAAAAAATTCTGTGCATAGTTGCTTTTTTAAAAAATGGAAAAGATAAGCCATAAATTGAGAGAAGACATTTGCTACACATATAATCCATAAAAGATGAATATTCAGGAGTTTTCTTGTGGCATGCACCGGGTCAAGAATCTGGCGTTGTTAC
The DNA here is from genome assembly GCF_054392235.1 of Sus scrofa. Classification (NCBI taxonomy): domain Eukaryota; kingdom Metazoa; phylum Chordata; class Mammalia; order Artiodactyla; family Suidae; genus Sus; species Sus scrofa. The sequence continues at coordinate 49,171,359 of NC_139387.1, read as the reverse complement.
TGCAGCGGCTAGGGTTGATTATAGCCCGGTAACTTCCACTTGCCATGGGTGCGGCCAAAAAAAAGGTTAATATTCAAAACATATTTTAAAATCTGATGAATCATACCAGAAAAAGAAGTGGAAACAAATTTGACTAGTAACCAGGAGGTTGCGGGTTTGACCCCTGGCCTCACTCAGTGGGTTAAGGATCTGGCATAGCTGTGAGCTATGGTGTAGGTTGCAGACACGGCTCAGATCTGGCATTGCTGTGGGTCTGGTGTAGGCGAGCAACTGTAACTCTGATTTGACTCTTAGCCTGGGAACTTCCATGTGCCGTGGGTACAGCCCTGAAAAGACAAAAGACAAAAAATAAAAATAAAATAAAAGTGGGCATAAGCTATAAACTGTCATTGATGCTGATGGGGTTCCAGACATGCTACCCCCAAAATATAGTGCCTTGACATTTTGAATATTTTAAGCTGAAAGAGTTTGAGAAAACCACAGCAGAAAAGTCCCTTGGATCTCCTCCCTTGCCCTTCTCCAGAAACAGGTCACAAAATACTCTTGGGAAAATTCATGCCTTCTTTATACCCCAAGGAAAGGAATATCCTTATCTCTAAAGATAAAGACACACTATGAAGAATCCCAACAAACAAGCCTTTCTTATTTTTTCTTTTTCCTTTTCTTTTCTTTTTCTTTTTTTTTCTTTTGGCTTTTTAGGGCCTATGGAAGTTCCCAGGCTAGGGGTCAAATTGGAGCTGTAGCCTCTGGCCTACACCACAGCCACAGCAACACCAGATCCAAGCTGTGTCTGCAAGCTACAACACAACTCGAGGCAATGCCTGATCCTTAACCCACTGAGTGGGGCCAGGGATCCAATCTGCATCCTCATGGTTCATTTCCACTGAGCCACAATGGGAACTCTCATTAGTCTATTTTTGTCAGTATTATTTTCAGACCCAGCAAGGAACCCTATGAAGGTTGAAGAAAACTGTTTCATTCCATATACTATTCAATCAACTTATATATCCTTTTTGGCAAATATTTAACAAACTATAATTGAATATTTACCGTGCATTAGGCATTACTTGTGCTGGGGATACAAAGTTCCTGTACTCCTGGAACTTACATTCTTATAGATACACAACTCGTAGAAGTGAAGGATACGAATATCCAATAAACATATGAAAAAGTTCTCATTGATTATCAGCGAGATCTGATTGCAAGCAGTGGTTGGATACAATTTTAAACCCATCACAGCTGCAAAAAAAATTTAAGTTAGACAATATCAATTGGCGGGAAATTCTGAAGCAAGAACTCATATACTACAGGTGGGAGAGCACATGATGGGGATTGTAAATTGCTAGAGCAAAACTGAAGGACATGTTGGAGTTCTCACTGGGGGGCAATAGGATTGGCAGTGTCTCTGCAGCCTGCAGCACTGGAACACAGGTTCCATCCCCAGTCTGGCACAGTGGATTAAGTCTCCAGCTTCACCGAAGATGTAGTGCAACTGTGTGGCTTGCATCTGAGTCTCTGACCCTGCCAAAAGGTGGCCAAAAAAGGAAGAAAAAAGAATTGAAGGACATACTGATAATATTTTGTAAATCTGGAGATGTGCTTACCCTGTATCTGCATTTTTATTTTATATGTATTTTTAGTTTTATATTTATTTTTTATTATTTTATTTTATGATTTTTATTTTTTCCATTATAACTGATTTACAGTGTTCTGTCAATTTCATTCTATATAGCAAGGTGACCCAGTCACACATACATGTATACATTCTTTTTTCTCACATTATCATGCTCCATCATAAGTGAATAGACATAGTTCCCAGGGCTATACAACAGGATCTCATTGCTTATCCATTCCAAAGACAGTACTTTGCATCTATTAACCCCAAATTCCCAAACACTCCCTCTCCCTCCCATCTGGCAACCACAAGTCTGTTCTCCATGTCCTTGATTTCCTTTTCTGTGGGAAGGTACATTTGCGCCGTATATTAGAGCCCAGATATAAGTGATGACATAAGGTATTTGTCTTTCTCTTTCTGACTTTCACTTGGAATGAGATTCTCTAGTTCCATCCATGTTGCTGCAAATGGCATTATTTTGTTCTTTTTTATGGCTGAGTAGAATCCCATTGTGTATTTGTACTACATCTTCTTAATCCATTCATCTGTTGATGGACATTTAGGTTGTTTCCATGTCTTGGCTATTACAAATTGTGCTGCAGTGAACATACAGGTGCGTGTGTCTTTTTCAAGGAAAGTTTTGTCTGGATATATGCCCAAGAGTGGGATTTCTGGGTCATATGGTTGTTCTATATTTAGTTGTCTAAGGTACCTCCATACTGTTTTCCATAGTGGTTGTACCAGCTTACATTCCCACCAACAGTACAGGAGGGTTCCCTTTTCTCCACACCCTCTCCAGCACTTGTTATGTATGGGCTTATTAATGATGGCCATTCTGACTGGTGTCTGGTGGTACCTCATGGTAGTTTTGATTTGCATTTCTCTAATAATCAGGGATATTGAGCATTTTTTCATGTGGTTGTTGGCCACCTGTATATCTTTGGAGAAATGTCTATTCAGGTCTTTTGCCCATTTTTCAATTGGGTTGTTGGCTTTTTTGCTCTTCAGTTGTATAAGTTGTTTGTATATTTTAGAGATGAATCCCTTGTCAGTTGCATCATTTGAAACTATTTTCTCCCATTCTGTAAGTTGTCATTTTGTTTTTTATGATTTCCTTTGCTGTGCTGTATCTGCATTTTTTAAATCTCTAGATATATACTATTCATCCAAACAAGAAGCTGTGGCAGAAGGAGTGCAATATGATACTGTTACATGAAGTTAAAACCACACAAAGTAATTCTGTATTTTGCTTAATAATACAAAAATGTGTTTTGAAATTATACAACATGAAATGATAGAACACAAATCAGCGTAGTGCTTAATTCTGGGAAGGAAAAGTGGGAAGGCATATAAATCAGGAATTTAAACACACTGGTAATAATGTATTCCTTTAGTTGGTTATTGAGTATTTCTGTGCCTGCTGAGCTCTTTTTTTGGGGGAGGGGGGGGGCTGCACCTGCAACATGTGGAAGTTCCCAGACTAGGGGTCAAACCCACATCCTCACGTGTGTTAGTCAGGTTTAAAACCTGCTGAGCCACAAGAACTCCCTGCTGAGCTATCTTTTATATAGCTTCTATATATTCCTTGCAAGACTTTTTTTTTTTTTTTTTTTTTTTTTTTTTTTGCTTTTTAGGGCCCCACCTGAGGCATATGGAGATTCCCAAGCTAGGGGGTTGAATCAGAGCAGTAGCCTCCAGCCTACGCCACAGCCGCAGCAAGTTCCACCAAGTGAGGCCAGGGATTGAACCTGCCTCCACGTGGATCCTAGTTGTGCTCATTAACCACTGAGCCATGAAGGGAACTCCATTGCAGGTCTTAAATATTGAAGGGAAAAAAAATGAGAATATCTCGAATCCAATCAAGATCAGAAAGGTATGATTGGAATGTTATTGTAACTAGAAAGCTGAGGTCTAATGAATGGCATTTCATTCTTTTTACAGAAGGAATGTTTTTACCAGTCTTGAGCTAATCTGTAGAGCATCTATATAAATAAGGGAAGCTGCAGGGTAAGAAACTCTCACAGAGTCTGCAGGGGAAAGGATTCTATACTTGTTTAAAGGACATTTTTTTTGGCCTTGCCCGCCACGTATGGAAGTTCCCAGACCACAGATCAAACCCTCACCACATCAGTGACACAAGCTGCTGCAGTGGCAATGCCGGATCCTTCACCCACAGTGCCCACCAGGGAAATCCTAGACCTGTTTGACTTGATTGAGAATGAGCTAATGTATTGAGTAACATCTGGCCTGTTCATTGACAGTAATATTTATCACAGTAAAGTAACAAAAATAAAAGCAAAGGAGTCCCCATCGTGGCTCAGTGGTTAACAAATCTGACTAGGAACCATGAGGTTGCTGGTTCGATCCCTGGCCTTGCTCGGTGGGTTAATGATCTGGCATTGCCTTGAGCTGTGGCGTAGGGTGCAGACTCGGCTTGGATCCCACTTTGCTGTGGCTCTGGTGTAGGCCATCGGCTACAGCTCCGATTAGACCCACAGCCTGGGAACCTCCATATGCCGCAGGAGCAGCCCTAGATAAGGGCAAAAAGACAAAAAATAAAAATAAAAATAAAAAATAAAATAAAATAAAAGAAGAAATCTCAAGTTTCCTGGTGGCCTAGCAGGTTAGAACCCAGTGTTTTCACTGCAGGGGCTCAGGTCACTGCCGTGGCCCAGGAGCTTCTCATGATGTAGGCAAGGCTAATAAATAAATAAATAAATGCAGAAATCTCTCTGTGTAGATTCCATGCACAATAAGAGTTAGGATTACATCTGTTTTGTTCAGTTTGTACCCTCACCACAAAGCACCAAGATGGACATAGAGTAAACACTACTTTTCTTTTCCTTTTTTTTTTTTTTTTTTTTTTTTTTTTTTTTTTTGTCTTTTTAGGGGCACACCTGTAGTATACCGATGTTCTCATGCTAGGGCTCAAATCAGAGCTGCAGCTGCCGGCCACAGCCATAGCCACAGCAACGCCAGATCCAAGCCACGTCTGTAAACTATGCCACAACTCACCGCAACACCAGATCCTTAACCATCTGAGCAAGGCCGGGGATTGAACCAGCATCCTCATGAATGCTAGTCAGATTTGTTTCCGCTGAGCCATGAAGGAAACTCCCAACATCCTAATTTCTAAACTAAAGACCAGACCTTGTAAGGGATGGCCCTGCCAAGATAGTGCGAGGTGCCTGTGGACACATCAGATTGCCCTTGAAGCATGACAGAATATGTCACCCTAACTTATGCTTTTTTAGGCATAAGGATTATTTTTAGCTGAAATTACTTGAAAGGTAGCAAATGCAAGAAGGGGTTTTCTCTGAATTCCCTTTATCAGTCTAAAGACAGATCTTCTAAAAGGAACTCAATTGTTATAAATCGCTTCCCCAAGAGTCTCGTCAATCAGGTAAGATTGATTCATCACAGGAGAGGCAAAATCATTTACTCTCCCCTTAATTAATGAAACCGAGCAGGACCCTGAGGGGCTCCTGGGCACAAAAGCCTATGTCCCTATTGCTTTTGGGAAATAAGCCTCTCTCAGCCTCCATGACTTTCCAAAAGGCAGGCTGAAACAGTTGCTAATCAGGCAAGGGAGGGAATGCAGAGACCACAAAGAAACAGTCAAGAGACAATAGTGCAGTCCTGGTTCCTCCTCAAGGAATATGGATGACAATATCTTTGAGATCTTCCGCAGGACTAAAATCCTCATCAAATGGAAGATGTTAATGAAGCATTCTTCCTTTCAGAAAGAAGCATCACCAGCTTTGAAAAACAATGAAATCTTGGCGTCCCTGTTGTGGCACAGCAGACACAAATCCTACTAGGAACCATGAGGTTGCAGGTTCAATCCCTGGCCTCAGTCAGTGGGTTAAGGATCTGGTGTTGCCATGAGCTGTGGTATAAGCCACAGACGAGGCTTGGATCTGGCGTTGCTGTGGCTCTGGCCTAGGCTGGCAGCTATAGTTCCGATTTGACCCCTAGCCTGGGAACCTCCCTATGCGGTGGGTGCGGGGTGCGGCCCTAAAAAAGCAATTAAGAAAAAAAAAAAGAAAAGAAAAGAAAGCTTTCATCTACCCTGATTCTTATCTACAGCCCTATTTTTCACTTCCAAACTACCTCCCAATCTCTCCCAAGGGGGGCACGGTCGTTAGGGCATTAGCCTGCTGTGGCCTCCTTTGCCTGGCAAAGCAAAAGCTATTTCTTTTCTCCTTCACCCAAAACTCTGTCTCTGAGTTTACATTCGGCACCAGCGAATAGAAGTTTCAGCAATGCTAAGAGGCCTGATCCTCCCTCCCCTTCCCCTATTAAGACCTTATATAATCTCTTCAAACCTCATTGCTTTTTTTGGGTACTCACTTTTTTCCCTGTGATGCTCTCATGCTCATAATATTAAAAATTAGGGGGGATTCCTATTGTGGCTCAGGGGGTTAAGAACCCAAGATAATGTTCATGAGGATCCAGGTTCAAGCCCTGGCCTCGTTCAGTGGGTTAAGGACCATTTGAACCTAGCCTAACTTCCATATGCCGCAAGAACAGCCTTAAAAAAAAAAATTAGGTATTTCTTGGTGGACTAGCAGTTAAGGATCCTGCAATGTCACCACTTATCTTGGGTTTCATCCCTGGCCCAGGAACTTCTGCATGCTGAGAACAGGCCAAAAATAAATTAATTAATTAAAATAGTCTATTTAAAAACTATAATGCTTCTGGATTTTCCACTGTGGCTCAGTGGGTTATGAACCCCACTAGTATCCATGAAGATGCTAGTTTGATTCCTGGCCTCACTAAGTGGGTTAAGGATCTGGTGTTGCTGTGAGCTGTGGTGTAGGTTGCCGACACAGGTCGAATCCCGAGTTGCTGTGGCTGTAAGGTAGGCCAGCAGCTGCAGCACCGATTTGACACCTAGTCTGGGAAACTCCATATGCCACAGGTGCAGCCCTAAAAAATAAATAAATAAATAAATAAAAATTTAATGCATCTATACATCTTTTCTCCTGTTAATGTGCCTGTGATATCAGTTTATTTCACAACCCCAGCCAGGGTAGAAGGAAAGTCTTCCCTCCCCTACACTTACTTAGGGCACAGCTTAACTCCTCGCTCTTCCTCCCCCCCTCTTTTTCTCTCTTCCTTGCCCCTCTTTCCTCCTTCTTCCCCATTCAAATCCAGGGCATTCTTTAAATTGTAAAACTTTTGTGATTCAGACCATGCAACGGAAGAGAAGTTTGAAGGCCCAAGTAACTCTATCCATTTCCCAATGATGTGCAAATGAAAAAGATTTCAGTGCTCAGTAGTTAAACCAGCTTATTACTTAATCTTATGACTTTTGCCTAAACATTTCAGAAACAGTTTGGCGATTTGTGAATGAAGAAAACTATTGACTCTGCAGAAGGGCTTCCAGTGGATTGCCAATGGGAGGCCACATGGTTAATGAAAAAAAGCATTAGAGGCTTTCTGGCTTAAGATGGTGGCAAGAACACACCAATCTAATTTTGTTCCTTCCCTAAAACTAAATAATGGTATTAAGATTTTTAAAAAAAGATATAACTGGGAGTTCCAGTGGCTCAGTTGTTAACCAACCCGAATAGGAACCATGAGGATTCAGATTCAATCCCTGGCCTTGCTCGTGGGTTAAGGATCTGGCGTTGCTGTGAGAGCTGTGGTCTAGGTTGCAGACATGGCTTATATCCCACGTTGCTGTGGCTGTAGTGTAGGTCAGGAGCTGTAGTTCCGATTTGACCCCTAGCCTGGGAACTTCCGCCTGCTGCGGTTGCAGCGCTAAAAACAAACAAACAAAATAACAACAATAAACTTTAGGAAATTGGAAGGCAAACTTTTTGCAAATGAAGAACTGAGGAGTTCTCTTCTGGCCCAGAGCATTAAGGATCCAACATTGTCACAGCAGCAACTGGGGTTGCTGCTGTGGCAAAGTTTCAATCCCTGGCCCAGGGAACTTCCACATGCCAAGGGCCTGGACAAAACAAAAAGGAAGAAGAAGAAGAACTGAGAAAGAGGAATTCTATAGCAACCATATAGAAAAATGAAAATAGACATGATTATACCAAAGAATCACCCATGGACTCAAATCTTCTCCCTTACCCCATGCTACTTGATAACTGTTTCTCCCTGACTCCAGTAGAAACTAGAATCTTTGAAGAGGATATAGTTGAAAGTCTCTGGACTGGGTAAGAGTAGGCATGGTTAAGGACATTGGTACCATGCAAAGGTGAAGGTTTACAGAGTCATAAGTGGACTTCCCACTGTGGTGCAACAGGGTCGGTGGCACCTCTGGAGTGCTGAGACACAGGTTTGATCTCCAGCCAGGGACAGGGGGTTAAGCATCCAGCATTGCTACAGCTGCAGTGTAGGTTGCAACTTCAGCTTGGATTTCAGCTTGGATCTGATCTCTAGCTCGGTAGGGCAGCCAAAAAAGGGAAAAAAAAAATGTACATAGTCATAAGCTTCCTCTTTGCTAAGGCTCCACCTCCTGCGCCACAGCCCAACTATTCAGTCCCTGAAGCCAGGCAGCTGGATCTCTACCCTCTAGGCCTCTGGGGAAATCTGAGCAACCCAAGACTGAAGTAGAGAAATTGACGTTTGGGATTATCTCAAATAAATGGCCCTGCAGTAGACTTAAAATATGAGTTCTGGAGTTCCCATCGTGGCGCAGTGCTTAACGAATCCGACTAGGAACCATGAGGTTGCGGGTTCGATCCCTGCCCTTGCTCAGTGGGTCAAGGTTCTGGCGTTGCCGTGAGCTGTGGTGTAGGTCACAGACGCGGCTCGGATCCTGCGTTGCTGTGGCTCTGGCATAGGCTGGCAGCTACAGCTCCGATTAGACCCCTAGCCTGGGAACCTCCATATGCCGCAGGAGCGGCCCAAGAAATGGCAAAAAGACAAAAAAAAAAAAAAAAAAAAAAAAAAATGAGTTCTTTATGTGCCCAGATTTCCTATCAGCTCTTTTAATCTTTCCCCTCTTAATCAGAAGCAGAAAACCGAGATTACCAGAACTCTAGACAAAGTCTTTTATCATGCAAAATAAAGATCAACCTAGCAGAAAAGTCACCTTGGAGATAAGAGCATATGCAGATGAAAGAAATTTGTTGTGATTACAAACCATAACACCAACACGGTTTGTTAGAAATTTGCCAGGCAAGGGACAGACTGGCCCAATGAAACCAGTCAAATGGACTCTCTGAGAACTTTGGCACTTGAGTTTTATAAGGTTTTGTTGGGGAGGAGTTAGTCAAAGGACGGAAGTTAGCATGGGTGGGGGAGGGGCAGGAAGGAAGATTAGGCTAAAACAGGAAAGAAGTGGTCAGATTACAAGCAAATTGAGTCTCTGAAGTCTCTGGTAGGCTAAGTGAGGCTGTTTGTGAAAAAGACTGTGGCTTTCTCTTTCCTGAACACATGGGTCCAAGCTGAGCTGTTGCTGAAATAATTTGTCTGTTTTGCAAATTGTGGCTTCTGAACAGTTTTTGTTTTTCAAGTTGTGGTTCCTGTAATTTTTCATTTCTCAGTTGTGAGAAAGTTAAGAGAAGATATTGCATCCTCAAAATGAAAACAGGATATTTTTAAAAAGAGGAACATTCATAAAGCAAAAAGGGGGGTTTTGACATAAAAACATAAGAAATAAAAACTTAAGAATTGAAAGATACAATTGAGGAAATCACACGGAAAGAACAGCAAAAAGACAAGGGGATGTGAAATAGGAGAACAAAGGTAAGACAATTACACCAGTCTATGAAGTTCAGGATTTCCAGGAAGGAAAAAAGCAGAGGGGAAGAAATCAACAATGAAATAATTCAAGGAAATCTCCCAGTACCGAAGGACTCAAATTTCCAAATTGAAAGTGCCATCATAACATATTAAAACTACCCTACACCAAAGTATATGATTGTAAAAGTATTTATTTATTTTGCATTAAAAAAAATTTTTTATTGTTATTTCCCTGTTACAATTTTTTTTCCCCACCGTACAGCATGGGGACCCAGTTACACATACATGTGTACATACTTTTTCTCCCATCGTCATGTTCCGTTGTAATGATTGTAAAATTTAAAACATGTAGGACAAAACAAAGAGATACACAAGCTTCCAGAAAAGCGGGAGAAAGAGGACAAGGAACAAAAAAGAGGAACAGGAATCAAAATTGCTTTGGACTTCTTAAGGCAATGCAGTGTTGAGCAGGAACAAGTTTCCCTTTTGACCCTCTGAGGGTTCCTGTGATACTGGAATCTGGGTTCTTGTCAAGGCAGTCGAAGAATGAACTCCGCGAACACACAGGCAACAAGCAAGCAAAGTCTTTATTAGAAAGCAAATAGCTCCCAAGGCTGCTGGGAGCGGGGAGGAGGGCCCCCTTTCTCTATTGTCCTGTAGGGGTTTTTTATTCCTTAAAGATGGGGGGGCACCAATGTGGGGTCCAAAAAGATGTGGTTTTCTCCCATTGGCCTTGCTCAATTACCTATATCAGTCCTTGTCCAACAGAGTTGGAAACGTCCTGTAAGATTTATGGTTTCTTTGTCCTTTTCTTTCCTTAGATTAAGTCACCATTCCTCTCATTCCTTTTCTGTCAGTAGGGGAGTGGGCTAGAGATTTGCATTTCCTGTAGGAAACAAAGACTGGGGAATGCACATTTCTTATAATAAAACAAGTCCTGTGGAGGTATTACTCCCTGGAGCCCTTAAAGCCACAAATGCTAATCAATATCCATATCAAAAGAATGCATTGGAGTAGATCCCGCCCTGGCTCAGTGCTTAAAGAATCCAACTAGGAACCAAGAGGTTGAGGTTCAATCCCTGGCCTTGCTCAGTGGCTTAAGGATCCGGCATTGCCGTGAGCTCTGATGTAGGTCAGTGATGTGGCTCGGATCCGGCATTGCTGTGGCTGTGGTGTAGGCTGGCATCAACAGCTCTGATTGGAACCCTAGCGTGGGAACTTTCATATGCCAAGGGAGCGGCCCTAGAAAAGGCAAAAGGACAAAAAAAAAAAAAAAAAAAAAAAAAGTGCATTGGAGCCCATGCTCCTACACTGACTATCTGAGTTAATATTCTGTCTCACCTGGCTGGGTCTGAAAATTAAACTGACAAAGACAGATATACAGGAGAAAAGTGTACAATTTTTATAGAATTTTTACATATACCTGGGCGCCTTCACAGGAGAATAAAAACCTGAAGAAGTGACTGTTAGGTAGTGTCTATAATCTGGAGGGAGAATACCAAATGAGGATGTGATAAAACAACCATACCACCAAAATTCCACCCAGGCTCCAGACCTGATTTCAGCTGAACAAACCAACAGGAAACAGACGCCAGCACAGATGAAGGCCCTAGGACCAAAACGGTTTAAGGAGCTGTTAAACCTCAAAATAAACAGAGTCAAAGGGGCTGTTAAAATTTTTACTTAATGGAGTTCCCATCGTGGCGCAGTTTGATCCATGAAGTTTCGGGTTTGATCCCTAATCTCACTCAGTGGGTTAAGGATCCGGTGATGCCATGAGCTGTGGTGTAGGTCACAGATGCAGCTCAGTCGAGTTGCTCTTGCTGTGGTGTAGGCTGGCAGCTGTAGCTCTGATTTGACTCCTGGCCTGGGAACCTCCATGTGCTACCGATGCAGCCTAAAAAAAAAAAAGACAAAAAGACCAAAAAAAAAATTTTTTTTTTACTTGATGACCTAAATCCTCCTTCCCAATCCCCCTTGCCTGTTTTCCAATCCCCCTTCTGCTTTTTCTTTGAGACCGCCTGCCGGAGTCCAGCTCCAGCGGCCAGGGATGCGCACCCTGTCGGGGATGGACGGTGTCAGCGAATGCGCACGGAAACAGCCTCTTTGTCTCTTTTTCAGAGTGCTGGACTGCTCGAATTTTATTGACCTAGATGATTGTTTATACAGACAGTTTTTAATTACAGATTACATCACAATGTTAAAAGTACATTGGTTAACTTTTAGATTTTGTTCTCCGACCACATGGTACAGCAGCTATACATTCTGTTCTAAGATCTTTAATTAAAACTAAGATCAATAAGCACAAAACATCATGAGTACAATATATCATGCGGAAAAAAGCATCATGTGAAAATAAGATTTAGTACAAAGCATTTTGTGGTTAGCTAATCTTTAATAGTTAAAAAGGCTACAGACATAAGGATTTGACATTCACAAATCTTGTTTTTAGATTTGAGCTTATCTTGAAAGCGTTATGGCCGGAAAACAGTATGAGAAAATATAAATCAACTTAACTAGCTATCACTTAAAAGCTTCTAAAATCAAGGACAAAACTCATAGCTAGGTTTCTTTTGATCATGAATAATATATGTCTAACTTCTATGAACCTCATTAAAATCCTAACTCTAAAGTTTACTGTATAACTAGTTGGTAGATAAACACTATGTTTTTAATTAAATTGGATTTGAATAGGGGAAAGTCCATCAGGATGAAATTCTTATTATAGTATTGTTGTAGTTTTGTTAAATCACAAATCACCACAGGAAAATAAGAATGGAAAATAAGAATAAGCAAATAAGAGGAAAGACTGAGGAAAAACTGAATAACAAGTAAAACAACAGGAAAGACTGGGCCACCTGAGAAACAATCCATGTTCTCCGGTGCAAACATGGAAATTGTTTTCCCGGAAAAGCCCCAATTCTTCCCCATCAACGTCAACATGAGAGCCGTGTAATCTGAGGCCTGCCCTCGAATTGCACGGCACAGGCAGGCCTCAGCCTGCCCTTGGTTTTTCACCGTTCAGGCAGGCTTTTATCCTGACCAGAAGTCCACCTTCAGCTTGCACCATTCAGGCGAGCTCCCTTCCTTGGTTAGGAACATGCCTTTGGGTTTTTCTGCCATCAGGCAAGGTCCCTTCCTTGAGTTCCTGCATTTCCTTGGCGCCCCGCAACCACCTGTGACCTGTCACATGAAACCCTAACTATTAAAAAACCCTTGACCCAATATAGGGGGCCTGAGTTCCTCTGCTCAGTGCTCCCAGCCACTCTGCTGGTCAATAAACCTCTTTGCAATCTCACTGCTCCAGTCTCTGTCTCCTTCAACCCTGCCGTCCTAACAGTGACCAGAGCAGAAGGATGTTCTACCTTTTAGACAAAGACACAATACATTAGTGAAGAATTGACAGGACAACAGGGTTTGGACTCTGGGTGGCAAACAGTGAAGAAGTAACAATGGTTGTTCATACAGCCTTCCAAGTCCTGAATTCCCTGTTTCTGGTGACAAGAACATGTTTCTCCTGGTACAGGGAGAGTACCTTTCAAATAGGTTTATTTCCCGCTTTCAGGTAAGTGTGTATAGGGCAGGGAGGTCAGAGTGATATTCCTGCTTTCTCAAACTTCTTCCCTTTAAGATATTCAGTATGCCTGGAGTTCCTTTTGTGGCTCAGTGGGTTAAGAACACAATGCTCTCTCTCTGAGAATGTGGGTACGAGCCCTGGCCTCACTCAGTGGGTTAGGGATTCGGCATTGCCAAGAACTGTGGTGTAGACTGCAGATGCAGCTCAGATCCAGCATTGCTGTGGCTGTGGTGTAGCCCTCAGCGGCAGCCCTGATTTGACCCCTAGCCTGGGAACTAGTTCTGGTTTATACAAAGACTTAAAAAGAGCAAAAACAGGAGTTCCTGTCGTGGCATAGTGGTTAACGAATCTGACTAGGAACCACGAGGTTTTGGGTTCGATCCCTGGCCTTGCTCAGTGGGTTAAGGATCCAGCGTTGCCGTGAGCTGTGGTATAGGTTGCAGATGCGGCTCTGATCCCACATTGCTGTGGCTCTGGCGTAGGCCAGCGTCTATAGGTCCAATTAGACCCCTAGCCTAGGAATCTGAATATGCCATGGCTGCAGCCCTAGAAAAGCCAAAAAGACCAAAAAAAAAAAAAAAAAAGCAAAACCAATGCTCGCTCTCTCTCTCTCTCTTTTTTTTTTTGGCTACAACTAAGGCATATGGAAGTTCCTGGGCCAGGAATCAATCCCCCACCATAGCAGCAACTTCAGCCACTTCAATGACAATGCTGGGTCCTTAAGCCACAACACCAAAAAGGAACTCCAAGAATACTTTTTATATATTGTTCCTAAGGAAACTACTGGAGGACATGTGCCATCATACTGAGAAAACTCAGTGAGAAAAAGAAAGTGTGAAATATAGGAGGTGGTAGAGAGGCAAAGGGATGCCTGAGATGGTAGTGAAAGAAAAGCACAGGGTAGGAGACTTCCCATTGTGGCACGGAGTAAACGAATCTGACTAGCATCCATGAGGATGTGGGTTCAATCCTTGGCCTCGATCAGTGGGTCTGGGATCCGGCATTTGCTGTGAGCTGTGGTGTAGGTTGGCAGCTGTAGCTCAGATTCAACCCCTAGCCTGGGAACTTCCATGTGCCATGGGTGCAACCCCAGAAAGCAAAAAAAAAAAAAAAAGCACAGGGTAAAAACTGGGTACAGTGTGTAAAAGGCAACTGATCCAGATTGGGAGAAAGGGGAGTTCCTGTCGTGGCTCAGTGGTTAATGAATCAACTAGGAACCATGAGGTTTCAGGCTTTGCTCAGTGGGTTAAGGATCCGGCATTGCCGTGAGCTGTGGTGTAGGTCACAGATGAGGCTCGGATCCTGCGTTGCTGTGGCTCTGGCGTAGGCTGGTGGCTACAGCTCCAATTAGACCCCTAGCCTGGGAACCTCCATATGCCACGGGTGCAGCCCTGGAAAAAAAAAAAGACAGATTGGGAGCAAGGTAGCTCAATAGCCAGACATCCCTAAGATGCCTGCTGCCCTATTCAACCTGAGCTCAGAATCTTGTTTGCACTTGGCTTATTTGTACCTTCTATGCATCTCCCTCGCTGCCTAGATCATCTGAGAATCATTTTATCTAACAGAAGTGTTCTGCTTTGATCTAATCCTGATTAGCTAGAAACAGAAAATACAGAAGATTCCATGCTCCCTCTCCATACTCCTGCCTGATGTCCATCCCTGAGCCTACACTACAACCTTGTGTATGTTTTTCAGGATGCATAACCCTGCTATCAAATTGTCACAGATGAGGTTCTTACAAACTCTCAGAAGGCATTCTGTTCTGTCTGGGGTTTTTTCACCAAACAATGGAAATGTTATGTTTTGCTTATCTGGATAACATTATTCTTGCTACTGTGTTTCACAACCAAGCAGTACAGTAAATTCTTTTCTTTAACTTTAATTTTCTTATTTTTATTTTTTATTTTTTAAGTATCAACCGTGGCATGCAGAAGCTAGCGACAGAACACACACCACAGCAGTGACAACCTTGGATCCTTAAGTGCTAGGCCACCGAGGAACTCCATAATAAATTCTTCCTTCCTTTCTTTCTTTCTTTCTTCTTGTCTTTTTAGGGCCCCACCAGAGGCAGATGGAAGATCTCAGGCTAGGAGTCAAATCAGAGCTGTAGCTGCCGGCCTACTCCACAGCAACAGCAATTCGGGATCTGAGCCACCTCTGCTACCTACACTACAGCTCACAGCAATGCCGGATCCTTAACCCACTGAGCGGGGCCAGGGATCGAACCTGCAACCTCATGGTTCCTAGTCGGATTCGTTTCCACTGAGCCACAACAGGAACTTCTAAACTCTTTCTTGATAAATAATGAATAGTTCCCCAAAATTGAGTTGCACACTATTTAGGGTCTTATTTGCCAGCTTAATTAAATGACCAGATGAGTCTGCACGGTTAGCTTTCTGTGAATTCTGGGGAACAGAGAACCAATCCCCAGTTACTTTATATCATAAATCTCTTTAACAGGTTTTTTTTTTTTTTTTCTTTCTTTCTTTTTTTTCCTTAGGGCTGCACCCATGGCATATGGAAATTCCCAGGCCAGGGGTTGAATTGGATCTAGAGTTGCCAGCCTACACCACAGCCACAGCAATGAGGGATACTTAATTCTCTGAGCGAGGCCAGGGATCAAACCCACATCTTCATGGATACTAGTCGGGTTCATTACCACTGAGCCACAACAAGAACTCCTAAAAGGTATTTTCTTTATATTGTTTTGTCTTTTTTTAACTCCATCCTTGGCATGTATACATTCCCAGGCCAGGGGTTGAACCCCTGCCGCAGCATCAAACTGAGACCCAGCAGTGACAACGCCTGATCCTTAACCTGCTGAGCCACCAGGGAAGTTCCCTTATATTGTTTTTAAATACAAAGTAAGTTGTAAAAAGTTATTTTTAAAAAAGGAGAAGGAAGGATTGAAGTGAAAATCAGAAAAGAAGGACCAGGAGAGTGTTTCCTCTGGGAGGAAGGGAGAGAGATAACGACAAAATTACCTTGGTAAAATCAGGAATTTCCTCCTTTATTTTCAATTCTCCATTTCTTGGAGTTCTCGTCATGGCTCAGTGATTAACGAACCCGACTAGCATCCATTAGGGTTCAATCCCTGGCCTTGTTCAGTGGGTTAAGGATCCAGTGTTGCTGTGACTGTGGTGTGTAGGCTGGCGGCTACAGCTCTGATTAGACTCCTAGCCTGGGAATGTCAATATGCCGCGGGTGTGGCCCTAAAAGACAAAAAAAAAAAAAAAAGAGTGAGGGAGTTCCCGTGGTGGGGCAGTGGTTAAAGAATCCGACCAGGAACCATGAGGTTGCGGGTTCAGTCCCTGCCCTTGCTCAGTAGGTTAAGGATCCGGCGTTGCCGTGAGCTGTGGTGTAGGCTGCAGACACGGCTCGGATCCCACGTTGCTGTGGCTCTGGCGTAAGCCGGTGGCTACAGCTCCAATTCGACCCCTAGCCTGGGAAGCTCCATTTGCCATGGGAGCGGCCCAAAAAATAGCAAAAAAAAAAAAAGAGAGAGAGAGAGACAAATTCTCCACTTCTTAAAAGACTACCAAAAAGTCCCAGGGATCAAACAAAGCTACGTTTATTAGGCTTACACACTGAGAAAAGACACCACTTTGCCACAGTTTTAGTATTCTTGTAGAAGGGGAGATCCTATCCAGGGCCCTAGAGTGGGCTTTCACCTAATACTCTGTCTTTTTTTTTTTTTTTTTTTTTTTTCCAGTCTTTTCTAGAACTGCACCAACAGCATATGGAGGCTCCCAGGCCAGGGGTCTAATTGGAGCTGTAGAGGCCGGTCTACGCCAGAGCCACAGCAACACAGGATCCGAGCCTCATCTGTGACCTACACCACAGCTCACGGCAATGCTGGATCCTTAACCTACTGAGCAAGGCCAGGGATTGAACCTGCAACCTCATGGTTCCCTAGTTGGATTCATTAACCACTGAGCCACAACGGGAACTCCATCACCTAACACTCTGAAATGAATTGTCTGAGGAGACACATGCACATGCTAACAAAGCAAAAGACTTTTTGGTTAATTGGTGCCTGAGCAAAGAGCAGCAGGGTAAAGGAACCCAGGAGAGCTGCTCTGCCATGTGCCTCTCAGCCTCAGATTTTATGGGAATGGGGTTAGTCTTGGAGTTGTCTCTGGCCAATCATCTTGCTCGGCCCATGTTTGGTCTGACTCAGGGTCCTTCCTAGTGGCGCTGAATCTCTCAGCCCAGATGGATTCCAGGATCCTCTCTCCTACAGGCCCCTCGCAAATCTCCCAGTTACCCTTCAGGGCGGCACCTCATTCCTTATCTGGTCCTCCTGTTGTGAGACAACGCCTGCAAGCATCTATTATCATGCCTGGCCAAGGTGGGCGGTTTCAGTCAATGGTTCCCTAACAGTATCTCAAAAGGGAAAAGTCTGGGCACAATAGTTTAGAGTTTTAGGGCCAGGGCAAGGGGATATTATGATGGGTCTCACAAAGCAGAGAGGTTGTTGTTTTTTGGTTTTTTTGTTTGTTTGTTTTGGTTTTTAGGACCACACCCAAGGCATATTCAAGTTCCTAGGCTGGGGGTAAATCGGAGCTACAGCTGCTGGCCTAGGCCACAGTCACAGCAACACAGGAGCCTTAACACGCAGAGTGGGGGCAGGGATTGAACCTGCAACGTCATGATTACTAGTTGGATTTGTTTCCGCTGCACCACAATGGGCCTCCCAAAGCAGAGTTTAATGGCATTAAACAAAGTGTATCCCATAATAGTCTTTTTGGGTTTTGGTTTGTTTATTTTTTGCTTGTTTGTTTTGTTTCTTTGTTTCTTCTACACTCACGGCATATGGAGGTTCCCAGGCTAAAATGGAGTTCCTGTCATGGCTCAGCAGAAACAAATCTGACTAGGAACCATGAGGTTGAGGGTTCGATCCCTGGCCTTGCTCAGTGGGTAAAGGATCTGGCGTTTGCAGCTGTAGGCTGGCAGCTGTAGCTCCGATTCAACGCCTAGCCTGGGAACTTCTATATGTTGCGGGTGCAGACCTAAAAAACAAACAAACAAAAAATTACTTGAAAAACAGCCAATGCAAGAAAGACACTCTGAATCTCTTCCTTGTCCTGTAAATGCTGGAAATAAATCTTCCACATGAAAGGCATTTTCCATGCACCAGGAGGTAAGGAGACATCCTTATGGCCAGAGATAGGGAATTCAGGCCCAGAAGGCTGTGTAAACAAACTCTGCTTGATTTCTTCACTAATGAGTCCCAAAGCTGACGCTTCTTTGTCTTGTCAGTTCTTCAACAATTAATAAATTGCAAATGGCATTTCTTTGCCAAAAGGTTTATAAATAGCCTGCTTTGGTCAATTCTTGGATCCTCTATCACTGAAACCTCCACCCATATGAAATTAAATTTTTTTTCGCCTTAATCTCTCTGGTATCCACTTAATGATTAGACCATCCAAAAGAACCAAGAAAGATAGGGGTAAATTCTCTCCTCCCCAAGAGTTGCAAGAGATTTTAATACAACTTAAAGAGCATCAGATACAAGGAAAAGCAATATTTTTCTATTTGTTTTGGGGTCCCATAATTTCCATTTGGTGGTCTACCACAGACAAGGAATCTTCTGAATGCCCACTGAGACATGCTGAACTGGGAGTTCCTGCTGTGGCTCATTGGGTGAAGAACCCAAAGAGTATCCAAAGACCTGCTGACTCAAGAGTTCTGCATTGTTTATCCTGATTTAATGCTAGAAAAAAGTGTGATCATTAATTGCCTAAGGAATAGCTTTTTAAAAAAGTAAGCATAGTTGATTTACAGTGTTTCTGGTGCATAGCAAAGTGATTCAGTTTTGTGTGTGTATATATAAATGTATATATTCAATATATAGTTGGAGTTCCCATCGTGGCTCAGTGGTTAACGAATCCAACTAGGAACCATGAGGTTGAAGGTTCGATCCCTGGCCTTGCTTAGTGGGTTAAGGATCAGGCGTTGCTGTGAGCTGTGGTATAGGTAGCAGATGTGACTCGGATCCCGGGTTGCTGTGGCTCTGGCATAGGCTGGCAGCTACAGCTCTGATTAGACCCTTAGCCTAGGAATCTCCATATGCTGTGGGAGTGGCCCAAGAAATGGCAGAAAGACCAAAAAAAGAAAAAAAAATATATATATATATAGCATATAAGTATATTCAATATAATAATATTGAATATATATATGTATAGAATGTAGTTTCTTGTGTTATACAGTAGGTCCTTATTGTTTAATCTATTTTATGTATAATAATTTGTATCTGCTAATCCCAAACTCCTAATTTATCCCCCTTCCCAACCCTTTCCCCTCTGGTAAGCATTAATTTGTTTTCCATGTCTGTGAGTCTGTTTCTGTTTTGTAAATAAATTCATTTGTATCATATTTTAGATTTCCATATAAGTAACATCATATGATATTTGTATTTCTCTGACTTACATCACTTAGTGTTATAATCTCTAGGTCCATCTATATTGCTGCAAATGGCATTATTTCTTTTTCTTTTTTTTCTTTTTTTTTTTTCCTTTTTGCTTTTTAGGGCCACACTCGAGGCATATGGAAGTTCCCAGGCTAGGTGTTGAATCTGAGCTGTAGCCACTGGCCTACACCACAGCTCACAGCAATGCTGGATCCTTAACCCACTGAGGGAGGGCAGGTATTGAACCTGCATCCTCATGGATCCTAGTTGGGTTTGTCAACTACAGAGCCACCAAGGGAACTCACTTTCATTCCTTTTTATGGCTGAGTAATATTTCATTGTATATATGTACCATATCTTCTTTTTCCGTTTATCTGTGGATGGATATTTAAGTTTCTTCTATGTCTTGGCTATTGTAAATAATGCTGCTGTGAATGTTAGGGTGTATGCATCTTTTAAATTAGAGTTTTCTTCATTTTCTCTGGATACGTGCCAAGGAGTAGGATTTCTAGATTATATGTTAGTTCTATACTTAGTTTTGTAAGGAACCTCCATACTGTTTTCCATAGTGACTGCACTCGAAGTGTAGCTTTTGATTTAAGACCTAGCTCTGAATTTTGAGACTTGCCTGATCCCTTGAAATTTCAATTTTCTAAAAAACTGCAAATTGCTAAGAGGATATTTCTAATGAATTTTTTCAAAACATAAATGTTAATTCAAAACTGTCGAGTGTCTGAATAGTCTCTCAAACAGAATCCTAAAAGAGAAACTTAAGAGCTAATAAACTTAGAGTCGCCCAGTCTTTTAAGATGAAAGTTAATCCCTTTAAGCCACTAAGACATTATCAAATTTTTTTTTCCATGCCCATGGGCTGGGGATGGAACATGAGCCGCAGAAATGACAGCATTGGATCCTTAACTGCTAGGCCACCATGGAACTCTAAGACCTTATCATTCTATTTCCAGTTTATTTTGAAATTGTCAAAACTTGACTGTATTTAAGAGTGGAAAAAAAAGAAAAAGTGGAAACTTTTGGGGAAGGGCTTGATGAAGGAGTAAGAAAGGCAAAATCTAACTGGGACTTCTATAATCTTTGAAGTTATTTTCAATCAAAGAGCATGATGCACAAATCATAATTGGCCCATATTAGGCTTTCATGTTGTTTCCAAATATGTTTCCTCAAGGAAATTCACATCATATGAAAAGGGCTTTGGAGTTCCCACTATGGTGCATTAGGTTAAGAATCTGATTGCAGCATCTTGGGTCACTACAGAGGCATGGGTTTGATCCCTGGCTCAGCACTGTAGGTTAAAAGATACAGTGTTGAGAGAGCTATGTCACAGCTGCGGCTTGGATTCAGTCCCTCACCTGGGAACTTCCATATGCCACAGGTGCAGCCATAAAATTAAAAAAAAAAAAAGTTCCCATCATGGCTCAGTGGTTAACGAGTCCGACTAGGAACCATGAGGTTTCGGGTTTGATCCCTGGCCTTGCTCAGTGGGTTAAGGATCTGGTGTTGCCATGAGCTGTGGTGTAGGTCGCCAGACATGGCTTGGATTCTGCATTGCTATGGCTCTGGCATAGGCTGGTGGCTGCAGCTCCGATTAGCTCCCTGGCCTGGAAACCTCCATATGTCTCGAGAGCGGCTCTAGAAAAGACAAGAAGACAAAAAAAAAAAAAGGAGTTCCCGTCGTGGTGCAGTGGTTAACGAATCCGACTAGGAACCATGAGGCTTCGGGTTCGGTCCCTGCCCTTGCTCAAGTGGGTTAACGATCCGTTGCAGTGAGCTGTGGTGTAGGCTGCAGACGCGGCTCGGATCCTGCGTTGCTGTGGCTCTGGCATAGGCTGGTGGCTACAGCTCCGATTTGACCCCTAGCCTGGGAATCTCCATATGCTGCGGGAGCGGCCCAAGAAATAGCAAAAAGACAAAAAAAAAAAAAAAAAAAAAGAGGGAGAGAGAGAAGAAAAGGGCTTTGTGTGCTCCTTTCAATGGCAGATTTGGCAGATAGGGAAAAACTCTTCAAAGTTTAACTTGAAAAATCAAGGCAGAAAAAAGAGGTAGCAGTTGTTTGATGACTTTCCTTCAAATATATGAGCTTGGTGTTATTTCACAGTGCTATGGAATGTGATTTATGAAATTAGAAAGACTTTGGTTCCGATTCTTTTTATGCCATTTAGTTGTTGCCTGATCTTGGGACAATTACTTAATCATTCTGAGCCTTAGTTTTTGCATCTGATAAATGGAGATAAATAATAGTGTCTATGCACTGAGTCACTAAGAACATTAAATGACATAAAGAGTGTAAAGCATTTAGTACTGTGCTCAAGAAATATTAATGGTAGTTTTAATGTCTCCTCAGCATTATTCTAAAAATGTTAAAGGTAACTTAAGGTGGGATTTTTTTTTTAATTTATTTTTGGCCATGTAGGGATCAAACCTGTGCCACAGGAGCCATCAGAGTCACAGCCATGATGATACTGGATCCTTAACCTGCTGCACCACCTGGGAATTCCATCTCCTTGGGTGTTCTTATCATAACTCCTGTTCATACTCTCCTAATATCTTTGTACTTATGACCTGGTTTGTTTGAATGTTCTGAGCTTCTTGAGAGCAGAGATTATGTCTTTTCTTATTTTGAATCTCAGAGTCTAGTGCAGTGACCTTTAAATGGTAGATATTCAATGAACATTGGATAAATATATAATGAATGAATAAGTAATGCTAAAATTCTTTCCGGGTTCTGAAACTGAGCAGGACTCTGTTTGGCTCCAGGGTGCAAAATCCTTTGTGTCCCCCATTTTGCGATTGTAGGAAATAAGCTTCATTCAGCCTCTTTTTTTTTTTTTTTTCAGAGCCACAATTGTGGCGTATGGAAGTTCCCAGGCTAGGGGTCGGATCAGAGCTACAGCTGCTGGCCTACACCACAGCCACAGCCACAGCAACGCCAGGTCCGAGCCACATCTGAGACCTACACCACAGCTCACAGCAATGCTGGATCCTTAACCCACTGAGCAAGGCCAGGGATCGAACCTGCGTCCTTATGGATACTAGTCAGGTTCATTACCTCTGAACCACAAAGGGGAATGCCCACTCAGCCTTCTTGACCTTCCCTGCGTTCTGAAGGACAGTTTCAAACAGTTGCTAATCAGGGAAGGGAGGGGTACAGGGACAAGGGAGGAACAGTCAAGAAACAATGAAGCAGCCTTGGGGCAGGTCCTGGTTCCACCTCAAAGGATACAATTAACAATATCTTTGAGCAGTTCTGCCGAATTAAAACCCTCACCAGGAGTTCCTGTGGTACCTCCAAATGCCATGGGTGTGGCCCTAAAAAGAAAAACAAACAAAACAAAAAACCCCTCACCAAATGGAAGATATTAACGACCTGAAGCCTTCCTCATTCCAGAAAGTTCTTGGTGTGATAACCTCAAGGACCACCAGAACTGTCTTGGATCGCCTGATTCTAGCTTTGGAGAAGAATGAAAGTTTACATCTACATTGATCCTTATCTGAGGCTTTGTTTCCCACACCTAAACTATAAGACCCCTTCTGTTATCTCTCAAGGGAGGGCACATCCTTTAGAGAATTGGCCTACTTTGGCCCCCTTTGCCTGGAAAATCCATAAAAACTACTCCTTTCTACTTTGCCCAAAACTCTTGTCTATTCAACACCAGTGAACAGAGGCTGAATTTCAGCAGCGGTTATAATCTTTTGTTTTGCAGGTCCTAGACCTCGTGCGCTTGAACATGCAAGAACCAATACGCTTAAGGGAACTGAATCACACTAAATAGACTCTCAATAAACCAGAATACAACTTACTGAAAAATTACTCCTATAAGTGTGATGGAGGAAAAGTTGATGTACTGAGCTCTGAGGAAGCCATCAAATTCTTATGATTTGGTCTGAACCAGAACAGCCTGTCTGAGGGCCTGTCAAACCTGTATTGTAGATCTGCTTTAACTATTAAAGAAAAGAATGCATTATCCCAAAGCAAAAAATGTCCACTTTGAAGGCAGGGCTAAACACCCCTCCCTCGTATCCTGAGATGTGAATGCTAGTACTCCTTCGAAGATAAGGTTCCCTTCCCAGACACCAAGGTCATGCTGACTCCCTGTGTACCTGCTAATCTGTCTCTTTCGAAACCGTGATGGAATGTACCCTTGTCACATTTGATGTTTGTTCTTTGTTCTGATGAGATATAAAACTGGGCTGAAAACCATGCTAGTTTCTTCTTTGGTGGGTACTTCACTCTTGGCCGATAGTCCTCCCTTTGGCTCGAATAAAACTCTCTTCTCTCTGGGGTGTGTGTGTGTGTGCCCACATGTACACACACTCTTTCTCCCCTCTCTGTATGTATATATGTATATATACATGTATGTATGTGTACTTGAATCGCTTTTCTGTATGTCAGAAACACAGCATTGTAAATCACTAATACTTCAATTTAAAGAAAAACTCTCTTCTATTCTTATTATAGATTCTTTATTGATTATTTGCATCAAAAAATGGATTGTCTCCCCAAGGAAATTCTTTAGTAGTAATCAAGATAATTTATCAGAACCTGACATATTCTTTTTTTTTTTGGTCTTTTTAGGCCTGTACGCATGGCATATGGAAGTTCCCAGGCTAGGGGTCAAGTCAGAGCTGCAGCTATCTGCCAACACCACAGCCACAGCAATGCAGGATCCGAGCCACGTCTGCGACCTACACCACAGCTCACGGCAACACTGGATCCTTAACCCACTGAGCGAGGTTGGGGATTGAAACCGAGTGCTCATGGGTAGTAGTTGGGTTCATTACTGCTGAACTACGACGGGTACTCCGGAGAACCTGGTATGTTCTGGGTGCTGCCCTGCACTCAACCAAGAGCAAGTCCATCTCTTGATAATGGGCCAAAGTTAAGTAGGCTGTTGAGATTGCCTTAAAAAGCTGGAAAGCCAATGTAATAATTTCCAATTATCTTGAGCTCAGACTGCTCACTTCTCTATGAAGAGCACATTCTCTCCCAGCACTCAAGCTATACAGGAAGCCATTCACAGTCAGGGGCCCCATCATTAATGCACAAGGTAAAAAGATCACTGTGACAAGAAAGGGAAATATTATATACAGAGACCTTGTGATACAAACATTGTCCTTTCAGACTGACCTGATTACAAAGCCCCCATCTTCACTAGCTTCTCCAAAAAGCCATCTCAAATTAAAATGGTCTTTGCTGTAGAAAATCCATGTTTAATGTCATTAGAAGCTATCTTTATTAATAAACATTGTCTTTTTTTTAATATACACTGTCTTTTTGTTGTTCATTTTTATTTATACTATTACCATTGCATTATATGACCCCTTAGGACAAAATTTGGTGATTAACAGGATATTTCACATTAATATAGAGTGTTTTTAAACTGTTAATCTGACACTTGTTTCACATTTTCATACTTAAGTGCCTGGGTTACCACTTGTACCTAACATAAAGACTTATTTCATTGGTTCTGATCTCAGAGAGACAGCAGTAAGTGATGACTTGGAGCGAGATCTTAATTCTCTGCTCAGGAATTGAACCTGGGCTACCTGGTTGAAAACCAGGAATTCTAGCCACTAGACCAGCTAGAGGCTAAAAGCAGAATTGCCCTGATTCTTGCCCCCTGTTGAAAGCAAGAATGTTTCAAGGAGGCAAAGACTGTAAAAACAGGTATAAATTTTATTGTTAGAGACACAGACAGCATGTGGGAGAGCACCCAGAGTAGTAGTTTATTTATCTAAGGCAGAAGAAAAGCAGCAATACACGCCCAAAAGAGGAGTGTGGGTGTAGATGTCCCCCTTAATGAGAAGCACATCAGAGTGGTGATTTAAATCACTTATAAAGGACAGTTCTTTCAGGTCTTTGTCTTCCTTTGGCCAATTATCTTATTTTTCACAGCAGACCATATCCAGGGCCCTCCTCGACCTGCCTGTGCATCTTTTGGCCAGGATGGATTGCAAAGCAAAGCATGATGGGAAGGTTATCTAGACTTATTATGATCTGGCACTCCCTCCCTTTCTGGTCTAGAGGGGTATTTCTGAGTATGTGTAGTTGGGGATCTCCCTGACCCCGAGAGTGGGAAGTATGTGACCTCTTGGTCCTTTGTCCAAGTAGGGCTTAGCCCCTCTTCTGATCCTGTCATTAGCACTGTTTAACAAGTTCACAGAGACAAGTATCAGTTATTTGCCTGTGCCTGTTGTTATTTTTACCTTGAACTATAGGTAGATGGCTGGTTGTAAAATTCTATCCTGGAGCCCATCTATCTCCTGCCTCAAACAAGGAGTATAAACAGGAGTTCCCCCTGCAGCTCAGCAGAAACTGGCTAGTGTCCACGAGGATTTGGGTTCGATCCCTGCCTTACTCAGTGGGTTAAGGATCCACCATTGCTGTGAGCTGTGGTGTAGATTGACAGCTGTAGCTCCGATTTGATCCCTATCCTGGGTACCTTCATAAGCCCCAGACGTGTTCCAAAAAAAAAAAAAAAAAATTACATATATATATATATAATTAAGAGAAGTATAAATAAGAAGTTGGTTTTAAATGAATATCCTGGAGCCCACCTATCTACAGCCCCTGTTCCATCAATGTTCTTTGTTTCAAAGTGGATTAATTTGTTGTTAGCTGTCTTAAATACAAGATCCTAAGTAGAGTAAGTGAGTAAGTAGGGTTGTTTTATTTTTAAGCAACTATTATTGAATTATTATTTTGGAGTGAGCATTTAATATACTGATTTTGAAGTTGTGATGGGTGGTGAACAAACGTGTTGTATGCGCTGGTGGGTGAGGGCAGATGGGTCCATATTGGGAACGTCAGAGTGGTACCTTTCAGCTGAGTGGTACTGCTGGAGTGTGGGTGGAGGAGGAGCACCAGGATCTCTGGTGATGAGTTTAAACTTCATGCTGGGATAATCACATCAACATCCTATAATTTCATTTTACAACTAGTTCATTTCATTCTGAATTCAGATGTGGTATCAAGTGGAAAGTGTCCCTTGGATGTCTTCCATTTTCTTAGAGAATTTACATTTATTCTCCAGGAGTTCCCGTCGTGGCGCAGTGGTTAACGAATCTGACTAGGAACCATGAGGTTGCGGGTTCGGTCCCTGCCCTTGCTCAGTGGGTTAACGATCCGGCGTTGCCGTGAGCTGTGGTGTAGGTTGCAGACGCGGCTCGGATCCCCCGTTGCTGTGGCTCTGGCGTAGGCCGGTGGCTACAGCTCCAATTCAACCCCTAGCCTGGGAACCTCCATATGCCGCAGGAGCGGCCCAAGAAATAGCAACAACAACAACAACAAAAGACTAAATAAATAAATAAATAAATTTATTCTCCAATACCAAGATTACTCCCATTTCAGAAACTTCATACTCATTATTCCTTTTTTTGGGGGGGGGAAGTATACTATTCCTTTTAAGGAAAAACAGTGTCCACTTTTTGCAAATGACTCAAAATTAAATCCCTTAAGACATTTCAAACTGCCCAAACAGATTGCCACCCTAAAGCTCCCCTAGTTAGAATTTTAGTCACCTCTGCCCTTAGTGTGTCTTGGGGGTTATGAGAAAGACTTCCAGGAGAAGATAAGTTAAATCAATGAGTCTTGAAGGATGGGTAAGAAAAGTGGGAGGTATGCTCCAGAAAAGTAGCTTAAGGGCTGGAGAGTTTATGAAAAACCTTCTTTGTATGTGGTTCTGTGGAAAGAAAGAAAGAAAGAAAGAAAGAGGAAAGAAGGAAAGGATGGAGGGAAAGACAGAATGAAAGGAAGGTAGGAAGCAAGAGAAAGAAGTAAAGAAAGGAAGGAAGGGGGAAAGAAGAAAGAAAGAAGGAAAGAAAGAAAAAAGAAGGAAGAAAGAAGGAAGGAGGGAGGGAGGAAGGAAGGAAAGAAGAAAGGGAGGAATGAAATAAAGGAAGGAAGGAAAGAGTAAAGGAAGGAAGGGGAAAAGAAGGAAGAAAGAAAGAGAGAGAGAAAGGAAGGAAGGAAAGAAAGAACCAGTGAATGAACATCAGGCCCCAAATGAAGTCACTTGTGCTAAGTCCACATCACCAAACTGAGACTTATTACCTAACCTAATTGCAGTTTCAATTTTACCCAAGATTGTAATTTTTTTTTTTTTTTTGTCTTTTTAGGGCCGCACCCATGGCATATGGATGTTCCCAGGCTAGGTGTCTAATTGGAGGGGTAGCCGCCGGCCTATACCACAGCTCATGGCAATGCCAGATCCTTAACCCACTGAGCTAGGCCAGGGATTGAACCCACAACCTCATGGTTCCTAGTCAGATTTGTTTCCGCTGTGTCACGACGGGAACTCCAAGATTGTAATCTTAACTGGACAATCTTGAGTATCCTGGTCATCACCAGTGAGATAGTCCACTTGATTAACATTTTGTCTCCCAAGGAAAATCTTGCCTGCAAATAATCCTTATGTCATTTATGACTTTGGTTGCACCCCCCTCCCCTCAAGCTGCAATTCTCTGCTATTCCCAAATAAACCCATCTTTGCTGAGGAAATATCTGGTAGACTATTCATTCAGATCAACATGTGGAAAACCCACACCAGAACTGTTAAGTAGATTAATCCTGGGTACTGGATTGCTCTGAATATTCAGAGATTACTGTGTCTAATATACGTGAAAATTACAGAGTTTTCCTTTACAACCAGATTCCACTTTTAAGCCTTTCCATCACTAACAGGAAAAAAAATTTTTTTTGAGGTTTCTGTTAAAAAACAAAATTCAGGAGTTCCCGTCATGGCTCAGTGGTTAGTGAATCTGACTAGGAACAATGAAGTTGCGGGTTCGATCCCCGGCCTCGCTCAATGGGTTAAAAGATCCGCATTGCTGTGAGCTGTGCTGTAGGTCGCAGACGCGGCTTGGATCTTGCGTTGCTGTGGCTGTGGCGTAGGCCGGTGGCTACAGCTCCGATTCGACCCCTATCCTGGGAACCTCCATATGCCGCGGGAGCAGCCCAAGAAATGGCAAAAAGACAAAAGAAAAACAAAACAAAACAAAACAAAAACAAAATTCAAGGAGTTTCTGGTAACAAATCCGACTATTATGGGTTCGATCCCTGGCCTTGCTCAGTGGGTTAAGGATCCTTATTTCCATGAGCTGTGGTGTAGGTCAAAGACGCTACGGTGTAGGCTGGGACCTGGCATTGCTGTGGCTGTGGTGTAGGCCAGCACTGCAGCTCCGATTTGACCCTTAGCCTGGGAACATCCATATACTGCATGTGTAGCCCTAAAAAAGAAAAAAACAATTTATGAATTGGGCTGCATCCCGTCTAGCAAATAAAAAGGAGTTCCAAAGAGCTACAGAAAAGGAAAGATTTTTTTTTTTTAGTCTTAGAAAGGAAAATGCCATTGTTTTCATTTATATTTCACACAATAATCTCTAAATATTCAGAGCACTCCAGTATGCAAGATTGTCCACTTAACAGATCTGGTGTAGGTTTTCCAAACATTGATCTTAAATGAGTAGTGTACCAACCATTTCTCCAGCAAAGATGAGTTTTTTAGAATCAGAAGAGAATTGCAATTTGGGATCTGCAATCATTTTATGCCATGTGCAGGTCCCCACAGAGAACGGGGAGGACAATTTATGTGTGAAGAGAAGAGGGAGTCGGGAGGGCTGTGGTAAACTCAGCTCTTCATTGGCTGAGTCTCTGCCAGGAAAGAAGAGGAGTCTTTCTTCTTCCTTTTGGACTTTGCTGTCATCACAGGACATAATCCTCCTTCCAGTCTCTCAATGCTATACAACTGAAGTTTCTCTTTATTCATTTTTTAAGTTTTCCCCTTTTGATCAAGTTCTTTTTCTGAAGGCATCCCAGATCAAGAGTCAGATTTTCTAGTTTTAGCAGGTTTTTGTCCCTCGGTTTTAGGAAGCATCTGTCCTGGTTGTAGTGTCTCATATCAGAGGGAAAGAACAGACTGGAAACTTATTGAGGTCACATTCAAGGAACAAGGAAGGGTAGAACTCTTTTTTATCTAAAGTTCATATGTAATCAAGATCATACACATTGTAGATCCTTTGAAGCATTATGTCATCTTTTTTTTTTTTTTGGCTGATCCTGTAGCATGTGGAAGTTCCTGGGCCAGGATCAAACCAGCACCACAGCAGCGACCAGAGCCACTGCAGTGACAATGCCAGATCCCTAACCGGATGCATCACAAGAGAACACCAGTTACGTCATCATTAAAAGTTTGTCAACAAACCTTCCTCAAGCCTGATCTGTGTATCTTGGGAAAGCTGTCCAATCAGATGTCATTTGTTTTAATTCTGGGAGACCTTAACTTTCAGGTCACTAGATGTGCAGGTCCAGTCAGGATTCAGTACTCTCCTTATGTTTGTCACATGAATGCAAGAGTCTATTCCTTGGAGTTTGGTGGCGCCAGGGTTTGATTATCAGTATTTGATAGGGCCCTCTCCAGGGAGGTTGAGGAGAGTCCTTTTTTTTTTCCCTCTCTCTCTCTTAAGGGCTGCACCCACAGCATATGGAAGTTCCCAGGCTAGGGGTCCAATCGAAGCTTCATTTGCTGGCCTCTGTCACAGCCACAGCAACACGGGGACAGAGCCGTCTGCAACCTATACCACAGCTCACAGCAATGCCAGAACCTTAACCCACCGAGCAAGGCCAGGGATTGAACCTTCATCCTCATGGCTACTAGTCAGGTTTGTTACTGCTGTGCCACGATGGGAACTCCTGAGGAGAGTCTTTTTGGAAGTGTCTTTTCCAATAGACAAGTTTCCAATTTCCAAAGGTCTGATGCTTAAGGTCTTCAGTCTCCCGAGGGTGCACTGTGAGATCACTCTAGCGAAGTGTGATCATTTACAATGGAAGCAATTAAGCCTTTGCAATATTGGATTGTCTCTCCTTTAATCAATTATGAGTCAAAAGAATCAGGAGCCAAGTGCCTTGGAGGTCCTGTGGCTGTTTCCAAGGGTGAGAGTCTATGAGTTCCAAAAGGTGTGGATCTGAGATATAGAAGGACCAACAGCAATGTTTTGGCCAAGGAATTTGGAGGGCTCCTACAGATTTTGCCAAGTGAGTCCTAATAATGCTATAAGTGTATTTGACTAAACTAGAAGACTGAGGATGGCCAAGGAGGAATCTTCTATCATCCCTGGGCATGAGAGCCCCTCCTTCTGGTCTCCCAATTCTATTTACTTGAGATTTATGTTCATTAGTTTTTTCAGCATACACCTAGCTATTCTGTGACACCAGCTGGATGTCCTACAATTTAATTCAACTCTGCCAATATTTACCTAGAGGTAACATCAGAGCCCACAGATTAAGGGCTCAATCACACAAGGCTCTCCCCTCACCTCCACTTCAGACTCCAATCACAAATCCAGGTTGTCACCTGTGCTTCTGACCAATCAGCTATAAATTAAAAACCCCTATCACCCTTCCCCTAGGTTTGATTAATTGGCTAAAACAGCTCGAAGTGTTCAGGAAAACACTACTACTTACTAGATTGCCAGTTTATTACAAAGGATATTAAAGGATATGGATAAACAGCCAGAAGAAGACATACATAGGGCCTAGAGTTTACGGAAAATGTGTGTAGAGCTTCTGTGCCCTCTGGAGGTACAACTCTCCTAGCATCTCCATGTGTCCACCCTGGAAGAGCTACAAGCCCTATAGTCCATGGTTTATTATGTAGGCAGAGCTGATTAAATCACTGATCATCAGTGACTGATTCAACATTTAACCCCTCTCTCCTCCCTAGAGATAGGCAGTGAGGTTGGATATATAAGTGATACCATATGATATCACTTGTATGTGGAATTGAAAATATGGCCTATCGACAGAACAGAAACAGACTCACAGACATGGAGAAATGACTGGTGGTTGCCGAGGAGTAGTGGGATGCCCTGGGAGTTTGGGGTTAGTAGATATAAACTATTACATTTAGAATGGATAAGCAATGGGGTCCTACCGTACAGCATAGGGAATTATATCCAAACTCCTGGGATAGACCATGATAGAAAACAGTATTTTAAGAAATAAAATTTAAAAAGAATGTATATATATACATATATATATATATATATATGACTGAGTCACCTTGCTCTACAGCAGAAATCGGCACAACTTTGTAAATAAACAATGCTTTAAAAAATAAAATCCATTCTGTAGGCTGCCTGTAAGATTTCAGTCAGTTTTTAAAAGCTTTTTGGGCCACAGTATACAGAAGTTCCAGTGCCAGGGATCAAACTTGAACTACAACAGTAAGCCAAGGAACAGCAGTGACAAAACTGGATCCTTAATCCACTGCACCACCTTGGAACCTCTGCCTGCTGAAAGGCTGAAAGTAAATAGTAATAGAAAAGAATAGCATAGAAAGTAAATAGATGGAAAAGATTTACCAGGCAAAAAGAAAGCCAGTGTGTAAATATTAAAATGAGAAAACAATACAGTTCAATAGAAATAGCGTTTTTAGAAATGAACGGGTGCTAGCAGTGATCAAGATAAAAACATAAGACTATTACTGGCTCACTCATCCTTGTCATTTTATAATTTGACCATCAAACATGGTAGTATGTCATATCTTCTATTACCAAAGCAAAGATGTCTGATATTTTCTATTATCAAAGCAAAGGTGGAGTTCCCTTTGTGGCTCAGTGGTAACCAACCCTACTAGGATCCATGGGGATGCAAGTTTGATCCCTGGCCTCACTCAATGGGTTAAGGATCTAACACTGCCATGAGCTGTGGTGTAGATCACAGTTCCAGATGGGATCTGGTGTTGCTGTGTCTGTGGCATAGGCCCGAAGCTACAGCTTTGATTCAGCCCCTAACCTGGGAACTTCACATGCCACAGGTGTAGCCCTAAAAGACAAAGGAAAAAAAAAAAAGCAAAGGTTTGCCCATAAAGCTTTTTATTCTTCAGATTTCTTCTTCTCCCCCTCCCCCTCACTTCTCCTTGTCATCCTCCTTCTTCCTTTAATCTTATGGAGGGAAACAAAAGTATCTCAATGTTTTATTTTGAATTCCTGTGTAAGGTTGAACACACCCTCTTTTTCGGCATTGGATTTGGCATTTGGATTTCCTCCTTTATGTTTTACTGTCTCATATCCATTACATATTTATCTACATCTTTACATATTTATACCTGATTTGGTCAAAGGGGAAGATTACTACTCAATGTGTATAATTAAACATAAATTTATGACTGCAAGTAGAACAATACTGATCTGGCACAATATCCTTGAGGAAAGCTAACTTCTGATCTTATAAGGTTCTTGGGAAGCAGTTTCTAGTAGTTATATTGATTGTAGAGGCAAGAGTGGGTTTTACATCACCTTTAGAAATGTGAGTTGAGCTAATTACAGATATGAGAGTGGGTTATTCTGGCCAGACTTTCTGGGTAGCTGATTTTCAGGAATATTGGGGGCTATCTCTGGTCAGTTTTCAAGGGCACTTTCACAAAAGCAAATTGATTTATGAGGGTTTCTTGTTATCATGGGTATGGAACTGTCACTTTCGCAGGAGCATAAGGACTTTTTGATACTCAGCTCCTCATATTGAAGATATTAAGCTTTTATCTCTCTCTCTCTCTCTTTTTTTTTTTTTTTTTGGCTTTGCTTTTTAGGGCTGCACACCCAGCATATGGAAGTTCCCAGGCTAGGGGTCTAATAGGAGATACAGCTGCCAGCGTATATCACAGCCACAGGTTAAAGGCTCAGTCATACAAGGCTCTCCCCTTACCTCCACTTCAGGCTCCCATCGCAAATCCAGGTTGTTACCTGTGCTCCTGACCAATCAGCTATAAATTAAAAACCCCATCACCCTTTCCCTGGGTTTGATTAATTGGCTAAAGCAGCTCAAAGAGTTCAGGAAAATGCTACTACTTACTAGATTACCAGTTTATTACAAAGGATTTTAAAGGATATGTACCTACACCACAGCTCATAGCAACACCAGATCCTTAACCCACTGAGTGAATTCAGGGATCAAACCTGAATCCTCATGGATCCTAGTCAGGTTTGTTAACAACTGAGCCACGAAGGGAATGCCAAGCTTATATCATGTTTAATTTTTTTTTCCATTTTGTCTTTTAATTTGGAGACATCTTCAAATGTAAAAATCTATAGTTTGTCAAATTCCCTTGTCTTCTTTATGCTTCCTCTTCTTTTCAGTTTAAAATCTTTCACTACTCACAGCACCCAATGAGGAAGTTTCCACTTTTTTTTTTTTTTTTTTTTTTTTGTCTTTTCTAGGGCTGCATCCACAACATATGGAGGTTCCCAGGCTAGGGGTCTAATCGGAGTTATAGCCTCCGGCCTACGCCAGAACCACAGCAATGCCAGATCTGAGCCGAGTCTGCTACCTACCCCACAGATCATGGCAACGCCAGATCCTTAATCCACTGAGTGAGGCCAGGGATCAAATCCGAATCCTCATGGTTCCTAGTCGGATTCGTTAACCACTGAGCCACGACGGGAACGCCAACGTTCCACTTTTTATCAGCTCTTATTTTCAAAGAAACTCTTCATATTGATTTGTCGTAGCTTCAGTCCACATATCTTGCTTCCTCTAAAATCTCAAGCTCCATGAGGTCAGGGTTTATATCATGTTTTATTCCCACAGCACATGTGGTGTATGTGAGGTAGGTGAGACTGCAGTACGAAGACTGGGTTGGAACAGGAGTATGAGAGCGCCTGTTGTGGCTCAGCAGGTTAAGAGTCCGATGTAGTGTCTGCAAGGATTCTGGCTCCATCCCTGGCCTCGCTCAGTAGGTTAAGGATCCAGCGTTGCTGAAAGCTGCAGTGTAGGTTGCAGTTGCAGCTCGGATTCAGTGTTGCTGTGGCTCTGGCATAGGCTGGAAGCTGCAGCTCTGATTTGACCCCTAGCCTGGGAACCTCCATATGCCACAGGTGCAGCCATAAAAAGGAAAAGAATAGGAGTTCCTGTCGTGGAGCAGTGGTTAACGAATCCAACTAGGAACCATGAGGTGGCAGGTTTGATCCCTGGCCTTGCTCAGTGGGTTACGGATCCGGTGTTGCCGTGAGCTGTGGTGTAGGTCGCAGCTGAGGCTCAGATCCCATGTTGCTGTTGGCTGTGATGTAGGCCGGTGGCTACAGCTCCGATTCGATCCCTAGCCTGGGAACCTCTATATGCTGCGGGAGCAGCCCTAGAAAAGGCAAAAAAAAAAAAAAGAGGAAAAAATAAAGGAAGAGGAGTATGAACTTTAGACTGAGCGACAACAGACCATCATCTGGTGGGGTAAGAGTAAGTAAAGGGTTGATGTAAACCAAGGAGAAGCTGGATGCAGGAAAAGATTTAGGAAGAGGTAACTGAGGATCCAAATTTGATAGAACTCAACTTGTAGGCAAAATTTATTCTTTTGGACAACACAAATTTCTATCATATTTTAAAAAAATCTGCCTTTTATTTGGCATTAGTTCAGTGGATTGGAAATTGTAGAGTCCTCTTGTGGGGTCTTAGTAAGGGGTGATGGTTAAACATAAAGACTGGTCTTGTAAAAAGAGTCCCTCACAACTGAACTTAATAAATCCCCGGGGAGGATTAGAAGACAGAGGACTCAGGTGGCAGCATTATTTAAATGGCTACTTCTGAACATAGCAGACAGGAGTAACCATAATTAGAGTGCTTACTCTAGGAGGGTCCCTAAAGGTGCATAAATCCCCAAGCCTTACCTAGGACATCCTATGGGTAATCAAAATCACAAGGTGTTTTTCTTTCCCCAAAAGATACTCAAAAAATTTTGTGAATGTCATATTGAATTAAAAAGCAGGAGTTCCCGTTATGGCGCAGTGGAAACAAATGCAATTAGGAACCATGCGGTTGCAGGTTTGATCCCTGGCCTCGCTCAGTGGGTTAAGGATCCGGCGTAGGCTGGCAGCTGTAGCTCCAGTTAGAGCTCTAGCCTGGGAACCTCCATATGCTGAGGGTGCAGCCCTAAAAAGACAAAAAAAAAAAAAAAAAGAATTAAAAGGCAGAAAGTCTTACCTCTCATTATGTGAACCTCTCGTTATGTGAGATAATAAACTTCCTCATGATGATAAAAGAAAGGAAAGGAAAAGGGAAGGGAGGAGGGAGGGAGTGAATGAGGCAGGGAAGAGAAAAGGAAGGTAATTTTTTTGTTCTTTTCTTAGGGCAGCACCCATGGCATATGGAGGTTCCCAGGTTAGGGATCTACTTGGCCCTACAGCTTCAAGTCTATGCCACAGCCATGCCAGATCCGAGCCGCGTCTGCAACCTACGTCACAG
Organism: Sus scrofa; assembly: GCF_054392235.1. Classification (NCBI taxonomy): domain Eukaryota; kingdom Metazoa; phylum Chordata; class Mammalia; order Artiodactyla; family Suidae; genus Sus; species Sus scrofa. Next base: position 49,135,802 of record NC_139387.1, on the reverse strand, counting down.
CTCATGGCAACACTGGATCCTTAACCCACTGAGCAAGGCCAGGGACCGAACCCGCAACCTCATGGTTCCTAGTTGGATTCATTTCTGCTGTGCCATGATGGGAACACCTGAAAAATAATTTGAAAAGGAAGAGAAAAGGGAAGGGGGATTTCCTGTTGTGGTACAGCTGTTTAAGAGCCCGACTAGTATCCTTGGTGATGTGGGTTCAATCCCTGGCCTCACTTGGTGGGTAAGGATCTGGCCTTGCCACAAGCTGCAGAGAAGTTCACAGATGCAACTTGGATGCTGTGTTGCTGTAGCTGTGGTATAGGCCTGGGACCTTCCATATGCCTCAGGTGCAGCCCTAAAAGAGGGGGAAAAAAGGGGGTGGGGGACTAGGAAAGGGGGAAAAAAGGGGAGAATCAGGGAAGGAAAGAAAAGAGAAGCAAAAGGATAAAGCAAGTAGCTTAGAAATGAAAAGTCGGGAGTTCTCTGGTGGCTCAGTAGGTTAAGAATCCAGTATTTCACTGCTGTGGCTCAGGTTGCTGCTATGACATGTACTCTATCCCTAGCCTGGGAAGTTCCACATGCCTCAAGCATGGCCCCAAAAAAGGGGAAAAAATGAAAAATTACATTTAGTTACTTGACAGATGTAGAGAAGAGAGGCTTAGAGTCTGGATTTCCTTGAGAAAAATGCTCTGCCATTTACCGACTATTGTACAATGCTGTGACTTTAGCTTGGAAAAGTACCTGGAAACCACCTAGTTCAACTCTTTGAATTTTTTTTTTTTTTTTGTCCATGCCCAATGAATGCAGAAATTCCTGGATCAAATCTGTGCCATAGCAGTGACCCCAGCCACTGCAGAGACAACACTAAATCCTTAACCACTAGAATACCAGGGAACTCCTTAACTCCTTAAATTTTTAAAGTAAAAAAAAAAATCAAATGCTCAAAGGTTAAATTATTAAAGTTAGTACCAGAGCTGGAGCTATAATCTAGATCTTCTGATTCATAAACTAATGATATGTACATTACAATATGCTTCATTACACACTCCAACTTCAATAGTGAATGGATAAGAGAGCACAAACTCAGCTAAACAAAGATGTTTAGCTACATCCTAATAATTCTGTGTAAGATGATCTCTCTGGATGAATTCCTGAGGATGTAATTAATATTTCCCAGTAGTACTAGCATCAAATTTTCAATTTCTTATACTCCTCCTATGATAAAATTTTGCTAGGCCTTGGGAAGAAGATAAATCATTTATGGATAGCTCTGATAAATATATCCTTCCCTTCCTATGTATTACAAAGTAATGAATGGATTTGCAGCTAAAGTTTTTAAGAAAAGATGGCTTTAGTGGCTTAAGCATGACTTTTCCTGTTAGGATATACTATTCATTTGCAGGCGTAAAAGACAGAAACCAAACAGGAAATGAGATTGATTTTATTTGGATCAGAGTATCTTAGCCAGGTTGTCTTGCCTTAGACTTTTTTTTTTTTTTTTTTAACCTTTTGTGCCTGTGGCAAATGGAGGTTCCCAGGCTAGGGGTCAAATCAGAGCTATAGCTGCCAGTCTATGCCAGAACCACAGCAAGGCCAAATCCTTAACCCACTGAGTGGGGCCAAGGATTGAATTCGCATCCTCAGGGGATACTAGTTGGGTTTGTTACTTTTGAGCCATAAGAGGAATTTCTAGGAAGTGTTCTAATTATATTCTTTTACATGTAGCTGTCCAGTTTTCCCAGCACCACTTATTGAAGGGACTCTCTTTTCTACATTGTATATTCTTGCCTCCTTTGTCATAGATCAGTTGACTGTAGGTGTGTGGGTTTAAGTCTGGGCTTTCTATCGTGTTCCATTGATCAATATTTCTGTTTTTGTGACAGTACCATACTGTTTTGATGACTATAGCTTTGTCGAATAGTCTGAAGTCAGGGAGCCTGATTCCTCCAGCTCCATTTTCCTTTCTCAGGATTGCTTTGGCTATTCTGGGTTTTTGTTCTTCCAAATTTTAAAATATTTTGCTCTAGTTCTGTAAAGAATGCCATTGGTATATCTTTCCATCTGTTTGTGTAATCTCTGATTTCTTTCATCAGCATCTTATAGTTTTCAGAGTGTAGGCTTTTTGTTTCTTTTCTTCTTCTTTTCTTTTTCTTGCTTTTTAGGAACCACCTGAGGTATGTGGAAGTTCCTAGGCTTGGGGTCGAATCAGAGCTGCAGCTGCTGGCCTACACCGCAGCCAGAGCAACGTGGGATCTGAACCAAATCTGCGACCTATAGCACAGCTCACAGCAATGCCTGATCCCCAACCCACTGATCGAGGCCAGGGCTCAAACCCACATCCTCATGGAAACTAGTCAGATTCATTTCCACTGTGCCACAAGGGGAACTCCCTTTTGTTTCTTTAGATAAGTTATTCCTAGGCATTTTATTCTTTTTGAAGCGATGGTAAATGGGATTGTTTCTCTAATTTCTCTTTCTGATCTTTTATTGTTAGTATAAAGAAATGCCATCAATTTCTGTGTATTGATTTTGTACCCTACAATTTTACCAAATTCATTGTTGAGCTCTAACGATTTTATGATGATGTTTTTAGGATATTCTAGGTATAGTATCATGTCATCTGCAAACTTCTTCCTTTCCAATTTGGATTCCCTTTTTTCTTTTTTTCTCTTAGACCTTCTAAAGTCATGTTGAATAGTAGTGGCAAGAGCAGGCATCCTTGTCTTGGTCTGATTTTAGCAGGAATTCTTTCAGCTTTTCACCATTGAGAATGATGTTAGCTGTGTTATCATATATGGTCTTTATTATGTTGAGGCAGGTTCCCTCTATGCACACTTTTTTGGAAGATTTTTATCAGAAATGGGTGTTGGATTTTTTTCGAAAGCTTTTTCTGTATCTATTGAGTTATTTATTTATTTATCGTTTTTAGGGCCATACCTGTGACATATGGAAGTTCCCAGGCTAGGGGTCGAATTGGAGCTGTAGCCACTGGTCTACACTGCAGTCATAGCAACGTGGATCTGAGCCGCGACTGTAAACTACACCAGAGCTCACAGCAACACCAGATCCTTAACCCACTGAGCGAGGCCAGGGATCAAACCTGAGTCCTCATGGATGCTAGTCATTTTCATTAACTACTGAGCCATGATGGGAACTCCCCTATTGAGGTTTTTTGTTCTTCAGTTTGTTACTGTGGTGCATCACACTGACTGATTTGTGGATAATGAAAAATCCTGGCATCCCTGGGGAAAATCCCACTTTACAATCCTTTTAATGTATTGCTGGATTCAGTTTGCTAGAATTTTGCTGAGGATTTTTGCATCTGTGTTCATCAGTGATATTGGCTTGTGATTTTTTCTTGGGGGTATCTTTGGTTTTGAAACCAGGGTGATGGTGGCCTCAAATAATGACTTTGGGAGTTTTCTTCCTCTTCAATTTTTAGGAATAGTTTCACAAGGATAGGTATTAATTCTTCTCTAAATTTTTGATAGAATTCACCTTTGAAAGCATCTGGTCCTGAAGTTTTGTTTGTTGGAAATTTTTTAATCACAGTTTCAATTTCAGTACTTGTGATTGGTCTGTTCATCTCTTCTATTTTTGTCTTGGTCTAGTCTTGGAAAATTGTATTTTTCTAAGATTTGTCCATTTCTTCTAAGTTGTCCCTTTTATTGGCATTTGTTGTTTGTAGTAGTCTCTTATGATCCCCCCCCTTTTTTTTCTGTCTTTTTAGGGCCTTACCCTTGGCATATGGAAGTTCCTAGGCTTGGGGTTGAATCACAGCTGCAGCTACCAGCCTACACCACAGCAACAGCAGTGCAAGATCCAAGCTGTGTCTGTGACCTACACCACAGCTCACAGCAATGCCGTATCTTTAACCTACTGAGCAAGGTCAGGGATCGAACGTGTGTCCTCATGGATACTAGTCAGGTTGGTTACTACTGAGTTATGATACTTTGTATTTCTGTGATGTCCATCGTAACTTCTCCTTTTTCATTTCTAATTCTTTTTTTTTTTTTTTTTTTTTTTAAGACTGCACCCACAGCATATGGAGATTCCCAGGCTAGGGGTCCAATAGGAGCTGTAACTGCAGGCCTATACCACAGCCACAGCAACACAGGATTCAAGACATGTCTGCGATCTACACCACAGCTCATGGCAATGCCAGATCCTTAACCCACTGAGTGATGCCAGGGATTGAACCCAAAACCTCATGGTTCCTAGTCAGATTTGTTTCTGCTGGGCCATAGTGGGAACTCCCTCATTTCTAATTTTATTGATTTGAGTCTTCTTTTTTTGTTTTAATGTGTCTGGCTAAGGGTTTATCAATTTTGTTGCTCTTTTCAAAGAACCAGATTTTAATTTCATGATCTTTTAAAAGTTTTTTTATTGAAAAAAAATTTTTAATTGTAGTTGATTCATAATATGTCAATTTCTGCTATACAGCAAACTAACCAGTCTTACATATATATATATGTATATATATATATATATTCTTTTTCTCATATTATCTTCCTGCATGTTTTTTTTTTTTCTTCTTTTTTCTTTTTTTTTCCTGCATGTTCTATCACAAGAGACTGGATATAGTTCCCTGTGCTGTAGAGTAAGATATCATTGCTTATCCATTATAAATGCAATATTTCTTTCTTTCTTTCTTTCTTTCTTTTTTTTTTTTTTTTTTTTGGTTGTTGTTTCTTTGTCTTTTTGCCATTTCTAGGGCCACTCCCGAGGCATATGGAAGTTTCTAGGCTAGGGGTCCAATCGGAGCTGTAGCTGCCAGCTTATACCACAGCCACAGCAACGTGGGATCTGAGCCATGTCTGCGACCTACACCACAGCTCACGGCAATGACGAATCCTTAACCCACTGAGCAAGGCCAGGGATCAAACCCGAAACCTCATGGTTCCTAGTCGGAATCGTTAACCATTGAGCCATGGCGGGAACTCCGAAATGCAGTATTTCTTGATTAAACTAGATTCCTCAAGTAACAATCCTTTATTACCTTACCTTAGGCTTGATGGAAACCTCTCAGTTACAAAATTAATTTATAGAAAACATAACAGCTTGTGAATGCTTTCAAACTTTTCAGTATCAAAGATTTTGCAATTGAAGTTGCATACCAAGAGCTCTCAGAAGTATGGACTTGTAAAATAGCCAGGAACAAGATAAATAGGGTATAGTAACAAATCAGAGGAAGGTAGTGACTGTTTTAAGACAGTGAATGTATTTAATCACACTAAATTTTATACTTAAAGTGTTATACTTTTCTTATATATATTTTACCGCAATTCTCTCAAGTGTATAGAAAAAAGATGAAATCAGAAAGCATAATGCAAAAAAGTCTTTTTTTTTTTTTTTTTTTGACTATGCTTGCATCCTGCAGAAGTCCAGGAGCAGGGATTAAACCAGAGCCACAGCAATGCCAAATCCTTAACTGCTAGGCCACCAGGGAACTCCTGCAAAAAAAAAAATCTCCTTTATAACAGCAAGAGAAATTAGACTATCTAGTAAGAAAATTATAGCACTGTGTAAAAAGACTGAAAAATTATAGCACTGCGTAAAAAGGCACTGTTGTACAGTGGAAAGGAATCTGACTAGTATCTGTGAGGATGCAGTTTCAATTCCTGGCATAGCTCAGTGGGTGGGGGATCTGGCATTGCCATGAGCTGTGGTGTAGGTTGAAGATAAAGCTCAAATTGGGCGTTGCTGTGGCTGTGGTGTAGGCTGGAAGCAGTAGCTCCAATTTGACCCCAGCCTGGGAATTTCCATATGCCATGGGTATGGCCCTAAAAAGCAAAAAATAAAATAAAATAAAATAAATTAAAAAATTAAAAGGCATAAAAGAATATCTGAATACATGGAGAGATTTTGTGTGCTCCTGGAGTGGAGGACTCAATGTAAAAACAAAACAAAACAAAAAACCAAGGAAGTTTTCTTTTAATTTATCTAGGCATTCTGTGCAATGTCTTAAAAGAATTTATACACACATATACTATAGCCAAACACATGTACACACAGTTTGTGAATGCTTTCAAACTTTTCAGTATCAAAGTTTTTGCAAATGAAGTTTGATACTGAAAAGTTTGAAAGCATTCACAAAAAAATTGATTATAATGCCACAGGAGTGGCCCTAGAAAAGGCAAAAAAAGACAAAAAAATTGATTCTATATTATTAATTATCTGGAATGAATTATTCAGTGAGTAGTATTGTACAAAGTGCCATCTGGAAAGTATACTCTTAGAATTTATCTTACACCAAAATTAATTCCAGGTGGATCAAGAATGTAAACATACAATCAAAATAAAATGTACTAAAATCTTTTTTTTTTTTTTTTGCTTTTTTTAAGGCCTCACCCAAGGCATATGGAGGTTCCCAGGCTAGGGATCCAATCGGAGCTACAGCTGCTGGCATACACCACAGCCACAGCAATGCCAGATCCAAGCTGCCTCTGCGACTTACACTACAGCCACAGCAACGCCAGATCCTTAACCCACTGAGTGAGGCCAGGGATCAAACCCGCAACTTCATGGTTCCCAGTTGGGTTCATTTCCGCTGCACCACAATGGGAACTCCCAAATGTATTAAAATCTTAAAAAGGCATCACAGCACACAGAAATTCCAAATGACGGATAGACAGGTAAAGATGCAAACCAGTCCTCATAATAATCAGTAAAACCATAGTAAGGTGTGTCTATATACCCACCAGAATGATTGAATTTTAAAAGGTTGATAAAACCACATGTTGGTGGGAAAGTCAGCAATAAAAACCTTTATGTAGGGGGATGTGCCTGGGCTGTGGGATGGAAATCCTGTGAAATCAGATTGTTATGATGATTATACAACTACAGATGTGATAAATTCTTTGAGTAATAAAAAACAAAACAAAACAAAACAAAAAAAACCTGTATGCACCAGTGCTGGGAATGTAAAGTGATACAACTTCTTTGAAAAATAGTTTGACATTGAATGTATTCTATGAATCCAAAATTCTACTCCCATTCATTCAGAAGAATGTAATTTTTTTTGGTCACACTCTCAGTGTGTGGAAGTTCCCAGCCAGGATTGAACCCAAACCACAGCACTGACAATGCCAGGTCCTTAACTGCTAGGCTACCAGGAACTTCAGAAGAATATAATTTATTAATAAAAAAAGAATATCTGGAAGAGCAGATTCATAAAAATAACTTATTTTTTCTATTTTTATTTTTTTCTTCTTAAATTTTATTTTATAAATAACATACTTCGAATAGAAGAATAAACATAGGAGTTCCCCTCATGGCTCAGAGTTAATGAACCTGACTAGCATCCACGAGGATGCAGATTCGATCCCTTGCCTTGCTCAGTGGGTTAAGGATCAGGGTTGCTGTGAGCTGTAGTGTAGGTCAAAGATGCAGCTCCAATCCCAAGTTGCTGTGACTGTGGTGTAGGCCAGTGGCTACAGCTCGGATTGGACCCCTAGTCTTGGAACCTCCATATGTTGAGGATGAGGCCCTAAAAAAAAAAGCAAGAGGGGAAAAACATCACGTTGAAGAAAAATTAATCAATCGTTGATCTACTGGAGAAACAGAATTTTATTTGAGCCAACCTGAAGATCATAACCCAAGAGACAGAGAGTCTTTCAGGAAACTCTGCACACTGTTCCACTTGTTAGAACCCAAAGGCACATTTATATACATTTCAGACACAAAGGACTGCCCATCGAAATGACACACTGACATTTTACATAAAGTTCACCAAAGATACATAGCCTAGATCTACAGGTACCAAGAGAGCAAGAGGTCACCATGACTCCCCACCGCACTAGGAAAAGAAGGTTATCATCTCAGGAGTTTACGTTGCTGCAGTCAGAATAAGGAAAAAGAAGTTGATCTTTATGCCTAAGCACACTTTCCCATCTTTGCGGTCTAGTTAATTATAATGCAGGTGCCCATTGCACGTTAGAAGGGTCCAATATGAGCAAGGAATATGTTACATTTTCTTATCCTGCCTGAAAACATAAGTTTTATTCCATCAACCAGCATATCAGTGATTATTATCTGTAAGTAATGGCTTAATGATAATATTTTATTTTATCTTTCAGAATTTTTCTCATCATCTAATGAGCATTTATTATTTTCATGACAAGGAAAACAAAACAGCATGTCTCAGCATGCTCTGACTCTTTTTTTTAAGATGTGCAATGCAATAGGTTGGCCTCCTGTGGCTTTTCCAAAGAAGTAGTAATTGGTGATCCTCCACATACTGAGCAATTTTACCTCACATAATGAATATCTGATAGTTGGGTTTTTTAAACGAGGGGGGAAAAAAAAAGAGGAGTTCCCGTCATGGCTCGATAGTTAATGAATTCGACTAGGAACCGTGAGGTTGAGGGTTCAATCCCTGGCCTTGCTCAGTGGGTTAAGGGTCTGGCGTTGCCTTAAGTTGTGGTGTAGGTCGCAGACGCAGCTTGGATCCTGCGTTGCTGTGGCTGTGGCGTAGGCCGGTAGCTACAGCTCCAATTAGACCCCTAGCCTGAGAACCTCCATATGCTCAGGGAGCGGCCCTAGAAAAGACAAAAAATAAAAATAAAAAGTGAAGGAGGGCAAGTTCACACTTTAATCTGTGATTGAATTACATAGATAGTAGGTCTTCTGTAAATTTTTTTGTTTTTGTTTTGCTTTGTTTTGTTTTTATCTTTTTGCCTTTTCTAGGTCCGCTTCCCGCGACAGATGGAGGTTCCCAGGCTAGGGGTCTAATCGGAGCTGTAGCCACCAGCCTACACCAGAGCCACAGCAACGGCGGGATCCAAGCTGCATCTGCGACCTACACCACAGCTCAAGGCTATGCCAGATCCTTAACCCACTGAGCAAGGCCAGGGATCGAACCAGCAACCTCATGGCTCCCAGTCGGATTCTTGTTAACCACTGTGCCATGACGGGAACTCCTTTAAGTTTTGACTAGGGGAAAAAAAAAATCCTGTAGTTCTCTTGTGGTAGAGCGGGTTAAGGATACTGCATTGTCACTGCAGTGTCCCAGGTCACTGCTGTGGTGAAGGTTTGATCCACATGCCTTGGGTGTGGTCAAATAAAAGAAAAAAAAAAAAAAAAAAAAGGAAGAGAAAAAACATTTCTGTACTGTGTTAAACAAATTCTTCAGATGGTTTATTTGGGAAAAAATCCATTTTAACTTAGAAAGGAAAAACTTTACCTTAGATTTATTGCCTGGAAATGTACTAATTAAACTAACAAAAAACAGATTAACAGGAGAAGGCACATTTTTTAAATGTGCAGAGGGGTTCACAGAAAAGAAGTGAAACTCAATGAGGCAGAGCTTATATGCCCTTTCAACCAAAAAAGGGGGGTTGAGCTTCAAGGGAAAAAAAAAATTGTAGGGAAGTGAAACTAATAGAAAATAAGGGCTATTTTAGCAAGATTTTGTTTATGCAAATTCGTCTTTTTAGGGCGGTACCCATGGCACATGGAAGTTTCCAGGCTAGGGGTTGAATCAGAGATGCAGCTGTTGGCCTATGCCACAACCACAGCAACGCAGGATCCAAGCTACACTACAGCTCCCGGCAACACCAGATCCTTAACCAACTGAGCAGGGCCAGGGATCAAACCCATGTCCTCGTGGATACTAGTCAGGTTCATTACTGCTGAGCCACAATGAGAACTCCTGCAAATTCATCTTGGTGTAGGCTCCCTGTCTTTGATGAGAACCACTCTTCTCTCCCAGTTGGGGTGAGGGTGGAGGTGATTCTTAATGCTTTCAGTTCAAAATAATCCTTATGCCAACATGGCATATTGGGGTGGCATATCCTGATCCCTTTCAAATGACTGTCCTACAAAATAACACAACCAGTTATTTTACCAGCAGAATAGGTTTATTCAGCGATAGCAGAAAGATTGCAATTAGAGACAAGCAAGCTATAGCAAAAACCATAGGCAAGACCAATTAGCAAAGGAGAGGAAAGTTACTATAAAGAGAAGAGGAAGTTGGGAGGGGTGGTTTTGAACAAAAGTGGAACAAAAGTCAGGGTGGCCCAGCTTTTCCCATTGGCTGAGCTTGTTGCTGGGCAAGAAGAAATCTTCCTGTTGAGGTCTGTAATTGATGCTTCCTGTTGGAGTCTGTAACTGAAGACAAGTGGTCATGCTTGAGGGCTCCCCATTCTGGTCTCTTAACTCCATTTTAAATGAAGTTTCCTTTATTCTGTTTCACAAAAGAGAAATGAATAAAGTTGGAGTTCCCTAGTAGGGCAGTGGATTAAGGATCTGTTGTTGTTACTGCTGTGGCTTGGATTCGATTCCTGGGCTGGGAACTTCTGAATACCGTGGGCACAGCCAAAAAAGAAAGAGAGAGTATAGTAAAAATACCTATGGCGTTAAAAAAAAAAAAACAAAAAAAGCAACATTCTGTACACAGAATTCATTGTTGTGCAGAGTTTATGCTCTTTGGGGAGGCAGGATGACAGCAGTTATGAACAGAAACTCTCATATTCTAGCAGTGTGCTCTGGGGCAAATTTATTAATCTTTTTGAGCTCAATTTCTTCACCTTTAAAATAGCGTTATAAAGATCAAAAGAGATAAGGCACACTTAGCAAGATGTCTGGCACATGGCAAATGATGAATGCTGCAAGTAAAATTTTATGTTCCTCTTTAGAAGATATTTATTTCATAGCAGTACTGACTCCTTATATCAGGCAGAGTTTTGATGATAGAAGCAGAAATACCATGAATAATTTATTAAAGAATTTATTATAGGTGTTAGACCTTAGACAGTTATGGTAGCTGGTTGAGAAGTCAATGCAAGGCTATTACCTCTGTATTGTATAGGGCTTGAAGTCATCCAGGCTGCTAATCAGGGAAGCTGGGTGCAAAGTAGGGAAAAGCAAGAACTAGAATCCATAAGGAAGGGGAGTTCCCAATGTGGCTCAGTGGTTAACAAATCCGACTAGGAACCATGAGGTTTCAGGTTCCATCCCTGGCCTTGCTCAGTGGGTTAAGGATCTGACGTTGCCATGAGCTGTGGTATGGGTTGCAGATTTGGCTCAGATCCCACGTTGCTGTGGCTGTGGTGGAGGCCAGGGGCTACAGCTCCAATTCGACCCCTAGCCTGGGAACCTCCATATGCCGCGGGAGCGGCCCAAAAAATAGCAAAAAGAAAAAAAATTAATTAAAAAAAATTAGAATCCATAAGAATAAACTTGAAACCACAAGGCTAAACCATGCTGTGGAGTGAACTGCAGGAGAAGTTGGTACCCTTTGCCATGGAATTACCCAAGCATTTGGCCCAGGACTAGGAAAAGCTGAAGGAGGAGATATGGGGTGTGCTTGAGGAGCTATGGATTGGGTGCTACTGTACCCCCACAAGGCATGTTAGCAGACGGATGACAATATGTACTCACTAAGACAATGCCTGACACACTATATACTGACTTTCAATCTAAAAAACCAAGAGCTTCTTTGCTTAGGCCTTCCCAAACATGCCTGTAATTCTCCTGTGGCCAACCGTAACTTAAGAATCATGCCAGGAAAGAAGTTCTGAGAAAGGTAGTTTGAACTTCAGTTAACACATTCCAAAGACATCATACTACTTGTATCATTTATGATCCTGTCAACTTTATTATTTATTTATTTATTTATTTTTGCTTTTTTAGGGCTGCACCCTTAGCATACGGAGGTTTCCAGGCTAGGGGTCTAATTGGAGCTACAGCTGCAGGCCTACACCACAACTACAACCTACATCACAGCTAGCAGCAATGGCAGATCCTCAACCCACTAACTGAGGCCAGGGATCGAACCCGAAACCTCATGGTTCCTAGTTGGATTTGTTTCCACTGTGCCACGATAGGAACTCCTGATCCTGCCTACTTTAGTCTGAAAATGAAAACTTAGAGGAAAAGACCCACCACAGCATTTAGCATTCTAACCTTTTTTTTTTTTTTTTTTTTTTTGGTCTTTTTAGGGCCGCCCCTGCAGCATATGGAGGTTCCCAAGCTAGGGGTTGAATTGGAGCTATAGCACTGGCCTATGACACAGCCACAGCAATATGGGATCCAACCCTCATCTTCAACCTACACCAGAGCTCACGGCAACCCCGATGTTTAACCCACTGAGGGAGGCTAGGGATGGGATGCACATCCTCAGGGATGCTAGTCAGGTTCACTTCCACTGAGCCACTACAGAAACTCTTGTCCTGATTTTCTGTATGGAAATAGAAAGAAAGGTTTAGGATAAATTAGGGAGTCCAAGGATAGCAGATCTATTTAGGGCAAGGATTCAGGTGTGTCAGCTAGTTAAGATCATACAAAGGGGCAGCCAGTACAGAAAGTCAGGAATCCAATGTCTACAATATCCCATGAGTCAAGAACTCTTCTAAGTTATGCTTCAGTAATTAGCCAGGTAAAGTTATGAAGTGCTTCCATTCTCTGAAAAGATTTCCCATTTTGTGTGATGATGTTATGACCAACATAATGCACTTTGGTCTGAAAATTGGAGTTTATCCTTTGAGAAGTTATGTTCCTAATGTGCAAATATAGGTAATCAATTCTTGAAGACTTTCTATCTGGAGAGCATAACAGAAGACTCCACATTATATAAGAGTTTTCCTATCTCTGGGTCTCATAAAGGGATGAAGTAATTGATAGAAGTCAGAGATGCCATACTATAAATTTCTAAAATGACTGTAAATTCTTCAATGAATTTCCCTTTTAGAAGGATTTAGAAAGTTCTTAACTACATCATGCAAATCTGATCTTGACCAAAGTTTGAAGCTAAAATGTCAGGTGCTTGGTCATCATCTTTACCTATGTTATAAGACATTATGAAGGACATTGTTTAGTGAAAGGGGTACATTGTTTAGTTTAAGAAGGAGCAATGGGGAGTTCCTGCTGTGGTGCAATGGGATTGGTGGCATCTCTGCAGCACCAGGTGGCAGGGTCAATCCCCAGACCAGCACTTAATGTTGCTGCAGCTGCAGCATAGTTCAAAATTGCGGCTCAGATCTGATCCTTGGCCTGGGAACTCCATATACCTCGGGGCGGCCAAAAAAAAAAGAAGAAAAAGAAGAAAAAAGGAGTAATGGAGTGAAGGGAAGAGGATCTAGGAAAGAAGAGGAAGAGCAGAATGAGAGAGAGGAAGAGAGTTCCCGTCGTGGCTCAGTGGTTAATTAATCTGACTAGGAACCATGAGGTTACGGGTTTGATCCCTGGCCTTATTCAATGGGTTAAAGATCTGGTTTTGCTGTGAGCTGTGGTGTAGGTAGCAGACATGGCTCGGATCCTGAGTTGCTCTTGCAGTAGGCCTTGGAGTAGGCTCTTGGAGTAGGCCTTCGACTACAGATTAGACCCCTAGCCTGGGAACCTCCATATGCAGCAGGTGCGGCCCTAGAAAAGACCAAAAAAAAAAAAAAAAAAAAAAAAAAAAAATGAGAGGGAGGAAGAGACCAAGGTACAGGGGTTAAGGAGGAAAGTCAATCTAGGGTTAGGAAATTTTAAGGTTGGATTGTTAGCTACTCCACACTGGGGCGCGGGGGGGAACATACCTGCCCTTGGCATATGGAAGTTCCTGGCCAGGGACTGAACCCACGTCACAGCTGTGATCTGAGCCACAACAGTGACAACACTGGATCCTTAACCTGCTGGGCCACTGAGGAACTCCAAGATCCTCCATATTTTTATTCGCCTTTCCTGAGGTGGTCATTATGGCAGGAATTTTATAATTATTCTTTCTTTTTTTCCTTTTTTGGCCACACTCATGGCATGTGGAAGTTCCTGGGCCAGGGAGAGAATCTGAGCCACACTGGAACTGTAGCTGCCAGCCTATGCCACAGCCACAGCAACTCGGGCTCCAAGTCGTGTCTGTGACCTACACCACAGCTCAGGCAATCTGGATCCCGGAACCACTGAGTGAGGCCAGGGATCAAACCCTCATCCTCATGGATACTAGTTGGATTCATTTCCGCTGCACCACAACAGGAACTCTGGAATTGGATCTTTAACCCATTGCACCAGGGCCAGGGAATGAACCTGCAATGCCAGAGAAGAGCCTGATCATTAACCCACTGCGCCACAGTGGGAACTCCCATTATTTTTCCTTTGGAGGGCTCTTCATGCTGTTGTCTGGCTCAACAGCGATAGGTTCTAAGGGGACAGCTGATGTGGTTGTTCCGGTTGAGCAGCGCAGACAAGGACATATGGAAGGTCGCTTGTGAAGCATGCATTACTAAGGCTTAACTACTCTGCCTGCTTGCGTCACTCCTTGCCCTTGGCAGGGTGGCTGCAACACATATTTGGACATGAGACACAGAGAGGAGACGTTTACTCCTTTGCTACGTCCCTCCTTGGTACATTGTTTCTGTCACATTTTTCCCACCACCAGCCCCTTATAAGCAGAACTCCTCTTCACAGTCTGGGCTGATATCATCTTGAGCTCAACCCATTTGTTCCAGATGCCTTAATATATTTCTCTTGCTTTATCGACTCCACCTTGTGCGTTCCTTCCTCAATAAACGTAACAAATAGGTCCACTGCTTGGACTGCATAGCAACTGAAGTGTCAAGTACTTTCCAACAAAGCAGAAGAATTTATAACTTGTGACAAGTAAGGAGACAGGGAGAGAGTTCTCAAAGCACTGTTCTGAACAAGTTCAGGGCAGTGTTAAGCTAAGGGCACATGCATATTCTCAAATGGGCAAGTATGATCTTCCCTGCAGAGATGTTCTAGATGAACAGTGTGATAACAGGCTGGAATAGACTTTGCATGCTCAAAACAAGCCCTGCCCTTGGGGCGGAGATTTTAGCATTAAAATGAGGCAAAGGATATTCTGGGTTGATGAGATCCAGGCACCTAATTAAGTGAAGTCACAAGGGTCAGTATCATCAATCCTTAGGCTCCACTTAGTCTGGTGGTTGAGGGCTCCAGGTGGTTTGGATCCTGTAAAACAGCACAAGAATGTGCTTCAGGCTGATCTTTACCTTTGAAAGAGAACTGAGAGTCTTTGTGATAGACTTATTATCTTTTCTATTTGTTCCCACCTTCTTTGTTCTTTTTGAAATCATTGATTACTGAGACCTATTATTTGTTTCCACATTAAGACCTAGGAAACCATAGGTTACCTTTCCCCTAGTCATCAGTAAAGAGAACACAGAAAGGTTCTGGAATTCACACTCTGGTTATTAAGCTTGTCCTGGGTGTGTTACTATTTCTGCCCGATACTCAACTTCTGAATGATGTGATATAGTCTTGTTTTACCCCATTCCTTCCTTACTACTGTCTCGCTAACAGTCCCATTTGAAAATAAGGATTATTGGGAGTTCCCATTTTGGCGCAGTGGAAACGAATCTGACTACTATCCATGAGGATGCGCGTTCGATCCCTGGCCTTGTGCAGTGGGTTGGAGATCCAGTGTTTCCATGAGCTTGGTGTAGGTTGCAGACTTGGCTCAGCTTCTGAGTTGCTGTGGCTGTGGTGTAGGCTGGCAGCTGCAGCTCCGATTTGACCCTTAGCCTAGAAACTTCCATATGCCACGAGTGTGGCCCTAAAAAGCAACAAAATAAAAAACTAAAATGTAGATTATTGAAATGTTGGAATCTTCCAACCATTTGTGTCTAAAATGGCAAGGAAATGGATTATATTATTTATGTCTCAGTTTCCCCAGAATAACCCCTCAAGTTCTAAAATGTTCTTGGTAAGATTCTGCCAGAGCTTGCTTGCTTACTTTCTTTCTTTCTTTCTTTCATTATTTATTTTTCATTACTCAATGGATTTATCACACCTGTACTTGTACAATGACAGAGCTTCTAACATTTAGTGTTATTTTTCCCCACAACTCTGAGCCCATATTCAAATGATAAGAACAAACATGAATAAGTGGGCCAGGAAAATGTCTTGGACCATATGAGCCCAATTCACCTATGAGAACCCAGATGGTGAAAACAAATGAAATCAAGAGGATTGCACCACAGACAATAAAAAGAATAAAGGTCTAGGTAGCTCTTCAACACAGACAGCAGGTCAGGAGTAGGGTTCACTCAACCATCCAGTACTTGCAACTTGAGGGGATGTGAAAAGGAGTCTCGGGTGTGTTGTTCTCTTTCACGTAGTTGGGGGCCAAGCAGCAGAGAGTCCCATCCTGATTGGAATTGAAGCACTACAATTTAAGAAAATGGGCCAAAACACTATTAGCACAAATCTTTATTGGAGAATGCTGGGTATGAGCCGCCTAACTTGTGAAAGAATGTCGTCTTAGCAAGAGAGGTCCATCGAAGTTGGCTAACTTGGGGAACTGATGGCCGAAGATGGTTCCTTGGGAAGGAGAGGAATAATTCTTGTGAATCGGTAGCCATTGTTTGTCAAGAGGAATGGGGGTGATAGGTAAGGGCTATGGTCAAGTGCAAAAAGGGGTGAGGAGGAACTGTTGCAGGGACAAGGACCACTGTCCCATGAGAAGACCACTGTGGAAGATTCTCTGTCCTTCAGTCTCTCACAATCTTCAATATCACCTTGGATATCACCTCTGAGAATGAAAAGACCGGACACAACTGGGCTAAAGTTCAGTCCTTAAAAACCGGTTGCCTGTAGTGGCAGAATTTATCCCCCTTAACCATGAATCAGAAAAGAATGAATTGACAAGTTAGTAGCAGTCTCCAAGACTCAAAGCTTTCAGCATGTGAATTGCTGGGCTATTTCCTTTTCTGATCGGTAAATTTTGTGGCTACCTTCTCACTTTTTGTTCTTAGTTTTCCAAATTGACCTTGAATTTTGGTTTCCAGATGGTAATTCAACTCACCAGATCCTTTTAAATGCTCAGATAAACACAACAATAAGATCACTTTACACAGATTAAGAAGTAAATACTTATTGTCAATGAGAAAGGATAAATTTCTTGGCATTACTGAACATTGTTATAGTCTTAAAAGGAAGTAATCTGGCAATAGTGGTTATGTTGAAATTACAGTTTAACCTACGATTTTCCTCCTGGGAATCCTTCCAATACTTACCGATTGTTCACAAGTGGCAAAAATCGAAAACAAAGCCAGTTTCACAAGGATAGCAATGAATTTTAAGTAATTATTAAAACGACTTAGAGCTATTACTGTGACGTGGAGGGATTGCTAAGGCTCGTTGACTAAAGTAAGAATCAGAGAAGTGTGAATCATATTCTATTTAATAAAATGGAGAGTAAAATCACTCTGTGTGTATATTAACACATAGTTAAATGAGCATGGAGGAAAATACTGAAGTGCCCATGGATTAGGGGGAGCTAGTGGTTTATCCTTACACTAATACTACACTTGTTGATTATAATATATTAAGTCTTTTTTTCCTTTTTCAAAGTTTTATTTTAGTACAGTTGATTTACAGTGTTGTGATCATTTCCGCTATACGAAAAAGTGATTCAGTTATACGTGTACACATATCCATTCTCTTTCAGATTCTCTTCCCACCTAGATTATCATAGAATATTGGGTAGAGTTCTCTGTATACTAAGTCTTTAAATCAGTTTGTGGAAGTCCTTTAACTATTCTTCTTCAGGATTGTTTTGCCTGTTCTTGGTCCTTCGTGTTTGTTTCCAGGCTCGGGCTTACCCATCTGGTCAAATTCAAAGGGTATTTTGCAGTTTATTCTTACTTGATCTTTAACAGGGCTGACGTTTTTCACGCATGTGAATGGCTCTCCTTCTCTGCCTGGGTGATATCATTCTCCTAGTTTTTCTTCTCTCTTTCTGGCTCTTCCCACATTTCTTTAAGGTGTATCTTCCGTCACCATTAAACACTGGAGTTTTTCAAGACTTGGTTCTGGGCCTTTCCTTGTTCCACACTTGACATAAAAAAATACTGTTTCATAAGCAGAGCTTTATTAACTTATGAAAGATAGCAATTTATTGCTCTGTTATTAATAGTCCAGCTGGTCTCAGTTGTTGAAGAGCTCTTCTTTACAAAACTTTCAGGACCTAATTTCCTTATGTTTTGCGCCTTAAACAAAGGAGCAGGGGTTATTTATACCCTGGAGTCCCTTATGTTGGTTTTCTGTTGCTGACACGACAAATTATCACAAACTGAGCTGGTTAAACAACACCTACTTAGCTCACAGAGTTTCATGTCCAATCTCATTCAGGTTGTTGGCAAATTTTATTTCCTTCTCATGCTTTCTCTGTAGTCCCCTCTGTATTTAAGTCAGCAAAAGTGAGTTGAGCTGTTCTTACGCTTTCAATTTCAGATTTCCCCACATGCCGTGCCGCATCTCTGCCTTCCTCTCCTATCCTCCTTTTCTGGGTTTTAAGGTTCTTACGATTATGCTGGGGTGTCCCACCCAGATGATTTATGCTAATCTGCTCATTTTAAGTCAGCTGATTAGTGACTTTACTTATATCTGTCAAGTCCCTTTTGTATGCAAGTAACATAACCATTGAATAACACCAGGAGGTGAAGGTCACAGCAACCAAACTTAAGCCTACCATATCTGATTTCAAGAATACCATGAATTTGAATGGCCAAACAATTAACTCTATTTTCATTAACATTTTATTGAAATATACTATTTCCTTCAATAATAAATGTTGGCAGCAAAGCCACAGAAATATAGAAGTATTTATAATAATTTTTTAACCATAAAAACCACAGGTATTCTTACATCATTAGAATTTTTTAAAAAATGTTTTTTTTTCCGGGAGTTCCCGTCATGGCGCAGCAGAAATGAATCTGACTAGGAACCATGAGGTTGCAGGTTCAATCCCTGGCCTTGCTCTGTGCATTAGGGATCCAGCATTGCTGTGGCTGTGGTGTAGGCCAGCAGCTGTGGCTCTGATTGGACCCCTAGCCTGGGAACTTCTATATGCCACAGGTGCGGCCCTAAAAGGACAAAAGACAAAAAAAAAAAAAAATTTTTTTCTACAAAAGTTTTTTGGCTGCACCAATGGCATGCAAAAGTTCCAGAGCCAGGAACTGAACCATACCACAGCAATGACAATGCTGAATCCTTAAACTGCTGAGCCACCAGGATCTCCGAATGCAGATAATCTTCAAGTATCATGTCTATCACTTTCAAAATCACAGTTGTGATTAAATCTGCTGCTAGATCTTATTTTGTTAATAAACACACCACATATTTAAAAAAATGATTTGATAACTGATAACTAGTATTGAATTAATTTCCTTTGTAATCATGTATTTTTATTTTTTTGTTTTGTTTTGGGGTTTTTTTTTTTGGCCATCACATGTGGGAAGTTCCCAGGCCAGGGACTGCTGCAGTGACAATGCCAGATCCTTAACCCACTGCATCACAAGGGAACTCTGTTATGTATTTTATTTTAAGCATTCTTTTTTTTTTTAAATTTTTTTTATTTTCCCACTGTACAGCAAGGGGGTCAGGTTATCCTTACATGTATACATTACAATTACATTTTTTCCCCCATATTTTAAGCATTCTAAAACATGATTCTAACAAGGGGTCTATTGGCTCCACCAAACTGCCAGAGGGATTTATAGCACAAGAAAGGAAAAGAATTTCTGCCTTCAGGAATAGTTCTCCTTCCTAAGGTTGAAATTGGGTTACTGCCATTTCTATTTCCAATCCAAGCAAATAGAGAGCAAGCAATTTCAGTGGAAGGCATTCCCTTAGGCAGAAAGTACAAGCAACATTTTTGCTTATATGTCATTACGAGAACTGAAATGTGGCAATACTTAGCTGCAAGGGAGGCTTGGGAACATATTCTCCAGTTAAGTGACCTGGTACCTCCCTAAATATTCCTAACAGGAAGGAAAAGCAGAATATAGAGGACAACCAAGGAAAGAAGAAGAAAACCAATGACCTCATTTACCTCTTACATGAATAATAAGCATCTTTTGCACAAATTTCTTACTATAGATATACCAGTGACATCATGCACTTTTCTAAAACATGTTTTATAAGTTCAGGAGTTAACAAGTCTTGAACTAAATTATGCTCTTGAAAAATTGTATAAAATCTCAATATTCAAAGTAACTTTGCTTTTCAATGCTGTAAAACACAGGGAGAAGATCTGCAATTTATGATGGGGACATAGCATAGAAAAATCTAATCTTTTGGGGAGGTCTTTGTCCAGCCAGGCAAGTTGGACTGTTGCAGCGGAAACAGACAAAGGGGCACTCAGAGATGTGGAATAGCAAGGTTTATTCAGCACCATTGAGGGCTCAGAGGAGCTGCTTCCAGAATCTGAGCACCAGGTCTTTGTTCTGGGTAGCTTTTATACAATACAGAATTCCAGGTCTTAAGGTTTTCCCAGGCAAGCAATCCTGGCCTTCCCCCTTCCCTGAGCAGACAGAGTTCCCGCCTAAGAAGCTGAGCAAGCAAGATTACAAAGCGAAACTGATAAGCAATGCTTGGAGCACCATTAGCAGGGCTGCTAGCAAAGATATAAGGCACGTAGTTGCTGGAAGATTACAAGAAGGTAGTAGGTGGCGATCAAAGTTGCTGACAGGCACTTAGCTGCCTTTTCGGGGGTGGAGGGTAGGGGTAGAGGGTTGTTTCTCTAGTTAAAACTCTTACTTCAGGGTAACAGCATTCTTTGGCATGTTGAGTTATAAATATCTTAAAGAGAAGGCATGATTAAAGTCCAGCCCATGATTAAACAACTTTTAGGTCCTAGAGATTGTGTCCTCCCCTTGTGAGTCTCCTTGCTGGTGACCCTTCAAGGGCTGCTGTATTGACACCTGTCAATTGTACTTTAGGACTGGTGTAAAGACCACACTTCTGGAAAATAAGACAAGCTTTTGCCTGTAGGAGACAGAAGAAAGTCAGCACAAATGTGGGCAAGGATACATGGCAGAGAGATCAGCAACTTCATCTCAAATAGAGTTGTAGCTTCCTGGGAATTAAATCTTATTGAGCATTAAGGCTTTCTTAGGCTGTATAGAAGTGGGGTCCAGTCAGACTTTCTTGCAACAAAGCCCCACTTTTCCTTGGTTCATTTCTATTTGCTGACCTGTGTGGCTTAGGCTCTGGAAAATCCCTTATCTGAGCCAAGAGCCACCCCCGCCCCCCGCAATATTCCAGGAACTGCTTTTAATTGTATATTAAATCATGCAACCATCTAATAATCCTATGAGTTAGTGTTTCTCACTTTACAGTTGAAAAAACTGAGAGGAGACAGGTTAAGTGATTTTCCCAAAGTTGTATGTCTAGTGTGGCCAAGCCATGATCTGAACTTCAAGAGGGCAAAGGAATACCCTGCCCTCCATACTGCAAGAACTAACCAACCTCTGCCCTTTTTCATTCTTATTCATTCAGATTGCATTCCCTTGTTTACTTTGTTGACTTTCAAAATAGAAGTCAGTTATTTTACCTGCAAAAAATGAGTTTATTCAGGAATAGCAGAGGCACTGTAACAGAGAACAAATCTTACTCCATATTGGATCTATTCCTTTAGTTATAACCTTTGTTTTCTGTTAAGGCTTAGTCATGCTGACTCTGTAACTTCACCTCATTAATCAGTAAAAAAAATGTTGCCTATAGTCTGAAATATACATAACTGCCCTTTTTCAAGGCTCTAGCTCCCAGGCTTGACCTTTAAAGCCATAACAATTTTCATTCTTACAGAGATTAAAAAGTTGCAGAAGAGAATGATGTTTGTTTGGGAGGTTTACAGGAATACCAAACCTACTTGAATAGCTGCAAAAACAAAGGTTTATCGTATCTCCTCAGGGGGTCTGGCCTGCCCAAAGAAGTCAGCCACACCTCCACCCCTTTTAGTATAAAAAAAGTCTGAATTCTAATTTGGGTAAGATAGTTCTTTAGGACACTGATCTGCCATCTTCTCTGCTGCCTTTCTGAATAAAGTCATCATTCCATCTCTGAATGGCTCATCTCTCTTAATTATTGGCCTGTCAGGCAGCAAGTGGTATGAGTTTGGACTTGGTAATGAAATGCAATTCATGTCAAGTAAGCTATAGCAAAAGCCACAGGCAAATCCAACAAACAAAGGAAAGTTATTTTACGGAGAAAAAGGAAGAATTTGGAAGGAGTTCTTTTGAAGGAAAAGTGCATTAGTGAAAAGTGAGGGTGATGACACTTTTTCACTGGCTGAGTTGCTGTGGTAGTGAAGCAGAATAAGAATTCAGGTAGTTAGTGTAGGAACATGGGCTTTGATATAGTCCCTGATTAATGTCCATGGTTTAAGGTTTGTAAAAACAAATCTAGACAAGCAGGCCTTGCTCGTTGGAAGATTAACTATTGAAAGTACATCTGTTTTACTTCAAGATGGACATTAACCTCTGACCTATACCTTTGGCTGTTAGCAAAAGAATGTAAAGAATAGCAAGTCTAAGTCTAGGGAAAAGAACAAAAGGACCATAAAACTTACCAAGCATACCCTAACCCTAAGCCCCTATTGGACAAGGCCCGATTGATACAGGTGCTGGGCAAGGCCAACAGGGAGAAGGACTGATATCCAGGACCCACATTGGTACCCCTGTCTTTTTTCTTTCTTTTTTTTTTTTCCAGTTTCAAATCTTTATTTATGCTGCCTTTAGGGATATTCTTGGGAATCAGGAAGAAATTACTTTTTATTCATTTTTAAGTACCCAACTTTTAAGAGATAAAACGTCCTTAGAAAATTGGAGGATGGTAAATATAGAACTACCATAATGACCCAGCAATCCCACTCTGGGCAAAGCTTTCCTTGAAAAAGACATGTGCACGTGTATGTTCATTGCAGCCCTATTCACAATAGCCAAGACATGGAAACAACCTATATGTTCACTGACAGATGAACGGATTAAGATGATGTGAGATACATACATATATAATAGAATACTACTCAGCTGTAAAAAAGAACAAAATAATGCCATTTGCAACAGTGTGGATGGAACTAGAGACTCTCATACTTAGTAAAGTCAGAAAGAGAAAGACAAAAACCATTTGATATCACTTACATCTGGAATCTAGTATACAGCACAAAGGAACCTTTCCACAGAAAAGAAACTCATGACTTGGAGAACAGACTTATGGTTGCCAAGTGGGAGGGAGTGGGATGGACTGGGAATCTGGTGTTAATAGATGCAAACTATTGCATTTGGAATGGATAAACAAGGAGATCCTGCTGTATAGCCCTGGAAACTACATCTAGTCAGTTGTGATAGAGCATGATGGAGGATAACGTGAGAAAAAGAATGTATATACACACACACACACACACATATATATATATGTCTGACTGGGTGACTTTCTGTACAGTAGAAAATTGACAGAACACTTGTAAACCAACTATAATGGAAAAAAAATCATTAAAATAAATAAGTAAATTTATCAACAACAACAACAACAAAAGAAAATCAGAGGATGGTAACTCTTCCTCCCCTTCCCAGTGTCTGTGCTGGGAGCTGTCTGCCTTCCTGTAATGAAGACTTTTGTTTGCCTGTGTGTTCTCCAAGTTCATTCTTTGACTTCATGAATGAGAACCTGGATTCTAGTATCAGTAGTCTATTCTTCTTCTTTTTTTTTTTTTTTTTTGGTATTTTTGCCTTTTCTAGGGCCGCACCTGTGGCATATGGAGGTTCCAAGACTCCGGGTCTAATTGGAGCTGTAGCTGCCAGCCTACGCCAGAGCCACTGCAACTCGGGATCAGAGCCGTGTCTGCAGCCTACACCACAGCTCACAGCAACGCGCGATCCTTAACCCACTGAGCAAGGCCAGGGATTGAACCCAACCTTATGGTTCCTAGAGGATTCCTTAACCACTGAGCCACGACGGGAACTCCAGTGCTCTATTTCTTGAATGAGATCCAAGGGTACATCTTTTCCTGTTTGGACTTATAATTGACAATTTTTCCTATAATTTCCTATAATTTTTTCTATAATTAACATGGAGAGATACTTACTGCATGAGAGCTCCCTCTTCTGGCCTCCCAACTTCATTTTGGTGAGGTTTCCCTTCATTTTCACAACTTTCTCCTATCAAAATCCTCCTAGAAAAAGAGCCTATTACCTTTTTTTCAGAAGGGTCCTTTGCATTAATGGATGATCTCCCTTGTTAGAAACATACATTTTCAGCGCGGAGTTAGAATTACTGAATTGGCAGTTTTGCTGGTGATGCTCTTCAGTACCCTTTTAACAAGTCCTTCGCGAGATTCTAATGCAAGCTAAAGGCGGAGGGCCACTGCTGGAGAAGTTTTCTTCGTCAGATAACGTGAACATGTTTTGCAAGCTCGGGAGATGACTGGTGAGCCGGGATGGCCCGGACTCTACTTCATCTGAGTGGCACTAGGACCACAGCGCTGCGCGGGGGACCGGGTCTCTCAGCTGCCTTTGCGCACAGGGCGGAGTCCAGCTGTTCCGGGAGCCCGGCCTCCAGCTCGACACGCCCCTGGAGGCGGACCCGAGTTGACTTAAACTCCAGGGCCGCTCCGCAGACGCGTCCTCCCAGCTCGCTCTGGCTGGTTTATGCGCCCATCGGTAAGTGAGAGACCTGGTTCCCGGCCGCCACTCGTTCCTATTCTCTGGTCCTCGGCCGGGCGCGGGGCTCCGGGGGCCGAAGTGCCCAGGGGCGGGGGCTGGGCGCGCGGCGGGGAGCGCTTTTGTTCTGCGGCGGGGACTGGGTAGCAGTCGGGGCTGGTGGTGGCGGGGGAGACTTGGGCCTCGGCCCGCGGCTCGCGCGCCCCTCTGGCCACCGCCCAGAGCTCGGCTGGCCCGCCGGCCGCGGCCCGCTGCCCTCCCGCGGCGCGGGCGGCCTCGGAGCAGTAGAGGACGCCGAGCGCGACCGGGAGGGCGGCGCCTCGCCGGGTGTTTTCTGTGGATCACCTTACTCCTCATGGTAGAGGTAGCGGGTGGCGACCGCGAGGACGCATTTTCTTAAACTCCAAGATGATTGGTCAGGCTGGTGGATGTGAGAGTAGCTGATGTTTTTAATTGTTTCCTGTCTCCGGCTTGGAAAGAAATTTTTTGTTTTGTATGTGTTTCTCGAATGATCCTTTACTCCCCGCCCCCCATTATCCTGAACCTCCTAAAACTGAATTGCTCAGGTTACGTCTCCAAGTGGCCCGCGAACGCGATTATGCCGGGGATGCTTTCTGCTCCTGAGGAAGTTAGTTCCTCGAGGCATTTTTAAATGCATAAATGCGCACGGATTTTAAATGTTCTCCAGGGACTGGAATTGCCGAAGCAGATGTCCTTAGGGACCCGAGTTCAGCAGCAGGCTTTCAGGGAATCGTTTCAGTGAAAACAATTTATTTGTAATACTCTAAGTGCCTACTTTCGAAATAAAGAAACTTGCAGGTGATGTGAATGAGCCTGCGTGCATTTTAATAGGCGGGTCGCAGGGCTTGTTTGCGGATTTTCCCTGATTCACCTGTTCATTGTAAATCAATTGAAGTTTTATTGGATGTGAACATTTATGAATTAGTTACTTTTTGTTTTTGGGTTTTTTTCCCAGTGCGGCCGGATTCTCATTTACTAATCCAATGAAGAAAAGTGTTTTAGAATAAATAATAGGATAATAATGGGCCAGGAGGAGCGCACATAAATTCTCACTTAAAAAGTGAAGGTATTTTAGGGCAGACCTGGTTTCTTTGTTACTTTACCCTTTTAGAAAAAAAATCAGTAAACTTAGTGTGCTTTTGGTACAGCTTTAAGGAACACAGTTTTGCACAGTACTGTCCCATCGCTAATAAAAATACACGGTAAAACTTTTAGCGTGTATTTTTTATTGTAAGTTTAAGTGAGTTTTATATAAATAAAGTGTAAGTTTTATATTAAACTACAGTTATATAAAATGTTTCTTGCTGTCCCTAGGACCAAAGAAGTAAACACTGTATGCAGGTACTGACATGTTTGGAAGGAAATGGGAATATACAAAATAATGAAGGAGTAACTATTTAAAGGTAAGTGTGCCATCTCTGAGAAGTTTATTCTAATGTATCTGTTATGAAACAAAATTATTAATTAAATTGGATCAGCATTGGTTAAATGTTCAATTACAGGATACAGTGAGTTTCACAAAGCTTGAGAAGTAATGTTGGCGTAGCAGGGGGGAATTGTTGATCTTTACAAGATAAGGAATGGGAGATGATGATGAGGTGGTTGGTCTAAGTTACTGAGGAAGAGGTTTGCTTAAGATTGTTTTCTATGTGGTCTGCTGCTTATTTTATTTTTTAAATTGTTTGTGGCACATTGGGTTGAGGGAAGGCAGCACAGAGCACATCTCTGGGAGAAGAGAACCATTACATAAAATACCAGTTTCCGTTGTGGGGCAGCGGAAACAATCTGACTAGGAATTAGGAGGTTGTGGATTCAATCCCTGGCCTCACTCAGTGGATTGAAGATCCAGCATTGCCTTGAGCTGTGGTGTAGGTCTCAGATGCAGGGGCTCAGATCCTGTGTTGCTCTGGTTGGTGTAGGTTGGCAGCTGCAGCTCCAATTAGACCCCTAGCCTGGGAACCTCCATATGCCCTGGGTGGGCCCTAAAGAGACCAAAAAAAAAAAAAAAAAAAAAAAAAAAATTCCAGGTAGATATTACATAAGGCCAGAGTGATCATTTCCAGGGTTTCCATCCTATAAACTACAAGTAGTGTTAGGAAACCTTCTGTAATGATTAACACCCTGCTTCCTGCAATCAGACTGCTAAATTTCAGGTCTTGCCTCTACCACTTGCCATCTATGCAATCTTGGGGAAATTCTTTACGTTCTTCCTCAATTTTCTCATCTGTGAAATGGGGGCAGCAGTAGTGCCTACTGTTAGAACGGTGGGGAAGAAGGAGGCAGAGACTGGAGCAATGAGATCTGAAGTAGATTTATCTACCAATAGAGTGGGAAAAAGGAGCAGGGAGAACTCAGGCACCCTGCTGCTTAGGGAGAAGTGAGTTAATTAGGAAAAGGGATAGTTTCTGTTTTTAGCACAGGTTTGTGATGGAGTGAGAAACAGGGAAGTTGAACAGTTTCTCCATGAGATTATTTTTGTTCCAAGGCCATCAAACAAAAGAACTAATAACATTTTAGTTCTTTTCCAATCTACATTTACCACCTAACACTTACCTTGTGCTCCAGGCGGAGATCCTCAAAGAGGGACTGCACTTTATGACAAAACACACAAGACTCTTACAGTTAGAAAGTGGTGTACCAGGGGGCACTCTGTTCAGCAGAACAAGGGTGCTAGAGTTTAGCGCCCCCATGACTTGTATTAGGGAAGGTGACTGAGACTAGAGTGCAAAACAAAGCTATCACTTACTGAACTACTAGCGAGGAAGTTACTGGTGCATACCCTTAGGAGGTAGTGCAGCTGTTTATAGAATCACATGGTTAATCTTATCGTCTTTGAAGGAGACACTGTACTTGAGAACTCTTGTTACGTTTGCATACATGGCTTTTCTGGCTTTGCCACACAACAAGATTGCTTTCTGCAGAGTTCAGCAGCAGAAAGTGTTGAGGTCTCCAACACTACCTCATAGGATTGTTGTGATAAATTAATGAGTTTCATAGATGTAACACACTTGGAAGAGCTCCTGGTACATGGTAAGTGTAATGTCTTGGACACAGTAGGAGCCTAAGTGTTTAGGGAATTGATCTCAACTCAAGTTTTAAAAAGGTATTTATAAATTTCAAGATTTTTCCCCCCCATTTAAATCAGGCTTTCTCCACCCTCCCCTTTACCCCTTGGCTCCCACCATTGGCATACTCTGAATCGGACTCAACTTGAGCTAATGAGACAATGAACAACCCAGTATATAGAAATGTAAGTTAAATTTTACTTTGTAATAAGCCTTGTAAAGAAGTAATCTGAGGAGTTCCGGTCCTAGCTCAGTGAATCCAACTAGGAACCAAGCGTTCGATCCCTGGCCTTGCTCAGTGGGTTAAGGATCCAGCGTTGTGGTGTAGGTCGCAGATGCGGCTCAGATCCTGCGTTGCTGTGGCTCTGGCGTAGGCTGGTGGCTACAGCTCTGATTAGACCCCTAGCCTGGGAACCTCCATATGCCACAGGTGCAGCTCTAGAAAAGGAAAAAAGAAGTAATCTTCTGGACTTTTGAAGAGTTCTAAATGCTCTTGGGAGGCAGCTATGTAGTGTCTATCCTTGATATCCTAAGTGTGCTTGTAAGTGGAAGAACAACTTTGGAGGCTGGCCTGCTGAGGTAAATGTCTGGAGTGAGATTTTTGTTCATACTTCTATGATGATTGCAAAGATTTAATGACAGTCACTAAGATTCTCTTGAGATGTATTAAATTACAAGACTTCATTTGTAAATAAAATTTTAATTTGTGGTTAAAATTGCAAAGTGTTAAAAGAAATTATATTGTCCACTTAGATTTTATTTTATTTTTTGTCTTTTTGCCAATTCTTGGGCCAGTCCCAAGGTATATGGAGGTTCCCGGGATAGGGGTCGAATCGAAGCTGTAGCCACTGGCCTACACCACAGCCACAGCAACTTGGGATCCAAGCCGAGTCTGCAACCTACACCACAGCTCATGACAACCCACTGAGCAAGGCCAAGGATCGAATCCACAACCTCATGGTTCCTAGTCGGATTTGTTAACCACTGAGCCACGACGGGAACTCCCACTTAGGTTTTAAGAAATAAAAAATCACAAGCAAATGATTGTTTTTTAAGCCCCAGGGAGAATTTATTGGATCACATAACTTGAATTCATGTAGCTTAACCTTTCAGGTTTGGCTGGATCCAGCATTTGAATCTGAAAGAAAGTTTTAAAGGCTTGAGACACTATCTTTGAGTTCTGCTGTCGTCTTCAGCATAAGCTTCATTCTCAGGCCACCTCCCTTCATTGGGTGACTCTAATATCTCTCAAGTATATAGCCAGTCACCTTCAACTTGCACAGAACATACCTTTTGTCCAGTTGCTCTACCAAAAGTCTATAATGAATTTCATTGGCCTGTGTACATGTCTGTTAGCAACTGGGATTTGTTGTTGTTGTTAAAGGGCTACACCCACTGCATGTCTTAGTTCCCAGGCTAGGGGCTGAATTGGAACTGCAGCCGTCAGCCTGCGCCACAGCCATGCCAGATCTGATCTGTCTGCAGCCTCAGCTCATGGCAACCCCAAATCCTAAACCTCACAGAGCGAGGCCTGGGATTGAAACCGCATCCTCATGGATACTAGTCAGGTTTTCTAGTCAGTTTTTCAGTTTTACTTCCTTTTTTTTTTTTTTTTTTTGTCTTTTGTCCTTTATTTTAGGGCTGCATCTGCAGCATATGGAGGTTCCCAGGCTAGGGGTCTACACCAGAGCCACAGCAATGCCAGATCTGAGTCGCGTCTGTGACCTACAACCGCAGTTCACAGCAACACCTTATCCTTAACCCACTGAGCAAGGCCAGGGATCGAACTCGCAACCTCATGGTTCCTAGTCGGATTTGTTTCTCCTACACCAAGATGGGAACTCTCAATTTTACTTCTTAATTTCCAGTCTGGATGCGTTTTACTTCTTTTGACGGTTTCCATGACTAGAACCTCTCAGTGTTGAATAAATAGAGCAGATAATTCTTGATTTGTTCCTGATCTAGTCAAGGGAAAACATTCAGTCTTTAAAGCTGTAGAGTTTTTGTAGGTACCATTTGTCAACTTGCAGAAGTTCTCCTGTTTCTACTTTTAGAGTTTTTATTTGAAAGGGTGTTGGATTTTAGGATTCATATGATTTCAGTCGTAGTAAATGCTTTTGTTACCTCTGCTTGAGATTGTGTCCTTATATTGATGTATTATATAACATTGGTTTGACCTAAAAAAAAAAAATCAGTCTTGCATTTCTGGGATAAGTCCCAGCTGGTACTTGGTCATGGCATATAATTATTTTTATATACTGTTGTATTTGGTTAGCTAGGATTTTGTTGAGGATTTTTGCCTCTATGTTGGTCCATAGTTTTATTGTGATTTTTTTTTTTTTTTTTTTTCCAGCTCTTGCTATTAAGGTTACCTTGCCTTAAAATTGATTTGGGAAGTATTCCCTTTGTTTAGGTTTCAGAAGGGTGTTTGGAATGGGTTTTTAAATCTTTAAATTCTTGGTATGAATCACCGGAAAGCCATCTGAATCTAACCATTTCTTCTTGGGTTCTTTTTTCATCACTAATTCAGTCTCTTTATAGGTCTCCTCAGATTTCCTCTATCTTCTTGAGTCAGTTTTGGTCAGTTTGTCCTTTTGGTTTCTGCTTCCATTTCCACTGTATGTGAGGGAGGAAGTTTATTCCTCACAGCACCAACAAGCAGTTCTCTGGGGACGCAAGTTGGGTGTCCTTTAGTTCAACTCAGTTCGACACTGTCTACCTGGAAATGGCATCAGATTCCTCAGATTGAGGTCTCAGTCCCATAAATTGCCTCACCCCCTACTCCAGACACACAAGCCCACATTGTCATCAGTGCTTCTGACTGGGTACAGATTGGAGGTTCCCAGCACCCACTCCTTGCAATTCAGAGACCCATCTCAAGTCAAGGTTGTTACCTGTACTTTTGGTTTTTTGTTTTTTATGTTACCTGTACTTTTGATCAGCTGATGGATGAGAGGTTTCCAAGACCCTTTCCTCTGTTCAGTTAATTTGCCAGAGCTGCTTGCAGAACTCGGAAACATTTTACTATTCACTAGAGTACTTGTTTATTGCACAAGCTGTTGTTGCATAGTATTCAAGTAAATTTGAATACCTAACTGGTTTTATTCAATAGTTCCTGAGTTGAGGAGCATCCCATCTAGTAAATAGGAGCTCCAGGGGAGAGGTGCAAAATGGCAGGCTTTTATAGAAACAAGGAGGTTACTCGCAAAAGAAAAGAAAGTATTGTTTCAGGCAAGGTTACCTCACTAGTGTACAGCAGGAAATTCCAGAAATGTAATTCCTGGGAGATGTTGAAACTATAGTTAAATCCTGGTTTGTTATATCCTGGGGGCATGTGGCTGCAACCTAGGGCCTGGTTAGTCTTTTTGGTTTTGTTTTTTTTTTTTTTTTTTTTTTTTTTTTGTCTTTTTAGGGCTGCACCTGCGGCACATGGAGGTTCCAAGGCTAGGGGTCGAATTGGAGCTGTAGTCACTGGTCTACACCACAGCCACAGCAACTTAGGATCCAAGCCATGTCTGCAACCTACACCACAGCTCACGGCAATGTTAGATCCTCAACCCACTGAGCAAGGCCAGGGATCAAACCCGAGTCCTCAAGGATGCTAGTCGGGTTCATTAACCACTGAGCCACGATGAGAACTACTTGTTTTTTTTGTTTGCTTTTTTTTTTTGTCTTTTGTCTTTTTAGGGCTGCGCCTGCGGCGTATGGCGGCTCCCAGGCTAGGGGTCTAATTGGAGCTGTAGCCGCCGGCCTACGCCACAGCCACAGCCATGCTGGATCTGAGCCTCGTCTGTGACCTACACCACAGCTCACGGCAACACTGAATCCTTAACCCACTGAGCGAGGCCAGGGATCGAACCCACAACCTCATGGATATTAGTTGGGTTTGTTAACCACTGAGCCATGATGGGAACTCCTCCTCTTTTTTTTTTTTTTTTAATACAGTAGGAATCATCAGCCAGATGGAAGAGATGTGTAGGGGGTGGTATGTCAGAAGGTGTGTCTCCCCAAATCATGTGTTCACCAACCCTGTCCTTTTGGGTTTTTTATGGAGACCTTTTTACAGTTACGATTGATGAAACCTTTGCCATTGGCTATTGATTCATCCTCCAACTCCTCTCCTAATCCTGGTGGGGGAGGGAAGGGTGGGAGTGGTACTGAAAATCCTCTGGTAGGTTCTCCTCTGCATCCAGCCCCTATTACCTCGTTCACTTAATGAAAGTCACCTCATTGACATAACAGAAGACACCTTTATCACTCGCTGCTTGGGAAAATCACTCCTCACCACTCAGGAAAATCCAGCGGTTTTAGGAGCTCTGTGCCAGAAGTGGGGATGAACACCAAATAACATTTCTTACTATAAATTACTGTATCACAGGGGGTTGTCCATTTCATCCACATGATCGAATATATTAGCATAGAGTTGTTCATCATATCTCTCACAGTATTTTTTGTTTGTTTTTGGCTGCCCCACTGCATATGGAGTTGTCAAGCCAGGGATCAGATATGAGCCCAGCTGTTACTTGGCAGCCCAAGCTACGACTGTGGCAATGCTGGATCCTTAACCACTGGGCCAGGATGCTGCTGATCCCTTGGTGTCTCAGTAGGAACTTCAGTAACTTTTTTTTTTTTTAATGCCTGAACCCACAAGATGTGGAAATTCCTGGGCCAGTGATAGAATCTGAACCACAGCTGTGACCTACTGCCACAACTGCTGCAACGCCAGATCCTTTAACCCACTGCACTGGGCAGGGAACAAACCCTTGCTTCCACAGCCACCTGAGTCACTGCAGTCAGATACTTAACCCACTGCACTACAGCGGGAACTCCAGTATCTTTTCTTTTTTTTTTGCTTTTGAGGGCCATATCTGCACCGAATGGAAGTTCCCAGATTAGGGGTCAAGTTAGAGCTACAGCTTCCAGCCTACCACACAGCCACAGCAATGCCAGGTCTGTGCTGTCTGTGACCTACACCACAGCTCCCAGCAATGCCAGATCCTTAACCCACTGAGCAAAACCAGGGAACAAACTCATCAGCCTCTTGCTGAGCCACAGTGGGAACTCAGTTTTTTTAATGTAAGGTTGGGTAGTAAAGTCCTTATCCCTGATTTTAATAATTTGAGTCCTGTCTTGGACAGTCTAGCAAAAGTGTTATCATTTTTTTGTTGATCTTTTCAAAGACTTGTGGATTTGTTCCTTTTCTCTATTTTTGTATTCTGGCTAAAGTTTATGACAGCAAAGGATACAAACAGGATCAATGGGAAAAAGATATGCATAGACAAGAGTTCCCTTGTGAAGCAGTGGGATAAGGATCTGGCATTGTCACTGCAGCAGCTTGAGTCACTTCTGTGGCACAGGTTCAGTCCCTGGCCCGGGAGCTTCCACGGCCTTGGGAGTGGGGGGATGTGCATAGGCAAGGTCCATAGAGGTCAAATGCGAGCTTCCAGATTATCCCTTCATGAGAGCTGCATGGACATGCTTTCTGTACATCTGGAGACTGCAGGAACACATGGTTTCAGGAAGCAATTATGTACAGTAGAAATTCTTCAAGACCCCAAACATTTGTTTACATAGGTTACAGCAATATTTACTGTTAGAAACTAAAACAGAAATATTTCTAAATTATTTTATTTCAAAGAATAAATCCTTACATGTTAATGCAAATGTTTTCCAAAACAGCAGAAAAACAGTAGTGAAAAGAGTGGCATTGCTTTGTATTTTTGCAAATCTCTTTGGTGTCTGGCTTAATTAAAAAAGAGTTGAGGAGTTCCCATCGTGGCGCAGTGGTTAACGAATCCGACTAGGAACCATGAGGTTGCGGGTTCGGTCCCTGCCCTTGCTCAGTGGGTTAACGATCCGGCGTTGCCGTGAGCTGTGGTGTAGGTTGCAGACGCGGCTCGGATCCCCCGTTGCTGTGGCTCTGGCGTAGACCAGTGGCTACAGCTCCGATTCAACCCCTAGCCTGGGAATCTCCATATGCCGCGGGAGCGGCCCAAGAAATAGCAACAACAACAACGAGACAAAAGACAAAAGACGAAAAAGAAAAAAAAAAAAAAAAGAGTTGAATTCTCTTTATCTGCTGCTGCATTCAGTTTCTTGCTACATAATAGCTGAAGTAGTCAAAGGCTATTTATTGGATGACAGAAATTCATCTCTGGTAGGTCACTGCTTCATTATGTCTCTAAAGATCACTGTCGCATCTTCCATCAGCTTTTAGAGTTTCCCTCTGTGTGATCATGGTCATTGGACAAAGTGTTGTGGCTGGGGTGGCTTAGAGCATGGGATTGTCCATTTTACAACCGAGCAATTGCCATTCCTTTTCATCCAGCAAAACCTGAACAGCTCCTCTTTGCTGCTGGGGAAGGAAGACAGTGCTGATCATGGGGGCTGGGGGTGCACAGGAACAGTTAATCTAATTTACCCTAGACTGTTGCCACCATCTTCAGTATATCCGCTGCCCAATGGAACATCTTTTTGTTTCTTGGGGGCGGGGCGCACCGTGGCACAGACATTTCCGGGCTAGGGGTCAAATCAGAGCTACAGCTGCTGGCCTATGCCACAACCACAGCAACATGAGATCTGAGCTGTGTCTGCGACCTATGCCACAGTTCATGGCAATGCCAGATCCTTAACCCGCTGAGTGAGGTCAGGGACTGAACCAGTGTCCCCATGGATACTAGTTGAGTTTTTAATCCCTCAGCCACAATGGGAACTCCTGGAAGATCTTAATCTAAGGACACTTACACACTGAGCACCTGCTAACTTTGGGAGTAGATGTCCTTGGAGCTGTGTCCTTGGGCAAAGGCCTGAATAACCTCATCCTGTTGGTCATGATTTTTCATGGATTCCTGATTAAGGGGAAGTGGAATGCTTATATGTATTTTCTAGACTGGAGTTGGCTCTGAATTTCAAGTGTTTGCTGGCTCTCTCTCTTCCTTTACCTGACCTTGTTAGATTCTGTCCTATATTTCTCTCTCTTCTGGTCCTTGAGATCTCACTCCATCATTAATCTCAACCCTTAGTTTTATGAACTGTGAATCTTAACCCCATGACAACAAAATGCCTGTTGAGGTTCTTGGGGTCCTGTCAACAGAACCTGGGATGACCAGAGCAGACTGGTTATAACGTGCCTCTGATGACAGGAGTCACTAACAGGAAGGAAGAGATTTGATCACATTTCTCTTCAGAGGCATTTCAGCATGCTTCCCGAGAACAGTTCAATTCTACTTGAGTTTGTCTACCTCAGGAGTCACAGAATTGGCTCATTCATATTGTAATAAGTGGTAGTTGTCTTCTGATACAGTTTGTAGGCTAACAGAATATAGCAACTTGTTCCTGTCTAGCAAACATGAGTCCTGTGTACTTGAGGCAGTTGTCAGATTTCCGGATCCTTGGAACATGTTTCCTCGAGGTGGGTACCTGGAGGGCTCTAAAAATGAGTTGCCAGGCAGAACTCCAAGAAAGGACAACTAACTTCTTCCTGTGTGTTCTCTGATCTTTAATTCCCATTTACAACTATAAAAGATAATCTGAAACTTGTCTGACCTCTGCTATAAAGACAACAAACCTAGTATGAACCTTCTAGCCCCAGTGATATAGTCATATTGCCCTGAACTTCTTGCTGTCCATCGTGATATGTGATAGCCAGCAGCCCAAGCTGGACCTCGATTAATTAGTCAGGAAAAGTAGTGCAATTTATTTGCACTTCTCCTTTCTCCCAGGGAAGAGAAACTTGACGGCCTCTGGAACATCTGGCTGTGGCCTGATCATCCTGCCAAGAGCTGCTGTCTAGTACCACGTACCCAGTGTTACCTAAGAGGAAGTGTAATTAAGCAGGGTTTCTGATTGAGTTGGCCTGTGCTTCTAGAGCCAGATAACCTGAAGGGTGGGAGGGTAAAGATGTTGGTGAACAGCTTCACCACTGTGGTGCCCCATGAGCTTTTTAGAGGGCCTCACAGGCAAAGCTAATCTTCCTCTGACCCTTGCTTTGGCAGGACACCCCACAGGTCCTACAAAAGTTGATAAGCAGCTTCCTGAGAAAAGCAGCAAAGTAGTTTCTCCTCTGCCTAGTCAGCCTCCCTTCCCTTGGGATATAGCTGCAGGCTATGAAGTGACTAGTTCTCAGCAGCCTGTTTTCTATCCACCTCAGGATTGCCCTGGGGGACTAGGAACACTATCCCTGATGTTGATTTTTCCGTTTCAGTAATAATTCATTCGGTAGGGTTTCCTTTTTGTCGGCAGCAGTATAAGGAGCAGACCTTAGATTAGGACAGTGGGACTTTAAGCCCTTCAAGCCACATTGCGCATGCTTAGGACTGCTTGGCCTCCAGCATTTGTTGTGACCCTTAAATGTCATAGTGTATCAGAGCATTCAGCACAGTTTTTTTTTTTTTTTAAATGGGCCACACCCACATCATGTGGAAGACTCCCAGGCCAGTAATTGAATCCTAGCTGTGATGCTACACCAGGGACCAAACCCTCACTTCTGTAGCAGATTCTTAACCTGAACCTGTAGTCACATTCTTAACCCACTGTACCACAGTGGGAACTCCTCTGCACAGTTCTTTTCTGCACAGTAAGTTTTCAAGTGTTAGCTGTTCTTAATTATAGAGTTGTAGTAGAAACATAGTTTGGAATAATCTATTGTCTTTTGGTTGTGCCCTTAGCATGCAGAAGTTTCCAGGCCAGGGGTCTAATCCATGGGACAGCTGTAACCAGAGCCACAGCAGTGACAGTGCTGGATCCTTAACTCACAGAACCACAAGGCAACTCCTAGAATAATCTTTTTTTTTTTTTTGGTCTTTCTAGGGCCATACCCACTGCATATGGAGGTTCCCAGACTAGGGGTCAAATGGAATTGTAGCTGTTAGCCTATGCTGCAGTTACAGCAATGCTAGATCCTTAAGCCACTGAGCAAGGCCAGGGATCAAACCTGTGAACTCATGGATGCATGACAGGAACCCCAGAGTAATCTATTCTTGAAAGTCTATTCAAGGACTGATAATCTTAATTTCTCCTATGACTAAAGACACCAAAAGCCAAAGCTAACTCGGTTGAGTAAATCTTGATACGTTTGGAATTTCTCAGGAGTTTAAATAAGTATCCATAGCTTTTCCCATTGCAAATCACTTTCCAATGAAAAATACTAGCTTTCCTCAATTTAACCACATAAGTGGTTTTAAAAACACATTTAGATGTGTAACTAATGCTGTAAGGGAAAATCTAGTTTAAGGTACCACAAGAGGCCTCTCCCCTTCTGAGACAGCCCACATTCTAGTCTACGGGGTGTGCGTCTATCTAAATAAATCCACTTCTTAGCTACCACAAATTGGAACAGACTTTTTCAGGTATGAGAGAGTTTTTAAAGAAATGCTTACAGATGAAATGATGTGATGTTTGTGGTTGATACAAATGTGAAGGGAAGGGTGGAGACTTTCCCATCTACAAGTTTAAATAGGGCTTCTCTTTAACTTAGTGCTCAACAATTATGTATACCTTTTTAATAATTTAATTTTGTTGGCTGTACCCACAGTATATTGAATTTCCCAGGTCTGGGATCAAATCTAAGCTGCAGGCTCAGTGGTTAACGAACCCGACTAGTATCCATGAGGAAGCAGGTTTGATCCCTGGCCTTGCTCATTGGGTTAAGGATCTGGCGTTGCAATGAGCTGTGGTATAGATTGCAGATGGCCGCTTGGATCCCTCATTGCTGTGGCTGTGGCGTGGGCTGGTGGCTACAGCTCCAGTTTGACTCCTATATGCTCTGGGTGTGGCCCTAAAAAGACAAAACAACAGCAAAAAACAAATCTAAGCTGCAGCAGCGCCACATCCTTAACCCACTCTACCACAGTGGGAGCTCCAACTTTTATTCATTTGACATTGATCAAAGCCTGCTAGACAGTTGTCTAGATACATACCTTTTGGGTCGCCCTGAGACTGTATTTTTAAAATCCTCTATCATCTTGGCTTTTAATAGCATTATCTTTCGCTATAGTAATGTTAGAAGAGTTCCTTCATGGCTCAGCAGTTTTAAGAATCTGGCATCACTACTCTAGCTCTGGTTATAGCTATGGCATGGGTTTGATCCCTGGCCTGGGAACTTCTGCATGTGTGGCCAAAAATGAAAAAAAATACCGTTTTCTTTGATTAAATTAATGGTTACCCTTGCATATAAAATAATTCTTAATGTGGCCTAATTTTTCCTTGTATGTCTCTTTCTTACTATTTCATCTGACCCAATGTACCCCTGGCTATGGCAAACCATAATAGTGTTAGGTTTGTTGAAGGAGGAATGTATGAGGCCAAAATTAGTGCAGCAAGAAATTAACTGAAGCATCTGTGATTGGTGAGCTGAGCTCAAGATAGCATCAGCCCCGACTGTGAGGGGAAGTTAGTCTTATAGAGTCATGGTGGAAAACCTTGGCAAGGGTCTATGGTGGGAATTTGGGGCAAGGACAGTGAAAGGAAGGTTACTCATTTGGATTGTTTAATCCATTCACGTTTGTTTTTTTTGGCTGCACCCACAACACATGGAAGTTCCTGGTATAGGTGTTGAACCCTCAACACAGCAGCAGCCCCAGCCACAGCAGTAATAATGCCAGATCCTTAACCTGCTGCACCGCAAGAGAACTCCTAATCCTGTCACTTTTAATGTTGTTACTGATATAGTTGGATTCATATTTTCTGTTTGTACCTTTTGGTGGAGGGGCACTCCTGAGGCATATGGCGGTTCCCAGGCTAGGGATTGAATCTGAGCCACAGCTGCCTACACTGCAGCCACAGCAATGCAGGATCCCAGCCGCATCTGCAACCTACACCACAGCTCACAGCAATGCAGGATCCTTAACCCACTGAGCGAGGCCAGAGATCCAACCCGCAACCTCATGGTTCTTAGTTGAATTTGCTAACCACTGCACCACAACGGGAACTCCTGTTTGTGCTTTTTAAATTTTCTGTGTGTCATATCTTTTATACTCACCATTTTCTTTTGCATTAAATGAATGTTTTCTAATGTAGCATTTTAGCTTCTTTAATAATTTTTTCACTGTATATTTTTTAGTCATTTTATGGAGGCACACATTACTTTTTTTTTTTCTTTTAATGGTCACATTCACAGCATATGGAAGTTCCTGGGCCAGGGATTGAATCCCAGCTGCAGCATCTCAGGATCCTTAAACCTCACCTCTGCAGCAACCCGAGCCACTGCAGTCAAGATTCTTAACCGTGCCACAGAAGGAATTCCACATTAATTTAATTTAATTTTAATTTAATTTTACTTTGTTTTTGCTTCTTAGAGCCGCATTCGTGGCATGTGGAAGTTCCCAGGCTAGGGGTCAAATTGGAGCTGCAGCTGCTGGCCTACACCACAGCCACAGCAACACCATATCCGAGCTGCATCTGTGAAGTTTCCCACAGCTCAAGGCAATGTCGGATCCTTAACCCACTGAGCAAGGGCAGGGATTGAACCTGCATCCTCATGGATACCAGTTTCCACTGAGCCATGAGAGGAACTCTAAAAAAATTATTTTTATTTCTATCTTTAAAGATGTTAAGCATTTTTAAAATCTGACTTGTTATGCTTATGATTTTTAACCAAGTTAAAAGACTCACTGGTTGGTGGAGAGTTGACGAATATAAGTTATATGTTGCATTTTTTGCATAACAGCAGTCCTGGAATATGTGTTCCTCTGCTTGTGTGTGATTGACTTAATCCAGTAGGAAAAGGTTGCTACTGGAATAAAGGGAGGGGGAGTAAGATTTTAAATATAGAGATTTGATTCTGCATATGCAGATTGTATTTACAAGGATGTGTTTTAAAGATTTGGTGAGAGTAGGATGGCAGTGCTATTCTTTTTCCCTCGGAAATAAAAGCTGAGTAGGTGGAGCATGAGTCTGGGTTGCAGAGAAGAGGTTTTAGAGAATGGAAAAGTGAAATGACGGACTTTAATAAAATAACAGTTTTAACAAAATAAACTATGATTTTTGGGCACTGTTGAGTTTGACGTTTGTGTCTATGAAGTAGACTCAGCTTGTTGACATGTGTGATTTGTTTTCCTCAGAAAACTTTGGCTACTCCTGTGCAGATAAGGGGATTTTTAAGTTGAGCCTAATTGGAGTTTGCCCGGTAAGTGCCATGGCTGTCACAGGTGAGGGGTGGTAAGAGGATGTGGTGGGGATTTGGAGGCAAAAGAGACCATGGAAATAATAGACCATGGAAATCCTGTCTGTGGTAATCACCAGTACAGTGAATTGCCAGTTCATTGGGTCTAGGAATATATCATATCCAAAGGTTGAGATTGCAGATAGGAAAAATGTCAGAAAACTTTTAACTTCTTCCTTTTAATTTAGGTAGTTCAAGGTTGATTTTCTAGGCTTCAGTTTTCTGTGCCAGCAAAGGAGGAGGATGCATGGAAAACCCCAGTTACTCATGAAGTGCATTCTCTTCTTCCTACCAGTAGCCTCTGTATTAGTCCCCAGAGGTTCCCTAACAAAATAACCACAGCTTCGGTAACTTAAATGACTAGTTTCTTAGAGTTTGAGGGTCTGGAAGTCTACGATCAAGGTGTTCGGTTTCTCTTGAGGTCTCTGTCCTTGGCTTGCAGACAGCTAGCTATTTTCTCTTTGTCACCTCATGGGGTCTTTCTGGTATGAGCATACAACTGGTATCTCTTAGAAGGATATTAATCCTATTGGATTGAGGCATTCCTCCCCTGCCCCATGACCTATGCAACTTAAATTGCCTCCTTAATTAAAGGCCCTGTCTCCAAATATAGTCATTGGAATTTTCCAATTTCCTAATTGTGTTTTGGGGGAGACACAATTCAGTCTGTAACAGCTTCCCACAATCCAAGCTCACATAAGGATTAGGGGGAAGGAGTTTCCATTGTGGCTCAGGGTTACGAACCCAACTAGTATCCATGAGAACGCAGGTTCGATCCTTGCCCTCGCTCAGTAGGTTACGGATCCGGCATTGCCATGAGCTATGGTATAGGTCGCAGATGCTGCCCAGATCCCAAGTGGCTGTGGCATAGGCTGGCACCTGAACCTCCAGTTAAACCCCTAGCCTGGGAACTTCCATTTGCTGTGCCTGCAGCCCTAAAAAGCAAAAAAACAAACAACAAAAAAACAAAACAAAACAAACAACTAAGGGGATTAATGGGAAATTATCATTAACTATTGTAGCCCTTCCTTTTATATTTGTATTACACTTCTACCTGATAAGTTGTCTTCTTAAGGAGAAGGCATGTGAAGAATGAATATACTGAGGCATATGGAGGTTCCCAGGCCTAGGAGTCCAATTGGAGCTACAGCTGCCGGCCTACATCTCAGCCACATCAATGCAGGATCCAGCCCTGTTTTCAACCTACACCACAGCTCATGGAGTGCTGGATCCTTAACCCACTGATCCGAAGCCAGGGATTGAACCTGCAACCTCATGGTTCCTAGTCAGATTCGTTTCCACTGCACCACGGTGGGAACTCCCTTGGGACCTGTTTTTAAACCAAAATGTTGATGCTGTCTTGCTGGATAAGGTTCATCTGGCTTCCTGACAAATTAAGTGCTCAAAGAGTAGACAGTTTCTTTACCACCTCGCTCAAATGACAGGTTAGGATAAAGCAGTCACCAGTGGTTTCGTCGACTTTGCACGAAAGGAAAAAGAAATAGCAGAGAAATAGAAAGCAAAGACGTCTGTGAAAATGCAGAATGAAAGTTAAACCACTTGAGACCAAAGTGCTTGAAATGAACCAAGTCCATGCGTTCACAGTGGAAAAGTCCATTTGGCCCAGGAGACCAGTCTCCTGGAGGAGGCACGCAGCCAGGTCCAGATTACTGCAGAATTGCAAGCAGTGAGGTGAAGACTGTCTTTTTACAAAGAGATGAAGTTATAGCAAGACTTCTATCCAAATGACAGTCCAGCATACCTGTATTTACAGCCTCCAAGACCAGATGTTCAGTTTGGGAAGAGGAGAGTTCCTTTTTTTTTTTGGTCTTTCTCTGTCATTTTAGGGTTAGGGGTCCAATTGGAGCTGTAGCCACTGGCCTACACCAGAGCCACAGTAATGCTGGATCCGATCTGTGTCTGCAACCTACATCACAGCTTATGGCAAGCCAGATCCTTAACCCACTGAGCAAGGCAGGGATCGAACCTGCATCCTCATGGGTGCCAGTCAGGTTGTTAACCACTGAGCCACAACGGGAACTCCAGGGAGAGAGTTTCTAATGCCAGCCTTGTCACCTTAGGTCACCTGGCAAGATATCCCTAAGATGAGGGCCTCTTCCTACCAGCATGCACAGATCTTGGTTCAGGTGCAGCAGTGATTAAAATGAAACCTTCTAAGGCATGGAGTCAATCTCCAGTCAAGGCTTTATTCCATGCTTGACACCAGGCCTCAAAAGGCTGCCACTTTTTGTTTTTGGGGTTTTTTTGGCTTCACCTGCAGCCTGTGGAAGTTCCCAGGCCAGGGATTGAACCCGTGTCACAGCAGTGACCTGAGTTGCTGCAGTGACAATGTTGGGTCCTTCACCAACTGCCCCACAAGAGAACTCTTTTTGTTTTTATAAGCAAATACCTAAGTTAAACGTATATAAAGCACAAGAATCACATCAAGAAATAACAACACACACCTTCAGTGTTAGTTTGAGTATACTATGACCCATAATTTATATATCTACAGATTTTTTTGCATTTTCTACATATCCTCTAGCAATAGTTTTTATATTTTTCTTTCCTAATTCTTATACTTTCTAGGATTTCCAGTGCAACAATGAATAGATGGGGGGTGATGGTGGCATTTTTGTCTAAACTATTCGTTGTTATTAATAAGGCCATTCTAGGTAGTTCCAGTTGTGGCTCAGTGGGTTAGGAATCTGGCTAGTATCCATGAGTTACGCAGTTTCAGTCCCTGGCCTTGCTTGGTGTGTTAAGGATCCAATGTTGCCACAAACTGCAGCAAAGGTTGCAGATGGAGTTTGGATCCCACCCACATTGTTGTGGCTATGCGTAGGCTGGGGTGTGGCCCTAAAAAGAAAAAAAGGAAAAAAAAATAATGCTGTTCTAAATTTATTAATTTGACCATTTATCAAAATTAAGGAAATTTCTATTCTTGGTTTGGTATAATAGTCCTTTTTGATTGAATTTTATCAAAAGTTCTTAAATGTATTGAAATGATCATAGGATTTTTTTCCCTTTTTTTGGCCATACCTGTGGCACATGGACATTCACAGGCCAAGGATTGACTGTTAACCTGACTGTAATCTACTGTGCCACAGCTGTGGCAACGCTGAATCCTCAACCCACTGTGCCACAGTGGGAACTCTATATGCTTTTTAAAATAATTATAATTACTTTCATTCATTTTCAAATGACAAACTCTGTATTCCTGAAAGAAACTCAATTTGAGCATGATGTTATCCTTTTCATGTATTAACCCCATTTGATTTGCTAACATTTTGTGTAGGACTTTTCAGGTTTGTTTCTGAGAGAGATTGCCTTCATTGTCCTTTTCAGCTTTGGTCTGGTAGCCTCAGTAAATAAGCTGTGTACTATCCTGTCTTTTAACCTAAAGACACTTACTGTATTTCTTCCATAAATGGTAGAATAGTCCAGTAAAGCCACATAGGTCTCGTGGTACATTTCTTTGTGAAAAGATACTTAATTACAAATGTAATTTTTTTTTCTGCTTTTTTTTTTAAGGGCCGCATTCATTTCCACTGTGCCACCACGGGAACTCCCAAATGTAATTTCTTTTTTTTTTTGTCTTTTTGTCTTTTTGCCATTTCTTGGGCCGCTCCCGCGGCATATGGAGGTTCCCAGGCTAGGGGTTGAATCGGAGCTGTAGCCACTGGCCTACGCCAGAGCCACAGCAACGCTGGATCCGAGCCGCGTCTGTGACCTACACCACAGCTCACGGCAATGCCGGATCCTTAACCCACTGAGCAAGGGCAGGGATCGAACCCGCAACCTCATGGTTCCTAGTCGGATTCGTTAACCACTGCGCCACGACGGGAACGCCCCAAATGTAATTTCTTTAAAAAAAAATAAAGTATTTTTATTACAACAGCTCTGATTAGGGTATTTTTTTTTTTTCTTGGAAATTTTTCTGTGCCACCTAAAATTTAAATTTATTGAAACAGGAGTTCCCCTCGTGGTGCAGTAGAAACCAGTCTGACTAGAAACCATGAAGCTGTGGGTTCCATCCCTGGCCTTGCTCAGTGGGTTAAGGATCCCACGTTGCTGTGAGCTGTGGTGTAG
This sequence comes from Sus scrofa, assembly GCF_054392235.1. NCBI lineage: Eukaryota > Metazoa > Chordata > Mammalia > Artiodactyla > Suidae > Sus > Sus scrofa. Next base: position 49,092,072 of record NC_139387.1, on the reverse strand, counting down.
GTTGCAGATGTGGCTCAGATGTAGCATTGCTGGGGCTGTGGTGTAGACTGGCAGCTGTAGGTCTGATTAGACTCCTAGCCTGGGAACCTCCATATGTTGCAGGTGTGGCCCTAAGAAGCAAAAAAAGAAAAAGAAATTTATTGAAATATTTACTCAAAATAATCATTTTAATGTCTGTAGGGTCTACTAATAGACTCTGTTCCCAGTATATCATTTTTATTTTTTTTCTTTAAATGGGCTGTGTTACCAGAGGCTTATTGTTTATTTATTTAGTTTTTAAAATTCTTTACCAACTCATGACATGCTTAATCGCTATACTTTTATTCATTGTTTGGTTTATTTCACTCTTCTTTTCCCTTAGATTAACTTTTTACTCTTAACTCCATATATAAATGTAGAGTGTGTTTCTAAGTATTTTTTTTTTGGCTGGCATATTCTGGGGCTAGTCATCCAAGCTGGTGCACTGACAATGGATCCTTAACCCACTGTGCTGCAAGAAATCTTCCTCTGGGTCTTTTTTTATGTTATAAATTATTTCCAAGTCTTATGAAAACATGGGGATGGTAGCCTGTTAATGGATTGAATTGTGTGTAAGTCTCCCCCTTCCTCTCCTCCCTATTCATACCTTAAAGCTCTAGCCTCCAGTGTGACCACACGTGGAAATGGGGCCTTTAGGGAGCTAATTCAGGTTAAATGAGGTCATATGGGTGGGGCTGTGATCCAGTTGGACTGGTATCATAGTTAGAGCAAGAAACAGCAGAGCTCACTGCATTCTTGGGGCAGGTACCATGCCTTTGGCATAGTAAAGTTCCTGGGCCAGGGACCAAACCAAACCACAGCTGTAACACGATCCACAGCAGTGAAAAGTCCAGCATCCTTAACCCACTGAGCTACAGGGGAACTCACAGTAAGGCAGAAAAATAACTCAGGCACTCAGTGTAGGAGCATGGGTTTCAATGCATTCTTTGATATGGCTATTGATTAATATTTCTGGCTTATGGGCTCCAGAAAGTAACATCCTCATAGGCCTTGTTTACTATAGGGAGTGTGTCTACCTCCATTCTCAGTTTACAAGAAGCAAAGGGCAAAGAAACCATGAGACTTGGGGGACATGTCCACCCCTAAGACTGCTATTGGACAAGGACTGATATAGGTAATTGGGCAAGGCTAATGGGAGAAATCCAAATATTTCTGGAGCTCACGTTGGTACCCCCATCTTTAAGGGATAAAAACCTCTGTAAAAACCCCCACCGCCCAGCTGTCCTAAGAGCTATTTGTTTTCCTGTAATAAAGACTTTGCTTGCTGGCTGCCTGTGTGTTCCAGAAGCTCATTCTTGAGCTACATGAACAAGAACCCAGATTTTGGTAACATCTTTCTGGCATCACCAGGAACTCAACTGCATTCTTTTTTTTTTTTTTTTTTAAGGAGTTTTCCCTGTTATTTTCTTCCTTTCTTTTTTTTTTTTTTTTTTTTTTTTTTTTTTGTCTTTTTTGCTATTTCTTTGGGCCGCTCCTGCGGCATATGGAGGTTCCCAGGCTAGGGGTCAAATCGGAGCTGTAGTTGCCAGCCTACGCCAGAGCCACAGCAACGCAGGATCTGAGCCACGTCTGCAACCTACACCACAGCTCACGGCAATGCCGGATCGTTAACCCACTGAGCAAGGGCAGGGACCGAACCCGCAACCTCATGGTTCCTAGTCGGATTCGTTAACCACTGCGCCACGATGGGAACTCTTTTTTTTTTTTTTTTTTTGGTTTTCTTTTTGTCTCTAGGGCCACCCCCATGGCATTTGGAGGTTCCCAGGCTAGGGGCTGAATCGGACCTGTAGCCACTAGCCTACGCCAGAGCCACAGGCCAAACTACATCTTTGACCTATACTAGAGCTTATGCCAACACTGGATCCTTAATCCACTGAATGAGGCCAGGGACCAAACGTGTATCCTCATAGATGCTAGTCTGGTTCATTAACCACTGAGCTGCAGTGGGAACTCCTTCCCTGTTATTTTCAAGATTAATTCCACTGTGGATTAATCTGAATTATTTTAATCCTTCAAAAATGAGATTTACTTCTCTCCTAGTTATAATGTCATTAAAAATTCCATGTACATTTGGGATGAATATGTATCTGCAATTGTGTGCTATTAATATGTTTAAGTTAAATTTGTTTATTATTATGGTTATAGATTTGTTCATTTTTAGCGATATCAGTATACCATTGGTGTAAGTGTAATTATTTTTGAAAAGTAATTTGTCACTACTTACACAAATAGTTTTAATGTCCTTTGACATTGTTTTCACTTGTAGGAATTTCCAGAAACATATAGCACATCTATAAAAGCATAAATACAAGAATGCTTAGCATAGGGTAATTTAAAAATTATGTGTGGAGTTCCCGTTGTGGCGCAGTGGTTAACGAATCTGACTAGGAACCATGAGGTTGTGGGTTCGGTCCCTGCCCTTGCTCAGTGGGTTAATGATCCGGCATTGCCATGAGCTGTGGTGTAGGTCGCAGACGCGGCTCGGATCCTGCGTTGCTGTGGCTCTGGCGTAGGCTCCTAGCCTGGGAACCTCCATATGCCGCGGGAGCAGCCCAAGAAATGGCAAAAAGACAAAAAAAAAAAAGAAACAATGTTGGGTAAAAAGGATAAAAAAGTAAACTGCATTTAAAAAAAAAAAAATTATGTGTGCACAAACATAAGAAAACCCAATATCAGTCCAAAGAGGAATGGCTAAATTGTGATAAACCTATAAAGTGGAAGGTTATGCAGTGAGATCGATATATGTAGATCAGAAATGATAAGGTGTCCTAAGTATGGTATAATGAAAATTAGGCAAACTGTTAACAGCATATTTTGTAGAATTCTGTTGGTCTTTGGAGTTCCTGTTGTTGCACAGAAGAAACAAATCTGACTAGTAACCAAGAGGTCCAAGGTTTGATCCCTTGTCATGAGCTGGGGTGTATATGGCAGACTCTGCTCAGATCCTGCATAGCTGTGGCTGTGACATAGGACAGCAGCTGTAGCACCAATGCAACCCCTAGCCTGGAAACTTACATATGCCACAGGTGTGACCCCAGGAAAAAAAAGCAAGAAAAAAGAATTCTGTTTGTCTTAATAGATAAGGATTAAATGGGTTTTTTTGTTTGGGGTGGGGGCAGGGTTTGCTGCATCCACATTAAGCAGAAGTTCCCTGTAGCATGGGTGGGCCAAGGATCCAGCCCACGTTACAGCAGTGACCCAAGCCACAACAGTGATAATGCCAGGTCCTTAAACCCACTAGGCCATCAGGAAACACCTGTTTTAGTGTTTTTTACGTAGAGAAATTTTCTGAAAGAAAAGGTAACAGTCAATACCCTTAGGAAGTTAGACATTAGAGATGGCGATAGTAAGAGTTTTTTTAGCATATACTTGATTTTTTTTTTAAATAATGATTTTATTTTCTCCATTATCACTGATTTAGTTTTCTGTCAATTTTCTACTATACAGCAAAGGTGACCCAGTCACACATACATGTATGCATTCTTTTTTCTCACATTATCATGCTCCATCACAAGTGACCATAGTTCCCAGTGCTATACAGCAGGATACCATTGCTTATCCATTGCAAAGACAGTAGTTTGCATCTACTGACCCCAAATTCCCACTCCCTCCCTCTTGGCAACAACAAGTCTGCTCTCCAAGTCCATGATTTTCTTTTCTGTGGAAAGGTTCCTTTGTGCCATATATTAGATTCCATACATAAGTGAAATCATATGGTATTTGTCTTTCTCTTTTTGACCCACTGCACTTAGTATGAGTCTCTACTTCCCTCCATGTTGCTACAAATGGCATTTTGTTTTTTAATGGCTGAGTGGTATTCTATTATGTATGTATGTATGTGTATATATATATATATATACACACACATCTTCTTAATCCATTCATTTGTTGATCGACATTTCGGTTGTTTCCATGTCTTGGCAATTATGAATTGTGCTGCACTGAACATACGGGCGCATGTGTCTTTTTCAAGGAAAGTTTTATACAGATATATGCCCAAGAATGGGACTGCTGGGGCACATGGTAGTTCTATATTTAGTTGTCTAAGCTACCTCCATACTGTTTTCCATAGTGGTTGTACCAATTTACATTCCCACCAACAGTGCACACCCTTTTCTACACCCCCTCCAACATTTGTTATCTGTGGACTTAATAATGATGGCCATTCTGACTGGTGTGAGGTGTTAACTCATAGTAGTTTTGATTTGCATTTCTCTAATAATCAGTGATGTTGAGCATTTTTTCATGTGCTTGTTGACCATCTGTATATCTTCTTTGGAGAAATGTCTATTCAGGTCTTTTGCCCATTTTTCAATTGGGTTGTTGGCTTTTTTGCTCTTCAGTTGTATAAGTTGTTTGTATATTTTAGAGATGAAGCCCTTGTTAGCTGCATTGTTTGAAACTATTTTCTTCCATTCTCTAAATTGTCTTTTTGGGTTTATAGTTTTCTTTGCTGTGCAAAAGCTTGTCAGTTTCATTAGGTGCCATTTGTTTGATTTTGCTTTTATTTCTGTTGCCTTGGGAGACTGACCTGAGAAAACATTTGTAACGTTGATGTCAGACAGCATTTGCCTATGTTCTCCTCTAGGAGTTTGATGGTGTCTTGTTTTTCGTTTTAAGTCTTTAAGCCATTTTGAGTTTATTTTTGTGCATGATGTGAGGGTGTGTTCCAATTTCATTGATTTACATGCAGCTATCGAGTTTTCCCAGCACCACCTGCTGAAGATTGTCTTTTTCACATTTTATTTCTTCCTTTGTTGAAGATTAGTTGACAGTGGGTGTCTTGGTTTATTTCTGGGTTTTCTATTCTGCTCCATTGATCTGTATGTCTGTTTTGGTACCAGTACCACGCTCTCTTGCTGACTGTGGCTTTGTAATATTGCCTGAAGTCTGGGAGAGTTAAGCCTCGTGCTTGGTTTTTGTTCCTCAGGATTACTTCAGCAATTCTGGGTCTTTTTGTGGTTCCATATAAATTTTTGGATTGTTTGTTCTAGTTCTGTGAAAAATGTCACGGGCAATTTGATAGGAATTGCATTGAATTCTATAGATTGTTTTGGGTAGTATGGCCATTTTTACAATATTGATTTTTCCCATCCAGGAGCATGGAATATCTTTTTATTTCTTTGAATCCTCTTTAATTTCCTTGATTAACATTTTATAGTTCTCAGCATATAAGTCTTTCACCTCCTTGGTCAGGTGTATTCCCAGGTATTTGATTTTTTTGGGGTGTGATATGTTTTTTTTTTTCAATCGCGTTTTTAGGTCTGCACTTTCGGCATATGGGGTTGAATTGGAGTTGCAGCCACCAGCCTAAACAACAGCCGCAGCAACTCGGGATCTGAGCCACATCTGCGACCTATGCCACAGCTCATGGCAATGTCTTAACTCACTGAGCTCGGCCAGGGATTGAACCTGTGACCTCATGGACACTGGTCAGGTTGGTTACCACTGAGCCACAACAGGAACTCCAATGCTCGATTTTTTTTTTATTTATTTAATTTTTTTTCTTTCAGTTGGCATGATTTAGTTAAATAGCTAGGTAAAATAAAAGCAGAAAGTAGGCGCAGTGGTTAACAAATCCTACTAGGAACCATGAGGTTGCAGGTTCGATCCCTGGCTCAGTGGGTTAAGGATCCAGCATCGCGGTGAGCTGTGGTGTAGGTTGCAGATGCGGCTCGGATCCCGAGTTGCTGTGGCTCTGGTGTAGACTGGTGGCTCCGATTAGATCCCTAGCCTGGGGACCTCCATATGCCAAGGGAGCAGCCCTAGAAAAGGCAAAAAGACAAAAAAAAAAAAAAAAAAAAAGGCAGAAAGTAGTTGCCTTGTTAGTGTAACAAAATACTAACTGTATGAAATCCTGTTAAGCACCATAGAAAATTTTATTGTCATTTGCCATATTTATTGTAACATCTTCCTTTCTTCCTTTACTGTTCTTCTTACCCAAATTAAAGATGAGGCTATAGGAGTTCCCGTCGTGGCGCAGTGGTTAACGAATCTGACTAGGAACCATGAGGTTGCGGGTTCAGTCCCTGGCCTTGCTCAGTGGGTTAACGATCCAGCGTTGCCGTGAGCTGTGGTGTAGGTCACAGACGTGGCTCGGATCCCACGTTGCTGTGGCTCTGGTGTAGGTCGGTGGCTACAGTTCCGATTCGACCCCTAGCCTGGGAATCTCCATATGCCGCTGGAGCGGCCCTAGAAAAGGGCAAAAGACAAGACAAAAAAAAAAAAAAAAAAAAAAGATGAGGCTATAAATAAGTGTTGATAAGGTGAACTGATACATAAATTCTGTACAGACAGAACAGCTTTTTAATCAAAAGATCTTTATTTCCTACAGATTCCTGACATTCAAAACAACTGGCTTTTAATACACTACTCCTGCATTGAATCAACAATGAATTGGAATGCAAAACCAGAGAGTGTCACCTTGCCACCACAGTATCCTAGAAAACAGACATCTTTTTTGGAGCAGGCTTTAGTAAGCACACTTACAACATCTCAAAGTCCTTTAAACCACCCTGGAAGTAACCAAGAAGCATGCCTATTTCTCAGTAATTCAAATCCAGTTTCACAGCCATTGCTCAACAACAGAAATTATAAAACTCCTCAACAAATCCCTATTTCTGATATGCATAGTGGGACAATTGTGACCTCCCAAACTTCAGTAGAAAGAATAACATACACAAATGTGAAAGGACCCAAACAATTAAATCAGGATTTGCAGGTGTCTTCAGGAGTTACACAAGATATGTGGCTGAACTCACCAATGAGGAATTCTATGCTCTCTCATACAGGGGCAACTGTATCTCATCAAACTGGTTTTGGCACAAATCCGCCCAATGTACATGCACTACAGAATCAGTTTGTGACATCAGACACGTATTCTATGCAACTACAAATGATGCCTTCTAATTCTGGAAGAGCTCCCATAACTTATCAGGACAACCCGAGACTTAACCCACCTTTATCAGAGCAACAGGTTGACTGGCCACAGCAGTGTGCCTCCAGTGGACTGGCTTACCCTAATTACAGACCACTTCCAAAGCAATATGGTTACTCATCACGAAGCTTTGTGCAAGGTCCTACTCTTCCGAAACAAAACACTATGTCAGCTGGGTCATTACAAGTTAAAAATAGTCCATCTCCAAATCCTGTGCTCCCTCTACAGTCAAAGCAGATTGCAACCATTCCGTCCTATCAATATGCAGTTACTCACACTGACGAAAGACCTCCTCCTCCTTATGACTGTAGATATGCAAGCCAGCCATTGCAAAGTATTCAGCATGTTGTTAAACGCTCTTCTATGGATGGTCCCCAGACTCAAGAAATGTACTTGCCTGAAATGGGGAAAGACTTTTGTAGAGGCTTTCAACAGCAGTGGCAAAACTCGAATGAAAATTTCAGCATGATGGGAAATACCTGCAACTTGAAAGTAAACACCAATGTTGGTCAGCCTTTTAACAGACCTGTTAGATCTTCTCTGGATAGTGTCCAGGCTCTTGGTCAGAATACTCAAGAGAAAAGAGTAGATTCTGGAAACCTGACTTCAAATCAGGTATTGGACACACGTGCCACAAAAGAAAAGTTAGTGAGGGACATTAAAACATTAGTAGAAATAAAAAAGAAGTTTTCGGACCTTGCAAGGAAAATTAAAATTAATAAAAGTCTTTTGATGGCAGCAGGTTGTATTAAAACAACTAGTAGCCCTTATAGCAATACAGCTCAAAATTCTCAGTTTTCTCTGAAACAAACTGCCAAAGTACAGTGTGGGCCACAGGTAACCATAGTCACTCCAGAAACCATGGAGAATAAATCACCAATAGTAATGGAATCTTCAGAAGTAGCAAATAAAACACACAGTCCATCGAATTCCAACCTTCAGGACAGACATTTTAACCAGGTCAGTTCTGTTTTACTAAATTCTGTCCCTTCGGAAAAGTTGCCAATTCCAGAACAGTTACGTGATTTGAAAGTTGTGACTTCTTCAAAGATGTCAACTGTTGAGATTCCCCATGCCACATCAAATAACATCCAGTTTTCATCAGGAAATCTTGTCAATAGCACAAAAAATGTGCCAGCACATTCTGAGACAACTCCTCTTCCTCAGTTCATGACTTTTGAGGAATATATTTCAAAACATCCAAATAAAAATAGGCTAGTTCTCAGTTTACTTGCACCTGGAGGTAAAATTGAGAGGAAATTATTAAAAGACACTATTGAAACTGTTAAGGATTCCAAAATGCGTAGTTCTGACGTGAATCCAAATACCACTAACACTGGTAACCTAATGAATTTGAAAACTGTGGAAACTGCAAGTGCTTGTAATATAAATGCCAAGATTTCAGACAACTCTTCTGGGTTTGAGCATAAATCCTTAAATGGAATGTCTTCGAAAAGCGATGGTCACTTTTCCATGGAATTACTAGCAACATGTCTCTCTTTGTGGAAAAAGCAACCTTCAGAACCTACAGTAGAAAAACAGTCCAATGAGTCAAAAACAAACAGAGCCGCAGCTGGAGTTTCAAAACCTGTGGAAGTTTGTGAGACGAGTCCATTTTCAGCTGTGGGAAATTCGCAGAATAAGGTCACCAGCAGCTCACAGGAAACAGTTTTGTCAATGGTAACACAGAATTTTGAGTCTTCAGGTTCAACTACTACAAAAGGAATTGCCGTAGTGTCACCCTTAATTCTTTCAGATGTCAAAACATTGTCTGTCAAAGGTATAACACCTGAAGCCTTACCTGAAACAGCATACCCAGTTATTAAAGAAGGCAGCATTTGTAGTTTACAAAATAAGTTAGAAAATACTGCTGCTTTGAAGGTTAGTGTTCATGAACCAGTGACAAGTACTACAAGCACCAAGATTTTCCCACTGATTCAGAAGGAAAAACAAAATGAGTCAACTAATGCTAATTCAGAAGGCACACCTAATACCAGTCAAGGGAAGTATAATGAAACAGAACCAGATGTCCAGTGTCCTGTGAGTGATCAGCAGACCTCATATGTATCAAAGGACAGTGATGATGTGCACAGTGATGTATTGCAGATTGATAATATTTGTTCTCTTGTTGAAGGTGATACCTCTTATAATTCCCAAATAGCAAAGATATTCAACCTGCACCCTTTGGAAAAGGTTGAGCAACAGAAACCTCTACTGAGTCACCAAGTGATGAGTAGTAGACAACAAAATGAACAAGTAGACGTCACTGAAAGTAAAGACTTTGATTGTCAAAAAGATAACTTTGTACAGTGCACAGATACTTCCCATGAAACAATTGATCAGTCAATGTTACTGCATCCTCCAGAATCATCATCTTTGAAGTACACTGAAGCAAAGAGGGGCATTCCAGAGGAAAGCAGCTTGGAACAAATCACTGAAATCGAAAGCCTGGCTGATGATGTGGTTTCACCAGCTGCTATTCAGCAGGATAACTGCCCTCAGGAAACTGACATGTCCTGCAGTTACACTGCGCAGGATCCTACAAAAAATGAGCTTCTCGATGATGAGACATCCATCCTCTACCTACAAGATCAGCTGTCAGAACTTTTAAAAGAGTTTCCCTATGGTATTGAACCTGTGAACATGCATGAGGGTTGTGCGGTCCAACAAATGGCAGACCCCATTTCAAAACCTCAAACTTGTGAGCACACTGGTTGTGACTCCAAAGACTCAACAGACCAGATACAAATTACAATACTAAACTCAGAGCAAATGAAAGAATTATTTCCTGAACAGGATGGTCCACCCAATGAGGTAGACAGATTGACAGAACTTCAGGAAGAAAAGCCTGTCACAAAAGAAGGGAACCAGTGTGACCCACAGGCACGTACCATTGAAGAAAGTTGTGAGTCTGTTGTACTGGATTCGGAAAAAGATGATGTCCGTTGCTGTGCCTTGGGGTGGCTCTCTATGGTTTATGAAGGAGTACCTCAGTGCCAGTGTAATTCCATTAAGAACTCAGCTTCAAAGGAAGAAAAAGGGAAAGATCCGTGTTCTCTGGAGGCCAACGCCAACAGTTATAAACGAGGCGAGAGGACCTCTGATGGAGATGACTCTGTCACATTTGAGAATCCTCCAGATAATCAGAAACTTCCTCTGACTTTTCCAGTTGAGGAAAAACATTTTCCTGAAACAGAGGGAGGCCGGAACATAAATGATAAATCAGAAACAGAACAGAACAGCTCACTAAGGACAGAGCAAGAATTACCTGGTCAGTTTTTATGTAAAGGTGGTAAAAGACGAGATCCATTGCAGAGACACAAAAAGAAACCCCTGCAATTTCATGAGGTCACTTTTCAGTCCACTAATAAAACTATAAAAATTTGTCAAGAGAGCTTGCAGAGGAAGCTTATGGCACAAAATTTACGTCCACTCAAACCAAAGATGGGGTTTTTGACGAGTAAAAATAAAGATTTGCATGTGAAAAATGCTTCTTTAGTACAGTCAATAACACCAGAAAAGAGAAAATTGAAAGCAGCTGGCTCTAAACACAAAGTTTTGGAAAAAAGGAAGTTGGATGATGGGAGCATACATGATTCAGAAGTAAAGAAGAAGAAGTATGATAAACAAGAGCAGAATAAAAATGTGGGAAGTGGTACATTTAAATTGTACAATTTCTCAACCCCAAGTGAAAGAGCTATGACTAAAGAAAAGACAGTTTCAAATGTTAAGTCTTCAGGCTCTAAGGATGGTTCATCTAAAATTAATCGAGTTCTGACAGCAAAGGAGTACCTAGCAAGGCAGAAGCATAAAGAAGCAGTGAGTGGCAAAACGTTAAAGAAAAACTGTCTGAAAAATCTGCCATGTGATTCTCAGTACAAGAAGTCCAGTAAACTTCCTGTGCGTGTGGGAAGTTGTGGGAAATCATCCGAGAGACAAAACAGCAATGTACAGACCACTAAAGAATCATTACCTATTAGTTCCAACCATGGTAAAAGCCTCAAAATCCATCATTCCAGGGACTCTAAAACCCACATTTTGAGGAATATTAAAGGAACAGTTGGTGGAAAGCAACCTGATAAAATGTGGATTGACAAAACCAAATCAGACAAGAATGTAAACAATGTAAATAATGAAGCTGAATTCAGCCAAATGTCTTCCCAAGCAAAGGATCAAAGGAAAACGTACCTGAACAGAGTTGGATTTAAATGCACTGAACGTGAACGCATTTGTCTCACAAAATTAGATGGTTCACCCAGGAAGCTTAATAAAGAAAAAAGACCAGAAAATAAGCCCAAGAACCATGTACCTGGGAAAGATACCTCAGAAAAACTAAGCATGCTGGAGTTTAAGTTATGTCCAGATGGACTGTTCAAGAATCCAAACCCTGTTGAAGACCAGAAGGATCTGCAGCCTTGTCCTATGAAAGAGCAAGCTCCTGTGCAAGGTCCAGTATGATTTTTTTGGTGATGTCCACACCATTGTGACGCATTGTAGGTCAGCAAGTGGTGAGCACGTCTCTTAACACCTGGGTAGCTAGAAAGACTTAAATGCATGGTGCTTTTACCTAGTACTTGCTTTTCTTACCAGGTTAATTGTTCATTGGGCACTATTTGTTAAATTTAAGTTTGTGTCCTACTGGTTGTAAATTGTGCTGCATTCACACTAATGACAAGAGGTACATAAAATTGTAAGCTTTGGAGTTTTCTCATGGCTCAGTGGGTTGAGGATCCCGTGTTGTCACTGCTTCAGCTGTGGCATGGGGTTTGATCCTTGGCCTGGGAACTTCCCCAAGCCATGGGCACAGCCAAATAAAACCAAAAAAAAAAAAAAAAGGTTTGCCAAATACAGATTTCCTTTTGTACCAAGAAGTGGGAAATATTCTTTGTGGGAAGTTAGAAAAGTGTTAGATATACATTATTTCATGTCTTTGCTTTTGTTTTTTGTTCCTTTGGGCTTGCATTTTCAAAGCCCTGTGAGTTTGAAATTTGGGTCTAAATATTAGGAGATATGTAATGATTGTTAATGAAATATTTTTATATGTATACAAGTGGTTTGATGTCATTGTTGAAATGGTGACTGTTATCACTAAAGTTACAGTGGTACATTCTAATCTACTTGTCAGATATGCAATGTGAGGATTGTGGGAGCGGTATTGTCCAGTGTTGCAAACCCAGCATTGCAATCATGACTATTGGTTAGCTGAAGGATAAAATTCTCAATGTTAGAGTTCCCATTGTGGCTCAGCAGGAATGGATCTGACTGGCATCCATGAGGACGCAGGTTCGATCCCTGGCCCTGCTCAGTGGTTTAAGGTTCTAGCGCTGTCATGAGCTGTGGTGTAGGTCACAGACATGGCTCGGATCCTGTGTGGCTGAGGCATAGGCCAGTGGCTACAGCTCTCATTCACCCTCTGGCCTGGGAATCTCCATATGCTGCAGGTGTGGCCCTAAAAAGATTAAAAAAAAAAAAAAAATTTCTCAGTGTAGTGCAAGATAGGAGAAAACAAGAGGACTTAGTATTTGTAGTAGTAAACACTTAGAGGTTGTGATATTACCTATGAAACATTGTGTTGAGAAACCCAGATTGGAATTCACCAAAGGATTTGAATGGAATCTCTGCTGTTCAGACAGTGTCTCTTGGGGTGCCTAAAGTTACAATGTAAATGACTTTCTTGGAAGGTGGTAGGGATTTGTGATTAAGTATGTAATCATATAAAGAGTGCAAAGTTCATTTTACAAAGTATTGGTGAGATTACACTTGGTTCTTATAACTAGATCCTTAGAATCTGAGGGCCTAGTTGTACCAGAAACATTGGAAGTGGGTGCAGCAGCGTGAGGTGCCTTCCCTATCTCACGTATCCTTAAATACCTTGAGCTGTGTTAGTGTTCAGCCCTAGTGGGAGATAGAAGTTTTAAATTATGAGATTCAGGCACTTACAGGAGAAAGCATTTTTCTAGGCCTCTTTTAAAGTTATATGTGAGGAGTTCCCTCTGTGGCACAGTGGGTTAATGGTCTGGCTTGTCTCTGTGACTTTGCAAGGATCTGGCATTGCTGCAGCTCTGGCGTAGGTCATAGAGGCAGCTCCAATACAGTCCCTGGCCCAGGAACTCCCATATGTGGGGGATGGCCAAAAATGAGGGAGGAAAAGGAAAAGAAAAAAGTTATGTGTGAATATATCTGATGCCTTCTGAAATCTATTTTAGGCTTACATGGTTTTCCTTGGTTATAGCAGTACTAAAAGGGATGAACAGCAATATCTAGAGCTCTGAAAATGAATATTTAAATAGTTTCAGGAATAAAAAGTACAAAAGAAGACTGGTTAAAATGTGTGACTGAGGAGAAAAAGATACCGGAACCCAATCAAGAAATAGGTAAAACCATCTATATTTTTGTTTTACTCATCTGGCACTCTGTCATATATAAGCTGGACTCTATTTATGAAGCTATTATGAAGTTTGGCTTTTAGCTATATTCTTATTTAAAGGATGATTTGGTGTTAGTATGCCTGAGTAGTAAGAGGACATTTGGCCTTTTCTTCCTGTTATGCCCTGGACAGAGAAGTGATGATTCCATTTCCCTTTAAGAAGAAGATTCTCTCCACAAGGGCTTGGCATACATTTTCTCTATAGACGCTACACAGTAAATGTGAGGTTTTGCGTATCATAAGGTCTCTCCTAAATACTCAACTCCAACATTGTAGTGAGAAAATGGTTGTAGAGTAACGACTGGGTATGGGCTATGTTCCAGTTAAACTTACCAAAATTTGCTAGAGTCTGGGCTCTAGGCCATACCCTAATAGCCAACCCCTAGATAAGATAATTTGCAATTAATTCATTTAATTATCAGACCAGGCAGGCAAAGATATTGCCATTTATCACTGAGAGAATTTAGATCAAAGTCATTTCATTAAGTGTAGAATTCTGAGTTATTTTGTTGATGACTGGTGTTCCTCATTATTCTTTTCTTTCTTCTTTCTCTCTTTTCCTTTTTCTCTCTTTTCCTCCCCCTCTCTCTTTCTCTCTTTGTGGCTGGGGAGGGATTTGGGTTGAAGTACAGCCAGGAAAACCATAGTTTTTAGTGTCTGATTTAATTACTGGGTTGACTTTTTTTTTTTTTTAGGGTTTGGCATTGAGAACTGGAAGCCTAGGGTTCAGGAATTTTATGTTACTTTTGGTTAATGTATACACAAAGACAAGAGTTTATACTCCTTTGAAAATGGAGAGGTGCAGAATTTTGCCACAATCAACCATAAAGACAAGCATATTGTTTGAAACAGAGGAAGTGTGAGAAAGGTTGATAAGAACTTAAAACAAATGTACATGAGCAGGCATGTAGAAAAAAAAAACTTGGCTGAATCAAAGAATCAGAAGAAATGCGTCCTTAGCTGGAACAGGAAGACAGCCCAGAGAGGGGAAAATTTAATTAGTGAGAGAGTAGAAAACACTTCACAGTTGGAGCACAGGAAGTGAAAAATGAGAGATATGGAAATGGGTGTAGAGGTTGGGACAAGAAAAGCCCTTGAAAACAGCAGGGACATAGGTTTTGCCTCCTAGAGAGATGAGAGGCATAATTAGAGTCTGAATCTTTTTTTGTTTTTTTTGTTTTTTGGTCTTTTCTAGGGCCGGTGCATGGCATTTGGAGGTTCCCAGGCTAAGGGTTTAATCAGAGCTGTAGCCACTGGCCTACGCCACAGCCACAGCAACTTGGAATGCAAGCCGAATCTGTGACCTACACCACAGCTCACGGCAACACCAGATCCTTAACCCACTGAACGAGGCCAGGGATCGAACCTGCGACCTCATGGTTCCTAGTCGGATTTGTTAACCACTGAGCCACGATGGGAACTCCGGGATCTGAATCTGAATATACTTTGAAGATGTGTGCACAGACTGACCAGAGAGGCTCATGGAGCAGCACGAGAGTTCCCTGGTGCCCAGTGGCTAAGGATCTGGTGTTGTTGCTGTGGCCCCAGAACTTATGCATGCTATATGCATGGCCCCTCAAAAAAACAACAGACATGGAGATAGCTGCAGACAGCATGAGCAATGAACAGTGGAAGTGGATAAGGATGGGGTTGCAGAAGTGACAGAAATCCAGTGGGGAGCAGTTTAGTGTCCCAGCTCAAACATCGGCATTCATGACAGAAAGCTAAAGTGGATGGAGAAGAATGTGAAACAGAGAGTAACCATCCTCTGCTAACAAGATAAATAAAAATGAAACAGGGTACTTGACACACCCAGACAGAAAGGTAAAATGAGACTTTTTTCTAGAAAGGAATGGCTAGAGCAGGAATGAAAAGTGTGGGAATTTAGAATTGGAAAAGCTTCTGAGATAAAGAGGAACATCTAGACATGCACAGAAAGCGAAGAAGCTGGCTGGGCCCATCAGAAAAAGGATAGTGAAGCTAAAGACAGCACTGAAATGGTCTAAAGAAACAAAAGTACAGATGTTTCTTAGAATACCTAATGCATAGCAGGACCAGAATCTGTAAACTGCTTTGCATTCATTCTTTGGAAATGGCTTGTGTTTGTGCTCCTGATATTGCTAGTTTAGATGGCTGTTAAGAAAGCCACATTTATAATACATATAAATAACATTCATAAGAGGTTTTTATTGGGCAAGGTATAGGTAGAACAGAAGTAAAGGTGGGGAGGTTAGAAAACAGCCCCCAAAGGGAGAGAGGCAAGATGTCTTGTGTATATACGTGATAATTCTGTAGCCATGGTTCTCACAGTTAACTCTTGTCATAATTTTCTGTCCCAGAGAATTCATGTTTTCACAATTTATATTGATTGTATACTGACTAACATTAAGAGTAATAAGAAATAACATTTTTGTTTACTTAGATGATGTGTTGGCTAATTCAAGACTCTCCAAGAGAAGCTTCAGTGCCGATGGATATGAGACACAACAAAACCAAGTAAAAGATTCAAAAGCAATGTTTCAAACCTACAAAAAGATGTACATGGAGAAGAGGAGCAGAAGTCTTGGTAGCAGTCCTTTAGAATAATTTTGAGACTTAATTCTTCTCATGGTCTGTAATTGCCATCAGAAGATTTCACTTTCTGTTCAGAATATTTTTCTGGAAATACTAAGTGTGCCATGATAACATTTCTCAGTTTGGTTACCACTTAGGTTATGTGTATCTTTGAAATTACTAACTAAATTGGCTAGAGAGCCTTATTTGTGAGTTGCAAACATAAGAAATAGGTGATATTTGTCAGGGGAACTGTAAGGTATTGAATTCTGACATTATTGAACCAAGTTTACCATTATTTTAAAAGGAATTTTTATACTAATCTTGTTTTGAAATACTAACAATTCATCCTAAGGGAGACCTATTCCTTAAGGACTTATTTCCACTGGGACTGTATATTTTTGTTTCTAAAACTTAGTAGCAAAACATATTTTTCAGAAATGCTCACTGTGAACATAAAAGTATATTCTTAAGTATTTTATACTGAATTGTAAACTTTTTGTCAGAAGTCTTGTTTTATACTTGTTGAACTGCACACAATTTTTGGATAATGTCAACATTACTTTTCATACTTGAAATAAACATTTATTTTTTAAAAAATATATTCAAAATGGTATGCTTTGTGTTAGATTTCCTACCCTCACAATAGCACATTTTAGAAAGGTGTTTTTAAAAGGAGAAATGTTGGAGTTCCTGTTGTGGCTCCATGGGTTAAGGACCTCATGTAGTGTCTGAGGTTGCAGGTTCAATCTCTAGCCTCACTCAGTGGGTTAAAGATCTGGAGTTGCTGCAAGCTGCAATGTAGGTCACAGATGCCACTCGGATTCAGTGTGGCTGTGGCTGTGGCTTAGGCTCTCCAATTCAACTCCTAGCCTGGTAACTTCCATATGCCACAGCTGTAGCTGTAAAGGAAAATAAATTTTTTTTTTTTTTTTTGGTCTTTTTGCTATTTCTTGTGCCGCTCCCGCGGCATATGGAGGTTCCCAGGCTAGGGGTCCAATCGGAGCTGTAGCCACCGGCCTACGCCAGAGCCACAGCAACTCGGGATCCGAGCCATGTCTGCAACCTACACCACAGCTCATGGCAACGCCAGATCCTTAACCCACTGAGCAAGGGCAGGGACTGAACCCGCAACCTCATGGTTCCTAGTCGGATTCGTTAACCACTGCGCCACGACGGGAACTCCCAAAAAAAATTTTTTTGATAAAGCTGTCACAAGTAAAACCTTTCAGGTTCGTACAAAATTTTAATGTTTTATAAGTTATATATCGTGTTTTAAAACTAGTAGAAATGGGGAGTTTAATGGGTGTGTAGTTTGAGTCTTACTAATGAATATTCTTATCACTAACTGAACTGTGCTTAAAAGTTCTTCCTAAGATAGTAACTCATGAATATTTTATTGTAAGTTTTAAAAATACATTCTGACGATTTCAGAAGGCTGGGCTTCCCAAAGTATTAAGCACCATGCTTCCATAGGGAAAGCACCTGTTCTTATCCAAAGAATTTGATGCTTTAGTTGTAAATAGAAGGTTCATTTACTGATGCCCTAGCACCAGTCAGGTCATCGCCGTGGTTCCAAATTATTAGTGGTTGTTATATTGGTCATTGTGTTCTTTACTGATGGAATCTCTCAATTTAAAAAAATCTCACTTAAGAATGTCTTTAATAAAGTAGTGATAGTCGTCAACTAAGTCTCAATCTCTGAGTATACATATTTAAGTATCCTAAGTAATGAAATACCAAGAACATATAAAAAATTTGCATTCCAGAATGATCCGAACCAAGGAGAGATAACAGAAGCAATGTATCTTCTCTGTGTGTGATGGTCATTGAGATGAAACGCATGTAATTGTTAGATTCACAATAAACTGAAGTCCCATGGAATATTTTTACCTGAAGGAATCATCGACACCTGTCTCTAACGACATCGTCCTTATATTTCATCCGGAGTAAAAATACTTGTTGCTCATAATAAGCCTAGAGCTCTCAAAGAAAAATTAGAATTTTGGAAAATTTGTGTCTGAGACCATGAGTTTGATGGTATCCCCACTACCTGGACCTGTAATCAATTCAGTGAGAATATCAGTAAACATTAATTATTTTTGAGGCATGCTAAAAAGTGTCAATATTTCAAAGATCTAATGTGGTGAACCAGTATTTCTGATGACCAATGCAAGATGACCATTCAAAATGCCACGTAGGCCAATGGATTTTAATAGAACAGTGAAGATTTCTTTGTGTTATCTGCTTCCACATTGCAAGTAATCTTTAGGAAATGAACTGTCAACTTTTGGCACAGTATTGAAGAATAATGCATGATTATCTGAAAAGGCTGTGAAAACACTCCTGTGTTCACATAAAAAGCTACATCTGTATGTGAGATTGGATTTTTCCGGCATATTTCAAGACAACATAGCTCAACAACAGAAGGCACAAGTAAATAGAATTCAGCTGTACAGGAAGCACAGAGATCCCCAAACAAGTTCAACCCAAAGAATCCTACACAAAGACACAGTAAAAATGGCAAAAGTTAAAGGAGAGGATTCTAAAGGCAGCAAGAGAAATACATATTAGGGAACCCGCATAAGGCCATCGGCTCATTTCTCTACAGAAACACTACAGGCCAGAAGAGAGTTGCAAGATATATTCAAAGTTCTGAAAGGGAAAAATGTGCAGCAAGATTATTGTTTAAAATAGAAATAAAAGAATTTCTCAAAAACTACAGCAATTCTAAACCTATTCTAAAAGCAATATTAAAAGGTTTCCTACAAATAGGAAAAAAGATATAGGATGAGAAAATCACAGTTGGAAGTAATAGAAAATCACAGTTGGAAAGTAATCACTTAGACAGTATACAGATCAAAAAGAAAAATAAATCTATCTGAAAGCAATGATAAACACAAGGAACAGCAAAAAGATAAACGAAATGAAAAAAAGACATCAAGATAAAAAAGACATCAAAATGTTAAAATGTTCCCGTGTGGCTCAGCAGGTTAAGAACCTGACCAGTATCCCTGAGGATGCAGGTTTGATCTCTGGCCTGACTCTGTGCTAAGGATCTGGTGTTGCCTCAAGCCGTGGCATAGGCTGGCAGCTGCAGCTCCAACTGGATCCCTAGCCTGGAAACTTCCATATGCCACAGGTGTGGTCCTAAAAAGAAAAAAAAAACAACAACAATCAAACCAAGAGCTGGTCCTCTTTGAAAGGAAACAAAATTGACAAACCTTGGGCAGACTCACCAAGAAGAGAGAACTGAAATAAAAAAGAAATCTCAATGATACTGTGGAAATATTAAAAAAAAATCCATAAGAGAATACTATGAGCAATTATACGCCAACAAATTTGACAACCTAGAAGACATGTTCAACTTTCAAGAAACGTATAGCCCACCAAAACTGAATCAAGAAGGATTAGATAATTTGAAACATTTGATCCAGCAACCCTACTCCTCAGCATCCAGAGAAAACCATGACCCCAAAAGATATATGTATCCTAATATTCATTGCAGTACTATATATAACAGCCAAGACATGGAAGCAACCTAAATGTCCATCAACAGCGAAGTGGATAAAGAAGATTTGGTACATATACACAATAGAATATTAGCCATTAAAAATAAAGAAATAATGGCATTTCCAGCAATATGGATGGACCTAGAAATTATCATGCCAAGTGAAGTTTTTCAGACAGTGAAACACCAACATCATATATTATCACTTACATGTGGAATCTAAAAATAGGACACAGTGAACTTTGCAGAACAGATACTGATTCACAGACTTTGAAAAACTTATGTTATCCAAAGGAGATGGGTTGGGGGGTGGGGATGACCTGGGGGTTTGGGATGGAAATGCTATAAAATGGGGTTGTGATGATCATTGCACAAAAATTAATGTAATAAAATTCATTGAGTTCCTGTCGTGGCTCAGTGGAAATGAATCTGACTAGCATCCATGAGGATGCAGGTTTGATCCCTGGCCTCATTCAGTGAGTTAAGGATCTGGTATTTCTGTGAGCCGTGGTGTTGGTTGCAGATGTGGCTTGGATCTTGTGTTGCCGTGGCTGTGGTGTAGGCCAGTGACTACAGCTCTGATTTGACCCCTAGCCAGGGAACCTCTATACGCCATGGGTGCAGCCCTAAAAAGACTAAAATTAAAATTAAATAAATTCACTGAGTTCAAAATATTAGATAATTTAAACAGCAATCACTAAAAATGAAATTGAATGTGGAATAAAAAACAAAACATACCAAAAAACTCCCTACAAACAAAAGTCCAGAATCAGATGGCTTCACAGGCAAATTCTACCAAACATACAAAAAAGAACTTATAGGAGTTCCCGTTGTGGCTCAGGGGAAACAAACACAGCTAGGATTCCATGAGGATACAGGCTCAATTCCTGGCCTTGCTCAGTGGGTTAAGTATCTGGCATTCCTGTGAGATGTGGTGTAGGTTGGAAATGAAGCTTGGATCCCACATTGCTGTGACTGTGGTGTAGGCCAGCGGCTACAGCTCTGATTTGACCCCTAGCCTGGGAACTTTGATATGCTGCAGGTGTGACCCTAAAAAACGGGCGGAAAAGAAAAAAAGAACTTTCACCCATCCTTCTTAAACTTTTCGAAAAGACTGAAGAAGGAACACTCCCAAAGACCTATGAAGCCACCGTCACCCTAATACCAAAACCAGACAAAGATACTAAAAAAAGAAAATTATAGGCTAATATCTTTTTTTAAATTTTTTATTTATTTTTTTATCTTTTTAGGGCTGCACCCGAGGCATATGGAGGTTTCCAGGCTAGGGGTCAAACCGGTTCTGTACCTGCTGGCCTACACCACAGCAATGCCAGGTCTGAGCCATGTCTGTGACCCACACCGCAGCTCAGGGCAACACTGGCTCCTTAACCCACTGAATGAGGCCAGGCATCAAACCTGCATTGTTAAGTTTATTAGTCAGATTCATTTCTGCTGTGCCATGATGGGAATCCCCAGGCCAATATCTTTAATGAATATAGATGCAAAAATTCTCAACAAAATTTTAGACAACCAAATCCAGTGTCCATATTAACAAAAGAAAAGTGAAAAACTAAACTCTTACTAAAGTTGGCATAGGGGGAACATATCTTAACATAATAAAAGCCATTTATCATAGACATCCAGCCGATATACTACTCTATGGAGAAGAGCTGAAGACTTCTCACTAAAATTTGGAACAAATCCAGGATGCCCACTCTCACCAATTTTATTCAATATAGTATTGAAAGTCCTAGCCATGCAATCACACAATAAAAAAGAAATTAAAAATATCCAAATTGGAAGAGAAAAGGTAAAGTTGTTCACTCTATGCATATGACATGCTATTTTATAGAGAAAACCCTACGGACTCCACTAAAAAACTACTCGGACTGATCAACGAATTCAGCAAAGTAGCAGGATACAAGATTAACACTCAGAAAGCAATTGCATTTCTGTATACTAACAATGAAATACTAGAAAAAGAATATTAAGAACCTTTTAAAATGACATCCCCCAAGATTAAATACCTAGGAATAAACCTGACCAAGGAGGTGAAAGACTTATGCACTGAGAACAATTAAACATTAATAAAAGAAATTTAAAAAGATTCAAAGAAAGGGAAAGATATTCCATGCTTCTGGATTGGAAGAATTAATATTGCTAAAATGGCCATTCTACCCAAAGCAATTTACAGATTTAATGTGATCCCTTTCAAATTACCCATGACATTTTTCACAGAACTAGAACAAATAATCCAAAAATATATGTAGAACCATAAAAGACCCAGAATTGCCAAAGCAATTCTAAAGAAAAAAAAAACCAACCCAGAGGCATAACTCTCCCAGACTTCAGACAATATTACAAAGCTACAGAATCAAGATGGTGTGGTACTGGTACAAAAACAGACACACTGATCAATGGAACAAAATAAAGAGCCCAGAAATAAACCCACACAGCTACAGTCAATTAAACTTCAACAAAGAAGGCCAGAATGGAAAAAGACAAGTCTCTTTAGCAAGTAGTGCTGGGAAAATTGGACAGCTGCATGTAAATCAATGAAACTAGAACACACCCTCACACCATGCACAAAAAAACTCAAAATGGCTTAAAGACTTAAACATAAGACTATAAAACTCCTAGAAGAGAATATAGGCAAAACCATACAAATGTTTTCTTAAGTCAGTCTCACAAAGCAATAGAAATAAAAACAAAAGTAAACCACAGGGATCTAATCCAATTTACAAACTTTTGCACAGCAAAAGAAACAAAAAAAGTGAAAAGACAATTTTTGGAATGGGAGAAAATAGTTCTGCAAAGGATGCAACCAACAAGGGCTTAATCTCAAAGGATACAAACAATTTATACAACGCAACAAGAAAACCACCCAATTGAAAAATGACTTTAGAAGACCTAAATAGACATTTCTCAAAAGAAGACATATGGGTAGGCAGCAGGCACATGAAAAGATGCTCAACATCACTAATTATTAGAAAAATGCAGATCAAAATTCCAATGAGGTACTATCACACACTGGTCAGAATGGCCATCATTAAGTCTATAGGAGTTCCCATCATGGCTCGGTGGTTAATAAACCTGACTAGTATCCATGGGGACACTGGTTCCATCCCTGGCCTCACTCAGTGAGTTAAGGATTCCTCGTTGCCATAAGCTTTGGTGTAGGTCACAGATGAGGCTTGGGTCCTGCGTTGCTGTGGCTGTGGTATACAGCCCCGTGGTTACAACTCTGATTTGACCCCTAGCCTGGGAACTTCCATATGCAACAGATGCAGCCCTAAAAACACAAAAAATAAATAAATAAAAATAAGTCTACAAATAGCAAACACTGGAGAGAGTGTGGAGAAAAGGGAACCCAAAAAAACTATTGTTTTTTGAGGTTGTAAATTGGTACAACCACTAAGGAAAACAGTATGGAGGTTCCTCAGAAAACTAAATATAGAACTACCATATCATCTAGTAATTCCACTCCTGGGCACATATCTGGACAAAACTGTAATTCAAAGAGATATATGCACCTCTATGTTCATAGCAGCTCTATTCACAAAAGCCAAGACATGGAAACAAGCTAAATGTCCATCAACAGATGAATGAATTAAGAGGTGGATTAAGGTGCATATATACAATGGAATACTACTCAGCCATAAAATGAATGAAATAGTGCCATTCATGGATGCATCTATAGATTCTCATACTACATGAAATGTCAGAAAGACAAAGACCATATGATATCATTGATTTGTGAAATCTAAAATATGGCACAGGAATTCCTCTTGTGGCTTGGTGGTAACAAACCCTGCTAGTACTCCTGTGGACGCAGGTTCAATCCCTGGCTCTGTTCAGTGGGTTAAGGATCTGGCGTTGCTGTGAGTTGCAGTGTAGTTCGTAGACACAGCTTGGATCTGGCATTGCTGTGGCCATGGTGTAGGCCAGCAGCTACAGCTCCAATTCGACTCCTAGCCTGGGAACTTCCATATGCCTCGGGTGCAGCCCTAAAAAGATAAAAAAATAAAAGTTGCAAATGAACCTATCTGCAAAACAGAAACAGACTCACAGACATGGAGAAAAGACTACTGGTTGCCAAGGGGAAGGGGTAAGTGAGAGGGATGGACTGGGATTTGGGGTTTGTCATTGAAGGGGCTCATATTGCTCATATTGCTGCTCATATTGCTGCTGTGGTGCAGCTTCAATCCCTGGCTCGGGAACTTCCTCATGCCAGAGGCGAGGCCAAAAATAAATAAATAAACCACAGGAGTAGTGGTACAGGAAGTTTCAGGGCTATCTAAAACTTCTCACAAACCTCTTTTAGGAGAATCGTAGGAAAACCCCTAGCAACCTGCGGCATATGGCGCTCCCTGGCCAGGGATCAGATCTGAGCTATGGCCTGCAGAGACACTGCCAATCCTTTTGTGCCAAAGTGCAGTGTCCTCTTTTGCTAACAGGTGTTCTCCATTTGAGAAGAAGCTCCTAGGTTAATTCTGGGCCCTGTTCTTAGAATATGAATTGACTACCCAACTTGAACTACCTAGAAATGGAGTGTTACCTGATTCACAAAGCTCTGGCTTTAGCTTCATCTCTGTCTTTTAGTATCATCTTTGAGCAGAGCTACAAAACACTTCTGGTTGGAGTCAGCATACTATAAAAAACCAATCTGTAAACCTGGACCTTACTTTATTTCCTTCTGTTCACTCTTTAAGAGGGTGTCCGTGGAATTAGGGAAAGCCAGTGCAGAAGGAGCAGGTATGCCAGAATGCTGGGCTACTTGCTTATATGTTTTAATTATGCCTTCAAGATCTGTGTGGGCTAATGTACATACTATTTTCACTTAACAGTAAAATGCTGCTGCACCAGTCCAGGTACATTTTAGCCTGCCACCAGGAAGAGAGAAGAATCAATCCCTAAATCATTTTTAGCTACTTAATACTCCAACACCCCACAGCCTGTACAAGAGCAAATTCTTGGTTGTGATTAAACGTGAAACAGAGACAAAGTTCTGCTTCATTGACCTGTGTGGCATCTACAAACTGATTAGTCCAGACAAATCAAAACCAACATTAACTACCATAACATATGTACAAAATGCTATATCTGGTTTGATAAATCCATTAAGCAAGTACCAGCATGGCTAAAGAGCCACTGTATTGGGTTATTAACTTTGGAAATGGATCGATAGGTATCCTATGTAGGAAGCAACGTTGATTCATGTATAGCAGCTAATGGGTTGATCTGCTGATTGGAAACTTAGGAAGAACAAGATTGGAAGATTGCAGTCTAGGAGAAAAGATACGATGGCCATAGTGGACTTCCCGCTGTGGCACAGTGGGTTAATGATCCATCAATGTATCTGTGGTGGCTTGTGTTCGATCCTCAGCTAGAGAACTTCCATATGCTAAGATCGTGGCTGAAAAAGGGGAAAACATGGGGCACAGAATGAAATATCTGTGACGCACATATGCTCACCAGAGGGCATCTACTGCAGAACAGGTGCTCAGTAATCAAGCGGACTGTACATTCTCTTCTATGGATGTCAATCAACCTCTTTCCCCAGCCGCCTGGTACTTGTTTAACAGGCCCATTTATAAAGTGAAACGGCAACAGGGAGGGAGGCTCTGCATGGATTTCTATTCCCCGAGGCTAACTGCTTTCTGCCTCTGCTGGATCCCCATGTGGTAAGAGTCGAAGCCATGCTGTGTCCCTGACTGAGCACACCATTCTTCAGGGAACCAGTGAGCCACTTGAAGACAAATTGATACAATGGGCACTTTTTTTTTTTGCCACATCCTCCACACTAGGGTATTCTGGGGCCAGGGCTCAAACCCGAGTCACAGCAGCAACAACACTGGATCCTTAACCTGCTGAGCCACCAGGGAACTCCACTGGACACATTTCATCATAGAAAGAACAGCTATTGGTCTTCTTGGGACTAGAAACATATTCCAGATATGGATTGTTGTTCCTGAGCAAAACACTTCTACTGGCACTAAACAGAAGGCATCATTCATTGCCGTTCGTATTCCATTCATTCATATTCCATACAAATCACCTAAGACTAAGGGATTTGTTTACAGGGAAGGACAGAATGGAATGAAATTACACTCACAGAATTCACTAGCATTATCACAACTCCAACAACCCAGAGGCATCAGACTTGGCAAAAGGGTAGAATAACCTGCTAGAAGCTCCATTATTACTATATCAGCTAAAACAAAATTACCTTATAGGATTGGGGTGCTGTTGTAGAGGATGAATGTGCGACTTAAACCAGTGGAAACACACAGCAACATCTCCCACACAGCCAAATACAGGAACCAAGGGGTGGAGGTTCAGAAGGGTCCTATTCACTTTTTTCCCTTGCTTTTTAAAAATTGAGATATGGGAGTTCCCGTCGTGGCGCAGTGGTTAACGAATCCGACTAGGAACCATGAGGTTGCGGGTTCGGTCCCTGCCCTTGCTCAGTGGGTTAACGATCCGGCGTTGCCGTGAGCTGTGGTGTAGGTTGCAGACGCAGCTCGGATCCCACGTTGCTGTGGCTCTGGTGTAGGCCGGTGGCTACAACTCCGATTCAACCCCTAGCCTGGGAATCTCCATATGCCGCGGGAGCGGCCCAAGAAATAACAACAACAATAACAACAACAACAAGAGACAAAAGACAAAAAAAAAAAATTGAGATATGATTCACATATACACATAAAGTGTACAGTTCAGTGATTTAGTGTTTTCACGAAGTTGTGTGACCTTCACCACTTTCTTTCTTTCTTTTTGCCCCCCAACTGTCCCTGCAGTATATATTGAAGTTCCCAGGCAAGGGATCAAATCTGAGCCAGAGCTGCAACCTATGGCACAGCTGCAGCAACACTAGATCCTTAACCCACTGTGCCCAGTTGGGGATCAAACTGGCACCTGTACAAAGACAAGCCAGATCATTAACCTACTGCACCACAGTGGGAACTCCCCAATCACCACTATCTAATTCTAAAATACTGTCATCACCTCCAAAAGAAACCCTATACCCTTAGCAGTCATCTTAATCCTCTCCTCCCCCCAGCCGTAGGTAACCACTAATCTACTTTCTGCTTTATAGAGGTTTTTTTGCCTATATATGAGGTTGAGGTTTCTATCCCTGACCTTGCTCAGTGGTTTAAGGATCCGGTGTTGCCATGAGGTGTGGTGTAGTTCGAAGACACGGCTCAGATCTGGCATTGCTGTGGCTCTGGCATAGGCCGGCGGCCACAGCTCCGATTGGAACCCTAGCCTGGGAACCTCCATATGCCATGGGAGTGGCCCAAGAAATGACAAAAAGACAAAAAAAAAAAAAAAAGAATCCTATACATTTTATCCAGAATGGTACCCCCCAATTCTTATCTTTTTATTTTTTATTACTCTTATGGAAATTATTCAGTATTCTTTGTGTTTTTCCTAAATGAATTTTTTTTCAGAATGTCACTAAAGAACCACATCAACCTTAGAAAATATTGAAGTCATTTTTATAAGAATGGCAATAGCCAAATAAGGAGTCTCAGATTAAGTGAGAGGCATGGGTGGGTTATTTATCAATACGAGAATGATATGTCATTTGATGGGCACAATGACCTTGCTGAACATGCTTTGAAAGTTGGTCCCAACGATTACAACCCTTGTGGACTCAAACCTTGTCTTGGTCCTAGAATCCTTTTTCAAAAGTTTGAGTGAGGTGCAAAGAATCAGTAGAAGGACAAGCAAAAGCTGGATCCTAGCCACCAGTGGGGTGCTGGCCAGAGACAAAGTCTCTGCACAAAAAAATAAAAAATTTCTAGTGGAAATGTCAAGTGTCCTGGAATGGCTGTCCCCAAGAATACATGTGACGTGGGTCTGATGTCGCACAGGGTACTCAGCACCCTCTGGACAGTCATGGTGGGGGAGGACATTCTCACCACCTGCGGCCACCAGGGCGACCAAGTCCCTCTCCTGGGTTTGACAATTAGTCAGTCCTTTCCTACTGGGCTGACTTCCACCTCCTGGCCCTAAAGTTCAGGGGGTTGGGTTTCTTCCTCTGTTCCTCATCTGAATTGGGTTAATCATAGAAGTGAATCGTGGCTTGCACTGGGAAACTGGCCAGTACCTTCTCCCTTGAACTCTGCAGATACTTTTTTTTTTCTTTCTTTTTTTTTTTTTTTTTTTTTTTGCTTTTTAGGGCCACACATGTGGCATTTGGAAGTTCCCAGGCTAGGGGTTGCATTGTAGCTGCAGCTGCCAGCTTAAACCACAGTTCGTGGCAATGCCAGATACATAACCCACTGAGCGAGGCCAGGGATTGAACCTGAATCCTCATGGATACTAGTCAGGTTCATTATCACTGCACCACAAGGGAACTCCTTGAGTTTTCATATTTAATGATATGAAAAACATGTAGCAGCATATTTTTTAATATTGTTCTTTTTTTTTTTTAAGGCCGCACCTGCAGCATATGGAAGTTCTCAGGTTAGGGATCGAATAAGATCTGCAGCTGCAAGACTATTCCATAGCTGCAGCAGCACTGGATCCAAGCCACATCTGTGACCTATGCTGCAGCTTGCAGCAATGCCAGATCCTTAACCCACTGAGAAGGGCCAGGGATAGAACCCACATCCTCATGGACGCTATGTCAGCTCATAACCCACTGAGCCACGATAGGAACTCCTTGTTCTTTATATGTTAAGATATTAATCATTCACTATACTTGCTGCAATTATTTTTCTGAGCTACATATCATTGTATTACTGGATTTTAAGAGGAGAATTTTTAAAAGGAAAGTGAAAACTGAGACTACTTGCCTTAATTCTTTGTTCTGGGAAATTCTTGCCCAGGAAGATTAAGACACTAAAGAAAGAACTTCCCTGCTTACCCCAGGATATGCCAGCCATGAAGTGTATCTGGGTAGATCATCTGTAGGAATAGCTCTCCTCTTAAAATAACAGCTTTCTCACCTGGATGAAGAGCTTGCTTCTCTGACATCAGTTTGCTTGTCAAAAATTAATTTAAGGATTTCCCTGGTGGCCTAGTGTTTAAGGATTCAGAGTTGTCACTGCAGTGGCTCAGGTTCAATTGCTGGCCTGGGAACTTCTGAATGCCATGGGCATAGCCAAAAAAATTACTTTAAAAACTTCACTTTGGAGTTCCCATCGTGGCTCAGTGGTTAACAAATCCAACTAGGAACCATGAGGTCGCGGGTTCGGTCCCTGCCCTTCAGTGGGTTAAGGACCCGGCATTGCCGTGAGTTGTGGTGTAGGTTGCAGACGCGGCTCAGATCCCGTGTTGCTGTGGTTCTGGCGTAGGCTGGCAGCTACAGCTCCAATTTGACCCCCCTAGCCTGGGAACCTCCATATGCTGCGGGAGCAGCCCAAGAAATGGCAAAAAGACAAAAAAAAAAAAAAAATTCACTTTGCTGTCATAATCTTTTCGCAGTACCAAACAGATCTCTGCCTCGAAGAGACCATCTTTAAAAACCACAAGTCTAGGCCTTCAAATTCTTTTTTTTAACTTATTTTTAATCAATTAATTTTTTTTTTTTTTTGGCTATTCTTAGGGCATGTGGAAGTTCCTGGGCCAGGGATTGAACCCACACCACAGCAGTGACAACCACAGATCCTTAACCCGTTGTGCCTCCAGGGAACTCCTAGGTCTTCAAATTCTTTTTTTTCTTTGTGGCTGTACCCAAGGCATATGGAATTGAACCCATAGCTATGACTGCAGGTGCAGCAAACTGGACCCTTTAACACACTGTGCCTGGCCAGGGATCAAGCACACACCTTCGTAGAGACCGGGGTTGCTGCAGTCACAGTGGGAAATCCTTGGCCCTCAGATTCTTAATGTTGTCAAATCACATCCCACTGCTTGCCACTTACCAAATCAAATTGACAAATGTTAGTGGAAAGGAAAATTGTCTTTAATCAGAGTGCCAGCAATCTGGGGAGATGGTGGACTCAACACCCCCAAAAAACCAGCTCTGCAGCTTCTGCTTGGCTGTGAAAGTTTTAAAGGGAAGCAGGGAAGTAAGCCGTGTCCCCTCACCACCCCCCCAACCAGAGGGAACGGGACTCCTCATGATCTTTCTCTACATGTTATCTTGTTCACACAGTTTGTTTAGGAGATTACTGAAGAGGAAACTGGGGAAGAGATCTGATCGCCTGTTACTTATTTTTCATTTCTACTTTTTTTTTTTTTTTTTTTGCTTTTTAGGGCCAAACCCTAGGCATATGGAAGTTCCCAGGCTAGGGGTCTAGTCGGAGCTGTAGCCGCCAGCCTACGCCACAGTCACAGCAACTCCAGATCCAAGCTGTGTCTGTGACCTACACCACAGATTACGGCAACGCCAGATCCTTAACCCACTGAGCAAGGTCAGGGATCGAACCCACAACTTCATGGTTCCAAGTTGGAATCATTTCCTCTGAGCCACAACGGGAACACCCAATTTCTACTTTTTTGATCTATGGAAAGAACTGACAAGTTAGGCAAGGTATTGTGTGATCAAATGATTTGAAAGGTGTGCTTGGGACAGAGGTGAAGAGAGCATGGGGGTGCCTGGTTTAAAACTTAGTTACAATATAGCTTGCTAAAGAGACAAGGAAAGGGGCTTCCTGATGAGGGTGGTTTCCTGCAGAGAGATGCTTTCATTAATCCTTAATCCACACTCGCTCCTGAGTACAGTTGAGTCAAGGTGGCCTCTCTGCTGCTGTAAAATTAGTAAACTCAGCTTGACTAAGTAGATTTCTCTGGTAGTTTTATGGGACAATAAGGAAATTTTGAAAGTAAAATGACTGGGCACTTTTATCCCACAATTTTTAGGCAAATAAAATTATCTGTCACTATAGAGCCTATGATCAAATTTTGTAAGGGAGCAGGATTCTATGGGACCTTCCTGAGGGAGGCTCTTCCCCATATCCTCTGCTTTAGCTCCCTTCTGAAGTGTAATATGTATCTTTTTTTTTTTTGGTCTTTTTGTCTTTTTAGGGCTGCACATGGCATATGGAGGTTCCCAGTTTAGGGGTCGAATCAGAGCTGTAGCTGCTGGCCTACACCATAGCCACATCCATGCAGGATTAGAGCCGCGTCTGCGAGCTACACCACAGCTCATGGCAACACCAGATCCTTAACCACTGAACGAGGCCAGGGATTGAACCTGAGTCCTCATGGATGCTAGTCAGATTCGTTAACCTCTGAGCCACCATGGAAACGCCAATCTTTTTTTTTTTGTCTTTTCTAGGGCCACACCCGCGGCATATGGAGGTTCCCAGGCTAGGGGTCTAATCCGAGCTGTAGCCACAAGCCTACGCCAGAGCCACAGCAATGCAGGATCTGAGCCGAGTCTGTGGCCCGCACCACAGCTCACTGCAATGCAGGATCCTTAACCCACTGAGCAAGGCCAGGGATCGAACCTCTGCAGCCTCATGGTTCCTAGTCGGATTTGTTAACCACTGTGCCATGACAGGTACTCTGAAACTCCAATCTTGTTGGAGTTTTATAAGAACATCCTGACCTGACGTCTGTGGACAAGAACAAAGAATTTCTGTACAAAGGAGTTTACAGCAACTAACCATGCCTTTCAAAATTCTTTGCGGAGTTCCCATTGTGGCGCAGTGGTTAACGAATCCAACTAGGAAGCATAAGGTTGCGGGTTTGGTCCCTGGTCTTGCTCAGTGGGTTAAGGATCCGGCGTTGCTGTGAGCTGTGATGTAGCTCGAAGACATAGCTTGGATCCCGAGTTGCTGTGGCTCTGGTGTAGGCCGGCGGCTACAGCTCCGATTAGACCCCTAGTCTGGGAACCTCCATATGCTGCAGGAGTAGCCCTAGAAAAGGCAAAAAGACAAAAAGACAAAAAAAAAAAAAATTCTTTGCAATTTCAGTTCGGGGAGTTCAGGATATTTGGGGAGCATAAGCCACCCATCTCCTTGCATGGCCTGCAATAAACCTTTCTCTGCTCCAAACTCTGATGTTTTGGTTTGTTTGACTTCACTGTGCATTGAGCACATGGACTTTGACTAACAATTTTGCTTTATTTATTTATTTATTTATTTATTTATTGCTTTTTAGGGCTGCATTCATGGCATATGGAGGTTCCCAGGCTAGGGGTCCAATTGGAGCTACAGCTGCCGGCCTATGCCACAGCCACAGCAATGCCAGATCCTTAACCCACTGAGCAAGGCCAGGATCAAACCCACAACCTCATGGTTCCTAGTCGGATTCATTTCCACTGTGCCACAGTGGGAACTCCCAGCACTAACAATTTTGGTGTAGCCAGTCTAGGTGTCTGTTTAAGGTTGGCCGCATCAAAGACAGCCCCTTCTCTGACCCCTCAGCAACTACTGGAGCCCACTTCACCCCAGGGGTCTTGGGGGAACTGTTCCTGACAGGTGCCAGCCACCCGAGGCATGAAGTTTTTGAGCCGAGAAAGGTCCAGAGCTTGGGTCCACACTCAGTATGACTGGGGGTGAGTCGCTCAGGTTGAGCAGTCTGGGAATTCTCTCCACTCCATTTGCACTCCTTCCCTTGCAGGAAAGGAGCCATCCTAGGTCCATTCTCATTTGAGAGCTGGGCTCGTCTGGAGGTTTCTTCCATTTTGGAGTGGAAGTGAAATTTTAGGTTACACCCCCTCTGATTTTCTGTCTGTGTGACCATAGCTTATTTGTTGTTTGCATTTTGTGTGTATTGTTTTGGGGTCAGCCACTTCTGGTCCATTCACTTTTGGGAGCCAGGCTGCTCTGGAGGCCTCCATCTGGGAATGGAAGTGGAATTTTTTGGCTGCTCTTCATCTGAACCTTTGGTGTTTGTGTGTGCATTGTAGTACAAGCATTGGTGAGTTGAGATGTCTTTGGTACCAGGCTCATGTGTGAAAACACCAGGTATCCTTCCCTATTGCATTGGGTTTCGCCTGCAGTGGAGTGTTGGTTGGGATTTTCCCTTTGCAATGGATGGGAATCTCCCTTTTGGTGCTAGGGAACTGGGATCCTGAGAGACCGTTTTGCATTGCATTTGTCTGATATTTGGTAGCACCTGCCATGATAATCAGCTCTATTCCATTTGGTGTTCTCCCTAAGGTACGTTTTGCAAAACTGGGAGATCTTTAGCATGCTTCTAGAAAGAGAGAGAAAGAAGGTTTTTTTTGTTTTGCTTTATTTATTTTTTATTTTTTTATTTTTTGTCTTTTTAGGGCTGCACCTGCAGCATATGGAAGTTCCCAGGCTAGGGGTCAAATCAGAGCTACAGCTACTGGCCTATGCCACAGCCACAGCAACACGGGATCTGAGCCACATCTGAGACCTACACCACAGCTCGCGGCAATTTGGATCCTTATTAACCCACTGACAACGAGGCCAGGGATCGAAACTGCATCCACATGGATACTAATCAGGATCTTAACCCACTGAGCCACACCAGGAAGTCTACAAAGGTTATTAAACACCCCATGGCCACTATATTCTTTAGACTCTGGAGAAATTTGGTTTAGATGAAAGTCTTGACATTCCAAAAGTGGTTCTTTTTGCATATGCAGTTAGAGAAAGCTGGCTTGATGATTTTACCTAGGTGTAATAGAAGTTAAAAAAAAAACTTGTTATACCTGTTACCAGTATATCAACACACACAAAAAAAATTGGTATGATGAAATTTTGTGAGTGAACTAAGTGCAAACATAAAGCTTTTAAGTAAGCACTATAGGAATAACTGTGTTTTTAAAATGTCTATCTAGGAGTTCCCGTTGTGGTGCAGTGGTTAGTGAATCTGACTAGGAACCGTGAGATTGCGGGTTTGATCCCTGGCCTTGCTCAGTGGGTTAAGAATCTGGCATTGCTGTGAGCTATGGTGTAGGTCGCAGACACAGCTTGGATCCTGAGTTTCTGTGGCTCTGGCGTAGGCCGGCGGCTATAGCTCGGATTAGAGCCCTAGCCTGGGAACCTCCATATGCCATGGGTGCGGCCCTAAAAAGACAACAACAACAAAAAATCTATCTAAAATAGTTTCTTCAGATTTTGGTAACAATCACTTGCCTCTTGGTTTTCAGTAGAAAATTAAGGTTATTTAGGAGTTCCCGTCGTGGCGCAGTGGTTAACGAATCCGACTAGGAACCATGAGGTTGCGAGTTCGGTCCCTGCCCTTGCTCAGTGGGTTAACGATCCGGCGTTGCCGTGAGCTGTGGTGTAGGTTGCAGACTTGGCTCGGATCCCGAGTTGCTGTGGCTGTGGCGTAGGCCAGCAGCTGCAGCTCAGATTCAGCTCCACATGGCTCGGGTACGGCCCTAAAAAGAAAAAAGAAAAAAAAAAGTGTGTGTATAACTGAGTCATTTTGCTGTACATCTGAAACTAACACAACATTGTCAGTCAACTATACTCCAATTAAAAAAAAAAAAGGCAGGCTGGTACAGGGCTAGATTTGGTTCCTCTCTGCTAAGAGAACAAATTTCCTTAGAATGCTGCTTTTGATGACAGATTCTGAGCGTCCTTGCCTTTAAGTGATCTGTATTTGTTTTTAAATATTCACGGTGGCCTATGATTCTATCTGAGCAAATATCTAAAAACTGATATTTTTAGACAAATTTCCTATCAAATTCTGATTAAAGTTCCTTTGATTTCCACTCCCTTTGGGATTTCAGAGTGTCCCCGAGGCATCTCAGGAAAAAAAAAAAATATATATATATATATATATATATATTTAATTATGATTGGTTGATGTGTTAAATTATGTGGAAAGTATTGTCAAAGGAGTGATAAGCCTCCTAAAGTTATAGTATGATTAAATATTATTAATAGACATTCTTGAAATTATATAAGCTTTCTGAAATTAGGATATGTCCTGGTATAATGCTACAATTTTAGTTATTAAAATGTCATATGTTACAGCAACTTGTATTAGTTTCTTTGCCAAGAAGCATTGTGATCAGATTTTTAAACTTGTTTTTTAAAGTCTTTAATAGACAGTTGAGCTGATGCTTTGTCAAACTGCCACATTTTCAAGGACCTTTTGCAAAAACAGGTTTCTGATAACTTTTGAGTCATACTGCTAAACTAGGTGAGGATATTTTGAAAGTCTAATGGAAACTGATTTCATGGAACTCTTGGTAAGAGGGATTGATTATGTAAGACTGAGTAAACTGATGAATAGGGTGATGATTTTTGGTTTTGCCAGATGTGTAACTGGCTTTTGATCTGTGTTTTTTCCCATGTGTGGGGAAATCTTTCCCCTTGGGCCAGTTGTGACTTGCAGCATTTTGGAGGATTATTCATTTGTGGGAATAGTTGAAGCTCTGTCCTTTCTCTCTACCTAACCCCTCCAGAGACTGGAAACTCTTAGAGTCCTAACAGTTTGTTCAGATAAATTAGGAAGGCCACCTTCTAATTGTTGCAAACAAACAAACAAACAGAAAAAAACACACAAAAAGATAGCAGCAAAAAAAATTACTTGCGGTGTTTTGGGGACTTCAAAAAAAAAAGTGTGGGAAGGAAATCACCCAAACCTATTAGGTGACATCTGACATTTCCTTGGCATGGCTGTCCTGACCCTGAGAGGCCTTTTAAAATTTCAGTCTAGGAGTTCCCGTCATGCTGCAGTGGTTAACAAATCCGACTAGGAACCATGGGGTTTCGGGTTCGATCCCTGGCCTCACTCAGTGGGTTGAGGATCCAGCGTTGCTGTGACCTGTGGTGTAGCTCGCAGACGAGGCTCAGATCCTGCGTTGCTGTGGCTGTGGCGTAGGCTGGTGGCTACAGCTCGGATTAGACCCCTAGCCTGGGAACCTCCATGTGCCGAGGGTGCAGCCCTAGAAAAGGCAAAAAATAAATAATAAATAAATAAATAAACAAAATTTCAGTCTGTGGCTCCACATGAAAAAAATTTCAACACAACCAATTTGAAGGGAAAATTATGATCCATTAACTGGACTCATTTTGAAAACACAATCAATTTGGCCGTATTTTATTTTAAAATTGGGGAATTTTTTAGAGAGAAAAAGAGTATTTCAATGGACATTGAATTCAGATTTTCTTCACTTAGGTTTGCATATTCCGTTTAAGGCCCACCTCCGTGATAGTTCCTTCATTATAGCTGAGAAGGGTGAGTCAACCCAATTCTTTAATCTTGTTCAGTAGCACAGCAAAGGAATCTAGTATAGTTACAACAGTCTAAATTTTAGTAGATAGGTATAAGAATTGGAACCGAAAGCCTAAATCCAATTGCAGGTTATACAACAACAGAGCTAAGTCAAGTTCAGATAACTGTAGATAAAAAAGGAAAGAGAATTATGCTATTTACTAAAGATTCTAAGAAACATTCCCAGCTCAAGGC
This sequence comes from Sus scrofa, assembly GCF_054392235.1. Classification (NCBI taxonomy): domain Eukaryota; kingdom Metazoa; phylum Chordata; class Mammalia; order Artiodactyla; family Suidae; genus Sus; species Sus scrofa. Next base: position 49,056,303 of record NC_139387.1, on the reverse strand, counting down.
TGATCAGTACCGTTCCATGATCACCCCTCATAGCCCCAGTTCAGCAGGAAGTAGTCAGAGGGTCTTTGCTGCCTTTTCCCAAAAGACTGTGGAATGGACAAGATGGTGGAGAACTGTGGGGGGAAATAGCAGATCTGGCTCCATGGTAGATTTATTTCTTTTAATTTAGTCCTCGTATAGCTTATACTATGCATAATGGCCCATGTCATTATGGCCCCATGCTTGATTGTTAAACTAAAATGACTTTGTTCAGCTCACAGGGGGTATCCTGACCAGCCCACCTGTGAGTAGCTGCAGGAAAGAAGAAATTAACACATCCTCTCTGAAACCAGGAGACATGTGCAACAATATGACGTATATTGTCTGCTGTTCAAAATAGTTTCTTGCATTAACAAATGTTTGACTGAAGCTCTGATAATACATAGTTCCATATGAGATCCAAGACTGTAATCAAGTAACTCTGGATATGGCAAGAAGCAACAAGAGGGAATATTTTCCTGGACCATAAGAGATTAGGAAGATAGGTGGTCCAGAGAATTTTGGCCACTGTTAATAAGGGCTAGTCCAATAATAGCACACTGAGTGGCCTATCAATGAAATCTTTACCAGACCTGAGAATGAGCCGTCCTAGTGCCATGGAGCGAAATGGTCATGAAATGGCCCCCACATCACGGTCAAGTTTATGACACTGAAAGAGCCCTGCCAAGTAAAAATTGGCACTTGCCATCTACCTCTACAGGGATTAGGTCAATAGCTACTGCAGTTGCTGACCTTCAACACCCCCTGAAGGGAATACAAGGGAGGTGTCAGGAAGGAGGCACTCTGTGCTCTGGGAAAAACTGACAGGATAGGCCTTCAGATGGGTATTTCCAAAAGATTTTATGAGCCCAAATTCTTGCAGCTTCTCATATATAGAAAAGCACTGAAATCATTAAAGGTGACATCTGCTTTGGCCATTGAAGAAAGCAGTACATTTGGAAGTAAAAATGTAGTGGCTGTGTCAGACTCAGATGCCACCAGCCACTCTCAAAGTGGTATCTGGGGAGTTCCTCCTGTGGCTCAGCGGTAATGAACCCAGCTAATATCCATGAGGACTTGGGTTCCCTCAGTGGGTTAAATATGTGACATTGATGTGAACTTTGAGGTAGATCTCAGAAGTGGCTCTGATCCCGTGTTGCTCTGGCTGTGGTGTAGGCTGGCAGCTGCAGCTCCTATTAAACTCCTAACCTGGGAACTTCTATATGCCGCAGTGTGGCTATAAAAAGAAAAAAAAAAATGCTTTGCAGAGTTCCCATCGAGGCTCAGTGGTTAACGAACCTGACTAGTATGCAGCAGTTAACGAACCTGACTAGTACCCATGAGGATGCGATTTTGATCCCTGGCCTCACTCAGTGGGTAAAGGATCCGGCATCGCTGTAAGTTGTGGTGTAGGTCACAGACGTGGCTCGGATCCCACATTGCTGTGGCTCTGGCATAGGCCAGTGGCTATAACTTCGATTCAACCCCTAGCCTGGGAACCTCCATGTGGGCTGGGGGTGTGGCCCCAAAAAATTTTTTTAAATGCTTTGCAATTTTGATTTGGGGAGTTTGGAATATTTTGGGGGCACAAGCCACCTCTCTCCTTGCATGGCCATGCAATAAAAGATCCAAACTCTGATCCAAACTCCAATGTTTTTGTTTGTTTGGCCTCACTGTATGTCAGGCACAGGGACTTGCTCTAACAATTTTACTTTTATATCCTACTTTCATTTTTCCCTACTGCTCACTTAAAATGACATATTAAAATGACAACACTTGTTTGGCTTTTGAGCCAACCAAAATAACAAAAATTTGTTAACATTCTTTTGTGGGGGGGGTGGCGTGCTTGCAGCATATGGATGTTCCCAGGGTAGGGGTCCAATCTGAGCTATAGCTGCCAGCCTACACCATAGCCATAGCAACATGGGATCCAAGCCACAGCTCACAGCAACACCGGATCCTCAATCCACTGAGCAAGGCCGGGTACCGAACTCAAGTCCTCATCGTTGCTAGTCGGGTTCATTAACAACTGAGCCATGAGGGGCCATGACAGGAACTCCCCGTTTGCACCTTTTATATATATATATATATATATATATATATATATATTTTTTTTTTTTTTTCCCTCTGGCGAACCCTGACTAATATAGTCACATTTAAAGATGTCTTCCCAGGCCACCCTACCTAAACTGCATCCTCATCCTTGCGGCTGATTTGTTTTTTCTCACAGTGTCTGTCACAATCCTTTATTATATAATATGTTTACTTAGTTTATTGTTTCTCTCTGTACTAGATTTATTATTTTATTTTATTTTTTTGTCTTTTCCTAGGGCCACACTTGAGGCATATGGAGGTTCCCGGGCTAAGGGTCTAATCGGAGCTATAGTCACCAGCCTATGCCAGAGCCACAGCAACACGGGATCTGAGTGAGCCTCCTGTGCGACCTACACCACATCTCACAGCAACGCTGGATCGTTAACCCACCCACCGAGCAAGGCCAGGGATCAAACCCACAACCTCATGGTTCCTAGTCGGATTCATTAACCACTGAGCCATGACGGGAACTCCTGTACTAGATTTAAATTTGTGAGAACAGGACTTTGCTTTCCAGTGCCTATTTTTACTTATTTAACAAAAACTTGACATTTCCTATGTTCCAGGCATTGCCTTAAGTGCTTTACAATTAGGAACTCACTTGCGGTCATAATAATTCTCTCAGGTAGGTATTATTATTATTATCACTCTTTTATATGTGAGGAAAGTCAGGCACAGAGGTAAAGTACATTGTCCAAGGTCACTAAGTGGAAGAGCTGGAATTTGAACTTAGGGAGGCTGATTCTGGGATTTTATTGATTTTTTTTTTTTTTTCCAAGAAACGGCTTTTGGTTTCATTGATTTTCTCTATTTATTTCCTGTTTTCAGTTTTATTGATTTCTGCTCTAATTTTTATTTATTTTGGCTTACTTTGCATTTAGTTTGTTCCTCTTTCTCTTTGCAATTTTATCAGTTTTTGCTTCACAGTTTTTCTCTGTTAGGTGCATTCACATTTAGGGTTGTTACATCTTCTTGGAGAATTGATCCTTTTATCCTTATGTAGAGCACTTCTTTATCCCTGATAACTATCCTTGCTTTAAGTCTGCTCCATCAGAAATTAATTTAGCTACTCCTACTTTCTTTTGATTGGTGTGATTATGGTATATTTTTCTCAATCCGTGTCCTTTTTTTTTTTTTGCTTTTTTTTAGGGCTGCACCCAAGGCATATGAAAGTTCCCAGGCTAGAGGTTGAATCAGAGCTACAGCTGCTGGCCACAGCCACAGCCACAGCAGTGCAGGATCCGAGCCACACCTGTGACTTACACCACAGCTCATGGCAATGCCAGAGCCCCAACCCACTGAGGGAGGACAGGTATCAAACCTGCATCCTCAGAGATACTATTTGGATTCATTTCCACTGCACCACAACAGGAACTCCCTCAATCTGTACTTTTAATCTATATGTGTTTTTATATTTAAAGTGGATTTCTTATAGAAAATTGTATGTTGGGTTTTGTTTTGTTTTGTTTTGATCTCCTCTGACAAGTTATCTTTTATTTGTTTGTTTATTTATTTATTTAGTCTTTTGTCTTTTTAGGGCCGCACCTGCAGCATATGGAGGTTCCCAGGCTAGGGGTCCAGTTGGAGCTATAGCTGCTGGCAATGCAGGATCTGAGCTGCATCTGCGACCTATACCACAGCTCATGGCAATGCCAGATCCCCAACCCACTGAGTGATCAAACCCACAACCTTATGGTTCCTAGCAGGATTCGTTAACCACGGAGCCATGATGGAAACTCTGACAATTTATCTTTTAACTGGTACATTTACGCCATTGGCATTCAAAGTGATTATTGATATAGTAGATTAATTCCTATCATATTTGTTACTGTTTTCTTTCTTTCTTTCTTTCTTTTTCTTTCTTTCTTTCTCTTCCTTTTTTTGTCTTTTTAGGGCTGCACCTGTGGCATATGAAAGTTCCAGGTAGGGGTCGAATCAGAGCTGTAGCTGCTGGCCTACGCCACAGCCACAGCAACTTGGGATCCAAGCCATGTCTGCAACTTACACTGCAGCTCATGGAAATGCTGGATCCTTAACCCACTGAGCGGGACCAGGGATCGAACCTGAATCGTCATGGATACTAGTCGGGTGTTGACTTAAAAAAAATGCATAACCTAAAAGTTGAGAGTTAAGTTTTATTTGGGGCAAAATTAGGACTTAAGCCTGGGACATAGCATCTCAGGTTAACCCTGAGAAACCACTCCAAGGAGTCAGGGAGGAGCTAGGATACATAGGAGTTTTTGCCACAAAGTGCAGGTAGGAGGAGCAAATGAGGCTGGGGCTCACCGAAATCATTCCTTTGATATGCACCTCCCCTACCAGTACCAGTATCCTGAGTTTTCACATCCTGCAGGACTCTCCAGCTCTTACCCTTGGAGGTGACTGCGTTCACAGATGACCTTGACATTCTTTGTTTTATCCTTATCTGCAGATGATGCAGCATAACTCTGAAATACTGCCCCAAAGAGGCAAGTGGGAATATCAGGATATGACAAAGGTGAGGGGGAGGTGCATGCGGCCATGCACACATTTTGCAAAAGTTTATCGTTGGTCTCCTTAAAGTCATTACTCATTACAAGGAGCAGACATCAACACGAAGGATTTTAGTGTTTTTCTCGATAAGAGGAGATACAAGAATTGGGCACATAAAATGTTCTCCTGAAAACACCTTACTATCTGAAGACCTGTTCTTCCAGTTTTCTCAGAGCACAGAGGGCCTCACTCCCGATTTTCACCCTGAGCTCCCCTCAGGAGGTGCTGCCAGTCTGCAGCTGCAGTGGCTCATAATTTAATCCATGTTGAGGCTGATGGCAAGTGCCAAACTTCAGTTCACATGGGTGTGTTACCACTGAGCCATAGCAGGAACTCCCTCGCCTTCTTCTTATGCACACACACTTACAGACACACATAAAAATGATTTTTTTTTTTTTTACCAGTTTTAGTCGTGCCCCAGAGTTAGCAATATACATTTACAGGTAATCCAAGCACACTTTGTTTGTTTCTTTTTTTTCCCAGGTCTTCTTTGAAATAGCAGTATACCTCTTTCCAGGTAGTGTAATTTATTATAATAAAATAATCCTGGAGTTCCCATCGTGGCACAGTGGAAAAGAATCCAACTAGGAACCATGAGGTTGTGGGTTTGATCCCTGGCCTTACTCAGTGGCTTGAGGATCCCGCGTTGCTGTGGCTGTGGTGTAGGCTGGCAGCTGTATCTCCGATTAGACCCCTAGCCTGGGAACTTCCATATGCCATGGGAGCGGCCCTAAAAAAAAAGATAATCCTAATTCCTCCCTCCAATTCCGTGTATTATCACTGTCATTGATTTCATTTATGTAAAAGCACACATAAGCACATATATATATATGATATATACATAAGCATATATAATCAAACACACTGCTTTGATTATTTTGAACTGCTATCTGCTTGATCATCTAAGAATAAGAAAAATTAAACTTTCGCACCAGAGCAGTGATGAGAACTGGATCCTTAACCAGCTGTGCCAGAGGAAAATACCAGAAAAACAAAAGTTTTTACTTTTGCTTACTCTTTCTGCAATGTATCTCCTTTCCTAATATAGATCTGAATTTCTGACTTTACAATTTTCCTTCTTGCTAAAGAACTTCTTTTAATATTTCTTTCATAGTAGGTCTATTAGCAACAGATTCCCTCAGAGTTCCCATTTTGGCTCAGCAGAAGTGAATCCAACTAACACCCATGAGGATGTGTGTTCAATCCCTGGGCTCTATCAGTGGGTTAAGGATCCAGCATTGTGATGAGCTGTGGTGTGGGTCACAGATGCTGCTCGGATCCCATGTTGCTATGGCTGTGGCATAGGCCGGCAGCTGCAGCTCCAATTGGATCCCTAGCCTGGGAACCTCCATATGCTGCAGGTGCTAAAAAGCCAAAAGAAAAAAAAAGATTCCCTCAATTTTTGTTTGTATGAGAAAATCTTTATTTCTTTTTCAGTTTTGAAGGATAATATCACAAGTTTCAGTATTCTAGGTTGGTGGATTTTTTTCTCTCAACACTTTAAATATTTCACACCACTCTCTACTTGTTTGCATGTTCTGAGAAGTCAAGTGTAAGTCATAGCATATTAATTATAGATGTTTTAAATTCCTGCTGTAATAATTCTAACATTTTTGCCATGTCTAGTCTGATGCTTGCTCTAACTCTTTAAAACAATTTTTTTTTTTTAATGGCTGCACCTATGGAAGTTCACGCTGAAGCTGCAGCATCACCAGATCCTTTAACCCATTGTGCTGGGCCAGGGATGGAACCTGCACCTCTGCAGTGACCTGAGCCACAGCAATCACAATCTTAAGCCAATGAACCACAGCAGGAGTTCCTTCAAACTGTATTTTTTGCATTTTAGTATGCCTTGAAATTTTTTTCTTGATAGCCAGACACATGCTAAATAGACTGCTAAAATTAGGACTTTAGTAATTCCATGATAAAGTATGGGGGGATGAGCAGCATTCCATAGTTCTGTGATTAGGTTTCAATCTTAGTGAGCCTATGCCTCTGAGCTGTAAACTTCACAGTGTTTCTCAGCTTTTTTCTCCCTACTTAGGTGGGACACCATGGCTAGAGTGGGTGATTTGGGAATTTCCCTTCTCTCAGTTCAATCAGGCTCTGATAAAACCTCAGCAAATTGGGTTCTGGTTAACTAGTTTCCCCTGAGGGTAAGTCTTGTTAAGAATAGAGTGCTCTGGAGTTCCCGTCATGGCAGTGGTTAACAAACCCAACTAGGAACCATGAGGTTGTGGGTTCCATCCCTGGCCTCGCTCAGTGGGTTAAGGATCCGGCATTGCTGTGAGCTGTGGTGTAGGTCGCTGATGAGGCTCAGATCCTGTGTTGTGGTGTGTGTAGGATGGTGGCTACAGCTCCGATTAGACCCTTAGCCTGGGAACCTCCATATGCCATGGGTGTGGCACCCCCAAAAAAAGCAAAAAAAAAAAAACAGAGTGCTCTGGGGTCTGCCCTGATGGCTCAGTGGGTTAAGGATCTGACATTTGTCACTGCTGTGGCACAGGTTCAATCCCTGGCCTGGGAACTTCTGTACACCACAGGGGTGGCCAAAAAACAAACAAACAAAAAAACGAGTGCTGTAGTATATTTCAAACTAGTTCCTTTCCCCCTCCCCTGGCCCAAACACTGTTATTTTCTCTGGCATTTACTGTGAGAACCTGTTTGAGCTCCTGGAGAAATAACTCACAAAAATGTATTGTTCCCTACTCAGCCATAAAAAAGAACAAAATAATGCCATTTGCAGCAACATGGATGGAACTAGAGACTCTCATACTAAGTGAAGTAAATCAGAAAGAGAAAGACAAATGCCATATGATATCACCTATATCTGGAATCTAATATATGGCACAGATGAACCTTTCCACAGAAAAGAAAATCATGGACTTGGAGAACAGACTAGTGGTTGCCAAGGGGGAGGGAGAAGGGGAGGGGGAGGGAGCGGGATGGATTGGGAATCTGGGGTTAATAGATACAAAGTATTGCCTTTGGAATTGATAAGCAATGAGATCCTGCTGTGTAGCACTGGGAATTATGTCTAGTCACTTATGATGGAGCATGATAATGTGAGAAAAAAGAATGTATGTGTAACTGGGTCACCTTGTCTAGGGGTGTGGAAAAGGGAACAGGGAGCTTGACAAGAGTGGAGCCATTTTGGGGCCACTGTCCACCTTGGTGAACTTAAGGTGACTCATACAAGGGCTCTGAGAAAAACAAAGTCATTAGGACTTGAGAAACTCCAGACCCCGATTGTTCTAAAGAAATTCAAAAATAGCTAGATTGTACTTGAGGTTAATCATTAAAATAACAATACATGACATTCTGTACAGCTATACATCTTTCTGTATCCCACATGTAACTAAAGATTAATGCAGCATGTTAGACACGTAAGCAAGCACTATAAATGTATCTCCCCCTTTCTGTTCGGGGTCCATGATTGGGAAGTGATTCCCCGTGGACACCTCCCACCCCCACCCCGGCATAATAAAGCTGCCTCCGTCTTCCTTGAGTGTCCTCTGAGATGATTTCTGGGAATTCTACAACAGTAGAAGATTGACAGAACACTGTAAACCTGCTATAATGGAAAAAATAAAAATCATTATAAAGAGTTAAAAAAAACAAAAACAAAACCTGTATTGTCACCATTATGACCAAGTCCCCCTGGAGTTTTTAACTCTCACATTTGTCTACACTGAACTTCCAACAATTTGTCAATTACACTTCCGGTTTCCTACTTTGGAACTGTTTCCCATGAGGGTTTTCTCTTTTGAGTCTCTACTCTGGAAGGCCTGTATATGCCAACCTGTCCCTCCAATCTTAGGGACACCAATTTACCCTGATCCAAGAAGAGTTGTTGATTTTTCAGTTTGTTCAGCCTTTTACTTGTTAGGACAGGGTGGCATTTCTTTTTTTTTTTTTTTTTTTCTTTTTCATTTTTTCTTTTTTTGTGGCACCCAGGGCATGTGGAAATTCCAGAGCCAAGGATTCAACCTATGGCACAGTAGCAATTCAAGCCTCAGCAGTGACAACATTAGATCCTTAACCCACCATGCCACCAGAGAACTTCATGAGTGGTACCTTTAAGATTCCTATACTTGAAAGCAGAAACCAGAAGTCTTCACTATTTTTTCACTTTACACAGAGTTGTGGAAAGTTTGACTAACTAGTCAAGGAGAACAAAAGTCCTCTTATCAATGATCATTGATAAATTATAATGGTTTTACAAATTATTACACAATTTAATTTAATATATTCTTTAACTCGACTGGTTCCTGTTAGAAATAAAGAGTATGTAATTCTACTCAACAAGTCAAAGAAAAATATACTCCAAAGAGAAAGCAGTAAGAGTGGAAGAAAAGAAGCAATGAAGAAGGGCAGTGACAGACCAAGAAAGAATGAGAAATGAAGAAGCAAACAGAAGGGACAGAAATAAAGGGTGAATCACACATCCACACACCTAAGCCCAAGCTGCAGAGACATAAAGAGCCTATATGTGAAACAACCTAAATGTCTATCTATAGGTGAATGGATTAGGAAGAAGTGGCACATATATACAATGCAATACTACTCAGCCATAAAAAAGAATGAAATGATGCCATTTGCAGCAGCATGGATACAACTAGAGATTCTCTTACTAAGTGAAGTTAGTCAGAAAGAGAAAGACAGGAGATCCCATCATGGCTCAGCAGTTAATGAACCCAACTAGTATCCATGAGGACTTGAGCTTGATCCCTGGCCTTGCTCAGTGGGTTAAGGATATGGCATTTCCACGAGCCATAGGGTAGGTTGCAGACTCAGTTTGGATCCCATGTTGCTGTGGCTGTGGTGAAGGCCAGTGGCGACAGCTCTGATTTGATCCCTAGCCTGGGAAACTCCATATGTCATGGGTGCAGCCCTAAAAAAAAAAGAGAGAGAGAGAGACAAACTGAAAGAGAAACATAAATACCATATGATATCACTTACAGTGGAATCTAAAATATGACACAAATGAACCTATCTACAAAATAGAAACAGACTCACAGACATAGAGAACAGACTTGTGGTTGCCAAGGGGGAGGAGTGGAGGGAGTGGGATGTGTTGGGAGTTTGGGGTTAGTAGATGCAAACTATTACATTTAGAATAGATAAGCAGTGAGGTACTACTGCATAGCACAGGGAACTGTACCCAGTCTCCTGGGATAGACCATGATGGAAGGTAATATAAGAAAAGGAATGTGTATATATGTATGACTGGGTCACTTTCCTATACAGCAGAAATTGGCACAACATTGTAAATCAACTATACTTTAATTTAAAAATAAAGACTTATATGCAAGAGAAATACATTTGTGGATTGTAGCATCCACTACATAAGTGTCATTTATCTTTCAAGTCATAGTTGATATTCTGGTTTTCTTATAAGAGTTTATATATTTAACTTCTCATTTATTCAATAAGAAATTATTGGGCATCTTCTATGTACCCATCACTGTGTTAGGAGTAGGTAGGATGTACTGCAGTAAATAAGGTAATGACTCTGATCTCAGAGAGATTAAAATTTGGCAGAAGAGATAGGTTTTTTTTCTTTTTTTTTTTTTGGTCATTTTTTAGGGCCACACCTGCGGCATATGGAGGTTCCCAGGCTAGGGGTCCAATCAGAGCTGTAGCCACCAGCCTACGCCAGAGCCACAGCAATGCAGGCTCCGAGCTGTGTCTGAGACCTACACCACAGCTCAAGGCAACGCCAGATCCTTAACCCACTGAGCAAGGCCAGGGATTGAACCTGCAACCTCATGATTCCAAGTTGGATTCATTTCTGCTGTGCCACGACAGGAACTCCAAGAGATAGGTGTTGTTTTAAAAAATTAAATCACACCACTCTCAATGGATAGACAGATAATACACGCAATCACATCCACACACACACACAGTGGTGATCTGAGAAGATGGATATGTTAATTAGTTTGATAGGTGTAATCATTTCATAATATATACATACATATATCAAAGTATGATATTATACACCTTAAATGTACGCAATTTTTACATGTCAATTACATCTCAAAGCTAGAAAAATCATGTTATATTAAAAACATATTTTTACAGGAAAATAAAAAAAATCTATGAATTCCATTGTACTGTTTTAGATTTGAGACTGTTTTAGAAACAGACTCATAGTTACTGAGAATAAACTAGTTGTTTTCAGAGGGGAAAGAGGTGGGGAAAGGGGCAAAATAGATGAAAGAGATCAAGAGGTACAAAGTACTAGTTAAGAAAAAATTGCAATGGCTATGTGGACAAAGAAAAGCAAACAAAGACTGTTGAGGCCATCAAGCCATCAGCCATGGCAGCTGCCCCTGACAGTTTACCCTGAAGGGATTTGGGATAGAGAAAACCAGGATACTGGCCCTAGAGAAGAATAATTTCATTAAGCCCAGACTCTTGCATCTTCCCATATATATGTCAACTTTAAAAAAATACACTATCTAAAAGTTGAGAGTTAAGTTTTGTTAGGGGCAAAATTAGGACTTAAGCCCAGGAGGCAGCATCTCAACCCTGAGAAAATTGCTCCAAGGAAATGAGGGGTGAGTCAGGATACATAAGAGTTTTTTTGCAACAAAGGGCAGGTAGCAGGAACAAAAGATTACAGAAAACCTGATATCTCAAGTTAAGGAATTTAGCGCTTAGTTATGGGAAGATGTAAAGGTCTGGTCTTGCTGAAATAATTCACTTGAAATGCACCTCAGCTATCTGAGCCAGGATCCTGTGTTTTCACAGCCTGAGTTTCCCCAGGGCTCCCTGTCAGGAGTGGCTGCTGTCTGATGGCTGCTAGATGGTGGGTATTCTTGTTTCCTTCCTGAGTTTATTCAGGGCTCACTCTTGGAGGTGGCTAACTAGATGACTGGGACATCTTTTGTCAACCTAACTACAACCCAGGAAGCAGCATTTCAGACAGCTCTGAAATACTCCCCCAAAGAGGAAAGGGAAAATATCAGGATATATGTGGTAAAGGTGAAGAGGAAGGCACATGCAGCCATGCATACATTTTACAGAAGTTTGCTGCTGGTTGCATGAAGCTTACTACTAGCCATGAGGAGCAGACACAGCCTCTTCATGCTTTTCTAAATACAATGAGATGCAAGACTTGGGTTCATAAAATATCCTAAAATTATCTAACTATCAGAAGACCTGTTCTGCCAGTTTTTCCAGAGCACAGAGTGCCTCACTCCTGATCTTCACCCTGAGCTCCCTCCCCTCATGGGGTGTTAAGGGTCAGCAGCTGCAGTGGCTCATGGTTTATAACTCATGTAGAGGCAGATGACAAGTGCCAAACTCCAGTTCACAGAACTCCCCCATGGTCACAAATTCATCCATAGTTTTGGGAGACCTTTCATGACCATTTTATCCCCCAGTGTTAGGAATGCTCATTCCCAGGTCTGGCGAAGATTTCCTTGGTAGGCCATTCAGTGTGTTATCACTGGACTAAGGCCTTATTAGCAGTAACTAAAAGTCACTGGACCACCTAACTAGTCTGCCATGGTATTTATCTTTCCATGTCTAGGGTTACACCATTACAATCATTAATCTGATAAATAGCTCTATATCAGATCAACTGCTTCAAGTCTCCTAGGCATTGTTTATTTATTTTATTTTATTTTTTTGGCTTTTTTTTTAGGGCTGTACTTGCGACATATGGAAGTTCCCAGGCTAGGAGTCAAATCAGAGCTATAGGTGCTGTTACGGCAGCCGCCAGCAGCCACAAGGCTGTGTTGAGGAAACCGAAAAAACCATGTTAACGGAAGGAGACAAATAGCACTCAGAGATATGGAAAAGCAAGGTTTATTCAGCACTGGTGCGGGCTCAGAGGAGTCACCTCCAGAGTCTGAGCACCAGGTCTTTGTTCTCAGTAAATTTATACACTACAAGGTCTTGATTTTCCCATGTAAGCATCCTGGACCTCCCCCATCCCCAAGCAGACAGTGTTCCCCCCTAAGAAACTGAGCAAGCAAAGTTACAGAAGCAGAACTGATAAACAATGTTGGGTACATGATTAGCAGGGCTGCTGGCTTGGACAGAGGGCACACAGTTGTTACATTATTACAAGAAGGGTGGCATAGTGGTGAGCACAGCTGGAAAGGCTTGCAGCTGCCTTCTTAGCCAAGGGGGGGAGTTGTTCTTTAGTTAAAACTCCATTTCAGCTGCAGTGTACCAGCTCTAGCAGCTCTGTGGCTGCAGCATATCAGCACTTTTACCCAGTGAGAAACCAAGTGAGCACTCAGGTTTATTAGGCCAGCAGACTCAGAGGAGATCACTGAGAGTCTGAGCCCTGAAGAAGGGTTTCACAAAGCTTTTATGGGCTAGCTCTTCCGTGCTTGGCGGACTGAAGGGAGTGAGGTCAGGCAAGGTAGTAGATGTGGAAGCAAGTTTACAGAAGATGCCTGGGGGAGGGGTGGTTGGGGCAGTTGGCTGGACTTTGCTTAGTCATCATGGCTGGGGTCTTTCCTTTCTACATTTTTATCAGGACATTTTCTCCTACACTGACAGCCTACACCACAGCCACAGCAATGCAGGATCCAAGCTGTGTCTGTAACCTACAACACAGCTCATGGCAACACTGGATCCCCGACCCACTGAGCAAGGCCAGGGATGGAACCTGCATCCTCATGGATTCTAGTCAGATTCATTTCCCCATGCCACCAAGGGAACTCCCTCCTAGGCATTATTTTTGTTGGCGGCTCGGTTACACATCTGATAATATAAGAAACAATAACCTTATAAAATAAGCAAAATACAAACAATATAGCCAATAACATTAATAGAGTGATAAGTAAATATTTAAGCCAAGAGTTTCCTACACCAAACCAGTTTTTGAAGATGTCAAGACTAGGGGAGTTCCTGTCATGGTGCAGTGGTTAATGAACCTGACTAGGAACCATGAGGTTGCAGGTTCAATCCCTAGCCTTGCTCAGTGGGTTAATGATCTGGCATTGCCATGAGCTGTGGTGTAGGTCGCAGATGAGGCTTGGGTCCCGCATTGCTGTGGTTGTGGTGTAGGCCAGTGGCTACAGCTCTGATTGGACCCCTAGCCCGGGAGCCTCCATATGCCACAGGTGCAGCCCTAGAAAAGGCAAAACAAACAAACAAACAAACAAACAAAAAGAAACACACACACAAGACAAAGACTAGGGTGTAGGTCACTTAAGGCAGAAATCTGATTTTTCATATGGTTCATTAAATGTGTTATATTAGAGGATTCATCAGTTCTGAAAACACAGGATTTAGTTTGAATTGTGGCACAGGTGCCTCCCTGAGATGCTGTGAGGGTGACAATGGTGATGTAGTTTTATAACACCACTTTTCTCATCATAGGTACTGTTTCGAGACATGTTTTTATAATATTTTCTTAGCCTCTTGGCTGAAAACTCCATCTTGTCCTTCCTTACTTTGTCCCATCTTCCTGCTTGAGAAACAGTCACGGTGATGGTAAATGACTTAAACTTAAGAACAAAGACCTAAAGGCATGGGTTATTCACGGGGTCAGCTGAATGAGGACATAATACATTGGTCTAGGCACGCTGGACCTGTGCAGATTGGCACGCCATTTGCACAAGCATGATATGTCCTCCAAAGAATAAGAGAAAGAGGAACCTCATGGCCAAGTGGTTCATGAGTGGTCGTTAGCAGAATATGCATTAGCAAAGAGAACCAAGGTGCAAACCTAGGCACACAGGGTTACCGCAAATAGGCATGCCCTTTGCAGAAGCACAGTGAGGATGCTCTGAAATGCTATGCATAGATAGCTAACTCAAATGCTAATGATTCTTAAATGCCTAAAGTTTAGAGTAAAAGTTTAACCATCTACCAGCTAAGTGACTTTTAAAATAATAAAAAAACTTATAAAATAATAAAAAAAAAACCCACCTCTATCCTGCACCTACAACCCCCTTTTCACTTGATGTAATCCTCAAGAGCACAATAAAAGCAGTGTGGTTTCTTGAGGCAGGGCTCTTGGTCCCTGAGACCTTGAGTCCCCCGGTTCCCACCTTTACTTGAGATAAATGTCTCTGTGTCTTGTTTTATGTTAACTTTTTTTCCCTTAAGTTCCCCAGCACCCGTTCTTCAGCCCCATCCTGCTGAGCTGGTCTCGCAAGGGACTTCAGAATTTAGTAGGCTAATAGCCTGGTTATTATTATTTAAGTCCTGTTGAGGGTTATTGAGGATCAACAGCTGCAGAGGCAGATGGCAAGTGCCAAACTCCAGTTCACACATAGAAAAGCACTATATTCCATAACTTTGATAGGGATGGAGTAAACAAAGGTAGTTTTATTTTTTATTTTTTTTATTTTTTTGTCTTTTTGTCATTTCTTGGGCCGCTCCTGCAGCATATGGAGGTTCCCAGGCTAGGGGTCGAATCAGAGCTGTAGTCACTGTAGTCACCGGCCTACGCCAGAGCCACAGCAATGCGGGATCTGAGCTGCGTCTGCAACCTACACCACAGCTCGTGGCAACGCCAGATCCTTAACCCACTGAGCAAGGCCAGGGATTGAACCCACAACCTCATGGTTCCTAGTCGGATTCGTTAACCGCTGCGCCACGATGGGAACTTCAGTTTTATTTTTGTTTTTTGTTTTTGTCTTTTTAGGGCTGCACCGGTGGCATATGGAGAGTCCCAGGGCAGGGGTCAAATCAGAGCTGTAGCTACCAGCCTACACCACAGCTACGGCCAAGCCAGATCCGAGACGTGTCTGTGACCTACACCACAGTTCACAGCATTGCCGGATCCTTAACCCACTGAGCAAGGGCAGGGATCAAACCCTCAACCTCATGGTTCCTAGTCGGATTCGTCTCTAATGCGCCATGACAGGAATGACATAGGTAGTTTTTAATTTTTTAATTTATTTTTATTTTATTATTATTATTTTTTTTTTGTCTTTTTGCCTTTTCTAGGGCTGCTCCTGCAGCACATGGAAGTTCCCAGGCTTGGTGTCAAATCAGAGCTATTGCTACTGGCCTACACCAGAGCCACATCAACTCGGGATCTGAGCCTCTTCTGCAAGCTACATCACAGTTCAGTTTGACTACTTGGCTTGTTTTTTTGTTGTTGTTGTTTTTGCTGTTGCAAAAATTCATATATATCCTGGCTCCTCCCTTATGTCTTCCAAACAGAGCTGAGAGGCTGTATTCTGGCCTTAAATCCTCAGCAATGTCACTCCAAAAAACATAATTCTCAATTTTAATATCATAAATTTTCTTTCAGTCCACATGAGGCAGAAAGCAGATAGGCTCAAGGACAGACATTTGCAACTGGTGTCTTATTTGTACTTTTTTTTTTTTTTTGTATTTCTGTCTTTTTTAGGGCCGCACTGATGGCATATAGAAGTTCCCACACTAGGGGTCCAATTGGAGCTGTAGCCAACAACCTACACCATGGCCATAGCAATGCAAGATCCAAGCCATGTCTGCGAAGTACACCACAGCTCACTGCAATGCTGGATCCTTAACCCACTGAGCAAGTCCAGAGATTGAACCTATGTCCTCATGGATGCCAGTTAGGTTCATTAATGACTGGAACTTCCTTATTTGCACTTCTTGAGGCAGGAGATATGTACAACTAGCCTCTCATTTATACTTCCTGAGGCAGGAGATAGGTGGGCTCCAGGATAAACATTTATAACAAGCCACCTATCTATACTTCAAGATAGAAATACCAGGAGATTTCCCATCATGGCGCAGTGGAAAGGAATCCCACCAGGAAACATGAGGTTGCAGGTTTGATCCCTGGCCTCACTCAGTGGATTAAGGATCCGGCATTGCCATGACCTCTGGTGTAGGTCGCAGATGAGGCTTGGATCCCCAGCTGCTGTGGCTGTGGCATAGGCCCACAGCTGTAGCTCCAATTAGGCCCATAGCTTGGGAACCTCCATATGCTACAGGTACAGCCCTAAAAAAAATAAAGAAAAAAGATAGAGATAACAGGCACAAGGCCAACAACTGGTCCTTGTCGTCTGTGAACTTGTTAAACAATGTCATGTGATGACAGGATCAAAAGAGGGGCTGAGCACTGCTTGGAGAGAACAAAGAGGTCATGTGCTCCCCATCCTCAGGATCAGGGACACCCAACTGCATATGCACAGAGAGACCCTTCATGGTCAGAAAGGGAGGGGGTACCAGGGCATAATAAGTCTGAATAACCTTCCCACTATGCTTTTGGAATCCATCTTGGCCAAAATATGCGCACGCAGACCAGGGGAGGGCCCTAGATCTGGTCAGGTATGGAATATAAAACAAGTTAATTGGCCAAAAGAAGAAAAAGACCCAGAAGAATGGTCCTATATAAGTAATTTAAATCACCTCTCTGGCATGCTTCTCATTCAGGGGGACACCCACACCCTCACTTCTCCTTTGGGTGTGTATTACGGCTTTGTTTCTGCTTTAGATAAATAGACTAATGCTCTGTATTTCTGTGCTCTCCCACATGTTGTACTGTGTTTCTAACAATAAATGTTATACCTGTTTTTACAGTCTTTGCCTCCTTGAAACATTCGTGCTTTCAACAGGGGGCAAGAATCAGGGCAATTTTCCTTTCAGCCTCTAGCTAGTCTAGGGGCTAGATCCTTGGTTTTCATCCAGGCTGCCCAGGTTCAATTCCTCAGCATAGAATTAAGATCTCGTTGCCATCACTTACTGCTGTTTCTCCAAAATCAGGTAACATTTTTTTGGGGGGGAGGGAACTTTTCTTCTACCAATTTTCAATTTTAAAAAAAGTATTTAAGACTAAGATCTCAATGCAGGTTTTTGAACATTTAAATGCAAACACTCCTCTCATAAATTAACACCAGAAGAAAAAATGGCTTAGTTGCTAAACAAAATAAAGTTTACTTTAGGAAAGAGCAGAAGAAAAAGGTAGATAACATGTTTTTTTCTTTCTTTTTTTTTTTTTTTTTTTTGTCTTTCTGTCTTTTCTAGTGCCACATGCAGCATGTGGAGATTCCCATGCTAGGGGTCTAACTGGAGCTGTAGCCACCAGCCTGCACCACAGCCACAGCAATGTCAGATCCAAGCCACATCTGCAACCTACACCACAGCTCATGGCAACACTGGATCCTCAACCCACTGAGCAAGGCCAGGGATCAACCCACAACCTCATGGTTCCTAGTTGGATTCATTTCCCCTGTGCCACAATGGGGACTCCCGTAATTTTTTTTAATAAGAGAAAAAATAATGAAGTTACAATCCCTGTGTTTCCTTTTCCAACCTGCCTTGCTTACTCCCTCCTTAGAAGCCACCACTGTCTCAGAGTTCCCATCGTGGCTCAGTGGTTAACGGATCTGACTAGGAACCATGAGGTTGTGGGTTTGATCCCTGGCCTTGCTCAGTGAGTTAAGGGTCCAGCGTTGCCGTGAGCTGTGGTGTAGGTCGCAGACGTGGCTCAGATCCTGCACTGCTGTGGCTCTGGCGTAGGCCGGTAGCTATGGCTCCGATTCGACCCCTAGCCTGGGAACCTCCATATGCCATGGGAGCGGCCCAAGAAATGGAAAAAGGGAAAAAAAAAAAAAAAAGCCACCACTGTCTTGTATTTGATGTGCTTTGTTCCAATTGCAATTGTTGTATGTTTTGTTCACTTTTACCCTTTTGGAGTTGAGAGAATGTCTCCCTTCTGCTCTCTGCTTCTATCGGTTTGATTCCACATACACATGAGATCATGCAGTTTTTTCCTTTCTGTATCTGGCTTCTCTCACTTAGCAGACTGTCTCACAGTTCATCCATGCTGCAAATGTAACCAAGCAGGGCCCCCATGGGGCTCCTGGGCACAAAAGTCTTTCTGTGTCCCCCATTTCTTGTTTTTAGGAAATGAGCCTCATTCACCTTCCATGGGCTTCCTTGAGTTCCAAGGGGCAGGTTCAGACTGTTGCTGATCAGGGAAGAAAGGGGATGCAGAGACAAGGGAATGATCAATAGTCAATAGTACAGCCCTGGGGCAGGATCCTGGTTCCCCCTCAAGGGATACACATAATAATGCAGGCATGTTATACACATAAGAGAAAAAATTATATTCCTTATGCTTCTTTTAGAAATGAATACTTTAAAACTGAACAGCTTGAGAGTTCCCATTGTGGCTCAGCAGAAAATCAGACTAGTAACCATAAGGATGTGGGTTCAATTCCTGGCATTGCTCAGTGAATTAAGGATCCAGTGTTGCTGTGAGCTGTGGTGTAGGTTGCAGACACAGCACGGATCTGGTGTTGCTGTGGCTGTGGTGTAGTCTGGCGGCTATAGCTCTGATTCGACCCCTCGCCAGAGAACTTCCATGTGCAGCAGGTGGGGCCCTAAAAAAAAAAAATTTGAACAGCTTGGAGCCCTTCCTTGTGCTTCTCCATTGCTGGATTGCACCCTGAACACCACCACCTATAAGCTAAAGATTAGGCCCCCTGAGCACAATTGCCTGTGGGTTACAGATTATTAGCATATGATGTTTGCAGGAACTTTCCTAGTTTTTTCTAACCTCTGATCAATATGCCCTTTTCCCAAGTACTGTTATTCTAGGCAGTAACCCAGAATACCACTGTGGCCTCCTGCATGGCAGGGCACTGGGAGATCCTGAAAGAGGAACAGTGTGGTATAACAAAACACACAAGACTCTTTTGCAGTTAGAAAGTGGGGTACCAGGAGGCACTCTGTTCCTTAGAACAAAGGCCCCTAGGCTTTAGCCCACATGACTTTTATTAGAGAAGATGATGTATTTAGGTTAGTGGGCAGAAACAGGCACAGGCAGTTTCAAAGTTACTTCCTTGTGAGATTATAGAAAACTACTAGCAACAAAGTCAGTGGTGCAAATATCTAGGACATAATGCATCTGCTTACAGAACAATAAAGTTATGGTATAAGTTCCTTATCTTAGCAGGAGACCCTGTATTTTAGAACTCTGCATCAGCAGAAGTGCTTATCTGGCTTTGCCACCATAAGCATTCCTTGACTTATTGTGCTTTTGCATGTCACCAAGTTTGCCTTCTGCAGAGCTCAGCAGTTCAGTGGTCTCCAACATACCACCACCAGGATCATGCTCAGATGTCCTGACACCAACCTTTGATGACTAAGAGTCCCCAAAAGAAAGAAGAATGGCTGTCTGCCCTGTCCCTGATTCTTATCTGAAATTGTATTTTTCTCCTTTTAGGCTGTAAAACTCCCTGCAATTTTTTTTTTTCCAAAGGAGGGCACAGTCTTTAAGGCACAGCCTACTGTGGGCTCCTTTACCTAAAAAGCTGTTTTTTTCTCCTTCACCCAAAACTCTGTCTCCATGTTTCTATTCAGCACCAGGGGACAGAGGCAAGTTTCAGCAACACAAATGACAGATTTCCTTCATTTTCAAAGTTGAACAATAGTCTATTTTGCACATGCATGTGTATGTGTGTGTGTGTGTGTGTATCACATCACATTTTCTTTCATTTTCATTCATCTGTCAACAGATACTTAGATTTATTTTCAATATCATCACTACTGCGAATATTGCAATGTATGTAGTGTGCAGATACACTTTGAAGTACTGATTTTATTTCTTTTGAAATAATTGAAATTTGAAATTAATTTGAAATTTTTGAGGGACAGGGAGGTGGGGGAAATAGGGAGATGTTGATTAAAGGATATAGGAGTTCCGTTGTGGCCTACCAGTTAAGAGCTTGGTGTTGTCACTGCTGTGGCTCAGGTCGCTACTGTAGCATGGGTTTGATCCCTGGACCAGGAACTTCTACTTACCATGGGCATAGCCAAAAAAAAAAAAAAAAAAAAAAAAAAGGGATATAAAGTTGCAGTCTATAGAATGAATAAGTCTGGAGATCTATTGTGATGAGTATAGTTGAGTATAGTTAGTTATACTTAGTGTGGTCTGGAGTTTGGCACTTGCCATCTGCCTCTACCTGGATTGAATCATGAGCCACTGCAGTTGCTGACCCACAACACCTCTGAAGAGCTCAGGGTGGAGATCAGGAGATATTCTGTGTTCTGGGAAAACTGACAGAACAGGTCTTTAGATATTTTCAGGAGAAGATTTTATGAACCCAATTCTTTTTTTTTTTTTTTTGTCTTTTTGCCATTTCGTGGGCTGCTCCCCCAGCATATGGCGGTTCCCAGGCTAGGGGTCGAATCAGAGCTGTAGCTGCCAGCCTAGGCCAGAGCCAGAGCAACGCAGGATCCAAGCCGCGTCTGTGGCCTACACCACAGCTCACAGCAACGCCAGATCCTTAACCCACTGAGCAAGGCCAGGGATCGAACCCGAAACCTCATGGTTCCTAGTCCGATTCGTTAACCACTGTGCCATGACGGGAACTCCAAGCCCAATTCTTGCATCTCCTCATATCTAGAAAAGCACTAAAATCCCTCATGGTGATACCTACTCCTCATGCCTAGCAGTTATCTTCATAAAACTAGCAGCAAAGTTCTAAAAATGTGTACTTTGTTGCATGTACCTCCCCCTTCATCAAAACCACATATGACCTTACCCTCTACCTCTTTGGGGTGGTATTTCAGAGCTATCTGAAATGCTGTCTCCCAGGCTATAGTCCTCATTTTGCCCCCAAATAAAACTTAACTTTCCATTTTTAGGTCATGCATATATTTTTTTTAAGTCAACATTAGTGAACACTGGAAATTTGCTAAGAGAATAGGTTTCAAGCGCTTTCATCACGCACATGAAAATGCTACTGTGGGAGGAGATATTTTAATTCCCTTGACTGTAGTAATTCTTTTGCTATGTATATCAAATCATCATGTTATATACCTTAAATATATAAAATTTTAATTGAAAAATAAAATTAAAAGAAAGTCTCTCTCTTTTGTAATGAAAAAATATGGAATATAAATGGTATCACTTCCCTATCACCCAGTCTGGATTGCAAAGGGAACAAGAGATGAAATGCTTTGCAAAGAGAAACTCTCGCTGGATCTTATACAACTGTGCTTTGGTATATGCTCTGAGCTGAGAAAGAAGCTTGACTCTCTGTGATCCAACCAAAGAAATATGGTCAACTGACTGACCCAGGGGCAACGAAGTTTTAGGTCATGTAACAATTAGTCATGCTCTGAAGGTAGGCCCTAAATCAGATACCTGCCCGTTGCTGACATATCTTCCTTGCCCTCTCTCCCAAGCATCTGTGCTTCAGAGGCTGGAAAGTCCTTATCCCTGGCACAGAGGGCATGTGTAGCCACAATAAATAGCAATAGGAAGAATATGAGCAACAGGTATTAGAGACTTGTCAGTTAGCAAGAGGGTGTTGCTTCTGTATAAGGATATAATGACATGGCTCCCCAGGTTAGCAGGATGCCAAAGGCTGAGACCAGAAAGACCGGGGGCCTCTGTTCTTCCTCCTACAGTGTAATCTTGTTCAGTGGAATGTGTGCTCTCTGCCTCTGTGATGTGTGTTTCCTCGAATGCAGCAGTTCTTTCAGTGTACCATGGGATCCCCTGAATTTTTTTCAGGGGTTCCATAAGGTCAAAACTATTTTCAAAATAACACTATGCTATTATTTGTTTTTTTAATTTCTTCCTTCCTTCCTTCCTCTCTTTCTTTCTCTTTTTCTTTCTTTTTAAATAGCACCCTTGGCACATGGAAGTTCCCAGGCTAGGGGTCAAATCAGAACTGTAGCTGGGGCCTGCACCACAGCCACAGCAACACTGTATCTAAGCTGAATCTGTGACCCAGTCTGCCAACAGCTTACAGCAACACAGATCCTTAACACATTGAGCAAGGTCAGGCATTGAACCCTTGTCCTCACAGACACTATGTTGGGTTCTCAAACTACTGAGGCACAATGGGAACTCCTATTATTTCTTTGTTCACTTTAATTCTCTCATGAATGTAAAATGAGTTTATCAGAGGCGACATAGCATCTGGTGTCATAACAGATATTATCTATAGTAGAGATGAGAATCCAGCTGTCTTCTGGTTGGCTAAACATCAAAGAGATATGCAAAAATGTAAAACAATGCCTATATTCTCAGAGATAATTGTTTTTTGGAGGGGTTATTGTTGTTGTTGTTATTTTTATTATTATTATTTTTGCTTTTTAGCACCCACGACATATGGAGGTTCCCAGGCTAGGGGTCTACTTGGAGCCAAAGCCAACACCACAGCCACAGCAACACAGGACCCAGGCCATGTCTGTGACCTACACCACAGCTCACAGCAATGCCAGATCCTTAACCCACTGAGTGAGGCCAGGGATGGAAACTGCCACCTCATAGTTCCTATTCGGATGTGTTTCTAGCCATGATGGGAATGCCGGGGGAGTGGTTATTACTTTTTTTTTTTTTTTTTTGTCTTTTGCCATTTCTTGAGCCGCTTCCATGTCATATGGAGGTTCCCAGGCTAGGGGTCTAATCGGAGCTGTAACCACCGGCCTACACCAGAGCCACAGCAATGTGGGATCCAAGCTGCATCTGTGACCCACACCACAGCTCATGGCAATGCCGGATCCTTAACCCATTGTGCAAGGCCAGGGATCAAACCTGAAACCTCATGGTTCTTAGTCAGATTTGTTAACTGCTGCACCCCCACGGGAACTCCAAGTGGTTATTGCTTTTCAATGTGTTTTTCATGATTATTACTGCTCTTTCAAAATGGATTAATAAATGTTTTTAAGCCCTTAGTTTTAATTTGTGATACAGTAAATTTTGAGAAATATAAACTATGTAAATAAAAGTTCAGTGGAGTCCTCAATAATTTTTAAGAGTATAGATGTGTCCTGAGCCAAAAACATTTGAGAAATGCTGCTAAAATATTTGCTTCTTTGTTTACCTAATGGTAAAACACCCCCATCTACTATAAATCATAGATTTCTGGTCATGTCTTCTTCCATTCCATGAAGAGATCAAACTCTTCCAAAACATTATTTTGCTACCAATTCTTTCTTTAACCATTTGTGTTGAAATCTTTTACATCTAGTTTTATATTAGTTCAAAAGGACTTAAGTAATTGCATAGAGTGATACAACTCATTTTTTATTAGAACATTGTTAATGAGCCAGAGGCCTGTTATTCTTTAAATTATAAATAGCATTACCAATTTCCCCCCTTTTCTCTTAACTTTTCTAAGACATATATAGCAGTGAAGACCTATTGGGGGATCTCATCTTCCTTCTGCAGTTGTTAGTTATTAGAATAAACGTGATTTAGGCTGTTTCTAATTCTAACACTGTGTTCTCTTGAGTTCCCACTGAAGCAGAAAGGATTTGATAGCAAGTAATTTATTTGAAATATGATCCCAGGAAACCCTGGTTAGAGGGATGAAGAAGAGAGACAGAGATGGAAAGGAAGATGGAAAGGAAGGCAATTTAAAAAAGGGTGAGTTATTGTCAGCCACCACTGTGAGCAACTGTGGCTTAGTCCCACTGGGGAACTCTGGGAGTTGGCGTAAGAAAGCATGTCCTAGCCGTCCTACCTGGGGTATTTATACTTCTGTTGCCTTCAGTACTTGGTCATGGACTGCAGGGGAGGATGTTAAATGCAAGCTGCAAGAGAAAATCCTTAGACCATTAGAAATCAGCCAAGCGTACACTCCAGAGTCTGGAGGATGGGAGTTCCCTCATGGCCTAGTGTTAAGGATTCTGAGTTGTTACTTCTGTGGCTTGGGTTCCATCCCTGGCCTGGGAACTTCCACATACTGCCGGCATGTTCCCCCTCCCCTAGGAAAAAAAAGGGGGGGCTCGGAGCATGGATAGAGGCACCAACATTGCCAGCTAAAAGCACAATGCAAAGATTTTCATCATAAACACTATTATTTTGTGTGTTTTGGAAGATTTATATAATTGGTATCAACTGTATATTATTGGAGAAGGCAAGAGCTTGAAGAGAAAACTTGAGGTAGTCCAGATGGTAGCTTAGACTTGATTGTGTGGAGATAAACAAAGGCCACCCAAAAGAGAAGAAGAAAGTGCTATTTATCCAGAGCTTGCTATAGCAAGGGAGTCAGCCAAGATCACTTGCATTAAAATACTTTTGGCAGGCAAAGGAGAGGGGAAGCGTTATAGTGGAAAAAAAGGTAAGCCTGCAGCTCCGAGATATTGGCATGAGGATGGCGGGCTAGCTGGAAATGGATCATCCTATGTGATTGGTTAAGGGAGCAAAATTGGCTTTCTCTGGTTGGTCCCTCATCAGAATCCGGGGCAAAAATTAGGCAAGCTGGCAGTTATTCACCAAGGTCCAGGCATCAGGGCATACTTGAAGCCTTCTCTTTTTTCTATGATAAAGTCTTTCCACTCCTCTGCCTGCCTTTGTGTCTCTGTGAAACACAACTGATGGTCAATGACTCTGAATAGCCTTTGCCTATTCTCATTCAGTTAGTCTTTGTTTATTTCCACAGACCAAACTATTTTAACTCTCACCCCTGTTCTCCTACCTTATATTTTCTTTGTGCCAGTCATATTAAACATCTCACTTTCTCCAAATAAACATATCAGCCTCTGGCATATAGGAGCTGCCTGCATTGGCTCATGTTGTATGTCTCTTCTATCTAGAAAATCCTTTTACTGCTTCTCCAGCTGATGGAACAAATCCTACTCATTCTACTCCAAAGCCCAACTCAAATATCATCTCATCTGTGAAGCATTTCCTGACCCTTTCAGGGAGAATTATTTGAGCTCCACTTTTGAGATCCTAGTACACTTAACTCATGCTTTGTTAGTATAATCTCTCAAACTCTACTACAACCATAGTTATTCAGGTAGTGTCTCTATTGTCTTAGGACATGGAAACACCTTTAAGGTAGGGCATGTAAGTTTACCTCCTTTATTTATTTATTTATTTATTTATTTATTTATTTATTTTGTCTCTTTGTATTTTTAGGGACTAACTCAAGGCATATGGAAGTCCCCAGGCTAGGAGTCCAATTGCAGTGGTAGCGGCCAGCCACAGCCACAACCACAGCCACAACAACAAGGGATCTGAGCTGAGTCTGCAACCTACACCACAGCTCATGGCAACACCAGATCCTTAACCCACTGAGCAAGGCCAGGGATTGAGCCCAAGTCCTCAGGATGCTAGTCAGGTTCATTAACCACTGAGGCACAATGGGAACTCCTCTTTTTTTTTCTCCTCTTTTTGGCCATGCCTGCAGCATTCTGAAGTTCCCAGGCCAGGGATCAAACCCAAGCCACAGTGGTAGGAGTTCCCGTCATGGCTCAGCAGTAATGAACCTGACTATTATTATCCATGAGGACTTGGATTCGATCCCTGATCCCTGGGGATCCTTAATCCCCAGTGGGTTAAGAATCTGGCATTGCCATGAGCTGCAGTGTAGGTCACAGACTCAACTCAGATCTGGCATTGCTATGGCTGTGGTGTAAGCCAGAAGCTACAGCTCTGATTCTATTCCTAGCCTGGGAACCTCCATATGCCATGGGCACAGCCCTGAAAAGACACACACACACAAAAAAGAAAAAAAGAAAGAAAGAAGAAAGAAAAGAAAATGCTCAGTAAATGTTTGTAAAATGACATTGAATTAAATTATTACTTAAGCTAAATTTCTGTGTATTATATAAAATCAGAAGTAAAGGGGAGGATTGACTATTATCTAATTAATTTTACTGGCTAAACAGGTTGCGCCTCGAAGTATGTGTTTTATTCAGTTTTTTTTTTCTTTTGTCTTTTTAGGGCTGCACCCATGGCATATGGAGGTTCCCAGGCTAGGGGTCAAATCGGAGCTGTAGGATTAAGCCTACACCAGAGCCACAGCAATGCCAGATCCAAGCCACATCTGCAACCTACACCACAGCTCATGGCAATGCCAGATCCTTAATCCACTGAGCAAGGCCAGGGATCAAACCCGCAACCTCATGGTTCCTAGTCAGATTCATTTACTACTGAGGCACGAAGGGAACTCCCTAAAGGTTCCTCTTAATTTAAAAAGAATACTCCTTGTTTGTGAATATTTCCTCCCATTCTTTAGACTGCCTTGTCATTTTGTTTATACTTTTGTTTGTTGTGCAAAAGCATTTTAGTTTGATATAATACCACTTGTTTATTTTTGCTTTTGTTGATTGTGATTTTGACATCAAATCAAAAACAATCATTGCCAAGACCAATGTCAAGGAGTTAGCCCTATGTTTTCTTCCAGAAGTTTTATAGTTTCAGATCTTACATTCAAGTCTTTAATCAATTTTGTGTATGTTGACTTTTGTGCAAGATATGAAATAAGGGTCCAATTCATTTGCATGTGGACAGTTTTACCAACACTGCTTTTTTTTTTTTTTTTTTTTTGCATTTTAGGGTCTCATCCGAAACATGTGGAAGTCCCCAGGCTATCGGTCGAATCAGAGCCACAGCTGCTGGCCTATGCCACAGCTACAGCAATGCAGGATCTGAGCCACATCTGCAACCTACACCACAGCTCAGGGCAATGCCAGATCCTTAGCCCACTGATCGAGGCCAGGGATTGAACCTGTGTCCTTATGGATACTAGTCAGGTTCGTTAACTGCTGAGCCATGATGGTAACTCCCCAACGCTGCTTATTGAAGAGACTGTCCTTTCCCCATAGTGTATTTGGCACCTCGCTGAAAATTAGTTGATTGGGTATATGTGTGTATGTTTATTTCCAAGCTCTCTAATCTGTTCTACAGTCTTATGTGTCTGTTTTTATGCCATTACCACACTATTTTGATTACAATAGTTTTGTAATATAATCTGAAGTCAGAAAGTGTGATGTCACCAGATTTGTTCTTTTTGCTCCAGATTGATTTGGCTGTTCAGATTTTATGGCTCCATCTAAATTTTAGGATTATTTTTCCTATTTCTGTGAAAAATGCCATTGGAATTTTGATAGGGATTAATTTGAATCTGTAGATCACTTTGAATAGAATGGATATCTAATAAGGGATTAATTTCAAAAATCTATAAGGAACTCATACAACTTAATAGCAAAATAATAATAATAATAATAATCCCATTGAAAAACTGGCAGAGGACCTAAATGGACATGTTTCTAGATAAGACATACACATGACAAGAAAGTACTTGAAAAAACTCTCTCAACATTACTAATCAGGAGTTCCTGTCATGGCGCAGCAGAAACAAATCAGACTAGGAACCATGAGGTTTCAGGTTCGATCCCTGGCCTCGCTCAGTGGGTTAAGGATGTGGCATTGCTGTGAGCTGTGGTGCAGGTCACAGACAAGGCTCAGATCGATGTTGCTGTGGCTGTGGCATAGTCTGCCAGCTGTAGCTCTGATTGGACTCCTAGCCTGGGAACCTCCATATGCCAAGGGTATGCCCCTAACAAGAAGAAGAAAAAAAAACATTAGTAGTCAGAAGGAAATGCAAATCAAAACCAACTGAGATATCACCTTACACCTGTTAGTGCCAGAGGCCAGCTCCAGCAGCCAGGGAGGGACGGCGTCGGCAATTGCACACGGATACAGCCTCTTTGTCCCTTCTTTCAGGGTGCTGGACTGCTCAAATTTTATTGGCATAAGTGGTTGATTATATAGACAGTTTCTAACTACAGATTACATCATGGTTAACTTTTAGATTTTGTTTTTCAATCACATGGTACAGCAGCCTTACGTCATGTTTTTTTTTAATCTTCAACTTAACTAAGTTTAGCGAGTACAATTCAAGGGCAAACAGGCACAAACACATCATGTGGGAAAGAGGAGACCCAGCACAAACCATCTCATGGCCAGCCAATTTTTACAAGCTGAAGAGGTCACAGACACAACAAATATTGTCTTTAGACTAGTGCCTATCTTCAAAGTGTCCATGGCAGGGAGACAATGTGAGAAAATATAAATCAACTTAACTAGCTACTGCTTAGAAGCTTCTAAAATCAAGGACAAAACACACAGATCGGTTTCTTTCTTTTCTTTTCTTTTTTTTTTTTTTTTTTTTTTTGTCTTTTTAGCTATTTCTTGGGCTGCTCCCGAGGCATATGGAGGTTCCCAGGCTAGGGGTCAAATTGGAGCTGTAGCCACTGGCCTATGCCAGAGCCACAGCAACGCTGGATCCGAGCTGCATCTGCAACCTACACCACAGCTCACAGCAACACTGGATCGTTAACACACTGAGCAAGGGCAGGGACCGAACCTGCAACCTCATGGTTCCTAGTTGGATTCATTAACCACTGTGCCATGATGGGAACTCTACAGATAAGTTTCTTTTGATCATGAATAATATATGCCTAACTTCTATAAACCTCATTAAAATCCTAACTCTAAAGTTTACTGTATAACTAGTTGGTAGATAAACACTATGTTTTTAATTAAGTTGGATCTGAATAGGGGAAAGTCCTTCAGGATGAAATTCTTATTATATTATTGTTGTAATTCTGTTAAATCACAAATCACCACAGGAAAATAAGAATGGAAAATAAGGATAATAAACAAATAATCAGGAAAGACTGAGGAAGAACTGAATAACAAGTGAATAACAGAAAAAACTAAGTCATCCATGGAACAATCCCCACTCAGCAACGCAAAATGGAAATTGTTTCCTGGAAAATTCAGTTCCCCACCAAAATTAGCGGGCGATCCTTATTGTCTTCTAGGGCCTGTCCTCAGAATTGAGCCATACAGGCAGGTATCCCCTTGTTTAGGAACCTGCCCTCAGAACTGCACCATTCAAACAGGCCCCTTTTCCTGATTAGTAGCCTGCCCTCAGAATTGCACCGTTCAGGCAAGCTCCCTTCCTCGGCTCCTTGTATCTTCTCAGCTCCCCGCATGTTAGGACTACTAGTAACAAAAATACAATAATGAGTGTTATTATGAAAAAAAAAGATAACGAATACTGGCAAGGATGTGGAGAAAAGGGAACTCTTGTGCACTGTAGGTGGGAATGTAAACTGACACAGCCACTAAAGAAAACAGTATGGACATGCCTAAAAAACAAAAACAAAAACAGGAGTTCCCTTGTGGCTCTGTGGTAATGAATCTGTAGAGTAACCATGAGGATGCAAGTTCAATCCTTGACCTCACTCAGTGGCTTAAGGATCCAGCATTCCAGTGAGCTGTGGTGTCCATTGCAGACTTGGCTTAGATCTGGCATCACTTTGGCTGTGGTGTAGAGTGGCAGCTGTAGCTCCAATTCAACCCCTAGCCTGGGAACTTCCATATGCTGAGGGTACAGCCCTAAAAAGACAAAAACAAACAAACAAGGAAAAACTATAGTATCACCTAGCAATACTTCTTCTGAGCACAGAGCCAAGAGAAATACAATCAGTACATAGAAGAGACATGTGCATTCTTATGTTATTGCAGCATATTCATGTGCCAAGATCTAGAAAAAACCCAAGTGTCTGTCAATAGATGAATGGATAAAGATGACATTACACACACACACACACACACACACACACACACACACACAAACTGGAATATTATTCAACTATAAAAAAGAAGGAAATCCGGGAGTTCCCATTGTGGCTCAGTGGTTAATGAATCCAACTAGGAACCAGGAGGTTGCAGGTTCAATCCCTGGCCTTGCTCAGTGGGTTAAGGATCTGGCGTTGCCGTGAGCTGTGGTGTAGGTCACAGAGGCAGCATGGATCCTGCATTGCTATGGCTCTGGCATAGGCCAGCAGCTACAGCTTTGATTCAACCCCTAGCCTGGAACCTCCATATGCCATGGGAGTGGCCCTAGAAAAGGCAAAAAGACAAAAAGATGAAAAAAAAAAAGGAAATCCTGCCATTTATGACAACTAGAGGATATCATGCTAGGTAAAATAAGTTAGACACAGAAAGACAAATATTTACGATCTCACTTGCAGGTGTAATCTAGAGAAAAAATTAAAATCATAGTAACAGAGAATAGAATGGTGGTTACCAGAGGTTGGAGGGTAGGGGAAAGGGGAAATACTGGTCAAAGGGTACAAGCCTTCAGTTATAAGATGAATAAGTTCTAGAGACCTAATAATATACAGTGTGGTGACTGTAGTTAAATTGTATTATATTTTATACTTGAAACGTGCTAAAAGAGTAGATTTTAAGAGCTCTCACCACATGCCAAAGAAGTGGTAATTATGTGAAGTAATGAATATGTTGATTGCTTTTTTTTTTTTTTTTGTCTTTTTGCCATTTCTTGGGCCACTCCCATGGCATATGGAGGTTCCCAGGCTAGGAGTTGAATTGGAGCTCTAGCCACCAGCCTACGCCAGAGCCACAGCAATGCCAGATCCGAACCGAGTCTGCAACCTACACCACAGCTCACAGCAATGCTGGATCCTTAACCCACTGAGCAAGGCCAGGGATTGAACCTGCAACCTCCTGGTTCCTAGTCGGATTCCTTAACCACTGAGCCACGACGGGAACTCCTGTTGATTGCTTTGACTACTTCACAACATACACATGTATCAAAACATCACATTGTACACCCTTGATATATACAATTATATGTGTCAGTCACATGGCACTAAAACTGGGGAAAAATAATTCAGCAGAGTAAAATACAACTAAAACCATTAAGTTTTACTAAAACATAATTAACGAAACTACCTCTGGTTTAAAAAAACTAGGCAAAAAATTTTTTTTACAGATGGGACAACACAATATAATAAACATATAAGTCCCACCCCCCACACAAAGAATACTTCTGAGGAGTCCCCTTGTGGCACAGTAGGTTAAGGATGCAACATTGTCGATGCAGTGGTACAGGTCACCTCTGTGGTGCAGGTTCAATCCCTGGCCTGGGAATTTCCACATATCCTGGGTGTGGCCAAAAAAAAAAAGAATACTTCTGAAAATCAACAACATTTTTTTCATGACTGGGATATTATAGGAAGAAATTGTCAGGGATGCCGAATGGAGAGGTAAATATTTTGAGAATGAAAGGATGAAAATACAACCTAAGCTAATGAGAAGCTTAAAATTGTTCTGAATTCCAGAGTTTGTTTTTTATAGGTAAAAGGTTAGGTTTTTTTTGCTGTTTTAAAATATGCGGAAGTAAAATAGGCCCTGAGTACGTGTCTCTAGGCATGAAACTTTTTGAAACTATTTGAGATAACAAGAAAAGGGAGTTTCTAACTGCTTGTTTAGCTTCTGTAAAACTGCTTGTAAAAGATAGAAGGAGAGGAGGTTAATCTCTAAAGCAACCTCAAATTGGTTGCGCCATAAAGATGTTGAAATGTTGATACACATATCTTGGTGACAACATGTCTCCCCCACCCCGAAACATGTGCAAATGTGTAACTCCAAAACAATTTAAATTAATTGGTCCACGAAGTGCGGGCTCTCGAAGTTTTAAATTGACTGGTTTGTGATATTTTGAAATGATTGGTTTGTAAAGCGCGGGCTTTGTTGTGAACCCCATAAAAGCTGTCCCGACTCCACACTTGGGGCCGCAGTCCTTTACCCCTGCGTGGTGTATGACTGTGGGCCCCAGCGCGCTTGGAATAAAAATCCTCTTGCTGTTTGCATCAAGACCGCTTCTCGTGAGTAATTAAGGGGAGTCGCCTCTTCCGAGCCTGGAGGTTCTTTTTGCTGGTCTTACATTTGGGGGCTCGTCCGGGATCTGTCGCGGCCACCCCTAACACCCGAGAACCGACTTGGAGGTAAAAAGGATCCTCTTTTTAACATGTATGCATGTACCGGCCGGCGTCTCTGTTCTGAATGTCTGTTTTCAATGGTGCGCGCTTTCGGTTTGCAGCTGTCCTCTCAGGCCGTAAGGGCTGAGAGACTGTGATCAGCAGACGTGCTAGGAAGATCACAGGCTGCTGCCCTGGGGGACACCCCGGGAGATAAAGAGAGCCAGGGACGCCTGGTGGTCTCCTACTGTCGGTCAGAGGACTGAATTCTGTTGTTAAAACGAAAGCTTCCCCCTCCGCGACCGTCCGACTCTTTTGCCTGCTTGTAAAAGACGTGAACGGGTCACGTATGTCTGGATCTGTTGGTTTCTGTTTTGTGTATCTTTGTCTTGTGTGTCCTTGTCTACAGTTTTAATATGAGACAGACGGTGACGACCCCTCTTAGTTTGACTCTCGACCATTAGACTGAAGTTAAATCCAGGGCTCATAATTTGTCAGTTCAGGTTAAAAAGGGACCTTGGCAGACTTTCTGTGTCTCTGAATGGCCGACATTCGATGTTGGATGGCCATCAGAGGGGACCTTTAATTCTGAGATTATCCTGGCTGTTAAAACAATTATTTTTCAGACTGGACCCGGCTCTCATCCCGATCAGGAGCCCTATATCCTTACATGACAAAATTTGGCAGAGGATCCTCCGCCATGGGTTAAACCATGGCTAAATAAGCCAAAAAAGCCAGGTCCCCGAATTCTGACTCTTAAAAAAAAAAACAAACACTCGGCTAAAAAAGTCAAGCCCTCTCCTCATATCTACCCCGAGATTGAGGAGCCGCCGGCTTGGCCGGAACCCCAATCTGTTCCCCCACCCCCTTATCCGGCACAGGGTGCTGCGAGGGGACCCTCTGCCCCTCCTGGAGCTCTGGCGGTGGAGGGACCTGCTGCAGGGACTCGGAGCCGGAGGGGCGCCACCCCGGAGCGGACAGACGAAATCATGACATTACCGCTGCACACATACGGCCCTCCCATACCGGGGGGCCAATTACAGCCCCTCCAGTATTGGCCCTTTTCTTCTGCAGATCTCTATAATTGGAAAACTAACCATCCCCCTTTCTCGGAAGATCCCCAACGCCTCACGGCGTTAGTGGAGTCCCTTATGTTCTCTCACCAGCCTACTTGGGATGATTGTCAGCAGCTACTGCAGACACTCTTCACAACTGAGGAACGAGAGAGAATTCTGTTAGAGACTAAAAAAAATGTTCCTGGGGCCGACGGGCGACCCACGCAGTTACAAAACGAAATTGACATGGGATTCCCCTTGACTCGCCCCGGATGGGACTACAACACGGCAGAAGGTAGGGAGAGCTTGAAAATCTATCACCAGGCTCTGGTGGCGGGTCTCCGAGGCGCCTCAAGACGGCCCACTAATTTGACTAAGGTAAAAAAAGTAATACAGGGACCGAATGAACCCCCCTCTGTTTTTCTTGAGAGGCTCTTGAAAGCCTTCAGACGGTACACCCCTTTTGATCCCACCTCAGAGGCCCAAAAAGCCTCAATGGCTTTGGCCTTTATAGGACAGTCAACCTTGGATATTAAAAAAAAACTTCAGAGACTGAAAGGGTTACAGGAGGCTGAGTTACGTGATCTAGTAAAAGAGGCAGAGAAAGTGTATTACAAAAGGGAGACAAAAAAAAAAGGGAACAAAAAAAGAGAGAGAAAGAGAGGAAAGAGAGAAAAGACATAATAAACAACAAGAAAAAAATTTGACTAAGATCTTGGCTACAATGGTTGAAAAAAAAAAAATAGAAAAAAAAAAAGAAATTTTAAAAAAATTAGGTCAGGCCCTAGACAGTCAGGGAACCTGGGCAATAGGACCCCACTCGACAAGGACCAATGTACATATTGTAAAAAAAAAGGACACTGGACAAAAGACTGCCCCAAGAAGGGAAACAAAGGACTGAAGGTCTTAGCTCTGAAAAAAGATAAAGACTAAAAAAGACGGGGTTCGGACCCCCTCCCCGAGCCCAGAGTAACTTTAAAGGTGGAGGGGCAACCAATTAAATTTCTGGTTGATACCAGAGCGAAACATTCAGTGCTACTACAGCCATTAAAAAAACTAAAAAATAAAAAATCCTGGGTAATGGGTGCCACAGGACAACAACAGTATCCATGGACTACCCAAAGAACAGTTGACTTGGGAGTGGGACGGATAACCCACTCGTTTCTGGTCATACCTGAGTGCCCAGCACCCCTCTTAGGTAGAGACTTATTGACCAAGATGGGAGCACAAATTTCTTTTGAACAAGGAAAACCAGAAGTGTCTGCAAATAACAAACCTATCACTGTGTTGACCCTCCAATTAGATGACGAATATCGACTATACTCTCCCCTAGTAAAACCTGATCAAAATATACAATTCTGGTTGGAACAGTTTCCCCAAGCCTGGGCAGAAACCGCAGGGATGGGTTTGACAAAACAAGTTCCCCCACAAGTTATTCAACTGAAGGCCAGTGCTACACCAGTGTCAGTCAGACAGTACCCCTTGAGTAAAGAAACTCGAGAAGGAATTCGGCCACATGTTCAAAAATTAATCCAACAGGGCATCCTAGTTCCTGTCCAATCTCCCTGGAATACTCCCCTGCTACCGGTTAAAAAGCCTGGGACTAATGACTATCGACCAGTACAGGACTTGAGAGAGGTCAATAAACGGGTGCAGGATATACACCCAACAGTCCCGAACCCTTATAACCTCTTGTGTGCTCTCCCACCCCAACGGAGCTGGTATACAGTATTGGACTTAAAAAATGCCTTCTTCTGCCTGAGACTACATCCCACTAGCCAACCACTTTTTGCCTTCGAATGAAGAGATCCAGGTGCGGGAAGAACCGGGCAACTCACTTGGACCCGACTGCCCCAAGGGTTCAAAAACTCCCCGACCATCTTTGACGAAGCCCTACACAGGGACCTGGCCAACTTCAGGATCCAACATCCCCAGGTGACCCTCCTCCAGTACGTAGATGACCTGCTTCTGGCGGGAGCCACCAAACAGGACTGCTTGGAAGGTACAAAGACACTACTGCTGGAATTGTCTGACCTAGGCTACAGAGCCTCCGCTAAGAAGGCCCAGATTTGCAGGAGAGAGGTAACATACTTGGAGTACAGTTTGCGGGGCGGACAACGATGGCTGACAGAGGCACAGAAAAGAACTGTAATCCAGATACCGGCCCCAACCACAGCCAAACAAGTGAGAGAGTTTTTGGGGACAGCTGGATTTTGCAGACTGTGGATCCCGGGGTTTGCGACCTTAACAGCCCCACTCTATCCACTAACCAAAAAAAAAGGGAAATTCTCCTGGGCTCCTGAACACCAGAAGACATTTGATGCTATCAAAAAGGCCCTACTGAGCGCACCTGCTCTGACCCTCCCTGACGTAACTAAACCCTTTACCCTTTATGTGGATGAGCGTAAGAGAGTGGCCCGGGGAATTTTAACCCAACCCCTAGGACCATGGAAAAGACCTGTTGCCTACTTGTCAAAAAAACTCGATCCTGTAGCCAATGGATGGCCCATATGCCTGAAGGCTATCGCAGCTGTGGCCATGCTGGTCAAGGACGCTGACAAATTGACTTTGGGACAGAATATAACGGTAATAGCCCCCTATACATTGAAAAACATCGTTCGGCAACCCCCAGACCGATGGATGACCAACGCCCGCATGACCCACTATCAAAGCCTGCTTCTCACAGAGAGGGTCACGTTCGCTCCACCAGCTGCTCTCAACCCTGCCACTCTTCTGCCTGAAGAGACTGATAAACCAGTGACTCATGATTGCCATCAATTATTGATTAAAAAAACTGGGGTCCGCAAGGACCTTACAGACATACCGCTGACTGGAAAAGTGCTAACCTGGTTCACTGACGGAAGCAGCTATGTGGTGGAAAATAAGAGGATGGCTGGGGCGGCGGTGGTGGACGGGACCCGCACAATCTGGGCCAACAGCCTGCCGGAAGGGACTTCAGCGCAAAAGACTGAGCTCATGGCCCTCACACAAGCTTTGCGGCTGGCCAAAAGGAAATCCATAAACATTTATACGGACAACAGGTATGCCTTTTCGACTGCACACGTACATGGGGCCATCTATAAACAAAGGGGGTTGCTTACCTCAGCAGGAAGAAAAATAAAAAACAAAGAAAAAATTCTAAGCCTATTAAAAGCCGTACATTTACCAAAAAGGCTAGCTATTATACACTGTCCTGGACATCAGAAAGCTAAAGATCTCATATCCAGAGAAAACCAGATGACTGACCGGGTTGCCAAACAGGCAGCCCAGGGTGTTAACCTTCTGCCTATAATAAAAACGCCCAAAGCCCCAGAACCCAGACGACGGTACACCCTAGAAGACTGGCAAGAGATAAAAAAGATAGACCAGTTCTCTGAGACTCCGGAAGGGACCTGCTATACCTCAGATGGGAAGGAAATCCTGCCCCACAAAAAAGGGTTAAAATATGTCCAACAGATACATCGTCTAACCCACCTAGGAACTAAACACCTACAGCAGTTGGTCAGAACATCCCCTTATCATGTTCTGAGGCTACCAGAAGTGACTGACTCGGTGGTCAAACATTATGTGCCCTGCCAGCTGGTTAATACTAATCCTTCCAAAATACCTCCAGGAAAGAGACTAAAAAAAAGCCACCCAGGCGCTCACTGGGAAGTAGACTTCACTGAGGTAAAGCCGACTAAATACGGAAACAAATACCTATTGGTTTTTGTAGACACATTTTCAGGATGGGTAGAGACTTATCCTACTAAAAAAGAGACTTCAACCATGGTGGCTAAAAAAATACTGAAAAAAATTTTTCCAAAATTTAAAATACCTAAGGTAATAGGGTCAGACAATGGTCCAGCTTTTGTTGCCCAGGTAAGTCAGGGACTGGCCAAGATATTGAAAATTGATTAAAAACTACATTGTGCATACAGACCCCAAAGCTCAGGACAGGTAAAGAAGATGAATAGAACCATTAAAGAGACACTTACTAAATTGACCGCGGAGACTGGCATTAATGATTGGATAGCTCTCCTGCCCTTTGTGCTGTTTAGGGTTAGGAACACCCCTGGACAATATGGGTTGACCCCCTATAAATTACTCTACGGGGGACCCCCCCATTGATAGAAGTTGCTTCTGTACATAGTGCTGATGCGCTGCTTTCCCAGCCTTTGTTCTCCAGGCTCAAGACACTTGAGTGGGTGAGACAACGAGCGTGGAGACAACTCCAGGAGGCCTACTCAGGAGGAGGAGACTTGCAGATCCCACATCGTTTCCAAGTGGAAGATTCAATCTACGTTAGATGCCACCGTGCAGGAAACCTCAAGACTCGGTAGAAGGGCCCTTATCTCGTACTTTTGACCACACCAACGGCTGTAAAAGTCAAAAAAATCTCCACCTAGATCCATACATCCCACGTTAAGCCGGCGCCACCTCCTGATTCAGGGTGAAAAGCCAAAAAGACTAAAAATCCCCTTAAGCTTCGCCTCCATCACATGGTTCCTTACTCTGTCAATAACCTCTCAGACTAATGGTATGCACATAGGAGACAGCCTGAACTCCCATAAACCCTTATCTCTGACCTGGTTAATTACTGACTCTGACACAGGTATTAATATCCACAGCGCTCGAGGGGAGGCTCCTTTAGAAACCTGGTGGCCTGATCTATATGTCTGCCTCAGATCAGTCATTCCTAGTCTGACCTCAACCCCAGATATCCTCCGTGCTTACGGATTTTATGTTTGCCCAGGACCACCAAATAATGGAAAACACTATGGAAATCCTAGAGATTTCTTTTACAAACAATGGAGCTGTGTAACCTCTAATGATGGAAATCGAAAATGGCCAACCTCTCTGCAGGATAGGGTAAGCTTTTCTTATGTCAACCCCAATAACCACCGGACCTGGAAAACGTCATACAGGTACCATTCTGGGTGTTTTCCCTCAGACCTAGATTATCTTAAAATAAGTTTCACCGAAAAAAAAAAACAAGAAAATATCCTAAAATGGATAAATGGTATGTCCTGGGGAATAATATATTATACAGGTTGGGACAGACAACCAGGCTCCATTCTAACCATCCGACTTAAAATAAGCCAGCTAGAGCCTCCAATGGCTATAGGACCGAATACGGTCTTAACGGGTCAAAGAACCCCAACCCCAGGACCATCCTCTGATATAACTTCTAAATTAGACCCCACTGAGTCTAACAGCACGACTAAAACGGGGACAAAACTTTTTAGTCTCATCCAGGGAGCTTTTCAAGCTCTTAACTCCACGACTCCAGAGGCTACCTCTTCTTGTTGGCTTTGCTTAACTTCGGGCCCACCTTACTATAAGAAAATGGCTAAAAGAGAAAAATTCAATGTGACAAAAAAACATAGAGACCAATGTACATGGGGATCCCAAAATAAGCTTACCCTTACTGAGGTTTCTGGAAAGGACACCTGCATAAAAAAGGTTCCCCCATCCCACCAACACCTTTACAACCACACTGAAGCCTTTAATCAAACCTCTGAGAGTCAATATCTGGTACCTGGTTATGACAGGTGGTGGGCATGTAATACTGGATTAACCCCTTGTGTTTCCACCTTGGTTTTCTTTTTTTTTTTTTTTTTTTTTTTTTTTTTTTTTTTTTTTTTTTTTTTTTTTTGTCTTTTTGCCATTTCTTTGGGCCACTCCCGCGGCATATGGAGGTTCCCAGGCTAGGGGTCGAATTGGAGCTGTAGCCACCAGCCTACGCCAGAGCCACAGCAACGCGGGATCCAAGCCGCGTCTGCAACCTACACCACAGCTCACGGCAATGCTGGATCGTTAACCCACTGAGCAAGGGCAGGGACCGAACCCGCAACCTCATGGTTCCTAGTCGGATTCGTTAACCACTGCGCCACGACGGGAACTCCTCCACCTTGGTTTTCAACCAAACTAAAGACTTTTACATTATGGTCCAAATTGTTCCCCGAGTATATTACTATCCCAAGAAAACAATTCTCGATGAATATGATTACAGGAACCATCGACAAAAGAAAAAACCCATATCCCTGACACTCGCAGTAATGCTCGGACTCGGAGTGATAACAGGTGTGAGAACAGGAACTGCAGCTTTAGTTACAGGACCTCAGCAGCTAGAAACAGGACTTAGTAACCTACATCAAATTGTAACAGGAAATCTCCAAGCCCTAAAAAAATCTGTCAGTAACCTGGAAAAATCCCTAACCTCCTTATCTGAAGTAGTTCTACAGAATAAAAAAGGGTTAGATTTATTATTTCTAAAAAAAAGAAGATTATGTGTAGCCTTAAAGGAGAAATGCTGTTTTTATGTAGATCATTCAGGGGCCATCAGAGACTCCATGAACAAGCTTAAAAAAAGGTTGGAGAAACGTCGAAGGGAAAAGGAAACTACTCAAAGATGGTTTAAAAGATGGTTCAACAGGTCTCCTTGGTTGGCTACCCTACTTTCTACTTTAACAGGACCCTTAATAGTCCTCCTCCTGTTACTCACAGTTGGGCCATGTATTATTAACAAGTTAATTGCCTTCATTAGAAAACGAATAAGTGCAGTCCAGATCATGGTACTTAGACAACAGTACCAAAACCCATCTAACAGGGAAGCTGGCCGCTAGCTCTACCAGTTCTAAGATTAAAACTATTAACAAGAGAAGAAGTGGGGAATGAAAGGATGAAAATACAACCTAAGCTAATGAGAAGCTTAAAATTGTTCTGAATTCCAGAGTTTGTTCTTTATAGGTAAAAGGTTAGGTTTTTTTTGCTGTTTTAAAATATGCGGAAGTAAAATAGGCCCTGAGTACGTGTCTCTAGGCATGAAACTTCTTGAAACTATTTGAGATAACAAGAAAAGGGAGTTTCTAACTGCTTGTTTAGCTTCTGTAAAACTGCTTGCAAAAGATAGAAGGAGAGGAGGTTAATCTCTAAAGCAACCTCAAATTGGTTGCGCCATAAAGATGTTGAAATGTTGATACACATATCTTGGTGACAACATGTCTCCCCCACCCCGAAACATGTGCAAATGTGTAACTCCAAAACAATTTAAATTAATTGGTCCACGAAGTGCGGGCTCTCGAAGTTTTAAATTGACTGGTTTGTGATATTTTGAAATGATTGGTTTGTAAAGCGCGGGCTTTGTTGTGAACCCCATAAAAGCTGTCCCGACTCCACACTCGGGGCCGCAGTCCTCTACCCCTGCGTGGTGTATGACTGTGGGCCCCAGCGCGCTTGGAATAAAAATCCTCTTGCTGTTTGCATCAAGACCGCTTCTCGTGAGTAATTAAGGGGAGTCGCCTCTTCCGAGCCTGGAGGTTCTTTTTGCTGGTCTTACAAGAATCGCTCACCGTATTTGAGGCAGAAACACAACACGCTGGTTGTTTGGTCCACAATTAAACCAATATTGTTTAAATATGTGTTCAACTTTTATTTAGAGGAAATGCACTTCTTAGACACTTTGAACTCACATAGCCTAATGGCTTATAGTTACTAGATCTTTGTTTCTTAGAGACAAGTTAGGGTGATTTGAGTATAACCTTGAGCCATCACCCTGCCACCTCAAGCAGTTCAATGATGACCACATTGATATCTAACCACAAGATATCCTTGAGAGGGAGTTCCCGTTGTGGCACAGTGGAAACAAACCCGATTGCTAGTATCCATGAGACTGCAGGTTCGATTGCTGGGCTTGCTCAGTGGGTCAAAGATTCTGATGTTGCTGTGAGCTGTGGTGTAGGTTGCAGACATGGCTCAGATCCCGCATTGCTGTGGCTGTGGTATAGGCCAGAAGCTACAGCTCTCATTCAACCCCTAGCCTAGGAACATCCATATGCCATGGGTGTGGCCCTAAAAAAAAAAGAAGAAAGAAAGAAAGAAGGAAGGAAGGAAGGAAAGAAAGAAAGATATCCTTGAGAGATCTGGTAAATAAATTTCCTATATGTTCCCCTACATCACGAATTCCCTGGAAGTTTGATTTGGATAGCTGAAGCTCGCCCTTGTGCCATTTTTAAAAATATATTTAAGGAGTTCCCACTGTGGCTCAGGGGTAATGAAACTGAATAGTATCCATGAGGTTGCTGATTGGATCCCTGGCCTCCCTCAGTGGGTTAAGTATACAGTGTTCCAGTGAGCCACGGTACAGCTCGAATCTGGTGTTGCTGTAACTCTGGCTGCAGCCAGCAGCTGCAGCTCCAATTTGACTCCTAGCCTGGGAACTTCCATATGCCACAGGTGAGGCCCTAAAAAGCAAAAAAACCCCAAAACAAAACACAGAAAGTTTCACTAGAAATCAAACCTTCCACCATCTTGGACCTAGTAGTTTCTATCTAGCTCATGTCCTATTCTCACTGGCAATGTCATTCTTTTTTTTTTTTTTGGTCTTTTTGCCTTTTCTAAGGCCATGCCCGAGGCATATGGAGGTTCCTACGCTAGGTGTCTAATCAGAGCTCTAGCCTCCAGCCTACACCAGAGCCACAGCAACGCAGGATCCGAGCTGCGTCTGCAACGTACACCACAGCTCAAGGCCACGCCAGATCCTTAACCCACTGAGCAAGGCCAGGGGTTGAACCCTCAACCTCATGGTTCCTAGTCGGATTCATTAACCACTACACCATGATGGGAATTCCTGGCTATGTCATTCTTTTAAAGGTTGTGCTCTGCTGCCTTCCCTCCAGTTCCTTAACTACTGCGCATTTCCTAGAGCAGTTCTCAAAGAAATTCACCTTCTACTCTGACCTAGGGCACATACATACATGCATGACCAAATCAACACTTAACCTGACATCATACAGTGCATTCTGTTATTTTCTATTCTATTGTGTTTGTTTGTTTCTGTTTTTAATTCTTGATCTCCAACAGAAATTTAGAAGCATTGTCTTGGGGTTGAGGGAATATGGCTAGCAGCTGTCTCCTTCTTGGATCTGGGTTGTAGATTTTAGAACAGATGTTCATTATTCACTCCAAGCTTCCTAGGCAATTTGCCAGCGTGGTTGTCCTGCTGTTGGTCTTTGAGTTGATGGCCCATCTGTCCTGGGTCTTGATGAGAGTGGGAGTAGAAGTGGGGGACTCAGAAAGCTCATTAAACATGGCCTTGTTCTCATTCCGAATGTGGTGGATCTGCACTAAATCGCCCTGTCAGGTAGTTCTTTTTTTGGTCTTTTTGTCTTTTTAGGGCTGCACCCATGGCACATGGAGGATCCCAGGCTAAAGGTCCAATGGGAGCTGTAGTTTGCAGCCTACACCAGAGCCGCAGAAACGTAGGATCCGAGCCACATCTGTGACCTACATCAAGCTCACAGGCAATGCCAGATCCTTAACCCACTG
The DNA here is from genome assembly GCF_054392235.1 of Sus scrofa. NCBI lineage: Eukaryota > Metazoa > Chordata > Mammalia > Artiodactyla > Suidae > Sus > Sus scrofa. The sequence continues at coordinate 49,013,818 of NC_139387.1, read as the reverse complement.
AGCAAGGCCAGGGATTGATTCCGGCTCCTCATGGATGCTAGTCAGGTTTGTTAACTGCTGAACCACAATGGGAACTCCAGATAGGTAGTTCTTTAAAAGAAACTTGGGGGAGTTCCCGTCATGGCACAGTGGAAATGAATCTGACTAGGAACCATGAGGTTGGGGGTTTGATCCCTGGCCTCCCTCAATGGGTTAAGGATCGGCATTGCTGAGAGCTGTGGTGTAGGTTGCAGATGCAGCTCGGATCTGGCCTTGCTGTGGCTGTGGTGTAGGCCAGCAGCCACAGCTCTGATTCAACCTCTAGCCTGGGAACCTCCATATGTTGTGGGTGTGGCCCTAAAAGGACAGAAAAAAAACAAAGAAAGAAAAGAAACTTGGATCTACGATTTTTTTTATTTTTTATTTTTTTTTGTCTTTTTGCCATTTCTTGGGCCGCCTCCACGGCATATGGAGGTTCCCAGGCTAAGTGTCTAATCAGAGCTGTAGCCACCAGCCTACACCAGAGCCACAGCAACGCAGGATCCGAGCCGCATCTGCAACCTACCCCACAGCTCACGGCAACGCCAAATCCTTAACCCACTGAGCAAGGCCAGGGATTGAACCTGCAACTTCATGGTTCCTAGTGGGATTCGTTAACCACTGCGCCACAACGGGAACTCCTGGATCTACGATTTTTAAAAATTCCAAAAAAATACTAAGCAATTTAGAAATGTGTTATCGCCTGCTGTATATCAGTAATCTGTTACTGAAAATCAGGTGTGTTGCATGACAATGCTAATCCGCTGCCTATTTACATTTATTTATTTTAAATAGGAAAAATACCATGTCAACTCCAAGCCCTCAACCAATTTCTTAAATAGGTAGCTAAAGCGTGGTAATACACCCATATATGATATTTAAAAATCCTTGGGAGTTCCCGTTGTGGCTCAGTGGTTAATGACTAGGAACCATGAGTTGCGGGTTCAATTACTGGTCTCACTCAGTGGGTTAAGGATCTGGCGTTGCCGTGAGCTGTGGTGTAGGTCACAGACACAGCTCAGATCCCGTGTTGCAGTGGCTGTGGCATAGGCTGCTGGCTGCAGCTCTGATTCAACCCCTAGCCTGGGAGCTTCCATATGCCTCAGATGCTGCCCTAAAAAGACAAAAAAAAAAAAAAAAAAAAAAAAAAAAAAAAATCCAAGCCATTTCGTTAAGTGTAAAGTGCTTAAAACTTTGTTTCTTTATCACCAAGTAATTAATATGGTTGATGACAAACAGCAGCCTTTGTGAAGGAAGCCACTGACCAAAGCAGCTTTAATGTTCTCCCTCAGTCTGATTAAACTTGAACAGGCTTCTTTCTGACTTGAGGCCCCTGAGCTCCCTTTACTTTAGAGGACTTGTAATCATAAATTTTTTTCTCTGCTCCTTTGAGGTGTAAATCTTTTTCAAATCCTCTTGTCAGTTTTACAACCAAGGAAAGTCTTTCTCAAGAACCTGGGAGCCATCTTTTTGAAATGTAACTAGCAAAGGGGATATATCCCCCGAGGGAAGGAGGGAAGGTATGAGCCCACTCCAAGGTCCCTTACTCCAGGTTGCAAAATTACCTCTAGTCATGAAGATATGAGAAATTTACTTTTCCTTTGAATAAAGCCAGCTGGCAAATACAGATGGCCTGTGAACTCCCCATCATATTCTACTAGCTCACCCCAGCCCTTAAAAAGCTTTACCCCCTCTGCTGCCATGGAGTTGAATTCAGACTTAATTCTGGCCTCTCCCTCCAATTGCTGTGGTGGTGGATAAAGTCTTCTTCATCTGTTTAACTTTGTCCAAGGTGATTTTTATTTTAACACTGCCAGTGATCCTGTACTTCATCCTTTTTGTGAACACTCAATTTCACAATTTTCAATTTTTTTTACATGGACTCTATACTAGCTTCTTAGTGTTAGGGGGCCATTGGCTGAGACTGCCCACCTTGGCCTGGCACGAAAATAGTCTCTTGCAGGAGTTGTCTCACAATAGGCCCTGATAAGGAACATGGTGCTGCCCTGAGGATTAACCTGGAGTATTCGGGAGGGGGCAATGGGGGGAGGAGAGAACCAACCTCGAAAGATCCTTGGTGCTGGAATCCATCTTGGCTGAGAGATGCAGAGCCACCAGGAGGGAACCTGAGCCCGACCAAGAACAGGCTGAGCAAGATGATTGGTCAGAGACAATCCAGAAACTAATCTCATTCCCATAAAACCAGAGACTATAAGCCACTTGACAGAGTAATTCTCCTGGGTTACCTTACCCTGCTGCTCCTTGCCCAGGCACCCCTTCCCAATAAATTATTTTGCTTTGTCAGCACATGTGTCTCCTTGGACATTTCTGAGTGTTAGACAAAAGCCCATTCTTGAGCCCTGGAAAAGGTCCTTCTTTCTGCAACAATGGGGCTGCTATAACAAAACACAGTAAACTGAATGGCTTCCAAAACAAATTAATTTTTTTACAAATTTGGAGGCCAGAAACCCAAAAGCAAAGATGTTGACAGGACCATGTTCTTTTGGAAGGCTCTCAGAAAGACTCAGTTCCATGTCCTTCTTTTAGATTTTGATGTTGCCAGTAATCTTTGGTGGTCCTTGACCTGTAGATGCATCATTCCAATTACTGCTGCCATTGTCAATGGCATTGTCCCTATGCATGTCTCTCTCTGTGTCTTTTCTCTTATAAGGATACCAGTCATATGGCATCAAGGGACCATGATACTTGACTATGATCTCATCTTCACTTACATCTTAATTACATCTGCAAAGACCCTATTTCCAAATAAGGTTACATTCACAAGTGCCAATGATGGAAATAGAGTGGGATAGTTACACAGGGAGATGTAGAATTCCCAGTAGGGGACAAGAGATATAGAGGGAAACCTAGGGAACTTTCAGAGACCACTGTGAGTTAACCATTGCTCAAGAAATCCATCAGAATGCATGGAACAAAGCAGGCTTGCTTAACTATAAAACCATAGATAAAAGCATAAGATCTGCCTCAGGTCATTAAGTGAAAGTTCAACAGGGCAATGAACTTAGGGCCAAAGAGAGGAATTTTTAAGGGAAAGATGACATCTCAAAGTAATGAGGGGGCCCTCATTATATGGACACCCGCAATGATTCAACATATTTTAGTGTATGTCACCACCCTTGTGCTGATTAGAATAAGCATTGCAACAGTCCTAGTTTGACCTCATAGGGTCAAATACTGTCTTACCCCAAAAGAAAGAGGAGCAAGTGATGTAAGCCTGAAGAAGAAAGTCTTTTCCCCCTCCCCACTTTCCTCGGATTATAAAATTGTAGCCCGCCTAATCCTTGGGGCAGAGCTTCTTCTTCTTCTTTTTTTTTTTTTTTTGTTTTTGGTCTTTTTAGGGCTGCACCCTCCACATATGGATGTTCCCAGGCTAGGAGTTGAATCAGATTTTTTTCTGCTGAGCCACGATGGGGGAGATCCGGGGCAGAGCTTCTTTGCCTGCCCACTTGTATCTCTCATAAGTGTCCTATCTTAATAAATCTATTTCTTGCCTATCACGTTGTCTCTCACTGAATTCCTTCTGCGCAGAGGCATAAAGAACCTGAACCTCAGTAAGTCCAGACACCAGGCAACTGATTCTAATTAAAAAACTATGGGTTCAAGGCCCAATCTGGGTTCTGGCTGGATTTGAGTTAGAGGTGTTTTTGGTTTCACCAGGGGGTAGCACTTCAACATTTTATCTTTTTTCAGAGGACACATTGCCACCCACAACTCACTCTGAAGAATCATAAATAATATTTAACATAAAAGGCTTTTCCTGCATTTCATTTTGTTAAACTATTGTATTATGTTTAAGATGTAAACAGAAGATTTTTCTATATATATTTATATGTTGGCTGGAATGTTATTTTAAGAAATACATATGTCTACAAAGTTTGGGTATTACAGATGAAGAGGTATCTATCTTTTGGAAACAAGGTTTGCCAGTGTCTTAAAAAATATGCACAACCTGGAGTTCCCATTGTGGCTCAGTGGTTAATGAGCCTGACTAGTATCTGTGAGGATGCAGGTTTGATCCCTGGCCTCACTCAGTGGGTTTAGGATCTGGCATTGCCATGAGCTGTGGTGTAAGTTACAGACACATCTCGGGTCTGACGTTTCTGTGGCTGTGGTGTAGGCCAGCTCTGATTCGACCCCTAGCCTGGGAACCTCCATATGTTGTGGGCACTGCCCTAAAAAGATTTAAAAAAAAAAAAAAATTAAAAAAAAAAAAAGCACAGTCTAAAAGTTGAGAGTTAAGTTTCATTTGGGGCAAAATGAGGACTACAGCCTGGGAGGCAGCATTTCAGATAGCTCTGAAATTCCACTCCAAAGAGGTGGGGGGAAGGTCAGTATGTGATTTTGGTGAAGGGGGAGGTACCTGCAACCAAGTACACATTCTGCAGAAGTTTTCTGCTAGTCTCATGATGATAACTGCTAGACACATGAAGCAGACATCACCAAGAAGGATTTAGTGCTTTCCTAGATACAAGGGGAAGCAAGAATTGGGCTCATAAAATCTTCTGAAAATATCTAACTGTCTGAAGATTTGTTCTGCTAGTTTTCCCAGAGCACAAAGTGCTTCACTTCTGATCTCCTCTCTGAGGTCCTTTCAGGGGGTGTTGAAGGTTGGCAGCTGCAGTGACTCATGATTCAATCCACATAGAGGCAAATGGCAAGTGCCAAACTCCAGTTCACACCAGGAAGACAGTATGCAGGGAGAAGGCAGTACTCTGTGTGCCTGGATGTCAGGCTCAGTTCTCATGAGGGTGAAGCCTCTTTAAGGAGGAATCAAGGAATCTGTCAAAGATAAAACCAGGCAAATAAGAAGACTAACTTTATTCAAGCTATTGCAGTAAAGATAGCCCCCAGATCCGACATCGGAGTGCCTGGGGGGGGTGGTTTTGCCCCCCACTTACACAGGGAGGGGACTTAAACAGCTGTAGGTAGGGGGATTCACAGCAGGAGGAATCTCAAGTAACTGAACCAGAAGTGATTTTCTTTTTTTTCTTTTTTTTTTTTTTTTTTTGCTATTTCTTTGGGCCGCTCTTGCAGCATATGGAGGTTCCCAAGCTAGGGGTCGAATCGGAGCTGTAGCCACCGGCCTCCGCCAGAGCCACAGCAACGCGGGATCCGAGCCGCATCTGCAACCTACACCACAGCTCACGGCAACGCCAGCTCGTTAACCCACTGAGCAAGGGCAGGGACCGAACCCACAACCTCATGGTTCCTAGTTGGATTTGTTAACCACTGTGCCACTACGGGAACTCCCAGAAGTGATTTTCTATGTGGTTAGCTAGTTTCAGGGGAATGCATAAATAGCTAATTGATTACAACAAAGAATGGGAAGTTGGAGGGTCTGGGTCTGGACTTGTTGGTAGGTTCAGGAAAAAGGGGAAGGAAAGATCTGTGTTGGGCTTGTCCCAGGTAAACAGAGGAGTCAATCCACAGGGATTATGGGGTCATGAGAAAGAGTGGATGAGTTTTATGACTTAAGTGGGAAAGAATGATTCTTTGAGTAAGCCCTTTCCTGGAACACAAAAGAATGGGGGGATTTTTGACAACAAAAGGTTGGGGAAGGTGTTCTTTACCACGGCTGCCTTCCAGGAGCGCAGGGCTCAGGTAAAGTTCAACGTTGTCAATGGTCAGGGGAAGGATCCAGGTGTGGCTGACTGCCTGCTGTCATTGCCTGCTTTTCACTATTTACAGTTACTCTCTTAAGAAGTGGTTTATTTATCCCTGCAAAAGGGATCTCGCAGTTGTGGGACGCCACCACATGGTGGTACCCACTTAGTGACTGCCAAACCTCAGACTCCAAGGGCCTGTGTGTACCCCAGGAGTGTGCAAGAAAGATCACTGTGATGCAGGAAGAAAAATACTGTAACCAAGCTCGTGAACTGTGGAGCTCCTAGACACACAAGCATTTCTGCATCCTCCTTTTCTTGTTTTTAAGGAATAAGCCTCAGCCTCCATGGACCTACCCTGAGTTCCAAATAGCAGTTGCTAATCTGGGAAGGGAGAGGATGCAGAGACCGAGGAGCAGCAGTCAAGAGACAATAGTGCGGCCTGGGGGCGGCCTCCTCAAGGAATATATGTAATAATATCTTTGAGCCTTTCTGCAGAACTAAAACCCCCAAGAATGGAAGAACTATTTGATGAAGCAATCTTTATTCCTGGAAGAAGAGGGACCACCAGAACCAGTCCTAGGGGTCACCAGCTGTGAAAGAGAATGCAAGCTTGCCTCTACCCTGATCCTTATCTGTGGCCCTATTTTCTACTCCCCAAACTATAATACCACCTCCTAATCCTTTCCAAGTGGGGTGCAGTCTTTAAGGAATTAGCCTGCTGTGGCCCACTTTGCCTGGCAAAGCAATAAAGCTATCTTTTTCTCCTTCACCCCAAATTCTGTCTTTGCATTCCTATGCAGCAACGACAGACAGATACCAAGTTTCAGCAACAATACCAGAATTTCTACTTTTTTTCATCAAAAAAGCAAGTAGGAATTTAAAATTTCATGGTGATATTTAACATTCCCATTTGCCCTGGTTTCCTTACTCTGCATCTGTGTTACAAGTCTTCTCAGGGAAGAGATGAAGCTTCCCATTGTGGTAACTTTCCTCTCTGAACCCCTTGTAGATGGTGAGTGAGTGCTTGATTAGGTGCTGGTAATCTTATCTGGTCTCACCTTAACCTATCCTTACAGTGGACAAGTAGCCTTAAGAAGCTTGTGCAGAGAAATAGCTGGTTTAAAAAATAGCTCATGGCTCAGTGGTTAATGAATCTGACTAGGAACCATGAAGTTGTGGGTTCAATCCCTGGCCTTGCTCAGTGGGTTAAGGATCTGGCGTTGCCATGAGCTGTGGTGTAGGTCGCAGACACTGCTCGGATCCCCGTTGCTGTGGCTCTGGCGTAGGTCAGCAGCTACAGCTCCAGTTTGACCCCTAGCCTGGGAACCTCCATATGCCGCAGGATCGGCTCAAGAAATAGCAAAAAGACCAAAAAAAAAAAAAAAAAAAAAAAAAAGTAGCTCAAATAGGACTTCCCTTCATGGTTTAGCAGAAAGGAACCTAACTAGCATCCATGAGGACGCACGGGTTTGATCCCTGACCTCACTCAGTGGGTTAAGGATCCAGTGTTGCCTTGAGCTGTGGTATAGGTCACAGACACAGGCTCAGATGTAGCACTAGCTCCGATTTGACCCCTAGCCTGGGAACCTCCATATGCTGTGCGTGCAGCCTTAAAAAGACAAAAAATAAAATAAAATAAAATAAAATAAAACAAAATAAAATAAAATAAATAGATCAGGTAGTGCATGTCCCAGCAAACAGGAATCTGTGGCAGCACTGACAAATATTCCAACAGCAGAAGTACTTCACTAGGTGCTTGACCAAAAAAAAAAAAAAAGAAAGAAAGAAAAAAAAACACATCCAGTATACCTTACAAGAAGTTGATCAAAACATTCAGAATTGTCAACACTGTGAAATACAGGTTTACTTTAACATTGTTAATCTGAGTCTCACCCTAGTTGTTGTGTGTGAAGAGGTTTCATGAGGTGTCTGTTTTGGTCATTATAGCCACTTGCCCACTAAGATGTGAAATAAACTGAATTTACATTTCTATTTCATAGTGCTAACCCCACCCTTTCAAAATTCATGAGATGCAACATATACAATTACTGGTCATTTCCCTCTTATAGTGGAGAAGACCTGTGTCTAGGGTCTATGTTTGCACACTTGTAGGATATGGCAAAAGGATAAAATCATGACTCTCTGGCAAATATAAAATGAACACATGTCAAAAACTTAATTAACTCACTGATCAATGAAGGAACCAGTAAAGATGCTATGACCATTTCAAAGGGCATCTTAGAAGCAAGGATAAGATTTATAGGATATAAAACTGATTAATAGCCAATCGGCCACAAGTCTTTAGTTATATGTTCCACTGCCAGAGTTCTTCGCACCTCTTCCAGACAAAAATCTCTAAGTTAACAACTAAATTCATTAATTCAAAGAGCTTTAATCAATAGTAACTACTAGGTGTCTGAGATTGGCATATGCACACTGTGTTATGTGGAATGACTGGCCAACAGGAACCTGCTATATAGCACGAGAATTTATCCCATATTCTGTGATAATCTATGTGGGAAAAGAGCCCCAAAGAGAATGGATGTGTGTACATGTATAACTGAATCACTTTCTTGTACAGCAGAAATGATCACAAGATTGGAAATCAACTATACTTCAATAAAACTTTTTTTTTTTTATTGTCTTTTCGAGGGCTGCACCCACAGCTTATGGAGGTTCCCAGGCTAGGGGTCTAATTGGAGCTGTAGCCACTGGCCTACACCACAGCCACAGCCACAGCCGCATCAAAACCAGATCCAAGCATGTCTTCGACCGACACCATAGCTCACGGCAACACTGAATCCTTAACACACTGAGCGAGGCCAGGGATCAAACCTGCAACCTCATGGCTCCTAGTCAGATTTGTTTCCACTGCACCATGATGAGAACTCCAATAAAACTTTAAAACATTTAAAAAATAGTAAAGAAGGGGGAAAACTTTATGTTATTATGACCTTCTGATCAAATCCAGTCCATGTATTTTGTAAAAACATTTTTATTGGAACTCAGTCATTTCTTTACTTACTGTCAGTGATTGCTTTTGTGCTACAGCAGAAAGTCTGAGTACTCAGAATCCTAAAGCCAACAAACCCTAAAATATTTACTGTCTGGACCTTTGCAGATAAAGTGTATTGACCCTTGCTCTGGACAATCCTTGAGAGGGCTTTGCCTACACATGATACTGAAAAGATGTGCTACTTATCTTTTTTGCCTTATTTCCAAGTTTTGGATAATTTCCTCAATAGTTAACTAAAAACTTTTAATACATCATTTATCTGTTTCCATTCTCTTTCCTTTTGGCTCAAATTCCCTATTTTATTTTTTTAAGTATTTTTCCCCTCAAAATGTCTTAGATATTTGTTTCCTCTTATATTGTATCATAAATTACAAATAATTCAGAGGGCATTTACTTTTATCCTTTTAAATAAACTGCAACATTACTTGAAGTACAAAATTTTGTGTTTTTCATTGTGAAGTCTGATTGACTACATAGTGATATATATTGTTGTAGTGGATTTTTTTTCTTTGGCTGCTCTCATGGCATGCAGAGGTCCTCAGGCCAGGGACTGAACCCCAACTACACCAGTGACAATATCGAATTCTTAACTGCTAAGCCACCAGGGAACTCCCTGTTGTAGTAGCTAATTTCATTTTCTTGGGGTACAATGAGACTCTTCATCTGCACATCCACATCTTCATTTCAATAGCATTTTTTTTCATGTATGCCATTGTCATTAGATTTTCATTTAGCATGTTTTCTTGAATTTATACTTATCATTGTTCTGTAAGTATTCTATTAACTATCTTCCACTTCTCTCATTTTCCTTTGTCACTTCAATTACCTTGTGCGTTTTCTTTTTTGTTCTGATTGAATGTTAAATTTTTAATTTATTTTTTATTTTTTTAAATGATTTTTATTTTTTACATCATAGCTGGTTTACAGAGTTCTGTCAATTTTCTACTGTACAGCAAGGTGACCCGGTCACACATACATATATACATTTTTTTCTCACAGTGTCATTCTCCATCATGAGTGACTAGATATAGTTCCCAGTGCTATACAGCAGGATCTCACTGCTACATTTTCTTTATAATTGATGTCATTGATGTCATTTGCACAAGCCTGTACTCCACATTTGTAATAGTGTCACTGTTACTCAGATAACCAAAAAATGATTTCAGCAATAGCATTAATTTTCATCTTAATTTATATACTTAGTTCCATCATCTCCTTTTTTTTTTTTTTTTTTGGCTCTCATGTTGTTTTCTTCACTTAGGCTTAATCAAATATTTAATTGTATCTGTGTTTTTTTTTTTAATTTTCCAGATCACTGCTTTATAAAAGGATATAATTCAGGACCAGTCAGATGGAGTGGTTGCATAGGGTGAGGTCTATGGGAAAGGGCACAGATCTTCCATGCTGAGTAAATGCCTCTCCCCGAATCTCCACATACCCAGAAGCTCCAAATTTGCTAAGGTTTTTTTTAAAACTTTTTTTTTTTTTTTGGCCATGCCTATGGTATGTGGAAGTTCCCAGGCCAGGGGTCAAGCCACTTTACTGACAATGCCAGCTCCTTCAACTACTGCACCATATGAGAACTCAGTCCAAATTCCCTAAGTTTTTATTCAACCAATGTTTACTGAACACATTCTATGAGCCAGGTAGATACTGCAGTGAATAGAGCCTAGTCCTGTTACTTTCACAGTGTAGTGAGGAAGTCAGTGTAAGGATAAAAGGGGGAGTTCCCATCATGGCTCAGTGGTAACAAACCCGACTAGTATTCATGAGTGAGGCAGAATATGAATGCAGATAGTCAGTGTAGGAGCATGGGCTTTGATGCATTCTTTGATATGGCTGTTGATTAACATTTGTGGTTTAAGGGCTCCAGAGAGTAATATCCCACAGGTCTTGCTTACTATAGGAAGTGTGCCTTCCCCACAGGGCTTGTTTACTATAGGAAATGTACTTATGCCCACATGGGCCTTCATCTCTAACCCACTCCTCAACTGACAGAAAAGGAATGAGAGGAGTTCCCCTCGTGGTTCCTAGTGGAATCGAATCTGACTAGGAACTAGGAGGTTGTGGGTTCGATCCCTGGCCTCGCTCAATGAGTTAAGGATCTGGCATTGCTGTGAGCTGTGGTGTAGGTTGCAGACAAGGCTCAGATCCTACGTTGTTGTGGTTGTGGTGTAGGCTGGCAGTCGTAGCTCCAATTTGACCCCTAGCTTGGGAACCTCCACATGCCATGGGTGTGATCCTAAAAAGCAAAAAAAAAAAAAAAAAAGGAATGAAAGGAATGTTGACTTAGTCTAAGGGAAGAGGGAAGAGGAGGGTAAAGAAACCATAAAACTTATGGGACATTTCTACCCCTAAGACAAGGACTGATATAAGTAACTGGACAAGGCCAATGGGAGAAAACCATATCTTTCTACCCCCCCATCTTTGGGGATAAAAACCCCTATAGGACAAGAGATAGTGGTTGCTCTTCTCCCTCCTTCCAGCACCTCCTGGGAGCTATTTGCTTTCCTGTGATAAAGACTTTGCTTGCTTGCGGTCTGTGTGTTCTCAAAGTTGATTCTTTGGCTGTGTGAACAAGAACCTGGATTCTGATAACATCTTTCTGGCATCATGAGGACTCGGGTTCAATCCCTGGCCTCGCTCAGTGGGTTAAGGATCTGGTGTTGCCTTGAGCTGTGATGTAGGTTGCAGATACAGCTGGGATCCCACGTTGCTGTGGCTGTGGTGTAGGCTGGCCTGGGGATTTCGTACACCAAGGGTGTAAGCCTAAAAAGGCAAAAAAAAAAAAAAAAAAAAAAAAAAAAGATAAAGGGATTTTCTCTAGGAGGTGAACCCTTGTCAGGCTGAGACAAATACCTTAACTGTGTGAAGAGACACATGGGTAGAGGGTGCCAAAAAAAAAAAAAAGCACAACCTGAAAGTTGAAAGTAAAGTTTTATTTGGGGTGAAATTAGGACTTAAGCCTAGGAGACAGCATCTCAGAGAGCCCTGAGAAACTGCTCGGAGGAGGGAGGTGGGGAGCTGGGGAGCTGGTATATAGTTTTGCAAGAAAGGGGGTATTAGGAACAAAAGATTTACAGATAACCAGATTTATAGAGGAAGATGTAAAGGTCTGGGCTTACAGGAATCACTCCTTTGACATGCACCTCAGCTGTAGGCCAGTCTTTGTTTCTTTCCTGCGTTCCCTCAGGGCTCACTGGCTTAGGAGTGGTTGTTCTCACAGAAGACCATGACACATTTTGTCCACTAACTATAGTCCAGGAGGCAGTATTTCAGAGCTATCTAAAAGAGGAAAGGGGAGATATCAAGACATAAGTCATAGGAGTTCACGTCGTGGTGCAGCAGAAATGAATCCGACTAGGAACCATGAGGTGGTGGGTTCAATCCCTGGCCTTGCTCAGTGGGTTAAGGATCTGATGTTGCCATGAGCTGTGGTGTAGGTCACAGATGTGGCTCGGATCCTGCATTGCTGTGGCTGTGGTGTAGGCTGGCAGCTGTAGCTCTGATTCAACCCCTAGCCTGCGAACCTCCATATGCCATGGGTGTGGCCCTAAAAAGACCAAAAAAAAAAAAAAAAAAAAAAAGATCTAAGTAATAAAGGTGAAAGGGGAGGTGCATGCAGCCATGCACATTTACAGTAGTTTCCTGCTGGTCTCATGATGGTTACTATTAGTCACAGGCATCAGTCATCATTGAAGGATTTTAGTGTTTTTCTAGATATGAGGAGATGCAAGAACTGGGCTCATAAATTCTCCTAAAAATATCTAACTATCTGGGAGTTCCCATCGTGGCACAGAGGAAACAAATCCAACTAGGAACTATGAGGTTGAGGGTTCGATCCCTGACCTCACTAAGTGGGTTAAAGACCTGGCGTTGCCATGAGCTGTAGTGTAGGTCGCAGTCGTGGCTCGGATCTGGCGCTGCTGTGGCTGTGGCATAGGCTGGCGGCTACAGCTCCGATTGAACCCCTAGCCTGGGAACCTCCATATGCCATGAATGCAGCCCTAAAAAGCAAAACCAAACCAAACCAAACCAAAACAAAAAAAACCCAGCTATCTGAAGACCTGTTCTTCCAGTTTTCCCAGAGCACAGAAGGCCTCACTCCTGGTCTCTACCATGACCTCTGCTCAGGGGGTGCTGGGGGTCAGCAGCTGCAGTGGCTCATGTTTTACTCCATGTAGAGGCTGATGGCAATTGCCAAACTTCAGTTCACGAGGATAATGAGACACAATGAATGGTAGCAAACCACTTCAACGTTGCCTCTTGATCATGGAAAAGGAAAACCAAAGCCCTATTTTGGAATGGAAATGTCTCAGGCAATGGGAAGCTAGGCTGTTTTGCTGTATTATAAAATGTCTTCTCATGTGCTTCCTTTCAGTAAAAAATATGTTGAAACACCCCTTTTACTATACACCTATTTATATACACAATGCTCAAATTGAAAATACAGGAGTAGTAAAACATTATTATAAAAATAATAAGTAGTTAATACATAAATGTTAAAAAATAAAATAGTTTAATATATAAACGTTTAAAATGATCACACTAGAAGGCCTAATGAATGGTGAGATGCTTGGGCCTCTATGTAGAATAATGAGACTATGATGTATTCAAAGGCATACAGAAACTATTGCGAAATATCACCAACTCAAATTGTCATAACCAGAGTTGCTTTCAGAAGAAATAATTTTCCAAACTGGCGAGTAATGTGGTAAAATCCTGGGCCAAGTACAGTTTTTCCTAGATTTGCACAGTGGTTTCATTCCTGGAAATTTCAGTGTCTAGTAAAATCACGTCAAAAAACTTTTTTTCTTTTCTTTTCTTTTTTTTTCTTTTTATTTTTTTTTTTGTCTTTTTGCCTTTTTCTAGGATGGCGCCCATGGCATATGGAGGTTCTCAGACTAGGGGTCTAATCAGAGCTGTAGCCACCAGCCTACACCACAGCCACAGCAACGTGGGATCTGACCCGCCTCTGCAACCTGCACCACAGCTCACCGCAACGCTGGATCCTTAACCCACTGAGCGAGGCCAGGGATCAAACCCACATCCTCATGGTTCCTAGTCGGATTTGTTAACCACTGAGCCATGATGGGAACTTCCTCATGTCAAAATTTTTTGATATAAAAAAGCAGGTTTAATCTCAGATAATTTTTTTTTCTTTTTTCTTTTTAGGGCAGTACCCGCAGCATATGTAGATTCCAAGGCTAGGGCCAAATCGGAGCTGTAGCCGCCGGCCTACACCACAGCCACAGCAACGCAGGACTCAAGCCTCACCCACAACCCACACCACAGCTCGTGGCAACGTCGGCTCCCCAACCCAAGCTGAGTGAGGCCAGGAATTGAACCTGCAACCTCATGGCTGCCAGTCAGATTCATTTCCACTGGGCCACAACAGGAATTCCAATCTCAGATAACTATAAACAGAACTTTTAACCTCCATAAATATGTGGCAGGATATTAGAAGTTAGTGATGGCTGATATGAGACTATACTCCACATTGTGCATTGTCCTTGTCCCCCAACTTACTAAAAGTCAGTAATGCCCCCTTTTATTTTAGTCTTTTAGGGCCACCCCACATTGTATGGAGGTTCCCCACAGCCATAGCAATGCCAGATCTGAGCTGTGTCTGTGACATACACAACTCAGGGCAATGTCAGATCCTTAACCCACTGATCGAGGCCAGGGATCCAACCTGTGGCCTCATGGATACTAGCCAGGTTTGTTTCTGCTGAGCCACTATGGGAACTCCAATAGGGTCCATTTAAATCCCTTCACCTTCAAATCCCATTCATTGGGACAATGGAAAAGACTTTCCAAAATTTCCAAATTGCCCTCCAGGGGGCAGTACAACTCCTGTGAAAAAACCACTGGAAAAAAAATCTTTTGCACTCTAAATCTGCCCATGCCTTGGGGGTTGAGTACAGCAGCATTATTCTAGCTTGGGGTGAAGCTGAGTAATGCGATCAAACAAATATTTTTTTCCTCCGGCTAGCCCACAAGGAAGGTTGGAGTGTTGGGGCCTCTATGAAAATAAAGGCAAAAGCAACATTTGACAGCTTTCTCATGAAATTTAAGTTTTCCTTATCGGTTTGCCTGACATAGAGAACTAGGGTCAAAAATCTCTCCCTGCCAAAAAAAAAAAAAGGATAGAATAGGAGTTCCCACTGTGGCGTAGTAAGTTAAGGATCTGGAGTTGCCACAGCTGTGGCATAGGCTGCAGCTGTGGCTCGGATTCAGTCCCTGGCTCAAGAACTTCCATATGCCATGAGTGCAGCCAAAAAACAAAAAAAGATGGAATAAATGTGGAGAGATCTGTCTATAATTACGTATGTGTACACATAAAATGTATGTATATTGTATATATGTGTTCATTATTTCATTGTATTATAGAAAAATTGGAGGCAATCAAAATGTCTATGTATAGGAGAGTAAATTTTAAAAAGAAAAAACTGGGAGTTCCCATCGTGGCACAGCGGAAATGAATTCAACTAGGAATCATGTGGTTGTGGATTCGCTCCCCGGCCTCTCTCAGTGGGTTAAGGATCAGCGTTGCTGTGAGCTGTGGTGTAGGTTGCAGACGCAGCTCGGAGCTGGTGTTGCTGTGGCTGCGATGTAGGCCAGCTGCTACAGCTCTGATTCAACCCCTAGCCTGGGAACCTCCATATGCCACAGGTGTGGTCCTAAAGAGTAAAAGAAAAAAAGAAAAAACTGGAGTTCCCTTCATGGCTCAGCAGTTGACGAACCCGACTAGGATCCATGAGGATGTGGGTTGAATCCCTGGCCTCACTCAGTGGGTTAAGGATCTGGAATTGTTGTGAGCCGTGGTGTAGGTCATAGACACGGCTCAGATCTGGCATTGCTGTGGCTGTGGTATGGTCCGGCAGCTACAGTTCTGATTCTACCCCTAGCCCGGGATCCCACATATGCTGAGGGTACGGCCCTAAAGAGATGAAAAAAAACTTCATTAATGGATTTCCCTTGGATACTCATGTTGTCACTGCATTGGTTTGGGTTTGATCCCTGGCCCAGGAACTTCGGTAGGCCATCAGTGCAGCCCCTTCCCTCCAAAAAAAATAATTGCTAAAAAATGCTACTCTTCATCTGAGCTTCAGTGAGTTGTAATCTTTTATTTGGTGGAGGGTCTTGCTTGATCATGGCTGCTAACTGATCACGGTGGTGGTGCTGAAGATTGGGGTGACTGTGACAATTTCTTAAGACAACAGTGGGAATTCCTGTTGTGGCTCCAAGGGAACAAATTTGCCTAGCATCCATGAGGATGCATTTCTATCTCTGGCCTTGCTCAGTGGGTTAAGGATCTGGAGTTGCCCTGAGTTCTGGTGTAGGTCCCAGACATGGCTTGGATCCCACGTTGCTGTGGCTGTGGTGGAGGCTGGCAGCTGTAGCTCCAATTCAACCCCTAGCCTGGGAACCTCCATATGCCATGAGTTGGGCCCTAAAAAGACAAAAAAAAAAAAAAAAAAAAGGAGAAGAAGAAAGAAAAGAAAAGACAACAATGATGTCTGCCTCATTGATTGGCTCTTCTTTTCAGGAACAATTTCTCCATAGCATGCAGTGATGTAGATAGCATTTTACCCAGAGTGGAACTTCTTTCAAAATTGGAGTCAATCCTCGTGAAATCTGCCACTGCTTTATCAACTCAATTTATATGATGTTCTAACTCCTTTGTTGCCATTTCAACAATCTTCACAGCCTCTTCACTAGGAGAGCTTCCATCTCAAGAAACCACTTTGCTCATCCATAAGAAGCAAAACTCCTCATCCATTTGAGTTTTGTCATGAGATTGCAGCAATTCTTCAGGCACCACTTCTAATTCTGCTTGTCTTGCTGTTTCCACCACATCTGCAGCAACTTCTTCCACTGAGGTCATGAATCCTTCAAAGTCATCCATGAGGACTGGAATCAACATCTTCCAAATGCTTGTTGATGTTGGTATTTTGACCTCTTCCCATGAATCACAAATGTTCTTAATGACATCTAGAATGTGACTCCCTTCCAGAAGGTTTTCAATTTCTTTTGCCCAAATCCATCAGAGGAAACACTACCTCTGGCAGCTACAGCCTTACAAAATGTGTTTCTTAAGTACTATGACTTGAAATTTGAAATGATTCCCTGATCCATGGGCTGCAGAATGGATGCTGTGTTAGCAGGCATGAAAACAACATGAATCTAGTTGTATGTCTCCATCAGAACTTTTGGGTGATCAGGTGCATTGCCAATGAGCCGTCTCTGTCTTTTGAAAGGACCCTTTTTCTGAGCAGTAGTTCTAAACAGTGGGCTAACCATGTTCTAAACAGATATGCTGTTATCTTGGCTTTGTTGTTCCACTTATAGGGCACCGGTAGAGTGGATTTAGTATAGTTCTTAAGGGCCCTAGGATTTTTGGAATGGTAAATGAGCACTAGCTTCAACTTAAAATTCACCAGCTGTATTAGCCCCTAACAAAGGAGTCAATCTGTCCTCTGAAGCTTTGAAGCCAGACATTGACTTGTCTCCAGTCGTGAAAGTTGTAGATGGAGTCTTCTTCCAATAGAAGGCTGTTTCATCTACAATGAAAATCTATTGTGTAGTATAGCAACTTTTGTTAATGATATGAACTAGACCTTCTTTTTGTTTTTTTTTTTTTTTTTGGTCTTTTTTGCCTTTTCTAGGGCCACTCCCGTGGCATATGGAGACATGGAGGTTCCCAGGCTAGGGGTCTAATCGGAGCTGTAGCCGCCGGCCTACACCACAGCCACAGCAACAGGCAGCTGCAGCTCAAATTTGACCCCTAGCCTGGAAACTTTCATATGTCACAAGTGCAGTCCTAAAAAGTAAAATAAAATAAAATAAAATGTCTAGAATTAGAATAGCTGCTCAGTGATGTCATAAAGAAACCAGGTCCTTTCCATCTTTCCATTGTGCCATTCTCAGCATGTTGGTTTTTCCTCTTAGGCTGGCTCCTCTCATGGTTCCAAGCTGGCTGCCACAACTTCTTGGTCAAATAGCAATAATGGTCAGAGGAAGAAAAAAATGACATATCTCTGTTCCACTCTCTCTCTTTCTCTCTCTCTCTTTTTTTTTTTTTTTTTTTTTTTTTTGGCTGTGAGTACAGTATATAGAACTTCCCAGGCCAGGGATCAAACCTGAGCCACAGCAGTGACAATGGAGGATCTTTAACTCACTGCTCTACCAGGGAATTCCTTGATTGTTTTTTTTTAAAGCTAAGAAAACCTTATTAAAATTTCTTCCTGGGTGATTTCATTGGCTAGAATTTCATTCCATGCCCTTGCTCAAACCAGTCTCTTGGCAAGCAAGATGACAGCTCCACGATTACTCAGACCAGTCAAGATTTATCTCCTAGGAGTTCCCATCGTGGCTCAGCAGTACCTAACTGGACTAGTATCCATGAGGACTTGGATTCAATCCCTGGCCTTGCTCAGTGGGTTAAGGATCTGGCTTTGCCATGAGCTGCAGTGTAGGTCACAGACACGGCTTGGATCCTGAGTTACTGCGGCTGTGGCATAGGCCAGCAGCTGCAGCTCCAGCTCCAATTGCACTTTTAGCCTGGGAACTTCCATAAAAAGACAAAACTAAAAAAAAAAAAAAAGATTTATCTTCTAGTCTGGGGAGGAGCTTAGACTCCATGAAGAATATGTCTGCATGATCAACAAAATCAGGCATAGGAAAGATGATAACAGCGTCTGCTGCACTCAGTTTTCTCCCTTATCAAAAGGAGGACAGGAATTTTCCTGTGGCACAGTGGATGAAGAACCTGGCATGGTCACTGCAGTGGCTTGGATTTGATCCCTAGCCTGGGAACTTCCAAATGCTGTGGGTGCGTCTAGAAAAAAAGAAAAAAAATCCCTAGAGGAAAAAAAAAACCAGGAGGATAATAATATCTGTGGAAGGTTACTCTGAGTATGAAATAATATATGTGAAATCCCCTGAGCCAGTGCCTGGCATAAAATATGTATTAAGATAAAAATTCTGGGTTTTTTTTAAAGAAAGTATTGGAAAATTTAATTTGAGCCAAATTTGGGAATGAGAACCTGGGAAGAAAATCTCAAAAAACTCTGAGAATTGTTGCTTAAAACAAAAATCCCTTTTAACTTAATATTGTCTATCATTGTTCAGCCAAAAGAGGGCAGCAGAGGGGAAAATCTGCAATTGAATATTCTCTGTTACTAGCAACCCAGCAGAGAATATTAGTTTACCTAGTTCATTACAGTAGCTATGTTGAAATGTATTGGAATCTTTTTTTTTTGTCCACATCCGAGGCACATGGGCTGTCCTAGGCCAGGGGTTGACTCCAAGCTGCTACTGCAACCTAGGCCACAGCTGTGGCAAAGCTGGACCCTTAACCCACTGCACCACAGAGGGAAGCCCAGAATTTTTCTGAATCTTTAAGCACTCTGAATTTTACTATTGCTAGCAAAAAAATCTTTAATAAGTCATTACATGCATTTTTAACGTTATAATAACTGTTCTTAAAATCATATAAAGTTTCCACATATATCAACCACTTTATTTATTTATTTATTTATTTATTTTGCTTTTTTTAGGGCCACATCTGCAGCATATGGAGGTTCCCAGGCTAGGGGTCCTATCGGAGCTATAGCTGCCAGCCTACACCACAGCCACAGCAACATCAGATCGGAGACCCATCTGCGACCTACACCACAGCTCACAGCAACACTAGATCATTAAACTACTGAGCAAGGGCAGGGACTGAACCCACAACCTCATGGTTCCTAGTCAGATTCATTTCCACTGAGCCATGGTGTGGATTCCTCTGCAACCACTTTAGAAGAAGAAAATATATTGTAATTACAATTCTTACCTAGAAGAACAATTAAAAAGACTAGAAAACATGCTGGTAAAACCACTCAATTTGCCAATTTTGTTTGTTTGTTTTTTGCTTTGTTTTCTGTTTTTTGCTTTTGGGTCTTTTTACCTTTTCTAGGGCCGCTCCGGTGGCATGTGAAGGTTCCCAGGCTAGGGGTCCAATCGGAGCTGTAGCTGCCGACCTACACCACAGCTCACAGCAACGCCGCATCCTTAACCCACTGAGCAAGGCCAGGGACTGAACCCACAACCTCATTGTCCCTAATCGGATTCGTTAACCACTGAGCCACAACGGGAACTCTACTGCCAATTATTTTTATCTGGGAGGCAAATCACTTAATAATTTCACAATGCCTATATCAACATATATTAATCAACCTCCAATTGATTAGTACCTATATCTTCCTATGGAATTTTCTATAATGAATTCAGTTCAGTTCATCAAATGTTTTTAAAGCACCTGTATATACTAAGCTCTGTGTTCTGTGCTGTCTTGGAAGAGTCTATTGGTTTGGACAAAGACATGAATAGAAATTCCAACAAATAAGGTAAGTGCTAAGGTAAATGTGTATACATGGTGCCACAAGAGCAATGAGAAGGATATTAAACCCAGCCTGGGAGATCAGGAAAGTTTTTCTAGGGAAGATAAGGCCTGAGCTGCTGTTCAATGAATGGGCTGGGTTTAGAAGAGGAAGAATTGTGTGAGCAAAGAAAATTGGGAAGATACTACAAGGTGAGAACTTCACAAGCCATACCCTGCATCTCAAGCTTACAGTGGCATGTTTGAAGAGGGGGTGCTGAGAGCAGAGACCAGCAATAATATTACCTGAAAGTAAAGTTTATTATAGGGAGAAAGAGATGAAACTGGCGGCCTGGGGAGCCCAGTTCTTTGAAGGCTTTGCGGACTTACTGAGCAGAATAATTTTTAATTAAAAAAACAGCGAGTGAATATCTAAAGGGCTTTAGGCAAAGAAATAATATGGTGAAAATTTCCACTTTAGTTAGATCAGTCTGAAAAATGTGGCAGATGGGTTTAAGGAAGACAAGAGAAGCAGAGACATCAATCATAAGGCTATGGTTATTTTCAGATGAGAGGTTACATGGGCTTGAACTAGGATAGGGATGGTAGGTGGAAAGCAGTGTTTTAATGGTTGGAGAGAATTAAATTTTTTTCATTACTGAAAAGGATGAATCTACAGATATGGAGAAGTTGAGGATATAAATGAATGGGGACAATTAATGCATGAAAGTCCTGAAAGAGAGACTACACGTAACCAGGTTCCTATCTGTAACTGTACGTAGCTATGAGTAGTTCAACTCTTCTTGTTCGATGTTTACAAAGAGGCTCTGGGTAGTGGGTTCGTCTATTTTTTGGGTCCACCCAGCAACTGAACCCCTTGATATCTTCGGAAGAAATTCTCTAGCGAGTCTTGGTTGGAGATTACCTTCCATAACAACATGTAAGATACTAGATTTTCCCAGCTGATGTTACCTCTAGTGCACACACATGCCACCCAAGCTCTAGCAATATTCCTCTCTGACTTTTTTTTTTAAGGACCAAACCTGTGGCATATAGAAGTTCCCAGGTTAGGGGTTGAATTGGAACTGTAGCTGCCAGCCTGCACCACAGCCACAGCAGTGCCAGCTCCAAGCTGCATCTATAACGTACACCATGGCTCATGGCAATGCCAGATCCTTAACCCACTGCAAGGCCAGGGATAGAACCCCCATCCTCATGGATATTAGTCAGATTCATTTCTGCTGTGTCACAACGGGAACTGCCCTCTTAATTTTTGATTTTAGAGCCAGTGATGGAAGAAGCAGATGTAGTGAACTTTCTCACACCTATTAGCTGCTCAGACTCAAGCATGGTTCCCTAGCCCTTCAAAAAATTGTCTGAGAAATGGGATGTCTGTTAAATGAACTTTTTTTCCCCATTTAAATCAGCCAGAGTTGAGTACTGTGGCTTATAAGTGGAATGCTAGCTGAGCAGAAACTCTTTCTGATGTCCTTAGAGCCATCCCCAGTCACGTGCTGAGAAAACCACTCTTTCCTACTTTGTTCAGCCAAGGGCATATCCAGAAACCTTGCCTCCTATGTGCTCTGTCCCCAGTCACCCCCCAAATGAAGATGGTTCTCTCATGCAAAAAGTCTCTGAGAACAAAATTAACAATAGAGAGCAGGAAACGGTGGAGATGCTTGGTCCACTGTGTCAAATGAAAATAATATTCATAAGCATTTATGGTGCTCTGAGCATAGACCAGTCAGTATCAAACATTATCGTATTTAATTCTCACAACATTATGAGGTAGGAACCTAATCTATAGACACGAATTTACAGACCAGGAATGTAAGGCTTATAAAGAATGAAGAGGTCAGACAAGATTTCAATCCAGGTTGTGTGTTTTGGAACCTATTGACCATAATTTCAAACTCCACAGCCTCCAAAAAGAGTATGTCAGCATGGTGTTTGGGGGATTTTTGTGAGGTTGGTGTGAAGAGAGAAATGTGAAAGACAGCCTGGGCTGAGGTGACTTTGCTGTGTACTGAGAGGAGCCAGAAGCACAGGGACAGAATATCTATGCTTATATTTTGTTGTGCTTCAGAGATAATCTTCCTGTACTTGGCTGTATACTCTGCAGTGCTTGAAAGTTGTGTGATCAGCGTGAAAAAAGAGTAGCATGGGTTTAAATGCCTGCCTATGCTAGAGGGGCTTTTTAAATGCAAAATAAGTGGATTATTTGAATGGAAGATCTAGGGCTAAAGTTGGATGCATGTCTTGGCTACCCGATGCCTGGTTCTTAACAGGCACAACAGGCATAAGGCTTGTTATATGAAAAGTCCTTGACTAAACCAATCTCCATGGCTTGAATTTGTTCTAGCCCAAATCTATCCTGTTCATAGTCAAAAAACCAAGCCAGTGGATGCTGGGCATCTCATGTGTACATAGGTTGGGAGAAAGAAACTTGCACATTTACTTCCTGCTTCACATTTTAAATCTACTTAAATTCGACCCTCCTCAGGGAGGAGTTGAGGGGATATTATAAAGACACGTGGTACAGATGGCCAACAAGCACATGAAAAAATGTTCAACATCCCTGATTATTAGAGAAATGCAAATCAAAACTACCATGAAATACCACCTCACCCCAGTAAGAATGGTCATCATTAATAAGTCCACAAATAACAAGTGCTGGAGGGGTTGTGGGGAAGAGGGAACCTCCTGTACTGTTGGTGGGAATGTAAGCTGGTACAGCCACTATGGAGAACAGTAATAAGGTACCTTAGAAACCTATACATAGGACTACCCAGCAGTCCCACTCTTGGGCATATACCCAGACAAAACTTTCCTTAAAAAAGACACATGCACCTGCATGTTCATTGCAGCACTATTTGCAATAGCCAAGACATGGAAACAACCCAAATGTCCATGACAGATGATTGGATTAGGAAGATGTGGTATATATACACAATGGAATACTACTCAGCCATAAAAAAGAACAACATAATGCCATTTGCAGCAACATTGATGGAACTAGAGACTTTCATACTGAGTGAAATGTCAGAAAGACAAAGACAAATACCATATGATATCACTTATAACTGGAATCTAATATATAGCACAAATGAACGTTTCCACAGAAAAGAAAATCACAGACTTGGAGAATAGACTTGTGGCAACCCATACCACAGCTCACGGCAACACCAGATCTTAACCTGCTGAGCGAGGCCAGGGATTGAATCTGCATCCTCATGGATACTAGTCGGATTCATTTCTGCTGTGCCACAACAGGAACTCCAGTTTATTATTTTTTTAATTAAAAAATCTTTAGTCTTGGAGTTCCTGTCGTGCCTCAGTCGTTAACGAATCTGACCAGGAACCATGAGGTTTCGGATTCAATCCCTGGCCTCACTCAGTGGGTTAAGGATCTGACGTTGCCGTGAGCTGTGGTGTGAGTCGCAGACTCGGCTTGGATCCCACATTGCTGTGGCTCTGGCGTAGGCCAGCAGATACAGCTCCCATTAGACCCCTAGCCTGGGAACCTCCATGTTCCAAGGATGTGGCCCTAGAAAAGACAAAAAACAAAACAAAACAAAACAAATTTACTCTTGTCTGACTAAGTTGGGACCTATCTCCTTTTTTCTTTCTTTTTTTTTTTTCTTTTTAGGGCCCCACCCAAGGCATATGGAAGTTTCCAGGCTAGGGGTCAAATTGGAGCTACAGCTGCAGGCCTATGCCTCAGCCACAGCAACACTGGATCCCAGCCACAGCTGTGACCTATACCACGGCCCATGGCAATGCCGGATCCTTAACCCACTGAGCAAGGCCAGGGATTGAACCCGTATTCTCATGGATACTAGGCGGGTTGATTACTGCTGAGCCACAACAGAAGCTCCATAATCTATCTTCTTTAAGACTGTAAGAGATAAACTTGAAAACAGCTTTCTTAAAATATAATTCACAAAGTGGTAAGATATTTAAAATGTACAACATGAAAATTTGATATATGTACACATGGTAAAAGAAATTTCCCTTTTACCTTTTAGGTTACCTTTTAGAAATTTTCCCTTTTAGGTTAACACATCTATCATCTCAATTTTTTGCATGTGATACGTCTTACTTTTTTAAATTGAAGCATGGATTTATAATAATGTGTTTGTTTCAAATTACAGCAAATTGAGCAAAGTGATTGTTATACGCATTACATATTTTTCAGACTATTTTTCGTTGTAGGTCATTACAAGATATGAATATAGTGCCCTATGTTATTAAGTACTCATGGCTTATCTATTTTACGTGTAATGGTTTGTATCTGTTGATTTCAGATTCCTATTTTATCCCTCTCCTCATCCTGTCTGTTAAGCCTAGTATTGATTTAAAAAAAAAAAAAATCATGCATGCAAGTAGCCCACAAGTGATGTCAAACCTTGTTGGATTTTCTATTTACCTGGAATTAAATCTATAGTTGAATACATCATTCTACTGCTGGTGAACAGTCAGTAATTACTCTGTTTACAATGTTGCATTGAGCTAACTTGATATTCTGTTTTTAATAATTCTTTTTTTTTATCTTTTAAAATTTTATTATTATTAAAGTATAGCTGATTTACAATGTATCATCAAGGTCTGTTGTAGGACAAAAAATGACCAGATCACACACATATCCCTGTGCTGTATGGTAGGATCTCATTGCCCATCCATTCCAAATATAACAGCTTGCATTCCCCAAACCCCAAAAATGCCCAACCATCCTACTCCCTCCCCTTCCATGCCTCCACCCCTGAGAATGCCAAGTCTGCTCTTCTTGGCCATGATCTGTTTCTGTTTTTTGTTTGTTCGTTTGTTCTTTTTAGATAAGATCATCTGTTCCACATTTTAGATTCCTCAAATAAGTGATATCATATGATATGTCTTTTTCTCTCTGGCTTACTTCACTTAGTATGAGAGTCTTTAGATCCATCCATGTTGTTGCAAATGGCATTAGTTTGTATTTTTATGGCTGAGTAATATTTCAGTGTATATATGTACCACATCTTCTTAATCCATTCATCT
This sequence comes from Sus scrofa, assembly GCF_054392235.1. Taxonomy (NCBI): domain Eukaryota; kingdom Metazoa; phylum Chordata; class Mammalia; order Artiodactyla; family Suidae; genus Sus; species Sus scrofa. The sequence continues at coordinate 48,988,755 of NC_139387.1, read as the reverse complement.
GTCAATGGATATTTTTTATGTTGCTTCCATGTCTTGGCTATTGTGAATGGTGCTGCTATGAACATAGGGGTGCATGTAGCTTTTTCAATGAAAGTTTTGTCTGGATATATGCCCAGCAGTGAAATTGCTAGATCATATGGTAGCTCTATATATAGTTTCCTGAGATACTTCCATACTGTTTTCCATAGTGGTTGTACCAGTTTACATTCCCACCAACAGTGGAGGAGGGTACCTTCTCCACACCATCTCCAGCTTTTGTTATTTGTTGATTGTTAATGACTGCCATTCTGACTGGTGCGAGATGGTACCTTATTGTAATTTTGATTTGCATTTCCCTAATAATTTAGTGATACTGAGCATTTTTTGAGATACTTGTTGGCCATCCATATGTCTTCTTTGGAGAAATGTCTGTTTAGGTCTTCTGCCCTTTTTTTCAGTTGGGTTGTTTGTTTTTTCTTGTTGTTGAGTTGCTTGCATATTTTGGAGATTAAGCACTTGTCTGCTGCATCCTTGGCAAGATTTTCTCCCATTCTGTGGGTTGTCTTTTCTTTTCTTTTTTTTTTTTTTTTTTTTTTTTTTTTTTTGTCTTTTTGGGCCCACATTCATGGCACATGGAGGTTCCTAGGCTAGGGGTCCAGTTGGAGCCATAGCCACTGGCCTATACCACAGCCATAGCAATGCAGGATCTGAGCCACATCTGCAACCTACACCAGAGCTCATGGCAACACCTCCTTAACCCCTGAGGGAGACCAGGGATTGAACCCGAGTCCTCATGGATGCTAGTCAGGTTTGTTAACTGCTGAGCCATGATGGAAACTCCCTTTTCATTTTTTTTTTTTTTTTTTTTGTCTTTTCTAGGGCCGCACCTGAGGCATATGGAGGTTCCCAGGCTAGGGGTCTAATCGGAGCTGTAGCCGCTGGCCTACAACACCCACAGCAATGCAGGATCCGAGTCACTGAGTGAGGCCAGGGATTGAACCCAAAACCTCATGGTTCCTACTCGGATTTGTTAACCATTGAGCCACGACAGGAACTCCTCCCTTTTCATTTTTTTAATGTTTTTTTTTTCCTGTGCAAAGCTTTTGAATTTTATTAGGTCCCATTGGTTTATTTGTGTCTTTATCTTCATTGTACCAGGAGGTGCATCAAACAAGATGTTGCTGTGATTTATGTCAAAGAGCATTCTGCCTATATTTCCCTCTAGGAGTTTCACAGTGTCTGGCCTTAATTTAGTTATTTAATCCATTTTGAGTTTATTTTTGTATATGGTGTTAGAAAGTGTTCTACTTTCATTCCTTTTTTTTTTTTTTTTTTTTTTTTTTTTTGTCTTTTTAGGGCCACACCAGAAGCACATGGAGTTTCCCATGCTGAGGGTTGAATTGCAGCTGTAGCTGCCAGCCTACACCACAGCCACAGCAACAGCAGATCCCAGCCATGTCTGCAACCTACACCACAGCTCACGGCAACACCAGATCCTTAACCCCCTGAGAGAGGCCAGGGATCGAACCTGCATCCTCATGGATACTAGTCAGACTTTCACTGAGCCACGATGGAAAATCCCACTTTCATTCTTTTCCATGTAGCTTTACAGTTTTCCCAGCACCATTTACTGAAGAGGCAATCTTTCTTCCACTGCATGTTCTGTCCTCCTTTGTCATAGATTAGTTGCCCATAGGCTCTTGGTTTATATCTGGGCTTTCAATCCTGTTCCAGTGGTCTATGTTTTTGTTTTTGTGCCAGTACCATATTGTTTTGATGACTGAAGCTTTCTAGTATTGTCTAAAATCAGGAAGCTTGATTCCATACAAATTTTAAAATAGTCTGTTTTAATTCTGTAAAGAATGTCTTTGGTAATGTTTTTAATAATTCTTTACAAGCCTTCCTACAGTTGGCTCTGAAAGTGTACCTACTTGACAGTATGTATAGTCAGTTGCATTACTCGATATTCCTCAGTAAAATTGGATTGCATTCAGTTTCCCACAGCCACTTTTGATTGATTATAGCCCACCACTTAAAAAAATGCTATTGGGAGTTCCTGCTGTGATGCATCATGACAGGTAGCTCTGGAGCACTGGGATGCAGGTTTAATCTCCTTCCTGGCACAGTGGGTTAAGGGTTCTGGGTTGCCACGGCTGCAGCATAGATCGCAAGACTGAGGCTCAGATGTGATTCTTGGCCTGGGAAATCCATACACTGCAAGGTGCACCCCCACCCCCCAAATTGCTATTGACTCGATTACAAAGTCAGATAAGTTGTCCTGTGAAATGTCCTAAATTCTGGTTTTGATCCACCGTTCGTCCTTAATTTCTCCTCTATTTTCCATGTTTCCTGTAGACATCAGGCTTGATTAGATTCAGGTTCAAAGGTTTTGTTTTGTTAAGACTGCTTCATAGACGATGCTATATACTTCATATTGCATTGTATTCAAAGGTGTATAATATCTGATTGTTTCACTTTTAGTGGATTCTAGGATTGATCAGCAAGTTCAAGTGGTAGCAACCTGATCTTTTTATTGCAGTTTTCTTTCTTTCTTTTTTTTTGGGGGGGGGGTCTTTTTGCCTTTTCTAGGGCCACTTCCGTGGCATATGGAGATTCTCAGGCTAGGGGTCTAATCGGAGATGTAGCCACCGGCCTACGCCAGAGCCTCAGCAATGCCGGATCTGAGCCGCATCTGCAACCTACACCACAGCTCACGGCAACGCCAGATCCTTAACCCACTGAGCCAGGGCAGGGATAGAACCCTCAACCCCATGGTTCCTAGTCGGATTTGTTAACCACTGCGCCACGACGGGAACTCCTTATTGCAGTTTTCCATTAACATTTTACCTAATAATTGATAACCATTTTTTTGAGTCATTTCTTTAGAAGTTGCAAAATGTTGACTTTCTAATTCTAGCCTATCTCTTATTCACTAGATCTGTTTAATTTCCAGGAAATACTATTCATACTACAAAGGCAGTATAAATTCTCATTTCTTTAACTTTAATTATCAATTTTACAAATAATGAAAAAAAATTAAAATAATGAGTTGGTGCCCAGCAACTTTAATTATGTCCATGAAGTCTTATTTTTTTCCTTTCTCTTCTTTTTATATTTTTAATTCATTTTAATCAGTTGGAATATAATGCTTTTTGATCCTCCAATTGTCTCATCTTTGACCAATGGGAGCCTCCTCAATCTGGCTCAGGCATTTTGTTTTTGTTTTTGGATGTGTCCCCCTTATTAGCCTTTGATAGCATCTTTGCTTTCTGGTACAACAGTCTGTTCTAAGCTCATCTTGTACATTTTCTGCCCAGACATGGATCAAGCTTGGTGCCTTTTGGTGAGAATTTGTACTTAATTTTAGCTATTCTGATGGGGGTACAGTGATACTTTCATTTGGGCTTTAATTTTCATTTTACTGATTTTGACCATCTTTTCTTGTGCAGATTGACCATTGACCTTGATTTTTAATTTAATTTATTATTACATAAACATTTTTATTACTCCAAAGTTAAAGCTAAATAACCACATTTGGACAAGTCTAATTTTCATCCCTTCTTCCCTCCATCTTATTCCTTCATGGGTAACTATTTTCATCAGTATTTCATTAACTTTCCTTTGGTTCATTCTGCAAATATAAACAAATATTTTTTGTGTATTTACATTTGTATCTTTGGGATTGACTACTAAAAGTGGGAATATCGGGCCAAAGATAAATGCTCTTGTAACTTTGGTGGATATTGACAAAATCCTCCTTATAGAGACTGAACTAATTTTCATCTCCATCACAAATTTATGATGGAGCTTATGTTTCCCATAATCTTGCTAACAGTATAATGTCAAATTTTGGAGTTTTGCTAACATTTGAAAAGTGATACTTCAATTATTTTAATTTATATTTTATGCTGTATTTTCAAAGATTTTTTGAATATTGCTAATGCTACAAAATTTGCCTTTTAACAGGTACTGCTGATCTTTGAAAATGGAAGTGGATTTTATTACATGGATTTGACATTAATTATCTTCTGCGTTGAATTCTTGATCAACAATCAATTATATGCTAATTACATATTAATTAATGTCAATTCAGTGACTAGTTATCTGTGTCATAGATTAGCTAAACCTTTTTTTTTTTTTTTTTTTTGTCTTTTGTCTTTTGAGGGCCACACCCACAGCACATGGAGATCCCCAGGCTAGGGGTCTAATAGGAGCTGTTGCTGCCGGCCTACATCACAGCCACAGCACCAGATCTGAGCGGTGTCTTCGACCTACACCACAGCTCACAGAAACGCCGGATCCTCAACCCACCGATTGACTGAACCCCCAACCTCATGGTTCCTAGTCAGATTGTTTCCACTGAGCCACAACGGGAACTCCAAGATTAGCTAAACCTTTATTTCCTTTTTTCCTTCTTCTGTCATATGATCTATGACTGTTTTACCAATAATTAATTATTTTCTCATTAGCTGCCTAAAGGTCAGTAAAAAACAATGGAAACTTAACAAAATTAATCAGTTTCAATTTGCTGGTCATTCAGCATTACTAGTTAAATAGTAAATTTTCCCCTGGATTGTTGATTTTAATAATGCATGTTAATTCTCTACCATCTTGGAAAGCTGAGTGCTGTCTGAAAGTCACATCTGCCCTGATAACATATGTTTAACAGACTCTCTAGGGAATGGAATAACAGAGTGGTGCTTTGCATGAGTTGGCTTGCATTTCTGAACTGGTTTTCATGGCTCTGTTCATATTTGTAATTGAGGTTATTGCATTAGTAAGGCAGTCACTGACAGAAAGGTTTTTCAGGCAAATGGCAGGTAACATGGACAAAAAGCAAAGCCCTGATCACAGCTGCTAGAAATGTAGACATCTGTAAGACAACTTATTATTATTGTTGTTGTTGTTGTTGTTGTTGCTGTTGGCTGCACCAAGGGCATGTGGAAGTTCCCAAGCCAGAGGTCGAATCCTCGACACAGTAGTGTCCTGGGCCACTGCAATGATAACACTGGATCCTTAACACAATATATTTCCATGCGTCTTTCTTGTTCTCCATGTATACTGATCATCAGTTAAATAGGTAATGTCCACATTTGCCAGAGGCATAGCAGACTCTGAAAACCTAACTGGTAAGAGGCAAAGGCTGGGGACAGTGGTATGTGCAGGGTGCTCCTGCTGACCTCCCAGGACTAGAGTAAGAGTAGCTCTCCTTGTAGCCCTTGCTCTGTATGATGGAGAATCAGGGGCACTAGTCTCCTGAAGCTGTCATGGTCTTGGTGTGAGCAGTTCTGTCTCTAGAAATCCCCTGCAACAATCTCCTGATTGAAAATTTCCCTTTAGATTGTCCCTGTCTAAAGGGACTTCCAGAGACTTCCAGGGACTTCCAGAGCCCTGGCAGACAAGGCTCATGTCTTGCACACCTTTAATCCCCACATGAGACCCTTATTTCCTCCCATATTGGGGGATGTTGGAGCCTTAGTTAGTGATGACTTTGGCCAGGAGTTATTGTTCACAAGAAATTAGTGAACTCTATGAGGGCAAGGATGACATCTGTTTTGCCTTCTATTGGATCCTCCTGAGTTTGGTGATTAATGGATGATCAATTTGTTTGCTCCTTCAACAGCTGAGTGTCACAACCTTGCTCTAGACCTGCACAGTCTCCAAGTCAATAAAAAATAAATCTGATTGAATTAGGACCCCCAACATCTCACACGGGTAGGATCTGGAGTTGATTCACTTAACTGAGCCCAAGGTAAATTTCAGGGGTACAGCTTTTTGGCAACACCAGATCCTTAATCCACTTAGTGAGGCTAGAGAACAAACCAGCATCCTCACTGAGACTATGTTGGGTCCTTAACTGGATGAACTTCAGTTTTGATAAGTCTTGCCAGTACCCGTTGACTCTTATTCCAAGGTCCCTGTCCATCAGAGGGGATTCCTTAGCTACTGATTCCAACTTGGACCAAACCTGGTGTTCCCTCTGTGGCACAATAGGATCGGCTGTGTCTTGGGAGAACTGGGATGCAGGTTCTCTTCCCGGCTCTGCACAGTGGGTTAAGGATCTGGCATTGCCACAGCTGCAGCTTGGGTTGCAATGGCAGCTCAGATCTGATCCCTGGCCTGGGAACATCATGTGCCATGGGCCAGCCGGAAATAGACCAGACCTGAATCAACCCTGCCAACCCTGCACATGAACGCATTCACCTTTGGACTTCTTAAATTTAAGATACTGTGGATAGTTTAGGAATTGATTTATTATTATTATTTGTCTTTTTAGGGCCACACCCACAGCATATGGAGATTCCCAAGCAAGGGGTCAAATTGGAGCTATAGCTGCTGGCCTATACCACAGGAACAGCAGTGAGGGATCTGAGCTACTTCTGTGACCTACACCACAGCTCACAGCAATGCCGGATCCTTAACCCACTGAGTGAGGCCAGGGATTGAACCTGAGCCCTCATGGATGGTGGTCGGATTCATTTCCCCTGAGCCACAATGGGAACTCCCAGGGATTGATTTATTATTGACATGCTTCCTATTCACTCTTCGTTAGTTCCTGGAGCTTATATCCATCACTCTGCCAGTTCATGTTGGATTCCCAGCAGATCTCAAGGCCAGGGTATGTTGGTTATGAGAAATACTCCCCTCTTTGGCATGGCACAAGAACTTCCAGGAATAAGTAGAAAATAATAATAATAAAAATAGCCTGCTTGTATTGCTTCAATGCCCCTCATTTGTCCACTTCTTTGAAACAGGAGTGTCTTGTTTTCCCTTTCTAAACCACACAACTAGCATGCTATTTATAAAAACTGGGGGAGTTCCCATCATGGCTCAGTGGTTAATGAACCCAACTAGTATCCATGAGGACATGGGTTTGATCCCTGGCCTTACTCAGTGGGTTAAGGATCTGGAGTTGCTGTGAGCTCTGATGTAGGTCATAGACGAGGCTTGGATCCTTCGTTGCTATGGCTATGGCATAGGCTGGCAGCTACAGCTCCAATTTGACCCCTAGCCTGGGAACCTCTATATGCCTTGGGTGCAGCCCTAAAAATACAAAATAAAAAAAAATGACAAAGAATAAATATATAAAAATAAAAACTGGGAGTTCCCTGATGGCACAGAGGGATAAGTATCCAGTGTTGTCATTGCTGTGGCTTGTGTTGCTGCTGTGCTGCGGGTTTGATCCCTGGTCTAGGAACCTCTGCATGCCACAGGCGTGTACAAAAAAAATAAATAAATAAATAAAATATTCCTATGATTTTTGTTCCCTTGGCTAGTAATTTACTTACAGCGGGTACATGAGCCAATTTTGGCAAATGAGATGATGGAAGGAGTTCCTTTCCTGAAAAACAAGACAAAGACATCAAAGGAAAAATCCCTTGCCTCTTCCTCTTTTATTGGCTTGAGTTGGGGGAATGCTTTGGAGCAGCAGAAGCAGCCCTCCTGCAACCTTTAGATGACAAGCATGAGGAAAAAAGCCAGTGCTAAGCACAGCAGAGTGGGAAGAGAGCTGAATCCCTGACGGCATCATTTTGCAGCTGAACAGATGCCAGCAACAACCTACCTCTGGACTTGTTTTGTGAGAAAATTCATCTGTCATTTGATCAAACCTGAAATTAGATTTTCTTTGACTTGCAAAACATGAATTCCTAATTTGCAGTTAACTTTCTCTTTTTAGCACACAGGTCTGATCTTATTTTTAAGCATTATCTCATCTGAAACTGTGACCCCACAATCAAGCATGTTTGGTCCAACCTGCTCCTGGAATTTTATGTTTCTTTCTGTCCTGGTTTGAACTATATGCTTTTCCCTGCCCACCACCAGATGTTTTTAAACATTTTATTTATGTTTGGCTGCAGCTGCAGCATTCAGAAGTTCCTGGGCCAGGGATGCAACGCATACCACAGCAGCAACCCAAGCCACAGCGTTGACAACAACCAAATCCTTAACCCACTGTGCCACCAGGGAACTCCTATATTTTTAAAATGCAGAAAAAAAATTGTATAGGGAGGAACTACTGTGCGTCAGCCTCCTTCCCCACCCCCCAAACCCCCACTTCAGTTACGTTATAGACATTACCTCACTGACCCTTCACAGCCCAATATGGTAGCTACTACCTTCTTCCCCACCCCACCCCCCTTTTTTTTTTTTGTCTTTTTAGGGCCACAGCCACGGCATATGGAGGTTCCCAGGCTGGGGGTTGGATCAGAGTTGTATTTGCCCACCTACACAACAGCAACACCCTACTCCCTTTTAAAACAGAGGAACTTAAGAACAGAGAGATTAGGGAACTTGCTAAAGGCCTCTCAGCTAGCAATTTGTAGAGCCAGTTTTCACATCAAGGTCTATATTCTTTCTTCTATTAAAGTATAGTTGATTTACAATGTTGTGCTAATTTCTGCTGTATAGCAAAGTGACCCAATCATACATATATATATATATATATATACACATTCCCTTTCTTGTCTTCCATCATGGTCTAACCCAAGAGACTGGATATAGTTAGTTCCCTGTGCTATACAGTAGGACCTCATTGCTTATCCATCCTAAACGTAATTGTTTGCATCTATTAACCCCAAACTCCTAGCACACCCGACTCCCTCCCCCTTGGCAACCACAAGTCTGTTCTCTATGTCTGTGGTCTGTTTCTGTTTTGTAGATAGGTTCATTTGTGCCATATTTTAGATTCCACATATAAATGATATCATCTGGTGTTTGTCTTTCTCTTTCTGACTTACTTCACTTAGTATGAGAAGCTCAAGTTGCATCCATGTAGCTGTAGACATCTCAGTCTATTGGATCCTCAAAATGCATTTGCATTTTGGGGACAGGCTTGTATTTGTCAGGGTTCTTAATTGAAAAGAAGTAATACACTCTTGCTCATTTGTTTCAGGGTATAGCTTAGCTTACGGAATTTCCAAGAGTTCTAGGGACCAAGCTTGAATACTGCAGAACTCAAAGAAATATCCAAGCACAGTCAACATAGAAACCCTATCGCTACTGGTGCACAAAAGCCCTGGGTGCCCATGACACTTGGCTTTGGTCAGAAACACCTCTGCACAGCGGCCCTGGAAGAATCAAAAGCCTCTTCAACAAGGGCCACTCAGCTGCCTCCTCAGCTGACTTTTGTCACCTTCCAAATCTTCTAGCCTTGCTTGTCAAAACCTTGGTCCTACATGTAACTGTGGCCTCAGGGGAATCTAGAAAGCTGAGCTCTTATTTTTTCAGCATCTACAGTGCAGGATGGAAAGCTAGGAGGGGTTGGAAGTGGCACTGAATGAGCTGATAGGAGGATCTCCCACAGGTTTCCTTAAAGAAAGATCTTTCTATACAAGAGATATTTCATGATTAGTGACTGCCACAAAGCAAAGAGAGCAAATGGATTGCAATTCAGCAGCATCTCTGAAAAACTAGCGTTGGAATGATTGAGATAGACTTGCAGCAATGTCGGCCATGATGAGTGGATGATACCTTATAATTATATAAATATATGATATATATATATATTTGTCTTTTTGCCTTTTCTAGTGCTGCTCCCACAGCATATGGAGATTCCCAGGCTAGGGGTCTAATCGAAGCTGTAGCCACCAGCCTATACCAGAGCCACAGCAACACGGGATCCAAGCCTCATCTGCAACCTACACCACAGCTCATGGCAACACCAGATCCTTAACCCACTGAGCGAGGCCAGGGACTGAACCCACAACCTCATGGTTCCTAGTCAGATTGGTTAACCACTGTACCATGACGGGAACTCCAATATATGATATAATTTTTTTTTTTTTTGTCTTTTTGTCTTTTGTCTCTTGTTGTTGTTGTTGTTGTTGTTGTTGCTATTTCTTGGGCCGCTCCCGCGGCATATGGAGGTTCCCAGGCCAGGGGTCTAATCGGAGCTGTAGCCACCGGCCTACGCCAGAGCCACAGCAACGCGGGATCCGAGCCGCGTCTGCAACCTACACCACAGCTCACGGCAACGCCGGATTGTTAACCCACTGAGCAAGGGCAGAGACCGAACCCGCAACCTCATGGTTCCTACTCCCAATATACGATATAATTTATATATTTAAAAAAATAAGATGGTGATCTGCTTCAAAGAAATTAAATACTTAATAATTTTGTTTTAACTTGTTTTAAATTTACTTCTGGAGGACTATGGCCAAAATAAGCCTTTCTTCTTTTGTTCTTTGCTTTTGGGCCATGCCCGCAGCATGCAAGACAGGGATTAAACTGGGGCCGCAGCAGCAGCCCAAGCCCCTGCAGTGACAATGTCAGATCCTTAACCTGCTGGACCACAAGGGAACTCCAATAAAGCTTTTCTTCTACTCCTACACTGAGTATGTGGAAAAGCCAACTTGTAGGACACCCCTTCTGCGTTGCTGTGATCTTGTATCATATGTTAAGTAAAAGGCCTTCTAACTGGTTATAGGAAATCTTGTTGAGCCGAAGGGATGGAAGAATACTTCCTAACCCCTCTCACATTCAACACTTAGTAATGGTTTAACACCTTAAAAAAAAAATACCCTGGAAGTTTCTTCATTGATTATTCTGTGCTAAACTGTTCATTTTTTTTTTTCGAAGGCAATGTTCATTAATTTAGTACCACCAGCTAGCTGACAGGTTGTCCTATAGTCTGTCAAGAGCATTGACAAGTGACATATTGACACCAGTCTTTTTATAAACACAATATGTAAATAGAAATACTCAACAGCACATAGCAAAGTAAGAAAAAACTTTTAAAGGAAAAAGGAATACTGATAACAATTTTAGTACATTTCAGCGCAGATATCAGATTCCATGTTTGTTGAATTAAAATCATATTATTTGAGGAGTTCCCTGGTGGCCTAGTGGTTAAGGATTTGGCATTGTCACTGCTGTGGCTTGGGTTCAATTCCTGGCCTGGGAACTTCCGTATGCCATAAGTGTGGCTAAAAAAAATAAAATAAAATACTATTTCAACATTAATCCCTCTTGATTGTTAGGCATAGTTAATAATGTCAACCAAAAATTTAATTAATAGTCTATTTAAGAAAGAAATGGAAATTTTTATTTGAGCCAAAATGAGGATTACAACATGGGAGAGAGTCTCTCAGAGAGCTCTGAGAACTGTTCCAAAGAGGTAAGGGGGCCAGTGTGTGTGTGAGTTTGGTGACAAGGAACATGTAACCAAGCACACATAGTAGAAGGTTGTTGCTAGCCATGGAGAACAGATATCATAGTTAATGGTTTTAGCACTTTTCTAAGTACAGGAAGATGCAAGAATCCAAGCTCATAAAAAATCTCCCCTGTAGCTCCCATTGTGGCTTAGCCGTAATGAACCCAACTAGTGTCCATGAGGACTCAGGTTCGATCCCTGGCCTTGCTCAGTGGGTTAGAGATTTGGTTTTGCCATGAGCTATGGTGTAGGTCACAGATGTGGCTGAGGCGTAGGCCAGCAGCTGCAGCTCCGATTCAACACTTAGGGAACTTCCTTAGGCATGTGCAGCCCTAAAAAGCAAAAAGAATTTCCACTGAAATCTTTTTTTTTTTTTTGTCTTTTTGTCTTTTTATGGCCACACCCGCAGCATATGGAGGTTCCCAGGCTAGGGGTCTAATTGGAGCTGTAGCTACAAGCCTATGCCAGAGCCACAGCAACTCGGGATTCGAGCCACATCTTCGACCACAGCTCACGACAATGCCGGATCCTTAACCCACTGAGCGAGTCCAGGGATCGAACCTGAAACCTCATACTTCCTAGTTGGATTCACCTCCAATGAGCCACAATGGGAACTCCTCCACTGAAATCTTTTTAACTATCTTAGGGCCTGGTCTGCTTGTTTTCTCAGAGCATAGAGTTCCTCATCTTTATCTTTGCCCTGAATTCCTTTCAGGGTGTGTTGTAAGTCAGTGACTAGAATGGCTAAAGACTTGATTCTTGTAGATCTGGATGGTGGGCAACATTATTTTATAAACCTTTCTCTTTGAGACTTTTTTTTTTTCTTTCTGTCGATTCTAGGGCCACACCCGTGGCAAACGGAGGTCCCCGGGCTAGAGGTCCAAGCGGAGCTGTAGCCACTGGCCTACACCACAGCCACAGCAACTCGGGATTCGAGCCGTGTCTGTGACCTATACCACAGCTCACCACAACGCCAGATACTTAACCCACTGAGCAAGGCCAGGGGTCGAACCTTCAACCTCATGGTTCCTAGTCGGATTCGCTAACCACTGAGCCACAACAGGAACTCCCACTTTTAGTCTTAATTTTGACCAAGTTTTAGGAGGAACCCTCAGTCCCAGATCATTGATAGGTCATTCAATGTACTATTACTGGACTAGGCTCTGTTAACAGTAGCTGAAAGCCTCTGTACAGCCTGTCTTGTCTGTGATGGTCCTGGAAATGGTTCCATTTTGTTGCCTTTTGTCTAGAATTGCAATGTTATAATAATTGATGTCCTAGAACTATATATTTGATCAGTCATTTCAAGTCCCCTGATCATTATTAATTTTAACTGAGGCTCAGTCACATATTTGGCAATGCAAGAAAGAACAATCTTGTAAAATAGGCAGAATACAACTAATACAGCTAGTAACATTTGTAAGGTCACAAATAAGTATTTAAGCTCAAAACTTCCACTAGGTGTGGCCCAGTGTCTCCCCGGGCCATCTGACCAGCTGGTCCTGCACCAACCTCTATCTTTAAGGGAAATGATGCTGTGGGAGAAAAATGTCCTGATAAAAAGGTAGAAAGGAGAGACCCTGGCCATGATGACTAAGCAAAGTCCAGCCAACTGCCCCAACCACCCTTCCCCCACACATCTGTTTCTCTAAACTTGTTTCTGTATCTACCACCTTGCCTGACCTTACTCTGGTCTGACCAGCCAAGCATGGACCCAGAAGAGGTAGCCCATGAAAGCCTTGTGAAACCCTTCTTCGGGGCTCAGACTCTGGAGAGCGATCTCCTCTGAGCCCACCAGTGTAATAAACCTGAGTTCTCCAAGTCTCCGAGTGCTCGCTTGGTTTCTCGCTGGGTGAAAGAGCTGATACACGGTGGCCACGGAGCTGCTGGAGCTGGTACACTACAGCCACAGGGCTGTCGCTAGAGCTGGTACACTGCAGCCACAGGGCAGTCACCAGAGCTGATATGCTGCGCGGCAGGGCTGCTGGGCAGCTGCCGTAACAATACATTGGCATTCTTCACAAAGTTCACCAAAGATACACATACAAGGTGAATGGTAGGTATTGTGACACTTTGCAGAAATGAGAAAGGAATGTTATCTTCTAGGGAGTTACATGGCTGGTGCCAAAAAAAAAAAAAAAAAAAAAGATCTTTATGGTTGAGCAGGTGTTTCTGCCTTTGAGGAGGTCTGGTTAAGATGTAATGCAGGGAGTTCCTGATATAGCTCAGCAGTAACGGACCGACTAGTATCCATGAGGACGCAGGATTGATCCCTGGCCCTGCTCAGTGGATTGAGGATTTGGTGTTGTCGTGAGCTGCAGTGTAGGTCACAGACTTGGCTGGGATCTGGTGTTGCTGTGGCTGTGGTGTAGGCCAGCAGCTGCACCTCTGATTGTACCCCTGGCCTGGGAACTTCCATATGTGGCCCTAAAAAATAGACAAAAAGAAAAAAAGAAAGAAAAAGAAAAAGATGTAGTGCAAATGCACAATCCACACTAGAAGAGAGGGAGCTGGCCCAAATGGTCAGAAAAAAAATTTATGTCTAAATTGTTATTTTTCCTTATAATGCGGATTTTTATTTCATCAATAAGTAACCCTTTTAAGAATGAAATAATGAAATAATAATGATTGAAATAATGAAATGTATTAAGAATGAAATAATACATTTGTCACATGGATGCAACTAGAGATTATCATATGAGTGAAGTAAGTCAAAAAGAGAAAGACAAATACATGTGGAACCTAAATTATGATGCAAATGAACTTATCTACAAAACAGAAATAGACTCACAGACATGGAAAACAGACTTGTGGTTGCCAAGGGGAAAAGGGAGGTGGGCAGGGATGGACTAGGAGTTTGGGGTTAGTAGCTCCAAACTATTACTTATGGAAGGGATAAACAACAAAGTCCTACTGTATAACCCAATATGTTCAATATCCTGAGATAAATTATAATGGAAATAATATAAAAAAGAATGATATATATATGTATATATGTACAACTGAATCACTTTGCCGTACAGTAGAAATTAATGAAACATTGTAAACCAAAGATACATCGATAAAATTAATTTTTTTAAAAACTGTCAATTCAAACTAAAAAAAAAGTAACCCTTAGGAGTTCCCATCATGGCACAGCGGAAAAGAATCTGACTAGGAACCATGAGGTTGCAGGTTCGACCCCTGGCCTCGCTCAGTGGGTTAAGGATATGACATTGCCATGAGCTTTGGTGTAGGTCCTTCACAGACCCAATTGGGATCTGGCGTAGCTGTGACTGTGGTGTAGGCTGGAAGCTACACCTCCAATTTGCTCCCTAATCTGGAAACGTCCATATGCCACAGCTGTTGCCCTAAAAAGACCAAAAAAACTTCAAAAACAAAACAACAACAAAAAACCAAACAATTGTTTGGTTTTTAGCCATTTGTTTCACAGGAGTTTGTGTTTTGCTGTTTGCTCATCAACTTGCTTTATTTCGTTAACGACTTCAGGTCTCACTACTTTGAGTAGTGATAGATAAATGCTCCATCAGTATCTTTTTTTATGCTTATCTCCAGAACCAGGCCCGCTGCCTGTGCCATAATACATTGCCTTTGTTGTGAAAATAATCACATTCCCTACTTGTTTGTTTTGTTTTGTTTTGTTTTGTTGTCTTTTTTTTTTGTCTTTTGTTGTTGTTGTTGTTGTTGTTGTTGTTGCTGTTTCTTGGGCCGCTCCCGCGGCATATGGAGGTTCCCAGGCTAGGGGTTGAATCGGAGCTGTAGCCACCGGCCTCCGCCAGAGCCACAGCAACGCGGGATCCGAGCCGCGTCTGCAACCTACACCACAGCTCACGGCAACGCCGGATCGTTAACCCACTGAGCAAGGGCAGGGACCGAACCTGCAACCTCATGGTTCCTAGTCGGACGTTAACCACTGCGCCACGACGGGAACTCCCCTAATTGTTTTTATTTCCATAAGTTTGTAAGTCAGCATGAGGTTTCATTTATTTGTTTGTTTATTCTTTTCTGCATATGTAAGTTCCTGGGCCAGGGATTGAATCCCATCTGGAGCTGAAACCTATGCCACAGCTGCAGCAACTCCAGATCCTTAATCCACAGCCCTGGGCTGGCAATTGAATGTGTGCCTCCACAAAGACAAGCCAGATCCTTAACCCAATGTGCCACAGCAGGAAACCCTAAGAGGTTTTTATTCAAGTGGAGTAATATGGGTTCCCTGGTGGTTCAGCAGGTTAAGAATCTGGCATTGTCCCTGCTGTGGATTGGGTTCAATTCCTGGCCTGGAACTTCTACATGCCTCTGGTGTGGCCAAAAAAAATTAAAAATGGAGTAATATGTAGTAATTAATAGTAAAAGATGAGGGAAAATAAGAAAGCCAATCATTGAGAAGAAAGAAACTCATAAAAGTTTGTGGGTTTTTTTTTATCTTAAGCCACACCTGTAGCATGTAGAAGTTCCTGGGCTAGGGGCTGAATTGGAGCTGTAGCTGCTGGCCTACACTGCAGCCACAGCCACAGCCATAGCAATTTATGATCTGAGACACATCTGCCACATACGCCACAGTTTTCGGCAGCATCAGACCCTTCACCCACCGAGTGAGGCCAGGGCTCGAACCCACATTCTCACAGACACTGTTAGGTTTTTAACCCACTGAGCCACAATGGGAACTCCATAAAATTGTGGATAACAAGAAAATGTTTGACTGAACTAGCTGAGGACTGGTATAGCCCAGAGCAGAGGCTGACAAACCATAGGTCTTTGGCCAAAGCTAGCTCTTTGTTTTTGTTTTTGTTTTTTGCCATGCCTGTGGCATACAGAAATTCCATGGCCAGAGATCAAACCCATGCCAGAGCAGCCACCCAAGCCATAACAGTGACAATACCAGATCTTTAACTTACTGAGCCACCAGGGAACTCTGCAGTTCCTAATTTTGTTCAGTCCATGAACCATGAGTGGATTTTATATTTAAGTGATTGGGAAATAAAAGTCTGTTTTATAACATGGACTTCTAAAAAATTCAAGTTTCGGTGTCCATAAATAAAGTTTTTTTAGAACACAGCTGCTCTGTTTGCGTAACCATTGTTTATGGCAGCTTTCTCACAATAAGGGCTGAGGTGGGGAGTTGTAACAGAGGTCATGTAGCCTGTACAATCTAAAATATTTACTGTCTGGCCTTTTGTGGCAAAGGGTTGTTGACCCAGGACTAAATTTCTTGTATTTTGTTTATTTTAATTTAATTTTTTTTTTTTTTTTTTTTTTTTTTTGCCACTTCCATGGTATGTGGAAGTTCCTGGGCCAGGGATTGAATCCGAGCTACAGCTGCAGCAACACCATATACTTTAACACATTGTTCTGTGCCAGGGATGGAACCCATGCCTCTGCAGTGACCCAAGCCCCTGAAGTTGGATTCTTAACCCACTGCATCACAGAGAGAACTCTTCATTTTTTTATTGAAGTTTGTCAACATTGTTTTCACATCCATTTAGCTCTCTTTTAAAAAAATTATACAGTGTATTCCAGATTTATGCGTGCAATGAATCTCTCTATGCTATAATATTTCCTTTTTTTGTGGAGATCCCTAAAACAAGATCCTGATAAATCTCTACATATTTTTTGACCAAAATTCTCTAAAATTCTTCCCCTGTATGCTCTGAAAGATATACTGTAAACACTAAGCAATTTGCTGTGTTGTGTTACTCTTTTTTGTTATGCAAAATTTAAATATTCAGTAACATTCTCGTTGTTAAAATGCTTCCATGATTATTGTTATATCTCATCTTTGCTTTTGGTCCGAATAGAAGCTACAGTGATGACTTAATTCACTTCATGAGCCTAGAGTCTATTTAGCTAAAATAGCAAGAGCTGAGCCATATTTATGTCATAATCTAATGAACTAATAGTATATATAAAATAACATTATATGGAGTTCCCATAGTGGCGCAGTGGCTAACGAATCTGACTAGGAACCAGGAGTTTGCAGGTTCGATCCTTGGCCTTGCTCAGTGGGTTAAGGATACAGTGTTGCCGTGAGCTGTGGTGTAGGTTGCAGACGTGGCTCGGATCCCCAGTTGCTGTGTCTTGGGTGTAGGCCGGTGGCTACAGCTCCGATTCTACCCCTAGCCTGGGAACCTCCATATGCCACGGGAGTGGCCCAAGAAATGGCAAAAAAAAGGCCAAAAAAAAAAAATTATAAATCCAGTTTCTTTTCTGAGTAGGAAATTTCTCATTTCCTTTTATACTTATCTAAAGCTTGCACTGTATGGTTTTTATGTATATATATTTTTTTCATACTTGATCTCTAGAGGTAAATATTAAGTTTAGGTAAGTTTAGAGTTTTTGCTAAATACTCAATCCTGGAATCAAATCTAGTCTTTGAGTTTCACTTTTTCATGGTTTGTAAAGTGGAAAAGTAGTCCATTGTTTATATATACCACATCTTTTTTTTTTTTTTTTTGTCTTTTTGCCATTTCTTGGGCCGCTCCCGTGGCATATGGAGGTTCCCAGGCTAGGGGTCGAATCAGAGCTGTAGCCACCGGCCTACGCCAGAGCCACAGCAACATGGGATCCGAGCCACGTCTGTGACCTACGACAGCTCACCACAACGCTGGATCGTTAACCCACTGAGCGAGGGCAGGAATTGAACCCTCAACCTCATGGTTCCTAGTCGGATTCGTTAACCACTGCACCACGACGGGAACTCCCAAAAAAACAAAAAAATTTTTAAAAATTACAGCATTTTGGAGTTCCCCGGTGGCCTAGTGATTGAAGAATCTGACATTGTCGTTGCTGTGGCACAGGTTCCATCCCTAACCTGGGAACTTCTGTATGCCAGGGATGCAGCCAAGATGATACAGAATTTTGCATTTTTTTTTCTTTTTTTCTTAAGACCGAACCTGTAGCATATGGAAGTTCCCAGGCTAGGGGGTCAAATAGGAGCTACAGCTGCCGGCCTACACCACAGCCACAGCAACACTGGATCCAAGCCAAATCTAAGACCTACACCACAGCTTATGGCAACGCTGGATCCTTAACCCACTGAGTAAGACCATGGATGGAACCCATATCCTCAAGGACGCTATGTAGAATTCTTAACCTGCTGAGCCACAGTGGAAGCTCCTTTGCACAGGTTTTAAAGGTGGTAAACTCTGTCCCCCCACATGAGTGATATACAGGAGCCCAAGCTGTGAATTGGTGATTTCAATAAAGACATAATTTGAATAACTCCCTTTGGTCTCAAATGTGTTCCCTTAGGAGTTGGTTGTATCTCCAATGTTTATTTGTCAGTATCCATTCAAAAGAGCCAACTATGGTACAGGCCCAATAATGAAGACTTTCTTTTGCTCATCTCCCTTGTTCTCCACTAGGAGTCCTTCTTAGCTCACACTCTTGCTCTCACACCAGCTCTGAGCACTCCCCTACCTCTGTCTAGTCCCAGCCACATCTGAAAGATGCATGGAGCAAGATGGGTCCTGAAAGCATCAGTTTTTCCTGAGCCATATTTGAGATGGAGCCAAACTCACCCACTCTTCTCGTGAAAATTTTACCTGTCACATTCAGGTAAAGAATCAAAACAGGGAGTTCCATCATGGCACAGCAGAAACGAATCTGACTAGGAACCATGAGGTTGCATGTTCGAGCCCTGGCCTCATTCACTGGGTTGGGGATCTGGTGTTGCCTTGACCTGTGGTGTAGTTCACAGATGTGGCTCAGATCTCATGTTGCTGTGGCTGTGGCATAGACCGGCAGCTGTAGCTCCAATTTGACCCCTAGCCTGGGAATGGCCCTAAAAAGCGAAAAAAAAAAAAAAAAAAAAAGAATAAAAATGGGAATTCCCACTGAGGCACAAAGGGATCAGCTGCATCTCTGCAGCACCAGGACACAGGTTCAATCCCTGGCCCAGCACAGTGGGTTAAGGAATCCAGCTGTGGCACAGGTCACAACTGGACTCAGATCTGATCCCTGGCCTGGGAACTCTATATACTGCAGGGTGACAAAAAAAAAAAAAAAAAAAAAAGAAAGGAAGAAAAGAAAAAGAATCAAAAAGGTTTGGGATGAGTGACAGAATTTCTGGTCCTGAAGCGAAAAAATGGTTCATAAAAATGAATTTGGTGTGTTGCGATATGAGCAACATCCTTCATCCCCACCCCTTATTCCTATTCATATGCCTCAACTAGTTGTCCCTCTGGGGGCCCTACACGTTCAACTTCATGATATGTTTCCACAGTCTGGAAAGCCTGCTCCTCATGCCCTTGCTAGCTCCTGTTTTGTGTAGCAATTTCTTCAATGGTCCGTTACAATTTTTAGCTGTATCAACTGCCTCAGGGGTGATGTTTGGAAACATGAACGAAAATCATGGATGATATTTCCCTTGACTCCTTCTGCATTGCTTAAAATGCACTTCCTAATTTGTGGTTATATAAGCTAGGGGGTCTATTTTTTTTTTGACAATCCAGGTTTCTAGTCTTTTCATTGGGGTCTCTTGTTGTGCCCCTGGTCTGACTGAACAGTCAAAGCCTAAACCAGGATGATTATCAAAACTGGTTAAGAAAAGACTCTCAGGTATCCCAGTGCAGTGGGAAAAGCCAGTTATATCTCAGGATGTGTCTACCAACCAAAGTGAATTGTTCCCATTACATCTTTATTGATGTCACCAGGACATGGCCTGGGACATGTGTTGCCACCTTCAAAGTCTGGGCAGTTTGTCGTTCCAGTCACCAGCACTTCTCTTTGGGCTGTGACTGCTGGACCCCAGTATGAGAGGTCCATTCTTTTTTTTTTTTTTTTTTTTTTTTTTTGGTCTTTTTGCTGTTTCTAGGGCTGCTCCTGCGGCATATGGAGGTTCCCAGGCTAGGGATCGAATTGGAGCTGTAGCCCCCAGCCTACGCCAGAGCCACAGCAACTCGGGATCTGAGCCGCGTCTTTGACCTACACCACAGCTCACAGCAACGCCAGATCGTTAACCCACTGAGCAAGGGCAGGGACCGAACCCGCAACCTCATGGTTCCTAGTCGGATTCGTTAACCACTGTGCCACGACGGGAACTCCCTTATTTATTTATTTATTTATTTATTTATTGGGTCCATTCTTGAATCATGCCAACGGGTATTTAAATGAGCAGGGTGGGTGGGACTTACCTGAATGACCTCATAGAGTTGTGGTTAGGATTAAATAAGACAATGCATATGAAACTCTTCGCACAGAGCCTGGAACATAGTAATTGTTCAGTAAATTCAGTGGATTATATTAGGACACACTCATACGTTCTTCAAAACTTAGCTTCAGCATTGACTTTTCTGTGAAATCTCTTTGATAATTCCTAAGACCCCAGATATACAAAGTCATTGGAGGAACCAAATGGTATAGTGTTAAAATAACATGATTTTAAAAAATAAAGTATCTTGCCATTTTAGGGAAAAAAACATCATTGAAGTGCTCAAGACTTTTCACCTTGGAGTTATCTCCGTGGTGCAAGGGGATCAGTGGTGTCTCTGTAGTGCTAAGCATGCAAGTTCGATCCCTGGTCCCACACAGCTGGTTAAAGGATCCCACCTTGCCACAGCTGCAGCGTAGGTGGCAAGTGCAGCTTGGATCTGATCCCTGGCCTAGGAATTCCATATGCCGTGGGGTGGCCAAAAAGGAAAAACAAAATTTTCACCTTATAAAGACCTTTCTTTTTTTCTTTCTTTCTTTCTTTTTTTTTTTTTTTTTTTGTCTTTTTGCCTTTTGAGGGCCACTTCCCTTGGCATATGGAGATTCCCAGGCTAGGGGTCTAAACAGAGCTGTAGCTGCCAGCCTACTCCAGAGCCACAGCAACATGGGATCCGAGCCGAGTCTGCAACCTACACCACAGCTCATGGCAACGCTGGATCCTTAACCCACTGAGCAAGGCCAGGGATTGAAACCACAACCTCATGGTTCCCAGTTGGATTCATTAACCACTGCACCACAACAGGAAGTCCTATAAAGACCTTTCATCTCCATCATCTCATTCAATTTTTATGACTGCCATGAAAGGTTATATAGGTATTATTATCATTCCCATCTGACAGATGGTAAAACCAAAGTCTAACAGGATTAAATGACTTTGCCAAAGCCACAATGGACATGAATCCAAGTCTTTTGACCACTAGTCTACTGTTTTGTCTACTGTAAAATTTTGGTAGACAATATGACTTGTAATTTTCATTGAGGATATGACTTGTAAAATTCATTAAGGATAAAGGAAAAAGTTGTAGAAAGTTCAGTGGGAGAGGAGCTCATGGCTTAGGAGAGAAGTTTATATTAACAGTTGATGAATATCATTTACCAGTTGTAAGACCTTGGGTAAGGTACATAATCTCTCTGTGCCTTCATTTACTCATCTGTAAAACAGGAATATTATCATCATCATTACCTTCAATTCCTGAGGTTGTTATAAAGGGTAAATCAGTTAATATAATAAAACACTTAGAACAGTGTTGGCATAGAGTGACATTCAAGACGTTATCTTTCTTTTATTTTATTTTTTAAGATGTTATCTTTCTTTTAGAAAAAAAAGTTGAAGAAAAGGAAAATGAGTTAGGATGGAATCAATCTTTATATCAATTTGCCAAATTGGACATCAAGAGCTTATAACTGGGTTTTCTTTAAACACCCAAAGACTACATTTGTGTGTGAAAAAAATTGCCAGTGAGGTTTGTGTAGCTCTAGTATGTGACCATTGTCTGGGCATATTAGCACCTTTTGTCTCTCAGTATCTTCATGAAAATAGGCTGGTATATACAAGGATTTTATTAGGAGAAATGAGAAGCCAGATTGGAGAACTACTATGCTTTGTACTTATTAAGAATTTTTAAAAAGAAGAGAAAAAGCTGCAATGTCACAAAAATGAAGCTAAGAAATTGAGTTAGGTATGCAACACAACGGCAAGCCATCTAACTTCCCTCCACTGGCAATGAGAGGAAGAATTTCAAAAATGAAATGATTTTAGTAGATATAAACATTTGTTTGACTTGGTTTACTAAAAATTGTCTGTGCACGCTGGTCATGTAGCCATGGCATCAGTTGGGTTTCCATAGTTACAAAAATAATTACATTCTACAGATAGTCTTTGGTACTGAGAAGTGTTTGACTATGATCGTAAAATTGCCTTATAATTCAAAGAATTTCATTTCAACTTAAAGAACAAAACTTAACAGTTAACTATTTTTTTCTGGAATTGATCATTTTAAAAGGACAAGTGGAGAGAGATTATGAGATGTTCTGTTACCTGTAGGTAGTGCATTTTGCTTTTAGAATTGCACACATCCATCCTCGGTTAATGAGATGGCAGTTCACTCTGCTGGACCCACATGCTGACTCAAGCATCCCTTTATGTTTCCTGGTTGCCCATTTTCCCATTCCCTGCGATTATTACTTTCCTCGAGTCCCTCTACTATGCTACCTTCCCCTCTCTCTGCAGATGACTGGAGAGAGATCCCTCATCTTCTTTAAATAGATAAAAGGACAAATATAAAGACCTCAATAAGACAATTGCAAGAGATGGAAAGAGAAAGAAGATATATAAATGATAAATAAATAAATGCAATGAATTTAGTCAGAAGGTCCATTCTCATTAGTTTTCAACAAAATGCAGGTTGAAATGACATAAATATGATACTCTTTCTTTGCCTGTTCAGTCAGCAAGGATTTTTAAAAAATAATAGGACTCGGCATTGATAAAGGCATGGTAAAGCTGAAGATTCTTTCACTTCAATTGATGTGAAATTTAGCACAGAGCCTTCAAACTATGCATGTTCTTTGACCCAGGAATTTCACTTGGAGTAAATTCTGCACAGCATAAAACTCTAATAATCAGGGAATGAGTATAATGATTTCTTTTCAATTATATTACAATTTCTTTTAAGCACTTGACTATGAGCTAAGGACAAATCTGAGGTCTTTGCAAGTATTTTGTCATTTAGTCTTCATTGGAACTCTATGAGGCAGATACTATTATTCCTTTGCTGCAAATGAAGAAGCTGAGGTACAGGGAAGATAAGTAACTTACTTAGGGAAGATAAGTAACTTACTTGCCAAAGGGCACCCTGACAGGAAAGGGCTCCAGCTCTTGAGCCAGACACTGAATCACCATGCTCCACTGCCAAGTTCTAGAAAAGACTTCAGGTAGCAGGTAGAACTATATAACATACAGCATATAACTGTATAACATATAAACTATATAATTTCAAAAATTCTGTAGAAGAAAGAGAAAAAACAATGGTGAAAAAGAGAAAGAAAGAAAGAAAGCTGAGAGTTCCCATCCTGGCTCAGCGGAAACGAATCTGACTATATTCATGAGGACACAGGTTCAGTCCCTGGCCTCGTTCAGTGGGTTAAGGATCCGGTGTTGCCATGAGCTGTGGTGTATGTCACAGATGTGGCTTGGATCTTGCATTGCTGTGGTTGTGGTGTAGGCCTGCAGCTGTAGCTCCGATTCCTATTTGTAGATGAAAAAATTGAGGCTTGGAGCAGGTAAATAATTTGTACAAAATCACACAACTTAGAAGGAGGATGACTAAGGATTAAAGTCAGGTCTGTCTATTTTCCTAAGAAAGAAGATTGGATTGAGGGTTTCATGTTGAGGAATCAAACTTATTGTTCTTGGTATCCAGGATTTGGGATGCCATTTGAGATATTAATTTGTCCCCCAGAACACGAGACTAGGTCATGTGAGACTAAGTCATTAGAACCTTTTTGGAGTTCCTGTCGTGGCGCAGTGGTTAGTGAATCCAACTAGGAACCATGAGGTTGCGGGTTCGATCCCTGGCCTTGCTCAGTGGGTTAAGGATCCGGCGTTGCCATGAGCTGTGGTGTAGGTTGCAGACATGGCTCAAATCCCACGTTGCTGTGGCTCTGGCGTAGGCTGGCGCTACAGCTTTGATTAGACCCCTAGCCTGGGAACCTCCATATGCCTCAGGAGTGGCCCTAGAAAAGGCAAAAAGACAAAAAAAAAAAAAGAACTTTTTTACCTTTTTTTTTTAAGTTAAATTATTGTTGATTTACAATGTCGTGCCAACTTCTGCTCTACAGCAGTCAGACATACACACCCACACATATATATGTATATAATTATTTTCTTTTCTTATATTATCTTCCTTTGTGGTCTATCCCCAGACACTGGATAGAGTTCCCTGTGCTATATAGTAGGACCTCATTGCTTATCCATTCTAAATGTAATAGTTTGTATCTACTAACTTCCTTTAATCTTTTTTTTTCTTTTTTTTTAAAGTTAATGTTGTGGGTTTTACTTATTTATTTATCTTTTGTCTTTTTAGGGCCACACCCACAGCATATGGAGGTCCTACATCCTAACTCAATTCTGACACTCCCAACCTGGAGATAGCATGAGATCCCATAAGTTAAGGGTCAGTCTCACAAAAACGTCCCCTTGGGCCCCCATTTCAGACACCAGTGGAAAGTCCAGGTTGTCACCCATGCTTCCCACTGATGTTGAATCCATGTTCATGTGCCCAATGCACAGTGAGACCAAACAAATTGAAATATCAAGAGTTCCCAAGTGGTGTGCTGGGTTAAGGCTCTAGCATTGCTACTGCTGTGGCATGGATTCAGTCCCTGGCCCTGGAATGCCATGGGAACATGCCAGAAAACAAAAACAAAAACAAAAAAAGACCCCTCAAAACTGAAATATCTCTTTGGAGCAGAGAAATGTTTATCGCAGGGCCCAGCAGGGAGAATGGGCAGCTTGTGCTCAAAAGACCTAGGTTTCAGGGAAGAGTTTTTAAAGGCAAATTTGAGGTGAGGGCTGCAGGGTGTGTGACCTTCTTTGATTGGCAGTGAGGTAACAGGGTGGTGTTCCAGGAATCTCAGTCATCAGCCTTCTGGTTCTGACCCAGTCTGGGGTCCATGTACTTATGCTCTACCAGAAGGTACTGTCCTTCACCTGAGTGGAGGCCTTAGTTCCTGTTAGAACTCAGATTTGTATCAGATTGTTATATACAGTCCTTGAGGAGGAACTAGGGGCTTTGCTTCATTGCACCGTCTGAACCTGCCCTTTGAATCTCACAGGTCTGGGAAGCCGAAGCCTTTTTCCTACAAACAAGAAATAGGGGACATGGTCCTGTTTGGTTTCACCACTAGCTATAAATCAGAGGTTCCCACGACCCAGTTTTTTGTTTTCATTAGTTTATTAGAATAGCTCACAGAATTCAAGAAAACAGTTTACTTACTAGAATATTGATTTATGACAAAGGGTATAATAAAGGTTACGGATAAACAGCCGGATGAAGAGATACATAGGGCAAGGTCTGGCAGGGTCTCAAACACGGGAGCCTCTGTCCCCATGGAGGCAGGGTATGCTACCTTCCCAGCACGTGGCAGTGGATGTGTTCACCAATCCAGAACTTCACAGCCCACATTTTGGGCTTTTATGGAGGCTCCCTTACATAGGCGTGATTGATTAGATCATTGGCCAATGGTGACTGATTCAACTTCCAATTTCTCTCCCTTCCATGGAGGTGGGAAGGTGGGGCTGAAAGTTCCAACTCTCTACTTTTTTTTTTTTCTTTTTACAGCCACAACTGCAGAATACGGAACTTCCCAGGCTAGGGGTTGAATCAGAGCTGCAGCTAAGAGCCCACAC
Organism: Sus scrofa; assembly: GCF_054392235.1. NCBI lineage: Eukaryota > Metazoa > Chordata > Mammalia > Artiodactyla > Suidae > Sus > Sus scrofa. The sequence continues at coordinate 48,963,007 of NC_139387.1, read as the reverse complement.
CAGAGCCATAGCAATGCCAGATCAAGCTGCATTTTTGACCTGCACCACAGCTCACAGCAATGCTGTATCCTTAACCCACTGATCGAGGCCAGGGATCGAACCCACATCCTCATAGATACCAGTCGGGTGTTTTTCTGTTGAGCCATGATGGGAACTCCTCAGCTGACTTTCAGCAAGAATGCCAAGACCATTCAATGGGTAAAAAATAGTTTTTAACAAGATGTACTGGACCAACTGGATAACCACAAGTAAAAGATAAAATCATACCTTTACCTAACTCAGTATATAAAAATTAAATTCAAAATGGATCAAAGGAGTTCCCGTCGTGGCGCAGTGGTTAACGAATCCAACTAGGAACCATGAGGTTGCGGGTTCGATCTCTGCCCTTGCTCAGTGGGTTAAGGATCCGGCGTTGCCGTGAGCTGTGGTGTAGGTTGCAGACGCGGCTCGGATCCCGCGTTGCTGTGGCTCTGGCGTAGGCCGGTGGCTACAGCTCGGATTCAACCCCTAGCCTGGGAACCTCCATATGCCGCGGGAGCGGCCCAAGAAATAGCAACAATAACAACAACAACAACAACAACAAAAAAGACAAAAGACAAAAAAAAAAAAAAAAATGGATCAAAGACCTAAATATAAGAGTTAAAACTATTAAAATGCTTAGAATAAAACATGGGTCTAAATCTTCATAACCCTGGATCTGGCAATGGATTCTTAGATATGACACTAAAAGGAAGGAAAGTGGAAGGAGAGAAGGACACTTACTGGAGTTGTACCCACGTTTTAAACCCAGTTAGTCACTAGTCACTGGCAAGTTCCTTAACGTTCTAGCTTAAATGGCCACATTTATTACATGACCATACACACAGCAAGAAATTAGATATGCAGTCACTGTAGAAGGAAATAGATGTTGAGAGATACTTAGCAGTTGACCATATTCCATGATTTAACTCATGAACTATCTTTTCATCAATATCCTGAATTTTCTTGTCTCTTAGTCCTTTTGCACACTCATGCACAAAGCTCTACTTCTTTTTTTTTTTTTTTTTTTTTTTTTTTTTTGTCTTTTTGCTATTTCTTTGGGCCGCTCCCGCGGCATATGGAGGTTCCCAGGCTAGGGGTCGAATCGGAGCTGTAGCCACCGGCCTACGCCAGAGCCACAGCAACGCGGGATCCGAGCCATGTCTGCAACCTACACCACAGCTCACGGCAACGCCAGATCGTTAACCCACTGAGCAGGGGCAGGGACCGAACCCGCAACCTCACGGTTCCTAGTCGGATTCGTTAACCACTGCGCCACGACGGGAACTCCCTACTTCTTTTTTTTTTGACCTTGCCTGAGATATGCAGAAGTTCCTGGGCCAGGGATTGAACCCAAACCACAGCTTTATTACTTTTTTTTTTTTTTTTTTTGTCTTTTGTTGTTGTTGTTATTTCTTGGGCCGCTCCTGCGGCATATGGAGGTTCCCAGGCTAGGGGTTGAATCCGAGCTGTAGCCACCGGCCTACGCCAGAGCCACAGCAACGCGGGATTCGAGCCGCGTCTGCAACCTACACCACAGCTCACGGCAACGCCGGATCCTTAACCCACTGAGCAAGGGCAGGGACCGAACCCGCAACCTCATGGTTCCTAGTTGGATTCGTTAACCACTGCGCCACGACGGGAACTTCCACAAAGCTCTACTTCTAAATTGAACCACTGCCACCATTTCTACTCTTACACTTGGTCCTCTGAAAAAAGTCATATAACCATGTGAATTTTAGTGCCTCCATAAATTCATGAATTTTAACTTCAGCTGGGCTTTTGGCTCAGATGGATGACAAAAACCTATTCAAAAACAATCTTTATTGGAGATTCCACTGTGGCATACTAGGTTAAGAATCTGACTGCAGCTGCTCTGGTTGCTGCAGAGGCTGGGGTTTGATCCTTAGCCTGGCCCAGTGGGTTAAAGGATTTGGTGTTGCTGCATCTTCGGTATAGTTCACAGCTGTAGCTTGTTCATTTCTTTGGCTATTGAGCTGCAGAAAGTGTTAATAAATTTTGGAGATTAATCTCTTGTCAGTCACTTCATTTGCAAATATTTTCTCCCATTCTGTGAGTCATCTTTTCGTTTTGTTTAGGGTTTCCTTTGCTGTGCAGAAACTTCTAAGTTTAATTAAGTCCTATTTGTATATTTTTATTCTTATTGTTATTACTCTTGGAGGTGGATCTGAGAAGATATTGCTGTCATTTATGTCAGAGAGTGTTTGGCCTATGTTTTCCTCTAAGAGTTTTACAGTGTCTGGTCTTATATCTAGGTCTTTAATCCATTCTGAGTTGATTTTTGTGTATGGTGTTAGGGGGTGTTCTAATTTCATTCTTTTACATGTGGCTGTCCAGTTTTTCCAGCACCACTTATTGAAGGGGCTGTCTTTTCTCCATTGTATATTCTTTCCTGCTTTGTCATAGATTAGTTGACTGTAGGTGCCTGGGTTTAATTCTGGGCTTTCTATCCTGTTCCACTGATCTATATTTCTACCTTTGTGCCAGTACCATATATTTTTTTTTAATTTATTTATTTATTAAATTTTAAAAAAAATTATAGTTGATTTACAATGTTCTGTCAATTTCTGCTGTGTAACAAAGTGACCCAGTTATACATATATATACATTCTTTTTTTCTCATATTGTCTTCTATCATGTTCTATCATAAGTGATTGAATATAGTTCCCTTTGGGGAATTTAACAAAAGTGTGTATATAGTGTTGAACAGAAAATATTTTAGCTATAACATTAGAGTGAAACATGCATAAAATTCTGTTTTCTTCTGCTGGAGCCACTATATCTATGTTGCTGATAAGTCCCCAGATAAGTTGATAAATTTCCAGAGAACATCAGGAAGGCAGCCACTTCCTGATGGTGGTTTCAATGGCAATCTTTAACATACACTCCGTGCCCACCACCCTGTTTGTGCCAGTACCATATGGTTTTGATGACTGTTGCTTTGTAGTATAGTCTGAAGTCAGGGAGCCTGATTCCTCCAGCTCCATTTTTCTTTCTCAGGATGTCTTTGGCTATCCTGAGTCTGTTGTGCTTCCAAACAAACCTTAAAATATTTTGTTCTAGTTCTGTGAAAAAATGTCCTTGGTAATTTGCTAGGGATTGCATTCAATCTGTAGATTGCCTTGGCTAGCATAGTCATTTTGACAATATTGATCCTTCCAATCCAAGAGCAAGGTTTGTCTTTCCATCTGTCTGTGTCATCTCTGATTTCTTTCTCCAGCATCTTATAGTTTTCAGAGTACAGGTCTTTTGTCTCTTTAGGTAGGTTTATTCTGAAGTATTTTATTCTTATTGATGCAATGGTAAATGGGATTGCCTCCCTAATTTCTCTTTCTGATACATTGTTACTGTAAAAAAAATGCAGCCAATTTCTGTGTATTAATTTTGTACCCTGTGACTTTGCCAAATTCATGGATGAGCTCTAACAGTTTTCTGGTAGTTTCTTTAGGATTCTCTAGGTATACTATCATGTCATCTGCAAATAGTGATAGTTTTATTTCTTCCTTTCCAATTTGGATTCCTTTTATTTCTTTTTCTTCTCTGATTGCCGTGGCTAGGACTTCCAAAACTATATTGAATAGTAGTGGCAAGAGCAGACATCCTTGTCTCGTTCCTGATCTCAATAGGAATTCTTTCAGCTTTTCATGATTGAGAATGATGTTAGCTCTGGATTTATCACATATGGCCTTTATTATGTTGAGGTAGGCTCCATCTATGCCCACTTTCTGAAGGGTTTTTATCAGAAATGGGTGTTGTATTTTGTCAAAGGCTTTTTCTGCATCTACTGAGAGGATCATATGGTTTTTATTTTTCAGTTTGTTAATGTGGTGTATCACACTGATTGATTTGTGGATGTTGAAAAATCCTTTTATCCCTGGGATAAATCCCAACTGATCATGATGTACAATCATTTTAATGTATCATTGGATTTGGTTTGCTAGCATTTTGTTGAGGATTTTTGCATCTATGTTCATCAGTGAAATTGGCCTGTAATTTTCTTTTTTGCAGTATCTTTGTCTGGTTTTGGTATCAGGGTGATAGTGGCCTCATAGAATAAGTTTGGGAATGTTCCTTCCTCTGCAATTTTTTGGAGTAGTTTCAGAAGAATAGATGTTATTTCTTTTTTTCTTTTTTCTTTCTTTTTTTTTTGTCTTTTTGCCTTTTCTAGGGCCACTCCCATGGCATATGGAGGTTCCCAGGCTAGGGGTCTAATTGGAGCTGTAGCCACAGGCCTACGCCAGAGCCACAGCAACGCAGGATCCGAGCTGTGTCTGCAATATACACCACAGCTCATGGCAATGCCGGATCCTTAACCCACTGAGCAAGGCCAGGGATTGAACCCTCAACCTCAAGGTTCCCAGTCTGATTCATTAACCCCTGTGCCATGACGGGAACTCCATTATCTCTTCTTTAAATGTTTGATAGAATTCGCCTGTGAAACCATCTTGTCCTGGACTTTTGTCTGTTGGAAATTATTATTTTTTAATTTTAATTTTATTTTCTCTTTTCCAGGGCTGCACCCATGGCATATGGAGGTTCCTAGGCTAGGGGTCTAATCGGAGCTACAGCTGCCAGCGTATGCCAGAGCCACAGCAATGCCAGATCTGAGCCACGTCTCTGACTTATACCACAACTCACGGCAACACTGGATCCTTAACCCACTGAGCAAGGGCAGGGATTGAACCTGAAACCTCATGGTTCCTAGTCGGATTCGATAATGACTGAGCCACAATGGGAACTCCTGTTTGTTGGAAGTTTTTAAATCACAGTTTCAATTTCAGTATTTGTGATTGGTCTGTTCATCTTTTCTATTTCATCTTGGTTTAGCTTGGAAGAATATACTTTTCTAAGAATTTGTCCATTTCTTCTAGGTTTTCCATTTTATTGGAAAATAGTTGCATGTAGTAGTCTCTTAGGACCCTTTGTATTTCTGCAATGTCTGTTGTAACTTCTCCTTTGTAATTTCAATTTTGTTGTTGTTGTTGTTGTTGTCTTTTTGCCTTTTCTAGGGCCACTCCTGCAGCATATGGAGTTCCCAGGCTAGGGGTCTAATCGGAGCTGTAGCTGCTGGCCTACACCAGAGCCACAGCAATGCAGAATCCAAGCCATGTCTGGCGACCTACACCACAGCTCACGGCAACGCCAGATCATTAACCCACTGAGCAAGGCCAGGGATCGAACCCACAACCTCATGGTTCCTACTCGGATTTGTTAACCACTGTGCCACAACAGGAACTCCTGTAATTTCAAAATTTATTGATTTGAGTCCTCTCTCTTTTTTTCCTGATGAGTCTGGCTAAGGGTTTATCAATTTTGTTGATCTTTTCAAAGAACCAGCTTCTCATTTCATTGATCTTTTCTATGGTTTTCTTTGTTTTTATTTCATTTATTTTTGCTCTGATCTTCATGATTTATGTTCTTCTGCTAACTTTAGGTCTCATCTGTTCTTCACTATCTAGCTGCTTTAGATGTAAAGTTAAGTTGTTTATTTGAGCTTTTTCTTGTTTCCTGAGGTAGGCTTGTATTGCTATAAACTGCCCTCTTACAACTGCTTTTGCTGCATCCCATAGGTTTTGGAGTGTTGTGACTTTGTTGTCATATGCTTCTAAATAGTTTTTAATTTCCTCTTTCACTTCTTCAGTGATTGATTTGTTGTTTAGTAGCATGCTGTTTAGTCTCCATGTGTTTGTGTTTTTTTCATTTTTTTTTTCTTGTTGTTGATTTCCAGTCTTATAGCATTGTGGTTGGAAAAGATGCTTGATATGATTTCAATTTTCTTAAGGTTACTGAGGCTTGATTTGTGGCCCAGAATGTCATCAATCCTAGAGAATGTTCTGTATGCACTCGAGAAGAATGTTTATTCTGATGCTTTTGGATGGAATGTCCTATAAATATCTATTAAGTCCATCTGGTCTAATGCTTTATTTAGGGCCTGTATTTCCTTGTTGATTTTCAGTCTGGATGATCTGTCCATTGGTGCAAGTGGTGTGTTAAAAGTCCCCTGCTATTATTGTGTTATTGTCAGTTTCTCCTTTTAATGTTGTCAGCTGTTGCCTTATGTATTGAGGTGATCCTATGTTGAGTGCATATATATTTACAATTGTTATCTCTACTTCTTGGATTGTTTCTTTGATCATTATGTAATGTCCTTCTTTGTCTCATATAATATTCTTTATTTTAAGGTCTATTTTGTCTGATATGAGTATTGCTACTTCAGCTTTCTTTTGATTCCTGTTTGCATGGAATACTTTCTTCTGTCCTCTCACTTTCAATTTGTATGTGAAGTGAAATGTGTCTCTTAAAGACAGCATATATATGGATTTTGTTTTTGTAGCCATTCAGACAGTCTATGCCTTTTGGTTGGGGCATTTAGTCCATTTACATTTAAGGTAATTATTGATATGTATGTTCTTATTGCCATTTTATTAACTGTTTGGGATTTGTTCTTGTTGCTCTTTTTTTTTCCCTTCTTAGCTTGTTCTCTCCTCTTGTGGCTTGATGCTTGTTTTTAGTGTTGTATTTGAATTGATTTTTCTGTCTTTTTTTTTTTTTTTTTTGCCATTTCTTGGGCCACTCCTGAGGCATATGGAGGTTCCCAGGCTAGGGGTCAAATCAGAGCTGTAGCCACCGGCCTACACCAGAGCCACAGCAATGTAGGATCCGAGTCGCGTCTGCAACCTACACCACAGCTCAGGGCAACGCGGAACCTTAACCCACTGATCAAGGCCAGGGATCAAACCCACAACCTCATGGTTCCTAGTCGGATTCGTTAACCACTGAGTTATGATGGGCACTCCTGAATTGATTTTTCTCATTCGTGTGTGTATGTATTGTAGATTTTTGGTTTGCAGTTAGCCTGAAGTTTTGATATGATTGTTTTAAGTTGTTGGTCTCTTAATTACAAGTGCATCTCCAGTGTCCTGCATTTGTACCCTCTTCTTACGATTTCTGATTTTGGTAGCATATTTGTGCATGTGTGATTTCCTACCTTTACTGTATATATGCCTTTACTGGTGAGCCTTGTCAGTTGTGGTATTTTTTGTTTCTAGCTGTGGCCTTTTCTTTTCTGCTTAGAGAAGTTCTGTTAGTATTTGTCATAAAGCTCGTTTAGTGTTGCTGAATTCTCTTAGCTTTTCCTTATCTGTAAAGCTTTTGATGTCTCCTTCAAATCTGAATGAGAGCCTTGCTGGGTAAAATAATCTTGGTTGGAGGTTTTTTCTTTTCATCACTTAAGTATGTTGTGCCACTCCCTTCTGGCCTGCAGAGTTTCTCCTGAAAAAATCTGCCGATAACCTTATCAGGGTTCCCTTGTATGTTATTTGTTTCATTTCCCTAGCTGCTTTCATTATTTTTCTTTGTCTTTAATTTTGGTCAGTTTTGATTACTCTGTATCTCAGGGTGTTCCTCCTTGGGTTTGTTTTATATGGTACTTCTTGTGCTTCCTAGATTTGAATGAGTGGTTCCTTTCCTATGTTAGGGAAGTTTTCAAATATTATCTCTTTGAATATTTTTTCTGTCCCTTTCTCTCTCTCTCTGTCTTCTCCTTCTGGCACCCCTATAATAATGATGTTGGTGCATTTAACGTTGTCTCAGAGTTCTCTTAGGCTGTCTTTATTTCTTTTCAATCTTTTTTCTCTTTTCTGTCCCACATCAGTGATTTCCACTAGTCTGTCCTCCACCTTACTTATTCATTCTTCTGACTCCTGTATTCTGCCATTGGTTCCTTCTAATGAATTTATTTCAGTTATTGTATTTTGCACCTCTGCTTGCTTAAGTTTTAAATCTTTATTTCTTTGCTCAATGTTCACCTAAATTATCAGCCTTTGCCTCCAGTTTATTTCCAATGTCTTGCATCATCTTCAGCATCATCAGTCTAAAGTCTTCTTCCTGGAGGCTGATTATCTCCAGATCACTTAGCTGTTTTTTTTTTCTTTTTCTTTTTTTTTTCTTATTCCCTTATCTGAGTTATAGTTCTCTGCCTTTTCATTTTTGTAAGCTTTTGCTGTGGTCTTCTTTTTGCAGACAGTAGAGTTGTAGCCTCCCTTACTTCTGATGTCTGCCCCCCTAGTGGCTGAAGTTGGTATGGGGCTTGCTGTAGTCTTCCTGATGGGAGGGACTGCCCACTGGTAGGTGGGACTGATTTCTGTCTCTCTGGTGGGTGGGACTTTGTCTCTGGGTGAAATTAGAGGTAGCTGTGTGCCTGGGGGGTCTTTAGGCAGCCTATTTACTGATGGGTGGGGTTCTGATCCCACCTGAATTATTGCTTGGCCTGAGGCTTCTCAGTGCTGATGGGTCAGGACAGATTTTTCCAAAATGGCCACCTCTAGAGGAACACATGCTGATGAATATTCCTAAGAGTTTGCCTCCAATGTTCTTCCCCACAATGAGCCACAGTCACCCCCTATTTTCCCAGGAGATCCTCCAAAAACTTCAGTAAGATATGACTCAGATTCCTATGGAGCCTCTGATTTGTCATGGGACCCAGTGCATATGAAAGCCTGTGTGTGCCTTTCAAGAATGGCATCTCCATTTCCCCCAGTCCCAAGGAGCTCCTGTGCACAAGCCCCCTAGCCTTCAATGCCAGATGCTCTGGGGGTTCTCTCCCAATCCCAGATCCCTAGGCATAGGGAACTGACGTGGGGCTCAGAACTCTCACTCCTGTAGGTGATTCTCTGTAATACAGTTACTTTCCAGTCTGTGGACTTGCTACCCAGTGGGTATGGGGTTGCTTATATTGCATAATCACCCCTCCTACCATCTTGATGTGGTCTTCTTTTTGTCTTCTGGAGTAGGATATCTTTTTGAAAGTTTCCAGTCCATTTCTTGAAGGTTGTTCAGCAATCAGTTGTAATTCTGTTGCTTTTATGAGAGAAGTTGAGCTCCAGTCTTTCTATTCCACCGTCATAATCCCGTCTATCAAGGTGGAGAAAAATATTTTTGTATTTATTAAATTTTATACCTATATAAGATGATGGATGTTCGATAAACTTACTGTGATAATCACTTCATGATGTATGTTAGTTAAATCATTATACTGGACTCCTTAAACTTATACAGTGCTGGGAGTTCCCACTATGGTTCAGCGGAAACGAATCTGACTAGGAACAATGACGTTGCAGGTTCCCAATCCCTGGCGTCCCTCAGTGGGTTAAGGATGCAGCATTGCCGTGAGCTGTGGTGTAGTCGCACTAGGCTTGGATCTGGCGTTGTTGTGGCTGCGGTGTAGGCCGGCAGCTACAGCTCCAATTAGACCCCTAGCCTGGGAAGCACCATATGCTGTATGTACGGCCCTAAAAAAGACAAAAAAAAATTTTATACATTGCTGTATATCAATTATATCACAATAAAACTGGAAGAAAAAATAACTTCTTTGCAAAAATTTTTAAAAATATTATATGCTGATAACTATAAAACACTGATAAAGGAAACTGAAGATGAATCAAATAAATGGAAATATAGCTCATGGTCTTAGTCTAGAAGCATTAATACTGTTAAAAAGGCCATACTATCAAAGCAATCTACTGATTTTTTTTTGTTTTTTGTCTTTTTGCCATTTCTTGGGCCGCTCCTGTGGCACATAGAGGTTCCCAGGCCAGGGGTCTAATCGGAGCTGTAGCCACTGGCCTATGCCAGAGCCACAGCAACATGGGACCTGAGCTGTGTCTGCAACCTGCACCACAGCTCATGGCAATGCCAGATCCTTAACCCACTGAGCAAGGGCAGGGATCGAACCTGCAACCTCATGGTTCCTAGTCGGATCTGTTAACCACTGAGCCATGATGGGAACTCCAATCTACTGACTTAATTTGATCTCTGTCAAATTACCCATGACATTTTCTATAGAACTAAAACAAATAATCCTAAAATTTATAAGGAATAACAAAAGAATTGCCAAAGCAGTCCTAAGGAAAAAGAATAATGCCAGAGATATAAACTTCCAGACTTCAGACAATATACAAAGCTACAGTAATCAAAACAGCATGGCATTGGCACAAGAAACAACCATATAGATCAATGGAACAGAAAGGAGACCCCAGAAATAAACCTACACACCTACAGTCAATCAATCTTCAACAAAGGAGGCAAGAATATACAAGAAGGAAAAGACAGTCTCTTCAGCAAGTGGTGTTGGGAAAGCTGGACAGCTGCATGTAAATCAATAAAATTAAAACATTCCCTCATATCATATACAAAAATAAACTCAGAATGGTTTAAAGACCTAACTGTAAGACTGGACACTATAAAACTCCTAAAAGAGAACATAGGCAAAACCTTCTCTGACAATAGCTCATACTAATGTTTTCTTAGGTCAGACTCCCAAAGCAAAATAAATAAAAGCAAAAATAAACAAATGGGACCTAATCAACTTAAAAGCTTTTGCAGAACAAAGGAAGCCATAAACAAAACAAAAAGACCACCTATGGACTGGGAGAAAATATTTGCAAACAATCCAACCCATAGGAGTTAAATTCCAAAATATATAGGCAACTCATACAATTCAATATTAAAAACAAACAAACAAAACCAAACACCTCCCCCCCAAAAAACAAGCAGCCCAGTAAAAAAAATAGGCAGAAGAATTGAATAGCTATTTCTCCATAGAGAACATACAGATGGCCAACAGACACATGAAACGATGTTCAACATAGCTAATTATTAGAAAAATGCAAATCAAAATTGCAATGAGATATTATCTTCCACAAGTCAGAACGGCCGTCATCAAAAACCTACAAATATTAAATGCTGGAGAGGGTGTGGAGAAGAGAGAATCTTCCACTGTTGGTAGGAATGTAAACTGGTGCAGCCACTATGGAAAACAGCATGGAGGCTCCTTAAAAACTAAAAATAGAATTTGGAGGAGTTCCTGTTGTGGTGCAGCTGAAACGAATCCGACTAGGAACCATGAGGTTGCAGCTTCAATCCCTGGCCTTGCTCAGTGGGTTAAGGATCTGGCAATGCCGTGAGCTGTGGTGGATCTGGCATTGCTGTGGCTGTGGTAGAGGCCGGCAGCTGTAGCTCCAATTGGACCCCTAGCCTGGGAACCTCCATATGCTGTGGGTGCGGCCCTAAAAAAAAGACAAATGACACAAAACAAAAAAACAAAAAAAACCTAAAAATAGAATTTACCATGTAATCCAGCAATCCCATGCCTGGGTATATATCCAGTAAAGATAAAAACTCTAACTAGAAAAGATATACGCATCCCAATGTTCACGGCAGTACTATTTGCAATAGCCAAGACATGGAAGCCACCCAAGTGTCCATCAAGAGATAAATGAATAAAGAAGATGTGGTACATATAAATAAAATGGGATATTACTCAACCATAATAAAGAATGAAATATTCCCATTTGCAACAACATGGATGGACTTAGAGATTATCATATTGAGTGAAGTAAGTCAGAGAAAGGCAATTATATGATATCACTTATGTTTGGAATCTAAAAACTAATACAAATGAATTTATTTATAAAACAGAAACAGATTCAGAAACATAGAAAACAAACTTAAAGTTACCAAAGAGGAAAGGCTGGGAAGAGGGGAGATCAATTAAAAGTATGGGATTAACAGGTACATACAATCATACATAAAATAAACAACAAAGACTTACTGTATAGCACAGGGAACTATATTCAATATCTTGTAATAACCTATAATGGAAAAGAATCTGAAAAAAAATATATAGCTCACTTAGTTGTATACCTGACACAATATTGTAAATCAACTATACTTCAAAAAAAAAGAAGTTTACTATACTCTCAAAAAAAAAAAAAAGAAAAATTGGAGTACCCACCTCAGTGTTACCAAATTCAGTGACATTTCTATGTCCATGTGTTTCTCGACCTTGATCTCCTAATGGCATTGACTTGGTCCTATTCTTTCATTTCTCAAATCTTCTCTTCTTTTTTCCCTTCAGATGTTTCTCTACTACCACACTGACTGGTCCTTTCTCTGAAGGCTTTTCTAGGGTTCCTGAGGGGTAGGTCCTAGACCACTCCTCTTCTCTATTTATACTCTTTCCCTAGATAATCCCATTCATTTTCTTTGCTTTAAATACCATTTAATGCTAATGATTTCCAGAGGAGAATTGTTTATACCTCCCAAGAAGTCTTTCTTAATTCTGGTCTTACATTCAATTGTCTACTTTATATTTCTATTCAAATGTCTCAAAAGTGTCTTCAATTTAGCATGTCCAAAATAAAAGTCTTAATCTCCTGAAACTCCCTCTCAGCCTTTCCCATCTAACTAATGGAAAAACATGGTCCCACTTGACCAAATCAGAAAATTAGAGTTTATTCCTTTTCTCCAATCTCCAATCAAGTCTTGAGACATCTACTCTCCCCTCTCCCAATATACCCTGAATCCATCCACTTCTTTTTCCTACTACCACCACTCAGTCTAGGCCACCATTTTTTTTTCCTCCTGGACAATTGCAACAGCATCCTAACTAGTGACCTATCCTAACCAGTAACTCTATCTTTTGATACCTCCAACCTTTTTTGTGCATTATAGTAATATTCTTAAAATACAAATCAAGTGATTTCATTCCTTACTAAATAACCAAAAGCCTCCCGTTGCACTAAGGATAAAAACCAATTCCTCTTTTTGTGTGTGTGTGGGTGGGGGGGTGCTGTTAGGTGAAGGAATGATTCTGAATAGATTCAGAATCTCTATGCAAATTCTGAGGCCTTCAAAAACCAAGGAAAGGGGGCATATTTTAGCAGAAAGAAGCAATTAAGGAATTGTATTTAAATTATGAAATTAAGAGTTGAGATCAAGGCCAGCCTTAGGCACAAATGTGGATCAGATGATGTTTGTCTTCAGTGTTCCTGGCCTCCTCCTTTTCAACCATTCAGTTCCTTCCTTGGTATAACTCTGCCAGAATTGGGGGTGGGGGGGAATAGCAAGTATAACTGTAAATTTAAGTTTGATAACTTTTTGCATTTTAAACTTGTTTCTAATTATGATAGACTCCTTTCTTTATTACCCAAAAAGTTTCGGACAACTTTGAGAGAGATTAGAAAGAAGGGCAGAGGATTTAACAAAACCTAAAAACCACAACTCATGACCTATCACCTCTTCTGATTTTAAGGCTGATTCAGTTATATGGCTATTTAATGATTTTTCTAGTGCACTTTGAGCAGCTAAACAGCAGTATCTTGTCTCTTCTTATTTCTATGTGATGTGAAACTCATTTCCGTTGCAATGTTTTTTACCGTGAAAGTTTGCATTTTGAAAGATCATGTTCTTTTTTTTTTTAAATTGAGATATAACTGACATGTAATATTACATTTGTTTCAGGTGTACAAGAGCCAAATTCCCTCTTCTAATCTGCAAGGAAGGCACAATCTCTGAGTATCTCTCCAGTTTTGCCTCTCTCTCTAGTGTAGTTTTAGACCCTCTCTCCTTTGCTTATTAAGCCTCAGGTTCTGATTTTTATTGTCTTCCCAAGCTCTTTTTTTGCCTTTACACATGATCTTCTCTCTCCCTGGAAAGTTCTTCCCCTACATTTTGCATATCCAATTCCTTCATGTTCCTTAGATACCAAGATATAATCACTTCTCCAAAGAGATCTCTTTTGATTATCCTGTTATTTCTTTTTTCTATCTTAATCTTATCCTTGTTTTTCTTTAAAAACTTAACAAACACACATATGCTACTTACTAGGTGTCAAATACTATTCTATTCACAATAATCTCATTAGTAGATTAAATTATTTTCCCCTCTTTAAGAATGAGGCAACTGAGACACACACACAAATAGGCGGCAAATTGGGATTTGAACCAAGCAGACTAGCTTGTGTTTTTAACCACTATGCTGTATCCTGCCTGCCAGTGTCACAATTTAGAATTACTGTATTAATTTGCCTTTTTTTGTTATTGCTATTTGTTTTTTATTTATGTTATTGTTCGCTTATCTGTCACTCCCAGAACATAAGCTCCGAGTCAGGAACCATTGAGACCTGAAATCTTATTGGTCATTGATTTTACAAAGCCTAGTGTTGTACCTAGGACATAGTGAGTATTTCATAAACATCAGTTTTATGAATGAATGAACGAGTGCAAGAGAAAAGAGCATTCATGATGACAAAGTTGGCGAAAGGTTGGTTGGAGGTACTAGACCACAAAAATGTAATTTTTTCCTAAATATTCGTAAGAAAGTTCCATAGGTGATTGGAGGCTGCTAGGATAAAGAAATAGGAGGGAACCTTGCTTCCATGAATGATTTAGGAAATCATTTTCTAGATACTTGTCATTTATGTATGTGTGTATATGATATGTATGAGATATATATATATATATATGTATATATATAAAGAAAGAGAAATATAATTGTGCAGTACTGGAAGAGCATGGTGTACAAGGAGATAAGTCTACTTTCTGCAAGTTAAATGTCGAGGTAGAAAGGATCAAAGTTGTAGCAAGCAAACTCTTAAAGTATTAGAATAATGCACTTGTCTGAATGAAGTTAGACACAGTATTAACAAGGGTTTATCAATCAGAGAAATGTGGCAGGATAAAGTATAGGCAATGGGTGGCAATGAAACCTTAGAAAAAGCGAAGTCACAGAGGAAATCCATTCTTGGTTCTGTTCCAAAGGAAAGGGAGATACAAGCAGTCTATTCCAAGTGTTATGATCCCTTAGAAAGGTTGTGGAGTGAGGGTCGGCTAGAGGCATCCTGGGAAGAAGGCAGTTTAGATAACTGCAGTCACAGGTTTCCTCTCTTTCTCTTCAGCAGTTCAAGACCATTCATCATTGTGAGGGAGGAACTACAGGAATACCCAGGGGCAGGGTTGGGATGGGGTGAGGGAAGGCTTCTCAGTTGCAGCGAGGTCAAGGCTCCACAGGTGGAGTGGAATTCATGGTGGTCCAAAGTTTCACGTGTTTTCTTTCTTTCTCCCTTCCTTTCCCTCCCCTCCCCTCCCTCTCCTTTCTTGATCAGATAATCATAAGGGAATATTTTGCTGTAATTGTGAGCATGTGGAAGGAATCATTTTGTCTGTTTTCAGAGAGAGTGAAAACCACACCCAGAGAAACTATTAGGAAAGGACATTGTCCTTTGCTCTTCCTCCCACACCATCAACAACTGTCTTTTTTTCTTTACTGTGTACACAGGGATGGGAGAGTCCTGCCTTCTAACTGGGAAAGTTTGTGTGTATGAGTGTGTGTTTGAACATCTCTTGGTCACTGAGAAACAGTTTTTTAATAAGTGCCACTAGGAGACCAGGAAGGAACTGGTCAGACCCTTGATCCCACAGCCTCTTGGTTACACAAAAAACAGTTCTTTTTCTGCTCCTATTGCTTCCTTTCCTCTTGATTGTTCTTTATTCCCATCCCTTCTCCATTCTTTATTCTCTTTCACTATGACTTTGCCTTCTTCTCCTTTTGGGATTCTTCATCACCACTCTTCATATGGATTAAAGTGGTTATTTTACAAACACATAATACGTAGTGTTGCTGGTTTTGTATTAGTACTAGTGAGTGAAGGTGAAACCAACATAATGATCCAGGCTCTGCCTCTGGAGTTATGGTTATTTTTGGCTTCACCAGTTAAGAGTTGCCTGACTTTGGGCAAATTACTCAACTTCCCTATGCCTTTCCTTCAACACCTATCAATTGAGAATAATGTTTCCTACCTCAAAGATTTGCTGTTAGGATGAGAGAGATTGCATATGTACCATATTTAAAAGAGTGTTTGGCACATGGTCTCAAGAACTATTAGCTATTTTTTAACCATGTTGATTTTACAGTATTGTTGACACCATATATAGGGAATTTCATGCAGTTTTCCTTTACTGAAGAATCTGTAGAGTAGAATTATTGGGGCAAAAAATAATGGTCCCTAGAGGCTTAATGGGTACGTGAATTATAAAGATCTTTTCCAGAGTAGTGATCTTGTGATAAGCTGGGCACAGAAAGCTTGGGAGGAGGAAGGCAAGCAATCTTTAGCAAAGACTGTCCTGAAGGGGTAATAAGGTTAAGTGATGAGAGCCTGAGGTAAACCAGGCCAGGGTAGGGAAAGGAGGAGAGAGAGAAGAGAAGAGGAGACAGGTGGTAGGGGAGGAAGCGGGGCGGGTTGGGAAACGTTTGGGTGCACAAGCCCGGGGAAGGATGCTGTGAGCCCAGGGCGCGAGAAGGAGCGAGTCAACTACTGTTTGCTTCTCTTTGAGGAAGGCGCCAGTTTCCCGAGCTTGGGCTCTCACCGCGGCAAGAGGGTCAGGAGCCCAAGCCACTCTCGGGGGCCTCGACGTCCATCCGGGCAAAATCCTGGAGGAACTCCTGCGGCCAGCGAGCCGGGTGGGGGTCACTCGTCGCGCACGTCCCCCCGCCTCCTCCTGGGTCCCGTGCGCCAGCTATGCTGCGAGGCGGGAGGCGCCTCAGGAGGTTTCCGTCTGGTTCCTCCTCCCTCCCCCCAGCCCCGCGCCGACTCCGTCCGCCTCCCCGCCCCCCGCTCGGAGCCCCGGCCAGGCGCGGAGGGAGGGAGGGAGGGGCCCGACGCTGCATCATTCCGCACCGGCTGCAGCGGGGCCTGAGGGAGCAGGTGGAGCGGGCGGGAGCGGCGGGCCGGAGCGCGGGACTCGGGGAGACTGCAGTGACGCTGCCGGGAGACATGGCGGCCGCGCGCCTCTGAATAAGCAGGATCCGGAGCCCCTCGCCGCCCTCGGCCGCCGCAGCCAGGCCATGCCGCACCGCTGCTGACCGCACGCAGGGGCCTGCCCGGAGGACACATGCCGCAGCAGCTGCCGCCTCGCCCCTGATCGGCTCCCCGGCATTCTCCATGCTGCGTTTCTCGCCGGTTTTTCGGGCACTGTAGCCGCGGCTGCGGGAGGCGCAATCAGGGCAGTGCTCTGCTTGTTCATCCGGCCACACTTTTTTCCATTTTCATCCTTCCCTCCTCAGTTTTTTTCTCCCTTCCCTCGCCTGCTTTGCATCCATCTCTCTCACCCTGTGACCCTCCCCCCCCCCTCCTGCCTCCATCTACCGGGGCTATGGCCGCGGAGGAGGTATTGCAGACTGTGGACCATTATAAGACCGAGATAGAGAGGTTGACCAAGGAGCTCACAGAGACGACCCACGAGAAGATCCAGGCTGCCGAGTATGGGCTGGTGGTACTAGAAGAGAAGCTGACCCTCAAACAGCAGTATGACGAGCTGGAGGCTGAGTACGACAGCCTCAAACAGGAGCTGGAGCAGCTGAAAGAGGTGAGTTGCCAGTCACCTCTTCCCTGCTCCCCCCCCCCCACGCCCACTCATCATCATTTATGAAGAAGTCGGAAAAGATGCTATTGAAAGGACTGTTTCCTCCTCTTAGAGCCCTTTATAGATAAAAGAAGATTGAAAGAGTCCATTGTTTTGTCCCCAAGAGAGAAATTGCCCAGGAAATGAAATGTATAAGCTGGCATTTGGGAGGCAATGGCTGTTTAGTCTGTGGGGGAGGGAGATTCTTAAGAGTCCTCAAGTCTCAGCACTCTAAAGGCGACATTCATCCGGGTTGGAATGCATAAATCAAACTTCTCAAAACTGCTGTTATGTCAAACCCAGCTTTCAGTGACAATCCCATAATCCACAAAGACAAGGAGTAGGTTTGCGTTGAGGACCCGCAGTTTCAGGAAGCAGAGCCTATAGTACCTCAGCCTTGATGAGATTGGGAACTATTATTAGGAGAACTCCCCGCCAATCCCATTTGACAAAGGCTGGGCCATCGTCATTCTCCTTGGCTTTAGTTATTATTGTCATCGGGCTGAGGGAGAAAAACAACTCTACTGCTGGCTGTGTTTTTGCTGCCTTGATTTCACCTCTGAGTGAGGCTCTGCCGTGCTTGAAGTCTTATAAGGTCACCCTGACTAGGGAAAATTTAACTCCCCTACAAATGGTCTGAAAGAAAGGTGTATATCAAATGCGTGGGTAGCTGTGCATTTCAAATGAGGCTCTTCTCTTTGAAATGACTGTATGTATAAAACCAGAGTATCACAAATGGGCCATATATAAAACACTTGTCCTCTTTAATCTTTTGGTATTTTTAAAGACTGGCTGATGTTTTGGAAGAAAATAAGTAGTGAATAGTTTTTTGATTTCCTATCAAAGACCTTGAAGAATATACATCTTGTTGAAGGAACTCAGTCTGTTCTACCAAATTCCTGAGGTACTATGGGTAGCAAGTAACCACTTATAGATATAAATGTACACATACACACTGCTTTCCTATGTGGCATGTCTTTATTTTTAGGTACATATTGGCATTTAAAATATTAATTCTGGTTTGGTATATAATATTAATCAAAAATGTTTTTCTTATAATGTACTCAGTTTTTCAGGAGGGTGTCTTGTTTTGTGTTATTACAGTTTAAAAAACATGATTCATGACATATCTAATCAGCTTGCCTCCAGATATAGTACATAATATGGTAAGCATTTATACTTTTAGGTATGTCTTATTTTCATTCTGATGCCTAAATGACAGAAAATAAACATATGGTAAAAACCCCAACTAGAAATCTGATTTTTGTGTGTTAGGCTGTACATTTCTAGTTCACATTTTGTTTCATTTTTCCCTAACCACGTAGGTGTCTGTTCTTGACTACAGCAGGACTTAATGGTATTTTCTAACTTAGGTTTTAGGCTGATAGGTTTAAATTCAAATGATACTGAACCTTGTGAATTCAGTAAACAGGATGGTGACTGTAATTCTCAAAGATGTTTTGATGTTGTCTGCACTTATCAGCACTGCTTTGCCGAGACAAGGAAGTGCAAACCAGGCAGTGTTAGCCATCACCTCCTTGATGAAGGTGATAGACTTAATTTAATGAAATGGGGTGTAGCTGTTAACTGGCCTTCCTGTTATGGTCCAATAACCCTACTAGGGTTTTTCTGTGTCATTACATTCACCATGTGTTGTAAACCTTAATACAATTGTCTTTTATTTTTTTAATCTTTAAAAAATTTTATTGAAATGTAATTGATTTACAATATTGTGTTGATTTCTTCTGTACAGCAAAGTGACTCAGTTATACATATATATATTCTTTTTCATATTCTTTTCCATTATGGTTTATCACAGGATTTTTTTTTTTAATGCAGTTGTCTATCTGTGACAAGGAATCTGTCTTCATTTACATTGCACTGAAGTCTTTCATACAAAGCCCAGCACACAGTGAGCATACAATAAGTATTTTATGAAAGAATAAATTTATACTGGAAGAACATATACTTTATCAAGCATTTGCTAGTTAATGTTGGTTAGTGTCAGAAGAAGACTAAGAAAATTTGGAGGCATAGGAAGTGATTAGTATTAAAAACCACTTGTATTACTTTCATCAGAAAAAGTAGGAAAAAAGAGAAAAAGTGTTTTGTAAGAAGAGTGTAACAGTGATTTAATACAGAATAATGCAAATACCAATTATAATTCTTTTTCTATAAAATTGAGGAATATTTTGTTCTTTATAGCAGGAGCTTAATAAAAATTTATCAGGATCATTTTCACCAAATGATTCTTGTTTACATATGTATTTTTGGTTGCTTTTAGCATAAGTATAATTTGATTTTAGATTCCCAGTGAACAGGCTTATACAATTATATAAAAATGTATTTTAGGGTAATAAAATAATCATTATATTTGATAGTGAGACCTGTTATACTGATCCTTTAAACATGACATATACTTCAGTTGGAAATATTTTTTAAATGAGTTTAAGTAAGTCAGCCTCAATAATATTTCCTGTTTGAAAAGTAAGTCCCCAATAATGTGCAAACTAAGATATTGCAGTGATGATATCACATAGAAGCTATTTTTGAAAAACACTCTGATTTTTCAAAAGGAAGTTTTGTTCATTTTCAGGTACATATAGTAAATGGTGTTGTTGCATTATACTGTAAAGCCACGTATACAACCTTTGGTTTATTTCCAGGCTGTTTCAACAAACATGATGCATTTAAAAGTAACTGGACCAGTTTGTGGGAATGTGCACAGAAGAATACTGTGCTAAGTCCAAGTTGGACATTAGTAATTTGCAGTGTCGTGACTCGGCTCGGTCTTTACAGGTCATGTTGTTTTCAAGAGTCAGCACCCAGCAATGCTGCTGCCCTCCTTCCCAGGCTTTGTATGGCTCTGACAATGATGCAAGTGAGCAGTAATGCTGAAGATGTGCAGAATCAAGATGATGAATTCATTACTTTTTTCCTAGTTATTATCTTCCCTAAGTCTGGATTGCTTTTTGGCTTGGCCTCATATCATTAGGGCTCTGCCCTGTGCTTACATGACTGCTGTAATTCTGTTCCCAAAAGGACACACTTGAAAGAAAAGTACTAATGATGTGAAAAAAGAGTGATTTCTGATATCATCATAATATTCTCCTTTTCCTTATCTTTGGGGAGCAGGACAAAGCACGTGTCCCCTAGAATACTTGACCACGGCTTTATAATTTCATGAATAATGCATGTGTTTCAGTGGCCTGAGGGCCACCCCATGCCCAGTTATATTCAGGGCCTGGCTGAGTGTCTGTCTGGGATGAGTGGAAATAAGTACTGTGCCTGTCACCCAGGCCAAAATAGTGTTTGAAGAAGAGTCATGGTTCTAAGGTAAATTGAAAAGTAAAAATAAACATTCATTAAAGAAAACCCTAGAATTTAAATTTAAGGGTTTGTTTTTGTTTTTTGTTTCATTTTGCTTTGAAAATGTTTCAAATTTAAAGTATAGGAGACTTTCGAAAGATCCGCTTAGAAAGGAATGATTCAGCATTCCTGGTAGCATTTTAGAAACCGTATCCATGGGACAACTTTAGAAAAGTTTTGCAGCTAGGTTACAGTGGACTCTCTTCAACTCGTTTTCTCAACCTAACACCAAAGATAGAGGCCAGCTCCTAAGGAAGCACTTTGTGGATAATATAGCAGCTTTTCCTCTTTGAGCCAACTCGTTGCTTTTTCAGTACTGCACTTAAGTCATTCAAGAAATAAACACTGAACTCACATACTTTTAGAGATTGTCACATTAGGGACTTGACGAAAGACTTTTAACCACCTGAATTCTTCTTTAAGCACAATTTTTTCCCTCATACGCTTAGAAAGATTGTTAGTTTCTCTTCTCTTTGTAAATTCTAAATCATAAAATCATATGGAGGAAAAAACCCCTCAGATTTCTTTTCTAATCTATGAATAAAGTTGATACTAAATTTCTTTAAACTAGTATTTTTCCCCTCTTTTTTTTTTTTTTTTTTTTTAAAGGACTGTACTCGTAGCATGTGGAAGTTCTCAGGCTAGGGGTCAAATCAGAGCTGTAGCCTCTGGCTACACCACAGCCACAGCAATGCTGGATATGAGCACATCTGCAATCCATACCACAGCTCATGGCAATGCTGGATCCTTAACCCACTTAGCAAGGCCAGGGATTGAACCTGCATCCTCATGGATACTAGTCAGATTCTTTTCCACTGAGCTCCCTCCCTCATTGTTTTTAAAGAAGAATGTTACATTTATTATCAAATAAAACATTTAAAATACAATGACATATGCTTTTGGAAAGTCGAGGTTACAAGCAACCTCAACAAACAATTACTTTCTTTTTTTTTTTTTTTTTGTTTTGCCTAGTTTCTCCAGTTTGCACCATGTTTTTATTTCAACTCAAGATTTCATCTGAAGGTTTTTTTTCAGAATTTCATGCTTACAAATGTCCTTTCCTATCTCCCCCTTAAACGCACTTGTTCTTTATGGATATTTTATTCCAAATTTGAAAATATAATTAACTTACATGTTGAAATATAATGTAAAGGACTTTCTCGCACCTAAGGTTATACTGTAAATGTGGCTTTGAAGGCGCAGAGGGCATGAAGAGGTGCATGCTCTATCAAATAATTCATTATGCTAAAGGAGAATTGGGAAGTTCACATTATGGCTCATCGGTAATGAATCCCACTAGTATCCATAAGGATGCAGGTTCGATCCCTGGCTCTGCTTAGTGGGTAAGGATCTGGTGTTGCCGTGAGCTGTATAGGTCAAAGCTGTATAGGTATAGGTCAAAGATGTGGCTCAGATCCAGTGTTACTGTAGCTGTGGTGAAGGCCAGCAGCTACAGCTCCAATTTGACCCCTAGCCTAGGAATTTCCATATGCTGTGGGTGTGGCCCTGAAAAAAAAAATAGAATAAAAAAATAAAGGAGAAGTGGCAGGAGAAGAAATTGGGAAAGTGGCAGTGGCCGTCTTTTGTCTTGGGAACCATTCTGATGGGGAATCATTAAAAGGAAATGAAAGGAAACCCTTAATGATTGTATTTGGTGCCTTACATCTTATCTCCTAATCTTCATAGTAACTCAGAGGCCTATTGCCTTCTTTTACAGATAAGAAAATAATTAAAGTAATAAAGCATTGAACAATGTATACACCCCCATTTAGGACTAGGCATGTTGCATGCCTTATCTCTAATTTTTTTTTTTTTTTTTTTAAGGGCTGCACCAGCGGCATATTTGAGCTCTTGTCCATGACCTATACCACAGCTCATGGCAATGCCGGCTTCTTAACCCGCTGAGCAAGGCCGGGGATCCAACCTGTGTCTTCATGGATGCCAATCAGATTTGTTTACACTGAGCCATGGTGGGAACTCCTTTATCTCTAATTCTTAAAACCATCCTTCCCAAGGTAGATATGGCTTGCCTTGTGCAGAAGAGAAAACTTTGTCTTAGAGAGACCAAGGCCACAAAACTGAGTGGTGAAAGCTGGTTCAGGAAGAAGCCCGCTTTCTTTTCACTACACCTTACTACCTGAGAAGCTCAAACACCCCAGTCAGCAGGCAGTTTTGAAGGTCACTGTGTTGGTTGGTCATAGAGGGTGGATTGGCTCGGTGCCGGGGTTGGGAGTGGTAGGTGTGGTGTATGAGGAGGAGAGTACCTAAGGGCTACGGAGGAAATACAGGGTATAAATTGGTGTTGCATGTGATGGGCGTAGAAAGTGAGGAAAAGAGTAGAGTTAAGAATATCAGGATGGGAGTTCCCATTGTGGCTCAGTGGTTAACAAATCCGATTGGGAACCATGAGGTTGTGGGTTCGATCCCTGGTCTTTAGTGTGTAAGGATCCGGCTGGTGTTGTCGTGAGCTGTGGTGTAGGTCACAGACGATGCTCGGATCCTGAGTTGCTGTGGCTCTGGCATAGGCTGGTGGCTACAGCTCCGACTGGACCCCTAGCCTGGGAATCTCCATATGCCCTGGGTACAGCCCTAGAAAAGCAAAAAAAAAAAAAAAAAAAAAAAAAAAAAAGAAGAAGAATATCAGTATGGATAGATAGAAAGTGATTCTACTCACAAAGTAAGACTGTAGGGGAAAGGAGCAGTTTTCGAGGGTAAAGCTGATGCCAGAGTTATATGAGGCCTTTTAATTCATGTGTTCTTTGAGGGGAGGCATAAATCGTGAGATAAAATACTCAGTTCTCAGTGTAATAAAACAAAGGAGTAATTTGTACATTGCTTGTCATTTTATTGAAACGTAATATCTAGAATATGGAATATATGAACTTTAACAGTGTTTTCATCAATTAATTTGATTGCATTCTGAATTAGGAGATGTGCAGACATAAATAAGGGGCACAGAGAGGAAAACCAGCCCTTGCTGACTTCTTGGGTTAGGGTTGCTGGCAGCAACAGTACTCACTCTCCACAGACTGATACTTGAAAGTGCTATAGTGCTTTTAATTTAGGTTTTTTTCTTAAATTTTTTGGCCATAAGAGTTTGTTTGCTCTTTAAAAATTACAGTTGTGGGAGTTCCCTGGTGGCCCAGTGGGTTAAGGATCCTGTCACTGCTATGGCTGGAGTTGCTACTGTGGTGCAGGTTCGATCCCTGGCCAGGGAACCTTCTTCACACATTCCAAGCACAGCCAAAACAAAGAAACAAACAAATAAAAAAAACCCCAATTACAGTTGTGTAATTATGATAATTTGTGGCAACAATCCAAATTAGATAAAATTGTAGAAAAGTAAATAGTTTCACCTTCCTCTCCAAGTGCTGTCTTTATTCCTATACTTTGGTGAGTATTCTCTTATACTTGTTTTAAAAATATATGAATCCATATGCAGGTTTTAGTAGGGTTGTTTTTATAAAAGCGGGTTCATACCATACATGACATTTTTGTCTTACTAGTACTTTTTTTTTTTTTTTTTTTTTTGCTATTTAGGGCCCTACTTGCAGCATATGGAAGGTCCCAGGCTAGGGGTTAAATCGTAGCTGCAGCTGCTAGCCTACACCACAGCAATACTGGATCCGAGCTGCATCTTTGACCTACGCTTCAGCTTGCAGCAATACCTGATCCTTAACCCGCTGTGTGAGGCCCGGGACTGAACCTGCATCCTCATGGATACTAGCTGGGTTCTTAACTCGCTGAGCCACAACAGAAACTCCACTAGTACATTCTTTTAAAATGCAGTTATCTCTAGGACAGGGCTGTATTTTTAAGGCACTAATGTTTCAAGTGTGAAGCGAATGGGATGAATTGGGGAAGAAAATCAGAGAACCTCAGGGAGTGTGGTTGACACTGGGGGCTGGGAGGGGTAGGGATGTGGCCCAGAGACTGCCCTGAGGATAGTTTGGGTGGCCTGTGAAAGAGAAAACTAGTATAGGTGTATGTAAATGAAACTGACAGGATTTGTTTGGTTGTCTCATGGCAGGCCTGTGTGGTAATACAGGGGAAAAGTCGGGAAGTTTTATTATGGGTGAATTAGAAGCAGTTTTGATTCCTTGTCTTCTTGGCTAGTGTCAGAACCATTATAATAGGTGGCTGGTTTCCAGAGCCAGCAAGAGCTGGTCCTGCAGTGTGGCTACATCCTGCCCATGCTGGGTCTTGGGGAGAAGCCAAGATGATTCAGGCAGTTGGACCTCATTATGTTATCTCATCTTTCCCGGTGATAATTGAGATTTGTTTCTTTTTTTTTTTTTTTTTTTTGTCTTTTTAGGGCCACACCCACAGCATATGGAGGTTCCCAGGCTAGGGGTCCATTTGGAGCTGTAGCTGCCGACCTACACCATAGCTCATGGCAACACCAGATCCTTAACCCACTGAGCAAGACCAGGGATCGAATCTGCATCCTCATGGATGCTAGTCAGATTTGTTTCTGCTGAGGCACAATGGGAACTCCTCCGAGGTCTTTTGTTTTTAACTTGTTATAAAAAAATTGCCTGTATTGCAGTACTATTTTGGTAATTATAAAGATAATGAAAAATATGAAGAAAATTAAAACCACCCATATTTTTATCACTTTGGGATATTATTATTTGTATTCTTTCCCTCTAGTATTCTTTTATGTGTCAAAGTATATAATTAGCAATCAAAATTGATATCAGGAGTTCCCATTGTGGCTCAGTGGTTAATGAATCCAACCAGGAACCATGAGGTTGAGGGTTTGATCCCTGGCCTTGCTCAGTGGGTTAAGGGTCCGGCGTTGCTGTGAGCTGTGGTGTAGGTGTAGGTTGCAGACGCAGCTCAGATCCAGTGTTGCTGTGGCTCTGGCATAGGCCGGTGGCTACAGCTCTGATTAGGCCCCTAGTCTGGGAACCTTCCTGTGCTGCAGGTGCAGCCCTAGGAAAGGCAAAAAGACAAAAAAAAAAAAAAAAAAAAGATATTAGTATAGGTACCAATAAATATGTAGATCCTAATACAGCTTTCTCTCAAAATTTGAATCATGCTGTCATACAAAATTATTGCTCTAAGAAAGTCTTTTTTTCATTAAAGCATAGTTTTAGGTGTATAATATAGTGATTCACAATTTTTAAAAGTTATACTTCGTTTATGGTTATTATAAAATATTGCTATATTCCCTGTGTTACGGAGTATATCCTAGTAGCTTACTTTATACATAATGGTTTGTATCTCTTAATTTCCTGCCCCTCTATTGCCCCTCCCCTCTTCCCTCTTCCCACTGATAACCATGAGTTTGTGTTTATGATTAACTTTCTCTTTTTTGTTATATTCACTAGTTTGCTGTATTTTTTAGATTCCACGTATCAGTGATATCATGCAATATTTGTCATTCTCTGTCTGACTTATTTCACTTTGCATAATATCCTGTAAGTCCATTCATGCTGTTGAAAATGGCAAGATTTCATTCATTTTTATGGCAGAGTAGTATTCCATTTGCATACATACCACATCATCTTTATCCATTCATCTGTTGATTGACATTTAGGTTGCTTCCATATGTTCGCTACTGTAAATAATTCTGCCATGAACTCTGAAGTGAATGTACCTTTTCAGAGAACAGAACAAGGCCTTGTGCGTCCCTGGAAGCCAGATTTTGTATTGGATTAAAGAACTGAACAGTAGGAGTTCCATCATGGCTCAGTGGTTAACAAATCCGACTAGGAACCATGAGGTTGCAGGTTCGATCTCTGGCCTTGCTCAGTGGGTTAAGGATCCGGCATTGCCGTGAACTGTGGTGTAGGTTGCAGACCCGGCTTGGATCCCACGTTGCTGTGGCTGTGGTGTAGGCCGGCATCTGTAGCTCCAATTACACCCCTAGCCTGGGAACCTCCATATGCCGCAGGAGCAGCTCTAGAAAAGGCAAAAAGACAAAAAGACCAAAAAAAACTAAACAGCATAGTTGTCCAGTTATAGGATGAGGCGGCCATCTTTAGAAAGTAGTGAGTTCCCTGTCACTAAAAAACTAACCACCCAAGAGTCTAGCCACCCAAGTGCTGGGAATACCATCTGGAGGGCTCATGCTTGGAAAGAAGTTTATGTATAATGATCTCTAACATTCCTCTCCTAGTTGGAGTTTTTTCATTTTATCATTCCAGGTGTCCCAAGTAATTTCACATGTTTTTGTTTGTTTCTTTGGCCTTGCCCATGGCATGTGGAAATTCCCGGGCCAGGGATGGAACTTGTGACACTTGTGCCAGCAGTCACTGGAGCTGTTGCAGTGACAATGCCCGATCCTTAACCTGTTATGCCATAAGGAACTCTCCTATGTTCTTGTTTTTATACTCCCTTCCCCATCACTAGATCACAGTGTTTTCAACATGGTTAAATTTTTCTTTTTAATGTATACTATTCCACAATATTAATGACTTTTGAACATTTTGAGTATTTTCAGAGTGTATCAAAAATTTATCTTGGAAGTTCCCATCGTGGCGCAGCAGAAACGAATCCCACTAGGAACCATGAGGTTGTGGGTTTGATCCCTGGCCTTGCTCAATGGGTTGCCGTGAGCTGTGGTGTAGGTCACAGACTCGGCCTGGATCTGGTGTTGCTGTGGCTCTGGCATAGGCTGGCAGCTACAGCTCTGATTAGACCCCTAGCCTGGGAAACTCCATATGCCGCGGGAGTGGCCCAAGAAAAGGCAAAAAGACCAAAAAAAAAAAAAAAAAAAAGTTAAAATGACTATATCTGTAAATTTTGGGATGTTTAAATGAAACTTTATACATTTTGAAGCTTTATGGTTGCATTGAGCGGGGGCCTACAACCTCCAGAATATTTTTGCAAACATATGATTATATATTTTATCATTTATGCTTAGTCCAGTATTTTATAATCTGCATTGTCACCTATTTTACATTGTATGCCAACTGGAATTTCTTTTTTGTTTTAGATTGTCTGTTACTTCTTTTTTTAAAACACGGGCTTCATCAGAGGCATGTCCATTATTTCTTCATTTATTCATTCAAAAGTTCGTACTGTGTGACTATTATGTGTACTGTGCTGCTTTCTGAAATTAAAATGTCGAACAGGAGTTCCCATTGTGGCTCAGCAAGTTACAAACTTGACCAGTACCCATAAAATGTCGAACAAAACAGACAAGATGGAACCGCCTGAATAGAGCTTACAGGGAGATAGTCAGCAAGTACACACACAATTTAAATTTGAGAAATGCCATCGGTGAAGAGATGGGGCTGGCTGGGGAAAGTGTGATCAGGAAACGTCTCTCTTCAGAGCTGACATCTAAGCCCAGATCTGAGTGATGAGAAGGAATCAGTCTTGTAGGGGTTGAGGGAAGTGATTTTTTGGTTTTGTTTTGTTTTATCTTTTTAGGGCTGCACCTGGGGGTGGCATATGGAGGTTCCCAGGCTAAGGGTCTAATCGGAGCTACAGCTGCTGGCCTACACCACAGACATAGCAACACAGGATCTGAGCAGCATCTGCGACCTTACCTCAGGATCCTTCACCCACTGAGCAAGGCCAGGAATCCTTAATCCACTGAGCAAGGCCAGGGATGGAACCCATGTCCTCATGGATACTAGTCGGGTCCATTAATCACTGAGCCATGACGGAAACTCCTAGGGAAGTGATTTTTTAGGAAGAGGGACAAGTACAAAGATTTCGGAAGTATGTTGGGAATCGGTAGAGAAAATGATGGGTCACCATGCCTCTTAAAAATAACCACTCACGTAAAGAAGATGTGGGAGTCCCCTTGTGGTGCAGTGGGTTAAGGATCTGGTGCTGTCACTGCAGTGACTCGGGTTGCTGCTGTGGCATGAGTTTTGATCTCTGGTCCAGGAACTGCCACATACTGTGAGCGTGGCCAAAAAAAGAAGATGTGTGACGCGCGCGCGCGCGCACACACACACACACACACACACACACTGGTATACTGCCCATAAAAAAGAATGAAAAATTGCTGTTTGCAACAACATGGATGGACCTGAAGGCGACTATGCTTAGTGAAATAAGACAGAGAAAGACAAATACTGTATGTTATCATTTATATATGGAATCTAAAAAATAATATAAATGAATGAATATCAAAATAAACACAGATATAGAGAAGAAACTAGTAGTTATCAGTGGAGAGAGGGAAGTGGGGAGGGGCAAGATAGGGGAGGGGATTAAGAAGTATAAACTACTATATAAAAAATAAATAAGCTCTAAAAATATATTGTACAAGAGGTCCCTGGTGGCCTAGTGGTTAAGGACTCAATGTTGTCACTACAGTGGCTCTGGTTACTGATGTGGCTCAGGTTCAGTCCTGGCCAGGAACTTCTGAATGCTGTGGGTGTGCCCCACCCAAAAAAAAGAAGATGTTGCACAGCACAGAGAATATAGCCAATATCTTACAATAACTTTATATGAAGTAAAATCCGTAGAAATTTTTTCACTATTTGTACACATGAAACTAATATATTGTAAATAATTATACTTCAGTTATAAAATGGAAACTTAAAAAACAACTATTCATACTTGGAAAATGACTGTCCATAAATATAGTGTATTGCCTTTAGATTCTTCAACTGAGGTTTTGGAGCTTAATATTGGAAGAGTTTGAGCAGAGCCTAGATACTCCATGGAGGTCTTCCTTGAAGAGGTAACTCCCCATACCGACTAGGCATTAGGATCACCAGGGTGATTGATAAAAATACTGCTGCCTGGAGTTCCTGTCGTGGCGCAGTAGTTAATGAATTCAACTAAGAACCATGAGGTTGCGGGTTTGATCCCTGCCCTTGCTCAGTGGGTTAACGATACGGTGTTGCCATTAGCTGTGGTGTAGTTTGCAGACTCGGCTCGGATCCCTCGTTGCTGTGGCTCTGGCGTAGGCTGGCGGCTACAGCTCCGATTTGACCCCTAGCCTGGGAACCTCCATATGCCACGGGAGCAGCACTAGAAAGGGCAAAAAGACAAAAAAAAAAAAAAAAAAATACTGCTGCTTGGACCCCACTCCAAGACAGTTCAGTCAGTCATTGGAGGTGGAGCGGGGCTTCTGTATGTTAACCCCTCTCCCCTCATAGGTGCAACCAGGGCTGAGAGCCTCTCTCCTAGAAATATCCAATTTTAGGAGTAAATGAGTCCATAGGAATAGAAGTGTTATTAAGAAAAGCTGGGAAGTTATGAGCTAATATGTAAACCTCCACTGCAGTCTTTTACTTCTCTATTTTCTGTAAGTGAACACACTGGAAAGCCTTTCAGAAAACCAGCAAACATCATCAAAAACAACTTCATTAGACAGTTAAAATGTATGTTGAAAGTGTGTAATTTTCAGTCCCTCCAGGTTGTTTGAATTTTTAAAGTTATCTCCTTTGTTGTGTTTCTTTTGTTGCTCTCTTCTGTTTGCAGTTGTTTATGCCAACTTAAAGTCATAGGTAGAATATTAAAAAAGAATTGCTTTGACAGATTGATCTTTAACTTCTGGGGTTATTTCCACTCATTCTTTTGGTTATACATGTTTAGTGTTTTCAAGCATTATTTAATGGAGAAAAAGCACTACTCTAAAATATAATATTTAACTGCCATGTTTCTATCTTTATATTTAGGATGGAAAAAAAAGACCTGTTTACATTTACGGGAAGTACGCAATAACAGTAGCAATTTCCTTCAGAATGTTTTGTTGCACAGTTTGGCGTGGGTCTGTAAATAGAAGGTTCAGAATGATGGGTCTTTGTTTTTCTCTGGCATACTGCAGACTAATGCGGAATCAAATGCCACTGCTGAAGAGCTCTTAGCCATCAATTTTTGAAATTGAAAGAGGGTTATATCATAACATGAATGTGCCTTGTTGATAAGCCCCACTGATTGCCATTATCTGGATGGTTTTAGGAGATTTTTGAAGTTGCCTTCCATGGGAGGTAACTGGAGGGAGACAGGATACATTTAATCTTGCACATGGCTTCTTTTGATGCGCCGAAAATACTGTCATCTTACAGATTATCTTTTTGACATACATGGCCATCCTCTCCCCTCACCCGCCCTGCCATTAAATCATGATCTGACTTTCTTTCTGTTAATGCTTGTGTGTGTGCAGAACCTTTAAGTTCAAAACCTCAAGGAGATATAATTAGGAAGGAAAAGCAACCATTAGAGAGAGGGGAAAAAAGGATATAACACACTTGAAAACTAATTATAAATACTTTTGATTATTGGCTCTTTGGATTTTTTTTTAATTGATAAAGTTCTTAATTAGTGTTGGCGATTCACAACTTACTAGGGTTTAATGATCTCTTCTCCTGATCTGAACAACAATAACCCCTTTTTTGTTAAGATTTTAAAATAATTTAGAACTAGAACCCTTTCTTAAGATAGTTCTCAGATCCTCTGTCATTGCTATTATTGCCAGGCAACTTTTATGTGCTTTTTCATTTTAGCCAAAGAAATAATACATCCATGCAAATCACGTTGAAGTGTTGGGGATAATATGAGCTATTATCTGCTAAAATTGAGACCAGTATCTCAAAACCACAATTATATATATATATATATTTTTTGTTTGTTTGTTTTGTTTGTTTGTTTGTTTTGTCTTTTGTTGTTGTTGTTGTTGTTGCTATTTCTTGGGCCGCTCCCGCGGCATATGGAGGTTCCCAGGCTAGGGGTCGAATCGGAGCTGTAGCCGCCGGCCTACGCCAGAGCCACAGCAACGCGGGATCCGAGCCACGTCTGCAACCTACACCACAGCTCACGGCAACGCCAGATCGTTAACCCACTGAGCAAGGGCAGGGATTGAACCCGCAACCTCATGGTTCCTAGTCGGATTCGTTAACCACTGCGCCACGACGGGAACTCCTCAAAACCACAATTATATTTTTAAACAATGGTCACAGTAAATGACAATGAAAAGAACTCTGGACCAATGAGATTTTGGTCATATTGATCAATTCAAGTGAATATTTAAAATTTTTTTTTATTAAAGTATAGTTGATTTGCAGTGTTGTGCCAATTTCTGCTGTACAGTAAAGTGATCCAGTCATACATACACATACCTTCTTTTTTTTTTTTTCTTTAATATTCTATCATGGTCTATCCCGGGAGATTGCATGTAGTTCCCTGTTTTGTAGAGTAAGGCCTCATTGCTTATCTATTCTAAATGTAATAGTTTGCATCTATTAACCCCAAACTCCCAGTCCCTCCCATTCCCTCCCCTTTTCGGCAACCACAAGTCTGTTCTCGATGTCTGTGAGTCTATTTCTGTTTTGTAGATAGGTTCATTAGTACCATATTTTAGATTCCACATGTACGTGGTATCATTTGGTATTTGTCCTTTTTCTGACTTTCAAGTGAACATTTTTTAAGTTGTGTTTTAATTGTGATGCTAATGTGATTTAGAAATATGACAGTGGGCACCAAAGTAAATACCATGAGTAGGTAGGTCACTGGGTAAAGCTAACTAAAGTTTATTCATTTTTTTCCCTATAGTAACGGTATATTTAGTGCCTCCTCTGTCTGTGCAGTCTGTGTGCTGAGAATACAGCAGAGACAAACCCAACAGGAATATCCGTGGTGGTGAAGCTTACTTTCTGCAGGGGAATGGGAGTGGGACAGTAAATAAAATGAATAGGTGAAATAGGATGTTAGGAGTTCCCCTTGTGGCTCCTCGAACCCGACTAGCATCCATGAGGACGCGGGTTTGATCCCTGGCCTTGATCAGTGGGTTAAGGATCTGGTGTTGCCGTGAGCTGTGGTGTAGGTCGCAGACACGGCTGGGATTCCGCATTTCTGTGGTTGTGGCGTGGGCCGGCGGCTACCTCCTATTAGACCTCTAGCTTGGGAACCTCCATATGCTGCAGGTGTGGCCCTAAAAGACAAACAAACAAAACAGAGAAGGGAGAGATGGTATGTGAAATGGAGAAAGGCCAGAGAAAACCTCCTTGAGAGGACCAGTGGAGAGCCCTTGTGGCTGGAGGGGACTGAGCAGGTGGTGGATAGTGGGGACTGGGAACATTGCCAGTGAGGATGGTGGAAGAGGTGAATAGCAGTTGAGGTCAGAGAGGGAATGGCTATCAAGTGATGCAGCAACTTTTACTTTGTTTAATTCTACCCCTCCCTTTTTAGTAGCAATTTCTTTCTTTATTCTCCCACTTTTTTTTTTTTTTTTTTTTTTTTTGGCCTGTGGCATGTGGAAGTTCCTGGGCCAGGGATCGAACTTGAGCCACAGCAGTGACAATGCCAAAAGTCCTTAATTGCTAGGCCACCGGGGAACTCCACAGCGACTTTTAAATTGTTACTAGGACTTTGGCTTTTGCTCTGAGTGGTACGGGAAATTTTTGGAGGATTTGAGCACAGGCGTCACAGTGTCCTACACTGTTTTCCCCACCTGCGCATATGTTCAGAGAAACTGTAACCTTCTTCAGGGAAAAGGAATTTAACCTGGTTGCTTGTGAAATATGTCACGTTCTCCTCTGTGCCTCCTGCATAGCAGGTGTGTAGTAGATGTTTTTGGTATGTCATTCATTTAGGCTGGGGGAGAAAAGGCAGTGTAAGTAACATAGTTATTTTGAAAAGAGGTTGAACCAGACCACATGTTTAACAATAACCGTTTGTTTGACTATTTAAACCAGTTTACTAAAAAAGATACTGTGCTGACTTACCTGGTTCCTTGTATTGGAATCTTTATGATTTTCTACTCTCCGTCCATATGGGCCATCTAGTAGACCCTAGTCTAGGGTGACATAAAGGCAGTTTAACATTGTCTGTGCCACAGTTGATATTCTAGTTCCTGAGGGACTGGAATGGATGCTGGTCATTCATTCATTCATTCATTCATGTATTAACTGTTTAGAGAGCATCAGTTAAATGCCAAGCTTATGCTGTGCATACAAAAATGAGGAAGAGGGAGTTCCCATCGTGGCGCAGCGGTTAACAAATCCTACTGGGAACCATGAGGTTGCGGGTTCGATCCCTGCCCTTGCTCAGTGGGTTAATGATCCGGCGTTGCCGTGAGCTGTGGTGTAGGTTGCAGACGTGGCTCGGATCCACCGTTGCTGTGGCTCTGGCGTAGGCTGGCAGCTACAGCTCCGATTAGACCCCTAGCCTGGGAACCTCCCACATGCTGCGGGAGCAGCTCAAGATATGGCAAAAAGACCAAAAAAAAAAAAAAAATGAGGAAGACATGGTCTTTATTTATTTATTTATTGCTTTTTAGGGCTGCAGCTGCAGCATATGGAAGTTTCCAGGCTATAGGTTGAATCAGAGCTGCGGTTGCTGGCCTACTCCATGGCCATAGCAAAGCAGGATCCAAGCTGCATCTGTGATCTACACCACAGCTCACAGCAACAGTGGATCCTTAACCCACTGAGTGAGGCCAAGGATTGAACCCACATTCTCGTGGATACCAGTCGGGTTTGTTTCTGCTGAGCCACAGTGGGAATTCCATGGTCCTTATTTTTAAGTTACTTATTTACTCTTAGAGGCAAAAGACATGAACAAATGTGATTAAGATATTTTATTGGAAAGATCGTGGCCTTTAGAGTCAGAACAAACTGTATTTGAACTTGTTTAGTAGCTCAGTGATCTTAGGCTAATACTTAAAACTCTGCAAACCTCACTTTCCTCCTCTGTAAGACAGAGAATGATAATAACTATGGGTATTAAAGACAAATCCAGGTAAAGCATTTAAAACAGTCCCTGACACATTGTAAGCACTGACGAATGATGGGTATGATGGTGATAATGATTAATAACAATAATAAAATAGTAAAAAAAAATAATTTGTTGGCTTTGCTTGATAGGACAGAAAAGCAAAGGTCAGCAAACTCAGCTTAAAGAAATCAGAGAAAACTTCCTGAACAGGACAACTTGTGAGGGACAGGAGGAATGAGGAGGTATTTTACAGGCAGATGAGGGAGTGGAGTCTTTCAGGAAAAGGGAACAGCCTGCAAAGGAGGGAGGATTGGAGAAATTGTTGCTTGTCAGCAGCTGTGTTGTTGCAGGTGGTATTTGAAATGGGAGGAGAGGTGGGAGGTGAGCCTGCGGAGATGGTTTGGGGCCAGACCACAAAGGGCCTGGTAATGAGCATTGTCAGTCCCTGCCACCTTGGCAGATGCCGTGGCATGAGAGGGCTTTGCCCCTGAGAGCCAGGCCCAGGGACAAAGTGAGAGATATCTCCACTCACAAGGGATATGGAAGCCTCTGCTGCTCCTGGGCCCCATCTGGTGTGTTTTAGGGTTTATTTTAATCTTGCGGCCTCTTGTGAATTGTTGACTGGCAGCTTCTGGGTCTTAACCCCATTGAGACCAGGTTGACTAATTGCCCCTTCATTGTGGGTCCTCAGTGCCCCTGTCCTTCCATTGGTTGGGCTGGTGCTGCTCCTGGTGACCTCATTGCTCACACACCCATCTGGTTCCTGACTCCCTCAGCCCCAAGAGCCACATGCCCTGCAGTCTTGCCTTAGATGCTACCCTGCTGATGAGACCCTGGATGTTGGGCTCTGTCCACAGTAGACTTAGTATTTCCTTGCTCCCTGGCTTTGCCGTTTAGGCCTCATTGCTGTTTTCCTCCTCTCTTGTCTTTTCTCTCAGTTACCATTGATTCAGCTTCAACCTCGTTTTTGCTACTTTTCTGGGAGAGTCTCCTTCGTGCCTCTTGACCAGGGTCAGCCCACTTTTGGGAGAGCTAAGGAGCTTAACGCTTGATCTGTATACCATGGGAAAGCATCGACAGTGTCAAAACAGGCGAATCATATAATTCACTTGATGTTTTAAACTGTGATTTTTGGCTTTTGATTCTGTCAGTTCAGTGGTCTAGGACCGCTGACTAACCCTTCTGCTGGGAACAATTAAAAACGCTAGGTAAAATATAAAAGCAGCCTTTAAAATGAATGAATGATTTACTTCTTAGTAAGAATGCTCAGAGGCTAAAACTGAATTAAAGCAAGAACCCTTAGAAGTAAGCAGCACAGGCATTCCCATTGTGGCTCAGCAGGTTAAGAGCCTGACATAGTGTCTGTGAGGATGCAGGTTCGACCCTTGGTCTCACTCTGTGGGTTCAAGATCCAGCTGTGTTGCAAGATGTGATCTAGGT
Source organism: Sus scrofa (assembly GCF_054392235.1). Classification (NCBI taxonomy): domain Eukaryota; kingdom Metazoa; phylum Chordata; class Mammalia; order Artiodactyla; family Suidae; genus Sus; species Sus scrofa. Next base: position 48,927,284 of record NC_139387.1, on the reverse strand, counting down.
TGCAGATACAGCTTGGACCTGGTGTTGCTGTGGTTGTGACGTAGGCCTCAGCTGCAGCTCCAGCTTGACCCTTGGCCCAGAAACTTCTGTATGCTGCAGTGCAGCCGTTAAAAAAAAAAAAAAGTAAGCAGTACATCAAATGTTGACTTTGCCTTGAGTGCCTTTACCCATCAGGTTAAACTGAGCATTGTTTCCAAGGGCCACTTATGTAGAGGAAATAAAAGACAAAACTTAGAATCCCCCAAGTTTGGGCTCCAAAGGACTTCACACCCACTCTAAGAGGGGAAAACCGTCCTTCCCCACTTCCAGGAGCAACTACGTGAAAAACTGGGTGTTTCTCCTTAGACTTCATATCCCACCAGTTGGCTCTCACCAGTGTTTGCAGACTGTTCACACAGAGAGTGTGTGTGTGTGTGTGTGTGTGTGTGTGTGTGTGTAAGGGCTGAAATCCAAGAAACGTAAGGTCAGAAATTAGAGTGATCCGGGCTTGGTCATGCCTGCCGATAACTGTCAGAAGCAAATGCTTTGAAGAAACCTATTGTCATGACGGACTGGAAAGAATCACCACAGATAATTTTCTAAAAAAAAAAAAAAGAACCCACAGTTTTAGAAACATCGCAGAATATACAAGGAACAAGGCACCGTTAGCTCCACGTCCTTGTCATTTCTTTGTATTGTCAAACTTTAGAATATTTGCCTCATTGGTAGGTGTGAAAAGGTATCTCACTGTAGCTTTAGTTTGTATTTTGTGACTATTAATGAGGGTAATAAGCATCTTCTTAAATGTTTGTGGGCATTTGTTTCCTCGTCATTGCAGTGCTTTTTCATGTCTTTTGCCCATTTTTCTACTAGGAATGTTTATATCTTTCTTTCTTACTGACTTGTAGGAGTATATATCATATTCTGTATTCTAATCTTTTTTCAGTTACGCATGTTGAAAATCTCTTCTAGTTTGTGGCTTGTCTTTTCCCTCTTTCTGGGGTTTTCTTTGATGAAGAAAAATTCAAAATTTTAATTTAGTTGATTTATCATTCTTTTGTGTTTATAGGTTGTGCTTTTTGATTCTTGTTTAAGAAATCCTTTCTTACTCTAAAGTCATCATAAAAATATTTTCCTATATTGTTTTCCGAATAGTATATGGTTTTCCTTTTATTTTTAATTTTTTTCTTCTTTAATGGCTGTACCTGCAGCATATGGAAGTTCCTGGGCTAGGGACGAAATTGGAGCTGCAGCTGCTGGCTCACACCATGGCCACAGCAACATCTGATCCAAGCCGCATCTGCAATCTGTGCTATAGCTTGCAGCAATGCTGAGTCCTTAACCCATTGAGCAGACCAGGGATTGAACCTGAATCCTCAAGGACACTATGTTGGGTTCTTAACCCGGTGAACCACAGCGGGGAAACTCCTGCCTTTTGTATGTAAATCTTTAATTCTTCCTGAAATTGATTTCTATGTTTGATGTGAGATAGAACTCTGATTTCCCCTGTAATTTTTCCCCTTTAAAACTGGATTGCCAGTGATCTCACACCGTCAGCAATTGAGTAGTCCTTTCTTCCATTGCTTTTCAGTGCCTGCTTTATCATAAATCAAGTTTCTTTGTATGCATTGGTCTGTTTCTGGACTGTTTTTTTCTTGGCTCTGCAGGGTTCCTGGGCAGGGATGGAACCCCCATCACAGTAGTGACCTGCAGCAGGGACCTGAGCCACATCGGTGACAATGCCAGAGCCTTAACCTGCTAGGCCACCACAGAACTCCCAGAGAGTTTTAAATGTGATGCTGGACCGCTGAACTTTCCCTCTCCATATTATTAGTATTAGATTATGATGTGGGAGGGGCAGAATTCAAATAGTTTTGACTTGAAAATATAATTAAGCTATAAACATAAGGAGAAAATTATTGATTTAAAATTATCTGAACAAATAACACTACGAAGGATTTTTTTTTTCAAGTAAGAAGCAGAACAATTACATTTTTCATAACATGAAAAAGGAAATAATGTAAGATGATTAAAAAGAAATGAGTTCCTACCTAGGTAATAGTTCATCTGAGCCTTTTCCATAAAGTTTTAAATTTCATGGGAGTAGGATATTATTTATTATTTAATAGACCAGTTAATTGGGAATTAGTGTAGAAATTTATTTTTCAAATGACTGTAATAAGAAGGAAATAACCAAGGGCAGAATCTTTTAGAGCTACAGGTAATAAAATACTTCAGATTCTCATTTAAATGAGAAATATTCAACAAATGCCCCCCTGTTGGGAGTTGCTACTGTGGCTCAGTGAGTTAAGAACCCAGTTGTAGTGGCTCCGTTCGCTGCAGAGGCTCAGATTTGGTCTCTGGCCTGGCACAGTGTGTTAAGGGATCCAGTGTTGCCCCGAGGCTGCCTCTGGAATTTGATCCCTGGCCCGGGAATTTCGCTGTGCTGTGAGTGCGGCCATAAAATTAAAAAAAAAAAACAAAACAAAACCCCCCAAACTTCCCTATTTAAGATTAAAAAATAAGACTTCTCCCGTCCCTTTTTTCTCTCTGTATACTTTTCTTTCTTATCTTTTTATCCTCTCACTCTCCATTAACTTTACACCAGAACATCAAGGATTTAGTAGATCATGAAAGAGTGGACTCTAATTAGGAAAAACCCTGGGGAACATTTATTACATGCCAGTGTGGAAGAAATCTTCCTAAGCAAGATATGAAACTTAGAATCAAAAGGCCAGACTGACATATTTGGTTTCATAGAAATTTTTTTAAAATGAGATAGATGGCATAAACAAGAGTGAAGTACAGGCAATAGATTGGAAAAAATATGCAACGTGGTTCATTTACAAAGGATTATTATACCTAATATACAGCTACTCTGAGTTAACTGAAAACAATATAGTAGAAAAAAAAGGAAAAGACTATAACTAGACAAACAGAAGAGGGTTTGCAAATAGACAATAAACATATGTAAAAGATGCTCAATCTCAGTGTGAATGCAAATTAAATGGTAGTGAGCTTTTACTTTTTTATCAATTAACTTACAAAAATTTTATATATTGATAATGTACACTATTGCAACATGTGTGGAAATGTAAGCATTTTCATACATTGTTTGTGGGAGTATGAATTGCTCTTAGCTTTGAGAATGCAATTTGGCAGTCTGTGTTAAAATATACAGTGCACACAATACCTGGGCCTCACAATCTCTCACAAACCATAGGTAATTGTATATTAGTTCCCAAACACCACTTGTCACAGAGAAGAACTGGTTAGCATTTCGGTATCTAATTAGACCCTGTCTAAACATAGATCATATATATGTGGAACATAAAAGGAATCAAATAATACTCATTCTTCTTTAGCATATCTTAACAGATGTATATGTTTAAATAAAGTCTTATCTTAAAATGTAATTTTAGGAGTTCCTGTTGCAGTTTAGAGGTAATGAACCCAACCAGTATCCATGAGGTTGTGGGTTCAATCCCTGGCGTCACTCTTTGGGTTAAGGATCTGGCATTGCAGTGAGCTGCAGTGTAGGTCAAAGATGCATCTGGGATCTGGTGTTGGCTCTGGCTGTGGTGAAGACTAGCAGCTGAAACTCTGATTTGACTCCTGGCCTTCTGGGAACTTCCATATGCCACTGGTATGGCCCTAAAAATTAATAAAAAAATGTCATTTTACACATCTCCACTTATTACTTCTTGCTTTCCCATTTCATAGACCTGGTTTGAACCTTTTTTTTTTTTTTTTTTTTTTTTTTTTGTCTTTTGTCTTTTGTCTTTTTGTTGTTGTTGTTGCTATTTCTTGGGCCGCTCCCGTGGCACATGGAGGTTCCCAGGCTAGGGGTCAAATTGGAGCTGTAGCCACCGGCCTACGCCAGAGCCACAGCAACGCGGGATCCGAGCCGCGTCTGCAACCTACACCACAGCTCACGGCAACGCCGGATCGTCAACCCACTGAGCAAGGGCAGGGACCGAACCCGCAACCTCATGGTTCCTAGTCGGATTCGTTAACCACTGCGCCACGACGGGAACTCCCTGGTTTGAACTTTTAATTTAAAGCTCTTAAAGTGTGATTTTAAAAAATTATGTCGCATTATTTTTAACTTTTCTTGGTCTTGAAAATATATTTGTGAGCATTTTTTTATGGCCTCTGCAGTGAGCTGTGCTGCAGCAGTTGGAGTCCTAATCCACTGTGCCACAGCAGGAACTCCTTGTGAGCATTTTTTTTGTGGGGGGGGGGTCCACATCCGAGGCATATGGAGGTTCCCAAACTAGGGGTCGAATCGGAGCTACAGCTGCCAGCCTATGCCACAGCCATAGCAACGTCGGATCCTTTACCTGCTGAGCAAGGCCAGGAATTGAACCTGCAACCTCATGGTTCCTAGTCAGATTCGTTTCCACGTCACCACGATGGGAACTCCATTGTAAGCATTCTTGACAGAGAGTGATGCTTATTCTCTATTTTGGTGGATTCAGGATTCAGGAGTTGCTCCTCTCAAAATAAAGGGACCACCACCTGTGTTTTTTGTTGTTCTCAGAAGCAATCCTGCCACTGGTCTCTTGATCCTATTGGCAGAGGAAGTAACACATTTACTCCAAAATCTACAAAAATACTCATTAAAAAACCCCTTTTCACATTCTGTGAATGAATTCAGTGATACTTGGGACATTTTAAACGTACCATAACCTCTCTGTATTTATGTAAAAATAGAAGCTGTGACATGTAGAAATAACTCCTTGAGTGAGAATCCATTGCAAAAAAGAAAATGATGTAGGGAAAAAAATAACTAGAAATGAAAGTTAGATAATACTGTATGTCAAAATGAAGTTTTTGGGAGTTCCCATTGTAGCTCAGCAGGTTAAGAACCTGACATAGTGTCCATGAGGATTCGGGTTGGATCCCTGGCCTCACTCAGTGGGTTAGGGATCTGGCGTTGCTGCAAGTATAGGTTGCAGACTCATCTCGGACCCCGGGTTGCTATGACTATGACGTAGGCCTCAGCTGCAGGTCCGATTCAACCCCTAGTCTGAGAACTTGCCTATGCCACAGGTGCAGCCCTAAAAAAGAAAAAGAAAGAAAAAGTTTTTTTTTCACTCCTAATCCTAAATAAGGAAAATTATTATAGACGTTTATTTATTTCACAGATAATTATCAAACACCTACTGTGTCCCAGGCATTGTTGTTCCATGCTGGGGATACAAAGTTCCTGCCTTTGAGGTTAACTACCAGTGAGGGAGAAAAGCATAAAAGAAAACAGATAAATAATTTTGCATAATGATGTGGTCGAAAGTGAAGAAAGCAGGGTAAAGGAATAAAAAGATTGGCAGCTGTGCTGGTGGGGGAGGCTGTTTCTGAAATGAGGGCCATGCATGACCTTTCAAAGGAGACAACATCTCAAGTGATGAGAACGCAAACTGGGAAAAGATTGTCTTGGGCTGAAGGTAACAGCAAACGTAAAGACCTTGAAGTGGGAATGAGTTTGATGTTGCTGGTATTTGGGGCCCACCAGTCCTTTGTAGGGTAGAACGGTGGTGCGCATTGTGGGGCCATGGGGCTCCTGGAGGGTTAGCATCCCTGGTCCTGCTCCCTAAATGCCAGGGTGTCCCCACTGGGATTATTGGGTCATTGGGATTATAAAAATACTGTAGCTGTACAGTGTGGTGACTGAAGTTAACAGTACTGTGTTGTATATTTAAAAGTTGCTGAGAGAGTAGATCTTAGTTCTCAGCACAGGAAAAAAAATTGGGAGTTCCCATTGTGGCTCATCAGGTTAAGAACCCAACAGGCTCCATGAAGCTGCAGAGGCCTCGCTCAGTGGATTGAGGATCCCAAGTTTTCTGCAAGCTGAGGTGTAGATCGCAGGTGCAACTTGGATCCAGTGTTGCTGTGGCTGTGGCGTAGGCCAGCAGCTGTAGCTCAGATTCGACCCCTGATCGGGGAACTTCCATATGCCGCGGGTACAGGCTTAAAAAGCAAAGCAAAGCAAAGAAAATTGGAACTGTGGGAGGTGATGGATGTTAACCAGACTTATTGTGGTAATCATTTTGCAATGTGTGCATATAACAAATCATGATACACCTAAAAACAGATACATTGTTATATGTCAATTATATCTCAATTCAAGAAATTAAAAAATGATAAGTATGGAGAAAAAAACAAAAAAATGCCCTCACACCTTCCAAATACCTCCTCTCTCCCTCCACTGGGGTGGGACACACTACCCTCAATAGAGAACCCCTGTAGCCTGGAGCGAGGAATTCGGGTGGATGTTAGGAAGATGGAGAGGTGGACAGTGACCCAGTTGTTGCGCCCTGGCAAGAAGTCTGGACTTTATTTTAAGCATAATGGGCAGCCACTGGAGTGATGTGATCTGATAAATATTTCAGGAAGATCACTCTAGCTCTTCCTTGCAGACTCTTGGAGCCAAGTGAGGAGGCTGCTGCAATAGTTCCAGTATTAGGTGAATTAGGTGATGGTGACTTGGGCTGGGGGAACATCTCCTTGGGGGTAAGAGATGAATGATCCAGATGCACGTGGAAGGATTTATTAGATGTGAGAACAAAAGAAAGGGAGAAATCAGGATGGCTCCTAATGAGCTAAGAAGAATATAAAGAGATCATATGATGAGATATGAAAATGAAGGACTAAGTAGTAGTTCACAATTAAATTTAGGAGATGAAATATTCCATATTTATTTGTATTCAAAAATTCTTATGGATCCCAATTCTGATGCTTTGTTTAAGAAAGAATTTTAAAATGTGTCTGCCAAAAGCATTTAACATTTGGAAAGTATTCCTGACTTTGACGGAAAACCGAGCATCATCCTATAGCTATTATGCTCTATGATGTAATTTACTGGACTTAAGTTGGCTACATTTCATGATACACATTGAGTTTGTAGCCATATTTATTTTTCTTCCTATCAAATAAAACAAACTAGTCATAATACTCTTTTGACATTCTGTGAAGGCAACCCCATCCAGCTACTAAAATGGATGTATTTTTTAAACTAAAGAGTTAATTATTTATAGGAAGCAATGTGTGTAACCTATGAGAAATGCGGGGGCTGGGGCATACATTTATCCTGAAATTGGAATTATAGAAAATGCGGTACAAATTACAGCTTTCTTTCCCTTCTGCCTTGAATCTTTGTTGATTTGCTTGCAGCACTAAATCGTGCTATAGCCCCTAAGGGCCAGGGAGGCAGGTGTACTGACTCGTGAAGAAGCTGATGTGATGGTAGTCTGCACTAACAGAAACACTGTCCAGAATGTGATGGTACATGTCTGCCCATCTGTTCCTGGAATATTGTGTTCTAGGTATACACAATCTGGGCACCAGTGGTGGCAGATACAGGGGCACAGAGCTTAACTTAATACAAAGAAGGACCATCCCTTACGGAACACTAAGAGCTGGGGGGGAAAGTAGCAGGTTTTCTGAGGAGACAGACTTCCTCCTTGGCTAATGGGATGTTTAAGCAGAAGCCAAAAAGCTATTTAGTGGGAATCTTAAGGAAGTGAGTCAGGCACTGATGGATTTTGGAACGGAGGATATCTAATTGTTTTCAGCATTGTAGCTCTATCAAACACACTTGTCCCACTAATACTGCAGAATTAGAATAAAGTCTTTGATGGCAACTGCCACACTAGTCCTGTGTTTTGTTTTGCAATGGCTGCTTGGTTGTTAAACCCTGCAGGTGAAGTACCAGAGTGATGGAGAGTGATGTCCCCAAGATTGTCAACCTCTCATGTAGAGTAAAGGTCACAAACTGGTACCCCACAGGCAGAAGCCAACCCTGTGATTTAGAAGCATATGATATAGGGAGCTGCTGCTGCTTCATTTTTTTTTTTTTGTCTTTTGTCTTTTTAGGGCTGCACCCGCGGCATATAGAGGTTCACGGGCTAGGGGTCCAATCAGAGCTGTAGCTGCCGGCCTACACCAGAGCCACAGCAACTCAGGATCCAAGCAGTGTTTTCGACCTACACTGCATCTTGTGGCATCACTGGATCCTGAACCCCCTGAGTGAGACCAGGGATCGAACCTGCATCCTCACAGACCTGCTGAGCCACAACGAGGACTCTTATTTATTTATTTATTTATGTTTTGGCCACACCCATGACAGGTAGAAGTTCCTGAGCCAGGGCTTAAACCCTGGCCACAGCAGTGACCTGAGCCACAGCAGTGACAACATCAGATCCTTAACCCACTGGGCCACCAGGGAACTCTTAGAATGATGTTTATTTTTAAATGAGACAGTATGTGCAGGAGCACCTGGTATATAACTTTGCCCGAAGGACATGTTCGGGTTAGCTGGTGTTTTTCTGTGCTCTCCTGTGAAACCCAAGGCAATTCTAATGTTCCTCTGTTTTGTGACTGTTGATTTTCATGTCTGTTTTCTCTTTGTGTCTTATTCAACTCTGTATCACCAAACACTGAACTTGACATTTTGATGAATGAATGGAGTGAATTTGGGGAGTGAGAAAAGAGAGAACAGAGAAAGAGGATGACTGGGCATCTCCTCCCTTCCCTTTTTGAGATTCCCCTCCCCTCCTTCCCTGGTCGGTTCTCTGTCTCCCGGTCCTCTGTCTCCCAGTCCTGCCCTGAACTCTAATCTCTCTAGAAGGATATCCACCCATATTCACCTGGACCACCGTATGTCCAGGCTGAATATTCTTTTTTTTTTCGTTTGTCTTTTTGCCTTTTTGCCTTTTCTAGGGCTGCACCCACAGCATTTGGAGGTTCCCAGGCTAGGGGTCTAATCAGAGTTGTAGCCAACAGCCTACGCCACAGCCACAGCAATACCAGATCTGAGCCACGTCTGCGACCTACACCACAGCTCACAGCAACTCTGGATCCTTAACCCACTGAACAAGGCCAGGGATCAAACCCTCAACCTCATGGTTCCTAGTCGGATTTGTTAACCACTGAGCCACAACGGGAACTCCTAAACATTCTTAAAAAAATTAAGAAGTGGTTCTTTGCTAAACATATCCCAGTTCTCCAGTTAGGAGCTTTATTATCAGGTTTGCTGAAGTCTCCAGAAATAGTTACTAATACCTGGAGGCAGGGCACTGTTTTGTTTTATCCTGATTTTGGTTTCACTGAATACTTTGTGGGGTTTTTTTGGTTGTTTTTTGTTTTGCTTTTTAGGGCTGCACCCCCTGGCATATGTGGAGTTCCGAGGATAGGGGTCGAATCGGAGCTGCACCTACTGGTGTACACCACAGCCACAGCAACGCCAGATCCTTAACCCACTGAGCAAGGCCAGGGATTGAACCTGAATCGTTGGGTTCGTTACCACTGAGCCACAGTGGGAACTCGCTGAATGCTTAGTGTTTTAAAGTGGCTGCTTTACTAACAAGTTATTCTCCTTTTGTAATCTGAAGTTACACAAATTTTTTGTGGTGATTTATTGCTCCGATGTATAATTTTTACTGTATTTTTAAAGGAAAAAAGTCATAGTAGAAAAAAGAGAACGAGGTAATGTGTTTGGTGGTATATGTTTCAACTGGAGCGTCTGGCCTGATTGTCTTACATCAAATAAAGTCTTTCTGCACTTAATGTCAGCTTGTGCAACCAATGTTAATTTTTGTGACTGTATTATAATAATACTTAGATATATCTCTTTGATTAAACGGCCTCTTTTGTATGTTTCCTGGCAGTGTGACTATAGAAAGTGCTCTAAACTTTATCAGGAAACCTGGGTTTTAATTCCAGTTCCCTGTTTGCGGGCTAGGAAACCAAGACCAAACATTGGACTGTTAAAATGGTTAAATTGTGTTCACCATCTACCACGTACCACGTATTGTACTAAAAATACAGTATATCTTATCTCAACACCTTTGGTAGTCTGTGAAGGAGATGTTTTTATTATTATTTTCATTATATGGATGAGAAGACTGAGTCACAGTAGCTATACCTATTAACTTGTCTAGTTAATGATAGAACCCAAGTTTGAGTTAGGCAGCGTGAGTTCAAAACTTGCATTTTTAACAAAAATAATAATATCAGCAGTAATGCTACTATAATGGTAGGAGTAATTGCTTGGACTAACATAGTGCTGGTTATGTGACAAGCAGTTCTGCAAGAGCTATTCATATTTTTTATTTATTCAGCTTCATTGTTTTGTGCCTTCTTTGTTCATAGATTTGTTATGAGTGTTAAATATGAACTGTGTATATCTGTATCTCTCTCTATATACATACAGGGTATGAAAATTGTAATTTAATCAGTTTCTTAGGTGGCATTCTTGTACTGTCACACATAAGAAGGAAGAATTTTATGACTTCTGTTCATTCATGTCCTTTAAAGTGACCAGAAAGGTGAGTTTGCTGCATGCAGAAAGACTGCATTTGTACAAATTTAATAAAACACTGTGACAGTAATAGCTTGGTCCTTCTTTATCAAGTTTGTAGATAAACTTCCATTTTCCTTAAAAGTTTTTATAAGGCAGAATTTACTCCGGGCTGCTATTTAGTGATGGTATTATAAAGGCGTAATTGGAGGGGTTAATTATCTGTCCTCTACCCTAGTCCTGTGGTTGCTATGGTGCCTGCTTTCACAAAGGGTAGTTACCTTGACTGCTGAATTAGGTTTCAGTGCACCATCCCTTGTTTTAAAGCCTTGTTTTCCAGTATGGAACCACTCTGTTTCTGTAAATTTGTGTTTATCACCATTTGAAAAACTTTAAGGCTAGTGGTTTTATGGCCTCTGCTGTAATTTTGTGTGTGTACAGCATAATAGAAAAAAAAAAAATCAAAAGCCCTTAAATTCAATCAGAGTTTAATCCATGCCCTTAAACTAAACGGTAAGCTGCTTTAGGCCTTTTCCTATCCCTTACCCATGGTCCTGGCTCAGTAAATCCTTGCTGATTTGATTCTCAAGTTAAGGATTATTTTTACAGGAGCATATGGTAGGCTTAACAAAAAATACTGGTAGTGGAAAACTTATTGGCATATATCCATTTTCAGATTTTTCTAGACGGTCTCATATCAAACAATAAACACCAGAACCATCTGTCCCCAAACCTAGGGTGGATCTCAGTGGGCTCCTCTCTGTTGCGCTGTCTTTGTAGTGGATGGCCTTGCCACACTGTAATTAAGTCAGCCGGTGGGAGTCCCTGTATTGAAGGGGCCCTCTCCCTGCTGGATAAGTACCACTGCCTTTGTGTTACATGCCATGTTATTGTGGAGTGGATAATTTTTTTTCCTGCATGGGTCTCGATTTAACAGCAGGATCCTCTGGGCTTCTTCCAACAAGCACCACAGCTTCCTGAAAATAAATGGAGGATGAATTCTTTCTTGAGATTCTGAAAAACTATTAAATAAAAGCTTTTCTTTTTCTCATTTTAAAACAATGCTAAATGTTTGTAATTGTACTCCCAGTGAGTTACATGGTTCACTGGCTTCCTTTCTCCTCTGGCAAAGGTGTGTGTTTTATTTGTTTGTTTTAATGGAAGAGAAATTTTATAAAAATGATATTTTAAAACATGCCTGAAGTCAAGAATATAACATCTTTATAAGCCTCTCACTGTGGGCTAATAAAAGAAAGGCTATAAATGAGGCCGTTATACTTGGATTTGAATATCCTGTATTCATCTTTTCTCTCATTCTCACTGTCATCAAGCCTTGTTTCCTCTGCTAGGCAAGCCTCCCTCCTCTCATCCATTCTCTTACCCCCTCACCCCTCTCCTGCCAAACATTCTACTTATCTGTCTGCTACCTTTCTCCATGGTAAGCAGACTCCTTGTATCTTAATCTCCTCCCAGAGTATTCTTTCCATCTCCCCAAGTTGGCTGACTTGTCTCCCTCTGCAGCCCCTTGTAGAAGATTTTGCTCCTTGTGTCCCACATTGTGCAAATCTAAGAATCCAGAGCCAGTGGCATATTCTTCCTGCCCACCTCCCCTTCCCCCCCCCAACCTCCAGACCATTGTTCTTTCACTGCCTCTACTTTTGCAGTGCATCCTTGCCTTTATTCTGTTTTGACTGGATGATCTAGTGACAAAAGAATAGTCTCAAGGAAAGAGCTAAAATGGGGAGACAAGTGGGGAGTTCTTCAGCGGATATGTTACCATATGATGCTTTTACTTCTTTATGAGAACCTATACCTGTATTCATAAGCATTCAGTTCTGACTACGTGGCTGAGTACAAAGCAGCCCCGAGAATAAAGTTTGGATATTTAATTTAAGGGTAGAAATACTATTACTCTATTGGTAAGATGCATAATTTCATAATGAAATGTCTGATAAGTCAAAATGGACCTCAGTTTTCTGTGAAGTATTTTTTTTAAATAATTTTTATTTTCCCACTGTACAGCAAGGGGGTCAGGTTATCCTTACATGTATACATTACAATTACATTTTTTCCCCCACCCTTTCTTCTGTTGCAACATGAGTATCTAGACAAAGTTCTCAATGCTATTCAGCAGGATCTCCTTGCAAATCTATTCTAAGTTGTGTCTGATAAGCCCAAGCTCCCGATCCCTCCCACTCCCTCCCCCTCCCATCAGGCAGCCACAAGTCTTTTCTCCAAGTCCATGATTTTCTTTTCTGAGGAGATGTTCATTTGTGCTGGATATTAGATTCCAGTTATAAGTGATATCATATGGTATTTGTCTTTGTCCTTCTGGCTCATTTCACTCAGTATGAGATTCTCTAGTTCCATCCATGTTGCTGCAAATGGCATTATGTCATTCTTTTTTATGGCTGAGTAGTATTCCATCTTCTGAATCCAATCATCTGTCGATGGATATTTGGGTTGTTTCCATGTCCTGGCTATTGTGAATAGTGCTGCAATGAACATGCGGGTGCACGTGTCTCTTTTAAGTAGAGTTTTGTCCAGATAGATGCCCAAGAGTGGGATTGCGGGGTCATTTGGAAGTTCTATGTATAGATTTCGAAGGTATCTCCAAACTGTTCTCCATAGTGGCTGTACCAGTTTACATTCCCACCAACAGTGCAGGAGGGTTCCCTTTTCTTCTGTGAAGTATTTTATGGCCCTTTCATTTCTTTCCAGAAATCTTCCCAGACCTGACCTATTGAAATCTATTATTGCTCTGAGGATGTATTAATAAGAACAAATAAATGATTAGAAATGTAGATTATAAAAAATGCTGGAATTTACTTGTGGTCACAAGTATAGACAAAGTGGAAATCTGCTTTCTAATAATCCTTACTTATTGGATAGATAAAACATGGAATGGCATAATATTTTGAAGTTTTACATTATTAATAAAGTTGAACACTTTTTCATGTTGTTAACCATTTCAGATTCCTCTTCTGTTAGATCTTTTTTGATGTGTGTATCCTTTGCTTTCTTTTCAAATGGCATGTCAGTGCTTCCATTGAAAGAGATGCCATATAAGTTGAGAGAACCATTACTTTCTTTTTTTTTTTTGTCTTTTGTTGTTGTTGTTATTGTTGTTGTTGTTGTTGTTGCTATTTCTTGGGCCGCTCCCGCGGCATATGGAGGTTCCCAGGCTAGGGGTTGAATCGGAGCTGTAGCCACCGGCCTACGCCAGAGCCACAGCAACGCAGGATCCGAGCCGCGTCTGCAACCTACACCACAGCTCACGGCAACGCCGGATCGTCGACCCACTGAGCAAGGGCAGGGACCGAACCCGCAACCTCATGGTTCCTAGTCGGATTCGTTAACCACTGCGCCATGACGGGAACTCCAGAACCATTACTTTCTAAGCAGACTATTTACTTGATTAAATGTTTATAAGAACCAGATCTTCAAATAAGAAGCAAAACATTAGATATTAATTTCTTTGAATAAATAAAATTTTACATATATTTCCTCATTCTCACAGGGTTACATAGTTAAGTGTGTATGGTTTTGGCATTTGAGGAAGCAGAACTGAAAAGAAAGACATTAATTACTGCGTCAACAGCATGGTATACACATACCAGAGGAAATGTGTTGATTTAAATTCAGTGATTGGAAACAACATTTTTCATTGAAATTGAAATCTTCTTAGAACATATGTGTTTCCTCAACTCAGAAAGGGAAAGTACAGTGAGGAAGTTTATACTAGTTATCTTCTAATTCTGTAAAAATCTGTGTTACCTTTTGAGGTTATGAAGTTCAGAACCGTGATTCTCCGTTTTGCATCTTTGCCTTGAGCAAGTGGTTACCTTTACTGAGCCTTTGGCTTCCTTATGTGAACAGAAGGCACTCCATCTGCTGTTTTAAAGTGAAGATTTACCGTTCAGATATTTCGATTTTATATGCCTGCCTTCTGAGATACCAGCTAAAAATTAAGAAAATGGAATTATTATAGAAATTCCATATTAAGAAATTAAATTCCATATTAAGAAAATGGAATTTATTATACTTATTGTCTTACAACAATAAGTATAACTTACTCAGAATTTGTATTTTTGATTTATTTTTGTCCTATCTGCTTTGACCAATTTGTTGTTTTTGTTATTAAGCTAAATGTATGAAGGAATACTCTTGTGGCTCAGCGAGTTAAGGATCCGGCATTGTCACTGCAGTGGGTTGGGTTGCTGCTGTGGCATGGGTTTGATCCCTGGCCTGGGAATTTCCACATGCCTTGGGTGTGGCCAAAAAGAAAAAAAAAAGCTAAATGTGTATGAAAAGAGGTCTCAGAACAATATCCCAAGGAGAAATCTGATTGAGAGGCACCCTCCTTTGGACACATTTTGAATAGCATTTACCACAATATCCTGTGCATGTTGGCTTTCTCACCTTTTTTATTCTCCTTCCTTTGTAAGCTTCATGAGTCAGCATCCTTGTCTTACTTGTTTTTGTCTCTCCCCAGGGTCCAGCACACAATAGGTGGTCTACAAATGTCTGTTGAATGTTAAGACCTAAATGGTAGTCTACTTTTTCTTTTTCTTTTTTGGCTGCACCTGAGGTATTCGGAAGTTTTAGGCCAGGGATTGAATCTGAGCCACAGCTGCGACCTTTGTCACAGTTGTGGCAACACAATCCTTAACCTGCTGTGCTTCAGTGGGAACTCCCATAGTCGAGTTTTAAAAAGGCATAAATTTCAAAGTTCCCATCATGGCACAGCGGAAACGAATCCGACGAGCAACCATGAGGTTGTGGATTTGATCCCTGGCCTCAATCAGTGGGTGAAGGATCTGCGTTGCCGTGAGCTGTGGTGTAGGTCGCAGACGTGGCTCAGATCCTGTGTTGCTGTGGCTATGGTGTAGGCTGGCAGCAACAGTTCTGATTAGACCCCTAGCCTGGGAACCTCCATATGCTGCAGGTGTGGCCCTAAAAAGAAAAAAAAGAAAAAAAAGGAAAAAAAAAAAAGGTATACATTTCATTAGTGTTTTCCATTTGGCTGAACAAAAAGGAGAGATTATGGATTCATTTATCCGATTATTCCTACATCCCTGTTAGGAAGAAAAAGTTATACTGAAGAACCCAGAAGTCTCTTTACCTTCTGCTTAATGGTCAACTCTTTGGGCATCAGCAGGCCAGACCTGTGCTGTGAGTGGGAGGGCACAGCCTAGACTATGGAGATCACGTTAGGATGGGTTGTATGAAATTGCCATTTTTGTAGGTCAGAAAGGATAGGCTGTTGTAACTCCTAATCTATTAAAGAAAAAGGCATGGGTGTGAAATGTTAAAGTGTTAAAGTTTTATCCATTTGGGGAATCTTTTCTTTTGGTTGGGCCCATAGCACATGGAAGTTCCCAGGCTGGGAATTGAACCTATGCCACAGCTGCAGCCTGAGCCACAGCACTGACACTGTCAGATCTTAACCTGCTGCACCACAAGAGAACTCCTGAGGAATTTTTCTTATCAGAGAACAACTGACATACATAAAAAATCAAAGCAAAATTAATTCACTTAAAAATTAGGACCAGAAGTTACTTGGTGGCTCAGCAGGTTAAGATCTGGTATTGTAAACTGCTGTGGCTCAGGGCACTGATGTGGCATAGGTTTGAACCTTAGCCTGGGAACTTCTGCATGGCATGGGTGTGGCCAAGAAAAAAATTAGGACCAACATTTCATAGTGGATAGTCAGGAAAAGAGGAGTTGATTGGAATGCTATATTGAAATATATATATGTGAAACTATACATATATATGTGAAAATATGTTGGTAAAACTAAAAATAAACTAATTCTTCAGATTGAAAATGAGGAGGTTCCTGTAGTGGCTCTGCAGTAGCAAACCCAGCTAGTGTCCATGGGGATGCAGGTTCGATCCCTGGCCTCGTTTGGTGGGTTGGGGATTGGGCATTGTCATGAGCTGTGGTGTAGGTTGCAGATGCAGCTCGGATCCTGTGTTGCTGTGGCTATGGTGTAGGTTGGCAGCTGTAGTTTTGATTCGACCCCTGGCCTGGGAGCTTCCATGTGCTGTGGGTGCGGCTCTGATTTGTCCCCTGGCCTGGGAGTTTCCATGTGCTGTGGGTGCAGCCCTGAGGGGATGAAAAAAAAAATTGAAAATGAATGGTTTACTGTTATTCACAGCATAATTTTTTCTCTACAGAAAAGGCATAACAGCCTTCACTTCATATCTGACTATAGGCACATTTCTTTCTTTCTTTTTTTTTGGCTGCATCCAACATGCAGAAGTTCCCAGGTCAAAGTTTGAACACATGCCACAGCTGTGACCTGAACCCCAGCAGTGACAACACTGGATCCTTAACCCACTGAGCTATCAGGGAACTCTTGGAGCATTTCATTAAAGAGATCTCAAACTAAATTTGAGGACTTCATTAACTTTCCAAGTTTTAAATGATTTTAAATCGTTAAAATTCTTTTCTTTCTTTCTTTTTTTGCTTTTTTATGGCTGCACCTGCAGATTATGGAAGTTCCTGGGCTAGGGGTCGAATTGGAGGTGCAGCTAGAGTAACACAGGATCCCTGACCCACTGAGCAAGGCCAGGAATGGAATCTGCATCTTCATGGATACTAGTTGGCTTTGTAACCCGCTGAGCCACAACAGAACTCCTAAAATTATTTTCTTATGAAGCATCCAAAATATGCATAGGCTTCCTTATTTTCTTTTCGTCAACTGTTAATAGTCTATAAGGCTGCCAGATTCTTATCTATCAGGGATTTAGGGTGTTATTGAAGCCATCTTTTGTGGACTTTATGAAATCTTGCATCTTTTGTGGATTTTATGAAATCCTGTGTGATTTGAAATTTTAGAGTACATTCAGTTTGTTTGCATTGCCTTTGCTGTGTCCACAGCAGTGCTCCATAAGACTTAACCACAGAGACTCTGATTGTCCGGCTCTAAGTAGTTCTCTCAACTCTGCCATTCCCCTTATCCTGCTGTCTGTTTCTTCAAGGCAGTTATTATTTCCTGATTATATTTTTTGTTTATCCTTTGCCTCTTCTGGTCCAGTTTCCAGAACATCTGGCCTCATATGTCTATATAACTTAAAAAAAAAAAAAAACTTATACTATGAAATATGCTATATATACAGAAAAATACACAAGCATAAATGTATAGTCTAACAAGTAATATAAATCCACTATCCATGTAGCCACCACTTAGGTGAAGGGAACAGAATATGTGAGCACCACCGAATCTCCCTTCGTGCCCCTCCTCCACTGCAACTCCTCCAGCCCAGAAAATCCATAATTTTGGACTTTGTATTTTATGAAATGCCTATTTAACTCTTTAGCCATTTAAAACATTAGGTTCTCTGTCTTTTTTTAAAAAATGGTACATAGGAGTTTATATATATATATATATATATATCCTGAATCCTAGTTCTTTATCATTTGTATGTGTTGCAAAATATCTTCTTCTACATGGTGATTTGTCCTTTCAGTCACAAATGATTCTTTCCAAGGTGAGTACTAGCATCTCACAATAGAACAATGGTTTTTTTGCTAGTAAAATTTAATATTTCCCCTTTCTCATCATGCAAATTTTTATGCTACACTAGCAGTGATTGTACCAGAGGTGTAAATCCATGATAGGTGTGAATGCCAAAGATTATGGTTTATTAGGTATATTATACCTTCTTAGATATTAAAAAATACACCTTCTTAGATATATAAAACATTTTGTCAAATAGTCCCTGGCTTTATCTGGGCCACTTGAAGAATCACCAGGAGATGTTAGTAAAATTAATCCACTTAGGGTAACAGCATTTGGTAATTGCTCTCATTAATCAAGGCAGGTTAATTTACTATCTACTTGCATAGCAATGTCAAAAAACCTATTATCTACTGAAACCTTTTATATAGCAAATGTCAGTTTCCTTCATTAAGATTAAGATTTAAATATGAATCCAGGAGTTCTCTTGTGGCACGCTGGTTAAGGATCTGACTTTGTCGTGGGTTTGATTCTTGGCCTAGGAACTTCCACATGTCACGGGCATGGCCAAAAAAAAAAAAATCCGAACTACTCAGAATTACTTTCTCTTCCTCATCTTTCTGACATCCCCCCCCCCAGTCTCCTGCAAGAGAGGCCAGAATGCAGTCAGTCAGCGCTCAGAGCCCTCTTCTTTTATATTCAGATACCATATATTTCCTTCTATGGATAGATACAAGTGGCTTTACTGTGGGATGGGGGCATGAGAAATTGTCTATCTAGGAGTTGGTTGTCTCCTGATGGTTGAGTGAGATACATAGACACAGAAGGAGGCCTGTGTTTTGTTTTTGTTTTTGTCTTTTTGCCTTTTCTAGGGCCGCTACCGTGGCATATGGGGGTTCCCAGGCTAGGGGTCCAATCGGACCTGTAGCCACTAGCCTACACCACAGCCACAGCAACGTGGGAACCGAGCCACATTTGCGACCTACACCACAGCTCACGGCAACGCTGGCCAGGGATCGAACCTGAAACCTCATGGTTCCTAGTCGGATTTGTTAACCACTGCGCCAAGATGGGAACTCTGATATGTTTTTTTTTTTTTTTTTTGAAAGCAGTATTCCTTAATGCTTGTCAGTGTTTTCATCAGTTCCACTAAGCATATATTATCTTTGCATATCTTAGCACTTTGTTTTGACTCCTACATTTTGGTCTTTGCTTCTGCTAAGGGACTGTAAGAGAGGAACGAGGAAGTAAAGAAGGCAAATACTCGGTTCAGTCCCACAGCTACACATCATTGAACTTCTGAGGAAGGCCCTCTGATACAGGTTAATGATCATAGATGTAACCACAAGTGGTAGAGGAGAGGCCATGGAGAGGTACAATGGAGGAGGGATGAAAGGACTCCTTTTGCTATCAGAAACCTATATTTATGTTCCTAAGTCCCATTTCTTCTTTCTTTTGATTAGGATTTACTTATTAACAATTAAATTACCAGATACAGTGTTAAGCCTAGTTGTGACACAGGAGATCCTGAAAATCTTTAAGTAGCTCCTAGTCTTAGCAGAGGAAAGGAGGAGGGAGATGCTAACGTAATTATACTATATTATTATAATACGTGACAATAACAGAATGTGTTGGGAGCACAGAGAGCCATGAACTTTACCTAGAGAATGCAGTTTTTGAGCTGATCTTAGAGGTTCTGGTTGATAGACTTTCATGGTCAGTTAGAGTTGAAGGAGATGATCAGTTAGATTAGTGAGAGGGAATTTTTCATTTTTATTTTAAGGCTAAGTGAATATTATCTCTATAAATGCATGGTTTTAGGGTAAAAGCCTTGGGACAAACTGCCAGAAAACAGCAGACTTCTATTTTTTGTATATCAATACATTATGACAGTTTGTTTATAGAAATGAACACTCACTCTTGTACATAAATTATATAATGTTTACCTTTCCCTGGTCTGAGGTCAGGTTTGGGCATAGAGAACAAGGGAGCCAGCACCTCCTTTGGTGAGTGTGTGGGTGGAATGCTTTCAAAGAATTTCCTTTCTCTTGGTTCTTTTTTCTTCCCCTGAGTTCAAAGATCTTGACTAGACATTACTGCTTATGTCATACCTTCCTGATCTACTGAAGTCCAGGAAATTTGATAATAGAAACATTTTAGACTTGTTTAATCATTGAAAGGAGCTTTTAAAATAATAAATGACCCTCAAGGCCAGTTTTAGTTTTGCTGAGGTAAAGATCAGTATCATAATCAGAGTCTTTGATCTAGCAAGGTAGAGAAATTTCTGGTCAAACAATGAACTGAAGACTCAACAGATGTGCTAAGAAAGTTTTATTTGTCCCATTAGACATTTGCCATTTTTTTTGTGTGTGGAATTACTAGACTGATGTTATCTATTGGCATTCTGTGAAGCCTGCTTTGATCTACTTTGACAAATCCAAGTAGAAATCAATTGTTTTCAGCTAATTGTATTAGCAGTTATGTATCCAGCAGGCGTTTACTAAGTACCTACTCTATAAGCAAAGCACTGTATGGGTGCTAGCCATACAAAGATGAGCAAGTCAGGTATGGGTCCGGTCCTCATAGCACTTAGAGTTGAGTAGGGAAATTGGACGTAATCAGTTTTCCAAATGTCATGCATACAAATAAAGGCTCTCTTAATCCATTCATCCTTCTTTTTCACTCTTTTTTCCCTAATTATTAAGTTAACAGTCATTTGTCGGGCTTATTTAGCCACCAATTTTGCAGTTTTCTCTTGCACATTTTTGTTAACACTTGTGACCTAGTCCATCTTGCATATTGGCCACCAGTGCCTCACAGCCATGATGGCTTCCAGATTTTCAACTTAAAAAAGCAGGTAGATGGGAGAAAAGATTTGAGACTAAGAAAACAATGTTTTGAACATATGGAGTTTGAAGGAACTGTAAGACACTGGAGTGGGGGTACTGAACAGGCTAGTGCAGTGAATCTCAAGACTGACAAGTGAAAAAGCAGAACAATGAACAATAAGGAAGCATTAACCCGTGTCTTGATCTGGCCATGCAATCTGTGGTATCAAATTGTTGTATATAAGTCATGGGGGTAAATGAGATGAAAATAAAGGAAGAAAGAAAAGAACTATGAGTGGAGCCTTGGGGTCACAGCCCTTGGAGCAGGCGGAGGAAGAGGATACAGTGAAAGCCTGAGAAGTGTGGTGGGAGAGCTGTGAGGAGGACCAGGAGTGTGAACGGAAGCCAGCATGGGAGGTGTTTTTCAAGAATGAGAAAGCAGAGCTGAGAGAGGCCAAGAAAGATCAGAGTTAGAAAGCCGCTAGACTGGAGGTTCACAGGAGCAAGAGCAGATAATTCTGAATTCTGAAACCCACAGCTCTCATTTTGCTAAAAGGGCAGTTGGGTGGTGGTTTTTGGGTTTTTTAAGCCACCATTTTGGATATTCCTATTTCTTAGTAGTTACGATTCACCAAGAGGGCATTCCCATTGTGGCTCGGCCGTAACAAACCCAAATAGTATCCGTGAGGACTCAGGTTCAAAACTGTGGCCTTGCTCAGTGGGTTAAGCACCACTTGTTGCTAAGAGCTGTGGTGTAGGTCACAGACGTGGCTTGGATGACACATTGCAGTGGCTGTGGCTTAGACCAGCAGCTCTGATTCAACCCCCTCGCCTGGGAACTTCCATGTGTCGCTGGTGCAGCCCTAAAAAGACCAAAAAAAAAAAAAAAAAAGAGAGATTTACCAAGAAAAATTTCTATGTTATTTAAGGTTAAATGATTTGTGATTAAGATCATTAAAATTTATTTTTCACTGCTCACGCAATTTCTTCGTTTTTTTTTTTTTAACATCTGCTTCAAGGCTACTATATGGTGATAATTTTTAAAAACCTTTTTCAGTTTTTCTTGAAACATGAATAAGTGCACAATAACTTAATGAATATGCACACTAAATGCACTGGCTATATGATTAACAGCTGCTATCTTAGGAGGCACTTGTAATGTCAGTAGCACTTTTTTTTTCTTTCTTTTTAGGGCGAAGTTGCCATATGGAAGTTCCCAGGCTAGGGGTTGAATCGGAGTTGCAGCTGTAGTCCTACACCACAGCCATGACAATAACAGATCCAAGCTGTATCTGTGACTTACACTGCAGTTTGTGGCAACGCCAGAGCCAGATCTTTAACCCACTGAGCAAGGCCAGGGATCAGACCTGCATCCTCATGGATACTAATCAGATTCTTAACCTACTGAGCCACAATGGAAATTCCATGTCAGCAGCACTTTAAGGGCAAGTCTGAATGGCCACATGTGTAATCTGCTATGAAAAACCATTTGTATAGCGTGTTTCATTTTTTCATGTGTGAAAATAAAAATTAAAGGATTTCTGTACAAGTCACATTTGGATTTGGTTTAAGTTTTACTAATTTCTATGTAAATAAAAGATACAGGAGTTCCCTGGAAGCTCAGTGGACAAAAGATTCGGCATTGCCTTGAGCTGTGGTGTTGGATCCCATGTTGTTGTGGCCGGCAGCTGTAGCTCCAATTCAACTCCTAGCCTGGGAACTTCCATATGCCATAGGTGTGGCCCTAAAAAGACAAAAGATAAAAATAAAAAGGGAAGCAAAGACCCAAGAGAACTTGAGAAGCCTATGTGTGCTGTGTCTGCCCAAGCTCTGAGCAGGGGTGGGCATCCCACCTGGGTCCTGTAGCAATCAGTTCTCCTAATGACAGGCCTGTGCTGTGGAGACAGACACACTGGGTTTTCAGGGCCTGATGCAATTACATCTGAATCAGGCACATCTCATGTTGACGCTGATCCATGCTCCCCTGACCCATACCTTGTTAACTGCTTGCTGGAGGGCTTGCCTTTGAAGAGAGAATGTGATTTTCCTACTGATGTCCTCTGGTCTCTTGACAGTTCTATAATTTTTTTTTTTTTTTTTTTTTTTTTTTTTTTTTTTGTCTTTCTGCTATTTCTTGGGCCGCTCCCGCGGCATATGGAGTTTCCCAGGCTAGGGGTCTAATCGGAGCTGTAGCTGCCAGCCTACGCCAGAGCCACAGCAATGCGGGATCCGAGCCGCATCTGCAACCTACACCACAGCTCACGGCAACGCCGGATCGTTAACCCACTGAGCAAGGGCAGGGACCGAACCCGCAACCTCATGGTTCCTAGTCGGATTCGTTAACCACTGCGCCACGACGGGAACTCCTATAATTTTTATTGTAAAATAAATGTCCATTTTGGTTTTGTGCATCAGTCTCCTCTGCGTTTAATTCATGTGTGAGAGCATGGCGAGCCTGAGTGAGCCTGGAATGGGGTAGTTTCCCCGGGACCTGAAACTTGTAAGATGCACCCAAGCTATACTCCCAGTTAAGGTCTTTCAGCCTGCAGGAAGGTAGGTGCTTGCCTGGTGAGGCTCCTCCATCTTACCAGAAGGCCTTCCACCAGGCCCTTGCACTCTTATTGTTCTAAGAATTTAATACAGTAAGACAATTCTGTAATTGTGAAAATGTGAAACAGATATTACCTAATAAATGAATAACTGGTCAGTTGTAAACATGTCATGATTGTCGCCATATTGCATTTGTTCCTCTTGTGCTCAACTGCATGGGCCAGGCCATTTCTATATAGCTTGGTTCTCTGAATAAGGAACCATATTGCTCCTAACCATGTATTAAGTATAGGTCTTGGGCAGTATTGGAGTCAGTGTTGGTCATCAGTAAAGATTTTCTCTGTGGTGATCAGCTGGTCTCTTATGAATGATAGCATTTATACAACTACATGTGCTTATGTACTGTATATAACTTACTGATGCATGTAGCTTTATAAGTTGCATAAATCACACAACTTAATAATCCAACCTGCCTTTTACATGTTTCCATATGTGTGTCAGGAATTTTTTTTTCCTGAAGTCAAGAGATGCTATTGTTTTATATTGCTAAATTTGTGTGCTTTGTCGGGGAAGCATTCCCAGAAGATTATCTGAAATGTAGAATAAAGTTAGGGCTTTAGATGCTTTAAGTGAACTACTTAAAAAAAAAAAAAAAAACACACCCAAAAAACAAACAAAAAACCAACTAGTGTCAGAATTTAAAAGGTACAAAGCAAGAATAAAGATGGAACGTAGACCCAGTCTGACCCGGGAGAATTCTGGTCCCGTGATCCTGAGAAGTGTGAGTAACCAGTATGAGATTCCCAATAGATCATTTTGGTCCGTTTCAAGGTTTTGTCTAGAGAAATGAGAGAAAGAGGACATATTTTCTTCTTGACTTTGAGAATTTAGCCTGGTTTGCTGTGTACACACAGGAAGATCCTAGGAGCTGTCCAGTCAGTTTTAGAGAGGCACATGGATGAAGACAGGGATTCAAAAAACTGGGTTTTGGGGCTGAGCAGAGAGGATGGTGATCTGAAAGGACATCCAGGAGGATGCTCTCTTTAGCTGTACCAATATACTGCCTGTTAACATCTCTGAATTCTTATGCTTGCTTTCCCATGCTGTTGACAGGTAATTTCCAGGACTGCTGTGGTGCACAACTTTGGAGAGTGGTGACAGAAATGCCACCACTGATGTTATGTGGTGCAGGTCTGCAGAGCCTGACACAGGGGACTTGGGTTGGTCCATGACAGTGCTGAGTGTATGATAGTTTGATATCCCACTAGAGTAGCAGTATTCTTTACTAATGAAATAGATAAGAGTGTGCAGGCAGTCGCTCTGAGACAGCAATCTAAAGAGGGGATCCCTTTCCATAGGTTGAAGCAGACAAGACTCCTGGTAAATTCATTGACTCTTTTCTGAGCACTTTCCATTATTTTCATGATAGCCCTTTCTTGTGATTTCAATATAAACTGTACTGTGCTTCTCAGCAATTCTGGTAAATCTCTGTGCTTCGGTAAGAATTCAAAAAAAAAAAAAAAAAAAGTAGAATCCACTGACATGTCTTTCGTGTAAGCATCAAACCAGATAGTGGTGGCATTGTCAGAAACATGGTGGCAGACATGGCTGCTTAAAGATATAAGATTTCTTTGATGTGAAAGAATACTGAGATTTACATGACTAGAAATTTCTGCACAAAGCAGGTGGCAGTGTAGCATATTCCAGTACAGGAGTATAGGGTCCAGCTCCCCCAGAGGCCCTTGAACAGAGGTGCAGTTGCCACTTATGGAACCCGCAGATTCCACCAGTGGCCAGCCCCTCACCTTCTTCTTTCCGAGCTAGTCTTTGTACCCTGACAGCCCTTCTGATTATTCTGGAGCCTTTGGCTGTGTGCCTTCTGCTCGCCCAGTACAACTCATTAATTCCTTGTATACAACATGATGATTGGATTACAGTACAGCTTTGCCTCAATCACATTTTTCATTCTTATTCATTTGGAGGCGTGCACATGCCAACCCAAGCATGGTAAGTTGCGCCGTATTTATTGCAAGACTAGATGAATTGAAGGTCACGTTCCCAGGCGTCTCGAGGCTTTTAACTGTACATTATGGTTACTTCATATAGGGTGATGACTAAGCAAGCCTGATCAGAGCCTCCCCCTGGGAGCCAGTGAGATAGGAAGGAATAGAAGTGCCAGGAGTGGAAGCAGAGGCAGCAGAAGGAAGAGGAGCAGAGCCTGAGTCACAAAGTGAGGGATATCTGAGTGGACTCAGGTTGAGGGGCATCCCTACCTCTGCCTGCATATCTGCTTCTTTCCTGTCTCTGGTTTGCCATTTCCTCTTTTTGCTCTGGCTGTGGTAGAAGCTGGATGCTCTAGTTCCTGCAATTAGATGTCTTCCTTTAAGCAGTCAGCAGAGACTAGTGTGTTTAAACCTCAATTGCAGCTGCCAAGAAGAGAGAAATTGATTAGCTCACCTGAGATCAGGTGTTGCTGTGGTCCATTTGTCTATAACCAGGGAGATTTGTGTGTGTCAACACTGCTGCTGGGACCCAGTCCTGAGAAAACAGAGATATGAGCAATGTGAAAATAAGTTCAATTTAAGGAGTTATTTCTGTAGTTGTATTTTATCTCATTATTTTTTCTTTCGAGGAAACAAACCTACTTCATATAGTAATAATAGTATCAGTAAATACACAGCTGCAGCTGATTAGATTTCAATGTTTTCTTCTTTCTTTTTTGGGGGTTGGTACTCCTGGGGCATGGGAAGTTCCCAGGCCAGGGATCGAACCTGTGCCACTGCAGTGACCTGAGCCACAGCAGTGACAACACCGGATCCTTAACCTTCTGCACTGCAGAGGGAACTCCAGCCTTTGCCCATCCTTTTCACTCTTTTTCACGTTTTTCCAGCATCTTGGCATTGAGGAGGCACATTTCTATCCCTGACCACATAACCAGTTTTTGGTAGACACAATTGCCAACTAAATGACGACTCTGTGGCTTCATGTCCCGTAATTACTGACATCCCTGTAATTTTGTCTGTGTCATTTACCTAGCTTAATAACCATGACCTCATTCGTCTTTGACAGCTTTTCCTTCATTAAGTCCCATTACCAGGTCCAATTGAATTTTCCTTTGCAGTGACTATAGGAATAATTCTTTCTTTTTTATTCCTGTTACCGTGACCACAGACCAGATTCTCACTGTAGTATCCTCAATATTTTCCCAAGAGATTTTTTTTTTTTTTTTTTTTTTTTTGCTTTTGTTTTTTAAAACTTCAAGTTTAGTAAGTAGTTCCCAGGCAGGACTCACACCAGAATTATTTCAAGAATTACTCTGAGTCCCAATCAAAATATCTAAAGTGGTCTGAAAATCTTTTTTTTTTTGGTCTTTTCTAGGGCTGCACCTGCAGCATATGGAGGTTTCCAGGCTAGGGGTCTAATTGGAGCTACAGCTGCTGGCCTACGCCACAGCCACAGCAACGCCGGATCCTTAATCCTCTGAGTGAGGCCAGGGATTGAACCCGCAACCTCATGGTGCCTAGTCAGATTCATTTCCGCTGAGCTACAACGGGAACTCCTGAAAATCTTTAAAAACAAAAGCAAGATTTATTGTAGAGATGTTCCCAGGTGATTCCACTATGTACCTGTGGACTGAGGTTTGGCACTTGCCATCAGCCTCTATGTGGCTTATATTATGAGCCCCTGCAGCTGTCGACCCACAGCACCCCCTGAGCAGAGCTCAGGATGAACATCAGGAGTGAGGCCCTCTGTGCTCTGGGAAAGTGGAGAACAGGTCTTCAGATAGATATTTTTAGAAGATTTTATGTGCCCAATTCTTGTATCTCCTCATATCTAGAAAAGCACTAAAATCATTTGTGGTGATGTCTGCTCCTTGTGACCTTCAGGAGACCAGCATCAAACTTTTGTAAAATGTGTGCCTGTCTGCATGCACCTCCCCGTCGTCGTCACCTTTATCTTATCCTGATATTCCCCCTGTCCTCTTTGGGCGGTATTATCCACAGGTCTGTAGTTAATGATAAAACAAGGAATGTCAAGGTCATCTGTGAATGCTGTCACCTCCACGGGTGAGAGCTTGTGAGTCCTGCAGGCTGTGAGTGAAAACTCGGGAGTGGCCCTGATAGGGGAGGTGCATATCAAAGGAATGATTTCAGCGAGCCCAGGCCTCTTTTGTTCCTGCTCCCTGCCCTTTGTTGCAAAAACTCCTATATATCCTAGCGCCTCCCTTGACTACCTGGGCTACCTGAGATGCTGTCTCCCAGGCTTAAAGTCCTACTTTTGCCCCAAATAAAACTTAACTCTCAACATTCAGGTTGTGCCTTTTTTTAAAGTTGACATACCCTTGGTTAACGATTCCTACTCTGATCTTCCTTCCAGTTCATCGTACTCACCACTGTTAGAGCAGTTGTTTAAATACCACTTAAATCTTTTCATTGCTAGCAGCCTCCGCAGATCTGTCAGTTCAAGGTCAAGCTCCTTAGCCTGGCGTTCGGTGCTCACTGTTCCTTCAAGTGAGCCCTGAACTCTGGGCGCTAGTGTTTCTCCTTTATCTGTCACTTTCATATTCATTCTGTGACTTTACTGGTCTCAATAAAGTAGATAGGTCTTTCTCAATTTCTATTGAGACCCACCTTCTCTACCAAGCAATCCCAGTGGATGTAGCTCACTCTTCCTTTCCCCAGATTCCCGTGGCCTTACCACCTATACTGCTTATAACCCGATACTTGACAATGTCCTATCTTGTATGTATGACATCTTTTCTATCCAAGGAGATTCACAGTTTCTTAAGAATACGAAAGCCTTTGATATCCTGTACATAGTCTAACATAGCCCAGTGCGGTGAATCACCTTAACCGTACACTAAATAATGTCTGTACTAATGCGTTGTTGGTAAACCTGCTTTATCCTGCATTCAGTTAAAATGACCCCATTTAAGGTTTTCCCCTAATTCAAGCATTTTACCTCTTATTGTTTCTTCAATTAGGCAGAGAGATGAGCATCCGTGAAATTAACCTTTTTGCTTTTCTTACTTGTAATGAGATTAAAAAAACAAGTTGTGGTTTTCTTAAAATCGAGTATTATGAATGCCATTTTTTTTTCCAGTTAATCAACATATTTTAAAGTTTCTTTAATTCACACTGCAGACAGGGCCCGAAAAGCGAATGTAAACTCTGTCCACAGCTGCACCCTATCAGCCACTAACAGTCTGATTGCATTATTTCAAAGGCATAGCAATCATTTACACTCTTTATTACCCAGGGGCATTTCAGACTGTTACTGAGATGCATCCATCCCTGGAGTAACCATCTGTGAATTGTAACACCATAAGGTAGAATGATGAGCCACAAAATCTAATTGATATGCAAAAAGGAGAGTTTCAGCTGTCCAGATCTGGAGATTAAAATTCAACCTTTTAGTAGGCTATTTCAGCTAAATGCTTTATCGTAGTATCTAGTTCAAGAGCCCATTGTTTTAGGATTCTCAAAGACAAATAAGCCTCTTCTTCACTGAGATAACATCTCAAACTGAAAGTATCTTCTTTAATAAATGTTTACTGTAAAAAACTCAAACTCTGCGGAGAAAGGAAAGTTCTTGTAAAATCCAAGGAGATTGCTCTCTTTGTTATGGAACATCACATCACAACCTTTCTTTTATACATTTGCTTCGGCTCCAAAATCCCCGAGGGGGAAAAGAACAAAGGAAAATGTTTTATTTGAATGTTTTAGCTGCATTGAAATAAACTATTAGGAGCAACATTTGTTAAATATTAAAATCTACTTGTTTATAGTAAATGGATTTTAAAACAATGACTTAAGACCTATGAAAAATGTTTTCCCTTTTATTACATGTAACCCTGAAAGGGTCTCTTAAGTTCACTGTCTGGCTAGATGGCCTATGCCCTCCCATGATGCCAGCCCACTTGGAATTATGTAGGGATCCCACAGACCAGCTCATACTTTGGAAAAGTCGCCCCGTGGTGATTTCCTATGTCTTTGTGGAGAATAACACTTTTAAAATGTAGTGAGGTCTGTCCCAATGACAATGGCTGGAACGAAGACAGCAGCTCCCGTCTGTGGCAGGAGTGGATTATCAGGCATCTGTAAAGAGACAACAGCCAACTCAGGCCTTTCTGCAGTAAAATCGCTCTTAAAAATTATTGTTCCTCCAGGGTTTTTGTTTTGCGGTGGCATGGAGGCACACTGCAGTTCAGGCAGCAGGCAAATAGATATCTTTGAAAATCTGTGTGTGCAAAGAGCCTGCCCTTGCTCTGCCTGTGCCAGCAAGGGTGAAATGCCATCTTCTCCGCTCCTCTGCACAGCTCAGCCTCAGCCCCTGGGATGAATTAATAAGGAGCTATAGCCCAGGGCAGCTCAGCTTCCCAGTTCTTTTGCTGCTGAAGCCTAAGGATGTGCTTCAAGAAATTGAAAGAAAGCACAGCAGGGTTTTATTGGCTTGAGGTGCTGCGCTCTGGGAGATCACTGTTGACAGCATTGTGGGAGTTCTGTGGCACTGCATACCTAGACCATTTCCCCTGCCATTTCAATTTTTTTTCTTTTTTGGTGTTCTGGGCTCCAGATAATTACTATTCTTTTTGGAAGAGCTGTTAGATGCCTGTCAGTTGACATTTTGAAATAGTGCTGTGATGACATCTCTAAGCTTGTCTTAGTGTTAGAAGCAGGACATGGATATATTTCAGAACACGTATGTTTAGATCAACCAGGAGAGTTGCTGTGACACAAAACTGGAAGCAGTTGAGTTTATTTTTATATCTTTTTTTTTTTTTTTGCCACGCCCCACAGCATATAGACGTTCTCAGGCCAGGGATCACATGCTCTCTACAGCATCGACCCGAGCTGCTGCAGTGACAACGCTGGATCCTTAACCCGATGCCCCACAAGGGAGCCCCTTTGTGTATTCTTTTTTTTCTGTTCTTTTTATATTCTTTTTTTTCCTTCTTTTTGCCTGCCTCACGGCATATGGAGTTCCTGGGATAGGGATCAGATCCAAGCTGCACTTGCGACCTAAGCTGCAGCTGCAGCAGCTGCAGCAACTCTGGATCCTTAACCCACTATGCTGGGCCAGGGGTCGAACCCGTGTCCCATCACTCCCAAGATGCTGCAGATCCCATTGCGCTGCAGTAGGAACTGCTGCTTTTTATATTCTTTTTTTTTTTTTTTTTTTGTATTTTCTAGGGCTGCACCACTGCATATGGAGGTTCTCAGGCTAGGGGTCTAATCAGAGCTGTGGCCGCCGGCCTACACCACAGCCACAGCAACTCAGGATCTGAGCCACGTCTGCGACCTACACCACAGCTCACAGCAATGCCGGATCCTTAACCCACTGAGCGAGGCCAGGGATGGAACCCGCAACCTCATGGTTCCTAGTTGGATTCGTTAACCACTGAGCCACGACGGGAACTCCTGCTTTTTATATTCTTAATAAATTATTTTAAAATTACTTGTATTCAATAAAAACTCCAACTATGTGAATTCTCCTCTCCAAACAGGAAAAACTCTACAAAATATACATGTCTATTTCTATGTGTGTAAAAGACGTTTTGTTTTGTGTCTTGTAGTGTGTGATAACTGTTTCGTGATATGTGTGTGAGGTGCTGTTTACTAGTGTGTGTGATCCTCTCTCTTAAGATTACTACCCATTTGACAGTATTGGCACTAACATGGTGATCTGAGAATAAACCTCAGGAAATCCTTACGTTTTAGCTCTCAAAACAGTTTCTCAAAAATGATGGTACTGTCTGATAAACAGTACTGGCTATTATAAAAACAATAATTTTGACATTTAGAAATCAAGTAGTATATTTGTCGTCAAGCCAATTCTCTGATTTGCGGATTACTTTTGACAATCCATATATCATTTAATCCTCACAATTACCTGCTGGCATAATTGCTATCTCTGTGTTTATAATATTGTAAAATCATTTGCCTAAGGACACGGCCAGCAAGAAGGTACGACCCAAGCCCAGATTTCTCAGGCATCAAATACTGTGGTCTTTTGTGCCCTATTGTCTTCCAAGAAAGAGAGTAGTAGATTCTATTTAGACTTTTAAGTTATTTTTTCCTTAAATTGTTTATATTATATAGTTCAGTGTTTAGGAGGATGGCTTCTAGAATTAAAACGTGTGGGTTTAAGTTCTAGGTCTGTTACTTGCTAAGCTGTGCAAAGTTAACATCCTTCTTGTTGGTAAAATGTGTGCGTTAATAATAGTTCCTACCTTGTGGGATTTTATGTATGTATTTATTTATGCATATTTATTTAAGTATACATTTATATACATCATTTTCCCTTCTCTGTAAGTGTATAATAGAGATATGTATATACACACACACACAAACCCCGAGGAGGGTATTTATATACAAAATGAATTAATTTGTCTTTGTGGTTCTTCACTGGGAGTAATTTTGCTCTCTCCTCCCCATCTCCCACCTTTGTAGACGTTCAATGTCTGGAGCCATTTTTGGCCGTCACACATCACAACCGGGGTTGCTACTGGCATCTACTGTATACTGCTGAGTGTCTTATATTACAGTGGATATCCCTCCAAGACAAAGAATTATCTGACCCAAAATGTCAGTAGGGCTGAGGTTGATTATCTCTGGATTAGTATAAATTAACTGTTGTCGATCTGAGTACATTTGTGTGTATGTATTATACACACACACACACACACACATACATAGAGACAAAGACAGATAGACACACACACACACACACACATATATATACACACACTAAATTAATAAATATAAAGCACTTTGAGGAGTTCCTGTCATGGCGCAGTGGAAACGAATCCAACTAGGAACCATGAGGTTGCGGGTTCAATCCCTGACCTTGCTCATTGAGTAAAGCATCTGGCATTGCTGTGAGCTGTAGTGTAGGTCGAAGACGTGGCTCGGATCTGGTGTTGCTGTGACTGTGGTGTAGGCTGGCACAGACTCCTAGCCTGGGAACCTTCATATGGCCCTAAAAAAACAAAAAACAAACAAAAAAAGCACTTTGAACTGTTGCCTGGATTATAATTACCAGTATGTATGTGTTAGTTATAATTATTATTTTTCTAAACCAAAGGTGTGGTTTTCACAGCCTTCAAACCTAATTAAGTTGGATGTTGATTGGCTTCTATTTTCAAGATATTAGATATTGATTCAGCTGATGAAATTTTTTAGAAGTCACTCTTGTCTGCTATTATAATTATTTTGAGTCTAGAGCCTTATTTGAAGATAAGTACTTGATCCCTACCTCTTTGTGTCAGTTTGAATTTCATCTTTTTACGCTTATGGCTTTTGGTGTTACCCTTTATGTATAGATGCAAATGTTAAATAGGGACCCAGGCTCACTCTTATGGATGTGAAGGGGTTTGCCCTCTCTAGAAAGGATGAAGTGTCGGTGGTACAAACCTCTTTGCCTAGGAGCAAATGCAGGTGTTATATAATTACTTTGGATAGTTTATAGTAATAGTTTTTCGGACCCATCCCTAAGCATTTTGGGGGCCTAGGTCAAAAGGACAAATGGACCACAAAGGGTGTTGGGAAAGTTGAACAGTCCTATGTAAATCAATAATGTTAGAATATACTCTCAACCATGCACAAAAATAAACTCAAAATGGCTTAAAGATTTAAACATAAGACATGATACCATAAAATTACTAGAAGAGAATATAGGCAGAACATTCTGTGACATAAATCATGCCAATGTTTTCGTAGGTTAGTCTCCCAAGGCAGTAGAAATAAAAGCAAAAATAAACAACTGGGACCTAATCAAATATAAGCTTTTGCACAGCAAAGGAAACCATAAACAAAGTGAAAAGACAACCTATGGACTGGGAGAAAATGTTTGCCAGTGATACAACTGACAAGGGGTTAACTTCCAAAATATACAAAACCTTATACAACTTGATATCAGAAAACAAACAATGCAATCAAAAATTGGGCAGAAGAACTGACTAGACATTTCTCCAAAGAGAATATACAGATGGCCAGCAGGCACATGAAAAGACATGTAGCATAGCTAATTATTAGAGAAGTGCCAATCAAAACTACAACGGGGTACCACCTCACACAGGTCAGAATGGCCATCGAAACTACCGGAGAGGGTGTGGAGAAAAGGGAAACTTCCTATACTGTTGGTAGGAAAGTGAATTGAAACAGCCACTATGGAAAGAAGTATGGTGTATCCTCAGAAATCTGAAAATAAAACTACCATATATGTGATCCAACAATCCCACCCCTGGCATATATCCAGACAAAACTATAATTCAGAAATATATATCCATCTGCATGTTCATAGCAGCACTATTCACAATAGCCAAGAATGGAAACAACATAAATATCTATGGATAAAATGTGGTATATATATACAATGGAAAACTACTCAACCATAAAAAAGAAAGAAATAATGCCGTTCTCAGCAACATGGATGGACCTAGAGCTTATCATACTAAGAGAAGTAAGAAAGAGAAAGACACATACCATAGGCTATCAGTTATCTGTGGAATCTAAAATATGACACAAATGAACTTATTTATAAAACAGAAACAGACTCAAAGACATAGAGAACAGACTTGTGGGAGGTGGGGTGGGAGAGGGATGGACTGGGAGTTTGGATTAGAGGGTGCAAACTATTCTATGTAGAAAGGAAAAACAACAAGGTCGTACTGTATAGCCCAGGGAACTATATTCAGTATTCTGTGATAAACCATAATGGAAAAGAGTATTTTAAAAAGAATATATATATGTTTAACTGAATCACTTTGTTGTACACCAGAAACTAACAACATTATAAATCAGCTATATTTAAATTTAAAAAAAAGAGGACAAGTGGAAACTCACACATTCTATGTCTAAAAATTAAAACTGATGAACCAAGGGTGCTCCCCATGTTTTCTGCTTCTCCTGGAAGGAAACAAGATTCCTGGACACTCAGGTTCCTAATTTGGTGGTACCAGGAGCCATCTGATCCCAAATCTTCTTGCCACCATGATTTTGTCTTCTCAGCATGATAAGTTTATTTTCTAGGTGTTCTCTCAATCTCTCTTTTTCCTTTTTTCCCCTGTCTTCATTGGCCACAGCTTAGGGGATTTCACTTTGGAAATTTATTTTTTTCCCTATTGACCTTAAAAATTATTTTTTCACTGTCATTATTAAGAGTAAAGGTTCAGGCAGAAATTGGCACAACATTGTCAATCAACTAAGTGCCTGGGTTGAATCCAGTATCTGCCATGTGTAGTATCTGGCTGTGTGGTTCTGGGCAAGTTTAATTTCTGTATGTGTCACCCTCTGCATCTGCAAAATGTAATAATAAGAATACTTCAGACTTTTTTTTTGTGTGTGTGTGTGTCTTTTTAGGGCCACATCTGTAGCACATGAACGTTCCCAGGCTAGGGGTCAAATTGGAGCTACAGCTTCTGGCCTACACCACAGCCACAGCAACACAGGATCTGAGCTGCATCTGTGACCTCACCAAAGCTCACAGCAACGCCAGATCTTTAACCCCCTGAGTGAGGCCAGGAATCGAACCAGCATCCTCGTGGATAGTAATCGGGTTCTTTAGCACCGAGCATCTATGGGAATTCCCAGGGGGTTGTTTCGAGGCCACATGAAAATGTACATGTAAAGTAGGTAATAAGGGTGGCCTCCCTGCAGTGGCACCTTCAGAACCTGAAAAGCCTTTACCAAATGAAACAGGTGTCACAACGTTTATTTAATTTTAATTTGGCCATTAATTATTGGGTACTTTACTATGTGCTGATAGTTGTGGCAGTAATATAGTTAAGTAGTTAAGGAGTGGGCTTTGAAATTAGACTGTCTGGTTGTAGATCCTGGCTCCTCCACTTACTAGCTGTATGACCTTGGGCATGTTATTTAAATTCTCTGTGGCTCAGTTTCCACTGCTAGTCAATGATACTGACAGCAAAAGGTGAATATCCGTGGGCCGCTAGAGAAGGAACAGAGAAAAACTACAAAAAATTTGGTGGCCTCGGGCTGTGTGTTATAGACACAGTAATGCTGCACATCCCCGTTGTCCTCCTGGGCATCGCTGCAACGTCATGGTACAGTAACCAAAGTGGCAGCAATGTCCTCCCAGTCTTGTTAATTTCAGCCTTTGCTAGTCTTCGTCTGTCAGTGCAGCACCAGCAACTTGGTCCCAAAAGCCAGTCCTGGCAAGAAGTGTTCAGGGAGAACCAGCTCATCAGCAGGCGAGCTTCTGGCATTGTCTTGCTGCCAAGATCCAGAATTTGATGTTTCACCATCTTTGCTGGAGACACCTGTTTCAAGCCAAAACTGCTGTGTTAACTATCGTCTTTCTGGGACTCGGGCTTGAACGCTTCCGGTTTATTACCTGGTGCTTTGACACTCTTCCTGGCTTATCTCGCCATCCCTGTGCTCAGAGAGGAAGTAGGGGGGTTAGTTCCTATCTATACTTGGGATTCCCGTTGGGCGGGAGTCACTCGCCTGCCCACTTTGAACACAGAGCTTTCCTTGTGTACGATGGGTGGGACCTAACAGGCTGAGGTTTGAATCCAGCCTCCATCATTTCCCAATTGTCATTCTTAGCAAATAATGATCTCTCTGAGTCTTGGATTTCTCCCCCACAAAATAGGGACAATACTGCCTAATTGTTAGGAGTTTGGATAACATGAATGTATGGCATCTGCCACATACTAAGCACATAGTCTAGTCCAACATGTACTTTGTGTTCAACAAATGGTAGGTTATTATCCCTCTCACTGCCATGTTCCAACTACTCGATTTGCTCACTCTGGATGTCATCCTCTTCT
Source organism: Sus scrofa (assembly GCF_054392235.1). Classification (NCBI taxonomy): domain Eukaryota; kingdom Metazoa; phylum Chordata; class Mammalia; order Artiodactyla; family Suidae; genus Sus; species Sus scrofa. The sequence goes on along the minus strand of NC_139387.1, from coordinate 48,891,363 downwards.
GGAATCAAGGCTTCCTTTAGCAGGGAGCTTTGGCTAATCCCCTAACAATGAACCCTTCCACCATGCCTTCCACTGCTGCCTTTCTTGACAAAGGGTTTATAATAATACCCTGTGTTGTTAAGAAAAAGTTTTATCTTTTTTATTTTATTTCATTTCATTTCATTTCATTTCATTTTAATTTTTTGGTCTTTTGTCCTTTTAGGTCTGCACCTGAGGCACATGGAGGTTCCCAGGCTAGGGGTCGAATCAGAGCTACAGCTGCTGGCCTACACCACAGCCACAGCAACTCGAGATCCAAGCCACATCTTCCACCTACACCACAGCTCACAACAACGCCAGATCCCTAACCCACTGAGCGAGGCCAGGGATCAAACCCGAAACCTCATGGTTCCTAGTTGGATTTGTTAACCACTGTGCCACAATGGAAACTCCATAAAAGGTTTTATCTTTAAAAAGCTAAGGAATAGCAAGCTAAGGGGTTTTTGTTTGTTTGTTTGTTTGTTTTTGCTTTTTAGGGCTGCACCCACAGCATATGGAGGTTCCCAGGCTAGGGGTTGAATTGGAGCTGTAGCCACTGGCCTATGCCACAACCACAGCAACGCCAGATCCGAGCCACATCTGCAACCTACACCACAGCTCATGGCAATGCTGGATCCTTAACCCTCTGAGCGAGGCCAGGGATCGAACCTGCATCCTCATGGTTACTAGTCAGATTCATTTCTGCTGAGCCACAACGGGAACTCCAACAGGCTAAGGTATCTTTTAAAATCTACTGTATATTTTAGTAATATTTCGATAAATATGGTTAAACGTAATCATTCTCATTGAGGTTTTGTTCATTTATTTTGAAAGTGGAAGTGCCACATTAAAAAAAAATTTGAGCCTCAGTAAAGATTTTGGACAATCAGGACATATTGAGTTTTTCACTGTCAAATCTGGGAAAGAAAAACTAGCTAACACAAATTAGTTTTAATCTTTATAATTGGCTATGAAAATCTGAATCATCTTGAAATACAGTGGTGCCACTTAAAATTGTTTTTGTGTTTCAAATTCATTCATTCATGCAACAATTTATTATGTGCAAGATACTGAAATGGGTAAAGACTCCTCTTAATGGTGAAACATTGTTGTATAACTTTCAGGTATCTCTCACACCCACACAAATATACATATATATGTCTTAATTTTCCCTTTTTCTCCTTATGTAATTAAAATTTAAAACAATGAAGCCAAATACTTCAGTTGTACTTAAGCTGTATCCAAATTTGCTTTATTTGCAACCCCAATATAACCTGATAAATAGCTAACATTATTGTATTTTTCTTTTTCGGCCGCCCCTGCAGCATATGGAAATTCCTGGGCCAGGAATCAAACCTGAGCTGCAGCTGCAACCTATACCACAGCTGTGGCAACACCAGATCCTTAACCCACTGTGCCACAGTGGGAACTCCTAACATTTCTTAAACTATTTTTATAGTATATGTTAACTCTGACTCCATGAGCAGTATCTTTATCTTTTGTATGGAAGCTTAAATGGTACAATAATACCCAATATTGTCCATAGTCTGTTCAGATCCAGAAAGAAAAATTATTTGAATGTCATTATATAATGTCTTCAGATTTACCTAAATCCAATCTATAGCCCCACCACATGGTAAAAGATCTGAGTCTAATGATGCCTATTGTGAAATCATTACTCATCATAATGCTGAGCAGTAATCCCTCCACGCTGAAAGATGGCCTGCCGTATAACAAATGAAAGGGAGCTGACACTAGAAAGAACATTAGTGAAATCAATAGTATTCAACCAGAGACGTAGAGTCCATTAAGAGTATGTCAATATGACCAATTGTTTTCCACAGCACTGACATCATGATTGTATTTTTTTTCCTTGTCTTTAGAAGAGAATAGTTTTGCTTACCGTAAGTATCGAATTGTAGCTATTTGCCAGAAAGTCTTCTTGGAAGTTTTGCATTGTCATCATTACTGGTTGAATTTGTTTTTTATTTAATATCTAAACTCCAGAGTGTTACTTATTTAGTTTGAAGGTTAAGACCAATAAATGGGACTAAATATTCAGTAAGTTGAGGTGAATTCTAGAAATTCTTTTTTTCTGTCTTTTTAGGGTCGCACCTAAAAAGACAGAAACATGGAAGTTCCTGGGCTAAGGGTTGAATCTGAGCTGTCACCACTGGCCTATGCCACAGCCACAGCAACACCAGATCCTAGCTTTGTCTGCAACCTACTCCACAGCTTATGCTAACACCAGATCCTTAACCCATTGAGCGAGGCCAGGGATCAAATCTGAGTCCTCATGGATACTAGCTGGATTCGTTACCACTGAGCTATGACAGGGACTCCCAATTCTTGATGGCATTCATTGCCCAGGGAATAAGATGGAATCAGGCAGAACTTTAAGGGTAATCAGAGTTTCTAAATAAACATTTATTTCTACAATTACTTTCAAAATTCCTGTTCCCCCAACCAGGCTGTAAGCTCCCTAAGTGCAGGGGCATGTATATTTTGCTTGTCATTGTATCCCCATCACCTAGTACAAGGAGTGTCTGGCAAATACAATGTTGTGGATGGATATTTTTTTAATGTGTTTGTGACTCTTCATGAATTTTTGTTCAATTTTCTGATATTGGGAAACTGTCAGCTTCAGAGTTAGACCACTACTGATATAATAAAGAAGCTGCCATGATCAGGAAACTGCAGATACTGTTGCTGGTTTCAGAACCATGCCTGCTATAATATCACAGTAAATAGGTGCCCTTCATCACACCTTGTAACACCCATGAAGTGAGGGAGCTGACACTGTGATCTCTGTAGCACTGTAACTGAGAAGGAAAATTCCTCCAGCACCATGCTAGATAGCAGAAACGGCCATAACCTCAGTCTCACTTCCCCTGAATCACACTCAAAAATCTACCTGTAAGGCAGTCGAGAAAATGCAAATTTTTTTCTGTCTCCTAATAACATATTTATTAAAATTGAAATAGGAATTCCCTGGTGGCTCAGCAGGTTAAGGATCCAACGTTATCACTGCTGTGGCTCATGTCACTGCTGTGGTGAGGGTTTGATCCCTGGCCCAAGAACTTCTGAATGCCATAGGAATGGTCAAAAAGAAATTGAAGTATGCTTGATTTACAATGTTATGTTAGTTTCTGGAGTACAGCAAAGCGATTGCGTTATACATGCATACATACGTATATTCTCTTTCATCTTCTTTTCCATTATTGTTTATCACAGGATACTGAATAATACTCCCTTTGCTATACAGTAGGATCTTGTGGTTTATCCACTCTACATATAATAATTTGCATCTGCTAATCCCAAAGTCCCAAATCCATCCCTTCCTTTCCTCCTCCCCCTTGGCAACCACAAGTCTGTTCTCTATGTTTGTAGGTCTGTCTCTGTCTTATAAATAAGTTCATTTGTGTAATATCTTAGATTCCACAAATAAGTGATATCATATGATATTTGTCTTTCTCTGTTTGCCACCCTCACTTGGTATGATAATCTCTAAATCCATCCATGTTGTTACAAGTGGCATTATTTCATTCTTTTTAGGGCTGAGTAGTATTCCATTATATAAATATACCACATTTTTATCCATTCATCGGTTGATGGACATTTAGGTTGTTGCTTCCATGTCTTGGCTATTGTGAATAGTGCTGCTGTGAACATAAGGGTGCATGTATCTTTTTTGAATCATGGTTTTGTCTGGATATATGCCCAGGAGTGGGATTGCTGGATCTTATGGCAATTCTATTTTTAGATTTATAAGACACCTCCTCCATACTGTTTTCTACAGTGGCAGCACCAACTTACATTCCCACCCACAGTGTAAGAGGGTTCCCTTTTCTCCACAGCCTCTCCAGCATTTGTTTTGTAGACTACACCTGCATCATATGGAAGTTCCTAGGCTAGAGGTCAAATAGAAGTTGCAGCTGCTGGCCTATACCACAGCAATGCCAGATATGAGCTTCATCTTCAACCTACACTGCCGCTTCATCTTTAACCCACTGCGCAAGACTGGGGTTCAAACCCGTGTCCTCATAGATGCTTGTCAGGTTCTTAACCTGCTGAGCCACAATGGGAACTCTCTGTTTTGTAGACTTTTTAGTGATGGCTATTCTGATGCCATTCTGGCTGGGGCGAGACACAATATTATACTTTTTTGGTGTGTGTGTGGTTTTTGTTTTTGTTTTTGTTTTGCTTTTTAGGGTTGCACCCGAGGTATATGGAGGTTTCCACACTAGGGGTCCAATCAGAGCTACAGCTGCCGGCCTATGCCACAGCCACAGCAATGTGGGATCTGAGCTGCGCCTGCAACCTACACCACAGCTCACAGCAACACTGGATCCTTAACCCACTGATCGAGGCCAGGGATTGGACCTGCAACCTCTTGGCTCCTAGTCGGATTCTTTTCCACTGAACCATGACGGGAACTCCACATCATTGTAGTTTTGATGTCTCTATTAGCAATGTTGAACATCTTGTATGTGCCTGTTGGCCATCTGTATGTCTTTGGAGAAATGCCTGTTTAGGACTTTGCCCAGTTGTTGATTGGGGTGTTTTGTTGTTGTTGAGTTTTATGAGCTGTTTATATACTCTGGAAATTAAGCCCGTACTGGTTGCATTATTTGCAAATTTTCTCCCTGTCTGTAGGCTGTCTTTTCATTTTGTTTATAGTTCCTTTTGCTATGCAAAAGCTTATAAGTTTAAAGTCCCATTTGTTTATTTTTGCTTTTATATATATTGCCTTGGGAGAATGACCTAAGAAAACATTGGAACTATTTATGTCAGAGAATGTTTTGCCTATATTCTCTTCTTGGAGTGTTATGGTGTCATGTCTTATATTTAAGTCTTAAAGCAACTTTGAGTTTATTTGTGTGTATTCTAGGGTGTATTCTGACTTCATTGATTTACATGTGGCTGTCCAGCTAGAAAATGCAATTTTTAATATTCTAGCCTTTGCTGGAAAGAAGGAATATTAGAAGTTCCACCTGTAGCCTGGGAACTTCCATGCCACAGGTACACTCCTAAAAATGAAAAATGAAAAAAAAAAAAAAAAAAGTGTGGGCTCTAGAGTCATGCTATTGGAAGTCAAATCCTATTTTCCCTCTATGTGCCCCAATTTCCAAATCTGTAAATGGGTATAATCTTGCTTCAAAATAGGAGTTTGAGATGAAATTAGATAAAGAATGTGATGTGCTTAACATAGTAACTTGCCAATAATGTGTTACCCGTTGTAATTTTCTAGTCCTTATTCATTCAAGTTTTGTTTTCTAATAGGAAATATTCTTTGATTAAAAAATAATTCCATCGTAATAGATTTTTATGTAAGAATATAACAAATCTCATTTGACTCTTCCTGTTTCCTTTGTATTCCTTCATGCAGTAATTAAGGGTTTATTATGCACAATGCACCAAGGTGGGTTAATTTGATTATTATAAATTCTTAATAAATGCCCATTGTAGAGAATTTGAAAATAAGGAAGTATATAGAGAGTAACTAAATTACCTGTAATAATACTATACAGAAATAAGAGTTGGTAACAACAACGTGATTTTTTTTTTTTTTTTTTTTTTTTTTTGGGTCTTTTGGCCTCTTCTAGGGCCGCACCTGCGGCATATGGAGGTTCCCAGGCTAGGGACCTAATCGGAGCTGTAGCCGCCAGCCTATGCCAGAGCCACAGCAATGCAGGATCTGAGCCGCATCTGCAACCTACACCACAGCTCACAGCAACGCCGGATCCTTAACCCACTGAGCAAGGCCAGGGACTGAACCCACAACCTCATGGTTCCTAGTCGGATTCGTTAACCACTGCGCCACGATGGGAACTCTAAGGTGATATTTTCCTCTAGTTTTTTATTTCTTTAAAAGATAATATTGAATCCTATTATTATAAATATTGCAGTTCCCATTGTGGTTCAGTAGGTTAAGGACCAAACAGTGTCTCTGTGAGAATGTGGGTTCAATCCCTGGCCTTGCTCAGTGGGTTAAAGATTGGGTGTTACCAGAAGCTGTGGCATAGGTCACAGATGTGGCTTGGATCTAGTGCGGCTGTGGCTGTGGTGTATGCCTCAGCTTCCTTCTTATTCAACCCCCGGCCCAGGAACTACTACAGCTGTAAAAACAAGAAAAAAGATAATATATATTAAGTTTGTATCTTGCTGGTTCACTGAAGGTTATATTAGGAACTTGGAAAACATTTTAATGACTTGATAATATTTAAATGGCATAAAAAAGGTGCTGTTTTCAGTTTTTCAGTATTACAGTAACATCTTTTTTTAATTAAAGTGTAGTTTATGTACAATGTTGTACCAGTCTCCGCTATACAGCAAAGTGATCCAGTCATATGTGTATATATATACATATATATGTATATATATGTTCACTTTCTCATATTATTTTCCATCATCTATCATAGTAGTGCTCTTTGAACATGGATTCCAGTGTTTACCAAATACTTCATGTGTCCCTTACGTTTTCCAGCTTCCCTTTTAGTTGAGTTAGGCTCCTGAGGCCAGTTTTAGACAATGACCTGCAAACAGAATTCACTGGTGTCACTCCCAGGCCAAGGTGTTGGGAGCCAGCATGTTTCCTTTGTCCCTTCCTTCCCCTGCTAAGATGAATTTGGAGGGGGTGTAGTCCAGATGGCAAAGTTGGAGGAGGGCCGGCCAGTCTACTTTTGACTTTACCTAAGTGAGAAATATACATTTGTTGAGTTAAACCATTGAGATTTACAGCTTTGTCTGTTGTAGCAGCTTCTGTTAATAATGTTGATAATTTATAGAATTTGTCTTGTTTATCCATGGTATTGATTTACTATTATACTTTTTTTTTTTCTTGGTAGTTTTAATGGCCAGTCTATTATGCAACAACTCTCAGGAGTTCACTTAACAATCAGTTCTTTCCACCATGGAAACTGAAAATAAATCAGAGTATATGGTTTAAACGTGAAAGTTTACTAGCATATAATCTTGTTGGCCTTTTCTCTCTTTTTTATTGACATCCATTCTGTGAGTATTTTAGACTACAGACCATTAACTGCATAGAGGAAAGTAAATGGATTGGGGAAGTCCCTGCTGTTAAATGAAACTTTATGGTATTTGTTATAGAGGCAATTAGGGTAATTAGAGAAAGCCAAATATAACCTGTCTCTATTTCTGTTCCTTGCTGTGTGCATTCACAAACCCTTTTCAATAGCACCTTGAGAGTTAAAGAGAAAGATTATTCTTCAAGGGCCTCAAAGGACAAAAGTGAATCCATTAACACTCTAGAAAACAATCTGACTACTGTGGTGGGGAAAAAAATCAAGAGGTAAAATGGATTTTAGAAGGTCACCCAGAGCTAATTGTCAGTATTTCTGCTCTTCATCCAAATTATTTTTAATGAGCTCCCTGATAGCTGTGCACCCTGACAGTATAGGTGAAATGGCAAACATAGGGTCATGGGGCATGATTAGAAGACAATGCCCTGCTTTTGCTGAACCAGAGGGAGATCTCCCCTGGAGAATGATCCAAAGAGAACCATAATAGGTTAGATGAAGCACTCCTTGAGAGCTTGAATTTCACTTCAGGCAATAAAGATAAATTGGGTTCATGGGTATATATTCCCATGATATGGAATATATAAAGAGAGTATATATATATATACCCGTAATAGGCGTTCCCGTCGTGGCATGGCACAGCAGAAATGAATCCGACTAGGAACCATGAGATTGTGGGTTCGATCCCCAGCCTTGCTTAGTGGGTTAAGGATCCGGTGTTGCTGTGAGCTGTGGTGTTAACCAGACGCGGCTTGGATCCTGTGTTGCAGTGGTTGTGGTGTAGGCTGGCAGCTGTAGTTCTGATTAGACCCCTAGCCTGGGAACCTCCATATTCCTCGGGTGCAGCCCTAAAAAGGCAAAAAAATATATATGTATATGCATATATACATATATATGTGTGTGTGTGTGTATATATATAAAACACACACACACACCCATAATATAGAATATTATGAGAACAAAGACTAGAATTACTAGTAGAGATACTGAAAACAGATTGTAGAAATTTACTGTTCAGATTTGTATAAAAATATTTGAGGAGTTACTCTGTCAAAATTCATTTTTCAAGAAGATTTGGCCATTAGCCTCGAGCTAATTTGTAACTTGACTGATGTGAAGATTTGCAATGGTTCAACTATTCAAAAACAAAAGACAGAATACCTAGAAACCAGAGAACTACATGTGGACTCCTTCACAAATCCTGAAGGGGCTCTTTATAAAAGGGACTATGTAGATAATCTTTACTGAGTTGTGTCCAGGAGAGAGATCTGTCTTAGTTAACAGACTATTAATCAGACTACAGGTTGCCAAAGATGGTTACAGTTTATAAACTGCAGTAGTTCTTGGCTAGGGGTGATTTTGTCCCCCCTTCCCCTCCTGCAGTGTCAGGAGACATTTATGGTTGTCACAACTAGAGGAACACCACTGGCATCTAGTGGGTATTGAACATCCAAACATCCTGCATTGCATCCCCAACAAAGAATCTTTCAGCTGACGATGTCATTACTGCCCAGGTTGAGAAATCTTGAGTTAAAGTAAACCAGGGAACTTGTATTTCAATATTTAAATCAAAAAAGGGATAAAATTGGGGGAAATGAAAGCCAACCACATTCGTTAAACCTTACCCAATGCAGTACCTAAAGCAGAGTTTAAAGGTGCCTGCCTCACTGGGGTCATAGTATCAGCAATCCTGCTAGTCCTAGTTGGAACCCTTGGCTGAGGGCAAATTTCTATGCCTCTCTAAGCCTCAGTTTCCAAAAAAGTGGGGATAATAATAATATTTACCTTGTAGGTTTTTGTGAATATTCAACGAGAAAACATGATAGGTGCTTGGCATGGTGCCTTACAATCTTTCAATGCCCAGTAAGTGGTAGGTAGTATCAGTATAAAAATAAAATCGAAAAGATGTACATTACAGTGTTTACATTGGCTATCACTGGCCCACAAACCTAACTCTCTATTTCTCAGAGTGTATTTTAAATTTTTCTGGAGTTTCACATGGCTCATTAGAAACAAATCTGACTAGCACCCATGAGGACTCAAGTTTGATCCGTGGCCTTGCTCACTGGCATTGCCATGAGCTGTGGTGTAGGTCACAGATGCAGCTCGGATTCCTCATTGCTGTGACTGAGGTGTAGGCTGCCAGCTGCAGCTCCAATTCGACCCCTGGCCTGGGAACCTCCATATGCTGTGGGTATGACCCTAAAAAAAAAAAAACATAAAAAGCTAAATAGATAAATAAATAAGATTTTCTACCATAACATGCATTAGTTTTATAAGAAAATAATAAACTTGTTTTAAATCAATCCAAAAGGAAACTTGAGATTTGATATCATAAATTCTGAATATTCTTTTCTCTTTCATGGAGCCAAGCCTAGGCTATGTAGATTACAAAATAATCAGATATTTTCAGCTACTACCTAAATCACAAGTGTGTGAAAGCTATGTTATTGGAATGAAATGAAAGTGAGAAATAAAATGGTTGCCAGTATTCTGAGATAGAAAAGCTAAGATGCATTTATGACAGACTGGAGAATAGATTACAGGATTTAGATGTATTGAAGTTATTCATATATATTCATGTTTTGCTCAGGCTTTAAAATTATTTCTCCTTTTATGGGCACATAGCAATTATAGGGAAGGAGCTGAGTGTCAGTCTTACTTGACATGGATTTTCCTCATGTCAGGTTGTATGTGAAACCCAGAAGGAGTCTTGCATAGTGGTTAAGAGCATAGATTCTGTAGCCTGGCTTCCTTGCATCAGCCTTGTAGGACAAATCCCAAGTGTCCATAAGCTATTTGGTCCATGCCAAGAAGTGCTTGAAATGTGGTCCTATCCAAAATCTCCATGAGCATATTTGGTACATGCCAAATGGCTTAAACAGGACCAAATATCAAGAACCTTTTGGCGTGGACTAAATGGTCCTTGGATGTTTTGGACAGAATCAAATGTCTGCTGAACAGTCCCAGCCCTACCACTCATTAGCTTTTTGATCTTGGGGAAGCAATTTAACTTCCTTGTAACGTAGTTTTCTCACCTTTGAAAAGGAAATAATAATGTTCTTAAAAGGAGTTCCCATAGTGGCTCAATGGTTAATGAATCTGACTAGGAACCATGAGGTTGCAGTTCGATCCCTGGCCTCAATCAGTGGGTTAAGGGTCTGGCGTTGCCGTGAGCTGTGGTGTAGGTTGCAGATGCAGCTCGGATCCTGCATTGCTGTGGCTCTGACGTAGGCCAGTGGATACAGCTCCGATTCAACCCCTAGCCTGGGAACCTCCACATGCCGCAGGTGTGGCCCTAGAAAAGACCAAAAAAAAAAAGACAATAATATCCTTATAATATTAAGGTTAAAAGGAGATGGCATATATTTACTTGCATTAGTAACTATATTTTCTTCCCTCTAAACAATGCCTGGTTCATAATAGGGCCTATGTAAGTGCTCTCCATTATTATTGAAATTTGGATATATATATATATATATATATATATATATATATATATTTATTTATTTAGGGCTGCACCCATGGCACATGGAGGTTCCCAGGCTAGGGGTCCAGTTGGAGCTACAGCTGCTGGCCCATGTCACAGCCACAGCAACGCAGGATCCGAGCTGTGTCTGCAACCTACACCACAGCTCATGGCAACGCCAGATCTTTAACCCACTGAGCAAGGCCAGGGATCGAACCTGAAACCTCATGGTTCCTAGTCGGATTTACTTCTGCTGCACCACAACAGAAACTCCGAAAGTTGGATATATTTTTTAATGTCTATATTTAAATGTATTACAAAGAAGAAATTCACAGCACTACCTTTGGTAAAACAAAAAGAGAGACACCCTTCAGTGTGTAAATGAGAAATATCAGATTGCTTTGAATTCATTGTTCAATTATAGGATTGGGTTCAATAGCTTATTTCTGCTGTCAGTTACATCAGGTTATCCTGTTATTTAGAACTAGCTCCTAACACAGGACTGAGCTTTTCCAAGTTATAGTTCTTTTTTAATTATAATTATTATTATTATTATTTTTTATGGCCGCACCCACGGCATATGGAGGTTTCCAGTCTAGGAGTTGAATTGGAGCTGCAGCTGCTGGCCTACGCCACAGTTACAGCAACCTCAGTCCAAGCCGAATCTGTGACCTACGCCACAGCTTGTGGCCATGCTGGATCCTTAACCCACTGAGCAAGACCAGGGATCAAACGGGCATCCTCGTGGACACTGTCGGTTTCTTAATCTTCTGAGCCACGACAGGAACTTCCTCCAAGTTTTAGTTCTTGGTCAGACATCTTCCTCACCTCCCACCCTTTCTCAAGGAGGGCCTTGCATTTACCTTTAAATCAGGAGAGGAATCTGAGAATGCAGACTTTTGTGTTCTTGGTGGGAAACGGAAGCCTTCAAAGTTCCCCTCTGGTACATTTTCTTGTTTTCTACTTAGCTAGTAAGACTTGGCTTCCATGAGCCTTTTGCTTTGATGGGTTCATTTCAGGACCGAGGAACAAGGCCAGGTGAGGGTGTGGGGCAGGAATGCAAGCTGCTGCTCAGGGGTGGATCCCTCCTGACCTTGGGGGAGCAGGGTGGGAGGTGGGGTGAAGCAGTCCTTGAGACTGAGGTGCAAACAGTTTTATCTATCTGGCACTTGGCTGATAGGAGCCAGGAAGCTGTAACAGGGGATGGTCACTGATAACATTAGGGCTGAAAAATGTTTTTTAGGCTCAGACTGCTTTAGCAATGAAGAAATTTTGGATATGAACCAAGCAGTAGGTCAGGTCCTGAGTGGATCCAAAGTGGATTTGTGAGGAGGTCCCTGGGGGGCTCAGCTGTTTAAGGCTCCAGCATTGTCACTGCTGGAGCTCAGTTTCAGTCTCTGGCCCAGGCACTTCTGCAGGCTGTGAGCTTGCCTTCCCCTCCCCCCCATCCCTGCGCCCCCCCCCTCCCCGCCCCAAATCACAAAGGCGGTTAAACAAAAATGGATTCATGAGAGGAATCCTGACTTTGTGCCTGTCTGTTCTGAGGAGATAGGACAGCCTTGCACCTGGATGTGAATCCTGGTCAGGAGCTTTTATTTCCTTAACAGAAGTGGGCTCAGTGATGAACTCTGTTAAGTCTAAGGACCTGGGCTTAATTGGCACCACAGGCTCTGTCAGAATTGTACTGGAAACTGTCAATTTTCTCATTAAAAGTTTAACTGAAAATGATTTTTTTTTTGGCTACACATGCGGCATGTGGAAATTCCCCTGGCCAGGGATCGAACCCATCCTGCAATTGTGACCTGTGCCATAGCTGCAGCAATGCTGGATTCTAACCCGCTGAGCCACAGGGAAACTTCCAAAGAAATAATTTTTTTTTTTGGTCTTTTTGTCTTTTTAGGGCCTCACCCAAGGCATATGGAGGTGCCCAGGCTAGGGGTCTAATCAGAGCTGTAGCTGTCAGCCTACACCAGAGCCACAGCAACGGCAGATCCGAGCCATGTCTTCAACCTACACAACAGCTCACGGCAACACCAGATCCTTAACCACTGATCAAGGCCAGGGATCAAACCCACAACCTCATGGTTCCTAGTCAGATTTGTTTCTGCTGCACCAAGATGGGAACTCCTGTATTTGTTGAATTGTTGAATCTATTCTAGGCATAGATTAGATTGAAGTTTTATTCTCTAGCTTGGTGGTTTTTTAATCTCTACCTTAGGAGCTTTCTGAGAAGGAGAAACAGTGATGGGAAGAAAAGGTGTAGCTTTGCCTCAAACTGTTTTATATTCTAGACTTCTCTAGAAGGTTCTCTTTGAAGAAAAATTGTTTCCATCAACCACATTTTGAAAACTACTTTTGTAGGCAAAAGACATCCTTGGATCACCTAGGTCATTGGATAGCTTTTATTGGAAAGCTACCCAGGTTGCTTTAGCTTCCCAAAGAAACACCTTCACCAAATTGTTTCAAAGTTACTCTTTTAAAATTAAAAAAAAAAAAGAAAAGAAAAGAAAGAGGCATTCCAGTCATGGCTCAGCGGTTAACGGACACGTCTAGCATCCATGAGACATGGGTTCTCGCCCTGGCCTCAGTCAGTGGGTTCAGGATCTGGCATTGTCATGAGCTGCAGTGTAGGTCTCAGATGCAGCTTGGATCCAGCAAAGCTATAGCTGTGGCATAGGCCGATGACTACAGATTTGATTGAACTCCTAGCCTGGGAACCTCCATATGCCTCGGGTATGGCCCTAAAAAGACAAAAATACAAAATAAATAAATAAAATTATATTTAACTGCTATATAAGAACTGGCTTTTTCTGTGGAACCATAGAATATGGGTCCTTTCTCACATGAACCACCTGAGTTTAATCCTAAGAAAAACCTTGTTTCTCTAGGGAAGGAGTATAATTCCTCTTCTCTGACAATGCAGATTTTTATTTTTATTTATTTTTTTATGGCCATACCTGCAGCATATGGAAGTTCCCTGGCTAGGGGTGGAATCAGAGCCTACGCCACAGCCATGGGAAAACTGGATCTAAGCCGCAATGGCAATGCCAGATCCTTAACCCACTGATTGAGGCCAGGGCTTGAACCTGTGTTCTTAGAGACAACATCAGGTCCTTAACCTGCTGGGCCAAAATAAGAACTCCCAAATTATTATATAGTTATTTTAGTTCCATCTCTTCCTTAGACATCCTGAAATTCGAACTACATTTCATGCACAGTTACAGAAATGATATTGACTTTTAGGATTAGAATATTTGTTTCTTCTTGTTGTATACCTATTTTCCCCTATTTTTATTATTTTCTTTCCATTTTATTAATACACCTCCTTGCAAGCTGCCTCAGATGCTTTTTAGGGTGAGGCAGGATATGAACTCAATAAATAAAATATGTCTAAAACCACTTATGAACAAAACCTTCTTGGGCCAGAGCCTAAACATTACTTATAGAAAAAGATCTGGTTCCCCACCTTCTACAGGAATATTGGTTTGTTCATTTCCCTGTAGTGTACTTAAAGGTACATTATTTTAGTTAGCATAATAGAAAGCTCATGGATCTAGATTCTGTGTTTACAGCAAGTGAAGCCTTACATTCACAGTGTCGTTTTACAGGCTCTACTCACCACTCTTCCAGACTGGCATATTTTGTGTATCCAGAATTTGGCAAAGGGTCCTACTGGCTTGAACATAGATGAGTGGAGCATTGAATTTTAGAATTTGAGGTGACATAAGAGATCATCTAGCCCAGGGAGTCTCAACTGGGGAGACATTTGGCAATGTCTGGGGACATTGGTTGTCACATCTGGGATGGGTGCCACTGGCATCTAGGAGTAGAAGCCAGGAATGCTGCTAAACACCCTCTAGCACACAGGGCAGCCCCCACACCAAAATGTCAACACTGCTGAGGTTGGAAACCCTGATTTAGTTCAACGACATACTATGTCTGACAAGTTGAAGCCCACAGAGATTAAGTGACTGGTCCTTCAAATATGAGGTTTAAAATAACACCCAAATTCATTCTTAAAATAGTAAAATAAGAAATTTCTGGAGTTCCCGTCATGGCTCAGTGGTTAACGAATCCAACTAGGAACCATGAGGTTGCAGGTTCGATCTGTGGCCTCGCTTAGTGGGTTAAGGATCTGGCGTTGCTGTGAGCTGTGGTGTAGGTCGAAAACGAAGCTCGGATCCCCAGTTGCTGTGGCTGTGGTGTAGGCCGGTGGCTACAACTCCAATTAGACGCCAGCCTGGGAACCTCTACATGCTGAGGGTGCGGTGCTAGAAAAGACAGAAAGACGGAAAAAAAAGAAAAGAAAAAAAAAAAAAAGAAATTTCTGTTTTTCTATCTTTTTTCTTTCTTTTCTTTTTCTTTCTTTTTTTTTTTTTTTTTGCTTTTTTTAGGGCTGTACCTGCATATGGAAGTTCCCAGGCTAGGGGTTCAATCAGAGCTGCAGCTGCTGGCCTACACCACAGCCACAGCTTCACCAGATCCAAGCCGTGTCTGCAGCCTGCACCACGGCTCACGGCAACGGCAATCCTTAACCCACTGTGTGAGGCCAGAGATCAAACCTGCATCCTCATGGATACTAGTTGGGTTTGTTAACTGCTAAGCCACAACAGGAACTCCTAAGAAATTTCTTGTTGAGCCTGAGAAGACAAAGATGTTCTCTATGGAAGACTGTTATCAAAAATTCTGTGCCTTACCTGTGGGGGCCTCTCTGTAGGAAAATGTGCTTTCCTGCCTTGTTGATGTCAAATATGGCTCCTTGGCTAGTTTGGGTCCATGAAATGTGAGCCAAATGTCCTAAGTGACATAATATGGGAGGCTCAGGAGCACTTGCATGGTGAGCCATGTTCTCTCCTCCCTCTGCCAGCAAGGTTGGCAGTGCTCCAGGCAGGGGCGGGTCTGCTACTTACTCTCAGAGCCACAGTCGACCTCTGATGCGAATGTGGTAGGAACTAGAAATTAAGGCTTTATTGTTTTAAAAATGTAATCACATCATAAATTAGACCCTTAGGAAATGTGACATACAGAATTTACACATACAGCAAGATTTTGATGCTTTTCTTTCTTTTATAACTTAATATCTGTACCTGCTGCATTCAGTACATTTTTCACCTTATACAGTACCTCATCCAGGGCACTTCGTTCTTACCCATCTGTGACAGTAAGGCTTATGTCACAGTCTTCTTATGGCTGAGCTAGCAGTGTAAATACTTTCCTTGGAGTTCCCTGGTGGCTCAGTGGGATAAGAATCCTGTGTTGTCCCTGAAGTGGCTCGGGTTTCCTCCCCCAGGAACTTCCACATGCTGTGGGTTTGCCCAAAAAGATAAATGAATGAAATAAATAAAATGCTTTTCTTGTTATTTGTGCATTGATATTTTTATTTTTCTCAACAATTTATACTTATATTTTATTTATCATTTGCCATCAGAAATTGTGATTGATCCTACATACAGGGTTATTCTGTAAATAGGAGAAATGAATGAATTTGCTGATTATTTTTCACAAATCCACTCAATTGAAATTTATATTTTGCTGCGTAGTTTCAACCTTTGCTTTTAATGTTTCTGAAACTATTATTTTATTTATTTTTTATTTCCCCAATACATTTTTTTCCTACTGTACAACATGGTGACCCAGTTACACATACATGTACACATTCTTTTTTCTCCCTTTATCATGCTCCATCATAAGTGACTAGACATGGTTCCCAGTGCTATACAGCAGTGTATGTTGATATTTTTAAAATTGTAGTACTCAAACTGCTGGAGCTGAGCACTAGCCCTTGAGATTCACTTTTCCTTCCCTTCCCCTTTTTTTTGACCACACCTGCAGCATGTAGAAGTTCTTGGGCTAGGGATTGAACCTATGCCACAGCAGCGACCCAGGCCGCTGCAATGACAATGCCAGCTCCTTAACCCGCTGCACCCTGGGAACTCTCCATTCTTTCTTCTTCGCATCAGTTTTATCTACCTCCCTCCTCTCCCTATTTTAAATATCTGTGTTTCCACTTAGGACTGAATGCTAATGCATACTCTACTGACTGGCTTTTATCTGCCTCCGTGTGGTAAGTCTAGAACGACCATTTACCCAAAGAGAACAGAGTAAGTGGCTGGTGGAGCATCCCAACTCTCCTTAGCTGGGATCTTTGTGAGAGGGAGTGACTAGTTTGCTTATATCCCAGGTACTGGTGATATAGAGATGAAAAGAAAAGATTCCTTCTTCATTTAAAAGCCTTAAAGTCTTGAAGGGAAATAGACTTGCCAGCAAGCTAATTTGTCTCCTTAACCCTAAACTCTCACTCGAATCTCTGATCATAGCACTTTAATGTGGAAGAAAAGGCCCTTCCGGAGAAAAGGCAATAAGACAGCCAGAGCTTTCTTAGAGTAGATTCAGCTTAATTCATCTTCTCACTCACCCCTACCCACCATTTGACCCTACTTAAGATCTTTCAAAGGTGTAGAGAAGTCCCAGGACTCAGGCCGTCTTAACCTCTTTCCTATGTAGGTAAGTCCCAAGTGTTTAGTCCTCCGGGGCTTTTATGAATGGTTTGGTGTTACACACAGAAGATTCTGTCATGGGTAAGACAGAATATCTATTCATTCCTTTGTGTGTTTTCCATGTGTCAGAATTGGGGATCCAGGAGTTCCCGTCGTGGCGCAGTGGTTAACGAATCCGACTAGGAACCATGAGGTTGCGGGTTCGGTCCCTGCCCTTGCTCAGTGGGTTAAGGATCTGGCGTTGCCGTGAGCTGTGGTGTAGGTTGCAGACGCGGCTCGGATCCCGCGTTGCTGTGGCTCTGGCGTAGGCCGGTGGCTACAGCTCCGATTCAACCCCTAGCCCGGGAACCTCCATATGCCGCTCCCGCGGGAGCGGCCCAAGAAATAGCAACAACAACAACAACAACAACAACAACAACAACAACAACAAAAGACAAAAAGACAAAAGACAAAAAAAAAAAAAAAAAGAATTGGGGATCCATTGCTAAATACCACAGTCCAGGTCTTTGCCCTCAAGGTGTTTATGTTCCAGACATTGATTGTATTAATCTCCACTCCATATTATGCCCTAGGCCAAGTCAGTCTCTGTTCTGTTTCTCGTCTTTTAATTATGGGAAATTAACAATTATCAGTTTTTAAACCAGCATCACCAGGTAGGGTTATGCCAGCTGACAGGATAACCCAACTAATACCAACAACATAAAATGCATGAATTTACCACTTGCCTCTGTTCTCGGCTGACTGGCCAGCAGTCCTGCTCCATTTCAGGCAGAGCTCTAACTTACTCCCATGGCTGCCGAAAACTCCTAGATACTGGCTTCCGCTTGGATTCCTTAAAGCTCGGCCATGCATACCTTGGGGTATCTCAGCCTAACTGCTGCTGAGATGAGCTTAGGGTCAGCTTATCTCTTGGCTATCAATGAGAACTTTAGCTTATGAGATCATTTTTATAAAGCTTTCTTTAAAAAAAAATGCTCTCTTAAGGAAGGTAGGATGAAAGGAAGAATGGAGGAAAAGGGAAAGAAGAAAGAAGAGGGAATGAGGAAGAGGAAAGAAGGGAGAAAGAAAACAGCTGAAATCATGCTCACCTAGGTTTTAAATATTTTTAAAAATTTTTTATTAAAGTATATTGATTTACAATGTTGTGCCAATTTCTGCTGTACAGTCATACATACAGTAGGACCTCATTGCTTACCCATTCTAAATGTAATCGTTTGCATCTAATAACCCCAAACTCCCCGTCCATCCCACTCCCTCCCCCACCTTGGCAACCACAAGTCTGTTCTCTATGTCTGTGAGTCTGTTTCTGTTTTGTAGATAGGTTCATTTGTGCCATATTTTTTTAGTTTCCACTTTTAAGTGATATCATACGGTATTTATCTTTCTCTTTCTGACATACTTCACTTAGTATGAGAATTTCTAGTTGCATCCATGTGGCTGCAAATGGCATTATTTCATTCTTTTTAGAGCCAAATAGTATTCTATTGTATATCTTTAGCACATCTTCTTAGTCCATTCATCTGTTGATGGACATCTAGGTTGCTTCCATGTCTTGGCTATTGTGAACAGTGTTGCTATGAACATAGGGATGCATGTATCTTTTTGAATCGTAGATTTATCCAGATGTATACTCAGGAGTGAGACTGCTAGATCATATGGTAGTTCCATATTTAGTTTTCTGAGGAATCGCCATCCTGTTACCCACAGTGGTTATAACAACTTCCATTCCCACCAACGGTATAGGAGGGTTCCCTCTTTTCTACTCCCTCTCTGGCATTTGTCATTTGTAAACTTGTTAACGTTGGTCATTCTGACCAGTGTGAGGTGGTACCT
Organism: Sus scrofa; assembly: GCF_054392235.1. Taxonomy (NCBI): domain Eukaryota; kingdom Metazoa; phylum Chordata; class Mammalia; order Artiodactyla; family Suidae; genus Sus; species Sus scrofa. Next base: position 48,872,503 of record NC_139387.1, on the reverse strand, counting down.
CACTGTAGTTCTGATTTGCTTTTCTCTAATAATTAGTGATGTTGCATGCTCACCTAGTTTTAACTTGTTTGAGTTTTTCTTGCCTCTTTTCTTACAAATATAGTAGCTCGGAAATAGATCAAACATCCTAAAACAAGAATCTTTTGCTTCAAACCCAATTCTAAAATCTTTAGAAATTATTAGCCATTTTCCTTACTTTGGTTTTCCTTTCTGAAAAATTACTTAAACTTAAATATAGCTGCTAGGTAAGTGTACTCATCAAACATTTCTTAAGAAACTTGCACATATTGGGTATTCCTGTCGTGGTTCGGTGGTTAACAAATCTCACTAGCATCCATGAGGATGCAGGTTCCATCCCTGATCTTGCTCAGCTGGTTAAGGATCCGGTGTTTTTCTGAGCTATGGTATAGGTTGCAGACATGGTTTGGATCCTATGTTGCTATGGCTGTGGTGTAGGCTGGAGGCTGCAACTCTGATTCGACCCCTAGCCTGGGAAACTCCATATGCCTCGAGTGCGGCCCTTAAAAGCAAAAAATAAAAATTAAAAATTAAAAAATTAGAAATTCCATTGTGGCTCCTACACACACAAAAAAGACTAAAAAAAAGTAAAAAGAAAAAAAGAAACTTGCACATATTTGGAAAGCAATAAATATTGGTTGGATAAATGAATGTTAACTCTGTAGAAATAGTTTATTCCACAAATGATCTCTTACCAAGATTTCCAGAAACTATTTTTATATTAAATCAAAAAACAAACAACACAGTCTGCTTCTTCCCACAGAGCTTTGAAATAGCTTTTACATAATGATCTTGAACATATTTTAATCTTGCTTATGGTTGAAATAAAAAGCCATCATTACATTTTTCTTTTTGGGTGTTTCATTGTTTTCCCCCTTAATTAATAATAGATCTTCTTTGTCTATTATGAGTATTATAACTTTGTCTTGAAAACAGTTTTTCCTATTGTCCTGTTTCTCTCTTGAGTTTATTTATGTATCTTCTGCATTACAAAACCAGAAAATGTCTACATAGTCAAATGTATTTATGTTTTCCTTCCTAGATTAGTTTGTTTTACACAGAGAATGTCTACCAGATCCCTAGGTTATTAAATTTCTTCTAAATTTAAACATTTTTTCCAGTCAAAGCCTTTATTCCCTGGAATTATTCTATATTTATTTTCTTCCAGTTGAGTAATTATTTCAGCATAATTAAACTATTCTGCCCTATGAAAGGAATTGTCATCTCTGTCAGTCTTTCCCCATGATTCCCATATTTTGTGTTCTGCTCCACTGATCTATTTTCCTATAATTAGGCCACTACAATGCTTGAAAGAATTGTCATTTAAAAACAAAATTTCATTGGATTATCACTGACTTACAATGTTGTATTAGTTTCAGGTGTATAGCAAGTGAATCAATTATACAAAAAATATATCCATTCGTTTTTCCCATATAGGTTATTATAAACTATTGAATAGATTTTCCTGTGCTATACAATAGGTTCTTATCAATCATCTATTTTATACAGTAGTGTGTATATGTTATTCCTACCTTCCCAATGAAAGCATTGTCATTAATAGAAACTTTAAAATAGTGGAGACTCCCTTCATTATTTTTATTCTTATAATTTTCTTGGCTATTTCCAGATTTTTATTTTTCAATATGTCTAATTATAAATTATTTAAATCTTTTGGCTCCAAAATCTCATTAAGATTCTAACTGGAATTGCATTACATTGGGCATGAAATGTATTTCCATTTATTCAAGTTTTCTCTTTTTTTAGGTTCCCAGGCTAGGGGTCTAATCAGAGCTGTAGCTACCAGCCTATGCCAGAGCCACAGCAACACGGAATCCAAGCCGCATCTGCGACCTACACCACAGCTCACTGCAGTGCCGGATCCTTAACCCACTGAGCAAGGCCAGGGATCGAACCCGAAACCTCATGGTTCCTAGTCGGATTCGTTAACCACTGCGCCATGACGGGAACTCCAGTTTTCTCTTTTTTTTAAGTATGGGTTTTACTTTCTTCACATAGGCTTTGTTCCTTTCCTATGATACTTTATTTGCTTTTGTAAATGGAATTTTAAAAATTTCTTTCTACCTGGTTATTATCGGTATGGAGAAAAGTGATTGATTTTTATTTGGACTTTATTTGTTGTATAGTATTTGTTATTTGCAAGCATTTATTAGTTTAGTTGACCTTTTTTTTTTCCTTTTTTTTTCCTCTTTAAGGCTGCATCCGTGGCATGTGGGAAGTTCCCCGGCTAGGGGTAGAATTGGAGCTGCAGCTGCCAGCCTATGCCATAGCCACAGCAACGCAGGATCCAAGCCACATCTTTGACCTACACCAGAGTTCACAGCAATGATGGGTCCTTTAACCTACTGAACGAGGCCAGGGATTGAACCTGAATCCTCATGGATACTAGTGGGTTTGTTACTGCTGAGCTAGGAACAGGAACTCCTTAGTTGACCTTTTTTTGGGTCCATTTCCTGTTTTTACTGTAAGCCCAAGGTGGGTCATATTTACCTTGCTCTCTATTCTCTCTCAACCTCTTCCAGCAGGTTGAGAAAAAATTTTTTTTTCTTTTTCTGACAAAGCAATAGACTTTATTGGGGAGGGGTGCTGGAGTGGAAGCAGCAGGGTAAGGGAACCCAGGAGAGCTGTTCTGCCACGTGACTCCCAGCCTCAGGTTTTATGGGAATGGGGTTAGTTTCTAGGTTGTCTCAGGCCAGTCTTCTTGTTCAGCAAAATGTATCTTTTTTTAGGAAGAGCTGAAGGGAGTTCCTGTTGTAGCTTACCAGGCTAAGGACCTGATATGATCTCTGTGGAGATATGGGTTTGATTCCTGGCCTCACTCAGTAGGTTAAGGATCCCTCAGTAGGTTAAGGATCCCGAGTTACAGCAAGCTGCAGAGTAGGTCACAGATGCAACTTGGATCTGGTGTTGCCATGGCTGTGATAGGCCTGCTGCTGCAGCTCTGATTCAGCCCCTAGCCTGGGAACTTCCATATGCTGTAGGTGAAGCCCTATAAAAAGGGGAGTTGAAGAGATTCAATAACCTATGTTACTTTCCCTTTTCTTTCTTTCTTTTTTCTAACACAAACAAATCTTTTAACATCCTTGAATTCTTGCTCTTAATAAAACTCCATTTTTCCCCTTAACTTTAAAAAAAAAAAAAACTTTATTGAAGTAGGTATTTTATTTTTTGTTCTTTTTTCTTATTTTATTTTGTTTTTTCTTTTTTTGTGTTTAATCTTTTAATTTTATTTTTTATCTTTTTGAAGTATGTATTTTATATATTATAAAAACTAAATGATTTTTAGTAAATTTACTCAGTGGTGCAACCATCACTTATAAATAAGATTTAGAACATTTTCACCCTCCTTATAAGATCCCTTATGCTCATGTATCTCTGTCCCCAACCCCAGCCCCAGTCCTAGGCAACCACTAATCTACTTTTTGTTTCAATAGATTTGCCTATTCTGCACATTTCATGTAAATGGGATCATGTAATCTGTGACCTTTGTGATCGACTTCTTTCACTTAGCATAATGCTGCTCAGGTTCATCCATGTCGTAACATGTGTCAGTACTTCATTCCTTTATTGCTAAAAATATTCTGTTGAATAGATAACACATTTTGTCTATATGTTAACTAGTTGTTGGACATTTAGATTGTTTCCACTTTTTGGTTATTATGAATAATCTGCTGTGAACATCACATACAAGTCTTTGAATGGATATATGTTTTCATTTTGTGGGGGTAGGTACCTAGGAGTGGAATTGCTGGTTCATTTTATGTTTGGTTTGTTTTTTTTTTTTCTGTCTTTTTAGGTTCACACTCATGGCATATGGAGGTTCCCAGGCTAGGGGTCAAATTGGATCTGTAGCTGCTCACCTAGATATAGCCACAGCAATGCCAGATCAAAGCCACATCTGCGACCTACACCACAGCTCACGGCTACACTGGATCCTTAACCCACTGAGTGATACCAGGGATCAAACCTGTGTTCTCATAGATACTAATCAGATTCGTTTCCTCTGAGCCATGACGGGAACTCCCATTTTATGGTTTTTGAGAAACTGCCCAGCTGTTTTCCAAGTGACTATATACCATTTTATATTTCTTGCAACAATGTAAAAATTATTTTGCAGTTTCTCCTTCCTTAACTTTTTCTTCCCAATTTATTGATGTACGATTGAGATATTCTTTACATTGAGGTACAACTTATATGCCAAAGTGCTCAGATCTGAAGTGTACAATTCCATGACCACTGTGTCAATCAAGATAAGGAATATTTCCATTGCTCTAGTCAGTCACCTTGTCTCTTGCCCCTCAGATGCAATTACTGTTTTGATTCCTATCATTGTAGATTGGTTATTGTCTATTTTAGACTTTCACATAAACCAGCTCGTAAAGATGTACTCTTTTGTGCTGGCTTCTTTCACTTAACAAAAAGTTTTTAAGTTTTACTAGTATTGCTGTGTTTATCTCAGTAGTATGTTCTTTTTTTATTGCTGAGAATATTTCAGTATATGACTGCGCTACATTTTGTTTATCCATTTATCTGTTGGGGGACATTTGACTCATTTTTAGTTTATGGTTATTAGGAACAAATCTACTATTAAAAATTCTTGTATAAGTCTTTTTGTGGACATACCTTAATTTTTCTTGTGTAAATACACAAGAGTGTAATTGCTTGGTCATAAGAGGGTTGTATATTATCTACTGATTTGGATGGGATATTAAGTCACCTTACAAAATTCTGTAAGAATTAGTTTTTGAAGTAGCAGGTCTTTGGTTTTCTAAATAATTATATAATGTGCTGATATATACATATATAATTTTTATGATATTTTACTGATTACTTAATTTTCTTGTATACAACCTCTTTAAAAATTCAATGATCATAGGAATATTTGTCATGCTTAGTTTTTTTCTGATTTTAATGGAGATTGTTTTGATGCATCACCATTTGGTATGATATTTGCTTTTGGTAAATAATCTTTATCATATTTAAATTGGGTAAGCTTTTCCTATTTTACTTCACTGCTGGATTTTATCAATACATTGTGAGGGAGTTCCCATTGTGGCACAGTGGAAACGAATCCGACTAGTATCCATGAGGATGAGGGTTTGATCCCTGGCCCTGTTCAGTGGGTTGGAGATCCAGTGTTGCTGTGAGCTGTGGTGTAGGCTGGCAGCTATAGCTCCACTTTGACCCCCACCTGGGAACTACCATATGCCACAGATGCAGCCTTAAAAGAGCAAAAAAAAAAAAGCAAATACATTAATACATTGTGGGAATCTCTCAGTGTCTTCCTTTGCTTCTCTTCTCTTTTTGTTGATATAATAAATTGTATTTGTAGATTTCCTGAAAATGAACTATTTTAGCATTTCTGAAATAAATCTTACAAAAAAAAATAGGAATAGGATTTTACACAAGAGGAAATCTAAATGACCAACAAACATGAAAATAGGCTCAACCATAGTTTTAAAATCAGCATTAATATACCACTGTTTATCTATCAGATCAGCAAAAAGAATGGTGATACTTGGTGCTGGTGAGAAGTTAAGAAAACATTCATGCTTTTTGGAGGGAATGTGTGTAACTGTAGCTTTTTGGGAAGGCTAGCTGGAAAATATGTTTTTTAGCTTTTTTTTTTTTGTCTTTTGTGTTTTTAGGATCGCACCTGCTGCATATGGAGGTTCTCAGGCTAGGGGTCCAGTCAGAGCTGTAGCTGCCAGCGTACACCACAGCCACAGCAATGTGGGATCCAAGCCGCGTCTTCGACCTATACCACATCTCACGGCAACGCCGGATCCTTAACCCACTGAGTGAGGCCAGGGATCAAACCCTCATGGATACTAGTTGGGTTTGTTAATTGCTGAGCCACAAAGGGGACTCCTTTTTTAGCATTTTTTTAAGTTAAAGTAAAGTTGATTAATAATGTGTCAATTTCTGCTGTACAGAAAAGTATATGGGAAATATTTTAAAATTAATAATACATTCAGTCATTAGATAATATGTCTAAGATCTATAATTTAATAATTATAGTTTTGCTTTGTTAGAATAGCCTTATAGTTTTCAAGAATGTCATGCCATATAAGAATTGGATTTCAGGAGTTCCCGTCATGGCTCAGTGGTTAACGAATCCAACTAGGAACCATGAGGTTGCGGGTTCGATCCCTGGCCTTGCTCAGTGGGTTAAGGATCCGGCGTTGCCATGAGCTGTGGTGTAGGTTGCAGACGCGGCTTGGATCCCACGTTGCTGTGGCTATGGTGTAGGCCGGCGGCTACAGCTCCAATTCGACCCCTAGCCTGGGAACCTCCATATGCCATGAGCGCAGCCCCAAAAAGCAAAATGAAGGAAGATAGGAAGATAGGAAGGAAGGAAGAAAGAAATTTATAATAGAAATGATAGCTCTTCCAAAATGGACAAATCCAAGGGTTAATGAGGTACTTGTTTAATAAAGCAGTCGTTAATGTTTATAAGTTTAAAGTTGTAGAGTTTACTACAAGTACATGAAAAGTTTCTTGCAGTGCATGCTTATAGCATCTAGTAATAATATCTTACAACAGGAAAGGAAAAAATGCTTTGTTTTTCATAGTTTAGCTAGATTTGGAATAATTGAAAGATAACATCGGAGTTCCCCAAGTTCCTGTCGTGGCACAGTGGAAACGAATCCGACTAGGAACTATGAGGTATCAGGTTTGATCCCTGGTCTTGCTCAGCGGGGTAAGGATCCAGCTTTGCCGTGAGCTGTGGTGTAGGTCGAAGATGTGGCTCCGATCCAGCATTGCTATGGCTCTGGTGTAAGCCAGCAGCTGTAGCTCTGATTGCACCCGTAGACTGGGAACCTCCATATGCCATCAGTGTGGCCCTAAAAAGAGAGAAAGACAAAAAAAAAAGTAACATGTATTCTTACTTTCCATTCTCTTTCTTAGAAACTGAGTATTTTTTCTTAAAGTGTACATTTCACCCCTAACATATTAGATTTCTGTTTATATAGAATTCATGTATGCATAATAATGCATAATGTTTGGATTCAAACTCAAGCTAAATCTTATCTTCCTCAAAATTAATATTATGGGTAGTTTTTTCCCTACTCATTTTATCCCAATAAACTAAAATTTTTTACAATTAAAAAAAGGATAGAATCTATCCTAAGAAATAAAATTACTAGGATTCAAGTGTATGTATGTGAAATCAATTTTATATTATTTTGCATAATGTTAAAACTGGACATTATGCAAAATGGAAAAATCAAAAGCCCATTAGTAGGAGAATGGTTGGATAAAATTCATATCATAGATTCACACCACAGACTTTATACTGGTAATAAAAAGAATGAGTTAGATTTTTATCTGTTGACCTGGAAGAGCTTCTGGGATGTGTGTGTGTGTGTGTGTGTGTGTGAAGTAAGCAAGTTGCTAAGAAATGTATATAGTATTTTTCCCCCTTTTTAGGGCTGTACCTGCAGCTTATGGAAGTTCCCAGCCTAGGGGGTCTAATTGGAGCTGTAGCTGCCACTTTACGCCACAGCCATAGCAAAGCCAGACCCAAGCTGCATCTGCGACCTTTGCCACAGCTTGCTGCAAGGCCAGGTCCTTAACCCACTGAGCAAAGCCAGGGATCAAACCTGCATCCTCATGGATACTAGTTGGGTTCTTAACCTGCTGAGCCACAATGGGAACTCCTTTCTTGCATTTTTGTGTAAGGGGCTCATGCTTCATTACAGGAAAAATAGCTGTTCCTTGGTAAAACAGCACTCCACGGAGTTCCCATTGTGGCTCAGTAGGTTAAGAATGTGACATGGTATCCATGAGGATGTAGGCTTGATCCCTGGCCTTGCTCAGTGGGTTAAGGATCCGGTTTTGCTGCCACGTAGGTCACAGATGTGTCTTGAATCTGGTGTTGCTGTGGCTGTGGTATAGGCTCGTAGCTGCAGCTCTGATTCGCCCCCAGCCCAGGAACTTACATATGCTGCAGGTGTGGCCCCAGAAAGAAAAATAAAAGTACTCCACTTGTAACAGAATGCGGCCACTTCTCCCCACTTCTCTACAATGGGGATAGGTTTTGGAGTGTAAAATATTAACCCAAAGAAAACGATATGCTTCATAGTCCTTTGAAGGCCATTGAAAAGTAAATAATTCTTTTTTTTTTTTTTTTTTGTCTTTTTGCCATTTCTTGGGCCACTCCTGCGGCATATGGAGGTTCCCAAGCTAGGGGTCAAATTGGAGCTGTAGCTGCCAGCCTACGCCAGAGCCACAGCAACTCAGGATCCGAGCCGCGTCTGTGACCTACACCACAGCTCACAGCAATGCCGGATCGTTAACCCACTGAGCAAGGGCAGGGATCGAACCTGCAACCTCATGGTTCCTAGTCAGATTCGTTAACCACTGCACCACGACGGGAACTCCTGAAAAGTAAATAATTCTTTAAGAGAGGTTATTCCACAAGAGAAGGGACCCTGCTTTGCATTTTTCTGTATAAAGTAATCTGCTTGTGCCTCTGTAGAAATAGGCCACACCTCAAGTGATAAAGCAATTCTGTGGAGAAACCCATTTATACCAGATTCCCAGATGTTGTTCTCACTAGAAACAGTTCCAAGAACATACTGATATTTTAAATAAATATAAGCAATTTCTAGATGAAGTGCACATTACAAAGTAGAATCTTTGCATTATTGGTATACTTATCCATTTGTATTAACTAAAGTTAAAGCCAACAGAAAAATATTGATTCCTTCTTAGAATAGATAAAACACATTTTGAAGTAACTTGTTTTTCTTCCAGTTTGTGCTCGCCAGTGCTGAAAATCTAGTGATAGGATAGTATAAGGGAAGAGAAAGCTTTCCTCAACCCTCTTAGCATCCCTGACTGAGTCTGAAATTTAAACTGACAAAGATGAACAGGAGAGGGAGTTCCCGTCGTGGTGCAGCAGAAACTAATCTGATTAGGAACCGTGAGGTTGGGGGTTCGATCCCTGGCCTCACTTAGTGGGTTAAGGATCTGGAATTTCTATGGCTGTGGTGAAGGCTGGCAGCTGTAGCTCCGATTAGACCCCTAGCCTGGGAACCTCCATATACTGCAGGTGCAGCCCTAAAAGGCAAAACAAACAAACAAACAAAAAAACCCCAAACCCCAAAGATTAACAGGAGAAAAGCATACAAATTTATTTAATATAAATTTTTTATTATTTTTTTCTGAAAATTGCACTGAATGCTAAATGTCCACCTTTACAATCAACAAATACAGTAATGGTATCTCACACTAAAATAAAACATATTTCTGATAGCCATTATTTTTCTGTTTGGGACAGTTTTAAAAGTTTTTTTTTGTCACAAAAATAGGAATGTACCTATACAAAGGCCTAAAATATGCCATCTTTTAAACAAAAAGGTGATGATTCACGAAACCTATGTATGTATCATGTAACTAGTTGATACAAATCCAATAGGATTTGTTAAAATCAGTCACATCTAATAATATACCTGAAGTGTCCTTGTGTAAAATATCATGTGAAGAAAAGAAGACTTTAACAGTGTCTAAAAAAGTGGGTTTATTTATAGACAATCTGACAAGTTACCATAAAAGGTGTTTCCTCAAACCTGACTAGCATTCATGAGGATGTGGGTTTGACCCCTGGCCTCACTCAGTGGGTTAAGGATCCACCAGCATTGCTGTGAGCTGTGCTGTAGGTCGTACATGTGGCTTGGATCCCATGTTGTGGCTTTGGCTGTGGCTGACAGCTGTAGCTCCAGTTCAACCCGATTCAACTTGGGAACCCCCATATGCTTCAGGTTCAGCCTTAAAAAGCAGAAAAAAAAAGTGTTTCCTGAGACATAAAGAAATGCAACTTTATTCTTCTTGAACACTTTCAGTTCAAGACTTTCCACTCAGTAAAATAGCTTAGATCTGAAACTGAGAAAATGTATTTGAGTACGAACAGCTTGTGAAACTTAGTACTTTTCTTTCTTTCTTTTCTTTCTTTCTCTTTCTTTTCTTTCTCTTTCTTTCTTTTCTTTCTTTCTCTCTCTCTCTCTCTCTCTCTCTCTCTTTCTTTCTTTCTTTTTTTTTTTGCCATTATCAGAGGGTATTACTGAACTCACAACCAACTTGCCCGATCAGTATTCAGTTCAGATGGGGGAGACTTCTCTGTACAGGAGCCTGTTCTGTCTTTAATCCTATGCTCATAGTGGTCTCCCCAGTTGGTAGAACTTTAATCTTCCTCTTAGCAAAGAGGTAACCAGCCCCCATGGACTGAAGGGACCAGAGTCACAGGATGGGGATTTTCTCTTTAATATCTTTTATTTTGATGTTTGGAACTCTTAAGGCAACATTCTGGAGCAAGGTGTTCAGGACCTGCTGTGCCCAAATGACTGATAAAGGAAAAAAATCTATTTATTCTTTGTGATCACAGATGAAAAACTTAACACACAATAACAAGTTGGTTGTTAATTAGTCACATCCTAGTCTTTTTCAGCACTTCCTTAAGCAAGAGACATCTTCAGTTTTCCCAATTCTTGGCTTCTAGCTCTTTTGTAGGTTTAACACTGTATTGTCAATGATGCCTATGTCCAGAATCAGTTAAGAAGACTGTCAAATTCCTTTTTTCTTGTTTCTTCTGTGTTTCAGTGTCTCTTGGTCCTGGATGTATCTGAATGATGACCTTGTCACTCTCTGCTATTGCTCATTGGGGTGCTCTTGATTATCCCTGTGTTTCATGGGCTGGTTGGGAAAGGGGGCTTGGGAAGGTTGTGCCATCATGGGGAGGTTATGAATCATCAGGATGCCCCCAGGGATGATCCCTTTCACCGCAGCAGGAAATCCTCCTGCGCCACCCCCACCATGCCCCTCCAGTATCTGTATGTGGCACCTTTGAGCTTCGGATGAATCGCTTGCTGATCTATTACTGATCAGGGAGCTGTTGTGACAAAGAATTCCTTGTTCATGCAGTTTCTTAAGCTTTCTGCGATGCCACATGTGATTGCCCAGCGGATCTCGGTGGCAGCAGCCTCCCTCATCTTGAGAGAGGCTTTCTTACTATACCAGGCTGTGGGGGCGGTATACATGAGATTCGGTGCATCTTTCAAGGGACACTGAGCAATGCTGAAAGGCTCCGATTTGTGCACATCGAGGGCCGCCCCTCGTATCCTGCCTTCCTGGGGGGCTTGGGCTAAGGCTTTCCCATCCACCAGTCCACTGTGGGCTGCATTCACTAGGAATGTTCCTTGCCTCATCTACTTTAAAGCCTGTTTCTGTGACTTCTTCTGTGTCCCTTTGTCTCCAGAGTAAAGGATGGTTTTCTCTTCCCATATGAGGAGGGAGTGTCTCATATGAGGGTTTTATGACCTTCCCCCTCTGTCATTTTCTCAGACTCCTTCATCCTAAAATACTCGATATGCCAAGGGACCGTATTTTGGGGTAGCATGTTCTAAACCCCAACGGCAGGTTGGATAGTAAAAGAATCTCAGTGTCTACTTTCTCTATTCCCAATGTGCTCACTTTACTAAAACTATGGAAAAATGCAAAACATTTTTGTAGCTGTAATACTGATTTGTAACACTGATGTGGGTGTGTATGTGCGTGTAGGCTGAAGTAATTCATGTTTTAGCAGTAGGGTTAAAAGGGATATAAAATGCGGGATCCCTCTGTACCAGGCAAGGAAGCAAAGCCCTCTTTGTTCACTGAGCCCAGCTGAGCCAGACTAGAATTTCTTCCCTAGGTGTCCTTTCCCTTATGAAGAGTACAGCTACTGACATCCAGATGTGGATGTCAGTGCCCCTGAGCTCCGCAGTCTGATAGTCAGCTTTAGGACTCAGAGAACCCTGAGGATTTTTGTCTGCACCTTGTGGTCACCCAGTGAGACATGTCTTCTGGGTCTGCTTTCTCACCTTCCCCATGGATGGGTGTCTTCTCTAATGTCTTGTGGAAGAGTCTCAGCTGCACTTAGCCTTCCATCTAACGAGGAACTTGGATGCCTAAAATAGGCACCAGGTACACATCTACTTATGATTCCGGAATGAGGCCTTTCTCTTGATGTTTCCTGTGGTCAGAATTTTTATTTCTTTACTAGATTTCCAAATACGCTTTTCTCTTGGGTCTCTTCATCTTCTACAAAGGATTTCCTAGGCAAGGTTACCCTCATCCTGCTGCAAGTACATGGTCCCCTTGAAGAGACTAAAACAGAGACGTTCCAGGAATTTCACAGTGACCTAGTGGTTAAGGATCCAGTGCTATCATTGCTGTGGCATGGGTTCGATCCCTGGCCCAAGAATTTCCACATGCTGTGGGCATGGCCAAAAAAATAGAGCCTTTTCTTCAGTAATTCATAACTCTGGTCTCAACAGGTGACATTTTCCTCCTAATGTTGTCCTGCTAAATCAGATGTCATGCCATCTTCCAAAAGATGACCACTTGTAAACATTTTTTTAGTAATAAAAGTTCGCAGTTATTGGATACTTCTGTTTTAACATACCTTATCTCATTTAATCCTTATCATCATGTTATTAAAGGATGTTTGGTTTCTTAGTCTGATAAGCCAGCGACTCCTCATCCCTGTGTATCCCAGCTCTTAACAGTTTGTTGCCGTTGGCTCCTATGACATTCTCTTGTTTGTGTGTGTGTAGCCATAAATACATGCACATTTAAACATTTATTCTACTGTAGCTTTAGAGGAGTCTGAGGAGGGAGAAAAAATAAAATGTTTTCTCTTTCTCTCTACTCAGAATCTGGAACATTACTTTCTACGTGAAATCAGAAATGGATTTAGGAATATTTCTGGGATTCAAAGAGATACATAAAATAAAGAGTTGTTTATAAAAAATTCCACTTTGTACTAATTCGTCATTTCGAATGCCATGGGGTGTAGTAATTCCAGCTATGCAATGAAAACAGTTATTTTTAGACTTGATGTTCTTTTTCTAATTAACATTTGAAGTCATTTAAAGTTACTATCAGGAGCCCTTCATTTTATGCATTTAAATGCAATAAGACAGCTGGTTGTCTTATGCATGCTATAGGAAGGATTATGTTTTAGCAGATTTTCAAATTCGGCTAAGCTAATTATCAAAAAATATTTCTCACTGGCTTTTGGAATGTAATTCGATTTTCTTAGCAAATTTTGCTTATAATTGGAATATATTTGTAATTCTAATGGAGAAAAACACTGACCTATGTAATTTTAGCGTCATTAAATTTGTCTCTTTGTTACATCTATCTGTACTTCATTAATTCAGCCTGAGCAAGAACAAACTAGAAGTCCCTGCACAGCAGATTGCAAGGGAAGGAGTATCTACTGATCTGTCTGCACTGTAAGACTCTGGTGTCTGGTGGAATTATGATGGTAAATGCTTTAAGATGCATTCTGTTTACAAAGACTAATGATGCAACTGTTTTTAATTAGCTGTTACAAATGAAAAACTGCCATTGTATGCTTGTTAGATCTACTTAAATTTACTCCATTCCAAATAAAGGAGAATTTAAAGAATACCTGAATAGAACAGGAAACTGTTCATTAACAACCAGGTTCAGAGAGGTGGTGGTAAATATCCAAATGTATCCTTCTGATTTTATGAGGGGAAAAAACTCAATTTCCTATGATAGTTACATTCTGTATTATTAATTTTCCATTTTTTTTCTTATCTGTAAATTTCCGTCCTGGGCAGATGATTCGTTTCCGAGGAAGAGGTTCTTGGCAGTCCCTACTGTCTGGCACTGTCCATAGAAAATGCATACATGAGATCTGTAGTATTTCTATTCATGGATAAAAGTTTCAGAAGTTGTTGTCAGAAAATCACAGGGTTAGAAATGGAAGAGAGTTAAAAGTGTTACTGTAATTTATCACAAACTTTGGTGACTGTCATTCAATGGGTTGGAAAAATCTGTATTCATTTTCTTACTTTGTTTCCACAGGCCTTGAGGCCATTTGGCTGTTAGTTTTAAAATGGCAATATTTGGGAGTTCCTGTCATGGCTCAGCAGTAATGAACCCAACCAGTATCCATGAGCACATGGGTTTAATCCCTGGCCTTGCTCAGTGGGTTAAGGGCCCAGAGTTGCTGCAGAGTAGGTCACAAATACGGCTCGGATCTGGTGTTGCTGTGGCTGTGTATAGGCCAATTCAACCCCTAGCCTAGGAACTTCCAAATGCTAAGGGTGCAGCCCTAAAAAAAAAAAAAAAAAAAAAAAAAAGCCAAAAATAAATAAATAAATAAATAAGATGGCAGTGTTGAGGCTCATAGTCAGGACTGTTGAAGAAAGCTGACGTTTTAGGTTACTATTAAGGGTTTAAGTTGTTGGTGATGGTATCTAATGCAGTGCCTTGCATGGAGAAAACATATTTATTGATTTGATTTCATGGTTCACTGATTACACTGACCTCATGCTACTCCATGGCCTCGAATAATCAGTAATTGACTGTAACTAAAGTGCTATATGGAGGATGATTGTTTTCCGTCCTAGCTGAAGACCTAATGAGAATTTGCTTAAAATAACAGCAAAGGAGCTTAGACATCAGAAAAGTAAAACAAAAATCCTTTTGCTGTAGGACCTCTTTTGCCTAAAACTGTGGAAATAGACAGATAGATTACATAGCTATATTCTCTTTCGACTTTGGATTTCTTGATTTTCATTGCTGTGTGCCAAGTTTATGAAACCTAAATGTTTTTCAATTCATAAAATGTGTTTTATGCCTTAATAGCAAAGCCATCAACTTTTCTATTCCTTTTAACTGTATTCCTGCAGAGCAACCTTTGGGGTTTTCAATGATTTGCTGAATTCCAGAGGTTTATCTTTAAGTCAGTTGTTTGGAACATATTATTATGTATAAGTTCCATTTAGAACTTAAGAAAATCTCTCCTCTTTCTTGTGCCTGGACTCGCAGTGCCAGAGGACAGGGAAGCCAACTCACCCCAGGAACCCAGCTCCTTTCCCAGCCATCATTGCCTGTCAGGGCAAACAGGGACTATGCTTAATACTAAGCCACGGGTAGAGTCTCTTCCCCAGGATTTTTATTAATTTTAGCCCAAGGTAAAGGTTGTGCCTAATTTAAATTACTGCTTTTGTCATATTCTCTACAGTCACAGGAATATTCTATTATGAATCACAAATCCTAGGCAATTCCCATTCTTTTATAATGCTTTTAAAGAGCCACATCTACTGCTATGATTTTCATGCCTCCTTGGTCGCTTTGGCTGCTAGGTTCTGGTCAAAAACAACCCCCAGGATTGCAAGGAGTGGTAACAACAAAGGTGTCTCTCTCATGCTCTTCCTCCATTGCAGGGAACTAAGACTATTCCACGTCCTTGTCATTCTGAGACATGAGCTGAAGGAGCAGCCTCTATGTGAGGCTTTGCTAGTTTTCAGCAGAGGCAAAAGAACAGAGTGGAAACATAAGATGGATCTGGTTTTTTTTTTTTTTTTTGCTTTTTAGGGCTGCACCAGTAGCATATGGAGGTTCCCAGGCTAGGGATCTAATTGAGCTATAGCTGCTGGCTTATGCCACAGCCATAGCCATAGCAACTCCGGATCCAAGCTGCATCTTCAACCTACACCAGAACTCATGGCAATGTCAGATCATTAGCCCACTGAGCAAGGCCAGGGATGGAACCTGCAACCTTATGGTTCCTAGTCAGATTTGTTTCCGCTGTGCCACGAAGGGAACTCCATAAGATGGCTCTTAAAGTTTCTGCTTGAAAGAGGTGCACATCATGCCACACACATTTTGCAAACCCAGTCAGATGGCCACTCTGGGCATCCACAGTCTTGCAGAGAGAGGCACTGCAAGCCATGCAGCCAGGCCTGGCACAGTGGGGCAGGGATGTTTAATCATTGCATGGTGAAGTGCAAGGAACCCTTTTGAACAATGATACAGTCCACTTGGGTGGAAGCTTGAGACTTGCTGTAAATAAATGCTCATCTGTTTGTGTGGAGAAGCCTGGATGTGGCTGTCTTCTGTGGCAGAGATAACCCTCCGTATTCATCACACCATTGTATTTTCTCCCTGGGTCTATAGGAGGAGAGCTTTTCTCCACCCCTTTGCGTCTGTGTGGGTCCAGGAGACTGTTCATGCCCGCTGGATTATGGGGAGAAGTGATGTGTGGCATATCCAGACCTAGCTCCCATACGTCTGGCAAAATCCACCCTGTCTCTTATCATTGTTAGGGTCATCAACAAAGGAGCCTGTCTCTCCAAGTCAATGCTCAGAGATGTATCCAGAAGAACCACCTGCCCAGAAACATCTACTCTGTCCTGAGTTAGAACAAATGAACTTTTGTTGTGTTGAGACACTTGAGATTTTGTGGTTTCATGTTTCTGTTACCCTATCCTGACCAATATAACCTTGTTTTCTGGTTTATTTAATGATGCTTTTTTTTTTTTTTTTTTTTTTTTGGTCTTTTTGCCTTTTCTAGGGCCGCTCCCGCGGCATATGGAGGTTCCCAGGCTAGGGGTCGAATCAGAGCCTACGCCAGAGCCACAACAATGTGGGATCCAAGCCGCGTCTGCGACCTACACCACAGCTCACGGCAATGCCGGAGCAAGGCCAGGGATCGAACCCACAACCTCATGTTTCCTAGTCAGATTCGTTAACCACTGCGCCATGATGGGAACTCCTAATGATGCATCTTTACTAGAGAAATGTACTTTTTTTTTTTAAACTGCTGTGCCTGCAACGTGTGGAAGTTCCTGGGCTAGGGATTGAATCAGAGCTGCAGCTGAGGCCTACACCACAGTCACAGTAACACTGGATCCAAGCCGAATCTGCAACCTATGCTGCGGCTTGCGGCTTGCGGCAACTCTGGATCCTTAACACACACGAGTGAGGCCTGGGTTGAACCTGCATCCTCATGGATACTATGAGGTTGTTAACCTGCTCAGCCTCAATGGGAACTCTTGAATGTATGTTTTGTAGTGAAGTGACCAAATAAAACATAACTCCCCACAAATTATTCAATGTACGTGTATATTTCTAGTTAGAAATACAAATATGTCACCAAATACTTGATTTTAAAATTTTATTTAATTTTAATGAATTTATGGCCATGTGTAGCTAGTGGCTATCTTATTGGACCACACAGACTTGACAGTAGGAAGCTTTTTGGCCATGTGATGTGTTGTAAATCTTTCCAGTATCTTAGCCATTCAAACATAAAAATGGACATGCTATCTAAATTAGACACTTTCTGGATGACAAAGAGCCATAAAAATGAACAGCAGAAAATATCTACATCTTGGAGGTTCCCTGGTGGCTAGCAGGTTAAGGATCTAGTGTTGTCACTTCTGTGGCTCGAGTCCTTACTATGGCGCAGGTTTTATCCTCAGCCTGGGAACTTTCGTGTGTCTTGCGTGTGGCCAAAAAAAGAAAGAAAGAAAATAGCTACATCTTTATATACTGTTTCAACGATGATGGTTGTGACATTGGGGTACTAGTCAGAGTTTTTTACTAGTACGCATTGACATGAGGGTCCATGTTAATAGCTTCCAAATATAAAGTGCAGAAGAACAAACTGTGGAACGGACATTTTTTTGCCAAAGTATAGGTGTGGTCTTTAAGGACACAAAATAAATGTAAAATGTACAAGACTTCACATTCGCTTCTGAGTTTCTTCATTGTGAAGCATGTGAGGTGTGTTAGAGTTGATAACTTTTCAGATGCTGTGCTTTTGCTTTAATCTTGTGATTACATTTGCAGTGGTACTCGCCATCCTGGGAACAATTTACAGGTGTTATAAAAGACTGCCTGTGTTTGTCTACATTTAAAGAACTCTTTCAAAGAAGGGGCTGAGTCATGTAATGAAAAGAATGTTGGATTCAGAGCAAAGCATCTAAATATTGCTGTTGTCCACTCTCAATAACTGGCTACATGAATTTGGGCAGGTTATTAAAATTCTCTGGGTCTCAGTTTTTTCCACAGTGAACTTAGGAGTTTGGACTACATACCAACTTTTAAAACTCTATGGTTGAACACCCCTCTCTTTCAGTCCTTTTTTTTTAACTCCTTTAACCATGTGTGGTTCACACATGGAAAAGGAGTTATTAGAGTGAGCCCACCCATGTCAACATGACTTAACTCTTTGTTCCAGGAAATTCTTGCCCAGACAGATTAGACACTAAATTAATAAATAACTTCACTGTTTGCTTTGTAGAAAATTCTTGCAAATCAAT
This sequence comes from Sus scrofa, assembly GCF_054392235.1. NCBI lineage: Eukaryota > Metazoa > Chordata > Mammalia > Artiodactyla > Suidae > Sus > Sus scrofa. The sequence continues at coordinate 48,854,333 of NC_139387.1, read as the reverse complement.
TTACCAGGACAAACAGTTTGCTCATCTGGGCAAACAGCTCTCTTATTAGAATAATGTATCATTCACCTGGGCAAACAACTTGACAAGTCCATGGAAGAATGACATTATGCCTTGTGCTCTTGAAAGTGAATCCACTGTGAATTCTATCTTATCTTATTATCTAACTGGGGGAAATAGTATGTGGGTCTAGCATATATTTCCTATGTGGCATGAGACTCTTTATAGTTCATATATGGATGAGGCTAATTATAACAAGATCAGTGAAGTCATAACCATTGAGTTAATATAACAGAGTGGGTGAGCAAAATCAATTTTCTGTGTCACACATAATTTTCAACTTTAGGTAAACAATCACTTGTCTATAATATACATTCTAAGAAATTGTTTTCTATAACAAGCATACATAACTCTTAAAATTATAGCTTAAAGCCTTTGTAGTTTGAAATTGCAGATCACAGAGGTTCCTAACATTACCCATCCAACACTAAGAGCTACTTCCTAGTTTAACAAGAGACAGAGCATGTGCAAATTTAAACTTAAAGCAGAAATTTGTGCCTGTTGCTTAACAGTTCTTTGTTTAGGGTGCTCTTAAGAAAGTACTTTGAGGAGTTTTGTCGTGGTTCAGTGGTTAACGAATCTGACTAGCATCCATGAGGACGCAGGTTCGCAGGTTCGATCCCTGGCCTCCCTCAGTGGGTTAAGAATCTGGTGTTTCTGTGAGCTGTGGTTCAGGTCGAAGATGCGGCTTGGATCCTGCATTGCTGTGGTTGTGGTGTAGACTGGCAGCTATAGCTTTGATTTGACCCCTAGCCTGGGAACCTCCATATGCCTTTGAATTAACCTGTATCAGTGTTATTTTTCTTGGAGTTTCATCACCCATTAGTTCTCTTGTTAATTTTAACTATAGGCTGAATTAAACTATTTCCAAGTTTATGGGTTTTTTTTTTTTTTTCCTTCATGAAACCTGATAGGAAAAGCTTTGTTTTTAGATTCACAGTCTCACCTCAGGAAGTTCAATCACAGATCTGAGAGCAGCTTTTTGAGGATACGAAGTTAGAACTTAGACTGTACCCTGCGAAAGAGTCCCGTGACATTCACATCAATTGCTTTGACTTGGCTATTTTGATGTGGGAGCATTTGATATAGCCTGAAAAAGACACTGATTTTTCAGTTAAAAGAAGTTCCCAAGTAATGTGCAAAGCCTCACCTTCTGAGCCTACCTCCATTGTTGACCAGTCTGTTGTATTCTTTTTCCTTCCTCCCCTACTTGCTCCCCTGCTCCCTGCCCCTGCCTTATTGATGTTGGACATTGTGGCTGGTCAGAGCTATGGTGAAGCATAAAATTAAAGGGAAGTGTGAAATGGGTTGAGGGTTAAGTAACATCTGGCAGGCCAATTACATATAACCAGACATTAAAAGTTACTTTCCTGGAGTTCCCGTCGTGGCGCAGTGGTTAATGAATCCGACTAGGAACCATGAGGTTGCGGGTTCGGTCCCTGCCCTTGCTCAGTGGGTCGACGATCCGGCGTTGCCGTGAGCTGTGGTGCAGGTTGCAGACGCGGCTCGGATCCTGCGTTGCTGTGGCTGTGGCGTAGGCCAGTGGCTACAGCTCCGATTCGACCCCTAGCCTGGGAACCTCCATATGCCGCGGGAGTGGCCCAAGAAATAGCAACAACAACAACAACAAAAAAAACAAAAGACAAAAAAAAAAAAAAGTTACTTTCCTCATCTCAAGAAAAGCCATCTAAGAAGTTCCCATTGTGGCTCAGTGGTAATGAGCCCAACTAGCATCCGTGAGGATGCGGGTTTGGTCCCTGGCCTTGCTCATTGGGTTAAAGGATCCTGCATTGCCATAGCTGTGGTGTAGGCTGACAGCTGTAGCTCTGATTCAACCCCTAGCAAGGGAACTTCCATATGCTAAAATGTGGCCCTAAAGAGCAAAAAAGAAAAAAAAAAAAGAAAAGCCATCTATCATTCAAAGCAAAGTATCTTCAGGAGTTCCCTGGCAGCCCAGTGGTTGAAGATATAATGCTGTCACTGCTGTGGCTTGGGTTTGATCCCATGCTATGGGTGTGGCCAAAAACTACAACAACAGCAACAAAGCAAAACATCTTTCCAAAATTTCACTTATATCTTTGATGTCTGCACCTTAAATGCTGTGTCTCTTATTTCTTCCTAAAAGTTAAAGGCGTTGATGGGAGTTGGGGTTGGGGTGGAAATGTTTGAGACTGTGGAAGAAAAATTCATATTAACATTGATTTGAAGAAAAGAATATGCTTATGGCTATCAAATTACTACAGTCAGGCCCACAAGAAAACCTTTAATGTTTTCTTATTGACAAAGGAATTTAAGCACATTACCAAGTATATTACATATAGAGGCCTGAAGACAGCTTTCTTGATGGCCAATTGGTATGTATACCTTCAAAATTAATGACCATGTTTCCCAAGAGATAGGATTAACCTGAGGAAGTCTGGACGTCTCAAAGTAACTTGCTCTTAACTAATTAGGACACTTTTATGATGACGAGATACAGATCAGCCATAAATAAGGCAGGAAAGAGCCTTCACCAGCATGAGTTAGGATTTATAGTCTTAGCATCTTCAAGTCCCAGGTATTGCAACTAGCCTCCACCTTTATCATCTGGCTGTGAATGACCCTCTAAGACAAATCTCTGAGTGACAAGCAGTCATTGGGTTTTTTGTTTTTTTTTTTCTTTATTGAGGTATAGTTGATTTACAGTGTTGTGTTAATTTCTGCTGTACGGCAAAATGATTCAGTTATACATATATACACAATCTTTTCTGTATTTTTTCCATTATGGCTTTTTTGGGGGGCTGCACCTGTGGCATGTGGAAATTCCCAGACTGGTGATCAAACCCCAGACACAGGAGTGACTTGAGCTGCTGCAGTGACAACACCAGATCCTTAACCTGCTGTGCCACAAGGGAATTCCCATTATGGTTTAACATAGGACATTGAATATAGTTCTCTGTACTATATAGTGGGGTCTTGTTTATCCCCTTCATGTAGCTTATATCTGCTAACCCTAACCTCCCACCCTATCTCTTCCCCAGACCCCTCCCCCTTGGTACCACAAGTCTCTTTTCCTTGTCCACAAGTCTGTTTCTGTTTCATAGGTTCATTTGCATCATATTTTAGATTCCACATAAGTGATTTCATATAGTATTTGTCTTACTCTTTCTGACTTACTTCTCTAGTATGATAATCTCTAGGTCCATCCATGTTGCTGAAAATGGCATTATTTCATTAGTTTTAATGGCTGAGTAGTGTTCCATTGTGTATATATACCACATCTTCTTTATCTATTTTTCTGTCAAGAGACATTTGGGTTGTTTCCATATCTTGGCTATTGTGAATGGTGCTGCAGTGAACATAGGGGTGCATGTATCTTTTTGAATTATAGTTTTATCTGGATATAAGCCCAGGAGTGGGATTGCTGGCTCATATGGTAACTCTATCCTTAGTTTTCTGAGAAACCTCCATGCTGTTTTCCATAGTGACTGCACCAATTTACATTCCCACCAACAGTGAAGGAGGATTCCCTTTTCTCCATACCCTCTCTAGTATTTGTTATTTGTAGACTTTTTAATGATGGCCATTCTGACAAGTGTGAGGTGGTAAAAGAATGAAATAATGCCACCTCATTGTGGTTTTGATTTGCATTTCTCTCATAATGATGTTGAACATCTTTTCATGTGCCAATATGTCTTCTTTGTATGTCTTCTTTGGAGAATATCTATTTAGGTTTTCTGCCCATTTTTCAATTGGGTGGTTATTTTTCTGTTGTTGCATTGTAAAGTTGTCTATATATTTTTTGTTTTTTGTTTTGTTTTGTTTTGTTTGTCTTTTTGCCTTTTCTAGGGCCACTTCCCGTGGCATATGGAGGTTCCCAGTCTAGGGGTCCAATCAGAGCTGTAGCCGCCGGCCTATGCCAGAACCACAGGAATGTGGGATCCGAGCCATGTCTGCAACCTACACCATAGCTCACGGCAACACTGCATCCTTAACCCACTGAGCAAGGCCAGGGATCGAACCCGCAACCTCATGGGTCCTAGACAGATTCGTTAACCACTGCGCCACGATGGGAACTCCATAAGTTGTTTATATATTTTTTGCAATTAAGCCTTTGTTGATTGAACGTTTGCAAATATTTTCTCCCGTTCTGTATGTTGTCTTTTCATTTTACTTATGGTTTCCTTTTCTGTAAAAATCTTTTAAGTTTGATTAGGTTCCATTTATTTATCTTTGTTTTTATTTCTATTGCCTTGGGAGATTGACCTAAGAAAACATTGGTGCAAGTGGCATTTCATTCTTTTTTGATAGGGTTGTTTGTTTTTTTGGTAGTGAGCTGCAGGTGGTGTTTATATATTTTGGAAATTAATCCTGTACCAGTCACTTCATTTGCAAATATTTTCTTCCATTCTGTGGGTTGTCTTTTCATTTTGTTTAGGGTTTCCTTTGCTGTGCAGAAACTTTTAAGTTTAATTAGGTCCCATTTGTTTATTTTTGTTTTTATTGTCATTACTCTAGGAGACGGATCTGAGAAGATATTGCTGTGGTTTATGTCAGAGAGTGTTTGGCCTATGTTTTCCTCTAAGAGTTTTATAGTACCTGGTCCTATGTTTAAGTCTTTAATCCATATTTAGTTTATTTTTGTGTATGGTGTTAGGGGGTGTTCTAATTTCATTCTTTAACATGTAGCTGTCCAGTTTTCCCAGCACCACTTTGTCATAGATTATTTGACCATAGGTGTGTGGATTTAATTCTGGGCTTTCTATCCTGTTTCACTGATCTATCTTTCTGTTTTTGTGTCAGTACCATACTGTTTTGATGACTGTAGCTTTGTAGTATAATCTGAAGTCAGGGAGCCTGATTCCTTCAGCTTTGTTTTTCTTTCTCCGGATTGCTTTGGCTAATTTTTAAAAATGTAAGTGGGGTATCACATTGCTTAATGTGAAGATAACACATTCAAGCATGTTTCATTCACTTTGGTAACCAACAAAAAGTAAGTGCTCACATACAGAGAGCAAAGGAAACAACATATCCAAGAAATGCTTTTCTTTTCTTGGTTAGAAATAAAAGTCCCTTGATCTGTTTTCTCAGATCCTATCACATCTAAGTTTTAAGAAAGTTCAGGTCATATCGATAACTTCTGGTCAATACTACTTTTTGCAAGATCAGAAATGTTCCCTCATGGATTTCCTGCTGTGGCCCAACGGAATTGGTGGAGTCTCTGCAGTGCTGCGACGCAGGTTTGATCCCAGGCACAGTGGGTTAGGGATCTGGGGTTGCTGCAGCTGTGGCATAAGTCACAGCTGTTGGCTCGGATCTGGAACTCCATATGCTATGGGGTGGCCAAAAGGGAAAAAAAAAGAAGAAATCTTCCCTCCTTACATTCTTCTTCAGGTTTCAAAAAAACCCTACCATATTTATTCTCCTGGAATAGTGTGAAATAACCCTTTTCCTGAATGAAAACCTCCTTTATACAGTTCTTTTTCTGAAACAAATCTTTCCCTTTCTGCCCCTGAACTGGAATAATTTCCTCTGGGGGATCCCTCTTATCTAGGGGATTGTAGTGAGGTCACTGCCTGAGCTGATTCCAGTTCATTTTCTTGAGCGGAATTGGATGAATGGCTTTACAAGTTGTCTTTTAAAGAGATAGACTTTCGTATAAATAAAACCACCAGATTTCTTTATACAGTATCATGAGGTCTTGACATTCCAGAGATTTGGTACCTAAATACATAGTTACTCAGTGAATGTTTATTGAAGGGAAGGATGGTGGAAAGAAAGAAAAAGAAGGGAGGGAAAGTTAGCAAAAACATTTTTTTTTACCTTGATTTTTAATTGGGAAAAAGAATATGAAATTTATTAGTGTTATACTTTCAGATCAAGAATATAATTTATGATAACTTAAGAAGTAATTGCCAGGAGTTCCTATTGTGGCTCAGCAGGTTAAGAACCCAACTAGTATCTATGAGGATGTGGGTTCGATTCCTGTCCTTGTTCAGTGGGTTAAGGATCTGGCTTCACTGAAAACTGGGGCATGGGTTGCAGATGCAGCTCAGATCCAGTGTTGCTGTGGCTTCAGCATAGGCCTTAACTGCCATTGGACCCCTAGCCTGGGAACTTCTATATGCCGCAGGTGTGGCCCTAAAAAAAAAAAAAAAGTGATTGCCTTTTGTCTACATTTTAATGCAAAGACACTCATTGGGTAAGATTCAGAAAAATAAAGTATCTATATTTTATATGTATTTTTTATACATATTTTGTTCAAAAAACAGAATCTGTTAAAAAAAATTAAAGAATTTCTGGTTATAATCCACAAGTGTGTATTTCAGTTTTGCTTCAGGATAGACACATTCTGCTTAGCAATCCATGTATTCTTCCTGATGCTGATTTTAATGTCTCTGTAATTTGCTTGGTGGCTGTTCTATTAAGAGCTTAGCTTCTAACATCCAAAGGAGGCTGAATGAACCATCAGATATAAGATTGAGCAAAAACAACAATTAGAAGACAGTGGTTGTCCCATACTTTTTATCCCAAGATTTCTTATGGTATGTCTCACTCTACCATCAAAAAGAAAAACTAGGAACCCCAGCAGGGCTAAGGGAGAGGGAACATGGGTGGCTGCCAGCCTGGGTAAATGGAACCCTTTTAGCTGAGCCAAGTTCACAAGAGTAGAAGACCAGGTCCCAGTTTGAGGCCCGAACCCTGATAAGTAACAACAAGTATTAAGGACTTCAAGGGGCCCAGTAGGGAAAGAATTTGAGGTCCTGATTTTTATCTTGGTTTTTAATTGGGAAAAAGAATGTGAAATTTATTAGTGTTATGCTTGCAGACCCAGAATATAATTTGTGATGACTTAAGAGTTGTGGGGGTGTGGTACAATGGGTAATTTTTTTCTTTTTCTGCTTTTTGGGTGTTACCTATATTTTCTATAGTAATTACATATATTACTTAACATAAAGAAAAAACACTAGGCTTTATGTTTTCACTAACTAAATTTCAAAATCAGTATGGTTTCTGTCTTTTTTTTGAAAGTAGGGTGTTTTCATAGATTGTCATCAGTCTACTTTAGAATTTACATCCAGTTGACCCAGTTATTTCAAGGTGTAACAATGAATAAGGTTTTGTTGATACGAGTTACCCCTTCTTTCTCTGCAATGTCTAATGGACATCAATGGGGCATTATGGGATAACCTAGAAACAGGCACAGTTATGTCAATATGATTTATGGCTAACTTGGCACTTGACATTAGCGGTAAAGGAGGAGCAATTCATTAAATGGTGCTGGGGAAATTGATTATTCATATAGAAAATAATTAAAATAGATCTGGACTTCATTCCATATACAAATGTCAATTTCAGGTGGATTAAGGGACTTTAAATGTGAAAGGCAGGAGTTCCCATAGTGGCTCAGTGGAAACAAAGCTGACTAGTATCAGGATGCATGTTTGATCCCTGGCCTTGCTCAGTGGGTTAAGGATCCAGCGTTGCTGTGAGCTGTGGTGTAGGTTGCAGAAAAGGCTTGGATCTGGTGTTGCTATGGCTGTAGCATAGGCCGGTGGCTATAGCTCCAACTCACCTCTGATTCCACCTCTAGCCTGGAAACCTCCATATGCTGCAGGCGAGGCCCTAAAAAGAAAAAAAAAGTGAAAGGCAAAAGTTGGAAACTTGTGGGAGAAAATAGAGCACAACTTTATGACCTTGGAGAAGGGAAGGACATTAAATGAGATGCAAAAAGTGCTAGCCAGAAAGCAGGGGGTTGGTCATTGAACTACCTTAAAATCAAGGACCTTACTTCATCAAAGGACATCACTAAAAGAGTTGGGAGGGAGGAAAGCAGGAACTGTGAGGAAGTATTTGACATACATGTAACTGAGAAATAATAAGGAAACAGAAAACCATCCTTCAGACAATGAGACCCCACTTTGTTGAAAGACACTGTAAAATGAATGAAAAATCAAGCCATAAATACTAGAGGCAGATATTTGCCATGCATGTAGCTGACAAATTAATAAATGGGGGAAAAGCATTCTGTAGAAAAATGAAAAAAGCTTTGAAGTTACACAGAAGTAGCAATATGAATGATCAATAAAAATATTAAAGTGCTTAGCTTCATTAGTAATCAGGAAAATGCAAATGAAAACCACCAGATGTTATTATTTCACGCTCCCCAGAGTGGGAAAAACTTTGAAAAGTCACCAGTGAGGTTTGTGCAATGACAGGACCTCTTGGGTACTGCTGGTGGCAGTATGAATCAGACCAGCCACTTTGGAGACCTCTGCAGTCTTGTCAGGAAGAGTTGAAGCTGTGTGTGATCTAGAACCCAGCTGTTCAGCTCCTGGCCCAACACCCTGAAGCAGTGTTTTTCAGCTCTGCCTTACATTAGAATCTCAAAACGAGCCTGTCTGAAATACACAGGCTGTGCCTTGCCCCAAACCCGTGGTTACCAAATTGTGTGCCAAGGGGTCCCCAGAGCACCTCGCAAAACCCACAGAGAACAGTGGTGTATTTTTCCCTGTTCCAGGGAACAATGACACTTGACATCTACTGGACACAGTTCAGTGCACAGTTTCCTTCTTAGACTTGCTCCATTATTTTCTATTATGCAGTATTTTGCAAAGCTAGATTTTCAGTGGTTGCTCTGGTAAAAGGCAGATACCACAGGAAGAGCAGTGTAGAAGAGAACATGAAAACGGCAGGGTCCAATTTGAGTCCAGAGTCTGAGGAGTTGCACAGTGCCCAACAGGGGTACACAGCCCATTTGAAGTAATTGTTATTTAAGAATGTAAAATATCTTTTCTTTCAATTTATGTGCATTCGTTTTTTTCAGTCTTAAAAAATTGGGGCTTATATATTGTGTTTTTCTTCTAATATTTTTCTAGTAATTTATTATTTACACAGTTTTAGTAAAGCATAATTATTTCCTCACAACAAATTTACATATTTGAAGTGTACAATTTGATGAGTTTTGACATATGCATACATTGTGAAATCATCACCACAACCAAGATAATGAACATATCCATCAGTTCCTAAAATAATCCTCCCTTTTCCCACTCTATGCTTCTTCCTCAAGCTCCCTACCCACACACACACCCACACCCACACTCCCCCCCCACACACACACTCCCTCTCCAGCGCAACCACTCATCTCCTTCCTGTCACTGTAGATAAGTGCATTTACTAGAATTTCATATAAATAGAATCTTACAGTATGTACTCTTGTTTTGTTTGACTTCTTTTGCTCAGTGTAATTATTTTACAATTCAGCCATGTGGTTGATTCCTTTTTATTTCTAAGTAGTATTCCATTGTATGGATACACCACAATTTGTTTATCCATTCACCTGTTTCAGTTGTTTTTGGTTTTTTACAAATAAAGCTCTGGACATTTGTGTAAAAATCTATATGGAATGAAATGACTGGGTCATGCGGTAGATGTGTGCTTATAGTAACTCATTTCTATTGTATTTTGCAAAAGCAATAGTCCATCAAGGATTAGAAATAAAACTATTCCTTCACCAAATGTATTTTTTTTTTTTTGGTCTTTTTGCCTTTTCTAGGGCAGCTTCCCGCAGTATATGGAGGTTCCCAGGCTAGGGGTCTAGTCGGAGCTGTAGCTGCTGGCTTACGCCACAGCCACAGCAACTCGGGATCCGAGCCGCATCTGCAACCTACACCACAGCTCATGGCAATGCCGGATCCTTAACCCACTGAGCAAGGCCAGGGATCAAACCCGCAACCTCATGCTTCCTAGTTGGATTCATTAACCAGAGTCAAGACAGGAACTCCAACACCAAATGTATTTTGAGAAGTACCAGCCAGGGAGATGTGTGCAGGATTGTTCATTGCTACATTGTTAGTAATAGCAAAAAACTGGATGCAATCCAATCATCTACTGTTAGGAGAATAGATTATTAAGAGGAGGCATATATATATGTGTGTGTATATATATACACACATATATATATATATTTAGAAGACTACTTTATAACAGTGAAGATGAAGCATACCTCCGCTAATCAAAATGGATAAATTGTAGGAATTTGGGCTGAGTTTAAAAAGCAAATTGTAAAAGAAAGCTTGTGGAATGACTCCATGATACGAATTTTAAAAACAAACTATTAAGTAAAGTATTACTTACAAATACAAACATATGTGGTAAACTAGAAAGAAAAGCAAGAAAATGGTAAGTATACAATTTAGTCTAGTGCTTATCTGGGGAGGGGTTAGGGTGCCATGAGGGAGATAGGACCAAGAAAGGGTAGACAGAAGTTTTTGAGGCTAAAGGGTCATGGTATATTTCTTAAACTACAGAAATTCATTTTTATGGAGTTTTTTTTTGGCTGTGCCCACAGCATACAAAATTTCCCAGGCCAGGGATCAAACCCAAGTCATAGCAGTTACACTGGATCCTTAGCTCACTGTGCCACCAGGGAACTCCTCGATGTTATTATTATTATTATTTTTTTAACTTTTAGGGCCGCAGCCACGGCATATGGAGGTTCCCAGGTGAGGGGTCCAATCAGAGCTGCAGCTGCTGGCCTGTACCACAGCCACAGCAATGCCAGATCCGAGCCACGTCTACAACCTACACCGAAGCTCACCGCAACACCAGATCCTTAGCCCACTGAGTGAGGCCAGGGATCGAACCCGAAACCTATGGTTCCTAGTCGGATTCATTTCCGCTGTGCCACAACAGGAACTCCTTGATGTTATTTTTTGTGCTTGTATTTTGCTGAAACTTTTATTTGTGTTAGTGTGTAACAACAAAATTTAGAAAAATCTCTGAGCAGTTGAAAAAATGTTTTAAGCAAGACAGAAGGTACCAATTTCAAACCATCAAGGATAGAAAAAAATCCAAGCATTAAATAAATATGTATTTGTTTGATAGGCTATGAGAAAATTTGGAAAAATCATGGGCATTAAACCAAGCTGTCATAGAATATTTAGTTAAAAAGCATAAAAAATATGGTATGTTATTTATTAGAATGATCCCTTGTAATGTGATTAAACCAGTTAAGGATCTGTGATAGATGTCTTAAAAAAAAAAAAAACAACCCAATGGTCAGTCTCATTAAGTTAAAGATACATTTTTTTAAAATTTTTATGACAGATGAAAATGGTTTACAGAATGCAAAATGAGAATCCAAAATTGGTAATCAAATATCATATATGTTTCCCAGATGGATAGAATGTATAATTGAGTAGGAGGTGGGCTAAAAGCCAGAAAATATGGGGGTAGTTAAGAAAGACTCGAAAACTCTTCCCAAAAGAAGATAAAATGGAATTCTTGGACAAAATAAAACCTTAAGGTCTATGCTTTGAGAAATTTCCTTTTTTTTTTTTTTTTTTTTTAACATTTTTAATGGCTTAATACGAACAAAACTACACCAGAGTTCCCTTTCTGGTAAGACATGTGTAGGGAGCTGATCTCCACAGAGAGGTGAACAGCCTGCTGAGTCTTGCACAGGTGCAAGGAAGCCACAGCCTGCTAGTGTTGGAGCCAAGACTTCAGGGGCGAGAAGAGAGAGTGGGGATTGACATTAATAAACATTTACTGTGTCTGAGGCATTTTGCTGTGGATTTTATTTATACCGCTTATCGGATATGCTCACCTTGTAGACCTAGTGTTTTCTTACCTTTAAGGTAGAGGATGTCACTCTCATTTTCCACATGAGATAACTGAGACATGGAAATTCAAAACTTTGTCAAAGATTTCAGAGACGGCAGATTTAAACCCAAATACATTTGATTCCGAAGCATGTCTTTTTCCTACAATTAATAGCCAATGATCACTGTAAACTTAACTATGTTTGTACCAAGAACTGTTCCAAGTGATACGGAGAGTTTCTGTAAGCCTCACGACAATACTGTAAAATCTCCTGCATCCCCCCCGCTCCAGCCCACGTCTTTAACCTCTTTTACCTCTTATGAGTACGTGTGCCTTTCAAGGATCAGGCTTAATTCTTTCAGGAAACCTTGGGGCTCCTAAAAAGGTTTGATCCATCTGAGTCATGGAAACGGATTTCTCCCAGCTGTGTACTTTGTGGTTGTCTCACCTACAGCGATTGATTCCTTCTTTTCTTTTTTTACAACCACACCTGCGGCATATGGAAGTTCCTGGGCTATCAGTCAAATTGGAGCTACAGCTGAGGTCCACGCCATAGCTACCGTGACACTGGATCTAAGCCATATCTGTGACTGTATCCTTAACCCACTGAGTGAGGCCATGGATTGAACCTGCATCCTCACAAAGACAATGTCGGGTTCTTAACCCTCTGAGCCACAATGGGAACTCCAATCTCTTCTTTTTTAATTGGACCATATCCTCTAGGTACTTTGCTGCTGGAATAAAGTAGTTTAGGAAATCTTTCTTAGCCAATTCTAATAAATTTAGCTAGTTTATTCATATATTTGTGTGTGCTTTTTAAGTTCCTTTAGGCTCATTGTTTTCCACAGAAAAAGAATGAATCCTTAGAAGTAGACCTCTTAAACTCTCTCAAACTCCATTCTCAAACAGGGACTTTCCTTAAGACTTAATTTAAAATAAATGGGGGTTTCCGTCATGGCTTAGTGGTTAACAAACCGGACTAGTAACCATGAGGGTATAGGTTGGCCTCTCCAGTTAAGGATCTGGCATTACCTGAGCTGTGTTATAGGTTGCAGACGTAGCTGGGATCGCGTGTTGCTGTGGCTGTGGCATAGACCAGCAGCTACAGCTCCAACTCGATCCCTAGCCTGGGAACCTCTATATGCCACAGGTGCGGCCCTAAAAATACAGAAGACAAAATAAATAAATAAATAAAATGGTAATTAAGCATCCTTTAAAACATTTAATGGGATTATAATTTATATTCTTTCTACTCCAAAAGTTTTTGAGGTAGTTTAGAATATAAGAAACCAGTACAATGGGATAAGTACAATAAAAACTCAAAACAGTGTAAATAAGAGATCATTCTACCAGAAACTTAAGGTATTTTAGTTTATTACTACAGAGCATTTAATGCTGAATTTCTTGGCAATTGAGGCAACAGAGAAATACAAGTGGTCAAATAATTTTTATTATATGTTCAGAGAAGGTAAAGTGGTTCACCGGGGAGGATGCATTTCAGTGACAGTCCAGTTGACAACCCTTTCCATCCTTCGAGTTAGATCTTGACTAAATATCTGGAGCACTCAGATCTTAGTGCCATAGACTTGAAGGAACTGCCACTTGTAAGTCTTTAAAGAGGCACAGTGGCTGGGCTGTAATTCTTGCTCAGCAGCACTTCAGCGTAGATCAGCTCCTCTGGGGAAAGGCCAGTTTCTGGCTCCCTCCCTCCTTTGTTTGGGTCTCTGCTCAAAGGTCATGCCCTTCTCTGGCCATCCTCTCTAAAGGAGGCTCCCTCTCCACACTTGCTTTACTCAATATCCTTGCACCGTCCGACGTGGTAGCACTAGCCATATATATGACAGTTAACTTTGATTAGATTACATTAAATTTAAAACTCAGTTCTTGGATCATATAGCCACACTTCAAGAGCTCATTAGCCACACATGGACAGTGTTTACAGTATTAGTCAACACATATCATTGTAGAAAGTTCTATCAGACAGTGCTGTTTTATGCTCTTACTCTGGATTTCATTTTCTTTTTTTTTTTTTTTTTTGTCTTTTGTCCTTTTTCAGGGCCGTACTTGCGGCATATGGAGGTTCCCAGGCTAGAGGTCTAATTGGAGCTGTTGCTGCCTGCCTACACCACAGCCACAGCAATGTCAGATCTGAGCCGCATCTGCAACCTATACCACGGCTCACAGCAACGCCAGATCCTTAACCCACTGCGTGAGGCCAGGGATTGAACCGAAACCTCATGGTTCCTAGTCAGATTTGTTTCCGCTGCCCACGACGGGAACTACTGGATTTCATTTTCTTTTAGAACTTTTCCAACATTATGCCACATACTTACTGATTTATGTTTCACTAGAATGTTTCCAATAGAAGAGATTTTTTTTCTAGAATATTGCTGAATTCTCTGCCTAAAGCTGTGCCTGTTATAGTTCTCTGTAAATACTTGTTGAGTGAATGAACAAACAAATGAATAAATTTTGGTATTTCAAATAAAAATGTTTTGTTTAATGTCCTTGGGGGATGCAGTATACTGTACTATCACAATTTTTAAGATAAAAGAATGAAAATTCTGTAATTAAGGATACCTATTTTAAAGATAATATGATGTTACTAAATATCCTAGCTAAACTTTTGTTTTTCATATTGTGAAGGATAATAAGTATAAAAATTCCACTTAACAGTTAACATATTGTCCTGAACACGAAGGTAAAAAATACCAATTTTGTTTGGATTAAGAAGTCACGTGAGGAGAATGAAATAGCAAGATACTTACATAGCTAATTGGACTTACACTGGCGTGAGATTGAAAGCAACCATGATACATTAATATGGAATATATTAAAGGTGATACTGTGCAATTATAGCTATATACATGATGAGAAATCATAATGCATTCTAAAACTGTAGAGAAATGTCAATTTACCTCAGTTAACTTCACATAAAATTTATCCATGAAATGATTGCAATGCCTAAAAGGAATTTGCTTTCTGAACAAAATATAACTAGAAGCATGACTGCCCTAGGTTTGCCTATAAATAGACATGAAAGCTAGTTTTGTGATTTCTGCCAAGCGTGCAGCTTCAATAGCCTTGAAAAAGGTTGTTTCTCTTCTCTTGGGTCTGGCTTTGTCAGGAGATACTTGGAATGGTGATGGAGGAGGGAGGTACCTGGCAGAGCCAGACAGGCCTGGTAGGCAAATCAGCTTCAATTAGCCAGACGATAGATGTCACTTGGCTATCATGCCTAATTCCAGTTACTGACAATTAGGAACTGGGTAAAGTAGGGGTGTTTTCTCTTTAGCCTTTCTTTCTAAAATGCAGGTTATTTTCTGAGTAACCTGCATTTTCTGTTAGTTCTCAGAAGATTTTCAAGTGCAGATCATCCGGCATCTGTAGCTTATGCCAGAGTGGTATTATTTTTCTATTTCAAGTAAAAAAAAAAAAAAAAAAAAAAAAAAAACCAAAATCTTGACGCAAGTTCACCCAAAGACATTTACCAAGGGCGGTGGGGGGGGGCCTTTTTTGTTTGTTTTTAAATTGGGTCCAGGGAAGGGCCAAGTTCTTTATAAAAATAATGGCTAGCTTTGGAAATCCCTGTGTTTGGTTAAGTTTTCTGAGCTGCAATAAATATGAATTAAAGATTCATCAAAGGTTTGTATTTTCAATTTCAGTTTTTGCCTCTGCTTTGAAGATGTATTCTGTGTATATGTCTGACATTTTTTAATTTCCTTTGGAGCTGGATTCAGAGAACAATTCTTAAAACTTTATATCAAGGGTAGAGAGATAAATTTACTTGCTGTTAAGACCTTAGGGGTTGTTTTAGCTGCCAAGAGAGCATTGCTTATATGCTGAGAATAATGTGAGAACTGTAGATGCCTCTGGTATTGATTTTACTCAGGCTGAGTTAAGAAAATGGCCACATGGAAGTTTTCTGTTTACAGAGAAGTAGGAAAGTAGTTATGAAAAAGAAGATAGCTGTGATGCTTGACACAAATTTATGCTAATTTAAAATTTTACTGTTGTTTATGTATAAAGTCAGGATTTATCTGCCAGGGTAAGGGTCTGCTGAAGATGTCACCAGGTCACCATGGGGAGATATGCTGCTAGATGTCTCCCGTCCAAAGGCTTTTTAATGGATAATGAATTCAGAATTTACCTCATAGAATCTGATCATTACCTATGGAAAAACTAGGTAAACATTACCTCATAAGATAATTTTTCATCTATTCATAAGTCACTGTGCATATTTTAGATTTTTTGTATTATTATATAGAAATTTGGCTACTCAAGAATTTCTTCCTAAGACTGCACAAGCCAAACAACAAGAGTATCCTACGCTGTGCATAGAAACATCGATACTAGAATATTGCTTTCTCAGAAACATCTTTTGATTTTGATCCATGTAGCAATTCTAAGATAGTTTCTTTGACATGGGTTTGTACCCACGGCCTATGGACGTGTCCGGGCCAGGGATGGAATGTGAGCCTCATCTGTGACCTATGACACAGCTGTGGCAATGCTGGATCCTTAACCCACTGGGCCAGGAATTGACCCAGCAATGCCACAGAGACGAGTTGGATCATTAGCTCATTTCACCACAGTGGGAATTCCAGTTATTATTTGAAAAATTTTCTCTTTCTATAGTTAGTACAATATAAAGAATACCAGATTGTCTTTAAAAATCACTAAATCAGGAGTTCCTGTTGTGGCTCAGTAGTTAATGAATCCGACTAGGAACCATGAGGTTGTGGGTTTGATCCCTGGCCTCGCTCGCTCAGTGGGTTAAGGATCCGGCGTTGTTGTGAGCTGTGGTGTAGGTCGAAGACTCGGCTCGAATCCCGTATTGCTGTGGCTGTGGTGTAGGCTGACAGCTGCAGCTCTGATTAGACCCCTAGCCTGGGAACCTCCACATGCCGAGGATGTGGCCCTAAAAAGACAAAAGACAAAAAAAAAAAAAAAAAAAAAATCACTAAATGTTTCCTCCTAACTTTGTGAAGTCCCTAATAATGATTAACACAAACCTCTTCTGCCTTCAGGTTTATAACCAATGTGAAACAGTTTCACAGGTTAATTCCAGCCTTATTCCTATATGGACTGTACATAGTCCAAAAGCATCATTTTATGACATTTAAGATTTCAAAATATGTATCACAAGTTGTATCATAAATTCTTCTCATTGAATAGTAACCCTTTGATGTTCGAGTACATATGTTCTTTATAACATACATACCAGCATTTTATCAGGTGTATCAAATTCTTGAGGGTAACGACTACACTTATTTAACTTTTTATTTTGAAATGACTCTAGGCATAGAAACAAATTGCAAAAATACTGCACTGAATTTCATGTGCTCTTTACACAGCTTCATGAAATGTTAACCCTTACATAACCATAGTACAATTCTGGAAACCAGAAACTGACATTACTACAATACTGTTATCCAATGTAAAGAAGGTATTCCTGTTTTGCCAGTTGTCCTTCTGATGTTTTTTCTCCAGGTCCAGGATCCAATCTAGGATCCCACACTACATTTAATTGTCATGTTTCCTTTGTCTCATCCAGTCTAGAGAAGTCTTTATTTTTCCTGACCTTAATACTTTTGAGGAGTTCTGGCCAATAATTTTGTAGAATGTTTCCCTTTGAGTTTGTTTGATGTTTTCTTATGGTAAGAACTGGCTTATGTATCTTTGATAGGAAAACCACAGAAGTGACACTGGCCCCATCAGTGTGTTATATCAGAGCATACGTGATGTCGATGAGTCCTGTTGCAGCTAAGCTAACTTTTGGTCATTTAGTTAAGATCTACCAGGTTCTCCACTGCAAAGTTACTATTTTTCCTATTGGAATAAATGATATCTTGGGAGGAGATGCTTTAAGACTAGGCAGATATCCTGTTCCTCATCAAACGTTTCACTTTTTACTTTATATTCCATTGATAATCTTTACCTCCAGCAGTCATTACTTGGTGTTTGCCAAATAATATGCTCATGCCAAGGAATGCTGATATATTTTATTTCCATGAGAATTAAGTTATTAGAACTCTGCTGTAAAGAAGAGCTGTTCCTTCTTCCCTTATTTATTCAGTTATTATAGCAATGTGGACTCATGAGTATTTATCTTATTCTATAGATTATAATTCATTGCTATAACTATTCTGTTAACCCAGACTATCCCAGATTTGGCCATTGGAAGCCCCTTCAGGCAGGCTTTTGTGTCCTTTGACATATGCACATCATTTTTAAAAAAATTTTTTATTACTCAATGAATTTGTTACATTTATAGTTGTACAATGATCATCACAATCCAATTTTATGAGATTTCCATCCCACAACCCAAGTGCATCCCCCCACCCCCCAAACTGTCTCCTTTGGAAACCATAAGTTTTTCAAAGCCTATGAGTCAGTATCTGTTCTGCAAAAAAGTTCATTCTGTCCTTTTTTCAGATTCCACATGTAAGTGAAAGCATTTAATGTTGGTGTCTCATTGTCTGACTGGCTTCACTTAGCATGATAATTTCTAGGTCCATCCATGTTGCTAAAAATGCTGATATTTCAATGATTTCAATGATTTTAATGGCTCAGTAATATTCCGTTGTGTATTCCGCTGTGACATCTTCTTCATCCACGGCTCTGTCGATGGACATTTAGGTTGTTTCCATGTCTTGGCTATTGAAAAGAGTGCTGCAATGAACATCGGAGTACATGTGTCTTTGTGAGTCATGGTTTTCTCTGGATAGATGCCCAGGAGTGGGATTGCTGGATCAAATGGTAGTTCTATTTTGAGTTTTCTGAGGAATCTCCATACTGTTTTCCACAGTGGCTGTACCAATTTACAATCCCACCAACAGTGTAATAGGGTTCCTTTATCTCCACACCCTCTCCAGCACTTACTGTTTGTAGACTTTTGGATGATGTCCATTCTGGCTGGTGTGAGGTTGTACCTCATAGTGGTTTTGATTTGCATTTCTCTAATAAGGAGTGATGTTGAACATCTTTTCATGTGTTTTTTGGCCATCCGTATGTATTCTTTGGAGAACTGTCTGTTTAGATCTTCTGCCCATTTTTTGATGGGGTTGTTTGGTTTTTTGGTGTTGAGCTGCAGAAGGTGTTTGTAAATTTTGGAGATTAATCCCTTGTCAGTAGATCCATTTGCAAATATTTTCTCCCATTCTGTGGGTTGTCTTTTTGTTTTGTTTAGGGTTTCCTTTGCTGTGCAGAAACTTTTAAGTTTGATTAAGTCCTATTTGTTTATTTTTGTTTTTACTGTCATTACTCGAAGAGGTGGATCTGAGAAGATGTTGTGGTTTAAATCAGAGAGTGTTTGGCCTATGTTTTCCTCTAAGAGTTTTATAGTATCTGGTCTTATAGCTAGATCTTTAATCCATTTTGAGTTGATTTTTGTGTATGGTATTAGGGGGTGTTCTAATTTCATTCTTTTCCGTGTGGCTGTCCAGTTTTCCCAGCACCACTTATTGAACAGGCTGTCTTTTCTTATGCACATCATTTTTAAAAAGCATTTTGTTACTGGAGTTCCCATTGTGGCTCGGTGGTTAACGAACCCCACTAGCATCCATGAGGACACAGTTTTGATCCCTGGCCTCACTCAGTGGGTTAAGGATCTGGTGTTGCCATGAGCTATGGTGTAGGTCGAAAAAGTGGCTTGGATCCTGCATTGCTGTGGCTGTGGCATAGGCCAGCAGCTACAGCTTAAATTGGTCCCCTAGCCTGGGGACCTCCCTATGCCGTGAGTGCGGCCCTCAAAAGACAAAAACAAAACAAAAGACAGCATTTTGTTACTTACTCTTTGGCAGCACAAGATGCACCAAGTTTGTTTTGCTTCAGCCAGACTCTCAGTCATTTCTCCAAAGAATCCTAGTTCTTTTCATTGAAGATTGATATTTAAAACAAAATATGGCTATAGGGTTTACTGCCAGAGCTGGGAAATCTGTACATCACACACATAAACAGTTTACTCTCTCCATCTATTGACCTGTCTATTAAACTATTAAAGACTATCCTGGTACTTTTTAAAAATTAGAGTTGATTTACAATGTTGTGCCAATTTCTGCTGTACAGCAAAGTGACTCATACATATATATACATACACATTATTTTTCCCATATTATCTTCCATCATGTTCTATCCCAAGGAATTGGATATAGTTCCCTGTGCTGCACAGTAGGATCCCATTGCTTATCTATTCCAAATGTAAGAGTTTGCATTTACTACCCCAAACTCCTAGTCCATCCCGCTCCCTTCTCCCTCCCCATTGGCAACCACAAGTCTGTTCTCTATGTCTGATTTTTCTAATTACAACCCAGTACGGCTGGTTTCCTTCTAGACTTTTCCCTTTCCTTATTTGTAACTCCCTTCTCCAACAGGGAGAAACCTGGCTTTCATCATCCTTGATATATTTACTCATTTACTGTGATCCCGCAATCCCTGTGAGAAACAAATTTACAAACTAGACTATAGTGTTTGGATACAATTCTTTTTGTCTTTAGCTTAACCGTGTAGATAGCAAAAATACCGATTCCAAAATTACTCAGATCTTTTCTTCTTGATCCCTTTCGATGTGGTCATGTTGTTTATTTGTGGTACATCTAGGTTCATTTGTTACTGTTTGTGTCCTGCGCGAGTCCCTGGACACTTATAGGTTGATTTTAATTATTATTTGTTTAGGAGGTATGTGAAACTGCTCTAGTTCTAAGAGTCAAAACGATATGAAGTGATTCCTATGAATGTGATCCCTTGTATCATATTTCATGCCCTCATTCTTTCAATTCCGTTCCCACTCATCCCCTGTAACTTCCCAGTTTCATGAATTTTTGGTTTATTCTTCTGTATCTCTCTCTCTTTTTTGGCCGGGGGTGGGGGGCAGGGGCTGTGCCCATGGCACATGGAAGTTCCTGGGCCAGGAATGGAATCCGAGCCACAGCAGTGACAACGTTGAATCCTTAACCCACTAACCCCCCAGAGAACTCCTTCTGTATTTCTTTCTGCACAGATGTGTTTTCTTATATATTAACTGCATTTGAATGTCTTTTTGTGGTACCAGACAGTTTGAATGCTGTTTGGTGATTTTTCTCTCTTAAGGGTACTGTTTGTAGCTGGTATATTCTTACCACTAATGTACTACTAGAAAGCTAATGAAACTATTATTTTCTTTGCTGAAAATTATTTTGGGGATTTTTTTTTTCCTAGAGTGAAAATGAGAACATGAATTTTGATGGGCTCATTACCACTGAATTGTCTTATTCCTTAATAGGATTTGTCTAAAAAATGGTAACATAAAATAAGCAGCCATGTTTTTCAAGATTTAATGTGTTATATATATCTATCTTAGCAACATATTAAAAAATTTTCTTTCTTCTTATTTATTGAATCTGAATTATTTCAAGTGTCAATGAGAGCTGCTAGCCTGTTACATGAACTCTGATGTGTTGCTTCTGGAAGTCTTGCAGAATAGCTTGTCTTATCCCCAAGGCAAAACAAATCATGTTCCTGAGTCTGTTGAAGAGTGCTGTGCTGCATTTCAGTGTTCCCTCTTTTTCTTTTCTAATCCTCTGCAGGCATTCGGGCAGTCCTTTTCCATCCACCGGAAAGTTGCTGAGGATGGAGAGACTCGGGAGGAAACGCTTCTGCAGGAGTCAGCCTCGAAGGAAGCTTACTATCTGGGGAAGATCTTGGAGATGCAGAACGAGCTGAAGCAGAGCCGGGCTGTGGTCACTAACGTGCAGGCAGAAAATGAGAGGCTCACAGCTGTCGTGCAGGATCTGAAGGAGGTAAACAAACAACAAACCTATTCCCTGTGTGAGAAAAATAAGACAAAGTGCTTTCTGAGAGAGAGGAGTAAAACTTTTTCTCTAATTGGAGGAGCTCTGTTGAATAAGAAGCACCTAATACTGATGCTAGCAAATTTTCCGATTTTTTAGTAAAATAATCAGCTTGCCCTTTTCTATCTTTTATTGTTTGTTAAGAATAAGAGTCTTTGGAGTTCCCGTTGTGGTGCAGTGGTTAACGAATCTGACTAGGGGCCACGAGGTTTCGGGTTCGATCCCTGCCCTTGCTCAGTGGGTTGGGGACCCGGCGTTGCCGTGACCTGTGGTGTAGGTCACAGACGCAGCTCAGATTCCGCGTTGCTGTTGCATAGGCTGGCATAGGCTGGTGGCTACAGCTCCGATTAGACCCCTAGCCTGGGAACCTTCATATGCCACGGGAAGCGGCCCTAGAAAAGGCAAAAAGACCAAAAAAAAAAAAAAAAAAGAGTAAGAGTCTTTATTGAGTACTTGGGAACTGGCCTTGCTCTTTCTCTACAGGTGTTTAACAAATAGTGCCCTTCAAACTTCTTCCCCTTTACCTGTTTCAATATGGTTGTTGCACTGTGTCAGCACTAATTTAGAGTGACAGTGGTGTCAGCACGGAGCCCTCTTCATGGGAGCCCTGGGAGGTGCTCTAAGGGGTCTCAGACTCTGGCGATGCAGAACCATAAACTGTTTGTCTAGTTGTTAACAAGCAGCCATTGTAGCTGATGTGAATCTGGTCAGGAGCCTTCCTCAGTTCCTGCCTCCCCTGAACTCGCTTGCTCTTCCCCTTCACCTCTGCAGGCAGCAGCATCTCATGCCAGCTCAGTTCTGAGTGGCAGAGTCATTCTGTCTCAGGGGGTGGAGTGACGATGGGAACAGAAATAGCCAAAAGCAGCTTCATCCAACAGACCCTTTTAAACAGCATTTTTGTAAACTTCATATTAAATCATTCACTCCATTGTTACAGAAATATTTATGTGTTTATTTTTAAATGTTCTTTTAAAAAAACTTTTTTAAAATTAAAAAAAAATTTTGGCCATGGGTGCAGCAGCTTCATGTGGGATCTCAGTTCCCAGACCAGGAATTGAACTTGGCTGCAGCGATGAAAGTGCTAACTACTAGATCAGCAGAGAAATCCCTGTTCCCTCCGTTTTTTTGTTTGTTTGCTTTGTTTTATTTTATGGCTGCACCTATGGCATATGAAAGTTCTCGGGGCCAGGGATGGAATCTGAGCCACAGCTGCACCCTACAGCAGCTGCAGCAACGCCAGATCCTTAATCCACTGCACCAGGCTGGGGATCAAACCCACACATGCAACAACTTGAGCCGCTACTGTCAGATTCTTAGCGCACTTGCGCTACAGAGGGAACTCCTTAATTGGGTTGTTTGTTTTGTTGAGTTGTATGAGTCGTTTGTATATTTTGGAGATTAAGCCTTTGTCGATCACATCACTTGCAAATACTTTCTCCTATTCAAAAAAAAAAGAAAAAAAAGAGAGAGAGAGAGAATGAAGATATGTTAGGAATGAACAGAGGCAGCAAAAGAAAAAAAATATTGAGAGGCCCTATATTCAGATCAGTTCTCAAAATTTAATGAGCATCAGAATCACCTAGAGAACTCACTAAAACACACACTAGTCTTGGGCTCCACTCCTTGAAATCTGATTCAGTGTTCTAGGTGGAACCCAAGAATTTGCATTTCTGTGAAGTTCACTGCAGGTAAAGACCACACTTCAAGAATCACTAATTTAGATTGTTTGCATGGCTCAAAGCTGAGCATGGAAGTATCTTAAGACATAACTTGGGGAATTGGTGAATGATCACTTGGTTAGACTAGAAATCTTTTGATTTCCATGCATTTTCAATAGTTGGTTTGCAGTAATTGAATAGCTTATCGAATTAAATTTATGTCTTTTTTAATCTAAAATAGCTCAAGGCAATTTAGCCATTCAGGTTTGTCAGTAACTAATAGAAGACAAACAAACAGGTGGTCAGGTTTCTGGTCTTCTAAGTGTGCCAACAATATATCTGTCAATATTCTTCCTGATGGGTTGAAAGTTAATAGTATTACTACACCCCAGAGCCCTGCTGATTTTCATGCAGGCCTTATGTTTTAATGTCACTAATAAAGTTATTATTAGCATGTAGGGCTGAGTGCATTTGTAAAAGGATACGAGGAATAAATTCTATTTCTTGGTAAATTGACTCAGACTTTTGATGGCTGGTGTTAAGTTAAAATCCCAGATTTGTTTTTATTGTAGGCTAAGTATTATTTATTGTTTTGTACTCTAGGTGTTGATTGGTGCATAGTGATTGGAAGAGAGATCATGAAACAAAAAATTATGACCAGGTGGACCATGAGAAATAGACAAAGATAACCAGTGTAAAATGTAGTAAATCACCAGCTTGACTGATGCTATGTGAATTTAATAACTTAATTAATGGTATTATTTTTATTTACTGAAAGGACTCACCTCTTATTTTAGTAGGATCATTGGTACTAGCAACGATGCCTGTATATGGTGTGTGTGTTATGGAAGCTTTACACTCATATTTGCACATGTGTGTGTGTGTGGGTGTGGGTGTAATTCCATAGCCAGATTCTTTCCCATATATGGCATGTATAGGATAGCAGTGGAAAAAAATGGGAACATTTCTGATTTAGATATTAGAAAATCAATATTCTAGTCTCAGCTCTGTTAAGTTTTAGGATTATATTCATGGTATTTGTTAATGATTATTTTAGTATCTAGTAAATGCATAATAAACATAAACTCTTATCATTAACAACTTTATGCATCCTCCATAAAAATATAATTTTTCTTCTTTTGCTTTTTAGGACTGCACCTGCAGCTTACAGAAGTTCCCCAGGCTAGGGGTCCAATTGGAGCTGCAGCTGCTGACCTACACCACAGCCACAGCAATGCCAGATCTGAGCCGCGTCTGTGACTTAGGCCATAGCTCATGGCAACACCAGATCCTTAACCCACTGAGCGAGGCCAGGGCTCCATTCCACATCCTCGTGGATACCAGTTGGGTTTGTTGCTGCTGAGCCACGATGGGAACTCCCATAAAAATATTGTTGCAGATATCATTTACTATGTATATCCATGTTATTAGGTTAAAGAAACTTAAATAAGTAAAAATCTCTTTGAATTTATTACCTTGAAAATTGTTTCTGTCAAGATATCAATCTGATGGTAGGAATTACAGTGTGTTTTTATTACTGTTTTGATTATTAAAAACTAACACTATGTTTAACTGTAAAATCTAATTTAGATTTTTTATATAATTCTCATTTTAACATTTTAATCAGCCTTATTGTATAGGTGTCTTTAGCAGTAAATAACTTAATTTTTTTTTCTGCATGTGGATGTTCTGAGCTACAGCTGCAATGTACACCACAGCAGCAACAATGCCGGATCCTTAATCCTCTGAGTGAAGCCAAGGATTGAGCCTGAATCCTCACAGATGCTATGTTGGGTTCTTAACCTGCTGAGCCACAATGGGAGCTCCCTAAATAATTTGTTTAAGTACAGGGAGTATAAAGAAAAAGTGTCACCCAAAGAACCAAATCAGAGTTAATCTTTTTTCTTTCTTTTTATGGTCACACCTGTGGCATACAGAAGGTCCGGGGCTAAGAGTTGAATTGGAGTTGCAACTGCCGGCGTCTACCACAGCCACAGCAACATGGGATCTGAGCTGCAACTGTGACCTGAGCCTCAGCTTGCAGTAACACCAGATCCTTAACCCACTGAGTGAGGCCAGGGATCGAACCCACATGCCCCTGGATACTATGTTGGGTTCTTAACCTGCTGAGCCATAATAGGAACTCCCAAATCAAGTTTATCTTAACCAAATTAAGGGTTAATCCCACAGGCCCAGTAACAGGCAGAAGGGGAGAAAAATAGTTGGGTTATCTTGACTAGCATCATGTTTATACATATGACTATATATAAAATAGATAACCGGGGTTCCTGTCGTGGCTCAGTAGGTTATGAACCCAGCTAGTATCCATGAGGATGTGGCTTTGATCCCTGACCTCACTCAGTGGGTTAAGGATCCAATGTTGCCGTGAGCTGTGGTGTAGATTGCAGATGAGGCTCTGATCTGGCATTGCCGTGGCTGTGGTGTAGGCTAGGAGCTGCAGCTCTGATTTGACCCCTAGCCTGGGAACTTCCATATGCCACAGGTACAGCTCTAAAAAGCAAAAACAGGAGTTCCCATCATGGTGCAGAGGAAACAAATCCGACTAGGAACGATAAGGTTGTGAGTTCAGTCCCTGGCCTCGCTCAGTGGGTTAAGGATCCAATGTTGCCGTGAGCTGTGGTGTAGGTCACAGATGCGGCTCGGATCTGGCATTGCTATAGCTGTGGCGTAGGCTGGCAGCTGTGGCTCCGATTGGACCCCTGGCCTGGGAACCTCTATATGCCCATATGCCGCAGGTGTGGCACTAAAAAGCAAAAAAAAAAAAAAAAAAAAAAAAAGCAAAACCAAACAAACAAACAAAAAGATAACCAGTGAGGATCTACTGTATAACATGGGGAACTATACTCAATATTTTGCAAACCTATAAGGGAAAACAATCTGAATCACTCTGCTGTACACCTGAAATAAACATGATATTGTATTGTAAATCAACTATACTTCAATTAAAAAAAAAGATTATTTTGAATCTTGCCACAAGCTAATGCAATTTCTGGCACAGTATATGAAGTATTAGTACAGTAGCTAAATTTGTAATTTATTGGTAACATTCTATTAGGATGTGGCCATTTTATATTTTAAAAGCTCATTAATCCATATGATTCCTGTTACATTTGAAGGTCCATTTTTTCCCCCATAATATTTTCATAATATTCCACCTCAATTTCCAGAAATCTTTTATATCCACATCGATAAATTTTTAGGGCATGAAGGCACCTTAGTGATTATTTGGTAAAGACTACTTCCAGATCAGTCATTCTTTCTTCAGTTGCCTGGAATGGCCATGCAGCCTTCACTCAGACACTTCCAACACTAAAAATAGGTAAACTGGGAGTCCCTTGAAGGGACTATGTTTTGTCTGTCGTTTCGCTTGGTATCCCTAGCACCCAGCCCAGTGCCTTGCCAAAAGCAGACATTAAAAAAAAAAAGTTTTTTGAGTTGAACAGAAAGAACATACTTTAGGAATTAGACACCCCTGCTTTGAATTCCATCTGTGCTATTTAACAACTATGTGATACTGGGCAAGTTATTTTGTTCGGTAAGCTTCACTTTCCTCACTGCCAACATGGAAATAACAATACTTACATACAGGTCCTATGTCAGACGCCCCACTCAACAGAGATATAAAATCACACTTGTTCCTTGTCTTCCAGCTCCCTCCAAGGCTGCCCAGCCTGGTGCTTACCATCTCTAATTGGTAAACTGCTCTTTTCTGTTCAGTGAATAGTTGACTCTCTGTGCTGTTCACTAAGTGACTGTATTCCTAGACTCTGAATCTACAGAGAATACATTTTTTAGTTTTCTATACCACTTGACAATTTTAGCCCATGCCCAACAGTTTTAGATATTTGGAAAGAACTATCTTGTCATCTCTTTTTCAGATTAAACCTCTCCAGATCCATTCCTCAAGTGACATGGTTTTAGGATGCCTCAGCATTCTGGTTATTACCTTCTGAGACTGACATCTGATGTCCTTAAAAATGTGTGTCTGCATTTTTTTTTTTTTTTGGTCTTTTTAGGGCCACACCTGTGGCATATGGAAGTTCCCAGGCTAAGGGTCGAATGGAGCTACAGCTGCCAGCCACAGCCACAGCAACTCAGGGATCTGAGCCATACCTGCAACCTACACCACAGCTCACGGCAACACTGGATCCTTAACGCTCTGAGTGATGCCAGGGATCAAACCTGCATCCTCATGGATACTAGTCAGATTTGTTTCCACTGAGCCATGATGAGAACTCCAAAAATGTGTGTCTGCTTTTAAAAAACATGATATGGAGTTCCTGTGTGGCTCAGTGGGTTAAGTATCCGGTATTGTCAATGCAGTGGCTCGTGTTCGATCCCTAGCCCAGGAACTTCCACATGCTATGGGCATGACCAAAAAAATAAACTAAAAAAAACCAAAAGAATCCCCATGATTCTGTTGACTATCTTTACCCCATCGGAAATTTTTGGAAATGTGAACTGATGGATGTAGAATTTTAATTTCTCATCTTAGGGTTTTTGTCTTTTTGGATTTTCCATGTTGCAGGCATATCTTCATTCATTCAGCAGAGGTCTCTTTGGTTTGCCATGAGCCAGATGCCTGGGTGCTTGGGAAGCACCAGCCAACAAAAATTTCAACAACAAGTGGTTGTTTTTAATATTAAAACCACTAAATGTCTTTAGAAACTATTTCCTTCTACCCTTTAGTATTTACATAGAGAGTGAGCTGTGTTTTGGACAACATATACTGTAGATTGAATGTTTCCCCTAACATTTATGTATTGAAACCTAATCCTCAGTGTGATGGAGGTAGGGCCTTTGGAGTGATTACGTCAGGAGGGCAGAGCCCTCATGAATGAGACCCTATAAAAGGCCCACAGAGGGAGTTCCCATCCTGGCTCAGTGGTAACAAACCTGACTAGTATCCATGAGGACTCAAGTTTGATCCCTGGCCCTGCTCAGTGGGTGAAGGATCCGGCACTACTGTGAGCTCTGGTGTAGTTTGCAGTCGTGGCTCGGATCCCATGTTGCTATGACTGTGGCGTAGGCTGGTGGCTACAGCTCCTATTGGACCCCTAGCCTGGGAACTTCCATGTGCCGTGGGTGCGGCCCTAAAAAGCAGAAAAAATAAAAATAAAAAAAAATAAGGCACCACACCCCCTCCCCTTGCATCATATGAGGACACAGCAGAAGATGGCCAATTATAAACCAGATGTGGGCCCTCACCTGAGACTGAATCTGCCAATATGTTGATCTTAGACTTCCCAGTCTCCAGATCTATGAGAAATAGATGTCTATTTAAGGCATTCAGCCTGTGGTGTCATTGTTATAGCAGCTCCAATAGACTAAGACAACATATAACATTTCATACAGCAAATTTATCCTCATCTTAGTCTCTTGTTAAAACTATAAATAGATGGTACTTCTATGACTATGCAAAAAATATCTAATAGCCAGATTAGATGCCAAGACCTTCAACCAGCAGCACATATTTATTTTACTTAAGGAGAGCCCTTCACTCTTTAAGTGAATTGTGGGAATTCCTGCTGTGGCACAGTGGGTTAAGGATCTGACTGCAGAGCCTCAAGTTGAGGAGGTGTGGGTTTGATCCCCTGCCTGGCACAGTGGGTTAAAGGATCTGGTATTGCTGCCACTGTGGTAGGTCACAGCTATGGCTCAGATTCAGTCCCTGTCCTGAGAACTTCCCTGTGCCACAGGTGCAGTCCTAAAAAAAAAAATAAAAATTGAATTACTTCCACTGTATAAATAGGTGCCTTGTTAATAGGTGGAATTAAAATCAGGAAATCTGAGTTCAGGTCTTAACTTGACCATTTTACTAGTTCAACTAAACTTCTCATTTTGCATATAAACATTGTAATAATACCTCTCCTGCTCCTGATTTTTATGAGGCTAAAATAGGATATTTTTTATGAAAGTGTTGTGTAAGAGGACTATGTTAGTGTTATGTGTTGTTTCAAAGTTGGGTAATCAGACTTATTCACACACAGCAAGACATAAACAATAAATGTAAGAAAGGTGAATTGGGGCCTACTGCCAGAAGGCCCCAGCACTTTCTGACAGCCACAAGAAGGAATGCTAACATCCTAACACCAAAAGAAGAAACAACAGATATTTAAAAGCCAGTAGGTTGAAAGAGGAGAGCCATCTGGGTGCTCTTACCGTCTGTGTAAATAGCCTTTTGTACCTGGCTGGTTCCCCAAAGTGTCACTGCAATATTTCTCAGTACTGCATCAAATGTGCTTGCTGATGACTCACTCCAGTCATGGGGAGATGTTAAACTATTTAGTTAAGGCATCCAATCATGACAGAGCTTTTCTTAGATTCTCAGCTTTCTGGTTGAGTGATTGGGCACTGAGAACTACTTTTACACATAGCTGAATGGAGTTGACACTTTGAACTGAATGATGATTTTCCTGTTCTGTAAAGGCATGACTTGGCTCTAGCTGGAAAGTTGTCTATTTCCTTTCCATGTCCCAGTTTTTCTCATGCTCTTTGTACTTGTTGGGAATGGTCTTCACATCTTCCTGGAATGATGCAAAGTACCAAACAGTGAAGAATTATCACTCTTTTTAATTGGTTTAAATAATAATAATATCCTAGATAACATATATGAGAGCTTGTCACATGCCAAACCTATACTCAGCATTTTACATTCATTATTTCATCTAATTCTCTCAACAAACATACAAGGCATGTACTCTTTCTATCCCCACTTTACAGATGAGGCAAAAAGAGGCTAACTACTTGTCCAAATGAGCAGTCAGACTGGTGTCCTAAACCAGGAGGTCCAGCTCCAAAGTCCCTGCTCCTAACCACGTTAGTGCCTGATTATTGGTTTATTGATTCCATTGGAGAGAGCTGTATTTCTTTTTGTCGAAACGTTCTTTCCAACACTTGCTGAGCTGCAGACATCCCTGTTAACATCATCAAGGAATGTGAAAGCCAAGTTTAACAACATACAAACAATTCACCTTGGAGTAATTGTGATTTGATTGTGCCTTTGGGAAAAATAGTTACATAATGGGTTTGTTTGCGGGATTCATTAAGAATTACAGGCTTACAGAATTTTTTTAAGGTGTGTGTGTAGTTCTGCAAATTTTAACAAATATATAGATTCGTGTAACCACAATTACAGAGCAGAATAGTTTTGCCACCCACGAAACCTCCCCTTGTGCTGTGCTACTCCTTTGTAGTCATACCCTCCCCCACTCCAATCTCTGATAAGCAGTCATCTGCTGTCTTTCATTAGAGTTGTGTCTTTTCAGGAATGTCATGTAAATGGAACCATACAGTATGTTACCTTGTGAGAATGGGTCCTTTCCCTCAGAATAATGCTATGAGATTATCTAAGTTGTTGCATGTCAGTAGTTTCTTCCTTTTTATTGCCAAACACGACTGTGTGGATATACTACAGTTTTCTTTTTTAATCAGTTCACCTATTGAAGACATTTGGGCTATATTCAGATTTTAGCAGTTACAAATAGAGCTGCTATTACATTCCTGTACATTTATATTTTTATATGAACATAAGTATTCATTTTTCTAGGGTAGATAGCCAGGAAAAGTGGAGTTTGTGGATGCAGATGTGAATGAAGAGTCTTCGCAAGTCCTCCTCAGGTTGCTTGCATTTCCCACACTGAAGCGAGAAGCAAGGCCAGCAGCTGAGAGGGAAGATGGGGAAGGAGTCAGGGGTTTGAGGAGAGAGAAGTGGTGAGCTAATCACTTAGAAGAGTGAGTCACTAAGGTGTGATCATGGGAATGAATGGCTGAGGCAGGAGGAGATGGTCCCTCAAGAGGAGGAATTCCAGGAATGGAGATCATCTTTGTGCATACTGAGAATGCCAGGAGTTAAAACCAGGAGTTCCCGAGATCTTGACGGTGAACTAGAAGCTAAAGTCGTTGGGAGGAGTGAACAGGAATGGTTGTTTGGCAAGTGACAGTAACAGTCTGAGTGGTGGGTAGTATGCAGTGTCTATTCCTACCCTGCTGTTGTGAACTTGTCTCTGGGGAAGTTTTTTTTTTTTTTTTTTTTTTGCTTTTTTTTTTTTCTTTAAAAAAATTTTTTGTTTCCTTTTCCATATGCACCTGCAGCATATGAAAGTTCCCGTCTAGGGATGGAATTAGAGATGCAGCTGATGCCTAGGCCACAGCCAAGCAACATCGGATCTGAGGTGCATCTTCAACCGATGCAGCAGCCCACCGTGGCAATGCTGGGTCCTTAACTCACTGAGTGAAGCCAGGGATCAAACCTCCATCCTCATGGAGACTACACTGGGTTCTTAACCTGCTGAGTGACAGTGGGAACTTCTGTTAATTTATTTTATGAACTGTACATTTATTAACTTAAGATCTCATGATGACATGAGATTTAAAGCAAAGGAGTTTGAGGGGTCGAGGGAGGAGGAGAGGGAACACTCTGAAAGCAGCCACACTGAGCAAAAGGGGCACCCATCTCACCTCCAGGTGTGTAATGGAGAGAGTTGCAGAGGAAGCAGTGTCCCCAAGAGAGAATCAGGTTTCCACTAAACAGAAGTGCGTTAAACACATCTGTAAAATCACTATGCCTGCTGTAATCCCATATGCTCATAGAGTCAGTGAATATTGATTAAAATGCATGTCCTGTTGTAAGGAGCATCTACACTTAATTTCTCTTTTTAAAGATTGGAAATACTTTTTTTGTCATGATTTGGAAAGATGGGTTATTATATTTGTCAATGAAAAATAATACAACAGCTTTTCAATAGTTCTCAAAAAAGTTAGTTGATCTTTAGTAAAATATCTTCAGCCTTTTTGAGGTTGTTTTGGGAAGGCAATGAGAACCTGCATCTCCATAACCACAAACATTTGAGGGAAAACTTCAAAAATGAAAGCATACCTAAATGTTTCCAACATCCAGATGTTGGACAACATTTGGACACAGCTTCAAAATAGTACCATTTTCATTTGTGGCTCTTTTTACATTAGATAACGAGAAGAGACATAAACTTCTGACTGATATGACAGTTGCATCAATGTCGTGTGTAATAGCCAGTCATTAAGCCATTGCCAAATGGAGAATGAAATGGGAAACTGCAAGGAAAGTCAAGCTAAAGTCAGAAATGGCGGGCAAGCTTTGCTTGGGGCAGGATGTAGAAACGGCAACTCTGGAGCTGACCTAAGTTAGGCAATAAAAAGCTGTTTTTAAAATATCCATACATAGTTTCTTTTTTTAAAAAAAGGTAGTTAGGTTTTATCAGTTATCATTAATCATTTAAAATCAATAAATAGTTGGAGTTCCCCGATGTTTCAGCAGTTAAGGTTCCAATGTTGTCCGTACTGTGACTCTGGTTATAACTGTGGTGTGAGTTCCATCCCTGGCTCAGGAACTTCTGCATGCTGCAGGTGTGGCAAATAAATAAATAAACAAAAATATTAAGCAGCAAAAGGCAGCCTGCTTTTTAAATGTAGAACTGGTGTGGTTTATACTTGGTGCATATATGCTATATTATATATATGAAATATATACACACACAAAGTTTTCTTTCCTTTCCTCTTCCTTTTCTTCTTTCTTCTTCCTACCTGCTCTCCCTCCCTTCTCTATCCTGTTCTGTGAATAGGGTCAAACACCAGTTTTCTACCTCTTGGAACATAAGAATAAAGATCTGTGCACAATCCATTTTGTATGCATTGATTCTTGGACTAAAAATAGCTTGATTCGGTTTCAAAGTTTTTCTCCCACCCCAAGCTCAGATTTTGCTCCCTGTGCAGACTGGTTCAACGGAGTAGTAATGCACAATCAGCATTTCAGCTAGAATGCTTAGTGGACAATTTTAATCTTTTTTTACATCTTGACCTCTATTTCCAAAGAACATCCTGGTTGGCACATCTAGCCTGATTAAGATTCTGTCCAGGCTTTTAATTCTCCTAGAGGAATTTATAGCTTAATCTAACAATCAAGGATACCTGAATCTATTCAGAACTTAATTTCTTGAAGGTTATAGAAAACTTAGACTTGAACAAGATAGAGCAAACTAATGAGTGAGCTTAGTGACATGATGAATTTATATATATATCTTGAATTATACTTTGATGCTTAATTAACAAAGTTATTTTTAAAAATAAATACTCTAGACTAAATCAGGCTAGATGCTAGCTTTAACTTTCAGTTTGAAGTACGATGCATCCCGTAAGAAAGACTGTCCATTGGTTACCTACTAAATAGCTTCCTTATCATTACTTCTTCACTAATATTAATATTTCTTGGATTTATAAATAGTTTTTTGATAGAGTTTTGGTTTCATTAAAATAATTTTTTGGAGTTCCCGTCATGGCGCAGGGGTTAACGAATCTGACTAGGAACTATGAGGTTTCGGGTTCAATCCCTGCCCTTGCTCAGTGGGTTAAGGATCCGGCGTTGCTGAGAGCTGTGGTGTAGGCCGGCAGCTGTAGCTCCGATTAGACTCAAGCCTGGGAAGCTCCATATGCCATGGGTGTGGCCCTAGAAAAGACAAAAAGACAAAAAAAAAATTTTTTTTTCAAAAAACCAGAAATATAACTAAATATCTCTTCTGAGGCTTTCACAATATACAATATGACCTTACTGTCTGCATTGCTTTTTTAAAAATCTGGAATATTAAATTATCTTTCCCAGTGGGCTTTGGCACACAATTTTAAATATGCACATTCATAGATTGACAGTATTTATGGTTCAGATTATTCCTGTGTCTTGTTGTGGCATAGAGGAGAGAGTGTCTGTCTAAAAATGAGGAAGAGATTTGCCTGTGTATACCAAGAAGTGGCCAGCAAGTGTTTTCTGGATGGCAAATTCAGTTGGTAAAGTGAAAACTACAAAAGAGCCAGTCAGGATAACAATATTCATCTTGTCCCCAACTAATAATGAAACTGGGCCTTGGGAGTATAAAAAATTTGGCACATTATTTGAACCAGTTTTTCACTGGCAGTGCTCACCAATGAAATGTTGCCTCACAACTTTTTTTTCATCATCAACATGTGGTTGATGATGAGTGGTTCAAAGAGTGGTTCAGACATTTTTTCCTTAATTGTCACAAAATAAAATACAGAGGAATAAGATTTTGTAGGGTAGTGTTGAGCTTGGGAGGATCATAAACTGTTGTAATATCTAAGACTTTTTTTGCTTCCCCAAGGATTCATTTTTACCTCCTTAGGGGCTGTACTAATTCTCTGTGGCTGCTATTACAAAATACATCAAATTTGGTTGCTTAAACCACAGACTTACTCTTACAGTTTTGGAGGCCAGAAGCCTGAAGTCTGGGCTAAGATCAAGGTGTTGGCCGGGCCAGAGGTGCTAGAAGAGTTTCAGCTTCTAGAACTGCACTCCTTTGCAATCCTTGGCTCACAGCCCCTCCCTCCATGTTTCAGAGCCAGCAGCATAGCGTCTTGTTCCAGTATCATATTGCCTTTTTGTGTGTCAAATCTTCCTCTGCCTCCCTCTCATAAGGACACTGTGATTACACTTAGAGTCTATCCAGGATTATCTCTCTGGCTCAAAATCGTGATCACTTCTGCAAAGCCTGTCACCATATAAGGTACCACATTCACAGGCTCTAAGGATTGGGACCTGGATATCTTTGGAGGCCGTTATTCAGCCCTCCATAAGGGTGATACTACCCCCTACTGGAAATGCATGTTCTACACAATTAAAAAAGAAGAATAAAAAATAATGAATGTGTAACTTTTGCTAGTAATCAAGTCTTTATTATATCTCAATCTATTTGGGGCACTTACCATTGGAACAGAAGATATGTTAAATTAGTGAGATCCAGAAGCCATAGAGTTGGTGCTGCCTATCTCATTAGGATGTACTAACCCATCCATCTATTTTGCATCACCCTTTCTGCTAGAGCCAGTCAGCACAGAAGGGCAATGAGTCACTTCAAGGTCAGACAGCATTACTACCTAACTCTCATTGTAATGGGCAAATCCACCAGTAAGCTTCAGATTGAGAGAAATACTATTGAGTTGGCAAATGCTTTTGACTTGTTATTGAGTTGGCAAATGCTTTTGATGTGTATGTGCAGACAATCATATATAACCACAATTTTTCAGACACTACGGCAAAGAGAAATGAAAATTCTGTGCTGTATTTTCATTGGCTGCAAAATTTCTCCTTCAGGAATGACCATTCTGTTGAGCACCACTCTACAAGTGCTGTGCCAAACACTGCTGGAAATACCAGCATGTGTAAGGCAATGTCTGCTTTTATTAGAATGTTCAGAGGAATAAAATGAATATATAATTAATGCTAGTACTGGGAGACATGTCTCTCTCCCCCAGGCTGCTTCTCTAAGGATAGCTCCCTGAATTAAAGCAGGAAACACCTTTCTGACATCCTCTAAGTACACAGCCTGATTAGCACCCTCTGGGAAACATCCAGTGGATACCACTTGGCTCTCCAGCCTAAGGATGCATTATTAATTAAAGACTCAGTGTCAAGGTCTTCTTTTTTTATTGTTATGGCTATGTTAGATGGCCTTGAAATTGATCAGTTCTCTATTAGCAATCCATGAGTTGTACTCCCATCTGAAATGAGTAGAGGTTATCATGGGGGTTGAATAATACATTTACTATAATTATGGAAGTCGAATTCAACAAGAGTCCTTATGAAGTCTAACTAGATTCTTAGTGCGCTGCTCCAACTGCTCTTGGAGACAGACTTTCCCTGACATGTTGTATCAAATCATGGGCTTAAAAACAATTGTATTTGCCCTTATTCTTGATCAAATCGGACCTAAGCATCCTCATCTTTTTTAAACAAACAGGATTGCCAGAGAATGTTATTCAAGCCTAGTAATACAACATTTCATGTTGGATAAAGCAGATGCACAAAGGAAAAATTGTATCCGGTAAAATTCCTTACAAGTTTATTACTTAAAACTTCTCAAATAATTGAAGTTAGAAGCTTTGGATTTTGTTTTTAGAGCTAAGTGCACGTTGCACTTAGTGCAAGTGTATTCATCTCCATATTTGCCAGGGTTTAACACTGGTTATGCACGTATTAGCTGAGTAACATTAGGCAGATGATTATCCTTCCTGGAACTCAGTATTATTAAGTGGGAATAAAAATAACCCTTACCTTTGGGGGGCTGTTGTGAATCCTTGCATATCACACACTGGGCACAGCACCTGGCACACAGCAGGCAGTGAGTCAGAGGTA
The DNA here is from genome assembly GCF_054392235.1 of Sus scrofa. Taxonomy (NCBI): domain Eukaryota; kingdom Metazoa; phylum Chordata; class Mammalia; order Artiodactyla; family Suidae; genus Sus; species Sus scrofa. The sequence continues at coordinate 48,818,001 of NC_139387.1, read as the reverse complement.
GCTTTTGAATTATTTCACTGCTGTTTGCATGTATTTTAAAAATGTATTTAGGATTTTTTTTTCTTTTTTGTATATGCCTACAGTCTGCAGAGGTTCCCAGGCCAGGGATAGAACCCGTGTCACAGCAGTGACCAGAGCCACAACAATGACAACATCAGATCCTTAACTACTAAGCTACTAGGGAACTCAAGATTATTTCTTAAGAATAGCATTCCAGGAGTTGAATTACTGGATCAAATGGTCCAAGGTTTTTTGTTGTTGTTGTTCGTTTGTTTGTTTAAAGTTATACATACAGTTTTATTATTCTTCTAGAGGATTAAATCAACGTATGCATTCATTAGTAATAGAAAAGAATTTCCATCTCACTGAGCCCTGGCAAGCATTAAGCTTCATAACTCAGGTTGCTCATTTGATAACTGAATAGTGGCATTTCAGTATTAATTTATAAGTCATTGATGGTAAGAACATGGTTTATCTTGTTCATCAGTATTTACTAGCACAGAGCTTGGCATATAATAGACACCCAGAAAAAAAGAGGAAGTGGGTGAATACAAAATTTGCTGCTTTCGTTAATTTGTGGAATAATAAATGAATAAAGTCATTAATTAAGGAATAATTTCTGTACCTCAATTTTTTACACATTTATTAGGTTTTAGTTTTTCTATTATTTATGTGTGCTTCAAGAAATTACTGATTTTTCTTAATCATTTGTTATATTCCCCCAGTTTATTTATCAGTTTATTTATCTTTTGATTTTATTTTACTTTTGGCATATTGAAGTTTTGGCAGTTCTTTTTGTAAATCTACTGTTTGTTTCCTTGAGATTCCTTTTAGTGGTTTTAAGCATAGAATGTTTTTTCTTCCTTCTCTCTTTTGTCCTTCTCGAAGCTATAAAACTATAATGCTTATATCAGCTTTTGTAGCTTCATTTTTAATGCTTTAGTCTATGTGAGATTCAATTTGATATGTGGAACAATGTGAGAGTTTAAATTAAAATCTTCCCCTAAACTGCTAAATGTCCCAACACCATTTACAGCGTGATTCTCCTCTTTTAATAAAAATGTTAAATTATTTTCTATACTTTGTAGTCACACTTATCATAAACAGTTTGAACTGAGAGAATTGGAATAGATTACAGTCTCAAAAAAAAGCCTAGAATATTTTTTATAACATTAGAGAGCAAAAGAAATGAAAAGAAAATGAAAGTAATGAATTGTTAGTAAATTTATTTTCAATTTACTAACAATTCATTAGTAAATTCAAGGGATGAAAAATAGGCATATTTAGTACATTATTACTCTTTCCTACAAAACACAATTATTGTGATTTGACACAAGTTATAAGTTTTTAGAAGTATCATAAGTCCTAGAGTGAAAGGTTTACATTTCTGATGAGTCTCAATATTTTCACTTTGAATATCAGAAAAATACAAGAGTATTGGAGTTCCCGTCATGGCTCAGCAGAAATGAACCCGAGTAGAAACCATGAGGTTGAGCGTTCGATCCCTGGCCTCGCTCAGTGGGTTAAGGATCCGGCGTTGCTGTGAGCTGTGGTGTAGGTTGCAGATGAGGCTCAGATCCGGCGTTGCTGTGGCTCTGACGTAGGCCAGCAGCTACAGCTCCGATTCGACCCTTAGCTTGGGAACCTCCATATGCCACAGGAGCAGCCCAAGAAATGGCAAAAAGACAAAAAATAAAAAATAAAAAGAAAGAAAAATACAAGAGTATTGTCAAATTTAATTGTATTTTCTCTAGCCTGGTTGGTCAGCAGTAGGATTTGACTAGCTCCTTGCAACCTAAATATTCCATAGGCTAAGGGCTTTTTATCACGTGTCTTAATAAATAAAGCATCTTTTTGGTTTGAGTGGGTTTCTTCATAATTTCCCTTTAATTACAATTGATTCGTTTTTTAAAGACACCTGAATTTTCTTTTCTAAAAGAACTCCTACATCATTCTGTCTTCACTGTGTTGTGTTTTTGTATCTGGTCTGGCCTGTTTTTCCTTATTTCTGTCATATCATGTTATTCTCTCTACCGACTTTTATGCCAGAGATTCACTTTGTAATTATTACCATGTAAAAATATGTTAAAAGATTTCTAGTACTATTTTTCTCTTCTTTACTTTTCTTTCTTTTTTTGGGGGGGGAGCACCTCTGCACATGGAGGTTTACCAGGCTAGGGGTCGAATCAGAGGTACAGTTGTCAGCCTACACCACAGCCACAGCAATGTGGGATCTGAGCTATGTCTGCTACCCATGCCACAGCTCATGGCAATACTGGATCCTTAACTCCCTGAGCGAGGCCAGGGATCAAACCTGTGTCCTCATGGATACTAGTCGGGTTCGTTAACCGCTGAGTCATGACAGGAACTCCCTCTCTTACTTTTTTTATGTTGTAATTATTTTGGTGACTCATTTTTAGTTCATGTTTAAATGGTCTCTGGTTTAGTTTTTAGGTTATCAATATGCCTATATTCTTTTTTTTTTTTTTTTGACTCTTTGACTTTTTGCCATTTCTTGGGCTGCTCTCGCGGCGTATGGAGGTTCCCAGACTAGGGGTCTAATCGGAGCTGTAGCCCCCAGCCTACGCCAGAGCCACAGCAACTCGGGATCCGAGCCACGTCTTTGACCTACACCACAGCTCACGGCAATGCCGGATCGTTAACCCACTGAGCAAGGGCAGGGATCGAATCCACAACCTCATGGTTCCTAGTCGGATTCATTAACCACTGCGCCACGATGGGAACTCCAATATGGCTGTATTCTTGATAAATGGAACAATTTGTGAGACAAGTTCAGGCTCCTCCCCCCACCTTTTTTTTCCCCCTGTGCTGATTTAATATTTCTTCTAGAAGTGACTTTAAAAGTTCATTAGGAGTTCCCGTTGTGGCTCAGTGGTTAACGAATCCGACCAGGAACCATGAGGTTGTGGGTTCGATCCCTGCCCTTGCTCAGCAGGTTAAGGACCCGGCATTGCTGTGAGCTGTGGTGAAGGTTGCAGACGCGGCTCGGATCCTGCGTTGCTGTGGCTCTGGCGTAGGCTGGTGGCTACGGCTCCGATTGGACCCCTAGCCTGGGAACCTCCATGTGCCGCGGAAACGGCCCTAAAAAAGGCAAAAAAAAAGACAAAAATAAATAAATAAATAAAAGTTCATTAGTTCAGGGAGTTCCCGTGGTGGCGCAGTGGTTAACGAATCTGACTAGGAACCATGAGGTTGTGGGTTCCGTCCCTGCCCTTGCTCAGTGGGTTAACGATCCGGCGTTGCCGTGAGCTGTGGTGTAGGTTGTAGACGCGGCTCGGATCCCGCGTTGCTGTGGCTCTGGCGTAGGCCGGTGGCTACAGCTCTGATTCGACTCCTAGCCTGGGAACCTCCATATGCCGCGGGAGCGGCCCAAGAAATAGCAACAACAACAACAAAAAAGAGAGACCAAAAAAAAAAAAAAGTTCATTAGTTCAGTTGTCTATGGGGAGGAAGAACTGTTCTTTATCAATTGTTCCATAATCAAAATCATTGTTTTCATAGATATTCTCTAAAATGAAATAAGGAAACCAATGATATTTACAACCAGATATTGAAAAAATCAATACTAAGTTTCTTTTGTGTTTGAAGTGGAGATCTGATAATCTAATCTTTTTTTCTGCTAAGTGCTCAGTCTGACAGAACTCTTAAGGACCATTTCACCCTGTGTCTCTATTTGCCCTTCTCCCTTATGCAAATAAGATGACCCTTACATCCAATCAAATCATCACAACGGGCTTTTCATCATTTTTAATGGAATGTCAGCTTTGCCACCAGCTTGACTGCTTCCAAAGTCCTTTGCATCTCCCTTCTATCTGCAACACAGAATACGCATCAGAAGCTGTCACCAGAGAGCGTTACCTTCAATTGCCTACTTGTTATTCTATTTCTGTCAAAAACTCAGCTGACAGATGTTCAGGGGTCATAGCCCAAGTGACATGCAATCTGCCAACTCCTCCATTTTTCTCAAATTTTAGCCTTCTGTTGACATAGAGTATTAGAAAGCTGTATACTTTTATCAGCGATATGATGTGATGTTTAAAAATAGGGATTCAGATAAGAGTTGAGCTCAAATTCAGGCCCCATCGCTTATTTTCAGTGGAATCTTGTGTAAATCTCATGGTCTTTTTAAGCCTGTTCTTTATCTTGACAATAGAGATAAAAACAATAGTGAAGATATATTTCTCTTGATTATCTAATGGTATTTTTTTAAAAATCAGATAACTAGAATCTTGACTCTTTTGTGTTTCCTTTCTTACTTGTTGGCTGGGAATCAGTGAGCCCCCGCAGTTTAAATCTCAATTAGGAGTTTCCGCTGTGGCTCAGGGATCAAGAAGCTGATATAGTGTCAGTGAGGATGTGGGTTTGACCCCTGGCCTCACTTAGTGGGTTAAGGATCTAGGGAAGCAGCAGCATGTGTCACAGATGCAGCTCAGATCTGGTGCTGCTGTGACTAGCGTAGACCTGTAGCTGCAGCTCCAATTAGAGCCCTAGCCCAGGGACTTCCATGTGCCTCTGGTGTGGCTGTTTTTTTAAAAAAAAAGGCTCAATTATAGTGAGTACTTGAGACCTGGTCAGGATATTGCTGTTTGGTACATAAGCTATTTGCCCACGTGAGCAGTCTGTTGGCTAAGATCAATTGATTTCCTTAAAACAACAGTGAGTTGAATTACTAGTTTATAGTCTTCTCTGCCGTGAGCAAAGTTTCCTTAGGACAGATAACTAAATCATGTTGACACAGGGGTCTCAGTTCTCAGTCCCACTAGCTACATCATGTCAATGCTTGTGGTCATGCTTCTCAAGGATATTTGCTGCTTCTTTTTTCCTAAAATTTCCTGTTTTAACTGCCTTATTATGTAGATATATTTTATTATAAAGGCTTCAAAACATTTAAAGCAGAGAGTGTAAATAATAATAATAATGGTAGTATAATCCAAATCATCAGCAGGGACAAAGAAAGCAAAAGAGGCTGTATGGTTTAGTGGTTGAAAAGTGGGATCTGGAGTCAGACAGACCTGGGTTTAAATCATGGCCCTGAGCAAGTTGTTTACTTCTTGCTGTTTCACGTTTCTTTCTTTCTTTCTTTTTTTTCTTTTTTTTCTTTTTAGGGCCGTATATGGACGTTCCCAGGCAAGGGGTCAAATCTGAGCTACGGCTACCAGCCACAGCTACTCAGAATCTGAGCTGCGCCTGCGACCTACACCACAGCTCACCACAACGTCGGATCCTTAACCCACTGAGCAGGGCCAGGGATGGAACCTGCATCCTCATGGATACTAGTCAGGTTTGTTACCACTGAGCCACAACAGGAACGCCTGTTTCACTTTCTTAATTTGTTAGATGAGTATAATATTGCCAAATAGAGTTACTCTGAGGATTAAATGAGATCGTGCAAAGCTCTTGGAGAAGTTTTAATAGTGCCCAATAAACAGTAGTTTAAGAAAAAGGGATGAGGAGTTCCCGTGGTGGCGCAGTGGTTAACGAATCTGACTAGGAACCATGAGGTTGTGGGTTCGGTCCCTGGCCTTGCTCAGTGGGTTAAGGATCTGGCGTTGCCGTGAGCTGTGGTGTAGGTTGCAGACCCGGCTCTGGCTTAGGCCAGTGGCTACAGCTCCGATTAGACCTCTAGCCTGGGAAACTCCACATGCTGCAGGAGCGGCCCAAGAAATGGCAAAAAGACAAAAAAAAAAAAAAAAAAAAAAGAAAGAAAAAAAAGAAAAGGAAAAGGGGTGAAATCACAACCTGATGCCCCAGGCATTTTAAAGATTGAGTATAGGACTGAAGCAAATTGATATTGGGAAAGAAAAAATGTCCCTTGGCACTTAATTTTTTTTAATTTTATGGCTGCATCCTCAGCATATGGAAGTTCCCAGGGAAGGTGCGGCAACACTGAATTCTTTAACCCGCTGCCCTGGGCAGGGGCTCAAACCCACACCTCTGCAGCAACCTGTGCCGCTGCAGTCAGATTCTTAACCCATGCACCAATGGGAACTCCCTCTGGCATTTTTTAAATCAAGAAGCCTGAATTATGTATACAAAAAGTGCCTAACTTTAAACTGGCTCTTGTTAGGTTTAAGAATTATTTAAAGAATGTCACAAAGCCCTGACTTTATTAAATTTTCTGAGAAGACCTAATCCAAATTCCAGGGCTGGAGATGGACATGGTAGTCACTGGATTTCAGTCTTAAAATCAGGACATCCAAGGAGCAGCCAATATTGCTTCCAATTCTCTCTCTAATGGATGGAAAGACTTCTGCCAGCTGAATGGCAAGTGGAGAAGAAGAAAACTGGGTACATATGTCTGAAGCTCAGGGTAGAGACTGAGGCCAATGAAGGGGATATGTGGGAGTTATCAGTTCATAGATGACAATTAAAGCCAGAGGTCCAGATTCAATCACCTACGGAGTGACAAGAGAACACATCCAACAATTAGACCTCAGACACTCCAATATACAGAAGTCAGTGAAGAAAAGGAGGAGTCATTAAAGGAGACTAAATCATAGAGATAAATGTCTTCCCAAAAGGAGGAAATGAAGAACTGTGGGAGTAAGATGAAGCTCAGAATTGGTCATTAGATTTGGCAAGAAGGAGCTTGCTGATGACCTTGGCAAGAGATTTCCTCCGAGTGAAGGGAACCAAGGACTGACTAGTGCAGGGTGTAGGGAGAATGTGAAGAAATGGAGATGGAACACATAAACAAATCTAGTTCAGGATTTTGCTATGAAAGACAGCAGAGGGATGGGAATATTATTATTTTCTTTTCTTTGTTATTAGTTCCTTCTCTGGTGGTGGTGGTTTATTTTAATGGAAGATGTATGTTTATTAACCGATGATGATCCGTAAAGAAAGATAAATTTGTGATGAAGGGAGAAGTAGTAGGGGTAATTGCTGATGAGATCTGCTTTCCTAATGTGCATAAAGATGGAAACCTTAAAACTAAAAAAAAAGACTCTTATACTGATTTCAAGAATTCACAATTTTTGTGGATTAAAAAAATACTTTTTTTTTTTTTTTTTTTTTGGTCTTTTTAGGGCCACACCCTCGGCATATGGAGGTTCCCACACTAGAGGTCAAATCAGAGCTGTAGCTGCTGGCCTTCACCACAGCCGCAGCAAGGTGGGATCCTAGCCTTGTCTGCGACCTACACCAAAGCTAATGGCAACACTGGATCCTTAACCCACTGAGCAAGGCAGGGATCGAACCTGCGTCTTTGTGGATGCTAATCAGATTTGTTTCCGCTAAGCCATGATGGAAACTCCCCCAAAGTTTTATCTTAGTTCTGTAGTTCAGATATCTAAAATTCATCTCAGTGGGCTAAAAACAAAATGCTAACAGAGCTGTATGTTCCTTTCTTGAGGCTCTGTGGGAGAATTTTTTCCCTTGCCCTTTTCAGCTCCTTAGAGTCCACCCACATTCCATGGTTCATGGCCCTTCCTTCTGTTCTCAACATCAGCAACATCTAGCCAAATCCTTCTCATGCTGCCATCTGTCTGGTTCTCTCTCTCCCTCTCTTCCACATTTAAGGACTCTTGTGATTGCATTGTGCCCACCTGGGTATATTCTCCATATGGTCAACTGATTCACAACCTTAACTCATCTGCAACGTTTTTTCCCTTTTATTACAGAGTTTTCCTCTAGTGCTATTAAAAAAGAGCAACAAACCAATAGATAACACTGCTTAAAGTACAGTTTCCTTTTTTGTTCTCCTTGTTTATTTGTCTGCTTTTCTTTTCTCTGAGCTCTTGAGAGGTATTTTTTTTTCTCCAAAGCAAAAGCATTAAGATCCATTCAGTGCTTTAATTGATCAGGTGCATTCCTTCTTCCTTAGACTATATCGTGGCTGCTGTATTAGCCTGCTTGGGCTGCCATAACAAAATATCACAGACAGGGAGGCTTAAACAACAGAGATTTATATCTCACAGTTCTGGAGGCTGGAAAATAAGTATCAAAGTGCCGGCTGATTTCGATCCTGGTAAGGGCTCTTTTTCTGGCCTGCAGTCGGCCCCCTTCTTGCTGTGTCCTCATGTGGCTCAAACTCTGTGCTTACACAGGGAGAGAGGAAGCCTGTACTTACACAGGGAGAGAGGAAGCCAACTGTTTGATGTCTCTCATAAGGAGACACTAATCCCAACAGACTACAGGCCCACCCTCATGATATCATCTAACCCTAATTACCTCCCAAAGACCTCATCTTAAAATAGCATCACAGTGGGGTGGGGGTGGTAGAGCTTCAACATATGAATTTGCAGGGGAGGCAATTCAGTCTATAGCAGCCACAATGTGCCGGTCATCTGGATTGAGTTTGAAAAAGTTCTATCCATGCCAGAGCCTTATCTTTTTTTTTCAAATAGTAGAGGCCTAACTGCTAATGTGACCCTTTTAATGATCATTTATTCTACAGATATTTCTTGTTTGTGCCATATCACACACTGGCTTAAAAATCTAATGATGAAAAGCACTGAACTGCAGAACACATCCAGTCTTTCTTCTGTGCTCGACAAGGCCATGATCAGGCACCTGGCTACCTCCCAGATGTAATAGATCACCTCCTTCACCACACTGCTGCTGCTTTCTTCCTTAGGGCCTTTGTTTTTGCTGTTCACTCTCCCTGCAATGCTTTGCCTCAGATGACTGGCTCATTCTCATCATCCAGGCTTCAGCTAAATGCTCATATCCTTCATAGGACACCCCTGGCACCAATCACAGTTATTCCCTAGACTTGCTGGTCTGTGCCAGATACTTTGCAGGATGTAAAGAAGACAAAGATTAGTAGTAAAATGCCAGGCTTGCTATATTGTTACCTTAATAAATGTTGGCATGTGTGTGTTATTAATAATGACTAGCATGTATTGAACACCTAGTATGTGTGAAGCACTATGCCAAAGTCTTGCCATTATTTATCTAATCTAATCTAATCCTACAGCTATCCTCTGATATACATGAGATTATTATCCTCGCTTTACATCAGATCAGCAAACTGCATCTTAAGGAGGTCAACTCATTCGCCAAAGGTCATACACAAGAAAATCGAAGAGCTGGGATTTACTGCTTCATAGGGCTTCAGATTTTAAGCCCAATAAGATTTCTCTTTTGCCAAATGATTTTAAAAAATCAACAGGATAGGAGTTCCCATCGTGACTCAGCAATAACACACCCAACCAGTATCCATGAGGATTTGGGTTCGATCCCTGGCCTCGCTCAGTGAATTAAGGGGCCAGGGTTGCTGTGAGCTGTGGTATAGGTAGCAGGCATGGCTCGGATCCCGCATTGCTGTGGCTGTGGTGTAGGCCAACGGCTTACAGCTCTGATTGGACCCCTAGCCTGGGAACTTCATATGCCATGGGTATGGCCCTAAAAAGACCAAAATAAAACAAAACAAAAAACAGGACGAAGTACTTTTATTGTGAAAAATTGAGAAAATAATAGAGCAGAAGGAAAATTGTAAAAAGAGGCAGCAATGATTAATAGAGATAAAGCTGTTTTGTAATCAGACAGACTTGAGTTTGAAATCTGTCACCAGTTGTCTCTGTCACTGTAGATTAAAGACTTCTCTTACCTTTTGTTTCTTATCTGTAAAAAGGAAATTATGAGGATAACATAAGATAAGAAACACTGACACTAACATTCTCATTCAACGTTAGTTTGGTTTTCTTGAATAATATGAACAAAATACAAGTATCTAATTATTTTCTGCAGTTCAGCACCAAGCACAAATAGGCATTTAATGATTTCTTTTTAATGATATACTCTTTTCTATGCATTACTAGAATTAGAAATGCAAATTTTCCAGAAATGTTAAAGCCTTGGAGAAATGATCAGATGCTTTGTTAGGGAAATAGAAATAATATGCAATTATATACAGATAAAATTATTTTATTTGTTCTGGAATATAAGCTATACTACTTATATTACTCAGTGTAGATCCAGTGACCATACAAACTTGTGTAGCATTTGGTTGAACCCCTATATCTCTTTAACAACTGCTCTAGGATACAAAAAATATGAATAACACCAAATGTTAATGAAGATGGGGTCCACAGGAACTCTCAAACATTGAGAATGGGCACATAATTTGGTATAACCACCTTGAAAAACTGTTTGGTCTTACCTAGTAAGACTAAAGATGTATGGCTCCTGAGATCTAGCAGTTCCAATTGTATGTTTATACCCTAGAAAACTGCATTTTTGAGTCAAGATATGTACACAACAAAGTTCACAGCAGCATTACTCTTTGTAATAGAGAAAACTGAAAACAGTAAAAATATCCATTCACAGTAAAATGAATGAATTACAGTTATACAGAAGAACCTTATATTCATATAATTTATTCAAGTAGTCATGTGTGGTTGTAGTTCATTGGTTCTCATTGATATATAATGTATGTACATATATCAGTGATACATATATGTATGTATGCCATGTATCTCATTGTATGAATATATCACCTTTTTCTTCCCATTCTATTGTCAATTGACATTTGAGTTGAGATATTTGGCTCTTAGGAATAGGGCTGCTGTGAACATCTTTGTGTATTTTGGAGCATGTGTATGTACATTTCTGTTAGTTCTGTGCTTGGTAGTAGAGTGCTACAGAGCGTGCTCAGCTTCAATAGAAACTGCCAAACAATTTTCTAAGGTGGTTGTACATGCCCAGTTTGCCCACATCTTCATTAATGCTTGGTATTTTCTTTTTCATTTTAGTCATAATGAGTATACCCTTTTAATATGTCTGCTGGTCATTTGATGTGCTGTTATTTTTTTATTATTATTTTTATTTTTTTGTCTTTTGTCCTTTTAGGGCCTCACTGGCAGCATATGAGGGTTCCCAGGCTAGGGGTCTAATCAGAGCTGTAGCTGCCGGCCTACGCCAGAGCCACAGCAACGCCAGATCCGAGCTGTGTCTGTGACCTACACCACAGCTCACGGCAATACCAGGTCCTTAACCCACTGAGCAAAGCCAGGGATTGAACCTGCAACCGTCATGGTTCCTAGTCAGATTCGTTAACCTCTGAGCCACGACAGGAACTCCCAACCCTCTAAGTTAATTTCACAAACCACTGCTGGGTCGCAGGCCACAAGTGGAAAGCATTGCTCTTGATTGTTATTACCTATCTGCTGTTTCTCTGAATGTGATTGGTTAGTTTTCTAGACAGAATTTCTGTCTGAACTCTTCTGGATTCCCAGGACAGTTTGTTGTTTGTGTGAGCAACAGCTGCTTTCCCTCACTGATTTAAGCCTGTGCAATTATTGGCTTTGCCCTAAGGTCTTAAATAAAACATAATACTTGAATACCTGAACATTCTAGAATTACTCTTCCTCTACCTGTCTTTCTTTTTCAATCAAAATAGCCTTTTAGGCAAATAGACCTCTGATTCAAAAATATCTTAACTGGCGTTCCTGTTGTGGCTCAGGGGTAACTAATATCTATGAGGATACAGATTTGTTCCCTGGCTCCGCTCAGTGGGTTAATGATCCAGCAATACTGTGAGCTGTGGTGTAGGCCACAGGACAAGGCTTGGATCCTGCGTTGCTGTGGCTGTGGTGTAGGCTGGCAGCTGCAGCTCCTATTTGCCCCCTAGCAAACTTCCATATGCCCGGGGGCAAGGCCCTTAAAAAATTTTTAAAAAGACAAAGTATCGTAACTTCCTGGCTTGGCCAGGAAAAAAGGGTGAATGTAAGTGAGCTCTTCTGTAGGTGTAGGAAGGAGAGTTCTCAGGGCCTGAGAGCTGTAAACGGTGACTTGACTACCTAGGGAAGCCTGGTTACACAATTTTCATAGACTCATTCCTCTATCTGATGGATTCATTAACCAACATGTATTGATGACCCGTGTGCCAGGCCCTGTGCTGGGAAACTCATCCAAAACTTGTACAAAGATCTTCTAGAGGCACAGAGTGTAGACAGTGATCATTTGTGCTTTCCTGTTTCTTGTTTTCTTCCCTTGACCTAGAGATTCATCCACTGTCAGAGGGGTAATTCTGGGTGTCACTCAGACATGCCCTCCTGCTCAAATTTTTGTTGATTCTCACTGCTGTCTGGGTGTGTGTGGAATGGGCTTAAGCATGATGTTGTAGGGAGAGGCGGTGGGAATGCCGAGACACTCAGTAAAAGTCTCTTGGCCACTGTGACACCAGAAGCATTCCTATAAAACCAAGTGGAAAAGGATTCTACTAAAGGGAAGGAAAGTGGTGTCTCTTTTCATGGAGTTCAGTGGAGCTTTGCATTTTGAGGACCAATGCCATTTTGGTACCAAGAGGATTCTACCACCTCCGTGGGGTTGGTCTCTGAAAGAGATTCAGTCACCCAAGTAGTCAGGGTGCCAGGTGTACCCAGCATAACCAGGCAGCAAGGCCTGCTGGGACATGGTGGGAAGGGGCTCAGCAGGATTGTCTGAGGCAGTAGTAAGGCTGCTTCATGACAGCTGGGGGGCAGCGGAAGCCCAGGAGTGGACATTACTGGAAGGGGCCTGAGCAGAAGAAGGAAGTAGTGGGGACACGGCAGGATATGTTTCTGAATTCAGAAGGACAGCTTAAAGCGACTCCCTGAAATAATGAGGATGAGGTGAATTCATACTTAGTAGATGTTGCCTGGCAGAGTATACAGATTGCTGCTATTAAATGTGACCTCAGGTTAAGTCTGGGTTTAGATAACAAGATTATTAATCCTTGTCTCTGTCTGTGCTTTCCCTATAAATGTCCTTTTATAGAAGCACAAATGCAGCTCCTAATCAAAAATCTTTAAACACTGTTCCCACATCTTCCCCATTGCCTTGACATCTTTTTTGTCTTTCTCTTAGTCTTATCTCCTTTTCTGCTTGCCCCGTTCTTGATCTTTTGTGCATACTTTCAAGCCTGAGAAGAGGAGAGTCATGAACTCCTTAGCTGCTCTGTTACCTGTCTTCTCTTTCTATCTGCTTTTTCTACTCATTCTCCCATATCCTTCTCCACCCCATCCCTCTTCCTCACAAGTCTGTCTCTGATATCCTGGCCACCCACCCCCTTCAGCTGCCTGCCACCCTTAGCATTAGCAAAACAGCAAAAAATAAGAATAACTAAGGCAAATATAGTTGCCTGAATTATGGCTCCCCAAGCATATGTCACATAGCTCAACACATGATAAACCCCAGGACCTCAGAATGTGACTTTATTTGTAATAAGGGTCTTCGCACATGTAATTAAGATAAAGCTTTTAAAATAAGATTATCCTGGATTAGAGTGGGCCCTAAATCCAGTGACAGGTGTCTTATAAGGAACAGATAAAGAGAAAACCGACAGACACAAGGAAGAAAGCTATGTGAAGACAGAGGCAGAAATTGGAGTCATTCTTTAAGGGCTGTGCCTTGCCCCCTTCCCTCCTTTTTCAATAATGTGAAGAGTAAATGTATTATTACATGTAAAGTGCTTAGAATTAAGAATAGTGCTTTCATGGTACATATACACAATGGAATATTACCCAGCCATTAAAAGGAAAGAAATAACGGCATTTTTAGCAACACGGATGGACCCAGAAATTATCATGCTAAGTCAGTCAAGCAATGAGACACCAACATCAAATGCTATCACTGACATGTGGAATCTGAAAAAAGGACACAATAAACTTCTTTGCAGAACAGATACTGACTCATAGACTTTGAAAAAACTTATGGTTTCCAAAGGAGACATTTTGGGGGGTGGGGGGGTGTGCTGGGGGTGTGGGATGGAAATCCTATAAAATTGGATTGTGATGATCATTATACAACTATAAATGTAGTAAATTCATTGAATGATAAAAAAGTAATAATTTAAAAAAAAAAACAAAAGAATAGTACTTGCAAACAGGAAAAAGTTTTATAAACTGTGGAAAGTAACATAATATCTTTTCTATCAAAGGAAATCTTGGTTACTCCATTTTGCTCTGGTTTCAGCTGAAACACCTTCCTGCGACCTCCCTCCTCTTTCCCTCTTCTCCCAGTAACAATTTGTTTCAAATTAGCCAATGGAGAAGAATGTGCACCCTGACCTGACCAATGGGAAGGGGACAGGTACATCACCTGCATTAGGGATAAATAGAGAGGGTCTTTTCTTCTTTGTGTGTGCTTTTTGAGTACCCGTGCCCTTCTGCCAAAGTAAAGAGCCTTGTTGAGATCTCCCCATGTTCATGTGTCTCCATCTGAGCCATGTCCCCAGCAAAATGAAGAGTTTATAAAAACTCTTTGAGATAGAGAAATATCCTATGCTTTTTATAATGTTAGAACCCACACCATTTCTTGCCTACTGTTGAACTAATAAGAGGAACGAAAGAGTGAATGGTTGCATTTTACGGTACCTCTTCCAAAAACATAAAATACATACAGAATCAATGAAATTTTAATATTTGTTCCAGTAAAAATGTATTCAGAAATTATACACTTGTCAAAGAACTACAAATATAATTAAGAGGAGAAAAGAGAAAGAAATTGTAATAATTTTAGCCCCTGGGGGCAGCAACTTGACTGAGACCTGCTCAGCAGGTGAGGGCTGAAGAATGGGTGCTGTGAAACATAGAAAAAAGTTAACATAAAACAAGATATGGTGGAGTTCCCATCATGGCTCAGTGGTTAACAAATCCGACTAGGAACCATGAGGTTGCGGGTTCGATCCCTGCCCTTGCTCAGCGGGTTGAGGATCCGGTGTTGCCATGAGCTGTGGTGTAGGTTGCAGACGCAGCTCGGATCCCAAGTTGCTGTGGCTCTGGTGTAGGCCAGTGGCTATAGCTCTGATTCGACCCCTAGCCTGGGAACCACCATATGCCGTGGGAGCGGCCCAAGAAATGGCAAAAAGACAAAAAAAAAAACAAGACACGGAGAAATTTATCTTAATCAAAGGTGGGAACCGGGGGACTCAAGGTCTCAGGGATCAAGAGCGCGGCCTCAAGAAACCACACTGCTTTTATTGTGCTCTTTAGGATTACATCAAGTGAGGAGGGGTTGTAGGTGCAGCATATAGTTCTTTTATTATTTTAAAAGTCACAAAGCTTCTAGCTGGTTAAGCTTTTATTCTGACCTTTAGGCATTTAACAATCATTAGCATTGAGGAAGCCTGGCATTAGCTGACTATGCATGGCACCTAGAGAATCATCATTGTGCTTCCGTGGAGGGCATGCCTATCTGCAGCAATCAGGCAGTCCTATGTTCTCCTTGCTGATGCATATTCTGCTAACAACTGCTCATAAACCCCCTGGGGCCATGAGGTTCCTCTTTCTCTTATTTTAACAGGACACATCATGCTGTGCAATCAGCATGCCAATCTGCACAGGTCTGGTGTGCCTAGACCAACGCATTATGTCCTTATTCAGCTGACCACATGAATAACTTATGCCTTTAGGTCTTTGTTCTTAAGCTTAAGTTATTTACCAGCATTGCGACTGTTTTTCAAGCAGGAATATGGGGTAAAGTAAAGCAGGACAAGATGGAATTTTCAGCATAGAAAATAGAAGGAAAGAGGCTAAGAAAAGATTGTAGAAACATGTCTCCCGACACTTGTCTTCTATTTTTTTTAATTCTGGTGTTTCGTATCATGTTTTACTTCCTACCCAGGAGGAACACAAGAAAATGCGCAGACTTCTGGAGGTCTTTTTCTGTGTAGATCACTCCTTTCCAGAATTCTACCCTACAGCTTTGAGCCACTCAGCTTCCTGTTCTCTGAACTCCTGCTTCTGTGGGTTTCCTTGCCCTGTACTTGTAGTCCATGCAGTTTGCTTCAAGAATAGACCCTTCTATCTTTACTTCTAGCTTTTAAATGAATTAGAATGGAGAAAGGAATTCTAAACTATAAAGAATATAACACCGTTGCCTGCCCCAAAGCATATCTCATAGCTGGTTAGGCAGAGTGGTGAGTAAGGATGTTAAGATGTCATCTCTCTGTTTATTTGGGCATCCATTCTTATAGCCATAGTCTAACTGCTTTTTGCAAATTTGTTTAAACATTTAATGATAATATATCCAGATTTCCTCATCTAAGCACAGAGACCATTTCTATTTAGGTTACTTCTGTGCAATCAATCATTTCCCCTCCAAGGACATAGCACTATAGTTGTGTCACACATAAATAATTTATTTTAATAGAAACCTGCAGAGGGAGGAAAGGAATAAGAATCATTTCACCCAAGAAGTACATTGTATCTGCTGGAGGATTTTCTTGTCTGAGAAACATTACTGGAATTATATTTTTCACAAATTTCAAATTTTACTAAAAATTGTCAGTTTTATAACAGATTATCTTTTTTTTAGCATAGTAGTTTTCTATTGCAATAGCAGTTGGGCCACATTCTGAAAATTCATTTCCTTGTTAATTATGACCTGACTCTTAAAAGCCCCTTTATATGAGTTGCCAGAACAGCAATTGAACCCATCATCTAAAAGATATTTGAGAACTGATTTACTTTGCCATGTGCCTGAAATTAACACAATTTTGTGAGTCACTTATACTCTAATAAAATTTTAAAAATAAAAGATATTTGAGGACCACCTCTGGTCCTAAATCCAATATAATGATGTCTGGGATAGAAAAGTGAATGAGAAGTTATGAATAATACCTTGGTCACTTCAGGGGAATTAAGCCCTGCCTGGAGAAACCCTGGCCCTGAAGCTTGAAGTCTGTTTTCTACTGATAGGACCCCCCCAGTACCCTAGTACCTTCATGGTTCCATTGTTGCAGCCCAAGAGTCACTGATGAGGGGTTCCTGCTGTGGCTCGGTGGGTTAAGAACCCAACATAGTGTCTGTGAGGATGCAGGTTTGATCCCTGGCCTCTTTCATTGGGTTAAGGATCCGGTGTTGCCAAAGCTATGGCAAAGGTTGCAGATGCGGCTCAGATCCAGTGTTGCTGTGGCTGTGGTGTAGGTCCCAGCTGCAGCTCCAGTTTGACCCCTGGCCTGGGAACTTGTTTATGCTGCAGGTGCAACCATAAAAAGAAAAAAAAAAAAAAAAAAAAAGAATCGCTGATATTAGAGGCTGGCAGATAGTTAACTATCTAAGCCATTCTATCTGCTGGGTTGTTTAGTGTCTCTTCCAGGGTAAATATTCTCTGATAAGTGTTCATATGCAGTACAAAGATCTTCAAACTCTGTGACTATCACTATAAATCCATCCATACACCTCTTGTCCAGACCTCCCTGTCCCCAATCTTCCATACTTTCTCCTCCTGGATCCTTGTGTGTGTGTGTGTGTATGCATGTATACATATACACACGCACATATATATATACCCATAATTTAAGTAAGCTGCGTAATGTATTTATTATGTCTGTTGTAAGCAAGGCATGTAAGTTCAAGAGAGCAGAGATCTTCATAGTTTGCCATTGTTAGTGTTTACTTTTTTAGAATGTTTGTTTTCTCTATACCTTTTTATTGAACTCTGCAGACTCACTTAGGGATCATTTGCTTAGAAAATCTTAAACATTTGGATGTATTTTGTAAGACAGGATAGCAGCTGGAGGTTACAGCTTCATCTCATCACATGCATCAAAAAATAGTGGAATTTTTGTTGTTTGGTTTCCTTGCATTCACATTGGGGGGGGGGGGAATGCTTATTTTTACCTTTACAAGAAGGACTGGAGATGTCAACTGACTAGAGAGGAACAGGACCCATGAACGGGACCCTGAGAAAAGAGTAGCTAAGGACATTGGTCATTTATGGATAATATGATTGGCTTGGCCCCCATTATGGGTGGGGTGATCAGATTAGAATGCCTTTTACCTCATGAGAAAAGCCTCAACCTCACCCCATGGCTCCTGGAAGAGACAAAGAGTCTCGGCTGATGGGATCATGGTGCATGCTACCGTGGAGACTTTGGGCTCAGAAAAAGGAAAGACCCTTTGCTTCTAAAAGCTGGAGGACAGGCTGGCCTTCTTTTGCAGCTGGACTCCCACAACTTAGGGAATACGATTCAGTTTCCAGATAGCAGCTCCTACATTCCTGCCCCCAGCAAAGTCCCAGACCATCGGAGACTCTTACCTTGGACCCTTGGCTTTGACTATTGGAACACATTTTGTGGTCTCCCATGGGCTACGTGTGAGCTGAACTAGAACATGAGACCAAAAATGCAGAGTGGGACAGTTGGAAGGAGGCTGAGGCTGCCCCATGGGCCCCCTGAAAGTATAGTTCTGAGAAGGCCCACAGGGCAGAGAAGTGTCAAATCTAGCCATCACCTTGGACCCTGATTGAGACAAAGAAGAGATGGCACTGGCAGAGCTTACAGGCACCAGTGGGAAGGGCCTCCCATTTTTCCTTCCTTCACCATTTGCAATACCTTAAGCCATGTGATAATTAATGAACTTCTCTATCCATGACACATTCACTCTCCATCATTCACTCAGAAGATAATCATTTACACATTCACTCACTCAAAAAGAAAAAAAAACAAAACCACAGGTTGCGTGACCATTATGGACTAAAGCCAGGACAGGCCTGGAGAGCAAAGGGGCCAGCTGCACAGCCCAGCTGCTGTTGGTCTCCCCCTTCTCCACTCCTAGGCACCCTGAGCTCAGATGTGAACTTATCTGAGAGAAACCCCAAAGCCTTAGAGAGCGCTTGTAATTGTGTCTGGCATGTAGTGAACACTCCATGAATGGTTGTTGAATGAATAAATACTAAATACAAGTCTTTGTCAATATGTGTGAGAAATGGAGTTCCCTGGTGGCCCTGTAGGTTAAGGATCTGGCATTGTCACTGGTGTGGCTCAGGTTGCTGCTGTGGCATAGGTTAGATCCCTGGCCCCGGAACTTCCACATGCCACGGATACAATGTATGAGAAATACCTATTACTCGTTAAGGTTTGCATGGTCATTTACTTTATTGTAAATGGTAGTTAGAAGAAAAGAAGTACTGAATTTTAGTGTAGTGAAATGTATCACTCTTCCTCTACAGTAAGTCATCTCTGTTTCTTAGTTGTGAAATTCTCGGCTGCAAAATTATAAATATATTCTTCTAAATTTTCTTCTAGGCCATCTTTCCCCCACTGGTCCGCACTGATAAATCTGTTGTTTATTAAGTTTTATTTTTTTTATTTTTATTTTTTGTCTTTTGTTGTTGTTGTTGTTGTTGCTATTTCTTGGGCCACTCCCGCGGCATATGGAGGTTCCCAGGCTAGGGGTTGAATCAGAGCTGTAGCCACCGGCCTATGCCAGAGCCACAGCAACACGGGATCCGAGCCGCGTCTGCAACCTACACCACAGCTCAGGGCAACGCCGGATCGTTAACCCACTGAGCAAGGGCAGGGACCAAACCCGCAACCTCATGGTTCCTAGTCGGATTCGTTAATCACTGCGCCACGACGGGAACTCCTGTTTATTAAGTTTTAATATCAATGTGAGTGTGTTTCTAGGCTCTCTCTTTTGCTTCATTGTTTGTCTATTCTATTTATTTATTTGTAATTAATGGACAGTCGATGTCATTGAATAGCTACTAGATCAACCTGCTATGAGCATCTGTTTTCTGGATGAACTTCAGCTATTGTAAGTTAATTTTTCTTATCTGGATCAGTGTCAAACTTAGTGTGCATCAGAAGAGCTTGTTAAAACACACATCTCTGAAGCTTCTGATTCAGTAAGTCTGGGGTGGAACTTGAGAATTTGCATTTTTGACAAGTTTCCACATGTTGCTGATGATGCTATTTCTAGGAACACACTTCCAGAACCTCTGTTATCAGTAATATGACATCATGTGGTCATTATTTATTTCTTTTCCCCAGAATTAATGTGTCACTATATTTGAATAGTATTTTGAACATCATATTAGAAAGGCAGATTATTTAAAACATAATATTGGAAATAGACTCATGAATATACAGTATTTTGGACTTGAAGTAAATGTTGCTATGATTCTTTTAAAGGAATGTAAATATGAATTCTGTCCTCCCAGACTTTTTTTTTTAATTTTTTTTTTTTTGTCTTTTTGTCTTTTGAGGGCCACTTCCTGAGGCATATGGAGGTTCCCAGGTTAGGGGTCTAATCGGAGCTGTAGCTGCTGGCCTACACCACAGCCACAGCAAAGCCAGATCCAGTCTTTAAGTCTGTGACCTACGCTACAGCTCACGGCAATGCCAGATCCTTAACCCACTGAGCAAACCAGGGATTGAACCTGCAACCTCATGGTTCCTAGTCGGATTTGTTAACCACTGAGCCACAATGGGAACTCCCTCCCAGACTTTTATAGTAGGAGTTAGGTTTTTTTTTTAACCATAAATTACCTTCTTAGATTGAAAATGTAGGACATTTCCTCTTCAGACCTAAGTTATTTAATAGGCTATTCTCTGTATGGAAAAAATCATTTTTACTAGTCTACATTTACAGCTTTCTAATTTGATCTTATCCAGAAAGGAAAAAAACTATAAAGAAAACATTTCAGCAATGATAGGTAAATATTTAGTGCATCATTTTAGTATTTCTAACAGTTTTATAAATGACATTTTAGATTCTGTGTGTTTATAATACATTAAAATTGCCTTCTGAATGTCCCCATATATCTGATGGTTGAGGGATTGGTCAGTAACTCAATAGGAATATATACTAAAATTGTTTGCTTTGATTTTTTTAAAAGGGTGTTTAATTTTATGTTTGCTTAAAACTGACTTGTTTTAAGCCAGTCATATCTTGGGCTTCAGGCATATATTAATTTACAATTGCGATTGACCCAAAATATCATTGTTTAGATTTATATCCTCAATTCACTGATGAAAGATATTAAAATAATGATGAATAAAATATATGGATAGTAATAAAATAATACAATATATCTTTAAAATTTGAATATAACTGATAACATATTTGTATTACGGCTGATTCTGTACAAAAAGTAGTTCTGACTTACTTCATATTTTAAAAGTCTATCAGTATATTTCTGGAGAATGTGAGTTTTTCTGAAAGGATACAAATTTAATAGAAGTGGAATTGTATAAGTGGAGTTACTACCAAAGAATCAACTGATATCTCACACATAATCTGATTAATCGATTTTATCTCATTACTTAACTCAGTGAAATGTTAAATAGGTAAAGCAAAAAGGTGATTATCAGGAGTTTTTAGGTAAAACTATAACAAGATTTTTAAAATATTGGAGTTCCCTCAGTGGCCAGTGGAAATGAATCCGACTAGGAACCAAGAAGTTTTGAGTTCGATCCCTGGCCTTGCTCAGTGGGTTAAGGATCCACGTTGCCGTGAGCTGCGGTGTAGGTCACAGACATGTCTCGAATCTAGCGTTGCCTTGGCTGTGGTGTAGGCCAGCAGCTACAACTCTGATTAGACCCCTAGCCTTGGAACCTCCATATGCCACTGGTGCAGCCCTAAAAAGGCAAAAGACAAAAAACAAAACAAAAGTCGAGATCCCAGTGTGGTTGAGTGGGTTAAGGATCCAGGATGTCATTACTGCGGCTCTTGTTGCTGCTGTGGCATAGTGGGTTAAGAGTACAACTGTAGCAGCTCAGGTTGCTGCAGAGGCAGTGGATCTGGTGATCTGGTGCTGCTGCAGTTCAGATTCAATCAATCCTTGGGCCGGGAACTTCCATATGCCATGGATGCAGCCATTAAAATATATATGTATGGGAGTTCCCGTCGTGGCGCAGTGGTTAACGAATCCGACTAGGAACCATGAGGTTGCGGGTTCGGTCCCTGCCCTTGCTCAGTGGGTTAACGATCCGGCGTTGCCGTGAGCTGTGGTGTAGGTTGCAGACGCGGCTCGGATCCCGTGTTGCTGTGGCTCTGGCATAGGCCGGCAGCTACAGCTCCGATTCGACCCCTAGCCTGGGAACCTCCATATGTCGCGAGAGCGGCCCAAATAAATAGCAAAAAGACAAAAAAATAAAAAATAAAAAAATAAAATATATATGTGTGTATGAAATTCTGACAGAATATTCTTATGAACTATTCCCCCTAAATGCACACTGATAGTTCGTTTGACTAAAAGTGATTCCTAATATATATTTTATAATATTTCTTTGGCCTTGGCCCACAGACTAAATGCAGACATTTCTCATTTAGTCATTTTCAGGTTTTTTGCCCAAGATGCTAATTGAAATTCAGGACAGGGAAAACTACATCACTGGCTTTTATGTATCTGTGAAAGACCTTCTTATTCGACTTTGTTCAGTAGAAAATCTTCTCTTCTCTGCAAACCAAGAGGGTCCCTATGTGTGAAGTGTGTCCAGTTGTGTCTTCAGGAACAACGTAGACACCAGTCGCTCACCAGCCGGAAGCGCACATGCTCTCTCCTCGGCAGTGAGGCCCAGACCATCAAGTGCCACAAGAAGACATTCACTCATACTTTCCAAGATTCTGTTCCAGCGCTGGGGGAAGGGAGCCATCATTTGAGGCCTAGAGAATAAGGATTTCACCTTGGTTTGAAGAAAATTCTTCATTTTCCCCTTGCATATTTTATTCTTTCCCTTTCTGTCTGGTTTCTTCGGCTCTCTGCCTGAAGCCAGAAGACAAAGTCAGGGTATCTTAATGAAAAGAGCTGAGACTTAGGATTTAAGGTACTTAAATTGAAACCTAGAGCTGTCATTTCCTACCTCTGTGTCCTACCTCAATTTCCTTAATCTCTTTGGGCCTCAGTTTACTCGCTATTGTAGTAAAATATGCACCACAAGTTCTTTTTACTTAATTATTTGTACCATATTTAATCACCAACTATTAATATTACATATTAGTTATATATGGTTGAATCATAATGTTCTTTTGCTGTCTTTTTTATGCCTGAGACATTTCTTTCTTATGTCTAATAAGTAATGTGTAAGTGGTTAACACAACTTTTATTAAATATGAAGTAATCAAAGTTTCCCACTTCAATAGCACTGTAATTGATTGAAAAATTCACTTTGAGTGATCGTAAAATAAGTAATGACAACAAAGCAATCGTTATCTTCATTTAAAAGAAAGAGAAAAACCACAAGAGAATCTATTACTTTTACCTGCCAAGAAAAAAAATGTGGCGTTCCCTTGTGGTACAGCGTGTTAAAGATCCAGCATTGTCACTGCACTGGCTCAGGTCACTGCTATGGCATGGGTTCAGTCCCTGGCCCCAGAACTTCTACATTCTGTGGGCACGGCCAAAAAAAGGAAAAATGTTATTGAATATATTTATTCAGTGTATGTATATCTTTCAGGTATTTCAAATATAAAATGAATTTCTGCTAAGAGGGTAGTATTCAAATATTTCTTTTATCTTAAGGTATTTTATTTGGTTTTAGAAGTCTGTCTGCAGAGATGCAGTTTGTAGAAAAATATTCTATCCCCAGTGCTTCTTACTGATCCAGAGTATGTGAAGGAAATGCCTCAGAAAATTGTTTTAGGAAGGCAAAGAAATTCTGATGCAGTGTCTGTTCTTGTCCCCTCTGTTTTCACTTCAGGGCTGACTGGTATGATCTGCCTTCTAGTGACAGAGCAGCTCACTGTCACCTGAGTGTGCAAGGTGTGAGCTGTGCCTTGTCTTCCATGTAGTATCTTCCTGGCTGGCTGCTGGAATTCATAATGCTTTCAACTCTGCCCTCCTAGCCTACATTTCCATTTTTGTTTGCTTGTATTTATTTATTTATTTATTGTCTTTTTTGGGCCACACCCGTGACCCTCTGCTCTCTAGCGTCTCAGCCACATTTCCCTTAGTTGTTGTAAACACAGAAGAAGTCCTTAAAATACCCGAAAAACTGTTCAACCCATAAGGCATGGACACGTACAGGGTAAGGCATCCCTCGGGTACTGTAATCTCCCGAGGCATATGGAGGTTCCCAGGCTAGGGGTTGAATCGGAGCGTAGCCACTAGCCTTCGCCAGAGCCACAGCAACACCGGATCCGAGCCACGTCTGCGACCTACACCACAGCTCATGGCAACGCGGGATCCTTGACCCACTGAGCAAGGCCAGGGAACGAACCCACAACCTCATGGTTCCTAGTTGGTTTCCTTAACCACTGTGCCACGATGGGAACTCCTTAATTTTTTAATTTTTTTATTTTATTTTGTTTTTGTCTTTTTGTTTTGTTTTTTGTTTTTTGTCTTTTTAAGGCTGTACCCACGCATATGGAGGTTCTTGGGCTAGGGGTCTAATCGGAGCTGTCGCCCCCAGCCTAGGCCACAGTCACAGCAGCGCCACATCCGAGCCACGTCTGCAGTCTACACCACAGCTCACGATTATGCAGGATCCTTAACCCACTGAGCGAGGCTAGGGGTCAAACCTGCAACCTCATGGTTCCTAGTCAGATTTGTTTCTGCTGCGCCACGACGGGAACTCCTGTTTTGCTTTTTATAAAATACAGCTTGAATTCTATTGCATGAAAGGGCCACAAATATACATTTGTTAACCAAGCAGAATACACAGATATTTTGCTTTACAACTTGCGCCTAAGTAAGATACCATTACACATAGCTGGTTCATTAGTTGTCATAGAAATTTGAGGCCATTGCCCAAGCTACGTATAGCAGTTTACATTTTCAAATCTCATGTAGAAAGGGCAGTTGTGATATGGACTGATAACTACATTCCTGGAAAGCCCATCTTAGTTACAGTAGACTTTTAATATAATTGTTGAAAATCAGAATGTCGGCCAACTTAAAATAGATCAGTACTTCAAGGTTTGGAACTTACATTTTAATAAGCTAATAAGCCCATTCAGCTGGACTCCTGTAGTTGTATTTAGCTGTCGTACTCACTCACCCAGAGTAGTGAAAGCTTTCGTAGGGCAAAGATTCTGAGAGCTTTGTAACATTCAGGGTCAAAGGTATGGCTTTGCTTCAGCAATCAGAGCTTTTACCTATGAAACTTAATAGGCAATGAATGTTTAAAACGTGGGCACCTCTTGCTACCATTACATCATTATCTCCAAAATCAGTTCTGAGGACATATTGCAGAAAGTTATGAGTCGAAAATAATAAAACGATTCATTTTTCAGAAATGGCACCCACTAACTCATTATAAACTGGGGCAGATTTACTGAGACATTTATGGTTCTATTCATTCCTTATTTCACAGAGAGAAGGAAATTGTAAGCTAAATAGAGAGGTTATAATAACGTGGGTCACATTAGCCATCCATTCAGGCAACAAATCACTTTAATCAGCCATTTTTAAGGAAGCAGAGCATGTGGGTAAGAACATGTGTTCTAGGGAGTTCCTGTTGTGGCAGAAACCAATCTAACTAATAACCATGAGGATGCGGGTTTGATCCCTGGCCTCACTCAATGAGTTAAGGATCCAGCGTTGCTGTGAGCTGTGGTCCGGGTCACAGACTGGCTTGGATCCTGAGTTGCTGGTGGCTGTGGTGTAGGCCAGCAGCTGTAGCTCTGATTTGCCTCTAGCCTGGGAACTTCCATATGCTGCAGGTGTGGCCCTAAAAACAAAAACAAACAAACAAAAAAAGAACATGTGTTCTAGAATAAATTAGACTCCCGACTGCAACTTATTCTTTGATTTTTTGGGAAAACTATGATGTAGCCTACAAACAAATGCTTTAGCTTAGCTGTAATGATAATGATACTGACCTCACAGAGCTGTTAAGAGGATTAGAAGGTTAAAAGAGTTATATTTCTAAAGTGCTTAAAATGGTCTTGGCACATTGTAAATGTTATTTAGGTGCTTATTAAATAAATTCTGGCTGATAACTGAAGTATGCTATATGAGATACAGATTCTAGTTATATGTATGTATATCACTAGACATGGCTTTTGTGATATGTATACATATGCACACATACATACGCATATATATAAATAGAATAACTTTGTTGTGATTAAGCCGTTTTACATTTGTGTTAACCATGGTCATTTTCATGTGGGAATAATTTGGCTCTATAGACTAAGTTCAAAAATAAGCAAGTCATAAAAGAACTCTGAATGTGTACATAAGATAACAAGAACGGAAGTCCTCCTATGTGCAGCAGGTTAAAGATCTGGCATTGTCCCTGCTGTGGCTCTGGTTGCTGCTGTGTTGTGGGTTTGATTTATGGCCCCAGAACTTCCACATGCTGCCCATGAAGCCAAAACAACAACAATAGCAAACAGCAACAAAAGATACTGAGAACAGTGGGTTGGGTTTAGGGGTTGGAAACTAAGTTTATGTGGTACAAGATGAGAGATTTTTACTCACTGCACATATTTTTATAATTTCTGGGTCTGAAATCAGTATCTCCTCATCTTCAATAAACTAGAACCATATCTACATGTTGATGGTTTTTTCAAAGAATCTTTAAACATTTATCGTAAAGAATATCCTAGAGGGTCCTACAAAAGGTTTTAACTAACTTGGTAAAAAAACTACCTCTTAGGTGTTCCCTTTGTGGCTCAGTGGGTAAAAAACCTGACATAGTGTTTGTGAGGATGCAGGTTTGATCCCTGGCTTTGCTCAGTGAGTTAAGAATCTAGCATTGCCACAAGCTGTGGCATAGGTCACAGATGTGGAGCTGTGGTGTTGGCCGGCAGCTGCAGCTCCAATTTGATCCCTAGCCTGGGAACTCTAATATGCTGTGGTACAAATCTGACTAGCATCCATGAGGATGCAGGTTCGATCCCTGGCCTCTCTCAGCGGGTTGAGGATCCGGCATTGCCATAGGCTGTGGTGTGGGTCACGGATGCGGCTCGGTCTGGTGTTGCTGTGACTGTGGCATAGGCCTGAAGCTGTAGCTCCTATCCTGGAGACGCCATATGCTGTGGGTGTGGCCCTAAACACACACACACACACACACACAGATGCAAAAAAATTTACAGAGCAATTTTAGAAGTATTTTCTCATTTATTTCTGATGACTCTGGAGTTGAGAGGAAAGCTATTTTTCTGGTTTTAGAGGTAAGAAAACTGAGAGTCCCAGAGATTTTTTTGCTATAAGCCAGCGTTTGAATCCAGGTCCATGTCCAGAACTATTTTTGACTCTACCACACTTCTTATAAAACAGCTGCTTCTCTGAAGCTATTATTTTTTTGCCATTCCATATATTGAAGACCTCATTTGAGTAACTATATCCATTGTTTAAGCTTTCTCCTTTATTACCAATGTTTGGGCTAAACTTTATTTCCTGGATGATAAAGGTGTTTTATGGTAACAAAAATAAATGTCTAAGTCAGACCAGCCAGATATCCTGTAAAAGTTCCAGACACTGTCTGGTTGAATAACCCGTCAATCAGCCTCTGCTTTATGACATACCTAAGGATTAAAAAATATTCTAACAACCCTTGAAGGGTTAACTTGCATCTTTCATTCAAGGTATAAATTGTATCAGTACCCCTCTATCTGTTCAGCCTTTTCTTCCTGTTGATACTCATCTCGCATTTTTGTAATCTTCAATCCCTTCTCCTTTCTCATTCCTCTAAATTTTTCTTGATTTCAATGTTCACGTCCACTTTTAAAAATCACTTTAGTGCATACCATTACTTCCATTTTTGTTCACTTCTTTCCCTTTCATGGTCTTTCTTCTCATTAAAAATTTTTATATAGTAACGGGAACTAAAATTACTTATTATAATCAATGATTTTGAAACTTGACGCTTTTTGTTTCTTGGGTTAGATCATTCTTTACAGAAAGGTCACAATAGAGTCTGTGAAGTTGAGATGAAGGGATATTTGCTAGAGATCGAACTACTTCTGCAATATTTATGAACTCAACCCTGATGTTTATTGCACAATAGATTTCAAGTCTATTTAGTGTATTACTTAGATTTCCCTTTTCCATTTAATATATTATTACAGTAATTGTGTAATTGAGCCAGCATGGATATTCATAATTATGAAATACAATCGGAAAAGAAAGCTGTCATACCATCCATCATTCATTGCGATGTTTTGCATCATTAAATTAAAAAAAAAAAATTTAAAGAAAAACCAAGCAAACAAGCAAGAGATAATTAAACTATTTTGGGGACGTGATTATGGTTTCCTGACTTCAAATTTGATTATAGAAAGAAGATTCCAGTACTTTATATCTGCAAAAGCTCATTCCAAAACAAATCAGTATATTCAGGTCACAATACCCAGGTCACAAAGCCATACTTTCCACCAATTAAGAAATACCTTACCATCTTGGGACACATCGTATCTCGATTATTGGATCTGATGTACACTGGATAATGCCAGCACAGTTTGCTGATATCATGTGAAATACATTCGTGCTGCAACAAAACTGTCTGTAGACTTTGCAGAACAAAGATATTTTATCAGCAGTAACCAAACTGTTAAAAATCTTAAAGTCTCAAAATCTTATGATTCCATTTGTATGAAATGTCCAATATAAGCAAGTAGAAAGTTAAAATAGTTTTTGCCTAGGGCTACAGAGAATGGGGGTGGGTGGGTGGAAGACAATAGCTAAAACATATGAAATTTATTTTTGAGGTGATGAAAATGTTCTAAAATTGATTGTAGTGATGGTCACAACTCTGTGACTATATTAAAAACTATTGAATTTTATGCTTTAAATAAGTGAATTTTAGGTATGTTAATTATATCTAAAAATACATATCTAAATAAATATATATTTAAATATATATCTAAATAAATATATATATCTAAATAAATAAATATATATATATATCTATCTTTAGGTATGTGAATTAATGAAGTTGATACCAAAAAATTTTTGTACAAAAAGATTCCCTATTAAACATGTGTTCCACCCAACAAAAATGCAATGTAAATGTTTAGTAGGCTATTTTTTTTTTTTACTTAGAATAATATCTTTATTGTTTTTATGTCCTTTCATACAAGGAATAGAAGGAAAAAAGCAATGTCAGGGAATAAGAAAATCAGTTCATATATTTTTTATTTTGTTCCATTTATTTCAAATGTTTACAATAAAAGGGCAGATTTTATGTTGCTGTCAAGATTTTGCTTATGTTAAGTGTTTGAAATGAGGCATTGAAATATGAACTGCTTGTGAAATGGGCTACTCTTTGACTTCTAATGGAGGCACACATCCCAGGGGGAAGATGTTGGTACTGCTTCAAATTCAGTCTAGAATAGTTAACCCTTCATGGTACCACTTTCTTCAGAACAAGATTTGTTTGTACCTTCAAAATGAGAATTATGATGTCTTGCTTTCATTAGAGCTTTATTATTCTTGTATAGTCATTCATTCATTGCTAGTCGAGACCTTGTCTCACCCTGTTTAATATCTCTTCTCCTCTGCTTCTAATTTTATGCCATCATTTAAATCTGATGATCCATTCCGGAAATGGGCTATAAAGAGCTTGGTGGTTTACCCCAGTCAGCTGTACCTATACTATCATTTTCTACTGTTTCAGAATAACATTTTCCAATGATTTTGTCTGTGGATTGTTCAAAATACTGCTTTTAAAAGGCAGAGATCTTGTGGTCAAATAAATTTAGTCAATGCTGCATACTATGTCTTGCTGTTACAAAGTCTCAATGCATGCTAGTATAGTCAGGGCTCTGAGAAGCCCAGCAGAAAAATATGTGTAGCTTTATTTAACAAATATTTCCCAAACTTGTCTGATGGACTCCAGGTAACACTGCATAGAGCTAGCCTACTGCAGAGCTCATGATGGGCAATGCTGTCCTGAAGTCATAATCCTTTCTTTTTTTTTTAATTTTTAAATTTTTTTATTTCTTGTCTTTTCAGGGTCGCATCCACGGCATATGGAGGTTCCCATATTAGGGGTAAATCGGAGCTACAGCTGCCAGCCTACACCACAGCCACAGCAACTCAGGATCCGAGCCGCGTCTGCGACCTACACCACAGCTCACGGCAATGCCGGATCCTTAGCCCACTGAGGGAGGCCAGGGATCGAACCTGCCACCTCATGGTTCCTAGTCGAATTTGTTTCCGCTGCACCACGACAGGAACTCCCATAATCCTCTTCTCTTTATTACTCTTTCCCATCCATGGCACATTTCTTTGCAGGTCCGCTTTCTCACTGCCTGTTTGTTTTAATCCACATTTCAAACTTGCCCTGTTTGTTTTTCCTAGCTATTTCCCGGTTATTCAGTCTGGATTCAGTTGGAGATGCTGCCTGTATGGCACTCTGAAGATTTATTTTCTTCCTTGCTGGCTGTCCTGAAGGCTGTGAAGCCCATGTGCCTTCCTGATAGAGCTAGATAAGGCAAGATAAGAAGCTTCCGTTATTGGGATTTTGGAAGAAGATCCCCATTTCCATCAGCTTGTTAGTGGCCAGTAGCACAGAGATGGGCTGATGTTCCTCATTAATTGCACCCATTCTTAAGACCTAAGTCTTAAGTCCTACACATCTGTTACCGAAAGTGGGGTCCGGCTCTTTGCTGCTCTGAAGCCAATAAGAGGCAAGGTTGCTGGAAAGGAAAGTTTGCTTTATTTCAGAGGCCAGCAACAGGGGGTGGGGGTGACGGGATGGAGACTTTTGTCCAAAGGCTGATTCCCACCACTGACAATCAGGGGGCAAGAGCTTTTATAGGCAGAGGGAGGGGGCTATAGGCAGAAACAGCATAATCAGCTCTAACAGTCTTTTTTTTTTTTTTTTTTTTTTTTTTTTTTTGTCTTTTTGCCATTTCTTGGGCTGCTCCCGCGGCATATGGAGGTTCCCAGGCTAGGGGTCTAATCAGAGCTGTAGCTGCCAGCCTACGCCAGAGCCACAGCAACACGGGATCTGAGCTGCGTCTGCGACCTACACCACAGCTCACGGCAACACCGGATCGTTAACCCACTGAGCAAGGGCAGGGACTGAACCCGCAACCTCATGGTTCCTAGTCGGATTCGTTAACCACTGCGCCACGACAGGAACTCCATGACAGTCATTTTGAAGTTGGTCCTGTGGGGGTCTGATGAGCATCATCTTGATTATGTTAAGTACAGTTAGTCTTCAGTTTGGGAGTCGTTTTATTCCCATTTCTTTGAGGCCAGTTCTCGGAATTTTGGCAGTTTATGTCATGGCTACAGTCTTGTCATTGTGTAGTTAATTTTTCCACCTCGTGGGGATGTCAGTATCTACAGACAGTTCACAGGCTATGGCTGTAAATATTATCTATAACCCTAGAGAAGGAATTAAAGGTCTTTGAGGAGTTCCCGTCGTTGCTCAGTGGTTAACAAATCTGACTAGGAACCATGAGGTTGTGGGTTCGATCCCTGGCCTTGCTCAGTGGATTAGGGATCCAGCGTTGCTGTGAGCTGTGGTGTAGGTTTCAGATGTGGCTCCGATCCCGAGTTGCTGTGGCTGTGGCGTAGGCCAGCGGCTACAGCTCCAATGGGACCCCTGGCCTGGGAACCTCCGTGTGCTGTGGGTGCAGCCCTACAAAAGGCAAAAAGACACACACACACACACACACACACACACACAAAGGTCTTCGACTTTAATGACCAAACTTATTATTTGGTCTTTGACTGTTTTCCTTTGCCTCTGCATTTTTTCATTTTTCTGATTAAATTTATTCGGTTAAAGTTTTTCTACAGACAAAAGGCAGGCAGAGGGCATGGGGTCAGGGGAGGACCATAGGGTCCCACTCCATTTCACATCTGCATCCAGAGGAGATGTTTATCAAACGCTTTTCTTGGTACGAATTTCTACAGAAATGGAATAAAGTATAAATACATGTGGAATGGGTGTCACCAAAAGGGTTTTAAATACTGGAGAATTTTACTCAGGGACTGCTTTGTAGATACGCTTTTCCCCTTCAATCTGTAAACTCCATATTTATGAAATGTACAATACCCCTGTACTTCTTGGGCTATGCCCAGCTAAGCTCATTCCCACAAAGACATCCCTGCTTTCCTCACATTACCACCAACCCAGGCTAGGCTGGAAATGGTGGGGTACAACTACCTTCAGTGATGAGTGCACCTGGCTTCCAAGGTACCCTGGGGACCAATTACTGACCATTAGTGAAGGACATCTGGTCCTGCTGACATCTAGTGAAGGATGAATAGCAAATAAGCAAGCAAACAAATAAATCAGATAGTGATAAACACTTTTCAGGAGTTCCCGTCATGGCTCAGTGGTTAATGAATCCTACTAGGAACCATGAGGTTGCAGGTTCGATCCCTGGCCTTGCTCAGTGGGTTAAGGATCCTGCATTGCCATGAGCTGTGGTGTAGGTCACAGACCCTGCTCGGATCTGGTGTTGCTGTGGCTCTGGCATAGGCCGGTGGCTACAGCTCTGATTCAACCCCTAGCCTGGGGACCTCCATATGCCACAGGTGCATCCCTAGAAAAGCCAAAAAAAGAAAAAAAGAAAAAAAAAAAGATGAAGCACTTTTCAGGTCTTTAAAACAGGGATGTGTGAGTATGATCAGGCAGCTAGTTTAGATTGAATGGTCAGGGAAATCTTGCAGAGATGATGGAGGTTGGAATCCTAATGAAGACGCAGAACAAAGCGAACAAGGAGAAGGAAGTCCAAGCAGAGGAGACAACCAGTGGAAGAACTCTAAAGCAGGATCCAGCTTGAGATGCTTAGAGAACCAGAGGTTCAAGGAGGAGCCCATGATGGGAAAAAGATCCAGGACGAGCTCTTTATGTTAGGCACGGTCAAGTCACATAGGGTTCTCAAATTCTCTGGCGGGAATTTGAGAATCATTAGAGAACAGGTGGTATATTCAAAGCCAGAAACCTGGATGAGGTTGCCTTTGGAGAGTAGCCAGAAAGGGGAGGGGGTGCACTATAGATTTGGAACACTCAACATTAGAGGTTAAGCAGAGAAAGAAGGGAGCAAGTCAGAAGGGACTGCAGAGAAGCAGCCAGCAAAGTTAGAGTTTAGATGTCTGGAAAGCAATTAGGAGAAAGAGTCTCAAAAAGGAGGGATCAATAAATGCTGCTGAAGAAGTGGGGTGAGAGGAAAACACAGGTGTGGCCACCCTACTCATTGGCAACATGCTTTGACAAGAGCTGGTTCAGTCTTCCTTAGAAAGGTTGGAGGGAGTTCCCGTCGTGGTGCAGTGGAAATGAATCCAACTAAGAACCATGAAATTATAGGTTCGATCCCTGGCCTTGCTCAGTGGGTTAAGGATCCAGTGTTGCCATGAGCTGTGATGTAGGTCGCATACAGCTCGGATCTGGCATTGCTGTAGCTGTGGTGTAGGCTGGTAGCCGTAGTTCCAATTACCAATTAGACCCCTACCCTGGGAACCTCCATATGCCGCAGGTGTGGCCCTAAAAAGAAAAAAAGAAAGAAAGGTTGAAAAAAGGGTGATCATGGCTATAGAAAAATGTGGAAAAGTTCAAGGTTTGTTTAAGACAGGATTTACTATCTTTAAACTGTATGCATAGATTAGAAGAAAATAATGCAAATAAGAATGGGAATAGGAGCCATGCCTCCTGGCTTCTGCCCCACCCCACCCCAAGTAAATATGAGGCAAGATTCTCAGGGAGAGAAGAGACAGATAGTAGGAAGAGAGAAGTAGAAACCTACTACACTGTGCATGTGTGCTGTGACACTAGGCAGTGCCAAAGACCTGTTTGGATTTGGGAGATTCAGGACTTTTTTGTTTTTTAGTCCATCACTCATATCAGAACCCATTCTGATTCACATCAGCAACTCCTGGAGTTTATTTCCCCTACAGAAAAGAAACAAGCATGGAGAAGTAGGTAACCTTGGCCAAAGTTAATAAATAAGTGTTGGAGTAGGGATTTGAATCCAGGTTTAAATTGGTTGATTGGTTCAGAGACTGGACTCTTCATTACCACACCCCACTGCCTCTTCAGGAGTTGTAGTTAAAACCACATGGCATGAGTTTGTATTTTCTCCAGGTCTGATCAGCTTCGGGTCCAGAAAGTTTTTTTTTTTTTTTGTCTTTTTGCCTTTTCTAGGGCTGTACCCGCAGCATATGACGTTCCCAGGCTAGGGGTCTAATCAGAGCTGTAGCTGCCAGCCTTCCCCAGAGCCACAGCAACGAGGGACGGGATCCGAGCCGCATCTGCGACTTACACCACAGCTCAAGACAATGCTGAATTCTTAACCCACTGAGCAAGGCCAGGGATCGAACCCACAATCTCATGGTTCCTAGTCGGATTCGTTAGCCACTGAGCCATGATGGGAACTCCCATAGGCTTTCATGATGGAGACATGCAAGGGAGTTAAGTGTGTTTGCAAGACAGTAAGAATGTGATGACAGTGGAATCAAAGCTGAGTTAAGGAGGGAAGTGAAAGCTCAGGGTTGTAGGTAATGGGCTTGGGGATGGAGTCGAAAGTTGGAGGTTAAAGATAGCAAACCGCAGTGAAGTAGAGGAATGGCTGCATTGGGAGAATTGGAGAGGATTTGGAGAAATAGGAAGTAAGTTACTGTTGGAGTTCCCGCGGTGGCTCAGTGGTTAATGAATCTGACAAGCATCCATGAGGACAAAGGTTCAATCCCTGGCCTTGTTCAGTGGCTTAAGGATCCGGTGTTGCCATGAGCTGTGGTGTAGGTCGCAGACGCGGCTCGGATCCCGAGTTGCTGTGGCTCTGGTGTAGGCTGGCAGCTACAGCTCCAATTCAACCCCTAGCCTGGGAATCTCCATATGCCACAGTTGCGGCCCTAAAAAGCAAAAAAATAAATAAAACAAAAAAGGAAATAAGTTACTGTTGACAGCTTGACCAAGTGGCTGATGTGGGATAGAGGGCAGACCCCTGAGTTGAGAAGATGAGGACCTGCGAGGTCAGGGACTGTCCCCTGGGTCTGCTGTCCAGCAGCCCCATCCTTCTTCTTTCCTTACGAAGGAGAAACTCAGAGCCTGGTGTTGCTAGAATCTTCCCGTAAAGTGTGTGCCAGTCCTAAGGTGGAAAGAGGTGGGGCAGTGTGGCAACAATGTCCGTGGGTTCCCTTGGGTTAAGGTGTGGAGCCCCTTTCCTTCTCTGTCCCTCATTCCCTAATCTTTCCTTAACCACTGAAAGTCAGGCATTCTTGGCCCCAGGCAGAGAATTCTTGACTGGGGAGAGACAAGGAGAACTAAGATCCATGCCTCTCACCAAGGAGAGAAAAGTTAATTTTTGTCCAAAAGAAGGAAGATGTTACGGTCTTGAACTGCCAGAACCCCCAGCCATGGCAACACTCTGGAAGAGAGGTGAGAAAGCCAGGATCACATGGCCCATCCTTTCCTCTCCAGCAGTCTTCCTTCACTCCACTCGCAGATCCAGAAATTCCTGGTTTGACTATTCAAATCAGTACTACTTGTAGGAGTTCCTGTTGTGGCTCAGCAGGTTAAGAGCCTGTCATGGTGTTCATGGTGACAGCTTTTTCTCTGTACACCCTCCCAATGCTCAGGGTGACTTTTCAGAACATAGGTCTGAGAGGTCCTTGGTGGCTCAGTGGGTTAAGGATCCAGCATTGTCACTGCCGTGGCTCAGGTCACAGCTGTGGTGCAGGTTCAGTCCTGGGCCCCAGAACTTCCATCTGCTGTAGGTGCTGCCAGTGTGTGTGTGTGTGTGTGTGTGTGTGTGTGTGTGTGTGTGTGTGTGTGAGAGAGAGAATATATATATAAATATATATGTAATAAATTATATATATAATCATATATATGATAAGTTATATATATATAATCATGTGTGTATATAAATATATATATGTACATAGCTGCTTTTGTTTCAAAGACTTTGATGGTTCCCCAAATTCCTTTGTTTAATGCAGAAGTTCCTTGCAAAATCTCTCATTACTTTGCTCCACCCACACCAAACTGTACTCTTAACTAAACCACAGCCTAGTTAAGAACTTGAAAGATTCCAAGCTTTGCAGATATTTTGGGAGCTCCTGTTGTGACTTGGCAGGTTAAGGACCTGACATTATCTCTCTGAGGATGTGGATTCAATCCCTGGCCTTGCCCAGTGGATTAAGTATGCGGCATTGCCACAAGCGGTGGCCAACATTGCCATATGCCACAGGTACGGCTGTTAACAAAAAAAGAAAAGAAAACGAAAATATTTTGGGTCCTCCTGCTATCTCATAGGTTAACCACACTAGATTATAACTTAACATTTTACTTTATGAAATAACACTAAATGTAGACATATGCTGAAAATAACTACCTATTTTCTGGATTTTTCTGAATTTCTCTCTTCTATCAGTGTTCCAGCTTCACTGATGCCCTAAGGAAACACTCATTCTGGCTATTGACTCTCTAGCATTGCCCTCAACACAAATTGGACTCTCCTTTTGTTCAAAGGTTTACCTGTGGCTGGAAAGTCAGACTACCTCTTTACCCCTTAGTCAACCTTGCTTGTCCTTCTACTCAAATATAACTTCTTTTATAAAGTTTTGCCTGACTCACCCCAGGAGTAACTGATGGCTCAGACTTTAGGTGTGAAACCTCTCTGTATAAGAGCACGTTTCACTGTGTTACAGAAATTATCTGTATGTCTGGCATCTCTACGTAGGCATTTCCCCATGTTATATCATTAAAATCTCACATTTATGGAGTTCCCGTCATGGCGCAGTGGTTAACAAATCCGACTAGAAACCATGAGGTTTCGGGTTCGATCCCTGGCCTCGCTCAGTGGGTTAAGGATCCGGCGTTGCAGTGAGCTGTGGTGTAGGTCACAGACGCGGCTTGGATCCCGCGTTGCTGTGGCTCTGGTGTAGGCTGGTGGCTACAGCTCCGATTAGACCCCTAGCCTGGGAACCTCCATGTGCGGCGGGAGAGGCCCAAGAAATAGCAAAAAGACAAAAACAAATAAATAAAAAATTTAAAAAATCTCACATTTACCATATAATGTTAAGTATCAAGATCCCCATTTTACAGACGAGTAAACTGTGTGGGGTGAGGGCTGTCACCCAGTCCACACAAGCTATTATTAAGATCTAAAGTGGAGTTCCTACTGTGGCACAGTGTGTTAAGAATCTGACTGTTGCAGCTCAGATCACTGCAGAGGCACAGGTTTAAAAGCCCTGGTTAGAGGATTGGCGTTGCTGGGGTGTAGGTTGCAGCTGCAGCTCGGATTCATTCTGTGGCCCAAGAACTTCCATATGCTGTGGGTGTGGCCATAAATTTTTTTTAAAAGATCTAATATGATAGTGATATAGCCTAGAAGCTATATCACTGGAGGACACTGTATTTTTTACACTTTTGTCTTTGTGTGGTAATAAGTGCTTATAATTTCTTACTTCTAGCCAATAGTAGAGAGAATTTATTATTCTTGCATAAAGAAATCCTCTTGGAGTTCCCGTCGTGGCGCAGTGGTTAACGAATCCGACTAGGAACCATGAGGTTGCGGGTTCGGTCCCTGCCCTTGCTCAGTGGGTTAACGATCCGGCGTTGCTGTGAGCTGTGGTGTAGGTTGCAGACGCGGCTCGGATCCCGCGTTGCTGTGGCTCTGGCGTAGGCCAGTGGCTACAGCTCCGATTGGACCCCTAGCCTGGGAACCTCCATGTGCCGCGGGAGCGGCCCAAGAAATAGCAACAACAACAACAACAACGACAAAAAAGACCAAAAAAAAAAAAAAAAAAAAAATGCTCTTAATATTAATTAAAATAAAACTCTTAGAATGCTGTTATACTCAAGTGCAATGCAAACTATGAGGATGGTCTACCCCAAACATTTCAAGTAATCCCCTCTCCCCTGAGGAGAAGCTGGGGCTCAGGTCTCTGGAGGTGAAAGGCTAAAGTATCCCCTGGTTGTGCCATTTTCTCCCACTTTCATTTTTTTTGATGAGGATTTTTACCAGAGCTCAGCATGATCATATGCCAGGAAGAAAAAAGTTGTAGGAGATAAATATATGATAAGTGTGCAAAAAACAATAGCAACTTTTCAAATTTATTATAGAAACAAAGAACATTGCCTA
This sequence comes from Sus scrofa, assembly GCF_054392235.1. Taxonomy (NCBI): domain Eukaryota; kingdom Metazoa; phylum Chordata; class Mammalia; order Artiodactyla; family Suidae; genus Sus; species Sus scrofa. The sequence continues at coordinate 48,780,331 of NC_139387.1, read as the reverse complement.
TGAAATTTAATCTTTGGCAGTTCAAAAAACAAGGATTTAAAAATAACAAAATAGGAGTTCCTGTCATGGTTCAGTGGTTAACAAATCCGACTAGGAACCATGAGGGTTTGATCCCTGGCCTCGCTCAGCATTGCTGTGAGCTGTGGTGTAGGTTGCAGACGCGGCTCAGGTCCCACGTTGCTGTGGCTGTGGTGTAGGCTGGCAGCTACAGCTCATATTAGACCCCTAGCCTGGGAACCTCCATGTGCTGTGGGAGCGGCCCTAGAAAAGACAAAAAGACACCAAAAAAAAGAAAAAAAAAAAGAAAATAACAAAATAATGCCCTTTGCAGCGACATGGATGGAAGTGGAGATTCTCATACTAAGTGAAGTAAGCCAGAAAGAGAAAGACAAATACCGTATGATATCACTTATTTGTGGAATCTAAAATATGGCACAGGATGGAAATCCTGTGAAATTAGATTGCTAGGATTATTATAAAAAAAATTTTTTAAATAAAAAATAAAATATGGCACAGTTGATCCTATATACAAAAGAGAAACAGATTAAGGCCAAGAAGAGAAGACTTGTGGTGGTTTGTGGGGGCAGGGGGAGGGAGTGGGATGAATGGGCAGTTCATGGGGTTTGGGGATGCAAACTGTCATATTTGGAATGGATGGGCAGTGGGGCCCTACTGTACAGCACAGAGAACTGTGTATGATTGAGTCACTTTGTTGTGCAACAGAAATTGAAGAAACTTTGTAAATCAACTCTACTTTAATAAAAAATAAAAATTTAAGAAACAAACAAACAAGGATTTCCGGCCAAATAAGACCAATTTTGTTCCTCTGCGTCTTGTGTCTGTTGGTAGAGAGTCTTTGAACTTAACTAGTTTTCAAGCCAACCTCTTCCTTTTCCTTAATTAGCATCAGATGCTTTCACTAGCTATTTTATGAGGTATTTGTTGCTGATCCTCATTAGCTTTGCCATGGTCTTAAATTTGTCCTGACAGTTACTATCTTACTACATAAGATTTTATGGTTAATTTTGAGTGTATACGAGTGAGGTTTCTGATCATGACAGTTTTTTACATTGTATATATTCACATTTTACAGAAGCTCTTATGTATTAACATTTTTGTTTACAGTTGTATATAAATGACTGGCATCCAATTTATTAGGCTTCCTCATATCTTCATGCACATAAACAAGGAAAACTAAATAACATATTCAGTTAATGGTAGACCTTCGAGAAATAGAAAAATATTATATTAAGATTTCCTGTTTCTGCAAAATAAAAGACCATAATGAACTATTGTAATTTGGTTTATAGCCAAACTTTACAATTTTTCATTCTACAGTTATTGAGCACATATGCTCAAAGTATTGGCTACAAAGCAGGAAATAAAGTAATGATTATGCCTCCGAGTAACTCAACAATATATTGAAGAATTATAACAAGTCTAATTATTTCAGAGATTTGGGTATGTTTATTTCAAAGGGTGCTGTTCTCCCTTTGTTCCTTGCTTTAACAACAGAAGACAAAAAGCCATGATCCCTACAGTGATATTTTAAAAAATTTTGTGTTTAGCCATTTGCATACCTGTTTTGTTATTGATTCCACAGTTATAAAGACTTAAAATTGTGCCAGGTATTAAAGACACATGGGCAAACACTATAGGAAAGGTTCATTATATTCAGATAGAAAAGGAAATTTAATACATGTATTAGATATATACTATATATTAAACATATAGTATTAAATACATATTAAATTAAGTATAAAAGTAAGTAAATTACTAATTCATTTAATGTTTAGTGCTCTTCTTTCAACAGTTATTTTCTGAGTACCTACTCTGCTAGACGCTGATCTATAAAGGAAATCGCATAGGATAATGGGAGACTGAAGGGAGGATGGTCATGGTCATATTAGCTGTTCAGGGAAAGCTTCTCTGAGGAAATGACATTTGCACTGAAACCTAAATGACAAATAGGAACAGAAGAGTTTTTTCACTTGAGTCCTGGGCATCTGTGGATAGAATTCAGGAAGCCTGTATACTTGGATAGGAAAAATTATTTCATCTCTATTTTCTCTGAACTCAGACTGAAATTTAGCATTTTCTTCTATTTGAATGTAGGCAAGAAACATCGGTAGCACTAGCAGCACCTTTCTCTTTGTGATCAGTGTTTTTCTATTGCACCTCAGTTCTTGCAGGATCTTGACATATCATCATTGCTTCGAAATCATGCTATTTCTTAGATCTGCAACTAGATCTAATTTTATGTATTCCCCTAATAAAGAAGCACATGTATTGCTATATCAGTTATGTGTAGCAAGTCACCCCAAATTTAAGGGCTTGAAATAATTCCCATGTTTCTGTGGATCAGCTACTTGAGCTGTACTCAGCTGGGCAGTTCTTAGGGACTAGCCTGGGGTCACTCACTTGGCAGCCGTCATCTGGCAACTCAGCTGAGCCAAATAGTTCAAGATGTCTCACTCCCATCCCTGGCAGCCAGTGCTGACAGTGGCCTTGGGCACATACTCCAGCAGGCTAGTGTGGGCTTCTTCACGTGGTGGCAGTGTTGCAAAAGAGAAAGAGCAAGAATGGCAAGGCCTCTCCAGGATAAAGCTTCCACTGCATTCTGCAGATTGGAGTAAGTCAGAGCCACCAGTTTAGAGTTGGCTTGAAAGGAAACTTTACAGCATGTGGCCACAGGGCAGTGTGATGAATTGGGGACCGCTCCTATAATAATCTCCTTTCTTACCACATAATAATTTTTTTTTTGTCTTTTTGTCCTTTTGGGGGGCCACACCCACAGCATATGGAGGTTCGCAGGCTAGGGGTCTAATCAGAGCTGTAGCTGCCGGCCTACACCACATCCACAGCAATCCAGATCCAAGCTGTGCCTGCGACCTACACCACAGCTCACAGCAATGCCGGATCCCTAACCCTCTGAGCAAGGCCAGTGATCGAATCTGCAACCTCCTGGTTCCTACTCGGATTCATTTCTGCTGTGCCACGAGGGGAACTCCACCATATAATTTTAAAAAGTATTGTATTAACTTAATTTTAACAAATCGGTGCCCTTTGTGTCTTGTCTTTTATTCTGTAAGGAAGGAAAATTTCCTTCTACCTTTTTAGGTTCTGTGACTCAGACTAAGAATTAAACTAGCATAGGCGTTCCCGCCATGGCGCAGTGTTTAACGAATCTGACTAGGAACCATGAGGTTGCAGGTTCGGTCCCTGCCCTTGCTCAGTGGGTTAACGATCCGGCGTTGCGGTGAGCTGTGGTGTAGGTTGCAGACGCAGCTCGGATCCAGCGTCGCTGTGGCTCTGGCGTAGGCCGGTGGCTATAGCTCCAATTCAACCCCTAGCCTGGGAACCTCCATATGCCATGGGAGCGGCCCTAAAAAAGGCAAAAAGACAACAACAAAAAAAGGAATTAAACTAGCATAAAACAAATTAACAAGAAAAAGGGCATACATGTTTATTTAGTTTTTTATGGGTACATAGGAGTCTTCAAAAGGAAAATGAAGACCAGAAGAAATCATTAGGCCCAAAAGTCTATATAGCTTTACGCAAAGAGTGATGAATTGTGGAGATGTGACAAGACACAGGCTGCGGCATTGTATTGTGGAGCAGCAGCTAGGAACTCAATGGGGGGAACGCATAGAAGATCATTTCGGTATGGTTGTTTGTACAGGTTTGATAGGACATTGACTTCCAGTCTCTGGTGATGAGAAGGTTCTCTTCCTGGTACAAGGAGGGCACTTTTCTCAGGGGTAATTTTACGTCCTGTTTTAGGTAGAAAGGGGAAGGGCAGAGAGCCCTTCCTGCATCTGTTGTTTCTCAAGTGCCTTCAGCTCAAAATAATCAACTTACCAAAGTGGCATGTTTTGGTGTGAGAGGTTCTGAACCCTTTCAGTGTCCTTTAAAATGTTATTCTGTGAAAAAAAAAATAAACAAAATAAAATTTAAAAAAATATTATTCTGTGAGTTCCTGTAATGGCCCAGTGGAAACGAATCTGACTAGGAACCATGAGGTTGCAGGTTTGATCCCTGGCCTCACTCAGTAGGTTAAGGATCTGGCGTTGCCGTGAACTGTGGTATAGGTCACAGACGTGGCTCGAATTCTGCGTTGCTGTGGCTGTGGTGTAGGCCAGCAGCTACAGCTCCAATTGGACCCCTAGCCTGGGAATCTCCATATGCCGCGGGTATGACCCTAAAAAGCAAAAAAAAAAAAGTACTATTCTGAGAAGAGGTCCATCAGCTTCACCATCTTATTATGGCACAAATGACGTTCAGTACCCCTGGCAAGGAATTCTGGGAGGTGGGAATGCAAAAGCCAGAAGGCATGGACAAGCTGGTGAGTCCAGTGTGTTGTGGGAGCAGAAGGAAGCTTCTGCAGCTGAACCCGGGTGACTGAGGCCATAGTGACTGGACTGAGGCAGGATTAGGCCATGTGGCTAGGTTGGAAGATTTTGAAACTTGTAAAGAGACCCCCTCCCACCCACCAAGTATGGAGAGTTGGTACTGTATGCATGCTAAGCTATATTTTTCTTTTACGTTTCATAATATATTGTGACTGTCTTTCCATTTTAATGTATAAAGTTCCTCCTGTTCTTTTTTTCTCATTGTTTAAATAATTCTATAATACTCCACAAGGGATGCATGATAATTTATTTCATTGTTCCCCCTTAGCACGCATTTAGACTGTTTTCAGCTCTTTGTGTAAATATACATGAATTTATTTTTCTTTTTTATTTCCCTTTAAGAATATGTGCTTAACGGAATTCCCATTGTGGCTCAGGGGAAATGAATCTGACCAAGCATCCATAAGGACGCAGGTTCAATCCCTGGCCTCGCTCAGTGGGTTAAGGATCCAGTGTTGCCATGAGCTGTGGTGTAGGTCACAGACGTGGCTCGGATCCCCCATAGACGTGGCTCTGGCGGCTGGCAGCTACAGCTCCGATTCGACCCCTAGCCTGGGAACTTCCATATCCTGTGGGTACGGCCCTAAAAAGACAAAAAGAAAGGAAAAAAAAAAAAAAGAATATATGCTTAAGGATTTTTAAATGTAGAATTGCTAGATTATGTGTTTATGCTTTTACACGTGACAGATAACATTAAATCGCAATTCAAAAAAAAGATGGTACCCATTTACACTCCATGAAGTGTTTTTGTTATTATTTATTTACACTTCATAAAATCTAGGATAAGAAATTTATGTATTTACTGTTTATTCTGTTGTTTTAGAACAATGAGATGGTGGAGCTACAGCGAATACGGATGAAGGATGAAATCCGAGAATATAAATTTCGCGAGGCCCGCCTTCTTCAGGATTATACTGAA